>NC_141185.1:48867500-53867500 GCF_055505025.1 Bos grunniens | reverse complement strand
ATCTCCCTGCATGTAGCTCCGAAGGGATTTACTGGGTCTGATCCTCAGAAACTGCTGGAATGCACGGTAGGAGCTGCTGTACCTAACCCTAACCCTCCTGCAGGCGACTGTGCTGCTCTTCCTGCTCGCTGGCACCTCCTGGAGCCGAGCCTGCCCTGCCGTCCCCGCAAGAGGCCTCTGGGTGCAGCTTGTCACCCGGTGTGATGCGGAAAACAGAATCAGCCTGGATTCGCAGCTCTGTGCTCCCAAGCTCCCTGTCCCTCCCCACACAGCAACAACCAAAAAGGAGAAAGTCCCACCGGGTTGCCAAGCGCCTTCTCTCATTCGGTGAACTTGGACGCGCCTGGATTTCTAAAGAGTCTTGTAGCCCTGGCAATAGCTGCCGCCCCAGAAGCCAGGGAACAGAGGTCCCTTCTCTCCGCCGCCCACCCTCGGCCGTCAGGGCAGCTGCAGTGTCTGGACACCCCCAGCGGGGTGGGAGAATGGTTCCCACGGCCCCATGCTCCTCTGCTGCCCTGCCCCCACCAGCTCCTGGCTTGGGTCTGAGCCGAGGACAGGCTCCCATTGCCCGGAGGCAGGAGAGGGGAGGAGGAACCATCCTTTGTTCAAAGAGATGCCAAAGGCACAAAGCTGGGCAGGCTCCATGAGGACCAGCCAGCCAGCCAGGTGCAGGGTCCCCGCCTGCTCCTGAAGGAGAAGGGGCCACTTCTACCCAAGGACCCCCACCCCCGCACCCCACTCAAAGGGAAACCCAGCCGTGCACCCAGGAAGCGAGTGTGCTAACTGCTGCGGCAGGACAGAGACAAGAGTCATGAACAAAGCCAGCAAGCAGAAGAAGAGCCTGCTGGGCAGGGAGGAACAGGGCCCCTCATTGGAACCGGAAGTAGAAGCAGATCCAAGGTCAAAAAGAGGATCAGAGTAGTGTCCCTGGTGGCTCAGTGGTCAAGAATCCGCCTGCCAACGTAGGAGACGTGGATTCCGGGTTCATTCTGTCCCTGCCACGGAGATCCCACCTGCCACGGAGCAACCAGTAAGCCCGCACACTCCAACCATTGAGCCTGTGCTCTAGAGCCCGGGGACCGCAACTGCTGAGCCCACCTGCCTCAGGTCCTGAAGCCTGTTTGTGCCTGGAGCCCATGCTCCACAGCAAGAAAAGCCATCGCAGTGAGCAGTGCGCACACTGCACCTCCGCTCACTACAACCAGAGAAAGCTTCTGCAGCTACGAAGACCCAGCACAGCCAAACACTTTAATTAAAAATCTGAATGCTCCCTCTCTCAGCACATTTCTGGCTCAGCCTGGGGCCACGACCACCTTCCCAGCAAGTCCCCCTGCCTCCCCAGCCACCCCTCCCATTCCAGGCTCCTTGGGAGATTCCTTCTTCCTTGGGCTTCCCTGGTGGCTCGGTGAAGAATCTGCCTGCAATGCAGAAGTGGGTTGGATCCCTGGATTGGGCAAATTCCCCTGGAGAAGGGAAGGGCTACTCCAGTATTCTTGCCTGGAGAATTTGCACACCTCCCCCACCCCATCCCCATTCCTTCAGGGGCCCCAGGTCACGGCCAGAAGGTGGCCCAGAGGCAGAACAATCCAGGTAGACCATGTCCTCCTCCTCGGAGGCCCTGAGAGGAGTCCCCAGTGGACAGGGGTGGAACCCGGCGCACCCCAGACTTGGAGGCTGTGGGCCCCACCGGCCTCCCAAGTCCTTCAGTGTCCCAGTTGACCCGGGCCGTCCCCAGGTCCCTCTGGACTGTTGTCATCACTTCCTCAGACGGCTGCAAATGGTCCCACTCAGGTTTGGGCTGCTCCTCCCTCCAGGAACCTTGAGAGACTTCCTTTCTTCCTGGGAAAGCGTCTCTGGACCCTCCGGATGGAGGTAGGAGGAGGGGAGGGGAGAGGGACCCAAGAAGGGGAAGGGCCTTGAGTGGCAGGACTTGGGGGCACAAGGAAGCGGCAGGCTGGCTCTGCAGACCTGCCGAGAACCAGCCTGCTTCTGTCTGCCTCCATCTGTACATCCCCTCCAGGGCCTTGAATTTCCCACCCCACCCCCACGGTTTCAGCATTGGAGCTGGGCGGTTGCCTGGACAACCGGGCTCCCATCCTGGCCCCATCCCTGTGTCCAGAGTGGTGGGGCCCCAGTCACCTGAAACAATGCTCCCTGCACCCGCAGGAGCCTGGCAGCTGTGAGGAGCTGGGGATGGGGCCAGGCTGGGGTCCTGCGCCATTGAGGGGACCTGGACTGAGTCTGGGGGCCACAGGGTGAGTGGGAGAACAGGCGCAGACTGCAGAGTCTGAGCTCAACATCCAGTCTTGCCATCTGATGGCCAAATAACCTGGGACAAGTTATTGATCCTGTCTGCCCCTGCTCCCTCTTCCATGCGGCAGCAGCCAGGGTGTTACTCAGAATTGCTGTGACAGTTTCACGAGAGGCTAGATGCTGATGAGCCCCGAGCCTGTCACCCGTGGCTGTAGGAGGAGCCTGTCCCAGCAGCTGCCGCACCAGAATCCCATCCCCCACTCCATCTCCACATCTGGAGGTGAGCACCCAGAGGTGGAGACCACCTTCCCATCACCTGGCATGACTCAGGGCTCCTTGTCTCTGGGCTTCTGGTTTGGAATACCCGTCACTTCCTAGAGGAAGACTTCCCGGACAGCCAGGGCAAGCCCAGCCCCTCCTTCCTGCCTGTCCCTTAGCATCCAGAACCCACCTGAATGCACGGCCTTAGGCTAGCGTCCCCTCCCCCTGGCTTGGGCTGGGTGAGCGCAAGAAGCCAGGTCTGGAAACAGATCCCCTCGAGTTCATACCCTGGTGCCCCACTCCTGTGTGTCCTGGGCCAACATGCTTAACCTCTCTGAGTGCTGTTTGTCTGTAAAACAGGGATGAAGGCACCTACCCCCATCCTTTTATTGTAAAAAAAAAAAAGGCATGTTCTTTCTTTTTACTTGACAGGAAGAGACAAGATAAAGGCGTGGATCTTGGGATGTGCAGATATGTGGGCCTGGTTGGAAGTGCTTAACTGTGACGCCAGGGCTCCTATAGTGTTTCAGGTTCTGGGTCAAAGAAACTTTGCCAGTGTCTCGTTTTTGCTTTGGATGACCTCCCCGTGGAAGGCCCAAGAGTGAGGGGCGCTCACTGGCTGGAGACCCACAGGTTTCATACCCTTGAGGCTCGTGGAATTAGACCAGCCCAGCCAGAGCCAGTGTCAGGCCCATCCTGCCAGCGTGCAGATACAAGGTTCTCCCTTAAGCCCAAGCTCCTCAAACCAGTCTTTAGATCCCTGCGTTTGAACTAGCTGTCTGCTTGTTAAAAATGCATCTCCCTAGGCCTAACCCAGGTTTAATGACTCAGAGTCTCCAGGGAGGAAGCTGGGGAATTTGTAGGGTTCACGAAATCCCTGGGGATAGTTCGAGAGACCCCGGGTGCACCCCCAGACTCCCCCCACCCAGGAGAGGTAAGTGTGGGGAAAGGGAGGTGAAAGAAGCTCCCATGTCCCACCCTTCGGAGCAGCGAGGTCCTCTCCACTCTACAAACGGAACTTCCCTCCATGGAATCCCGCTCTTGTTGTGCAGGTAATTCTCCGTGAACATACTGGCTGTTGACAAGTCTGTTGACAAATCATGGGAGCTGCTGCTCAACCCTGGGCTGAAGAGACGGGCTTCAGTCTCTCCATCTGCAAGGTGGGACTCCTACAACCCTGCCGGGCTGCTGAGATGACAGGGCAGCATAGAATCACGGCGCCGGAGATTCTTCTTCCCATTGTGTGTGCCAGCCTTGTCACTGGAGGGCTGGGTGGCCCTGAATGTGTCACATCCACAAAACAGGTGGTTGGACTAGAGCCAGGCTCGTGGCCTTGCGCACATTGGACTCATCAGCGGGTGGGTGGGAAACCACCCCGCCCAGAACCTTGGAGATGGGGGTCTGAGCATCCCGACATTAGAGCAGTTCTGGTTGGTTCCTGCGTGTGGCTGAGGTTGAGAGACTCGTTGATCCCCAAGCTTGATCCCAGAGATCAGCTCTGTTCTGCAGACGAGGCTCCCTCCCTGGGCATCTCAAGGAGCCACTGGGATGGACAGGGCTGGCTCTGGCTCTGCTGGGGGTCTAAGCGTTGAGCAGTCGGTGCTCCAGGCCCGAAGGGGGACAGCTCTCCCCTTGGGCCTTTGACTCCCGCCAGAGGCTGCCAAGGGCTTCCCTGGTGGCTCCGCAGTAAAGAATTTGCCTGCAATGCAGGAGACTCAGGTTTGAGCCGGGAAGACCCATTTGGAGGAGGAAATGGCAACCCACTCCAGAATTCTTACCTGGAGAATCCCATGGAAAGAGGAGCCTGGCGGGCTACAGTCCTTGGGGTCGCACAGTCAGGCACGACGGGGCAGCTGAGAACAGCACACAAACAGGAGGGTGAACACGAGGGAGCAGGAGGCTGAAGTGCTGCCCTGGGGAGCTCAGCCGCACGGGGCCAACGGGGGCCTCCAGAAGCAGTGAAGGTGGGGTTAGAGAAGACGGCACCCAGCCCACTCGGGGCTGAGTCAAGTGCCTCCTACAGGTCCCAGCTTCTGGTGCCCACCTCCAGCTCACTTTCCCCCAAGGATTCTAGACCATAGGGCCGCTTCTTCAGCCCCATCTGCCCTTTAAGAGCTTCACCCACAGCCTCTTCACCTACTCTCTATCCCAACCTGATAGGAGCCACTCCTCTGCAAGGATGCTGTCTTAATATTTGGGGGCTGGGGGTTAATTGTTGGATAAAATATTGAGATTTATTTTTAAAATATTTTTAAACACCCATAATCCCATCAGCCAAAAAAAAAACTATCCACTAATATTTGATCATGTTTTCTTTGTACTCATTTTTTAAAAACTGAAGTATAGTTAATTTATAATACCGAAAATATTGAAATATAGTTAATTTATATGTAAATCAGGTGTACATCATAATGATCTGGGGTTTGTTTCTTTTGGCAAATGATATTCCATTATAAATTATTACAAGATATTGACCCTATTCAGTTCAGTTACTCAGTCGTGTCTGACTCTTTGCAACCCCATGAATCGCAGCACGCCAGGCCTCCCTGTCCATCACCAACTCTGGGAGTTCACCCAAACTCATGTCCATCGAGTCGGTGATGCCATCTCATCCTCTGTCGTCCCCTTCTCCTCCTGCCTCCAATCTCTCCCAGCATCAGAGTCTTTTCCAGTGAGTCAACTCTTCACATGAGGTGGCCAAAGTACTGGAGTTTCAGCTTTAGCATCATTCCTTCCAAAGAAATCCCAGGGCTGATCTCCTTCAGAATGGACTGGTTGGATCTCCTTGCAGTCCAAGGGACTCTCAAGAGTCTTCTCCAACACCACAGTTCAAAAGCATCAATTCTTCAGCGCTCAGCCTTCTTCACAGTCCAACTCTCACATCCATACATGACCACAGGAAAAACCATAGCCTTGATTAGACGGACCTTTGTTAGCAAAGTAATGTCTCTGCTTTTGAATATGCTATCTAGGTTGGTCATAACTTTCCTTCCAAGGAGTAAGCGTCTTTTAATTTCATGGCTACAGTCACCATCTGCAGTGATTTTGGAGCCCCAAAAAATAAAGTCTGACACTGTTTCCACTGTTTCCCCATCTATTTCCCATGAAGTGATGGGACTGGATGCCATGATACTATGCAGTAAATCCTCAATTGCTATCCGTTTTATTTACTCTGTGTGTGTGTGTGTGTGTGTGTGTGTGTGTGTCTCTCAATCACGTCCAAACCTTTGTGAACCCCATGGACTGTAGCCCTTCAGGCTCCTCTGTCCATGAGATTCTCCAGGCAAGAATACTACAGTGGGTTGCCGTGTCCTCCTCCAGGGAATCTTCCCGACCCAGGGATCGAACCTGGGTCACCTGCATTGCAGTTAGATTTTTTGTCATCTGAGCCACCTGGGAAGCTCATTACTTACCTGTTTTGTGTATAGTACTTTGTATCTGTTAATCCCATACGCCTAATGCCTCCCCTGCCAGTCCCATTTGTGAAGTTTGTTTTCTATGTCTGTCAATATGTTTTTGTATATCGATTCATTTGTAGTTTTTAAATTCCACGTGTAAGTGATGTGGTATGTAGTATTTGCCATTCTCCATCTTACTTCACTAAGCATTACATTCTCTTGGTCCGTCCGTGTTGCTGCAGATGGCACTGTTTCACTCTTCCTTACGACCGGGTGGCAGCACACTAGGCACATGTACTGCACCTTCTTAAGCCGGCTGTCTTTGGTGGGCACTGGTCATCTCTGTGTCTTGGCTGTTGTAAGTTGTGCTGTGTGAACATTCGGGTGCATATATCCTTTGGTTTGGGGGCTTTTTTAGTTGCAGCGTCCCAGATCTTTTTCACTGTGGCGTGCAGGATCTTTAGTCACAAGCGTGTTGCGAGGGTCAGTTTAGTTGCAGGGATCTGATTTCCTGATCAGGGATCAAACCCAGGCCCCTGCACTGGGAGCACAGAGTCCTTGCCACTGGCCCACCAGGGAAGTCCCACATGTATCATTTTAAATTAGAGTTTTCATCTTTTCTAACTATACTCCCAGGAATGGGATGGCTGGATCACATGGTAACTCTGTTTTTATTTTTAAGGGTCCTCCACACTGTTCTCCATAGTGGCTACACCAGTTTACATTCGCACCAACAGTCTTTGTACACATTTTTATTTATCAGAGTTAAAGTCGTGTTCTATATAGACACTTATATCCTACTTACTTCATTTCAAATTTTCATATGAACATTGGGTACCTAATATCCCACTTTGTAGATATGTCACTGTTGGGAATTGAGGTGTTGCCGACTTTTCACTCTTAAAAATAACATGCAGGGCTGGTTTATACCACCGCTTTTCCCCCTATTTCAAAGTAAACACGTGTTTATTAGAGACAAAGTGGAAACTATTAATAAGTAGAATAAATAAATAAAACTTAATTATGGTAGGAAGTTCTGCCTCCAACCAAGATGGAGTAATATTGGCCAGATTTACTCACCTCCTAAAACAACCAAAACTCCAGATGAAATATGTGGAATGACAGTTTAAAGGACACTGGAAATCAAACAACAAAGTCCAGGTACCCCTGAGAGACCAAGGTCCTGTCTGAGCCTACCATAAGCCTTGCAACTGCCCTGATTTTCCCAGTTGCAGCCAAGGATGAAGACACAGGTGGAATCTGGAAGACTCCCCAAGTTGAGGGGATGGAGCTGAGACTCATGAGATGGATCTGGCAGGACAGGGGACTTCCCTGGTGGTCCAGAGGTTAAGAATGTGGGGGCCACAGGTTCGATCCATGGTTGGGAACTAGGCCCCTGCACTGCAACTGCAGAGCCCACGTGCCACAGCTCGAGAGAAGTCCGCATGCCACCACAAGGCAGCAACAACAGATCCCAGCAGTGAGACCAGTGCGGCCAAATAAAGGAACCTGCTGGCACTAGTGGTAAAGAACCCGCCTGCCAGTGCAGCAGACGTCAGGGAAACGGGCTCAGTCCCTGGGTCGGGAAGATCCCTTGGAAGAGGGCGTGGCAGTCCACTCCAAGATTCTTGCCTGGAGAATCCCATGGACAGAGGAGCCTGGCGGGCTACAGTCCATGGGGTCGCGCAGAGTCGGGCACGACTGAGGCGAATGAGCACAGCACAGAGGTTTAGAGGTGAAGTGCCTGTGCTCACGCTGGCCCAGGTGTAGCGCCTGCCCCCACCAGCTGGCCGGTAAACCATTCACAGGGCACAGGGTAGAGGACACAGGACCTTTCTTAGGAAATAGGGACTAATTGGCCCTACGTGAAGCACTGCTCCAGTTCTACCTAAGTCTTGAAAAGCCAGGCCTGGGCTTCTCAGATGGCACAGTGGTAAAGAATCTGCCTGTCAATGCAGAAGATGCGGGTTCGATCCCTGGGTCAGGAAGATCTGGAGGAGGAAATGGCAACCCAGTCCAGTATTCTTGCCTGGAGAATCCCATGGACAGAGGAGCCTGGAGGGCTACAGTCCATGGGGTTGCGCAGAGTTGGACACGACTTGAGCACACACACATGCAAGAGGACCAAACTGTTCCCAGATAACTGAGCCATGTCCCAGAGCAAAGTTCAGGAATATCTAGGAGAACATCCAGCCACAACAGTAACATTCAGTGTCTGGCATCCAGAACAATGACTACACATGGAAGAAAAAATTTAATTCATAGTGAGGATGAAAATCATGTAACCTGACACAGAACTGACACAGATGTGAGAATTACCAGACAAGGATGTTAGAAGTCAGTGTAACTATGTTCCATAAATTTAACAAAAGGAAGTAAAAACATGATATTCCAAAGGCAACAACATATTGTTGAAAGAAATAAAAGAAGACCTAAGAAAGTGGAAACACATCTGTGTCCATGGATCAGGAGACCTAACATTGTTAATAGGCCAGTATTCCCCAAATTAATCTATGGGTTCACACAGTCCTTGTCAAAAGCCCAGCAGCAACTGAGATTCCCTGCAGAAACTGACAAGCTGACCCTAAACTTCATATGGGAATTCCATCGATCCAGAACAGCTACAACAATCTTGAAAAAGAAGAGCCAAGTTCGAAGACACACACTTCCCAATTTCAAGACTCACTACAGAGTTACGGTTATCAAGACAGGGTGTTACTGGCTCAAGGACAGACACAGAGATCTATCCTTAAGCCAGCAGAATAGAATTGAGAGTCCAAAACTGGGCTGTCGCATTTATGGTCAGTGGAGTTTTGAAATGGTGTTACTTCTCTGTTTTGGCTGTGCTGGGTCTTCGCTGCCGAGCACGGGCTTTCTCTAGTTGCGGCGGGGCAGCGGCCGCTGTCTCCTTGTGGCGCCCGACTTCTCACTGCAGTGGCTTCTCTTGCTGCAGAGCACAGTCTCTAGAATGCGTGGGCTCAGTAGTTGTAACACATGGTCTTAGCTGCCCCGCAGCATGTGGAATCTTCCCTGACCAGGGATCAAATCTGTGTCCCCTGTGTTGGTGAATTCTTAGCCACTGGATCTCCAGGGAATTCCAGTGATCAACTGATTTTTGACAACAGTGTCAGGACTATTCAATGTAGAAAGAGCAGTCTTTTCAATAAATCCTACTGGGACAGCTGGATACCTACATGTGAAAAAAAATGAAATTAGACACACACTACCCCCCACATACACCACACATAATAACTAACCTGGTCCCTGTGGCTCAGATGGTAATGAATCTGCCTGTAATGGGTTCTCCGTGGGTCAGGAAGATCCCTTGGAGAAGGAAAGGGCAACCCACTCCAGTATTCACACCTGGGGAATCCCATGGACAGAGGAACCTGGTGGGCTACAGTCCGTGGGGTCACACTGAGTTGGACACGACTGAGGGACTAACACTACTGTAAGAGCTAAGAAAAAAACAGGGTCAGATCTTCATGACTTGAGGTTAGGCACAGCCTTCGTAGATATGAGGCTAAAACCACAAATGTCAAAAAATAACAAGATGGGCTTCATCAAATTTAAAAACTTTTGTGCCTCAAAAGCTACCACCAAGAAAGTGAAAAGACAGCACAGAGAATGGGTGAAAATATTTTAAAAACTGTTAATCTGACACAGGAATTTTATCTAGAATATATCAAGAACACTTTCAACTGAATAATGAAAGGACAAATGACCAAATTTCAAAATGGGCAAAGCCTCTGAACAGACATTTCTCCAAAGAAGATACATAAATGGCCAGTAAGCTCATGCAAAGATGTTCAACATCATTAGTTATCAGAGAAATGC
Organism: Bos grunniens; assembly: GCF_055505025.1. Lineage (NCBI taxonomy): Eukaryota > Metazoa > Chordata > Mammalia > Artiodactyla > Bovidae > Bos > Bos grunniens. The sequence continues at coordinate 53,857,751 of NC_141185.1, read as the reverse complement.
AAATCAAAACCACAAAACATGAAATATCAATTCACACTCACTAGGAAGGTTATAATAGTTAAAAAAAAAAAAAAGAAACCAGATAACAAGTGTGCAGGAGGCTGTAGAGAAATGAGAACCCTCGTGTGCTGCTCCTGGGAATATAAAGTGGCGCAGCCGCTTTTGAAATGTTCTGACGGTTTCTCCAGTGGTTAACCATAGTGTACGGATACTTGCTACGAGGATGAGCCTTGGAAACATCGTGCAGACTCAGAGCCCAGTCACAGAGGACCACATACTGTTTTATTCCATTTATACAAAACGTCCAGAGTACAGGGAAATGCAGGGAGACCCACAGTTGCCTCGGACCGCGGCAGCTGGCAGGGAAGGAGGGTGACTGCTCATGGGGCTGGGGTTTCTTCTGGGATGAATGAAAATATTCTAAGATAGACTCTGATCTTGGTCACGTCACTCTGCATACACTAACAGCCCCTGAGTTATACCCTTGGTGTAGGACTTTGGTGGTGATGGATGTAGCACGACAGTTGATGACTGATGATTTCATGGGTATATTCATATCTCAAATGGTATAAAATTGTATAGTTTAAATATGTGCAGTTTATGGCATATCTATTACACCCCATAAAACTATTTCTAAAAATCACCTACAGTGAGCTTCTAGAAATAAGCACACTTCACAGTTTGATATATCCTTCCAATTTATTTTATAAAATGAGATAAGCCTGCTCTTTTTCCATTTGGTAATGTATCATGATCGTCTTTCCACATCACTAAAAACTTAGGAAATATTTGATGGCCACATAGCCTTTTATGTTCAATAATGCAGTAAAATTTGTTGTTATTTATTTATTTTTGGTTGCGCTGGGTCCTCACTGCTGCGTCCGGGCTTTCTCTAGTGCTGGTGCACGCATACATGCTTAGTCGTTCAGCTGTGTCTGACTCTTGGGACTGTAGCCTGCCAGGCTCCCCAGTCCACGGGATTCTTGCTGTGAGGGGGGGCTACTCTCTAGCTGCGGTGTGTGGGCTTCTCATTTTGGTGGCTTCTCCTGTCGCCGAGCACAGGTTCTAGGGTTCACAGGCTTCCGTAGTTGCGGCACGTGGGCTCAGTATTTGTAGCTCATGGGCTCTAGAGCACAGGCTCCATAGTTGTGGCACACAGGCTTTAGTTGCTCCGAGGCGTGTGGGATCCTCCCCAGGCCAGGGATCGAACCCACGTCCCCTAGCAGGCGGACTCTTATCCGCTGTACCACTAGGGAAGTCCAATAATGCAGGAAATTTATTCCAGTCAGGGGAATCCAAAATGATCCTTCTGAGCCTTTCTGGCTTCAGGGGCTCTTCTACCCCAGGGAGCCCAGAAGGCAGAGAGAAATTCACCCGGGCCCCGTGCCAGCATAGGGCGGGCAGCCCAGGCAGTGATCAGCAGACTTTCAGGGTCATGTGTCCTGAAAATAATTGCAGAACAATTAAAAAAAAAACTTCTTGCGTTTTTAAGTTGATCTCTAAAATAATGTCACAAGTTTAGTAGCTACAAAGTTTAGAAGTTGTCACAGTATTTATGTGCTTTGAGTAGATTCAGGGCTGAAGATTTAAGCTGTCTGCTTCATAGGAGACGTCTACCACGTAACCTAATCAACAAAGCCAGTCCTTACTGGCAAACTGGCCAATTCGGATTTTGTCCGTCGCCCCCGCCCCCGCCCCCGCCCCACCCCCCCCCGGAAGAAGTTTGATATTTTTTTTTAACTTATATATTTATTTATTTGGGGCTTCACTGGTGGTTCAGACGGCAAAGAATCTTCCTGCAATGCCGGAGATCCAGATTCAGTCCCTGGGTCGGGGAGATCCCCTGGAGAAGGAAATGCAATCCACTCCAGTATTCTTGCCTGGAGAATCCCATGGACAGAGGAGCCTGGCGGGCTACAGTCCATGGGGTCACAAAGAGTCAGACACGACTGAGTGGCCAACCCACATGTATTTACTTGGCTGTGCCAGGTTTCAGTTGCAGCGTGCAGAGTCTCTAGTTGCAGCTTGAGCCCTTCCTGAAGGAAGTCAGCCTCCGGAGGAGAAAAGTCTCTGCATCAGGAGCCAGAGTGGGTTCCTTAAGACTCTGCTCACCTTCCAGGCAGGAGCCGAGGTCCTATGACTGCAGGAACTGTTGGCTCCTGAAGTGAAAATCCGGGCCGCGGCAGGAGAAAGAAGCGTGTGTACCAAGACGAGGGAGATGGTGGCCTCAGTGCTGAGGCTCCCAGGCGGCTCCTGCCTTACTGCAGCCAGGGTTCAGGGGCAAATGTGGATTTCTGATGGGGTTTCCTGTAACCCTTCCCACACCCCCAGAATTCTGGAGTGCTTTCTCCTTTCTGATAATGCTTTTCCTAACACGTCCCCCAAAATGACTCTGTTGGAAATGTCTCCGGGGCACTGGACATGTGGAAGGAGGTCTTTATTTTCCTGAGGAGTAAAGGAAACTTCTGGATAAGGGTATCCACAGACAAGGGGGGCTGCAACCTGGGCCCCCGCTGGCCTGACTTCCAGTGCACCCCTACACCACCTTGCGCCGTGCACCCTGGGGGCTCAGGTGTGGGGACGGCACACACCACCTGCGGGGCCGAAGCACAGCTCAGCCTCCCCCGGGAGGGGCCGGGGGCCAGGGATGCTGTGGCCCGCCGGAACATCGGAGCACAGCCTGGAGAACGGCGGGGAGCCGGAACCCCAGCCGCACTCAGCAGCCCGGCCTCTAGGGTGTCGTCTCTTCGTTTGTGTTAAACTCTCATGTCTGTCCCTGAGAACTGGGGCTGGAGAGGGGAAGAGACAAGACCCCTTGTCTCAAAGATATTGCGAAGCTGAAATGAGCCCCAGTGAGGGAGAGAAGCCACCTGGTCTCAGAGCCCGCTTTCCCCTCCGTGCTGGCCTTCGGGTGAATCTTGGGGATGGCAGAGCTGCCCATCTTCCTCTCCTGGATCCCCACCCCGGAGGGTGCTGCTCGGGCGGGACCACCCTGGGTGTCACAGGTGACGTAGGCAAACAACTTTACAATGGTGGGGGTCTGGCTGGGGCGGGGGTGGGGCGGGCAGAGGTGTGATGAGAGCACGTGAGTGGGCCTGTCACCCACAGGGAGGGCAGGACCCCAGGAGGGGAACAGGCCCCCACCTGGAGCAGTGCCTGGTATGGGATGGTGCCCCCTGCATCAGATGAATTGGTTGGTTGTGTAGTACTGGGATGTCGGGAAGTTTCTTCTGGGGTCCCAGAGCAAGGCCCTTCCTCTCTCTCTGTTGCAGAAAGGCCGAGGCAACTCCCTTCTTACCCAATTCAGCTCAACAAGCCAGTGACTGAGTGCCTGCCCCCGGGGACCGCCCCAGGCGCGTTCAGACAGGAGTGTGTGTAATCGACCCTGTGAAGCGACCACCGGTCCTCCTGACAGACGCGGGACCAGGGAGGTGCTGGGGTCCTCCCATGGCCCTCATGTGGCCGGAGGCCCGAGAGCCCCCTCCTCTGCTGTGACCCCAGGGCTCTGACCTCCAGTTGCCACGCCCAGGTCAGCTGCAGCCCCAGAGCCAGGCTCCCTTGGCTCGGGGGCCCTGGAAGGCCAGGGGTCGGCAGAAGGGCCTCAGGAGGACCGAGCGACTGTCCTGGTCTCCAGGGGGGTTTTCCCACATCCTGAGACCAAGACATGCAGTTGCCCTGGACACAGGCACAAACGCCCACGCTCTCTAAACCAAATGCTCCCCAGGAAATCCCATTCCACCCCACCCACTTGGTGCTGAGGCTCCCTGGTACCACCCGGGTCCTGACCGTAGTTGTTTCACTCAGCCTTCTTCTGAAGGCCTTCCCACCCACCCCCCCGACCTGCCTCTGCAGCCCACCTAGAAAAAAATGCCCTAAGCTAGACAGGACAGACACCTTAGCTCCAGATGACAAGCAAGCTCCCTGATGCCTGGGGACCCAAGGTCTGCATCCCAAAGGGATCGAAGCCCCCTGCAGAGCCTGAAGCTGGAGGACCCCCCGCCACACACACACACACACAACCCCCAGATCTCTCCCAACCCAACTCGATTTTTAAGGAAAGGAAAAAATACGCATGTTCTTATACAAAGCCCCTTAACAATCCTTCCAGGCTTCCCTGGTGGCTCAGCAGTAAAGAATCCGCCTGTAATGCAGGAGATGTGGGTTCGATCCCTGAGTTGGGATGATCCCCTGGAGGAGGAAATGGCAACCCACTCTACTATTCTTGCCTGGAGACTCTCCTGGACAGAAGAGCCCGGTGGGCTACAAAGAGTTGAACACAATTTAGCAACTAAATCACCACCACTAACACCACCACCACCACTTCCAGGTAGGTAAAAGGATTCTTTATTTTACAAACGAGAAAAACGAGTCTTAGAGAGTCTCTTGCCCAAGGCCAGGCTGCTGAGGGCGATGCCGGAGATCAGGCCGGATCTGCTTGGCTTTGAAGCTAGACACTTCCGGTGCAGGCCCTCCCTTTCACCTCCGCGCCTGCGTCTTTTCCATGAAAACTGCGCGGCACTCACCTCTGGGTATAACTTGGCCCAAAGCATCAACAGGAGAAAGAGTGACGTTCAGAAAAATGCTTGTGGTGATCCAACTGATAACCCCTAACCTCGAAACCACAGGCGATGTGTATGGATACGTGTATGGGAACGAGCCAGGCTGGGGTCTCAACTCAGGGAAAGGTGCTGACCGACCGGAAGCTTACAGTAAGAGTTAACAACGGCTCACCTTTGTGGGGCTTCCCCCAGAGCTCAGTTGGTAAAGAATCCGCCTGCAATGCATGAGACCCCAGGTTGATTCCTGGATCAGGAAGATCCGCTGGAGAAGGGATAGGCTACCCACTCCAGTATTCTTGGGCTTCCCTGTTGGCTCACCTGGTAAAGAATCTGCCCGCAGTGCAGGAGACCTGGGTTCGATCCCTGGGTTGGGAAGATCCCCTGGAGAAGAGAAAGGCTACCCGCTCCAGTATTCTGACCTGGAGAATTCCGTGGAGTATACAGTCCATGGGGTCTCAAAGAGCCGGACATGACAGCGACTTTCACTTTCACCTTTGTGGAGCATTTCCTGAGTGCCAGGCACTGTGTCAGGACTTTGTCTAAGACTCATATGTGTTCAGTTCTCCTAAGGACTCGGTGAAATGGCCAGTACAGGAGACATAAGAGATGCAGGATCAATCCCTGGATCAGGAAGATCCCCTGGAGAAGGAAATGCAACCCACTCCAGTATTCTTGCCTGGAGAATCCCATGGACAGAGGAGCCTGGCGGGCTAAGGTCCATGGGGTCACAGAGAGTCGGACACGACTGAAGTGCCCCAGCACGCACACAGTTGAAGCACGGGGACCTGGAGTGTCTGCTGCAAGGCTCGAGTGTGTGAGAGCCACAGGGTCCTGTCTGTCTGGAGCAGCGGGACAGGGGGACACACGAAAGCCAAAGAATACAAAAGCCGGTGTTGGAGGGTTATCCCCGAGCCTGGCGTCAGATGTACGTGCATCTAGGAGGATGAAGAGCACATGGTGCGAACTTCTCCACTTGGATCCTTCACAGTCACTTCTTACGAAGTGGCCAGGAGGCCCTGGCCTGGGCAAGCACCTGGCGGCCAGGTGAGCGGGCACAGGAAGACGGGCTGCATGGACCCAGCACCATCCCACCTGCAGGCTCTGCCCCGGCCCCGGGGGAGGGCTCGTGGCTCTGACTGGCCCTTGGGTCCTTCCCAGGATCAGGGAAATGGGATCCTGGCTTCATGGACCTGTTACGGATTCACACACTGTACTCAGGCTGCCCAACAGGCACAGCTGGCATGTCTCCCACCCAGGGTCCAGGGCTGGCCTCCTGCGGTCAGGGTGGATAAGGCTGGAAGTGAGCCCAGGAGCAGCTCTTGCAGCCGTGGCCTCCCGGGGGCACTGAGGGTCAGGAGAAGGCTCAGTGAGTGAGCACCACCCTGGGACCCCTGGATGGGGTGGCCAGCACTTGGGCACGTCACCTGAGGTCTGGCTGGGGCCCCTGGAGCAGGGCCACATGAGCCGCCGGGGAGGAGAGGGACCCCCAACTCCTGCCCAGGCCTGCCCACCCGGGCCCTGGAGTGGGCCTCAAGGCCAGGCAGGCCCTGCCATTCCTGTACTGGACCCTGGGGGGGGAGGGTTGCCAGGCGGGGCTGGGGCCCCTGCTGGCCCTGCAGGGTACAGTGAGCCAGGGCCACAGGCTCCTGTCCCATGGGACCCTCCAGCTCCTTCTATAATGGAAAAGGAAATATATTTGAGGTCTCGTATATATTTGAGAAGAGGGCATCAAAGGATGAGATGGCTGGATGGCATCACCAATGCAAGGGACATGAACTTGGGCAAACTTCGGGAGACGATGAGCGACAGAGAGGCCTGGCGTGCTGCAGTCCACGGGGTTGCAGGGTCGGCCACGACTGGGCGACCGAACAACAATATATATCTGGGCTTCCCAGGTGACTCAGCAGTAAAGAATCCTCCTGAAGTGCTGGAGCGGCTGGAGACGTGGGTTCGATTCCTGGGGTGGGAAGATTCCCCTGGAGGGCTCTTCAGTATTCTTGATGAATACAATACCCACTCAGTATTCTTGCCTGGAAAATCCCATGTACGGAGGAGCCTGGTGGGCTCCAGTCCACTGGTTACAAAGAGTCATTCAAGACTAAAACGCCTCAGCACACACACATGTACACACACACAGATAAAACATGTGGATGTACAACTGAACCACTTTGCTGTGCATCTGAAACTAACACAATATCGTAAGTAAGCTACACTTCAGTTGGTTTTTTTTTTCCCAGATGTCCTTCTTTCCTCACTGTAATTTACGGGTTCAGGTATGCCAGGATGCATGTCTGGTTCTTTTGCCCTAAGCATGTTTGCCCCAAGTATTTCCACTGCATAACTAATTGGCCATAAGGCAACTTTGTCCAAGAAGATAAAATAATGAAAAATAAGGGGGACCTTAAAAAGGACATAGTAAAACATGAGAAATGAACAACAAAGTTAAAAACACTTTGTTGTGACACACAAAATATTTGAATATATTTAAAACGTGATTCATGGCAATAGTGCAGAAGTAACTGATTTGTGTGTTGTACCTAAGCACTTATCTTCCAAGTCATAGTATTTTATACATTTTTTTGACTTACTCATTTGTTTTGCTGACATCACACTTTTTTCATTCAAATCTCCTCCTTCGTTAAGAAAGATATTAAATATCTGTTTTCCAAGCACTAAGAGCGTATTCATAGGTGAGCTCTGTGTTGTGTTGTGAAAACTTTCACTGCTGTTTCTGGCATTTTGTCACGTGTCCACTGATAGATGTTCCAAAGTTCTGGAAATGTAGCTTCAACTCTGCGTCTTCAAATCACAGAAGGATTTGCAGGCCGCTGTGTTACCATCGCCTGGTGCAGCGGGTGGTATGGCTTCACCTCCTCACTTCACACCCCCAGTAAGTTTCATCACTCGTCCACATTGCGTGTGTGGTCGGCTGTTCAGTCTTTGCGACCCTCATGGACTGCTTATGGGATTTCCCAGGCAGGAATACTGGGGTGGGGGATCTTCCCGACCCAGAGACTGAATCCATGCCTCCTGCATTGCCAGCAGGTTCTTCACCAATGCACCACCAGGGAAGCCCCATCATGGCTGTATCGGTTCAGTCGTTCAGTCCTGTCCGACTCTGCAACCCCATGGACTGCAGCACGCCAGGCTTCCCTGTCCACCACTAAGTCTGGGAGCTTACTCAAACTCATGTCCATCGAGTCAGTGATGCCATCCAACCATCTCATCCTCTGTCATATATGTCGTGGCCATATATGTAGTGGTTTTATCCATGATTTTTTTAAAAAACATTTGACTGTGCCGGGTCTTAGTTGTTGCTTCAGGATCTTTAGTTGAGACATGTGAACTCTTGGCTGAAGTATGTGGGATCTAGTTCCCTGACCAGGGATCCAACCCAGGCCCCCTACATTGGGAGCTCAGAGTCTTGCCACTGAACCACCAGGGAGGTCCGTCATCCATCATTTTCAGACCCCAATGTCTACCTGTCACTGCATACATCATTATGAAAATGCTAAATGCCAGTGGTTCCTGAAAATTCCTAAGATTTATGTAATATGTAAATAGGAGGATTGCATCAAGGGATAAATGAAACCTGTTATGAAACTGTCAACCAGTTGTTGTCCTTTCTACACCAACACTGCCTTATGGCCTGTTAGGCCATGAAAATGCTGGGGACAGAGATGTTGATGGCAAAGATCCTTATGGAGTACATTTCTGGAACCTCCGGGAGGGCCCCCTGGCCCAGGAAGGCCTGACTGAGGAGCAGGGAGGGGAGGCAGTGGGCGCCCCTCCTCACCCTGGGGAAGTCGGCAGCTCCAGAGACACTGACCCTGCTGTTGGAGGGTGTTTAATTTTGTCATTCGTCTCTCATGCTTTGTCATGTCCTTTCAAACATTCCTCTCTTTGTTGTCAGTCACTCAGTCACGTCTGACTCTTTGTGACCCCATGGACTGCAGCACGCCAGGCCTCCCTGTCTTTCACTATCCCCTAGAGTTCACTCAAACTCATAGCCATCGAGTTGGTGATGCCATCCAACCATCTCATCCTCTATCATCCCCTTCTCCTGCCCTCAATCTTTCCCAGCATCAGGGGCTTTTCTAATGAGTCAGCTCTTCTCATCAGGTGGTCAAAGTCTTGGAGTTTCAGCATCAGTCCTTCCAGTGAATATTCAGGGTTGATTTCCTTTAGGATGGACTGGTTGGATCTCTGTGCAGTCCAAGGGACTCTCAAGAGTCTTCTCCAACACCACAGTTCAAAAGCATCAATTCTTCAGTGCTCAGCCTTCCTTATGGTCCAACTCTCACATCCATAGCTGACTACTCGAAAAACCATAGCTTTGACCAAACAGACCTTTTAATTTTCATTATTTTTTATGGCAAAGGTGCCTTATGGCCAATTAGTCCTGTCCTCTTTCCTGCCTCAGAAGCCACAGCCCCTGAAGGCTCTGCTGGTCCTCTTGGGACTGAGGTTCCCAGGACCCCTTATCCCATCCCGGATGGGAGGGCTCCTGCTTGCATCCCAGAGTCGGTCTGGCCCCTGGGAAGCCAAGGAGCCTGGAGTCAGGCTGCAGGGCACAGACTGGGTGCATATCCCACCCACTGTGATGGCGGTGGCCATTCTGACTGTATCCAGGGCTCCCTGGTGTTTGGTGCTTTACAGAGCTTGACCTCAATCCCTTCCGTTAACCCCGCCATTGGTAAGCCTCTATCAGAGAATCGAATGGTTTATCTGAGCCTGCACACAGATGAGACAGCTGGGACCCAAACCAGCGGGCTTAGCCCTGAAGGCCACCTTCTGCCCACTGCAGCCTGGTGCCTCCCACCAGTGTGAGCCTGTGACGAGCAGCTTTAACCTCTTGGCCTGTTTCCTCACCAGCAGGAAGGGGACAAGGATGCCCACCTCCAAGGGGGGTCACTGTGAGGATTAAAGGAGGTGATGTAAAGCACTGGTCAGGGGCCAGCAGAGTTGCAGCTGACGGATGCCAGCACATGCAGGGCCGGGCTCTGTCAGGGGCTGATAGCTGGACTCACATGTCCTGCTCAGAGAAGAGGGAGCAGGTCCACACAGGCAGGTTCCACTGCACACCAGGCAAGTAGATGGAGATGGTATTGTCCCTTGATAGCCTCTCTCCCCTTTATTCAGTAATACAGGTTTACTGACACTTCCCAGTCTTCCTTGGGAGTGTGCAGAAATTATGTGTCCTTAAAGAGGCTTACTGGTTATATCATAATCTTCCCCTCCTGGTGCCTGGAATACAGATGAGATGGCACAGCCTAGGTGGCCATATTGGGCCAGGAGGTAGAAGCCTCAATGCAAGCTAGCAGATCCACAAGACAGGAGGAGGTTGGGCCCAACCCTGTGCAGCCACTCTGGTCTTGGCTTCTTTTCACTCACAGCACAGCTGCATCACAGAGAAACACACCTCTGCTTCCTGTCTGGGCTTTTCCTACAGCAGCCTGACCCAAGGCCGATCCCAAGTGTCCAGATATCGGGCCTGGGAGGAGATAGTGCTTGCCTTGGCTGTTCTCAGCACTGCAGCAGGAGCGAACAGTGTGATGGGGCCAGAGTGTCTCCCAGGGGTGGCCCTGGAGGCCGCACAGGCAGCTCTGTTCCTGGCTATTCTACCAGCACTGTGCTTTTGAGATCCACTCATTCATTCAAGTGGTGATCAGTATTATGAGAAATGTGCTGTAATACCCCAACTTCAGCATCCGAAGCATTACTTCACAATGTTAAAGCCCAGTTTTGGCTCCGGGGGCTTGGACACCCTGAGGTTGAGAGCAGAGGTGCCCTCACCCTGCCCCAGGGTGCACCATGAGGTCAGGTCACCCACACACCCAGTGATGTGTCTTGCCTGTGCCCACAATTTTTTTTAATTGAAGTATAGTTGAGTTATTGTGTTGGTTTCAGGTATACAGAAAAGTGACTCAGCTATGTATGTTATATATTATACAGAAAAGTGACTCAGCTATGTATGTTATACATTATACAGAAAAGTGACTCAGCTATGTATGTTATATATTATACAGAAAAGTGACTCAGCTATGTATGTCTGTGTGTATACATTATACAGAAAAGTGACTCAGCTATGTATGTTATATATTATACAGAAAAGTGACTCAGCTATGTGTGTGTGTGTGTGTGTGTGTATACACATTTCCAGATAACTTTCCATCATAGGTTATGATGATGATTACCCCGTCCTATACGGTAAATCTTTGTTGCTTGTCTATTTTATGTAGAGTAGCTTGTATCTGTTAATCCCGTACTCCAAATGTATTCCTCCCCACCCCTCTTTCCCCCTGGATGAGGGCAAGTTTGTAGCTTGTATCTGTTAATCCCACACTCCATATGTATCCCTCCCCACCCCCGTTTCCCCCTGGATGACGGCAAGTTTGTTTTCCACTCTGCGAGTCTGTTTGTTTTGTAGACAGATTAATTTGTATTATTTTTTAGATTCCACATAGAAGCAGTACCCTATTTGTCTCTTACTTCACTTAGTGTGGTAATTTCTAGGTCCATCCATGTTGCTAAAAATGGCAATATTTCATGATTTTTTACAGCTGATTAATGTTTGTTCATATAGACCACATCTTCTTCAGCCAGTCATCTGCTGGTGCACACCTTGGTGGTCTCCACGTCTTGACTATCCTAAATAGTGCTTCTGTGAACACTCGGGTGCGTATATCTTTTTAAATTACTTTTCACCTTTTCTGGATCTATGCCCAGGGGTGAGACTGCTGGATGATATGGTAGCTCTATTTTTAGTTTTTAAGGACCCTCTATACTGTTCTCTGTGGTGACTGTACCAATTTCCACCGACAGTGTAGGAGGGTACCCTTCTCTCCACACCCTCTCTAGCCTTCATTTATACTTTTTGATCATGGTCCTTCTGACCCATGTGAGGTGATACCTCATTGTGGTTCTGAATTGTATTTCTCTAGTAGTGATGTTGAGCATCTTCTCATGTACCTATTGGCAACTGGCACGGTCTTCTTTGCAGAGATGTCTAGTTAGGTTTTCTGCCCCTTTTTTTTTTTTGACTGGGTAGTTTGTTCTTTTCATACTGAGCTGTATGCAGTTTGTATATTTTGGATATTAACCTCTTATCATCTGCATTGTTTGCAAGTATTTTCTCCCATCCCATAGGTTGCCTTTTCGTTTTGCTGATGGGTTTCCTTTGCTGTGCAAAAGCTTTTAAGTTTAATTAGGTATGATTTACTTTTTATTTCTTTTGTCTTGGGAGACTGATCTAAGAAAATATTGCTACAATTTATGATAGAATGTTTTGCCCATGTTTTCTTGGAGTCTTAGGATGTCATCTTCTATTTTGGTCTTTAAGCCATTTTGTTTCTTTTTGCATATGAGGTGTTCTGATTTCGTGTGTTAGTACATGTAGCCGTCCAGCTTTCCCAACACCACCGCCGTTGCCCATGTTTTCTTGGTCTTAGGATGTCATGTCTTTTATTTTGGTCTTTAAACCATTCTGTTTATGAAGTGTTTTTTGTATATGAAGTGTTGTAATTTCATTTGTTAGTATATGTAGCTGTCCAGTTTTCCTACCACCGCTGAAGAGACTTTCCTGCACCGTACATTCTGGCTTTTCTTGTAGATTGACCGTAGGTGTGTGGGTTTATTTCTGGGCTATTTTAGGCCTTAGGTTTGTGGGGAGTTTGACCTCTTCCTTTCCAATTTGAATACCTATTATTTCTTGTTTCATTCACCACAGATAGGACTTTCAATACTGCATTGATAGAAGTGGTGAGAGTGGGCATCCTTGTCTTGCTCAATTTATTTAGCAAGGTTTTTATCTTTTCATCACTGACTGTCGTATTAGCTATGGGGATGTTATAAATTGCTTTTATGATGTTGAGATATGTTCCCTCAATACCCACTTTGGTGAGAGCTTTTATCACAAATGGATATTAAATGTTATCAGATGCCTTTTCTCTACTGGGTGATCATGTAGTTTGTGTCTTTGGTTAGTGGGGTGTATCACATTTATCAGTGTATGTTGACCCATCCTTGAGATCTGGAATGAATTCAACCGGACCATGGTGTATAATCCTTCTCTGTACTGCTGAATTCTGTTTGCTAATTTTTTTTTTTAGGACCATACCATGTAGCATGTGGGATCTTAGTCCCCCAACCCGGGATTGAACCTTTGTCCCCTCTATTGGGAGCGAGGAGTCTTACCCACAGGACCGCTAGGGAAGTCCCTGAGTCTGCTGATTTTTTTAAGTATTCCCATATTTTTATTAGTCTTATTTATTGATCTTTTTTTTCATTGCAGCAATGGTGGAGGATAAAAAGTACTTTCTCCACGTGCAAAGGGTGTCCAAATGACAGCAGCTGCTGTAGGAAGGACATCTTTCTGTTGGTGAAAATTTCTGAGTGCTTGGGCTGGCTGAGGGTGACCCCAGCAGGATGCCTGCAGTGAAACTCGAAGTGAATTCCAGTGTCTGGAACCAGCCCGGCACAGCCCAGGAGACATGCTGGGGAGGAACCCGCCCTGTCCACCCTCAGCTGGCAGTTGCACCTGGCCCAGGAACATTCAGTAAAAGGTAACCAAGCCCCTGTCTCCTGGTCCCCAGCCCCAATCCCAGGCCAAGAAATGCACACCAGAAAGATACGGAGCAGGCCACGTGCCAGGGGATCCCAAGTGAATCCCTGCAGCCGTGATCCCGATACATCCTTCTCTTTAGACTGCCAGTTGTCAAGGTTTGCTAATATTTTGTTGAGGAATTTTGCATCAATATTCATCAAAGATATTCATCTGTAAATTTTTTTTAGTGGCTTTGTCTAGTTTTGGTATCGGGGTGATGGTGGTTTCATAGAATGACTTTTGGATTGTCCCCTCCTCTTCAGTCTTTTGGGAGGGTTTGAGAAGGATCAGGATAAATTCTTTGTTTGGTAGAATTCCCCAGTGAAGCTGTCCAGTCCTGGACTTCAGTTTGCAGGGAGTTTTTACAATTACAGATTCTGTTTCACTTCTAGTGATTGGTTTGTTAAAACGATGCTTCTTCTTGACTCAATTTTGGCAGCTGTAGGTCTCTATAAATGCCCGTTTCTTCTGTGTTGTCCAATTTGTTGCCGCCTGTCCACTGGATTCCCTCATAGCTTAGTCAGTAAAGAATCTGCCAGCAATGCAGGAGACCCGGGTTCGATCCCTGGGTTGGGAAGATCCCCTGGAAAAGGAAATGGCAATCCACTCCAGTGTTCTTGACTGGGAAATCTCCTGGACAGAGGAGCCTGGCAGGATACAGTCCATGGGGTCGCAAGAGCCGGACATGACTTAGCAACTACATCACCGCCAACTAACTGTTGCTAGTATTCTTTTTTTTTTTTTTTGGTTCCTAGTGTTCTAGCATGATGTTTTTGTGTTTCTGTGATACTGGAAGTTATTTCTCTTCTTCCGTCCTATTTGGATTATTTGGGTTTTCTCTCTTTCTCTGGTGAGCCTGACTAGAGGTTTGTCAATTTTATTTTTTAAAAAGTAGCTTAGTTTCACTGGTTTTTTTTTTTTCATTGTTCTTTTTAAATCTGTTTTCTCTCTGAACTTTTTATTCCCTTCCTTCTGACTTGAGTTTTGTTTAATCTTTTAGGTTGCTTGAGAGTCTCTAACTTCTTCAGGAGGGCCTGTATCGCTATGAAATTCCGTTAGAACTGTTGCGCTGCGTCCCACAGATTTCCTGAGATCGCCGTCTCACTTCTTTTGTCTCAGGCTGTTTTCTGATTTCCTCTTTGATGTGATCCTTGAGCGGTGCTTCTTCAGTAGCATGTTTAGTCTCCATGTATTTATTTTTTCCCCATTTTTCTTTCTGTGATTGATCTTGAGCTTCATACCCACTGTGTTCCGAAAAGATGCTTGAAGTAATTTCTATCAACAATCTTTCTTAATGACTTCGGCACTTCTATTAGCTGCTCTTTGAACTTGGGGTCTAGTAGACTGGTGAGGTCCACTTCATTATTTGTACTTTCACAGGACTTCTTGTTCTTTTAATGGGGATTAGGTCCTCTGCTTTTTCATTTTACTTTCGTCTCTATACATTTAGAAGGAACACTTGCCTACTGTGGTCCCGAAGGGGTCTTTTCCTGTGGGAGCATCCTTGTGTAGACTGTGTGAGTGCAGTATTTTAGGTGTGAAGGCCACTGTTGGAACAGACGCCAGCCTCATCTTGCCCCAAGGTGTGCTGGCCACCGTCCCCTTGATCAGGGTGTGTCTGGCGTCCAGAGCCTGCGGTGGGACATTGGACAGGGCCTCCTCTTTACTCTGTGGTTGTCACAGCCCTGTCTGTCCCACCTTCTTGAGTTTACAGAGCCTGATAGCTATGACCACGTGTGAAAGGAGCACAGGCAAACAGGGGCATTAGTGTTGTAACTGATGCTGGACACTCGAGTAGCGATGCCTCCCTTAACGCTGCTTGTGTTACTTTCACACAAATTAGCGTTAACTGGGGGCTCACAGCACACAAACGCGGCAATCAGGGGAATTACATCTTTAAGTTGACACTCATGCAGGGGCTTTTCAGGGAAGGAGTACTCAGCACGCCACAGGAGAATCAATGTAAGGCCTGTGGTGCTGAAACGACCTGAGGGCAGGAGGCCCTGTCCTCTGGGTGCCTGTGGGTCTTCCCCAGCACAGCAGGCCATGAGCCCTGACTGCTGCAGCGGACATCAGCCTGCTCACGCCTTGCGTCCCCCAAGACTGGCCTCGGCACCCCAGGAAGGCAAGATTTCTCAACTCTTTTATTAAGTTAGAAATGGGTAAAAACAACACAACTTGTGGAGAAAGCACCACTGTGAGGTCCTTTGTGCTGTCAGACCTGTGCTTAGCGCAGCAATCCAACAGGCCGGGGCTGCCGCCTCCCGGGCGTCTCAGGCTGAGGCATCTCCTGGGACCAGGGCCCCGGCTTCTGGGTGGCTGAGAGGAAGCACTGAGAGCAGGGGGTGGCCTCTGACAAAGACGGGGGCCGTGGGGTCCCAGGAACCTGGAGACGTGCCGTCTGCCTTTCCCCAGGGGAAACTGATGGCCTATGGCTGGTGCACATATGTGGGCGAATTGTGCCCTAAAGATGCCCTCGGGGCCCCAGGAGACGCCCACAGCCCAACTGGAAAGCAACCAGCCCCACGAGTACTACAGCCTACTTGGGAGCGCCAAGCCACAAGGTGCGCACGGCATGCGGCCTGGGAAACCACCTGTCTGGCCTCCACGGTGCCCCAGGGCAGCCAGGGAACAAGCCCACACCCTCTAACACTACGTGACGGGAGCCGCTGGTAGGAGCCGACCTTTCCAGAAACCCAAGGCTGCGGCTGGACCCGTGAGGAGCCCAATACTTGGGAGGTGGGAAAATGAACAAAGGCCTGGCAGTTCTCTCATGACCATGGTCACGTTCTGAGCTCAGGGGACACATGAGCCAGACCCCATCACCAGCTGGAAGGTTGAGAGGCCAGTGTCACGGGGCTGTGTCATCCTCCAAGCTGAGTCCAGCCCTTGGTGGGGTCTGTCGTGGGCACCCTGGAGTCCCCCAGTGGTGCCCAGCTCACATGTGCTCCTGGTCTGGGCAGGTATGGTCCCACTCTGGGGTCAGTGTGCTCCTGGCAGGAAATGGGGTCATCGCTGCCTCTTGGGCTGGGCTCTGAGGGGAGGTGATGGGAAGCCCCACAGGCACGTGCCACCCAGGGCCT
Source organism: Bos grunniens (assembly GCF_055505025.1). Classification (NCBI taxonomy): domain Eukaryota; kingdom Metazoa; phylum Chordata; class Mammalia; order Artiodactyla; family Bovidae; genus Bos; species Bos grunniens. The sequence continues at coordinate 53,841,504 of NC_141185.1, read as the reverse complement.
CTGCACACCTGTGTCTGCACCCGGGGCATGGCTGGTCTGACGGGGAGATGGTGAGGTCGCTGGGGGTGAGGCCCGACTCTCAGGAGCCTATTTAACACTGGTGGCCTGGAGGTCATTTGCTGAGAAAGCCTAGTGGTTGTCACTGAACGGTTCTCTCCCTTAAGACTTTCTCCACAGCACAATCCAGTCTCAGCCCTGATGCACCCATTCCCAGGGGCGTCTTGTGTGGGGAGACTTTACAACACCGCCAGGGAAGCCTGGAGCCCAGGACTGTGCTGCCCGCCCTCCCCAGCCCACCCAGCCCCCTGCCCCAGTCCAGGATGCCCTCAAGGCTTGGCAGACGTGTCTTTCTCCTCCAGGCCGAGAGAGTCCTGGTATCCGTCCACGCCCCCTGAAAGGTCCTCTCCCCCCGCAAACCACTGCAAAGCAGGCAAGGCCTCAGCCAGACCCACAGGACACGGAGACGGCTCTTCTTCCCTGAAGCTCAGAGCAGCCCCCGAGGCCGCCACTCCCAGGGCTGGTGGGCCGGCTTCTGGCGGCTCAGAGCGCTGGGCCGGGCGGAGCATCCCCTGGACAAGATCAGGGCCACGTGCAAGAGCGAGGGCCGTGGCCGTGGGGCGGGGAGAAACGCGCAGCGTCTGCAGAGGAACGAGAGAGAGAAAAGGTGAATCCCCACTGCCCCCCGTCCTCACCTGGGGCTGGACGTGATTGCAAGGCCACGTGGAGGGGCTGGGGCTCAGGCCCCGGCCAGAAGGCCTGGATGAGAATGGAGCTCGCCCGTCTACAGCAGTGTGGCCCGGAACAGGCCCATCACCTCCCTGAGCTGTGCTTTGCTCACCTCCATTCAGCTTCTCCAGACACACACCCTGCACACCGTCAACCCAGCAGGCAATGTGCCAGGCCCAGAGAAAGGGGACGGCAGACACAGCTACCGTCTCTGTGGATCGTGCTCCAGCGGGAGAAACTGCAGGCTTGTACGAACAAATGTATACAGCCAACACACACAGAAATGCTATATGTGGGGAAAAAAACAAAACTTAAAAAAGAGATGAGAGCCATTCTGCACCAGGAACGGCAGTCTAAAGTCCTGGGTGAGAGCCTTCTGCATCTGCAGCCTATGAGCAAGTGAAACTGAGCTCCACTCAAAGGAAGAAAAAGCCAACAAAACACGGAAGAAAGCAAGTGCGTAAAACAGCAGCGGAGACAAAACGGCAGAGCAGAAAGATGTGCGCTCACCCCCGCTTACGAAAACACCGAAATTACAATTAACTGCTGAGCAGGCATCAACAACAAAAGGCTGGAGCCTACCGAAGAAGATATGTTGCGTCCAAAGACAAAGCAGCCACAATATGACAGCAGGAGGGGTGCAATCTCGATACAATCAAATCCCAGACCCGCGAGGAGGGCAGCTCACAAACTGGAAATTATTACAGAAGTTGTCCCGCGGGAATGAAAGTTCTGAGCCCCCTGTCAGGCTCCCCGGTCTGGAATGGGAGGGGGCGCCTCAAGAGAACCTGGCTTGGAAGGCCAGCAGGGTTGGACTGCAGGAATTCCACAGGACTGGGAGAAACAGAAACTCCACTCTGGGAGGCTGCACAGAAGGTCTTATGCACACGAGGGCCCAGTTAAAAAAACAAACCAGTGACCTCATAAGAGCCTAGGCCAGACCTACCTACCTGCTGGTACTGGAGGGTCTCCTGTGGAGGTGGGGGGGCAGCTGTGGCAGACGGCGGGGACAAAGACACTGAAGGCGGTCGTTCTGGGGAGTACTCACTGACGTGAGCCTTCCTGGAGGGCGTCATTTCCTCACCAGGACCTGACCCCACCCAGCCCCGCCCATCAGCAGGCGGGTTGCTTAGACACATCCTGAGAATGCAGCCGTCTCTTCGTGACCCTGTGGACTGTAGCCCAGCAGGCTCCTCTGTCCACGGGAGAATACTGGAGTGGGCTGCCATTTCCCTCTCCAGGGGATCTTCCTGCCAGGGGTTCAGGGATTGAACCCACACCACCTGAACTGACAGGACTCTTTACCACTGAGCCACCTGGGAAGCGTCACACTACATTTAAACTGATGAAAAAATCGACAACGAAGAATACTCTACCCAGCAAGGTTCTCATTCAGATTTGATGGAAAAATCGACAGGTTCACTGACGGACAAAAGCTAAGAGAATTCAGCACCACCAGACCAGCTTTGCAGCTCATGATAAAGGAACTTCTCAAGGTGGAAAAGAAAAAGCTACAACTAGAAACAAAGTACACATGGGAAGACTCCCTGATACAGGTAAACTAGAGTGAAGGCAGGAAATGAGGAAGTGACCTGCATACAAATATGACATCAGCGTGAGAAGAGAAGACAAATGCAGGATGCTGGAAATGCATTCGAGATGAGAAAGCCAGCAACTTACAACAACCTAGTTTATATATAGGCCGCTATATCAAAACTTGAAGGCAACTGCAAACCAAAAGTTGACAATGGATAAACACAAAAAAGAAAAAGGAATCTACACACAACACTATAGTCATCAAATCACGAGAGAACAAAATGGGATGAAAAAAGATCTACAAAAACAAACCCAAAACAATTAACAAAATGGCAAAAGGAGAGTATACATGCTGTCCACAGAGGCCCACTTCAGACCTAGGGCGCCTCAGACCAGAAGTGAGGGATGAAGAAAGGTACCCCATGCAAATGGAAACCAGAAGCAAGCTGTGGTAGCAATCATCATATCGGACAAAACAGACTTTATTAAGTCTGTTACAAGAGACAATTTTTCCTTGTTGCAAAATTCGGACTTAAATTGAAAAAAGTAGGGAAAACCAATAGGCCATTCAGATATGACTTATCCCTTATGATTATACAGTGGAAAAGACAAATGGATTCAAGGGATTTGATATGACAGAGTACCTGAAGAACTATGGACAGAGGTTCATAACACTGTATAGGAAGTGGTGACCAAAGCCATCCCCAAGAAAAAAAACAAAAAGGCCAAATGGTTGTCTGAGGAGGCCTTAAAAATAGCTGTGAAAAGAAGAGAAGCAGAAGGCAAAGGAGAAAAGGAAAGATATACCCATTTGAATGCAGAGTTCCAAAGAATAGCAAGGAGAGAGAAAGCCCTCCTCAGTGATCAGTGCAAAGAAATACAGGAAAACAACAGAATGGGGAAGACTAGAGATCTCTTCAAGAAAATATGAGATACCAAGGGAACATTTCATGCAAAGATAGTCACAGTAAAGGACAGAAACAATATGGACCTAACAGAAGTAGAAGATATTAAGAGGTGGCAAGAATACACAGAAAAAAACTATACAAAAAAGATCTTCACGATCCAGATAACCATGACAGTGTGATCACTCACCTAGAGCCAGACATCCTGGAGTGTGAAGTCAAGTGGGCCTTAGGAAGCATCACTATGAACAAAGCTAGTAGAGGTGATGGAATTCCAGCTGAGCTATTTCAAATCCTAAAAGATGATGCTGTGAAAGTGCTGCACTCAATATGCCAGCAAATGTGGAAAACTCAGCAGTGGCCACAGGACTGGAAAAAGTCAGTTTTCATTCCAATCCCAAAGAAAGGCGATGCCTAAGAATGTTCAAACTACTACACAATTGCACTCATCTCACATGCTAGCAAAGTAATGCTCCCAATTCTCCAAGCCCGGCTTCAATAGTACATGAACTAAGAAATTCCAGGTGTTCAAACTGGAGTTAGAAAAGGTGGAGGAACCAGAGATCAAATTGGCAACATGTGCTGGATCATAGAAAAAGCAAGAGTTCCAAAAAAACATCTACTTCTGCTTCATTGACTATGCTAAAGCCTTTGACTGTGTGGATCACAATGAACTCTGGAAAATTCTTAAAGAGATGGGAATACCAAACCACCTTACCTGCCTCCTGAGAAATCTGTATGCAGGTCAAGAAGCGACAGTTAGAACTGGACATGGAACAATGGACTGGCTCCAAATCGGGAAAGGAGTACGTCAAGGCTGTATACAGTCACCCTGCTTATTTAACTTGTACATCATGCGAAATGCCAGGTTGGGTGAGCACAAGCCGGAATCAAGACTGCTGGGAGAAATATCAATAACCTCAGATATGCAGATGACACCAACCTTATGGCAGAAAGCGAAGAGGAACTGAGAGCCTCTTGATGAAAGTGAAAGAGGAGAGTGAAAAAGTTGTCTTAAAACTCAACATTCAAAAGACAAAGATCATGACATAAGGTCCCATCAGTTCATGGCAAATAGATGCGGAAACAATTGGAAACAGTGAGAGACTTTATTTTTGGGGGGCTCCAAAATCACTGCAGCCATGAAATTAAAAGACACTTGCTCCTTAGAAGAAAAGCTATGACAAACCTAGACAGCGTATTAAAAAAGCAGAGACATTACTTTGCCAACAAAGGTCTGTGTAGTCAAAGCTATGGTTTTTCCAATAGTCATGTATAGATGTGAGAGTTGGACCATAAGGAAAGCTGAGCACTGAAGAACTGACGCTTTTGAACTGTGATGTTGGAGAAGATTCTTGAGAGTCCCTTGGACTGCAAAGAGATCAAACCAATCAATCCTAAAGCAAAGTAGTCCTGAATATCTTTGGAAGGACTGATGCTGAAGCTCCAATACTTTGGCCACCTGATGCCAAGGGCCAACTCATTGGAAAAGACCCTGATGCTGGGAAAGATTGAAGGCAGGAGAAGGGGACAACAGAGGATGAGATGGTTGGAAGGTATCACCAACTCAGTGGACGTGAGTTTGAGCCAGGCCCCAGGAGTTGATGATGGACAGGGAAGCCTGGCATGCTGCAGTCCATGGGGTCACAAAGAGTCAGACACGACTGAGCAACTGAACTAAAAAAAAAGAATTAATGCCACCTGCAGCATCATGAATGCCCCTAGAGATTCATGCTAAGTGAAGTCAGAGAAAGAGAAATATCATAGGATATCACTTACAGATGTGAAGAAGTGATACAAATGAGCTTATTTACAGAACAGAAACAGACGCACAGACTTGAGAGAACGCATTCGTGGTTACCAGAGGGGGAGAGCTGGGGGTGGGCAGAGGTTGGGAATTTGAGACTGACATTACACACTGCTATATTTTAAAATGATAACGAGGGGCTCCCTGGGGGCTCAGTGGTAAAGAATCTGCCTGCCAGTACAGGAGACTCGGGTTCGATCCCTGGTCTGGGAAAACCCCACATGCCACAGAGCAACTGAGCCTGTGCTGCAGAGCCCGGGAGCCACAGCTACCGAGCCTGCACGCCCTGGAGCCTGTGCACCAGGAGAGAAGACACTGCAGTGAGCAGCCCGGACCGTAACAGAGAACAGCCCTGACTCCCCAGGACTACAGAAAAGCCCACGCAGCAACAAAGACCCACACAGAACGTGTGGCAGAAGCCAGCGCAATGCTGTAAAGCAATTCTCCTCCGAGAAAGAGATTTCTTTTTAAGTAATAAAGTTAAAAGATAACCAACAAGGATCCACTGTATAGCCAGCACAGGGAACTCTGCTCAATATTCTAGAATAACCTAAACAGGACAAGAATTTGAAAAAGAATACATACAAGTATACAGATAACGGAATCACTGTGGCACACCTGAAACTAACAACACTGTTAGTCAGCTGCACTCCAATGTAAAATAAAAGCTTTAAAAATAATAGTAAAAAAAAACAGAGATTAAAACAAGAACTTGTACTGTGGCAGAGGGTGTGGGAAGGACACCCCTAGACCTGCAGGACAGAGAGGAGTTTGCTCGAGAGGCAAAGAGCAGTCCAGGCAGGAGTAGCATGTGCAGAAACCCTGGGGTGGGAGTCCTGCACTTCTGAGGCAGAACGCAGGCCAGTGAGGTGGAAATGCTAAGGTGGGGAGGGTGGACATGGTCAGAGCATGGGGGCGGGCAGTGTGCAGACGTGGCCACGGCTAGTCACGCCGTCAGGAGGGACAGCACAGCTGCGGGCAGCAGGCAACACACTCGTTCCTGCACTCGACAGATGTTCGCTGCACAGCCTGTCAACCTGGCCCCACAGGACAGACGCAGTGGTGAACGAGCTCAGACGGCCGCAGAGCTCACACTCCAGCGCTGGCCACTCCAGTGCGGGGTGCTCTGCTCTGAGGTTCACGTTTCCCTGCAGAAAATGAGGCGAGATACCTGCCTCCCAGAGAAGGATGGAGCCATGTAACGCATGTGAAAGGTTTAGTGTAAAACGTCCCGCGAGCAGCAAAGAAAGCCCAGCTGGCCAGGACAGTCAGTTTCTATAGCCCAACCCGCAGCGACAGCTCGGCGTAATCTGGCCCGGCTCCCAGCAGGGATGTGGCCGTGTGTCCGTCCAGGAGGTGGGGTCCCTGGCCGGAGCTCAGCTCCTGGGCTGCTCACCTCGTGGAGAAAGGACACAGCAGGCCCAGAAAGGAGCTGGAGGGGGTATGGAGCGGGGAACACTCGGGACAGCGACGCAGGGCTGTCCACCTCTGCGCGGTTCTAACAACAGGTTCTCTGAGGACTTCCCCGGTGGTCCAGTTGCTGGACTCCATGCTTCCAAAGCAGGGGGCCCGGGTTCAACCCCTGGTCAGGGAACTCGATCCTGCATGCCACAACTAAGAGTTGGCATGCTGCAACAAAGATCAAAGGTCCCACGTGCCGAACCTGAGGGCTGCCCTGGTGGCTAAAGATGAAACTGAGACCCGCGCAGCCAAATACATAAATAGATATTAAAAAACAAAAACAGGCCCCCTCCGTGACACCCAACTGCCGGAGAGGGCCTCATGGGGAGGCCCCCCCTCCCCGTCAACCCACACACTCAGCCACCCGAGAGGCAGAGACGACACAACCGCAGGCAGAGCCTCGGTCCCAGCGACGGCATCCCTGGCCTTGCAGCTCTGGGTGTTTCACCTGCGCATTTGTCAGCCTGACAGCTGTGAGAGAGCTGCGAGGGCAGGGAGCTTACGTCTAGTCCTGAGTCTGGACTTGCTTAAGTAACAGGATCACGAACACAGTTCCAGCCGGCGCAGGGACCTGTGGACCTTTCTCCTTCAGTGGGATGCCGCCCTCGCCCCCATGGCTCTGGAAGGCGGACTCCGGCTCTGCCGAAGCTGCTGGAGCCCAGGAGTCAGCAAGCTCCCAGAAGGGTGTGCTGGGCAGGGCGACTGCTGTTTTCTCGGTGGGGCTGGTGAAGGCCCCCCAATCCCTCCAAGCGCCTCACTAGCCAGAGCTCCTCACGGGCCCCGAACACCTGGAGATGCTCTAAGGTGGTGAACCCAAAACTCGGGGGCCTGGGCCCCCCATCCCCGGCCAGCACACAAGGTGGACATGGACTTCCCCTCAGGGCAGGGCACCACTGCTGCCCCAGACCAGGCTCTGACCCGGGGGGAGCCCCTCTAGGCTGTCCTGAGTTGCTGAGGAGGCGGCAGAGGAGCTGGGGGGCGGCACTGCCCAGGCCTGCACCCACTCCGAGGTCACTCGGGTCGCCCTGAGTTTTGGCAGCTGCCTCTCTGGGACCTAGTTTCCTTATCTGTGAAATGGACTACATTAAAAAAAAAACGTTGCCTGCCACATCAGTAAACAAAAAATGCTGCAGCCCTCAGCCATCACAGCCTCCCCGGACTGGGCACCCGGGAGACTAGGAAGGGAAGGCAAGGGCACTGGCCCCAGGAGCTGAGGTGCGCATCAAAGGGATGACCTCAGAGAGCCCGGACTCCTACATCTTCCCATACATAGGAAAGAATTTTGTGATGTCTGTGCTGTGTTTCATCACGTCTGACTCTTTGCGACCCTATGGGCTGTAGCCCGCCAGACTCCTCTGTCCATAGGATTCTTGGGGCAAGAATACTGGAGTGTGTTCCTAGTTCCTCCTTCAGGGGATTTTCCCAACCCAGGGACCAAACCCAGGTTTCCCGCAGTGCAGGCGGATTCTTCACCGTCTGAGCCAGCAGGGAAGCCCAAGACTACTGGAGTGGGTACCCTGTCCCTTCTTCAGTGGATCTTCGTGACCCCAGGAATCAATCCAGGGTCTCCTGCATTGCAGATGGATTCTTCACCAGCTGAGCTACTGGTTGTCTTTAATTAACAGTTATCTTTTCATGTTCGGACTCCCTGGTCTTTGTTGCACAATCTCCTATATACTCTGGCTTCCCCTCCGACCTCTTCAGAGTGGTCCCTCAGAACTGAGATGCTGTGGTCTGGGCTTAAGTCCCAAGTTTTGTCTGCTGAACAAAACATAATTCTCAACCCTTAGGTTATGCACTGTTTTTCCAGTCAACAGGACCCGTGTCCACCTCGCAGAGCAGACGTGGGGTCAGCAGTCACCCCACCACCATGCACAGCCGCCCCGCCAGCCCCATGACCACCCTTCGCAGTCCTGAGGATCACCCAACGGGGGGGGGCCTGGCAGGCGGCCCGCAGCCACCAAGGCCATCCCGGCTGGCATGGGGCCACACCATGCAGACGGACGGACGGACGCGGGGTGCTTCATCCCCCTTCAGCACAGCCCCGAACCCGAGCTCTGGGGTTTCCTCCTGGCCACCACCTCTTTAAGGCCAAACAGGATGTGCTGAATCCGCCCTCCTGTGGTGGCGGGGTGTGCCCCAGAATTCGGGCAGGGGGATCACAGGCTCGGCCTCTCCCAGAGCGGGACTGGAGGGCGTGCCTGCCCACACCCACCCCTGGCGCTGGTCCCCCACAGTGCCCAGGAGGAGAAGACAGATCCTGGCAGCCTGCATCTCCGCCCTGATGCTTTAAAGACAGGCCAGAGGCAGGCAGGGTCAGGGCAGGAGAGAGAACAAGAGAAAAGAAGGACCATGCATGGTCCACACTTGGCGGGCAGCCCAGAGAGATGGGTGCCTACCCTAGCTCCAGGAGCCTCCTGGCCACTGTCACCTAGAGACAAGGATCAGACTGCGACCCGGGAGCCAAGGGCTGGCCCTGGAGATCTTGCCGGCGGTCAGCTTTGAAGAGCGCCCCACCCCCACTGCCAGGCAGCACTCAGGTGGACTGCAGCGGGCAGCGACTGGTGCCAGGGCGCAGACACAGGGATGCTCGGGGCCTGGGCCTCCAGAGCCACCTGCAGGCCTGGGGCCCAGCCAGGGTTCAGATCCCGCTCCGGCCCTCACCAGCTGTGGCCTGACACACCCACCCCAGGTCTCGGTACCAGCAGCACCTCCGACACTTACGAGAGGATGGCACGAGCTCACGGCTGAGAAACGGAGCCCTTGGAGATGACTGGGGGAGTCACCCGGCGTGGTGACGGGGGGCTGCAGAGCAGGGGCTCTCCAGCTGGTGGTCCCTGGAGTCTCTGGTTCAGGGACCAGAGAGGCACTGCAGGCTGGACCCCAGGCCGGTCCGATGCCTGCAGGAGGGGCTGGAACAGCAGCACAGGGAGGGGGGCACTCGGGACACACTGGTACAGACCCCTTCTCTGGCCCCAGCACTGGGGGTTCCCGGCTGGCAGCCAGGCTTTGGGAGGGGTGGTCCATGCTGGAGGGGGCGGGGGCAGCAGGGGCAGTAGTCTCTGCTCATCCCGGCCTCCGTGAGCCTTGCCGAGGGTGCTCGAGCCCAGCCTCTCACCCACCACTGCTGTCGGGCCCCTCCCACCCCCGCCCCCGGCCAAGGCCCTCAGGACCTGAGCCAGGGCCTTCTGCGTGCCTGGCAGCAGCAGACGCGGGTGGCCATCCTGCTACAACTGCGCCATCCACCTGGAGCCAAGGGTGGGCCGGGCACACCCAGGCATCACCCTCTGCCCCAGCGCCCCTGCTGGGTCCTCGTCCACAGAACCTGCCGCAGGTTGAGGAGCGCCTAAGAGACAAGACCTGTGCGTCACTTGGCCAAGGGCGCAGAAAGGGCAATCCCGACCGTGCGGGAAGGACCCTTCCAGAAGGAGGGGCTGGCCCACGGACATCCCAATCCAGAGGCCGTAGCCGCCCAAAGCATTCTGAAACCATCACCACCATCCCAGCCTCATCACAACCTCAAAGGAAAGCTGACTCTGAACCCGGCCCCTCACTTGATCTCTTCTACTCAACCAGTGTGAGGAATACAATTTTTATCCCCATTTCCCAGATGGCAAAGCTGAGGCTCAGGGAAGTTGAGCAACTGGGGTCAAGCAGCCAGCAAATCAGAGCTGAGGATCCACTCCTGCTTCCCTTCCCCAGTCCCTGAAACAGGGGGAAGTCCTGGGAAAGTAGCAGGCTCATGCGGTCCTGCTGATCTCCCCGCCCACCCTCTCCTATTTGGGAGGAACTGCCCTCCAGGGCCCCAAGGACAGGCCAACACCAGACAAGGTCACAGCCCCTGGCCCTGGGCGGCCTGAGATGGGACGAGGCATCAGGGCCCACAGACCACAGGTTTCCAACAAGAGACGCCAACGTTCTCTTTGAAGCCTGCTCCCCAGGGGACCAAGGTCTGTGGCCGGTCAGTTTTCTCCCAGAGAGGAAGAGAGCAGATTCAACAAACAAAGCAGAGAGACCTTAAAGGAGAACAAAGCCTGTTCCCACACAGGCCACTCTTTTACAAGGCCTCACACCCTGTGTGGATCTGACCTCTTTGAGGGGGCCAGCCTCACCTGCCTGCTGGGGATGGAGCCCTTTAAGGGCCTCGAAGGCCTGGCTGGATCTGACTTAGCAGCTGAAACATCAGATTCCATTCAGAAGCCACCCGGCCAAGTACGACTGCCTCTGCCTGCCTCCGTCGCGTGTTTTTCAGTATTCTTGTCAGCAGCCGCCATACCATTGAGGAAATGAATTTTCAGCTCAGGCTGGCCCCTCACACTGTTCCTGTGACCTGAACAGCGTGGGGCCAAGGGCTGGCTCCTCCGATCTGCAGGAGCATGGCGCAGCAGCTGTGGGCAGGGAGAGGCTGGAACCCAGGACAGCCTGGGGTGGGCATCAAGGCACCCTGGCATGACCTGGCATCTGATCCCACCCTCCCCTGAGCTTCTTGGAGCCCCCAGGACCAATGCCTTCTGCCTTCCACCCACCGGGGGTCCCGGGACCTCACCGCCCCAAGGGACGAAGACCCGGGGCGAGCTAAGAGCCGGGACGTGACCATGGACGACCTTCTCCCATGCCCACCAGTCTACACCCCGTCCCAGCCCCTGTGCCCCTGCCAGGCTGGCTCAGGACACCCGAATCCAACCTCAGCGCCAGTTGGATCACCCCAGAAGGGCTGCAGGAAAGCACCCCCCACCCCAGAAAGGGCCCCGCCAGGACAGGCTGGCCTCCTTCCCCTGACTCCATCCGTCCTGCACCCTGGACAAGCCCCTCCTGCCAGCCCCCTGCCCCTCCAATGCCCACAAGGAGCGCTTGACCGTGTCACCTCGCCCCTGGCCTCCACGATGTCCTTCCTGTTTCACACGGTGACTTCATGGAATGATGTCACTGAGATCAGAGAGTGTGGTAACCCGGGGTAACTGAGGCAGCCCTGCTGGGGGCTGTTCCCATGCTCGGAGGAAGGCCTCCTCTCCATCTCGTGGAGGGATGGGAGGAGAAGAGAGGCTCCCCCACGCACGGGGGAGCACACGGCTGCCCCCAGGAGAGGCTGGGCCCAGGGCCCTGGCCCCACCAGATGCCACAGCGGCGTCCGGCCCCGCGGTGCCCGCGCCCACCCCCGAGTGCCCCGTCCACTCCCCTCCCGCTGCTCCTCACGGGCCCGCCCAGTGGGGCACTCGCCCTGACTGCACTCTGGACTCGCCTAGGGCTACTCCAGCTCTGAGCCCTGGGCCCCAGACGCCCCAACTGCAGTGGTCTGGGCTGAGGCCTGGGCTCAGCATTTGCGGAGGACAGAATTGGTGGCCTTGCCCAAACAGAGGGGCTTCCCTGGTGGCTTAGATGGTCAAGAATCTGCCTGTAATTGACCCAAGTTCAGTCCCCAGAGGTCCACTCTTAGCTTCCGGGAGGTGATCTGTGTCATACCCGATAGGAGGGTCTTTGTTTAGAGTGACGTCCGTGTGACCTAGGGGGGCTTTGGGTCATGCTGGACCAGCTGACTTGAGAGTAACCGTGTGGCCAAGCAGTCATGCCCACACGATGGGGCCTTGATAAAAACTCTGGACACCAACGCTGTGTGAGCTTCCCTGGTGGGCAGTACCGTGCATGTGCCATCACTCACGGATGCTGTTAACACACGGGGAGTGGATGGGGTGCTCCGCGTCTGGACCCCCGTCCAGGGCTCTGCCCCAGGCATCTCCACCCTCTCCGCTTAATCCGCACCCTCTCCCCGTAATTAAACCATAACTGGGAATATATGCCTTCAGCACACTCATGAGCACTTCCAGTGCTGGATCTAAGACGGCTCTGGGGAACCCCCACCTCACAGCTGGTGGCTGTACACCCACGCGTCCTTGGAAGCCCCGTTCTCTGAGGGTGCCCTTGCATGGAGACTGTGCCCCCAGACTTCAAAAGTTAGCCTAGACGCCACATATTATGTGTCCACAGACCCCCGATGACTGATCTACAGCCAGACCCCAGGAACCAGTCTAAGACGGTTGCCCCCATCTGGCAAAAGGGTTACAGGCTTTGCTCAAGATTAACTGTCAGTAAGGAGCAGGGGGGGGAGGGATGGTTCTGGCTCCAGAGTAGAAAAAAGGGGTCCCAGAGGCCCCCCAGTCACCTGCTTCCTGACTGACCCAGCCTCCCCGGAAGATGCAGCCTTTGCCCCGACTGGGTTCGGGCGGGGAGTGGGGCTCACCTGGCTGGCTCCGCACCTCAGGCGGGCAGGTGCTTCCAGGTGCTGACGAAGGCCGTGGGGATGAGCGAGTAGGGCACGGTGGTGACGCAATTCCACGTGTCCGAGGTGGGGTCGTAGCAGTCCAGGGTCTTACACCGCTGGGTGCCGAAGTAGCCCCCCACCACGTAGAGCTTGTTGCCCGATGCCAGCGCGTGGCAGGACATGCGCTTGGCGGTCATGTCCCCAATCCGCGTCCACTGGTTGCTCTCGCAGTCGAAGCGGTAGGCCGAGGCGGCCGTGAATTCTGTGTCGCCGCCCATGATGAAGATCTGGCTGCCCAGCACGGCGGCCGCGGTGTACCGCCAGGGCTGCGGACACTCGGCCTTGATGCTCCACCGGTTTTCCGACGGGTCATAGCACTGGACCTTGGACACCATGTCCCGGTGGATGCTGGTGCCCCCGAACACGAAGAGCTTCAGCTTGGCGCTCACCACCGCAGCGTTGCTGACGCCATCCCTCAGCGGGGCCACCATGGTCCACTTGTTCGCCCCGGGGTCATACTTCTCCACCTGCTTCAGCGAGACCGACGGCGAGGCCGGGAAAACGCCGGCCAGAGACGTGTGGCCCCCGACCACGTAGAGGCAGTTCTCCAGCTCGGCGGAGCCGTGGCCGAAGCGGGCGATCAGCATGGGCGCCGCCTTGGACCACTCCTCGTGGACGGTGTTGTACACCCACACGTCCTTGGAGACCCCGTTCTCAGAGCCCCGGCCCCCCGTGACGTAGACCTTGCAGCCGATGGCCGAGGCGCTGAACTCCTTGCGGGGGCTGGGCAGGTCCGCCTTCGGGATGATCTCCTTGGCCTTGTGGTCCACCTGGTAGATCTTGTCGCACATGAAGGTCTGGCCCCCGAGGATGAGCAGCGTGTGGCCGGCCCGGCGCGGCCGGGCGCAGGGGCTGGTGACCACGCCGTCGTTCTGCAGGATCCGGGTCTTGCAGCGCAGCGCCTCATCCACCAGCAGCCGCGTGCGTTCATCCGCCATGAGCAGGGCGTCGCCGGACGCGGCCTCCTTCAGACAGTCGGAGGGCAGCAGGGCCAGCCGCACGCCGCGGAGGAGCTCCGGCAGGTGGGCCTTGCGCTGCTCCAGGTCGTGCCGGACCCACTGCAGCACGGCCTCGAAGACCACGCGCTCGTCCTCCGCCTCCAGCTCGTCGCTGGAGACGAGGTCCAGCAGGGTGTCCTTGGAGAGGCTGTTGAAGTCGTCGCTCTGGCGCACGGCCTCGAAGTGCACCAGGCACATGCGCCAGGAGAACTCGTAGAGCCGGCGGCACTGGTGGGCGTCCGAGAGCAGCATCATGCCCAGGCAGTTGGACGGGAACAGGTTCTTCTCCAGGAACTCGGCGGCCGCGTCCCGCACGTCGTGGAACTGCAGCATGTCACCCGCCTCCAGCAGTGACTCGGCGTTCTCCTCATTGATGACGATGCGCGACGAGTAGGCGAAGTCCAGCAGCAGCTCCAGCACCTCAGGGTGCAGGTTGTCTTGGAAGTTGACCGTGTCATCGTGGCTCTCCCGCAGGCCATGGCTGAACATGGCCTCGAAGTAGCGGCTGGAGGCGGCCAGCACGGCGCGGTGGCAGGGGAAGGCGCGGTCGCCGGCCCAGAGCGTCACGTCGGTGAACATACGGTGCTTGCGCAGCGTGTTGAGGTGCGCCAGCACGCAATCAGGGTGCGAGGCCTTGTGGAACAGCGTGATGTTCATGGAGCCCGTGCTGCTCCGCGACTTGCGGGTCTCGTGGACGCTGACCGACATGCTGAGCCGACCTGCTGGGTGGTGGGGAGGGGGAGGGATGAGGCCACAGGTGAGAGGGGCCAGGCCTGGGGCCCCCCGCAGCATCCCCCAAACCCAGCCGGCCGGCCCCCTCCACCCCTGCTCAGCTCTGCCACACCCAGACCAAGCCCCGCCCCTCAATCTGACGGCCAAAGGATGACTCCGGTGGTAAAACCCGAGGTTCATCTCTGAATAGGAGCCTGCCCAGGTGACTTTGACCTACAGTCATCTCCCATGGTTGCAAGAACATGCCACGGTGTCCCCGGCCCGGTTAAGAAGACAGCAGGTGGGCTCGCGTCCCTGGTGGCTCAGTGGTAAAGAATCCCCCTGCCAATGCAGGAGACATGGGTTGGATCCCTGAACCCGGAAGACCTCACATGCTGGGGAGCAACTAAGCCCGTGCACCACAACTACTGAGCCTGCGCTCCAGAGCCTGGGAGCCTCAACTACGGAGCCCACGTGCCGCCACTACTGGTGATGGGCCCCAGAGCCTGTGCTCTGCACCAAGAGAGGCCCCCGCAATGAGAAGCCCGTACACTACAACTGGAGAGGAGCTCCTGCTTGCTGCAACCAGAGAAAAGCCTGTGCAGCAACGAAGACCCAGCACAGCCAAAAATAAATAAATTTGAATAAAAAAGAGGACAGCAGGGCAGTGCTAAGCAGCATGTGCTCTGGATACATTCCTTGGCTCAGAGATGCTGCTGCATGGCCCCATTCTGCAGCCAGGGAAGCCAAGGCTCAGAGAGGCACCCTGGCTGCCTGACTCCCACAGCCAGGATTCCCACGTGGGTTGTCCAGTTCCAGCCCAGCAGCCACCCCGTTGGCCAAGGAGACTCAGATTCGTGCAGGGGGGCTTTTGCAAAACATCCCCAAGGAGCCACAGAGCCCAGGCAGAGCCTCATGCCCCTGCTCTGCTCCCAGCGGGGCCCTGTCCTGAGCCGGGCTCCACGCAGCCACGGCCACACTCATCACCCTTGCCCTTGGAAAGCACGCCATGAACCACTGTCAGCCCAAGTGCTCGGTGTAGACATGCTCTGCAAATCCAGGGCTCTCTAGAGGCCTCTGGACCCAGCTGCGATGAGGCCAGCTGGCCTGTGGCTCACTCCCTGGACACCTGCTCCATTCTGAATCCCAGCGGGAAGTCGAGACAAAGCCCTGGGTGACAGCAGGACACTGAAGCAACCCGGGTCTGCCTCAACCACCACAGCCAGAACACCTGCAGCCGGTGGAGTCTCCCTGGTCCCGACAGGCAACTCTGGGCTCCTGGGCCGCAGCGAGCACCCCACATGCCCCAGTCTGCCCATCTCTGCTGGGCCAGGAACATGGGGCTCAGGGCACTGGTCCCCGGAGCAGACATGGGCTCGAATGCAGGGATTCCAAAGCACTTTAATTAATAAAGTCTGGTCAATGACACGACCCCAGACCCCACTATGGTGCTGTGGAAACGAGGCTCAGCCAACAAGCAGGCAAAACCCTAGGCCTTGAAGTGGCCAAAAGCAAACTGCATTCAGCATCCTGACCCCAGAAGTCTGTGCTTCCAGCTGGTAACAAGGCCAGAAAAACGTGTAACAACCCCCGACCCCTCCTCACTCCAGGTCACTCTTGTACTGAAGCAATGACCTGTGACTTTATTTTTTGGGGCTCCAAAATCACTGCAGATGGTGACTGCAGCCATGAGATTAAAAGACGCTGCTCCTTGGAAGAAAAGCAGTGACAAACCTACAGCGTATCAAAAAGCAGAGACATCACTTTGCCAACAAAGGTCCGTATAGTCAAAGCTATGGTTTTTCTAGTAGTCATGTATGCATGTGAAAGTTGGACCATAAAGAAGTCTGAGCATCGAAGAACTGATGCTTTCGAACTGGTGTGGTGTTGGCGAAGACTCTTGAGAGTCCCTTGGACAGCAAGGAGATCAATCAAGTCAATCCTAAAGGAAATCAACCCTGAATATTCATTGGAAGGACCGATGCTGAAGCTCCAATACTTTGGCCACTTGAATTGTAAAGCTGACTCACTGGAAAAGACCCTGATGCTAGGAAAGATTGAGGGCAGGAGGACAAGGGGGCGACAGAAGATGAGATGGCTGGATGGCATCACAGACCTGATGGACATGAGTCTGAGCAAACTCCAGGAGCTGGTGAAGCACAGGGAAGCCTGGCGTGTAGTTCATGGGGCTACAAAGAGTCGAACACGACTGAGCAACTGAACGACGACAACGACCTGATAAAGGAAGGCGGTGCTCCAGCTTCGGTGGACTGCCAGTTAGAGTCCAAGTGCACGGCTGTCTCCCTTGCTCCCTCCTCTCCTGGCAAAGAACCAGGGAAGCCACAGGGACGTGATGAGAGCTGCCCGGGCAAGGCCCCAGCTCCCTGGCTGGGCAGGGAAGACACCGGGGCTGGGCCTGGCCTCGCTGCTCTGGCCCCCGAGCTCCAGGCAGACCATGGGCCAGTGGCCCGCCAGGAACACGGCTGCGCAAACCAGCCACTGTGGCCCACAGGGCTCAGGTGAAGAGCTCAGGCTCAGGGGTGTACTTGTCCGTGTGCAGTCTGCAGGAGTGGGAAAATGCAGGACCCCACACCCAGACTATACACAGTGGTCCCCAAGCTACCACCCACCCAGGGCACCACTCTCTCTGCAACTCAGTCTCCTCTTTTGTAAGACAAAGCCCCTGCCCTGTTCAGGCCTCCTGAGAGCCCCTCACTTGTTGGCAATTATTTACAGAGCTTGACCTCTGAGCCTGGCCCTGGGACCGGGCGTCAGAGACAACAGGCTGTGCTGACCTGGCCTCACAAGCTCAGCAGCAGCAACCCCCAACCAGGTCTGAACTGCCCACCCTTGATTCCAGACCACACAGCACGGTCCCCGCACCTTGTGTGACTGCTTAATCCTCATTCCTGCTACTGCCCCTCAATCATCGGACACTTTCCCAAATGTGGCCGTCCACTGGGGCTTCCCAGGTGGCTCAGTGGTGAAGAATCCGCCTGGCAATGCAGGAGACGCAGAAGACCTGAGTTCAATCCCTGGCTCGGGAAGATCCCCTGGAGGAGGAAATGGCAACCCACTCCAGTACTCTTGTCTGGAGAATCCCATGGTCAGAGGAGCCTGGAGAGCTACAGTCTGCAGGGTTGCACAGCATTGGACACAACAGAGCACACACATGCGTGCAACTGGGTGATGCCATCCACCATGCCTCTGCGTGCCGGGGCCTTTAGAGGGACGTGGCCTCTGATCTGGGGGCGCCTGGGGGACTGGCTCCAAGGCCTCTGATTCAGGGCCCTGATGGCGAGGCTTGACCTCAGTTCCTGCTGTCCCACAGCCCCACCTGCTCCGGGTCCCTCAACACCTCTGCCCGGCGCCCCGCCCAGCCAGGAAGCCAGGCTGCTTCTGAGCCCCACTGGAGTGTGGTCTGGAATGCTGTGGGTGCGCAGCTCCTCCTGGACTCACTTTACAGACAGCGCCGGGGTGGAATGCCAGCCGTGTGACCAGGATGTCACCAGTACCTGCTCCTGCGGGGAGTGGGGGCGGGGGGCTTGGAGGCTGCTGCGCACAGGGCCCAGCCCCAGGGCCAGCCAGAGAGTGGACAGCCCTGCTCTCCCCACGTGGTGACACATGGACACACACACACTCTAAGCCGCTGGGCAAAGGCCCTCTCAGGCTTTCTGGCCCCATGCGGCCCGCCTCCCTCTGTCCCAGACCCAGGTCCACGCTGGGGCGGCCGGGCAGGGGACTGTGAGGTTGGGCTAGGCCCGCCTCCATCCTGGGGTGCTGTGCACAGGACCGCCCTGGAGGGATCCAGGTGGAGACACCCTGGTGGGGGGGGCGGGGCTTTAGGGGCAGGACAGAGCAGGACTCCAAGATGAGAAAGTGCCCCAAAGCACGGCAAACCCCGACAGAGTAGCCACGTGTGCCCGGAGAATGAGGTCAGGTGACATCTCCGAGGGCAGTGCTGAGTGGGTGGCCAGGGCCCAGAGTTGACTTCTGTCCCACTCCGCTGAGGATGCCTGCCCGCTGATGCCAACCCCCTCCCAGGCCAAGATCCTGAGATGCACAGATACACCCAGTGGGCTCCAGCCCCCAGACGGCGGCCGGCCTGGCTCTGCGGAGCAGAGCCGGGAGCAGGCTGCCTACCAGGCCAGCCGCCTCCCTGTCTGCCCCACGTCCTCTCAGGAGATGCCGGGACCTGAGCCAGCCTTTTAGCAACAGCCCCGAAGCCCCAGGATTCCAGGGAGCGAGAGGCCCACTGGCCCCAATTTACAGACAGGAATACTGAGGCTCAGACACATGGAGGGGACCACAGTGTTCACCCAGGCCCACAGGTACCCAGGGCTGCCCTTCAGCTCTGGCCAGCAGTGTGGGAGGTCAGGCTTGGGAGCCAGGGGTCCCCCAGGGCTGCGTACCCGACCCTGGGCTCCCTGCCTCACAGCTACAAGATCCCCAGAAGCCGAATTGTTCCCTCCACTGTGACATGTCTGGGGAAGTTCTCAGTGTTCCCCCAAACCTGCGAAACAGCACCAACACGCTCCCTCGTGCTCAAATCCCACCCCCGCCCCCCACACCAGTTCATACAAGCCCTGTGGCCTTACCTCCTACACGAATCCCTGTCTGACCCTCCCCACCACCCCCAACTCACAGAACCCCCACCCCAGCCTCTGCTTTTGCTCGGGTCTGAATCTACCCAGAGACCACAGTTATCCTTTAAAAAGCACCACCTGGATCACACCACACCCAGCTCTAGGACATCTCAGCAGTCTCAGTAAAATCCCAGGTCCCCACCGTGGCTTCTGGGTCCTCACATCCTGCTATTTCCCAAAGAGCTGCCCCTCCAGCTGTGCTGGACGTGTCCCTGGCCTCAGGACCTTTGCATGAGCTGCTCTTCTGCCTGGAATGCTCTGCCGTCCACCTCGCTGTCCCTGAAAGGCTTGCTCTCTCTCCTCCCCACACCTCCCTCACTTACAGCACTTGTCACAACTTACAATCACAGGCTTATCTGCCTTCTGTATCTCCGGCCCCTGAGGCAAGGACTGTGTGTGGTGCTAACCGATGGGACCTGGTACAGAGTGGAGGCTCAGCCGGACTGGATGACCAAGACGAGCTGCACACGGAGCACGAGGCTCTCCCTGCTAGCATCCGCTGCAGTGCTCACACGGCCATGCTCCGGAGAAGATGCAGGCTGAGGCAGCTGTGGATGCTGCCAGGCCGACTGTGACAATGGATCCGAGTGGGAGACCCTTGAGCCAGCAAGGCACCCCCTCCTGCTTACCCTGACACCTGCCTGTTCTCAGGAACCACTCTCTTCCCGCTCCAGGCTCTTTAGACATGGGATCCATGGGATCCAGGGCTGGCCAAAGCCGCACATCCCTGGGGTCCCAGCACCTGCCCAGCCATGGTGACAGGTCCCAAAACCAGGAGGGGCCTGGAGACGCTAGTCTGCGGTGCTGACTCAGCCGTGGGGTGACATGGCATCCATCCCCGGGGCCGCCAAGAGGCTGAACACAGGCCGGGAGTGCAGTGCCGCCCCAGATGGGAGCTGTGCACAGGAGGAGCGCGGGGGCTTGGTGACCACCGACCTGAGGCCCTCTGCCCCTTCCTTCCCGTCCCGGGCCGCCAGGAGTCCCAGTGAGTGTAGGACTCACTGGAACTGGGGGACAGGATGCTGGCCTTGCCAGGGGGTCTCAGCGGGGGAAGTCCTGCCACCCCTCCCACCACCAGGGGAGGCCACCCCATTCACCAAGAATGGGTTTCACGAGATGATTACCAGTGACTGGTACCAGTGACACACACAGCCCTGTGCTGGGGCTGGAGGACCCAGAGCCGGTGTGAGACAGGAGGTTCCCAGTGGCGGGAGGGGTGAGCGCCGAAAGTGTGGGCCAAGTCCAGCGAGCTGGGTGCCTGCTGAGCAACACCATGGCCATCGCTGCGGCCTGGACCACACATTTGACCTGAGGGATGCCCAGCGTGCCTCTGGTCACTGCCACGTGGGTGAAGGCACAGAGGAAGGAGTGTTTTCTGGGGCCCATGAGGACATGGCTGCCCTTGAGGAGGACTATGAGGAGGCTGGCGTGGATTCTGTTGGGAGAGGGAGAGGAAAAAGGGGAAGAATATTAAGCACCATTCCTCTGAGCCCTGCAGCGTGCCATGCTCAGAGCTTCAGCTTCAGCATTAGCTGACAGGTATAAAAACTTTCCAACTGGACTGTCTTTGCTTTCAACTGTGATCATGTGTTGCTTCTCCATGAGTACCTGTAAGACTTCTGTCCTGTCTCAAAACTAAAGATTTTAAGAAGGGGTGGGGCGGGGGGGAACAACAGTATGTTTGCCAAGTCAGGTCTGTCCTGGCTCTTGGAAGCCTGTCTCCGTGGCCCCCTGCCTTCGGAGGCCCCAGTAAGTCAGACCCTCTCGAGCTGTAGGCATCTCAGGATTATTCTGATGACCTAAGCATCACCCTGGGCTTTGATGGATACAAGGCACATCAATTACCTGCACAACACTGCCAGGCTCCTGACGAGCAATATATCATCCCACTAAGAGGTATCGATCCAGTTCCTACAACAGCTCCGCTCCTGTGACCACAGGCTTTCCCTGCAGGGAAGCGGTTAAAATGCACCACACAGAAGGCACGGGACCGACGGCAGGGGACCAGGATGGGGCGCTCACCTCCTCCCGCCAAACACTAGTAATACATCTGCAAGCAGAGTGACTCACGCAGAACACCTACCGAATGCCGCCATAAGGCCACAGACTCCTCAACGGGAAAGAAAACCTCCGTGTAACCACACAGGACCCAGGGACAAAGAAAGGAACTGGAACAGGGCCTGTGCCCCAGGGTCGGAGCTGTGGAGGAGGAAAAGTCCCTGCAAGCTGGGGAGTCCTCTCACTGGCGGGGAGACCAGACTAGTTGGAGGGGGAGCTTCAGTGCCGAGGAGGAGGAGAGCGTGGCACCTGGCTTGCAGAAGGCACTGCAGACAGTAACCTGCATGGGAGGTGGGCACCACTGCCCAGAGCTCCCCCGCCTGAGGCACTCATCTGCTGGTGCGGGGGGTGGCCGGGTGCTGGCTCAGGTTTCAGTCAGAAGAGGACAGGGGCTGGCTGCGTGGAGAGGCTGGAGTGTGGCAACTGAGGGTATGCTCGGGAGCAGCGAGGGCCCGCCAGAGAGGTAAGGCACCATTTCTAGGGGGTACCCCAGGAGAGGGCCAGACCATCATAAGGGCATCCCTCCCTGTGACTGCTCCTAGGCAACAGGACGCCGCCTGCAGGAGCTCTGGGGGTGGGAGCGAGTTGCTGCTCTAAGAGGTGATGTGAGCTCAGCACCGCTTTAGGCGGCCTGTCTGTCCATGTGTGGGGCTCTGTTCACGTGCTGCTATTTGTTTGGCCTGTGGTGATCCAGCGCTGGTGCCTGCAGGTTACTGGGTAAGGTCAGGTCTTGATGGTGCCGCAAGCAGGCACCAAGCGCTGTGCCCGCTGTCCTAGGAGTACACAGACGGCAGCTGCCCCAGGAGACCCATGTGGTGGTGGTGGTTTAGTTGCTAAGTCTTGTCCGACTCTTGTGACCCCATGGACTATAGCCCACCAGGCTCCTCCGCCCATGGGACTCTCTAGGCAAGGATACTGGAGTGGGGTGCCACTGCCTTCTCCAGGGGATCTTCCACACCCGGGTGTCCTGCACTGCAAGCAGATTCTTTACCAACTGAGCTACCAGGGAATTCCCAAGGAGACCCATGAGCAGGCTCCAAACCCTGCTCCCGCTGTCCCAGGAGTGGCATGGACACAAGCTGCCACTACGAGACCTGCAAACAGACGCCAAGCAGTGCCCACACCATCCCAACAGTGCACAGGGGCCTCTGCAGCTGCACACCCACGTCAAGGGGGGAACGGCCAGCACAGGCAGGAGAGACAGCAAGCATTCAGTGAAGGAAGGCTCTCGACTGGAAAAGATGGCAGAGCAGAAGGACTCAAGCTCACCTCCTCTCACAAAAACCTCAAAATCACAATGAACTGCTGAACGACCATCAGCAGAAAAAGACAGGAACCTACCAAAAAAAAAAGACATTTTACATTCAAAGACAAAGAAGTCGCCACGAGATGGCAGGAGGGGTGCTTTCATGACACCATCAGATCCTGCAGCCTCCAGGTGAGCGACCCACAGGTTGGGAAGTAATTACATCACAGAGGTTCTCCTACCAGAGGGTCCTGAGCACCTGGTCGGCTCCCCAGCCTGAGGGTCTGGCATCGGGATGAAGAGCCCTCAGAGCACTTGGCTTTGAAGGCCGGTGGGGCTGCAGTGCAGGAGAACCACAGGACGGGAGAAACAGAGACTCCACTCTGGGGGGGCATACAGGGTACACTGAGACCCGGCCCAAAGCTCCAGAGGAGCCGGGGCTGGGCCGACCTGAGTCCTGGAGGGCCTCCTGGGAAGACAAGGGTCGGCTGTGGCTGACTGCCCGACAGGACACTGTGGCAGAGGCCCGGGAGAATACTGATCCACGTTAGCACTCCCAGAGGCTGCCGTTTAGGCATCAAGACCTGACCTTACCCAGTAACCTGCAGGCACCAGCGCTGGATCACCACAGGCCAAACAAATAGCAGCACGTGAACAGAGCCCCACACATGGACAGACAGGCCGCCTAAAGCGGTGCTGAGCTCACATCACCTCTAAACACACCACTGGACACAGCCCTGCCCACCACAGGGACAAGACCCAGCTCCACGTACAGTGGGCAGACACCAGGCCTTCCCACCAGGAAGCCTGAACAAGCCCCAGGACCAGCTGTAAATGGAAAGTAACCTTTAAAAATTGTATAAAAATAACAATAAACAAAAAATCTTTAAAGATTAAAAGCAGAAAGGACCACAAAATGTACCTCTGTAATAGAATGCTGTACCTAAAATTAAAAAAATTTTTTAACTAAAAAAAAAAAATACACTAGAAAGAATTAATAGCAGAATAACTGAGGCAGAAGAACAAATGATTGAGCTGAAAGACAGTGTTGGAAATCACTGAAGTGTAACAGAATAAAGAAAAAAGAATGAAAAGAAATGAGGAGAGTCTCAGAGACCTCTGGGACAACATTAAACACACCAGCAATGGCACTGCAGGGGTCCCAAAAGGAAACGAACAGATCTGAGAAAATATCTGAAGACATAAGAGCTGAAAACTTCCCCAACACAAGAAAGGAAACGCTCAAGTCCAAGCACAGAGTCTCACACAAAATAAACCCCAAGAAGAAAAGAATGAGACATATATTAATCAAACTGAAAAAAATTAAAGACAAGGAAAAATTACCAAAAGCCCAAGAGAAAAGCAACAAATAACGTATAAGGGAATCCCCATAAGGTAACAGTTGGTTTTTCAAAAGAAACTCTGCAAGCCAGAAGGGAGTAGCACAATATATTTAAAGTGATGAAAGGAAAAAAAATACTACAACCTACAACCAAAAATACTCTATCCAGCAAGGTTCATCATTCAGATTTGATGGAGAAATCAAAAGCTTTACAGACAAGCAAAAGCTAAGAGAATTCAGCACCGCCAAACCAGCCTTAAATCCTAAAGGAACCTCTCTACGTCGAAAAGAAGAGACCCAAGTACAGTAGAGTCAAGACTATTACAAATGGGAAAACCCATCAGTAAAGGCAAACACGAAGGCAAACGGAGTACATTAAACATCTACACATTAAACATAGGATCAAAGCCAGCAGTTGTGAGCAGATGAGAATACAAATGCAGGATACTGGAAATGCACTGGAAAAAAGAGGCCAGCAACCTAAAACAGACTGGCACATAAATACCAAACCTGCAAAAGCAAAACCCCCCAGGAGCCACAAACCAAAAATCTGCAGTAAATACACACGCAGTGAAGAAAAAGCAATCCAAATACAACACTAAAGACAGACATCAAATCAAAAGACTACAAAAGAAGAGAAGAAATAAGACCTACAAAAACAAAACAATTAAAATGGCAAGAAGAACATACATATCAACATTAGCTTAGATGTAAACAGATTAAATGCTCCAACCGAAAGACATCGGCTGGCTGAATGGATACAAAAACAAGACCTGCCTGTGTGCTGTCTACAAGGGACACACTTCAGATCTAGGGACAAATACAAAGTGAGGGGACGGGAAAAGGGACTCCACGCAAATGGAAATCGAAAGAAAGCTGGGGCTGCGATACTCGTATCAGACAAAACAGACTACAAGAGACAAGGAAGGTCACTACACAATGATGGAGGGATCAATTCAAGAAGACGTAACAGCTGTAACAGCACCCAACATAGGAGCTCCTCAATACACAAGGCAAACACGAACAGCCATAAAAGAAGAACTTGACAGTGACACAGTAAGAGTGAGGGGCTTCTCTGGACAGACACCTAGACAGAAAATCAACAGGGAAACACAGGCCTTAAATGACACATTAGACCAGATGGACCGAACTGGTGTTTACAGAACACTGCATCCAGAAAGCAGAACACCCTCTCTTCTCAACTGCACATCATACATTCTCCAACATAGAGTCACATCTTAGGTGACAAGTCAAGCCTCGGTAAACTGGAAGAAAACCGAAATCATACCATCGTGCATCTTGTCCAGCCACAATGCTGTGAGATTAGAATTCAATTACAGAGGCAAAAAACTATAAAAAACACAGAACCTGGAGGCTTAATGATATGTTACTAAACCATCAGTGGATCACAGAAGTCAAAGAGGAAATCAAAAGATACCTTGAGATTATCATATCACAAATATGATAATCCAAAACCTATGGGATGCAGCAAAAGCAGTTCTATGAGGGAAGTTTACAGTAGTACAGTCTTACCTGAGGAAACAAGAAAAATCTCAAATAACCTACCCTTATACGCAAAGCAACTAGAGAAAGAACAAAAAAATCCAAATACCCAAGGTGACCAGAAAAGAACAAAAAGACCCAAAGTTAGAAAAAAAGAAATCATAAAGATCAGAGCAGAAATACATTTGATCGTAGCTCAAAGGCCCAGAAATGATAAAGAACAGAAATAAAAGAAATAGATGAGAAAATAGAAAACAAATCAATAAAAGTAAAACCTGGTTCTTTGAAAATATAAACAATTGATAAATAAATTGATAAATTTTAGTCAAACTCATCAAGAAAACAAGGGAGAGGGCTCAAATCAATGAAAACAGAAATGAAAAAGGAGAACTTAAAATGAACATCACAGAAATACAAAAGATCATGAGAGACTACTACATTTATATGCCAGTAAAATGGACAACCTAGAAGAAATGGAAAAATTCTTAGAAAGATACACACTTCCAAGACTGAACCAGGAAGAAATTGAAAATATGAATAGGCCATTACAAGTACTAATATTGAAACCATGATTTAAAAACTTCCAACAAAGAAAAGTCCAGGACCAGGTGGTTTCACAGGTGATTCTATCAAGTATTTAGAGAAGAGTTAATACCTACCCTTCTGAAACTTGTTCAAAACACTGCAGAGGAAGGACCAGATCCCAAGCTCACTTTACAAAGCCACCATCACCCTGATACCAACGCAGACAAAGACATCACCCCCCACCCCACCGCCAAAAGAAAATTGCAGGCCAGTATCACTGATGAGGGGCTTCCCTGGTGACTCAGATGGTAATGCATAGCCTGCAACACAGGAGACCCAGGTTCAATCCTTGGGTTGGGAAGATCCCCTGGAGAAGGGAATGGCTACCCACTCCAGTATTCGTGCCTGGAGAATTCCATGGACAATGAACACAGACACAAAAATACTCAACAAAATACTAGCAAACTGAATCCAACAATACATTAAAAGGATCATACACCACCATCAAACGGGATTTATCCCAGGGATACAAGGATTCTTCAATATTATACGCCACATTAACAAATGCCATCACACTCGAGTGTTATATACCACATTAACAGACCGAAGAATAAATACCACATGATCATCTCAGTAGATGCAGAGAAAGGTTTTGACAAAATTCAACACCCACTTATGGTAAAGACTCTGCAGAAAGTGGTTACAAAGAAAATATACCTTGACATAATATAGGCCATATATGACAAGCCCACATCTAACATCATTCTCGATGGGGAAAAACTGAAAGCATTCCCTCGAAGATCAGGAACAAGTCAGGGATGTCCACTCTCACCACTTTTATTCAATGGGGTTTTGGAAGTTCTAGCCACACCAATCAGAGAAACAAAAAGAAATAAAAGGAATCCAAATTGGAAAAGAAGTAAAACTGTGATTGTTTGCAGATGACACGATACTTTGATTTCTTACATCCATACACCATACACAGAAGACCCTTAAGATGCTACCAGAAAACCACTAAAACTCATCAGTGAATCTGATAGAGCTGCAGGATATGGAATTAACACAAAGAAATCTGTTGCATTTCTATATACTTGGCAGCCCACTCCAGTCCTCCTGCCTGGAAAATCCCATGGACGGAGGAGCCTGGTGGGCTGCAGTCCATGGGGTTGCTAAGAGTCTGACACGACTGAGCGACTTCACTTTCACTTTTTTTCACTTTTCACTTTCATGCATTGGAGAAGGAAATGGCAACCCACTCCAGTGTTCTTGCCTGGAGAATCCCAGGGACGGGGGAGCCTGGTGGGCTGCCATCTACGGGGTCGCACAGAGTTGGACACGACTGAAGCGACTTAGCAGCAGCAGCAACAAAAGATCAAAAAGAGAAATTAAGGAAACAATCCCATTGACCACTGTATCAGAAAGAATAAAATACCAAGGAATAAACCTACACAAGGAGACAAGAGATCTGTAGACTGAAAATGAGAAGACACTGATGAAAGAAATCAAAGATGACACCAAGATAGGACAAATGACTCCACCACCAAAGGCAATCTACAGACCCAACACAATCCCTAGCAAATTCCCAAGAGTATTTTTCACAGAACTAGAACAAAAATTCTTAAGTTTGTATGGAGACACAAAGGACCCTAACAGCCAAAGCATTCCTAAGAAAGAAAAACAGAGTTGAAGGAATAAGACTCCCTGACCTCAGACTATACTACAAAGCTATTGTCATCAAAACAGTATGGTGCTGGCACAAAACCTGACTAGATCAATGGAACAGGATAGAAAACTCAAACATGAACCCTGGTACCTGTGCTCAGTTGATCTATGACCAAGGAGGCAGGAATAACAATGGAGAAAGGACAGTCTGTTCAGTAAGTGATGCTGGGAAAACTGGACAGCTACATGTAAAAGAATGAAATCAGAACATTATTTAATGCCATACACAAAAATAAACTCAAAATGGATCAAAGACCTAAACGTAAGGCCAGACACTATAAAACTCTTAGAGGATAACAGAGGCAGAACACTCTTTGACATAAATCACAGCGATATCTTTTTGGGCCCACCTCCTAATGAAAATAAGGACAAAAATAAACAAGTGGGATCTAATTAAACTTAAATGCTTCCGCACAGCAAAGGAAACCATAAACAAAATGAAAAGACAACCCACAGAATGGGAGAAAATACTTGCAAACAATGTGACCAACAAGGAATTAATCTCCAAAATATACAAACAGCTCCTGCTGCTCTGCATCCGAAAAACAAACAACTCAATCAAAAAATGAGCAGAGGATCCAAAAAAGACATACAGATGGCCAACAAGCACATGCAAAGATGCTCAACATAGCTTATTATTATTAGTCAAATGCAAATCAAAACTACAATGAGACATCACCTCACACAATAAAAAAGAATGAATATATGTGTATGTCTAATTTAAGCATCCTGCTGTACCCCTTAAACTGACATTATAAATCAACTATACTCCAATAAAATAAAAAATATATAAAAATAAATGTTTTAAAATTGCCCCCTCCTCCAAAAAAAAAGGCACCAAATAACAAGGGGTCCAGCTCATCCCTTCCCTGCTCTTTGGAAAGTTACCCAAATAAACAAGGAAACAAGCCAAGGGGCAAAACATTCAGAAGAAAACTTGCCAAGCTCTCCAAAGATTCCAGTGCCACTCTCAGAGAAAAAGGCACTGGAGGAGACCAGAGCTGCATTTTGGAGGTCACTCTTTGGGAAGCCCAGCTCTGTCCTGGATCACTCACCCTTCCCCACCTTCCACCCCAAGCCAGGAGTCAGCGATTTTCTGAATGAGTGTGTCAACTCCATCCTTCCAGGCCAGAGGGAGCTGGAAAAGCCCAGCGCCCAGCTGAGGGGCTGCAGGTAATGTTCTCACCCACTCATTCTCCACAAACTTTCTGAACAACTCCCACGTGCCAGGCAGGGAGACAGGTTCCTGCCCGAGCGGGGCTGCACTCTGGGGTTGGCAGTAGGGAATGGGGCAGACAAGACCTGGCATCAGTGAGCACACAAACCAGGGAACAGGGCACTTTCACGTCCTTGAAGTTCTATGAAGAAAATAAAAGGTGGTGGGCCACCAGGCAAGACGATGATGGTGGGTTCTTTCAGGCCCCTCTGAAGAGGGGACACGTGGGCTTAAACTTGAGTGATGCACGGAGCCAGGATGCATGGAGCCAGGAAGAAAACTTGCCAAGCTCTCCAAAGATTCCAGTGCCACTCTCAGAGAAAAAGGCACCGGAGGAGACCAGAACTGCATTTTGGAGGTCACTCTTTGGGAGGCCCAGCTCTGTCCTGGATCACTGACCCCTCCCCACCTGGCAGGGAAGGGAGGCTTCAGGTGGAGAAGCGGTAAGTGCAGATGCCGGGCAGAAACCACCAGCCCTACAGGGAAGAGCAAGGCCAGGGATGGGCAGGGACACCATCACACAGGGCCAGGGACTTCCGAGCCCTGGAGCCACACGTGCGCGTGAAGGATTCGCCGCGGACATGCCAGCTGTAAGAAGCGGCGGACCCCAGCCCGGAGAGGGGAGAGGCAGCATGCAGTCTGGAGCCGGATCTCCCGCACAGGAACAGGGCCCCTGGAGACAGCCCAGCCCTTCCTGTGCGAGCCTGGGAAAGTGAGTTCACCTCTCTGGGCCTGTTTTTCTCAGCCACAGAAGTAACGATGAAAGCAGCTGCGGCTTCATAGGTTTGTTGGGAGAATTACAGGAGACAAGCATCAGGATGGCTGCGCCCTCACCCTCTCACCCAGTCGGCTGTTTTATTACTGCTGCCATTACCACTGTCAAGGAATAAACTCAGAAGACTTGCTCCAGCCGCAGCCTTCACTTCTGAATAAAGGGCTTTTTCACTGTCCACTCTGTTCATTTTTAAGTTGATTTTTTTTTTTTTTTTCTTAACAAGTATGCAGTATTTTTGTAGTCAGGAAAAACTCTGAAGGTTTTCTTCAAGCCTGCTGGGTCTGGGTTACTTCTAGAACTGTGATAACGAAGGATTCCAACGCTATCAGATAACACACCCATGCAGGGCCGCATGCTGCAGCCAAGGTCCCGGGAGGGGGCTTCCGAGAGGACACCCCGTGATGCTGCAGCCCAGGTCCCCGCTCTGCCCACACCTGAAGGACACACGCACCTCGGGGAGCTCTTGGGGTGCAGGGGCAGCCGTCTGTTCAGGTTTCAAGTGGAAAACAAACTAAGCACCTCATGAAGCAGGCAGATCTCACTGCTAATTGAAAGTAAAATCAGTAAGATCGCTGCAACGGAAGCAGAGCCACAGATCCTAGATACAAGTGAACTGTCAATGGGGCCTTTCCCTAGATGCTTCTACTTTTCTTTTTTTTTTCTTTTTTTTAAGAACAAATTAAATATGCCTATTTGGTGTGTTTACTTTTTATTCAAGAGAATGTCAAACTTATAGAAAAGTTGAAAGCATAATGCAAGGAACCTTTTTATCTAAACTATTTGAGAATAAGCTGAATATTTTAGTGAGTAGTCCCTGAAAAGGAGAACGTTCTCTTCTCTTATATAACCACAATAAAGCCATCAAAATCAGGAAATTAACATTGCTACCATCCCTGGAATTAGTTCATTTTTCCAAGAACCCTGGTCTGTTTAGTGGGCAATTTATTTGGAAAGTAAAATTTGATAGCTAGATATGCTCATTGCTGATCCCAAGCCCTGAGAATGAAAAGAACTAGGGAATATATATATATATATATATATATATGAATGCACATACACTCCACATTTATATCTATTTTATTCTGGTATCTATTTATACATATTGAAAACCATAAATTCATAGCAAAATCTCCAATTCAAATTCAACACTACAGCTTTGTCCATTTCCATATTTTTAATTCCCTTCTCTGACAGTGAGAAACCTTACTCCTATTTTCCTCAAATGCTTACTTTTTTTTTTATTAGTCCTTCTTTTTTACTTCTACTTTTCAATGGCCCTTTCTTTGAAAAAAGAGAACCAAAACAAAAACTATACATCTGTTCAAAAGTTGGACATACCTGCAACAGTTTTAAAACTCTTGATGTTTTCCACTGTGCATTTATTTATTTTGATCTCGTTTTTCAGCTTGGGATTGTGAAGGTTTCAAATCTGCAGGGAAGTCCTGGGAATTGTGTAAGGCATGCCTCCTGGTCTCACGTGGTTATAGCGTCTGCTGGGTGCTGCTCCGCCCCGCCCCGCGGCCTCACCCCATCCTGGCCTCATCACAAGCCCTGGCCCTCCTGCAGGGCACTGGGCTGGCTGTGGGGGCGGTTCTAGAACACAGTGAGGCTCAGCCAAGTGGTGAGGCTGTCTGCCTCATACACAGCCCGGCAGTAAGTGGGGCTTCTCTTCAGGTAGCATAGAATGTCCTGTGTCAAACAGCAACCCAGAGAGAGGGACGGAGGCCACCCCTGAGGTCACCCCCACAGACAGAAGCCCAACCCTTCCACACCCTCTGATGAGGCACCCTGTGGGGCAGCCAGGTACCTACCTGCCGTCCTGAGGTCGTGAGCAGCAGTGCCGCCGCTAAAGGGTCTCACACATGTGCACACACTCACACACACTCCCAGGCGGGTAGTGACCCTGTCCAGCCACACCCAAAGTCAGGAAGGGAAAGCGGGTCCCAGAGGAGCGGGCAGACACCTCAGGGCCTTCTCCACGTGCTCCGGCCTTTTCACTTGATGCACACGATTGTTATGCACACTTGAAGTGCAGCCACTGAGCTCTCATGATTGATATAGCCAGGTCCCAGACGGACACGGTCTCCGGTTGTCAGGGCTGTTATTCTGAGTTGATAGATGCTGTGTGGATGGACACCAGCTCCATTGGGGTGGGTGGGCTGCCCCTGGAGGAAGGGTCTGGGTGGCACGCTGCCCTGGCATTTCCCAGGCAACAGGCTTTCTTCCCAGAAGAGGCAGAGGACAGGAGGTAAGGGGTCAAGGCCTGTGAAAGGCTGCTGAAAGATGAAGCAACACCTGTTGCAAAGAATCAGCAGGGAATCTGGTTGGGAAGGGAGCCAGATGGAGCGCCTGACTACCATGTACCCACACTGTGCTGGGCATCTTACATGGAAGATTTCATCCTCATAGCCAAGCCTGACAAGGTGATGACTCGGTTTTAATCAAGATGGGCTGGGCTGGGCTGCAACAACCAACACCCCCGAGTCTCAGTGGCGCTGGGGGGAGAGATATTCCTTGCTCATGCGATGTGCTCTGTGGGTTAGCTGGTGGTGGGGGCGAGGGGGTGGAGAGTGCTCTTCTCATCACTGTCACTCCCGGCATCCCAAACGACACCATTATCACCAGTCACCATGCCACTGGGAAGAGAGAGAAAGCTCTGGCAAGTGCGGCACTGGTATTTGGCTTAGAAGGACACACATCACTTCTGCCCCCATCTCACTGGCCAAAACTAGGCTTCCCAGGTGGCGCTAGTGGTAAAAGAACCTACCTGCCAATGCAGGAAACTTAGAGAGACATGAGTTCGACTCCAAGGTTGGGAGCATGCTCTGGAGGAGGAAATAGCAACCCACTCCAGTATTCTTGCCTGGAGAATCCCATGGACAGAGGAGCCTGGTGGGCTACAGTTCATGGGGTCGCAAAGAGTCAGACACGACCCAAATGACTTAGCACATGCAGTTACATGGCTTCACTCACCTAGAAGAGCATCAGAGGTGGGATCCTACCACACGGCCTCTCAGTTCTGTAATTTACAAATAAGAAAACGGCAGCTCAGAGACGAATGGGGATTACAATGGTACTACTACTACTACTAAACCACGTGATGAGCACCGACTGTGTACCAGGCTCTGTGCCGAGTGCTTTTTACAGGCTGGGCCACTGGGCAAGATGTGGAATGACGCCCTGAAATAACTGCCACACGTCCAGCCCAGCAGATGCAGCCACGGAGGGTCGGCGCCCCTGCTTCTGCCCAAGACCCCCTCCGCTGGGTGTGAGCTCCACGAACCAAGTGAGACGGGCCCACAGGCACACCCCAGATCTCAGCCATTATTACTGAAAAGACAACACAAAAGAAGAGGCAAAATACAAAAGATGAAGATCCCCGGGAATCACAGCCCCGACACAGACACAGACGTTCTCATGGGGGTGAGGCAGTCAGGAGGTGGTGGGCTGGAACACTGTCCTACGGAGGCAGCCACTGGCTCTTGGAGGACTGAAAAAACTCTTGTGTGTTTCAGGTACGAAGCACAGACATACAGTGTGAGCCGCTAGGTCGAGTCCGACTCTCTGCGACCCCATGGACTGCAGCCCTCCAGGCTGCTCTGCCCATGAGATTCTCCAGGCAAGAATGCTGGAGTGGGTTGCATGCCCTCCTCCAGGGGATCTTCCCGACCCAGGGATCAAACTCTCCTGCATTGCAGACAGATTCTTTACCATCTGAGCCACCAGGGAAGGTTAAGTATATCCGTATAGTATACCTGGTATTAAAATTGACTCAGGGGAAGGGCTGGGTTGAATGCAATTAGAAATAAAAGGTCCAAAAAGGTTTGTAGGGGAAGTGATTAAGGTTGAGAAATACTGAAAAGAGTAACTATTTTCACTTTGGCTTCTTATTTTCAGCCTTTATCCCCAAACATTTTACACTGTTGCAGTTACGGAACACTATTTTACATTGTTTTTACCCATTCACATAGTTGGCATGCTCCATTCACCACTGAACACAGACTGACTGGGGCCTCCTGCGTGCAAACACTGGGATGAACCTGCGCAGTCTCTCTGCCTGGCTGTAATTTTTAATGTCTGCGCAGTATAGAACCACCCTGACTAATTCATTCATCCATAGTTTTGAATTTGTATCCAACAACGTCTTTGTGCTGTGGTGTGCTTGGTTGCTCAGTCACGTCCGGCTCTTTTGCGACCCCATGGATTGTAGCTCACCAGGTTCCTCTGTGCACAAGATTTCCCAGGCAAGAATACTGGAGCGGGTAGCCATTCCTTTCTCCAGGGGATCTTCCCAAACCAGGGATCGAACCCAAGTTTCTTGCATTGCGGGCAGATTCTTTACGTCTGAGAAACCAGGGAAGCCCCCTCCCCCACTGCCTTTGCTTGCCCTGAACTGTGAATTATGCTACTCTCTTGAGGGCTTCCCTGATAGCTCAGTTAGTAAAGAATCCTCCCGCAATGCAGGAGACCCCGGTTGGATTCCTGGGTCAGGAAGATCCTCTGGAGAAGGGATAGGCAACCCACTCCAGTATTCTTGGGCTTCCCTGGTGGCTCAGCTGGTAAAGAATCCAGCTCCAATGCAGGAGACCTGAGTTCGATCCCTAGGTTGGGAAGATCCCCTGGAGAAGGGAAAGGCCACCCACTCCTGTATTCTGGCCTGGCGTATTCCATTGACTGTATAGTCCATGGGGTCACAAAGAGTCAGACGTGACTGAGCAACTTTCACTTTGAGATAAAAATCTTTGGAGAATTATTACAGACGTTTGATGTCAGATTGTCCTAGCAGCTCTGTTTACCCTGCTTCATGAAAGCAACCTGGCAACAAAGAGGCTTCTTTCAGCTTAGACAGGGATGGCTCAGATGCCTCCAAATTCAGTGGGGAAGGGAGACGCTGCCACCTCGGCTCCACTGCTGCGTCCTGCTGCTCCTCAGCTCGCTGGGGCCTCCTGGACCATCTCTGGCCCCGAGACTGGGGGTCTGCAAGCCCAGCTGTTGCTGCAAACAGGAGCAGGGCCAATGAAATGGACATCCCGGCTCTCAGAGGGGACAAAGAGCTCGGCGCTCAGGTTCGCCCATCTGTTGAATTCGCTTGTTTCCTTTCAATTATCCAGAGCGAGACAGAGCGGAGAAACAAAGCTGGGAGCAGAGAACAGCCCCCGCGCAAAGCAAACATCGCCACCCGGTCCTGGGTTCCTCCTTCGGCAGCAGGACTGGTTGGGCCCTTGGCAAACAGAGGTGGTGCGGGGGCTGGGGATGGGGAGGGAGGCTGTCTCTCTTCCTGTCTGGCCCCCTGAAAGATCTGCAGCGGCCCACAGATGGAGCCATTAAGAGCACTCTGGCCTAGATATCACTTTCAGCAAGCCACCTGGAGTGACAGCCTGGGAGGAAAATGAACATACAGAAAAAGACAGAAGAGGGGAAAAAAAATAGTCAAGCACCAGCCACTTACAGGTCATGGGCTGCTTTCTCCCGGTGTTCCAGAAGCTCCTTCTAGTCCAGGCTGGCAGTGTCGAACCAGAATGGGAAGGTGCCTCAAGCGTCAAAGCCCAGGACACAGCTCTGGGTGTCCCCTCCCATGGGGAGGGCGGTGGGCAGGGGTGTGTGGCTAGACAGCGCTTTGGCAAGATGTTTCAAAAGGACAGAAGCACGTGCCCTCTGCCCCAGCCTCTCCACACCAAGGACTCCTGCCCTCTGTTGCCTTTTGGCTACAAGCAAAAGATTGCAAATGCCTCGATGTTTATGGGTGAGAGGCCCAGTTAAAGAAACGGTGGTTCATTCATACAGTGGAGTACTACAGAACTATGTTATATATATACACATACACACACAATAAGCAACTGGCTTTCTCTGCTAAAATGAGACGTGCTGTGAATAGGAGGCTGCCTCTTATATCTGTTAAAAACCGACTACCTAGTCACACACACAGACCCGTAGTACACACACACCTGCTGGGTTTGCACAGACTGTCTCAGTAGGCTGAGCAAGAAAGCCAGTTGACAGTAGGTACTGCTGGTGAGAACAGTGAGGAGAGTCTTCGCCTCACAACCCCAAGAACCTGCCGGATGCTACGCCAGACCCAGGTCACTTTTTTTTTTTTTTTTTAACCCTGCTGTGAGTGAGTGTTTCTCCCAAGCCCTGTACAAGCCTTCTTTCACTGTATTCCTATGGCACCTCTTCGAGGCCATCATTGTCCCCATTACACAGATGGGAAAACTGAGGCTCAGAGAAGGTAAGAAATGTGCACATGTCCTCAGTACTCAGAGCTGTTTTGCTCCAGAGTCCCTGCTCACACAGGGCGCCCAGTACGGCACGCTGTGATGACCTAGACGGGTGGAACGGGAGAGGTAAGGGAGGCTCAAGAGTGCGTGCGTGTGTGTGTGTGTGTATAATTGTGACTGATTTGGGTTGCTTTGTGGCAGAAACCAACACAACATTGTAAAGCAATTATCCTCCAATTAAAAAATAAAAAAGAAATAAAAGAAAAACCCTAATGAACTTTTGGGCCAACCTAATACCTTTTTCAAGCTGGAATCAAGATTGCCAGGAGAAATATCAATAACCTCAGATATGCAGATGATACCACCCTTATGGCAGAAAGTGAAGAGGAACTATAAAGCCTCTTCATGAAAGTGAAAGAAGAGAGTGAAAAAGTTGGCTTAAAGCTCAACATTCAGATAACGAAGATCATGGCATCTGGTCCCATCACTTCATGGGAAATAGATGGGGAAACAGTGGAAACAGTGTCAGACTTTATTTTGGGGGGCTCCAAAATCACTGCAGATGGTGATTGCAGCCATGAAATTAAAAGACGCTTACTTCTTGGAAGAAAAGTTATGACCAACCTAGATAGCATATTGAAAAGCAGAGACATTACATTGCCTACAAAGGTCCATCTAGTCAAGGCTATGGTTTTTCCAGTGGTCATGTATGGATGTGAGAGTTGGACTGTGAAGAAAGCTGAGCACTGAAGAATTGATGCTTTTGAACTGTGGTGTTGGAGAAGACTCTTGAGAGTCCCTTGGACTGCAAGGAGATCCAACCAGTCCATTCTAAAGGAGATCAGCCCTGGGTGTTCTTTGGAAGGAATGATGCTAAAGCTGAAACTCCAGTACTTTGGCCACCTCATGTGAAGAGTTGACTCATTGGAAAAGACTCTGATGCTGGGAGGGATTGGGGGCAGGAGGAGAAGGGGACGACAGAGGATGAGATGGCTGGATGGCATCACCTACTCGATGAACGTGAGTTTGATTGAACTCCGGGAGATGGTGATGGACAGGGAGGCCTGGCGTGCTGCGATTCATGGGGTTGCAAAGAGTTGGACATAACTGAGCGACTGAACTGAACTGAATACCTTTTGCAGCAAAGAAAGGACTAAGGTTTTAATGTGAAATTTTAATCTTGAGAAGTTAGCAGGCTTAAAGAATTGCAAAGTTAGCTTCCAAAACATCGTAACTGTGTTTCTGTGCTATACTAAGTCCGTTTAATAATACATTTGTATCTATACAATGTTCATGAAAAGTGGAAGTGTTAGTTGCTCAGTTGGGTCCAACTCTTTGCGACCCCATGGACTGTAGCCCGCCTCTGTCCCTGGAGTTCTCTGGGCAAGAATACTGGAGTGGGTAGCCACTGATCACCCAGTGATCGAACCCGGGTCTCCCACACTGCAGGCGAACTCTCTATCATCTGAGCTGCCAGGAAACTGCCGTACACAAATCACTGCTCAGTAACCAGCAGCACTGTCTTCCCTGTAT
Source organism: Bos grunniens (assembly GCF_055505025.1). Taxonomy (NCBI): domain Eukaryota; kingdom Metazoa; phylum Chordata; class Mammalia; order Artiodactyla; family Bovidae; genus Bos; species Bos grunniens. The sequence continues at coordinate 53,804,260 of NC_141185.1, read as the reverse complement.
TTATCCAAGGGAAATGAAACCATGTTCACTCAAAAACCTGTATACAAATTATTACAGCAGCTTTATTCCTGATTATTAAAACTTGGGAAAAAACAAATAAACCAAAAAACCCACCAAAAAAACCCAAAGTCCCTGCTCAAATGGCACCTCATGAGCTGTTGAGAAAGAAGAAACTTCCTGGCTGCAAAGGCTGGGTATGCCTGACCAGGAAATGCTGTTTTTAATGAAAAGCACTTGATTTCTCAAGTGCCTCGCTGCCACTTGGCAGACGTGAGCCCTCCTTCCTGGGCCTCTGGAGAGGAGGCAGGGTGAGGCTGTGTGCTCGCAGTTGGCCAGGCTCCATGCCACCCTGAAGAACACGTGACACAGACCCGGCCTGCGATAACAGGCTCTCTCCTGGGTGTCTGCCTTCCTCCCTGCCTGGGGAGCAGGGACTTCGGTCTGGGACCTCCCCGCTGGCCAGCGCTGCCAGCAAAGCCACCTCTGTACTGCAAAGCTTATGCCAGGTATTCAGACATTCAGTGCCTCAGCTTCCACATCTGTAAAATGGGTGTGAAGATAATCACACCAACCTCGCAGGATCCCTGAGGGACTGAAGGGGAAAACAGAGGAACAGAGCTGGGTGCTGGGCTCATATCCGGCCCCCAGCTTGCAGGGGCTTTGCCTTGCACAGCTGTTCTCAAATGGTTTGGTCTCAGGGTCTTTTCACAATTTCAAAGTGACTGAGGGCCCTAAGGGGCTTCTGTTACGTGGTTCAACCTACTGATATTTATCACATACAAAATTAAAATTGAGACAAAATTGAAATGTATACTAGTTAACTGAAAAATAATAATAAACTTGCTATATGTTAGCATAAATAAGTTGTTTTTCATAAATCTAATTTCAAAAAATTTTTGTATTAACAGCCAGATTCTCTATCTGCTTCTGCATCCAATTTATTGTTAAAAGTGTTTTGTTTTTTTTTTAATTGAAATATAGTTGATTTACAATATGGTACTAATTTCAGGTGTTCAAAGTGACTGTTACATACATACATACATATATATATATATATAGTAGATTATTTTCTATCATAAATTATTTCAAGATACTGAACGTAGGTCCCAGTGCTATTCAGTAAATCCTCATTGCTTATTTTATATATAGTAGTATGTATCTATGCATCCCATACTCCTAAACATTGTAAAATATTTTCATTGAAGACTAGAAGAAAATACAGCCTCACCTGGATGGGGAGTTGGTAAAGGGAGGAGATTTTAAGAGCCTCTCCAGATTATTGTGGATATTCCTCTTTGACAAAACGCTAAGACTTGTTGAGCAGTACTTGCTCTGCGGCCTGTGGGATCTTCCCAGACCAGAGATCGAACCCGTATCTCCCGCATTGGCAAGCGGATTATTTACCACTGAGCCACCAGGGCAGCCTGACCAGCAGTTTCTTAAAGATCAACTGCAGTGTGGGACCTGAGCCGTGTGGTGAACATACATACTCTGACCTTCCCGTCTTCCGGTCTGTCTTGCACTCTGGCTCATTTACCCATGCGTGATTTGGTAGCTTCGTGCAATGGTTACTTGGAAAACACTGGTTCACGGGGTTTTGCACTTGGAGAGAATGGGTGAAAAAGGCAAATAATATCTGGGTGTTACTATGAAAACAGCTTTGATGCCGTGGACCCCAAAACAATCCCAGGGACTTTCTAGCACTATGCTGTGAGAAGCAGAACTTCCTCACCCTCCACGTGTACCATGTTTTTAAAATAAGAACTCGGAAAAAGAAACTGCCGTGGAAAGTGATGGGCAGTGACAGGGCAATCACCTGCTTGGAGGGGCTCCTAAGAGCCCCTCCCCAGCGTGAGGGCACCGGGCACGCCAGGGCCGCCCTCTGATTCCCACTCGCCAGCCTCCCCTCGGGGCACCCAGGCCCCTCTGCTCCTCCCTCCATCCGCAGATGCTGTCTTCTCGCCACAGGGCCCCTCATTTCCCCCCAAATAACAGTTCTTGGCGGTTTGCAGAGGGCAGGGCCTGAGACAGCAAACTACAGGGGCTGGTGTGGGCTGCTGCCCTTGGGCTTCGCAGCTGATAATTCTTGGTCTCTTGAAATTACACATGTAATGTGTATTTATAGCCAAATACATGGGTGCCCAGAAATTGCAACTCATTCATAGATACATTTTCAGCATACCGTTTGGCCCCACCAAGTTCCATTAAATCCTGCTTCCCGGGTCCCTTGTGTGGCTAGTTCTTCCAGAAACAAGGGGCGGGCCTGGCCACTGCGGCCTGGGCTGCCCCTCTCCTGGCACTCCGGTGCCAGACGCTTGGTTCTGGACCACCTGCTCAAAAGCCTCCAAGTAGGCTCTGACGTCCAAGTCTCGTTCACTGTTCCCCAGCCCCTCGCCCCCCACCACTCACTGGGGCACACACTGGACTTTAAAGCTCTCTCCTCCCCCATTTTCCTGCTCAAGCTCCACTCACTCTCTCCGTAAGCCTCCTGGACTTGATATCTGTCTGGCGTGTAAGGACTTCGGACACAGTATTAGGTCGGCCAAAAAGTTCACTCAGGTTTTTCTGTTCCATCCTTCAGAAAACTTCAGACAAATGTTTTAACCCAACCCAACAGATACCTTACAAGTAATTTCGGAGCGCCTGCGAGCTGCTGGGCCCTGAGCTGCACCAGGAGCACAGCAGAGAGTCAGGAGAACACTTTTTGTCTTGTCTCCTGCGATTAGGGCTTCCCCAGTGGCTCAGCAGTAAAGACTCCATCTGCCAATGTGGGAGCCCCAGGTTCAATCCCTGGGTCAGAAAGATCGCCTCGAGAAGGAAATGGCAACCCACTCCAGTATTCTTGCCTGGAGAATTCCATGGACAGAGGAGCCTGGTGGGTTACGGTCCATGGGGTTGCAAAGAGTCCGACACGACCTAGTGACTAAACAACAACAGCTCCTGCAATTAACATTCTAGTAGCTGTTGGCCTAGGCAGTAGCGCTGTGACAGTTCTTCTCTAGCCCAGCAATATCTATTCCTTCAGAGTATCGTGTACTCTGCCTTTATTTTTATCTCCAACTCACTGAGGACGGTATTCTGTGTCTTCTTTGCTGCCTGGAGTACATCAGATGTTCAGTAATATTGCTGAGCAGAGAAGAAGATGAACCACAAATACCCACTGCAATAAAGTTCAAAAATATCCAAGTGAGTGGCCCTCAGTATCTGCTGTGCTAACCTGCAGTGTGATAGGCATGTTTCACACTTAAGTATTTTAAAGGTTGGATGGGAAAGAGCAACCTTCCTCCGTGTTCTAAAGGGTGTTCTGCCAATCACAGGACTCAAACTGGAGATGCTGGCTGCAAGCACCTGATGGGGTGGTGAGGTGCTAAGGCCCTGATTTTCCATCCCAGCACTGCTGTTTCTACCTGTATGACTGGCCCAAGGTACTTACATTCTCTGAGCCTCAGTATTTCCATCTGGAAAATGGGGGGGGGGGCCGGGTGGCGGTGGTGGGGAAATAACTGTTCCTATGTCAACAGCTATCCTGAGAATTAAATGAGACAGTCCAGGGTCTTCCCTGGTGGTTCAGTGGTTGGGAGTCTGCCCTCCAATGCAGGGGATGAGGGCTTGATCCCTCCTTGGGGAACTAAGATCCCACACGCCACAGGGAAAGACCACACACCACAACTAAGACCCAACACAGCCAAATAAATAAAAGACAGCCCATGTAAAGAGCACAGTGAGACACACAAAATTCACTCAAGAGTACAGAGGTTACTAATACTGCTGCTATCATAATCCCTGTTGGCATGAGCCCTTAGCAGAAAAAGTCAAAGACGACTCTCTCCACCCCTGTGACCATGTTACCTACATGGCAAAGTGAGTTGCAGACATAACTGATGATGTTACTAACTAATCAGGAGTCCTTAAAATAGAGAGATGCTCTGGGTGGGCCTGGCTTAATCACATGACTCCTCTTAAGCAGAGTCTTCTCCAGCTGACTGCAGAAGTGGACGTCAGAGATCTGAAGCAGGGAAGGACCTGAGGGTCCTGCTGGCCTGGAGGTGGGGTGGGGTGGAAGGGTATTTGGCATGGAGTTAAGGAGCCCACTTACTGACAGCCAGGGAGGAGAGGGACCTCAGTCCTACAACCACCAGGAACTTGAGTCTCCCAACAACCTGAATGAGCCTAGAAGCAGAATCTCCCTCCCACCCCCAACCCAAGGCCTCAGGATAAAAGCCCAGTCCAGCTGGCACTTGACCCTGGACTTGTGACAGCCTAGGTGGAGAATTCAGTTGAGTCAGTCCAAGCTTCTGACCCAGAGAACTGTGAGCTAATAGACAGGTACTAAGCCACTAAGTTAGTACTGATCTGTTAGGCAGCAACAGAAGCTACCATAAGCCCTGCCTGTCCTCTAGCCGTAATGCATATACATTAAAAACATCAGGTGGGGACTTGCCTGCTGGTCCAGTGGCTAAGACTCTGAGCTCCCAATCTACGGGGCATGGGTTTGATCCCTGGTCAGGGAAGTAGGTCCCACATGCTGCCACTAAGATTTCTCCTGCTGCAACGAAACATCCTGCACGCCACAACAAAGACTGAAGACCCCGTGTGCCACAATGAAGGCCTGGCACAGACAAATAAATATTAAAAAAAAAAATCAGGTGCTGGTCCAACGTGGACAGCTGGTGCTTTCTGGGTCCTTACTGCTACACGGGTGATGCTCTACAGCAGGCTCTGTCTAACCCGCCTCTACCCCTAGCACTCAGCAGTGTGGCTATCACACGGTGGGTTCTAAATAATTTCATTTGATAAGATTTCAAGTCCCCGGGCAGTCGGGAACAGAATGACTTACAGCTGTCCAGGCTGGCTTCACCACCGTGCGACCCATCACAAGGTCAAGGTGCCCCAATCATGGCACCAATCTGGGCAAATCCCAGCAAAGGTCTCTTTCTGGCCTGGAGGAAAAACCCCAGACACAGCAGGCAGTTCAGAGGAAGTCACCCAGCACCCAGGGTAGGTATGTGTCCACAGGCAAATGAGTCTCACTTTACACAAGCACGGACCATGCTGCGGTCCCGGCCTCAAGCTGTGGCAGCCTCCCAGGGCTCAGCTGACCAGCCAAACCCTGACATTTTGCTTGTATTGTAATTGTACCTTCCTGTAAAAAAGTCCTAGTTGGAGTGGTAAAAATAGCAGCTGCAACTTCCTGCGACACGGACGGGCCAGTCCATCCCACTGCCTGGAACTGAACCTGGGGACTCCATCTGACTCCGACTCCACGAAGCCCCTCTGAGCTGGGCTGGGCATGCAGTGAGGAGGCACCTAGCCAGAAAGCCCTGCCCTGCCCCCGCTGACTGCCAACTCCTGCGTGAGATGCTCCCCTCACTCTCTCCATGAAAAACCCAGCCCCAATAACTGCAAAAAGATCTCCCCTGGAGGCTCAGTGGTAAAGAACCTGCCTGCTAATTCAAGAGATGCAAGTTTGATCCCTGGGCCTGGGAGATCCTCTGGAAGAGGAGATGGCAACCCACTCCCTTATCCCTGCCTGGGAAATCCTGTGGACAGAGGATCCAGCCTGCTACAGTCCATGGGGTCGCAGAAGAGACGGGCATGACTTGGTGACTGAACAACAACAAACAAAGGTGGAAACACATCTGCAGCCACGGCCGCCGCTGCCTCTCTTCCTGCTCACTGGCTGCAGAGCTAAAAAGGCAGGACGCCTCCTGACCAGAGCCCTCTGGGAGTGCCACTGTCCCCTTGTTCATATGCTGTCACCCTGCCCAGTTCACCTTCCTGTCCATGGCCCTGCAGCCGTCCCAACCAGGTCAGGCTGACGCCTTCACCAGGCCTGAGGTCCCACGCTGCTGAAGGGGAACTGTAGCCAAGCCTGGATGCTGCTTGTTCCCCAAGACAGGGGCTCACCATGTCACAGCCCACTTGGGGAAGGACAGGAGAGCCTGGCTGGATGTCCCCAGGCTCCTGAATCCCAGTGGAGATGAATTTCTCCAGGGACTCCGGTCCACCAGCTTCCCTACCTCCCCCACTGTGGGGCCTGAGGTTCCAGGCCCCATCTTTCCTTCATTAGGCCCCACAGTTTCCCCCCCCGTCTCCACATCAAGTACAAAAGCTCTTGGGTCAATCTTTTGCTTATTTTAAAGCCTCCCATTACAGGAAAACAGACAAGGACCCCCAAAGTAATAAACATGGCAATCCACAAAGTTCTAGGAGCCCCAGCCTTTGGCCTCCGGAAATAGTAACAGACTTTATTTTCTTGGGCTCCAAAATCACTGCAGATGGTGACGGCAGCCACAAAATTAAAAGATGCTTCCTCCTTGGAAGAAAAGCTATGACAAATCTAGACAGCATATTAGAAAGCAGAGATGTCACTTTGCCAACAAAGGTCCATAGAGTCAAAGCTATGATTTTTCCAGTAGTCATGTACGGATGAGAGTTGGACTATAAAGAAAGCTGAGCGCCAAGAACTGATACTTTCGAACTGTGGTGTTGGAGAAGACTCTTGAGAGTCCCTGGGACTACAAGGAGATCAAACCTGTCAATCCTCAAGGAAATCAATCCTGAATATTCACTGGAAGGACTGATGGTGAAGCTGAAGCTCCAATACTTTGGCTACCTGATGCAAAGAGCCGACTCATTGGAAAAGACCCTGATGCTGGGAAAGATTGAAGGCAGGAGGAGAAAGGGATGGCAGAGGATGAGATGGTTGGATGGCATCACTGACTTGATGGACATGAGTTTGAGTAAGCTCAAGGAGACAGTGAAGGACAGGGAAGCCTGGCGTGCTGCAGTCCATGGGGTCTCGCAAAGAGTCAGGCACAACTTAGCGACTGAACAAAAGAGAAAGGAGGGATCAGTCTGTGTTGATCAATGCCCCTTTCTGAGCCTTTCCCTGGACCAGCTAGAGAATTTTCTCTACCCTCCTGGGCTGGATGAGGCCTATTCCATCTCAGGGATGCAAGGCAGACATCCCACCTAAAGCCACCCCAGCCCCTCCCCTGGACACACTAGCTGCTTAGAAACACTCACATCCGTTCAGATATTCCAGGCTCCAGATAGTCGCCTTTCACTAGCAAAACCCATGATGTCTGCAGAGCTTTTCAGCATAAAATGAACTTTCCGGAATGTTTCCCCATGCACAACACGGAGCAGCCTGGCAGGGGGCAGGGATTAAAAGGGCCTCATTTCACAGATGAGCACGCAGGGTGAAGGCTAAGTCCCTAGCCGTGGTCAGGAGACCAGCGAGAGGCAGAGCCAGCACTCGCTAAACCTTGATCTTCTGGAAAAAACAATGATGGATTACAAAAAAACCGGAAGTCTGAATAAACTGGATCATTTTTTTTTTAAAGGAATATGAGATCATTTTTACCAATCACATTAGCTAAAAAGGAAAATGTAGATAATAGCAAGTATGGGTGGAGAGGTGGGCTCCCAGACACCATCAGTAGGAGAGTAAACTGGCTTATTAGTCTTTGCAAGAAGCATTTAGATTAGACAATGAAAATTTAAAGATCAGAAAGATACATGATCAAGACGTACATGAATTCATGGCTTGTATGGAGGGTTTAAAAAAAATAATCAGACACAATCCAAAAGTCCCCTATTAGGAGACTAAAAGAAAAGAAAAGATAGTGCTTTGGCCACGCTGTGGAATATTACGCAGCTGTGAAAAGGGAACAAGATCCACCCACACACTAAGTGATAGACACTGGAATACTGAGTGTGATCCAAATTACATAAGGACAAAATCTGCATAAGAAAAGGGGGACAAGAAGGGTATGCCCCAAACTGCAGACAGATACCAGGGACCAGGCTGGTTTCATAGCAGGTTCCACTTCTTCTGATACTGTTTGTTGATAAAGGAATCCACCAATGTATGATTGACATTAAAGGTAATAAAACATCTTAAAAGGAACATGTTTTCTTGGCCTCTGTACAAATCAGAAGAGCAGCTTATCTCTGGGTCTCATCTCAAACCCCTCTCCAGCACACAATGTTCACAGCCTGTGCACTTGTTTGACACCCTCTTCTTCAGATCCTCCCACGGCTGCATCTTGCTGTCCTGGAGGTCTCGGCTCAACGTTGTCAGCCTAGAGGAGCTTTCTTTAGGCTCCCTAATGGCACCCCACTCCAGTACTCTTGCCCAGAAAATCCCATGGATGGAGGAGCCTGGTAGGCTGCAGTCCCTGGGGTTGAGAAGAGTCGGACACGACTGAGCGACTTCACTTTCACTTTTCCCTTTCATGCACTGGAGAAGGCAATGGCAACCCACTCCAGTGTTCTTGCCTGGAGAATCCCAGGGATGGGGGAGCCTGGTGGGCTGCCATCTATGGGGTCGCACAGAGTCGGACACAACTGAAGCGACTTAGCAGCAGCAGCAGTCTAAGGGGATGCCCCACCTTGATCCTTTTCCTCATGCTGCCACCCCACCCCACCCACCTCCTGCAGCCCAACCTCAGCTCTATTTATTTATCTATCTGTTGTTTGCCTCCTCCAGTTGAATGGGGGCTCCAGGATGGTGAGGACCTTGCCTTGTTCTCTGCTTCACCGCAGAGCCTGGCAGAAAACAGCTTGCAAAAAAACACTCATTGGGGACTTCCCTGATGGTCCCATGGTTAAGACTCGGCCTGCTAATGAAGGGGACACAGGTTTGATCCCTGGTCGGGGAAGATCCCACATACCACGGACCAACTGAGCCCGAGAGCCGCAAGTACGGAGCCCATGCACCGAGAGCCCATGCCCTGCAAAAGAGAAGCTACCACAGCAACAAGCTGAGCACCACAACTAGAGAGTCATCCCCACTCCCTGTAACTAGAGAAAGCCTGTGTGCAGCAGCAGAGACCCAGCACAGCCAAAAATAAACAAAATTTTAAAAATTCACTGGCCACATGAAGAATCGGGACACCAACGACAGTCCATTTCCTCGTGTGTCCTGTGGCTCTGGTCACATCACTCACAGCCTAGCGTTGAGCCATAACCACCCAGCTAGTTGTCTCCCAAGCCAGAGGCTGAGTGGAATTCCAAGGACAACCATCTTTGAAGCTGACTTTCCCCTCCCAGTTTCTAGTCCAGGGTGAGCCATTCACAAGGTGCTAAATACATGTTCACTGCCTGAATGGAGCTGTACCTCTTGCTTTATCCGATTTCCAAAGCTGCAAACAACACAGGCCTTCACTCGCGGATTAAGGAACTTGCTGCCCAGGGTCTCGCAAGCCCAGCTGGGACGCAGCAGGACTTGAACACTGGATGGAGGATGCAATCACCATGGCTTTCGAGAAAAAAAGCTCCCCCGTCTCTCGGCCCTCACCCCAGCCCAGACGAAGCAGATGAATCTGACCTGGCCAACTGCAAACCTGGCAGGCACCTCGTCCTGGAGTTTGAAGGGGCCGAGCCTTCCTTATCTTAACTAGGAGATCAATTCTGGTCAGCCGACGTTGATCTGCGGTCGGCCTCTCCTTCAAGGAGTAGGCAGAAAACCAGCCAGGCTTCCAGTTTCCACCCTATCCCTTGCATGCTACTCTGAGGGGCGGCCGCCAGTCGGAGGCGCCTTCCTGGCAGACAGAAGTGGGTGGGGAGCCACACCGTAGCCAATGTGGGCCTCCCTCTGGCGGCGTCTGACACAGTTCTCCCACGGCCCTGCTCAGCCCCCGCCACCCGCCTCCTCGCACGAGGAGCCATCAGACTGGCCTTGCAGGCACCTCCTTGGCAAAGTGCGGGGAATGCCCAGGGGACACCTCCCAGGCAAGATTCACTCCATCTGTTCCAGAGTGGAGGGAGCAACTTCAGTGCACCCTCACCTGCTGCCCTTCACCCCTGGGCCCCAGACTCCAAGGGGCCAGAGGCAGGGCACAGCCCTGTCCCTCTGGAGTTACCGAGAAAGTCTGACTCAGTTTCCACTCACCCAGAAAGAAAAGGAAGTGGGGCGCTTGCCTACCACCCCCCCTTTCACTCTACAGATGGAAAAAATGAGGGCCCAGAGAATGAAGGTGACGTGCCCAAAGGCCCAGCACCCGTCGTCAGAGGCAGAGCTGGGAACCAGGATGCCAGGCTCCTGCCTTCTAATTCAGCTCCCTCCACTCTACCAGCTGCCCCTCGCCCCTCCTGCCCAGGAGAGCTATGCAAGTAACTCGTGCCTTATAAAATGACATGATACCAAAAATCTTTTTTGAGATTTAACAGCAAGACATTTAATAGAAACACTGTACAGAAGAGCATCCACCCAATTTGCAGAAGAGCAAATCGAGGCCCAGAGAGGTAAGCAGACCTACAGGAAGTCACACAGCCAGGCAGCGGCAGGGCAGGACCCCCAGGCCCCACCGTCAGGGTTTTATCTGCCGACACCTTCCAGGTGCGAGGGTTCCAATTGCGAGATGGCCGGTAAAGAGGTGGCCTTGGTCTCGGTCACACTGAAACAAGGTGAGGCCCAGAGACCCTCTTCTAAACTCTGTCCAGCCCAGGGGTGCAGGAGATGATCGTGGGGAAAGGAACAGCTTAGGAGATCGTTGTGTATTTGCAGAAAATGCACTAGAATTTCCCAGCTTAACTGGATTTCTGAGACCACAGAGCTGGCACTTCTAAAAACAGGTTGATGAGCCACACACGCCTACCGTTTTTCATCCAAAAGTGTAGTGACAGGACTGGGAAGGAAAGGTTTACCAGTAAGAAAGAACAGAGTCTCCTGGCACTAAAGGGAGCGGGCAGGGTGGGTGCAGGTGGCTGGGGCCCCAGGAGAAGGTCGGGTTCAAAGAGCCCATGCTCTTCTCCCCGCTCCCCAACCTGGTGCCGAAGAGACTTCGTAACAGGGAGCCCTCCCAGCCCCGAGTCCCCGTCTGACCTCCAGCCCCACATGCCCCCTTCCCTGCTCCTAATGAACGGCTGAGGGACCTGGAGTCAGGCTGGCCAGGTGAGCACCTGAAGGTGACAGGTATCAGCTTCAGCCGATTGGGGTGGGAGGAGTGTGGCTCAGGGGCCAGGGGATCTGGGAAAGGGACTGGAACCTGCTGGGGAGGCGGGACTGACTCCATTACCTGCGGACAGACCCAGGTTCCTAAGGGGAAAGGCCTGCTGGGAGGCAGTGTAAAAAGCTCCGGACACACACTCCCCATTGCCACCCCCGCCCCCCAGATGTCTGGGAAAACTAAGTGTTTTCTGGCTGGGAAAACGCTTCAACAGCCTGGGCTGCCTAAGGCAATTCAATTATGAAATTTACCACATTAGATGAAAACCAGCATCTCAATCAGCCAATTCATTTGTGTCTGGTCACCCTGTTTTCTCGTGCCAGACCTGCTGGCCCCCTCCTTTCACGGGCCACACCCACACTGAGGGCTGGTCGGTCCAGAGCGACTAAGGGCTCAGGGGACAGGCTGGTCTTGGGGGTTCGTGGGGTGGACCTCCCAGGATTCCCTGCACAGAGAGGCTGCATCCAGGAGCGCCCCCCTCATCTTCCTGGGGGACTCCTGGGCCAGACCACCACAGTCCCAGGTTAACCTTTCCACTGCCTCCCACCTGCCTGCTCTCTGCCCTCAACCTGCGCCAGCCTGGAGGCTGCCAACGAAGCGGCCTCTGGGAGAAGCGTGAATGGGTCGGGGAAGGTAGCCCAGGACCTGCTTTTCTCATCTTTACCCAATCAGAGCATCCTCTCTCCAGGAAGCCTTCGCCACCCCGTGCTCCCCTCCTGTGCCCCCCTTAGATCCCCTCGCTGTCTCTCTCACTGGGGGTACCATGGGCACCTCCTAACCCCACGTGGCAGCACATCCTGGTCCAGGGGGGCTCCCGGAAGGCATGGGCCCAATCAAGCCCCTTCAAACATTAATTAACACATGAATGAACACACCACCCACTAAAGGACACTCCCTCTATGCCCCTAGCCCATCACAGTGAGAGATGGAAAGACCCAAGCCTCCTTCCCCTGCAGCCCAGGAAGTCCGAGGCCCGGGTAATGTGGTCTTTCTTCCTACTCTCCTCTCCCACACGGAGCGCCTGCAGGTCTAAGATGCTATTAAGGGGCATAAGGCTGCAGAAACCGCCTCCTAGGGGGAGTGTGCAACTCGCCCCCAGCTCCTTTCTGGGCACTGCAAACATAAAACCGGTTGCAGCCCCAGGACCAAGGTGTCTACCATTAACTACCTTCCTTTTAACAACCTCCGTGGAGTCACTTCCTGACAAAGGGAATGACTCAAGGCGGAGACAGCTGCCCGGCCTGTAAGAAGACTGACTCGTCATCCTCAAAGGCAGGTCTTGAGGATTCGAGGCCCCCATGTTAAGAAGAATACCAAACCTGCCCCCTGGGTGGGGTGGGCTTTGGGTGCTGCTCCTCCCAGTCCTCAAATGCAAGCCTTAACAACACCCTGGAGCAAGCAATCAGAACAGCACCTGGGCTCAAGGAGCATCAGACCCATCCGTGAATGGGGCGATTGAAGCCTTGGGTCTGAAAGGGCTTGACCCCAAGTCACAGTCACCGGAGTCTGGCCCATGACAAGCCGCTGGGGTTCCCGCCTCCTCTCTTATGGCCATTGGCAACTTCCCTCCCTCCAGCACGCTGCCAGAGTGAAACCAAAAGGCCCAGACACCTGGCCTTCTCCACCCTGAATCAGCAGGGAGGGCCAAAGCTCAGGGAGCCCTGACCCAGCCCCAAAGCAACCCAGCAGGAACAAGAGCCGCTGCACTAAACCTGCGGGGGTCCTGGGTCGGTCCCCTCCCCAACCCCTTTGTTAAGGTCTCTATAAAGATTCCTCTGCTCAAAGAGAGCGGAAATCAATTTGGCGGGGGCGGCTTTGAAACACCAGCGCAGAAGTGTACGGTGCCCCTCAGGGGCACGGACTCAACCCGAAGATCCCTCAAGCAACCACAAGGGGGAAAAGGAGTGAGTGCGTGCCCAGGTGCAGCGGGGTCCCGGAGCCAGGGCGGAATGGAGTGAACCGGACAGCCGGGCCAAAGGAGGCTCGCTCTGCACCGCTAGGGTGGCGGCCACCCCGGGCGGCGGGACTTCGGGCGGGTGCCTATTCCTCGGCGGCTCCAAGCTCTCAGCACAGGACAAGGGGCCCTGTCAGGTGGGACGCAAGTGGGGCGCGGCTCGCGTGGACGATCTTTCCCGTGGGGAAGCCCCTCGGCCCTCTCTCTGCACGAGGCAGGCAGCCATCTGGCCTCTCGGCGTCAAGTGCGCGGGGACTACCTCGCAGAGCCCGGGCCGCTCACATCCTCAAAGACAGGCAGCCTCCTCTTTCCAGGATCGATAGTAATTTTTTAAAAAGAGAGTCTGCGGACTCAATGAATCAAGCACTCCCGGGGGGGAGGCGGGGGGGGGAGTTGAAGCTCCCGCGCGCAACATCCTATTTGTAAAACAATTCATTCCGTCGCTCAGAGCTTTCAAGCAAATAACCTCTCCGGGTCCCCAGGCACGCACGAGACCGGAGGAGCGGAGCTGGGAGAGGTGCTTCTCTCCAGACCTCCACTCCCGACCATTGTCCCCGGCCCCGAGACCCCGTGGTGCACGAGGGGATTCCGGGGGTTCGAGCCCCGGGGCGCTGCACCCCTGGCAGGCGAGCCCGCAAGGCTCACTCCGCCCGGGGGGGTGCTCACAGGGCAGGGCGCGCAGGACCCGGCGCCCCTGGTCTCGGCCCCGGGGCGGGGTGGGTGGTGACAAGTGCCAACGCCGGGGCCGCGAGCGCAACTACACCGACTCTCGTCCCCAGCCCGGCCCCGGTACTCACCGCTCGGGGCTGCTCCGCCCGCCGCGCTCAGAGGCCGCCCCCCAGGCCGCGCGAGCGCGAGGTCCCTCAGCCCTCGCCGCTGCCGCTCCCCTCCCCCGGCTCCCAAACACCGCGGAGCGCGCCGCCGCTTTGCGGTTCAGCCCGGGCGCCGCCAGCAAACTTGTTTCTCTGGCCTTCCCGCCCCGCCTCCCGCCCCGCAGCCAATCAGAGGCGGCGCCTCTGTGACGGACGGGCAGTCGAGCCCGTAGCTAAGTCCTCCGGGGGAGAAAGGGGTGGGCGCCGGGCCGCGCCGGCTCCGCGAGGGGGCGGGGCAGGCAGAGGAAAAGGACTTCGACCAGATTCTTAAAGGGGCAGGCGCCGGCCCGCCCCGGCGGCCGGCCGAAGTTGGTGAACAAAACCCGACGGGTGTTCCGGGGCTCTCCTAAGGAGCGAGCTTTGTGGACTGCGAATGCCTCCTCTGTGCCTGCTCTTCGGAGACATACTTTTAGTCATGAAAGCGTTAAACAAACGTTTCTCTTTTATGCTGAGCTTGCCTCAGTGTTTTAGATTTTCTTCAGCCACTGAATCCCGTCTGTACTTGGAATAAGTATTTTTCAGGGTACTTCGGATCTTCTCCCAGTGTCGTTTCTCACCGAGTTCCTTTTGTAAGCTGACCGGCAGGCATTCATTCATTCATCCGTTCATTAATTCACTCCACAAACATTGCTGGATGCCTGAGCGATGAGCTAGGCTCAGAGTGGGGGTTGGGGGGGGGGGCGGGAATTATAATTTCTCCTTCTTGCTTCCTGGGTTTGCACCACTTTAGGCTGCTGTGTATCTAACTTCTTCACCTATAAAGTGGCGGGTTAAAAAGTCCTCATGGGGTTATTTGAGGAATGAAAAGAAACAAACTCCTATAACAAAATTAAGTGCACAAAAAAATGTCCTTTCGTTCCGCCCTCCCACTGAAAATGGATCATTCAGGTATGTCACTTAAGGATACCAAAAGCCCTGGTGGAGCCACGCATGGGGTGGGGAGAATTCCCAGGAAGCAGAGTTCACACAGACGGGGAGCACAAGGAAGTTTATGGCGGAGGGAGGTCGATTGCACAAAAGATCTGTGTGAGGGGTGGGATTGTGACTGGTGGACACTGGGAAGGAGACCCCCAGGGCAGGAAGCCATTTAGATTGAACAGAAGAGATTCCAGGCTTCAAAAGCTGTTAGAGGACAGGGGAAGACACAAGGCATTATGGGACAGAAGCCTTACGGTGTAGAGCAAAGGGTTTGAATCCCGGCTCTACTCTCAAGAGCTGCTGAGGACTAGAGACAAGAGTGCTCAGGCTTTCTGAGTGATGGGTTCTTATTGGTGAAAGGAAGATTCTAGAACCTATTTTGCAGGGTTATTGTAAACAGATGAGAGCCCACGTGCAATGGGCCTGGTACCTAATCAGTGCTCAGTATATCACAGATTTCCGCTTCCCAGGTGGTGCAGTGGTAAAGAATCCAGATGCCAATGCAGGAGACAAGAGAGACTCGGGGTCTATCCCTGGGTAGGGAAAACCCCCTGGAGGAGGAAATGACACCCCACTCCAGTATTTTTGCCTGGAAAATCCTACAGACAAAGAAGCCTGATAGGCTACAGTCCATGGGGTCAGGAAGAGTCAGACATGACTGAGCAACTGTGCAGTTACAGCATATACGTGTAATAGATTTATGTCTCCACTGGGCCTCAATCTGGAGACAGGTCAGACACAAAAGTTCTGATAGTCAAGAGCAGTCTTGGCCAGAGGTAAGAAGTTAGCCAAGTGTGTGTTAAGGTGCCTTCCAAGGGGAAAAAGAGGCATCAAAATAACTTGTCCATTAAAGAAATGACACACATCACATTTGTAGTTTTAGCCTCCTGCCAATTTTCTAGAGCTTGCGTCTTTATATAATTGTCAGTTGGATGAAGCTCCACATACCAAATTGATTCTTAGCAAGTTCATAACCATTGCTTATTATTCCATCGAGGTTCTCTGTGAAATTATAAGTGCCAACCGTCTAAAATCTGGTCCACATTATCATTTTTCCCCCTCCTCAACTCCAAGCTTAAATTAGGTACTGGAATAAATTAAAATTAAATGTAGGCAATGGAACAAAAATCAGACCAAGAACACGTGTTGAGTCATTGCATTTAGATATGATTTGAAAGGAGCTGAGAAGATGGAACTTGCTTTGCCATCTGTCTCAGTCCGCACTGCAGACCCTGGAGCACACCCACCAGCACAGCCCCTTCCAGCCTATGCTGTTATGACCCAAGTAACAGCGGTGTACTGGTTAGTCCACTCGACTGCACAGGGAGTCCTGGGAGAGCAGGGACCATGACTGACTCTGTAGACAACTTGGTTCCTCACACAAGTGGCCCACATAGTTTTGAAATACTGTGAATAAATCTCATGTCAGAATTGAATTTTGCCACAGTATAACAGAAAACCTAAAATAACTGTGAATTTTAAACAGATAGAAGTTTGTTTCTTTCTTAACTTAATCTAAAGTTAAGTAATCTATGACTCGTTGGCAACTCCACAGTTATGAGGATTATGGGCTCCTGTACTTCCATTCTGCCATCCTTAATGCTTGGTTTCCATTTGCTGAGCCCTCGTGATTCAGGATGGCTGCTGGAGCTCCAACTGTCACATCTTTCTTTCAGACAGCAGGAAGGAATAAGAGTAGAAGAGCAGGTGTGTGCCTCCCGGCCGCATTAGCTCCATTGAAGCAGGCTGTAAAAGTTCCACATAATACGTCCATTTACATTTTATGTAGACACTTATATGGGTACACTGCCTCTCCAAACAGAGTCGTGGTTCTTTTATCAAGAAAGAGGGAACAAATTCTTGGTGTCAGCCAACAGTCTTGGCTCACACCTTTTTTCCCGACCTGGCAATGCCACCTGTCCAGTACTCCAGTAGTTCAAAATCTAACATCTTAGAAATTCTGAGATGATGTGCAGAATTCAATACATATTTGTGAATAGATGGCTAAACTCTTGGTTCTTCTACCTCACTGGATGATAGTCTGGTGATAGTTTCCTCTGGTGATTCCTCCTCACTTCCCAGATGTCCAAATAATTGGAGTGCTTGGGAAGTGAGTGAAGATAGACAAAACCTCTTCCCTAAATATGCTCGGATCTACGTGATTTCATCCAGGGCCAAGCCTTATATTCACATAAACACTGGCAGCTCTCGATCTGTCGTCCCACCAAACTTCTCCAGGAACTTCAGGCCTACAGGTGCATCTGCTTACTCAATGGCTGGGCTTGGATTCTAGGGACACCTCAACTTGGCATGCCCCCTCCCCCATGAGCTCCTGATGCATTACCTTGCAAAAGACATTTTGCTCCTTCAGGGGGCTTCCCCATCGCAGGAAAGGACAATTCAATATTTTGCTCGAATGAAAAATCTTGGCACCATTCTGTTTTACCCCACCTCTAAATCTGTGTCCAATCTGAGCGATTCCTACCACTTTTTCTGCCAGGCTTATCCAAACCACCATCATTTCTCCTCCCCTGAGCCATCTCAGCAGCCCCTCAAAGCATCTTCCATCTCTGCTCCCTAGAGTCCATTCTCAACACAGCAGCTGGAGGGGGATTTTTATTTATTTATCTTTTTAAACAGGTATACTAGCATATATGGGCTCCTCAGTGGCTCAGATGGTAAAGAATCCACCTGCAATGCAGGAGACCTGGGTTTGATCTCTGGGTCGAGAAGATCCCCTGGAGAAGGGAATGGCCACCCATTCCAGTATTCTTGCCTGGGAAATCCCTTGGACAGAGGAGCCTGGTAAGCTACAGTCCATGGGGTTGCAAAGAGTTGGACAAGGTAGAGCGAATAAGTGAGAGAGAGCTTGACGGACAAGCAGCCATGACCCCTGGGAACTGGCCGTGCATGCACAGCTAGGCTGTGCTGTTTTCCAGTTGAAGGTAAATAATTGGCAGAACATCACCATCAGACAAGGTCTCTCTGTGATCGCACTGTGTCAAGACAAAAACAAGACCATAATCACATCTGAACACTGCAAAACATGAGCACCATCCAAGCCACAAAATACTCAAATCTGTGTCTCCTGGTTAATAGGAGTGACCTCTGTTTCTTTATGACTTACAGCTTTGGCCTCCACCTGGTCTCCTTCCTTTTAGATAAGGTTTACTAAGATACACCATCATGGACTCATCACTGCTTTCTGACAGCACACAATTCAGACCAATGCCCCCACTTCCCTGGGCTCTCTCCCAAACTACCCAGCCAAAGCCCAAATCCTACTCTAGGTTCCACCTAACACCCTTGGGCCGAGATGCCCTCTGTTCTCCCATGGTACGTGGGCTCCCTTATTGCAACAAGTAATAGACTCAACTTGTTCATCTACAGGTATTCCTGATTGGCCATGCAAATACACAAATATTGGCAGTACCGCCCCCACCCCACACACACTTTACTTGGCATGGGGGTATCTAACTGGCTGCCTTCTCTCCCAGGGTGTAAATTCCCTGAGAACAAGGGTTTGTAGTCACTGCTCCATTTCTAGACCTAAAGAGTGCCTGCACTAGAGTAGGCTCTCCATACATCTGTACTGAATGAATTCAGAATGAATTGAATGTAGCTTTAGCAGCAGTATTAGCCACCATTAAGTCAGTAGTTTCTGATCTCAGTGTTGGATAAATTCAATCAGGCCTTGCATTTTTGGTCAAGCTCCCCCAGAATGGAACTCCTGGTCAGGTGGGCCCCACCTAGGGCAAGGCTGTGGCAAGAGATGGCTTTGTCAGCTTTGGTTCCCAAGGGAGGGGCCGGGAGGCAGTGACGGCCCTTCTAGGGGAGCAGCGGGGATCAAGGTCACTGATGAGTCATCGTTTCAGCTCTGGGAGTACAAAGGAGCTGGGCAGGGCTGGGGCTGGCAGGACAGAGGCTGCAGGAGGCGGGACAGCATCCTGCCCTCACTGGTGGCAGTGTGGGAATGCGTGAGGAAGAAGGACTCTGGGTTTCCTGTTCCTTCCAACCCAAGATGCTGTAGCCATTTGGCAATCTCCATTCAGCAGTGCCCATAAAGCCCACAAAATTGAACTGTGGTACTGGAGAAGACTCTTGAGAGTCCCTTGAACTGCAAGGAAATCAAACCAGTCAATCCTAAAGGAAATCAACTGTGAATATTCATTGGAAGGACTGATGCTGAAGCTGAAACTCCAAAACTTTGGCCACCTGATGCAAAGAGGTGACTCACTGGAAAAGACCCTGATGCTGGGAAACACTGAAGGCAGGAGAAGGGGGCGACAGAGGATGAGATGCTTGGATGGCATCACTGACTCATGGACATGAGTTTGAGCAAGCTCAGGGAGCTGGTGATGGACAAGGAAGCCTGGCAGGCTGCAGTTCATGGGGTTGCAAAGAGTCGGACACGATTGAGCGACTGAACAACAACAAATGAAGCCCATTTCTCACGGGCACTCTCCCTACACTGCCGGAAAAGCCCCTTTTCCTTATTAGAGTGGGACACTGAAGCTTCTGTATCAAGCAGTGCATCCTGGCAGTGTGGGAAGGGCAAAGGAGGAATGCCTTTGGTCAGTGGGCACATGCAGAGACACTGGGGAAGAGGTTCAGACATCCAGGGACCAGCAAAGGAGAAGCCAGGCGGAGGGGCTGGGAATGAACCGAAGGAAGGAAGAGAAGAGAACATTTCAGAACAAACGCCTCCTTTGAGAAACGTTGGCTGGGGCCTTAAACCCACTCCTTTCCTTCTCTCAAACCAGAGGCAAAACACAGTATGCAACAATGGTTCATAAACAACTGTTGAAGATGCAAAGCAGTGTGCAGAGCGTGCTATCTCTGGGCCTGAAGTGGGAGGAATCAGAAAGGGCGCTTGTCCATGCATGGATGCAAATAAAGATGCTCTGGGAGGACTTGGAAAAAGGAGCCCAGTGGGTGAGGAGGGGAGGTGGGGTTGGTGCGGGGTAGAGGTGTTGACAGTCCTGGAGAGTTAGAGAGTTTGATTTCTGAGCCGTGGGAATCTATCGCCTCTCCAAAAATATCATTTAAAAACTAGTCATGGGCTTCGAAATGAAATAGAGCCACGTGTTTCTATGCTCAGATTAGGATGGGAGAAAAAGTGTTAGTCACTCAGTCATGTCCAATGCTTTGTGACCCTATGGACTATAGACCTCCAGACTCCTCTGTCCATGGGCTCCTCCAGGCAAGAATACTGGAGTGGGTTGCCATGCCCTCCTCCAGGGGATCTTTCCAACCCAGGGAGAGAACCTGGGTCTTCATCATTGCAGGCAGATTCTTTGCCATTTGAGCCACCAGGGAAGCCCCAGGATAGGAGAAGGGTAAAGGAGATTTGTACCCTAGGTATATGGCCTGGAATCAGGTTTTCTTTGTATGATAGAGAATCATGTTTAACAAGAAGGGAGAAAGAAAAGAAGGGAGGGAGGGAAGGAAAAACAGCATTTGGAGATTGCAGACTCAGCTGGGCTTGTATCCTGGCTCTGCTACTTATTGTGTGACCATAAGCAGGATATTTTGCCTCATCTGAGCCTCAGACTCTCCATCAGTAAAGTGGGAACAGTACTGTTAGCACTGCTGCTTGTTCCTACTATAGCAAGGGTGCTTGCTGTGCCATGCCATGCTAAGTCGCTTCAGTTGTGTCCAATTCTTTGCGACCCTATGGACTGTAGCCCACCAGGCTTCTCTGTCCGTGGGATTGTCCAGGCAAGAATACTGGAGTGGGTTGCCATTTCCGACCCAGGGATCGAACCCAGGTCTCCTGCGGCTCCCACATTGTAGGCGGATTCTTTACCGATGAGCCAGACGGGAAGCACACATAGGGAACTTAAAAGGGTTCAGTTAAGAAGAAAAATCTGTGAGGAGCACCTAGCCCAGAGTCTTGGCCCTAATAAACCATCAATGATTAGCAGCTGGGATTTGTCAAATGCTGAGAGATATTCCTGGGTGACTTACCCTAAGTATTGAATTAATTGTAATTATCATTCAGTAATACTAAACTCTGCAGGTGGTCTCTGGTGACTCCCCAGCTGGATAGGTGTGAGCCCTGGACCTCTCACTGGGCACCCCTGAAAATCTGTTCCATTTAGGGGTCTGATCCCTCCCAGTTATTTGGATGGGGGCCTTCCACCCCTCAGGACCTCTCTCAAACATGCACATAAGCAGTGCAGGGTGTGGCCAGGACTGGACTGCAGGATTCCTGAGTCTGACTCCAGAAAAGCTTCCCCAGGAAAACAGCCAGTGTGCCCTGTGGGATTTTATTCCACACTCAAATGAGTCCCTGCATAGCTGAGTGGGAGTGGCCTGTAGAAGTTGTTTAAAAGCTGCAGGCTTTGTTCATCGGTGTGCTGATTTGAAAAATGTCGATCAAGCACCCAGCAGGTTCTAGAACAACGCTGGGAGCTGAGTAAATCTGAAGGGAGATGGGGCACAGAGGTCAATAAATCATTGTACTTGTCCTTAAAAATAGCACAAACCAGACCCAATGGGGGCAGAAAATGCACACATTGCAAAATGAACCTGACAATTCCACAGAGATTCAAATGAAAGGCTGTGGCAGAGCTGAGGAGGGGAAGATGGTTTTTGGAGACCGTGTTTGCCCCTTACAGATGTGAGAGTTGGATCATAAAGAAGGCTGAGCAGTGAAGAACTGATGCTTTCAAACTGTGGTGCTGGAGAAGACTCCTGAGAATCCCTTGGACCATGAGGAGATCAAACCAGTCAATCCTAAAGGAAATCAACCCTGAATATTCATTGGAAGGACTGATGCTGAAATTCCAATACCACCACCACCTGATGCGAAGAGCTGACTCACTGGAAAGGACCCTGATGCTGGGAAAGATTGAAGGCAAAAGGAGAAGGGGACGGCAGAAGATGAGCTGGTTAGATAGCATCACCGACTCAATGGACATGAATCTGAGCAAATTCCGGGAGACAGTGGAGGACAGAGGAGCCTAGCTAGTATAGTCCATGGGGTCATGAAGAGTTGGACAACAAGAGGCTGAACAACATTTGCCCTGGGCTGGCGGAGTGAGGAAAATTCTACAGGGTAGAGAAAGCTTCCCAAGGTATAAAGGCCTGACATGAAAAAACTTTGGAGAGAGATTTCAGAAAAAAAGAGGAGCCCCAGGAGGAGTTTGTGGGAGGGCAGGGAGAAGGGAGATGGGTGGTGGAGGGAAAGGAGAAAGCACCAGAAGGCAGGGAAGAGTATGACTAACTCCCAATTAACTGTCTTGCATCAGAGTCTACTCAGGCCCATAACAATGAAAATTCAGGACAGGAAAAACCAGGCATGAGAGCGGATAAACTGTTCATGTGTATTCACACAAAGGGTTACTGCACAGCACTTAAAGGGAATGAGGTATCTTTATGTGTTAATATGGATACATCTGGAGAACATGATGTTGAGTGAGAAAAGCAATCTACAAATGGATACATAGGTGCAATCACATTTATGTATATTATAAAATCTTCCAAAGCAATGCTATAAAGTATATAGTGTTTGCACATTATTGTTTATACTATGTAAATATAGAAACACCATGTATGCATATACACACAATATGCTTTGGGATAACAAAATGTTTTGAGAACCTCAATGATGTGGAAGGTTTTCTGGGAAAATATAAGTTATTAAAAATACCTTAAAGAGGTATAGAAAACAGAAAGGACTCAATGACAACAAAAGGGGTTTAAAAAGTTATTAAAAAGGATCAATCCACTAGGAAAATAGAATATATATACCAAACAACAGACCCTTAAGATAGGTAGAGTAAAAACTGATAGACTTGGAGGGAGAGACAGACAAATCAATTATAGTTGAGGACTTCAACCCTTCCCTCTCAGCAACTTACAGAACTACTAGCATTCTTGGGACTTCCCTCATGGTCCAGTGGACAAGGCTCCAAGCTCTCAATGCAGGGGTCCCCGGTTCAATCACTGGTCCGGGAACTAGAGCCCACACTCAACTAGAGATCCCACCTGCCACAACTAAAATCCACCACAGCCAAATAAATAAATGAATTAAAAATACCTGTTAAAAAAGAATTACTAGATACCTGGAGAATTCCATGGACAGAGGAATCTGGCAGGATGCAGGCCATGGGGTCACAAAGAGATGGACATGACTTAGTGATTCACAACAACTACAGTTGTAATCAGCCTTAAAATCAGAGATACAGGAGGTCTGAACAGCATAATCAATCATCAGGCTCTAATTCACAGTTATAAAACATTCCACCCACCATCAAAATACAAGTTCTTTTTCAAGTGCCCAAGATACATTCACCAAGATATATGATCTCCTGAGACATAAAATAAACCTCAATAATTTTTTTAAAAAACAAAATCACTTTAATAAAAACATAGATAAATAAAATGAAATCACACAATGTTCTCTGACCATAATGGAATCAAACTAGAAATCAATAACAGACAATTAGAATATTTCTGTACATGTAGGAATTAAACAACTCAGTTCCAAAAAACCATGGATCAAAAAAGAAGCCTTCCCCTGGGGGGTTCAGCGGGGGGTGGGGGGTGGGGCGGGGAAATAGAACACACACAGACACACACACACACACACACACACACACACACACACACACAACCTCAATAAGACATCTTTTCAATATTAAAGTCCACAGAAGTCCAGATCAGATCAGATCAGACCAGTCGCTCAGTCGTGTCCGACTCTTTGCGACCCCATGAATCGCAGCATGCCAGGCCTCACTGTCCATCACCAACCCCCAGAGTTCACTCAGACTCACGTCCATCGAGTCAGTGATGCCATCCAGTCATCTCATCCTCTGTCGTCCCCTTCTCCCTCTGCCCCCAATCCCTCCCAGCATCAGAGTCTTTTCCAATGAGTCAACTCTTCTCATGAGGTGGTCAAAGTACTGGAGTTTCAGCTTTAGCATCAGTCCTTCCAAAGAAATCCCAGGGCTGATCTCCTTCAGAATGGACTGGTTGGATCTCCTTGCAGTCCAAGGGACTCTCAAGAGTCTTCTCCAACACCACAGTTCAAAAGCATCAATTCTTCAGTGCTCAGCCTTCTTCACAGTCCAACTCTCACATCCATACATGACTACTGGAAAAACCATAGCCTTGACTAGACGGACCTTTGTTGGCAAAGTAATGTCTCTGCTCTTGAATATGCTATCTACGTTGGTCATAACTTTCCTTCCAAGGAGTAAGCACCTTTTAATTTCATGGCTGCAGTCACCATCTGCAGTGATTTTGGAGCCCAGAAAAAGAAAGTCTGACACTGTTTCCACTGTTTTCCCATCTATTTCCCATGAAGTGATGGGACCAGATGCCATGATCTTCATTTTCTGAATGTTGAGCTTTAAGCCAACTTTTTCACTCTCCACTTTCACTTTCATCAAGAGGCTTTTTAGTTCCTCTTCACTTTCTGCCATAAGGGTGGTATCATCTGCATATCTGAGGTTATTGATATTTCTCCTGGCAATCTTGATTCCAGCTTGTGTTTCTTCCAGCCCAGAGTTTCTCATGATGTACTCTGCATATAAGTTAAATAAACAGGGTGACAATATACAGCCTTGATGAACTCCTTTTCCTATTTGGAACCAGTCTGTTGTTCCATGTCCAGTTCTAACTGTTGCTTCCTGACCTGCATACAAATTTCTCAAGAGGCAGATCAGGTGGTCTGGTATTCCCATCTCTTGAAGAACTGTCCACAGTTTATTGTGATCCACACAGTCAAAGGCTTTGGCATAGTCAAGAAAGCAGAAATAGATGTTTTTCTGGAACTCTCTTGCTTTTTCCATGATCCAGCGGATGTCGGTAATTTGATCTCTGGTTCCTCTGCCTTTTGTAAAACCAGCTTGAACATCAGGAAATTCATGGTTCACGTATTGCTGAAGCCTGGCTTGGAGAATTTTGAGCATTATTTTACTAGCGTGTGAGATGAGTGCAATTGTGTGGTAGTTTGAGCATTCTTTGGCATTGCCTTTCTTTGGGATTGGAATGAAAACTGACCTTTTCCAGTCCTGTGGCCACTGCTGAGTTTTCCAAATTTGCTGGCATGTTGAGTGTAGCACTTTCACAGCATCATCTTTCAGGATTTGGAATAGCTCAACTGGAATTCTATCACCTCCACTAGCTTTGTTCGTAGTGATGCTTTCTAAGGCCCACTTGACTTCACATTCCAGGATGTCTGGCTCTAGGTCAGTGATCACACCATCATGATTATCTGGGTCGTGAAGATCTTTTTTGTACAGTTCTTCTGTGTATTCTTGCCATCTCTTCTTAATATCTTCTTCTGTTAGGTCCTTACCATTTCTGTCCTTTATCGAGCTCATCTTTGCATGAAATGTTCCTTTGGTATCTCTGATTTTCTTGAAGAGATCTCTAGTCTTTCCCATTCTGTTGTTTTCCTCTATTTCTTTGCATTGATCACTGAAGAAGGCTTTCTTATTCCCTGTAAAACTATTGTAAGCAGAGAAAACGAGGTCTTAATAAGAAGCTTTCTGGCATAATGAAAAGAGGATTGAATTTCACGCACACCAGCTAGTAAATGCCTCATGTTTTCTCCTCACAGGAGCAGAGCAGGTCTTCAGGAAGCTGACATGTGGCTGGACTGACTGTCTACTACATTCACTTCTTCCCACATAATTTCTTCCTGACTCTCCTCTAAGGTCAGTGTGATACCTTTGAATTGCTTCCAGATGCACACTTGAGTTTGAGAGCAATTCTACTTTCTTGGTGTTTTTCTTTTTTACACAGGACATAGCTGAGAACTGTCTGTAAACTGAAGTTTTTCATGGCATCATTGTATTAAGACTGGGTCATGGAGAATGAATAAAGCACACTCTATTAAACCTTATAGGACTGAATGAAAACAAAAAATACAATGTATCAAAATGTGTTGGGATGACACAAAAGCAGTGCGGAGAGAGATGCTTTCAGCAATGAATGCTTATATTAGAAATGAGGAAAAGTCTCAAGTTAATAACCTAAGCGTCTACCTCAGGAGTCTAGAAAAAGAAAAGCAAAATAAACCCAAAACAAGAAGAAGGAAGGCATAAAGACAAAAGCAGAAATCAATGATATGGAAAATAGAGGAAATCAATGAAACAAAAATCTGGTTCATGGGGAAAAGATCAGTACAACTGATAAGGCTGTAGGAAGACTGATGAAGCAGAAAAAGACATAAATTAACAATAAAAAGAATTAAATAGAGGATATCACTACAGATTCTGTCAATTTTTTGTCATTCAATAGGGTAACAAACTTTCTACCCCCCTTTGTTAAAAGAAAAAAAAAGGGCGATGATTTTCCAAAAATCAGTGTAGAGTGTTACAGAAATAAACATTAAAATGTTAAGTGAAGTGAAGTGAAGGGAAGCTCAGTCGTGTCCAACTTTTTGCGACCCCATAGACTGTAGTCTACCATGCTCCTCAACCCGTGGGATTCTCTAGGCAAGAATACTGGAGTGGGTTGCCATTTCCTTCTCCAGGAGGTCTTCCCAACCCAGGGATTGAACCCGGGTCTCCTGCATTGCAGGCAGACGCTTTACCATCTGAGCCACCAGGGAAGCTCAAATAATAATAATTCAAATAATTAATTAAATAATTAAAGTGTTAAAGAAATAATTATCACAGAAGTTATAATGCTTGTTTGAGGCTCCAGAATAACAACAACTTAAAAAAATCACTGATATCATCCTTATAGGATACATGCCTCGGTGTGCCTGTGAACACAAATTTTAATTTTTTAGTGCCAAACAAGTCCAAGATAAAAAGATTTTGCATAATGGCAGTGCTATATAATACAAGGTGCTTGTTGGCATATGTCATCTTTAAACTGCATCCACAATCTATAATTCTTTTGTAACATACAATAGAGTAACAAACTCTTTGTTTTTCTCTTTTAAAAATGAGGGGGCACTACAGATCTTTTCGGAGAAGGCAATGGCATCCCACTCCAGTACTCTTGCCTGGAAAATCCCATGGACGGAGGGGCCTGGTGGGCTGCAATCCATGGGGTCGCTAGGAGTCAGACACAACTGAGCAACTTCACTTTCACTTTTCACTTTCATGCATTGGAGAAGGAAATGGCAACCCACTCCAGTGTTCTTGCCTGGAGAATCCCAGGGATGGGGGAGCCTGGTGGGCTGCCGTCTATGGGGTCGCACAGAGTCGGACACGACTGAGGTGACTTAGCAGCAGCAGCACAGATCTTTTACTACGAGGATAATAAGGTTATACTATACTGAATAACTTTACAGTGATAAATTTGACAACTTAGTAAAAAAGGACCATTTCCTCAAAAGAACCCCACAAACTACCAAAATCCAAACAAGATGAAACAGACAATCTGATTAGTCTTGTAACCACTAGAGTAACTGAGCTAGTCATTTTAAAAGTCTTGAAAAAAAAAATCCATCCTCAGATAGATTCACTGGAGAATGCTACCACACATTTAAAGAAGAATTAATATTCTTCTATATAATTTCTATATAATTCTATATAATTATAATTGTATAATTTCTATATAATTCTATATAATTTGTATATAATTCTATATAATTTCTTCAGAAAACAGACAAGAAAGAAACACTTCCCAACTTATTTTATGAAGTTACTATTACCTTGATACCAAAAACAATACCAAAAATGAAAACTGTAGACCAACATCTCTCATGAACTCAGACACAAAACTCTTTGACCAAAATACTAGCACGTGGAATTTAGCAAAATATAAAAAGAACTATATGCCAAGGCCAAGTGAGATTCATTCCAGGTATGCAAGACTGGTTCAGCATTCAAAATCACTCAATGAAATCCACCATATCAACAAGCTAAAAAACAATACTCATATGATTATAATTTGTGCTTAGTCACTCAGTCGTGTCTCACTCTTTGTGACCCCATGGACTGTAGCCACCAGGCTCCTCTGTCCATGGAGTTTTCCAGCAAGAACACTGGAGCAGGTTGCCATTTCCTTCTCCAGGGGATCTCCCCCACCCAGGAATCAAACCTGTGTCTCCTGCATCTCACTGCATCTGCAGGCTGATTCTTTATTGCTGGTGCCACCCAGAATCATGACACAAAAGGATTTGATAAAATCCAATACCCACTTACGATAGAAACTTTCAGCAAGTTTGTGACAGAAGAGAAATTCTACAGCTTGATAAAGAACCTCTACGAAAATCCTACAGTTAACTTTAAACTTAACTGTGAAAGACTGCCTGCCTTCCCTCTAAGATCTGGGACTAGGCAAAAGGTGTCCACTCTCACCACTCTTACTCAGCATGGTACTGGAAATGCTAGCCAGTCCACAAATCTAAGAAAAAAACAGATGAAAGGCATAAAGAGTAAGAAAGAAAAAAGACAACTACCTTTATCTATAGATGTCCTGACTGTTTACATAGAAAATCCCCGCCCCAACCCTCTGAGAGCTAATAAAGATATTCTCACAATACCATTCAGTCAGTCTAATGAAAATGAAATACTTATATTGTACACTTAACCAAACGTGTACAGGATCTGAATGTTAACAACGGCAAAATGCTGATGAAAAACATCAAAGAAGAACTATGTAAATGGGAAGACATACTGTGTTATAGATTGGAAGACTCAATAAAGATGCCAGTTCTCCCCAGACTGACTGATAGGCTTAAAACAACTCTTATCAATATCTCACAAGGTTTTTTGCAGACGAAGATAAGCCTTTTCTCAAGTTTATATGGAGGGTTTCCCTGGTGACTCAGTAGTAAAGAATTTGCCTACCAATGCAGGAGACACGTTCAGTTCCTGATCCGGAAAGATCCTATATGCCATGGGACAACTGACTGCATGTGTCCCAGCTACTGAGCCTGTACTCGAGAGCCTGTGCTCTGCAACAAGAGAAGCCTCTCCAATGAGAAGCTCACGAACCTCAACGAGAGAGTAGCCCCCGCTCACACAGAGAAAAGCCTGCACAGCAGTGAAGACCCAGCACAGCCAAAAATAAATAAACATTAAAAATTAAAATTTATATAGACATACAAAACAAAAGATAGCCTAAATAATTTTTAAAAGGAAGAATAAAGTGGGAAAAATCAATCTACCCGATTTCAGGACATTGCGTAGCTACAGTGTTCAAGGCTGTGTGTTAATGACAGAGAGATATACTCAAGGTCATAGGGAACCCAGATACAGACCCAAACAACTATGCTCAACTGTTTTTTGACAAAGGTGCAAAAATAATTCAATGGAGGAGAAAATAGCCTTTACTAAGATGGTGCTAAGACAACTGAACATCCACAAAGAATCTCTTTTCACCTAAATCTCACACCTTATACAAAAATTAAGTCAAAACAGATCATAGACATAAACATAAAGCTATAAACTTTAAGAAAAAGCAGGCAAAAATCTTTAGAATTTAGAACTAGAGACAGAGTTCTTAGACTTGACACACACAAAAAAACATGATCCATAAAAGGAAAAGTTGATAAACTGGATGTCACTGAAATTAAAAACTTTTGTTCTGAAGAGGAAACATTACACAGTGGGAGAAAATACTTGCAAAGCATATTCAACAAAGGAGCAATTTCTAGATGTATAAAGAACTCAAAACTCAACATTAAAAGACAACAACCACAACCAATCTAATTAGAAAATGGGTAAAAGACATTGAAAAGGGTGTAAGATGGCAAATAAGCATGTGAAAAGTCTTAAACATCATCAACCATCAGGGAAATGCAAAATAAAACCATGATGAACACCTGAAAGTAATAATTATTGTAGACAACTACATCTCAAAGGGAAAAAAATCCACAATGAGCTATTACCTACGTATCAGAAGGCGATGGCACCCCACTCCAGTACTCTTGCCTGGAAAATCCCATGGATGGAGGAGCCTGGTAGGCTGCAGTCCATGGGCTCGCGAAGAGTCAGACACGACTGAGTGACTTCACTTTGACTTTTCACTTTCATGCATTGGAGAAGGAAATGGCAACCCACTCCAGTGTTCTTGCCTGGAGAATCCCAGGGATGGGGGAGCCTGTTGGGCTGCTGTCTATGGGGTCGCACAGAGTCGGACACTACTGAAGCAACTTAGCAGCAGCAGCAGCAGCAGAATGACTGAAATAAAAAGTAGTGACAACACCAAATGCTGGCGGGGAAACAGAGAAATGGGCTCACTCTTACATTTGCTGAAGTGAATGTAAAATGGTACCATCACCCCCGGGAAACAGTTTGACAGCTGCTTATAAGGTTGGATATGCACTTACCATTCAGCCTATCAATTGAGCATTTATCCCAGAGCAATGAGAACTTACATTTCCCCCCAAACCTGTATGCAAATATTCATAACAGCTTTATTTGTAATAGTCAAAAACTGGAAACCATTCAGATGTCCTTCAGCAGACAGATGGCCACACGAACTTCGGAACGTCCATACCACGGAGTACTACTCAGCAATGAAAAAGGAACCAGCTGTTGCTACATGCAATGACTTGAATGAATAGCCAGGAAATGATGCTGAGTGAGAAAAGCCAATCCCAAAAGGTTACACACTGTATGATTCCATTCAAGTAACATTTTTTGAAGTGGGAAAAAAAAAAAAAAGAAATGGAGGACATAATAGAGGTTTCCCGGGATTAGAAAAGGGCAGAGTGAAGGGATGTCAGGAGGTACGGGAGTGATTATAAAATGGTAACATGAGGGATCTTTGTGGTGTAACTATGTAGTTACTGGACTGTTGAGTAGCTGATGGTGCTGCTGGATACATGAACCTACACAGGTGAACTTAGATAAACCTACACACACACACACACAGTGTAAGTAAAACTCAGGAAATCTGAATAAGACCCTGGATTACAGAATGACAATATTCTGGTTCTGATACTACAAGTTTGAAAATGTTACGAATGAGGTAAATTGGCCAAAATGCACAGGGAATCTCTCTGAACTATCTCTTATAACTGCATGCGAATCTACAATCATTTCAATAAAAATGTCAAATTAAAGAGTTGCTATTCCTTTTTCGATTCCCCTTCCTATTCCTATTTCTCATCCTCAGATACACTTGGGGCCTCTGTGGAAACTAAGGGCCACACAGCTCACTGTTTGAAAATCCTTACTAATGTAATGCCCTAATTATTGAGAATCATATCTGTGAAAATTCCAAATGAAACACTGACAAACAAAATTCAACTTCAAACAATTATCTGCTATGATGATGAAGTAGGGTTTGTCACAGGAGGGTAAAAATGGCATAAAAATAGAAAATACTATAATAAGATATAGCATACCAGTTGATCCAATAAGAATTCCATATGCTATTTGAGATACTAAAAAAAATAGTAAACTTAATACTTACTCCTGATTTTAAAAATTATTTATGTAATTGAGGTACGCTGTGCTGTGTCGCCTCAATCACGCTGACTCTTTGAGATCCCATGGTCAGTAGCCCGCAGGCTCCTCTATCCATGGGATTCTCTAGGCAAGAACACTGGAGTGTGTTGCCATGCCCTCCTCCAGGGGATCTTGCCGACAGAGGGATCAAACCCAGATCTCTTACATCTCCTGCATTGGCAGGTGGGTTCTTTACTGCTAGCGCCACCTAGCCCAGAGAGATTCCCTGTGCATTTTAGCCACTTGGGAAGCCCAACTGAGGTATAGTTGATTTCCAATATTGTGTTAGTTTCAGGTATACGACAATGTGATTCAGTATACAAACAAACATTCAGCATACATACTTTTATAATATGTATGCATATGCATACACACATATGTAAATACATATATGTATGTACTTTTTCAGATTCTTTTCCATGACAGGATGCTAAAAGATACTGAATATCTGCTATACAGTAAATCCTTATTCCTGATTTTTTAAAAATTGCTAATGAAAGAAAATTTCCTTAACCTGATCAGGTGAGGAACTATCCCCAGCTCTTCATGACATGAACTTTGGTTGGGAAAATATCAACTTTGGGACTGTTTGGTAGGACCAGTGTGGGTAGGGCTCCAGGTGTGGGGACCAATCACAGGCAAGGATTCAGAGCAGGGCTGGCCGGAAAGAGGTGTGTCACAGGAGAGGAACTTAACATTGGCTTTTGCCATGAAGATAGAAGAGAAATTGAAAGTGACTCCGAGGTTCAGAGGGTGAATCAATGACCAGTTTCAGACTCAGAAACGGAGTAGAGGAGGAAGAGCAGATTCGGGGGGTAGGGAAGAAAATTCCTGATTCTGTCCATCTGTCTGTAACTCCACAGGTGCTGCAAAGTGTGGAGAAATACTATCTCCTCAAAGAGCCCCCATTGCTTTAGACTCAAGGTCTTCTAACACCCAGGGGATTTTTTAAACCATGAGCAAAACTTAGATTAATCACACGTTCTCTAATAAATGCTAGAGTTTGAGAATATGGATTCTAAAGTCCAAGTGGCTGCTGGAGAAATCACAAAGTGTGGTCTTGCATCCCTTAAAAACAACTCTATGACACAAAAATTATTAGTATCATAATTATTGGGCTTCCCAGGTGGCGCTAATGGTAAAGAATCTGCCTGCCACTGCGGGAGATGCAGAAAATACAGGTTTGACTCCTGGGTCGGGAAGATTCCCCCCGAGTAGGAAGCCCACTCCATATTGTTACCTGGGCAATCCCACAGACAGAGGAGCCTGGTGGGCTACAGTCCATGGGGTCGCAAGGAGTCTGACACAACTGAGCACGCACACATACACACACATCATCATTATCACTACCATCCCCTGCCCATCAACTAACAATAATGAGAGACAATCCTGCTTTTCCTGAGAAGAGCTTTCAAACTCAAAAGATAGGGAGGAAGAAGGAAAGAAATGCCCTTTTGCTTCAATCCTGGGGGACTGAGTAAGAGAACTAAGTATGTCGGGAACATTTTAGGGGTAAAGGGAAGGGTTCCAGGAGGACAGATGACAATGGGCTGGGGCAGGGGACCCCAGACCCCAGTCCACGGCCACACAGCAGGAGGTGGGCAGCGGGACAGCTTCATCTGGCTCTCCCCACCCCCACTACCGCTGCATTTCCGCCTGCACCATCTCCCCACCACCACCAGACTCCATTCCCCATCCACTGAAAAACTGTCGTCCACAAGCCTGTTCCTGGTGCAGAGCACTGGGGACCCACTTGTCCCCAAATTTATACCTTAGTCATGGGTGGGGCTTCCCTGGTGGCTCAGATGGTAAAGCATCTGCCTGCAATGCAGGAGTCCCAGTTCCATCCCTGGGTCGGGAAGACCCCCTGGAGGAGGGAATGGCAACCCACTCTAGTATTCTTGCCTGGAGAATCCCATGATCAGAGGAGCCTGGTGGGCTGATGTTCACGGGGTCACAAAGAGTCGGACATGACTGAACGAACGACTAACACTTTTTTCACTTTAGGCACGGGTGATGTAACATTGAGAGCCTGTGAGCCTTAGAGAAACCACGTTTCTCTGGGGTACAAGAAATGACAGAGCAAAGTTTTCTTTACTTGAAGTTTGTCTAGGCTCGGGCGGCAGATTTAGAGTGGGATTCGGTTAGTGGAGGAAACAGGAGTAGGAGTTGGGGATGGAAGAGGCCTGGGGAATCGTGACTCATTCTCTAATATCAGAAAAGCAGAGGATAAGAAGAGATCCTCAAAGAGCCTAAAAAAACATTTACTGGCATTTATGCAGATACTTCTTGTTCTTTCAAAGTAGTTTACTTTCTATGATCTCATTTAATCTTCAACTTGTGAAGTTCCCTGCAAGCCCACCTTGGAAATTCTGGAGGCCCATATATAAGACTCCAGGCTTCACTGGTGGCTCAGTGGGTAAAAAATCCGCCTGCAATGCAGGAGACCTGGCTTCAGTCCTTGGGTTGGGAAGATCCCCTGGAGAAGGAAATGGCAACCCACTCCAGTATTCTTGCCTGGAGAAATCCGAGGACAGAGGAGCCGGGCAGGCTATAGTCCATGGGGTTGCAAAGAGTCAGACACGACTTGAGACCACCATATGACACTTCAGAAGGCCACTGAGCGCTCCGAATTTTAGAGACAGCATCTTCCCCCTGAGCACATTAAAATGTATCCATGAGCCACACTAAATGTAATTCATACAGAACCCAGGAAAGGCTGAAGGGAGTTGAAATTGACTAGCTGCTTAGGTTCCATTCTGTGGACATTTAAATACATATTCATATTGATATTTTTAAAGAGAAAAATTATTTTGGCCACACCACTTGGCATGTGGGATCTTTGTCCCCTGACCAGGGATCAAACCTGTACCCCTGCATCGGAAGTGTGGAGTCTTAACCACTGCACTGCTGCCTTTCTGTGTTTTAGAGTCCATGCATTTCCCCTGGTTTCCAACATGTCAGTAGGTCATTTAAACCTTGTCAACTTTAGTTAAGGAAACCAAATTGCCTTGTGGGTAAACCGTCCAGGAGCTCTAACATGCCAGCACAGGCTCCTGAAGCCCAGGGAATGTCCTGGCAGAACGTGACAAAGAATGTGGAGCTGAGGGTTGCAACATCAAACTTGGAAGGCTTATCTCAGGCAAGCAAACAAAATGGTGCTGTGGGCAAAATGAGTGGAAGGTGAGAGGCAAGGAGCTGGGGCTTTGGGTGGGGAAGTGGGTGATATATTCAGTAGCTTCCAGCCAACCCCAGGGGCTTCCCTTGTGGCTCAGCTGGTAAAGAGTCTGCCTGCGATGCAGGGGACCCAGGTTCGATCCCTGGGTCGGGAAGATCCACTGGAGGAGGGAACAGCTACCCACTTCAGTATTCTTGCCTGGAGAATTCTATGGACAGAGGAGGCTGGTGGGCTATAGTCCATGGGGTTGCAAAGAGTCAGACACGACTGAATGATGAACACTTTTTCACTTTTCAGCCCCAGGGGAGCTTTGGCCCAATTCCTCAAACAATGGACAGGTTTCTTTTCCTGTGGGTGAGAAAGGCTCTTCTCCCACTTGACTGACACGGGTGTAGAGCAGAGTCTCCCAATGCCATGTCTGAGTGGAAGGAAAGGAGAGCCAGAGGCTCCATCATGCAGTTTGTAAAGTTTCTGAGCTCTTCCTTCAGATTCTGGCCTCCAGGTACACCGCGAGAGTCAGATTTCATCCAGGGAGTATCTTCGACTTTTCCCCAGAAGGCCTTCAGAGTGGTCTGGTGGCATTCAATCTACCACTCATATTTATCTTTCAGTTTACAGAGCAGGTCTTATCACCTTTTCAATTACGCCTCCCAGGAAGGAATACTACCATAGACAGGACCTGGGCTAGGCTGGAGGCAATGAACGAAATGAAACAGAAATGGAAATTAACAGCTCAGAGCCCATTTGGGCATTGAGTGGTTTTACTTCATTTTATCTTGACTTGGTGTTTTGCTTTTCAGTAATTAGTGTTGAGCTGGTCATCTGTGGGCTCCATAGTTGAGCGATATTTGGTGTTTTTGGTACTTTTGTAAATGGTATATGTTTAAAATTTTCATTTTCTATTGGTCTGTTGCTCCCATGTGGAAATAAAATTGATTTTTTAAATGGACCTTTTCCTCCCATTGTCCCTTATAAATTCACTTATTAATTCTAACAGTTCATCTATAGATTTTTTGAATTTTCTAAGAATACAGCCTTATTCTCTGTGAATAATGGCTTTATCTCTTCCTGTCCAATCCTTATAGCTTTTCTTTCCTTTTCATGCTTTATTGAACTGCCCTGGAGGGTAACATTGTAGACAGAAATGGTGCTCTTGGCAACTTTGTTTCCTTTCTGACTTCCAGGGGAAAGCATTTGATACTTCACATTTAAGTGTACTGTTTGTAGGGTTTTTCCTTTTTGATGGTGAGAATTTCCCATTTTATTATTTTAAAAAGTATAGTTGATTTACAATATTATATTAGTTTCAGGTATATAGCATTGTGATTCAGTATTTTTGAAGGCTATACTCCACTATGTTATTACAAGATAGTGGCTATAATTCCCTGTGCTATACAATGTATCCTTGTTGCTTGTCTATTGTAGATATTATAGCTTGTATCTGTTAATCTCACACTTCTAATCTGTTCCTCATCCTTTCCCTCTCCCTTTGGTAACCACTATTTTGTTTTCTCTGTCTGTGAGTTTGTTTCTGTTTTACATTCACATACATTCATTTGTGTTATTTTTTAGATTCCACATATAAGTGGTATCATACAGTATTTCACTTTTCTCATACTGTTCCCTAGGTCCATCCGTGTTACTGTAAAGGTAGAATTTCATTTTTTTTTCCTTTTTAGTGGTTGGGTAGTATTCATTGTATATACATACCATCTTTATCCATTCACCTGTTGATAGGCTCTTGGATTGCTTCCATATCTTGGCACTAATAAACAATGCTGCTATGAACATGCATGTTTTTGAATTACTGTTTTCATTTTTCCCCCAAATATATACCTATGGGTGCGACTGCTATATCATATGGTAGCTCTATTTTTAATCTTATAAGGAATCTCTGCACTGTTTTCCATAGTGGCTGCACCAATTTACTCTCCAGGTTTTGTAGATACTCTGTATCACACCCTTCCTATGGACCATCTGGATGCTCTGCCTCAGACGTCCTTTCCTAGCTGTTGCTGCAAGAAGCCTCTTTTCACGGGCTCTGACTGCCGTCACACGCCTTGACAGCACCTTCCTTCACGGCTCCCATGTTATGCGACTCTAGTCTTGAGCCAGAGGGCTACCCCACTGATACTGAGGTGGGAGACTTTGTGATTCCCTGCTGTGTGTCCCCACAAGGGCAACTCTAGGCTGGTGGAAATGGAGCCAACTGATCAATTCTTCCCTTTTCCCCCCTCCTAGACAGACTGTGCTGAGAAGCGGGTGGCCCCACAGGGCTGTGCACATTAATAGGCAATGGCCAGCTGGCAATACACCCTTGTATTGGCTCTTTCTCCCTCCTGCCTCGCTTCCCCTCCCCTCCCTGCAGCACACTCTCCTTCCCACCGCCCCCCACCCCCAACATACACACTCTAGCTCCTTCAGATGGCCTCAGGCTTGGCTGTCTGGGAGGCTCAGACAGAGACAGTCCTAAGAGGTGTGACCCTAGAAAGCAGACAGATGTTTGGAGCTGGATTACTCACCAACTGAAGCCTTGAGGATCCCGTTATGAGTGATAAGAGGGTGTGGTGAACACCTGGCATGCAATGGCATTACGATTATTAAGCCTTTAACCTGTGGCTAATTTGGGTAAAATGTGGGTGGAAAGTAAGGCCTCTGCTGATGCAGTGGCTGTGAGAGCTGGATGGTAGGAAGCGAAGAAAAGCATGAGGGTGGTGGCACACACTGGCTATTGTTAACAGCAGAAGTCTTAAAAAAAAAAAAAAAAAACCCCGATAAATCAGGGCAGCCAACTGTCAACTCCAGGCACGCTCTCAAAGTGACAAATGAGAAGCTTACCGCGTAAAGCTGCAGGAATCTGTAAGGAAAATCAGTTCTCTCATATTTTATCTCCTGTGTCTGGGAGCTATGTTATGAGCTGTATGCACAGTTAAGACTGTTATATTTTCCTGATGAATTGACCCTTTTAACAAAATGCCCTGTTCTGATCATTAGGAGTGTTCTTTCTCTTGAAGTTTATCTCGGCAGCTCTTTTCTAATTTACCTGTCTGTGCCAGGTCTTATACAACACGGGGATCTACTTCCCTGACCAGGGATGGAGCCTGGGCCCCCTGCATTGGGAGTGTGGAGTCTTAGCCACTGGACCACCAGGGAAGTCTTTTTTAGAGTCACACCAGCTTTCTTATGCTTAGTGATTGTGTGATGGATCTTAACGTATCCTTTTACATTCGGCTTGCCTCCATCTTTATGTTTCAAGTGTGTTTCCTGCAAATAATACAGTTAGGTTTTGTTTTTATTGAGTCTGTCAATTTCTGACTTTTAAGTGAGGTGTTTAGGTAAACGGTTTTTACAACTGGTTTTATCATGCTATTCTTTAAAAAAATGTTTCTATATCCATATTTCCTTTCTTATGCAGAAGGTAACATACTCTAAATATTGCTCTGTACTTTGCTTTCTCCCCCCTGTTAATGTGATGACCTGGAGGGATGGATGGGGAGAAGGGAAGGAGGTTCTGGAGGGAGGGGATGTATGTATAATTAAGGCAGATCGGCATTGTTGCAGGACTTCCCAGGTGGTGTTAGTGGTAAAGAACACCCAGGTCGCACAGAGTCGGACACGACTGAAGTGACTTAGCATAGCCAAAGCAGGAGATGTAAGAGATTCGGGTTCAATCCCTAGATTGGGAAGATCCCCTGGAGAAGGAAATGGCAGCCTGCTCCAATATTCTTGCCTGGAGAAACCCATGGACAGAGGAGCCTGGTGGGCTACAGCCCATGGGGTCTTAAGTTTATAAGCAACTTCCTCATTTCTCTTTGTGGTTGTAAAGCTCCCCATTGTTTTGAGGTACTATTGTTTCTTTTTTTATAAAGATTTTTTTTTTTTTAATGTGGACCATTTTTTAAAAAGTCTTTATTGAATTTGCTACAATACTGTTTCTATTTTATGTTGTGTTTTTTGGGCCCCCAGGCATGAGGGGTTTTAGCTCCCTGACCAGGGATCGAACCCCAAACCCCTGCATTGGAAGATGAAGTCTTAACCACCAGACCACCAGGGAAGTCCCTTGATCTACCAGTGTTTATTCAACCCATTGCTATGGATGATATTTGGGCCCAGTCAGTTGCTATTACAGAATATCCTTGTGCACGTGTCTTTTTCATACTGCTTGAGTAGATGTGCGGAAGCTGACCTGCTGGTCAGAAAACACATACAGCTGTCCTTTCCCTTGAAATTGCTAAATTCCCCTTTGGAAGGATTATGCCCTGTTGCATTTCCTAGGTGAGGCTTCTCGAGGAAGATGATCAAGAGATCTGTTGTTCATTATCCGGGGTGCCTAAACACCAGAACACAGAGTTTCTTTTGCCTGGAACATTCCATTTCTTTAAGGAGAAGCTGTCTGATGGTTTGCGTGGGGGGAGTATGTATTGTTTCCAGGTGCCAGTGTTCCCACATGTGCGTGTGTGAGGCGGTGAGTCCACACACATATTCTATAATTTTCTGTTTCAGTCTCACATTTCACTTGCACCAAGCATTTCTGAATCTCGAGTCTCTCTGTCTGCATGACACGATGGGAGCCTCTCAGAGTGTAATAGCGTTTAGGATACTCTTGGCTGGGACTTCTTCTCACCCAGGAGTTACTCTGGTGTCTCAGTGGGCTCACTGTCTTGCAGGACTCTGCTGAAATCTCTTGCCTCTTTGTATCCCATCGCCTCATCTTTTCTTTTCTTTTTTTTGTATTTTTTTCCATCTCTTTTCTATTGGGTGTTTGTACCTTTAATTTAGTACCATTTTATTGGCTTGAGGCTGGAAAGGAGATGCATTGGTGGTATGATTTCACCACTTTGATCCAGAAGTGCACCAAAAATGTATAGAAGGTGATGCTGAAAATTTGCAGGATATGAGGGAGAGAATTAGGAAAAGAGAGGATTTTCTAATAAGGGCTTCTCTGGACCATGTGTTAAGCTGTACTTTCTGGTTTTTGAGAAACACGAGTGAAGGATTTGACTTCTTCTGAAATTGCTTTTGGTTCTCAGATGGGTATATCATTGGCTGGACCACCCATCTTCTTAACACATAAAGGACTAATGAACAACTGAGTTAATTCTGAAAATTACTATAGCAGATCACATGCTTAACATTAGGGTCCTGCTAAAATGTTTGATTCAGTCATCCTGTCTCCTGACGCATAGAGGATGTTTGGAATTTATTACAGAGCAATAAAACAAAAACCTCCCAAACAAAAAACCACAAGGAATCTGCAGAATTCTGTTACACTTCTGACAATCTACTGGGGCCTCTATGTAAGCCC
This sequence comes from Bos grunniens, assembly GCF_055505025.1. Lineage (NCBI taxonomy): Eukaryota > Metazoa > Chordata > Mammalia > Artiodactyla > Bovidae > Bos > Bos grunniens. Next base: position 53,764,696 of record NC_141185.1, on the reverse strand, counting down.
TAAGCTTTCTCAGACAACTTGCTTCTCCTAAGGCTACGAGATGAAATGCACGTTTCTTATTAAGGACGATACACGTCTCACTCACAGTTAACGATCTAACTACCATCTATCCAGGATCATACTTGTGTCAGCTGCTCTGCTAGGTCCTGAGAACAAGATGGTCCTTGTTGTCAGGGAATTTACAGTCTGGTGGGGGAGGAATGGGAGACAGGCCACAAAGAGATAATTATAAAATGTTGTGATATATGCTATTATAGTAAAATGTACAGAGGAGTCCAGGATTTAATTATCATAGTTAACAATGTACATTTTTATACACGCTTACTTTGACAGTGCATACATTAAAACTGGAGAAGTACAAAGAAAATTGGCTAGGTTCCTGAGCAGAGATGACTTAAAAACTTAGAAGGCAGCCTGTTGTAGTGGAAATTTGTCTGTACTTGGTCTCCACAGGTCTGGGTTTGATCCCCATTTCTACCTTTTGTTTCTATTAAAAAGTCCCTTAACTGTCCCTGGGTGTCAGTTTCTTCATTTTTAACAAGGGGGGAGGTGGTGAACTTCCCTGGTAGTGAAGTGGATAAGAATCTGCTTGCCAATGCAGGGGGCACAGGTTCGATCCCTTGTCCGGGAAGATCCCACATGCCTCGGAGCACCGAGCCCGCGCCACAACTATTGAGCTTTCACTCCAGAGCCTGTGCTCTGCAGCTAAAGCAGCCACTGCAATGAGAAGCCCACACACTTCAACGAAGAGTGGCCCCCACTCTCCTCAACTAGAGAAACCCTGGGCAAAGCAATGAAGTTCTAATGCAGCTGAAACTAAACTAAATAAATACAAATAAGGAAGGAGGGACTTCCCTGGTCCACTGGTGAGGACTCTGCGTCCACTGCAGGGGACATGGGTTCAATTCCTGGTTGGTATTAAAACCCCACATGGCCAAAAATAAATAAATAAATTAGAATAAGATAAAAACAAGAGGAAGGTTAAATGATGGCTGAGACCCTTCCATGTTGAACATCCCAAGGGGTGAATTCCAGCTCCTCCCTAATGTGAACCCAAAAGACTAATGAGAATGTCAATGACTGCATTGCTGAGCTGGGCTAGATGAGTCCAAGTTACCAACAGGGTCTTTGTTAGGTGGCAGTGTTCGATGTGCAACGTACCTTTTGGAAACTAAACTTGACAAGTTTAATGGCAATGGGGCTACATTGCTCCTCATTTCTGAAAGCAGAGTTGCAATGCTGTCAGGACCTCACACACAGAGCAGAGAGAGCACACACTCCCAGATGTTCACGGGCTAGGGCAGTTTACCAATTCCAGCTTAAGCTGGGGAATCAGAGGCTACTGTAAATTTGTGGATGGTGGCTCAAAGAATCGTAGGGAACCTGGCACTCAATATGAGTTAGTTATTTAAAAGAGAAAATGTATATTTTGGTTCAATAAACATTTTTGAAAATTTAGCATCTATGTTGCCCAACCAAGTTCATGCTCAGGTCTATGGGAAACTCAGAGGTGAACCCAGGTCTATTTCACATCAAAGTATTAGCATTCTACCCTTTGTCTCGATGAATTTACCTACTCTGGTTACTTCCTGGAAGTAGAATCACACAGTGTTTGTCTTTTTGTGACTGTCTCAGTTTTCACACTGCAATTGAGAAGAGAAAGACTCGCAGAGACAAAGACTGAAGCAAGCACCATTTTCTTTGACCACTTCTTGAGATCAGCAGAGCTGAAAGCCATCAATTCACCATTCCAGGCAGACAGCACGGGGTAAGGACCATCAGATTATTTACTTTGTAAGCTGTGCTATTAGTCCTTTCAGGAACACAGGAGTCCTTCCCGTCTTTGACATTGCACATTGCCAAAGTCTTCCATCGGCCAGCCTAGATTTCTGGCTTTTTAAGATTCAGTGTTTTTTCTCTATTTTTTCTACCCCAGTTTTCATCAACAGATACACGCGAACGTACTAAGGACAGATGAACACGGTCCAGAGAAGCCAGTATTTATGGACTAATGCCTTACGGGTGTCTGCAGTGAGCACTTTTTACCCTAGAAGTTCTCCTTTACCCCATTTCCCGTCGTCGTGGCCACTTTGGGAGCTATCATCCTGGTGCCACGTCACTCTCTGCAGCCACAGCTGATTGGTCTAGATTTCTTTTTTATTTTTTATAGTTTTTTGATGAGGACCGTTTCTGAAGTCTTTGTTGAATTTGTTACAATACTGCTTCTGTTTCATGTTGTGATTTTTTGGCCATGAGGCATGTGGGATCTTGGCTCCCCATCCCAGGGATTGAACCTGCACCGCCCGCATTGAAAGGTGAAGTCTTAACCACTGGACTACCAGGGACATCCCAGTGGTCCAGATTTATCTTGCAATAAGCTGGGCTAATTCAAGTTCTTTCCCAGAGAAATCTACTGGGGAGGTAGAAAGGAATGACTCTTTTTTTTGAAGCTTGATTGATGACTATCCAATCTGCAAGTTCTTGGTGGCTCGGTGGATTAAGGTGTAGAGGGGCTGGTCTGTAGCCAGAGGGAAAAGAGAAACCAACGTAAGCAAGAAGAGGGTATATCTGTTTCCAAGGGCTGCGGTAGCAAATTGCTACAACCCATGGGGCTTAAAACAACTGAATTTGTGTCATAGTTGGAGGTTAGAAGTCCAAAATCGAGACACCAGGAGAGCCATACTTCATCCGAAGTCTCTAAAAGAGGATCCTTTCCTGTCTCTCTTGTAGCTTCTGTTGGCAGTCCTTGGTGTGTCTGGGCTTATAGACACATCACTCCAATATTTCAATGTCTGTCTTCACATGGCATTCTCCACTGGGTGTCTTTATAACATCTTCTTTCTGCACTTGTTTTCATATTTTCCTTTTTTTTTTTTTTAAAAAAAAGAGATTTTTGTTTTTGTTTATTTTTGTCTGCATGTGGGCTTCCTTGTTGCAGTGCACGGGCTTCTCACTGTGGGGGCTTCTCTTGCTGCGGAGCACGGGCTCTCGGGCTTCAGTGGTTTTGGCTCCCAGGCTTTAGAGCACAGGCTCAGTGGTGTGGCTCCCGGAGCTGGCTGTTCCACGGCATGTGGGTTCTCAGTCCCCTGATCACAGAAGGAATCCATGTCCCCTGCATTGGCAGGTGGATTCTTAACCACCAGGCCACCAGGGAAGCCCTCTCCATGTCTTCTTATAAGGACCCCAGTCGTTGGATGAAGGCTCAACCAAGCCCAGTGTGACCTCACCTTAATTTTAACTAATCATACCGCAAAGATCCTATTTCCAAATAAGACTGCATTCTGAGCTTCCAGGTCAACGTGAGTTTTTGGGGATACAACCCAGGTACACAGCGGGTGGCCTGAGGGCATCTGGAACCTTGATTTCAATGTGTTCTCAAGGCCAAAACCACATTCCAAGCTTTGTGTGTTCTCAGACAGGCCCACGTTCTGACAATAAACTCTCATTTGTGTTTAAACCTCCTTCAAGTTAGGTGACTGCTGCTGTTGTTTTTGTTCAGCTGCTCAGTTTGTGACCCTTCCTGGGATCTTCCCAACCCAGGGATCAAACCCATGTCTCCTGCATTAGCAGGTGGTTTCTTTACTGCTGAGCCACCTGTGACTGTTACAGACAACCGACAGAATTCTTAATATGCATAAAACAATACAGACCCCAGTTGTCACAATTCTATTAGCTGCCACTATAGATAAATAAGAGCTTTTTTACGGGCCCCAGTAGGGGTGGGCGCCATATTAATCAACTGGATGCAGCATACACAGCGTGTCACACAGGTGTCTACATGGCCAACCTCAATTAAGCCAGCATCACAGGAGGGTCATAGGCAGGACAGGCGGGGACAGCTTCTCCAGTTCTGCTTCTCTGTGAGTCTCCTGGCTTCTCACTTCTCCATGTGTCTGAACCATTCCTAGGCTAGGGTCCCTGCATGGTCAGAGGGTGGCTGAAGCAGGTCCAGGTATCATATTCGGGTACAAAGTTCCGAGGCAGGAAGCGTCCCTCTCTCATTTATGTCTCTTTATAAGGGCAAGGAGAATTGTGCCAGGAGGCCCTACCAGGGACAAGGTTCCCACCCCTAGCCTGCCCCTCCGCCAAGTGGCTTCCCTTACCGCAGTCCAGAGGCTCCTGCCCCAGCCCCACAGATCACAGGAAAACTGGGCTGAGGCTCCCCCTTGTAAGGGCTGGGTTCAAAGGAGACTCACTTCCTGCCGCCAGAGCTCAACGGCTTTCCACAAATTAACCTAACAAGGCCTGGGGTACCACTGTGGTAGCTCCTTTTAGAGGCTGCCGTGGCTAGAGACTGACGGCAAAGAACACATCTGGACTCCCTTGATGGTATAGTGGATAAGCCTCCACCTGCCAATGCAGGGGACACAGGTTCGATTCCTGGTTTAGGAAGATCCCACATGCTGAGGAGCAGCTAAGCCCATGAGCTACAACTACTGAAACCCGTGTGCCTAGATCAGAGAAGCCACCAAAATAAGAAGCCCGTGCCCCGCAAAGAATAGCTCCCACTTGCCTCCACTAGAGAAAGCCCGCAGGACAATGAAGACCCAGTACAGCCAAAAATAAGATGAATATTTTTCTTTTTTTAAAAAAGAGATTTCTTTTTCAACTGCTTACCACCTGATTTCATGAGGTTAAACCAACTGGCCTGGCTGGAATCACCCTCTCAGTCTCTTTTCCCAGCTGAAAAGGTAGTGGACGGGATTCTCTGCTGTGGAGTGTACGTGGAGGGCATCCGAAGGGCTCTAGCCAAGATATGCAGCAGGGGCATGCACAGTGCAGGCCCTGGTCCATGGACTTACAGCAGGGAAGCGTGCCCCTCCTCTCACGGGTCTCCTAAAACCACCTTTCAAAAAGCCACTTCGGAGTTTATGCAACCAGCAGGAAAGCTGATTGAGCTGTTTTTCACCCTTTGTGCTACTGACGTCAGAGGCACAGATCAGAACATTGGTGGGATGCTACCTTCTGCCACTTCCTGCCAAACTTTGCCTACAACACATGGAATGGGTGTTTAGGCGTGATCTGAAAAAATCTGGTGGAAAGAGCCCTACAGCCATGTGGGATCTGGGGACCAGAAGTTTGCCAGTTGCCCACTCGACATTCATTTCTCGCCCACCCGCCCTTCCTCTCTGGATCAGAACACCCATCTGTCCTCCTTCAGTCAGCTTTGGGCTTCGAGGGGCGTTCATCTCAGCCCCAGCCTGAGGGGAACAATCCTGATAGATCCAAGTTAGTCATGAAGGCCCAAACTCTTTGCTGATGGTGGATGTAGATAAGGGCATATGGCATATTTCAAGCCAACAAGCCTTGAGAGGACGTCTGTTAGGAACTCCTGGGACAGTTAGAAGAGACACAAGGGAGAGATGGGACCTTCCCAGGTGGCTCAGGTGGTAAAGAATATACCTGCCAGTGCAGGAGATGCAGATTCGATCCCTGGGTGGGGAAGATCCTCTGGAGGAGGAAATGGCAACCCACTCCAGTATTCTTGCTTGGGAAGTCCCATGGACAGAGGAGCCTGGCGGGATACAGTCCTTGGGGTCACCAAAGAGTCAGACACGATTTAATGACTAAACAACAAAAGGAGAGATGGCCTCTTTCTGGCTTACACCCCCTCCAGGACATTTCCCGCCTCCCAGAAAGGGGAGAGAGACTTTTCTACTGATCTCATGGAATCATCGAACAGCCAGTGATATGGCTGTGACCACACCCGATCCACCGGTTTATATTTAAGGAGTGTGGGGTTCAGACAGGACAAGGAGTTCAGTTCACACTTCCAGTGAAGGGTTTCAGAGCCCAGTCGGGTCCTGAGAGGACGAAAAAGGAGACGATCTTGCGATGGAAGAAGAAAGTCAAGGGAGACCCGGACCCCTGCTTAGAAGGGCAGGCTGAGCGGTCGCCTCAGGAGGGGAGTGAGTGGCTGCACTGGTGTTAGCAGGAGGCTTTGCGTTGGGAGGACAGGGGGAGGGGGACGGGAGGTAACCAGCGCCCTCTGACGGCCACTTCTGGGAAAACACGGCACGACCGAGGCCGAGCTCTCCCACCAGGGCAGCAGGGCGGCGGCTGAGAAGTGGGCAGAGACTTGGTTGCATTTACCGTTGAGGGACGCAGTCCTGGGGAGGGGAGGGCGAGTTGCGGAGGCGGGTGGGTGGGGGTGAGGGAAGCCGGCACGGTCAGGAATCAGACTGAAGGAGCGAGGTCAAGGAGAGACTGGGGAAAAGCTACAGTGAATTGGAGGTCCTGATGAGGGAGAGCTGGACCAGCAACCAGGTCCCGGGGTGGACTCTGAGGACACCCGGTAAACCGCAGCCGAGAGGGGAGCTCCCTTTGCATATGTAGTGTGAAGAAGTCTCATGATCTGGGATCCGATTCTCCATTTTATAGCCAACTCTAGGGTGGGGTTGCAAAGAGTCTGACACGTCTGAGAGCGAGCACACAAATTTATCCAGGGTTGGGTAGGGGGGACGGTGGGGTAGAATCCCAGAGGCGCCCCCAGGTGGAAATGACGTGTGCGGACGTGAGCCTGGTGCTGGTGGCGTCCCTTCCCCCACGTGGGAATCAGGGAGAGCTGCTGGGGACTTTGCACGCAAGAAAGCCGGCTTCCCTCCTGTTTGAAGCAACAAAGAACCTCTGGGCCAGATGGAAAATCAGTTCCTTTTTTGGCGCGGCCTAGGGACACCTTTAATTGCGAGTTGCAAGACCGGCCCTTGATGGAATTTGTAACGAGGCCAGGGCCGTATGGGAACATTTCTTGATGGAAATGAGCATCTGCTCTCTATAAGAAATGCAAATGATGCCTAATTGCGCCTTCAGAGAGCTGTGTCCCATCCCCAGTGCGGTACCCGCAGGCGGGTAAACCTGACCAGGCTTCAGAGTCCTCAGCTTTCTACCCCAAGACAGAAGCAGTGCAGAACCACACTGGACCAGGCTCCAGGCAGCCGTCCAGGGGTAGGGGGCGGTTGGGGGGGGTGGGGGTGGGGTGGTGCAATGCCTGCTGGGTTCCAACATATTCCAGGTCCTGGGCAAATTGTTATCATTTCCTTTGATGTGGGCAAAACCCATTTTGGGGTCTGCTGCTTTACAGGCAAGGAAACCAGAGGTCGGAAAACTGATAGCGTTTGCCTAATGTTGTTCAGTACAAGGTAGGTCAGACGCCCAGGATGGATGACGGAATGAAAAGCCCCAGAGTTTCCCTCTAATGTGTACTGAGTGCCTAGGTCACATCTTCAGCGGGCTTTCTCTTATTCTGTCTGTCTCCTTCTCTCTCCTGTGACGGGCTGAAGAAAAGGGGGCTGCCTAGGCCAGCGGTATTCCTTACTGGTGAACACGCTGTTTCCTTCCCCAAGCTTCAGAGATGTCGTATCACAAAAAGCACTTACAGCAGGATGGGCGCCCTGGCATAGAAAGCAGTTGAGACCAGCAGTCCCCAACCTTTTGGGCACCAGGGACCTGTCTCGTGAAAGACAGTTTTTCCATGAACCGGGAAGGCGGGGGGTGGTTTCAGGATGATTCAAGCACATTCAATTTCTTGTGCATTTTATTTCGAATCTAATGCCACCGCTGTTCTGATAACAGGTACCAGTCTGGGGCCCAGAGGTTGGGGACCCCTGGTCTACAGGAAGCAGCCATTCCCTCCAGGAAGATGAAGTTCAAGAGTTTCTGCATTATTATTACCATCATCATCATCATCAGATTTGATGGCCCTGGAGTCAGGATTACTTACCTTGTACTTCCGCAGCTCGTGGGAAAGCTCAGCATAAGTCCTGGCTCCAGAGTCAGCTTGTGTAGAAGGGAAGTGACCTTCTCCCTCTGTGCTCGTCTTCTCATCTGTAAAATGGGATTATAGCTCTCATCTCAGGTGTTTGCTGCTTGAGTTATGTGCTTCTGTTTTTAGAAGTGCATTTGGCCCTGTAAGCATTGCCTTATCAACCATAGCTTTTATTAGTTTTCAAGATCTCACAGCCCTGATAAGGGTTTGAGAACTCCCTGCAGGTCCTGGGAGTGTGATGTGGGTTCCTGCTCTTGCTTCTGCAAACAGAGATATCAGAGTTTTTATCTTTTTTACATAGTAAGATAGGTCGCCTACAATATATTTGAAAACTGCCGTAGATGATAGGGTTTCCCAGGTGGTGCTAGTGGTAAAGAACCTGCCAGCCAATGAAAGAGACATGAGACAGGGGTTTGATCCATAGGTTGGGAAGGTCCCCTGGAGGAGGGCGTGGCAACCCACTCCAGTACTCTTGCCTGGAGAATCTCATGGACAGAGGAGCCTGGCAGGCTACGGTCCATAGGGTCGAACAGAGTCAGACACAACTGAAGTGACTTAGCATGCATGCACATGCTTTAATGATAGGAGTCATAGAACCTCTCTGAGCTCCCAGATGGTAGAGAATTTTTCTTACTTATTCAGTGTTGTGGGCTATAAAGTCATATGTTGAAGCTTTAACCCCAGCATTTGGAATGTGGCCATATTTGAAGATGACATCTTTAGAGAGGGGATTAAGTTAAAATGAAGGCTGGACCCCAATCCAGTAGGGCTTCACAGGTGGCGCTAGTGGTAAAGAACCTGCCTGTCAATGCAGAAGATATAAGAGACACCGGTTCAACCCCTGGGTCAGGAAGATCCCCTGGAGTAGGAGCTGGCAACTCATTCCAGTACTCTTGCCTGGAGAATCCCATGGACAGAGGAGCCTGGTGGGCTGCAATCCATGGGGTCGCAAAGAGTTGGACTCGACAGAGTCACTGAGCAACAGACAAAGCAACTGAGATTTAGAGTCGTTAAGTGACTTGTCCAGGGTCACACAGCCAGGAATTTCAATCAACTGGACGAAAGCAAAGTCTGGGCTTTTTTTTTTTTTTTTCTGGATACAACATAGCATCACAGACCCAGAGGTCTATATTGTGTTTCTCAGGCTAAATAGACAAAAACTGCTCACTGAGGGAATGCAGACCAATTCCTCCCTGCTCGGGGTCTGCTCTGGGGATCCCTGGACTGCCTCATCATGAGGATTCTAGACACTGAGCTCTCTGGACACAGACATCCTGTGAAATACAGAACTCACGAGCCCTGAGTCTGTGACTGTGACACTGGCCACATTTACACTGATGCCCAAATGACAGAACCCTAAGCCATTTCTCTCTCCAAACAAGAATGTTACTCCCCCGACGTGTCCTGCCCCATCAAAGCTCCTCTGCTCATTTTGGGGAGGCCTCAAAGGGAGCCTCACACATGCCCAGGCTGCCGGGGGCACCCTCACTCAGCACCCTCATTCCTTTCCCCTTTCCTGTGTTCTGGTCTCTATTTGTCTCTTCTTCATAGCTTTCCCACTGTGGATTATTAACCATGTTCTGGTTATAACCACATTACTATTAATCATGAAAGTGGACCATCTCAAGAGTGATGTTCATGCCAATGTCTGTGCCAGTGAGGCGCCCCCAGTGTCCAGAAGGCCCTCATTCATTGATGGAATCTCACAGTGATTCTCTGGAGAGATTTGGAGCTCCCACCCAGAGGTCCTGTCCAGAGGGGTAGGTGGACACAGGTACTCTGCCCTTCTCCACTAAATTCCCACCTCCTGATGCCATCTAGCCATAGCTGCACTCCCTCCCTCCCCTGGCAGATCAGTGGATGCATAGAAATCTTAGTGGCCAAGTTGTTATTCTCTATACAGGTCTCCAGAGGTTTTTTTAAAATTGCACAATCCTAGCAGCACATCTGGGGCTTCCCTGGTGGCTCAGTGGTAAAAAACCCACCTGCTGATTCAAGAGATGCAGGTTCGATCCCTGAGTCAGGAAGATCCCCTGGAGAAGGAAACAGCAACCCACTCCAGTATTCTCGTCTGGAGAATCCCATGGACAGAGGAGCCTGGTGGGCTACAGTCCATGGGGTCACAAAGAGTCAGACACACCTTGGCAACTAAACAACAGAAACAATATCAGTCCATCTAAGAATCATGGACCCCTACAAGATGCGAATCTGTTCACTCACGTCAGACTGAGCGCACACACATACACACAGCACTGCATACGTGTATAAACGCGCGTTAAGACCATCACAAACTAACAATGCACAAGGGCAATGTTGCTTCATACACTGGAAGCACCCGTGTGTTTCTCTATTACGCCATGAGCACCGTATGTAAAAAGGGACAAGTACTGGGAAGATGCAGAATAAGCGTATGAAGAAGTTCTTAGCTTTTCTTCCTCCTCCCCCACCCCGTGCATCTGCTCCCCTCTACCCCAGGTACATGCACCTCATTTTATTTATTTTCATTTGGCCATGCCAGGCCTTCATTGCAGCATGTAGGATCTTTAGTCACGCCATGTGGGATCTAGTTCCCTGACCAGGGACTGAATCTGAGTCCTCCTGCATTGGGAGTGTGGAGTCTTAACCTCTAGACCACCAGGGAAGTCTCTGTATCTCATTTTAGAGATTACACTCTCTGTCCATATCTGCACACTTATTAGATGTCCATTTCACACACATGATTCACTCCAGCTTCATGGCTGCCCTGGGTGGGGTTTCTCTCTGTCTTATGCATCAGATCAGGAGACAGACTCAGAGAGGCTGAGTGAGGCCTTTGGTACCCAGTAAGGAGGTCTGGAGACTTCCCACAAGGCACTAGTGGTAAAGAACCCGCCTGCCAGTGCAGGAGATACGAGAGACATGAGTTCAGTCCCTGGGTCAGAAAGATCTCCTGGAGAAGGAATTGGCAACCCACTCCAGCACTGTTGCCTGGAGAAGCCCATGGACAGAGGAACATGCCGGGCGACAGTTCATGGGGTCACAAAGAGTTGGACCCTTTGCATGCTACTGAGCACGCATGGAGGTTTGGAGTCTGAGGCTGACTCCTGCTCAGGCTGCTCTAACAAAAACCTGCTCTAAGGACCCAGGGCCTTAAACAACAGATGTTGATTTCTCATGGTTCTGGAGGCTGCAAGTCCAAGACCAAGGTGCTGGCAGGGCTGGTTTCTCCTGAGACCTTTCCCCTCGGCCCTCAGATAGCCGCCCCCCACTGCGTCCTCACAGGGGCTCTTCCCTGTGCCTGTGCATCCTGGGGGTCTCTCCCTCTTATAAGGACACCAGTCAGATGGGACAGGGCTCCACCCTAGTGGCCTCATTTAACCTTCTTACCTCTTTAAAGTGGACTTCCCTGGTGGCTCAGACAGTAAACCATCTGCTTACAATGTGGAAGACCTGGGTTCAATCCCTGGGTTGGGAAGATCCCCTGGAGAAGGCAATGGCACCCCACTCCAGTACTCTTGCCTGGAAAATCCCATGGATGGAGGAGCCTTGTGGGCTATAGTCCATGGGGTCGCAGAGAGCTGAACACCACTGAACATGACTTTCACTTTCATCTCTTTAAAGGTCCCGTTTCCAAACACAGTCACATTCCATGGGGTCACAAAGAGTCGGACACGACTGAGCGACTTCACTCACTCACCTCTGTAATGGGCTTCCTTGGTGGTTCACATGGTAGAGAATCCGCCTGCAATGCAGGAGAACCAGGTTCGATCCCTGGGCTGGGAAGGTCCCCCTAGAGAAGGAAATGGCCACCCACTCCAGTATTCTTCCTGGAGAATCCCATGGACAGAGGACCCTGGTGGGCTACAGTCCATGGGGTCGCAGAGAGCTGAACACGACTTTCACTTTCATCTCTTTAGAGGTCCCGTCTCCAAACACAGTCACTTTCTAAGGTTCTGGGGATGACCAATCTAGGGGCCGGTTCAGTCCACAGCTCCTAGGCCTGTGCTGTCTGAGTCACCAGGCTGCCCTGCCTGACTGGTCTGGGTGGTGTGGGTACTCAGCCTGAGGGGGACCTCACTCTGAAGCCCCGGAGCAGGGCTCCAGCAGCAGCTCCCCGCTCCCAGGGGCTGCTCCTCCCTGCCCACTTTGGGACGCCACTCCAGCACTCCTTCCGCCTGGAAGACCCTTCCTCTGCTTTCACGCCCCGCCTCCCCTCCCCATCTCCACCTGTCCTACCCGTCCTTCCAGAAGATTCCACAGCTTGTCCGCCGTGAAGCCACTCACAGAGGAGCCGGCCGAGTCCTGACCTGGAATGCCCAGCGGAAGGGGAGGGGAGGGGAGGGATGGGGTTTAAAAGCCGGCTTGCTCCTTGTTTACGCCAGACTCCCAGCCTATCACGAGCCCACGCTTCTACCGCTCGCTGTGTCAGGCTGGTAAACCGAGAGCCGAGTTACTGGAGCGAGCCACAGTGACTTTACGCGGAAAGCCCAGCTGACTGAGAAGACAGCAGACCAGTGTCCCAGAGAACCATCTTCCCTGAGTTATAATTCAGGCTTCATTTATACTTAAAAGCGGAGCGGGGAGACCTGGAAGGTGGAGGGGTAGCTATATGTTAATGCCTTCCTGCCTACAACCAATCCTGGGTGGAGCTGGTGGAGACGTTTCTTGTGAGCTGAACAAAGGTGTTTTAGCTTAATGCTCATTACCTGGGAGACAGGGTTACCAGAGATGGGCCATTACGTATAATTAATGCTTATAGGCAATATCCCTTTAGTGATTAACTTGTATTAAAGGTTCTGCCCCATGACAGGACCAGGGTGCTGGATCTGTCAAGGTGGACTCCTTCTAATGTACACAGGACTCCTATGGGCTGTGTGTGTGTGTGTGTGTGTGTCTGTGATGTACACAAGACTCCTATGGGCTAGGGGTGTGTGTGTGCGTGTGTGTGTGTGCATGCACGCTCAGGCATATCACACTCTTTGTGACCCCATGTACTGTAGCCCGCCAGGCTCCTCTGTCCATGGGATTCTCCCCTTAAAGAAAGGAAATAGGCAGAGATGTCCTGGGATGGGATCCTTGGTGGGAGCAGACACACCTCGGCTTTTGCTGGGAGTTACTAGAAATTACCCCCAGCTGATAGCTTCTGGGAGTGAGAGAGGAGAGCCAGAGAGAGAATTGCACTCTGAGTTAAGAGAAGTGTGTTAGAGGTCCCCCATCACTCCCACCCTCCTCTATGAAACCAAACAAAAATCAAACCAATGTCACTGACTTGGTTTAAGCCATTGCAATAGGCAGGATACTCCAGACCTGAAGATTTGAGTGTCTTGTCGGGGAGAGTAGAAAAGTCCTGGAGCCTGCCCTGCTGGTCCAGTGGGTAAGACTTCACTTTCTAATACACGGAGTGCGGGTGTGATTTCTGGTTGAGGACATAAGCTCTCACATGCCTCGTGGTGGGAAAACCAAAACATAGAAGCAATACTGTAACAAATTCAATAAAGACTTAAACAATTGTCCACATAAAAAAAGAACCTTAAAAAAATACCTTAAACTTGTCTAGGGAGGAGCAGACAAGTTGTCAATGGGGTGGTTGTACAACTGGACTTGTTTTTGTAATCAGGGGGGCGGCTCAGTCAGCCGGACAGGAAGTGTTGCCTCTGTGTCTGGTTAGTTTCAGGCGGACCAATAGTTTGTGCAATCACAAAGAACGTGAGGTGGGAGGGGCTGTGTCTGGCCCCATCACAGGTAGTAAGTGGGGCATCTGTGAGTCTTATGGAAGTCATGAGAGAGCCTGACAGCAAGTCTTATCTAAGTCAGAAGGGAAAGACAGTTCTTTGTGGTATGCTTTCTGTTTTCCAGAATGCAAAAGGATGGGAGGACTTTGGAACATACAAGTTTGGGGGGAAACATCTTAACCATCTTTGTTTGCTGGAAGAACGGGGTTTGGGTAAAGTTCAACATTGTCCAAATCTCCCAGTGAACTTGCCTGATGGATGTTATCAGAGTAATTTGATAACAGGCTTGGTAGGACAAGATGCCCTCCATCTCTGCTCAAAAGTGCTGGGAAATCACTCTAACTGGGAAAAAGTAGGGGTGGGAAAACTTGGGTCTCAAGACACTGATGTTCTTTTCTTTTTTAAAAATTTATTTGACTGTGCCAAATCTTAGTTGCCACTTGTGGGATCTAGTTCTCTGACCAGGGATCAGACCTGGGTCCCCTGCAGGGGCAGCGTGGAGTCTTAACCACTGGACCAGCAGGGAAGTCCTGGTATCAGTGTTCTGAAGGATTCTTTTCTCTCTGCTTCTGAGCAGAGGGTGCTAGAAGGTGGGGAGAAGTTCTCGGTGGTGTTGGAGACAGGGAGGCTGCTGCTGCTGCTGCTAAGTCACTTCAGTTGTGTCCGACTCTGTGTGACCCCACAGACAGGGGCCCACGAGGCTCCCCTGTCCCTGGGATTCTCCAGGCAAGAACACTGGAGTAGGTTGCCATTTCCTTCTCCAAGGCAGGAAAGTGAGAAGTGAGAGTGAAGTCGCTCAGTTGTGTCCAACTCTTAGCGATCCCATGGACTGCAGCCCACCAGGCTCCTCCGTCCATGGGATTTTCCAGGCAAGAGTACTGGAGTGGGGTGCCATTGCCTTCTCCAGGAGACAGGGAGGAGAGGGTGTCATTAGGAGCAGACTATAAAAGAGGGACGCTGGAGGAGGGCATGGCAACCCACTCCAGTATTCCTGCGTGGAGAATCGCTATGGACAGAGGCGCCTAGTGGGCTACAGTCCACGAGGTTGCAAAGAGTCAGACACGACTGAAGCGTCTTGGCAAGCACGAAACTGCAGGTTGATTTATCTGCCCATTTGTTTGAATCCTCCATTGATTTCACACTCTGTAGTGTTTTTTCTTCGTTAGCAAATAATTTTACTGAGAAATCGAGTGAAATTTCAGTGCAAAGAGTCATTTCTTGCTAAAAGGCATCTAAAATATTAATGAAAAGAAACTTCAATTAAAATAGAGTCGGAAGACCAGATCAGGGAGCTCTCAGGCTCTATAAAGAAGAACGAACTCCCTCTAACGGGACACAGGAACTCAGCCAATGAGAGGCCATCACAACCCAGCCAATGAAAAGCCACCGACTACGTTACAGCCCGCCCACTTCCTTTCCCAGCTGTGCAAGCTCCTCTTGGTTTTTGCCAGGGGTTTGCATGTGGCTTACTGCAATTCTTTTCTGATCCTGAATAAACCTATTTTTGCTGGAGAAATAACTGGCAATCTTTGTTTTACCTCAATGGAGCCTAAAGTCTCTGAATCTATATCAGACTTGAGAAAGTTTGGATTTGAGGGCGGATTTAAAGTGGGTTAGAAAGAGGCTTATAAAAGCCATTTGTCATCAGCTATCAGAAACCTTGGAAATGTGCCTATCCTTCCACACAAGACTTCCATTTCTAGGAATTTATCTGAAGGATATAGTCAGGTAATGTTCAAAGATATTCAAAGTGAAGGAAATGTCCCTGTATTGTTTATACAAATGAAGAATTGGAAGTCCAGTAACAGTTTGCTAAATAAATTATAGAAATATCAACATAATAAAAATATGTGACCATTAAAAAGAGAGCAATAAAGGACAGAAATGGTATGGACTTAACAGAAGCAGAAGATATTAAAAAGAGGTAGCAAGAATATGCAGAAGAACTATACAAAAAAGATCTTCATGACCCAGATAACCATGAGCTGTGATCAGTCACCTAGAGCCAGACATCCTGGAGTGTGAAGTCAACTGGGCCTTAGGAAGCCTCACTATGAACAAAGCTAGTGGAGGTGATGGAATTCCATGTGAGCTATTTCAAATCCTAAAAGATGATGCTGTGAAAGTGCTGCAGTCAATATGCCAGCAAATATGGAAAACTCAGCAGTGGCCACAGGACTGGAAAAGGTCAGTTTTCATTCCAGTCCCAAAGAAAGGCAATGACAAAGAATGCTCAAACTACTGCACAATTGCACTCATCTCACACACTAGTAAAGTAATGCTCAAAATTCTCCAAGCCAGGCTTCAGCAGTACATGAACTGTGAACTTCCAGATGTTCAAGCTGGATTTAGAAAAGGCAGAGGAACCAGAGATCAAATTGCCAACATCTACTGGATCATCAAAAAAGCAAGGTAATACCAGAAAAAAAATCTACTTCTACTTTATTGATTACACCAAAGCCTTTTACTGTGTGGATCACAATCAACTGTGGAAAATTCTTCAAGAGATGGGAATACCAGACCACCTGACCTGCCTCTGGGGAAATCTGTATGCAGGTCAAGAAGCAACAGTTAGAACTGGACATGGAACAACAGACTGGTTCCAAATCGGGAAAGGAGTATGTCAAGGCTGTATATTGTCACCTTGCTTATTTAACTTCTATGTCGAGTATATCATGAGAAATGCTGGGCTGGGTGAAGCACAAGTTAGAATCAAGATTGCCCGGAGAAATATCAATAACCTCAGATATGCAGATGACACCACCCTTATGGCAGAAAGTGAAGAACTAAAGAGCCTCTTCGTGAAAGTGAAAGAGGAGAGTTAAAAAGTTGGCTTAAAGCTCAACATTCAGAAAACGAAGATCATGGCATCCGGTTCCATCACTTCATGGCAAATAGATGGGGAAACAGCGGAAACAGTGAGAGACTTTATTTTTGGGGGCTCCAAAATCACTGCAGATGGTGTCTGCAGCCATAAAATTAAAAGACGCTTGCTTCTTGGAAAAAAAGCTATGACCAACCTAGACAGCATATTAAAAAGGAGAGACATTACTTTGCCGGCAAAGTTCCGTGTAGTCAAAGCTATGGTTTTTCCAGTAGTCATGTATGGATGAGTCATGTATGGACTATAAAGAAAGCTGAGCACTGAAGAATTGATGCTTTTGAGTTGTGGTGTTAGAGAAGACTCTTGAGAGTCCCTTGGACTGCAAGGAGATCCAACCAGTCCATCCTAAAGGAAATCAGTCCTGAATATTCATTGGAAGGACTGATGCTGAAGCTGAAACTCCAGTACTTTGGCCCCCTGATGCGAAGAACTGACTCATTGGAAAAGACCCTGATGCTGGGAAGGATTGAAGGGAGGAGGAGAAGGGAATGACAGAGGATGAGATGGTTGGATGGCATCACCGACTTGATGGACATGAGTTTGAGCAAGCTCCAGGAACTGGTGATAGACTGGGAAGCCTGGCGTGCTGCAGTCCATGGGGTCACAAAGAGTCAGACACAACTGAGCGACTGAACTGAACTGAAGAAGAGAGCATGGACATATATTTGTTTACGCAGTGTAAGAGAAAATTTGTGCCGCAGTTGAAAACTAGGCACTGTGGGAAGCACAGCCACTCGGTTACCTGAGTCTTTTTCTGGCTGTGCTGGGTCTTCATGCTGCCCTCTGGGTTTCTCTAGTTGTGGTGATTTAGTTGCTCTGTCTGAGGCATGTGGGATCTTCCCGGACCAGGGATCGCATCCCTGTCCTTTGCATTGCGAGGCAGATTCTTAACCACTGGACCAGCAGCGAAGCGCCTGGGTTAACTGATTCTGATTCTATGGGGTTCTTCACGTTTCATGGCCTTTGGGCTCTTTTGTATCCTCACAACAGATAGCCGTGCAAATAATTATAGACATGTAAATAAATTCTGTCCGGTGGCGGTTCATTTGACTAGCCCCTCTGTAGTGGAAGAACCTACTTTCGCATTCGTTTGTAAATCCATTTCAGTATTTCTCAGAAATGTCTCTTTCTTTCTAAAATCATTTATTTATTTTGGCTGTGCTGGGTCTTCGTTGCTGCATGAGGGCTTTCTCTAGTTGCAGAGAGTGGGGGCTACTCTCTAGCTGCCGTGGGAGGCCTTCTCGTTCCAGTGGCTTCTCTGTTGCAGAGCTCGGGCTCTTGAACACGCAGGCTTCAGTAGCTGCGGATGGTGGGTTCAATAGTTATGGCACTTGGGCTTCGTTGCTCTTGTGGTGTGTGGGATCTTAGTTCCCAGATCAGGGGTGGAACCTGTTCCCTGCATTGGCAGATGGGTTCTAAACCACTGTACCACCAGGGAAGTCCCTGTCTCTACTTTGGACTTCTCCTTTGTTACCTCTTAATGGTTCCCTCATTAGTAACAAATTAAATAAAATGTTAAACATGTGTTCATTTTACATATGTAGGAGAGCCATACTTTCATCCTTAAAAAATTATCCTTTAACCATTGAAAGCTACTCATGATCATTATTAAGTAACAAAACAAGTTACAAATAATGTACCTTATATTTTTAAAGAAAAATGGCATGTGTGTTAATAGATGCACAGAAATAAAAAAGTTCAGTGCAGTATACATCAAAACTCAGGACTGTTTATTTCAGGATGGGTTCATGGATGAATTTAATTGTCTCCATGCTCATCTTATTTCTCAGGCTTAACATGTATTACTTGTGAATACAAGTTTTTAAAACCAAAGAAGCACCAATCGAAATTTGGGACATACCATCCTTTCTAACCAAATTTCCATGGGATTCAGAACTCCTCTCCTCCCAATCTGGCAAGTCTAAAGTCAGGAGGTGACTTTTCTGGCAGAATCCCTCTTCCTTTCTAGGAGGGGATAAGGTGGCTGACATTTGAGAAGCCCCATGGGGCTTGGAGCTTCACACCCAGAGGCTCTGGGTTGGTCTGTTGGGTGGAGAGATGGGGGCATGGGGTAGAGGCTTCTGAGGACAGTATTTGAGACTTCGGGTCTCCCCAGATGGTGCTAGTGGTAAAGAACCCACCTGCCAATGCAAGAGAATTGGATTCCATCTATGGGTCGGGAAGATCCCCTGGAGAAGGGAATGACAACCCACTGCAGTATTCTTGCCTGGAGAATCCCATGGTCAGAGGGCTGCAGCCTGCTGGGCTGCAGTCTACTGAGTCGAAAAGAGTTGGATAAGACTAAAGTGACTTAGCTCCTAACTCGGTAAAGAATCTGCCTGCAGTGAAGGAGACCTGGGTTCAATCCCTGGGTCGGGAAGATCCCCTGGAGAAGAAAATGGCAACTCACTCCAGTACTCTTGCCTGGAAAATCCCATGGACAGAGGAGCCTGGTGGGCTGCAGTCCATGGGGTCGCAAAGAGTCAGGCACCACTGAGTGACTAACGCTTTTACTTACGCAACTTAGCACCCATGCAGGCTCTGGTTACACAAAAAGGAAAATTTGAGCAAACTACTGGTTTGTATAGAGTGGCTTTGAGTAATTATGACTTTAAAATACTGAGGTATTGATAACTTAGGTCTGAATCTTGGTAACTAGGGTACCAGATAGATGGTCTCTGAAAGTGTCTCCATTAGATGAAGCTGTGGGAGAGTTCAAAGTTAACATTCATTTCTCCACCTCTTCCCCCTCCGTTTCCCTCTTCCTGCCACCCGAAACCCCACATGAAGAAACCCCACGGGCAGACCTGGGTGGGGTGGGTAGCCTCCTTGCAGATGCTGGGTGAGGTCACTGGAAGCCACCACGAAGTGCTCTGTCAGCCCTGAGGACGCAGCTACTCCGAGTCCCTTCGTGGAGGGGTGGAGGTTGGGGAGAAATGTCAGTACCCCCAAAAAAGCTGCTCTGCCCGGGGAGAACCAGGGAGTCTCTGCCAGGAATGACGTCTGTATCCTTTGCGCTTCAACACCCGTTCTATTTTCAGACTGATTCATAACTATGCATACATGCATGCTAAGTCGCTTCAGTCGTGTCCGACTCTGTGCGACCCCAGAGACAGCAGCCCACCAGGCTCCCCCGTCCCTGGGATTCTCCAGGCAAGAACACTGGAATGGGTTGCCATTGCCTTCTCCAATGCATGAAAGTGAAAAGTGAAAGTGAAGTCGCTCAGTCGTGTCTGACTCTTAGCGACCCTATAGACTGCAGCCCACTAGGCTCCTCCGTCCATGGGATTTTCCAGGCAGGAGTACTGGAGTGGGGTGCCATCGCCTTCTCCAATTCATAACTAGAACGACATAAAAGTGATGGAAGGCATTTCGCACTGTCTGACACTTGCTCAGTGTTGCTTTGCTCCCTCCTTCCCTTCATCAGGATCTGCGGGGAGACCGTCCCGGTCGAAGGGCTGTTTCCTGTAGGTCACGTCGTCGCAAGGGCGGTGGGCTCCAGGGGAGGAGCAAGGTTTCCCGCCGCGCGGTCCTCGCGGCCCGAGTGCGCCCTCTGGCGGCGGCAGTCCCGCACGTTCTTCAGCGGCCAAGGCTCGGTTTAGCCAGAGGCTTCCCTGCAAAGCCGACAGCGTTGTCTCCGTCAAGGCCACGTCAAGCCTAGGTGGCTATCCCGCTTTGGACCGAATCACTCGGCAGGACTGTAAGGTGACTTGCTAACACCATCAGACAGGAAAGAAACTGGAGAGGGAAGCGGCAAGCATTTGCAAATTCTTAAAAAAAAAAAAAAAAAAGTGGTACCTCTTCCTTCCTCAAAATTTCATTACTAAAAATGTCAAAAATAGCTAAAAGTGCAAAGAATTTTACAGTGGATAGACATGCATCTATCACCCGGACTCTTCCATTAACATTTTATTCTACTTGTTTCATTGCATACATACCATCACCCACCACACTCCAGACCCATCAGAATGGTTTACTTTTCTGATGCATTTCAAAGTAGGTTGCAGACAACCTCCCCCAAAACATCTCAGGCTTCAGTTTCTAAAAACAACAAATGGGAGAGGTTGCTAATATTTTTTGGGGGGGGTGGGCTGTACTGTACTTTTCCATTTTCATGTTTTGTCCTTGTAACCCTGTAAATGAGTTATTTATTTATTAAGTTCAGATAATGGACATATAACATTACTTTAGTTTCAGGTGTACAACATAATGGTATTTGTATATATTGTGCAATAATCACCACACTAAGTCTAGTTAACATCCATCACCATAGGTAGTGACCGATTTTTTTTTTTTTTTTCTTGTGATGAGAACTTTTTTTTTTTTTTTTTGATGAGAACTTTTGATAGGTATTCTGGATGGAATTCTCCAGGCAAGAATACTAGAGCGGGTTGCCATTTCCTTCTCCATCTATTCTGGTAGCAGCTTTCAAATATACAACGTGGGATCTTCGTTCCTCGACCAGGAATTGAATCCATGACCCCTGCGGTGGAAATGAGGAGTTTTAACCACCGGACCACAAGGGAAGTCCGGAGCTAGGAATTTTTAATCCCAGTTTAAAATTTTTATTTTTTATTGTTTTATTTTTTTTTTGCCTGTGGTGGGTCTTGCTGTGTACTGGCTTTTCTCTGGTTGCAGTGAGCAAGGGCTACTCTCTGGCTGAGCTGCTCGGGCTTCTCACTGCAGTGGCTTCTCTTGTGGAGAGCACACAGGCTCAGCAGTTGTGGTGCGTGGGCTTAGTTGCTCCCGCCCTGTGGAGTCCTTCCAGATCACAGATTGAACCCATATGTCCCGTGCACTGGTAGGTAGACTCCCAACCAGTGAAGCACCAGGGAAGTCCTTTTTAATCCCATTTTACAGGCATGGAAACTGAGGGTCAGGAAAAGTGAGTCATTTGACAGAGCCGTGATTCAATCCATGTCTTTCACATCAGATGTCCTCCCTGTTTGTCCTTTGATGGCTTTACATTTTCCTTGGAATTTAGCAGAACTCCTCGTGCACAGGGCCATCCAGGACTGGCATCATCTGTCCCCTCCCGCCCTGCCCTCCCCAACACCCTCCACCCTTACCTGGAGGTGCTTTCCCAGACCACCCTGTATAGCCTCCGCCCCAGGGATGCTGGCTCTCAGCACCTTTCCTTTCTTGCTTAACACTGTTCACCATCAGGAATTACTGTGTCTTAACATTGTTTTCTGATCATTATCTGATTCTCCCAGGGATGTAAGGATTTCCAGGACCCAGAGGTGGGCTCAGCATGTGTCAGTCCTGAAGGAAGACATTCAGGAAGTGGATCAATGTAGAACGCTGCTCAGCTTCCTGAGTTGCTAAGTCTCTAAGATATGAGACCTTGGGACATTCGAGCGTCAGTCTACAAGGTTCCCAGGTGGTGCAGTGGCAACAAATCTGCCTGCCAATGTGGGAGATGCAAGAGACACAGGTTGGGGAGATCCCCTGGAGGAGGAAATGGCAACCCACTCCAGGGTTCTTGCCTGGAGAATCGCATGGACAGAGGAGCCTGGTGGGCTACAGTCCAGGGGGTTGCAAAGTGCTGGACATGACTGAGTGTTCACACACACACATACCACAAACACTGTTGCCATCTTGCTTCTTGTCTGAAGACAGCAGCTCAGGGAAGGGCACACTTGAGCAGGGGGCCTGACCAGACCTCCTGGTCCCCACTGTCCTTCAGGATGTGCAGTTTTGTGAGAGTGTTTTCTGTTATTTGCAGCTGAAGGAATCCTTTGTGTTTAGCCGTTCACTTAGCTTGCACCCTCACTTTGCTTAGCATTTTATTTCATTTAATTTAAAAAATCGTCAGTGTGTCATTAATGAATTTTGGTTTAGCTGGGCTGGGTCTTAGTTGTAGCACGTGGGATCTTTGATCTCTGTTGGACATTTGGGATCTTTAGTTGAGCATGTGGGATCTAGTCCCCTGACCAGGGATTAAACCTGGCCTGCATTGGGACTGAGTCCCAGCCACTGGGCCCCCAGGAAAGTCCCTGCTTAGCATTTTAGTATTTCTAGACTGAGGGCCTAAGAACTGATGCTTTCCAATTGTGTGGCTGGAGAAAGACCCTTGAGGGTCTGCAAGGAGATAAACCAGTCCAACCCAAAGGAAATCAACCCTGAATATTCATTGGAAGGACTGATGCTGAAGCTGAAGTTCCAATACTTTGGCCACCTGATGTGAAGAGCTGACTCATTGGAAAAGACCCTGATGTTGGGAAAGATTGAGGGCAGGAAGAGAAGGGGATGACAGAGGATGAGATGGTCCGATGGCATGTTGACTCAGTGGGCGTCAGTTTGAGCAAACTCTAGGAGTGCAGGACAGGGAAGCCTGGCGTGCTGCAGTCCACGGGGTGACAAAGTCTTGGACACAATAGCAACAACAGCTGAGCAGATGCAGCCAGTGGCCCCACTCACCTCCTCCCAGGATGTCCTGGTGAGGCGCAGCCTGAGCCCCATTACAGGGCAGCAGAGGCACCATTGTCCCCGCTTTGCAGTGAGGAGACCCAGGCCCAGAGCGAAGTGACTAGCCTACAGTCCCAAGGTTCAGCCCTGGCAGGTCTGGGAACCAGACTGTGTCTTTCCAAAGCTCATACCAACTTTTAAAAACAATGTGTGCTTTTGACTTTAAATGATACGTTTGCATAGAATGAAATCAAACAAAGAAAACATTTAAAATCGAGTTATGTTGGTGGATTCTCTCTTTAGGCAAAGCAGACCAAAACGGTCTCAGCATTTTTGGGAGGGGGTCTGGCTTTGACGATAGATGAAATGTGGAACGTGTCACAGGTTTGCGTGTCCCCTCCACATGGGCCTCGGTCATCTTCCTGTATGTTCCCAGTTTAGTGTGTGTGTGGCTGAGGCGAGCGCAGTATGGTGGGTTTTTTTAAAGGCTTATTGAGATGTCATTCACACACCGTATAGCTTACTCATTCCAAGTGGACAATTCAGTGGCTTTCGAATATTCAGAGCTGTGCAGCCACCATCACAGGGAATTTTAGAGCATTCATCACTCCAAAAGTCAGCCCCATACCCTTTCGTGCCATCTCCCCTCCCCGGGCCCCTGGCAGCTGCTCATCTGCTTCCAGTCTCTACAGAGTTGTCTGCTCTGCACGTTTCTTGCACGGGGTTGCATGCCACTCGGTCCTTTGTGACTGGCTTCCCTCGAGCAGCAGAAGGTTTCAAGTTCATCTGTGGGTAGCGTGTATCAGTACTTCATTCCTTGCCATGGCTGAATAGTATTCTATTGCATGGATACATCACATCTTATTCATTTGTTTACTGGGTTGTGGGTGCTTGGTGTGTTTCCACCTTTTGGCTCTTATGGATAACGCTGCTGTGAACTTTCATGCACGTTTTTGTGTGGACATACGTCTTCATTTCTCTTGGGTGTGTACCTACAAGGAGAACTGTTGGGTCATGTGATAAATCTCTGTTTAACCATCTGAGGAGCCTCCAGACAGTTTTCCCAAGTGGTTTCACCATCGTGTGTTCTCACCAGCAATGTCTCAGGGTCCCAATTTCTCCACATCATCACCAACATTTCTTACTACCTGATTTTTTAAAGTTTTTTTTTTTTTGGCTGTGCCTCTCGGCTTTTGGGATCTCAGTCCCCAACCAGGGATCAAACACGGGCCAAGGCAGCAAAAACTTAGAATCTCAATTGCTAGACCACCAGGGAACTCCCTACTGTCTGACCTTTTGATGACAACCGTAGCAGTGGCTGTGAAGTGGTAATCTGGTTGTGGCTTTGATTTGCATTTCCCTGACGGCTAACGATGTTGAGCATCTTTTCATGTGCTTAATGGCCATTTGCATATCTTCCTTGGAGAAATGTCTTTTCAGATACTTTGCCCAGTTTTTAATTGGGCTATTCATCTTTTTATTATTGAGCTGTTTCAGTGTGGGTTTTAGCAAAGGGATATAGGGCTGGCTGAATTTGCTCACTGTCTGAACCATCTGGAGACAGGTGGATCCGAGACCACTGTCTCTCATCTTAGAAAATCAGATATTTCTTTTCTTTTTAAAAAAATTTTTTATTGGAGTATAATTGCTTAATAATGTTGTGTTAGTTTCTGCTGTACAGCAAAGTGAATCAGCTATGCTGTGCTGTGCTTAGTCACTCAGTCATGTCTGACTCTTTGGGACCCCAAGGACTGTAGCCTGCCAGGCTCCTCTGTCCATGGAGATTCTCCAGTCAAGAATACTGGAGAGAGTTGCCATGCCCTCCTCCAGGGGATCTTCCCAACCCAGCGGTCGAACCCAGGTCTCCCTCATTGCAGGCAGATTCTTTACCATCTGAGCCACCAGGGAAGCCCAAGTATACTGGAATGGGTAGCCTATCCCTTCTCTAGGGGATCGTCTTGATTCAGGCATAGAACTTGTGTCTCTTACGTCTTTTGCACAGGCAGGCTGGTTCTTTACATCAGCGCCACCTGGGAAGCCCATATATTTCATAGTAGTGGACATATGTCAATTGCAATCATTGATCAAGTAGATCAAAGTTCAAATAAAGGAAACTGGAGTAGGACACGCCTAGCCATCGTCACACCAAGGAAGAATGCTGTCTGGCTGTGTGACCTTGGGCGAAGGACTTAACTTTTCTGAGCCTCTGGTTTGGGTCTGTAGTATAGGCTGGTTCTCTCAATGTGTGCGTGTTAGAAGATTCTCTCCCTCAGCACTCTTTCTGCGGCAGGTGCTGCAGTAAGTGCTGCTCCAGGATTAATGAGACTAATGCTGCTTCCCTTCTTCTCCCGCCTTTCCCAGCTCAGCTCTGGTTCTCAGGGCTCAAAGGCTCAGAGCACTTGAAGGTAAGTCACTCTTCCCGGGGGGCTTCCCTGGTGGCTCAGTCAGTAAGGCATCCCCCCACAATACAGGAGACCTGGTTTCTATCCCTGGGTCAGGGAAGATCCCCTGGAGAAGCAATGGCAACCCCTCAACCGTATTCTTGTCTGGGAAATCCCATGGACAGAGGAGCCTTGTGGGCTGCATGTGGTCGTGAAGAGTCGGACACGACTGAAGCGATGGAGCACACACGCGTGTGTCCTCATGTTACAGATGAGAAAGAGGAAAGGCAAGGAGTTTAAGGGATTTGCCAAAACACACCTAGTGAGTCGTCAAGTTATCCAGACTCCTTGCTTGTTCCACCACACCATGCTGTCTCAAGGCGTTACCATGGGCGTCTGTGTTTGTGGAGTACATAGTCAGTTGACCTGGTCCTCGATGAATTAGGAGTCATGAACCCTCCTCTGATAATTCAAGCCATGACATATTCCAAGATAAGATATGAAGGGGTAGGGCCCTTACTCTGCAGTCTTTGTGCATCTGATCTTCACTGATGTGCCCAGCACTGTTAATCCCTATGTGACAAATACAGTGAGCCCTGTTCAGTCCATGAACTCATGCTGCCCTGAACATCATTTAGACTGTTAGCTATAGTTGGGGTTTCTTAAGCCGAACAGTGCAAAGCCCTGAAGATATGCAAAGCCCTGAAGATACATGTGACCTGACTCAGCGGCTCAGTCGATAAAAACAATCACCCAAAGAGGCAGAGTTATGCCTCTGAAAATTCACAGTGGTCCTTCTACTTCTTTGGCCACTCTCTTCAAAGCTTCACTGCTTTGATTCCATTTTAGCATTTAATTTTCCACCTTTCTTCATAAGGGCTTCCCTGGTGGCTCAGACAGTAAAGAATCTGCCTGCAAAGCAGGAGACCCAAGTGTGATCCCTGGGTCTGGAAGATCCCCTGGAGGAAGGCATGGCCACCCACTCCAGTATTCTTGCCTGGAGAATCCCACGGATAGAGGAGCCTGGTGGGCTACAGTCCATGTGGTTGCAAATAAGCAGACATGACCGAGCGACTAACACTTACACTGTCATTTTTTTTCACGGAGAAAATTCGAGTCACGCGTGCGCTCTCCCCCGACTCCTGTCCACTTCATCTCTACCCAGCTCAAGTGCATCTCCGCTTGTTCTTGCCTCTGCCTCTCTAGTCAAAGGGGAAGAAGTATTTATTCCTCCTCGTAGATGCATCAGTCAGGGTCCATGCAGGAAGTGGAATTCATTCAGATGATTTAAACGAGGAGACTTTTAAGGAAGTGTCTAATTGTAGAGGGTGGGCTTCCTAGGTGGCTTAGTGGGACCAGGGAGGCACGAAGACTCAGACACGACTTACCGACTACAAAGCAAATTATAAAGAGCGCTTGTGGACAGGTTTTAAAGAAACAAAGAAAAGATGTCAACACTCCCAATAATGAAAGTCACCACCGCCCTAGGGTTGAAGACACAGTCTGGTGGTCAGAGACCAAGATCGAGGGGCCAGCGAGGCTACATTGCTCCTCGTGGCTTCAGAGGAGCCTCTGCTTCCTTGCCTTTTCCAGCTTCTTGACGCCACCTGTGTCCCTTGGCTCATGGCCCCCTCCCTGCGTCCCTCTAACCTCTCTGCTCTCACCACATTTCCTACTGCTGACTCGGGCCTTCCTGCCTCCTCTTGTAAGGACCTTTGGGATGACCCTGGGCCCATCCCCATCATCCAGGATCATTTCCCCTCCGAGGATGCTCAGCTTAACGCCACCTGCCCTAGGTATTCATCGACAGGTGAATGGATAAAGAGGCTGTGGTGTGTGTGTGTGCGATGGAATATTACTCAGCCATATAACGGAATGCATTTGAGCCCGGTCTAATGAGGTGGAGGAACCTAGAGCCTTATTATACAGGGTGAAGTAAGTCAGAACGTGAAGGACAAATATCATATATTAATGCATATCTATGGAGTCTGGAAAGATGGTGCTGATGGACCTGTTTGCAGGGCAGCAGAGGAGATGCAGACATAAGGGACAGGCTTGTGGACACAGTGTGGGAAGACAGGGTGGGACAGATAGAGAGAGTAGCACTGAAACATATACACTACCATATGTGAAATAGTGGGGATTTGCTGGGAGACACAGGGATCTAAAACCTGTGCTCTGGGACAACCTAGAGGGGTGGGATGGGGTGGAAGATGGGAGGGAGGCTCAAGAGGGAGAGGATCTGTGTGTACGTACAGCTGACTCACTTTGTTGTACAGCAGAAACCAACACAGCGTTGTAAAGTAATTATACCCCAATTAAAAATAAATTAGGAAAAAATCCCTTCTGCCGCGTTCCCTTTGCCACGTAAGATCATGTGGCCACAGGTTCAGGGAATTAGTCGATGAGCATCTCCGGGGGCCCTTGTTTGCCTACCTGAACCAGCATCTTGCCATGCCGGCCGCACTGGAAATGTAGGCATTGCTCTACCCTCCCTGCTTAGGACAAGAGTGAATGAAAAGTTGGTCCTTTATATGATCTTGCTGCATGAAAAGTGAAAACTGTTAGTCACTCAGCCGTGTTTGACTCCTTGTGACCCCATGCACTATAGCCCACCAGGCTCCTCTGTCCATGGGATTTCCCAGGCAAGAATACTGGAGTGGGAAGCCATTCCTTTCTCCAAGGGATCTTCCCAACCTAGGGATCGAACCCAGGCTGCATTGCAGGCAGATTCTTTACCATCTGAGCCACCAAGGAAGCTTGCCACGTGGAAGGGAATTCACAAAGCTGGAGTCTTCCTCCCTGGAAGCTTTGCTGTTAGTGTCAGGGGACAGCGCTGGGCACTCTCTGCGGGCCACAGCGCAGTTCCCCTGAACTTGAGTTGATGCTCCACCTGACTTCTGCCCTGGTTAGGGGGGTGGGGAGGGAAGCGTGGCAGATGGATGGACTTCACATCACCTCGACTTCTTTTCCTGGGTCTAATCACTTTCATTAAAATCCACCACACATTTCCAGTGTATTAAAAATATATTTGGTGTTAGGCTGTGCATGTCTTCAAAACCTGAGAAAAAACCCACGCTGAACCAGTAATATGGTTTTACATTCCCCTCGTTTGCAGGAAATAGAGTTCTGAGCAGTTCAGGCTGATTTATCCAACCTCAGAGAACAGACATGTTCCAGAAATATCCCCGCTCTGCTGGCCCTCCCCCTGGCTCTCTGAACTGCCTTGGCATCTATTTACAACTCCAGGAGTGGTCTTGCCTGCTAATTTCTGAGTAGGATGGGAAGGCAGGAGCCAGGGTCAGCTTGCCAAGGCCTGCCTCCTAGTCCAGGAAAGTCCTTTTGGGTCTTATATTCTGGGTTTTGGATCCAGCCTTTCTGGATAAAGTGGGGAAAGATATGCTGAAGTGGAAGCCGCATTTAGTGACAGAGGGGAGATGAATGTTCGTGGAAATGTTTGCATGCAGTTCCAAATGAACGTGTTTTAAAAGATTTATGTATCAGTTAAATATTTTGACAGCGAAGCAAAAATAACTGTGGAGACCCCCTCCATCTGGCTTCCCCCCGCTCCTGTTTACTGCATGAATATTTACACGGCTGCTTTGGAAGTTTCACCGATTCGAGGATGAATGTACAGAAAAAGAGTCTGTCTCCTGGCCAGAGTAGGAGACAACTTTTTAATCCTGAGAGTTGAGGATGAGGGAAAACACAAGTCCAGGCCACCCTCAAGGGGCTTCGTCTCCTCTCCTTTTGTGTCCGAGACTAAAGTCACACCCTCCACCCTTCCCACCAAATTCCTAATGAATGCTTTGCTGTTATTCTTACTAGTGGCAAATGTGATTGTACTTGCAGGGATGTGAGTGGCTGCGATAGAAAAACTTTGATTGGCAGCTAGTGCCAGGGAGAGAAAATGTTGCTTGTGCGTAAGGAATTTCAGCCGCTTCCCTCATGGGTCAGTGGGTAAAGAATCCACCTGCGATGCAGGAGACACAGGAGATGCGGGTTTGATCCCTGGGTTGGGAAGGAGGAGAAAATGGCAACCCACTCCAGTATTCATGCCTGGAGAATCTCATGAACAGGGTCGCAAAGAGTCAGATGTGACTGAGCAACTCAACAGAGACAGAAAGAAAGAATTTCAGGTCTATGGACCAGAAAAGTAGCACATGGAACTTTTTACTGGAATGCAATGGCACCCCACTCCAGTACTCTTGCCTGGAAAATCCCATGGACGGAGGAGCCTGGTAGGCTGCAGTCCATGGGGTCGCTAGGAGTCGGACACGACTGAGCGACTTCACTTTCACTTTTCACTTTCGTGCATTGGAGAAGGAAATGGCAACCCACTCCAGTATTCTTGCCTGGAGAATCCCAGGGACGGGGGAGCCTGGTGGGCTGCCGTCTATGGGGTCACACAGAGTCGGACACGACTGAAGCGACTTAGCAGCAGCAGCAGTGTAGCTTACATAGAGCAGGGTGGGCAGTCAGGGAAGGCTTCCTGCAAAGTTTTGAGGCAGAGCTGAGGAGTCTAAGAGTCAAGGAAGAGCTGGCTTGAAGGTTCCACCCCTTTAGGACCCCTGACCCACTGGGTGGGCCTCACCGGAGTCCCTGTACCTGCCTCCCACCATCTACAAGGCTCTCTGGCCAGGTCTCACTTCCCGATCTCATCTCAAACAAAAATGCTGAGAAGCAGAATTTTTTCCTTTTTTGAGGCTAAACCTCATTTGGTGGCAAATCCTGCCTGAGCTCCCATGAAGCTCTTGATCATCTTTATTTCTCTTTTACTCCTCCTCCTGAGTTTCACTACAAAATTCTGGGTGTGGTTGATTACAGATGACATCCCAGGCCCTGCTGCAGACAGTAGGAAATAAACAATCTTTAGACTGATTACTTTCCTAAAACCAACAAATTCAGAGTTCCAGTAGCCCACCAGGCTCCTCTGTCAATGAGATTCTCCAGGCAAGAATACTGGAGTGGGTTGCCTTGCCCTTCTCCAGGGGATCTTCCTGACCCAGGGATTGAACCTAGGTCTCCCGCATTGCGGGCAGATACTTTACCATCTGTGCCACCAGGGAAGCCCTCTGGCCCAAGCATTTTGACTAAGGGATTGTGGACCTGGGTCTTTCTTGCAGTAAATGCTCTGACTTTGTTGAAAAGTCTGTCTCCCCAGGAGCCCATGAGCTTACGAGAGGAGGCTAGTTTCATCTTTATATGCCAGGGCCCTCGATTGGGTCATGTCCATAAGCATGAAAAATATTGGTCGACAGATTACTAATCGGAGATGTTCACTGAGGGTGCCCCTCTTCTATGTACCGCCAGGGAGGATGACGGGCTGAGCTGTACAGGGTGGCTTTGACCATGAGATGTAGCGCAGCTGGATCAGGCAGATGTGGTACATTGTGCCCTGGTGGTGGGGGTGGGTGGTCACAGCCCTAAACGGGCAGGAAGGTAGGCGTGTGGACCCTGAAGACCCACCCCTCCCCCGCCCCCAGACTCAGGAAAAAACAGGGGCAGGAGACCTTGAATTTATTGATACTAACTCTCTGCTCCACGATGGAATGAGAAGGCTTGAAATGGAGCGGGACCCTATAGTCCTTGCCCTCCCCCATCATATCCTCCGCCTGCCTTTTGTCTGTGGAAAACTTTAGTCAAAGAATAAGTTTAATCAGAGAAGTGAGAAATGTGGAAGCAAAGGAAAACAGTCAGAGGAGACTAAATGATAATAATGTAGCCAGTTAGCTTAGTCAAGGACCTTTAGTTCTTCCTCAAGGGCTATAGATAAAATTCTGAGCCATATCCTGTGAGCTGTCATATAGATACTAAAACACCAGGTGGAGGAAGTTATCTACACGATGACCAGACAACAGAATGGGAGAGCCTAGAGATCTCTTCAAGGAAATGAGAGATACCAAGGGAACATTTCATGCAAAGATGGGCTCAATAAAGGACAGAAATGGTATGGACCTAACAGAAGCAGAAGATATTAAAAAGAGCTGGCAAGAACACACAGAAGAACTGTACAAAAAGGATCTTCACGACCCAGATAACCATGAAGGTGTGATCACTCACCTAGAGCCAGACATCCAGGAATGTGAAGTCAAGTGGGCCTTAGGAAGCATCACTACAAACAAAGCTGGTGGAGGTGATGGCATTCCAGTTGAGCTCTTTCAAATCCTGAAGGATGATGCTGTGAAAGTGCTGCACTCAATATGCCAGCAAATTTGGAAAACTCAGCAGTGGCCGCAGGACTGGAAAACGTCAGTTTCCATTCCAATCCCAAAGAAAGGCGATGCCAAAGAATTTTCAAACTACTGCCCCCTCCTTCTGTCTCTAAAAGTTCTCCCTTCACTGGTTGCCAAGGGTTGGGGGAAGTCAGCCTTTGCACAGATGTCCCCAGTTGCTTGCATCTGAAACAAAGCAAACTTGCCTTTCCACCAGCCTGGCCTGTTTACTGGCTTTTGAGCAGCAAACAACCGGATCCAAACACTCTTTGGTAACAAGTTCATTTAGAGAGAAACAAAGAAAAAAGGTCCTCCACCCCGCACATCCACGTTAGTGAAGTAGAAGCCACACTGGCTGAACAAATGAATAAAGTGATAAAGGAGGGCTTAATCCTTTATTTTAAATCCCTGATGAGTTTTGTTCTCCTACATGTCAGGGATTGGTTTATCGTCACTGTACGTGACATTCAAGGGACCTCCTCAGCGGCTCCTGACTTCTCTAGAGTCAGTACGGAGTAGAAGGACAGAGCATTCAGAAAATGAGGTAGAACCCTTGTGCCAGGTCTGACATCAGACACTATTTCTGCATGGGGGGAGCAAACAGCTTCGAAAAACTTGGTTGAATGAGTAAACTCATAGGGAAAATGATCAGCCGTGTGGTTACCAGAGACAGGAGTAGAGGGAGAGGGGAGTAGATGAAGGTGCTGAAAAGGTACAGATTTCCCGTTATAAGATAAATAAATGCTGGGATGTAATGTACAACATGATGGATATAATTTATAGGTAATTAAGATATATAAGGATGTATGTTACACAAAAATCGTTAAGAGAGTAAGTCCTGAGTTTTCATCACAAGGAAAAATACTTTTTTCTTTTCCTTTAATTTTCTACCTATGCGAGATGATGGACGATCACTACGTTTATTGTGATAATCATTTCATGATGGATGTGAGTCAGCCAACACCTTGAACTTACACAGTGCTGTACGTGTGTCAATTACATCTCAAATAAAAGCAGAATGAACAAACCTTTGGTTTAAGTAGATATTTGTGGAAACATCCCTAGAAATCTTGAAGGGGAACACTAGAGAGCGAAAAAAGAAAACAGGAAAAAAGAAGAAGGAAAAAAAACCTGTCATCCAACAGCGTGGTTGGGGGACTGCAGGATAACCTGTAACCCACTAGGTGGCACTGCGGATCCACCCTTGAAGCACTCAGCGCCTGTCTCTATGGTAACAAGTTTACAAATTTATGGGGAGAATTGGCCTCGTCCTCTGGGTGTGTGCGTGGTGTAAGAAGCAGTTTTGAGTGTTCAGAGAAGTCAGCTCTGTGCAGCAGGGACTGTTGATATGTAGGTGTCAAAGAGAGACAGAATCACGGAAACTTAATCATACTGTGCAAGGCGATGAGGTACGTGAGAGCGTAGAACTCACTCCTTCTAATACATTTATAAGTCGCATAAGTCGCTCCTTCTCATACACTTACAAAGCACCTTCTTACGGCTTTCCCTGACTGTGATGCTCTTTAATGCACGCGACTTGGAAGCAGGGATCCGAGGCAGGCTGGGAGCCTGGGGGTGGGCTGCAGGCTGGATTTGCTTTTGTGCAAGATAATACTGCAGGAGGTCAGCCCCGGGGGGAGCTGGGGTGGCTTGAATTGTGGGTGTTCTAGGGTTTTCTATTACATAAAATATTACGTAAGCCCAGACAGCCAGTTCTACGTGTTATTTCGTGTCTAGGCGTTTAAGATCGTTCTCTCTTGAATGTGGGTATCCAGGCGTTTATGATCGCTCTCTCTTGAATGTGGGTATCCCAGCTCTCTGTATTAAACGTTACCAGAATGTGGCTCTGCTAACCCTCCAGACCCCTCTTGCTTGATCATAAGCCCAGCTCCCTGGTCTTTGTCTCCCTGGTGCTGTAGTTTCTCACCGGCAAGGTGCCCGTGGCTCCCTATTTACTGTGCGCTCTCTGACTTGGATTCTGGGCCAAGAGGGCAGCAGCTCTGACGCCTGCAGGGCGGCAGACATACTTCCCATGCTGACAGCGAGTAAATAAAAATGCTGCTCTGGAGAAACCCCTTCCCCCCAATCCAGTTACTTAGTAGCCAGAGAATGTTTCTAAAAATATATACATATTTGTTTAATATTAATTGATTGATGATTGCTTTGCAATACTGGTTTGATTTCTGCCATAGGTGCAAGAGAATTTTTTCAAGGTGACCGGTTTACACCTGCAGAGGGCTTGCCTTGGTGTAGAATTTGTGTTGGTTTTTAACAGTAACAGGAGGAGAAGGAAGCCACAGAGGATGAGATGGTTGGATGGCACCACTGACTCAATGGACATGAGTTTGAGCAAACTCCAGGAGATGGTGAAGGACAGGGAAGCCTGGCGTGCTGCAGTCCATGGGGTCACAAAGAGTTGGATATGACTTAGCAACTGAACAACAGTGGAGCCAAATCGTTCTTTTTCTTTTTTATCTTTACCACTGAGCCTCCAGGGAAGCCCCCCAAATCATTCTTTAATTTTTGTTTTCATGGAGAGAGGGAAAAGAGGAAAGAATGAAAAAACAGGACCTGAGTGATATTTTTGCAGACCTTTCTTTGTAAGAATATGCTCGTCTTGGAGTTTTACCTGGATAGCTGTTCTGATTATTTCACAGAATATTTTTAAAATTGAAAATATTTTGAAGTAATTTCAGAGTTAGAGAAAAGTTATTTAAAAAGTATAAAGAATTGCCATGATGGCAGTGGTTTAGTTGCTTAGTTGTGTCTGAGTCTTGCGACCCCATTGACTACAGCCTACCAGGCTCCTCTGTCTGTGGACTTTTCCAGGCAAGAGTACTGGAGTGGGTTGCCATTTCCTTCTCTAGGGGGTCTTCCCAACGCAGGGATCAAACCTGCGTCTCCTAAGTCTTCTGCATTGGTAGGTGGCTTCTTTACCATTAGTGCCACCTGGGAAGCCCCCAAACGAGGACATCTTCTCATAAAACCACAGTATAATTACCAAAAGCCAGAAATTAACATCAACACAATACTGTTATTTAATTAACGCGTGCTTAGTCGCCTCAGTCACATTTGACTCTCTGTGACCCCATGGACTGTAGCCCGCCAGGCTCCTCTGTCCAAGGGATTCTCCAGGCAAGAACACTGGAGAGGGTAGACATTACCTTCTCCAGGGGATCCTTCTGACCCAGGGAGTGAACCTTGGTCTCCCACATTGCAGGAAGATTCTTTACAGTCTGAGCCACAAGGAAAGAATAATGAACTTTATTAAAATTTTGTCGATTTCTCCACTAGTGTTTTCCATTTCATTTTCATTTAATTTCATTTCAAACATTTTCCCACAGTTCCGGACCTAATCCAGGATCACATATTGCATTTAGTTCTCGTGTATATTTGTGTCTTTAAAAATGAGTGAATTTGTTTTTTACTTGATAGTGGCCTTTGATTTTTTCCTTTTCTTGCTATTGTGAGTCAGGGCCTTGTAATTGAAAGTTTTTCTGCTTCTGGGAATCATGGATGTATCTTAAGTGGCTGGCAGACCTGGTGATGGAAAATATATAAATCCAGTAAATTCCCTGGTTGTTGAAGGGTTAGGATCACGCTCTCAGTGAGGAGGGCCCGAGTAGTCAGGGAATAAAGTTCCCACAGACTGTGGGGCATGGCCAAATAAACCCCATAAACTGACACAAACCTGAACTCAGACCTGCTAGTTCCTAGCTGTGTGACCTTTGGAAAATTGCTTCACTTCTCTGAGCAGCAATTTCCTCTATAAACTGTAGATCATAATCTGAGTCTTGGAAAGTCAGTATGAGGATAAATGAAATAGATAATATCCAATGAAAACGTATCCACTGCAGGGCCTGGTGGAAAAAGCTCTATATGCACTTTCTTCCATTCCCAGAGGGAATCCTTTTTTATCATATTAAAAGTATTAAAGAATGCTCAAAATATTTGAAACTGTGTTTTCATTTTCTTAGATTTAAACCACAAAGTAGTTTAAGTAAACTTTTAAAGACTGTTCATTACCTCAACTTTTTCAACCATTGTAAACATTTAAAAGATCTCTATAACATTTTTTTTTGGTATATGTTAATTCCAAACTCCTAATTTATCCCTCCCTCTGCTTTCCCTTTGGTAAACGTAAGTTTATTTTCTAGGTCTGTGAGTCTAGTTCTGTTTTATAAGTTAATTTGTATCACATTTTGATTCCACATATAAGTGATATCATATGATGCTTATCTTTGTTTGACTTATTTCAGAAGAGGAACTAAAAAGCCTCTTGATGAAAGTGAAAGTGGAGAGTGAAAAAGTTGGCTTAAAGCTCAACATTCAGAAAACGAAGATCATGGCATCTGGTCCCATCACTTCATGGGAAATAGATGGGGAAACAGTGGAAACAGTGTCAGACTTTATTTTTCTGGGCTCCAAAATCACTACAGATGGTGACTGCAGCCATGAAATTAAAAGACGCTTACTCCTTGGAAGGAAAGTTATGACCAACCTAGATAGCATATTCAAAAGAAGAGACATTACTTTGCCAACAAAGGTTCGTCTAGTCAAGGCTATGGTTTTTCTTGTGGTCATGTATGGATGTGAGAGTTGGACTGTGAAGAAGGCTGAGCGCCGAAGTATTGATGCTTTTGAACTGTGATGTTGGAGAAGACTCTTGAAGAGTCCCTTGGACTGCAAGGAGATCCAACCAGTCCATCCTAAAGGAGATCAGCCCTGGGATTTCTTTGGAAGGAATGATGCTAAAGCTGAAACTCCAGTACTTTGGCCACCTCATGCGAAGAGTTGACTCATTGGAAAAGACCCTGGTGCTGGGAGGGATTGGGGGCAGGAGGAGAAGGGGACGACAGAGGATGAGATGGCTGGATGGCATCACTGACTCGATGGACGTGAGTCTGAGTGAACTCCGGGAGGTGGTGATGGACAGGGAGGCCTGGCGTGCTGGGATTCATGGGGCTGCAAAGAGTCGGACACGACTGAGCGACTGATCTGATCTGATCTGATGATAATTTCTAGGTCTATCCATGTTGCTGCAGATGGCATTATTTTATTCTTTTTAATGGCCGAGCAATATTCCGTTGAACCACATCTTCTTCATCCATTCACCTGTCAGTGGACACTTAGGCCGTCTCCATGGCTCTGGTAAACAATGCTGCAGTGGACATTGGGATGCATGTATCTTTTGGATTAGAGTTTTCTCTGGATGTATGCCCAGGAGTGGGACCACTGGATCATACGGTAACTCTCTTTTTAGTTTCTTAAGGAAACTTTATACTGTTTTCCACAGCGGTGCTTTTTTTTTTTGTCTACACCATGTGCCTTGTGGGATCTTAGGTCGCTGACTGGGGCTTGAAACCAGGCCCTCACCGGTGAGAACGTGGAGTTCTAACCACTGGGCAAAAGAACTCCCAGTGGTGCTTTTATAAATGAAAGTTTTTGTTTTGAGATAATCGTAGATTCACATGCAGTTATAAGACATAATTCAGAGAGAGCTCATGTACCCTTTATCCACGTTGCCTCCTTGGGAACTTCTTGCGGAACACTGGAACAGCGTCTCCGGAAATTGGTGATGGACAGGGAAGCCTGGCGTGCTGCAGTCTATGGGGTCACAAAAAGTCGGACATGACTGAGCGACTGAACTGAACCGAACATTAACACAGTAGGGCACACAAACTTCTCCAGGCCAGAAAGTAGTCAGACTGGTTTGTATTTCCACTAAAAGAGCAATACTTGAGAAAAAAAAATTTTTTTTGGAAAACCTTTTCAAAACTTGAAATCAGAGATTCTTATTTTCCAATAGTGAGAGTATTAAAAAGAAAACAATTCTCAAGAAACAAGATTGTTGAAATATGAAAAATTCCCAACAATTGATAAGATACTCTGGAGCAGGATCTCTAACAACATGCAATGTTGAGACATAATGATTTTTCTCGTAATTGCCAATTCTGTAAAAGTAAGAAAAACAAATCCAGGAGGAATTGTTTGGCAAGTTTCATGAATCTAGCTTAAGTTTTGCATTTTTGGTGCACTTCCTTCAGTTGCAGGACCTAAGAAAGGCAGCATCAACCCCAAGTATAAGTGATTATAGAGAAGCTGTGATTGGCGGATGGGCGAGGGGCCATGAATGAGCCATGGCTCCCACTGCAGACTTAAGTGATAATACTTGATGTAAAAACTCAAGTTACGCCAGGCAGGACATTTAGCACATAAGTGAATAAATAAACTGTTTATAAACTGACATTTGACTCTTTATTCCACATCCCTAGAAAGTTTGGGTTTTCAGGTTGACCCCCACACTTTTTTTAAATAACGTATTCTCACTAGGAAAATGGAAGGTCACTTTGCGTTTGGCTGTCAGGGAAAGTTTTCCGCCCTTCTTGGCTGTGGGATAAGAATTTAACTATGTCTCCTCTGGCCATTTAACTTCCAACACAGTCAAGGCAGAGCTAATAGAAATAAACGTGGAAGCAGGGCAGCAGGTTGGGAGCTGATTTGCATTAGAACTTCCCTGAATACCTCGAGTTTGCAGTTTTTAGGATGCCCTGAGTTGACCTGCAGGAATGTAATTTAACTAGTTTGCTACCCATTTAAGCCTCAGGCATGTTCAAGCTATATGTTTTTTTTTTTTCCCCCATCAGGATTCTAACAGTGTAATTTATTTTCTCCATTAGTGTTCACTCCTGAATGCTGGTTCAGATGCTTATTGGGAAGACATGGAACTGCTTGACAGTGTGGGTTTTGGCTTTGCTAAAATTAATTAAATTAAATTAGTGGCCCCGGGCACTGGATGGTGGTCTTTAAGATTTTCTCCTTTGTAAGCAGGAAGGTAACTGGCTGTACTCTTCAGTATCACTGGAGGTTAGTGAGTTGACACAGCTGTGGTGGGTATGTAGGTATAGGTTGGCACAGGTGGTGACACAGGTAGGTGGTAGCTTGGCACAGGTGTGTCCTGGGCTTAAACAGAGTCCCCAGAAGTTGATCATCTGCCCCTTGCCTGCAGACCTCGGGTCCCACCCTGGGCTCTGTCTAGCCCTCCCTCCTGCTGAAGTGGGCTCACTGGAAGATGGAGAAAGAGCTTATGTCTCTTGGTGTTAATTTACCATAGTGTTAGTCGCTCAGTCGTGTCTGACTCTTTGCGACCCCATGGATGGAGTCCACCAGGCTCCTCTGTCCATGGGCTTCTCCAGGCAAGAATACTGGAACAGGATGCCATTTCCTTCTCCAGGGGATCTTCCTGACCCAGGGATCGAATCTGGATCTCTGGCATTGTAGGCAGATTCTTTACCAATTGAGCCACCAGGGAAGCCAAAATCACATCCCACCGTCCCTGGGTGGGCTTGAATCACCAACATTTTGTTTAACAGCTGAATGTACTAACCGATTGCACCGGAGTTCCCATCAGGATGTCTGTGTGCAGGTGTGTGGAGGGGTGTGTGTGTGTCTAGCAGCTGAGTCCTTTCCTCAAAACCCAGTCTTCTTTTCCCCAGACTGGCAGACAGGTGGGGACTGTGATCATCTGGCCAGCCTCTCTGCACCTGGCCTGCCCACTCCAGAGTCCCCGCCCTGCTCTCAGCTGGACATCTCGGGCACCTGAATTCCCTTCTGCCTTGAGTCGAGAGGTCAGCCTCACCTAGGGGGACCAGCAGCCCAAAAGAAGCTCTGCAGAGGTCTGAATCCTATATGGGAGACAGGCTCAAATCTTTCCCTGTAGGATGCCTCCAAGCTCCAGGCACATCAAGGGAGTGGCTGCCCGGGCATCTGCAGTATTCAGTGCCAGTCCTCAGGTGACCGCTAGGGGACAGTGTGGCCCGACTCCTGCTGCCACCTGGTGCCCCACGGCCCAGCCCCGCTGGTTGAGCAGTGCTGTGTGCTGCAGTTCAGAGCCATGGCCCGCAGCTATCGTCACCACCTACACCTGCTGCTTCTCCCCCTCGACCACAGCCACAGGTCAGAAATGCTTTCTTGCCTCTGAGCCCCGGAACGTCTCTTTCATGGGACTCCTGGGGGCTGAGCAACCAGAAATCTCACTTGGCATTTGGCATATTCTGGCATTTCTTGCAATCTTTTAGTGTAACTTATGTCTACATTCAGTTTTATGTTTCCAGAGGGAAGGGTCCGACTCTTTACAACTCCATGGACTGCAGCCGACCAGGCTCCTCTGTCCATGGGATTCTCCAGACAAGAATACTGGAGTGGGTTGCCACAACCTCCTCCAGGGGATCTTCCCAACCCAGGGATTGAACCCATGTCTCCTGCCTTACAGGCAGATTCTTTACCACAGAGCCACTGGTGAAGCCCCATTTCTGGGTACACCCAGATATTCCTAGATCCATGGCCCTCCGTCCGGTCTCACTCCTCAACTGTGTTCCTCACCCTCTGTTTCCTTATCCATCAAATGCGGACAGTACGCATACATATTTGCCTCACTACCCACAAAGGACATGCTGTTTGTGGTTTAGTTGCTAAGGCACGTTTGACTTTTTGTGACCCCATGAACTGTAGCTCACCAGGCTCCTCTGTCCATGGGATTCTCCAGGCAAAAATACTGGAGTGGGTTGCCACTTCCTTCTCCAGGGTATCTTCCCGACCCAGGGATCAAACTTTGCCCCTCTGACTCTGCCTCTCTTGCATTGCGGTGGTTTCTTTACCATCTGAGCCTCTGGGGAAGGACCCATGAAAATGACATGTTTTCCCCATAACCTCTTCAGGGGCTGAAGGATTAAAAGAATAAACACAGCAGTTAGGAGTTGAAGGCTTAGGAGGCAATCAGGCATCCCTTTTGAAAGCCTCTTGTCTCTGGGATGACCACTTTGATGACATCACGAGCTGTGTATACAGCATGGCTCCTTGGCAAGTGTAGGGGGCTTCTCGGGGTCACTGATGGGCGTGACGACCCGCTCATTGCCCTAAACATCCGAGCTAGGTTGTGGTTCTTTGACCTTGTATTATGTCTCAGTTTTATGCTTTTCTAAACCCTCTCATATATATTTTTTCCCATTAGTTGGTACCCAGCCTGTTGTGGCAGCTGGGACATTTGCTGGGGAGACCTGTCTGGAGTCACTGAGCTGATGGTGGAAGTCAGGATGGAAAGGGGATTGCTCTCTAGACACCTTCTGTCTTCTTCTCACTCTCACTCCTGCTCGGAAGTGGATGCTGTCGGGGACTTCCCTGGTGGTCCAGTGGCCGAGAGCGCTCCCAGAGCAGGGGGCTGGGGTTCCATCCCTGGTCAGGGAACTAGATCCCACATGTAACAACTAAGAGTTCACATGCAGCAACTAAGACCTGGCACAGCCAAATAAATGAATAAATAAATATTAAGAAGAGAAACAAATGCTGTTTTCAGGGCAGGAGGGCACTGTGGGGCAGCGCCTTGGGCACCCTGGCAGTGCCATGCCTGTGTTCCCATCACCCACAAGAGTGGCCAGTCACTGCATCATCTGGTAACTTCTGAACTGGCCTCGGTTACTCAAAGTGTGGTCGGTGGATCAGCAGCATCAGCTGGAGCACGTTGGAGCTGCAGCGTCCCAGCCCACCCCAGGGCTGCGCCGGAGCCCAAGGGGGCTGCCGTCCTCCCCATGAAACCTGTGTGGTCAGCGCGGCCTGTTGAGTGAATGGTCATCAG
The DNA here is from genome assembly GCF_055505025.1 of Bos grunniens. Classification (NCBI taxonomy): domain Eukaryota; kingdom Metazoa; phylum Chordata; class Mammalia; order Artiodactyla; family Bovidae; genus Bos; species Bos grunniens. The sequence continues at coordinate 53,723,698 of NC_141185.1, read as the reverse complement.
TCATGGTATGCGTGTCGGTGGTTGAGGGGTCCCCCTTCCCAGGCCCTCAGTGATAGATACAGGGACCCCCAGGTAGGCAGCTCTCTGCTCTGAGCTCAGGGGTCAGATTCATGCATTACAACCCCCAAGGGCCTCCTGGAGCCCACTGATCTGACTTTAGGCCCACGTGGAGGTCACTGAAGCCCAGCAGGGCCCACAGCCTGAGGACACTGTGTCTGTGGCCTCTCCCCTCTCACAAGGCCATTTCTGACCCTTCATTCTCCTCCGGCGAGGGGGCAGTCTTCCCCAGTGCCGACCCAAGCCAGACACTCAGCAGAAACCCTAGTCATTTCCTCTAATGCGAAGAGAAAGGCGCCCACTTTATTAACAACATAAATCCCAGAGGGTCTGCATCAGTCTTAATTGCTAAGCACGGAGGGCCCACGTGTTCATAAAAATGCTCTGAAGAGGCCCTGGGAACCCCTGTACCACCCCTGGTAGCATCCTCCTGTAAACACACCCATGTCCTGGAGTGGAGCACATTGTCTTAGAGAGAATTGTGTCAGCTGGAACCAAGCTGAATTCAGCCTAATGCAAAATTCATGCCAAAGGATGGATGGCAAATGAAAGATAGTTTATTAATCCAGCTTATTCAAGGCTCCTAAGAAACAGTCGGGTGGCAGAAGCAGCCCATGAATATTCTTGATGCTAATTGGGATGGTGCTTCCGGCCTCTGCTGGGCGGAGGTGGGAGGGGGCAGGTCGGGAGGCAGTGTTCACAGTCCCCTTTGGGAGGCGAAGAGTTGGGCCTGGCTGTGAGCGGCCACCTCCCGACTGTGGCCCGGCTAAGGGAGCCATGTCCCTGCCCCATCTGGACGACTGGATCACGGCCCCCTGCGACACGCACCGTCAGTTGTCCCCCGCATTCCTCCCTGTGGCTGCGCACGCGTGGGTGAAGCAGGATCTGTATGGAGCTGCTCCTGATGAGGAGTCAGGGGCGGGGGGCACACGGCATGGGCGGGGGCCTGGCATCCCAGCTCTGTGCCTGCCAGCCACGTGGCTTAAGGGACACTTCCTGCCCCGCTTGGCTGTAACTTTCCCTCTTCACCATGTTCTAGGGGTTCCACGAGGTAGGTGTGCAGAGTCCTGGAAGGGGTCTGGTGAGCGCTCGGTACACGGTAGCTGTGTCACGTCGATTCCCACGGTGGTCCCACTGACCTCCATCCTCTGAAGGTGGCCTGGCCTACTGACTTGCTTTAAAACATTTTTAAAGACTTTTAAAAAATGTGTGTGCTCAGTCGCTTCAGTCATGTCTGACTCTTTGAGACCCCATGGACTGTAACCCACCAGGCTCCTCTGTCCATGGGATTATCCAGGCAAGAATACTGGAGTGGGTTGCCATGCCCTCCTCCAGGGGATCTTCCTGACCCGGGGGTCAAATTCGAGTCTCTTACATCTTCTGCACTGGCAGGCGGGTTCTTTACCACTAGCACCACCTGGGAAGATCCTTTTTAAATAAATATTTAAGAGTCGTTTCGGAGAAGGCAATGGCACCCCACTCCAGTACTCTTGCCTGGAAAATCCCATGGATGGAGGAGCCTGGAAGGCTGCAGTCCATGGGGTCGCTAAGAGTTAGGCACGACTGAGCGACTTCACTTTCATGCATTGGAAAAGGCAATGGCAACCCACTCCAGTGTTCTTGCCTGGAGAATCCCAGGGACGGGGGAGCCTGGTGGGCTGCCGTCTCTGGGGTCGCACAGAGTCGGACACGACTGAAGTGACTTAGCAGCAGTTAAGAGTCGTTTTTAAATTTTCAGTTGTTCGGCTGCGCCAGGATTTAGTTGTGGCGTGTGGGTTCTCGTTCCCTGATCGGGGATGGAACTCAGGCCCCCTACACTGGGGGAGTGGAGTCAGCCGCTGGACCACCAGCGAAGTCCCTAAGAGTAGCTTTAAGGTCTCAGAAAAGCTGAGAGGGAGGTGCAGAAATGTCCATAGACACCCTCACCAATGCAACGTCCCCCACCAGAGTGGTGTCTTTGTCACAAGTGACGTACTTGCACTGACGTATCCTTGTCACCCAAAGTCCATAGCTTGCATGAGTTCGCTCTTAGTGTTGTACGTTCTGTGGGTTTGGACAACTACGTAATTATACGAATCCAATCCATCATTATAGTAGCGGACAGGGGATTTCTTTTTTTTCGGTTGTGCTGGATCTTAGTTGCAGCAAGCAGGATCTTAGTTCCCTGACCAGGGGTCGAACCCGGGCCCCCGGCATTGGGAGCACAGATTCTTAACCACTGGACCACCAGGGAAATCCTGCACACACAGCATTTACACCGCCCTAAAAATCGTCTGTGGACCACCTATTCATCTCTCCCTTCCTTCTAACCCCTCACAACCACTGAAAGGACCTTTTTACAGTCTCCACAATTTTGCTTTTTTCCGGAGTGTCTTATAGTTAGAATAATACAGTACGTATGTAGCCTTTTCAGATAGACTTCTTTCACTTAGTAGTATGAACTTAAGGTTTCCTCCTCGTCTGTTCATATCCTGATGGCTCATTTCTTTTCGGTATTGAATACTATTTCATTCTCTACGTGTATCACGGTTTTTTTTTTTAATCCATTCACCTACTGAAGGATGTCTTGGTTGCTTCCAAGTTTTGACAATTATGAATAAAGCTGCTATAAACATCTGTGTGCAGGTTTTTGTGTGAACATATGCTTTCAACTTCTTGGGAAGAATGCCAAGGAGAGCGATTGCTGGATCATATGGTAAGAGGATGTTTAATTTTACAAGAAGACTAAAGCTGTCTTCCAAAGTGGCTGTACCGTTTTGTGTTCTCACCGGCAGCGAGGGGACATTCCTGCTGCTCCACAGTGTCACCAGCATTTCATGCTGCCCGTGTTCTGGAGTTTGGACATTCTAATAGGTGTGCAGTGGCATCTCGTGTTGCACAGTGACTTGATCTAATAAACAGCACTGCAAAGGTGATGGAGTACCCCCTCTGTGATTAGATCACAACAGCCACGACTTTCCTATTGTTAGCTCTCTCTCTCTCTCTCTGGCCCTCCGGTTGCTCGCTCTGTTTACCAGCTCCATGCGGCAAGGATCAGGAGAAGGCCTCCAGGCAACAGCCAGTGTGGAACGGAGGCCCTCAATCCAAGAGCTTGAGAGGAACAGAATCCTGCCACCAATCACTTATGTGAGTTTGGAAGCAGATCCACCTGCCGGCTGACTTACTGATGAGTGCAACCCCGGTGGTACCTTCAATGCAGCATGGGAGAGATCCAGACCCAGAGGGCCCAGCTAAGTCACACTTGCATTCCTGACCTACAGAAACTGTGAGAGAACAGATACTGTTTTTCAGACAGCAACTTTTGGGATCTTTTGTTATGCAGCAGTAGCTAACAGACACAGTAGCCCCCAGAATATGTTTATTATTTTAACTGTCCTAACTCTGGTTAATGATATTAACAGGGGGCACAGCTAAATCACAGAGAAGAGGAATTTCTGGAATACTGATTTCTCAGCCCCCATGCTGACTTAGTTCACTTGGGTTGAGCCCCAGAGGAGGCTGACATGCACCCCTAGCAGGAAAAAAATGTTATTACAGTTCACGGGCTGACTATTGCAAAGAAGCAGGGAGCTTTGAAAAAATGCTGAGTTCTGGCCTTGTTGTGGAAGACTGATTCAGTAGACTAAGAGTGAGACCAGGGATCTGAAGTTCAAAAAAACAACCTCAGGTGTTTCTCACAATCATGTCGGGTTGGAAACTCCTGGCTTAGGTGATATTTGCATTATTTAGCTAATGTGCACATTCTCTGCAGTGTCTGCCTAATATTAAAACAGTGGCTTCTATTCCTGACTGCACACTACGATCACTGTGGGAGCTTTTAAAAGAATACCTTACCTGGCGCCCCACCCCAGACTAATTAAACCAGCGTCTCTGGGGTGGGGGGGCTCTGGCACTAATATTTTTAAAAGCTCCTCTGTTAAATCTAATGTGCAATGAGGGTTGAGATCTTCTGTTTTAAACCTTTAATGAACACATAGAATTTACTCATCACCTGCACTTGGAGGCTGTGTTTGATTATTGTCTGTTTTTAGTCTTTCATAGAACTGATTTTTTTATTCAAGATGTGAGTTTTCCAGCCTGATCTGTGTAAACCTGTTGGGATCTGTATCTCCCTTTGAGTTGAAGGCTAGAATTCCACCAAGGTGGCTGAAGATGAGGCTTGCTTTAAATAGTTTTTTGGGCAGCTTCACCTATTATTGGTTAGGTTTGTGGAAGAACTGAACCTTTAGGTCTTTTCCACACACACTGGTCTTGAAATAGTCTCCTCTATTAGGTATTTTGGTGGTGATTCTTTTGATGGTTGTGACCAGAGAGGCAGTGAGCCTGGGTCCTGAGAGCTGGTGGGACGACCCTTTAGGGCAGGTCAATAAAACAAATGGGCTTCCCTGGTGGTTCACTGGTAAAGAATCTTCCTGCCAATGCAGGAGGCATGGGTTCGATCCCTGGGTTGAGAAGATACCCTGGAGAAGGGAATGTCAACCCACGCCAGTATTCTTGACTGGAAAATTCCATGGACAGAGGAACCTGGTGGTCACGACTTAATGACGAAACCTCAACAAATCCATTCACAGATGCTGTGAAGTACATTTAGGAAGAACTTTGCTGCATGCTCTTGGAGACACCCTCGGTCTCAGAAATGCATGCGTCACCACTGGAACAAGGCTATGTAGTGTGGAGTGGGGCGAGGTGTCAGGCAGACATTCTATTGCCTGTTAGCTACCTACTAGGTGCTTGCCTGATTTTTGTGATGATTAATCCTTTAAATATTGGTTCCCAAACTATGCTACCAAGATCAACAACATCAGCATCACCTGGGACATAGATAGAAACGCACATTCGGACTGCTCAGTCATAAAAAATGATGAAATAATGCCATTTTTGGCAATCCATGGACCTAGAGATGATCATACTAAGTGAAGTAAGTCAGAAAGAGGAAGACAAACATCACATGGTATTCCTTATATACGGAATCTAAAATATGATCCAAATGAACTTATCTACGAAACAGACTCATGGACACAGAGCACAGACTTGTGGTGACTGAAGGGTGGGGGATGGGAGAGGGATGGACTGGAATTTGGGATTAGCAGATGCAAAGTACCATTGATAGAATGGACCAAAAACAAGATCCTACTGTACAGCACAGGGAGCTATATTCAACATTCTATGATAAACCATAATGGGAAAGATTATGAAAAAGAATGTATATATATATGTATAAGTGATTCACTTTGCTGTATTGCTATGGAGAAGGCAATGGCACCCCCCTCCAGTACTTTTGCCTAGAAAATTCCATGGACAGAGGAGCCTGGTGGGCTGCAGTCCATGGGGTCGCTAGAGTCGGACACAACTGAGTGACCTCACTTTCAATTTTCACTTTCACTTTTCACTTTCATGCACTGGAGAAGGAAATGGCAACCCACTCCAGTGTTCTTGCCTGAAGAATCCCAGGGACAGGGGAGCCTGGTGGGCTTCTGTCTAAGTGATTCATTTTGCTGTATAGAAGAAATTAATACAACATTGTAAATCAACTATAAGATGCACATGCGTGTCTGACTCATTGAGACCCCGTGGCCTGTAGCCCCCCGGGCTCCTCTGTCCATGGGATTTCCCAGGCAAGAATACTGGACTGAGTTGCCATTTCTTCCTCCAGAGGATCTTCCCAACCCAGGGATCAAACCCACCTCTTGTGTCTCCTGCATTGGCAAGGATATTCTTTACTATAGTACCACCTGGGAAGCTATATTTGAATAAAAAAAAAAAAAAAAAGAAAAGAAACCACTCCTTCTTACACCTTAATCTTGGACTTCTAGCTTCCAGAAATGAGAAAGTAAGTTTCTGTTGTTTAATGTCCCCCACCAAAAAAAAAGAAAGAAAAAAGAAATGCTCATTTTCGGGCCACGTGGGACCTGGTGAATCCGAAACTATGGAGGTGGGCCCCAGGGTGCCTGTTTTAAGCCCCCAGATCTTCAGTTTGAGAAGCACTGCCTAAAACATCCTCAGTCCTTTAAATAACCGTGTGTTATCATTCTCATGTAGATAATTAACCCTCAGGAAGGTGCTATCTCCAAGCTGCCCCAAACAGGAAGTGGCCTCACAAAACTGAAATACACACCCAAGTCAGCCCAACCCCAAAGTCCTCAGAGCTCGCACCATATCCATCCTGCCTTGCAAATAAAATCCAGAGTCTACTTTTATTTCCAGCTTCTCCTAACACTCCTTTTCCCCCCCAAGGCAGCCCACCACTTCTCCCTTTTGTAGTCATCTCTCAGTCAAGGAAGCCTTCTCTGCCTTGCTTTCTGAGTTTTGTCTGTGAACTAGTTAAGAGGTTTGAAGAGGTGGTATCAACAGTTGTTGTCACTCAGTCGCTCAGTTGTGTCTGACTCTTTGTGACTCTATGGGGTGCAGCACATCGGGCTTCCCTGTCCTTCGCTATATCTTGGAGAATGCTCAAACTCATGTCCATTGAGTCAGTGATGCCATCCAACCATCTTATTCTCTGTCATCCCCTTCTCCTCCTGCCTTCAACCTTTTCCAGCATCAGGATAGCAACAGTGCCTGGTATCATTCTGAGTAGTCTTTGCAAACTAGAAAACAATGCCAGCAAGTCAATCTTTTGTGCAAATGGCAGTGAAATCCCACTAACTGGCTCCCTGGCTCTGGTTTTATACAGTAAAGTCAATGACAATTCTGTTAGTCTTGGTCATTTTAAAGGCAAAAGACACTGGGCATCTGGGGAGTGGGTTCAAGGATGGAGGCTGTGTCTCACTGATGCTCAGTCCGGAAGGAAGTTAACAGAAGTGCTTAAACCTTTAGTTTCCAGCTCGTCAGCCACCAGACCACCGGGAGGAGGAGGGCAGCTCATTAGCATAAGGTGACCCTGAAGTTCTGGCTTTCAGCCTCTCCAAAACGCTGAGATCCACGAGATGGCAGCAGCCACTAAAGCATCACACACATTGTCCCTGCTACTCTGGGGATTTCCAAATTAAAGAAATATATATATCTGCAATCTGGAGAAGACCATGAAAGATCCTTCATGCCAGCCCTGCCTCCATCCTTCCAGAACTGTCTGAGCCTGAATCAATGTGAACACCCTGGTCATAAAGTGATCAGGGAAAGGAGCTCCTCCAATCTCTTTTGTGTAGTCAAAGGACTTATTTGTTTACATATTTCCCATCCTCCCAGTTATTTTTTATTGCAGCATAATTACAACCTCCTAGTTTTGTATTCTAAAAAATTCTAACCTATAGACAAGCAGGAAGATGAACACCTGCTTACTCTTCACTCCAGTCAGTCGATTATTAACATTTAACTACATTTATCTCCTTTCTCTCTCTCCCATTTTGGTTGAAGCATTTTAAAGTAACTTGCAGACATTCTGCTGTTTCACCTCCCAGCGATTCAACGTGCGTCTCCTAAAATGAAGACATTTCCCCACACGAGCACGACATCAATGTGACCCTCAAAAAATTTATCCATACTTGAATATTTGTAGCTCAGTTGGTAAAGACTCTGCCTGCAATGCAGGAGACTCTGGTTTGATTCCTGGGTTGGGAAGATCCCCTGGAGAAAGAAATAGCAACCCGCTCCAGTATTCTTGCCTGGAGAATCATAGGAGGCAGGCGGGCTACAATCCATGGACTGGAAAGTCAGACACGACTTAGTGACTCAACGACCACCATGTAATATATGGTCCCTACTTAAATAGCCCCTGTGATCCCAGGTATGGTCTTCTTTTTATTGGAGTAGAGTTGCTTTACAATGTTGTGTTAGTTTCTGCTGTACAGCAGTGTGAACCAGTCATTTGTGTACATATACCTCTCCCGCCCCCTCCCGCCCCTCTAGGTCATCACAGAGCCCCGAGCTGGGCTGCCTGGGTTCTACAGCAGCTTCCCACCAGCTGTAGATGTGACACACGGTGGTATCCGTCTGTCCGAGCTACTCTCGCAGTTCATCCGCCCTCCCCTCGCTTCCCCTGCCCCCAGTGTCCAGTCTGTTCGGTGCGTCTGTGTCTCTGTTCCTGCCCTGGAGACAGGCTCATCTGTTTCTACATTCCACGTGTGTGTGTTAATACACCATAGTTGCTTTTCTCTTTCTGTTCTTTGCAGGGATTTTCAGTCCTGGTCTGGAGTCCACTCAAGAACCATGCACTGCATTTAGTGATCATGTCTCTTTAGTTGCCTTTTTTTTGTTGTTTTCTAGAACTGTCTTTCCTCTTTTTGGGGGAGAACTTTCTTCCAGGATTTTGAGATTCTTTTGACAGTCCCGTTCGTTGGGCTTGTAGACTGTCCGTCAGCCTGGATCTGTTTTGTTATTCCTGTATGTTTAGATTCAAGGTCAATATTTTGACAAGAATTTGATCAGGTGTCCTTCCTGTTGCATCACCGTAACTGGCGTGTGCTGATTCCTGGAGATGCTGAGCTGGGGCCCCTGGCTGGGGTAGAAGACCCGAATTTAGGGTCCCGCTGTGCGACTGCAGACCAGACACTTAACCCCCTGAACCTGAGTTCTCTCCTTTGCAAAGTGAAGGGTTTGGACTTGAGAATGTGTGGATTCTTTTGACTCCAATACTCTCTGAGAGCAAGATCTACTCTTTGTGAGATGCTGATCCTAAACAAACCTTCTCCCTTTGTGCCTCACTCACCTTGTCTGGAAAATGGGACCAATAACCCCTGCCCCATGTAGTGAATTGAAAAGCAGGTGTTGTTAGGGAGAGTAGTGGGGTGTGTGTGTGTGTGTGCTCAGTCATTTTGGATTCTGTGACCTCATGGACTGTAACTCCCCAGGCTCCTCTGTCTGTGGAATTTCCCAGGCAAGAATACTGGTGTGGGTTGCCATTTCCTCCTCCAGGGGATCTTCTCAACCCAAGAATTGAACTCGCATCTCCTGTGTCTCCTGCATTGGCAGGCAGATTCTTTACCGCTGTGCCACCTGGGAAGCCCCAGAACAATATGGAATTCCCTTAAAAAACTAAAAAAAGAATTAAACAAGCTGAAAACCACAGATACAAAAATAAAGAGTTGTTCTTACTCAGGGGCAAAGAATTCTTATTCCTGAAATGAAGTAATCTGAAGATTGCCTGTGTCTTCAGAACTTTCTGCAGCTGCTCCAGCAAGAAAAAGTAGCATTTTAATCCAGACTGCTTCTCTGGAAGCCTTGGAGTTTTGAGCTGAAGGGTCATTAAAAGACCAGATGGCAGAGAAACCTTTTAGGCTACTGTTTCCAGAAGCTCCATGGTTCAATTGGAAACCCCGGTGCCCTGGCAATGCCCTGCAGAAATGAAGATCAATGTTACCATGTGGTATCAATGCATCTGTGCTTGTCCTGGGCACAGCTGCCCACCTGCTTTGGAGATGAGGAGCAGAAACAAGGCTTGGACCGGTCACATGTCACCATAGCAACGGCTGTGTGTGTGCTGTCTTGCTACCCACCAACCAGCTGTGGGGCAAGGGTAGTGCCAGGGGCCCATGGAGGGGGCCGGTGAGGATGGCAGGGAGATGTGGGAGGGTCTGGAGCAGATGGCAACAACTTCTCCTTCTATTTTTCTCTTAATTTTTTTTTTATTGAGACAGAATTCACATGGTATAAAATCCATCTAAAACAATACAATGGTTTTTGGTATATTTAAAAATAATGAAAATATTACCCCTACCTAATTCCAGAACATTTTCATCACCCCAAATAGAAACCCTGTAGCTGTTAGCAGTCACTCTCCATTCCCACGTACCCCTCCATGGATTTGCCTATCCGGGGCATTTCATATGCATGGAATCGTGTAATATTCGCCCTTCTGTGCCTGATGCAAATATGGCACAATGTTTTTAGATTTCATCCCTCTTGCAACATGTGTCCGTCCCTCATTTCTTTTTTAGGGTTGAATAATATTCCAGTAGGGCTTCCCTGGTGGCTCAGTGGTAAAAGTATCTGCCTGCAATGCAGGAGACCCAGATTTGATTCCTGAGTTGGGAACATATCCTGGGAAAAGAAACTGCAACCCACTCCAGTATTCTTGCCTGGGAAATCCCATGGACAGAGGAGCCTGTTGGGCTACAGTCCATGGGGTTACAAAAGAGTCGGAGATGACTTAGTGACTAAAGAACACTATTCCATGGTATGGATGTACCATTCTTTGCTTATCAATGCATCAATTGGTGACCATTTGGGTTGTTGCTACGTTTTGGCTCTTGTGAACGACATTGCCGTAAACACTCATGTTCAAGTTTGTGCATGAACATGTTTTCATTTCTCTTGGCTACACATCCAGGAGTGGAGTTCCTGTGTTCTCTTGTTTTTATTTCTGCCAGCCTGCAATATTTTTATGTTGCAACCCAGGCACATAAAGGGTGTGTAGGATAGAGAGGCATTGGGGCCCTTTGCCCACCGAGGGTCCTACTATTTTTCCCCTACAGTTAAGGTCTTTTACTTTCTTTACTCCCATCATGAGAGTGGTTAAATCAGGGTGGCAGCAACGGAGGTGGTGAAATGGTCTAATTCTGGATATGCTTTTAAAGTAGAGCCAACTGAATTTGCTATAGATTTGATAAGAGTGTGAAAGAGAGCCAGCAATGATTCACAGGGAATGCGCTCCAACAGTTCAGGCTCCTTGGTTCTCACCAAGTGACCTTCTCTGGGTGGAGCAGGCTGGTGCTTCAGCTGAACCTAAGTACCTTTCTCTTTGGGATTTCCCTGGTGGTGCTAGTGGTAAAGAACCTGCCTGCCAACGCAGGTTAGACATAGGAGACTCGGGTTCGCTCCCTGGATCAGGAAGATCTCCTGGAGGAAAGTATGGCAACCCACTCCAGTATTCTTGCCTGGAGAATCCCATGGACAGAGGAGCCTGGCAGGCTGAAATCCATACAGTTGCACAGAGTTGGACAGGACTGAAGTAACTTAGCCTGCACCCACGAGGTATTTGCCATCCCGGGACCAGGGTTTGGGATCCCACCTGCACCCTCCCAGTGGTGGAACTAGCTCTGCTCAGGCTGTGCTGGGCTGGAGACGTGGGGTGTGTGAGGTCAGCGTGTCCCCAGCTAAGGTTGACACGTGGTGGCCCCTTAGATGTGGCAAGTGAGATCTGCTATAAGGGATGAGGCAGCTGACCAACATTTGGAAAATGAATCAGGATCTATAAGATGGGGGTGAATAGGGTGGACAGCATGTTTACTGGAGGCAAGGAGGAGGAGGGCAGGCGTGGATGGAGGACCAGAAGCAGGGGCAGACAGGCACTGGCCATCACTTCCATTGGAAAACAGTCTCGAGCTTTTCTGTTCACAAGTCAATGGAATCATCATTGGGAAGGAAGGCTAATTTCTGTCTGGCTCTGCTGTAAGTCAGAACATGAGATCTAAACACTCATTATGGTCCTTCAGGGATGGAGATAAGCTCTCTCATTGGCCATTCATGATTAAAAGTGAATGGGTCTATCCAGAGTCAGATAGCAGGCTTGAGTCCCTTTCTCTAAGTATGAAAGAGTTATTTTTTCCTGGATCATGAAAAATAAATGCCCATTTTTCTTAATCAAGTCAGCATGAGGGATCTACGGAGGAAAGATCGCTGTTCTTGTGAGGGAGGATTTTTTGAATTTTCTGCAGCCAAATATTTCCAAGGTTGTTTCTACATGATTGGCTGGAGAAAACATTGAACTGGTGATACAATGGGGGTTCTGTAGGAGGGCCACTTTCTCAGTGGTGTGGGCCGGTGGGGAAAGGGGGCAGACCCTAATGGGGATCTGGAGTCAAGGGGCCAACATAGAGTTTATTATCATCAGGCATGTGTGTGAAAGTCGCTTCAGTTGCAACCTTTGTTACAGTTGAAATCTTTGCAACCCTTGTTGTTCAGTTGCTCAGTCATGTCTGGCTCTTTGCAAACCCATGGACTGCCACATGCCAGGCTTCTCTGTCCTTTGTCATCTCCCGGAGCTTGCTCAAACTCATGTTCATTGAGTCAATGATGCCATCCAACCATCTCGTCCTCTGTTGTCCCCTTCTCCTCCTACCTTCAATCTTTCCCAGCATCAGGGTCTTTTCCAATGAGTCAGTTCTTCACATCAGGTGGCCAAAGTATTGGAGCTTCAGCTTCAGCATCAGTCCTTCCAATGAATATTCAGGGTTGATTTCCTTTAGGATTGACTGGTTTGATCTCCTTGCTGTCTAAAAGACTTTCAAGAGTCTTCTCCAACACCACAGTTCAAAAGTATCAATTCTTTGGTGCTCAGCTTTCTTTATAGTCCAACTCTCACATCTATACATGACTGCTGGAAAAGCATACATGACTACTTCGACTTTATGGACCTTTGTTGGCAAAATAATATCTCTGGCTTTTAATATGCTAATATGTCTAGGTTGGTCATAGCTTTTCTTCCAAGGAGCAAGTGTCTTTTAATTTTGTGACTGTAGTCACCATCTGCAGTGATTTTGGAGCCCAAGAAAATAAAGTCTGTCATTGTTTCTACTGTTTTCCCATCCATTTGTCATGAAGTGATGGGATTGGATGCCATAATTTTCATTTTTTTGAATGTTGAATTTTAAGCCAGCTTTTCCACTCTCTTCTTTCACTTTCATCAAGAGGCTCTTTAGTTCTTCTTTGCTTTCTGCCATAAGTGTGGTGTCATCTGCATATCTGAGGTTGCTGATATGTCTCCCTGCAATCTTGATTGCAGCTTGTGCTTCATCCAGCCCAGTGTTTCGCATCACTATGTACCTGCAGTTGTGTCAGACTCTGCAAATGCCTTCTTTCATTTGAGTTCTCCTGGCAGCTCTGTGGGGCATCTTACAAAGGAGGAAATATCAACACAGAAAATTAAGTATCTAAAAATACAGATCTGAGATTCAAACATGATTTTATCTGGTTTCAAATCCCAATTTGGGAATTAACTTGCTATCCTAGTCTGCCTTTAGTAACCATAAGTTTGATTTTGAGATCTGTGGGTCTGTCTCTGTTTCGTAAATAAGCTCATTTGTATCATTTTAATTAGATTCCACATGTAAGTGATATGATATGATAGTTGTCTTTCTCTGCCTGACTTCCTTCTCTTGGTATGCAAATCTAGGTCCATCCATGTCGCTGCAAATGGCACTGTTTCATTTTTTTGATGGCAAAGAAGATATACAATGGTCGAAAAACTGTGGGGATAGTGGGTTGCTTGAAGGGGTGTTTTTTAGAAGCTCTCCAGTGGGGAAGAATAACGCTGGGCTTGGTTTGGGAAGGGGATAGAGATAAGAGAAACGGCCCTGTGGGTGGGCCAGCCATGGGATAGACTCAGGCCCGGGGAGCCTGGCTGTGTCCTGAGCATCCATTGCTTTGAAGCACCAGCCAAGGACAGAGTGGTGGAGACAGAGAGGACTGGAAAGAGTGGGAAGGGTGTCTGAGCACCAGATAAGAGAGTTCAGCGACAGGACTCCTTCCAGTGGGAACTGAGAATGCAAACCCGGAAAACAAGACAGAAACTTGCTTGAATCGACTTTTCAACAGCAAAGGGATTATTAAAACTGAGAATCCTGGGATGCCAAGGCTTCATCTTGGGTCCCCAGACAACGGGTCTATGACCGTCTGATTTGTTCCAGACAAATACCCAATTGTCCTTCCTGCCTTGATAAGGCCAGACAGGGGCTGAGTGCCTGTAGACAGGGTTGGTTTTCTTCCCCAAGTATTGTGAGCCGGCATTCCTGACCTTTGGAGAGCTCTGCTAGAACTTGCCGTAATGATGCTCTCCTTCAGTCGTCTGCCTGGGGCCCACTATCAGATTGTGAACTTGGATCCGTAACCATGACTGGAGACTGAGCTGACTCTAATGCATAAGAATTGTGTGACCTTGGGTAAGTTACCCATCAGGCTTATCTGTAGAAATCGACAAGCTAATTTAAAAATGTATACGAAAAGCAAAGGACCTGACATACTAAGACAGTTTTGAAAAAAGAAAATCCACTCAAAAGACAAAGGCAGAGGACTCCCCCACGTGATTTTGAGACGTACTATAAAACCCCAGTAATCAAGACCATGTGGTATTGGGAAAAGGATAGACACATAAATCAATAGGCTCAAACAGAATCCAGAAACAAACCACACGTATACGGTCAACTGGTTTCGACAAAGATGTCAGGAAGTTCGATGGAGAAAGAGTGACCTCTTCAACAGATGTTGCTGGAAAAAAATTGGATATCTAGTATACCAGAAAAGAACTTTGAACCATACTTTGCACCCTATGCAAAAATTAGCTAAGATGAATCATAATAATTGTAAAGCCTAAAACTACAAAACTTCCAGATAAAAACATAGGAAAAATTCTTTTGTGACCCTGCATTAGGAAAGGATTTCTTATATAGGATACAAAAAGCATGAACCATAAAAGAAAACAAATAAGTTGGACTTCATCAGGATTAAACACTTACGCTCTTCAAAAGACACTCATTTCAAGAAAATGAAAAAACAAGATAGTTTGGAGACAATATTTGCAAAACACATTTGATAAAGAACTAGTATTCTGGTATTAACTTTGTGAATGAAGAACTTGAATAAAGAACTCTCACAATTCAAAATAAGAAAACAAGTAACCTCGTTTTTAAAAAATGGACAAAAGACTTGAGCAGATACTTAACCAAAGAATATGTATGGGTAGAAAATGAGCCCATGAAAAAATGCTCAGCATTAGTAGTTATTAAGGAAATGTAAATCAAAATCACAATCAGCTATGAACTGCATCTTCTTTATCCATTCCTCTGTGGATGGACATTTAGGTGGCTTCGCTGTATTGGCTGTTGTGGATAGTGCTGCAGTGAACACTGGGGTGAATCTATCTTTTCATATTATGGTTTTCTCTGGGTATATGCCCAGGAGTGGAATTGCTGGATCATATGGTGGCTCTATTTTTAGTTTTTTAGGGAATTTCCACACTGTTCTCCATAATGGTTGTCCCAATTTACATTTCCATCAGCAGCGTAGGGTGATTCTCCACACCCTCTCCAGCATTTATTGTTTATAGATTTTTTGATGATGGCCATTCTGACTAGGGTGTAGTGATACCTCATCGTAGTTTTGGTTTGCCTTTCTTTAATAATTAACGATGTTGAGCATCTATTTGTGTGCTTTTCGGGCATCTGAATATCCTTCCCGTAAGAAGAATGAAATAATGCCATTTGCAGCAACATTGATGGATCTAAGACTATCATATTAAGTGAAGTAAGTCAGATAAAGACAAATATGATATCATTTAAATGTGGAATCTAATAAAATGATACAAATGAACTTATTTACAAAACAGAAACAGTCTTACAGATCTTGAAATCAAACTTATGGTTACCAAAGGGGAAACGGGGGGAAGTGATAAATCAGGAGATTGGGAATGACATATATACACTACTATATATAAAATAGATAACTAAGAGGACTTTACTGCACAGCACAGGGAACTCTACTCAATATTCTGTAACAATCTATATGGGAAAAGAATCTGAAAAAGAATCTACCTGCCAATGTAGGAGGCGCAGGAGATGTGGGTTCAATCCCTAGGTTGGGAAGATCCCCTGGAGTATAAAACGGCAAACCACTCCAGTATTCTTGCCTGAAGAATCCCCATGGACAGAGGAGCCTGGGTGGCTACAGTCCATGGGGTCGCAAAGCGTTGGACACAACTGAGCAGATATGCATGTATATGTCATAACTGATTCACTTTGCTGTATACCTGAAACTAATACAACATTGTAAATCAGCTATATTCCAATACAAACTTTTACAAAATCACCATTGGCTGCCACTCCATACCTATTGGAATGGCTGACCATCCCCAGTCCCCACTAGTCTGGTCATTGTTGGTGATGATGTTAGACTGGAGCTCTCAGAGGTTTGATTTTTTTCCCTTTTTCTGGCTTGTGGGATAGTTCCTTGCCCAGGGATTGAACTTGGGCCGTGGCAGTAAAAGCACTGAATCCTAACCACTGGACTGCCAGGAAGTTCCCTCAGAAGTATCTGCTGGGAATGCAAAGTCGAACAATCACTTTGGAAAATAGTTCAGTCGTTTCTTATAAAGTTAAAAAGACATATTTTACCACTCAGGAGCCCCTGCTAGGTGCTTACCCAAAGGAAATGAAAAGACTCACCCATGCAAAAACCTATTTGCAAATGTTTATAGTGGCTTTGTTTAAAACCACCCCAAACTGGAAACAACCCCGTTGTCTATCCATTGGTGAAGGAATGAAAAAAAATGTAGTGAATCCATATATTGCAATTCTGCTCAGCAAGAAATAGTAACAGACTGCGGTACAGACCCAGACATGGATACATCTCAAGTGTATGATGATGTTTGAAAGAAGCCAGACTCGAAAGGTTACCTATGGCATAGGATTGCATCCCTATGGCATTCTGTAGAAGGCAATTCAACAGGAATGGCCAACTCCTCAGTGGTTTCACCGAGCTAGGTGTGGTGGGGAGGGGACTGACTGCAAAGCTGCATGAGGGAGCTTTTGGGGGTTCTGGCAGGGTTCTGAATCTTGATTGTGGGTGTGGTTATTGCCAAAACTTAGAGAACTGTATTGGGCTTCTCCGATGACACAGTGGGTAAAGAATCCCCTTGTAACGCAGAACGCAAGAGATGAGGGTTTAGTCTCTCGGTAGGGAAGAGCCCCTGGAGGAGGAAATGGCAACCCAGTATTCTTCCCTGGGAAATCCCATGGATAGAGGAGCCTTGCGGGCTACAGTCTAAAGAATCTCAAAGAATCCAACGTGACTGAGTGATGATGCATGCATGTGTGCATAGAACAGTCTATTAAAAAGCTTGAATTTCACTGAGTATTAAAAACCTGACAAGGAACTTCCCTGGCAGTCCAGTGGAAGCTTTGCCTTCCAATGCAGAAAGTGCGAGTTTAATCCCTGGCTGGGGACCTAGTATCCCACATGCCTCGCGACCAGAACACATAAAATGGAAGCTATATTGTAATAAGTTCAATAAAGACTTAAACAAAACCTGACCAAAAATTAACACTTCTTGAAGTTGTATTTTCCATCAATCAAAAACAATCAAATAGCTGCAGTTTCATGTGACGTGATATGTAACATGATAAATCACACTGGGGAGATAATAAATAGCAAGTCTGCATGGAACTTATGTAGGGGAGTGGGTTTTGTAGTCCATGGTATAAGAAGGATGATGCTGGCAGAGCCATCCGGCTGGAAGGGAATTCTCTGTTCATCAGAGTGACAGGGAAGTGCTGTCCAGGGCGCTGAATTTTCCTGAACTGAGCCTGATCATGCCAACACATCTCTGAGTCCGTTTTCTGAAGCCAGGTCTCTCTCTGGACCTCGCTGGAGAGGGAGCAGGACTGTATTCTGGACACCATCACTCCCGCTGGACTCCACACCTCACACCTTAAGGCCCTTCTGTCTGCCAACTGCCTCAGCTGCCAGTGAGCACACAGCCATATCCTTGGAGCCGACAAGTCAAGAGCCAGTAATTCTCCGTCAGGCCGAGGCTACTCTCACAGCACACCACGGAATGGCCATTTCGAAGGGGTAAAGCGCAGGAAAGATCCTTAAAGCTGCCCTGAGAAGGACAGGAAAGGTATTGTTGGGCTGTCCCATTACTGGATGAACATTCAGTGACGAGTATTACCTGGTTAGAGGTAAAAATCCCCAGTATCTTCGTATTTACCTCCTAGTGGATTTGATCCTTCCAGGGCAGACAAAGTCCTTGTCAGGAACCGCTTCCTTACATGAGGGTTCGTTGCCTGGAGAGAGTATGCTTTTGTCTTCAGAAAAGTAGGTCCATTTTTGAACTACTTTCTTCAACTTTGATAAAGGGAAAAGCCCTTTTATCTCCCTTGAAGTTCTTTTCTGCTCCAGGCTCGCCTTAGCTGGATTTGCAATATTCTCTGACCCCACCAAAAGCAGGCTGCCTCTTGAAGAGTCTCCAACAGAAACTTAGTATTAAGGCAAAGCATAGACACAACCCCAAAATCTCTTCCTGTAATGAAGGAGTCTTTCTAAACTCATAAAATTATCTGATGGAACATGGTCTCAGGAAATAGAAATCTGTTTTGGGAGAACATCTGCTTTTATCATATTTTAGGGGAAAACTGAGCAAGAGAAGGAATTTGCTTATTGCTTTCCCTTTCCATGGCTTCTGTTATTTTTTTGCAAGAGACTTAGGATTTGAATTAATGTCTTATAGTTCTTTTTCCACCAACCTGAAAATTTCTCTGAGGTTTGTTTTTCTCCATCTTCCCAGTGTATAGCAGTGTTTGAAATGTAGTAGGGAGAAGGAAGGAAATTACTATTTACTGCATGTCTGTCCATTATACAGTTAGTTCTAGGGAGGTACTTTATGAGTGTGTGTGTGTGTAGATATAAGTGTATTGGTTAGCTATTGCAACAGTAATGCTGTATAACAAACCATCTCAAAGCTTAGCAGTTTAAAAAAGCCTCAATGTTTTTTTTTTTTTTTTTTCTGTTGCAGGGATTTTTTAATTTATTGACTATTTATTTTTTAAATTTAGCTTTTATTTTCTTTGGAGTATAGTTGACTTACAATGTTGTGGTAGTTTTTGGTGTACAGGAAAGTAATTTAATTATACATATATACATTTCTGTTTTTTTCAGATTCTTTTCCCATATAAGTTATTACAGAATATTGAGTAGAGTTCCCTGTGATATACAGTAGTCCTTATTGATTATCTATTTTATGTATAGTAGTGTATATATGTTAACCCCAAACTCTTAATTTATCCCTCTCTCTCACCTTTCCCCTTTGGTAACCATAAGTTTGTTTTTGATGTCTGTAAGTCTATTTTTGCTTTGTAAACAAGTTCATTTGCATCATTTTTAGATTAGATTATAAGTGATATCATATATTTGTCTTTCTCTGGCTGACTTACTTCACTTAGTGTGACAATCTCTAGCTCCATCCATGTTGCTGCAAATGGCGCTATTTCGTCCTGTTTTATGGCTGAGTAACATTCCATCACATATATGTACCATATCTTCTTTATTCCTGTGTCGATGGACATTTAAGTTGCTTCCAAGGAAGTTTATAGTAATACAATCTCGCCTCGGGAAACAAGAAAAATCTCAAACAAACAACCTAAACTTACACCTAAAGCAATTAGAGAAAGAAGAGCAAACAAAACCCAAAGTCGATCATTTGTTCTTGTCCATATTGTCTAGGCTTTGGCTGATCTAAGTTGAGTGGGGCTGGGGGTGGTTAGGTGGTTCCTTTTGCAGGTCTGTGAGTTAACCAGGATGGCTCTGTTCTGGGCTCTGGTCATTGAGGTGGCTCTTCTCCATGTGTCTCTCATCCCCCTGGGACCAGGAGTCCAGCCAAGGCATGCTTCTCTCTTGCCTATGACAGAGGGACAAGAGACCAGGTGGAAGCACACAAGGCCTCCATGGCCCATGCTAGGGATTGGTGCACCGGGTGTTCAGCTCATTCACTCTGTCAAAGCAAGTGATGTGGCTGAATCTAAAGTCAGGGGATGGGGAATCAGGCGGAGGAGGTGTTGGGCTGGGAGAGGGGCGCTTCAAACTCACCAGGCAAAGCATGAGCGAGGAACGAAGACTCAGGGCAATAATGCAGTCCACGACAAGGTTTCACCGTGACAACAACCCTGTGTGCTAGATATGCATTATTCCCATTTTATTAATGAGAAGACTAAGGGAGAAGAAGGCCAGGCCTGCGTTAAAAGCTTGTTCTCAAACAAACCAAAAAACAGTGCTATTCAGGATCTGCATTTAAAATAGAGCACTTGTTCCTAACTGTACATACATGTACACACACACACATCAGTTAGGATATATTTATATATTGTGGAAAAATGTAAATATTATACATATTTTTAGTATGTATATATCACATAGCACATGTGTATAAATATTATAGTTATACAAATATTGTAATAATTATGATATAATATATACATCACGTTATATGCATATATATATCTATCTATATATATATACATACACACATAGGCTTCCCTGGTGGCTCAGATGGTAAAGAATCTGCCTACAATGCAGGAGACCCAGGTTTGATCTCTGGGTTGGGAAAATGCCCTGGAGTAGGAATGGCTACCCACTCCAGTGTTCTTGCCTGGAGAATTCCACAGACAGAGGAGCCTGGTGGGCTATATAGTCCATGGAGTCACAAAGAGTCAGACAAGACTGAGCGACTAACACTTTCATTTTTACTAATACATATATAGTATCAATTTATTTATTATGTAGTTTATGACCACCTCGTTAAACTGTAATCCCTTTGCTCAATAAATATTACCACTTGAGGAAAAAATAAGTTTGTTCTCTTTGTAGCCTTCTCCGTTCTCTCTTCCTGGTGTTTCCTGGAGCTCCATGAACTCAAAGCCACAAGCCCAGCTGAAAGTTAAAACAATTTAACCAAGGAACTCTGTCCTGAACTAAGCTGCCGTTTGTCTGCGGTCTCGCTTATGCACTTACCCTGGGTCTGTGCCATTGCCACGCGCTGGTAGAGTTCAGCCTTTGACCAGCTGGGCTGCTTTCGATGCTCGGTCACGCCCTGCTCTGCGTGGAGCAGTCAGACCTGAAGATGCAGGCACGGGGGGCCCCCACCGCGGAAGAGGCTCTCTGTCCACTCTGTTTCTTCTTGTCCTCTTTGCCAAAATGACCCCGTTTGCTAGAGGACAATTTCAAGCCTGCTCTGGGTGGATTTCTTAATCAAAATGGATTATGCCAGCGTAAAGGAATGTGTCCTTCTAGGTTAGCTGCCAAAGGCCCCAACCATTCCACTGAACTAGGACAGTCAGAAATACTCCTCTGTGTCTGTCAGCACCAACCCAGCATCTCCTGGTGGCCCTTGGTGGTGGTCTCACTGAAGAGCTTGTCAGGTCTGAGGAGGAGATCTGGGGGGAGGCAAGGCCAGCTGGCCAGGGCAACGCTGGTGACTCAGAAGGTGACGTTCTCCTCTCTGAGTCACCGAGGAGCTCCGTGAAGGGCCCTGTGGGAGTCTGCATTTTGCCAGATGCAGACATTGTGTTTTTCCTGCCAGCGAAGTTGTTTTTCTGCCTACATGGGTCACCAGCTGGCTGCTCTCAGCGTAGATGCCCACAGAAAAGTGAACTGAAGCAAATGGTCCCCATGACAGCCCTTAAGGCTCACAACGCACCTCTGCTCTGTGGGTGAGAAGCATCTGGAAGTCGGGGGTGGAGGTACCTCACAGGGTGCCCTGTCTGTCTGCAGACTTCTTGCATGTACCACTCACAGCCATTTCAAAAGTTTCTTTTTTAACTTTTCATTTTTTTCATTTATTTTTGCATTTTTAACACCAAGAACATTTTGTATTGCAGTATAGCCGATTAACAGTGCTGTGGTCATTTCAGGTGAACAGTGAAGGGACTCAGCATATATGTGTATCCACCTCCCACAGACTCCCCTCCCACCCAGGCTGCCACATAGCATTGAGCAGAGTTCCATGTGCTGTAAAATAGGTCTTTGTTGGTTATCCATTTTAAATATAGCAGTGTGTACTGAACTTTTTATTTTGTATTGGGGCATAGCTGACGAATAATGCTGTGATAGTTTTAGGTGAGCAGTGAAGGGACTCAGGCAAACATCATAAGAATCCATCTCCCCCACATTCCCCTTCCATCCAGGCTGCCGCATCACACTGAGCAGAGTTCTCTGTGCTAGACAGTTGGTCCTTATTGGTTATCCATTTTAAATACAGCAGTGTGTGCATGTCCATCCCCAACTCTTTAACTATCCCTTCCCTCTATCCCTCCCCCTGGCAACCATAAGTTCGTTCTCTTAAGTCTGAGTCTCTTTCTGTTTTATAAGTTCATCTGTATCATGTCTTTTTAGATCCCACATATAAGGGATGTTGTACAATATTTCTCCTTTTCTATCTGACTTATTTCCCTCGTGCGACAATCTCTAGGTCCATCCACCTTGCTGCTAATTCCCTTATTTCATTGCTTTTAACGAGCCATTGCCAAAGTTTTGAACAGTTACCTCTGACATCCTGACTGGATCTCAGACAAAACCTCATTTCCTGTCTCTTTGGACCCTCTCCACATGAGCATTGTTCCCAGCCATGTCTCTGAGGCAGCCCAGTAGAAGGAATGTTTCTTACCCAGGATGGGGGGGCGGTGGGCTAGGGGGAATGATGGAGACATCATTTCAGATAAACCAGCAAAATGCTTGTTTCTTGGGAGAGCGATGGGTTTCAGTTTTGGAAAAATTTCTGAGCGACTTTGAAAATGTTGGTGGGTGAATGGGGTTATTGTAATGCCAGTCATCTTTATATACCTGTTACTCACCACTGCTTGTAATAATCCCTCAGAAGCTAGGGATGAAATTGGTTTCTCAGTGATTCTTCTTTGCACTCTGGATAATTCCTATATGACTATTTGCAAGTCCTCCAAACTTTGGCAGAGTTCGTTGGTGACACGCTTCAGTAGGAAGACAAGGTAATTTTATTTCATTACGAATGTATTGCCTTCTGGGCTTCCCAGGTGGTGCTAGTGGTAAAGAACCCACCTGCCAGTGCAGAAGACAGGAGAGACTGGGGTTTGATCCCTGGGTTGGGAAGATCCCCTGGAGGAGGAAATGGCAACCCATTCCAGTATTCTTGCCTGGACAATCCCATGGACAGAGGAGCCTGGCGGGCTACAGTCAATAGCATCACAGAGTCAGATACAAGATAGCACGTACACAGGGATTGCCTTCTAGGCTCTGGTTTAATGGGACGAGGGCAGGGAACGAGGAAGGAAGGAGGGAGGGTAGAAAGGAACCAGCACTTTCTGAGTGTGGACCAGATATTTGATACTTTCAGGGCAATGGCCCCATTTCATTGTTCCCACAAATCTTTGGGGTGGGTACTTGGATTCCCACTTCACAGATGAGGAAACTGAGACTGCATAAATGGAACTAGCCAATGATCTGGAAAATAACAAGTGGGGAGTCAAACCCAAGTCTTTCTGCATCCAAACCAAAAGCAAACCAAATGCTTGCTGCCACTCACAGAACACCTGTGCTCCTTACCAGTCTCCCTAGGCAGTGCTTTCCTTTCTTCCATCATTGAAACAACCAGAGCTTCACCCCATCACCTCCTGGACAAATAGCTATGACTTTCTCTCCATCTCATCTGTGCCTTTCAATATTCCACTCCTCAGACTTCCCCTGGAGTTAGATTTGGCTTTAAACACACAAAAAATGATTTCTCACTGCAGGTGGCCGAAGACTCTTCTCAATTAGCATCAGCTTTCCAGCCCCTCACATGGTTCCTTCGGCTGCTTCCAGCCCTTCGTTGCTGCTGCTGCTAAGTTGCTTCAGTCGTGTCCGACACTGTGTGACCCCACAGACGGCAGCCCACCAGGCTCCTCTGTCCCTGAGATTCTCCAGGCAAGAACACTGGAATGGTTGCCATTTCCTTCTCCCAGCCCTTCATTAGCAACATCTAAATGATGCTGTACACGCAGTTCATATGCTGAAACAGGGCCACACACAGCCATTTAACCCATAAGGTGGAGCGCCTGACCTTGGAGAACTTTCTGTCCGGGGCAGCATGAGTTCCAAAGCGCAGGCCACAGGAGCACGACTCAAGGAAAGAAGCGGGAATATGGAAGGTAAACAAAACCTTTGTACCTTGTTCAGGTGAAGGAGTGAAACAGTGGCGTTTATTCTGGAAATCAGATCCCAAAGCTGGCCATTCAAACACATCTCCCCACCCCCTCAGGGGAGTGTAACAAGACAAAACGGAGACATGGAATTAGCACAGATTTTTAAAAATTATTTTTTACTGGAGTATGGTTGCTTCATAGTGCTGTTAGTTTGTGCTGTTCAGCAAAGTGAATCAGCTGTACGTGTGCATGTATCCCCTCTTTTTTGGATTTCCTTCTCATTTGTATCACCAGAGAGCACTGAGTAGAGTTCCCTGTGCTACACGGTAGGTTCTCACCAGTTGTCTATTTTATACACAATATACATAGTGTATATATGTCAATCCCAATCTCCTGATCCATCCTCTGCCTTTCCCTCTTGGTATGCATACATTTATTCTCTACGTCTGGAGAGCACCAATTCCCTCGGCAAACTGGCCTTTGACCTGGCTCATTTTCCTCCATGCCCCATGTTTGACTCTATCATAACTTGTTCTCCTGTTCCAGCTCTTTTCATAATAAGAGTGCCCAGAGGTCTGGTCCCTGAGCTGACTCTCTGTGATGGCCAAGGTGGCCCCCGGGATGTCTCGCCCTTGTCCTGTGGGTTACCTTCGTGGCTAGTGCCCCGATTTCTACTGTCTTGTGTGGATACCAGCTCTTCCTCTTCCCCTCTCCACGCTGAGACACCAGTGCTGACTCCTCCTCTGCCCAGCTTTCTATTTTTCCCATCTTCCTTCCACCACTCCATTCTCATTTCAGTGGAGGACTTGAGCTGGGGGCATGTTAGTGTTATTCTATTGGCCACTGGGAGCTGTTGAAGATTTGTGAGCACAGAGCTGGCTCTGTCAATGGGGACCTGGAGGTGGTGAGTAGGATGGGGACCCAGTCAGGGACATCATTCATGACGTTGTAATTGTGGAGGAAAGGACAGTGAGGGTCCTAAGCTAGGATGCCAGTGCTGGGGATGAACATGAGAGCGGAAATGCTGAAGGAGTTCCTTTCCCCCTGGGATTCCTAAGCCCCTAGGTCTTGGAAGGGAACTCTAGCCTTTACACTGAGAATATCCAAATTTTGACTTTTGAGTAAAGCTTGCCTTGGAAAGGATTCACAGGTGAAAGTTATATAATTCTTAGCAGTAATGTGGGTAATGGCTAGCTTTGTACAAAATAAAAGAGCTAGGAAAGAGGTTTTGGTCTCATACAAAGGAAGGAGAGAAAATAACCTGAATTAATAAAAACAAAAGAAGAGGTCTCGAGTTAGGTTCAGAAAACTGGACAAGAAAGGAAGATCAAGACTTTTCCAGGGAGAGAACAGGAAGGAGGAGGGGCTGTGTGCTTTAGTGGAGCAAAAACTCATGCTATTTATCTATTTGTCTCTTAGTTGACACTGGAATTACTGTTAGGAAAGAAAATATTTTATTTAGGAGAATATCCTTCTCGGTATAGAAGATGAGGTAGATAATTTCTCTACATTGTAAATAAGCAACAGTGTGGTGATGGGGTGGGGCAGTGGGGAAGAGAGGAGCAGAGAGAAGATAGGAAGGGGGTGAAAAGAGACAGGAAAGAATATTAGGATATCGTGGTAGGTGCTGGGACTTTTAGGAATGGGGATAATAGGAGCCCCCTCCCCGGTGGTCCCGTGGCTAAGACTCCACACTCCCAATGCAGGGGCCCAGGTTCCATCCCAGGGCAGAGAACTAGATCCCACATGCTGAACTAAGACTTGGTTCCACCAAATAAATTAATTAATTAAAAGAAACAATGGGGATGATGTTACTCAGTTGGAAATGATTTGCATTTCTGAGACATGCTTCCCTTTCCCCCTTTCCCAGGACCTTTGGAAAGTCTGCTACTTCCAATGGGAGGTGTTTTATTTTTTTTTTAAATCCACAGACACCACAGCTGTGCTGGGTCCATTGCCCAGGTTGATGCTATGGGAATTAGGGGGCTTCATTCAGGGGTAAGTGAGGTTATCCACCTGCTGACCACCTGATTTAGCTACAGGAACCTGAACTGGAAGGGACCCTTAGATTATGCAAACTTTTCAGGAACAACCAGAAAGCTTGGGAGAGGAGGATTTCTACACGGCAAGGACCGACAAAAGTTCTAGCGGGTCACACCTGGGCCTTAAGGGCAGGGAGACCCTACTTAGATTACCTGTGTTGGCTTTTCTGGTTTGTGGCCGGAGGGCAGGGTGAGGAGGGGGAGTCCAGATTGCCTGAATATGTTACACTAATTTGGAATAAGCAATACTGGATGCAGAGACCTTCGGACCAGCTCAAATGTGAAACCTGGGAAACTCGGCTCAGTGGGGGATATGAGGATTGGGGAAGTGAGGATTTTGGATCTGATCTCTGTGGGTTAGTGTGTCAGGAGGCTGCAACAGCAGCAGATACAGCCAACTGGAGCTCATGTCCTGGGTCTTCCAGCCACAATAAGGACGGCTTTCTTGAGATCCTTCCAAACTGCCTCGTTCTGAGATGTATAAGCTATACTCTGAATTGGGCTTCCCTGGTGGCTCAGCATTAAAGAACCCGCTTGCCAATGCAGGAGACCTAGGTTCAATCCCTGTGTTGGGAAGATCCCCTGGAGAAGGAAATGGCAACCCACTCTAGTATTTTGGCCTGGGAAATCCCGTGGACAGAGGAGCCTGGTGGACTACAGTCCATGGGGTTGCAAAGAGTCAGACATGACTGAGCGACTGAACAACTACAATATTCTGAATCAGTGCTGCTCCAACTCTAATGTGCCTCAGAGCTGCCTGGATGGCTCGTTCAGACGCTTTGCTGAGCCCCATCCTCAGAGTCTGGGAATGGAGCCTGACAATGTGCATTTCTCACAAACTCCACGCTGCCGCTGGTCTGGGAGCAACACCTGGAGACCCACTGTCCTCCACCAGCATTTCTCAAACTTTACTGTGCATGGGGATCGTCTGGAGATCTTGTTAAAAAGCAGGTTCTGATTCAGTAGGTCTAGGGGTGGGGCCTGACAATTTGCATATTGACAAACTCCTGGGTGAGCTGATGCTGTTCACTAGGTGAGACACAGCAGGACCCTGTGGTCCTTGTCCCCCGTGTCCTCTGCCTACCTTTTGTCTGTGGAAAAACTTTAGTCCAAGAAGAAATTTAACCAGAGAAGTGAGAACGTGTGGCAAGTAAGGAAAATAGTCAAAGGAGACCAAACAGTACTAATGAAGTCATTAAGCAGAGTCAAGGACCTTTAGATAATATTCTGAGCTGTGTCCTGTGAGCTGTCTTGTAGATACTGAAACCCCCACTGGGTGGAAGAAGTTAACTACATGATGACCAGACTGTACCCAGGACATGAGCTGCCACAATTCCCAGAACTGGCCTCAGAGGAATGGAAACAAACCACCCTGGAACTGAAGATGAACTGTACCTACAACAATCAAGATGACGCTGGTCAGACCACCGATGACCAATCTGAAGCTGACTATCAGAGCTGACTGTGCTGTTTCTGCCTGTAGCCCCCTCCCTCTGTCTATAAAAGCTCTCACTCTCTGCTTATCGAGGTGAGGGGGTGCGGGGGAGTTGGCCTTCGGACAGATGTCCACCCTCCCCACCCAGTTGCTGGGATCTGAAATAAAGCAAGCTTTCCTGTCCACAAGCTGGCCTGTTTTATTGGCTTTTGGGTGGTGAGCATTCAGACCCCACCTTTTGGTAACATAAGGACCACTATTTAAGTAGCATTGCCCCTCAATGTTGCCTTAACCTCTGGCCGGCTGCAGGCTAAGTGTTCCTATTCACCTAGGAATAAATGCCTCTGTTCCCGGCCCAGTTGCCTCTGCCCCGTGTTCCTGTTAGGAGCTGAGCTGCCCAATCAGCCGTGGGAACACCTGTTCATCCCAAGCTCAGCCCTAGAGGGACAGTTAAGCCTTGTCAGGCTCCAGCTCACTGGCTTCTGCAGGGTTGTGGCCAGACGTCTGCACTCTCCCACTCCCCAGGGCCGGCTCTGCCCTCACCCGGCTGGCAGTGGCTGCCTCCAGTCCCAGCTGTTCCTTTGCCCTTGAAACCAGCCCCTCTTGGCAACTCTCCTGTTTCCCACTGTCCCTGGCCACTCCCGAATGACTCCAGGCTCCAAAATGGGACTGCTATAGCCAGAAGCCAGCAGCTGCTAGAGCGACACGGCAGAAGGACCTGGGAGGTGGTTCCAGTAAGGAGAAGATGAAAAGACAGAAATACGCTGGCAAAGGAAAGAGTAGCAAGTGTTAATACAGGCCTCATGCATTGATTTGTTATTTGTAAGATTTGTTACTTGCAGAATTGGAATAACAAGGACTTCAACCTAATAAGCACAGTGATGGATTTAAGGGAGGGTTTCTTGTGGGGTGAGGTTGTGGGAAGGGAACTTGCTTGGGGTTCAGAAGACCCAAGTTCTAGTGCTAATTAAGATTAGCTCTAGCCTCACTGTTCTCATTTACAAGAGAAGGTTGCATGAAACCAACTCAGAAACCAAAATCTCAAAATCTCATGTATAGAGTGAATTGAAAGTGAGTTCCTCATTTTTAGAAGGATTGTCAAGGAAGGCTGGGAAAACCCTAGGCTCTGGAATTTGCAAAACCCGAATTTAATTAATTAATTAATTTTCAGTTTAAAAAATGGAAGTATAGTTGATCTACAATGGTGTCTTAATTTCTGCTATATAGCAAAGTGATTCAGTTATAAATATATATATATAGGCATGTTTTAAATGATTCTTTTCTGTTATGATTTATCATAGTATTTATCATATGTTTATCAAAGGATTTTTTTTCACTATTTTTAAAAATTGTGGTAAAACATAAAATGAAACACTATTATAACCGTATTTAACTGCACAGCTCAGTGGCACCAAGTACACTCACATTTTTGCACAACTCTCACCATCATCCATCTCCTGGGTTTGTCACCTAGCTGAACTGAAGTTCTGTCCCCATTAAACACCAACTCCCTTTTCCCCCTCCCCAGCCCTCCCACCCCCAGCCCCAGCATCTACAAATGTACTTTCTGACTCTGTGAATTTGACTGTTCCAGGTACCTTGTAAAATAGAATCAAACAGTATTTGTTTGCACCTGGTGTATATTATAACACACTTTTAAGGTTAACAATATACATCATAGGATATGGAATATAGTTGTCTGTGCTATACAGTAGTCCTATAGGGTAGGACTTTGTTATTCATCCATTCTGTACATAAAAGCTTTCATCTACTAACCCCAACCTCCCACTCCATCCTTCTCCCATCCCCGACCCTCCCCCGGCAACCATCAGTCTGTTCGGATGAAGAGAAACCTGAATTTAAATCCCTGCTTGTCCTACTCAACGTCTGGGAGGCAATGGACACATCTCAGTCACAGTCTGTGTTGCTTCTTAACCAGTGAGGGTTAAATGAAATAACAAATAAAAAGAACCTAAAGTAGCTGCAAGAACCTAGTGAGTGAGCACACCAAGAAAAGATGCTAATATTATGACAGTCACTAAAAATGTGAAAAACCTCCACGTTTCCACTGTGTTCCCTTTCGGTAGACTGAAATGCTCAGACATGCATTACTTTCC
This sequence comes from Bos grunniens, assembly GCF_055505025.1. Lineage (NCBI taxonomy): Eukaryota > Metazoa > Chordata > Mammalia > Artiodactyla > Bovidae > Bos > Bos grunniens. Next base: position 53,694,474 of record NC_141185.1, on the reverse strand, counting down.
CCCTCTCTAGAAACACTTCAATTCTGTGCTTCCCACACTAACCCCTAAGGTAGTCTGTGTTTGCTCAACTCAGTCTCCCAGAAAATATGTTCCAAACTCATGTGAAAAGAGGGTAGTGACAATCAAAGCAGCATGTTGCCTGCTTAGCACGTGTTAGTGCATTCAGTTCAGTTCAGATCAGTCGCTCAGTCGTGTCCGACTCTTTGCGACCCATGAATCGCAGCACGCCAGGCCTCCCTGTCCATCATCAACTCCCGGAGTTCACTCAGACTCACGTCCATCGAGTCGGTGATGCCATCCAGCCATCTCATCCTCTGTTGTCCCCTTTTCTTCCTGTCCCCAATCCCTCCCAGCATCAGAGTCTTTTCCAGTGAGTCAATTCTTCACATGAGGTGGCCAAAGTACTGGAGTTTCAGCTTTAGCATCATTCCTTCCAAATAACACCCAGCACTGATCTCCTTTAGAATGGACTGGTTAGATCTCCTTGCAGTCCAAGGGACTCTCAAGAGTCTTCTCCAACACCACAGTTCAAAAGCATCAATTCTTTGGCGCTCAGCTTTCTTCACAGTCCAACTCTCATATCCATACATGACCACTGGAAAAACCATAGCCTTGACTAGACAGACCTTTGTTGGCAAAGTAATGTCTCTGCTTTTTAATATGCTCTCTAAGTTAGTCATAACTTTCCTTCCAAGGAGTAACCCTCTTTTGATTTCATGGCTGCAGTCACCATCTGCAGTGATTTTGGAGCCTAAAAAATAAAGTCTGACACTGTTTCCACTGTTTCCCCATCTATTTCCCATGAAGTGATGGGACCATATGCCATGATCTTCGTTTTCTGAATGTTGAGCTTTAAGCCAACTTTTTTACTCTCCTCTTTCACTTTCATCAAGAGGTTCTTTAGTTCCTCTTCACTTTCTGCCATAAGGGTGGTGACATCTGCGTATCTGAGGTTATTGATATTTCTCCTGGCAATCTTGATTCCAGCTTGTGCTTCTTCCAGCCCAGTGTTTCTCATGATGTACTCTGCATAGAAGTTAAATAAGCAGGGTGACAATGTACAGCCTTGATGTACTCCTTTTCCTATTTGGAATCAGTCTGTTGTTCCATGTCCAGTTCAAACTGTTGCTTCCTGACCTGCATACAGGTTTCTCAAGAGGCAGGTCAGGTGGTCTGGTATTCCCATCTCTTTCAGAATTTTCCACAGTTTGTTGTGATCCACACAGTCAAAGGCTTTGGCATAGTCAATAAAGCAGAAATAAATGTTTTTCTGGAACTCTCTTGCTTTTTCAATGATCCAGTGGATGTTGGCAATATGATCTCTGGTTCCTCTGCCTTTACTAAAACCAGTTTGAACATCTGGAAGTTCACAGTTCACGTATTGCTGAAGCCTGGCTTGGAGAATTTTGAGCATTACTTTACTAGCGTGTGAGATGAGTGCAATCGTGTGGTAGTTTGAGCATTCTTTGCCATTGTCTTTCTTTGGAATTGGAATGAAAACTGACCTTTTCCAGTCCTGTGGCCACTGCTGAGTTTTCCAAATTTGCTGGCATATTGAGTGCTGCACTTTCACAGCATCATCTTTCAGGATTTGAAATAGCTCAACTGGAATTCCATCAACTCCACTAGCTTTGTTCATAGTGATGTTTTCTAAGGCCCACTTGACTTCACATTCCAGGATGTCTGGCTCTACATCAGTGATCACACCATCGTGATTATCTTGGTCATGAAGATCTTTTCTGTACAGTTATTCTGTGTATTCTTGCCATCTCTTCTTAATATCTTCTGCTTCTGTGCATTATTTAATACTAAATTGCAGGAAAACTGACTGAAACATAATCTGGGCCAACAGCTGCTGTGGACCCTGTTACCCGAAGGAAATGTTTAAGAACGGGGGGGGGGGGGGGTGTCATACAGGACAAAATGGTTTTTGATTGTCTCTCTCTCTCTGAAAATGGTTGTCATGAGATGCTGTATCCAACGGGTGCTCATTTGATGGTTCTTCATTCAAAGAAGGATGTTCTAGAGACTTAAATGTTCCACCCAGCTCAAGATTACAGCAAGAGCTGAAGGTGACCATTGCTTCCATTTGTATCCTGATGGTCTGGTTACTTAGTTCTAATTTGGGGCCCCCTAGGAAGCAGGTGTTTGGTTGCGAGCAACAGAAACTGAGTCGGCTTATGTCGGTGGCTATACGGATTTTACCGATGCATGGGGAAGCCTGGAGAGTTGGGTTAGTAGACAATCGGAATCTAGGACTTACTTGAGAGGTGATTCCACGGGGTGGGTGGTGAATGAACTGAAGGTTTTGAATGTTTTTTTTTTCTCCCTTTTAATTCTCCTCCTCTCCTTTTCCCCCCTTCCCCCTCCCCTTTTCCCTCCCCCTCCTCCCCACTCCTCCTCCTCCCCCTCCCCCTCCTCCTCTTCTCTCTTTTTGACTGTTTCTTATTAGTTAACAAAAATATGTCTGGCATTTCCAAAGGTACCACTGCCTTGGCGTCAGCTCCCAAATATAACTTCCCCATCTCCCCAGGACTCTGATAGCAGGAGCTGACCACAGGCAGTGTCATATCAGAGGGCCAGTCTTTCTATTACCCCAGGCCCACCATCCTTACAAGATATAACAGACATAAAAACATTCATTCCTGTGAACCATAAGTTCACTATTTGGCCCAATGTGTGGTGTTGCCTTCAATATTAATCTCTGAGTATCGGGTAGCTAATTTCCTATCACGTGCTTTTGTTTAGTTGTTTTGTGCCTAGTACATTTGGGTTTGGTAGTTAAGTGCTTACTTAGCACAGTGTGTCTATGAAGAACCACCTGTGGGCCATATGATAACCCCATCGGCCAAACCACTTCATCTACCGACAGATTTTTTCTGTGGTCTGCCACACTCACGTCAGAATTCAACTAGGGTGCTGCGGTCTCCTGGATCCCCAACTATATTGTGAAATGGGCACAATAGATCCTATATGGTCGGTTTGTTTTATTAAATTATGTAATAGTCATCACACCTTATGTAGTAGGAAGGAATATAAAAGACAAAGATTATAACGTTTATATTTCTTCTATGGGATTATTCCACTATGTGCAGGTCAGGAAGCAACAGTTAGAACTGGACATGGAACAACAGACTGATTCCAAGTAGGAAAAGGAGTACATCAAGGCTGTATATTGTCACCCTGCTTATTTAACTTCTATGCAGAGTACATCATGAGAAATGCTGGGCTGGAAGAAGCACAAACTGGAATCAAGATTGCCGGGAGAAATATCAATAACCTCAGATATGCAGATGACACCACCCTTATGGCAGAAAGTGAAGAAGAACTAAAGAACCTCTTGATGAAAGTGAAAGAGGAGAGTGAAAAAGTTGGCTTAAAGCTCAACATTCAGAAAACGAAGATCATGGCATCTGGTCCCATCACTTCATGGGAAATAGATGGGGGAAACAATGGAAACAGTGAAAGACTTTATTTTTTAGGCTCCAAAATCACTGCAGATGGTGACTGCAGCCATGAAATCAAAAGAGGGTTACTCCTTGGAAGGAAAGTTATGACCAACCTAGATAGCATATTAAAAAGCAGAGACATTACTTTGCCAACAAAGGTCCGTCTAGTCAAGGCTATGGTTTTTCCAGTGGTCATGTATGGATGTGAGAGTTGGACTGTGAAGAAAGCTGAGCGCCAAAGAATTGATGCTTTTGAACTGTGGTGTTGGAGAAGACTCTTGAGAGTCCCTTGGACTGCAAGGAGATCCAACCAGTCCATCCTAAAGGAGATCAGCCCTGGGTGTTCATTGGAAGGACTGATGCTAAAGCTGAAACTCCAGTACTTTGGCCACCTCATGAGAAGAGTTGACTCATTGGAAAAGACCCTAATGCTGGGAGGGATCAGGGGCAGGAGGAGAAGGGGACAACAGAGGATGATATGGCTGGATGGTATCACCGACTCGATGCACATGAGTTTGGGTGAACTCCGGGAGTTGGTGATGGACAGGGAGGCCTGGTGTGCTGTGATTCATGGGGTTGCAAAGAGTCGGACACGACTGAGTGACTGAACTGAACTGAGCTGAACTGAAGACTTTGTTGGTTTATATCAAAAAGTTTAGTGACTTCCCTAATGGTCCAGTGGTTGAGAGACTTCACCTATCGGTGCAGGAGGTGTGAGTTTGATCACTGGTTAAGGATCCCACAAGCCTCCTGGCCCAAAGAAGCAAAACATAAGCAGAATCAATATTGTAACTAATTCAATAAAGACATAAAAAATGTAACACATTAAAAACATGTTTAAGGCATGCTGCTAAGTCATGTCAGTCGTGTCCAACTCTGCGACCCCATAGACGGCAGCCCACCAGGCTCCCCCGTCCCTGGGATTCTCCAGGCAAGAACACTGGAGTGGGTTGCCATTTCCTTCTCCAATGCATGAAAGTGGAAAGTGAAAGTGAAGTCCCTCAGTCGTGTCCGACTCTAGCGACCCCATGGACTGCAGCCTACCAGGCTCCTCCGCCCATGGGATTTTCTAGGCAACAGTACTGGAGTGGGGTGCCATTGCCTTCTCTGTTAAGGCACGAGGAAGGTGGAAGAAGGGGAAGGTGGCCGTATTCTGAGCTACTTTGTCTCTCCAGGGTGCAGAGCTGAGTCCTTGGTCACTGGTGCTCCCCTCAGCCCCTGTCCATGCTTCTGGGATCACAGTCCTCTTAACAATTTCCCTGCTGGCTCTGGAGGGGAAATTGTGATGTGGCATTGCTATTTTTTTTAACATTATACGTTATTTTCTGTGAAAAGTATAAAGTAGATATTCTTTTTAATGAAAGTCTAATAATTGATTTCTTTCCTTGGATCCCTCTGCTGGATACCAAATCCCCAAAAAGAGAGAGTTAGTTTAATTTGTCTGGCCTTGATGATGGCCCCAGCCCTTCAGCCAGGGGAGGGGATGTCAGTCTTGTTGACAGTTCTACCAAGCAAATTAGGGCAAGATGATGTTCATGGAAGGAAACTGGGTCACAGTTGCCAGGAGTACAAAGAGCCCATGCCGCGGGTGTGCAAAAATTCCAAATCTCCACCACAGGATGTGCGGTATTTACTCCCATAAAAATGATAAAGCCCAATAAAGAGACTTCTCCAAAACAACAGTTAAGATCTGGACCTATAAAATCATAAGAAATAGTACAATTTAATCATTTGTCATACATACATATACCCACATGTATACATATGTATGTGTCATATATACACATATATGTATGTATATGTGTATTTTTATGTATCTAATCCTATATGTATCGGATGGGTGGGTCAGTTACTCTTGGCTGGTGACCTTGAGGGGGCCAGTGTTTGGATTTGGGGTGCTGACTGTGCCAGGACACCAGGGGCTGAGATACTTGCTGCATTCCATTCTGCAGGACTCCTGAGAGTTTTCTCAAACCTGGTACTTCATTTCTTTCTTTTGGAATCCTGCGTCTTACTTGCACAAGTCCAGAGCCAACTGGCTGGACCCATGAGTGCCATGAGGATGTTATGGGCTGTGGACACAGGATGCTGGGCTCCCTGGGTGCCCTGTCCCCTGGCCAGCTCCTTGTCGGGATGGAGTCAGGGCTGCCAGGAGAGAGGTGGTGCTTTCTCCGCCCCACCCCTCTCTCCACCTGCAAGTCTCTGTCAGAGGACTCCAAAAGCTCCTCTCCCCAGCTTCTCTGGAAAACTCACCCTATCCTCGGAGGGTGGACATTGTCTCTGGTCACTAGGCACTCCATGATGACCATCAGTTTATCCAAGACCTACCTATTAAGCTTGGTCACTGGGCAGTGTGAAAGGGCCAACACCATTCTTGCTCCCTCTTTCCATCTGCTCTTGTTGGAGAGAGACCAACCAGAGGATGGTGGAAGGGGTTTTATTTAATTTCATTTCTATTCACTTTCAAGCCTCCAAAGCAGTGGGATCGACTCTTCTGCTTTTGGATTAGGCTCAGAAGGCTGACAGAAGTCTCAATGACGTGGAAAACATTGGGGACGCATCTTCTGAAGCTCTGCTTTGATTTTGTCACCTGCCTGCTCTCCCCCTACCCAGGGGACAACCCAAACTCTTCCCCCTGGCATTTGAGGCCCTGTATAGAAAGCGGGATCACCAGCCAGTTACACCTCCTGTGGTCCATGCCTCCTTCCCCATCCTCTGTTTGAGCCACGGTGGGGTCCACTGCATCCCCCAAACCCGCCTCCTCTTGCTTGGCCCATTCTGGCCCGTTACCCAGAATGCTTTGCCCTCCCATCTCAGCTCTTCACATCCCACTTGGTTTTCAGGTTCAGTTCAGGGATCACTTCTGTTAGGAAGCCTTCCTGGTTGGAGGGAGTCTCTCCTTCCTCTCCCTTTTCAGGGCCTTTTCGGTGGTGTTCTCTTATTTTCCCCATTCTAATTGGCCTTCTGGATAACCTGCCCACTTTCCTCACCACATCCCATTTCTTATAGGTGACCAGATACCCAAGACAAATTCTGGGGGAGGGGATATTGGGGAGACCCCTTGGCATCACTTCTCCCATTCCATCAACCAGCAGTTCTGCTGATTTTAAACTATGCAATATTGCTTGAGCTCATCGCTTCCTCTCTGGTGTGATGACTGGAGCTTGAGTCCTTGTCACTGCTCCCAGAGGTCACTGCAGCAGCAATCCAGCTGGGTTCCTTGCTGTGGCCCACTGTGCTCAAACTCAGCGTCCTCACAGGGCTGCGAGTTTTGTGTTTCTCTCCCCCTTAGTCTAGCAACTTCCCCGGTAGCAACCACATCATGGTTATGAAGGCCTGGTACCTATTAGATGCTTAATGAACTTTGAATGAATGAAGGATGGATAAGTGATGCAATTATGGAGTTGGGAGTGGGAGTGCACAGATCAGTTGGGATGGGAGGATGTTATATGATCATGGGTCCTTGATTCATATAAACATCCCACCTTCCATCCCTGACCTCATTTTACTCATCTGTAAAATGACAGTGATGATCTTGTATTTGAGGTCCAATCAGGGACCCCGTTAACCCCCAGTTCATGTACATTTGTCTTATAATTAAACACCTTAAGTTCAAGTGATTCGAGGGTTACTTTGTAAGAGACCATCCTTCCCTCAAGGGCCTTTTTTTTTCCCCCAGCCTTGTCACTCGGCATGTGGGATCTTAGTTCTATGACCAGGGATTGAACCCATGACCCCTGCATTGGACACTCAGAGTCTTTGTTTATTTGTTTTTAATTGAAGGACAATTGCCTTACAGTACTGCATTGGAGAAACCAGAAGTCTTAATCACCCTTCCTTCCTGAAATAGATTCTTCTGTTTCAGCCTGCTCCTGAGATCAGCTAAATGCTCACTCCCGTTCAAAGTGGACGTGAGCTATGGCCGATGTGGCAGAATACAAGGGAAGAGCTTTCCAGTCTGGTGTGACTCTCTCTCCCTTTCATGGCCTGGCTTGGTCTCTCAGGTTCCATGTTTCAGGTTCAAGTTCAAGTTGTGGTTCAGTTACTAAGTTGTGTGTGACTCTTTGTGACCCCATGGACTGCAGCAGTCCAGGCTTCCCTGTCCTTCGCTGTCTCCTGGAGTTGGCTCAGTTTCATGTCCATCGGTGATGCAGGGTGATTATGGCATCGGTGATGCCATCCAACCATCTCATCCTCTGTCACCCCCTTCTCCTCCTACGCTCAATCTTTTCCAGCAGCAGAGTCTTTTCCAATGAGTCGAGTGTCTGAAAAATCCACTTGGACATAAAAATCAATCAAAGAAAAGGAAGCAAGGCTGATTTCAAGCTACCTGTTATATAATTCAGAGGGTGAGTACACATGGCTTCCTCCTTTAAAAACTCTGGAAGGCGGAAATCTGAAGTGTTAATCCAACAGTTGAAGGAAATGACAATAATGATTATGCCAGGAAATTTCTCCCTGTGTAATGGCTGGGAAAGTGTGCTCAGACCACAGACAGAGTAGTTATATACTTCAACTTTTCTTTTCTTTCTTTATTTCTTTTTTTTTTTATACCCCTAAGGCCTCTCCTGAATTCAAATATTCTGTCTTCTTGCTCCCAGAAATATATTTAATGGTCAGTTCAATTGGGATAATATGGCCATTGAATGAACAGGTCTTGGAAAGTTTTGATAAATTCATATAAGCTTGTGTTGCCTTATAGGTAACATATATAGGTAAATATAATGCTAATAATGTCTGGAACTTCTTAAATTCCTCCTATAAGCATAATATAGTTTCTTAATGGAGGAAAAAAAATCTCATTTGAAGCCCATCAATTCTTCCAAGCTCCAAAGCCATAATTTTCCTAGAAAACAGAATCTTCTCACTTGAGAGCTTATTTCTTTCTACATGAGACTGAGTCTACTGAGTACTGAGTAGCCATGGGAGAGTGATGGCCTGTTGGTTAGGGTGAAGGGGTATGAAAATTGTTAAGGTATGTTTGGACAAAGGGAATTGAGTGGTGCACTGTTCACCTAATTATTTCCACCAGGGAGTAAAGTAAGAGCACAGCTGTTTGGAACAGAATAACATGGCGGACCAGGGGCCACCTGAAATACTGGTTCAAAAAGTGTCATATGTGGGGATGAGCCTTGAGAAGGTAGAAGGGGGTGGGAGTCTGCAGTCTATGTGTTATTTATTATCATTATTATTTTGGGCTGTGTTGAGTCTCAGTTGCACCACGCAGGGTCCTTTGCTGCAGCTTATGGGCTCTGCAGTTGTGGTACATAGGCTTAATTGCCCTGCAAGGCATGTGGGGTCTTAGCTCCCCCCTGGGGATTGAACCCACATCCCCTGTACTGGAAGGCAGATTCTCAACCGCTGGGCCATCAGGGAAGTCCCTATGTGTTGACTCTTCTGCAAGCTCTTTTGTCTTCATTCCCTTTAGCCCTTTTGTAGCTCTAGCTCCTCTGTTCCTGAATCCTTCTTTCACCATCCAGTGTCTCCCATTACCATCATTTTACTAATGACTGTGTCATGGAGGGTACTGACTACTCCATAGGACACCATACAATCCCTGCTCAAGATGGAATGAGTGAAGACCAGGCATATGAGTTGATTTTGATCAGGAGGGTGAATCCATGGAGTCAAAATGCTGGGGGCTCGTACGATGGACAGTGTCAGGCATCTGTCTGTGAGGAGATGAGAAATCAGAAAATGACTGAGGTCAGGGTGGTGTCTGGGTTTGAAAAGTGCCTAAGCATCTGGCCCCCCTTGCCCAGTGGCCAGGAGGTCAGAGGATATTTATGAGGTTAGGGACCACCAAATGGCAAACCAGAGACATAGTCTTAACGCGGTAGAGGGGGGCTCACAGGTAACTCACTGTAACAATAGTGAAAGAGGCGGTACTTATCCATGTTTCAGTAAATTGAAGTGGATTCAAGATTATGTCTACAAAAATGTACAGACTTGTGTTCTGATGTACATTCCTTTTTTTAATAATTAAAAAAATTATTTATTTATTTGTTTGGCTGCTTGAGTTCTTAGTTGCAGCATTCGGGATCTTTGACGGTCTTTGTGGCATGTGAACTCTCAGTTGCAGCATGTGGGATCCAGTTCTCTACCAGGGATTGAACCCAGGCCTCCTGCTTTGGGAGCACAGACTCTTAGCGACTGGACCACCAGGGAAGTCCCAGGTTTTTTTTTTTAATGATTTTTAAAATTTATTTTAATTAATTAATATATATATATATATTTACACTGTGGCCGTGCTGGGTCTTTGTTGCTGCACAGGTTTTCTCTCTGGTTGTGGCTAGTGGAGGCTGCTTTCTAGTTGCAGTGAGCAGGCTTCTCATTTCAGTGCCTTCTCTTGTTGCAGAGCCGGACTCGAGGGCTCACGAGCTTCAGCAGTTGCAGCTCCTGTCTCTTGAGCACAGGCTCAATAGTTGTTGCTCATGGGCTTAGTTGTTCCTTGGCGTGTGGGATCTTCCTGGATCAGGGATTGAACTCGTGTCTCCTCCATTGGCGGGTGGATTCTTTACCACTGAGCCACAATAAACATTCTCGAATTGGAGAAAAATGGTCAGGGGTGCAGATAACACACAAGGAACCATGGGACTATCTTACATGGATCACTTCCTGCAATGAGATTTCTTCCCATAGGTGCAACAGTAAAATATTGCACAGCATTTTATTTCCACAAACTTTTTTTTTTATGGATTTCATCAACATATGAGAGGCATGTTGTCTTTGGAAATAATAAATGTCCCACGTGATGCTTAAGGGAAAAGCCTGTGACGTACCAATTTAGCGTCCTGTGGTGGAGGCAGACCGGGATTAGGTGGGGAGAAGCTACCTAAGATCTTGGCTTTCAGGATTTGGGAGTTCAGTCTTGGTTGATATCTGGGTCAGGAAGGTCAACCACTGCACTACTGCCTTCCCTTCCCATATGTCTCTCACCCCTTTAACACTTTCATGCTCTAGGCACACCTGGTTTTCAGGTTTGGTCACACCTTCCTGCACTGTGGTCTGACGTTTTCTCTTTGCTGCTCCTTGCCACAAGCACCCTGGCTGAGATCAAACCTGGAGCCTGGCCAGCCCTTTCTTACAGTAGTTTCTCTCTGGGCTGCTGCTGCTACTGCTGCTAAGTCGCTTCAGTTGTGTCCGACTCTGTGCAACCCCATAGACGGCAGCCCACCAGGCCCCCTTGTCCCTGGGACTCTCCAGGCAAGAACACTGGAGTGGGTTGCCATTTCCTTCTCCAGTGCATGAAAGTGAAAAGTGAAAGTGAAGTCGCTCAGTTGTGTCCGACTCTCTCTGGTCAGCTGCTCCCAACTCCTTTCCGCGCTTCACTCTGCCACCTACGAATCTTCCTAAACTGTCCCTGGTTTCCTGATGCTTTCCTTGTTGGAAAAATTGAGCAGAACACAGTGAGATGGAGCAAGCCCCCACCAGGTGCATCCCTGGTTTCTCTCCCCTTGACTTCATTGCAGCCTGTTCCTGAGCAAGGTGTTTACTATCTTGATGTCTCACTATCCTCTGTGATATGAAATGATGTCATTCAGTTCAGTCGCTCAGTCATGTCTGACTCTTTGCGACCTCATGGACTGCAGCTTCCCTGTCCATCACCAACTCCTGGAGTTTGCTCAAACTCATGTCCATTGAGTCGGTGATGTCATCCAACCATCTCATCCTCTGCCATTCCCTTCTCCTCCCACCTTCAATCTTTCCCAGCATCAGGGTCTTTTCAGATGAGTCAGTTCTTCAAATCAGGTGGCCAGAGTATTGCAGTTTCAGCTTCAGCATCAGTCCTTCCAATGCATATTCAGGGTTGATTTCCTTTAGGATTGACCGGTTGGATCTCCTTGCAGTCCAAGGGACTTTCAAGAATCTTCTCCAATACCACAGTTCAAAAGCATCAATTCTTCAGTGCTTAGCTTTCTTTATAGTCCAACTCTCACATCCATACATGACTACTGGAAAAACCATAGCTTTGACTATATGGACTTTTGTTGGCAAAGTAATGTCTCTGCTTTTTAATATGCTATCTAGGTTGGCCATAACTTTTCTTCCAAGGAGTAAGCGTCTTTTAATTTCATGGCCGTAGTCACCATCTGCCATGATTTTGGAGCCCCCCAAAATAAAGTCTTTCACTGTTTCCATTGTTTCCCCCAACTATTTGCCATGTAGTGATGGGACCAGATGCCATGATCTTCGTTTTCTGAATGTTGAGTTTTAAGCCAACTTTTTCACTCTTCTCTTTCACTTTCATCAAGAGGTTCTTTAGTTCTTCTTCACTTTCTGCCATAAGGGTGGTGTCATCTGCATTTCTGAGGTTATTGATATTTCCCCCTGGCAAACTTGATTCCAGCTTGTGCTTCTTCCAGCCCAGCGTTTCTCATGATGTACTCTGCATAGAAGTTAAACAAGCAGGGTGACAATATACAGCCTTGACGTACTCTTTTTCCTATTTGGAACCAGTCTGTTGTTCCATGTCCAGTTCTAACTGTTGCTTCTTGACCTGCATACAGATTTTCAGGAGGCAGGTGAGGTGGTCTGGTATTCCCATCTCTTTCAGAATTTTCCACAGTTTGTTGTGATCCACACAGTCAAAAGCTTTGGCATAGTCAATAAAGCAGAAGTAGATGTTTTTCTGGAAGTCTCTTGCTTTTTCGATGATCCAGTGGATATTGGCAATTTGAACTCTGGTTCCTCTGCCTTTTCTAAATCCAGCTTGAATATCTGGAAGTTCATGGTTCACATATTGTTTAAGCCTGGCTTGGAGAATTTTGAGCATTACTTTGTTAGTGTGTGAAATGAGTGCAATTGTAGTGCGGTAATTTGAGCATTCTTTGACATTGGCTTTCTTTGGGATTGGAATGAAAACTGACCATTAGTGGAATGTTAAGAACCCTGATTCCTCTGCTTAAAAACTCTCTGAATCTGCCCCTCTGACAATTTTAATACAATATTGCCATTTTTTTTAAACAAAACACCTTTTTTTTTTGTCTTCAAAAAACAAACTATTCTTCTTTTTTCAATATAATCATGATTAACTTACAAAAACAGGCATTTACGTCTTCCAAGCATTTCCTTTTAATCGGAAACTTAGTTTCCAAAATACCAGCACTAAAAGGTTAAAAAATTCTATTTTGTTGTCATTTATAAGACAAAAGAGAATCTAGCATAAGTCAAGGAAATCCTTTCACACTTCAGGTCCTTCTTTAGGAACTGGCATTGTTGTTTCCATTTAGCAAAATTTCATCTAATTTAGTAATTCTTCCCTGTGGTGTGACTTCAAACTCAGTGACATCTTCCAGAACCATAGTGCCAAAGCCATCAAATCCCTGAAGTGTGCCAACAATCTCCTTATCACTCTGCATCACAATGCAAATTCTTGATGCTATACACTTGTCTACAAGCTCTTGAGGGAGCAGCTGAGATGGGTTAGTGGTTGAGTTAGCTGCCATGGCTATACCGGAAGTCATCTGTTATTTTTTTATACACCTTCATGTGTTTGTCAGAGAAATTTTGGAAATGTAGATGGACACAGGGAAGAAAATGAAGGTTCCTATAGTTAGGAGGTAAATGCTTGCTTTTAATCTAGGACAAGACACCATCTCTGTGAAAATTTCTTCCCTTCTTGTACCTTCAACCCCATCTTTAGCTTTCAACTCCCTTTTGGTGCTCTCCTAGGTGCCTCTTGGAGGATGGTAATATTATGGGAGACTGTGAATTAATAATATAGTGGTAAGAAAAATAGGCTTTCAAATCAGAAAGGTCTGGGTGATGCTTAGTTTCATCATGGCCTAGTTGACCCTTGGGGCTTCCCTGGTGGCTCAGTGGTAAAGAATCTGCCTGCAATGCAGGAGATGCAGGTTTGATCCCTGGGTTGGGAAGATCCCCTGGAGAAGGACATGGCAATCCACTCTCGTATTCTTGCCTAGAGAATTCCATGGACAGAGGAGCCTGGCGAGCTACTGTCCATGGCGTCACAAAGAGTTGGATACTACTGAAGCGACTGAGCACAAGTTGACCCTTGGTGACAATGTTTCTAAGTGTCATTTACTCATTTGCAAAATGGAGATAATAATGGTACCCTTCTCAAAGCCTGGTGAGGAATTTACCATATGGCCTGGCACATAGTAATAGCTAAATAAGTGTTAGCTCTGAGTAAGGTCCTGCTTAGGTCTCCTCTCTCTCTCTCTTTTAATTATTTGTTTGTTTTGGCTGTGCTGGGTCCTACTGGAGTGGGTTGCATTCGGGGCTTTCTCCAGTTGCTGTGAGTGGGAGCTTCTCTCTAGTTGTTTTGCATGGGCTTCTCATTGCAGCGGCTTCTCTTGTTTTGGAGCGTGGACTTTAGGGCTCGAGGGCTCAGTAGCTGTGGCACACGGGCTTAGCTGCTCCATAGCATGTGGAAGCCTCCTATACCAGGGATCGAACCCCTGCCCCCTGCACTGGCATGCAGATTCTTAACCGCTGGACTACCGGGGAAGTCCAAGCCTTCTCTTTATACATTTTTTTTTTTTTTCCCTGTCTGGTTCACTGACTTCCCAATGATCTTACAGGGATTACTACGTGGTTTGTTATTTGGTTTTTACCTAATCCTGGGTCCTTTTCTTTGGCCAGCCAGATACAAACTCTTTCAGTGGTGAACCTGGCTTCTATTTCTTTTATCTTCTTAAGGAAACCAGACAAACTTCCATGGAGCTGCAAAGAGTCGGACACAACTGAGTGAATTTCCCTTTAATTATTTGTTTGTTTTGGCTGGGTCCTACTGGAGTGGGTTGCACATGGGGCTTTCTCTAGCTGCCGTGAGTGGGAGCTTCTCTCTAGTTGTTTTGCCCAATAATATTTTTGGAGCAAGGATGTTAACACCACTTAGATGATGCCATGGTGTGTCTCCCAGTCATCACTGAAATCATGCTGAGAGGCCTTCCCTGGTCCAGTGGTTAAGACTTCACTTCCAATGCTGGGAGTGTGGGTGGGTTTGATCCCTGGTCTGGGAGCTGAGATAGCACATGCCTCCAGGCCAGAAAAACCAAAACATAAAGCAGAAGCAATATTGTAACAAATTCAATAAAGACTTTAAAAAATGGTCCACATCAAAAAAAAAATCTTTAAAAAAAAATCATGGTGAAATTGTTCTTCCCCGGTCATCATTCTGTGCCTGCTACTATGCAGATACTTAATCCTGATGGACACTTCATCCTCAGACACTGAGGATCACTGAGCTTTGGGATTTTGTGACTCCTGAATCGGTTGCCTGCAAGGTCAAAGTGCCCCCCCAGGCTCTCTCCCTTGGGGGTAGGAGTTGCCAGCATTCTTCTCACTCCCGGTGAGTTTGCAATGGCTCTTCAGAGGCTCCCTGGAGGAGGAAATGGCAAGCCACTCCAGTGTTCCTGCCTGGGAAATGTCATGGACAGAGGAGCCTGGCGGGCTACAGTCTGTGGGGCCGCGAGGGTCGGACATAACTGAGTGACTGAGCGCATGCAGAGGCTCAGGAATGGAGAGGCTGCCCTCAGAGAAGCTGGTGGGGCGGAAAATGAAAGTGAAAGGGAAATTCACTCAGTCGAGTCCGACTCTTTGCGGCCCCATGGAATTCTCCAGGTCGGGGGGAGAGGTTGACTTTCCAGGGCTGTCTGAGTTGATTGGTGTCCATTATCCACCATGGCCACGTGAGGGTATGATCATATACACACTGTCACTGCCCTCAGCGCACTGTGGGGAGACCCATCCCCATGGGCTTTAACTTTGGAGAAAAACCTCAGCATTACATGTAAAGTCGAAAAGTTTTACTTATCACTGTGGTGTTTAGTCATTAAGTCGTGTCTGACTCTGTGAGCCCATGGACTGTAGCTTGCCAGGCTCCTCTGTCCGTGGGATTTCCCAGGCAAGAATACTGGAGTGGGTTGCCATTTCCTTCTCCAAGAGGATCTTCCCCACCTGGGGATGGAACCCAGTTCTCCTACATTACAGGCGTATTCTTTACTGACCGAGTCACCAGAGAAGCCCTAACCAACATTTGTATGCTGTGTGTGCTGAGCTAAGTCGCTTCAGTTGTGTCTGACTCTGTGAGACCCTATGGACTGTAGCCTGCCAGGGTCCTCTATTCACGGGATTCTGCAGGCAAAAATACTGGAGTGGGTTGCTGTGCCCTCCTCCAGGGGATCTTTCTGAGATTGGAATTGAACCCGTGTTTCTTACATCTCCTGTATTGGCAGGCGGGTTCTTTACCACTAGAGCTACTGTATGCTGCTGCTGCTGCTGCAAAGTCGCTTCAGTTGTGTCCGACTCTGTGAGACCCCATAGACGGCAGCCCACCAGGCTCCCCTGTCCCTGGGATTGTCCAGGCAAGAGCACTGGAGTGGGTTGCCATTCCATTCTCCAATGTGTGAAAGTGAAAAGTGAAAGTGAAGTCGCTCAGTCGTGTCTGACTTGTAGCAACCCCGTGGACTGCAGCCTACCAGGCTCCTCCGTCCATGGGATTTTCCAGGCAAGAGTACTGGAGTGGCTACTGTATAAAGAGTATCTATTTGGGGACTAATATTGGAAGAAAGCATTTTCTACCCAACTCCCGGTGTGTAAAATGTACTGGGAAGAGGCCACAGCAGGAGCAGCTTGGTCTGTAATTAACTCTGCAACCTACTGGTTCTCATCCTAAAGGCAGGTGGTAGGCAAGGTGAGGGCTCATGTATCTGTAATGGGAGGGCAGACTCTGGACCTGCATTTTGCAGCAGTGACCTATGCTTGCCGGGGACCAGCCCCGGCTGATCCAGGGTATTCGAAGGAGAGACGGCATAGGCGAGGATCAGGAAACAATTGCTTAATTAAACATTAATTAAGGATATAAAGAGTAATAGAATAAGGATAGCTCAGTAAGGAAATTCAGTGGAGAAAAGAGGCTGAATAATTCAGCCAGAAGGTAAGAGAAAGAACGACATGGTGAGACCAAGTTTCGGTGAACAAGGCCCGCACTTTATTTTCCAAAGTAGTTTTTATACCTTAAGTTATGCATAGAGGATAATGGGGGAAGGGGTAGAGTCATGCAGTAAGCCAGGCTTTCTTCCTGCAAACATATCATATGCAAAAGTTTAGGTGATTTGCATCATCTTCTGGCCCAGAGGCCTGTTAACATTTTAAGACCCTTTCTTCAGAAAACTTATTTTTCTCTAAAGGTGATTGGTCAGGAGCCACCCTCCAAACGCATTAGATAAAGTTGCATTCCTACAGAGCAAAGGTATGGTGGGCTATAACAAGAAAAAGAATTA
Source organism: Bos grunniens (assembly GCF_055505025.1). NCBI lineage: Eukaryota > Metazoa > Chordata > Mammalia > Artiodactyla > Bovidae > Bos > Bos grunniens. The sequence continues at coordinate 53,677,775 of NC_141185.1, read as the reverse complement.
ACTCAAGGGTCCCAGGTTACAAACATTAACGCTACTACTTACACCAATTATATTAATCAATACACTGCCAAGGACACAGTAGGTAAGGAGTATGGAGATTTAGCAGCAAACATTGGCCCAATAAGTGAAAAAACCTTTCACCAATACAATTTCTAATCAATCTTTTAACTACTCAAAGGAATCTGTATTTAGACAGTTTAGAACATCTCCTGCCTCTCACAGTTTGGAGGCTCTGAGCAATCACATGTGGCCGGAAAAACCTATTCAGGCAGGCTACAGGATTTCCAAAGGAGTTTGTAGGTTAAACACTGTCACACCCAGGAATTATTAACTGGAGCTGTAAGCTAACTCTTTTTTCAGAGAGGTAGTGGGTGACAGCCCCCCGTAAAGTCAGAGGTGTAGGTGAAGGCACAAAGCAGAAAGTAGGCAGACTCTGGTTTTTGGTGTAAATGCTCGAGAATTTACAGGGGGACTCCTGAGGCTCGATCTCGCCTTTGCGTATGCCAAGCCTCCTTCCTCATGAGCTTTGTCATGGGTGGAGCTCCTCATGCTGGATCCCGGCAGTGATAGAATTCCAGTTGAGCTATTCCAGATCCTGAAAGATGATGCTGTGGAAAGTGCTGCACTCAATATGCAATATGCAGTATGCACTCAATATGCCATATGCCGGCTCCCGGCATATGCTCCCCATTTTCTTTGCATGGACAGTCCTTCTCTTTGGCTTTCTGCCTTAGGATAACCCCAAGGGTCTCTTCCATATGTCCTGATTTTGGGTGTCTGGGCGGAAGTTGACCCCAGGCTCATCGAAGCAGGAGGCTGCCTGTAACTACGATCTGTTTCTCTGACTGCACTGTTCTGCTCTACCCGGCAGGTTGGAGTGTGTCATGCATTTCATTCCAGCTCATCAGATGGGCTCTATTTTCAGGGCCCGTCCGTCACCCCAGCTTGCCATGTGAACCTAGCGTTCTCCAAATCCCAGACTGCAACTGTCACGGTGTATTTTTGACGCTGCTCTGTGTGTACCCAAAACACAGGGAGGGAGGCTACACAGAAACCTTTGGAGAGCAACCAGAATGCGTGGGGAAGTATTCACATCTGAGATGGGGGTGGTGAGACTTTTGCTCGGGGACTGAGAAAAATAGAACCAAGGGACCTGAGGGATTTGGTCTCTTCGAGACCCCCTCCAGCTTCATGATGTTCTCAGTCTAATTCAGAATGAGAATGAGAAGGCTCAGGCTGAGTGAGTGGAGATTTGCTCCTGTTTATTAGAAAGAACAGACATTCAATATCGTGTATATGATAAGCGTGTTCTCAGATGATAGTGGCCTTACCTAATCAGGCAGAGAATGGGGCATGGAGAAGCTGGGACAGTGGAGTGGCCTGCGGGTGGGTAAGCCAGAGCTGACTCAACACTGATGTTACTGCCAGATGTGGGTTCTGAGACACAGACACTCATTCTAGATGCATCTGCTGGAAAGTCTGAGGCCACCTGCCAACCCATGTCTTGTTAGGGCTCAGTTCAGGACGCTGAGTTTCTGGGGAAGTTAGCAGAGGTGGCTCTTGGCCCCTGGATTAACTCATCTCTGGGTGGACAGCCACCGTTCGTCTTATATGATGTTCCAATCATCCTGAGCACCCCTCCAGTCCTCCTCGGTGCCACTTTCAAGGTTTTAATGATCCTCTTAGATAAGACAGTCATTTCCTCCCCCACATTGTCTTGTTTGGATCATTGGATTTCCTTGTCCATGGAGGGTGGTCGTGCGAAGGAATGCTTGCATCTGTTGCTTGAATGCATTGCGTTGACCAAAAAGTGCATTTGCGTTTTCCCCGTAAGATATGGAAAACTCAAATGAACTTTTTGGACAACCCAATGCTATTTTCATATAAAAAATATCCACCTGCTAATGCAGGAGACTCGTGTTTGATCCCTGGTCAGGAAGATCCCCTGGAGAAGGAAATGGCAAGTCACTCCAGTATTCTTGCCTGGGAAATCCCACGGACAGAGGAGCCTGGAGGGCTGTAGTCCATGGGGTGGCAAAAGAGTCAGACACGGCTTAGCGACCAAACAACAACAACAAGAGTACTTGGTGTGGGAATGTGAGGGGCAAAGTTATTTCCTTTGATATTTTGCAGCAGTGGTATCAGCATAACGCAGCAAGGGAAGTCTTAGAGAAGGAGGAGCTTATATACGACACCCCCAGATTCTGACAGGTCCTCACTGAGTTGCAGTGGGGCACCATCACTGGTAGCTGAGGTGAACAGCGTGGTGGGGGAATATTGCTCAACCACCTCTGGGGCTAACCGGGTGTAAGCCCAGCCACGCATCACCTCAATACCTCTAGGACATCCTGCCACTGTATCCACCCTTCACTTAGAGGCCCAAGAATGAATAGACTCCAGCATCCAAATAAGCAGGAAGACAGCCCAGGATGTCTTTTTGCTGCAAGAGTAGGAAGGCTTGAACTGAGGTTCTCAGGTGTCTTGATGTGTCAGTTCTTTTCTTTTTTTTTAATTAATTTATTTTAATTGGAGGCTAATTACTTTACAATATTGTAGTGGTTTTTGCCATGGGTGTGAGGAGTCGGTTCTTGCCTCCCAAGTGGTTAAACATTATTGGTAACTCTTGTGTATTTTTGCGTAATTCTCATAACATGGAGGCTGGTATACTTTTCTATAATCCTTATAAATGTGTGACAGGTCCAGTTAGCCTTGACTTCTTACATTTGGTAACTGAGACTCAGAGGAGAGAAGTGACTTTCTCAAGTCACACGTTTCACACTGGAGAGTCTGCGGCATGAGTATCTATTTTCTGATTCTCAGGTACATGCTGTTTTTTTGTTTTTTTTTTTAGACTCCAGGTATTAAAGAACTGAGACTCTTTATTTGGGAGTAATAAGGGATTCCAAAAAACAGCCTTAGTGGTGCTTAACAAATTGGAACGACCAGAGGAACTGAGGCCAAAGGAGATTGAGACAGATCAGCTGTTTCCTTGTATAACTTTTCATTAACTTGGTTAAGAGCAGTCGATGCTGCCTTTATATGTGTCTATGTATTAATTAAAAATACGATTTGATACAAGGTCATAAATGACACATTGCATTTTCGCTCAAACCTTGTTAACTGCAAATAAGAATCTCATGGTGACCATGGTTTTGCCAAATTGATTGGATGAAAAGAAATGCCTCCAAGTGTCAAAGGCTACATTAGGAATGGTTGCTAATGAGCTTGACTGCTCAGAGCTGCCTGGCTGGGGGCACAGTAGGCACTAAATGAGTGATGATGGATGGCTGGATTGATCAAGTTCTCAGTTGGCCTTCCATCCCAGGGAGCTGCGGTGCTTTAATGTGTGAGCTAAGATGACATTCTAAAAATGTATCAGCCCATATATTTAAAGACTCATTTGGAAAGATTTCAAACTTACAAAAGGTAAGACATGAAAATTAATGTTTAATCACTTGAGAGGCAGGAACTGACATCTCAAGACACCTGAGACCACAGTTCAAGCCTTCCTACTCTTGCAGCAAAATGATGTCCTGGGTCATCTTCGTGTTCATTTGAACGCTGGAGTCTATTCATTCTTGGGTCTCTAAGAACACAGTGAGGGGTGGATATAGTGGCAGGATGTCCTGGAGGCGTCTGGGGTGATGTATGGCTGGGCTTACACCCAGAGGTGGTTAAACAATAGTCCCTTGTCATGTAAGATTTCAAACTTACAAAAGGTAAAGAGAAGAGTATAATAATCCCTGAGATATTCTTCCCCAACTTCAGGATTTATCAGTATCCTGTTATTTTCATTTTCCCATCCCTTTAATACACACACACATTCTTTTTTAGATGGAGTGCTATATAGGAAGTTCCAAACATCATAACACTCACCTGTGAATATACATGTGTGTATCTTCAATAGGCAAAGATTTAAGAAATATATATATATATATATATATAACCACTATATCATCATCACAATAAAAATAACAATTATATCATTCATCTTGCATATATATATCTTCAATAGATAAAGATTGAAATATATATATTCATATATATACATAAATACAGGGGCCTCTCTGGTGGGTTAGCAGTTAGGAATCTGCCTGCCAGTGCAGGGGTCATGGGTTTGAGCCCTGGTTCAGGAGGACCCCACATGCCATGGGGATGCTAGACCTGTGCACCACAACTATGAAGCCTGTGTGCTCTAGAGCCCATGCGCTGCAACAAGAGAACCCACCACAATGAGAAGCCCGAGTGCCACAACTGGAGAAAGCCCACTTGCAGCAATGAAGACCCAGCACAATCAAAAATAAATAAATTAATCTAAAAATATATAACCACAATATCATCATAGAATAACAATCATCATATCACTCACTTGTGAATATGTATGTATGCATTGTCAATAGATAAACATTAAAAATACATATATAACCACAATATCATCATCACAACAAAAATACAATCATTTCTTAATATTAGAGACTACCTCTTTCGTGTTTAATGTTCCATGATTGTGTCAAAATGCTCCGATTCTTTTGGATCGATACTTCAAATCAGATTTCAAGCAATGTCTTCACACGGCATTTGGTTGTTCAGCTCTTATATCTCTTTTAATCCATAATAGTTTCTCCTCTATTCTAAAAAAAAAGAATTAGGTCTAGAGGCTTGACTAGATTCAGGTATTAAAAAAAAAATACTGCATATATTAAAATTTTGCACTTTCTTTAACCTACAACATTTTGAAAAAAATTCATAGTGTTGCATTTATGATACATTTTCATTATGATAAAATTTTAATAGTATTGCATAATGTTTCATAAATATGCATTTATTCCCAGGTCCTCCTTCTTGGACAAAACTGATAATGTGAAGAATGTTTTGGGAAGATGCCCTGGTCCTTTATCACGCCAGATGAGTCAGGCTTCAGGAAGTCCCAACACAGCTGCTGGAAAAGGGAAGTCAGCTACTGGGGACCAGATGTAACTGTCACAAAGTCTCTCAGGAAGGATTTTAAAGGTTGAGAGGAGGTCCCAGTTCAGGGCCTATTTTCTCTTGCTTTACACACAATTCTAAGAAACTTCATTTTATTTTGGCAACCCACAGTAAGTATGAAATGAAAAATTAAAAGGAGCAGGTGGTCAGGAGATATGAAAAGGGCTGGATGACAGCTACACGATTGAGAGGAAAACAGAAGACAAATGAGAAACAAAAACTGGGGACTTCCCTGGTGGTCCAGCGGCTACGACTCCGTGCTTCCAACGCAAGAGGCACAGGTTCAGTCCTGGGTCACAGAACTAAGATCCCACATGCTGTGAGGGCTGGCCAAGAAGACACAACCAACAAAAAACCCCAAACCAACAAAAACTGGAGAAGGCACAGACTCCAGGAAAAATGGAAATAGAGGCCAAGGAGGTTCATCTTCCTTTCAGTGGGTACATCATCAGTTCAGTTCAGTCGCTCAGTCGTGTCCGGCTCTTTGTGCCCCCTTGGGCTGCAGCACGCCAGGCTTTCCTGTCCATCACCAACCATACTTGTCTGTTGATTTGCGTTGTCTATTTTAATTGTCACACCAGCTTTCTGAGGTAGGTGCTATAATGTTCTGTATTTCACCGATTAAAAAAAAATGAAGAAATATTCCTAAAGTCCCCCAGCTGGAGGGAAATCCCAAGGAACACTGTGTCATTGCTCCGCGATAAAGCATAGACTACGCAAAGACAAACTGATGGCACTGGCAGAAGAAAAATGGAGGTCCTGCGTCTCTTGGTGAAGCAGGCAAGAAGTCACATGATGTGTTTTAAAATGTACTGACTTCCCCACAAAATGGGAAAAGCTAGAAGTCTATAGTCACTTTAAACAGCTTCAGGTTTCTAGAAAATTTATATACATTGAAGTACAAGTGCAAATGTTTAGAGCTAGGTATTCCAAAAATTTTTACAAACCAGAAACACAGAGATGGTACTGCTAAGTCGCTTCAGTCGTGTCCGACTCTGTGCAACCCCATAGACAGCAGCCCACCAGGCTCCGCCATCCCTGGGATTCTCCAGGCAAGAACACTGGAGTGGGTTGCCATTTCCTTCTCCACAGCAGTAGTTAAATTCAAGGACTGGTTTATCTTGAAGTGTTACCTGCTAACTTTTCAGTGATACTGATATCATCCATTTCTCCATCAGCATAGACTTTTGCTGTGGTTTGCTAGAATTTTCAGTGAGACATTTGATTGCCAGCCTTCCCAGGTGGCTCAGTGGTAAAGATTCCACCTGCCAAGGCAGGAGACTCAGGAGACATGGGTTTGATTCTTGGGTCAGGAAGATCCCCTGGAGCAGGAAATGGCAACTCATCCAGTATTCTTGCCAGGATAATCCCATGGACAGAGGAGCCTGGTGGGCTACAGTCCAAGGCATTGGAAAGAGTCGAACTCGGCTCAACTACTGAGCACACACACACTGGCAAGCTCTAGTTTGAGAATCTGATTCTGTCTTTTCTCTTCTGTAAATCTCAAGATTGGATTAGTTAGGAGTGGGTTTCCCCATCACACCCTGTAAACGGTGGAGACTATTAAAGAAATGATTACTGCATTAGTCTATTCTTGCAAAAAAAGTACATGATTGGAGCCTTTGGTTTGGATACATTCTACATGACCCACATCTTAACCAATTCTTACTGGAGGTCAGGAATTTGGGAAAGGTAAATGCTTCATCATCAGAAATGACACCTTGGAAGTCACCTCAGCAGCATGTTGACTGGCTGAGACTCAGTCTTCGAGAGCCCACCTGAGAGACAGGAAACAGAGAACTCCGTTTGAGGTCACCATCAGGCAAAATGCATGGGGCTTCCCCTGTGGCTCAGCTGGTAAAGAATCTGCCCGCAATGTGGGAGACCTGGGTTCGATCCCAGGATTGGGAAGATCCTCTGGAGAAGGGAAAGGTTACCCACTCCAATATTCTGGCCTGGAGAATTCTGTGGACTGTATAGTCCATGGGGTTGCAAAGAGTCGGACACGACTGAGCGACTTTCATTTTCACTTTCTTTCATCAGACATATCTAGCACCATTTGGAGCAACTTAATGAAGGGACAAATAATCCCCTTCTGCAACAAGTTCCTAGACCTTCAGTAAATAATTTGTGGTGTTTATAGTGATGATTCTGAATCAGTAAACCATATTAATAGGGAAATAGTTAAACTAGAAAACAAACACTTCCCTTCAGCTCTCTGGAAAACTTAGCAACCCAGCAACAATTCATTTCCTGATCATCCCAGCTAACCAAACTTTTATGCTATAGTGCTTTAAAAAATAAAGAAACTTCTTTTGTTTTACTGGCAGAGAAATTCTGAACTAATCTCACCTGACATGACATTTTTCTGTGGCATCTGTGCCTTTGACAATTTTCACAGCATATGGATTCATCATTTCATTGTCAGACACATCAGTTAATTAGCTAATTTGGGTTTTGATTCACGCGTATTGAACACCACCTTTCTCTGAGCACATAGAAACCCCTTTATGTGAAATAAGTGGCATTATGTCCAAAAGAATGGTGTTAGATTATCTTTTGCTTTGGAGGAAAAGGAGGTAATTAGTTTGATTTATATTTTTTCATTTGCCGACTTTAATGTCATTTTCACCACGGAAGGAACAGTGAATGGCTGTGACCAGTCACTGCTCCTGGTTTTTGTGGCCCTGACATTATATAAAAGGAGCATGGGGAAATGAAATAAAAGAGCCTCAGTTGAATCTGTAGATAAGTAGTGTTCTTAATACTTCAACAAAATCTAAAAAAGAGTTTGCAATTCATATGGCTTTCCTGAAAGGCTGCCAAGAGGGATATTTTCAATAGATTGGTGAAATGAGGAATTAAATGCAGATTTTTCTGGAAAAGATTGGAATTTAATATAACACTGGAACAGGTTAAATTCTCAACAGAAAAATGCCAGACAGAGAATGAGACTGTTTAATTTCCAGCTCACGAAAGACACATGACGTTGCTAGGAATGATGAATGCAGCGTAGGCTGCTGTTTCAAGCTCCTGTGTTCATTTTCAAAAAGAGCCTGGGAAATTTCTGCCATCCTTTGGAATTCAAGGCAGTGGCAAAGCTGCGGTCCGATGTGATGGATTACACAGCCAATCTGCTTGAAGTTTGTGGTTCATTAATCCAGCTCTTTGATTTTCAAAGAACCGAGGTGATGTCATTTGGAATGTACATCATAGAGCATTAATGGGATTCCTCGGTCAGAAGGGAGAACTAAAGACAATGTGATGGGGAAGAGGGGGATTGATGTTACTAATAATTGAGGAGCAGGAGAGTCTGCCTAGCCATTCAGGGCCCCTCCTCACCCCCAGCCCCCTTGTAAGCTCTGATGGAGCCCTCTTTGTGGGTCAGCCTTGCCAAGAACGGAACACAAAGCTCTGCTTGTTCAAGTGGTTCCCAAGAATTCAGCAGCACCAGAAGCGGTTAAAAGTTTCAGTCTATCTAATTCAATGCAGCAGAACTGACTGATTCCTCCTGTCTCCAGTTCCACAGCCCACCGCCCTGTCTGGGTCATGTTGGCAGGGCTGGTGGGAGCCCTGCCCATCACAGTGCTGTGCTGACAATTGGATGCTTCTCATGATGGGCTGGGCTTCATCCGTGTGAGGCCTGAAGCAGAAGGGAGATTGAATCACTGCCAAAGAGGCAGGCTGGGAACCTGGGCCAGGAGGGGGTCCCAGGAAAGATCCAGTGAAATAAGTGAATGGGAGGGGAAGGGACATTTAAGGAGCCTGCACTCTGTCAAGCTGGGTGCTAGGAACTATCACAGTTCATAAAATCATCACAGCAACTGTCTAGGATAGCAATGGGAATACAGCACCTGGTGCGGTGGTTAAGAATCCGCCTGCCAATGGAAGGAACGTGGGTTCGATCCCTGGTCCGGGAAGATTCCATGGACTACAGGACAACTAAGCCCGTGCACCAGAGCCACTGAGCCCAAGCTCTGGAGCCTGAGAGGTGCAATTACTGAAGCCCGCTTGCCTAGAGCCTGTGCTCCACAGCAAGAGAAGCCACCATGTGAGAAGCCCATGCACTGCAACTGGAGAGTAGCCCACTTGCAGCAACCAGAGAATGCTTGTGCAGCAACAGAGACACAGTGCAGCTACAAAATAAAAGTCCTTATCAAGAAACACGTCCCCTGGTGCAAAGTGGTTGCTCAAAACTTTGAAAACAAAAGCACAAAGCAAACGAACAAATTGCACCTCTCAGGCTCCAGAGCTTGGGCTCAGTGGCTCTGGTGCACGGGCTTAGTTGTCCTGTAGTCCATGGAATCTTCCCGGACCAGGGATCGAACCCACGTTCCTTCCATTGGCAGGCGGATTCTTAACCACCGCACCAGTGATTTTGGAGCCCCCCCAAAATAAAAGTCAGCCACTGTTTCCCCATCTATTTGCCATGAAATGATGGGACCAGATGCCATGATCTTAGTTTTCTGAATATTGAGCTTTAAGCCAACTTTTTCACTCTCCTCTTTCACTTTCATCAAGAGGCTTTTTAGTTCCTCTTCACTTTCTGCCATAAGGGTGGTGTCATCTGCATATCTGAGATTATGGATATTTCTCCCAGCAATCTTGATTCCATCTTATGCTTCTTCCAGTCCAGCGTTTCTCATGATGTACTCTGTATATAAGTTAAATAAACAGGGTGACAATATATAGCCTTGACGTACTCCTTTTCCTATTTGGAACCAGTCTGTTGTTCCATGTCCAGTTCTAACTGTTGCTTCCTGACCTGCATATAGGTTTCTTAAGAGGCAGGTCAGGTGGTCTGGTATTCCCATCTCTTTCAGAATTTTCCACAGTTTATTGTGATCTACACAGTCAAAGGCTTTAGCATAGTCAATAAAGCAGAAATAGATGTTTTTCTGGAACTCTCTTGCTTTTTCCACGATCCAGCAGATGTTGGCAATTTGATCTCTGGTTCCTCTGCTTTTTCTAAAACCAGCTTGAACATCTGGAAGTTCACGGTTCACATATTGCTGAAGCCTGGCTTGGAGAATTTTGAGCATTACTTTACTAGTGTGTGAGATGAGTGCAATTGTGTAGTAGTTTGAGCATTTTTTGGCATTGCCTTTCTTTGGGATTGGAATGAAAACTGACCTTTTCCAGTCCTGTGGCCACTGCTGAGTTTTCCAAATTTGCTGGCATATTGAGTGCAGCACTTTCACAGCATCATCTCTCAGGATTTGAAACTCTGCCTTAGAACCCCTGAAAACTACATTAGGATCAAAATGTAGGAGTATTTTTATTGGGTGACAATATAATCTGAAAGAGTGAGAAGTTTTCTGTTTGATGGTGCAGATGGGGTTTCTATTTCATATTAATGGTCAAATCTAATAATGTAGATAGTAGTTTTTGTTGCCTATATGTTTATTAACATTTAAGGGCGATTTGAACTTGATAGCATGTTTTATTGCTTTCTCAAACAGTAGCAACTCTTTCATTTCAAATATATTTATATTACATATATATTTCAAGACATAATCAAGTAAATTTGTAAAAAAGATATAAAAATCTTTATACATTCTTATTTCTAGGCTTTACTTTCTCATAGAGTCTGATAGGCTTGATGTATGTGTGCTCAGTCGCTCAGTGGTGTCTGACTTTCTGCCATCCCATGGGCTGTATGTAGCCCACCAGGCTCCTCTGTCCATGGGATTCTCCAGGCAAGAATACTGGAGTGGGTTGCCATTTCTTCCTCCAGGGGATCTTCCCAACATAGGGATCAAACTTGTGTCTACTATGTCTCCTGCATTGCAGGCAGATTCTCTACTGCTGAGCCATCGGGGAAGTCCTTGATGGTCTTGGACATAGCCATTAAAAGTCGGTCAATAAACTGCAGTTTTTAGAACCCAGGGAGAGTAAGTTTTAAAAGGAGACCTCAGGATTCTGTGTTCATTCACTCCTGGTGCCATTTTCCTGGGAGAAAACTCAGATTTCCTCTATCCAATTTGGATTCCCATTTCTTGACTGGAGTTGAGATTGTAAAAAGCTCTGATAGAGTAGAAACTCAGCTGTAGGTAGAAAGTCTCTGTACATTTTTCAGAAATTAAAAAAATTGATGTGGAAAATTTTGACCAGTATGAGATATAGACAGAGTTAAAAAATTTAAACTGAAGCATAGTTGATTAACAATATTGTGTTAATTTATGCTGTATAGCAAAGTGATTCAGTTATAAATATACATTCTTACTTTTAAATTTTACAGCCACTTAGTTTTTGCAGTGATTATATACATATAAAATTTTTTAAAATGATTCCCTGGTGGCTTAGTGGTAAAGAATCCACCTGCAGTGTAGGAGATGCAGGTTCCATACCTGGGTTGGGAAGATCTCTTAGGGGAGGGCACAGCAACCCACTCCAGTATTCTTGCCTGGGAAATCCCCTGGACAGAGGAGCCTGGTGGGCTACAGTATATGGAGTCCCAAGAGTTGGACACAGCTTAGTGACTATACCACCACCGCCTTATCTTTGTAAAAATTGAACTATAGTTGATTTACAGTATTGTGTTAATTTCTGCTGAAGAGAGAATAGTTTTTCAAACCCCTTCATACCCTTGCCCAGATCCAGCATTATCACCATTTTGCTCATTTTATTTTATTTCTGTTCCCCATTTATTTTTTTCTGCATTATTTTAAAACAAATTCCATATCATTATCATTCCACCTGTAAGCAGTTCAATATAAATCTCTGTTAAGGACTGTTAAAAAACTGCCTTACAAGGATCACACCCAGAACAATTATTGGTTCCCTTACCACCATCTAATACACTGCCCATATTAACATTTCCCTGATTGTTTTAAAGATGTCCTCTGTGGTTGCTTGGTTTGAATTGGGATCCGATTACTGAATGTTTTTTCTGAAGCATAGCTGCCTCCCTCAGGCTGCCTCAACTGCCTTCATAGACTGGGAGACCAGAACTAAGGTAACAGGTGAACGTGGGCTCTAAGGCAGATACCATCTGCTAGTTAGGGCCAAGTGCCAGTAGAGCTAACTATGGAGAATTAACCTGGCTTCTTGGGCTCGGTTGGAAGAGGGGCCCTGATCGACTGGCCACGTCCTCAAGGGGGAGAGTGGTCTCATTCCAAATTCTAGAAGTGGACTGTGCCGGGTCATTCCATCCTGTGGCTTCCAACACAGCAGTGGAATCCTCGAGAACCTGGTGGGAATAGCAGTCATTCCAGGAGAGTCACCATAAGAAGACAGAAAAGTGTCAGCTCTTGTGGGGTGGGGAAGACGGCCTCAGGTCCCCAGCTCAATTAGGAGTATTTGTAGGAAGTAGAAGAGCAGGCAGAGAATGAAACGGCAGGGACTGAGTTGGAGACAGTGGGGTCAATCTACGTTGGAGGGAAGAAAAGTGTGTAACTGGCTTCATAGCTCTCCTAGGACACTAATTATCACATATGTTCAGAAACAAGACTATTTGGTTCATAGGGTAGGAGCTAACAGTGGCATTGGGCCATTGGATACCATTTCTGGAAACATGACTTCATTGCAAGTCCCATGGGGCATGGGTGGGGGGAAGTAGGCAACCCATGCATATTCTGACCATTCTGAGATTGCCTGGGAACATGTGTGAGCATGCCACATAAGCAGAAGACGGCATGCAGGTAGAGTTGACATAAGGTGGTATTTGGTACAGAAACACACGTTACCAGTTACCAGTTACCAGAAAAGACACGTTACCAGTCTGAAAGAATTAGAACTGTCTCCTCAGACACAGCGATAGTCTTTGTCCATGCGTGCAGGCATGCTAAGTCACTTCCATCATGTCCGACTGTTTGCAACCCTGTGAACTGTAGCCTGCCAAGCTCCTCTGTCCATGGGATTCTCCAGGCATGAATACTGGAGTGAGTTGCCGTGCCCTCCCCTAGGGGATCTTCCTGACCCCGGGGTTGAACATGCATCTCTTAAGTCTCCTGCATTGGCAGGCTAGTGCCACCCGGAAGGCCCAGTCTTTGTCTATATTACTGATAATACAAGTAACATCCCTAAGTGTAGAAATAATGAAACCTGATATTTGAATGCTGCTGCTGCTGCTAAGTCGCTTCAGTCGTGTCCGACTCTGTGTGACCTCATAGACGGCAGCCAACCAGGCCCCTGCGTCCCTGGGATTCTCCAGGCAACAACACTGGAGTGGGTTGCCATTTCCTTCTCCAATGCGTGAAAGTGAAAAGTGAAAGTCAGGTTGCTCGGTCGTGTCCGACTCTTGGCGACCCCATGGACTGCAGCGCACCAGGCTCCTCCGTCCATGGGATTTTCCAGGTGACATTTGAATAGTATTTCATATTTCTCAAAACATTTTCATAAGCATTGTTCCTTTCATCTTCACAAAACCCCTGTCCACTTAAAATTGATATTGATATTTAGTAAGCTTTGACTATGTATCATAATCTGTGCTGGGTGCTCTTATATCTTGTGCCATCATTTCCACCTATCTCTTTTTAAAAGACAGGGATTTTTGTCTCTAAAATCCCTTACTTGTTTTATTGGACAGGGTTCATGTCAAGAATCAGGATAAATATATAATTCATGTTCTACAGGGACTTGGCTTCTGCAATTAAGGACACTGGACAAGCTGTCTCTGCAAGGCTGTCTCAGTCCTGGGAGGCACCAGTCAGGTGGTCAAGAAGGAAAGATCACAAGCAGGCTGGAACCCCATGTGCACAAGTTGAAATCCCATAAAGATGAACTGAACTCTCCGTCTGTTCTTGTTACATTTGACCTTGGAAATGAAGATAACCTGCAGGAGCCAGAGCACACACATGGAGCTGAACACACACATCCAGGAGGCAGAGACAGGGAAGGAATATTTAGAAGAAGAAAAGAACAGTGACAAGACTAGCTGCTGCTTCACCTCAGACGTGAATCTGCTGATGAGCAACAACCTCTGTGCTACAAAATAGCTGCTGCCTCCTTTCTGTCTTCCAACTCTCTTGAGAGACTTTCTTTTGGAGCCCATGCTAAGAGGAAACAGCCAAAGGAAAGGGAATTCTGGGAAATGTAGTTCAGCCTAACAGCTGGCACAGAGCTGGCATAGCTGTTCTAAGATGTGCACAAGGTGAGGTGGTTCAGTGTGGGAGGCAGGAAGTAGGGCTTTTTTGGTAGCTCTCAGTAGGAAGTTAAGGTAAATTAGACCTTAGTGACCACGTTAAACTTTCTACTACTGCAAAAGGTGCTTCATGTTGTAGGATCTGCTTTCCTGATGTTTTCCACTAAATATTGTGTGAAATGTCCTACACTTGAATGAAAGTGAAAGTGTTAGTCCCTCAGTCTTACTCTTTGTGACCACCCCCCTTGGACTGTAGCCTGCTAGGCTTCTCTGTCCATGGGGATTCTCCAGGCAAGAGTACTGAAGTGGGTTGCCATTTCCTACTCCAGGAGATCTTCTCTACTAAGGGATCAAACCCGGGCCTCCTGCATTGCCAGCAGATCCCTTACCGTTTGAGCCACAGTTAGCAGAAAAGCATGGCGTGCTGGACGACTTAAGGTAAAGGGTCTTCCATTCATTCATTCAGCAACTAATTGTTGGCTCTGGTGGTGTTGCTCTGCTCATTCTGCTTCTCAGGGACCAGCCAGCGTGCCATGGAGGGACAGCTTAATCCTTCGGTGTCCCAGCTGGAAGCAGCTAATTGTCACTGACCCCAGCAAGCCTGTGCCTGGTAGACTGTTCACTTCAACTACAAGGGCACCTGGCCTGCCACAGCATCTTCCCTCAGCCAAGCGGACACTTGGCTGTGGGAAGAGTCTTCCTGAGCAAATGTGGGCTCAGGTAAAGGACATACCAGGGCCCATTCAGCTCTCACCCAGCTTGGCATTCAGGCAACGTGCTCTTTGGGAATCTGTCACTATGCAGCTTGCAGGGCAAGAGGAAGGAACTCTGTCTTGGCTGGTGTGAAAGTGTGTGGAGTGGGGAGTTGCTAACCTCCCCATGTCTGTCTTTAAGGGATAGGCGATTTGGAGCCAACTTTTTTCGTTTTTGAGTCTCATATGTTCCATATACATTAAAAAATTATTTATTTATTAATGTCTGTGGTCTGATCTTGGGTGGCCTTGGCCTGCAGTGGGCTTGGAGTGGGGCTTGGGTTCTCAACCAGGGATTGAGGCCAGGTCACGGTGGTGAAAGCACCACATCCTAGCCACTGGACCAGTGGTCAGTGACCAGGGCCCTGGCCCTTCAGCTTTGCAGAAAAGAATTTCCACAGATGGGAAGTAGTGAAGCAAGTCAAGTATTTATCAGGAGGAAAAAGGATTACAGTACGTGTGGCTAGACACACGGGCAGACTCAGAGGGAGAGTCCCTGAGTTGCTGAGTTGCACCCTCGTGGCAGTTTGAGTTACTTCTATGGGGGGCATTTCTTCTGGGCTTCCTTTGGCCAGTCATTCTGATTTGCCTGGTTCACAGTCCATATCTGGTGCATTTCAGGATCCTCCCATGTGTGTGAATGTGGTCAAGATGGATCCTACCGCAAAGACCTATGGGTAGAACATCCCTTGACATGACTCCCCTTTGGCTTCCAAGGAGCCTTTTCTGTGCCATGTGTGTTTGGGGAGGTCTCTTGACTTTGGGAATGAGAAATATGTGGTCTGTGCAGGGTCCAGCCTCCTCCCTTAATTGCCCTGCTATTCTTGTCTTGGAGTTTTGGTCAATGGCCAATGAAGCTCCAATTGCTTTTCCCTGGGGGGGGGGGTGCCCATCTGCCTCCAGCCTCAGGTTTTCATTTCGGTGCATGGGCTTCTCATTGTGGTGGCTTCTCTGGTGGCAGAGCAGAGGCCCTGGGATGCTCAGACTTCGGTAGTTTTAGCTCGTGGGCTCCAGAGCTTGGTTTCAGTAGTTGAGGTGCATGGGCTTAGTTGCCCCGAGGCATCAGGATCTTCTCAGACCAGGGATCGAACACATGTCCCTTGCATTGGCAGGCAGACTTTTACCACCAGTGAAGCCCTGGAGCTGCCTCTGAAATCAAGAACAGAGACTAAATGGCCTAGTGGGTGTTCAGACGGTCCCTGAGGATGTGTGCAGGGATCTTTGCATCCCAGAGCCCATTACACAGCACAGGAAGCAGATCTGATGAGCTGGGCCTTGGAGCCAGCACGGCTCTGAGCACCTGGAGCAGGACTGCAGGTCCTGCTTATGAGCCTGGTGCGCAGAGTGCTGACATTGGGGTGCTCCCTGGGTGCTTCTTGCCACTAGTAATCTTTGTTCTTTTATCTTTGCTTAATGGAAAAGAAAGCTTTGCATGCTCACTGGAGGCTTTGGTGTCCCAGGCTGGGAAGTGGAGCTCAGGCAGGCAAATCTGAAAGGCAGCGCTGATCTGGTCAGGGGCTGGAAATTAGTGTATTCTTTTAATACTTTGCAGCCTGGTTTTATTCTTTGGCCTTTGGTGGGTGATGATTTTCTATGCTTTTTGCATTAAGTCTAGGTAATGGTATCTAATGTGTTAACTCTCTCTCCTTGTCACAGAGGAAGGTATGGGGACTCTCAGAAGTTCAGATGTGTTTTTATGCTTAGTCGCTCAGCCGTCTCCAACTCTTTGTGATCCCATGGCTGTAATCCACCAGGCTTCTCTGGCTATGGGCTTCTCCAGGCAAGAATACTGGAATGGGTTGCCATTTCCTCCTCCACATGTGTGCTTCAGGCACTGACAAATAGGCTGAATTTTGATATCCAGGAAGAGGGAGCTCCAGACACAGATGGGGCTCTTGGGAGGCAAAGGCATCATCTGGGACCTCTTGGGAGGCCAGGCTCCTCTGTCCACGGGTTGCCATGCCCTCCTCCAGGGGACCTTCCTGACCCAGGGATTGACCTCGCATGTCTTACATTTCTAGCACTGGCAGGCAGGTTCTTTACCACTAGCGCCAGGTGCTTATGCAAAGTTGATTTCTCATGGAGAATTATGAAATTTGCTTCCTGTCAACATCAGGCTCAACCCGAAGCTGTATTTGCTGAAATGATCATATATGCATCATACAGCACACGTCATCGCCATGGGAGTAACAGTAATGGTGGAGAGACAAAAAGGGAGACCTTACTTTGACATAGACTGTATTCATTTGTTGGGGCTGCCACCATGGATGGGATGGGTTAAACAGTAGATAATTTATTGTCTCACAGTTCTGGAGGCCGGAAGTCCAAACTGAGGTGTCATCAGGATTAGCTGCTTTGGAAGCTGGGCGGAAAGGATCTATCTCTTCCAGGCCTCTGTCCTCGGCCTGTGGGTGGTGGGGCCTCCCCGTGTCTCTCCATGCTGTCTTTGTGTCCAATTTCCCTCTTGCTATATGGATATCAGTCATTTTAGGTTTATTACTACCCTCATAAACTCATTTTTAACATGATGGTCTCCATAAAGATCTTATGTCCAAACAGGGTCATATTCTGAGATAATGAATGTCAACATAATGAATTTTTTGGGGGGGAGAGGACACAATTCAACCTATAACAGAACACAATTAGCTATTCTCCCCCATTTTTTAGAGACGAGGAATGGGGGCCCAGAGAGCTTTGGGGCAGCATGGTTCATCAGTGGGGACCTGGGAATGGATCCCAGCTTCCTCCTACCCTTGAGGTATGGGCTGCTTCGGAATCCAGGTGTATGAAGGGGCTATTGTACTCCAAACGGGCACGGAGTTGGTGTCATTATGTAGGCATCGAGCTTGCTCTCAGGCAATGCTTCAAGTAGACCTGTTGCTCAGCTTGAAATGAGGCTTCTCCCACCTTTTTTTTTTTTTTTTTAATTAGCTTATTTCTGGCTGTGCTGGGTCTTTGTTGCTGTGTGCAGGCTTTCTCTAGTTGCAGCGAGTGGGGGTCACTCTCTCGTTTCGGTGCACAGGCTTCTCATTGCCGTGGCTTCTTTTGCTGTGCAGGACGGGCTCTAGGGCACACAGGCTTCAGTAGCTGTGGCGCACGGGCTTAGCTGCCCCGCAGCAAGTGGAATCTTCCTGGACCAGGGATCAAACCCATGTCCCCTGCGTTGGCAGGTGGATTCCACTGTACCACCAGGGAAGTCCAGCTTCCTCTTCTTACTTCCCTCTTCTTACTTCTCTTCTCTCTTCTTACTTCTCTGCTTTCGGGGGTATGAATGGTGCTGACATCTGGCAAGCACTGTATACTTCTCCAAGCCCGTTCACATGCTGTATCATTTTGCATCCTTACCACCACCCTATGAGTTAGGTTCAGGTTTGTGACCCCTTATCCAAGCCCCTGGGGCTAGATATATTTCAGGATTCAGAGCCCTGCAGACTTGCGAAAAGCTACTGCCGTGCATGACCTGTGTATAACACAGCAGCCCTTGTGGGGTCTAGGGCAGCCTTTGAAATCAAACAGCAAGACAGGTACATATTCACACAAAACTGGGTCAGCTCAGGGAACTCAAACCAGGCTCTGTGATAGCCTAGGAGGGTGGGATGGGGTGGGAGGTGGGAGGGAGGCTCAGGAGGGAGGGGACATATGTATACCTATGGCTGATTCATGTTGTTGTATGGCAGAAACCAACATGATATTGTAAAGCAATTATCCTTCAATTAAAAATAAATAAAATTTTAAAAATAAAATGAGTGGGGGAAAGAAAAAAAACTGGGTCAGTGAGGATAAACCGTAAGCTCCGATCCATTTGGGTCAGATTCTGCTGCTGTTCAGTTCAGTTTGGTTGTTCAGTCATGTCTGACTTTTTGCAACCCCATGGACTGCAGCACTCTCGGCTTCCCTGTCCTTCACCAACTCCTGGAGCTTGCTCAAACTCATGTCCATTGAGTCAATGATGCCATCTAACCGTTTCATCCTCTTTCGTCCCCTTCTCCTCCCGCCTTCAATCTGTCCCATTATCAGAGTCTTTTCCAGTGAGTCAGTTCTTCACATCAGGTGGCCAAAGCATTGGAGCTTCAGCTTCAACCTCAGTCCTTCCAATGAATATTCAGGACTGATTTCCTTTAGGATGGACTGGTTGGATCTCCTTGCAGTCCAAGGGACTCTCAAGAGTCTTCTCCAACACCACAGTTCAAAAGCATCAATTCTTTGGTCCTCAGCTTTCTTTATGGTCCAACTCTCACATCTATACTTGACTACTAGAAAAACCATAGCTTTGACTAGACCTACCTTGGTCAGCATAGTAATGTCTCTGCTTTTTAATATGCTGTCTAGATTGGTTATAGCTTTTCTTCCAAGGAGCAAGCATCTTTTAATTTCATGGCTGCAGTCACTATCTGCAGTGATTTTAGAGTCCAAGAAAATAAAGTCTGTCACTGTTTCCACTGTTTCCCCATCTATTTGCCAGGGAGTGATGGGACCAGATGCCATGATCTTATCTTTTTGAATGTTGAGTTTTAAGCTCTGCTGTTGCTGACTCTGGAAAAGCTGTCTGTTTTTGGAGCTTCCTGAATTTCAGGCGTGTGGCTAAGTGACCACCAGCCTGTTGTTGCTATGGCCCCTGGTCCCGGATGAGAAGTCAAATACCTGCCTGCAGAGGTGACTGCATCAGGGCATCCCGCAGGAGGCGACTGGTGGCAGGCCTGTCTAGAAGGCTCTGGGTGCTAGTTCTTGGCCTCAGTATTTCCTCCTGTCTCCAGGCTCGTCCTTCACCCTCCCTGTGGCTCAGTTCCCAGTCTGGCTCTGACATGCCCACCTCGTGGTACTGCGGTGATAATGAAACAGACTAAAGAGGGGACAGGAAGGGGCCTGGGTTTTGTGGGACTTGAAGTTGGTGAGATTTTGCAGGCGCTCTTAAAGAAAAAGCCCACACGGTGACAGACATAAAATTAGACACAGAGATTTTCCTTTAGGATGAGAAAGCACAGCAGGTTACAAATTTTAAAAAGCTGCCAGATAAACTGGAGGTGGGAGAGTGTGTGAGGGGGAACTCTTTGTACTTTCTGTTCAATTTTTCTGTGCATCTAAAACAAACAACAAAAAAAAGTCTATTAATTAAAAAAACAAAAGCTGCCAAATAGCTCAGACATCACACAATCTAGAAAGGGAACATGATCCATGTTTTTAAATTAATTACCTGCCCACTCTCTATCACATTTTTTTTCCCTCCAAGTTTTTGCTGTGGATCTTTGGTTTCCTTTTCACTTAATGATTTTGTAATATTTTTATAGGGAGCCTTTAAAAGTCTAAAGTAAAGATGATATAGTTGTCTTTCTACTATGGTTGATCAAGTTGACTTTTCATTATTATTTTTAAATTTTTATTTTATTTATTGGAGTAGAATTGTTTGGGGCTTCCCAGGTGGCTCAGTGTTAAAGATTTCGCCTGCCAGTGCAGGAGACACAGGTTTGATCCCTGGGTTGGGAAGATCCCCTGGAGAAGGAAATGGCAACCTTGTCCAGTATTCTTGCCTGGGAAATCCAAGGCAAGCAATCAAAATAGTATCTGACATGGAACTGGTACTTGGGAAATTTAAGGAAATGAATGAATGAGACATGGAGGGCCAGGCCAGCTTTATTGTCAAAGGGCATCTGGGAGCTCTCCGAGTGATAGGCATAGATGCTTCTGAGTTTGACAGGGGAGGATTTAAGGGCTAAGTACAGTATGTGGGTATCCATGTATTTTAACTAGGGTTGTTGTAACAAAGTGCCACAAATTGCGTAACTTATAGAAGAGGAATGGATGGTTTCACAGTTTTGGAGGCTAGGGGTCTGACATCAAGTTGTCTCAGGTTTATGGTGCTTCTGAATCCTTCCTTGCCTCTTCCCAATTTCTGGTGGTTTTCTGTCAATCTTTGGCATTCCCTGGCTTGTTAATGCACCACTTCAGTCCTGCATATTTCTAGGATGTTCATCTTGTGTCTCTATCTCATCTGTATGTGTCTATGGCCAAATTTCCCCCTTTAAAATTTTTTTATTAAAAAAATTTTTTTTACTGACATATAGTTGATTTACAATATTGTGTTAATTTCTGCTGTACAGCAATGTGATTCAGTTACATATGTATATGTAACTGAATATATATGTATGTATATATACACACATACATATATGTACACACACATACACACATACACATATGTATGTATATATACACACTACACACACATACATGATCCTGGACTTGATCCCTGATTTGGGACGATCCCCTGGTGAAAGGAACGGCAACCCACTCCAGTATTCTTGCCTGGAGAATCCCATGGATGGAGGAGCCTGGCGGGCTATAGACCAAGGGAATGCAAAGAGTCAGAGACGACTGAACGACTAACACTTTCACACTTTCAAAGACCACATACCCCCTGGCCTGCCAAGCTCCTCTGCATGAGAAAACAGGCTTTTAAGAGGGTAATGAACCTGGCCTCAAAGGGAAGTGAGCAGACAGCTGGTGGAAAGCATTCCTGTGCAGATTCAGCCTTAGTTCTAATGCGGGTGCAGCCTGCTTCTGCTGGTGAGGAAATGGCTTCATGCAAAGGAAGAAATAACCCGTTTCCTTCAACCCTGAACCCTGGGAGTAATCCTGAACATCCAGCGAGGTTCCCAGGCCATTTTCCTTTCAGTATTTATATGAAGCAGGTGCCTTTTGCTCATGAACACCCTTGCTCTCAAAAGGATCATAAAATGGGACTCAACTCATTTTCAGCTGGAGTTCAGTTAAGCCAATAAAGGCCAACTATTCTCATATTGCAAAGGAAGGTGGTAGCAGACTGACAAAGGAGATGCTTGGAAACTGGCGTTGGAACTTGAAACCCTTACCCACGGGCGGGTATCAAAAGGGACATAAAGACAAGATATGCGAAGTTAGAAAGGTAGCGGGGAGAGATTGGAAATTGAAGCATTACTTTTGGAAAGCACTGTCCCGTGATTCTTTTTTTAAAAAATATATATTTTATCATTATTTGGCTGTGCCAGGTCTTAGTTGTGGCATGTGGGATGTAGCTCCCTGACCAGGGATTGAACCTGGATCCCCTGCATGGGGAGTGTAAAGTCTTAGCCACTGGACCACCAGGAAGTCCCTGTGCAGTGAATCTTACCCTTGATGGCACAGGTGCAGGGGACACTGTCTTTCTGATCCCACATCTTTTGAGAAGGATGCTAGTGGGAATTCTTTAAGATCTTGACACATATCCCCTGGTTCTTGAAAGCCACAGCGGACTGTCATCTGTCTCAAATTGGAGAATCTACAGAGCAAACGGCTGCAGATCAGGGAGAGAGAGAAAAAAAAAAAAACTGATAAGGGGCTGTCACCCAGAGGAGTGAAATGACCTCAGAAGGAAAAGGCCGAAGATGTACCACGGGATGCCCAGGAGTCAAGGGAGAAATTGTAAGTGATTGGCCACAAGAGATGCATTTGCCCACAGCAAGAGCACTGTAGCAACTTTAAACAGGATCCTTATAGTAATAATAATTCATACGTGTATAGAGGTTACTAAGGGCCAAGTGATCTAAGCACTGGCTTAATCTTCAGTAACACTATGAAGTAGATACTCTCTATTTTACAGTTGAAGAAGCTGAAGCACAGAGAGGTCAAGTGACTTGCCCGAGGTCATGCAGGTAAAAGTGACAGAGCTAGGATTCAAATGCAGGCAGTCTAGCTCAAAAAAATTAATAAATCAATCAATCAATTTCTGGCTGTGCTGGCTCTTCGTTGCTGCACTGGCTCTCCTCCAGTCAAGGCCAGCACGGGTTACTCTCTAACTGTGGTGCCCAGGCTTCTCATTGCGGTGGCTTCTCTTGTTGGGGAGCACGGTCTCCAGGGTTCGTGAGCTCAGCAGTTGCGGTTCCTGGGCTCTAGAGCACAGGCTTCCCTAGTTGTGGGCACGGGGTTTAGTTTCTCCGTGGCACGTGGGATCTTCCTGGACCAGGGATAACACCTGTGTCTCCTGCATTGACAGGTGGATTCTTTACCCGTGAGCCACCAGGGAAGCCCAAGAATTCTCTTTTAATCAATACACGGATGCTGAATCTTCTAGTAGCAATGAAGCCGTTACACAGTTCTGCTGGAGGACAGGGTTCCGTTTCTTGACCAGAACTCCATGAAGGTGAGCTTATCCTGGTTGCCCTCTGCTCCCAGAGTCCCTGACTCGTTCTTCAACTGCGCCCCCCAACCTTCTCTCAGCGCGTTTCCCTGAGGGGCAGCACCAAGGATGCTGTTATTATCCCTCCTCCTGGTCCCTGGCCAGCTCTAAGCTCAGGTGTGTGCAGAACTCAGCACACGCCCCAGACCTTCCTCTGAGCCCCTCCACCTACTCAAGTCCAGTCTCGCAAAAAAGCCCCTGGGAATTCTAGCTTCCTAACACAGAAGCTACAGGATCAAGTGTAACGCTTTTTGGTGCTTAAGTCAGGGGAAACTCTTAGCATCTTTCTACAAACACTTTCTCTTCCTCCTCCACTGGCTCTGAGCCCTCAGGAGCCTGAGGCAAGAGACAGCTCTGCTTGGAGGGAAGACGCTGTCCCTGGAGAGGATGGTCTGAGCTCTGTACCTGGTACTCAGGTGCTGGCAGCTGTGTCTCCTGGAACCACTGCCCCCACGCAATGCGATGCCTGCTGGAGGCCCTTGGACAAGAGAAGTGCTTAATGAAAGTGTGTTTGAGAAGACAGAAATCTTAAAAAAAAAAAAAGGCATATATGTAATATATATACAAAAATTTGCATTTATGTACAGATTTGTATTCATTTACATATGTCTATGAGTACATATATGTCTATATGTGTATATACATTCATATAACTGTCTCTAAATCTTCTTTCTCTCTCCCTCCACCACCCCTCAGACTTTGCAAGATGAAACAGAAAATTTAAAGTTACAAGTGGTCCTTCCTAGAGGGTATCAGACAACAAGTGAAGTAATTCAGACAGAGAAGGAAGCATGTCTTTTGACATCCCTTATATGTGGAATCTAGAAAGAGATGATACAAATGAGCTTACTTACAAAATAGAGACTCACTGACTTAGGAAAGGAACTTATTGCTGGGGGAAGGATGGGGGAAAAGGATAGTTAGGAAGTTTGGGATGGGCATGTACACTGCTATGTTTAAACTGGATAGCCATTAAGGACCTGTTGTATAGCACAGGGAACTCTGCTCAATGTTCTGTGGCAGCCCGGATGGGAGGGGAGTTTGGGGGAGGATGGATACATGTACGTGTGTGACTGAGCCCCTTCGCTGTCCACCTGAAACTCTCACAACATTGTTTGTTAATCAGCTATACCCCTACAAAATAAAAAGCTAAAAAAAAAAAAAAAGTTACAAGCGGTCCTTGGAATTGTAATCCAACCTCCTGATGAATGTGTGAGAAAACAGACCCAGAGACGCCAAGTGATTCGACGGGCACTATCAGGGCTCAAATTTGTCTAGGTGTCCTGTCTGTTCCCAGGACATGGCTCTTCCCCCCTCACCAGCTGCTTCTGTTCCCCAAGCTCTCAGTATGTGCCAGAGATATTAGGCACTTCTCCAGTGCTGCCTCAGCCAGCCTCTTTTTTTAAAAAATTATTCCTGTGTATTTTTTTAAATGTTTTAAATTTTATATTGGAGTACAGCTGATTAACAGTGTTGTGTTAGTTTCAGGCATACAACAAAGAGATTCAGTTATACATATACATGTATCTCTTCTTTTTCAAATTCTTTTCTTATTTAGGTTAATATAGAATACCGAGCAGAGTTCCTTGTGCTGTACAGTAGGTCCTTGTTGGTTATCTATTTTGAAAGAAGCAGCAGTGTGTACATGTCCATCCCCAACTCCCCGTCTACCCCTCCCCCTCTTCCCTGTATTAATCACCCATTCATTTTCTAAGTCTGTGGGTCTGTTGGTGTTTTGTAAATAAGTTCATTAGGATTCCATACATAGGGAGTATCATGTGATATACGTCTTTATCTGATTTATTTCCCTTAGTGTGATAACCTCCAGGTCCATCCATGTTGTTATAAATGGCATGATTTGTTTTTTTTTAATGAGTCGTCCTCTGTGTTAAGGGGAGGATACTGAGGGGCAGAATGGTTGGGGGACCTCGTCATACAATGGTCCACGATAGAGCTTCCAGGTCTTTCTAATTCCTAAGTCTGAGTGCTTCTCAGGACACACGAGCCTCTACCTTGCATGCCAGTTCCCGCTGACTGGTGGTGGCTGCATGGAGTGCTCGGGGGTTGGGCTGATTCAAAGGTGGGCTTTAGTCTCCGGGGCACTCGTCTGTATCCTGTTCACCCCACTTCTAGCAGGGAGCCCTTTGGAATTCTCAACCAAAAGGCTGCTTTCCCCAGGCCTTGCTGCTTGTTGGGCCCTAGACTCCAACCTTACTCCTTTGAAGCCATTAAGACGCCTACACTTTGTTCAGCCTTTCAGCCACCAGTCACTGCACTGAACTGGCAGATGCTGCAGGAGTCTCAAGTGGTGGCTCATCCTGTACTTCTCTTAACTCTGGGCTCTTGGTCCCTCAAGTCCCTGCTTCTTTGGCAGCTCTCTGATGTCTTCAAACAGGTATTTTAAATATCTTCTATTCCTCCAGTTGTTTTAGCAGGAAAGTCAGCCGGCTACATGCTAATCCACCTTTACCAGACCTTTCCTCGTTTAGGATGTAGAGAAACCAACACTGGAATTAAAAAAAAAAATTAATCAATTTGGCCCCTTCAGGTCTTAGTTCCTGCACATGGGATCTTTTGTTGCAGTGTTCAGGCTTCTCTCCAGTTGTGGCACTCGGTAGTTGTAGCGAGTAGGCTTAGTTGTCCCCAGTATGTGGGATCTTAGTTCCTCGACTAGGGATCAAACTCAGGTCCCCTGCATTGGAGAGCAGATTCTAAACCACTGGACCACCAGGGAAATCCCCCAGATCTGGAATTTTGATGCTGAGTCATTTGGGAAGTTGGCCTCCTCCCAGCGACCCTTCCCTGAATGCAGCTGTAACTCTGAAAGCTCTCTACCTTTCAGCTGGGTTACCAGGGCAGTTCAGTGATGGAGCCCGGGACAGACAGCATTCTCTTTACATGAAGGACAAGGGCACGGTTTCTCTGGTATTGGGGACTCTAGCCAGTAATGCTGGGTGAGTTATACAAGGCAGACTCCAGGCAGAGCTGGTTAAGAGAGTAATTGCGTCCCCTTCTATCATGTCCAGTGTGTTCTCTTGACAAAATTCTGTTAGCCTTTGCCCTGCTTCATTTTGTACTCCAAGGCCAAACTTGCCTGTTACTCCAGGTATCTCTCGACTTCCTACTTTTACGTTCCAGTCCCCTATGATGAAAAGGACATCTTTTTTTGGTGTTAGTTCTAGAATGTCTGATATGTCTTCAAAGAACCGATCAACTGAGCTTCTTCAGCATCAGTGGTTGGGACATAGACTTGGATTACTGGGATGTTGAATGGTTTGTCTTGGAAATAAACTGAGATCATGCTGTCATTTTTGAGACTGTACCCAAGTACTGCATTTTGGACTCTTGTTGACTATGAGGGCTACTCCATTTCTTCTAAGGGATTCTTGCCCACAGCAGTAGATGTAATGGTCACTTGAATTAAATTCACCCATTCCCATCCATTTTAGTTCATCTCCTTTTTGAACACTTTCAATTTATCTTGATTCATGGACCTAACATTCCAGGTTCCTATGCAATATTGTTCTTACAGCATCGGACTTTACTTTCACGACCAGATGCACCCGCAGTTGAGTGCTGTTTCCGCTTTGGCTCAGCCTCTTCAGTCTTTCTGGAGCTATTCGTAATTGCCCTCCACTCTTCCCCAGTAGCATATTGGACACCTTCTGACCTGGGGGGCTCATCTTCTGGTGCCATATCTTTTTGCCTTTTCACACTGTTCATGGGGTCTCTTGGCTAGAATACTGGAGTGGTTTGCCATTCCCTCCTCCCGTGGAGCACGTTTTATCAGAACTCCCCACTATGACCCATTTGTTTTGGGTGACCCTGCACAGCATGGCTCATAGTTTCATTGAGTTACATAAGCCTCTTCGCCACGACAAGGCCGTGATCCGAAGCGCTACATCCCTGGTTCATAGGCAGGTACCCGGTGGCCACAGCAAGGCTCAAATGAAGCCCATTAAGTCCACTTGGGCACAAGTCGACCAGGCAGGAGCGTGAGCAGATCTGTGGGTGATAAATATCTGCCTCATCATTCCACTGTCACCTGTGAAATCTTCCAAGAAATAGACGGGGCAAGGGGGCCTGCTGCTAGCTGTGAGCTGTGCTTCTATTTCTCAATCAGTTTGCTCTAAAATGGTCAGAATAGGTAATGATGTATAAAAGGAATGAAATGGTGATAAAAACGGACCTGTCTGCAAAGTGCTTGTGCAGTATTTATGGCCCAGATACGCCATTTAGTGCTGTATTTGGAGAGCGATTGATGGCCTAGCAACACATGGACTAACGCCCAGTGCTTCGCTTTGTAGGAGTTGCTGACGTGTAGAAGGGGCACATCCTTTGCCTTTGGGAGGGGCCGGGATAGCTTTCCTCTCTGGGTGGCCAAGGGCAAAGCCTCCGGGGGCTGTGTCCGTCACTCGTTTTTCTTGTGACTTGGCATCTTTGTAATTTTGCAGCGTCCCCTCCTCTCCCTCCAGCCCATGAGGCATCCTTAGCGCAACCACAGCAGCAGAAAACTAGAGGAGAGCAAGATGTTATCTGGGCAGCATGAGGCTTGATCACAGCTGTGTCAGTAGGCAGCAGGCAGACGGGAGGAAGGCCAGAGGCACTGTGAAGTCAGACCTCTCTGGGTCGAAGCCCGGTTCTGTGACTTTCCTGTCCTTGGCCCGTCATTTAGCCTCTGAGTCTCTCCTTAATCATCTGTTAAAGGAGGCTGATCATGCCGACGCAGCAGCTTTGCTTTGCGGTGGAAATAAGACACTGTCCATGGAGGGTAACATGTCCTCAACCCGACTTCTCAATTTCTCCACTTTCCAACCACCACCAGCCTCTTATCACATGGCGTCTTAGCCACCCCTGCCTTACTCGTGCCCTGCGTCTTGTCACCACCAGAAAAAGCAACACATCAGAATCTCAGTTCTGAACGTCGCAGTCTCCAACGCTTCCACTTGCTCAGGGTCTTCACTGCTGTGGTTCCTCTACTGAATCTAGACCTCCCATCAGCATGGTCTTTGCCCTGGAAGATGGCAACAAAGCAGACTTTCTGCTCCCATGCCTGTACCCCTACCCTCTTCTCTCCAAAGCAGATCAAGTGATGTCCTCAGATTTTAATTCTACCACGTTCTTCCTCTGTTTAAAGCTGTTCAGTGATTCCCCTAAGTGGTAACCAACCGACCAATTAGCCCGTAAATGCTGATGAGCACCTACTTGGCACTGGCTGCCGCGATGGATGATGTCCATGCAAAAGGTATGTGCAGAGCCTGCCGTCAGCTCCTCCACGCACAGTGATGTACAGTCGCCCACCGTGTGTCTGAAACTATCTTGTTTAATCTTTACCACAAAGCACATCATTTTCTCCCTTTGTCAGCAGATAGAACTGATCCTTGGAGAGGTTACAGAACTGCCCGAGATCACACAGCTGGGATGTGATCACACCAGGAGTCGAACCAGGCAGCCAGGCTCCTCAGCCTGTTTCTGCCATGTCGTCCTGCCTGGGTAGCTCTAGGACCATAGCTTAGCCTCATCACTTACTCATGAAACCACCACCATTATAAACCCCATGGAATAACACAGGGCATCAAGACCTTGAAGGGCACCCCATACCCAACACAACCCCTTTGTAGAAAATCTTAGGCTATTTCCCAGGCGAAAATCTATATTCTGTGTTCGTTCATTTTCTTGTCTCTTCCCAGTATCTGTATTCCAGGCTTTTGGTCTTACAGTCTCTTCCTTCTCACTGTACTGTATCATCAGTAATTCTGCACCTAACAGTTCTGTGACATCGATGAGATCTTATCATCATCACCATTTCAGATGAAGAATATAATCAGGCTCGGAGAGTTTCATTTACTTGCTACTTCCCAGTTAGTGATAAGTAGAACAAAGCTTTGGTCCCAGAACTTCTGCTCAAAAAAAAATTCCATCCCATTATTCCTCGTGGGTCATGTCACTGTTTTTTCTGCCTGTGGAATTCTGCAGCAGGAGGGGCCAATAGTGTGTGCTTAATGCTGGACGATTTCAGCAGTTTCTTGCAGCTTTGTGTTGGGAAGGGCTCTGTGGTTGCATTTAGACTCACCTGTAATGAGCATCCTGATTAGTTAAGAGTTGTCTGCTAAGTGTGGGGTCGTGTATTGGTTGTTCTGGAATTTTTTTTAAACTTAATTTTTAAAAGATTTTTTTTTCTTTCTGATGTAGACCAATTTTAAAAGTCTTTATTGATTTTTTGTTACAATATTGCTTCTGTTTTTTAATTTTTTTGGTTCTTTGGCCTCAAGGCATGTGGGATCTTATCTCCCTGACTAGGGATTGAACTGGCTCTCCCTGCATTGGAAGGTGAAGTCTTAACCACTGGGCCACCAGAGAAGTTCCCCTTGAATATCTATATCATCTCTTAGGTAACATAATGTGGCAGCATCTAGCAGTGTCAGGGATGAAGTTGAAGCTCAGAAAATGTGAAATTTAGTTGATAGAGTTGTTTCTAGGGAGAAGAGTAGCAAAGAATATGAATTCTTTTAAAATAGCCTGCGTCTGCTTTTGCATTAGATGGGGTTCAGAAGACAGAAACACTGGACTAAGGGGTCAAGGTGGTGTAGGTGAGGTGGTGTAATGTAAAGAACTGGGACTTTGGGGCTGGCATCCCTGCGTTTGAAATTCCTCTCTCTTATGGTAGCTGCGTGACCTTCAGCAAGTTGTTCCAGTGACACAAACTTCATTTGGGGCGGTGGTAATGGTACTGATCAAACAGGGTTGTTGAGTGGATTAAATGAGATGACATATATAGAGGTGACACACAGAAAGTGTTCCATAGACAAAGGGATACGTAGAAAGTGTTCCTGACATACAGGAATTGTTCCATGGATGTGAACTGTTCATAGTGTGGTGCATGAAATCATACCACGGTTCCTGACACACAAAAGGCACTCAAAGTTTTCCTTTCCTTCTGCCGCAAGAAACCAGGCAGAATGTTCTCTTCCTTCTGCCCCAGATCCTCCGGCTGCAAAGCAGCATCTGCTAGCCTCATGTTCAAGTTCTCCGGGAGCCATGGAGATGACTGTAAAGTTTGCAGTTGTCCAGAAGACAAAGGCAAAGAAAAGATCTGGTCTGCTCTCAAATTAGGACCTACTTCTTCCAGGGGAAAGGTACTTACAGATAGCTTCGTTGGAAGGGGCTGTGAGAGGCTGCAGCCTGGGCCCTAGGGTTATTTGCCACAGTTGCAGAAGGACTACCAGCGTGCACTGTCAGGATCCTCTGCTGATGCTAAGCATCTCTTAGTCCTGCATTCTTACTTTCTACTGATCATCTGGCAGGCGGTTAGCTCAGGAATGTGCTTTGGGCCGAAGAGGAAGTCTAGGCAAAGTGGATAGGCATTAACAAAGGTGATTAGGACATCCCTGGTGGTCCAGTGATCAAGACTCTGCACTCCCAATGCAAGGGGTTCGATCCCCAGGTCAGGGAACTAAGATCCTGCATGCCACAGGGAGCGGCCAAAAAAAAAGCAAGGGGGTTAATTTCCTGGATGCAGAGTCTTTCAGGAAGTGTCTGGAGAGTTTGAAAAATACTAGACAGATGGACTGAAAAAGATACCTGAAAGACTGCTTAGCGCTGTCTTGCTAGCCTTCCCTATTTGAAGGTGATCATAATTATTTTCCTGTGCTTGTTCTAGATTTTTGTTTTTGGGAGTTCTTATTTGAAACTAAATTTGTTTTGAAAATTGTGGGGCTTACTGTTGAAAAGCACAGGTTTATCTACCCCTTCAGATGTGGACTAAATCATGATGTTATTACTCTCTTGCCTCAGAGCAATTAGTTTACCCTTCTGTCTTCTAACCTATAAAGTGAGATCATGACACTTTCCTTAGGGCTTGTTTGGGAGAAGAAAATAAATGAATGACCGGAAAGCATGCATCATGGAGCACAGCCCAGAGTAGGTGATGGAGCTTGTCATTGGCATCACCGACTGATCAGATTTTCAGGGTAGAGAGGGAAGTGTTCTTGTTTAGGACTCAGAACATTCAGTTTCCCTGCAGGTTGAATGTGCAGAGAAGTCTCCAGCCTCCCCAGGCCCTGTGGAGATAATGTCACTTTGCTTCCGTTACCAAGTTGTTGTAAACTACAACAAAGTAATGGATGAGAAAGGCATGGTTAACTGTAAAGTATTATCCAAGTGGGAGGTGATTTTGGGGGGAATCAGGATTATTAAGGATTAATTCACATGCAGTAAAATCCACCGCTTTTAAACTGTGCAGTTAGATAACTTTTAATAAATGCCTTCTGTGGTGTAGCCATGACCATGGTCAAGATATTGAACCATTCCATTGCTCCAAAAAAAAACAAAAAAACAAAAACCCACAAACATTCTCTTGGCAGTAAATCCCCTTCTCCAATACTAACCCCTCGGCAATTACTGTGCAGCTTTCTGTCCCTGTAGTTTCGCCTGTTGTAGCTGAATGTTAAGTAAGTGGAATCAGCCAGAGTGTACGGTCTTCTTCTGGCTTCTTTTATTTAGTATGGTGATTTTAAGATTCCCCTGCATGGATGTGTGCATCACTAGTACATTCTTTTTATTCAGTTCAGTTCAGTCACTCAGTCGTGTCTGACTCTTTGCAACCCCATGGACTGCAGCACGCCAGGCCTCCCTGTCCATCACCAACTCCCGGAGCTTGCCCAAACTTGTGTTCATTGAGTCGGTGATGCCATCCAACCATCTCATCTTCTGTCGTCCCCTTCTCCTCCTGCCTTCAATCTTTCCCAGCATCAGGGTCTTTTCTAGTGAGTCAATTATTTGCATCAGATGGCCAAAGTATTGGAGCTTGGGCTTCAGCATCAGTCCTTCCAATGAATTTTATTATTATTATTAAATAATTAAAAATTAAAAATTATTATTAATATTTTTATTGGAGTATAGTTGTTTTATAATGTTGTGTTAGTTTCTGCTGTACAATGAAGTAAATCAGCTATATGTTTACATATATCCTCTCTCTCTTGGATATTTTTGTTATTGAGTGGTATGTCCTTGTATGGGCTTCCCTGGTGGCTCAAATGATAAAAACTTTGCCTGCAATGCAGGAGACCTGGGTTCAGTCCCTGGATTGGGAGGATCTCCTGGAGAAGGGATTGGCTACCCACTCCAGTATTCGTGCCTAGGAGATCCCATGGACAGAAGAGCCTGGCAGGCTACAGTCCATGAGGTTGCAAAACAGTCAGGAAGTACTGAGCAACCGAGCATGCATGGCTGTATGCCAGGCAGTAAGCAAGCTCTCACCAGGACCCAGTCATGCTGACACCCTGATCTCAGACTCCTTGCCTCCAGAACTGTGAGAAAATAAATTTCTGTCTTTTAAGCCACCCAATGTATGAATTCTGTTATGGCAACTTGAGCTGATGAAGACATGTGGATCGAATTTCTTAAAAAAAGAAATTATGGAATACTTCAAATATTTACATTTCTCATATTAATTCCTTTGACACACACCAAAACATTCGATTATAAATATGCTGTAAAAAGATCAGTACAACATTAAAAAATATGAATGCACAGTTCTGTATCTTAAGATGTAACATTTCAAGTGCTGCCACTGCCGTGACATCTTTGAGCCTCACTGGGCCCCAGATACCTCACCGGATGTGCCCGTAACACAGCAGGGAAGGATTCCCACCCAGTTAGTTCCCCTACCAGCTGATCAGCTGTGCCTTATAGGGTCCTTGAAAGTTGCTCAGTCATATCTGTCTCTTTGCGACACCATGGACTGTAGCCCATCAGGCTCCTCTGTCCATGGGATTCTTCAGGCAAGAATACTGGAGTGGGTTGCCATGCCCTTCTCTAGGGGGTCTTCCTGACCCAGGGATTGAATTCAACATCTCTAGCCTCTCTGCATTGCAGGCGTATTCTTTACTGTCTGAGCCACCAGGGTCCTTACTTCCCTACCAACCCAAGGAGTTCTTCAAACAAATCAATCACATCTTCTCACTGGAACCAATGGTCACCTTTCAGTTGAAGATTCCCAAAGTATATTTCCAACCAGATCTTTCCTCTGAGCCCTAGACTCACATCCTGGACTGACCGAACTGTCACTCAAACATCTCATATCTCATATTTCACACCCTACACATCTGTATCTTGGTTTCTTTAAAGCCTATCCCCATGCCCTCTGGCCCCACCTGTCAATGGCACTATCAACCACCCAGTAATTGGAGTCACAATCATGTGGGATACTGATTCCTCTTTTCCCCCATTACAGTCCATCTCCTAAGTTTATCACATGGCTCAGTTCCATTCATGTTGCCACACTTCCAAACCCCCCTACCTTAGTCCAGGAAAAGCCTCTTCAGAGGAGCCCGCAAAGCCACCACTCAGCTTGTGTCCCCTCCCAGACTCTTATAATCCATATTTAACACAACAGTGATGTAGTTTTAATTTTGTGTATATGGTCATATCACTCTTCTGCTAAAACTTTTCAATGGCTTCCTACTCTATTGATAATAAACTTTCAATCACTGAGCATAGACTGCATAAGTGTAAGTCACTCAGTCGTGTCTGACTCTGTGACCCTGTGGACTGTAGCCCACGAGGCTCCTCTGTCCATGGGATTCTCCAGGCAAGAATAATGGAGTGGGCTGCCATTTCCTCCTCCAGGGATCTTCTCGACCGAGGGACTGAACCTAGGTCTCCTTGCCGTCTCAGCCCCCAGGGAAGCCAAATCCTAGTCTCTCTCTCCCTGTTATCCATGCCACTGCTCCTAATGCTCTGGCCGCATTAGCTGCATTTCCATCTTGGGACCGCAATATTTGAATCTTTTTCCAGCTCAGATTTTCTCATGCTCTCCCTCTTCTGGAAGCCTAGTGCATCAATTTTTTCAAATAAGGTTGTTTCTCATAGTGCAAGTCTCAGCTTAACTCTCACCACTGTGCTTCTCTTTCCAAAAAAGACCCTACCCTTCATGGTCCTCCTTCTAACCTCCTAGATTATTTCCATCACAACACTGTGCTTTGTAATGCTTTATACATTTTGGGGGGTCCAAATCCTCCATTACAGTGTCATCTCCTTGAGGGCAGGGCTGTGTCTGTGCTGCCTCTTCTCGTGTTCCTGGAATCCTGAGTGTCTGGCCCAGAGCAGGTGCTCACACATTCTTTAGGAGTTTGCAAGTAGGGGCAGTGATGGGGAGGCAGGAGAGGGTTTGGTAGATGGTGTCTCTTCCTCCAGGCTCTGTGCTGTAGGGCTGTGTGACCTTGGGCAAAGTACTACCTTTTTCTGGGCTTTTTACACATCTAAGTGTATGAAGTGAAGTGTTAGTCGCTCAGCCGTGTCTGACTCTTTGCAATCCCATGGACTGCAGCCCTCCAGGCTTGTCTGTCCTTGGAACTCTCCAGGCAAGAATATTGGAGGTTGCCAGTCCCTTCTCCAGGGAATCTTCCCAAGCGAGGGATTGAACCCGGGTCTCCCACATTGCAGGCAGATTCTTTACCACTGAACCACCAGGGAAGCCCTCTAAGTGTATGGCAGGCACATAACAACATATATTCTACAGAATTAAGCAAATCCCAAGGAAGGGATGAGTCACTCAAGTAAAGAAGGATCTTCACTCTTTTAATCTCCTCGACTCCCCTGGCATAATAGCATCTGAGAAGCTGAAATATTTACTGCACTGATGCTACAGATATTCTCAGATACCATATGGAAGAGATCTGTGAAGCCCTGTAACACAGTCATCTGTTCTCCCATTGTATATACTGGGGGCTCTCCCTCTGCTATTATTGTAGTGAATTACTAAGAGGATATTTGTCATCTTTGGGGACTGGCAGAAATCACAAATATTTGTGCTTGTCTACATGATCCTGGTGGTAATCAGCAGAAAACCCTTTGCAGGACTCAAGGCCTCAAGTCCAAATGCACCAGTCTCTTCATGTTTATTAAACTCACCTCTGTAATCATCACTAATCACAAGGCAAATAAAACTGATGGAAAGTTTCAGGGACAAGAGATCAGAAAAGCCAGAAGGACACCAAATAATACCATTGCTTAGAGAAAAGGAAGGGTAATGTTCAGAAGTCTCTAAGAGAGAGAATTAGGCATCAGCGAGAAAAAGACTTCAGCAAATGATTTTAATTGAACCCGCGGCTTCAGATATTCTTATTTCTGCTGGAGCTTATCAAGCTAAAGCAAGATGTTAAGCACATTCTTTAGAATTTATATAAGAGCTAAGCGTCCTTTTAGATTTTTTGGGGGGTGTCATTCAGGATGAATGAGGTCAAGGAGAGGAGGGGTTTGGTTAAAAAGATGGGAGAGAGAGGTGTGCTTGCTGAAAAAAATGGGATTAAATATCAGCCCAGGTTTTTTCCTATCAACCCAACAAAGATTTCCCCAGAGAACCTCAGTCTAGAGTTAAAAATGGGGTCACGATTTCATTATCAGACAGTATTTCCCTGGATCTGCCTTCTGCTGCTAGATAGGAAATCCAACCCCTCTTGGATTTTTTCCATTCCAAATGGCTACCTGAGGTGTTCACATGTGCCCTGGGGAGTTGTTTGCTTGATTCCGTGGGGGAGCATCTAGCGTTTTCCTCCTCTTCTGCTGAGGTTATGCTTATGGGTTGCTACACGTAAAGAAGGCTGAGAGCCCAAACCGATCTATCCAGGGGAAGCCATTAGCTTTCTCAAGTCTTTCTAAGCCTTCAGGGTGGTTGGGCTTCCTCGGTGACTCAGCGGTAAAGAATCTGCCTGCCAATGCAGATGATGCAAGAGACTCATGGGTTCGATCCTTGGTTGGGAAGATCCCCTGGAGAAGGGCATGGCAACCCACTCCAATTTTCTTACCTGGAGAATCCTATGGACAGAGGAGCCTGGTGGGCTACAGTCCTTGGGGTCACAAAGAGTCAGACAAGATTGAAGTGACTGAGAATGCATGTGGCCAAGACATGATGTTGTAGGAAGAACACAGTTTTTCAGGTAGATAGACCTGAGTTCAGTCTTGAATCTGCCACTGACTAGTCACATAAGGACCTTGAGCAAGTGACTCAGCCTTTCTGAGACTCCATCGAACCTCAAAGGGGCTTGTCACCTCTCCCCACCAAAGAGGCTTCTCTGTTGCTGATTCTCATGGAGATGGAAAGGAACCCTCTCTCCCTGCCTTACACACTCCTTTATGGCAGCCTTTGTGTTCTAGGACTCACGCCCCCATAAGGGGGCTGGATGACTGTACCTTCTGGGGACCATGTTCAAGACATATTTCAAATCATTTCCCTTGCTTTACCTCTTTCAAGCCTGTGTTCATGCTCACTCTCTTCTCTGAGAATGACATCATCCTAGAAGGTTCCCCAGCTCCTTATAAAGCCTGGAGGTGCTTCCTCCATGGTTCTTAGGAACTCTTGAGTTCATTTGAAGCTCAAGTAAACACCGCTTCAGTTCAAGTTCAGGGCCCCCTTGCAGTAACACTTGTTTTCCCATTTCATTCTAAGTGTCCTCAAAAGCTTTACTGAGCAAAGAGCCATAATGCAGGGATTGAATGGGCAGACAGCAGCCATGGTCACCTGAACTGGAGCTTATGTGTTCACGGGCTGACTTTGGAACTGATGTGAAGGGCAAACGAGGTCAGGATCCAACATAGCGCTTCCTCTACAGTGATGCTTGAGTGTTGGGTTGAAAAGACCCCAAAGAGCAAGAAGGAAAGTGGAGAAAGGAAAAAAGGGTTTGTACATAAAATTTAAAAGGCTTTCAGGCACTTCAAGGCCACTCTGCATGCTCACTGCTGAGTAGCACAGTCTTGAATTCCGTCGGTCCTCCAGGCCAGGCACACAGGAACCCAGGGAAGTGACAAGAGAGCCTTGCTTATCTCAGGGGTGTCACTGAGCTTGGTGACTCTATTTCCCCGCTTTGCTGGCTTTCCTGGTGGCTCAGTGGTGAAGAATCTGCCTGCCAATGTGGGAGATGTGGGTTCTATCCCTGGGTCAGAAAGATCCCCTGGAGAAGGGAATTGCAGCCCATTCTTGTCTGGAGAATTCCATGGACAGAGGAACCTGGCAGGCTACGGTCCATGGTGGGGTCCACTCTCCAGCCCACCTCCCTTTCTGCAAGGCTTGGCTCACCCGCCCTCCGCACACACAGTATCTGCAAACTAGTCCCGTGTCCCCGCCCCGTTCCCTTTGTCATTACCCTGCTGTTCTTCCCTCATGGAATGAATGCCTTCCCCCCACTCTGTCTGTCAAAGTCCTCCTCATTCAGCAGGTGGCCCAGTGCAACAGCTTCTGTCACCAAAGTGCGTCTGTGCCCCAGAGTCGTCTGTCATGCTTCTCTGTCCCCCACATAACACTCTGTCCTCCTGCCAGAGAACCTGTTTTCATATGTCAGAGTTATTAGTTACGTGTCTTGTGTTATCCTCCAGTTGTAAAGTCCTTGAAAGTAGCTTTTGACCTTATTCATTTCTTTAAATTGAAGTTTACTTAATTTACAACGTAGGGTTAGTTTCAGGTGTACAGCAAAGTGATTCAGTTCTTCTTTTCATCTATCTATCATCTATTTATTTCAGATTCTTTTCCATTTAGGTTATTATAAAATATTGAATATAGTTTCCTGTGCTATACAGTAGGTTGTTGTTTATTTTATATATAGTAGTGTGTATCTGTTATCCCCAAACTCCTAATCCATCCCTCCCTCTCCTTTGTCTCTCTGGTAACTTTAAGTTTTCTTTTCCATGTTTGTGAGTCTATTTCTGTTTTGTAAATAAGTTCATTTGAACAATTTTTTTTTAAGATTCCACACTGCTGTTGCTAAGTCGCTTCAGTTGTGTCCAACTCTGTGTGACCTCATAGACAGCAGCCCAGCGGGCTCCGCCATCCCTGGGATTCTCCAGGCGAGAACACTGGAGTGGGTTGCCATTGCCTTCTCCAATGCGTGAAGGTGAAAAGTGAAAGTGAGGTCGTTCAGTCATGTCTGACTCTTCGAGACCCCATGGACTGCAGCCTACCAGGCTCCTCTATCCATGGGATTTTTCAGGCAAGAGTACTGGAGTGGGGTGCCAAGATTGCACATATAAGTGAAGTTAATTTGAACAATTTTTTTGATTCCACATATAAGTATATCATGATATTCGTCTTTCTCTGACTTCACTTAGTATTGTCATCTCCAGGTCCATCCATGTTGTTGCAAGTGGCATGATTTCATTCTCTTTTTGTGGCCAAAGTATGCCATTGTATACATGTAACGCATTTTCTTTATCCATTCCTCTGTCGATGGACATTTGAGTTGTTACCATGTCTTGGCTATTGTAAATAGTGCTGCTGTGAACATTGCCACCTGGGAAGCCAAGCTAAATATTTGAAGTGGGGACAGAGGTAACTATTCAACCAGCACCAGGAAAAAATGTGGTCTTGTCTTTCATTGATGAACTCTGCATGCAAGTTATTCATTTTATTTTATTTATTTTTTTGATATGGACCTTTTTAAAGTCTTTATTGAATTTTTTACAACGTTACTTCTGTTTAATGTTTTGGTTCTTTGGCCAAGAGGTATGTGGGATCTTAGTTCCCCCACCAGGGATCGAGCCCACACCCTCTTCGTTGGAACACGATAACCACT
The DNA here is from genome assembly GCF_055505025.1 of Bos grunniens. Taxonomy (NCBI): domain Eukaryota; kingdom Metazoa; phylum Chordata; class Mammalia; order Artiodactyla; family Bovidae; genus Bos; species Bos grunniens. The sequence continues at coordinate 53,639,201 of NC_141185.1, read as the reverse complement.
GGGGCACCAGGGAAGTTCCCAAGTCATTCATTTTAAAAGGGTCAATCTTGGTGCTAAGAGAGCTCAGGGAAAGTTTGTCCTTCTCATGCTTTTATCTGTAAGGACTGAGGCTGGGAATGAGGATTGAGGAGTCCAGTTCTAGGATGAGAGGCGGTTGGCCAGAACCTAGGCTGAGGAAGGGACCAGGCTGATTAACTGTCCTGGTTTGTCTGCGACTGATGGGGCTCTCAGTAGGCAGGACTTTCTGGGTTACACCAGGGGAGTCCCAGGCCAACTGATACAAGTTGTCACCCTCAGGGACTCATAGAGCCTAGGTGGAGGGACCTGACCCTTGGCCAAACTGGGAGGCCTTCCTTTGTGGATGTGGGAATTGGTTGGCTGCAGAGCACGGTGGACTCAGCCCCATTTTCCAGAGAAAGTAGTTTATGTCTCATCCTTGAAATGGTTCTTATGGGCTTATGAAATGCGTTGTTTTTGGATTTCTTCCTCTGGTAGGATGGGTTCAGCTGACGATGCCTGGTGGGGCATCCCTAAACAAGAATCCCCATCGTCTCTCCCTATCTGGACAGACTGTCGCTCCCCGTGGTGTTGCTCTCTTTCAGGCAGAATATTTCTGACATTATCTCCCCTGATCTCCAGGCCTTTACGGAGAAGAACATCTATTTAAGCCTTGCTGTGCTGTGCTAAGTTGCTTCAGTCATGTTCAGTTCTTTGTGACCCCATGGACCATAGCCCGCCAGGCTCCTCTGTCCACGGGATTCTCCAGCCGAGAACACTGGAGTGGGTTGCCATTTCCTCCTCCAGGGGATCTTCCCGACCCAGGGAAGGAACGCACATCCCTTATGTCTCCTGCATTGGCAGGCGGGTTCTTTACCACTGGCATCACCTGGGAAGCCCTGCAGATAAAAAGAATGTCCTTAATTTATTTTCCTTGTCTTCCAGATGAAAAGGGGATATTGAGAGAAAAACAGCTGGGGGAAGGGAGGGGAGAGAGAAAAGCGAGGTCAAGTTCTTCTGATGAGAGATGAGCATGCACAGGGAGCCTGGAGGGTCAAATCCACATGGAAGGAGATATCAGAAGGCTGTTCAGGCATCGTTTTTCTGCCCTAAAAGTTTCTTTTCTTTTTTCTTTTTTTTAAGAGCCTTTAACTTCCTCTCCCTTCCTTTTCCCTTCATTTGTCAGCTGTGAGTATTTTGGTTTGACTCAAGAGAAACAGACAGCTGGTGGAGCCCTCATTGCTTCAATAACACCAGGCTGTTTATGCTCACACTTTCCCCCCGACGAGGGGAGTTGGTGTTTAGGAAAGCAGCTTCAAGTTCTCAGTCTTTGTGCTTTGGGGGCTGGGCCATGGTGGAAATGAACTTCTCTGAGTTCAAGGTCAAATTGGTGAGTCCTCAAATTGGTGAGCCCTGTGTGCCAGTGGTGAAAAGAGTGTGTTGTAGATAAATGTATTTATGTTGCTAATGGGGAATCCAATATTATGAATATATATATATATATATATATAAAAAGGGAGCATTGAAAAAGGTATGTAAAAGAAGTATGAAGAAAAGGTATAAAAAATGTGCCCTTATACACAGAACTTCCCTGAAGGCTCAATGGTAAAGGATCTGCCTGCCAGTGTAGGAGACGCAGGAGACTTGGATTCAGTCCCTGGATCCGGAAGATCCCCTGAAGAAAGAAATGGCAACCCACTCCAGGATTCTTGCCTGGAAAATCCCAGAAGGGCCAGGCAGGCTACATTCTATGGGGTGGCAAAAGAGTCGGATATGACGTAGTTGGCAACTAAACCACCCCAGACCTCTAAGTGCCAAGCACAGAAAGGCACTAAATAAAATCTTTGCAGTTGTTTTCTATGTGTTCGTTCATATAGTAAAAGCAAGGAGTAGCTGATGTCTTTGCATTGAATTATGCTTTACAAAGAGCACAGCACTCTCATCTGAAAGGAAAAAATTGGGAGGAGGACATGGGGATAGCAGATGAGTGAAATAATTTGATTCCTGACACCATGCCAGTTGGCTACCTTCAAAGGAGGCCAGGCCACCGTGATTCTGTAGGCGGGAATAGGTGGTGAGGGAGGGTAATGATTTGGGGGAAAACTGCAACAAGGATAATGTCGTTATGAGACTCACCCATCTCAGCAGCAAATGGAAATCTGATTTTCTCCTCCTCTCTGTTCTCAGGGCCTCTCCTGACCCTCAGAGCATTGTTCTCAGCCTTGGCTGCCTGCTTGGAATCACGTGGGAGCTTAAATAACTACTGATGTCTGGGGTCCGTCCCTGAAGTTTCTGATTTATTTGGTGTGGGGTGAGGGCAGAGCATCAGAATTCTTAAAAGCTCCCCAGGTGGCTGTAATGTGCAGCAGAATTTGAGAACTATTGTCTTAGAGTCTCAAAGTGTGGCTCCTCAGCCAGGATCCAGCATCACCTGGGAACTAGTTAGAAATGAAAGGTCCCAGGTCCCACCCCAGACTGAATTAAAATCTGCATTTTAATACAATCTCCAGGTGATACTTGTACCCAGTAAATGTGGGGGAATGTGTGGGATTCTGTGTCTCTAGGCAGGTGGGACTGGCCAACAGGTTAGCTGAGATGTTATTTACAAGCTATAGAATGGTTAAAAGCAAGGTTTTTGAGGTCAGTTATACCAAGCTTCCTAGTTTGCTTATGGACTTCCCTGGTGGCTCAGATGGTAAAAGCATCTGCCTACAATGTGGGAGACCCAGGTTCGATCTCTGGGTCGGGAAGATCCCCTTGGAGGAGGAAATGGCAACCCACTCTAGTAGTCTTGCCTGGAAAATCCCATGGACGGACAGAGGAGCCTGGTAGGCTACAGTCTATGGGGTTGCAAAGAGTCGGACATGACTGAGCAACTTCACTTCACATACCAGGCTTCCTAGTTTGCTCAGTGGTAAAGAATCTGTCTGCTGATGCAGAAGAGGCAAGTTTAGTCCCTGGATTGGGAAGATCCCCTGGAGTAGGAAATGGAAATGCACTCTAGTATTCTTGCCTGGAAAATTCTATGGATAGAGGAGCCCTGAGGGCTACAGTCCATGGGGTCACAGTAAGTCAGACACAACTAAGCAACTGAACACTCACACACTTGGATTCTTCTGTTTAGTAGCTGTGAGCTATTGGGCAAGTCAATGATCACTTGGTACCTCAGTCTCCTCACCTGTAAAATGGGGACAACTTATGCACCCATCACCTGGGATGGCTGTGACGAGAAGCTACCCATAAGGTGTTTTCCACACTGCCTGGCAGAGAGCAAGCGCTATATCTTTATTAGCTGTCATTGTTACTATGAAGATGTGCTGATTTGTTAGAACTGAGGATTTTTTTTTTTATTATCAAACTTAAGTTTCTGGGGGAATTATACAGTGAGTGATGGGAGAGAGGGTCCACTTTAGTTAAGCTATAGTAATATTTTGTTTTGATTTTATGATCATTTCTGGATTTCCGGCTGGCAGTTATTTTAATTATCCGAGACTGGCAGTGAATAAGATGTAACCTTTTTAATTTTTCTTTGCTGGTTTCAGAGATGTTCTGGGACCTGGGTGTTAGGACATCAGAGACAAATCACCTCCTGTGGGCTCTTCAGGTTATAGCCCCCTGGTGAACCCATTTCCCCATCCCCAGGGCCAGCCAGCTTCTGGGAAGCTGCAGACATGCTTCTACTATATGGGAGCAGGCCAGGAGCCAGCCTTGAGGTTCTTGGCCCAATAAAGAGAACTCAATCCTCAGCAGAGCCCGGCCTCAGTGACTCACTGCTCTAAAGAATATAACTCATATATCTAGATGAGAGGCTCATATATTTGCTGGACACTGTTGCAGTGAGTGGAGTGTTACTGAGAGCCAATCAGGATCATTAGTCAAAAGTATGACCTCAATTCCAGCCAATCAGGCTGCTCCCCAAAGACCTGGCCCTTCCACAGGTTTCCTGTTATTTGTAACTGACTCAGAGGACACGGGTCAGGGACGCAGGTAGAACCACCTGCTGGGGACTCCAGTTTCTTTTGCATTGTAAATCCAGGGCCATAACTGTTTGGAAAAGGGCTCTGCAAAGTAGAGCCAGGCAATACTACTTGGACAAAGTGTTTTGCGGTGGCAGAAGTTGAAGACTGTCACCTATTACATCCTTTTCATGGAGACCTAGCAAGCAACTAGCATATTACAGACTTGCAGTGGTCATGGTATAAAGAAAACTCTGCAGCTTTGTTTTACTCAAATCTTTATGAGGATGTGTGCTATGGATTCATATTTTAAAATAATGTCTATTGAACATCTGGCTAAACTAGCGTTTTATGGAACAAATTTTGGGAGCTGCTTAGAGAATCCTAAAACAAGCAATGCCTGCAACTTACATTGTGTTCAGTCAATCAACCGTCAATCACTTAAGTTAACTCTGGGTTCTGGGGCTCCTTTAGAGGTCATCATTGAGGGAGGTGATTTCATTTTCTGAGGAGGTTGCACTTAAGCTGAACCTTGACGAATGAGAACAGCCTGATGAAGAGCTGTGGAGGAGCCCTGCAGCTGGAGGAATGGAGTAAGCAGGAGAGTGGCAGATATGCAGGCAGAAACTGGAATATGCAGGGCCTTCTGGGCTCTAGTCAAATGTCTGAATTCCCTCTCCACCCCTGCTTGTGTGATGAGAAACCATTGAAGGATTTCCAGCAAGAATCTGAAATGGCTTGGTTTGTTTTAGAAATACAATTTTGTCTACTCCACCGAAGATGGTTTATAGAGAAACAAAACTGAAAGGGAGTGGGACCGATCGTGTTTTTCAAACCTGGCTGCAAACAGTAACTTCAATCTTACATACTCTCCTAGAATCTTCACAAGTTCCATCAGGAGATGAAGTCTAACTGTCTTCTCCCAAGAACCTAAGCAGGGTTTGACTTGTTTGTGTTCGATAGACGGCATCAGCAGAAGTCCGACGCCTCTTCCCTCCCAGGCAGCCATACTGTGAGGAAGCTAACACACGTGAGAAGCTCCATGTAGGTGCTCCAGTTGGCAGCCCCAGTCTTCTTCTCTCAGTCCAAGTGCCAGACATATGAATGAACAAGGTTTTAGATGATTTTGCTTCCCACTGCCAAGATATCATTGGCCTTTGCATCCTCCCAGCTGAGCCCCTGACATCAGGGAGCAGAGATAAGTGTCCTTGCTGTGCCCTTTCCAAATTCCTGATCAAGGAAATCGTGAGAAAATGAAAGTGGTTGCTTTAAGCTGATTAGTGTTGGGATAATTTGTTATCTAGCAGTAGTAAGCAGAACAGGGGACATAGGGAGGAGGCTGTTGCAATGGCTTGGGCAGGGGAAGATGCTGTCTTGAATTGAAGATTGTCAATTCCCATCAGCTGCAGCTCACCGCAGGAACACAGCTGTTGATTTAAAAATGTAGATTTATTACTTGCTGCAGCATGGGAGTTTGCCCACCATGGAGAATCATGAACAATCTTGAAATAGAGCAGGTAAGGTACCTTGGGCTGCAAGGAGATCAAAACAGTCAATCCTAAAGTAAATCAACCCCAAATACTCTTTGGAAGGATTGTTGCTGAAGCTGAAATTCCAATACTTTGGTCACTTGGTATGAAGAACTGATTCATGGGAAAAGCCCCTGATACTGGGAAAGATTGAGGGCAAAAGGAGAAGTGGATGGCAGAAGATGAGACGGTTAGATAGCATCACCGACTCAATGGACATGAATTTGAACAAACTCCAGGAGGTAGTGGAAAACAGAGGAGCTTGGCGTGCTATGGTCCATGGGGTCACAAAGACTTGGATACAACTTAACGACTGAAAAACAACAAAGGTACTTAGAAGGTTTTAGGGGCTAGAATTAGTTGTAGATGATCTTGGCAGAAATTGACCAGAATTTTATTATCTTGGAAGTTGCTGCAGCCGTGAGTGTTTTTATCTTTAGAACTCATGAATCTGTACACAGAGAGTGTTAGTTTGTCTCTAAGGTCAGTATCTGGTCTTGGAACATATGGATCTGAATGGGCTGGTGTTAGAAGGGCTGGTGGTTCACACAGTCTGGGATGTACATCATGGCTTGGTCTAGCACAGATTCTGATTTGTAAGTCAGGGTACATTTGGCAAGTTGTGATTTCTGTTTCAGTTCCAAATTCTCCTCAACAGCTTCGTGGCCAGCTGTTCATTTTCAGAGTGAAATTGTGATGATGTTTAAAAAAAGAGACTCCTGATCCTTAAGAGATCTACAAAGGGAAATATTGACAGTGAAAATTAGCAGTTCTCAAATGTTTTGGTCCCAGAATATCTATCTACTGAGAAGTTACTGAGGAGGACTTCCCTGGTGGCCCAGTGGCTCAGAATCTGTGCTCCCAACACAGGGGGCTCTGATTTGACCCATCGTCAGGAAGCAAGACCCTGCATGCCTCAACTAAGACCCAGCACAGAAATAAATAAATATTTTTTTTTAAAAGCTACTGAAGAACCCAAAGGGCCTTTTGAATATGTGGGTTATGGCTATTGACATTCACTATACTGAAAATTAAAACCTAAAAAATTCGGTATTTAATTACTATTGGCAGCAGATAATAATTTTTTCCAAAATTCTAATCTTCACGTTAAGGTTTGAATTCGACTTTGGCAACAAACGCTGTCAGTTATTTTGCCTTGAAAAGACAGGCTCATTTTAATTTTTAGAGAATGTGTGTCAAATACCTGAATCTGAATCACCAGAATTTGTCTGTTAGTCAAACTTTCAAGTAAAAATGGTGTTCCTTGAAAAAGTGGCCAGTTTAGCTACACACTTGAATATTTGCCCAAGTGCTTTTTCTGCGGCCACTATTATACTCTACTGTTCAGCATAAGCCGTTGATGGATGCTCCCATTTTGCTGCATGCAGTATTAAAAAGATGTGAACTCAGAAGCTGAGGCTTAATAAAAGTAATAATTATTACTATTCCATCGAGGACATCTTAAGTGCCACTGATGTTGTCTTAATGTGGGTGAATACAGTGAAGAATATGATATTGTCATACTGACTTGGTTCCTGCTAAGGCACCAGCAGTTGATCCACCGTTGATTTGTACCATTAGCATGAGTGTCAATACAGTAGAAATGGCAAATAATGTTTCAGTATTATAATAAAAATAGGTTTGTATCCTCAGATTTCCTGAAAGGGTCTTAAGGATCCCCAAGAGTCCATAGAACACACTTTGAGGTCTGGTCCATGCTTCAAAATAATAATACAGGAGGAAGAAAAGGGATGATGAAATAAGAGTGACCTTGAGCTGATCAGTGTGAAAGTTGGGTCATGGGTATACAAAGGTCCATTATGCTAATCTGTCTGCTTTTGTATGCATGTGAACTTTTCCATGATGAGAAGCTGAGATGAAAATGATTGAATCCTAGGACTCTTAGCATCTGAGTGGACAGTAAGGCTATTTATTAATGAGGAAGACTCAGGGGACAAGGATACGTTTGGATGGGGTAATTTGAGAGTTTTGTTTAGGACATACAATATTTGAGATGTCAGTGAAGTATTCACTTTAGATTTGTGGATCTGAAACATGAAATGGCCAGCATGTAGTTTTTTTTTTAAAGGCAGAGCACTGGCCTAAAGAGCAAGAGTGTGGGGAGAGGGGAAAACCCAGTTGAGCAGCCTCCTTCAAGGCACTGATTGGGGTAAATTTCGCACTGAAGGGCTAAATCCCATCAACTCAGAGCCTGCCTAGGGCTTCCTCTGCTCTGGACACTTGGCACTGCCTTCTTGCAATTCATCCTTATCCTCTGATGTGGATGCTGTGATTATCTCCTGGGATTAGGGGGCATTAGGAAGGCAGAGGAGAAGGCAGCTTCTGGATTTCCTTGAAAAGCTCTAGGATGACCTCAACCTCTCTCCGTCTGTGATGCTGGGAGTTATCAGGAGGGGCAGGGATCACATGAAAGTGTAAATTCACAAAGACTCTTTAAGCCTAATTTTTTTTAGGGTGTAGTTATTTATTTATGGCTGTGCTGGGTCTTCATTGCTGCGCCCAGGCTTTCTCTAGGTGTGGTGAGCGGGGACTACTCTTTGCTGTGGTGCATGGGCTTCTCATTGCAGTGGCTTCTCTTGTTGCCGAGCACGGGCTCTGCGGCATGTGGACTCAGAAGTTGGGGTGCGAGGGCTTAGTTGCCCCTTGACCTGTGGGATCTTAGTTCCCAGACCAGGGTTTGAACTCATGTCCCCTGCATTGGCAGGAGAGGAGGATTCTTAACCACTGGACCACTGGGGAAATCCCTAAGGCTAATTATGATGAATGTTTGTGAACTCCACCCACCAAAATATTTGCTGGACTGTCCAGAGTTTAGAAGTTGTCATGTCTGAGGCTAGTCTGGTGGTCAAGAAGTTAATTCCATCAACCTGGATTTAAATCCCTGCTTCTTCCTCTTCTTGGTTGTATGTGCTGGGGCACATTGTTAACATCTTCCAAGTTCTAATTTCCTCAAGTCTAAAATGGAGAGTAATAATTAAAAGAAAGAATACCAAAGCAAAAAAATGGAGAGCTAAAAAAAAGCATGTTCTTCATTGGTTTGGATGGGGGACTATTGAGACAATACATTCAAAGGATTTAGAACGCAGCAGATGGGTGACTAACATCCGTTTGTTTCCCCCCCTTGACTCTGTCCTTGCCCCTCTCTCTGGTGGACTTGATGTCAAGCATCAAGATGGACTGAAGAGAGGAAGCAGTAACTCATGCAGGTGATCAAATGGCTTTATTAGTGGCTGCTTTTATTGGTCTTGAATCTTCCTCATCATTCCTTCAGCCAAGAGTTCCCAGACTCACCTCTAAATGACTTATTGAAGAAGAAAACCAGATCTATCTGGAGCCAAATGAGGTTCTTCCGTCTAGAACATCTGGGAGCCCCTAGTGTCCTGAAGGGCTTCCCTGGTGGCTCAGACCATAAAAGAATCTGCCTGCAATGCGGGAGACCTGGGTTCAACCCTTGAGTTTCGAAGATCCCCTAGAGAAGGGAATGGCAACCCACTCCAGTAGTCTTGCCTGGAGAATTCCATGACAGAGGAGTCTCAGGGGGTCGCAAAGAGTCAGACACAACTGAGCGACACACACACACACACTATCCTGAAGAGCTGCATTGCTTTCCAGGGACACGACAGATAAGGTGAGACAGCCCCTGCTGCTCTCCACCTTGCTCCGTTTTGCAGAGTTGGCAGGCTGATGCAGACCCTTTAAGTCCTGGCTCCTGCCTGTTGTTAGAACTGCGCTACTGAGGCCTGCCTCATCCTCAGCATGTAGCCCTCTGCTCTGAGTCATTATCTTGGGGTCATTACCACTAAAACTTTGCCACAGAGGGTAACTAGACTTCTGTTCAGCAGGGGTTGGAGAGACCTGTACCAGTTAAATTCTTGGTGCCACAGTGGCCTTTTGTCCTGGCACCTTGGGATCACCAGGTGTGCATTTTGGGGTGTGTCTGATTCAAAGTCTTTTACTCTGCATTTCCTGCTGGTCATTGTTCTGCAACAGGTATGTTCTTGCACTCCATTTCTAAGACCTAAGTCCTGTGGTTGCCCTGATCCTGGCTGGCATATGAAGGAGTGGACTGATCGTTGAGAAAACATCAAGGAAGACACTGGCTGAGTAGCTATGTTTGGTCAGACAGTGGAGGGTGTGAAGGTAACTGAAATTCAAGTTCACCTGGGATCACATTCCCCACAGTTGAACCATGATCCCCTATACCATCTCCAAGTTATCCTTTAAATTTTTGATTGTACCAACTCCTAGTGTACATCTTTCTATATCTCTATTTCCCCTTGCTAAGAATACACCTTATAGGGAATTCCCTGGTGGTGTCATGGTTAAGAACATGCCTTCCAGTGCAGGGGACTTGGGTTTGATCCCTGGTCTGGGAAGACTACATATGCCATGGAGCAACTGATCTGCAACTACTCAGCCCGTGTGCTTCAGCTAGCTACTGCGTGCCCTAGAGCCAGCGCTCAGCAGCAAGAGAAGCCGCTGCAATGAGAAGCCCGCACACTGCAACTTGAGAGTAGCCCCTGCTCGCCACAACTAGAGAAAACCCGAGGACAGCAAAGCACAGCAAGGAAGACCTAGCACAGCCCCAAATAAACAAATACATGAAACTCGACAGATGTCAGTGTAATCACTGAAAACACAAAAATGTGTCACATTCCTGCTCTTCCAGTGTCCTTACTCTGGTGGGATGAGCAGATGAAGGAAGTTTGGAGAAGGTGTTCCTATTCAAATATCGACGTGTGTGCTGCTAAGTCGCTTCAGTTGTGTCCAACTCTTTTAGACCTCACGGACCATAGCCTGCCAGGCTCTCCTCTGTCCATGGAATTCTCCAGGCAAGAATACTGGAGTGGAAAGCCATTCCCTTCTCCAGGGGATCTTCTCCACCCAGGGATCAAACCTGGGTCTCCTGAATTGCAGGCAGATTCTTTTTTTTTTAATTTATTTTTAATTGAAGGATAATTGGTTTACAGAATTTTGCTGTTTGGGGGGACAATGTATACCCATGGCTGATTCATGTCAATGTATGGCAAAAACCACTATGATATTATAAAGTAATTAGCCTCCAACTAAAATAAATAAATTAATTAAAAAAAACTCAACATGAATCAGCCATAGGTAGGAGAGGGGAGGAGAGGGTTACATGTATGGAAAGAGTAACATGGAAACTTACATTACCATATGTAATATAGATAACTGATGGGAATTTGCTGTATAGCTCAGGAAACTCAAAGAGGGGCTCTGTATCAACCTGGTGGGGTGGAGTGGGGAGGGAGATGGGAGCAAGGTTCAAAAGGGCGCAGGCAGATTCTTTACCATCGGAGCCATCAGTTGTCGTTCAGTCGCCCAGTTGTGTCCGACTCCTTGTGACCCCATGGGCTACAGCACACCAGGGAAGCCCTTCAATGTCCACAGGGGCCTATTAATAACAGGAGAGGGAGCTGGGGCCAGTGTTAGCAGTAATGTTCTCTTAACTGAGAAGGAAAACAACAGTATGAGTATGGTGATGAATGCCAACTGCCTGCCCTCCTCCGTGTTAGGAGACAATGAGGGTGCTGACACGCAGCTTCTGAAAAGTCAGGAGATCACTCCTTCACTCTATCAGTAGGACCCAGGGCAGGCTAGCTTATTGGAGGCACTCAATAACTTTGATTGATAAATGACCAAGTGTTGGATGGTGGTGAACTGGAGAGCAAGTGACCTGTTTAAAGGGATCAACTGCAACTCAGCTCCAGTCCATTTTGTAAGGTAGGAATGTGGGCCCAGCATTAGCAGATTTTCTGATTTTTTTTTTTCCTCCAAGAAAAGCCAGAGATCTTGATTTTTCTGTCTTAGGTGAAATCTCCAGGTTAAAAAATATTGACAAAATTAAAATACGCAAGCCATACAGAGGGGATGGGACAAAGAAATTTATCTGGAGGCCAAATGTAGCTTGCAGACTATTCCCAGGCTCTGCAGAGATACCTCTGCAATAAAGCGCCAGCAATAGAGGTGAGAATAGGAGTCCTCACCCCAACTTGGGGTGGGGAGCCTTGATCAGGATTGAGAGAAGCCAAGGTCATATGTGGGTCAGAGACCACCCACAAGAAAAATGGATCTTTTTGTATTATTTGCCTTTTTTTTTTTTTTTGCCTTTTTTCTACTTTAAGCCCCATTTTTCAAGGCAAAAGACACCAAAGAAGCATTAAAAAAATGCATTTTCTTATGATTTCAGCGACAGGCTTATGTGTCTCTGGCCTGAGCAGCCACTGCCAGGTTCAGGTCACGTCCAGATATGTTCCTGTTGTTGTTGTTGTTAGTTGCTAAGTCGTGTCTGACTCTTTGTGACCCCATGGACTGTAGCAAACCAGGCTTCCCTGTCCTTCACTGTTTGCCGGAGTTTGCTCAAACACATGTCCATTGAGTTGGTGATGCCATCCAACCATCTCAGCCTCCGTTGCCCCCTTCTCCTCTGCCTTCATTCTTTCCCAGCATCAGGGTCTTTTCCAATAAGTTGGCTCTTTGCATCAGGTGGCTAAAGTGTTGGAGCTTCAGCTTGAGCACCAATTCTTCCAATGAATATTCAGGGTTGACTTCCTTTAAGATTTACTGGTTTGATCTTCTTGCTGTCGAAGGGGTTCATGTTTCTGTAGCATTTTGTAACACTCCTCACAAAGAAGGAGATGCTTAGAGGTGGTGTCCACAGTGCCAAGGCAGCAGGAAGAAAACCATAAAAATGCAAGCTGGCCTTGCTTCCAGAGCCCTTAAGTACTGAGCTCAGTGTGCGGATCAGCTCCAAGTGGTGAAACCAAGTAGCGTGTGAAGAGCAGGCTGGTAACGGGATGTTGGCTGGCCAGGCTCCGGCTGGCTGCCCTGAGGGAACTATATTTACACCAGCCCCCATCAGGCAAGCTCTGCAGTGCCACGGGATGAACTGTGGGGGGTGTCTGAGGTCGCTGGTCCTTAGCTGGGTTCACAGGAAGGAGCGCTTATGCCTTCTGCTTAGCATCAACCATCTGCAGGAAAGAGGGACACGGAGCCTGTGTCCAGCCTGCAGTTTCAAGAATGGAAATCAATGCAGTGCCAGTATTCTGGGTTGAAGAAAGCTGATGACGCTGTTGGGATCTTCCTGAATGCGATGCTATGTTAAATTCAGACAGCGTGTGACTTAGAATGGCACAGCCCAGGGATGAAGGAGGTGTTCAAATTTGTCTCCTCTTACTGCCTAGGAAAAGGGCAACAGAGAAGGGGCAGTTCTCTGTGTTCTCAGTCTGCAAGTGCTGCAGAGATATCTTCATCTGGGGAGGGGGCAGTGGAATAAGGGCCCCCAGGGACAGCTCCTCTGACTGGGTTTGGTGAGGATGACAAGTTTTCAGCTGATGTGTTGGTCTGACACCATCAGGGAGGGAAGACCCTGACGTTGATTCCCATCTTGATGACGACTTCTTGGGAGCTAATCTTAGATGCTCAACGACTTCCACCCTTTTCTGCCTCAGTGCCTCAGAATCTGACAGTTTTCATTACTAAGGTGCTGAGCACAGGATCACCCAGTGATTCTGCAGTGTTAGAGAAAAAAAAGGACCATATTTAGTGCTCACCACACAGCAGGACTTGTGGTTGCCATGGCATATGGCATCACTTGTCTCTAATCTGCTCAGTGGTCTTTGGAAGTAATTGTTATTAATCCCATTTTACAGTGGAGGAAACTGAGGCTCACAGAGCTTAGACATGCTTTCCTTGTAGTGACAATATTGAATTTTACCAATCCCAGAAAATATCAAAGATTCAAGAAAGCCTCTTGAAAGCCCTGCCTTGTCTCTGATTTACTGTCTGATCAGGACACCTCCCCCCAAGTCAGGTGGTGCTGTGGTAAAAAAATCCACTTGCCTTATTCTGGGAATATTAATAAAAACTATAATTATTTGAAAAAATAATTTGTGTCTCTTGACTACTAAATGCAGTGGGAGATTCTGAACTGGATGGTTTTACTTTAAAGGATATTATTGGGATAATTGATGAAACTTGAATTTGGTCTGAAGATCAAGTAATGGTAATGAGCGATCTTAACTTCCTGATTTTGAGAATTCTATTATGGCTATGTGGGAGAGTGTACTTTTGTCTAAGAAACTCAACACAAAAGAATTTGGAGAGGATGGGGCTTTTGATCAGCAACTTATCCTTGAATGGTTTAGGAAAAAACTGTACTTGCAACTTTTCTGTAAGTCTGTGATTTTTTTCCAGATAAAACATTATTTAAAAAATTTACCAAAAAAATTACAAAGGAGAAAGCATGAGGCCCTGTATACAGGACATCTGACACTGAGTTAGAACTGCAGACACACAGTCACTTCAGTTTCATCCGTCCATACTTTGGGGCTTCCCAGCTGGTGCTAGTGTTAAAGAACCTGCCTGCCAATGCAGGTTAGATATAAGAGATGCGGGTTGGAAAGATCCCCTGGAGGAGGCCATGACAACCCACTCCAGTATTCTTGCCTGGAGAATCCCATGGACAGAGGAGCCTGGCAGGTTGCAGTCTGTGGGGTTGCACAGAGTTGGACAGGACTGAAGCGCCTTAGCACGTCCTCATGCACAACTTCCTCATTTCCCTTCCTTATTTACACTCTCACCCCAGCAAACAAAGCTCACATTCCCTAGTCTGACTTTGACAGTCCTGCATCATCATTCCTCAATCTGTTTTTCCAGTCTTTTTTCCCCCATGTATCTTGGACCTCCTTGCTCATCTCCATCTTGCTACTTTTTTTTTTTTTTTGGCCACATGTGGGGTCTTAGATCCCTAACGAAGGATAGAACCCAAGCCTCCTGCATTGGAAGCACAGAATCTTAGCCACTGGACCACCAGGGAAGTCCCATCCATCTCTCTATTTCTGCTCCTAACCCTGCCCTCCTGGGAAGCCCTCGCCACTCATCCTCATTGGTCAAAAGCTTCTATCCTCTAAGGCTGTGTTCCAGGGTCACCTCCTCAGGGATGACTTTCAGATCTGGATAATCACACCCTGGAAGTGAAAGTTGCTCAGTCATGTCTGATTCTTTGTGACCCAATGGCCTATACAGTCCATGGAATTCTCTAGGCCAGAATACTGGAGTGGGTAGCCTTTCCCTTCTCCAGGAGACCTTCCCAACCCAGGGATCGAACCCAGGTCTCTCTCCTGCATTGCACACAGATTCTTTACCAGCTGAGCCACCAGGGAAGCCCAAGAATACTGGAGTAGGCAGCCTATCTGTTCTCCAGTGGATCTTTCCGAACCAGGAATCAAACCAGGGTCTCCTGCATTGTAGGAGGATTCTTTATAACCGAGCTATCAGGGAAGCCCCAATTACACCCTGAGTGGGTTCTAATACTCTGACCACTTGAACCTTTGGACAGACATTTAACTATTTGCATTGGTCTTTGAAGATTTTGGGCTTCCTTGATGACTCATATGGTAAAGAATCCACCTACAATGTGGGAGACCTGAGTTTGATCCCTGGGTCAGGAAGGTACCCTGGAGAAGGGAATGGCAACCCACTCCAATATTCTTTACTGGAGAATCCCATGGACAGAGGATCCTGGCAGGCTATAGTTCGTGGGGTCACAAAGAGTCAGACATGACTGAGTGACTGAGCACAGCACATGGGGATTTCATTATTTACATTAGTTGTTATCCTTCCCCAAACTGTTTTATAAGATGGCTGAGTCCAGGGCCCAGAGCTATTAGAATATAGAAGTTCTATTAAGGGTGGAATTGTTCATCTTATTCACTGCTGAACCTCAGGACCCAAGAACACTAGCACATAGTAGATACTCAATAAATATTTATGAGTTTTGCATAAATGTCATACAGTTCATTGCATGTCTCACAGGAAGAAGCATAATGCTCAGCAGATGGGTGCTTAGAACATGTGTGTCTAACAAAGTAATGGATGGATGGATGGATGGATGGATGAACTCTTCAGTATGAACATCACCAGTTACCATGGATAGACTGGTGTCTCTGCTGCAGGAAGATAAGGTGGATCAGGAACCACACTTCTTTGGTAGCACTAGGATATTGACTATCAAGTTCCTGCAGAAGGCTTGGTAGAATTTGTGGCTGAGATGACAGCCCTCATTGCAGTATTTATGGGCCTCTCATACCCTCCCTGGCTGGGTTTCCGTAGAAGTCATTTGTACATGATTAATTTCCTCTCCTTGAATAAGGCATCATCTGGCCTTAGCGCTGGCCTACCTGAAGAGACATCCATCCCACAGGACCATAGAAGGTGAGAGGATGAGCAGGCGCGCTTAATGGGTCTATCAGTTTCCCCCAGGGCCAAGGTCAAGATAGAAGACTTTTAATATTAGAATCTGACACGGGGCCCTGATGTGGTTGTCAGAAAGTCATCTCTGTGGAAAATGGCAAACTGATTAAATATAGGTGAATTAAAGGGACAAGAATTTGGATTTTTGAGCACCTGTCATCTTGAGTGCTATGACAGACTCTTCACATACATTCTCACAAAAACGTTATAAGCCAGCAATAAGCTATGAGCTCCTAACCTCAGGCATTTGTCCATATTTACTGTCCCCACTTTCTCACCTCCTAGTATTTCCTTTGCTCCTTCTAATCAGGTTTTGCCCTCCATGGCTTTCTTATTCAGTTTTTATTAAAGTCACCAATGATGAAACTTAGCAAGCTAATGCTCCTGCTTTATGTAACTCCATTTCTCAGCTGCATTGGACCCAGGCAACAACTTCCTTTTTGAAATCCCTTCTTCCTATGCTTCTCACTATCTCACTGGACATTCCTTCTCAGCCTTTGCTGGCTCCTCCCTTTGTCCCTAAATTCTAAATATTGGAAACACCCTCTCCAGTATCATTCTCTCCCCAAGGGATCTTATCCAGCCCCATCTGTTTATTGATGACTGCTAAGTTTATTTCTTCTTTCCAGGCATCTCCCTTGAGATATAGACTTACATATTCAATTGCTACTTGACATTTCTGCCTGGACGTTGAATTGATGTCTAAAACTCAACATGGCCAGAACAGAAGTATTGGTTTCCACATTGTTTCTGATACCCCTCCAACAGGGAGTAAGGAAAGTGTTTGATCAGCTTTCACCACTTCTTTCCTGCTTATCTTCTTCCCTGCTGCTCACACTGTCTTTTTTTTCCCCCACACTGTGTGCAGTATGCATAACTTCCCCAACCAGGAATTGAACTTGTGCCCCAGCATTGGAAGCACAGAGCCCTAACCACTGGACCTCCAGGGAAGACCCCCTTTTGCTCATTCAGTCGAGGGCTGTGCACTCTAAACTTCAGAATCCTGGAAGTGGCATAGAGATTCGCTATTTTAATGCCTTTATTTTACAGATGAGGAAACTGAGACCCAGAGAGGGGCATTGATGGGGTCAACGTCCTACAGTTAATTTAAGAGCTGAGACTGGAAACAAGGTTTTCTGGCTTGTTTTATGACTTAGCGACTAAGCAACAACAGCAACAAGTTCTCATTTTACTGACATTGTATTTTTCACTTTCTCTGTCGAGCACCTGCAGTGAGAGAAACCATGATCTTTGACTGCTTACTTGTTTAGGTGTCTTTTGTCCTCACTCACAGTTTTCTCCCCAGCCCCGCCAATTTCCAAACTTGACCTTATTGTGTAGAATCCCGCAGTCTAGATCAGAGATGATAACCATCATGTGCAGTCATTTTCTCAGCAGGGTCCAAAGCAGACATCATTAATCAATCACGATACTTTATCCTGTTGAGCCCTGATACAGCCTCAGCCTTTGCGATATGTTGCTCTAGGCGGCTGCTATCAACTGATTGGAGCTGACTTTGAAGATGAGACCTACTTATTCATTGCGTGAATCTTTTCCTTTCTTTGATTTCAAACACAATCCATTAGTGTCTGGTCTTGTGTTTCACCCTGGATTTGTCTTTGGATGCTAGGTAATTTAACGTGTTAGAAAAGTTCTAGTGAGACGTTACATTTTAGCAGCAATATTTGGAAACAACGCTGACCCAAAGATACAGCATTTCAGTGGTAGAAGGGTGAAGTCCTGAGACAGATGTTCTCTCTCCAGTTACATCAGGCAGACGTATGGCCTCTGAGTCCAAGTTCAATGCAACTCACCAGCAGGGTGACTTTGGATGAGTCACTCCATCTCTCTGAGCTCCACTTTCTTCATTTACTAAATGTGAATGACAGTTTCTGTGTTGTGTGTGCTACGTCACTTTAGTCATATCCAACTCTTTGTGACTCTATGGACTGTAGCCCAACAGGCTCCTCTGTTCATGGGATTCTCCAGGCATGAATACTGGAGGGGTTGCCATGCCCTCTTCCAGGGGATCTTCCCCACTCAGGGATCAAACCTGCATCTCCTGCATTGCAGGCACATTCTTTACTGCTGAGCCACCAGAGAAGCCTGAATAACAGTTTATAGAAACTATTATGACTGGTGTAGAAGGCTTAGATTCAAAAGTGACCCATCCCAGGAAGTCATTAGCTTTTCCAAGTCTCTCAGGCCACCTGGATGCTGCCCAAGACATGGTGCTATAGCAAAAACACAGCTTTTTGAGCCTCAGATAGACCTGAGTTCAGTCTTGCATCTGCCACCAAATACTTGTATAATGACCTTGGGCAAGTGACTCAGCCTGAGACGTCATTGAACATCACAGTGTCCATAAAAAGTTTCAGTGCATAGTGGCTGGAATATAGTAGATTCATAACCAATAAATGAATAAATAATGATTGAATGAATAAATACAATCCAAATAATATTTTACTGAGCATCTACAACAGGCCTGGAATGGTATTGGTGATAAGGCAATAAATAAGCCAGATAGAAGAAGATCCTGTCCTCACGGAACTTATGAGGCTTATCTTGATGATTTGGGGATGGTCTCTCCCAGGCTGAAACAGAACTCATGCCTTACTTAGGGCTTCAAATTCTCCCAGCATGCTCTGCCCCAGGGTAGGTACCACATCAGGGAGAGAAAAAGCATGATGTCTACTTTTCCTCTGAAGTACACTATCACAGAAGGGTGGAGGAATTCACCCTGATTCCCTAGTGCTGCATGAGGCTGGGCTGCCGAGGCCCCAGCCCAGTCTGGCTAGAAGCCCAGGCCCAGGAGGCCATGTTACATCCATGTACAACTTTGGCTGTTTCTCAGCTTCCTTGGAAGCACGTGGTGCCGGGAGTTTCTGCCAACTCATAATCCATTGAAGCAAAGGGCAGAACTTCCCAGGAATGGCTGTAATTTCTTGGTGGGTAGTTGAATTGTATGGTGACAGTGCAAGGTTCTGCGGAACGAATATCATGTCAATGCTATTTAATAACATGGTAACTGCTGACCATTTAATTACATGGTAATTGTCACTTAGTGGCTGGGTAATTGCATGGTAAGTACCATCTAATTTCAGGGTAAAGGGTAAATACATGATTATTTCAGGCTCCTTAGGCACAGTATAGGTCACTCAGGAATTAGGTTTGGATTGACTAAGTATAAATTACCTAGAAATCTGTTCTTGGGTGATTACTCCTGTCATCCTTGCTGACAAAGCTCCTAATGGTTACCATACAATTAAACAGAGATTCTGGGGTCTCAGGAACTTAAAGAGACACTGACTCACTTAAAATCAATCAATGTCTGCTGTACAAGAGATGTTGCTTGATTAGAGAGGAGATGGAGGGAAGGGTGCTTAAAATTCTACCCGTTTCTAATTGGCAGCAGAATTTTCTTCATTTGAGGTGGGCGATTCAACACTTGGTGCTGAAATTTGGGACCAACGACATGAGAAGATATAAATCCAATGTGCACTTCCGTGGCCTCTGTGTTGGTCATAGCTGGTGGTGCTGCACAGTGGGGAGAATGAAAGTACAAGCTTTGGGGTCAGTCCGTTCTGGTGGTACCACTCATTTAATGGGCAGGTGACTTAAGCTTTCTAAGTCTCACTTTCCCTGTCTTTGAGGTTGCGATGATAAAACTTACACTGCAGGGTATTGGTTTGCTGAGATGGTATATACATAAAATAAGAAGTGGGAGTTCGTGCTCAGTGAAGTGTAGCTCTTATTTCTACAGGGAATATGCAGGGCAGTGTGGGATAAGCAATTCCCATGTTACTGTGAACATTCCATAGACGTTTGGAAATGACTGCATCATTGACCATCAAATAGATGTGGCAGAAACAAAACTGATGTTGCCAGCTGCGTTGCCTGCCCAGGGTCTCTTAATGAGCTTGCTGCTAATTGCACTGGCTACCTGCACTCCCTACCCCATGCCATGAACCTACGATTTTGGAAGGCATAGCAATCAGTGACCCTGCCTCCACACTTTGGGTACCTCGGGCTCTCAAGTGTAAACAAACAAGTGGTTGGAGGCAGAGAATCAGGCCGCCAAACAGCTCATCCGAGATTGCATCTAGATTTATGATCCTACAAGACAGAACTATCCAGCCAATAGGAGGATTAACCGACAAAGATGTAAAAAACCCTCCCTAAGTAAAAATAACAAACCATTCTCCAGGAGACCTCCTGAGTCCTCATTGCATTTAAATGCTGCAAGTGAGGTCAGGTTTATTTTTATAGGTTTTGAGTCATTTGCTCCCATAACCCTTCTCATTCATGTAACAACCCTGTCTGCTTGGTTACCTGTGGTGTTCTGCATACTTGCCCTTCTGTCTCCCAACTGGACTATGTGGAAGACGCCATTACTAAGGGCTAGTAGTCCCCAGGAGCTGACTGTCCATGGCACCTTGGCGGACAATTCTGATGTGTGGTGTAGCATCTCAATGGTTTATCTTGCTATCAGGGATGGTAATGCTCTGGGGTACAGTCACAGAAAAAGAATATTTCCTAAGATAAAAATAAGCAATGGAAAGCTTCCTTTATTGCTTTTTTTTTCCTACCGCACAGGCATTTGCTAAGACTTTCAACACACTTTCTTGTTTAATCATCACAGTGCATTTATGAGGCTGGCCTTGTCATCCCCATTTCTCTAGGCCACCTGAAACCTAGAGAGGTCCCCTGACTCAACTAGGAGCCTCATGGCTAAGAAAGGGAGGGTAGGGATGCAGACCAAACCCTGTGGTTGTTGTTCAGTTGCTAAGCTGTGTCCGAGTCTTTGTGACCCCATAGACTGTAGCACGCCCGGCTCCTCTGCCCTCCACTATCCCCCGGAGTTTCCTCAAATTAACGTCCATTGAGTCGGTGATGCTATCTAACCATTTCATCCTCTGCTGCCCTCTTCTCCTTTTGCTTTCAATCTTTCCCAGCATCAGGGTCTCTTGCAATGAGTCAACTCTTCGAATCAGGTCGCCAAAGCATTGGAGCTTCCACTTGAGCAACAGTCCTTTGATGAATATTCAGGGTTTATTCCCTTTAGGATTGACTGGTTTGATCCCCTTGCAGTCCAAACCCTGAATCCAGTGCTGTTCCAGTCCACTGGCACATATGCAGGGGTGGGTGATGAGTCACTGTAGCTCCGGAGCACCATCTTTTTGGGGTGATGGGTTAAGTGGCCCCCTATATTTGCACACTGAAGGAGCCCAGAAAAGGCTGGGAGTTTCACCTTGGTTACTCTTCCATCCAAGAGTTATCAAAATCTGTACTAAGGGAAACATGTCAGGAGGCTTGCCTGAGGATGTGCCTATCAACATCACCTAGATGAGAGTGGTTTTTAAAACTGGCTCAACACCAGAAATGTCCAGTGAATCAGATTCCCAGGGGTGGGGCCCAGTCATCTGTCTTTTTTTTGCCACACTGCACAGCATGTGGGATCTTAGTTCCCCCACCAGGGATAGAATCTTTGTCCCCTGCTGTGGAGGCGTGGAGTTCTAACTACTGGGCCACCAGGGAAGTCCCCCAGGTGTATCTTTTTGAAGGTGATTCCCAGGTGATTCTGATGTATCTAATCTGTGGGTTAGCATTGTAGATTTAATAAATCTACAAGAGATAAAATATTGCAGATTTTATCTCTGGATTACGTTTCATCATTGAAAGCTGTAAACCAATTGACATCCATTTAGCTTTGAAAATCACAGCTTTTACCATCCTACATGGTCATTGGTTAAAAACCAAAGACGTTGTAAACTACAGCCCTATATAATTTAGAACTAGACAGTGTGTTTACGGGATGAAGGATTTTGCTAAGGACATAAATTCAGTAATCAGACAAGTCTCTTAATTAACTTTCTCTTAGGCTTTAGTATCAGAAATAGCATTGCTTCTCCTGATAACTATTCTTCCTTCTGTGCATGTGGAAATTGTGCTGTGTAACTGATGGAGCTTCTTTCTTTAAATTGGTCACTAGGAATCCCAGAACAAAATTTACATCCCTTTAGCAAACCATAAAGAATTTTATATGTTTTATTTCTAACTTTACTTCTGGATTCTTTTTCCCCCTGTGTTTTTCTTTCTTTCTTAAAATCCCCATGTTGCCTCACTATATATATATATATATATATAGTCTGCATTTGTTCACTCATTAAATGGAGCTTCCTTTTGCACTTTTGTTTATATATATATATATAATCTATAGTCTACGTTTGTTCACTCATTAAGTGGAGCTTCCTTTTGCACTTTTGCTTTTCAGAATTTAGGGTAGGCCCTACAATTAATGCACATATTTTATATAATAGTGTATTCATTTCCTAGGGCTGCCAATAGAAAGTATCCAAAACTAAGTGACTTAAAAAGACAGAAATTGAGGCTTCTCTGGTAGTCTAGAGGTTAAGAATCCACCTGCCAGTGCAGGGGACATGGGTTCAATCCTTGGTCCTGGAACTAAGATCCCACATGCCGTGGGGCAACTAAGCCCCTGAGCTGCAAGTCCTGAAGCCCTTGAGCTCTAGAGCCCGTGCTCCGCAGCAGGAGAAGTTCCCGCAATGAGAAGCCCGCACGCCACAACTAGAGGGTGGCCCCGACACACCACAGCTAGAGAAGGCTCTTGCACAGCAACGAAGACCCAGCTAGCCATAAATAAATACACTTTAAAAAAAGACAGAATTTTCTCATCTTGCAGTTCTGGAGGTTAGAAGTCCAAAATCAAGGTGGTGGCAGGGCCATTCTCTCTGATGGCTCTGGAAGAAGAAGCCTTCCTAGGTGCTTCCGGCATTTTCTGGAAATCCTTGGCATTTTTGGCTGATAGATGTATCTCTTCAGTCATATGGCTGTTCTCCCTGTGTCTTCAATTGTCTCCCCCATGTGAGTCCAGTTTCCCCTTTTTATAGGCATACCAGTCATTTTGTATTATGATGATCTGTTGCCATGATCTCATTTTGATTACTGCTGTAAAGACCCAGTTTCCAAATAAGGTCATGTTCTGAGTTGCTGAGGATTAGAACTTCTACATATCTTTTTTTGAGGGAGCACAACTGGAGTGGGTAGCCATTTCCTTCTTCAGGGGATCTGCTCAACCCAGGGATAAAACCTGGGTCTCCTGCATTTCAGGCAGATTCTTTACCACCTGAGGCACCAGGGAAGCCCTAACATTTAACGGTTTAACTCATAGCATACTGTTCCCTTTCCCTTTCATGTTTTCCTGCTCTTTTCTTGACCATTTTCCTAGTGGTCACTTGGTAGGAAGAGACTGTTGGGTGTCAATATCATCTTAAAATTTAAACAAATTTAATTGCCCTGACTTTTCCTGGTCCCCTATGGCCTGAATAATTAATAATTAACTGTACACATATCAGAGCCATATTAGAAATTGGAAAGAAATTGAGGGGGTCAAGTACGTAGAGATCATCCAGAAAGGAAGATGAGACAAAAATCACCAATTATTCTTGAGGCTCTTCCAGTTTTTAATCTTTCTTCAACAGCTTGGGATGATATAGCAAAATACTGTGGATTGGATGGCTTAAATAAAAGACATTTTCTCACAGTCACGGAGGCTGGGAAGCCCAAGACCAAGGTGCTGGCAGATTCCATCCTTGGTGAGGACTCTCTTCCTGTCTTGAAGACAGCTGCCTTCTTGTACTGTGGATGTGGAGAGATCGCTCTCTCTTCCTTGCTTTACATGAACACCAAGCCCATCATGAGGGGCCCATTCTCATGACCTCCTCTGTTCTTGATTACCTCCCAAAGGCGTCACCTCCAAATACTCCAAAGAGTTAGGGCTTCACCATGTGAATTTGGGGGGAAGGCACAAACATTCATCCCCTGACATTATCCTTTCTATGTTGCTTGCTCAGTGACTTCTGCAGATTATCCCTATAACACAGTAGTTCTCACATGTACCATTTTTACAACAAATGGGTAAGTAGCTTGATTTTTTTTTTTTTAACTAGGCTAAAGAGCCAGGCAAGAAATGGAGTTGCTTGAAAATTTCAAGCTCTCCCTCCCCGCATGCTTTCTTATGCTAAATAAAAGTTACCTTCACTGCTCGCAGCAGCATATGAACAAGTGTCAACCATTCTTAGCAAAGAGGCGTCATTTGATTTAATTGCAAATTTAAAAACATACACCACTTTCAATGTGGAATTAATGTTGCATCAAATCAATACAATAATTGCACCAGGGCAATTGAGAGGCACGCAGAGTTTCTGCACCTTGAATACTAAAAGAAGCCAGTCACTAAGAGGGTTGGTAAGCTCTATGAATGGTGGGTGATCACGGAAAATTACACTAGACTGGCTGAGATCTTCGTTGTCTGGGGCAACACCGAGGAATGTTCTTTGTCCTTGAAAAGCGGCTAATAGTTCTTTTTGTGTCTTGGGTTGGAGAAGTTCTTACAATTTCATACTCAGGGGAGAAAAGGAAGTGCTCCTGGGTCCTTGCAATGCCATGTGTTAAATGTTGATTCTCTCAGGACTCAGCAACTATTTCTTTACAGACCTGACATGTTATGGCTGGTGAATGATGCCAGTGGAATATGTCTGATGGACAGATCCCAAGTCGATGGTGCTCTGTTGAGCCTTTTGGGTGACACTGGGGTTTTGTGTAACCCTAGTGTGGCTCAGTGGTAAAGAATCTGCCTGCCAAAGCAGGAGACATGAGTTCGATCTCTGGGTCTGGAAGATCCCCTGGAGTAGAAAATGTCAACTCACTCCAGTATTCTTGCCAGGATAATACCATGGCCAGAGGAACCTGGAGGGTTATAGTCCAGGGAGTTGTGAAGGGCTGGACAAGACTGAAGAGACTGAGGTCGAGCAGGCAGAGAACAGACACTGGCAGATTCCATTCCAAGTTGCTTTTATTTCCTTGAAATGGTCCTCAGTCTTCTTCCGGGGACAACCTGAGATGGAAGATGGGTGAAATGCACAATCCCTTTTGTCATGGGATTTGAAGGGTATGGAGAAGTTCTTCCGTCCCAAATAGCTTTCCTCTCTCATCCTGTCACAGTCCTGAAATAACTTCCCATAGACACGCATTCCTTTGAGTGTCTGAAGTGCCCGTTAAACAGGCAGTCACCCCTGGGAAGGATGAATAAATTAAACAATTAAGAGCTATTAATACTGCAATGTCAAGTTGATTCAAGAGGAAACCTTCTCTGTGTCCCCATGAGGTGTTCATGAAATAATGTCCAATTGTGCGTCTCAATTAGTTTATCAAATTAGCCAGTCACCTGGCAAGAACCTGAGGGAATGGGACATTCCATGTGCATGGACTGGAGGGTGTTTTAGTTGTCAGCTCCTTGGCTTTCTTTTCTTCCTGGCCTTTTTGGGGAATACACTCTCTCTATAGCCTTGCCCTCTCCAGTAGGCACTAAGGTATATGCGTTTGCAGAGGCTGATGGTGCCACCATGCCCAGGAGCCTCAGCTGTCCCCCCTGCGTCTGCCCTCTGTGCCCTGGCTGTGAGTCGGGTCTGCGGTCCCTTCTCTCACCTGTCCCCCATCCCTCCTTCTGCTCTCGTCTCACGTGGCTGCACCAACTACCTGAGTATTGGGTTGGCCAAAAATTCATTCAGGTTTTTCCATAGGTTCTTACAACACAACAGTGGGACTGCACAAATGTATAAATGACATATATCCATCATTAGAGTATCATACAAAGTACTTCCGTCCCTTTAAAACCCTCTGTGTTCTGCTTATTCATCCTTCTTTCCTCAAACCACGCTTTTTCACTTAAAATTTTATCTTGGGGGTCATTCCATATCAGCATACAGAGAGCCGCCTCGTTTGTTTTTAATGACTACATAGTATTTTATGGCATGGAAGGGCCATAAAACATAGGCTGCTTTCAGTCTATTGCTTTGATAAACAATGCTGTCACCAATACCCTTTTCACATAGACCAGCTGTTTAGGGTGAATATCAAGGAATAGAATGTCCAAAGAGCATAGGCATTTTAACTTTTAATTAGAGTATTGCCAAATTGTCCTCTGAACCTTATGATTTTTCAATGCTGAGCACACCAAGCCCACCCATTCCCAGACTAGATTGACATGCAAGTCATTTCATTGCGTCTTTTCTTCTTTTTCCTTTTAAATACTTATTTATTTATTTGGCTATGTCGGATCTTGGTTGCAGCGTGCAGGTTTCTCTCTGGTTGTGGTGCGCGGGCTCAGTAGTGGCCGTTCATGGGCTTAGTTGCCGGGTGCCACAGGGGACACTGATTAGTTCCACAATCAGGGATTGAACCCATGTTCCCTGCGCTGGAAGGCAGATTCTTAACCACTGGACCACCAGGGAAATCCCCTGCCTCTTTTCTTTTTTGGCTGTAATTACATTATGCCTATGGCTGAATCCATGGCTCAGCAGGCAGAGAGGAGATATCTGAATAAAGGACAAATGTTTCCCCAATATGGGGAAGAGATGAGTCAAGAGGGGGAGGTTGCAAGGCATGAAGGAAGAGGAAAGAGGAACTAGGCTCACTGAGCATCCACCAGAAGCTTCCCCATGAATCCTATCAGAGCGTTACAGCAGCCGTGGGAAGTGGGTCACAGCACCGTTTCCTTAATCTAAGAAAACTGAGGCTCAGAGAGGTTAATCAAGTTAATTGAAGTCACTCAGCATTGTGGGTTGAATTTCACCCCCTCAAAAGCACATGCTGAAGCCCTAGATCTGCTCTCCCACCTCCCCCAGTACCTCAAGTGTTACTCTGTTTGGAAATAGGGTCATGCAGATATAATTAGTTAAGACGGGGCTCCCCTGAAGTAGAAGGTGTGAGGTGTGCATGCTCAGTTGTGTTTATCTGTCTTGTGACCCTGTGGACTGTAGCCCGTCAGGCTCCTCTGTCCATGGGATTCTCCAGGTAAAAGTACTGGAGTGGGTTGCTATTTCTTCCTCCAGAAGATCTTCCCAATTCAGGGATCGAACACACATCTTCTGCGTCTCCTGCATTGTAGACAGATTCTTTACCACTTGAGCCATTGGGGAAGTCCTGAAGTAGAGTGTGCTCTAAATTCAAGGTCATAGTTGTCCTGGACACAGACACAGAGGGAAGACATTCGTGTGCAGATGGAGACAGTCTGGACTTTTGCCTCCCTGGGCCGAAGGCCTCCTGAGCTACCAGGAACTTGAAGAGGGCGTCCACCCTGTCCCAGAGTTTTGAAGGGGGCATTGTCTACCAACACCTTCATAGCAGACCTCCAGTCTCCAGAACTGTGAGAGAATCCATTTCTGTTGTTTCTGGGACTTTGTCGTGACTGCCCTAGAAAACTAGTAGAACTATCATAATAGGTACTTATGTGTGGATGTGAGAGTTGGACCATAAAGAAGACTGAGCACCAAAGAATGGTGTTTTTGAACTATGGTGTTGGAGAAGACTATTGAGAGTCCCTTGGACAGCAAGGAGATCAATCCAGTCAACCCTAAAGGAAATCGACCCTGAATATTCATAGGAAGGACTGATGCTGAAGCTGAAGCTCCAGTACTTTGACCACCTGATGCAAAAAGCCAACTCATTGGAAAAGACCCCGATGCTGGGAAAGATTGAGGGCAGGAGGAGAAGTGGGCAACAGAGAATGAGATGTTTGGCATTACCAACTCAGTGGACATGAGTTTGAGCAAACTCTGGGAGATAATGAAGGACAGGGAAGCCTGGTGTGCTGCAGTCCACGGGGTCACAAAGAGTCGGACATGCCTTAGTGACTGAACAACAATAACAATTATAAAGTAAGTGGCCAAGCCAGGAATCCAACCTAAGCCAGTCTGTATTCAAACCCCAAGCTCACTCAAACCTGTCACTCAGTGATTCCTGCTCATGAAACGTCAGTGGACGTGGAGGCCAATACCTTCCTCCCAGCTGTGCCCTTCGGAATTCTGTGAGTCAGAAGTGGGTGAAGTGACTGGAAACCAGGGCCCCATTCTGGCCATTTGGTGGCTCCTCATGGCAGGCATATTTTGTGCAGGCTCCAGGATAGTGGGAAGCAACTCTGTTTCAAATTTCTTCTTGGGCAGGACAGGACTCTCAATAAACAAATCCACCTGCTATGTGAGGACATCAGGGTTTTCAGACCTAATCCAGGCCTTGCTAACGTGATATGAGAGCGACGAATGGCTTGCTGATTCCCACTGCCAGTCTATCAAGGGGACACTGTGCCCTTCACCAGTGAGCCTTGGGACTGTCAATGCTGTTCTATTACTCTTTACAGGGTTGCCAGTGGAAGGAAACAGCTGCAGATTTTCTCATTTCTTCGGCAACGGGAGGATGCGGTCTGACTTCAGAGGAAGTTGTTGCCTGCAGGCATCCCCCCAGGAAAGCAGAAAGAGTGAGGGGCCCTAACCTGGGCTGCTTGTTGAGAGGCGGAATTCAGTCCAGGAAGGGTCCTCGGAAGAGGGAAGGACAGGACCAGACAGAAAGTAAAAGAAACCAACTTCTGAAATCCTGGCACCTGATTTCAGCTGATTATTGGCATGTCAGAGATCACCCCAACTTTTAAAGGGAGAGAAAATGGAATCTTGGAGGATAGCATCTGGTTTGAATGCATCTAGAGCCATGTTTGTAAAACAAGTCTTTAGAGGGAAAGAAGGAAATCATAGAACTTTGAATTAGATCTCTGTCCCATTTCATACTTTAACATTTTTACTTTTTGTGTATGCTTTATAAAATTTATAATGTATCAATAAACTCAGACATGCAAAAACTAAACCAGTGGTATATTGGCTAGCATACTCAGCTACTCTATAAATCAGTACTGAATCGGACTTCAGAGACAGACTTTTGGGTGAAGTAGAAGAGGATAGCTTTATTGCTTTGCCAGGAAAAGGGAGCCATGGCAGGCTAATACCCTCAAAACTGTGACGATGATGAGATTTATAGCAATTGTTCAAAGAGGATGTGATCAGCTCATGGATATTCTTCTGATGAACTGGTGGCGAGGCGTCATCATCATCAACCCTTGTATACAATTGGTCTGAGGTCTACAGGCTGGTGGGCAGCCTACCATCATTAATCATCAACTTCTCCCACCTGGAGGGGGTTTCAGTATCTGAAGAACAACTCAAAGATATTGCTATGTGTATCCTTTGATGAGGAACCAGGATTTTGCCCCAGGCTCCTCTTGACTGTTTGTTTCTCTCTGATCTCGCATCCCATCCCTTCCCTCATTAACAACTGCTTGAATCTGCCTGTTGGAACCCAGGGAAGGTCATGGAGGCTGAATGAAGGTTGTTTCCTGTAATCAAAGGGATGGGGGACACAGAAAGCCTTTGTGCCTGGGAGCCCCACAGGGTCCTGCTCAGTATCATAAGTTCTATTTTGTTCCCTCAGATCCCCAAATGTGATTTCATCCTGAGAGGCCAGAGGCACAGTTTTTGGAGATGCCACAGATAGAGATAAACGTTGGGTTTATTTCTATGAGGGACAAGCCCATGACCAACCAACCAGTCAGCCCAAGAGCAGCCCACACACGAGGACCATTTTCATTATTACCTTGAGTCCTTCATGATACTTATAGGGCCCCATCTTAGAAATTAGTGACCAAAGTAATTATAATATTAGAAAAAGCAATGGTTTTTTTTTTTTTTTTTAAATTTTGGCCATTCTGTGAGGGATCTTAGTTCCCTAACCAAGGATTGAACCCCTGCCCCCTGCACTGGAAGCATGGAGTCTAAACAACTGGACCACCAGGGAGTCCAGCAATGGACTTTTTTTATCTTAGCGATTAGACGAAACATTAACAGATAGGATTTTGCTAGCAGAAAATGATATCTTGGCTCAGGCCAGTGGTCCTTTTGGAACCTGTTTAAATTAGGCTAAAATCCAACTTTGCAGCCCATCCTCTGATGAGCACAGTTTTCACGGCTCCTTGCCATGGAACCTTCGAGTCTCGATGGCACAGTGTAATTTGTGGGAGAAGTCGTGGTTTTTGGCATCACATTACAGCTGCAAGGTCTTTTGCTTAAATCTCGGAAGTGGGACATTCATTTCCCTGAAATGCATAAGGGAAGGCTTTTTCTGCCCAGCTTCTGGGTCTCTGAGCACATCCTTCATTGCATCTACAGTTCCCTCCATTCTGCATCAGGTTGACTTCTGTTTGTCCTTCCAAAGTCAGCCAAGATGCCTCTGCTCTGTAAAGCTTCTTGACCCTCCAGTGTTCCCCTCTTTCCACCCCTATGTCCCTCTAGAGGGCTTCCCTGGTGGCTCAGAGGTAAAGAATCCATCTGCCAATGCAGGAGACAAGTGTTCGATCCCTGGGTTGGGGAGATCCCCTGGAGGGGGGCATGGCTACCCAGTCCAGTATTCCTGCCTGGAAAATCCCATGGACAGAGGAGCCTGGTGGGCTACAGCCCATGGGGTTGCAAATCTCTATTTTAGCATTTGTTAATCTCTGAGCATCTCCCCAACCTACTTGTTAGTCCCTGAGGGCTGGGCTGGATCTTGTTCTTTTGAAAAGGATATTCCAGATCAGATCCTTCTCTTCCGCACTCACTCTTTGCTGGGCCAGATGCCTCTTCTCTGGGTTTTCTCTCAACTCTACTGACCCTGGATCGGGATCATCTGTTCAGGTGTCTCCTTCCAGACTGCACTTCCTTGTTTCTCTTTGTATCTGAAAGCAAAAATGTTAGTCGCTCATTCATGTCCAACTCTTTGTGACCGCATGGACTGTAGCCTGCCAGCCTCCTCTGTCCATGGGGATTCTCCAGGCAAGAATACTGGAGTGGGTTGC
Organism: Bos grunniens; assembly: GCF_055505025.1. Classification (NCBI taxonomy): domain Eukaryota; kingdom Metazoa; phylum Chordata; class Mammalia; order Artiodactyla; family Bovidae; genus Bos; species Bos grunniens. Next base: position 53,608,689 of record NC_141185.1, on the reverse strand, counting down.
CATGCCCTTCTCTAGGGGATCTTCCCAGCTCAGGGATTGAACCCGGGTCTCCTGTATTACAGGCAGATTCTTTACCATCTGAGCCATCATAGAAGTGCCTTTGTATCTGAGCACCTAGTATTCTAATGCTCAACACTGCTAGGTGACTGGCTTATCCTGGTTTGCCTGAGACTTTCCTGGTTTTGTTTATTTAAATCTTTTTAAAATTTATTTGTTATTGCTGGGTCTTAGTTCTAGCATGGGACTTCCCTGGTGGCTCAGACAGTAAAGAATCTGCTTGCAATGTGGGTGTGGGATCTAGTTCCCTGACCAGGGGTTGAACCCAGGCCTTCTGCACTGGAGGGCTTCCCTGGTAGCTCAGTCGGTAAAAAATCCACCTGTGATGCAGGAGACTAGGATTTGAACCCTGGGTCTGGAAGATTCCCTGGAGAAGGAAAGGGCTACCCACTCCAGTATTTTTGCTTGGAGAATCCCATGGACAGAGGAGCGTGGCAGGGTGCAGCCCATGGGGTCTCAAGAGTCGGACAGGACTTGGCGACTAAACCACCAGCACCTCTGCATTGGGAGCTTGGAGTCTTGACCATTGAACCACGAGGGAAGTCCCACTTTTCTGGTTTTAAAATGGAAAGTCCTGCAGTTCCACTCCTGGGTCTACACCTGAAAACATGGGATGCATGCTCAGCCACTCAGTGGTGTCCAGGCTCCTCCGTCCATGGGGTTCTCCAGGCAAGAATACTGGAGTGGGTTCCCTCCTCCACAGGATCTTCCCAGCTCAGATGGATCTCCTGCACTGGCAGGTGGGTTCGTTACAACTAGGGCCACCTGGGAAAAGAAGGAAACTGGAACTCAAACACGTACATGTAGCCCCAGTTCATAGCAGCACTGCTCAGAGAGTCAAAAGGCAGGAGCAGCCCGAGTGCCCATCAGTGGATGAGTGGCTGGACACGTGGTCTGTCTATGCCATGGACTATTACACGGCCACAAAAGGGACTGAAATACTAATACATGCCACAGTGTGGGTGAACCGCAAACGCATCACGCTAAGTCAAAGCAGCCAGATACGGAAGATCACATTCTATGATTCCGTTTCTATGACATGTCCCAAATAGGCAGGTCCACAGAGACTGAACACAGTCTGGTGATTACCTGGGGCTGGGAGAAGGAAAGAGAACGGGAGGGATTGCTTATTGAGGAAGAATTTCCTTTGGGGGTGGTGAAAATATTCTGCAAGTGGGTGGAGGTACTGGGGGCACAACGTTGTAAATATACTGGAGGTCACTGAGTTTTTCACTTGAAAATGGTGAATTTTATGGTATGTGAATGTGATCGCAGAAAATAAAAGGCAACCAAGCAATCAACCAACCAACGCTTGGAAACCCTACTTGTAGGGGTTCTATGTCTATCTCTTAAAAAAGAGACAAGAAGGAAGGGACTGCTGCTTCCTCAGTGAAGTCAAACTCAAGACTTTTCAAAGTTTTTCAAGTAGCACCTGCTAGCGGGGGAGGAAGATCATAGCACCCTGACCCTCTCCATTGGGCACCCTCCTGATGGGTGCTGTGGCCTCCATCCTGGGTCCCTAGGGGCCTCAAGCCTCCTTTCACACTTGGGCCCACAGCCCAGCCAAGCAGCTTGCGTCTTTAGAGATGAGCAAAAGGAAATAAACACCAGGAGTACAAGAGGGATTTGTATAGCACCGGCTCCTGCACTTGGGAAGGGGCTGAGCTGCAGGCTTATGTCTGCCCTATGTTATCCCAGGAAAATAAGGTCATGTCCTGGAAATTTCCAACACTGAATCCTTTAATATTAGAATAAGCAAATTAGAAAAAAATATCACATATCAACGCATATATGTGGAATCAAGAAAAATGGTACAGATGGATGTATTTGCAAAACAGAAATAGAGACACAGATGTAGAGAACAAATGAATGGACCCTAATGGGGGAGTGTGGGTGGGAGGAATTGGGAGATGGGGATTGATGTATATATACTACCACGTATAAAATAGATAACTAACGAGAACCTACTGTATAGCACAGGGAACTCTACTCAGTGCTCTGTGGTGACCTAAATGGGAAGGAAATCCAGAAAAGAGGGGATATATGTATGCATGTAACTGATTCACTTTGCTGTACAGTAGAAACAAGCACAACATTTTAAAGCAGCTACGTGAAAGTGAAAGTCACTCAGTTGTGTCTGACACTTTGCGACCCCATGGACTATACAGTCCATGGAATTCTCCAGGCCAGAATTCTGGGGTGGGTAGCCTTTCCCTTCTCCAGGGGATCTTTCTAATGCAGGGACTGAACCCAGGTCTCCTGCATTGCCAGTGGATTCTTTACCAACTGAGCTATCGGGGAGCAACTATACTCTAGTAAAAATTAATAAAAAGAAATTAGAAAAATAAATTGAGCAATAAAGATGTTAAAGATGAAATATTGAACAATAAATAAAGTAGAAAAGTTTCCCTTTTCTGGCTGGATTCCCCCATCTTCAGGAAGCAAGACCCTGAGGAGTAAGATCTCCAAGGCCATTGATGTGTATATACGGGGTGGGTGGGATCGGGAGTGGTGGTGAATGAGGGCATTGATGGCTCTTTGGACATCTTTGAGACCTCCAGGGAGTTCTGGGGAAGGAGCCTCAGGCTCTCCTGAAAGCGATTTTACTTCATAAAATCTTACTTTCCAGGTGGTTGGATTGTCTGGGAATAAGCGATGAGAACCCTGGCGTGAGGACCAACATGAGCCTGGTGGGTTTTTGAAGGAACCTAGTCTGGGAAGAACTGAGACCTTCAGGTTGGGGTGATTCCTGCCTGAATGGAAGACTGACTGGTCTTTCTAAATTTAAAATAAAATTTTGGCTGCACTGGATCTTTGTTGCAGCCCTCTATGTTGAGGTTCATGGGTTCTAGAGCTCAGGGTCTCAGTAGCTGCAGTGTGTGGGCTTAGTTTGCAGCATGTGGGATCTTAGTTCCCTGACTAGAGATAGAACTTGGTCCCACTTCACTGGGAGGGAAGAGTCTTATTCACTGGACCACCAGGGAAGTCCTCTGATATTTCTGTTCCTGGTAAGCTCATGGGCACGGAGTCCTCTCTGACCTTGATGTTGAACGGGTGCCAACCTGGCCTGCCTTGTCAGACACTGGCCAACATATGCACCCATCTCTCAGGGCTGCCTCCGTTCAGGGCTCTGCTGCAGCTTTTACTTAGACCCCGTGAGCAGTGGAGGAAAATAAAAGCATAGGCAAAGGAATCCAGGAACTGGGAGGAAGGGCTCTGCAAAACAAACAGCAGAGGCATTTGAAACAGAAAAGACTGGGAAAGACAATTTCAGCAAAAATGATGACCCAGTGTAGTAGTCTGTGATGGCTGAACTAAGAAATGAACACAAACATGGGGGCTTGAAATAATAGAAATGTGTTCTCAGAGCTCTGGAAGCCAGAAGTTTAAAATCAAGGTGTAGAGGTAAAGAATCTACCTGACATTGCAGGAGATGTAAGACATGCAGTTTCAATCCCTGTGTTGGAAAGATTCCCTGGAGAAGTGCATGGCTCCAATATTATTGCCTGGGAAATCCCATGGACAGAGAAGCCTGGTGGGCTACAGTTCATGTGGTTGCGAAGAACTGGACATGACTTAAGTGACTTAGCACTCACATGCATGCTCACATGCACGTCAACTCCTGGGCATATACCCAGAGAAAACCATAATTCAAAAAGACACATGCACCCCAATGTTCATTGCAGCACTATTTACAATACCCAAGACATGGAAGCAACCTAACTGTCCATCAACAGAGGAATAGATAAAGATGTGGTACATATGTACAAGAGAATATTACTCAGTCATAATAAGGAATGAAATTGGGTCATTTGTAGAGATACGGATGGACCTAGAGACTGTCATACACAGTAAAGTAAATTCAGTTCAGTCACTCAGTTGTGTCTGACTCTCTGTGACCCCATGAACTGCAGCACGCCAGGCCTCCCTGTCCATTACCAACTCCCAGAGTCCACCCAAACCCATGTCCATTGAGTCGGTGATGCCATCCAACCATCTCATCCTCTGTCATCCCCTTCTCCTCCTGCCCTCAATCTTTCCCAACATCAGGGTCTTTTCAAATGAGTTGGCTTTTTGCATCAGGTGGCCAAAGTATTGGAGTTTCAGCTTCAACATCAGTCCTACCAATGAACACCCAGGACTGATCTCCTTTAGGATGGACTTGTTGGATCTCCTTGAAGTCCAAGGGACTCTCAAGAGTCTTCTCCAACACCACAGTTCAAAAGCATCAATTCTTTGGTGCTCAGCTTTCTTTATAGTCCAACTCTCACATCCATACATGACCACTGGAAAAACCATAGCCATGACTAGATGGACCTTTGTTGACAAAGTAATGTCTCTGCTTTTGAATATGCTGTCTAGGTTGGTCATTCCCTTCCAAGGAGTAAGTGTCTTTTAATTTCATGGCTGCAGTCATCATCTGCAGTGATTTTGGAGCCCAGAAAAATAAAGTCAGCCACTGTTTCCACTGTTTCCCCATCTATTTGCCATGAAGTGAAAAAGTTGGCTTAAAGCTCAATATTCAGAAAACTAAGATCATGGCATCTGGTCCCATCATTTCATGGCAAAAAGTAAATTAGAAAGAGAAAAACAAATGCTGCATGTTAATGCATATATGCAGAATCTAGAAAAATGGTGTGTATGCATGTTAAGTCTCTTCATTCATGTCTGACTCTCTGCATCCCTATGAACTGTAGCCCACCAGGTTCCTCTACCCATGGGATTCTCCAGGAAAGAATACTGGAGTGGGTTGCCATGCCCTCCTCCAGGGGATCTTCCCAACCCAGGGATCGAACCTGCGTCTCTTGTCTCCCGCATTGGCAGGCAAGCTCTTTAGCACCACCTGGGAAGCCCAGAAAAATGGTATAAATGATCTTATTTGCAAAACAGAAGTAGGGACACCAATGTAGAGAATAAAATGTATGGCTACCAAGGGGGAAAGGAGGGGTGGGATGAATTGGAAGACTGAGATGGACATATATACACTATTGATACCATGTATAAAATAGATAACTAATGAGAACCTACTGTATAGCACAGGGAACTGAACTCAGTGCTCTGTGGTGACCTAAATGGGAAGGAAATCAAAGAAAGAGGGGATGTATGTATCCGTACAACTGATTCACTTTGCTGTACGGCAGAAAGTAGCACAACATTGTAAAGCAACTATACTCCACTGAAAAGTAATTAAAAAATAAAATCAAGGTGTCAGCAGGGCTGTGTTCTCTATGAAGGACCATACAGGAGGATTCATCTTTGCCCCTTCAGTTTCTGGTGGCTGCGGGCAATCCTGGGGCTTCTGGGGCTTGGGATGTATAATTCTGATCTCTCCCTTCACGGTCACATGGCTTTCTGTTCTGTGTCCCCTCTCTCTCTTTTAATGAGGACACTGGTTCTTGGAGTAGGGCCCATCCTAATCCAGCATGACTCATCCAAACTAATTATATCTGCAAAGACCCTATTTCCCAATCAGGTCACATTCCGAGGTTCTGGGAGGGTATAAATTTGGGGAACACTGTTCAACCCACTAAAGGAGATTTAGGTATAGCAGGAAAAGACTTCTTGGCACTAAAAAAAGTAGAGTTTGCCAATGAAGAAATTGAAAAGATAAACTGAATGAGAAGATTAGTGGCCTGGGAGACGGAGAAGAAGAAATAACTTGAACAGAGTGAAAATGCAAAGAGAAGGCGTTCTCACGGGACAAGATACAAGCCTTGGAGAATGGACTCAGGATGGTATTGCTTCCACAATGTGAAAGAGTAACAGAAGGAGGATTTAGCATAGTCAGTGAAGCAGAAGTAAGTGTTTTTCTGGAATTCCCTTGCCTTTTTTTTTGGATCCAATGGATATTGGCAATTTGATCTCTGGTTCCTCTGCCTTTTCTAAATCCAGCTTGAACATCTGGAAGTTCTTGGTTCATGTACTGTTGAAGCCTAGCTTGAAGGATTTTGAGCATTAACTTGCTAGAATGTGAAATGAATGCTAATTTATGGTAGTTTGAACATTCTTTGGCATTGCCTTCCTTTGGGATTGGGATGAAAACTGACCTTTTCCAGTCCTGTGGCCACTGCCGAGTTTTCCAAATTTACTGGCATATTGAGTGCAGCACTTCAACAGCATCATCTTTTAGGATTTTGCATAACAACAAACTGTGGAAAATTCTTAAAGAGATGAGAATATCAGACCACCTTACCTGCCTCCTGAGAAACATGTATGCAGGTCAAGAAGCAGCAATTAGAACTGGACAAGGAACAACAGACTAGTTCAAAATTGGGAAAGAAGTACATCAAGGCTGTGTATTGTCACCCTGCTTATTTAGCTTTATATGCAGAGTAAATCACATGAAATGCTGGACTGGGTGAAGCACAACCTGGGATCAAGTTTGCTGGGAGAAATATCAACAACCTCAGATATGCAGATGATATTGCTTTAATGGCAAAAAGCAAAGAGGAATTAAAGAGCCTCTTGATGAAGGTGAAAGAGGAGAGTGAAAAGGCTGGCTTAGAACTCAACATTCAAAAAACTAAGATCATGGCATCCAGTTCCATCACTTCAAGGCAAATAGATGGGGCAAAAGTGGAAACAGTGACAGATTTTATTTTCCTGGGCTCCAAAATCACTGTGGATGGTGACTGCAGCCACAAAGAAAAGCTATGACAAGCCTAGACAGTATACTAAAAAGCAGAGACATTACTTTGCCAACAAAGGTCCGTATAGCCAAAGTGAAAGTGAAAGTGAAGTAGCTTAGTCTCAGTGTCCAACTCTTTGTGACCCCATGGACTGTAGCCTACCAGGCTCCTCAGTCTATGGAATTTTCCAGGCAAGAGTACTGGAGTGGGTTGCCATTTCCTTCTCCAGGGGATCTTCCCAACCCAGGGATCAAACCCGGGTCTCCCGCACTGCAGACAGATGCTTTACCATCTGAGCCACAGGGAAGCCCATAGTCAAAGCTATGGTTTTTCCAGTTGTCATGTGTGGATGTGAGAGTTGGACCACAAAGAAGACTGAGTGGTGAAGAATTGATGTTTTTGAACTGTGGTGCTGGAGAAGACTCTTGAGAGTCTCTTGGACTGCAAGGAGGTCCAACCAGTCAATCCTAAAGGAAATCAACCCTGAATATGCATAGGAAGGACTGATGCTGAAGCTGAAGCTCCAGTACTTTGGCCACCTGATGCAAAAAGCCGACTCATTGGAAAAGACTCTGATGCTGGGAAGGATTGAGGGCAGGAGAAGTGGGGTGACAGAGGATGAGCTGGTTGGATGGCGTCACTGACTCAATGGACATGAATTTGAGCAAACTCTGGGAGAGGGTGGAGGACAGAGGAGCCTGGAGTGCTGCAGTCCATAGGGTCACAAAGAGCCAGACACGACTTAGCAACTGAACAACAACAGGAGGAGGAGAATGTTAAAGAGAACAAATGGTGCAAAAACAAACTACTACTTCCATGGATGGATCTAGAGTCTGTCGACAGAGGAGAAATATCATATGATATCCTTTGTGTTGGAATCTAGAAGGAAATGATATAAAGGAACTTATTTAAATACGGAAGCAGACGCACAGACTTAGAGAAGGAACTTATGCCTATCAGGAGGGAAGGGCGAGGGGAAGGATAGTTAGGAAATTTGGGATGGACATGTGAAAGTGAAAGTGAAGTCGCTCAGTCGTGTCCGACTCTTTTCAACCCCATGGACTGTAACCTATCAGGCTCCTCCGTCCATGGGATTTTCCAGGCAAGAGTGCTGGAGTGGATTGCCATTTCCTTCTCCAGGGGATCTTCCCGACCCAGGAATTGAACCCGGGTCTCCCGCATTGCAGGCAGACGCTTTACCGTCTGAGCCACCAGGGAAGCACACTGCTATATTTAAAATGGATAACCAACAGGACCTACTGTATAGCACATGGAACTCTGGTTAATGTGATGGTGGCAGCCTGGATGGGAGGGGAGTTTGGGGGAAAATTGATACATGTATATGCATGACTGAGTCTCTTTGCTGTCCACCTGAAACGATCACAATGTTTTTAACTGGTTATACTCCAATATAAGACAAAAAGTTAGAAAGAGAATAAATAATACAAAAATAAAGCACTGCTTACATGGATGGAAGAAAAAGAAATGAAAACATGAAACAAAAGCATGGGCAGCTCGTCAGACTGAAAAGAAACAAAAACACATCTTAAGTGAAAGCAAATTCTTTGACTCTTCAAATCGAGAGGTTTCACTGAACTCCAAACAAGATTGTGGAACTGAAACAGACTTATGCATAATCTAGGGAATTTCCTGGTAAAGATAAATTCCAAGGATAAAGAAAAATTCCACAAGCTAATGGATCCAGGCATTCAGCCCAAAGACCATTTCTCAGATATTTTCTATTTTCTATTCCTGGAAATGGCAATCCACTCCAGCACTCTTGCCTGGAAAATCCCATGGATGGAGGAGCCTGATAGGCTAAGTGTCGGATACGACTGAGCGACTTCACTATTGATTATTTTAAGCCATTGGTTGTTAACTTTCCATGTTTCCTTGACAAGCTTGCAAGTTCTCAATGGTAAAGATGGTGTTTTATTCCTATTTCTGTCTTAACACCTGGCCATCCTAGAAAATCAATGCTCAAGAAAGAACTAGAATGTCCTAAAATTCTACTGACAATAGTCTATGAGGTTCATAGGCAACATTCAGAACCACAGATGTGGCTAGTGGTCTTGTGCTTTTGTAGTGGCCCAAAGTGGGTCTCAGGGCTTCCCTGGAGGCTCAGTGCTAAAGAATCTGCCTGCCAATGCAGGAGACGCAGGTTCAATCCATTTGTTGGGAAGATCCCCTGGAGGAGGGCATGGCAACCTACTCCAGTACTTTTGCCTGGGAAATCCCATGGACAGAGGAGCCTGGTGGGCTGCAGTCCATGGGGTCACAAAGAGTCAGACATGACTAAAGCAACTTAGCACACACATAAATAAATCAAAGTTGTAGTGCAGTTATAGATACACAGCAAGGACTCAACAAATGGTATCCATTTATTAATAGTATTTGTTTCTTCTCCTCCTCTCCTCCCTCTTCCTCCTCCCCACCCCTCCCACCCAGCCCACTTCTTAGTGACAAAGCTGTTTCTATAGCTCATCCCGTGGGCTAGGATGCCTCCTTATCCTTCATTCAGGTTGGGGCTGACTCAGGCCTGCATTTGAGGTTCAGGTCACATAGGAAGGATTTGGGGAAGGGTCAGCAGGGTCTCACAATGGCCCATTCCTCCGAAAGCACCCTAATTGAGCCTCACCACAGAGCAGAGAGAAGAGTTGGAATTGACACTTCATTTTTGGCTCTTCATTTTGAAATCATGACACTGATCATCATCTTCTCCAAAGTTTTTATTCCTTGAAGATCCTGGCAAACAATTTTCTCATCATCTCTCTCTTTTAAGAATATAAACTTCACAAGAGACGTGTGAAATTGCATGGTTTTTTTTTTTCCACCATGCAGAATGTTAAAGATCTCAGGTACCAATTTTAGTTTTCTTCCTTTTTTTAAAATCCATGTATTTATTTAATGTGCTCACTCAGTAGTGTCTGACTTTTTGTGATCCAATGGACCATAGCCTGCCAGGCTCCTCTGCACATGGAATTTTTCAGGAAAGAACACTGGAGTGGGGTGCCATTTCCTACTCCAAAGGGGATCTTTCTGACCCTGAGATCAAACTGGCATCTCTTGCATCTCCTTTACTGGCAGGTGGCTTCTTTACCACTAGCACCACCTGGGGGAGCCCAATTCATTTAATAAATGCTGAATTTTTGCCCTGTGAAATACACTGTAGTTAGTTTTGTGAAGACCCCAAAATAAGTAAGGAATGATCTTGACTCTCAAGGTATTCACTGAATTATGGGGGGAGATAAGAAATACACAGAAAGAAAGTGATGATAGACCGATTGATGGATGATAGATAGGAGGCTTTGAAATGTACAAATATGTTGCTAAGGGATTCATGAGGCAAAAGCCATCCCCTGCAGCTAAAGATAATCAGGTAGCTGTGTCTGATATTAATACCTGCCATAGGCTTGTTGGGCTAGAGGTTGGGCAATTGCTGTTGCATTTATTATCCCTTTGTTTACCATAGTAGCCCGAGGAGATAGGTCCTAAAACTAAGGCTTAGTGAGCTTAAGAACTTGCCCCAAGCACGTATCACTTGTACCATACTGATGAATTCACGCCCAGGGTCACGTTCCTTCTCTTCCAAAATTCCTCCAATTGTGTCCCTACACACTCAAAATAGAATTGAGATGCCCCCACCCACCCCCTGTCTACAAGGTCCTACGTGGCCAGGCCCCTCTCAAGCCTCACCTGCCCTGTCTCTAGCTTGATATGCTCCAGCCACCCTCACTTCCTTCCAGTTTCTCAGGCTCTCTAAACTCTATTTCCTAAACCTTTGTTGCTTGTCTTTCCTTGAAATGCATTTTCTTCTGAAGAGCAGGGGGTTGTCTCCTGGTGGGTCTCAGCCGACAGCCCCCTCTCAGAGAGGACTATCGGGACCACCTGAGCTTCCCAGTCCTGCTCTGTTGTCTAGCTCGTGTTTTGTTTTCTTCCTAGCACCTAGTATCTGTGGATATCTTCTCCCACTATCTCCTGCGAGGAATCACTGCCCCATGAGGGCAGCACATGGTCTGTCTTGTACATCATACTTAGGACAGTCCCAGCTCATGGTCAGCTCTCAATAAATAGATGCCCATTGAGTGGAAAAATAGTATTAAGTCCGAGAGTTGGATGGGGAGGGCATTTAAGAGCAGAAAGAAGGGGTCAGGGGGATGGTAAGTAGGGACAGACACAGAGAGAATTTACAGGGAGGATCAAATCTGCTGAAATACAGCAGCAGAGCTTGAAAAGTGCCTTTGAAACAGGGGGTCATCGCTATTACTCTCTAAGCCTCAGCTTCTAATGTCAGGTTCAAGAGTTTGAACTTGATTCACTAAAGAGCCACTTGGGCAAGGAAATTAAACCTGTAAGAATAGGTTTACAGCATTTAGGCATGGGGATAACTGCTACCAGTGTTTAAAAAATATGTTATGACGGGATTCCTTGGTTGTCTAGTGGCTAAGACTCTGTGCTCCCAACACAGGGGTCACAGGTTCGATCCCTGGTCAGGGAACTAGCACCCACATGCCACAACTAAGAGTTTGCCTGCCTTAGCTAAAGAGCCCACGCACCGCAACTAAGACCTGGCACAGCCAAGTAAATAAATATTCCAAAAATGCGGCATGAATCTTGATTGGAAGGACAGTTTTGCTTTTCTAAAAAGACATTTTCATGGATCCTGCACAATGGCCTTCTCTTGATGGAAAAAGCAGGGCAAAGAGGAGGCCAGACCTCATCTGGTTCCCACGAGACAGGCTATGTGTGGTGCAATGTTATGCTGCTTATGGTGCCCAGGCCAAAACCCAAGCACTGAAAGCCACACTCCAGGGAGGGCACCCAAGTTTGTCCTGGTCCTCCAAACCAGGGAGAAGGCATCTAGAGTTTAGTTAATAGGAGCTAAAGTCAAGATCTTCAGTGAAGAGGAGACCAGATTATTCCCGTGGGTCATGGGACAAGTGGAAAACTCTATGGACTGTGGAACATGTGCTGGTTATGCGAAAGAAAGGCCCACAATTCCCTGGGAGGGGAGCAGGCTTTCTTTCTTTTTTTTTATTATTTTATTATTATTAATTTTTTTTTAGCCACACTGCATGGCATGGAGAATCTTAGTTCCATGACCAGGGATCAAACCTGCATACCATGCATTAGAAGCACAGAGTCTTTTTTTTTTTAATATAAATTTATTTTAATTGGAGGTTAATTACTTTACAATATTGTATTGGTTTTGCCAATATGAACTGGCAACATGAATCCGCCACAGGTATACACGTGTTCTCCATCCTGAACCCTCCTCCCTCCACCCTCCCCATACCATCCCTCTGGGTTGTCCCAGTGCACCAGCCCCCAAGCAACCAGTATCGTGCATCGAACTTGGACTGGCGATTCGTTTCATATATGATATTATACATGTTTCAATGCCATTCTCCCAAATCATCGCACCCTCTTCCTCTCCCACAGAGTCCAAAAGACTGTTCTATACATCTGTGTCTCTTTTGCTGTCTCAGAAGCACAGAGTCTTAATCGCTGGACTCCCAGAGCAGTTCCTCTTTCTTTTTTTTTTTTTAAATTGCAATATGATTGGCTTACAATATGAGTTGGTTTCAGGTATACAGAATAGTGATTCAGTATTTTTGCAGGTTATACTCCATTGTAGGTTATTATAAGATAATGGGTATAATTTCTCATGCTATACAGTAAATCCTGTTGCTTATCTATTTCATATATAGTAGTGTGTATCTGTTAACCCCATACCCCTAATTTGTCCCTCCCCACCTTCCTCTGCTCTTTGGTAACCCAAGCCTGTATTCTATATTTGTGGGTTTGTTGAATTAAGAAGATGTGGCATATGCAGACAATGGCGTACTAGTCATAAAAAAGAATGAAATACTGCCATTGCAGCAACATGGATAAACCTAGAAATGACTTGCTTATACCTGCAGTGGGCATTTCCTCCAGAAAGAGTCTATCCTCCTATCTTGATTTGTAAACAATTCTTCTGGACTGTGGCAGAAAGATGGCAGCCCTGGCCTTGGAATTATTTCCCCTAAATCAACATTCCTCAGACATTTCCATCAAAAGGCCCATCCATCTATTGGGAAGAACACCATGCAGTTTGCCCTAAGCGCAGAATTTCTTAGAATGCTTTTGTTTTACTTGAATTTTGCATTTTATAATCATGTCTTTTTTGATATCAAGTAATGCTTTAAATTTGCATCAGGTAAGGTACATAACGAGGGCTTCCCAGGTGGCTCAGTGAGTAAAGAATCCTCCTGCAGTGCAGGAGACCCAGGTGACGTGGGTTTGATCCCTGGGTCAGGAAGATCCCCTGGAGGAGGGCATGGTAACCCACTCCCATATTCTTGCCTGGAGAATCCCATGAGCTGGGAGGGCTACAGTCCACAAAGTCACAAAGAGCTGGACACGGCTGGCTGAAGCAACTGAACACACGTGGGCACACAAGGTATATAACTAAGCTGGTTTTTTTTTTTTTCCTTCACAAATCATTGAATAAATATACTCTGCACACACAGAAGCTTTGTGATTCTATATTTCACGGGAAGAGTTGGGGTGGGGGAGCCAGAAGAATGACTCCTAGCAGCTGTTGGCTCCGGAGGTCCACAGAGCTGGGGGATTTAGGTTGCTAGGACTTGTCCATTGTGTCAGTGAACAGACCGGAACCTTTCCCAGATGGAGAGGGCTCATTTCCTGGGAGCTGAGAGCCGTGAACTGGCAGTGGGAGAAACGCTGGACTAAGTTGACTCTCATCAGTATCTTTGTTTATGAGTCTAGATGGGGCTGGCAGATGCCTCGCATTAGCATTATTTAGACATTAAGAGATTCTAATTGGAGACTCACATGTGTCCTCATCACGGTTGACCTTATTTATGGAGTGGCTGACATCTGAATGTCAAATTTGCATCCGTGAATTCTCTCCTCTAATAACCACTTTAATATGTAAATAAACTGATTGGCAGCAGGAAAAAATATATGTGATATTCTGATGATTGCTCAGAACATGTGGCTTCCTTCCGAACACGGAGGCTGAAGGGTCGGTAGGTTCTTCCCGTTAATTATGAGACATTGGTGGAAAGATTGAACCAGAAAGAAAGATACAGTTTACCTTAAGTCAGCAATACATAAAGAAGTCCTACTTGGTTGACCTCCTTGGCTGAGTGCTGAGGGAGGCCAAGCTGAGGGAGGGAGATCTGTCCCCAGAAAACTTGAAGCTGTTAGAAGGTGGAATAAGAAAGGTGCGCCAGTTAGTACATCTCATGTGATAAGGTCATAAGGGAGAGGCGTAAGTAACACTACTCTGCCATTCTCTCATTTGCAAAGGGCTGGCCGACGGACCTGAAAGTTGTTTTTAACAGGGATTATTAGCTCCAAAACCCAGCAAGCCCCATCACGGTGACTTAAGTGAACAGGCTGGAGTTATCTCAAGCCACAGGAGGTCTTGGGTAGGCAGTCCAGGCAGGCATCGGCTCTTTCTACCTTTTCGACTTAACCACCCTTTGTGCGAAAGATCGCAAAATGGCTGCTGTGCCTCCAGACCTCAAGTCCACATTCTAAACAATAGGAAGGAAATGGGAGGGGCAAAGAGGAGAAAAAGGCCTTTCCTTCTAAATTTTTTTTTCTTTTTAATTTTGGAAGAGAAGCCCTTCTCTGCAGACTTGTGACTATGTCTAACTGACCAGCCCTTTGAAGGCACAAAAAAAGTGGAACTGTCATTGACCACCCTCAGTTGGAAGGCATCCAAGGAGGGGAGGACTATGGACGAGGACTGGGATGAACAGAGGTGTCTGCCCAGGCACCTCAGGAAACAATGATGTTATGGTACAGGTAAAGATTCGACAGATGTGTGTGTGTGTGGTGGTGGGGCGGATGAGCAGAAGAGAAGATAGAAAAAATGTGATGAATAGTTTAAAAAGAGATCGGTGGACAGACTTAGGGATGAAATAGATGGCAGAGCAGGAGCTAGCTGACTCTGCAGTGCCCTTTGGGGTAGAAAAGGAAATGGGACTGCTCTCTGCTGTGTTCTCAGTGGCAGGAGGGGATATGTGGGTGGATGGGCCATGGAGCTGGGTCAGAGGGTGCTGGCGTGGTCTGACTTGACTTGATCACAGGCAGTGGTCTAAAATCTGCCTGGAGAGATTGACTGAGATTGCCCAGCCTGTGTGCATGGTAGCTGGATTTCCACACAATTATCACAACTTGTAGAGAGAGAAAGCTCCCACCAATTTGCATCTTAAATATCATTATTACCAGAGAAATGGGGCAGAACAAAATGAACAGTATCAAGAGAATAACTCACACAGCCATAAAAAGGAAAGAAATTGGGTCATCTGTAGACATGTGGATGGACTTAGAGTCTGTCATACAGAGTGAAGTAAGTCAGAAAGACAAAAACAAATATCATACATTAACCCACTCCAGTACTCTTGCCTGGAAAATCCCATGGATGGAGGAGCCTGTTAGGCTGCAGTCCATGGGGTCGCTAGGAGTCGGACATGACTAAGTGACTTCACTTTCACTTTTCACTTTCATGCATTGGAGAAGGAAATGGCAACCCACTCCAGTGTTATGGCCTGGAGAATCCCAGGGACGGGGGAGCCTGGTGGACTGCTATCTATGGGGTCGCACAGAGTTGGACATGACTGAAGCGACTTGGCAGCAGCAGCAGCAACCCATATATGTGGAATCTAGAAAAATGGTACAGATGATCTTATTTACAAAGCAAAAATAGAGACACAGATGTAGAGAATAAACATATGGACACCAAGAGGGTGAGGCAGGGGAGAGATGAGTTTGGAGATTGGGATTGACAGATATACACTGCTGCTGCTGCTGCTGCTGCTAGGTCGCTTCAGTTGTGTCCGACTCTGTGCGACCCCATAGACAGCAGTCCACCAGGCTCCCCCGTCCCTGGGATTCTCCAGGCCAGAACACTGGAGTGGGTTGCCATTTCCTTCTCCAATGCATGAAACTGAAAGTGAAAGTGAAGTCGCTCAGTTGTCTCTGACTCTTAGCGACCCCATGGACTGCAGCCTACCAGGCTCCCCCACCCATGGGATTTTCCAGGCAAGAGTACTGGAGTGGGGTGCCATTGCCTTCTCCAGAGATATACACTGCTATGTGTAAAATAGATAACTAATGAGAACCTGCTGTACAGCACAGAGAACTCCACTCGGTGCTCTGTGAAAGTCGCTCAGTCATGTCTGACTCTTTGCAACCTCATGGACTATACACAGTCCATGGAATTCTCCAAGCCAGAATACTGGAGTGGGTAGCCTTTCCTTTCTCCAGGGGCTGTTCCCAACCCAGGCATTGAACCCAGGTCTCCCGCATTGCAGGCAGATTCTTTACCAGCTGAACCACAAGGGAAGCCCAGCTTGGTGCTCTGCGGGGACCTGAATGGGAAGGAAATCCAAAAGAGGGGATATATGTATCTGTATGGCTGATTCACTTTGTTCTACAGTAGAAACTAACACAGCATTGTAAAGCAACTACACTCCAATAAAAATTAATTTTAAAAGAAAAGAGAAAAACACAGATCTGGGTGAGTTGACTGCCAACATACTCAGTTGTTTAGCAATATTTCTGTGCCTACTGTATGCACAGCACTGGGCTTGGTGCTAAATAAGTGACTCTGCTTGCCAAGGGCTGTCATTTCTGATAGGGAAGACGACAGAATGAGGAGCATACGGGGCAGTGTGGGATAACTTCCTCCAATGGGTGAGTCACACAGAATGCGCACACATGGGAGTTTAGGAAATTGGATCACCATGTCAGTTGGCACAGTGAGAAAGCCCTCGGGGAGGAGGAAGTGACATTTCATTTGTGGATCTTGGAAAGGTGGTAGAATTTGGATGAAAAGTGGGCAGGAGGGGAGCATCCCGGGACAGGGAAGAAGCTTAAGAAGGAGGTGATGGAGGCCCAGGCCATCACTCACATGGAGGAATATGATGCACTGGTCCGGCTGAGTGCTGGGGAGGGATGGGATTGAAAGAATACCGGTGTCAAGCTCTAAGTCAGGTCTTGAAGGAAAAAGGAATGGGCTGAAAGGGTGGCCCTGGGATTGAATACTGTCTCCACGAGCCACCCACAGCTTGTGTACCTTTGACAGTATGATTGATTGAGCTTCTCAGAAGCTTGGAAGTATCTGTAAATAGAAGGGATACTACTGATGGAGAGGGTGCCTGTGTGCGTGCTAAGTTGATTCAGTCCTGTCTGACTCTTTGTGACCCTATAGACTATAGCCTTCCAGGCTCCTTTGTTCATGGGATTTCCCAGGCAAGAATACTGGAGTGGGTTGCCATGCCCTGCTCCAGGGGATCTTCCCAACCCAGGGATCGAACCCAAGTCTCCTGCATTGCAGGCAGATTCTTACTGTTAAAAGTGTGTTAAAAGAGGTTCTGTAGCATCCGGCTTCCTCAGGAGGGCTGAAGAGTCATGTTTGGGAGGCAGAAAGAACACTGAAATAAAGAGAAATGAAAGAAAATAAAAAAAGAACAATAAGAAAAAGAAAGGTCAACAAAGTCAACCACAACTTAAAATTGTAATTTTTTCATTTATGGTATTTTTTTCTCCTTTGACTTCTGTCATGTGAAATTGATGACAGTCAACTGCTTTGACCTGTAAAAAAGGAAATCTCATATATAATTCAACATAATACATTACACATTGTATATAAAATTTTATGGCCTCTTCTGCAAATACTGTTATATCATAAACATTTCCTCATGTTATTAAATTTTCTTCGAAGGCATAGTTTTTAATGGCTGTCTTCTAGTAAATTGGATGTGTGGCCATAATTTCTTTAACCATTTATTTCATTGTAGGATATTTGAATTTTTCTCTTCCTTTCCTCCCTCCTTTCCTTCTCTTCCTTCCTTCTTTTCTCTTCCCCACCTTCTTCTCTCTCTTTTTGTTGCTATTATAAATAATACTGATATAACATTCTTTTAACCATATTCATTTTTGTGCTTATCTCTGATTATTTCCTTAGGATACAAACTTAGAAGAGGAATTATTTAGGAGAGGGTTTGAGCAATTAAAAAAATCTCAATACCTTAATGCCAAAAGGCTTTACCCAAACTGTGCTAATTTATCCTCTAAGACTCTCAAGAGTCCCTTGGACTGGAAGGCGATCAAACCAGTCAATCCTAAGGGAAATCAGCGCTGAATATTCATTGGAAGGACTGATGCTAAAGCTGAAGTTCCAATACTTTGGTCACCTGATGTGAAGAGCTGACTCATTGGAAAAGACCCTGATGCTGGGAAAGATTGAGGGCAGAAGGAGAAGAAGGCAACAGAGGATGAGATGATTAGATAGCATGACTGACTCAATGAGTTTGAGCAAACTCTTGGGATAAAGTGGAGGACAGAGGAGCCTGGTGTACTGCAGTTCATGGGGTCACAGAGTCTGACATGACTCAGCAAATGAACAACAACAAAGCCTCTAGTAAGCAACATACAAAAGCATAGGTTCCACTGCAAAATTGTCGCCAATGAATATTGCCTTTTATTTTGTTTTTATTTTCTCCAGGTGCAGTGGAAGAAAATGGTAGCATTAGAATAAGTTAGTTTCACACTGTAAAGATTTGCAATGATGCATAGAGAGAAAAGGGGCTTCCCCAGTGGCTCAGTGGTAAAGAATCCACCTGCAATGCAGCTGCCACAGGAGACATGGGTTTGATCCCTGAGTCAGAAAGATGCCCTGGAGGAGGGCATAGCAACCCACTCCAGTCTTCTTGCCTGGAGAATCCCATGGACAGAGGAGCCTGGTGGGTTCGTAGAGTCTGACACGACTGAAGCAACTTAGCACTCACGCACATAGAAAAAAATGACAGGTTTGTGTCTGAACCTCTATCTGGCCATCTGCATTTGACTTCCATGCTTATCTCAAAAAGATGGGACATAGTCCAAGTCACAGACACATAGTCTGAAGCCCCATGACCCACCCACCTTCCATAACCTTTCTGCCAACAGTATATCAATGGGTGGCCCTAATAAGTGAGTAAGCCCGTGCCCAGGTGGCTGCTTATTTTTTTTTGCCATGATTGAGCTGAATCAGTATCATTTGGTGTAGGTGGCTCAGCCATGCGATCATAACACATTGTCAGGAGCAGAGAGAACCGGTGTGGGCGTCTTGTAGGCCTTGGGCACAGGGCCCTGTCCTGGTGCAGCAGCTTGCTGGTTTCTGTTTATTTCCAACTTTAATCTATGACTTCCAGCATTGCCTAATCTGACTTTTTGTTTCCACCTGTGCCTTGGGGTTGGGTGGGGAGGGGTGGGAGTGGTGGGCAGAACAGGAGGACTGGGACAGCAGTGTCATTCTAGCTGGCAGGACAGAGTGGGAATATGGTCGGTGGCGGAGGGAGGAAGGAGCCATGAGATGACAATTCCTCCCCTTACTTCTGATCGTCAAAGCTGAAAACTCAAACTAAACATGTGGGAGCCTGGCATTGCCTTGGTTCTGCCACCAGGGAAGCATAGCAGCAGCTGATGGTGCATTTAAGCCAAAAAAGGGTAGGACTGTGAGCTTTTAGTGAGGAAAGGGGCCATCCAAACCAGACTTCCCATCCCTTGATGGCCCAAGGATTCACAAAAGGAATTTCTTTTTTTTTTTGGCAATGACTATTTGGAACTTCCCTGATGGCCTAGTGGTTAAGAATCAGCCTTCCAATATAGGGGACGTGGGTTCAATCCCTGGTCAGGGAACTAAGATTCCACATGCCATGGGGCAGCTAAGACCGCATGCCTTAACAAAGACCTGATGCAACCAAAAACAAACGACTAAAAAATAGGGCTTCCCAGATGGCTCAGCAGTAAAGAATCCACCTGCCAATGCATTAGATGTAGAAGACGAGAGTTCAGTCCCTGGGTTGGAAAGATCCTCTGGAGGAGGAAATGGCAACCCACTCCAGTATTCTAGTCTGAAAAACTCCAAGGACAGAGGAGACTGGCCGGTTATAGTCCATGGTGTCACAAAGAGTCGGACACGACTAAGCCATGAACGTCACACACATAGCTTGGGCCCTCTGTGCTCTGATCTCTGGTTGAGAGTGGCGAGTGCTTGCTGTTCAATGTCATAATCTGGGTGGGGACAGTCTGGCTAGACCTTGCTTTGATGGTGTGAGCCTCAGCTACAGAGTCGGTCAGACTGGGTGACTCTAGAGGCACTGGCTGGGTAGGTAAGCTAATGTCTCCTTGAGCTGAGGGTGGTGGTCACGTTATACGGCCTCTGTGAGGTTAAGATACCATGCTTCTTTAAAGCCTTCTGGAAATAAGGTCTAAATACATTATATTTTTTTATGTTTGTTTTTATTGCAGCAAAATATACATTATGTAAGATTTACCACTTTAATCATTTCTAAGTGTGCAGTGCAGTGGTGGTCAGTACATTCACATTGTCATACGACCATTGCCACCATCCATCCCCGGGACTTTTTGTATCATCCGAAACTCGAAATCTGCACCCATTAAACACGAATTCCCTCTCTGTTCCCCATTCCCTCCCACTAACCACACTGCCCAGCCCCTGGTAAAATTCTTATTTTATATTCTGTGTATTTGATTACTTGATGTACTTCACATAAATGAAATCACATAAGCTTTGTCCTTTTATGCAGCTCCTTTCATTTAGTTTGATGTTTTCAAGGTTCGTCCATGTTGTAGTGTGTATCAGAATTGCTTTCCTTTTTAAAGGCTGAACAATATTCTACTGTATGTATATATACCCATTCTGTTCTCCATTTTTACATCAATATACACATGGACGTTGCCACCTTTTAGCTACTGTGAATAATGCTGTTACGAACATGGGTGTACAAATCTCTATTTTGAGTTCCTATTCTCAATTCTTTGGGGTTTATACCAAGAAGTAGAATGGTTCAACCATGTGGTAATTCAGTTCAGTTCAGCTCAGTTCAATCCAGTCGCTCAGTCGTGTCCGACTCTTTGCGACCCCGTGAATTGCAGCACGCCAGGCCTCCCTGTCCATCACCAACTCCCGGAGTTCACTCAGACTCATGTCCATAGGGTCAGTGATGCCATCCAGCCATCTCATCCTCTGTCGTCCCCTTCTCCTCCTGTCCCCAATCCCTCCCAGCATCAGAGTCTTTTTCAATGAGTCAACTCTTCGCATGAGGTGGCCAAAGTACTGGAGTTTCAGCTTTAGCATCATTCCTTCCAAAGAACACCCAGGGCTGATCTCCTTCAGAATGGACTGGTTGGATCTCCTTGCAGTCCAAGGGACTCTCAAGAGTCTTCTCCAACACCACAGTTCAAAAGCATCAATTCTTTGGCGCTCAGCCTTTTTCACAGTCCAACTCTCACATCCATACATGACTACAGGAAAAACCATAGCCTTGACTAGACGAACCTTTGTTGGCAAAGTAATGTCTCTGCTTTTGAATATGCTATCTAGGTTGGTCATAACTTTCCTTCCAAGGAGTAAGCGTCTTTTAATTTCATGGCTGCAGTCACCATCTGCAGTGATTTGGAGCCCCCCAAAATAAAGTCTGACACTGTTTCCACTGTTTCCCCATCTATTTGCCATGAAGTGATGGGACCGGATGCCATGATCTTTGTTTTCTGAATGTTGAGCTTTAAGCCAACTTTTTCACTCTCCACTTTCACTTTCATCAAGAGGCTTTTTAGTTCCTCTTCACTTTCTGCCATAAGGGTGGTGTTTGCGTATCTGAGGTTATTGATATTTTTCCCGGCAATCTTGATTCCAGCTTAATAAATACATATGTTTATAAAATGAGATGTTAGGACAGTGTGTTGTTTGGGCTGCTATAACAAAAATAGCATAGGCTGGGTGGCTTATAAACAGAAATTTATTTTTCAAAGTTCTGGAGGCTGGAAAGTTCAAGGTCAAGATGGCACCAGGTTCAGTGTCTGATGAGAGCTTGCTTCCGGTTCCATAGGTGGCTGTCTTTGCCCTGTGTCCTCATATGGTAGAAAGGGCAAGGGGCCTTTCTGGGGTCTCTTTTATAAGGGCTCTAATCCTATTTATGAGGATGCCCCACTCATGACCTAATCACTTCTCAGAGGCTTCATCTCCAAATACGATCACATTAGGGATTAGGTTTCAACATATGAATTTTGATAGGGGGACACACACAGTCAATTGCAGGCAGTGAAATTATTCTGTATGATACCATAATGGTGGATATATGATTTTATATTTTGGTTCAAACCCAGAGAACTGTACAACACAAGGGCTGTGAAGAGTGAACCCTCATGCAAACTGCATGTGTGCTCAGTTGCTCAGTCCTGCCTGACTCTTTGTGACCCAATGGACTGTAGCCCACCAGGCTCCTCTGTCCATGGGATTTCCCAGGCAAGAATACTGGAGTCGGTGGCAATTTCCCACCCAGGGTTTCTTCTCAACCCAGGGATCAAACCCTTGTTTCCTGCACTGGCAGGTGGATTCTTTACCACTGAGCCACCTGGGAAGCCCCATGTAAGCCATGGGCTTTAGTTAGTACTGATGTCTCAATATTGGCTCATTAACGGTGCAAATGTAGCACATCAAAGCAAGATTTAATAAAGGAGGAAATTGTTGAGGGGGTGGGTGAGAGATGGGGTATGGGGGAAGTCTCTGTACTTTGGGGTCAACTTTTCTGTAAACTTAAAATTGCTCTAAAAATAAAGTCCATCACTTCTTGGAGTAGGCCCCATGTAAATGCCTGCTCCTTTTCTCACTCTTTCTTTTCTTTGCAGTCTCACTGCTTTGTCTGGCTATTAAACGTCCTGGGCATGACCTTCTGAGAGCCTGTGACAGGAGCTCTCGTGACAGGACAGTTCCCCTGCTCACCCCCTCATTCTGTTGGGGTCCACTCTCTGGCACCCAGTGTCCAGCCCCTGTCCACAACTCTTTGTTGGACCTCTCTTCTTATTTCCAGAGACTTCTCTCAAGTCCTTCCTGTTGTTCATGTCTTGGAGGGGAGGAGATTTACTCATTATGGAGGACATCGGTCTCTAGAGAAATCTAGTGAGCTCCTCAGGGTCTCAAAGTGTTTTCCAGAACAGAACCAGGACTGTCTTCAGGGGTCCAGGTGCTGGTTTCAAAGTAGACATTTTCCACTGAGCATCATTCTGAGTGAAGACAGGCCCCATGGAAACTTCCAGGCTCCCTGTTTTCCTTTTGAGAAAAATAAAATGATCTGTTATGGTTTCTAAGTCTCTGTTTGGAGTTTCCAGCAATATGGTGCCAGTTTGTTTGCTCTAAAATAGATATTCTGCACAAAATAAATGATAAAAAGTGACTGTTCTTGAAAGAAAAGAAAGGGCGCCTCCAGGTGCCATAACACAAAATGTGAGAGTGAAAGTGTCATCATTCAGCCGTGTCCAGCTCTTTGTGACCCTATGGACTGTAGCCTGCCAGGTGCCTCTGTCCATGGGATTTCCCAGGCAAGAATACTGGAGTCGGTTGCCCTTTCCTCCTCCAGGGAATCTTCCTGACCCAGCGATCAAACCTGGATCTCCTGCACTGCATGCAGATTCTTTACCATCTGAGCCACCAGGGAAGCCCAGTTTGTTTGCTATTAAGACACAGATATTCTGCACAAAATCAAGCAATAAAAAGTGACTGAGCCCTTCATGAATCCCAGAGCCTCAAAGAACTCCTTAGGAAAGGTTAAGGTTACTGAAAGAAAATGAAAACTTCAGATTTGCATCCAAACTGGGTGTGGGGTCCAAATTTGCTGAAACTCAAGAGATTACTCTCAGAGTGGTCCAGGGACTAAGACTCCGCTTTCCCAAATGCAGAGGGCCCAGGTTCGATCCCTGGTCAGGGAACTAGATCCCACATGCTGCAACTAAGACCTGGTGCAGCCAAATAAAAAATTAAATCATTAAAATACTTAAAAAAATGGTTCAGACCGCTTTCCTGCTGGTCCAGCGGCTCAGACTTCACCCTCCCAGTGCAGAATAATAAAAAAGACAAGCCATACAAGGAAACTAACCACTAAGGGGAAGAATGCTAAAACAACAGACAAAAATGAGTACCCCAAAAGATAAAAATGATAGAATAAGATGAATAAAAGCCCAACCCTGTAAAATAAGTTTTAAGTACTAAGCAAGGAAAAAATGAGTAACAAGAAAGAAAAGAATCATTATATATGAACACAACTTTCTGGTTTTTTTTTTTTTCCCACCAGATCTGAGCACTTTGAGAAAAGGTCTCATCTTATTTCATTCTCTCTGTGCTCCCAGAACCCAGGACCCAGTAAGACTTTGTGGACATTTGCTGAATGAACGGATGTCTCCTCATCACTGCCTTTGGAGGAGGGTGGCTGAGCATACCTGTTATGTATCTAGATCCTGCCTCTTTCTATTCTGTGTGAGTCAAGGTAGGCCTGGCAAGAGGTCTGCGGGAAACAATTCTAGGATCTCCCATCTGCACACCTTTGTCTTTCTCTGCCTTCAATGGTATAAGGCAGAATCCAGCGTATGTCCATGTTGTAAGTTGATACAAGTGTGAAAGAAAGAGAGTAACTTTTCTATCCAGAATGACCTTTGGTACACGAAGCTCAATTTTCTTCTCAAAAGACAGAGAACCTCACAGAATTCCATGCCCATGTGCACACAGAGCTCCCAGCAGTCTCTGTCTCCCTCCAGCTCATGCTATGGACAGCCTATTAGTGGAAGGCTTTGGACTTGTACCAAGTGACTTGGGTTAGAGTTACGCCCCCAGGCATCTTTAACCTGGTCTTTGTGTGACTCTCTCAACTTCTCTTGAGCTTCCATTTACATCTTTTGTTGAACGTGGTGGATGAGACATGACCCACTGATCTCTCAGGGCTGCTGGGAAGTTGGGACAACTGAGTGGAGACACTTTAAAGCTCAAGGGCTTTGCTGGTGGCTCCGTGGTGAAGAAGCCGCCTGCCAGTGCGGGGGACATGGGCTCGATCCCTGGTCTGGGACGATCCCACATGCCACAGGACAACAAAGCCCATGAGCCACAACTACTGAGCCTGTGCTCTAGAGCCCAGGAGCTGCAACTACGGAGCCCATGTGCCACAAGTACTGAAGCCCACATGCCTTAAAGCCCATGCGCCACAAGAGAAGCCACTGCAATGAGAAGCCCGCACAGCAATGAAGACCCAGCACAGCCGAAAAGAAATAAATACGTAATTTTTTAAAAAAGAAAAAGCTCAATATACTCCTAGGGAAGCTGATCCCTGACACAGAGTAAATGCTTCACTCTGTAGCATCTAGGGTATGAAGGAATAAGATTGCAGCCAGGGGGCACTGTGATGTGTAGGAAAGGCTCCCAGAAGGAGGTCACAGCTAAGGCAAGATGAAAAGGAAGATTAGAACCAGCCAAGAAAATGGGGGAAGTGGGGAGAAAACCATTGTTGGCAGAGAGAAGAGCATGCACAAAGGTCTAGAGGAGAAAATACGTGGTATTCTGGAAAGAAGCCCAGTGTGGCTGGATCATGTTCCGTTCTCCCTGGGTGCCTCCCTGAAGTCTGTGCACGGAACTTTCTAGGTCCTGCCCACATACACTGTTGACCAATGAGTGCTCCCCGCACGCTCACAACCTCATCAACTGCCCCAGGCATCCTGCACTCTTCCTCTCTGCTCAGCCATTCTGGTACTAAGCTCTCTTTAACTTCACTTCAGTCCTTTGTCACCTTCATTCATTAAATCCAGATATACCCAGATCTATGTCTCTCCCCTTCTAATACTGCCCCATCCCTCCCAGATGCCCCCAAAGTTTCTATTCCTGGCTCTCTTTATGATCCTATTCCCCATTCAATGATCTACTTCCCAGATGCCATTTTATTTTAAATGACTGATGAGCTAATATCAACCAAGGTTAATTTCACAGCCAATCAGCACCACACACGTGGCAAACATCTGTGAAAAAAGGCTTAGAAAAGGACTTCCTAACATCAGACTTGGAGGCATTGGATCTAGAAGGAGACAGAGACAATGAATCAAAGCAGGACGAGAAAAAGGTCCTGAATGAGCCAGTTGACATATTTTCTTACGCATGAGGCACAGAGCTGGAGGTTGAAGGAGACACTAAAATGCCTCAGATATGGTCCCTGCCAGAAAGATGTTATAATTTATTTTGGAGCGATAAGAGGAAATTAGAAAGAAAATGGAAAGAGCAAACTGCCAACCTTTTAGACAGTTTATTAAGGTCCCTTTCATGCACTTGACTTCAAGCTAAAGAGATTATTTTCCCTCAACCCTGCTGCTTAGCTTTGTTCAGGAAAGAGTTGACTAGTATGTGTTGACAGTGTAGACTCACAGATGCCGTTGTGCAGCGTCAACTTAAAAAATGCACTATGTGAATGCACAGTGCAAGTTAAGTTTTATTTGGGGGCAAAATGAGGACTATAAGCCCAGGAGACAGCATCTCAGAGAACTCTAAGAAACCGCTCCAACGAGGCAGAGAGGGAGGTCAGTATATACGTGATTTTGGTGAACATCATATGAGATGTATATATATATGCTTGATTGCATGTACTCCCTTCGCCAAAATCATCCCCTCTGCCTCTTTGGAGCAGTTTCTTAGAGTTATCTGAGATGCTGTCTCCTGGGCTTATAGTCCTCATTTTGCCCCCAAATAAAACTTAACTTGCATTGTGCATTCACATTGTGCATTTTTTAAGTTGACGCTGCACAATGGCATCTGTGAGACACATACACACATACATACATGTATATATATTGCAGAAGGTTTCTGCTAGTACGGAGGAGCAGTCATCACCATGAAGGATTTCGAGCGCTTTTCTAGATCTGGGGAGATGCAGGAATTGGGCTCACAAAATCAGCTCCTGAAAATATCTAGCCTTCTGAAGACCTGTCCTGCCAGTCTTTCCTGAGCGCAGAGTGCCTCATTTCTGCTCTCCACCTTGAATTCCTTTTAGGGGGTGTTGAAAATCAACAGCTGCAGCAGCACATGATTTAATCCTTGTAGAGGTAGATGGCAAGTGCCAATACATAGTTAACAGTGTGGGGCTCAGAATGCCAGGACAAGAGGGGGTCTGGGTCTGCGGTGACCGGATGAGCCCGCTTCTTTGGAGTTTGGTGGGTAGGCTTCCTTACGATCATCTGTGGGAGGATATTTACAGTGAGAGAAACTGGGAGCTTTAAGAGGCATGCAGGGTAGCCTCCCATCTAAGGATGAAATCCTTTCCGTGGTGACAACCCTCTCAGGAAAACTTTGGGTTTCCAGAGAAAAAACTTTGGGTTTTAGAGTTACATGGATCTGGCCGAAGTCCCAGTTCTATCTCTTATTAACTGTGTGACCATGGGTGAGTTTCTAAAATTTTCTACATCTGGAA
This sequence comes from Bos grunniens, assembly GCF_055505025.1. Classification (NCBI taxonomy): domain Eukaryota; kingdom Metazoa; phylum Chordata; class Mammalia; order Artiodactyla; family Bovidae; genus Bos; species Bos grunniens. Next base: position 53,581,703 of record NC_141185.1, on the reverse strand, counting down.
CTCTTGAACAATCAGGATTCTTGGTTACAAGTGACAGAAAATCCCACTGGAAAGACTTTGCATGGTGTTTTCTTCTGCAATCAAACATGAGACTTTTTTTCTGTGGCAACAACCAATTCTCCAATTCTATGACACCAATTGAATGTTCAGGATGATTTGTTAGAATGATTTACAGAACTCAGGTAATCACTTTGCTTATGGTTACTGGTTCAATAGACAGTGAAAGTGAAAATGTCACTTGCTCAGTTGTGTCCAGCTCTTTGCAGCCCCATGAACTGTAGCCCACCAGGTTCCTCTACCCATGGAAATTTCCAGGTAAGAATACTAGAGTGAGTTGCCATTTCCTGCTCCAAGGGATCTTCCAGATCTGGGGATTGAATCCAAGTCTCTTATGTTGCCTAAATTGTCAGGAGATTCTTTACCACTAGTGCCACCTGGGAAGCCCCTGGTTTAATAGAAAGGGGTACAATTCAGGGAGTCATATATAGATGTGCGAGTTGGACCATAAAGAAGATTGAGCACTGAAGAATTGATGCTTTTGAACTGTGGTGTTGGAGAAAACTCTTGAGTACCTTGGACAGCAAGGAGATCAAACCAGTCAATCCTAAAAGAAGTCAACACTGAATATTCATTGGAAGGACTGATGCTGAAGCTGAAGCTCAAATACTTTGGCTGCCTGATGCGAAAAGCTGACTCATTAGAAAAGACCCTGATTCTGGGAAAGATTGTAGGCAGGAGAAGGGGATGACGGAGGACAGAGGATGAGATGGTTGGATGGCATCACCAACTCGATGGACATGAGTTTGAGCAAGCTCTAGGAGATGGTGAAGGACGGGGAAGCCTGGCGTGCTGCAGTCCATGGGGTCACAAAGAGTCAGACAGGACCGAGCAATTGAACAACAACAGCGATTCAGGAACAGCTAAATGGAACAGGTGCAGTGTGAGTGCGTGTGTGTGCATGCATGTGTGTGCACATGTGTGTGCGTGGATGTGTATGTGCGTGTGCATGCGTGTGTGCGTGTAGATTCCTCTCCAGGTGTGTCATCCTCTAGCACCCTGATGTGTTCACTAACCCAGCAGCTCCCCCAAGTCTTCTGGTTCAAATCTGTTCTTTTTTTTAAACAGTCCAATCTCCAGCCATTCCTCTCGCTCTGAAGGTCAGTGGTGGGAGCTGAATGTTCCAACTCTCTAATCTCTTCGTCTTTCTGGTGCCCAGTCCTATCCTGGGGCCATTTAGATATCCTATTCCACATCATCCCACTAGCAGAAACTCAGGTGTGACCAAAAGGGAGCCAGTACAACAAAAATCACTATTTCTCAAGAAATTTCAAGGACTTTAGGAGCTGTCTGAAGGAATCAGGGACAAAGACTAAATGTACATTTTTATTATTTGTTGTTTAGTCACTAAGTCATGTCTGACTCTGTAGGACCCCATGGACTATAGCCCACCAGGCTCTTCTGCTTATGGAGTTTCCCAGGGAAGAATACTGGAATGGGTTGCCATTTCCTCCTCCAGGGAAACTTCCTGACCCAGGAATCAAACCCGTGTCTCCTGCATTGCAGGCAGATTCTTTAGCACTGAGCCACCTGGGAAGTCCATATATTTATTATACCACAGGGTTTAATTATGACAAGGAGTTTTAGAAAGTTGGGGCTTATGTAATTGAACTATCCATTGCTTGTGCTCACTAGGGACTCATCTACTTTTAGAGTTCACTTCCTCCATTTCTCAGCTTCAGCTCACCCTTGCATGGGGTACATTCTAAGGCAGACTCTCAACAAGAGAAAGCAAATGGATTGCTGATAGCTTGAAACGTGTCTTCTTAGAGCTTAGTAACTTCTCCAGGCAGAAACCTTTTCTTTGTTTCAGGAGAAAAAAAAAAATCTCAGAATTTCTCTCTTTGATCTGACATGGGTTAATCACATGGCCAGGGAATAATACACTTTGATTCAAGCACGTATCCCTGAAATTAGACTTGGGCTTCATCCAAATTACAAGAACCAAGAATGGGGAGTGAGTGGTTTCTTGAGGGAAAGTGGAGTTTCTCTCACCAGTGGGAAGGGAGGAATGTGGTGGCTGGGCAGGAATAGCTACTCAGTCTCTTCTTGTCTGTAAAGTGTTGTGGTGTATGTGCCGGTTGGAAAAGAGGTTCCAGACATGAGGCAGAATGAGAGGAGAAGAGAGTTTATTAGAGCTGGAAACACTGTTAAAACAGCCGGTTGGCTTAAGGAAGAGTCTGTGCCTTTCATGGGCTAGTGGCCGATGTTTATAGCAGCAGGACAAAGAAAATTCCTGCTGGAAGGGTAGCATTAGGTGATTGGTTAGGATGCTGCAGGGTGTATATTTTACCTACTATGGAGTCAGGGAATGGCCAGTTCTGAGTGCCCGGTGCGGGGCGCGGGAGGCTCAGGGCAACAGCTGCTATGGGGTTCAGTCAGTTCTGGAGACTTTTGTCCTGTCACCTCGGTACAAGGATCCACACCTGTGACCTTGGTGTAGGGCTCCACGTAAAGGAAGGATAATCATCTCTTCCCTCGGCTCTATAGTCTTCTCCAATTCTTCTTCTATGATAATTTACACCCTTAGACTCTGCAACATGCATGGGGTGTGTTCTTTGAGTCTTTGTCCAGCTATATGAAGGGCTTCTCACATGGCTTGGTGGTAAAGACTCCGCCTGCCAATGTAGGAGACTCAGGTTCAAATCCCTTGGTCGGGAAGATCCCCTGGAGGAGGAAATGGTAACCTGCTCCAGGACTCTTGCCTGGGAAATCCCACGGATAGAAGAACCTGGTGGGCTGAAGTCCACGGGGTCTCAAAGAGTCGGACACAACTGAGCGACTGAGTGAACATGCACACCAGGTGTGTGTAATAAAGCCTCCAGCAATTCCTTCAGGGGATGAAACCAGAGTTCCATAATGTTTCTTACTGGATAAAATTTGTCCATATTTTTCTAGACTTGCATGCATCCCTTTCCCCTCCTGGTTATACCCTGAGAATTCACAGAGTACAATATTCTTCTCCAGCCCAGATCATCTCACTCCTTGATGTGTTTTTCATTTGAGCCCATATTTCATTTGAAAATGTCAAAATACTGCCCACACATGGCCAGAACCCAGCTGAGAGGAGAGTCACTTTATAAAATCTGCCAAATGGGGTTTGGTGCTTGTCTGATCATGAATCATGAATGCTTTTAGGACAGATGGTGTAATCATATCCAAGAAGAATGCCCTTTCGAAGGGGGGGGATGCTAATCAGATCACGTGACATAAGAGCTTCACATCTGTCACGTGAGCAGCCACACATGGCAGACAGGGAGCTTTCTTAACCTTCAGCTTGTTTCTGTTCTGGAAGTGGTTAGCATTTACTTAGTGTGTTCAGGAAACCCTTGCAGGGGGCTGACTACACTGATGGACTGATTAACCCATCTAGTACATGTACGCTCAGATCCTCCTGCATGCCAGGCATTGCTATACATGATTTAACTCTATGGAGCTTTCCTTCTAGTTGGGTGGTTGGTTAAGTCACTAAGTCATGTCCGACTCTTGCGACCCCAGGGACTGTAGCCTGCTAGGCTCCTCTGTCCATGCGATTCTCAAGGCAAGAATATCGGAGTGGGTTGCTATTTCCTTCTCCAGGGGATCTTCCTGACCCAGGAATTGAACCCAGATCTCCTGCATTGTAGGCAGATTCTTTACCAACTGGGCTACAAGGGAAGCCACTCTAGTTGGGAAAGGTGAGTAATTAATAAGCGTATGAGTGTTTGCTAAGTCGATTTCAGTTGTGTCCGACTCTTTGTGGCCCCATGGACTGTAGCCCACCAGGCTCCTCTGTCCATGGATTTCCCAGGCAAGAACGCTGGAGTGGGTTGCCATTTCCTTTTCCACAGGATCTTCCTGTCCCAGGGATTGAACCCCAGTCTCCTGCATTAGCAGGCAGATTCTTCACCATCAAGCCACCTTAGGGAGGCCAGATTTCCTCTTCCTCCAGCCCCAGTGACCCAGAGATCATATCTGGGGCTGCATTAGAGTCTTCAGCCATGGCCCAAGTTCACAGAAGCCGGATGGCTTTATTCTCTGAGAGTCCTGGACTCACCAGTCTTCCGAACATGCCAGGCTCCTGGCCCCTCCAGCCCTCTTATGTGAGCTCTTCCCTTCTGCCAAAGAACTCTCTAATCTGTTTCTGCCCTCCTCCTCACCCTTGAGGTCTCATCTCAGCACCTGACTCTTCTGGGGAGCCCTCCTGACCATCCCCAGGGAAGTAGCCCACAGCCCTGCTCCTTTCCTGGGTTCCCACTTTACTTCGGAGATAATTCCAGGTTAGCAATTATTTTGAATTGTAACAGTCCTCTTAGATTGCAGACTTCTCAAGAGTTGGACATGTGTGTGTGTGTGTTTATGTATGCACACATGCTCGTGCGTATGCCCATATTTGTTTGTGATTGTGTGGTTGTATTTTTATGTGGGCGTTTGCATGCAGTTAGAACACCTGTCATATATGAGCCAGGACTCCAAAGGAGCTTTTAGCTTTCGAACAAGTAAGTCCAGGGAGATCAGTAAAGGAAAAGAGAGAGGAGAGCTGTCAAGATAAAAGTTATACTTCAGCATCCATAAGAGGAGCTAAGATGGCTTCACTGTGCCCTTGGTTACCCACGGAGGTAGATATGTGAAAAACCAGAGGAAAGACATTAACCCTAATGAATCTGGCTCTTTCTCTGGGCGAAATCCTTGCACTCTGGCAGGTCAGGTCTTCGCTTGCATAGTAGCTCACTGTGAACAGGCTTTTACAGTTGAAATATTCAGTCATTCATTTTGTCTCTGTTATTTTCCTTCCCTGGGGCAAATTCACCTTCACACAATAATTACCTTTATTCAGAGTCTTCCAAAAATGTCATTGGGTTTGATAGCTGCCGAGCTTGAATTTGCACTTCCTCGCGTCAGCATCACTGAGCTCCTTCACCTGGGCAGACAGCAGGACCGCGCCAGTTTTTGCTTTCCATCATACACAACGGGCAGCTCAAAGAAGGGTGGGGAGGAAGCAAGCAGGTTTGGGGAAAACGCCGCTTCCTTGGGAAACATATAAAATGCGTGTGCATGCGCTAAGTCGCTTCAATCCCATCTGACTCTTTGCGACCCCATGGACGACTGTAGCCTGCCAGGCTCCACTATCCATGGGATTTCCCAGGCAAGAATACTGGAGTGGGTTGCTATTTTCCTTCTCCAGAGGATCTTCCCAACCCAGGGATCAAACTCCTCTGTCTCTAATGTCTCCTTCATTGACAGGTGAGTTGTTCTTTTTTTTTTTTTTACCACTAGCACCACCTGGAAAGCCTGCATATAAAATACTCTTGTAAGTAGAACTACACAATTTTTTAAAAAAATTATTATTTATTTGGCTGCATTGGATCTTAGTTGCAGCACACAGGATCTTCGCTCTTTGTTGTGGCATTCTATCTCTTAGTTCTAGTTCTTTGACCAGGGCTTGAACCTGGGGCCCCTGAATGGGGAGAGTGGAGTCTCAGCCACTGGACCACAAGGGAAATCCCAGAGGTGCAGAAAAACCACCACCACCACCACCAAAAAAGCAAACTGAAGGAAGGAAGGAAAGAAAGAAGGAAGGAAGGAAGAAATAGAAAGGCCGACCAGTGGATTGGGAACCTGCTCTGTTTTCAGAATTGGGCACTGACTTTGGGCGCCTTGTTTCCCATTCCTGATCTCTAGTGAATTCAGAGTATTATGAGTGTGTTTTAAAGATCTCTTCTGATTTAAACATCCTTTGAAACAATGTGATTGTTCAATGTTTATGTATTTACTTTTTTGAGTTTTTACTTTTTTGCCATCAGATGAGTAGAATAAAATAAGATTTAGATGGAACCATAGTTACTGATTTAGATCAATCTAATAAAAAAACTAAATGCGTTCTTGCTCCAGGAAGCTGGCAGCAGTAGGCTCCTGCAGAGCTGGGGCCCAGGGGAGCAGACCAGGAGAGGAAGCCAGGCTGCCGGAGGCTGCATCCGTTGCCCAGGCTCCCCATACCTGGGGGAAGGCCTCTCCTGGGTGGGCAGGTTTTGCATCACGAAGCAGCGCATTCCTGATTCTCACTGTGTGATGTGAAAGTCTAAGAAATGAAAATATAAAGGAGCCATTTATCAAAATCCTCAGCGTGATTAGACCAGTGAACTGTGCATCAGTTCATTTGTACTTATTAAGTATTGAAATGACAGCAACCAGTGACTGTCATTGTATCAGCCCAGCCCCATTAAAGTGGAAAAACAACTAAGTTTCCTTAAAGAAGACTGCATGGGCTGGTCCACTGGGTGGTTCAGGGTGTATATCAAGATTTCGAGCCATTGGTTTAGTATATTTTGCTCTGGATAAAGGCATCGTCTCCCAGGCCGCGAATTCAACATCCTTGTTTGGGAGAGAGGTGGTCAGAGGAGCTGGCAGCCTTGATTGTCAGGTGAGAAACTTTCTTCCTGTCCAAATCCTTCCCCCAACCAGGAAGGAGAGCAGAGGTGGGCTAGAGTTGGGAGTCCAGCTGTGATGGTTTATTTATTTATTTGCAATTAAAAAAAACTTACCTTTTGTCTGTGCCACACGGCTTGTGGGATCTTAGCTCCCTGACACATGCCCCCCTGCATTGCCACCCACAGTCTTTACCACTGGACCACAGGGAAGTCCTGTGATGGTTGATTTTATATGTCGACTTAACCAATGGTTCCCCGTTGTTTGGTGAAACTCCAGTTTAGATTTTGCTGTGGGGGTCCTTTAAAAATGTGATTGACATTGACATCAGTAGACTTTGAGTAAAGCAGATTACCCTTTGTGGATGGGCCTGATTCAATCCCTTGCAGGCCTTAAAAGTAAGGACTGAAGTTTCCTGAAAAGGAAGGAATGCTCAAAACTGCAATATAGAAACCTGACCAAAGTTCCCAGCCTGCTTCAACATCAACTCTTAATTGAATTTCTAGTCTGTTCTAGAGATTTCAGACTTGCCACCCCACAGTCTCATAATTCAATTCCTAACATTTCCTTTTTCTCTTTACAGATCTAACCTATATCTATATGATTCCCACTGGTTCTATTTCTCTGAAGAATACTTCTGACTAATACACCAGCCCTGTTTCCACACTCCCCCGCCACTGAAATAGTTTTCTCCCCATGTACTGTCAGTTTCCTCATCTGTGAAATGGGTGTAAAGTAACATCCCTATTAAGTCCACTAAGAGTTTTGAAAACATATTCCGTTACCTCCTGTGTTAGAATCTCTTCCCAGGCTGCACTTCAGAATTAGCTTTGTATTCTCTCAATAATATGAATGCCTGAGCCCCTTCTCCTGAGATTCTGGGTCAGTAGAAGATTCATAGTCTTTAAAATGTGTCCCAGGTCAGTCTGATGTACCTGAAGTTGAGCACCATTGGCTTGGTGATAACACCCAACCTGCTTAGCAAATATTGTCACAATCTGATAACTTTCACCATTTCATATTCCAGTCTGGGCAAAAGGACCCTTCACATTTTCTTCTCCTGGTATTATTTTTAAAAAGATTTTTTGATGTGGACCATTTCTAAAGTCTTTATTGAATTTGTTACAATATCACTTCTGTTTTATGTTTTGGTTTTTTGGCCCTGAGATCAGGGATCAAATCTGCCCTACCTGCTTTGGAAGATGAACTGTTAACCACTGGACCCCCAGGGATGACCCTCTCTTGGTATTTTGGCACACACTCTTTCATCTGCCTGAAATCTACCCTGCCGTAAATGCAACCTCAATTAAGGTTTGAGTCCTTAACTTAGGGGCTTCCCAGGTGGCACTGGTGGTTAAAGAACCTGGCTGCCAGTGAAGGTAGATGTAAGAGATGTGGGTTTGATCTCTGGGGCAGGAAGAGCCCCTGGAGGAGGGTATGGCAACCCACTCCAGTATTCTTCTCTGGAGAATCCCGTGGACAGAGGAGCCTGGTGGGCTATGGTGCATAGGGTTGCACAGAGTCGGACACAACTGAAGTGACTTATTATGCATGCACACCTTAACTTAGCTCCTGCTGCTGCTAAGTCGCTTCAGTCATGTCCGACTCTGTGCGACCCCATAGACGGCAGCCCACCAGGCTCCCCCGTCTCTGGGATTCTCCAGGCAAGAACACTGGAGTGGGTTGCCATTTCCTTCTCAATGCATGAAAGTGAAAAGTGAAAGTGAAGTCGCTCAGTCATGTCCGACTCCTAGCGACCCCATGGACTGCAGCCTACCAGGCCCCTCCGTCCCTGGGATTTTCCAGGCAAGAGTACTGGAGTGGGGTGCCATTGCCTTCTCCTAGCTCCTGTTAAGGAGACGCTTTTCCAATCTTCAGGAGCCCCTGCCCATACCTGTAAGATCTCTGCTGTGATGTTGATCACATTAAATGACTATCTAACCACGCTTCTCTATTTGAGTGCAAACTTCAAAGCTGGGCCTCACGTCTTTGGGTCTTCATTACCTAGCATGATCCTGACATATTAAGCACAATAAATGTTTGCTTAATTTAAATTACAAAGCGAAGCTCCTCTTGTATGGATTCTACACTCACCAAGCAACCTTTTGATAATCTGACTTCCCTGGTAGCTGCTGCTGATGGAGCGAACGCATGTTCTGTCAGATGGATGTGAGTGTCTGGGCCACATGACAGGGCATTCATTTCTAGCAGCAAATTAATAAATTGGAGTCCTGGTTTACACATACAAAGTTTGTGGAATGAATGGCTTGCTTATGGTCATAACTCAATTATCTAAATACAGATGATCCTCCTAGCCTATTATCTGCAGACTGGTTTTTATTTATTGTCTTGAATTTGCTCTTTTTCTGGCCCTAAGCAGGCCCTTTTTCCTCCCTTGTGTGGATAATTGAAAGCTGACACTGAATGTGACCCCCATCAGAGAGACAGTTTTATAAAGCATTGGTGTGGTGTCATTATTAATGTCCCTGATGGTTTGGATTACACAGCTAGGATGGAATTAACCAGATGTTGGCATTGCTGATCCACTGAGGCTGCTGAAGCAAAATCTAACTTCACATAGCAGCTGTGTCAGCCTGTCAAGAAAGCAGGGGTCCTTACTTCTCAGCTGGAAGTGGGGTGATGGGGAGTGAGTCAGGCTGACTTGTAAGTAGACACTGATCTTTCTTACATTTAGGTTAGACAGATAGATGGGCCAATGAATGCTGTACATCCCGAGCACCACATACTCTAAATAACTACGTAGGTCTTCTCTTCTTTCACTCTCCCCTGGGCCAGAGGAGCATGCTTCATCCTTTATTCACTTTTTATAGCTTCCAGTACTTGCTTTTGGCCTTATCTGGTGGCTCTGATGGTAAAGAATCTGCCTTCAATGCAGGAGATGTAAGGGATTGAGACATGGGTTCAATCCTTGGGTTGGGAAGATCCCCTGAAGAAGAGAATGGCATCCTGTTCCAGTATTCTTGCCTGGGAAGTCTCATGGACGTAGGGACCAGGTGGGGCTACAGTCCGTAGGATCACAAAGACAGACAGGACTGAGTGACTAACACACACATACACACACACTTGCTTTCACACACAGTGTTGGGGAAAGCCCAAGAACTCTGTAAATACTTAATAACTGGTGCAAGGCCAGGGGATTAAGGGCCACAGTAAATACACACCCAGATGCACAGATGCTCACATGTTCTTTGTTACACAAGAGAGAAGTGTACATTGCAGGAAAATGAGGAAGTGCCAAGAAGAGGAAAAAGAAAATGAAAAACAGTTATATCCACTCCTTACCATCAAAACCTGTCAATTCCAGTTGTGTGTATGTTGTGTGTGTGTGTGCACATATGTCCATCAACAGATGAATGGATGGAGAAGATGTGGTATTAGAGACAATGGAATCCTACTCAGCCATTAGAAGGAATGAAACTGGGGCATTTGCAGTGGTGTGCATAGACCTAGACTCGGTCATACGGAGTGAAGTCAGTCAGAAAGAGAAAAACAAATATTGTATATTAACGCATTTATGTGGAATCCAGGAAAATGGTACAAATGAACCTATTTGCAGGGCAGGATTATAAATGCAGTTGTAGAGAGTGGATGTGTGGGCACAGGGAGGAAACAGGATGAACCAGGAGACATTGATGTATACACGCTGTCGTGTGTGAAACAGACAGCTAGTGGGGAACCTGCTGCACAGCACGGGGAACTCAGAATGGTGCTGTGTGGTCACCTAGGCGGGTGGGAGGGAGGGCCACGAGGGGAGGGATATAGGTATGTATACAGCTAATCCACAACATTGCAAAGCACCTATGCATGTGTGCATGCTTGACTGCTCAGTCATGTCCAGCTCTTTGTGACTGCATGGACAGTAGCCGGCCAGGCTCCTCTGTCCATAGGATTTTCCAGGCAGGAATACTGGAATCAGTTCCCATTTCCTCCTTCAGGGGATCTTCCCAACCCAGGGGTCGAACCCAAGTCTCTTGAGTCTCCTGTGTTGGCAGGCAGGTTCTTTACCACTGTGCAACCTGGGAAGCCTGTAAAGCAAATATACCCCAATTTTAAAAAAGAAAGCAAAAAAAAAGCGGAAGCATATCTTTGTGTTCTTTTATAACTGTGTTTTGAAATACAACTGGATGTCATCAGCAAATTTTATTCTTTTAAAATATTAATATAGCATTACGTCCTAAGCAAAGATTTCACTAGGAAATCATTATCAAAAGTATCTCAAAGATGAGCTCTTGGAATCTAAACTGAGAAAGTTGGGCTTTTCCCCTCTGAATATATATTTGGCATTTATGTACATTGGTACACATCCTCAAAAAACATCATTAAAAATTAAATATTTAATTTGAACACAGAGATTTTATGTATTTTACATGTAGACACACGTATATATACATATAGACATGTACTTTGCGTCATTTCTCTGCTCAGAGTGAACAGTCTTTCTTTTCTTTATGCCCTACTTCCCTGCCTGTATGACTACCCCCTAATCCTACAGTAACATAGTCCATGCCAATGAATAGGAGAGTGCTTTTGCTATATGTCACTGAGCAACAAACCTCTGCAAAACTTGGTAGCTTAAAATAACCATTTATCATTTCTCATGGTTCTTTAGATCAGCAATTCAGGCTGGGTCCTTCTGCTAAGCACCTGTAGGGTTGTCAGATTTTGCAAATAAAAATACAAGACACCAAGTTAAATTTGAATTTCAGATACACAAAGAATAATTTTGTAGTATAAACACGTCCATGAGATACTTGAGACACAATTATGTGAAAACATTACTCTTTGTTTATCTGGAAAGAATATTTTAACACGGTGTTCGGTGTTTTAGTTTGTAACCTTATTCCCCTGGGGTTACTTGTTTGGCAGTAAAAAGAGCACTGATTATCCTCCATGAGACTCTTGTGCCCCAGTAAGCTGGATGTGACTTCTTCACATGGTGGGCTCAGAACAGCATGTCAAAAGGGCAAAGGTGGAAGCTACAAGGCCTTTTGGGACCTGGTGTTGGGCACCTTACGACATCACTTTCTCTTCATTCTATTGGTCAAGCAAGTCCCAGGGCCAGCTCACATTCAACAGCCAGGAAACAGGCTCTGATTTTTGATGGAAGGACCAGCAATGTGGCATAGCAAAGGGGCACGCATCCAGGGAGGAGAGGAATTGCTGCAGCCTTTTTGGCGACCAGAGAGTCAACACTCTTCTCTGTCAATTGAAAACACTGCCTTTTATTCTGTTGTACAATAATTTTTACCCATGGTCCATACTCGATATTTAGATGATTTCTTTTTATGCTGTCAGGAACTTTGTTGCAAAAAACAAAGATTTTTGTGCAATTTGTCCAATTTTGCGTACCTTTTTCATTTAAGAGTTAGAAAGAACTGCTTTACCACTTACCAGCTCTGTGTCCAGGGCAAAATCACTTAGCATCTTTGCCACTCATTTTCCTTATCTGCAAAATGGAGACAAAAATATGACTCAGCTCTTACTGGGGGGTTCCAGGTGTTGCTGGGGTAAAGAATCTGCCTTCTCTGGAGGAGATGCAGGAGACGCAGGTTTGATCCCTGGCTCGGGAAGAGTCCCTGGAAAAGGAAATGGCAACACACTCCAGTATTCTTGTCTGGAGGATCCCATGGACAGAAGAGCCTGGTGGGCTACAGTCCATGGGGTCCCAAAGACTCAGACATGACTGAGCAATTGAACACATATGTACATGCACCTCTTACTGGGAAGTTAAGTAGATTCTGAATACAAAATGATCCAGAACTGTTGGTCAGTCTTAATCAGAGAAATTCTTAGGAGTGAAATTATTTGGTTAAGAGGTGTAGAGATTTACTATATGCTAATAATTAAAAGAACTGTGTTTTGAATTAAGAAAAACAAGTCCAAGTTCTACAGCCTAGTGATTAAGACCTAAGACTTTAGGATGCAGAAACCTTGTTTCTGTAAGATTTTACTGGAATACGACTATGCCCTTTTGTTTATATAACATCTATCATTGTTTTTGAACTAGATTTGAGGAGTGCGGCAGAAATTAAGTGGCTCACAGCACAACGGAGATTTACTGTTTGACTCTTTATAGAAAGTTTTCCAACCTGTGACTTGGAGTAAGAGAGGTCTGGGCAGGAATCCGCCCTCTTCCCTGCGCCCTCTGTGTTGGCGGCATTATGCTTAGTGAAGGATAACACTTTAATTTTGATCTTCTACAAATTTAGTGGTTTCTGGGCAAGGAGGCAATTGACACCACTTTATCTACATCCAATGAAAGGGCTCCACAGAGTTGCAGCTACTTAGATACAACGCTTTATGTGTGCACGTGTGTATGTGTAAGAGTATGTGAGTGCCTCTGTGTGGATGTCTGTCTGTATATATGTGTATTCATGTGTATGTATATGTATGTAAATGTATACACGTACATGTGTGTGTATGTATATCTAAGTGTGTATATGTGTGTTTAGCCAGGGAACCAAGGGAGTGGTCATTCTTCATGAGCAGTTTAGAAAGTTTTATGCATTTTAACAATTTTTATTTATTTGGCTGCATTGAGTCTTAGCTGTGGCGTGCAGGATCTTGTGTTGCAGAGCACGGGCTCAGTAGTTACAGCACCCAGGCTTAGCTGTTCCACGCCATGTGGGATCTTAGTTCCCTGACTAGAAATCAAACCTGTGTCCCCTACATTGGAATGTGGATTCTTATCCACTGGACTACCAGGGAAGTCCCAGTTTTCTGCATTTTTAATACAGTAAGTCCCCTATTTACTATACGAATGAGTTCCCTTCCAAGATTGAATTCGAGTCCAATTTGTTTCTGTGTCCAACGAAGTTAGGCTAGGTGCCCACCTCATACAATGCGCCATATACTGCTGCTATTGATCTGGTTTCCACACATCCTGGGCTTGAAATAAAGACGTTGTACTACTGTCCTCTCTACTGCACTGTACAGTAAAGTATACAAAAGCACAACCTCTTGTACAGGCTACACACAAGTGACAATGTAGCCAGACACGTGAACCAGCTGACGTGATTGGGTCTTTGAAAGTTTGCAACTTGAAGGTTTGTATGTAGGGGATTTGCTGTAGTGCTGTTGACAGGACTGTTGCTGAGCATTGTTGAAAGCTGCCAGGAGAAGCGGTGTGAAAGCCTGAAACGTGGGAAAGATATAAAGAGGGTTATCACTGGCAGGAGTCTTCCAACGTGCCTACAGCCAGCAGCGCTGATCCTCGCTCTTGGTCCAGGTCCTTCTTAGCAGACAGCTCCATTGCTTTCTCCCTACTCCTGATGCTGGAACGGATCTTTCTTCTGCGCTCATCACTGCCTGAGGGGAATCTCCTGACCACGGACCATAGCAGGGATAGTTGGTAGGTTCTTAGCACTACATTCTAAGCTGAGCATGGCTAAACTTAGAGTTTCAAGGCGTGATATCTCCTTTCTTCCCTACAACAACACTGCCTCAGTTCAGTTCAGTTCAGTTGCTCAGTCGTGTCCGACTCTTTGCAACCCCATGAATCACAGCACGCCAGGCCTCCCTGTCCATCACCAACTCCAGGAGTTCACTCAACACTGTCTAGTCGGTCTTATTATCTTCTCTTTATAGATTCAGACCCAGAGGCTCAGAAAGTTCAAACAATTTTCATAAAGCCACACAACCATGTAAGGACAGGAGCTGGGACTTGACCAATGTGACTCCAAAAGCTTGTTCTTTCTACTGCACTCGGGAGTCAACAGTCTAGCAGAAAAGATGTAATGGTGCAAATATTATAATAAAGTCAGGATGAGATATATTCCATGTAGTGCTAGTAGTGTAACTACTTTCACTCATGTCTGACTCTTTGTGATCCTACTGACTATAGCCTACCAGGCTCCTCTGTCCATGGGATTCTCCAGGCAAGAATACTGGAGTGGATTGCCATTTTTTTTCTCCAGGGGGTCTTCCTGATTCAGGGATTGAACCTGTGTCTCTTACACCTCCTACATTGGCAGATGGGTTCTTCATCCTAGTGCCACCTGGGAAACCCATATTCCATACAGGCATTGATCTACCTGTTTATATTCCATACAAGAGGTAGATCAATGCTAGAAGGGTTCAGAAGAAAAAAGGGAAATATTCTGTAGAAGGAAGCCTTTGAACTAGATTATAATTCCATATGACTAAGGAAAAAAATGTTTTCCCTTCAAATCCCAGGTAGAGTTAAGGGGAAAAAGGATTTATACTGGGTCAAGATTTGGGAGGCAATTGACAGTCTTTACTTACCTACAGAAAATAAATTGATTTTTGAGGTAAGTTAGGGGTTGGCCAAGTATGGTCTTCGCTGCAGGACTCCTCTCTGGGAGGGCCCACATGTCTTAGGAGGTCACCTTTGGAACAGGTCCATCCTGGGCCCAAGAAAATGTTTCAGGCAGATCCAGCATCACTTTAATCTGGTTCTTTTCCTTTAGTGACTCGGTCTCTGTTGCATTTGCTCATGATGGAACCAGTCGAAGTAGCATGGTTGGGTGTTGGGGGCCCCTCTGCCCTGATCAGTCTTGTGAGGGAAGAACTGTTACTCTGCACCACTCTTCCAAGAGGGTTTCAGAACCAGGGTTAACAGTACTGACATGTTTATAAATTGTCTGTAGACAGTGGTTCCTAACCTCCACACCTGTTTTTTGTTTTTTTTTTTTTTAACTTTTTATTTTGTATTGGAGTATAGCCAATGAACAATGTTGTGATAATTCCAGGTGGACAGTGAAGGGACTCAGCCATAGATATACATGTATCCATTCTCCCCCAAACTCCCCTCCCATCCAGGCTGCCACATAACATTGAGCAGAGTTCCCTGTGCTAGACAGTAGGTCCTTGTTGGTTATCCACTTTAAGTGGAGCAGTATTTATTAACCCAGGCCTCCTGGACCCACTCCTCTGGTCTGACTGAGATGTGATGGGACATTTCCCCCTGAGCATTATGACAGATTCTGAGAGGCAGGTCCAAGGGCCCATCCCAGGAGGCAGTGTGGAGGAGTTGAGGAAGGATCTGTCCAAGGAAGCAGAGTGAATTCATGAACACAGCTGAGCATCTCTGTCTTTAATGGATGAGCTCACTCCTGTGCAGGTTTGAAGCATGGATTTCCCAGGTGGTTCAGTGGTAAAGAATCCGCCTGTGGGAGACACAGGAGACTCCAGTTTGATCCCTCGGTCAGGAAGATCCCGTGGAAAAGGAAATGGAAACCCACTCCAGTCTTCTTGCCTGGGAAATCTCGTGGACAGAGGAGCCTGGTGGGCTTCAGTTCCATGGGGTCGCAAAGAGTCGGACACAACTGAGCAGGCATGCATTTTCAAATTAAGATTCTCTGCTTGGGTGTTCCAACTGGAACTAGATGACTGAACACCCTTCAGCTCAGCCTCAGAGAGTCTGATTTTATTGGTCTG
This sequence comes from Bos grunniens, assembly GCF_055505025.1. Taxonomy (NCBI): domain Eukaryota; kingdom Metazoa; phylum Chordata; class Mammalia; order Artiodactyla; family Bovidae; genus Bos; species Bos grunniens. The sequence goes on along the minus strand of NC_141185.1, from coordinate 53,565,821 downwards.
GGAAGGAGGCTGGCAATGGTGTTTTTTGAGTTTCTTTAAAATAAAGATTTTTTTGATGCCGACCATTTAAAAAGTCTTTATTGAATTTGTTATTACACTGCCTCTGCTTTATGTTCTGGCTTTTTGGCTGAGAGTCACGTAGAAGGTTAGTTCCCTGACCAGGGATGGAACCTGCACTCCCTGCGTTGGAGGGTGAATCTTAATCACTAGACTGACTGCCAGAGAAGTCCTGGCAATAGTGTTTTTACAACACTCCTGAAGTGATTTTGAAACGCAGTCAGTAGTGAGAATCACTGGGTTGTAATCCAGTCTGAATTCTCCCAATTTGCGTATGAGGAAACTGAGGCCCAGAGACAGGCTGGCTATAGAAAGCCTTCTGCCAAGAGAGGAATTGCAGAAAATCTGCTCGGTTAACTGCACACTTCTTTCATTTTGCAATCTTCGTCTTCCTCCCTCTGAATATATAAGAAGGAATTGAATGGGCATCTGCCATCAGGACTAGATACCTGACCCCGACCAACCAACCCCTTCCTTCTCTGGACCCTCTGAGACCCTGCGGCTACTTCCTGTCCACTCTCTGTTTCCTAAGTGACTTGGGCTCCCTTTGGTTTTATTTGATACGAAGTCCCTCTTGGAATGTCATGTCTGTTTCTTCTGCTCTTCCTCCAGGAAGCAAATGGTAAAGATTTATGGCTCCTAGTAAAACCCCAGCCTTGTTTAGAAATTGCTTGTGATTGATTAAGTAATAAAAATGCTTTTAAGACAGGGAGGTAAATCTCCCTGCTAATTGCTCTGTGCTTTATGTTAGAACCTTGTTACACTGCCTCCCGCTCTCCAGGTCTGGACCACTTGGTAATTTCCATCAACCAGAAAAGTCACATTGGCATCGCAGTGTGCAGCTTTTTCCCCCAGGACTGATACTGTTAAAAGACACAGATAGATAGTGTTTTCCAGAATTTTCTGAACCATTCTAGGAAATTATCAAACCTAGAATATGGTTTTTTTTTTTTTTTTTTAAGAAACCCCTGACTTTGTAGCCACAGAAACGTGGGTCCCCTGGAGACCCGAGACTTATAACTGGTATCTGAAGTGAGGGCTGTCTTGAGGGGTGAAGCTCCTAAACCTCTGGTTGTTGTTCTTTACTTGTTGTGTCTGACTCCTTTGCAGCCCCCTGGACTGTAGCCTGCCAGGCTCCTCTGTCCATGGGATTTTTTTCAGGCAAGGACACTGGAGTGGGTTGCCATTTCCTTCTCCAGTGGATCGTCCCAACCCAGGGAGTGAACCTGTATCTCCTGTGTTGGCAGGCAGATTCTTTACCCCTGAGTCACCGGGAAAGCCTCTGGCATGCTAAGTTGAAGCCTATGGGGTCTCCGTCAGCTCTGAGTCATTAGTGTCAGAAATGAAATGAGTTGTGGGACACTCAGTCAGTGTCCAGACTGCTGGAGGATTGGTTGGTCTGAGACGAAAACTCCACGTTTGGCATCAGAAGTGTTATGAGTTAAAAAGAACTCAGAAGGGTTTCTGAGTATGAGGGAGGAACTGTCCAAGGGGCATGTGGGCCAGGAGACACTTCTTGCCTCACCTGGAGCCAAGGTGGGCTCTGCTCGCTGTCCCCCACCCCCTGCTTCTGATCTCAGCCATGAAATTAAAAGACACTTACTCCTTGGAAGGAAAGTTATGACCAACCTAGACAGCATGTTTAAAAGCAGAGACATTACTTTGCCAACAAAGGTCCCTCTAGTCAAGGCTATGGTTTTTCCAGTGGTCGTGTATGGATGTGAGAGTTGGATTATAAAGAAAGCTGAGTGCTGAAGAATTGATGCTTTTGAACTGTGATATTGGAGAAGACTCTTGAGAGTCCCTTGGACTGCAAGGAGATCCAACAGTCCATTCTAAAGGAGATCAGTCCTGGGTGTTCATTGGAAGGACTGATGTTGAAGCTGAAACTCCAATACTTTGGCCACCTGATGCGAAGAGCTGACTCACTGAAAAAGTCCCTGATGCTGGGAGGGATTGAAGGCGAGAAGAGAAGGGGACGACAGAGGATGAGATGGCTGGATGGTGTCACTGATTCAATGGACATGAGTTTGGGTGGACTCTGGGAGTTGGTGATGGACAGGGAGGCCTGGTGTGTTGCAGTTCATAGGGTCGCAAAGAGTCGGACACGACTGAGCGACTGAACTGAACTGAACAGTGAGTACTTGTCTGGGGAGCGCATCCACTCCTTCATCAGAGTTTTAAGGATTCACCATCCAAAGATGATTAAAAAAAACAAAAAAACAACAACAACCTTAAGTTGCATTAAAACTATTAGAAAGGCAGTAGGAGGATTTATCCTGACTCAGAGGGTCCCCAGTTTTTCTGGAGCAGCTTCCATGGAAAATCATTCTGTTCTAACAAGTTACTGAGGAGTGACTGACTTCCCAGGGAAAATCTTTCGGGTTTTGACTGTCACCCACTGGAAAATTTTACCTGTCTTAAGGGCCGTGTGTGTATTAGCCATTCAGCTATGTCTGACTCTTTGCGATCCCCTGGACTGTAGGCTGCCAGGCTCCTCTGTCCATAGGATTTTCCAGGCAAGAATAATGGAGTAGGTTGGCATTTCCTTCTCCATCAAGCTTAAGACATAATTTCAAGTAGACATGGAGCACCCTACCACCTATGTATACTCCCTTCTGATTCTCCTGAGGTCACAGGGGGCTTTGAGTTCTTTCTGGGTGGTAGGCAAAGCTGTCATCACCATGTCCTGCCATGGAAGGCAGAAATTGAGGTGAGTTGGCTTCCCTGGTGGCTCAGATGATAAAGAACCTGTCTGCAATGCAGACAGGTTGGGAAGATCCCCTGGAGAAGGGAATGACAACCCACTCCAGTATTCTTGCCTGGAGAATCCCCGTGGCCAGAGGAGCCTGGCGGGCTAGAGTCCATGGGGTTGCAAAGAGTCGGACACAACTGAGTGACTGACACACACCAAGAAACAGAAGGGCTTTGCCTTCCAGGTTCCAACTATCAATATTTCCATGTCCAACAGAGTGAAGAATTCTAGTCTAATAAAAGAAGTAGTTAACAATTACTGTGTACATATGAGGGGTCACTGAGCTGAGTGTCCAGTTGTCAGCTGGATTATCTCTCTGCTACCTTGGAGATGAGGCACTAGAACTGTCCTCACTTTAGTGATGAGAGAATTGAAGATTGGAGAGGAGGAGGATTACCTTGCCCAAGGTTCTACAGTCAGTGATTGAGTTGCAGACCCAAGCCCCCTGCCATCAATGGGCACGCTCAGCCACTGTGCAGTTTACTGCTTCCATGGTCCATTGCTGGCTGGCTTCAGGCTCCTGTGCAGAGGGCAGCTTGGAAGGAAAGCTGTTTTTTCCCTCCAAGCTGTTATGTTAGATAAAAAGTGGCTATTAGAATAGGTACATCTGAGAGGTCTGAGTTGATGCAAGGGAAAGCAGAAACATCACAACCCATGGAGAGATGGTCTGGGCAGCAACCAGTGAGGTGCAGGTCCTGCTCAGGTGTCTTTCATCCATGCTCTGCTATAGCCAATGAAGTTAGTCCCACAAGCCCTGGGTTTCTCAGTGGATGTGTTTAAGCATAATAACGTTCCATAGCTCAAGGCCACAGCTCTTCCTGCAGTTGCCTTACTACTTCTTAAGAAATAATTGTAGATGGAAATCAGTTGTTGTGTTTGGCCGAAGAGTAAATACATTTTTAGATTCTGACAGCTAAAAAACAAATTAAAACCCCTCAAAACCTTGGCCAGGGCCCGACTTTCTGCCAGCTTGTTCGGCTTGCACTCTGCAAGTTATTTCCAGATCTTGTTCCCTGGTAGAGAGGAAGCATCCAGTTGGAGATCCAGGTCCTGTGGGCTGGGAAAGACAGGAAGTGGTTAACCACTTGGGGTGGACAATTCTGTAGACTGCTGAGTGGGGCTGGAGCTGACAGAACCTGTCTTTGATGAGGTCATCTTCCTCTGGAGGGCAGCTACTTCATCTCTTTGCCCATCTTTCTAAAATGTCAACTAGAGGCCAGAACCTGCATAGACACAGAGTTCTAACAAGCACCACCACCATATCAAGGAACAGTGGAAGTTTCCTTTGTTGGCCTGAATAGGGTCAGGTGAACTTTCCCTTTCTCCATCCAGATGTGGCCTGGGACAGAGTTGTGGCACTGGGTGAGTGGGCCCAATGGGGTGCAAATGAACAGCAGAGCCGTCAAGCCCAAGACCCAGTGGGGCTACCACTGGGAGAGGCCCAATCATTGGCCTTTCCTTGCATCCCTGAGATCTTGCTGGGAAGAATTTCATGCCTCTTCCTTCCAAGTTCTGTCTATGGGGATCCCGTTGTGTATCAGAAAGTCAACATATCTGTCAAAAGTGTCAACTTAGAAGAGTGTAAAAGAAATGATATCACCCCCAGTGGAAAGGGGAATATGGCAGAAATATTTTTCTACTCCTTATATGTGATGTGTGCAGAAGATTAGTCCCTGAAAGTGTGTACACAGATTGAGTCATTTACAGCAAATATCTGCAACGTGTCCTTTCTGTGGTGATCTACTGAAGGTGTGTAAACAGGACAATGATTTGACTTGATTTGTGAATTCTTTGTTCAACAACTGAGGGTTGTAATGAGTGCTTTCTGCTTGATTGTGATGTCCTTGAGGACAAGAAATGAAACCTTCTTTGCTTTTGCATCCCGAGCATCAAACAAGTGCCATATACCACCTTGCTACTCAATAAATCTTGAATGAATGAATGAACGTGAAGGAAAGTGTTTCCAAGTGTAGGCAGGGGTAAGATTGGAATTAGAGGTTGTGATTTAGAAGCTAGAAGGGGCTAGAGTCAGGGGAGAGGCCAGAAGACCTCAAACACAAGGATGGGAGTGTGTGTTATAGAAAGGGAGAAAAATGGGTAGATACAGGATGTATTGTGCAAGCAAAATGGGCACTTATTTCTATGGTCTTGAGGGACCTATGATGCAGAGCAGTGCTGTCCAATAAACTTTCTTTTTTTTAAACTTATTTTGTTGAAGTACAGTTGATTTACAATGTTGTGTTAATATCTGCTGTATAGCAAAGTGATTCAGTTGTATATTCTTTTTAAAAATTTTAAAGCCATTTAGTTTTTGCAATGATTTTTTATGTACATACACATATTTGCAAATAAATATTTATCTTTTTAAAAATTGAAGTATAGTTGATTTACAATGCTTTGTTAGTTTCAGATGTACAGCAAAGTGATTCAGTTATATGTAAACATATAGCTGTTTTTCAGATTCTTTTCCCTTATAGGTTATTATGCAATAGTGAGTAGAGTTCTTTGTGCTATACAGAAGGTCCTTGTTTGTTATCTCTTTTATGTATAGTAGTGAATTGATGTTAATCCCAAAATAAGGGTGGAAATGTCCCATATTTACAATGTCTAATATGGTAGCCATTAGCCATACATGGCTACTGGGCACTTGAAATGTGTCTAAAGTGACTGAGGAACTGAATTTTTAGTTTTAAAAAATGATGATTACATTTAAATAGCCACATGTGGCCAGTGGGCTTCCCAGGTGGCTTGGTGGTAAAAAATCCTATCTGCCTATGCAGAAGATGAGGGTTCAATCCCTGGGTCGGGAAGATTTCCTAGTGAAGAAAATGGCAATCCACTCCGGTATTCTTGCCTGGGAAATCCTATGGACAGAGGAGCCTGGCAGTCTACAGTCCATGGGGTTGCAAAGAATCAGGCACGACTTAGTGGCTAAACAGCAACAGCAATGTGGCCAGTAGCTATCATGCCAGGCAATGCACTCTCTTATCTCCAAATCACAAGGAAAGGTTTTATGGGTCCAGGAAAAAAATGGGGGAGAAATTGGAGGGAAGAATCTTTGCTTTGCCAAGTGGCAGTTTTGAAGACAGCTGTATTAGCAGAAACTTCTACTGTGAAATCCCAGGTTTGGACTGTTCATTGTAGGTGCAAACTTGATGGACAAGAAATAAAATTAGAATATCCCAAAGATGGTCTCCGGAGAAGGCAATGGCACCCCACTCCAGTACTCTTGCCTGGAGAATCCCAGGGACGGAGGAGCCTGGTGGGCTGCCGTCTATGGGGTTGCACAGAGTTGGACACGACTGAAGCGACTTAGCAGCAGCAGCAGCAAAGATGGTCTCTCACATCCTTGACATATTAACTGGCTCACAGCTACGGTGAGCTTTATGGGTGTGCGCATGCTTAGCTGCTGAGTTGTGTCAAACTCCTCACAACCCCACGGACTGTAGCCCACCAGGCTCCTCTGTCCAGGGGATTACCCAGGCAAGAATACTGGAGTGGGTTGCCATGCCCTCCTTCAGGGTATCTTCTTGACCCAGGGATTGAATCTGGGTCTCCTGTGTCTCCTGGATTGGCAGGTGACCATTAGTTTTAGGGTCAATACCAATATAAGGTACCACAAATGCTTTTTGTTTCTTTGGCATCCATCCTGGGTCAGGTGAGGATACTGTCCATTTCCCCTCCCCATCCTTCATGCAGAGGCTTGTGGATGAGCGATCCCAGGGGAGGAATGATCCAAACTAGCCAAATTTAGCTGGGCTTTTCACAAGCACTTACAGCAGTTTAACCCGAAGTTGCTTTGGCAGGGGGAGGGTTTTATTTTGCTGGCATCATGTAGTTGTAATAAAAATGCCCTTTTGAATAAAAATCAATGAGAACTCTAAATACACAGTAAATGCTGTAACATTAATAAACCATACTATGCATTAAATCCAGCTTTACTATGCAACACACACTATTTACAACTTGCATTTCAGGCCCGATCATGCTTCCAACGGAGAATGAAATGGCCTAAAACAGCTGCCAGATGGTGTGAAATGAACATGGATATAGGGTAAATGAAACTCAAATGAACCCTGAGTGTTCTTTCTCATCAGTCACCACCAGACCTGGGTAACTAAGGCTGAATAGGGGTCATTCACCCTTCTTCCCTCTGGCTCTCTTTCCCTCCTTTACTCCCTCCCTCTCTCTCTCTTCTTTATTCTTTGCATATGTGTAGAACTTGAGGAATATAAAAGAAATTATAGGCATCCTTTGCTTTCTAGGGTTTAATGTATCATTAAGAAATTAATTATTGATTAATTATATATAATTATTAATTATATATAAAATACAATTTTTCACTGGCTCCCTGATTTTTAAAGGATATGGATTTCTAATTCATTCTAGGTGCTATTTCCTTTACCAGGATTTCCTCCCTTTCCTTCTTCACAAAGAAAACTCCTACTCATCCTTCAAGACCCAAACCAAATGGACCCTCCTCTATGAGACTTCCTTGAGCCCCCAGGCAGAGTCCATGACTATATATTCTGTGCTCCCACACTGCTTTCCACGTTCCAGTTACACTGATGATCACACACACTCTTCAGTGAAACTCCTCGTCTTTATTTCTATGAGTCCCATTGTGAGAACTTTAAGGGCAGGAACTTTGGATCTGAAGATTTTTGTGACTTCAGTGTCTCACGTTGCCTTGCATGCGGAAAGTGTAAATAGAAAGTGTAAATAGTTCTTTCGTATGAATTTGGTAACAAATATAAGGCACTGTCAATGTAACTGAACATTGGGAGAATTTAGAAGAAACGTATTGGGTATTCTGTCTGAAGTACTGTTCAGCTAAATATCTTAAAATAACCTTATTATTCAGAGTGGTGGACCTCGGTCAGCCAAGTTCCGTCTTGGTGGTTCCATAATTTTTAACACCTAGCTTCCAATGTCATCTGACTTGACATTACCTACCTGACGGGAAAGACCCTGGAGGATTGCTAGGTGATGGTGTGTGTGTGGGGGAGGGTTAGGGGGTTGGTGGAAAGGAGGGACAAGTCCATATCACTTTGGTTCACATTCTCAGTCATCTGGCCAGACATGATCGCAAGAGAGGCCGGGATCCACAGGTTAGCTGTGGACCTAGAGGAAATGAGGTTTGGTGCCCACATAGCCAGTTTCAAGAGACACAAAGACCTCCAGTTCATGTCCAGACACTCTCTACCTGTCCATCACACCCAGACACACTGGCTTTTTGGATTTTCTTTTGCCAAGTGAATTTCCTCTTTTGCTGTTCCCTCAGGATGGAATCTTTCCCTTTGATGTCTTTGTGACACAGTGTTCACTGTAGTTATATTGTCATTTACCTCCTATAGGTTTGTTTGATCCCAGAGGGCGCTCCCCTTCTTGCAATAGACCAGTAGCTGCTCTGGGTGCCTCTTGAACTTCAACCCTTGGAATCAGCAACTGTTTTCTCTGGTGGGCAACCTGACAATCCACCCTCCTTCACATGGATGAATCTCAAAGAAGGGTCTTCCGTCTTCTACTGGGTTTAAAGAACAATTAACATGGGGTGGGGATGAGGCAGTGGAGATGCCAAAGGATATGCTCCATCCTGGATGCAAACTAAATACACTGCCTGCTTTGTAAAAATGACCTGTAATGAACTCTGTCCTGAGTGGTCAAAAGGAAAATGGAGGAGATTTTGGAGTCTAGCTACTTCTTAGCTCATGTGACCTCAGGAAATTACTTCCTTGGTTGCGATTTTTTGTAAAAGGAAATGGCAACCCACTCCAGTACTCTTGCCTGGAAAATTCCATGGATGGAGGAGCCTGGTGGGCTACAGTCCACGGGATCGCAAAGAGTTGGACACGACTGAGCGACTTCACTTCACTTCTTGCAGTTTTTGGTACAATGGGCATAAGGATGCTGATGAGATCACCTTTATGAAGCACTGGGGCAACACCTGACCTGTACTAGGAACTCAGTATGTTCTCCTCTTCTACATCCCCTTCCTCTTCCTTTTTCCTTCTGCTTTATCTTTTTCTTCTTCCTCCATATTGTTTTCACATTGAGGGACTTGCATGAATATCTAGTTGCTTTCATTTGCTTCTCTCCACGGATCAAAGCCCACAGACCCCTCCCCACTCCCAGGACTCTTGCATAGCCTGGCTGGGCTGCACTTCCAGTACAGACCAACCTTCCAACACATGGAGTTAATAGTTTTCAAGGGACCCAATTTGGCCCATATTTAGAATGAAATAATGACTGTGCTTTCATTAGTTTTCCCTCTTCTGGGGGCTATGGGAACATGAAAAGTGAAAGTGTTAGTTGCTCAGTCATGCCACACTCTTTGCGATACCATGGACTATAGTCCACCAGGCTCCTCCGTCTGTGGGATTCTCCAGGCAAGAATACTGGACTGGGTGGCCATTCTCTTCTCCAGGGGATCTTTCTGACCCAGGGATTGAACCAAGTCTCCTGTTGTTCAGTAACTCAGTTGTGTCCGACTCTTTGTGACCCCATGGACTGCAGCAGGCCAGGCTTCCCTGTCTTTCACCATCTCCTGGAGTTTCTTCAAACTCATGTCCATCGAGTCGGTGATGCCATCTAACCACCTCATCCTCTGTCCTTCTCCTCCTGCCTTCAATCTTTCCCAGCAACAGGGTCTTTTCCAATGAGTCTGCTTTTTGCATCAGGTGGCCAGAGTATTGGAGCTTCAACTTCAACACCAGTCCTTCCAGTGAATATTCAGAGTTGATTTCCTTTAGGATTGACTGGTTTGATCTCCTTGCAGTCCAAGGGACTCTCAAGAGTCTTATCCAGCATCACAGTTCAAAAGCATCAATTCTTCAGTGCTCAGCCTTTTTTATGGTCCAACTCTCACATCCATATGTGACTACGGGAAAAACCATTGGATAACGTATTACATATATTTTCTTTATGTCTTGGTTTATGTCCAAATCTCTCCTCTTCTTTTCTGTGCTGAGCGTACCTAGATTGTATTATTCAGAGAGATGGAAAAGGGGGAAGAAGACTCATGTTTTCTTTTCTTTTTTGTTTTGATTTTTATGGAGTGCCTGCTGGAAGCCGGCCCACTTTGCCAGACACTTTCACAAATGTCTGGTTATTCTCCTGTATAGATGTGAAAAATGAGGCCCAGAGAGGTTAAGAAATATGTCAAGTTCACACATCTGAGCCAGTACTGAACCTATGGTTACCTCCTTCAAAAGCTGATGCTGTCTTCACTAAATCCAGAAAGGCTGAGGTGGGGATGGCAGGAAGTGATGGTAACTGGGGTACCAACTGCTCAGATCCTGCATGCCACCGAGCTCGAAGAGTTTGGAAATCTTTCGGGTTGTCTTTAATGGATGCTTCCCTCTCTCCTCCCTGCCTTCTTCCAGCAGCCTCCGGGATTCACATTCCAGGTGATGTCATGGAAGGTGCTGGGAGAGTTTAGCTTTGTAAATCCCCAAGAGAGCTGCCTTAGCCTAGAAAATGGATGGACCCAGTGACTGCTCCCCTCACACTTAGAGACCCAGGGCTTAGGAGGTCAGGATAATTCTATTAGGATGAAGGAGGCAAGAGGTTTAGATTCCTCTCCCCCTTAGTTGCTTCGAGACCAGAAGTGGTGGTGCTGATCCATAGGAGACCCATTCTCTTTGTTATTTTTAATTTATTTTTAAATTGGAGGATAATTGCCCTATAATTATTGTTGGTTTTTGCTGTACAACAGTGTGAGTCAGCCCTCCCTATTGAGCTTCCCTCCCGGCTTCCCCCTTCCCAACTCCTCTAGGTCAACACAGAGAACCCAGCTGAGCTCCCTGTGTTAAACAGCAGCTTCCCACTAGGCGTCTATTTTACACACGGTGGTGAACATTTGTCAGTGCAACTCCCTCAATTCCTCCCACCCTCTGCTTCCTCCTCTGTGTCCACAAGCCTCTTCTTTAAGTCTGTGTCTCTATTCCTGTCCTGCAAATAGGTTCATCAGTACCATTTTTCTAGAGTCCATATATAATATATGCACTGATATACGGTATTTGATCTTCTCTTTCTGACCGACTTCACTCTGTATAGGCAGACTCTAGCTTCATCTGCATCACTACAAATGGCCCAATACAGCCTCGCGCTTAAGCTCCCCAAGCCACTCGAGAATAGAGCACCCATCTCTGTTCTCGTGAGTTCCTCCAATCCTCTTGACCAGAGGTTCTGACAATCCTTTCACAAGAACTCATGTAACCTGCAGTGGTCTTTCTCACTATTCCATCAACCTTCTCTGGGTCATTAAGATAACATCAGACCTGGACCATCTGTAGCTTTCTGAGTCTGAAATTTGGTCCCAAGAGAGTGGTCACTGTCTTTTAGAAGAGACAGTGTGGTTCATGGGGCAGGGCATGGACTTTGGGGTCGGACAAACCTGGGTTTGAATCTAACCTAGATCACATTTTACAGTGACCTGAAGTGTCTGTGTCAGCTTTCTCATCTAGGAAGCAGGGAGCTTGAGTCTTACTCAGCAGAGTAGCGATGTCATATGTAAACAACTTGTAGCACCATGGAAGGCCCTTGGTCAATAAGATAATTTCTGAAAGACCAAAATCCCAGGCTCTGAGGTCAGATGGACCTTCCGATTCTGAATCTATTACTAACCAGCTGTGCAAGCCTGCATAAGTGTCTTAACCTCTCTGACTCTCAGATTTCTTACCTATAATATAGTAATAACTACTCACCTATCTATAATACCTATCTTCTAGGGTCTATGTGAAGATTAAATGAAGTGACCTATGAGAGGGGTTAGTGTAGAACTTGGATACAGTGAGTCTCCTACATAGGAACCTTTAAGTTGCAAACTCACAAAGATGTGAACATGAGTTCCATCAGCGTCAGACATGAGTGACACTGCAGCTTGCCCTCCGTCTCCTGTTGCTGACAATCCTTCAGCTCTACCAGCTCCCACCCCTTCTCCCTCCTGTATCAGGAACTCATCTTGTCTGTTCACGCGATGCCAGCCCCTGGATGCCAGCTGTTGTACTGTACTCCTGTACCTTTCAAGGTAGTGTTCTGTAAGATTAAAAATGTTTCCTTTAATATTTTGTGTCTGTTTTTAATGTATTATTTGTGTGAACAGTATTACAAACCTGTTACAGGACAATACTATATGGCTGATTGTGTTAGTTGGGTACCTAGGCTAACTTTGTTGGACTTAGAACAAGTTGGACTTACAAGTGCTCTCTCGAAATGGAACTCGTTCGTGTGTTGGGGACTTAATACATGCGGAAGAGAGTCATAATTTTTCATTCATTAGATTATTAAATATTATACTATTGCAAGTATTGTTAAGGTCTTGTAAAGCTTTGTTTTTTTGTAGTTTAAGTATTCGCCTGTAGTTTATTTTGGTTTTTCTAAATATGCTATCACATCTGTAAACAATAGGATTTTTGTTTTGGCCTCAACCCTCAATTCCTAACAACTTTTTGTTCTCACATATTGGCTAGGGCTGTCGTCACAGTTGTTCAGTTGCTAAGCCATGTCCTGGACCCTTTGTGACTCCATAGCCCACCAGGCTCTCCCGTCCATGGGATTCTGCAGGCAAGAATACTGGAGTGGGTTGCCGTTTCCTTCTCCAACCAGTAGCTTTCATAACGATGCCATATTGCCCACTCCTCATTTAGGAACGAGGGTCTCAGCCCTCAGCTACCAAGACTCTGGGCTACAGAGAGCTCACAGCGACTCCTGCCTGTCTCAGAAGGGAGCTGAGTCGCCCACGGTGACTCCTCCTCTCTGAAGCACCTGGCAATCAGTGACTGATCCATGCGGATACAAAACTCAGCCACCTGGTCTCAGTTTGAGACAGCTCTGTGGGGCCCTCAGAGCTCCATAACCCTTGTGGCTGGGACCTCGGCTATGACTGCAGCTTAACTTCCCTCCCTGCTCTGCTCAGTCCTGCTTACCTCACTCTTGATAAGCACTGACAAAAATTCTTTCCTTGACTAACCTCCAGTCAGGCTCTTCCGAATCCTCTCGCCAAGTAGACCTGGCCTTCTGGCCTTCTGTGCTCCTCTCTGCATTTGTTCAACTTGGGCAAGAGTCCTGCTACATCAGTTTAGTCAGAATCCCCGCATCCCTCATAGCTGATCATCTTTGATATCTGATCAGGTTCCTCAGCCTGTACCATCCCTCCAAGTGACGTCTGAACATCCTGGCCTATCTTCAGAATCCTTCCTTACCCCTCAGGTTTCCCCTGAATGATTTTCCATCCACCTACCCTCCATTCTACTCCTTGACAGTTCCCACTTTTCCTGCTCGAATTAGGAGCTGAGCCTCATCTCTCATCTTTTACAAAACCCCATTGTATTGTAATAGCCCCCCTTACATCAAATCTTAGTGTTCTTTTTTTTTTTTCTTAAGATTTTTTTTGATGTGGACTGTTTTTTAAAGCCTTCTTTGAATTTGTTACACTATTGCTTCTGTTTTTTTATGTTTTGGTTTTTTTGGTTGCAGGGTATGTGAGATCTTAGCTCTCTGACCAGAGATCCAGCCTGCACCCCCTCTCCTGCCACCCCACATTGGAATATGAAATATTAACCACTGGACCAGCAGGGAAGTTCCTGTCTTACTGTTTTTAGGGTGTCCCTGTTAGCTCAGCTGGAAAAGAATCCGCCTGAAATGTGGAAGACCTGGGTTCAGTCCCTGGATTGGGAAGATCCCCTGGAGAAGGAAATAGCAACCCACTCCAGTATTCTTGCCTGGAGAATCCCATGGACTGAGGAGCCTGGCAGGCTACAGTCCATAGGGTCGCAAGAGTCAGACACGACTTAGCAACTAAACCACCAGCAAATATCATGAATTATTTTTTCCTTAATAGTACCATTCTCTAGCGTACCTCCAGTAAGGCTTTTGTATGAAAATATCAGAATCTCAGAATCTTTATCCCCCTCAAGACTTCTCCCGTTCATATTTGAGTCTTCTTTTCAACAGAACAAACCAATTCCCAAGCCCTCATGAGACAAGGAACTCTCTCTACCTTCTATAAGATCCAAATGCCTTTGCAGGCAGTTCTAATAATTAGAAAGCTTTAAAAAATAATAGCCAACATTTATGTAGCTCTTTATTTTTTACAGAGTATATCTATAGATCTTATTTCTCCTGAGCCCAGCAAAATCTTGCTAAGGCAAATCTTATTACTATCCCCTTTTTACGGAAGAACAACTCCAAGAAAATCAAAGGAATTAAGCAACTTGCCCAAGATTACTTAAGAGATTGAAATTAGAGATATATATCACTGAATTGGCCCAGTGATAATATATATATATATATATATATATATATATATACACATATACATATATATATTTGGGGCTAAGGAGTGTTTAAGAAAACTGAGTTCAGATAACTTTAGTCTTCTTCATCATGCCACTGCATCCTTTTATTTTATTTTCAATGGATCACTTCACACATTTCAGTCACTTTTCTGGCCCCTGGAGACAATTTGACTTCAAGACAACTCATAAATGGTAGAAACATGCTTACTTTGGAGTCCTTGGGTATTCTGGTATACCATGCGTCGACCTAAAAAATATCCACGACCTAAAAGTTGAGAGTTATGTTGTATTCTGTGGGAATTTTTAAGATTGGAAGCCAGCATCTCAAATAACCCTGAGAGAAATGCCCAGAGGAGGTGAGGAGGAGATGAAGGGAGGAGCCAGGTTAGATAGAGGTTTTGTAACAAGGGGGAGGTAATCTGAACATCAAAAGATTATTGTGAATTAAGGAAAACCAGATATCCCAAGTTAAGGGATTTAGTGCTTTTCTGCATATAATAAGATGCAAGAATCTGGACTCACTGAAACCATTCCTGCCAGATACACTTCACCTATCTGGGCCAATTTCGTGTGTTTTTCACATCCTGAGTGCCCTTGGGCTCACTGTAGGGAGCAGCTGCCGTTGACGGCTGCTAGATGGCAAGTGTTCCTTCCTTCCCGAGTTCCCTCAGGCTCAACAGCTGATGTTGGAGCGGGGGACAATCTCTTAAGACTGTGGCATCTCTTGTTTACTGATATGGAAGGAAATATTCCATTTCTCACATGCTGTTTGTTTTTTAATTCTTACCTCTGTCCTATATCTAGGTCACACCATGAGTCAAAATATCTACCTTACGTGATAACATGTTACTTATTCCAGAACACCTGTCCCCTGCAACTTCTTTCCCCAGGTTATACTTTCCAACCCTTCTATCCTCCTTTCCGGCTGTGTGTAATGCTGTGATTTATAATAAGCAATCTGTATTTGGTCTTTGTTTCCTTTCCGGCACAGAGTTCCTCAAACCTTTGCAATTTCCTAGGTGATGGGACCAATAAAGGTGTTTTTGTTATGTTAATGAGGTGACTTTTGGACCACACCTAAGGTGACCCGCTGGTTGCCAGGAGGACAAACCCTGTAATTGGAGGATTGGAATTTCCTCAAGGGGGAGGAATGATGGGATGGAGGTTAAGTCCACGGCCAATGGCCAGTGATATAATCAATCATGTCTATGCAATAAGGCCTCCAAGAAAACCTGAAGGACAGGGTTCAGAGAGCTTCTTGCTTGACGGACACAAGGAGATTGTTGAAGAGGGGAGCCTGCAGAAAGCATGCAAGATCTCTACTTTCCCCCCACACCCTATCTCCCCCCAGCAGATACCCTCTGCATCTCTTTCACTTGTCTGTTTCTGGGTTACATTTTTCTTATAACAAACCACTAATCTAGTGAGTACATTAAAATGTTTCTCTGAATTCTGCGAACTGCTATTGCTGCTGTTCAGTCGCTCAGTCATGTCCAACTCTTTGCAACCCCATGGACTGCAGCATGCCAGGCTTCCCGGTCCTTCACTGTCTCCTGAAGTTTGCTCAAACTCTTGTCCATTGGGTCGGTGATGCCATCCAACAATTTCATCCTCTGCCACCCGCTTCTCGTCCTGCCCTCAATCTTTCCCAGCATCAGGGTCATTTCCAATGAGTCAGCCCTTCGCATCAGGTGGTTAAAGTATTGGAGCTTCAGCTTCAGCATCAGTCCTTCCAATGAATATTTAGGGTTGATTTCCTTTAGGATTGACTGGTTTGATCTTGCAAACAAATTAAACCCAAGGTGGAGGGGAGTGGCGTTGGAAACTGTCTTTTAGCCAGTTGGTCAGAAGCACAGGTAACAAACTGCACTCGGGATTGACATCTGGACTGGGGACGAGTTGGGACAGGCTTGTGGGACAGAGCCCTGTGGGATCTGATACTATTTCCAGGTAGATAGTGTCAGAATTGAGCTGAATTGGAGAAGGAAATGGCAACCCACTCCAGTGCTCTTGCCTGGAGAATCCCAGGGATGGGGGAGCCTCGTGGGCTTCTGTCTATGGGGTCGCACAGAGTCTGACACGACTGAAGTGACCTAGCCACAGTCAGACGTTTAGCTGGTGTTGAAGTGTGTGGTGGTGTGGGAAGAATCCCCTTAAGTTAGAATAAAGTCAGCATCATGCTGTGGTTACATGTTTGAGTATTACATTGGGTCCACTGACCTGGATGGACTCCATGCATGTGTGCTAAGTCACTTCAGTTGTGTCTGAATTCTGTGCCACCCTATGGGCTCCTCTGTCCATGGGATTCTCCAGGCAAGAATACTGGAGTGGGTTGCCATGCCCTCTTCCTGGGGAATCTTCCTGACAGAGGGATTGAACCAGCAGCTCTTAAGTCTTCTGAATTGGCAGGCAGGTTCTTTACCACTAGCGGCAGCTGGAAATAAACTCCAGTTTGGTAATAATGCTCTTAAAGATGATTCTAGACTCAACCCTAAAAAGGAACAAAATTGGGTCATTCGTAGAGACATGGATGGACCTAGAGACTGTTATACAGAGTGAAGTAAGTCAGAAAGAGAAAAGCAAATATCATATATTAACATATACAGTCTGTGGAATCCAGAAAAATAGTACGGATGATCTTATTCGCAAAGCAGAAATAGAGACACAGACGTGGAGGACAAACATATGCATCTCAAGGGAGGAAGTGGCGGGGTGGAATAAATTGATGGGGAGATTGGGATTGATGTATATACACTATTTATACTATGTATAAAATAGATAACTAATGAAAACATCTTGTATAGCACAGGGAACTCTACTCAATGCTCTGTGGTGACCTGAATGGGAAGGAAATCCAACAAAGAGGAGATACATGTATACATATAGCATACATATACATATAGCAGAATCACTTTGTTGTACAGCAGAAACTAACGCATCGATGTAAAGCAACTGTACTCTAATATCAATTCAATAAAAAAATAAAGTCTGTTGTTGGAGCCCACAAACAAACAAACAAAATGTTCCAGAACTTAAGATAATCTGGATGTGATCTGATCAGAGTAGAGTAGTTTAACTAAAGCCCACTGAATTCCAAATCCCCACAATTCAGGTTTTATGTTTGGACACATAACTCCACAGATCTCTTAAGTGTTTAAGAATTCTACTCAACCAGGATAAAAGAGGCTCATGAGAGCGTGTGTTTCTACTTTATTATCTCTCTTAAAGTTTATGTCTTCAAATATGGTCTGGTTATGAGTTAACAATACAAGAACAATCAATAACAGACTCTGAAAAGGAGAGCTCACAACATGTCTATAAAATGAAATTAGCATCATAAAACGACTATGGATTCTGTTTTATTTATTTATTTTGCCTTGGCAAAGGGTGTGGTTATCTTTGTGCACCTAAATTAAAATTGCAGTGTTTTTGGAGTCTGAGTGACTTTTTGGAGGGGGCTGAGCAGAATTCTAGCATTATTTGGGGCCAGCTGCACTGCCTCTGTTTGCAGGAAGAACGTAACAAGAGCTAACGAGTGTCTGGGACTTCCTGTGTGGCTGTAACTGTGCAAAACCTGATACAGATATTTTCTCATTTCATCCTCAGGACAGCCCAGAGGAGGTAGATACAATGACTGAGTCGCTTGCCCAAGGTCATGCATCTCTTCGGAGGGATGGCCAGCAAGTGAGCCCTGGCAGTGAGCTTTCTCAATAATAATGTGACTGTTCGCTCTTCACTCTGCCTGATGTCTGAGCTTATCACCCAGTTGGTTCTGAATTTGAGCAGGGAACAAAGAGAACCTTTTTTGGAGGTGGACCATTTTTAAAGTCTTTGTTGAACTTGCTACAATATTGCTTCTGTTTTATATTTTGGCATTTTGACCAGGAGGCATATGCAACCTTAGCTCCCTGACCAGGGATCGAACCTGCACCCTCTGCATTGGAAGGTAAAGTCTTAACCGTTAGACTGGTCAGGGAAGTCCCAAGAGAAACTCTACTTCTGCAAATACTCACACTCTCAGCAGAAGAGCCTGGAGAGGAGCACAGGTTAGGGATTTATTTCTGTCCCCTGCAACACCATAACTTTCTGTTTCCTGACTGAGATCCATCCTAAACTCCAGACCATTATGAACACCACTGCCACCCCTCCCCCCCAACTAAAGTCCCAGAATAAGCATTATTTTTGTTGTTTAGTTGCTCAGTCATGTCCAATTCTTTGCCACCCCATGGACTATAGCCCCCAGGCTCCTCTGTCCATGGGATTTCCCAGGCAAAAATACCGGAGTGGGTAGCCATTTCCTTCTCCAGGGGATCTTCCCCACCCAGGGACGGAACCCAGGTCTCTTGCATTGGCAGGCAGATTCTTTACCGCTGAGTCACCAGGGAGAAACATTATTAGCTGTTTTAAAAATTATAGGGAAAGAAGAGGAAGAGGGGTGCCGACTAAGGAAAATGTTAGCAATCTAATTTTATAAGACTTATTTTGTCACCTCATTAAAAATGTTTCTTTTGAGGCACAAGTTCAGGAAATCTAGGCAGAGTCTCAGTCTTATAAAGGAACATGGAAGGGCCATTGATTTTTTTTTTTTTTTTAATATCCCATGTATTTCTTAAATAAGGTAATGAGCAATTTTGTCAACTGCCTTAGAGGATGTGGCCGGGCAGACTATTAGTGAAACATGAAGTGATTCTTTGAGAAGTACACTTTCAAACACCGTTCATAAATATCTGCTGAGGCTTTCGTGGGCTCGTCAGTTGTAAATGCTTCCAGTGACTTTCCTGTGGGAGACGCCTTTTATACTGCCTGGTGGCCCTAATGGAGAACCATTTGGAGGGATTCTTTCCCACACATTGACAACTTGGCTCAAGGAGGAAAGGCCAGAAACCATTTAAAGCTGTTGACGTAGCTTTTTTTAATGGAACTAATAACACTTGCTCTTGAAATGTCATTGCTTATAGTTTCCCATAGACAGTGATTATACATCTAGTATGTGTACAGGTGATGTGGTCTGGGGTGAGTCTCCATGGCGCCTCCTTCTCTTGCCATTGTGATTTTCCAGTTATGTTTCCAGAATGTCCTGTTAACCGTTTCCCACCTCCTTGTTCACTCTCCCTGAGAAGTGTAAGTAGGCGGGTGAGCACCGTCTTTTATGGGCCAGCAAAGCATGGCATTCCTTTGAGCTCTTGTGTCCTTCTTGTTCCCTGTGATCACTGGTGACTCCTTGTCAAAAAGCAGAGTTTGTCTTTGTTTCCCTAGGAGATCTGGGATGAAGGCAGAGGGCCCAGAATAAAGTTCAGGCGCTGGACAGAAGTGGAATCTGATTGGGTCTCACTGTGACTCTGCAGAAAAAACAGGACAGAGTTGCTCTAGCGAGAACCTTTATTCTCCTGCTCCATCCACTCTTTTTAAAAAACTAATTCATTAATGAGTTCTTGGTTGGGCTGGATCTTCATCGCTACGCACCTCGTTGCCGGGAGTGGGGCAAGCTCTAGTTGCGGTGCTCTGGCTCCTTGGTGTGGTGGCTTCTCCTATTGCGGAGTACGGGCCATACGGTGCTTGGGCTTCAGTAGCTGAGGCTCTTGAGCTTAGTTGCTCCACTGCATGGGGGATCTTCCTGGACCAGGGATTGAACCTGTGTCCCCTGCATTGGCAGGCAGCTTCAACTTAACCACTGGACCACCAGGAAGTCCCTCCATCCACTCTTACTTCTATGGTGAAAACCACTGAGAATCCATGGCCTTTTTGTCCCCCTCCAACGATGTGCATGGGACCTAAGTCTCTGATTTCCTGCTCTCATCTTAACATGGTGGGTGTGTGCAGGGACCCTGGACTCTGATGGTTCAGGTTCAAATTCCTGCTTCTACCTCATGTTGGAGCACTTCAGCCTCTTCACCTTAACCTCTCTATTCCTGGATTCCTTCATTCACAAGATAGCAATAATAGGTCTAGCGTTAGCAAGTTCTAAGCCAGTAGTGCCATGAAACCAAACAGACCAGAATTTGAACTTTATCATTGCCAGTTACTAATTTTCTAACCTTGAATATACTGAGTCTGTAAAATTGGTGTATTAATAACAATATTATCGATTCTATAGGATTTGGGTTGAGGATTGATGATCTATGCTCTGTACTTAGGACAGTGCTTAGCATATGTGCACTCAACAAATAATAATATATATATATATATCTTTAACTTTTTATTTTTATTGGAGTATAGTTGGTTAACAATGTTGTGATAGTTTCAGGTGGACATCAAAGAAACTCAGTCATACATATACATGTGTCCATTCTCCCCCAAATTCCCCTCCTTCCAGGCTACCACATCACATTGAGCAGAGTTCCCTGTGCTAGACAGCAGGTCCTTGTTGCTCATCCATTTTAAATATAGCAGTGTGAACATGTCCACCTAAGCTCCCTAACTATCCCTCCCCCTCAGTCTTCCCCTACAACAACCATAAGTTCGGTCACTCAACAAATAGTACTTTTTTCTTTCTTTTTGGCCTTACTGCATGGCTTAGGGAATCTCAGTTCCCTGAACAGGGATGAACCTGGGCCCACTGAGTCCTAGCCACTGGACCACCAGGGAATTCTCAAATGGAAATTTCATTTAATGATCAATTGTTGTTAGTTTATTTATTTATTTAATCTAAGAGCATGGTGGCGGTGGTTTAGTCACTAAGGTGTGTCTCACTCTTGGGATCCCATGGACTGTAGCCCGCCAAGCTCCTTTGTCCATGGAGTTTTTCAGGCAAGAATACTGGAGTGGGTTGTCATTTCTTTCTCCAGGGTATCTTCTGGACTTGGGGATTGAACGCAAGACTCCTGCATTGCAGGCAGATTCTTTACAGTCTGAGGCACCAGGGAAGCCCCACTAGCATGGTGGTGGCATCCAATTTGACACCAGGGAGCTTAGTGGAGGAAGTACCACTAACTTCAGTCAAATAGAGGGGCTGCTGGCCTTTGGGGAAAACAGGGGAGGGGACGCAGGGAGAAGGGGAGGGGCAGCGATCACCGAGCTGAGAGTATCTGGGGAAGCTGCCGCCAGAATGTCTACAAACAGGCGCCCTGTGTGCGCCACCTCTAGCCCAGGGACGTCTGAAAACCACAGCTAATCATCGACCTCCACCGCACCGGTTCCAGGTTGAAACGTGAGCCCCATAGGTGCCAAGATCATGTTCACAAGCCCCACCGGCCCCCGGCGGCGCGGGCTTGAGGCCAGAGCCTGCACAGACTGTGAGAGCAGCTCGCAGGCTGTAACAGAGGCAGCCTTAACTCCCATCCCAGGGCGGAGTGGGAGTGTGTGTGCGCGCTGGGATACACACCGGCCGGCTCACGTTTATAATGTGCCACCGTCTGTCTCTCCAGGAGGAATGGATTAATAATTTACGTAAGGCATTTAATTAAAAATATGTCATCACCTCATTAATGTCTTCTCTGAGGATGCATCATTATTCTCTTACGCTAATACAAGTGATGAGCCCGCCCGCCCACGCAGCCACATGCTCGCCTGTGGCTGCAGGTGCGAAAGGAGGGGGCGGCCTGAGAGTGGGGAGGGGGCTGCTGTCATCTGGCCCCGGTAGTTTCTACTCCAATGTGTCAAGAAGGACTACCTTCCCCTCCACTCTCCCTGTTCGATTTCTTTTCCGAGCTCAGCCCTGTAACGGTCAGACCCTGGCCCCCGTGGTGGGGAGTCAGGGTCCCGTTGCCTCTGACGCCCTGGGTCCTTCTGAACAGCATCTCTCCACTAGCTCAAGAGAGGGTGTGGAAGCCCCACAGCGGGACAGTCCCCAGCCCCACGTTTCCTTTCCAATGTAAGTACAAGGAAGCAGAAAGGAGCACAGAGGGGCCCCAGAAGAAGGGCCATGAATTATGCATCTCTCAGTCCAGGCTCACAGCGCCTCCTCTTTTCTATCCTGAAAGGCAGCCAGTGGGAAAGGCGCCTTATTCACTGGTTGAATTGCTGCATATGAATGGCTAGGGGATCCATTTCAAAGCCGCTGCTTAGAATGTGCCTATTAAAAAAAAAAAAAGCAGTCCAATTTATTTCAGAAGCTCCACTAGAAATGAATGAGGGCTCTTGCCTCTCTGCTGGCTATTAAAAAAGCTTCACTTCTCACAGAGCAACTGTTTTAATTAAATCAATAATTATGTTTTATTGAATTCAGTGCTCTTCTACCAAAAAATCAGCACAGAGCCTCTCGCTTTTTGAAAACTTAATTTAGGCCAGTAGTGGGTTGCTGGAGGGAGGGTGACTGGGGAAGGAGGGGTTGGGGGAGAGAATAGGGGCAGAAAGGGGCTATTTCCTTTACCTGTTACGATGTATCCTTCCACTTCCCTCGTCCCCCCTCCCCTCCCCCTCCAATTTACTCAACCAGCAGTTGAGAAAGGCACCCATGGGAGTCCCCTTTCAGTTCATCCAAGAAGGGGGTAGATTTCAGGGCCTTGAGACAACCAGCAGAAGTGTTCCGGTCTTCGCTCTTTCTGGCTGCTTTTAGCTGAAGGCTGCCTCTAGCTTATTTCTCCATATTTAATAATGGGTAGAGCCTTTGGTCGGAGAAGGCAATGGCAACCCACTCCAGTATTCTTGCCTGGAAAATCCCATGGACAGAGGAGCCTGGTAGGCTGCAGTCCATGGGGTCACGAAGAGTAGGACACGACTGAGCGACTTCACTTTCACTCTTCACTTTCATGCATTGGAGAAGGAAATGGCAACCCACTGCACTGTTCTTGCCTGGAGAATCCCAGGGACAGCGGAGCCTGGTGGGCTGTCTGTGGGGTCGCACAGAGTCGGACACGACTGAAGCGACTTAGTAGTAGTGGAGCCTTTGGTGGAGAAGGCAATGGCACCCCACTCCAGTACTCTTGCCTGGAAAATCCCATGGATGGAGGAGCCTGATGGGCTGCAGTCCATGGGGTCACTAAGAGTCAGACACGACTGAGTGACTTCACTTTCATTTTTCACCGTCATGCATTGGAGAAGGAAATGGCAACCCACTCCAATGTTCTTGCCTGGAGAATCCCAGGGACGGGGGAGCCTGGTGGGCTGCCGTCTATGGGGCAGCACAGAGTTGGACACGACTGAAGCGACTTAGCAGCAGCAGAGCCTTTGGTGCCTGTTTTTTTTCTTTTTAAACTGCATGTTTAGGCTAGGTTAGGGTGGCACTAGTGGTAAAGAACCCTCCTGCCAATGCAGATTGGAGAGACTCAGGTTTGTCGGGAAGATGCCCTAGAGGAGGGCATGGCAACCCACTCCAGTATTCTTGCCTGGGAAATTCCATGGACAGAAAGGAGACTGGTGGGCTACAGTCCGTAGGGTCGCAGAGAGACAGACACTACTGAAGTGACTTTGCACAGGGATTATTGCAGTAGCCTCCTAACTGGATTTCCTCCTTGTGTTCTGGGGTCTCCCTTAACTTCAGACTCTTAAGTTAAGCTGTCTGAAAAGTAGATCTGATCCCATTACCTTTCTCCTTGCCGACTGCAACTGCCCGCTCCGCCCCCCCCCACCCCCGCCACCCAAAAACTGTACAGTGTGAAAGTTAAGAGTTAATGTCTTATTTAGTGGACATTCTGAAAACTTCAAGCTTGGGAAGACTAGACTCTCATATCACTCTAAGGGACTGCTCCAAAGAGGCAAGGGAGGAGCCAGGACATATAGGAGATTTTGCAACGAAGACCAGGTAGTTGGGAACATCAAAAGATTACTGACAAAAAAAACTAGACATCTCAAGTTAATGAATTTAGTGCTTTTCTATAGGAAGATGGAGGGGCTTCCCTGGCAGCTCAGTGGTGAAGAATCTGCCTGCAGTGCAGGAGATGCAGGAGACTTGGGTTTGATCCCTGGAGTTTGATCCCTGGGTTGGGAAGATTCCTTGGAGAAGGAAATGGCAACCCACTCCAGTGTTCTTGCCTGGGAAATCCCATGGACAGAGGAGCCTCGTGGGCTACAGTCCTTGAGGTTGCAAAGAGCTGGAAATGACTGTGTGATTGAACACATAGGAGCATGGAAGAGTCTGGGCTCCCTGAAATCATTCCTTTGATGTGCACCTCAGCTCTCTGGGCCAGTGTCCAGTGTTTTCTCATCCTGAGTTTCCTCAGCATGCGCTGTTGTGGGGGCGGCTGCAGCATCTGACTGCTAGATGGGGGGCGGCGAGGCATCCTGCCTATTGATTCCACCTGGGCTCACCATCAGGGTAGCTGTAACATGATGGCTTGATGGCTGCAAATCCTTTGGTTACTGGAGTGGCAGGCAACATTTTTCATTCGCATCCGTTGTCTCTTCCACGACTGCCCATTGTTCTAGGTTACAAACTCATTTGCTTAATCCAAGCTGGGCAGGTAACATAAATGAGTGAGCAGGCAGCATGGGGCCTGTGACAAACTGAAGAGAAGCATTCCGTGGTCTAAAAGGTGTGGCTGAAGGTCAGACAGTTCAGTTGTTCAGTCGTGCCCAACTCTTTGCGACCCCATGGACTTCAGCACACCGGGTTTCCCTGTCCATCACCAGCTCCTGGAGCTTGCTCAAACTCATGTCCATTGAGTCGGTGATGCCATCCAACCATCTCAACCTCTGTCATCCCCTTCTCTCACCTTCAATCTTCCCCAGCATCAGGGTCTTTTCCAATTAATCAGCTCTTCGAAACAGGTGGCCAAAGTATTGGAGCTTCAACTTCAGCATCAGTCCTTCCAATGAATATTCATGACTGATTTCCTTTAGGATGGACTTATTTGATTTCCTTGTAGTCGAAAGGACTCTCAAGAGTCTTCTCCAACACCACAGTTCAAAAGCATCAATTCTCTGGCGCCCAGCTTTTTTATAGTCCAACTCTCACATCCATACATGACTACTGGAAAAGCCATAGCTTTGACTAGATGGACTTTTGTCAGTAAAGTAACGTCTCTGCTTTTTAATATGCTGTCTAAGTTTGTCATAGCTTTTCTTTCAAGGAGCAAGTGTCTTTTAATTTCATGGCTGCAGTCACCATGTGCAATGATGTTGGAACCCAAGAAAATAAAGTCTGTCACTGCTTCCTTTGTTTCCCCATCTATTTGCCATGAAGTGATGGGACTGGATGTCATGATCTTTGTTTTTTGAATGTTGAGTTTTAAGCCAGCTTTTTCACTCTCCTCTTTCATCTTCATCAAGAGGCTCTTTAGTTCCTCTTCACTTTCTGCCATAAGGGTGGTGTCATCTGCATATCTGAGGTTATTGATATTTCTCCCGGCAATCTTGATTCCAGCTTGCACTTCATCAAGTCTGGCATTTCACGTGATGTATTCTGCATATAAATTAAATAAGCAAGATGACAATATACAGCCTTGACTGTACTCCTTTCCCAATTTGGAACCAGTCAGTTGTTCCATGTCCAGTTCTAACTGTTGCTACTTGACCTGCATACAGGTTTCTCAGGAGGCAGGTATTCCCATCTCTTTAAGAATTTTCCACAATTTGTTGTGATCCACACAGCCAGAGGCTTTGGCATAGTCAATGAAGCAGAAGTAGATGTTTTTCTGTAATTCTCTTGCTTTTCCTATGATCCAGCGGGTTGGCAATTTGATCTGGTTCCTCTGCCTTTTCTAAATCCAGCTTGAACATCTGGAGGTTCTTGGTTCATATACTGTTGAAGCCTAGCTTGGAGAATTTTGAGCATTACTTTGCTAGCATGTGAGCATTACTTTGCTAGTTAAGCTCCCACTAGGCAGCTAAGCTGCCCTGTGGAAACAGCCCCATGTTGCCAGCTATTTTTTTTGCCCCCCGACAAAGCCTGGAAATCTTGACTTTTCTGTGAAATCTGTCAAGTTTTAAATATTGTCTACTGTGTTAAATAAAATAATTTGTTCAAAATATTCACTATACCGTCTTACCAGGAAGAGCTATATTACCAAGCCCATTGACATGGGACTTGGTTACATGCCATGGCTGCCCAGTGAAACGAGGGTGAATTTGACGTATGTCATTGTTGGCCAATGAAATGAGGGTGAATTTGATGTGTGTGGCTGAGCAGCAGCTTTAAGGACCGTTGCCGGGGATGTTGCATCATTTTTTGTCCTGTGCTCCAAGAATGCACACCCCACCCAGACAGGCTCTGTTCCCTCGGCTTGTGTGTCAGAATAACAGTCTGTGGAGTTAAGCTGGCATCAACCTTCAACAGACATGGTCATGAGCAAGAAAGAAAGTGCAATGTTGTTGAAAGCCACCGAGATTCTGGGTCCTTTGTTACTGTACGCACACTAAGTGATGCCTTGACTAACTGAAAAACTATTTTGAAAGCCTGGTGAAAATTAACGACTATAAATCTATGTCATCAATTTTCAACCTGTGCTTTACAGGACAAAGTCTACTTTCTGATCACGACATGTGGAGCCCTTTCCTAGCTAGGCAGGCTCAACTGCCTTGACCTTGGCCCTCCACTCGCTGTTTCAGCATTCCTTACAGGTCACTTTGCACCATGGGTGTTTTGCATATGCGTGCACAAGCTGTAGTCTTTGTCCCAATTATCCTCCTTCTTCTTTTTGGCTAAATCCTCACCTTTAAGATGCAGCTCAATTTCTACCCTCTTTGAATCCACTGTCTTGCCCTTACTTCACCCTGTTCTTTGGTAGAATTATTCCCCTTGCACTTACTTGCAGAACACACTGTTCATATTTCATATCTCTTATGACTCATGATTGTAATTATAGTTTTTTTTTTTTTCCTTTTTTCTTTGATCTATCTTTCCCCACTAGAATTGTGAGCTCTTTGATGGCAGGATCTGTGCTGGTCTTTACTGCTGATTCCCAACAGTGTTAAGTGAGTGAATGAAAGTTTCCCAAGAAGCAGAGAATGGACCAGTGTGTCTATCAGGGGTCTCACCATAACTGCACATATTCCTGAATATAATAGGTTATACCAAATCTTCAAAAGAAGTCTGAAATGTTCTTAGGCTTTACAAGAATAGAACTTTAGGTCAACCCAGACACATGTTAGGAGAGTGGTTAGAATTTTAATTCAAACGGGGTGCAGAAGTATTCTAAAAGTTTGAAGCACATAGACCAATATTATCTCCCTTGGCCTGCAGCGGCTTGAAGCAGGGTTTCAGTTCCCAGCCAGAGATCGCATTGAGAGAGCTGAATCCGAGCCACCAGACCAATGGTCAGTGACAAGGCCCTGGCCCTTTGGCTCTGCAGAAAAGATTTCCCACAAAGATGCAAAGTGGTGAAAGAAGTAAAGTGCGCAGCAGGAGGAGAGTACAGGACGTGTGGACAGACACGTGGCTGGACTGAGAGAGGGAGTCGCGTCCTCATGGGAGTTTAAATCACTTGCTCGGGGTGTTTCTTCAGGGTTTCCTTTGGCCAGCCATCTTGCTTTGCCTGTTCTGAGTCCATATTTGGTTTACCTCAGAATCCTCCTGTGTGTGTATGCAAGCATTTCTCAGCCCAGATGGATTCCGGGGAAGAGGCTCGTGGGTAAACTTGACATCACTCCCCTTTTGACTCCCAAGGAGCTTTCTAGTCAGGAAGATCTCCTTAATCTCGAAAATGTGAAAGATGTGGTCTCTCTTCTCTTATCTGAGCAGGGCCCAGTCTCCTCTCTTGATTGTTCTGCTAGTGATACTTTGGAGTTTCTCTCCACAGCGAATGAACTCCAGATGCTTTTCCTGGTGGGGGCCCATCTACTTCCTGCCTCGAAGATAACATGGCTTTTATGCCCCTTCAGAAGTTCACGCAAAGGATCATAATGACTAGATCTCATAAGCGGGAGAAATATCATATGTTCATAAAGAGTCTTACTTTTCAGGACAGGAATAAGGGTAGCCTGTGACTTGTGAGGCAAAATGAAAAATTATTTACGTGGAAGAAGCAGCTACCCTAAAGGAATGGTTTAAGACACTTCTTAAACTAGGTGACTCTTCTGGCTTCCACTGGAGTGGGAAATGGCAACTCACTCCACTATTCTTGCCTGGAAAATTCCATGGACAGAGGAACCTGCGGGCTACAGTCCATGGGGCGGCAATAAGTCAGACACAGCTAAGCAACTGGTCATGTGCACGCACCCTTGGCTTCCGTCCTGAACTCTTGAATGTCTCTGTTAGGCAGGCAGGTGGGACCTTTCTTGGTCTGATGAAAGCGGCCCCTTCCAGTGCCTTCAGTAAGCAGAGCTGGTCCTGGAGAGGGGTGGACAGATGTCTGCAGGAACCACAGGGGTCTTCTAGGGACAAAAGGGAACAAGATGTGTGGTTCTTCTCCTGGGAGGTTCTGCAATCTTAGAATCTCTCTTTGTAAAATTATTATTATTATTATTTTAATTTTGGATACACTGTTAGACTAGCAGCAGTTTAGTTTGTAGGCCAGGGAGTGAATTCAGGCCCCTAGCAGTGGAATTGTGAGGTCCTACCCACAGGACTTCCAGGGAATTCCCTGGAACATCTCTCTTGACTTGAGAAAGTTTCTATGGAGATTATTGGAAGGAAAACACTTAGGGGCCCCATAATATAGCTTATCATGAGGGCTGGAGCCAATAACCAGGGCCTAGATGTTTATTCCAGGAGGGTGGGTCTCTGAAGCCTGAAGCTCTTCTGGGCTTAGCCACCCTGATGAAGTGATATTATTTTGAGCTCCATGGCTGAGGGTGTTCTTAAAAAAGCTGTAATCTTGGATATACGAGCCTGGGACTATTGCAGAGTCCCTGGATTTACCCGAGGACATCATTGCAGCAATGGATAAGAACACATCTTCCTGGAGAGAACCAGTTTTCACTAGTGACACTGTTCAGAAACTAGAAAAAATGACCACCCCACACTTGCTAGAGAATCGACCACGGATTATCTACTTCCTCCACCCGGCATTTGGAACAAGGGTTGATTGAACTTTCTGGACTGAATACACTCCTAGTTTCTCAGTTCTTTCACAGGAAGTGACGTGGGTGTGTGATAAGACATTGATTTTCTTGTTAATATTTGCCAGACATGATTCCAGACACTTTTCATGTAATTCTTGGGCTTCGCAGGTGGTTTAGTGGTAAAGAATCTGCCTGCAACGCAGGAGATGCAACACAAGGGATGTGGGTTTGATCCCTGGGTGGGAAGATCCCCTGGAGGAGGGCATGGCAACCCACTCCAGTATTCTTGCCTGGGAAATCCCATGGACAGAGTAGCCTGGGGGCTACAGTCCATGGGGTCGCAAAGAGACAGACATGACTTAATGTCTAAACCATAACAACAACATGCAATTCTTATCACAATTCTATACGGGAGGTAGTCATAATTCTTATTTAACAGACGAGGAACTTGAGGTACAGAGAGGTTAAATAGCTTGCCCAAAGTCACACAGCTGGTAAATTTTTTTTGCACAAGCCTTCAAATCTGGGCATTAACTGGGAAAATAAAAGTAGCCGTGTCTGTCCCTGAAACTAATGAAAAGGGTCATGTGGGTTACATTAAATGTGAAATGCAATTCAGTGATTCAGCTCAATCCAATCCAATTCAATGAACAAATTTATACTGAGCAGCAACTCTTTTTCTATTATTACAATGACTTAGGGATTCAAAGAACAAACTACACCCTTTTGTTCTTGGCCAAAGGCAATTTTAGGCTTTGTTTAGATAGCAATCTGAACTTGGTGGGAAAACTGCGCTTATTTAAAGTTGCTATATGGCAAAACCAATACAATATTGTAAAGTTAAAAAATAAAAAAAACAAGTGTGAAAAAAAAAATAAAGTGAAAGTGAAGTAGCTCAGTCGCGTCCGACTCTTAGTGACCCCATAGACGGCAGCCTACCAGGCTCCCCCGTCCCTGGGATTCTCCAGGCAAGAACACTGGAGTGGGTTGCCCTTTCCTTCTCCAATGCATGAAAGTGAAAAGTCAAAGTGAACTCGCTCAGTCGTGTCCGACTCTTAGCGACCCCGTGGACTGCAGCCTACCAGGCTCCTCCATCCATGGGATTTTCCAGGCAAGAGTACTGGAGTGGGGTGCCATTGCCTTCTCTCGTGTTTATTTAAGGAAATACTATGTTCTGTGTGTTCAGTTGTGTCCGACTCTTTGTGACCCCACGGACTGTCGTCTGCCAGGCTTCTCAGTCCCTAAGATTTTCCAGGCAAGAATACTGGAGTAGGTTGCTATGCCCTCCAGGGGATCTTCCCGATCCAGGGATCCAACCTGAGTCTTTTGTGTCTCCTGCACTGGCAGGCGAATTCTTTACCACTGAGCCACCTGGGAAGCCCCTTATTTAAGAAAAATTGCATTGGAAAAAAAAAAAAGAACAGCCCTTATGATGCCTCCCACATAAGAAAACAAGTAACAACCTTACTGCTGACAGGCATCTGCATAAAAGGAAGCATAAGACAGGGTAGGGCCAGGCATCCCTGCAAGGAAGCGCTCTACAGGCACATGTTTAAAAGCTCCTCTCATTAAGATATTTTCAAACTGTGACCACTGCTGAGAGCTCTCCTGCAGCTCGGAATCCTTCCTTGATGCTAAGTGGGTGCTCAGGAAAATCAGGCTGATTTGCTATCTTTATGGAGTAGCAAGTATATGTGTGTCTTTAATCTGCTTGGTCTGCTCTGACAGAATATCAGAGACTGGGTGGCTAATAAAAAACAGAATTTGTTCATTTCCTTCTCCGTAACTGGGAAGGCTGTTAAGCCCAAGATCAAGCTGTGAGTAGATTCTGTGTCTGGTGAGGACCCACTCCCTGGTGAGCAGACAGCTGTCTTTTCACTTTGTCCTCACATGGCAGAAGGGGTGAGGGAGCTCTCTGGAGTCTCTTTTACAAGGGCACTAATCGCATTCACGAGAGCTCCAACCTCGTGGCCTCATTGGCTTCCAAAGACCCCACCTCCCAAAACCATCACCTTGGGGTTAGGTTTCACCATATGAATTTTGGTGAACAGGTGAAACGTTTGGTGTCACTTCGGTGGGCTCGGAGGAGCTCCAGTACCACAGTGATAGCACAGAAAGAATTCAGTGAGAGGCAAAGTGATAGAGGATGTGATGTGTTAGAATAGGATGCTTGTAAGGCTTATAAGCAGGTGGGCAAGAGGATGCTGTGCTCCTAGAACTTACTGGCTTACAGTTTTATAATCAAAAAGTGGGGACGGGAGAAGACCTTCTTTGTCTTTCTTGAGAGGATGTCATGCTTCCGTCATCAACTCCTCCTCCAGACTGAGCAGGGGAGTTTCCTTGTCCCTACATGGTTTCTTGTTCCTATGTGGTTGAAATAAAACATTGGAATAGATCTGATTCTTGTTTATGGCAGTAACCAATTCAAGTAATTAAGAAGTATCATTGATGAGGGTAAGAGATCATTTGGTGGCTCAGAGGTTAAAGCCTCTGCCTGCAATGCGGGAGACCTGGGTTCAATCCCTGGGTCAGGAAGATCCCCTGGAGAAGGAAATGGCAACTCACTCCAGTATTTTTGCCTGGAGAATCCCATGGACAGAGGAGCCTGGAGTGCTACAGTCCACGGGGTCGCAAAGAGTTGGACGTGACTGAGCGACTTCACTTTCACTTCAGTCCAACAAGTCAGCAGGGCTTCTGAGGTGGCTTAGTGGTAAAAGAATCTGCCTGCGATGTAGGAGATGCAAGAGATGGGGGCTCCATCCCTGGGTCGAGAAGATTCCCTGGAGAAGGGAATGGCAACCCATTCCAGTATTCTTGCCTGGGGAATCCCATGGACAGAGGAGCCTAGTGGGCTACAGTCCATGGGGTCACAA
This sequence comes from Bos grunniens, assembly GCF_055505025.1. Lineage (NCBI taxonomy): Eukaryota > Metazoa > Chordata > Mammalia > Artiodactyla > Bovidae > Bos > Bos grunniens. The sequence continues at coordinate 53,534,019 of NC_141185.1, read as the reverse complement.
AGAGTCGGACACGACCGAGTGACTGAGTACACACAGATGATTGTTTTTCATGTGTACAGAGAGCATGTCCTAACTTACTGATCTCACTGGGAAGGAGGTGGGTCTCATGCCACCATTGTTCAATTGTTTTGGGGGCTTGTCTCGTGCTTCTGTTGCATGGTTTTGTTGCTAAACGAGCCTGCTGGGTTTTGAGGTTAAGCAAACCTGGTCTTTTGGGTAATCATTAACTTACAGGGGTCTCCCACATTTTTTCTATTTATAATGTCCTAGTGGGATTAACCGGTTAATCACTTACTTTGTCCCTTTACTCTATCCCTATCAGGGAGACACAAACATCCAGTCCATAGCAATGTGTGTGTGTGTGTGTGAACCAGAGTGAGAGACAAACAGAGAGTCATTTTCCTGGGGCAGCACTCTCTCACCTGCAGCTGGTGGAAACGATGTAGCTTAGCTTCCTAAAGTAGTGCCTGGTTGCATGGTGAAGATCCAGCTTATTACGGTAGAGGTTCACAAATTATTTTTTAAAGAACAGGATGCTAAGTATGTTAGGCTTTGCAGGTCTTACAGTCTCTGTTGCAACTACTCAACTCTCCCATTGTACTGTAAAAGCAGTCATAGACAATATGTCAGTGAATGAGCATGACTCTATTCCAATAAAACTTTATTTATAAACACAGACAGTGAGCCAGATTTACCCATAGGCCCTCATTTGCTGATCCCTACTTTAGATCCTTCAGCTCCAGGCCTGTCAGGAGTGGGGGAAGAAGGATCCAGAGCTTCATGCAGTGGTGACTCAAGAAGAGTGATAGCGGGAAGATGAATGTGATATAGGGTTAAGTTTTATTTCTTGAGTACCTGGAATTAGCCACATACAGGGAAGTGAAGGTATCACTTGCTTTTATACGTGGGTTTTGGACAGAGTTAGGGAAGATATGGGTATATAAACAATTTTTTATTTTGAAATAATTTTAGATTTACTGAAACATTGCACAGATGGTGCAGAGAGTTTCCTGATACCTGTACCCACTTTCCTTGGATACCTTTGATTTAAGCATTTTATTTTTATTTTCAATTATTGCTTGATAAATGTGACATATCACAATTTAAGGTATGCGGCATGGTACTTTGATATATTTATATGTTGTGTAATAAGATGATTGCCATTGAAGCAGTATTTATCCTACTACATCATTATAGTACAATGTTATTGTTCAGTTGCTCAGTCGTGTCCGACTCTTTGCAACCCCATGGACTGCAGCACACCTGGCTTTCCTGTCCTCCACTATCTCCCAGAGTTTGCTCAAACTCATGTCTGTGATGCCATCCAACCATCTCATTCTCTGTCATCCCCTTCTCCTCCTACCCTCAATCTTTCCCAGCAGCAGGTTCTTTTCCAATGAGTAGGCTCTTCACATCAGGTGGCCAAACTATTGGAGCTTCAGCATCAGTCCTTCCAATGAATATTCAGGACTGATTTCCTTTAGGATTGACTGGTTTGATCTCCTTGCAGTCCAAGGGACTCCCATAGTCTTCTCCAGCACTAGAGTTCAAAAGCATCAATTATTCAGTGCTCAGCCTTCTTTATGGTTGAACTCTCACATACGTACACAACTACTGGAAAAACCATATCTTTGATTATGTGGACGTTTGTCAGCAAAGTAATATCTCTGTTTTATAATATACTGTCTAGATTTGTCACAGCCATTCTTTCAAGGAGCAAGCATCTTTTAATTTCATGGCTGTAGTCAATGTCTGCAGTGATTTTGGAGCCCAAGAAAATAAAATCTGACACTGTTCCCATTGTTTCCCCATCTATTCACCATGAAGTGATGGGATCTGATGCCATAAATTTAGTTTTGTGAATGTTGAGTTTTAAGACAGATTTTTCACTTTCCTCTTTCACCTTCATTAAGAGGCTCTTTAGTGCCCCCTCTTTGCTTTATGCCATTAGGGTGGTGTCATCTGCATACCTGACTTATTGATAATTCTCCTGGCAATCTTGATTCCAGCTTATGCTTCATCCAACCAGGGATTTTGCATGATGTACTCTGCATAGATGTTAAATAAGCAGAATGACAATACACGGGCTTGACATACTCATTTCCCAATTTTGAACCAGTCTGTTGTTCCATATCTGGTTCTAACTGTTGGTTCTTGACCTACATCCAGGTTTCTCAGGAGGCACGTAAAGTGATCTGGTATTCCCATCTGTTGAAGAATTTTCCACAGTTTGTTGTGATCCACTCAGTCAAAGGCTTTAGCATAGTCAATGAAGCAGATTTTTTTTTCCAGAATTCTCTTGCTTTTTCTATGATCCAGCAGATGTTGGCAATTTGATCTCTGGTTCCTCTGCCTTTTCTAAATCCAGCTTATACATCTGGAATTTCTCTGTTCATGTACTGTTGAAATTAGCTTGAAGGATTTTTAACATTACCTTGCTGCTGCTGCTAAGTCGCTTCAGTCGTGTTCGATTCTGTGTGACGCCATAGACGGCCTCCTACCAGGCTCCTCTGTCCCTGGGATTCTCCAGGCAAGAATACTGGAGTGGGTTGCCATTTCCTTCTCTAATGCATGAAAGTGAAAAGTGAAAGTGAAGTGGCTCAGTTGTGTCCAACTCTTAGCGACCCCATGGACTGCAGCCTACCAGGCTCCTCCGGTCATAGGATTTTCCAGGCAAGAGTACTGGAGTGGTTTGCCATTGCCTTCTCCAGTTACCTTGTTAGCACATGAAATGAGGGCATTTGTGTGGTAGTTTGAACATTTTTTGGCATTGCCAAAAATGTTTGGAAATGGAATGAAAACTGATCTTTTCCAATCCCATAGCCGCTGCTGAGTTTTCCAAATTTACTGGCATTTTGGGTGCAGTATTGTTGCCCATAGTCATTAAAGTGTGTATGATCTCTATGATTGTTTACTGCTCCCAGCAAGTTTGTACCCTTAAACACCATCAATCTTATACCCCACCATGCTCCCCTGGTAACCACCATTTTTTTTTTTTTTTTACAGGTTGGACTTTTTTTAGATTCTACATTTAGGTAATAATAAACAATATTCATCTTTCTCTGGTTCATCTCACTTAGCCTAATATGCTTAAGGTCCATCCATTTACTGCAGATGGCCAAGTAATATCCTGTTGTGTATATACACTACATCCTTTTTAACCATATATCTGTTGATGGGCATTTGGGTGGTTTCCATATCTTGGCTATTGTGAATAATGCTGCTATAAACATGGTTGTGCTATAAACATCAGTCCGTTTTTCATTTCCTTTGGGTATATACCGAGAAGTGGAATTGCTGGAGAGCACAGTAGTTCTATTTTGAACTTTCTGAGTAGCCTCCACGTTGTTTTCCATAGTGGTTGTACCAATCTGCCGTCCCACTGTGAATGAAAGTTCCTTTTCACCTCATTTTTGCCAGCGCCTGTTGTCTCTTATCTTCATGATGGCCATTCTTATTGGAGTGAGGTGATATCTTACTGTGATACTGGTGTTGAGCATTTTTTCATGTATCTGTTGGCCATTTTGATGTCTTCTTTGGATAAAGGTCTGTTTCGTTCTGTCCAGTTTTAAAACTGGATTGTTTGTGTCTTTTTTTGTCCTGTCATTAGGTTGTGTTAATTCTTTATGCATTTTGGACTTTAACCCCTTATCTGACATATGACTTACAAAAAGGTACTCTCCTTATTTAGGCTGTCACTTTATCTTGTTAATTTTTTCTTTTGCTGTGCAAAACTTTCTTTTGAGTTTGATATCGTCCTGTTGGCTGATTTTTGCTTTTGTTGCTTGTGGTCTTGGTGTCATGTCCAGAAAATCATTGCCGAGACCAATATCCATGAGTGTCTTCCCTATGTTTTCCTCTAGGCATTTTATGGTGTCAGCTCTTATGTTAAAATGTTTATCCATTTTGAGCTGGTTTCTGTGCAGGGTCTGAGATAGCAGTCCAGTTTCACTGTTTTGCATGTGTTTCTCTAGTTTTCCCATAATGTTAATATGTTACGTTTCCATGGCTTGTTTGTCAAATCTAAGAAAATTAAATTGGTGCATTAAAAAAAATAATTTTATTTATTATTTATTTACTTAGGCTGTGCTGAGTCTCCGTTGCTGCTCAGGCTTTTCCCTAGTTGTGGTGAGCTGGGGCTACTCTGTAGTTGCGATGCTCGGGCTTCTCACTGCAGGGGCTTCTCTTGTTGGGGAGCATGGGCTCTAGGGGCACACAGACTCAGTAGTTGTGGCTCCCGGGCTCTAGAGCGCAGGCTCAGCAGCTGTGGTGCACAGGCTTAGTTGCTCCGTGGCATGTGGGGTCTTCTGGGATCAGGGATCAAACTTGTGTCTCCTGCATTCACAAGGTGGTTTCTTTACCACTGAGCCACCAGAGAAGCCCACTGGTACATTCTTTGTGATGTTAAAAAGTGTATAGTTTTTGTCTTTAGTTTCTGGTACAGAGTCCCTAAGACCTTTAGAATTTCTTGAGTGAAAGGACTGTCATTTGTAATTCCCTTTATGAGCTGTACCGAGGTACAGCAGATAAGGTGGCTAATTGGTGGTAGTGGTGGTTGGTGACTGGGACTCAGTAGTTTAAGATGGAACCTGGTTGGCAGAAGAACTAAGCAAATGATTAAAGGGCTGGAACTTTCCATTTCTCCCATCCCCTGCTCCCCCACCCTTCCCCCAAGAGAAGGAGCTAGAGATTGAATTCAATCACCAATGACCAGTGATTTAATCAATCATGCTTACATTATAAACTTGGATAAAAACTCTTTTAAAAATTTCTCATTCTGGCATTAGATACCCTTTCATAATACTTAAAAAAAACCTTTTTATATCAGAGTATAGCTGATTAACAATGCTGTGATAGTTTCAGGTGGACAGCAAAGTAACTCAGCCATACATTATATATGGATCAATTCTCCCCCAGATTCCCTTCCCATCCAGGCTGTCACATAACATTGAGCAGAGTTCCCCGTGCTATACAATAGGTCCTTGTTGGTTATCCATTTTAAATATGGCAGTGTGTATATGTCAATCCCAAACTCCCTGACTATCCCTTCCCTCTTCCCCTCCCCCTGGCAACCATAAGTTCATTCTCTAAGTCTGTGAGTCTGTTTCAGAAATAAATTCATTTGTATCATTTCTTTTTAGATTCCCCATGTAAGGGATATTGTGCAATGTTTTTCTTTTGCTGTCTGACTTCACTCAGTATGCCAGTCTGTAAGTCCACCCTACGTGTGTACGTGTATGCTCAGTCGTGTCCAGTTCTTTGTGATCCCATGGACTGAAGCCCACCAGGCTCTTCTGTCTGTGGAATTTTCCAGGCAAGAATACTGGAGTGGGTTGCCATTTCCTACTCCAGGGGATCTTCCTGACCCAGAGAACGAACCCGAGTCTGTTGTGTCTCCTGCACTGGCAGGCAGATTGTTTTCCACTACTGCCACCTGGGAAGCCCTCTAGGCCCATCCATGTTGGTGCAACTCTTGAGCAGCACAGTTGAAAAGCTTCTGGATTGGAGGAGAGCAACGACGTGGTGGGAGAGGGACTTGCCTGGTAGTTCTGTGCCATCTGCCCCCTGCCCAATACTTTGCCCAGTAACACTCTTCCATTTGGCTGTTTCTGAGTTCTGTCCTTTATCATAAACCAGTGTTTGTAAGTAAAGTGCTTTCCTGAGTTCTATGAGTTATTCTAGTGAATTTCAAGCCTGAAGGTGGGTGTTTTGGAACCCTTGAATTTTTTGTTGGTTGGATGAAGTATGTGTATCCTGGGGACCCCATTTGGAGCTGGCATCTGAACTGGGGGCTATCTTTTAGGATTAAATATTAAATTCATGGGGTCTGTGCTAACTCTGGGTAAACTGAAGTGAACTGAATTACGAGACACCCACTTGCTGTTGGAGAATTGGTTGTTGTTTGAAAAAAGCACACACAATTAATTTTAACTAAATTCCAGGTTTTATTAAAATTTCATTCACTTTTCCACTAATGTTCTATGTATGTTCTAGTATCCAACTGAAGGTTTCATGTTGCATTTAGTTATTGTAACTATCCAATATTCTCAGATTTGTGACAGTTTTTCAGTCTTTGTTTTTCATGAGTGTTTTGAGGAATCAAATATTTTGCAATATGTCCCTTTATTTTTTGATTACTTCTATATGATTATGGTTTTATATTAAAAACCCTTTCACAATATATACAATATAAATTTTTCATATAATATGCTTCATAGTAAGAGATCAGAAACAGACTAAAGCCTCCTTCCTCAGAGTGAGGAATTCTTTTTCCTGCAGGAGGACACTTACTTATTTTTTCCTTATGTTTTCCTAATGATTAGACTAGGGTTATGAATTTTTAAAAAGAATACTGCAGAGGTGAAGTGTCCTTCTTATCACATCACATCATATCAGGGAGTATCTGATACCCATGTGACATCATTGATGATATTAACTGTGTCTACTTGGTTAAGATAGTATTTGCCAGATTTCTCTGCTGAAAAGCTACTATTTCTTCAAGTTGGCATATTTTTAAAGGATTTCTTTAAATAAAATAAATTGTAAAATCATAAAATAACCACCATTTAGTAAGTGCTTACTGTAAAAAAAAAAATACATTGTGTGAGCAAGAAATAGATCTTTGTGATTTAATAAACTAAGTACGGGGGTTGTTTATTACTGCAGTCACATCTGGGCTATCCTGACTAAAAGAGTATAATAATACTCAGAGTGGTTAAGCAACTTGACTAAGACCATATAGCTAGTAAGGGGTGAAGCAAGGCTTTGGGCTTGGTCTGTCAGATCCCAAACCTGGCTAATTAGGCTAGGCTAGGTTATACTGCAGCAACAACTTATTCCAAAGTCTTAGAGGATTAGCACAATAGAGTTTTATTTCTTACTCATATTAAATTCTCTGTGATCTGTGAGTCCTCAGAACAGTGTTGTTACTGAGTGCAAGCTTGCTCTGCTTGCCACACGAAAGGCCAATTAATATGAGAGAAGGAATATGACTTTATTTGGAAAACTGGCAGACTGAGAAGATGGCTGAGTAATGTTTCAAAATAACCATTATATTGGGGTCTAGATATCAGGTTCTTTTATAACAGAGATGTGAGGAGATGAGAAACTGAAGTAAAAAGGCCATTAATCTTGCAAATATCTCCTGGAATGACCAGTATCATGGAGGGAATGTGTTAATTTCTTCCTTGCTATAGACGTCCACAGGTGGACAGGGTCCTGAACAAAAACGCTTTGGTTTAACATCCAGGCAGAGGAGCAGGGTTCCCTGAGGGAGGCCATTATTTATAAACAGTGTCCTTTTAGTGAATAAAAGTAAGGGGAAGCAAAGGTTAAAAGGTAAAAGAAACAGATTCAACTTGGAATCAAAACTGGCTCCTCCCTGTAACAGTGCCATTCATATGGTGTCTCAGTCCAGTCAGGCCACTGTGATCCAGATAGTTTTGCCATCTCATTGTGAGACCTTCATGCTCACAGTGGCAGGAGGACAAGGAGTTACACAGAATTTTCATTGCTCTAGCCTGGAGGATTACATGTCACTTCTACGCACATCCCCTTGTCTGCAACTAGTCAGAGGGCCTCACCTAACTAAGGAGCAGTGAAGTGCCATTTTCTACATGTGCATTAAGGAGAACAGATGCTGATGATTTTTTTCCAAGAGACTGTGCTGCTGCTTCTAAAAGACTCAGAACAGCCCTGGATATGGAGGAAGGTTAAGAAGTATGGAGTATTAGGCTTTACAGAGGGAGTTTTAATTAAGATCAAGACATTCTCTCTCTTGGTCTTCCCCTGCGACCCCAAGTGTTTGTGGGGGAACACTGCATAGCAGAAACCTTTCAATTCCATATCCAATTTCAGGACACCCAAGGGCCCTCTCCTGTTCCTTTACCAGCCTTTACCCTTCTTATGAGGCAAGTTAATCAGCAGAAGCATTCACCTTGACTTATTAACTTTAATGTTCATAAAGGAGGAATCCAAGTGTCTTGGGGCTTAAGTCATTTTGCATTCAAAGGCATAGAGCTAAAGAGTGATTCTCATCTTCACTTGTGCCCTGTAGTCATGAAAGGCATCTGAGTACATAATCCACAGCAACTCATCTTGCAGTATCCCAACCAGTCCTCTTCTTGGATGCTTGAGGTCCCAGAAGCCTCAGCCTGCTCTGCAGTGTCCTCTATGTTTGAGTTCTTGAAAGCTCTCTTCCCTTCTCTGAGCATCACTATACATGACACAACCCCTTGTCACATTCTCCCGCCATGTCCAGCCCTGTGGGGTTCTTATGGCTTTACCTTTGAGGATTTGTCCAAAAGCTTTGATATATTTTCCTCTTTAGTGGAAGGAAGGAAGCTAAGCAGGGACTGCCACATTCTCTTTGGGCACCAGGTTCCATGGGATGTTCTGTGGAAGGATTAAGTAACTGGCTCAAGATCACACAGTTGGCAAGAGGTGGGGCTGGAGTTAAAGTTCACAAGAAGCCTGTAAGGAAGCCAACCTAGTCACCCCCAGGGGAAACTAGACAATCAGAGACACACAGGTTAAGTCATTTTTCCAAGCTAGTAAGTAGAAGAAAGTATTGGCCCTTCAGTTCAGTTCAGTCTCTCAGTCATGTCCGACTCTTTGCGACCCCATGAACTGCAGCACACCAGGCCTTCCTGTCCATCACCAACTCCTGGAGTTCACTCAAAACTCACGTCCATCGAGTTGGTGATGCCATCCAGCCATCTCATCCTCTGTTGTCCCCTTCTCCTCCTGCCCTCAATTCCTCCCAGCATCAGAGTCTTTTCCAATGAGTCAACTCTTCGCATGAGGTGGCCAGAGTACTGGAGTTTCAGCCCCAGCATCAATCCTAGGTTCTGTCCAACTCTAAATCTTACATTGTCTGGAAAATTAAGTCTTACCCTTCTCTAGGGAGGCTGATAGTTTTGTCACAATTTGTCCTCAACATTTTTTTAGCCAATTCTGCCTTCTGCTCCAAATCCTCTGCTCCAGTCACGTGACTTCACTTTGCATCTCTAATGGGAATGGCTCATTTGGAAACTTCTCATATAGATTTCCATACCCTGCAAATCTTGCTGCCCTAAGGCTTTCTATTTTGGAAGCAACAAGTTTTGGTGCCTCAGAGAGGACAGATAACCCCTGGAGCAGTGAAGCCTTTGCTCAACTTTACCTGTCAGATTAGATTTCTGTTTTAATTAGAATCATGGAAATAAGCTCCATCCTGCTGTTGCAATGCTGGCAGTTTTAGGAAGCATGAGCCAGTCCTGGTTGCAGTGAGTTATATGTAAGAAGGCTCTTAACGAGGTGAGGGAAGAAGGGAGATGTATCTTCCTAGTATAAGGGATTATGGAAATAGAGAGACAGTAGGGAAAGCAGGGGTTGTAACCTTGGGTTTGGATCACCTTAGTGGGCATGAGTTCAGATTGGAAGGGGAGCTCTGAGGGTAGGTTTGCTGCACTTCACCTTTGGGAGTCTGAAAGGGCTTTGCCTCCCAGGTTGCCCTGCCAGACTCTGTAAAGGAAACTCGCTGGTCCGGTGTGCCTAGACTTTTCTTTTTTATAAATTAAAAAAATATATTTATTTCTTTATTTGGCTGCACTGGGTCTTAGTTGCAGCACATGGGATCTTTAGTTGTGGCATGCAAACTCTTAGTTGTAGCACGTGGGATCTAGTTCCCTGACTAGGGATCGAACCCAGGCCCCTTGCATTGAGAGCATGGTGTCTTAGCCACTGGACCACCAGGGAAATTTCCCACCCAGAGTTTTCTTGAGCTGTCCCACGTGCCATTGGTGGATCCCCAGGTTGCCATATATGCTATGGAGTGTGGGGGCTGGAGAAAGTAATTGTGTTGGCCACAGCTTGACCTCCATCCGCTCATGGTGAGGAGTGAGCAGAGGCATGTGGACCAAGTGAGGCTGGGACAGGTGGCAGATGTGGCAGAGACTCAGAGAGATGGAGGGAGGCCTCAAGAACTGAGGAGAGGCTGAGAGGGGCAGGGAGCCCTGTGCACACTAGTTCCTTACATATGAACCTTCAAGTTGCAAACTTTCAAAGATGCGACTGTGCATTTTCGTGTCCAGTCAGGTAAGTTAGTTCACGTGTCTGGCGTACATTGTCATGTGTTTGCATCCTCTTTAAGTGGCTGTGTTTTTGTGTAATTACTATACAGTACTGTATAGAGTACAGTAGTGCGTGCTCAGTCTTGCCAGATTCTTTGAGACCCTGTGGACTGTAGTCTGCCAGGCTCCTCTGTCCATGGGATTTCCCAGGCAAAAATACTGGAGTGGGTTGCCATTTCCTCCTCCAGGGGATATTTCTGACCCAGGGATTGCACCCCCATCCAGTACAATAGTAGTACAGTATCTTTATTTCAAGCCCAGGATGTCTGGAAGCAAGTGTAAAAGCAGTGGTATGTAGCTGGTTGTGTCGGTTGGGTACCTAGGCTAAATGTGTTGGACTTAGGAATAAATTGGACTTATGAAGCACTCTTGAAATGGAACTTGTTTGTATGTAGGGGACTTACTGTATAGAGTTCCTGCCCAGTGCAGGGGGCTGATGAGAATAAATCAGATCAATAGTGTGTGAAATAAATTGACTTTCTTTGCTCATCTGGTTTTTGTGTGTACCATGCTAACATGTAGAAGCAGAGTCCATGCATGCAAAACTAGTTGTCACCTTTCAAGGGAACAATGCCTCCTGCCTGTGTTGGGGAGCCAGTGCTTTTGGCTTTCCTGATGGAGGGAATGGTTTTTCCATTAACATCAACCTACATATTCTTCAAGGGTTGTCCTGTGGAACACCAGTCTGTGTGTTGATATTTTGCCAGGTCCGATTTAGACTGCCCTGAGGGGGACACTCCCCACTTTCAATGGTCAAACATTCTTGAAAGAAGCCCTCTGAAGCTGAGATAGCTTAGTAGGAGTTGCTGATAGGCAGGAATGCAGCCTGAGACTACATTTCCCAGAACTGCTTGCATCCAGGTCTAGCCACATCAGAACCAAGGGTGAGGGGCTGGCATGATATGTTTGGAAGCTCTCCGCTCTCTTTTTTCACCTGAAGACTGGCTGCAGAGGACTCTGATGCCTTACTGGTTGGTAGAACTTGTGTTTCTAAATTACCCATCAAGGCATGGGTCCATCAGGAATTATTGCCCAGGTGGCTCAGTGGTAAGGAATCCACCTGTTAATGCAGGAGACTTGAGTTCAATCCCTGTTCCAGGAAGATCCCCTGGAGAAGGGAATGGCAACCTACTCTAGTATTCTTGCCGGGGAAATTCCATGGACAGAGAAGCCTGGCGGGCTACTGTCCATAGGGTTGCAAAAAAATTGGACATGACTAAGCAGCAATAATTTAAGGTAAATGACTCAGTGAGTTTGAGGATAACTATGAACCCTTGAAACCACTGCCATGTCAAACCTATAAACATATCCATCACCTCACAAAGATTTCTCCCACCCCTATTAACATTTTTTTGGTGTGTGTGGTAAAAACACTTAAAATTAGATCTACCTTGTTAGTTAATTTTGAGTATACAACACAGTATTGCTGGCTACAGGTACTATGCTATATAGTAGATCTACAGAACTGAATTATCTTGTATTAATGAGATTTTGTACCCTTTAGCCATCACCTCCCCATTTCCCCCTCTCCCTAGTCCCTGGAAACCACCATTCCACTCTCTGCTTCTATGAATTTGACTATTTTAGACTCCGCGTATTCCGTGTGAGATTATACAGTAACTTTCTGTGTCTGGCCACTTGGCATAATATCCTTAAGTTTCATCCATGTTGTTGTAAATGGTAGGATTTCCTTCTTTTTAAAGACTGAATAATGTTCTACTATATATTCATCTATCTCCATCCATCCTGTCTATCCATCTATTCATCTATCTTATCTATCTATCTATCTTTATACCTATCTGTTTATCAATCCTATCTATCTTTCTATCCGTTCATCTATCTAAGTATCTGCCTTACATTTCTTAGATTATCTGTGGAGGGGCACTTGGGTTGCTTCCTTGTTTTGGCTGTTGTAAACAGTGCCACTGTGAGCATAGGATTTAGGAGTGCAGGTATCTCTTCGAGATCCTGATTTTTAATTCTTTTGGATCAATACCCAGAAGAAGGATTGCTGGATCATATGATATTTCTACTTTTAATTTTTCTAGAAACCTCCATATTGTTTTCTATAATGATTATACCAATTCACATTCTGGAGAAAAGTTTTAAGATTATTACTTTTGTTATAATTTTCAGAGGCATTCAACTTAGTTTCCATAGAAATAAAACCTTTTTGCACTCATATTTCATTGGTTTAGATCCTATTTAATAAAATGACACAGTTACAATCACTGGCAAAGCAGTCTTGTGAACAAATGTGCCTGACATTTGGTGACCACAGCAGTGAGTAGGCATGCCATCTGCATGATTCAGTGGGACAGTAGGCTCAGGATGGGCATTTAGCAGAGGAAATGGAGAACATCACTTAATCCAAAAAATGATTTTAAGACCTTCCACCCTCCATGGTGGCTAGCCCGTGGACACCTGTTTCTGTACAGTGAAGTATCCTGCCATGTGCAAGGCATGATGAATGGATCTCAGGCAGAATTTCAGCCCCTGCTCCTTCCCTCAGTCAAAAATCTTTATGTAGAATACAACCTGAACATCCTTATGTGATGACGCAGTCAATTTTATCTGTGAAATTTAGATACGGCACTGAGATCCAGACAAGTTTCTGAGTATCTGAAATTACCAAGAGGGGAAACTGGGACTTCTACCTAAGCCATCAAAACCTAATCCAATGTAGACTGAATCACCTGGGCCAGGTATTTGGACAGCACATCACGTCTTGTTTTGGTCATAAGATAAGAGCTCCTTCAATCTTGTCCCAGCATGTAATATACATGGTCAAGCCATGTGCATGGCTCCTCTGTCCACGTGGTTTTATCACCTAGTAGGACTTCCACCCCTGTATTGTTGTGCTCAACCCTACCTGTCCATAAAAACCCTTTCTTTCTCACATCTTCTATTACCACAGTAGTTCTCAACTCTAGATACATGTTTGGGTTGACATTTTTAAAATTCCCATGTCTGCATCCCATGCCCAACCAACTCAACCAGAATTTCCATGGGTGGGGCCCAGGCATTATGCAGGTGACTGAAGTGTGCAACCCAGTTTGAAGACTACTGAATTAGAAGGGTCTGAATTGCACAATCTATTTCCTGATTATGTTCTTTGTGAGTAGGTCATTCCATCTGTGTATTCCTTACCATGTCAACAAGACAACTTAGATATGGGAGCCAGGAGTTTACTTTTCTTGCACATGAGGGCTTCCTAATTTCTATTTGTGTGTGGTCTTTAATTGGAATTGTGGAGAGGACCTGTTTCCCAGAGGAGCTCCATTGTATACTTTCAATGGATAGAAGTATTGGTGCAGGCAAGAGATGGCACAGGTGAATCAGGGAAGGGAAGCAGAGCTCTCTGTCACCAAAGTATATGAATGTGCAGTTTTGTAATATGGTGGTAGAAGTCTGTGAATAGACAGCTCATTTAGAGATCAATGACCAGACATTTTGCATCATTCCTAGTGGCTCAGTGGGTAAAGAACCTGCTTGCCAATGCAGGAGATGCAAGAGACACCAGTTCGATCCCTGGGTCGGGAAGGAAATGGCAACCCACTCCAGTATTCTTGCCTGGGAAATCCCATGGACAGAGGATCCTAGAAGGCTACAGTCTGTGGAGTGGCAATGAGTTAGATACTGCTGAGTGGGCATGCACACACACACATACACACCTTTTTGACTACAATGGCAACTTGAGATCTCCAGAATAAGGTTCAGATTTCTTAATCTGGTCATTATGATCTGGCTCCAACCTACCTACTGTTCCAGCCTTCCTTCTCCAAAGTATCACCCTGCGCCTTGTGCTGTGCTTAGTTGCTCAGTCATGTCCAACTCTTTGTGACTCCACGGACTGTAGCCTGCCAGGCTCCTCTGTCCATGGGAACTCTCCAAGAAAGAATACTGGAGTGGGTTGCCATGCTGTCCTCCAGGGGACCTTCCCAACCCAGGGATTGAACCCAGGTCTCCCACACGACAGGCAGATTCTTTACCATCTGAGCCACTAGGGAGGTTCTTGTTATAATTGCATGATGCTTCTCTTTCTCCAAATCTTTCCCTCTACACTTTCTTGAACTCCCTCATTTATTTCAGGATTCTCTGTTAATCTCCTCTGCTGGATTCCTTGCCAAGCTCTTTATGCCTTGCTTCTATGCTAGCCAGTCTTCCCATTTCCTCCCTGCCCACTGCCTACCCACAGATTTGGCACCAGTATGTGTTTGTTCCCATCACTGGATTGAGATACCTTCTCTCGGGAGGATCCTGGGGAAGAGAGAGCGAGCTTGAGAGCCGCTTGTAGTTAGAAGGAGCTCCATAGGTGAGGAGAAGTTTGTAGAAGAGTACCAAGTAAAGGAAAGAGTACAAGTCCCCTACATATGAATCTTCAAGTCGCAAACTTTCAGAGGTGTGAACGTGCATTTGCCTGTCCAATCAGACGTTAGTTCATGTGTCCAGTGTACATTACCATGTGCATGGATCCTCTACAAGTGGGTGTGCTTCTGTGTACTTTACAGTACTGTGTAGAGTACAGTAGTACAGCAGCTTTATTTCAAGCCCAGGATGTCCGGAAGCAAAGCGTAAAAGCAGCAGTGACGTAGCTGGTGCTGCTAAGAGGCACCAAGTGATAATGGTGGGAACAAAAGGAAAATAATTGAGAGTGGAGCAAGACGAAAAGATGGTAGAGGTCGCTCATTCTTACAACGTGAATCGTTCAACCACTGGCACAAAAGAACAGTGACAAGATCATGGGACATGTGAAGTCCATTGTACCAATGATGTTGACAGTAATATCAGAGAAGCATGGACAGATGATCAGGAGATGGAGAAAGTCTCAGTGTGTGGATGCAGCATCAGCATCAGGGTCAAGTCCCTCTCAGCTTAATTCTGATGCAAGAGAAAGCTAAAAGCCTTTACAAAGACTTGAAACACGGTAAAGAATCAGAGGGTTCATCTTTTAATGCCAGCCATTTGGTCTTCCCTGGTGGCTCAGATGGTAAAGAATCTGCCTGTAATGCAGGAGACCTGGGTTCAGTCCCTGGGTTGGGAAGATCCCCTGGAGAATGGATAGGGTACCCACTCCAGTATTCTGGCCTGGAGAATTTCATGGACAGAGGAGCCTGGTGGGCTACAGTCCATGGGGTTGCAAAGAGTCAGACATGACCAAGCAGCTTTCACTTTCACTTATGGCTGGTTTCATTGGTTCAAGGCTAGAGACAATATGCACAACATCAAAGTAAGTGGCGCCACTGTGGGTGCACATGTAACTGCCTGGGAGTTTCCTGAAATGCTTCTAGAAATTATTGATGAAGGAATGTATTTACCCAAGCAGGTTTTTAATGTGGATGAGATAGAACTATACTAAAAAAGAATTCCAGACCAAAGTTCCACCAGTAAGGAGGAAAAATTGATGCTAGGCTATAAAGCTGACTCTGTTGTTTGATGGCAATGATTCTTATGAGAGGAAGCTGAAGCTTCTCTTAGTTTGTCATTCACAGAACCCAAGACCCCTTAAAAACATAGCCAAGGGCTCTCTTCCTATTGTGTGGAAGAGTAACCCCAAGCCTGGGTTACATGGGTGATCTTCTAGGACTGGTTTTTCCACCACTTTATCCTGGAGGTAGAGAAATATTGCTTGGAGAAGGATGTCCCATTCAACATTCTTCTACTGCTTGACAGTGCTCCGGGATACCCCCCATTCATGGATGACTTTCACCTCAACATCAAAGTACTACCATAGCTAGAGTCTAGCCCCTGCTCTCCACAGGGGAAAGGAAACCCCTAACAGCAATGAAGGAAACCACTAACAGCAGCGAAGACCCAGCACAGCCAAAAATACATACATACATAAATAAAGTACTGGATCTGCCACTGATTACTACATCACTCATTCAGGCTATGGACCAGGGAGTTAGATCAGCTTTCAAGAAGAGTTGATGTCACACTTTTTGTCAGGCAGTAAAGGTGCCTGTACAAATCAGGAAATCAGGAACAACCCTGTGACAATTTTGGAAGGACTATAACATCTTCAAGGCCATAAAAAGCTTTGACTTTGCTTGGTATGAGGTTACCACCATCCCCATGAAAGGGGTTTGGAAGAAACTTTGCTGGCGATTTGAGAAGATGGATGAGTCCAAAGAGGTCTTTAGCAACTTAGTGACCCTCCTTGAGAAGCTGGAGTTAGATCTGCAAGAGGATGGTTTCACTGAACCCCTTGCTATGCAACGTTGGAAGAGCTGACTAATGAAAACCTGATGGAATTGGAGGCCCAGAGAAAGGATGAAGAGACGAGAGGAAGAAGTAACTGAAGAACTGAAGAGATTCACAACACAGGAAATAGCAACGGGGTTTTCTGTATTTGAGGAGGCACTTAGTTTTTGAGGCTCAGGACCTGAACATTGAATGCTACATGAAGATTGCAGCAGCCATCCAGAATGCAATCCGATTGTACTACGTCATCTATGATGAGAAAGAGAGAGCTACTACCCAGACATCTCTGGATCGTTTTCTTCAAGAGGGTAGATAGAACTAAATCCAGCAAGGAACCAGAACCTGTGCCGTCAACGTCAGGCGTGAGTGAGATTGCAGATTGTCCTCCTCCTATCACTGACGACCCTTCAGCTCTACCCTCTCCCACCTCCTCGCTCTCCTCCATCAGTAACTCTTGCCTGTTCTCTCGATGCCAGCCCCTGTATGCCAGCTGTTGTACTGACTTCTGTACTTTTCAAGGTACCATACTGTAAGATTACAAGTGTTTTCTTTATTTTTCATTTATTTTTTATGTATTATTTATGTGAAAAGTGTTATAAACCTATTACAGTACAGTCCTATATGGCTGATTATGTTAATTGTGTACCTAGGCTAACTTTGTTGGACTTACGAACATGCTCTTAGAACAGAACTCATTCATATGTAAGAGACTTGCTAAAACCAGGACAAAGATGAAGAGGAGAAAAAGGCAAATCCATTCAAGAGAAGGACATGAGCCAGGCTATCCACTCTTGGTCAAGCCCAAGGGCTTGGAGGCTGGGATGGCAAACCCGGTCTGGCTGTTAAAGTACTGTTGTTAACTCAGCAAGTATCTTAGCTTCTCAGAGTGTCCATTTTCCTATCCTGAAGATGCTGACAGCCAAATAGCCCACTTCATGGGATGATGGAGAGATGCTTATGAGCAATAAAGCTGCTGGGGTGTGGAAACATCACCTCAGAGTCAGTGGATGGGTAATTTCACAGGAAAGACAGTGAAAGTTCTGTTACTGGCACCCTTTAATCCTCCCATCTGGAGGGCAGGTTTTGACGGGCTTCCTAGACTCTCTCCCAAGGGTTCCTGCTCCTCTTGAAACGGGCTTCCTTTGAGGGATGTCACAAGCAGCTGGGAGTCTGTGGAGTTGGCTGCCTCCTTTGTGTGGTTTCAGAGTGTATTTTTTTTTTAATGTTATATGATTGCCTGTTTATTTCCATTTTTAAAAAAATTGTCTATTTTTTAATTTAAGGATAATTGCTTTACAGAACTTTGCTGTTTTCTGTCAAACCTCAGCATGAATCAGTCATAGGTATACATATAACCCCTCCCTTTTGAACCTCCCATCTCCCTGCCCATCCTAGCCCTCTAGGTTGATACAGAGCCCCTGTTTGAGTTTCCTGAGCCATACAGCAAATTCCCATTGGCTATCTATTTTACATATGGTAATGTAAGTTTCCATATTACTGTCCCCATACATCTCACCCTCTCCTCCCATCTCCCCATGTCCATAAGTCTGTTCTCCATGTCTGTTTTTCCATTACTGCTTTGTAAATAAATTCTTCAGTACCATTTTTTCTAGATTCCATATATATGCGTTAGAATATGATACTTATCTTTCTCTTTCTGACTTACTTGACTCCATATAATAGGCTCTAGGTTCATCCACCTCATTAGAACTGACTCAAATGCATTCCTTTTTACGGCTGAGTAATTTTCCATTGTGTATATGTACCGCTACTTCTTGGCTTCCCAGGTAGCGCTAGTGGTAAAGAACCTGCCTGCCAATGCAGAGGACATAAGAGATATGGGTTCCATCACTGGGAGATCCCTTGGAGGAGGGCAATGGCAACCCATGCCAGTATTTTTGTCTGGAGAATGCCATGGACAGAGGAGTCTTGTGGGCTACAGTCCATGGGGTTGCAAAGATTCAGACAGCACTGAAACAATACACGTGCGTGCAACCTCAGCTGTCCTGGGAAGACAAAGTGTGCTACCCTTGTTTGCCAAATATTTTATTCTGATTCTTAATGACTTGATTTACTAAGGTAATATCTCACATAGTTATGGCTCTTCCAGATGTCAGAAGCACTGGAATGGGAGTTCGAAGAGACGGATTCTTAGTCTACAGTGGACCAGCTGAGTGACTTGTGGCAAATGACTTACTCTTTCTGGGCTTCAGACAGTTCAGACTAAATTATCTCTAAGGTCCATTTTGATCCTAATATTTTATGAATCTAAGAAGACAATATTGTTAAGAGAAAAAGAGTACACATTTCGCAGTCAGATGGGCTGGATACAGAGTTACAGCTTGAGCCTTATTAGATGTGTGCCCTTTGGAAAGGTATTTAACCATTCTGAGCCTCAGTGTTTTTGTATGTAAAATATGAGAGAAATCCAAGAAAGTGCTTAGAATAATGCCATTTTTTGTTGTTGTTGTTGTTTTGTCACTAAGTCATGTCCAACACTTTTGTGACCCCATAGACCTCATCCCACCAGGCTCCTCTGTCCATGGGATTTCCCAGGCAAGAATACTGGAGTGGGTTGCCATTTCCTTCTCCAGGGGACCTTCCCAAACCAGGGATCAAACCCGGGTCTCCTGCTTGGCAGGTGGATTCTTTACCACTGAGCCTGGGAAGCCCAATGCCAGGTAGATATGTGTATTTAATAAATGTTGGTTCCTTTCTTTCCTTTCTCCTTTATCTCTTGCAACCTAAGGAAGCCAGTGCATCTTCAGGTAAGTCTTCCTGTCTCTCTTCCCACTTCCATCCTTTCTCCTTTTCTTCTACATCCACTTCCTGAGCATCTCTGTTGTTCCATGTCCTGAGTTAGGCGCTGGAGATAGACAGATGAGTGTGATCTGTTCTGGGATGCTAAGCATGGTACGGAACGGTGTTGGAGATTGTGATAAATTATACAATGCAGAGAAGCCACACTTCTGAAGCTGCAGAGGGGAAGCAAAGATCTCTTTTGCCTCTGGGAATGCTTTGCATAGGAGTTGAATCTTTGGCTGGTTTCCGATGGAACTTTGTGAAGGCAGAAGAAACAGAGTGTGTGTGCCTGGACATGTGTGCATGTGCAAGTGGAGGTGGGGGCATTTGTTTTTTATTGTGTTTAGTTAGTTATCAGCTGTGCTGGGTCTTAGTTGCTGCACACTCTTTGCTGTGGCACGAAGGATCCTTCAGTTGCAGCATGTGGGTTCTAGTTCCCTGAACAGGGATTGAACCCAGGCCCCCTGCATTGGGAGCTCAGAGCCTTAGCCACTAGACCACCGGGGGAAGTCTTGGAGATGGGGGGCATTTGTGATGTGGCTTTGGGCAAGGGATTAGAGGAATGAGAACAGGCAGGTCTGTTCTGCCAAAGGCTTTGGTGAGACCAGGCTGAGGTTAAGACATGACCTCCTCCTTTTTGATTTTGTTTTTTTAAACAAATATCTTTATATAAGGAAAATATACAGTAAAATGGGCATCCTAGGTGGTGTTAGTGGTAAAGAACCCACGTTAAGAACCTGCCTGCTGATGCAGGAGATAGTTAAGAGACACGGGTTCAATTCCTGGGTTGGGAAACTCCCCTGGAGAAGCAAATGGCTACCCACTCCAGTATTCTTGCCTGAAGAATCCCATGGACAGAGGAGCCTGGCAGGCTACAGTCCATAGGGTCACAAAGAGTCGGACAGGACTGAAGTGACTTAGCATGCACTCACGCAGTACAACAGGGCCGGAAGGTGGTGGGAGTGGATGATAAGGAAAAACTTAATCAACCACAAAAGCTGCCCAAATGTGACTTCCTGCTGTGGAGGAGAGTGACTTGTCCCTTACCTCACCTGTCTTTCCTGATTCAAAGAAACCTGTTCCTAGCAGGGCTGGGCCCAGGGAACCCCATTTTCCAACGAAAATTTGGGAAAGTTTGGGTTTCCAGTGGGAATTTGGGAAAAGTTGTATAGTTCTCAGGCTTTTAAGATATGGAAGTATAGAGAAAGGAGGGATGTTACAGCCCTTTATTCCAATGTCCCAGCCCCATCCCTCAGTATTTGTTGATGCCAAAGAGATTAATGAACCCCATGGAACTTGGGTAGCAGTACGGTAAGCAGTGAGGCTGTGCTGATGAGGAAGTGTGAGCAGCATCATAACTTCCTGTAGAAACTGACCAGGAGGTATAGTACAATGGGAGAGATGCTGAGGAATTTTGGGGAAGAGGTAAATTGGAGCCCGTCGTCCATCTCTTCCTCATTGCTGAGCCTTTCTTTGGCCAGGGGTCTCTTTCACTGTATGCAAGAAGACATACAGAGCCTGCCAGCTTCTGAAGCCTGTCCAGCTCGGGGCGTGTCACTTGCTTGTTCAGGTTCATGTTCACATTTCCCAGGGAGGGCAATGAAGCTGCATGCTCATTGATTAATGTCTCAGCATAGCTGGTCATAATACTATAAAACAAGGCACAATATCTAATCTATATATAATACATAATACTAGACAGTGTATTAAAAAGCAGAGATGTCACTTTGTCAACACGGGTCAAAGCTGTGGTTTTTCCAGTAGTCATGTACAGACATGAGAGTTGGATCATAAAGAAGGTTGAGCACTGAAGAATTGATGCTTTTGAACTGTGGTGTTGGAGAAGACTCTTGAGAGTCCCTTGGACTGCAAGGAGATCCAACCAGTCCATCCTAAAGGAAATCAACCCTGAATATTCATTGAAAGGACTGATGTTGAAGTTGAAGCTCCAATACTTTGGTTACCTGATATGAAGAGCTGACTCATTGGAAAAGACCCTGATGCTGGTAAAGACTGAAGCAAAAGGAGAAGGGGGTGACAGAGGATGAGATGGTTGGATGGCATCACTGACTCAATGGACATGAGTTTGAGCAGACTCTGGGAGACAGCAAAAGACAGGGAAGCCTGGTGTGCTGCAGTCCATGGGGGTTAGACATGACTTAGCAACTGAACAGTACAACAATAGCTAGTCCAGGTGGGGCTACGTGGGACCCAGGAATCCCAAATCGGTCCATGTTGTCAGTAGCAGCATATCTGGTTTGGAAAATGCTGGTCATTCCTAGCAGGGTAATTAAGGGGAATCTATTGTCTTGGCATCTCAACTTTGCCTCTGCCTAGCCCTGGACACCCTGCCTAGCCTTGAGCACTTGGAGAGGTGAACTGATGGTGTGTGTCCCCAGTGGAGGTCAGGAAGCATCGCAACAGACTTGTAACCCTACCCAGGACTGGGGTGACAGAACCTGAGCCCCCAGCTGAGCCAGCCCTTTCCTTTTTGTGTGACATCCGAGCCCCTGGCTCGCAGCTAAATAGTAGTAACCTAAGGACCCGGGAGGATGCACCTGGTCCAAGTGTTTACTTTCTTCTGCTGACAATCTACCCTGTCTTGGGGCTGGGTGCTATTCTTTTCCCCTGATTTAATTAACTCTTTTCCTCAATGATTTATACTGGGGCAGTCCCTGCTTTGGGGGGATGTAGCATTAAGTGGGAGGGTTAATGGATTTTGTTTTTTGTTGCTACGAATATGCTTTGTTATCTATTTGCATATCAGAGTTGATGAAAGCAAGCAAGAATCATTGCCTGGAAGCAACCCCCCATTCTGCTCATCTAAGTGTTTGTCATTTTAAACCTGGACAGTAGTTTTATTTCATATGTAGGAAACATTTCTCCTCTTCCTCCTCTTTCTTCTTTATGATGAGAGGAGATTCTCCTCCAGGATGGAAAGTATTTGCTTCATCTGTACTGAGAGGTCGTGGCTTTTATGTTCCCAAGCAGAAGGTCCCTGGGAGGGGAAGGGAGGGGAGGGTAAGACCCAGGAACCCATCGCCTGGAGCTGGAAGCCACACAGACTCAAAGGTCTCCATCTCTCAGTAGGGATTTACACTCTGAAAGGGACAGCCCATCTCTCCCAGGGCGGCGGTTCTTATTTTCCTCTGAAAACTCAAGCTGCAGAAATTGATAGTTTCTCACAGCTTTTCTGACAGGTACAATTGTCGCCAGAAATGGCATAAAAAGACAATGCAAAATAGCTCCTCTAAGCTGCATTTAATTGGCTCTCACAGTCATTTCCCGAGATGGATTAATCACACCAAGACACCATGTGCTCGCGCAACTCCTAAACCCTGTTTTTCTCGATCGTTTTCCAGGGTGAGGAGGTGTTCTGTGCGACTCTTGGTCCTTATGTCAAGCCTGTTATTAGATTTTATAGGGGCCAGTCAATGGAAATGCCCGTTCAGGTTCTGGCACTCCAAGTCCAGGGGACAGGTGTGGCCTAATCCCAGAGGAGGCTTTCTTGCCATCTTGAAGATCACATCAGATTCCTTCTGCTTGTGGAAAATGACAGACTCCAAAACCACCATTCTGCCAGTCCTGGCAGGGGGTTATGGGTCTTATGCAAGCTCTAGCCCTGGGATCTGCAGACCTTACCATTAAAATACGCTCTTATCCTTTTTTGTTTTTTAAATAATTTATTTATTTTTGGCTCTGTTGGGTCTTTGTCGCTGCGGGGGCTTTTCTCTAGTTGCGGTGCATAGGATTCTTACTGTGGTGGCTTCTCTTGCTGCGGAGCACAGGCTCTCGGCACCTGGGTTCAGTAGTTCTGGCTGTGGGTTCAGTAGGTGTAGCTTCCAGACTCTCGAGTACAGGCTCAGGAGTTGTGGCACAGAGGCTTAGTTGCTCCATGACAGGTGGGATTTTCCTGGACCAGGGATAGAATCCATGTCTCTTGCGTTGGCAGGCGGATTCTTTACCATTGCGCCACCAGGGAAGCCCGTGATTTCTTGTTCATCCGGGCATCTATGTGTATTCATATAGGCATCTATAGAGTATTGATGCTGCCATTTTTTGTGTCTAGAGAGCGTCCCAAGTGTCACTGGGCAGTCCCCTTCCCCAGACTTAGTGAACTTAGTGAAATACACTGGACGAGGCAGTTCTTTGCAGTTTTGTTTTAAAGCTCTGTTACTTGGGGGCAGAAAACAGTGGAAGCTCCGCTTAAATCAGTGAAGAATTTAAGGCTGAAATCAAATAAAAACTTGCACAAGTTAATCTCAAACACTTAATGGTATGCAAATTTGAGCTCCTATTCATGTAAATCACTGGTAATGAGAATTGGTTTCAAGCAGCCAGATCAATTTTTCTCTTCTTGCTTCCTCGCGTGTCTCATTGTGAGTGATGTGCAGGCGTGCGATTTCCCTGGGATTCCTGTGTGGTGGGAGAAGACTGCTGGAGGGGTGGGGCTGAAGGACAGATGGGAGACCAGCTGGGCTGGAGGGTCTGTTCATGACTGTGGCTTCCTCTCCGAGGCTTCAGTTTAATCCTCAGGCTGCCAGCATAATGGTGACGACTGCGGGGGCTGCAAGTCAGGCTTGTGGCCGCGTGTCAGAGCTTTGGCTTCTTGCTGGAGCCTGCTGGAGACCGCCCACGGTTCCTTGTCATACAGGCTTCTCCGGCTTGGCCATTTATGTCATTAAGGCCAGCGAGGAGAGACTCTACAGCTAGTCTGCCAGCAAGGTGGAGTCATACAACGTAACACGATTGTGGGAGCACACTCTTACCACCTCTGTCATGTTCAGGTTCCTCCCACACTCAAGGGAAAGGGATTTGTTACACAGAGGTGTGACGTTCAGGAGGTGGGGGTCATGGAGTGGGATGTGGCACCCTAGAGTCTGTCCATTCATTTCCTTATGAATTCTACTTCAAGTATCCTAAAATGGTGTGGCTCATGTCCGACTCTTTGCAACCCCATGGACTACCGCACACCAGGCTTCCCTGTCCATCACCAACTCCTGGAGCTTGCTCAAACTCATGTCCATTGAGTTGGTGATGCCATCCAACCATCTCATCCTCTGCCATCCCCTCTCCTCCCGCCTTCAATCTTTCCCAGCATCAGGGTCTTTTCCAGTGAGTCACTCTTCACATCAGGTGGCCAAAGTATTGGAGTTTCAGCTTCAGCATCAGTCCTTCCAATGAATATTCAGAACTGCTCTCCTTTAGGATGGACGGGTTGGATCTCCTTGCAGTCCAAGGGACTCTCAAGAGTCTTCTTCAACACCACAGTTCAAAAGCATCAGTTCTTTGGCTCTCAGCTTTCTTTATGATCCCAACTTTGACATCCATACATGACTACTGGAAAAACCATAGCTTTGACTATACAGACTTTGTTGGCAAAGTAATGTCTTTGCTTTTTATTTTTATTATTATTTTTTTTTAACATGCCGGCGGCGGGGGCGGGCGGCGGGAGCCGCCGGGTGGGCGCCGCGCCCCAGGCGCGCTACCCGGGGCGCATGGCCGGGGCGGGGAGGCCCGCGGCGGCAGCGAGAGCGTCCGGGAGCCCGAAGTGCCGGGCCCCACCAGCGGGAGGCGCAGCCCGGGGCGCTTGGCTCCGCGCACCGCTGCGGAACTCAGCGTGCTGCTCCCTCCTCCGCCGGGATCCCCCTCTGTCTTTGCTTTTTAATACACTGTCTAGGTTTTAGATGTTTAATAATTCTCTAAATTGAGCTTGAAACAGAAAGGAAGGACACAACCTTTAAAAGAATGACATAGCCATAGGACATGAGGAAAACTGGTTAGAACCAATTAGGTCGGCAGAAGATTTGACTTCTAGTAGATCTTGAGCCTCATTATATGCTCATTTTAATACATTAGCGTAAGCTAAATGTCACACCCACCAGCGTCATGGCAGTTCCGAGGTCAACCATAAAAGGGTAAGAAGTGGGTGGTGGCCCAGTTTCTGGAAATCTTCACTCTTTCCCCCAAATAATTGGAGTAATCTTCCCACTTATTAGCCTATGAAATTACCCAGTCCATAAAAGCTATATTTTGAAACACTTTGCTCTTTCCTGGCTGACATTAGGTCTGGAGTATGTTTCTCTCTAAATAAATCTACTTCTTACATATCACTTTTTCTCCAAATTCTTTTGTGATGAAGCAAGAACCTCAAATTCACTGGCAGCAAGCCTATGTCTTCTGTGGCTATAAGCTGATAGAAGATAGAAGACTTAATTTCAGATGCTCCTCTGAGGTTACTCATGACTAGTTACCATGGTCATTATGGCTAACATCAGATCATTACTTATTAGTATGAGAAAAGAAATATAATCAAGAAAAGTTTCTGCTGAAAGAGGGATGGGATAAAAATAATAAGGGGCATAAGGGACTTTGTCATTTCCATGGCTTTTGCTCCCTTCTTACAGATAGTCAGTCTGTGATAATGGTGTTTCAGCTCTGAACTTCTGCAAGTACAGATGGCTCAGTAAAAGCCTTGGATAATGACTCAAAAGGAAAATCTAGAATCTCTGCTATGTTCACAAAGTGATGGGTATCCCAAGATAATTCTATCAGAAGTTGTTAATCAATTGTTAACTGATAAAGAGAGCCTTTCATTGTCACGAGCCTCAGTTCAGTTCAGTTCAGTCACTCAGTCGTGTCCAACTTTTTGTGACCCCATGGAATGCAGCACTCCAGGCCTCCCTGTCCATCACTAACTCCCGGAGTTTACTCACACTCATGTCCATTGAGTTGGTGATGCCATCCAACCATCTCTTCCTCTGTCGTCCCCTCCTCCTCCCAACTTTAATCTTTCCCAGCATCAGGGTCTTTTCAAATGAGTCAGCTCTTCGCATCAGGTGGCCAAAGTATTGGAGTTTCAGCTTCAACATCAGTCCTTCCAATGAACACTCAGGACTGATCTCCTTTAGGATGGACTGGTTGGATCTCCTTGCAGTCCAAGGGACTCTCAAGAGTCTTCTCCAACAGTTTAAAAGCATCAATTCTTCAGCACTCAGCTTTCTTTATAGTCCAACTCTCATATCCATACATGACTGCTGGAAAAACCATAGCCTTGTCTAGACGGACCTTTGTTGGCAAAGCAATGTCTCTTCTTTTTAAGATACTGTCTGGGTTGGTCATAACTTTCCTTCCAAGGAGTAAGCGTCTTTTAATTTCATGAGCTTATAGGATACTATCCTGTAAAGATGAGGGAGGGGATTTGGGAAGGCGTCCTGAATCACAAAAGACTTATTTCATCTTCTAGTTAGTTACCTGGCTTATAATTGTCCCTTAGTAAACTGCAAGTACGCCTGATGAAGCATTGCATCATGCCTTATCAGTCATTCACAGTCTAATGTGAAGGAGGAAAAAGAAAAATGAATCTGCCATATCCTTCACTTCACATGGAGCAGGAGAAAGCTCACATTTCCAGGGAAGGAGAAGAAATGTAAACATGAAAGTGAACTTCACTCCTATCTTGCTCACAAATTCTCCCTGGGACCCCACCCCACACTATGGAAAGCAAAGCTACTTTATCTGGTCTGAGTTACTCCATAGCTTCACTATGAGGGCTCTACCAGTTGTATGACTCTCTTCCACAGGTATTCCTTTCACACGCTCTTCTACCTAGAATTCCCCTTTGCTTTCTTCCACTTGGAAGCCCTCAGAGGTCCAGTGCTAGGGCTGTATTCCTTGGGAAATTTTCCCAACTTCTTCAAGCAGGAGACTTGGAGCTTTCATTAAGCAGCAGCTTGGTCAAATCACACTGGAAAAGGTTATATGAAGGTTAATCTCTGCTGCTACCCAAAGAGCTCTTTGAAGGCAGGAATTGAAACATCTATAAGATACTTTTTCACCTTAATCTCTTTGATGCCATCCCAGGACCTGATGATAACAATTAATACCTATCAAGCTTTATTATATGTCAGACACTGACCAGCAAATTTTAAATGCATTACTCATTTAGTGCTCACAACCCTTTGTGTTACTATTACTGTTTTAATGATGGGAAACTGAGGTAGAGAAAATGTATATAACTCATTAAACGTCATGTAACTAGATTTGGCAGAACCTATATGTAAATCAAAACTGATTCCAGAGATTTTGCTTTTAGCTTTTGTGTGATGGTACACTCCTCACTGTAGAAATCTGATGAATACATGTTTGTGGAGTAAATGACTGAATGAATGTGTCACAAGCTGGAATGTGGCCTCCTCCGTGAGGCCCCTCCCAGAGAAGCCATGCCCCTGCCCAGTTTGGCATTTGATTCCTCTAGTCCTGGCTTGCCGTCTCTTTAGCCTTCACTGAAGCAAAAGGAAGCATCTGGACTGGTGGCATTGATGGCTGATATCTCTATTTCTCCCCCACCCCATTCTGGGCAGCCTGACCTTAGGAGCCCTTGGTTCCAGCTTGCTTGTGACCTGATACTTCAGCTTGAGACCCAGAGGCCATGAGCCTCTGGACTGGCCCCGATGCAAGAGGCTGATGAACATTCCACACCTGTCAGCACTCCAGGTTTGGCCACTGATGGGACTAGACTGGGCACAAGGGTAGAGATTATATTGGCCCTCTCTGAAGAACTTTGTCAGGTGTACATGGCAACAACACCTCAGGTGGATGCTGGACCTCAGCTTCATAGAACCAAGGATATGGTGTCCTTTGAGCTGCCACTTACTGACAGGGCTGGAATACTGGCATGTAGCTAGTCCAAAGGTGGACTCTGTCCTTCATGGGAGGCCACTGGAACCCAACAGTTTCTTGCCAGCTACTATGTGCCTAGCATTGTGTTGGGTGTTATGAACATAGAAAGCTTCCTTGGCCACTGAAAGACTTCAAGCCTAACAGCACAGCTGACCATAGAAACTTATTACTATAACATCTGCCTGCAATGCGGGAGACCTGGGTTCGATCCCTGGGAAGATCCCCTGGAGAAGGGAAAGGCTACCCACTCCAGTATTCTGGCCTGGAGAATTCCATGGACTGTATAGTCCATGGGGTCACAAAGAGTTGGACATGACTGAGTGACTTTCACTTTCACTTCATTATCATCAATGCTATGTTATGTATGCATGTACTTTGGAGATACAGAAACTGGAGCATTTAATTTAACAGGAAGAGTGATATTAGGGTAAGCTGCCAAAGGAAGGGATAGTTTAGGGTGAAATTAAGTAAAACTCTTGCACAGTAGCTAGTACACAGTAGTGTAAGCACTGTACTTAACAAATCTATCCTTGAGATGCTCAAGGATATCAAATATCATTATCAGCAGCAATAGCAGTAGCATCCTTAGATCTAGAAAATACGTGAGTGATCTTTAGGCACAGAAATCAGGAAAAGGCTAGCAAAACTTTAAGAGGAGAAAATGTTATTCCCAAGGATAAATTTTTAAAATGTATTGAAAAGGCAGCATATTTTCAGGTTGGAAACTGGGAAGACACCGAGTCTCAGCTTGGGCGATATAGTTTCAATTGGCCATGACTATCTGTGTGCATTGGGAAAATCATTTTCCCTGTGGGTTCCTTTTTATAATTTGTAAATGCATTAAAATGGATTATGTTATCCAAGAGTCCTTCTAATAGCAGAGTCTACAATCTCCACAATATCTCAAGGAAAATGTCTTGCAATCAATAAAATATTACTAGACACTTACAGAAACTGAAAGATGTATTCCATAGCCAAGAGAAAGATCGGTTAATAGAAAGTAACTCTGAGATATTGGAATGAGTGGACTAGGACTTTAAAGCATCTATTTTAAACATGTTCAAGAAATTAAAGAAAAATGTGGTCATAATGAACAAACAGATGGGTAGTAACAGAGAAATGAAAAGTGTAAAAAAGAACTTGATGAGTCCTTTACAGTGTAAAACTAAACTACTTGAAATTTTAAAATGATGACAAGTAAGTGAACTTGGAAAATTAATAGAAACCATTTAATCCAAAGGACAGAGACTTGACAAAATGAAAAGAGCCCCAGGAACCAGTTGTACCAAGTCAGGTTATCTAACATATATTTAATTGGAGTTGAAGAAGGGGAATAGAAAGGAGAAGGAAACAATATTTTTGAAAAAGGAATGCTTAAAGTGTCCAAGTTTGGCAGAAAGCAAAAACTACAAATTCAAGGAACTCAAAGAAATCAAGGAGAATATGTATAAAAGAAGCCACATTTAGGTATTACATCTTAAATCTGCCAAAAGTCAAAGAGAAAGAATTGTTGAAAACAGACAAGAGATATGACACAGCACATACTGGGAACATTGATACGCGTATGACGACTGACTTCTTTCAAAAGAGTGAGGACAAGAAGGTAACCGAATGACGCCTTGAAGGTGCTGAAAAGAGAAAGTCAGTCCAGTATCGCAGACTTCTATATTCTTCAAAAACGATAGCAAATAAATGCATTTTCTAGAAAATAAAAGTGGAGAGTATTTGTTGCCAGTAGATGATAACTTCAGAAATGCTGAAGAAAAATTGCCAAGCTGAAGGAAAATGATTCCAGAAAGAAAATCATATCTACAGGAAGGAATAACAAGCACAGGGAATAGAAAGTCTGTGAATAGCTATGAAAGACTGTATTTTTTCTTTTCATAATTTCTTTAATAGACATATGACTGTCTTAAGCAAAAGAAACAGTGTGTAGGGTTTATAACAAATATAGAGTTACTATTTATGACAACAATATCAAAAGGATAGGAAGTAAAGGCTAGTGAGATATTCTGTTACATAGTTATCATATATTACATGAAGAGGTACTATACAAACTCCAGCCAGACTGTGGGCAATGGTTAAGGATGCATAAAGTAGTCCTTTGAACGAGCACTAGAATATAATGCATAGAGGCAGAGCTGAAAAGTCAGTCATAGAATTAAATGAAATACTAAAAAAGATTTGATTAACCCAAAAGAAGGCAAAAAGGAAGAGAGATGGATGAAACAAAAAGAGATGGCAAAGAGAAAAACAATGGCATTATGATAAAACCAGCTATATAAAAATTATACTAAATGTAAGTAAATGGAACACTCCAGTTAAAAGGCAGGGATTGTCAGAATAAATAAAATGTCAAGACCCCACTATATATTTTTTTGTACAAGAAATGATGTGTATAAAATACAGATATGCTGTGCTCAGTCGCTTCAGTTGTGTATGACTCTTTGCGACTTATGGACTGTAGCCTGCCAGGCTCTGCTGTCCGTGGGATTCTCCAGGCAAAAATACTGGAATGGGTTGCTGTGCCCTCCTCCAGGGGATATTCCCAACTCAGAAATCAAACCCATATCTAGGGCATGCTCCTGTGTTGCAGGCAGGTACTTTATCCACTGAGCCACCTAGGAAGCCCTCTCTTATTCCTACTTAACCTTTATTATTTAACAATGATAATACATTGCAATAAATTCTCATTAGTAATATGCTAAGTAGTAGTGGGATGAGCCAATAGAGATAGATTGAAAATAAAGGATGAAAAAAGCTATATCAAGTAAACTATAGCATAAAAAAACTGGAGTAATTTTATTAGTATCAAACAAAATAGACTTTAAGACAAACAGTATTTTCAAAGACAGAGACATTTCATTATGATAAAAGGGTCTATTTATCTGAAAGACATAGCAGTTTAAATGTGTCAGTTCAGTTCAGTTCAGTTCAGTTGCTCAGTGGTGTCTGACTCTTTGCGACCCCATGAATCGCAGCACGCCAGGCCTCCCTGACCATCACCAACTCCCGGAGTTCACTCAGACTCACGTCCATCAAGTCAGTGATGCCATCCAGCCATCTCATCCTCTGTTGTCCCCTTCTCCTCCTTCCCCCAATCCCTCCCAGCATCAGAGTCTTTTCCAATGAGTCAACTCTTCGCATGAGGTGGCCAAAGTACTGGAGTTTCAGCTTTAGCATCATTCCTTCCAAAGAACACCCAGGACTGATCTCCTTTAGGATGGACTGGTTGGATCTCCTTGCAGTCCAGGGGACTCTCAAGAGTCTTCTCCAACACCACAGTTCAAAAGCATCAATTTTTCAGCGCTCAGCTTTCTTCACAGTCCAACTCTCACATTCATACATGACTACTGGAAAAACCATAGCCTTGACTAGATGGACCTTTGTTGGTTGCCTACTAATAGAACATAAAACTCCATGAAGCCAAAATTTACAGAACTAAAGACAGGGCGGAACTTCATTGGGCAGAAATATGGATGTCAAGTCACTTCCTCTACCTCAGTTCAGTTCAGTTCAGTCACTCAGTCATGTCTTACTCTTTGTGACCCCATGAATCGCAGCACACCAGGCCTCCCTGTCCATCACCAACTCCCAGAGTTCACCCAGACTCAAGTCCATCGAGTTGGTGATGCCATCCAGCCATCTCATCCTCTGTCATCCCCTTCTCCTCCTGCCCCCCTTCCTCTACCTAGTCCCTTCTTATTTAGCAGAAGTCCAGGGCATCAGTACTTAATAATTTCCACCATTCATCACCTTACATTAGGCACTTACGCATATTTTTGCTCATTTAATCTTCCCACCAATTACTTGAGGTAGGAATTCTTGAATCTTTAACAAAGGCAATCATAATAGTATCAGTAACATCCGTATGTGCAGAGGGCTTACTGGATGACAGACGCTGTACTAAGAACATCATGCTGTTCCAGTGAATCCTCCCAGCAACTGATGAGCTGGGCATTATCATCGCCCCATTTAACAGATGAGAAAACTGAGGTGCGGCGAGTTTAGGTCTCTTTCCTATAGTCACAGAGCAAATAGGCAAGGGAGCAAAAGTTTGATCTCGGGGGTTCCATGTTTAGATTGGAGAGAGGCTTTTCAGAGGGCTGGTCCCAGGCTGAGTGATGAAGTCTGTTTTCAGGCCTGCCCTTCTACTGGAGGTACATGCCTTTGTGTGCATCTAAGTCACTATGCTTTTCTAGACTCCTGCCGGTGGCACTCACAACCTCATTGCAGGCTATGCCCTCCTGTTCCCTTCACTTGCCTCTATCTTCAGGAAAGAATCCACATTTGTCATTTATGAATGTATTGGGTTGGCTGAAAGCTTCTTGAGAATTTCCCTTCCAGGGGCTTCTGCACTTGCAGCCTCTCTTCTCACTGGAGGGTAGGACCATGAGGGCTGACAGATCCAGGATGAAATCCCTGCTCAACACCCTCATGTAGTTTAACCTTAATTTTCTCAACTGGAAGTGGGAATAATGTCTGACTCAGAGGGCTAGGACAAGGGTTCCATTAAATCAGGTACACACAACACCAGCTCTTGGGCCCAGATTTCTTTTCCTCTACTCCTCTGCTCCCAGCCACTCCCCTTAGGAATTCATGCATCAGGAGAAGGTGGGGGAAATCTTCTGAGAAGCAGTAGGGACAGCCAGTCAACTATGATGTACTGTCAAGGCAGACTTTTTTTTTTCTTTCTGTAGTTGTTATATTTTACTTTTCAAGTAACACTGATTAAAAATATTTATACACCAACTTTTTAAAAAAATTTTATTTTATTTTTAAACTTTACAATATTGTATTAGTTTTGTCAAACATCAAAATGAATCCGCCACAGGTATACCCGTGCTCCCCATCCTGAACCCTCCTCCCTCCTCCCTCCCCATACCCTCCCTCTGGGTCGTCCCAGTGCACCAGCCCCAAGCATCCAGTATCGTGCATCGAACCTGGACTGGCGACTCGTTTCATACATGATATTATACATGTTTCAATGCCATTCTCCCAAATCTCCCCACCCTCTCCCTCTCCCACAGAGTCCATAAGACTGATCTATACATCAGTGTCTCTTTTGCTGTCTCGTACACAGGGTTATTGTTACCTTCTTTCTAAATTATATATATATATGTGTTAGTATACTGTATTGGTGTTTTTCTTTCTGGCTTACTTCACCCTGTATAATAGGGTCCAGTTTCATCCACCTCATTAGAACTGATTCATATGTATTCTTTTTAATGGCTGAGTAATACTCCATTGTGTATATGTACCACAGCTTTCTTATCCATTCATCTGCTGATGGGCATCTAGGTTGCTTCCATGACCTGGCTATTATAAACAGTGCTGCGATGAACATTGGGGTACACGTGTCTCTTTCCCTTCTGGTTTCCTCAGTGTGTATGCCCAGCAGTGGGATTGCTGGATCATAAGGCTGTTCTATTTCCAGTTTTTTAAGGAATCTCCACACTGTTCTCCATAGTGGCTGTACTAGTTTGCATTCCCACCAACAGTGTAAGAGGGTTCCCTTTTCTCCACACCCTCTCCAGCATTTATTGCTTGTAGACTTTTGGATTGCAGCCATTCTGACTGGTGTGAAATGGTACCTAATAGTGGTTTTGATTTGCATTTCTCTGATAATGAGTGATGTTGAGAATCTTTTCATATGTTTGTTAGCCATCTGTATGTCTTCTTTGGAGAAATGTCTGTTTGGTTCTTTGACCCATTTTTTGATTGGGTCATTTATTTTTCTGGAGTTGAGCTGCAGGAGTTGCTTGTATATTTTTGAGATTAGTTGTTTGTCAGTTGCTTCATTTGCTATTATTTTCTCCCATTCTTAAGGCTGCCTTTTCACCTTGCTAATAGTTTCCTTTGTTGTGCAGAAGCTTTTAAGTTTAATTAGGTCCCATTTGTTTATTTTTGCTTTTATTTCCAATCTTCTGGGAGGTGGGTCATAGAGGATCCTGCTGTGATGTATGTCGGAGAGTGTTTTGCCTATGTTCTCCTCTAGGAGTTTTATAGTTTCTGGTCTTACGTTTAGATCTTTAATCCATTTTAAATTTATTTTTGTACACACCAACTTTTAAGTCCACAGTTTAGTAATGTTATTTGTAGCATATTCAAAAGCAGAGACATTATTTTGCCAACAAAGGTCCGTCTAGTCAAGGCTATGGTCTTTCCAGTGATCATGTATGGATGTGAGAGTTGGACTGTGAAGAAAGCTGAGTGCAGATGAATCGATGCTTTTGAACTGTGGTGTTGGAGAAGACCCTTGAAAGTCCCTTGGACTGCAAGGAGATCCAACCAGTCCATCCTAAAGGAGATCAGTCCTGGGTGTTCTTTGGAAGGAATGATGCTAAAGCTGAAACTCCAGTACTTTGGCCACCTCATGCGAAGAGTTGACTCATTGGAAAAGACTCTGATGCTGGGAGGGATTGGGGGCAGGAGGAAAAGGGGATGACAGAGGATGAGATGGCTGGATGGCATCACCAACTTGATGGATGTGAGTCTGAGTGAACTCCGGGAGTTGGTGATGGACAGGGAGGCCTGACGTGCTGCGATTCATGGGGTCACAAAGAGTCGGACACGACTGAGCGACTGAACTGAACTGAACTGACTGAAAAGAATGCAGCCTTGTTCTGACTGGCAGAAGGTTGTGGACAATGTGTCTCTGTGTGTGCAGGCACTGGTGTTCTGGAACACACTGGTGTTCTGGAAATGGGGCAGGAAAGTAAAAATGAAGAAAACCAGAGCATGAAATGGAACGTTTTAAGATAGTAGCATTATATGCAAATCATGATAGACAG
Source organism: Bos grunniens (assembly GCF_055505025.1). Lineage (NCBI taxonomy): Eukaryota > Metazoa > Chordata > Mammalia > Artiodactyla > Bovidae > Bos > Bos grunniens. The sequence goes on along the minus strand of NC_141185.1, from coordinate 53,499,425 downwards.
ACTGGTCACGTGTGTGGACTCGGGTAAATCTTTTTATTAATCAGCTTATTATGTGTCCAAGGAAGGAGGGTGTTAGGTAGTATTTAAGAGAGATTTAGTCCCACTATAAGATGAGAGAAAAGATAATCTGAGCTGAGTATTAGACAGGAAGTGTGGAGCAGTGTGATCCTTCCATAATTTTAGCTATTAACCTCCCTCTAGATTTTTGCCGTGTCTGAGAGTCACATGCACTATTATTCCCTTAATGTTTTTCTTAACATTGACTCACTTTTTTAAAACCTTTATTTTATGGGTATAGTTGATTTACAATGTTGTGTTAATTTCTTCTGTACAGCCGTGAATCAGTGGTTCACACACACACACACATATATTCTTTTTCATATTCTTTTCCATTATGGTTTATCCTAGGATATTGAATATAACTTCTGTTATATACAGTAGGACTTTATTGTTTATTCATTCCATATATACTAGTTTGCATCTGCTAATCCCAAATGCCCAATCCATTCTTCCCCCAGCCCCCTTCTCCTGGGCAAACACAAGTCTCTTCTCTACGGCTGTGAGTCTGGTTCTGTTTCATAGATAATTTGTGTCATATTTCAGATTCCACATGTAAGTAATATCATACGGTATTTGTCTTACTTCAGACTTAATCTGTCTGGCTTACTTCACTTAGTATGATAATCTCTAAGCCCATCTGTGTTGCTGCACATGGCTTTATTTTGCTCTTTTCTAATGGCTGAGTAGCATTCCATTGTCTGTAGGCACCACACGTCTGCTTTATCCATCCATCTGTTGATGGACATCTAGGTTGTTTCCATGCCTGCCTATTGCAAATAGCGCAGCAGTGAACATCAGGTGCATATAGCTTTATTGCTGGGTAATATGGTCGTTCTGGGGCTTCCCTGGTGGCTCAGTTGGTAAAGAATCTGCCTGCAATGTGGGAGACCCAGGATGGTAGTTCTATTTTCCGTTTTTTGAGGAACCTCCACACTGTTCTTCTTTTGAAGAAGGAACGAATGAATACCTGAGAAAACGGTTTTATTGTGCTAATTAGGTATTTTTTTCTCATACAGGCCGAGATACAACCTATCCATCAAAACATAAACTGTTTGTCTGAGTTCCACCCAGATAGTCACATGGCCACCTGGGAGAGTGTGCCACGTTCCACAGGGAAGATTCAAAGGGGGAGTTTGTTCCAGCTCTGACATCTCCTGGCTGTGTGACTTGGAGCCAGGGAGTCCCTCTCTTTCTCCTACCCCATCAAGTCACTGAACATAAAGCCTGTTAAGGTCACACAGTCCTGGAGTTTCCTCTGGAACCTTCTGACCAAATGCTTTTCAGGTCCCTGCTGGGCAGGGAAATAACCCCTTGTGGTGGTCTGAACCCTCTCGGGACAGTTCTGCATCTGCCCTACATTGGGCTCCTGGGACCTCCACCCTTTACTTCTGTTTCTTGCCTTCCTCTGCACATCCTTTCCAGCCTGGTGGCAGTTGTCGTGCATCTAGAGGCCAAGTCGTGTTGAGCAGGACCAGGGTCTCCTCTGTTGCGGTTAGGAGTCATCCGTTGGTGATGTCCATAACAGTAATACCCAGCTCTCACTGATGGGCACGTCCTCTGTGCCAGGTGCCTTGCTGAGCTCCTGCACAGGTGGGACCTCAGTGTAGCCTCACTGCCATCCTGGTTACAGGTACAACTTTCACGCCCCTCAAAGATGATGCATTTGACTGAAAAGACACTTTGGGAATCTGGGGCCAGGCTGACACTCATGTGGCTCTCCCCTCTGGCTCACCTGCCAAACCTTTCCATGGTCAACACTGTTTTGCCACGTCTCTTACCTTACTCTTGCAGAGTTGGTGTGGAGGATCCAGGAGCAGGAGTGTCCATCTGGCTCTGTTATATTTCATCTTGTGGGATCTGGTCCACCACTCAAGGCTGCTGAAATCTATTTGGATCCCAACTATGTCAGCTGACATATTTCTGTCTTTCTCAATCGGGTGTCATCAGAAAATTTGGTAAGCTTGTAGTCTTTATTTTCATCCCAAGTCATTGATAAAAATGTTGAATAGGAAGGGCCAGGGGAATTCTCAGAAGGCCGTTAGGAAATTCCCTCTGAATCAGCAATTTATTAATTTATCGCTCTTTGAATACTGGCAGTATACTAGCTATTGGATCCTCCTATTTATACAGACCTGTGCTTATTTCTCCGGCTTATTCACAAAGTATCATGAGATTCTTGGGGCTGAGATTATGGGATAAGAGGGCAGGTATGCAGTAAAGGGTTAACCCTGTCCAAATAAAGTTCTGACTCTTGCTTGGCTCCAGAGAGGTGATTTCTCAGTCCTTTGAATATGCTGTCTAAGAGTGTGTTTACCTGGGGACCTTGGGCCATGCTAGATGTGTGTGCTTAGTTGCTCAGTTTTGTCTGACTCTTTGCAACCCCATGGACTATAGCCTGCCAGGCTCCTCTGTCCATGGGGATTCTCCAGGCAAGAATATTGGAGTGGGTTGCCATGCCCTCCTCCAGAACTATGCAAACAATATCATTTAGGTGGGGACCTTGGATCATGGTGTGATCTTGACCTCTGGAGGGGCTGGAGACTAAAGTCTGTTGTGTCTACATGACCAAACCCCGGTGAAAACCCTGGACAACCAGCCTCAGGTGAGCTTCCCTGGTTGGCAACGCTTTGTGCAGGTTGTAACCCACTGTTGCTGGGAAAAGTAAGCACTGACCACACAGTGGCCTGAGTGCGCATGCCTGGTGTCTCTGGGACCCTGCTCTGTGTGCCTCTTCGTTCTGCTGATTTTGATCTGTATCCTTCTGCTATAATGAATCATAACTGTAACAGGGCTTTCCAGGTGGCACTAGTGGTAAAGAATCCTCCTGCCAGTGCAGGAGATGCAAGAGGCTTGGGTTTGATCCCTGGGTCAGGAAGATCCCCTAAAGTAGGAAATGGTAACCCTTTCTGGTATTCTTGCCTGGGAAATCCCATGGACAGAGGAGCCTGGTGGACTTACAGTCCATGAGTTGCAAAGAGTGGGACACAACTGAGCACATGAGCATGGCAACTGTTGCTGAGTTGTGTGAATCCTTCTTGTGAATTATAGGACCAGGAGGTGGGGTTGGACACCTCTTGAAACTACAACGGAAATCTCTGGATCACATTAAATGTACCTTTCTTTGAAGCCAGCGGACTGAGTTCTATCCAGGTTTCTCTAAATGCCTTCTTCAAGAGGTACAAAGTCACTTTCTCTTCTGCGCAAAGTAGCATCCTTGCTAACCTTCCCCAGGGTCTGACTGCCCTGTGTGGGTCAGGAGCGCTCATTTCAATCTTCCATGGATGCTGTTTTGCCCAGGAGGACTTCAAGCTTGGGTATCTCCTCCTGCCTTTTAGGAAAGTCTCTGCTGAAACTCAAATACTAATGGGGGCATGCACACTAAGCTACTGTCACTCATTTATACTCCAGCTGAAATTAATCAGCCCACTCGTGGAACTAGAGTCTCATTTGGACAGAATCCAGGAGAGGGATTCAAACGGCGTCAATTTTATGTCAGTGCTAACATAAGGGCCCATGAGCACAAAAATACCTTTAGTTCATGTCCTCAGAGTTGTTTGTGTGAATTCTCAGGACAAAGGGGCTTTTTCTCTTTTATTTAAAAAAATGTTTTTGGAGTCTAGTTGATTTACAATGTTGTTTCAGTTTCAGGTGGACAGCAAAGTGAATCACTCCTACACATATATCCACTCTTCTTTTTTTTTTTTTAAGATTTTTTTTTTCCCATTTAGGCTATTACAGAGCATTGACTAGAGTTCCCGGTGCCACACAGCAGGTTCTTATGAGTTATCTATTTTATATATGGTAGTGTGCATGGGAGAAGGCAATGGCACCCCACTCCAGTACTCTTGCCTGGAAAATCCCATGGACGGAGGAGCCTGGTAGGCTGCAGTCCATGGGGTCGCTAAGAGTCGACAACGACTGAGCAACTTCACTTTCGCTTTTCACTTTCATGCATTGGAGGAGGAAATGGCAACCCACTCCAGTGTTCTTGCCTGGAGAATCCCAGGGACAGCGGGGCCTGGTGGGCTGCCGTCTATGGGGTCGCACAGAGTCAGACACGACTGAAGCTACTTAGCAGCAGCAGTGTGAATATGTCAATCCTAGTCTCCCAATCTCTTACTCATTCACTCATTTTTGGCTGCACTGTGTCGTTGATGCTGTGCATGGGCTTTCTCCAGTTGCGGTGAGTGGGGGCTATTCTTCACTTGCAGAGTGTGGGCTTCTCACTGTGATGGCCTCTCTTGTTGCCGAGCACAGGCTCTAGGCACGAGGGGTCAGTAGTTGTGGTACACGGGCTTAGCTGACCCCGAGGCAAATGGGATCTTCCTAGACCATGGGTTGGACCTGTGTCCCCTATATTGGCAGGTGGATCCTTTACCACAGGACTACCAGGGGAGTTTGGCTTTTTCCTTTAAACTATTTTTGAGATATATGTTGGTAGGGAGGGCTTATTTTTCCTCCTGCCCTTTGCTTTATCCTACAACCAAGAGGCGTGAATATCTGCCTTTAAGGTAATGACATGGGACAGTGCGCGCCTTCCTGCATCCCTGGACCTTTAAGGGATCATAGAATGTGTGCCTCAAAAAGCTCCACTCCTTATAGGAGATGTAAAGCCTTTTTGTTGTTTAGTTACTAAGTCATGTCTGACTCTTTATGACCCCGTGGACTATAACTCGCCAGGCTCCTCTGTCCATGGAATTCTCCTGGCAAGAATGTTGGAGTCGGTTGCCATACCTTCTCCAGGGGATCTTCTCAGCCTAGGGATCAAACCCACATCTCCTGCTTGGCAGGCAAGATTCTTTATCACTGAGCCACCTGGGAAGCAGGGGCCTTTATTTCTTCTCTCCTGTCATCAGAGGTGGGGGAAGTGGAGGGATCAACTGCCCCTCTACCCCCACACTTGATTAATGTGAGATGTTATAGTCCAGTCCCTACATGGAAGGTCTTTATATTTAAAGCCATTAAGAATGGCTTCATGGGCTCCAAAATCACTTTGGATGGTGACTGCAGCCATGAGCATAAAAGACACTTGCTCCTTGGAAGAAAAGCTATGACAAACCTAAACAGTGAATTAAAAAGCAGAGACCTCATTTTAAAAACAAAGGTGTGTATAGTCAAGGCTATGGTTTTTCCAGTAGTCATGGACAGATGTGAGAGTTGAACCATAAAGAAGGCTGAGCGCTGAAGAATTGGTGCTTTCAAACTGTGGTGTTAGGGGACTCTTGAGAGTCCCTTGGACTGCAAGGAAATCAAACCAGTCAATCCAAAAAGAAATCAGTCCTGAATATTCTTTGGAAGGATTGATGCTGAAGCTGAAGCTCCAATACTTTGGCCACCTGATGTAAAGAGCTGACTCATTGGAAAAGATCCTGCTGCTAGGAACAGTTGAGGGCAGGAGGAGAGGGTGACGACAGAGGATGATATGGTTGGATGGCATCACTGACTCAATAGACATGAGTTTGAGCAAACTCTGAGAGACAGTGAAGGATAGGGAAGCCTGGTGCTGCAGTCCATGGGATTGCAGAGTTGGATACAACTGAGCGACTGAACAGCAACAAGAGTGGAAGTTTCTGGAGGGCAGAAACCACATGAATTTCATCCTTGAATCTGAGGGTGTGGCCTGGCCTAGCATGGAGAGGGAGTAACTGACATGCTGTCTGTCTCCTAACTTGGGAATGTTTCAGCCAAGTAGGATCAGGAAATGCAGAGTCCCTTTCCTCGGTCACCACAACCGGCTTGGGCAGCTGCCAGCTGGCTGCTCTGATGCTCATGAGAGCTCCCCGAGCTCTGCACGGGGTTGTTGGCTGTGAGCCCAGGCCTTCCTGCCTAGCTGGGCTCTTGGTCGGTCATGAAGTTCAATGAGCTCACTCTCCAATTTCACACGTGCATGTTGTGCTTGGAGCTTGCTGGAGATTGGAGACAAAAGCTGTCAGGCATCAAACCCACGGGCTCTCTGTGGCCATGTTGTCAATGGGGTCAGAAATGGGGCTTCCTGAACGTTTTCTCCTCTAATATTGTTGTCAATCAGCTGTGGATCCCCTGGGGATCTTGTGAAAATGCAGCTTCTGATTCAGGAGTTCTGGGGTGGGTCTAACAAGCCACCAAGTGATGACCTGACCACACTCTGAGAAGCCAATATCTAAAGGACTATAAGACACGTGGGTGTCGACATGGTGGGGCAAGGTTTAGGTGGCCAACTAGCCACTAAAACTCTTGTGACACATTCTGAGCAGAAGATATAGAAAGAAGTGATGGATCCTGCATTGGTCTGGAGGAAACCAGCCACCAGGGCATCTACTCTCCCTGAGGCAGGGGACAGGGCTCCCAGCCTGCATTGTATGACTTTGATCAATGCATTTGCAGCGGCAAGAGGCAGGATGGTGTAATGGCTTCTGCTTGTGGTTTGGTGCCAATTCACCTCGGCAGGTTGGGCATACCCTCCTAAGCTCTGTTCCTATGGCCCAGAGCTTTCTCTGTGCCTGAGTTTTCTCTTTTGTAAAAGGGAGGTGCAATCATAGTATCGCCTGGTGCTAGTGCTAAAGAATCTGCCTGCCAGTGCAGGAGACACGGTTTTGATCCTTGGGTTGGGAATATCCCCTGGAGTAGGAAATGACGACCCGCTCAAGTATGCTTGCCTGGAAACTTCTATGGACAGAAGAGCCTGGAGGGCTACAGTCCATGGGGTTGCAAAGAGTCGGACACAACTGAGCATGCACTGTCTCTGTCTGTAGGGTTGCTGTGAAAGCTGCAGATTATATAAGGGACTCGGTTGATAAAAAACAACCCAGAGTAGTTCTTTTCCTTCTCAGCCAGAGCTCCAGTCCCTCAGCCTGGAACCTCAGGGGGCCCTGGGCTTCTGTGCCCTGCAAGGCCACGGTTGTGCAAGCGCTCTCGGGTCTCTTGTTACCCAGGAGCCGGCAACAGACCAAAATAAAGTTGAGAGGGGGACCGGCGGGGAGGGCCGAGCGAGCCTCTGTAGGGAGTCTGACCAGGTCAGCTGGGAATGCCTGTCAGCCATCCAGGGTGGCTCCTGCGTGGGCCTGGAGGTGGGTGAGTGACTCATGCCGGGGGCCCTCTCTACCCCCATGCCCAAGTGCTCCTCCCTTCCCGGGTCGGGGCTCACCTAATCCCCGCAGTGGGTGTCGGGGGGCACCCGCACCTGGGCTGAGGGCTAGGGTTGCAGCGTGCTCACTTCACACTCGGCAGCGTGCAGCTGAGGCCCTCTCCCCGGGCAGCGAGGTCAGCTTGGCAGACATTGCCTCTCCAGCCTTGATCTGGATCTGGCCGCAGGCAGCCGATTCCCCCGGACCCGACGAGGTGATGGCCGAACAAGAAGCCAGTGGGCTGCAGGTCCTACTGCACACGCTCCAGGTAGGCAAGAGGCTGAAGGCCGCCCGAGCTAGCCAGCCGGATCTTTGCTGCGCGGGGCCTGCCTGGGAGCCAGGGCTCTCCCTGCAGTCTGCTCTGGCCGCAGTGGCCTGGTTTGCTAACCAGCAGTAACACCCGAGTCAGCAGCAGCTCTCACCTTGAGGCTGACCTAAATGATGCTCTGGTGTTTAAATATTAAACCTGACTGTGTTGATGAGTGTGCTGCTTAAATTATTGAACCTGGTGGGATTAGAGGCTCAGGCTAAAAGATCCAGGTTTGCTCGAGATGAGCAAGATGGAAAAAAAGGCTGTTTGGCAAATGTACGCCTGTTTAACTTCTGCCTGAGCAGGACAGGAGACCCCGGGGTGGAGGTGTGTGTATAGAAGTAGGAGGAAAGGGGGGCATCAGGAAGACCAGTCCTCTGGGCTTCTGTTGAATGGCCATTACCAGGTTCCCAGCGAGTGGTCCTTGTCAGAATCACCTAGGATGCCTGCTCACAGTGCCTCTTCTCAGTGGGATCTGCTGGAAGGAATCACTGTCACCAGGGGCGGGGGCCTGGGAATCTGCCTTGCCTTCTATGGGATTCTAGTCACTCCTGATTTTGAGATTTCTTGTCCCAGGGCATGGGTTTGCTAACTTATCTGCAGACTAGACACTCCCAGAGGGTGTTGAAAAAATGTGGATACCCACCCACCCAAATTCAGATTTAATTGATCTGGGGAGTAACCTGAGCATTGGATCTTTGAAACCCTCCCCTCCCAGGTGGGCTCAAAGTGCAACTAAAGTCAATGAATCACTGCTCTGTAGACTTGGGTAGATGCTTGCACTGAACCGGATGCAGGGAACAGCAGACCTCAAAGGGGCCCAAGAGATCATCCATTCCAGGATTCTAAACCTGAAGTTCATGGACAGGCGGCACGAGAGAATGGGCTTCAGGGACTCCATGACCCCCACCCATGGATTTAGAATGTCAATGTTTTGCACTTACATTCATTCTTCCCAGCTTTGAAAAGTTTCGTTTTCCTTGGATTCTTGAGAAAAGCTATATTCCTAAACATACATTTAGAGTTTTGAGCAAACTCTGGGAGATAGTGAAGGCCAGGGAAGCCTGGTGTGCTGCAGTTCTTGGGGCTGTCAAAGAGTTGGACTTACATGACTTAGTGACTGAACAAAATATCCCCAGAAATTTGAAAAACCGGGAAATCCAACCTTCCAGTGCACAGTTAAGGCAACTGAGTTTCAGAAGTGAAATAGCTTCCCAAGGTCATGTAACCACTTAATAGGGGAACTGGGACTAGCACCAGAGAACTTCAGTATCCCATGGACCAAGTGTCTTTGACTCATTCTATTCGGTGCAACAAAGGCAAGAATGCATCTGGGTTAGGAGTGTTGGCGGTGGGAGTGGGCCTGAAAATAAATATGCAGTTGGCCTGGAAGTCACTGCAGGATAAACTCAATCTCCTGTCTTTCTACTGTGGGGTTTCTGATTGATATTTAGAATGATTGTTCCAGATTCTCAATCATCAAAGAAAGACTGAATTAAATTCATTATACCCTGTGTGCTAAGTCACTGTAGTCGTGTCTGACCCTTCATGATCCTATGGACTATAGCCTGCCAGGCTCCTCTGTCCATGGGATTTCTCCAGGCAAGAATACCGGAGTGGGTTGCCATGCTCTCCTCCAAGGGTTCTTCCCTATCCAGGGATCCAACCTGCATCCCTTGCATTGCAGGTGGATTCTTTACCACTGAGCCACTGGGGAAGCCCTCAGTATGCACTACTTATTCCCAATTAACCAAAACACTAAAATAATTGGAACACGCTTGCCCTGTGCACTCTAGTTGATCTCAGAATCTGGTGGTGGAATTGACTTGGGTTCCTGGCTGAGCCCTCTCTCCAGGTGTCTGCCAGAGTCTGGTTTCAGTTTTGAGGGTATATTAAAAAAAAAGGAGAGCGAGAACCCAGAACAGATATTCCATGGAATAATGTGTCCTGATGAGTTTCCTGCCCCTCCTCATTCCCATCCCCATGGACTAGACCCTGAACAGTTCTGAAAAGGGCTTAGCTGGTGTGCTTTTGATGGAGGGTCTCAGAGGTCTTAGGGATTCAAGCCAGTCCTCCTTGTGCACAAAGGTAAGCGACCGAAGTGTTTGTACCGCTTCTCAAATCTCTGCAGAAAACAGCGGTTATGTCTGAGTAGGAGATCAGAATGTGAGTTCTCCATGTCTTTCAGAAGCACTCAGAACATAGCCAAGGGAAGGAGAAAGAGAGACCAGATGACCAGGAAGACAACGCACAGGGGTGACCATGTCCCCACGATATGATGGGGACTTCCGTCTCCTTGGGCGACTATGACAAAATCAACTAGATTATTAAGAAATATTGGTTTTCCAGGGACAGCCTTGGTAGTTCAGTGGCTAAGACTCCATGCTCCCAATGCAGGGGACCCAGGTTTGATCCCTAGTCAGGGAACTAGATCCTGCATGTTGCAGTGGAGACCTAGCACAGCCAAATAAATACATATAAAAGAAATATCAGTGTTTTACCTATTCCCTTTCCCTTAACAATTGGGAAAGGGCTAAGTGCTTTTTTTCCTACCCCAGTTTCAACAGATTTATCTCTGCCCTGAAAGGATGAGAATCAGATTTCTACCCAGACATTTTCCAAGTCTCTGACTTTTACCGTATGAGTTGAGACAGAAAATCATGAGATTGACTCTCGAGGGCCTGGGTGAAGGGAAGGCGGCACAGAACACAGGTGTGAGAGACAGGAACAACTGGCTTCTGCCCCATTCCTGGCACTTACCAGCTGTATACCCTTAGGCAAGCCCCACAACCTCTCTGAGCCTTCATTTCTAGATCTGTAAAAGTAGGGGGCGGGGAGCAATAAAAATACTTTCCTCAGCCCTTTGTGCCAGGATTAAGAGAAGCCATTTGAAAAGTGCTTATAAACTATAATCGACAGTTCAAGTGACTCTGGTTTTTATGATTTCCCCGGCTGAGGACTCAGTGGAGAGGCTGGGAACATTTGCCTAGGCTTTTCATCATCCCATCCCTATTTCCTGGATGGGCTCCAGAACCCTTGGAAAAAAGGGGAGGTGTCTTGTCCATCCTGCTCTTGTTTCTCCGTGTGGTTTGAGCTAATGGGGAAGATGGGGAGCTGCCAGGGTAACAGGATGTGGGCGCCAGGCCAGCCCCGAAGCCGGGAGCCCTCAGCCGGCAATGTCCCACAGGATGCCATCTCTGACACACTTTGAGCTGTGATATGGGCACATTTTTTGCTATTTGCATTTGCACTTTATTATTTGATGTTATAGCTGCTCAGACTGAATCCCAGCTCTGCGTCTTGGCCACAAGGTGAATAGTGAAGCTCCTTTGCTTGACTTGGGCTCTGGAACTTTATCTATTATGGATTGCGAATGAGGTTGCTGCATGTGCGGTTTCCGGTCCCGAGTGAGCATCAGGCTCAGATAATAGAAAGCCTGGAGGAGGTGGCAACTGCACTGTTCCCTTGGACTTCTTCCTTCAAGGTTTATTTCTGAGACAACAGGTGATTTCAGCCTCTGGGCTGCGAAGAGGGGATGGGTGGAAAAATGATGACTGATATGTTTCATTCATAGCACTTGGGGGTTTTGTTTCCAAAACATATGCTTAAAAATTTCTAGAATACTTCACAAAGGATGTAGAAATATCCATCTATCGTACATCCATAGGACCTGGTGTGGCGGAAACTGAGCTTTCCCCTTGGACATCAACAGAAGGGTTTGGAAAAATGCTTGGAAAGGACCAAAATCCTTGGTCCTTGGAAAAGGACCAAGTTTCCTTTTAGATAGCAAGCATTGTGTCTTCCCTGAATATCCAGTCAGGAGGAGTCTCTTCTCCCAAATTCCTTACCATGGCATTCATTACATACAAACTTGCTCTACAAGTATTTTTATCTTCCCATTATTCCTCTAGAACATTGTATTTTCATTGAAAAATGGGTCAACTTTCAGCAGAAGAAATTGGTGCAGTTAAGAGGGTAATGAGGGTCCCCAGGGATCGTTCTCATGGCATCAAAATGTGGAGAGTATTCAGTATTTGCTATGACACTGAGTTTGATTAAAACAGAAAATCTGAGAAGGGGAAGAGAGGAGATTGACATGGGAGTTTGCTCAAATGCTTGAGAGTCTTGAGTGGCAAGCTTCAGATCTAATCATGCCCTTGGCAATGGCTGCTTATCCATAAAGGTAGGTGATGGGGACTCCAGGACATTCAGCCAAGGTGACAGTGGTACAACTCTTTGGCTGGGGACATGAGCCATGACTGTATCTCTGCTTTTTACTGCCAAGTAATGTGATGTGTAGATTTCCCTGGTGTCTCAACAGGTAAAGAGCCCGCCTGCCAATAGGAGGTGCCAGAGACTCAGGTTTGATTTCTGGGTCTGGAAGATCTCCTGGAGGAGGGCATGGCAACCCACTCCAGTATTCTTGCCTGGAGAATCCCATGGACATAGGAGTCTGGCAGGCTATAGTCCATGGGATTGCGAAGAGTTGGATACGACTAGGTGTGCAGGCATGCGTGCACACACACCCTGTGATGTGTTACACACAACCTCCCCATCACTGACCTGACTTTTATCCTGGTCCTCTTCTTATCCATCCCCTCCCTTTAGCCCTTTCTTGTCACTTAACTCAAACTTGCATCTCACCCCATCCTGAGCCACTGTGCATCTCTAATCCCCCTCCAGGGGGAAGGTCAGAGACGGATTATGGCTCAGGGATTGGTGAAGTTGCACTGTTTAAACTTTTTTTTTTTTTAATTTAAAAGGAACAAAATTATTTTAGAGGCAGCATTCAATGTCCTTGTGTCAAAACAGTTCTAATAACACAGCATTAAAAGGACCAATGCATGCTAAGTCACTCAGTCATGTCCAACTCTTTGCATCCCATGGACAGAGGAGCCTGGTAGGCTGCAGTCCATGGGATTCTCCAGGCAAGAACACTGGAGTGGGTTGCCATGGCCTCCTCCAGGGGATCTTCCCAACCCAGGGATCGAATGTGCATCTCTTACATCTCCTTCATTGGCAGGCAGGTTTGTTACCACTATCGAGTTGAGTCCAAAAGTCCCATCCTCACTTTTGGTAATTGAGAGCTCCCCTCTGCTCCCACTGAACCCAGACTCTGGATCCAACTTCCTCCCTGAGCATCTACCTCCCCAAGGCAGCAGGCGAGGGACAGAAGGCCTGCATGGCTTTGAGGTGTAATTGAAAATTTGCCCTTGCTGGTGACATATTGAAGCTAATGGCCAACAGAGAGACCCACATTTACTCCACAACTGGCAACTTTTACTGGCAACATCACTCCACAATTTACTCAGTTACGAAAATTGGAACCCCTCTTATGAAAGTCAAACACAGTCTGGGTTAGAGCTCGGAAAGCATGCAACCAGGGAAGAGAAGTTGGTCTGGGTGGCTGATCACTGTACCATACCTGTAAGTGTGGGGGAAGGCAGCTATGAATCAAACAGACAAGGTGCTTCTTCATATTTCAGAAATAGGCACTTGGAAATGTATCCTCTTGGGTGTGAGCTCCATATCCTTTTGCCAGACCTGAAATGAAGGAAGTTGAAGGTTTGTGGGATCTGTGCTTTTTCACCAAGAGAATACTGCATGGTTCCCTCAAAGCAAGGGGTCTGCAAATCAGGTTCTTGAGAGAGAAAAGGATGTGTAGGATGAAGGAGAAATCGATAGCAGAGATGCCAGGAATACAAGAATGAGGAGAGCAAAGGGTGTGAAAGAAGACAGAGCACTCTGGGTCCTCTGCACCTTGTCCTGACTTGCTTCATTCATATTTGTTAGTTGAAAATGGCTTGAGATGCTTTGCACTGTAGTTCTTGTTCAGTTGCCAAGTTGTGTCCGACTCTTTGCGACCCCATGGACTACAGCACACCAGGCTTCCCTACCAGGCTTCCCTGTCCTTCACTATCTCCCAGAGCTTGCTCAGACTCATGTTAAGTCAGCGATGCCATCCAACCATCTCATCCTGTCAACCCCTTCTCCTTCTGCCTTCAATCTTTCCCAGCATCAGGGTCTTTTGATATGAGTCGGTCCTTCGCATCAGGTGACAAAGTATTGGAGCCTCAGCATCAGTCCTTTCAATGAATATCCATGGTTGATTTCATTTAGGATTGATAGGTTTGATCTCCTGGCTGTCCAGTGCTTTTGAATTGTGGTGCTGGAGAAGACTTTTGCATGGAGAGACTTTGTCAAATTCACGTTCTTATGTGTCTAATTTCCTCTACTTGGTCCCTTGAACTATAATAGTTAAAATAATAGTGAACATTTATTAAACAGTTTCTACATGTAAGAAGCTGTACAAAGTCCTTCACAGGCATCGTCTCATTTAATCCTTACAACAACCCTGTGAGTTGGGTGGTATTAGTGTCTGCATTGTAGAGCTCTCAAAGGGAAGGTTGGAGATGTTAATACATTTCTCATAGTCACACAGTGAATGAGTGGAGGAACTGGAATGTGAGCAGAGGGAATCTGACACGAGTGGACGTGCTCTTGCCAGGTGCATTAGCTCTCTGAGGAGAAACAGGGCCATTGCGAAGATTCAGAACACATTTTCCCAGGTGGTAGGTGTTTGTGGAGGAGAAAGGAGACCCCCTCCCTTGGGCACATCAGGCAAAGACAGCAGCTGTGCCCACAGTCCTGGCAGGACTGGCCCAGAGGGCAGAGAACAGGTGTCTACAGTGGGTGTCTGCAAACTTTGAAGGGTCCAATAGCAAAGTTTTTAGGCTTCTCAGGCCACACAATCTTTGTCACAGTTGTTCAGCCCTGCCGCTGTAGTTGTAGATGGCATGGGAAAGAAGGGGCTCTCTTGCAGTAAGATTTGTGTACAAAAACCAGGGAATGGGCTGGCCTTGGCTGTTGTGATAGATGGTGGACCCCTGGCGGGAGGTCCTTTGGGCCCAAGCAGGGTGTATGTCAGGGTGGGAGAAGGGACAGAAGGCGAGAGGTGGTGCATCAGGGGCCTGTTGGACTGGCTGCTGCCAAATGGGAACTTCCTTTATGTGTGTGGACGTCCTCCTCAACTTCCAGGCCGCCCTCCTTGCAAAGACAGCACAGAATATGATGCTCTGAGTTCCTCTGGGGGCAAGTCTTACAGAACCTGAAATGCACACTTCAGTATGTCATTTCCTGCTGCTGCTGCCTGCAGTTTTCTAAGTACCAGTGGAGACATTAGACTATTAATCCTCCAAGGAGGGTTTTCAGGGCATTTTAGCAGCACTTAACGTAAATGCCGCTGGTTTGATCCCTGGGTCAGGAACATCCCTGGAGGAGGGCATGGCAACCCACTCCAGTATTCTTGCCTGGAGAATCCCTTGGACAGAAGAGCCTGGCGGGCTACGGTCCATGGAGTCACACAGAGTTGGACATGACCGAAGCTGACTTAGCACATTGCACCAGTGTAGTAGGCAATTGTCTTGCAGATATTGTTTGTATTCAACAGCACTTCCAGCACAAGACATGTTCAGTTAAGCACTTCTTAGACTGGTTTCTACAGAACACCAGTGTTCCCTTGGATGCCAGTGAGTGTTCCACTCACAAAAGTTCTTGTTGACAGATGGATTGGAGATGTCGGGGTAAATAAACTTATTAGAATTGCTTACTGAACGATAATCAATCTTTTGAAAGCGTTTCAAACATTTATGTCCTCCAGCTCTCAGTTTAAATGCCTTTTACTTGGAGGGGAATGCTCTGACACCCCAATGTTCCTGACAGCCCAATGAACTGGGCTCTGAGTCCCATCTCCCTAGTTTGACTTTGCATAGAACTTGCCACTTCCTGATGCTTGTCTGTGCCTTCTTTCCTTTCTTCCACCAGGGCAGAGATGTCATCTGTCTTGTTCACCTTTATCCCTACTACCTAAAGCACTCTCTAGGACACAGTAGGCACTCAATAAATGTTTATTGATTGAATAATAAGATGAATGTGCGTGGTAAATTATCAAGTTGGGGATATAATATATAGCATTTCTAAATCACCTCCAGTTCAGTTGCTCAGTTGTGTCCGACTCTTTGCGACCCCATGAACTATAGCACGCCAGGCCTCCCTGTCCATCACCAACTCCCGGAGTCCACCTAAACCTATGTGCATCGAGTTGGTGATGCCATCCAACTGTCTCATCCTCTGTCGTCCCCTTCTCCTCCTGCCCTCAATCTTTCCCAGCATCAGGGTCTTTTCAAATGAGTCACCTCTTTGCATCAGGTAGCCAAAGTATTGGAGTTTCAGCTTCAACATCAGTCCTTCCAATGAACACCCAGGACTGATCTTCTTTAGGATGGACTGGTTGGATCTCTTTGCAGTCCAAGGGACTCTCAAGAGTCTTCTCCAGCACCACAGTTCAAAAATCATCTTAGAGATGGGGTTTTTTAAAACTTTTATTTTGTATTGGAGTATAGCCGATTAACAGTATTATGAGTTTCAGGTGGACAGCAAAGGGACTCCGCTGTATACATATGTATCCATTCTCCCCCAAACTCCCCTGCCATTTTCAGGCTGCCACATAACATTGAGCAGAGTTCCATGTGCTATGCAATAGGTCCTTGCTGGTTATCCATTTTAAACATAGCAATGTGTACCTATTGACCCCAAACTCCCTAATTTTCCCTTCCCCCAGAGATGCAATAATTTTTTACAGCAAATGCCCACCAGTATTCCATCCCACAGAACATTAGGTGTTTCTTTCTTTTTTTCTTTCTGGCTGAACCACCTGGCATGTGAAATCTTAGTTCCCTGACCACGGGTCAAACCTGAATCTTCCTGCAATGAGGGAGACCCAGGTTTGACCCCTGGGTCGGGAAGATCCCCTGGAGAAGGGAACGGCAACCCACTCCAGTATTCTCACCTGGAGAATTCCATGGACAGAGGAGCCATGAGGTCTCACAGAGTCAGACATGACTGAACAACTAACATTTTCACTTTTCTTTCACTTTCCCTACGGTGAAAGCCCAGTCTTAACCTCTGGGCCACCAGGGAAGTCCCTCACAAGACATTAAGAATCCATGGAACACATTTGGGAAACAATGGTTGTAGATCCAGGCCATGTTATATCATTGCTTTGAGGTCTTTGAGGGTTGAATTTCTCCAAATCTGGAAACTGACTTCTGGCATGTTGAAACATTTCTAATCCAAGTTGATATGAAATTAGTTCTGTTGGAGACCTAGGGTCATTCCTCTACTTGGTGAATTCTACTAGCTGATGACTATCCAACCTGTCTGTAGGCCTTGAGTGGACATGACTTCTAATCCTTACTTGATTGGGAAGGAGAATATAAGTGACAGATGTGGAGGTTTAGAAAAAAGGTTCTTCTAGAAGCTCGTGAGAGCCATTCTGCTTCTGATCAGGAGGCCAAATGGCGATAAGTATGGCATTAGGTTTCAGATGAAAGGCAGAGTCAGATTTCAGAGTCAGGCTATCTGATGAAACTTTCCCTAGGGCACTTGGAGAGATAGAAGCTTCTTCAATAAATGGTCAGTAATGAATTCTCCCTCTACCCTTAAAAAAACCCAAACCCAATGTGTGTTAACATCTCCATCTTTGGATCTCACCAATCAGTACAGCCCAGTGCCCTACATGTCTGGCCCATAAGCACCCTTATCCCACCCCTCTTAAAACTCAAATTAATCCCCAAACCCCACGACAATGCAGATATTTTTTACATATCACAATAGGTAGATTAAGAAGAGGCTATAAGAAAATCCTGTTTTCTCCTTTCCCTTCATTATTAAATCATAAAATATATATTACATGTCCTAAAGGAAAAGAAATTCCCCAAATGATAGCTAAGATTTTAGATGAAGGAAGAGGCTAAAATGATATTTGAAAAGGTATTATTTGAAAATTAACATTAAAATTCAAGAAGTGTTTTTGCCATGAGCTGCTCACACTGTTGAACACTTACTATGTGCCAGTCTAAGCATTTGACACGTGTTATCTCATGTAGCCGTCACAGTGATCCTATGCAGTCGGTCCGACTACTATCTCCGTTTACAGATGAGGAACCCAAGGCGCTCAAGATCACACAGGCTTTAAGCAGAGGGTCAGGATGTGAACCTAGGCACAGTCTGACTCTGGTTTGCTTACTGCTCGTTGCTGTTACGCATCAGGCTACAGTTTCTTTTCCTCTTACCTGCCCTTTTCACCACTAATGCTTTTTTCCTGATGAAAGAAAGTAATAAAAGCTCATGATTATAAAATTCTAATTAAAATACAGATATAAATTTTAGGGAGTAAAAATCACCCCCTCAAATCCTGCTTTCTAAGACAACCACACAAGGGTCTGCTGTGTATTCTTTCTGTGTTTGCATACTTATAGCGATATGTGTATTTGTATAACTATGTCTATGTGTGTGGATCGTTTTAGCACACTCTATTCAATTTGCTTTTCCTACATATCAGTATAACTGTACATCTTTCAAGTCAGCATGTACAACCCAACTCAATCTTTTGTGATAGTTGCATAGAACTTTAGTATATGGATGTACTATGGCTTAAACAGAAGTACATTTTCTTCTAGTGTTTCACTTAAATTTGACTTGCTTTCTGTTTTGTTTTTATTTTTGATGTTGTGTTACATTTTAATCATCAACTTTATCAACATTTTCAAACTTTCATGAATTTTTTGGGCCATGAAACCTTTTCCCCAGGATCTGTTATACTTAGAGATGTTTGAATTTAACGCCATACCATTCTCTTTCTTGTAGGTCTCGTCGCTTTCACAGGGCTTCTCTGCCATACCACACTTCACCAGGATGTGGCAACAGTAAACACGTTTATATCCTTAAAATTTCTTTTACTGGATGATGCCAGTTCTGTAACATCTGATAGAGCTCTGCTTGATAATATTTGAAAATTTTACATTTGCCATAAATGTTTATTTAAGATAAACAGGTGTAGGTTCCTTGGCTGGACTTCAGGTGGCCAGAGTTGATTTTGGACCCAGCCACTGTCTTTCTGTTTGCCTAGAATCCCTGGGCCAGCATCCTCTGTTTTGTTTTCAGATTTAAGTGCTAGGAGATGTGCCCAGAAAATATCATCTGTTTCCTTGGTATTTTATGACTCTCTTGTTAATGGTTCATTCATGTATTAAATGCTTCCCTTGTGCCAGAGGCTGTGTTAGGTAGTGGGTGGCAAGGTTCAAGAATCTTATTAGTCAGACACTTTCCTACTGAAATTCTTCCAAATGTTAATGACTAATGTCAGGAAGAAAGAGATCCGGAATACTGCAGTCACACCTGCCCTCCTTTCCCCCACGGACCATTTTATTCTGTGGTGACTGGCTGAGAACACAGTATTATCATTACTCAAGTCTCTGGGGGAAGATCTGAAGGTTCAGCAGCTGTAACATGTTTAGCTACGCCTATGTACTAACGTTAATTCATATGTGGTCAGTTTTTAAAAAACTGCGGGGTCATAATTCTAATCCTTTTCATTCCTTTTTTTTCTCTTCCAGTGAGTAGGGTGTCACAGATGCCCCACCTTTGTTTTGGCTACTCCCCACAGGATCTAGGATCTTAGTTCCCTGGCCAGGGGTTGAACCCGTGCTTCCTGCAATGGAGTCTCAATCACTGGATCACCAGGGGAGTTCCACAGTTTCCTTTTTGGTGCCATGAAAGCTAAAGGACACTTGCCCCAGCTAAATGCACACGCCAATTTTTGTGAACAATTTCAGTGTAATAAGTTACACCATAAGGTTTCACTGCCTCAGGGTATTTACTTGGTTTTTTGTTTTTGTTTTTTTTTTTGCATGGAATGGAGCTTTTTAAGGCTGGAATAGTAGAAGTCAGTTCTTGTCACATAAAGCAAACCCCATATATCTGTCCAGTTGTAACTTACCTTTTATGCCTCTAACCTGGGCACAATAAATTCTTTTTCTGTGAAATAATAAATTACCGTACTTTGCAAGCCACATATTACATGTGTTTACTGTATGAAATTATGTGTGCATTGATTTGGGGGCAGGGAAAAGACTCTAATGTATGTTTTCTAGACTTTGAATCAGATTAACTTTTGCCTACCAAGTTTCTATACAGAAGAGAAGAATGGACTCTTTGTTTTCCCTCTTTGGACTTGACTGAATTTATTTTATTTTATTTATTTTTAATTGGAGGATAATTGCTTTGTGATGTTGTGTTAGCTTCTGCTGTACAGCAACATGAACCAGCTATAAGTATACATATATCCCCTTCCCTCTTGAATCTTCCTCCTCCCCCAAACCCATCCCACCCCTCTAGGTTGTCACGGAGCACTGGGCTGGGCTGAATTCCCTGTGTTATATATCAGCTTACCACTAGATATCTGTTTTACATATGGAGAAGGAAATGGCAACCCACTTGGGTGTTCTTGCCTGGAGAATCCCAGGGACAGAGGAGCCTGGTGGGCTGCCGTCTATGGGGTTGTACCGAGTCGTACCGAGTCGGACGGGACTAAAGTGACTTAGCAGCAATGTATATGTTTCAGTGTTACTCTTTCAGTTCATCCCACCCTCTCCTTCCCCTGCTGTGTTTACAAGGCTATTCTCTGTGCCTGTGTCTTTATTCCTGCCCTACAAAAATGTTCATTAGTACCATTTTCTAGAGTCCATATATATGTGCTAATACATGATATTTGTGTTTATCTTTCTGACTTCACTTTGGTTACAGTCTCTAGGTTCATCCACCTCAGTTCAAACTGACTCAAATTCATTCCTTTTTGTGGCTGAGTAATATTCCATTGTATATATGTACCATGACTTCTTTATCTATTCATCTGTTGATGGACGTCTAGGTTGCTTCCATGTTATGGCTATTCTAAATAGCACTGCAATGAACACTGGGGTACGTGTGCTCCTTGGTTTTCTCAGGTATATGCCCAGTAGTGGGATATATAGTAAAGAATCAGGTGGTAAAGAATCTGCCTGCAATGCGGGAGACCTGAGTTCAATCCCTGGGTCAGGAAAATCCCCTGGAGAAGGAAATGGCTACCCACTCCAGGATTCTTGCCTGGGGAATTCCATAGACAGAGAGCCTGGTGGGCTACAGTCCATGGGGTCAAAAAGGGTCAGACATGACTGAATGACTAAAAACAGCAACAACAAAATGGTAGTTTTTTCCCTAGTTTTTTAAAGGAATCTCCACACTGTTCTCCATAGTGGCTGTATCAATTTAGATTCCCACACATTTTTTCCACATCCTCTTCAGCATTTACTGCTTGTGGACTTTTTGATGATGGCTATTCTGATTGGTGTGAAATGATACCTCATTGTGTTTTGATTTGCATTTCACTAATAATGAGTGATATTGAGCATCTTCATGTGTTTACTGGCCATCTTTCTTCTTTGGAGAAATGTCTGTTTAGGTCTTCTGCCCATTTTTTGATTGGATTGTTTGTTTTTCTTATACTGAGCTGCATGAGCTAATAAACTATTTTTATCCAGATTCCAACTTTGTCTTGACATCTTTCATATCTGATCTATACTTGTGAAAATTATAAATACTTTTGATGGATCAACTGTAGTGTTACTTTTCAAAGAAAGCCTCTTTTGATAAATTGTATAGATGATACTTCTCTTTCTCCTCTGAAGTAGTATCTAAGAATTTGTACCTCTCTCTTAAATCATCCATGCTTGCTTTGTCATAAGTTGTTCTTTATTTTTCAGTAGACCTTTACTGGGTATGGAGAATCCCAAAATAAATATGACATGGTCCTTGTCCTCCCAGAACTCACTGTATCAAGAGGAACTAGACAGACATCTGAGATTCTCCTGAAAATTACAGACCCTTTCTTTAGATAATCATACATATGCAATTTAACTAAGCATTTAGATCTTAGATTTGCCCATAGTTTGAATACGAATCTATGCCATGTGACTGCTTGGTTTGACATATCAGCAAACAATTACAAAGTACTATTATAAATGAAGATATAGCAACATGCCCAGGGAATTCCCTGGCAGTCCAGTTGTCAGGACTCTGCTCTCACTGCCAAGGGCCTGGATTGAATACCAGGTCAGGGAACACAAACAGAACATTGCATCCAACAAACAAACAAACAATACCAAGCCAAAAAAATCACAAACAAAAACACCATATGAGTGTGTTATTCTTGGAAGAAAAGAAAGTTCAATCTCCAGTCTTCTACGACCTTCTCTTCCTGACTAACAGATTGATTCGATAATTCAGACCAACCCTTGAGTTGGAGACAGTTAAAAAGACATATAAAGTATAAATAATTTTTTAATAAAAAGCATCCATGTCCTAACTAAATAATGAACATTTAATGATCTGGAGTCAGAAGAAGTGGGAAATCCAGAGAGATGAGCGGAACTCTGGCACGTCTGCCCTCGAGGCATTTACTGTTTTGAAGGCATGGCTTGAAAAATTAAGCTGTATGTTCTGTAGTCTTGCATGTCTAGGAGAACAGGAGTTGGAATATAGGGCTTACCAAGAATAGGCATCCTGGTAAACTACTCTCTGCTTTTGGGCTGAGACGTGAAGGGATGCTCACTAGAGATAAAGGCGAGTCATACATAATCTCACCTTCACCCTGAGCCATTCCTCAACTCACCTGGGTGGTCCAGAAAATCCTAAGACTTGAACAGGCAGTCTCAGATTCCTGGAGCTTCCAGGCGCCTGGGAGTAGCAAATTAAAATCCCCATCAGTGGAAGAAAGTATCATACTGGGCTTTACATTAATTCTACAAATAATTTGGAAACCAGAGACAAGGGAAGATAAATCAATGTGAGTAACCACCAGCAGAAACAGGGAATTGTATTCAAGATCCTGTGGTAGTCCATAATGGAAAAAAAATTTAAAAAGAATGTTTATGTGTGTATAACTGAGTCGCTTTGCTGTAGAGCAGAGATTGGTACAGCATTGTAAATCAACTGTACTTCAATTAAAAAAAATTTTTTTAAAGGAATACAGGATTTCTGTTGTACTCCAGAAACTAGAATTATCAGACACAGAATGTGAGAAGGCTTTGGTCATTATGTTCAAAGATATTGAAGTCAAGTTTGAAAAATTGGCCATGAACTATCATCTATATAATGTTATACAGCAGATTTAAAAAGGAACCAAATAGAAACTCTTGAACTGAAAAAATAAATAACCAAAACTAAGAACTTGATAGATTTAACTGTAGATTACACTTGGCTGAAGAAAGAATTGAAGACCAGGTCATACGAAGCTATCTAGACTGAAGCATAAAAGGCAAAAAGATTAAATATGCTATGCTGAAGGGCAGGTAAGAGATAGAGAAGGTTTAGCATGTATTAAAATTGGAGTTCTGGAAGGACAGAAGAGAATGAGACAGCAACAGTTTTTCAAGAAATTATAATAGAGTCCCAACCCTTTAATATACTGCTCATTCCTTGATAATAGGAGTGTCTTTCTCAAGTCTGTATTCCTGTAAGTACTTAGCACGACTTTATTAAATGTTTGTTGAGTTTGTTAGGTGAGGAAATGTCCCTATTATTTTCTATTCCATTTTATATTTTTGAAATTATGTCAAAAGTTCTCTTAAAATAGTATACTCTTTAAAACAATTCTATAAAATTACTGTCTGTTGTGGATATACATTCAAATATTGAAATTCCTGTATTTGCAGTTGTCACTTTAACATTTAGAACTAAATTTATGATTGACTTGACAGTTGAAGAGTAAACTCTCATTTGCAAACTGATGATTCATTTTTGACCCCCCACATCCTCTTAGACTCAGGTTGTGCTGTGCTTAGTCACCCAGTCAATGTCTGACTCTTTGTGACCCCATGGACTGCAGCCCGCTAGGCTCCTTGGTCCATGGGGACATCCAGGCAAGAATACTGGAGTGGGTTGCCATGCCCTCCTTCAGGGGATCTTCCCAACCCAGGGATCGAACCCAGGTCTCCCACACTGGCCACATTGCAGGCAGATTCTTTACTGTCTGAGCTACCAGGGAAGCCTCAAACTCATATATGATGATCATACTATGATTATACTCCTATGATTATACTCCATTTCCCTTCTTGCTTTTTAAGTTTGACAGCAGCCTTTGGAAATGAGTTATAAAACTGTAATCTGATCACACTAATTAGTATATTACATTCACTTGTTGTTATTCAGTAGCTAAATCGTATCAGATTATTTGCGACCCCATGGACTAGAGCACACCAGGCTCCCTCCTTCACTGTCTCCTGGAATTTGCTCAAACTCACATCCATTGAGTCAGTGATGCCATCCAACCATCTCATCCTCTGTTGTCTCCTTCACCTCCTGCCTTCTATCTTTTCCAGCATCAGGGTCTTTTCCAATGAGTTGGCCCTTGGCATCAGGTGGCCAAAGTATTGGAGCTTCAGCTTCGGCATCAGTCCTTCTAGTGAATATTCAGGGTTGACTTCCTTTAGGATTGACTGGTTTGATCTCCTTGCTGTCCAAGGGACTCTCAGGCGTCTTCTCCAGCACCACAGTTGAAAAGCATCAGTTTTTCGGTGCTCAGTCTTCTTTATGGTCCAACTCTCACATCTGTACATGACCACTGGAAAAACCATAGTATTCTCTTTAATGATATGGTATTCTGATAAGAAACTTCATTTTTTCTCTTTAAAATAGAGAAGAAAGATGATGTTTTATAGGTTCTCTGGGAAACAGATTTTGAGACACAAAGTTGCATTCAGGAAGTGTACCAGGGAGGGCCTCAGCACCACACAGGAAGAAAGGAAGGAAGGAAGGAAGGAAGGAAGGAAGGAAGTCTGGGCAGGGGGAGGGGATGAAATGCAAGGTGGTCTCAACAAAGACTCCAGCTGATCCCAGCAAGGGTCCCAGAACTCCGATGGCCCTTTGCAATTGTCTCCTCCCGTGAGCAGGGGGCTGGCCCTTTATACCTCCTGCCCCACACCACTGACCAGTCATCAGTATAGGCTGCTTCTGAACAGGGGGCATGACCTTAGAGATCTCTTCACTTAACAGTAGTTCCCAAAGCGGGACCCAGGTGAGAGCTGTCAGTCCCTGTTGTCATTATTGGTGATTTCCTTTGGTTGGGTGGATGAGTGTCTCAGTCCTGAAGGGGAGACCCAGGAGGCATACGTGTAGCATCCGCTACAGGTGATATCTGATAACACTGGGTATCAGAAGACTTAGGTTCAAATCCTGGCTTTGGAATTTGGAGCTATGTGGTCTTGGGCAAGCCATATAACTAACCCTCTGGGTCACAGTTTCCTCATCTTTTCTTTTCTAAAGGAGTAGGAATGAGATCATATTTTCCTCACAAAACAGTAGTTTGAATGCTACTTTCATGAGTTTTGTTTCATATTTTGAATCAACGATAATATTGTTTACTTGGCATGTTTATTCATTTTACCTTAAATGTTACTTAAGGTGACACTTTATATATGACCATAAATATAGCAGTAGTGAAGTGAAGTGAAAGTCACTCAGTCATGTCCAACTCTTTGTGACCCCATGGACTATACAGTCCATGGAATTCTCCAGGCCAGAATACTGGAGTGGGTAGCCTTTCCGTTCTCCAGGGGATCTTCCCAACCCAGGAATCGAACCGGGGTCTCCTGCCTTGCAGGCAGATCCTTTGCCAGCTGAGCCACAAGGGAAGCCCAAGAATACTGGAGTGGGCAGCCTATCCCTTCTGCAGCGGATCTTCCTGACCCAGGAACTGAACTGGGGTCTCCTGCATTGCAGGCGGATTCTTTACCAACTGAGCTATCAGGGAAGCTATCATACTCAGTAAAAATAGAAAGTAGCCACAAAAATAAATATATTGAAATTTTTTCTTTAAAAATTTTTTAAATTGGAGGATAATTGCACTTTACAATTTTGGGTGGTTTCTTCTGTACAACAATGTGAATCAACTATAATATATGTATTTTGCCTCTCTCCTGAGCCTCCCTCCCACTCCCCATCTCCATGGCACCCCTCTAGGTCATCACAGAACATCAGGCTGTGTACAGACTCCCTGTTATATAGCTCTTCTACTATATATTTTATACATGAAGATGTGTAACTACCATATGTAAAAATATATTTAATTTAAACAATGTGGTGCTGTTAAAATCCACATTGCCTGTGGAGTCTCTGAGCTGAGGCCTTCTCTCTGCTTTCTAACATGTAAAGAGTTAGTTGCTCAGTTGTGTCAGACTCTTTGTGCCCCCATGGACTGTAGCCTGCCAGGCTTCTCTGTCCATGGAATTCTTCAAGCAAGAATACTGAAGTGGGTCACCATTCACTGCTTCAGGGGACCTTGTTGACACAGGGATCAAACCTGGGTCTCCTGCATTGCAGGCAGATTCTTTATCATCGGAGACAACAGGGAAGCCCCTGCTTTCTAAAAATATTAGCAACTATTGGAGAAGAATTGGAAATATACTAATAACTAAGACTTTAACAGACATTTCTTCAAAGAAGAATAAGCATTTCACTGGAAATAAACATTTTTCTCTGAGTGATTCAGTGAAATTCAATGCTCTGTCTCTTGTGATGCCTAAATCCAGGTCATATACTCTCAGCAGAAGATTTGTGACCTTCCAAGAAAATACTGAATTAGGTAGCCTTTAGGGTGAAATTGTATTATTCCATGATTCTCTTCTTGTGGGAAAGGAGTATTAAAAGAGAAGATATTTATGAGTTATACTTTTCTTAAGGTCATACATCTATTAGATTGAGTACCGAGTGGAAGCTTGAGGAATTAAATTTATTGGCTAGGGTTCCTAAAATTATGAGCACACCATATCTGAAATGTAGCCATGATGATCAGCAATCAGAATGCAATGCTTCAGCTCTCCTGATACCCCTGGAATAAAGAGCCTCTTGTAGATGGTAGACACTCCTTTCTTGAGTAGCTTAGCACAGCTCTGTGTGCTAAGTTGCTTCAGTCATGTCTGAGTCTTTGCGATGCTATGGACCATAGCCCATCAGGCTCCTCTGTCCATGGGATTTCCCAGGCAAGAATACTGGAGTGGGTTGCCATGCCCTCCTACAGGGGATCTTCCTGACCCAGGGATTGAACCTGCCTCTCCTGTGGCTCCTGCACTGCAGGTGGATTCTTTACCACCTGAGCCACCATGGAGTGGGGAACTACCCTACACCTAGTCCCTCTCCTCAGGAGAGGCTGATCTGAAGTATCACAGCACATGGTCCTCTTATCTGGAGATCACCATTTTCTTATTCAGTTGCTGTTTCCCTGCTGACGAGTTAGCCAGTTTATCCCCGGACATTGACACATTAATAGGAGGGGCTAGAAAATTCTACCTGTGATATCTTCCAGATATCAGGCCCTATACTGGGTTGCCCAAACCTACTGGCCTGCTTTCAGGGTTCTGTCACCTCTGCACATGCTGATCAGCATCAGGAGTAGAGATGGGAGCTTTCTCTGCATTTCAGCTGTATTCTAAGCTTACGTAGGGTTACTACTCACGATTCTTTATTCAGCTATGGTGATAGATAGTTCCTCCTAATCTTGGCATCCATTCAGCCCCAGATGTCAGGATTTGGCATCTCTTATTGACTTCACCTTTTGCAAAGAGCCAACTCACTGGAAAAGACCCTGATGCTGGGAAAAATTGAAGGCAAAGGGAGAAGGGGGTGGCAGAGGATAAGATGGTTGGATGGCATCATCCGCTCAATGGACATGATTTGGAGCAAACTCCAGGAGATAGTGAAGGACAGGGAAGCCTAGCATGCTGCAGTCCATGGGGTCACAGAGTCAAATACGACTTAGCGATTGAACACAACACAGTTTGAATTCAACTATACTGGCCAACAGGATGGCTAGAATTCTATGTCTGTACCCATTTCCTCCATTAAACAAGTGAGGAAAATTATCTGAAGACATTCACCTTAGTGGGACCACCTCCTTTACTCAATTAGTTCTACATTCTGAATATATTCCCAAAGAATTGAGACTATCAGGCCTTTTTTGCTTGTATCATAAAACAAATGTATATCCATATATAAATAATGATGATGATGACATTTATGATATTAATATCAGAGGAGGAAGAAGACAAGTTGAAAGAGGAGGAGGTGCAAGAAGAGGAGGGAAGCAGAGGGGAGAGACCCTATATCTTTCCACAACCTTTCAGCTTTTGAATACAAATGCTTCATGTGAGGAATTTATCCCTTACATTTTATAGCTCAAGTACGATTGAACAAACTAGTACGTCTTATTCTCTTCTGGACCAACCCCATCTTTGCTCTGTTTATGGCTCTTTCTATCTCTTCTTGGTAGAGAGTCAGTCCTCAGACCCCATTCAAGGAGGTCTGTTGAAGTGAGTTAGTTGTATGTATACAGTTTTATTTGGTGTGACTATGAGTCACATGGAGTGTCTGAAGTTAACGCTAGTATTTACAGAGTGCCTGCCAACTCAGCCCTCTGTTTCTTCAGTTCTCATCTGGGAATCCCTTTGTTCTTTTCTTCTAAATGTCTTGCTCCCCTTGCTGTTATTTAATTCTGGAAATGGCACAGGAACCAAATTTAAATGATAATAATGTACAAATAAATATGTCTTTGACCCGATGTATGGATAACTTCCCTGGGACATGGTTGTGTTTGTCAGTTGCTGAAATCTGCAGAGAGAATGGGATAGTTCACTCTGCAGTGAATTTGGTGCTTATGTTACACGTACTTGGCCTTTGTGAGATTTGGTTCAGAGAGATGTTTTCAGGAAAGCTAATTTCCCATTACTCAGGACAAAAACGTGCTTGGATGCATTCCAAGCCACCCATGGTTAGAGCAGTTTTCATGCATGGCATGTTAGGGGTGCATGGAGATGAAATACTGATTCGATGCAGATGACCTCTGGACCTGCCTTGAGCCCTGATCAGCGCTAGGAAACCTCCATTTGATCTGGGATAATAATTATCTTTTTGGTTGACTCCAGTGATTGTCCACTAGGAATAATTTTGCCCCACAGGGGACATTTGATAGTGTCTGGAGACAACTTTGATTGTCACAATTGTGGAAGATTTTGCTGGTTAAACATCCCTATACTGCTTTGTGTCCTAATGCTGTTAAATGTCCTACAACACACAGGATCCGGCCCCCATCCAAAGAGGTGCCCAGTCTAAAAATGTCAACAATGCCAAGATTATAGCCTTCCTCTATCCAATCAGCCCTTTATTCGTTTTAGTAATTGAGGCTGAAAGTGAAGATGGCACAATGCCAGATAGCACGGTGTAATTTGGTCCAAATAATACTTTCTCTGAGAAGGGTAGTGATGCTCTCCTTGTTAATTCTTGGATTTGCTCATGGAAGAATCCGGCTAGTGAATCTCAGGACAGGCATTTTCTCTCCAGACCCACCTCCTCCTAATTCCCACTGGCAGTGTGCTTCTGAGCCCTGAGAACCAGTTGGCAGTGATCAGTGCAACTTGCTTTGATGTCTTCCTCAGGCTGGAGGAGCTGTTGAACTCTGTGAGTGACACATGCCTGGAGGCAAAGTGTATTATAACTCACAAATGGGAGAAGAAGACCAATTAGAGTTGATTAAAAATAGAACACACTGTGGGAAACATTTTGGGTCCAAAATCATTCAGGAAGCAAAGGTATATTCGCCAAGATCTGGCTGTGCCAAAAATGAAGATGGCCAGGCTGCCCTATGATTTATGCGTGTGCATGTTAAGTAACTTCATTCGTGTTCAACTGTTTGCAACTCTATGGACTGTAGTCCACCAGGCCCCTCTTCCATGGGATACTCCAGGTAGAAATACTGGAGTGGGTTGCCATGCCTTCCTCCAGGGAATCTTCCCGACCCAGGGATCGAACTCACGTCTTGTAGGTCTCCTGCATTGGCAAGTAGGCTCTTTACCACTAGTGCCACCTGGGAAGCCCCCTATGGTTTACAGTTTATTATAAAATAGGCTTTGGTGATTTAGTGCAACTATAGGCTAATATAAGTGTTCTGAGCTTGTTGAAGATAGGCGAGGCTAAGCTATGATGTTTGGTAGGTTAGGTATATTTAATGCATTTTGCACTTCTGATGTTTTCAACTTAGAATTCCAGGATGTAATCCCATTTAAGTTGAGAATGATCTGTAGATGTTTGATGAATATTCATCCATCTTCCCCCACTGCTTCCTGTGGATAGGAGCTCACAGGAGAAGATAAAATAGAAAGGTTTTACAAAGAACTGTGGTCCTCTGTGATTTTTATCCTGTTCTTACTTTTTCTGCATGATGGTTAGATTGTAGAGCTTAATTTTGATCTGCCAGTGAGGCCAGATGTTGGGTTTAACTCCAGAGAGAGTTGAATTTCCATTCTAGTCCTACTACTCATAAGCTGTGTGCTCCTAGGCAAGTTATCTAGCTTACTTAAACCTCGGTTCTCCCTTCAGTGTGATGCAGAAAATGCTATGCATCTGTTGTGAAAATGAAAGGTGATATCATTTGTGAACGTACTAGCACAATTTCGGCACACATGACAAATGGCCCCTGACTTAACAGGGATTCGATTTATGATTTTTCCATGTTACGATGGTGTGAAAGCAATATGCATTTAGTAGAAACCCCACTTTGAATCTGGATCTTTTCCTGCCTAGTGATATGTGATATGATACTCTCTCTTGATGCTGGACAGCACACATGAACCTCGCTCCTAGTCTCCTTGTCAGCCACATCATCGTTGAGGAGGTGAACACCAGGTATACTGATAACCATTCTGAGCCCAGATACCCATGCTGTTTACACTTTCAATAAAATATTCAATAAATTAGATGAGCTGTTAAATACTTTATTATAAAATAAGCTTTCTATGATTTTGCCCAAGTGTAGGCTAATGCAAATGTTCTGAGCATGTTGAAGGGAGGCGAGTCTAAGCTATGGAGTTTGGCGCAAACTCCAGGAGACAGTGAAGGACAGAGGAGCCTGGCCCGCTGCAGTCCATGGGGTCTCCAAGAGTCGGACATGACTTAGCTACTGAAGAACAGCAACAAATATGATAATCAGGAGAGGACCCAGATTTTGTGGGGCTTGAAGCTTATATAACTCTGGGGTTCCTCATTAAAAAGAGAGCCGTTGTTTTTTGTTTAGTCACTAAATTGAGTCTGACTCTTTTGCAACCTGATGGGCTGTCCATGGGATTGCCCAGGCAAGAATACTGGAGTGGGTTACCATTTCCTTCTTCAGGGGATCTTACAGACCTAGAAATTGACGCTGTGGCTCCTGCCCTGTCTTCTGCATTGTGGGCATGTTGTTTACCACTGAGCCACAGGAAGAGTACAAAATTACAAATACAAAATTAAACACGAATGGGAATATTTATTTAGAATAAGAAACCTTTACAAAGTAATGACTTTTAAAAAAGCTGACAAATAACGCAGGCCTCACGAAATCCAGAAAAATAATGTATTTTTTAATTGACTTCCTGGTATTTCTTTATAATCCTTTTTATCATAACTTTTTGGGGCTGACTGTTCTTTGCCATATTCACAGGACATTTTACTATATCCTCTTCCATAGAGAATAAGGACAGTTCAGCCTCTTCCTGGCATGGCTGATCAACATTTATTTTTCCCTGTTGATAATCCAAGAACATTTTCTTTCAGTGTCCTAACTTTGTTTTGGGGTCATGTCAGGTAAATTTTTAGAAGTATTGTCAAATTGGGGAAAGCTTCCATTGAGTTTGTTTTAACAGAGCTGTAAGTTCTGAAAGAACATGTTCTAGACCAAATTCTGGCTTTGCCCACTCCGTGTCTTGTTGCTCCTCCATCCCCGACATCCAGGGCTGGATGCTGTAGGCAACATCTCCATAATGATGAGGCCTTCATGTCATGATGGTGGGGAATCTGCATATGTGGGAACATTTCTGGAAGCCCTTGTTGTGCCAAGATGACTAACAGCAACTTAAGTATGCGTGTGTGAGTGCTAAGTCGCTTCAGCCATGTCTGACTCTTTGTGACCCCATGGACTGCAGCCCCCCAGGCTCCTCTGTCCATTGGATTCTCCAGGCAAGAATACTGGACTGGGTTGCCATTTTCTCCTCCAGGGGATCTTCCCGACCCAGGGATCGAACCCACATCTCCTGCAGTTCCCGTATTGGAGGCAGACTCTTTACTACTGAAGGGAAGCCCAACTTAAAGTATACACAAGAGTTACTGTAAATCATAGGGATAAATCCAGCTAAACCCAGGTTACCTAGGTTCTCAGCTCAATTCCAGTGTCACTCAATTTGTGGGCAAAGTACTCGTATTAGTAGGAGGTTGAAGAAGAAATAAATAGGGGTCTTAATTGTAGTCAAAATATCTTCCATCTGCAAATTATACAAAAACACATGACAATGTAAACATATAGCTAGGACCCCTCCCAGGTCTTGAAAGAATTCCATGGAAGGGAGGGACTCTGAAGCCTAAACTTCATGGTTAATCTACCGCTGATAATAATAAATAACTCAGAAAAGGGAATGAGTGGACTTGGGAACTAGCTCTGCAAACTTGGGTAAAATCATTTCATTTTTTATGAACCTTTTTTTCCTACTTTTAAAGTGAAAATGGTGATGTTGTAAGGTCTCAGATACCCATAGCCGTGGGCAACTCTGAGAACTGTTTCGGAGCAAGCCTAGAGGGGCCAGGGAGGATTGTGAAAGAGCAAGAAGAAATAGTCACCACATTAAGCCTGTCCCTTCCTGCCTCTCTCCTGCAGCAAAGTTTGCTTAGCAAAGGAATCCTGAGTTTCCCCAGCACAGCAGAGCTATGAAAACTCTGTGCCACTGAGCACTGCTACAATTACGGGCTGTGACAGACCTATCTTTTATTTCCCTGGGAGTGAGATGTAAGGAATGAACTGAGCTGTCAAAATGACTTACCCAGACATCCCTCCTTTGAAAGTCATCAGGGCAGGCGGAGAATTGTCTTGGAGGCAGCAGGGCTCAGGCCAGTTCCCTGGGTGGTCCTGAGAAATTCTGGTTTCTGACAGTGCCTAGGAGTCAGATCAGACCGTGAGTTTGGGAGGGTTCCAGTGCTTTCTCGCATCACCTTTTGACCTTTAATCCCTCTCGTTTGATGAATGGACTGGGAGTGAGAGAAAAGAGGGTGATGACTAGTCTTGCCTGGACAATATACACTTTGAATGTACTTATGGTATTAAAACTCATTTTTTAAAAAAACTTGCATTCATTCTGATCTTAGCCAGCTTGAACATACATAAAATTCTTTTCCCAACATTCCTTTTCCACAAGCCTACAACTTTTTGATATATGTTTAGTTTTTGTCCTGTGTGCTTTCTCATTCTGGAACAGCCAGTCCCTTTACAACAACAGCTTTTGTTGAACACTTGTTTCTTTTCACCCTTATTTTTCTAAGTGGTTTTACTTACGTACATTGATGAAACTCCTTAACCCTTAGAATTCTTTATTCTTAGTGAAAACTAAGAAGTAAGCAATCACAGACTGTCTGTTACATTAGCATTCTTGGTTCCGTTCAGTTCAGTCACTCAGTCGTGTCTGACTCTTTGTGATCCCATGAATCGCAGCACGCCAGGCCTCCCTGTCCATCACCAACTCCTGGAGTTCACTCAGATTCACGTCCATCGAGTTGGTGATGCCATCCAGCCATCGCATCCTCTGTCGTCCCCTTCTCCTCCTGCCCCCAATCCCTCCCAGCATCAGAGTCTTTTCCAATGAGTCAACTCTTCGCATGAGGTGGCCAAAGTACTGGAGTTTCAGCTTTAGCATCATTCCTTCCAAAGAACACCCAGGGCTGATCCCCTTCAGAATAGACTGGTTGAATCTCCTTGCAGTCCAAGGGACTCTCAGGAGTCTTCTCCAACACCACAGTTCAAAAGCATCAATTCTTCGGCACTCAGCTTTCTTCACTGTCCAACTCTCACATCCATACATGACCACTGGAAAAACCATAGCCTTGACTACATGGACCTTTGTTGGCAAAGTAATGTCTCTGCTTTTCAATATGCTATCTAGGTTGGTCATAACTTTTCTTCCAAGGATGCACTGGCAAATGTATAAACATGTTTCATAATTTCTAGAAGTATATTCTTCCTCACAGTGAAATTTTCAATATGGCACAATGTGTGAAAGACCCATTTTTGTTACTCTGTAAAAGGAAGCCAGAAGTGGATAAACCTATGGTCAATAATTAATGTTTCAGAATTTCAGCTTGTTTGGAAATGAACTAGAAATTCAATATTTAACTTATATCAGTATAACTTTCAAGTTATTTTTAAGTAGACATACCATAAAACATAATTATTGTTAAAAAGTTAACTTATAAACTTTTATCCATTATCTATTTACTTGTTTTTAACAATTATATTATCATATAAAAATTTCATGAGACATGAAAGAGCTAAACATCACTTTTTTTTGCTGACAAAGTTATCTTTTTTGCTGACAAATTCTGTAACACAAAAAACGTGAGCTTGTTTGATTTTAGTAAAGCTAGGTAGAATAAAACTTTTATATTTAATACTGATAATTCTACAGGTATACCTGTTTTAATTAAACCAACAAGCTTAAACTAGCTTTTATTTACCAAAGGCTTCCCAGTGGTTCAGTGGTAAAGAATTCACCTGTCAATGCAGGAGCTGCAGGAGATGTGGGTTCAATCCCTAGGTCAGGAAGATCCCCAGGATGTGTAAATGGCAATCCACTCCAGTATTCTTGCCTGAAAAATTCCATGGACAGAGGAGCCTGGAGGGCTACTGTCCTTGGGGACGAAAGAGTTGGGCACAACCGAGCAACTGAACATACATGCACAATCCTAGACCAAGTGAGCTTGAGAAACATTTGGGTTAGTTTCTGTGTTTCTGAGAATACACTTTTTAAATTAATAATGCTTGTTTGTCTTTGAAAGTGTGAAAATGTTATTTGCTCAGTTGTGTTTGATTCTTTGTTTTTAAGCAAATTAAAACAAATTTTTAATTTGTTTATCTTTAAGCATATTACATAGAGCTCTTTATGAATTAATTTTGGTGATACATTGTGGAGGCAGAAACAAAACAACAGACCTGTGACATACATACTTGAACATCTGGGCAGTTGCAAATGGAGGTCTTACATCTTTCCTGACACAGGTATCATAATGCAAAACTCACTGGTGTACAGTTGGACCCAAACTATTTTTCTGGCAGATGGAATAAGTTAAGGTTACCTACTCAGATGGCTATAGCTTTTTACCAATATTTGTGAAAGAGACTTTTAAATTCTTCATAGGCCTAATTTTCAAAATAGGCTTTCCTTTTTTCCCCTCCTTCTGATAAGAATTACCTTAGTTCCCGGAGAAGACCAGGTAGATACTTGCATTTCAAAAGGCACAGAGAAAGAAGACAAGTTTTACCAAGAAGGATTTTTATTCCCTAACTTCAGATTTTTTACAGTATGTGCAAGCCTTTTGAAAGAAATAGGGGAGGTTTGGGAATTAGTAGAAGGATCGGTGGGCTTTCAATTTTTCTAAGGGCACATTTCTGTTCTTGTAAAACTCCTTCTGTAAGTTGTTTTGAATTCCTCAAATAATTGAGCTGCAATTCTTGAATAATATCAGAAGCTGATCCACCCGTACAACTATACTTTCTTCTATTTGCATTTTATATCAGGGAGAAGATCTTTGACTGAGATGAAATAAAAAACTTTTATGTTCTAGGTTTAGAATTGTGTATCTTTGGAATGTTTTCCCCTAATCCTTCCACAAAGCCTGCAGAATATTTTTCTTTCCCTTTGGGTACATTGTTTCATTTTGGCTTAGGGAAGGAAGCCTAAAGAAATATTCCTGTCTGACTCTGAGTATCAGCTTTCAATCTGGTAAACACTTGTCCATAGAACTACTTAAAACAGTTTCTTCCAAATATCTTATCAGATTTTGACCAGAACAAACAGTGAGTAATTTTGTCAATATTGAGCAACACTGTGAATGCAAGAGGCATCCCCAAAGAGGGCTCCAAGGATACTATCATCCCAAGATCCAGAGCCATGCCGAAGTATAACCAAAAGAAAGAAAGACAACTCCCCTGACAATTGACAACAGCTATTATAATAGGGCCCCAGTTAGCTGCAAATCCACATTTTTGTTTGGCCATATTTTGGGGGATCCCAACCTGACAGTTTCCAAGTCAAGTTCTCAGGACACAAAATGAGAAAAATGAGGGTGTCCAGTGGTTAAGAATCTGGTGTCCAGTGGTTAAGAATCTGCTTGCCAATGCAGAGGACATGGGTTCAATCCTTGGTCCAGGAACTAAGATCCCGTATGCCACAGAGCAACCAAGTGTGTTTGCCCCAACTGCTGAGCCCGTGCACCTAGAGCCTGTGCTCTGCAACAAGAGAAGCCACTTCAGTGAGAAGCCTGTGCCCCACAAGGAAGAGTGCCTCCAGCCACTGCACAGCAACAAAGACACAGAAATACATAAATCAAGTGAGACAAGCAAGAAAGCAATACACTGTCCTCAGAAGAGGAAGAATCAACCATCCATGGATATCCGAAAGCAGATTCACAAGCCACAACTCAAAGACCTAGTTCTTACCTGTGTCTTTTAGTCTGCCAATCTGAATTTGGAAAGGAAGAGACAACGCAAAATGTTACCTTCCTCTTTTGACCAGGCATCACAGATGGAGATCTGACTTTTTTAAGGATTCTTACCTTCTGTTGGCTTCTGGTAGTTTTCCCCAGATGTCATCTATGGGTTTTGAAGCTAATGAGTTGTCCCAGCAGGTGTCATCCTGGTCATCAGACACTCTAGAGGAGGAGAAACAATTTCCCCTCTATACTTTATGGTGAGTGACTGGCTGAGAACACTTTTTCTCTAGGCTATACCTCCTATGTGGATAAGCTTGTCTAAGTTACATTTTCCACTCTGGCCACCGTAACTCAAGATTATCTTTGGAAGGGTAAACTGCTTGCTTAGCCTCAAAACAAAATTTTATCTACTTGAGACATCACACTCAGCCCAGCCCAGCTTAAGTCAAATCTGGCTTAGCTCACACTCAGTCTGACCTGGTCCAGTTGGCTTTAAGGTCAGACCCAGCCCAACTCTGGCCAGTTTCTGAATCCAGCGAAAAGAAGTGCTCAGATAATGTCTGAAGGCGCATAACACAAAAGCTGTGGGGCTAGAATCTGAGGGGGGCTTACCCATCACTTCCAGAGGCAGAGAGAAACCAGCAGTGCTAAGAGGCTCAGCAGGTACTGACCCCTGCTTCTTTGTTGCTCTTGGAAGCTGTTGGGCATCGCCTTTGATTCCCACTTCTGACACCAAAACTGTCAAAAGATAAATTGAGGTGGGTTAAAAATGAGTTTATGTGAACAAAAATTGATTCCCATTGGTCAGTATCCAATCCAGCAGATAGAAGGGAGCTTCTGAGGAGCTGTATAAAATGAAAGATTTGAGTAGGCAGAAGGAAGCAAGAACAAGGAAGCCATTCTAGGCAAAAAAGCTGGTTGGTTATTGCAAAGTTACTTTCCTTTAGGGGATGGCAGGGGTCTATCAGGCAGATGACCCCACTCATGCCGATCAGAGCATTCCTTACTGACCAGCTTAAGACTCCATTTTTGTGAGAGCTAAAACTATAATTGAATCTTGGTTTGGTGACATGAGGCTTAGCAAAAGCAACTCCATTTTGGGCCTGTTGTCTTGGTTTTAACAAGTTACATTTTGAAGACTTGGAGATGTTTCCTAGGAGATCAAGACACTGTTGAAGGGCAGAAGGCATGCATTGAATTGTCATAGGCAAATAAACACTGTCCATGGATGAAAAGGTTGAGAACAATGTACAGGTGTGTATATCTTTCCAGATTTTTTCTGTGCATTTATCCACATATATATGTGTGTGTGTTTAAACAAAAACCAGACATGCTACAAAAGTATTTTGCACATTTATTAATATAACATGAATATCTTTTTGCATTAATACAAGTGTCCTACAACAACATCATTATCAATGATGGAATATTATTCCATTGTATTATGGTAATTCATTTAATGTTAGACATTCAGAGTGTTTTTATTTTTTCATGATTAGCAACAGTGATGAAATGATGAAGATCCTTGCACATAGATGTTTGTCTCCATTCCTTAGAAATAATTGCAGTAGAATTGTTGGGTCAAAGGGTCTGTACATTTTAAAGGCTTTTGATTAAGTATTTCTAAATTGCCCGTCCAGGAAGGTTGGAGCAATTTAAGTCTCTTCATTGCTTTAGAAGAATGCCCATTTCCCTCTTACCCTCACTAGGGCTAGATTTTTATCATGCTTTTAAATCTTTGCCCATTTGAGAGGAGAAAGATGGTAATTTGTTTTAATTTACATTTATTTGATTACTAATGTGATTGAGCAGTTTTTTTTTTAATAAGCTTATTAGCCATTTGCATTTCTGCTTTTGTAAATTGCCAGTTTATTTCTTTCGTGCAAGAGAATCTTTTCCTTTAGGAAATTCTCCCTAAGATACTGCTGCTGCTAAGTAGCATCAGTCGTGTCTGACTCTGTGTGACCCCATAGACGGCAGCCCACCAGGCTCCCCCGTCCCTGGGATTCTCCCAGCAAGAACACTGGAGTGGGTTGCCATTTCCTTCTCCAGTGCACGAAAGTGAAAAGTGAAAGTGAAGTTGCTCAGTCGTGTCCGACTCTTCGTGACCCATGGACTGCAGCCTTCCAGGCCCCTCCGTCCATGAGATTTCCCAGGCAAGAGTACTGGAGTGGGTTGCCATTGCCTTCTCCGCCCTAAGATACTAGGATCAATTATATTAAAAAAATCATCTTTTGTTCTTATACTTCAAAAACATGCCTCCTGTTGGAAAAAGGAAGAGACAGTCTAAAAGGAAATGGTGTCCCTGTTAGCAAGTGATGAGTCCAGCCATGGGGGTCAGGGGCAGAATTTAGGCTTGTTGTTTCAACTCCTAGCCCTTGCCTCAGAGTTACCTTTTCCGTTAGTTGAATTCTATTCATGGCTATATATTGCATCTTTTTTAGGGGGTAACTAAAGGCTTTCTGGTAGTCTAGATCAGTAGTCCCCAACCTTTTCAGCACCAGGGACCGGTTTCATGGAGGACGATTTTTCCATGGACCAGTGGCAGGAGGATGGTTTCAGGATGATTCAAGCTCATCACATTTATTGTGAACTTTATTTCCATTATTATTACACAACCTCCACCTCAGATCATCCGGCATTAACTGCTAGAGGTTGGGTACCCCTGGTCTAGATATTTGAGTATCTATATCAAATAGATATATAATATGATGTAGTATATAGTATAGTTTATATTAGGTAGTTTATGTTATGGGGCTTCCCCCTTGACTCAGCAGTAAAGAATCTGCCTGCAATACAGGAGATGTGGGTTCGATCCCTGAGTTGAGAAGATCCCCTGGAAGAAGGCAAGGCAACTCATCCCAGTATTCTTGCCAGATAGAGGAGCCTGGCAGGCTACAGTCCATGGACTCACAAAGAGTCGGGCACGACTGAAGTGACTGAGTTTATATTATGTTGTTATGTTTTATTATTAAACTGATGATAGATGAGGGATTACCCTGCCCTATGCTAGGTTATAAGCTCCTAAAAGACAAGGGCAGTTTCTTCTTCATCTTTCTGACACAGTGGCTTGTCCATAAAAGCTGCTCTCTCTTGTGGGATGACTATGGATAATGCCACATCCCAATAATGCTATTTTAATTCTAGCAGATTTTGAGTTTTCTGGTCCTTTTGCAAACTTGGTATGTAGTCTTAGAAAAATGAGCTGAGTTTATAGAACTTCTTATTCTCCATATCCCAAAGGAAGACTGGTAATTTTGTTAATAAGGTTCTCTGTGTTATATTGGTTCTTTGAAAATGCTGAGAATTATTACAGTGGTAAAAAAACAATTAAGAGAATTCTACACGTAAGTCATTAACTACACTTGAAATAAGATATGTGAGTTACCACTGACATTTCATGGACTATATTTGCTAATAACTGAGCCTTGACAAATTGAAATTATTTACAAACTTGGCTGAAATGGGAATCCAATACTGCTTCTAGTCTTGTTGAACAATCCAATTAAGGGACTCTGTTAGAACATGCGTGCCATTTTTCTATTTGAAATGTTATGATGATGCTATATTTGAAGTCAGAAACTGGCTTTTGGACAGTGGTTTGGTCTCTTTGAACTTAAGCTTGGTGGGGTCAGGGGAGATGAGAGGTGGGGAGTGGGGGGAGCAGGTTCACACTTAGTCTTGGCCATTTGCCTTTCTTCTGGTTCAGAAGAGCTCAGAGGCACCATTTTCAGTTGAAGCTGGGGGGAGTGGCCCCAATCCTCGACAAGCCAATTGGCTTGTGTGTGCTTGGTCTGCAGAAGACACTCCTTACTGATGATCCAGTGGGATTCCTGGAGCCCAGCTTTTGTGATAAGTGATAGAACTTAGTTCCTTATGGATCAAACATTTTTTTTTTTAATTTAAGTCTAGTTGATTTACAGTGTTGTGTTAATTTCAAGTGTACAGCAAAATGATTCATTTATGCACACACATATATTATATACATATTCTGATTCTTTTCCCTTGTAGGTTATTACAAAATATTGAGTATA
The DNA here is from genome assembly GCF_055505025.1 of Bos grunniens. Taxonomy (NCBI): domain Eukaryota; kingdom Metazoa; phylum Chordata; class Mammalia; order Artiodactyla; family Bovidae; genus Bos; species Bos grunniens. Next base: position 53,459,493 of record NC_141185.1, on the reverse strand, counting down.
GTTCCTATGTCATACAGTAGGTCCTTGCTGGCTACCTCTTTTATACGTAGTATATCTGTTAATCCCAAGATCCTAATTTATCTCCTGATACCCGCTTTGGTAACAATGTTTGTTTTCTATATCTGTCAATTTGTTTCTGTTTTGCATATAATTTCATTTGTATTACTTTTTTAGATTTCATAGCCCAAATGTTGACTTGACCTCAGTGTGGCATAGATATCTTTCTTCCACGATGAGAGTTCCTTTATATGAGCTTGACCTTTGAAACAAAGAGAAGATTGGAAGGTTCCAGGAAGGGGCTGTTCTTTTCACTGATGCATCTGAATCTTATTGAAGCTGTGGATTTTGCTGGTTTAGGGATTGTACATACTGAGACATGGCCAGTAAGATACCGTGTCCTAGTTGAGTTTGGTGTAAATGGCAGCTTGTGTCTAGCCCACTTCAGATGAGTTAGGTCTGCCAGTTAATTCTGTTAGCAGTCCATACCAATGCTGGGATCCTTCAAGAAGTCCTTTCTCAGTGAATTCATGTGAAATATAGAAAGAGTGGTCAGTGCTTTCCATGAATTTGTCTTTTTTGCTGTTCAATTCAGTTCAGTCGCTCAGTCGTGTCTGACTCTTTGCGACCCCATGGACCACAGCACACCAGGCCTTCCTGTCCATCACCAACTCCCGGAGTCCACCCAAACCCATGTCCATTGTGTCGGTGATGCCATCCAACCATCTCATCCTCTGTCGTCCCCTTCTCCTCCTGCCCTCAATCTTTCCCAGCATCAGGTCTTTTCAAATGAGTCAGCTCTCTGAATCAGGTGGCCAAAGTACTGGAGTTTCAGCTTCAACATCAGTCCCTCCAATGAACACCCAGGACTGATCTCCTTTAGGATGGACTTGTTGGATCTCCTTGCAGTCCAAGGGACTCTCAAGAGTCTTCTCCAACACCACAGTTCAAAAGCATCAATTCTTCGGCGCTCAGCATTCTTTATAGTCCAACTCTCACATCCATACATGACTATTGGAAAAACCATAACCTTGACTAGACACACCTTTGTTGACAAAGTAATATCTTTGCTTTTTAATATGCTATCTAGGTTGGTCATAACTTTCCTTCCAAGGAGTAAGTGTCTTTTAATTTCATGGCTGCAATCACCATCTGCTGTGATTTTGGATCCCAGAAAAATAAAGTCAGCCACTGTTTCCACTGTTTCCCCATCTATTTGCCATGAAGTGATGGGACCAGATGCCATGATCTTCGTTTTCTGAATGTTGAGCTTTAAGCCAACTTTTTCACTCTCCTCTTTCACTTTCATCAAGAGGCTTTTTAGTTCCTCTTCACTTTCTTCCATAAGGATGGTGTCATCTGCATTTTTGAGGTTATTGATATTTCTCCTGGCAATCTTGATTCCAGCTTGTGCTTCTTCCAGCCCAGCGTTTCTCATGATGTACTCTGTATATAAGTTAAATAAGCAGAGTGACAATATACAGCCTTGATGTACTCCTTTTCCTATTTGGAACCAGTCTCTTGTTCCATGGCCAGTTCTAACTGTTGCTTCCTGACCTGCATACAAATTTCTCAAGAGGCAGGTCAGGTGGTCTGGAATTCCCATCTCTTTCAGAATTTTCCACAGTTTATTGTGATCCACACAGTCAAAGGCTTTGGCATAGTTAATAAAGCAGAAATAGATGTTTTTCCGGAACTCTCTTGCTTTTTCGGTGATCGAGCAGATGTTAGCCATTTGATCTCTGGTTCCTCTGCCTTTTCTAAAACCAGCTTGAACATTTGGAAGTTCACGGTTCGCATATTGCTGAAGCCTGGCTTGGAGAATTTTGAGCATTACTTTACTAGTGTGTGAGATGAGTGCAATTGTGTGGCAGTTTGAGCATTCTTTGGCATTACCTTTCTTTGGGATTGGAATGAAAACTGACCTTTTCCAGTCCTGTGGCCACTGCTGAGTTTTCCGAATTTGCTGACATATTGAGTGCAGCACTTTCCCAGCATCATCCTTTAGGATTTGAAATAGCTCAACTGAAATTCCATCACCTCCACTAGCTTTTGTGCTGAGCTCCATGATAATCTCCAATGTTGTTACCAAGATGAACTCACATCCCAACAGGCCAGTAAACTGGGAGATGAGTTGTTGGGGCAAGGACTTTAACTGGAAAGCTAGCAGACTGGGAAGTTGTCAGATGAGTGTCTCAAAAAACCATCTTCCCGGGGATTTTTCCTTGTGGCCCAGTGGTTAAGACTCCATGCTGCCCATACAGGGGGCGTGGATTTGGTACCTGACTGGGGAGCCCATGTGCTGTGTGGTGTGGCTCCCCCCAGCAAAAAAAAAAAAAAAAATCATCGTCCCTCAGTCTGAATTCAGGCTCCTTTTATGCAAAGGAAGGGGGAGGGGCCCACTGCAACCAGTCGCTGAGCGGGACCCATACTGGTCACTCGCTAACAGGCGTGCATCTGCCCCGCCCCTATTACAACGTGAAAAGGGCAGGACAAATTGCACCACTTTCCGCTCACTGTTCACCATTGGGTGATGGGTAAACTCCTGGGTGGCTTGGGGAAAGAACTGAGTTATTAGTTTTGACTTCTAAAAAAATAGCTACTGCTCTCCCAAAATGACACAATGAGGCTACTTTTGCTTTCCTGAAAAGGCCTTTCATGAAGGATGCTTAAGCCATTCTCTAGGTGGTTACTGCTAATCTCGTGATCCAGGTGAGCCCTGTGAGGTCACAGCAGGGGACAGGGACTGTGAAGATGAACAGTGGCATCCGCTCTGCCCTTGTCTAGACCTGCCGGTTAAACACACCGCCACTAGGTTGTGCTAGAGTATAAACGTAGCACTGACATGCATGTCCTGGTAAATCTTTTCTTCCTTGGCTATTTCTTCCGTTAAAAAAAATTCTTTCTGTTCTTCATGGCTCAGGAAATATATCAGAAACATCACTGTGATCCTCTGCCTTTAGATGGGGAAACAGTGGAAACAGTGTCAGACTTTATTTTTTTGGGCTCCAAAATCACTGCAGATGGTGATTGCAGCCATGAAATTAAAAGACGCTTCCTCCTTGGAAGGAAAGTTATGACCAACCTAGACAGCATATTAAAAAGCAGAGACATTACTTTGCCAACAAAGGTCCATCTAGTCAAGGCTGTGGTTTTTCCTGTGGTCATGTATGGATGTGAGAGTTGGACTGTGAAGAAAGCTGAGTGCCGAAGAATTGATGCTTTTGAATTGTGGTGTTGGAGAAGACTCTTGAGAGTCCCTTGGACTGCAAGGAGATCCAACCAGTCCATTCTAAAGGAGATCAGTCCTGGATGTTCTTTGGAAGGACTGATGCTAAAGCTGAAACTCCAATACTTTGGCCACCTGATGTGAAGAGTTGACTCACTGGAAAAGACTCTGATGCTGGGAGGGATTGAGGGCAGGAGGAGAAGGGGACAACAGGATGAGATGGTTTGGATGGCATCACCGACTCAATGGACATGAGTTTGAGTGAACTCCGGGAGTTGGTGATGGACAGGGAGGCCTGGCATGCTGCAATTCATGGGGTTGCAAAGAGTCAGACACGACTGAGTGACTGAACTGAACTGAACTAAACTTAACTTGAATATCTTATGGTGGTGGTGGTTTAGTCGCTAAGTTGTGTCTGACTCTTGTGACCCCATGGACTGTAGCCCTCCAGGCTCTTCTGTCCATGGGATTTCCAAGGCAAGAATACTGGACTGGGTTGCTATTTCCTTCTGCAAGAGGTCTTCCTGATTCAAGGATCAAACCCAGGTCTCCTGCATTGTAGGCGGATTCTCTACGGCTGAGCCAGAATCTCTTATAGGCATCTCAATTACCATGTCTGAAACTAGGCTCTTAAATTTCTACCTAATTTCCATATATTTTCCCAGTTAATGGAATCTACATCTACCAGTTGTTTAGGCTTGTTATCTAGTACTTTCCATTGATTGTTTAATTTCTCTGATCCAATTAGTAAATAAATTCTGCAGGCTCTTCATTTAAAGCACACTCCAGACCTACCCAATCCTATCCTCTCTACTTCAATTTGAGTCCATCCACAACCATCTCTTACTTGGATGGATCTTAAAATCCATTCTCCATATGGTAACCAGTCTGGCATTTAAATAAGATCGTGTTTTCTTGCCTAAAATCCTCTTGGAAGATGGGAAGTAACTAATTGGGAACAATAATAGAATTTATGACGCCACTAAAACAAGCAGGGAACCTAGATTTTCTTTCGCATCATTGTGCTGGTTTATTTGCCTTTATTCTCTCATCTCATGTCTGTTTCGTGGGTATTATTCTAGTTTATTTCAGCCAAAACAAAGCAAAATAAAACAAGCAAAGCAACGAAAAAGAAAAGTGAGGCTCAGAAAGACAAAAATAACCTGCTTAACATCACACAACTGCTAAGTTAAAGCTGGATTTGAATCTTAGTTCTCTCCAGTGCTGAAGTCCAGGGATTACCTGTTTGTTTTTTCTAGTCACTTTGTTGGCAACTAGTCATCTTTCTTCTTCTGGCCTCAAGAATGCTTTCTGAGAAGTTTCTGTATTTCTTGGGCCATTTGCTTGATGATTTATCAACTGTCATCATTACGGTCTTATTGAAGACTTGGTTACTGTATTGATTAAGATTAGGCTATGGATAATAAAACTAAAAATCTTGGTTTTATTCTATTACACATTAAAGAAGTCTGAAAGTAAGCAGCCCTGAACTGTTATGGGGTTCCATTCTCATCATGGCCATGACTTTTTTTCTGCCCTACTATTGCAAAGCATGATTACCTTCCTTAAGATCACCCTATGATCCAAAACTGTGGCTGGGAAGTCCTACTAATATTTGCTCTGTTACTAAGGAGGAAGAGTAGAAGTCAGCCGTCTCTGCTGTGGTGACTGACTGCTTTCTTTTATTTTCAATATTTGGGAATTTGTCCAAATGTATAAAAAATAAAGTGTGGAATAAGGTTGATTTGGCATCAGATTCACCTGGCTATAATTTTCAGCTTTCCCTGGGACTAACTTTGCTAATTGGGCAAGCTGTGCAACTTCTCTAAGTGAGGCGCTTTACACAATCGTCTCATTTAAGTCTTACTAAAGCCCCCATTCGGAGAAGGCAATGGCACCCCACTCCAGTACTCTTGCCTGGAAAATCCCATGGATGGAGGAGCCTGGTGGGCCACAGTCCATGGGGTCGCTAAGAGTCGGACACGACTGAACAACTTCACTTTCACTTTTCACTTTCCTGCATTGGAGAAGGAAATGGCAACCCACTCCAGTGTTCTTGCCTGGAGGATCCCAGGGACGGGGGAGCCTGGTGGGCTGCCATCTATGGGGTCGCACAGAGTCGGACACGACTGAAGTGACTTAGCAGCAGCAGCAGCAGCAAAGCCCCCACTCTCTCTGTTTTACAGATGAGAACACCAAGACTCAGAACGTGTTAGTGCACTTCCAATAATGATCAATAGGCAACGATTAACACTTCACATGGCACACAAGGTATCCAAAACACTATTTACCTTGTTTTAACCTGAAGCTTGCCTCTTGACTATCAAATAGGACCCTTCATCATTTTCAATTTATCAAGGTTTTCACAGAAAAAAAATAAACAAACCACCTCAAGTTTAATTCGATCAGAGATGCTAGGAGAATGTCATTGTTGTTGTTCAGTGGCTCAGTTGTGTCTGACTCCTTGCGACCCCATGGACTGTGGCATGCCAGGCTTCCCTGTCCTGCCACAATCTCCCAGAGTTTGCTCATACTCACATCCATTGAGCCGACGATGCCATCCAACCATCCTTTCCACTGTTGCCCCTTCTCCTCCTGCCCTCAGTCTTTCCCAGCATCAGGGGCTTTCATAGGGCTTTTAAAGAATGCATTTGTTTCTTTGACTGCCTTAGGTCTTAGCTGCAGCATGCAGGATCTTCTGTTTCAGCGCACAGACTCTCTACTTGTGGCATATGGCTCAGTAGTTGCAGTGTGTGGACCTGGTGGTGCCATGGCACACTGGATCTCACTTCCCTGGTGGCTCAGACGGTAAAGCATCTGTCTACAATGCGGGAGACCTGGGTTCGATCCCTGGGTTGGGAAGATCCCCTGGAGAAGGAAATGGCAATCCATTCCAGTACTATTGCCTGGAGAATCTCATGGACAGAGGAGCCTGGTAGGCTACAGTCCATAGGGTCGCAAAGTCGGACACAACTCAGCGACTTCACTTCACTTCTCTGACTGGGGATCAAACCTGTGTCTCCTGCTTTGCAAGGATGATTCTTAACCTCTGGACCACAAGGGAAGTCCATGTCATAGAGCTCTATAAAAATTCATATGTCTCAAGTCCAACTCTAGGGACTTCTGATTCAGTAGGTCTGGATGGACTTGAGATGTCTGTTGTTTAAAAAGTTGATGTGTATCCATGGTGAGCTTCTGACACAAGAAGAAGAGCTTTCTGGAAATGTGCTGCTGGCCTTAATTTGGTCTCTTTTTAGATAGAAAAGTCTTTGCCTGTTCCAATGTTTGTGCTGTCATATTAAACAGCCATATCTAGATTTCTTATCACATTGACATTGTTACCACCCTCCTAAGGAGTGTCAGTGTAATCTTTCTTCTCATATTTACCTGCAGGAATTCTTTTAGAAGCGGGCTCTCAGTTTGTTCTGGGTGGGCTCAGTTCTATATCTAGGGGTGCTGCTTAGGCTATGTAAGAGTTGCTCTTAATTGAGGTGTTGGGGACCCCCTGTTCATCTTGCCCCTCCCTCTTGGCTTCTTTATGGGGTGAAGGCTGGTAGGGGAGAATGAGAAGAAAGTCTAAACACTCCAAATTGGAAGGTTGGATTTCAGAGAACAAAAATAATATTCAAGGCATCTTTCCCCTCTGTTTATGCTGACAAAAGGCTGTCTTTGTAAGAACTCTGCGGCATCACGCGCACTGTTGGCCCTCTGCAAATCAGCACCAATGACAACATTATAATTACATTTCAAAAACAAAGGCAGCGAGAAACTGCATTTTAAGTATCCTTTATTTGGTTGCTCTGGGGGTGTCTGTGTAAATTCAGTGCTGGAGAGCAGGTGCAGAGATTAAAAATACTCTCAGGGGAATATCCTAGCCATCCGATGTGGTTCAGACTCTGTGCTTCCCACGCAGGGGACATGTGTTCAATCCCTGGTCTTGGAACTCAGATCCCACCTGCTGTGCAGTGCGACCAAGAAAATATTTTAAAAAATGTATTTGCTCAAAAAAAAATCTAGAACCCAGTACCTTGTTTTCTGTCATATCCATCTTGAATACTAATGCTTTTCTGGAGGCCTCGACATTGAGGAGGGGTGATGAGGTGGGACACGAGAATTCCTCTTCTTTTGGGTTCTATAATAGCACAATAAACCAAGGATGAGGAAGACTAAAGCTTTTGGGGGAGGGGTGGAGCTAGAAAGCAAATTTGTATTAATAACCAATGACCAATTTCTCATGTACTCAGAGCATTAAGCAGCTGTTTAGAAAGGGTCTCCTAAGGTAGGCATAATCATGTGTGTGTGTGTGCTCAGTTGCTCAGTTGTGTCTAGCTCCTTGCAACTGCGTGGACTAGAGCCCGCCAGGGTCCTCTGTCCATGGAACTTCCCAGGCAGCAATACTGTAGTGGGTTGCTGTTTCCTCCTCCAGGGGATCTTCCCGAAGGCATAATCATAGCAACCCCCATTTTAGCATCCACTATTTGCAGGCAGGCTTCCGGGTAGTTCATTGCCATGGTTTCTCATTTCCACACGAAGATGCTGCGAGAATATCGTGTATTCTCTGGGAGTCTCTGAGAGGGCACGCAGAGGGGAGGGGTACACAGCCAGTAAGTGGCAAAACCAAGATCCAACCCTTTAGGCTCTGAAGTCTTCGCTAGTTGCTCCAGGTGGCATCTCACCTCTGACTTGATGAGGGTTCATTTCTTAAAATTGGAGTATGATTGCTGTACAAAGATGTGTTAGTTTCTGTTGTACAGTGAAGTGAATCAGCCATGCGTGCATGCTAAGTCGCTTTGGTCGTGTCCAACTCTCTGTGTCCCTGTGGGCCACAGTCCACCAGGTTCCTCTGTCCATGGGATTCTTCATGCAAGAATACTGGAGTGGGTTGCCGTGCCCTCCTCCAGGGGATCTTCCTGACCCAGGGATTGAACCCGCATCTCTTATGTCTCCTGTATTGGCAGGCGAGTGCTTTACCACTAGTGCCAACTGGAAAGCTGGAAACAGCCTTGTGCATACATACATCCTCTCCCTCCTGGACCTCCTTCCCACCCCAGGCTCCCATCTCACCCCACCCCACATCCCTCCCCTCTAGGTCATCATGGAGTACTGAGCTGAGCTCCCTGTGCCGTACAGCATCTTCCCACTAGCTATCTGATTAACATGCGGCAGAGTCTGCCTGTCAATGCAGGAGACGTGGGTTCAGTCCCTGGCTCAGGAAGATCCCCTGGAGGAGGAAATGGAAACCCACACCAGTATTCTTGCCTGGAGAATCCCATGGACAGAGGAGCCTGGAGGGCTACAGTCCATGGGGTCGCAGAAGAGTCAGACAGGACTTAGAGGCCACACAGCAACAACAACACTTGAGTTCACTCTTCCTTCCTGTGATCAATTAGTTTCTCCTGGCTCTTTCTGCTGACTCTCCTCACATGCTGCCAGTAGTTCTGGAGTTTAACATGACAAAGTCATGACACCAGAGAGAGATACCAGCTTCGACAGCCCAGAAAAACAGATTGACTGGTTCAGCTGAGCCAGCAGGAAGGTTAAGTTGTATAAATATATGGCTGAATCACAGTGGCCAGTGGATAGGAATCCCACAGAAAATTGGAATAGGGCAGAGGAGGTCTATGAGGACTGTGGCATGTGTGAGTATATATATTTGTGTGCACACTGCATGGGTGTCTGTATGTAGAAAATGGGCAGACAAAAGATGCAGACCAAAGTGCATCTGGACAGATTGCAGGTGTCTTCTGATTGTGTGCATCCTGGAAGGGGCATAAGTTTGCCATGTGACCACTTTTTTGGAAGGATTTTTTTTTTTTAATGTGACCATTTTACAAGTCTTTATTGAATTAGTTACAATATTGCTTCTGTTTCACGTTTTGGTTTTTTTGGCCATAAGGCATGTGGGATCTTAGTTCCCCAACCAGGGATGGAACACATACCCCCTGCATTGGAAGGCGAAGTCTTAACCATTGTGGGGGAAGCCCCTCACAATACCACTTTTAATCCTGTCACCAAGGCTGGCTCCCCACAAGAGATAAGAGAGTGAGGGTTTCGGTGATGGTGGAAGGAAAGCCATGGAAGAGAAGAGTTTGTTCATAACCTGTTCTCAGCATCAATTCTGAGCATCCGCTAACTATTAAAAAAGCAAAGCCTACTTTTGCAGATCATCTTTTACCTTCCTTTGTGTATCCTTGGAACTCTAGTACAAGTTCCAATGTCCTTTTGCCCTTCATATGATAAATGAACATTCATATGATAAATGTCCATTCATATGATAAATGAACTCCATTTTGATCTCAGCAAGACAGCAGTGAGCAGTAGTGTGAAGTGAGATCCCAATTCCCTGCCCAGGAATTGAACCTAAGTAGCCTGGATGAGGAGAAGGCAATGGCACCCCACTCCAGTACTCTTGCCTGGAAAATCCCATGGACAGAGGAGCCTGGTGGGCTGCAGTCCATGGGGTCGCTAGGAGTCGGACACGACTGAGCGACTTCACTTTCACTTTTCACTTTCATGCATTGGAAAAGGAAATGGCAACCCACTCCAGTGTTCTTGCCTGGAGAATCCCAGGGATGGGGGAGCCTGGTGGGCTGCCGCCTCTGGGGTCGCACAGAGTCCGACTGTGTGACAACTGAAGCGACTTAGCAGCAGCAGCAGCAGCAGCCTGGATGAGGACAGGAATCCTAGCCACCAGACCAGCAAGGGCTAGAGGCTAGAAGCTATTTTCCCCTGGATCATTGTCCCCAATGAAAATGCATTTCTCACGGAGGCAGAAACTGTAAATGCAGGTACAAGGTTTGTTATTAGGGGCAGAGCCCAACAACAAGTGGGAGAGCACACAGAGAAAGGGTTTCATTAGCAGAGATAGAAGCAAGGCAGAAATGCACACCCAGAATAAAAGGCTGTGGGCGGCCCCCTAGTGAGGAGGAGCACAGTGAAGACGGGGTTGAGTCATTTATGTAGATCAGTACTTCTGGTTCTTTGCCTTCCTTTAGGCCAATTACCTGCTTTCTTTTTCCACACCTGACCTACCCTGGGACCCTCCCCTGGGTGTGCACACTCCCCTCAGCCAACATGGGTCTGGAAGTGAAGGCTTCTGGGAGGAGTAAGACTCATTATAGCCTGGTGTTATCCCTTGACTTTTGACCCACAAGGAGCCTTTCTGTGCCTGTGTAGTGTCTCCTCTGTCCCAAAAGAGAGGGGAATGGAGATCAGATCCCTGAATCCTTTACTCAAACAGGGTTTTACCCCACTTTGTCCCTGCCGTGACTGTTATCTTGACTACTGCCATGACTATTACCTTAAGGTGTTCACAAGAGACAAACACTGGCTGTTTACCTTGTTTGTGTTCTTACTTCCATTTCAGAGGGCAAACAGGAGGCTGATTGTAAATGTCTTAACTGGAGCCCACTTATCTCTTGTCTCAGAAAATGCTAACATTTGTAAGTATCCAGCCCAAAGCCCATTTCTTTGTGGCCCGTGAAATACAAACAGGAGGCCAGCTGTAAATGTCTAACTTGGAGCCCATCTATCTTCTACATCAATTGGCTTCAAGGCAAAGTTCTATCATCATCTCCCTAAATTCTTCTCTGTAACAGCCTCTGTTACTCCTAAAGCTAAGCTAAGTGATGTTTCCATATTACTTAGTGGCCTAAGTATTATGGGCTTAAGTCTTCAGAAAGCAGCAGGAAAGAGCCAATTTTCACCCCAAGTTGGATCTGTTTCTTTGACTTTAATCTTTGCTTTCAGTTGTTCTTTGTTATCATAGTATATACAAAAGAAAAAAAAATACATTGGTGTGGAATATTTTGAAAACAAATTTGATCATTCCTTTTAAATAGAGATTAGGAGACATATAAATTTGTCAATCACAAAGAAATACCCCCAGTCTAAGGATTTGTTGTTGTTTTTCAGTCACTAATTTGTGTCTGACTCTTTGTGACCCCTTGGACTATATATAGCCTGTCAGGCTCCTCTGTCTGTGGGATTTCTCAGGGAAGAATACTGGAGTGGGTTGTCATTTCCTTCTCCAGGGGATCTTCCCGACCCAGGGATCAAACTTGCATCTCCCTGCATTGACAGGTGGTTTTTGTTTTTTTTTTTTTACCACTGAGTCACCAGGAAAGCCTGAGCCTAAGGATGACCTTCTTTAAAATTAGAATTTCAAACAGTGGTGTAAGCTGCTTTGGGAGATGCTGGATTCCTTGTCTTTGGATGTATTAAAAAAAAAAAAAAAGATGAGGAAATTTATCATTTGTGTGTTGTATGGGTTATCTTGGGCTTCCCACATGGTACTAATGGTAAAGAGGCTGCCTGCCAATGCAGGAGACTTTAGAGATGCAGATGTTCCTTGGGTTGGAAATATCGCTGGAGGAGGGCATGCCAGGAGAATCCCCATGGACAGAGCAGCCTGGTGGGCTATTGTCCATAGGGTCGTGAAGAGTCAGACTTGACTGAAGAGACTTAGCACAGCACAGAACATGGGTTATTTCATGCATTTGACAATAGTCAGATTAGAGAACTTATAAAGTCCGAGATTCTAATCTGTTAGTAGAATTCTCATGGATTTCAAGGGGAACCCATGTTTCTAAAAGTGTCTGCTATGTTGAGAGCCAGAATGCACTTTTCTGCAGCCCTGTTTCAGCCAGCCTAGACCTCAAAGGCAGCCTTTCAGAGGTTAATCTTTGAATACATTGTTAGGCTTACTTACACTTTTCAGGTTGACAGATGAGTTTTCGTTCCACAATGTATCTAGCGATGCCTAATATAGTCACTGCACAATTAGCATTAAATTAGTTATAGGATGAAATGAAACAAATTTGGCTTTTTGAAAAGGGGGATTTTCTTACAAGGTCCAACTTGAGAGAAAGAAAGCCAGAGAATATTTCAACTCAAAAAACAATTTACTTTGAAAAGGAAGTAGGAAAATTGCAGCCCATCATACCTAATTACTGCACACATTTGTGCTTGAATGCGAGCTGTCTCTCCAAGGAATGGTCTCCGAGTTCCTTACACTTCTCTCAGCAGCCAGAATCCACTGCTGATGGCAAAACAGTCATTGGAGCAACACGATTTTGTCCATTTCCTGACACGGTCGAAGGAGGTGCTGACAGAATGCTGTAGAAAGTCTTGATCTAAGTGAAGTAATGGGCCTGCGATGATGAAAAATAGGATGGGACAGAATGTAGATATTTTCATGAAAGCTGAATGCATTGAATGGATTTCTCCCTCAAGGTCAAGGGTTCAAAGAATTTTTGTAGATACTACCCCTTTCAGGAGATGGAGCTTAATTTCACCCTCTCAGCTTGTGTAGGTTAGACATAGTGACTTGCTTTTCCAAAAGGTAGTTAGAAAGGGAACCATAGTAACTTCCGATTGGAGAAAACTGACAAATGTCAGTTTATCCAAGTGTTGAATCATGTTATCATACACCTCTGATAGATGATGGGAAGGGAAGTTCCCTTCTGAAGACTTATAAACTTGGCTAATGAAGGGGAGAGAAGGAGGCGACAGAGGATAATCTAGTTGGATGGCATCACAGACTCAGTGGACATGAGTTTAAGCAAACTCTGGGAGATAGTAAAGGACAGAGGAGCCTGGTGTCCTGCAGTCCATGGAGTCCCAAAGAGTCAGACACAACTTAGCGACTGAAAAACAACCAAAGATCAGGGACCATTCTAGAGGGCACCCTTTCAGTACTTCTCAAAACTGTCAAGGTCATGGGAAAAAGGAAAGGTTGAGAAACTGTCACAGACCAAAAGAGACTGGAGAAATGACAACTAAATGCAATGTGATAACCTAGTTGGGAATTTGGCACAGAATGAAGACATTAGTATAAAAATTGGCCAAATCCAAGAAGATCTAGAGGCTAGTTAATAATGTACCAATGTCAGTGTCTTAGTTTTGACAAATGTGCCACACCATTATAAGATGTCAGCAATGGGGAAAGAAGGTGACAGGTATCTCTGCAACTTTTCTGCCAATCAAAATTATTCTAGGAGGACTTCCCTGGCAGTCTAATGGTTAAGACTGTGCTTCCAATGCTAGGGGCGCAGGTTCAATCCCTGGTCAGGGAACTAAGATCCCACATGCCCTGTGTTATGGCCAAAACATAAAAAGAAAAAACCCAAAACAAAAAATTATTCTAAATTTAAAAGGTTTATGAAAAATTTTCAAGGATTTTATTCTCTATGAAGATTTCTCTTCCATTTCATTAGTGGTCTTCGTCCATGCCTTTGATACTGACTCATCAGATTGTTTTCAGGAAATCAATGTATTCCTTACAAAGGATGTCTGCATTTCTAATCCTGTGGCTCAAACACCAGACTTCTGAAATGAATTTCTTATGACTAAAAGATTAGACTGATCATTCAGCATCTAATGCTTGACAATTGACCATGGAAACTCTGAAAATCACTCAGAAGGTCATTAATGCTTAATCTAATTATATATCAACTTAAAACAGTCTGTAATGACAAGACACAGTTATAACTACCCTTGGTAAATGGGCATAAAACTGGTTGATGTTCAAATGATAGACTTTATTTTATAGAGAATGAAAGAGACTTTGGAACTAATTTGATCAAACATCCTGCCAAAGTACAACAATCCCTTTATATAAATTGATTGATTGAAGGCTCCTTGATTTTGCTTATCCAGTTAATTCGTGTCTTCCTGATGGGAGAGAAAAAAAACTTCAATTTTTAATCATGGCAAATCTGGTGCTTTATTTACACAATTGGATGACTTCCTTCAAGAAGATTAAGGCCAAAACTTGAGACAGAGTTAGAAATAATTCATAAGGTTTTAAGAAGAGATTTCTACCTTGAAATCGAGATAGTCATGGCTAACCAAAATAAATGTTGCTTCTATTTAGAAAGAACTTCTTACCTCCTCAGCATACATCTCTACCATTTTCTTTTTTAGAAGATTTATTGATTTACTTGTGTTTGGCTGTGCTGGGTCTCTGTTGCCGCATGCAGGCTTTCTCTAGTTGCAGAGTGGGGGCTACTCTGTAGTTGTGGTGCACGGGCTTCTCGTTGCGGTGGCTTCTCCTGTTGAGGAGCACGGGCTCTAGGGTGCGCGGGCTTCCGTGGCTGTGGTTTGTGGTCTCAGTAGCTGGGGCTCAAGGGCTCTAGAGCACAGGCTCAGTAGGTGTGGCACATGGGCTTAATTACTCCAGGGCATGTGGGCTCTTCCCGGACCAGGGATTGAACTCATGTTCCTTGCATTGGCAGGTGGATTCTTAACCGCTGGACCACCAGAGAAGCCCCCATTTTATTTTCATAATGAAGATTTTCACAATTACATTTTATCCCCTTCTCACACACTTTTCCCAGAACTCCTATTAGTCATTCTCATATACTGAATTCAGTATGGACATGGATAAAATGTCAGTATTTTTGTGTCTAGCTACTGCTTATGTAGGAAATCACGACTCTCTGTGACTGTACTTCTTGGTGACTTTCAAGCAGTAATTTTCCCTTCATTTCTCTTCAACCTGTAGCTTCATTTAATAATGTGTTAAAGAGAAATTCCTACTGGTGGGAAATGAACCTTCTCTGGAAGGCAGGGAGATGCCACTGCATCCCTGTGAACCTGTGTACCAGCCATGTCTCTCAGATTCCTTGAAAAGATGCAATCAAAAGCAACTTCCATCATCATGATATTTGGTAATTTCAACATAAAGCTGAGTTCCAGAAAGGCGAATTGAAACAAATGTGTCCTCCTTAAGAGGGAGCATTTAGCTAAGAGCTTGCTGAGTATCTCCTTAGTTCTTGGAATTCAGCCCTGGCAGTTACAAGAGAGTTGCCTGATGTCCTCTTTGTGGTTTATGTGATTCTACACAGCTGCAGACACTTTTCTGGACTATTAAAATTGTGACTTAACTGACTACTTGCCAAATATCCAGGGCCTGTTTGCTGAATCTTTTGATAGACCATTCTTCTCCCACTGGCCTTTTACAGTCTCTGACCCTTGAAGCCTTGAAGGTGGAACCATAGCCTCTACCCTTTGTAGCTCTTTTTAAAATTATCTTTCCCATTTATTTAATCTCTCAACTCTCATCAGTTTTTATAACCCAGCCTGCTAACATTGTTTTTCCAGAATCTTCTGGTTTCTTGGACATGAATATGAAAAAAAAAGATGTCAGTTTGTATCAATATCTTCATCTCACCTTACCTCTGACCTGCTCCCTTGACTTCATGAAATATAAGTGAGATTCATGAGGTCTGAGTGCTTGAAGAATCTCTTGTGAAATTATGAACAACCGAGAGGAATGTACTTCAAGAAGTCACCGTGTCCCCGTTAGAGTTCTCGGGTGACACCAGTGGATCTTAATAACTTCAGTGTGTGATTTCACATTTCCAAAGAGGTCTCCAAGATATTCCACAAATAGATGGGAGAGTCTGTGTGAATTTAATCATGTGTTAAAAGGAAATTTCTATTGGTAGGGAATGAACCTTCTCTGGGAGAATGATTTGCAACATACTCTCACTGATACATGTCACCTAATGATTACATTTTGAACCTCTTCATTCACCAAAGAGATCAACAAGATCTGTGATAGAGATACAGATGAAAAATACATTATTAACTAAGTGATCTTTAAAGTGAAAGTGAAGGTCACTTAGTTGTGTCTGACTCTTTGTGACCCCATGGACTGGAATTCTCCAGGCCAGAATGCTGGAGTGGGTAGCCTTCCCTTCTCCAGGGGATCTTCCCAACCCAGGGATCGAGCCCAGGTCTCCCACATTGCAGGCGAATTCTTTACCAGGTGAGCCACAAAGGAAGCCCAAGAATACTGGAGTGGGTAGCCTATCCCTTCTCCAGCAGATCTTCCTGACCCAGGAAGTGAACCAGAGTCTCCTGCATTGCAGGTGGAGTCTTTACCAACTGAGCTATGAGGGAAGCCTAAGTAGTCTTTGGGTGTCCTGAAAATGAAGCTATAGAATATTTGGAAAGATAAATAACATTACTAACTTATTTCAAAACTGCTTTTTGTTGAGCAGTTGCACTGGGGTGAGAGGGGTACTCCCCAGGTCGCATGGTGGTAGAGAATCCACCCGCCAATAGAGCAGATCCAGCTTTGACCCCTGGGTTGGGAAGATCACCTGGGGAAGGAAATGGCAACCTAGTCCAGTATTCTTGCCTGGAAAATTCATGGACCAGGAAGCCTGGCAGGCTATCGTCCATGGAGTTGTGAGGAGTCAGACACTACTGAGCATGCACGCATCTGTGGCTATAATTAATATAACAAATCTTGAAACAAACTCCATTGCAGCTGCCCACATAGCACTGAGATTCCTGGATATATTTGGTTGGAAGCATTTTGCTTTGAAGATGAGAATGACTAGGATGGAAACCACAGTTGAGGTTCCTCAGAGGTGTTTGGCCTGGGGCAGCTGGTCCAAAAGCTCATGAAGTGGCTTGAGATCCTTCTGAGAAGTGCCTCCTGTGATGAAGAGGGTATGCTATTTAGATAGGATGAGTAATCGCTTTTCATAGAAACTTAAAGCTGAGTATTGACAGGCATTTTCTGAGGTGCTCACCAGCACTCTGGCCTCCAAATAAGGAAACAACTACTGGAATTATTATTTTTTTTAATATTTATTTGTTTATTTGGGTGCATTGAGTCTTAGTTGTGGCATGTGGGATGTTCGCTGTGTCATGCAGGATCTTTCCTTGCTACTCAGGGACTCTTCATACATGGGCTTAGTTGCCCCTCGGCATGTGGGGTCTTAATTCCCTGATCAGGGATTGAACCCAAGTTCCCTGCCTTGCAAGGCAGAGTCTTAATTACTAGACCACCAGTGAAATCCCTACTGGAAGTCTTAATGTTCAGCCTTTGGTATTTTTGCTTTTAGCTGTTGATGACTATTTTCTATGCTGTAACTCACCCAGAAGTGTAAGGACTTTGTGATTTCAACTTTGGTCGTAGGTTGTATGATATACTGACTCCTTCTTGTTGTTACTGTTTCTATTTTTTCTTATAAAGTAATGTGCTTATCGTTGAATTTGAACTTTTGGTTCTTTGCAAAAGGTGTACTGGAAACCAGAGTCAACCTTTCATGAGTGGGGTGGGTCCTCACACAGGAAATAAGAATTGGAAAATTGCCTTTGATGCAGGATGGTATATCCAGTGTCTCCTGATCTTGCTTATTTTGGTCTGTAGTTAGCAAGTTTAGACAGAATGGAGGGAAAGATGGCGTCCTCTAGCAGGAGGCCAGCCAAGGGCATGATGGGAGATCCTACCTGTTGGGAAACCATAGAGGAAGTTGAGGAGACTGCACTCTGTCAGAGCCCAGCTAGCCATCTACCAGATCTACTTCCTCTTCCTTTAATACAGCTGCTGGAGTTGTGTGCACAGTTCATGTCCTGATTCTGGAATATGCTATTCTAGCAGCTTGGGAGGGAGGTGAATACCCATGAGCAGGAGAATTAATCTTAGAGTTGCAGTTGCTCCTCTCCACATGATGGTCCCCAACCCATCCTTACAAGCTGAACTTACAGATTTGGGCCTTATTTTTATTAATGGAGGCAGGGCGTTTTTATATAGTATATGCTAACTCATCCATCAGAGAAGGCAATGGCACACCACTCCAGTACTCTTGCCTGGAAAATCCCATGGATGAAGGAGGCTGGAAGGCTGCAGTCCATGGGGTCGCTGAGGGTCGAACATGACTGAGCGACTTCATTTTCACTTTTCACTTTCATGCATTGGAGAAGGAAATGGCAACCCACTCCAGTGTTCTTGCCTGGAGAATCCCAGGGACGGGGGAGCCTGGTGGGCTGCCGTCTATGGGGTCACACACAGTCGGACGCAACTGAAGCGACTTAGCAACTCATCCATATGTCTTTTTCTTATCTCTTTAAGCCAAAGAGTTCATCTACTAGAGATGAGGAAGCAATTTATACTTACACAGCAGAATGAAAGGAGTTGGGACATATAACTATTATGTCTACTAATTTTACTTGTACCAAACTTTAGTTAAGCAAACTTTTCATAGACTGAGGGAGCTATGAGAGCTGAGACCTTATTGGCTTCTTTACAAAGGCCTCCCTGGCATGTTTACAACCCAATACATGTCTTCCGATTATGTTAGTTTGCTGCTTTGAGCCAATCACGGGAAAATCAGGGAAAATATTGGAAATAAAACAAAGAGGAAATCTTACTCTTTACCTATTAGAATGCACTGGGTGTT
This sequence comes from Bos grunniens, assembly GCF_055505025.1. Taxonomy (NCBI): domain Eukaryota; kingdom Metazoa; phylum Chordata; class Mammalia; order Artiodactyla; family Bovidae; genus Bos; species Bos grunniens. Next base: position 53,441,064 of record NC_141185.1, on the reverse strand, counting down.
TTCTTTCAGTATAACAGAATCAACCATTTTACACAGAGGATAATTATTAATCATTCAAAAATAGATGTAATGTCCCATGGAAGAGCAAAGCCATGCCTTTATTTTAATTCTTGGTTGATTGTCTTAGTTTCCAGCAGGTGAGTAGCTGGTGGCATCCACTATAGAAGGAAATCTGCCAAATTCAACTAGTTTGCAATTTAACCAAGTGTGTGTACGTGTGTGTTTATGAATCTGATTGACCTTACCTCTGATCCAGAACTCTAGTGCTGGCTGTGAATGCAAGAAGAAAACAGACAGTTGTCTGGGAGAAGTAATTTGTGGGGTGACCAAAAGGATCCAGGACCCTATGTATCTCTGTGACTTGGCTTTTCACTGATCCTTGAAACAAGAAAAGCTTTATTTCTTTGATTTATGTTATTCTCATTAGATATACTGGGAGGGATATTGTGTTACACAGGAATTAGTCACTAATTCATTAGTAGAGTGGTTCTTGACCAGTGCCAGTTTTGAATTTGGCAGTGTTGTTCAGTTTTCACAACTAGGGGGAGTGGGAGTTGGGTGGGCTACACATTGGCATCCAATGAATACAAACCAGGGATGCCGCTGAACACCTGATGATGCACTTTTAAGAAAATTTACAATTGGGCCCTGTACCATCCCACATCCTCAGTAGCTCCTCTTGAACAACTTTTGTCCATAATGATTAAAGTATTAATATTTTTATTATTATTAAAATTGAATATTTAAATTAAAAATTTTTTTTTCTTTTCTCAGTTAATCAACTTTCAGTTATTAAAGTTGAGTAAGGAACATCACCATTCCTTGCTGTGGCACAGGTTATAAACTTAAATGGAATTTACCTGCACCACCGAATGTTTCAACTTTAAAAAATAAAAGGAGAGTACAAGTGACTGTTTAGTTCTAGAAAAGTTGAGCAACGTGTTCATAACAATGGCTGTGGTTGCCAGAAAGTGTGTCATTTACGCTTCTCTGGTTGCAGCGAGCGGGGGCTGCTCTTCATTGCAGGGTGAGGGCTTCTCACTGCGGTGACTTCCCTTGTTGGGGAGCACAGGCTGTAGGGCGTGGGGGCTCAGTAGTTGTGGCACACGGTCTCAGTTGCTTCTGCAAGCCGTGTGTTACTCCAGGATTCGTGACCTCCAGAGGAGAGGATTTCCATTTGGGGTCAGAGACGAGGCTTGACTACTTGGAGCTTTTTGTGCAGCAGAGTTTTTATTAAAGTGTAATAGAGATAGGGAAAGCTTTTGACATAGACATCAGAAGGGGACAGAAAGAAGGCCCCTTTGCTAGTTTTTAGCAAGGCATTTTATGTCTGTTAGTGAGCTGCTAATCAGATAAGAGAGACACCTCAAGGCTGAGGGAGTTTCACTAGGCCCCTCTCCCACAATATGATTTCTGAGATAGGATGGCATGAGGTGTGTCATCCCTGGCCATAAACAGTTGACACAAATACTGGTTTGTTGATCCATTATTCGCCCAACGTTTGAGAAAAGAAAAAAAAAAAGGTTAGTCGTCATAGGCAGTCGTCACAGGCAGAACCAGTTTCATCTACAGTGAAGGGAAGAAAAAAAAATGTTTACCACTTGCAGTTTATTTCCTCCTGCCACTTGGGGACTTCTGGCCTTCCTACATGTTACCTTCTCACTTCTCGGCATGTGGAAGTTTCCCATACCAGGGATCGAACCCGTGACTCCTGCATTGGCAGGCAGATTCTTTACCACTCAGCCACAGAGAACACTCATTTACCTTTAGATACTGTTAATGTGTCATGCATGCAAATGGGACGGTGGAAATGTGACTAAAGTGGGGGCTGTAACTGCCATGTTGGCAGAGTTGCCTTCTACCCTACCAGCTCCAAAGTTCAATCTGTTTTCATTTAGAGTATATATATAAAAAATGTGTCTGTTAAACAGCCTGACTCTGATTTAGCCTCTTCAGATACTCTTGTGCTGTACAACAGTGGTTCTCTCTGTAAATGCTATGTATTTTGAGGATACACAAAAAATTATGATGTGTACAGGATAATGTTTCCTACCAATCAGATGTCCATTTGTTACTGTGTTTGTTAAAAACCTTTTATCTTTTGTTGTTATGGACCCCACTTAAAACTGAAAAAAAAAAAGAGGGCTTCCCTGGTGGCTCAGTGTTAAAGAATCTACCTGCCAATGCAGGGGACATGGGTTTGATCCCTGGTCCAGGAAGATCCCACATGCCAAGAGATGGCTAAACCCATGCACCACAGCTATTGAACCTGTGCACCCTAGAGCCATGCTGTGCAGCAAGAGAAACCACCGCATTACGAAGCCTGCACACCGCAACTAGAGAGCACACCCTACCTGCTGCAACTAGAGAAAGCCCACGTACAGCAACAAAGACCCAGAGCAGCCATAGATAAATACATAAATCTAAACAACAACAACAAAAAAATCCTACAGCATAAGTCGGCACTCCATCTTCACCTCAACAAATAATTATCTGGCCCCAAGTATCAATAGTATCGAGTTTGAGAAACCAGACCTTAGTGTAAGCTAATTCATTGGCAAATCCTTTAGAGAAGATAGTTGGCAGAGTGGAAGGTTTTGAGAGAGAATGGGCAGGGTGGCCAGAAAGGCATTAGAAGAAAAGTGTGAAAATGGGAGATAAGTGTTGGGATTCATCATCACCCAGACGTCGGCATCTGTGAACTGAAAGGGAAAGAATCTCTCCCTGGGAAAAATGCCAAATGTAAGAGCTGTTTTTTTTAAATGGCAGAGTGCTGCCTTAAGTTCACAAAGGTGAGGAGAGGTCGTGGGAGGGAGGGCACACACAGGAGTGGCAAGAGCAGGGATCCTGGACCTGAAGTTAACACTGGCCTCTTTCTGGTTTACTCTGGATCTTGAGGGATGTCTTTGAGAGAGCGTCATGCACTGCTTGAGGTCTCCAAGTGCATATCTGTCCTCTGAGACCCTTGAGCGTGTTTCCAGAAAATTAACAGATGCCATCTCTCACTCTCTCATCTCTCATTTTCAGTCTGATCCATGTTTAAGCAGCCACTCTTGGCCTACAGCGCCCAAACTAGAAAGTTAACCTGTTTGTTAGCCTGAAGATCTTCTCTTTGGCCCAGTCTGATCTCATCAAATGCCACAGGGTCATAATGTTGGGAGGGACCTGAGAAGCCATCTCTTCTTGTTCTCTTAGTCGAAGAATGAGGAAAGCAAGTAAAGGCTAGAGAAGGTAAACGATGTCTCTAAAGTTGTAAAGGAAGAGTTGGGTGAGAAGTGGGTCTACTGTCTCCTCATCTGACGTTTTCTGTGCTGTCACGTGGTCTCTCACAAAAACCAATGAAATAAGCTCCTAAAATCTTTGTGATATTTCAGAGTTTAAAAGGTCTAGGTCCTTCTCATTTTCTTTTACTGTCATGCGTTCCAAATTCTGGTTTTTGGAAATCAAACTTTCAACGCATTTTTTAATAGATCTACTTTTGAGATGGGTTTATATTTCAGTTACTATTACTGCATAACGAATGACCCCAATATCAGTGGCTTAAAGCAAACATTTCATTTTTCTCACAGTTTGGAAGGGACTCGGCAGGGTAGTTCTTGGTTGGTGTCTGTTGTGTGTTGTATTGGAAGCCATCTGGGGATGCAATTATCTGAAGGTTCAGCTGATCTAGATAGCCAAGATTTCTTGCTGCTATGGGTCACAGCTGATGCTGAGTGATCCCTATGGAGCTGCTCAAATTGGGGCTGTCTATCACAGCTTCCCTGGTGGCTCAGTTGTAAAGAATCCATCTGCCAATGCAAGAGACACAGGGTTTTAATCCCTGGATTGGGAAGATTCCCCTGGGGAAGAAAATGACAACCGACTCCTTTATTCTTGCCTGGGAAATCCCATGGACAGAGGAAACTGATGGGCTATAGTCCATGGGATTGCAAAGGGTCAGACACAATTTGGTGATTAAATAACAACAATGGGAGGTGAATGTAGTGTGGGCTTCTTCACATCATGGCTGCTTTAGGGGATCCAGTACTTGCGCATGGCGGGACAGGGCCCCAGATGCAAGATCCCAGTGACCTAAGTAGAGTTTCATCACTTTTTATGGCTTAGCCGTGGAAGTTAAGCACTGTCACTTCTGCTACAGTCCTTATTGGTACCAATAAGAACTGCTACCTTATTGGTAATAAGGGGGTCACTTGGCCAAGATTCAAGAATATGGGCCATAGATACTACCTCTTAGTCTTTCTCTCTCTTTAGTTGCTAAGTCATGTCCAATTCTTGCGACCCCCATTGACTGTAACCCGCCAGGCTCTTCTGTCCACGGGATTCTCCAGGCAAGGATACTGGAGTGGGTTGCCATTTCCTTCTCCAGGGAATCTTCCTTACAGGGATTGAACCTGGGTCTCCTGCGTTGTAGGCAGATTCTTTACCAGTTGAGCTATGAGGGAAGCCCGCCTCTTGGTCGTAGGTATGATAAAGCATTTATAGGCATGTTTTAAAATTGTCAGTTTGTTCTCTAGAATCAGAGAGTTTCCACTAAAGAAACATTAGTTACTTTGAAAGTGATTTTTTTTTTTCAAATTTAGTAGCTTTCAAAACTCAACTCAGAAAATAGGAAGAAAGGTTACTCTTGCTATCAAGGAAATTATTCCTTTGGCCGCAGTCTCCTCACTAGTACAGTAGGAATAAAAATATCAAAATTGCAAGACGATTTCAGGCAATCCAGTGGTCCAGTGGTTAGGACTCAGAGGTAGCAAGCACTGCAGAACTGCAGGGGCCATGGGTTTGGTCCCTGGTCAGGGAACTAAGATCCGGCATGCAAGTTGCAAGACAGTTTTCAGGATTAAGGAGTAAGTGATATCCGAAGCCAAGTGGGCACTCGGTGGTAATATTTGTAGTACTGTGGGCTGTGTGTGTGTGTGTGCTGTTGTGTCTGACTCTTTGCAACCCCATGGACTGTAATTGCCAGGCTCCTCTGTCCATGGAATTTTCCAGGCAAAAGTACTGGAGTAGGTTCCATATCCTACTTCAGGTGATCTTCCTGACCCAGGGGTCGAACCTGAGTCTCCTGCATCTCCTGCACTGGCAGGTGGATTCTTTACCCCTGCGCCACCTGGGAAGCCCCCGTTATGGGCTATGTGGGATGTCAGTTCATAACCTGATGCCTAGTTTTTAACCCTCAAAGTACAGAATACCTCTGAAAAGCAGCTTTTCAGAGTGGGTTGGGGAAGGTCTAAGACTAGGTTAGAGAGCAGCCAAGTGGTGGAGCAAAACCACAAAATGATGGGGTCCCTGAAATGGGAGACATGAGGACACCCGAGTCAAACTTTTGTTGCTTCGTGACTGTGCTTTAGACCAGCTGGCTAAGAACTAGCTGGGTGGAACAACCCAGAAAAGGGCTTCTTCTTTGTGGTTTTGGAAACTGCTTGGTTCTGGGGCCTTTCAGTGGCAGAATGAAGCCTCCCTGTCCCAGTGCTTTTAGTCTTCCCTGTGTGCTTGGGAGGTCGATGGATTCAGAGAGGATCAAGGTAGTGGGTGGCAGCTGCTGATTGAACAGGAAGGCAGCACTCGCATCCTCCACTTTGGTACTGAACACTGGGTGACAGGCACCTGGACATGTTATTTACTGGCTCTGTTTAGAATCCATTCAGAAAAGCTGAAAACAATTTGGCACTTCTTTTCAGGGAGCCTTAATTCTAACTTAAAAGATTTGTGCTGTTGTTTGTCAACTGTGTTCTGGAGCGACTTCACAGCCTTCCTAGAAATGGAGACAAGTCTGCTTTGCAGTGATTGTCATTTAAAAGAAATCAGAGAACATCTCAAGGGTGTGATGCTGTTGATTGCTTGTAACGATTATGACTCAGAGTCTTTACTGTTTACCAAGCGGCAATAAATGTGCTGGACATAGACAAAGCATAGGATTATAAACGGTCTCTTTTCAGAGGACACAACCTCACCATTTTCACTTGTTTTGGTTATTTTTCTCTCCTCCTTAAGAGTATCCTGCTAAATTGAAAACATCGTGATCTGGGTGTAAAATTGATCCAGGAAGATGCATTTCTAAAGATCTTCAGATCTGTTTTTAGACGACTCACCTTTTGTTAGGCATGCTCATGGCCATGTTTATTCCCCAATAGCCAATCGAACATCTATTGTGACTTAGGCAGAGAGCTAAGTGTTTTGCATCCATTATGGTATTTCTCACCCAATTGTATCCTTGAGCTGGGTTCAGTGATTAGTCCAATAATGCAGGAAAGAGAGTAAGTTGTACAAAGGTTTTGGTGACCAAGGTCTATTTGAATTAGAGGTACATGCTTCAAACACCCCTGTCCCTTTCTCTACCCTAACTTTACTGCCCTTCTTTATCTCCCTTATCTTTGCATGTTTCTACCAGCTATATAACTCTACACTACTCTCATTTGCCTGGTTTCATCCTGAGCATTCTGCCCACCAATTTTCTCCTAGTTAATGCTAGCTTATTCTTTCACTCTAAGCTGAAGTGCTACTTGTTTTTTTAAAAAGAAACGGAAAATTTTATTATTTTTTTTTTTTATTGGAGCATAGTGGCTTTACAATGTTGTGCTGGTTTCTGCTATACAGCAAAGTGAGCCAGCTATACCTATCCATATATTCCCTCTGTTTTGATTTCCTTCCCATTTAGGTCACCACAGAGCAATGAGCAGGATTCCCTGTTCTATACAGTGGGTTCTCATTGCATGTGCATGCTAAGTCCCTTCAGTTGTGTCCAACTTTTTGCAACCCTATGGACTACAGCCTGCCAAGCTCCTCTGTCCATGGGATTCTCCAGGCAAGAATACTGGAATGGGTTGCTGTGCCCTCCTCCAGGGGATCTTCCCGACACAAGGATCGAACTCATATCTCTTATGTCTACCTGCAACGGCAGGTAAAGTGGTTCCTTACCACCAGCACCACTGGGAAGCCCTCTTTAGTTATCTATTTTATACGTAGTATCAATAGTGTATGTATGTCAATCCCAATCTCCCAATTCATCCCACCACCCTCTTTCTCCCTTTAGTATCCATACATCTGTGTTTCTATTTCCACTTTGCAAATAAGTGTGTTATTTCTTAAGGAAATCCTGTACTGATTCACATCGAATAACCTTATTTTATGGTCACATGACAACATACACTTGGGTACTTATCCTCAGTTGCAATTCTACATTTCTTTGGGTGACTATTTGGCTATCTGCCTTTCTAACTGGCTTGAAAGTTTGATGAGGGCAGGGACTGTGTGTATGTATGCTATCAGTGTTATTCCTGGCACCTAACCCAGTACCTGGTACAAAGGAAGTACCTGACAATATTTGCCAAATAAAAAATAGACCACCTTCTAACTTTACCAGAGGCTGAACCATGTATGCCCCTTTACTTAGAAGGGAGAACATTGGTATTCTTTGTTGTTGGTCAGTTGCTTTTGTAACCCCATGGACTGCAGCATGCCAGACTTCCCTGTCTGTCATTTCCTGGATCTTGCTTGAACTTATGTCCATTGAGTTGGTGATCTCATCTATCCATCTCATTCTCTGTCATCCCCTTCTCCTCCTGCCTTCAATCTTTCCCAGCATCAGGGTCTTTTCCAATGAGTCAGTTCTGCAAATTGGGTGGCCAAAATATTGGAGCTTCAGCTTCAGCATCAGTCCTTCCAATGAATATTCAGGACTGATTTCCTTTAGGATTGACTGGTTGGATCTCCTTGCAGTCCAAGGGACCCTCAAGAGTCTTCTCCAGCACTGCTGTTCAAAAGCTTCAGTTCTTTGGTGCTTAGCCTTCTTTATGGTCCAACTCTTACATTCATACATGACTACTGGAAAAGCCATAGCTTTGTTGGGAAAGTAATGTCTCTTCTTTTTAATATGCTGTCTAGGTTGGTCATAGCTTTTCTTCCAAGGAGCAAGCATCTTTTAATTTCATGGCTGCAGTTACCATCTGCAGTAATTTTGAAGCCTGAGAAAATAAAGTCTGTCACTGTTTCCACTGTTTCCCCTCCTATTTGCCATGAAATGATGGGACTAGATGCCATAATCTTCATTTTTTGAATGTTGAGTTTCAAGCCAGCTTTTTCACTCTCCTCTTTCATTTTCATCAAGAGGCCCTTTAGTTCCTCTTCACTGTATTCTTAACAATTAATTTTGTAAGACCCAATATATGACTAGGGCATTTGTCAAATTCTGGAGCCCAAGAATTATGAGGAAAGATACTAGTGGGATTGTTCATTCTTTTACTGGTAGTGAAGTATTTTTAAATTAAAAAAAACTAATTTTAAATGGAGTACAGTTGCTTTACAATGGTGTGTTAGTTCCTACTGCCGCTGCTGCTAAGTTGCGTCAGTTGTGTCCGACTCTGTGCGAGCCCACAGACGGCAGCCCACCAGGCTCCCCCATCCCTGGGTTTCTCTAGGCAAGAACACTGGAGTGGGTTGCCATTTCCTTCTCCAATGCATGAAAGTGAAAAGTGAAAGTGAAGTCGCTCAGTCGTGTCCGACTCTTAGTGACCCCATGGACTGTAGCCCACCAGGCTCCTCCATCCATGGGATTCTCCAGGCAAGAGTACTGGAGTGGGTGCCACTGCCTTCTCCGGTGTTAGTTCCTACTGCACAGCAAAGTGAATCAGCTATATGGATACATGTACGTATATATACGTATGTATACACTTAAATGTACGTAAGTCCCTCCCTTTTGGACTTCCTTCCCATTCAGGTCACCACAGTGCATTAAACAGTTTCCTGTGCTGCACAGTAGATCCCCACTAGTTATCTATTTTATACATAGTCTCAATAGTGTATATGTGTCCGTCCCAATCTCCCGATTCTTTCCATCGCCTCCTTTCTCCCTGGGCATCCAGACATTTGTTCTCTACACCTGTGTCTATGATTCTGCTTTGCAAATAAGATCATGTACACAGTTTTTCTGGATTCCACATATATGAATTTAATATAGTATATTTGTTTTTCTCTTTTGGACTTACTGCCCTCTGTATGACTTGTTCATTCTCAAGAGTCCTCCTAAGACAGAAAACATTACATACCATTTCACTTTATTCTATTTTGGAATGATGTTTATTTTTTAATATTATAAAACCACATCACCCAGCTTCTGTAATTATGGCAAGCTTCTTATTTTTTTTTGCTATTTCCAGCCCAACAGCTATCATATTGAGAAAACTCTCATTTCTTTACATCTGTGTCTCCTTTGTTTCCCTGCATGTAGGATCATTGGTTCCATCTTTCTAGATTCCATACATATGTGTTAGTATATGATATTTGTCTTTCTCTTTGTGATTTAATTCACTCCATATAGTAGGTTCTAGGTTCATCCACCTCATTAGAACTAAGGAGAAGGTGGGATGATTTGAAAGAATAGCACTGAAGCTACATATATACATTATTATATGTAAAATAAATAACCAGTGGGAGTTTGATGTATGAAGCAGGGCACCCAAAGCCAGTGCTGTGTGACAGCCTGGAGGGATGGGGTGGGGAGGGAGGTGGGTGGGTGGGGGGCTCAGGGTGGAGGGGACACGTGTATGCCTATGGTCGATTCATGTTGATTTATGGCAAAAACCATCACAATGTGTAATTATCCTCCAATTTAAATAAATAAATAAATAAAAACTATTTCATAACCATCTGGTGGCTCAGACAGTAAAGAATCTACCTGCAATGCCAGAGACCTGTGTTCAGTCCCTGGGGCTACAGTCCATAGGGTCACAAAGAGTTGGACATGATCGAGCAACTAACTCTTTCACACTTTCGTAGATATTTCAGTCCATACTCATTTAAAACAACTCTCCCTCTTTTGAACTCGTCTCAGCCCTGAAAGGAAGTTTTTCCTTCTGCCCCAACTAAACTTCTAACTATGCAACTTCTTCCTGTTTCTTCTTGTGTGAAGACAGAAAGCTATTGGTCACCATTTCTGGTATAATAATCATTTTCAGTCATTGAAGTTTGTGATCAGTACCCTCTTTTATCACTCATTACCAGCTCCAAATTTAATAATATCTTTTCTTTAGCCAATGGACCATTTCTAGTGAGTGTTCAAACTGCGTGACCGAAGAACAAATTTATTTTTGGCAATATGGTTTTCTTGGGCTATGAGCTGTGTCCTGTGCTCTTGGCTCATGAATTTGGAAGAGGTTCTGTCTTATTCTCTAGAGATCAAGAATTAAAATTTCATGGGCTTATTCTTTCCATCTGTGGGAACAGAGTAGCAGAGTGTAAGCACTCTATTTCTGTGATATCAGGGGTGTTACAGAAAATGGGATTGGGATGGCCTTTTTTCCCCTCTGTTCAGTAAAGTTGGGTGTAGACTTGAGAAAATTTCAGAAAGAGGCATGGGATACTTCTTTTCCCTCCACATTGGCTGGGGTGATATTGATGTTCCCTATTTATTAACACAGTTCTTGGCACATGATGCTGCATCACGTCAGTCGTGTCCAACTCTTGGTGATCCCATGGACTGTAGCCCGCCAGGCTTCTCTGTCCATGGGCTTCTCCAGGCAAGAATACTAGAGTGGGTTGCCATGCCTTCCTCCAGGGGGATCCTAGGGTGTGTGTGTGTCTTGCATTGGCAGGTGGGTTCTTAACCACTAGCACCATAATAGGCATCCTGGATGGCATCACTGACTCGATGGATGTGAGTCTGAGTGAACTCCGGGAGTTGGTGATGGACAGGGAGGCCTGGCGTGCTGCAATTCATGGGGTCGCAAAGAGTTGGACACGACTGAGCGACTGAACTGAACTGAACTGAACTGATACTAGGCAGCCTATAATTGTTTGTTCGGTTGCTGGATTCATAGAAAAGTTGATCTTTATAGCTTGTCATAAATTTGTGTAAGGATGTTCTCACTGGAATATGCTTTGAGGTAAATCCTGTTATCAAAGAGAATAGGATAGCAAGGCTCTGGCAGATTTCATATTAAGTTTCCATTTCATTCCATTCCATTATATCCCATTCCATTTTATCCCATTCATCCCATCCCTTCCCAAGCCATTCCATTCTATTCCTTTCCATCCTATCTCTTCCCATTTTATAACATTCAGAATGTTTACTGAATACCTACTTTGTGTAAGATGCCACACTAGAACCTGAGGACCCCAATGGGGAATGAGGTAAAATACTTGTTCTGGAGGAGTTTAAGTCTAAGGAGAGTGTGGGAGATTAAAAATTGCTTCAATTTTTTTCTACTCCTCCAGTTGAGAGGTAGAGATTAATTCCATCCACTCAAATCTGGGCTATCATCGGTAACCTGACTGGCCAATAGGATGAGGCAGAGGTGATGGTTAAACTGAGGCTAAGCCAAAAGAGGCCTTGCAACGTCTACTCAGTTCTCTTGGGATGCTTGATCCGCCGTGTAAGAAGTCCAAGTTGCTTAAGACTAACATGTTGGAAAGGCCGCATGAAGGCATTCTGGTTCATAGTCCACAATGAGCCCAGTCCTTCAGCCTGCCAAACAGAAGCCATCAGTGCCAAGGTATCAGACACACAAATGAAGCCATCATAGACCCTCCAGACCAGTCATTCATTTGCCAGCTGAATGCCACCCAGAGACCGTAGTTAACACCTTGGGAAGTAGAAGACTCTCCCAGTTAAGCCCTGCCCAAATTCCCTGTCCACAAAATCAAGAGAGAAAATGTAAAGGCTATTGCTTTAATTCAATAGGCATCAGGGTGGTTTGTTACCCCTGCAATAGACAACCAAAACACAGAGGCAAGAAAATAACCAGGATTTAGTTAGAATTCTAATAAAAGGAGGGGCAAAGTGGATTGTGAGAAATCAAATATTTAGAGCAAATAATTCTGTTCTTGGACGGGCTGGGCCACTGCACCATCCCACTTTAGAGGGCATTGATTATGTGGTAGTCCTTGCGAATGGCATGCCTGGCAGTTGTACGGTGCCCAACGTATGCAGACATGTGGCAGTTTTGAGTAATGAGTGCCAGGAAGGTAGGTAATGCGGAAAAACTGTAGAAAGGGAACTTGAGCTTGGAATTGAAATACAAGTAGGTTTCATGGGCTAAATACAGGTAGGTCTCATGGGCTAAGTACAAGTAGGTTTCATAGGCTAAGTACAAGTAGGTTTCATGGGCTAAATACAAGTAGGTTTCATGTTCTTCACAAGGAGAAATAATACTCCATCAGTAGAAGCAATGTGAGCAAAACTTTGAAGGCATAGGAGCCTATGATGGGCTTGGGGCACAGTGACTGGTCCTTTGAGGCCAATATACATGGTATTGGGGTTGGGGGAGTGGATGGAGAGGAACTCCTGAAGCTGAGCGATGTGAAGGGTCTTATATCTTCATGGAGAGTCAGGAGGAGGAAGGCAACAGGGAGACAAATATTTCAAAGCAAGTGAGCAACAAATTCAAAACAGTATTTGAGAAAATTGTAGTTCAAAACCCCATAGACTGTGAAAGACAGTGTTTGTTCTTTCAGCTGCCTGCCTCTACTAGAAAGCTTGGCAAATCTGTTTTTTTTTTTTTTTTTAATAGGAAAGTCTTAAACAACAGGGAATTACTCAATGATTCATTTAAAAGGATCATTAAAGGAAAATGGAGGCATGTCGCATCCTGCCTTCTTTAATTGCTCATTTATTATTACTGTGGGTGAGATAATGGTTTTGTGTTATTCTTCTAAATAGTGTAAAATATTTATTGGTAAATATAGCAGTGCATATATTAATGCCAGTGGAGATTTTGTGGCGTGTTTTTTCCCTCCGCTGATAGCCATAATTTTTACTTAAAGGAAAACAATATTGTGCTGATTCATTCTAGCTCAGAGCTGAGCGAGAACATTACGAACTAAGCATCTGTACGACTGCACTGTCTCTTAGCACCGGTGGAATGGCAGGATTCTCCGGGGCTGGCCGTAGTCTGTGAAATCAATTTCTTTCCTGTTTATTAACTCATGATTTGGAAGAGGACAAGCAGAGGTGTAAAAATGTTCTTTTCTCCCTCTTCGTGACAAACAACCTGATTGAAAATAGCTTTTATGAGTGAGGATGCTTACCATTTCATGTGCCTGAAAGTCTACGAAGGACAGGGAGACCTGGCGTGCTGCAGTCCTGGGCTCGCAGATCGGACACAGCCAAGCAACCGAACAACCGTGAAAGTCTACAGGTCGGTGGTTTTATAGAGTTGGTTCACAGCTTAACAACGTCACCAGTGACCCAGGGTTGTGTCCTCAGACAGCGGTGCCCCAAATAGGAAATAGAGTGTTTGTCTTGTTGCTTTGTTTTTGCTTTTCATGGTTTCTCTTTTTAAATCTTGGAGGATAATCTTTTCTGGAATCTCTCAGTCGACTTCTATTTGAGTTTCCTTACCCAGATCTGCCCTCATGGTGGTGTGGTGGTTTAGTCCCTAAATCATGTCTGACTCTTTTTGACCCCATGGACTATAGCCCACGAGACTCCTCTGTCCAAGGGATTTCCCAGGCAAGAATACTGGAGTGGGTTGCTGTTTCCTGCTCCATGGGATCTTCCCCACCCAGGGATCGAACCCACGTCCCTTGTATTGCAGAAATTCTCATGCAGTTGCAGGCAGGTTCTTTGCCGCTGAGACACCAGGGTAAGCCCCTATCTGGGATCATACTCACATCTTAACCAACCATTGGAAAAGGAGAAAGACAGAAGAGGTGAACTGTGGCCCATTCCCCAGGGAGGGGACAAGTAGAGTATGTATCTTTCATCAGCAGGCTGCTGCCCCGGGCTTGAAACAAATGGGATTTTCTGGGAAGCAATTATAGAAGAACGACTGGAGTGTGTGCAGCCAACTGTGTTGGCCACAGGTCAAACCAATTTAGGGGCGGTGATTTAGTAGATTCTGTACACCCAGATCTATCTCCCTGCTGGAAGGTACAGCAGAAGCCTAGGAGAGAGTGCTTGTTCTCAGGGAGCATTAGTGGGCATTGAACTAAAAGTGGGCAATCTCTTAGCTGGATAAATGGATCCAATAAAATATACCGATTATCTATTACACCTCAGGACACAGGAATGCAGAAATGAGTGAGACCTAGTTCTTGTCCACAGACTCACAATTCCTTTCACCATCTGCTTCATCCTGGAAGCAGCTTCATCCTCCAAGGTTGCCACACTCTGTCATGCTTCCCTCTGAGTAAGTAGGGCTGTGACACAGCTGGAACATTCCCCTTGATATGGTGCAGGGCCCTGTGGGGCTCCCAGGCACAAGGCCTTACTGTGTCTCCCATTTCTTTGATTACAGGAAACAGCTTTCATTTATCCTCCATGACCTTCCCTGAGTCCCAAGGGACAGATTCAAGCAGTTGTTAATGAGGGAAGGGAGGGGATGCGAGACCAGGGAGAAACAAACAGTCAAGAGCCACCTTGGGGCAAGGCCCTGTTACCCCATCAAGGGATACACACAACAATATCTTTGAGCTCTTTGCAGATACTGAAGAGCTTCCCAAGTGGCACTCGTGGTAAAGAACTGCCTGCCACTGCAAGAGATGTGAGAGATGTGGGTTCTATCCCTGAGTCAGCAAGATCCCCTGGAGGAGGAAATGACAACCCACTCCAGTATTCTTGCTTGGAGAATCCATGGATGGAGGAGCCTATGGACAGTGGGCTACAGGCCATAGGGTCACAGAGAGTCAAACATAACTAAGTGACTTAGCATGCACGCAGATACTGAAAGCCCCTCCAGGTCGGAGAAGTTAATGATTGGTGATGACAGGTGGCCCACAAGCATGTAGACCCCAGACTGGTTGGACCCGAAGGCTGCTGATGCTGACTCCTGCTTACCTCACTGTCAGCCCATCAGAAGAATGCCCATGAGTGATCACAGCCTCCTTGAACAACGGTTATAAAACTCCTCACTATCTTCCCAAAGTTGGAAACACATGGTTTTGAGGGCATTAGCTCACTGTGTCCCCCTTTGCCTGGCAAAGCAGTAAATCTATCCTCTTCTACTTCACTCAAAACTTGTCTCTGAGATATGATTCAGCACCCGTGTGCAGAGCAGCTGGGCTTTCAGCATCACTCCTGCCCTGCTTCTGCCCGATTTCCCAGATGTATCACTCATGGACCTGGCTGGGTTACACACCCCGTCCCTGAATTCTTCTAGCATCCACATTTACCTTTGTCACAGTCCTTAACCATCCTGGGTCCTAACTGTTTGCCAGCTGTTCGTCTCAGCCAGGCCTGGAGCCCTGTGAAGGCTGAATGTGTTCCCATCTGTTTGTATCCCAGCCCAGTGACTGGAACATGCATGATTTCCAGGGAGCATTTGTGGGACAAATGCATGAATAATTGAATGAAAGGAAATTAAACACGGATCTTTTTATCCCTCTTCAATCAGTTTCCACTTTATTAGTTTTCCTCTCTCCCTTTTCTCTTTGCTCCTTTCTCATCACCCTGTTGCCTCTCTTGTTTTCCTTTTTGCGCATTATTCACAGTTAACTGATGAATCCTGCATTTATACCAAGTTACGCGATATTGCCCAGCCTTGCTTTTATGGCTTATCCCCCTCCCTCTTTTCAGAAAGAAGAGCAGTTATGGGGGTTTCTGCTGGTGGATCCAGACACATCATTCATTGCAGAGAAGGGACTTTGTTTTTTTTTTTACCATCAGCCATCTTTGGGTCCATTTTCAAAGGGCTGGATATTTTGTGATTTATAGTAAAAAATAGATATTTGGTCTTCCTCTTGTTTCTGGCACAGAGCTCCCCAAACCCTTGGAATATCCTCAGTGATGAGAGCAATAAACTTGTCTTTTGTTAAGTTAATGGGTTGACTTTTGGACCACATCTATGAATGGAAAGCTGACTGTCAGGAGAACTGACCATGTGGTTGGAGGGTTGGGACTTTCAGTCTGACTTCCTGGCTCCCCAGGACACCCCAAGTCCCCTTTACCTCCAGGGAAGGTAGAAAAGCCAGAAGTTGAATCTATAGACTATGTAAGGATAGGGGAACTACCTTGGCAGTCCAGGGGTTAAGACTCCACATTTCAAGGCAAGGGCATAGGTTCGGAACACTAAGATCCCACATACTGTTGGTGTGCCTCTCCCCCCAAAATTAAAAAAGAAAGAAAACAGGAAACTTGAGAGATGAAGTTTAGAGAGCCTCCAGGTTGGTGAACAGGTGGAGATGCTGGGAGAGTGATGCTTCCGGAGAAGGCATGTGAGCTCTGTGCCAGTCCCCCGGACCTTGCCCTGGGCATCTCTTACATCTGGCTATTCCTGAGTTATACTGTTTTACAATAAACTAGCAATCCGGAAAGTGAAATGTTTCTCTGAGTTCGGGGAGAGGATTTAACAAATTAATCACACCCAAGGAGGAGGTCGGTTATGGGAATCTTTAATTTATAGCCAGTGAACTGGAAGGACAGATTAACAACCTCGATTTGTGATTGACACCCTGAATTAGAGGAGCTCACTGGAACCCCTGATTTATAACAAATATGTTGGCCAGAAGGAGGGGTCACAACCTGGACTTGCCACTGGAGTCTGAAGTGGGGGTGGGCGATCTTGTAGGACTGACCCCTCAGCCTCTGGGATCTGATGTTATCTCTGGGTAGATAGTGTCAGAATGGAGATGAACTGTAGGACAACCTGATGGTGTCCAGAGTATTGTTTGTGGATGTGGGGGAACCTCTCCTACAATGGAACTGGTACCAGAACCGAAGACTAGCAAATTCCCTGGGATGATATATCAGTGGCTTCCCTAATCCTTGGTTCTTGTTCCCAGATTTTGGGAGACCAAAGGGTGGGAGAGGACAGGGAACACTGACACGGAGCACAGCTGTGCATGACATTTGTTGGAGGGGACTCAAAGAATGATGCCTTCTGTTAGCGTCCAGGGCAGCTGTGATAGGAGGCATCAGAAAAGTGATGCTGAGGCTGCCTTCTTTAGGCTCAGCTGCCTGTGGAGAAGCTCCCAGAGCAAATCCAAGTCTTTTCCTTGGTAAGCGTATAAACCTCAAATGTCTAGGGAACCCCAGGTGTCTCATCACACCTGGAAGATGAGTTAAAGTATTAAGTTTGGGCATTTTGTCCATAATGGACCTTTTTTTTTTTTTGCCTTGTTTGGTGTGTAAAAGCGTACCTTTACAAGAGTATCTTATCAGTGTTCAGTGGTGACCTAAATGGGAAGGAAATCCGAAAAAGAGAGGATATATGTATATGGAGAAGTCAATGGCACCCCACTCCAGTACTCTTTCCTGGAAAATCCCACGGTGGAGGAGCCTGGTAGGCTGCAGTCCATGGGGTCGCTAAGAGTCGGACACGACTGAGTGACTTCACTTTCACTTTTCACTTTCATGCATTGGAGGAGGAAATGGCAACCCACTCCAGTGTTCTTGCCTGGAGAATCCCAGGGACAGAGGAGCCTGGTGGGCAGCCATCTACGGGATTGCACAGAGTCGGACACGACTGAAGCAACTTAACAGCATGGCTAATTCACTGCTGTACAGCAGAAACTAACACAACATTGTAAAGCAACTATACTCCAATAAATTAAAAAAAATATCTTAATTGTTGTTATTTAGCCACTAAGTCATGTCCGACTCTTTCATGGACTATAGCCCGCCAGGCTTCTCTGTCCATGGGATTTCTCAGGTAAGAATACTGGAGTGGGTTGCTATGCCCTCCTCCAGGGGATCTTCCCAACCCAGGGATCGATCCAGTGTCTCCCGCATTGGCAGGTGGATTCTTTACCGCTGAGCCACCAGGGAAGCCCATCGTGTGTGAGTATTTCCTCCCATTCTGTTGACGTTTCTTTGTTGATTGTTTCCCTGGTTGTGCAAAAGCTCTTCAGTCTAATGTAGTCTCATTTGTTTATTTTAATATCATTGCACGTTCTTTTGGTGTCTTACCAAAGAGAACATTGCCAACACTAATGTCAGAGATTTTTTTTTTTCTCCTGTGATTTCTTTGGGAGTTTCATGATTTCAAGTCCTAGATTTAAGTCTTTGACCTATTTCGAGTTAATTTTTGTGAGTGGTATAAGATAAGACTCCTGGCTTTATATTCAAAAGATTTGAAAGCAGTATCTGGAAGAGACATCTGCACACCCGTGTCCACTGGAGCATTTTTCATAACAGCCAAGATATGGAAGCAACCTAAGTGTCCCTCAACAGATGAATGGATAAAGAAGATGTATATACATACAGTGGAATATTATTCAGCCACGAGAAAAAGAATATCCTGCCATTTGCAGCAACACAGATGGACCTTGAAGGCATTAGGTTTAGTGAGATAAGTCAGAGAAAGATGAATACCGTGTGATACCACTGATATATGGAATCTAAGAAAGCTGAACTTGCAGCAACAGAGAGTGTAATAGAATGATGCTTACGAGGGGTCGGAGAGTGGGGGCTTTGGAGAGGTGCTGTTTATGGGTGCAAACTTGCAACTTATAGGTAAAGAAGGGCTTGAGAGCTAGAAAATTAACATATTACCATGCAATGACACTGGCCTGGTTGTTGGGAGCCTGGCCTGGGCTGTACTCTGGCGTTGGCATTGTGGATCACCACAGAGGTCTTGATTAAGCCCTCCCTCCCTCTGAGTCTCGGTGTTCTCTCCCGTGTAACAAAGGGGAGCGTGTCAAGGATTGCAAATACCCCACAGAGCTATGTCATGAGATTTGTTGCTACCCCAGGTGTCTCTTAAGAAAACAACACTTCATCCTTGTGAGTCAGGGAAGTCTTTCCATGTGAACATGTTAGTGGATTTCTGTTTCTGCTCTCTGTCCTGGATTGAACAATAATCTAAGCCTCCTGAAATTAGCAAAGGCTTTGCTACCTTGGCCCACAAAGCCCCTTTTCATTTGCCCTTTCTGCCTGAACTATCAGTGTTTTCTTTTGCCCATTTTGCTGATGTTGCCAGTTTCTGAAGGCTAAATATGGAGATAGAGCCCCTGAGATGCTTCACTCAGTGAGTCCTTTTCAGTTTTTATTTAAGGAGCAACCATGCAACGATTTGTTTTTTAAAAAATATTTATTTATTTGGCTGTGGGTCTTAATTGTGGCAGGTGGTCCTCTCTCTACTTGTGCATGGGCTTAGTTGCCCTGAGGCATGTGGGATCTTAGTTTCCAGACCAGGAATCTAATTCGAGTCCCTGGCATTGGAAGGTGAATTCTTAACCACCAGACCACCATGGGAGTCTCCCTTCAGCCATTCCTTATTGTAGAAAGTCCTTCTCGGCAGAAGGAAGCTGCCATTCCCATGCATACCCTTGACCATGCCACCTCCCTTCTTCTGCCTTCTTTCCTTTTAAAATTTTTATTTTCTATTAGAGTGTACTTGATGTATGGGCTTACCAGGTGGTGCTAGTGGTAAAGAACCCAACTGCCAATGTAGGAGATTTAAGAGATGTGGGTTTGATCCCTGGGCAGGGAAGATCCCCTAGAGGAGGGAATGGCAACCCACTCCAGTATTCTTGCCTGGAGAATCCCATGGACAGAGGAACCTAGTGAGTTATAGTCCATAGAGTTGCATAGAGTCAGACGTGGCTGAAGCTATTTAGCATGCATAGTTGATTTATAATGTTGTGTTAGTTTCAGGTATACGGCAAAGTGATTCAGTTACATATACACATGCATCTATTCTTTTTCAAATTATTTTCCCATTTAGCTTATTAGAGAATATTGAGTAGAGTTCCCTGTGCTATACAGTAGGTCCTTGTTGATTACCTGTTTTATATATAGTGGTATGTATATGTCAATCCCAAACTCCCAATTTATCTCCCCGCCACCCACCTTTCCCCTTTGGTAACCATGAGTTTGTTTTCTATATCTGTGACTCTGTTTCTGTTTTGTCAATAAGTTTATTTGTATCATTTTAAAAGATTCTACATGTAAGTGATATCATATGGTATTTGTCTTTCTCTGATATATTTCGCTTGGTATGACAATCTCTAGATCCACCATGTTGCTACAAATGTCATTATTTCTTTATTTTTAATGCTTGAGTGATATTCCATTGTATATATGTGTCACATCTTCTTTGGTCTTCCCCTGTGGCTGAGTGGTAAAGAATCTGCCTGCAACGTAGGCAACTTGGGAGATGCAGGTTTGACACCTGGGTCAGGAAAATCCCTTGGAGGAGGGCATAGCAACCCATTCCAGTATATTGCCTGGAGAATCCTATGGACAGAGAAGCCTGGCAGACTAAAGTCCATAGGGTTGCAAAGAGTCAGACACGACTGAAGCGGCTGAGCATGCAGGCATGCACCACATCTTATTTAGCGATTCATCTGTCAATGGACATTTAGGTTGCTTCTGTGTCTTGTCTTTTATAAATAGTGCTGCAATGAACATTGGGATGCATTTATTGTTTCAAATTAGGGTTTTCATCTTTTCTGGATATATGCCCAGGAGTGGGATTTCTGGGTTTTATGGTAGTTCTACTTTTAGTTTTTCAAGAAACCTCCATATGGTTCTCCATAGTTGGCTATATCCTCACCTTTCTTCTTAAAGATGGCTATCTGCTTTCATTGCAGAGCTCCTCAGACCGGGAGTCCATCCTGGCCATCCTCCGGCTCCTCGGAGATCTGCTTTCGGTTGGTGAGTAGGTCATGACCTCACTCCTCCTGTGGCGGACGTGGGGGCGTGCAGATGCCATGTCTCCCGAGAGACTATGTGGCCTGGGGTTTGCTCTAAGTTTTCTGTGCGAGACAAAGTCACCATAAGATGGATGTCCTTTGGGCTTTTCAATCATGTCACCCGCCCTACAGTGGCCCAAATTTAGGAGGGATTTAGACTCTGGGTGGCTATTCTGTGACATCTCATCTCTGGGGCCAAGGACCTCCAGCCCTCAATGGTTTGACCTCTCACCTCCCCCTCTTCCCTCATCATGGCCCATTTAGAGAGCCAGGTGTCAGCAGCTCTCTCACTTAAGTCAAGTGGAGACAGGAAGACGAGGCAGGAGCTAGACTTAGCAGTGTGGTCAGCCATTATATTTTGAGGGATAAATGGACAGAAGTCACTATGGTGGCATCAACTGAGTCAACTGGGTCCCACTTCTATCAGCTCTTTTCCACCTGAAGTTCTTGGAAAACACAGCTTCTTGAGCATTCCAGCATTCACTTAGCTTTCACTTCTATGAAGCCAGCCATGTTGCATTAGAAAGACATATTCGTACCAAACAGAAATACCACAGTGAACGTCGGTCCAAAGCCCCAGACCCTCAGGTTACAGTTTCAGAAGGAAGGGTCCACTCGTATCAAGGTTTACCCTCAGGCTGTGCTGCGCTCCAGTGGCAGGGTGGCACCTCTTCTTCTGCATCAGGTACCCTCTGGAGGTGAAGCCCATTTGTTCTCTGGGATAGTTCTGACTTCGGTTTGTCCAGTGGTGTCTGGAACTCTTAGAATGAAACCACAGAGTTCTCTTTCTGAAATAGGTACTGATTATTGCCCCTTTAGTAGAGGATGAAAAATCAGAGAGTCTTCTTTGATTATAATCTCCTACCCTGTTGACCACCTTGGTTCAAGAGCATGGAGAATCATGTGAGTCCCCTTCCAAGATGAAACATAACCACTGCCTTTTGGCTTATCCTGGGGTAAGATGGGGGAGGTCCTTCTTTAAAACTACTCTAAGGTAGAAAGACCAACATATTTTACCTTAGTCCAGACCTTCTTCAAAACTCCCTAGGTATATTATTAGGTGTTTGTTTCTCAAAGGATTACTCTGCTTGTTTCCATATGTCCCTCACATCAGTTACTGAAGGCCAGCACAAAATAATCATTAATACCACCCATGAAATTATTCTAGATAAGCTATCAAACTAAACTTTCTTCTATTAAGAGATGATTTAAACCTAATAGCTGAGGGATACTGATAGTCTCACTTTATTCAAGTATATGATTATCAGTTCAGTTCAATTGCTCAGACGTGTCCGACTCTGCAACCCCATGAACCGCAGCACACCAGGCCTCCCTCTCCATCACCAACTCCCGGAGTCCACCCAAACCCATGTCCATTGAGTCGGTGATGCCATCCAACCATCTCATGCTCTCTCGTTCCCTTCTCCTCTAGCCCTCAATCTTTCCCAGCATCAGGGTCTTTGCAAATGAATCAGCTCTCCACATCAGGCAGCCAAAGTATTGGAGTTTCAGCTTCAACAACAGTCCATCCAATGAACACTCAGGACTGATTTCCTTTAGGATGGACTGGTTGGATCTCCTTGCAGTCCAAGGGACTTTCAAGAGTCTTTTCCAACACCACAGTTCAAAAGCATCAATTCTTCGGTGCTCAGCTTTCTTTACAGTCCAACTCTCACATCCATACATGACTACTGGAAAAACCATAGCCTTGATTAGATAGACCTTTGTTGGCGAAGTAATGTCTCTGCTTTTTAATATACTGTCTAGCTTGGTCATAACTTTGTACATCAGCCTACATGCATATTTCTTTACATGTGATAACAGGGCTTCCCAGGTTTCTCAGTCATAAACAATCTTTCTGCCAATGCAGGAGACGCATGAGACATGAGTTTGATTCCTGGGTCGGGAAGATGCTCTGGAGAAGGAAATGGCAACCCACTCCAGTATTCTTGCATGGAGAATCCCCACAGGCAGAGCAGCCTCGCGGGCTATAGTCCATGAGGTCGCAAAGAGTTGGACACAACTTAGTGACTAAACATCAACAAATACATGCAACACAAGTACCCACATACACTGACTTCATAGAGTCTTAGGAAAGTAGAGTTTAGGCTCCGTTTATTATACCTGCTGCAAGTTCTCAAATATTTCATTATTTCTCCATTTCTCACCCGTCACCCCTACCCCTGGCCCCTTACCTAATAGCACAACTTTACACAAGATGCTTCATGAACTCCACACTTACTGTCTCTGAGATGAGATGAATCAACGCTTGCTCAGTCTCTAGCTGTGAGATCTGCTTCCTGCTCCAAGGACAGGAGGGTAGTTATGTGAGACTCAGGGCCCCTCTGCTCGCCCCCTCAGGCACAGACCGGAGGATCCGATACATGATCAGCAAGGGTGGGAGTGAAGCCCTTCTGCAGACCCTGGTGGACACGGCCAGGACGGCCTCTCCGGACTACGTCATCCTCCTGCCACTCTTCCGGCTGCTGGCCAAAGTTGGCCTCCGAGGTACCCACGCCCCCAGACCCAAGGATGGCTGGAAGGGTATCTGGGGTTGTTATCATGGGAACGATTGGGGAAGCTTTTATGGGAGAACAGAGAGGAAGCAGGTCTAGACACCTCGGTGATGATGGCAGGACCCGCCCCACAGGCGAGCACATCCCAGGTACCTGGGGGCTCAGGACTGGACCCAGAGCAGGAGTGGACTACCTGGGGCATGAGACGTGTGGAGGACGGAGGGGAGATATTCCAAGGAGGTTTTCAATCACTTTCTTTTTAAACTTTATTTATTTATTTTTGGCTGCACTGGGTCTTTGTGCTGTGCAGGTTTTTTTCTCTAGTTGCAGCAAGAGGGGGCTCTTCTGCAGTTACAGGGCATGGGCTTCTCATTGCGGTGGCTCTCTTGTTGCAGAGCGTGGGCTCTAGGTGCTCGGGCTCAGTAGTTGTGGTGCGTGGGCTGAGTTGCTCCGTGGCGTGTGGAATCTTCCTAGAGCAGGGATCAAACCCACGTCTCTCACATTGGCAGGCGGATTCTTAACCACTGGACCACCAAAGAAGCCCTCCCTAAATCCTCATTGTGTTTAGGGCATACTCAAATATGTACGACCTTACCTAAGTAATTAAGTCTGCAGAGACTGTTTCCAAATAACATAACATTCTGAGGTTCCAGGCAGACATGACTTTTGGGGAGCCAGTTTTTTTTTTTTTTTTTCATTAATTTTTAAAAAATTCATTTGTTAAGTTTATCAAGGACTTCCCTGGTGCCTCAGGCAGTAAAGAATCTGCCTGCAATCCAGGATATTGGTGTTCAATCCCTGGGTTGAGAAGATCCCCTGAAGAAGGAAATGGCAACCTGCTCCAGTATTCTTGCCTAGAGAATTCCATAGACAGAGGAGCCTGGTGGACTACAGTCCATGGGGTAGTTGGACATGACTAAGGCATTGCTTAAAACAATTTTTTATTAGAATATAGTTGCTTTACAATGTTGTGTTAGTTTCTACTCAGTAGCAAAGTGAATTAGCTATATGTATACATATATTGCCTTTTTTTTTGGCTTTCCTTCCCATTTAGGTCACCACAGAGCACTGAGTAGAGTTCCCTGTGCTGTACAGTAGGTTCTCATTCTAATCTATTTTATACCTAGCATCGATAGCATATATACATTAATCTCAATCTCCCAATTCACCCCACCCCTCTTTGCTGGAAGGACAGTTTTCAGCTCACTAGTGATAGAGTGTATAATGTTAGTCGCTCAGTCGTGCTCAACTCTTTGTGACCCCATGGACTGCAGCCCACCAGGGTCCTCTGTCTATGGGATTTTCCAGGCAAGGATACTGAAGTGGTTTTCCATTTCTTCCTCCAGGGGATCTTCCCAACCCGGGGATTGAACCCCGGTCTCCTGCGCTGCAGGCAGATTCTTTACCAACTGAGCTACTAGAGAAACCCAAATAAGTCATGTAGAAGTGGTGCTTCCCTGGTTGAAGAGAAGATGGGAGTTTAGAATTCTTCCCACTTATGCTCCACATCCATTTCTCTTTTCACATGGAAGACCCTGAAACACCTCCCTAAAACCCTAGGACCCTTTGGAGCACAGTTGAAAAAGCCTGGGCACCCAGGCTGCATGCAAATGTTACAAATTAGTCATAACAGTTAAGCTCTAATTGTGTGCAGTCTTAGACCACAGGGCTTCTTCCCTGGTGGCTCAGATGGTAAAGAATCTGGCTGCAATGCAGGAGACGGCTTCCATCTGTGGGTCGGGAAGATCCCCTGGAGAAGGGAATGGCTACCCACTCCAGTATTCTCGCCTAGAGAATTCCGTGGACGGAGGAGCCTGGCGGGCTACAGTCTGTGGGGTCACAAAGAGTCAGACATGACTGAGCAACTAACATGAACACTTTACGCAGACCACAATCAAGAAGCGCAGTTCCTCTGAATGTTGTGAAGGCAGCAGCCGCTGAGGGCACAGGGCTCTGGGGGTACTCCTTCCTTTCAATGCTTCGAATTCTGCTTTGAGTCCCTTCAACATTTCGCAAACAATGACTGAGACCCAGGCATCAGCCAGCTCCTGCAGGGTCACGTTCCAGACAAAACACATAGAAATCACCCACTGATCACTCAGCAGATATTGACTGCGTATCTCCCAGGGCTGTGCACTGTTCTAGGCCCATGGGAATGCCACTGTCACCAAGACAGATAAGGGGGTCTGCTCTTGTGGGAATTACATTCAAGTGGGGAAGGGCAGGAAGTACATAATTAGCTAGATAATAGCAGATGGTGATAAATAACTAGGTAGTAACTGGAAGGAAAAGAAAGGGTGATGTTCCTCTAAGATGGTGTTGACAGAGAGAGGTGACATTTGAGCCTAATCTTGAAGGATGAGAAGAAGTCAATGAAACAAAGAGTGGGCTAAGTGAACTCCAGGAAGACAGAAGAAACATGATATACACCCTAAATAGCAGAGGCTGGGGACTCAGACTTGGGTTTTAGGCTTGAAAGTGAAAGTGTTAGTCGTTAGTTGGGTCTGGCTCTTGTCACCCCTTGGGCTGTAGCCCGCCAGGTTCCTCTGTTCATGGAATCCTCCAGGAAAGAATACTGGAGTGAGTTGCCACTCTCTTCTCCTGGGAGTCTTTCCGATCCAGGGATTGAACCTGGATCTCCTGCATTTGAAGTGGATTCTTTACCGTCAAAGCCACCAGGGAATCCCTGGCTTGATGCTTATTAGCAATGTGACCTTGGGCAAGTTACCATTGGGCTCTCATCGACAAAATGGGTCTCAGTATATAATTCTTGGGTCATTTGCTGTAAGGATTAAGCAAGGTTGTACGTCACCTGCTTAGCATGTAGGGTCAGAGGCTTGGCAAATAAGAGTCATGTAGGTTTTATAGGAGAAAGAGATGAACCAGAGAAGTGATTTTCAAGTTATAGACCCCGATATTACCATTGCCATAATTACATCACCACACCTTCTGCCATCAAAGACTGTAATCCTAGATGTTAGCATTCAAGCTGTCAGGGGCTGAGCTGAACAGAACAGCAATGAGATTGGCTGCTCATGAACGGATATCTTTCTTTTCTGATAAAGGGAATGGGTCATATGAGTTCAGTCACAGTCTCTTTGCTGGTGTCCTTTGGTCCAGAGATAAATATTGGTAACTGAGGTTTAGGATGTTACCTGTTTTACTCATTTCTCCCTGTGATGAATCTGATAGTGACCGTGTTCTTGCTAACATAAACGTGGCTTGGGCATTGCACTTGGGAAAGCACAGAGATAAATGTGACAGGTGGCATAGTCATTTGTTATCCTGTGAAAACCAAGTGCATAGAATAAAAAGTACTTTCTATTTATTTCTTATGCTTATTCACTATTATTAAAATAATAATGACTCACCCACAAGTCTGAATATCAGGTTTATTTTGATCAATATTTTCAAGAAATCTGGGGAGAAAATTATATTTTCTGAAATTATGTTTTCACCTTTTATTTTAAAGTCCTCTATCATATAGAATGATGACCTCTTCTTTACTTATCCCTCAGATCAAACCATTGTTAACATTTTATCATATTTCCTTAATCTATTTATGTTTGTTTGAAATATTCTAAGGAAAATTAGAGATAGCATTTTACTCCTACACACTTTTGAGTGAATTTTTTGAAGAGAGACATTTTCTTATATAATCACAATACCAGAATCACAAATCTAGCAAATTAACAAGACATGCATATTTATATTCATTCTAGTTTCTCTAAAATGTTCTCAGCGTGCCTTTTACAGACATGCTCAGGGAATGATCAAATCAAGGTCCACACACTACATTTGAATTTATGTAACTTGTTGTTTAGTTGCTAAGTTGTGTCTGACTCTTTGCAACTCACTGGACTGTAGCCTGCCAGGCTCCTCTGTCTTTGGGGATTCTCCAGGCAATAATACTGGAGTGGGTTGCCATTTCCTTCTCCAGGGAATCTTCCCAACCTGGGGCTCAAACTCACATCTCCTGCAATGCAGGCAGATTCTTCACCACTGAGCCACCAGGGAAGCCCAAGTTATGTCGCTTAAGTATCCTTGATTCTAAAACTGTCTTAGAGAAATAAATTTATACCCAACTAACATCTAGCTCATGTTTGAGAACAACCAGAAGCATTCTTACATACAGGGGATAAGAGTCATACAACCCACAAGGCACATGTAAATAATACTTGAAGAATAATGGACCGTATGAGTACCCTTGATGGGCTCTTTGGAGCCATCTGGTTCTAATGGAGACATATTTATTAGCATTTTCTACTAGATCTGAAAAGTCTCATTTCCATGACAATCCTCTTCCCTCCACCGTCTTTGCTGTCCTCTCCCCCACGTAGTATACAACTGTCAGAATTAATGTGCAACACAACAAAGATGGATTGATATGTGTTCACAGATAAAAAGTTTGGACAGAAGGCACTGGAATTGGAAGCACTTGATGTGACATTGATTCTGGCCAGGAAAAACCTATGCCACAGCCAGAACCTCCTCCACTGTCTCTGGGCTCTGCGTGTGTTCGCCTCTAGTGGTAAGCAACTCAACTGTGGCTCTCTGGAGGGCTTCCAGATCTGGACTGGAGCACCTGGAAACCGTTTGGGAGTATGGTTGGAAGGAGGGCTTGGGTGGAGGACAGATGTAATCCCAACAAGATAAATAAACCATGAGGATCCTCACATTCTAGAGACTGTAGAGGTGAGAAGCTATTTCTTTGTCTCCTCCTCAGCTGTGGAAAACTCTTTTTTTTTTTCTTTTATTTATTTTTAATTGAAGGATAATTGCTTTACAGTATTGTGTTGGTTTCTGCCAAACATCAGCATGAATAAGTCATAGGTATACAATATGTCCCCTCCCTCTTGAACCTCCCTCCCACCTCCCTCCCCATCCCACCCCTCTAGGCTGTTTCAGAGCCCTGGTTTGAGTTCCCTGAGACATACAGCAAATTCCCATTGGCTATCTATTTTACATATGACGATGTATGTTTCTATGTTACTCTCTCCGTACATGCCACCCTCTCCTCCCCCCGTACCCCCACCCCGTGTCATAAATGTGTTCTCTACGTCAGTGTCCATGGAGAACTCTTGAATCAGTTCTTGAAATGAGAGGTCCATAATGTTTTCCCTTGGGAGCTACTTGTTTTAGCACTCTACATTTCTCTGTCAGTACTACAAGGTGAAAAAAACCTATTCCAGGGGAAAGCAGACTTTATTGAGTCCTTACATCCAAGGCACAGTGCAATGTGTTACAGCTGTCAAGAGCAGCCCTCACATCACAAATCTCTCCACTGTGTCCCTGAAGTCACGCATGCATCATGACATCCTTTACCCAAGTTTATCTCCCAATGTGTCTTAAAATGGTCCTTCAGGTAATTTGATATATCATAGTAGAAGTGTTGATGTTATTTGCCATCTCCCAATTTGGATTATTTCTGAGTATTGTTAACAATCCTGTATGTAGACTTAGCGTTTGATAGCTAAGAAGAAGAAAAGGAAGCTTAGGAGAGTGAAGAAATTGCTTGAGTTTATACAGATAAGTCATGAGGGCTGAGTTTCTAACTGCAAAAGTCATGTTTATTCTACTCTCCACACAGAGACAGTTCTTATTAATAGATTATATTCTGTACCACCTATTTCAGTATAATGAACATAGACTTTTATTTCTCTTTTCTAAGCTCCTTTCCTGCAGAAAGAAAAGTGGCAATTATTTAGATATAATACTCTCTAGAGGAAAGAACGTGAGCTTAGAGCCAAGAAGACCTGAGCTTGACTCTGATTTCATTTCTTAAGAGTCATATGACATGGGCACTTAACTTGTTTAACCTCAGTTTCTTCCTTTGTAAAGTCAGAGTTGTAATAAGACCTCATAGACTTGGTGGATGGGTGAGTAAGATCATGTTCGCGGGTAAGCTCATCACATAACAGTTGCTAAGTAAGTGTTTTGCTTCTCTGCTTTCCTCTTTTCCCTCAGTCCTATGAGATAATAGGAAGCATGCCCATACAGGGAATTAATAGGTGACCTTTTCTGTAACTAGCCTCAGAACTACCAAAATAGTAGGGACATGTTTTATTGGTTAATTTCATGAATAAGCATGGTGTGTCCGTGTGTGTACTTGTGTGTGTGCTCAGTCACTCACTTATGTCCGACTCTTTGGGCTGTGACCCACCAGGCTCCTCTGTCCATGGAATTCTCCAGGCAAGAATACCAGAGTGCATTGCTATTTCCTACTCCAGAAGATCTTCCTGATCCAGGGATTGAACCCTCATCTTACCACTGAACACCTTGGAAGTGAATAAGCATGGAGGGCCCATCAAAAGACAATATTTCTAGGGAAAAATGAGATAGATGCTTGACTCCATGTTCACAGACAGAATCTCCATTCACACTCATATATATTGACTAGATAATCAGACAATATTTCAGAGAGGTTAAAAGAATATATCCAAATCACTGTCTAAAAAAAGGAAATTCTAAATGAGAGGCTGTGGCTTTGCATGAAGGACAACTGTTATTGATGAGTAGGCAGAAGGTATGCCATTCCCATTTTGAGCTTGCCAGCAGCATGAGATTTGAGATATCTTATTTTGGTTTTGTAGCAGGGGTTCCCAACTTCTGGGCTCTAATGCCTGATGATCTGAGGTGGAGCTGATGTAATAATAATAGAAATAAAGGGCACAATAAATGTAATGTACTTGAGTCATCCCCAAAGCATCCCCCACTCCAGTCTGTAGAAAAATTATCTTCCACAAAATTGCTACCTGGTGCTAAAAAGTTTGGGGACCACTGTTGTAAAGAATAGTTAAAATGAATAGGCTACTCTCATTATATACATTGATTATAGAGATCTTGAAGAATTCTTTCAGCAGGGAGCTCTGAAAAATGCGGAGATTTGCCTATGGATATGAAGAAGTGGCCATTTGTCTCCTATTCCAAGACAACATTTATTGTACAAACTATTTCATAAGATATTTAAAAAATATATGATCAGTCTCTACACATTAGCTTTACTAACGAGAGGCAAGCAGAGTTCATGAAGCCCATGGATTGCTGTCTCTTGGGTGAATTGTTAGCCACTATCGAATGTTCCAGCAAGTTTTCTAAATAGTTCCTATCTGCAAAAGAAGTTGGCTGGAACCAGAATGGCTCTCTGACAGCCAGCAAACCCTTCACCAGCTTTCACTTGGCCAATGGGGATGTTTATATGCCCAAGTGGTCTAACCTTGGGCAGTCATCCAGCATGGAAGAAATTAGTGAGGATTTTTTATTGTTATTCTCTCTCAATTCCAAGTTGAAAGCCTTCCATGCTAGAATTCACGCTCTTAAAACTATTTCCTCCCTAACTGTACTTAATACTAGAGTTTTGCTGAATTATTTGCCAGGAGTTTACTCCAGCATGTTTTCCCAACTTAGAAGTAAAGACTGGGTAGCCATGGGAGTGGAAGATTGATGGACAGAACTTGGATGCCAAATTCTTGAATTTTGATCCAGGCAGTGACTGCCTGTACTAGCCTCAGGAGGAATGGATGCATAGGGGTTGTTCCAGGAATACACACTTCTCGTGGTAACTAAGACATCAGCCTCAGTCTCTCTCTGGTGGACTGTACTGGGATGAACTATATTAGAGACTCCAGTTTTCCATTTTTTATCCTTTCCTGAGGCTTGGAGCAAGCCAGGATAAGCCTCCCTTGATTCTCCCTCTTTGCTTCTCCATGACCCCCTTGCTACCATTCATATTTCCTGGAACAAAGCTGGCCCAAAGCACAAGGCATTCCTAGGTCTCTGTTTTAGTATGTTACTGAAAATGGGGTCCAGCTTCTTGCCACTCAAAAGCCCTTAAAGAGACCAGGTTGGGGGAAAGGAAAGTTTGCTTTATTTTGGATGCTGGCAACCAGACGGGGAGGGTAGATGCCAGTCCAACGATCGACTCTGTGCCCTCCTCCACACCTCCCACACCAACAGTCAGGGGTCAAGAGCTTTTATAGGCTGAGGGAGGGGACTACATGCAGAAGCAGCACGGTTGGCTCTAACGGCCACCTTGAAACTGGTCATCAGTGGTCCCATCAGGGTCATCTTGATGGTTTTAAGTACAATTACTCTTTAGTTCCAGGTTCAGTTTGTTTCCATTTCTTTGAGGCCAACTCTGGGAATTGTGGCAGCTTATGTCATGGCTACAGTCTGCTCATCATGTACTTAACTTCTTCCACCTGGTGGGAATTTCAGTATCTACAAGATAGCTTACAGGATATGACTCAGTATATTATTACTAGCTCTTGAGAAGGAATGAAAAATCCTTGACTTTGCTTATTGACTGAACTATTATTATTTGGTTTCCTTTGATAGCTTGACTTTGCTGCTGCATTTTCTCACATTTCTGATTAAATTTTTTCTTTGGTTAAAGTTTTTCTATAGATAGAAGAGTGTGTGTGTGGGGAGGGGGGCGGGCGGCAAGGACCATAGGATCCTGCTCTGTTTCACAAGAACAGTGCGGTAAAGGGAAAAAAAAAAAAGAGTCACACCTTGGAAGATAACCTTCTTTCCTTCTCCTAATTGAACATTTTGCCCCCAGCCAAACTGATTCCATTTTGTATCCTGTGGATTCCTCTTATTTTTTGATGTGACCAGAGCTCTTCCTAAAGTGAGCTGAGTGGAGTGGGGTGCTGGGGATATTGTGGAGAAGCTGGAGCATCACTGGAGATGAGAGTGGCATCCAGAGATTTTGTATCCAAAATACTTACCTGAAGCTGCCAGGTTGACCAGATACCCCTTTGAGTCTCTTTCTGTTATTCAGATCTCTCACTATGTTTCTCTAACCATCCACTTGGACAAAAAGACAAAGATTTCTGGTAATTACCTCTGAGAAGGACCAACTAATGGATAGAAGCATAGTCAAGCCATAGCCTCAGTGTTGGGAGATCCGAATGCCAAAGTAGGAGAATTTGGATTTGGCATGGAACAGAAAGGGTGCTATCTTTTTTATTAAGTTGTTCCTTAAAGTTTTAAAGAAGTGAATCCAAGTTGTACTCACCCTTAACCCATCCACTTGTGACTTTTCTTCATTGTAAATTCTCCAAACAGTAAAATGTACCCAAGAAAGTGTTTCTTAAGATGCTGGCTGTGTGTGTGTGTGCGCATGCACGTGTGAATGTCATTTTGTCTGTGTGTGCATGCATGTGTGTGCATGCATGTATGTATCATCTGGGAAGTTGGTAGTGGGTGAAACAGCTTGACCTGAAGTTGCCAGAAAGCCAAAGGTCTACTTAAAGAGAAATCTGCTCCTCAGCAATTACCTTGACTATTCTGATTAAAAATACAATGGATTCCACATATATGCATTAATACACAATATTTGTTTTTTCTCATTTTGACTTGCTTCAGTCTGGATACCAAGAAGGAAAAGGGGTGGGATGGACTGGGAGATTTGGATTGGCATATATACACTACTATGTACAAGACAGATAACTAGTGAAAAGTGACAGTATGGCACAGGGAACTCTACTCAATACTCTGGGATAACCTAGATGGGAAGGAAATCCAAGGAAGAGGGGATATATGTATACGTGTGGCTGATTCACTTTGCTGTACTGTAGAAACCAACACAACATTGTAAAGTGACTATACCGCCCGCCCCCCGAATACAATGGTGTAGGGCAATGGGCCACTGGAAAATGAAAAACGTAATTTCATGGCTTTGGCAACCTTTGAGAAAAAGATAGGACGGGAAGATAATGAGTGCTTTTCAGGTATCTTTAACTTCCAAGCCAGGGATGAAAGACCATAGACTTTCTCAACTTAGAGTTGCCTGTGGCAGGAAAGGCAATGGACCTCATCTTTCTTTTAGGCTCAATCTGTGATGCTGAAAATAATGCTTGGTTCAGATGGGTCAATAACTACTGTGCTTTTGTTTTTCTCAGTCACCACAGGAGCCATGTTGGGAATTAACGGAGCAATGGAACTGCTTCTCAAGGTCATCACCCCTTACACCCAGCAGCGCACCCAAGTAATCAGGTACTGAGCACTTTTTAGTACTTTCCCCCCCTTTGAATAGATACAGAGATGGGGATGGTCCCAAAGATATTCTCATGGTGATTCGTTGACATAGCTACCATCACTGTACCGCCTTAGATATGGTACAGTGACCTTATCCTGTGTCAACTCCCATCCACCCATGCACCACTTCCTCTGAATGTTACAACAAACCTGAATAGATATGATATAATGGGTGTAGCACCATCCTCATTCTCAGATGAGGAAACTTAAATGTGGAGAGAGTCCCTAAGATCACAATGCCAGGAAAAGGCAGAGTTGGGATTTGAATTCAGCCTGATCTGTCTGACTCAAAAGTCTTTTTTTTTTTTTTTTACCTGAAGCCTTCAGGTATCTCTTTTAATCACAGCAACTCTACCATAATGAGTACAGCCCTTTAAAGACAGTCCAGAAAGGACCTGGAAATGAGATGTTCTCAGGGTCTCTGAAGAGATGGCCATTTCTGATATGAAATTCTGGTTGCGTGCTAGCTTTGAGATGTGCCTTTATGATTGGAAAGTGAAACTCTGCCTGTTCTCCCTGGTCCTGCCTGCTGGAGTGGAGTGAATCACAAACTTAAAAAAAGGGAGATGGTCAGACACGCCGGCTTTAGAGATATTCAGAACCATTAAGATCCATCATTTATGGGAGTGACTCAGCAAGGACCTTGAAAGAATATTAGAAAAAATTCAGCCAATTTCCAAGATATATGGGGTCGTTTGGCAAAGGAGCATTTCCATGCCCAGCCATGGTATTTTCCGCATCCCAGCATCAATCTTCAGCTCATCTCCCACCTGATTATTTTTCTCTTGGGTCACCAGACCAATGTCATTATCATCCATTCTCACCTGCACCTCTCTTCACCAGCAATTCCTAGAGTGAAAAGCATGATATCTCAGTCAAAAAAAATTTCTCATCAAATATATCGAGAAGTACTGGGTTAAACAAAGTTAGGTACATTTCCTTACTCTAAGACTTCTCAGAGCTTTTGTAAAGCCAACACATAATTCAGAATATTCAAGATGGGTATGTAGTGTATTAATTGTTCTTTAGTTGCTCAGTCATGTGACCGCATGGATTGTAGCCCACTAGGCTCCTCTGTCCGTGGGATTTCCCAGGCAAGAATACTGGAGTGGGGTGCCATTTCCTTCAGGGGATCTTCCCAACCCAGGGATCAAACCTGAGTCTCCTGTGTTGGCAGGCAGGTTCTTTACCACTGAGTCACCAGGGAAGCTTCCAGGTAGTATATACCCTTTTCCAAAACTGATTTGGCTGGGGATCCATTTTTGTTTGGAGACCACCTCTCTTTTGGGAGTCTGTGTTGCACGTACCTCATTTGAAAAATCTCTGAAGTGCAAATGTATTGCAAAATGAAGTTCAACTAAATTCTATCAAAGGATCCTCGTTTAGTTAAGTATGAAACTTCAGAGTCACAAGCTCAGTGACAAAAAAATTAACTTTCTTGATTTCTCTGTAATTATTGAATAGATTTTATTTCCCTCTTAAACTTCATTATTCAATTTAAATATGTTTGATTTGGATATTTTGGTTTTTATCATGGTTTGTAGACCTTTACTGCTGACATATGCAGTCTTAATGTGGCTTTTGGTCAATAATCCATGAGCTGTATCTTTTTGCCCTATTCCCCAGAACTCTTCTATTTTCCCTGCTTCCTTTTAAAGATTGCTTTATTTTTTTTCTCTTGATGTGGACCATTTTTACAGTCTTTATTGAAATTGTTGCTATATTGCTTCTATTTTGTTTTGATTTTTCGGCTGGGTGACATGTGGGATCTTGGCTTCCCGACCAGGGATTGAACTTCCACCCCTGCACTTGGAGGTGAAGGTTTAACCACTGGACAGCCAGGGAAGGCCCCTCCAGGACTCGTCTAAACTGCTGTTGTCTCCATGCATCTCTTTGACAGCTCAAAGATATTTGGTACTTATCCTATATCATGTGAAAATCTAGCAGCATCTCTTGGGCCCACCCACATAGCAGTATCCCTCAGTGCTCACTCGGGTACCATGTAGTTTAGAGAGCTTCTCTAGGTGAGTCCTCCCTGGCTTCTCTTGGCCCTAGGCCCCTCCTTTATGGGATCCATATAGTTTTATATCAAACTGGGGGATGGGGAGTAAATGACAAAGCAGCGAAGCCCCCTTCTCAGAGATTCATGCTAGTCGCCCTCTCTATTGCTCTTTTTCTCCTGCAAAAGGAGTAGAATTCACCACAGATCCAATCAAGGTGTATAGAAAAATGGGAAAGTGACCCCAGGGATTAACAGTGGTGGATGTTTCCAATGACACAGACTTTTCGGGGACCTTGGCATATTCCTGCATTTCTGGTCTGTTCTGTAAAAGACAAAACGATTCCCCCTCTTGATCCAAACGCCAAATTAAAACCAAACCTCCATAGAGGAGAGGCTTTTCCACCAGCCATTTCAATAGAGCTGTCATTGCCATGGCGTTTATTATGTGCTCTGCCCTGTGTTAAGCTCTTAGCATGCATTATCTCACTCGATCCTTTCCTCTTAGAGGCAGGTGCTATTACTATTCCCAATTTTAACAGGGGGAAAAAAATAAAAAGGAAGCTGAAAGAAATTAAGTAACATGCTGGGATTTAAGTGAAAGAGCTGGAATTTAAACCCTGTCTGATACATGAGCCTCTGCTCGTAAACCACCATCGTCGTACCTTACACAGCCTGTTTCCAGCATTTGATTTCTAAAACAACCATAGGTAAGACAATCATAAGCATTTAAAGTTTGTTTAAATTTCAGTGACCCTCTAAACTCATGGACCAATTCGCTTAATGATAGGGGAGCCTTTCTCTTCGGTTGAGTGACTATTTCCTCTCAAAGGCTAAAGATCTGTTCTTCTGCGTTTGAATTCTTTCTCAACGCTTCCTCATTTTCTGCCTTGCCTCCAGCCTCCAGCAGCACAATAAGAAGAAAGGCGCTAAAATCAGAAGACCTGCCTTATAGCCTTCCTTCTAGCTGATTCCTTGGCAAGTCCTTTATCCTTTCTTAACTCTCACATTTCTCAAAGTGTGAATATCAAGTCCTTCCTCCTAGGTTTGTTGTGGGCATTAAGAAAGAAGGTGCCAAAAATCTCAGAAGCTTTGCTGGGCTTTAATGTTGTTCCTCGTTGGGAATATAAATGCTATTGGATACTTGGCCGCCTGCTTCAGATCAGTCAGCAAAGCTAGAGGCAAACGCCCAGCCGGGAGGTTTCTGCCATCACTCACCTTCTCCCATGAACTCCCTGTCCCAAAAAGTAACTAAGGCATACCCCAGTGGGTTCGACTCTAGTCCACTGGGATGCCAGAACCTGGGGCTTTGAAAGGGTCTTCCAGGGATGCAGTAACATGTCAGGGGGTCCGAATAGCTCTACTTCTACTTGCAAGAGGGTCATCTTGCAAGTGCTGGCAAGCTCCAGGAGAGTTATTCTCAGATGCCTCAGCGAGAACAGATGCTCAGCGTTGTTTCTGTGACTCCTCCCTGCCCTGGAGATTAAACCTGCCCTATTTCTCCAGTGCAAACCTAAAATTAGTTATGCAGCTGTCCTCCAATAAAACCCTGTCTCCAGATAGTACTCAGGGTGAGATTTACGACAGAGGCACCAACTGCATACCTTTTGAGAGAAGGGGCATGTCGAGCAATGTCACTCACCCTCTGTGGCTTCTTGCCAACCCTCACTCTCAGGGGAGGTGGCTGCTCCAGGCCTCCCTCACTTCCCAAATAGCCTCCATGCTGGCAGAGTCTGAGGGCCATAGATTTGTGTCAGCTTGAACCTGTTTCCTCCTGACCATCGCTTTACTCTGAGCCATTTTTAATCAGACCTAGATGGCTCCTCTAGCCTTCCAGTTGGCCTTCCCTAACTTCAAGGCAATTAAGAATGTGTCCTGGGAGATTTCTCTGGTGGTCCCGTGGTTAAGACTGCACGCTTCCAATGCAGGGGATGTGGCTTTGATCCTTGGTTAGGGAACTAAGATTGCACATGCCATGCAGTGTAGCCAATACGCGCGCGCGCGCGTGTGTGTGTGTGTGTTTAGTTGCTAAAGCATGCCCGACTCTTTGTGACCCCATGGACTGTAGTCTCCCAGAGTTCTCTGTACTTGGGATTCTCCAGGCAAGAATACTGGAGTGGGTTGCTGTTTTCTTCTCCAGGGGATCTTCCTGATCCAAGGATTGAACCTGCATCTCCTGCACTGGAGGCGGATTCTTTAATGCTGAGCCACCTGAGAAGCCCATATATATGTGTGCATATGTGTTAAGAAATATATATATATATATTAAAAACCCCCAATATGTCCTGATCTCCATCTCTTTCCTTACCTTGCAGTCCTCCTCTCATCTCTCTAGTCAGCTGCCCCTGCACGTGGGATTCCCTGTCCTGCTCCAGACCTTTTCCTCAGGTGCTTCCTTCCCTCTGGAAGGGCATCTCTGTCTTATTGGATGGGAGAAACTCCCCCCCCCCTTTTCAGGCACCTCACAGGAAGGAATTTTCCCTCCTCCAGCTCTTTGTTCACATTTTCCTTAAACACATATCAGATTTGACTCCCATGTTGGCTTTCCTGGTGGCTCAGTGGTAAAGAATCCACCTGCAGTGCAGGAGAGGCAGGAGAGGTGGGTTCGATCCTTGGGTGGGGAAGTTCCCCTGGAGAAGGAAATGGCAACCCACTCCAGTATTCTTGCCTGGGAAATCCCAGGGACAGAGGAGCTTGGCAGGCTACAGTCCATAGGGGCGCAAAGAGTCCATAGGGGTGCAAAGAGTTGGACGCGACTGAAATGACTGAGCACGCACCACACATGTTGGTTTGTGTGTCTTCCCTCTCCTCGAAATTCTCAACCTTCTGAAGGAAGAAGTCAAATTATATTTATTTTGCTGTTCTCCATTGGCCCAACCCAAGTGCCCAGACCATGGTATACTCTTAATTAGAAAGAACTTCATTAAAAAAATATATATATATATTTGAATAACCTATCTGATGATTAATAAAAGCCAACATTTATTGAGTGGGTGCTATTTCATGTGTGTGTGTTCAGTCGTGTCTGACTCTTTGTGACCGTCTGTGACAGGCCCCTCTTTCTGTGGAATTCTCATGCAAAAATACTGGAGCAGGTTGCCATTTTCTCCTTCAGGGGATCTTCCTGACCCAAGGATCAAACCTGCATCTCTTGCATTGGCAGGTGGATTCTTTATAACTGGGGCACCTGGGAAAGCCCGGGTGCTATTGTAGGTACTTCCTATTTATTATCTTATTCCTTGTTACCAAGAACTTCACATGTGAGGTTCTATCATGTCTAAACATGTCTGGGAAATGATGTGGTAGATCTCTCTGAAGTCTCTTGCGTGAGAGACTGAGGTGCCTGGAGGGAGAGGAATCGTGCTAAGAGAATGAAGGCAGCAACCGTCAGCTTGAGAGAGAAGAGAGTCTCACTGGAGGGAAGGCACACGTGGCGTCTTTTATCTCTTCCTCAGATTTGTCTAGAGGATTGCCTGAGGTTGGCAGAAGAGAAAGATCCGAGTGTGAGGGGACGTGACAGGCAGCATTCACATTCAGGCTTCGCTTCCTATTTGAGACAGAGCTAGGCTTCCAGTATTTGGTTTGATAATCCATTCAGCTGGAATTTATGGGGCTTTAGAATTTATGGGGGAGCTTTTTATATAATGGTAGCGGGGGGAAGGAATGACACCAGGCCCGGGTGAGCTCGTTCTCACTAGCTGGTTCCCCTGTGAACAAGTTTGTTTATCTGCACCAAAGCTCTCCTTGAGCTTTCCAAATTTGCTAAGTAGGAAAATTTATTGAGGCAAAGATGGATTGCTGGTCTGGCTCATCTTATGACCTTAGACGAGCCTGTGTTTGTTCCATGTCTCGTCCTGTACCTTGGTGCCCTCATTTCCAGGGTGGACCTATGGTTCTGTAAAAACAATGGCAATTTCTGCTGTGAGCATCAGTTTATTTTTCAGGACTTTAAACTCTGTTGACCTCTTTTGCCTTAAAAACATCAGTGTATGGGGCTCCCTGGCAGTCCAGTGGTTAAGACTTTGCCTTGCCATGCAAGGGTTGCAGGTTTGATCCCTGGTCAAGGAATTAAGATCCTACATGCCTTGTGGCCAAAAAAAAAAAAAAAAAAAAAAAAATGAAAAGGCCAAAATCCTTCACTTGAAATTTCTCTAAAGCTTTCCCAAGAAGTCAGGAGGTCAGGAAATGTGTTGTTCAGGACCCTGCTGGTCTAACCCTCACCGAGGACATTTTCAATATTCCCATCCCATCCATGTCCTCTCAGGCTTTCAGCAGGATTCTCATGCTATAATTTATGCTCTTCAGGCTCAGGAGTTCCTGGGGGCCTAGCATTCTATGGGGCCACGGCGTTCAGAGACCATGTGCTTCAACTGGGTGCCAACACTTTGACAAGAGGAGAAGATGAATGTGTCGGGTCTTTAGCAAGCCTCATAAGCAAATTCTCCAGCTTAGCCTCTTGTTGTCTGTGCTTAGAATAGTTTTAAGTGATCTTCTCCCTTCAAAGGCCTGATCTCACAGCATCTCTGGCATTTGAGCTTTGCCTGAGTGCAGGATTACTAGACATTGCTTCATAGGCAGTTCTTTACAATGATTTCATCTTCAGTTTACGAGCTCTAAAAAATGTCCCTCTCCTCCTTTCCCTCCTTGCAAAACTCCCTACATTTTTCCTGTTTTGCAGACCCAGACCTTCTGGAATTTCTCCAAGCATCCTACCATTCCACTTTTCAGAGTAGCTGACAGATGAGTGGAGACTCAACCAAAGCTCATGGGTTCCCTGAGATCATGAGTGATTTGGTGACTCAGCTACTTTGTCACTGAGACAGAGAAGCAAATTTTCCTGTTTTTCAAAATAGCTACTGAATTTCTCCCTGGGTGTTCTTTCCCCCCTTACTTTCTCATGAATGGCTTTGTGGCTTTTGCTGTTCTCGGTTTAATATAATTAAGACTCTGTGGTCTCCAGGGTTTGGGCTCACATGGCCGATTTCAAAAAATGTGTGCTCCAGATCACTTGGACTCAAATACCCTGGAACAGGAACAAAAAAATTCCACCCCAGCCCTACAAGTGCTTCTTTTGGGGATGGGCCACACAGGCTCAACTTACTGACAGAGTGATTAGTGCCTTTGCCACCTGACGCCAAGCCTGTAGCTGATCATGGAATGGAGAGTTTCCTACATGTATTAAAACCTTGGTGACTAGGTTTGTTGGTTGAAATCCCTGTCATCTTTTTGGGAAGCCAGTGATCTCTCCCTGATTAGGGCCAGTTGTAGACATTCAAGTCATAGGATCTAAAGTTGGAAGTTCCGTGAGGACCTGCTGGTCCACTTCCTTTGTTTTAAGATGAGGCAGTTAAAACCCAAAGAGGTCAAACTCAGCCTTCCATCATGATGTCAAAACTCTGTCTCTCTTAGATCCTCTACTGTGTAATACAAATCAAACCTGCCCCAAACTAGGACTTTTGATATTTATTTGAGAACATTGTAAGTGTCTATCTTGATTCTAGGCAGGAGGGTTTGAAAATAGCAGAAGGTGAACCCTGCGTTCAAATTATGGCAACCATAAGAGCACAGTGTGGGAGGAACTTCCTGACCCCAGTGCTGGGCTTGTGAAATGGACAAATTTCCTGTTTTGTGGAAATGTCCTCATCATGCCTTGATCCTTAGAGCTGAGCCAGAAAGCCCTCCTCTTGTGGACCTGGATCCTTAGGAGGCTCAGGACTTTGGAGAGCCTGCCTAGAAATGCGTCAAGTCCTCCTCTGGGCCTGAGATGGGCTTGGGTTGGCTGTGCATCCACAGGGCTCCTGGTCTGTTTCTCGCTCCTAGACACCCTGATACTTGAGTGAGGTGAATTGGATACCTCAAGGAGGAGGAGCTCTAAAATACATGCATATGGGGTTGCCCAGGGACCCCATGGCCAGTCCTTGATTCAAGGAAGAGATCTGGCAAGCAGGTCTCTCCTGTGATGTGGTATTTTGTCCTCAGCATGACATGAGATGGGGCAGATGGAACATTGGTAACATGCTGATTTGGGGTACGTCCAGCTGTTTGTATAGCCAGAGGCTCCAAAGCAAAACAGAATAAAACTTGCTTGGCCTGTGTACCCGGGACGGTCCTACATGCCCCCTTGGCTCTGTGAGGGTTCTCTACGACACTCCATTCCCATCTTTATGTGCTGAAACCTGTTCTGCCCATACCTCTTCATGGATTTGGGCTTCCCAGATGGCACTAATGGTAAAGAACACACTAGCCAATGCAGGAGACATAAGAGATGTGGGTTCCATCCCTGAGAAGATCCCCTGGAGGAGGAAATGGCAACCCACCCCTGTATTCTTGCCTGGAGAATCCCATGGACAGAGGAGCCTGGCAGGCTACCATCCGTGGGGGCACAAAGAGTCAGACAGGACTGAATGATGAAGCATATGTGCTTCAAGGATTTGCTCCCATTTCCCCTCTGGAGTTTGGAGGCAGGCTCTTAGGAATTTTCACTTTCAATAGATTATTAATCTTTTAGCCCAGGCTGAATGAGCAAGAAACTTTTGCAAAGAAATTTGTTTCTTCCTGTAAGTCATGCCTTCCTCGCAATACTATAACTGCTTTCAAATATGTGGGTGAGGGGTTTTGAAGAGCTGATGGGAGGTTCAGAAAGACCTGTATCAGGAGAGACTCTTCTGACCTTTGCCTTTTGCTTTGAGGGAAGAATTGCTTTTATTTTAAGTATTATTTACTGACTTGGCCATGCCAGGTCTTAGTGGTGGCGTGTGGGGTCTTTAGTTGTGACGTGTGGGATCTAGCTCCCTGACCGGGGATCGAACCTGGGTCCCCTGCATTAGGAGCGCAGAGTCTTAGCCACTGGACCACCAGGGCAGTCCTGAAGGAAGAGATGCTTCTAATAGGCCATTACCAAATTCTTCAGGGGTTGATTCCACACTCAGGTGAATTATGAAGCATATGTGTGAAGGGAGCACATTCTGCTTTCCCTATGGGGCTGTGAGTGGGTGCTGGGTCTGGGGTATGTTTATTAAGCAGAGGCAGGCCAACTCAGTTAGCTAGAAAGCAACGGTCAAAAGAAATCTATTAAGCAGATGTATAGCCTTCTATAGCTAGCTTCTTTAAAGAATTTACACAGAGATTGCAGGATGGGAACAGATTGGAAATGTTCTAAGTTCAGTTATAGTGCTATTTTAATATTAGGTCACATGTGATCATTAATTATATTTAAAAGAGCCAATGAGAAGAATGGCTAGAAAACAATCATTTGCCATTTCAAATAAGTTAATTATTAAAAAATTAGGTTTTAATTTCAAGTGGTAGACAGTAGGTATTCAATAAATATCACTTGAATAAATGAACACTGTTGTTTGCGATGCACTCTTTTAACCATTTATTCCTTCAGTAAGTGTCTTTGACATTTATTATCTGTGGAGATGTGTGGACTTTGAGATGAAAATCTACAGCTCTTGTGCTTTAGGGCGCTTATAGATACATTCACAATATGATAATATAATGGGAGGATGTTCAAAGAAGGAGGATCTAGTCTACCCAGGAACTGTCAAGGAAGAATTCACTTAAAAAGGCAGCTTTTGATTTGAAATAGGAAAGGATTTTCAAAGTTGTTAATGTTATAAAAGAAGAACTCTCCAGGCAGAGGCAGAGACAAGTGCAAAAACAACAACAAAAAAGAAAAAACAAGAAAAGCTGGTGGGTTCATATGTGACTGGGGTATATCGCAACAGAATGGGGCCAGGGAGCCTACCTCGGTTGTTTTGGAACACTCCAATATCTTAATAGCAATAAAAGAATGGAAATACATAATTCACGAAGAGGAAATAGAGAAACCAATAATCCCATGAAAATATTCAGCTTGCCAGTAATCACAGACACACAATTTATATCAGGATACCAATTTCATAAATCAGAGTGGCAAATATTTAGAAAAGTAATATTGTTGGTGAGGATTCAAAAGATGAACTCTCATATATGCTGTTAGGAGTGTAGATTGATAAAATCTTCCTGTAGACAATGAGATGATGTACATCAGGTTTTTTTTTTGTCACATTCCCATTCCTTAAACTAATTTTTCCACTTCTTGAAATTTGTCCAGAATATCATTGAGAAATGTGGATGAGTATTTGTGTACAAAAATATCAATCATGATATTATTTATAATTGGAAATACTATAAACAAAAAATGTGATAACATGGGTGAAAGTTATATCACTCAGTCATGTCCAACTCTTTGCATGGGATGCATGGATATATTTATACATCATAATATCATGTAGCAACACTCAACAAATACATTAGGAATGCTGTTTGTCAGTAGTATGAGCTTAAGATAAAATATTGACAACAAAAAGTAACGTCAAAATTAAAAATGATCTCAACTAGGTATAAGAACATGCAGACAATTTCTGTTCCCAAGATGGAAGAACTGTGATCAGATTAATCTTCCCATCTGAAAAAAACTACAGATAAAATATATTTAAAAATTATTTTAAAAGATTTAATTGACATCAGGTAATGAAGAACAGTGATCCATGGGAGTTGTTCAGTCATTCAGTCGCGTCTGACTCTTTGTGACCCCATGGACCATAGCCTGCCAGGCTCCTCAGTCCATGGGATTCTCCAGGCAAGAATACTGGAGTGGGTTGCCATTCCCTTCTTCAGGGGATCTTCCCAACCCAGGGATCAAACCCGCATCTCCTGCGTGGCAAGCA
Source organism: Bos grunniens (assembly GCF_055505025.1). Lineage (NCBI taxonomy): Eukaryota > Metazoa > Chordata > Mammalia > Artiodactyla > Bovidae > Bos > Bos grunniens. The sequence goes on along the minus strand of NC_141185.1, from coordinate 53,397,223 downwards.
GATTCTTTACTGTTTGAGCCACCAGGACTAAATGTTAACTTTAAAAGTGTTTTCTGTAATTATTAGGCATTACTTTTGTAATGATGAAAATTAAAGCTAAATCAAAATAGTTACAGTAAAGTTTAGTCTGCAAAATATTATATTGGATTGTCTGGCTATGGATGCGTGCATTAAAACTAACAAAACCATTACTGATCATTAGATTGTTCATTTACTCATTCATTCAAAAAGGACTTGAAGAGTTTTGATTAATGAGGAGGATTTAGCCCATTAGCATTGGGAATGGGGAATGGAGGGAGCAAAAGCAGCGTGTGTTTTTGTAGGTGGAGAGAAAAGCACAAGAGAATGCATAGAAGCAAGAAACAGACTAGTTTGGGTGGAGTGAAGAATTAGTTGGATATTAACGTAGGTGAAGTTTGAGATGGGTGATCCTGGGAAAGAAAGATATGAACCAGGGCAGGATATCTTTATATCTTGGCTTCTCTCATTCTTCTCTCCTTCCCCTTCTCCTTCCTTTTCTTACCTTTGTTTGTATGAGGGTTTTTTTTTTTTTTTTTTTTTCCATTTTAGAGAAATTCTTTATGTTTGCATTAAACTTGACTAGTTCAGTTTTCTGCTATAGTCTGTCTGCTGTTCACTGCTTCTGATAAAGTTTTACATTCATAACCATGTATTTAATATACATAACTCAGTTCATCTTTTTTTTTTTTTTTTGTAATTTCAGTCTTACAGAGATACTTTGTCTCTCAGTATTTGTTTGTAGTCAGTAACAGTTGAGTGGGGACTAAGGTGGAATTAGGTATAGGTCTCTACTCAGATATTTCAGAGCAGGATCTTCAGAGTGAGACTAAAGAGAAAGAAAGGAAGGGAGGGAGGGAAAGAGGGAGAGGAAGGAAGAGAGAGAGAAAGAAATCCGAGTGTTAATAGTTACTGTTTTGCCGATTTAGAGATCTGGCAGCCTAAAGAAGGAATGTAGTGGGACAGAGCCCCCGGTCTTGCTCTTTTATTTCAGTATCACCGAGATAATGCTCTGCGCCATGGTTAACTCTCCAATGAGTGTGATCAAAAGCGAACCTTGGCCGCTTCTCACGTGCAGGGGTCTAGGAGGAAGGTGACCACGCTTTCCCAAAGATTCCCACGCTGCTATGGCCGCAAGTCCTTACTTCTCTGGGGTGGGGTCTTTCTCTAAGTGTTTACCAGAGTCTCTGTCCATTTTCTTCTTTCACAGTTAGGAGAGTTTTTCTAAATGTTATACTTTGGGAGCATCTCATTCCTGTTTCTCAGAACTGCTATGATTTTTGCCACCTAAATATTTCTACAATATTTTTTAAAAGGATGAAACAATTTTAGACTCTCTGACAGCAGTGCTTTTAATTTTCATAGAATCTTGAAATATTTTATGCAGAAGGAAAGTAGAGGGTACTCATTTCAGTACCCCCAGCTTGATAAATAGAGACTGAGTTCAAAATAGGTGATTTTCCTGTAGTTTACACAGGTTGTGGGTAGAAGAAGTAAGGTAAGATCCCAGTTCTTTTTTTTTAAATTTTTTAACTTTACAATATCGTATTGGTTTTGCCATATATCAACATGAATCCACCACAGGTATACACGTGTTCCCCATCCTGAACGCTCCTCCCTCCCTGTACCATCCCTCTGGGTCATCCCAGTGCACCAGCCCCAAGCATCCAGTATTGTGCATCGAACCTGGACTGGCAACTCGTTTCATATATGATATTATACATGTTTCAATGCCATTCTCCCAAATCATCCCACCCTCTCCCTCTCCCACAGAGTCCAAAAGACTGTTCTATACATCAGTGTCTCTTTTGCTGTCTCGTACACAGGGTTATTGTTACCATCTTTCTAAATTCCATATATATGCGTTAGTATACTGCATTTGATAGGAATATCCAAGCATAGTTTTACCATACCTTGCTGTAACATGATGACCTTTTCCCTAATTTATAAAAGTCATTAGAATATTAAATTACTTGAAAAAATAAACACAGGTGGTGTACCATTTGACTAGAGCCTGAGGACTCTAAAAAGGAAAGAGGGACCCTCACATCTCTGTTGCCTATGACTGAAATAATTTGTCTCCGAAAATGGCCCACACTAATTATAGTGATCATCGTCCACACGATAAAGTCCTGTGTTATATAGCATATTGTGGCCTGTGTTATATAACATGTTTTGGCCCTTGTTATATAGCATGTTTGGGGTCAAATGAACCCCCACAAAATGCTTTCAGATTTAGTACCAAGGTCTGCCAATTATAGGATGCTCTTATGAAATTAAATAACGCACTAGCAGAGTTATTTTTTAAACAGTTATTTTTGGCTGTGCTGGGTCTTTGTTGCTGTCCAGGCTTTTTCTTAGCTGCTGAGGGCGGAGGCTACTCTCTGTTGTGGTGTGTGGGCTTCTCACTGGGCTGGCCTCTCTCGTTGTGGAGCAGGGGCTGTAGGGCGCTTGGGCTTCAGTAGCTGTGGCTCCCGGGTTCTAGAGCACAGGCTCAGTAATTGTGGTGCACAGGCTTATTTGCTCTGTGGCATGTGGGGTATTCCTGGATCAGGGATTGAACCCATGTCTCTTGCATTGGCAGGAGGATTTTTTTTTTTTTTACCACTGAGCCACCAAGGAAGCCTGACACCCTCAGAATTATGATTATAAGGGGTAAGAAGGAAAGTGGGAAATGATCAGGCCAGAACAGTGGAAGGGAGTTTTTCTGAAACAATATCAAGAATCAATGAGGCAGAGAGGGCCCCCCACCCCAACAATGTTTATAGCAACACTATTTACAATAGCCAGGACTGAAAGCAGCCTAAATGTCCATCCACAGAGAGATGGATAAAGAAGATGTGGTACGTACATACAATGGACTATTACTCCGTCATACGAAGGAATGAAACTGTGCCATTTGCAGAGACATAGGAGGCTCTAATATGGTTATACAGAATGAAGTGAGTCAGAAAGAGAAAAACAAGTATCATATATTAATGCATATATGTAGAATCTAGAAAATGGTATGGATGAACCTATTTGCAAAACAGAAATAGAGACACAGGCATAGAGGACAAATGTTTAGATACCAAGGAGGGAAAGGGGAGATGGGATGAATTGGGAGATTGGGATTGACATATATATATACTACTGTGTATAAAATAGATAACAATTAAAAAAAAAGTCATTAAGGGGGAGAAACAGGAAAGGCAGTTCCAGATGTCAGCAACCCACGAACGCTGAGCACATATATAGACCACTGCCCTTCCTTGTTAGTCATGGGTATTACATTTCCAAATTACCTCATACAAGCTGGCATATTAAGATGTTAGCAGTATAAAGTGTTGCAATGAAATGACTTTAAATTTATAGACATGTTATTTCCAAGTCTCTCAAAGAAAATAGTTTTTTGAGAAATTCAATTTATTATTTTATTTTTTGTGCAGTTTGGAAAACCCAAATATTGCCTTCCTGAATTTTGTTTGTGATGGCAATAAGTGTTCATCACAAGTTAGTTTTTTTTTTTTTTCCTGGTCAGAGTTGACAGTGAAGGCTAAAATGAGTTCATCGAACAGTTAGTCACTGGATCAATATGAGACTGTGTTTTGAAGCAGAAGTATAAGAGCATATTTTGGAAGCCAACTGTTGAATGGCTTTTGATTTTTGTGAAATTTTGTATATATTCTGTTTTTGTATTTTTTGTTTCATAAAGGCAAGCAGCTTAAAAAGGAGTTATAAAGTAATTTTTGGTGTCTTAGAAAAGAGTTTTGAAAATAACTGTGTTTTCTCTTCACTCAGGGTCAGCTTCTGTCCATGAAAATTATCCTTTGAGGAGTTCCCATAGGGTGGAATTTCATAGCTGGAACTGGTTTATGGCTGTTCATGGCTTGGACAACTCAATTGACTCAGATCTTGGACAATTTGTTTAGTGAGAGGATGGTGCATTTGACACCTCTTATGATCGGTCTGAAAGTATTTATTCGAACACAAATATCAACTGCATATCATGACCACTAAAAGGGAAAAACAGAGAAATTAATTGCAGTGTAAAGATTACTGTTTTTGCTGTGGGTGTTCCAAGGCCTTCCAATCCACCACTTCAAGTGTAAGGCTACATGTGAAGGCAAATGGCTATGCAGACTTGTTGAAATGTTCGCTGTGGAGTAGAATTTTAATCTCAAGAGCCAGCCTGATGTGGAACCATGTGGCTTCCACAAAGTCCTCAGCAAAGTAAAGGTCACAGAGTGTATCATTACTAGAGGCTGTCAAGAATTTGAATCATTAGTATTAATAAAAATGAAGCATTAATTGGGAACCTAATACATGTCAGATGTTTTCACAATATACAAAATCACTGTGAAGTTGGCATTTTGGCCTCCATTTTACAAAGAAGGAAACAGAGTCTGAGAGATGTTTAGCAACATATCCAAGGTTATACCAGACTGAACATTCAGGTCAGAGTCAGATTCAATCTGACTTTAAATCCCAATCTGTTTTCATCATAGAATGGATGAAAGTGAAAGTCGCTCAGTGGTCTCTGACTCTTTGCGACCCCATGGACTATGCAGTCCATGGAATTCTCCAGGCCAGATTACTGGAGTGGGTAGCCATTCCCTTCTCCAGGGGATCTTCCTTTGATCTCCAGGGGATCTTCATTCGATCTCCAGGGAATCGAACCCAGGTCTCGCTGTTTAAATTCTTTGAGCCCTATGTCCATGCTAATTTGCTCAGTCGTGTCTGACTCTTTATGACCCGTGGACAGTAGCCTGCCAGTCTCCTCTGTCCATGGAATTTTCCAGGCAAGAATACTGGAGTGGATTGCCATCCTGCTCCAGGGGATCTTCCCAACTCAGGAATCAAACCCTCATCTCTTAGGTCTCCTGCATTGGCAGGTGGTTCTTTACCACTAGCGCCACCTGGGCAGTCCATAAGTCTATGCTTATTTCTATCTATAATCTGAGGATCTCTGGGCTATCATTGATATTAATGCTATATTAATTAAAGCTAAAGCATTTATGTCTGCATCTACCTTTTGCTTCTCAACAAAAATATCTAAACTGTGCTGTAAACTCACACTTTCCTATGAAAACCAATACATACCCATATCTACAGATTAATTATTGCAGTTTTACAATGGATCTGTTATAAGAAAGGATATGGGGAAAGGAAACAGACAGAGTGTTTTACATTTTTAAAGTCTAATTTCTTATGAGATTTTTCTTTTTATAAGTGGAAGATTCCAGCCCCCTTTCCAAGTGGATGCTTATGTGAAACTTCAAAATACGATACAGATAATAGCTACCCTTTTCGCAGTGTTTGAAAACCTTGAATTCTGCCTTCTCTTTGCACCTTCAACTTGTTTTCCTCATCATGCTCCTGGGATGCCAGGACTTGAAAGAACGTATAGTATAAACTTGCCAAACTATTGAAATTAACAATATGTCAGCAGTCATGGATTAGGATTCAAGAGTTGACTTTCCTCTTTATCAAATCAGATCAGTTGCTCAGTCGTGTCCGACTCTCTGCGACCCCATGAATCGCAGCACACCAGGCCTCCCTGTCCATCACCAACTCCCAGAGTTCACCCAGACTCACATCCATCGAGTCAGTGATGCCATCCAGCCATCTCATCCTCTGTCATCCCCTTCTCCTCTTGCCCCCAATCCCTCCCAGCATCAGAGTCTTTTCCAATGAGTCAACTCTTCGCATGAGGTGGCCAAAGTACTGGAGTTTCAGCTTTAGCATCATTCCTTCCAAAGAAATCCCAGGGCTGATCTCCTTCAGAATGGACTGGTTGGTTCTCCTTGCAGTCCAAGGGACTCTCAAGAGTCTTCTCCAACACCACAGTTCAAAAGCATCAATTCTTCGGCGCTCAGCCTTCTTCACAGTCCAACTCTCACATCCATACATGACCACTGGAAAAACCATAGCCTTGACTAGACGAACCTTTGTTGGCAAAGTAATGTCTCTGCTTTTGAATATGCTATCTAGGTTGGTCATAACTTTCCTTCCAAGGAGTAAGCATCTTTTAATTTCATGGCTGCAGTCATGCATTAGGGTTCAAATAATTCCTCTTTATCCTTACCAACACATTATTTTTCACTTAAAAAGTTATTATTTTAGCCATCTTAGTCTGTGTGAAGTGGTATGTGTTTGTGTTTTTGAGTTACATTTTTCTAATGGCTAATGATATCAAGCATCTTTTTAATGTGCTTATCAGCCATTTATATATCTTTTTGAAAGGTCTATTCAAGTTTTTTTAAAACCTATTTTGTAACTGAGTTGTCTTTTTGTCATTGATCTTGCCAGACTTTTAAAGTGTGTGCAGAGTATTCATTCAGTGATGGACTCCACCCCAGCTTTATTCCAATGTAAAATTAGTGCATTGTTTCCATGAAAAGGAGAAGTAGATATTGGGTAGAAAAAGCAACAAATCTCTGCCATATTAAGAAAAATACACAAGGCAATTTCTCTGAGGAACCCTAGCAGACTTCCCATAACCTTGCACAGTAATAACTCTGTAACCCAAATTCATCAGTTTTACTTAATATTTTTCTTTTTCTGGCTGTGAAGTCATTACATTGGCTGCTGGGGAGAAGTAGGTGAAGTGGAAGAAATGAAATCCTGGAGTTGATTTCTGTTGGGTTCTACCTTCTGTCAGGGATAATTGAAAGCCCAACTATTCTTTCCATGTGATTAATATATGCCTTTAGTCAAGTGAAATGAACTCTGTCACCAGATTTCTAAGAAATTTCGTAAAAAAGGTGAACCATTCTAGTCTGTTTGTGACAGTCTCAAATTTTGCATGAAAATCTAAACATCTTGTGTCCTGGGAAATCCCTTAGGGAGATAGGAAAGGTCTTGATTTCTGGTGATGGGTATGGAAAATTGATGGAAAAGTACAAAATTCACATGCTGCTGCTACTGCTAAGTTGCTTCAGTTGTGTCCGACTCTGTGCGACCCCAGAGATGGCAGCCCACCAGGCACCCCCGTCCCTGGGATTCTCCAGGCAAGAACACTGGAGTGGGTTGCCATTTCCTTCTCCAATGCATGAAAGTGAAAAGTGAAAGTCGCTCAGTCGTGTCCGACTCTTCGTGACCCTATGGACTGCAGCCTACCAGGCTCCTCTGTCCATGGGATTCTCCAGGCAAGAGTACTGGAGTGGGGTGCCATACATGGTAACCCCCAAATTAGGGCCTGAAGGTAGTATTGTTTTCAATGACAGGTAGTTACAGCATGGGCTTCCCAGGTGGCATTAGTGGTACAGAACCTTCCTGCCAAGGCAGGAGACATAAGAGACTTGGGTTGGATCCTTGGGTCAGGAAGATCCCTTGAAGGAGGGTAACCCACTCCTTCACTCAGGTTTTATTGCCTGGGAAATCTTGTGGGGTACAGTCCGTAGGGTCACAAAGAGTCAGACACAACTGAAGTGACTTAGCACACATGCACAGATATGGCATAGATGGATAAATGGGCATCCTCTGTAGTCACCATCGTTTTCTCTGACCACTGATGTTGGCAGTGATGAGTTGTGGTTCATAATAAAGGACTATTGGACTATTTTGGGTGATGAGACTTGAGTGTGAATATAAGGACATTGTAATTGTGAACGTTAACAGTCTGTGTTTAATTTTAAACATTGTGAACATTGTGACCAGATTTTCTGAGAGTTTGGATAACAAAATGAGAATGATCATGATATTTTACCAGCTTCAGCATGACCTAGATATCACTGAAGAAGAAAGTTAAATGACCCTGCAATTTTTGGAAGTATAGTTGGTTTACAACATTCTGTTAATTTCTGCTGTACAGCAAAGTGATTCAGTTTTACATATATATACATTCTTTTAAAATATTCTTTTCCCTTACAGTTTATCATGGTATATTGAACATAGTTCCCTATGCTATACAGTAGGACCTTTTTGTTTATCTATTCTGTATATAACAGCTTGTATCTGCTAACCCCAACTTCCTACTCAACCCCTCCTCCAACCTCCTCTCCCCCTTGACAGCCACAGGTTTCTTCTCTATGTCTGTGAATCTGTTTCTGTTTCATAGACAGGTTCATTTGTTTCATATTTTAGATTCCATATATAAGTAATATCCTATGGTATTTATCGTTCTCTTTCTGGCTTCCTTCACTTAGGATGATGATCTCTAATTGCATCCATGTTGCTGCAAATGGCATTATTTCATTCTATTTTATAGCTGAGTAGTACTCCATTGTGTGTGGGTGTATATGTATTTATACACCCCATCTTCTTTATGTACTCATCTGTCGATGGACATTTAAGTTGTTTCCATATCTTGGCTATTGTGAATAGCGCTGCTATAAACACAAGAGTGCATGTATCTTTTTGAATTATGATTTTGAATGACCAGTATAATATTAACAACTGATGGAGGGGTACCTGTAACTGGATTAGGGAGACTGATAATCAAGCCAAATATACTGTACAATACGCAGAAAAAAATTGGGATCTTGGATGTTGAAGAAGGGATGTGAAGGCATATATAGAGACTGAATCTCACCAATCTGTAATGGGACAGTCAAGTACTTCTAAGCCAATTTAAGTGCTTTTCCTCTACTGAAAGGCACTAGGACTCAGTTGAAAATAGTGGCCTCTCGTTGATGTATGACAGAGACTACTACAACACTGTAAAACGATTATACTCCAATCTTAAAAAAAAAAGTAAAGAAAATAGTGGTTTCTGAATTGGCTTCAACATACTGTATGAATGGAGACACATTATTGTTTTCTTGAGCGTCTGTGAAACTATTACTTTTCTTGATTCAGATATTGCAATTAAAATGTTCTGTAGTTAAACCAAAGGGAAAATTTGATAGTTGACCTGTTGGCCCTTCCCACTGTAGAGTTCATTCTGTTAGCTGTTATTAATGATCAAGTTTTCTATAATATTGATTAAGAAGGGAAGTAACAGAAATTTAAAAAAAAATAGTTCTCCTTAGGTTTTAGGCAATTTGTTTTGAGAAAATGAAGCATCAAACTATCGTCATGATTTCTAAGAAGATTCTAATGAAATTGCAGACAATATAAAACAAAAGATTGTAGTAATCTTGTCTAAATGCAAATTAGACAAATTATATTTTGCTCATCTGTCTGCTTATTTGTTAGATAGTGCTAATATAAATTTTGACAAATTCTATTTAATCTCTAAACTTTTTACCAAGGGAAAGGGTAAGATCTTACTTTTTAAGTGTTCTGCACCCCTCGTACACAACATTGCTAAAAAGGGATGTGGTTTGCTTATCCATGGTATTCACAGTGAATTTTCTGTCACTTTCAAGTTCCTCAAAACATTAGAAGCAATTAATAAAATTTTGACTTTATAGAAATGAAAGGAAATAGCGTCCTACCGCATGATACATCTTGACACATTTTTCTTGGCCATTAAAAAAAAAAGTTTTAAAACGTTGGCCTGCTATAAAATATTTTCAAATGTGAGATAAGAAGAATCTCCTTCACTAATTTGGAAATACCTTGAGGATAAAAATGGGGAAAAGGATTACTTTAAAAGAGAGATTTATATAATGTTTCTTCAAAGCTTTTCAGTGATCTTTAAAGAGATATTAAGGAGTTCTAGAAAAGGATGAACTGACTGCACTTGAAATATTTTAGGTTGTGCAAAACACTTATATGGGAAAAAAAAAAGAAGCCTTATTTTTGGAAAGAAATAAAACTGTTTCAGAATTCATAAAAATGCCAACAGAGCAGGCAGCCAAATTAAACAGGACTTTCTCAATTTATTTACTAAAACTGTAATGTATTTGGAATGCAACTTCAATTCCACAAATTCACACTGCTTCTTGGCTTTAAAACCATTTTCTGTGAACGAGGTTTAATTTTGGATTTTTTTCAAGATTATGGACATTGTGGACACAGAAAATGTATTTGATAAATTTAGAGATGCAAAGGAACTGATGGACAGATGACTAATCTACCATAACAAACCAGTAGATACGATGTGGTTGAGCATTTGTAAAGAACTGGAAACTAATTCCTAGAAGTCTAAAAACCTGGTGTTGCTAGTAAATAAAATTGTAAGTATTCCGTGTATGAATGCTTTGTGGAGAGGGTGTTTAGCTTGACATCATCAAAACCAGAAATCAGTGTGATGTGGGCTTAATAAGGGCAGAATTTGCAACACAAAATGAATTTTATATTTGACTGTTGTCAGTATCACTACGACATTAAAAAGGATGTCCTAAAGGCTGCAGGAAATTCAGAGAAGTGTTGTTTGAGAAGGATTTAGATTTACAAGTAGCTTACTGTGTCATGGGACCAAAAGAAACATATTTTATTTTAAATTAAATATGAATAATACCTGCTTAACTAGTCCTGTGTTCTCTTTTTTCACAGTGCATTATATTCAAGTATCTTAAGAATAGATACTATTACAGCATAATGTAACAGAGCATCACTGTTATATTCAATACATTTAAAAGGTTTAAATAATTGCTCTATCAGAGGGCAGAAAGAAATATTATAAAAATATTAAACATTTCTCACACATATGGTTTGCTTAGATCTAGTTGGAAGGACTGATGCTGAAGCTGAAACTCCAATACTTTGTCCACCTCATGTGAAGAGTTGACTCATTGGAAAAGACTCTGATGCTGGGAGGGATTGGGGGCAGGAGGAGAAGGGGACGACAGAGGATGAGATGGCTGGATGGCATCCCCGACTTGATGGACATGAGTTTGAGTAAACTCCAGGAGTTGGTGATGGACAGGGAGGCCTGGTGTGCTGTGATTCATGGGATTGCAAAGAGTCAGACACGACTGAGCAACTGAACTGAACTGAACTGATTAGTAAATACTGCTAAGTATTACCTTGTCTTATTTTTGTTTAAATATTAACATTTGTATAGAATACAGAATTATGATTTCAAATAAACATCTACTTTTCATATTTTATATTAATGATAAAGTGTTAGTCGCTCAGTTGTGTCTAAGTCTTTGCAAGCCCATGGACTATATCCCACCAAGCTCCTAGTCCATGGGATTCTCCAGGCAAGAATACTGGAGTGGGTTGCCTCCTGCAGGGGATCTTCCCCTTTGAGAATTCAAACCCAGGTCTCCTACATTGCAGGCAGATTCTTTACTGTTTGAGCCACCAGGGAGGCCCAACAGATACATGAATAATTATTGTATTTTATTATGATTTTTGTTTGTTTATTTGATGTGGCCGTGTCCTGGCTTGGCTTTCTAAACAGTTGTTAATTCTACCCAGATAAATGCAGTACACTGACTCTAATCCAACTGGGGCTCCCCCATCCTCTTCCTGTAGGATACACAAAAGCAGATACGGCTTACTGAGGCTGTGCAAAAACATAGCTAACCGACAACATTCAGACCTCCAAGCGAAACTCTGAAAGGAAGCTAATGAGGTACCAAATGGTGTGAGGGTGGACTAATGGATAATTCAACCTCATTTTTATAGAGCAAATAAAATGTATAAAAAAGGACTGTCCTAGTTAATGGGCTTCCTTGATGGTTCAGCAGGCAAAGAATCAGCCTGCAGTGCAGGAGATGTGGGAGACACGGGTTTGGTCCTTGAGTTGGGGAGATTTGCTTTAGTAGGAAATGGTTACCCACTCCAGTATTCTTGCTGGGAAAATCCCATGGACAGGGGAGCCTGGTGGACTATGGTCTATGTGGATGCAGAGAGTCAGACTGAGCACACACATACACTCTGAGTCAATCAGTCAGTTCAGTCGTTCAGTCGTGTCCGACTCTTTGCGACCCCATGAATCACAGCACGCCAGGCCTCCCTGTCCATCACCAACTCCCAGAGTTCACTCAGACTCACGTCCATCGAGTCAGTGATGCCATCCAGCCATCTCATCCTCTGTCGTCCTCTTCTCCTCCTGCCCCCAATCCCTCCCAGCATCAGAGTCTTTTCCAATGAGTCAACTCTTCGCATGAGGTGGCCAAAGTACTGGTAATATGAAAAGTAACATTGTGGAGGAAGACCCGTCTAAAAGATGCAAGAAAGCAGATATTAAAACAAACAAACAAAAAGAGTCTAAGCTCAAGAAAACCCAACCCAAGAAAGAAATAAAAATTTCCTGTAAGTGCTTTTCAGAGTAGAACTTAAAGTGAACAAGAATTCAGTGACTCAAGAGCTCAAAGATAAATTGCCAAAACAACAGAGTGAGCTGAAAAGGAAGATTACTGAAGGAGGAAAAAAAAAATTAAGGTGCAAACTCTCTTTTAAGTGAAAGAAACTGAATAGGAATAGAAAAGACCTAGCAGAAAAGTGAATGCAAGACAGAGCAAAGCCTTGTGATAATCACTCTGAATGCGGGGGAAAATCAAAGGGATTAATGGAATTAAAATGACAGCGATAGATAAAGAGGTAAGAGATGATATTTTTAACTAAGAATAATTGGTCTTCTTGAAGTAGAAAGTGAAATAAATAGAATTGTTATGAATGAAAGAACACCCTACCAGAGTGGTCTCAGGAATCCTGCTAGAATGACAACCCATGTCTTTAGGAATCAGGCTCTTTCCTTCTGCTCCACCCTCTTTGAGTGTGTGCAGAGTCACTTCAGTCGTGTCCAACTCTGTGACCCTATGGACTGTAGCCCACCAGGCTCCTCTGTCCACAGGATTCTCCAGGCAAGAGTGCTGGCATGGGTTGCCGCTCCAGTGGATCTCCTCTTCCAGGAGATCTTTCCAACCTAGGGATCAACCCTGCATCTTTTGCATCTACCTGCATCGACAGGCAGTTTTTGTTTTGTTTTGTTTTTTAACCACTAAAGCTGTCTGGGAAGCTATAGTGTGTGGCCACTCTGCCTTCATGCACTGCTTCCACACTCCGGGCAGGAGCATGGATGAAGGACATGGGGCCAATTGCGTCTACTAGTGAGCGTTTGTGTTTTTAAGACAGGATAAGCTCTCCCAGGGACATCTGACTATATCTCATTGGTGAAACTGTGTCACATGCCCACACCCCACGTCAAGGGCGTCTGGGAAGGTATTCTGTATTCTTCCTCTATAGTGGAGGAAGGCAAGGGGTTAACCGTGGCGTCTGGGAACCCAAGCCAGAGCCATCTCCCCAAACAGCAAGTCCATAGGCACTGTCTAAATTCGATAACTCAATAAGCAGCAATGTCAGTGTATTTTTTAGAAGCTTGGTGGTAAATACTGGAATAAACTGCAGAAATATTTGAAGAGTTTGCTTTAGGGAGCAAAATGTAAATATACAGAGAAGTGTGGTGCTGTATAGCTATTTTCACATAAGCCCTTTAATTTTACCTGAATTATAACCATGTATTTGTATTTAAAAATGGAAGTATCTTTGGGGAAAATATAGGGAAAAAAGGAAAATAGGGAAAATCATTAGGTGACATCCCTGTTCAACTCCCTGTCTCTTACCACCAGAAAATAAAAAATACACATACAGAGAAATTAAAAAGAAAAAGAGTTTTTGTAAGTAAAATTCTTACTAAATACATAATTAATGTATAATTATGTATATTTAAAGTTCAAGGAAACAGCTAAGAAAGTAAGGGGGAGAAGACAAAATTTTAGTCCATAGAGGGAAAAAAAAGAAGCAAAGAAATTTTAATCAATTGAATGAAAGGCAGGAAAGAAAATGAAAAGGAATCAAGGAGAAATAATGTAAGTGGGAAATACAAAATAAGAGAGCAGAAGTCCATCTATATTACGACAAATCTGAATGAGCTCAACAGGGGCAACAGAGATTAAAATCCAGCTGTGTGATATTGACAGGAGATATTCTAAATGCAAAATGATGTCTGTAACCTGGAAATAAACACATGAATACGGGTAGATCAGCTCCTAATGATGATGACTATAGGCATGGTTGTAGCATCAACAGCAACCACAAAAAACAAAATGATTTCCCTCCCCACCCCGCCAAAATTACCTGTCGGCCGTTTGTATGTTTTCTTTGATAAATGTCTATTCAAGTCCTTTGTCCACATTTTAAGCAGTTTTTTTAATTTTTTTTTTCGCTCTTGAGTTGTAGGAGTCCCTTAAATATTCTGGATATTAACCCCTTATCAGACAAATGGTTTGCAAATATTTCCTCCCGTTCGGTAAATTGCTTCTTCACTCTGTTGATCGTGTCCTTTGCTGTCTAGAAGCTTTGTGGTTTGATGCACTCCTGTTTGTCTGGTTTTGGTTTTGTTGCTTGTGCTTTTGGTCTCATGACCGAAAAATCATGGCCAGGACCAACGTCAAGAAGTTATGCTGTTTGTTTTCTTCTCCTAGCCTAATAGTTTTAGGTCTTACATTTAAGTCCTTAACCCCCTGTGATTTGACTTTTTTCATTTCACTGGAGTTCAGAATGATGCAACAGAGCCACTGAACCATGTGTCCGCATCAGAAAGTGGCAAATTGTAGGTGCCACTCTGGCTTCTCACGGCGTTTCCTGATCTCAACCCACAGCTCCCTGGAGGTGGGACTGTCCCTTCATTCTGAGCTGCATTTGCTTGATGGCACAGTTGAGGTGCTCAAGGCCTGCATGCAGGCAGAGAAAGGGGGCCTGGCTCCGTGGATCTCTCGGGGGAAGAGCTTGACAACACAGAGGAGTAGCAGTTAAACGTCAGAATAAATCACGGACTGTGTGGTTCAACACAGTGGGAAGACCAGTGTGTAAAGAATGGTGCCTGGGACTTTTCTGGCAGTCCAGTGGTTAAGACTTTGCCTTTCAGTGCACAGGGCTGGGGTTCTATCCCTGGTTGGGAAGCTAAGGTCCCACATGCCAAAAAGCTAAAACATAAAAAAACCCAGAAACAATATTGAAACAGATTTAATAAAGACTTTAAAAATGGTCCATCCAAGAAAAAAGATTACAAAAATATTTTAAAAAAATAGATGATCCTTGACATACTCTTAATCCAGGCTTTTAGCTAGATTTTGAAGGTTGTTCAAGACCTGCTCATTTTGGAATATTTTCCCTCTTTATTCTAACCACAGTCCTACTGCAAACACAAAAGCTGTTTGCATTAAACACTTGCACGAATTGGCAATGACAGGGTCCTTCTGACAAGTCCATCAATCCCAGGGAGTGACACAGTAGAGAGGAGCTGACATCTGCTTCCAAATCTTCTATCTGGAGGTGAGACCTCTGGGTGCAGGGGGAGATCTTGACAGAATAACACATTCTCCTGAGGGATTTTTTTCCTGACACTGGGTCTTGATTTCCCCATCTTTTAAATTTCTTCCTTTTATTCCTATGCACATCCTGTGAGAAAAATTCATTTTGTTCCTAACCTGCTCTGGGATTGGCTTCTAAGTACAAACCAGAAGTACATCTGTACTTTCTCAGCAAACTCATCGTTTGGCTGGGTTGCTTCATAATTAGATTTTTCAAAAGCCCTCTCTCCTCATATATCAATGATTCCACGTCCTTAATCATCCTCCTTAGTTCTCCATGAGCCTACTCATTTGTCAAACTGTCTGGGTCTCCAACGCTTTGGCATTTACAGAAAAAGGAGGAGTGTCACACGCGAACTGGGTGCGCTGTCGACTTGGCTGTGGTCTTGGGATCTTCCTCCCACGTTTTCCCCCTTCTGCTCCCCATTTGCCTGCCAGATGATAGCATTGTTTCCCGTATCCAAAAGAGAAGATCAGTCCATTTAATGGGCTTTTGGATTTCTGCAAAACTGCTTTTAGAAGTAGAGCACTCTGGAAATCGAGGCTTCCTGTTTATGTCCCTTTGTACTGAGAAATCTGACTTCCTAAAGCACTAACCAGTTTTACAGCTAATTAACCTCTGATAACCTTGGTGATAACCCAAGAGACAGGATGAATTATCGAATGAGTTCTTGGTCTCATATTGGGTAGATAGTACGAAGGGAGTATGTGGCAATATGTGGGCAAAGAACAGGCAATCCTCAGTTTCATCAGGGGTATCACAGCCTGAAAATTCACTCTATGGCAATTTAATCCTGTCTGTCCAAATAGGCATGAAAGGAACAAGCTAGCAAGGTCTCAGGCAAGAGACATATTTCTATTATTTGTCACTGGGGTTTTTCTGCAGAACCTGATATGGATATACTGTCTTTGATGTGTTCTCTTCCACTAGGAGACATCATTTTACGATGGGAATGAATATGTTTTTTTTATGAGAATCACTAAGCATGAAGTGTTGAAAGGATTCACTTCTTCAGCTGATCTACGAAGGTCTTTAAGTATCTCATTCACTGATGGATTCATTCTTTCTTCACACTTTTGGGAGTTTACTATAGACTGAATACCGTGTAGGCACCTGGAATGGGATGGTGAGTCAGAATAGATAGGCCTCTATCCTGATGGGTTTTATAAAGTAATAGGGAAAGACAAATGTTAATCATTATAGCACAAAAATACTTGTAAAATCCCTGAAATGATAATTGGTCATTGGAGAGTACCTCAGTGAAAGGCATATGGGGATAGGATGTTCTGGAGTTCTGATTGGTTGAATTTGCTTTGGTCATCCTGGAACTAATGAGACACATCTACAGACACACCCTTCCCTGTGAGTACTCTGAAGGTGAGGTCATGTTGCATTGTCTATTTTTTTTTTTTTTCAGAGGATTTGATAGTTTTTATTTGCACTTCATACCTAGGTAGTATCACTTAGTTCATCAGATTCATCAGACAAAATGTCTCCAAACATAATTCCATCACAAAAGGGATACCTAGAAAAAAATTTTAAATATTGACCTGAAAATCATCTGGCTTGCTGGGAATCACATGTTCTTCAGATTAAAGTGAAATTCAACTCCAGATCTGGTGGGAATCCAGTAGCTTTTTACTCCCAGCATTCACCTGTAAACGCTTCCCTCGCAAGATTTACTGGAGATTTGGGGCAGAAGGTGGTTGTGGTGGTAGTGAAACCACACAGCAGCATAAGAGAAAAACCTGAATTTCGGATGTTCCAGATTTTAAAAGTCCCTCAAGCATTTCCTTCCTTAGGGGATTTTTGCCCCTTTTTTTCTTGAGCTCAGCTCTGTCATTTTTTCACATTTCTAAGTCTATCTTAGCAAAACCCTAGGGGTATCTTTCAACAGCTATCTTCTTTTGTTGAGGGCAATAGGATTTACTGAAAAGAATATAAAAGGATCCCATTATCAAATAAATTTGGGGAGCTCCAGCTGAAATACAATAGGAGCTTTTTAACTCTGGGATTTCTCAGAGTCTTTAATTCACTAATATATGTTGCAAATTGCTAAGAGGGAGATTTTTGAAAGTCTTTCACAGGATATATTTTTATTATTTCTCAGAAACGGCATCATTTATGATGATTTAGGCTCCATATAGTACAAGATCTATGACTTATAATGATTTGAGCAACAAGAAATGTGATGTCTTCATGTGGCTGGAAGCACAGACATTGGATGGTTGGTTCTGCGGGTCAGTGGTGACACCAAGGGCTCAGGCCTTTGCCATCGTCAGAATTGACTCTGTACGCAGACTAGCCACAGAATGGCTGCTGCAAGAATACTCAGTGTGCCCAGTTGCTCAGTCATGGCTGATTCTTTGGGACCCCTTGAACTGTAGCCCATCAGGCTCCTCTGCCCATGGGAATTTTCAGGCAAGAGTACTGGAGTGGGTTGCCATTTCCTTCTCCAGGCTGCAGCAGGTACAGGCTTTACGTCAATAGTGGCAGTATCCTTAAGAAAAGAAGTGGCCATTTCTTCCTAGGGCTTTTTCTTCGAGAGAATCGACTTGTTTCAAAATCTACCTATAGACTCTCTCCCACAGGTCTTTGGCTGGATTGGTCCTTAGCCTTATTCCTAAACTAATTCATAGCAAGGAGGATGGCTGAGCCTCCCTTAAGTATCCGGCTCTGCATGGGATAGGTAGAAACCCACACACAACTGAGGTTCTTTTTGGAAGGTGTTAGGTGGGAATAAGTGCCGATCAAGCCACTAATAATGTCCATTAAAGAAACACATTGCTACGGACTGAATTTTATCCCCCCTAAAAGTCATAATTTTGTCCCTCCTAACCCTCCTTTTGACTGATTAGATTTGAGGATATGGTCTTTATGAGTAATTAAGGTTAAATGAGCATCATGGACTCAATGGGCATGAATTTGACAGAGGAGCCTGTCTTGCTGCAAAGAGTCGGACATGACTTCATGACTGAACAACAACATCTGAGGTCATAAGGGTAGAGCTCTAATGTGGTAAGACTGGTGGCTTTATAAGAAAAGGGAGAGAGAGAGAAAGTACAAGCACCAAGGAAAAGCCAGGTGAGAACATTGCAAGAAGGTGGCTGTCTGCAAGCCAGGGGGCGCGCTGTCACCAGAAACCAACCCTGTCAGACCTGCATCTGGGACTCCCAGTCCCCATAACTGGAAGAAAATACATTTTTTGCTGTCAAGCCACTCAGTCTGTGGTGTTTTGTTAATGGCAGCCTGCACTGACCAATATACACCTCAGTGTGATAAGAGCCTAAAATAGTACAGAAATTTCTAGAAAAATGATGAGATACTCCTCCTCTATGCCAACTCCATTCCTCCCTGGCGATTGCTGCTAAAAATGATTTGCAATCTACTTTTCTAGTCTTTTTGAGGCTTACCAGTTGTACATATATGTTCATGGGCTGTAAACACACCTATCCATGTACACACATACATTTTTGTTGTTGACTTTATTTTTTAACATTGACAGTCCACTTACAGTTATGCAAGTTTATTTATTCATTTATTTTCATTCTCAACAAAACATATACCCCAACGTGATTCCTCATGAGGGTTGCATGGATATTCTGTGCAGATGAATCATAATTTCTTCAACTATTTCATTGTGGAAGGATGCCATATGAAGTGGGTCCCACATGTATCTGAACATGGAATATCTCCTGAGATTTGTGTTCAGCACATTGGTAGATCTGCTGCTCTAGAATTATAGGTTTCTTGTCCTAAAATAAGACAATGTCTTGAGGCTTTTATGATGTTTAACTGCAGAAGAATGTAGTTGGCTGATGGTACTCAAAGGACTCGATGGCACAGGGCACTAATGAATTATTGCATGTTGGATAGTCTTCTTGTTTGGCCCCTGTGCTTCTAGAAATGCTAACTTCTCATTCTTTAGGGCATCAGACACTTTGTTCTCTCATGCATGACATTGTACTTAGAAATGGTGACATGACTCAACCACTGACTTATTCCATCTTGGATGAACTCTTCCTCAGGTCGTGTAGCTTCAATAGCATAAATATGACTAATAAATTTACAGGCAGGATTTTGGCAACATATGTAAGGTTCTGGCCTCCTTAGAAAAGTTTAAACAATTGGTCTAATGTTTATGAGGAAAATCATTTCTCGTTATGTAGGTTACTTGAATCTAATTTTAATGGTCAAAAGACACTCTATAAATATAGGAAACCCACCCTAGTAAAGTCATTTAGTCTTTAAGCCCATTTAATCCTACCAATGGGGTTGTTAAAATAAACATGGGTGATTCTAACATGCCTGGGAGTTTACACAACCGCTCTGTTTGCAAGAGCCAAGATATTATTGTGTTTATCATGGACAAAAGATGACCTTCATTTGGGGATTGGACTGAGTTCCAACAGAAAGATTATTCTGTAAACCTAATCCCCAGATGAATGTGGGTAATTGTTAAACACATATCTCAGTTTGTTGACTCAGTTGTTGGAAGGTCTAGATGCAGTGTTTTGGAAGATTTGTCTAACAATTTGATTTTTCATTTCTTCCTTTATACAGGCTCGTCTTGGCTTGAATTTATTTTAGGTGACAGCACATTTAAGTAGAGGAAAAGAGAAAGAACTAGAGTCATTAAATTGATGGATCAGAGACTTAAATTTTTTTAATGAACTTTCTCTCTTGATTTCAAAGGAATTATAAGAAAAAAAATCTTTCCCAAATCCACTTAATCTTTAGTACCTCAGTTTTGTCATCTGTGATGTCTTTCTAGACAAGGGTGACTTACAATTCACCCAGATTTCAGATTGTGGTGGTTAAGAGAGTTCCCATGTTTCATTATTTAAAGGTATTTATTTTACAGCACTTTTTAATTTCATTATATTATCTTTTTAGAGTAGTAGCTACCATTTTTTAACTTTAAAAGTGTTTTAAAATATTTTTATTTAAAAAAAATTTGTTTATTTATTTACTTTTTGGCTCCTAGACAGGTGCTTGAACCCTGGGTCCTCAAAGTAAAAGTCTGACGCTCAGCCAGCTGGTCTACCCAAGCAACCACCGGTTGGTCTCCATCACAGTATTGCCTCAAAGAATCATGGATTCCTTAAATTAGAAAAAAAAAATCATATTCTTATTCAAACTCCCATGCATATACTTTAAAAACATTTTTTAACCAGAAGATAATTACTTTACAGTGTTATGTTGGTTTCTGTCATGAAACGATTCAAATCAACCTTAATTATATATATCCCCTCCTTCTTGAGCCTCCCTCCCACCACCACCCCATCTTACCCCTCTAGGTCATCACAGAGCGCCAGTCTGGGCTCCTTGATTTACATAGCATCTTCCCACTAGCTATTTATTTTACACATGGTGGTGCATACACTTCCATATCTTTAAAGCATGTGACGTCTAATGATGGTTTAAGAAGTATAATTATGCTACTACAAGTAATCAAAAGCATGTAAAGTATATTTTCAATTATATAGCATATATGAATACTTGTATATGATATTGTATTCATCCATCCATCCATCCATATATCTATCCTATCTGCAAAGATGTGTTCAGCATACGATAGGAATGAGTCAGTATATCTAAAAGCAAAAAAAAAAAAAGACGTGCAAACAGAAGAACTTCTTCACCTTGCAATCTAAGCAAGCCATCAACCTCTTCATGGCACTTCTGGATGGAGATTGAAGGGTGAGAGTCATAGTACATGAGGGGTCTGGGAAGAGAGCCAGTGTCTCTGTAAGGGAGATGAAAATAGCAGGTGGACTCTGCTGGTAGTTCTGGCAGCTCTGCTCTAGGCTTGTTGAGCCGCCCCGAGGAATCCCTGTGCAGTCCGCCCCTCGTGGTGAAGCTGAGCAGTGTGTCCTGTGCCACATTCCCTTATGCTCTCAGTGCCCTACTTGCCCCCTTGCCCTTCCTCCCACCATGGCAATTCACTCCTGGTAATCTTTTTGCTTGTTTGTTTAATGAATTAGTTTATTTCTGGCTGTGCTGGTCTTTGTTGCTGTGCACTGGACTAGGGGGGGCTACTCTAGTTGCAGGGTGTGGGCTTCGTATTGCGATGGCTGTTCTTGTGGAGAAGGGTGTGCAGGCTTCGTTAGTTGCACTGCATGGGCTCAGTACTTGTGGTGCATGGACTTTTCAGTTGTCCCAACTAGCATGTGGGATCTTCTTGGACTGGGGATTGAACCCATGCCCCCTGCACTGGCACATGGATTCTTAACCACTGGACCACCAGGAAAGTCCACTCCTGGTAATCTTAAAAAAAAAAAAAAAAGCCCTTTTTTTGGGTGACAGTTTCTTTGTGGTTTCTGGAGCTAATGTGAGGTTAGTTCAGTTCAGTTCAGTTGCTCAGTCGTGTCTGACTCTTTGCGACCACGTGGACTGTAGCACTCCAGGCCTCCCTGTCCATCACCAACTCCTGGAGTTTACTCAAACTCATGTCCATTCAGTTAGTAAAGCCATCCAACCATCTCATCCTCTGTTGCCCCCTTCTCCTCCTGCCTTCAATCTTTCCCAGCATCAGAAGGGTCTTTTCAAATGAGTCAGTTCTTTGCATCAGGTGGCCAAAGTATTGGAGTTTCAGCTTCAACATTAGTCTTTCCAATGAATATTCAGGACTGATTTCCTTTAGGATAGACTGGTTGGCTCTCCTTGCAGTCCAAGGGACTCTTAACTGGATAACTGTACTCAAATCTCATATTAACCTATAGTGGAAAAGAATCTGAAAAGCAATATATATATAAAACCAAATATATATATGTAACTGAATATGTATATATATAAAACCGAATCACTTTGCTGTATGCCTAAAGCATTGTAAATCAGCTATATTTCAATTTTTGAAATTTACCATTTTAACTGTCCTTAAGTGTGCAATTTAGTGCCATTAATTACATTTTCACTGTTAGGCAACAATCACCACTATTTCATTATTTTAAGCAAAAGTTTTAAGCAAAAGTTTTCATTTGTTTCATTTAAATGTTTGAAAACTTTTAAACAAATAAAAACTCTTGTCTTAAACTGACATTTTCATTACTTTAAGCAAAACTCTGATGATTAAGCGATAACTCCCCATTCCCCTTCCCCTCAGCCCCTGATACTTCTAATCTGCTTGTATTCCTATGCATTTGCCCATTCGATCTATCTCGTATCAGTGGGAAGAATCTTACCATATTAGTGTTTTGTGAATGACAGCCTTTGGAAGTGCTGGTTGTGCTGGTTGCGTTAGTGATGGGAGCTTTAAGCCTTGGTACCAAGTGTGTCGCTGTGTTACATCTAAATAAATAGGTCAAGTAAGGATGAGGCCTGTCTTTTCTTTGCTTTTCAGCAAGAGTAAAATCAGATACATTTCTGTTCATTCATCAAATCAGCAAATATCCGCCAGGTGCCTGTTCTGTGGTTTGCACAGCTTTTTTGTGCTTCCAGATATTCAAGATAGGATGGTCTCATACATGCATTTATCTTAGAAGAATTCAACTAAATACAGCACTTATTCTACTACAGTAATACAGAAAACATTCTGTAACACTTTATTTTGCATATATATGCATAATTATACGCTGTTCTCATTATGTATTTATATATACGTACATACAAATTTATATGCACACACACATATATTTATATGTATATTTTATATACACATGCATATTATACATTTATTATACATACATTTATATATAGGGTCACAGTCACTCATCCATATATATTATACTTTATGAATAATTTAAGGAAACTAAAACATTACTGTCACATTGAGTTCTAACTCAAGAGTCAAAGAGACTCCCCTGTTTGTGAGAGCTTATTAGAATCCATACTCTGCTCTTCCCTCCCCTGAGTTAACCTTTCCTATCCTGGTTGTGGGGATTCTCAAAAATTTTTATCTGAATCCTAGGTCCTGATACCATTGCCCCTGGATTTGGAAGTACTTCCAAACCGGTTCCCCTTTGCAGAGTTGCTGCTTGGGACCAGCCGGGAAGGGTCCTCCCAGCCTGGACTGTGGTGCTGTGCTCCTGGTTCCCTGGCTCAGGCCATAGACCCTCCTCGGTCACATTCCCTCAGTTCAGTTCAGTTCAGTCACGTCCAACTCTTTGCGACCCCGTGGACTGCAGCACACCAGGCCTCCCTGTCCACCACCAAGTCTCGGAGTCCACCCAACCCATGTCCATTGAGTTGGTGATGCCATCCAACCATCTCATCCTCTGTCGTCCCCTTCTCCTCCCGCCTTCAATCTTTCCCAGCATCAGGGTCTTTTCCAATGAGTCAGTTCTTCACATCAGGTGGCCAAAGTATTGGAGTTTCAGCTTCAACATCAGTCCCTCCAGTGAACACCCAGGACTGGTCGCCTTTAGGATGGACTGGTTGGATCTCCTTGCAGTCCAAGGGACTCTCAAGAGTCTTCTCCAACACCACAGTTCAAAAGCATCAATTCTTCAGTGCTCAGCTTTCTTTATAGTCCAACTATCACATCCATACATGTCCACATCCCCTACTGATGTTCTAACAAACCTGTCTGAGGTTAGGGTTTTGATTTCTCTTATAAAACTTTCCCATGACAGATGATGGTTCCCACAAGGTGTCTTTGACAGCATCTGAATAGTGTTGGGGAGGTACTTTTTCTTTTTCTTTCTCCAGAATGAAATGGACAAGTTCCATGCTGGGCACAGGATCTGGTGAGACCTTTGCACCATATGTCCATGGTTTTTCATTTCTTTCACCGTGTAGGAGTTATCTCAGTTTCCATTTATTTTTTCTCCTTTCTTTCTGAAAATAGTGATGAGAAAGATCCACTTGTCATCTGTTTCCCTTGGTAACTGGCCGTGTGTGTGTGTGTGTGTGCGTTTGTCTGTGAGCTTTTACCCATCGTGCTGTTCCTTCTCCAGCCAGGCAGGAGGCTGGGATGGTACCAGATGGTGTTCTGGATGTCCGTGTTCTGCAGGCAACATGTTCTGTCTCTTGTAAAGGTCCTCCTGCTTTATCCACCTGTTATTTTAAATAATTCTTTTTTCCCCTCCACTTTCTGTTTCTGTTGCTACAACCCCGCATCCCATGGCCAGCTCTTGAGAGACTCTAACATTAAGTTCTAGGGCTGCCTACTTTTTTCTTTCTGAAAGCTATCTGATTTATAGATGGTTTGGTCTTGTATATAGAAAGTCATAATGAATCCATTAAAAAAAAAACTATCAGAACAAATAAACAGATTCTGCAATGTGGCCACGATAAAAGATCAGTATTCAAAAATATTGATTAATATTCAAAGATCAATATTCAAAACTATCATCCTCGTTCATTGCTAGTTTACTGAAATACAGTATTTCTGACCCCAGAGCTGCTGGTGTTGCTAGGTGTCTGGAGTAAGAGCCAGATGTTGGGGTCAGACAGACTCGAGGCCAAGTTCCTGCTCTGGTGCTTTCTAATGTTACTTCAGGTGGGTTAATTTACTGTGAATAGTCCCTTCATCTGTAAAGTGGGAATAGTTATGAGATATACGTCAGGGCTTCCCTGGTGGCTCAGTAGTAAAGAATCCGCCTGCGATGCAGGAGCCACTGGAGACATGGGTTTGATCCCTGGGTCAGGAAGATCCCCTGGAGGAGGAAATGGCAACTCATTCCAGTACTCTTGCCTAGAGAATCCCATGGACAGATGAGCCTGGAGGGCTGCAGTCCATGGGGTTGCAAAGAGTCGGAAACGACTGAATCGATTGAGGACACACCCATGCACGAGAAATAAGTTAATGTTACTTCTCATAGTTGTGGCCAAGAAATTCTGTTAGCTCCAAATTCAAAACATATCCGTGTTCTTCCTGAGAAGATCCCTCTAGCTCAGTGGTCCCCAGCCTTTTTGGCACCAGCGACTGGTTTCATGGAAGATAATTTTTCCATGGATCAGGGCAGAGATGGTTTTGGGATGATTGAAGTGCATTCCATTTGTTGTGAACTTTATTTCTAATCTAATGCCACTGCTGATCTGATAGGAGGTACCAGTCTGTGGCCCACAGCTTGGGGACTTCTGCCGTAGTTATACCCTGAACATTTTAAAGGGGACCACCAACCTAGATAGCATATTCAAAAGCAGAGACATTACTTTGCCAACAAAGGTTCGTCTAGTCAAGGCTATGGTTTTTCCAGTGGTCATGTATGGATGTGAGAGTTGGACTGTGAAGAAAGCTGAGCGCCGAAGAATTGATGCTTTTGAACTGTGGTGTTGGAGAAGACTCTTGAGAGTCCCTTGGACTGCAAGGAGGTCCAACCAGTCTATTTTAAAGGAGACCAGTCCTGGGTGTTCTTTGGAAGGAATGATGCTAAAGCTGAAACTCCAATACTTTGGCCACCTCACGCAATGTGTTGACTCATTGAAAAAGACTCTGATGCTGGGAGGGATTGGGGGCGGAGGAGAAGTGGATGACAGAGGATGAGATGCCTGGATGTCGTCACTGACTCGATGGACGTGAGTCTGGGTGAACTCTGGGAGTTGGTGGTGGACAGGGAGGCCTGCTGCTGCTGCAGCTAAGTCACTTCAGTTGTGTCCGACTCTGTGTGACTCCATAGACAGCAGCCCACCAGGCTCCCCCGTCCCTGGGATTCTCCAGGCAAGAACACTGGAGTGGGTTGCTGGCGTGCTGCAATTCATGGGGTCACAAAGAGTCGGACATGACTGAACTGAACTGAACTGAACAGTGACTATGGATACATCAATTCTGGGGCTACAGCAGTAGTTAGGAGACAGCTGACATTTAGGTAATTTCTATTTGGTTAGATATTCTTTTTTTTTTTGTTTTTCAAACAGTGTTTTCTAGCTTTCCATGTAAAGGCCTTGGGTTTCTTTCTTAAATTTATTACCCAGAATTTAATTCTTTTTGTAGCCATTATAAATGAGATTCCTATTTTAAACTTCATTTTTGAACTATTTGTTGCTAGTTTACAGAAATGCAATTGATTTTTGAGTATTGATTGCAGAACTTTTTAGTTCTAATAGTTTTTTCCGTGGATTAATTTACTTACTATATGTAAGACCCAACCATCTATAGATAAGATAGTTTTACTTCCTCTTTTCCAATCAGCATTTCCCTCCTTTCTTCCTTCCCTTCTTATTAAATGCTCTGGCTAGAACTTCCAGTACAATGTTGAACAGAGGTGGTAAGAATGAATATTTTTTGTTGTTGTTGTTCTTCATTTTATTTATTTATTTATTTTTTTTAAATTTTATTTTATTTTTAAACTTTACATAATTGTATTAGTTTTGCCAAATATCAAAATGAATCCATCACAGGTATACATGTGCTCCCCATCCTGAACCCTCCTCCCTCCTCCCTCCCCATACCATCCCTCTGGGTCGTCCCAGTGCACTAGCCCCAAGCATCCAGTATCGTGCATTGAACCTGGACTGGCATCTCGTTTCATACATGATATTTTACATGTTTCAATGCCATTCTCCCAAATCTTCCCACCCTCTCCCTCTCTCACAGAGTCCATAAGACTGTTCCATACATCAGTGTCTCTTTTGCTGTCTCGTACACAGGGTTATTGTTATCATCTTTCTAAATTCCATATATATGCATTAGTATACTGTATTGGTGTTTTTCCTTCTGGCTTACTTCACTCTGTATAATAGGCTCCAGTTTCATCCACCTCATTAGAACTGATTCAAATGAATTCTTTTTAATGGCTGAGTAATACTCCATTGTGTATATGTACCACAGCTTTCTTATCCATTCATCTGCTGATGGACATCTAGGTTGCTTCCATGTCCTGGCTATTATAAACAGTGCTGTGATGAGCATTGGGGTACACGTGTCTCTTTCCCTTCTGGTTTCCTCAGTGTGTATGCTCAGCAATGGGATTGCTGGATCATAAGGCAGTTCTATTTCCAGTTTTTTAAGGAATCTCCACACTGTTCTCCATAGTGGCTGTACTAGTTTGCATTCCCACCAACAGTGTAAGAGGGTTCCCTTTTCTCCACACCCTCTCCAACATTTATCATTTGTAGACTTTTGGATCACAGCCATTCTGACTGGTGTGAAATGGTACCTCATAGTGGTCTTGATTTGCATTTCTCTGATAATGAGTGATGTTGAGCATCTTTTCATGTGTTTGTTAGCCATCTGTATGTCTTCTTTGGAGAAATGTCTATTTAGTTCTTTGGCCCATTTTTTGATTGGGTCATTTATTTTTCTGGAGTTGAGCTGTAGGAGTTGCTTGTATATTTTTGAGATTAGTTGTTTGTCAGTTGCTTCATTTGCTATTATTTTCTCCCATTCTGAAGATCTTAACCTTGTTCCGGATCAGAGAAGGAAAGCGTCCAGTCTTGTTTCTCCATGAAGTATCATGTTAACTATGGTTTTAAGGGATCACTTTGTCAGAGACAAGGAGATCCGTTTATCAGATATTAGTAAGTTATCTTCTATTCCTAGTGTGTTGAGCATTTTTATCATGAAAGTGTAATGAATTTTATCAAATGGTCTTCCTGTGTCTATTAAAACGATAATATGATTTTTGTATTGTATTTTGTTATTATGATGGATTAATTGGTTGATTTTCAGAGGTTCAACCAACCCTGCATTCCTGCAAGTGGGTCAAGAGAAATCCCACTTGACCATTGTCTATAATCCCTTTTAGTCATTGCTGTATTTGGTTTGCTCCGCAAAGTTCTCTACTGGTTTTTACTTTGGCTTCCTTAGAGTCCTTTTTTCTTTTGGAAAATAGAGCAGCCAGAAAAATCTTAAAATATGTTATATCATTGCTCAAAATTCTCTGGTGAATTCCTCACTTGGAATGTAGGTGAAGCCTCTCAGTGCACACCAGGCCCTCTGTTCCTCCTTACCCCAGCTCCTACTCTTCTTCCCCCATCCATTTTGGCCCCAGCAGCCCAGTCCAGCTTTCTGTTCCTTGAACAGATCAGGCCTCTTGTCATTATAGAGGGTCTGGGCATGCTTCCTTCTGATATGCATAGGACAGCTTCCATCCCTACTTTGTTCAGAGGTTGTCTTCCCCATGAAGCCTACACTAGCCAAACTTTAAAACTTTGCAAACTGGCCCTGTGCATCTGATCCCTTTACTCTATTTTTAATTTTTTTTTCTCCATGGCACTGATCACAATTGAGAATACTAATTTAATATATTCTTAAAAAATAATTATTGTCTATTAATTATTTCCTTAACCTTATCCCTTTGGAGTGTAAGAATCTTTGCTTTATCAGTTTATCTCAGCACACAGTAAGTGCTCAATAAATATTTGTTGGCTGAATGGACAGTGTAAATAAAGCTCCTAGACCAGTGCCTGATTTTTGGAAAAGGTTAAGTGAATATTTGATGGTGTTCTGTAATCAAGTACTATTAAATGGTGGGGGTAGAATATGAATCTAGTGGTAAAGAACCCATCTGCCAACACAGGAGACATAAGAGATGTGGGTTCGGTCCCTGGGTCAAGATGATCCCCTGGAGGGCATGGCAACCCACTCCAGTATTCTCGCCTGGAGAATCCCATGGACAGAGGAGCCTGGCAGGCTATAATCCATGAGGTATCAATGAATCAGACAAGAGTGAAGCAACTGAGCATACAGTCACATACACTGAATAAGGCAAAACAAACTGTTTTCTGTTTTTTGGAGTTTGCAGACTGGAAGGGGAGAGAGACATTAGTAAAATCACCATGAAAGGAGTGAAAAATTACAAACTGAATTGAGAAATTTAAAAGGGGGGTGGGGTGAAGGATGAATATACCAATAGAGGACCTGGACCTAGGCTGCTGCTGCTGCTGCTGGGTCACTTCAGTCGTGTCTGACTCTGTGCGACCCCAGAGACGGCAGCCCACCAGGCTCCCCCGTCCCTGGGATTCTCCAGGCAAGAACACTGGAGTGGGTTGCCATTTCCTTCACCAATGCATGAAAGTGAAAAGTGAAAGTGAAGTCGCTCCGTCGTGTCCAACCCTCAGCGACCCCATGGACTGCAGCCCACCAGGCTCCTCCGTCCATGGGATTTTCCAGGCAAGAGTACTGGAGTGTGGTGCCATTGCCTTCTCCGAGACCTAGGCTAGGGGTCCTGAAAGTCTTTCCTGTGGGAGTGACACCTTACATGGGATGTGAAGAAGGAGGGGAAGGCCATGGCATTTTAGGCTGTGTCATTGGCAAGGACGGAAGACAAGTTACAGGACATGTTTCAAAGCCTGGCAAAAGGTCAGTGGGGCAGAATTATAGAGCATGAGAGGCTGGGCTGGGGCTGGGCTGGAGTGGGTGGCAGCTCCCAGGCTTGGTGGCGTCTCCAGGAGCGTGTTTCAGACTTGGGTGTTTTTCCAAAAGAGAAAGTAGTTGTGGGAGTTGCAATGTGAGGGCTTTCTAATCAGATGATCTTGATAAAACATCATTTTAGTTGCAGCCTGAAGACCAGTTTGAAGGGGATCTGGAGTAGATATTTCCTGGGAGATTTCCTGGACAGAGAAGCTTGGTGGGCTACAGTTCCTGGGGTTGCAAACAGTTGGTCGTGATTGAACACACACACATGTTAGAGTTGATATGGTTAGATTCATTCTGGGGTTATCACAGTAGCTAGGTGAGAGATATTTGTGTGATTTAATTTCTTCCATTTACTCATGCACAACTCTATTTTCTGATATATCTAACATGATTCTGCAGTTTATATACATTTATTATACAGAAAATAAAATGTAAATTTCAACCAAGGACCAATGACTAGAAATTACATTTTTCCATGAAGTACCAGACCCCCATGTGCTTGGACTAGGGTTGAAACAACAGAGGAATGGGAAAATTAAGAGCATTCTAGAAGCTAAAATGGGGGAGTGTGAGTGCATGGGGTGATCTGGATGATAAGGGCACACAGACAGAAGGATGGATGCTCAGTTTCTGAGATAGCAGTAGTTCTATTCTGTGGGAAGAGGAAGACCAGGGAGGGTCATGTCTTGGCTAGGAGAATATCAGGATCCTAGTATCTAAATAGCAAAGATTGCAAGAAGCGTTGGGTGGTGTATAGACTGTAATGTAGCCCCCCCCCCCGCCCCCGCCCCTTAACCTCCGTCTCCTGGTGTTTATGCATTTGAGTACTCCCCTCCCCTTGAGGGGGTTCCCAGGTGATGCTAGTGGTAAAGAATCTGCCTGCCAATGTAGGAAGTGCAAGAGATGTGGGTTGGATCCCTGAATTGGGATGATCCCCTGGAGAAGGAAATGGCAGCCCACTCCAGTGTTCTTGACTGGAAAATTCCATGGACAGAGGATGCTGGCAGGCTATAGCCCATGGGACTGTGGAGAATCAGACAGGACTGAGTGACTGAGCACAGCTCCCCTTGAGAATGGGTAAGATCCAAGGCTTTCTTCTAGACAATAGGATATGGCCACAGTGAGAGTGTGTTACCCCCATGATTGCATTGTGTTCTAGAAGACTGTATCTTGTTTACATACAGCCTATCAAAATTTCATGATTGATGGTTAGTAGACAGGTCCTATGTAGCGTCTAGGAGCTGAGATTCGTCTTCAGCTGACTAATAGCAAAGACACCAGAGTCCTTAGCCTCACTGTTGCAAGGAAATGGATTCTGTCCATGATCTGTTGGAGCTAGGAAGCAGACCCTTCCGCAGCTGAGCTTTCAGATGACAAGGATGCATTTCTGGCTGACACCTTGGTTGCAGCTTTGAAAGACCATAAACAGAGGATCTGGTAAGCCATGGAGTTCCTGCCCCAGAAAAACTGTGAGATAGAAAGTGTTGTTTTAAGCTGCTAAGTTTGTGGTAATTTTTCACATAGACATAGATAACTAATATAGATCACGATCATTATATCTAGACCTTTGGAATTTCAGAATACTTGACCTCCCTGAAATAGTTTGGCTATTTTATTTTTCTCCAAGAGGGAGAAACCCATTTTCCCCCAGGGGCCTCTCCTGACGAGCATGTGACAATCCTGCCAGCTCACCATCTGCGAACACGTATAGAGAGATGAATCCTCACTTCCTTGCTTGGTAGTGGTTCTATTAGAGATACATACAAGTTCATGGTATGTTCCAGGGACTGTGGTAGATTTTAATTTAATTTTTCCTTGATTTCCTTCTTCACACCACTGTTATCAGTTAGACCCGATTAAATCTACTTCACTGGTGAGGCTGCCGTGAGATTTGGGGTGATCCAGTAAACCCCAGAACACAAGACTGCTTCAAACCCCAGCCTTCTAATTCCTAATTCAATGACTTTTCCTTTTCCTATTTGGAACCAGTCTGTTGTTCCATGTCCAACAGAATAGTGGCATCTCAAAAATGGTTATAGAACCAGGGAAACTATCAGAACCATGGGTGCTGAATGTCCATGTCCAGCAGGGGGCAGTCTAGAACACCAATTCATTCATTCAATGCTGTGGGCTTATTTCTTAGCGTGGAAGTAACTCACTTTCACTCATTTTCTTACTTGTTTAAACTTTAGCCGCTTGCATTTTTGCTTTTTTGTTGGTTTAACCATTGGTTGGCAAAATAGTTGGTGTTACGTTCTTAGTGTAACACCAGGGGGTCAGGAGGGAAGCAGAGTGCAGTGTTCAGACAGTGGACCAGTCTTCCAGACATTTATCCACCAGACAGAGTGAACGTTCAGAGGCTTTCGGTGACATTCACATGAATGCCTGATCTCAGCACCATGTGGGGGATCAAACACTTTCTGTTTGCTCATTAGTTCATTAGCTGATTCCAGTCGTTTGCTCTTGTTTAGATCTCATATGGATCCTATACCTTAACCTGCATCTTTACAAGCTTAATTTTTTTTAGAGGAAATTACTTATATTATCTTCCCAGTAGGCACACAATGTGTGTATGGGCCTTGAAATAAGGTTTCCCAGATCACTGCTAGGCTTTGCTGCATGAGATATCTCTGATATATTTTATTCCATTTCAATTTATTCATTTTCATTAATGAAGCTAGTTAACTGCTGAACTGATTTTACAGCTCCTATTGGGTCACAACCTACAGCTTCCCTGGTGGCTCAGATGGTAAAGAATCTGCCTGCAATGTGGCAGAAACCCAGGTTTGATCCCTGGGTCAGGAAGATCCCTTGGAGAAAGGAATGGCTATCCATTCCAGTGTTCTTGCCTGGAGAATTCCATTGACAGAGAAGCCTGATGGGCTACAGTCCATGGAATATCAAAGAGTCAGAAATGACTGGGCGACTAAAAGCAACAAACAGTTGGGTCACAACATACAGTTTGAAAAACGCTGTGCCTGGAAAATCTTGCGACTTAGTTTTAAACTGAACCCCCTCTATTTCTTTCCCCTTGACTGTGCATTATCTGAGTTTCTTAGGGGTTTCCTTCCCTCTAGTTCAGATGCCTCCCTGGACCAGTTCTCTATTCAGCTCCTGATTGAATTTCTTCACAGATATCCCCTGTTTCTGTGGCTACAACTGGTGTTGCTACTGTAGTGATTCATAAATATACACCCCAACTCTGGATGTCCTCCAGAATCCTCAATCTGTGTTTCTAGTAGCGTTTTGAATAGTTCTGTGTAGCTTTGTCCCCATCATCTCGAGCTCAGCAAGTCCCAAATCAAACTCAACATCTTCTCTAAACACCTCAATTTCCCTCCTTCCAGGGTTAATTGGTCTCCCAATTACCTTGGCTAAAAATTCCAGGCTCTCATTGACTCTTCCCTTTCCTTTGCCCTTTATCATTGGCCTGTTTACCGTCAAATCTTATTGATTCTGTTCCTGGTGAATTTGAGGTTCTTACTTTATAAGAAGTTTGGAGACAAAGTGATAGGTAAAAGTGGATTTATTTAGAGAGAAACATACTCTACAGATAGAGTGTGGAGTCTCACAGAAGGCGCGCGAGAGAGGCCTTGAAATACGCTGT
This sequence comes from Bos grunniens, assembly GCF_055505025.1. Classification (NCBI taxonomy): domain Eukaryota; kingdom Metazoa; phylum Chordata; class Mammalia; order Artiodactyla; family Bovidae; genus Bos; species Bos grunniens. The sequence goes on along the minus strand of NC_141185.1, from coordinate 53,364,218 downwards.
GGTTAGTTTTTATGAGCTGGGTAGTTTCATAGGCTGGCCTTCCCTGGGTTGAGAAGATCCTCTGGAGGAGGTCATGGCAACCCACGCCAGTATTCTTGCCTGGGAAATCCCATGGACAAAGGAGCCTGGCGGGCTGCAGTTCAAGGGGTTGTATGAGTCAGACACGACTTAGCGACTTAACAACAACAATAAATTTCACAGGGCAGGGAGGAGTGAGATTTCTAGAAATTGGACCACCGCCAACTTTTCGCCTTTTATGGCCTCAGAGCTGTCTTGGTGGGTGTGACCCTTAGCTTACGCTAATATAGCACACTGAGCGCCTAATGAGGCTCCAAATCTGTCAGAAGTCGAGTCCCCTGCCACCTTGCATCTATGGTTCTAACCAGTCTTTGTCCTGTCTTGTGGCTACACCATTCCTTTAAAAGTTCACTCTGCCCGCTTTCCTCCTGTTTCAATTCTTTGCTCAAATTCTTCCTCTTGCTTTTCCATCCTTGACACCATACCCTCTTGATCAAAGAAATGGAATGGCTTCTTATTATCTATGAAACTGTATCTAAACTTATACTGGATTTTTGGTCTCCAACCTGATGTGCATCGTTGCTCTAAATGTGCCCTTTGCTGTGTCACAGATTGCTCCCCCAATTAGAAGGACAAAGTATTTGTGAAGAAAGAAATATTTTCTGGTTCCTCAGGAATCAATCTCCCATCTTTGACTAATACGACACTTACCATGTGTTTTCTGCTGTATCCGTCACTGTTTGGATTAATGTTTATTTATTGTGTTATCACACTACTGGCTTCCCTGGTGGCTCAGATGGTAAAGAATCTGCCTTCAACGCAGGAGACCCAGGTTCAATCGCTGGATCGGGAAGATCCCCTGAAGAAGGAAATGGCAACCACTCCAGTATTCTTGCCTGGAGAATCCCATGGACAGAGGAGTCTGGCAGGCTATAGTTTGTGGGAGTTGCATAGAGTTGAACATGACTGAGCAATTAACACTTTCACTTTTCAATGGAGCAGTACCCGATAGTGAATCCCCCCAAAAAACATGCCATGCAAATCAAAAATGCAGGGTTGCCCCAAGATCTGGTCATGATCTAAGACTAGGCTAGATATTTTGCTTGGGATGCCCCCATTCTTTCTTTTCCTGTTTCTACAGTTTCCTTTCCCATTACCATAAAACCCGAGGCAGCAAGCCGCATGGCAGAGCAGTTCCCTGGGTCCCCCGCTCTCCACCGGGCGCCCCTTCCCAATAATGCCTTTTGTTTTGTGGGTACATGTGTCTCCTAGGACAATTCATTTCCAAATGTTAGGTAAGAAGGTGTTCCCCTTCCTGCAACACCACTATGTAGAGTTAGAAAGAGGGTGACTGAGGAAGCTGAAAGTTGATCCGAGGAAACTGCGGTTAGGAAGGAGACGTGATGTAGTCCGTTGGTGAAAACTAGCCTTGCTTTCTTTACAAGTGTCTTGAAGCTGGGTGGGTCTCACTGGGCTGGGGTCATCCCAACCATGGATTTGTGCCTTTGAGCATCGGACCACTGCTTTACAGGATTCTCTCACAGGTTATGGGGAGCAATCATGTTTCAAGCACCTAATTTCTATTTTAGTTTAGTTTACTTTTGTTCATTCCTTTGTTGTTATTTTTCACTGTCGGCTCTATTGCTCAATGTGAAAGTGTTAGTTGCTCAGTCATGTGCGACTCTTTGTGACCCCACAGACTGTAGCTTCTGTCCATGAAATTCTCCAGGCGAGAATACTGAAGTGGGTAGCCATTCCCTTCTCCAGGGGATCTTCCTGACCCAGGGATTGAACCTGGGTCTCCTGCATTGCAGGCAGATTCTTTACCATCTGAGCCACCAGGGAAATAGTACATAATATATTGCAAAGAGACTTGTTCTTTATCAACTATGCAGAGATTGGGGCAAAGCAAGTGCAAGATAAGCTCTGAAGACCAGTGGATGTAGGAAGCAAAAATGGGAAGAGAGATTTCTGAGTTTGGGGTTTCAGTTCCGCTCCTATGTCTAGGAAATCTTGGAATAGTGATATATTTTCTTTGGCCTGTTCCCCCAGTTCTCAGAAGGGTGCTGGGAATATATCACTGTTTTTTTTTGTTGTTGTTGTTGTTATTCAGTTGCTAAGTCGTGTCCGACTCTTTGTGACCCCATGGACCATAGCATCCTGGGCTCTCCTGTCCTTCACTATCTCCTGGGGTTTGCTCAAACTCATGTCCACTGAGTTGGCGATGCCATCCAACCATCTCACCCTCTGTCATGCCCTTCTCCTTCTGCCCTCAATATTTCCCAGCATCAGGGTCTTTTTCAATGAGTTGGCTTTTCGCATCAGGTGGCCAAAGAATTAGAGCTTTAGCTTCAGCATCAGTCCATCCAATGGTTATTCAGGCTTAATTTCATTTAGGATTGACTAGTTTGATCTCCTTGCTGTCCAAGGGACTCTCAAGTGTCTTTTCCAGCCTCACAGTTTGAAAGCATTACTGTTGAATAGGCTTTAAGGATAAGTTAGTAGGGCTGTGCAGAACACTTTTTAAAAAAAAGCAAACCCACTCTCCCTCCCAGAATCACACCACAGAGTCCCCAGTGCCATGGTTTCCCTCTGCCATATGAGTGGGTCTTCGTATGACCTTCCCAGGCACAGGGAGCAGACGGAAGTCACTAAGCCTTGGGCCAAAGGCATTTTCATCCTCTGTGCCTCCTCTCGCTGTTACAAAGGCTGTCAAATTCCTTTATGGAAGAAAACAATGAATTTGGAAGAAAAATGCAATATAGCCATTTTCTACCCTAAGGAACCAGCTTCATTTTCTAGTGTGTGAGTGTTTTCGAGTGTGTCTCCTGGGCCCTGAGTATTTCAAGAAGTTTGCGGTGAATTGCTGTACTCACCCAGCCTCCAAGGCTCACCCCTCCCAACTCGTTCCACAGAGTCCCCGGGGTTTCCAGGTATAAATCAAGGGCCTGTGAGAGCTCTGGCTGGAAGGAGCGGGGTGTGAGGAAGCTGGTGGGAGCGGGGATGGGGAGAGACTCCCAGCAGCAGAAGGGACTCTTGATACCCATTTGCAAGACAGACGCTTCACTCAGCACGATTTCTACATTCCTGGCCCTTTAATGGTCAGCAGCAGAATCCATGGAATGCCTGCTACCTGGTTACTAATGGGGCAGTTAGGTGGCAGCAATGAGCAGGCCGGCTGTGGGATCCCTGGGCTTAAAAAAGACCAGGGAACACTGATCTGACCACTCTTGTTTCTCTTTCCCCAGGGCAGCCGCTGAAGTCCTGGCAGCACTGCTGAAATCCAGTAAGTGCCTCTTCTGGAGCATGGTGCTGTCTTTCCCCTCTGAGTTCAGTGAAAGATGCTCTTCTGTCTCCATGGTTCATTTTCAACCTGGAAGGCAATTGAGCCATTCCTGGCTCTTTGGGGCGAGAGGGAGGGTACAATGGCAGTTCCAAGGTCGGGGCTGCAAAGAGAGATGGATGTGGATGTGCCCGTACATAATACTGCCGGCACAAGCCACTCTAACGGGAGCCTGGTGTCTACTGCAGACCCGAGGAACTCTCCAGCTCCTTCTACTGGGACCAGCAGCCCTTAAGAACTGTTGGAATAAACTGAAGTTTCCAGTTGGATTGTCCTACGTATGAAAAGTTTATGAGAGCGAGTGGGAAGCCTGACTCTTCCCTTTGATTCACAACTCAGCTTGTGACTATATTCTTAGGCAGATGGGGTGTTGTAATAGCTTGGCCAGTATAGATACTGATAACAAGTTTATATTAAAAAGTTGGCTCCTTTCTCGGTTACTTGAGTGATTGCAAAAGCATAGCTCTGGGGGTCTGAATAATTTGAGTTTTTTTTTTTCTTTTTTTTTTTTGCCTCGTAGCCCTGGTCTAATTACACTGGGAGTCAGTTTCATGTGAGCGATATAGTAGAAGGCACCATGCTCTTGGGAGGGAAGAAGTCTCAGCTTAATGTTTTTATTCCCCCCTCCCCCTTGCCTCTTGATCCATTGTAATTTGGCACCTTGGAAACCAGCTGCTTCAATTGTGATAGTTGTTTCTCTGTAGGAAGCCCGAGGCCTGTGGGTAATAGGTGAGTTTTAATAAAACCTATAAATAAATAAATAAAAAAAATCACCCCCCCCACCTGGCCACCACACATCTGTCTCAGCTCCAAGTGCAGAGAAAGAGTCGTATCACATAATGCTTCCCTTTGTAGACTGAAAAAGTAGTTGAATCTTGGATTCATTTGGTTTATTGGAACTTGATACAGTGTTCAGGTCTATCCACAGGTGCCTGACCTGAAGGGAGAGGGGAGGTGCTTAGAGCAGGTGAGGGAGTGAAGAGTGAGCGGTTAGACAGCCCTCCAGGCGGGAGGCGATGAGAAAGTGTTACCTGCGGGCTATGGGGATATTGCAGAGAAGAAGCCAATTCTATCTCCATATTGGAATATGTTTCTTTGACTTGCTTTTTGTTGTTTTTGTTATTACATAGTTGTTCGGCCACTCAGTCGTGTCCGACTCTTTGTGACCCCAGGGACTGCAGCATGCCAGGCTTCTCTGTCCTTCACCATCTCCTGGAGTTTGCTCAAACTCATGTCCATTGAGTCAGTGATGTCATCCAACCATCTCATCCTCTGTCGCCCCCTTCTCCTCCTGCCCTCAATGTCTCCCAGCATCAGGGTCTTTTCCAGTGAATCGACTCTTCGCATCAGATGGCCAAAGTACTGCAACTTCAACTTCAGCATCAGTCCTTCCAGTGAAATTCAGGACTGATTCCCTTGAGAATGGACTGGTTTTATCTTATTACAGTTCAAGGGTCTCTCAAGAGTCTTCTCCAGCACAATTTGAAAGCCTCAGTTTTTCAGCACTCAGCCTTCTTTATGGTCCACCTCTCACATCTGTACATGATTATTGGAAAAATCATAGCTTTGACTATACAGACCTTTGTTGGCAAAGTGATGTCTCTACTTTCTAATATGCTGTCTAGATTTGTCATAGCTTTTCTTCCAAGGAGCAAGTGTCTCTTGATTTCACGGCTGCAGTCTCAGTCTGCAGTTGATTTTGAAGCCCAAGAAAATAAAATCTGCCACTGTATCCAGTGCAAATACTGACTGATTCAGATTTGGAGATTCAACACACTAGCCGAGCTTAGCAAATGGAGTGGGCTGTCCTAGGGGCTCAGTTTTAAGAGTTTCTAATGTCTACTCTCTCTCCAGAGCTCAGCTCAGCCATCATTCCCTCTGAAAACATTTTCCCTAACTACCAAGACCAGGCTAGATAGATGTCCCTCCTCTACGCACACATAGGCTCTCTCAACTCAGCATTGATTGCACTGCATTGAATTTGCTGTTTGCCCACCTCTTCCAGCTGATTGCAAGCTTTTTATGGCAAGGGTCATCTTTGCTGAATGTTGTTTTACTTGTATCAGCACAATATAAAGGCTAAAATAAATATTTGTGTGTGTGCACGTGTGTGTGTGTGCGTGCGTGCGTGCGCTCAGTTGCTCGGTCGTGTCGGACTCTGCCACCTCAAGGACTGTAACCCACCAGGATCCTCTGTCCATGCGATTCTCCAGGCAAGAACACTGGAGTGGGTTGCCATGCTCTCCTCCAGGGGATCTTCCTGATCCATGGATCTTCACAACCCGTGTCACCTGCATCTGCTCCATTGGCTGGTGAATTCTTTACCACTGAGCTACCTGGGAGGCTCCAAGTATTTGTGTACCAAATGTTGAAATGAGTGAATGATTTCTGATATTCACATGTATAAAAATGGCAATACCATCCTCTACTGCCCTCTTTTACTGAATCCAACAACCAATGCATAGAACCAATGATCTTAGTTCTAATATCTGTTTAACTATAAAGATAGACTATCAGGGAAGTGATAGCCTGCCATCTTCTACATATAAAACAGGTTTGGTTTTTTTGTGCCCCGTTAGAAGGCTGTATAGGGCTATTTGCTAATTCTTTGGAGCTGTCCACATACATTTTGCCTGAATCTTACGTCCATCCTATCACAGTTGGATGAGAACTTCTCTAAAGTTCTTTCTGCCATTAATCAACCTTACTGTTTACCAGGTTTTCCAGCCTTGACACTCTTGGCATTTTGAACTGGATGATTCTGAGTTCTTGAGGCTTCTCCTGTGTATTTCAGAATGTTTGGCAGCATCCCTGGCCTCGACTCACCGGATGCCAGGAGCACTCCCAGTTGTAATGAACAAAACTGTCTTTACACAATGGTGATATCCCCTAGCATGTCAAAATTGCCTCCTTCTGAGAATTGCTGATGTATATATGACTATATAGGAGCCGGAGCTCGTTCAGGATTTCAAACGATCTCTCCTAAATACCTTCATTGGTATTTCAAAGAAGTGCTTATTTTGTCTTGCATGGTGGTTTAGTTGCAACAGTCGTGTCCAACTCTTTGTGAGCCCATGGACTGTAGCCCGCCAGGCTCCTCTGTCCATGGGATTTCCCAGGCAAGAATACTGGAGTGGGCTACCATTCCCTTCTCCAGGGAATCTTCCTGACCCGGGAATTGAACTCTGCATTTTCTGCAATGGCAGGTAGATTCTGTACTACCAGGGAAGGCCTTCCATTAGTGATCTTAAATTCCCCAGTGCTGGCATCATTCCTGTGGACTCAAATGAGGTAGGAATATGAATGGCAGAAAGTCGTGTTGAACATGCAGAAGTTACTTGGGAGGGAGCATGTTCTCGAGCTTTAGAGAATCTTAGCACAAGGAGGGCAGAAAGTTCTTCTACAAGTGCCAACTCCCATGTGTGGGTAGAAGGATTCTGAGATCACAGCTGAGCTCAGCAGGAAAGAGGACTGTGTTTTTATCTTTTTTTTAAAATTGAAGTATAGTTGATGTACAATATTATACAGATTGTAGGTGTACAATATACTGATTCACACTTTTTAGAGGTTATAGTCAATTTATAATTATTATAAAATATTGGCTATATTGCCTGTGTTGTACAATATGTCCTTGTAGCTTAATTTATACCTAATAGCTTTTGCCTCTTCCTCCTGTGCCCCTATGTTGCGCCTATCCACTTCCCTCTCCCCACTCTTAAGCGCTGGTTTGTTCTCTCTGTGAATCTGCGTCTTTGTTGTTATAGTCACTGGTCTGCTGTATTTGATTCTCCTATAAGTGATATCATATAGCATTTGTCTTTCTCTGACTTATTCACTTAGCATAGTGCCCCCGTGAAAGTGAAGTTGCTCAGTCGTGTCCGACCCTTTGTGACCCCATGGACTGCAGCCTGCCAGGCTCCTCTGTCCATGGGATTTTCCAGGCAACAATACTTGAGTGGGCTGCTATTTCCTTCTTCAGGGGATCTTCCCAACCCAGGGATCAAACCCAGGTCTCCTGCATTGTAGGCAGATGCTTTTACCATCTGAGCCACCAGGGAAGTCCCGTCTATAGATGATGTGGCAAATAGCAAAATTCCATTCCTTTTTAATGACTGCATAGTGTTCCATAATATGTGTATACAGTACTCATCTTTACCCATTTATCTGTTGATAGAGACGTAGGTTTCTTCCATACCTTAGCGATCACTTGTAAGTGATGCTGCTATGGACATTGCGATGTATGTATCTTTTGGAATTCGTTTTGTTTGTTTTTTTTCAGATATACCCCCAGGGGTTGAATTGGTAGGTCATATGGTAGTTCTATTTTTAGTTTCTGAGAAGCCTCCATACTGCTTTCCACTGTAGCTGCCACTTTACATTCCCACCACCAACGTAGGAAGGTTCAAGAGGGCTGAGTTTCAATGGCAAGGTCTTTCATGGATTTGGGCAGGAGCAGTTGCCATCTTTGTCCTGCCAGCCTAAGTGGTATGGTGTGGCATGTGAGGTCTGAGTGTGTGTGCTGCTGCTGCATTTAGGCTGGCTGGGGTACTGCAGGGGAGACGGTTGTCATGGAATTCTGCAGTTGTCTTCAAATGCCTTCTTGCATAGTTAAGATTTGACATGGAATGTCACTTTGGATCCCATATGAGATTGTTTCCACTGAACCTAAATGCAGGAAGCTAATTTCTGTCTAAAATTCAAATCCTCACTGTGTGACACTGATATCTAGAATATTTCCATGAACATTTATCTCTTGAAAGCACACTCTTTTTAGCTGGTGGTTATTCTGGCCTTTCTACTTATACCTATCAGTATAAAAGTTGTCCTTCTTAGTATATCTCTATAATTTCATCATGGGGCTTCCCTAGTGGCTCAGTGGTAAAGAATCCTCCTTTGTGACCATGGGGGTCGCAAAGAGTCAGACAGGACTTAGCGACTGAACAACAATAACAACATAATTGTGTCACAAAAGGAGAATATTGCCCAGTCAAAATAGAGCCCGAAGGACATATCTACTACATTGCGGACAGTGAACACAGGTGGGCTTGGGAATCTGAGGTCAAAAAGTTTTATCAGTAGTAGGTGATGGGAGGTAACCCCCACCAATAACAGAGTAGGGCTGGGGGATCTGGGAGCCTTGGAGCCACCCAGTGTAACAAAGAAAGGCAGAGAACACCAGTTTGCATTAGGACAGTTTCGTTATTTTATTTCGGCTCTTTTTTCCATCAAGTAGCTTCTGCATGAGAAGCCAAAGAAGAGCAGGTAGATGGTAGGCAGAGAGAAACGAACCAAAAGACAGCTCTCATCTCTTTCCCTTTCTAAGCAACAGCAGGCAAAATAAACTTGGAAGTTCTAGGTGTTTTCCCCAATACCTTCTGAAATTTAGAATCCTAATAATTAAGGTCATTGCTCATTCAAGGGTCCTTTTTGTGTGTACATGGAATCATCTAATCCAGAGTCTAATCCTTTATTCTATCAGCTTCCCTCCTTCTACCCACACATGTGCAAATGCTAAATCTTCCTGTAGTGAAAGTTTTACCCTTTTATGCTTTATCCTACACAAAAACATTTAGCTTTTTATCCACAAAACTTAATAAAGGTTTAATTAAGAAATAAGGCTTCTATGGCAGGCAATTATTTTCCTCCAGTAAATCAAAACAATGCATGGTCCTTTGCCCTATCCCTTTTAAAATTTTTATTAATTTATTGAAGTATAGTTGGCTTGCAATGTTGTGTTACTTTCTGCTGTACAGCAAGGTGTCTCACTTATGTGTATTCTTTTTTATATTATTTTCCATTATGGTTTATCTCAGAATATTGAATATAGTTCCCTGTGCTAAACAGGAGGACCTTGTTGTTCATCCAACATAGTTTGCTTCTCCTAAGCCCAGACTCTCCCATCTTCCCTCCTCTTTGGCAACTGCTCTGTTCTCTGTGTCCGTGTGTGTGTGTGTGTGTGTGTGTGTGCTCAGTCATGTCTGATTCTTTTGTGACCCCATGGACAGTAGCCTGCCAGGTTCCTCTGTCCGTGGGATTTTCCAGGAAGGAATATTGGAGTGGGCTGCTGTTTCCTTCTCCAGGGGATCTTCCCAACCCAGGGATCGAACCCGAGTCTCCTGGATTGGCAGGCAGATTCTTTACCACTGAGTCACCAGGGAAGCTTCCAGGTAGCATGTACCCTGACATCCTTCCATGAGCATTAGGTATAAATGGAGTTCAGAGAAGTGCAGGCCCTGGCAGGGATGCTTGGAATGAGCATGCGCTGTGGGATTCTTTCTGATCTGTACCAGCTCCAGTGGTGAATCTTCATGTGATGTCTTGGCAGTCACCTTGCTGCCCACAACAAGGAAACACTTGAAGCACTTTCTGTCTCAGGCCTTACATCTTATTTATTTATTTTAAACTTCTTAATGGGCCATGTAGCATGCAGGATCTTAGTTCCCCGACTGGGGATCGAACCCATGCCCTCTGCAGTAGAAGCGTGGAGTTTTAACCACTGGACCACCAGGGAGGTCCCAGGCCCTATGTCTTGATAAGAGGGTGATGGGTCTACTTCAGACCACCCTCCAGCTTCAGAGTTTTCATTTAGAGGAGTCTGGGAGTTTGCGTAAGTGGGGGCAATGGAGGGTGTTTGAAATGGCAAAGTGAGTTAGTGGAGGGATGGCGAATGCAGGGGAGTTGGGGCAAGTCGGGCAGGAAGAGGGGTTCTCTGTGATCTCCCTAGAGAAGCCTGTCCAGCGGGATCCAGGGGACAGTGCATCCTGTTGCTAGGGGAAGGGGCCTTTTGGTGCCTCTCAGGCTCTCAGCGGTCTTCTCCTGTGGTCTGTCAAGCAGCTGTGCAGGGACCAGAGGCCGTGATGGTCAGAGAGATGCTCTGTGGCAAAATGTCAGAGAACTAGCCATGTAAGAAATGTCCCAACTGAGGCTTTTGTGGGAATTCTAGGAGCTCTTAGTTCTCAGTAGGGCATCAGTGTTTTAGGATGGTAGGCTTGGTAATTCCTTTGAACTTCTGACACACACCAGTAGCTGTGGGGCAGTATAGCCTTCTTGGGGTTCACATGTACAGTCTGGGTCACCATGGGGGCTGGAATCTGTCCTCCTGGCTTCTGGACAAGCCAGGTACCCCTGGGTTCTACTTGCTGCTGCTGCTGCTGCTAAGTCGCTTCAGTCATGTCCGACTCTGAGCCACCCCATAGACGGCAGCCCACCAGGCTCCCCCGTCCCTGGGATTCTCCAGGCAAGAACACTGGAGCGGGTTGCCATTTCCTTCTCCAATGGGTTCTACCTAGGGAGTGTTTTCCCTTTAGTTTCCAGGTGAGGGCCATGGAGTCAGACCATTAGAGCTGGAAAAGACTTTCTGGGTTGCTTAGTGCAGTGGTGTTCAATCTTTTTTTTGTTTTTGAGTAGAGAGCTGAGAGCGCTCTCTGTCCATTTCCCAATGATTCTTGCCTTAAGGTGGCCTCTGAGACACATTCATGAAAATATAGGGCTCCCTGAGAACCTAGGATACTATTAATCTTTTCTAAAATTGAAATATATGTGACACTTAACATTGTATACATGTAACAGTGTTGATTTGCTACCACTGTATATTACGGTGGCCATTATAGCAATAATTTGCATGTCTGTCACATCACATAATTACCATTTCTTTTTAGTGGTTGGAATAATTAAGATGCAGTCTCTTAATGAATTGGATGATTATAATACAATTTGTTGTCTAGATCCCCCCAAAAAACTATTGGTTTTATTCACCCCCCTCCTCATTTGGGGGCTTCCCAGATGGTGCCTGTGGTAAAGAACCCACCTGCCAATGCAGGAGATGCAACAGACTCGGGTTCAATCCCTGGGTTGCAAAGATCCCCTGGAGGAGGGCATGGCAACCCATTCCAGTATTGTTGTCTGGACAATCCCATGGACAGCGGAGCCTGGTGGGCTAGAGTCCATGGGGTTGAAAAGAGTCGGACATGACTGAAGCCACATGTGCATGCATACTTGTAAGAACCAACTATCTGCAATCAATGATTCCTGCATTTTTGCATATGAGTCTGTGTGTATGTGTTTCTGTGTATGTATGTATGTGTTTTTCCTGCAGGGTATGCCTCCATGGGGGCTGGGGTCCCTATTATAGCCCCCACACCTCTCACTGAGCTGGGCCCAGAGAAACTCTAGCACAGGGGTCCCCAACCTCTGGGATCTAACGCTTGATGACCTGAGGTGCAGCTGACATAATAATACTAGAAATAATATTCGCAATAAATGTAGCGCACTTGGATCATCCAGAAACCATCCCCCACCCCTGAAACCAGTCCCTGATGCCAAAAAGGGTGGGGACCGCTGCTGTAACGCAGTGTTAACTGAGGAAGAATTCTTATTTCCTGACTTAAGCCTCATATACCTGCTTTCAATATACCTTAATGAAGAGACCAGCCCAATTCCTGTCCCTGGAAAGAATCGCACTGTGGTGTCATTACAGACCGGATGTGCTTTCTGCCACCATAACTACTGCAGAAGCGAGCCGGGTTATTTTGTGATGATCCAGAAATGAACTTCAGATAATATGGATAGATTTTTGCATTTGTCACACTGGGATGCACAGCTGTGATGGACTTTGTGTGAACCTGGACTAGCAAGCTACAGCCAGCACAGAGTGGGATGGACATGATAGCACAGATATCTACCATTCATTGACTGGCTTGAGTGTCATTAACTATGTATATACATGTTGCCTAGCAAGGAGGTCTCCTCATACCCACTTCACAGGTATAGAAACTGAGGCCTGCAGAGCTTAAGTAATGCACACAGCTTGTGGACTGCAGAGCTTATCTGCTGTAGATCCCTGAAACCTGAGCCCTGTGCATACCAAGGATAGATACCAAAGAGGGTAGGTTTATTTAGCCCAAAGAAGATAAAATCAAAAGCTGAAAGGAAGTTAAATGCTTTCTAAGTCTTAGGATTTTTTCTTCGTTTTTTTTGTGGTCGCGTCTGGCATTTAGTTGAGAAAGTCCCTGGTCCATCCCATACAAGCATCTGAAGGGGACCCAGTGAGGGGTGCCCAACACACACACGTGGCTGCCCTAGAGGCCAGAATCTGCTGTGAGGCTGGTGAACGATGCAGTGAGCGAGAGGAGAAGGGGACAAGACCGGGAGGGCTTCCAGACCTCTAATACGTCATGCCGCATTCAACTTGGTATTTTTCCCCCTTGGTTCTTTTTTTTTTTGAGTAATTTCCCCCCCCACCCCTAGTTTGGGGAAAATTTTTTCCCCTAGTTGGGGGAGCTAGCTGATCGGCGCTGGCCACAAAAGGCAGCTCCTGTAGTTCCTCTTTCTGCCATGTGGTGGTGCTGTTCTTTTAGTTATCTCGGTCGCGCTAGTCCAATATTTATTTTCAGTGAGTAATTTGTTTATCAGGAGGTTATTTTAATCTAATTTTGGCCATATTTGCTATTCCACACTATCTGTGCTTCCCAGCGTTAGCAGCTTGCATGTCTTGAAGGAAATTAGCTGAAGATGGTCTCGGAGGCATTTGCTCAGCCATCATTTAAGGGAGCTGGGAGAAAGAAGGCAGGGTGAGCGGAACCTGGGGTTGGAAAAGCTGCGGGAATTTGTTGCTCTCGAGGTGAGGTCAGCGTGACTGAGAAAGATGTACTGCGGGCGGGGGCATCTGGCATCTCGAGCAGCTCTTTTGAGGGATGCCTCTGGTCAAGGGCAGCAAATTCTGCAACTTACTTCCCCCATCTCCCTTGAACCCCCGTGATAACCTGTATTTTCCTGTATCTTACTCGCTTAAGGAAGATGTCCACCTGCCTTCCCGCGGTTCACAGGCATCCCACATCCCATTTGATAATATGTTTCATGAGCTGTTCACTGCCAGCCTTCGAGGAAGGGGGCAGGAAGGTGGGCAGTGGGAAGGGAATTATTGTTAGAATACCTTCAATGAATAATGATCGTAACTATTAATTACAGAGCACTGGCCCTTGTCGCATATTTTATATTTCCAGTTTACATATGAGGAAGTTGTCCTTAGGAGAGGTTAATGCTTTCCCCCAAGATCCCATAAGTAGTGAGTGGAGAACTAAGATTTGAACTTAGTTGTGCCTTCCTTCAAAGCAGAAAATCTTCCTATTTCAAGGATGATTCCCGCTTCCCACTTGGAGCCAAGGAAACCTGATGGCTGATGGGCAGATGACCTTTAATCAGTTCTTTGTCATTTTATGTGACTCAGTTTCATTTTCTGGAAAAGGGAGGGTTATACAGATTGAGTGGTTTGAGAGTGCTTTAGTAGAAGAAACAATTTTTTTTTAAAGGAAGTCTTTTGAGGAGCATGCCTGCTGTGTGCTCAGTCGCGTCTGGCTCCCTGCGACCCTGTGGACTGCAGCCCGCCAGGCTCCTCTGTCCGTGGGATGCTCTAGGCAAGAATACTGGAGTGGGTAGCCATGCCCGTCTCCAGGGGAACTTCCCAACCCAGGGATCAAACTCACGTCTCCTGCATCTCCTGCATTGGCAGACGGATTCTTCACCATTGCACCACCTGGGAAGCCCTCTTCTGAGGAGAAGACACATCTAAAGCAGATGAAACAGGAGCAGAGGTGGGAGAGCCCAGTGAATCACAGCCTGACCTCGCCCTTGTCCCCTCTCCTTTCTCTGGCCCGTTTGACTGACACTGAGAAGCTTCCATGGATGTTCCTTAGGGTTTGAAGGAATGAAGCTTGTGAACCTCCGAAGTAAATATTCTCATGAGGCACTTTCAGAACTCAGTATATTGTCAGGGATTATAATTTAAAGTTGGACAGATGAATCCTTTAGGAGGGTTGGAAAACTACGCTCGTTTTTACTGTGTGCTGGTCCTAAGGAAGAGCTCCTCCAGTTTGGCCGAGAGATGCAAAATTGTTATCTTCATCCTTAGCCCTAGTCAAGTAACTTTTGAGGCTCTTGGGACTAAGAGGACTAATGAAGCAATTAAACTTAACCTAATTAAGTGAGGAGGGTCAGCTTTCATTGGAATTTAGACTGTTAGTATGGTGTGTGCTAAGTCGCTTCAATCGTGTCCGACTATCGTGGCCCCATGGACTGTCGCCTGCCAGGCTCCTCTGTGCATTGGAGTTCTAGAGTGGGTTTCCATGCCCTCTTAAAGGGGATCTTCCTGATCTAGGGATTGAACCTGCATCTCTTGCATCTCCTGCATTGGCAGGAGGACTCTTTACTTCTAGCCTCACCTGGGAAGCCCTGTTAGTATGGGCAGGATGGTAAACCACCTTCCCGAGGTGGCCAGGGTGTTCCAGGTACCCACACGGGGTATAACAGAACTGTGGACTGTGGTCGTGTATTTTCTCTGCTTGACATAAAACTGTTGTCTGCAGAATATATTGTTTTAATAAGACTGCAACCATTCTGGCTCTCACACCCGAGAAGGAGGCTGGCTGTGTTTTCAGATGATCCTTTTCTCCAGCATTAAAGACCTGCTTTTCCCTCTAGTGCTTTCCCTCTGCCTGATTATCTGACTGTAGATTTGAGCCGTGATGTTGCTTTGACAACACTGCAAATGTATTCAGGGAGGCTCAGGGTCATGTGTGAAGGTAGCCTGTGTTTGCTGAAAGCTCAAACCTCTTACTTGCTAGAAGGATGAAACACGATGGAGAAGAGTGTTTGTACGATGGTATCAATGCTGGCTCTCAACAGACTGAACTCAAATCGTGGCCACGCTGGGTGGGTTCCGTCAAGATTCTGTGCTACAATTTCCCCACTGGTAAAGCAGGGAAGATGATACCCTCCAAGGATAATTAGTAAGATTTAAACAAAGTGGTGGGCTTCCCTGGTGGCTCAGTGGTAAAGAATCTGCCGGCAATGCAGGAAACTCTGGTTTAATCCCTGGATTGGGAAGCTGCCCTGGAGGAAGGCATGGCAACCCACTCCAATATTCTTGTCTAGAGCATCCCATGGACACAGGAACCTGGAAGGCTACAGCCCACAGGGTTGCAAAGAATCAAACACGACTTAGCGACTAAAAAATAACAACAACAAGCAAGTTGATGTGCTCATCGCGGGAGCATAGTGCTAGATCTTAGTCTGTCTCTATAAAGATCAACTCTCATTTTATTATCAGTACCACTTGAGGAATACTGAGTTTCAGAAATGGGTCACACATGAGCATAACTCCTGTTGAAATGTCATCCCGTCTCCCAGCATCTGCCTCAGTGCTGAATGATACAGAGTTGTTTTTACTGTCTGTCTTCCTTCTGTAAGCTTTTTGATTTTTCCAATAAAAGAAGTAAGTAAATAGATGAACACAGAAGAACAGGCCTTCTGAGTTGATCCACATGCCCTTAAACATACTTTATTTTCATTCTGGGGAAGCAGGGGTTGACATCCAGGATTGCTGAGCTCTAAATATTCTGGATTTTAGAATTCGTGTCACCCTGACATAATGAATGACTGGCTATGGATTGACAGAGATAAAGTATCACAAAGATTTAAAGAGATAGACAAAAAGATAAACATCTCAGGGCTCTGAACGTGCACGGTATCTTTCTCATCACATTCAGGACTGAGTGTACAATTATTTGCATTTGTCAGGTTGTAAGTCAGCTGCTTCCTACAGACGTCTAATAAGAGCAGTTTGCCAAGCACTTTTTCATATATTATCTCATTTAATGCTTACTGTAGTCCTGCAAGACAGGTAAATATTTAAGTCTTCTAGAGCAGCAGCTCTCAAAGTGAGTGATTTGTCCCAAGGGAACATTTATTAATAATAAGGTCTGGAGACATTTTTAGTTGTTGCATCTGCAGGGAGTGGGGGTGTTCCTGGCATCACGTGAGTAGAGATTGGGATGCTTCTAAACATCCTGCAACGCACAGGGCAGCTCTCCCCCACCCTACCCCAAGACATAATGTTGTTGTTCAGTCGCCAAGTCATGCCCAACTGTTTGGGACCCCATGGACTGCAGCATGCCAGGTCTCACTATCTCCCAGAATTTGCCCAAGTTCAAGTCCATTGAATTGTTGATGCCATCCAACCACCTCATTCTCTGTCTCCCTCTTCTCCTTCTGCCTTCAATCTTTCCCAGCATTATGGTCTTCTCCACACCCAAATATCAATAGTGGAGGCTGGAAAACTGTTCTATAGACAAAGCATTGAGGTTGAAAGAGGATTGCTGATTTGCCTAAGATTGTGTGATGTGCCCTCGGTACACTGGGACTGAAATCCATCCCTCTGTTTCACTCCCAGAGGAGGTCAAGTCTTTTAAAGAAATAAAACTGTTTTAGGGACTTCCCTGGTGGTCCAGTGGTTAAGACTTTGCCCTTCAGTGCAGGGGGTGAGGGTTTGATCCCCAGTCAGCGAGCTAAGATCCCACATGTGTCAGTGCCAAAAAAAAACCAAAAAAACAAAAAAACAAAAACAATAAAAACCCCAGAAAACATAAAGTCAAAGTAACCTCATCACAAATTCAACAAAGACTTTAAAGATGGTCCACATCAAAGAACAGATCTTTAAAAAAAATGAAATAAAACTGTTTTAAATACCTTGGCAGACTGTTGCATGTAAACAGCTGACAGCAGAGCTGCCATGGTGGAAGTGGGGGTCAGAGGCCCCACTCAGCCTCCTTCTCAGCCCCTCCCCTTAATTCTGGGGCTTCTCAGGTAGCTCAAACAGTAAAGAATCTGCCTGCAATGTGGGAGACCTGGGTTTGATCTCTGGGTTGGGGAGATCCCCTGCAGAAGGGAATGGTAACCCACTCTGGTATTCTTGCCTGGAGAATCCCATGGACAGAGTATCCAGGTGGGCTCCAGTCCATGGGGTCGCAAAGAGTTGGGCACGACTGAGGGACTAACACACACCCCTGAGTTCCAGGGGTGCACAGCCTGGCAACCTCTCCTATCCATTCAAGGAGACCCACAGAACATCAGGACCCTGTTGGCATTCACAGACCTTCCGGATTTCCCTGAGCTGTTACATTGTTCTGGCAGAGGATGAGAGCATCTGAGTTTGCATTTTAGTAAGATGTGTTGAGCAGTGGCAGGGAGAAGGAAGCATGGGGCCAAGGAGAAGGCTGCTGCTGGCACCTTCCAGGTGGTAGGAGAGGGGACTGGAAGGATTACAGGTGACAGATGATAGTTGTTCAGTCACAGTTGTGTTGGACTCTTTGTGACCCCAGGGACTGTAGCACGCCAGGCTCCTCTGTCCTTCACCATCTCCTGGAGTTTGCTTAAACTCATGTCCATCGAGTCAGTGATGCCATCCAACCATCTCATCCTATGTCGTCCCCTTCTCCTCCTGCCCTCAATATTTCCCAGCATCAGGGGGTTTTCAAATGAGTCAGCTGTTTGCATCAGGTGGCCAGAGTACTGCAGCTTCAACTTCAGCATCAGTCCTTCCAATGAACATTCAGGGTTGATTTCTTTTAGGATGGACTGATGTGATCTGCTTGCAGTCCAAGGGACTCTCAAGAGTCTTCTCCAGCACCACAGTTCAAAAGCATCAATTCTTCCATGCTCAGTCTTCCATATGGCCCAATTCTCACATCTGTAATTTACAGGCGATAGGGTAGAGTTTAAACGAGGACACAGGAGGCTCAGGCATGCTGTGGGATTTTACAGCACTGTGCTATTGGGTGTCATCAGGCCAAAGGGTGGCACGCCAGGAGCAGGGAGACTCAGCTCCTAGCTGTTGTCTTCTGCGCATGTGGAGGCATGGAGGCATGATGCTGCGTGAACCAATTTGCATGTGACCTTTGCGCCGCCGTGCAGATTTCTTTTCTTGCAGCCCACAGTGCTTGTTTTCACTCTGATTGGACACTGGCAAGGCCACGGCAGACAGGTGTCTCCTGCATCCATTGACGGAGAAAGGCGAGTGCTCTGTGTTTCTCCTTCCAGGTATAATTCTGGCTTTCTTCTTTAAGTGTCAGCTTCTGATGAGCTGAACATGGAAATGGCAAAATGAAACTAGGAGGAAGGTTACTAACAACGACCCAGAAGAGATAGTGGTTTGTCTTAGGACTTAGCAGGTAATAAGAATCCAAATTCAGAAGAAAACTCTGGATGGATAGGAAAACTCCTGGGAAATTTTAGGTCTGGACAAAGATGTTCACTCCTAAGGGCTTTCTTGCAGAGATGTCAAAAATAAATAATAGAAAGGAGAGTGAGAAAATCTACCTGACATATCCATCCCTCCCCTGACCTGAACTTGCACAACCCCCTGTGAGGAATGTCAAGAGGTGGGGGCCCCGCCCTCTGACACCCGCCCTTCTTTTCAGTCATCTCCTATTGCCCTCCCCTCACTCTGTTCACCTGCCTTTAGCTTCTAGGCTTTTTGTTATTTGCACTCACCAAATTTGGGCTTAGCCACTTGCTATGATCTCAAGATTGCTAGAATTTTCTGTTCTTGGATGTCTGCATCCTGACTCCTTCCTACATTCTGGTCTCAGTGCTAATGTCCCCCTCAAAGGGCTGCCCCGACCACTGATCTATAATAGCTACCCTACCCAGTCCCTCTAGAATCATTATTTTATTATTATTTTTTTAATTTTAATTTTTTTGACTATGCTGGGTCTTAGTTGCAGCATGCAGGATCCTCAATATTCTTTGGGGCATGTGAACTCTTAATTGCAGCTTATGGGATCTAGTTCCCTGACCAGGGACCGAACCCAGACCTCCTGCATTAGGAGTGGGAAGTCTTAGCAACTGGACCATCCAGGGAATTTCCTCATTATTTAATTTTCACTGTCATTATCTGAATTTACCTAATCTGTGTCTGTGTATGCCTATTTGAGGGCTTCCCTGGTAACTCAGCTGGTAAAGAATCTGTATGCAATGCAGGAGACCCTGACTTGATTCCTGGGTGAGGAAGATCCGCTGGAGAAAGGATAGGCTTACCCACTCTAGTATTCTTGGGTTTCCCTGGTGGCTCAGACAGTAAAGAATCCACCTGCAATGTGGGAGACCTGGGTTTAATACCTGGGTTGGGAAGATCCCCTGGAGGAGGGCATGGCAACCCACTCCAGTATCCTTGGCGGGAGAACCCATGGACAGAGGAACCTGGCGGGCTACAGTCCATGGGGTCACAAAGAGTCGGACACGACTGAGTGAGTAAGCACAGCACAGCTCTTGCCCATTTGAATCTCCCCCAAGGGAATAGAAACCCCTTAGAACAGAGACTTGGTCCATCTCATTTCCTGCTGAGATATCACCAAGGCCTACGGTGATGTCTGGCACATACTGGCACACAGCAGTTGTTAGCAGTGTTTGTTGAATGAATGAGGAGTGATGTCTGGGGTTTAGGGGGTAGGAGTATGGTTCTAGCTGATGATTTACTGCCTGCCTCGTCACAGCAAGGTCTGGCTTTCGGGACAAGTTGTCTCCGCTTATTTGCATTTGCTGAGCAAAGCCCTCATGTGATCACCGCTTGCTGGGAACCAGCTCCTTTTAGAAAACTTTCAAACTAGATACTGAAGAATTAATCCTGCTTCCTCAAATCGAAGATGTCATTGATTATAAGAAGCACCATGTGTACATGCCACTGAGAGAAAGAGAATGCTGCCAGTTGCCATTGAAATACCATCGTTAGTTAGAAGCACCTTAAATTTGGAACAGCTTAAAATGTGAAAAAAAAATGTCTGAGAATTGATAAAGTACAAGATGAGATGGCTTCATCATATGGAGTTCAGGGAAGTGGTGGGGCAGTTTCGGGTCTGGAGTATGTCCTTACTAGTCGTCCCTTCCTCCGAGGCAGTGCATCCTGACACTGGGACGTGGCACGCTTGATGGGCCAGAGGAAGCACTGGGTGTGTGCAGGAAGAGGCAGATATCACTTCTGAGGCTTTCTCAAGAGTGGAAAAAGTTCTCCAGCTTGGGAATGTATCTATGGAAAGGCATTAGAAGGAGTTGGTGATAAAAACAAACAAAACAACCTAACCAACAGTGAGTGAGTCTAGATTTAAAACAATACTATGAAGGATGTTTTCTTACCCTTTTCAGCCACTCTCACTGAAGCTTAGGAAAAGCATCTTTAATTTTCAAAAGGCAGTCAATGGGAAAACAAGATTTGCTTAAAATCCAAATTTATAGCCAGGTTTACTGAAATGTATCTATTTTACAAAGATAAAAAGAAAATACCTGCAAGCTAATTCAATATCATTATTCTTATTTGAGCTAAAGATAATGGAGTATAATTTCCATTACTTCTGGCATTAAGATTAGTTGTGTTTCAATACATATATCATAGCTTCTCCTTTGTGGGGAGCATCTATACAGCTGCCAGCGGAGGCTGAAAGCTGACCCCTCCTTTCCTCAGAAGCCCTACACTCACCTCTTGGGCCTGACATAGGGGTTGGCCTCAGGGCATCACTGCTAGGTGTCAGGACAGCTCTTGAACATCCCCTGCAGTGACCCCAAGAACCATCGGCTGTTTGTTTGGCTCCTTAAACCTTCTTGGGCTTCCCTGGTGGCTCATATGCTAAAGAATCTGCCTGCAATGCTGGAGACCCAAGTTCCATACCTTGGTCAGGAAGATCCCCTGGAGGAAGGCAAGGACAACATGCTGCAGAATTCTTGCCTGGAGAATCCCATGGACAGAGGAGCCTGGGGGGCTACAGTCCGTAGGGTCACATGGAGACGGACATGACTGAAGCGACTTAGCACATTGAATGCACAAACCTTGAGTTTCCTATAAAAAATCAGCTCTCTGAAGTATGTCAGAGAGAGAGAAACAAACATCATGTATTAACACACACATAGGGAATCTAGAAAAATGGTACTGATGGGCCTTTTTCCAGGGCAGGAATAAAGATGCAGACACAGAGAACAGGCATGTGGGCACGGGGGCACGGGGAGTTGGCGGGGAGAGTGGGATGAACTGAGAGAGCAGCGCTGACATCTGTATATTCCCGTGTTTAAAACAGATGGCTAGTGGGAAGCTGCTGTATAGCACAGGGAGCTCAGCTCGATGCTCTGTGATGACCTTAGGGGGTGGGATGGAGGTGTAGGAGGGAGGTTCAAGAGCGAGGGGATATATACATACCTGTAGCTGATTCACATTGTTGTACAGCATAAACTAACACAACATTGTAAAGCAATTGTGTGTGTGTGTGTGCGCTAAGTTGCTGCAGTCGTGTCTGATTCTTTGTGACCCTATGAACTGTAGCCTGACAAGCTTCTTTGTCCATGGGATTTCCAGGCAAGAATACTAGAGTGAGTTGCCATGCCCTCCCTCCTCCAGGGGATCTTCCCAACCCAGGGATGGAACCCCCATCTCTAATGTCTTCTGCATTGGCAGGCAGGTTCTTACCACTTGCGCCACCTGGGAAGCCCAAAGCAATTATACTCCAGTTTGAAAAAAAAAAAATCAGCTCTCATCACAATTTAGGGGCCTGGGAGGTAGCAGAGAAGATGCTGGAGGGTGATTGGGTGGAGGGGCTGAGCCAGGTTAGATTTGGCAGGTAGCCACACCCCTCAAGCACCTCGGGTGTTCTGCTGACTTTATCTCCTTTGGCCTTTCAGAAACCTTCTGCAGGAAGCTGCTTCTCCTGGTAACCATGAAGGGTCTTTATCTGAATGCAAAGCAGTGTAATCTCTGCAAACCAGCATCAGAGCTTTGGGGATAACAATGTGGGTTGTCAGCTTTGGAGGCAGATGGGGGATTCCATTTGAATTCTCCATATGCCATTTACAAGCTCTCAGGACTTAAATAAGTTATTTAACTTCTCTCAGCCTCTGTGTCTTCATTTGTAAGAGGAGGCAAATAATGCTTATCTTCAAGCATTTCCATGAGACAAATGAGATGATCATGTAGGCTGATTAGCCCAATGCTGAGCACAGAGGAAACAGTCAGTAAATAAATACTCAGTAATTTTAACTGGTGTTAAAGTGGCAAAGAGGCAGCTTTTGTTCATGTACAGGACTTAGAAGGCTTGGTAAAAGCCTGCTTTGTCCAGAAACATCTTCTAAATGGACTCCATGAAAAGACCGCTAAAAGCATCTGTTGGCTGTAGTTAAGGTCACCATTATCTTGGGTTGTAGTAATATCTCTAAAGGGGGAGATCTAGGGTGAGATATTACACAGTGTGAGTTCTGTGGCTCCAACTAGATCTTTCCATATGGGGTCTTGATGAAGATCAGGCAGTGTTTGTGATGTAATTGCTCTGGTCTGGGGGATCCAGGGACGAGAGGGTTTGGAAGCAAACCTTGGGGAGGAAGGTTTGTTTGATGAGCCCAGCGAGTGGTCTTCTCTTCTGAGAAGAGGACCACTTTCCTGAAAAGGGCTAGCTGAATTGCCAATAGTTCATATGAATGAATTTCCATGAAGTTCCTGAAACAAAAGGAAATCAAGCTGTTTAATAAATCTATTTAATCTTCCTAGGAATTTCTTGCGAGCGTGATGTCCTAGTATGCTGTATGGTTGAACATGATTTCTGTTCTCAAGAATGGTGGGGGCCTGGAATCCTGATATATATTCTTACTCATATATGTGCATATCAAAAGCAAGGATGAGTTATTAAACAGTTAACCATTATCAGTCAAGAAGATCTCACAACACTAACCAGGCCTCTAAAAAAGCTTTAGTAATGGGACCCAACTGGGGTAAATTTTTCCAGAGAGGGAACTACTTATAGTTCCTTAAGGTCTACATTATGGACATTGTCTGTAAGGGGTCCTGGGATAACACTGGGAAGTGATCCTCAGCATGTCTTTTGGGGTGTCTAAGGCAGCTATGTAAAAGGGATGGTCATTTGGGGTGAGAAGTCAATTACATTACATGGGGATTGAAGGACTCTGGTTATCAATTTTACTTCTTTTGAAACTTTTGCTTGGCCTATTCTCACTGGTGAAATGTATGTGAAGTTTGAATGGAATCCATATGCGGAAAGGGTTTTTGTTCGAGCACATCCTCTTGAGCTTTTATTGAGCACATACGTGGTTCCAGGGGCTGCACTGTGTATTCATTCTTTATAATGGACGTGTAAGGTTGATGCTGTCATTGTTTCCTTTTTATCTTGCTTTAATATTTGCAGATAATGGAAATGTAGTCCAGAGTGGCTTAGCAACTTACCCAAGGTTATGCAGCTGGTACAGTCAAAATGCAGATCAGCAGCTATGTGACCCTCGTGCTCCTGTTCTTGCATGAGGCCATCCAAAGGAATGTGTTCATGTCCTGCGCATTTGACAGTTTGCTGTCCAAAATTACAGAGGGCCAGTTGAAATAATAAATTGTTGTTGTAGTTCAGTTGCTCAGTTGTGTCCAACTCTTTGTGACCCCACAGACTGCAGCACGCCAGGCTTCCCTGCCCTTCACCATCTCCTGGAGCTTGCTCAAACTCATGTCTTTTGAGTTGGTGATGCCATCCAACCATCTCATCCTCTATCGTCCCCTTCTCCTCCTGCCTTCACTCTTTCCCAGCATTGGGGTCTTTTCCAATGAGTCGGCTCTTCACCTCAGGTGGAGCAAAGTATTGGAATTTTAAATAGATAATGCTTATTATGATTATGGGCTTCCCTGGTGGGCTCAGATGGTAAAGAACCCATCTGCAATGCAGGAGACCTGGGTTGGATCCCTGGGTCAGGAAGATCCTCTGGAAGAAGGCATGGCAACCCACTCCAGTATTCTTGCCTGGAGAATCCCATGGACAGAGGAACCTTGCAGGCTACAGTCCACAGGGTTGCAAAGAATCGGACACGACTGAAGCAATTTAGCCCACTGAGTGCTTATTACATTCCAGGCATTGAGCTATCAACTTTATATATATTACCTCATTTAATTTTCTCAACAATTCTCAAGGAGGAGATTGTTATTAGGTTTGTTTGTTTCTTTTTTTTTTTTTAAGTCTTAGTGATGAGAGCTGTCAAGTAACATGCTCAAGGTCACAAAGTTAGAAAGCAGTGGAGGTCATGGCCTTGTGCATGGAATCCATAAAGAAAGCTGAAGGGTCTGCCCACTGAGGCAGTGAGGAGCATACGATGATGGTTAAGGTGGGTTTGGAGTTCTGCACTGATTCGTGTGTCTTATTCCTAGAGCTGTGGCTGTGAAAGCGTGCAGCTCATTCTTCTACTGCAGGTTCCCACCTTTCCTCCGCTTCGAGTCATCACTTCTCCCTAAAGGGGTGATAAAATTCTCAGACATGGTGAACAAAGAGCATCCGTGGAAATCTCTGGTTTTGCCAAATAACAGTAGCAGAGTGCTGGGCTGCTTGCAGGTATAATAATCTGGCTCATCAGGCACTTACTTCTCTATCAGCCTGTCCTGGCATAGAAATTCCCCATGAGAAATCCAGGTTTTGAGTCTTAAAGGTTTCTGAGCTTTCTTGTTAAAAGACAAACATCCTTATAGAGATGATCATGATCTCAAATACCTTCAGGGGTGAGGTAGATAATTCACTTTTGAAAGGGATGGGGTAAGACCAGAAAGGTGCATTGGTTGCTATGGCAACCTGGGGACTGCCTGTCCTGCCCACAAACATTTATGACGTGGCATATAGTCTATGGACTTCCTGTCAAAGCGTAACCTATCTTTTTCCTCTCGTTAAGGTTCATTGTAGATGACGTGGAGAATAAAAACTACAGAGAAGTGTAAATTGAGGCTAAAAAATCCACAGCAAATTGAATCATCAATATCTTCCTCCCTCATAAGTACTATGGATATCTTGGCATATTCCCTTCGTTTTTCGTTTGTTTGTTTTTTTCCTGAGTATAAAAATCTGCTGCATCGTTGGGGTCTGTACTAAAGAAAACATTTGAACTTCTATGAAGAAATGAGGAGCAAAAATAAGATTGTGAGACCACATTTTAGACTGAGAATTAGCTACAAATAAGACATCAGGGGGATAAAACCTGGAGAGGTAGGTAGAAATAGTAAAACTTAAGAGAGTTAACGGGAGGTAGGGACCAGGATGTGGGCTTGCCACAGGAAAACTGGCCAGAGAAGACTTTCAGCTGGAGGCCTCCAAGGAGTGGCTGATGGAGACAGGACATAATACCTTTGGATGAAGTAGGAGTTGGGGTGCTCTGTTGCTCAATTGTGTCTGACTCTTTGTGACCCCATGGATTGTAGTCTGCCAGGCTCCTTGGTCTCGTCTGGGGATTCTCCAGGCACGAATACTGGAGTGGGTTGCCATTCCCTCCTTCGGTGGATCTTCCTGACTCAGGGCATCGAGCCCACATCTCCTGTGTTGGTAGGCAGATTTTTTACCTCTGAGCCACCAGGGACGCCCTAGGATTTGAGGATGAACTGTTAAATTAAAGGTTCTCAGAAGTCCTCTCTGCCCACTCCACTCCATCCTCGAATCAGCTTAAGATAAACCAATCCATTTCAGAAATTAAAAAAAAAAATACAGAACAGGAACTTTTTTCCCCAAGAAAATCTTAGGAGGAAGCCATTTATGTAAACAGGCTAAAGTGCACCTTGTCAGTTTTAAGGGGGGTTGGGGGGTCCTTACCTGCCCACCCCCAAACCCTGAGCTCATCCAAAACAGCTTATGAAAGCCCACATCTTCTCCTTGCTATCTGGCCTCCCCAGGAGAAGCACAGTCTTCCCCCCAAACCTTCTGGAGCTCCTGGAAACTGCTGATCCCAGCCACCCTCATTTCATTCTTTGGGTCCTCTCTGCATTGGTTCAGCTTGATGACCCTCCTCTTGTCGGGTTTGAGATGCATATTGACTTTTGCAAAGCTCCCGAGCCATCCCCAGAGAAAGACTGACTGATTTAGGGTAGAGGGTGGGGGAGAGGTATAGCGGTTTTCGATGTTAGTAAACAGGACAGCTTGCTGAAGATTAGCAGGAAACCATGAATAAAATCATCGGGATTTGATAAGGGATTTTTCTAGGAGACAATTAAAGATCCCCCCCCCCCCAGTATCTCCCTCCCCCTCCCCACAAAACTGGAGATGAAGGTCATGAAGATAACACATTGTTAGTCTCATACTTTTAAAATAGACGAAAGACAAAAATGCTTAACCTCTCGCTGCCCACGGGGCCTCTGTGCACTGCTTTTTGCCATTCTGTCATCTTTTTAGCAGGCGATACTTTCCTTTAATGCCTCCTACTTAATCCTCAATTTCTTTTAAACATCAGATATTGGCTAGGCTGGAACCTCATTTAGGCAGCAAAGAAACTCCAGTGCTCTGTGGCCACGACCAGCCGAGATGGGAAATATTTTTGATACAAAAGAATAATTCATTAAAGGAGGTAATGAAGGTGATTTAAACCGTCCACCACAAATATATCACAGAGTGAATAAAGCTCATCGCTCTCAGTTCAGGGTCATGGCTAAATGAAATGTTGTGAAAAGTGAAAAAAAAAAAAAAAAAGAAAGAAAGCAACTGCACAAATGGGTCAAAAAATCTCAGTGGGGCTCAGTCAAGCCTGACAGTTTAGAATTTGACAAACAAGCAGGATAAAAGGAGAATTCTATTAACATTATGAGAAAACCCTTCTGGAATAAAACACAATTTCCATGTCATTTTTTTTCACTCATGGGCATTTACATGGTCTTAGGGAAAAATCTGACTCGGGGCTGAAACTTTGCTTATCCAATTACAGCACAAGGGATCTCTCCCTCTCACACTCAGCCAAAAGCATAGATTGTCTATAAACCAGTGTGAACAGTATGGATAATGCAGAAATGTAGTGTCAGAGTGCAGAGCTGCACGATATGGGCCGTTGTGCCTGAGAGTCAGCTGGTTAGAGTTATACAGGGCACCTAGTTGACAAGGGCAGAGAGAACCAGAATCCAGAGAGGATCTACCCATCTACTAAGGTCCACACTAATCCACAGGTAGTTGGTTGTCCGCCGGCCCTGTAGGGTGAGGAGTTTAACATGAAAACTGGAGTATGTGTGCTGTTGAGAGAAGTCTCTTAGACCGTTCTTCCCCCTTTGTTTCTTCAAAGAGAATTTAAACTGTGTCTTGAGGAGACTCCCTGGTGGTTCAGTGATTAAGAATCTGCCTTGCAATGCATGGGACACGGGTTCGATCCCTGGTTGAGGAACTAAGATCCCACAGGCTACAGGGCAACTAAGCCTCAACTACGGAGCCTTTCTGCTGTAACAATTGATCCGAAGTCCTGCTGCTGCTGCTGCTGCTAAGTCACTTCAGTCGTGTCCCACTCTGGGTGACCCCATAGATGTCAGCCCACCAGGCTCCCCGGGCCCTGGGATTCTCCAGGCAAGAACACTGGAGTGGGTTGCCATTTCCTTCTCCAATGCATGAAAGTGAAAAAGTGAAAGTGAAGTGGCTCAGTCGTGTCCGACTCTTAGCGACCCCATGGACTGCAGCCCACCAGGCTCCTCCATCCATGGGATTCTCCAGGCAAGAGTACCGGAGTGGGGTGCCATTGCCTTCTCCAAAGTGCCACTACTAAGACTTTACTTCGCCAAATAAATAAATGTAAGTCACTTTAGTTGTATCCCGCTCTTCGCTGCTGCTGCTGCTGCTAAGTCGCTTCAGTCGTGTCCAACTCTCCGAGAACCCATGGACTGCAGCCTACCAGGCTCCTCTGTCCATGGGATTTTCCAGGCAAGAGTACTGGAGTGGGTTGCCCTTGCCTTCTCCGATCCTACTCTTTGCTATCTTACGAACTATAGCCCTCCAGGCTTCTCTGTCCATGGAATTCTCCAGGCAAGAGTATTGGAGTGGGTTTCCATGCCCTTCTCAAGGGGATCTTCCCAACCCAGGGATCGAACCTGTGTCTCTTCCATCTCCTGCATTGGCAGGCAGGTTCTTTACCACTAGTGCCACCTGGGAAGCCAAATGAATAAATAAATAGGTAATGTAAAAAAAAAAGACCGTATCTTGAGAAAATGAAGAAACCATACATCAATCAGAGGGGTCTTATCCTCCCATAAGACTCTCAGGCAGAGTCATTCAACTAACAACATGTACACCCTTGCTATATATCCGTTTTAAATATAGCAAGTGTGTCCACTGAATAACTCCATTATACAGCGATATTGTAGAGCACAGGGAGCTCTGCTCAGTGTGATGTGGCAGCCTGGATGGGCGGGGAGTTTGGGGGAGAGTGGATATGTATGGCTGAGTCCCTTTGCTATGTACCTATAACCATCACAACATTGGTAACATTGGTAACTTTCTATACTCCAATGTAAAAACTTAAAGAAACTGCAGTTGTGGTGTGGAAGAGGGGAAAGGCACTGTAAGATCTTACTATTACAGCTCCCTGAAGGACGTAAGGAAGCCCCATCCTCACCTCCCTGCTGGGTGGACTTCCAACCTCTGTCTGGGTATTTTTGGTGCCAGGATGCTCGTCACCACATAAGAGTCCAGTCTCTTGTTGGGTGGCTTGACTCCAAGGAATTCCTTTCCCAGATGGAGCCAGCCCCTTGACTATGTAAACTGGCTTCCAGTCTCTTTCAGGAAAACACACAACACATCTGTTACACACGACAGCCTTCCCGACATGATGTCTCTCACTCGGGGTCCTTTCCTTTCCATTTGGATTGAGTCTTATAGTTTGCTCAAATGACCATACCCCAAGTCCACTGAGATTCCAGAAAGAGGAATGGAAATCTGGTGAATCTCTCTTCCCTTCTTCTCTCTCCTCCACACTCAATTATCCTTTTTCTGAACTATTTGAGAATAAGTTATAGACATTCACAATTGTGGATTTCCTAAAAACAAGAATATTCACTTACCTAAGCACAGCTTATCAAAATCCAACAATATGCATTTACATAATACTATGTGTGGGTGCATGCCCAGTCTCTCAGTTGTGCCCCACTCTTTGCAATCCCATGGACTATAGCCCACCAAGCTCCTCTGTCCATGCAATTTTCCCATCAAGAATACTGGAATGGGTTGCTTTCTCCTTCCCCAGGGATGCTTCTCCAGGGGATCTTCCCGACCAGGGATCAAACCCAGGTCTCCTGCACTGCAGGTGAATTCTTTACCACTGAACCACCTGGGAACAAACTATGTAATTAAGTGTGCTAGTTGCTCAGTCTTTGTGACCTCATGGGCTCCCAACAGGCTCTTCTGTCCATGAGATTCTCCAGAAAGCAATACGGGAGTGGGTAGCCATTCCTTTCTCCAGGGCATCTTTCTGACCCAGAATTGAACCCAGGTCTCCTGCATTGCAGGTGGATTCTTTACCATTGAGCCAGCAGGAAAGCTGCTGCTGCTGCTGCTAAGTCGCTTCAGTCATGTCCGACTCTGTGTGACCCCATAGACGGCAACCCACTAGGCTCCTCTGTCCCTGGGATTCTCCAGGCAAGAATACTGGAGTGGGTTGCCATTTCCTTCTTCAATGCATGAAAGTGAAAAGTGAAAGTGAAATCGCTCAGTCGTGCCTGACTCTTAGCGACCCCATGGACTGCAGCCCACCAGGCTCCTCCGTCCATGGGATTTTCCAGGCAAGAGTACTGGAGTGAGTTGCTGTTGCCTTCTCTGCAGCAGGAAAGCAGCACTGGGTTAATCTAAACACCTTATTCAGACTTTACCAACTGCTTCACTAATGCCTTATGCAGGGAAAGAAAAAAAATAATTTTGGTCCAGGGACTAAATTCTCACTATATATTGTACTTACATGCCATATCTTTTTAAAAAAAATTATTGAAGTACAGTTGCTTTGCTATTGTGTTGTATTGTGTTTGTTTCTGCTGTTCAGTAATATGAATCGGCTATTGTTGTTCAGTTGCTCAGTCCCATCCAACTCTTTGCAAACCCATGGACTGCAGCATACCAGGCTTCCCTGTCCTTCACCATCTCCCAGAGCTTGCTCAAACTCATGTCCATCAAGTCGGTGATGCCATCCAACCATCTCATCCTCTGTCGTCCCCTTCTCCTCCCGCCTTCAATCTTTCCCAGAACCCGGGTCTTTTTCAATGAGTCAGTTCTTCGCATCAAGTGGCCAAAGTATTGGAGTTTTAGCTCCAGCATCAGTTCTTCCAATGAATATTCAGAACTGATTTCCTTTAGGATGGTTTGATTGGATCTCCTTGCTGTCCAAGGGACTTTCAAGAGCCTTCTGCAACACCACAGTTCAAAAGCATCAATTCTTCGGTGCTCAGCTTTCTTTATAGTCCAACTCTCACATCCATACATGACTACTGGAAAAACCATAGCTTTAAGTAGATGGACCTTTGTTGACAAAGTAATGTCTCTGCTTTTACGTATGCTGTGTCTGTTGATCATAGCTTTCCTTCCAAGGAGCAAGCGTCTTTTAATTTAATGGCTGCAGTCACCATCTGCAGTGATTTTGGAGCCCAAGAAAGTAAAGTCTATCACTGTTTCCATTGTTTCCCCATCTATTTGCCATGAAGTGATGGGACTGGATGCCATGATCTCAGTTTTTTGAATATTGAATATTGAGTTTTATTCTGCTACATGTATACATATATCCCTGTGTCATGTCTTTTTGGTCTTTGTTAGCTGAATTCCTTGGTCTTTTTTTTTTTTTTTGGCCTTTTACTACTTTCACATTTTTGAAAAGTGTGAATCAGATATTTACAGCATATCCCTCATCTTTGGTTTGCTGATTTTCCTCGTGGTTACGTTCAGGTTATGCATTTTGGTTCAGGAATATCATAGTACGGATACTCAAGTGATGCTGTGTCTTTCTCAGAACATCTTGTCTTCTGTTGTTGACCCTGGTCACTTGATTAAGCTGATATCTGCCACTGGATACCAGTTTCTACACTGGAAAATTAATATCATCCTTTTATGATTAATTAGTATTTTGTGGGAGGGGAAGATCTCTTAGAGGAGGATATGGCAACTCACACCACTATTCATGGACAGAGAAGCCTGGTGGGCTATAGTCCACAGGGTTGCCAAGAGTCTGAAATGACTAAGAGGAATTAGCACGCACGCACAGTGGGACATCCTCAGGGGGGTGTGGCCAGGAGAGCCTTTGATTGATGTTGCCTTTTCCCATTGGTTTCAGAGTCTAACAGCCGCAGGGCAGTGAACAGAAGCTACGTCCCCGGTTTGCTCAGGCTGCATCAGGATTGGCACAGCCACGACACGGCCAATTCCTTCGTTCCGATCCGCCGGGCGCTTCTGCTCTGCCTCAAGCATATTGCCAAGCTCCGATCGGGCAGGGAGGCCTTCCTGGCAGCTCAGGGCATGGAGATCCTTTTCAGCACCATACAGGTAACCTGCATGGGGACTGCCTCTGTAGTTGGATGGCATGTGAAGGAAGTCATTTAGGACTCACCCTTCACAGAGCTGGGAAATCTCAGTATGTTTCTTGCTTCTTGCTCTGGGCAGATGTTCTGGACTCAAATCCTCGTTCCTTCACTCACTCATGTATTGATTGACTCACTTATTAATTGGGTACACCTGGGTCAGGAAGACCCCCTGGAAGAGGGTGTGGCAACCCACTCCAGTGTTCTTGCCTGGAGAATCCCATGGACAGAGGAGCCCGACAGGCTACAGTCCATAGGATCACACAGAACTGGACACGACTGAAGTGACTGAGCAGGCACGCACGCACAGTGTGTACACACTGAGCGGAGCCGGGATCGAGAGCGTTGCTTTTTTGTTGCTGGGGTACAGTTGCTTTACAGTGTTATTTTCTGCTGTACGACAGTGAATCAGCTATATGTGTACATGTGTCCCCTTCCTCCTGAGCCTCCCTCTCATCCCCACATTCCATTCATCTAGATTATTACAGAGCACCGAGGCAAGCTCCCTGTGCTATTCAGCAGATTCCCTCTAGCAATCTAGAGGGATTTTTTTACACATGGCAGAGCACATGCTTCAATCCCAATCTCCCGATTCATCCCCATCCCGTGTCTGCACGTCCGCTCTCTACATCTGCTTCTCTATTCCTGCCCTGCAAATAGGTTCATCCATACCATTTTTCTAGATTCCACATACATGTGTTAGTGCTGATTTTAAAGCTAGAGAACCTGGCTTCAGATCTCAGATCTGGCGCCTACTGCTGTGCAGTGACTCCATCTCTCTGGGTTTCAACCTTCTTCTTAAAAAAAAAAAAAAAAGACGAAAGTGATAAAATCTAGGTTTTCTACGTGGCCTGGATAAGTTAACATAGACACATCTCGTTTAGCAGGGTACTGCCATGACTTCACTGCTTTATGAGGGCGAGTGTTTATTGGAATAGCGAGTAGTTATTGGGACCTCACGGTGAATGTGATAGACAAGATCCCTGACCTTTTGGGGGCAAATGTTCCAACAGAGAGTCAGACATTAAGGAAGCAAATGATTCAGTCTGGAATATAATTTCATATTGCTCTGTGGGATCAATAGAGGAAGGGCACGGGTCCACAGTGACTCCTGCATGGGCAGAGAGAAGGTCTTCTCTTAGAGACATCAGGTCTTTGAGTGGGTGACACCTAAGCTGAGACCTGAATTATTGAGGGAGCCGGTCATGCCAAGTTTAGGAGGAAGGACATCCCAAGCAAAGGGAGTAGCACCTACGAAAGCTGTCACTGATCTCTGCCCCAGTGGAATATGTGTCTAGGGTTTCCTGGATTTCAACCAAATAACACATTCCTTAGTTTCACTTGATTAGGGCTAATGTAAGCACCATCGTGGGCTTCCCTGGTGACTCAGATGGTAAAGAATCTATCTGCCTGAAATGCAGGAGACCTGAGTTTGATCCCTAGGTCGGAAACAGCCCCTTGAGAAGAGACTTTCAACCCACTCCAATATTCTTGCCTGGAGAAACCCATGGACAGAGGACCTTGGTGACCTGCAGTCCATGGGGTCGCAAAGAGTCGGATAGGATTGAGTGACTAACACACACACTCAGGCACCATCTTGCAAGGCTGCCTATACGTTCTCCATGAATAATGTGAGTGTCTCCCAGGTACCCGTCATCTGTTCACCCACCCTCTGTTGGGGCCAAAGCAGCTGTGTTTCACACACATTATGTTCTTTTCTGTCTTCTTATTTGGACTTCCCTGGCGACTCAGTGGTAAAGAGTCTGCCTGCCAATGCAGGAGAAATGGGGTTCAATCCCTGTATCTGGACGATTCCCTGGAGTAGGAAATGACAACCTGCTCCAGTATTTTTGCCTGGGCAATTCTATGGGCAGAGGAGTCTGGCAGGCCACACTCCATGGTGTCACAAAAGAGTCTGACATGACTTAGCGACTAAACAATGCTTGAAAAGTGAAAATGAAAGTCGCTCAGTGGTGTCAAACTCTTTGCAGTCCATGGAATTGCTCTAGGCCAGAACACTGGAGTGGGTAGCTGTTCCCTTCTCCAGGGGATCTTCCCAACCCAGGGATCAAACCTGGGCCTCCCGCATTGCAGGCAGATTCTTTACCAGCTGAGCCACCAGGGAACCCCACAAATACTGGAATGAGTAGCCTATCCCTTCTCCAGTGGATCTTCCCAACCCAGGAATCAAACCCAGGTTCTCCTGTGTTGCAGGCAGATTCTTTACCAGCTAAGCTACCAGGGAAGCCCAAACAATGCTTAATATCTTCATATTAGTCTCTGTACTCCCTTCATCTGTCTCATTGCTTCTCTCTGGACACCTTCCAATTTCTCTCCACCTGAGTACATCTGGGGTAATGAAGCAGTCAACCAGAGTGCTGTTTTCCAATCATGCTATCTGTAGACTCTAACCATTTTAAAAAAGCTTTTCCCCTCTAAACAATAACATAATATTGCACTGCAAGCCAATATCTAATTTTTTTGTCTGCTATCACCTCTGGGTTTCTCTCCATCATTACAGTTTTCAGAGTTTCTCGGTCATGAAATAGCTACCTTTTCCATTCTGTCCCTCTGGATGAGGAAATGCTCTGAATTTTTCCAAGTTGCACCATACTTTGTAAGCTTGTGTTCCCCAAATCTCAAATTTCTCCCAGCCCTGTGAAACTGCCCCCTGCTATGCTGATCTTTCACAGCCCCCTACTCTGGCTCGTGTGCTGCAGCCAGCTCCTCTGCCCCTGCCCTCTGCATTTTTGACTGTTTCTCAGATCTGTGTTTTTTTTTAAAAAAAAAAAAAAACAAAACAAAAGAGCAGAAAAGACAGAAGATGTTGATCCCAGAGGTACAGGTCTTTGACACAGAGAGGGTGGAGAAGATTCGAAGTGAAGCCCAGACATAAAAGCAGCTGTGAGCCTAGAAGCAGGCTTCTAGAAGCAGTTCCTCAGCAGGTCGATAAAGACCTCAACTGCTCAATTAAGCAAATTTACAGTGAGCTCCCAGCCTCCAATTACTGTTGGGACTGAAGCAGGATGTGAGAGAGGCAGACTCTGCATTTGGTGGCCAGGTTTCTCTTGCCTGCAGGCCTCCCAGCACCTGGACTCCGGGCTCTGAGCACAGATGCTGTTGCAGCTGTGCTGCAGGTGGGGCTTCACATCTATCCTCTCCCCTCTCCTGCCAGAGACGGCACGGGAGCTGCAGGACGGCCAACCTGGGAACCTTGGATCTGGGGATGTCATTCTGGCCACTATTGCATATTATGCTGCTGCTGCTGCAGCTAATGGTAATAACACTGAAAATGCAGGAGAAGAAGAGGAAGAAGAAGAAAATGAAGGAAGAGATGGAAGAGGCGGGAGGCGGGGGTCACGGAGGAAATTTGTGTTGAATGCTTACTATAGCCCAAGACTGGCATAGCAGCTTATGCAGACTTTCTGATTTCAATACTTTTAAAGGATTTGGTGGCTCAGATAGTACAGAATCTGTCTGCAATGTGGGAGACCCGCGTTCGATCCCTGGGTCGGGAAGATCCCCCGGAGAAAGGAACATTAACCCACTCCGGTATTCTTGCCTGGAGAATTCCATGGACAGAGGAGCCTGATGGGCTGCAGTACATGGGATCATAAAGACTTGGACATGACTGAGCGACTAACACTATCTACCTAAAGGATTTGAAACTGATGAT
Organism: Bos grunniens; assembly: GCF_055505025.1. Lineage (NCBI taxonomy): Eukaryota > Metazoa > Chordata > Mammalia > Artiodactyla > Bovidae > Bos > Bos grunniens. The sequence continues at coordinate 53,329,055 of NC_141185.1, read as the reverse complement.
CTTTTTTAAATTGGCTTATAATTGCTGTACAATGTTGTGTTAGTTTTCCCCTCTCTCTTGAGCCTCCCTCCCACCCTTCCCATCCCACCCCCTAAGTCATCACAGAGACTGAGATGAGCTCCTTGTGCTACACATTAACTTCCCACTAGCTATCTGTTTTGTGCATGTTAGTGTATATATCATGGTCTTACTTAAGAGTCCAAGCTTCTGTCCAATGCACCAGAATTGAGTGCATTGGACAGAAGCACTCAGTTCTCCAAAATGAGTGTGATCAAAGCTGCTACATGGTGGCAAGGTCCCTATCCTCAGAGTTTCTGATTCAGTAGGTCTGCGATGGAGCCTAGAATTTGTGTTTTTAACAAGTTCCTAAGTGATGCTGCTGCTTCTGGACTGGGGATCACACTTGGAGAACCGCTGTCCTGTACCATTTTTATTGGTGTTTGTGGTGTCATTACAAGTCTACTAGGCGTGAAAGCGACTGAGAAAGAACTGTTTTTGAGTCCTTCCCACAGCTCCTGCTCATCGTAGTGTTCTTCACTTTGCTGCTGAGGTCGCTGCTTGCCGTGTTTCTCTCTCAATAACCCCACCTCTTTGTTTCTTGGGTCCTGCATCCTTGCACAGATTCTCTGAGCATCCTTTAAATGTTCAGAGGATCACATTGTCCATAATGCAGTGAGGTTGTGTGTAACATACTGGGATCTTGCTGGAGCTCTGCATGAGGAAGGACAAAGAATCCTGACAGTTTGCATGTAAGGTTAAAAAAGAACCCCCGCTAGGATGCCCTGAAATAATTTGAGATAGTTACCAATTTTGAGAAATGGGTAATTGCAGATGGAATAAACTTGTATGAGATAATCAGATAAAGGGGCCATTCAGTCTCTGGAGCCAGAACAGCTTCTGAGACCTAAAACTTTGCTACGAATGGTTGTTTGGAAGCTTAATTATGTGTCATAATCACCCAGAGCGCTCATTTATATGCAGATAACTGGACTCCACTCCCAGAGTTTCTCATCATTAGATCTGAGCTAAGGTACAAGATTCTGCATTTCTCATAAGTATTCAGGGGATGTTAATGTTGCTGATCTGGAACCCTCACTTTGAGAACCACAAGAGTAAGCCATGATAGTCTTTTTAAAAGTTGCAGCACTACCTACAATAGCCAGGACATGGAAGCAACCTAAATGTCCATCAAGAGGGAAATGGATAAAGAAGATGTGGTGCATGTTTACAATGGAATATTGTTGTTGTTGTTCAGTTGCCAAGTCATGTCCGACTGTTTGCTACTCCCTGGACTGCAGCATGCCACACCTCCCTGTCCCTCACCATCTCCTGGAGATTTCCCAAGTTCATGTTCATTGCATAGGTGATGCCATCCAGCTATCTCATCCTCTGAGCCTCTCTTCTCCTTCTGCCCTCAATCTTTCATAGCATCAGGGACTTTTCCAATGAATCGTCTGTTCGCATCAGATGAACAGAGGAGCCTAGTGGGTTACAGTCCATGAGATTGCAAAGAGTCAGACACAACTGAAGGGACTTAATGCTCACGCCCACATGGTAGAGACGATTATTTGCAAAGCAGATTTCAACTTGTCAAGGATCATGCTGGCTGCCACTGGAGAGGAGTATCCCAGGGCATGAGAGGAGGAGGAGTTAGCAGGGCAAGGGGAGAAGTCAGACCATGAGAGTTGAGGCAGGAGATGCTGATGGCTTTGGCTGGTGAGAAGCACTTGTCACTCAGTCTGCTTGTAACCCCATGAACTATAGCCCACCAGGCTCCTCTGTCCATGGGATTTCCAACAGGAAAGAATACTGGAGTGGGTTGCCATCTCCTTCTCCAGGGGATCTTCCCAACCCAGGGATGGAACCTGCATCTCCTGCATTGCAGGCAGATTCCTTACCACTGAGCCACCGTGGAAGCCCAGTGAGAAGCAGATCTGGAGCTTAAACCCAGGACTGTTTCTTCCTTGAGCACCTCTTCCACTAGAACATCTCATTTTGTTATTGCAAGAATTGTTTCTAGGACTCCGCCGTGAGTTAGCCGTGGTCTCCTAAGATCTTTTCAGATTCTTATGAGATTTTATGATCCTAATGATGCCTCCTGGCATCCTCCTAGCTCACTTACTGAGTGTTTACTATTAGGCACTCATCTTACATATAACTCATTTAATTCAGACACAGTCTATGAGAGAGGTTCTGATAGCATCTCTTCTTTACAGATAAGGAAGTTGAAAAGAGAGGTATAGTAACTCACCAGGGTTCTGAGTTGTACAGTTAGTCCTCGTCAGCCCAGGATTTGTTTTTTTTTTTCAACATTAAACTTTTTATTTTATATTAGGGTATAGTCAGTTAACAATGTTGTGGTAGTTTTAGGTGAATAGCAAAGGGACTCAGCCATACATATATAGTATCCATTCTCCCCCAAATTCCTGTTCCATCCAGGTTGTCACATAACACTGAGCAGAGTTCCCTGTTCTCTGCAGTAGGTTATCCATTTTGAATATAGCAGTGTACATGGTCTTTCCAAACTCTCTAACTATCCCTTCTCCCCCGGCCACTGTAAGTTCATTCTCCAAGTCTGGGAGTCTCTCTCTGTTTGGTAAATAAGTTCATTTGCATCATTTCTTTTTAGATTCCACATTTAAGGGATGTCATACAATATTTCTCCTTCTCTGTCTGACTTACTTCACTCAGTATGGCACTCTCTAGGTCCATCCATGTGGCTGTAAGTGGCATCATTTCATTCTTTTTATGGCTGAGAAGTGCTCCACTGTGTACACGCACCACAGCTTCTTATCCCTTCCTCTGTCGATGGACATTTAGGTTGCCTCCATGTCTTGGCTGTTGTAAACAGTGCTGCAGTGAACATCGGGGTGCAGTCAAGGACTTGGATTCAGATGGCCTTGCTCTGATCTGAGCTGTGTGCTATCCTCTATTTCACTTACGTATTATGAAAGTAGGATATTTATCACCCCGCAGCTGACTCAGTGATATTAAATGTGAGTTGAATATTTTAAGCAGTCTTGTATTTCATCGTCTTTTTCAAGTAGCAGGTGGATGACTCAGAGTTACAGGAAGAGTGTGCCTATAGATGTCACCTTTGCCACAATTCTGAGATATTTGTCCACAGAGATCCGATATCTTGGACTCTTATCATTTGATGTTACACAACACAAGTGGCTACCCTGCATTTGCAGGAGCCGGAGGGTATATGCCTGCTTAAATTTTGTGTCCTGAGCCCCTTCTTGCCTCACCTGGGTCTTGGTCATGATGCATTCATACTAGGAAAATGTTGGTGAAAGATCTAGGCATTTCTGTTACAATACCTTGGACTCAAGGATTATCTTTGTTCTTTTAAATTAATTTTTATTGGAATATGGTTGCATTTGGAGTAGGAAATGGCAACCCACTCCAGGGTTCTTGCCCAGAAAACACCATGGATGGAGGAGCCTGGCTGGTTACAGTCCATGAGGTCACAAAGAGTTGGACATGACTGAGCACACGTGCGCATAGTTCCTTTACAATCGTGTGTTCCTTTCGGCTGTACAGGAAAGTGAGTCAGCCACACACACACACACACGTCCCTTCTTTTCTGGTTTCCTTCTCATTTAGGTCACCTGGAGCACTGAGCAGCGCTTCCTTAGCTTCACAGTAGGTTCTCATTAGTGGTCTATCTTATACATAGTATCAGTCCAAGGATCACCTTCAAATTCATAAATGTTTTCTCCAGAGTAGAGCAGACACCCAACATAACATTATCCCTAATGTCTAGGTTTCTGGAGACACTGTCACCCAAAGTCAGTTCATGGCATGGCCTAATCCAACAGGACACTTGGACTTGACTCCATCCTTGTACTTGCTTTTTCACCTGCACCATCCCACACCAAGTAAAGCATTGTTTCCATCATCAGCAATAAACCAATGACAGTCATAGACCTGGCTTCCAGAGTCCTGGCAGATTTGAGCAAGTTTCCTGGCCTGGACTTGGCTCCATATCTCCTAAGGTTGTAACTCAGAGCATTACCTCTGATCAGTCATCCACCTCACTCACCTCTCTTTATCATCCACATTCAGTTCTCTCTTTTTCCAATCCTCCTAGCTTTCACTAAGCACTTGAAACTATTTGAGCAGTCCCAGTGATGAAGTGGGCTTCCTGGGTAACTCAGATGGTAACTGCAGGTCTCCCTGCAGTGCAGGAGACCTGGCATCGATCCTGGGTTGGGAAGATCCCCTGGAGAAGGGAAAGGCTACCCACTTCAGTATTCTGGCCTGGAGAATTCCATGGACAGAGGAGCCTGGTGGGCCACAGTCGCAAAGAGTCGCACGTGACTGAGTGACTAAGTCTTTCGGTGATGAAATAGCCTCAACTAATTTATTTTCCATGGAAAGTGCGCCTGCTGTTGGTTCAGGTTACCTGATTGGTATTGTCTGAGCACACTGAAGAGAGATAGTGTGGTTTTTTCTTTTTGATGTGGACCAATTTTAAAGTCTTTATTGAGTTTGTTACACTATTGATTTTGTTGCTTTTATATTTTGGTTTTTTGATTGCAAGGCATGTGGGATCTTAGCTCTCTGACCACGGACTGAACCCACACCTTCTGCATTGGAAGGTGAAATCTTACCCATTGGCCCACTAGGGAAGTCCCAGGCATTCTTGATTGTATTAAGAACTTTCTGTTTTGAAAGTTGGCTTACTTTTATTTCACTCTGGAGTCATTTGGGTAGCTTGAATTCATGGCTTAAATTTTATTAACTTTTTCCCCTCCATGTTCTTTCCTGTGGGGCTGCCTGTAATGTGGGCCTGAAGGTGCCAGGCAGGGCATCACTGTAGACAGTCCCTGCTCTGTGGAATGTTCTAAAGCGTCCTCCATATCTCCTGCTATGACTTATTGGCCTCAGAGCTTACTGGAAGCCCTTTAGGAATATCATGCTGGAGGCTTTCATTAATCAACTCTCTGTACCAAATCAGGAGACAAAATGTTTACTAAGAGACTGAAGGAAATGGCCATGCTTTTGCCAAAGAGATCCTGACCACTCCCAACTCACTCTCTTTCTCTCAGTTTAGTATACTTGTTCTTAGATTTTTCACGGTGCCCGAAAAGCAGGATCTTGTCATGTTCCATCAGCATCAAAATGTTAGCTCTTGCAAACTCAATTTTTCTTTGCTTTGTCTTGCTACCAAGAGGGACGGACACTGTGGGCTTTGAGAAGAGGCATGCTATTTAATTTAGGTGCTTGGGATTCTCTTAATCTTTCTTCCGATTTCATATTTTACATTTTCCTTGATATTTCCCCCTCAGATAATAGCTGAAAGAGAACAGTAAGACTTCTATCAGTTCAGCTGCTCATTTTCTAATTTAGGGGATAATTCACAGTGACACATGGGTGGTTGAAGGAAGATACCATTTCCTTTCCTTCCCTTGGCTCTTCTAGACAATGTCTTACCTTAGGTGCAGCCTCCCTTGAAAATCTTTCAGGTCTATTTTCAGACTTAATTCACTCCAGTAATATATGAGCTGTAAAAGAGAAATAAAACTGTAGATGATAGACTGGACCAAAGCAGATTCTACATTAGACAAAATGCTACGTTAGAATGTTCAGATTAGATGGTCTACCTTTAGGGTATTTGCTGTGCATTTAGGCTGTGTGCAGTTCGTTACCTAAAATACCATTATAGCAAAGGGATTCTGCACAAGATGGTGGTGTCTGATAGGATATTCTCTTTGTTTAGAACTGCCTGGATGACCAAAGTCTGGAGCCTGTCATCTCCACTGGTCTTCAGATCCTGAGACAATGCTACCCTAAGAGTCCACTTCCCTTGGTCACAAGCAGCAGCGCATATTCTTTTCCAGTCCCTGGGATCGTCACCTCTGAAACTCCACGTGTTCTAACTGAAGGTAAATATGTGGATATACAGATCTTCCTGCAGCTCAGTGGTAAAAAGTCCACCTGCCAATGCAGGAGAGGCGGGTTTGATCCCTGGGTTGGGAAGTTCCCCTGAGGGAGGAAATGGCAACCCACTCCAGTATTCTTGCCTGGAGAATCCCATGGACAGAGGAGCCTGGCAGACTGCACTCCATAGGGTCACAAAGAGTCAGACACGACTGAGTGACTAAGCACATACACAATATGTGGGTAGTTATTCTGTACTCATGTTGCTAGCTGTAAGCTTTATGATGAATTTTTGCATTTGGATAATATTTCAGAGGAATGTGGATGAAAGTAGAATCAGTTTTTTCATAATACCAAGCTCATTAATGTTGTCCTTTATTATTAATTGTTGCCAGTTTGCATCACTGACTCGATGGACATGAGTTTGAGTAGGCTCCAGGAGTTGGTGATGAACAGGGAAACCTGGCGTGCTGCAGTCCATGGGGTGACAAAGAGTTGGACACAACTGAGTGACTGAACTGAACTGAACTGATGGAATGACTATAGTCATCTCAGCTGATGTTAAAAAAAAAATCTATTTCCAGTCCCATGGTGGAGCCCCTCCACTGTACAGACTGGTTCTGGAATGAATTTGCCCTAAGGATGGAATTGAAATCAAACTTTTGCTGTTTACCACCCCCACAGTAGTCATGTTAGAATATGTGACAGTGTGATTGTCCAATGTCCAAGAAGATTTTATTGTCAGAAGAGTCTAGTGGTTTTCAACTTTGTCCTTTTTCCAGGGAACAGATTTTCTGTAGGCATCCTCTTGTTGTAATGACACTGGATGCTTTCTTTGGACTTTTGTTTTAAATACGTTCCTTCGTACTAAAATTAGGGAGTCAGTCAAAGTGCTGTCGACATTACAGCAGCTTTGACATGTATGTGATCACTAAACCCTGGCAATGTTAGTTGCATAACTACTTCTATATCGGGTGGAGGAAGCCAGAATGGTCCACGTGCCTGCTAAGTCGCTCAGCCGTGTCCAAATCTTTGTGACCCCCTGAACTCTAGCCCACAAAGCTCCTTTTTCCATGGGATTCTCCAGGCAAGAATACTGGAGTGTGTTGCCATTTCCTCCTCCAGGGGATCTTCCCAACTCCGGGACTGAACTGCATCTCTTGCACTGCAGGCATATACTTTACTGCTTGAGCCATCTGGGAAGCCACGCGTCATTTTATTCTGCACTCGTTTTGCATTCAGCATGGGGCAGCACTTTAGACTTCATGAGATAGTGCTCTTGTGTGCCTGTATTTGCACAAATTACACATTCAATAATCACTAGCCTGTGTTGAGGTCTTGTGCACTTCATAATAGCCTCCTAGTTGTAAAAAAAAGTACTAACCATTGTGTTGTAAGAATTGCAACCCACCTCTGTTTTTTTTCCCCCACTTAGAAGATTATGAAGATGATGGTGAGGAAGAGGAGGACAAGGACTCAGACTCTGAAGATGTGAAAGAGGAAGTAGGTACACTTGCCCTCGATTCAGATGCTCTCCACATTCACAATTCTCAAAGGAAAGTGCCCTTTTCTATGTGCAGCTGAACCCAGAGTAAATTTTAAGGACACACTTTTGTGCTTCTCTGGTAGCTCAGCTGGTGAAGAATCTACCTGCAATGCAGGAGACCCCAGTTCGATTCCTGGGTCAGGAAGATCCGCTGGAGAAGGGATAGGCTCCCCACTCCACTATTCTTGGGCTTCCCTGGTGGCTCAGCTGATACAGAATCCGCCTGCAATGCGGGAGACCTGAGTTCAACCCCTGGGTTGGGAAGATCCCCTGGAGAGGGAAACGGCTACCCTCTCCAGTATTCTGGGCTGGAGAATCCAGGCAAAGAGTCGACACGACTGAGCGACTTTCACTTTGTGCTTCCACTCTAGGGCCCCAAAGATACTGATGCTCAGTTAATGACTGCAACTGTTGTCCTTTTCATCTTGGTAGGTCCTGTACAATCTTATTGTCACATCAGAGGCTATCCATTATTAAGGCACTAGTATTCCATCAGGATGAGCCTCAGGTAGACACTCCTGGTTGGTGTATTTAATAAGTGTGAATGGCATTCAGGCAAAGAGACCACGGAAAGATTTTCTAGGGAAATTTTTCTGGTAGATCTCCAGTATCTTTGTAAGTTAGCCTTTCCTACTCACTCTGTACACACAGGGCCACTGTGTCGTACAACTCCATGTACCTTGGAGTCGATGTGAGCTGTATTCCTTTGGGTTGTGTCGTGAGCATCCTAACCAGTGGGAGAGTAGTGCCTGTTGGTCTCTATCACTGCTAACCTGTGCTGTAGAGTGGAGGCCAGCAAACTTTCTAGGAGAGGTCAAATGATCATCGCTGTAGGCTTCGTGGACCTTTCAGTCTCTCAATGACTCAGCTTTGCTGTGGTGGCACAAAGGCAGATGTAGACAGACGTGCAGACAAAAGGGACAGTGGGGCACAGTGTACTGACTGCGTTTCCAGAAAAGACTTCCTGAACGCTGGCACCATTGGCATTTGACCAGATAATTCTTAGCTGCGGTGGCTTGTCTTGTGCATTGTAGGGTGTTTAGTAGGACCCCTGACCTCAGTGCGCAGGGTGCTGGTGACACCCACCACTTTGACCCCCAGTCACGAGCAAAACTGTCTCTTGTTGTTTAGTCACTAGGTCGTGTCCGACTCTTGGAGACCCCATGGACTGTGGCCCTCAGAGCTCCTCTGGGATTCTCCAGGCAAGAACACTGGAATGAGTTGCCATTTCCTTCTCCAGGGGATCTTCCTGACCTAGGGATCAGGATCAAACCCGAGTCTCCTATATTCTTGAGTCACCCGAGAAGCCCAAAACTGTCTCTAGGACTTGCCACATATCTCTGGGGGTGGGGTGGGGAGGGGATCACCCTGTGGTTGAGAACTCCTGCTCTAGAAAAATGATAATTCATCTATGAGTTATAATTATATCTCCATTTCTGTTGGTGGCCATGAACAAGTTCCTTCAAGTTATAGTTCCTTAATTTTGACACTGGAGAAATAAGACTGAAAAGCATGCACTAGCTTTTATGACATTCCTGGAGATGAAGTCTGAGTTTAAAAATCTGTCTATTTATCATCTACCATCTGTATGTCTATCTATCTATCTCATATCTATTTATGTACTAGCTATATATCTGTCATCTATCTTTGTTGATATATCTATCATCTACTACCTTTCTATTATGTATATATCTATTTACCTGTCTCATGTGTATCTATCTGTCTATCAAGCTACTTATCTACCTATCATCTCTATCTGTAGTTCTATTTCACCTTTATCTATCTATATATTTATCTATCTACTTGTCTATCATCTATATGTCAATTTATATATCTCACGTCTGCCTACCTATCTATATCCATCTATCTAGCTCATCTGTATCTATCTGTTCATCTATCTAGCCATCCATCATTCCATCCTCCTCTCTCCCTTCTCTTCCACCTACATATCTACCTAGAGAGAAAGGGACTTTTTGCATTCTCTATCATAATAATCACCCACCTTGCTATTAGTAGTACAAGACATAGAGGGTCTACCTCTTAGTGAGCTCTCTAAGTTAAGGCTGTTACTGATATTATAGTGTGCTCAGAGTTTTGCTGATAAACAGAATCATTTTTGAAGTCATCAGAAGCAAATTGGCTCTTTGCTGTGGCTTGCCGGTACAGGCCTATGGAGAACTTGCTGAATTATTTGAATAATACTGTGCTGCTGCAGTCATTCATCAATGCCACTTTCCCTCCCCTCTTGCGGGCTCTTTGATAACTGAATGTTTGATGCAGAATGTCAGCAATCTCTTGTATCTGATATGAAGGCACAAGTTGCAGGCTGGTGCCTGACTTCACACAGCACGGGGTTGTGGGGTGGGGAGCTCTCAGACCATCTCCCTGCCCCCACCCCTGGCTCTGCAGATGATGGTGGGTTGGGATGGAGTGGAATCTAAACAAATAAATAAATCCAGCTGGGAAGGAAGCATAAGACAAATGAGTGAGGCCCTGGAAATAATTCATCACGAGCCTTCAAGCCCAGGAGAAGGTGAGAAGTTAGTGTGTGAGCATGCATTGTAGAGAAACAGAGGAACAGTGGAGTAAGGGCTTGATTCTGGGGGTGTTGCAAGAGTCGGGGAACTGGTGCCTCAGCAAACTTGTTTTCCCCAGGAGAAGCCAGCAGCATTTTCTCCTAGATTTGTGGCCAAGCCTTCCCAGGTGATGCTAGCTGTAAAGAACTTGCCTGCCAATGCAGGAGACATAAGAGATGCGGGTTTGATCCCTGGGTCAGGAAGATCTCCTGGAGGAGGAAATGGCAACATACTCCAGTATTCTTGTCTGGAGGATCCCATGGACAGAAGAGCCTGTCGGGCTACGGTCCATAGCGTCACAAAGAGTCAGACATGAATGAAGTGACACAGCAGCAGCAGCATATGGGCAAGAAACCAAGAGTATTTATTGCTGGTCAGAGAAGTGACCCAGGACTTTATGGCCTTTTCATTTGAAAAATCTTAGTTGCTAATTGGGAGAAGTCTGTTAGAAAGAATTATTAAAAGGAACTTCTTATATCTGTAAAGGGTCTTGAGTGTGGATAGTCAGATTGCTATTCTTTGAAAAGTGTCATCATAAGGAAGGAGAAACTTACAATGAATATCAACTGGGAATTGGCCATGATTTTTCCTTCATGAAAATAAACATTAGATTTAGATAGACCCTGGAGAAGAGGATGTACAGAGTGAATTCAAGCTCTTCCTTCCTTTTTTTCCTCCTCTTAAACTTTTTATTTCTTTCAGATATTTTCTTGGATATGATTCGTGCGTGCAGCAGCATGCTAAGTTCTTAGGGATGATACTACTACTAAGTACTAAGGATTCGCTCAGTCGTGTCTCTTTGCGACCCCATGAACCGTAGCCCACCAGGCTCCTCCGTCCATGGGATTCTCCAGGCAAGAGTACTGGAGTGGGTTGCCATTTCCTTCTCCAAGGGATCTTCCCGACCCAGGGATCGAATCCAGGTCTCCCGCATTGCAGGAAGACGCTTTAACCTCTGAGCCACCAGGGAAGTGAGACCCCAAAACCTATTTTCTGTTCTCCAAAATTCACCTTAACCAAATTCTAAGTAACCAAGTACATTCTATGTATTTATGACCCTGAATCATATCTATTTGTTAAAAAAAAGTTAACTGCTAAAGAAAAACACAACTGTGAAAGACTTGGTGATATTCCAAATAAGGCCTCAAAATTTTCTCCTGCACTGAGAATACACCTTTACCTTCTAATCAAAGCCAACGTTAGTGTTACATTTTTGAAAGGCTGCTAGCTGTAATGGAGAAGTAACGAGCGATCTCAACTTGCCAAGTGGAAGTCGTAAATAGCACCCATTCTGTGGTACATGGAACTGCTGCTTCCTTAGTCCCCTTACTTGGTGACACAGAGTCCCCTCACAGGCTTCTCAGAGAGAACTGAGGGAGTATATATCTGGATACTCATTAGCTTTTCAGAAAAATATAAAGCCATGAAGCTGAAGTTATATGAAAACATTCTATGTAGAAACATCTTAAGTTCTATTTTTCAGTTACCAAAGATATTTAAAAGAAAATACCTTTACTCTTTAAAAATACTAGTGTCCTTAGTTTCCTTCTAATTCTTCACCTGAGTAGTCTCTCCAAAGAGCATGATTTACAAAATGCTCTCTCATGCATCCCTGCATCTTAGGGATGATATTATGATACAGAAGCAAATGAGACACAATTTTATCTTCAAAGAAATCAGTCTGGTCAACTTGGGGATTGTCTCAGCCAGAGTTCAAATTAGTTCCTTCAAAAGGGTGTTGAACTCAAATCTAATGCTGGCCAAAGTAAGTATTGGAAAGGTCCAATCTGAGGAAGAAGGACCTTATCTGGGTTGTATGGGTTCCAGAATCCCCAGATGATGAAGTTTGTCTGGGTTGCTGTGACTGCAGAGAAGTTGGTCTACTGATAAATAAATATAAATGGAATTTGTAAAATATGGAGGGAGTTGACAACCTGCCTGAATGCCTGGAGATTCAGAGGCCAAGATTCAATCTTTAAAGACCAGAAGGGATCTCTGGGGGGATTCCTGGCGGTCCAGTAGCTAAGACTCCGAGCTCCCAGTGCAGCGGGCCAAGGATTGGTCCTTGGTTGGTTAGGGAACTAGATCCCACATGCTGCAACTAAGAGCCAGTGCAGCCAAATAAATATTTTTTAAAAAGTAATGGTCTCTTACAAGTCTTTGAGAAAGGCATCATAGACAATATATAAATGAATGGGCATGGTTGTGTTACGATAAAACTTTATTTACACAAACAAGCAGTGGGTCATCAGTCGTGACCTATGTTCATAGTTGTGATTAGTTGTGGTCATCAGTTGTGACCCTATGTACCATAGCCCGCCAGGCTCCTCTCTCCATGGGGTTCTCCAGGCAAGAATGCTGGAGTTGGATCCCATGCCCTCTTCCAGGGGATCTTCCTGTCTCAGGGAATTGAACCTGTGTCTCTTATGTCTCCTGCATTGGCAGGTGGGTTCTTTGCCACTAGCATCACCTGGGAAATCCATAGATTGCTAACTTCTGCTCTAATGCTAAGTAGATCACCTAGTTAGGCTGAAACTCATGGGCTACCGAACACTCTTCACACCAGACACACTGGCCTTACTTGCTGGTGGGGAGATGCTTCTCAATGCTTGCCAGGTTGCATTTCTATTGGTGCCACCTTGGGGCGTGGCTGAGGCTGGAGCAGAGATGGTGGAAGCAAGGAAGATCTGATGGACGAAGCTGGGAAGGATAAGTGTTGGGATCTCTAATACCAGGCTAAGGAATTTGGGTCTGAAAATATCATTATATCAACCTCATGGGAATCTGTATTTCTTTTAAAATTTGGAGGGAAATTGCAGAAGATGGATGAAATATTGCATTTTTATCCCCTGAATCAGGAATATAAACATTTATTTTCACAATTTATTTGATTTAGGGAAGAATAATCCAGACTCTCAGGACTCTCAGATTTTTCCTTAACTAACAAAATAGACTTCTAAACTATAGGGTAGAATCCGCATTCCCCCCCCGCCACCCCATTTGATTAGGGAAATTTGATCTAGAAGAAGCACAGAGAGATGAAGAGATTAAACCGTTTGATTCTTGATGTCCTTTCTCCGTATGAATCTATAACCTTTGGAAATAGAGAAGTGTTTGGAGGAGAGTCACCATTGCTATAAAACTATTATGAAATGATGATCTAGAATAAGTAAAAGGTCTGGGATTATTCAGTCCAGTGAAGAAATGGCTGGTGGTGACTTGGTAAACTTTTAGGTGTACAAAGAGATAAAGGTGTAGCCAGAGGTTACAACCTCCTCCTCAAAGCCTGGGAGTTCCAGCATCATCTTGACTCCTCCAGGCTTCCTCTTACACTTTACGCTTCAACCACCTTCTTTCTATGTAAAAGTTTTTTAAAAAATATTTTATTGAAGTATAGTTGATTTATCATGTGGTGTTAATTCCTCATGTACAGCAAAGTGATTCAGTTATACATTCATAAATGTTCTTGTTCTGTATGTGAGTGTGTAGGTTCGGCCACCTTCTTTCTATAAGCAAATTTAAGCTGTTTTTGTTTTTTGTTTTTTTTTTTCCTTTGGTTAGTAATTCTTTTCCCCAAGTGTTTGCCTAGTTAGCCCTTATGATCATTTAGGTCTAGTTAAATGTGACTTCCTCAGCTTCTTGTACCCTGGCCTCACTCATAATCACTCTACCCCCTTTCATTCTTCCCATGACATTTATCACTGTTCCAAGTCACCTTATTCATGCATTTACTTACTTAATTCCTGTCTTCCTTCTCTCACTAGAAGGTAAGTTCTATGGGATCATGGACCTTGGTCTGTTCCATTATCTCTGGGTCTCAGTACCCTTTCATAGTTGGTGCTCATTAAATGTTTGTGAAAAGAATTATTTAAATGGGTAGATAGATGAATAAATATGACAATTACAATTATGTTGAAGAAAGTGGTGATGAGATAAAAGCAATTCTTTTATATTGTTTACCCAGTTCATCTCATTTTGCATAAATTATTTATTTGTGATGAATGTTGATAAATACTGACATGAGTGCTGAGAAAAATTATCTTCTTTCTTTTTATTTAAGAAATACAATCTTACATATTAAATTATCCTTGATTAGGCCAGCCCTATAATTTGGAGGCAAGGGAACTGTGCCCATGATTCTGAAGAATCACATCTGTAGCTTGTCTCGATATTTCTCAGGATGGCATATGCTTTGAATAAACATATGCCTGTTGGTAACATATGTTTTGAATATTCCATCGCAGGATGATGACTTGGAAACAGATGTGAACAAGCTGAGCTCCAAACCTGGTCTTGACCGACCTGAAGAAGAACTAATGCAATACAAGGCAATGTGTCTTGAGCTCTCCTGCAGCTTTGAGGTAGGGTGTCAGCTGTGGTTCTGCTCCTTGGTGATGCCCATGGGTTCTTTGCAGGTGCTGGGAGGCCAGACAGGTTTCCACAAGGAAAGCATCACTCATTTTTAGCAATCTGCTCTGGGATCTTTCTGAAAGAGAAGCATAAGGCTAAACACAAACATGAGAAGGTGGCAGAGCCACAGATGCATGCAAGGGTTCTACAGTGTGGCCTCAGGACCTAGGAAGGAAGTAGGATGAAGGCTCACGTTGCAGCCTGTTGTCTGGTGGGCAAGATGCCTACTCCCACGCACTGATAAGCAGTGAAAATCTTGGTGATTTAATTGTCCCCTTGTCAAAATGGAAAGGTTGTACTCCTTGGCTTTCTGAAGGTGACCAGCCTGATTCTAGGGTTTCTTTGTTAGTGGATACAAATCAAGAACCTTATACCTAGTGATGTCAGTTCAGTGACTAGTTGCTGCTGCTACTGCTGTTTCCACCTAATTTTAGACCTACTTTTCGACCTCCATTCTTTTCTTATGATTCTTAATAAAGCATGAATTTAGCCTCTTCTAAGAGTATAAGCTAACTCACTTATAGAAGAGAGTTAACATGCTGCATTTTGCTCTAGAAAGCAGAAGGGGATCAATGGGTAAAAGGTTCAGGGAAGGAAATTTTAATTAAATGTAAAAAGTAATATCTTAAAAATAATCAAAATCACCCACAAATGCAAAGAAGCACCTTGGGATGCAAGGAAGCTTCTGTAAGTGAGTTGTTTGACTAGACTGAATACTTGGGGTATCGCAGGAGGCATTCATGTAGAACTGTACTACACCCATTGAATTCCCCTTCTAAGTGCGAGTTGCTAGGATTCTACCATTTCTTTGACTCTTGAAGCTTAGACTTTTCGTTGACTGATCTTGGAAAATGCTTTCCAGTTGACAGGATTTATGCTTAGCTCTGTGCCCAGAGAGTAAGGACAGGGATCAGATTGCATTCTCTTTTGGAATGAAACAATGACATATTCCTTTCTCCTTTTAACCTGAAGGAACTGGAGTCCAAGCCTGGAGATGATCTGAATTCTGACGAGACTGAGTATGCCAATCACCATCACATTCCGACTGCTGCCTCCCCAAAGGGGCTTTGCTTGAATAAGGACCAAATCTCCGGGGGACAAGAAAAAGAAGTCCCGGTCCAAACCTCTCTTCTGAGCAGGGTGAAGATGGGGAGGTCCAGCGTACATGTAACTTCCAAAAGAGGACCTGGGATGAATTCATACCGAAATGTACACTCTAATGGTCCTGGGATAGGTTCTTCTGGAAGTGACGTCTCAGACATTCAGGCATCCTTCCGAGAGGATGCCTGGGACATGGATGCAATTTCCTGCCCAAGGATAAGTGCTTCCTTTTCCAATTCCACTAAGACTAGAGAAACTGCCGAATTCATAGATCAGCTCCTGCAGACATATCCAAAGCCTATGGTCTTCCATGACCCCTATCTTTATATGGCCAAAGCCAGGAGAACCACATCTGTGGCTGACTTCAGCATGATGGCATTTCCTGATTTCTGGGGACATTGTCCACCTCTCTCTGCCCAGCCTATGTTGCAACGTAAATGTGGAGTCCAAAGGTGATGGTGTTATTAACTTGGGAGCTATGTGTTTTTTCCTTCTTCAGTAAATATTGTTGTAGGTGGAATGGTTGGTGCAGATAGTTCTGTTATCCTCAAGAAAGTGAACATTAGTCAGGAGCATCTGAAAACCCTTAAGTACAAGCTTCCTTGATGGTCCAGTGGTTAGGACTTACCTTCCAATGCAGGGGGTGCTGATTCAGTCCTTGGTCTGGGAGCTAAGCTCCCACATGCAAAAACACTAAAGCATAAAAACAGAAACAATATTGTAACAAATTCAATAAAGACTTTAAAAATGGTCCACATCAAAAAAAATTTTTTAAATCCCCACGACCTTTAAGAACATTTTTGCCAAATATACAAGCTTGTTTCTCTACTAGGACATTTCAGAACCAAGTATAGAATGGTAGACCTTAAAGTGAAAAGTGAAAGTGTTGGTTATTCAGTTGTGTCCAACTCTTTGTGACCCCATGGACTGTAATCCACCAGGCTCCTCTCTCCATGGAGTTCTCCAGGCAATAATACTGGAGTTGGTTTGCCGTGCCCTCCTCCAGGTAGTAGATGTATGTCTGCAAAATGAGTTTCTTAGATGATTCCAGTGCAACTGCTTAGCTCCTGTCCATTGCAAATCCTACAAAAGGAAAAGATTATCTAGTTCCACCAAACACTGGGATCGTTCCCTAAAGGAATTCCTCAGGAAAACAGACAAACAAACAAACAAGTGTGGATTGTTTGGGATCACTTTTCTCATTCACTGCAAATTGGAGTCTGATCTCTCGATGCGAGGATGTGACCTCCACGCAACAGTCCCAACCTTACAGAACTTGACTTGGCTTGGGGGAGAGTTTGGCTGCACCACTGAGGATTGTAAGGAAAAAAGGCATCTTCCATCTTTGGGTGGTGGATTATTCCCAGCGTGCATGGAAGGGAGTTTGCCTTGGGAATGGCCTAGTGAGATTAAAAAGAAAATTACTAAAGCCGAGGGGAAAAAACCTATCTCCGTGGGAAAAAAATGAGTATATATGCATTAAGTCTATGCAGTAAAGTGTGCATAGCAGTGAAAGTGAAAGTGAAAGTCGTGTCCGACTCTTCTCGACTGCATGGACTGCAGCCCACCAGGCTCCTCTGTCCATGGGATTTT
The DNA here is from genome assembly GCF_055505025.1 of Bos grunniens. NCBI lineage: Eukaryota > Metazoa > Chordata > Mammalia > Artiodactyla > Bovidae > Bos > Bos grunniens. Next base: position 53,311,940 of record NC_141185.1, on the reverse strand, counting down.
CCAGGCAAGAGTACTGGAGTGGGGTGCCATTGTCTTCTCCAATGCATAAAAGTGAAAAGTGAAAGTAAAGCCGCTCAGTCGTGTCCGACCCTCAGCGACCCCATGGACCTCAGCCTTCCAGGCTCCTCTGTCCATGGGATTTTCCAGGCAGGAGTACTGGAGTGGGGTGCCATTACCTTCTCCAGTGCATAGCAGTAAGTTTTATTAACTTATATTCAAGTTCATCAGCAAATTGATGGTGGACCCCAAGAAAAAAGTGTTCCTACTTGGTCTTTTGGCTGACGTCTCTGACATCTGACATCTCTGACCTTATCTTAATGTTCTGTTTCCCGAGAGACTCACGGCAGGGGCTGGCTCACCTCCACACCCCTCTGGCCAGGATACTTTCCCCTGAATTCAAGCCTCGTGTTGACCTATCCTTCCTCTTCTCCTACCACTCCCTACCACAGAGACCTGGAATGGAAATTTAGGGAGGGAATCTGAAAGATCCTTAGGTAGCCTTCCTCTCTTGTACTTCAATCTCCCGGATATTGCTGTTTCTTGGGCTTCTCAGGTGGCACAGAGGTAAAGAATCCACCTGCCAATGCAGGAGACACAGGAGAGCTGGGTTTGATCCCTGGGTCGGGAAGATCCCCTGGAAGAGGAAATGACAACCTATTCCAGTGTTTTTGCCTGGAGACTTCTATGGACAGTGGAGCCTGGGGGGCTACAGTACATGGGGCTGTAAAGAATCAGATTTGACTGAGCACACTTTGCTGTTTCTTAGACAAAAGATGTTTCTTAGACATAATCTTTTGGAGCAAACAGAACCAAGGAGTATAAATGATACCAAAGTTTAAGGTCTTACTGGCACCTCCTAGACCCTGAGGAGACTAACAGTCTGCAACCCTGATGTCTCCTGTCTTAGTGCAAAGGACCCTCTTATTCCCACAGCCAGAAGCTCTCAGAGTCCTTCAGCCCGAATGCTCTCGACAAAACTCTCCTTCAAATAGACAGTTCTCCTAAAACCACAATCTGGCATCACAGCTTCGTACATTCCTACTGCTTGGTGCAGTTTTATTGCTTGATAATGAAGAAAAGGGAGGAGGCATACTGCTTTTTGTACTCATTCAGCTCGAGGTTGGGGTATTATTGCATTTTTCTTTCATAATTCACTGATGACTCCCAAAGTGCTTTCCACATGACATAGGATGAATGGGATAAGGAGTGAAGGCCAACCCTTAAAATGTTTCCAATTTTCCATTCCAGGATCAAGATACTTGAGGATGTCCGGAGACTCATCCAGCCAAGTGATATTATAAATAAGGTTGTCTTCAGTTTAGATGAGCCTTGGTAGGTGGTCCTGAACATCAGTGGAGCAAGGGTGAGGGGTGGTGGGCATATTGAATAACCTTTTAATGGCATGTGAATACGAATATTTTAAGTTAGTAATCCATTCCTTCTCCTGAAAACAACACAGTGAAAATTCGTGTTAAAGATCTGTAAGATAAAGCTTATCTCTAAGAAATGTCAAACTGTGTCTAAGAATAGCAGTCACTCCTATAATAACAGGTTCTTTAATTCATTTCAGGCCTTTGCAAGATACTGCTTCTGACTGCTTGCAGTTCTTCTCTGCGTTTGAGTCCGGAAATCTTCGCAAAGCCATCCAAGTGCGTGAGTAAGTAAGGAAAGCTGCAGGGGTAGGTCCTGGCAGCTCAAGCCAGCATTTTGCGACTATCTGTCCCGTCCTCTGTTTTCAGGGACCTCACATTGATAGTTTGAAATCTATCTTGGTGGGAGCATTTACAACATACAAACAGCCCAGCATGTGAAGGTTTTTTTATTTTCCTAACAGTTGATTGTTAAATGTTTACCAACACACCACCAGGGAACTCATTAGCTGATGTCAAGAAAGTGGAGACTCTGACTTCTCAGGTGGTCTGGTGATTAAGAATCCGCCTGCCAACGCAGGGACTGTGGGTTTGATCCCTGGTCTGGGAAGATCCCACATGCAACTCACAGATCATGTAATGATAGTGTCTATACACAAATTTCCCCAAATGTCACAAATACCTTTATGGCTTTTTTTTTTTTTTTAATTCCAGAACTCTATCAAAGACCACATACTTGGCACACACATTAATCTAGAACTATTCACTTCATCATCTTTTTATGGCCTTTCATGACACTGACACTGGTGTTTTTAAAAATTCAGAGTGGGTTATTGTAGAAGGACCCACAACCAGAATCTGTTTCCTGTTTCATGATTAGATTCTAGAGAAACATTTATTTTGGCAATAATTTTACATTGGTGATGATTTTACATTGCCATTTCCTAATGTCATAAAATGGCAAGGACACAATGTTATTTTGTTTTACTGTTGGTGATACTGACTTTGATTAATTGCTTAACAAGACTGGGTGCTTGAAAGAAAAAAAAATCTGATTCAAGTCCTCCCCCTGCTTCAAACCCTACTGTGACGTTATCTTAGAATAAAGCTCAATTTTATGAGAAAGAGTGTGTCAGGGGGCAGGGATAAGACTTTTTTGAAAACAAAGTAACCTGATGATAATATTACGTCAAAACTGCATTGCCAATTTTGTTGCTAAAGCTCAAAAAATAGTTTTTGGAGACATAGTGACAGGGTGGAGACACATAAGGACTTTCTGGGGTGCAGGAACTGTTCTACATATTGATCCAGTGAACTGTCAGACAGGTGTGTCCAGATGAATTTGTTTAAACTCATTGAGTTGTACATTTAAGATTTGTATACTTTAGTGCATATAAGCTAAATTAATTAAAAAGGTGGGAGGCAAACAGACAAATCCTTCATTACTAGTCTAATTCATGTTTGTTGCCCTGATGGGGATTTACATATGCTATTCTAAAGGTTCATCTAGTCAAGGCTATGGTTTTTCCTGTGGGCATGTATGGATGTGAGAGTTGGACTGTGAAGAAGGCTGAGCACCAAAGAATTGATGCTTTTGAACTGTGGTGTTGAAGAAGACTCTTGAGAGTCCCTTGGACTGCAAGGAGATCCAACCAGTCCATTCTGAAGGAGATCAGCCCTGGGATTTCTTTGGAGGGAATGATGCTGAAGCTGAAACTCCAGTACTTTGGCCACCTCATGCGAAGAGTTGACTCATTGGAAAAGACTCTGATGCTGGGAGGGATTGGGGGCAAGAGGAGAAGGGGACAACAGAGGATGAGATGGCTGGATGGCATCACTGACTCGATGGATGTGAGTCTGAGTGAACTCTGGGAGTTGGTGATGGACAGGGAGGCCTGGAGTGCTGCGATTCATGGGGTTGCAAAGAGTCAGACATGACTGAGTGACTGATCTGATCTGATTCTACTTAATCTTTACAAACAGTACTGCAAGTTTAGATGCTATTTCTAATTTTCATATGAGGAGACTGATGCTCAAAAGTCATGTCTAGCATCAGATAGTAATGGCATATCCAACCAGATGTGACCACATTTTTCTCTGGAATATAGCACACTTATGTTTTTCGACCTGGATAAACACTTCATTGTTACTGTCATCGTTCAGTTGCTAAGTCATGTCTGGGTCTTCGTGACCCCATGGACTGCAGCACGCCAGGCTCCTCTGTCCTCCACTATCTCCCAGAGTTTGCTCAAATTCATGTCTGTAGGGTTTGTTTGATCTCCTTGCAGTCCAAGGGACTCTCAAGAGTTTTCTCCATCACCACAATTCAAAAGCACCAATTCTTTGACACTCAGCCTTATTTACGGTCCAAGTCTGACATCCGTACATGACTACTTGAAGCTTTCTTACTGTTTAATAAAAAGATGTGCTCTAATTGTATAACTGACTCTTTTAATACCAGGATACTGCTTCCCTCTCCTTAAATTTCTAGAGCCTGTGTCCAAAATTGTGAGACAAGGATGAAAACTAAAGCTTACCAACCAACTAGATCCTGGGTCTTAGATCTGTCATCCAGAACCTGAGATGTGTGGACTTCTCATTGTTAGAAGTTCTGTTGAAAGCTTTTAACCCACCCGTTTTGATTCTGCCTTTGCAGGTTTGAGTATGACTTACTGGTCAATGCTGATGTGAATAGTACGCAACACCAGCAGTGGTTCTACTTCAAGGTGAGCGGTATGAGGGCTGCTGTCCCCTACCGCTTCAACATCATCAACTGTGAGAAGCCCAACAGCCAGTTCAATTATGGTATGTGCACTCAGGGAAGAGAGACTTTCACAACAATACCAAAAATGATGTCACTTTTGAGTGTTGGACCAAGCTCTGCTTGGGTTGCATAGGGTTTGAAGTTGGGATGGCACGTTTTGGTTAAGCTAAATGGCAAGAAAGCCGCCAACCTAGAGCAAATTTCTACTGTGGGAGGGGAATGGGGAACTCTCCTTCTGCCATGCAATGTAACTAAAGGAAGTCCCCTGCATATGGACCTTCAAGTTGCAAACTTTCCAAGATGTAAACATGCATTTGCACATCCAGCCACTTAAGTTAGTTCATGTGTGTGGTGTACATTGTCACCCCCATGCATCCTCTATAAAGAGTTGTTCTTTTGTGTACTGTCCAGTAATGTATAGAGTATGTAGTACAGTAGCTTTATCTCAAGCCCATGATGTGTGGAAGCAGGTGTAAAACAGTGGTGTTGTAGCTGGTACATTACAATCCAGGAATCACTGGATCATTTTTTTTTCAAGAGAGTAGATAGAACTGAATCTAGCAAGGAATCAGAACCTATGCCATCAATATCAAGCATGGGTGACATTGCAGCTTGCCCTCCATCTCCTATTGCTGACGATCCTTCAGCTCTACCATCTCCCACCTTCTCTCCCTCCTCCATCAGTAACTCTTCTGGCCTGTTCACTTGATTCCAGCCCCTGTATGCCAGCTATTGTACTGAATTACTGTACTTTTCAAGGTACTGTTCTATGAGATTAAAATTAAAAAAAAGAAGATTTATCTTTGCTATGTGTAATTTGTGTGCAAAGTATCATAAACCTATTATAGTACAGTACTATATAATTGATGATAGTAGTTGGGTACTTAGGCTAACTTATTGGACTTATGAACAAATTGGACTTAGGAATGCTCTCTTGGAACAGAACTCGTTTATATGTAGGGGGCTTATTGTACCTCACATAACTTTTCACAACTACCTGCCTCCCTGTCTCAGCTTGAACTTTTTGAAGTCAGTGAGCCCTCTCACTTATCCCTTCTCTCCATCTCGTGAATCCCCCAGGAGCACACTCATTGCTCTGTTTGTGCCAGACAGGCAAACAGCACAATTCAATGGGACAACGCTCATTTACACTCTCAGAAAACAGTGGAGAACGTTTAAATTCTCCCTAACACCTGTGGCCATTTTAGAGGAGGCATTCAAGGGACAAAGAGTAGAAACTGGAAGTTCTGCCTGTTACTGTTGGCTCATATACTGAGGCACTGAGTGGCTTTGAGGAAAGAAAAAGTATTCCCACATCTCCAGGCTCAAGCACAGGATGTTGCGTCTGTTTGGCAGTGATTTAATAGACTTTTGCTGGTATAGAAAGAGAAAAGGGAATCCTTGACTCTTGAATTCACTTGCTGTAGCTGTTGTAACAAATTGTCTCATATTTTGTGGTTTTTAAGAAGACAAATGTATTCTTTTACAGTTCCGAAGTCCACAAGTCCCAAATCAGTTTCCCTGGGCTTAAGTCGAGGTGTTGGAAGGCTTCCTCTGGACAGTCTAGCAGATTATTTATTTTTGTTCTCCAACTTTCAGAGCTGTATTCCTCACATTCTTTGGCTCATGGCCCCTTCCACCATCTTCAGCGTCAGGGCATCTTCAAATCTCTCTGCTTCAGTCACGTTGCTTCTCCTCTAAACTCAAACCTCTCCCAGCCTCTCTCTTGGAAAGACATGTGTGATTGAATTTAGGGACAACCAGGATCTCCTCCTCTCAAGATACTTAATTTAATCATATCCACAAAGTCTCTTTTGTCATAGAAGGTTAACACACAGCTCCCAAGGGTTAAGACCAGGGTATCTTTTTTATTTTTCACATACTCCTAATTTTATTTTATTTATATATTTATTTATTTTTGGCCACACAGTGTGACATGAGAGATCTTAGTTTCCGAAGGTGTTAGTCGCTCAATCATGTCTGACTCTTTGCAATCCCATGTGGCTAGCCTGTCAGGCTCCTCTGTCCATGGAATTCTCCATGAAAGAATACTGGAGTAGGTTGCCATTCCCTTTTCCAGGAGATCTTTCTGACTCAGGGATAGAACCCTGCTCTCCTGCATTGCAAGCATATTCTTTATTGTCTGAGCCACCAGGGAAACCCAGGATCAAGCTTGTACCCCCTGCACTGGAAATTCAGAGTCTTAACTACTGGACTGCCAGGAAAAGCCCAAGATCTGGGTATGTTCCAGGGCTGTTATTCAGCCTACCATAACTCTCCTTTCCTTTTTTCCCCCCTCATGGATTAATCCTGCCTTTATTTTGTGTAGGGATGCAGCTGACTCTGTATTCCGTGAAGGAGGCTCTTCTTGGCAGGCCCACCTGGGTACGGACAGGCTACGACATCTGTTATTACAAGTAAGTTAGACTGTTAGCTTCCCTTGCTCTCTCATTCTCTCTCAGCTTCCTCCTTCTCCATTCTAAAAAATGTCTTTAAAAAATATTTATTTGCTATTTATTTATTTCTCTGCGACAGGTCTTAGTTGTAGCATACAGGATCTAGTTCCCTGACCAGGGATTGAACCTGGGCTCCCTACATTGGGAGCGTGGAGTCTTAGCCACTGGACCACCGGGGAAGTCCTTCCTGCTTCTCCATTTTAATCTTATAAACCTGATCAATCCGTGCTTTTCTGGTTTACTCATCACCCTCTCAATGACAAATGTTGTGTCTTTCAGAAGCATAAGCATGTTAAATGACACCCACAGTAGACCACAAGAAATATCTTTTGGTTTTGTGAAAAGTCATCTATTCTTATTTAAACACATCAAAACCTTTAGACCTTGTTGTTGGGTACAGACTCAACCTATGACTAGGGCATCAGCCTTCAGTTTCTTTCCTATTTCCATTTGTCTCAGTGAACAAAAATGTCTCAGATATTCTGGCTTATTCTTATCCATCCTGCACTTCAGTTTTCCAAAGTAGGTAATCGTGAATATGTGACAAATACACCTAAGTAACTATTCCTCCACAGCAAATGACGTTTTGGACGAAAGTAAAAGAGAAAAGTATTTCAGAATTCATCTTCAACTCTTGATCAGTAGCCAGTTTCATCAACTTATCTTGTAAAGTTGTAATGAAATTTGAATTATCCATGTGTTTTGATAAAACAAATTCATTCCAGGCCCATGAATTGCTTATTTGTGCAGTTTCCTTTGATAGAAAATAAAATAGAAATTCATAAGACAAAAAAAAAAAAAAAAAAAAGAGATAGGAATTGCGGACAGGTAGAAGTGATGTAATTAATTATTAGTTCATTGCTGCTGCTGCTGCTGCTGCTGCTAAGTCGCTTCAGTCATGTCCGACTCTGTGCGACCCCATAGACGGCAGCCCACCAGGCTCCCCCGTCCCTGGGATTCTCCAGGCAAGAACACTGGAGTGGGTTGCCATTTCCTTCTCCAATGCATGAAAGTGAAAAGTGAAAGTGAAAGTGAAGTCGTGTCAGACCCTTAGTGACCCCATGGACTGCAGCCTACCAGGCTCCTCCGTCCATGGGATTTTCCAGGCAAGAGTACTGGAGTGGGGTGCCATTGCTTTCTCCGTAGTAAGAGACTGCTGCTGCTGCTAAGTCACGTTAGTCATGTCCGACTCTGTGAGACCCTATAGACGGCAGCCCACCAGGCTCCCCCATCCCTGGGATTCTCCAGGCAAGAACACTGGAGTGGGTTGCCATTTCCTTCTCCTATGTATGAAAGCGAAAAGTGAAAGTGAAGTCGCTCAGTCGTGTCCGACTCTTCGTGACCCATGGACTGCAGCCCACCAGGCTCCTCCGTCCATGGGAGTTTCCAGGTAAGAGTACTGGAGTGGGTCGCCAGTGCCTTCTCCAAGCATTAACTTTCAGCATCCTCTGGGGAGTAAGGGTGGAGAGAGAATAGCTCCCCCTAGAGGCTGCTTCCTTGGCTGGGGGATAAAGCATCAGTTTAAGGGGACTAAGCATTTGCCCAGAAGAGGAGGAAGAAATCAGACATTCCAAAGCAGAGCCTTGGCCTAAAGAATGCCTGTGTTAATGTTAATAGCTTTTAGATTCATTAACAAGACAATTGTTATGTGATTAAAGAGCAACAGAGGGGTAACATGAAAACCATGCATGTGTAATGTAATTCATTTTTCGTCTTCCAATCATGAATCCAAGCAGATGAATGGATAAGATTGCTACCCAGTCAGGTAGCTTGTTTTACAATGATTGGCCACATTGTGTTAACATATTTCCAATAATGTGATCTAACAACAGGATAGATATGTGTATCTCTATTCAACCACAAATCAGAGTAATTTTCCCTAAGGTAAAATGCCTTAGATTAGAAAATGTATTTGTTTCCCTCTTTTACTTAACACAATCTTTTTAAAAATATATGGTATTTTATTGCAATTAATTGCATCTTCTTTCTATTAGAGTGAATCATTGACTTTCAATTTTTTTACTGGAGTATAATTCCTTTTCAATGTTGTGTTAGTTTCTACTGTACAATGAAGTGAATCAGCTATACGTATGTATATATCTCCTCCCTTTCAAGACTCCCACTCCCCTTCCACCCTCCCCGCCCCACCCCTGTAGGTCATCACAGAGCACTGAGCTGAGCTTCCTGTGTTTACAGCAACTTCCCACTAGCTGTCTGTTTTACACATGGGAATGCATATATGTCAGACTTAATCTCGCTATTTGTCTCACCCTCCCCTTTCCCTCATATGTCCCTAGGTCTGTTCTCCTATGTCTGTTCTCTAATTCCTGCCCCACAAACAGGCTCATCTGTACTATCTTTCTACATTCCATGAAAAAGTGAAAGTGAAGTTGCTTAGTTGTGTCCGACTCTTTGTGACCCCATGGACTGTAACCTATCAGGCTCCTCCGACCATAGGATTTTCTAGGCAAGAATTCTGGAGTGGGTTGCCATTTCCTTCTCCAGGGGAATCTTCCTGACCCAGGGATCGAACCCTGGTCTCCTGCATTGCAGGCAGATGCTTTACCATCTGAGCCGCCATATGCATTAACATATGATAATTTTTCACTCTGCTCTAGAAGATTATTTTTTTCTTCATCCCTGCTTTTATTCTGTCTAATATATTTATTTGGGACAACTTTGCCTCCTTATTTCTTTGTCTCCGATGTGTCATCAGGCGCTCAGAAGTCCTTTGACTGTTTACATTCTTAGATTTAGTACCACGTTTCTAAAGGATCGGCTGGGTGCTTATTGTGGAAAGAACCATGAGCCATGGTACCTGAGTATATCTATGGGAAGGTGAAAGGAAAAAAGAGAGCACTCAGGAAGAATGGGATATTCATTTCCCTTAAAAAGTGATAGCAATAATGATCAATTAAGGAAATGGGCTGACTGCTTTTTGGGTTGGAGCATCATCACGTAAAAAGTGATCTCCAAAGTATTTTGATAACATATATTAATCCATGGACTTTTTAAATGATTTATTTATTTATTTGTGGCTGTGGCGAGTCTTCGCTGCTGAGCACGGGCTTTCTCTAGTAGAGGTGGCTGGGGGCTACTCTCTAGCTGCGGTGTGCAGGCTTCTCATTGCAGTGGCTTCTCTTGTGCAGAGCGCGGTCCCTAGGCATGCAGGCTCAGCGGCTGTGGCACATGGGCTTAGTTGCTCAATGGCATGTGGGATCCTCCCAGATTAGGGATTGAACCTGTGTCCCCTGCATTGGCAGGTGGATTCTTAACCAATGGACCAGCAGAGAAGCCCCAATCCATGGACCTTTATAATTTGTTCACAATTTTTAAAATTCAATTATATAAATCTTGCTGTACTAGTATATTATGTACCCTTAGAAAACATGCAAAAAGTTTAGAATTTTAAATCATGGGGAAAAGATGAGAAAAATAATTTAAAATTTAAATCTTTAAATTTTAAATGTAAAATTATTATATTTTTGTACTATTGATAACTCGGGGCATCCTGTACCCTTAAAGTTGACCATGAAAAATATAGTTGTAAAGTGTCTGGTGGATAATTTTGAAAAATTGTGGTTAACTCCCCAGATCTAATTAGTGAATTTTTATGCAAATAAGAATTCTTGAGAAAGAGTTAGTATTAAGGGTAGGAGATGAATCATGTCAGTTCTTCCCTTCTCTTTGTCATTCATGCTTACAATGTAATATTATCAGTCTCTGAATTCCAAGCTGAATTTAGAAAAAATGAATTGTCTGTATTGTAGGGTTTAATGTAGATAATATAATCTGTAAATCCACTTGAGAAGTCTTCTGCAAATTTAAATACCTTGCCAGAAAGTGAAAGTGAAGTTGCTCAGTCGTGTCCGACTCTTTGCAACCCCGTGGACTGTAGCCCAACAGGCTCCCCTGTCCGTGGAATTCTCCAGGCAAGAATACTGAAGTGGGTTGCCATTAGAGATGGTGAGCTATTCCCATCCCTCCCTCAGGAAGCCTCCTGTGTAGCAATTCATACTTAACTATCTGACATATGAAAACCATCGATATGCAATGTAATATATTTTTCATATTCTAGCCCTGGAAAACAACAGAGAAGAATGGATAACACTGTTACACTATTGTTGCAGGCAGGGGGACCCCTTCCAGGACCCGAGAGTGGGTTCTTGTCTAACACTGGGAAGTGAATTGTCCAAGGAGACACTGACAAATCAGGAGAGCTTATTGTTAAGGTGGGGCCCAGGTGGAGAGCAGGGTAAGGGAACCCAGGAGGACTGCTCTGATAGTTCGCCATCTCAGTTTTTACCGTGATAGGATTAGTTTCCCGGTTGTCTCTGGCCAATCATTCTGACTTGGGTTCCTTCCTGGTGATGTGTGCATTGCTCAACCAATATGGAGTCCAGCGAGAAGGAGTCTAGGAGGTTGACTGCACAAGCAGTTTCTCCTTTTGCCCTTTCCTGAATTCTTCTGGTGGATGATGGCTTGTTAGTTCCCTTATTCCTTACCAGGACCTCCTGTTAGGAGGTCATACAAGAGCTCTGCCGTCGCGCATCCTTGCCGGGGATAACTCATGCCAGTGGTTGCTGTGGTGCCTAGTCAGGGTGGGTGGTCTCAGCCAGTGTTTTTCCTAACTCTCACATCTAGCTTGTTTCACAATGATTCATCACAGTAGGTTGATGTGCAGAGCATACTGGCAGCAGTGTCAACCCTTATATTAAACCTTAGGCAACTTTGTTTCTTTCTTCTAAGATCACCATACATTTAAAGGGGAATTCTCACATCTTCTCCCCACATTCAGTTGATTTGATCTTTCTGCCCCTTCCCTGGAGTACCTCCATCCCACCCCCTCGCCCACCCACCTTACAGACCACTAAAGCCAGAAAACCAAAAGGGATCCTCGGAGGAAAGAAAGAAATGGGCAGGCTTGTTTTTCCATGGCTGTCATAAAAGTAAGCCAGGGCAGTTTTAGTTTCTGCTTTATTTACTTCCCCGAGGTCTGCTTCTTCTTGAACGTACACAGCTGCACACCTTTTTGAATTCTCTCTCAGCTCTGGTCTAAAGTATTTTTTTTTTTTTTGCTGAAGGGCAGAGGGAGAGGAGCTGCCCACTCAGAGTGGCCATGTAATACACCACGGCTGATCTCTTCTGACATTTATCTTTGCTTGTGAGAGGGGACGGAACAGCTCACTCATGAAGATGAATGTCATACAAGAGCTCTACCGTTGCGCACTCTTGCTGGGGATCTCAGGAGAGAGATTTGGTGCTCTCCAGAATATTAGAAACGCCACAGACACAGGGCAGCCCGGTGACTTGGCAGCTCGGCCTTGTTGGATCCTGTTAAGTGAAATGATACACCCATGTTAAACAGAACCATCGTCATTATGAGATTATCTAATTCCCTTTCTGTCTTGGCATTTACTTCTTTCATGCACACACACAGGAAAAAAAAAAAAAGGCTTCCCAAAAATAAAATAAAAAATATGACTTCCCGGCCTGTTTTAAAGTACAAACGGAAATAGATGGAGTTCATAACTATGCATTTGTGTACTTTGCTCCTTGCTTCATTGAAGGCTTTATGATTATAAAAGTGCAGATCCTTCCAAAGATAAATGGTTCAGGGAATGAAAAAGCAGAGGGGAGCCTTTTAACTGTGGAATGACTGATCTCTCCGTATTATCCTTGACCCAAGATGACATATCCAGGGGGCTTCCCAGATGATAGCTCAGTTGGTAAAGAAACCTCCTGCAATGCGGGAGACTCCAGTTTGATTCCTGGGTCCGGAAGATCCACTGGAGAAGGGATAGGCTACCCACTTCTTTATTCTTAGCCTTCCCTGGTGGCTCAGCTGGTAAAGAATCCTCCTGCAATGCAGGAGACCTGGGTTCGATTCCTGGGCTGGAAAGATCCCCTGAAGAAGGGAAAGGGAACCCAGTCCAGTATTCTGGCCTGGAGAATTCCATGGACTGTATAGCTCATGGAGTCACAAACAGTCAGACCTGACTGAGTGACTTTCACTTTCCCAGATGACACTAGTGGTAAAGAATTCGCCTGCCAGTGCAGGAGACATAAGAGATGCAGGTGTGATCCCTGGGTCGGGAAGATCCCCTGGAGGAAAGCATGGCAACTCACTCCAATATTCTTGCCTGAAGAATCCCTTGGACAGAGGAGCCTGGGTGGCTACAGTCCATAGGGTTGCACAGAGTTGGACATGACTGCAGATGGTGATTGCAGCCATGAAATTAAAAGACACTTACTCCTTGGAAGGAAAGTTATGACCAACCTAGATAGCTTATTCAAAAGCAGAGACATTATTTTGCCAACAAAGGTCCATCTAGTCAAGGCTATGGTTTTTCCAGTGGTCATGTATGGATGTGAGAGTTGGACTGTGAAGAAAGCTGAGTGTTGAAGAATTGATGCTTTTGAACTGTGGTGTTGGAGAAAACTCTTGGGAGTCCCTTGGACTACAAGGAGATCCAACCAGTCCATCCTAAAGGAGATCAGTCCTGGGTGTTCACTGGAAGGACTGATGCTGAAGCTGAAACTCCAATACTTTGGCCACCTCATGTGAAGAGTTGACTCATTGGAAAAGACTCTGATGCTGGGAGGGATTGGGGGCAGGAGGAGAAGGGGACGACAGAGGATGAGATGCCTGGATGGCATCACCAACTCGATGATCATGAGTTTGAGTAAACTCCGGGAGTTGGTGATGGGCAGGGAGGCCTGGCATGCTGCGATTCATGGGGTCGCAAAGAATTGGACATGACTGAGCAACTGAACTGAACTGAAGCAACTTAACATGCATGTACAACGCATCTAGGGTCTAATTTGAGAGCACACTTGAGTTTCCCCAGGCTTCTTTTCCCACTAGAAGAACAGATCAAGGACAGAAAGTTCTTGGAGTCAAAGTTCTACCACCCATTAATGATGTGGTCTTGGGGCGAATTATTCCAGCCTCTGTCAACTTCAGATTCTTCATCAGTAAAAGGGGATGTTAATGGTATCCACTTGATAGATCTGTGCTGAAGATGAAACGAAATAAGATAAAGTCCATGGAACTCATAAAAAGTGTCTGGTGCATACTAGATGTTCCATGAATGGTAGCAATGATTCATAATTAATAGAAGCATCTTAGTGGCATCAAATACTGATGACATAAAGAATGATAGTGAATAAATAACATTCACTAGATCTCCTCTGAATTATTTATCATTCAGTTATTTTAGACTTTAAGTTTATAGGTAGCCCTGATTTATGAAAACCAAAACTTCAAATTCTTGCTGTATTAAACCAAAAGACTACTTGCCCTTTTATCCATTCTTATGAGACAGATGATAGAATGAAAGAAAAAAAAAAAAACACCTTGGTTTTGGAGTTAGCCCACAATCCCATTCAATCCCATTTGGGGTTGAGTCCTGATTACTGCACTTGTTGTATGCCTGAATGCATGCTTAGTCCCTTCAGTCGTGTCCGACTCTTTGTGACCCTATGGACTGTGTAGCCCACCAGGCTCCTCTGTCCATGGGATTCTCCAGGCAAGGATACTGGAGTGGGTTGCCATGCCCTCCTCCAGGGCATCTTTTTGACCCAGGAATCGAACTTACATGTCCTGCATCAGCAGGCAGTTTCTTTGCCACTGAGTCACCTGGTTAGCCCTAATTATACAGTAGGAAACCTAAAAAGAAACAAGACTCATGTGAGATGAGACCATCCCCACTCACCCTGGGAGCATCTTATTAATCTTGAGTAAAGATGCGGGCTCTGGTTCTACTCCGTGTAGGTGAAAAACTTGGGGATGACAAGGCACTGGTTTGGTTTTAGTCGCTAAGTCATGTCCGACTCTTGCAACCCCAAAGGAGCCCACCAGACTCCTTTGTCCATAGGATTCTCCAGGCAAGAATACCAGAGTAACTTGCCATTTCCTTTTCCAGGGGATCTTCCCGATCCAGGAATCAAACCTGGGTCTCCTGCATTGCAGACAGATGATTTACTGACTGAGCTATGAGGAAGCCCAATGCACTGGTTGCGTGTTTTACCTGCCTTTGAAAGAGAGCAGGACCCTGTGGTCCTTGTACCCTATGTTCTCAGCCTGCATTTTGTCTGTAGAAAAACTTTAGCCAAAGAACAAATTTAATTAGAGAAGCGAGATCGTGTAGAAACTAAGGAAAACAGACAAAGGAGACCAAATAAACGATAAGGTAGTCCTTAAGCATAGTCAATGACACTTAGTTTCTGCTCGAGGGCTGTAGATAATATTCTGAGCCATATCCTGTGAGTTGTCTTATAGATACTGAAACTCCCACCAGGTGAAATAAGTTAGCTACATGATGACCAGACTGTGGCCATGACGTAAGCTGCCACAATTCCAAGAACTGGCCTCAAAGGCATGGAAACAAACTGATCCCAGAACTGAGGATCAACTGTACCTAAAACAATCAAGATGATGCCGGTCAGACCACTGATGACCAATTTCAAGATGACTGCCAGTTGTGTTGTGTGTGTGTTGTATCTGCACGAAGCCCCTTCCCTTTGTCTATAAAAGCCCTTGCCCCTTGATTGTCAGGAGTGAGGGGGCATTGGCCTTTGGACAGGAGTCCACCCTCCCCCCAGCTGTTGGCGTCTAATCATCTAAATAAAGCAAACTTTCCTTTCCACCAGCTTGGCCTCTTTAATGGCTTTTGAATGGCGAGTAGCTAGGCCCCTCTTTTGGAGATGCCTTTACCTTCATGAGTATGTGTGTGTGGTGTGTGTGTGATTTCACACTCATGCATGTAAAACTCTCTTCCATGTTTTGATTAGTTGTCAAAATGTTGACCATTTGACCAAAATGATGACTGGCTCATTTTACTTCAAAGAGAGGTATAATTGCTAATGTAAACTGAATGAGTGTTTGCAGTAGAGCCTTTACGAGTGGAGTCAGAGAGAATAAAAGGTAGAGCGTATGTGGTTTGCATGCTTTCTGAGTTACCATCTGCTTCTTTACATACTTGCTAATAATCAGAACCTTAGCTCTGCAGAAACTATAGAGCTTTAGGGAAATCTGGAGAGAGTAGACCCAATTAGGTATCAAGGACCAGAGAAAGCCATGGATGAAGATACCTTTTTGAAGTTTCTAATCCTGTAGTCACAAAAGCTATGGCTCCTATTAATAGGAAGCTGAGAAGCTTGGTGGGATCATCATTTGACACTTACATCATTGGGAATTTCTTTCTTTCACTAGAATGATCAGGGACCCAGAGTGCCATGTTGGCAGAAGCTGAGGCAAGAGAAATGCAGGTCATAGTCCATGGAACTGTGAATTTCTCTTTCTCCCATTCTTAGTTGTATGAATCAAGTAAGTCTCTTATATATGAACCTTCAAGTTTTGAACTCTCAAAGATGTGAACATGTATCACTGAATCGCTTTTTCAAGAGGGAGATAGAATTGAATCCAGCCAGGAACCAGAACCTGTGCCATCCGTGTGACTGATGGCATATCAGGTGTAAGTGACATTGCAGCTTACCCTCCGTCTCCTGTTGCTGACGACCCTTCAGCTCTACCATCTCCCACCTCCTCTCCCTCCTCCATCAGTAACTCTTCTTGCCTGTTCACTTGATGCCAGCCGCTGAGTGCCAGCTGTTGTACTGTACTGCTGTACTGAACTTTTATAAGTCTTGTATTATAAGATGAAAAATGTTTTCTTTATTTTGGTGTGTTTTTAATGTATTATTTGTGTGAAAAGAAGTATAGACCTTTTACAGTACAGTCCTATGTAACCGATTGTGTTAGTTGGATACCTAGACCAGCTTTGTTGGACTTAACAACAAGTTGGACTTACGAACACACTCTCGGAACAGAACTCATCTGTCTGTAGAGGACTTCTTGTGTTGAAAAACCACCAAACCACTAGAAACAAGACGGTAGATTTTCTATTTCTTCCTTTCTCAATTGCTTGATTCTTTTGGCGGGAGGTGTCATGAAAGTGGTAAAAAAGGCAGAAGAGAATAGTCTGTATTTTTTATACTTGCAAGAACACACAGAATAATTATCTATTTCTTCCCTCTCTCCACCCTTCCCCCCAGTGAAACCCCAAAACACAATGGACAAGAAAGCCAATGTTGTTAATGTTCAAAGGTGGAATTACATCTTTCTGTGTCTGGGTGTATTTTGCATTATAATGCAGCCTTGATGATAGCATTTCTCAGGAAAGCCTGCCAGGCTGTCTCAGCATCAAGAGACAAAAGGGGAATGTAACTGGCAGCGTGTGGGGAAAATATTGCTGGGAGTGTACTTCTGGGGGCAATTTACTTTGATACTGTTCTCTGAAGTATCAAAATTGGGTCTTCATCTTTGACAAAGGAAAGCACACATTCTCAAGCTGTAAGAAGTTGAACCATGTCGGGGTAACAAATGTATGCCTTTGGGAAGAAAGTATTGTTGTGGAAAGAACAGAGGCTTTGCAGGCAGATCTGGGTCCAAGGCACTCACTAGCTTTTTGATCTTTGTTGTTGTTCAGTCACTAAGTTATGTCCGACTCTTTGTGAACCCATGAACAGCAGCACATCAGGCTTTCCTGTGTTTCACTATCTCCCTGAGTTTGCTCAGACTCATGTCCATTGAGTCAGTGATGCTATCTAAACCATCTCATCCTCTTCCATCCCCTTCTTTTGCCTTCAATCTTTCCCAGCATCAGAGTCTTTTCTAATGAGTTGGCTTTTTGCATCAGGTGGTCAAAGGATTGGAGCTTCAGCTTTAGCGTCAATCCTTCCGATGGATATTCAGGGTTGATTTCCCTTGGGAAATTGGGAATACGATTGACTGGTTTGATCTCCTTACTGTCCAAGGGACTCTCAAGAGTCTTCTCTAGCACCACAATTTGAAAGCATCATTTCTTCAGCACTCAGCCTTCATTATGGTCCCACTCTCACATCTGTACATGACTACTGAAAAAACCATAGCTTTGACTAGACGGACCTTTTTCGGCAAAGTTTCGTCTCTGCTTTTTGATATACTGTCTAGGTTTGTCATAGCTTTTCTTCCAAGAAGCAAGTGTCTTTTAACTTCATGGCTTCAGTGATTTTGGGTCTATGGCATCTAAATGACAATTCCTCCCACCTTTCACTCATTCGCCTCTCTCTCCCTTCTCTTCTAGAAATCATTATCACCAGAGAACAGCCATGACGGGCGCAGCTTCTGGGAAGTGCTATTACACGCTGACCTTTGCTGTCACCTTCCCGCATGCCGAAGATGCCTGCTATCTGGCTTACCACTATCCCTACACCTACAGTGCCCTCTTGGTAAGTTCCTCTGCCAGCCCTACGCGGGTTGGACTGAAAGGGCTCTTTGAGGCTTTCCTGGAAATCTTCAGGAAACCCTGACATCCTGCTGGGGAGCTTCAGGCATCCGAGGGAGCCAGGGTTTGTTGTTTCTGACTCAGGGGCTTTCTGTCTGTCCCGTTTCCTTCCTTGGACAGAGCGCGGGCTGAGGTCATGGCCAGCGACATTCTAACGGCCCCAGTGGTGCACTGTGCTCTTCATATCCAGGGTGAGTGTGGATGCGAGGGGCAGGGGGCACTTTTTAGGGGCTTTATCTTTAAATAGCCCTCAATATACATTGTTGCAGGAGGACAAATGGCTGAAGATTAAAATTCATATTTTACCAAGGCCAAAACCAAAGTAGAGAAAAAGTTTGAAAATTTTCTCAGCTAAACAAATTTGATCATGGGTGTTGTATATCCTCCTGTGATTTTTTTTTCATCTTGTCATATTCTGAGGCAGCAAAACTGATATTCTACTTTTGTTTCATGCTTACCAGAAGTAAAAAGTTCACAAATATAACTTTAAAAAGTACTCCCAGTCTAAATAAAATTAACTAAAATTCCACAGCAATTCTGAAAGGTTATTTCCTTTTATTTTAGAAATGCAGGTACACTAAGTTAATATAGAAAGGTCGGAATCATGATCTAATAAATATCTATTAGTTTACCCTAAAAAAATAATAAAAAGCCCTCAAGTTAAACAAGAAGAATGAGATTGGAGTGAGATTATTAAGCTGAAATGGGGTAACACCATGCAGGTCAGCTGAGATGCCAGTTTAAAGGACATGGATGCATTGAGAGGTGTGAAGCAGAGATTGAGGGGGTGAAGCTTGGAAAAATGCCCTGAGATCACCTTGCAGCCACTTTCCCATTTCCAGTGGTTTCCTCGGCCATGGACTAGAAGGATCCAGGGTGGAAAAGAAGGGTAGAAGAATAAAACATTGAATCATTGCAAATAAGGGTCACGATCTTTTTACAATAGGAGTGTACTGTCAACCAGTCCAAACTTGAAGTCATCATTCAGATATCTTATCAGGCCATTTCTTGCCATTTGAAAAAGTTGGTAAATCATCCCTGTCCCTGAGCTATTTCATGGATATCCTGTGGAGTCATGAGCTAAAGTATCTAATAAAGTATTTCCATCCTCTGTGTTAATGCAAAATGTTATTAGCATATTTATAATAATATGTGTATATGCAAATATATATCACTTAGCCTGAAGGATAAGCATTTTCATTGCAAGCCTGTGATAAGGATTTGGAAAAGATCATAACTGAGAACACCTTTTCCCTCCAAAGAAATATTCACGTGTAAATGCATTGTTTTTTCTCCATTGAGAAGGCATAACTTAAACCACTCAGCTAACTGCTTCATAAAAGTACATCTGCCCTTCTCTCCATATGCTGGCTTACCTAAAGAGAGATTTGTTTTTACTGTTTCCCGGATTGTAAAAGATACACAACTAGTATTATTTGTGGACCACACTTAGAGATCTCAAGAATTTAATCCAAGAAATGTGCATCACCAGCTTGGCTGTAACAAGGCATGTTTGTTTTAAAACATGCTTGTTGCCTTGAGGGCCTCAGAACAGGCAAGATCCATGATCTCCTC
The DNA here is from genome assembly GCF_055505025.1 of Bos grunniens. Taxonomy (NCBI): domain Eukaryota; kingdom Metazoa; phylum Chordata; class Mammalia; order Artiodactyla; family Bovidae; genus Bos; species Bos grunniens. The sequence continues at coordinate 53,292,445 of NC_141185.1, read as the reverse complement.
CAACAGCTGTTCTTACTGTCTCATCTATGAAACCCTGCATGTTGAAAAGTCTACTGGTGGAGGGGGTTCCTTTTTAAAGACAGGTTTGATTTTTCTGTCAGAGTAATGGTCCATGGGTCCAGGTCACTGTTCTTTTCACTTGTTAGAATATCTTTGTCCTACGGACTTAGAGAATGGACCTGTGAACTCAGGGTGAAGGAGCTGGTGGGATGGTTTGAGAGAGTGGTATTGACATATATACACCACCACGTGTAAAATAGGTAGTTCGCAAGAAGCTGATGAACAGCACAGGGAGCTCGGCTAGGTGCTCTGTGATGACATAGAGGGGTGGAATGGAGGAGTGGAAGGGAGGCTCAGGAGGGAGGCGATATATGTGTGTGTGTGTATATATGTGTGTTCATTTCAGTTCAGTCACTCAGTTGTGTCCGACTCTTTGTGACCCCATGGACTGCAGGCCTCCCTGTCTATCACCAACTCCTGGAGTTTACCCAAACTCATGTCCATTGAGTCGGTGATGCCATCCAACCATTTCATCCTCTGTCATCCCCTTCTCTTCCCACCTTCAATCCCTCCCAGCATCAGGATCTTTTCAAATGAGTCAGCTCTTTGCATAAGGTGGCCAAAGTATTGGAGTTTCAGCTTCAACATCAGTCCTTCCAATGAACACTCAGGACTGATCTCCTTTAGGATGGACTGGTTGGATCTCCTTGCAGTCCAAGGGACTCTCAAGAGTCTTCTCCAACACCACAGTTCAAAAGCATCAATTCTTTGGTGCTCAGCTATATTTATAGTCCAACTCTCACATCCATACATGACTACTGGAAAAACCATAGCCTTGACTAAATGGACCTTTGTTGGCAAAGTAAGCATCTTTTAATTTCATGGCTGCAGTCACCATTTGCAGTGATTTTAGAGCCCAGAAAAATAAAGTCAGCCACTGTTTCCACTGCTTCCCCATCTATTTGCCATGAAGTGATGGGACTGGATGCCATGATCTTAGTTTTCTGGATGTTGAGCTTTAAGCCAACTTTTTAGTCTCCTCATATGTGCATCACAGAAGGCAATGGCACCCCACTCCTGTACTCTTGCCTGGAAAATCCCATGGACAGAGAAGCCTGGTAGGCTGTAGTCCATGGGGTCGCTAAGAGTCGGGCACGATTGAGCGACTTCACTTTGACTTTTCACTTTCATGCATTGGAGAAGGAAATGGAAACCCACTCCAGTATTCTTGCCTGGAGAATCCCAGGGACAGGGGAGCCTAGTGGGCTACCGTCTATGGGGTCACACGGAGTCGGACACGACTGAAGTGACTTAGCGGCAGCAGCAGCATATGTGTGTGTGTGTGTGTGTGTGTGTGTGTATGTGTATAGAGAGAGAGAGAGAGGGAGAGAGAGAGAGACAGACAGACAGAGAGAGCTGATTGATTCACGTTGTTGTACAACAAAAAGTAACACAAAAGGGGAAAAAAAGATTATCTTTGACCCTGTGGAGAAGCTCAGGGGCAGCTAGTATAAAACTTTAGAATTCAAAAGCGTTTGGGAAATTGTGTAGCTCACATCTATCATTCATAAATGCAAAAACCAAAGCCTAGAAGTCCCACATTTAGCTAGTGGCCAGAGAACTGAGTAGTGGCCTTTGAGGTCTATTCCTATCTGATGGAGACTCTGAGAGTCCTTCAGCTGACCTTGGCTGCATCTGGCTTTTTAATTTGAATTTTAGATCTCAATCAGCTTGTATGCACTTAGCAAAGACCCATTAAAGCTTCTTGGAATAAGAATGGGATCATGTTTGGGAAATAACACTGTTCTCAGCTGAACCACATCCATAGCGTTACAGACAAAAATTGTGGGTTGGTGACTTGAACTCAACCATCGGATATTGTATAATCACACAACTTGACAACTATGTGCACCTATAAAAGTGGGCTGCCATTGTAGTAGCTGCTGTAAGTCATAGCTTTTGTCTCTGGGAACACTTAATACTTTTGTCATACCGAAGCACAAGTTTACAGTCAACAATTATTAATAGTTTAGGAGACATTGAGGTCAAATTGAGGAAAATTTCATATTGATGGGGGACAAAAAGTCAAGAAAAGAAGATCTTGGAAGATGGTCTCATCTTCCATCAACTGATCTCTGTGAGAAAAAGAGACAGATCTTATTCATTGATGCTTATTGGCTTGTTACTTAGCCTATTGACTGAATCTCTTCGCATTAGGGAAGTTTGAGGAGAGTTAATGAGAAAAAGAGAGGAAAAGGGATAGCTTTTCATTCCTTTTAAATGAGTAGAACAGAGTAAGAAAGACAATTTGTTACTTGAGGTGAAAAACGTGTATACTCGATTTTAGGTTTTACATTTCCAATAATGCATGGGCTTTGTCCTCTTCAGGTTTAAGAGAGTAATTGACTCTGTGACTTCTTTTAGAAAGCTCTTTCTCCCATCATGGACAGAATGAGTTCATTCTGTAATGCACACTAGTCATTTTTACTTTTGGACATATCCTAAGGAGAAACAGTTTTCTTCCAACAGATCAGTGATAAATTAAATGTGGATGATACCCCAAGGGTGGAATTAGCTGTATTTTACTTGGGGGTTATGCTGATGGGTGAAAAATATATTTCTATGTGGAATTCACAACTGGTAAATCTCTTGTAATATGGATTATGTTTAACAATTATAGACATTTTTAAAGCAGGGTACATGTATGTTGAATGTTTTTCAACATGAACCGTAAAAATTTTATTATTCTCTTATAATGAGAGAATTAGTATTTATTGGGTTCTTTCAAACTGATGTCTTCCAGATGCTTGCCAGGAATTCTGTTGGATAATCATCCCAATTATAGTATTAAAATAATGCTAAAAGAAGGAAATACAATATTATTGCCATTACAAAGCCAAAAAAAGACCTGTTTAATCATCCATCTCAAGCTTTTTCAATAATTGCAATGATTGTTAATGTGTTGTTTGCAATACTTGTTAAAGTATTTGATTCGTGTTCTGGATTGCCTGTAGGTAGCCAGGAGTATTGGCATCCCAAGAGAGTTTCTGATGGACATTTTAGAGAGTAAGAAAGTGAAATCTCACTGAGAACTTAAAATGATATGACTTGGCAAGAGAGGAAAAAAAAAAGTGATCAGAAATAGGATGGATGTGTTGGGAGAGCTTGTGGCTTTTAAGGAGTATAGTAGGGTTTTTCACCAGGCATGTATACTCCCTGTGCTAGTAACCATCAGCAGGGTAACCTGCTGAGGTCAAATGAAGTCTTTTATGGGAATTTTAAGGGAGTAGCTGATGAAGCTTTATCTTTAGAGATAAAATGGAGGGTAGTGTAGGAAGTGAAAGGGAAGGGACGGGGAGAGAGGAGGGGAGAAAGAAAGTATTGAGAATTAGAATGCCATATTCACAACATCTTAGAAAGAGCTCACATTTAAAACATGTCAGATGGGAAGTATTGACTTACATGTGGTAGATCAAAGATGCAGTGAGCAAGTCATAAATCAGTGTTGTCGTTTAATCAATCAACAGACACCTATCTTTGTATGGGCCAAAAGAAAGGACAGGTATCAGTAAAGGGTCCTGATGTTGAGGAGTTGAACACGAGAGGCCGTTCTGAAGGAGCTGAGGTGTGCATGGGTGCTGAAGTCATTGACCACAGGGACCCCTGAATTCCAGGGTTTTGAGCACAATGGAAGAGCAAGCTTTGGAGTCAGAGTGGCCAGGATTGGGGTCTAAGCTCTGTGTTTTGCAGTGTAGTCATGGGCAAGCTACTTAGTTTTTCTCAGCCTCAGTTTTCTCACCTGTGAATTGGAACCATTGAAGTGGTTCTTCTATGGGTTATCAAGATTACATGACTTGATACATGGCAAGTGTTAGCCAAGTGTCTACAACTAGTAAACAGTATTAGATAGTGACCTTAGAGCATTTATTCTCTCTTTTTTTAATGATGATGGGTGATCATTTTCTCTGTTGAACTGATTATGTATATATACACAATATATAACAAAATTAAAATTATGTTATAACAAAATCCCGTTAAAGGACCAAAAAGAAATACATACAGAATCTACTGATAGTTTTCTTAGGGTAGTGGATTATAATTATTTTTTATTTACTCTCTTATCCAATCTGGAGTAGGATATGGCAACCCACTCCAGTATTCTTGCCTGGAAAATTCCGTGGACAGAGGAGCCTAGTGGGCTACAGTCCATGGGGTTGCCAAACAGTTGAACACAACTGAGCGCAGCACAGCAGCAGCTCTTCTCCAAATCACCAGCGATATAACTTTATCTATTTTTAACAGAAAAAGGATATTAAAATCACCTTTTCTTTATAATCAGCAAATCTGTGAATACACATCTAGAGACGAATCACTTCCAACAGTCTCAAAGTGGATCTGTTTCACTTAGGGAAAGTGGTGTTGGCAGACTGGGGCAGTTTGAGAAAGCTCATTAGAACCTAGTTACAGCATATTCTGTTGTTTTTTATTTAACTTAAAGGTGTCTTTGGTTCTTCTCTTGTGATGAGAAGGATTCGATTCTCTGATGAATGTATCTAAGTGACAATTGAGAGCTAGTCAGTACAAAAGTAAAATAGGCCATCTTTTTAGGGGTGAACTTTATTCTGAATTAGGGGGATAGGAGGTACAGCTGTTTAAGGGCTAACAATGAGATGTGAATGATTTTTGAGTGTGAGTTGTTCTTACTTTATTAGTAGCCATCAGCAGGGTAGCCTGCTGAGGTTGAGTGAAGTCTTTTATGGAAGTTTTAAGGGAGTAGCTGGTAAAAAAAAGTGGGCAGAAAATGCCTGCCGAGGAGCAACCATGAGGCTGCAGACTGAGTTATCAGCCTGATGTCTATCCTGGGTAGGGAGGATTTTCTTTTAAGAAGACAACATCTCTGGAGGTTTCCATAATTGCCCTGAACTCTTTCCCATTTTCACAAAGAAGCCCACTCCTGCGGCTTCCACAGGGCTGCTATTACAGCTGTTTGTTGGCACATGCATTCAGATGCCCTGCTTCTCTCATCAGTGGTGCCAGCAATAGTTAATTAGGCATGGCCTCGCTGGACCTGAGATGGGAACGTTTACCTAAGACTCATTTCCAGGAGAATGATACAAAGCCATTTTTTGAGAAAGGAAAACCAACAGCAGTTTATAATTGGTTTACTTCTGGAAGACGTCTGTGTGACTGGAGCTGAATAATGCAATGAGCACAGGGGTGTTACATGTTCCATGGCAGGTGGAGTGGTCAAAGGGACAAGGGGTTCATTGAGGGACACAGGGAGATGACTGCATGAGCAATTACAGAAAATGGGCTTAAGCTAAACGTTGTTTGGCATTTCTGGAGTTGTAATATTAGTGATCATGAAAAATGTTATAGTGAGAAAATTAACAAAGAACTCATAGAAGAAGAAAACTTTTAAACTTTGCTTCCTTCATTAAGGTGACAGTGTTTTAAAGGAGAGTGTACATGAACACAAGATACTTTGCTTTTTTATCCTTTTTTCTCCTGTATCTAATTGTGTTTGATGACTTCTGTAGGCAAAACTGCTTCCAAACCTTTCAGGATCTAATTTATAAAATCTAGATTTTATTTTGTTTCCCCAAGTTTGAGGGCAGAAGGAGAAGAGGGTGACAGAGGATGAGATGATTGGATGACATCATCGATTCAATGGACGTGAGTTTGAGCAAACTCCAGAAGATAGTGAAGGGCAAAGAAACCTGGAGTGCTGTAGTCCCTGGGTTCACAAAGTCAGACACGACTGAGTGACTGACAACAACAACCCCAAGATTTGGCAAGAAGAGCTATGGCCTATTTGTATTGAGTTGGCCAAAAGGTTCGTTCAGACCATTCTGTAAGACCTTATGGAAAACCTGAAAGAAGTTTTTGGCCAGCCTAATAACTTTGTGATATCGTAGAAATCATGGCCAGTACTTTTCTGGAGAAGGGTCTCTATTTCTCCCCCATCACCCTCATATGTCGAGAATCCTTGTAGCCATAATAAATGTGAAACAAATAGCTTTGATGGCAAGAACAAGGCAACAGACAAAACAAAGCAAAAACCCTCATAGAAACAATTCAGCAGACAGTGTTTCCCAAAACGCATGCTACAACTCTCCAGGGTCCCAAGATCTTTAGAGGAAAAGGGTTCAAGGGTCACACAGATTCTTGAAGCCCTATTGGCTAGTTTTTCTTCTATGAGTTTGTAATGCGTATTTGCATGTAATGTGTATTTGCATATAATGCGTATTTGCACAAGAGTCTGAACAGTTCTGCAGTCGTGAAAATGTCTTCATTAAGTTTAACTCACTGTGCCCCAGGTACTTTGGATCTCCCCCTCTCCACACTCCAGCATTTAGTAAAATACTGCTGATTACATTTTGGAAAATGCTTCAGGAAAAGGTATAGATTTCCAAGTTTGGGGGCCTGGAATCTTGATGGTAGTTATGAGGCAGAGTTCAACTCAGTTGAGATTTCAATAATAATACTGGGACAACTTTCACCCAGATATCTGTGAAAGTGATTAAAATAATTTGCTTATGATCACAGACTATCACTAAATCCAGGGTGATATTGACTCTTTAGGAAGGTGCTGAAATGTCCTTTTACCAGGGTGGCTGACATTCTGATGGGGTCATTTTTATTCCTGTCTGTGGCTTTTCTCCTGGGATGGCAAATGGACACTTCTTCGATGAGGGCTTTAATTACACTGATTTAATATTGACTTTTCTTTTAATAGATGAGTTTCTTCTTTAGGAAGATGATTTTTTATTCCTGAAAGAGTTAGTTGCTCAGTTGTGTCCGACTCTGCAACCCTATGGAACTGTAGCCCACCAGGCTCCTCTGTCCATGGGATTCCAAGCAAGAATGCTGGAGTGGGTAATAGCCATTCCCTTCTCTGGGGGAGCTTCCCAACCCAGGGATAGAACCTGGGTCTCCTGCATTGCAGGCAGATTCTTTACTGTTTGAACCATCAGGGAATTCCTTAATCATTTTATATTTGCTGTTTTTAAAACAAATTTTACTTAAGTCTCGTTTCATCTAATTGTTAGAAAATGTGGTTTGTATAATTTCTGCTTTTAAAAAAATTTAGTGAAATTTTTATAGTCTTGTATATGATTAATTTTATTACAGTTCCATGAACGTTTGAGAAAAAAGTAAAGGATGCTATCTGTAAAGACAGTTTGACATATATCTATGAAAAACAATATTGTTCAAATGCTCTATCATTTTTTTTTGCAATTGATATGTTCAAGGCTGATGTATTGTTATAAAGTCTCCCACTCCGAGTACAGTGTTTCCCCTTCTGCCGTTTTGCCGTTGTACATTTCAGTTCTGCATTATTTAATTCCTGAGATTTATGAGTCTTATATGTTCTTTATGAATCATGCCCTTTATCAAAATAAGATTTTTAAATCCCATTTAATGCACTTTTCTTGAATATGACTTTGTCATATATTACTGTTGCCAGGCCCACTTTAATTTGTGTTTGCTTATCCATTTAGTTTCCATATTTCTCTTTTAAAATATTTTAGTTGAGTCAAATAGAATAAAAGATAATTTAGGAATGTTTTTCATACACATCATGGGTCTTTTTTTCCCTTCTCTTTTAAAGTTCCTTTTATATACAATAGGCAGTGGGATTTTGAAAAGCTAATCTGAAAGTTTCTGTCATTTAATAATGCTGTTTAGCCTATTTATACTTAAAACAATTTTCGGTGTTGGGTCTGTCATTTTGGTTTTGTAATTTCCATGCTTCATTGCTTTTCTTTCTGTCTCTCTCTCCGCCTCGTCCCCTGTCCATCCCTTCCTCCCTTTCTCTTTCTTTCTTCTTTCCTTTTTTCCTTCCCTCCCTCCCTTCTTTCTCATTTCTTCCTTTCTTTCTTTCTGTTTTATGCAACATGACGTGACCATATTTTCTTTGATTTTTTTTCCTACAGTGTTTATAATTCTACTAGTGTTTCCCTTTCAGTTCTTAAAAAAATTAAATATATATGTATCCATGAATAATAACAGCTGAAGTTGAGTGTTTCCTGTATGACAGACACTTCTCACACACAGTAAATGACAAAATTATAGCAACCACTGAACGACATAGGTAATGCCATTTTATATACACTTTACAGAGAAAACTGAGTCACGAAGAGGTTAAGTATAGGATTTACACGATTTATCTAGAATCCACAACCAAATTTAGAACCCAGGCGGTTTGACTCAGAGCCTGCATGGTTAGTCATCTTGCTATACTGCCTTTCCATTTTTAAGAATTAAATAATAATACTATGTCCATGTAAGCTGAAAAGTGAACATTTTGTTTTACTTTATACTTCACTTACACATTTCTTTTGAATTTCATTTCAGAACCAGATGATGAGATTAACATTTGATGATATGTTTTCTCCCTAAAGAACTTTTTTTTATGTCTGTATTATGTAGTAACTGTGTTTTCCAATGATCATCTAAACGAACCTTGTTTAACTGGACTGTCCTTTTATATCACTCTTTAGTTTGAATTTGGGCAGCTAAAATTTGTCTTCAAGTTATTATAAGGATGAGGTGATTTGTTTTCTGTGCTCTTGCATAGCTAAGCATATATGAGAAGAAATGTGTGAGTAAAAACTTGGCTGGTTATAGGTTTGCTATGCATTGTACTTTCAAGCACTAAGCAGTACTCATTTCCTCTGACATTCAGCACTGCAGAAGGAGTTGTGACCCAAGAATAACTTTTTACATATATATATGTGTATATATATTTATATATATCCATGAATAGGTTTATCTCTACACACACACACAAACGCACACACACTTATAAAAATAACTTTAATTGTATAATGAAACCCTCATTCTGCTCAACAAGGAGCAGTGATGTTGGGTTTAGACTGGTGATCGAACACATATGTCTTGGCTTTGCTGCTGCTGCTAAGTCGCTTCAGTCGTGTCCGACTCTGTGCGACCCCATGGACTGCAGCCTACCAGGCTTCTCCGTCCATGGGATTCTCCAGGCAAGAACACTGGAGTGGGGTGCCATTTCCTTCTCCAATGCATGAGAGTGGAAAATGAAAGTGAAGTCGCTCAGTTGTGTCCGACTCTTCACAACCCCATGGACTGCAGCCCACCAGGCTCCTCCATCCATGGGATTTTCCAGGCAACAGTACTGGAGTGGGGTGCCATTGCCTTCTCCACATCTAGGCTTTACCTGGAACCAAATGAACGCATCCTCGAGAAAGGCAAGCCATAGCACAGCATGCGTGGAAGAGCCTCTGTGAAAGTCTGGGCTCTCAGACACAGCTTTCTTGGCCTGAGTCAGTCTTTGCCCAGGGAAGTGTGTGGTCATGAGAGATGAAGCTGAGCTCAGCTTAGAAGAGCCATCAGTTCTGGGTTTTCTTCAGCTTTCATACTTGGCTATTTACATAGGGCCTTTGTAACTAGTGTGTGCAGAGTGTGTGTGTGTATGTGTGCACAACTAGCTAGCGTCCTTGTCTCCTCAGGGGTATGAGACCACCTCCCAATCCCCATTGCAGGTGCTTCACAACAATACCTGGTATTCACCATCACTTGACAAATGACAGGAAGAATGAAGCACAAAGGTTTGGTCAGATATATGGGCCTTAGGTGAATTCTCCTTTTGAACCTGAGGTAGCCATGGTCCTTATAATTCCTTTTCTTAGTATTGTGTCAAATGCTGGCTCTCAGAAATACCACCGGTTTCTAAGACAGACCGAAGATATTGCTTACCTCGGTGTGGTAGACAGAATAATGCCCCTAGCCCAAGATGTTCATTTTCTAATCCCTGAAACCTTTAAGGATGCTGCTTTATGTGGCACAAAGGACTTTGTAGATGTGATTAAGTTAAACTTCTTGAGATGGGGAGATTATGTCAGACAATTAGACTGGGTCCAATGTAATCACAAGGGTCCTTAACCATGAACCACTGAGACAGAAGAGTCCGAGTCAGAGAAGGAGATTTGACCGTGGAAACCAAGGTAGCAATGTTGTGATTGCTTCCTTTGAATGTAAGAGGAGAACATCATGGGACAAAGAATATAGCTGCCCTCCAGAAGCTAAAAAGGCAAGGAAGTTACTTTCTAGAACTTCCATGAGCAGTGCAGTCCTGCCAACACCTTGATTTTTGCACAGTAAAACCCATTTTGGGCTTTTGACCTCCAGAACTGTAATACAATACATTTGTGTCATCTCCAACCAGTAAATTTGCAGTAATTTGTTACTGAAGTGATAGGAAACGAACATATTTGGTAAGGGAGAATGTGAGAAGAGTCTTGATAGTGTCTCAAAGGAGGAAGGGCAAACCTGAGGTATTTTTTAAGATTTTAAAGTTTTGTGAAGTTCTGGTATTTTAATGTAGGGCTTGATTAACAATGGGTAAAGATCATGATAAAATGGTTTAAGACTGGTGGAGGCTGTAGGGCAAGCATCTTGAGGAGAGGGGCTGTCGAGTCTTAGTGGCAGCATGCTGGATCTTCACTGTGTCATGCCTCACCTTTTGTTGTGGCTCATGGGTTCTCTAGTCATGGCCCACAGGCTTAGTCGCTCTGCAGCATGTAGGACCTTAGTTCCCAGACCAGGAAGAGGACCGGTGTCCCCTGCACTGCCAGGCACATTCTTAACCACTGGACCACCAGAGAAGTCCCCAGTTGATACTTTCTACTGAAGAGTTGTTCAGATGTTCCTGAAAAATTATCAATTTATGAAAAGTAAATTTATTTGTAATTTCTATTTTCCCAGGCAAGTGTTTCCTGTGGCAGTAAACTTGTGTTGATGCAGACAGAGAGTAGTAAATTCATATTAATCTAGGCAGTAGGCTGTGTGGAGGCAGATGATTCAGGATCCCAGTTGCAAGGAGGATGCAATTCAGGGTCAAATTTTCAGGTATCCCTGAAGCTATAGGAAAGGCCACAGAATCATTTGTCATCTTTTCTTTCCTTGGGACTTTTTCTTTTTCCTTGTAAGTCTGAGATTTATCTAATAGAGTACAAGTGGAATTTAGTTCATTCCTACCCAGATGCTAGGATTTCTACTTCGTTTAGAAAATTCTTTTTCTTACTGCCCAGTGTATTGGTTTTGTATTGCTGCCGTAACAAATTATCACCAATTTTGTAGCTTAAACAATTAAAAAAATCTTACAGCTCTTATGGTGAGAAGTTCAATATGGGTAAAAATCACTGGGCAAAAATCAACCTGAAAAGATACATGCATCCCAATGTTCATTGCAGCATTGTTTATAATAGCAAAGACATGGAAACAACCTAAATGGCAATCAGCAGAGGAATAAAGAATATGTGATAAATATATACAATGGAATATTACTCAACCATTAGAAAGAATAAGTAATGACATTAGCAGCGACATGGATGGACCTAGAGGCTGTCATACTGAGAGAAGTCAGAGAAGGACAAACATCCTATGACATCACTTACGTGTGCAATCTAAAAAGAAATGATACGAATGAACATAGAAAACAGAAACAAACTCATAGACTTAGAGAACAAACTTACGGTTGCCAGGGAGAAGGATAATTAGGGTGTTTGGGATGGACACGTACACACTGCTGTATTTAACGAACAAGGACCTACTATCTTGCCAAGAAACTCTGATCAGTGTTATGTGCCATCCAGATGGGAGGGGAGTTTGAGGGAGAAAGGATACATGTATGTGTATGGCAGAGTCTCTTTGATATTCACAACCTTTGCAGAAACTATCACAATATTGTTAATTGGCTATCAGATCAGATAGATCAGTCGCTCAGTCGTGTCTGACTCTTTGCGACGCCATGAATTGCAGCATGTCAGGCCTCCCTGTCCATCACCAATTCCCGGAGTTCACCCAAACTCATGTCCATCGAGTCAGTGATGCCATCCAGCCATCTCATTCTCCGTCGTCCCCTTCTCCTCTTGCCCCCAATCCCTCCCAGCATCAGAGTCTTTTCCAATGAGTCAACTCTTCACATCAGGTGGCCAAAGTATTGGAGTTTCAGCTTTAGCATCATTCCTTCCAAAGAAATCCCAGGGCTGATCTCCTTCAGAATGGACTGGTTGGATCTCCTTGCAGTCCAAGGGATTCTCAAAAGTCTTCTCCAACACCACAGTTCAAAAGCATCAATTCTTCAGTGCTCAGCCTTCTTCACAGTCCAACTCTTACATCCATACATGACCACTGGAAAAACCATAGCCTTGACTAGTCGGACCTTTGTTGGCAAAGTAATGTCTCTGCTTTTGAATATGCTATCTAGGTTGGTCATAACTTTCCTTCCAAGGAGTAAGCGTCTTTTAATTTCATGGCTGCAGTCACCATCTGCAGTGATTTTGGAGCCCCCCAAAATGAAGTCTGACACTGTTTCCACTGTTTCCCCATCTATTTCCCATGAAGTGATGGGACAGAATGCCATGATCTTCATTTTCTGAATGTTGAGCTCTAAGCCAACTTTTTCACTCTCCACTTTCACTTTCATCAGGAGGCTTTTTAGTTCTTCTTCACTTTCTGCCATAATGGTGGTGTCATCTGCATATCTGAGGTTATTGATATTTCTCCCAGCAATCTTGATTCCAGCTTGTGCTTCCTCCAGCCCAGCATTTCTCATGATGTACTCTGCATATAAGTTAAATAAGCAGGGTGACAATATACACCTTAGACGTACTCCTTTTCCTATTTGGAACCAGTCTGTTGCTCCATGTCCAATTCTAACTGTTGCTTCCTGACCTGCATACAGATTTCTCAAGAGGCAGGTCAGGTGGTCTGGTATTCCCATCTCTTGAAGAATTTTCTACAGTTTATTGTGATCCACACAGTCAAAGGCTTTGGCATAGTCAATAAAGCAGAAATAGATGATTTTCTGGAACTCTCTTGCTTTTTCAATGATCCAGTGAATTTTGATAAATTTACCTGGAATGGGTGAATTTAACTCAGATGACCATTATATCTACTACTGTGGGCAGGAATCCCTTAGAAGAAATGGAGTAGCCATCATAGTCAACAAAAGAGTCTGATATGCAGTACTTGGATGCAATCTCAAAAATGACAGAATGATCTCTGTTCATTTCCAAGGCAAATCATTCAATATCACAGTAATCCAAGTCTATGCCCTGACTAGTAACACTGAAGAAGCTGAAGTCAAATGGTTCTATAACGACCTATAAGACCTTCTAGAACTAACACCCCCCAAAACATGTCCTTTTCATTATAGGGGACTGGAATGCAAAAGTAGGAAGTCAAGAAACACCTGTGCTGCTGCTGCTATGACTGTCACGTCAGTCGTGTCAGTAACAGGCAAATTTGGCCTTGGAGTACAGAATAAAGCAGGGCAAAGGCTAATAGAGTTTTGCCAAGAGAACGCACTGGTCATAACAAACACCCTCTTCCAACAACACAAGAGAAGACTCAACACATGGACATCACCAGATGGTCAACACCGAAATCAGATTGATTATATTCTTTGCAGCCAAAGATGGAGAAGCTCTATGCAGTCAGCAAAAACAAGACCGGGAGCTGACTGTGGCTCAGATCATGAACTCTTTATAGCCAAATTCAGACTTAAATTGAAGAAAGTAGGGAAAACCACTAGACCATTTAGGTATGACCTAAATCAAATCCCTTATGACTATACAGTGGAAGTGAGAAATAGATTTAAGGGCCTAGATCTGATAGACAGAGTGCCTGATGAACTATGGGCAGAGGTTTGTGACATTGTACAGGAGACAGGAATCAAGACCATATCCAAGAAAAAGAAATACAAAAAAGCAAAATGGCTGTCTGAGGAGGCCTTACAAATAGCTTTGAAAAAAGAGATGTGAAAAGCAAAGGGGAACAGGAAAGATATAAGAATCTGAATGCAGAGTTTCAAAGAATAGCAAGGAGAGATAAGAAAGCCTTCTTCAGTGATCAGTGCAAAGAAAGAGGAAAACAATAGAATGGGAAAGACTAGAGATCTCTTCAAGAAAATTAGAGATACCAAGGGAACATTTCATGCAAAGATGGACACAATAAAGGACAGAAATTGTATGGACCTAAGAGAAGCAGAGGATATTAAGAAGAGGTGGCAAGAATACACAGAAGAACTGTACAAAAAAGATCTTCAGGACCAAGATAATCATGATGGTGTGATCACTCACCTAGAGCCAGACATCCTAGAATGTGAAGTCAAGTGGGCCTTAGGAAGCATCACTACGAACAAAGCTAGTGGAGGTGATAGAATTCCAGTTGAGCTATTTCAAATCCTAAAAGATGATGCTGTGAAAGTACTGCACTCAATATGCCAGCCAATTTGGAAATCTCAGCAGTGACCACAGGACTGGAAAAGGTCTGTTTTCATTCCAATCCCAAAGAAAGGCAATGCCAAAGAATGCTCAAACTACCACACAATTGCACTCATCTCACATGCTAGTAAAGTAATACTCAAAATTCTCCAAGCCAGGTTTCAGAAATACGTGAACTGTGAACTTCCAGATGTTCAAGCTGGTTTTAGAAAAGGCAGAGGAACCAGAGATCAAAAAAATCAACGTATTGGGTCTGTATTCCTTCTGGAGGATAGTGGAGGAGAATCCATTTCCTTGCCTTTGCTGGCTTTTAGAAGACACCACATTCCTCAGCTTTTGCCCTCTTTCCTCCATCTTCAAAGCCAGCATGGAAGCCTGAGTTCTTAGCATGTGGTTCTGGTCCTTTGTGGCTGGGGAAAGTTCTCTGCTTTTAAGCATTTGTGATTTATATATTAATAGTTTGGCCCCAACTGGTTAATGCAGGATCACCTCCCCATCTCAAATAGACTTAAACCTTAAATATATCTGCAAAGTCCCTTTTGCCATGTAAGGTAACATATTGTCAGGGTCTGCAGTTTGGAGCATGGACACCCTTTGTTGTTGTTTAGTCACTAATCTGGGATTTCTTTGGAAGGGATGATGCTGAAGCTGAAACTCCAGTACTTTGGCCACCTGATGCGAAGAGTTGACTCATTGGAAAAGACTCTGATGCTGGGAGGGATTGGGGGCAGGAGAAGAAGGGGACGACAGAGGATGAGATGGCTGGATGGCATCACTGACTCGATGGACGTGAGTCTGAGTGAACTCCGGGAGTTGGTGAAGGACAGGGAGGCCTGGTGTGCTGCAATTCATGGGGTCGCAAAGAGTCGGACACGACTGAGGGACTGAACTGAACTGAACTGAAGTTGTGTTTGACTCTTCATGACCCTATGGTCTGTAACCCGCCAGGCTCTTCTGTCCATGGGATTTCCCAGGCAAGAATACTGCAGTGGGTTGCCATTTCTTTCTCCAGGAAATTTTCACAGCCTAGAGATTGAACCCACATCTCCTGCATTGGCAGGTGGATTCTTTACCACTGAGACACCAGGGAAGCCCAAAGGTAGGGTACAGTAGGGAAAATCATTTGTTACCAGTTAGTTTTCTTCACTTAACATTTTCCCTGGATCGGTTGCTTTCTATTTTCCTTCCATACGCTCCCAGCCCTCCTTGTATTGCTTAAATCTAGTCATGTGCACCACTGAAGCTCTGTCTCATGTTCCCAAGTGTCTTGCGTGTACTCTGTCTTTGTGATAACAGTGTTCTTTACATGTCATTGTCACGGGAAGAGTGCTGTATGCTCCTCCTCTTTTGCTGTCAGTGCAGCTTGAAATCAGATACTCTATTGTGCAGACACAGGCAGGAATGATGTTTCCTGTTCAGCCTCACTGAACTTCTTCCAGCGAGCAGTAACAGTCCTGCTTCTAAATGACTTGATGCCCTGTGTCAGGCAGATCTGTTTGTTTTAGTTGCTAAGTCCTCTCCAACTCTTTTGTGACCCCCATGGACCATAGCCTGCCAGGCTGCTCTGTCCATAGGATTTCCCAGGCAAGAATACTGAAGTGGGTTGCCATTGCCTTCTCCAGGGGATTTTCCCAACCCAGAGACTGAACCTACATCTCCTGCATTGGCAGGCAGATTCTTTACCACTGAGCCTGTCGGATGGATTAGGTTAACAAAAATACTTCTAAACTACCAGGAGTTAGAGGAATATAAGCATTATTGCTGCTTTCACCTATTGTTATTATCAAAAATCTTAAAATACACTTTCCTTTCATTTATGCCCCAGACTCACCTTGATATTCTGGAAAAAAGTGTGAACCACAAGCAGGTCTACTTCCGACAGGAGGTTCTCTGCCAGACGCTAGGAGGGAATTCCTGTCCGTTGGTGACCATCACAGCCATGCCGGAGTCTAACAGTGCTGACCACCTGGAGCAGTTCCGTGAGTAATCACATACCTTCTTTGAAGATTTGGTGGTGACGGTGGTCGGGGAGCTCCTCTTAGTCTTGGAAGCCCTCTGTCCCTTTGAGGTCAGAAATTCCACAAAGGGTTGGGTACTGGTCTACCTTTGTAGAAATAATACACCCCAACTCTTCTTGCTTTGTTTTATTGGTCAGTTGCTAAGTCATGTCCAACTCTTTGTGACCCCTTGGACTGCAGCACGCCAGGTTCCCCTCCTTCACTATCCCCCAGAGTTTGCTCAAACTCTTGTCCACTGAGTCTGGGATGCCATCCAACCATCTCATCCTCTGTCATCCCCTTTCCTCCTGCCCGCAATCTTTCTCAGCATCAGGGTCTTTTCCAATGAGTCAGCTCTTCGCATCAGGTGGCCAAAGTATTGGAGCTTAAATATTAGTGTCGCTCTGTTATCATAGGGAGAAAAAAATTAATTGCATATTGTCAGAGAGATGAAATGACTTGTTGAAACTGAGAGCAGTTTAAAAGTGTCAGTCAGTTCTCCTAAAACAGAACTGGAACAGGAAAATGAATCAACATTTTCTGACCTCTAATCCAGGGACTTTTCTCACCACGCTTATTGCTGTTATACTACCCTCATGGTCAGTCACAGTTTGGAAATAAAAGAAGCTGAGTCTTGGAGAGCTGGCTCAATAAGTCCCTGAATGACCTGGATACAGTTTGGATCTGAAGAACTAAAAGTATGGAGTAGGCTCTAGCCAAGAGTTGTAAAACCAAACCAAAGCACACAGGCACACACAGAGATGTACATGCACACACACACGCAACACCCATTTCATGTTAGAATCCTGAGCACAGATGTGATTTTCTTTGTAACCCACCAGCTTTTAAAGTTGGCTCCTCCTGGCATAGTTTTCAACCTCAGACAAAAGCAAGGAAAACCAAACAGAATGAGGCATGCTTTGCAATATGGAAAAGTTTGGGAAATGAAAGAAAAGGCTGGGGAATAAAAATCCAGCTAATTTATCCCCTAAAGAGGCAGCCTTACCTGATGAGGTGCTAACTGCATTCAGGTGAATCTTTGGTGGATAGGAAATGTAATTTCTCACACCCCATCAGCATCTGACAATGAATGCTTAACTGTCTGGCTAATCAACAACCGATTATCCCATCTGAATTAATAAGGCCATAACATGCTTTAATGAATAATAAGGGATTTTCCAAAAGTTCTGTGATGTGGTTCATGCATTTAAGAGCAGTTTCTCTAACAGTTACCACTTTCTTCCCTTGCAGATGAGCAGTTCATGGAGACAAGTTAGAGACAGTAATCCTTCCAGGCAACCTTCAGAGAGCAATTATTTATTTAAGAAAGTGGATCTTTGTATGTCTGCATTTTGCAGGCTCAGTTTCTAGATAGGAGCTGAGAGGTACCCAATGTGTAATTATAACATAGAGTTGCCTCTGCGCTTGCATCTTTATTTACACTGACAATGGTACTTTTGTTGATATTATAACCACAGAGATCATTCTCCCTTTAAGGAAAGGACTTGAAACACAGTGCTTGCTTGCTCAGTTGCTGCAATTATGCCCAACTCCTTGAGACCCTATGGCTTAGAGCCCACCAGGCTCTTCTGTCTGTGGAATTCTCCAGGCAAGAATACTGGAGTGGGTTGCTGTTTCCTCCTCCAGGGGATCTTCCTGACCCAGGGGTCAAACCCGTGTCTCTTATATCTCCTGCATTGGCAGGCAGGTTCTTTACCACTCGTGCCACTGACACACAGTGAAAGCCCCTAAATAATTTGACACTTCCAAATAGTTCAGTTAAAAAAAATGAGAAAATTTTTCTTATCACATGTTCATATGAATCAATGGAGACTCATTTCTGCTTGGGATCTAAGGTTGGTAATAATACATGTATACTATTGTTGGGGGGTGGGGATGGCTGGAAGCAGGACCTTGGTCCCCGTCTTCTTTAAAGAAATAATTCAATAGAGAGCGATATTGTGAAACAGATAAAGTGTTTATCAAAATCAAAGTACACGTGGAGGAAATGGCAACCCACTCTGGTATTCTTTTTTTTTAATAATTATTAAAAATTGTTTTTATTGAAGGATAATTGTTTTACAGAAGTTTGTTTTTTCTATCAAACCTCAATGTGAATCAGCCATAGGTGTACATATATTCCCCCTCCCTTTTGAAACTCCCTCCCATCTCCCTCCCCATCCCACCCGCTCTAGGTTGATACAGAGCCTCTAGGTTGATACAGGTTGTTTGAGTTTCCTGACCCGTACAGCAAATTCCTGTTGGCTATCTATATTATATATGGTAATGAAAGTTTCCATGTTACCCTTTCCATGCATCTCAGCCTCTCCTCCCCTCTCCCCATGTCCATAAGTCTATTCTCTATGTCTGTTTCTTCACTGCTGCCCTGTAAATAAATTCTTCAGTACCATTTTTTCTAGATTCTGTATGTGTGTATTAGAATATGATGTTTATTTATCTTTCTCTTTCTGACTCACTTCACTTTGTATAATAGGTTCTAAGTCATCTGCCTCATCAGAACTGATTCAAATGCATTCCTTTGTATGGCTCAGTAATATTCCATTGTGTACATATACCACAACTTCTTTATCCATTCATCTGTTGATGGACATCTAGGCTGCTTTCATGTTCTAGCTTTCGTGAATAGTGCTGCAGTGAACAGTGGGATCCGTGTGTCTTTTCAATTTTGGTTTCCCCAGGGTATATGCCTAGGAATAGGATTCCTGGGTCATATGGTTGTTCTGTTCCTAGATTCTTAAGGAATCTCCATACCATCTCCTATAGTGTCTGTATCAATTTACATTGCCACCAACAGTGCAAGAGCGTTCCCTTTCCTCCACACCCTCTATAGCTTTTATTGTTTGTAGACTCTTTGATGATGGCCATTCTGACCCGTGTGCGGTGATATCTCATTGTGGTTTTGATTTGCATTTCTCTAATAATGAGTGATGCTGAGCATCTTTTCATGTGCTTTTGTACATCAAAGGAAACTATAAGCAAGGTGAAAAGACAACCTTCAGAATGGGAGAAAATAATAGCAAATGAAATAACTGACAAAGGATTAATTTCCAAAATATACAAGCACTCCAATATTCTTGCCTGGGAAATCCCATGGAGAGAGGAGCCTGGTGGGCGATAGTTCATGGGGTCACAAACAGCTGGACACAGATGAGTGATCAAGTACATAGCACGCATGGAAGAGCACACGGGCGAATTCTCAGAGTGAACTGCTCCCAATAAGAACGGCTTAGTTGCTTATATGGGGGCAGTCTTCTGTGTTTGTCTCTAGCCAGTAATCTTGCTTGGGCCCATATTTGGCCTGACTCAGGGTCCTTCCTGGTGGCACACGCATCTCTCAACCAAGATGGATTACAGCGTGAAGGTTTCTGGGGGGCTTGGCAGGACATATGAAAAAAAATATGGTCACTTTGTCTTTCACCCAATCAGGGCCAATGCTCCTGTTGCTATTTTGTCTCAAAGTGTCCACAGGAGACTGGATGCAGTGGCTCAGCCTGGTGCCCAACTATCTCCTACATCAGTCTCATGTATCTTTAGAGTTTTCTCTCTTAAACATGTGCTAACATGTCAGCTGTTGTTCATCTCAAGATGGGCAGGTGTTGAGAGGACCCAGAAATGAATGATGTTCATCTTCTTTTGGGCATCATTGACTTGGAAGTGACAACCACTGAGCTGAGTCCCGAGGAGAAAAGACCCATGGGGGCTGTCTTTACAGGTGTGTCAAGTGGGCATTTGCACAGATGCCATGCTTAGAAGGGCCTCAAACTTTGTTTAATGCTCTTCAGTCTCCAACTTGAAAATCCTAAGAAAAAAGTTCTGAAAGGGGCTTTGAGTTTTCTCTAAGTTTATTTGAGTTTATTTATTTGACCGTGTTGGGTCTTCATTGCATCTTGCAGGGTCTTCGTTGCATTTTGTTGTGGTGCTCGTGCTCAGTGGTTGTGGCATGTGGGCTCAGTTGTCCCATGAGATGTGCGATTTTAGTTACCTGACCAGGGACCAAACCCACGTCCCTGGCATTGGAATCCAGATTCTTAATGACTGGACCAGCAGGGGAGTCCCTGTGTTTTCACTGTGCAATGGACCCTCATGTTGAGCAGCTGGTCCTAGGCCTAATCTAAGTTCCTATAGCTGAAAAATGAAAAGGCTAATGTACAAATGAGGTAAGTGGGGCTCAGGGAAGTTAAATATCACAGTCAATGGTGGTGCCTGATTTTCTTTTTCTGACTCCTGGGTGCATATGCACAATAAATGCGCTAACACAGTCATCAGAACCGGTGTTCAACATCACCATTCAGGCTCCACTCTGATCCAGAACTTCCTCTTTCCCCTATTCTATGTCCTCACACTATTGGAAGCTAGTTTAGTTGTTAAAGCTACTCACACTAAATTGACCGCAGGTAAATGCATTATCCTCTTCCTGCTCACAGTAAATTTTATTTTCTTCTCCTCACCCAATGTAAACATTTTCATGGAGGATGTTTCAGGCACTGTGGCAGGAAGGAAAGAAGGAAGGAAGATTCATAACCCTCCAGACCCTTAAGATCCCAGCACAGAGCTGAGATTGCATGACCTGAGCCTCAGTGCTGGATTCATAGTCCCTGATGGGTTGCAGAAACAATTTGTTCAGCAGCTTTCAATATATACATGAGCACAGGTCTTTACTGTAAAGAGCAGAATATGAACATCACCTACCCTCCAAAACACAATACCATGCCTGTAAATCAGAAATAAAACAACTTCATTTGAACTGCAGTGTGTCACATTGTTTTAGGACAAGAAAATAGCCAATGAGCCAGTAGCTCTGGACTCTTCCTGCCTGCAGGCTTCAATTGTCTTATCTGCTTCCTCCCTGCCTGGGTCACCAGCTTCAGCCTGCACTTGTATTTAAATGTGATGTGACTGGTTTCAGATTCAGCGGCTGCCTCTCATCCCTCATAAGGAGGTTTTGGGTACTAGAAGACTTTCTTTCCACTGAGCAGGATTATCACTTCAGTCTTATTTTAGAAGTTCAAGAAATGAGAGCATGGGGGCCCAGGGAGAAAACACTTCCCCCCACTGGAGACTGGTTCCCTGATAGTCTGACCTAAAGTCCTAGACCAGGGGCTTGTTGAGAACAATTTATTGGTTACTTTTAATTCTTTCTTGACTCTGGGCTCCAGAGAGTCTTTCCTGGAAGGATTCATTTGCTTTGATTTATTTTTCTAAAGCATTTTTTTAAAAGATATTTTCCTGGAAACATTTAGCCTTACTTTCCTGATAAATATAGTTTTGGTTCAGTGAAAGTGAAAAGCGAAGTGAAGTAGCTCAGTTGTGTCCGACTCTTTGCGACCCCATGGACTGTAGCCTACCAGGTTCCTTCCTCCATGGGATTCTCCAGGCAAGAATACTGGAGTGGGCTGCCATTTCCTTCTCCAGAGGATCTTCCTGACCCAGGGATCAAACTGGGGTCTCCCTCATTGCAGGCAGATGCTTTAACCTCTGAGCCACCAGGGGTTCAGTAGTAGCCAGATTTAGGAGACATAAGTTCATTCCCTGGGTCAAGAAGATCTCCTGGAGAAGGAAATGGCAACCCACTCCAGTATTATTGTCTGAGAAATCCTATGGACAGAGGAACCTGGTGGGCTATAGTCCATGGGGTCACAAGGAGTCAGACGCGACTTAGTGACTGAACAACAAGTAGCCAGATTTGCCTGGTATATGTTTTATCTCTCTCCTGAGAATTGAGGGTGAGTGACTTCTCACAATGGTCCCAAGAGAGAAGGCTCATTTTAGACCTGGAGATCTAAGCCTCAGAGCCAAAATGCTGGCAGGTCCCCGAGAGCAGAGTCACTGTCCACCCTTTCAGTGCGATAGTGAACAGGGAAGTTCTCCAAGAAATTCTCGTTGAGGCCGTGTGGAAGAGACTGACTTGAAAAGAAATGGAGAATAAAAGGGAGCTGTTACAAAAAGGATAAATGATTCATTCTAGCATCAGAGACTCTCAGTGGATAAGCCGTAGAGGAATTAGGCAGTCTGGGTCTTCTTAACTGGTAGGATTCCAGAGGTCAAATGAACCCTGGATGTTTGGGACGTGTAGAGCAGAGAGCCAGTGAAGAGTGAACAGAGTCTAAGAGGGTGGGATAAAGGCTCTGACAGGTTGAAATAGAAGGCATTGGATGAGCTGGTCTGGAGGTAGGTTTGGTAGGCAAGATCTATCCCAGACATGGATTTGGGTGCTTTCTGAGACTACTCTCCATTGGTTAGTGATTTTCTGGCATAATTACACTTAGCCTAGTTAAATCCTTCTACACGTTGTGTGTTAGCAGATATTCCAAGAGTTGAGAAATCATATTTTCTTTAGTTTGTGTATGGTAAGTCCCCTACATATGAATGAGTTCCATTCTAAGAGCGTGGTCATAAGTCCAACAAAGTTAGCCTAGGTACCCAACTAACACAGTCATCTGTATAGTACCGTGAAAGTGAAAGTGTTGGTCGCTCAGTCACTCTTTGTGACCCCCATCGACTATAGCCACCAGGCTCCTCTGTCCATGGGATTCCCCAGGCAAGAATACTGGAGTGGGTTGCCATTTCCTACTTCAGAGGATCTTCCTGACCCAAGGATTGAATCCAGATCTCCTGCATCTCCTGCATTGGCAGGCAAATTCTTTACCATTTGAACCACCAGGAAATTCCAAAAATACTGGAGTGAATAGCCATTCTCTTCTCCAGGGATCTTCTCAAACTCAGATCTCCTGCATTGCAGGCAGATTCTTTACAGTCTGAGCCACCAGCCCAGACAGTACTGCACTATAATACATTAAAAATACTGTACAAATAATACATAAAATACAAACATAAAAAATTAACATTTTTAATCTTACAGTACAGAACCTTGAAAAGTACAGGGGTACCAGCTACATAAGCATTACTTTTTTGCTTCCAGACATCCTGGCTTGAAATAAAGATACTGTACTACTCTTCTCCAGGAGCCTCCCAGGCGGCACCAGTGGTAAAGAACCTGCCTGCCAATGAGGAGACGTAAGAGACACGGGTTCTAGACTTGGGTTGCCAGATCCCCTGGAGGAGAGCATGACAACCACCTCCAGGATTCTTGCCTGGAGAATCGCATGGGCAGAGGAGCCTGGCACGCGAAGGTCCACAGGGTCGCAAAGAGTCAGACACGACTGCAGGGACTTGGCACAGCACTGCGGTACTGATCTCTGTACAGGACGGCATTGTAAAGTTCACAGAAACACAGCACTTGGAGAGGAGGCACGGCAGGTGACAATGTACGCCAGACACCTGGACTAACTTATGTGATTGACATGTGAACCCACGCTCGCATCTTTTCAAAGTTTGCAACTTGAGTTCATATGTAGGGGACTTGACTGTTCTCTTCAGGAGTGGTGTGTGTTTGTGTGTGTGCATATGTGTGCTTTTGGATTGGAACTGAGAGAAGATACTGCATTTAAGAAAACTAGAGAACAATTCAGAAGGTTAAAAAAAAAAGTCTCGGGAGAGGGGAGTATTGTTTCCTCAAACCCCATTGAAAGTGGATGAAAAACCAGGAAGGGCAGTTGGTCTGCCTTTTCGAGGGCTCAGCCACTCCTCTGCCTGGCTTCCTACTCTTGCGGAAGGGCTGTCATTATCTCCCTTTTGCAGATGGCCAAGTTAAGCCTCACTAAGGGTATACAGCCAGCCTGAAGCCCCATGTTAAGAGGTTTCTCAGAGAGGAGACCCCAGGTCTCTACCCCACAGTTCCAGAATATCCCCCTCTTTAGGGTCTGCCCTCACTGAGAAATTTCCCAGAAATGCACACAATCCAAACACACTGCTTATTGAAGACCATCGTCATTCTGTCAGCTTTTCTATTTTCTCCACATTTCCCCCATCCCCTCACATTATTTTTTTTCTTTTTTAAAGATTTTTATGATGTGGACCATTTAAAAAAATCTTTACTGAATCTGTTACGACATTGCTTCTGATTTATGTTTTGCTTTTTTGCCTGTGAGGTGTGTGGGATCTTGGTTCCCTCATCAGAGACTGAACCTGCGCCCCCTCTGCAGTGATAACTCGGAGTCTTAACCACTGGACCGCCAGGGAAGTCCCTCACGTTTTCAATGACCATTTCAGTCCAGGGAAAGTTGAGTTCCTTTTTAGTTTGGGGTCACATCTCTGTGATGGAAGCTTCATGTTTTTCTCAGGAACTTTCTTGCTGATTCTTTTCCCCTTTGGACATCTCTCCATCCACGCCCCCGAGCTGCATTGGCTTGACTATCCTTAAGAAGAACCTTAGGGGGGAACAAGTCTGTGAGAATTTTCCAAGGCAGAATGACATTCTCTTGTTAGAACCTGTCCTTCTCCAAGCGAACAGTGACTGCCTGACTCACGGACTGGTGAGAAGATGAGAAACAGAGGTGAATGGAAGGGGGCAGATCTGCTATTTCTGCCCTTGGAGACACCTCTATCTGGCATTTATTATAACCTGAAAGAGCAGAGTCTACCCTTCTGTGTCTGGAGGTGAGGTAATCTCACAGGTCTGCCATAGCCTCTGATGGCTCACACACTGTTCTTTCCAGGGGGCCTGAGGTACAGAACAAGAGACTGTGTTTGCTGCTGTTAAAGAATACCTTTCTCTTGTTCTTTCCCTTAAAAATATTCGTACAAGAGCAATGTTCTATTCAGCCTGCTATTATGCTAAAAGCTTTTTCTTGGAAGACAATAGCTGTTCTCAGGAAAAAAAAGATTTACACGGGGTCCCCAGGGTGTAATGAGCTACCACACAGCACCTGCCTCGGGTTGGGAGTTGTCACTTGTAAGTGGTTTTAAATTAGAATGGAGTGGAAAAACACACAGTTACAGAATTCCCCTTTTGGCTTCTTTGCAAATCATTTTCCACCCTCTCTGGCCTTTGTCTCTTCCTGAGACACCTGATCAGGTATGAAGAACAGAACTTTCCAATGAGGAGAGTGTGAAGTGACAGTAACGGTCCAAGGAAAACAGAAACCTGAAGTGGAAACCTCTCCCTCTTGGAAATTTCTGTTTCGGTTTTGTCCCCCACCCCTCCTGGAGGCACGTGGGGCTGAGTACTGCTAAGGGATCACTGAATTTTAGAACTTCAGCATCTGTAGACCGTGGAGTCCAGATTCCTCCATTGCTAGTGAGGGATTGGAGGTCAGATGCACGAACTGACCTGTGTTCGTCTCCCACCTGGTTGATGGCAGATGGGGTTTGAAACTTCGGACCTCTCATCTCCTGATTAAATTAAGTGCTTTTCTCTCTCTCCTTTTTTTTTTTTTTTGGGTAATGCATTGCTGTTGACAAGTTATTAGGACTAAAAAATGAGCTACAAGAGTATGAAAAACTTCTCTGTATGGAAGTTTTTAATAAAAACAAGTTAGAACTACTGAATTCTAACCTTTTCTTGTCCTACAGTATACATCTTTTCAGGCAACCAGGGCTAGGAACCATGGTAGACATTAGGAAGATAGAGATGAATAGCACGTGATTCTAGTCTTTGAGACACTCTTGATAAGCATTGTGTTTGTGTGTATGTGTGTGACTTATGCAAACAAGTCATTATGATACAGAAGTTATACAAGAACAAAGTTCAGTGGAAGCACTGAAGAGAGAGCCTTTTTCTTCTTGGAATCAAAGGAGGGCTGGTACCTAGGAGGGACAGCTTTGAAAATCCCATGTGTGTGACGATCCTTTATTGACACACCGTTGCTTTTAAAGAAATCTCAGTGGACAATCCCAAAACTATTTAAAGAACTGTTTAAATCTTTCTTGAGAAGACATGAAAAGGGGAATATATAAAATGCATGCAAACCATCGTAAATTCATCTTTTTTCATCTTTCTTACTGTTACCAATCTACACAGACAAATAGAGGTTCACAATAATCCCACCGTTTTTCAACACAAACCTTTTAAACTATGACATTTAGATCAGTTAAGTATCTCCTTTCTACTTCCCATTTTGGCCCAGTCACTCTAAGAAAAGGAAGATGAAGAATTCTTTCTCCTTCCAAGGCTGGTTGGAGGCAGTGGGAAAAACTACAAAATCTTACAGTTGAATAGTTTTGCTTATTATACCCAATCATGTAGTTTACTCTTACAGAGTTTTTACATAATATATCATTTTGTCCTTATAGTTCCTTTGTTCTATAATGATAAAACTGAGATTCAGTATCAATGCCATTGGATCTGTGTCTTGAACTCAGACTATGGCATGCAGTGACGTGGAGGTGTGTCTTCCCAAGCAGGAAAATAGCTTTTGTAGAGACACGGAGGCCTAGAAATAATCGCTGTGAACATCTCAGGGTGCCAGAACTACAGGATGGTGGATTGAGTATGGGATCAGAAAATAAGGTGGGAAAGATAAATTGGGCTGAGTTAAAAAATATACCTTATTTTTCATATTAGTTTCTCCTGAAGGCAATGATGAAGTAATAGGATGCTGTTAAAAGCAGAGAAATGACAAGATCAAATCTGTTTTGGAGGAAGATCTTGTGGCAGGAATGTAGGGGATGGAGGAGGAAATGGCAACGTACTCCAGTATTCTTGCCTGGAAAATTCCATGGACAGAGGACCCTGGAGGGCTGCAGTCCCTGGGCCGCAAAGAGTCAGACCCAGCTGAGCACACACAATGCAGGGGAAGTCTGGAGTGCGAACATGGTGACATGACACCCAGCACCTAGAAGCTCATAAGCATTTAGACCCAGATTCAGACTCACTGGGGTCCTGGTCTCGACTCTGCCATTTGCTAGCTTCACGAGCTTGGAAAATATGTTTCGACACTTCATGCTGAGGTTTCTCCACTTATAAATTGCGGGTGACAGCAGTACCTTCTTCACGGGGCAATCTGAAGCTTGTGAAAGGACTTAGAGCACGGGACGCAGTATTTAAGAAAAATATCAACTGTTAGTCTTCTACCTGGTTGATGAGATTCCCAGGGAAGATGCTGCTGCTGCTGCTAAGGCACTTCAGTCGTGTCCGACTCTGTGCGACCCCATAGACAGCAGCCCACCAGGCTCCCCGGTCCCTGGGATTCTCCAGGCAAGAACACTGGAGTGGGTTGCCATTTCCTTCTCCAATGCGTGAAAGCGAAAAGTGAAAGTGAAGTCGCTCAGTCGTGCCCGACTCTTAGCGACCCCATGGACTGCAGCCTACCAAGCTCCTCCGTCCATGGGATTTTCCAGGCAAGAGTACTGGAGTGGGGTGCCATTCCCTCCCAGGGAAGATAAGTCTATGGAAATGGGAGGGGAGGGTCTGAATTTAGGAGATATGTCTAAGTTAGGAGTGAGAGGTCTTGGTGATTAACAGAGAATAGGGATAAAGAAGGAGTTGAACTATTTCTCTTTTGGGTGATGGGTGCACAGTTTAATACCAATAGAAGAATACTTGGGAGAGTGAGACTGTTATGAATGGATATTGAGTTCAGTTTTGGAAATATTCATTTCCAGAGGCCTGCAAATTATATAACTCAGGTTGAACATGATCATAAAGCCAATATACTATAAGATATAATCTATTTAAGAGGGAAATAAAACAAAGTTGCGTTACCTGATTAATTTTCTAAATTAGCAAGGATACTATAAGTTGACTCTGTGTGGTTACTGAAGCAGAAGCATGTAATATATTTCATCAGAAAGTGAAAGTGAAGGTGAAAGTGAAGCTGCACAGTCGTGTCCGACTCTTTGCAACCCCATGGACACCAGGCTCTTCCATCCGTGGGGTTTTCTAGGCAAGAGGACTGGAGTCGGTTGCCATTTCCTTCTCTAGGGATTCTTCCTGACCCGGGGATTGAACCCAGGTCTCTTGCATTGTAGACAGATGCTTTACCATCTGAGCCACCAGGGAAGTCTATATTTCATCAGAATCCATGCCAAAACTGTTATATCCTGTAAATATGTTCATAGGATTTAACAATTTATATCTTTTAAAGGTAATTAACTGTTTACAGAATGTTTATATATGATTAACTGTTCCTCACAATAGCTCTGTGAGGTAAAGAAAAAAAAAATTACATTTGTGGTTTCCATTTTTAGCTGTTAAAATTGAGGCCCTAAAAAGTCATGTGGTTAGTAAGAGCTGGAGCTCAGATTTACCCCCAAATGCTCTAGCTCCATAACCCTAATTCCATATTCTAGGACCTTTCAGCTCTTCAGTCATGAGAGAAAATCCTTTATCGTTGAGGTGCAATTCTCTGCATGTAAAAATACTTGTTTATATAGCAGGTAATACATTCTAGGCTTCTCCAATGTGCCTAGTACCTGTGTAGTCTGATTAGCATTAATAACCCTTGTAATTAAAAAAAAAAATCTATACTACAAGTCCTTTAATTAATAATTTATTTATTTTGTCTTTTTCTGTAAACTTTTTTAAAAACTTATTCTTAATTGAAGGATCATTGCTTTACAATATTGTTGGCTGTGAACATCTCAGGGGTTGGCTTCTGCCACATGCCAGTAGGCATCAGCCATAGATATACCTATGTCCCCTCCCTCCTGAACCTCCCTCCCATCTCCCACCCCATCTCAACCCCCTAGGTTGTCCCAGAGACCTGGTTTGACTTCCCCGAGTCATACAGCAAATTCCCATTGGCTGTCTATTTGACATATGGTAGTGTATATGTTTCCACGCTACTCTCTCCATTCAAAAATAAGGAACGCTTCACGAATTTGCGTGTCATCCTTGCGCAGCGGCCATGCTAATCTCTGTACTGTTTCAATTTTAGTGTATGTGCTGCTGAAGTGAGCACAACAATTTATTTTTATTTTTTGCCATTGATACCATGAAATTCCACGTTAGAACAGAATAGCCCTTGTAATTTTAGTAAAATCTAAATCTTTCTGCCTCCGCAAAACCCTTGTCACCTGTATGTTACCCCTTAAACACTCCATACCCTTCAACCACACTCACCTTCTTTCTATTCCTTGAACACAGCAACCAAATTATCTTCCCCAGGCCTCTGGATTTGCTGTTCCCTCTGAGTGGAAAACTTTACCTCTGTAGCTTGGCAAGATTGATTTCCTCTGTGTCTTATATTATCGTTGCTCAGGTTGAGGAAACCTTCCTGGGTCACCATATGTAATGTTCTTTTGCTCAGAACCTCATTATTACATGACCTTGTTCTATCTTCCTCACAGCCCCTATGACTGAACTCCATACAGACACATCTCTAGGGTCTAAGAGTTCCTGCAGAAAGCCGGTGCACACTCAATATTTATTGAACAAATACATGAAATTTTTGCATCTATTTTTCCTTCCACCCACAATGCAGGGACACCTCTTGAAAAGTTAACTTTTTCCTTAGGTATTTCATGGGTTACTCTCAGGTAGCCTCAACTGTACTCATAAAGTAGCTGTTGGATATAGTCACCCTTATGGGCCACTCCATTTTTCCCTGATGCTTGGGCTTGTTTTGTTAGTTGTCAGCTGTCCTCGAAGCTACTGAAAGGATTCTTGCTACTGGCATTGCTGGGTTTTCAGAGAGTTGCTTAATTCCGTGTAAAGTTGGGAGGAATTAGCACTCTCTAAAACTCCCCAAAACAATGCTGCTTCGCACCGAAGTGCCTTGTTTCCTCTGAAAGAAGCTCCTTCTTCATACACTGGACAGGGACAAATTGGCAACCCATGTCTCCATTATTCAGATGTTTTTCTTTCTCAGAGTCCCTCACCTAAGACCTGAAAACTCATACTCCTTGCTTGTCTTCCAGCCTCAAATCCTAAGGCTTCCCTGCCTGCCAGCACATGTTCTCAAGGGTGGGTCATGACCAACCTTCCAGTTCCCCAAATAATCAAACTCAGTTTACGCGGCTGCAGTAACCAGACACTCTGATTCATATATTTCATGGATGTCTCATAACATGATTGGCTTCCCAGGTGGTACTGGTGGGTAAAGAATCCACTGCCAATGCAGGAGATGCGAGAAACCTGGGTTAGATCCCCAGGTCAGGAAGATCCCTGGAGTAGGAAATGGCAACCCACTTCAGTATTCTTGCCTGGAAAATCCTATGGACAGAAAAGCCTGATGGGTTACAGTCCATGCAAGGAGTTGGATGACTGAGCACACATGTGCAACATGACCATGTATTTGTTATTAAAATCCCTTATTTTAATAGAAAAGGACAATGTAGTTGATTATTTATGGATATTTATATATATATATAGAAAAAGTATAAAACCATTCTGAAAAAAAAATAATACCAGATTCAAAAATAGTGATTCCATCTGAAGATGGTGGAGCATAAAGAGGAAAAAAATGAATATTTATTGGGGAGTTTGAATTTCTTAAAGGAAAAGAATTTTAAGGAAGATATGACAGAAAGTGTGAGCTTTTAAATCTGGATGGGCAGGCACATGAGTGTCTGTCCTATTGATTTTTGGATTTCCTACTATATTTGTATTTCATATTTAAAATTTAAATTAAAATGTTAAATGTTAACATGTCATCCTTAATCAAAAATTGATAAACTAGTATAAAATATTAAATTAACCACATATTTTTCATCTTATTATTCCCTAAGCAATTGCTTTTAACAGGTTCATGTTTTTCTTCAGTGCACACACACGCACACACATATACTCACACATAAACACATGAACTCATGCATACTGATTCCTGAAATTCAGACTTAATGAACTTAAATTAGCCTTTCTGACAATTCTGTCCTGTGAAAGTCCAAATCTCTTTCCCATGAATTCCAAGGTTGACAACCTCACTAGATTCTGTATTACCAATTATACTCCCACAAAAATGTAGGAGAATATTTTCCTCCAGGGCCCAACCAACAATGGATTTACCAGTCTTCTACATTTTCCTGTTAGTTACAAAAATTAATCCCCTTCTCTCAAAATACCATTTCAGTGTTATTTCCATTTGAATCTCTTTGTGCATTACTCAAGTGATACATATTTTTAAATGTTATTTATGTATCTTTCTTTTAAGTTACTCAATTTTAAGAGTCATCTGTCTATTGTTTTATTAGATGCTTTGTTTTTTCCTAAATGATGTAATAGGAGCTCTTTGTATATTAGAAATATTCTTCTTTGTTAAACATTGATTTATTTAGCAAATATTTAGTAAGTATTGATCATTGTTTTAAGATAGGGCAACAAATGGTTGATGTTTTCTAGTGCCTAGGGTCTGTCACTTCTTTTTAAATTTGTTAACATCTTTGCTTAGTTTTCATGGAGTCCAGTATAATAATTTTTTCCTTTATTCTTATGAAAGTAATGTGTTAGGGAAAAAATATGATTTTTAAAGATGATGGAAGTAAGGCCCAGTGAGTTAAAAGCGAGTGGTGCATGGTTGCGTAGCTATTAAGTATGAAGCCAGAAATTGGAAACTGAGTCTTTTATAATAACAAAAATTGCTTTATTTTAAATGCAACACTTATACAAGAATTCGTATAACATAAGGTCTAGGATGGAGAAGGCAATGGCACCCCACTCCAGTACTCTTGCCTGGAAAATCCCATGGACAGAGGAGCCTGGTGGGCCGCAGTCCATGGGGTCACTAAGAGTCAGACAGGACTGAGTGACTTCACTTTCACTTTTCACTTTCATGCATTGGAGAAGGAAATGGCAACCCACTCCAGTGTTCTTGCCTGGAGAATCCCAGGGACGGGGGAGCCTGGTGGGCTGCTGTCTATGGAGTCGCACAGAGTTGGACACGACTGAAGTGACTTAGCAGCAGCAGCAGCAGCAGCAAAGGTCTAGGTTAAGAACAATAAAATGGACACCCAGGGATATACTTCCCATTTTAAGAAATGGAGCATTACTCCATATTTTAACCCCTGTAATCCTTGTTCCTATGTGTGTGCTCAGCCATGTCTGACTCTTTGCGACCCACGGACTACAGCCCACCAGTCTCCTCTGTCTATGTGATTTTCTAGGCCGGAAACACTGGAGTGAGGTGCCATTCCCTTCTCCAGGGGATCTTCTTGACCCAGGGACTGAATTTGCTTCTCCTTCATTGGCAGGTGAATTCTTTACTACTGTGACTCCTGGGAAGCCCCTTGTTCCTATGACCCCACAGTTTCTTCATTTGAGTAGCTATCATCCTGGATTTGTGTGTTAAGTAGTCTCTTGCTCTTCTTTATACATGAAAATCACATTTATATATCTCTAAACAGCGTACTGTCAAGCCTGCTATTTGGGGCTTTAGGTAAATGGAAACATACTGTGTATGTAAATCTTGTGTTATAATGGGCTTATTTTGTTAATAACATTTGAGACTGAACCATATAACATGTTGGAATTGCATCTGAGCCATTCATTTTCACTAC
The DNA here is from genome assembly GCF_055505025.1 of Bos grunniens. Taxonomy (NCBI): domain Eukaryota; kingdom Metazoa; phylum Chordata; class Mammalia; order Artiodactyla; family Bovidae; genus Bos; species Bos grunniens. Next base: position 53,259,885 of record NC_141185.1, on the reverse strand, counting down.
TGTATAATACTCCCAGGTATCACTTTAGGTCTATTCATCCATTTTACTGTTGATGGCTAATTGAAATATTTACAATTTTGTTTTGTTTGCTATTACATACAGAAGGAATGGGAAGTTGCTCAGTCGTGTCTGACTCTTTGCGACCCCATAGACTGTAGCCTACCAGGCTCCTCCATCCATGGGATTTTCCAGGCAAGAGTACTGGAGTGGGGTGCCATTTCCTTCTCCAGAGGATCTGCCCGACCCAGGGATTGAACCCGGGTCTCCCGCATTGTAGGCAGACACTTTACCATCTGAGCCACCAGGGAAGCCCTTTATATACAGAATATGTATACAAATAAAGAGCCTGTTGATGAGGGTGAAAGAGGAGAGTGAAAAATCTGGTTAAAACTAACTATTAAATAAACCAAGATCATGGCATCCAATCTTACCTCTTCCTGACAAATAGAAGGGGAAATAGTGAAAGCAGTGACAGATTTCATTTTCTTGGGCCCCAAAATCACCGTGGACAGTGACAGCAGCCATGGAATTAAAAGACGCTTGCTCCTTGGAAGGTTAGCTATGACAAATTGCCTGTAAATTGCTTCAGGCCTGTCCAACTCTTTGTGCCCCTATGGATTTAGCCCACCAGGTTCCTCTGTCCGTGGGATTCTCCAGGCAAGAATACTGGAATAGGTTGCCATGCCCTCCTCCATGGGATCTTCCTGACCTGGGGATCAAACCCATGTCTCCTGTGGCTCCTGCATTGCAGACAGATTTTTACTGCTGAGCGACTGCGAAATCCATGATAAATCTAGGCAGCATATGAAATTTAAAAAGCAGAGACATCACTTTGCTGACAAATGTCTGAAGTGTCAAAGCTATGGTTTTTCCAGTAGTCACATACAGATGTGAGAGTTGGATCGTAAAGAAGGCTGAGAGCCAAAGAATTGATGCTTTCAAATTATGGTGGTGCAGAAGACTCTTGAGAGTCCCTTGGACAGCAAGGAGATCAAACCAGTCAATCCTAAAGGAAATCAACTCTGGATATTCACTGGAAGGACTGATGCTGAAGCTGAAGTTCCAATACTTTGGCCACCTGATGTGAAGAGCCAGTTCATTGGAAAAGACCCTGATGCTGGGAAAGGTTGAGGGCAAGAGGAGAAGGGGATGACAGAGAATGAGATGGTTGGATGGCATCACCAATTCAATGGATATGAATTTGAGCAAACTCTGGGAGATATTGAAGGACAAGGAAGCCTGGCATGCTGCAGTTCATGGGATTGCACAGAGTTGGACACAACTTAGTGACTGAACAACAATAGCAACAATTTAGTGTTTTGTTTCTGGTTGCCCTCAAGATTTTCTCACTAACTTTGGTTTTCAGCAGTTTGACTATCATCTATATAGGTGAGATATATGTAGATATGCTTGTAACATTTATTCTGCTTAGAATTCTTTGAGCTTCTTGCATTAAGGATTGATTCCTTAATTTCTCTTTCTAATTTTTCATTGTTAGTATATAGAAATGCAAGTGATTCCTGTGTATTGATTTTGTATCCTACAACTTTGCTAAATTCACTGATTAGCTCTAGTAATTTTCTGATACTGTCTTTATGGTTTTCTATGTACGGTATCATGTCATCTGCAAACAGTGAGAGCTTTACTTCTTTTCCTATCTGGATTCCTTTTATTTCTTTTTCTTCTCTGATAGCTATGACTCCCAGAACTATGTTGAATAATAGTGGTGAAAGTGGACACCCTTGTCTTATTCCTGATCTTTCAGTTTTTCACCACTGAGAATAATGTTTGCTGTAGGCTTATCATATATGGCCTTTACTATGTTGAGGTAGGTTCCTTCTATGTCTATTTTTTGGAGTTTTAATCATAAATAGGTACTGAATTTTGTCAAAGGCTTTTTCTGCATCTATTGAGATGATCATATGGTTTTTATCTTTCAGTTTGTTAATATGGTGTATCACATTGATTGATTTGCATATATTGAAGAATCCTTGCATCCCTGGAATAAACCCAACTTGATCATGGTGTATAAGCTTTTTGATGTGTTGCTGAATTCTGTTTGCTAAAATTTTGTTGTTCATCAGTGATATTGGCCTGTAGTTTTCTTTTTGTGTGTTGTCTTTGTATGGTTTTGGTATCAAGGTGATGGTGGCCTTGTAGAATGAATTTGGAATTGTTCCTTCCTCTGCAATTTTTTGAAAGAGTTTTAGAAGGATAGGCATTAGCTCTTCTCTAAATGCTTGATAGAATTCTCCTGTGTAGCCATCTGGTCCTGGGCTTTTGATTTTTGGGAGATTTTTGATCACAGTTTCAATTTCAGTGCTTGTAGTTGGGTTGTTCATAATTTCTATTTCTTCCTGGTTCAGTCTTGGAAGATTGAGCTTTTCTAAGAATCTGTCTATTTCTTCCAGGTTATATATTTTATTGCCAAATAATTGTTCATAATAGTCTCTTATAATCCTTTATATTTCTGCATTGTCTGTTGTAACCTCTCCTTTTTCATTTCTAATTTTGTTGATTTGATTCTTCTTTTTTTCTTGATGAGTCTGGCTAAGGGTTTGCCAATTTTATTTATCTTCTCAAAGAACCAGCTTTTAGTTTTATTAATCTTTACTTTGATTAGTAAATGAATCTTTGATTTCTTTTTCATTTATTTCTGCTCAGATGTTTATGATTTTTTTCCTTCTACTAATTTTGTTTTTTTTTGTTGTTGTTGTTCTTCTTTTTCCAGTACACCACTGCTTTAGGTGTAAAGTTAGGTTGTCTATTTGATGTTTTTCTTGTTTCTTAAGATAGGATTGTATTGCAATAATCTTCCCTCTTAGAACTGCTTTTGTTGCATCCCATAGGTTTTGAGTTGTTGTGTTCTCATTCTCATTTGTTTCTAGAAATTTTTTGATTTCCCTTTTGATTTCTTCAGTAACCTGTTGGTTATTTAGAAACGTGTTGTTTAATCTCCATATGTTTGTGTTTCTTACAGCTTTTTTCTTCTAATTGGTATCTAGTCCCAGAGCGTTACAGTTGGAGAAGATGCTTGGTATGATTTCACTTTTCTTGAATTGACTGAGGTTTGATTTGTGACCCAAGATGTGGTCTATTCTGGAGAATGTCCCATGTGTGCTTGAAAAGAAGGTGTATTCTTCTGCATTTAGGTGGGATATACTGAAGGTATCAATGAGATTCATCACATCTAATGTGTCATTTAAGCTTTGTGTTTCCTTATTAATTTTCTGTTTTGATGATCTGTCCATTGGTGTGAATGACGTGTTAAAGTCTCCTACTATTACTGTGTTACTGTCAATTTCTCCTTTTATGTCTGTTAGTGTTTGTCTTATGTATTGAGGTGCTCCTATGTTGGGTGCATGGATATTTACAATTGTTATGTCTTCCTCTTGGATTGATCCCTTGATCATTATGTAGTGTCCTTCCTTATCTCTTGTAATCTTCTTTATTTTAAGGTCAATTTTGTCTGATATGAGGATTGCTGCTCTAGCTTTCTTTTGCTTCCTATTTGCATGGAATATATTTTTCCAATTTCTCACTTTCAGTTTATACGTGTCTTGAGGTCTGAAGTGGGTTTCTTGTAGACAGTATATATATATGAGTCTTGTTGAGCATTTAATCCATTTACATGTAAAGTAATTATTGATATATATGTTCCTATTGCCATTTTCTAATTGTTTGGGGTTGATTTTGTAGATCTTTTTCCTTCTGTTGTATTTCTTGACTATAGAAGTCTGTTTAACATTTGTTGTAAAGCTGGTTTGGTGGTACTGAATTCTCTTAACTTTTGCTTGTCTGAAAAGTTTTTTATTTCTCCATCAATTTTGAATGAGATACTTGCTGGGTACAGTAATCTTGGTTGTAGATTTTCCCCTTTCAGTACTTTAAATATATTCTGCCATTCCCTTCCAGCCTGCAGAGTTTCTGCTGAAAGATCAGCTGTTAAATGAATGGGGTTTCCCTTGTATGTTACTTGTTGCTTCTCCCTTGCTACTTTTAATATTCTTTCTTTGTTTAGTCTTTACAGTTTGATTAGTATGTGTGTTGGCATGTTTCTGCTTGGGTTTATCCTATATGGGACTCTTTGTGCCTCTTGGACTTTATTGACTATTTCCTTTTTCATGTTGGGGAAATTTTCAACTATAATCTCTTCAAAAATTTTCTCACACCCTTTCTTTTTCTCTTCTTCTTCTGGGACCCCTATAATTCAAATGTTGGTATATCTAATATGGTCCCAAAGGTCTCTGAGGCTGTCCTCAGCTCTTTTCATTCTTTTTACTTTATTTTGCTCTTCAGAAGTAATTTCCACCATTTTGTCTTCCAGCTCACTGATTCGTTCTTCTGCTTCAGATATTCTGCTCTTGATTCCCTCTAGAGTATTTTTAATTTCAGTAATTGTGTTGTTTGTCTCTGTATGCTTATTCTTTACTTCTTCTAGGTCTTTGTTAAGTGACTCTTTCATTTTCTCCATTTTGTTTTCAAGGTTTTTGATTGTCTTTACTATCATTATTCTGAATTCTTTTCCAGGTAATTTTCCCATTTCCTCTTCATTTATTTGGACTTTCTAGTTTCTTTCTTTATTTGTGCAGTATTCTCTGCCTTTTCATTTTTTTTTTAAAGTTATTATGTTTGAAGTCTCTTTTTTCCCCAGGCTTCAAGGAAAGTTGAAATCTTTCCTTGAAGAAGGTTGAATTCTTTCTTCCTTTTTGTTTCAGCCCTCCTAAGGTTGGTCCAGTGGTTTGTGTGAGCTTTGCATAGGGTGAGATTTGTGCTGAGTTTTGTTTGTTTCTTTGTTTCCTTTGTTTTTGCTTACGGGTGGTGATCCTGTCTGCTGATGATTGGGCTGGTATTTTTGTTTTGTTTGTTGTTTAGGTGAGATGTCCTGCACAGGGTGCTACTGGTGGTTGGGTGATGCTGGGTCTTGTATTCAAGTGGGTTCCTTTGTGTGAGTTCTCACTGTTTGATACTCCTTAGGGTTGGTTCTCTGGTAATCTAGGGTCTCGGGGTCAGTACTCCCATTCTAAAGGCTCAGGGTTTGATCTCTGGTCAGGAACAAATATTTCACAAGTGGTTTGTTATGGCATTAAGGGAGAGTAAAACAAACATCCAAAAACGAGAAACCAAAGCTGAACCCCAGAAAAATGGCAGTTACAAATCAGACAAATAATAATTAAAATAATGGAATATACACATATACATATACACCCATGAGCAAAGTGAAAACAGTCCAACAAAAATAAAGTACAGTAGATTGATCCGGCAAACAAAGGAGATCAAAAATTATATTTACCGGTTAAGAACAAAACTAACAAGCACAAACTGGAAAACAAAAGTAAAGGAAGGTATCAACTGGGGAATAAAGCAATGAAAACAAAACTAACAAATACATTGAGAGGAAAGGAAAGAAAGAAAGAATAGATATGCAAAATTGAACAGAGGTAGATGAAAAAGATTTATATATATTAAAGATTAACTGCAAGGGGAAAAGAACAGTAGGAAAGGCAAACGAAGGTATAAATGTAGAAAAAATATAATAGGTTTTAAAAATTAAAATTATAAAAAAAAGGAAAGAGAAAAAAAATGGAAGAAAGAAAAAAGGGGAAGAAAGGATAACTCCACAGAACTGCAAAAGCCCAATATAGAGGCAGAGGTTTCTTGCAACAATAGGAAGTGTGACTGAATATATACGTATACACTCATAAGCAAAATCAAAGCAATCCAACAAAATTTAAGTACAATAGATTGACCTGGCAAACAAAGGAAATGAAATTATATCTCCAGAATAACACTAATTAAAGCACAAACTGGAAAACAAAACTAAAGCAAGGTGCCAATTGGGGAAATAAAGCAATGAAAATAAAACTAACAAATTTGCTGAGAGGAAAGGAGAGAAAGAAAAGAAATATAGATTGCAAAGTTAAATAGAGGTAGCTAAAGATTTATATACATTAAAGATTAACTGCAAGGGGAAAAGGACAGTAGGAAAAGCAAACAAAGGAATACATGTAGAAAAAATAATAATAATAGGTTTAAAAAATTAAAATTAAAAAAAAGAGAAAAGGCAAAAAGAGGAAAACTCTGCAGAACAGCAAAATCCCAATGTAGAGGCAGAGGTTTATGACAACAATAAAAAATGTGACTGAGGAGAAAGAAAAAAAATGTTCGAAAGCTTAATTGGATTTCTTAGTGTCAATAAAATTGACAACGACAACAGAGGAGGGGAAAAGGAAAACAAAAAGAAAGAAAAATCCAAAGGAATCTAAAGAACAAGTCAAAAAATAAGAATAATAAATGTTTTTCTTGAGTCTCTGCTGTCAGAGTCCTTTCCCTCACTGGGAGTCACAGTCCGCCTCACCTCCCTAGGATGCCCTCCAACACTGTGCTGATCTCTGGACCTGCTGTGGGGGCAGCTCAGATTCTAATCTGGTCCTACTCCTGTGCGTTCTTGCCTCCAATGTCCACAGCTATCAGAGCTAGTGTGTTTACTTTTGTGGGAGCTCTCAATGATCTTTTATATATTCCATAGACACAGAGTCTGCCTAATTGATCATGTGGATTTAATCTGCATCTTGTGCAGCTGGTGGGAAGGGTTTGAATCTTCTTCCTTAGCCACACTGCCCCTGGGTTTCAATTGTGGTTTAATTTCCACCTCTACATGTGGGTCGTCCACTGGGGTTTGCTCCTGAGGCTGCCCTGGAGGGCTTGGGGTTGCCCCTGTGAGGGCCAGGTGTGGAGGTGGTGCAGCTGCTTGGGTCACAGGGGTTCTGGCAGCACCAGGTACTCTGGGGGGTTGGCGGCTAGGGTAGCAGGAAATACAGTGCTCTGGAAGGGTATGGCAACCAATACTGGCCAATACGCTCCAGTATTCTTGCCTGGAGACCCCCTGCTGACAGAGAAGCCTGGCAGGCCACAGTCTACAGGGTCGCAAAGAGTCAGACAGGACTGAAGTGACCCTGCACGCATAAACACAAGACTATTTTTTTGCCTGTGGCAGCTCTGCCCCAGTGAGAGTTGAGCGTGAAGGTGGCACAGCTGCTTGGCTTGTGGGGACCCTGGCAGTGCCAAGTGTGCAGGGACACAGACTGCCTCTGTAGCAGGAGTTATGGCCCTATCAGAGTCTTTTTTTGAGCCTTTGTAGCTGGTGATCAGAAGGCCTCTTTGGCCAGTCTTTCTTTGTAGCTCCACCTGTTCAGGCACCAAGAGGGACCCCTGGGTGGGGTCCTACTCTGTAGTTCAGTGCGTCAGGCGCATTTGACGGGCCAGCCTCTCTGTTGTTCAGCTGCTGATGCTGGCTTGTGGGGAAAGAGAGGCTATGGTGATGGTTCCATGCTCTTTGCATGACTCAGCAGTATCACCTTGCTTCCATGGCTGCCTGGCTTTCCTTCACAGGCATTTCCCACCACAATCTCCTCCCTCAAATCCCCTCGATCTGTCTCTCTGCAGTCAACAGCAGCCCTCACATTGAGATTGCTCCACAATCCCTAAACTCCAGCTCCGAGCCGCTGCACCTTCCAGGAGACCCGTGTTCCTGCCCGGCATATATATGGCTGTGGCAAGTACTGTCTGATTCTCACTCCATTTAGGCGGCCACAGATCAGCTGTTTCACTCTCAGCCTTAAATGTTTCTCCTCTGACTCAGACAGTTGTCCCGATGTGGGGATTGGACCCCTGCTTCAGTTCCCTGACCCGCCGAGGGCAGGTCCAGTCCTACTAACACTCCTGTTTTTCTCCCTAGTCCCTTGGTCCTACTGAGTTTTGCGTGGTTCTATATATTCTTCAACACTGGCCAGGGACTCCTGTCTGCTCTCAGCTGGTGTTCTGCATGCACTTCTGTGTCTGAGGTGTATTCCTGATGTATCCGTGGAGAGAGTTGTACTCCATGTCCACTTCCTCCTCTGCCGTCTTGTTCTCCCACCATCAGCTTTTAATAGCACGTTTGCAATACAGAGAGCCTATGTCTCCATGCCCATTTCTTCCAGCCGGAGCAAACAACTTTTCATTTCCTTCTAGCCCCAAAACATGATCTATTAGCCTGGGTCCTGAGATTGAGAGAGTTTGGTTCTCCTCTCACAGCAGTTTAAGTTTTACTTTGTATGATAGGGCTCGAAGAAGGAGGTGCTGTTTTTTTGCCTGTTTATCAGCAGCTCGTGAGCATCTTGCTCATATCTCAAATTTCTATTTCATTTCTTTAAACATAGTTTTTTTATATTATGTTGTTATTTTATATTGTTTTCCACAGATCGACTATCTCCTGGAGGCCTTAGTTCCTACAGAAGAACTCAAAGATATTGTTATGTATATTCCTTGAGGAGGAACAACAGTTCAGTTCAGTTCAGCCGCTCAGTCCTGTCTGACTCTTTGCGACCCCATGGACTGCAGCACGCCAGGCCTCCCTATCCATCACCAACTCCTGGAGTTTACTCAAACTCATGTCCATTGAGTCGGTGATGCCATCCAACCATCTCTTCCTCTGTCGTCCCCTTCTCTTGCCTTCAATCTTTCCCAGCATCAGGTTCTTTTCCTGCTTTAATTGATGCACTATAGTTTTCTGATTGTTCCTCTTGTTTCTGCCTTCCGTACTTCCCTGATTAGCAACTGTTTGCATCTGCTCTTTGGAACTCTGAGAAGGTCTAGGAGACTGAAGCCTTTATCTTGCAAATAGGAAAATTGAAAGGCTTTTGTGTCCAGGGCTTTCAGGGATTTCTTAAAATTTTACCTCTTCTACAAGCAGCCTTTCTTCCTCTCTTATATGCCACCAAAGCAGAAAAATTTGTTACTCCCTTGTTGGGATATACACTCTTTGCACTCTTTGAAATTCAGTGCATTCAGCTGCTTTATGATATTAACCTCTGATAGATTCAAGAAAAGTTATGATGGATATGAAATCATGCAACTCAGATTGGGGCTTTAACCCATGATCAGTTCATTGAGAACAAACATCTGGTCTCAGGACTTAATGAAGCTCAGGTTCTTGATGTCTCATCACAGAAAGAATTTAATGAGAGACAAAGTCATAGGTGAGAAGTGGATTTTTTTTTGAAAGAAATACACTCCACAGACAGAGTGTGGCCTATCTCAGAAGGTAAGAGAGGACCTTGAAATATGATATGGTGAGTTGTTATTGGCTGGGTAATTTCATAGGCTAATAAGGCAGAGGATTATTCCAACTATCTTGGGGCAGGCTTAGAGATTTCTAGGGATTGGGCCACCCTCACTTTTTGATCTTTGGTGGTTGGCTTCAAAACTGTTATGGTACTTGTGAGTGTGTCATTTAGCTTATGCTAATGTATTACAAGCTCAGTGAGGCTCAAAGAAGTCAGATCCGCTATCTTGAACCTAGTTAGTTCTAACAAGTTTGTCTTTTCTTCTGTGTCCATGGTCTCGGAGTCAGACATGAATGAGCAACTAACACAGCACAGCCACATGGCTATGCCATTCTTTTAAAGAATGCACTGTCTGCTTCCTGTCTTGGATAGATTATTATTCAGCTTCTTTTCCTCCATTAGGATGAGAGAAACATTGTCCAGTGGCTTTCTACATGTTTTCTTCAAGAAAGCTGTTAAAAGTATTTAGTCTATTATTCTCCTCTTAATGGGAATTCTCACCCCTTCAAATTCCATTAATATCCCTTTCTCTATTGACTTTTTAGTTTCAATTATTAGATTTTTCACTTCTAGAAATTTATTCCATCCTTATCCACACCAGCATTTTGCTTTCAGAATCTCATTCCTTGTTCATATCTCAAATTTCTCTTTCATTTCTTGCAACATTATAGGTTTTTTTTATGTTGTTATTTTATATTGTTTCCCATCAATCTAGTATCTTGTGTCTCTGCAAGTCTGGTACTCCTTGTCTCTGCTGCCTCTCACTCATGGGGCCTTGTTTTCTGGCGTGTTTCATAATTGTTGACACCAAATCACTCATTTTTCTTGGAATTTTACCTCCTGGAGGTCTTTGAGGTCAAAATTGAGGCTGCTTTACTTAAGAAAGCATTTGTATTTGCTTTTGCTAGTTATCTGAGGACACTAACAAATTCAGATAACTGCCTTACCTTTCTTAAATTTGGGGACCACAGATGGATCATGAATTCAAATGAATGTGAAAATTTTCTTATAGTTATAGACTCCTAGGGAAATTTTGAAATAAGCTTTTCTTGCTCTGCCTTTTTGTGAATCAAGAGTGAAGACTCTTGGGGAGGGGGATGTCTCAGTTTTATGCAAGAATCTCTATTTGATGCCCCACCAAGGATAAGCCACATGCTTCACTTTCCTGCATCTCCTGCAGCTTTCAAAGCAAGAACTCATGGTCTCCAAGGCTCGGTAGAAATCCTTGGGTGAAAAGTATGCTTTGATGCTTGCTTACCTTTCAAGACTTCTTTGGTCTCACTTTGTTTTTGGCATCTACAGATTTCTTTATTTAAGATCAGCTCAGCAATGCATTGAAAATGATTTTGGAGAAAGAGAGTTTATTTAGTATGATGGTTGTTTCATTTGGGGGATTGTTCAGAATATTTAGTTTATTATTCTGTTGGAAATGGAGGTTTTCACTCCTTGATCTTTCCACTTTACATGCTGCTTCTTTCCATTAGAAAGAAAAAATGAAACTATTTTTTGTTTACTATAATGGATAATATGAATTTGAAAGTCTGTTTGTGAATCTGAAATAGTATATCTGCTCTTCTATGTTTAGAATTGACATTAGTCCTGCTGAAAGAATATTCTTTCTTTTATGGTTCTTGAAATACTCTTTTTTTTTCTCTCCTAGCAGAAAGTAAGGATTTTAATGAAGAAATAATTTGAAAATTTTAAATTGAGAATCCAACTCAGGACAGGTTTGCTCCAGTGCCTTTTGCTTCTTTTCTTTGACATCATGAATATTATCAGAAGAGTGGCTTTTGTTTGGCTTTGTTCTTTGCCTTTAAGATGACTTGTTCACCTAGAGGTACCTCCTCTTTCTGATTTCAGTCACCCATACCAACACCATCATCAACACCAGAAACCTCCAAAAGACAAGTTATTTATTCCATCCCATCTGTCTGCTCTGTGAAGCTAACTTGCGTTAGTTGCTCAGTCATGTCTGACTCTTTGCGACTCCATGGACTGTAGCCCATCCATGGAATTCTCCAGGCAAGAATACTGGAGTGTGTAGCCATTCCCTCCCACCCTAAAACAAAACATACACGGTCACATTGCAAGTCTGACTTACAAAATGCTGAGACTATGTTGTAATGCTCTTTCTCTTTTCTTAAAAATAAGGATTGAATTTAATGGAATAACACTGATGTGAACGATATTACATTATCCAATTTGTTTGTGGTGGTTTCCTACTCTCATTCTGCAAACCAAGTTGGAGGGAAAAAGGTAGTTTGGTCACACAGGCTTTTATAAACAAGAATCTCTCGAGGCCATAGCAGGGATATCACTACACTGATTCCAGTCGCAGGAGAAGATTCAGGAACACAGACTATGGGCTGAGTCACTGGGCATATTAACTGCCTGAAATGTGATCGCTGAAATTTATGTCCAAAGCCACTTTGGTAATGATCTCCTGATGGAGTTCTGACCTTAAGCTGGTATGTGCGGTGCTGCCTTTCCGAAGCAACAGATGAGTGCGGTAGGAGCTTCCATTCCACAACTCAGAAGCAATTGGTGATGCCCCAGTGTTCTCTGTGCGCCCTCCCTGTAGCTGATTTTCTGTGGCTCATTGAATGTGGAGCCCAGGTGCAGCTGTGGGTTTTGACATCCCAGAATTTTATAGGGCAAGGGCATCCTCAACATGTACTGATGTGCATCTGGGTTGGAAGTGGCTATTCATGAAATTGACAGAGTAAAACCCTAATTAGAAAGACCCGCAGGCGCCCTGTACCCCAGGATGCTTTAACAGAGCTGTCACTGTCTCCCCTCAGGCAGGATCATCCGGCTAGAACACTGAGCAAAAAACATTTTGTTCAATGTTCACCATAAATAACTCCCATCATTAGCAACGTGACAAGTGAAAAGGCGACCTGCATGTCAAGAGACAAAGGTTTTTGTATGGTGGTTGTAAGGGGTGATTCTGAAAACTTTTAGCTGCTGGGGAAGTAGATTTTACCTTCTGAGAGATGCTACTAGAAACTAGTGAAGTCAAACGGGTAAGCCTCTCTGATCTTCAGCAGAATGAAGTTTAATTTGAGGTTTTGGAAACACTGTAGGCTGGCAAAGGGCTGCGGTGGAGGGACTTGACTTCAAATCCTGATTCATGTCAGCATTTTGTAGGACTTTAATTTCTTTGAAGCTGTATTTCTTGGTCTTTGCAATGGAGGGTTGTAAGCAACTCTTTGTTTAGGCTTAAAATGTAGCCCTGTTAATTAAGATTCTGAATTCTTTGGCAAAAAAAAAAAAAAGCAAACCTATATACCTTATTGCACTCTAATATGCTTGTGCAAACAACCTTTATTCATACAGTTGAAGAGATACATTGCCAGATCATATGGTAGTTTCTCAAGCTGTTATGGAAAGCAAGAGTCCTTATCTTAATTTCTTCTCAGTCAATAACAATTCCTAATTCAGAAGGAAGAGGAGAAAAGTAGAAACGGTACTCCTTTGAAGGAAGTTGTGATGTAATGATTTGGTGGGCAACTTACATACTTTAATTAAGCACTCTGAATCAATATGTACCCAACAGTTCAGCCTGGCAATCAGCTTAATCTCATTAAATGTTGTTCAGGCCCCAATAATTGATTAATAATACATTATCATTTATGAATTATTGACTTCAAGTTATTATAATTGCACCTGCTTTGTTCACTGCATCTGCTGCCCACATGTTAATTATGAAATGCTCAAGCACTTTTCTTGGAATAACTTTAGAGATAAAGCTGATGGGGTTTTTAATGAAGTAAGATTATCTTTGGTTCAGAGCTGGCTTTTCTCAACCCTGTGTTGTTTAATAAAAGGGAGCAGACATTTGCCTTTTTAAAGCCTGCCTCTAAGAATTAAAGACAGAGTTGGCAGACCCCATGCTCAAGTTGGACTGTAAGCCCTTTTGAATGAGGTAGGTGATGTCAGCCTCCTAAGCCAGTGGATTCTACTTACTGAGAAAGAGCTTGCCTTAGTAGGGAGTGGATTTCTTCCGGAAGAGATGGGTGCTTCCTTCATCAGTGGTCTGGGAGGAAAGAGAGGGCCTCAGAGAGGAAAATGGAATTGGCAATGTGAAGGATTATCCTTAGACTGTGGGAGAAGAAGAACTCCTCGGAACTTCTAACATCAAGGAAATGTATTACCTTGTCAATTACCAGTTGACATTGGGGGCAACCTTCTGTTTCAACTGAGATCATACTGAAAAAGTTATTCCCCCAAAAGACATCTATTACCTGCCAGTGAGTGAGACAGACCCAGGATATAGAGACATCATTTCTGTTCTGGAGTTTACTGAGTCTGTCTTTGAGGGTTGGATTTGCCTAAGGTTATTTGGGGATTCTAGAGGAAAGATTAGACCTTTCCTGGCTAGAGATAGGAAAGTGTTAGTTGCTCAGTCGTGTCCAACTCTTTGTGACTCCGTGGGCTCTAGCCCACAAAGCTCCTCTGTCTGTGGATTTCTCCAGGCAAGAATATTGAAGTGGGCTGCTATGCCCTTCTCCAAGAGATAGGAAGCACGGGAGCTGTTTGGGAAAATGCCCTTTAGAAGGGCCTTAGACTGAAGAAGAGGAGTGATCCCACTTAAACCAGGTTTAACCAGATTAGTCCTTTGCGTCCTATTTCTCCCTACTTCTGGCTACATTCTCTCTCTCTCTCTTTTTTTTTTTTTTTTGAGGGGGAGCTGGTTAGCAAAATCCTGCTTCAGAGCCCCAGTCTGGCCTCAGCTATGCCAGATGAATAGAGACAGGAGTTGAGAATGCACCCACACTTGAGGCCGAACATAAAAGGAGAGGACAAGGTTAACCTGGTTATGGCTGCAGAATGCGCTTATGTTTGATGCTCAAGGGGAAAGTAAAATTGTGGGACATGGGGAGTCCCAATTTTGCAAAGTCCCATGGCCCTTCCTACGCTGTGAGTCTCTTTCCATGGGCTTCCTTGAAGGACCTGGGCTTGATTTTATTGACAACACCCTGGGAGGCATTACTGTTGTCCACTTGGGTTCTTAGCTCTTAAGAAACCCTTCAAGGATGAAAGATTCTGGCTCTCCTAAGATGTTCCTTCTCCAGTGAGATCCCCCTTTAACCTCCAAAACCTTGCCCAGAAATCAGCAGAGTAAGAAATAAGATCTTATCTTAAGGCTACATTTTTTTTTCTTTCTTTTTGTGAATGCCTTTAAGAGATTGCATATTTTCAAGTGAGAAGATGTATTTTTTAATAATTTTATTTATTTATGGCTGTGCTAAGTCTTCATTGCTACATGGACTTTTCTCTAGTTGTGGTTTGCAGGCTTCTCATTGCAACAGCTTCTCTTGTTGCGGAGCACAGGCTCTAGGGCGCGTGAGATTCTATAGTCGCAGCTCCTGGGCTCTAGAACACAGACTCAGTAGTTATAATGAACGGGCTTAGTTGCTTCGTGGCATGTGGGCTCTTCCTGGATCAATGATGCAACCCGTGTCTCCCGCACTGGCAGGCACATTCTTTACCACTGAGCCACCAGGGAAGCCCCAGGAAAGATTTTGATAGAGTGGGAAAGCATGGGTTCTTCATCAGGCCTGGGCTGGCATCCTGGATTTTCTGTTTGAAGTTTGGAAAGTGGCTTAAATTCTCTGGGTTTCAGTTTCCTTATCTGTAGAATGGGGATGATATTATTGCCCTCATAAGGGTGGTGAGGTTAATGCAGTAAGGTATATTTTCCTAACAGAATGTCTAAGAAAGTACATGCATGCTCATTTGTGTCTGACTCTTTGCGACTCCATGGACTGTAGCCCACCAGGCTCCTCTGTCCATGGGATTTTCCATGCAAGAATACTGGAGTGGGTTGCCATTTCCTAGTCCAGGGGATCTTCCCGACCCAGGGATCGGACTTGTGTCTCTGCATCTCCTTCATTTCCTGTGTTGACAGGCAAATTCTTTTACCATTGAGCTACCTGGGAAGCTCCAATGTCTTAAGGAAGGTGCTTGTTAAATTCTCATGTGCCTATTCTGTCTCTGCCATCCTTGGCTATTGTAAGCTGATGCATCACTCATCTTACTTGGTGCCATTTTAACCCTCAGGTTAGCACACAGCTTTCTGAATTGAGGAGCAGGGGGTGAGACTCAGCAGAGAGGCAAGTTACCCAAATGTCACGTCAAGAGCACCGACCAAGCACAGCTGTTGGAACCTTGCTGATTAGCATTCAACTTTGAGCTCAGTAGACTCTGACCACTGACTGTTGGGCAACCTCTGAAGTGAACCAGCCTCAGTTTCTTCATCTGTAAAATGACACCAGTAATATTTTTTCATATGACTGTGATCAAGGTGGAAAGCATTAGTGTGTAAAGCACAATGCCAGGCACGAGGTAAGGGCTCAGTAGTGCTCCCTCCTCCCGTTCTCATCTTATATAGGCATTACGGTAGCTAGTGTTTACTTCAGAGAGGGATTGGTCAAAGAGGAGAATGTAAGCTTTCACATTTGTAATTTCAGATAACACCAGCAGGCAGGAAGTCGTCAGTATGATAAAACATCCTGTCTCAAATGGCCTAAAGCTCCTGGGATGGGGGTGGGGGAAGCTTGTCTATTTTATTTATTTATTGACTTATTTATTTGGGTGCACAGGGTCTTAGTTGTGGCGTGTGGAATCTTTAGTCGTGGCATGTGGGATCCAGTTTCCCAACTGGGGATCAGACTCGGGGCCCCTGCTTTGGGAATGCAGAGTCTTAGCCCATGGATCACCAGGGAAGTCCCAGATCTCGTCTGTTTTTGATACACCAAGTTAAGGATGTCTTTTAACTCCTGTTTTCTAAATGAACCCCCAAATGACCAGTTTTAACATAGCCAAAGCAGTCCTTCTATCTTGTACCCCTTTTCTTTACACTCAGCTTGTTTACTATGGGTAGACCCATGGAGAGTGCCTGAAGTAGCCCTATTATGTTGCATAAAGGGGTTTAGACAAAATTGCAGAAGTGTTCTAAAAATACTGATTGTCTAGAAGCAATCTCTTAATAGATTCAGCTGCTCTTCCTGTGTTGAAATAAATCCCAGCTCACCTTGAAGTGAAGTGCTCCTTCAGATCCCGGATAATTCACTAGACATTTTTTTTTTTTTTGTCTTGCTTGATTTATTTTGATGAGATTCTCCATCTTTACCTCTTAGCTTTTGTTGACTAACCACACCTCTCCATTCATTTGGGCTTCCCTGATAGCTTGCTGCAGAAACCAGTACTCGAGAAACCAAGCACCACACTTGGAGAGTTGGAGAACACAGGTTTTTTATGCTGGTGGGCCCAGAGGAGTTAACACTCTAAGCTCTGAGTCCCTAATAAAGGGGTTACAGAGCTTTTATAGACAGACTGTAGTGGGCAACACTAGCTGGTTAATAGGCTGGTTTAAACTAAGGGGTTTCATGTGCACGGGAACAGTGGTCAAGATGGGGAAGGGGATGCCTGACCTGAACAGGCATGATTAAGCAGGTTTGCAGGGGCCGGGTGACTGCAAAGAGCAGGACAAGGGTGAGTGCGATAAACTCCAGTTCCTAGTACTGAAAGTCCCCATTTTCTGAGACTACGTGACCTACGTGATCCAGACTTTGCAAGGGGCAAGGTGAGTTACAGAGGCAGAAGGAGGTAAAATTTTAACTTTTCCTCTTCATTCCCCCCTCTTGATGCTTCTATCACTTCCATGAGATAAACATCATCTCATGTTTTGGTAAGACTTCAGAGCTCCCCATTGTTTAAGGGGCTATATTGAGCTATTACCATTTGTAACTTTATGGATTCAATCCAAGAGGTTATGAACTGGGTAATTGCATTGAGAATACAAGGGCTAAACAAGAGCACCACAAAGAACATGAAGAGAGGACCGGTTAAAGGGAGAAGCCATGATGCCCAGCTCCAGATATTGTTCCAGTTACCCCAGGAATTTGCTAGTTCCCAATGGCAACCCACTCCAGTACTCTTGCTTGGAAAATCCCATGGATGGAGGAGCCTGGTGGACTGCAGTCCATGGGGTCGCTAAGAGTCAGACAGGACTGAGCGACTTCACTTTCACTTTTCACTTTAATGCATTGGAGAAGGAAATGGCAACCCACTCCAGTGTTCCTGCCTGGAGAATCCCAGGGATGGCAGAGCCTGGTGGGCTGCCATCTATGGTGTCGCACAGAGTTGGACACGACTGAAGCGACTTAGCAGCAGCTCTCCTTTTCATGATTCATTCCCTTAGCTGTTGGGCCATGTCCCTGACTGTTCCTGATTGGTTTACATAAAAGCAGCATTCTTTGTTCAAGAAGAGGCAGAGTCCTCCCTTTTCAGCTGTCAGTGGGTCTAGCCCTCTCCTATTCTGTAAAACTACCTCAGCCAGGAAGTCTAGTTGGTCCTGTAAGGCCGCTAAAGATTTGGCTACTCTCTTAATGTTGTCTGTGAAGCCTTTGGATAGTGGACAGTAAAAGGTGGCTGATGAAGCAATTCCTGCTATTCCCATACCTACCCCAGCCATGATTCCTAGACCATCTAGTAGGGGCATAAACTGGATAGCTCTTTTTGACCATGTATATGCTGCCAGAGGTATGGTGAGAGTCTGGTTGTTAGGGACAATATTCATCTGGGGAGTGAGAGAAGCTAAGGTGCAGATACCCATCCAATTGACTGGTAGACACAAGTAAGCATCTGTCCCACACACAAAGAAAAGGCCTTGATGGGGCGGCTCCATACTGTGTTTGTGGGAGGGTGGGTGGCCCACTCACCTTTTATAGTTTGATTACAGTGGTCCTGGCTAAATTGCCTAGAGGTTCAGTTCTGCCATCGTTTGTAAAGCATTCGGGAGCCTTTTGAGTTAACTCAGTAGCCTTTAAGACTGGCCCTTGTAAGGGTGGATCTATAGGAGTTCCCATGGCTGTTGCATTATTTAATGGTACTGGTGTAGCTAAGTACCATGGAGCTCCTCAGGATGAGCAGAGCCAGCAGTCCCTGGCCAGCTGGGGTTGGTGTCGTTAAGATGGCAAGGAGTTGTGTTGAGAACCTGGCACAGACAGGGGTCTAAGAGGGAGTTAACTCTGTAGCCTGGGTCTTACTGCCAACAGGCAGAGCATGAGTTTTTAGGGCAAAGTTCGTCCGTGATTTTGTCTGCATTGTTGTCCCTGTCCGGTGGGTCTTTCCATTTATTTGACAGACAGATACCTGTTCTGGGTTGTAACATCTGCGTGGCATTTGGGGGTAGACAGAGGCACAGGGGCATGATGGCAATGGCATGGTGTCAGGATACTGCCCAGGGTTTGGATCTTCTGGTGGGGGAAAGGTAGCGGCAGTGGAGGGAATAACTGGAAAACATTTTTGGTGCCCAGGCCCCCGGATATACATCACATGTTATGAAGGCAGTAGGTAACCGGCCTATAGCATTGGCTATCTATACATTGTTCTAGCTGATGGTTGAGTAAGTGATTTTCCCAGGGTTGACTGTAACGTTGACAGGTGCATGATGGATAAGGAATGGCACCATCCGTTACAGCAAGGGACTCCAAAAGTCTGCGAAACAGCCTGCACGTAACAGATGACTGAACACTAGCAAAAGGTTTCCTTCCCATCTTTGGGTTGTCACAGCTATAGCAACTGAGCCTATTGTGAAGGGGGGTCAGTTATACTGTGGGGCAATTTAGTTCATAGGGAGAATTGATCATAAGAGACATCTAATAAGAATGAAGCTTCCCACTACAGTGAGATAACAGACAGCTAACCGTAGCTTCTGACCCAAATCCCAGTCCTGGGGTGTGACTGAAGCTAGTGTTGTAGCAAAGAGCACAGCAGTAATACCAATCAGGGGTACAGTCTAGGAGTGACAGTGAAAATCCATTGATATTTTGGTAGCTGGATACTCAAGCTTCCAACGTGCGTTGACCAGCCAGCTGCTGGAGTGTGGCTGGAGCAAGGCTGAATAATCCTCAAGCTTCTAAGGTGTGTTAACTACTCAGCTCCCGGAGAGACTAGAGCAGGGCTCAGCATCCTTCATGGGTGAGGGCCATTGCTTTTGGAACCAGACCCTGAGGGGGTTTTCAGGGTCCCGAACTGTGCACAGGGAGCTGCTGCCTTCTTGACTCTGGTGTGGTGGATCCAAGGGATGATGCCCGTAACTTTATCAGCAGTAGAGGTTGCCAGGACAACCGTGTGAGGGCCTGTCCAAACTGGCTGAAGTGGTTCCTTTTCCCAGTCCTTACCCATACCTCATCTTCTAGCTGATAGGGGTGAACCCAATTGCCCAAAAGAATGGGTGTCCTTTCTAAGCTTTCTCGGGCGATATGATAGAAAACTTTTCTCAGGGCCTGGTGGTGTTGGGACATCTCCAGGTCAGCTATTGGTTGGGGGTCTCCCTTGAGTTTCCCTATCACTGGGGGTGTTCTCCCATACAAAATCTCAAGGGGAGAATAGTCTGAGGACCTTGGGTGCACTGGGCTCGGAGTAAGGCTAGGGGTAACAGGTTGACCCAAGATAACTGGATCTCCTGACAGAGTTTAACTAAGGTAGTCTTGAGGGTCTGATATATGCATTCAACTTTCCCTGAGCTCTATGGTCTGTAAGCAGTGTAAAGCTTCCATTTGATGCCCAGCATCCTGGATAAAGTTTGGATTATCTCAGACACAAAAGCTGGCTCATTGTCAGGCCCTATGGAGAGAGGCAGCCCATATCTCGGGATTATGTCTCTTAGTAAGGCCTTGGCCACTTCTGTGCCCATTCAGTGCGTGCAGGGTAGGCTTCAGTAGGTGTATCCTGAGTAGGTGCAGACTACCACAGGTAAACACTTATAGCCCTGATAGGGCTTGACTTCAGTAAACTCTACTTGTGGATCTTCAAAGGGGAGTGTCCCAACTGTCTGCACCCCTGGGTTGGGTCTTGATCCTTGGCTGGCGTTGTTTTATGCACAAGTCACACATCTAGCACTGATCTGGGCACACAGGGTTGGGAGCTTAGGAATATTGAAATAGCAGTGGCTCAATAAACTCTCCGGCACAGTTTTTCCTAAATGAGTTGTCTCATGATGTTATTTTACCAGCTGGATTGCTATATTACTGGGAACAAAGAGTCTTTGGCCTGGAAGCTTCCACCAGCCCTCTTTTTCTTTTATTCGTCCCTCATTTAGAACCCACTGATCTTCTTCCTTGGTGTATCTTGGGATGGATGCAATTCTGGTGCCAAGAGGACCTTAAAGATTGACTCAGGACCCACTGTGGGACTCAGTTGGGTTGCCGCCTCCTTGGCTGCCCGGTCAGCCAACCGATTTCCTTTGCTGACTGGATCAGTTCCTCACTGATGGCCTTTACAATGGATGACTGCCACTTGGGAAGGCTTCCAGGCTGCTTCTAACAGCTGAAGGATTTCTTTTTTGTTTTTAATCTCCTTTCCCCCCACTGTAAATAATCTCCTTTCTTTAGAAATGGCTCCATGTACATGTAGAGTAGTAAAGGCATTCCTTGAACCAGTATAGAGGTTGACCCGTTTCCCTTCGGCATGCCTTAGCACCTGGGCGAGTGCCCATAGCTCAGCCCATTGTGCTGACCACCCTTGTGGCAAAGCCTCAGGCTTCACTATCTTGTCAGTTGTTGTTATGGCAGAGCCTGCTTTAGGCTGCCCTTCTTGGATGAAACTGCTTCCATCAGTGAACAGTTCAAGTTCTGGGTTCCAGAGGGGAATGTCCATCAGGTCCGGTCTGGTTAAGTAAATTTCATCTATGACCTATTTATAGTTATGATCGGGGATTCCCGCTTCCGTAGGCAGAAAGGTGATGGGGTTCAGGAGCCGAACAGTCTCGAGTTGAACCTGTGGGTTTTCACAAAGCAGATCTTGATGGTGAGTCATCCTGGTGCTGGTCAGCCACGTATTCCCCTGGCTGTTCATCAGGCCAGTAACAGCATGGGGAACCTTTACATTTATATTTCATCCTAGAATAAGCTTATCTGCTTCTCTGACCAAAACCACAGTGGCAGCTAATGCCCAGAGGTGTGGCGGCCATCCAGTGGTCACTGGATCCAGTCGTTTGGACAGATATGTGACTGGGCGCTACCATGGCCCAATTGTTTGTGTGAGGACCCCCAGTGCAGTGTGATTTTTCTCATGTACAAAGAGGTTTAAGTCCCGCATCACATCTGGCAGCTGTAATGCTGGAGCGCTGGTCACAAGTCTCTTTATCTCCTCGAAGGCCTTTTCCTGTTCAGGTCTGCACTCTAGGGGGTCCTTTCCAGACCCTGCTGTGGCTTTAAACAGAGGCTTAGCAATTTCAGAGAAACCCGGTATCCAGATCCTACAGAATCCAGCAGCCCCGAGGAACTCATGGACTTCTTTGTTGGTGTTCGGCCGAGGTATTGAACAGATAGATGGCTTGCTTCCTCTCATGTATGAGTGCCTGATGCCCTTTTGAGATGACAAACCCCAGGTACTTGACCTCCTGTCTGCAGATCTGAGCCTTTTTCCAAGACACCTTGTACCCTGTGGTGGACAGTAGAGGCAACAGGGCTTTGGTGCCTCTCCAGAAGTCCCCTTGGGTGGGACTGGCTAGCAATAGGTCCTCCACGTACTGGAGTAGGGTGCAGTTTAAAGGTTCCCTGGGAAAGGCAGCAAGATCCACAGCCAGGGCTTCACCAAACAGGATAGGTGAGTTTCTGAAGCCTTGTGGCAGTTGAGTCCAAGTCAGCTGTGTCTTTCTTCCGGTGTGTGGGTCTTCCCATTCAACAGCAAACAAGGGCTGGCTGGTTGGCGACAGCCGGAGGCAGAAGAATGTGTCCTTGAGATCGAGGCAGGTGAACCAGTTTGCCTGAGCGGGTAAGAGACTCAGGAGAGTAATAGGTATTTGGGACCACTGGATGGATGGTGATCACTGCACTGTTGATGGCGCAGAGGTCCTGGATGGGACAGTAGTTGTTCCCTCCAGACTTTTTGACTGGCAAGAGCAGAGTGTTCCAGGGAGACTGACATTCATTTAGGATCTCGGCATCTTGTAGGCAACGGATATGGTCCTGAATTCCCAGGCGTGCTTCCTGTGGTACTGGATATTATTTCTAACAGGAGTGGCTCCTGGCATCAGGTCCACTACAATGGGAGCGTGGTTTTTGGCCAAACCTGGGGGCCCCTCCTCTGCCCAGACATCAGGGAATTCTTTTAGCAGGCTGAGGGGGATTTATTTGTTCTCTCCCTGAGGAATAGAGATGCCATTCACCTTCCCTGGGCACAGTCACGGCCATCATCAGAGCCGATTGGCTCCCTAGTGTGAGTCTTGCAGGCTTTCTGGGGGCAAAGGTGATTTGTGCCCCCAGTTTTGTCAGTAAATCTCTCTCCAGCAGGGGAATGGGGCATTCTTGTAAGTACAGAAAATCATGAGGCACCAGATGGCCCCCTAGCTGACACAAACCGGCCTTGCAAAATGAGCAGGCTGCCGTGTCCTCTGTAGCCCCAACTATAGTTGCTGTTCAGCCTGTGAGGAGAGCCACAGGTGTGGTTACCATGGAGTGTTCAGCTCCGGTATCCATCATAAAAGTCATTGATTGGCCCCCTATCTTCATCGTGACCATGGGCTCCTGGGGACCCAGGATCAGGGAGCCCGGTCTTCCCTAGTCTGGTTCTGCTCTGTCTAGGCCAATAAGGTTTTGGACAGCGGGCTCAGGCTGGTACCTTTCTCTGTTGGGTTGACTGAACTTCTTTGACCCTTTAGATGTCCCTCTGCATTGGGGGCACTTATTCCTTCAGGTCTGGTCTCTTTGCAAAGGGTGCGTTGGTCATAGCAGACTGATGATCTCTTCTTAGTTTCCCCTTTCCCCTTTCTGAGCTCCTTAATGCTGCTGCTAGCAGGGCCGTTTTCTGTTTCATTTTTCTATCTGCTTCTCGTTGGGCTTCACGGTCTCGGTTCACAAAGACTTTATTTGCTACCTCCAGGAGCTGTGTGGCATTCATCCCAGTAAAGCCTTCCAGCTTTTGGAGCTTTATTGGATGTCTGCACAGGATTGAGCCGCAAAGGCAGCGTTAATCATCCTTTGATTCTCCGCTGTCTCAGGGTCGGAAGGGGTGTCTGTCCGGAATGCTTCACACAGTCTCTCATAAAAATTGGTGGGGTTCTCACCCACTTTTTGGATTATCATTGTAATTTTGGACATATTGGTGAGCTTTTTGGCTCCTGCTCAAAGTCCATGGAGAAGGGCATCATCATGGTATCAGCCCAGGGTTTCTTGTCCTTCTCTGGTTGAAGGACAAGAATTGAAATCCCAATTAGGTCTTGTCTCTGGCATTGCTTCTCATGCCCATCCTTCCACATCTAAGACCTCTGCGAGGGCTTGTCCTCGGAGCCATTTTTGGGCTTCAGTCGAGACACATCATCTTTCCTCAGTGGTGAAGAGAGACATAGGAGCTGGCGACAGTTCTCCCATGTTGGCTAATGGGTGTGGAAAATGGACTCTAGGAGGTCAATCGTAGCCTGTGGTTTATCAGGTATGCTGGGTTATGGTGTTTCCAGTTTAGGAGATCAGTAGTGCTGAAGGGCTCGTAATAGAGGATGGAGCGACCAGGCTGGATTCAGCCGTCCTCATTCACTTGCTGAGGACCTTGAATTTCTCGCAGTGGCATCTGATGGGCCATGGCCAGCTGGTTAGATTGTTTGGCTGAGTGGAGCCACCTCCCTACTGCCTTGAGGTTGGAGTTTTGCTCATGAGGTGGTGGGGGAACATGGAGGGAGCTGGGCTGTCGGGCAAGGGGTCCGGTGCTGGCTGTGCAGGGCTTGTGGAGTCAGGGGAACGTATTGTGGGGCAGTAGTGGGTCTTCCACTGGATTTCCCTGGAATATAGATTTTTTCCCTTCTTTCTTTTTTTCTGAGTGGTTGGGCCACAGATACTTTACTCTGTCCCTGTCTGTTTGTGCAAAATCTTGCCCATGGGGACAGGGTCTGTGCCATTAGAAGCCAGGAGTCTGTGTATTGAAACTGATCTGGATGTCCTGGAGTCCCAGTGACAACCTGGTGTACAGCTTGGACAGTGGGCAGGTCGAGCGTGCCCTCTGGCGTCCATCCAATGTCCAGCGATGGCCAATCGAGCTCGCATAAGTTACGAAGCTTCCTGGGGGTCATCTTGACTCCATAATCTCCTACAAAGCCTTTCTTAAAGTTCTTTATCATGCAATCTAAAACTGTTGGCTTAGAGGAACTTCCCCCCATGGTGCCAAATGTAATATACCTGTCAGGGTTTTGAGGAAAACCTAATCTCTTAGATGTTGGCTCAAGGAGTCAGTTGACAGAAGAATAACCAGTAACCAATAATTTCTCTCTCCCTGTGTATCCCACCCTGAGTTGGTGGCACAAAGACAAACAAGGGTGGGGGCCCCCTCAAAAGAGGAGACCATTCAGGTGACTGCTTGGCCCTGTTTCCAGGGGGAACTTAGGTGCCTCTTAGCATTGGTGGAGCACTATAAACCCCTGGTCCGGATCTGTCTCACAGGGAGGGACTGGGTCCCCCAGAGGCAGACATCGCCTTGAGCCATATGAGGTCACCATGGAACCGCAAGTTAGGGCCCTCTCCGACTCCGTAGCCACAAATGCCATGAAGCCACACAATCAAGCCTGAAGTGCAAGCAGATCAGGCTGCACACTTGTTCACATTCAGTTTTTGTCCACCTGGCCGCTCTCCTAAGGGAGATTTAAGATGCCTCTTAGCATTGGCAGGTCAGTATAAACCCCTGACCCGGACCAGCCTTGTGGGGAAGGATCAAATCCCGCAGAGACTGGCACTGCCTTTCAGCCTTATGAGGTCGCCACGGAACTACAGGTTTTAGACCCTCTCAAGTTCCATAGTCTGAGGACTGTGAGCTCACTTTCACTTCCTTCAGTTAGCAATCATGTATACACAATCACTCAGAGGTTATCACAATACCTCCCTTTGCCCGAGTCCGTAGGTCTCCCTATCTGATGCTTCCTTCCTGGGAGCCCAAGGAGGTGGTCAGTCTCTTCTTCTACCCATTGGGGTAGGTTCCTGCCTGGGGACCGGCCCTGGGGCTTTACCTTATCCTGTGGCCATTCCTGGTAAGTTGGTATGTCCTTCCAATGAGTTTGGTCAGGGCTCAGCCATCCAGAGTTGGAATGCTGGTCCAGAAAAGAACCCGGAATACCATCAGGTGGCACGCCTCCTTGATCGTTTCAGGGCTCATCCTCTCTGACCCAGACAAGCCACCAGTCTTGCAGCTCAAGGGGCTGGCATGGTGGGAATCTTGCTGAGGCCTCCAGAAATGTTGCAGAAACCAGTACTCGAGAAACCAAGCACCACACTCGGAGAGTTGGAGAACTCAGGTTTATTACACTGGCAGGCCCAGAGGAGTTAACACTCCAAGCTCTGAGCCTTGAACAAAGGGATTACAGAGTTTTTATAGACAGACTGTAGTGGGCAACACTAGCTGTTAATAGGCTGGTTTAAACTAAGGGGTTTCACACATGTGGGAACAGTGGTCAAGACGGGGAGGGCGATGCCTGACCAGGACAGGCATGATTAAGCAGGTTTGCAGGGGCTGGGTGATTGCAAAGAGCAGGACAAGGGTGAGTGAGATAAACTCCAGTTCCTAGTATTGCAAGTCCCCACTTTCTGAGACTGCATGACCTACGTGATCCAGAATTTGCAAGGGGCAAGGTGAGTTACAGAGGCAGAAGGAGGCAAAATTTTAACTCTTCCTTTTCAAGCTCAGTCAGTAAAGAATTTGCCTGCAAGGCAGGAGACCCTGGTTTGATTCCTGGGTTGGGAATATCCGCAGGAGAAGGGGTCGGCTACCCATTCCAGTATTCTTGGCCTTCCCTGGTGGCTCAGCTGGTAAAGAATCCATCTCCAGGGTGGGAGACCTGGGTTTGATCCCTGGGTTGGGAAGATCCTCTGGAGAAGGGAACAGCAACCCACTCCAGTATTCTGGCTTGGAGAATTAGTCCATGGGTTCACAAAGAGACACAGCTGAGCAACCTTCAGTTTCACTTTCATTCATTTATCTCCACATGCAGACCCAAGGAGTAGAATGACTTCCCTCTTTCTCACACAGCTCTGAGACTTTGTAATTTGAGCATCTATCAGAGGTGAACCCGATTCAGAGGATTTGGGAATCAGTGGGTCTGTTACATTTTCTTTATTTTAAAGATTTGTTCATTTATTTATGGCTGTGCTGGGTCTTTGTTCCTTTGTGGAGGCTTTCTCTTGTTGTAGCAAGTGGGGTCACTCTTCCTCATGGTGAATGGGCCTCTCACCACTGTGGCTGCTCTTGTTGCAGAACACGGGCTCTAGACACACGGGCTTCAGTAGCTATGGTGCATGGGCTCTGGTTGTGGTGCAGGGGCTTTGTTGCTCCATCACATGTGGGATCTTCCTGGACCAGGGATTGAACCTGTGTCCCTTGCATTACAAAGCAGATTCTTTACCACTGGATAACCTGGAAGCTCAGTGGGTCCCTTACTTTGTGTGGGGCAGTATCCTCCTCCTGGCTGCCTAGATAGAGATCTATCTGTGAAGTTGGGAGCTGGGTCCTGGAAAGCAGGTAGGAGATCAGAGGATATAGAGATGGGGACATCACATTGTCCATCATGTCCTGATTCTCATCTTTCTTTACTCTGTTTTATGAATCTCCATCTGGCCCAGTCACTGTGTCCTTTCTGATCTCAGTTGTGTACTAGGTATTGATCTCTGGCTTTATATTCTTTCCTTGGAGGAAGCAACTGATCCTTGCTGGGATGATGTCGTCCGGAGAGAAGCAGCGCTCTCCTGTAGGATGATGGCAGAAGCTTATACTGGGACTTGCAGGGCTATGAGCTGTCCTGTGGACAGAAAGTGTCCGCCTCCACACCTGCCAGTCTGGCATCCTTCACTGTTTCCATGTTTGTTTACAACATCTATAAGCAGGCAATTGGGTCAAAGCTATGGTTTTTCCGGTGGTCATGTATGGATGTGAGAGTTGGACTATAAAGAAAGCTGAGCACCAAAGAATTGATGCTTCTGAACTGTGGTGTTGGAGAAGACTCTTGAGAGTCCCTTGGACTGCAAGGAGATCCAACCAGTCCATCCTAAAGGAAATCAGTCCTGAATATTCATTGGAAGGACTGATGCTGAAGCTGAAACTCCAATACTTTGGCCACCTGATGCGAAGAGCTGACTCATTTGAAAAGACCCTGATGCTGGGAAAGATTGAGGGCTGGGAGGATAAGGGGATGACAGAGGATGAGACGGTTGGATGGTATCACCGACTCAATGGACGTGAGTTTGAGTAAACTCTGGGAGTTGGTGATGGACAGGGAGGCCTGGCACGCTGCAGTCCCTGGGGTTGTAAAGAGTTGGACACGACTGAGCTGAACTGAACTGAACTGCCTCTTATCTGTTTCCTGTTTCTCCTTCCTTTCAGTTCTTTTTTTCCAAGGAGATAGGCATCAATTTATGCTCTCAGTACTTAAAGAAGTGTGCCTATACCTCGTTAAACCGACTTCATTTCTAGCTCATCTGTTCTCATGGCCACTGATCATGATGTCACAAACAGTAGGGGATGGCCCGAGCAAGGCGTTAGGTGGTGAGACTGCAGATAGACTTTTGGAAACAGGAAAAAGAAAGCAATATCCTCTTCACACAGAGTTCTCCTTGGTAATAAAGAACAGGGTGGAGATAAACCAAAAAGCAATGAGAGAGAAGAACCATTTCCAAACACTGTCAGAGAAATTAGGGGGTGGAAATTAGCAACACTCATGAGCAGTGTTTTGTTTCCTTTCAGTCACTATGAAAGTTGAGTCTGCACAGCTCTCATGGGATGATGAATTCCACACAAGATGGGGACATTAAATCTTTGAGAGGCTAAGGAATTTGCCAGAGATTATGAAACACAGGGACAAGCTTTGAGAATGTTGCATTGGTATTCAGAATGAACTGAAGCAGAGATAGAAACACATTTTCTAATAAAGGGTCAGACAGTACTTATTTTAGGCTTTGTGAGCCAGTGGTCTCTGTCTTAACTATTCTGATTTTGTGAAGCAAAAGTAGTTATGCTGCTGCTGCTATGTCACTTCAGTCATCTCCGTCTCTGTTAGACCCCATAGATGGCAGCCCACCAGGTTGCCTCGTCCCTGGGATTCTCCAGGCAAGAACACTGGAGTGGGTTGCCTTTTCCTTCTCCAATGCATGAAAGTGAAAAGTGAAAGTGAAGTCGCTCAGTTGTATCAGACTCCTAGCGACCCCATGGATTGCAGCCTACCAGGCTCCTCTGTCCATGGGGTTTTCCAGGCAAGAGTACTGGAGTGGGGTGCCATTGCCTTCTCCAAAGTAGTTATAGCCAATACATAAACAAGAAAGTTGTATTCCAATAAAACTATAAAAATAGGATGTAGGCTGGATTGAGTCTGAGAACTCTTGAAATAGAGGATTATAGAACCGAGTACTGCATTTAAATGGAAAGGGCCTTGATGGTAGTATTGATACCAGACTCCCCCTAAAATATACTGGTTCATGCAGTACAGTATTGTGAGTGGAAAGAAAAGATCAGTACTGAATAGATGGATCCCCGTTCCTTTGTTTATTCCATAAACATTTGTTGTGGCTCCGCTTCATGAAATATTCTGTGCTGGGCATTGGGAATACAGCAGCGCATGGATCTCTGTCCTTGAAAGATTTTATGTTCTAATTAGCTGTGCTAGCATGGGGAAATCACTGAAGCAACATCAACCTTGGTTTTCTCATTTAGAAATCTAATTTTTAAAAATCATGGGCCCTGTTATATATACAATACAATCTATAATACATATATGTAAGGTATAAGAAATAAAGCAAACATATATTTTTGCACCACCCATGTTAACCAAAAAATAAGATGCTGTTAGTACCTAAGATTTTTGTGTCTTTCCCAAGACTCATTATGCTTCTCATTAACTCAAAATTTTGTGCTAATTATTTCCTTGATTTTCTTTATGTTTTGCTTCATACATATGTTTCATTTAAAATTGTGTAGCTTAATTTTTTGCCTCTTTGCTTTTTAAAATTATTGGAACCATCCTGTTATACCCTCCTCTGGTACAATTTTTTTTTGAAGGGGGAGTTTATCCACACGAATGTATTTAGCAATTGATAAAACCTGGGGCCCAAAGAGCAGTGGAGTCAGACCTGTAGTCAAACAAAATTAGATTTATGAACATGCTATAACTAAGAAAAATGGAGAATCACTAGGCATTCCAAAAGGGGATTTATAAGAGGCTATTTATAGATTTTGGCTAGTGTTGGCCATCACTTTTCTTGGTAGGGATTTCTCAGAATTTGTAAGCCACGTTGCTAGAATAGTCAGTGTTTGTATCTGTAGAGTGTGAGTTCATGTAGTGACTCTGTTAGATCAGTTTGTTGTGGATTTTATCTTGTAATGTATGGATCTAGATAAATGGGTTTTGAAAGAGTTTGAGTTTATGTGAGCTGTGATGCATATCAGGACTCAGTTGGGCAGTTTATCTGTCACTTGGGTCTGAGTGCATTCTGCCAGACATGGTTTCTGAATGATCAGTTTTCCCCTTACAACCTTGATGCCAGAAAAGGCATTAAAAATGTTATCACTGCAGTTTATTTTTGTTGCAATGCAACAGTCCATTGTAAGAGTATAGCCACATTTACTTATCAGTTCTATCTTGATATATTTGGATTGTTCCTGGGCATTTACTGGTACAAGCCATGCTGCTGTGAACATTTTTAAAATTTTAGAACTGTTTATTTTGTATTGGGGTATAGCCAATTAAGAAACAATGTTGTGATAGTTTCAGATGAACAGCAAAGGGACTCAGCCATATACACATATATCCATTCTCCTCTAAACTCCCTTCCTATCCAGGCTGCCACATAACTTTAAGCAGAGTTCCCTACGCTATACAGTAGATCCTTGTTCGTTATCCATTTTAAATACAGCAGTGTGTACATGTCCATCTGTAATTATCCCTTCTTCCCATCCTTCCCCCCTGACTCCTGCCTGACAACCATAAGTTCATTCTCTGTTTTCGAGTCTCTTTCTGTCTTGTAAATAAGTTCATTTGTATCATTTCTTTTTAGATTCCATGCATAAGGCATTCCATATGATATTTCTCCTTCTCTGTTTGACTTACTTCACTCAGTATGACACTCTCTAGGTCCATCCATATTTCTACAAATGGCATTATTTCATTCTTTTCAACAGCTGAGTAATATTCCATTGTATATATGTAGCCCATCTTCTTTATCCATTCCTCTGTCAATGGACATTTAAGAGATTAGTCTCCACAATTTACAAACAGTCCATGATGCTTAACAGCATCAAAACAAACAACCCACTGAAAAAATGGGCAGAAGACCTAAATAGACATTTCTGCAAAGAAGACTACAGATGGAAAACAGGTACCTGAAAAGATGTTCAACATCACTACCGATTATTAGAAAAATACAAATCAAAACTACAATGAGATATCACCTCACACCAGCCAGAATGGTTATCATCGTATAATCCACAAACAATAAGTGTTGGAGAGGATGTGGAGAAAAGGGGACCCTCTTACACTGTTGGTGGGGATGTAAATTGGTCCAGCCTCTATGGAGGACAGTATGCTGCTGCTGCTTAGCTGCTAGTTCGTGTCTGACTCTTTGCAACCGCATGGGCTGTAAACCTGCCAGGCTCCTCTCTCCATGGGATTTCCCAGGCAAGAATACTGGAGTGGGTTGCCATTTCCTTCCCAGGGTATCTTCCAGACCCAGGGATCAAAGCCACATCTCCGGCTTAGCAGGTGGATTCTTTGCCACCTGGGAAGCCCTATGGAGAGCAGTATGGAGGTTCCTTAAAAAATAAAAATATAGTTACCACATGACCCTAAAATCCTGCTCCTGGGCATATAGCTGGAGCAAAACATGATCCGAAAGGATACATGCACCCCAGTGTTCATTGCAGCACTGTTTACAATAGCCAAGGCACGTGAGCAACCTAAATAGACATTCTTGATGTGTATAAAAATTTCCCCAGGTTGGGTATGTACCCAGAAAAGGAATCATTTGGTGCATCCCTACATGGATATTTAACTTTTGTAGGAAACAGCTGGTTTCTGAAGTGGCTACACAGCCAGTTGTAGGTGAGAGTTACTGTAGCTATATATATATTCTGGCTAATACTTGGGAGTTGTTAAACTTTTCGTTTTTTGCCAGTCTGATGAGTATGTGATGATATCTCATTGTCGTGTTAATTGGTATTTCTTTGATTACAAAAGAGATGAATAATTTTTTCAAATGACCCTTAGGTCTTTTGGATTCCCTCAGGTGTGATGTGTATGTTCATTTTTCTCTCCATTTTGCTATTGGTTTGTCTTTATCCCACATCTCTATGGAATCCTATTTTAAATATATCTTGGTATGCAATAGGGAAGTCCTGTATTTTATTTTGTTTATTCAAGAGTATTTTAACTCTTCTGAACCTTTTTGTGTCTAAATAAATTTTAGTGTGAAATTGTGTTAATTTCAAAAAAACAGTATAAAAGTACTTACTAGGGTTTTTATTGGAATTTTATAAAATTACTTATGTGCCAGGGCTGTCTGAGGAGGCTTTACATATAGCTGTGAAAAGAGAATTGAAAAGCAAAGGAGGAAAGAAAAAATATACCCATTTGAATGCAGAGTTCCAAAGAATAGCAAGGAGAGATAAGAAAGCCTTCCTTAGTGATCAGTGCAAAGAAATAGAGGAAAACAATAGAATGGGAAAGACTAGAAATCTCCTCAAGAAAATTAGAGATACCAAGGGAACATTTCATGCAAAGATGGGCTCGATAAAGGATGGAAATGGTATGGACCTAACAGAAGCAGAAGATATTAAGAGGTGGCAAGAATACACAGAAGAACTGTGCAAAAAAGATCTTCAGGACCCAGATAATCATGATGGTGTGATCACGCACCTAGAGCCAGACATCCTGGAATGTGAAGTCAAGTGGGCCTTAGAAAGCATCACTAGGAACAAAGCTAGGGGAGGTGA
The DNA here is from genome assembly GCF_055505025.1 of Bos grunniens. Classification (NCBI taxonomy): domain Eukaryota; kingdom Metazoa; phylum Chordata; class Mammalia; order Artiodactyla; family Bovidae; genus Bos; species Bos grunniens. Next base: position 53,227,816 of record NC_141185.1, on the reverse strand, counting down.
TGGAATTCCAGTTGAGCTATTTCAAATCTTAAAAGATGATGCTGTGAAAGTGCTGCACTCAATATGTCAGCAAATTTGGAAAACTCAGCAGTGGCCACAGGATTAGAAAAGGTCAGTTTTTATTCCTATCCCAAAGAAAGGCAATGCCAAAGAATGCTCAAACTACCACACAATTGCACTCATCTCACACGCTAGTAAAGTAATGCTCAAAATTATCCAAGCCAAGCTTCAGCAATAGGTGAACTGTGAACTTCCAGATGTTCAAGCTGGTTTTAAAAAAGGCAGAGGAACCAGAGATCAAATTGCCAACATCCACTGGATCATGGAAAAAGCAAGAGAGTTCCAGAAAAACATCTAATTCTGCTTTATTGACTATACCAAAGCCTTTGACTGTGTGGATCACAATAAACTGGAAAATTCTGAAAGAGATGGGAATACCAGACCACCTGACCTGCCTCTTGAGAAACCTGTATGCATGTCAGAATGCAACAGTTAGAACTGGACATGGAACAACAGACTGGTTCCAAATAGGAAAAGGAGTACGTCAAGGCTGTATATTGTCACCCTGCTTATTTAACTTATATGCAGAGTACATCATGAGAAACACTGGGCTGGAGGAAGCACAAGCTGGAATCAAGATTGCCAGGAGAAATATCAATAACCTCAGATATGCAGATGACACCACCCTTATGGCAGAAAGTGAAGAAGAACTAAAGAGCCTCTTGATGAAAGTGAAAGAGGAGAGTGAAAAAGTTGGCTTAAAGCTCAACATTCAGAAAACTAAGACCATGACATCTGGTCCCATTACTTCATGGGAAATAGATGGGGAAACAGTAGAAACAGTGGCTGACTTTATTTTTCTTGGCTCCAAAATCACAGCAGATGGTGATTGCAGCCATGAAATGAAAAGATGCTTACTCCTTGGAAGGAAAGTTATGACCAACCTAGATAGGATATTAAAAAGCAGAGACATTACTTTGCCAACAAAGGTCCATCTAGTCAAGGCTGTGGTTTTTCCAGTGGTCATGTATGGATGTGAGAGTTGGACTATAAAGAAAGTTGAGCACCGAATAGTTGATGCTTTTGAACTGTGGTATTGGAGAAGACTCTTGGGAGTCCTTTGGACTGCAAGGATATCCAACCAGTCTATCCTAAAGGAGATCAGTCCTGGGTATTCATTGGAAGGACTGATGTTGAAGCTGAAACTCCACTACTTTGGCCACCTGATGTGAAGAACTGACTCATTTGAAAAGACTTTGATGCTGAGAAAGATTGAGGGCAGGAGGAGAAGGGGACAACAGAGGATGAGATGGTTGGATGGCATCACTGACTCAATGGACATGAGTTTGGGTAGACTCTGGGAGTTAGTGATGGACAGGGAGGCCTGGCTTGCTGCGTTTCGTGGGATCGCAGTGAGTCAGACACGACTGAGTGACTTAACTGAACTGAACAAGGGAAAATGATATAAAAAATGATAGCAAATGCTCATATCCATGATGGTTCCAAAAGCTTGTATATTTCTCCATTTAAATAAGATTCTTCAGTAATTTTCATAATTTTTTTTATTAAGAGCTTGCTTCTACATCATAATTTTATTCTTGAATATTTTTTACTTGTGAGTTACTGTAAATGATATATTCTTTAAAAATTACTTTTCAAAATAATTGTTACTGGTAAAGAGAGATGAGTTTGACTTTTCTATACCATTTTTTATTTAGAAAATGGAATTCTTTTAAAATTTTAATATTTTTTCTGCACACTATTTAGGATTTTCTATATGGATAATCATATCATTTGCGAAAGATAGAATTCTTTTCCTTTCGTTTCAAAGTGTTGTATCTTTAAAAATTTTCTCTTGTTTTTAACACATTGGCTTGAACTTTAAGAACATTGTATAAATGGTGATAGTGAATATCTTTGTATTGTTCCTGATCTTAAAGAAATGCTTTCAACATTTCACCATTAAGTATGGTATTTAATGAAGGGTGTGTGTGTGTGTGTGTGTGCATGGTCATATTTGTGTGCATTTCATTTATAAGTTTAAGGAAGTATCTTTTTATTCCACATTTACTAAAATATTTTAAATACAAATGGATGTTGAATTATATTAGATGCTTCTTTCCACATTTATTATGATTATCAGATAATTTTCCCTTTTAATTTGCTATTGAGTTAAATCACATTAATTAATTTTCTAATATTAAGCTAAACTTGCAGTCCTGAGATAAACCTACTTGTCATAATATATTGCCTCTTGTATACATTGCTTATTTAAATTTGCTTTTCCGTAGTTAGGTAACAGCGAATAATATTAACAATTGATGTAAAATATGTAAATAGACATCATGCTTGGGAGAAAAATGAGATAAGTTCACTTCCTTGTAAGGTGGTTGTGTGAGCCTTGGTATTGCCTATTTGTTATGTTAAAGAGCCATATGTTAAAGCTCCACCCACTGTCAGGATAGGGAACCATTTGATTGGCAGATGATGCAAAAGATAGTCTGACTAGAGGCAAGGTCATCAGAAGTTAAATAACTGTCAGTGTAAAATCCTGTTTGGAGGTTTGTACTAAATGTGTTTGGTCTCTTGATTTATTAGTGATACTCCTTATTCAGGTATAGAATTAATCTCTAAAAGGCTAATGCCTCTAACTCTGCCTTGCTTGGCAGTCTCTATATTCAATGCTGTCAGTGTGACTTCTGAAATTATTTCTTTTATTTAACTAGGTTCACGGACCATTGGTGCTCAGATTTGCACAGTAGTTTGAAAACTAAATGGACTTACTACTGACCTCTCTTCACAGTGTTTCTCCTTTTTTTCTGCACAATCTGACAAGTCTTGCTTTTTGGAAGGGTTGAAATTTCCTAAGGGTTGTGCTATTGTGGCTCAGATTGTAAAGCGTCTGCCTGCAATGCGGGAGACCCAGCTTCGATCCCTGGGTCAGGAAGATCCCCTGGAGAAGGAAATGGCAACCTACTCCAGTACTCTTGCCTAGAAAATTCCATGGATGGAGGAGCCTGGTGGGCTACAGTCCATAGGGTCGCAAAGAGTCGGACACGACTGAGCGACTTCACTCACTAGCGCTGCTGTATATCTTAGTGCTCCAGGTAATGGATGGTGAAACGCACAGAGAATATGTTCTGCTAATTTCTATAGTGGGATGTTTCATAGGTTAAGAAGTAGAATCATAGCATGCCTCATTTTGTCATTAATTCCTAATTCAAAAATAATTTCAAGAGAGCTTGTTTAGTGTCAGACACTGGGCTAGGTATTGAGTATGCAAGGATGATTAAAGCATACTCTCTATCCTTAAGAAATTAATGAGTTTTCCTAAGAGGACCTTGGGTTGGAAAGATCCCCTGAAGGATCCCCTGAAGGAAATGGCAACCCACTCCAGTATTCTTGCCTGGGAAATCCTATGGACAGAGGAGCCTGGCGGGCTATAGTCTGTGGGGTTGCAAAGAGTCAGACATGACTGAGCACATATGCAACACAACAAAGAAACACAAAAATAGAACATTTAAGTGTTACAGTGCTATGCTAGAAGTTAATACAAATTCGTGGTAAGGTATAAAGGAGGAAGCTGAAAACTATAACTGGGAGGGAAGAGTAGTCAGAGAAAATTTTAAGGAGCTAATGATGCCAGAAGTAAAGATATGGGTGCAGTGTGGGTGTTCAGCAGGATGTGGGAGGGGACAAAGTTCTCTCTAGGATGAGGGGTCATTGTCGTAAAGGTCCACTGGCATGAGGCAGCCATGAGTATCTCATGGGCTGCACTCATTTATTAATTCATCTGTCATTCATTCAGCCAGTTTGTACTGGGCATCTGCTAGGTGCCAGGGACTGTGCTGTGCGTAGTCACTCAGTTGATTCTAACTCTTTGTGACCCCGTGAACTGTAGCCCGCTAGGCTCCTCTGTCCATAAGATTCTCCAGGCAAGAATACTAGAGTGGGTCGCCATGACCTCTTCCAGGGGATCTTCCTAACCCAGGGATTGAACTCAGGTCCCCTGCATTGTGGGTTAATTCTTTACCATATGAGCCACCAGGAAAGTCCAAGAATATTGGATTGGGTAACCTATCCCTTCTCCGGAGGATCTTCCCGACCCAGAAATTGAACCAGGGTCTCCTGCATTGCAGGCAGATTCTTTACCAGCTGAGCTACCAGGGAAGCCCGTGCCAGAGACTGTAACAGATGTTAAACATATAAATGTGGTCTCTGACCTTTTGGAGCTTTCAGAATAAGGTAAGACAGTCAGTAAACCAGGAAGCCAATGAGAGAATAGTCACATAACATAGTAATAGCCATAAGGAAAATAAGTAGGTTATAGTGATAAATAAAATAAGGTTGGGATATAGTTGTGGCAAGTAATTTAGATAAGAATGGCCTCTTTGAAGAGGCAGCATTTAAGTCAATGCCATAATAACTTTGCACTTCACAACACGTGCTGAGGTGGGATGGAATCTGGGGAATGGTTTAGAAGGTTTTAGGAAGAGGGAACAGCCTGTGAGAAGCCGGGTAGCAGGAATGAGCTTAATGTGTTTCAGGAATGAAAAGGAAGCCAGAGTATGGGGGGAGGAAGGAGAAGAGATGCAGTGAATGACACTGGACACGTAGGCATGTGACAGATCTCGGAGGGCGCTGTAGACCAGGCAAGAAGTACTGGTGTAAGCAAGCTCAATGTCCATTGGCAAAGAATGGCTAAAGAAGATGCAGCACATATATAGAACGGAGCATCACTCAGCCATTAAGAAGAATGAAATAATGCCATCTGCAGCACCCTGGATGGACCTAGATATTGTCATACTGAGTGAAGTAAGTCAGAGAAGGAGAAATACCATATGACATTCCCTATTTGTGGAATCTAAAAAGAAATGATACAAATGAACTTATTTAACAAACAAAAAGAAACTCACAGACTTAGAGAATGAATTTACGGTTGCTGGGGGGAAAGAAGGGGGAAGGGATAGTTAGGGAATTTGGAATGGACATGTGCACACTGCTATATTTGAAATGGATAACCAGCAAGGTCCCACTGTCTAGCACAGGGAACTCTGCTCAATGTTATGTGGAAGCCTGAATGGGAGGGGAGTTTGGGGGAGGATGGATATATGTGTATGTATGGCTGAGTTCCTTAGCTGTCCACCTGAAACTATCACAACATTGTTAATCAGCTATACCCCAAAACAAAATAAAACGTTTTTGAAAAAAAGGTTTTAATAGAGAGCCTTTGAAGGGTTTTGGATTAAAAAAGATATTGACATCTGGGATTTTAAGAATGCCACTGACACGAGTGGACAGGATGGTTGAAGAGAAGTAGGAAAATCACTCAATGATTTTCTTTGGAAAGTATGGCCAGGAACTAATGAGTGTAAATGGGAACAGAGAGAAAGAATCTTGTAAGAAATGTTTGGGTAGGGGAAGAAGACAGGTGACAAATGGCATCCATGAGTAGATGGTGGTGTCAGTTTTTAAACCTCTAAATTCAGCAAGAGTAACAAGTCTCTGGAGCAAGGCAAACAAGTTACTATAGATGGGTAACCTCTGAGGTCCTGAGCGTGTCCAGGAAGAGAATAGCATTTGGTGGACTTGCAGATCTGTTTGGGGCTTGTGACTGCAGCCAGGGTTCATATGAGAGAAGGACACAGGTTTGGAAGGGCCCTCCTTTTCTGTAACTTGCCAGCCTACCCTGGCGGGGAAACAGGTTCCACACACGATGAGTCCATCCTCACCTCTGTGGCCAGCCTGGCATTGTTTTGTTGCTGAGTTGGCCAGCCCCACAGTCAATCCCTGCTGAACAGCCATCTCTTGATCTCTTAGCAAGATCCTTAATGTCCTTTTCCTTAGTACCTCCTTAGTAATTTTACCAGGCAAAACGCTGGTTCTTAGTGGTTCATAGTGGAAATGTAGGGTGCTATTTTTCTAGTGGATCATACACATCTCACAGTTACAAGGTGTGTGTTCAGGGGAGGGAGGAGATATTACTGTTTCATTTGGCTTAGTTGCTCACCTGCATCTGGATGGGAAGTACCTGATACAGACTTATGTCTTTGAATGGATGGTGCCTCACAGGGATAACTTCTTTCTTCAAATATCACTTCTTAATTTCTTCCATTTTTCTCCTGAATCTTTTGCACTCAAGCCCACAGAGGCAGTATCCCACTTGCTCCTTCAGAAAATTCCAGGCCTTCCCACCTGAGGATGGAGTTCTGCTCCTTGAACTCCTATAACTTCCAAACTTGATCACATACAGCTTCAGATAGATGGTAAAGAGCTTGTCTTAAATCCAGATGAGAAAAGTGCAGTCTCACGGGTGAAAGCAGCTAGGTGCTCCGACTCTCATTCATCCTCTCCATCAGCAAGTGTTATAGTTAATTGCCTTACTATTGCCTAGAAAGCTAGCACACTTTGTCAAGGTGAGCATTTTTTCTCTTTCTTTCTATTTTTGGTCAGGGCAACACAGTTCGGTCTTATGTGGACAATGGAAATCCGTTTTATAGGATTTCCCAGGTGGTGCTAGTGGTAAAGAATCCACCTGCCAATGCAGGAAACATGAGACATGGGTTTGATCCCTGGGTTGGGACAATCTCCTGGAAGAGGATGTGGCAACCCACTCCAGTATTCTTACCTAGAGAATTCCCTGGACAGAGGAGCCTGGCAGGGCATAGTCCATAGGGTTGCAAAGAATCAGACACGATTGAAGCAACTTAGCACTAACACTGAGAAGATAGTTTTCTACCTTCCTGTGAAGCAAGAAACAAAGAATTACAGTAAGTCTCCTACATACAAACGAGTTCTAAGTCCAACAAAATTAGCCTAGGTACCCAACTAAACACAATTGGCTATATAGTACTGTACTGTAATATATTTAATCATACTTTACACACGAATAATACATACAAAATAAACAGAGAATAAAGAAAACACTTTTAATCTTACAGTACAGTAGTTTGAAAAGTACAATAGTTTAGTACAACAGCTGGCATACAGGGGCTGGCATCCAATTAACAGGCAAGAAGAGTTACTGAGTGGAGGAGGGAGAGGAGGTGGGAGGTGGTAGAGCTGAAGGATCATCAGCAATAAGAGACAGAGGCAATGGAATTTCACTCATGCCTGATGTTGATGCAACTCATGTTCACATCTTTGAAAGTTCAAGACTTGAAAGTTTGTATGTAGGGGATTCACTGGATTGGGCTACAACAGCCATGAATGTCTCTGTCTCAGACATTTAAAGCTAATGAAAAACATACCATGAAATTGTATTTTATTTATGTATTTGCTTCCAAATAGAATGGAGAAGGGTATAGAGAATGTTTATTTTTTGTTTACTTTGCACATAAATAAAATTTTTAAATATTGCAGTGAAGCCAACTTAAGTTGAAAATGCAAGAGAAGAAAAGATTCCTTTCCTTGGCTAGGGATGTTTGGCTGGTAGGAGAGAAGAGAATGAAGGTAATCTTCGTTTGAGAAACGTGATTGTTAAAGAAAAGAGACTATTAGGGCAATAATTACAGAGGAGTGGTATATTTTGGCTTTGTGTTATTTGATTTTTCTTTTTGCTTGTTTCATTTAAAGAAGAAACTTGAGAAACTTCTAAAAATATCTTCTGGGTAGAGCAGAAGCCAGTTTTGAGACAAGATTTAAAGCACAGCCTTAGAGGGGAATGAAATGGTTTAGCAAAGTCAGAAGAGGTTTAGAATAGATCGGTCATGAACAATGGGAAAGGAGCCTCTGCCTTTAGACTGAAAGGAAGAAGGTGGCTTTTAGAAGATAAGTTTATGGATACAGGAAGCTGGAAATTGAAGGAGGTCACTCCCCTAGCCTTGATAGTCTGTGGGGAGTAATACGAGATCATCCACTGATGGGTAGGACGGGAGGATAATTTGAGGAGATTGGTCAAAGTAGAAACAGTCATTCAAGGGAATGGAGGAAAAGCTGACCAATAAAGGAGAGATGGGTGACAGAGTAGGACTTAAAGACAAGTGTAAATGTAGATCATGGGTTTGTGGGTTTCTGTCTATGTGGGTAGGTACTTTTCCCAGCAGTGCTCAGCAGGTCTCCTGGAACTGAGAAAGTCAGTGGATGGCCTGGCCCAACACTGAGGGTGGTAGGACAAGGGAGTGGGAAGACTAGGGGATAAAAGGAGACTTAGGTCATAAACCCTTTGTTTTGTGGGGCTGCTGCTGCTAAGTCACTTCAGTCGTGTCCGACTCTGTGCGACCCCATAGACCACAGCCCACCAGGCCCCGCCGTCCCTGGGAAACCAACTAAGTTCTTATCTAATAAATTTTGGATGATCCAAACACTAGATTTCCTGGTGGCTCAGATGGTAAAGAAACCGCCAGTAATGCAGGAGACCCAAGTTTGACCCCTAGGTTGGGAAGATCCCCTGGAGAAGGGAATGACAACCCAGTCCAGTATTCTTGCCTGGAGAATTCCATGGACAGGGGGGCCTGGCAGGCTGCAGCGGTCCATAGGTCGCAAAGATTCAGACATGACTGAGTGACTAACACTTTCATCACTTTCACTTTAAACACTAGATTTGCCCTTAATATGTGATAGCTAGACATGATGTTTTCCTTTACTCAGAAAGCTGAAGTTTACAACACCTCTGACTCATTCTCTGATGATAAATTTTACTTTCTGGAAGCCGAAATTCTGGTCTGAATACAAATGTCACCGGAAATTAGTTTCGTTTTGCTTATTCTGAGAAGTGATAAAATCCACATAAGAGAAGATAAATCCTAGGCATGTGTACCCAGCAGAAATGTTTGTACACTTAGTGTTTGCTTATGTTTTCCTAGAGGCATCAGCTGCTTTTTCTATACCAGTACCTTTACTGAGCATATGGCATCTTGAGGTGAATCATAGGAAATTCAGCTGAGTCTCTTAATTGCTAAAAGAGACAGGTATAAATCCAGAAGGAGCCAGAATGTATCCACGAATGAACTCCAAGCAGGTGTGACTTGTCTAATTACTTGCTGATGGAAAAAGCACTCCTATCCTAATTTATGTACCCTCTGGTCATATGATAGGAAAAGTCTTGGCGGCTGTCAGATAGGGTGTGCTTCAGACAGGGTGGGTTTCAAATGGAGTGTGTTGTGATCTGGCTCCCTGAGTACTCAGGTAATGTGTTTTAAAGGGAGTAAGGATCTGGTTAGAATCTTGGCTTCATAGTTATACGGACTTCATAGCTATGTCAACTGGAGCATGTCTTTGCCTTTAAGCCTCCATTTTTCTCTTTCTTAAAAATGAAGCTCAGACTTCCCTGGTGGTAGAGTGGATAAGAATCTGCCTGCCAGTGCAGGAGGTATGGGTTCAGTCCCTGGTCTGGGAAGATTCTACACGCCGCAGAGCAACTAAACCCAGGAACCGCAACAGCTGAAGGCCACGTGCCTTGGAGGCCCTGCTCCGCCACTAGAGAAACCACCACAATGAGAAACCCATGCACTGCAATAGAGTAGCCCCCACTGGCTGCATCCAGAGAAAGCAATAATGAACACCCAGTGCAAACCCCGTCCAAAATAAACAAATCATTTTAAAAATGAAGCTCGTGCATGCGTGCTAAGTCACTTCAGTCATGTCTGACTGTCTGCGACCCTATGAACTGTAGCCCGCCAGGCTCCTCCGTCTATGGGGATTCTCCACACAAGGATAGTGGAGTGGGTTGCCATGCCTTCCTCCAGGGGAATCTTCCCAACCCAGGGACGGAACCCATGTCTTCTGCATCTCCAGCAATGTAGGCGGATTCTTTATGGCTAAGCCACTCGGAAGCCCAATGAAGTTCACAATACACAATGTTTTATTATTCTGTGGACCAAGTATTAGAAGCTCTCAGCTGAGTTCCTGGCCTGTGGATATTTGCTCACTTCTGACACCTACCCATAGAACTTCTAGCCTTATGTATGGGAGATCAACTTGTGCTTATTGTGGTTCTTCTCCAGAACAAGAACTAAAACAGTGGAATCAAAGTGTCAGTGCTTAATAATCATATACAGATAGAGGGTATTAAAACAACTGTAGTAAAACATTAAAAATTAGGGGAATCTTGGTGAAGACTACACAGGAATCTTTTGAACTATTTCTGCAACTTTTCTCTAAGTCTGATATTGTTGCCAAGTAAAACTAAAAAAACAAAAATAAAGCCCCACGATTTAGAGAGAAAACACATTCACACATGTCCCAGAAATAAAGAAGAAGTAGTTGGCCTGTTTGACTGTCTCAGAGATGGCTCGAAAGAGACATATGGGTAAAAGAACAGAACTGGATTTGCAAGTGGAGATGGACAATGCACTCGGTGTTTGGGTGCAGTAAGGACAAGAGTATGGGCTTCCCAGGTGGCGCTAGTGGTAAAGAATCCCCCTGCCAGTGCAGGAGACACAAGAGACACAGGTTTGATCCCTGGGTCCAGATGATGCCCTGGAGGAGGAAGTGGCAACTCACTCCAGTATTCTTGCCTGGGAAGTCCCAGAGACAGAGAAGCCCGTTGCTCTACAGTCCACGGGGTTGCAGACTTGGACCCTGCTGAGGCAACTTAGCATGCACACAGGCATTCCAGGTCTGTTGCAGTGAGTATTTAGCTAAGCTACCCAAATTCTCTGATGAAAAACCTGCATGGGCTGTTTTCTGGTTTTGGTTTTTAGAAGACTCGGCCGAATGAGCCATCAACTCATTTTGCCCAGTGATTGTTATTTTCCACCACAGAGCCCAGTGTACTTGTGGTGTGAACGTGTTGTCCCAGAGAGGTGGCAAAGTGTGAGGCCAGCTTGCTACAGTAAGGAGGAGAAAGGGTGGAATAATCCAGGAGCCAAGGAAGAGGAAAAAGCACATCGTCCGCCTGCTGCTCCTGAGCAGCCCAGATCTTCGGACCAACTGAGGCTTTGGAATCAGAGGAGTAGTTTGCGCAGAGTAGCAGTGCCCAGGGCATCTCTCACTCCTAAGACTTATGCTCCGTCTGCCCTGAGTTCTTCCCTCGGAGCTGCCTTTTGCCTTGTGGGTTTGGATTCTGTTTCTGGATGTTTCGAAAGAACATGCTTCTGTTTTTGAGTTGCTAATCATCACGCTCTGTAACTTGCAAAGAGACCCCCCCTGAGGTTTCGCCGACTCAAGTAGAACAGAGGATAAACTTATTATGGAGCCTAAAACACGAGAGAATCAAACTGAAACAAGTTCAGAAAATAAATTGAATTTAGAGCTAACTGAATAATCTCTCCCTCTTCTTGGGCCGACTGGAACAAAGTACCTGCTTGGAATAACAAGTCTTGTGTGTGAGCTGGCATTTGATTGTGCTTTTATTACCCAGTGGTCTGGCTTCAGCATGAAGAGAAGTGAGGAGTGTTTACTTAGCACAGGGTTGCTGGATTTGCTGGACATGCTTTAGCTCTGATCCATGATGTATACCAAGATGGGAGCAGCCGGCAAGACCATCAGTGTAGATGGGTGAAAGCCTATCCTTTATACCCCGTGAGGCAGAAACTTAACAGGAACTTCTCATATTCTGAAATCAAACAACAGGTTGCCCTCTTCCTTTAGAGAGAGACAGGTGAAAGAGTGGCCCAAGAAAAGCTCCAATTTTGACCCATGATCTGTGCAAACCCATAATCTCAGTAAGAATTATCCTTCCACCTACCTGTCCTGTATGAATAGTCCTTCTAGCACAGAGAAATTTTCTGCGTATGGGGCTTCCCAGGTGGAGCACTGGTAAAGAATCTGCCTGCCAACGCAGGAGATGCGAGAGATGAGAGTTCGATTCCTGGGTTGGGAGGATCCCCTGGAGGAGGAGATGGCAACCCACTCCAGTATTTTTGGCCTGGAAGATCCCATGGATAGAGGAGCCTGGCGGGCTACAGTCCATGGGATCACAAAGAGTCAGACACGATTGAGCTACTGAGCATGGCATGGCATGGGGAGCCACATACATGCTCTATTTCTAGGCTGTCAGGAGGCACTCCTGAAGACTCTGGCTGTCAAGAATTAGCATCACTCTCAAGAGTGAAGCATTAGGTGGATATGCAAAATCACTAGTTTAGAAATACGCAAAATCATTAGCTTGTGTTCCTGAAAGTGATCTGTTTCTGCCGCTCATTCCTACAGAAATTTGCAGAGATTTACACTAGTGAAACTTTTGGAAACTGAGTTGCCATCTGTGTCTCATGTGAGATTTTGTTTACACACCTGGATATTTGCAGAAAACAGGTAGACCTATTCATGCATAATTTGCATGAATCCAATCTGTTGTCTTGCACAACCAGGAGACATTTGTTTAAAGAAGGAAAGAAAAAGAGAAGGAAGGAAAGGATGGGGTAGAAAGACGTATATAGAATATTGTTTTAGCTTGTTCATTTATTTAACAGATATTTACAAGCGTTTGGTGTGTGCCAGATGTATTTCTAGGTACTGATTAGAAAACAAAATAGGTAAGGTCCTGCCCTCTGAGAATTTACATTTTATTGATTTATCTTTTAAACTTTTAAAGATATTTCTTAATGTAGACCCTTTTTAAAGTCTTTATTGCATTTGTTACAATATTGCTTCTGCTTTCTGCTTTGTTTCTTTTTGGCCTTGAGGAACGTAGGATCTTAAATCCCCAACCAGGGACTGAACCCGAACCCCTTGGATTTGAAGGTGAAGTCTTAACCCCTGGACCCCCAGGGAAACCCCTGAGAGTTTACATTTTAAAGAGGGGACACAGATGATCACTACGTAGCCTAGGATAAATGATGTGTCAGTGGTTCTAAGGGATATGGAGGGAAGAAAAACAGAGTGTGGGATGGGAATGCCAGGTGGATGTGGCCTCTGGGTTGTCAGAGGTGGTCAGAGAAGGCTCTTTGAGAAGGGGCCAGCTGGAGGCTTGCAGACCCATTCCTGGCAGTCTGTGCTCAGCTGCTTCAGTCGTGTCCAACTCTTGGCGACTCTAGGGACTGTAGCCTACCAGGTCCTTCAGCCCATGAGAAAATAGCAAGTACAAAAGAGCCTCAGTAAAAGCATGTTTTAGAGGCTTCCCTGGTAGTTCAGTGGTTAAGAATCTACATTGCAATGCAGGGGACTTGGGTTCCATCCCTGACTGGATAACTAAGATCCCACATGCTGTGGAGCAACTAAGCCTGTGCACTGCAACTACTTCACCCTTGTGCAACAACGGAGTCCGTGAATCACAACTAAAGACCAGATGAAGCTAAATAAAAAAATGTTTAAAAAGCAAAAATAAATTAGAGAGGTTTACTCTTTTTTATAAAAGCATGTTTTAAAGCCCCACAGGATTATGCTTGGTGGGTTCTACTAAGGATGATCCATGTGGCTGAGTGAAGTGGACAAGGAGAGTCAGAAGTAAGGTCTAAGAGGTGATCGGGGCCCGTTCCTGCAGGTTCCTGTAGTAGTCCTAAGAATTCTGGCTTTTCCATTTAGTGATGTGGCTCCACTGGAGAGCTGAACAATATGGTGTGATTTATACATGGAAAGAATCACTTTGGCTTCTAAGGGATGAAGGTGAAGCAGTGCCACCCTGGGTGATTCATAGCTTTGATCCAGCAAGAAATAGTAGTGACTTTGAACAGACAGGGGAGATGGTTGTGTTTTGAAGCCATTTTGAAGGCAGAGCAACAGATTTTGCTGATGAATTGGATAAGGGATGTATAAAAAAGAAATCATTAAGGATGCTCCTCCAGATAAACAGTGCAGACAGGCTGCCAAGACTGGAGCCAACCAGAGCAGGATGGAGGCTGCTCTCAGTCATTGAGGTAAAGCTGGCGTTTCCAGCTCAGTGTTGAAGGAGAGTGATGTAAGTGGATATCCTTACCTTGTTCCTAGTCTCAGGAAGAAAGCACTTGGCCTTTCACCATCACGGACAGTGTCAGCTGTGAGTTTTTTTGTAGATTATTGTCAAGTTGAGGATGTGACCTTCTGTTATTATTTTTCTGAGAGTTTTCTTTTTTATCATGATTGGATGTTGAATTTCATCAAATCCTTTCTTCCACATTTCTGTATTTTTCTTGTTTATCCTATTAATAACACAATGAATTATGTCACTTAATAAGACTTTTTGAAAGTTATCTTCACTGCTTATAGGATTCCACTTAACAGTCATTTCTTCTAGCACTTGGAAAATAGTTCTCTACTTCCTTTTGGCCTCTGTGGTTTTCGTTTATTTGACTGCACTGGATTTTAGTTGCTGTACATGGGATCTTTAATCTTTTATTTGAGGCATGTGGGATCTAGTTCCCTGACCAAGGATTGAACCTGGGCCCCCTACATTGGGAGTGCGGAGTCTTAGCCACTGAATTACCAGGGCATTCCCTGGCCCCTGTAGTTTTTAAACAGATCCACTGTCATTGAAAATGTTTTTCCCCTATAGGTAAGGTAAGGTAAGTTTAAGTGAGGGGTTTCCTTCTCATGTTGCCAAGAGCTTTTTTTTTTTCTTCCTCCAGTTTTCGAGGTTTGACTGTGAAGTGTCTTGCTATGGGTTTCTTTGGTTTATCCTGTTTGACATTTGCTCAGTTTCTTAAATCTGTAGCTTGCTGTAGGTTGCCAAATTTAGGAACTTTTTAGCTATTATTTCTTCTAATATTTTTCCAGCCCTGCATTCTTTCTCTTCTAGTTCTCAGTTCAGTTCAGTTTAGTTGCTCAGTCGCGTCCGACTCTTTGCGACCCCGTGAATCGCGGCACGCCAGGCCTCCCTGTCCATCACCATCTCCCGGAGTTCACTCAGACTCATGTCCATCGAGTTGGTGATGCCATCCAGCCATCTCATCCTCTGTTGTCCCCTTCTCTTCCTGTCCCCAATCCCTCCCAGCATCAGAGTCTTTTCCAATGAGTCAAGGATTTGTTAAATCTTATATTATTGTCTTATATGTCTTTAAGGATATGTTCATTTTTTAAGCCTAATTTCTCTCTGTTGTTGAAATTGGGTAATTTCTATTGTTCTGCTATCAACTTCATTGATTCTTTCCCCATATCCTCCATTCTGCTGTTTCACTCATCCAGTAATTATTTTTTTATTTCAGAAACTGTATTTTTCAGTTCTGCAGTTTTTATTTTATATCTTGTTTGTTGAGGCTTTTAATTTTTCATTGTTTGGAGTGTGTTCATAATTGCTTACTGAAGGAATTTTACAATGACTTCTTTAAAACTTTGTCATAAAATTCTAATACCTCTGTTTTCTTGTGTGTTATTATCTATTTTTTTTAACTTGTTATTTTATATTGGAGTATAGCTGATTAAAAATGTTATGGTAATTTCAGGAGCACAGAAAGCAACCCAGCCATACATATACACGTATCCATTCTCCCTCCAAATTCCCCTTCCGTTCCACCTGCCACATAACATTGAGTGTAGTCCCCTGTACTATATGGTAGGTCCTTGTTGGTTTATCCATTTTAAATCCAGCAGTGTGTATATGTTGATCCTAAACTCCACACTTCACCACTGGTGATGTGTTTTTTTTTTTTTTCTAAGTCTATGAGTCTCTTTTTTGTTGTAAATAAGTTCATTTGTATTACTTCTTTTTAGATTTCACATGTAAAGGATATCATGCGATATTTCTCTTTCTCTGTCTGACTTACTTCTCCCAGTATGACAGTCTCTAGGTTCATCCATGTTGCTGCAAATGGCATGATTTCATTCTTTTTAATGGCTGAGTAATATTCCCTTATGTATGTGTACTGCATCTTCTTTACCCATTGCTGTTGATGGACATGTATGTGGCTTCTGTGTCTTGGCTACTGTAAACAGTGCTGCAATGAATATTGGGTTTTATGTACCTTTCAGACCATGCTTTTCTTTGGATATATGCCCAGGAGTGGGATTGCAGGGTCCTGTGGTAGCTCTTTTTAGTTTTTTAAGGAATCTCCCTAGTACATTCCATAGTGGCTGTACCGATTTACATTCCCTCCAACAGTGTAGGAAGGTTCCCTCCTCTTCATTGGTGTTGTTATCTATTGGCTGCCCATTTTCAGGACAACCTTCCTGTTTTTTTTTGTTTGTTTGTTTTGTTTTTTTGTTTTTGTTGTTAATGATGGTTAGTTTTTGACTGAAACCTGGACATTTTGAGGTATCATGCTCTAAGACTGTGGATCTTATTTAAATCTTCTGTTTTAGCTGGTATAATGGGTTGAATAGTGGCCCCCCCCCCAAGTTCGTGTCTACCTGGGACCTCAGAATGTGACCTTATTTGGAAATGGTCTTTGCAGATATAATGAACTAATTAAGAATATTTAGATTAACTCATCCTGGACTTAGGACGGGCCCTGAGTCCAATGATGCTGTCCTTATCTATAGAGGAGAGGGCACCAAGAGACATAAACCAAAAACCCTCGTGAAGACAGAGCTGGATTTTGGGGTTATGATGTCATACGCCAAAGAACAGGTTTCCCAGGGGCCTCTGTGGCAAAGAACCCACCTGCCAATACAGGACAAATCGGTCAATCCCTTGGTCGGGAAGATGTCCTAGAGAAGGAAATGGCAGTCCACACCAGTGTTCTTGCCAGGGAAATCCCATGGACAGAGGAGCCTGGTGGGCTACAGGCCATGGGGTCGCAAAGAGTCAGACACAACTTTAGCGACAGAACAACAGCAAGCCAGAACACACTTGCAGCCACCAGAAGCTGGAAGAGGTGAAGAAGGATGACCTTATAGAGCCCTCAAGTGAGTGTAGCTCTGCTGGCCACTGGGTTTCAGATTTCTGGCCTCCAAAAGTGTAAGAGAATAAGTTCCTGTCATTTTAAGCCATCAAATTTGCGATCGTTTGTTATGGTCATCTTAGGAAGTAAATGAAATGCTCTGGCAGGGGAAGGGGTGGGGGTACCACTTTGTAGCTGCTACAGGAGTGAAGTCGTAGTTCCCCACCTGGCCTTTGTTTGGAGAAACCTCTGCATTCCTGCTGATTGTGGATAGGTGTTCTGATGACATTAAGCTTCCATTGATTCCAGCTTGGCTGGGAGGGGCCAGAGTGCTTCATCCCTGCTCCTGACATGGCTGCTTCTGATACTGTGGGTGAAGGCGGCCGTGTTACTCCTGGGAAGTGTTGAAAGTCCTGACTCCTGCTAGTCTTCTGCTAATGCTACCCTGGGGGGGCAGGAACGCAACACCTCATTACTGCTAGGGTGGAGTACAAGTCCAGGCTCCCTGTGTGGTCTCCCAACTCTGCAGGCTCCCTAATGGCCCTCTCTGATACACCGCTGTGGGAGTAAAGATAGGGGGGTTAGGGTGCCTCCATAAGACCTATCCAAGGTGGAAATCTAGTGTCCCCACTGGGCATTTGCTGGTAGGGGTGGGACCTCAGTTTGTTTCTGTGGGGTTGGTTTGAAACAGTTTGTTTCTGTTGCCTGTAGGAGAGTATTATCTAAAAGTTTTCTGATTTGCTAAGCTCCCCCCTTTTCTGATCCTTTGACTAGACAAAGCAGTTTTTAGTCTGGGCTTTTTTCATCTATGCCTGTTGGGTTTCTGAGTTACTGACTTTATTCATTCTAGAATGGGGATGCATGAGACAAAAAGCCACACAAAAAAACTCCAAGTGATGACTCCTTTGTCACTCTTTAGGTTCTGGTGGTTCACCATCCTCTCGTCCTTTCTTAGAGCCATCTTTTATTTGTTTTAAACATCATGATCATATGGAAAGAAGAAAGAAAGACACACCTACTGAATACTGTGCTTCCAGAAGTAGAAATCCTTATTTGCTGTAAAGCTATTTTTTTTGGCCATGCCACATGGCGTGTAAAATCTTAGTTCCCCGACCAGGGATTGAACCTGTGCCCCCTGCCTTGGAAGCAGGGAGGTCTAACCTCTGGACCACCAGGGAAGTCCCTAAATATTTTTCACATCTTTACTCTTGTCAGATTGTAGAATTTATCTTCGATGCTCTTCTGGGTGAGTATAGTCCTCAGACCCTACAGAGATCTAGGGAATTCTGCTAGGTCATGGCTTTAATTATGAGCCCATAGACTCATCATGTCCCCCACTTAGGAGGCCCATGAACCTTAATAGAATTTTGGTCAGAAATTTCCTTTGCCCCTTGCTTTTACTTGTGAGCTAGCCACTTGAGTCATTGCTTTAAGAAGGAAGGGAAATTGATTGTAACTCATTTCTTTCTAAGGAGAGTCTTCACTTGAGAATTTTCTTAACCATAGGATTTCTCAGAAGAGCTAGTCTTTCAAGGGTGAATTAAATAGTATTCAGCTAACATGAATGTTTTCATGAACACAAATGTTCAAATCAGTGATTGCTTATTGAAATCCTGGCTTGTAAAAGGCAGTGGGCCAGCACCTTCCTCCTGTGTGCATTTCTCATAGTAAAAAAGGCTGCCACCTTCAAATGGCCCTTTTCTCAATTTTATTCTCACCTTGTTATCTAATATCACATTATTGACCAAAGATGTATTCGTTTGTCTTATTGACCATCAATAGGTTTTTGGAGGGTGATACAATTAACATTACCATGCAAAGTTGTTAGAGCTTAAAATTGATCAAGGGTTTATTATACAATTTGTGATTGTTGTTTTCTTTCACATTCTTCTCCATTAGGTTTTTGTTCCAACCTGTGTGTTGTATTATAAACACAACCTTATTCATGTAAAATTAAAAAAAATGATGCACCATGACATTTTGAGTAAAGAAGAATTTTTCGGCATATTTTATGCAGGTGCTTTCTCTGATTATCCAAGCAACGCACATACTACTGCCTCAGAAGATGATATTTCTTCAGAATATAGTTCTCATTCAGACAATGTATCAGGCCAACAAAAAGACAGAAAAAAAAAAACAAACAACCACTGTGATTGATCATCATACAGAAAGTGAAAATGAAACTCTCAGTGCTGGAGAAGGCTTTACACACGTGTCAGGTGTGACTATTGAATGTAATAACTTGCAAAGTGTTAGTGAAATAACAGAATTCATTTTTGACCGGCCAAAATAAAAATCATGGCCACAGGCATTAGCTTCTGCAAAAATCCCTCGGTCGATAGCAAGATATCCTTTCTTTACTGCCGGGTCTCAAACTGCCTAGCACTTATTATGTTCTTAAGCATTGCTTAAGTTTTTCTCAGCATAAGCATGTGGGAAATAGCTGAATTCAGCCATTCTTTATATGTTGTACACAGTTGTTTGATTATGAACTCAGTTATGTCTCTTGACTTGTATATGTTGCTTTTTTCAGAAATACACAGTGTGAGACTCAGGACTGTTTCTTGTTTCCTTTGTTACCTTTTGGGATGATTAAGAGAGTGCAGGCTCAGTAACTGATTGTGAAAAGAACTGATGAAGGAGATCAAGAGAATCTGGCTTAGGGGATAATGACGGAGACGCACAACCATGTTTTTATTCTGTTAGACTATGTTCACTCATTCATCCAATAGACATATCGAGGTCTTCTTTGTATGGGCGCCTTACTAAGTATTGCAGAAATTTCATAAAGCAAGAAAGAGGCAGAGTGACAAGGTCGCTAAGAACCTGAATGGTAGTGTCAGAAAGAATTGCGTTTAGTTCTCTGATCTTTCCCGTGTTGGCTGCGTCACCTTGTGAAACTCAGCTCCTCTGAGCTTTATTCCCTCATCTATGTGTTCATTATGATGATTAAATGAAACAGTAAATGTAGCGAATACCCACTGTAAGTAGGTACTCAATTTATGTTGTTTATTAGGAAATCATGTCTGTCTCCCTCAAAGGAGTTTCTATTATAATAGAGAAGGAAGCACAGACTCAAAGAAATAACATTTTTAGAATTTGCACCAAGTGCGGCATATTGTGAATTCAAAGGAGAAAGCTCACTTTAAACTGGCACCGGGTGAAGAAATTAAATTTAATTAATAATTATCATTATTTTAATTTTTGGCCACACCATGCAGCATGGGCTCTTAGTTCCCTGACCAGGGATTGGACGCATGTTCCCTGCAGTGGAAGCATGGAGTCCTAACCACTGGACCACCAGGGAAGTCTCAGAGCTCAAATTTAGTGTACTCTATACGCCATCCTTGACTAGACGAATCTTTGTTGGCAAAGTAATGTCTCTGCTTTTCAATATGCTATCTAGGTTGGTCATAACTTTCCTTCCAAGGAGTAAGCGTCTTTTAATTTCATGGCTGCAATCACCATCTGCAGTGATTTTGGAGCCCAGAAAAATAAAGTCTGCCACTGTTTCCACTGTTTCCCCATCTATTTCCCATGAAGTGATGGGACCGGATGCCATGATCTTCATTTTCTGAATGTTCAGCTTGAAGCCAACTTTTTCACTCTCATCTTTCACCGTCATCAAGAGGCTTTTTAGTTCCTCTTCACTTTCTGCCATAAGGGTGGTGTCATCTGCATATCTGAGGTTATTGATATTTCTCCTGGCAATCTTGATTCCAGCTTGTGCTTCTTCCAGTCCAGCGTTTCTCATGATGTACTCTGCATATAAGTTAAATAAACAGGGTGACAATATACAGCCTTGACGTACTCCTTTTCCTATTTGGAACCAGTCTGTTGTTCCATGTCCAGTTCTAACTGTTGCTTCCTGACCTGCATACAGATTTCTCAAGAGGCAGGTCAGGTGGTCTGGTATTCCCATCTCTTTCAGAATTTTCCACAGTTTATTGTGATCCACACAGTCAAAGGCTTTGGTATAGTCAATAAAGCAGAAATAGATGTTTTTCTGGAACTCTCTTGCTTTTTCCATGATCCAGCGGATGTTGGCAATTTGATCTCTGATTCCTCTGCCTTTTCTAAAACCAGCTTGAACATCAGGAAGTTCACGGTTCACGTATTGCTGAAGCCTGGCTTGGAGAATTTTGAGCATTACTTTATTAGCGTGTGAGATGAGCACAATTGTGTGGTAGTTTGAGCATTCTTTGGCATTTCCTTTCTTTGGGATTGGAATGAAAACTGACCTTTTCCAGTCCTGTGGCCACTGCTGAGTTTTCCAAATTTGCTGGCATATTGAGTGCAGCACTTTCACAGCATTATCTTTCAGGATTTGGAATAGCTCAACTGGAATTCTGTCATCTCCACTAGCTTTGTTCGTAGTGATGCTTTCTAAGGCCCACTTGACTTCATGTTCCAGGATGTCTGGCTCTAGGTCAGTGATCACACCATCCTGATTATCTGGGTTGTGATAGCATATTCAAAAGCAGAGACATTACTTTGCCAACAAAGGTTCGTCTAGTCAAGGCTATGGTTTTTCCTGTGGTCATGTATGGATGTGAGAGTTGGACTGTGAAGAAGGCTGAGCGCCAAAGAATTGATGCTTTTGAACTGTGGTGTTGGAGAAGACTCTTGAGAGTCCCTTGGACTGCAAGGAGATCCAACCAGTCCATTCTGAAGGAGATCAGCCCTGGGATTTCTTTGGAAGGAATGATGCTAAAGCTGAAACTGCAGTACTTTGGCCACCTCATGCGAAGAGTTGACTCATTGGAAAAGACTCTGATGCTGGGAGGGATTGGGGGCAGGAGGAGAAGGGGACGACAGAGGATGAAATGGCTGGATGGCATCACTGACTCAATGGACGTGAGTCTGAGTGAACTGCGGGAGTTGGTGATGGACAGGGAGGCCTGGCATGCTGTGATTCATGGGGTCGCAAAGAGTCGGACATGACTGAGTGACTGATCTGATCTGATACACCATCCAGTATTCTTGCCTAGAGAATCCCAGGGATGGGGGAGCCTGGTAGGCTGCCGCCTATGGGGTCACACAGAGTCGGACACGACTGAAGTGACTTAGCAGCAGCGGCAACATACACCATCCAGACTGGTGTACCAGACATATAGTCTTCATTAAATTAGGGGGATTCCTGGGGGATCAAGGATAAAAGTGTATTTTCAGAATTTTCTTGGTGTGTCAGACATTTTCCAGTTATCCCCCCTAATACCCTGTATCCACTCTCTAACTCTAGAGAGTGAATTTATGATTTGGGAGGTTACTGATCTTTATAGTCAGTATCAATGGTGGCAGGGTTGGGGCGGGGGGTGGTCCTTTGATGGAGTGGCTTTGAATTGGATTGACCAGTAGGAGGCAGTATAAAAGATTGTAAAAGGGAGAAGAGTGAGATCTCTTTATTCTCCCCGCTTCCTTCTTGGTTGTGGGTTGGCTATATCTCTCTTCTGAAAGTCACCACTTCTTAGAGGCACCTCTCTCCAAACCTCTGCCCTTTCTGGGTGTGTGTGCTCAGTCACTTCAGGCATGTCTGGCTCTTTGCGACCCATTGGACTGTAGCCTGTCAGGCTCCTCTGTCCATGGATTTCTCCAGGAAAGAATACCGGAGTGGGTTGGCATGCCCTCCTCTGGGGGACTGTCCCTACCCAGGGATCAAACCTACATCTCCTACATTAGCAGGCAGGTCACCTGGGAAACCCATTTCCCTTTCTAGGTACCAGCAATGGCTCCCTCTGCTTTTTGCCTTCAGGCCTGCCAGTGGTCACAGCAAGCCTCAAGGTCCTTGATCGGGCCTGGATAATTCCCCTGGATTCTTGCTCTGCTTTTGCCCGTGCCCCGATACCCTGGTCTTCTCAGAAATTATTCTTGCCTCTACATCTCCTCACAGGATAGATGCCTCATGGAGGCTGAATCCAAATATCATTGAAGTCATATCTAAGCTCAGATAAGCATGGGTTAAAGCCTTTCGTAGATTTTGCAGGCTTCCAAGGTGGCTCAGTGGTAAAGAATCCACCTGCTAAGCAGGAGGTGCAGGAGATGCAGGTTCCATCTGTAGGTTGGGAAAATCCCCCAGAGTAGGAAATGGCAACCCACTCCAGTATTCTTGTCTAGAGAATCCCAGGGACAGAGGAGCCTGGTGGGCTACAGTCCACGGGGTCGCAAGAGTCGGACTTGACTGAGGGACTGAGCATGCATGCAGTGGATTTCATGGCAGAACAAAAGATTAGAAAAAGAAGGAAAAGTCGGGGAACTTTTTTTTTTTTCCTTCCAATGCATTCACTGGAGAAATTTGTACCAACTTTTCCAGTGCCTGTGGGTTCTTAAGTTTCTTCCCTTTCAAAGTAATCCATCTCCTTTTCTAGAATGTGACCACCAGGCCCTGCTAGCCTGCTGCTAGCAGGACCTTTAATCACCTGTGTGCACGTCTAATAGGGCTATGAAATATGGACCCTGAAGGCCTCCACACTGCCTTTTCCCTTCCTCAAATGGTGAATAATCATTGAACCGCTCCACAGTTTCTGATATAAAGTTCAAATCAAGCCATGAAAAAACCCATATTTCACAAGGTAACGTATTTTTGATTCCTGGCAGTAAATTTCTCTCCCTCTCACCGTGCTGTGGGGCATATTGGGAAAGGTCAGTTTGGCACTGTGTAAATTAACCAGAGAACCATTGGAGTTGAATGAAATCTATTGTCAATGTGTATTGATGGGCATAACATGGGCTGGGGGGCATGGCTCCAGTGCCAGAGTGATTCAGACCAGAAAGCAGAATTGTAACATGGGCCTTAGAATCATTGTTACTGTCGCGCTGAGTAACCATTGAAATGGAGTGGACAAAGCAGGACGACTCTTTCCACAGCTTGCTTATCGAAGTGAGTGTTGAACTTAATCCAAGGGTTGAACCGTGGTCGCTTGGTGTCCTGCGGGCCTCAGCAACTCGAACGTGAGCACTGCTGTTGTGTTGCACAAATCCCGTGAGCACTGGTCACGTTGTGATCCATGTGAATAGAGCACCCTGGTGTTGTGCAGTGTACAGCCTGTGAATCCAGGCGGGGCGAACCAGGGTTTATAACATTCTAGGTCTAGAAGGAGACAGCATAGTCCGGAGGCTAAGGCTCTTTGAGATTCCATGGACTGTAGCCTACCAGGCTCCTCTGTCTGTGGGATTCTCTAGGCAAGAATGCTGGAGTGGGTAGCCATTCCCTTCTCCAGGGGATCTTTCCCACCCAGGGAATGAACCCAGGTCTTCTTCATTGCCAGTAGATTCTTTAGCATCTGAGCCAGCAGGGAGCCCCAAGACGTGGACAGAAGCACAGATCTTTTGCTTGCTAGCTGTATGGTCTGGAGTGTGTCTTTTACATTTTCTAAGCCTCAGGGTCTTGGCTTTAAATACAATGATAATAACAACACCTCCCTGTGTGGTTTTGATTATGGAATCAGATAATGTAAGTAAGGCACTTTGCTCAGCACGATAAGCAATTCTTAAACATTAGCTATTACTGCTCTTATCATTTAATACGCAGGCCCTGAGTGGGAGCCCAGATCCCAATATAGCAAGAAATGATGATTACTAGAAGGACACAGAAGGGATTCTGATCTGTCCTGTTCAGAGTCCTCAGTTCCTACCTGACTCCTTTTCATCCCTCAGTCACATAACGTCATTGGTGAGCAGAGAGGAGCATGACTTTTCCACAGTCAATTAAGTATTTAATCAATCTAGTCATCCATTTGTTCATGGTAAATTAGCCGAGCGCCTCCTCCTTCTTAGCACTGTCTTAGGCTCTGGGGAGCAGCAGTGAGCAGAGAAGACAATCCATACGTCATGCCCAAAGCCCTCGACACAGCTTCTGCTGGTCTGCCTGAGCATCCTTGGATGGCTCTGTTCTCATTTTTACCTGCGGGGAGACAGCTGATTAGGAGAAAGAGTGAGGGAGAGGAAAAGAAGAAAAAGGATGTGGAGGAGGGGGGCAGTGACGTTTAGAGAAGACTTTCTGTGGATAGTAAAGCCAGAACTATTCAAGGCCTTGCCCTGCTCGCTTTCTGCTGCTCACAAGCCATCCCGTTTGTAGTTGCCTCCTGCGGTCGGTGACACCAGCAATCAGCCACAATTAATTGCATGTCTACTATGCACCAGGCACTGTGCTAGGCATTGGGCATACTGCGATGAACAGATCATAAATGTACAGTTTAGTAATGAATACAAATACGCTAGTAGTAAAGAACCACCTCCCAATGCAGGAGACTTAAGAGACACAGGTTTCCATCCCTGGGTCGGGAAGATCCCTTGGAGTAGGAAAGGGCAACCCACTCCACTATTCTTGCCTTGGGAAACCCATGGACAGAGGAACCTGGTGGGCTACAGTCCATGGGGTTGCAAGAGTTAGACACGACTTAGCGACTAAACTATAACAGCAGCAAGTTGGTGCAGGATGTGATCTTGTTCTTTAAGATCGAGTGAATAGCAACATCACTGACGTGACAATCTTTTGTTGAAAAGGAGGAAGCAGGAACTTCTGAAAAATGGACCTTTTTAAGGTAGTCGGGGCTCACCAGCCAACAAGATTCTCGTGTAAATGACACCACTCGTGGAAGCTTTGAGAATCGATGCTAACAATGGGCCGTACAGCCAAACTCTGCCTTTGGGTCTGAGCGCTTGCTGGTTTGGTCTGCACTATGGTAGGTCAGGTTAGAAAGTGATGAAAAATTACCCTGTTTGGTACCTTGTTTTCACAATATGGATCTTGGTGGAGCTTTGAGAACTTTAGTAATAATAGCATCTGATGGTTTATTGGACATGTGGTACCCAATTAAGGGATTTGACAGTACAAGGCATATATTAATGACTTATTAGGGTGGACTTGGCTGGTAATTGATCACTAATGAGGCTTACTTGCTTGCATCTAGGCAAAATAAGATTTTGAAACTGTTTTAGCAAACCCTGCTTGAATGCCTTAGGAGAAGCAATCTAATGAATGGGTGATAAATATTTCATGGTGGACATTTTATAGCACCCATTTTACTAAATTTTTTAAGGATAACTAGATGGTTACTGAAAAGTCCCCATTGGCAGTTGCCTGTACAAAATTCTTGATGTGCAGGATTGGCACAGAGTAATTGCAGTCATTACTGACTTTCTCTTGCTACCTGTGGCGACAGAGCGATGTCCAAGTGACTGAGAGTGTTTTCCTGGGATGAGTAAGTTCTTGGCAAGCTTTGTATTGGATTCGCAAAGACAAAGCATAGTTTATGCATGTTTCTCAAATGTCATAAGAAATGAACCATTGCAAGCTACAACTATGATTGCTCACTGATGTGGAAGTGAAATGTTTTCTTTTCTTTTAGACCCTGAATTAAATAAATACTTGCTTGCCTAAAGATGTTGCATGTATGTTTGCCATAAAAATGCTCTGGATCTGTTTTACAAATTTCCATTTTCCATATGACCCTTTTTCTCTTTATATTAATGAACTTCACCTAATTGAATCAGATTCCACAACTTGACAAGCGCTCATTCTGAATTTCAGCTTTGTTTCCCCAAGCCGGCATTTTCTCAGTAACACTTAGCAAAATGATATCTATCAGATCACTGGTGCAGTTAGAATTTAATTTGCTCTATCAGCTGCCATTGTCATGCTACTTAACCTTAAAAAAAGTAATTTTCCTCAAGACTTCATAATTCCTTTTACATCTCTCCTTCTTCTCACTGAATGAATTTAATAAACTCTTGAAAGAGAAAAGACTGGAGAAGAGCCATTCTTCACAAGCTGACAGGGGATGTGAGCCTGTAGTGACCACTTTATTTCCAAGTCACCCCAACTAGCTGGCATTGTATGGTTTTAATGGCATCTTTCCTCCTGACGCTAGCCTCAGCAGTGTGCCCTTAAGGAAGGGGGAAAGAAAGGCACTGACGGGGAATGGGAGGAAGGAAGGGAAATGGAGAAAAGGAGAGGCGAGGAAGGTGAGAACATAAAAGGAGGAAAGAAAGAGGAGGAAGGAAATAGCAATGATATTGGGAGAGAAAGCAAGGAGAAACAGGGGCTTCCCTGGTGGTCCAGTGACTGAGACTCAGTGCTCCCAAAGCAGGGGCCCAGGTTCAATCCCTGGTGAGAGAACTAGACCCCACATGCCACGACGGAGTTTGCATGCAACAATTAAAGATCCTGCAAGCTGCAATGATGATCGAAATCCAAAGTGCTACCACTAAGACTCGGTGCAGCTGAATACATGAATAAATAATAATGTATTAAAAAAAGAGGGAGGGACAACACTGCAAAGGCAGAGAAACAGGTTCCCTTGACCCTTTCCTGTCCTGTTGAAAGCTTTACTGAGTACTCAGCTCACATTCATTTTTCGTTTTCTTTTTTTTTTCCTGCTGAGACAGATCTCTCATTTTATTTGAGGTTTATGTTTATGCGCGTGCACACGTTCATGGGTGTCTGATGGTGGAACAAGACTTGAATTACAACTTTGGAACTCTTTGCTCTTATCTATCTATTCAGTATCCCTGCCATCAAATCGGAGCTGAGATTCTTCATCACTTTTGCTATCCTCAGAGACAATAGGGTTCCATTGAAGGAGCCAGCCTGAAATTTAATTCTAACCAGCAGCTCAGTCCTAAAATCTGGCTGGGATGGAGTTGTAAGGTATTTTGACAATCCACTTAGTGAAAGAAGCGCCCCCTAGGAAATCGTAACTAAGAGTCTTAAGCAAGTCTCAAGAAGATTAGGCTAAAGTTTAAAAAAAGTCTCCAGGGAAGATGATCTCTTGAATAAAGTTGTCAACAAAAGGACTTGCGTTTTTCCCTTTTCTGATCTTGTGAAGCAGTGGTTGTCAACTCCAAGCGATCATTTTCCCCCCAAGAGGACATTCGGCAATGTCTGGAGAGATTTTTAATTGCCATGACTTGTGGAGGGGAGGGCCGGGACAATGTAGTGGGGATGGTACAGGTGTGCTGGCTTGAATCCCATTCTTGAAAATTCATGTCCAACTGGAAAGTGCAAATGCGACATTACGGGAAACAAGACCTTTGAAGATGTAATTGAGTTAGCAGGAGGTTACACTGGATTAAACTGGGCTCTGTTCCAATGATTGGTGTCTTAATAAGAAGAGGGAAATTGGGAGGTGGGGACACAGACAGAGGAAAGACAGCCATGGGATGATGGAGGCAGAGACTGGGGTTACACTGCCACAAATCAAGCTAAGCCCAGACTTCTGGCGACCACCAGAAGCAGGAAGAGGCAAGGAGGTATTTTTCTCTAGAAAGTTTGGAGGGAGCATGGTCTGCCAACACCTTGGTTTCAGATGTCTAGCCTCTAGAACTACGAGCTAATACATTTCTGTTGCTTTCATCCATCCAGTTTGCAGCACTTGGTGATAGAAGCTGTTTGGGGTTTGCCCTTAAATGTCCTGCAACACACAGGCAGCCCACTGTGAGAATGAACTGCACGGTCCAATTGTTGGTAGTGTCAGGACTGAGACAATCTGCCAAAGAGCTTAGGTCTATAACTCTCACTGAACACTTTATTACATAAGCTTTGAGGCAGTTTCTATGCTATCAATTCAATTTTTTTTTTTAAACCTGATTCCTATATGTCATTTACCTTTTTGTGCCTTTGTATGTCAGCAATCCACTAAGTAAACTCTTGGATGGCATGGGGTTTGTATTTGCTTCTTTGATTTCTTTCTTTGCTTAATTGACATGCATACTGTAGGAGCTCAAAAATGCTTCTTGAGTAAATGAACAAAGGTTATCCAGTCTTTGATCGAGCTCAGTGGCACCTGTCCCCAGCCATGTTAACTGAACATTTTCTGAGGTCTTGAGGTTGTGCTTTCCTAAGTTGTGACTAATGTTTCTTAAGTCTGAAGCCTCTGGGTAGAACCATTCAATCCCATAAGGAAGGCCTGTGTGGATGAGGAAGCCTGGTCTTTCTCAAAGAGCTCCAGGATGAAAATCAGGAGATGGGTTCAATTTCCAACCCTTTGGGCATCTCACATTTCTTTCTAAACTTAAGTTTTTTCTACCTAAAAAATGAGACTAGCTACATCTGGTATATAGAAAATCAAGCAGGTAACAACATAAAGAGTCCGACAAAGGTACTAAATAAATATTTTATCTTTTATCCATGTAAAAATTGGGACAAATGTTTTTCTTGTTTCAGGAAAATGGTACGACTGGGAGATATAAATATTAATACATGCACGATGGGGCTGTGAGTTGTGTCTCAGAAGCAGAAAACAAGGAAGAGAATAATGCTTATGTTGTGTGAACATGCCTCCTGTGTGCCAGGCATGTTCATGCTTTCTCATGACAACTCTCTGGGGTAGCCATTGCTCTTCAAAGTCTGGAGCGAGAGAAATGAAACTCACAAAGAGCTGAAGCCAGTAGGGACAGACTCAGATTTGATCATAAAGTCCATGATGTTTCTACTGCACTTGCCCCCTGCCAAGCTTACAAGAAAAGTCCTGAGCAGTTGTTCGGTAAATCAAAGGAAGGTGATGAACCTGTGTAGTGCTGGAACAGAAGAGATCTTGTAAATACAGTAAGTCCCCTACATACGACCCTTCAAGTTGTGAACTTTCAAAGACGCAAACCTGTGTTCCCATGTCCATGCACGTAAGTTAGTTCACGTGTCTGGCGTACGTTGTCATATGCATTTATCCTCTACAAGCAGTTCTGCTTTTTTGTACTTTACTGTACAGAGTACAGCAGTAAAGTATCTTTATTTCAAGCCCAGGATGTCTGGAAGAAAGTGAAAAAGCAGGAGTGATGTAACTGGTACCTCTATACTTTTCAAGGTACTGTATTGTAAGATTGAAAATGTTTTATTTTCTGTTTGTTTTCTATGTATTGTTTGTGTAAAAATTTTTATAAGCCTATTAAAGTACAGCTCTATGGCTGATTGTGTTAGTTGGGTAAGTAGGCTAACTTTTTGGACTTATGAACAAATTGGAACAGAAATCTCAGAACGGAACTCGTTCGTATGTAGGGGACTTACTGTAACGTGAAGTGAACACATGTTTATAGGGTATTGTCTCTGTGTGGCCACTCTTGCCTGGCGGTGTGTCTGGGCTGGTTTTCTGTACTTGGTGATGACTACAGCTTGGTCTCCAGCATGTTCCCACAATATGTTGGGTGAAGGTTAATAGCATTGTCTATCACCATGGGATAAAGAGAAAATGATGAGTAATGGCCTCAGGAGCTCTACAAGGCACTCTGTTGAGTTGGTTGGTCTCAGAAGTATGGCCATCAGAGCTAGAGCATGATTAGGGTTAAAGTCCTGGGAAGAAATACTGAGTTAGAAGTAGCAATCCATATAAGATTTTAAACCTTCAGGTTAGGTTCATATTAGGAACTTATACTTGATAACTCCTCTGAGAAAATGTCCGTGTCCTAGTGGGCTATGTCCTGATAGAAAAATATGTAGATCCATGGGCAAGTTTTCAGTGGGGCATTTGAAAGAAAAAAAAACAAGTTTAACATTATACATTTAAGTGATATCAAAGAGAATAATTTCTGTGTATGAAACCAAAATCACAGCAAGAGAAAGCTAGTCTTATCTTGGGTTGGCCATAAGGTTCAGTTGTTTTTTTTCATAACATCTTATGAACTGTTTTGGTGAACCCAATAGTTTACTTATCTGTGTTAAGCATATTCTGCATAGTTATGCCAGATCTGCTATTCAGGAAATTCACATTGGAATCCCATGTTGATGGAAAGCATGCTTTTCCTGTACTATTGATAGAATGGCGGTGGTACCAATGGTTGAAGGTCATTGTGGGCTCACATGGTGCTGTAAATCTTGCCTGTGGAAGACCCAGCTTTCATCACTCAGCCCGTGATCAGTCAATCTGAATATGTGTGGATATTGAGGATGATACTAGCAAACTGACCAAGAATGGGCTCCTTTTGTGATGGTCATCACTGAGAGATTTTAGTAGTGTTTTTCTTTTGCCAAGATGCTACAAGAGCAGATATTTGATCATGAGAGAAAAAAAGTTAACTTCCTACTATCCTGTTAATCAAATTAACTTAACTATTGATGTCTACTCTAAAATTTTCACATTTCTGTATTTTTAGAAGTTTATATCCAAAAGAGTCAAAAATGAAACATATTTCTAAATGTCCTTCCATTAGGGATAAGTGGCTTTTGGTTTCTCCTCCATTTCTCTTATATATTCTGCCTTCTATCTAAACTTAGGCCATTGACTTCTATATGAATGGTGACATCAGAAATATTTTCATTCTCTCTCTTTTTGGGTCATCTGGTTCTGAGAAAGCACATACCAAAGGTATAAGTCTTTTAACTCATATTAGAAGTAAATTCTGGCATTTCCCAGGTGGCTAAGTGGTCAAAAAAATCTGCCTACAGTGCAGGAGACCTGGATTCCACCTCTGGATTGGGAAGATCCCCTAGAGAAGGAAATGCAAACCTGCTCCAGTACTCTTGTCTGGAAAATTCCCTGGACAGAGGAGCCTAGCGGGCTGCAGTCCATGCAGCTGCAGGGAGTCGGGCGTGACTGAGCACACACACACACCGAAGTAGATTCCACTATATTAGACACATGACTTCTCGATCTTCTCAGACATTCTCCTTTCTTCCCTGGGAGGAGCTGCCCACCTCCTGCACAACACTGCAGTCCCCAAGGGCTCTTGGAAGGCAAAGCCCCCCTCTTACTGCTCCTGAGAAACTAGACCAGTAGCAAGCCTGCAGTTTCTAGTTCTTCTAGCAATTTCTGGACTTGGATGAAAACTCACACTGAAGATGTGTGTTGTGACATTTTAAGTCATGAATGTAACCAAGATAAGAAGAAGTTTTAATACCTCATGAAGTGAACTCTCACCAGCTGGAAACAGGGGACAGGAGGGATGTGGGCAAATTATCACCCGTTCTTCCCTTTCATTGACTACTTGGGTGTAGAATTTCTCTTTACAGCTTGTCTTTAGTTTACTCGCATGCTGAGTAACCCGGTCTGTCTCTTCATGGAAGGCTGTGAGTCAACGTGGTGATTATGAACTAACTTCTGTTCTCCATCCACCACCACCGTAATTTATATGTTAAAACCCTAATATGTGACTGTATTTAGAAATAGATCTTTTCAGGAAGTGGTGGTGGTTAGTCGCTAAGTCGTGTCCAACTCTTGCGACCCCAAGGACTGTAGCCCACCAGGCTCCTCTCTCCATAGAATTTTCCAAGCAAGAATACTGGAGTCGATTGCCATTCCCTTCTCCAGGGATCAAACCCAGGTCTCTTGCACTGCAGAAGATTCTTTCAGAAAGTAGTTAAGATTAAATAAGATCATGAGGGTAGGCTTATATGCAGAATCTAAAAAGGAATGATAGAAATGAAGTTATTTACTAAACAGAAACAGACTCCCAGACTTGGAGAAAGAACTTACGGTTGCTGGGGAGAAACCATAGTTAGGGAGCTTGAAAGGGACATGTACACACTGCTGTATTTGAAATGGATAAGCAGGCTGCAGGAGGCACATCTCTGGTCAGGGAACTAAGATCCCACATGCTGTGCAGTGAAGCCTAAATAAATGATTAAAAATATATTTTTAAAAAATAAATAAAATGGATAACCAGCAAGGACTTACTGTATAGCAGATGGAACTCTGTTCACTGTTATATGCCGGCTTGGATGGGAGGGGAGTTTTGGGGGAGAAAGGATACATGTATATGTATGGCTGAGTCCCTTTGCTGTCCACCTGAAACTACACAAAATTGTTAACTGGCTATATCTCAATATGAAATAAAAGGTTTGCAAAAGTTTTTTTTTTGTTAACAATGAGTATGAGATCTAAGCCTGTCCATCCAACATAAAAATCTTTAAATAAAATGTTTCATATTCCCTCAAGAGAAAAGAAAGAAAAGAAAAGGTCATAGTGTGGGGTTCCAGTCCAGTAGAATTTATGTTCTAATAGGAAGAGAAAGAGACACCAGATGGCTCTTTCTGTTTGCAAGAGCGCAGAGGAGAGGCTATGTGTGGGCCCAGGGAGAAGGCGACCATCGACAAGCAAGGAAGTAAGGTCTCGTCAGAAAATGAATTTGGAAGTACTTGATCAGAAACTGTTAGTCTGCAGAATAATAAGAAAACACCGGTCTTGTTCAATTCACCCAATCTTGGGTATTTTATTATGGTAGCCCAAAGCAGGCTAATACAATGGTAATGCTGTATTCTGATTGCTTCACACCAAGGTTCTGTTTTCTCGGCCCCAGGCTAAGACGGATGTCTTACCTTGGGGGAAAAGTGCCTTAATTAGAAGATGATGCATTGAACTGTTATAGAAATATGTCAGAAAAAATGTAAAGTTTTAATTATAAAAAGGAGATGCTAAAAGTCTTCTCTTGGGGACTGTATCATTCTTTTAATGAAGCATCTGTTGTAGTATATGTCAGTTGAAAGAAACTCTGGACTTGGATGGATGGAGATGGAGAGATGGTTGGCCAAAAAGGTTCAGATATGACTTTTCAGTTGCTGCTCCTTGGTCCAGCAATATGTTATCCACTGTAGCTTTTCTACCGCGCTTTGCAGAAGAGTTGAGTGGGGGAAATCAGTTGGCTTTGCAGAGGGCTATTTGAAAATATTCAGGCTGTTGCCAGGAAAATAGTAAGACAGAGTTTCATAGAACTCTATTTGTGAAATTAAATTGACCAGGATCAGGACAGTCCTACAGCTTCAATCTGGTCGCACGCCTCTAAACAGAGACCATCAATACAACGCAGCGTCCTTCCTTGTGAGGACATATCTAATGGCCTGCCACTGAGCTCAGCTCTAGGTCAAGCTTCATTTACTAATGAAAGAAAAAGTGATCACTGTGGAGGACATTAATGAAACTTATTCTGGTTCTAAAGGAAGGCCCTGCCATGCCAGGAAAAGGAAATAAACGCCACTCTTATTTCTTCCCATTCAGCAAGCTCTGCCAATTATTGTGCAGTGTATGAGATTTTATGATAAAGTCATTTGAAGGATAAGTGAAACAATGGAAGTGGCAGAGACGTGCAGGTAGGAGAGAGGCTTATCTTGGAAATGACAAATCCTTTGGATGAGAGCCCTTGGAGTTTCATTTTGACTGAGAGGGAGAAATATATAAATAGCCACAGAGGAAAGATTTGGTGGAATATTCAGCAACTGAGAGCAGATTTTTTTTTAGGGAAGTATGGAAGTCAAATTAGAAGTCAAAGACCAGATGTCCCATACGTGAAAGATGAGAGTCATGTGAGAGCCAGAGCGTGAAGTTGTATGGGCGAGGAGATACGACAGTCATGGTGGTGGCTGTAATAAACTGACAAAACAGTTGCTTCTTTTTTTTTTTCTTTTATGCATGGCTCAAGACAGAGTGTGCTGATTATAGCACAGAATAATACTTGAATTCCAGAGAGTGTAGCTCTGTGGAATCAGCCTCTAATGAGGCAGATGATCTACACTTAACTTCTCCATAGAAGCAGATGCTAAATGGGGTGACTGTCACAGCGTCCATACGCTTAAGTAAGGGGTATGCCCAGACCCGATCTATGGACCAACCAAGTCTGTCCCTTACTCTAGCAGCTTGTCCCTGAGGGGCATTCAAGTAGACTGAGAGTAAAGGTAAAATTATTCTAGGGTGGAGACCTCCCTGGTAGTCCAGTGGTTAAAAATCTGCCTTCGAGTGCACGAGAC
This sequence comes from Bos grunniens, assembly GCF_055505025.1. Lineage (NCBI taxonomy): Eukaryota > Metazoa > Chordata > Mammalia > Artiodactyla > Bovidae > Bos > Bos grunniens. The sequence goes on along the minus strand of NC_141185.1, from coordinate 53,193,538 downwards.
ATGGGTTCGATCCCTGGTCAGGGAACTAAGATTTCACACGCCTCAGGACAACTACGCCTGACCACAACTACCGATCCCCCAAGCTCTAATATTTAAACAAAATTATTCTGAGATGCCTTGGTGGCTCAGACTATAAAGAATCTGCCTACAACGCAGGAGACCTGGGTTCGATCCCTGAGTTAGGAAGATTCCCCTGGAGAAGGGTGTGGCAACCCACTCCAGTATTCTTGCCTGTAGAATCCCATGGACAGAGGAGCCTGGTGGGTTATGCAGTCCATGGGGTCACAAGAGTCAGATACAACTGAGTGACTAACACTTTCTAAGCAGCAGTTCCGGGAGGCCTAAGTAAGAAGGAGGATCATTTGGTGATTTGGAAAAATGTAGAGAGTGCCCATGGCAGGGCTAATATAGCCGTCTGATTGCTAGTATAATGATTTTGAGGAATTGGATAACTCATGGTTGTATCCTGCATAGTGCATGAGTTACCAGGATATGTTTTCAACATCCTGGATGAGAGGTAGACCAATGGCCTGAGACCACTCACTTTGGTTAGATTGTAGCACAGGTCTGTGGTCTTTGCCACTGTCAGAAATGGTTGAGGAATTGGAGGGGAAGTCATCAGTAGGTGGGATGATCAGGATTAAATGCATTTAGAAATGTGAAAGATGCTAACAGAGAAGAGATATGTTTAAGAGTGTTGTGTTGGGTTGGCCAAAAAATGCATTTGGGTCTTTCCATGTGATGTTCCAAAAGATGACCTTTTTGGCCAACCCAATAAATATATAGTTCTGGACAATCGGCTAATATTCCTGAAATGTCAGTTGAAGTTTAGTATAAACAGGAATTTAGGTCATGGATTCACTGTGGTAGGTCACATAATGGATCCTCCAAGATGTCCTTGCCCCAGTCTCTTGATTCTGTGAATAGGTTGCTTTATATGGCAAAGGAACCCTGCAGAAGTAATTTAGATTATAGGCCTTAAACTAGGGAAGATTATCCTGGAGTATTGGAGTGAGCCCAATCTGTTCTGTCCAACCCAGAACTTTCAGTGGCTGAAGTTAGATGTGGTAGAAAAGGAGGCAGAAGAGATATGACAGGTGGGAAAATCAGAAAGATAAAACAGAAACAGAACTTGATGGACTGTTGCTGACTTTGAGGATGGAGGAAGGAAGTTGAGAGCAACTCCAAGATAACAGACAGAGAGGAGATGGGGTCTCTTGCCCTAAAGTAACAAGGAACTGACTTCTGCTGACAACCTGAGTGAACCTGGAAGCGGATCCTTTCCCCTAGCCTCCAAATGAGAGGCCTGAACATGTGACACCTTGATTTTTATCTGGTGAGACTCTTTAAAATGGATTTTTATTGGCATATAGTTGCTTTACACTGCTGTGTTAGTTTCTACTGTACAGCAAAGTGAATCAGCTATAGGTACATATATATCTCCTCTTTTTTTGCATTTCCTTCCCACTTAGGTCAGTCCCCTGCCTGGTGAGGTTTGTGTTGAGTTTCTAACCTATGGAACTGTAAGAGTAATTGGTTTTGCTTGAAATCTGTAAGTTTGTGGCAATTTGTTATGGTCACAAAAGGAAAGTAGTCTATTCTCCTATCTATCTTTCCATATATATCTATATATATATCTCTCTCCCTATATATATCATTATTTTAATGTGTGAACACTCATATCTGAGCAAAAGTACCATATACTATACAGCATCCTGGAAAGAGTCGATTTCATGGGAATATGCAGCCTTATGGTCAATGCTTCTGGCACCCACCACTGAGGGCTGGTCTAAGAGCATGTTGCATGCAACTTTTTTTTTTTTTTGGTTTTGTTTTTACTTAAATTTAAAAGAATTTTTCTTTCTTTTTTTTTACAATGTTGTATTAGTTTCTGCCATGAAGGAAGAGTGTTAGTCTCTCAGTTATATCCGACTCTTTGTGACCCCATGGACTGTAGCCCACCAGGCTCCTCTGTCCGTGGGATTCTCCAGGCAAAAATATTGGAGTGGGTTGCTATGCCCTTCTCCAAGGTGTCTTCCCGACCTGCCAGGTTTCTGCCATTTGACAGTGCAAATCAGTCACAATTATACATGCATCTCCTCCCTCCCTCGTTCTCCTCCCCCCATCCCATCCATCTGAGTCATCACAGTGCATCAGACTGGGCTCCCTGTGCTATGAAGCAACTGCTCACCAGCCATCCATCCCACACCCGACAGTGTGTATATGTTGATGCTGTTTCTTCATTTGTCCCACACTCTCCTTCCCCCACTGTGTCCGCAAGGCCATGTGCTACAGCTGAGTCTCCATTTCTTCCCTGAAAACAGGTTCATCAATTCATTTTTCTAGATTCCGTATATATGTGTGCAACTATTTTTAACTTCCTCAGTGATTAAAGAGAGAGACTCCATGGGTGAGATTATTGTACTCTCTGCTTTTAAGAGCTGCCAATTCACAGAGATTGTCAGAAATTCAAACTCAGCTCCAGGCTTCCCCAACACTTTTGCCAAATTTGATAACTTCTCCAGCCAATATACATGCATGTGCGTGGGTTTATGCGTCTAGGGTATGTGCCTACTATATGTACACAGATATAGAACTCTCATTTCCAAAACAGTTTTCTAATGTGTTAAGAATAGAACTGGACACCAGCCTTGCTGAAACACATGGGTCTTCATTTCCTGTGGACTGGGGCAGAGCCGGTAAGGGACGATGGGGAGATTTGATTTTTGTCAACACTGAATCTGCCCTTTTCTCAGACTGACATCTCTCGCAGGATCCCTTTAGTTGTGATTCCCTGTGTTTTGCAAACTCACTGATAAGTTTATACAAAGAAAAACATCTTCTGTTTCTTTCCTCTCAAACACCCAGATCGTAAGAATTTAATGGAATGCTCCCCAGAGCAAGCACTCTGCTTGCCTGTCTCTCTTCAGCACCAGCCTGGATGGACAGCTTTCTCTGGGCGGTTTGTGTGCACTTCTTACACAGTCAACAGAACTGTCCTCTGTGTTTTAAATCTAAATGTGGATACTGAAAAATGCTAATTTATGATAAGCAAGAGCTGGATTGACAGGAAGAACAATAGCAGAGGGAGAGGATGTTGGATGAGACTGGGAAGGGAGAAAGGAAAGGGAGTGAAAATTTTACAGAGACTGATTGGGAATAAAACCAAAGAGGTTAAAGAATTTTTTTAGAGTTAACCCGGAGAGGGGCTGCGATAGAATAACTTAGGAAAACTCATGTATATTTATATATAGGGAAATAGACCAAGCATGTTTTTCTTAGTCAGGCAATAGTGATAAAGAAAAAAATATACATCAGTTTAGGGAGTTACACACCTTCCTGGAAGATCAATTAATTTCCAAACCTTGGGTTTATGTCTTTAGAAATAGTAAAGGTAGCTGTTGAGTTTTTGAAGGTGATTAACAACAAAAGACCAAGTTGCTGGTTGTAGGCTGGAAGATAGGTGGAACTAAAAAGCTGAACCCAAGTTATCTCATGCATGCTAAGTTGCTTCAGTCGTGTCCAACTGTGTGACCCAATGAGCTACATGTAGCCTGTCAAGCTCCTCTGTCCATGGGGTTCTCCAGGCAAAAATACTGGAGTGGGTTGCCATTTCCTCCTCCAGGTGATCTTCCTGACCCAGGGATTGAATCCCCATTTCTTATGTCTCCTGCATTGGCAGGCAGGTTCTTCATTGGCAGGCAGGTTTTTTACTCACAGGGTGAATTAGATGGACTCAGCAGAGATGCTATACTATGTCCCTTGATTTTGATGATCTGCAGAGACTTTTTTTAAAACAAAATTGATTTATTTATTTTTGGCTGCACTGGGTCTTCCTTGCTGCTCAAGGGCTTTCTCCAGTTGCAACAAGAGGGGGGTGTTCCCAAATTGCGGTGTGCGGGCTTCTCATTGCATGGTTTCTCTAGGTGGATTCTCAGTGGTCGCAGCTCGAGGTCTCTAGAGTGCTGGGTTGGTAGCTGGGATGCACGGACTTAGTTTCTCTGTAGCATGTAAGATCTTCCCAGACCAGGGATCGAACCTGTGTCCCCCGCATTGGCAAGCAGATTCTTAACCACTAAACCACCAGGGAAGCCCCTGCAGAGACTTTTTCCTCTGGGAGTTTCACTGGCAGGATGTGAGAGTTTAGGGCTACAGTTCTCCTGAGCAAGGCTGTCAGCTGGAGCAGGAGTTAGGGCTGACTTTACCCCAGGTCTGACTTCCCTGGTGGCTCAGATGGTAAAGTGTCTGCCTACAATGCAGGAGACCCAGGTTTGATCCCTGGGTCGGGAACATCCCCTGGAGAAGGAAATGGCAACCCACTCCAGTATTCTTGCCTGAAAAATTCCATGGATGGAGGAGCCTGGTTGGCTACTGTCCATGGGGTCGCAAAGAATCGGACACGGCTGAGCGACTTCACTATCTATCTATTACCCCTGGTCACTTAAGGAGCTGTTCCTTTTGTTGATATCGCTGGCATTTTGTTTTGCATCCGTTTTGTGGAGAATAATGGAGAGATAAGGTGAAATAGGTTCTCACTTTACATTTGATGCAGCTGAGTCACAGATGGATACTGTTTGCCCAGCATCACACACCAGCATCTGGGCTTCCCTGGTGGCTCAGACGGTAAAGAATCTGCCGCAATGCAGGAAACCTAAGTTCAGTCCCTGGGTCGGGAAGACCCCCTGGAGAAGGGAATGGCTACCCACTCCAGTATTCTTGCCTTGAGAATTCCATGGACAGAGGAGCCTGGTAGGCTACAGTTCATGGAGTTGCAAAGAGTCAGACACAATCAAGTGACTAACATTTTCACTTTTTCCACACTGCAGCATCCACACGAACTCATCTAAATACTCTTAATTTTTCTTGATTACTAAAACCCTATTTCTACTCTGGCATTCCCCGAGGACAAACTTGTTTCTTGTTTCTCTGCAAACAAGAGACTATCCATGCAGAGCTTAATCATGGCTGAGAGAACATTTGAGAACTCAGGAAATATTTTAGCTAGGACCGAGTAACTCAGTTGGGGCATGTTTGTTATTTTCAGATATTTGTCAAGGAGTCATGTAAAAGAGGGATGTATCTAAACTCCTGGGGTCCCAGAGGGCAGATGCAGGAGTGTGATGTAGTAATTACAAGAAAACAGATTTAAGCCCATGAAAGGAAGAACTTGCTTTCAATTTGAACTGTTCAAAAACGGAATTAACTCTTTTATGTGATAATGAGTTCTCTGCCTCCTAAGGTAATTACGTAAAGGCTTGATAGTTCAAATCTTGAACTTCAATGCTTCCATCAAAATTAAAATGACCCTACCTGAGCTTTTTACTTCCCTTTCTCTATTTTTCAAGTTTTATTTTAATTTTTTTTAAATTAAAATTTTTATTTTTTTAATTTTTAAAAAGATTTTTTGATGTGGCTCATTTTTTAAATTCTCCAGTGAATTTGTTGCTATATTGCTTCTGTTTTATGTTTTGGCCTCAAAGACATGTGGGAGCTTAGCTCCCCACCCAGGGATCAGATCTGTTCCTCCTACATTGGAAGGTGAAGTCTTCAACACTGGACCACCTGGGAAGGGCCATACTCTTTTATATATTTTTTTAAATTGTTATTTTTATTTTCATTGAGGTACAGTTGATGTACAGTATTATATGATTTCAGGTGTACAACACAGTGATTCACAATTTTTAAAGATTTTATTCCACTTAGACTTGGTCTTGATTTCTACTCTTCATCCAAACTTCTGTGGATTTAGCAGAGACCACCTCACCTTTCTGGGCTCAGTCTTCTTTTCTCCCATTTCCTTCTCAGTGTACTTATCAAAATTTCCCCCTCTCTCTGTTTCAGTTGTGTGTCTTCTTTCCCCAGTGGCACGTTCTTTTTTTACACACCACATTCTTCTTTACCCTAGAACGGTATTTACTTTCCCTGCCCCTTACATTTCCATTCTGAAACTTTTCGTGAAGCAAGACTTTGTCTGCACTTGGTCCTGATTCATGCTCACTCCACAGACTCTTGATATACGACTCTTATCTCCTCACTCTACTTACTGATGGGCATGCACGTGTTTGTTCTAATATTCTTTTCTGACTTCTTGCTTTTTAAAAATTAACAAAATCATGAAAAGCTCTCTTCCGTGGACATCCTAACTGCCAGATATGGAAGCATCTTCCCGATCTTTGTCCTTCTGATTTCTCCATGACCCTGTGGCCCTGGATACAGTCCCTCACCTCCTGGAAGCCCTCTCTTCTCTTGACTTCTGAGGCAGTCTCATGCTAATTCCCTTTCTACTATTGCTACCCTGTCCTGGGACTCCCCAGGGAGCAGTCTTCTCCCATTTTTCCCTCTGTATTTTTCCCCTCAGCTGTACCATAGGCTCACTTAGGGTCAGCCATAGCCCTGCACGCAAATGGCCCTCAAATCCATTAACTTAAGCTCCAACCTTTCTTCCAAATTACTGACTTGGATTTCCAAATGCCTTGTTAGAGAGCTCCCCCTGGTTCTTCTGTGTACCCCAGAGGCAGCATGGTGAAAATCAGAGTGGTAAACTCCCCCACTCCATTAGCTCCTCACGCTCATTCCTTGACTGTGATACCACCATTATCCAAGCTGCTCGGGCCCACAATTTTGTAATCAGAGCTGACTCCCCTTCCTCTTACTCCACAGTCAGTGCCTAGTCTATATATCCTACCCAAGATTCCGTTTAAGTGAGCCCCCCTTTCTATTCCCACCACCCCTGCTTTCGTGTGGTGCTCATTCCTTTTCATCTGAACCTTTAGAGCATCTTAACTCATCCCACACCTGCAGTCTCTGTGATCTCCAGTTAAAACCTACATACTCAGAAATTATCTTTCTCTTCAGACCCCACTATTGGCTTTTTCTCAGTGACAGACTTCATAACAGTTTGAAATTTGAGTTTCTCCATGATGTTAGAGCCAACTCGGTGTATCTTAACCATTAAAATAGCTAATATGGATGAATGTTTACTCTGGATTAGGCATTGTGTTAAGTGACTTTAAACCCTATGAAGTAGGTACTCACAATTTAAGTAATTTGCTCATGTTCTCAGTTTATAAGACTTTGAGTCTAGAGCTCAAAGAAGCTCTAGAAGCTTTAACCATTCTGAGGTCCTATTGGCTTGTCCTCTACATATACTGGGCTTTCCAGGTGAACTTTGTGATTAAAATAACCTGTCTGCAAATGCAGGAGACGTAAGAGAATAGGTTTTATTCCTGGGTTGGGAGGAGCCCCCAGAGGAGGGCATGGCAGCCCACTCCAGTATTCTTGCCTGGAGAATCCCATGGACAGAGAAGCCTGGTGGGCTACAGTCCATAGGGTCACAAAGAGTTGGGCATTACTGAAGCAACTTAGCATGCATACTACATATACCATATGCAACTTTAATCTGAAATCTTAATGCATCTTCCCTATCTCATTCTGATTGGAATGATTTTCTACATATTTTATTTTAAGAAACTATCTGTTCTCTTAAGGACTCTACTAATTCCTGCTCCCTATTTGAAATCACACATTATTTATTTTGTACTTTTATGTATAACTTCTTTAAACATTTATTATAGCAATGCATATCCCTACCTTCTTAGTTCTGATATTTATCATCTCCTTACAGAGAGGGACCATTTGTCCACCACCTTTTTTTATTCTTTAAGTTATATAACAGAGCACACCTTCTCTATAACATAGTATCACGTGTGTATGCCCAGTCATATCAACCCTTTGGGACCTCATGAACTGTGGGGCTCCTGTGTACATGGGATTTTCCAGGCATGAATACTGGAATGGGTTGGTATTTCCTACTCCAGGGGATCTTCCCAAACCAGGAATCAAGTTGGTGTTTCCTGTGTCTCCTGCATTGACAGGCAGATTCTTTACCACTGAGCCACCTGGGAAGGCCACGGTGTCTTTATTTAAATTGAATTGACTTGTAGCACATTAACTCGATGTAAGAGCTTGTCCTAATTCAGTACAGTGGCCCCTTTCATGCTTTTATGATTAGTACTCTTAGTTCTAGTGCTAGACAACTGAAGTAGCCTCATTTGATTTATATATATATATATATATATATATATATATATATATATATATATATAGCATTGATTTATTTACACTTCAGGAGCTGCGCTTCTAAGTGGAAGAAAGTAAAGTCTCATTTCTACAAGAGACAAGTGATAATACCTGAAAGGGCCATGTCACTGTCCAAATAGATGGAAAAAATTCATTAATTAGAATTTAGAGCATGATTCTGATTTCTTAGAACAGATGGAAGAGATTCATCTAAGCTATTCTAGTTGACATGTAATGGTCTGAACTTTTTGACAGAAGAGTTCATTTTGAGGAACCGATTTTGAGTTCCCTGAATTCTGATACCCTTGAGGGGGGGAAAGCTGGGAAGGAGGATGTGATGAGGATATTGTACTTGTGATAGATCTGCGTAATCTGGGATGGAAGGGTGTGGTTGTCTCAGCAACCGTCTGCAAGAGGGATTTGAAAGTGACCATTTGGGTAGTCCTGTTTCAGAGAGCGGGTGATGGAATTTTTGCCTCTCACATGTGAAACTCATCTGTGCCGTTTCTCTCTACACCCATTTTTCTCTTTGCAGAACTCCCTGAGATTATTTATATTATTTATTTTTTTCCTTTATCCCTTTTCTCACTCAACCCTTTGATTTTCTCTCAGTTACACCTGTTATTTGTCAGTTTTGCTTTCCAAGAGCCTTTAAGTTTGTTTGGTGTGTGATGAACACATTTTTTAAAATGTTTTGTGACAGAACATTTCTGGAGTAAAGGAGTGATAAATATCAAATCAAGTGGAGGCCAGAAATTTAATTTTCCCTATCAGGGCCAATCTGTGCTTCGTTTTATCCTGACAAAAATTGATATTTTATCCCTGTGATAATGGAAGACTCTGACTGCAGTGCCTTTTCATAATTTAAGAAAAAAACGTTTTTCTTCCCCTAGAGAAGCTTGAATGAAAGCTGAGCAGATCCCTTGCTCATTGTGAAGAAAGTCACCTTATATTCCTTCAGCCTTTTGTGTCCCCTAGCCTGGCAGCAATTATTTCTGTAAAGTTGCTCAAGTTCTTGATTTAATGTGTTGCTTTCAGGTTTTCTCTCTGGTTCTTCTCAAGAAATTTATCTCACCATGGCAGGGATACAGGCCTCCTCCACTTTCTTCATCTAGCCCCACTTCATAAATTTAGGAAGACCTGAGGATTCTGACATTATGTCTGAGAACTGTCCTTTCCAGTTAATGCAATAGAAATTGTTTAAGGCTGGAGTGAGACAAATAAGTACTTATTTAACAAATACTTGTATGTGTGGGTCAGACGACATTTCAAGGGATCTGTAAATATTCATACATTTAATGGTGGTAACAACCCTATGATGACCATCAGATTTTTAAACCCATTTTACAGATGGGGAAACTAAGGCACAGACAAGTGAGAACTAAAGTTGCTGGCAAGCAGTGGAGCCAGGACCCAAGTGTGGCAGGCTGCCTGGATCCATGCTTTTAATCACTTTACAATGCTGACACCACATTAGATTGTTCAATTTGCTTTGTGTCCTTCCTAGCATCATCCTTCCCTCATGGACACCTTTCCAGTTCTTCTTAGGACTACTCTTTAGAATAATGTTGCAAACCATATTTCTTCACATTCTCTAAACTATGCCAGAAGCATTCGTGAAATGTCTAGTTTCCCAAATCCTAGAATAACTTCTTCCGAGAGGTGCAGTGTCAGTTCTGCCAGAAACTAATCGTATGGTCTCAGGGAAATGTCTACTGTCTTATCCATCTGTAAAATAAGGAGAGGCTGGGCTACTCAATTGTTTCTGTTCTAACAATTAAGTGTTATGATCCTAAAAGTGACTCATGTTCTTTGGGGACATCCAGGCTGTGTGGACTGTGCTTAGAAATCTATCTCAGATTCAGAATGTATCTTCCAGGGGGCTAGAATCAGGTTCAAAACTTTGTCCCAAGGCTGTTCTATAGAATCTATTAGTATTACTACACTGACTGCCTTGATTTTGTGGCATATTCAGTTCAGTTCAGTTCAGTCGCTTAGTCGTGTCCGACTCTTTACGACCCCATGAATTGCAGCACGCCAGGCCTCCCTGTCCATCACCAACTCCCAGAGTTCACTCAGACTCACATCCATCGAGTCGGTGATGCCATCCAGCCATCTCATCCTCTGTCGTCCCCTTCTCCTCCTGCCCCCAATCTCTCCCAGCATCAGAGTCTTTTCCAATGGGTCAACTCTTCGCATGAGGTGGCCAAAGTACCGGAGTTTCAGCCATATTAGACCATTCCTTATGTCCTTTTGACAGCCTCTGTTATGGTATAGGTATACATGACAGCATATTCCATGAGGACAAAGAGACATTATTGCAAGACTCAGAAGTGTTCTGGGGGAAGCGAACAAGTTGTTTTATTCCCTTCATGTGTGCTTAGTTGCTCATTTTTGTCTCTCTGTGACCCTGTGAACTCTAGCCAACCAGTCTCCTCTGTCCATGGTATTCTCCTGGCAAGAATACTGTAGCGAGTTGCCATTTCCCTCTCCAGAGTATCTTCCTGACCCAGGGGTTGAACCTGCATCTCCTGCAGCTCCTGCATTGGCAGGCAGATTCTTTACTGCTGTACCCACTGGGAAACCCCATTTTATTTCCTAAACTGGACAAAATACATGGTATGAAGCCTGGTCCTGAAACAGAGCACCCTGAATGGGTACTCAACAAGGCATTTTCTTCTTCTGAATTAATTAATTTAATTGGAGGCTAGTTACTTCAGAATATCGTAGTGGTTTTTGCCATATTCATATGAATCAGCCATGTGTGTACATGTGTCCCCCATCCTGAATGCCCCTCCTACCTCCCTCCCCATCCCATCCCTCAGGGTCATCCCAGTGCACTGGCCCTGAGCGCCCTGTCTCATGCATCGAACCTGGACTAGCGATCTGTTTCACATATGGTAATATACATGTTTCAATGCTAGCTATTCTCTCAAATCGTCCCACTCTCACCTTCTCCCACAGAGTCCAAAAGTCTGTTCTTTACATTTGTGTCTCTTTTGCTGTCTCTCATATAGGGTCATCATTACAGTCTTTCTAAATTCCATATATATGCATTAGTACACTGTATTGGTGTTTTTCTTTCTGGCTTACTTCACTCTGTATAATCGGCTCCAGTTTCATCCACCTCATTAGATCTGATTCAAATGTATTCTTTTTAATGGCTGAGTAACACTCCATTGTGTATATGTACCACAGCTTTCTTATCTATTTGTCTGCTGATGGACATCTAGGTTGCTTCCATGTCCTGGCTATTGTAAACAGTGCTGCAATGAACATTGGGGTACACGTGTCTCTTTCAATTCTGGTTTCCTCATGTGTATGCCCAGCAGTGGGATTTCTGGGTCGTATGGCAGTTCTATTTCCAGTTTTTTAAGAAATCTCCACACTGTTCTCCATAGTGGCTGTACTAGTTTGCATTTCCACCAACGGTGTAAGAGGGTTCTCTTTTCTCTGCACCCTCTCCAGCATTTACTGTTTGTAGACTTTTTGATGGCAGCCATTCTGACCGGCATGAGATGGTACCTCATTTGTGCATTTCTCTGATAATGAGTGATGTTGAGCATCTTTTCATGTGTTTGTTAGCCATCTGTATATGTCTTCTTTGGAGAAACGTCTGTTTAGTTCTTTGGCCCATTTTTTGATTGGGTCGTTTTTCTGGGATTGAGCTGCATAAGCTGCTTGTGTATTTTTGAGATTAATTCTAACAAAGCATTTTTTGTGTGAGAACCATGTTGGTTTAAGGCTCATAGCATACAACTGATGCTTACGCCCCCTGGTGGCATTTTCTGAAGCATCCCCACACTGATAACTTGGTTTTTATAGGCTTTATCATATGGAGAAGGATCAATGAAGGGGAAATATGTTCTTAAGTCTCAAGACTCCTCATTTCTGACTCCTCTGTTATACTCTCATAGATCTAAAGGTCCTTATGCTAGAGATTTTAGATCAATGGGGTCCATGGTTGGATTTCTTTCATCTGTGAGAGCCTGAAATTATGTACATAAAAAGTGTATATATGTGTGACTATGTGCCTTTTGTGCCGAAGAATTGATGCTTTTGAATTGTGGTGCTGGAGAAGACTCTTGAGAGTCCCTTGGATCACAAAGAGATCAAACTAGTCAACCCTAAAGGAAATTAGTCCTGAATATTCATTGGAAAGACTGATAATGAAGCTGAAGCTCCAATATTTTGGCCACTTGATGCAAAGAGACAACTCACTGGAAAAGACTCTGATGCTGGGAAAGATTGAAGGCAAAAGGAGCAGGGGGCGGCAGATAATGAGATGGCTAGATAGAATCAGTAACTCAATGGACACGAATCTGAGCAAACCCCAGGAGATACTGAAGGACAGAGGAGCCTGGCAGGCTACAGTCCATGGGGTCACGAAAGAGTCAGACATGAGTCAGTGACTAAGCAACAAGAACAGATCCACTTAAATCGTATCAAATATATGAAAATATCTTACTGATTTTAAACTTACTATATTCAGCATGCATAAAGTGATAAATGAAGGAATAATCCCAGATGAGAACAAGAACACATGAGACAAAAGAGGCAGACAGGAAACAGGAATGGGCAGGGGTGAAAAATAACTGATTAGAAATCTTGTACATGAAGGACATATAGTTCATTCAAAAAAAGTGAATGGGACTAATTCAGTCCTAGAGACAGATGGAGAGAGAGTTAATGAGTTTGAAGAAACTCACTCAGTACAAAGTACTGAGAAAGAGATAAAATATCCCCATTAAGATTAGGTAGAGACACACAGCACATGCTGAGGGACCCCAACATTCATCTAAAGAACTTCAAGGAGAGAGTGGAAAGAATGGTGGAGAAATCATATTTGAAGAAATAATAGGTTAGGAGTTTGAAGAACAGGAGAAAGACTTGAATCTTTAAAAAATGCATTCTAAATACTAAAAAATGAGAAACAAAAATAAATCAACCCCTAGAAACACCATCTTCATACAGCAGAACAACAGGATAAAGAGAACTTTTTAAAAATAGTCAAAGAAAACAGCAGATAACTTTCAAAAAGACAACAATTAGACTGAGGGAAATGAAACAGCAACAAGACACAATGTTTCAAAAGAGGATGAACTAAATGCAGATTTTTAAGTCATGAAAGATGAGGAGAATTTTCCAATAAGACCCTTTAAAGGAGGACAATTAACAAGTCTACTTTGGAGAAGGCAATGGCACCCCACTCCAGTACTCTTGCCTGGAAAATCCCATGGACGGATGAGCCTGGTAGGCTGCAGTCCATGGGGTTGCTGAGGGTCAGACATGACTGAGCGACTTCACTTTCACTTTTCACTTTCATGCATTGGAGAAGGAACTGTCAACCCACTCCAGTGCTCTTGCCTGGAGAATCCCAGGGACGGGGGAGCCTGGTGGGCTGCCATCTCTGGGGTCGCACAGAATCGGACACGACTGAAGCGACTTAGCAGCAACAAGTCTACTGCAGAAAGAAGGGTAAGCAAGAGATTGGAGACGTGGGGTCGGAGAAATGATGCTGATCATAGAAATTGATACATTCGATAAGAAAACTATGACAAGCATTGGTCACAAAAAATAATTTATTGTTTAACATGGTAAAAGTAAACCCTAGATAGCAATAACATGAAGGAAGACAGTATTCAAAGGGTACTTAAAATATGCGAAATTTCCTGTCATCTTTGTAGGGGTGGGGATATATTGTGAATAATTAAATTTTGTTTAGAAGATTTATAGTAAAGAGACAACTAAAACACAGACATAAAAATCTATAATTTTGAAACTAACAGAGAAAGAAAAGAGCAGAATATATTAAACTTCATCAATCGAAGCAGAATCCAGAAAGTAGACGTAAAAAAGCAGCAAAGAAAAGAAAAAAAAAAAAAGAGATGGACACAAAATAAAGTGGCTAAAATGAGTATATATATATATCAATAATACCAATAAATGTAATCGGATTAAAGTTATATACTTTTGACTGTAAGTATTAGATTGATAAAAGGGAAATTGATTTTTATCCTGTTAACAAGACATATACTTAAGGTGACCCTCAGAGAAAGGCTGAAAATATAAACCAAGAATAAACTTGAGTTATAATATCAATATCAGATGAGAGAAAATTTAAATGAATTATTAATTCAGATAAAGAGGGCTACCTTTTTATATTTGGTACCTAAATATAACAATTATTTATTACGGTGTCTGCCAACAGAGAGAAATAGAATTATTAGGAGACATGGATCAATTTATATTGTGGGTGATTTCAACAAATATGTCTGATTGATATATATAGAACTCCACCCCCGACAAATAGGCTTGCAAAATCTAACCATACTGTAGATCAGAAAAGAAAAATTCTCAGGCAATTTCATAGAATCAGTTACAAACAGGCCAGGTTTTATGAATGGAGGGCAATTTAATTCCATATCAATCATAAAAATATTTAGAAACTTAATTCTTCATTAAGAAAATCACCCTGAAATTTCAAAATGTCTTGAAAGGAAGAGTAATGAAAATATAACACATCAAAACATATGGGGCGTAGCTAACGTGTTAATTAAAATAATATTTTCTGCCCATTAAGCTGGTATTGAACACCATGAGTGACTTCCCTGTGGCCTGGGCTGTAGATTCACTCTGTGGTTACCCGGTAGGTCTCATGGACCAGTACATTCCATTTCTCAGACTCCTCCTCATCTTCCTATCACCTCTGCTTTTTAAGGCCAAGATAAGTGACAGCTGCCCAGAATACACCCTCTGGGTTCCAACGCAAGCTGATTTATGCTCTCTGTTTCTACCTCTCTGCTCCCAGGGCTCATCTCAGTTGGCTTTAGTGCTAACTAATCAGTGACTCTGCTTAACCTAACTCTCTTCTCTCCACTAAGTAGAAGGTCTTTAGGGGAAGAGATCTTTATAGCCCCCACCATGCCCATATCGGGGACTTGCCTATGGTGGTGTGCATATAGTAGGGTACAGGCTGAGTACCAAGTTGAGTGTGGAAGGCATATACACATTGTCTTCACTAGAGTGATGGCGCTGGGATCTGTTGGTCTGGAGTTCAGAGAAGAGGTCAAGACTGAAGCCATGATCTTGAGTGTCATCAGCATTCAGATGGTATTGAAAGCCTGGGGATGGGATAAGATCATAGTGGTACTGACTACTGTGGGCAGAGGAGAAAGCTGAGAGATGGCATATGGTACAGTGGGGATTAGGGGGACTCAAGAACATGAGCCTGGCTGCAAGGAGCATGTTCTAAGGAGACGTGAATTGTGCTAGATGCTGCGGGCAGGTAGAGAACAATGAGGCCTTAAAGGATTCCACTGGAGTAAAAGCAGTGAGTGTCACTGGGAACCTTAGTAAGGTCAGTTTTCAGCAAGTATGAGAAACAGGACGCTCGATTGGAGTGAGCTGTCTGCATGACTTCCACCTGGGGTCCACTCAATCTGGAGTGGTTTTTCCCCCACCCTCAAGATCTGGGTCACCGTAGCCCGTTCTCTGTATGAACTTCATACACTAAATATTTATATTATATATATGTATACATATGTGTGTGTACATTCGTATATATAATACAAAGCAACTGGGCATGCACGCATATATATGTTGTTGTTTAGTTGCTGAGTTATGTCTGACTCTTTGTGACTCTGTGGACTATAGCCCGTCAGGCTCCTCTGTCCATGGGATTTCCCAGGCAAGAATACTGGAGTGGGTTGCCATTTCCTTTCCCAGGGGATCTTCCTGACCCAGAGATCAAACTTGCGTCTCCTGCATTGGCAGGGGATTCTTTACCACTGAGCCACCAGGGAAGCCCAAAGGATTATTACCTTCATAAATAGACCCCATCAACCCTCCTCTAATTAATTCATTGTGGTTTAATCCATACATCCTGAAAAGTTTGGTAATAATTCTGCTTAAAATTCTCTAGGCTGAATTTCCACGTGTAATTTGCTTTGGGTCTGTGTGTCTCTTATAACATGAAGACTTACTTCCCCAGAAAGGCTGTGAGACCCTTCCAGCATTTGGAAACCCTGCTCCCATGGACAGAGAAAGTAGCCTTGATAAGCTGGGGCACAAGCAGTGATGGGGCAGAAATAGTCCAGGGTTGGGGTGGAGATGGTACTGGACTTGCCCTTGAGGGCCAAGACCAGTGGTTTGGCTTTATGAATGGTGGTGTCAGGAAGTCCTGTAAGTCAGAGATGAAATATAAGACACTTAGCAGTGCTGAGAAGAAGGGAGTGAAGGCAGGGAGGTTGACAGTAACCCAAAGATTGCAGGAAGCAAAATGGGATTTTATGCCAGAAGGCCAGGCGCAAAAATTCAAGACCTAGGTGGGGACTCTGAGCATCGCAGGGTCAGTAGCCTTTGGTTAAACATGTTAGTATCAGTAAAGCCCTAGGTGAGACAGCAAGCATGGAAAAACCAGAGTCTGCTAGGTCTCACATTCAGGTCTGGCTTTAAGTGCCTTTTTTTAAACACTACTTTCTGTATTTATTTTTAGTTTTGGGCTGTGCTGGGTCTTTGCTGCTGCACGTGGGCTTTCTCTGGTTGTGGTGTGTGAGCTTCTCATTGTGGTGTCTTCTCTTGTTGTGGAGTACAAGCTGTAGGGTGCCTGGGCTCAGTGGTTGTGGCTCCCAGCTCCAGAGCACCAGCTTAGTAGTCGTGACACACGGGCTTAGCTGCTCCACAGCGTGTGGGATCTTGCCACACCAGGGATCAGACCCATCTCCCCTCCTTTTCAAGGCATATTCTTAACCACTGGACTACCAGGGAAGCCCAGATTGAAGTTTTTGTTATGCTATTTATGAGAAGTCTGTCCATGAGCATAATTAACATCTGTCAGCCATTTATTTTACTTAAAGTGGAGCCAATAAAACTCTTTTGCTTTGTTATGGTGAGAATTAAGTGAAATTATGTGTGCAAAGTGCTTGGTACAGGGCTTCTCCGAGCAGAGAAGCTCTGAATAACTGAACGTAACCCCCTTCCTACCTGAGGCAAAGCCCCCTGGCACAAGTCGTTAGAATGGAACTTGACTCTACTTCGGAGGCTTTCAAGGGAGTAGGAGAAGGGTCTCCTATTCAAGCTTGACTTGATTTCCAATTCGAACAGAGACTATGGTCCAGAATGGTTACTTGTCTTGGTGAAGATCCCAACAGTTGTTGGAAGCAAAGCCAGAAATGTAACTCCAGCTGTTCTCAATTCTAACCCACAGGCATCTCCAATTAAGCATTTAAAACATTTACTGTATCAATAGGAATTCAGGGTGAAGTAAGATTTGCATCTTGGCGAGGAAACTTTGTTGATTTATGACAAAGTCTCTGAAGATAAGTGTAATTTTGTGTTTCATGGCTTCATTTTTATGAATACCCTAGAGGTCTGCATATTTGACTGTAATGCTTGCATCTATCTAAATATCCTAAAAGTAATAGCAAGAACATATGACGGAGGCTGTGTGTGATCCAGGCAGCCCCGACTTCAGGGCATGGGATGTGTCTTGTTTATACGCTGTTGGTGATGGACTGTTTTGATTTATCCACTTTTCCATCCTAGTCCTGCGGGCAATGCCAGTAATGATTGGAGTTCCAGAACAATCTGACTGGAGTGGAGTGAGTCAGGTCCTAAACCTGTAAGCTGGGGTCACCGCTCACACTCAGTGGCCGCTCGCATCTGTCTTGTCAACAAAGAACCCCTCAGTTTCCTTGAATCTCTTTTTAATTTCTTTCTTGTTCCTTTGTCAGAGTGCCCTCAATCATGGGTATTCCTCTCACGAGACTTTCTTTGGAACTGACTTGCCTCTAACATTCGGTTGGCCAAAAAGTGCATCCAGGTTTTTCTGTAACATGTTATGGAAAAACTCAAATGCATTTTTTGGCCAACCCCATATGTGTGCTCAGTGCCTCGCTTTTGTCCGACACTTTGAGACTCCATGGACTGTAGCCCACCAGACTCTTCCATCCATGGAGTTTTCCAGGCAAGAATACTGGAGCACATTGCCATTTCCTCCTCCAGGGGATCTTCCTGACCCAAGGACTGAACCTGAATCTCTTGCGTGTCCTGTACTGGCAGGTGGGTTCTTCACCCCTGAGCCATCTGGGAATCCAAACCCAATATGTTGCAGAGCTTAATTAAGAATGTGGACTCAGGAGCCAGTCTGCCTGAGTCAAAATCCAGCTTCCCTTACTCATTTTCTGAGTGACCTTGGGCCAGTAACTTAACGATCATGATCTGTAGGATGGTGATTACAGTAGCACCTCTATTCTGAGATGCTTTCTGAGGACAAAGTGTGTTAAAAGAAACAAAGTGCATAGTCAATCGTGGACACACATTAAATGCTCCTTGAAAGTGAAAGTGTTAGTCGCTCAGTCGCGTTTGACTCTTTTGTGACCCAATGGACTGTAGCCCCCCAGGCTCCTCTGTCCATGGGATTCTCCAGGCTAGAATACTGGAGTGGGTTGCCCATCCCTCCTCCAAGGGATCTTCCCTACCCAGAGATTGGACCCAGGTCTCCATTACAGGCAGATTCTTTACCATCTGTGCCACTTGGGAAGCCCAAATGCTCCTTAATCTACTGTTATTTTCTGGTTCTAAAGCCACTGATTCTTCGTTTCCCTTTGGGGAATCAGCCGCACCCTCTTGCTACTCAGCCACTTGGGATGCAATGCTTGCCCTTGTCTTTGGCCAAATCTAAGGATGCCTGTCTGATTCCTGGTGAGACTGAAGTTGGGCAGCAGTTTGTTTTGAAAGGTATGGAACTTTTGATGATGATTTACGGAACCACGTTGAGTTTCCTGAACCCTCCCATTCCCAGACCATGTCAGCCTTTTCACTGGTCTGTCTGCAGAGCCCTGCAAGGTGCCTGATGCAGGGAATGTGGGTAGTGTGTGCTGACCACAGGAAGGAGTATGTATTTGTCAGTATTCAGTGAAGAAATACAGTCTCATGTGCAGCCCTAGGGTGGTCCTAGGACAGTATACTCAGCATTCTGGCTTTTTCTCTGTGTTACCCGCCCCCACCCCCTATTTCATAGCTTACTATGTGACAGAAAAGGGTATAAGACTTAAGTTTAGGGCTCATGGGTGAAGGGGAAATGGACGAACACCAAAGTCAACAAGGAAGGGTGCTTGTTTGAGCCCTGATCAGTGGTAAGGTCAAGTGCATGCTGGAAATAGAAGGGCGGAGTCTTCTCTATTGAGAGAAGGCTGGACACATTCTGAGTCTGATCACAGCAGATGAGACAGGCCAGTGGGTCCTACATTAGGGTTGGATTTGTGCAGGTTTTCATCTATGGTGACCAATGGCTCTGTGAGCAGACAGAGAATAGAATTATGCTAGAGAGGTGCCACAGTTTTAGCAGAGGATATGGTATGTGTTTTGAACTTGGATGCTGAGCTAGGAACTCGATGGGACAAAGGAGAAGAAGGGTGGAGATCAGAATCAGGGAGGGTTATAAGCAGGATGAGAGGGGGTCAGTATTTGGTGAATGCCATCACTCAGAGTTAGTGCAACTTCCAAGTCTGGGGGAACAGTCCCCACCAAGCTGCTCTCCCTTCCGAGGCCAACTGCAAGTTTGGAGTGTCCCAAAGCTACCTCCATGTAGATAATTTATTGGAGGAGTCAAAGAACTCCCTGAAAGCTATTATACTTACTGTGATAGTTTATTACAGGGAAAGGACCCACCCAGGAGGGGTCCATATGCAGAGAGTTGGCTAGCCGTAGCTCCGTGGAGTCAGGGACAACAGTACATGCTCCCTGCCAAGATGTGCGACAATATGCAGGAAGTACTGCACACCTGGGAAGCCCACCCGAGACTCTGCTGAGCTGAGTTTTTACCGGGGTTTGATCACTTACTGTACATGTGGCTGACCTGTAATCTCAGATTCTCTGAAACTCAGAAGTGATACTGTCTGGCCCAGAGCCTTTTCCCTGTCATAAATCTCATTGTTAGACTGTCCAAGGGGCAAAATCCCCAGGCAAACAAAGTCACTCTTATTAGGAAGTACGTTCCTGGAGCCTAGGGATGACCTCCATGTAGTCAAGGAGAAAGACTGGAGTCTCTTCATGTACAGTTAATTTTTCATTCCATAGTTATTAAGTCTTGAGTTGCCGCCCTCCCTCTTTTTCCTTTTTTTTTGTTTTGTTTTGTTTTAATGCTGCACCGCATAGTTTGGGGGACCTTAGTTCCCTGACCAGGAATCAAACTTGTGCACCCTGCACTGGAGGCGTGGAGTCTTTACCAGTGGACCAGGGAAGTCTCCTTGAGTTGCCCTTTGATGAACTCATCCTGTGTGTGTGTGTGTGTGTGTGTGTGTGCGCGTGCGTGTGCCCGCACGCTCAGTCATGTTTGACTCTTTACAACCCCATAGACTAGCCTACCAGGCTCCTCTGTCCATGGGATTTTCCAGGCAAGAATACTGGAGTGGGTTGCCATTTCCTGCCCCAGGGCATCTTCCTGACCCAAGCATCAAACCTGCAACTCCTGTGTCTCCTGCATGGCAGGTGGATTCTTTGCCGCTGAGCCACTGGGGAAGCCTGAGCTCATCCTGAGGATGGTGACAGAAGGAGAGGCATAGGTTATAGAGGATACAAGAACTAGACCATAGAAGCTTGTAATCCTCTCAGGGTGGGAAAGTCAGGCAGGGTGGGCCTAATACTCAGAAAAGGAATCATAATTATCATGTTATGAGAATTGTGCTGGCTTGGTTTTTCTGGTTGAGCCTAATGGGGCCAGACCTACCATGAGTTCAGCCCTAGCCTTTCTTTACTTTCCAGTCGGGAAAACTCAGCTCTATCCATTCTTCCAGGTGGATTGGATTATATGGACCAAAGTCCCAAGAAATGGATTTAAGAAATCAGTATCAAGTTTATTAATTTATAATTAAATACACACACTCATGTGTTTGTGCATACTTTTACATAGAACAGGATGAGGTCACTCCCCCAGGGTGTTCCCAGAGCTGATAAGTTATCCATTCAGGACACCAAAATATACCTGCGAAGGCGGCTTGGTCAGCAGAGACTTGGAGCAAGGAGAGCTGGCTTTAAAGATATGGGGGTTCTCACAGCCTGATGGACTGGCCTAAATAACTGTACCAGACTCCTAAAATGTGAGGGAAATTTCTCGTGGTCAGTGCTGACAAGTCCTGAATTTCCACGTCTCCATTTTCATTATTTCTTATCGGATCCCAAAGGTTTCTCTCATTACATTATTTTATATTACAATTTACAAGCTCATTTTATACAAGTGACATTTCAGAGTAACTGGTTCCTGGCATGTTAATCTCACAGATGAGCCGGCTCTAAATCACGCTGTGCTGTGGGTTAGTACTGCCTCTCATCCACTGTGGGGGCTGCCATGCTTGCTATTTCCAAGGAGCTCTTCCCTCACTCCCCAAAGATTTCAGGCCTTGGGGATTTGGGGTCCACCTCTGAGCCCTCCATCCTCACCCTCCTTAGTTACCCTGTCAGATGAATACTTTCTCTTTTTCTGTATTTTTAATGTGCAATATCTTCAAATGAAAATAATTAAAAATAAAAGGCAGACTGCCTCAAGGGAAGAGGGCTTTCCAGGTAGCTCAACGGTAAAGTCTCTGCCTGCCAGTGCAGGAGATGCAGGAGAGGTGGATTTGATCCCTGGGTCAGGAAGATCCTCTGGAGAAGGAAATGGCAACCCACTTCAGTGTTCTTGCCTGGAGAATTTTATGGACAGAGGACCCTGGTGGGCTATAGCGCATGGGTCACAAACAGTTGGACAGAACTTAGAGATGGAGCATGCATGCGCACATCAATGGAAGGGGTGTTGTTCAGTGTTGTTATGACAAGGGAGGTGCTCATTATGAACACTCCTTCAAGAAGGAACTTGTCACCCCACCAGGCTGTTGGTGGGTGCTTTGTAAAATTACCTGGGAGAGAAACTCACACTCAAAACCCCTCTCTTCCTTTGTATGGTAGAAAAGAGACCATGAAAAAAATAGTAATGGTAGGAAAAAAAAAAAGATGGTTATTTGTGGATAAGAATTTAAAGTTCTCATGTAATATCCAGACTTTATATACCTAGGCTCACGCTTCACTTTGCCTACAGACAGACTTTGCATGTAAATGGGACTCTCACTGCAATGTGTACCTATGTATGGATAATATAAATACATAATGTTCTTCCTAATACAGCAAAGAAACAGTGGGGCAGATTTCAGAGTTTAAAATACAGTATTGTCATATTTTTAAAGCTGGAGTCACCTTAATGTGCTGTCTGCCTCACTCAGGCAAACTTTAAAATAATATCATATTTCACAAAACCCTATTAAACTGTCACATAAATTCCCCTTATTTCCTTTTCCCGTCAGTGCTGATTACCATGGAAGATATTTCTGTGTCAGTGGAAATTCTCATCTTTTCCCATCAGCCTCCTCCTCTTGGCTTGTTCTTTTGGGGGCCGTCTCCAGGGTGTGGTCTCCTAGGGTCCCCTCTGCTTCTCCAGAGGAGGGAAAGGCAACCTGGTGACCCAGTGCTGGGTTTCTCATTAGCTGTGAGCAGCTTTAACCTCTTCTGGGCTGTGTTGAGAGACAGCCTGATTTCACAGGGCCTTACAAAGAGTTATCATTTCTCAAGGACTTCCTAGGGGTCTGGGTCACACTAAGCCATTCAAGTCACCTCCTCTCATTCTCACAAGAACCTAATGAGGTGGGATTATTATTATTCTCCCTATTTGGCCACTGAAAAAATTGAGACTGGCTGTAAATAACTTACACAAGGTCAAGTTAGAGGTGAAACAGCAAGATTAAAATTTAGGGTGACCAGTTGTCCTGGATTGCCTAAGACTGAAGGATTCTGGGATTTTCAGTGCTGAAAAAAAAGGGACCATCCCGGACAAATTAGGGTGGTTGGTCACCCTATCTCAGATCCCAGTCCATCTGACTAGCTGAAAACCCTTTGTTTTAACTATTATGGACACTACCCTACCTGCATGGAGCAGAATATAATATAATAATATCACATGAATTAATACAAAACTCACTCTTCTCTATCCCTATCTTTTTTTATTGTGTTTTAGAGAAAAGTTTTTGAAGTTGAATCTGAATGGTTCTCATTCAAACTTGATGCAGCCTTTTCAATAATTAATTCATTCATTTAATTTACTATAGCATGAATAATAATATGCGTGTGTGCATGCTACATCGCTTCAGTTATGTCTGACTCTTTGTGACCCCATGGACTGTTGCCCGCCAGGCTCCTCTGTCCATGGGATTCTCTGGGCAAGAATACTGGAGTGGGTTGCCATTCCTTCCTCTAGGGTATCTTCCCAACCCAGGGATGGAGCCCTCATCTTCTGTATTTCCTGCATTGGCAGGCAGGTTCTTTACCACTAGCACCATCTGCGAAGCCCAAATAATAATAATAATATAATCCTCCTTAATTAATAATTATGCAATTTAATTAGTTACATTTATGAACAATTTAATGTGTGCTTTTTTCTTTGAAAACAGGCTTTACTTGTTTATCCTATTTAATTTGGACAACAATTTTATGAGATACTTTTTTTTTCTGGCTTTACTGAGATACAATTGACATATAACATTGTGTGAGTTTAAGGTGTGCAATGTTATGCTTTGAACCATCTTGCAAAATGATTACCACAGTGAGGTTAGTTAACACATCCATCACGCAGTACTATTTCCCCCCTAGTTTTGCAAATAAGCCTCAGAGAACTTAAGTGACTGACCGCAGTGTGCATGCAGGGCTGAGATGATAACCGAGGTCTGAGACCAGAGAGCTGGCTGGCTCAGGACATATGGGAACACTGTTTATGCGCCCTCGTCCTCGCAGCCTCAGGGCTGTCTGCAAGTGCCTTGCAGCAATCCAATCTTACCTGTGTAGCCATGTCTCACTTCAAAAAGTAACTGCAGGAATTCTAACTTTTCCGAAAGATTCATAGCAGGGGGCTTCAAAATTGAGAGCTCTCCAAGTAAATTTAAATGATGACTTGATTTTTAAAATATCCATTTACATGCAATCGGCAGGGCCCACCTCTGACATAGTTCCTTGGCTTGGCCTAAGGGGTTATTTGAAAGCAAAGCACTAGTGGGATGTCATCTGGCCTGTATTAAATGGCTTTCTGGGGAACGTCAAATCTACACACTGCACAGGAATAACTGATGGCCAGAAATTCTCACATGATAGAATCTTTACACCATGAGCACAGAGTCACCTCCCTCCCTCCTATCTATCTGTTTAGGTCATTCTGTTTCTTTTAGTGTCCGTTGTTCTTTCTGTCTCTGAAGCCTGAAAGAGGAAAAGAAGTATTTCATTAACTTCCTCTTAATTTACAAGTTCATCCATGCACATGCATGGTTTAGAAATCTATTTATAAGCTCCAGTTTTCTGTGCCCATTTAAGGCTACTCATCCTCATCTAATTCTACTTTAAAGCCGTGTCTCAAAGGATGCCCCGTAGAACTTTAAAAAGTCTTGCTATTAGTGCTTATGTGATTTTCAGGTGGCTCAGTGGTAAAGAATCCATCTGCCAATGCAGGAGACACAGGAGACACAGATCTGATACCTGGGATGGGAAGATCCCCTGGAGTAGGAAATGGCTACCCACTCCAGTACTCTTGCCTGGAAAATTCCATGGACAGAGGAGCCTGGCAGGCTACTGTCCATGGGGTCACAAAGAGCTGGACATGGCTGAGCATGCAAATCACATGAAAATCATGTGATTTTCAGACAGAGTGATATTGCTCTCACTAGGCTTTGTTCTTCTAACCCATATTTTTAAAAAAACTTTTTATTTTGTATTGGTGTATAGCCGATCAACAATGCTGTGATAATTTCAGGAGGATAGCAAAGGGACTCAGCCATACATACATGTGAATCCATCTCCCCCAAACTCCCCTCCCATCCAGGCAGCCATATAACATTGGGCAGAGTTCCCTCTGCTATACAGTAGGTCTTGGTTGGCTATCCATTTTAAATATAAAAATGTGTACATGTCCATCTCAAACTCCCTAACTATCCCTTCCCTTCATCATTCTCGCTGGCATTATTTTTTAATGTATGTTTGTGTGTGTGTTTATCTGTGTGTATTTGTGTGTGTGTGTTTGTGTGTGTGTGTTTGCACATGCATGCCCCAGTTACTATGCTGAGTTTCTTTGGAAACAAAATTGAATGAAATAGATATCCTTAGGGACATTTTGAGATCTTCTTAGGCTCAAATCATTTTAAAAATTTGAGCCCCCATCATCATATATCATATTAAACATAATAAAATGCCCTCATATCCCACATTTCTCTTTTTAAACTGAATTTGAAATAATTTCATGTTTGTTTTGCAATTATTAGGCTATGGCTGATACTCAGTTTATGGTTGGCTGTGATTCCTTAGCCAACATTGTCCGCACTCAAGAATTTCTGTGAAGTGAGGAAATCTTACCTACCGCTGACTTTCAAAGATAATAAAGTTTTTATGAGTCCTAAATTCACTCATTAATGAAGTTGACATAATATTCTAATTTTGGGGCAATTAAACACCTATTGCCATCAAATAATGTTTCATATTTTAGAGCCAACATATACATTTCAGGTCTCAAATACTTTTCTGAGTTTTACCAAGCCTGTTGGCTCTGGCACTGTGGCTTGGGGCCTGAGGGGTGAAGGACTGTGGATGTCTTTCGTGCCTTGAAGTGTGTTCCAGCTCAAGACAGGGAAGAAAAGCAAGACGTGCGAGGCGGGGTGGACTCAAAGCGCTGATGCCACAGTAGAATTGTGAGCCAGATGGCCAAGGAGCACAGGCTCTGGGTATTTAATTCAAATTCAGAAGGAAGTAAACAGGGAGGTTACCCTGAAGCGAGTGAAACTTGAGCTGAACTTGAAGTCCACTGGAGCTGGTCAAGCAGAGAGGGTGTGCCATCAGAAGAAGAGCCAGTGTTGGGGAGCAGAACGGAGCCTGTTGAGCCAGCGGCTGCACACTGTGCTTTGGGGGTGCATGGGGAGTGCCAGTGCTGGTGTGGGCTTCCCAAGAGAGGGGGCGGCCCATCATGGAGGGCCTGTGCCCCAGAAAGAAGCCCTAGATTTTTAGTTTGCCTGTTTATTATTTGTTTATTATACTGAAGTATAATTGATTTATAATGTTGTGCTAATTTCAGGTATATAGCAAAGTGATTCGGATATATATATATATATATATATATATATATCTCCACATGTTGTGGTTGTTCAGTCACTCAGTCATGTCCAACTCTCTGTGATCCCATGGACTGCAGCACACAGGCTTCCCTGTCCATTACTATCTCCTAGAGGCAGTTCAAACTCATGTTCAGTGAGTCGGTGATGCCATCCAACCATCTCATCCTCTGTCACCCCCTTCTCTTTCTACCCTCAGTCTTTCCTAGCATCAGGGTCTTTTCTAATGAGTTGGCTTTTCGCATCTGTTAGCCAAAATATTGGAGCTTCAGCTTCAGCATCAGTCCTTCCAATGAACATTCAGGGTTGATTTCCTTTAGGATTGGTTGGATCTCCTTTCAGTCCAAGGGACTCTCTAGATTATATATATATATATATATATATATATATATATATATATATACCTTCCAGACCTAGGGATGGAACCTGTGTCTATGTGTCCTGCATTGGCAGCAGGTTCTTTACCACTAGCACCACCCGGGAAACCCCATATGTATGTATGTATACATATATATCAGAGAAGGCAATGGCACCCCACTCCAGTACTCTTGCCTGGAAAATCTCATGGATGGAGGAGCCTGGTGGGCTGCAGTCCATGGGGTCGTGAAGAGTTGGACATGACTGAGCAACTTCACTTTCACTTTTCACTTTCATGCATTGGAGAAGGAAATGGCAACCCACTCAGGTGTTCTTGCGTGGAGAATCCCAGGGATGGGGAAGCCTAGTGGGCTGCCATCTATGGGGTCTCACAGAGTCGGACACGACTGAAGTGACTTAACAGCATACATATATATATGTGTGTGTATGTGTATCCATATTTTCTTTTTCTCTGATTATTTTCCATTATAGCTTGTCACAAGATAGTGAATGTAGTTCTCTGTTCTGTACAGTAAATGCTTGTTGTTTGGGTCACTTGTAGAGACATGAATGGACCTAGAGACTGTCATACAGAGTGAAGTAAGAAAGATAAAAACAAATATTGTATGTTAATGCATATACATGGAACCTAAAAAATGGTACAGATTAACCTATTTGCAGGGCAGGAACAGAGACACAGAAGTAGAGAACGGGTATGTAGACACTGGGAGGGAAGCGGAAGGTGGGACGAATTGGGAGACGAGGATATTGACACTGCCAGCTGTAAAATACACAGTGAGGACCGGCTGTATAGCCCGGGCTTCCCAGGTGGCGCTAGTGGTACAGAACCCAGCTGCCAATGCAGGAGACTTGAGACGCGGGTTGATAAGATCCCCTGGAGAAGGACATGACAACCCACTCCAGTATTCTTGCCTGGAGAATCCCATGGGCAGAAGAGCCTGGTGGACGGCCGTCCATGGGGTTGCAAAGAGTTGGACATGACTGAGAGAATCAGCACACAGCACAGTGGGAACCTGCTGTATAGCACAGGGAGCTCAGCTCTGTGCTCTGTGGTGACCTAGAGGGGTGGGATGGAGGGGGTGGGAGGCAAGCTCAAGAGAAAGGAAGTGCATGTATACATATGGCTGATTCACTTTGTTATACAACAGAAACTAACGCAACATTTGAAAGCAATTATACTTCAGTGAAAAGAAAGTCTTAGTTTTATCCTAAGGGCAGTTGGAAGGGGGAGATGAATATTTTGTACGAACAGGGGTGGGGGGATGTGAAATACTCAGAAAGGTATTTTGGAGGCAGAAATAACAGGACTCAGTAACTTTCTATGTGTGGGGTCGCTTTCTGTGGCATGGGGTCTGGTGAGACCTCCCTGTTTCTGCTGAGTTGCGTGGAGGCACAGTGATGCTTTACACTTTCACCAGCACAGGCCACGCTGGGCAGGGCGGGGCCGGGCCCTGACCGTGAAGCCCCGAGGCCATGGGGTTTGTCTCTGGACAGCTGTCTCAGTCAGCTCAGGCCACAGAAACCGGCAGGAGGGTGTCAGCAAATGTCAGGAAAGGCAGAAGAAAACATCAGCAAGAGGGGCCAGAAATAAGTATTTGATCCTGATAGAAGCCTGGTTTGGGAGCAGCGGAAGATTTTATATGCTGATCTCAATTTCTCGATTCAGGCCTAAATGTGTCACTAACATTCTCTGCGAGGCTTCCTGGCCAGACCCACTCCCCCTCCCCTCCACACACACACTCTGTTGATTCCACACATCCTAGGAGCCCTTGGCCTGCCAGGAGCTCTTTCTTGTTGCCCAGTCGTCTGTGAATATACCTAATTCAGAAGGTGAATACATTTAAATGGCTTAAACATGAAAGGCAGGTTGCCAAGCAACCGGGAAACCGAAATACCCTTGTCAGGTTATGCAAGTGAAGAGCTAGCAGGTCATTGCTGTAGTGGTTTTTATTGGAACAGCATCAGTGATAATCCTCTTTCTCTTTCTTTTTCTCTTGTATCTTCTCTCACTCCCTCCTTTCATCTCTTCCTGTAAATCAGCAGCTCAACCTTAATTTTAAAACATAATATCTCTATTTCAACCCAAGTGTGGCCGGAATAGCTCTGGGTTCTGTTTGTGGAGTAACTAAGCAGCAAAGTTACTCTCCCTATTCGTGACTTCTCTCTGCTCCTTAAATACCTCCAGGTTCTTGAAACAACCTGTACCATGCCAACCCTTGCAAGAGTAAAAAGGTCCACATCTCAAGGCAAGCAACGCGGCTATTGAAATTTCCTGGCACTATTTGAGTTTTAAAGCACTCTGCTCCAGTGTCAGGTGGTGACATATGTTTTGGGCTTAAGACTTAGATTTTCTCCTACCTTCTTGGTCCTTATGACTCAGGCCCATAATTTATTCATCGTGTGGTTTTCACTTGGTGGTTTTTCTGCCGTCTTCAATAGCGGAAACTAAAAAGGCTTTGGCAAGGGGGAGGTTGAAGATTCCTGAAGGAAAACGCAGGGAAGAGAGCAGGCTTTCAGTTGGCAATTTATAATTTAAAAAGAGAATCATCTGCATTTCCCTGGTGGCTCAGTGGTAGAGAATCTGCCCGCCAATGCAGGAGATACAGGTTTGATCCCTGATCCAGGAAGATCCCACATGTAGTGGAGTAATTAAGCCCGTGCGCCACAACTGCAGAGCCTGTGCTCTGGAGCCCCTCAGTCTCACCTACTGAGCCCATGTGCCACCACTACTGAAATCCACTTGCAGTCAAGCCTGTGCTCTGCAACGAGAGAAGCCACCACAATGAGAAGCCTGTGCTCTGCAACTGGAGAGTAGCAGCCACTCGCCACAACTAGAGAAGAAGCCTAGGCAGCAATGAAGACCCAGCACAGCCAAAAATAAATTATTTAAAAAAAGAGAGAATCATCCTGTTTGCCTATTTAAAAATGTCCCTTGCACGGGAGATCGCGTTTCCCCCCGTGTCCCTCTTATCACTTCTGTCGACTTAAAAACATAGCCACAACCCAAAAGTTGATAGCTATGTTTTGTTCAGTGGAAATTTTTAGGACTTAAACCCAGGAGGTGACATCTCAAGTAATCCTGAGAGAACTGCTGTGAGGAGGCGAGGGGAGGAGCCAGGTTATACAGAAGTTTTACAAAAAAGGACAGTTAGCTTGAACATCAAGAGATTATTGTTTATGAAAAGAAACCAGATATCTCAAATTAAGGAATTTCTTTCCTGGTGACTCAGAGGTAAAGAATCTTCCTGCCAATGCAGGCAATACAAGAGAAGGGAGTTCGATCCCTGGGTCAGGAAGATCCCATGGAGAAGGAAATGGCAAACTGCTCCAGTGTTCTTGCCTGGAAAATTCCATGGACAGAGAAGCCTGGTGGGCTACAGTTCATGGGGTCACAAAAGTCGGATACCACTTAGGGACTAGACAGCAAAACAACAAGCACTTTTCTATGTGAGGGAAAATGCGAGAGTCTGAGCTCACTGAAATCATTCCTTTCATATATATCTCCGCTATCTGGGCCGGTATCCTGTATTTTCACATCCTGAGTTCCTCAGGGCTCACTGTAGGGAGTGGCTGCAGCCCTAAGGCTGCTAGATCTTGCGGGTATTCTTCCTGAGCGCCCTGGAGGATTGGAATAGCTGATGACTGTGACATCCTTGTTTATTGATATGGCAGGAAATACTCCTTTTTTCACTTCCCTTCCCTTCTTCACAGATGCCTAATAGTATCTCTCAATAAGATTTCCTAACAGTTTATGGTAACACAGGGGCAGACGCTTTGCTTATGGAAAAAACTGTCTTCAGAACAGAGCACCTGCACCCTCAGGGACTTTGAATTCTTTTCTCTTTCAAATACAGTCAGGCAAATAATATGGGTAAAAGCAAAGCGAGAGACCCGTTGTATGTGATCTGGGAGCAGAATGATTCACTAGGATATTTCAATGTTTTCTGAGCAAAGCAATAGCTCTTTAATCTCTTTCTTCAAGATTTGTATCTGTATCTTTCAGTGCTTTATAATATGCCTCAACCTGATGAGATGTAATCTAGTGTAACAAGGTGAGCTGTGTTGGATGTATCTTTACTGAGCTGGAAAAGGTCTCCTTCCAACTCAGTTCATTTATTTAGGCTTCTCAAGGTTATTGTGATGCTCAGAGAGCTCTGGCTGAAGATTGCTGGAATTTCGGCTGTATCTTTAAAAACATTCTTTCAGAAACAGCTGGTAGTGATTTGACCTCACCATCAGTGGTCTGTAGGTGACACAGCCCTCCTGGGACCCTGTGGTGCTTGAGGGCTTTCCTCTGGACAGAATTAATTCTATTAAGGAGGCCAGAGGCAAAGGAGCCAGTGTCCTGAGGTACCAGTGAGCCAGTACATCCCAGGCAGAAATGTGAGCATCCCTAACTGAGATCAGCTGATGGGTTGGGGGGGGATTTGGAGATGCAGTAGCATCTGTCTGCAATTTTCCTGATGCGATTACTCACTTCTCCCAAGTGACTGTTGCTTCTGTGGGTAGTAAATTTCTTAAACCCAATCTAAATACTGTATTATGATACTGTATATATTGTGTATCATTATAGCACAGATGTATTATTTTTATTTCCAGCATATTATAGTATAACAAAATCTCTAGAAAAAAATCTGACACATATGAGGAAATGCAGGAATTTGTTCTTATTTATGCAGAGTCTAAAATTGTTATCTCAGCCTCCATTACACCACTTCCTCTTGGTTATCTGAAAATTGCCCAGGAATAGATTTCCTGATTTTCTTTTCATTTATACATTATCCAAACCCGCTTTCTTACAGTCAGCGATAGGCAAGACTAGATATAGTCAAAATAAGAAAGTGAGATTGCCCTTTGCAAAGAAATATGGGTTTGTAATAGTTCAAGATTGGATTTGTTTCATGAGAAAGAAGGCAATGAAACAATGTTTTGTGTGTGTGTGTGGGGGGGGGCTTATCCTTTTATTCATTTTATTAATGTCTCAACTATATTACATTGGAATGTATTTACTTTTACCACTGAGTATGGTGAACAGTTCCAGTACTCTTGCCTGGAAAATCCCATGGACGGAGGAGCCTGGTAGGCTGCAGTCCATGGGGTTGCTAGGAGTCGGACACGACTGAGCGACTTCACTTTCACTTTTCACTTTCATGCATTGGAGAAGGGAATGGCAACCCACTCCAGTATTCTTGCCTGGAGAATCCCAGGGACGGGGGAGTCTGGTGGGCTGCTGTCTCTGGGGTCACACAGAGTTGGACATGACTGAAGAGACTTAGCAGCAGCATGGTGAACAGTATCAGTTAAGAGACTTGAAAGAGGGTCCAGGGGTGTATTGTTCAAGTTAATACAATAAGCCCCCTACATATGAATGACCTCCACCTCTCCTCTAAATTCTCTGTTGCCTCCGTTTGCCTTAATTTTCTTCATATTACTTAGAGGATGTTACTGTTTGCCTTCCCTACCAGAAAGTAAGCTCCTGATGACTGAACTTTGACTCCTGCCTTGTTATAGCTCCAATTTGTATTATAATGCCTGGTGCACCATAAGGTCTCAATAAATACTTGTTGAATGAATGGATTCTGCAAGAATTGGTAAAATATATTGTGAAACAACTGGGCATAGAGAGGTTAATTAGAGGTTAATTACCGTTAATTATGGGCTTCCCTGGTGGCTCAGTGGTAAAGAACCTGCCTCCCAACGCAGGAGACACAGGAAACACAGGTTCAATTCCCGAGTCGGGACAATCCCCTGGAGGAGATGACAATCCACTCTAGTTTTCTTGCCTGGGAAATCCCATGGACAGAGGAACTTGGCAGGCTACCATCCATGGGTTGCAAAGAGTCTGACCCGACTTAGCAACTAAACCACAGTGGGGCTTCCCAGGTGGAGCCAGTGGTAAAGAACTTGCCTGCTAGCAGAAGAAATAAGAGACATGGGTTTGATTCCTCAGTTGGGAAGATCCCCCTGGAGGAGGGCATGGCAACCCACTTCAGTATTCTTGGCTGAGGAATCCAATGGACAGGGGAGCCTGGTGGGCTACAGTCCATAGGGTCACAGAGTTGGATATGACTGAAGTGACTGCACACGTGTGCACAGAGCAAACCTTTTCTGAGGTCAGCCTTTGCTCCACAGCTTCCTGCCTGCTGCCCCCCAGATCCTCAGTGAGGCCGTGGCAGCCGGTGGTGGGGGGCGTGAGCAACCTCTTTCCTCCTTCTGTCAGTACAGGAGCCCTTGTATTTCTGCTGAGAAATAAGAAATCTGTTTACAGAAAGAAGACAGTGGTCTCAGGCTGTTTACCTTTCATTCTGTGGTCAGGAGATCATTTCTCAAGCTTTGAGAGGAAGACAGAGTGCTGAGTTCTGCGAGGGATAAGATCTGAGGCCACTCCAGTATTCGGGCCTGGAGAATTCCATAGACTGTATAGTCCATGGGGTCACAAAGAGTTAGACACGACTGAGTGACTTTCACTTTTCACTTTCTTGCACCGGAGGAGGGTGGGGATGAAGATGATTGGTTGGGGATGAACTGAAGTTTTTAACCTCACCATTTGGAGCAACCCCAAATGAGACAAGTTTGGAAACAGAAGTCTGGTCAGTTGTGTGTTCTCATGGCGTATGGGCCAGAAAACCGGTAGCTTACGAGTCTGTATGGACTTCCCTGGTGTTCAGTGGTCAGGACTCTATGCTTCCGGTGGAGGGAGCACGGCTTCAATCCCTGGTTGCATAACCAAGATCCTGCATGCCCCATGCCCACCTCCCCTCCCGCCCCCTCAAGTGTTTGTAAAAGAAGGCATGTGAAAAGTAGACCCTGCTCATCTGGGAAGAAATTATGCCCCAATAATCAGGAGCAGCGAGGGAGATCCAGTTCACACTTGATTGTTCAGAAACTTATTATTAGCACTGATTACCTGCTCTCTATTTTTTCTGCCAATACCTGACTTTTGACTTCTCTACTAATTAGCACTTGCATCTGAATATTTGAGAAAGAGAAAAAAAAAGAGAGATGAAGTTCCTTGTAATTTCACTTCTTGTTAGGCTCTCTCTTAAAAGAATACAGGAGAATATAATAGAATCAAAGGAGATTGAAACCACTGGCCAAAAAGTTTTATTTTTTTATCTATAATATTTCACATTGCCATTGATAATCATTGAATTTAGTGTTGCAAAGACCTGAGAGAGCCTGATTTTATAGGTCAGGGACTTAGATTTCAGAAGAATTCAATCTTTCCTAATATGTTCAGTTAGTAGGATGCAGACTGGGCCCCAAACCCAGCTTGTCTAACTCAAAATGGACATGGTGCTTGTTTTCATATCAATATATCATTGTGTTTTATTTCAAGAGGATTAATTTCAGCCTTCCTCTTGAGTATACAAACAGAATAATATATGGTCAAATGAAAAGAACATTGGGTTTTGTTTCAGAACACCTACATTTTCCTCCAATGATTTTTAATGATTTGGTTTTGTTATTGTATAATTTGAGTTGTTATTTAAATCTTCAGAGGAAAAAAAGATCTAGGCTCATGGCTCCACTGAAAAATTCTAAAATAAAATTAAGAAAGAAATACTTCTAAACTTCGAAAATCTTCCACAGACATGAAAAAGTGGTAATGGCTTCCAACTCATCATACATTGATCTCTAAGTCTGTAAAGGACATTACAAGAAAGAAAAATTACAGGCTCTCATGGGACATAGATGCACAAATCCTGAGGGAAAAAAGAACAAATCTAGAATTACAGAAATGACATATATTATAATCAGATTGATTGGCTCTCAGGAGTGTAAAGTTGATACAACTTGAAAAAAATCAGTCAGTTTAATATAAAGTGATGTCTTGTTGCTCAATCTCTGAGTCATGTCTGACTCTTTGCAACCCCATGGACTGCAGTATGCCAGGCCTCCCTGTCCTTCACTGTCTCCCAGAGGTTGCTCAAACTCATGTCCATCGACTCAGTGATGCCATCCAACCAACTCATCCTCTGTCGTCCCCTTCTCCTCCTGCCCTCAATCTTTCCCAGCATCAGGGTCTTTTCTAATGAGTCAGCTCTTCGCATCAGGTGACCAGAGTATTGGAGCTTCAGCTTCAGCATCAGTCCTTCCAATATATATTCAGGGTTGATTTCTTTTAGGACTGACTGGTTTGATCTCCTTGCAGTCCAAAGCCACAATTCTTTGATGCTCAGCCTTCTGTATGGTACAACTCTCACATCTGTACATGAGTACTAGAAAAACCATAGCTTTCACTATATGGACCTTTTTTTTGACAAAGTGATGTCTCTGCTTTTTAATATGCTGTCTAGGTTTGTCATAGCTTTTATTCCAAGGAGCAAGCGTCTTTTAATTTTGTGGCTGCAGTCACAGTGTCTGCAGTGATTTAGGAGCTCAAGAATAGAAAATCTGTCAGTGTTTCCATTTTTCTCCCATCTATTTGCCATGGATTGATGGGATTGGATGCCATGATCTGAGTTATTTTTAATGTTGGGTTTTAAGCCAGCTTTTCCATTCTCCTCTTTTACCCTTATCAAGAGGCTCTTTAGTCCATCTTTGCTTTTTGCCATTAGAGTTGTATCATCTTCACATATGCGGTTGTTGATTTCTCCTGGCAATCTTGATTCCAGCTATGAGTCTTTCAGCCCAGCATCTTGCTACTCTGTATAAAAGTTAAATAAGCCTGTCCATGGACAAAGGGGAGCCTGTAAGGAGAATGAAGGAGGGGCATAATCATGTTATAATCAAATCCCATACCTGCAGGGTGGGTGACCCACAGACTGAAGAATACCAAAGAAGTTCTTGCACTTCTGTGAAGGTTTTAGGCCCCACGTCAAACTTCCTAACCTGGGGATCTGGCAAAGGGAATCCCCAGGGAATCTGACTTTGAATGACATTGGGATTTGATTATAAGACTTCCACAGGATTGGGAGAAACCAAGACTCTTAGAAGGCATGAACAAAATCTCGTGTCCACCAGAACCCAGGGTAAAACCCACAAAACACTGAGCCAGACCTACTTGTGAATATTTAAGTGTCTTCTGCAGTGGTGTGGGTCAGAAGTGGCCTGCCTCAGGGTCAGGGCCACTGGCACCAGCAGTCCTGGGAGGTGCATGTTGGCATGTGCTTAGTCGCTCAGTTGTGTCTGACTCTTTGTGGCCCCATGGACTGTAGCCCCCCAGGCTCCTCTGTCCTTGGGGTTCTCCAGGCAAGAATGCTGGAGTGGGTTACCACATCCTCCTCTAGGGCAGGCAGATCATGGATCAAACCCAGGTCTCCCACATTGCAGGTGAATTCTTTACTGTCTGAGCCTCCAGGGAAGGCCAAGAATACTGGAGTGGGTAGCCTATCCCATCTCCAGAGGATTTTCCCAACCCAGGTATTGAACTGGGGTCTCCTGCATTGCAGGTGGATTCTTTACCAGCTGAGCTACCAGGGAAGGGCATGTTGGCATAAGTCCTTTTTGAAGGTTGCCAATAGACCATGGAACCTGTAACCTCCAGGACTGGTTCACCTCAGGCCAAACAACTAACAGGGATGGAGCATAGCCCCACCCATCAGCAGACAGTTGGATTAAAGATTTTCTGAGCATGGCCCTGCCCACCAGAGCAAGACCCAGTTTTTCCCCAGAGCCAGTCCCCCCTATCAGGAAGCTTTCACAAGCCTCTTTCTCATCCATCAGAGGGCAGACAGAAGAAGCAAGAACTATAATCCCATGGCCTCCAGAAAGCTACAACCACAGAAAGCTAACCAAAATGATCACATGGATTTATAGCCTTGTGTAACTCAATGAAGGTATGAGTCATGCCCTGCAGGGCCGCCTAAGATCGTGCGGTCATGGTGGAGAGTTCTGACAAAATGTGGTCCACTGGAGAAGGAAATGGCAAATTGCTTCAGAATTCTTGCCTTGAGAATCCCACGAAGAGTATGAAAAGGCAAAAATATATGACACTGGACACCTACCCCAGGTCGGTATGGTCCAATATATCCAGTATGCTACTGAGAAAGAGTGGGAAAATAACTCTAGAAAGAATGAAGAGGCTGGACCAAAGTGAAAACCATGCTCATCTGTGGA
Organism: Bos grunniens; assembly: GCF_055505025.1. Taxonomy (NCBI): domain Eukaryota; kingdom Metazoa; phylum Chordata; class Mammalia; order Artiodactyla; family Bovidae; genus Bos; species Bos grunniens. The sequence continues at coordinate 53,156,852 of NC_141185.1, read as the reverse complement.
TGCATCTGGTTTTGAGAGTAAAGTTCAATGCTGTAAAGAACAATACCCTACATGCAGCTAATTAAAAAAGAGAGGTAGAAAAATCTTTATATACTGATCTAGAAAGACCTCCAATATATATTAGTGAAAAGCACACAACACAGAAAATGTTCATAGCATGCTATCTTTGGTGGTAAACTTTAGTATCATGTATATTCTATATAGTATATAATTTTTTCCATCAAACTCTTTTCAAATTTTCTTTCTCAGAATCTTCTTTCATTGATATTTTCTTTTTTAATTTTTATTTTATATTGAAGTATAGTCAATAACCTCAGATATGCAGATGACACCACCCTTATGGCAGAAAGTAAAGAAGAACTAAACAGCCTCCTGATGAAAGTGAAAGAAGGGAGTGAAAAAGTTGGCTTAAAGCTCAACATTCAGAAAACTAAGATCATGGCATCCGGTCCCATCACTTCATGGCAAATAGATGGGGAAACAGTGGAAACAGTAGCTGATTTTATTTTTTGGGGGATCCAAAATCAGTGCAGATGGTGATTACAGCCATGAAATTAAAAGACACTTACTCCTTGGAAGGAAAGTTATGACCAACCTAGACAGAATATTAAAAAGCAGAGACATTACTTTGTCAACAAAGGTCTGTCTAGTCAAGGCTATGGTTTTTCCAGTGGTCATGTATGGATGTGAGAGTTGGACCATAAAGAAAATTGAGTGCCGAAGAACTGATGCTTTTGAACTGTGGTGTTGAAGAAGACTCTTGAGAGTCCCTTGGACTGCAAGGAGATCCAACCAGTCCCTTCTAAAGGAGATCAGTCCTGAATATTCATTGGATGGACTGATGTTGAAGCGGAAACTCCGATATTTTGGCCACCTGATGTGGAGAGCTGACTCATTTGAAAAGACCCTGCTGTTGAGAAAGTTTGAGGGCAGGAGGAGAAGGGGACGACAGAGGATGAGCTGGCTGGATGGCATCACGGACTCAATGGACATGAGTTTGGGTGGACTCTGGGAGTTGATGATGGACAGGGAGGCCTGGCGTGCTGCAGTTCATGGGGTCACAAAGAGTCGGACATGACTGAGCAACTGAACTGAGCTGGTTGGTTAACTGGTTGGTTAACAATGCCATGTTAGTTTCAGGTGTACAGCAGTGTTTCAGATGTACATACACATGTATCTATTCTTTTTCACATTCTTTTCCCATTTAGGTTATTACAGAATATTGAGCAGATTTCCCTTTGCTATACAGTAGGTTTGTTGGTTAACTATTTTAAATGTGGTGATGTGTACACGTCAATCCCAAATTCCCATTTATCCCTCCCTTCTCCTACCTTTCCCCTTTGGAAACCATAAGTTTGTTTTCTAAGTCTGTGAGTCTGTCTCTTTTTTGTAAATAAGTCCATTTATATCATTTTAAAAAGATTATGCATATAAATGATATCATTTTCTTTTCCATTTGTTTTCTGGTCTCTTTCTTCACCCCCTTGCCCTTCAGTCAGGCCATTTTTATCCACTGTCTTCCAGAGTTAAGGTCACATTAGCTGACTTGACCTTAATATCACAATATGTGCTTTTTCGCTATTTCTCCTGCCATCTTTAGCTCCAAGAAAAGTCCCCATCTAATCACACCATTGTAGAATGATTTTTCATCGTGCTTCCATAGCCTGTAAAATTACTCCTTAGCCTGGCTAAAAGACCTGTTTAAAAGAATCGGGTACAGATTTAGCTTATAGCATCACTCTTATCTTCTATATAGCTATTGCTTCAGTCACATAAAGTGACATCGGTTTTCTTCAGACACTATGTGCTTTATGACATTGTTATTTTGCAAATATATCAACTTATCCCTTTCCTATCATCTCCCACCTTTCTTTTCTTTTTAAAGTATTTTACTGATTTTTTTTTTGACCACATCATGCAGAATGGGGAATCTTAGTTCCCTGCATGTGTGTACGAGTGCTCAGTTGCTTTAGTCCTGTCTGACTCTTTGTGACCCCATGGACTGTAGCCTGCAAGGCTTCTCTGTCCATGGGATTCTCCAGGCAAGAATCCTGGAGTGGATTGCCACGCCCTCCCCCAGGGGACCTACCGGACCAAGGGGTCAAACCAAAGTCTTCTGCATTGCAGGTTGTTTCTTTACCCACTGAGCCACCTGGGAAACCCCCTTGTGGTAGAAGTATGGTGTCCCAGCCTCTGGATCACCAGGAAAGTCCCTCATCTCCCTCCATTCTTTTCTTCATCTGTCAAACTCCAATTAAAATGGGATGAACCAGATCAAATGTCACCTCTTCTGTGAAAATTTATTTACTTTTTAAAAAATTTTCTCTTCTGTGTTTTACTATTGGAAAATATTTTAGAATATATTGAAAAATTGGAAATATTGACAAATACTTTGCCTCTATGAAAACTTACATATGATTGTTATTTTCTGGAGAGACAGACACATTAGTTCAGGATAAAGAGGACATAAGAATGACTCAGATGGCCTCCACTCACAGATTTGTCTCTGTGTACAGATGCCTTTAAGTATCTATTAATACAATTAAACACAGATAGGATCCATTACAATTCAGGTATCTCACCTGTATTGCTTTCAATCATCATAATGTGATAGGTTGCCAACAAAGGTCCATCTAGTCAAGGCTATGGTTTTTCCTGTGGTCATGTATGGGTGTGAGAGTTGGACTGTGAAGAAGGCTGAGTGCTGAAGAATTGATGCTTTTGAACTGTGGTGTTGGTGAAGACTCTTGAGAGTTTCTTGGACTGCAAGGAGATCCAACCAGTCCATTCTGAAGGAGATCAGTCCTGGAATTTCTCTGGAGGGAATGATGCTGAAGCTGAAACTCCAGTACTTTGGCCACCTCATGAGAAGAGTTGATTCATTGGAAAAGACTCTGATGCTGGGAGGGATTGGGGGCAGGAGAAAAAGGGGATGTCAGAGGATGAGTTGGCTGGATGGTATCACCAACTTGATGGATGTAAGTTTGAGTGAACTCTGGGAGTTGGTGATGGACAGGAAGGCCTGGCATGCTGCGATTCATGGGGTCGTAAAGAGTCGGACATGACTGAGTGACTGAACTGAGCTGAACCCTCTAATATCAACAGAAAGAGATCTATGTGCCATTTTTAATGGCTACATAGTATTCTGCTTTATATATCGTTTCCTTAACTAATTTCCTGTGGATGCACATTAAGTGACTTCCAGGTGCTCGCATTACTGTAAATAACGTCATAATGAGCATTCCTCTGTGCTGTGGAAATGTTTTGACAGTTTCCCCTGATCACATAAGATCACGATTATCTGTTTTCCTGTCTTTCTCACCAGAGTATTATTAGTTCCCTGAGGGCAAAAATCATTTCTTTTGGAATCTCAAGACCCTTATAGAGTGCCAGTAGGAGCTTATTAATACCACTAAAAGAAAGAAGGAATAAATGAATGAATATTTATATAGTTGGGTGCACATCACACATGTCTTTAGTTCTTTCTCAGTTTTTCATTGGCCGTGAGCCTGATATCTCTTAGGATTGTACAGTTCTCTAACAGATGTCATTGCCACTGACATAAATTTAATATGTGACTTTAAGAATTACAGTATGCCAAACCACGACTCCACTGTAGATCTTCATGGACTCCAGAATAGATTTTTTAAATTGCAGAGGAAAAATAAAAGATGTATACCCTACACTCTTTGCCGTCCCCTAAGCAGAGATGAGTTATTAAATCTTAAATTTTCAATTACAAAAAAAAAAACATGTAGTATGTGTGTCGCATACTGTTTACAGCTGTTGTCTATTATGGGTTCTCTGGGGCACCATTTGCTGCTATAACTGAACGGTCCCATAGGTTGAACTCACCAATATGAATGCAAAATTGCCTAGAATCACAGAGAGGAAGAGAGGAAAATCTACTAGAAATGGCTAAGCTGCTGCTTATACTAGTGTCTTCGTGAGAACCCACAGTTTCCCTGTTTGCTTCTTTAGGACAGCCTCTTAGGTTTTGTGGCATATGACAATCTATTGAATTATAAACTTGACTCTCCAAAGAAGAGAAACATCACTGATATTTTCTTGCAAGAGCTGCATTTGACCTATTGACTATAATGCACTAATTGTACTGGTTATCATGCAATGGGACTCAACTTGCCCAGACAATGAGAGGATCCAGTTGATGTTGAAAATTTACAACAGCTTGAGCTTTTTTTTTTACTTCTTCTTGATGGACTGGGAACACTTACTATTGTTTAATATACTGTAAATGAGCATAGTTCAAAAACCACAGCGAGTGATATGGAATTATAGAACTGAAAATAGGCCACTGATTGGGTACAGTTTCATCAAGCCTCTTTATTTCTCAATAAGCTTTTTATTGGCATGTCAATACAGCTTGCTTTGGAAGGAGTGAAAAGTAATTGTGATCAAATGATATAGTGGGAAAGTTGACTTCAACTAACTTCAACTGTGCTAACTAGCTGATTGTATACCACCCCACCCCCAACCCCATACACTTACTTAGTAAGTTCCAGTTAGCAAATCCTTGGTCTAACATGCCGAACATCCAGTCCAAAACTCAGTTTCTTCAGAAACTTGCATAATCCGTCTTGGACAGAACATGGTGGGGCTGGAATTTGAACTCTGGAAATACAGCTCTTGAAGTTGTTCTCTGAACTTATGGTTGCCAGCAGGGAAGGATGGGGGGAAGGGATAGTTATGGAGTTTGGGATTGATATGTACACACTGCTCTACATAAAATGGATAACCAACAAGGAATCACTGAGAACTCTGCTCAATGTTATGTGGCAGCCTGGATGGGAGGGGAGTTTGGGGTACATGTGTGTATATAGAGTTACGTGTATATGTGTGGCTGAGTCACTCTGCCAGGCACCTGAAACTATCACAGCATTGTTAATCAGCTATTCAGTTCAGTTCCGTTCAGTCACTCAGTCGTGTCCGACTCTTCACGACCCCATGAATCGCAGCATGCCAGGCCTCCCTGTCCATCACCAACTCCCAGAGTTCACTCAGAATCACGTCCTTCGAGTCAGTGATGCCATCCAGCCATCTCATCCTCTGTCGTCCCCTTCTCCTCCTGCCCCCAATCCCTCCCAGCATCAGAGTCTTTTCAAATGAGTCAACTCTTCGCATGAGGTGGCCAAAGTACTGGAGTTTCAGCTTCAGCATCATTCTGTCCAAAGAAATCCCAGGGCTGATCTCCTTCAGAATGGACTGATTGGATCTCCTTGCAGTCCAAGGGACTCTCAAGAGTCTTCTCCAACACCACAGTTCAAAAGCATCAATTCTTCGGCGCTCAGTCTTCTTCACAGTCCAACTCTCACATCCATACATGACCACTGGAAAAACCATAGCCTTGACTAGACGGACATTTGTTGGCAAAGTAATGTCTCTGCTTTTGAATATGCTATCTAGATTGGTCATAACTTTCCTTCCAAGGAGTAAGTGACTTTTAATTTCATGGCTGCAGTCACCATCTATAGTGATTTTGAAGCCCCCCAAGATAAAGTCTGACATGGTTTCCACTGTTTCCCCATCTATTTCCCATGAAGTGATGGGACCAGATGCCATGATTTTTGTTTTCTGAATGTTGAGCTTTAAGCCAATTTTTTCACTCTCCTCTTTCACTTTCATGAAGAGGCTTTTTAGTTCCTCTTCACTTTCTGCCATAAGGGTGGTGTCATCTGCATATCTGAGGTTATTGATATTTCTCCCGGCAATCTTGATTCCAGCTTGTGTTTCTTCCAGTCCAGAGTTTCTCATGATGTACTCTGCATATAAGTTAAATAAGCAGGGTGACAATATACAGCCTTGACGTACTCCTTTTCCTATTTAGAACCAGTCTGTTGTTCCATGGTCAGTTCTAACTGTTGCTTCCTGACCTGCATACAGATTTCTCAAGAGGCAGGTCAGGTGGTCTGGTATTCCCATCTCTTTCAGAATTTTCCACAGTTCATTGTGATCCACACAGTCAAAGGCTTTGGCATAGTCTATAAAGCAGAAATAGATGTTTTTCTGGAACTCTCTTGCTTTTTCCATGATCCAGCGGATGTTGGCAATTTGATCTCTGGTTCCTCTGCCTTTTCTAAAACCAGCTTGAACATCAGGAAGTTCATGGTTCACATATTGCTGAAGCCTGGCTTGGAGAATTTTGAACATTACTTTACTAGCTGTGAGATGAGTGCAATTGTGCGGTAGTTTGAGCATTCTTTGGCATTGCCTTTCTTTGGGATTGGAATGAAAACTGACCTTTTCCAGTCCTGTGGCCACTGCTGAGTTTTCCAAATTTGCTGGCATATTGAGTGTAGCACTTTCTCAGCATCATCTTTCAGGATTTGAAATAGCTCAACTGGAATTCCATCACCTCCACTAGCTTTGTTCGTAGTGATGCTTCCTAAGACCCACTTGACTTCACATTCCAGGATGTCTGGCTCTAGGTCAGTGATCACACCATTGTGATTATCTTGGTCATGAAGATCTTTTTTGTACAGTTCTTCTATGTATTCTTGCCACCTCTTCTTAATATGTTCTGCTTCCGTTAGGGCCGTACCATTTCTGTCCTTTATCAAGCCCATCTTTGCATGAAATGTCCCCTTGGTATCTCTAATTTTCTTGAAGAGATCTCCAGTCTTTTCCATTCTGTTGTTTTCCTCTATTTCTTTGCATTGATCACTGAGGAAGGCTTTCTTATCTCTTCTTGCTATTCTTTGGAACTCTGCCTTCAGATGCTTATATCTTTCCTTTTCTCCTTTCTTTTTGCTTCTCTTCTTTTCACAGCTATTTGTAAGCCCTCCCCAGACAGCCATTTTGCTTTTTTGCATTTCTTTTCCATGGGGATGGTCTTGATCCCTGTCTCCTGTACAAGGTCATGAACCTCATTCCATAGTTCATCAGGCACTCTATCTATCAGATCTAGGCCCTTAAATCTATTTCTCACTTCCACTGTATAATTATAAGGGATTTGATTTAGGTCATACCTGAATGGTCTAGTGGTTTCCCCTACTTTCTTCAATTTAAGTCTGAATTTGGTAATAAGGAGTTCATGATCTGAGCCACAGTCAGCCTCTGGTCTTGTTTTTGTTGACTGTATAGAGCTTCTCCATATTTGGCTGCAAAGAATATAATCAATCTGATTTCGGTGTTGACCATCTGGTGATGTCCATGTATAGAGTCTTCTCTTGTGTTGTTGGAAGAGGGTGTTTGCTATGACCAGTGCATTTTCTTGGCAAAACTCTATTAGTTTTTGCCCTGCTTCATTCCGTATTCCAAGGCCAAATTTGCCTGTTACTCCTGGTGTTTCTTGACTTCCTACTTTTGCATTCCAGTCCCCTATAATGAAAAGGATATCTTTTTTTGGTGTTAGTTCTAAAAGGTCTTGTAGGTCTTCATAGAACCATTCAACTTCAGCTTCTTCAGCGTTACTGGTTGGGGCATAGACTTGGAGTACTGTGATATTGAATGGTTTGCCTTGGAAACGAACAGAGATCATTCTGTTGTTCTTGAGATTGCATCCAAGTACTGCATTTCAGACTCTTGTTGACCATGATAGCCACCCCATTTCTTCTGAGGGATTCCTGCTCACAGTAGTAGATATAATGGTCATCTGAGTTAAATTCACCCATTCCAGTCCATTTGAGTTTGCTGATTCCTAGACTGTCTGACATTCACTCTTGCCATCTCTTGTTTGACCACTTCCAATTTGCCTTGATTCATGGACCTAACATTCCAGGTTCCTATGCAATATTGCTCTTTACAGCATCAGACCTTGCTTTTATCACCAGTTATATCCACAGCTGGGTATTGTTTTTGCTTTGGCTCCATCCCTTCATTCTTTTTGGAGTTATTTCTCTACTGATCTCCAGTAGCATACTGGGCTCCTACTGACCTGGGGAGTTCCTCTTTCAGTGTCCTATCTTTTTGCCTTTTCATACTGTTCACGGGGTTCTCAAGGCAAGAATACTGAAGTGGTTTGCCATTCTCTTCTCCAGTAGACCACATTCTGTCAGATCTCTCCAGCATGACCCGCCCATCTTGGGTTGCCCCACGGGCATGGCTTAGTTTCATTGAGTTAGACAAGGCTGTGGTCCTTGTGTGATTAGATTGACTAGTTTTCTGTGAGTATGGTTTCAGTGTGTTTGCCCTCTGATGCCCTCTTGCAACACCTACCATCTTACTTGGGTTTCTCTCACCTTGGGCGTGGGGCATCTCTTCACGCTGCTCCAGCAAAGCGCAGCCACTGCTCCTTACCTTGGATGAGGGATATCTCCTCACCGCCGCCCTTCCTGACCTTCAACGTGGGATGGCTCCTCTAGGCCCTCCTGCGCCCGTGCAGCCACTGCTCCTCAGGCGTGGGGTTGGTCCTCCCGGCCCTGCCCCTGATCTTGGACTTGGGTAGCTCTTTTCCGCCATTCAATATAAAATAAAAAGTTGAAAAAGTAAAAGTTGTGCTCTACTCCGGTAGGCTGTACTGTCTGTGACTAAACAAATGTACTGTCTATAGAAACGTCAGGATTTTTTTGAAGCACAATCTTTGGTATGTCTTGCTCCTGTTAAAAGCCATCATTTACTCTCTATTTCTTAAAGTAGACATTCTCAACTGTTTATTTCTGGGACACATCTAGCAAATATTCTCATTACAACTCTTTGTGTCTCTCTTTTCTCCCCAGTCCAGAAAGCACACTTAGGTGCATGCTATTCAAGGTAACCATATTATAAAGATGATTTTAAACCTGTTTTCTTAGTCATATCAATTGAACTAGAGTCTAACAAAGTATAACAAATACGTGATTACACTTGCCCAGTCAAATAGTGGTTTATTTGTCTCAAACATCTAGAAGCATTGAAGAAGCTAGTGAAGGTGCAGGATAGCTGCTTAAGGGGTTTTTCAAGAACCCGGGCTCTTTCTACCTTTATGCTTACCATCTTCTCATGTGACTTGGATTCTCTAATTGGCTTCCTCACCTTAAAGTGTCAGATCTATGTTCAAGGAAGGAAGAAGAGACAAATAAAAGAGACAGGAATCAAAGAAGGCATTTACCAGGTCAAACTGTGCTTTCTAATCCTTTTTTCCAGAAAGACTTACCCTCTGGCTGCTATTTACATCTCACTGGTCTCACTCCTGTCACATGGCCATTCTTACCTCTAAGAGGATTCATGAAGCTGGGTGTTTTGATCTGGGCACTTTTTTAACCTCCCCTGAAATCAGGGGTCTGGTAGTAGGAAAGAAGGGGACTAAAGTTTATTGGACAAGTAACCAACATTTTGTGTGATATATATATTGTGAACATACGTATATATATCTATGTATGGAGAAGAAAATGAAAATCCACTCTGGTATTTTTGCATAGAGAATCCCGTGGACAGAGGAGCCTGGTAGGCTGCTGTCCATAGGGTCACCCAGAGTCGGACATGACTGAAATGACTTAGCACGCATGCATGCATTGGAGAAGGAAATGGCAACCCACTCCAGTATTCTTGCCTAAAGAATCCCATGGACAGAGGAGCCTGGTGGGCTGCCACCTATGGGGTCACACAGAGTTGGACACAACTGAAGTGACTTAGCAGCAGCATAAATACATATAGGGCTTCCCAGGTGGCACAGCGGTAAAGAATCTGCCTGCTAATGCAGGAAACTCAATAGATCTAGTTTTGATTCTTGTGTTGGGAAGATTCCCTGGAGTAGGGAATGGCACTACGAAAAAGCTAGTGGAGGTGATAGAATTCCAGTTGAGTTATTCCAAATCCTGAAAGATGATGCTGTGAAAGTGCTACACTCAATATGCCAGCAAATTTGGAAAACTCAGCAGTGGCCACAGGACTGGAAAAGGTCAGTTTTCATTCCAATCCCAAAGAAAGGCAATGCCAAAGAATGCTCAAACTACCGCACATTGCACTCATCTCACAGCTAGTAAGGTAATGTTCAAAATTCTCCAAGCCAGGCTTCAGCAATGTGAACCGTGAACTTCCTGATGTTCAAGCTGGTTTTAGAAAAGGCAGAGGAACCAGAGATCAAATTGCCAACATCCACTGGATCATGGAAAAAGCAAGAGAGTTCCAGAAAAACATCTATTTCTGCTTTATAGACTATGCCAAAGCCTTTGACTGTGTGGATCACAATAAACTGTGGAAAATTCTGAAAGAGATGGGAATTTCAGACCACCTGACCTGCCTCTCGAGAAATCTGTATGCAGGTCAGGAAGCAACAGTTAGAACTGGCCATGGAACAACAGACTGGTTCTAAATAGGAAAAGGAGTACGTCAAGGCTGTATATTGTTACCCTGCTTATTTAACTTATATGCAGAGTACATCATGAGAAACGTTGGACTGGAAGAAGCACAAGCTGGAATCAAGATTGCCGGGAGAAATATCAATAACCTCAGATATGCAGATGACACCACCCTATGGCAGAAAGTGAAGAAGAACTAAAAAGCCTCTTGATGAAGGTTAAAGTGGAGAGTGAAAAAGTTGGCTTAAAGCTCAACATTCAGAAAACGAAGATCATGGCATCTGGTCCCATCACTTCATGAGAAATAGATGGGGAAACAATGGAAACAGTGTCAGACTTTATTTTTCTGGGCTCCAAAATCACTGCAGATGGTGACTGCAGCCATGAAATTAAAAGACACTTACTCCTTGGAAGGAAAGTTATGACCAACCTAGGTAGCATATCCAAAAGCAGAGACATTACTTTGCCAACAAAGGTTCGTCTAGTCAAGGCTATGGTTTTTCCTGTGGTCATGTATGGATGTGAGAGTTGGACTGTGAAGAAGGCTGAGCGCCAAAGAATTGATGCTTTTGAACTGTGGTGTTGGAGAAGACTCTTGAGAGTCCCTTGGACTGCAAGGAGATCCAATCAGTCCATTCTGAAGGAGATCAGCCCTGGGATTTCTTTGGAAGGAATGATGCTAAAGCTGAAACTGCAGTACTTTGGCCACCTCATGTGAAGAGTTGACTCATTGGAAAAGACTCTGATGCTGGGAGGGATTGGGGGCAGGAGGAGAAGGGGACGACAGAGGATGAGATGGCTGGATGGCATCACTGACTCGATGGACATGAGTCTGAGTGAACTCTGGGAGTTGGTGATGGACAGGGAGGCCTGGCATGCTGTGATTCATGGGGTTGCAAAGAGTTGGACATGATTGAATGACTGATCTGATCTGATCTGATCTGAGTATACTTGCCTGGAAAATTTCATGTACAGGGGAGCAGGGTGGGCTATAGTCCATGGGGTTGCAAAGAGTTGGACACAACTGAGCACACATGTACACACACATGCATATACATATATAATGTGAATGTATCTGTATCTATAACTATTTCTATTTGTCTATATCTATACATAAAACAAGCAAACATTTGTACTTTTATTAATAACCAGTGATTCTTCAATAGATCTCATCACAGATCATAGCATACCAGTGAGACACTGACTTCATGACTGAGAACTTCTGATCAACAGTATAAACTCCAAACCCAAAACAAAATGTACGAGGAGGGATATTACTAGTTTGACACCAGCCTAATTTCTAAATTCATGAGCTACCATTTCCAGTCCTTTGCTTCAGCCACTCATGGCGTTTCTTGATTCTTGAAAGCACCAGTTTGTAAAAACTGATTGTTTTCAGACTGGTAAAAACATTAAAAACACAACAGGAAACTGGTTGTGTTTCCTCTGTGTTCTTTGCACGTGTCTTTTTCTTTGCTTAGAAGACCCTTCCTCATCTTCTCTCTCAAGCTGTGCTTGGTTGCTCAGTTGTGTCCGACTCTTTGTGACCCCAGGGACTATTGAGCGCCAGGCTCCTCTGCTCATGGGATTCTCCAGGCAAGAATACTGGAGTGGGTTGGCATGCCATTTCTCTCAAGTTAGATGATAATTATTCTGCAGGACCCAGTCTAAATAAATAGCATCACATCTCTGGAAGTGTCCTTCCCTCTCTCAGATAGACCTATTTTTGGTGCTTTATTTACACCTCCATTAGCTCGCTTGTCATCATTAGCTTGAATGTTTGTCACTGCCGACAAGCGCTTTGGTCTTTTACAGAACAAGAACTATAATAGATGCAGCTTTTTCTACTCAATGCCTCCTGCAGCTCCTGGAATATGTTCAAGATACCTGCTTAAATTAAAAAAAAGAAAAAGCTGAATGTTATCCCCCAAATAAAAAGGATCTACAAAGAGAAGTAATGTGCTCTCAACATAGTCAATAAAAGTGCATGAATATATATGCCCCTTAAACCTGCATCTCGTTGGCTGTTGACAGAGGGGATTTTGTTTGTTTTAACTGATGCTAATAGTAATATGATTGGGTAATTAATAGTTTATTTCTCTGTATCTTTTATTCTTTGTTATTTAGGGGTTCTTGAGGTTATTCAGTTTTGTCTTTCTTTGTATAGAATTAGAGATACAGTTTATACCTTCAAAAATATTACTCTTTAAGGGAAGAAAAGCCATAAACTCATAGTTAAATATTTAACTAATGATTTGAATAATTAGGAAGAAAATGACTTGTTTAACTTTTAGACTGTTTAGTGGCTAGTGTATTTATACCTGGCAAAAATTTAGTTCTCGTCTTTAAAATGAGTTTAGGAGCAATAAGGAATTGGGTGAGGATACAGAAGGAAGTGAGAATCAAAAAACCCTCACAAAATCAGGCAGGAGGTTAGAGCAGACATGGTGAATTGCTTGTCTGATATCACATGTTCCCCACCTCCCACTTCCTCAAGTATGTGAGGACAGACATCACTAATCAATCAAAAGCGTTTTCCACCTGAGCCCAGATGTGGTCTGAGAATAGGTCTCAAAGCTATGTGCATCTTCTGTCAACAAAGAAAGGATGATAATAAGTCTATCTTTTCTCAATGCATTCTGCATAGAGGTATATTGTGTCAATACACTCCTTGTGATTGGCAGAAAGTGTGTTCCTGATTTCTTTTGCAAAGTGAAGCAGGTATTGCAACTCCAAAACTGAACTTCTAGGCACTTCCTTCTGTGAAATCTCTCCAGGATTGGTCTCAGTGTCATAAAGTCAATCATAAGTTTCCCAGTTCAGTTTCTGTACTTGACTCCTGTAACTGCTGGGAAATGAGAGGGAACATCCTAACCACAGATTTTATAACTGAGAAGGTAGAGAGCTAACAAGTACACACTTAATGGCAAGCAATATGCCAAGTGCTTTATAATTACATCATTTAGTTTTTATAACAGCTACAGGAGGTCAGTAGCATTGTCCTCATTTTACACGTGAGAAAGCAGCCTTAGAGAAATTAAATCCTTCGTGAGATCTTACAACTGGTAAATGATGAAGATAAGATTCAATCTCAGATCTGGGACATCCAGCACCATGCTATTGGATCCTGAAGAGAAAACTGTTTCTTTGGTGGTCTTCTAAAATCTGATTCATGGCTTGTTTTGATGCCATGAAGTACTTATGGTTTGGATAACAGCCTTGAGCTTTAACTTTATACTCTCCTGAGTTTTACAGACTATAGAGGCGGATGGAAAATGGATAAATGCACATTAGGTGTGTATTAGAAACAATCAACCTATTTAAGGCTTTATGCCAGTCAGGTGTAAAACTGGCTTCCTGGAGATTGTCTTGATGGATATGGAAACTGTATTTAGGTTTAATTTTCTTGCGTGTGTGTTTTCTTTTTCTCTGCAGGGCAGCGCCCATACCAAGTGATTACGGCTCGAGTTCACCCAGGAGAGAGCAATGCTAGCTGGGTGATGAAGGGGACCTTGGAGTTCCTGGTCAGCAGTGACCCTGTGGCTAGGCTCTTGAGGGAAAACTTCATTTTCAAGATAATCCCCATGCTCAACCCAGATGGTGTCATCAATGGCAAGTATGTCAGGCACCTGGCCTAACTTAGGTCACATTTATGTTACCATGATAATGGATTGTTGTTCTGCTCAATGGATTTGACTTGAGAGGTCTTGGTACTCTGGTAGGAATAACTTCTCTTGAGTTCTGTTACCTTGTACAAATATCAGGATATTCTCTATAAATATTGGTATCAATCTCATAGTTTCTTTTAATAGAAAAGTATAGATTCATAGGCAATTACTAACAGAAGAATCCTTAGAAAGAATTGAATCTAACACTCTCCTTTTAAAAAGGAAGGAATTGATGTCCATGATAATCAGATGACTCCCCGCCCACCACCCCCTGCCACCTGGGCTGGGTTAATGACAAAGCCAGGGCTCAAACTGTGATCTGATGAAGTTAAGACTGGTGCTTTTCTTTGCTTCTGAGCCTGGTGGGCCACGGCCCATGGGGTCGCAGAGGGTCGGACATGACTGAAGTGATTGAGCACACCCTGCAGATAAGTCTTTATTTTCAGTTGTGTTTTTACTTGGAGCAGGAAATGGCAACCCACTCCAGTATTCTTGCCTGGAAAATCCCAGGGATGGAGGAGCCTGGTGGGCTGCTATCTATGGGCTCGCACAGAGTCTGCAGCAGCAGCAGCAGCAGCAGCAGCAGTGTTTTACTGAATTCTGGATACAGCTGTAATAAGCTGTGTTTAAATGGAATGGCTGAAATGGTTGAAGAATGGCCACGGAATGGTTAAAAGTGAAATGACTGAAAAACGGTTGGCTGAAAGAGACAAGACTGGGGTGGTGCTTTTCCTAGCCCACTCCTACATGCCTTTCAGAATGTATATTGGGAAAGATGCATTCCACTGTTAGAAAGAGTCAGCATTTTCAGAGTTTGTGGGCTGAGGCCCAGAAAGCAGAGCAGGTTCTCAATATCTCACAGCCGGTGGATGGGGGTGACAGGGTGAACATTCATACATACCTGCCTCAAGCTGTGGAAAAAAGCTTAACATTCCTTCCTTTGGTAATAAATGATTATTTTTACTATAGGATTAGACAGTGATATCCTATGGAAAAACCAGAATTCAAGATAAATAGAAATATTGAAAGGAAACATAGTTTCAAGAGCTAAAGATGCAAAAGAAGTTGTAATTTAGAATATCCATATTAAAGAGGCAAACACATACTTTTAGAAACTAAGAAAATAGAGCAATATTGAAAATGTGAAAATAAAGAGAGATAAAATGAGAATTATAAAAAATATGAAAAAGCAAATTTCAGAGATAAAATGACTTAAATAAGAAAAATTTTTAAGAAATATAAAATAATTTCTTTCAGGAAAGAAATCCTAAATATTAATAAATGTTGAAATGCTGAGAATAGACTAGTTTCAAAGGATAAGAACAAAAAAAGAATATTGAGAAGTTAAAAAGGTTAAAGATATATAAATGGTAAAATAGTAAAAGAGGATCAGAATAAATTCCAAATGATAAAATATGTTAAATTATGCCAAGATGAAAGCAAATGAAAGCTAAAGCCTATAAAAATAAAATTAAAAAACAAACAGGAGCATACTTAACAAGTTTCCTAGTTTTGTAGCTCCCCAATTCTTTTTTTTTTTTGATGGAATTTTTTGGTGGGCAAAGAACAGGGTCCTTCCTTTTTGTATATGGTGACTGGTTGGCACAGTCTGGCACTTTTTGCATATGGTGACCGGTTGGCACATACGAGGCATGAGAGGACAAGTCCCTTAGCAGGTACCATCAATCAGACCCGGGCAGCAGTCAGGCTTCTTAGATCTCAAGCGGGACAAAGCCCTGAAGCACAGTGTCCATTCCTGGTCCACAGCACTCAGCTGGCTCCTACCACGTGTTCATTGAGCTCTAGGAATCAGCTCTAGAGTCTCATTGAATCTCTCCTCCCTGCTTGAGGGGCTAAGGATTTTATTAGCATGCTTACTTAGCCTAAATGGATGGAAAACAACTCTGCAAGCCATCTTGAGGGACATGACCTTGTTTCAAATATTTTCTCATCCAAGTTGGCTCTTTTCTGAAGTTACGTGTTCCCTTGAATTATCTGGAGTCTGGCTGAGAGTGAAAAAAGCACTGGGTTCAGAGTCATAATTCTACTTGGGAATTCTGGCTCTCCCCCGACCTACTTAGTTTTCTCTTCTATTGAAACAGGAAGCTCCCTGTTGACCCATCTGGGTAAAGGTCTTAAAAGCCTAAGGTAATATTCAAGCTTTGGAACAAATACTATAGTTTCTTCTATTTCAGATGCTCACACCTCTGAATCAGAGGCTTGGTCCAGGTCTTAGTTTGAAAGGTTAATGTGGTCTCATCAGTGAATATCCTTCTGGTCTGGACATGCTTTATTTCCAGCTGGTTGCTTTGGGTTCCCTAATGGCAGGCCAGCTTCTTCTTTATGACACCACCATTCATCATCATTACCGTTATTTATTATGACTAACTTACCCTTTTTATTTATATAACATCTTTCATCGTGGAGCTCAAAGCACTTTGTAGGTTACTTTGGATCACTCAAACCATTTTGGCTGAGAGGGATTTGGAAATCATACCCTTATTCCACTGAAAGGAAAATCCCCAGGTCATTGCACATCATTACTGAAAGACTTGAGGCTGCCATGGAATCATAACATCACATGATAAATAGGCTTAAAATCCTCAGCTCATGAGCCCTTCCCAGAACACACCTAACATATGGTTTACCTCGTTTTTGTTGAGTCCCTAAGTCATGTCGAACTCTGCGACCCCATGGACTTAGCCTGCCAGGCTCCTCTGTCCATGGGATTTTCTAGGCAAGAATACTAGAGTGGGCTGCTGTTTCCTTCTCCAGGATATTTTCTTGACCCAGGGATTGAATCCATATCTCCTCTACTGGTAGGTGGATTCTTTACCACTGAGCCACCAGGGAAGCCCATGGTTTATCTAATGTCCACTTAAATTCTTCATTGACATTCCATTTAAGGACATACACATTCCATGGTATATAATTAGGTGGATTTGTTTTTCTCTGTTTTGATCTTATGAATTTTACACATTTTGCCTAAAATGTGTAAAAATAAGGATAAGATATTACCTTCATTTTACATGTCTTAACTTCCCCAGGTGAAACCCCCTCCAAGTTTGATGCAGTTCACCTAAACATTGCTTATGTCATGTTGTTTCTGATGTTCTGACTTTCATTGGTTTTCTTGGGACACATTCCTATTCACAGGCTTCTTAACCTTAACAAAACTTCCCTGTGTGTGGTCTGACCAGCAAAGAGGCAAGCTTTGCCTAAAGATTAAAGAGCCCAAACTTGAACTTGGCACTTAATCTACCACATGAAGCTTTTCTTTTACAAGAAATGATGGGCCCCTATGGAGTTTGAGAAATCGTGTAAAGGTGGAGTAGTTTCCTTGATGCTAATGGAGACTCTGAGGATGGCTGAGAGGTTTTAATAGCAGTGGTCAGGGAGACAAAGCCAGGATTTTCTAGCAGAAATAGAGAGGGTCTTGCCAAACCAAAGGTATCTTAGCAACATATGTCTGTAACAGGAAAACAAATCACAAAGATGGTTTCCAAAAGAAACGTCCTACCATCTTGTTGGCCTGGTCATTTGTATTGAACTAGGCTGAGTTCTAAGTAATCTGGGAGGCCTGACGCAGTGATCCGTTGATTCTTATAATTCTTCCCAACATGCAATAAAAGTAGGAGACCACCGGTTGGGTTAAAGCAGAGGTGATAATGGTGGCTTGGTTAAAGCGGGAGGTGGGAGAAGACAGGCGATACCTTAAAAGGTCATCATGGCAAGTAAGTGAAGGAGAGGAAGAGATCTAATGTGAATCCCAGTTTTTGGACTTTGGTTGCTGGGTGGATGGTAGTGACAAAGAATTTTTTATAAAATCAACACACAGGCCAACATTTTGTTCCCAGTAGAATCGGAGTATATTTGTCCTTAGTATATTTGTCCTTAGTATATATACAAGTCTACAAACGTGATTACCTCTTCCAAGACCACAGTGGAAAAGAAGTAAACAACAGTAAAGAAAACAGTAAAGATGGTGTTTTGCCGTCTTGAATCCAGCAGAAACTAACACAAGATTATAAAGCCAACTCTACCCCAATAGAAAAAAAGAACAAAGGTCATGCTGTAAGTAATAGCTGACTGCTTTAGGACAGCGGTCCCCAATATCTGGATTCTAACGCCTGATGATCTTAGGTGGAGCTGATGTAATAATGATAGCAATAATGTGCACAATAAATGGATTGCCCTGAATCATCCCCAAACCATCCCTCCTGCCAGTTCATGGAAAAATTATCTTCCATGAAACCAGCTCCTGCTGCCAAAAAAGTTGGGGCTCTCTGCTCTAGAAGAAACATATGAAACTATAAAGATCAGATAAAAATATTGATGATTTTAACTATCTAGGACCATTTAAACTTAGTATGGATAGCCTTTTGTTTGTGAGTTTGGAAGGCTTTATTTTACTACATTAAAAGCCCTCACAGACTTTATCTAAGAAAATATTTAGCACCTTTTTTAAGTCAAGAAAGAATCTTTCTCTTTTACATGTATTTTCTTATCCAGTAGTAATTATGGCCCAACCGGAGTATCAGTAGATCTTCTGTATAATTTTCAGGTATGAAAATAAATTTAAATACATATACAAGGGTGAAGTCTTCAGAGCAGTTTATTTATTTTTTAATTGGGGTATAATTGCTTTACAATATTAGTTTCTGCTGTATGGCAAAGTGAATCAGCTGTAAGTATACGTATATCCCCTCCCTCTTGAGCCTCCGTCCCACACCACCAGCCCACCCCTCTAGGTTGTCACAGAGCACCGAGCTGAGTTCCCTGTGCTCCACAGCAGCTTCCCATTAGCTGTCTATTCAGTTCAGTTTAAGTAGCTGATATTACAGAGGCAGGACTATAACTACCGTCTATTCTGCATTCCTTTCTATAGAGATTTAAAAGCATTAAAATAAAAGAAACTTAAAATGTTCTAGCTGGGCGGATCCTTGTATATTACTTAGTCTCTGTCCATTAAATGATAAGGTAATTGAGACTAAACAGATAAAAATAAGTTATCACATAGTCTAGTTGAAAAATGGCACTAAAAATTGTCTAGATAATTAAAACGCTCAGGCAAACACACACACACACATGCCCAGGTTGTGTAGCCAGCTTGTGATAAGGTTGGGGTTTGGACCCGTCTCCCTCCATAGCCCATGTCAATTTTAATCCATCAGCTCTTCCCAGACTTAGATGGTGTGCTTAGTCACTCAGTCATGTCTGACTGCGACCCCGTGGACTGTAGCCTGCCAGGCTCCTCTCTCCATGGGGATTCTCCAAACAACAATACGGAGTGGGTTGGCATTTTTTTCTCCAGGGGAGCTTCCTGACCTGGGGATTGAACTGGGGTCTCCAGGATTGCAGGCAGATTCTTTACCATCTGAGCCACCAGGGAAGCCCAAGAATACTAGAGTGGGTAGCCTATCCCTTCTCCAGGGGATTTTCCTAACCCAGGAATTGAAATGGGGTCTCCTGCATTGCGGGCAGATTCTTTACCAGCTGAGGTACTAGATGGAGATGGAAGTAAAGCCTCAGCCCCATCAGCAGAAATGGTTTCTAAAGTTAGTCCTGTTTTTTTTTTTTTTTTTTAGCTTTTTATTTTATACTGGAGTAAAGAGATTAACAATGTTGTGATGGCTTCAAGTGGACAGCAAAGGGACTCAGCCATACATATGCATGGATCCATTCTCCCCTCCGATCCAGGCTGCCACATAACACTGAGCAGAGTTCCCCATGCTGGACAGTAGAACCTTGTTGGTTATCCATTTAAAATATAGCAGTGTGTACATGTTGATCTCAAATTATTGACCTTGATCTTCACATCCAGTGTGACAGGGATGAAAGAAGGCATAGCCTTCCCAGCTTTCCACAGTATTGATCCATGATAAATGAATCAGTTTATCCTTGGTTTTCCTTCATGGAATCTGAATTCCCAGCTTGGCTTAAGCCTGGACACTCTACCATATCCTGCCAGCTTTTTCCATTGTAGAAGACATCCTTCCTGTTGCCACCAACTTTCTGGCTGTAAATAGCACTCGTCTGACTTTGAATAGTTTTGGTCACTGGGCTCCTCTTCCACGGTCCTCTCTAGTACATTTTCATTCAGGTGACTATTCAGGATCACAAAGTGATTATGGTGATCCCCTTTGGGCTCACTTCACCTCTGGGCTTGGCTAGGCCTCTTCCTTCCTTTTTTTGATATGTTACCAGCTCCCCTCTTATATGATCTCAATTCTTTGAATGTATTTCAAATCTCTTCAAGATAAAAACATGTAGCACTGATTCTCAGATTTTCAGATTTCACAGATCAGTCACCTTTGAAAAAAAAGGACTATAGTGAGTATATCATCTTTTAAGAATTTGCACAAGTAAGAATGGAAGATACTCTCTAAGCTGCTGACCAACAGATTCATGAGAAATTCAACATCAGATGTTTCTTGGGCTGCCTCTTCACTTACATAAAATCCTACAAGTAACTCAGAGGTTTGTGCTGCTCGATCTTTAGATCATGGAAGTGAGCATTCTTACTTTTCATGCCACGATACATGTACTACTGGCCATGAAGACTTCCTTGTGGGTAGAGAACAATGTAGTCATTGAATGAATTGGCTATTCCCAGTATTAATCTTCCCAGAAAGGAGTGAATCCTGGAACAGGAAAAGATTCCTGACAAATGGACCTTTTAGGGGGAAGATACAATTCTTATGATCTTGAAATTAGAGAAACTCTGGTCCCCCTTACATCATCGAGGGTCATTTTAGAATGATGGCACCTAGGATGTCAAGGAGGTCTGAAGAAGCAATTGCTCAACTTGCTGCCTGAGAATGAGAACAGCTATCACCAATGATCAGTTTTAAATTTTCTATGAGTAGTTATCATCTGTTATATCCTTTATTCTTATTATTGTTATTGAGTCACTAAGTTGTATCCTACTCTTTGCGAACCCAGGGACCTCAGCACTCCAGCTTCCCTGTCCTTCATTATCTCCATGAATTTGCTCAGACTCATGACCATTGAGTCACTGATGCCATCTGACCATATCATTCTGTCACCCCCTTCTTCTCTTTCCCTCAATCTTTCCCAGTATCAGGGGCTTTTCCAAAGAGTCAGCTCTTCATATTTATTCTTAATAAAGACTCTGATGCTGGGAGGGATTGGGGGCAGGAGGAGGAGGGGACAACAGAGGATGAGATGGCTGAATGGCATCACTGACTCGATGGACGTGAGTCTGAGTGAACTTCAGGAGTTGATGATGGACAGGGAGGCCTGGCATGCTGCGATTCATGGGGTCACAAAGAGTCTGACATGACTGAGCGACTGAACTGAACTGAACTGAAAGTGCTAATAAGCCTTTCTGTCTTGTTTCAGCTGTGTTATTGAGATTGAAAGAAAGTATCTATGCCTCAGATTGGTGAAGAAGAGCAGTGGCGGTCATACTCAGAGAAACTCTTAAGGAGACAGTGAATAATAAGTACAATGGCTAGTATGTTTTAAAAATCATAGTAATATTGAGACATTTAAAAATAAAATTGTTTTTTTAATTATGAAAGGATACGTGATACAATCAAAATAATAGGTGTTGAGGAAGATGGGATTTGATTCACACAGTGATAGAAATTTGAAAGTTCAAAAGGGGAATGCAGAAGAAACCAGATGATTAATATTTGCAGAGGCAGGCACTGCCTACAAGCCTGGGGGAAGCAAAGGGAAGCTGTGGAGTTACTGGAACCCAGGGGCTGAAAGGCTTCAAAACACTGATGTTTGGAACTCTGAGAAGGAAATGTGACTTGTCATGGGCTTCAGTAGACCAAAGGTCACAGGTGAAAGGGTCAAAGAGAGTAATATCCAAATAGCAAGGGGACACATTCCACCTGCTGCTGGCACCCATGAGAGGATGCAGTGGTGCCATTGGTGTGCATCTTAAGACGCAGGGGCTGAGCCAATCACCTGGTGCTGCTCTCGTCTCTTTACTGAACTGGGAAACATAGAGGGTACCCTTCACTTCCTCCTCCTGCCTTCTTATCTCTCTCTAGCGCCTCTCATTTCAGAACCTAGCAGGAAGTCAACTGGCAAGGTAGTCTGAGCATTGCAATCTGCAGAGTTTTAGCTGCAGTGTGACAGAGAAGGAGACAGAATTGTGGGCTGAGAGCTCAGAGACAACTGGTGAAAAGCAAGCGTAAAGCGTCCACCTACAGAGTGCCCATTATGCAATTGCATTGGGCTTATTACTGTTTATATGTGACTTCTTTGTTTTCAAAAAATAAAGTGGTTTATTGTCTCCAATGGGGGAAAATGAAGCTTTATTATTGTAGAAAGTCCCACTGTGGAGAAAAAGCTTAAAGAAGAAATTAAAAAGCACCCAAATTTCAGGCTAACACATTGCATTACTCCAAGGGGTATTGTTCACATTATCATCTATGATAATTACATTGTGCCTGTGGAATTTTGTAAGATGGAGTCCCTCCCTGAATCAGGCTGCACAGAGAGATACACTATTAGGAAGATGAAGAAGATGCATTAGCGTTTGTTCATAAATCTACAGCTTCGGGTATATCAGTTATTTCTTTACATGTATTTCTATATCCAGACCCATTTTAACTTTTATAAGATACTGTATTTTATAGTAGAGTTTAAAAACAAACAGCATCTTCCTAATGGCAAAGAATACAAATGGTGTTATTCGTTTTTAAAACAGCAATCTTACTGTATTATTGGGCCATAATTAATTCAAACAGTTCTCCTTATAAACAACAGACAGGTGAAGAGTCTTGTCAGTCTCTTGACAAATTTCTCAGGTCGTTTCCTTTAAGATAAATTCTTAAAAGTCGTGTTCTTAGTGAAATGTTATGCACATTTCATATTTAATACCTATCATTGCCAGATTTCTCTCTATAGAAGATACGCAGATGTATATTCCTCCCACTGATGGATGAAAGGGCCTGGTCTCCATACCTTTTTAACGCTGCACATTATCATTCTTTTTATTCTTTGTCAATCTGATAAGATAAAAATATGATTTTTAAATTTAACTTTTTATACTTGTGGAAAAGTAAATATCGTATCCCATTTTGCAGATGGAAAAAAAAAATCGGATGCAAAAATCAGGTGACATATGCAAGGCCAGCCACACGGTTGATGTTTCACACTCAGGAATTAAACCCAGGTTTGTCAGGTTGCAAACCTCCCATTCTTTCCACCTGGCTGTGCAGTCCCACTTATGTCAAACCTTCCATACCGTCATACGGTGACGCTTCTTTCGAATGCTGTCAGCATAGAACTTGGGAAGTGTAAGCGCCTAATACGTACCTGTTAAGTCTAACTCAGGGTGAACCTGACCTTTCTAAAGTGTTTTAACATGTGGCCCTCCAGAGAGTTCATCTTCAGACCAGAGTAAGAGCTCTAAAGCAGTGGTCCACAAGCTTTTTGACACCAGGGACCCTTTTCATGAAACACAATTTTTCCACAGACTGGATGAGGATGGCTTCAGGATGATTCAAGTGCATTACGTTTATTCTGCACTTTATTTCTATTACTATTACATCAGCTCCACCTCAGAGCATCAAGCATTAGATTCTGGAGGTTGCAGACCCTTGCTTTAAAGAGCTTTGAACCAGCTCTGTCAGAAATGAACTTTCTGATACATCTTCAGTTAAATATTAGTAAGCAAGTATTGGTGTACTACTCACAGTGTTTTACTACAAAACACTGGCTATAGTTTTTCATTCAATCTTGTACAGATGTTAGAGTTAGGCCATAAAGAAGGCTGAGAACTGAAGAATTTATGCTTTTGAATTGTGGTGCTGGAGAAGACTCTCAAGAGTCCCTTGGACTGCAAGGATATCAAACCAGTCAGTCCTAAAGGGAATCAACCCTGAATATTCATGGGAAGGACTGATGCTGAAGCTGAAACTCCAGTACTTTTACCACCTGATATGAGAACCAACTCATTGGAAAAGACCCTGATGCTGGGAAAGATTAAAGGCAAGAGAATGAGGCAACAGAGAATGAGATGGTTAGATGGCCTCATCGACTCAATGGACATGAGTTTGAACAAACTCTGGGAGATAGTGAAGGAGAGGGAAGCCAGGCTTTCAGCAGTTGAAGGGATCTTGAAAAGTTGGACATGACTTAGTGACTGAACAACACCAAGAAAATTAGAAAATTAGATTTGTAACCTACCCATTTGAGGTATGATTTTTATTGAACCTGGGGGTATGATGCTTAACTGTCTCTATTCCCTTCTCATCCTTTTAGTCCCCATTCACTGTTTTGAATGAATGACATATCAGGGAGCCTGTTTTTATGTCTGGACAGTCTCCAACAGGCTAAGGTTTAATCAGCATCTTCCACACTGGGAAGATTTGTGCCCTTATGAGTTCTGCCCTATGCCCTGAAAAGCAAGGACAGCAGATGACACTCCTTTGTAGAGGGGAGAAGGAGAAGCAGGAAAATACAGGGGAGACCAGAAAAGGCAGAGGGATACTGTCTGTAGACGGTCAGCCTCTATCTGTATCACTCTCTGTCTCAGCAAGGCACTTTGTCCTCCTGTCCAAAGGCCAAAATGATCCCAAGCCAAAGAGCCTAACAGAAGAAAGTTCTACATTCTCTGTGGCCTTTGGGAAGATGAATGATCGAGTAAATGTTGTCTGGAGAAATAGTGATGGTCGTTATCCCATGCCATGCCGTGACATGACAGGAGAATGATACTCCACATTGAACTCTCGTTCCAAAGTTTCAGCTCCAAATTCTCCTTTCAGTGAGGCCCAGGAAATCCACCACTCCTGCTATGGGATCTCCCTGGGAAATATTTGCTGGCCAAAGGTGATGTTTCTTAGTTAGAGCTTAGCCATGCCAGTCATCTTTCCTTCAACGTAGGATGCAATTTCTCTTCCTGGGAGCTGAAAAAGTTTCTTAAACTTGCAATCACGGACTTTGAAAATTCAGAATGTTTTGCTCTTTTGTAGTCTCTGGACCAGAGTCATCAGTGGATGGATATTTGTTTTTAAGAAAATTTTAATTTCTTTGGATATGGAGTGAAGGTTGGTTCTTTGGATGGAAATAGCAGTCTGACTCCGTTTCTGCTTTGTTTGCTGGTCTCAGTGTTAGGGGCTCTGAGAAGAGGTGGGCAAAAGGTATTTAACCTCTTTCTCTTTGCTTTACTTTCTTTATATAGATAGTAGGGGGAAATGTTATTTTGACCCAGAAAGGATTATTTGGATGGAGGAGGAAATGTTATTTTGACCCAGAAAGGATTATTTGGATGGAGGAGGAAATGTTATTTTGACCCAGAAAGGATTATTTGGATGGAGGAGGAAATGTTATTTTGACCCAGAAAGGATTATTTGGATGGAGGAGCTATAGTTTTCTCCATTTACCTGATGCCCTCACCGGAAAAAAAAGGAACACTTACAGGAATGTGTCAGTCCAGTGTGAATGCTGAGATGCTCTCCTAGGCACAGAAAGGGAACACTTACAGGAATGTGTCAGTCCAGTGTGAATGCTGAGATGCTCTCCTAGGCACAGAAAGGGAACACTTACAGGAATGTGTCAGTCCAGTGTGAATGCTGAGATGCTCTCCTAGGCACAGAAAGGGAACACTTACAGGAATGTGTCAGTCCAGTGTGAATGCTGAGATGCTCTCCTAGGCACAGAAAGGGAACACTTACAGGAATGTGTCAGTCCAGTGTGAATGCTGAGATGCTCTCCTAGGCACAGAAAGGGAACACTTACAGGAATGTGTCAGTCCAGTGTGAATGCTGAGATGCTCTCCTAGGCACAGAAAGGGAACACTTACAGGAATGTGTTAATCTCACAGGCTCTTTTTAAAATTAAAAGGTAAAGTTTTAAAACTTTTTTTAAACATCGGAGAATAGTTGCTGTACAATGTTGTGTTAATTTCTGTTGTATAATAGTCAATGGTATGTATACATATATCCCCTCCCTCTGGGACCTCCCTCCCAGCTCCTGCATCTCACCCCTCTAGGTCCTCACAGAGCATGGTGCTGGGCTCCCTGTGTTGTACAGCAGGTTCCCACTGGTTATCTGTTTTACACAGGGGAGGGTATATATGTCAATTCCATTCTCCCACATCATCTCAGCCCCTTCCCCCTCCAAGTTCATGTCCCTTTTCTGCACCTGCATCACATAACAACAAAATGAAAGACACACATGCATTTGAGATTATTTTAAAAGTTGCAAATGTAACTGTTTTCTACCTTAAATACTTGCCTTGCAAATGTCTGCCAGCAAGTCTCAAATCATGGTCTACAGAGATTTTGCCAGACATCTGTGATGTTCCTTCTAAGAGACAGAAGGAGGTAAAGAGATCCATGAAGAACGTGGCATTTGGTGGCACTGTCTGAACCTCTGTGCGTACCTCTTAGGAAAAGTGTGAGTTAAGGGAACATTTGAGGGTTGTGGTTCTAGATGCTTTTTAACTGCCGTGTTGGAGAAGACTCTTTAGAGTCCCTTGGACAGCAGAGGGATCAAACCAGTCAATCCTAAAGGAAATCATTCCTGAATATTCATTGGAAGGACTAATGTTAAAGCTGAAGTTCCAATACTTTGGCCTCCTGATGCGAAGAACTGACTCATTGGAAAAGACCCTGATGCTGGGAAAGATTGAAGGCAGGACAAGAAGGGGACGACAGAGGATAAGATGGTTGGATGGCATCACCGACATAAGCTTGAGCAAGCTTCAGGAGTTGGTGATGGACAGGGAAGCCTGGTGTGGTTCAGTTCATGGGGTTGCAAACTCCTACATGACTAAGCGACTGAAATGAACTGAACTGCTTCTAGAGAGAGATCCGATACAGTCTTGTTGATGAACTTGTTCTTAGAGACAAAATGAAAATGATTTGCTCTGGGAACTGTGAAAGTCCTGCTGCTAAGTCATTTGCATAGTGTTAAATGATGCATAGTTCTGGGTGGATAGTTCTGGGAGGGTGCTCCCAAGGGCTTCCTTGCTCCCACCCCTTCCTACCACAGCCTGCCCACTGAGAGGGGGGTCAGCAGTCTGACTCTTCCATTTGCCTTCCTCAGATATTGCAGTGCCGAATAAGTATTACTATTTATTATTCCTAAATTTAGGATTATTAATTATATCAGCATAAACCTAATTTATGCCATCATAAACAGCGATAATAAATGCTGCCAAATGCTAATACCCAGCTCTTGCCAACTGTGCCTGTGGTTGATGGGTTCCCCCCTCTCTTCCCAGAAGCATTAAATTAAAAATGATTCAATGTTGCAGAATCATTGATCACATCGGAGCTGAGGCTCTTGGGGAAATGGGCTTGTTTTGTTAAATGCTTTTCTCCCTCATTTGCTGGGCAACTTTTGTTATCTGTCTGCACTGGAGTTTTTCTCTGTTCCTCCCCCTATAGGTGGAGCAGGGATGCAGGCAAGGAGGGAGGTGGTAGATCATTTGTTCTTCTTTCTAGATCTCCCCTTTAGACATCTCTCTTTATAGTATTACCACTCTTAACACCTTCTTTCAGCATACTGAGAAGTCTTTATAAAGCAAACCCTTGAGGATAATTTGGATGTGTTATTTCTCAATTCCCATCACGTCTACCATGTTTTTAATGATGTATGTCATGTGGCTTCCTAAAATCCATCAATTTCCATCACTGGAAAATACGAAGCACAGCTGTGACAGCTCCGCCAATACCGAGGGTGTTATTTCTTTTGCCTTTTACCCTCGGGGAGGCTCTGCTTTTATGAAGGAGGACGTAAGCCTGTGTCCCCTTGTTATGAGAACTGTAGTAAGACCTCACTGCTTTTCTCAAAGGGAACTGTTTGAACTTTTCCTGCCTTCTTCCTGGATCATTCTTTTTTTCCCATCTGGGATGACTGACGGAGGTGTAGTAAAGAAACTTTCCATCAGGTGATCCAAAGGCTGATTTAGGTCAGAGTTGTATTCTTTCCATCGATGTGGCTTTGAACAAGTTACTTAAGCTCTCCATTCCTGTTTCTTCAGTGTTTGAAGACACCTTCCCTAGGTATCATCGTGGTCAAATACCACAGCACTTTGAAACCGTTAAGCACTGTATGGAATTATAAAGGAAGGGTTCCTCGGATGGTGTTCTTTCTTTTTTTAACTAGAGGAAGGAATATGTTTTATATTTAAATTTTTATTGAGGTATAGTTGACATATGATACTACTATGTCACACACATAGTGATTTGACATTTATATACATTACTAATTTATCACCGTGATAGGTCTAGTGAGCATTTGCCAACATATGAAGTTATTGCAATGTTATTGATTTTATTCCCTAAGTTTTACATTATCTAAGCTGTGACTTATTTTATAAAATAACTACAAGTTTGTACCTCTTAATTCCCTTTCCCTGTTTCGCCAAACCCCTCAACCTTCTCTTTCTCTCCCTCTCTTTAGTTTTGATTCGTTCTTTCTTATACTTACAATTTCTTACTCTTTGCTGAAGTTCTTATTGAGTTCATCTATTATTCTCCCAGGTTTGTGAGCCTCTTTCCGATTATTTCTTTAAACTCCTCACTTGGTAAGTTGCTTTTCTCTTTTTCATTTGGTTCTTTTCCTGAGGTTTTGTCTTGTTCTTTCATTTGAAGGTATCCCTTTGTCTCCTCACTTTCCCTACCTCCCTGTGTATGTTTCTACATATTAGGTATGTCAGCTACATCTCTGGGCCTTGGAAGAGTGACTTACATAGACGTGATCACCACACAGGCTCTCCTCTGTGGGTGGCAAATGCCCTCCTCTTATGGTTGGACTGTGAGCAAAGTGGTAGGGGCAGGTCCCCAGTCCAGCTGCCTGTGAGGCCTGGCTGTGGCGGTTGCAGGTGCCCTGCTGGGTAGGGCTGCTCCTTGGCAAGGCTGTTTCTAAGGCCCAGCTGAGATTACTGCAAGTGTGCTTGTGGACAGGTCTGGCCCCCCAGAGTGGGAGTCACTTTGGAGGGGCTGCTTGGGTGGGTGGATCAGGTGTGGAGGGTCCTCAGGGGAATGCTAGGATGGGATGCGTGGTGTTAACTAGTTTGATGGAGAGGGACAGACATAGTGCTCACTAGCGCTAAGCCAACTAGAAGCCAGGGAAAGGAGAGTAAAATAAATGGTGTCCACCAGCACTTATTTCCCCAGAGAAATTCCCACTAGATCCTAGCCTGTTTAGTACACACTATAAAGTTATAAGCCAGAACTCCCTGGTAAAGAGTCTGCCTGCAATGCAGGAGACCCAGGTTCAATCCCTGGGTCAGGCCCCTGGGGAAGGGAATGACAACCCACTCCAGTATTCTTGCTTGGAGAATTCCATGGACAGAGGGGCCTGGTGGGCTACAGTCATGGGGTGGCAAAGAGTCAGACACGACTGAGCGACTAAGCACAGCACACAGCACCAGAACTCTAGGGTCAGACTGATGAGGGCTCAACAGCCTTTCCACATCTCACCTGTGCTGTGATCTGAGGTTGGGTACTTAACTCCTTTGAGCATCAACTTCTTAACCTCTTTGAGCATAAAATTGTAAAATTTCCTTGTATGATGCAAGCACGTTTCAGGCTGTGCCTCTGCACTGGAACTCAGTGGGTGTGTTTTTACAAGCTCTTCAAGAGTGGGTCTTGGTTAGCCACAACCCTCTGGCGCTCCTAAATGTAAGCCAATCTGGTTTTCAAAAGCAAACACTATGGGGGCTCATAGTGTTTTCTTCCTGGCACAGGTCCCACAGGCTGGAAAACACAACACTGGGCTCAGGCTGTTCGCTTCTCAGGGGGCATCTCCATAGCCGTGATACCTGCCTCCTGCCCCTGGTTGTCAGTGACCCCATGGTGGGGTGAGCTCTGTGACTAGGCAGCATCTCTGCTACTCCTACCTGTCTCGACGTGGTCTTTTCTTTATGCTGTTAGTTGTAGAAAATCTGTATGCGAGTCTCCAGGTCATTCTGACACAATTGCTCATATGTAATTGTAGTTCAGGTGTATCTGTGAGAGGATATAAACTCAGGAGCTTCCTACTCTGCCATCTGCATCCTGATGGTTTCCAGTTGTTTTCTGTTGCCTGTATTATAACTGTGGGACGTGCAAAGTTCTTCTCAGTCGCCAAGCCAAGCAGGCTCTTTCCTGCTTCCATTTTCTAGTGTTTCAAAGATATCAGGATAAGGTTTGGCAAGAATAGATGAGACAGATATTCTTCAGAGGTTGGGATAAGGTCAAAGGTGAGAAAGTCTCCTTTAATATATATATTTGATATATACGTATATACATGGTGTATATATATGTATATATATATATAATTACATGTATATGTATACAATTTATCGATCTTACATCCACTTCATAATTTTAAAATAACAATCACAAGGACAACAACCTCTTTAGTAAGAGCTTTGATTGACTTGTGATTATGATTTAAAAATTATGGATTGGGTTGAGAACTGAATAAATTGTATAAAGTATACAGCACTAGGGAGGCTTGGAACTGGAAGAATTCAGCTAATGCCTATTTTCTTTTCATGCTTACTTTTCAAATAAATATCAGTTGTTGTTGTTCAGTTGCTAACTCAGGTCTGACTCTTTTCGGCCCCATGGACTGCAGCACACCAGGGTCTGCTGTCTTTCACTGTCTCCTGGAGTTTGCTCAAATTCATGTCCACTGAGTTGGTGATGCCATCTCACCATCTCACCTTCTGCCTCCTGCTCCTTTTGCCCTCAGTTTTTCCCAGCATCCGTGTCTTTCCCAATGAGCCAGCTCTTCACATCAGGTGGCCAAAGTATTAGAGCTTCAGCTTCAGCATCAGTCCATCTAATGAGTATTCAGGGTTGATTTCCTTTAGGATTGACTGGTTTGTAATCCAAGGGACTGTTAAGAATATTCTCAAGCACCACAATTCAAAATCATCAGTTCTTTGGTGGTCAACTTTCTTTATTGTCCAACTCTCACATCTGTACGTGGCAACTGGAAAAACCATAGCTTTGACTATAAGGACCTTTGTCGGCAAAGTGATGACTCCGCTTTTTAATACACTGTCTAGGAGAAGGCGATGGCACCCCACTCCAGTACTCTTGCCTGGAAACTCCCATGGAAGGAGGAGCCTGGTAGGCTGCAGTCCATGGGGCTGCTAAGAGTCGGACACGACTGAGCGACTTCACTTTCACTTCTCACTTTCATGCATTGGAGAAGGAAATGACAACCCACTCCAGTGTTCTTGCCTGGAGAATCCCAGGGACACGGGAGCCTGGTGGGCTGCCGTCTATGGGGTCACACAGAGTGGGACACGACTGAGGTGACTTAGCAATAGCAGCAGCAGCAGCAGCAGGTTTTTTATAGTTTTCCTTCCAAGGAGCAAGCATATTTTAATTTCATGGCTATAGGCACCACCCTCAGTGATTTTGAAGCCCAAGGAGCGGGGGGCGAAATCTGTCACTGCTTCCGTTTTAAATAAATTTAGTTGTTCCGTTTGAACGGATGAAAATCTGGCCTCTTGTGTTTTAGAACACAGCCTCAACCTCAACCTTCAGCCTCAACCTCCATCAGGGCATCTCCAAGAGTGTTTCGGGGTATCTGTATGAGCAGTGTCTATGGTGGAATCTGTCTCCCCCAGCCTAGGGACTGCCTCCTTGGTGTACTCAGTCTCAGCATCTTAGCCAGCCTCATTGCCCAGCACCCACAGAAGCCTGGATTCCTGTGAAAGTGCGCCCCATGAGGAACCAGAAGGAAATGCACCTCTAAGCCTGGCATTGGGCAAGTGCTGGGAGCCTTGTTCTTGCAAATTCTGGGTCCTGCTGCCTGGCTGGCCGTAACAGGAAAGTCAAAGACAGCACGTAAACCTTGGTAATGTGGCTCCACCCTCCCTACCCTGGCTTCCAGGTTGTCTTTTTCTTGGAAAAGGTTATTTATCTCCCTGAGCCACCAAGCCCTTTTGAATTATTAGTCTTATTCCTTTATTGCCCTGCTTCCTTGTTGCAAATGTGTTCCTATACATCTTCACTGCGTAGGAAACTCTTTTCTATTTACAGCTTCTCTCTGCTCCTCACCCCTCCCCCTGGCCCAATAACAGCCAAGGAGATAAATAAGAAACATAACTCTTTTTGGCTATTATTTTTTTTTCTTACCCTGCACAGTAATATATATAATAACAAGAAAACAAATCTTATTACTAAAGTAATTACAATAAATAAAAAATAACCGAGTGTGGAGCTTAAGGAAGGGGGCATGTCAGGGGAGTGATTGCAACAGGATTTAAAAAATCTAATTTACTAGCACCAGTCTCACTGTTCTGTGGATGCCTCGTTTAGGAGATTGTGTCTAATTAGGGAGTGTTGTTATCACTCATTGAATACACCCGCCCCTAGCTGACTTGTACTTTGGGTCTTTGAAGGGAAAATTTGGCTCAAGGAATCCCTGGAGAAATTTCCTTGTCAGCAGCCCTGTGTTGATAACAGCTACATTTTGCATGCTAAGTTGTATAATTGTCAAAACATGGGAACTGCAAAGAACTGCATGGTATCCTTCCCTCTGATCATAGGTAATCTCCTCCTTCATCATCTAAATAGCTGGGTATTTATCCTGTCATTTGTGAATTTCTAAGTAGAGGTCACAGAGCACGCCTTTGTAAAACATGCTGGTGCTGACCAGTTCTTTTTGTTACAGTGTTTTTCCTTGAAGCCAATCTAATTTTATCTGAAAGCAATTTATGTCTCTTTGTTCTTGTGTGGTCCAGAGTGGAAATGCGGAATAGTTATTTTTCTTCATTATTTATGGCTATTATCTCATTTATGATAGCCATTTTTCCAAGTCGTTTTAGTATTTGAATCATTTCTTTTCTTTAAACTATGTCCTTGTATGGTCTGCATTTAGTATTTTTTAACTACACTGTAATTGTCCCTGTTTGGTTTCTTTAGCCTTCTTCAAGTTACCCTGGGTATGGAAGGCACTTTAGGAGTGGCATAATAGTTTTATCATGTCTTTGAGCATCATTCTTCAACATCAGCATCACAGAAACATAATCACATTTGTTAATCCATTATGTGCTCATGTGATCTAACTTACTCTGGCCAATTGGTCTTAGTCATCGAACACATTTGAAATCCAGGAAAAATGCACAGTTTAAACACATAATATGCCGTCTCATTTCTCAACCGTCACTCCTGCAACCATCTCTGAAAAACACAGCCAACATCATCGATAAAGTGGCAAATATTAATTGAGCATTTAGCAATTGTTTGATAATGCTAAACATTGTGCATGCATTATCTATTTTCATCTTCATAACAACCCTCTGTGATAAGTCCCTAATATGACTTAATCGTGAGGACATGAATTTGAGCAAATGGCAGAAGATAATGGAGGACAGAGGAGCCTGACATGCTGCAGTTTTGAGGTTGTAAAGAGTTGAACACAACTTAGTGACTCAACAACAACAACAAATTATTTTAGGAGCAAAAGGAGATAGAACACAGATAATGAAGAGGGTATAGAATTGAGGTTTGTGTATGAATGTGTGTATGTGTGTGTGCATGTATGTTTGTGTTTGTGTGTGTGTTTCTAGAACCTGTCCACTTACCAATACATTATACATGATATCAAAAGTTAAAAGAATCCTATGTTAGCACTGGATAGGCTCTTTGCATTTCAATAAATCGAGCCCTGCTCTCTTTCTTTACAGAAGATAAAAATGATGCCTAGTTAGGTTCAATAGGTTTTTAAATCCTTAGAATTTTGGAGCTGAGTATAGAGGCTAAGTCTAAAATTTTCCCCACTGAATGGCCATTTCATGTGAGGCTAATGCATTTGCAACCAATGTAGACATTTATTAATAACTTTATGCATAATCTTATGGCATTTAGGCAAGTAACACACAGCTAAGTACTTTCTACATTCTGTACTTCTCTGTGCAAAACTGCAGTCCCTCACTAGTCTAAGATGGCATCCCAGGAATGGTGAGACATCAAAGAGAGATTACACAGGGGAAACAGGGACCTCCCTGGTGAGCTGGTGGTTGAGAATCCACTTCCATTGCAGGGGATGTTGGTTCCATTCCTGTTTGGAAAGCTAAGGTCCCACATGCCACGGGACAACAGAGTCCTCATTCCTCAACTCCCGAGCCTGCATGCTACAACTAAGACTCGATGCAGCCAAATAAATAAATGAAAAGAAATATGCCAAAATGTCAAAAGGGTAAGCAGAGCATTCTTGGAAGAATGGTGAAGATTTCTTTAGGCCAATGTTTCCCAAACTGGGTCTGAAGCACGCTAGCAGATTGGTGCTAATAGATGTTTCTTAAAATGGGTGCTCTGGTTGGAAGACATTACAAATTTAATGCAAAAAGATTTCTTTGTTCAGAACCTACCAGTCCTATTGGAATATTAACTTGCATGGAGACTGTCCAATAGGGGATAAAATGCATGGCATTTACTGAACTTACTTAAACAGGGTCATACTTGTTGATATAGACCTAGAAGATCTAGAGGAATATTGTTGTTGCTGTATCATCATTAATTTGGGTCCAACTCTTTTGCAACCATGTGGACTGTAGCCAGCTAGGCTTCTCTGTCCATGGGATTTCTCAGGCAAGAATGCTACACCTATGGCTGATTCATGTTGATGTATGGCAGAGGCCAATGTAATATTGTAAAGCAATTATCCTCCAATAAAAAAGCGAGAAAAAGCAAACAAACAATAAAGAATACTGGAGTGGATTGCTATTTCCTCCTCCAGGGGATCTTCCCACCCGGGGAAGGAACCCATATTTCCTGCTTGGCAGGTGGCTTCTTTACCACTGAGCCACCAGGGAAGCCTCTTTAAAGGAATACTAGTGATCCTTCAACTTGGGTGTTGGAGAAGACTCTTGAGAGTCCTTTGGACAGCAAGGAGATCAAACCAGTCCATCCTAAAGGAAATCAACCCTGAATATTCATTGGAAGGACTGATGCTGAAGCTGAAGGTCCAATACTCTGGCCACCTGATGCGAAGAGCTGCCTCACTGGAAAAGACTGATACTGGGAAAGAATGAAGGCAGGAGAAGGGGATGATAGAGAATGAGATGGTTGGATGGTATCACCGACTCAATGGACATGAATTTGAGCAAGCTCTGGGAGATGGTGAAGGATAGGGAAGCCTGACATGCTGCAGTCCACGGGGTCACAAAGAGTTGGACACGACTGAGTGACTGAGCAACAACTTGGAAAGTGTGGCTCAAGACTTTTAAGTGAGATGCCAACGTAAAATGAAGCACATTACTTTTAAGGAAGCATATTTGCATAGTGGCTGAGAACACGCATTCTGGAGTTGTACATCTTAGGCTTGCTACTTACTGTCTGTGTGATCTTGGACAAGAAGCTTTCATGGTTTGGATTATGTGGGAAACGTTCTGAGAGGGAGATTTGCTATAGTATGTTTATTGTAGCATGCTTTTGAGAATAACACCTGTGAGGGAATGGAGGTAGCTGAACCAGGACTAGCGTAGGGTTGATTACTGACGAAGTTATTGCAGAGGCCTCAGGTGATGAACGGGAAATTCTGCAGCTGGGGTAGGCTTTGGATATCCTGAGTTAAACCGTGTGAACTGAACCTTTCCTTTGTGAATCTGACTAATGACCAATCATTAAATGTGGGCTGTCCCTGGGGAGAGGGTGCAACCTTGGCTAAAAGCCTTTGGACAACTCCTCAGTTCCTCAAGGAGGTACGCAGCCATGAGCCTCAGTGGCCAACAGCAGCTTAAGGATGAGTTCTTCAGTCCTAGAGGGATACTCTGAGTGAAACGCCACAGTTTCTTCTGTGCTTCACTTTTCTCTTCTGTAATGTGGGCATAATATAAAATTGATATGGGTTAAATGAGTTATTGTACAATGTGCTTACTATTTACTAGTGATGAATAAGTATTAAGATAATAGCATAGACAACAATTTAGATAATACAATAGGTAATAAGAATAATTAAGATAACAATACTTAAAATAAGTTATCATGGAATTCGTAGTTAGATTTAAGCCCATGAAAATTGGAAGAACAAAGATTTTTTTACTCCTAGTAAACTGAAAACAATTTTAGTCCCTCTGTGTTATCATATGTTCACACCAGTGGTTCTCTGTGAGACAATAAAGCAAGTAGCAAGTATTCTATCTTCTGATGTGCTCTTTCCCTACTAATGTAGGACTCTGTGATGAGAACAGTCTACTCCTTCAGAAGGCATTCCCTTGGATAGTTGGGATATATATATACACACACACATACATATACACCTGGGAAAGTGTATATACAGTGTTTTTATATACACACACATATGTGTGTGTGTGTGTGTGTGTGTGTGTATGTATGTATATGGGCTTCCCTGATGGCTTAGATGGAAAATAATCTGCCTGTAATGCTGGAGCCCTGGGTTTGATCCCTGGGTAGAGAAAATCCCCTGGAGGAGGAAATTTCAACCCACTCAAGTATTCTTGCTTGGATAATTCCATGGACAGAGGAGCCTGGCAGAATACAGTCCATGGGGTCTCAAAGGGTCAGACATAACTGAACAACTAAGTGTGTGTGTGTGTGTGTGTGTGTGTATACACACACTGGGTATAAATATATAGTTTCCCAGATTTATATATATATATATATATATATATATATATATATATATGTGTGTGTGTGTGTGTGTGTGTGTGTGTATGTATACATGAATCTGGAAAATTATTCAGAATTACTTTGTTCAGGTTAGGCATTCCATTCTATAGATTAAAAAAAAAAACACTTAGAGATTTGATGCTGCTTATAAACTTTTATTCAGTTCCCCAGAATAGGTAAGATCAAGTCAAAAGACAAATGACGCTCCCATTCTACTATTTCCATGAATGTAATTTTCTCGGACATATATCTTATTCCTCATGGATTAATTCAAAGAGTAAGATAGTGTGAATTATAGATGAATATATTTCTGTGAATATATTTAAATGCAGAGCTCTAAAGAATAGCAAGGAGAGATAAGAAAGCCTTCCTCAGTGATCAATGCAAAGAAATAGAGGAAAACAATAGAATGGGAAAGACTATAGAGATATCTTCAAGGAAATTAGAAATGTTCCAAGGGAACATTTCATGCAAAGATGGGCACAATAAAGGACAGAAATGGTATGGACCTAACAGAAGTAGAAGATATTAAGAAGAGATGTCAAGAATACACAGAAGAACTATACAAAAAGATCTTCATGACCCAGATAATCATGATGGTATGGTCACTCACCTAGATCCAGACATCCTGGAATGCTAAGTCAAGTGGACTTTAGGAAGCATCACTATGAACAAAGCTAGCAGAGGTGATGGAATTCCAGTTCAGCTACCTCAAATTCTAAAATATGATGCTGTGAAGGTGCTGCACTCAATATGTCAGCAAATCTGGAAAACTTTGGAAGTGGCCATAAGAATGGAAAAGGTCAGTTTTCACTCCAGTCCCAAAGAAAGGCAATGCCAACAAATGTTCAAACCACCACACAATTGCACCCATCTCGTATGCTAGTAAAGTAATGCTAAAAATTCTCCAAGCCAGGCTTCAGCAGTACGTGAACTGTGCACTTCCAGGTGTTCAAGTTGGATTCAGAAAATGCAGAGGAACCACAGATCAAATTGCCAATATTTATTGGATTGAAAAAGCACGAGAGTTCCAGAAAAACATCTACTTTTGCTTCATTGACTAGGCCAAAGCCTTTGACTGTGTGGATCACAATAAACTGTGGAAAATTCTTAAGGAGATGGGAATAAGACCACCTGACCTGCCTCTTAAGAAATCTGTATGAAGGTCAGGAAGAAACAGTTAGAATTGGACATGGAACAACAGACTGATTCCAAATAGGGAAAGGAGTATGTCAAGGCTATATATTGTCACCCTACTTATTTAACTTCTATGCAGAGTACATCATGAGAGACGCTGGGCTGGGTGAAGCACAAGCTGGAATCAAGATTTCCGGGAGAAATAGCAATAACCTCAGATATGCAGATGACACCACTCTTATGGCAGAAAGTGAAGAAGAACTAAAGAGCCTCTTGATGAAAGTGAAAGAGGAGAGTGAAAATGTTGGCTTAAAGCTCAACATTCAGAAAACTAAGATCATGGCATCTGGTCCCATCACTTCGTTGCAAATAGATGGGGAAACAAACAGTGGAAACAGTGACAAACTATTTTCTTGGGCTCCAGAATCACTGCAGATGGTGACTGCAGCCATGAAATTAAAAGACGCTTGCTCTTTGGAGGAAAAGTTATGACCAACCTAGACAGCATATTAAAAAGCAGAGACATTACTTTGCTGACAAAGGTCTGTCTAGTCAAAGCTATGATTTTTCCAGTGGTCATGTATGGATGTGAGAGTTGGACCATAAAGGAAGCTGAATGCTGAAAAATTAATGCTGTTGAACTGTGGTGTTGGAGAAGACTCTTGAGAGTCCCTTGAACTGTAAGGAGATCCAACCAGTCCATCCTAAAGGAAATCAGTCCTGAATATTCATTGGAAGGCCTGATGCTGAAGCTGAAACTCCAGTACTTTGGCCGCCTGATATGAAGAACTGACTCATTTGAAAAGACCCTGATGGTGGGAAAGATTGAAGGTGGGAAGAGAAGGGGACCACAGAGGATGAGACGGTTGGATGGCATCACCGACTCAATGGACATGAGTTTGAGTAAACTCTGGGAGTTGGTGATGGACAGGGAGGCCTGGCTTGCTGCAGTCCATGGGGTTGCAAAGAGCGGGACACCACTGAGTGACTGAACTGAACTGACTGATATTTCTGTGACTTAATCATTCAGCCATGTAATAATAGAGAATTTAGCATTTAGTCCAGCTTCTCTTCTTGTATTTGATATTCCTTGATGGCTTTCCTGCCATCATATAGCCAAATATTGTGTGCTTTGGCATATTCATACTGTATAAACTTGTTTTATCTCATGGGAATTTATATCATTGCTGGTACTCCTATCAGAAAGTCTTCTCTTGAAGAGATGTCTTCTCTTGAACCATGCTAAAATATCTCTCCTTGAAAATTCTGTCCTTGATGTCATGTAGAATAAGCTAAATCAATCCTCTTCAGACATTTACCTAATTGAAAACCACCCTCACATCACTCCCATGAGACTTCCTTCCTCCAGAGTAAGCATCTCTAGTTCCTTCTAGTTCTCTTGTGATCACTGTTTTTTATTCTCCCACTCTCCTGACTACTCACTGATTTACCTCACTCATTAATTCACTGAAAGTTTGTTGATCATCTGGTAAACTTATGGGTGCAACAATGAGCTCACTAAGCAGTTCACAGTATAGAGGTGGACAAAGACAATATAATTCAGTGTTTGAAGCGATCTGATAACTGTGAACTGTAGGGATGCTCAGAGGAAGGACACCTGGCTTAATCTTGAGATCAGGAGCAACTTCCTTTGACGTCTACATTGAGAGCTGAAGGAAGAGTTAGCCAGGAGCAATGCATGTATAGGACAGTAGAAGTAGGGAGATATTAGAACTCTCTATAGGAGAAGCCAGAATGCTTGTAAGTCTAGAAATATTGAGCTATTATAGTAGGATTCTCAGATGACCACCATTATCATTCTGAAAATCAAATTGCTATTCATGAAGTCTGAAGTATGAAGACTTAAGGTCTTTGGATGGCCTCATCATATGGCTAACTCATTTTCAATTTAGTGTCAAGTAAAGTCCTGAACTCCTTTTTTCTAATAATGGCCATTAGCATGAATGTTTCCAGCTACATCCCTGGATAGTGGATCTGGAAGGACCACATGCTTGAGCTTACACTTACTCCAATTTCATCTGATTAGATTCCATTCTTACAAGACCACTTTGGATCTTGAACTTGCCATGCATTTCACTTGGCCCTCTTCTCATTTGCAAGGAGACTTCACTGCTGACAGGAATTTCTTTTATCTTTTTTACTCTGCTGTTGATACATTTGTTGAACTTGAGTGAATCAAGTACAATAGACTAGAATACATATCACCCAAAACAGATCCATTTAGTTATGATCATTCAAGCACATTCTAATCTATTTGAGTGCTGCCATTGAACCTATCTCTTTTTATATGATGTGCAGGGGTATCTTGAGTGACTCTTGCAAATTCCTCACTGAAGGCCTGTTAAACTCTGTCTCCTTATCTAATAACCTGTCAAAGTGTGAAATGAAGTTGGGCTGGAACAGCTGGAATAATTCCTTAAGTTGTTCTTGGTGATAGGCGCTGGTTTCTATGATTTCTGCTTCTTTTTCTGGGCAGCCCCACACTTCCTTGTTAATAGGTTTAAGAGTGTTGCTGAAGGTCATTGTCAAGCTCACTGATTTTATCTGCTGTTTTCTCCTTTTCACAAATGGAGGGGCGTGCGTGCATCTTCAGTCTTGTTGTGAATTCTCCATAGACCACTGCCACTGACTCCGGCTACAGGTAGAGTCAGTCAAAGCCTCGAAAAGTGAAAAGGAGACCTCAGCTCCTGACTGAGGGTAGCTCAAACATCCCAGGGTCATCTCTAGGTGATGTGTTATTTACTTTCCCTCTGCCCAGAACAGCCCATGCGCAGTGCTTGTCAGGATGATTTATTCTAAGGGCATGAGAGCTGCAGTTCTCTTGACCTCAGGGCACTGAACTAAATCATACACATGGGTCAAAATCATTGGGATTTCAGGTATTTTAATCTAGAAAAATCTTTATTTTACTTATATTGATTTATTTTTTAATTATTAAAATTTATTATTTAATTTTAATTTATTATTTAATTATTACAACTTATTAATTTCTAGTGGAATATAGTTGCTTTACAATGTTGTGCTAGTTTCTGAAGTAGTGAAATTGCTCTGTCGTGGCCGACTCTTTGCTGCCCCATGGACTGTAGCCTGCCAGGCTCTTCTGTCCATGGGATTCTCCAGGCAAGAATACTAGAGTGGGTAGCCATTCCCTTCTCCAGAAGATCTTCCTGACCCAGGGACTGAACCCAGGTCTCTTTCATTGCAAGCAGATTCTTTACTGTTTGAGCCACTAGGGAAGCTCATACTGAAAAGTATCTGAGTATTTTTCAGTGTTAATTTCTACTCTACAGCAAAGTGAACCAGCCATACATATACACATATCCCCTCCTTTCTGGATTTCCTTTCCATTCAGGTCACCACAGAACACTGAGTAGATTCCCGTGCCATATAGTAGTTCTCATTAGTTACCTGTTTCATACATAGTATCGGTAGTATATACATGTGAATCTCAGTCTCCCAATTCGTCCCATACTTCCCTTTCCCTCTTTTGTATTTATATATTTGTTCTCTATGTCTATGTCCTTCAGGCGTGTCCAACTCTCATGGAATTCTCCAGGCCAGAATACTGGAGTGGGTAGCCTTTCCCTTCTCCAGGGGATCTTTCCAACCCAGGGATCAAACCCAGGTCTCCCACATTGCAGGCAGATTCTTTACCTGCTGAGCCACAAAATCACTGCAGATGGTGATTGCAGCCATGAAATTAAAAGATGCTTACTCCTTGGAAGGAAAGTTATGACCAACCTAAATAGCATATTAAAAAGCAGAGACAGTACTTTGCCAACAAAGGTCCGTCTAGTCAAGGCTATGGTTTTTCCAGTGGTCATGTATGGATGTGAGAGTTGGACTGTGAAGAAAGCTGAGCGCCGAAGAATTGATGCTTTTGAACTGTGGTGCTGGAGAAGATTCTTGAGAGTCCCTTGGACAGCAAGGAGGTCCAACCAGTCCATCCTAAAGGAGATCAGTCCTGGGTGTGCATTGGAAGGACTGATGCTAAAGCTGAAACTCCAATACTTTGGCCACCTCATGTGAAGAGTTGACTCATTGGAAAAGGCCCTGATGCTGGGAGGGATTGGGGGCAGGAGGAGAAGGGGACGACAGAGGATGAGATGGCTGGATGGCATCACTGACCCGATGGACGTGAGTCTAAGTGAACTCTGGGTGTTGGTGATGGACGGGGGGCCTGCAGTGCTGTGATTCATGGGGTCGCAAAGAGTCGGACACGGCTGAGCGACTGAACTGAACTGAACTGATGTCTATGTCTCTATTTCTGTTTGCAAATAAGATCATCTGTACCATTTTTTCAGAGTCCACATATATTTGTTTTTCTCTTTCTGACTTACTTCACTCTGTATGTAGTCTCTAGGTTCATCCACCTCTCTACAAATGATCCAGTTTTGTTCCTTTAATGGTTGTGTAATATTCCATTGTATATAAATACCACATATTTTTAATTTACTTCTATTGATTTAATGTTCTTTATACCAATAGAGCTCCTTCTTGGCTATGATTAGATCCTAGATTGTAAAGTTTATCAACACATTTTTTGATGTATGACACATTATAAAATATATGTCCTACCTATTATAGGCACTTTTAATATGAAAATGTTGTTCACCTGTGATAAGTTTGAGGGGGTTAAACAGCAAAATTCCAGACTATTAATATAACTTGGGAAACAACTTAAATCAATGATTAAATTCATAGTTGTGAGAAGACTTTTTTTTTCTACTAAAAAGTGTTCCTGTCTCCAGTTAAAATTCTGGTAATTTACACCAGTGATTTAAAAATGTGGTTGATCATTAGAATGCCTTGAGGAACTTTCTAAAAGCACAGAGTTCAAGGTCACCTCCTCAGAGTTTCTGATTTCTGATTCAGGAAGCGAAGGAGGAATCTAGGAATCTGTGTTTTAGTATATTAAATAATTCTGAAAATAGAGCAATAGTATGCTACTTGTCTTCATAAGCCTTGTGACAGTCACACTGTCAGAGAATTGTGAAGAGAGGTTATGAATATAAGTATATATATATGTGTGTGTGTGTGTGTGTGCACGTGTGTGTGTGTGAGAGAGAGAGAGAAAGAACAAAAACATAAAAAACTATACATATGAAGAAAATTCACCAAAAGGAACAAGAAGAAGCCATCTCCATGTGAGAGGCAGGAAGCATTTTTTTCAAAGTATCCACTACAGATGAGGGTGGCCACATCTCTGCTGTCCACTGGAACATCCCAGGTGGCTCAGGAGTAAACAATCTGCCTGCCAAAACACAGGAGATGCAAGAGACATGGGTTTGACTCCCTGGATCAGGAAGATCTCCTGGAGTAATAAATATCAACCTGCTCCAGTATTCTTGTCTGGAAAATTCCATGGACAGAGGAGCCTGGTGGTCTTTAGCACATGGGATTGGAAAGAGTCAGACATGACCGAGCACAACAGAACAAGCACATGTAGCAGAAAATAGAGGAACCAATACAGGAATGAAGCTCAGACTTTGTACTTAGAGCCTGAACACTGAAGGCTTATACACAGAAAGACTGAGAAATCTCTGAAGTTAATGTTGAAGATCTCATACAAGGGAATATCCATTTTGCCAAAGGCAGATGGGGAAGAAATCCGCATGGGATC
This sequence comes from Bos grunniens, assembly GCF_055505025.1. Lineage (NCBI taxonomy): Eukaryota > Metazoa > Chordata > Mammalia > Artiodactyla > Bovidae > Bos > Bos grunniens. Next base: position 53,113,591 of record NC_141185.1, on the reverse strand, counting down.
AGAAAAATTTAGTGGACAATCTAAAACCACCTTCAGCTTCTAGAGATCCAGGACAAAGAAAATCTCCTTATCCATATCTACCAAAGAATTCTGCTTAGTCCTTTGTAAAAAACTGTGTGGAAGTCATCTTTATTGGAGAACTGTATCATGGTATGTGTTGTATATACATGTATATATGTGTGTGTCTGTGTGTATGCATTAGATCATAGATCGTAAAGGATATCTGAGCATTTTTTATAGTGATGCATTATGAAAACTATGTCCTGTATATCTTAGGCAGTGTTTGGCTGCCATATGTATAAGATATCAGCCATTTGTTTAAGTAAGCCCAAAAGGATATTGCATATGGTTCCATAGTGTGGGTTCATCCATACGTGTCTAACTTCCTTTGCCCCTCATTGAAAGGACTGCTTCAGGTAATTTCAACCTTAGCCAGCTAGACCAGCTGACAAACTGGTGCCTCTGATAAAGGTGGCCAGAGTGAGCAGTGGAAATGAGCAATGTCCCTGGTAAATGCGACATGACAGAGGTCTGTTCTGCTCTGAGAATGCAATGCAGTATAAATGCACACATCAGTTGACATCTATGGATCTTGTTCTAAAGCTGCCCAAGTGGGTCTACTGAGATATTTATCTTGTCTGTTTTTGTTATGTGCTTTGTATTTATTTTATTTACCTCAGGTCAAATGGTGATCATTTAAAGAAATGTACTTCATATTTTCTTCGTCACTGTATTACTCTGTTTTCGGCTGAACTGATAAATCCTTCCTGGGAAAGATACTGCAGAGAAATACTTTTTCATGGTAAGAAGGAAAAAGAGGAACAGTTCATGAGATGAAATTATAAAAGCTTCATTTTATAGGGTGATGACAAATGTGCTAGACCTTTCTGTAATATCCATAACCAAGAAACAGGAATTGCATAGGGATGAATATTAGCGTCTTTCATTAGACGTTTTAGTACATGCTGGAGGTCATTAATTAGGCAATATTTCTATGAGCTTCAAACTAGGACATCTCCAGAGTCCTATATGACATTTCCAGCTTTATACTGCCATTGAGTGTCTTTTAGGTTGTTTTCTTTTTCTTTTTTTTCAGTTCATTTTAAGCATTTAGATCCATGCGTGTGTGCCTGTTATGCTGCTTCGGTTGTGTCCAACTTTGTGTGACCCCATGGACTGTAGCCCGCCAATTTCCTCTGCCCATGGGGATTCTCCAGGCAAGAATACTGTAGTGGGTTGTCATGCCCTCCTCTAGGGGATCTTCCCAACCCAGGGATTGAACCAGAGTCTCCTGCATCACCTGCATTGGCAGGAATATTCTTTACCAGTTAAGCCCCATTGAAAGGGAGTGACCTGAAAAACGGAGCCAGCGTGAAGGCAGAATTGTCCACAAATGCAAATGAAACTCTGGGAATTTGGAACTCTTGTCTAGAACAGCTTTGGGCTGAAAACTGTACAACAAAGAGCTGGACAAAGAGGAAATTTTAGTGTCCCTAGGAGCCAACAGCAGTCTCTAGGTGCCAACCTTGGCTTGAGGAATCATATCGTTTACTATTCAGTACCCTCAAGTAGGGCAAAAATTGTAAAGACGAGGGAAAGTACTGGATGCTTGGGGCTGGTGCACTGGGACAACCCAGAGGTATGGTACGGGGAGGGAAGAGGGAGGAGGGTTTAGGATGGGGAACACATGTATACCTGTGGTGGATTCATGTTGATATATGGCAAAACCAATACAATATTGTAAAGTTAAAAAATAAAATAAAATTTTAAAAAAAGAAAAAAAAAGATCCAACTCTTACTTTGGACATTCTTCGCTTTTCTTCTCATCTTTTTCTCTATATATACTAAGACACTGGGACATTAAGGATAATCTACTTCTTAGTGTCCTGTTTAGAGACAATATTGGGAAGAGGATACACTTTGTGTTTTTAATATGTGCTAAATTATTATTTTATGAGTTGACTTGAGTTCTATGTTTTCTCTGAGAAAACCAAGCAAGAGAAAATCTGAAATGGGGAAGATTATGACTAGAACTAAATTCACCATAGGTATCGCCAGTCATGAGGATGGATTCACAGCAGAGTTCACAGAATAAGATCTGGAGGTCTTTAACAGGTCTTTGGATTCCTACCTGCCTGGGAAGTTGATGAACTAAGTCTTTCCAAAAGCAGCAAGTGGCACAAAACCCTTTCTTTTTTTTTAATTTTTAACTTTTTTCTTTCTTCTTGAAGTATAGTAGATTTACAATGTTTCAGGTGTAGAGCAAAGTGATTCAGTTATACATATGTACATATACATATATATATATACTTTTTCATATTCTTTTCCATTATAGCTTATTAGAAGATATTGAATATAGTTACCTGTGCTATGCAATAGATCCTTGTTATTTATCTATGTTATATATAGTAGTATATATTAGTTAATCCAGAATTTCTACTTTATTCCTCTGCCCACTTTCCCCTTTGTTAACCATTGCTTTTTTTTCCCTTCTGTATATGTGAGTCTATTTCTGTTTTGTAAATAAGTTTATTTGTATCATTTTTTTAGATTCCACTTATAAATGATATCATATGATATTTGTTTTTGTCTGACTTCACTTAGTATGATCATCTCTAGGTTCATCCATGTTGCTGCAAATGGCATTATTTCATTCTTTTTTTATGGTTGAATATATATGTGTGTGTGTGTGTGTGTGTGTGTGTGTGTGTATGTATATGGAACCTGCCTGTCAATGCAGGAGATGCGAATTTGATCCCTGGGTTGAGAAGATCCCCTGGAGAAGGAAATGGCAGCCCACTCCAGTTTTCTTGCCTGGGAAATCCCTTGGACAGAAGAGCCTAGTGGGCTACAGTCCACAGGGTCACAAAGTGTTGGGCATGACTGAACGACTAAGCGCACACACACGCAGGCCTTTCCTGCCTTGTAATTAAATGCATTTGCACATTGGTTGACTCATGTTCTCAGTGATCACTGAAAGTAAAAAGCATAATTGAAAGGTTTATCTTCTGGATTTCTTGGTGTGTCCTGGAGCAGGAAGTCTCAAAGAACAAAGCCATGGACAAATGAAGACTGAGAGACAGAACAGATCTAGGAGCGGAACTAAGGGTTAACAGTCCTTCTTCACTATCTCTTCTCACAAAGGAATTGCCAGGGGTGCTCATTCCCCACATCACTAGGCTGTGAGAACCTTAGGTCCAGAACCGAAAGCAGAGTAGTCTCTCTGTTGGGAGGTGTCTCCTTACTCCAGAGCCGTGGGAAAACAGACACGCACTTGTATCTCTTGCTGTTGCTGCTTAGTCACTCAGTGGTGTCAGACTCGTTGTGATCCCACAGGCTGTAGCCTGACAGGCTCCTCTGTCCGTGGGGTTTCACAGGCAAGAATATTGGAGTGGGCTGCCATTTCCTTCTCCGGGGTATTTTCTTGACCCAGGGATCAAACCTGGTCCTCTGCACTGCAGGTCAGTTCTTTATTGCTGAGCCACTGGGAAGTCCCATTTGTATCTAGCATGCTGGCCTAAAACATGTGAGCTTTGTCTCTGCTTTCCTCCAGGGCCAACCTTGTAACAGAGCTGCATCATATTAGTCACTCAGTCGTGTCCGACTCTTTGCGACCCCATGGACTATAACCCTCCAGGCTCCTCTGTCCATAGGATGCTCCAGGCAAGAATACTGGAGTGGGTTGCCATACCCTCTTCCAGGGGATATTCCCGACCCAGGAATCGAAGCCAGGACTCCTGCATAGCAGGAGGATTCTTTTACCATGTGAGCCACCAGGGAAGCCCACAGAGCTTCATGGGCTGGGTCTATTCTATACCATTGGAATTGAAAAAAAAAAAAAAATCTAAAACTTCACCTTTGCAACACATGCATGGTAAATAGAAAAGACAAGGAAAGCTGTGATTTTTCTTTGAAAGTAAAAGTTTAAAAAATGCATTGAGCATAATAGACTGTCAGCCACACTATCAAGCTGAAAATTATAGCTGGGCCCTGCAGACTTCCAATGTAAATCTGACAAAGAGGGGAACAGACAAGTATGGTACAAATGCTGCCTGGGATCGTAACTTCAATTCATCTCTGAGGAATCAACATGAAGGGCCTCCTCTCCTGGATGCTCATAAGCCCTATAATTTCAAGCTCTGTTCTCACCATGTGGGTGAATACAACCTTGAACTATGTCTGCATTTTTCATTTTATTTCAGGCAAATGAATTTCTCACAGGGCATGTTATTTGTGCAATCAGGCATCCTTTTTATCATTGCCTTCGAGCTTTGCTGTGAATAATGCCAAGATAGCCAGAGACATAAATAAACTGAAACCTAAGAGAAACCCATGTTGCAACAAATGGCCACAATATATTGACTTTGATGAATATTCTTTACTGTTGCCCATGCTGGCCTGGAGTTCAGTCAGCTCTTTAGCTTTTGATGACTGAGTTTGGAGTTGTTCTTTTGGGAGACTAGTATCATGAAATCTAGCCTGTTATGATTCCAATATTTTCTTTTCTTGCAAATAGAATATCATGCTTTGTCTTATCCAATCTTAGAATTTCTAAGACTCTGAACACTAAAGCATAATATTAATGTTATTATATTTTGAGAGAGTACTCAAAAAAAATGGGGCTTCCCTGGCGGTTCAGTGGTAAAAGTCTGTTTGCCAATGCAGGAGACATGGGTTTAATCCCTGGGTTGGGAAGATTCCCTGTAGAAGGAAATGGCAACCCACTCCAGCATTCTTGCCTGGAGAATTCCATGGACAGAGGAGCCTGGAAGGGTATAGTCCATGGGATTTCAAAAGAGTCAGACACGACTTAGCCACTAAACAACTCACAAATCGCAAGTCATTCTTTTAGTGCATAGGTTTTAGTTGTGATATATTGGATTTTCTTGAGTCAAGATAAAAAAGGATTATTTTTTGTTTTTAAAATTTTATTATTGAAGTGTAGTTGATTTACAATATTGTGTTAGTTTCAGGTATACAGTAAAATGACTCATATATATATATATATATATATATATATATATATAGTGTGTTAGTTGCTCAGTTGTGTTCTACTCTTTGAGGCCCCAGGGACTGTAGCCCACCAGGCTCCTCTATCCATGGAATTATCCAGGCAAGAATACTGGAGTGGGTCGCCAGTCTCTTCTCCAGGGGATCGTCCCTATCCAGGGATGGAATTGGCGTCTTCTGCATTGCAGGGAGATGTGTGAGCCACCATGAAAGCTCTCTCTCTTCCTCTGTCTGTCTGTCTGTCTGTCTCTCTCCCTCTGTCTCTCTTTTGCAGGTTATTTTCCTTAATGGGTTATCACAAGGGAGAGTAAGTCCTAGCTATTTATCTATTTATTTATATGGTAATGTATATGTGTTAATCTTAAACTCTTAACTCATCCCCTCCAATTTCCCCTCTGGTAAACAATAAGTTTGTTTTCTATATTTGTGAGTCTGTTTCTGTTAAAAAAGAATTCTTAAAATCAGTGTTTATTATGTGACTGTAACAGTGCTAGTAATTTATATTACAAAAGCCTATTTAGTTGTTGTGACAACCCACTGGGAGTGATGATATTAAAATCCTCTATGCAGGAAAGAAAACATAGGCCCAGAGGGGTTGACTAACGTTCTCTGTGTTACTCAGCTACCAAGTAGTGACACTGGGATTTGAACCTGCTCTGACTCCAACATACCAGTATGTAATGATAGCTGTGCAATGAAACCATAGTTATTTCACTCATGGTGTTTAAACTATCAGCATTTTAATGGGACCCAATTGCTTATAAACTGTGAGACCTTGCTATGAACCCATTTGCCAGAATGGGCCTGTGGTTGTTGTTCAGTTGCTCACTTGTGTCCGACTCTTTGTGACTCTATGGACTGCTGTGCAGCAGGCTTCCCTGTCCTTCACCATCTCTCAGAGTTTGCTCAAACTCATGTCCATTGAGTCAATGATGCCATCCACCCATCTCATCCTCTTTCATCCCCTTCTCCTTGTACCTTCAATCTTTCCCAGCATCAGGGTCTTTTCCAATGAGTTAGCTTTTCGCATCAGGTGGCCAAGGGACTGGGGCTTCAGCTTCTGTATCAGTCCTTCCAATGGATATTCAGGGTTGACTTCCTTTAGCGTTGACTGGTTTGATCTCCTTGGTGTCCAAGGGACTCTCAAGAGTCTCCTCCAGCGCCATGATTGGAAAGCATCAGTTCTTCAGTGCTCAGCATGACCCAGTGTCAAGAGTCAGTGCCCCCTGGTCAGTCTCACTCTGGGACTGTCAGGTTCAATGTCAGCTTCACTACTCAAGTGATCTTGGAAAAGTTACATAAAGTCTTTTATAGGTAGTCCTCTCTCCTGTAAAATAAATATAACAATTCCTCCATTACTCAGAATGTGGTAGGATGAAAGGAAATGACACATGTGAATGGTTCAGCAGAGTGCCTAGTGCATAATGAGAAATTCATAAAAGTATATATTACCACATAAATTTCTGAGTTATCTGCATGCATGTAAGGAATGATGCTAAAGCTGAACTCCAGTACTTTGGCCACCTCATGTGAAGAGTTGACTCATTGGAAAAGACTCTGATGCTGGGAGGGATTAGCGGTAGGAGGAGAAGGGGACGACAGAGGATGGGATGGCTGGATGGCATCACTGACTTGATGGACATAAGTCTGAGTGAACTCCGGGAGTTGGTGATGGACAGGGAGGCCTGGCGTGCTGCAATTCATGGGGTCGCAGAGTCGGACACAACTGAGCGACTGAACTGAACTGAACTGAAGCTAAGTCATTTCAATTGTGTCCAACTCTTTGCAACCCCATGAACTGTAGCCTGCCAAGCTCCTCTGTCCATGGGATTCTCCAGCCAGGATACTGGAGTGGGTTGCCGTGCCCTCCTCTAGGTGATCTTCCCAACTCAGGGATGGAACTTGAGTTTTCTGCAACTCCCGCATTGCAGGCAGATTCTTTACCACTGAGTCACTGTGGAAGCCCTCTGAGTAATTTGCCATCTATCAATTCCAACTCACCCATAGTTGACATTAAAGCTCTGTGACAACTTAGAGAGGTGGGATGCTCTAAGTTTGCTTTTTCCTCAGTACTAGACAGTAAAACAATTACATGTAAAACTTTTCTATAACTCACAATGACTTTCACTATTAATATTAGCTAATAAGATTTTGTTTTACTTTATTACAAACCCTATGTGTTTATGTGGTGTCTGACAAGCCATAGGAATCCACCTGCATTTTATTTTTTATTCAATGTGCTTTTAATTTTTTATTGAAGAATAGTTTTTTACAATGTTGTGTTAGATTCTACTGTACAGCTAAGTGATATTTTTTACTCAGTTTCTTTCTTTTTAAAATTTTTAATTGGAGGATAACTGCTGAACTGAACTGCTTTACATTATTGTGTTAGTTTCTGCCATATGTCAACATAAATCAGCCTTTGTTGTTCAGTCACACAGTCATGTCTGACTCTTTGCTACCCCATGGACTGCAGCCGCCAGACTTCTCTGTCCCTCACCATCTCCTGAAGTTTGCCTAAGTTCATGTCCATGGCATTGGTGATGCCATCCAGCCATCTCATCCTTTGATGTCCTCTTCTCTTTCTGCCTTCAATTTTTCCCAGCATCAGGGACTTTTCCCATGAGTCAGTGTTTACATCAGATAACCAAAGTACCGGAGTTTCAGCTTAAGCCTCAGTCTTTCCAGCGAGTATTCAGGGTTGGTTTCCCTTAAGATTGATTGGTTTGATCTCTTCAAAGCCTCACTTCCCCCTTGAACCTCCCTTCCATCTCCCATCCCACCTCTCTAGGTTGTCACAGAGCACTGGGTTTCGCTCCTTGACTCATACAGCAAATTCCCAGTGACTATGTATTTTACACATGGTAATATATATGTTTCCATTCTCCTCTCTCATTTAGCTCTGCTCTCTCCTTCCCCCACTGTCTTTACAAGTCTGTTCTTTGTGTCTATGTCTCCTTTGCTACCCTGCAAATAGGTTCATCAGCACCACCTTTCTAGATTCCATATATATGCATTAATATGTTTAAACTAAAAAAAAAAAGTTAATACATTTCTCCCACCCCGCCCCTTGTCTCTTTCAATTACCAGTCTTTTCTCTGTGTCTATGAGTTTGATTTTTTGTTTTGTTTTGCTTGTTCTTTTAGATTCTAAATATGAGAGAGACCACACGATGTATTTTTTTTTCCTGTCTGACCTGTTTCATTTAGCATAATACCCTTCAGGTCCAAACATGGCATTACAAATGGCAAGATTTCACTCTTTTGTGGCTCAATAACATTCTATTATACATTTTAATAATATCCTTATTCTTTTGTTCATGAACATACTTAGGTTGTTTTCATATCTTGCCTTATAAATAATGCTGCAAAGAATATGTGGTGCATATATCTTTTAGAATTGGTTTGTATTTTCTTTGAATAAATACCAAGAGGTGGATTACTGGGTCATATGGGAATTCTGTTTTTATATAGGTTTTTGATGAACCAGCGTAGTATTTTCCATAGTGGCTGCACCAATTTATGTTCTCACCAACAGTGCACAGGCTCTCCTTTTCTGCACAGTCCTCACCAACACTTGTTATTATTATTTGATGTCTTTTTGATTATAGCCATTCTAGCAGGTGTGAAGTGTTATCTCGCTGTGATTTTGATTCACATTTCCCCGGTAATTAATATGCTGAATATCTTTTCATCTATCTGTTGGCCGTCTGTGTATTCTTTTTGGACAAATGTCTGTCCACATCTTCTGCCCATTTCTGAACCATTTTTTGCTTGTTTTTTTCCTACTAAGTTGTATGAGTCCTTTGTATGTTTTGGTGATTTGCCCATTTTCAGATATATGATTTAGAATTATTTTCTCCTATTCAGTCAGTAGCCTTTTTATTTTGTTGATAGTTTTTTTTGGTGTACAGAAGCACTTTGGTTTTAGTTTGTTTATTTTTGTTTTTGTTGCCTTTGATTTTGGTGTCAGATTAAAAAAGCATCTTTGTCAATTCCTATGTTTAGGACCTTATTGCCTTTGTTTCCTTCTAGAAGTTTTGTTGTTTCAAGTCTTACATTTAGATCTGTAATCCATTCTGAGTTAATTTGTGTGAAGGATGTAAGATGTACAGTCCAGCGTCATTCTTTTGCTTGTGCCCAATTTTCACGACATCATTTATTGAAGAGACTATTCTTTCCCAATTGTATATTCTTGCCTCCGTTTTCATAAATTAACTGACCATATATGCATGGGTTGCTTTCTGGACTCTCTGTACTGTTTCATTGTTTTATGTGTCAATTCCATATCTGTTTTAATTACCAAAGGTTTGTGATATAGTTTGAAATCAGGGAACTTGATACCTTTAGCTTTGTTCATCTTTCTCAAGATTGATTTTGTGGCTCCATTCAAATTTCAAGATTGTTCTATTACTTTGAAAAATACCATTAGAATTTTGATAGGGATTGCATTGAATCTGTATATTGTTTTGGATAGTATGGACATTTTAACAATATTACTTCCTATAATCAATGAGCATGGATGTCCATTTATTTGTGTTCTTCAATTTTTTTCATTAATATGTTGTAATTTCAATTCACAAATCTTTCACCTCCTTGGTGACATTTATTCCTAGGTATTTTATTCTTTTTGATGTAGTTGCAAATGGAATTGTTTTCATAATTTCTTTTTTTTGGATAGTTTGTTATTTCTGTAAAGAAACACAACAGATTGTCTACTGATTTGTATCCTGCAACTTTACCAAATTTGTTTATTAGTTTTAACGGTTTCTTGATGGAATCTTTAAGGTTTTCTATACACAATGTCATGTCGTCTGCAAATAGTGACAGTTCTATTTCTTTCCTTCCAAATCATTTTCCATGTTCATTGAACAATGTGAGTGCTTACTTAATAGACTGTATCAGCTTGGAGACTGAATTGTAACAATTGCATCAGAACCCTACTGTAGTGCTGGTCTGTGTGATCTTTCTCTTTGACTTCCTGGAGCCTACCTTCTAGTATGTCTTCAGTGGAGACTCCTGGTTGCCCTGACTTGGGGCAGGTGGTTTATAATAACTTCAAAGGCTTCCCCTCTCTCTAGCAGATCTGAATATCCTGGGGCTCTAGGACTGTGCACTGAAAATCCATAAAAGTTCTGAATCTCTTTTCCTATCGTGCAGTCCTGGAGCCCAGGAACTCGCCTCCTATCTGTCCCACCTTCCCCCAAGCTGGGGTCTTCAGTGCTGCTCAGCTCCCAGATTGAGCTCCAGTTTGTGGCTCTAAACTCTGTTTGTCCAGGACCCAGCTGAGGTGCCTGTGTATAGCCTGTCCTGGTATCCATTCTCAAGACAAGCGATTATGCATGTGTCAAACTGCAATTAATATAACTCTATAATAATACATGATTATTGACTGAAACCTACTTTATTCAGATGTCTTTAGCTTTTGCTTAAAGTACTTTTGTTGTTGGTGGTGGTGGTCCCAGGACCCCATCCATGATGTCACATTACATTTAGGTGTCATATCTCCTATGAGATTCTTGGACTTTGTTTTTGATGCCTTTATAGTTGTGAGGAATACTGGTCAGGTAGTTTGTAGAAGGTCCTTTATTGGGAATTTGTCTGGTATTTTTCCCATGATTAGATTAGGGTTATAGGTTTTATTTATCACAGAGGTAAAGAGTCATTTTCATCACATCATATTAAAGGTAATTCTATTAATGCGACTTCCCGCTAGTGATGTTGACCCGACTGAGCTGGTGTTGTCAGGTTCTTCCAGTGTAGAGTTACTCTCTTTTTTCCCCCGTTTCAATACTGTACTCTTTCTGACCAGTGCTTTTCACTCAAATAACATCAGGTCACCACCAAGGAGTGCAGAGATAAAGAGGAGCTTAGATAAAAGCCTGAACAAGGTCAGGAGATCTAAAGCCTGAGACTATTCTGCTTGGGGTTTAATTTGTTCCTGGATCTAACGGCAGGAAAAATGGAAAGAATTTTCCTTGAGAGCAATGAGGAGTGGGCCACTGTTGTGCGGTTGTATTCCGGCAGAGGGACAGGCCCCGCTGGCCATGGGGAGTGAGCTCTGTCCTCAGCTCCCTCAGGTGCTGCCAGGGGCCCATGCTGCAGGGCGACCAGAGCAGAGGTTGCAGGTCAGTCCTGGTGCTCTCATCAAGGCTGACGTCACTCCATGATGTGCAGAACAAAATGCCCAAGGGTGGCTCAGCTGTGGCTCATGCCAGGGGAAGTCTGAGAGGAGCAGCTAAAGCTGATGGACCCCAACCTGGTAGCTCAAGGAGGAGTGGCCCAGTTGGCCTCAAAGAGATGAGGATTCCGAGTGAATTCCTTGACAGAAGATGGAGTTCCTTTAGCTCTTTTTTTAGCCATTGGCCACATCTTTAATGGATGGGCGGAGGAATTTTAGATAGAGTCAGAATGGTAGTCATCATCCCAAATGGGCCTATGTGGTCCTGGAGAAGACTGTTAAGAGTCCCTTGGACTGAAAGGATATCAAACCAATCCTAAAGGAAATAAACCCTGAATATTCATTGGCAGTTCTAGTGGTGACGCTCCAAATATTTTGGCCACCTGATGGGAAGAACTGACTCATTGGAAAAGACACTGATGCTGGGAAAGATTGAGTACAGGAGATGAAGGGGACGACAGAGGATGAGATGATGGATGGCATCACTGACTCAATGGACACGAGTCTGAACAAACTCCTGGAGATAGTGAAGGACAGGGAAGCCTGGCACGCAGGACTCCACGGGATTGCAAAGAGTTGGACCCGACTGAGCGACTGAACAACAACAACAGCAACAACAACCGTTCCTTCTAGAAGGGGATGGTTGCAGATCCTGCTCAGGAATGTTCCATGGAATTATGTCAGTGTTAGAGTGGGAGAGAGGCCCAGGGAAATATTAAACAGAATGTGTTTAACTGAGAAACCTGGTTACTGCCAAGTCCTCCCTTGATCCACTTTGTGCGTCACTTTTCCCATGTGTGAGGCAAAGTGTGAGGCACTTTTCCTGGGGAAGGAAGCATCCCTGTGTGAAGGGGTCTGTCCTGGGAGAACTCTGGCATGTGCTGAATGGTCACTGACACCTCTAGGAGGGCATCCCTTAGCCTAAGCTACCAGCCTAAGCTTCCTTCCCTTTCTGCTACCTTGAATTTCTTTCTGCAGACCTTACACCTACAGACACTGACTTACTGAAGCCTAAGCTATGGGACCCAGTTTGGAAGATTTTGCCAACTCTTTCATCATCCAAAGTTGGGCAGATACAAATAATTCTAGTTGATCCAGACAGTGGAGGGATCTGCAGGCATCTTAAGACCTGTCTTCATGTCCAGCTGGTCTTCGCAAGTGGCTCAGTGGTAAAGAATCCACTTGCAAATGCAAGAGATGTGGGTTCAATCCCTGGGTCAGAAGGTCCCCTGGAGAGAAAAATGGCATCCCACTCCGGTATTCTTTCCTGGGAAATCCCATGGACACAGTGGCCTGGCGGGCTACAGTCCATGGGGTCACAAAGAATCGGACACAATTTAGCAACTCAAAGACAGCGTGTCCAGCCAGTCCTTTTCTTGTAGCTGAAACACTTGATCTGTCATTTACCTAGTCATTTCAGCTTTTAAACAAAATGGAATCTAGGTAGTTACCTGAACAAATTAACCTTTTTGATGACAGTACTAACCATCTGGGTTAATCACCCCTGTGAAATCAGCTGTCCACAAAAGCGGAGTTTTATGAGTCTTATTTCCTTTGACCTTTATTCTAACTGCCCAGTTATCTGACAACATGTGTCTAAAAAGTGAGCAAGATCCACATGGTTTACTCTAAATTCAATGTCTGACCTTGCTCCTCCGCTGTAGAGTGTATTGTTTAGATCATGAAATTGGTGAGGCGAGGAGAAATGATGCTGAGAGGAAAATAAGCCAAGTGCAGTATGAGCCCAGGAAAGACCTCACAGTGCAGTTTGCTTACATTTAAATTAACTGATGCTAATTTATTTACTTATTATATTTATGGGATGCACCCATTGCTTATTAGCCCCTGGATACGTTTTAAGAGGATCATAAAAAGAGACACTCCTTGTCATTATGGCTAATTAACATTCAAACTGACTAACTAACTAACATTTAAGCGCTAAGAATAAAATCAGTCATGGGCCAGTCAACATTTTCATCAAATGTCCTTAAATAGAATCCATTAGTTGGTTCCCTCTCCTCTACTTTTCAACCTGCTGCCAAGATATCTGGCACCAGAGAATGTCGGAATTGAACAGGGGAATTATATTGTTACCTCTGTGACAATTAATATCTGATGTGTTCCTGGGCTCATACAAGGTAGTATGCAATATTAAATGGACAAGGCTTCCTCCCAGAAGTGGTTTATAGTCCAGCTATAATTGATACAGAAGTAATGAACTTGTAAACCCAGCGTTTATATGTCCTTTTATTCTGGACTTGTCTTGCTCATGCAGCCACAACAGTTACTGAAGCTTATAAATTAGGTGTGTGTCCAACAGTAAGTTTTCTTGATTGAATATGTACAGTGAAAGACCCTTGAGCTACTGTAAATCCATTCAATTGAAGCATAAGAAAGACAGGGAGAAGTAGTGATTGGACAACTTGGTAATTCTTGTAATTTCTAAAGGGGAAGAGAAAGGGAAGAGAATTCTTGTTTTTTTGTTTGTTTGTTTTTCTTTTTTTTTTCTTGGTCATTAACTTACCCAAGTAAATCTCTATATAAGCACATATGAGTCCTATATTAAAAATATGTTTATGTTAAAAATTTCATCCCTGTTTTCTTTATATTCTTGATTTCCACCTACTATTTCAGTTCTGAGTTGTTTTTATACTGAAAATAATTAGGAAAGGTCAAGACCAGGCAGAGGGGGATAAACTGTGAACTTTGAAGATCTTCCACTAAGTTTGGTGGGAAGGCCTAATCTTGCTTGATGTTTAACTTATCACCACTTAAGAAGTAGCATTTTTACTTTAGTCAGACCTGGTAAATTTGTATTTTTAAAGAGTCCTTATTTTAAGCCATGAACTATCATTAGGCTAACTTTTCAGTAATCATTTCCATGTGAATCAGAAGTTTTAACCAAATTACAGATTTATAGTCCTGTGATACTTTATTCTCAGTGGGCTTCTTTAGAATTAGAACATCTAAAGTTAAATTTCAAGTTGGTCACTAATCTAGTGTAGACTAGAGGAAGAACATATGGGGTTTGGGGCCTGACTTCTGAAATTTCTGGCCTGGTTGGACACATAGCTAACCTCTCTGAGGCTCAGATTCCTTACCAGTAAAGTGAAGTAGATTATGAAACCTATCCATTAAATGAGATAATCAAATAAATTGCTTAACTAGATCTGTGGCAAATACTAACTGCTCAATCTTCAGCTATTGTTATTACAGTTAATTATCAATATCATAACAATGCAATATGAATTATTAACAGCTCTATTGGCTTCTTATTTTAGCTGAAAGTTATTCTCATGGCATTCATCACAGTCTAAGGAATCATTTGAATTCAGTTCCTTTCTCGTAAGATGATACTTTGAATGTCTCCCTGGAGTGACTGCAATGAAAGTTTCTTAATTTTTTTTCTTCCAACCCTTTCCTCTTTCCCCTTTGCTCACCTATTTCTTACTGAACTCCTTGATTCTGAGCCTTGCATACATACAGATGGCTATTAACTTATCCCTCCCTGTGGTGGTAGGAAGAGTGGGGGCTGGCATTCATTTTCATCCTGTTGTGAATCAGCTTGGTAAAGGTTCCATCTCTGGCCCAAACTATGCATAGCTAAGAATCAGATGGTGTGTAGGAGAAAGGCGAAGGCTGCCACTTAGGCCAAGCCAAAGAAGAAATCCAAAATACGTAATAAAATAGACAAATTTGGCATCTCATAAAATTAATGAAAAAATAGGTATAAAATAGGATCAATGTGTCCTGTGGGTTTGTGGGAGCAAGTTTCTTGGTGGTAAAGATGGTCTTGCCCAGAGCTGGCTTTTTATGCAAGAAGAGTTTGGAAGTAGGGAAATTGTAACTATTTTCCATCCATTCAGTAGATAATTAACGTACTACCACTAAGTGACAGGTGCTGCTCTAAGCCTTGTGTAGAGTGATATACACCAGAGGCATGGTCTTTGCTCCAATGGCTATTATACTAAGTTAATAGGAAGAATTATTTTAGTAAATGAATATTAGTTGACAACCATGATCTCAAAATTATTATTTACAAATAAAGCAGATCAGCTGTGTTAATAAGGAGTAGGTACCCAACGTTAATTATTGTTAATGAATAAGCTAAAGAAAGATGGAGGGAGGAAGGTATGAATAATTTTCAGACACAGTGAGGATCTGCTTATGGTTCTAGAAAAAAGCTATGAAGGAATAAATAAATAATCACCAAATCTCATACTTCTCCAAATCTTTTTTAAGATTCTACAACTCCACCATAATAAAACAAACTGGCCTTGTCAAATCTTGCAAAACCATCAATCTCAAAGAGATCTAAATGAGCTTTTATATGGTTTATATCAAATGACTCTGGACTTCTTAAGAATTTTCCATCAAAACCGCTTTTTTTTTAGTACGTCAAGGCTGTATATTGTCACCCTGCTTATTTAACTTATATGCAGAGTACATCGTGAGAAATGCTGGGCTGGAGGAAGCACAAGCTGGAATCAAGATTGCCGGAAGAAATATCAATAACCTCAGATATGCAGATGACACCACCCTTATGGCAGAAAGTGAAGAAGAACTAAAGAGCCTCTTGATGAGAGTAAAAGAGGAGAGTGAAAATGTTGGCTTAAAGCTCAACATTTCAGAAAACTAAGATCATGGCATCTAGCCCATGACTTCATGGCAAATAGATGAGGAAACAGTGGAAACAGTGACAGACTATTTTTGGGGGGTCCAAAATCACTGAAGATGGTGTTTGCAGCCATGAAATTAAAAGCCGCTTGCTCTTTGGAGGAAAAGTTATGACCAACCTAGACAGCATATTAAAAAGCAGAGACATTACTTTGCCAACAAAGGTCCGTTTAGTCAAGGCTATGGTTTTTCCAGTGGTCATGTATGGATGTGAGAGTTGGACTATAAAGAAAGCACTGAAGAATTGATGCTTTTGAACTGTGGTGTTGGAGAAGACTCTTGAGAGTCCCTTGGACTGAAAGGAGATCCCACAAGTCCATCCTAAAGGAGATCAGTTTTGGGTATTCATTGGAAGGACTGATGTTGAAGCTGAAGCTCCAATACTTTGGCCACCTGATGCGAAGAGCTGACTCATTTGAAAAGACCCTGATGCTGGGAAAGATTGAAGACAGGAGGAGAAGGGGACAACAGAGGATGAGATGGTTGGATGGCATCACCAACTCGATTGACATGGGTTTGGGTGGACTCCGGGAGTTGGTGGACAGGGAAGCCTCGCATGCTGCGATTCATGGGGTTGCAAAGAGTCGGACACGACTGAGCTACTGAACTGAACTCTTGCCAAAAAGGGGGATCTCAATTCGTCCCACCCTCCCCTTTCCCCTCTCTGGGTCCCTAAGTCCATTCTCTATGTCTGCATCTCTTTTCCTGCCAAATGAGGGGATATATGTATACATATAGCTGATTCACTTCATTGTACAGCAGAAGCTAAAACAATACTGTAGAGTAATTATATGCCAAAAAAGAAAGAAAAGAGAGGGGGATTCTGAATGGGCTGTTGTTTTCAGAATTTTATTGATTATCTCAATTTGAGGGCACTGAGTATGTGTATTAAGATATGTTCTAGAGAGGTGAAATGAGAAGCATGCATAATAAATATTACTCTCAAGCATAGAGTTCTAAGTACCTTGATGCTTTGGCACAAGCTCTCCTCTTGAAGGCCTGGTATTGATAGAAACAGTGTTGGCTTTTGGTGAAGCAGGAGCCCAGTGTTCTGCTACTTCCTTTCTCCAGCAGAGGCAGGAGAGGGGGCTCTAAGTAAGATGGCTGCACCCTTGTTCCTACTTCAGGGCCCCCTTGGGTTAGCATTGTGAGACATTGACTGAGCATCATCATTTCAAGAAACAATGAGATCCAGTTTGTCCTCCCAAGTTCTGTGTCTCCATGGAACCATGTTATCCTGTCCTTTCAATTCCATTTTCTCCTGATGCTTAGGTCATTCTGCCAACTTAGCTGGGTCCTAAGACCTATTCTTGCTTGAGAGTAGATGGCTCATCCTGGTAAGTGACTAACGTGGCTGTTACTTCCAGCAATATTAGCCTCAAGTATTACTAAGCCCATGAGGTGGAGCTTAGGGATCAGGTGGTGGAAAGTTGAAAAAATGCAAATCCTACTCTTCTGAACTCCCAGTGTCTGTGACTTTCTCCTTCTACCTTTCTGTTCTTATCATGGGTGGCTGTGTAGAGTGAAGAATCAGAATAGAAACTAGAGATATCTGTGGTCAGATCTAGCCTTTCCTGATCACCAAGTATCACTGGACAAAGTATTTAATCCAGACAAGTATCACTGATTAAATGGGTAATATGATAATAGGTGAGTTTTGAGAGAAAAAGTAAGCTAATCTAGGTAAACAGCTTGGGACCTAGACCAAAATGCTCAGTTTAACAGAGATCTTATTTTTATTAAATAATTTGCTGTTGTTGTTTTTTAATTGCTAGGTGGTGTCCGAGTCTTTGAAACCTGGTTTGGAGCCTGCCAGGTTCCTCTGTCCATGGGATTCTCCAGGCAAGCATACTGGACTGGGTTGCTATTTCCTTCTCCAGGGGATCTTCCTGGCCCAGGGATTGAACCCACATTTTCTGTTTGGCAGGTGGATTCTGTACCACTGAACCACCTGGTTCAGTTAGGTTAAATTCAGTCACTCAGTCATGTCCGACTCTTTGAGACCCCATGAATCGCAGCACGCCAGGCCTCCTTGTCCATCACCAACTCCCAGAGTTCACCCAGACTCACGTCCATCGAGTCAGTGATGCCATCCAGCCATCTCATCCTCTGTCGTCCCCTTCTCCTCCTGCCCCCAATCCCTCCCAGCATCAGAGTCTTTTCCAATGAGTCAACTCTTCGCATGAGGTGGCCAAAGTACTGGAGTTTCAGCTTCAGTATCATTCCCTCCAAAGAAATCCCAGGGCTGATCTCCTTCAGAATGGACTGGTTGGATCTCCTTGCAGTCCAAGGGACTCTCAAGAGTCTTCTCCAACACCACAGTTCAGAAGCATCAATTCTTCGGCACTCAGCCTTCTTCACAGTCCAATTCTCACACCCATACATGACCACAGGAAAAACCATAGCCTTGACTAGACAGACATTTGTTGGCAAAGTAATGTCTCTGCTTTTGAATATGCTATCTAGGTTGGTCATAACTTTCCTTCCAAGGCGTAAGTGTCTTTTAATTTCATGGCTGCAGTCACCATCTGCAGTAATTTTGGAGCCCCCAAAAATAAAGTCTGACACTGTTTCCCCATCTATTTGCCATGAAGTGATGGGACCAGATGCCATGATCTTTGTTTTCTGAATGTTGAGCTTTAAGCCAACTTTTTCACTCTCCACTTTCACCTTCATCAAGAGGCTTTTGAGTTCTTCTTTACTTTCTGCCATAAGGATGGTGTCATCTGCATATCTGAGGTTATTGATATTTCTCCCGGCAATCTTGATTCCAGCTTGTGCTTCTTCCAGCCCAGAATTTCTCATGATGTACTCTGCATATAAGTTAAATAAGCAGGGTGACAATATATAGCCTTGATGTACTCCTTTTCCTATTTGGAACCAGTCTGTTGTTCCATGTCCAGTTCTAACCATTGCTTCCTGACCAGCATACACATTTCTCAAGAGGCAGGTCAGGTGGTCTGGTATTCCTGTCTCTTTCAGAATTTTCGACAGTTTATTGTGATCCACACAGTCAAAGGCTTTGGCATAGTCAATAAAGCAGAAATAGATGTTTTTCTGGAACTGTTTTGCTTTTTCCATGATCCAGCGGATGTTGGCAATTTGATCTCTGGTTCTATTCCCCAGTCTCATGTTCTAAGCAGATTGGAATACTCCTTCACTCAGGAACTTGCTTTACCCCTTTTTCTGATTTTTATACCATTCACTTTATCAAGCCTCATTTCCATATCCCCTTCCTCTCTCCATTGAAATCATGCAGTGTAATCAGATTTAGCAAGTTAAAATACAGGACACCCAGTTAAATTTGAATTTCAGGAAAACAAAGATAATGTTTTAGGATAAGTATTTCCCATGCAATATTTAATAAGATATAATACTTCTAAAAATTTTATCTATTTGTCTAAAAGTCGAACTTAACAGAGTGAAAGTGAAAGTGAAAAGTGAAGTCGCTCAGTCGTATCGATTCTTTGCGACCCCATGGACTGTAGCCTATCAGGCTCCTCCATCCTTGGGATTCTCCAGGCAGGAGTACTGGAGTAGGTTGCCATTTCCTTCTCCAGGAGATCTTCCCAATCCAAGGATTGAACCCAGGTCTCCTGCATTGTAGGCAGACACTTAACCGTCTGAGCCACCAGGGAAGTAGGCTGAGAGTAACTGAGAGTAGTTGGTAATTTAAAATATAAAGTACGTGTGATCTGTTAGTATTTAAATGTTGGAAGTAGTCAAATGCTATAATAATTATCCATGGGTCACAAATTTCAAAAATCTGGTCAGGATAATTATGTCCTTTTTCCCCCATGTAGACTTTCTGTGATAACTCACAGTAGAGAGAGTGTCTCTTTCAGTTGAACTCCATTCTGATGGCTCAGTGTTTATGGACCTGTATGGTATATTTTTATAAGATTATCAACTTAAAGAGAGTAGGGACAATTCATCTTTGCTTCTCCAGGGCTTAGTATTTAAAACATTATCAATTGAAAGAATGAATGAATGAATACATAAATGAACCAGTTTCTATTTAGCAAGATTCAACCAAGATTATCAACAGGGCTGAGAATCAGAGTTTTAAATAGGGCAGCGCTGAACAAAGCACAGAAATCTATAGATTTTCCGAGTATTACCAGACTTAACCTCATACACATTCTTTTCAGTCATCGTGATTAGTGAATTCCTCCTCTCGACAACAGTCGTGTTTCTCATGCCTTATCCACTCAAGGAGTCAGAGCAGAGGGGTTGTGTAAATAGATGCACATCCCATTTTCTTAGGGAGGATTTTTATATCAGTGCACACAGTCCAGGAGAGAAGAAACCAGAGACTCAGAAGGGGCCTCTAGGTGTCTAGGACTAGGTGTCCTAGCCAGCTTTATCTCTGGAGTTGAAGCAGTAAATCTTGCTCTGCAAAGAACTTAATTTTAAGTTCCTCGATATTAATAAAAGCATTAAGGGCTTGTATAATAAAAGTTTATTGACTAATTTTCTGCCGTAATTTCTATGTGATTCCTGTGCAGCCATATTATATTTTTATGAAAAGGAAACACTGTGTTCCTAGGCTGCATGATAATGACAATAAAAGAGCAAAAGATACTTTGAAAATCATTCATCAGGATCTGAGGCATTTTGGGTGAGGAAATTTAATCCTATTTTCATGGGGGATGTGTGGAGTAATTTTAAAAAAAATAATAAGGGAGTTTACCCAACTGGGGAAAAGCTAAGAAGCCCATAATACATTCATGATTGGTTCATATATTACTTGGTTATGCACAAAAGTAGATCTCTTTGTAAAAGTCTTCTTGAGCATCAAGAGAGGAGAAGTTGAGATTACGGTCAATAACCTGTCATCAAGGGCTAAATTGACATGTGTGATTGTATCCCCCTGCTGTGGGATACAGAATTATAATAATAATAAGACTCAGAATGGTGAATGAGAGTTAAACATTTACTTTGTTTCTGTCACCATGTAAAGCATTTTATAGACCATGATTTCATTTATTCCTCGTGACCACCCTATAAAATTGCCTTTCTCATTAGATGAGGAAATGGGTCCAGCCCATTGCCCCAAGCCACATAACTAGCGAAGTGTTATTAATGTTCTAATTCAAGATGAAGAAGCTACTCTCCATGCATTTACCATGGCCTCTTGCTGTGAAACTGTATCATGGATGCCTTAGGAATTGAGCCAGGGAGCAGCAACCAACCTCTAAGACACTCTCGTACATGAGAGCGAAACCAAGGGGTTTTGGAATAAACTACCTGTCATGAGGACATGAGGTGCCAAGAGTTAAGTGGAATAGTCAGGTATGATAAACAAGCTCAAGAAACATCATGATCAGCATAGTTATGGGAATGAACGGACAACAGAGTCAGAGTCATGCATTAGAGTGAGGGTTAGGAACAGATGGAGTAAAGCCCTAACTTTTTCAATTAGAGGTGTAATTGATGACCAAGCCCAGCAACCATCTGACTACATGAACTCAAGAAAGATGATGTGCTCAAATCCAGCAGATGGAGGCTTGCTGGCATGGACTCGTTTTGTGAAGGGCTATCAGTGTGGCCCTGTGTCATGTGACTGTATTAATTAGCTGTGAGACTGCTGCTTGTTTATACAGGTAATTGGGATATTTGAATAAGGATGTCACTGATCATCAATCCTTTAAACTTCTGAAGTCAAAAATCTGACTTTTTTCATATTGATCTAGTATTTTGTCTTTGGAACTAAAATCTTCAACATCTCATACTACAGAAGTGAAAGTTGCTCAGTCATACCCAACTCCTTGTGACCCTATGGACTCTAGCCCACCACATGCCTCTGTCCTTGGAATTTTCCAGGCAAGAATACTGGAGTGGGTTGCCACTCCTGTCTCCAGGAAATCTTCCTGACCCACGGATCGAACCTGGGTCTCCCACACTTCAGGCAAGTTCTTTACAGTCTGAGCCACCAAAGGGAAAAATAATTTCAACAACTCTCTCCAATTCCTGCTCAACTAAGGTTTATGGCCTTTGGAGCAGAGATGAGCACATAGAGTAGACTCTGGCTAATTCTGTTTAATTAATGACTTTTGAGAACTGTAGAAGATGATAGGAGGCTAGATGTGCCAGTAATATATCTTTGCTTCGAGAAGACTATCCAGGTACCTGTGCCAATAGGCCCATGCCAAGGCCCCAGCATAAGCCCTGAAGTCACTAAATGACTAAGTGGCAGGGTGTACACCTGTTAGAAGGGCACTGTATCTCTGTCATTGGGAGAGATCAGGTAGCTCCCCTTCTCCAGGATATAAACATGGCAGTTGTCCAACCAAAGGGTCAGCACCCTGGGTTGAAGGTGGAATTGGCAGGGGGTCAAGCCAGCCTCTTCTGCATGTAGAGAGACATGCCCAGCAGACAGTGGTGAGATTAGTTCTTGGAGATGTCAGAAGAAGAGGTTAAGCAAAAGCTCAGGTCGTGTTCTGAAGAGCTCTGAGCATCAAAAAGAAAACAGTGAAATCCATAGGAGAAGGGGCAGATGATAACATGACAGATGAGGCTTGGAACACTCCAGTAGCCTCAGGAACTGAGAAGGGAACAAAGGAGGGAGCAAAACCTGCTTTAAGACAATTGTTTGCATGAAGCCAGGAGGCTGTGCCTGGTTTTAATTGGATATCGGTTATGCAGTGTGTGATACTCAGCTGGATTTTAAAAGCATGTGGTTAGGTCAAGAAAAAAACAATCCGTCTTTGAATAGGCAGGAGCAGACTGGGCCAGCAACAGAGCCACCGTGCTTTAATATAATACATACAAACAGCCTGTGGACCAAGCCGGCCCTCTGCAGCCCAAGGACTGAAACAAGAGGAAAGAGCACTTGCTGCCCATACCTTCATGAAAATGAAAGTGTTAGTTGCTCAGTCATGCTTGACTCTTTGTGACCCCATGGACTGTAGTCAGGTTCCTCTGTCCATGAGTTTTCCCAGGCAAGAATATTGAAGTGGGTAGTCATTCCCTTCTCCAGGGAATCTTCCCAACCCAGGGATTGAAACTGGGTATCCCACATTGAAGGCAGATTCTTTACCATCTGAGCCACCTATAGGATCTCCCTATAACCAGCTGTCGTGTTGGGGCAAGGAGAAACAGGGGGAAATAGCTCTAATAGAGAGTTAAATTCTGAATTGACTGAGTTTTTTCCCAACAGAGCTGTTTGTAACCAACCCCTAAAAAAATTTTAAACCAGAAAAATTCAAGATACCCCACTCAACATGAAAATTTAAGATTTCCCTTATCCAGTGGGATGGTGGGGAGTAAAAGGGCGGGGGAGATATCTTTTTAGGAGCAATGTCTGAGCTGAACGGTGAATAGATTTGTGACTCTGCTCTGTGTGTGTTATTGGGAGTAGCATCCTTTCTGCTTCCCAGAGAAGTGGGTGTGAACCAAACCTGAGAGATCAAGAACAGTCACGCTGGTGCTCCTTCTGATTTGAAGCCCATCACTCTGGTAACATGTGACCCCTGGGACACCAACAGAGTAGCAAGTCCACCAAGGGGATCTGGAGAGAAAGAAATCCATGAAGTGTGTGAATGTGTGATAGCTTTTGGTGCTTGCAAAGGTGTGACTTGTTGCTATGGCAGTACTTCTGAGATGAATGGGTTATAACAGGAAATGCCTCTCAACCCTTTGTTGCCATTCAGTCATTCAGTCGTATCTATGTCCGACTCTTTGTGACCGCATGCCTGCAGCACGCCAGGCTTCCCTGTCCTTCTCTATCTCCCAGAGTTTGCTCAAACTCGTGTCCTTTGAGTCTATGATGCCATCCAAGCATCTCATCCTCTGTCGCCCCTTCACCTCCTTCCCTCAATCTTTCCCAGCATCAGGGTCTTTTCCAATGAGTCTACCCTTTACATCAGGTGGCCAAAGTATTGGAGCTTCAGCTTCAGCCTCAGTCTTTCCAACCTTGGCTTCAGTCAAACGAGGAGCATATATGAGTGAAGGCTTGGTCAGGGAAACTTCCCTTCTGGCTGCTGCAATGAAATCTCTTCCCTTCAGGGACACAGTAGGGCACTCCTGTGCCAGTTTGGATTTATAGATCTTCACCACCGCAAGCAGGCTTCCCTGGTAGCTCAGTTGGTAAAGAATCCGTCTGCAATGCAGGAGACCCCCGTTGAATTCCTGCGTCAGGAAGATATGCTGGAGAAGGGATAGGCTACTCACTCCAGTATTCTTGGGCTTCCCTGTGGCTCAGCTGGTAAAGAATTTGCCTGCAATGCAGGAGACCTGGGTTCGATCCTTGGGTTGGGAAGATCCCCTGGAGAAGGAAATGGCTATCACTCCAGTATTCTGGCCTGGAGAATTTCATGGACTGTCCGTAAAGAGTCAGGCACCACTGAGGAACTTTTACTTTCACCACAGCAAGCTCCTCATCAAGCATGGCAGACAAACCACTCCACAGAAAGAAGCAAGAGCCTTACAAGGAGCGTGGTGATAGACTGCTGGGTTCATTTTCTGCTTCCTGCTCTAGACTGATCTCCCTTTTCCTTCCAACCTGGCACATAATTTGGTGGTCAGTTTCCCCCTCCACTTGGTCTCAGTTGAGTCCACTCATCCATTTATCAGGAACAGGTGCCAGTTGATACAAATAAATAAGTTGGGAAGGAAAAGGACCTCAGCATCCCAAAGCCCTCCATTGAGCTGTGACTCAGGAATTACAGCACATTGTATTAAACCATTTCTTCTTGATGCATTGGGGCTGCTCAGGAGCCGACAGTGACATATGGGAAAGGCCCTGTTAGCGGGATTGGGGCTGTTGTGTGATAAATGACACAATATGTCAAAGAACATCTGTTATCCATCATGCTGGCTTCCTTGGAACACTTGGATGATGTGTGGGGGGGGGCAGCGCTTCTGGGGAGGGGGCTGAGAGGTGGGTGAGTTAGGAGGAAGCAAGACTCAACATAGCTGGGAGAAGATAGGAAAGGAGGCCCTACCCTTGAGAGAGTAAAAGTGATGCAGGAAGATGAACACGACAGTGAGTCTCTCCAGCAACCTGCCACTCTCCGGGTTCTTTTCATCTCCTCTCCCTTGATTTTATTTTTAAAATAATGTGGTCGAGGGTTGAGTGTATTAAACCATCATGCAGGCAGGTGAGGGATTGGAGCTGGCTGCACCGCTGTTCCGCTCCTTTCATTCTCCAGACGCACCGCCCTGGAGGGGCGTCGGATCTCTCTGGGGACAGACAGGCTGAATTGGGCATTCTGCGACTTCATTGGCATGACAAGCTGTATTCGAATTGTCCAAGCAAACACTCTGAAGCCCCTCGTGTGAGAGCAGGTTTTGTGCGAGGAGGGATCTTTCATTTTGGATTTCTTCGCCTTTCATCCTGTTATAGTCATGTAAATGTCTGTCTTTCTTATCTGGATGCAAACTTTTCTGATTGTTTTGTGTCTGGGGAGAGAAAACTTCCGTTTGTTTTGAATTTTTCTTTGTGATGTTATGAATGCAACTTTTCCAGGATGAGTCCAGGGGCACCCAGGAGAAGAAATGGATTTCTCACTCCCTTCAAAGATGTAACCGCTCATCATGTTATGTAAAAGAATAAATCTGTTTTAGTGATTCTGATAGACCAGAACCAGACACCCCGGGGCTCATCTGCTTTTGTTTTAGATGAGATTGGAGGTAGAAATGCTTATTGAGAATATTTACACCTCATATTTACAGAGTTACTTTCCTTGGTGTTCATATTTCTTTTTAATATTGCTTCATAACTTTTTAATATGAACCTGCATTACTTTCCCGTGTGATAGAAGTAAAGGAAGGCACAAACAGAAGTCAGAGGCTTTGAATCCCCTCACCTCGGCAGAGGAGGAGGTCTTGTGAAATGCATTTCCCAGACTTCAGAATGAGATTCTCGTTTGGAAGTCTTTAGATAAGGTCCATAAATCTGAAATTTAAAAAATTTATCCACTCGATTCTGATGATCGAATAGTGAATAAATCAATTGCAATCTAAATATCAATTTCCCCTTTTCCTGTTTCTCATACTCAGATTTCCCTCTGTGTATTTATCTCAGCCTCTTATCCACCATGCAAGGATTAAATAATGAATACTTGGTATAGTGCTCCATAAGAGATATCTGTTTAGAGTGTGGAGTAAGGTGGGAGACCTCAGCTCAGACTAGGCAGAGTGGCTATGCCGTTCATCCAGCTAGGACAGCCTCCTGAACCTCAGAGAGGCAGGTTCCAGGATGCTGTAAACATGCCTGTGAGTGCAGCTGCTGAGACATGACATGCCTGGTCCTCACACGTGGGAGAGCCAGCCTTTGGTCTGCTGCTGTGGTCAGGCACACCCAGGCTTCACTTGCAGAATTCTAAACTGCAAATAACTCCCCTTCTGTTCCATTGGCCTATTCCAAAACGCAAACAAACAAGCAAAAACTATCCAGAGGAAACTTGGCATACTTTTTCTCACCTGCCTGTGACCCCCGATGCCAGCTTACTCCAGTAGCTCACCGATCCTGTAGTCATGGATCCTTAGCACACCTCTGAGTCCATGAACGTAGTCTGATCAAAGTCAGCTTTTCTCCAAGGCTCCACAAATGGACTGTGGCATGATAGCTTCTCGGTCCAGCCACCCCTTGATAGCTGGGGCCCGTTTTCATGCTGGATTTGACTGTTGTCTAAGTCAACAGTGCTCATCTTTGCTCAGGAAACTCTTCCTGGTTGTTTTATAACTCCGTAATTTTTCCTCTGTTAAATCCCTACCCTAGACCCAGCTCGTCTGAATCTCTAAGGATGGGGTTTGGTCATGTGTATTTTTACAATGCTCCTTGCATATTTATACAGTGAAATCACAAATTTGAGGCAAGAAATCTTTGAAAAGTTGAATGGGGTTTTTGTTTTTGTTTTTTTTTTTTTGGTTGTTTGCTCTGGAATGAAATGTTGGGGAAACATGTTTCCTGTCTCCTAGATTCAATTAACATTAATTTTAGACATTATTGTGCTCTGTTTATTAAGACTGGAGGATGACTCCTTGCTTATTTAAAAGTTAACTTTTTGATTACAGTTGTTTTAGAATAGACTCAAAATGGTAGATTTTGGGTTAGGGACAATTGAGTTCAAATTTTAGTTCTGCTGGGACTTCCTTGGTGGGCCGGTGGTTGACTCTGTGCTTCCAATGCAGGCCGCATAGGTCCAATCCCTGGTCAGGGAATTAAGATCCCACATGCTGTGCAACGCAGCTAAAAGAGAAAAATTCAGTGCAGTTTTGCACTAACTGACTTTGAGGATGTTATATCATGTCTTTGATCATCATCTATAAAATGCAGGCAATGCCCACTTCACAGTTTAGGTTTAAAGAAGACACTGTGCAGTTTTCCCAGCTCAGTACCTGAACATGGGATATGCTTTAAACAGTAGTTATTACTCTTAATAATTTAATTATCTTAGTTACTGATTAATAGATATTCTTATTGCTTTATCTTCTTAATATCCCAAATATTTGTAAACTCAAATTGGTATTTTTCACCTGAGACATGTCAGAATGTAATAAGACCTTTTAGGATATGTTTTAATAAATAGCCATCATTTCTTTGAAAATATTTACAGACATGTACATGTATGCACAGATGTACTCACAGCTATTAGTGATTGAACATGTAGAGACTCATCACTGAATATTTTACTTCTTTGAAATTGTGTTTCTATTATAACTCAACTGATTGAATGCTTTCTTTCCTATGCATTAAACTTTTGGGATGTTTGACTTTCTCAGTACTTTTTCATTGTCTTGCTTTTATAAATTAGTTGTTGGATTGAAATTGTGTTAGACTTTCCTTTTACCAAAATCCCTTGAAAAACAGTCTTCTTAGATTTTTGAACCTTTAATTAGTTGATCCTTGGTCACACATGTGGTTATGTCAACATTTGGCCAGGAAGGAACTTGTAAGTTTAAGAATTGTATTAAGATTTCACACCAAGCAGTAGAATTAATTCCTCCAAAGGAGGATCCAGATGCATTCAGTTCAGTTCGGTTGCTGAATTATATCTGATTCTTTGCAATACCATGGACTGCAAGATGCCAGGCTTCCCTGTCCATCACCAGTTCCCAGAGCTTGCTCAAACTCATGTACATCGAGCCAGTGATGCCATCCAACCGTCTAATCCTCTCTCATCCCCTTCTCTTCCTGCCTTCAATCTTTCCCATCATTAGGGTCTTTTCCAGTGAGTCAGTTCTTCACATCAGGTGGCCAAAGTATTGGAGTTTCAGCTTCAGCATCAGTCCTTCCAATGAATATTCAGGAGTGATTTCCTTTAGGAATGACTGGTTTGATCTCCTTGCAGTCCAAGGGGCACTCTAGAGTCTTCTCCAACACCGCAGTTCAACAGCATCAATTCTTCAGCACTCAGCTTTCTTTATGGTCCAACTCTTACATCCATACATGACTACTGGAATAACCACAGCCTTGACTAGATGGACCTTTGTTGGCAAAGTAATGTCTTTGTTTTTTAACATGCTGTCTAGGTTGGTCATAGCTTTTCTTCCAAGGAGCAAGCGTCTTTTAATTTCATGGCTGAACTCACCATCTGCAGTGATTTTGGAGCCCAAGAAAATAAAATCTGCCACTGTTTCCATTGTTTCCCCATCTATTTGACATGAAGTGATGGGACCAGATGCCATGATCTTAGTTTTCTGAATGTTGAGTTTTAAGCCACCTTTTTCACTCTCCTCTTTCACTTTCATCAAGAGGCTCTTTAGTTCTTCTTCTCTTTCTGCTGTAAGGGTGATGTCATCTGCATCTGAGGTTATTGATATCTCTCCTGGCAATCTTGACTCCAGCTTGTGCTTCACCCAGTCCAGCATTTTGCATGATGCCCTCTGTATATAAGTTAAATAAGCAGGGTGACCGTATACAGCCTTGACGTACTCCATTCCCAATTTTGAACCAGTTCGTTTTTCCATGTCCAGTTCTAACTGTTGCTTCTTGACCTGCATACAGACTTCTCAGGATGTCTTCGTCCACTTGACTTCACACCCCAGGATGTCTGGCTCTAGGTGAGTGATCACACCATCATGTTATCTGGGTCATGAAGGTCTTTTTTATATAGCTCTCTGTGTATTCTTGCCACATCTTCTTAATATATTCTGCTTCTGTTAGGTCCATACCATTTCTGTCCTTAGTAGATGCATTAGAAAGTGAAAGTGAAGTCGCTCAGTCGTGTCCAACTCTTTGCAACCCCGTGGACTGTAGCCTACCAGGCTTCTCTGTCCATGGGATTCTCCAGACAAGAATACTGGAGTGGGTTACCATTTCCTTCTCCAGGGGATCTTCCCAACACAGGGATCGAACCCAGGTCTCCTGCACTGGAGGCAGACGCTTTAACCTCTAGCCACCAGGGAAGCCCAGATGCATTAGTAGAAGCTAAATAATTTATGTCTCCTCTTCATCTTGCATTACTTACCAAGAATTGCCTTCTTTTTTGGCCACACCCCTGGCATGTGGCGTGTGTGATTGTAGTTCCTCCATCAAGGATCGAATCCATGCCCCCAGCACTGGAAGATGAGATTCTTAACTCGCTGGACCACCAGGGAAGTTTCCCAAGAATTGCCTCCTTGTTGTCTTTCATGTCTCCCATTGTCCCT
This sequence comes from Bos grunniens, assembly GCF_055505025.1. Classification (NCBI taxonomy): domain Eukaryota; kingdom Metazoa; phylum Chordata; class Mammalia; order Artiodactyla; family Bovidae; genus Bos; species Bos grunniens. Next base: position 53,084,125 of record NC_141185.1, on the reverse strand, counting down.
GTGCTTTGGTCTCTGTTCTCCTGTAGCCTGGTAACTACTTCTCCTGTAGCCTGGTAATTGCTTTCTCCCAATTTTAATATGTTTTGAATATGTCGATAAGATTAAACACCTTTACCATATATCAAAACCTTCAATGACTGCTGATTCTCATTTTATAACATTTGAACTCCTCTGCCTGCCATCCAAGGCCCTACAAAATCTGTGTCCTACTGATATTTATGATTTTATTATTTAGAAATCTCTCACTGACGGGGGGCTTCCCCGGTGGATCAGTGGTAAAGAATCCACCTGCGGTACAGAAGACACAGTAGACGTGGTTTCCATCCCTGGGTCAGGAAGATTCCCTGGATTCTTAGTACAGAACCCAGAATTCCCTGGATTCTTACCACAGTATTCTTGCCTGGAGAATCCCCTCAGGGAGAAGGGCCTGGTGGGCTACAGTCCACAGTGTCACAAAGAGTCAGAAATGACTGAAGTGACTTGGCATGTACACACCTGAACTAGACTTTCAATAAATTCACTCTTTTATCTTGAAGGTGGCCTGTGTCTACTGATGGAGGCACCCTGTCCCAGCCAGGGTAGCTTTTCTGAAGACCTCATGTAGATTCATTAGACTTCTTAAGAATCATGTGAGCATCATCTACAGACTCATCTTCTGTCATTCCTGGGATTCTCTCTTACTCTGTCTCCCACTCCATACACCCATCGTACTAAAAATCTTACAGGGCTCTAGGCTGACCGTGTTGCACTGGCTGTTGCCTCTGCCTGGAATGTCATCTCCCTAATATTGACATGACTTCTGTTCACATGTTTCTACTTAGACATCCTCTTATTGGAGAGAATTTCCCTGACCAATAGCTATCGTGAAGCATGCTCCTCAAGGCACTTTCTATCTGCCTTACCCATCTTTTCTTTTCTTATTTTTTTGAAGATTTTTTTGGTGTGGACCATTTTTAAAGTGTCTACTGAATTTGCTGTAATATTGCTTCTTTTTTTATGTTTTGGAGTTTTGGCCCCAAAGCATATGGGATCTTAGGTCCCCAACAAAGGATGGAACCCACACTGCCTGCAGTGGAAGGTAAAGTCTTAACTACTGGGTCACCAGGGAAGTCCCTTTCTTGCCCTTTCTAATAGTTTCTACATGGTCAGTAGTGTGTTCATTACATGTCTTCCCATGTATATGATAATTCTATGCGTATGAAAACTTTGTCTTGTCCTCTTTCTGTCTCCAGCTTCTGGAAGGGCACCTAGGTACTCATTACGATTTGTTAAATAAATGAATATGTGCTAAAGACACGAAAAGATGTAAAGGAGCACAAAGCGTGTAAAATGACTGTGTTCGGGATGATTGAATAAAGGGAACCGTTCCCACCGGCCATTCATATCCCCCTTTCCACATCAACAGACAGACACCTAAATTAAATATAGATGCATGTCCCTGCATCTTCAAATCCGATGTGGGCACAATGGTATTAATAATACAAAATCCATCATGTCTGGCATTGCTTTAAGGAGATCAGGAGAGGAGAGGAGAAGGCCTGCATGCTTCTCCCTGCAGCAATTCCATACCTCTCTTAATGATATTTTGGTAGCTTGATAGAGGCATTTTATCCCAGAAAGGAGGCCGACATTTATCCTGGATTGCCTGAATTTACAGCTGCAGTTACCAGCAAAAAGCCATCAGGTTTTAGAGTTTTCTCATCCGTGGGAAGCTGGTCAATTTATTTTATTAGAATCTTTTCCAGTGCCTGACCCTAAAATAACCGATTTCAGTGTTTACATTCTTAGTGGCAAGCTAATGAAGAGCCCTTGTTGGCTACAGCCAAGTCCTGGATGTCTGAGCAAAACCTCATTATAATGGTAACAAAAACCTCCCTGTGGAACCCACTGGAAAAAAAATCTCTTATCTAGGATATTTTTTTTTTTTGCATCTTATTGTTTTGTGAATAAACATTTAATGAAAATAATTGTGGAAATGTGTGGAGCTTTGCTTTCCGCCCTCTGCTTCACACGGGTCCATGGTAGCTACAACTTGTCTCTTCTTAGGATAGTTTATTTTTCAATCTTCTTGTCCTCAGTTTCTCCCTCCCATCTATGTGCCATTTGCTTGCTTTCTTCATTTAGTGCTGAAAGGTTTCTTGGATTTTTGAGTTGGTGGGGAAGACATTAGAAAAGTTCCCTTATAGGCGCACACAGAAAAGGGAAGTGGGGGCTTTTGAGAGTCCTTTGTATGTACCCACGAAGATCCTTTCAGCTTTGTCACCAACCGTTCTGCCCATTAAAAGTCAACTCACTTTCAATTTTGGTTTCCTTAGGGTATATGCTTAGGGGTGGGATTGCTGGGTCATACGGTGGTTTTATTCCTAGTTTTTTAAGGAATCTCCATACCGTCTTCCATAGTGGCTGTAGCAATTGACATTCCCACCAACCATGCAAGAGCATTCCCTTTTCTCCATACCCTCTCCAGCATTTATTGTTTGTAGACTTTTTGATCATGGCCATTATGACCAGTGTGAGGTGATAGCTCATTGTGGTTTTGATTTGCATTTCTCTAATAATGAGTGATGTTGAGCATCTTTTCATCTGTTTGTTAGCCATCTGTATGTCTTCTTTGGAGAAAAGTCTCTTTAGGTAGGTCTTTTCCCCACTTTTTTATTGGATTGTCTATTTTTCTGGTATTGAGTTGTACAAGCTGCTTGTATATTTTGGAAACTAAATATGTATCCCATTGTTCATTGCAGCACTATGCACAAGAGCTAGAACATGGAGGCAACATAGATGTCCATCGATACATGAATGGATAAAGAAGTAGTGGTATATATACACAATGGAATATTACTCGGCCATAAGAAGGAATGCATTTGAGTCAGTTCTAATGAGGTGGATGAACCTAGAACCTATTATACAGAGTAAAGTAAGTCAGAAAGAGAAAGAGAAATATCGTATTCTAACACACATATACAGAATCTGTAAAAATGGCACTGAAGAATTTATTTACAGGGCAGCAATGGAGAAACAGACATAGAGAACAGACTTATGCACATGGGGAGAGGGGAGGAGAGGGTGAGATGTATGGAAAGAGTAACGTGGAAACTTACATTACCACATGTAAAATAGATAGCCAATAGGAATTTGCTGTATGGCTCGGGAAACTCAAACAGGGGCTCTGTATCAACCTAGAGGGGTGGGATGGGGAGGGAGATGGGAGGAAGTTTCAAAAGGGAGAAGATCTATGTATACTTACGGCTGATTCATGTTGAGGTTTGACAGAAAACAGCAAAATTCTCTAAATCAATCATCATTCAGTAAAAAAAAAAAAAAAAAAATATTAAAGAAAAGTAAACCCATCATGTATTCTTCATTGTTTATTCTTGCCTCTTTTGTAAAAGACAAGGAAGGAAGCTAAACATCCATTGACAGATGAATAGATAAAGAAGATGTGGTGCATATACACAATGGAATATTATTCAGCCATAAAATAGAATGAAATTGGGTCACTTGTAGTGATGTGGATGGAGTCGCAGTCTGTCATAGAGAGTGAAGTAAGTCAGAAAGAGAAAAAGCAGATGTCACTTATTAATGCCTATATATGGAATCTAGAAAAGATGGTACAGATGAACCTATTTGCAGGGCAGGCATAGAGACACAGACATATAGAACGTCCCTGTGGACATGGAGGAGGGGAGGGGAGAGTGGAACTGACATATATACACTGCCACGAGTAAAACAAAAAGCTAGTGGGAAGCCTGCTGGATAGCACAGGGAGCGCAGCTCAGTGCTCTGCGGTGACCTAGATGGACGGGGCCGGGGGGTGGGAGAGAGGCTCAAGAAGGTGGGGATATATGTATACACATAATTGAATCACTTCATTGTACCGTGGAAACTAACACAACATTATATCTCAATTCTACTCCAATAATAAAATACATTTAAAAAGTAAAGTGAACCCAAGAGTGGGCAAGAACGTGGAGCAATTCGGACTCTGCTACGCATCTGGTGAGAGTACCACTTTGGAAGACATTTTTGCACTTTCTTTAAATTAAACACACACACAAACACACACTTCTATGATTCAGGAATCCCATTCCTAGGTATTTACCCCAGAGAAATGAAAACACAGACGCAAGCGATTGCTCACAGCAGTTCTAGTCATAATTGCCCCAAACTGAAAATCATCCAAATGTTTATCAACAGATGAATAGCAAAGCAAATGAAGACATATCCATACAATGGGCTATTAGTCAACAACACAAAGGAAAAAAAAATCTGGCATGTGCTGTAATATGGATGAATCTCTAAAATATTCTTAGTGAAGGAATTCAGACACAGGAAGACTGTATACTGTGTGATTCTATTTTACGGAATTATTGAACAGGCAAAACTAATTTAAAGTGAGAGAAAGTAGATTGATAGTTGCCTGGGGGTAGTGGTGGAGGTATTGACGGCAAGCAGGCAGAGGGAATCTTTTAGGTGATGAAAATGTTCTATATCTTGACTGAAGTGGTGATTATGTGGGTGTGCACACGTGTGAAAATGCATCAAACTGTTCCCTTCAAATGGGTGCTTCTTGTTGAGTTAAAGTAAAAACAAAACAAAATGAAAACCAAATGAACTCATGTTTAAAGTCTGTATTCATCCACATCTTTCACCTGCCAGACTCTCTGTCCAGAAAGAACTCTTGCCTCCCTGAAACTCTAGTGACCATTCACCCATTAGGAGACCTTTAGAAAACTTTGTTAAGTTTTTATATGAATAAAAAACAAGTTCTGAGTTCAATATCTGGTTATGCTCTCCTCTTCCTATGAAATCTCTGGGACAGCAACCAATGATAAAAACAATGAATGTGATTAAAATGTATCAATTGCTCGAAATGCCTGGAATTTGCAATGCTTTACTTCATCATATCAATTTTTAGCAGAGTGCCTGGTGCCTAAGAAGCACACCATAAATATTTATTGAATAACAGGACAAACCTTATAGCAATCTTATAAATATGTCATCATTTTATCATATTCTATAGATAAGGAAACTGAGGTTAGACAGGTTAAGTGACTTTTCCAAAATCTGAGTTAATTAATTGGCAAAGCCAGGTTTTGAGTCCTGATCTGTAGTATTTATTTTTCCATTAAATTAATTTGAGTTAATGCAAAGTGTGGGAGAAGGCAATGGCACCCCACTCCAGTACTGTTGCCCGGAAAATCCCATGGATGGAGGAGCCTGGTAGGCTGCAGTCCATGGGGTTGCTAAGAGTTGGACACGACTGAGCGACTTCACTTTCACTTTCCACTTTCATGCATTGGAGAAGGAAATGGCAACCCACTCCAGTGTTCTTGCCTGGAGAATCCCATGGATGGAGGAGCCTGGTAGGCTGCAGTCCATAGGGTTGCACAGAGTTGGACATGACTGAAGTGACTTAGTAGTAGTAGTAGCAAAGTGTATTATCTCCCAGTTGGTTGCTCATATGCTCAAATTGTTATTATAACTATGTCTTACATCTAAGTCATGTGCCTGTACTGATGATCAGATGATTTAAAATATGTGAACAATTTATAGAAAACTCTAAAGCTTTGTAGAAATATAAGAAATAAACATGATTTTATGTAAAATGTGGCTTATTTTTTGACTATCACTAGAAAAGCTAACAGTTTTTGAGGGCTTACAAGTTACCACATGTTATTTTAAGTGCTGTAAAACATATTTAATCTCTCAGTTCTCACCAGAACTCTGTGGGGTAGATAGAACCATCATCATTGTCTTCATTTTACAGAGAAGACTGAGGTTCATGCAGATTTTCTCAGTCACAGAGATATTAAGTGGCAAAGTTAGGATTTAAATCCAAATAGTCTATATGGATATCTCATAGTCATTACCTTATACTCTCATCCATCCGTCTATCCATCCATATCCGAATCAATGCTTCTCAGCATTTTCCCTTGAAATATATCTCACAATTAATGTTCATTCACAGATATTCTCCCATCATTGTCATTCATGTCAGTTGACTACTAGATTGACAGATGGCAAGTTGTGTGATTTTTTTCTGTGAATTTGCATTTTCTGTTCAAAATGTCACCTTTTTCTTATTCCAGATGAAAGCTGATACTCCAGATTTAAACAACAACAAAAACAATCAGGCAGACAAAACAGTGGCATGGTTTGACTTTCATGATGCCAACCTGAATTGGATAAATCCAACATTAGTAATTCATGACACATTTATCTGGATAATGTCCTCTTAAGTTGAAAAACTTAACAAAGGGCTAACTTCCCCGTAAAGCTGTCCTGCTTGTTCCATCTGCAATGTCTTTTTATCTTGCTATTAAAAAAACTTTTGGCTGGGTCCAGCATGGGACGGCTGGATTTTGACTGTGCTGTGAATGGTGAAAGGACTCATGTCCAGATGTTCATTGACATTCTTCCCAAAGACCATACAGGGCTGGGCTGGGCATGGTAGATGGTGGTGGTGATGCCTTCCAGAGCAACTGACAAGAAGAAACTCTGACCAGTGTGGTATTCAGAGGAGAAGCCCTCATAAAACCTGAGTGGTTTATTCTTCACTTTGCCATCCATGTCTATAGGCTGAATCTCAGGTGGGGCAAGAGTCCTAGATCAGAAGAAATTAAGAGAAGCTCTGGTCAAAGCCACAGCTTGATTAAGGTATTTCAGGGAGGGAACTCTGATTAACCATGCCTCCAGAGCAAATAAAATTTAATCTGTTTCATGACAGTTTTGATGCTTCAATTTAAGGAGTTGTCGCATTATTAAATGGATGTCAGTTTTATCTGATTGGTTTTATAAAACAGAGTCTATCTGAAATGCTTTCAAGTTCAGGCTTTAGAACCTTTGTTGTTGTGTTGGCTGAGGTAGTATGGCCAACATTTGAACATCTCAAAAAAACATCCCTGCACTCTGGAGATTGATATATTTATTAGCTATTCTTTACTGATTTAATGAATCAGTAAAGGATATACATATATTTGTATATTCATATACACTTATATATTCATATGAGAGAGAGAAGGACAGAACAGAGCATGTTATAAACTAGTGCTATATACTGAAGCCGAAGCTTCAATACTTTGGCCACATGATGGAAAGAACTGACACGTTGGAAGAGATCCTGATGATGGGAAAAATTGAAAGCAAAAAGAGAAGAGGGTGGCAGAGGATGAGATGGTTAGATAGCATCACCAGCTCAATGAATATGAATTTTTTTCCATGTTTTGATGTGTATTTTTATTTCCCTGCAATTTTCACTTATCAAGAACAAGTAACAGGAAAAGTTGTCTGAACTAGTGCATAAACAAACATTCTGAAACATCACTGCTGCTGCTGCTGCTGCTAAGTCGCTTCAGTCGTGTCCGACTCTGTGCGACCCCATAGACGGCAGCCCACCAGGCTCCCGCATCCCTGGGATTCTCCAGGCAAGAACACTGGAGTGGGTTGCCATTTCCTTCTCCAATGCATGAAAGTGAAAAGTGAAAGTGAAGTCGCTCAGTCGTGTCCAACTCTTAGCGACCCCATGGACTGCAGCCCACCAGGCTCCTCCATTCATGGGATTTTCCAGGCAAGAGTCCTGGAGTGGGTGCCATCGCCTTCTCCAGGAACATCACTACACATATCTAATATTGATGAATATGAATTTGAGCAAACTCTGAGATATTGAAGGACAGGGAAGCCTAGAGTATTGCAGTCCATGGGGTCAGAGTGAGTCAGACACGACTGAGCTACTGAACAAGTTAGCACACTAAATGGACAGAGTCCCTTTCATCCTGGAACCTAGAAAAAAATTACTCCCCCCCCACCCCCAGAAAGATGTGCAAAGGGACAGAATGAAAAGTCTCTCTATTTTTCATTATATATTTTTACTTAAATAAATATACTTTGCTATTTTTTTTCCATTATGAAATTAACTTCTGGGACTTCCCTGATGTTCCAGTAGTTAGGACTCCTTGCTTCCACTGGAGGAGGTGTGGGTTTGATTCCTGGTTAGGGAACTTGGATCACACACACCATGCTGTGAGGCCAAAAACAAAGAAAAGCAATAATTTCTTCCTTAAAGGCTAAAAACCAGAGCAATCATTTGATTTGTTAGATATGCAACAAACTTTGATCTTTTGTGGATGTACATGGAGAGCTTTTTATTTGCAATGGGGCTATCCTTGGCACATGAAGTTTTTTTGACTCCATCAGGTGAAGAGGAGGCTTACTCAACAGGTTCGTGGCCATTTCCTTACTTAAGAGGCCTTCCCAGGTGGTGCACTTGTAGGGAATCCACCTGCTAATGCAGGAGATGCAGGAGACGTGAATTCGAGCCCTGGGTTGGGAAGATCCTCTGGAGAAGGAAACAACAATCCATTCAGTATTCTTCCCTGGAAAATTACATGGACAGAAGAGCCTGGTGGTTACAGTCCCTGGGGTCACCAACAGTTGGACATGACTGCTCATGCACGTATGCCTTACTTAAGATCCTCTGGGAGTAATTCCAATAGCTGACATCTTTGTTTTCTGAAGAGGACAGTGCACCCAAGGCATACTCAACATAAAAGGGATCATTATAAAGATCTGTCTTAGCTCATTCAGGAGAATTGTGGAATCAGGAATGTATGATTAGGGTATCATGTCTAAGGGAAAGCATCTCTACTATGCTTCAAACTTCATATCTTAAAGAAAGAGTTGAAACCAGTTTTTTTTTTTAATTTAAATTTGTTTATTTTAATTGGAGGCTAATTACGTTACCATATTGTATTGGTTTTGCCATACATCAACATGAATCCACCACGGGTGTACACGTGTTCCCCATCCTGAACCCTCCTCCCACCTCCCTCCCGTACCATCCCTCTGGGTCATCCCAGTGCACCAACCCCAAGCATCCTGTATCCTACATCGAACCTGGACTGGCTATTTGTTTCACATATGATATTATACATGCTTCAATGCCGTTCTCCCCAATCATCCCACCCTCTCCCTCTCCCACAGAGTCCAAAAGACTATTCTATACATCTGTGTCTCTTTTGCTGTCTCTCATACAGGGTAATCGTTACCATCTTTCTAAATTCCATATATATGCGTTAGTATACTGTATTGGTGTTTTTCTTTCTGGCTTACTTCACTCTGTATAATCGGCTCCAGTTTCAACCACCTCATTAGAACTGATTCAAATGTATTCTTTTCAATGGCTGAGTAATACTGCATTGTGTATATGGACCAAGACCAGTTTTGAAACTAAACAAGATTAGAAGTCTTTTGGGGACCGCTTGCAGGATACATCTGCCTGGTAGTCATATTGTCCAGAATTATGCAGGATTATTGGCTTAAAGGGTGTCAAAGGAGTATATAAATCATCATCTTTCATTCAGTTCAAAATAAAAATTTGTTTTCTGCCAGTAGAGTAGAAAATGGGTGTTAGAAACACACACCACACTCATCTGGTCTCCTGACTCCTCCGAGATTTTCTGAGCCTGAGATGAGTAGGAATCTCAGACTCTTCCATGTGAGACCCTTGGTCTCTGTCCGTTTGCGGTGCCTTCAGTGCCCTGAGAGGTCTGCTGTGAAGGGAGAACTAATGGAATCAACGTGGAAAGAGTGATCGGTGAAGAGTAGAAAAATAGTGCCGCTGTTCTTGTTGGAAAGCAGGTCGACTGCCTCCTTCTTACCACTTTAAAACGTGAGTTCAGGACTTCCCTGGTGGTCCAGTGGTTAAGAGTCTGTGCTTCTATTGCAGGGGGTGCAGGTTTGATTCCTGGTCAGGGAGAATCCCAGGGACGGGGGAGCCTGGTGGGCTGCCATCTATGGGGTCTCACAGAGTTGGACACGACTGAAGTGACTTAGCAGCAGCAGCAGCAGCAGGGAACTAAGATCCCACATGCCACAGGGTGCAGCCAAAAAAAAAAAAGAGAGAGAGAGAGAGAACCACCCCACCCCCCCCCGCCCTGCAAAAACAAACAAACAAAAAGAGTTAAATCAACCCAACAAGAAGGCTCAGCAGCCTGGCTGAAACCAGGTCAGGTAAACTACTGCAACTAGATACCAACTTGAAGAAACATGAAGATCACGTCAGTTTTCTCTAACATTTAAAGGATGGATTTCTTTTTTAAAAGAAAGTAAAACTTCAAGAAGAAGATGACAAAATAAAAATAATTATAATTACCTTTATATATACGTTGCTCAGTTGTGTCTGACTCTTTGTGACCCCTTGGAGTGTAGCCCACCAGGCTCCTCTGTCCATGGGAATCTCTAGGCAAGAATACTGGGATGGGTTGCCATTCTCTTCTCTAGGGATATAATATCCCATATTATTCTTTATGCTAATAAGCTGCACTTATTTGCCAGGCGATGCACTATTCATTTGCATTGGTGTTCTATTTCCCCCAGTAATTTTACGTGAGCCACAGTCTCATTGTCTCTTTTAAGAAATGAAAACATTGAAGCAGAAAGAGGTTGAAGAGTACACCTAAGGGCATGCTAGAACTACATTCCTGTTATAGATTGATTATCCTGGGTTGCAGACTGTAGGGGAGTTTTTAGGTTGATAGCAGATATCATATGTAGGGTAGGTATTACAAGGAAAGTGAAGTTGATGAGAAAATAGATGGGAAATTAGACATCTTGGGGTACCTTTGAGCACTGTTCAGCCAAAATCTGTATGAATTATTTATATGTTACAGAATTAGTTAACCATGAGCTTATAACTTTTTTCCTCCTTGCCTTAAAAGTTTAATAAAGCTTTCTGAGTCTTATTTATTTATTTTGGCATGTAGCTTTACCTTCTTACATGCATGTGTGTTCAATCCCTCAGTCAGGTCTGACTCTTTGCTAGCCCACCAGGCTCCATGGGATTATCTAGGCAAGAAAACTGGAGTGAGTTGCCATTTCCTCCTCCAGGGGATCTTCTCCAAGCAGGGATCGAACCTGCATCAGCAATCAAATCCTTTACTACTGAGCCACCTGGAAAGCTCTAGCTTTACCTTCTTAGCCTACCTACATACAATAATCTTGTGAGTATAATAGGACCCTCTGATAGTACCTGCTTTGGGGAGGTGTTCTGAAGAAGATCAGATCTATTGCTACTATTTTCCCAGAAGGTTCACATTTTTGGAACTTGCTGCCAATTCAGCAAGATGACTAGAAATTGCATTTCTTCTGATTTTCCTCTGGTCTCATTTCATCTTGACTAGGGTGTATGTGCTCAAAAACATGAAGGAAACAGAAGCCATAGTCAGTACCTGTGTTCATTTGACTCTAAGATCTACTCTCTTTGGTGTTAGTTTGCCTGAAAGTAAGTAGCAAGGAAATCTTCATTCACTATCCTTATATCAAACATTGAAAGTACATTTCTCAATTCTCGTTCTTATACCTAATTGGGGTGAGAATAAAGATGTGGGGATTTAAAATTGAGATCCTATGAAATTTTGCGCCAATTTAAGCCTTGATTCTAGTATATAATTTTGTTTGCTTCCTTAAGAAAGCAATCCTTATGTTGGAATCAGCTTACCTAGCTATATTACCTGGTGACTTGCTACATGTTTAAAATCCTAGAAGATTTCAAAATGAGGAAAGAATTTAGAATCAAAGTTTGAACATAAATTGATGACAAAAGATTCCTGCTTCTGAATAAGGTAGAGGAAAGAACTCAGTAGGTGGACTATTTTTTGTGTGTCAGATCAACTCAGAAATCAGGCCAGATCAACTCAGAAACAGAGGATGCTTACTGGGCACTGGGTTCAGCTTGGTGTCCTTGTCTCGGGTGTCAGATGCAGCTGCTTAGACATAAGTTGACAAGTTGTGTATTAAGAACTATAAATGGGTGCTCATTGAACATAGAGCTTCCCAGGTATCTTCCTTGGAGACTAGGATCCAGAAAGTCTGAGACGTCATTTGGGAACTACCATGTTTAACAAATATCCTGGGTCTTCCCTGGTGGTCCAGTGATTAAGTATCCACCTTGCAATGCAGGGGATACAGGTTTGATCTCTGGTCGGAAAAGTAAGATCCCACATGCTGCTGAGCAACTAAACCCAACCACCGTAACTCCTGAGCCCTTGTGCCACAACTAGAGTCCATGAGCTGCAATGGAGGATCTTGGAAAGTGCCATGTGCCACAACTACGACCTGATACAGCCAAATAGATGAAAAAAATTTTTAACGAATCCTAGCAGATTCTTACTATTAGAGAAGTTTGAGAGATTCTGTGGAGAGAGGGAATTTGTAGGCTGTCAGAATTAATTGGACTACCTTTAGTTTTTCCTTGCTACTTCCCCCAGATTCCCTGGTTCCTTACTATTAGTTCTGCATCATTGACTCTTTAGCTCAGCTCTGCCTTCACTGGACCCAATGTTGTAGGTATTCAACAACAGGGAACAATGGCAGAAGCAAGGGAATGCAAAATGGAATGCAGCTTTTCTGGTAGCAGCATTGAAAGCCAGTGACCTAAAGGAAGGTTTCCCAGGCGGCTCAGTGGTAACAAATCTGCCTGCTAATGCAGGAGATGCAGGAGACACAAGTTCGATCCCTGGGTCAGGAAGATCCCCTGGAAGAGGAAATGGCAATCCACTCCAGCATTCTTGCCTGGAAAATCCCATGGACAGAGAAACCACGGAGAGTGGGCTTATAGTACAATTCAGTTCAGTCACTCAGTTGTGTCCGACTCTTTGTGACCCTATGGACCACAGCATGCCAGGCCTCCCTGTCCATTGCCAACTCCCAGAGTCTACTCAAACTCACCTCCATTGACTCAGTGATGCCATCCAACCATCTCATCATCTGTCGTCCCCTTCTCCTTCTGTCTTCAATCTTTCCCAGCATCAGGGTCTTTTCAAATGAGTCAGCTCTTTGCATCAGATGGCCCAAGTATTGGAGTTTCAGCTTCAACATCAGTCCTTCCAATGAACACTCAGGATTGATCTCCTTGCAGTCCAAGGGACTCTCAAGAGTCTTTTCCAACACCACAGTTCAAAAGCATCCATTCTTTGGTGCTCAGCTTTCTTTATAGTCCAACTCTCACATCCATCCATGACTACCAGAAAAACCAAAAGCCTTGACTAGACGGACCTTTGTTGGCAAAATAATGTCTCTGCTTATAGTCCATGGGGTCACAAAGAGTCTGAAATGACTGAGTGACTGAGCACCCCTTCACTGGGCTCCTAGCATCTCCTGGAGCCCACCATCCTGTCTCTTACATCATAGCCCTTTGCTATTTCTCCTACTAACCCTGAGCTTTATCTCTGTCATTATGACCCGTGTGAGAAATTTGGTCGTTTAGTGTCCAAACAAACCATTTTCTGCCTCAAAGGTTAAAAGATGTTATGATCTTATTTTCTCATTTGCTGGTTTTTGGATAATTATTCTAGGTATATGCATTCTAGGCCAGAGGACCTCAATCTTACATGGAGTTCCCTAGAGAATTTTACAGATCACACCCCTCCTCTTTTTAAAGGCTCTGGGAACCTTTAATGTGTCCCGAGTAGAAACCCACTGCCCTAGGAAGACTTGTGACCCCTCCACTGGCCCACAGGGTAGTGGAACTGGGTTTTTAATAAACTTCACTTTCATGGTAGGAGCTTCTAAAGGAACCAACCACAGTAGCATCTTGCTCAAACTCTCTTTTCATCTTTTTTTTTTTTTAATTCATTTATTTTAATTGGAGGCTAATTACTTTACAATATTGTAGTGGTTTTTGCCATACAATGACATAAGTCATCCATGGGTGTACATGTGTTCCCCATCCTGAACCCCCCTCCCACCTCCCTCCCCATCCCATCCCTCAGGGTCATCCCAGTGCACCAGCCCTGAGCACCCTGTCTCATGCATCAAACATGTTTCAATGCTATTCTCTCAAATCATCCCACCATCGCCTTCTCCCACAGAGTCTCTCTTTTCTTTTTTAAAAAAACATCTATTTATTTGGCTGCAGCAGATCGTAGTTGTGGCATGTGGGATCCTTAGTTGCAGCATGGGGGATCTAGTTCCCTGACCAGGAGTTGAACTGTGGGCACCCTGTGTTGAGAATGCAGTCTTGGCCACCGGGCCACCAGGTAAGCCCCCCAAACTCTCTTTTCTAGAAGAGAAGAATGTGCAGTGAACTCCGTTTGTGCCTAGCCACATTCCTCCCCCAAGCCCCATCCGAGAAGGACTTGTTACAGCATTTGGTGTTTACGTAGTACTTGTCTCCCTGGAGCAGACGTACCATGCACATTTGTTTTAAGATCTCATTAATTCTCACAGATTTTTTTACTTAGGATTTCACAGGAGTATCACACCAATATATAAATGTTGAAACATTATTTCAAATATATATGTATGTGCCATATGATTTTTTAACTTAATATTTACATCACATAACCATTCATGCATACATGTTTGTCTCTATGTATATAGAAGCATAAACTATATATGACATATATTAAACACACACCCCCCCACTGCCAGTGTGCTTATATTTATCAACAGTGCTTTTCAAAGCCTTCTTTTAATCTTTAGTGCCCTATTTTTTTCTTTCCCTTTCCCTTTGCAGGAGTTTTCATCTCTCTTTATTACTGAAATCCCCTGGTGACACTTCTGGGTAGCTCACTCACGGTGATTGCTTATTTCTCATATGCTCCTGGTGGCAAAGTTGTCGCATAGTGATCAAAAGATTGCAGCATCCATTGCTTGAAATCTCGCATCCAGTCCCTCCCTGCTTTATTCAGTCCATACAAAGTCTTTCCTGTCTGGGATTCCTTTTTTTTTGGGGGGGAAAACTTTTTATTCTATATTAGTATAGCCAATTAACCTTGCTGTGATCATTTCAGGTGCCCAGCAGAGTGACTCCGCCATACAGATACATGTATCCATTCTCCCCCAAACTCCCCTCCCATCCAGGCTTTCACATAACACTGAGCAGAGTTCCCTGTGCTAGACAGTAAGTCCTTGTTGGTTATCCATTTAAAATATATTGATAGCAGTATGTGCATGTCCATGGGCTGCCCAGCTGGCTCAGATGGTAAAGAATTTGCCTGCAGTGCAGGAGATGTGGGTTTGATCCCTAGGTTGGGAAGATCCTTAGAGAAGGGAATGGCTACTTCTCCTCGGTATTCTTGTGTGGAGAATTGCGTGGACAGAGGAGCCTGGAGTCACTACAGTCCATGGCGTCACAGAGTCAGACATGACTGAAGCAACTAACACTTTACTTCACACATGTCCATCCTGAACTCCCTAACTATCCCTCCCCACCCCATTCTTCCCCTCAGCAACCATTAGTTTGTTCTCTAAGTCTGTGAGTCTATTTCTGTTTTGTAAGTTCATTTGTATCATTTCCTTTTAGATTCTGCTTGTAAGCGATGTCATACAGTATTTCTCTTTCTCTGTGTGACTTACTTCACTCAGTATGAAAATCTTTAGGCCCATCCATGTTGCTGCAAAAGGCATTGCTTCATTCGTTTTCATGAATGAGTGATATTCCACTGTATATATGTACAGCATGTTCTTTATGCATTCCTCTGTCGGGGGACACTTAGGTTGCTTCCAAGTCTTGGCTATTGTAAACAGGGCTGCAATGAACAATGGGGTGCATGTGTCCTTTCAGATAATGTTATGCCCAGGAGTGGGATTCCTTTTCTTTAGTCAATTGCCTGCAAAACCTGAGCTGCTCTACTAGTTGAAAAATAGATATTGGTAAACCTCATTGCCAGTTTCTATTTCAAAAGACAGTGCCACATAAGAGTTGAGAATACAGAATATAACAAGGGGTCAGACTGATTTGGGTTCAACTCCTACCACTTTCTAAGTGTATGGTCATCCTGAGCCCCTTCTGCTGGGTAGCTATGAGGCTGAGTTCAGATTGCCATGCATTGTGTGGAGTGCAGTGTGCCTGATGCGTGATAGGTGATCAATAGATGTTGACATTCTTATTATCATCATTGATTCTGCCAAGGCTTCAAGTTTCAGATCAAATTTTTCCTCTTTTTTAAGATCGTCTTTGACTGCACAGGGAAACTTCTTGACTTGTCTCCTTGTTGTATCATTTTCACTTGTGTATGCCCCATTTATGAATATTCCTTTTTTTTTTTTTTTGATAGCATTTCTCTTCCCGCCTAGACTGTAAACTCGTGAGGGTAAGGATGTGACTTAAATCATTGTATCTCTACAGCCAGACACACAAGTGTATCATGAGCATATGGGGACAGGCAGGGAAATTGCTACCTACAAATACTTTGATTAAAAACTGCTTGTGAATTTCTTCACTGGCTGTGTGGGAAGAAAGCACTAGACAAGGCATTCAAGGCCTTGGTCACCTTCTAACTAGTCCTCAATTGGACATTTACATGAACCTTGCTATATCTGGCTTTTTGAATGGAAGTCTAGAAACTCTGTTCATTGCAAAGATTTTGACAAGCTAAAGCTCAAACTGCTGATTTCCTCTAGATGATAAGGAACACATTAAGCAGAGGGTGCAGTTTCTCAAATTCCATTGGTAGAATCTGCACTCCAGTCATGTGGCTTCTCTGCTTCAGTTCAGGTTAATTTCAAGGGCAGGCCACTTGTCCCCAGAGGGACTTGAAACCTTGTATGGACGTCACTGTAGGTTTGCCTGTTTTCTTTCCTCTGCTAAGGAGACAATCATTTCATGTGCTGGTGAAAAGTTTTAAACCATCTCATTATCAGTCTTTGCAAGCCCTTTAATGGCACAGCTTCCATTGTGATTGGGTCTGAATTGGGCTGAAACTCTCATCAGTAAGACTCCTGTTCTTATTTCTTCTAAATGGCAGATTCTTGTTTATGGCCATTCCTGTCACCACCAAGGAATCGTGAGCAGGGTTATTAGCTAATATTTAGCTAACATTTCAGTGATTCCTTGGAAATTCCTTAGCTAATATTTCAGTGATTAGGGTTATTAAAAGAGTGTTATGTTCAATGGATGTGAGAGGGACATGGCAGAATTAAGAGAGATGAATGATCAATCTTGACACTGAATGGGAACAGAATTTTTTGTTTCCCCTCTGTGAATGCAATTTGCCTAAATGAAGCAGGGAAGGTCAAGTGGATTTTGATTGATATTTTAAAATCCTGTTTCCAATCTTTGATGAGGTCATTGGGTTACAGTGATGGTGGCTTCTCTGCATAAACTTTGCATCTTCAGGGCATCCTGTTGCTTCTATTTTAATAAGTAGAATATGGAGAGAATTGAGGAGCATTTGAAGAGTAATATAATGTCTTGAGAGCTTCCTAGGTGGTGCTAGTGGTAAAGAAACCACCTGCCAATGCAGTAGATGTAAGAGACACAGGTTCAATCCCTGGGTCAGGAAGATCCCCTGAAGGACGGCATGGTAATCCACTCCAGTATTCTTGCCTGGAGAATCGTATCATGGACAGAGGAGCCTGGTGGGCTACAGTCCATAGGGTCACAAAGAGTCAGACATGACTGAAGCAACTTAGCATGCATATATTGTGTTGAATGGTGATGCCCCCAAAAGAGATGTGTGTATGTCTTAACCTTCAGAACTTGTGAATATTTAGAGATTGGTCTTTGTGGATATAAGTAAGAATCTGGAAGTGAGATCATATTGGATTATGATCTCAAAGAGAGCCAGGAGTTACCAGAAGCTGGAAGAGGCAAGGAGGGCTTTTACCCCAGAATCTCTGGAAGGAACACAGCTCTGCCCACCTCAGTTTTGGCATCATGGCATCCAGAATGGCAAGAGAATAAACCTCTGTTGTTAAGTAACTGAGTTCGTAATTTTTAATGACAGCCCCAGGAGATGAATACAGTTGACTAGGATTTATGTCAGTGTTTGTGTTCAGTTGCTCAGTTGTGTCTGACTCTGAAGCCTCATGGACTGTAACCCACCAGGCTCCTCTGCCCACAGAATTCCCCAGGCAAGAATACTAGAGTGGGTTGCCACTTCCTACTCCAGGGGATTCTTCCCAACCCAGGGATCGAACCTGCATCTCTTAAGTCTCTTGTACTGGTAGGCAGGTTCTTTACCACCAGCTTTACCTGAGAAGCTTAGGATTTATATCAGGGAGGCAGATTAAAAGACCTAGTCAAGGTGTAAGTTATCTTACTGCTTATTAGGTTGTATGGCATTGGACAAAGATATTCTCCAATATCTGATTGGTTGGTTCACTGATAGATTCATTTATTCATCATCATGTATTTAGTACTCTTTTCAGTAAATACATTCTGACTTTCTTTTGTGCTCCAACCACTGTGGTAGACATTTTGATGACTAGATGTATTTCCAAACATTAAAAAAATTACACTTAATGAAAAGAGACAGTTTTATATCTGTAAAGTTATCTGCACAGTTATCTGTAATAACTGTAATACAGTTATTACAGTATGTGTTTGTTAAATTTTCTTTATCTGATTATAAATATTCTAATGGGAGAAAATGCTAATTGGAGAACATTTAGAAAATATAGATGGGCAAAAATAATAAAAGTAACCCATTATTTCAACACCAAGGGATTAATCATAGTTAATATTTTAATAGATTTACTTACACCCATTATATGAATGTGTGCGTGCTAAGTCACTTAGGGAGTGTCTGACTCTTTGTGACCCTGTGGACAGTAGCCCACCAGGCTCCTCTGTCCATGCTGTTCTCCAGGAAGAATACTGAAGTGGGTTACCATGCCCTCCTTCAGGGGATCTTCCTGACCCAGGGATTGAACCCGTCTTTTATTCCTGCATTGGCAGGTGGGTTCTTTACCACTGGAAGCAAATATATATAATATTGAATTTTATAATACTGTGATATATATATTTGCTTCCTTGCCTTTTTTAAAAAAATAAAAGAACATGTATATAATTTGTGTTAGTGTTTCCTTTCCTCATGCCAAAACTGTTCTTCTGAGACATCATTTTTAATGACTCAATAGTAAATACTTTGTCACAAAGATGGAAAATAATTTATTTGCTATTGTCGGAATTTCGGTTATATCCATGAATGCTATTGTTGTCAATCTTTGCTCATATCATTGATTATTACCTAAGGAATAACTCCCATAATGGAACTGCTAGGTCAAGCCTCTTCACATTTTTCTCTCTTGTACTAAGTTGCACCAAATTGTGCTTAGAGACACGTCCCAACTTGCACTTTTACATGAAGTTTGTGACAGTGCCCACGTCCTGAGCATCTGTTCTGAAAGTCATAAGGAAGGTTGTGTGTTGCCAACATTCAAAGTTGCTTTCCTCTTTGAGCGTTTATGTCAGACTTCAGGTTGGTGGTCCTCATTATCAGGCTAATGTATATTTAAAAAGAAAAATCTCATCAAGAGAACTTGCTGCAGAAACGATTACTTAAATTCTGTTAAACAGTCATTAAGCACCTATGATAAGCATGAGACTTTTGTTATGTCTGGTACTGTGCAAAGATAAATGAGATGTGATTCATTGAAAGAACACATAGTTTATAGCGGGATAAAACCTGTGCATACCTGTGAAGACATATGTGGCCTATGAATATATGACAAGGAAGAGGCAGTATATACACTCTTATGGACTCAAGCGAAAGGGGTGATGGAGTCAAATTTTCTTGGAAGATATGACATGGAGATGAGCCACCAAAGCAAGGCAGGATTTTAAAAGATGGAGATTATAAGGCCAGAAGAACAGCATGAACAAAAGTTTTAAAAGGCTAGAGTACATCAAGGCTGTATATTGTCACCCTGCTTATTTAACTTATATGCAGAGTACACCATGAGAAACGCTGGGCTGGAAGAAGCACAAGCTGGAATCAAGATTGCTGAGAGAAATATCAATACCCTCAGATATGCAGATGACACCACCCTTATGGCAGAAAGAGAAGAGGAACTAAAAAGCCTCCTGATGAAAGTGAAAGAGGAGAGTGAAAAAGTTGGCTTAAAGCTCAACATTCAGAAAACGAAGATCATGGCATCTGGTCCCATCACTTCATGGCAAATAGATGGGGAAACAGTGGACACAGTGTCAGACTATTTTTCTGGGCTCCCAAATCACTGCAGATGGTGATTGCAGCCATGAAATTAAAAGACGCTTACTCCTTGGAAGAAAAGTTATCACCAACCTAGATAGCATATTCAAAATCAGAGACTTTACTTTGCCAACAAAGGTCCGTCTAGTCAAGGCTATGGTTTTTCCAGTGGTCATGTATGGATGTGAGAGTTGGACTGTGAAGAAAGCTGAGTGCCGAAGAATTGACGCTTTTGAACTGTGGTGTCAGAGAAGACTCTTGAGAGTCCCTTGGACTGCAAGGAGATCTAACCTGTCTATTCTGAAGGAGATCAGCCCTGGAATTTCTTTGGAAGGAATGATGCTAAAGCTGAAACTCCAGTACTTTGGCCACCTCATGCGAAGAGTTGACTTATTGGAAAAGGCCCTGATGCTGGGAGGGATTGGGGGCAGGAGGAGAAGGGGACGACAGAGATTGAGATGGCTGGATGGCATCACTGACTCGATGGCTGTGAGTCTGAGTGAACTCTGGGAGTTGGTGATGGACAGGGAGGCCTGGCGTGCTGTGATTCATGGGATCGCAAAGAGTCAGACAGGACTGAGTGGCTGAATTGAACTGAACTGAACTGAGGAATATTTAAGGAATGGTAAGTAGTCCAGCCTAGTTGGAGCCTAGAAAGAATGTGAAAGACTTTGACCAACATTGAAACCAATTTCGAAAACTTATTCTATCGGCAAAATTACTGTCTGGGTATTCTTGTTTGTTTTTTCCCCTGCCTTTAATAGTCCTGAAGACTGTTTCAATGGATAGGATTTATCAGTCCAAAGGGAGGGATATTATGAAATATGAAGAGGAAGAAAGACGAGTATGATTTTTTTTTTAATTGAAATGAAATGGACATAACAGCTGAAAGACAAAGGAAGAAAGAAAAAGCCATTCTCCTATCTTGGTCCTTTGACGCATTTAGAAAACTTTTTGATGGTTTTGTGGCAATAACCATAATCATCATTATCAAGTGCTTACTATGTGGTTGACACATTTTTAGCCATTAACTGAATGTTTATAGCAAGTGAGGCAGATATTTTAAACCACATTTATGTGTAAGAAAGCCAAAGTCTTGTAAGGTCATGTGCCTAGTCCAAGATCACACCATCTGTAAATTACAGCACTGGGAATAAAACATCCATCGTTTCCAGATCCTATGGTCTGAGTATTGCCCTACACTGTATGTGTAGGCCTCCATGGGCAGGATTTCTTGGTTCTCCTCTTAACTCATATCTCTGCATCCCCGGGGATGGAGAACTTGGGTTATCATATGCAATGAATGTCCAGTGGATTATCTGTTTTCATATTATTTTCTCTAGATCCTGTCAAACCACATCAAAACCACAGATCTTATGATGGGGTTACATTCTGATAAACCCATCTTAGTTGAAAGTATTGTTTAGTCAAAAATGGACTTGCGGTTCACAGAGGAAAGGGCATCTGCAAGCTGAGGAGAGAGGCTTCAGGAGAAAACAACCCTGCTAACACATTGGTATTGGACTTTCAGTCTCCAGAACTTTGACAGTCCATAGGGTGGGTGCTGGTTCCACCAGCTGCTGCAACTAAAAAACCAGGTTCAGAAATGTCAGATATCCTCTGGGAGCTGCTCTGAGTTTCTGAGAGAGCTGCCAACATTGCCTGGGTGTGCAGGCAGCAGGAAGCCCTCTTTCAGCTGCTGATTGAAGAAAAGAAAGAGGCAGAAAAGAACAAGATTTGCAGTTGTTTTCTAAACCCTGGCTGATGTACTGGTACAGGAAGTTATCAAACAGAATATGGAGAACAAGTTTCCAGGCTTGGGGAAAAATTTTTTTGGAAAAGAATCCGATTAATTTGCTAATGATTTGGGGAAAAAGATTATCATGAGACTGTGTCCATCAGAGAAAGAACCAGTAGATCTTCTCAGCAAAGTCCTTAATGGTAACAATCTGAGGCCTTCGCCGAGATTGTATACCAGAAGATTGTCTTCAGTGACCCAGCTTTGGATTCAATAGAGATCAACATTCCTCAAGACATCTTGGGAATCTGGGTGGATCCTATAGATTCAACTTATCAGTATATAAAAGGTTCTGCTGGCATTAAACCCAACCAAGGAATCTTCCCCAGGGACTTCAGTGTGTCACTATTTTAGTTGATGTCTATGACATATAGACAGGGGTGCCTCTCATGGGAGTCATCAACCAACCTTTTGTATCACAAGACCTAAACACCCTCAGGTGGAAAGGACAGTGTACTGGGGCCTTTCTTACATGGGGACCAACATCCATTCCCTCTGCTTCCCATCTCTACAAGCAGCAGCAGTGAAAGGCAGAGCCAAATGACCCAAACCCCAGCTCTGAATACTCCCTCCTGTTCTCAGTTCTCATTCGTACCAGTGAAAAGGAGACCATCAAGGGTGAGCACTGCCACGTGTGTGTGGCAAGTGCATCTCCAGGCAGCTGGGGCTGGTTACAAGAACCTCTATGTGTTCTTCAGCCCTGTTGATTTTTACATCTTCTCAGAAGATACCACGTCCAGGTGGTACTCTTGTGCTGCCCATGCCATCTTCGGGGCCATGGGTGTGGGGATGGTGGACTTAAAAGAATGCCTGGAAAGGAACACTGACGTGGGGCTTGACTTGCCACAGCTGGTGTATCACGTGGGAAGTGAAGAGGCTGCTGGAGTGGATCAGTGGGCCAACAAGGGAGGACTCATCACGTACAGATCAAAGCAGCAGCTGGAGACATTCCTGAGCCTCCTCCTCCAGCACCTGGCCCCTATGGATACACATACATAGATGTGTTCCGTCCTCATGGGCTCCACAACCCAACTGTGAACCTGATTTCCATATCTCTGTCTTTTGAAGACAGCTTTGTCCTATTGACAGTCAACATTCATCTTCCTCTTTTGGGAAGCATTTTTCCATTATGTGTTCACAACACTAATGTTAATAAATGAATGATATTCATGCAGCAAAAAAAAAAAAAAAAAGGACTTAACACCCCTGAGTTACTGAACATCATAGCTTAGCATAGCCTAACCTGCAAAGTGCTCAGAACACTTACATTAGCATACATTTGGGCAAAATCATTTAACACGAAGACTATTTTACAATAAAGTATTGGGTATCTCATGTAATTAATTGGATACTGTACAACTGTACTGGTTGTATGGGTGCAGCATGCTTGTAAGTGTATCAGTTGTTTATCCTCATGATCACCTGGTTGACTGGGGGCTGTAGCTCATTACCACTGGCCAGCCTCTTGGGAGAGCATCATACTGCAAGAAAAGATCACATTTTGAAATTTGAAGTGCCTTTCCTACTGAATGTATATTGCTTTCATACCATCATAAAGTCAAAATATCATAAGCTGAATTATCATTAAATTGGGGACTGCTTGTAGATGGAAATTCAGTGGCCATCTGGTTCCGTGCCCACTCTACTGAAATTCCCATTATCTCAGGTATTTTCTGCTTCAAAACTTTGCTGCATGACACTGGAATGACATTTAATGTAGTTGAGAAGTGGAATGAAAGATGTAAAGTCACGTTTACTTCTAGAGAGATTAAACATTGAATAGAAAAAGTAATGTTTGGATGTTGCTAGAGATAATGGCACCCCACTCCAGTACTCTTGCCTGGAAAATCCCATGGACAGAGGAGCCTGGTAGGCTGCAGTCCATGGGGTTGCTAGGAGTCGGATACGACTGAGCGACTTCATTTTCACTTTTCACTTTCATGCATTGGAGAAGGAAATGGCAACCCACTCCAATGTTCTTGCCTGGAGAATCCCAGGGACGGGGGAGCCTGGTGGGCTGCCGTCTATGGGGTCACACAGAGTCAGACACGACTGAGTGACTTAGCAGTAGCAGCAGAGATGTTCTTGCCTGGAGAATCCCAGGGACGGGGGAGCCTGGTGGGCTGCCGTCTATGGGATCGCACAGAGTCAGACATGACTGAACCGACTTAGCAGCAGCAGCAGCAGCAGCGGAGATACGTCCTAGAGTCTTCTCTGTTGACTTCAGTCTTACCTGCCTTTCATAGTACAGAAACTCCCATGCTAACAAGAAAGAAGAGATGTCTTCCTGACCCATAACTGTGATGAGTTAACCTACTTTGGTAATATATTTATAATCTTTTTGAGCTCCTTGGAGGAAAGATGAAATATGAATATAAAATAATAACAGAACTAACCTTCAAGCACTTCCTGAATGCCCAGGTGTGGTTTGAAGCTTAATGAATTTGTGTTAGTAAAATATTCTGAGATCTCAGTTGAGGGGAACTTGAGAACACAAGTGGTTATTTATTATTATTATTATCAACTCCTGCCCAGAGTCACGGAGATTGATGATCCCTGCCATGTTTTATCCCCAGGAGTATGGTTGCAGGTATCAGTCTGGGGCACAATAAATGTTTAATCCCTTAGAAGGATTTAAAAAAAATATTATTATCCATAATATATTCTGAATGAACTACTTCTTCCCCTTGCTATTTCATCTGGTGATTCTTGGTATTTATAGTGGAAACAAACTACACTAAAATCCAGGCTGGACCCTTTGTGTTTTGTATCGGGTAGCAGCACAAAGAAACTCCATGGATTTTTACTAGCTCTGTAATATGAGAAGAGCGAAAAGGGCAAAAGAGTTTTATCTAAGGAATATTTTTTTGTACCTTGTGTCATATGGACCACCTCTTGCCACCCAGGACATTTGTTCTAGGTCTATTATCCAGTCCACCTTGACCAGATTTTTTTTTTTTTAAATCAGTGATCTGGTCTTGACCACTCCACAAAGCTTCAAAGCAGCCAAGCCAAAATTTGTTTCCTCAGTTTCATGCTTGCCCTAAGGAGGCACAGGGGGAGAAGTTGGTGGCTGACTAATTCTGCCTCAATCACTGTCTATTGTCACTGACCGAGAAGCACAATGGAAAGATTTGGGCAGATGGAATGGTTCCAGTGCATTTCCAAAGTGATTACAGCAAAGTTTCATTGGTTTTCCAGATACAAACATTTAGCTGTTAAAATAAACAAACTTCTGCATCCCTACAATTATCGCTTACCCCTGCAGATGCAGCTTAAATGAATCCCAGCTCATCTCGAATGCTGTGATGATGTCTCCAAATGAAGCTTCTTGCTATTTTAGCCAGGGGAGGAGCAACAGGCATTCAGCTGAACGTTCTTGTGACAACGTCCTCCTTGCTTTCCGGTAGAAGTTTGAAGGACATTTCCAATCAGGTTAACGAAGACCTGCTGATTCAGGGCTGAAATGGGTTTGTTTACATCTTTTTACTTACCAACACATGGAAAGCCAGTCTCCTTTATCTGCCAGCCAATCACAGCCTGCCTCTGTAACATCTGGCTTGAGCATCTGCCAGGAGAGGAAGCACTCTTCCTGTCCCCTTCAGCAAGTAGCAAGGGTATGTAATTGAGAACCTGTAATTGCAAGAATGCATAGACTTTGGCAGAAATCATGAAGGTGAGGAGAGGAGATGGAACTGCAGGAGGAGCCTCTGTGTAACTTCCAAGGGAGCCCGAGGTGGAAAGAACCACACAGGGGAGAGTCGTGATTCATTTTAATCTGTGCATCTCTACAAAAGTTATTGTTAATGTGTATCCAACGATGCCTGTGCCATATTCTTTTTTTATATTAGCATTTTTAAAATTCATCTTTAATTGGAGGATAATTGTTTTACAATATTATGTTGGTCTCTACCATGTATCACCATGAATCATCCATAGGTATACGTATGTCCTCTCCCTCTTGAAACTTCCTCCTACCTCATCCCATCCATCTAGGTTGTCACAGAGCACCGGATTTGAGCCCCTTGCATCATAACAGCAAATTCCCACTGGTTATCTATTTTACATATGGTAATGTATATATTTGCATGCTATTCTCTCAATTGTCCCACTCTCCCCTTCCCCCACTGTGTCCACAAGTCTGTTCCCTACGTCTACATCTCCATTGAGATTGTTGTTCAATCGCCAAGTCGTGTCCAACTCTTTGTGACCCCATGGACTGCCACGCACCAGGCTTCCCTATCTCTCACCATCTCCCAGAGTTTGCCCAAGTTCATGTCCATTGCATCGGTGATGCCATCCAACCGTCTCAACCTCTGTCGCCCTCTTCTCCTTCTGCCTTCAGTCTTTCCCAGCATCAGGATCTTTTCCAGGGAGTTGACTGTTTGCATCAGGTGGCCAAAGTATTGGAGCTTCAGCTTCGTTCCTTCCATTGAGTATTAAGGGTTGATTTCCTTTAAGATTGACTGGTATGATCTCCTTGCTGTCCAAAGGGCTCTCAGGAGTCTTCTCCAGCACCACAGTTCAAAATTATCAATTCTTCAGTGCTCTTCCTTCTTTATGGTCCAGCTCTCACAATCATATTTGACTACTGGGAAGACCATAGTCTTGACTATACAGACTTTTGTCAGCAAAGTGATGACTTTGCTTTTTAACACACTAAGTTTGTCATAGCTTTCCTGCCAAGAAGCAATCGTCTTCTGATTTCATGGCTGCAGTCACCATCCACAGTGATTTTAGAGCACAAGAAGAGGAAATCTGTCACTGCTTCCACATTTCCCCTTCTATTTGCATGAAATAATGGGGCCGGATGCCATGATCTTAGTTTTTCTTAATATTTAGTTTTAAGCTGGCTTCACTGAGTTATGCAAGCCCCTTTGCCATGACAAGGCAGTGATCCATGAAGGGGGCATCTCCATTACTGGCCTGCAAGTACATTCAGCAGTACCATCTTTCTAGATTTCACAAATATACATTAATAGAACCACTCTCTGATTAGACAAAAGTTAGGAAATTATATTTTCCCAAATTGAAATTGCAAGGAATCATCCATGGATCTGGGAGGCACTGTTTTGATTCTATGACTAAGTGTCCTCTGAGTCCAGATTTATTCTTAAGGAGGCGTGTGGCAAGTTAGGATGGAAACTGATTTGCTTCTGCATTTCTGGGGAAGCTGCCTCCCCATGGCGTACTGATATGCTATTGCCTGAGTGGGAGACACATTGAAAAAGTAGCCTATTATCAATTTATCCTGTATCTTGTGAAGCACTTCCTAAGCTCTTCTCCCTTCTTTTGGGGTCTATTTCCTACAGACTCTATGACTGTGCTAGTCAGTCAAAAGTACACTATAAAATTGCTCCGAGAACATTTTCAAAGCTTCCCATGAGATCAGATAAGAATCACTGGAGGTAATTGAAAAAGTTTGAGAAGTTTCCTAGGTTGTTCTAATCTGCCTTCCCTTCTCTGCACCCCTACATCTCTTTTAGAACCAGTGTGCCTGTGTGTTTCCTTCTGCTTATGGCTTGTAAGCTCTTGGGCAACAAACGTTGGACCTCAGGGATCTCTGAGAGCTCCTGGCAGAGAGCAGAGCGCAGGTGAGGCCACGTGCAGAGTCACAGGCAAAGCGGGCTGTGCCAAGTACAACAGTCAACGTGTCCTGAGCGAGCTGTTGGCTAATCTATTGGTGATCTTGCCAAACTCTTGATTCAGGATAAGGACAAGAAAACAATCTTATTCTAGAAAACTGAGATTATAGTTTAGCATTTCATGGTACTTTTTAAAAATATTTATTTATTTGGCTGTGCCAGATGTTAGTTGCAGCACGTGTTATCTTTGATCACTGCAACATGTGGGATCTTTAGTTGTGTCTTGCAACTAAATATATTGAACCAGGGTCCCTTGCGTTGGGAGTGCAGTCTTAGCCACTAGACCACCTGGGGAGTCTCATGGTACATTAAAAAACAATTGTTTTTAATTGGAGGATAATTGCTTTACAATGTTGTGTTGGTTACAACGATGTGAATCAGCTATGAGTATCCACATACCCCCTCCCTCCCCTCTATCTCACCCCTATGTCATTCCTGAGCACCAGGCAGGCTCCCCATGTTATACAGCAACTTCCCACCAGCCATCTGTCTTATACATGGTAATGTATGTATGTCAGCGCTGCTCTCTCAATCCGTCCCACCCTCTCCTTCCCTTGCTGTGTCCCCAAGTCCGTTCTGTATGTCCGTATCTCTATTCCTGCTCTGCAAATAGGTTCATAAATTCTGGTTGTATCACCTCTTAGCTGGGTAACTTTGGGCATGTTCTTTAAACCATCTGTGCCTCAGTGTTCTTTCTGAGAATATTGAAAAAAAATTAAGTTATTATCTTCAAGTATAGTTATGAGGATTTAAAGAGGAAAATCCATGGGAATTCCCTGGCAGTCCAGTGGTTAGGACTCTGTGCTTTCTCCATAAAGGTCCCAGGTTTGATCCCTGGTCAGGGACCTAGGATCCCACAAGCCTTGTGATGTGGCAAAACAAAACAAAACAAAAAGCAGCAACAGCAACAAAAGAAGAGAGAGAGAGAGAAATCCATGTAACCTGAATTGTTAGATGAGGATCAATCAGGTATCTGTGTGCCAGGCACTGTAGAGCTGTGATATAAGTATAGAGATAAGATCTAATCTCTACCTGTGTAAAGTGACAAGTCAGGAGTTCTTAACTTGAGGTTCATGGGCCCTCCAGGCTGGGTAATAGAAACCAGTTCTCTAAAAATAGTGCTTGACACATAAGAAGTATTCAATTACTGTTAACTGTTTTTGAATAATTGATACTTAAAAAATATAATTCTTACTCTCTTAATGTTCAAGTGCTAAGAAATCTGATTTTTAAGTTTAAATTTTAATTTTATATCCAAGTACATTTTTTTTCTGCCCATTCTGCTCTGTAAAATTTCCATCACATTTTTAATGGAATCATCTATTTTCCCATAATTTCTATGTAACTTTGTCTTGGTTCTTGCTTCTCTGTTTCATCTCTTCTCTACTGCTTTGTCAAAGATGGTCTGTAATTTGCTATTTTGAGTGAAGATGTTCCCAACTTTCAGGTGCGAACAAAAGCATAAGAGTATGTCTTTGAGTAACCGTCAAGATGATATGGTGCCCTTTCAGTCATCTTCCTGAAGTCACAGATTTTGCTCTTTAATACTTGACGTTCATTTTCATGCAGGATCACACAAGCAATTCACAAATATATGTGTCATTTTTAATAATCTATTACAATGCATGAACAAGAAACATATTAATTTTTTTTTTACACTGCCAGGTCTTAAATAAGTGGTCCTTAATTTCTTTTGGATCTTGGATTTCTTTGAGGGTCTGATGAAATCAATTATATCACCCAAAAAAAACACATATATACCAGCATTTTTATTTATTTATTTATTTTTACATACATCATTGTTTTTTTTTTTAATTTTATTTTATTTTTAAACTTTACATAATTGTATTAGTTTTGCCAAATATCAAAATGAATCCACCACAGGTATACATGTGTTCCCCATCCTGAACCCTCAAATTCTGGTGTCTGTTACCCAACATGGGGGGGTCCATGAAGCTCAAGTTAAGAACTCCTGACATGTCACTTTACTCCAGTAGAGATTAGATCTTGTCTCTATACATCTATCACAGTTCTACAGTGCCTGGCACATAGATACCTGATTGATGCTTATCTATTTGAACTTGACTTCTATGAAGGTGACTTCAAATGTCTGTTTTCAACTAGGGGCTTTATCTTAAGTGCCAGATACATATACCCAACTATCTTTCCTCCTCAACCCAGTTCTCTACCTCAAAATATCTAAAATGTTAATTAGCTTTCTGTGAGCATGTGGATTTGGAGACAAAAATCAATCCATCTAACTCAGCTGAGGGTTTCCCTGCTGGCTCAGCAGTAAAGAATCTGCATGTAATACAGGAGACACGCGTTCAATCCCTGGGTAAGGAAGATCCCCTGGAGAAGGAAATGGCAACTCACTCCAGTATTCTTGCCTGGGAAATCCCATGGGCAGAGGAGCCTGGCAGGCTACAGTCCACGGGGTCACAAAGTCAGACGTGACTGAGCTGCTAAACAACAACGAGAACAAACGCAAGATAGCACTTGCAAAATGCCTTGTCCCATGTGGCCACTGCAGAATATATTCAGCTCTCCTCTTGGTATTAGCCTGTATCCATGAATCTAGGCTGGAAACCTTCGTGTCATTTTTCAGCTCCTTCTCTCCACTACCCTTATTTTAATTAATTATCAGATCTTAGTGTTTTTACCTCTTTAATACCCTTTGTTTCATTTTCAGTCTGGCCTGGTTTAGATTTTCACCATCTCTTGCTTAAATTTTAATACCAGTCTACTAATCAGCTGGGTTCTGGTTTTCCCTTCTGTCTTTCTACCAGAAGTTATTTTCCTTTGATCCGAAAGCACAGATATGAATGCATTACTCCCTTGTTTAATGGTCATCAAGCCCTAGGTTTAGTATAAATATTCATGAGCCCAACTCAGACCTGTTGAAAGAATCTGAATCCCAGAACTCCATATAATTAACAAGGTTCCTAGGTAGTTTTGTAGATCCTCAGATTGGGAAGTGCTGGCCTAACGCAGTGTTTCTCACTTTCCCTGATTCCTCAGTAGCATTTCTTCAAATGTAAATTCCTGGGCTTCCTCCCAAAGGCAGGATTTGGGAGATTTGAGACAGGTCTGGGGGCCTGCACAGTCACTCCTTCCCCAAGTGTCTCTGATGCAGGCGGTCTATGGAACGGTCTCCAACCTTTCTGGCACCAGGGACCAGTTTCATGGTAGACAGCTTTTCCTTGGACCAGGGTAGGGGTGATGGTTTCAGGGTGATTCAAGCACATTACATTTATTTTGCTATTTATATGTATTATTATTACATCAGCTTCACCTCAGATCATCAGACATTAGATCTTGGAGGTTGGGAACTCCTGGTTTATAGAATCACTCTTGAGCAGCCCTGAACAAAAGGTCTAAGCTTTGGAATCACACCTAAAGCTCTTCACAAACCTTGACTTCATTTCCTCCTCCCTGCCATACATTAGACCCTCAGGAAGGCAGAATTGCATAGCAGCTAAGAGGCTGAGGACCAGCCTCACACTTCTCTGGGTTCAAATCTAGGCTTTTCTGTTTACCAGGTTTGTGAGCTAATTAAGGGCTTATCTGTATACACCTTAGCCTCCTCATCTTTAATTTAGAGATAATTACACAATTGCTGTTCAATTGTTCACTGACTCTTTGTGACCCCATGGACTATAGCACTCCAGGCTTTCCTGGTCTTCACTATTTCCCAGAGTTTGCTCAAACTCATGTCCATTGAGCTGGTGATACCATCCAACCATCTCATCCTCTCTCGTCCCCTTCTCCTCCTGCCCTCAATCTTTGCCAGCATCAGGGTCTTTTCCAATGAGTTGGCTTAACATCAGGTGGCCAAACATTGGAGCTTCAGCCTCAGTGTCTGTCCTTCCAATAACTATTCAGGGTTGATTTCCTTTACAATTGATTGGTTTGATCTCCTTGCTGTCCAAGGGATTCTCAAGAGTCTTCTCCAGCACCACAATTCAAAAGTATCAATTCTTCGGCAGTTGCCTACCAGTTTTGTGCCAAATGTTAAATAAAGATAAAATATGCAGTTCTTCATATAATGTAGTGCATATTATACATCCTGCATAAGGACATCTATTATTATTTGCCACTCCTGATCTACACTGTGGATTTGGATGTCTGTCTTCTTTGCTTGGGCTTCCCTGGTGGTACAATGATAAAAAAAAATCTGCCTACCAATGCAAGAGACTTAGTAGACTTGGGTTCCATCCCTGGATGGGGAGATCCCCTAGAGTAGGAAATGGCAATCTACCCCAGTATTCTTGTCTGGGAAATCCAGTAGACACAGGAGCCTGACATGACTGAGCAACACACATACTTCTTTGTTTATACTCTTTCTTCTGACCACATTGCCTTCTATTTCTATATTCTTCTAGGCCGAGGATATTCATTACACCTTTTCTAACATCTTTCTTAACCCATTCTACTTCTCCAACCCCCTATTTAGATAACAATCCGTATTCCCTACTTGTGTTTTGTTAATCACATCATCGTAATTGCTGTCGCCTTTCATTACACTCATGTGTATGTTTGCCTCCCTGGCAGGGTGATGAGACCCCTGGACCTGAACACTTTCTCATTCAACTTTGTTATCCAGGCATCTGGCACAGTCTGTTTCCCAGAGTGGGCTCGCAACAACAGTTTGCTGCATGAATGAAGGTGATAAATATCTGGTGAGCTTTGGGTGTGATTCTAAAGTTCAGACCTTTTGACCAGAGCTGTTCAAGGGTGATTGTACACCTGCATCACTGTTATGGATAAAGAACTTGAGAATAGCAAAGAAAATACATTTTTAATATTATTTGGAAAGTCTTTATTATAATTTTTTCTCAACCTCATTCCTAGAAGTGAGATATTGTTCAGTACAATTAATCTCCATGTGTCATTTGGGACGCAAACATTCTTTCTCCTTCCTTCCGTCTTGAGGCTTGTGGATACTTGGGTCTTGGCTCTGCCTGTCTCTATTGACCCTATGCCTGTCTGCATGATTTTATTGAGCTTGAATACTACATGTAGTGCTGGTGAGCTTTGACAACATGTTTACTGCGTGGCTGAGTTCCCAGTTCAAGTCTAGAAAGCTGACCTTTATAAATTTCCATATTTTCTCCCCACATTAACTGCTAGAAGTTTATCTTCACTTCAACTCGTAGGGCTCAAGTATTCCTGTACATCCTTCCATGGAACCAGCTGGGATCTGTAGATATCCACTGCTCTGTGGTTTTAGCCACTCTCCTAGTCCTTGTGACCGCCTGCTCTTTCTTGCTCTGATCTGTCATCCTCCCTGACCTTTCAGAACTGTCCCCAGAGAGGATTCTATAATCAGATATGAAAAGGTAAAAAAGTCAGGTTGTAAGGAAATGGCAGCAAGGTGTAGCATTTATCCAGAAACACCTTTACTCCACCTGAAATATCCTTTCTTCCTATTGTAGCCCTTTGCTTGCAAAAGGAGCTGCCTTCCTCCCAAGCCAGCTGCTCCTCAGCCTTGGGACAGCTGAAGTGAAGTCCCAGTTTTCTGATTCTGGGAGTGCACTTGACACCATTGCCAGGGAACAGAATGATGATGGAAATAATAATTAATAAATGATATGACATTATGGACTCATCAGGGACACTGTGTATTACTAAGCTGGATAGATGAAGAATATGGGTCCCTTAAAGACCTCTTAGAAACCCGGACAACCGTGGTAATGACATCAGCTAAACATTTGAAAAGCAAAGGCCCTTTGTTTCCATTTAAAGGGAAGTGGCTTCAATCTAAAAGGAGATGAAGGCTGAGTTGGCAAGGAAGCCCAGAGCCATGCCAGAGAACAAAGCTAATGCATTCAGGTAGCCCCTCCCTCTCATCTGTAAAGGACCCAAAGGCAGGATTTTTCCTGCAGTTGTACAAAGACTCATTGTGGGTGAGTCCAACACTACCCAAATGTCATACATTGAATGCATTCTTTCTCTAAGCATCCACTTATTTATTTGGATTTAAATCCCAGGAAAGTGAGAAAAACCAGAGAAGTGCCTAATGGGATGGCATGTGTTGAACTTGCCTCATCATTGAGAGAACACTGGTTTGCGGGCGAGTCTGGTTCATGTGAAGGCTTCTCAAAAGTATCTGGATTGGTTTCAGGTTCCCCTCCTCTTCTTTTTCCTAAATGAGTGGGTTTCACCTGGTTGAAGCAAATAAACACTAAACATCATTCACTAATCCTGAACATTTTTATTCAGGTCCCAATTTGGTTTCCGGTCATATTGGCCCACAATTTTAGCTGTGGGGTTTCAGCTAAACAACAGCTGGGAGTT
The DNA here is from genome assembly GCF_055505025.1 of Bos grunniens. Lineage (NCBI taxonomy): Eukaryota > Metazoa > Chordata > Mammalia > Artiodactyla > Bovidae > Bos > Bos grunniens. Next base: position 53,050,448 of record NC_141185.1, on the reverse strand, counting down.
GACAGCAAGCCAGCTGCAGCCTGCTAGAGCAAACACTTGAGCTCCTAAATGTATAAAAATGATAAAATGACTAGACATATAGGCTTCTAATTGCACCCAGCAGTCTGCAGCTGGGAAGTCACCAGGAGAAATATATTCTGTGCTGTCATCCAGCAATCATGCACTCCACCCCAATTGAAAAGCACTTCCCTTTCCCCACCCAGATTGACAGCCAAAATGTGAAGTCTAGTTCCAGTTTCAGACAATGTTCGCTACTTATTGAGGAACTGACCCAGCTCCAGGCTTGTAAATCCAGTCAAAGGTGGAGCCAGGGTGATGCATCAGTTGAAATTTGATGGGGAAATGATGATAAGCTGATGCTGGAAAATAAGACTCAGATGCACGTCTATGATGAGATCTATGGGGGTCACAAAAGTAGCCCCCAATGCAACAAAAAGCATATGAAAGATTCAGAGCACAGCCTCTTGTTTCTTTTATTTGACTTTCCATGGCATATCCTTCACTCCTGTCTCCTTTCCTCCCCTTTTCCCCCTTCCCTCTGCCCTCTAGATACATGCCCTCCTTTCTACAAACAACTGCTATAACTCATCACTCTTCTCCATAAGGCCTGTTCCAATGATAGGGGGACATTCATCTTTCTTGAGCTTCTCTCCAAGCATCAAGAAGGCAACCGTTTCCCTTATGTCAAGTATTCATGCTTTCATCTAAAGTTAATTTTCCAAACATTTGTTCTTTTTTTTTGAAGTTTAAAAAAATCTTTTTTTTTTCAGATTAAAATTATTTCCATAAATAAGGATAAAGCAAACCCACTTCCTTGAGTCCATTATTTCAGGTGATTGTGATTTCCGTGAACGTTAGTGTTCCTGAGTATTATTTGAATATTTGCTTATGTACTTGTGGGAAGCTTCCCTGGTGGCTCAGATGGTAAAGAATTTGCCTGCAATGCAGGAGACCCAGGTTTAATCCCTGGGTCAGGAAGATCCTCTGGAGAAAGAAATTGTAACCCTCTCCAGTATTCTTGCCTGGAGAATTTTCTATGTGATAGAGAATCCTATGGACAGCGGAGCCTGGTGAGCTACAGTCCGTGGGGTCATAAAGAATTGGACATGACTGAGTGACTAACAGTTTCACTTTTGGCGGGAAGCTGCTATAGACTTTTCTTGGTAGGAATTCCAGTTTTACTGAATTCTTCCCTTTCCTTTAGATATTCCACTTTCCATTCTTCATTAAAGGCTGGATCATTAGTCATTCTTTCAATGCATAATTTTCTTTCTGGCATTTTATTACCTTGATTGAAGGAAAAAGTAACCAAACTTTCATAGTTTTTTTCTGCTTGAAATTTATCTTTCAAGATGGTTATTTCCCTGTAGATTTAAGAAAACTGAGCAATGTCTTTGTTTTCTTTTTCCCTGGAGTACTGATCTCCAACCTGTTGGACTAACTAGTCTTTTTTTTTTTTTTTTTGAGTATTTATTTATTTGGCTTGCCAGGTCTTAGTTGTGGCACTCAGATCTTTAGTTGCAGCATGCAAACTCTCAGTTGCAGCGTTGGGGATCTAGTTCCCTGGCCAGGGATCGAACCTGAGCCCCCCACCTTGGGAGCATGGAGCCTTAGCCACTGGACCACCAGGGAAGTCCTGGAGTAACTGTTCTCAATAGCAGAAAGGCTCAAGGGCAGTGGGGAGAGGATGTGTGACAAAGAGGGCAATAAAGGAAAGTGAATCTGATTACTCTGGAACGTCATCTGGCTGTGTTCTTGGGCCCATGGCACTACATTGTCCTGGCTTGTGTACGTTTTGTACACTCAGTCAGTGCGTGTGTGCCCAGTCGTGTCTGACTCTCTACGACCCCATGGACTGTAGCCCGTCAGGCTCCTCTGTCCATGGGATTTTCCAGGCAAGAATACTGGAGTGAGTTGCTGTTTCCTTCTCCAGGGGTCTTCCTGACCCAGGGATTGAACCTGCGTCTCCTGAATCTTCAGCATTGGCAGGTGGATTCTTTACCACTGAGCCTCCTGGAAAGCCATGTATTGTACTAGAGCAACAAAAAAGAAGACTTCTTCTATTTTCCTTTGTATCTTGGAGGTCTTGCACAGTACCTGGTCTTTGAAATACACGTAGAAAGAGTGCTTGTGGATTGAACAGTGAATGAATGAACTGCAGTCAAATCTGGCTGAATACGTTTGTGCTAATGCCCTACATTTGTACATTTGTAAGATTTTTCAAAGTGTTTCCACATATTTCATTTCCTTGATGTGACTATTAGCAAGTTGTCACCTTTTTCTGCACTTTTGTGAATGAGCCAGAAAGCCTACAAATATACAACCTATTTTAAACTAAGAATTTAACCAGAAGAGGCCATGGCATGCAAGACCGGATGCTATCCAGTCTCTGGATACCAGCAAAGAGGTATCCAGCATACCTCTTTGCAGGCCTTGGGGGGATCTACATCAGAGGTCAGCAAAACACACCTGTGAGCCAAATTCGGCCTGTGGTCCACTTTTGTAAATAAAGTTTTATCAGAACAGCAGCCATGATCATTCATTACCTCGTGTCTTCGACAGCCTTCTGACTACCAGACAGAGGTGGAGAGTGTGAGAGGCGGTTAGGCCCTCCTGCTGCTGCTAAGTCATTTCAGTCGTGTCCGACTCTGTGCGACCCCATAGACGGCAGCCCACTAGGCTCCTCTGTCCCTGGGATTCTCCAGGCAAGAATACTGGAGTGGGTTGCCATTTCCTTCTCCAATGCATGAAAGTGAAAAGTGAAAATGAAGTCGCTCAGTCGTCCCCGACTCTTAGCGACACCAAGGACTGCAGCCTACCAGCCTCCTCCATCCATGGGATTTTCCAGGCAAGAGTACTGGACTGGGGTGCCTTTGCCTTCTCCGTTAGGCCCTCCAGGTCTATGCTATTTACTCTCTGAGACTTGGCAGAAAAATTTTGTTGACCGCTGGTCTAGATTTTAATAACTGCAGGATACACGAGTCACTTTGAAGGATGTCAAAGAAGATAGGGGGAATCTATCTACCTTTGGAACCCCTCTGGATTGTTGAGTTATATTTCTGACCTATGATCTAATAATACACTTAAAAAGAAAGATCAGCAAGTAAGCACGAGAAAGTAAAGAATGAACAGCAAGAAATCATCCTTTTCAGTCAATTTTTGGGCAACGACACTCTGGGATATACAGGGTTTTTCACTCAGGTCTGTTGTGATATCTCAAAAGGCTCAGTGAGGCACTTCCGCTGTTCCACAAGGCAGCTGTGACATCCCAGTGAGCCATCCCAGTCCCCTTCTTATCTCACACTTTCTGTTATCTTTACCCCTGAGCAGTCACTCCAGATGCCTGCTGAAAGTAACCTAATTAGATATGGGTGCCTCTCTTCCCCTTGCTCGCCTGTGGAGTGGGTGCAAGCTGCCTTCACTCTTGAGAACTTAATTTTTTTTTTTCTCAGTGGATTCCTCAGTAGACTGAACATATGGGACCTCTCACACCTGTAGGCATTGTAGCAATTTTCCTCTGATGAGTCCATTTGTAACCCTCTGCTCAGTTACACCAAAGGGTTCTTCTTCTTTTCTTTCTCTCTCCCTTTTTTTGGTAATCTCTGAAAGATTTTGCCACTTGCAGGGCTAAGAAGTCATGAGCTATGTGGCTAGCTGTGCGGAAACTTTTGCATGTGGACAATTTTTTTGACTTTCATAAATCTCAATGAATTTTTCTAAAGGCAGCTGCTTTTTATTTATCTGCATGACAATGCTAATATTCTAGAACAAGTCCAACATGAGAATTTGCAATTTACCTCTTTATTTGGCAGCTTCATTTAGCTTTACTGTTTTTTTTTTTTTTCTTTAAATCACTGAGTTAATTACTGGGTTATAGATAAAGAAACTGACTGCAAAGTGATTAAGTGACTTTCAGATCAGAGTTAAATCTTGCAAATAGAGAGAATGCAGAAATATCCTTTCTCAGAGGCATCTGCTATATTAAAATTACACAGACTTTGGGATGAGAGGACCTGGGTTCTAAGCACAGCTTCATCAATGACAAACTCTAAGGCTGTGGCTGATTTGCTCCGTAACTTCTCTGAGCCTGTTTCCTCTTGTAAGAAATCTGGCTGCTCACAGTATTGTGCTCCTCACTGAATTTGAGCATGCATGCTCAGTCACTCAGACATGTCTGGCTCTTTGTGACCCCATGGACTGTAGCCCACCAGGCTTCTCTGTCGGTGGGATTTTCCCAGGCAAGAATACTGATATGGGTTGGCATTTCCTTCTCCAGGGTATCTTCCTGACCAGGGATTGAACCTGCAGCTCCTAGCAGGAAAATGCTTTACTGAGTCACCTTGGAAGCTCTCATTGAATTTAATTCTGTTCTATTCAATGTGGCAACATTTCATTGAGCGTATACTCCTTCTAGGCGCTTTGCCTAGCACTGTAGTTATGCATGAGAGGGTAACAGGCAGAAAGGCTAGGGGTCTCCAAATGGAGGAAATAGACTGCAAGAGTCAGATGTTTTTTTCTCTCTCTCTTAAGTGGCAGGAGGAAACAAATTACAAGTGTCAGATATTTCCCCCTTCTCTATACACATTTATAAAGAGGTTTCTTTTAAAATTCCATGTTGCCATGATGACACCTAGTTCCACCTGAACTTAACTTTTCTCAAACCTTGAGCTAACCAGTGCATTTTTCTTATAGAAATGTTTTTCTTAAGCTATGACAATGAACTGTGTATTTACCCTAGACTCTGTCTTTCTTCAAGTTGGTTCAGCTTAAGACTCAGAACCTATAAGGACTCAACAAACCAGTATGTTTTACTCATACATTATTCACCTACTCTAAGTTACATCATCTATGTTAGCATCACTATGAACAAAGCTAGTGGCGGTGATGGAATTCCAGTTGAGCTGTTTCAAATCTTAAAAGATGATGCTGTTAAAGTGCTGCACTCAATATGCCAGCAAATTTGGAAAACTCAGCAGTGGCCACAGGACTGGAAAAGGTCAGTTTTCATTCCAATCCCAAAGAAAGGCAATGCTAAAGAATGCTCAAACTACCACACAATTGCACTCATCTCACATGCTAGTAAAGTAATGCTCAAAATTCTCCAAGCCAGGCTTCAACAGTACGTGAACCATGAACTTCCAGATGTTCAAGCTGGATTTAGAAAAGGCATAGGAACCAGAGATCAAATTTCCAACATCCAATGGATCATGAAAAAATCAAGAGAGTTCCAGAAAAACATCTATTTCTGCTTTACTGACTATGCCAAGGCCTTTGACTGTGTGGATCACAACAAGCTGGAAAATTCTTCAAGAAATGGGAATAGCAGACCACCTGACCTGCCTCTTGAGAAATGAGTATGTAGGTCGGGAAGCAACAGTTAGAACTGGACATGTAACAACAGACTGGTTCCAAATAGGAAAAGGAGTATTGTCACCCTGCTTATTGCAGAGTACATCATGAGAAATGCTGGGCTGGAAGAAGCACAAGTTGGAATCAAGATTGCCAGGAGAAATATCAATAACCTCAGATATGCAGGTGTCATATATGACACCACCCTTATGGCAGAAAGTGAAGAGGAACTAAAAAGCCTGTTGATGAAAGTGAAAGTGGAGAGTGAAAAAGTTGGCTTCAAGCTCAACATTCAGAAGACTAAGATCATGGCATCTGGTCCCATCACTGCATGGCAAATAGATGGGGAAACAGTGGAAACAGTGACAGACTTTATTTTGGGGGCTCCAAAGTCACTGCAGATGGTGATTGCAGCCATGAAATTAAAAGACGCTTACTCCTTGGAAGAAAAGTTATGACCAACCTAGACAGCATATTCAAAAGCAGAGACATTACTTTGCCAACAAAGGTCCATCTAGTCAAGGCTGTGGTTTTTCCAATAGTCATGTATTGATGTGAGAGTTGGACTATAAGGAAAGCTGAGCGCCGAAGAATTGATCCTTTTGAACTTTGGTGTTGGAGAAGACTCTTGAGAGTCCCTTGGACTGCAAGGAGATCCAACAAGTCCATCCTAAAGAAAATCAGTCCTGACTGTTCATTGGAAGGACTGGTGCTAAAGCAGAAACTCCAATACTCTGGCTACCTGATGTGAAGAACTGACTCATTTGAAAAGACCCTGATGCTGGGAAAGGTTAAAGGTAGGAGGAGAAGGGGATGACAGAGGATGAGATGGTTGGATGGCATCACCGACTCAATGGACATGAGTTTACTCCCGGAATAAACTCTGGTAGTTGGTGATGGACAGGGAGGCCTGGTGTGCTGCAGTCCATGGGGTCACAGAGTCAGACATGGCTGAGAGACTGAACTGAACTTTATGTTAATGAAGCTGTATATTTACTTGGAAAACTGCCTTTCTTCAAGATTCATGCCAATAATTTTATGGCCTGGGATGACTCACCTGGTGCCAATGTTATCTCAAAATGCATGTTGTGGGTGAGGGGCCTGGTGTCAGTCTCTGAGTTTTGAGACCTTCCTTTTACTTAGCAGCCTGCTGGTAGCTATAACATCCAGCTAAAGACTAGCAGGGGGCACTTTTTCTGCCCCATTCCGATGTCTATATCAGAAGATTTCTCTTTTATACTTTAATAAAACTTTATTGCAGAAAATCTCTGAGTGATCAAGCCTTGTCACTGGCCCCAGATTGAATTCCTCTCTTCTGGAGGCCAAGAATCCTGGCGTCTTTCACAGCTCGGCAACAACCTTTCATTAGTCAATCTAATCATGTCTCCTTACCAGTTTAATGTGTACTGGAGATTCAGATACATATAAATATGGTTTTAACATAATTTGGTATGAATCATATGAGATATAGTCTGGGTTCTATAGGGATATTTTGCTCTATCCAAGTGTCCAGGAAAACATCCTCTGAGACATGGTACCAGAGCTGTGATTGAATTAATGTCATCATGCTAAGATAGAAAAGAAAGATTATTTAGATGGCAACACTAGCAGGAGAGAAAGTGGGGTAGCATGAAACCACCTTGTTTATGTAGGAAACTGCAAGACGTATATTCAGTTCACTTCAGTTCAGTTCAATTCAGTCACTCAGTCATGTCCGACTCTTTGCGACCCCATGAATCGCAGCACGCCAGGCCTCCCTGTCCATCACCAACTCCCAGAGTTCACTCAAACTCACATCCATCAAGTCAGTGATGCCATCCAGCCATCTCATCCTCTGTCGTTCCCTTCTCTTCATGCCCCTAATCCCTCCCAGCATCAGAGTCTTTTCCAATGAGTCAACTCTTCTCATGAGGTGGCCAAAGTACTGGAGTTTCAGCTTTAGCATCATTCCTTCCAAAGAATACCCAGGACTGATCTCCTTTAGAATGGACTGGTTGGATCTCCTTGCAGTCCAAAGGGACTCTCAAGAGTCTTCTCCAACACCACAGTTCAAAAGCATCAATTCTTTGGTGCTCAGCTTTCTTCACAGTCCAACTCTTACATCCATACATGACCACTGGAAAAACCACAGCCTTGACTAGACGGACCTTTGTTGACAAAGTAATGTCTCTGCTTTTGAATATGCTGTCTAGGTTGATCATAACTTTCCTTCCAAGGAGTAAGCGTCTTTTAATTTCATGGCTGCAATCACCATCTGCAGTGATTTTGGAGCCCCCCAAAATAAAGTCTGACACTGTTTCCACTGTTTCCCCATCTATTTGCCATGAAGTGATGAGACCAGATGCCATGATCTTCGTTTTCTGAATGTTGAGCTTGAAGCCAACATTTTTACTCTCCTCTTTCACTTTCATCAAGAGGCTTTTTAGTTCCTCTTCACTTTCTGCCATAAGGGTGGTATCATCTGCATATCTGAGATTATTGATATTTGTCCTGGCAATCTTGATTCCAGCTTGTGCTTCTTCCAGCCCAGCGTTTCTCAGGATGTACTCTGCATATAAGTTAAATAAGCAGGGTGACAATATACAGCCTTGACGAACTCCCTTTCCTATTTGGAACCAGTCTGTTGTTCCATGTCCAGTTGTAACTGTTGCTTCCTGACCTGCATATAGGTTTCTCAAGAGGCAGGTCAGGTGGTCTGGTATTCCCATCCCTTTCAGAATTTTCCACAGTTTATTGTGATCCACACAGTCAAAGGCTTTGGCATAGTCAATAAAGCAGAAATAGATAGTGATCCCCATAAATTTGAGGTTCTTAATTTCGTTGTGGAAGAATTTAGAGACAAAGTGATAGGTAACAAGTAGATTTATGTAGAGAGAAATATACTCCACAGATAATATGTGCCATCTCAGAAGGTGTGATCTCTCAAAATGTTGCATGGTTAGTTTTGATGGCCTGGGTAATTTTATAGATTAATAAATAGGAAGATTATTCCAATTATTTGGGGAAAGGGGCAGAGATTTCCAGGAATTGGGCCACTGCCCACTTTTTGGCCTTTTATGGTTGGCCTCAGAACTATCGTGGTGCTGGAGAGTGTGCCATTTAGCATGCTAATGTATTATAATGAGTGTATAATGAGATTCAAAGCCTAGTGGGAGTCAAATTTTCTACCATTTTGGATCCATTTGGTCCCAATCAGTTTTTGCTGTGTCCTTTGGCTATTTCATTCTTTAAAGGCTGTGCCCTGCCCCCTTCCCTCTTGTTTAGTAGTATGTGGCAGGGTATGTGGTTGGAGGTACATTTAGGAACCAGGACATGAAGGGCCTTGTAAGATTTGTCAAGAAGTCCCAACTTAATCCAAAGAGCTCTGGGGAACCAGTGATGTTTCCAGGCAGGGAAGTAACACAATGGTGCATATCCGATTAAACATTATTTGTGGGGGTCCTTCCTCAAGGACAGCCAGTTTTAAAGCTATATAATAATGTTTTCAGCTTCCAGTGAAAGGGTTATAGCAGATCTGTGACAAGAGTCAGAGAGAAGGACAGAAGTCATAAATATTATCATTAGGGGGAGAGAAGTTGATTGGATGTGGTCAGTGAAGAAGGGTATATCTATACTGGTCATAAGCTCAACTAACATGAGTAAAAGCATTGTGCAAACTATAAATCGCATGTGTGAATGCTAAATCTCTTCAGTCATGTCTGATTCTGTGTGGCCCTATGGCCTGCAGCCTGCCAGGCTCCTCTGTCCATGGGGTTCTCCAGGCATGAATACTGGAGTGGATTGCCATTTCCTCCTCCAAGGGATCTTCCCAACACAGTGACTGAGCCCACATCTCCTGCATTGGCAGGTGGATTCTTTACCACTGGGACACCTGGGAAGCAGAATGAGACTGTATGACATGCTAAATCTGGACTTTGATAAAAGCAGTGAGAAACTATCCAAATGAATTTTTAAGCAAGTATGGGTTAAGATAAAACTACGTATTTTAGAAAAATCATTTTGATGCCACTATGGAGAGGATGAAGAAGATGAAAGAAGAGGGAGGGGACATATGTACACCTATGGCTAATTTGGGCTTCCGTGGTGGCTCAATTGGTAAAGAATGTGCCTGCAATGCAGGAGACCTGGCTTCAATCCCTAGCTTGGGAAGATCCCCTGGAGGAGAGCATGGAAACCCACTCCGGTATTCCTGCCTGGAGAATCCCCATAGACAGAGGAGCCTGGCAGGCTGCAGTCTATACGGTTGCAAAGAGTCAGACATGACTGAGCGAATAAGCACAGCACGTGGCTAATTCATGTTGTTGTATGACAGAAATCAAACCAATATTGTAAAGCACTCATCAATAAATTAAAAATAAATAAGTAAAATTGAAAAAAAAAAAAAGATTGAAAGAAGGCAGTTTCTAGGTAAGGCATAGTAGAAGCATGGGCTAGTGTGGTAGAAGTGGAGATGAAGCAGGACTAACATTTAAGAGAGTAGAGATAACAAGCTGACCAGGGATTGTAGGGAGAGAAGGATATGAGGAATCACTTCGTTTTCTGTCTGGCCATTGTGGAGAGTGCTGAACTGAAGATGGAGACTATAAGTAGAGGAGTTAGAGAGGAAGAAAGAGCTTGAGGGTAGACATGGGTAGAATGTGGATGGAGGGCAAGGGAGAGAAACTGAGGATGCCTCGAATATTCGAAAGGATGATGGCTTCATTTTTAAAGCAGGATAACCTTTCATCAGGTGGAGTCTCCTGGCTCCTTGAGAATCAGGAGAGTGCCTTGAACCCACCTTCCTAATTTACAGAAGTTTGAAAGTTCCCCAATATGTCCAAGATTTCATGATGCTTCAGTTCTCAGGATTTCTTGAGTCTAAACACTTTGTTCTGTAGGAATGAATTTTTACACAATATTTAGCCCCATGTGAAACTATTCCTTTCACTTCTTCTTATAAAAACACACTCTCCCTATTGCCCACACACACACTTACAGGCAGAGTAGTTGCTCACTGACACTCCAGCCCTTGTGACCTTGGGGCAGGAGGTGAGGGGTGGGGAAGCATCACTTTTTACTCCAAGCATTTACTGAGTATTTCTTATACAAAATATATCAGTTACTGGCTGTAGAAGGACTGGAGAAGGCAATGGCAGCCCGCTCCAGTACTCTTTCCTGGAAAATCCCATGGACAGAGAAGCCTGGTAGGCTGCAATCCATGGGGTCACGAAGAGTCGGACACGACTGAGTGACTTAGCAGCAGCAGCAGCAGCAGTAGAAGGACTTCCCAGGTGGCACTAGTGGTAAAGAACCCTCCTACCAATGCAGGAGACATAAGAGATGCAGGTTTGATCTCTGGGTCCAGAAGATTCCCTGAAGGAGGGCATGGCAAGCCACAGTACTCTTGCCTGGAGAATCCCATGGACAGGGAGCCTGGCAGGCTATGGTTCATAGATTCATGAAGAGTCAGACACATTGGAGCAAATTAGCACACATGTAGATGGATTATAATTGACCACTGTGTGGTAAATACAGGACAGGGTTGGTGCAGGGGTCATGTTAATAACAGAGGAGGACTGGTTTTATTATAAGTGAGTTTCATTTGACATGCCTATGGGACATTAAGGTCATTCCTGTGGTTACAGGTAACCTCACTCCTCCTAGAAGATGCTTCCTATAAAGAGTTCAGTTCAGTCACTCAGTCTTGTCTGACTTTTACGACCCGTAGGACTGCAGCACACCAGTCCTCCCTGTCCATCACCAACTCCCGGAGTTTACTCAAACTCATGTCTATGGAGTCGGTGATGCCATCCAACCGTCTCATCCTCTGTCATCCCCTTCTCCTCCCGCCTTCAATCTTTCCCAGCATCAGGGTCTTTTTAGATGAGTTAGCTCTTCGCATCAGGTGGCCAAAGTATTGGAATTTCAGCTTCAACATCAGTCCTTCCAATGAACACTCAGGACTGATTTCCTTTAGGATGGACTGGTTGGATCTCCTTGCAGTCCAAGGGACTCTCAAGAGTCTTCTCCAGCATTACAGTTCAAAAGCATCAATTCTTTGGCGTTCAGCTTTCTTTATAGTCCAACTCTCAAATCCATACATGACCACTGGGAAACCATAGCCTTGACTAGATGGACATTTGTTGGCAAAGTAATGGCTCTGCTTTTTAATATACTGTCTAGGCTAGTCACAACTTTCCTGCCAATTTTAATTTCATGGCTGCAATCACCATCTGTAGTGATTTTGGAGCCCAGAAAAATAAAGTCTGACACTGTTTCCCCATCTATTTGCCATGAAGTGATGGGACCAGATGCCAGGATCTTTGTTTTCTGAATGTTGAGCTTTAAGCCAACTTTTTCACTCTCCTCTTTTACTTTCATCAAGAGGCTCTTTAGTTCTTCACTTTCTGCCATAAGGGTGGTGTCATCTGCATATCTGAGGTTATTGGTATTTCTCCCAGCAATCTTGATTCCAGCTTGTGCTTCTTCCAGTCCAGCGTTTCTCATGATGTACTCTGCATGTAAGTTAAATAAGCAGGGTGATGATATATAGCCTTGGTGTACTCCTTTCCCTATTTGGAACCAGTCTGTTGTTCCATGTCCAGTTCTAACTGTTGCTTCCTGACCTGCATACAGATTTCTCAAGAGGCAGGTCAGGTGGTCTGGTATTCCCATCTCTTTCAGAATTTTCCAGTTTATTGTGATCCACACAGTCAAAGGCTTTGGCATAGTCAATAAAGCAGAAATAGATGTTTTTCTGGAACTCTCTTGATTTTTTGATGATCCAGAGGATTTTGGAAATTTAATTTCTGGTTCCTCTGCCTTTTTGAAAGGCAGCTTGAACATCTACAGTTTCACAGTTCACATATTGTTGAAGCCTGGCTTGGAGAATTTTGAGCATTACTTTACTAGTGTGTGAGATGAGTGCAATTGTGTGGTAGTTTGAACATTCTTTGGCTTTGACTTTCTTAGGGATTGGAATGAAAACTGACCTTTTCCAGTCCTGTGGCCACTGCTGAGTTTTCCAAATTTGCTGGCATATTGAGTGCAGCACTTTAACAGCATCATCTTTTAAGATTTGAAATAGCTCAACTGGAATTCCATCACCTCCACTAGCTTTGTTTGTAGTGATGCTTTCTAAGGCCCACTTGACTTCACAGTCCAGGATATCTGGCTCTAGATGAGTGATCACACCATCATTATTATCTGGGTCGTGAAGATCTTTTTTTGTCCAGTTCTTCTGTGTATTCTTGCCACCTCTTCTTAGTATCTTCTGCTTCTGTTAGGTCCCTACCATTTCTGTTCTTTGTTGAGCCCGTCTTTGCATGAAATGTTCCCTTGGTATCTCTAATTTTCTTGAGGAGATCTCTAGTCTTTCCCATTCTATTGTTTCCCTCTATTTCTTTGCATTGATGGCTGAGGAAGGCTTTCTTTGTCTCTTCTTGCTATTCTTCTGAACTCTGCATTCAAATGGGAATATCTTGCCTTTTCTCCTTTGCTTTTCACTTCTCTTCTTTTCACAGCTATTTGTAAGGCCTCCTCAGACAGCCATTTTGCTTTTCTTCATTTCTTTTTCTTGGGGATGGTCTTGATCCCTGTCTCCTGTACAATGCTATGAACCTCCGTCCATAGTTCATCAGACACTCTATCAGATCTAGGCCCTTAAATCTATTTCTCTCTTCCACTGTGTAATCATAAGGGATTTGATTTAGGTCATACCTGAATGGTCTAGTGGTTTTCCCTACTTTCTTTAATTTAAGTCTGAATTTGGCAATAAGGAGTTTATGATCTGAGCCACAGTCATCTCCCACTCTTGTTTTTGCTGACTGTATAGAGCTTCTCCATCTTTGGCTGCAAAGAATATAATTAATCTGATTTTGGTGTTGACCATCTGGTGATGTCCATGTGTAGAGTCTTCTCTTGTGTTGTTGGAAGAGGGTGTTTGCTATGACCAGTGTGTTCTCGTGGCAAAGCTATGAAGTGTAGTTTATATTCATACCTAAAGGACATTGACTGTTGAGTATGGTTATTCCCCCTCCTCCATTTGTTTTTCCCAGGCTGATTTTATAGATTCTGCAGGATAGTACTATGCTGGAGGGTTTATGTTTCCGTTTGGGGTTGAGGATCTCAGTGTGTCCTAGTGGACTGTTAAGAAGGAGACTGAGGTTCTAATGCAGGGTAGGTAGTTTAAGCAATTAAAATTCCCAATTCTGTTGTCACAGGCTGCACTTTTATCCTCCTAGCTGTCTCAAAGGTCTATGCCATTGATCACAAAGTTAAACGGGTATGACCCCAAAAAATCTATCACCACCATGGGAATGTCAGCTTGCCACTGCATCAGTGCACTCATTAGCCATGAAAATTCTTGAGTGTTGGCCCGATTCTTATGGCTGGGGTAATAGGGTCAGAACATTTTACTGAGGAGTGGGGGAAGCGGAAGCAACTCACGAAAGCTAGTTTAATTCAAAATGAGACTCAATGCTTATTTATCAGAAAAATACAAGGGGAAATTAGACTTTATCTCCTCTTCCTTCCTTCTGTTTTCAGTTATGCTTCTTAGATGGTAGAAGATGATTACCACAAGCATCAACTTTATATAGACTTTTGGTTCTCAGGGTTTCTAGATAGGGTTCTTATGCCATGACAGTTTCAACAGTAGTCCTGGAGAAAGCTTTGATGGACACAGCTTGAGTCATTTGCATTTCCATAAATGAATCAGTGTGTATGAGGGGATGTGACATGCTGATTGGTTATACCCAGGTCATTTCTTCACTGACCTTGAAGAAATAATGGTTCACCCAACACATACGGGATTTATGCTTGGTAGTCTGATAAGTAGGATCCAGCCCTGGTAGAAGTGGGATCCAATATTTGCACCTTACTCAGCATCTGTATGGAGAAGGCAATGGCACCCCACTCCAGTACTCTTGCCTGGAAAATCCCATGGACAGAGGAGCCTGGTGGGCTGCAGTCCATGGGGTCTCGAAGAATCGGACATGACTGAGCGACTTCACTTTGACTTTTCACTTTCATGCTTTGGAGAAGGAAATGGCAACCCATCCCAGTGTTCTTGCTGGGAGAATCCCAGGGACGGGGGAGCCTGGTGGGCTGCCCTCTATGGGGTTGCACAGAGTTGGACACGACTGAAGTGATTTAGCAGTAGCAGCATCTGTAAAATCTTGTCTTAGGCACCAGATCATATCCCCAAGCAGCTTAATGGGATCCAGCAGTGAGACCCTTTACAGATACTGCAGTGTCAGAACTAGCTGAGTATAGACGTCAACACTGCATGGCTGTGGCTGTAGGATCTCATCATCTTCCTCAGTTAATTATTTTATTTGGAACCGTTCTTGGTTTTTAACAATACATAGTTTGTTCTTTACTCTGGAGCACTGATATTTAAAAAAATAAGTCATAATAATTCTCATTTCATGTTAATACAGCAGAATTACTCGTGTCTGTTTTACTTGTTTTAGGAAATAATTCAGACATAAATAATGCATAGAGAATAATGTAAGGAACAAACGTAAAGCTAATGTAATGCTATTTAATGAATTTTAACACTTTTATATATTTGTGTCAGGGTTTATGTTTAAACAAAAACAATATTTTGGATAAGGGTTAAAACCCTCTTGTATCCAGTCAAATTTAATTTCTATCCTTTCTTCTCCAAAGTTATGACTATCCCAAATCTAATGTTGGTCTATCATCTATCTATATATCTGTCTATCATCTATCTATTTTGCTTTAAGGTTTTCTCTTTGCTTTCTTTGGGTAATTTTTCTATGCCTGTGTATGGCTAATTTGGGCTTCCTGGTGACTCAGATGGTAAAGAGTCTGCCTGCAATGTTGAAGACCCCAGGTTCAATCTCTAGGTCTGGAAGATCCCTGGAGAAGGGAATGGCTACCCACTGTAGTATTCTTGCCTGGAGAATTCCATGGACAGAAGGGCCTGGTGGGCTACAGTCCATGGAGTTAAAAAGAATCAGACTTGACTCCGTGACTAACACTATCACTTTCATTTCATGGCTAATTTACTCTGTGTTTATAGAAAGTGATAATTAAAGTTCCCCATTAATTAAAAGCACACACACATACAGGTAGAAAAACTACTCTAAAATTTTAAAACATCAAAAACAAAAATGGTACCTGTAATAGAACTTTTTTTAGTGAGCCATGGCTTTTGTATGAAATGTTCCTTTGGTATCTCTGATTTTCTTGAAGAGATCTCTTGTCTTTACCATTCTGTTGTTTTCCTCTATTTCTTTGCATTGATTGCTGAAGAAGGCTTTCTTATCTCTTCTTGCTATTCTTTGGAACTCTGCATTCAGATGTTTATATCTTTCCTTTTCTCCTTTGCTTTTCACTTCTCTTCTTTTCACAGCTATTTGTAAGGCCTCCCCAGACAGCCATTTTGCTTTTTTGCATTTCTTTTCCCTGGGGATGGTCTTGATCCCTGTCTCCTGTACAATGTCAGGAACCTCATTCCATAGTTCATCAGGCACTCTATCTATCAGATCTAGGCCCTTAAATCTATTTCTCACTTCCACTGTATAATTATAAGGGATTTGATTTAGGTCATACCTGAATGGTCTAGTGGTTTTCCCTACTTTCTTCAATGCAGAAGATGTTAAGAAGATATTAAGAATACACAGAAGAACTGTACAAAAAAGATCTTCACGACCCAGATAATCAGGATGGTGTGATCACTCACCTAGAGCCAGACATCCTGGAATGTGAAGTCAAGTGGGCCTTAGAAAGCATCACTATGAACAAAGCTAGTGGAGGTGATGGAATTCCAGTTGAGCTATTCCAAATCCTGAAAGATGATGCTGTGAAAGTGCTGCACTCAATATGCCAGCAAATTTGGAAAACTCAGCAGTGGCCACAGGACTGGAAAAGGTCAGTTTTCATTCCAATCCCAAAGAAAGGCAATGCCAAAGAATGCTCAAACTACCACACAATTGCACTCATCTCACATGCTAGTAAAGTAATGCTCAAAATTCTCCAAGCCAGGCTTCAGCAATATGTGAACCGTGAACTTCCTGATGTTCAAACTGGTTTTAGAAAAGGCAGAGGAACCAGAGATCAAATTGCCAACATCCGCTGGATCATGGAAAAAGCAAGAGAGTTCCAGAAAAACATCTATTTCTGCTTTATTGACTATGCCAAAGCCTTTGACTGTGTGGATCACAATAAACTGTGGGAAATTCTTCAACAGATGGGAATACCAGACCACCTGACTGCCTCTTGAGAAATCTGTATGCAGGTCAGGAAGCAACAGTTAGAACTGGACATGGAACAACAGACTGGTTCCAAATAGGAAAAGGAGTACTTCAAGGCTGTATATTGTCACCCTGCTTGTTTAACTTATATGCAGAGTACATCATGAGAAACGCTGGACTGGAGGAAACACAAGCTGGAATCAAGATTGCCGGGAGAAATATCAATACCCTCAGATATGCAGATGACACCACCCTTATGGCAGAAAGCAAAGAGGAACTCAAAAGCCTCTTGATGAAAGTGAAAGTGGAGAGTAAAAAAGTTGGCTTATAGAAAATGAAGATCATGGCATCCGGTCCCATCACTTCATGGGAAATAGATGGGGAAACAGTGGAAACAGTGTCAGACTTTATTTTTCTGGGCTACAAAATCACTGCAGATGGTGACTGCAGCCATGAAATTAAAAGATGCTTACTCCTTGGGAGGAAAGTTATGACCAACCTAGAGAGCATATTCAAAAGCAGAGACATTACTTTGCCAACAAAGGTTCGTCTAGTCAAGGCTATGGTTTTTCCTGTGGTCATGTATGGATGTGAGAGTTGGACTGTGAAGAAGGCTGAGTGCCAAAGAATTGATGCTTTTGAACTGTGGTGTTGGAGAAGACTCTTGAGAGTCCCTTGGACTGCAAGGAGATCCAACCAGTCCATTCTGAAGGAGATCAGCCCTGGGATTTCTTTGGAAGGAATGATGCTAAAGCTGAAACTCCAGTACTTTGGCCACCTCATGCGAAGAGTTGACTCATTGAAAAAGATTCTGATGCTGGGAGGGATTGGGGGCAGGAGGAGAAGGGGACGACAGAGGATGAGATGGCTGGATGGCATCACTGACTCGATGGACATGAGTCTGAGTGAACTCCGGGAGTTGGTGATGGACAGGGAGGCCTGGCGTGCTGCGATTCATGGGGTCGCAAAGAGTCGGACACGACTGAGCGACTGATCTGATCTGATCTGATGGCTTTTGTAAGATGTTTATTAAAAAAAAAATTCCCACTGTGATTGTGATCTGTCAGTTTCTGCTTTTAAATATTTTTGCTTTTGTATTTTGAAGTGATGCTGTTAAGGGTACAAACACTCATGGTGGTGAGAATATCTTAGTGCAGTGTTCCTTTAAGGATTATGTTGTGTTTCTCTTCATTCACATTAATAAATTAGACAAATGTCTAATAACTACTACTACACAATAATTACTTGTCTAATTTACTAGTCTTTTTTTCTATGTAGTTTGGGACTTGCTGATCATTTTTCTTTACCCGTTTCATTATTTTTTTTAACTCCCTTCTTTGTGTATTCCATTCATTTTTCTCTGAACTTACTCCATCCTCCTCCTACACCCTTAACCTTTGATTTCAACAAACCTGTTTTTATTTTAATTCACCTTGTTTTTTAAAGTATAACTTTACAAAAGATTTTTGGCAAGCATTATTATATTTGTATATAGTTTGTAATTTACATAATCATTTCTCTAACCTGTGAATTGATTAGATTCTGTTTTTGGGTGTCAGATATTAGAGGTGGTTATCACTGTTGGTATAATTTGTTTTGTAAATTATAATTTGATGTTAGTTTTCCATTCCATCGTGACTCAGTTCCATTGTGGTCAGGGAAACTGGACTCTGTGAAGGTAACTTTTTAATATTTATTGAGATTTCTTTGTGACATAGTTCCTGATAAATTTTTATAGATATTCAACATTTTGCATAAAGACGGGCATAGTCTCTGTTGGAAACATAAGTATTTAAGAACAAGCTTTTATCACGCTATTTTAATTTTATCCACCTTTCTAAGAACAAGCTTTTATCACGCTATTTTAATTTTATCCACCTTTCTATTTTCTCTTCCATTTGATCTGCTTTTTTTTTAAGTTTATTTAAAAAAATATTAGTTGTTCTTGGACTTATTTTATCCTATTCAATGTTTTTGTCTCAAACACTCTTCTGCATCACAATATTAGTATTGCTAAGTCAGACAAAAATAGTGATCCTTTTTTTTTCACATAATTTTTATTTTTAATCTTTCTCTGGTAATTTCTTTTAAGTGTTCATCTTCTAAATATTATATAGCAGATTTTTTTCCTTTGGGTTGTTTGGTTTTAGAAAATTCAATAGATAGTACTGCCTTTTAATAGGTTATTTAATTTTTTATTTAATCTGAGCACTGATCAGTTTCAATTAATTCCTTCAATCTTACCTTGAACTATCTATTGAACATTTTTTATTTGCTTACTTTTTAAAATCTCACATTTCCTACTTCTATTAGCTTATAAATTTTAAAAAATTCCTTTGTTTTTCCCCTTTTCCAGACTATAAACTACTAATTATATTTTTATTGTGTTTGTAAATTTCTCCTAGTTAAAAAAAATATTGATGTGCATGGAGAAGGGGGGCTTCCCTGGTGGCTCAGCTGGTAAAAAATCTGTCTGCAATGTGGGAGAACTGGGTTTGGACCTGGATTGGGAAGATCCCCTGGAGAAGGGAATGATTACCCACTCCAGTATTCTAGCCTGGAGAATTCCATGGACCTTATAGTCCGTGGAGTCGCGAGAAGTCGGACACCACTGAGTGACTTTCACTTGGATGACATGGAGAAGGAAATAGCAATCCTCTCCAGTATTCTTGCCTGGGAAATCCCATGAACAGAGGAGCCTGGCAGGCTACAGTCCATGGGGTATCAAAAAGACATGTTTAGTGACTAAACAAACTGATACAGATAGGTCCCAGGTACCCTTCATCCAGCCTCCCCCAATGGTAACATCTTAGAAAACTCTAGTACATCATCACACCAGGCTATTGACAAATATATAGACAGATAGACAGACAGATTGGTAGATATACAGTTGGCATACAGGAAATTGCACAGAAAAAAATTAATTTATCACAGAATTAACATTCATGTGATTGCAATGTTTCAAAATCACAAAGTATTAATATATTTTTAAAGGTAAATCTTTAGAGTTAATTAAGTTTCTTAAATTAGCTAAAGTTATGCAGTATCTCTATACTTTCTCCAGTGAGATGAGGATGTTAGCAAACCAAACTAGTCATTAAACTCTTTCCCACCTTCTCTGATTTTGTTTTAATTTTAATTTTACTTATTCAAGACAGTGAAATTCAGCTATTTGAATCTGGCAAGTTGCATAAATTTGCCAATTGTATCTTACTGTGTATTTGTTTTTGTTGTTGTTGCTGTTATTATTATTGTTTTGTACTAAAATACAGCTTATAGTGGCTCTTTCCATACTGATTTATGGAAATCATAAATCAGTATGAGCTTACTGATTTATCATAAATCAGCTTACTAAACTGTAAGCTTCATTTTATGTCTGCAAATGGCTTCACTTCATTTTCACTTGAATGATACTTTATCCAGATATAAAATTCTTGTTTGACTATTGTGTTCCCTCACCTTTTTGAAATGTTTTCTCTGTTGGCTTCAGGTTTTTATTATTAATAAAGTTAGAATTATTCACAATACAATTACTATTCCTTTGAAGGAAATTTATCTTTTTCATTTGATAGTTTTAAGACCATTTCCTTTAATTTTCATTGCATGAAATAGCAGTGTTATCTGATCTTTAGTATCACATTGCATACTAACCCTGGCTGTGCCTGATGTTCCTATGTTTGACACCTGAATAGTTTAATCATTGAGAATAAATCTTTAGCCTTCAGACATAAAGGAGGAAGGAAGACTGCTTAGTTACACAACCTGGGACATGGATCTGAGGACCTGATTTCTTTTTGTAAAAACTTTCAACGAATACCGTGTTTCGACAATTTCTCTATGTCTCACAGTCAGAGATACTTAAAAAATTTTTTTTAATTGGAGGATAATTGCTTTACAATGTTGTATTGCTTTCTGCCATACATCAACATGAATCAGCAATAGGTATACATACGTCACTTCTCTTTTGAACCACCCTCCCACCCCTAACCCTATCCCACCTATCTAGGTTGTCACAGAGCACTGGGTTGAGCTCCTTGCTTCATAGAGCAAATTCCCAATGGCTGTATATTTCACATGTGGTAATGTATATGTTTCAATGCTACTCTCTCAACTAGTCCCACTCTTTCCTTCCCCCACTGTGTCCACAAGTCTGTTCTGCATCTCAGAGACACATTTTACACTCAATTTCTGATTTTTTTTTTCCTATTGTAATTTGGCTTACTTGCTTTTGGTATATAAGTTTGAGAAATCTCTGATCTGTTAAATCACATACCACCAGACCATCTGCTTTCCATCTCTCAATATTTAGATATTTCTTGCCTGTTGTCATCTCCTCTCCTACTTTCTGTAGTTTGAAGATTTATAGCTATTTTTAAATCCTTTACAGTAATTTTAGGGGGGTATTCTTGAAGATATAATGGGTGGATGCATATATTCAATCTTCTGTGTTTAAACAAAAATCCTTTCCATTAAGATTTTGCAGACCCTGGAAATTCTATTAACAGATGATAGAGTCCTTCATTTCATAATTAGAAAAATCCCAGTGAGACATAGCACATTAACTTATAAATTATAAATGGCTGTTATGCTTTCCTCTTTATAATTGACCCCCATTCAGAATTAATTGCTTCTATATCCTTATTATATCTCCTTCACATATTTATGGTTTTTGGTAGGCAGGCCTCAGTAACTAGACTGTGAACTAGTTAGGATTATGTTTAAGTTTAAGGCACTTTTGCATTTGAGGATCATTAGTATCTATCACAGTGCTTTGTGCAAAGAGATTGCCTCATAAATTCTTCTTCAATAACATTAAATAGTTTAGAATCAGAATTAACACAAAAAACCTTTAGCTCCAGCAAGTATTTTTCATCCATCATTGAGAAATTTGAACCAGATGTTCACAGACTTTTCTCTCAGGTTTGTCTCATGATTTGAGTGATTGTATGTTTTAGAAACTGGCATTGTGAGGAGATTAAATCTTCAAATAATGATAAATTAACAGCATTAGTCTATATTTATATAATTCATTTATTTTTTTATGTTGTTTCCATACCATATATGTTTTTTCTAATCCTCACACATCCCTGCAATATTGGAGAATTGCAAGGTGTATTTCATTTTATTTTTATTTATTCTTCCAAAGAATGCATAGTACTGGCAAGGATAATCATTGGTAAATTGGGAAAATTCAAGAATATTCCCTAATTTAACATCATTTTTTCTGTAAAACTATGAGAAACCAAGGCTGGGACCCAGAAGAGTTTGTTAAAGGGATAATAGAACATGGAGCAATGTCAGCGACAAAGTAGAACTTTTTCTTTACATTTTGTTGTTGTTTAGTCACTAAGTTGTATCCAGCTCTTTCAATGCCATTGACTGTAGCTTGCCAGGTTCCTCTGTCCATGGGATTTCCCAGGCAAGAATACTGGAGTGGGTTGACATCTCCTTTGTCATGGGACCTCCTGACCAGGGGTTGAACTCATGTCTCCTGCATTGGCAGGTCAATTATTTACCACGGAGCCACCAGGGAAGACTTCTTTCCTTTTTCACTCTGCCCCTAAAGAGTGCTGTTGAGCAATAATCAGTACAAAGGCTGCAAAGAGCAAAGACTTTATTGGAGGTCTTAAGACCTGTAATTCAGGAGACATAGATTCATGTAAAACTGAAAGTGTATTCCAGGGAAGAGAAAGACTCAGGGTCTTATAAAAGCAAAAACCACAAGGTTGTACTCTGGCATAAGAAAAGAAATATTTCCTCTGTACGACTGTTTCTAGGTCCATACACATGGCTACAAATGACCCAGTTTTGTTCCTTTCTATGGCTAAGTGAAGTCCACGGTGTATATGTACCACATCTTCAGTTAATGGACATTTACTTTTCTCCCATGTACTGGCTTTTGTAAATAGTAATAGTTGTAATAGTTGCAGTAAACCTTGGGGTGCATGTTTCTTACTGAATGATTTTTTTTTTCTGGGTACGTGCTGAATAGTGGGATCCCTGGGTCATATGGTAGTTCTATTTTTAGTTTTTTAAAGACATTTCATACTATTCTTCATAGTGGCTATATCAGTTTACATTCCCAGCAACAGTGCAAGAGAGTTCCCTTTTCTCCATACCCTCTCCAGCACTGTAATCTAGAAAAATGGTACAGATGAACCTATTTACAAAGCAGAGATAGAAACGG
Source organism: Bos grunniens (assembly GCF_055505025.1). Taxonomy (NCBI): domain Eukaryota; kingdom Metazoa; phylum Chordata; class Mammalia; order Artiodactyla; family Bovidae; genus Bos; species Bos grunniens. The sequence continues at coordinate 53,027,708 of NC_141185.1, read as the reverse complement.
AAATGTAGAGAACAAAAATATGGATGCCAAGGCAGGAACAGGGGGATAGAATGGATTGGGAGATTGGCATTGACATGTATAAACTGCTATACATGAAACAGATAACTAGTGAGAGCCTGCTGTATAGCACAGGGAACTCTACTCATTGCTCTGTGGTGACTTAGATGGGAAGGAAACCCCAAAAGGAGGGGATTACATGTACAGATAACTGATTCATTTCAATGTACAGCAGAGACTAGCACAACACTGTGAAGCGACCATGTGCTGTGCTGTGCTTGGTGGCTCAGTCGTGTCTGACTCTTTGTGACCCCATGGACTGCAGCCCACCAGGCTCCTCTGTCCATGGGGATTCTTCAGGCAGGAATACTGGAGTGGGTTGCATGCTATCCTCCAAGGGGTCTTCCCAACCCAGTATTGAACCCAGGTCTCCTGCACTGCAGGTGGATTCTTTACCATCTGAGCCACCAGGGAAGCCCATGAAGCAACTATACCTCAATAAAAGACAACAATAATAATAACTTTTCTTATTGAAAAAAAAGAAAGAAAGGAAATATTTGTCCTTAAGGGTTAAGCTGTCATGAGTTATTTTAGCCTAAGGGTCCATTGGGTAGATAGATGTTCTGATGCCTTCATCACTTAAGACAATAAGGGCTCAAAAGGTCAGATTCTATCTGGACTGAGATGTGCATAAGTCACACTTCTGTGATGGCTTCATATTAGAGAACGCACTTAACAATGTTGACTCCATGTTGATTTTCCTTTCACAACATCACCATGAGACAGCTCACACCCTCCAATTTTTGATTGGAAATAGGAAAGGACTTGAGCCAAAATTCTCAGAAATGGCTTGTCTCCTAGAACCCTTGCCCAAACAGACACACCTCTTCAGCCAAGCCCCTCATTCCCAACAGAAAATGACTCCTACTTTGAGCTTCTCTTCTCTATTTTTTTTTAAGCAGAGGAGGTAAAGGGACCACTACTTTTATAAATGGTAAATGAAGTTCTTATTTATTACAAATGGTTAAACACACTGATAGGTATCCTAGAAATTTTTGCTCACAGAATAGTTGAAGGCAAAAAGGAGTAATGATCATTTTTGCTTAGAGCAGAAAGACCTACCGTTGTTAGTTCTGAGAAGTGTCTAATCTATCCTGAAAGAAGCAGGAGGTCTGGGGATTTTGGATACACTGAAATTCCAGGAGAGGGGAATGTGTGGGTTTGAGAAAGAATGAGGCCTGCTGCTGCTGCTGCTGCTAAGTCACTAAACTGTATTGACTCTGAAACCCCATGGACTGTAGCCTGACAGGTTCCTCTGTCCATGGAATTCTCCAGGCAAGAATATTAGATTGGGTTGTCATTTCCTTCCCACGGGGATCTTCCCAACACATGCATCAAATCCGTATCTCCTACCTTGGCAGGTAGATTCTTTACCACTGGGAAGCCCCAAATTGAGGTCTATGACTATACAATTTAGAACAAAATCAAATGGAAGCAGTGAAGCTGAGATTAAATAAGGGAATGTTTTAAGAATTGAGGAAAAGTTCCCCATACAAGATTTCTGGGTCGGAGCTTTAAACAGTTGGGATTCAGAGTAAAAAAAATCCCAACTTTAAACAGTTGTGATTCAGTGTTTGGAAACCCATTTGTTGTGAAATGTCAGACAAAAAATGCAAGCTCCATTAATTAGTATTGCAGTTCATTTCATTACTAGTCTCATACTTGAGGTTTTGAGCTTGGATTTAGCTAGCAGGAAGCGTGCATTTTAAATACACTGAAGGAAGCTAAAATTGTAAATAATTCATTCTGCTGTCTTAAACTGACAACAAGGTGTTCAGTGAAAGTAGTGACCTGGTTAGCAGTCAGGGTCTGAGTTAGCACAGAAACGTTCAATTGTTATGTAAACGGTGGGAAGCAGGGGAATGTTCCCTGCTCTTCTGCGAGATCAAATTAATTAACATTTTCACAGCAGCAGGGATGTCTTCTGCTAATGCCTAGCAGCTTTTCAGGTGTAACTCCCGTGGTTATTTCAAGAGCCTGTCAGTTGCAGCTTTGAGCAGTCTTCCTGTTAGCTGTGAGAAAGCTGGATAATTAAGGTGTTTGTGGCCATGCAGCCTTGCAAGGCAAAATGAACAACTGAAGACAGTACCACTGTTTTCTTCTTCTGAAGAATACACAAATAAACATCCATCACGCAGGTGGAACTTGAGAACATTATATGGGCTTCGCTGGTGGCCCAGATGGTAAGGAATCTGCCTGCAATGCAGGAGACCCAGGTTCCATCCCTAGGTCAGTAAGATCCCCTGGAGAAGGGAATGGGTGCTTACTCCATTATTCTTGCCTGGAGAATTCCATGGACAGAGGAGCTTGGTGAGCTATAGTTCATGGGGTCGCAGAGTTGGGCATGACTGAGCGACCAATACTTTCAAGAACTTTATGGAGCTGGCTGACAGAAAATCCTTTTCTGATGCATATGTTTGTGGAGGAAAACTTTGTCTCATGGCTTCCTGATGGTCATTAGGTTTTGAAAAACTAAGCTGAAGCCCAGATGCTCTAGAGGCTGTGCTCCACAGTAAGAGAAGCCACTGCAATGAGAAGCCTGTGCACTGCAGCTAGAGAGTTCCCCCAGCTCGCCACAACTGGAGAAAAAGCCAACACAGCAACAAAGATCCAGCAAAGCCAAATAAATAAGTAAATAAAAGTACTAAAAAAAAACTGCACTCAATAAGTTAGATGTTTTTAAAAGCATCATCATGTATGGGAAAATTTGGGAAGCAAGCTGGAGTTAAGAATTTCTAGCATTATTCATATTTAATTTTCAAACAGATTATTAATAAATTTTAAAAGTTGAGTACAGGCTATTCCAAGGTTCTATATGCAAATACATAGGCATATGCTGATAGAGTTAAACCTCAGTGATTAAGGAGCTAATTAATGGAGTATCTACAATATGTAATAGTTTTTTCACAGTTTTTATAATTGCATTTGTAAAATTGGGATATAATTCACATATCATACAATTCAGCCATAGCAAGTGTACAATCAAGCAGATTTTAATATATTCACAGTGGTACAACCCAGCACCACTATCTGATTCGAGTATATTTTTGTTACCCCAGTAGAAACCCCATATACAGTAGCTGTCATTCGCCATTCTTCTCTCCCTGTGGTCCCTGGAAATCACTAATGTACCTGCTGTATCAGTGAATTTGCTGATTCTAGACTTTCCATGAAAATAGTGTTGTGTAATGTGGAGTCATATATGGCTCTCCACGTAACACAGTGTCATGGTTCATTCACTCACTGTTTTTTAACACTTCATTTTTTTTTCCAGCTCAGTATTTTTTCCATTGTATGGATATATCACATGTATTTATCAGTTCATTCACTGATAGACAATTGTCTTGTTTCCACTTTTTGGTCATTATTAATAACACTGATATGAATATCCACGTACAATTTAAGTGGAGATATTTTTTCAGTTCTCTTGGGTCACCAGGAGTGACACTGTGGGGTCACGTGGGGAATCTATTATGTTTTAAGTAACTGCAAGATTACTGCAAAATAGGCAAAACTTTTTATTCCACTAGAATGTATAAGATTTTCAATTTGTATTCATTCTCTAACATTTTAATCTTTTTAATTTTAGGGATGCTTTTTAATTTAGGGTGTGAAATGATATCTAATTTTCATTTTGAAATAGCTTCACCTGATAACTCGTGATGGTGATTGTATTTTCATGTACTTATTGGTCATTTGTATATTTGTTTTGGAGAAAGGTTTATTTAAATGCTTTGTCCAGTTTTTAATTGGTTTTTCTTATCAGATATGTGATTTGTGAATATTTTCTCCTATTCTATTGGTTGATTTTTACTTTCTTGAGGGTGTCCTTTGATACTCAAGAATTTTAATTTTTTATGAAATACAATTTATCTACTCTGTTTTGTCATTTTTGCTTTTGATAATGTGAAACCATTGGCTAACCCAAGGTCATAAAGATATAATCCAATGTTTCTTTCTAGTTTTGTAGTTTGGTTCTAGTATTTAGGCCTTTAATCCATTATGAGTTAATTTTTGTGTATGATATGAGATAGGGGTCCAAAGACATTCTTTTATTTAGGTATTCAGTTTCCCTAGCGCTATTTCTGGAAAAGATTATTTTTTCTCCCTCATTTGTAGTTGTTTTGAAAATGGGAGTCCTTCAACTTGATTCTTGTCTTTCAAGATTGTCTTATGTATTCTGAATTTTAAGTGCAGGTTGTCAAATTACAAAAGAAAGAAAGAAGTCAGGTAGAATTTTAATAGATATTTTATTGAAACTTTGGATCAATCTGATGGATATTGTCACAGTGACAATATTAAGCCTTCAAATCCATGAACAAAGGATACTGTTTCATGTAATTGCTGCTGCTGCTGCTAAGTCGCTTCAGTCATGTCTGACTCTGCGTGACCCCATAGACGGCAGCCCACCAGGCTCCCCCATCCCTGGGATTCTACAGGCAAGAACAGTGGAGTGGGTTGCCATTTCCTTCTCCAATGCATGAAAGAGAAAAGTGAAAGGGAAGTAGCTCAGTCCTGTCTGACTCTTAGCAACCCCATGGACTGCAGCCTACCAGGCTCCTCTGTCCATGGGATTTTCCAGGCAAGAGTATTGGAGTGGGGTGCCATTGCCTTCTCCATAGTTTGGTTTAGGTGGATATTATTCTGTTTTTGAACAAGAAGAGATTGTTGACAAAGAAACAGAGACCAGAAAGACTTCAGTGAGTGGGAAATCAGACTTAAACTAGAATTTCCATACAGAATCACTTTTTCAGAGCAAATCAATTGTACATGGAGACTTGGAAATTACTATATTGCAAAGGGTTCAGCTCTCAGGGGCCTTATGAGACACTTTATATCTCCAGCTATGGCCCCCTCCTCTGACCTCTTATATACTCAGCTGCTACTGCTAAGTCACTCAGTCGTGTCCGACTCTGTGCGACCCCATAGATGGCAGCCCACTAGGCTCTCCCTTCCCTGGGATTTTCCAGGCAAGAACACTGGAGTGGGTTGCCATTTCCTTCTCCAATGCATGAAAGTGAAAAGTGAAAGTGAAGTCACTCAGTCATGTCCGACTCTTAGCGATCCCATGGACTGCAGCCTACCAGGCTCCTCCATCCATGGGATTTTCCAGGCAAGAGTGCTGGAGTGGAGTGCCATTGCCTTCATGTATTTCAGTTCAGTTCAGTTCAGTTCAGTCGCTCAGTCGTATCCAACTTTTTGTGACCCCATGAATCGCAGCACGCCAGGCCTCCTTGTCCATCACCAACTCCCGGAGTTCACTCAGACTCACGTCCATCGAGTCAGTGATGCCATCCAGCAATCCCATCCTCTGTCGTCCCCTTCTCCTCCTGCCCTCAATCCCTCCCAGCATCAGAGTCTTTTCCAATGAGTCAACTCTTCGCATGAGGTGGCCAAAGTACTGCAGTTTCAGCTTTAGCATCATTCCTTCCAAAGAAATCCCAGGGCTGATCTCCTTCAGAATGGACTGGTTGGATCTCCTTGCAGTCCAAGGGACTCTCAAGAGTCTTCTCCAGCACCACAGTTCAAAAGCATCAGTTCTTCGGTGCTCAGCCTTCTTCACAGTCCAACTCTCACATCCATACATGACCACAGGAAAAACCATAGCCTTGACTAGACGAACCTTTGTTAGCAAAGGAATGTCTCTGCTTCTGAATATGCTATCTAGGTTGGTCATAACTTTCCTTCCAAGGAGTAAGCATCTTTTAATTTCATGGCTGCAGTCACCATCTGCAGTGATTTTGGAGCCGCCCAAAATAAAGTCTGACACTGTTTCCACTGTTTCCCCATCTATTTCCCATGAAGTGATGGGACCGGATGCCATGATCTTCATTTTCTGAATGTTGAGCTTTAAGCCAACTTTTTCACTCTCCACTTTCACCTTCATCAAGAGGCTTTTGAGTTCCTCTTCACTTTCTGCCATAAGGGTGGTGTCATCTGCATATCTGAGGTTATTGATATTTCTCCTGGCAATCTTGATTCCAGCTTGTGCTTCTTCCAGTCCAGCGTTTCTCATGATGTACTCTGCATATAAGTTAAATAAGCAGGGTGACAATATACAGCCTTGACGTACTCCTCTTCCTATTTGGAACCAGTCTGTTGTTCCATGTCCAGTTCTAACTGTTGCTTCCTGACCTGCATACAGATTTCTCAAGAGGCAGGTCAGGTGGTCTGGTATTCCCATCTCTTTCAGAATTTTCCACAGTTTATTGTGATCCACACAGTCAAAGGCTTTGGCATAGTCAATAAAGCAGAAATAGATGTTTTTCTGGAACTCTCTTGCTTTTTCCATGATCCAGCAGATGTTGGCAATTTGATCTCTGGTTCCTCTGCCTTTTCTAAAACCAGCTTGAACATCAGGAAGTTCAGGGTTCACATATTGCTGAAGCCTGGCTTGGAGAATTTTGAGCATTACTTTACTAGCGTGTGAGATGAGTGCAATTGTGCGGTAGTTTGAGCATTCTTTGCCATTGTCTTTCTTTGGGATTGGAATGAAAACTGACCTTCCATGTATTTAGGTGTTCTTTAATTTCTTTCAATAATGTTTTATATTTTGAAGTGTATGTGTTGCACTTCTTTGGTTACATTTGTCCCTAAGTATTTAATTCTTAATGATGCTATTCCATGATGTATGGAATTGTTTTAATATTTTATTTTCCGATCAGTCATTGCTAGTATACAGAAATACAGCTGATGTTAGCACATTGTTTTTGCAACTTGTGTTCTTGCTGAACTTGTTTATTAGGTCTATTTTGGTTTTATTGGTAGAGTCTCTATATACAGAATTATTTTATCTGCCAATAAGGATAATTTTACTTCTTTTCCAGTCTGGGTGTTTTTTATTTCATCTTCTTGCCTAATTTCTCTGGCTAGCATTCCCAATACAAATTTGAGAACATGTGGTGAGAACAGCCTTCCTTGGTTTAGTATAGATCTTTGGGGAAAGATTTCAGTCTTTCACCATTAAGTATGATAACAGATGTGGGATTTTAATAGATATGCTTTATTATGTTGAAGAATTCCCTCCTATTCTTAGTTGTTTTTTTTTTTTTTGAGTGTTTTCTGTCATGAAAAGGAATTAGATTTGTAAAATGATTTTGTGCATCTACTGAGTTGATAATGTATTTTTTTGTCCTTTGTTTTATTAATATGTTATATTACATTGATTGATTTTTAACATTGATTTATATATTGAACAAACCTTCAAATCCTGGAATAAATTCCACTTGTTTGTGAACAACATATATAATCATTTTTATATACTGTTTTGTTTGGTTTGATAGTATTTTTTGAAGAATTTTTAGATGTACTTGTATTTATAAGGGGTATTGCTATCAAGTTTTCTGTAATGTCTTTGGCTTTGGTATCAGGGTAATACACAGTCAAAGAAAGAGTTGGGAAATATTTCTGCCTCTTTTATGTTTTAGAAGAATTTGTGAATAATTGATGCTAATTCTTTAAATGTATAGTAGACTTTACCAGTGAAGTCATATGGTCTGGGGCTTTCCTTTGTGGGGAATTTTTAAGCTATTAATTCAATGTCTTTATTTATTATAGATATATTCAAATTTTATATTTCTCCTTGATTTAGATTTGGCAGATTTATCTTTCCCAACATTTGTCCATTTCCTCTATATATTCTAATTTGTTGGTATATAATTGCTTATGTGATGTGTGCTCTGCTAAGTTGCTTCAGTCACGTCCGATACTTTGTGACGCTACGGACTGTAACCTGCCAGGCTCCTCTGTCCATGGGATTCTCCAGGGTTGCTATGCACTGGAGTGGGTTGCCATGCCCTCCTCCAGGGGATCTTCCTAATCCAGGAATTGAACTCGTGTCTCTTAAGTCTCCTGCATTGGCAGGCAGATTCTTTACTTACTTAGTGTGACCTGGAAAGCCCTTGCTTGTAGTATTTCCTTATAAACCTTTTAATTTCTATGAGCTTAATAATAATGTTCTCTCTTCCATTTTTTATCTTAATAATTTACTTTCTCTCTCTTTCTTTACTGTGTCTGCTTAGCTACAGGTTTATACATTTTCTAAGAACCAACTTTTAATTCATTGAGTTCTCTATTGTTTTTCCATTTTTGTTTCATTGATTTCTGTTTTAATTGTTATTATTTCCTTCCTTCTTTTTGCTTTGGGCCTGATTTTCTTTTCTTTTCTTTTCTAGTTTCTAAAGGTAGAATGCTGGGTTACTGACTTGATTTTTTTTTTTTAAGGTAAGCACTTGCAACTATATGCCTCTGAGCAATGCTTTCAGTTTATCCCATACTTTTGGTGCATTTTGTTTTCTTTTCATTTCTCTCAGTGATTTTCCTGGTTTCCCTTGTTTCTTCTGGTTTGACCCACTGATTATTTAATTTCCACATATTTGTGAGTTTTCTCAAATTTCCCTTTGCTATTGATTTCTAACTTGATCTACTTTTGATCCTGGAACATACTTTGTATGATTTGAATCTTTTAGATTTGTTGAGACTTATTTTATGGCCTAGCATGTGATCCACCTTGGCACATATTTCCATGTGCATTTCAGTAGAAAGTGTGCATTTTGCTATATTGTACCAAGTGTTCTGGTGTTGGTTTATAGTTTTTCCCCATTGTGTAGTCTTGCTGGATTGTTCCAAGTGTTCTGGAGTTGGTTTATAGTTTTATGTACGTCTTATGTTTCCTTGTTGATCTTCTGCATAGTTGTTCTATCCATTACTGGAAGTGAGGAAGTGAAAGCTGCAAGTGTTGTTATTGAACTGTTTCTCATTCTGATTAGTTTAGGTATTTTCATATATTATGCTACTCCTTTATTTTGTGCATGGATATTTACATTGTTATATCTTATTGATGAATTGATTCTTTATCATTATATAATATTCCTTCTTGTCTCTTATAATAATTTTTGAGTTAAAGTTTATTTTGTTTAATATTAGTATAGTCACTCAGTCTCTTTCTTTTTTTTTTTTTTTTTGGGCCGCCCGCCGGCGTGGAGGACCCGGCGCGCCCCCTGCCGGCGGGCCGCGTGGTCTGCGCCCTCGTCGTTGGAGCAGGACTCGCCCAGTAAGGTGTGCGGGAGCACTCTGGCCTCCGCTGACCCGGGTCCTGACCAAGTCTCTCCTTCTCAGTCTCTTTCTTTTGATTACTGTTTTCATGGTGTATCTTTTCCCAGCCTTGTACTTTTAACCCATCATGTTTTTGAATCTAAAGTATGTCTCTAGTAGGCAGTTTATAGCTATAACCTTTACTTTTTTCAAAAATCCACTCTATTCATCTCTACCTTTAGATTGAACAGTTTAATCAATTTATATTCAATGTAATTACTGATACGGAACATTTATCTATGTCCTCTTGCTATTTGTTTTCTATGTCATTGTTTTTGTTGTTGTTCAGTCTCTAAGTCATGTCTGACTCTTTGTGATCTCATGAACTACAGCATGCCAGGGTTCTCTGTCCTTCACTGTCTCCTGGAGTTTGTTCAGGTTCATGTCCACTGACAGTGATGACATCCAACCATCTCATCTTCTGTCACTTCCTTCTCCTCCTGCCCTCAATCTTTTGCTTTTTCCATCCTTCCATTACTATCACCTTTGGGTTAAATAAATGCTATCTACTGTTAGATTTAATCTGACATTGCTTTTGTAATTTTTTTTTGTTGTTCTTTTCTGTTTTTGCCTTGGGGATTATAATTAATATCTTGATGTTTAACCATCTGGTTCAGATGAATACAAACTGAATTACACCAGTATATAAATTTTTGCTTATATAGAATTTCATTTTATCCCCTGTTCCTTTGTGTTATGATTATACACATCATACCTTTATACATTGTTTGCACATCAACACAGTTTATAATTATTATTTATGTAGTTGTGTTTTAGATAGGAGAAAAATGTTAAACTAAAAATATGTTTATACTGTCTTTTATATTTACCTATGTTGTTACCTTCAACACTACATTTTTCATGTGTATTCTTGTTATTATCTAATCTCCTTTCATTTCAGCCTGAAGATCTTCCTTTAGAATTTTAGAATTTCTTATGTGTGTGTATGTGTTCGTCGCTCAATTGTGTCTGACTCTCTGCAACCCCATGGACTGTAGCCCACCAGGCTTTTCTGTCCATGGGATTCTCCAGGCAAGAATATTGGAGTGGGTTGCCATTTCCTTCTCCAGGGGATCTACCCAACCCAGGGATCGAATCTGGGTCTCCCACATTGCAGGCAGATTCTGTACCATTTGAGCCAGGAGGAAAGTCCAAAATTTCTTATAGGGCACATCAGTTAGCAATTACTTCTCTCAATTTTTGTTTATCTAGTATTATTGTAATTTCTTCTTCATTTTTCCTTCAAAAAGGATAGTTTTGTTACTTTTAGCCTTCTAGTTGGCAGTCTCTTTCAGTGTAAGTATGTTATCTCATGGCCTTCGGGCCTTCATTGTTTCTGAAAAGAGTAATCAACTTCTAATATTACTGTTTATTTCTTCTATAGGATTAGTCACTTCTATAATACTGTTTTCAAAACTTTTTTCATTTGATTATAGCTGTCTAAGTGTGGCCTTTGAATTATCAGTCATAGAGTTTGATGAGTTTTTTTAATATGTAAATAAATACTTTTCATTAAATTGGGACATTTTTGGTCATTATTTCTTTAACTATTCATTATACTTTGTCTTTCTCTTTTCTCCTTTCTGGGACTTCTGTTATGTGTATATTGGTATGCTTGTAGTGTCCTAATGGTTTCTGAGACTGTTCATTTTTAAAATTTGTTTCATATGTTTGTTCCTGAGATTCAGTTCAGTTCAGTTCGGTTCAGTTGCTCAGTCGTGTCCAACTCTTTGCGACCCCATGGACTGCAGAAGGCCAAGCTTCCTTGTCCATCACCAACTCCTGGAGCTTACTCAAACTCACGTCCATCAAGTCAGTGATGAAATCCAACCATCTCATCCTCTGTCTTCCCCTCTCCTCCTGTCTTCAATCTTTCCCAGCATCAGGATCTTTTCAAATGAGTCAGTTTTTCGCAGCAGGTGGCCAGAGTATCGGAGCTTCAGCTTCAGCATCAGTCCTTCCAATGAATAATCAGGACTGATTTCCTTTAGGATTGACTGGTTTGATCTCCTTGCAGTTCAAGGGACTCTCAAGAGTCCTCTCCAACACCACAGTTCAAAAGCATCAATTCTTCACCACTAAGCTTTCCTTATAGTCCAACTCTCACATCCATATATGACTACTGGAAAAACCATAGCTTTGACTAGATGGATGTTTGCTGGCAAAGTAATGTCTCTGCTTTTTAATATGCTATCTAGGTTGGTCATAACTTTTCTTCCAAAGAGCAAGTGTTTTTTAATTTCATGGCTGCAGTCACCATCTGCAGTGATTTTGGAGCCCCCCAAAATAAAATCTGCCACTGTTTCCATTGTTTCCCCATCTATTTGCCATGAAGTGATGTGACTGGATGCCATGATCTTAGTTTTCTGGATGTTGAGTTTTAAGCCAACTTTTTCACTCTCTTTTTTCACTTTCATCAAGAGGCTTTTTAGTTCTTCTTTGCTTTCTGTGTTAAGGGTGGTGTCATCTGCATATCTGAGATTATTGATATTTCTCCCCGCAATCTTGATTCCAGCTTGTGCTTCCTCCAACCCAGCATTTCCCATGATGTACTCTGCACATAACTTAAATAAGTAGGGTGACAGTATACAGCATTTAAGTACTCCTTTTCCTATTTGGAAACAGTCTGGTATTCCATGTCCAGTTTTAACTGTTGCTTCTTGACCTGCATACAGATTTCTCAGGAGGTAGGTCAGGTGGTCTGGTATTCCCATTTCTCAAAGAATTTCCCACAGTTTGTTGCAATCCACACAGTCAAAGGCTTTGGCATAGTCAATAAAGCAGGAGTAGATGTTTTTCTGGAACTCTCTTGCTTTTTTGATGATCCAACGGATGTTGGCAATTTGATCTCTGGTTCCTCTGCCTTTTCTAAATCCAGCTTGAACATTTAGAAGTTCATTGTTCTTGTACTGTTGAAGCCTGGCTTGGCGAATTTTGAGCATTATTTTGCTAATTTTGTTCCTGAGATTGGACAATTTCAACTGAACTATCTTCAATTTCATTGAATATTTCTTCTGTTTGCTCAAATTTTCTATTGAGCACCATTAGTGAATTTTTCATTTCAGTTGTTGTACTTTTCAACTCAGGACATTTTGTTTGGTTCTTTTTTATAATTTCTATCTCTTCATTGATAATATCTATTGGTTGAGACATGGATCTCAAACTTCCCTTTAGTTCTTCAGATCCAGTTTTCCTATTCCTTTGAATAGGTATAGACATACCTATAAATAGCTGTTTTGAATATTTCTCAGTAATATAATATCTGGGCTTCTACGTGGACAATTTCTATTAACTACTTACTTTCCTATGTATGAGCCATACTTTTTACTTTCTTCTTTCTTCTTTACTCTCTCTTTTTTTGCATGACTCATAAAAAGTAGAAATTTTAAATAATATAATGCTTCAGTTCTGGAGATTAGGTTTATCCTCTATGCCCAGATTTACTGTCATTTGTTTAGCAAATTTTTTGAATGAATTTTCTAAAGCCTATATTATTTGTCATATGTGGTCACTGAAGTCCCTGCTTGGCTAGCTTAGTGATCATTTAATTATTAGTGATGTTCTTAGGTGTCTGTTGATGTTTATAGCCTCTGCTGAGCGGCCTGCAAGCAAGTTGGGGATATGCCATCAATAGTGCAAGCTAACAACTCTGCTTTTTTCTTTACTACCTACTTGTACAGAAGCTCAAGGTTAGTCACAAGTGAGAGTCTAGGGCCTTTTTAGGTGTCTTCTGAGCCATGCACACAGGCATGCACATAGATCTGTGTATTCACACAATCCTCTGCATGTATATTCTCAGAATAGTTTGAGATTTTTTTTCAAATTCCTCTATGGGCATTTCTGTCCCCAGGTTTTAGTTTTGATTTTGTGTATAGTTCATTGTTTGTCCAACTGCTGTTCTCTGCCTCGGACAGCCATGATATTCAGCAATTGCCTCTGACTGGTTTTTAAAAATGCCCTGGGAGAAAGGCTGTTTTCACGTGGCGAACTCTGAAGTAGGTAAAATAAAGACCAGTGTTGCTGATTCCTTTTGCCTGTCATCAGGGAAGAGCTAACACTTCTCCAATGGCTTTTCAACAAAACAACCTTATTGAAGAGTCTTGACACAACTTGCAAGACATCACTAATTAGATTTCACTTGCCATCTGCTACACTATCCTTGTTAGAGACCAGGAAAATGTAAATTAAGAACAGATGACAGAATGAAAGGAGAAAACAACACCTTCCTGTTGATCGTGATTACTCAATCTGGATGCTGGGGAAGCAATGCAATGTTATCTAAAGGATTGCTTCTTGCCATAGGCTAAAAGAATTGGCATTGAATGAATAAAAGAAATAAATAAAGAAATAAAATTTAATTTATTTATGTTTTATTTATTTATTTATGTTTTCTTACCTTGGAAGAGGGGTGAGAAAGAAGGAGAACAGATATTATCTTATACAGGGGAATTTTTCCTATAAAATATAATTTTGACAAGAGATGTAAAAGTTATGTAAAAGAGATGTAAAATTATATTAACTATGTTTAGCTTGAAGTGTATATTTTTCATTTAAAATATGCAGTAGATCAAAGGTAGCATTTTTTTTTTCTGGTTCATGAGACCTAGCTATAAAGATATTTTGAATTCTCATATTGCTAAAATAACTCCCAGAATAAAAGGATGAAGTCAAGCTGCAATGAGAAACTTGTCTGATTTAATTCTGGGTCTTAATGGAAATAAGATCCAAAGTAAAGTAATTTCAAATTTTTTAGGAAATATCTTTGAGGAAGCTAGTGGTGAGTCATAGTCAGTCTGTATATATATTTTAAGTCAGAGTCTGTACAATTTGCTGATAAGTGAGATTAGGGGTATGAAATAAGGAGGCACCCAAAGATGACTCTAAGATATTTGGTTTGAGAAGCCAAAGAAATGGGGGAGACATTTGCTGAGAATAATGGGAAAGTCATTAGTGTTACCTACTTTTTTTTTTTTTTTTAATAAGATCTGATGAATAGTTCCTTTGCCTTTTTAACTTCCTGGCGCTGTATGTGTGTGTAATTTAGCTGAACAATATAAGCAGTCCCCTGCTGTCTGTTTTTTTTTTTTTCCCCCAGAGTTTCAGTTACCTGAGTTTAAATATGGCTGGAAAATATTAAATAGAAAATTCCAGAAATAAACAATTCATACATTTTTAATTGCATGCCTTTCTGAGCAAGTGTGATGAAGTTTCAAGCCGTCACACTCTACCCTCTTGGGTCATGAATCATTCCTTTGTCCAAGCGCTCCACATGGGATATGCTACCTGCCCCCCCCTGCCTATTAGTCATTTAGTAGCCATACTGGTTATCAGATAAACCATCGTGATATCACAGTGCTCTGTTCAAATAAGCCTTAATAATTGCTTCAAAGCACAGAAGCAGTGATGCTAGGAAACACATAGCTAGGACATCCACTGAGGTGGATAACATATCCCCTGTGGGTATGGGGGAATCTAGAATAAACGGGCTGCAGAGCGCCAGGGTAAGATTGAAGCCACCACCACACCTCTCCGTATGAAACTATTGTGGAGTATGTCAAGAGAAAATGAGGACAAACAATAAAAGAGATACCAGAGATTATTTTTTAGGGAAATGAATTTCCAAACTTCCTTCAGGCCACCCATTTTTCAATTTGGTGAAAAACCTGGGTTCACATTCATCCTTGAAATGTGTGACTGTGGATGGTTACATAAACCTTCTGAAGTATAGTTTTTTTCCAGATATGAAATGGAGGCTGTTATGAGGATTAAATGAAAAATACAGTTTTTCTCCTGTTATTTTTATTTACTTCTCATGCTTTACTGAAAATCTAAAAGAAAAAGGAAAGAGAACAGTCCTATATTTATAGTCTTATTTATCGCTAAGTGTCTCTGTAATGAGTAGTTATTGAGATCCATTGAATATAGGACATGATGATAAGGACTGAAGCAGATTTAATAAACAGCCAAAATATAGTTTATCCTCCAATGACTTATAATGTAAGTACAAGCACATATAGCTTAGTTAAATGAAAGTTCAGGACAGTATTTGAGGGTGATGCAAATGTGAATGCTGTAAGTAATTGTTTTAACAAAGCCAAATATTTATTCTTTGTCACTGAGAATTTACTAAGCATTTTGTTAAGTGCCTGTTACCAACTGGGTTCTTGGCCTTCCGCAATCAACAGAAGCTGACTAGAGGCCAGACAAGAAATTCAGGCAAGGCTATGTTTTGACCTCTGCTGCAGTGGTGGGGGTGAGGACAAACAAGTTTCCTTTGCTTGCTCCTTCCGGAAGGAGGGGCAAGGGGGATCCTTACTTGGGATGAGGGTAAGGGTGTCCAGGGGTCAGAGAAGGTGACTTAGATGGTCTGCCCACCTCTCTGGTGGTGGTGTGTGCATACGTGGTACCTGCTTTTGCTCTCAGTACCCAGTTTTTGCTCCCTGATGGCTAAGATGGTAAACAATCCACCTGCAATGTGGGAGACCTGGGTTTGATCCCTCGATTGGGAAGATGCCCTGGAGAAGGGAATGGCTACCCACTCCAGTATTCTGGCCTGGAGAATTCCATGGACAGAAGAGCCTGGTGGGCTACAGCCCATGGGGTCACAAAAGGGACACGAATGAGCAACTTTCTTTAGGAGTGGTGGTTGTTATTTTTTGGTCTCTTTGTATCTTTTACCCAGAATTTGCCCCAAATGTGCAGGCACACTGTTATTTTTAGTCTTATACAATTTATTTTTATTTGTTGCTAGAGGAGAGGTTTGTCCAGGTGCAAGCATTGCAACCCTGCAGCAAAGAATCCCAGGTCCCAGCCTGTCTCACTTTCAGTATGGTATGTCACTTAATTCTAAGAAATGAACAAACAAAATTCTGTGAGTTGGATACTAATATTTCCTTTAGGTAGAGATTAAGGGATAGGAATCATTCTTATCTGATATTAAGGATTCTTAAATTTAGCAAGGTTAAATAATTTAGCCAAATATACATGGCAAGTTCCAGCACCAGACCTGACTCTACTGACTATACACAAGTGAAAGTGTTAGTTGCTCAGTTGTGTCTGACTCTTCATGACCCCATGGACTGTATGTAGCCCACCAGGCTCTTCTTCCAAGGCATTATCCTGGCCAGAATACTGGAGTGGATTGCTGTTTCCTCCTCCAGGGGATCTTCCCAACCCAGGGATTGAACCCGGGTCTCCTGCATTGCAGGCAGATTCTTTACCATCTGAGCCACCAGGCAAGCCTGACTATACACAAATTTTTCTTTGTTTTCCTAAGGAGTTCAGAAGTTGGAGAAATTGATGCTGTACATGGGAGTAGTCAAAGAAAGTCTCTTGAACATGGCAGTGTTTGAGAAGTTTTTTGAAAGGTGGGTAGACTAAGAAAAGAAAAGAAAAGAAAAGAAAAGGACCGGATTTCAGACATGATTCCATCAGGAGAGAGTATTTGATCCTTGGGAGAGCACAGACTGTTTTGGAAACAACCAGGACATCTGTCTTGCTTATAGCACTAGGTTTTGTTAGGCAGTAGTAAGATTACTAAGAATAAGTTTGGAAGCAAATTAAAAAAAAGAACAGTTTATCCTCCAATGACTTGTTGAAAAAAACTTGCACACTGTGAGAGTTGCGAGTTAAGTTTTATTTGGGGCAAAATTAGGACTGCAGTCTAGGAGACAGCTTTTCTGATAGCTATGAGAAACTGCTCCAAGGAGGCAAGCAGGGAGGTAAGATATATAGGAATTTTGCAACAAAGGGCAGGGAAACTGAATATCAAAAATTACTATTAATTAAAGAAAGCCAGATATCCCAAGTTAAGGTATTTATCAGTTTTCTA
Organism: Bos grunniens; assembly: GCF_055505025.1. Lineage (NCBI taxonomy): Eukaryota > Metazoa > Chordata > Mammalia > Artiodactyla > Bovidae > Bos > Bos grunniens. The sequence goes on along the minus strand of NC_141185.1, from coordinate 53,010,727 downwards.
TGTATGGGAAGATGCAAGAGTCTGGGGCTCACGGACATCTTTCCTTTGATATGCACCTCAGCTGTCTGGGGTCAGTATCCTATGTTTTCATATCCTGAGTTTTCTCAGGGCTCGTTCCTTGGGGAATGGCTGCAGTCTGCTGGATGCCAGTTGGCAGATATTGTTTTCGGCCCTGAGTTTCCTCAGAGCTCATGTGTTCACCTTGGAGGGCTGCAGTCATCCATGACTGTGACAGCCTTTGTTTACTGAGATGGCAGGAAACACTGTATTTCTCAGACTTATAATCTAAATATCTAGTTTGTTGTTGTTGTTGTTCAGCTGCCCAGTTGTGTCTAACTCTTTTCAAACTGTGTGGACTGTAGCATGCCAGGCTCCCTTGTCCTTCAACATCTCCTGGAGCTTGCTCAAACTCATGTCCATTGAGTCAGTGATGCCATCTAACCATCTTATCCTCTGCCACCCCCTTCTCTGGCCCTCAGTCTTTCCCAGCATCAGTATCTTTTCCAACGAGTTGGATCTTCACATCAGGTGGCCAAAGCATTGGAGCTTCAGCATCAGTCCTTCCCATGGATATTCAGGGTTGAATTCCTTTAGGATTGACTAGTTTGATTTTCTTGCCACCCAAGGGATTCTCAAGAGTCTTCTCCAGCACCACAGTTCAAAAGCATCAATTATTCGGCACTCAGCCTTCTTTATGATCCAACTCTCCCATCCATACATGACCACTCGAAAAGCTGTAGTTTTGACTATATGGACCTTTGTTGGCAAATTGATGTCTTTGCTTGACTAGGTTTGTCACAACTTTCTTTCCAAGGAGAATGTGTCTTTTAATTTCATGGTTGCAGTTACCGTCCTCAGTGATTTTGGAGCCCAAGAAAAGAAAAATGTCACTGCTTCCACTTGTCTCCCTTCTATTTGCCAGAAAGTGATGGGACTGGATGTAGTTTAGTTTGTTAAAAGTTCAGGACAGTATTTGCTGATGATGAAAATAAGAATGCTCACCAAGAGTTGGGTTGGTGAGCCAAGACCACTCTGTAGATCTTGAATGCCAATCAAAGTAGTTTACATGTCCTCCTGTAGATAATGGTAAGTCATTGGAAGAATTTAAGTATCGGTTTAGAATTATGTCTTTGGGAGAGAAACATTATGAGCAATAGAAGGCGAGAAAGCCATTGTGGAGTCAATTTTTACAATTCACCTATGAGGTGATAAATCTTGGGCAATTTTTCTGTTTAGGAATCTGTGTTCCAAAGAGTAAAACTGTAGAGCCCACCTCTATACTCTCTTCTCCCCTTGTGTATCTCTTTTTCTCTCTTTCTCTTTTCTTAAAATAGTCAATTTTTAAAGAAGAGTTACATAGGCTAAAGATCCTGTGTCCTAATTTTTTAAAATAAATAACAACTCTGATCAGATCGGATCAGATCAGTCGCTCAGTTGTGTCCAACTCTTTGTGACCCCATGAATCGCAGCACACCAGGCCTCCCTGACCATCACCAACTCCCGGAGTTCACTGAGACTCACGTCCATTGAGTCAGTGATGCCATCCAGCCATCTCATCCTCTGTCGTCCCCTTCTCCTCCTGCCCCCAATCCCTCCCAGCATCAGAGTCTTTTCCAATGAGGCAACTCTTCGCATGAGGTGGCCAAAGTACTGGAGTTTCAGCTTTAGCATCATTCCTTCCAAAGAAATCCCAGGGCTGATCTCCTTCAGAATGGACTGGTTGGATCTCCTTGCAGTCCAAGGGACTCTCAAGAGTCTTCTCCAACACCACAGTTCAAAAGCATCAATTCTTCGGCGCTCAGCCTTCTTCACAGTCCAACTCTCATATCTGTACATGACCACAGGAAAAACTCAAGCAATATTAAGGAACATGTTTAAGATCCCATAGAAGCAAGTGTCTGAATCAAGACTAAATCTCAATTTGTCTTCTGACTTTCTCTTTAGTACTGTAAGTAGAATCCTCCCAATCTTTCAACTTTCTCCTGCCAGGACTTTAAGAAGAAGAAAGACCAGACTTCCTGGATGACTTTCTTCATTCCTTTACCTAGGATGGTACTGACAGTCAATGTTGCTTTCAGGGGATGAGGTGAATGTTTCTAGCTACTGAAACTCCCAATCAGCAGAAATTATTTTCCTGCATCTCTGTTTCTTTCCTGAAGAGACTTATCTGGATTTTATTATACACCAGAGTTACACACATTGATAGCCTCTGGAGAAACAGAGAATCAATTTTCTTGCTACCTCTACTAGTTAGCTGGAGAGGGAAGAGTTTTGCTCTCTTGAGATATCTTTTGGCTTCCCGCTCATCAGGGAGTTGTACATGTCCTGTATACCTTCTGGTCCACAACGAAAAATTGCCTTAATGTGAAAGAAGCCTCAGAGGCATAGAAGAAGAGAACAAGTAAAGAGCTATGAATTTTTTTTTTAATTCCATTCAGGAAGAAACATATGTGGTGTTATTTGGTCTAATTAAAGGACCCTAATTCTGGATTTTGGGGGGATATCTCAGCTGTAATATCAGCACTTGCATTAAGGTTAAGAGAATGAAACAAATTGCAGTCTTAGAAAGGACAATTTTTATTTTTCTCAGTGTTAATGCTTCTGGTCTTTACGTGGAATTTTTTCACCAAGAGTTTGTCTCTAACAAGGAAGGCAGAGAGATTTTTAGACTGTAGCAGTACAGAGAGCTTGCCAAGACAGAGATGATCAGGAAAAAAATCAATACACCATAATTAAATCTGTGGAATTAACATTTTTTTTTTTTTTTAAGTTGTGGCTTTAGTTTAGATATTGGCTTCCCAGAGAAGAAATATTCTTCAGCAGTAGAATGGGGAGTTCCTTCAATCATGATGAATTGGTTGCCTACCACACGCTGGTCACTGTGCTGAAAAATTAACAAATATGACGGACATCTGCCTGTCTTTAATTGCCACTTAATCATAATCCCCAGAATGTAAATTCCTAGTTGGGCTTGTTTATGACTGTATTCCTCAGGATAAGAATAGTATCTGACGCTCTGTAGATGTTGTAACAATAAATATATGGTGAATTAATGAATAATACATGGTTTTATACAACGCTTTTGTCTTTTGAATAAAATTTTACACCTTACACCAACTTGTCAAGCATGAAAGGGAGTATTAATTTTACATATGAGAAAACTGCATACTAAATTGTCAACAGATTTCTAAGGCTGAATCGTGTAATGACACTTGACTCACAAGCCATCAATTATTAATGTATTAAACACCGTAATCCTTTCTTCAAACAAAGTTTGCCTCTAAATTTCAATGTGCAGGTTAGACACAAGCTGAGACGTTCTGGTTCATGTAGGTATGGGAGGCAAAGATGGTCCATTTCTGTAGGTTTCTTCCCCACCTTTCATCCCTTGAGGACATTGAGTTGATCTGTCCACAGGATAGGGTGGTTAAGACTTTCATAAAATAATCTTCTTCTGTATTATGCCTTTTACTCTGAAACTAGAAACTATTGTACTTTTGCTAATTTAGGCAAATTACTTAACTGTCCCAAACCTCTATTTCCTCATCTGCAAAGTGGCAATTATAATAACAATGCCTATAGGATTATCATGAAGATCAACGGAGATAACGCATAGAACCCCGTAACAGAAGATTGGCACTCAATGTTGGTTATGATGGTGATGAGGAGGAAAACCAGCTGTACGATCCTCTGGCCTGATATAAAAAGATGGGGTGTACCTTATTGTTTTTCTTATAGTGATGGGATCTTTCACTATTAAAAAAATAAAAGTATTTGTTTTATTTTACATCGCAAACATGACAACTAAGGTAAAAGTGATTGCTGGGAATAATCTGCTTTTGCTTTTGTGATGTCAGAAAACATTTGAAACTCAAAACTGTTTTGCTTCTTAACTGATTTTGCTGTATTAAGCACTTATTTAAGCACACTTCATTTACGACATTTAAATTAGAAGTTTAAATTCAATGCTGTCTTATTCACATTCATATATGTTCAGTGAGTAATTTCAGTGGGTCAGGTGCTGTACCAGGTTCTGGGATTCAGAGATATGACAAGATACTATCTTTTACCTTCAAAGGGCTCAACTTCTGGTGGAGAAAACTATAATATGAATGTGAAATGAGTTCTGTGGCATCAATATCCACAGGTTATTTTTATAAAAATTGAAAATATCCATAGCTCTCTGATCATTTTGCGTATCTGAGTTTGCTGTCTAATGTATTTCTTAGGATAGGATCACGGGAATAATATTCCTTGGGTTCTTGAATCTTAATAACAATGTGTCTGTTTCTCTTTGTATCTGAGGATCACTTTTGTTGGATACAAACAAATTTGTCTCATGTTTTCTTCCTTTAAATGTCTTATTTAATTTCTTGAATATCACTATTCAATTTTCTTCTGAAGCATTGCTGCCAAAAGAGATAACCTAATTTTTCCTTTTTAAGTACAGTGTTTTTATTGCCTTGCTCCCCAATGAGTTTTTTTTTTTCTTTAAAATCCAGTAATATTACTAGATTATGTCTTGATGTTGGTTCTGGATCCATATTATTTATCTTAGATGCATAATACATTATTGCAATGTGATTTTAATTTTTTTATTATTTTGTGTGAGTTTTCTCAATATAGGTTTCTTAGTGCTTTTAGTATAGCCTTTGTTCTGATCTTGGCCTTGTTTTCTTTCTTACATGCCCTTATCCACGGGTCACTGTTTGCCTGTCTTCAATGTGTCACGCACTATGTGTCAGTTTCTCTTAAATCCTTTTTACCTCTTTGATTCCTAAGGATTGGGCTTCCCTTGTGTGGCGCAGCTGGTAAAGAATCCATCTGCAACCTGGGTTGGGAAGATTCCTTGGAGAAGGGAAAGGCTACCCACTTCAGTATTCTGGCCTGGAGAATTCCATGGACTATATAGTCCATAGGGTTGCAAAGAGTTGGATAGGACTGAGCGTCTTTCACTTTCACTTTCCTTAGGTTTAAATTTTTTTTTTTTCACATTTTTCTTGTAAGGCATTATTTGTATTGATTCACTCATCTCATTCTTTCTACTCTAGGTTTCTTTCTTTTTTTTTTTTTTTTATTTTTAAACTTTACAATATTGTATTAGTTTTGCCAAATATTGAAATGAATCAGCCACAGGTATACCTGTGTTCCCCATCCTGAACCCTCCTCCTTCCTCCCTCCCCATACCCTCCCTCTGGGTCGTCCCAGTGCACCAGCCCCAAGCATCCAGTATCGTGCATCGAACCTGGACTGGCGACTCGTTTCATACATGATATTATACATGTTTCAATGTGATTCTCCCAAATCTCCCCACCCTCTCCCTCTCCCACAGAGTCCATAAGACTGTTCTATACATCAGTGTCTCTTTTGCTGTCTTGTACACAGGGTTATTGTTACCATCTTTCTAAATTCCATATATATGTGTTAGTATACTGTATTGGTGTTTTTCTTTCTGGCTTACTTCACTCTGTATAATAGGTTCCAGTTTCATCCATCTCATTAGAACTGATTCAAATGTATTCTTTTTAATGGCTGAGTAATACTCCATTGTGTATATGTACCACAGCTGTCTTATCCATTCATCTGCTGATGGACATCTAGGTTGCTTCCATGTCCTGGCTATTATAAACAGTGCTGCAATGAACATTGGGGTACACGTGTCTCTTTCCCTTCTGGTTTCCTCAGTGTGTATGCCCAGCAGTGGGATTGCTGGATCATAAGGCAGTTCTATTTCCAGTTTTTTAAGGAATCTCCACACTGTTCTCCATAGTGGCTGTACTAGTTTGCATTCCCACCAACAGTGTAAGAGGGTTCCCTTTTCTCCACACCCTCTCCAGCATTTATTGCTTGTAGCCTTATGGATCACAGCCATTCTGACTGCCTTGAAATGGTACCTCATAGTGGTTTTGATTTGCATTTCTCTGATAATGAGTGATGTTGAGCCTCTTTTCATGTGTTTGTTAGCCCTCTGTATGTCTTCTTTGGAGAAATGTCTATTTTGTTCTTTGGCCCATTTTTTGATTGGGTCATTTATTTTTCTGGAGTTGAGCTGTAGGAGTTGCTTGTATATTTTTGAGATTAGTTGTTTGTCAGTTGCTTCATTTGCTATTATTTTCTCCCATTCTGAAGGCTGTCTTTTCACCTTGCTAATAGTTTCCTTTATGTGCAGAAGCTTTTAAGTTTAATTAGGTCCCATTTTTTTATTTTTGCTTTTATTTCCTTAATTTCTTTTTCTAACCATTTATTGAGTTATTTCTGAGTTTTTAAAATTAGTTATTTTTTCCATGAATTATAGGATATGTTCCTTTTTTAAATTTAAATTTTTACAAATCCTTTAAGCATTTATTTTGAAATAATAAACATCTATCAGAAAAGTAAAAATTGTAATAATTGTACAAAAAGCCTTGTGTGTGTGGGTGTGTGTATATATATGTATATATATATATATATATATTTAACCCACTTTGTAGCATCTTGCATATCCACAGTATAATGATGAAACTTAGAAAATAACATCAAGGTACTAGTATTTATTGGTTCAGATTTCATCAATTACACCAATAAAGATCATTTTCCCAATGCATGTGGTATTCATGTCTTCTCTTTTAAAAAATTTTTTAAAAAGATTTTTTGATGTGAACCAATTTTAAAGCCTTTATTGAATATTGCTTTGGTTTTATATTTTGGGTGTTTGACTGTGAGGCCTGAGAGATCTTAGCTCCCCCACCAGGGAGGCTGCACCCTATTCACTGGGAAGCAAAGTGTCAACCACTGGGCCACCAGGGAAGCCCCATGTTCATGTCTTCTTAATCTCCTCCAGTCTACAATAGCTTGTCATCCTTTGTTATTTTTCTTGATCTGGACATGTTTGACGAGTACTGGTCTGTTATTTGGAGCGTACACATTGATTTGAGTTTTTCTGATGATTAAATTTATCTTCTGTATTTTTGGCAAAAGCATCATGTAAGTGATGGTGTGTCCTCAGCGCATATGTATTTCTAATGATGATGTTATCTTTGATCTGTTGATTAAGGTTGTATCTGCTGGGTTTCTTCACCATAAATTTACTAATAATTTCCCTTTGAAATTAATAAGTATCTTATGGGGACACAAGTCTATATAAATATTCTACTCCTCATCATAACCCACTAATTTTAGCATCCATTGATGATTCTGGCTTATCACAATTACTATTATATTTGCCAAATGATAGCTTTATTTTCCTTCACTCTTTCTGTTTTAACTGACTGGAATTCTGCTCAAATGAAGAGCTCTTCCTTTATTTACTTATATCAGCACAAACTTATGAATAATTACTTATTAATAATTACTTGATTTTAGTGTTTAAGTCTTACCACATTTGGTCATTGAGATTCCCTTGAAATTGATTCTTCTGTCATTTCAACATGTTCCCATTATTTCTGAGTGCTTTAAAAATTCTGGCATCGTAATATATTCTAGACTGATATTCTTTCCTCACCCCACCTCTGAAGCTAGGTATTTCTTCAAGAAGCCCTGATGTCTTTCATTAAATAATGTTACCTGGGAACTTTGATCTGAGCATTTTATATGTTCATACTACTCAGAGGTTATTATTTCTAGGTCCTTACAGTAGACAGAACTAGGAAATAAATGCATGAATACATACACCACTACAGATACACTTGTATCTATTTAATCTAACTTTCTATATGAAACCATGAATTCATGCTGATACTTTTGATTCCAGAACAACATCACAGAGTTAATTCTTTATTTATAATTCTTTTTGTGACTGTGAGATACCTGGTTGTTATTATGTATAACTGATTTACTTATTTAGTCAATTCTAGAGTACATCTAAGGGAGAAGGCAATGGCACCCCACTCCTGTACTCTTGCCTGGAAAATCCCATGGGCGGAGGAGCCTGGTAGGCTGCAGTCCATGGGGTCGCTAAGAGTCGGACATGACTGAGCGACTTCACTTTCACTTTTCACTTTCATGCACTGGAGAAGGAAATGGCAACCCACTCCAGTGTTCTTGCCTGGAGAATCCCAGGGACGGGGGAGCCTGGTGGGCTGCCGTCTGTGGGGTCGCACAGAGTCGGACACAACTGAAGCAACTTAGCAGCAGCAGCAGCAGCATAGTACATCTAAAGTCATTTTAGAATTGCTAACTCAGAACTACATACTGCTGTGAAAAACACACTTGTGTACTATTGTTTTTGTGTTTAGAGTAGGTAGTAACATTGTTTTATAAAGTTACTTGAGTCAGTTATTTCCTTCTTCACTTCCATAAGTGTTATTTATTTGCCATAGAGTTTATTTGTAACCAATCCACTTGGAGTTCTATTCAGTTTTCTTATATTTATTTGTTCTTATGAGTATGTGAGACATTAACATGATTCTAAACGTTGGAACAATACAGAAAGGTACGATTAGAGAAGTGTCATTTGCCCTTGATTCCTCCTACCCAATTCCCATTCATCCATGCTTTATATCCTATTTCCATCCACCTTCTGAAAGTAATCAATCTTTATGTTTTAGTCTCTGAGTCATGTCTGACTCTTTTCTGACCCCATGGACTGTAGCCTGCCTAGCTCCTCTGTCTATGGGATTTCCCAGGCAAAAATACTGTAGTGGATTGCCATCCCCTTCTCTAGGGGATCTTCCCACCCAGGGGTGGACCTGGTGTCTTCTGTATCGGCAGGTGGATTCTTCACCACTGAGCCACTGGGGAAGCCTAATCAATCTTATTAGTTTTTTATTTATCTTATGTTATTTGCGTAAATCAATATATATATATATGTATATATATAAATCATGTCTTCTTCATTCTAAAATATGCTTTTTGTATTTTATATAATTTTTAGCACTTAGCTTTATATCATGAAAATCACCATTCCATATTAGTAAATAGATATGTTCCTCTTTTTTCTTAACAATTGCATAATATTCCATTTTTTAAATACACCAAAATACTTATCAGCTCTCTTATATGATCATTTTTTTCTCTAATGTAATATTATATCCTGTTACCTTATTGAATTATTTATTGTGTGAGTGAAACATTGGTTTTCTATTATTATTTCATAATAAATATATATTAAAAAATATATATATGTAGAATCAGAACTGATGGGCACTTTTATACACATACTATGACACAGAAAGTATCCAAAAATTCTTATTTTCTTGATTGTCCTACTCAGGCATGAGTGTTGACTTTTTTCAAAACAATATTTCTTATATATTTTTTTTAACATTATGCGGGTAATTCTTAGTTCTCAATTTTTGAAAAATTCTTTTATAATTTCCTGTTCTGGCAATGTTTTGCAAAGATTATTAATGGATTTAAAATTTCAGAAATTAAATAAATTTTTCTACCTCAGTCAGTTCAGCCTCTCAGTCATGTCCAACTCTTTGTGACCCTATGGACTGCAGCACACCAGACCTCTCTGTCCATCACCAACTCCCGGAGCTTGCTCAAACTCAAGTACATCAAATAGGTGATGCCATCCAACCAATTCATGCTCTGTTGTCCCCTTCTCCTCCTGCCTTCAATTTTTCCCATCATCAAGGTCTTTTCAAATGAGTCCATTCTTCTCATCAGCTGGCTAAATATTGGAGTTTCAGCTTCAGCATCAGTCCTTCCAATGAATATTCAGGACTGATTTCCTTTAGGATGGACTGGTTGGATCTCCTTGCAGTCCAAGGGACTCTCAAGAGTCTTCTCCAACACCACAGTTCAAAAGCATCAATTCTTTGGCACTCATCTTTCTATGTAGTCCAACTCTTACATCCATACATGACTATTGGAAAAACCATAGCTTTGACTGGATGGACCTTTGTTGGCAAAGTAACATCTCTGCTTTTTAACATGCTGCCTAGGTTGGTCATAGATATTCTTCCAAGGAGCAAGCATCTTTTAATTTCATGGCTGCAGTCACCATCTGCAGTGATTTTGGAGCACAAAAAAATAAAGCCTGTCACTGTTTCCCCATCTATTTGCCATGAAGTGATGGGAATGGATGCCATGATCTTAGTATTTTGAATGTTGAGCTTTAAGCTAACTCTTTCACTCTCCTCTTTCACTTTCATTAAGAGGCTCTTCATTTCCTCTTTGCTTTCTGCCATAAGGGTGATGTCATCTGTGTATCAGAGGTTGTGATATTTCTCCTGGCAGTCTTGTTTCTAGTTTGTGCTTCATCCTGCTCGGCATTTTACATTATGCATGCATATAAATTAAATAAGCAAAGTGAAAATATATAGGCTTAATGTACTCCTTTCCCAATTTGGAACCAGTCTGTTGTTCCATGTCCAGTTCTAACTGTTGCTTCTTGATTTGCATACAGATTTCTCAGGAGGCAGGTAAGGTGGTCTGGTATTCCCATCACTTGAAGAATTTTCCACAGTCTGTTGTTATCTACACAGTCAAAGGCTTTGATGTAATCATTAGAGCAGAAGCAGATGTTTTTCTGGAACTCTCTTGCTTTTTCTATGATCCAACGGATGTTGGCAATTTCTTGTTTTTTTTTTTTTTTTTGGATGTTGGCTATTTCATCTCTGGTTCCTCTGCCTTTTCTAAATCCAGCTTGAACATATGGTATTTCATGGTTCACATACTGTTGAAGCCTGGTTTGGGGAATTTTCAGCATTACTTTGCTAATGTGTGGGATGAGTGCAATTGTGCAGTAGTTTGAACATTCTTTGGCATTGCCTTTCTTTGGGATTGGAATGAAAACTGACCTTTTCCATTCCTGTGGCCACTTGTGAGTTTTCCAAATTTGCTGACATGTTGACTGCAGCACTTTCACAGCATCATCTTTCAGGATTTGAAATAGCTCAACTGGAATTCCATCACCTCCATTAACTTTGTTTGTAGTGATATTTCCTGAGGTCCACTTGACACATTCCAGGATGTCTGGCTCTAGGTGAGTGATCACACCATCATAGTTATGTGCATCATGAAGATCTTTCTTGCCACCTCTTCTCCATATCTTCTGCTTCTGCTAGGTCAATACCACTTCTGTCCTTTATTGTGTCCATCTTTTCATGAAATGTTTCCTTGGTATCTGTATTTTTCTTGAAGAGATCTCTAGTCTTTCCCATTCTATTGTTTTCCTCTGTTTCTTTGCATTGATCATTGAGGAAGGCTTTTTTATTTCTCCTAGCTATCATTTGGAACTCTGTATTCCAGTGGGTATATCTTTCTTTTTCTCCTTTGCCTTTCATTTTCTCTTCTTTACTCAGCTGTTTGTAAGTACTCCTCAAACAACAATTTGCCTTTTTGCATTTCTTTTTCTTGGGGATGGTCTCCTGTAAAAAGTCATGAACCTCCTCCATCCATAGTTCTTCAGGCAGTCTGCCTATCAGATCTAACCACTTGAATCTATTTGTTACTTTTACTGAGTCAGTTGTATATGACTCAGTTCTAGGGAGAAATTTGAATTAACACGTTACATATTCCTGATTTATATTCATAATATTGTAGGGCTTTCCTACATTTCCCACTCCATAATATGGTCTGACCTGATTTCACCTTGTCCTTCGCTTGTTATCTTTTGTTACATTGGATGTCTGAATGATATGATGAAACCAGACTTGTCAAAATAACTCAGAGAAAACACACTTACATCTTAAGTCTACATTGGTTTTCAAATTAAAACATGCAATAGGCTAATTCAATCCTGGGGGAAATTAGGTGGGAAAGTAGGAAAGATACATCTTAAAGCTTTTGGAGCTGGTGCTGCTCAGAGTCAGATGCCAGTGATTCTAAACAGCAAATGCTCTAGATTCCTGCAAGTTTTTTGGCAATAAAGTCCTTTATAAAGTCCACGTTCCTATATAAGTGTTAATTTTCTTTCTTTCCATAAAATAAAGTATAAGGCAATGCTTATTTTGCTTATTATTGCCTTTGGCTTTTTGAAAAAAATTATATTGGAGTATAGTCGATTTATAATGTTGTAATAGTTTCGGGCGTACAGCATAGCGATTCAGTTATACATATACATATATATATTCTTTTTCAGATTCTTTTGCCATAGAGTTATTACAGAGTATTGAGTAGAGTTCCTTGTCCTATATAGTAGGTGCTTGTTGATTATCCATTTTATGTGTAGTATTATGTATACATTAATCCCAAACTCCTAATTTATCCCTTTCCCTCACCTTCCCCTTTGGTAAATGTAAATTTGTTTTCTAAGTCTGTGTATGGTTTCTGTCTCATAAATAAGTTAATCTGTATCATTTTTTAGATTCCACATATAAGTGATGTCAAATATTTGTCTTTGACTTACATCACTTGGTGTGATCATCTCTAGGTCCATCCATGGTGCTTCAAATGGCATCATTTCCTTTTTTGTGGCTGAATAATATTCCATTACGCATACAACACACACACATCACATCTCCATCCATCTGTTGATGGACAGTTAGTTGTTCCCGTGTCTTGGCTCTCATAAACAGTGCTGCTATGAACATAGGGGTGAGTGTATCTTTTCTAATTATGGTTTGCTCCAGCTGTATGCCCAGGAGCAGGTTTTTTCTGAGTTATATGGTATCTCTATTTTTAGTTTTTTAAGGAACCCCAAACTGTTCTCCATAGTGTTGATACCAATTTACATTCTAATCCTTTAAAGGCATTCACTAAATGTGTATACCGATTCTTTGGAACTCTTGTTAAAATGAAGATACAGAAATGGGACCCAGGTTTCTACACACCTAACAAGCTCTCACATGATACTCCTGTGCCCATACTTTGAGGAAAATGAGCAGGTTAGGTTTGGACTAACCTAGGTTCAAGTGTCAACTCTGGGTGATTTATTTAACAAAGTTGAGATTTCCACCCTGGTCATTTCTTTGTTGTTGTTGCTATTGTTTAGTGGCTAAGTTGTGTCCAACTCTTTTGCAACCCCATGGACTGCAGCCCACCAGGCTCCTCTGTCCATGGGATTTCCCAGGCAAGACCACTGGAGGGGCTTGCCATTTCCTTCTCCAGGGGATTTTCCTGACCCAGGGATTGAACCTGCATCTCCTGCATTGGCAGGCAGGTTCTTCACCACTGAGCCATCAGAGAAGCCCTGTAGTCATGTGCAGATCTGTCCATCATTTGAGGACCTCAGCTTACCTCTGCCCGGGCTCTGGGGTGACCAGTCCTCTGGCACCATGTGGCTGGGTTCTTGGATATGTTGAGGGACCCTTGGGTTTGATTGCTTCTTTCTCCTTCACTCTAGACTACTGTCTATCTGAGCTCTTTGTATGGCAAAACTATTTTGAACATAATATGTCACTTAAAACCCTGATTGTTTGAGCTGTAGAGTGATGATGGCCTTAGGAGGACACTGTGTTTTGCTGTGTTTTTTCTCTTTCCTCCTTTTCCTGATCCAGGCGGTCTTTATTTGGAAAGCTCTGGGTACAGTGTCTGGCCCACAGTGGCCTGTGCGGTTCAGTCGTGTTCTCTCGTGCATCTATTTACCTTGATAAATATTCTCCTGCACCCACGCTGTCTCCTGTTACTAAGACGTGCAGTGAATGGTAAAGCACTTGCTAAATCTCAAACATGCTGCCTCTCTTCAGACTACAGAGCTTGCTGTGCCGCGGGCACTAATATTATCAAGCCTGGCATCACTCATTCAGTCTGAAGGGCCCCATCTCTCCTTTGATCAGTCACGGCTGGATGGGAGATTTTTGAATCATTTTATTGTCTGACTGCAGCTTTATAGATTCTCTTTCAGGAAGCAGCTCACTTTTCCTCTTTCTTCCTCTGGCCTCTAATTCTTTCTTTGCTTCAGGGGTCCTGGTAGTTCAGGGTCTATGTGTCAAGGCCTTTGGTTAGATCATTTATTTCCCATTCTCCGGTTAGGATAATCTTTGTATTTAGCAAACACATAAACCCATATGTGTGGGTGCTAAGTCGCTTCAATCTTGTCTGAGTCTTTGTGACCCCATGGACTGTAGCCCATCAGGCTCCTCTGTCCATGGGTTGCTCCAGACAAGAATACTGGAGTGGGGTGCCATGCCCTCCTCCAGGGGATCTTCCCAACCCAGGGATTGAACCTCTGTCTCTTATGTCTGCTGCGTTGGCAGGCGAAGTTTTTTTTTTACTAGCGCCCCCTGGGAAGTCCATTGTAAAGTCCACAACCGATGTTAAAAAGTGGTTTTGAGTGACATCATTTCCCTTTAGACTATCTGGCCTTGAAGGTATGCTTAGGTTACCATGAAGATGATGACTTTTATTCAGTGAACTCTTAGAACCGTCCTTTCTGATTCATTTTTTGATAGTTTTGGCTAATATGTGGGTGTTTTTTTTTGGGGGGGGTCATAAAATGACCACATTTTCAGGAGACCAAAAGCCTTTTTTTTTTTTTAGGGAAGGGATTTGACCTACCAAAAACTGCAGGTTTAATTAGAGATATCCTAGACATGTGCTGCAAATACCCTAAAAAAAGCAGGCTCATAATATACATGTAAAGTACTCAGAGAGGCTTCCCAGGTGGCACAGATTCTTTGGTGGTAAGGAATCTGCCTGCCAATGCAGGAGACTCAAGAGATGTAGGTTCAATACATGAGTTGGGAAGATCCTCTGAGAAAGAGATGGCAACCCACTCTGGTATTCTTACCTGGAAAATCCCGTGATCAGAGGAGCCTGGCAGGTACAGTCTGTGGGATCACAAAAGAGTCAGACACGGCTGAGTGACTGAACAAGAAAGTTGCATTACAATCTCGTGCTAGTGTCTGCTGTACAGCAAAGTGCATCAGCTACATGTGTACACATATCCCCTTCCTTTTGGTCTTCCTTCCCATTCAGGTGACCACAAAGAACTGAGTAGCATTCCCTGTGCTAAACGGTAGTTGTCTACTTTATACACAGTAGAGTGTACATGTCCATCCGAATCTCCCAGTTCTTCCCACCTCCCCCTTTTATCCCCTTTGGTATCCACGCTTGTTCTCTGCATCTGTCTCTATTTCTGGTTTGCAAATAAGTTGATCTATAACATTTTCGTAGATTCCACATATATGCATTCATATATGAAGTTTTTCTTTTTCTGACTTACTTCACTCTGTTTGACACTCTCTTAAACCAATGCTTTTGCTTTAAAAAAATGGGGAGGACTATATGAGTCAAATGACTTCCTTTGTGAAAATCAAAAGGAAGTGTTTCTTCCCCTCTTCTGTAAGTCTGCAGTTTTTCAGTGGGGAAAAAAAGATAGCAATGCTGACCATGTTCCTCTCGTTAGAAGCAAAGCAAGACTTCAAACTCTATTTGAGGGATGACCCCTTTTCAGAAATTAGAGGCGCTGAATTTATTGCCAGCCAGTCATAACTGTCCATCTGCTAATTTTCTCCACATAGAGGCAGCAGCTGTCATTTCAGAAATACTACAGTAGATAATAAGATGGGGTGCATTTCATCTTCAAATGCTTAAAACAAATCCCTAGGAAGAGCGACAGCAGTTCCTCCGACTGCATGAATCGCTGATGTCATTAACGCAAAATGCTAAATGGACTTGAAGATTGGAAGAAAATGGATTTGCTTTAAAAGGAGCAGCACTCGAGTTAGGTGTAGTACTTGTTGTAATAATGTGAAATTGCAGAAATCTAGGAACTGCTGAAGCCATAAGTGCACACAGAGATACTCTCAAAACCACAGCCACGCAGAGAACACTGAATACAAATACATATGGGTTTCCCAAGTTCATGCCTCCTAGATAGACCTAAGGAATGCATTGTTGTCTCCGCCCCTGAAAAACCAGCAAAAATTTTCCCCGACTAATAGGAGAAAAGACTTGTTTAAGTCTCAAATGAGTCCAGTTTCTCCCCAAATCTGCACACCTAGTAGATCTTAGAAGCCATCCTTCCCTTGGTACAATTTAATGGCCTGCTTGGGACTATTAAATAGTCTGTTCCGCAATTTATATTGTTATATCCTTGCATTTTTTTTCTCAGACAACATTTTATTTTTTATTGGAAATTGCTTTATGACATTGTATTAGTTTCTGCTATACAACAAAGTGGATCATCTATACATGTCCACATATCCCTCCCCCTGCAGCCTCCCCCACCATCCTGCCCGTCTAGGTCATCACAGAGCAGTGAGCTGAGCTCCTTGTTCTTTATAGCAGCTTCCCTCTAGCTTTCTGTTTAACACATGGTACTGCATATATGTCAATCCTACTCTCCAAATATGTCTCACCCTCCCCTTCCCACCATGTCCACACACTTACTCTCTGTGTCTGTCTCTATTCTCTCCCTGCAAACAGCCTCGTCTGTACCATTCCTTAGATAACTCTTTTTCTCTTCAGTCTCGTGGTTTCCACTCTTAAATGTGTTCAAGTCAGTTTGAATTTAAAAACTAACCACTGCCTCTTATTTGAGGTTCCCAGTCAAGATTCTTCTCCCTTCCAATCAAAGTGCATGCAGTTCTCTGATGATTATTCATAAGGAAAAGTGTTAGGATGAGATAAGGAATGAATGACCATAATCCAAGTGGTGCTTGGCATCCCTGAGCATTAGAGTTGAAGATGAAGATGTAGATACAGATAGAAGTAGAGATTATGCACGTGGATATAGATGTAGACATGGTCTGGACATAGACGGGTGGAGAAAGAGTTATGTAGTTTCTCCATGGAGATATCTAAAACAGAGATCGTTTCATTTAACCCTCAGAATAATCCTGAGAGGTAGGGTAGGAGTATCTGTATTCTTTTGCATATGACAGTATTGACTCTCAGAAGCCCCCAATCCCCTTATCTGGAGACAAAGCTGAGTTGAGACTCGATCTGTTTAACCAACACTCAGGCTTATTCTGATCGCAGCACAAAACTCCACCCCGCCCCTACATTTAGAAGAACTGTTGTCTGGAATGGTATATCTGCCATTGTCAACCTCTGGGTTTTTTCCTTGTGGACATTGCTCTAGAATGTGATCTCTGTGGAACAGAAGGAAAGCAGAGGCAAAGAGAGTTGCATGGAATTGCTGGCTACTGGTCACAGAGAAAGCTTGCATTTTTATTGCAACAAACAGAAATACTTTTATGGGGCCTCCACTGATTTCATTACTTTTGATATTACAAAGAAAAAAAAAAAACAACCCAGGGTTGATGAGACTCCAGGTCAAGGCAGAATCACAGAGCAGTTACAGAAAATTCTGAGGCTCTGGGATGTTGTGCTGGCAAGTACCTTGATTTGAGAAAAGAAATTCATTTAAACACAGCAGATAGGCTTAGGAGAAAGTCTGGGACACTGGCTTCTTTCTATTGCTATTTGCTTCTTTCGAAAGATTTGCTTTGTATTTTATCTTCATCCTTGGTCGCCAGGCAGAAACCCTATTTCTAAATGTCATTGCTATTAAAAAGAGGACGTTGGGGGATGTAAAGCAAGGAAAGAATAAAAGTCATAGAGGAAGATGCAACAAACCTACCATTTCTCAAGTCAAAATATTTTAATGGTGAAATCAGGATAAATGATTAATCTAAAGATTTTCTGTTTCCAGCAAGCTGTAACAGGGCCTGACAAGCAGCAGGAAACTAATATTTAAAGATAATTTCAGAAACATGAGATTAGAAAGTGCTGAAAGGAGGAGGCTGAACCTTTTTCCTTCCACCTCCAAGATTTATTAAAAATAGTGTTTTTTCTTTGAACAGAAAAAGTATCTGATTCTACATTTAAATGTTAGTACATTTTTCACTCCAAAGTATTTGCTAATACCATCTCTGACACAGTTACTATATTTGGGTCTACATGGTAACAAAGAAACTGTTTCTGTCCCCAAGGAAGCTTACAGTTTAACAACAAAGGTGAAAGAAACAGAAGTAAATGGAATAAAAACCATTCCAAAAGATTCTATGAGAACTCTGAGGATGGTGTTGCAGTATATTTAGTAGCAGGAGAACATAAGGGTCTGGGGATCAGGGAAAGTTTCCCTGAAAAACTGACCCCTGAATGTTGAAGAGGTAAGGGATGAAGATTTGGGGAGTCCTGGCAATGAGACCAGCAGGCACAATTTCTCAGGGAGAGTGGTGTGCAGTTTGATTAAGTTGAAGCACAGAAGGACAAGGGCAGGACATCACTGGTGGCTCAGTGGTAAAGAATCTGCCTGCTAATCCAGGGGACGTGGGTTCCATACTACTGAGCAGCTACGTCCACGCGCCACAACTGCTGAGCCCACGTGCTGCAGCTACTGAAGCCGGGACACAGAGAGCCTGTTCTCTGCAGAGAAGCCACCAGGATGAGAAGCTCTCGCACAGCAATGAAGAATAGCACCCTCTCACTGCAACTAGAAAAAGCCTGAGCAAAGCAGCAGACTCAGGGCAGCCAAAAATAAATAATTTAATAAAATTATGTTTTAAAAAAGAGAAGGACAAGGGCAGCAGGGGGTGGTAGTAGGGATCCGGGTAGGGAGGTTGGGAGGACTAGATGATGGAGATGCTGCTCTGCTTCCTCTTAATCTCTGGTACCTTGATTGTCAGCCTATTGAATAAATAACATCTCAGCAGGACTTCTGGTTGCCTCCCTAGAGAAGGGGCGGCCATTGGTAATCACTGGTGGACCCGGGCTTTTAAGGTTCCCTTTACCCACCACCCAGCATCTCGGCTTCCTTCTCTCTGAATTGCAGTCACTGTTCTCGCTAACCAGCTGTGTTACCTTTGTAGAGAGACTTGATACTTTCAAATGGGAACTTCCTCTTTTCCCAAATGAGGACAAGTATGATTTTTGAGCTCATTTCTAGAGCTAATAATCCATGATGATGTATCTGAAAATGACCCTCCAGCTCTCTGAGTAAATGTCAAGTTTTCTGTGGCATCTATATGGATAGGGTGGAGTTAACGTGTTAGGAGAAAGACCCTATGCTGTTTCTCGGAGGGAAACAGATGTGGATGGAAAGCCTAAGTCTGTTAGGTGGTTTGGGGGCATTTATTTAACCATTTCTAAGTGTCACTGTCTGCACTGGGGTGCAATAATATCCACTTGGCAGAATTACTGGGCCAGCTAGAAAGAGCATATGTAACATGCCCAGCATGATATATTGATCTCAACTTATTATTAATAATGATTATTTGTGGAACTGGAGAGTCTAGAGAAATTTATTGAACTTGTTCTCCTCGGAAGTAGGTAGCAGAGAACAATATTTCCCAAACTTCATCTTCAAACTCTGGTGACCCTGACTCAAGTTAAATATGGTTTCCAGTTCTCTGGGGAGCTGTGAATAATCACGACAATTGGGATCTGCATCTTTCTGGGCATCTTCAGTGGATGCTAATTGAGCAGAAGTCAGAAGGAAGTTGGATTCATTAGTTTAATTGTCTTGTTGAGCCTTATTATCTCAAGTTATTTTCTTCTAAATGTGTATTTATTTGCTTGTTGTTGGTTCCCGCAGTCACAGATGCTCACTGAGAGGGGAGGACTTGAACAGACAGTGGCTGTCTCCCAGCGCTCATCTCCAGCCCACAATCTACCATGCCAAAGGACTCCTCCACTACCTGGGCAGCATCGGTCGGAGTCCCATGGTGAGTCACTTCCCTCTGCTTCCACACTCTTGGCTGGTTCCCTCCACCTTCCGGGTACAGAGTACTTTCTGTTCAGGCAAGAAAACCAGACACAAGCCCAAGACCTGTGTATGACAAGCTGTAATGGGGGCATATTCATTTCCTAAGGCTGACATAGCAGAATACCACAAACTGTATAGATTAAAAAAAAGACAAAACAGCAGCCTATCTTTCACACTTCTGGAGGCTAGAAGTCTGGAAATTAAGATGTCAGCAGCCCCTAATGTCTCCAAAGACTCTGGGAAAGAAGCCTTCATTGCCTCGTCCTAGCTTCTGGTGATTGCCATCAGTCCTTAGCATCCTTGGCTCGTGGGAGCACAGCTCCAATCTCTGCCTCTGTCTTCAGAGGGCCATCTTCACCCTCTGTGTGTCTGTGTACAAATTTCTCCTTTCTTAGCACAGCAGTCACTGGACTAATGTGTACATGCTCAGGCATGTCTGACTCTTTGTGACCCCATGGACTGTAGACCACCAGGTTCCTCTGTCCGTGGGATTTCCCAGGCAAGAATACTGGAGTGGGTTGCTCTTTCCTTCTCCAGGGGACCTTCCCAACCCAGGAATCGAATGTGCATCTCCTACATTGGCCGGCAGATTCTTTACCATTGAGCCACCTGGGAAGCCCACAGTGAACCAGGGCCCACCCTAATTCAGTATGGGCTCCTCTTAACTTGGTTACATCTGCAAAGAATCTTTTTCCAAATAAAGTCACATACATAGGTACTGGGAATTAAGGATTGAGAGTATCTTTTTGGGAAACCATTTAACTGGCAACAAGAGCAAACTAGGAGTTCAATATTCATTGCTGAAAACCGGACAAAAAATTGCATTTCATCCCATTTCCTGGGTCTTTAGTTTTTTTTCCAGTTATTCATCAAGAAGGAAAGTGTATATGTCTTATTAAATAGTAAAATATTCTCTAGATGTTCAGATTCGTATTCAACTAGCACTTATTAAGTTCCAAAGATGATTCTGTCACCGTTCTAGGCACTTTCACGTGTAGGCTTTTCTCTCGAGCTTATAGTAAATGTGCAATTGATGAGAAACAACATTCAGAGGCTTAGGCTCAAGATAAGATAGGAGGTAATACTAGCCACGTAACTGTATGAAAGTAATCATTTATGGACTACAAACTATGAACATATCTATCTGCAAAAGTGCAGAGGGCATATGTACAGATTTAGAGTGCTTACCTCACTGAAGGAGCTTAAACTAATTTGCAGAAGCTCACACATGGACCAATTCAAACAATCATCTCCACCATTAACCACTTTTTGACCATATACTATACGATTAAAACAGTGGCACATTCAATGAGTATCCAGTGAAACAATGGATGAATATCTAATTTAGAAGCTGACTTGAACCTCAAAAACCTTAAGAGGTCAGATGATGTCCTTGGGATCACCAGGAAGTAGAGTCGATCTGGCTTTCCACCCTGCAACCCCTTCTCCCTTCATCACTTATTCTTTGAGGGGATGTGTTAAGCCCAGGTGTCTGCTCCCAGCGCAGTTGTATGGACAATGCTTAATTCTCCATCTATGACGTGTGATCACAGGTAGAATGTTGTCAGACAAGGACGCTCCCCTGAGCCACCAGGGTTTTTAGTGAGGGTCGTTATATATTGGCTGCACTGGGTCTTTGTTGCTGCTATGAAGGCTTTCTTTAGTTTTGGCAAGTGAGGGCTACTCTCTAACTGCCGCATTCGGGCTTCTCATCGTGGTGGCCTCTCTTGTTGCAGAGCGTGGGCTCTAGGTGCACGTGCTTCAGTGGTTGTGGCGCGGGAGCCTAGTTACTCCGAGACATACTGGGATCTTCCCGGCAACGGATCAATCCCTTATCCCCTGCATTGGCAGGTGGATTCTCAACCACTGAGCCGCCAGGGAAGCCCTCAGGAGTCATTTTGTAGCCCTGGTGTCCACGTGGCTAATCTTAGTCTCCAGGCTCTTCAGAGGTCAAGCTTTGTGGCCCAAGAACCCCACCATATATCACATGGCATCAACCTTCTAACGTGGCCCAAGGTCCCAGGTAAAGAAAGACACTCTTGTCTATTAGGATATTCCACAGAAGTCAAGGTGACCTCCCAGGAGCCAGTCCAGGGTCAGACCTTTCTTTGGAGAATATAGGGTTTACATGCTTCAGGCTTGTTGAGTCAGTGCTTTATTGCAAAAGGATAAAGCACATGCTTTTCCCTTAAGAACACTTATTCTACATTGGTCAAAATGTGCCATGTTTTCATGCTACCTCACACTCTTCATCCAAGGAGACACTGTAATCTGCTGTCTGCCTTCTAGAAATAACTTCATGGCCTGCATATGTGTGCTCAGTCCTGTCCAACTCTTTTCCCCATGAGCTGTGGCCTGCCAGGCACCTCTGCCCATGGAATTTTCCAGGCAAGAATACTTCAGTGGGTTGACATTTTTCTACTCCAGGGGATCATCTACCCAACCCAGGGATTGAACCTGTATCTCCTGCATTGGCTTGGATTCTTTATCACTAGCACCACTTGGAAAGTCCCTACCCGGGGCCTCATGCATAGCAGAGCTCCAATCTCGAAGTCAAGATCTTGAAAAGTGTCTCTCTAAGTAGGAAGCCTCAGCCTCTGGGAGGAGAGAGAGAGAGACTTACAGAAAAAGAGTTTCCACCCTGATACACATTTTAAGCATACACACATTCTATCCGTAACAAACAGGATTCCTCTCCACTCTGACAACCTCTAATTGAAGAGCAGAACATTTATTTTAAAGCATGGTAGGTGACAGCCTTGTTTAAAAATATAAATAAACATTAATTAACTGTAAACATGACAGTCACAGATTCGTTTCCTGCTGGGACCATCTGAGAGGTGGGTGAGAAACAGCTGAGTGCTAGATGCTGTTCGTAGCATTACAAAGCTCTCCTTTAGGGCCAACATCACCTTTCAGTTACCTGTGTGGCTATATTTAAGCAGCCTTCTGCTGACAGCAGAAGCACTGCCACTCACTCAGTACTCAGGCCTGTCCTTTACCTGGAAGTCTTCCACTGAGTCAAGATTGTCTCTTGTGCTACATGGTTGTAAATTAACAGTAACTCCACACAAACACTGACTCTTATGGAAATATTTCTGAAAGCATTAGGAAGCCCATTTCTGGTGGTTAGGAGGTTCTACCTGCTCTAGATGGTACTGAGACATTTGCATATTGGCAGGTAGAATAATATAAACTCCTGGGACTAATGAGAATGCAGGAGATGGGGAGAAAGCAACGTCATGATACTTCTGGAGCTTGCAAAAGACCATACAGTTCATTCAGTTTTAAGCAATACAGCCCTTTTCATATATTGTTTCATCCATTCACTGATTCATCCATCTACCCTTCCATCCATTCATCCATCCATCTTTTCATCCATCCATTCATCCATCCATCCAGGCAGTTATCCATTTGTCTACTCATTTACATCATGTGTATAATAATTGTGCCAAGTGCCAGAAGGTACCTTTTCTTTAAGGAGTTGTATAATTTCTTTGGTAGAAAGTGGAGTCAAGTCTGTGAAGAAACCCATGTAGTAAAAAATGAAACAAAGTTTGTCAGTAAAAACTGAAACTGAGGTTCCTGTGAGTTGTAGGAACACAAATGAGGGCTTGAGTAACTTTCCCTTAAGGTTATGGAAATGCTAGAGACTGAAGATGCCGTTTGAGTTGTACTTGAATGATGAGTAAAGGTTTTTCTTGCACTCACAATAAACTAGTAGAGAAATATCCTTTCTTTAGAGGTCTACAAGCCTGATTATGGACTCTTTTATCTTCTTCCTTGTGAAATTGAAGACTTGGTGGGATTTCTGTGTCTGAAGGTCACCAGACGGAGCAAAAGAAAGGAAACTTTTATTAACTAATGGCATAGCTCTCACATCACGCTGATCTTATGTTCCCTTTCCTATCGTCCTGAACTTCCATTTTATGTCTCTCTTGCCTGTTAGAAGATCAGGAAATATGCTGCAGATGTTGGATCCATAAGCCCAGAAACACACAGTATTGGCATATTTATACACTGGAATACAATTCAACAATAAAAACTTAAAGACAGTAGCAATCAACTACAGATATACTCAAAAACACAGACCAATGTCAGGAACATGTTTAGTGAAATAAGTTAGACATTAAGAAGCACATATTCTATGCTTCTATTTATACAAAGTTTAAGATGAGTTAGACCAGAACAGTGGTTTCCTCTAGAAGGGTATTAAATAAGAGGGGCCAGGAGGGAACTTTCTAGATTATTGGAAATTGTTCTGTATTTTGAATGAAGAGTCAGTTACAACAAAACTCATTGACTCAAAACTCTTTCAAGTTCTGTACTTGTACATACTTCCATTTCCATTTATTTTAGAATTAACGAAATCAAAGCAAAGTCACAGAGCTTTGAAATGTAGCTAGGAGATAAAGGAGGATGTTCAAAGTAAAATTGACCAGCACAAAGGCGTGCGAGTCAATTTAGGGGAGATTATCTTTGCCAGAACAGAGTAGAGAGGCTGAGAAGATTTATTAGAAATCAGAAGGCTCCAGTCAGAGGAGAGGTATGTAAGTGGAGAAGCCCAGAAGAGCAGACAGCCTTAACAATCAACTAGTGGGAGGCACCGAAATGTTCATCTTCCAGGAGCTCCACACAGGGGTCAGGAGACATGCTGCACTGGGGCAGTAGGACACGGCTTTGGGGAGAGGAGGAAAGCTGAGGCTCCAGCAAGCTCCAAGGAGCCGAGACCAGCAGTGTCTTCTGAAGAGCTGTGTTGTAGCTGCTTGGTCTCTGTCCTGCTGCAGAGCATCTGGGCTTCAGAATTAGGAGAGGTATCAGTTTCCATCCCCCTGGCTCTTGCTGTGTGCGTGCGTGCATGCTCAGTCATGTCTGACTCTTTGCAATCCCATGGGCTGTAGCCCGCCATGCCCCTCTGTCCATGGGACTTCCCAGACAAGAATTTGAATACGTGTTGGTAAAGAGATTGCAGTGCTCCGTGAGCAGCTCATTGATTTCCATTTACCACTCACACAAAATAGGCTGCCTTCTTCCAGGGGACAGGGAGGGTGTATTTGGGGTTTATCCTTCTCTGGGGCCCAATGAAACAGAACTTTCAGCTACTAACATTATTTTACTGGTCTTATTCTGTCCCTCTGGCATATGTTTTTAGTTCATCAGCTTCTTTTTAAAAAAGGCACAGAAGTAGAGGACAAGAAGAAATGGCATGTCCCTTCCTAAATCCTTGTCTCCAAGGACCTAAGGATACGCTGTACACACAATTTATTTTATCTGCACTCTATTCTTCAGAAGTAGCAAAGGAACATGTGTTACAGTTACTTATTTTCTTTGACTCAGGCTAAGGTACTGAATCTAGAATTCTCCTATTTTTGTATTTGAGGATAAAGTAGGGGAAAAAAATCCCCATACCAAAAAGGAAACAAGCAACAGAAAACATGGAGGTCCTGGGTAAAAAAAAAAAAAAAAAAAAATTATAATAGTAATTTGATCCCATATTTTTTTATTTAAAATTGTTCCCGTGATACCAGAATAAAGATTAAGTAATGAGTGGCTATGTGCTAGTCATTTAACCTCCTTTAACTTTAGCACAATGCTAAGTTGAACCTCATTTGTAAATTTGAATGAAAGCCTCCTTTCAGGAATTTTATACTGATTAAACATGTATGTCATGAACCTTAACAGTATGACTGGCCCATATCAAACATTTAAGTAAACCGCAGAGATTAAAATCATTATTAGTTCCCAGAACGGAGCTACATCCAAAACAAAGCCACACTTTAGACTGCATGATGTTGCATTAATGTACATGGGCTTTGTCAATGTAATTGAGCTATTTTAGAAAGAAGGACATTAAAATAACCTAACTCTGGAATGGCGGAAAACTTCCAGCAGCATTTTATAATATTTAATAAAGGGTCCCTCTGTGAGAAATCTCATAACCCATTAGTTACTGATGCCTTCTGCTGAGTTAAATGGGAAAATTTTCACCCCAAATTAGCCACTGGAGGTAGACAAAGCTGATGTGTAAGTAAGGCTGCTTTTCTAAGACCGTGTTGGAACTTTGACCCATAATGGCCCAATTTAAGTGAAAATCTCTCACTCTAGGAAAGAGAAAAGAACATCAGATCCTCCTTCAGTTGTGTTTGTGTATTTGCTCAGTCCTATCCAACACTTTGTGACCTCGTGGACTGTAGCCCACTAGGCTTCTTTCTCTGTCCCTGGAGTTCTCTAGACAAGAATACTGGAGTGGGCTGCCATTTCCTCTTCCAAGGGATCTTTCTGACCCAGAGATCAACCCTGCCTCTCTTGCATCTCCATCATTGGCAGGCAGGTTCATTACCAGCTGAGTCACTGGGGAAGCCAACCCTCACCTTGCCTCTTTTAGGTATTGATAGGAATAAATTCTGCACGTGCCCCCTGTGGTTAGCCTCAGACATGAATGGTGTTGCTGACAACTCAGATGAATCTCTTGCTAAGAAGAGATCACACCTGTCAGTAAAAGGACTGGGAAATCTGGTCTTGCAAACAGGGTTCTTGGATAACTAAGCACTCCACTAATAGCATTTCTCTCCTAGAGAGGTTTACTCTGCTCAAGAACTTGGGCTGAATGTTGTCTGCAAAATATTGTACTCAGGCTGGAATCTCCAGGGCTATAGTGAGACTTGTTTGGTTTAATTGGAAGCATCGTGGTTTTGGATTTCCATCACATTCCCCAGCATTAGCCTCCTTCGAGCTTCAGCCTTGCCTTCATTTTCTTGTGGCAAGGGTATAAATTATGTGGAGGTCTTGCTGCCAGGAAGCAGGAACAAGACCCAGATGTCAGGAATGGAAAACACAGCAGCTTAAAGCTGGCAGAAAGAGCAGTAAACAATCAGGAACAGCGGAGCCATGGGAGTAGGGGAATGGCTAGGAGAGATGGGCTTGAGATGAGGGGGGAGTAACCTCTGGAACAAGGTTCCCAATTAGCTTATAGAGGACCCAGGGTGGGACCAAGGAATGGAGGGAAAGATGGTGAAGGTGTGTGAGCAGCATAGTAATGGGGCCCTCAACAGCCTCTTTGCTGAGCAAGAAATGATGGAACACACGTTTGCATGAATTAAATTAACCTTGCAATTTAGTTCAGATAGGAATTCACGGGAAAAGGTACTAGGGAGACGCATGGGAGTCTGATTTCAAAATCGTAATCCAATCCACAGTATACACTTGGCTGATGAAGAAAGTGAGGCACAAGGGACTCAGTTTAGCTCAGGGTGAACAAGTGTAAGACTAACCACTCTGGCTCAAAGAAAACAAAACTTAACTAAACGAGAGCTTCAGATCTATGTCTCTCCCAAGTCCCTTGCCTTGGGGAAAAGCACATCATATTGCCTATTTACGTAATCAGAATTTAGGTATCATTCTTAACCTCTTCCTCACTAAGCCTGTGAATCCATTTAGTCTCTAATTCCTATAGATTTTACTTTCTTACTCTCTCGCCAAACATCCTTTGTATCCATACTTACATTTTCTCCCTTAAAGTAAGCGTTTGCCCTCTCTTGTGCCTGGTCTCAGGCCCTGCAGTTCATTCTTTGTTGTTTTTTTGTTTGTTGTTTTGAAGTGGATGATTTATAAAGTCTGTATTGAATTTGTTACAGTAGTGCTTCTTTTTTTTTTTCTTTTTTCATTTTTTAAAAATGTTTTGGTTTCCTGGACCTCAGGCATGTGGGATCCTAGCTCCCCAACCAGGGATCGAACTCATACACCCTGCATCAGAAGGTGAAATCTTAACTACCGGGCCACCAGGGAAGGTCCCTTTGCTCAGTCGCATCCAATTCTTTGTGACCCCATGAAACTGTCACCCGCCAGACTCCTCTGTCCATGGAATTCTCCAGGCAAGAGTACTGGAGTGAGTAGCCATTCCCTTCTCCAGGGAATCTTCCTGGATTAGGGATTGAACCTGGGTCTTCTGCATTGCAGGTAGGTTCTTTACCATCTGAGCCAACAGGGATGCCCCCTGCCAGGGAAGTCCTCCTGCAATTCCTTCTTACTCCAGTTCTGGTGACCTGAGTGCATGACTCCTTTTTACCACAATACTGATGGCTCCTTCCCCACCGTTGGGAAAATGTCCAAACATCCTGCAATGATAAGCATGCACATCAGGGATCTGATCACTGCCCACCTCTGCCTGTCCCCAGGATCCACTCTCTTTCAGTCTATAGTCTTATTCTGAGTGATTGCAGTTCTTCATGTGCATAGTCATTTCTCATTTTTCCATTTGCTTGGACAGCTCTCTTTCAGTGGAGCTCATCTTAGGTATCACTCCCTAAAGAATCCCAGGACCACCACATCATACACTTCAGGGGTGCCGTTCCTTAGAGTGCATGGTGGAAGACACCCCAGGAGTTGTGCAGCTTGTCTTTATTTGGGTTTCCAGAGGAACTGTGTGTCTTTCTCCTCTGACAGTAATATGTTCACCTATTGTGGTGCTGGAGAAGACTCTTGTGAGTCCCTTGGACTACAAGGAGATCAAATCAGTAAATTCTGCAGAAATCAACCCTGAATGTTCACTGGAAGGACTGATGCTAAAGCTGAAGCTCCAGTACTTTGGACACCTCATGCGAAGAGCCAACTCATTGGAAAATACCCTGATGCTGGAAAAGATTGAGGGCAGGAGGAGAAGGGGGCGACAGATGGTTGGATGGTATAATCGACTCAATGGACATGAATTTAAGCAAACTCCAGGAGATAGTGAAGGAGAGAGGAGCCTGGCGTGCTGCAGTCCGTGGGGTCGCAAAGAGTAGAATATGACTTAGCAATTAACAGCAACATTCACTTGTGGGATCATCCCAGTAAAACTGCTCCTGGAAAAGGCAATATCGACCTAAAAATTGTTTTAAAACATGAAGTCTGGATGAGAGCGAACGCGGGTTCAATTATTTGTTCACATACTTAATAGTGGTGTGAGCTTGAGCAAGCCTAGGCAAGTTACTTTTTTTTTTTTCCTGCAATTAAGTTTTCAGCTGCAAAATAGGAGATAATTATAGCACCTACTTCATCATGAGATAATCTATATTAAATGTTTAGCACAGTATCTGAATCATTGTAAGTCTCCAATAAATTAACTACTGTTGTTCTTGTCATTGTTATTGAGGGCAGTATTGCCTTATATTAAAATTTTAATTTCTTCTGCCACAGTGCAGGCACCCAGCAAATATTTGTTGAATCAATTGATGAATAAGCAAGATAGGGCCATTTATTAATGCATGGATATTAGAGTGTCATGACTGGGCACATTTCCCACTTACCTATTACAGATTTTTACTGAAAGGAAGTAGACGAGTATTAAGTCATCCAATCAGAAAGAAAAAAGCTTCTTTAACTGAAATAACTTGATAATTGTCTTGTAATTGCCCCCTGCAATGTAGAGTAACACATGTTTCCTATAACTAACGTGCCTTTATTTTTAGGGATGTCATTTGAACAATAAGTAGATCAATGTCTCCATCTCCTTTATTTTCAATCTTGAGGGGCCACTAGAACTCCTAGGGCAGAGTGGAGCTCATTCCAACAGGTGCAGAGGTCTATAATTTATCATTTATGTCAGCTTTCAGAATCTGAAGGATCAGAAAAAAATAAAATTCTTTTTTTCCAGTTGAGTTCGGCAGCTAAGGAGCACCTGTCACCACAGAGGCATAGCTTCTGGTTCAGCTGAGAAATCTGTTGCTAAGACACAGCCCTAATTTGTTTGCACACTTTTCATGAGAATGGTGGGTGTTTATTCCCAGGGAGAAACTGAGGCGTGAGAGAGAAAACTTGGCGGGAAATTCATGATGGCAGAAGATCACACCTTGAACAGTTATTTGATCGGTTCCTTTAGAGGCTTTCAAAGCATAGCCCCATGTCCAGCGGCATGAGTGTCCCCTGGGGTTGTTAGATATGCACGTTCCTGGGCCTCACCCAGACTTGCTTCAGTAGCCACATTGCTGGGGAGTGGGCCACGGTCTATGATGCAACCAGTCCTCCAGGTTATTCTGTTGCTTCATGGCGTGTCAGACCCTCCGCTCTAGACTCGAGACGCATGCAGTGGATCTAAACCCTGGCTACACATTTAGAAAAACCTGGAAAACTTTTAACAATCCCATCACCCTGGTGTCACTGCAGACCAATTAAATCAACATCTCTGGAGGTGGGCTCCAGGCATTGATATTTTTACAATCTCCTTAGGAGATTCCAGTGCACAGACAGGATGGAGAAGCACTGGCCTGGGGGATTTTTATTTTTATTTTTTTTTGCAAACAATGGAAACCTGCTTAAGTAAACCAAGGTGGCAATTTTGAACAAGTCGAATAAATGTCTAACCAGAGCTGGAAAACACCCAAACCCTAGACACATCTTCTGTCAATCTCTCATTTTCTCCTTCTGTGGGCACATTTTCTGGTTTCTGCTTTTCTCTGCACATTTGCCTAATTATCTCAGCCTTTACAACCCAACTTATTCTGCTCATTCACTGTTTCTCCGCTGCTTTTTCATTATTTTTGTCTTGTCATTGGACTGACTCCCTCCTCGCAACTCTGTATGGAACACCCACAGCTCAGTGATATCTAGAAGCTGGAGAGATTTTATTTTCTCCTAAGATTTTAACTTGAAACTATGAGTTAAGGATTCCTCCCTCCCCCAATAATAAAATTCCTTTTTTATTTTTAAGAGAAAAAAATACCTAAAATACTTCTCTGCTAACAGGAAATTCACAATGCAATTAAAAAATTTCCCCCAATAAAATAGTAGCTTTTTGAAGAAAAAGTAAAAGTTAATGTGCTAGTCTCTCAGTTGATCCCAACTCTTTTCGACTTCATGGATTGTAGCCTACCAAGCTCCTCTGTCCATGCAAAGAATACTGGGCTGAGTAGCCGTTCCCTTCTCCAGGGGAATCTTCCCCACCCAGGGATCAAATCCAGATCTCCCACACTGCAGGCAGATTCTTCACCATCTGAGCTACCAGGGAAGCCCAGTAGCTTCCTCTTATTTAAAATTAAGAGAGAGAGGGAGAAGAGAAAGAAGGTAAATTTATCGAGAATATCTTCAAGTCCTTTAGTTCTTAAAACTCTCACCTCATAGATGACTCCAACCACCTTGACTCCAGATATCGGTCCTGACATCTCTGAATTCTTCCCTGCTTACATAGCCCATCAACTACCACACCTTATCAGTTCTGATCTACTCTTCAAGAATTAGTTTTCATCTTCTCCCATTATGACTGGGCAGACCATCTACCTATTTGCCTTTTTTAATCTTTCTTATATATGCATGTTTATTTATGGCTCCATGCATGCACCCTGCATGTTCTGGGTCATTCCTGGTGTCAACAGCTTCTTATTCAATCAGTAAACAAAAGGACTTGATCAGATACCAGAAAATAGGCTCATCTCATCTAATTTCTCAACCAACAACATTGTTGATAGCAATTTATCTGGCCTTAGCTAAACTATTTCCAGAGAACAGAAGTTTTTAAAAGTGTGACACTGCATTGCAGGACATCTCTAACCATTGAAAGTTATTTCTTGCTGATAATAAATATTCAACAACTGAAATCTACTTCCATGGTACATATTCTCCTTCCTTTTGCCTTCCTCTGTCATTTGAAATTATAGCAAGTATATTTATTCATGCTTCAAATGGGAGAATTTATAAATTTGGAGGGCTTCTCAAGACCCTACTGAGCTTTTTTCCCGCCTAGGGTAAGCATCTCCAGTATAGTTAGTTGATCTGTGTTTCTGTGTGCATGAATGCTAAGTCCCTTCAGTCGTAGCCCACCAGCCTCCTCTGTCCATGGGGTTGTCCAGGCAAGAATACTGGAGTGGGTTGCCATGCCCTCCTCCAGGGCATCTTCCTGACCCAGGAACTGAAACCCAAGTCTCTTATGTCTCATGGACTGGCAGGTGGGTTCTTTACCACTAGTACCGCTTGGGAAGCCTGATCTGTGTTTATAAA
Organism: Bos grunniens; assembly: GCF_055505025.1. NCBI lineage: Eukaryota > Metazoa > Chordata > Mammalia > Artiodactyla > Bovidae > Bos > Bos grunniens. The sequence continues at coordinate 52,979,235 of NC_141185.1, read as the reverse complement.
CATTCCCATTTCCCTGACTTTCTGATTTCAATTTACTGAGGCATCCTGGCTTGTTTTTAAATGCCACACTCAGAAGTGAAAAGCACTGTATTAGATATAAATTGACCAGTGTGAGGTATATCAGACTGATTGCTCTCCTAAGGCATGACCACTTTAACTTCTCCAGAAGCAATTTATGATTAATTTTGACATCCATGGCTACTGATTCATTTTGAGCAAACTGTCATTTAAAACCTCCAAATCTCTCATTCAAAACCTACTGCTACGCTGAACGTCTCTTTCCTTTTGCCACTGTTTGCGTCTAATTGTAGGAGCTGCATTTATTCTACTTTAAGTGTTTCAGTTTCCACGAATTCTGCTCCTTTTGCCACTTATCATTTCCGCTCTTACTGTGCTTTCACTCATTCAAGGTCATTATTACCCTCTTGTGCATATGTGTGTAGTAGCTTCAGTTGTGTCCAACTTCTTGCGACCCCATGGACTGTAGCCCACCAGGCTCCTCTGTCCATGGGATTCTCCAGGCAAGAATACTGGAATGGGGAACACATGTATACCTGTGGCGGATTCATTTCGATATTTGGCAAAACTAATACAATTTTGTAAAGTTTAAAAATTAAAAAAAAAAAAGAAAATATATTGCTGATTATTTTCTGTATTAAATGAGTCAGACTATTTCTGTTTTCAAAGAAAAAATTCCCCTTGTGCAGGTATGTGTTTAATCCCTTAAGCGAGTTAATGAGATCTTTATAATTCAATTTTTCCTGTTTTCTAATATACTCTGAATTTTACCTAATTGTATATTAATATTTAAATGACATAAAACTTATGAAAAAATTTAGAAACAGGCTTTTAATATGTTAAATCTTTTGAAACTGATGGAATATGTTAAACTGTACTAAATATTGTGGATTCATGTCATTTCTCTTTAGTTATAGACATGATAATGAACAATAAACTTTGGTAGGAAAAAAAAAAAAGAATACTGGAGTAGATTACCATGCTCTCCTCCAGGAGATCTTCCTGACCCAGGGATGGAACCCATGTCTCTTATGTCTCCTTCATTTGCAGGCAGGTTCTTTACCACTAGCTCAGCTAAGAAGCCCATTCTTCCCTCAGTTATCCTCAATTCTGTATCATTAGCAAATTTGACAAGCACCTTCAGTTACCTACGCTGTGTACTTAACTTATTACATAAAGACTACATTTCTAGAAACTAAGGAACAAATGTGAGGAAATACCTCAACGAAATTCTGGGACTTCTGTCTCTTTGAAACACAGACGTGTGTATGCATCCTATTTTAGTGTTAAGTACACAGATTACACCTCTACAGCTTGGTAAATTCTCACAAAATGAACATACCATGTAACTGTCAAGCAAACCAAGAGACAGAACACCACACACAACCCAGACACCAGGCCATAATGTAATGTCCTCCTACCCTCAAGCATAGACATTATTCTAACTTCTTTCAGTGTAATAGTTTTGCCTGTTTTTGAATGTCATATAAGGAAATCATACGGCTGTGCTCTTTCACATCTAGCTTGTTCTTGCATTCTCAATCCTGGATGGTATTTTGTTGAATGATTATAGCACAATTTATTAATCAATTCTACTGCTTACAGATTTAGGCTAAGAAAAATAATGCTGCTGTGTACGGGTTGGCCAAAATTTTTGTTTAGGTTTTTTCCTTAAGATGGTACAGAAAAACCCGAACGAACTTTTTGTTCAACCCAATATATTCTTGCTATCTTCTCGTGCCCAATGTATGCATTTCTGTTGGGCAGGTTCTAGAATTCGTGTATATTCAGCTTTAGAAGACATTCCCAAATTGTTTTCTATAGTAGCAGTATGGCGACATAGTCCCACAAGCTGGGTTTGAGAGTTCCACTTCTGCTGTTTTCTTTTCATGATGTTAGGAGTCCTAATAACACATTAGATGCAGTCGTGTCTCACTGTGGTTTTATATTTCCTTGATATCGATTGAGGTTGAGTACATTTTCATTTGCTCAACAGCCATTTGGAACTTCTTTTTTTGTCCATTAATTGTTGTTTTCTTATTGATACATGTATACATTCTTGATGAATCATTTGTTGGATATCTATCTGCAGGTATATTATTTCACTCTTTGGTTTGCCTTTTCACATTTCTCCTGGTGTTTTTGCTTCAAAAAAAATTCTCAATGAAATGTATCTAGTTTTTTAATGTTTTTATTTATTTTTAGTTCTTATTTTCATCCTCGTTAAGAACTCTTTCCCAGCTCCAAGGTCAAACATAGTAACCTATGTTATCCTCAAGTGACTTTATTATTTTATCTTCCATGTTAGGATCTATAATTTATATGGATACTTTTTAACATATTATGAGGATAAATATTTACTTCTATTTTTCTATATATTTTACCTGGGGATTCAAGCCTCCTAAAACCATCCTTTCCCACTGCACCAGTGTGTGAACTCTGTCATGAATCAAGTGACTGTGAGACTCTCCTTGGAATATCTACTTTTCTCTATTGATCAATTTATGTATTATTTTACCAATAATAATGTCTGTTATTCTTATGAGTTTCATGCTTTTATGCTATTTTAAATACTGTTTTCCAAGGTTTTTTGTGATCCACACAGTCAAAGGTTTTAGTGTAGTCAATGAAATAGAAGTTAAGTGATTTTCTGGAATTCCCTTGCTTTTTTTATGATCCAGCAAAAGTTGACAATTTGGTCATTTCATATTTCATGGCATATAAAATACTGTTTTAAACTTTAGGCTTTTTGGGTACATTTATAGTATTTATAAATGTACTTGATTTTTATATGTTGACATTCTTACCTGCAATTTTGCAATAATTTGTATGTATAGATTTTTTATATTCTGCATTTGGCAATCTTTATATAGGGAGATAAAAGACAATTTTATTTATTCTTTTAAAATCTTATACTGTTTTTTTTCTCTTACGTTTATTTTTCTTTTCCTTCAATTATACCATCAATTACAATTGAATCTTAGTGCCAGGTCTTTTCCTGAGTTCAGGGACTAAGCATAATATTTCATCAAAAATTATACTATTAACTGTTTTTTAGGTAATGGTTCTTAGGTTAAGGAAATTCTGTCTGTAAATGTATATGTTTTTACATTTTTTATTTTTATGCAATTTTATAGATTACTTTCCACATACTGTTATTACAAAATATTGGCTATTTAACTGTGTTGTGCAATATATCCTTGAGCCTGTCTTATAAGATTGTTTGTTACTTTTTGATCCTGTATGGGTATTGAATTTTATCAAACATTTTCATGCATCTATTATGATTATCATATTAGTTCTTTCTTTAGTCTATAAATGTAGTGAATCACATTGAATTATTTTTGATGTTGAAACAACCTAACTTTGCATTCTAGATTTTAACTAAAGATTATACTGTATAATTTTTTCATTTTTGTTTTGAAATAATTTTAGGAAAGTTCCCAAAATAGACAATACCCATATATACTTCCCTTGTGGATCAGATGGTAAAGAATCTGCCTGCAATGTGGGAGACCTGGGTTCGATCACTGGGTGCGGAAGATCCCCTGGAGGAGGGAAAGGCTACCCACTCCAGTATTCTGGCCTGGAGAATCCCGTGGACAGAGGAGCCTGGCAGGTTGCAGTCCGTGGGGTTGCAAAGAGTCTGACACAACTGAGCGACTAAGCACACGCATACATACTTCATCCACTTTCCCCTAATGCTAATGCTTTGCACAATTATGGTACAATTATCAAAACTGAAGGTTAATATTGGAACACTGCTATAAATGAAATGACAGAGTTCATATGGGTTTCACAAGCTTTGCAGACCAATTTTTTTGTTTGTTTCAAGATTAATTCACAATCCTCATCATACTTAGATTTCATATTTCCTTAGTTTCTCCTCTGCAAAAATCCCTTACACATTCTTTGTCTTTCATGACCTCAATGATTTTAAAGAGTGCTAGTCATTTTTAAACTTTTCTTCAATATGAATTTTGTCACCGCGTCTGTTATTGGTGATGTTTACCTTGGTTACTTGGTTAAGGTAATGTCGGCCAGATTTCTCCATGGTAAAGTTATTGTTTTTCCTTCTGTAGTTAACATCTTGGAGGAGAGATTTTTGACACTATGCAAATAACCCTTTTGCTCCACAAATCTTTCTCATTAATTTTGGCATCCATCTTGCCAGCAATTATTAAACGGTGTTCTAATGGTGATTTTCTATTTACTTCATTTCTTCTATATTTATTAATTGGAGTTTGTATGGAAAAACTGTTAAAGGTGATTTCTTTTTTTTTTTTTTTTTGAGATACAGTTGCTTTACAATGTTGTGTTAGTTTCTGCTGTACAGCAAAGTGAATCAGCTGTATGTGTACATATGTCCCCTCCCTCTTGAGACTCCCTCCAAGCCTCCCCCCATCCATCTAGGTCATCACAGAGCACCGAGCTGAGCTCCATGTGCTATACAGCAGGTTCCCACTGACTCTGTTTTACACATGGCAGTGTATATATGTTAAACTCAACCTCCCAGTTCGTTCCACCCCCTCAATTTCCCTGTGTCCACCCATCCATTCCTTACCTCTGAATTTCTATACCTGCCCTGCAGATAGGTTCATCTGTACATTTTCCTAGATTCCACAAATAAGTGTTAATATATGGTATTTGTTTTTCTCTTTCTGATTTTCATTCTACATAATAGATTCTTGGTCCTGCTACATATAAAAGTTCTAATTTAAAACACTCCCTAACACCATACACAAAAATAAACTCAAAATAGATTAAATATAAAACCTGACACTGTAAAACTCTTAGAGGAAAACAGACAGTACACCCTTGGACATAAATCACAGCAAGATCTTTTCTGACCCACCTCCTAGAGTAACAAAAATAGAAAGAAAAATAAGCAAATGGGACCTAATTAAACTTAAAATCTTTTGCACAGCAAAGAAAACCATAAATGATATGAAAAGACAACCCTCAGAATGGGAGAAAGTATTTGCAAACAAAGCAACTGACAAAGGATTTATTTCCAAACTATATGAACTGCTTATGAAGCTCAATATAAAAAAAATCAATCTAAAACTGAGTGGAAGATATAAATAGCTATTTCTTAAAGGTTATTTCTTATTTCCTCTTCTGGTTTGGACTCTGTCTCCTCCCTCATCATAAGAAAACTTCTCAGAAGAGCTTTACATGAATTATATTTCTTTACATCCTGTTTGACCCTGAGGTCCTTCCAACCTAACTTCATCCTTGATAACTCTACCTACAGAACTCTTGCTGAAGTCGACAGTGGTCCCCATGTGTCTGGTTCTGCTAAGTAAACAGTATTTACCTAAGAAAGTTGACATTTTAAGCATGTAAGAAACTAGCAGATTTAGCTTCTCTTTCTTTGGTCATTGCAGGTCTTCTGTGATTTCCATGGCCACTCCCAAAAGAAGAATGTATTCCTTTATGGCTGCAGCATCAAAGAGACCTTGTGGCAAGCAGAGGCTACTGTAGGTACATCGAATCTCTCGGAAGATGTCAGCTACCGGGTAAGTCATTAGGGGGAATGACATAAAAATATTTGTGTCCAGATTCTTGCCTTTGAGACTTGCCTCAACCATTATTTTCCTGAATAAGCATTTTGATTATTTTAACTATAGGATTATAGCACATGCAGGTTGAAGGCATGTGTATCTTTTCCTCACTTTTGATGAATAATGTCTTTCTACCTGGTTACTTTCAATTTTTCTTTTTCCTGTATGATGTGATATAGTGATAGGAAACCTCATTTTAATTCCTGACTTTGTAACTATTAACTGTGTGACTATGATCCATTAACATCACCTCTCTGAACCACCATTCTGTCACCTGTGAAACAAGGATAATGAAAACACTGCCCCTGTTATGTATTTACAGAAGGACTAAAATGATACTGAATTGGAAAGGATCTTAAATAAATATGAAGGGATGAAAAATATTAAGGCATTTCACCATCCACACTCCTCTGTGTGCGCATACTATAAAAAGTAGACAGTGATCCACTGAACCTAATTCTCTTTTTTTCTGGGTTCCAGTAGCTAGAGATCAGCTATCCCCACACTGAACTCAGAGGGGTCAAGGAGGGAAAAGGAAAGAAGGACTTCTTCCTGTTGGGATAAAGTAGACAAGTTTGCTGCTTACCGGGTATTAGGAAGACGTCGAAGAGGTCAAGTTATCCCCCACCAAAAAATAAATAAATAAATAAAAATTGGCCTTTCTTTAAAATTTATACAGGAAAAGGAAAAAAATGACTTGTTGGAAAAACCTGGTTCTCCTCCTCTGTCTTTCTCCTTTCCTTTTACACAGAACGCTTCATTTCTCACACTGTTGCTTAGTTGCTAAGTCATGTCTAACTCTTTGTGACCCCATGGACTGTAGTCTGCCAGGCTCCTCTGTCCATGGGATTTCCCAGGCAAGAATACTCTAGTGGGTTGCCATTTCCTTCTCCATGGAATCTTCCTGACCCAGGGATAGAACCCATGTCTCCTGCATCTCCTGCATTGGCAGGCAGATTCTTTACCACTGCACCACCTGGGAAGGCCATTTCTGACACTGCTGAGGATCAGGTATTTGCATTTTCCCTCCACCAGGCAATTCTGTGACAACACCTGAGTGTCTTACAATTTAACTGAATTCTAACACTGTCTACCTGGAGATAACATCAGATTTCTCAGGTTAAGGGCTCAGTCCCAGGAGACATCCCCCCCACTTCAGATACCAGTTGCAAGTAGTAAGTCCCCAGATTACCCACAACTCCTGTCTGACTCAGCTACAAATCAAGGGTTTCCATGATCTCCTTCCCTTTGGGTCTGGTTATTTCCTAGAATAGTTCATAGTATTCAAAGGAACACTTACTTACATTTCCCAGTTTAGTTAAGGATATGCTAAAGGATACAGGTTTTTGACTTAAAACAGTGCACAAAGTGAGAGGTTCCAGTTAAGTTTCATTGAGGACAAAATGAGGACTATAGCTCGGGAGATAGGACCCCAGATAATTCTGCAAAACTGCTCCAGAGAGGCAGGAGGGAAGGTCAGTATATATGTGATTTTAGTGAAGGGGTAATACATGCAATCAAACATTTTTTTTTTTTTTTTGCAGAAGTTTTCTGCTAGTCACGAGGAGAATCGTCACCATGAAGGATTTTATAGTGCTTTTCTAGATATGAGGAGATACAAAAATTAAGTCCATAAAATTGCAGTAGCTCATGATTTAACCCTTGTAGAATTGGATGGCAAGTGGCAAACTGTCACTGACAAGATAAACAGCCATTTGAAAAGATATATAGATACGGGAGGGTCCCAAGTTTCTGTAAGTGTGGAGTCGCAGTGGGGGTACATTACTTTCCAGTGTATGGAAGGCTTCACCAACCTGGAAGCTCCCCCCACTTGCATTCTATTTGGATTTTATGGAAACTTCTTCACATGGGCTTGATCATTTATTAACTCCATCTCTAATCTTTCACAGAGAAGTAGTGATCAGCCCTGATCCAGGAGTGATTCAGGAGCCCACCCAGAGTCCCCTTATTAGAAGAAAATATGCTCCTGTTATTCTTATCACATAGGAATTTACAAGTGTTTTAGGAATCTCATATCAAAACTGGGAATGAAGAGCCAATATATATAGTTCTTACTGCAATGACAGTATCACAATTATGATGGTACCAACCTCTTCTTAGGGGCTTCCCTTGTGGCTTAGATGGTAAAGAATCTGTTGCAATGCAGGAGACCCAGGTTCAAGCCCCACTCCAGTGTTCTTGCCTGGAGAATTCCATTGACAGAGGAGCCTGGCGGGCTACAGCCCATGGTGCCACAAAGAGTCTCTTGCAACTGAGAGACTACACTTTCACTTTCAACCACTTATCATTCTGGATATATGAATTTACTGAATATGAAATACCTTCAGGGTTAGTGAGTATGAAAAGGGGGAAAAAACCCACCAAACTTCTATCTCACCTGAAAATACTTCCCGTGTCCTGAATTGCTCCCCCCTCTTCATTCGTGCCTATTAGAAGCATAACTGCTATTGATCACTAGAATTCCCCCAAGGCTATTAATGCAGAAACAGCAGCTTATCTTCCATGTCCTATTTACTCTAAGGCTCAACCAGAGTACTGGTGATAAACCTCAAGAAGCTTAACTGCATAATCTTACTTAGAAAACTAGCTTGGATTAAAACATTTCATCTTACTAGATCATGCTGACCTATATAAAATTATCTCTTATGAGCAGTACATCTTGAGTTAAAGAATCTATACTATCCAGCCTTAAATATAGAGTCACCACGAATTTTTGCTCTCTTTTTCCAAAAAAAAAGTTAACAATATTCATAGATAATGAGAAAACTTGCATCTTTTCCCAGGTGGCACAGTGGTAAAGTATCCATCTGCCAATGCAGGAGACACAAGAGATGCAGGTTCTGTCCCTGTGCCAGAAAGATGCCCTAGAGGAGGAAATGGCAAACCACTTCAGTATTCTTGCCTGGAAAATTCCATGGACAGAGGATTCTGGTGGGCTACAGGCCATGGGTCGAAGAGTCAGACATGACTGAGCACACACACACAATAAAACTTACCCCAAAGACTTGTGATGGTTAAATGAATTAATGAATGCAAAATGCATAGTAAGCATTCAGTGAAAAGCTATCTAGGAGAAGGCAATGGCAACCTACTCCAGTACTCTTGCCTGGAAAATCCCATGGATGGAGGAGCCTAGTAGGCTGCAGTCCATGGGGTCGCCAAGAGTCGGACAGGACTGGGCGACTTCACTTTCACTTTTCACTTTCATGCATTGGAGGAGGAAATGGCAACCCACTCCAGTATTCTTGCCTGGAGAATCCCAGGGACGTTGGGGCCTGGTGGGCTGCCATCTATGGGGTCGCACAGAGTCAGACACGACTGAAGCGACTTAGCAGCAACAACAACAACAACAACAACAATATCAATGTTTGGGAAACTGAAATTAGGTTTAAGACACAGAGAAAGTGTCTGGGGAAGAGTCGAATGTCCCAAGCCTTCTTTCCCCACTCAAGCTGGGGGATCCTAGGAATCATTGCAGTAAGTCTCCAGTGGATCAATTCATGTGTAGAGTTCGTCAATTTCCTAATCATTTAAAAACAAAACATATCAAACCACCTCCAGTTATCCTAGCTATCATCATCTTCATTGCTCACCCTGACCTAGATCCATCTATGTAAAATCAAAAAGGAAATAGAAAGACTTTACTGTAAATGAGATGGTGTGGCACCCAGTATTTAATGAATGGATAAATTGCCACTGTAGAGGTGTAAAAGGATGTTCCCATTGCACTTTGTAAATTTCACATCCTCCAGGCTCCAAGGCTCCAGTAAAGGGATCATAGATTATGGAGTTTTCCAAATTCACGCCATTAATAGAGTCTGTGATTTTTTGGAGAGAGATTATACTAGCTAAGAAAAGAAGATTCACTTAATTTAAGAAAGAAGAGATCATTTAAATGATGTCAGATTAAACTTTTTGCAACAAGGCAAAGCATTGATAAATTGAAATTATATTCAAGTATTCTCAATCACTTTAGTTGATAAAATAAACCTACCTAAGGAGGCAAAAAAGCTGTACGCAGAAAACTAAAAGACACTGATAAAAGAAATCAATGATGACACAAAAAAATGGGGAGATATACCATGTTCTAGAATTGAAAGAATCAATATTGTGAAAATGACTGTACTACTCAAAGCAATCTACACATTCAGTGCAATCCCTATCAAATTACCAATGGCTTTTTTCACAGTACTAGGACAAAACATTTTACAATTTGTATGGAAACAGTGGCTGACTTTATTTTTTGGGCTCCAAAATCACTGCAGATGGTGACTGCAGCCATGAAATTAAAAGACGCTTACTCCTTGGAAGGAAAGTTATGACCAACCTAGATAGCATATTAAAAAGCAGAGACATTACTTTGTCAACAAAGGTCCATCTAGTCAAGGCTATGGTTTTTCCAGTGGTCATGTATGGATGTGAGAGTTGGACTATAAAGAAAGCTGAGCACTGAAGAATTGATGCTGTTGAACTGTGGTGTTGGAGAAGACTCTTCAGTGCCCCTTGGACTGCAAGGAGATCCAACCAGTCCATCCTAAAGGAGATCAGTTTTGGATGTTCATTGGAAGGACTGATGTTAAAGCTGAAATGCCAATACTTTGGCCACCTGATGTGAAGAGCTGACTCATTTGAAAAGACCCTGATGCTGGGAAAGATTGAGGGCAGGAAGAGAAGGGGATGACAGAGGATGAGATAGTTGGATGACATCACTGATTCGATGGACATGGGTTTGGGTGGACTCCGGGAGTTAGTGATGGACAGGGAGGCCTGGTGTGCTGCGGTTCATAGGGTCGCAAAGAGTCAGACATAACTAAGCGACTGAAGTGAACTGAACTGATGGAAACAAAAATGACCGCAAATAGCCAAAGCAATCTTAAGAAAGAAAAACATAGCTAGAGGGATCAGACTCCACGACTTCAGGCTATACAAAGCTATAGTTTTCAATACAATATTGTACAGACTCAAAACTAGAAATGTTCTCTATTTATGTCTATTTAAGCAGTCATTTAAAGGCTTAGATAAGCAGATTCTATTTTTTCCCATGAATAGTTTATGAAGTACTCCCTATAAGCAGCACTGATCCATGTGCAGAGAAGATACAGACCTGCTCTCATGGAACTTCTAGGCTTCAGAAGAGATTGCAAATAAGCAACTAGTTACATACAGAAAATTATGATGAACACTTTAAAGGAAAAACACAGTGTGAGGGATCATGGGAAAAGAGGGACAAGAATAATGTGTACTAAGTCGTGTATGACTCTTTCGGCCACGTGGACTGTAGCCCACCAAGCTCCTCTGTCCATGGAATTTTCTAGGCAAGAATGCAGGAGTGAGTAGATATTTCCTACTCCAGGCGATCTTCCCAACCCAAGATCGAAACCACATCTCTTGTGTCTCCCACTTTGGCAGGAGGATTCTTTACTGCTGGTGCCACCTGGGAAGCTCCAAGAATGGATGAGTGAGTGAGTGAAAGTCTCCCAGTCATGTCCAACTCTGTGACTGCATGGATTGTAGCCTGCCAGGCTCCACTGTTCATGAAAGGCTCCTCTGTTCATGGAATTCTCCAGGCCAGAATACTGAAGTGGGTAGCCATTCCCTCCTCTAAGGGATCTTCCTAATCCAGGGATTGAACCCAGGTCTCCCTCATTACAAGTGGATTCTTACCGTCTGAGCCACTAGGGAAGCCCAAGAATACTGGAGTGGGTAACCTATCCCTTCTCCAGTGGATCTTCCTGACCCAGGAATTGAACTGTAGACTCCTAAATTGCAGGAGGATTCTTTACCAGCTGAGCTACCAGGGAAGTCCCCAAGAGTGGATAGATTAAATCAATTAGGAGGAATTGGAGAAACTCTGAGGATAACATTTATACTTCATTTCCCTTAAAATTATGATGCTATAGGTCTGAAGCCTATGTAGGAACTTAGAGATCATAGTAAATTACATTAATAAACACATTAATATATACTTATGTCCAATGTTTTTATAATTAATTATATTAATCCTTATATTAATCTGATAGCTATGTTAAGCATGGGGACAGTAAGAACCAGAGATATTAAGAGATTTGCTCAGTGTTCTAGAAATAAACAAAAACTGCATTTCTTGAAAAATAGTTCCTTAATTTACATTCTCATCCATTTGTTCTACTTCTTCAGCTTCTCCCAGCAATTTGTCCAAAGACTGACATTATACCATTTCTTATCTAATCTGTATACTTTTTTACTATGTGCTAATTTTTGGAGATTTTGCTAACACCGAAGTGAGAGAACCCTCTGTGTTCATATCACAAAAGTTCTGAACTGTCTAAATGTAGTATTGGTATACTATCAACTCTGGGATGCCATCCTTGGGGTTTGGGAAGGTCCAGGGACTAGTTGTCCCCTCTCTTTAGATAGACTAGGGTCTATTGATGCCTTCTGGCTTCCCTGGCGGTACCGTGGTAAAGAACCTGCCTCCCAGTGCAGGAGAGGCAAGAGGCGCAGGTTCGATCTCTGGATCAGGAAGGTCCCCTGAAATGGAAATGGAAACCTCCTCCAGTATTCTTGCCTGGAAAATCCCATGGACAGAGTAATCTGGCAGGTACAGTCCATGGGGTTGCAGAGAGTCGGATATGACTAAAACGACTGCACACACGCACAGGACATACGGTTACCTTCTAAATGGAAATTAAGTGACCTCACATGGTATGTACGAATCCAGAGAGTATGGATTTTTATAAGTTTTATAATTGGCCCGACTTCAGATTTATAGATCAGAGGATGAGATTGAGAAGTTCATTTTGGCAGTTATACTCTTTCAGGAAGAAAAGTAACTGTATATGTGCTCCTGCTTAAGAAGCACCAGTGGTCCGTATGTCTGAGATAAGTGAAAACCCAGCCAGAAGACAGGGAGTCTGGGTTGAGCCACTCTCTAAATTTCAGGTCCCTGTGAAGTCTGTGGCTTCCCGTGGGGCTCAGCACAGTAATGTATGAGGCTGGGTATATGTTGCAACAGTGGTTCATAGTGATGCAGGAAGATGAGGTGGAAAGTCTTTGGAGTTGGCCATGTTGGCATTTGGATCCCATCCCACCCACTTTGTAGTTGAACTTAAGCTAATTCTTTCTGACTTTTCTAAGCTTCAGTTTCCTCATCTTTAAAATGAATAAAAGGGGCTTCCCAAGCGGCACAGTAGTTAAGAACCTGCCTGCCAATGCTGGAGACCCAGGTTCGATCCCTGGGTTAGGAAGATCCCCTGGAGAAAGAATGAAAACCCACTCCAGTATTCTTGCCTGGAGAATCCCATGGACAGAGGAGCCTGATGGGATATAGTCAGTGGGGTCACAAGGAATCAGACATGACTTAGCAACTAAACAGTAACAATAACTACAGAAAAGGATTTAAAAATTGGTACTCAATACTTAGAATTGATATAAGATTTATAGTTGCATATATTAAGTGTTTGATATATTGAAATGCTTAATACTAAGAAGTTATTATTTTTTTTAATGATGCATAGATACAATCCTCTGCAACTCACCATACTTTGATTTTCTTAATTGTAGACTCTTCCCAAAATCCTTGATAAACTCGCACCAGCGTTTACCATGAGCAGCTGCAGCTTCCTTGTGGAGAAATCTCGGGCATCCACAGCCCGGGTAGTGGTGTGGAGAGAGATGGGGGTGTCCAGAAGCTACACCATGGAGAGCAGCTACTGTGGTTGCAATCAGGGTCCCTATCAGGTATGTGGGGCTGAGGGATACCTCTGCTTTCTGTCCAGCAGCAATGCACCGTGATGGAGAGCTATTGCATACCCATTGATCCTTCTGTCTAGTCTGAAAGAGGAAGAAGTCTCCAGGAAAGTCTGGCCTAGCACCCTTGATCTTGCAGAAGAACTAGTTCAATGAATGCTTTCCCTGGCAGCACAATCTGTGTTGATCCTGGAAGCAATCTGTGGCTGCCTGCTGATTTGGTATTTCAATCGTCTGCCCTCTCTGGCGAGTGGTAGGGAGCCACCTCAGACAGGCACCCCTGCCTTTTATGGAACCTCTTCCTGGCCCTGTTTTATGTATGAGAACATTTTCTTTCCTTTTGCAACACGCAGACCAGTCCCCGATGCATCATCAAAAAAGGCATAGCTCAGGGCGTCGATATTGTCGAGACATATATGGTTGGTGTTTCTCTGTCTTTTGTGTTCAGCCGCTCTCTGTTATCCTGCTGTCGCAGAGCAGACAGAAGTGTGTGCCTGATGCAGGTCTCCCCGAGATGAGCGGGCCTGGGACTCGTGTCTTAACGGTGAAGGAAAGGGCTGGAATGAATCATATTCTTCCTACAGCTGTATTATCTGTATGAGCAGCTGGGTAGCTCTGAGAGCTGCTTGTCCCACTCCCCGACTAGAGGATCGTAAATAAGGGGCATGGTGACAGTGCCAGGGCAATAGCCTCTTCTAAATGTGTTAGGCAAGATGACAGACTACTCCTGGGTGACTTCTATTCAACCCTAGGTGTTCCTGGACCTTGCCAGCGTTAAAGCCCACCGCGTTGGCTTTGATCCTCTCCTGGAACCATTAGGAAGCACTTGGCATCTCCATGATCCGGTGCTCGTAGAAATCTGTTAGCCATCAAAGGCAGTTCAGGGAGTGACAGGTGGGTGATGAACATTATCTAACTTCCCATCTGCTCAGAGATATTTTTCAACATAGGGCTCCTGACCAACCAGTTTGACCTATCAATTGTGTTAAATCTTCAGTTTGTCTATAAACAGTGGCCTGAAGAATTGTTTTTATTACTGAATTAATAAACGATGAGAATGAATTAATCTTTATTTACAAACATCAATCTGATTCAGAGTAAAGACCTCCCTCTTCCAATTAATGGCAGTACATTGCTTGCCTGTATTAACCTCTATGTTTCATGTATGAAATGCAGATACTTTTAAGGATTCCTCTCCTTCCTGATAACCCTGGAGGAGGAAATGGCAGCCCACTGCAGTATTCTTGCCTGGAGAATCCCATGGACAGAGGAGCCTGCCGGGCTGCAGTGCATGGGGTCACTAAGAGTCAGACACGCCTGAGCGACTGAGCACACACTCATGCTCCTTCCTGCCAGGCAACATTTTTGTAAAGGTCGAAAGAAAATACATAAACAAAAGTACTTGGAGGGTTATTGCATTAGGATTCTGTTCACTCTCTTGACATTCAAAACCCATAGATAGGATTGGGGAAAAAAAAAAAAAAATTCTGGACTATTGTGACTCAAGAAGTTACGCTTCTCGGCTTGTGCCTCTCTCGCCATATGCTTCTCGATGGAAATGGGCCAGTCACTTGTTTAAAAGACAACTCCATGCATCGCTCACAGATTTATTGGATTGGTGACTTTCATTGACTTTGTTTCTCCAAGCACCAATTCAGGCTAACAGCTTCTAGTCACATAAGTATCAGTGCCATTCACAATAAATCAGCCAGACACTCAAAGGCGCTTGGAGCTGTTGTTTGAAAACTAAGTGACTCATAGGTTGAGGCCCTCACCAGCACTCCATCTTTCAGGCAACACACACGGTGTCTGTTGGAAATGGCAAACAGTGAAAGAAGCTCTCCCAGTGGGATGGCTTTCAGATATGGACTCAGCATTGGTGCTGTGAAATTTTCCACATGGCCTTTGCACGGGGTCTCTATAAGGAAGCACTGAGAAGGAATGGGCTCAGAGAAAAGTCCTAACAGTGCCAGACCTGGCTTTGCTTTCAAGATCCTATTCTGCATATGAAACACCTCTCTGAAAGGACTGGTTTTCCCTTTCCCTTTGTTTTTCTGCTCTTACAATTGTTGTTGAGCAACTGAGCAGAATTGCAGACTGAACAAGAGGATGGTAAGTAATTTTACATATTGGGGGGCCCCCTGGGGAGAGGAAGTTAGCCCAGAGTTGGGTGTTTCGGTGATTTTTGTCTGAGGTATATAATGAAATCTATGAGCTGTAAAGCTGTATAGAAATTTCCATCCTGAGCATACTGCAAATGACTTTTGTACTTTGAGAAGCCGAATCCCAGTTGAGTCCTGAGGTTATTATTCTAAGGTCATCTTTCCATTTTTTTTGTTTAGCATTACCATTTATCCAAAGATGGAGGGTGCTTAAACACCCCCATGAGGGACATTCCTTCCTTCCTTCATAAGAATATAAATATTTTTGTAGTTTCTCTGGTTAATGCAGCTTTAAAGTAGTTCCAATCATTTCTCCCAGCACACTAAGTATCTGATTTGATAGTACTGAAATGAAATATCATTTCTTACAGTGACATTTATGTTGGAACAACACTGAAGCATATAAGCTCTCACCTTCTAATAATTATTAATACTATGATATTTTCCCTTCTATTTTCCAGTCTATAGTTGACTAATGTTGAAAAAAAAATTCTCCTGTTTTTTTTTTTTTTCCTTTTGAAACATAGCCTGTACTGCTAGGTTATATGCTCTGATCCATAATTTGTATTTAATATGGAGGTCCCACCCACTGAGAGATTTACTTGTCTTTGGACTGGCCCAAAGCTGTGGAGACTGTTGAGAGGAAAAGCCAAGGTGGAATGATGCATCCTTTGGAGGCTTATTTTTTAAGTCACTCAGCCTATGTGGACAGCTGTGTGCTTTACACTGAGTGTTTGTGACTGGGGGTCACATGCATGGTGTGTTTGCATATTCAAAAGCTAATGACTGGGTCCCCGGGGGCTGCTGGTGGCTTAGGAGGCTAATGTGAACACTCCCACCCAAACAGGCTGTTGACAGGCTCCTTGGCAGTGTTGCTGACTCCTGGGATGGCCAGGAGGGTCTCAGTCAGAGGAAGGACAGAAGATGGGTGACTTAGCTGAGGTCTGAAGAGTGACTCAACTGCATGTTGACAAGCCCTACCTGCCAGCTGCTTGCCTTGTATTGTGGACTCCCCAGCTATCCATCCTCTTTACCACCAAGAGAGAGATATTTCAGGAGCCCCAGCCTATTCAAATCATAGTACTGCCCATTACCCATCATCGTGTTTAGGAAAAAATCCAAACTCCTCATCATGAGGGAGGCCAACTCCTCACCATCAGTGTGAGGCCTTTGACAGCCTCCTCATTCATTATTTTTAAAGATTTTTTAAAACTCCTTTTTAACATTTACTTTTAACTGAAGAATACTTACAATATTGTGTTGGTTTCTGACATACATCAACATGGATCAGTCATAGGTACACATATGTCCCCTCCCTCTTGGGCCTCTTTTCCACTTCCCACTCCCTCCCATGCCTCTAGATTGTCAGAGAATCCCAGTTTCAGTTCCTTGAGCCATACAGCAAGTTCCCACTGGCTATCTACATATATGCTTAGAATCTATGTTTCCATGCTACTCTTTTTTTAAAAAGATTTTTTTTTATGTAGATCATTTTTAAAGGCTTTATTGAATTTTGGCTGTGAGGCAGGTGGGATCTTACTTAGCTCCTCGATCAGGAATTGAACCTGGACACCCTGCATTGGAAGGTGAAGTCTTAATCACTTCCCATCCCTCCTCATTCACGTTTTTATACCCAGTGTCTTCTTTAGTATGGAATAGGTGTTATGTATGTGTGTTGTCTCACCAATAAATGGATAAGTGAATGAATAAATGGTGATTTCCAGGTAGGGTCAGATGATTTTCCTCTGTCCATGGATAACTAGAAAAAGGAGATGAAATTCCCACCATGGTCTAAATGTGATTAGAAGCCATTCTAAAATTTGACTTTAAGAGTTGTAATTCATGGAAATGGAAAGTGTGTGGGTGAGACCGGGAAATGAATAAGAATGCAACTCAGACTTCTCAGGCCTGTCACTATATACTTGATTTAAGAGCATCTAATGATTCGTTCTCAGAGTAAGGCAATTCTAGTCCAGGTGTGGAACTTCACATGGCCACATTCTAATAACAGATGAGGATTAGACAGGAAGACATCCACCTGTGCATGTGGAAGAAGCTGCGAGGCACCTCCTACATCCCCCTGGAGAGATGCTGATTCCCCATTGGCTCACAGCTGTGTCCATCACCAGAAATTGCCTAGAGCTGGTAGAAGCTGCTTTGACCAAAGTCCTGGCTTCTCTGTGTGAGCCTGCATCCCATGGCTGGTCTATGTGGGGGTACAGTGCCTGGCCCAGTTGGGAAAACACCAAAGAGAGGGACATTCCAGCTCCAGAAGTCCATGTAGGGTCATCTGAGCCTCAGCTGCAACTGTGTTGAAGCTCAGCTTCCTCCTCAGCCCAAGTCTGCTTTTCTCACCACTCACAGGTGGGATTATGTCATGTATCCCCCTTCTCTTGCAAATCCTTCTGCAAAACAGCTTATAACAGTATTTCACAAAGATTTAAATTAGGAAACATAAATGTTGGAATGAAGCACCTAAGCTGTTGAAGATAGGTTGATAGGGATGAATTTCATATAAAAATTAAATTACCTCAACTTGGCTTTCAAGGCTCCCAGTGCTCTCTTATTCAACAGCCCACTCTGTCCATGTGGTTTCCCAGGCAAGAATACTGGAGTAGGGTAGCCATTTACTTCTCCATGGAATCTTAGTGACCCCGGGATAGAACTTGCCTCTCTCACATTGGTAGGTGGGTTCTTTACTGTGGAGCCAACAGGGAAGCCCCTCACACTGGTGGTCTACTGCTGTGTGGTCCAGAAGGGAGGTTGAGTATATTGGTTTCCCATGGCTACTTTATGAATTACCAAAAATGAACAGGGCTTCCCAGGTAGCTCAGGTGGTAAAGAAACTGCCTGCAATTCAGGAGACATGGGTTTGATCCCTGGGGTGGGAACATCCTCTGGAGAAGGGAATGGAGCCCACTCCAGTATTCTTGCCTGGAGCATTCTTGCCTGGAAAGAGGAGCCTGGAGGGCTGTGGTCCATGGGGTCACAAGGAGTTGGACATGACTGAGTGACTAACACTTTCAGGGGCTTAAAACAGCACATATTTATTCTGTAACATTCCTGGAGACGAGAAGTTCACCATTCAATTCAGTTCAGTCGCTCAGGCATGTCTGACTCTTTGCGACCCCATGAATCGCAGCACGCCAGGCCTCCCTGTCCATCACAATCTCCCGGAGCTCACTCAAACTCATGTCCATCGAGTTGGTGATGCCATCCAGCCATCTCATCCTCTGTCATCCCCTTTTCCTCCTGCCCCCAATCCCTTCCAGCATCAGAGTCTTTTCCAATGAGTCAACTCTTCGCATGGGGTGGCCAAGGTACTGGAGTTTCAGCTTTAGCATCATTCCTTCCAAAGAAATCCCAGGGCTGATCTCCTTCAGAATGGACTGGTTGGATCTCCTTGCAGTCCAAGGGACTCTCAAGAGTCTTCTCCAACATCACAGTTCAAAAACATCAATTCTTTGGCGCTCAGCTTTCTTCACAGTCCAACTCTCGCATCCATACATGACCACAGGAAAAACCATAGCCTTGACTAGACAGACCTTTGTTGGCAAAGTAACGTCTCTGCTTTTGAATATGCTATCTAGGTTGGTCATAACTTTTCTTCCAAGAAGTAAGTGTCTTTTAATTTCATGTCTGCAGTCACCATCTGCAATGATTTTGGAGCCCCCCAAAATAAAGTCTGACACTGTTTCCACTGTTTCCCCATCTATTTCCCTTGAAGTGATAGGACCACATGCCATGATCTTAATTTTCTGAATGTTGAGCTTTAAGCCAACTTTTCCACTCTCCTCTTTCACTTTCATCAAGAGGCTTTTGAGTTCCTCTTCACTTTCTGCCATAAGGGTGGTGTTATCTGCATATCTGAGGTTATTGATATTTCTCCCAGCAATCTTGATTCCAGCTTGTGCTTCTTCCAGTCCAGCGTTTCTCATGATGTACTCTGCATAGAAGTTAAATAAGCAGGGTGACAATATACAGCCTTGACGTACTCCTTTTCCTATTTGGAACCAGTCTGTTGTTCCATGTCCAGTTTTAACTGTTGCTTCCTGACCTGCATATAGGTTTCTCAAGAGGCAGGTCAGGTGGTCTGGTATTCCCATCTCTTGAAGAATTTTCCACAGTTTTTTGTGTTCCACCATTATGGGGTTAGAAATACCATGTTTTCTCTGAAAGCCCTAGGAAAGAATCTGGCTGATGGCTTTCTCTTCACTTCTGATGTTTCCTGGCTTGTAGACACATCACTCGAATCTCTTCCCATCATCACCTGGTCTTCTCCACTTGTCTGACTCTGTCTCCATGTCTTCTCTCCTTTTCTTACAGGAACACCAGTTATATTGCATTTGGGACCCACACTCCTCCAGTATGACCTCATCGAAACTAATTACATTTCCAACAACCCTATTTCTGGATCAGGTCACATTGTGCAGTTCTTGGAATGACACTGATTTGGGGGAGACATTATTTAATCTAGTGCACTGGGTCAGACAAGAAGGTACAGAATAGTTAGATCTAAGAACCGAAAAGAGGTTTTTATTTGTCTTCATACTGCTGTGCTGTGAAGCCCAAACAGATGATCACCAGTCTTGTTTTCACGATCAAGAACATGAGAAGTTTTAGATTTTCTTGGAATTTCTTGGAAGACAAATTTGAGAGCTATGCCATAAATAATTAATTCTTTAAAAATTTTTTTTTAATTTATTTTTTAAGTGTCTGAGCCACCTGGGAAGCCCAAATTATTTTTACTTTTCTTTTAGATAATGAATTTTGTTTAGTGCTGGTTGAATATTATAACATACAATGCCCTTAAGGAAGCAATAATAACAAACAGTCTATGTTGTTTACTGTGTGTAAAACCTGGAAAGGCTACCCACTCCAGTATTCTTGCCTGGAGAGCTCCATGAACAGAGGACCCTGGCTGGGTACAGTCCATGGGGTTGCAAAGAGTTGAACACGACTGAGCAACTAACACACTCCACCAAAATCTTTTGTAGTTGTAAGTTAATCCATTTTTTTGATACTGCAGGGTAAAACACTGTCAATTTGTTTTATCATCATCACCACTGTCATCCTTGTTTTACTAATTGGGATACTTAGGCAAAGTGGTTAAGTAACTTATTCAATGCCATGCAGTTAATAACTTTTAAGATTCAGAGAAGGCAATGGCACCCCACTCCAGTACTCTTGCCTGGAAAATCCCATGGGTGGAGGAGCCTGGCAGGCTGCAGTCCATGGGGTGGCTAAGAGTCGGACACGGCTGAGTGACTTCACTTTCACTTTTCACTTTCATGCATTGGAGAAGGAAATGGCAACCCACTCCAGTGTTCTTGCCTGGAGAATCCCAGGGATGGGGGAGCCTGGCGGGCTGCCGTCTATGGGGTCGCACAGAGTCGGACACGACTGAAGCGACTTAGCCGCAGTAGCAGCAGCAGCAGACTCAAGATTTGACTGCACATACGTGTGGCCCTGGAATCTTTGCTTTTACCCGCCCTACTTTCTGCCTTGCTGAATGACATTGGTGGAAGGAATCCTGGGCTTGGGCAACAGGTGACCCAGCTTCTGCTTTTGGCTATCACTAAGGAAATCTGCCCTTCCCAGGTAGCGCTAGTGGTAAAGAACCGACCTGCCAATGCAGGAAATGTAAACGACGTGGGTTCAGTCCCTGGGTTGGGAAGATCCCCTGAGGAAGGAAATGGCAACCCACTCCAGTACTCTTGCCTGGAGAATCCCATGGACAGAGGAGCCTGGCAGAAGGCAGTCCGTGGGGTCACACAGAGTCAGACACAACCGGACGGCTAACACTTTCACTTTCAAGGAAATCTGCAACAATGGCTATGGGTTTCTTGTCTATAATAAGAAGACATAATTAGAACTAAGACATGGGCATGTGGTGGTGGTTTGCTCGCTAAGTTGAGTCTGACTCTTTGTGACCCCATGGACTGTAGCCCACCAGGCTTCTCCGTCCATGGGATTTTCTAGGCAAAAATACTGGAGGAGGTTGCCTTTTCTTTCTCCAGGGGATCTTCCTGAACCAGGAATTGAACCTGGGTCTCCTCCAGGGAAGACCGAAGACATGGGCATGGTCTCTGGTAAATTGTGTTTGAAATAGGCAGCCTTTGATGATTATCCATGGGGCTTTTGGGTTACCTAGACCAGGTTGACTTGGCATGATTTTGAAAGCCCTAAAAATCTTCAGTAACCACTGCTGGGCATGTGATTTTTCTAATGGGAAACTGCTGTGCTTTTATAAGCACCAATTAGCTATTTGTGAGGAGGAAATAGCAGCCCACTCCAGTATTCTTGCTGGAAGAATCCCTTAGACAGAGGAGCCTGGTGGGCTACGGTCCATGGGGTCACAGAGTCAGACACGACGGAAGTGAGAAGCAGCAGCTACTTGTCAGGAGCCTTTGTTCATCCATCCCGTCCTTTCACACCCCTTCATCCATCCTGACCTGTTTCTTTGTTGGCCTTTCCTGAGTAAACAAAAAGACTCTGGAGGAATGTAACACTATGAACCGACAGCTTTCTACCAGCGGGGAAAATGAGGGAAGCAGAGCTAGTCTTCAGTGAAACAAGCTATTGAAGTTTGTATCAGACAAGTCCCTGCATTGCTTCTAAACTCATTTTCCTTTCTGGTGACTGCTTTCCTTGTCCTGTCAGGGAACTACGGTTCTCACACAGCTCTTTGGACTTGACTAGTCTTTATTTGAGGACACTTCTCTTCCTCAGATGTCCTAAACTGAAAAATTGCCCCCCTGCCAGGGAATACACGTACATTCTTTCTCTCTTGACCAAACACATTTATGTGTACATATCATATGTGTACACACATATTACCTATCAGTGGTTCCCCATAAATTCATACAGGAAGTATGGCTGATTTAAAAAAAAATTATTTATCTTGTTTTTTTTTTTTTTTTTCATTTTTTGACTGTGCCAAGTGGCATGTAGGATCTTGGTTCCCCAACCAAGGAAGAAACCTGCTTCTGCTTCATTGGAAGAGCAGAATCTTAAACACTGGACCACCAGGGAAATCTCAGCTTATCCTTTAGTGTGGGTGTCTGTGTTAGACACCCAGGCTTCCCTGGCAGCTCAGACAGTAAAGAATTTACCTGCAGTGCGGGAGACTTGAGTTCAATTCCTGTGTCAGGAAGATCCCGTGGCCAAAGGAATGGCTACCCACTCCAGTATTCTTGCCTGGAGAATTCTATGGACAGAGGAGCCTGGCAGGCTGCAGTCTATGGAGTTACAGAATCAGACACGACTGGGCGACTGACACACTGTTAGACACTGGTTTCCAAGGAGACCTCTGCACTACACAGTCGTAACTTTGAGACAATTACCTGACCTCTACGAGGTTTAGTTGTAAAAACGATTTCCTCCCTATTCCTCCCTATGCAGATGCTGTTAAGACTGAATGAACAAATGGCTGTAAAACACGGATCTTTATTTTTCTAGTAGACATTCATATTTTTTTTAACCATCTGTACTATTATTGATGGTATGTAAAAAATTTTAATGATTACTTTCTCTTTTAATTTTAAATAAAGACACCTCGGCTCTAACTTTTACCCATAATTGTCTTATTCAGATCTTAATTAGAACCTTTGGGGTTGGAGATTAGGTTATCTGTGATTTTATTAACTTTGCTATGAAGCCATGGTTGAGAATCATAGATTTTGACTTTTACTGAGGCTAATAAACGCTGGACTGGAAGAAACACAAGCTGGAATCAAGATTGCCGGGAGAAATATCAATAACCTCAGTTATGCAGATGACACCACCCTTATGGCAGAAAGTGAAGAGGAACTCAAAAGCCTCTTGATGAAGGTGAAAGTGGAGAGTGAAAAACTTGGCTTAAAGCTCAACATTCAGAAAACAAAGATCATGGCATCCGGTCCCATCACTTCGTGGGAATTAGATGGGGAAACAGTGGAAACAGTGTCAGACTTTATTTTGGGGGGCTCCAAAATCACTGCAGATGGTGACTGCAGCCATGAAATTAAAAGACGCTTACTCCGTGGAAGGAAAGTTATGACCAACCTAGATAACATATTCAAAAGCAGAGACATTACTTTGCCAACAAATGTCCGTCTAGTCAAGGCTATGGTTTTTCCTGTGGTCATGTATGGATGTGAGAGTTGGACTGTGAAGAAGGCTGAGCACCGAAGAATTGATGCTTTTGAACTGTGATGTTGGAGAAGACTCTTGAGAGTCCCTTGGACTGCAAGGAGATCCAACCAGTCCATTCTGAAGGAGATCAGCCCTGGGATTTCTTTGGAAGGAATGATGCTAAAGCTGAAACTCCAGTACTTTGGCCACCTGATGCGAAGAGTTGACTCATTGGAAAAGACTCTGATGCTGGGAGGGATTGGGGGCGGGAGGAGAAGGGGATGACAGAGGATGAGATGGCTGGATGGCATCACTGACTCGATGGACGTGAGTCTGGGTGAACTCCGGGAGTTGGTGATGGACAGGGAGGCCTGGCATGCTGCGATTCAAGGGGTCGCAAAGAGTCGGACACGACTGAGTGACTGAAGTGAACTGAACTGAATATCCATATATCTATATTTATAGATTTAGGTATATTGAAACAGCTTCTGTATGTATTATTTAGACATTTCCTCTATTATCTACCTTTTATTCTATCAAAAGAATAATATATAATATTATTTTATTTAATAATATAATCTATATAATAGTTTATAGATGAGGTTCTAGGAAAGGGGAGGGAAACTTGTGAGTCTGCTCTTAGGGGAAGAGTGAGGAGTAGAGGGCAGGGCAAGGAAACAGATTTAAATTCCTCCAAAATTTCTGAATTTAAAAGCCTACTCTGGGACTTCCCTGGTGCTCCCGTGGTTAAGATTCACCTTCCAAGGCCAGAGGTGCAGGATTGATCCTGGTCAGGGAGCTGAGTTCCCACATGACTCATGGTCAAACAGCCAAGCATAAAGCAGAAGCGATGTAACAAACTCAATAGAGACTTTTTTTTAAACCCTATTCTGATCATGAGCACAATTCCAGAAAATATTTTGGATCACTGTTCTCTTGGAAGTAATTTTTCTATCCTAGGGGGAACCTCATACGGACTATAACTCTTTCTGAGCTCTGAATGAGAGTCGAGGGGCATTTAATTTCATTAATGTAATTTGAGAATTGTTGTTGTTGTTGTTCAGTCATTAAGTCATCTCAGACTCTTTGTGACCCCATGGACTGTTTCATTCCAGGGTCCTCTGTCCTCCGTTATCTCCCGGAGTTTGCTCAAATTCATGTCCATTGAGACAGTGATGCCATCTAATCATCTCATCCTCTGCCACCCTTTTCTCCTTTTGCCTTCAATCTTTCCCAACATCAGTCTTTTCCAATGAATCGACTCTTTGCATCAGGTGGCCAAAGTATTGGAGCTTCAGGTTCAGCATCAGTCTTTCTAATGAATATTCAGAATTGATTTCCTTTAGGCTGGACTGATTTGATTTCCTTGCAGTCCAAGGGACTCTCAAGAGTCTTTTCTAGCACCACAATTCTAAAGCATCAATTCTTCAGCACTCAGCCTTCTTTATGGTCCAACTCTCACACCCATACATGACTACTGGAAAAATAGTATTACTTAAAACTTTAATGTGCATAAAAATTACCTTGTAATTTTTGTGTATAGTGCAGATTTCTGAACCACATCTCTGTTAGACCTGGGGTTTGGCTCAGGAATCTGCATTTCTTCAAGCACTCCTGGGAATTGCGATTCTTAGTCACTGAGAGATGAGGGGGGACACCCAGAGGTAAAAGGGGAGATGGTTTTGAAGCTAGTTTTTGTAGTTTCTGTTTTTGTTCTCTTTCTCCTGATTTGCTCTCGGCTATGGAGACTTTTTCATGGCTTTTATTGTAAAGTCTCAAATTTTCTGCTTCTCCCCACCTTTAAATTTTTTTTTTTTTTTGGTTTCTCCCCACCTTTAAATTTTTTTTTTTTTTTTGGTTTGTATGTTGTGTTTCATCTGTGTTGTAACTGGCTTAGTTCTCCCAGAAAAGTTGTATTTAAAAACTACCTAATATCCCAGTGAGTTGAAAGACATTTTTCGTTTTGTTTATTTTTCTAGTTTTTCGGACAGCATGAGGTTAAAGTTTCTTAAATTGCTTGTAGAACAAAAGGGTCTAGGAACTGATATAATTATACACCAAATTGTTTGCCTTTGTGTACACTTTTCTGGGGAAAGTGTCTACAGTTTTTTAAGATATTTTTAAAGGGAGAGCAACTACCCCACCCCCCAACACACACACACACACACACACAAAGATTAAGAGCTCATACTTCAGTTTATTGAATCCAAGATTTCCAGGGAGCCCATCACAGCTTCCCAGCGTCTGCTTTTAAATCAGCCCAGAAGTGTTTGACTTGACTTTGTGAAAATCAAATGGGGTCTGTAAATCGCTCTCTGTCTACTTATCAATTAGTGCAAGAACAATGATGCATCTCATTAAGTGTGTATTAGAGTAACTTCAATCTAAATCTTCTGTGATTACCCATAGGACAATAATGTTTTCTGCTTTGTACAGGTGGTCATTTAGAATGAGAAGCAGTTCCCAAGCTTCACCTGGGATTAATGCACAGTCTCAGGCCCCACCTACTGCTTCAGGATCTGCCTTGTAATAAGATTCCCATGTGATCCATGTTCCTAGGAAAGCCCTGATTTAGAGCATCCTTGGTTTGCTGAGAGGGCTTCCCAGGTGGCTCAGTTGGTGAAGAATCTGCCTGCAATCCAGGAGACTCAGGTTTGATTTCTGGGTCGGGAAGATCCCCTGGAGGAGAAAATGGCAACCCACTCCAGTATTCTTGCCTGGAGAATTCCATGGACAGAGGAGCCTGATGGATTGCAGTCCATGGGGTTGCAAAGAGTCGGATATGACTGAGCATGCATGCATACGTACAATTGGTTGGCAGGGCCTTGAGAAAGGATTAGAGGTCCAGAAAGGGAAAACTTAGGGAGCTCTAACTTTTCTGTTAGACAAGGACTTTGTTCCCAGAAATTTTGTGAGCTGGAATGAGGTGCTGTATGTGAATGTGATTTAAAAGGTTAACATAATCCCTAATATGAGACCTTTAAAAAAATAGAGTATAATTGCTTTACCATGTTTTGTTAGTCTCTGCTGTACAATGAAGTGAATCAGCTATATGTATACATATACCCAATCCCTCTTGAGACTCCCTCCCACCCCCATCTCACCCCTCTAGGTCATCGCAGAGCCCCGAGCTGAGCTCCCTGTGCCGTCCAGCAGCTTCCCACTAGCTGTCGATTTTACACACGGCAGTGTATATATGTCAGTGCTACCCTCCCAGTCATCCCCTCATCTCCTTCCCCTGCTGTGTCCACAGGTCCATTCTCCAAGTCTGTGTCTCTCTCTTGCCTTGCAAACAGGTTCTTCAGTACCATCTTCAACAGGAGACCTTTTGTTGATATGTGCAACTATTTTAACGCTGGATGAGTTTGCTGTTGTTTTCTTCCCCGCTGTACTTTCTGTGCTATATCAACCTTCCCCATTCTGGGGCTCAGAACAGAGGACCATTTCCCAAACATCTGCTTTGTCATTGGAATGACACTCCATTCCTTTGTAGAGAAAAATATGAAATCGAAATGCTAACCTATCATTTTAGTATGAAACTCTATTTGAATCTTTCATGTCAATCCCCTTTCTCTCTCTCTCTCTTTTTTTTTATGAACAATGATTCAACAAGTGTTGCCTTAATATTCTGCTTTTGTTTTGGTTTCTTAACCTCTTTGTATATCTCAAAACACATAATGAGCTATTTATTAACTCACTGCAGGCTTAATGATATAGTGAAATATGTTCCTCATTCTGTATCCCCTTATTCCATAAAGTCTGTCAGCCTTATGATTAGACTGTTAAAAGGAATTAAATAAAAATCAAGAGGCAGAGATGCTAATAAGGTTGCCAGCAGGGGCCTTTCCTGGGATTTCTAAAGCCCTGGGAGCTGTGAGTTTTAAATGCCCATTGTAGAAAATGGTTCATTGTATCAAAAATAAGGTCAGAATCAGGCAGCACAGGATAATCCAATGAGCCTCTGATGACCTCTGATAGGTTAAAAATAATTTGGCTTCAAAGGAGCAGGAAGAAGAAAAGATGGTTTATCTCTGTAAATCTTTCTCTCCTCATGAGATTAATGTAAATGCAAGAACCCAGATGCCCTAAGGGAGCAGATATAAAAACAAAGAAAGAATTCATTTAATATAGGTTTTTTTTTTTTTTTTTTATCCCATTGCACAGCATGTGGGATCTTAGTTACCTGATCAGGGATCAAACCTATGCCCCTTGCAGTGGAAGTGAGGAGCCCTAACCACTGGACTGCCTGGGGACTCCCTAATCTAATTATTAAACATTTTGCACAGAGAAAATGGATTGGCCCAGCCTGAGATTCATTTCTCTGGTTCTTGGTGCATGATTGAGTTCCTTGGGGTAGCATCTCCTTACAAATGTGCTGAGAAGGCAGGATTCAGGTTTTGGAAGTATTATCTGTGGGGTTGTCTCCTCTAGAACATGGAGTGGACCCTGGACCACAATACCATCCTTAACTGGGGGGTGGGGTGGGGGTGGAGGGGCAGGTAATGGTTCTATTTTTCCAGCTATTTTTTCCATATTATTTATCATATTTCACATCAGTGGAGTAGACTTGGAAATTTTTTATAAAACTGAGCAGTGATTCTCTTTACATCTATTTTCCATACATTCCATATAAATGAGAAGAGAACATCCCATGGACAGGGGAGCCTGGTGGGCTACGGTTCATAGGATCATAAAGAGTTGGACATGACTGAAGCAACTTAGCAGCAAAAAAAAAAAAAAAGAATACTTTGAACCGTGTTGTCAGAAGGTAGGCAGTAGACATTTTTATATAGATTTATAATTGTTTTATCAGTTAGTTAGCACATTTTTATTAGGTATCTACTTTGTTTTAAGCTGAAGCTAGGAACTTGAGGATATATATGGAAAGCTGAAAACACTTAGCCAAAGTCAGATACATGGTCAATTCATCTTCATTCTGCATTCATTCTTTCTTTCATTCATCATTCAATAAACATTTAAAAAAAATCCAGACAATATGTTAGGTGCCAAGAATATGACAGAGAGTATATATGACAGCTTCTTACTCTCCCAGAGTTTATGGTTCAGACAGAAAGGAAGTTAATTAAGTAAGCAATAGCAACAGAGAGTCCTATAAAACAACTGAGTGCTGTAAGAGACACAGAAGGAGATCCTTTAGACCTTCCTTAAATGTTTTTGAGCAGAATATAAATTATCCATTAGTTATTTTTGTTTTGCAAAATTGGGGGAGGTAACTTTTGTAATGAAATAGAATATAATTGATGGAAAGTAGCAAAGGCTCAGGAAGTTCTTGACTTTTGCTTCATCCCAGTTTCCTTTTATGCTTTCTTTCCATTGCCTATTTCTAAATCTCACCGTGGACTTCCATGATGGTGGCATGTGTTAGGCTGCATCTGGGTCCACTGGAGCACACAACTATTAATATAATATCCTTCTCCTTATTCTACCATGCCTTCCTTGGGAAGATACAGAAATGTTTTGCAGGTGTTTCTATGAGGCTTATAGTTGACTACAGCTCCCTGAAGACACACGGTCAAATCAGAAAGATCAAAATGTCTCAAAATCCTTCTTAGGCTGATAATGAATGATGAAATACAAATAAGGGTAATCTTGATTACTTTATGAAATGAATTTCTGTATATCTGCAAGTATTCCTGAAAGCAGCAGCAATTACAGCAATAAAAATACCTTACCTTTGCAGAGTGGTTTATAATTTGGAAAATGCTTTCATAAACTTTATTATCTCAGATGAGACAGAAAACCACCATAGACCAAGCATGAGAGAAAATGAAAGTGAGAGATAAGGAAAGTGAGTCAGGAATGAGATGGAAAGTAATGTAAAGTGTATTTCTGGCCAAATCCAGCAGGGAGGTTTGCTCATCTCCATGGGGTGTGTCCAGACAGGCTGTGTGGAACCATTTCCCAGAGGGGTTGTAGAGAGGGAAGAAGGAGAGACTTATCTGCCTGCTGCAGGCAGCTCCCCTTCCTGTCTCCCAGTAGACCAAGTGTGTCCCCAGAGAGTTGAACTATTTGGCCTCTTTTATAGCCATTCATCTAAGTCCAGAGATGCTGAGAGGAGCTAGAAACTCAGGGTGAGGCTGGTTGGCCTGCTATGGTAGCCGGAATGGAGGAAGTTCTCTTTGGACAGTAACTGGTCTGCTCCAGAGTGTGGAGCTGTGAAAGCCCAAGCAGAACTTGGGTTTCCTAAAGGCTTCTTTGGTGGCTTAGTTGGTAAAGAATCCACCTGCTAAAGCAGGAGACTTGGATTCAATCCCTGGGTGGGAAAGATCCCCTGAGAAGGAAATGGCAACTCATTCCAGGATTCTTTCCCAGGAAATCCTGTGGACAGAGGAGCCTGGTAGGGTACAATCCATTGGGTCACAAGATTTGGACACGAAACTTAGTGACTAAAACCATGACCACCAAGGCAAAATTCTCCCACCACTGAGGGGCCCACAGCTGATGTCACCACTGAAATCTGAGAAGGCACCTAACATATGTCCTACACAATTCCTCCCAAAATCTTTTTTATATTGTTAATTATAAACATTATAAAACACAAGTTGACAATACTCAATAAAAATATTCATAACGTTTGATCCTAAAGTTTCACTTCCAGAAATTTAATCCCCAAAATTCACAAAAATATGAAACACAAGGATATCATTACTTGTTAGTAGTGAAGAAATGGAAAGGACCTGAATTCCCACCAGTAGAGGATTGGTGAAATAAACATTGTCTGTTTAATGATGGATGACTTGGACTAAAGCAAGAAGATAACTAAATTCACATGGTCTTTAGCATTTCTATACACTAGCTCCATTATGTAGTGGCTGTATTTTGGGTAAATGATCTATTCCTTTTAATCTTTATTGTACTCATCAGAAAAAAATGAGGATAATGATTGTACTTTCTTCAGCATGTTTGTATGTGAAGCATTTAGTAGACACAAAATGCTAACTAATCTTTGTCTTTACCATCCTCCTCCTCCTATAATCTCCCGTAAATATAAGTAATATATATGAATGTTTCATGCATATTTATATGCAGTTCAGAGAAAGATATATTGCAGGAGCCACGCAAGGAGAATGGGTAGCTTATGCTCAAAAGACTTGAATTCTTTTGGATGGATCTCAGTTAAAATTTTAAGGGGAGAATGAGGGCATCTCCCTTATGTATTGTTAGACTCAAGCTTCTGACATGAATACCAAGATAAAGAAAATTTATGAGGCATTCAAAATGCTTGGTAATTTGTCAGTGGTAGAATTAGAATTTAAGCTGTGTTGTAATTAGAATTAAAACACACTAAATCTTGTGTTACTCAATGGTACCACGTGGCCTCATGTTGATGAAATTTTCTGGTGTCACAAATCTGGGACAAGCAATTATTGAGTTACAGATAAAAATTTGTGTCTAAAATATTGTAGCAAAATAGAATCATGGGCATAATATAAAAAAAGGAATTTAATATGGATAATTGCAAAGTCCAGCATTTGGTTAAAACCAAAAGAAATCACTCCAGTACAAGAAATTTTATAAAAAATATTTAGGGATTTTACTTACTGGTAATGTAATGTGATTAAATTGTGAATTATGACTGTTGGAAATGTGAATATGATAGTCAATTGCATTAAAATTATCATAATGCTTAGAGTGAGAAAGCTGATATTTCTGCTTTCTCCAGCTCAGTCTAATTGCACTGAGAAAAAATGTGTTCCATTCAGTAATATGACTTGATTTTCAGGCACTTAAGGGAGAATTGCAATAGAAGTATGCAACGGTCAGGTAGAAAGAGCCTTTGGAGCCATCATAAGGATGATGGTGTTTACTTTCAAGGCTCAGGAAAGTCAAACAGGGGCTCTGTATCAACCTAGAGAGGTGGGATGAGGGAGGGAGATGGGAGGGAGTTTCAAAACGGAGCGGGGATATATGTATACCTATGGCTGATTCACATTGAGGTTTGACAAAACAACAAAACTCTGTAAAGCAATTATCCTTCAATTAAAAAAATTTTTTTAAAAGATAAAATGTGTCCATCAATAAGATTTAAAAAGAGAAGTAATGAGACCGTACTTGTGGTTTAACAGCTGTATGCTGACTGGGACTGGGGACAACAGTCCATGGTTGGAAGGAGGGCAGCGGTCTTGCAAACAAACAGGAGAGACAAATTTAAGAAATATTCAGGGGGCTTCCCTCGTGATTCAGTGGTTAAGAATCTGCCTTCCAATTCAGGGGACATGGATTCAATCCCTAGTAGGGGAACTAAGATCCCATATGCTGTGGGACTACTAAGCCCACAGGCTACAACTAGAGAAGCCTGCGTGCCACAACAAGACAAACTGGTGTGTTGCAACTAGAGGAAGCATGTGTGCTGCAATGAAGACCTAGTGCAGCCAAATATATGTATATATATATTATGTATGTATGTATATTCAGGAGGTGGACTTGACCAGAGCTGATAATGGGCTGAATGAGGTAGTGAGGGGTGAAGAAATGGGAAGGGGCTAGGATGACTCAGGCTTCTGGATTAGATTCAAGGTCGGGAGTGTAAGAAGTGGAACCATTGTGGGAATGCATGAGAGAGAAAGGATGACCAAGTGCGTCAGGCGGTAAAGCATGGGCAAGGGAACTCAGTGCTACTTTGAATCTTGCACCAGAAACTAAAGAAGCAGAGTCTGGCTTGATGGATAAACTCTGTGGCCAATTCCCTTGGAGAAGTTTGTGATTCTGTGATCAGACCACAAGTGGAAAAGAATGCGAAATTGCTATATTAACCTTATGAGAAACTTTTGAACATATACTCATTACTGCTGCAACACCACTGACCTTATCCTCATTGCAGCTTAATTTAAATTCTAATGCTTGTTATTCTACATCCTCCAAAATTCTTATTATACGTTTCCTTATTGCTACTAGCTTCCTAAATGCAAATCTATAAGTTTGGTATTATTTTGACTGGAGAAAAAGGCCCTGGGTCAGATTTGACTATATGCCTTTTTTTCTTCTAACCGTATTACAGAAAAACAGTATGGCTCATAAATGTATGAACTCGTATCTATGGCTATCATTTCTTTTGTCATTTTGATATTACTTTTAGACTTTGATCATATGCATATGTTTACAAAGTTGTCAATCAGTACATATACTTGTGAATCATTTATTTACTTTTATTATTTTTTTAAACTTTATTCTGCAAGCCAAATGGTGTGGCCAGAAAGAGAGAAAAGAAAAGGGAAAGCTCTTAGGCCAATGTGGACACTAGGGAGGTCCAGAGAAGGGAAGTCAATGCAGGAATATAAAACCATGTTGTGCAAATTGGGACTCGAACCCACAGTCTATTTTTAATATTTATTTTTATTTATTTATTTGACTGCAGTGGGTCTAAGTAGCAGGACATTGGATCTTTAGTTGCAGTATGATGGATCTAGTTCCCTGACCAGGGATTGAAACTGGGTCCCCTGCTTTGGAAGCATATGTCTTAGTCACTGAACCACCAGGGAAGTCCCCTGAACCCATGATCTTTTAACTGAGATCACACACCTGGTCTCAGAACTTAACGAGTCTCAGTTCTTGATGTCTCATCGCAGAAAGAATTCAGTGAGAGACAAAGTGACAGATGAAAAATGGATTTATTTAGAGAGAAACACACACCATAGACAGAATGTAAGCTATCTCAGAAGGCAAGACCACCTGTGAATTGTTTTCAATTAACATTGTACCATAAGAGTTTCCCACTTTTCTCTGAAAACATCATGCTTCTAACAACTGCATTTTCCCTCGACATTGCCTTTATTACACTGCTGCTGCTGCTAAGTCACTTCAGTCATGTCCGACTCTGTGCGACCCCATAGACGGCAGCCCACCAGGCTCCCCCATCCCCGGGATTCTCCAGGCAAGAACACTGGAGTGGGTTTCCATTTCCTTCTCCAATGCATGAAAGTGAAAAGTGAAAGGGAAGTTGCTCAGTCGTGTCCAACTCTTAGTGACCCCATGGACTGCAGCCCACCAGGCTCCTCTGTCCATGGGGTTTTCCAGGCAAGAGTACTGCAGTGGGGTGCCATTGCCTTCTCCGTATTACACTGCAAGTTACTTGAATTGTTATACATTTAGTTTGCTTCCAAATTTTTGGCTGTTTTATGCAACTCTCAGGAAAAACATCTTAACCTATAAACTTTTCCCTACTCACCACCATATTTTCAACAAATAGATTAGAGTTCCAAAGTGGAATTTCTAGTCTACGTGCTTTAAAAAAAATATGGAACTGGATATTGCAAAATATCATTTACCAAATTAAAACCTGCCTTGGCCTTGATTCTTTGCTTATGGTCAGTATGAACAGTTGCATTTTCACTTGGGTTTTTTAATTTAACCATATATATAGCAAATTTGGGCTTCCCTGGTGACTCAGATGGTAAAGAATGTGCCTGCAATGCAGGAGACCCCTGTTCAATCCCTGGGCAGGGAAGATCCCCTGGAGAAGGGAACAGCTACCCACTCCAGTATTCTTGCCTGGAGAATTTCATGGATAGAGGATGCTGGTGGGCTATAATCCATTGGGTCACAAAAGGTCAGACATGACTGAGCAACTGACACTTTTACTTTTCATAGCACATTTAAAGTGAATGAATGGACAGCTAAGCATAGGAAGGAAGGCAGCACAGAAATATAATGGCCACATTTGTTTTAAAAAATAATTCTTAAATTCTGGCATCTCATAATTTTGATAGGTTCCTTCTTACTTTCTTTTTACTCCCAGATCTAGTAATGGCAAGATTGAGTGGCAAAATTTCTTATGTTTTTTCACTCAGCTATATTGTCATAGAAAGGAATTCATGGATTTGTTTGTCAATTTACTTTTTAAATTTTGTGAAATGATGTCCTAAAAGAGACCATTGAAACAACCATCGGATTGACTTCCAAATTGGATCATCATTTTATCAACCATTTGAAATCTCATTTACCCCTGAAAAGCATTGCCAGTTCCCATAACAAATCAATTTTTGTGTCCTAATGCTCCTCAGACTCCCCTCAGTCACCCATGAATGGGTTGAGTACAGCTGTTCATAATCAACCCCTAAATATAACCCAGAAATGAAATCTTTCTCCCCCAAATCTCCCTGACATAGATATTTCTTCACTGGCTCAACATTGGCAGAGAAATAAGACCATTCGTAGTCTCTGTTAGGAACCATTAAAGAGATCGCCAAGCAAAGTGGTGAAATGGAGACCAGCAGCCTTCTCTTCATCAAAGACACGAGATATGAGTTTAATTTGGATTATGAGTTTCTTAGGCAATGAGTATAGATATATGTTGGCAGGAGACATTAACTGGATTACTGAAGGAGGAATCTATCTCAGAGTTTTTCAGTTCTGTGCTATTGACATTTTGGCTGGGTAATTCTTTTCGAGGGGCTCTCCTGTGCATTGTAGAATGCTTAGTAGCATCCCTGGCCTTAACCACCAGACGCCAGTAATAAATGCTACTTGTGACGACCAAAAACGTGTCCAGACATCACCAGTTGCCCCCTTGTGGGTTAAAACCACCCATAGTTGAGAACTACTGATTACCTGCAGTTGCTTAGTTTTCCAAGTCCTCTCTTGGAATCTTGCTTGGATGCCTTACCTACAAAATCAGAAGATTGAACTGGATAATACTTTTTTAGCCTCTAGCTCTAAAGACATTTGAACATGTGGAGGCCAGAGAAACAGGTTTATTGTCTTTGGTGGTGTTGGTTTAATCGCAAAGTTGTGTCCAACTCTTGCAACCATATGGACTGTAGCCCATCAAGCTACTCTGTCCATGGGATTTCCCAGGCAAGAATATTGGAGTAGGTTGCTATTTTCTTCTCCCAGATCGAACCCAGGTCCCCTGCATTGCAGGCAGATTCTTTGTTCCATACGATTTTTCAAACCCTAGACTTTTGTGACTCCTGAAGTTTAAAAATTGCTACAATGGGGGACTTCCCTGGTGGTCCAGTATTAAGAATCTACCTTCCAAAGCAGGGGGTGCGGGTTCGATCTGTATGGGGAACTAAGATCCCACATGCCACAGGGCAGTTAAGTTTGTGCACCTCAACCACTGAGCCCGCACGCCACAGCTAGAGACCCTGCGTGCTGCAGTGAAAGATCCCACATGACATACCTAAGATCCAATGCAGCCAAATAAATCAGAAATATTTGAAAAAAATGCTACGGTGTTATGAAACTGTTTTAAAAGAAACACCATGGTGTTGTCAGTTGGGGAATGTAAACAAGATGGGCTGCTGTTTCCTCTAGGAAAAAATAACAATAATTGTTAGAGACCGGAACTCGAAATTTTATTTGTGCTAATGCCCTAAAGTACCCCAGATTGGAAGCAAGCTGGCGTATGATGGAGTTGAAGATGGCAGAAAAGTAGCCAACCCTGAGAAGAAGATAGGAGTGAAGACAAAACCAACAGATGTCAAGTCTGAAAATGCCCACATCATTTCTTTTAAACATAAAATAACCAGATGATAGGAGTAAAAAAAGGTTCAAGGGATTCAGGAACTGATTTCCTAAGAGCACACATGTCTGTGGGAAGGTTTATGCTTTCATCACTTGGTTGCTTAAGTTTCACAAGGACGAGAGACTGGCTAGGTGTGAAATCCATGAACTGCTTTTGGAGTACATCGAAAGGAATGACTAATACATTTAGAACACTGGTGAGAAACAGAAGCTCAGGAGTTCTAGCACGGCCAAGAGGGTGCAGCGGGAAAAAGGTGGTTAAGGATAGCGAGCCACGCTCCACATTCCGCTGCCATCACCATGCAAAGAGCTTTTGTGATAGTCAGTGTCTCTTTGGACACACAGGCTTGCTGCCTGTCAGTACACTCCACGCGCCGAAGAGAACCAATGGATTTGGGTCCGGCTTCACAGACAAGGCCATTCTCATCTGCAAGATAATGCTTGCCAAAATTCAATCAGAAAGAAGAAGGGATATTAAATCTGTCTTTCTTTTGCTTGTTCTCTCTTACCCTCTCTTTCTCTCCTAACCCGGCACTTCTAAACCAACCAGCAGGCCAAATTTCATAGTCATACACTGAGCAATCATGACTGTGAAGGATGACTAGTAACATTATTTAAGTGCTTACCATGATCTTGAAACCTGGCTTGGCCTTGACCTCATAACATATTATAATAGAATACTATTGGAGCTTACTCTGTACTCTTAAGTTTGCACGTGTTAGATTAACTGTCAATGTAAATCTTTAAGGTTGTCGTTTAGTCACAGAGTCGTACCCAACTCTTTGCGACCCCATGGACTACAGCCCACCAGACTCCTCTGTCCACGGAATCCTCCAGGCAAGAATTCTGCAGTGTGTTGCCATTTCCTTGTCCAGGGGATCTTCCCAATCCAGGGACTGAACCCACATCTCCTGTGTCTCTGGCACTGGCAGGCAGATTCTTTACCACCTCTTTGAATAAGGAAACTTGAGCAGCGGGTAATTAGGTAACATGTCCAAAGTCATACAGAGAGTAAGTTGAAAGAGCTGTGCTGTGGCTCAGACAGACTTTCTCCTTGAGCCTCTGCTCCGTGTAGCTATGTCTGTTCCACCACTTCCTTGAGCTTGCTATAGCATGGTCCTAATTCATTCTAACCACCACCTGACGCATAGATATTATTTTTATCTTTTTCCCTACAGATGACAAAATTGAGGGACAGGGAAGTTGAATCACTTGTCAAAAGTCACATAGAAATCTGGTAAGGAGTGAGGATTCCAACCCAGTTGGCCAGCAGTCAGTCTTTGGGCCACGTGCTCTGTGCCCACTGCAGGGCAGCTGCAACGATGTGTGCCAAGCCACTGCCCAGCACAGAGGAAATCATTGGAGTAACACACAGGGTGGTGTGCCTCCCTGGTTCAGAGAAGAAGGACATTACATTTGGTTGCTTGTAAGGGATTGTTCAAGAAGGGTTCCTGGAAGGAATGGTATCACTAGAACTTTGGGGAATGGGCTAATTTTATAGGTAGAAATTGAAGGGAGGGATTTCAGGAAGATTAAACAATATAAGCAAAGGCATAGAGCTTGAGTTTTGCAGGATGGGCCTGAAAATGTTCAGTTGGTCATGGAGAAGTTTAGGGCAGTGAAAAGGGGCTAGCCTTTCCTGAAGCACATAAGCTATGCCTTCCTGGAAGATTTTCTTAGAAGTACAGCAAGTTAGGGAAACTAAGAACTCAGGGTGGGGAAAGAGAAGTTTGGATTAGAAAGAGATTTGGGCACACTGGCCAAAGCTACTATCAATGGACAGCCTTAGAAAGTGACCAAGAATAAGGCAGATACTGCCATGGGGACATGTATGTTAATCAGGCAGGAGTGCCTGTGCTGGGTCGCCTCCAGAAGTGGGGATCATTAAGATAAAACTCACAAGATAAGAGTCACAGGCTGGTAGGAAACCTTTTACTCTGCCACAGTCCCTGAGGACTCACTAGAAAGCCAGTTATCTTTCAACATGACCCTTTTTATGAAACACATAACTAGTATGTAAATGTATTCATAGGGAAAGTATTATTAATAACTAACTTATGTATGCTGTGCACTACTGTCAGTGATTTTAAATATTAACTCATTTAAAGGTATCAATAATGAGGAGAGTGAAAACGCTGGCTTAAACCTCAACATTCAGAAAGCAAAGATCATGGCATCTGGTCCCATCACTTCATGGGAAATAGATGGGGAAACAGTGGAAACAGTGTCAGACTTTATTTTTTTGGGCTCCAGAATCACTGCAGATGGTGATTGCAGCCATGAAATTAAAAGACACTTACTCCTTGGAAGGAAAGTTATGACCAACTTAGATAGTATATTGAAAAGCAGAGACATTACTTTGCCAACAAAGGTCCGTCTAGTCAAGACTATAGTTTTTCCAGTGGTCATGTATGGATGTGAGAGTTGGACTGTGAAGAAAGCTCAGCACCGAAGAATTGATGCTTTTGAACTGTGGTGTTGGAGAAGACTCTTGAGAGTCCCTTGGACTGCAAGGAGATCCAACCGGTCCATCCTAAAGGAGATCAGTCCTGGGTGTTCATTGAAAGGACTGATGCTGAAGCTGAAACTCCAATACTTTGGCCACCTGATGCGAAGAGTTGACTCATTGGAAAAGACCCTGATGCTGGGAGGGATTGGGGGCAGGAGGAGAAGGGGATGACAGAGGATGAGATGGCTGGATGGCATCACTGATTCGACGGACATGAGTCTGGGTGAACTCCGGGAGTTGGTGATGGACAGGGAGGCCTGGCGTGCTGAGATTCATGGGGTCGCAAAGAGACGGACATGACTGAGTGACTGAACTGAACTGAATGTTTAATTGCACAATTAGCAAATTACACTTACAGATAAGGATAATGTGTATGACAAGAATTTTACGATCTGAATTATACTTTCATTAATAGAATATTGTGATATTTGAAATCAGAGTGAGTCTGGATTGACTGTTCTCATCACACGTTATACATTAGTGTTAGTTGCTCAGTTGTGTTGGCTCTTGCGACCTCATTGACTGTAGCCCGCCAGGCTCCTCTGTTCATGGAATTTTCCAGGCAAGAATACTGGAGTGGGTAGCCATTCCCTTCTCCAGGGGACCTTCCCAGTCCAGGGATCGAACTCAGGTCTCTCACATTGCAGGTAGATTCTTTACCATCTGAACCACCAGGGAAGCCCTCCTCTACTGGCTACTCTAGTGACAAGGAATGTAGTCTCTTCGATGAAGATGTGTAAAGAACCTCAGCTTTGGGGCCTCTGTCTCTTAACTCTGTTATCAAAGACTCTGATGCAGTTGGTCCTCTCCAGTGATCGCTGTGAAAAGAGGATGCAGCCAATAGGAATTCTGCCTGCACAAACAACGGGGCGGTCCGGATAGAAACTCATCAACAGCAGTAGCTATTGAGGATGATTCTGTGTTCTGTGCCCTGCATGGGGAGAGTTCCTGCAGGGAGTGCTGAGATCTGTCAGGTTTGGCTTTTCAACATTTGTGATAAGGCTGAAGCTCAGGTTAACCTACATCTCATTTGCCTGGGGTCAGGCGCCACAGCCAGATAATCCGATCAAATTCAGCCCTGGCATTGTGCCAGGCCAGCTGAGATGGAACACAGTAGGCTCACCTCCAAAGCAGAGAAATACTCTTCCTGTAGCATTCTATTTGCAGTCCAAATAAGCTTTGTTTTTTGTCCTCCTTCTCGACAAAAATTTAACCGGCCCTTAGGAGGAGGCACAGAAACCAAACAAATACTCATATTTGTTGAGAGTGACTGACCCTTCCCTAGGAAAAACTAGAGCAAATGTCTTTTGATTTTTTTTGTTAAACCTGTGTTAATTTTTGATTGCAAATAATATGTGTAATCAGTGTTCACTGAGGTAACTGAGAAAATACTGATTGGGGAGCAATGCAAAAATATTAAACATCCCTCATGCATTTCTACTATTTTCATGTATGTCTTCCCAGAATCTTCATGCATATATTTGTATACTAAGTACATTTGCTGGTCAATCACTAAATCGTGTCCGACTCTTTGCAACCCTATGGACTACACACGCCAGGTTTCCCTATCCTTCACTATCTCCCAAAGTTTGGTAAAACTTCATGTCCATTGAGTCAGGATGCCATCCAACCATCTCATCCTCTGTCACCCCCTTCTCCTTCTACCATCAATCTTTCCCAGCATCAGGGTCTTTTCCAATGAGTCAGCTCTTCGCATGAGGTGGCCAAAGTATTAGAGGTTCAGCTTCAGCATCAGTCCTTCCAATGAACACTCAGGACTGATTTCCTTTAGGATGAACTTGTTTGATCTCCTTGCAGTCCAAGGGACTCTTCGAGTCTTTTCCAGCACCACAATTTGAAAGCATCAATTCTTTGGTACATAAGCACATATAAACAAGTAGTTTTAAAAGTAGGAGCTGCTGCTGCTGCTGCTGCTGCTGCTGCGTTGATTCAGTCGTGTCCAACTCTATTCGACCCCAGAGTGACCTGTAATTGTTTTGAAACCTACCATTTGGGGGTATGTTTTTTTAATTCTGAAATTATTTCACTTAGAGAAATTTTGCAGGAACAGTATAAAGTTCTGATCATCCAGATTTATCAACAGTTTGCATTTTGCCCAATTTGCTTTATTAATTCTCCTTCTGTCTTTCCTTCGTCTTCCCTTCCTTACCTGATTCTGTCCTTCCTCCCTCCCTCTTCCTTCCTATCATCCATCAATCTACATCTTTATTTCTCTAATCTAGCCTCTATGTATCTGTCCACCTATTATTCTGAATCATTTGAGAGTAATTGGAGACATCACACCCTTTTAATGTGTGTTTCCTAAAAACAAGGACATTCTCTTGTATGGCTACGATAAAATATTCTCTTACACACTCTCATAAAATTATGAAATCAAACAATAAACCTTGATGCAGTACTCTGTCTAACCAGAGTCCATCTTCAAATCTCATCAATTATCCCAATAATGTATTTTATAGCTCTTTCCCCCTTGTTTTGGATCCAATCCAGGATTACATATTACATTTAGCTGTCATGGGTCTTTCATTTACTTTAATCTAGAACAGTTTCTCATCTTTTATCTCTCTTAACCTTGACATATTTGAAGGAAATGTCCCTCGCGTGGATCTGTCTGATTGTTCCCCCATCGTTAGATTCAGTGTTTGCATCCTTGGCAGGTATATCACAAAATTGACGCTGCAACCTTTTTGGGGCTTGACAGGAGGTACAAAAGTTTGTTTGTCCCAGAATCAGTGCTAAATTTGATCACTTGATCAAAGTGCTGTCTTCCAGGTTTATCCACTGGAAACTTATAGTTTTCCCCCTTATAATAAATAGTTTTCCCATGGGGAGATATTTTAGGCCCAGGGAAATGCCCTAAAAATAGAATATTTTTCATCAAACCACTAGCTTAACATCTACTTATGTTGTTGTGTTTTTTTCCACTTTATCATTATTTTTTGTTTACTAGTTAGCTTTGTATGACAAGAAAGAACTTTCTCTTCCTATCTATCTATGTATCTACCTTTCTAGCTAGCAAACTGGTAAGGACTCACGGATTATTCAATGAATTTTATAGGCCATCAGTGTCATTTTATTTTATTGCTCAAATTTCCCCAAAGGGAGCCACTTCATGCCTTCTTCTTCTTCTTTTTTTTTTTTGGCATGTTCTCATCATTCTCTGGGCACTTTTTTAGTTTCTGGCAACACAAAATATTCCCAGCTAATTTTATACTTCCTTCATCCTGCTGTGAAAGCAGATTTTCCTTCAAGAAACAATGGCTACTTTCATTGAAGAAAAGTCTTTAAAAACTATGTGTGCTCATTGCTACTGATTTTTCTCATGGGACAGACCCAGGAGCTAAGAGAAATATCCCACATGTATATAAAAAGAAGAGAAATATCCCGCATGTATATAAAAACAAGACGACGTGTTGATTTCTCCAGTTCAAGACCAAAGAGTACAGCCTCACCTTTCTCTTTTTCATATTTTAGTTGTCTTTTCCAATAATGCGAAAGCTGGTGAGGTAATAGAAGAAATGTGTGCATATTTCAACTCATAGATGAATTGCACTGACTAATTTTAAAATATATTTTATTGATTTTAATTTATAAATAATCAAATGCATCCATTTTACCTGTCCTATTTGAAGAGTTTTGTCAATGTGTGTACCACTGAAACCACCAACCACAGTCGGAATACAGAATGCTCTGACACCTCCCCCCCAGGTTTCCTCCTACTGATTTCTCATCCTCCACTATAGGGATCAGCTAGAAGGTAGCCACTGAGTTGCTTTTGGTCATTGAAAGTCATATTCCCACTTCTAGAATTTGATATAAATGGAATCATAAAATAAGTCCCCCTCCTGTTTCTGCTCATTTTACTCAGAATGATATTTTTGTGATTCTTCATCTATATGATTCTGATTGATTTTTGAATGATAAACCAACCTTGCATTCCTAGAATAAACCCATATTCGTTCATAATTTGTTATCTTTTTATATGTTTCGACAGTTATTTTGTAAGTATTTTGCTAAAGATATGTATGTTTTTGCTTTTAAAATACATTTGTTTTGAATTTTCTGTCTTAGGTTGTTTTTGTTAAGTTTTGTGCACAAGGTAATGTTGGTCTCCTAAAATGTGGTAGAGAATGTTCTTTCTTTCTATACTTTATTAAATAGCCTGGAGAATATTGGTGTTATTCACTCATCAAATATTCGCTAGAATTCACCAGTGAAATCATCTGGGCCTGGGATTTTCTTTGTGGGAAAGAATTTTAATAATGATATAAAGGTCACCCTCTAGTAACTTAAAATATGTATGTATTTAATTTAGTCCAATATTGAAATGTATAATCTTGGGGCAGGTTACTATGACACATATTGCTTGTTCATTACCAGAAGTATAATATAATGGAGTAAAATATAATATTTATTTTTAATTAAAATAAAACTTTAGCTTAGGCTGTGCTGGTTCTTCACTGCTGCACAGGCTTTCTGTAGTTGCAGCCGTGAGGGCTACTCTCTGACTGCGCTGCTCAGGCTTCTCACTGTGGTGGCTTCACTACTGTCCTTGCATTGTCAGGCATATTCCTAACCACTGGACCCAGAGAGGTCCCAACGTATAATCTTTTCAACTCAGTGATATATTATGGTATATTTCTCCATCAACAAATATATGCAAGTACTGTAGAATATTTCATTTCATGCAGGTATGACAGTTTATTTATCCGATTTCTCCCCTTGTATACTCACACTCATTTTCTTTAAACCGACTCTTTTGAAGCCTTTTTACTCCAGTGACGTTGCTGATGTCAAGCTAATGAGTTACCTCCACATTGCTAAGCCCAGTGGTAAGTTTTTAGTCCCTGTGTCATGTCATGCCACCCACAAGCAGTATTTGACTAAGTTATTCACTCTTTCCTCAATATACTTTCTTCACTTGGCTTTCAGAACACACCAGTGTTTCTTGGTTTTTCCTTAAGTCAATGATTGTTGTGTGTTTAATGGTTTCACTTCCTGTGGGACTTCCTGTCCACTTCCTGAACCCTTAATGTTGAAATGATTCAAGGCTCTGTTCTAAGTCATCTTCTCATCCTTCTATTCCCTCAATCCCTTGATAATCTCAACCAGATTTACAACTTTAAGTATCATTTCTGCTGATTATTTCAAATTTATACCTTTAGCTCAGATCCGTCTTATAGTTCCAGACTCAGAAGTCTGATAGGCATTTCAAACTCATGTTCTATAATAAATTCTCCTGCATAAACTTTGTTACTTTGGTTGATGTCAATTCTGTCTTTATTCAGTTCCAAATACTTGGATTCAACTGTGACTCATCTCTTATAGTTGATCAAAATCCAAATTCCCTTGGCTTTACTTTTCTCATACATCCAGAATCTTATTACTTTTCATCATGTCATTGAGCTGTCAATTATTATCACCCTTTATACCTCTTTTGGGGCTTACCTGGTGGCTCAGATGGTAAAGCATCTGCCTGCAATGTGGGAGACCTGGGTTCCATCCCTGAGTCGGGAAGATCACCTGGAGAAAGAAATGGCAACCCACTCCAGTACTCTTGCCTGGAAAATCCCACAGACGGAGGAGCCTGGTAGGCTACAGTCCATGGGGTTGCAAAGAGTCAGACACGACTGAGCAACTTCACTTTTTTATGACTCCTGTCTCTCCTGCCCCTTTCAATCTAAGCCACCATCATCTCTTCCCTGGATTACTCTTAAAAAAAAAAAATCTTCTAACTCTAAAGCTATTTTCAATGCATTCATATTGTATCACATTAATAACTGAATTTTTAGAGCTTAATTACATTACTCCCCTACTCAAAACACTTCAGTGTTTCCCCAGTTTACTCCTTATA
This sequence comes from Bos grunniens, assembly GCF_055505025.1. Taxonomy (NCBI): domain Eukaryota; kingdom Metazoa; phylum Chordata; class Mammalia; order Artiodactyla; family Bovidae; genus Bos; species Bos grunniens. The sequence continues at coordinate 52,934,754 of NC_141185.1, read as the reverse complement.
CAATCTAAACCCCTTATAACAGTTTGCAGCTTTCTACAAGGCCTGATCCCTGGTGTGTCTCCTTCTTACTCCTTGCTCAAAAAACTGTGTTTTCCTTACAATTCTATGAAAATTCCTGGTGGGTATCTGTCCAAGGGCTTTGCCCTAACCACTCCCTCTTTTTCTGGAGTTCTACACAGCGAACCACTACCTTGAAGTCAGCACTCAACTCTCATCTACCTAAAGCTGCCTACTTTGACTATCCCCACCCTCAGAGCTCCCAGTTCCACTTGCCCAGTTTTCTCTTTTCTTATTTCTATATAACTTGCCACCTTCTAATACAAAATTTTGTTATTCAATTGCTAAGTCTTGTCTGACTCTGTGACTCCATGAGTGCAGCATGCCAGGCTCCTCTGTCCTCCACTATCTCCTGGAGTTTGTTCAAATTTATGTCCATTGAGTTGGTAATGCTATCTAACCATCTCATCCTCTGCTGCTCCCTTCTCCTTTTGTCTTGAATCTTTCTCGGCATCAGGGTCTTTTCCAATGAGTAGGCTCTTCACATCAGTTGGCCAAAGTGTTGGAGTTTCAGCTATAGTGTCAGTCCTTCCAATGAATATCCAGGGTTGATTTCCTTTAGGATTGACTGATTTGATCTCCTTGTAGTCCAAGGGACTCTCAAGAGTCTTCTCCAGCACCACTATTTGAAAGCATCAATTCTTTGGGACTTAGCCTTCTTTATGATCTAATTCTCACATCCATACGTGACTACTGGAAAAACCATAGCTTAAACAATATATATAATTTTTATGTATATATATATATATATATATATATAATTTTCTTATTTGTTATATTTACTCTTTATTGTATATCTAATTTACTTATTTGTTATATTTACTCTTCATTGTATGTACTCTGTTAAAATTTAATCTTCTTAAAGCAGAGATCTTTTTTTCCCTTTTGTACCAGTATATTATGCATGTATCATGATTTAGACAGGTTTTCTAAAATAAGGTGTATCTATCTAAAATATTTATTTGTCTTCTGCCCATTAAATTAGTAATTCATCTATAATTTATATATTCCCATATCTATATCTATTAGCACATCTATATCTATTGATATATCTATATCTACTGTTTTCTTTTTCTTTTTTTTTCTTTTGTTACCTTTATCTTTTATTTATTTAAATTTTTAAATTTAATTTTATTTTTTAACTTTACAATATTGTATTGGTTTTGCCATATATCAACATGAATCCACCACAGGTATACACGTGTTCCCCATCCTGAACCCTCCTCCCTCCTCCCTACCTGTACCATCCCTCTGGGTCGTCCCAGTGCACCAGCTCCAAACATCCAGTATCTACTGTTTTCTATCCATTTGTGTTTTATTTATTTATTTTTTTGTATATTTACTTGTGTTGGACAGTGTTAGATAGTGTGAGAAAAAGGTAGACAAATATAGAGTGATGACTGGGATCACTCAGGTTGCTAGAACTGATTGTTAAATATTCAGGAATTTACAACCCAGTTGTTAAATCAGTATAGCTTGAAATTGGCCTTGGTAAGAACTTTTACATTATATAAATTGGAAAATGCCACAAACAAGGGCTTTTCTCATCCCCCCTTAACCCCAGAGCCTGTTTATCAGTGTCATTAGAGGTACAAGACTTATTCTTTGCCATCAAGCAGTTAAACTTCTAAGCATAGGATTCTTGACTGTAATATATAATAGAACTTGAAAGTGAAAGTCGTTCAGTCCTGTCTGACTCTTTGCGACTCCACGGACTGACTATACAACCCATGGAATTATCCAGGCCAGAATATTGAAGTGGGTAGCTGTTCCCTTCTCCAGAGTATCTTTCCAACCCAGGGATTGAGCTCAGGTCTTGCATATTGCAGGAGGATGCTTTGCCAGCTGAGCCACCAGGGAAGCCCAAGAATACTGAAGTGGGTAGCCTTTCCCTTCTCCAGCAGATCTTCGTGACCCAAGAATTGAACTGGGGTCTCCTGCATTGGCAGGCAGATTCTTTACCAGCTGAGCCACCAGGGAAGCCCATAACAGAACATAGCAGGATGCTTCAAATTGACTCTTACTATACTTGTGTTTTGTGGAAATAAATGAGAACAGAGAGGTGATTTATTCAGAAATTGATATAGCAAGGGAGTCAGGCACCATCACTTGTCTGGCAGAGAGTCAGTGGCAATCAGGTAGTTAAAAAAGCTTTATAGTGAGAAAAGGGGAAAGCATCAGCTTGGAGGCTGTTGGCTTGGGGAAAGTGGATAAATATCAGAGGGGCATCTTATGTGATTGTTTTGGTAGGAATATGTGGCTTTCTCTAGTTTGTCCTGAGTTGGATGAGAGTTGGGGTGACAGTTGGGGGAGCTGGTCGTCCTTAACCCAGTCCTGACCATTCTGGCTGATTGCAGCAGAGGTTGCAGTTGGGTTTTCTGGGCTTCACATGTGAATTAGAGAGTCCCATTGTCATATATGGTCTGGCCATTGTCTGTATATTCAGTTTCTTTGGTGTCTATTTTGGTCATTCTCTTGCTTGTGAGAGATTGATCAATTCAGAGAAGGCTCAAATCCCAGATCTTTAGTGCTCAGTGATTGTCAACAATGTCAACTGTATTGTGAGATCTCCTTGACATTGTCATTATTTCATGGTGGAGATCATTGGGTGAGAGATGTCACTGCATTTAACAGAATACACTGTTCTGTTAAACAGATACACTGTTCTGTGTATCTGGACAGAATACACTGGACCAATGTTATTACTACTGTGATAAAACAACAATTACTGGTTTCTATAATATCTACTACTGTGGGCAGGAATCCCTCAGAAGAAATGGAGTAGCCATCATGGTTAACAAAGGAGTCCGAAATGCAGTACTTGGATGCAATCTCAAAAACGACAGAATGATCTCTGTTCGTTTCCAAGGCAAACCATTCAATATCACAGTAATCCAAGTCTATGCCCCAACCAGTAACACTGAAGAAGCTGAAGTTGAACAGTTCTATGAAGACCTACAAGACCTTTTAGAACTAACACCCAAAAAAGATGTCCTTTTCATTATAGGGGACTGGAATGCAAAAGTAGGAAGTCAAGAAACAGCGGGAGTAACAGGCAACGTTGGCCTTGGAATACGGAATGAAGCAGGGCAAAGACTAACAGAGTTCTGCCAAGAAAATGCACTGGTCGTAGCAAACACCCTCTTCCAACAACATAAGAGAAGACTCTGTACATGGATATCACCAGATGGTCAACACCGAAATCAGATTGATTATATTCTTTGCAGCCAAAGATGGAGAAGCTCTACACAGTCAGCAAAAACAAGACCAGGAGCTGACTGTGGCTCAGACCATGAACTCCTTATTGCCAAATTCAGACTTAAATTGAAGAAAGTAGGGAAAACCACTAGACCATTCAGGTATGACCTAAATCAAATCCCTTGTTATTATACAGTGGAAGTGAGAAATAGATTTAAGGGCCTAGATCTGATAGATAGAGTGCCTGATGAACTGTGGAATGAGGTTCGTGACATTGTACAGGAGACAGGGATCAAGACCATCCCCATGGAAAAGAAATGCAAAAAAGCAAAATGGCTGTCTGGGGAGGCCTTACAAATAGCTGTGAAAAGAAGAGAAGCGAAAAGCAAAGGAGAAAAGGAAAGATATAAACATCTGAATGCAGAGTTCCAAAGAATAGCAAGAAGAGATAAGAAAGCCTTCTTCAGCGATCACTGCAAAGAATTAGAGGAAAACAACAGAATGGGAAAGACTAGGGATCTCTTTAAGAAAATCAGAGATACCAAAGGAACATTTCATGCAAAGATGGGCTTGATAAAGGACAGAAATGGTATGGACCTAACAGAAGCAGAAGATATTAAGAAGAGATGGCAAGAATACACAGAAGAACTGTACAAAAAAGATCTTCATAACCCAGATAATCAGGATGGTGTGATCACTCACCTAGAGCCAGACATCCTGGAATGTGAAGTCTAGTGGGCCTTAGAAAGCATCATTACGAACAAAACTAGTGGAGGTGATAAATTCCAGTTGAGCTATTTCAAATCCTGAAAGATGATGCTGTGAAAGTGCTGCACTCAATATGCCAGCAAATTTGGAAAACTCAGCAGTGGTCACAGGACTGGAAAAGGTCCGTTTTCATTCCAATCCCAAAGAAAGGCAATGCCAAAGAGTGCTCAAACTACGGCACAATTGCATTCATCTCACACGTTAGTAATGTAATGCTCAAAATTCTCCAAGCCAGGCTTCAGCAATATGTGAACCGTGAATTTCCTGATGTTCAAGCTGGTTTTAGAAAAGGCAAAGGAACCAGAGATCAAATTGCCAACATCTGCTGGATCATGGAAAAAGCAAGAGAGTTCTAGAAAAACATCTATTTCTGCTTTATTGACTATGCCAAAGCCTTTGACTGTGTGGATCACAATAAACTGTGGACAATTCCACCTGACCTGCCTCTTGAGAAATCTGTATGCAGGTCAGGAAGCAACAGTTAGAACTGGACATGGAACAACAGACTGGTTCCAAATAGGAAAAGGAGTTCATCAAGGCTGTATATTGTCACCCTGCTTATTTAACTTATATGCAGAGTACATCATGAGAAATGCTGGACTGGAAGAAACACAGGCTGGAATCAAGATTGCCAGGAGAAATATCAATAACCTCAGATATGCAGATGATACCACCCTTATGGCAGAAAGTGAAGAGGAACTCAAAAGCCTCTTGATGAAAGTGAAAGTGGAGAGTGAAAAAGTTGGCTTAAAGCTCAACATTCAGAAAACGAAGATCATGGCATCTGGTCCCATCACTTCATGGGAAATAGATGGGGAAACAGTGGAAACAGTGTCAGACTTTATTTTTTTGGGCTCCAAAATCACTGCAGACGGTGACTGCAGCCATGAAATTAAAAGACGCTTACTCCTTGGAAGGAAAGTTATGACCAACCTAGAGAGCATATTCAAAAGCAGAGACATTACTTTGCCAACAAGGGTTCATCTAGTCAAGGCTATGGTTTTTCCAGTGGTCATGTATGGATGTGACAGTTGGACTGTGAAGAAGGCTGAGCGCTGAAGAATTGATGCTTTTGAACTGTGGTGTTGGAGAAGACTCTTGAGAGTCCCTTGGACTGCAAGGAGATCCAACCAGTCCATTCTGAAGGAGATGAGCCCTGGGATTTCTTTGCAAGGAATGATGCTAAAGCTGAGACTCCAGTACTTTGGCCACCTCATGCGAAGAGCTGACTCATTGGAAAAGACTCTGATGCTGGGAGGGATTGGGGCCAGGAGGAGAAGGGGATGACAGAGGATGAGGTGGCTGGATGGCATCACTGACTCGATGGACGTGAGTCTGGGTGAACTCCGGGAGTTGGTGATGGACAGGGATGCCTGGTGTGCTTCGATTCATTGGGTCACAAAGAGTTGGACACGACTGAGTGACTGATCTGATTTGATCTGATCTGATAAGATACTTTGGACCTAAGAACCTCAATTTCCAAGAGTACAAATCCCAGAGGTTATGAGAATCACACTTGCAGATCTAAGTATCTTTTTCATAATGCAAGGTATAGCTTGTCCTGCTTTGTCTGTTAGATCCAAATACAAAAACGTATTAGCAATGACAGAGAAGCCACCATGATGAGCACGCAAGAAATGTAGAGCAATGTGATTGTACAGCCCTACTCATGTCAATGAGTGAAACTGATCTATATTTCACCTAAGGCAGAGTAGTATCCTTAACGACTTCTGCCAGAGTCATGATAAGTATTTTTATTTACACTGTTTGCTCTGAATGTTCTCATAAATGATGAGTCCATTTAAAAAATGGCAGCATCTATTCTAAGGATATTATATTGAGATAACCTATTTAAACATGTTAATGGCATTTAAATGTAAAAATTCAACTTAGACTTTGTTGCTCTTTTGGCAGTAGAACTATGGTCCATTGTTGAAAGTCAATATAAGGATGAATTTGGCATTAATAAGAACTACGGAAATGGAGTAGACACTGCCTTGAGAATATAGTGGGCTGCTTCTTATTTAAGGCTTTCAGGCACTGGTTCTAGCTTTGAATGGGAAGTTGAAATAGATTAACTTTAATGTCCCTTTCAATGCTAGGACACTGTGACTCAGAATGATTCTTGAGAGATGCTGATTGATGACTAACTACTCTAAGGAAAAGAGAATGGCTGATTTTAGGGTAATCACATAGAAGAAATAGAGATTGGCTTCACAGTGTACTGAGTTTTGCTTAGTTTCTGAGCCAGAGTTATAAAGGGAAATTGACTAGCCTTATGTCGTTTCATCTGCCACACAGAGGATTCTATTAGTCATCTGTTCTCCTCCTAATAATTTGGTATACTTTCTCCTTAAAGACTATGTGGATCATGTAACTGAAGATGTTCCTATTTTTATTTTAGTGATATGAAACGAAGGGGCAAATTTTCAGTTAAATGTTTTAACTGCATACATTCAAACTGCCTCTCTATTTATGGTTTTTCTTCCTGTTCTCAGTCTCCTATTCTAAATGACAGTGTGTTGACTCTTTATTTTTATGTTTGGCATTTATGTACATTATGCACACTTCTGAATCCCACAGATCCTTTGTGAAGTGAAATAGGAAATCAATGAAAGGATGGGTAAGTGGATGTAAGGGTAACAACTTGGCAAATCGGTGTTCTTTTTGGTAAGCACCAGTAAGTAGTGATACCATCATGCTCCATGAAGATGGAATAAGTTGTCAATCACTATTATTGCCAGTAATTTAATCCACTACCCAACATCCAAAAATTTTTTTTTTTGCTGATGGGCTCCCATTTTGGTAACTATCAGCCCTAATCCAAAATTCATTTGGAATAATGATAAATGGTGGGATCCAGTTGGCTAATAGCAAACTGATCAACAATGTTCTTGGATTTGTTTTGCATAACATTAATAGTGTTCAGTACATGTTAGATACGTATGAGAAGGTTTCTCACAATGTAAGTTCCATGTTGAACATAAAACATAAAATAACAGCTGAGTTTTATACAAGCTATTTACAATAGCTAGACTTTGGCTCCCAAAATGGCAGTACACTTGATCCGCCATCTTTGTTAGATTGAACTTGGAATTACTTCTACATGAGTAAAAAGTGACTGCTTCTCTATTATTATTACTGATCTGAGAAGGTGTAGAATGTTGTGTTCAGTTCTGGACCACATCCTTGGGAAGGACACTGAAAACCAGAAATGGATTCAGAAGAAGTTCACAAATTGATGAGGGGTTTTGGAAGCACCTTAGGCGTCACTTGCAGGAGCTGTGAATGCTTAACCTGGAAAAGTGATGGCTCTAAATTGATAAGGTTCCTTTGTTCTGATATCAGACTTAAATTTGTCCACTGTTTACTAAACTCTGTGCATAAATGGAAGTCTTCCAAAAATACAGATACCCCTATGCATATGGCATATGCTCGTTGTACCACAATGTGATTTGTGAAGTGTCTGCATGCGTGCTAAGTTGCTTCAGTTGTGTCTGACTCTTTTGAGACCCAGTGGACTGTAGCTTACCAGGCTCCTCTGTCCATAGGATTTTTCTAGGCAAGAATACTAGTGTGGGTTGCCATGCCCTCCTCCATGGACTCTTCATGACCCAAGGATCGAACCTGCGTCTCTTATGTCTCCTGCATTGGCAAGTGAATTCTTTACCACTAGTTCCACCTGGGAAGTTGCCTATGAAGTTCCTAAAAGATCCTAAAAGCTCTTGCAAAAGGTCTATAAGATGTAGTTTTCTGTTTACTGCCGGGTGGAAACCTACCTGTCAAGACCTCTTTGTATACACCTCCTAGACCGTGTTCCAGGGAAGGTCAGAGTAGATTTCGCCTGTCACTCAACTCGCCTTTTGTTTTCTTGTTGAAGGCAGCTTGGATGGGTAGGTGCAGAGATGGATGCCTGCAGTCTGATAACTGGTTCCTAGGACAGGAAGCTGAATCCGAAAGAGCCTTGATGGGACTTCCCTGGTGGTCCAGTGGTTAAGGGTCTGCCTTCTAATGCAGGGGACGGGAACGTGGGTTTGATCCCTGGTTGGGGAAGTAAGATCCCACATGCCTCTGGGCAGCTAAGCCCTTGCACCACGACAAAAGATCCTGTGTGCTGCAACTAAGACCCGGTGCAGGCAAATTGATTAATTAATATAAAAAAGAGCCTTGGTAGGGAACACTGCTTTTCCTACCCTTGCCTTTACCCCTAAAATAACTCTTGAATCTACATTTATCCCTAAGCACTATCATGGTGAGCGGGTGTAAGGGAGACATAAATTGGCTGACTTGCTCTTTCAGTGGCATAGTCTCAAGGAATTTTATAGCTTAGACATTCTGAACACTCCTGTAGTAGAACAGGCCCAGCTGATGCTGCTGATTTACTCAAGGCAGACGAGGAAGTCTCTAACAGTATTCCCTGCCAGCTCTGATACTCTCCAAGTGTCCACAGCCTGCTTGACTTCATTCGTAATGTCTGCAGACTTCTCCTTTAGTGAAAATCTACTGGCTACTAAAATATCCTAGGATTGGTGGTAACTGGAGCCATTTTTTCCCATCTACCTATTTGCCTTCACCTTCAGACAGACCCCATGAAGCAAATAGCTTGTCAGGAAGGCCCATTGTCAAAGGAGGTCATGGGGATAACATGGGGACCAGGTCTGATCAGTGACAGGCATTTGGTTAAAAAAGAGATTGTGTAGGTTTAATTAAGAATGATGGAGAAGGCAATGGCACCCCACTCCAGTACTCTTGCCTGGAAAATCCCATGGACGGAGGAGCCTGGTGGGCTGTAGTCCATGGGGTCGAGAAGAGTCGGACATGACTGAGCGACTTCACTTTCAGGCATTGGAGAAGGAAATGGCAACCCACTCCAGTGTTCTTGCCTGGAGAATCCCAGGGACGGGGGAGCCTGGTGGGCTGCCATCTATGGGGTCATACAGTCGGACATGACTGAAGTGACTTAGCAGTAGCAGCAATTAAGAATGAACATATTCTTCTATAGACAGCCAGTTGAGGGCTCTCGAATCCTTAAGTCAGGTATTGTGAAAATAAATTGGACAGGACATTATTTGATTTTGTTTTTTAGCATATGTAGCTTTCCAATTATGCATTGCTTATGCCAATAATACATTAATTTGCATTGCTTGACATTTGCATTACTTGAATAGCAGTTGAGGTATTGAAAACATGAAGCACATTGGACAAAAATTTGGCTGTAAAATTGAGCACCAATCATGGTTTAGTTGGGCATAAGTGAGTTATTTAATCCAATGAAAGAAAGAATAAACAAATGATAAAATAATATTTTTATTTTTTTAAAGACATGATTAAGGCGATTTCCATCTCTGGAAAGTTAGACAGTTTTTTTACTGGGCCAATTAGGAAGAAGTCTTGAGTGGTCTTCTATGGGAACAAAAGGAAGCAAAGAGGCATTTAAACTGGTATTTTAAGCAGAATCATCAGTAATAACATATTCTACTTAATAACAGTTTTAATTTCCCAAAGTCCTCTACATTAACCGTATCATTTTATTTTGAGGTGATTTAGGCAAATTATCACTATTATCCCATTCATTAGATAAAGAAATGGAGACAAGCAGGGTAAATAATGTGCTTAAAATTACACAGCTGGTTAATAAGTGGATTGAATCCAGGGTTCAGCTCTCTTAGCTTAGCCATTTCCTTTTTCCACTAGATTATGTCACCCCTCAAAATTTACAAATGATCTCCATCTGATTTAAACATCTTGTGGCTAAATATACCTTAATTACTTCCTTCCTTCTGTCCCCCCACCTTTTCTCACAGTCTTTCTCCACCCGCTTCCTTCCCCCTCCTCTCTTCCTTCCTTCCTTTTTCTTTCCCCCTTTCCCCTTCTTTCCTTCCCTTCCTTGTTTTCTATTTTTCTTTCTTTGCAGCACCATGACATTAGTAGACATCAGCAATCTCTTTGTTTTGGACTTATAAAACCTTTTCATCCCTCCTTCCTCATTCTGAAAGTTACCATAGCGACTTAGCATGTGCTTTGAAGGGATTATTTATGTATATAAACACACACACATATATTTGGCTTTGAATACCAAGCTCTTAAACTTGCTTACTCATAGTAACCCCCAGGCTTACATTCTTAATTTCTCATCTAAAGTATGGCGGGAGTTATTATAAAATAGCTTCTTCATAGAATGATTCTGAGGATTAAGCTTGATCATTATGTGATGGACTTACCTGAACTTCTGTTATACTGAGATGTGTGTGCTCAATAAATGGTAGCTATTGCTCTTGGATTGTTCAGTTCATGAAGCAACAATGGAACTGAAATTTAAAAGAAGACAAAAATCCATCTTCATTTCAAAGAATGCGGGTGGAGTCACAGAATACACAGCACTGATTTGAGATCAGATCCAAGCATTGTTATCAGTTGGTTTAATGCCCTTTCTGGTGAAATCCCATCAATTTTCCTATTTTCCTTGCATGTGAAAGATTTATAATGGGTTGAAAAGAAACACAGCTAGTGGGGAACGAATGAATGATGGAATTCATAATATGCCTGTGGAATCATAATCACGATTTATCAGAATGGGCAGCCTCTGATTTGTCAGGGAGGTGAGAAGTTATTTAAAGATCAGGCCTTGGAAGAAACATCTTCAGAATTTGAAAGAGAGAGTGCTAAGTTAAATACATTAGTAGGGAAAAGGAATAAGGTCCAGAGGGGAAGGGCGACTTCAGCCATGGTTTGGTCTCTTGGAGTCAATCAATATCAAAAGGGTTCCTTCCAAGAGGAATTCTAGGATTTCAGCTTCTCCAGCAGTGGACCAGTGGAGGCCCTATTCACAGCAGTGACACGTCTTAAATCAGGCCTCTCACCCTGGCTGTTGACACATAGCTGGGTGCGGACCAGCTGAGTAATTGAATATGAAGCCCCATGCCAAATGGTTCCATTCAGTTCACTAGAAAGCAATGACAGGGTTAGTGCAGGAGAGGTCAGCCTCTGTTGGGAATGTGCAGCCATGTCTGGCATCACTGACTCAGAGGAGTTGGTTTCAGCTGATTCTCAGAACCGGAAGTTCTTGTACCTCTCGGCATTTCCCCACTTCCCCACATTGCATTATAGACTTTCTTTTATTTATTTCCTTCCAAATACAGGTTTCCTAAGTTACAGCAGAAACTCTCCCCTCTGAAAGATCCAACATCTGATGTGCATTTTAACATCTCACTTCTATATGTTAATTATTTTATTTAAGAAATGGTTGGAAGCTGACTTAGGCATAGGGATATAAAATCCATTTAAAGTTTCTCTTAACGTTGTCATCCCCCCGCCTCCAGAATCTGGGCACTTGGCTAAAAGCTTAGTGTAATATTGCAGTGATGCGTGAACCCTCTCTCCCTCAGCCCCCAGTTTCTCATACCCGACCATTTCACTTCCAAGTTGGGCAACGTGCCTAAGAACAGGATCAGGCTGGCACAGTACCTACCAGAGGAGGAGGAATCCTTGCTTTCAGAGGGAAGCACTGAACCATATCTCTCAGAAGGGGAGCCTGACCCCTTCCTTCTCTTCCCACCCCCTCCATCTGGAAGAGAAGAGAAACACAGAGATGTGGAAGTTGCCAAAGTTTAATTATTTCTACTGAAAGTGCCAAAAAACCGTGAAAACTTATCCTTTAGTGAAAAGAACCCACAGGGCCTTGTGGACATTTGCAGCAGTCTGTTTGTCATTTTTTTTTCTCTCTCTTTTCTTCTTTAGTCCCCCAAGTAGCAAATTTCCATTTTTCCTTTCCAAGAAGCAAGAGGACAGATTGTCCCTTAGAGACTTCAAAGGGGTGTTTTGGATTCTGTCACCTCAGACAGAACTATTGAGACACCCTCAAATACTTCTGCATTAAGATCTACACAACCTGAAACTTCAGGAGAGCGTGTACTCACACCATCAGCTCATTGTGTCAACTATCCATCCAGACACCTTGTACTAAAATAGAGCCCATCTTTGACTAACCCATAGAGGGCCATGTCAGGAGATATTAAAATGGGTGATTTTTAATTTTTGTCTGGGAAGGGGGGCAACAAAGATTTAGACAACACAGGAACAACAATTAGAAAATTGTAATATGAAAGTGTAGGCAATTAGATGATAAACATTTTCATTAAACAACCATTATCAAGTGTTTACCATATGTCAAATCTATAGACTTTCATGGGTATTATAATTATTCCTCATGACAACTCTGTGAAAAAAAGCTAATATTGTCACTTAATAGATTCAAAGAAAGCTACATTTCCAGTAGAGATAAAGAACCTGACCAGAGTCACCCAGCTAAGGGGCAGGGCTGTAATCTCAATTCATGTCTTGTCGTCCCAAGACCAGGGAATCAAGGCCTCAGTGAAGACTTAATTAGGTAAAGGCTGATCAGGCTTGCAGATTGCCTACACTTGATTTATCTGCCTTTTCTCTCCTTGTGGCATATTTTTGGTACCTTTTAGCAATACCTGTACACTTGGATTGGTATTTACCAACCCGAAACAGGAGAAGCAAAATTCTCTCTGCTACTGGTGAGTAGGCTGAGGGGTAGTTGAGAGTATCAAGTAATTAAAATTATGTAAAAATCATCAGCGAATCACAGTGATTGTTATTTTCTAACTTTTATATCAAGAAGTAAAAACTGGTGACATTTAGAGAATAAGTTTATTCCAAAGAACAAATTTGGATGTTGAAGACTCTAAACAGCATTGCTTGAAAGAAAGAAACCTAATGTTCTTTCCACTCTTAGCAGCAAGTCTTTTCATACAAAGGAAAGTCTTTTTCATTACCAAAGGGACATTGTAGTGTTTCTGTCTTGTTGGTGACCCTTTCAAGAGCCAAACATCTTTCTTATGTTAACTGTGAAATCAGTGTGATTTGCTTTTTGATTTCATCTGTCTGTTTCTTATAAATCTTTTTCATTGTGGATTTATCACACAAGTCTGTGTAGCAGCTAAAGGCACTAAACATTAACTTCTACATTGGGGGAAATTTGTATAGAAGACGATGGTGCAACTGGGGAATTTCAATTTCAAGACCTTTTTTCTTTTCGAATCTTTGATGTACCTGATCCTTTCCTAACATCACATGGAATATAGAAATTGCCCTTAGAAGTTAAGACATTGGTTTTGTTAGTTCAGTATTAGTCTCTAGTTGAGGCTCAGGTTTTAATTTTTCAACATTTGTCAAATAATTCATTTTGTACTGAATTGGGCTCAGAGGTTACATGTATGATGACTGGGAATGGAGAGACAACATGAATGGTAAGAATTTGAGAAAAAAAAAATCAGCTGAGAGTCTTATGGGTGTTCCCTTGTAGTTAACTCTTTGTTTTTCTCTTGTTGACTTTAGAATCCTCTCTTTAACTTTTGACATTTTAATTATAATATTTCTTGCTAATGGTGCGATGCTGTGCTCAGTTGTGTCTAACTCTTTGAGACCCCACAACTCCACATGCTGTAGCTAGCTTGACTTTTCTGTCCATAGGATTCTCCTGGCAAGAATACTGGAGTGGGTTGTCATTTTCTTCTCCAGGGCATCTTCCCCACCCAAGGATCGAACTTGCTGCATTGCAGGCAGATTAGTTACTGCTGAGCCATCAGAGAAGCCCTTATAAAATGTCTTAGGTTTGGACAAATATATGCAACATTAGGGTATCATACAGGATAGTTTCAATGCCCTAAAAGTCCTCTGTGCTATGTCTCTTCATCCTTCCCCGGCAACCACAGATCTTTTACTGTTTGCATAGTTTTGCCTTTTTCAGAGTGTTATACAGTTGGAATCATACAGTGTATATTCTTTTCAGGGCGGATTCTTTCACTTAGAAATATGCATTTAAGCTGCCTCCATGTCTTTTCATGGTTTTGATAGCTCATGTCTTTTTAGTGTTGAATAATATTCCATTGTCGGAATTTACTGCAGTTCATTATTCATTCACCTACTGAAGAATGTCTTGATTGCTTCCAAGTTTGGGCAACTACAACTAAAGCTACTATAAAACATCCATGTGCAGGTTCGTGTATACAACGTTCAATTCCTTTGAGTAGATACTGAGAGTGTGACTGCTGGATTGTATGGTAAGGCTACGTTTAATGTTGTAAGAAATCGCCCAAATGTCTTCCAAAGTGACTGCCCCATTTTGCATTAGCAGCAGCAATGAGTGAGAGTTCATGTTGCTCCAGGTCCTTATCTGCACTTGATGTTGTCTGTACTTTGAATTTGGACCATTTTTATAGGTGAGGAGTAGTATCTCATTGTTTTGATCATAAGTTCCTCATGAAACAGGATAAAGAGCATCTTTTCATATCTTATTTGCCATCTGTATGTATTCTTTGGTGTGGTGTCTGCTTAGATCTCCCCCTCACCCCTGTTTCTAATTGGATTGTTTTCTTATTGATGAGTTTTAAACTATGCTTTGGTTTTGATTTCTGGTGTCTCAGAGGGAAAGTCCTATGAAGAAATAGTTGTATTATGCACATTTCATTTTTCTCCAACTGAGATATAAGAAAAATCTTGGCAGTGAATGGATACATTGTCAGACGTTTGCAAATTATTATGATATTTGAGGTTATGCCTATAAAGAGAAGCATGCACTGGATAAGCCAGAGGACCAATTTATAACCAAGTACTATCATCCACATTTGGTACCTGCATTTTCATTGGTATTTACAATTGCTTTGACATCAATGACACTGAAGTGACATAATTCGTTTTTAATGCAGTACTTTTCAAACCAAGTTCAATAGATGCATGCTAATCTGTGGATATATTGTTTGAAATCCAGAAAAGTTTTGTCCCTTTATTCAATAATGAGGAGCACCAGAAATATGTGTCTTTGATCTCAAACTACAATAATTTCCACAGTGCTATCAGAGACTTTCTTTGCTTTGGCTAGAGACAGGCTTGGGCCAGTTTCTTGTCCTTTCTCACTAATTCATTTCTGAATTGCAGATTTTTTTTTCAAACCAGGGATGCAAAAGCAGGGAAAACTGTGTGTCCAAACACATCCTTGTCTTTTTCCCTATTGACAAGATGACCTACAAATGGGGCTTAAGACTGTGGACTTATAACTTCTCATTGGGAAGTAAAATGCTTGGGTCCTGAGAAATACAAAGGAGATAGAGGAAAAGCAAAAAAGACCTTCAACTGCCTCCTTCCCCGAGAGTCCATTTTATGTGACCTTGGGATATACTGCAGGATTCACAGTGGGTACATGTTGATAGGAAACTGGATAACATTATCCACTGGAAAGGGTGGCTTGGTCATTGCATGCTAGAAAAATGGAGACCTGAGTCCAATCTGATTTTTCAAGGGAAGTTGTGAATGAGATTTTCATGTGAAATCTCCTAATTTTCAAATATTGGCAGTGAGTTCATATCTTGTTCACAGCCCTGTGACCTTAATAAAATGTATCTGTGGATGAGATCTGGCCTGCTACAGGGCTTCCAGCTGATGACGTCCACTCTATGTGGGTTCATTTTGCTGCTGCTGGTGTTCATTTTGATGATGATTTGCTGATGAGAAATTGCACTTTGACAAACACAAGGCAGCTATTTAAAAACATACACAGGAAACACCTTTAGTTTAATTTCATAAGCATATACTTCTTTGATTTTGAAAATATTCATGCCAAAACATCTTGGTCGACTCTCCTGAATATGGGAGATGACACTCCCTTTCTGCATGCTGCCTAATCTATCGAACACTTACCCACAGAGAGAAATCCATTCTTGAAGGCACTGTAGTTTTACCCAGGTAAAGATTTATAAAACTGGCCCTCTGTGTGTGGGTGACTAGACCTCAAGACCTGTGCACCAGGCAGGCTCTGATGAAAGGAGGATTATAAAGGGAGCAGGATGGAGAAGAGACTCAGAACAGAAATTTCAGGAAGCAGAGTTGCTAGGTTGCAGAGGCCTGGAAGTTAGCCCTCACATAATGTTACAGGTCTTTGAAGCTCCATGGAAGATGAACGTGGTCACCTGAGAAACAGCCCCTGGTGTTTCTTACGTCAGAAAAGCCTTATGTCTGGGCTTACACATACTTCATTTATATATAAGTAGTTGTGGTAGGAAATAGAGATACCAATGAAGGGCAATGTGGTGTTCTAGGAGTTGATTTGTATTTATTTACTCTTGGGCTTTGTCTTCCCTGGTGGCTCAGATGTTAAAGAATCTGCCTGCAATGCAGGAGACCTGGGTTCAATGCCTGGGTTGAGAGGATCCACTGGAGGAGGGCATGGCAACCCACTCCAGTATTCTTGACTAGAGAATTCCACGGACAGTGGAGCCTGGCGGGCTACAGTCCATGGGATCACAAGGAGTTGGACACATTTGAAGTGATTTAGCATGCACAGCTCAGTCAATTAAGTGAAGACAGTCATTGCATATTTTTGTCATTAGAGAACTGTGGTTGTGAAAAGTGCAGGTAACTGGGTTTCACCAGAGCCATGCTGTAGGTTTAACACTAGTGAAAAAAGATCCAGTACAACTGTCCAGAAAGAGGAAAACTTAAGTCAACCAACTGTTTGTTTGTTTGTTTGTTTGTCCGTGTGATACTACACAAAAGTTTAAGATCAAGCAAGCTTGAATGCTTAAAAAAAATATTCAGTGTGTAGCAGATGGATTTTAAAGATCTACCTCTGGGTCCTTAGTTATGAAGAGACACTTTCTTGGATGGGAATGAAGCATGTAGCTTGGTGATAGCTAAGAAAATTAGCTTGTTCTGCCCCACAGAGAAATAGATAAACTAACAAAGTTTCCTAGGCTACATAATGCTGTTCTTGGAAACTTCCGCCTCTCAGAGTGAATCCTGGTCTTTCCAACTGCACCACCACCTCCCTCCCCTCCAACCACCCACCCCCCATGCCCCCCCGCCACTCACTGTCAGTGTTTAAAATGGGAAACTCTCGAATCTGGCTCCTAAACCATTTCCAGCAAATCTGTGAGGGAATGAAAAGGACCTCTGATTTAGACTTGGACTATAAAGCTCCGTTTCACACTCTTTTGAGACATTCCAAGAGGCCTCCAAAATCAGCCCTTACCTCATTTCCATAAGCACGTTTTTTCGCTTTTCTTCTTTCTTCTCTTCCCTCCAATCTCTTGCTTTTTGCCTTACATTACATATTTGTAGGGTACGTGATATCTAAGAGACGCTGTGCTATGCTCTAGTGTTTTCCGAAAGTTTTCCTGTTCCTCTCAGGTTCGAAGGCTTTGTTAACAATTTTAGCCACTCGTTATGTAGAAATAAATAATAGAATTATTTATTAGAGAATTGTGAAGCTTACTTTCAACATACTAACATTAAAGGAAAAGAGAAAGAGAAACAGTAGAGGATACACCACCAAATTGGGTTTTGACCAACATCCTGACTTAAACAGTTCTGGGAAGTCCCATATCACAGTACATCTGGAGTCCCAATTGGGAAAAGGTCCCAGGCAGGGTGTCTACCCTGTGGATGAGACTTCAATGATTGCAGTTCTGGCTTCTCATTTATATTCCCAGTGAAAAGTGAAAGTGAAAGTCACTCAGTTGTGTCCAACTCTTTGCGACCCTATGGTCTATACAGTCCATGGAATTCTCCAGGCCATAATACTGGAGTGGGTAGCCTTTCCCTTCTCCAGGGGATCTTCCTATTCTTCCAGGGATCGAAGCCAGCTCTCCCACATTGCAGGCAGATTCTTTGCCAGCTGAGCCACAAGGGAAGCCCAAGAATACTGGAGTGGGTAGCCTATCCTTTCTCCAGAGGATCTTCCTGACCCAGGAATCAAACTGGGGTCTCCTGCATTGCAGGTGGATTCTTTACCACCTGAGCTATAAGGGGAGCTTTTCTTTCTTCTTAAGAGCAAGTATTTTAATTTCATAGCTGCAGTCACTATCAGCAGTGGTTTTGAAGTCCAAGAAAATAAGATCTGTCACTGTTTCCATTGTTTCCCCATATACTTACCATGAAGTCATAGCTGGATGCCATGATCTTCATTTTTTGAATGCTGAGTTTTAAGCCAGTTGTTTTCACTCTCTTCTTTCACTGTCTTCAAGAGGCTCTTCAGTTCTTCTTAATTTTCTGCCATTAGGGTGGTGTCATCTGCATTTCTGAGGTTACTGATATTTCTCCCGGCAATCTTGATTCCAGCTTTTGCTTCATCCAGCCTGGCATTTCCCATAATGTACTCTGCATGTAAGTTAAATAAACAGTGTGACAATAGACAGTCTTGAAGTACTCCTTTCACAATTTGGAACCACTCTGTGGTTCTAGGTCCAGTTCTGTTACTTCTTGACCTACATACAGATTTCTTAGGAGGCAGATGAGGTGGTCTGGTATTCCCATCTCTTGAAAAAATTTTCAGTTTGTCATTATCCACACAGTCAAAGGTTTTGGTGTACTCAGTAAAGCAGAAGTAGATGTTTTTCTGGAACTCTCTTGCTTTTTCTAGGATCCAACAGATGTTGGAAATTTGATCTCTGGTTCCTCTGCCTTTTCTAAACCCAACTTGGACATCTGGAAGTTCATGGCTCCCATACTGTTGAAGCCTGGCTTGGAGAATTTTGAGCATTGCTTTGCTAGCATGTGAGATGAGTGCAATTGTGTGGTAGTTTGAGCATTCTTTGGCATTACCTTTCTTTGGAATTGAAATGAAAACTGACCCTTTCCAGTCCTGTGGCCACTGCTGACTTTTCAAAGTGGCTGGCATATTAAGTGAAGCACTTTAACAGCATCATCTTTCAGGACTTTAAATAGTTTATCTGGAATTCCATCACCTCCACTAGCTTTGTTTGTAGTGATGCTTCCTAAGGCCTACTTGACTTCACACTCCAGGATGTCTGACTCTAGGTGAGTGATCACACCATCGTGGTTATCTGGGTCGTTAAACTCTGTTTTGTATAGTTCTCCTGTGTATTCTTGCCACCTCTTCTTAATATCTTCTGCTTCTGTTAGGTCCATACTGTTTTTGTCCTGTATTGTGCCTATATTCACTAGAAAAATTCCCTTGGTATCTCTAATTTTCTTGAAAAGATCTCTAGCCTTTCCCGTTCTGTTGTTTTCCTCTTTCGTTTCAGTGATCACTGAGAAAGGCTTTCTTTTCTCTCCTTTATATTCTTTGGAATTGTGCATTCAGATGGGTATATCTTTCCTTTTCTCCTTTGCCTTTCACTTCTCTTCTTTTCTCAGCTGTTTGTAAGTCCTCGTCAGACAACCATTTTGTCCTTTTTCATTTCTTTTTATTAGGGATAGTGTTGATCACTGCCTGCTGTTCAATGTCAGGAACCTCTGTCCATATATCTTCAGGTACTCTGTCTATCAAATCTAATCCCTCAAATCTATTTGTCACTTACACTGTATAATCATAAGGAATTTGGTTTAGGTCATACCTGAATGACCTAAATTTGATTCAGGTCATACCTGAATCAAATGAATGGTCTAGTGGTTTTCCCTACTTTCTTCAGTTTAAGTCTGAATTTTGCAATAAGCATTCCATGATCTGGGCTTCCCCACTGGTTCAGTGGTAAACAATTTGCCTGCAATACAGGAGACATGGATTTGATCCCTGGGTTGGGAAGATCCTCTGCAAGTGGAAATGGCCACCCACTCCAGTATTCTTGTCTGGAGAATCCCATGGATAGAGGAGCCTGGCAGGCTACAGTCCATAAGGTCACAAATAGTTGGACATGACTGAAATGACTAAACATGCATGAGCATGGTCTGAGCCACAGTCAGCTCCCAGTCTTGTTTTTGCTGACTGTATAGAGCTTTTCAATCTTCAGCTGCAAAAAATATAATCAATTTGATTTTGATATTGACCATCTGGTGATGTCCATGTGTAGAGTCTTCTCTTGTGTTGTTGGAAGAGGGTGTTTGGTATGACCAGTGCATTCTCTTGGCAAAACTCTATTAGCCTTTGACCTGCTTCATTCCATATTCCAAGGCCAAATTTGCCTGTTACTCCAGGTGTTTTTTGACTTCCTACTTTTGCATTCCAGTCCCCTATAATGAAAAGGACATCTTTTTTGGGTGTTAGTTCTAAAAGGTCTTGTAGGTCTTCATAGAACCATTCAACTTCAGCTTCTTCAGCGTTACTGGTTGGGGCATAGACTTGGATTACTGTGATATTGAATGGTTTGCCTTGGAAACGAACAGAGATCATTCTGTCGTTTTTGAGATTGCATCCAAGTACTGCATTTCGGACTCTTTTGTTGACCATGATGGCTACTCCATTTCTTCTAAGTCATTCCTGCCCGCAGTAGTAGATATAATGGTCATCTGAGTTAAATTTACCCATTCCAGTCCATTTTAGTTTGCTGATTCCTAGAATGTCGACGTTCATTCTTGGCATCTCCTGTTTGATCACTTCCAATTTGCCTTGATTCATGGACCTAACATTATAGGTTCCTATGCAATATTACTCTTTACAGCATTGGACCTTGTTTCTATCACCAGTCACATCCACAGCTGGGTATTGTTTTTGCTTTGGCTCCATCCCATCATTCTTTCTGGAGTTATTTCTCTACTGTTCTCCAGTAGCATATTGGGCACCTACCGACCTGGGGAGTTCCTCTTTCAGAATCCTATCATTTTGCCTTTTCATACTGTTCATGGGGTTCTCAAGGCAAGAATACTGAAGTGGTTTGCCGTTCCCTTCTCCAGTGGACCACATTCTGTCAGACCTCTCCACCATGACCCAGTATGTGGTTCCTTCTAAATCAGCAGGCACCTGGCCGTTGCTTCTCTGTAACACCAAACCAGGAGAAAATCCTAAATCTCTTTGGAGAATATTTCAGTAGGGAGGGTACAAAATATGCTGTTAGTTATTTGTATCCATTTGGAAGCCATTCAGTTTGTCTAGGGCAGAGAATTTGAACCCAACTGGAAATCTAAAGAGGAAACTTCCCTCGTGATCCAGTGGTTAAGAACCCACCTGCCAATGCAGGGGATCCAGGTTCCATCCTTGGTCAGGGAAGATCCCACGTGACCCAGGGCAATTGAGCCTGTGGGCCACAACTACAGTGCTTGTGCGCTAGAGCACCCGAGTAGCAACTACCGAGCCCAGTCGCTACAACTACTGAAGCCCACAAGCTCTAGAGCCCGTGGTCTGCAACAAGGGAAGCCACTGCAATGAGAAGCCCGCACACCGCAAGGAGAGAAATCCCATGCACAGCAAGGAAGGCCCAACACAGCCAATAGATGACAAATAAATAAATTAATCAAAAAAAAAATAAAAAGAGAGATAGTAAGAAGAATATTCAGCAGCATGGGGGACAAAGCTAATCACAAATGCTACAAGGTACAAGTCCAGTGAATTAGAGAATGTGGAGATTTCTACAGATCTGTTGCAGCCCCTTCAGCCAAGGATTTTTTTCTCCCCACTCCAACCCCTATCCTGTAATCTAATCAGAAAGTAGAAAAGCAATGTACATTTCTGTGGGATTTTTATTATCATCACATTATTTTTTAAAGTATGATATCCAGCGGGCTCCAGTGGCCAAAGAAGTGGCTCTGATTAAGAGAGCAAGCCCATTTGTGAGATACTGTGGAAACAGTGGCGACATGCAAAAAAGGCTCAAGGCAGTTTACTGTAAACTCGGGGTGAGTCAACAGGACAAGATTGCCAAGAAGTTTAATTTGATCTTGTGCTGCCTTAGAAGCCAGTATTTAAAATAAGTGGCGGATGGGTGATGCGCCTTTCTGCAGGGATCAGAACACACCTGGAGTATTGTCATTTGGTTGTGAACCTCATCCTTTAAAGCAGTATACCAAATAAGCCCCAGATCTAAAACCCAGATTAGACTCTTGCTGCTCTGCCCTTTACCTCTTGGAAAGTTGTGTAGGGAGGGGAGAAGGGACTCTGAAGAGACTGTATCTTGACCAGAAGGAGACAGAATCACCCAGGTGAAGCATCTTTGAATATACGAATAGAAGCCCCCAGAATTGAGTCTGAGAGCTGATATAGTCTTTGCTTAAGTCACTTCCCAAACATCTCTCCCCAGAAGGTCTTCCCAGAGCTGCTTTAAAAGAGCATTCCCTCCCCCTGCACTGTACCCCCCTTTACTTAAATTTATTTGTTTATTGGAGTATAGTTGCTTTACAATATTATGTTAGTTTCTGGTTTACACTAAATCAAAAAAGATATATGTTTACACTGTTGTTGTTTAGTCGCTAAGTCCTGTCTGACTCTTTGCAACCCCATGGACGGTAGCCCACCGGGTTCCTCTGTCCATGGAATTCTCTAGGCAAGAATACTGGTCTGAGCCACCAGGGAAGCCCACAGTAGGGTGAGTGATAAATGGTTCATGAGACAGGACTGGGCATGTAGATGACACTGTCTCAAAATGTCCTGACTGGTGTGTGAACACAGAATTCCATACTTCTTGTCTCATTTTGTTATGGACTTGACTTGTTCTTGACCCTGGAAAAGCTATATTGTATGTTTCCATAAAGCCAAGTCATTTATTATTTCTCCAAATTCATAGGTTTGAGAGTATGATCATACTTGACTTTCTATAAACAAAAATGTTCAAGAATTTTTGCCATTTACCATAAATGTGTCAGATTTTAGACATTTACATTGGCTATCTACCGTTGCACCAATTTTCCTATCTTTTTATCATTGATACTTAAAGTTGATTTAAGAAGGAGAAAAAGAAAGAAAGAAATCTGAAGGGCTAGTCCTATATCTTAGTTCTTAGTGAGTATTGTGAAAAAGGACTATCTCTTCTGCCTCCTCCATCACCAGCAATGGTTCCATTGCTCGCTGGTATGAGTTTGTGTTGTAATACTTTACTATTAATAAACATAATCACCTTCCAGTTTAAGTGTTGCTTCCTTCAGTCTCTCTCTGCTTAAATGTGAGAATTAGCTCAGGGCTTCTTAGCCTTGGCAAGCTACCTTTGGCCTGCCTTGCCCTTTGATCTGTGATTTCTAATTACATTTCATAAGGGTTCCTGCTTTTACACAATTTATTGACCCTTTGACAGGAATTTGGGCTAGTGTCATTTGAGAGAATTGATGTTTTTTGCAATCTGACAGCTGTTTGGATTTCAGAGTCAATAGCTGAGGATGATATTCTTGTGACCTTTAGAGTCACTGTTTTCTTTTGCTTTAAGGACCAGACACAAGAGATTTGAAAGAACTGCACAAACTGACTTTGACAGTTGGAAACATGATGCTTCTGACTAAAGCACGAAGGACTTTGTGTTCAAAATCTAAAACTGTCTAGAAGACAGTTGAGGATGAGAAACTGTATTGAATTGTCATCTACTAATTAATTGTATAAGTGATGATACCTTGTAATATGTGATAAAGTCTGACAATTGGAGCTTCAACTAGTATTGTAAAATTTTAGTGGGGTAGATGAGAATATGATGTCATTGAAATCATAGCCATACATATTTTATATATTAAGTGAAACTGTATCTAGCTTCTATACTACATATATAAGTGAAATATATGCATTTTACTTATATATAAAGTGAAACTGTATGAAATCTATGCTCTTGTCATACATTGAAAATAATTGACAGCATCAGTTATGTATGGTTCAGTTTTATATCACACACAGATGAGCATGGGGTAGGTGGGAAGAGAGAGAAAGAGGGAAGGAAAGATTGTGAAAGAAATTAATTCATTGTCTCAACGCAAGTGCTTAGCAATAGAACTTTGATAGTAAAGTGTTGTTTTGCCACTTACTAAATCATGTTATTGCTGTGGTTCCATGATGATACAGTAGTAGTGGATCTTATATTTATTGAGGTTCTATCCTTGGGTCAGGACGATCTCTTGGAGAAGGGAATGGCAACCCAATTCAGTATTCTTGCCTGGAGAATTCCACGGACAGAGGAGCCTGGTGGGCTCCAATACATGAGGTCACCAAGAGTCGGACACGACTGAGAAACTGACACTCACTTTCCTATGAGTCAAATATTTAAAAATTTTTATTTAATCATAATATTCCTGAGAGGTAGGCCTTTTTAATCCTCATTTTGAAGATGCAATTCAAAGAGAGGGGACAAGTATCACAAAGCTACAAACTGAGGAAACAGGACTCACCCTACAGGATACTCCCATCTAAGACTTAGCTTTCCTTATGCATATTTTGGAAACTGAAGTCCTGATAGAATATTCAATCAGGGGAGCAAATTATGAACCACAAAATTACTCTTAAATTCCAAACAGTGCAGGAGGCTAATTTTGACGCCAGAGAAGAGAATTTAAATTTAAAAAGCCAAAAATTAAATATATATATATACACACACATAGATTTTATATATATATATATATGTGTGTGTATGTATATAGATAGATATAGATAGATAGAGTGCATAGTCTTTCCTTTAAATAACTGCAATTTTGGTTAAGAACAACAAACTGCACCATGGTTTTCTCATTTATAAAACATGAGGATTAGGCTATGGTGATTTAAAAGACTTTCCCACTGTGGGAATATGATTCATTGAATTTAAAGTGACATGGACAGATTGATTAAGGTCATGAAACAAACGGAGCTAAAACATCTTCCTTTGGGTGTGGTTCCAGGACCACCCTCATCAGAATCACTTGCACCTTTTATTAAAAGTATAGATTTCTGAGCTCCAGCACCAGAACTACAGAGTGTTCCGTAAGTCCTTAGAGCCAGGGAATCTATATTTTAACTGTCTTTTCCAAAAGCCTGGCATTGAGTAACTGCTATGTAAATGAATGGTAATTCTGTAACATGAATACTACTAATTATTCTTACATACCTGACATTTGAGAACCACTAAGCCAGAGTGTGGTATAACAATACATTCAGGTGTACTGGATATTGAATACCCATCCTGATCAGAAAACAGGAAAGTAGATCCCATCTTGACCTACTGTAACATCTGGTGAAAAAGTTTGGAGTTTATTTTGAGTTTTTATTTTTTTCTCTATGGATCCTATTGCATCCTGCACTAAGAAAAACATGAAAGTGTTAGTCGCTCGATTATGTCTGACTCTACGACGCCACAGACTATAGCCCTCCAGGCTCCTCTGTGCATGGAATTCTCTAGGCAAGAATACTGGAGTGGGTTACCATTTCCTCCTCCAGGGGATCTTCCCAACCCAGGGACTGAACCTTGAACCAGGGGGATTCTTTACCATCTTAGCCACCAGGGAAGCCCTCACTAACATCTAACATTAACCCTTTCCCTTGGGCTACAACCTTTTTTACAACCCTTGCCTTTATTTTATAATTGCTCCTTCCCTTAGACCTAAGAACAAATGCAGACAGTAAATGTCAGTAGTGCCCATTTAGAGCCTAGAAGAAGAAAAATATGACTTTAAGAGTAAAACGTTTTGCAGGCCTTTCTGTGACTGTGGTATCTGGGTCTGTATACATACCTGCATACCCAGGTATCTGTGGCCAGGGGAAGCAATGATCTGGTTCAGACCTCTTCTTCATTCATTAATTAATCGTGAGGCTAATATATATTGAAGGCCAACATAAGCAAGAAACCATGCTATGACAAAGTGCAGTTGCTCAGTTGTGTCTGACACTATGCAACTCCATAGACCGGGGCCCCCCAGGCTCTTCTGTCCATGAGGATTCTCCAGGCAAGAATGCTGGAGTGAGTTGCCATGCCATCCTCTAAGGGATCTTCCCAACCCAGGGATCAAACCCAGGTCTCCCACACTGCCGGCAGATTCTTTACCATCTGAGCCACCAAGGAAGCCCAAGAACACTGGAGTTCGGAGCCTATCCTACAACCAAGAGATATTTATTTCAACTATAGTGTCAGGTGGACTTACCTGTGGCTTAACGGTAAAGAATCTGCCTGCAATGCAGAAGCTGCAGGAAACGTCATTTCGTTCTCTGGGTTGGGCAGATCCCCTGGAGGAGGGCATGGCAACCCACTCCAGTATCACTGCCTAGAGAATTCCATGGGCAGAGGAGGCTGGTGGGCTATATAGTCCATGGGGTCACACAGAGTCGGACACGACTAAAGCGACTTAGCATGCACACGTGTGTACTGTCAGGTGCCTAAGAGGTACTCAATACAACTTTTAAAATAGACGTGACATCTGTCTTCACCAAACCTACAATGTCTTCCATTTATAGAGACCCCACTGTATTTTGTGTCTGGCCAAAAATCAAAGATCACCTGTGAAGAGAAGAGCCTCTTAAGATCTAACTCGTGACTTCCAGTTTTTCCCTTTCTCCATGCTTCACTTTTAATATCCTACAACAGAATGAAAAGTTCAGTGGAAAATGATAAAGTTGAGATTTCATTAGCTTTTGATATCACTGGTCCTTGGGGAGAAAAGTCACATTTTTGGGTGACCTTTTTAGCTAATTCACAGCCAGGAGAAAATCATTGTCAGGATCTTTTCTATTTATAGGGATTTAGACTCTGCTGGTAAAGCATGGTCCTATGGGGTGGGCTGTGCTATGGGGGTGAACAGAGATGGAGTGTGGGTCTCATCCTTTTGGCCTCTGACTCCCAGATCCTGGGCCACAGCAGCTAGAAGAATGAGATCAGACTGTGACACGTAGCGGTATAGTACCGAGAGGAGAGAGAGCTTACTGCTGACCTGAAAATCAAGGAAGATTTCTCAGCAGAAGGGACATTTGGATTAAGCCTTATATTATATGTGATCAGGCCTTTGACAGATGGAGCAGGGAGGCCAATTCAGATGGCAGTTGCCACACATAACACAGCAACTGAGGTGAAGGAGCAGATGCACGTAGAGAGAACATGTGAAAACGCTTGGTTTCTGCAAGGGTCTTCTCCTCGGTATTTCCCTATAGAGTTAAGTCACGTTTCTTTGATCAGAACCTAGTCTTTCAAGATCGAGGGTTTTCCAGGCTCACCACCTGTCTTGGCCACATAACCATTCTTCCGGACAAGCTGGGTCACTACTGACCTCAGCATGTTTTGATTAAAACAGCACGGTCTCCAGTAATATCCCTTATTTGTGAGTTTCCCCGATGGAAAAGGGGGCACCAAATTGGTGGTGTCAGGTACAATTCCCATCAATAGAAGATGAAGAGAAAGGTCCATGAGGTCACATACAGTCTGTCTCTTAAGCATCAGGGCAGGACAATGATGGGATGTGTTTATTTTCTCACAGTCTGTTAGGACTCAGACTTACATGTTTCCATTCATAGAGTACCTCTCCAAAAAGGCAATGACATCACTTGGGAAAAGGCTAAAGGTCACTTGAAATCTGACTTAAGGAGAGATACAGTAAAGTTCAGGCTGTCAGGAAGTTTGCACTGAGGTCCCTCTGGGTTTTCTTCTCACTTACTAACTTACTCTCTTGTGATGCTCTAAGCAATTGCACCCTTGCCTGTAGGCTGCCACCCACCACTCACCCAACCCCAGCCCTCCTCCCAGGGCTTCCCCAGTGACCTTAATTATCACCTCCTCAAGTGCACATACTTATTGCTTTTCATCTGTCCCCAGAAACTGATCCATCCTCTGCAGGCATCCCTGCTATTTAACTCTTTCATCAGTTTCTTATCCAGAGCTGGTGCATTTCCACATCCTAGAAAATCTATCCTCTCATTAGATCCTCATAAAAAGGGACTTTGCAACCTACCAGCTGTGTGATTTTTCCACCTCTGAAACTGAACTTCGAAATGTTGGCTCTTTTTTTCCCCTCCCTGCTACAGCATCGCATGACTGGTCTAAATCCCAGTTGCTGCCTGCATGTCACTTTTCACCATTCTTTTTCAAGTTTGCTCTGTGCTTTGAATATTTCTCTTCAAAGGGAAGGGCTGCTCTTTCCCTCCAGTTAAGTCTCCCTTTATTATACTCTGCTCTCTCGTTGCTATTGCTGCTATGTTCCCCTGCCTGTCTCTTCTTCTTTCCCTGACATTTGCAACCCTTTCAGTTTGGAATCACCTGAGACTTTTCCTTCGTGTGAGGTCTTCCTTTGCACGTTGGGGCATGAATATAAATGAGAATACAACCAAAGGTAACAACCATCCTTGCAGATTTTATTTGGTTATGCGGCTCTGCTGTTAAATCTTTCTGTATTCTAATACAGTGTTGAACAAGGATGACTCTCTGCTGTAAGATTTGGGGCAGTCGCCTGGGATGGTGGGGCAAGTGCAGTGCTTGGACTTAACAATCCAGGTTCAAATCCTGGCTCTCCCACTTACTACCCAGGGGTTTGCATTAGCTACTGATTTTATATTCAGTTGCTGTGTCTGACTCTGTGAACCCATGGACTGTAGCCTGACAGGCTCCTCTGTCCATGGGATTTCCCAGGCAGGAATACTGGATTGGGTTGCCATTTCCTCCTCCAGGGCATCTTCCCAACCCAGGCATCAGACCTACATCTTCTGAGTATCCTGCCTTGGCAGGCAGATTCTTTAGCTCTGGGCTATCTGGGAAGCCCAGATGTGTTAGTTCAGGTTACAAATGGCCACAAACAGGATGGCTTACAATTGTTAGTGCACGTTTGTGTGCCCAACACACAGTGAGACCAAAATGTCTCAGATTGCAGCTGAGAAAGTTTTTTTGGAGGCCATGCAAGGACACAGATGGCTCAGGACCCAAGACCCTGAGGTCCCCGAAGGGTTTCATCAAAGCATTTTTAAAAGCTAGGTGGGTGGGAGGGGGTCGTGCACAAGTCTCTGACTGGCTGATGGTAACAAAACAGGGTGGGGTTACTGGGGTCAGCATGATCAGTTTTTAGGCTCCAGGAGGCCTGGGACTGTGTGTGTGTGGCCCTCGAATAGTTAATATTCCGTGTGGTGGGAGCTTTTCACATCTGGGAAACAACTCTGAAAATTTGCATCAAATACTATTATCTAGGTGCTTCAGGGAGGAGCTAAAACAGAGGATATGGGGAAAGGCATGTCCACGCCCAGCCCCCACAAGGCTGCATAGGGTCCTGTCTGGTCACAAGATGACAGCGATGTATTCTCTGATGGTTTTGGACTATAGTTCAATGTCAAGGACTGGTTCCTTCTGAAGTCCGGAGGTGAAACCTGTGACAAGCTTCTCTTCCAGCTTCCGGTGGTGGCCACAATCCTTAGGCTTTTGGCTTGTAGATGTATCACTCCAGTCTCTACCTTCATCTTTTCGTGGCTGTGTCTCTGTATCCTCTCTTCTTATTATAAGAATGTCAGTCATTGGATTTAGAGCCCACCTTAAATCCAATATGAGAGCATCTTAAGATCCACTTAAGGGACTTGCCTGACAGTCCAGTGGTTAAGATACTGTGCAATACTAGATGCTTGGGGCTGGTGCACTGGGATGACCCAGAGGGATGGTATGTGGAGGGAGGAGGGAGGAGGGTTCAGGATTGGGAACACATGTATACCTGTGGCGGATTCATTTCAATATTTGGCAAAACCAATACAATATTGTAAAGTTTAAAAAAAAAAGAATGATATATGTATAACTGATTCACTTTGCTGTACAGCAAAAACTAACACTGTAAATGAACTATACTGTAATAAAAATTACTTAAAAAAAAAAAAAAAGATACTGTGCTTCCAATGCAGGGGCTATGGGTTCAATCCCCAGTCAGGGAATTAAGATCCCGCATGCTTCATGGTGTGGTAAAAAATAATAATAAAAAGATTGCCTTAATTACACCTGGCAGGACTCTACTTCCAAATAAGATTACGCTCACAGGTACCTGTGGTTAGAACCTGGGGATATCATTTTAGGGGACACTATTCACCCCACTATAATCTTAGTTAAAATTTTAAATCTCAAACAGTTTTAAGTCTGTTTCCTCAGCTATAAAATTTGGATAATATTGCCAGCGAGAGTAGTTGTTGAGGGAAATAAATCACAAAATGTTTGGAAATTCTCTAACATTATAGAAGATGTTGTCTTAAAAAATGCACAATGTGAGAGTGGTAAGTTAAATTTTATTTGGGGCAAAATGAGGATGGCAGCCTGGGAGATAACTCCTCAGGTAGCTCGGAGAAACTGCTCCAAAGAGGCAAGGCAGAAAGGTCAGCATTCATGTGATTTTGTTGAAGGACGAATACATGCAATCAAGTGCATATTTTTCCAGAAGTTTTCTACTAGTCTCATGACGCCTTTCTAGTCACAAGGAACAGTAGTCACCATGAAGGATTTAGTGCTTTGTAGGTATGCTGCTGCTGCTGCTGTTAAGTAGCTTCAGTCGTGTCCGACTCTGTGTGGCCCCATAGATGGCAGCCCAGCAGGCTCCCCTGACCCTGGGATTCCCCAGGCAAGGACACTGGAGCGGGTTGCCATTTCCTTCTCCAATGCATGCATGCATGCTAAGTTGCTTCAGTCATGTCCGACTCTGTGCGACCCTGTGGACAGAAGCCCACCAGGCCCCTCTGTCCACAGGATTCTCTAGGCAAGAATACCGGAGTGGGTGCCAGTTCCTTCTCCCCTTGTAGGTATGGAGAGATATAATATTTGGGCTCATAAAATCAGCTCTTGAGAATCTCTATCTGAAGACATGTCCTCCCAGGTTTTCCCTGGGCACAGAGGGCCTCATTTCTGCTCTCCACCCTGAACTCCTCTTACGAGGTGTTGAAAATCAGCAGCTACAGCAGCACATGATTTAATCCTTGAGGTAGATGGCAAGTACCAATTTGCAATTGACAAGGGCATATACTAAGTCATCAGTAAATATCAATTCCCTTCTCCAAAAGTCCAATGGCTCTTTGGGTATGGCACGTTGGAAAACATATGTGATATAATTTACAGATTGGAAAATTAGTTGTCCCAGATCTAGTGCTGTATTTCTATACGAAATTGAGAAATAAGTTTTCCCTCTAATTCAACTACAAGACAAAATTGGAGATTTTGGAGAAGAAGGGGTGCAGACGAAAGCCAGGCAGGCCTAATTCTTTCAGAATATGTATTTATTGAACACCTATTAAATACTGGTGGCTCAGATGGCAAAAAAATCTGCCTGTAATGCAGGAGTCCTGAGTTTAATCCCTAGTTCGGGAAGATCCCCTGGAGGAGGAAATGGCCATCCACTCTACCATTTCTGCCTAGAGAATTCCATGGATAGAAGAACCTGGTGGGCTATAGTCCATGGGGTCAGGAAGAGTGGGACAGGACTGAGTGACTAACACTTAAATTTTATTAAGTATTAAGCACTGATCAAAGGAGATCAGAGTCCAGGCATCATGGAAGCAAAGATAACTAAGAATAACACACTAAATACATACTTTTTTGTAGGTCACTATAAAAAAAATAGGCACAGTTAAGCAGGACAGTGGGATGGAGCATGATAGAGGGCAGCGGGGAGGGTGAGTTTTGAAAAGATAACAATGAAGGAAAGTTCTGAATGAAGCAAGGGGCCACTCAGTGCAAGGGGCTGAAGGACACGTATTCTGGCAGAGGGGCCAGCAAGTGCAAAGGCCCTGAGACAGATGGAGGAAGCAGAAAGCCGGGACATCGAACAGAATGGGACGTGGGATAGATTTTGACGAGGCACATTGTAGAGAGCCCAGTAGACCACAGTTGAGATTGGACCTGTCACAGGTGCTGGGTGAGATCCAGTGTGACTGGTGACAGCAGTGTCCAAGGACAACCACAACCACTGGCTGCAATTTAGAAAGGCCGCCAGCAGTGTGGACAGAAACCAATGGAGCCGGTTCTCCCAACATGGGGCCACACCATCTCTGGATACTTGTTCTCACTCTTTTCATTTTACTTTATTTTTTTAATATTTTTGGCTGTACTTTATTGCTGTGCATGGGCTTTCTCTGGTTGCAATGAGTGGGGCGCTCTTTCGTTGCAGTTCATGTGCTTCTCATTGCAGTGGCTTCTCTTGTTGCAGAGCATGGGTTCTAGGGCAGGAGTTTCCGTAGCTGTGGTACATAGACTTAGCTGTCCCGAGGCACGTGGGATCTTCCCCTACCTAGGATTGGACCTGTGTCCCCTGCATTGGCAGGCGGATTCTTTACCACTGGACCCCCAGGGAAGTCCTTTTCATTGTATTTTAATCTGATAGAAGTAGATGATATTACTATGAGACACTTTGAGAAACCGAAGATGCTTTTCAGGTGGTCAGTTCCTCCAGTGCAAGTAACATGATAGTACCTTTCTAAATAATTTCACAAAATTACAAATCCTGTTTTGTGAGTTTTCCTATGCTGGGAGCTGTTGAGCTTCTTCCCCTAAAGCTACACTCTATTGTGATCTGTCATGTAGCTTCAGCTAGATGAGGCCAGAGTTAGATTTAATCCCATTCCCGTTTCATGTCCTGTGGTGCTCAATTATGTAATAAAAAACACTTTCTCAAAAGATAAAAGCATACATGAAGATAAAAGGCGAAGTCGGGGCCTTTCCAAAAGGGAAAGAAAAGAGGCTATGAGTATTGGGAGGAAGGAGAGAGAGTGAAGGGAAGCTGAACAAAGGCAGGGCCAGTGAAGCAAAGCACGCAGGTACTGGACTGAAGCAGCGACTAGCATTGTCTACTTGTGGTCTGATGGGTTTTCCTCCATCAGTGCGCACTGGTGCAACCCTGTCTTCTAAACTTGTCTAGGAAGGCATTGAGAGGTGAGGTTCCTTCTTCTTGCTGTTGGAGACTGAGTATAGAGCAAAAGCAAGTCAAACTGAAATTGTATGTTAAAATTATGAGATTAATTTATAGCGATCGATCAGATTTAATGCAACAGTTATCAGCCTTTGATCAAGCTGTGGGCAAGGACATATTCAACATTCATAGAGCACCTGCAGTATACAGTAAGCTTGCTAGGGTGGTTAGAGAGCTACCAAGAGAAAGACATGGTCCCAGCCCTCTTAGGTATGAAGTGCCGATCCTGAGTCATTTCCTATGGTTTTCATCTCTTCTGTTCTTTTAACCTCCTCTCTCTCGGATGCATTCAGGGTTAACTCCAAAAGGCCAAAAAATTTATTTGGAGTGTAAGTGGGTGTGGGCATTGGAGAAAAACTGGGCATGAGCTGAAGGCAGGATGCCAAATGTCCCACATGCACATGCCAGTCGCTCAGTCGTGTCCGACTCTTTGTTACTCCATGGACCGTAGCCCGCCAGGCTCCTTTGTCCATGGGATTTTTCCAGGCAAGAATACTCAAGTGTGTTGCAATGCCCACCTTCAGGGAATCTTCTCAACCCAGGGATCAAACCTGGGTGTCCTGTGTCCCCAGCATGGAAGGTGAATTCTTTACCACTGAGCCTCCGGGAATGTTCCACAAACTCAGGCAAACAGCTCTCTTTCCGCCTGCACCTGTTCCCACCTATTCCTCTTGGTTTTACTAAGGGACACTCTGCTGTGATGAGCCAAGCTGGCCACAGGGTGTCACAACTGCCCCAGAGACTCCCAGACACACTCAGGAGAGAAGGTCTGAAAGGTCAGGCAGCAGCTACTGGTGGCCCCCACTCTTGCCCAGGTGGCTTCGTGAGTCAGCCTTGAATCAGCTGGCTGCTGCTGCAGAAATCATACAGAATCTGCCAGGGCCCTGCCAGAATGGCTCCAAAATTGCTCCCCAGACCTTGAGAGGTTCCTTGTGTAACAAGAGGAAGGGATCTAAATTCTGGCTGCCCCCGTGGGTGTGGTGAGGGGCTGGGAACAGAAGTAGCCCTGCTCAAGATTGGCTCCCTCTTAGGCTTTCAGTTAATCAGACCCAGTTTGCCCCTGGGAGGGATATTCATGATTTACCTGGAGAAGAGCTTGCCAGGGAGTCAAAAGACAATGATTGTGGTGGTGTTCAATTTCCTTCAAGCTGGTGATCACCGAGCTAGGCCTTGGTTTCTTTATCTGTAGAATGAAAGCACATCTTTTCACTTCCAAAGCATGAGAGAATGCTCTGGCATTTGTCCTGTCGTTAGATGTTTCGATTTTGTTGTCTTATTTGGCCTTTACAAACATTATTTCTGCTGTTTTGGGTCTCTGTTGCTGTGTGCAGCTTTTCTCTACTTGCGGTGAATGGGGTCTCTCCTGTTTAGTTGTGGTGTAAGGGCTTCTCGCTGCCGTGGTGTCTCTTGTTGCAGAGCACAGGCTCTAGGGCGTGCTGGCTCAGTAGTTGTGGCTTAATGTCTTAGTTGCTCCCTGGCATGTGGGATCCTCCTGGACCAGGGACCAAACCCATGTCCTGAGGATTGGCAGGTGGATTCTTACCACTGGACCACCAAGGAAGTCCCTTATTTGGCCTGGAGAGCCTCTAAAGTAAGAAGAATTACCCTACCCCCTGTGTATAGACACAGAAATTGAATTTCTGAGAGGCTAGTAAAAGGTAATGGAAAGGTCAGCTAATAGAGACATTTTATGCAGATTAAAGTGTTAGTCACTCAGTGGTGTCTGACTCTTTGCGACCCCATATACTGTCACCCACCAAGCTCCTCTGTCCATGGGATTTTCCAGGCAACAATACTGGAGAAGGTTGCCATTTCCTTCTCCAGGGGATCTTCCTGACCCAGGGATCGAACCTGGGTCTCCTGCATTGCAGGCAAATTCTTTACTGTCTGAGCCACCAGGGAAGCTCAGACTAATTCCATCATAGTTGAGATGTTAATTGACAAGCCATGCCAAAACCTCCTATAAATTCTAGGAAACCAGTGTAACACACGATCAGATAAATGACACCGAGGATAAATTTGAATTAGGTTCTGTAAAAGGTAAATTCTGGATCTTTGGGGTAGAAGCTAAATTTGATTTATGAATCAAATGTTAAGAACAAAACAGAATTATGCATCCATGTGTGTAAAGAAGAAACAGGAGAAAGGAAACTGGTTTCAATTACATTCCATCAATATTTAATGAATTTCTCTCCTGAGAAAATGGCTGGTTAGGGTAGCAGAGGACACGCATCTCTTGAGGGCAAGTGATTCCAGGCACATTAATGTCCAGAGGCAAAGGAGAGTAATAGAGGATTGGGGAAGAACATGCAAGGCACGGAGGGCATTTACTAGGGAAGGAAACCTCAACCATTGGTGGAACTCCGTCCGAGCCATGCAGAAGGTGTTATTTCAGTTGGATTTGCAAGAACAGTACAGTAGAGCAGGGCTTCCCCAGTGGCTTAGCAGTTAAAGAATCTGCCTGCAGTGCAGGAGACTTGAGTTTAATCCCTGGGTTTGGAAGATCCTCTGGAGAAGGAAATGGCAACCCACTTCAGTATTCATGCCGGGAGAATCCCATGGACAGAGGAGCCTGGTGGGTTAGAGTCTGTGGGGTCGCACATGACTGAGCACGTGCACACACACACAGGATAGAGCAGGTATCAAGACAGAGCAGGTTCAGCTAACTGAAAGAAAGAAATCCATGAACAGAAGGTTAAGAAAAGCTTTCATTTGGAAAAGTTTATTGGTGGTCTTTTTTATTGAAGTTATGGGGCGCATAGACCTGGGAGAGGTAATTTGCAATCATATTGTAGACGGTCTTCTCAAAAGACAATTTGGAGCTTGGTGAGCGAGGAAGAACCAAACAGAATTTTGAAGCAAGCTAGTGATGTAATTTCTATAAAAACTTCTTTGTCTGTTGTACGATATAAGATGTATTGTGGAGGCAGGAGATGAAGAGGCCAGATAAATGTTCAGTGAAATAATTGTTGTTAGAGATAAGCAGGACTTGAACTAATTTGGTGCACTGGGAGTGAAAACGAGATGTGAGAGACACCAAGGTATGAACTCGAGGATGTGGCTTCTGATTTAATACAGGTTGGAGTATTGAATAAAGGGTAAAAGGAGGCTGAGGTTTTGAGCTTCCGTGGAAAATGAAGGTGCTCTTAAGAGGGGCAGAAAAGTCAGGAGGAAAAAGAAGCTTCGAGAAAGCTTACAAGAGGAAGCATATAAAGAGAAGGTCAATACAAGTGAGACACTAGGGGAGACCTGTGAGGAAGTGAATGTGAGACAGTAAAGCTGATGGAAAGGCAGAAACCACCGGTGAAGACATAGAGTTACAAACGTAGACGGTCCCTAAGAAGAACCAAGGTCAATAGTGGCAGCTGCCTTGGGGATTAAGTGGGATCGAGGTGAAGCCCCAGGATGTGCTCATGAGAAAAGTCAGGATGGCCTTTGATGGGAGCTGCCCAAGCACCATTAGCATCTTCTCTGTAGTGGATCACCTGTAGGGTGGTTAGGTTACATGCAGTGCTGGGTTCTACCTCTGGAGTTACTGATTCAGTAGTTCTGGGATGAGTCAACCAAATTTTCATTCTCACAAATTCCTGGATGATGTGGATGCTGCTGCTAGTCCAGCGACCACACTTTGAGAAGTGCTGGGCTACTGAAAAGATCCCTGGATATTTAATTACAAGACCTATGGTAAATCCCAAGTCTTTCTGTTATTTGCTGTTTGATGTCAGGCACATCTCTGCTGATTTCTTTGTATGCCAGGTAAGGCTCTTACCTGCAGTGTAGGTAGGTAAGTGAGATCTGTCTCATAGTATGTATTTAAAACAGATTTGCTGAATTCAGATTGTTAGACATTTTTAAAAAGACAGCAACTGGCTGGGAATTAAGGAAGTAGCATGGAGGAGAAAAAATATGTTTCATTTTGTTTATTTGAGAAACTGAGAGATCTATGCATGTTTGTGGGCAAAAGATTTGATCTGAATCAGCTGCTGTTGTTGCTGTTGTTCAATCACTCAGTCATGTCCAGCTCTTTGCAACCCCATGGACTGCAACTCACCAGGCTTCCCTGTCCTTCACCAACTCCTGGAGTTTGCTCAAACTCATGTCTATTGAGTCAATGATTCCATCCAACCATCTCATCCTCTGTTGCCTCTTTCTCCTCCTGCCCTCAATCTTTCCCAGCATCAGGGTTTTTTCGGTCTCTGTGAAGTCACAGATGATTTCAGAGCTGGCATGAATCTTGCATATCCATCAGTCTGTCTGTCTATTTCAGCAGGGACATGTAGGCCTGAAGGCAAGTTTTCTCATTTTGCTAGTACAAAGCTAACCAAAACGCTGGAACCACACACATTCAGAAGGGGAGGAGTGAAAGGAAGCACCCTTTGAATCATGCATAGATGTGTAATTCGTTCCCAATAAAAATGGAGATGAGGCTGGAGCTGGATAACCATCAGCTTGGTCCAAGGTACAAAGGTTTAATTTTTTTATGTTTGTATTTAGTCATTTTTATGGTACTGACTTCCCAGCTCATTTCTGAATAAATCCATGCAGCACTGAAACAAATGCCAAAGAAACAGAAGAAAAAAAAAAACCCTCTTAGAATTTCCCAACCATATTTATAGTGAGTTGACAGATATTGCATTTCCTTCATTCCAGGCCCTCATCAATTCATTGCTAAAAGGGAAGAAAAAAAAAAGATAGAGAGAGAGAAAGCGAAAAGAAAATAGATGAAGAATAATTTGTATGGAGCTTCTGGTCATTACCCTCCTGTTATAACTCTCATTAGTAGAATGAATTAACATTACATTAATACACACAGGGATAAAGGATGCTGCCCCCAAAGCAGATGCTTATTCTGATTGCAGATTCATTGGTATCATTTGCTTGTTAAATTCAGCATCTTTCAGTTTTTTTTAGTTTAGTGCTTCTAAGAGACTGAAAGTTTCTCCTTCGGTGGATCTTCTTCCGTGTAGTCAGGATGCAGATCCCAGGGTGAGTGGCCATAGGTCTGTCCACCTGCCTTTGTGTATAAGGTGTATCCCGAACTTGCTTGGGCACCTTGAGCATTACGAATCTAGATCCCTCCCACCTTTTCCTGTTGTTCTCTTGGCTGGTCGCAAGACAGTGGCCCCAGCACTGGCAGAGAGAACTAGCCTGTTCCGTGATAGTGATTTTTTTTGGTGTGGACCTTTTTTTTTTTTTTTTTTTAAGATTGTTTATTGAATTTGTTACAGTGTTGCTTTAATTTATGTTTTGGTTTTTTGACCATTGAGGCATATGGGATCTTAGCTTCCCGAGCAGGGATTGAAGCTGCACCCCGTGCATTGAAAATCGAAGTCTTGACCACTGGACCACCAGGGAAGTCCCCCGTGATCGTTTTGGTGGAATTCAGCTCTGATGGAGTGTGCCAGTGAGCTCTCAGGGACTCCTTAGTGGCTCTGCCGTGGATGATGGATTGAAATGGAGACCGAGGGCAAAGCAACACCTCCCCACACACCATCCCTGACTTGGACAAGGGACATTAGGGGCAACAATGCCAAGGTGGGAGAGAGGTTGTGCTGTGTGTCTCAAACATTACTGTGCATGCCTCTGGGGCTTTGTTACAAAGCAGAGCTGATTCCACAGTCTTCTGTGGGTTCAGATGCTGTTGGTCCATAAAGTGCTTGGAGTTGCCCTGATCAGTGATGGATTTCAGCTTCTTCAATTTAACCCTCTGTCTTTTGTGACAAAAACAACTAGTGTTTTGCTCAGCTAGCTCCAGAGGGCCATGTAGTTTTTCTTTCAAAGTAAAAGAAAATGAATCAACAGGGATGGAATCATATAGGAAAATCCCCTTGAGAGTTTTCCCCCAAGATGTAGAGGCAGGTGAGAGCATGAGGCAGTGAGAACTGTAGATATCACAGTGGAGTTTGCTTCATTTCTAAATTTTTTATTATGCATATCTATTTACTTGGCTGCAGCAGGCACGTGGGATCTGTAATCTTCGTTGCAGTGTCGGAGATCTTCAGTTTCTACCTACAGGCTCTCTAGTTGTTGCATGTGGAATCGTTACTTGCAGCATTTGAGCTCTTAGTTGTGGCGTGTGGGATCTGATTCCCTGACCAGGGATCAAACCCTTGCCTTGGGAGCTCAGAATCTTAGCCACTAGACCACCAGGGCAGTCCTGCCTCATTTTTCATTCTTACCCTAGTTATTAATTTTTAGGAAGGGTGTCCTTATGTCACAGATTTCCAAAAGGAAGTCAGGAGGAGACCTGGATTTTGGAGAAGAAAAAAAAAATCACTTTTATCAGCACTCTTTGTGCTAATCTTAACAAACATTTCAGGTTTTAATCTTAATGGGTCAGTAATGTCATACATCAAAGATAAAGGAACTCAGAAGAGCTTACTACAGATTCAGAGAGATTGAGTGACTTGCCCAGAGCCAAGTTACTAAGAAGAGCTATAGCCCATGTCCCTTGATTTATAAAAAATACTGCTTATGACTTACTCATTCTTTGAAACCTGTAGTTTGATTTGAGACCGACTGGTATCTTTTATTTATCGCTTGCATCATTTCCCATGAGATATGCTTGGCAACCTGAGTGCCAAAACTTTCTGGAAGGATGAACTCACATCCTTCATAGGAGGCTTGGAGGTTTCCTGGTCTCACGAGAGTCCCCAGGAAGATGCTCAAAGGCTGTTAAGGGAGCTAGGGGTCAAGTGACTCCTCCCCCTCTGCCCCCAGGTCCTGGATCTCTTTCTGTCTAAATTGCTGTTCTTCCACGAGCTGATGGGCTCCTCCTACTGCCTTGACCTGCACTGACCCTTGTTCCTTCTTTTGCTGAGGATTTCTAAAAATTGGCAGCCTTCCCTTGTTTCCATTGGGTTCCTTGCTTTTCTACTACAGTCAGTCCCCTACTTGCTCCTTAAAAAGAAAGTTATAACAAACCTAGATAGTGTATTATAAAGCAGAGACTTCACTTTGCTGACAAAGGTCCATAGAGTCAAAACTATATTTTTATCCTGTAGTCATATATGGATGTGAGAGTTGGGCCATAAAAAGGCTGAGTGCTGTAGAGTTTAGGCTTTCCAGCTGTGGTGCTGGAGAAGACTCTTAAGAGTCCCTTGGACTGCAAGGAGATCAAACCAGTCAATCCTAAAGGAAATCGACCCTGAGTATTCATTGGAAGGACTGATGCTGAAGCTGAAGTTCCAATACTTTGGCTACCCGATGGGAAGAGCTGACTCATTAGAAAGATGGGAAGAGCTGACTCATTAGAAAAGACCCTGATGCTGGGAAAGATTGAGGGAAGGAGGAGAAGGCCACAACAGAGGATAAGATGGTTGGATAGCATCATCCACCCAACTGACATGAGTTTGAGCAAACTGCGGGAGATGGTGAAGGACAAAGAAGCCTGCAAACCTTGGGGTCACAAAGACTCGGACACGACTGAGTGACTGAACAACAGCGCTGCTGTACTCTGTACAGTACTGTGCACTGAAGTACACAAGCACAACCACTTGTGAATGATTCGTGTATGTGATGATGTACGCCAAACACATGAACTTACGTGACTGGACTTGTGAATACATGTTTGCATCTTGGAAAAGTTCACAACTTGAAGGTTTGTAGGTAGGGGCTTACTCTAGTTTTGAAAGTTAATGAAATCCATTTGAATTTTAGAGTTGCCACTCAGGACAAAGAAAGGAATTTATATGGACCACATAAATCATTCATATCAGTCAGATCTTGCTCCTGTATGTCAAGATTCCCCCCTGTCCATCCTCATAACTGTGGCAGTAACTAGGTCTCATCATATTTTTTTGCACAAGGGCTGACTTCATTGTGAGTTCAACTAGCCCATGCTGTTCTTTAGGTGAGGTTACCTAGAGGTAAAGGAATCTGAACAAGTATATTAATTACCACTGTTCCTAAGAAGCATGCATAAAATTGGGGATGTTTTACACCAACATCATTTTGTTTTCACAGTTACTTTTAATTTATTTTATTTTATTTCTTGCTAACATTATTACTGATTTTTTTCTCATCATTATGCAGATTTTTTTTTTTTTTGCTTCAAACCAATCATTCTTTGCTCACTTTATTTGTTTAATTATTAACCAAAGAGCTTACCAAAAACCCAAAAGCAATATTTGAAGACAAAATGAATGAGAACTTTTCAGATTTGATGAACATTGTGAAAATTAACTTTTGGTTCTTCCTGACCCAGGGATCAAACTGGGGTCTCTTGCACTTCAGGTGGATTCGTTACCATCTGAGCTACCAGGGAAGCCTTATCAACAGTAGGTAAAAGTGAACGTTGGTCCGTCATGTCCAACTCTTTGCCACCCCATGGACCATACAGTCTGTGGAGTTCTCTAGGCCAGAATACTGGAGTGGGTAGCCTTTCCTTTCTCCAGAGGATCTTCCCAACCCAGGGATTGAACCCAGGTCTCCCACATTGCAGGTGGATTCTTAACCAGCTGAGCCACAAGGGAAGCCCAAGAATACTGGAGTGGGTAGCCTATCCCTTCTCAGTAGGTAGGCAAAATCAATTCTTCACACAAGTAAAAAATAAATCTACATTTAAATACATTGCACTAAAAATTTAGAAGAGTTGAAAGAAAATATCTGGAGGACAACTAGATAGAAAAAATGGCAAATACCAGTTAATACTTATAAAGAAGAGGTACATATGTACAAAATGAAAGCTGAGTTGTGTGATACTAAATCGTGTGATACTAAGTGAATTATTACCTTTCATGGCTTCTTACATACCTACTAATTATTATCTATATTATTAAGTTATACCAGATTAGTTTTGCTGTGTTTGATTGCACCATGAATTATTGTTCATGTAATCTGGTCACATGCTCCAAATTTAAAAGAAAGAAATATATATCAAGAGAACCTTGGTTATAACAATAATTAGACTATGACATCTGACTTTATGGACATTCTTTTATGTCTTCATGTTCTGGAAAGTACTTAATAGAATGCCTCATGGATAAATAAATAAATGCTGTTGAAAGGATATTAGAATCCTTGGTCTTCAGTAGAATTCTTATTTTAAATTTTCTTCATCTTCATAGTTTCCCAGTGGGATATATGAACTCCAAGAGAGTAAAAAGAATCGTTCTGTGACATCTTAGTAGAAAGTCTTAGCCCTTCTTTCTTGAATTTAAAACAATTTTAGTGGATGTTTTATACAACATATCCTACATTTGTACTGTACTGTATGTAAACAAATTCATAAACAATCCATCAGGCATAAAATAGGTGAAAGTTCAAATGCTAGCATATATGCAAAATTGACCCCATGGACCACAGCACGCTAGGCCTCCCTGTCCATCATAACTCCCGGAGTTTACTCAAACTCATGTCCATTGAGTCAGTGATGCTAACCAACCATCTCATCTTCTGTTGTCCCCTTCTCCTCCTGCCCTCAATCTTTCCCAGCATCAGGGTCTATTCCAATGAGTCA
Source organism: Bos grunniens (assembly GCF_055505025.1). Taxonomy (NCBI): domain Eukaryota; kingdom Metazoa; phylum Chordata; class Mammalia; order Artiodactyla; family Bovidae; genus Bos; species Bos grunniens. The sequence continues at coordinate 52,892,750 of NC_141185.1, read as the reverse complement.
GTTCTTCACATCAGGTGGCCTAAGTATTGGAGTTTCAGCTTCAACATGAGTCCTTCCAATGAACACCCAGGACTGGTCTCCTTTAGGATGGACTTGTTGGATCTCCTTGCAGTCCAAGGGACTCTCAAGAGTCTTCTCTAACACCACAGTTCAAAAGCATCAATTCTTTGGTGCTCAGCCTTCTTCATAGTCCAACTCTTACATCCATACATGACCACAGGAAAAACCATAGCCTTGACTAGACGAACCTTTGTTGGCAAAGTGATGTCTTTGCTTTTTAATATGCTATCTATGTTGGTCGTAACTTTCCTTCCAAGGAGTAAGAGTCTTTTAATTTCAAGGCTGCAGTCACCATCTGCAGTGATTTTGCAGCCCCCAAAAAATAAAGTCTGACACTGTTTCCAGGGTTTTATATGTCTATTTGCCATGAAGTGATGGGACCAGATGCCATGATCTTAGTTTTCTGAATGTTGAGCTTTAAGCCAACTTTTTAACTTTCTTCTTTCACTTTCATCAAGGGGCTCTTTAATTCTTCTTCACTTTCTGCCATAAGGGTGGTGTCATCTGCATATCTGAGGTTATTGGTATTTATCCCAGCAATCTTGATTCCAGCTTGTGCTTCATCCACCCCAGCATTTCTCATGATGTACTCTGCATATAAGTTAAATAAGCAGGGTGACAATATACAACCTTGATATACTCCTTTCCCTATTTGGAACCAGTCTGTTGTTCCATGTCCAGTTCTAACTGTTGCTTCCTGATCTGCATACAGGTTTCTCAAGAGGCAGGTCAGATGATCTGGTATTCCCATCTCTTTCAGAATTTTCCACAGTTTATTGTGATCCACACAGTCAAAGGCTTTGGCATAGTCAATAAAGCAGAAATAGATGTTTTTCTGGAACTATCTTGCTTTTTCAATGATCCAGTGGATGTTGGAAAGTTGATTTCTGGTTCCTCTGCCTTTTCTAAAACCAGCTTAAACATCTGGAAGTTCATGGTTCACATATTGCTGAAGCCTGGCTTGGAGAATTTTAAGCATTACTTTACTAGTGTGTGAGATGAGTGCAATTGTGCCGTAGTTTGAGGATTCTTTGGCATTGCCTTTCTTTGGGATTGGAATGAAAACTGACCTTTTCCAGTCCTGTGGCCACTGCTGAGTTTTCCAAATTTGCTGGCATATTGAGTGCAGAACTTCGACAGCATCATCTTTTAGGATTTGAAATAACTCAACTGTAATTCCATCACCTCCACTAGCTTTGTTTGTAGTGATGCTTCCTAAGGCCCACTTGACTTCACACTTCAGATTGTCTGGCTCTAGGTGAGTGATCACACCATCATGATTATCTGGGTCATGAAGATGTTTTTTGCACAGTTCTTCTGTGTGTTCTTGCCACCTCTTCTTAATATCTTCTGCTTCTGTTAGGTCCATACCATTTCTGTCCTTTATTGAGTCCATCTTTGCACAAAATGTTCCCTTGGTATCCCTAGTTTTCTTGAAGAGATCTCTAGTCTTTTCCATTCTATTGCTTTCCTCTATTTCTGAGGAAGGCTTTCTTATCTCTCCTTGCTAGTCTTTGGAACTCTGCATTCAAATGGGTATATCTTTCCTTTTCTCCTTTGCTTTTCACCTCCCTTCTTTTCGCAGCTATTTGTAAGGCCTCCTCAGACATCCATTTTGCTTTTCTGCATTTCTTTTTCTTGGGGATGGTCTTTATCCCTGTGTCTTGTACAATGTCATGGACTTCTGTCCATAGTTCATCAGGCACTCTATCTATCAGATCTAGTCTCTTAAATATATTTCTCACTTCCACTCATTAATATAAGTAAAATTAAAAAAGACAGACAATAGCAAATGTTAAGGATGTGGTGAAATTTGACCCCTGGTATACTGTTGTTGAGAATATAAAATGACACAGCCACTTTAGAAAACAATGTGACAGTTCTTTAAATTTTTATTTATGTTTGTATTTAGTTTGTTACTGAGCTGGGTCTTTGATGCTGCATGGGTTTTTCTCCAGTTGGAGCAAGAGGGGGCTGCTCTCTAATTGCGATGCTCGGGCTTCTCGTTGTGGTGGCTTCTCTCATTGAGGACCACTGGTTCTAGGGCATGTGACGCAGGTTTCTGTAGTTGCAGAATCTGGGCTCAGTAGTTGTGGCTCCCAGGCTCAGTAGCTTTGGCTCACGGGCTTAGTTGTTCTGAGGCATGCAGGATCTTCCCAAATCAGGGATTGAACCCAGGTCCCTGCACTGGCAGGCAGATTCTTTACCACTGAGCCACAAAGGAAGCCCATAAAATTTTAAAAATAGAGTTACCATGTGACAATATGATTCTACCCCTGGGGATACCTGCTAAAGAAATGAAAACATACATCCACAAAAAAACTTGTACATGGACATTAATGATAGCATTATTCATAAGAGCCAACAAGTAGAAACAAACTAAAAGCCCAATAGCTGATTAAAGAATAAACAAAATATGATATATCCATCCTTGCAGTGGATATCATGACAAGGAATATAGTACTGACTCATGCTACAACATAGATAAACCTTGAAAACATTATTCTAAATCAAAGAAGCCGGAGACACCAAAGGGCACATATTTTATGATTCCATTTATTGATTATGTCCAGAACAGTCAACTCCATAGAGACAGAAAGTATCAATAAATTAGTGGTTGCCTGGAGCTGGGGGGAGTAGAAGATGGGAACCAGCTGCTAATGGGTATGAAGTTTCTGTTTTGGGATGACAAAAGTGTTTTCACATTAGATAATGATGGCAGTTGTACAATTTTGTGGGGGAAAGAAAAAAGCTAAAAAACAGTATTTCAAAAAAGAAAAAAAAATATGTTTGAAAACTACTGAAGCAGATAAACTCACAAACTGGTTGAAGCCAGTAAAGTTAGACAATCACGTGAGTAAAGCTATTCAATTCTATTTACATGAAGTTGCCACATTTCTTCTCTCTTTAGATAGCACAATCTCTAAAAGAAGTTTTTCTTTAAATTATTCTTGTAAGCTGGAGAAGGATGTAGCAACCCACTCCAGTGTTCTTGCCTCAAGAATCTCATGGATGGAGGAGCCTAGGGGGCTGCAGTCCATGGGGTCACAAAAGAGTCAGACAGGACTTAGCGACTAAAGAGCAACAACGAATACCCGTAGGCATGGATTTAACAAGAGCTGTCATGCTCCACTTTGTGTATGGGCTCAGTGGTCTAAATGGGACCCACTGGATGTGCACTGAGGAACTACTGCTGCATAAAATTCTTCTGCAAATTAGAAGGAGAACAATTTGATTAAAATTGTAATTTGTTCTCATGAAAAGGACTGTGGAGAATAGAGAAGACTGAGTTCTTCATATTTTCTTCTATTTAAGCCTGTAAGGCTCAGAGTTTACCATTATTCCTCTTCTGGCTATGTTTTAGAATGACAGGGAACCCCCCAGCTTTTTCTCATTTCTGAGTAACTACCAAGGGCAAAGAACTGTTGTGGGGCTTCCAAGGTGGCTCAGTGATAAAGAATCTGGATAGTCTTAATGGGTGTCTCTTAATGCAGGAGACACGGGAGAATGGTAAAGAACCTACCTGCCAATGCTGGAGATGTAAGAGACTTGGGTTCGTTCTCTGGGTTGGGAAGATTCCCTGGAGGAAGGCATAGCCACCCACTCCAGTATTCTTGCCTGAAGAATCCCATGGACAGAGGAGCCTGGTGGGCCACAGTCCATGGGGTTGAAAAGAGTCAGATACAACTGAAGCAACTTAGCGGTCACTCACTCAAGGGCTGTTAACTTGAATAGTCATTCAGGTCAGGTCATTGTGGGGATAACTTAAAGGAACAACAGGGAGATGGCACTGTCTTAGCTCCCTGGTTGGAGGCTAATTCAATAAATCTGGTCTAAGATCTGTTTTTTCCAGATTCTTTCCAGAGAGATTATTTAAGGAGCCTGATGTGTGTGATAGTTAGCCCTGAGTTTTTACTCTAGGTAAAGCTGTTTTGTAGGTACTTGGGGCTGGAATTAAATCCAGCCTTTGTGGGGACTTCACTTGAATTTGGGGATCCTCTATAACAGGGGTCCACAACCTCCAGGATCTAATGCCTGATGATCTGAGGAGGAGCTGATATAATAATAATAGAAATAAAGTGCACAATAAATGTAATGCGTTTGAATCATCCCCAAACCTTTCCCCCAGTCCATGGGAAAATTGTCTTCTGCAAAATTAGTTCCTTGTGCCTGAAAGGTGCTGCTGCTGCTGCTGCTGCTAAGTCGCTTCAGTTGTGTCCGACTCTGTGCGACCCCATAGATGGCAGTCCATTAGGCTCCTCTGTCCCTGGGATTCTCCAGGCAAGAACACTGGAGTGGTACTAGGGGACCTAAAAGGTACTTGGGGACCACTGCCCTATAAGAAAAATATTACAAATTGTAAATATAAAAATACTTACAAAAGTGAGTATCTGTTTAGACAGAAGACATAGCGCATCATACAGGTAAAATGCTGCCAATCCCCACCAACATAAAAAAAAAGCTCATTTCAAACTTTATGTCTCTCCTCCCCTTCCAGACTTACTCTCACAGCCTGGTGCTCTAGGATGTGTTTGGAGCACAGGAGAATTCCAGGCCCGACTTTCTTACCACATCACTGGGCAAGTCAGCACAGCTGGAAGTAGGAGAGTTATTGGGAGCTCTTTCTACACCGGGATGGTAGCTATGATGTAACTACACTTGGACTCACTACGAACCTTTTATGTACCACTAACCAGAAACTAAGTGTAACCCAAGTCAACTCCTCCTGAGCGTGATGCTCGGAAGGCCATGGGCACCATGCTACCACATCACAGGAAAGGAAACGTGATGGAGGGGAGTGGAAAGTCGTGTTGTCAGAGAAAAGGCAGAAGGTTAACCTATGGCTATTAAAATTCCCAATTCTGTACATTTTATGACAATAGGAAAGAGTCTATTAGTATGTGATTTGAAGCTTAAGCTTTTTTAACTTCATGGTAAATATATCTTTGCCGACTTCTCGTTTTCAGAGACATTTGCAGACATTCGTTTAAATAAAACTGTTTCACCCATATCTTTTGGACAAAGTCATAGGAATAACAAGTTCCTAGGACATTTTGAAAGCTTCCAGTTTAAAATAGAGGAACTACAGAAGAAGAAGCAACATTAAAAAGTATTCTCTCACTTATCAAGATACATTTTCCTAGAATATCTCCCATTTGTAGCACAGAGATGAAAACCTTCTCCCCCTCATAAAAGGCATTAAAAAAAAAAAAAATCCCAAATCCATTGTAATGCTCTCAGTATGGGTGTATTATTAGCTTACTGAGTCATTGTGAGTCAGCATATCTAAATCTTATCATATTGGCTTGCAGCATCTCATGAGCCATCACTATGATAAACATAAAAAGGTAGGAAAAGATCACATTCTTGAATGTATTTAACCAGAATACTGTAAAACCATCTCTAATGACTCACAAGGCACAATTCAGTTGTTCCATCATATATATCAGTGTCAGCTCCATAGAGGGCTTTGCTGAACCTGAGGTGAATATAGAGATTTATAAGACACAGACTCAGTTCCTTAAGGAGCTCATTTTTTTTTTTTTTTTTAGCAGAACAAGGTGACTATATCCAGGTAACTATACAAATACAAATACTTGGTATATATAATACAAATACTGGGTAGCAGGTAGATATGGGGAAAAAAAACTATGGAAATTCCTAATAGGGAGATTATCATCCATTTATTTGAAGATAGAGGGGTGAACAGAATATATTTGGGTCCTGTGCTCACAGAGTTTAAAATCTAGTGAGGAAGACATGCACGAAATAATTCCATACATTCTTGGCTATTTCACTGTAAATTGCAATGTGTTATGAAAAAATAGATTTGAGAGACAGTGAAAGAAAATCCTGGTTGAGATTCAAGAGTCTTAAAGTCTGAGAAGGTGACACATTGGTTAAACTGAGTAGTAAGTGTGAGTGAGTCCGGTAGAGGGGTAGAATGTTTTGGGCAGAGAGATGTATAAGTATAAAAGCCTCTAAGGCAGGGAAAGCTTGGCTTGTTTAATGTACTGAAAGAAAGTGAGCGGGGCTAAATTACAGTTCATCCATGATAGGGGCATGAGGTGGTCCAGAGAGCAGAGATAGAAGCTACATTCTAAAGGGACTTAGAGACATGTTAGCAATTCTGTGCTGTGGCAATACTTTGGAGATACTAAAAAATACGGTTCTCATATGATGTAGAATGTGGATGGGAAGCAGAAAGAAAGTACTGGTAAGAGGTTCCTGGAGTCATTTAGGGAGCGATCGTAACCTGGACTCGTGCAGAAGCAGTAAGAGTTGGGGGAGGGTCACCAGTTGTGCAGGTGGAATTGACAGGACCTGTGTATGGATTGGGAGGAGATTGAAGGAGAGGACAATGCTGGACTACTTGCTTTATATTATAATCTCTATTTTTAAAAAATTAAAAAGTTACTGAAGCCTAGTTCATTTACTGTGTTATATTAGTTTCAGATGTACAGCAAAGCAATTCACACCTACACACATGTACGTGTGTGTGTGTGTTAGTTGCTCAGCCACGTCTGACTCTTTGCAGCTCCATGGACTGTAGCCCGCCATACTTCTCTGTCCATGGAATTCTCCAGGCAAGGATACTGGATTGGTAGCCATTTCCTTCTCCGGGGGATCTGCCTGACCCAGGGATCGAACCCAGGTCTCCTGCATAGCAGGCGGTTTCCTTACCATCTCAGCTACCAGGGAAACCTATATATATATATTCTTTTTGAAATTCATTTCTATTACAGGTTTTTATGAAGCATTGAGTATATTTCCCTGTGTTACATAGTAGATCCTTGTTATTTACCTGTTTTGTGTATAGCAGTGTGTATATGATAATCCCAAACTTCTAATTATATCTTCTTCTCCCACCCTCCACCCCCCTTTGGTAACTGTACACTTTTTTTTCCCTATGTCTGTGAGTCTATTTCTGTTTTGTAAATAAATTCATTTGTATAATTTTTCTAAGATCCTACATATCAATTATACATGGTATTTGTTTCTCTGTCTGACTTACTTCACTTAGTATGAAAATCTCTAGGTCCATCCGTGTGGCTACAAATGGGATTACTTCATTCTTTTTATGGCTGAGTAATATTCCATTGCACATATGTACCATCTCTTCTTTATCCATTTATCTGTTGATAGACATTTAGGTTGGCAATTGTAAGCAGTGCAGCAGTGAACATTGGGGCACGTGTATCTTTTCAAATTAGAGTTTCCTCCAGATACATGCCCAGAAGTGGGATTGCAGGATCGTATAGTATTTAGTGTGATCTTAACTTTGTGGCAAGACTGAGTTCTTTCAAGCATTAGACATGTTTTCTGCTGGTTTGTATTCCTACAGCAACAAGTTTATAGAAGGTAATGAACAAATATGGATTTGCAATTTGTTGTACTAGATACAGCATCTGATATCTGGTTTCCCTTGCTTTCTGCTCCTTAGCTTTTTTTTTTTTTTGGTCTTCTTTCCATCCCTGTGTATTTGCTTCCTGATCATGACTTTGGAGGAAGAAAAGGAAACATCCTTCATACTTCACATTTCAGAGCTACTTACCATCTGTTCAAGGTAGCACAAGCTTGAGACAAACAGTTATTCTTGTTCTTTTGGACAAATCCTACTGGGGTGGCCACCCTGGAAGGGCTATCTAACATGGTAGCAGCTGGTGGCCCAGCTGAGATAAAGATATGTGATCCATCAGTCAATGCCTATTCTATTTTGCATAATTACCAGAGAACATTTAACTTATATGAAGAGTACATCATGAGAAATGCTGGGGTGGATGAAGCATAAGCTGGAATCAAGATTTCTGGGAGAAATATCAATAACCTCAGATATGCAGATGACACCACCTTTATGGCAGAAAGTGAAGAGGAGCTAAAGAGCCTCTTAATGAAAGTGAAAGAGGAGAGTGAAAATGTTGGCTTAAAACTCAACATTCAGAAAACTAAGATCATGGCATCCAGTCCCTTTACTTCATGGCAAATAGATGAGGAAACAGTGGAAACAGTGGCTGACTTAATTTTTTGGGCTCCAAAATCACTACAGATGGTGATTGCAGCCATGAAATTAAAAGATGCTTACTCCTTGGAAGGAAAGTTATGACCAACCTAGTTCAGTTCAGTTCAGTCGCTCAGTTGTATCCAACTCTTTGTGACCCCATGAACCGCAGCACGCCAGGCCTCCCTGTCCATCACCAGCTCCTGGAGTTCACCCAAACCCATGTCCATTGAGTCAGTGATGCTGTCCAACCATCTCATCCTCTGTCGTCCCCTTCTCCTCCTTCCCCCGATCTTCACCAACATCAGGGTCTTTTCAAATGAATCAGCTCTTCACGTCAGGTGGCCAAAGTACCTAGACAGCATATTAAAAAGCAGGGACATTATTTTGCCAACAAAAGTCTGTCTAGTCAAAGCTATGGTTTTTCCAGTAGTCATGTATGGATGTGAGAGTTGGACTATAAAGAAAGCTGAGCACTGAAGAAGTGATGCTTTTGAACTGCGGTGTTGGAGAAGACTCTTGAGAGTCCCTTGGACTGCAAGGAGATCCAACCAGTCCATCCTAAAGGAGATCAGTTCTGGGTGTCCATTGGAAGGACTGATGTTGAAGCTGAAACTCCAATCCTTTGGCCACCTGATGCGAAGAGCTTACTCATTTGAAAAGACCCTGATGGTGGGAAAGATTGGGGGCAGGAAGAGAAGGGGACAACAGAGGATTAGGTGGTTGGACGGCATCACTGACTCAATGGACATGGGTTTGGGTAGCCTCAGGCAGTTGATGATGGACAGGGAGGCCTGGCATGCTCGGTTCATGGGGTCACAAAGCATCGGACATGACTGAGCAACTGAACTGAACTGATACTGATAACAGAGAACATGGTTTTAAGATGTCCTTAGATACACCCTGGGCTTCCCAGGGGTAACTAATAGCAAAGAACCCATGTGCCAATTCAGGAGACAGGGGTTCAATATCTGGGTTGGGAATATCCCTTGAAGGAGGGCATGGCAGCCTACTCCAGTATTCTTTCCTAGAGAATTCCATGGACAGATGAGCCTGACAGGCTACAGTCCATAGATTGCAGAGTTGGATATGACTTAGTACACAGCCCGTTCAGTTCAGTTCAGTTCAGTTCAGTTGCTTAGTTGTGTCCGACTCTTTGCAACCCCATGGACTGCAGCACACCAGGCCTCCCTCTCCATCACCAACTCCTGGAGTTTGCTCAAACACATGTCCATTCAGCCGGTGATGTCATCCAACCATATCATCCTCTGTTGTCTTCTTCTCTCCCGCTTTCAATCTTTCCCAGGATCAAGGTCTTTTCAAATGAGTCAGTTCTTCACATAAGGTAGCCAAAGTAATGGAGTTTCAACTTCAGCATCAGTCCTTCCAATGAATATTCAGGACTGATTTCGTTTAGGATGGACTGGTTGGATCTTCTTGCAGTCTAAGGGACTCTCAAGAGTCTTTTTCAACACCACAGTTCAAAAGCATCACTTCTTTGGTTCTCAGCTTTCTTTATAGTCCACATCCATAAAGGACTACATAAAAACCATAGCTTTGACTAGATGGACCTTTGTTGGCAAAGTAATGTCTCTGCTTTTTAATATGCTGTCTAGGTTGGTTATAACTTTCCTTCCAAGGAGTAAGCATCTTTTAATTTCATGGCTGCAGTCACCATCTGCAGTGATTTTGGAGCCCCCCCCCCCCAAAATAACGTGTGTCACTGTTTCTCCATCTATTTCCCATGAAGTGATGGGACCAGATGCCATGGTCTTAGTTTTCTGAATATTGAGTTTTAAGCCAACTTTTTCACTCTCCTCTTTCACTTTCATCAAGAGGTTCTTTAGTTCTTCTTCACTTTCTTCCATAAGGGTGGTGTCATCTTCGTATCTGAGGTTATTGATGTTTCTCCCGGCAATCTTGATTCCAGCTTGTGCTTCTTCTAGCTCCGCATTTCTCATGATATACTTTGCATATAAGTTAAATAAGCAGGGTGACAATATACAGCATTGACATACTCCTTTTCCTATTTGGAACCAGTCTGTTGTTCTATGTCCAGTTCTAACTGTTGCTTCCTGACCTGCATACAAATTTCTTAAAAGCAGGTCAGGTGGTCTGGTATTCCCATCTCTTTCAGAATTTTCTACAGTTTGTTTTGATCCACACAGTGAAAGGCTTTGGCATAGTCAATAAAACAGAAGTAGATATTTTTTCTGGAACTCTCTTGCTTTTTCGATGATCCAACAGATGTTGGCAGTTTAATCCGTAGATGCATCTTGATCATTTCCATGAATACTTCAGTGAAAGTGGTGTAGTATCTGTCTCGTTTTAATGATCTTCAAAGAAAATGATGCTCGGGGTTTTTGCTGTGATCTGCATCTCCTGGCCTGTCTTGGAATTTGGAAGGTCTCAATAGAGCTGCAATGAATTTTTAAAATTAATTTTTATTGGAGTATAGTTGCTTTACAATGTTGTGTTCATTTCTACTGTATAGCAGAGCAAATCAGATATATGTATACACATATCCCCTCTTTTTTGACTCCCTTCCCATTTAGGTCACCACAGGGCCCTGAGTAGAGTTCCCTGAGCTATACAGTAGGTTCTCACTAGTTATCTGTTTCATACGTCGTATCAATAGTGTATATATGTCAATTGCAATCTCCCAATTCATCCCACCCTTTTCTTCCCCCACTGGTGTCCATAATTTTGTTCTATGCATCTGTGTTAGAGCTGCAATCATTTTGTTTCTTCATCTGGCAGTGAAGCAGGTGTGGATAAGGGGCTCTGAGGGCAGAGCAGTTGCTCTGGTGGGTTCATGGGCCAGGTGGATGGCCGTGACCGACACTGCCTTTTCTTCCACCTTGGAGACCTAGTTCAGCCTGACACATTGTTCCTTACATTCAGCTTTAGGGTCTAAGTAATCCAAATGGGAAACTTGCATTAGAAAGAGGGTGAGGATTTGGAGGAGATGAGAAATGTCTGAGAGAAAGAGCAAAATGAAGGAAGAGGTAAATATATAACTGCATTAATCATCTATTGCTAAGTCACAAATGACCATCAAATAGCGCTTTAAACTACACACATATATTAGCTTAGCTTATGTGGGTCAGAGTCTGGCATTGTTGAACTAGGTCCAGTGCTCCAGGGATCACTCACAGGGCACAGTCAAGGGGTCAGTTGGTCTATAGACATTGCGGGGCTGAACTTGGTAAGGAGATACCTCCAGGCTCATTCAGGAGGTCTTGATTCTCACTGCTTTTACCTGCCCTGCATTCCTTGCAATGTGAGTCTCTTCCTTTATTGATGTTGCAGCTGACTTATGTCTACAACTGTGTGATAAGGTAACAGAGAGAATGCAAGCCATATAGGAGTTCCAGCTTTTGGAATCTAGTTGTAGAATTGTTATCTCATCACCTTTACTGCCAATGAGGATCAAGTCACTAGTTCCAGCGTATACTCAAGAAGAGGGTATTATTAATATACAAGGGCACATACAGGATATGGAGCTCATCGGGAGTCACCTTAGAAGTCCACCAACCTCTCTGACCTCAAACTACATCTGGTGACAAAAGTTGAAACTGCCATGACGCAGGAAAAGAGATGCTTCATTGGTTAAGTACATTTCCCTCTACATAGAAAGGACTCCAAATTATTACTCTTAACATTGAGCTCAAATCTAGGCTCAGATTAATGTCATGGTCAAAGAGAGTCTAGTAACCAAAAACATTTTCTCTTGACTCAAGTTAGTTTTTACTGTTTCTCAAACATCCCAGAAGACAGGCGTCTTCTACACTACGCCATCTCCTCTGAAAATCTCTCTTTTTTTTTTTTTTTCCTTCCACCCACTTAACTCATACACAGCCCCATGATTACGTTAAACTTCTCTCTTCCTGTTTCTGTAAACAACCTCCTGGATGGCTAATCCTATCTTCCAGTTCTAGATTACGAAAGTTCAGAGAAACCTTCCAGCTACAGAACCGAAATGGCCTGGCAGTTGCTGAATTCTCTTTGGAGAGTGGAGAAGGGAAACACACAGAGTGAGCAAAGCAAGTTCTCTTTTGCAGGCAGGAGAGGAGAAAAGCTGGAAATCCCACTTATATTAATGTTTCCAGTCTCATCACATAGCATTTATTGTGTGCATGTTTTATCTCCTTAACCAGACTGCAAACTCCTTGAAAGCATGTTCTTATCTTTCTTGTATTCTGCCATAGCAAATGCTGGGCTGGAGTGGTACAGACAGATGGCATGTGTGCTGGGCTGTGAGTATTTTTCCATTAGACTAGTGATTAGAAGCGATATTGTGCCTGAAAGTGCTGTGTAAATGGTAACACTCTGTATACATTGTACAGTTATTACTGTTACTATCATCACCATCACCCTCCAGCACGTCTTTTATGTACCCTCTTCAAAGATGGACCCTCTTCTGGATCGATGCTCTGTCTTGATCCTTAGAATTTAAGAGCAGCAGAATAAACGAATCCTTTCCAAAGATATATTTGTGCATTGATTTGCCTTAAATTATAAATACTATAGAGTGGGACTATCGCATATAATGTCAGTTGGGTTTCTAAATATTTTATTTTTCTAACTATAAAAGCTATAGAAATAAAGTGAGAACAAAATAGAAGACCCCACCTTGGGCAACTTACTGTATTTCTTAGCCCCTCGTATAAATGTGTATGCTGCTGCTGCTGCTAAGTCACTTCAGTCATGTCCGACTCTGTGCGACCCCATAGACGGCAGCCCACCAGGCTCCCCTGTCCCTGGGATTCTCCAGGCAAGGACACAGGAGTGGGTTGCCATTTTCTTCTCCAATGCATGAAAGTGAAACGTGAAAGTGAAGTCGCTTAGTCGTGTCTGACTCTTAGCGACCCCATGGACTGCAGCCTACCAGGCTCCTCCATCCATGGGATTTTCCAGGCAAGAGTACTGGAGTGGGGTGCCATTGCCTTCTCCGATAAATGTGTATATATGTATATAATTACATTCACATATATCATATATATGCTACATGCCTAGATATGTGTGCTATATATATGTGTATACACATATACAAAGAATCGATGTGTGTTTGATTCCTGGGTTGGGAAGATCCCCTGGAGGAAGAAATGGCAACCCACTCCAGTATTCTTGCCTAGGAAATCCCGTGGACAGAGGAGCCTGTGGTACACAGGGTCACAGAGTCAGACATGACCGATCCCCTGAGCATGCATAACCAATTAACAATGTTGTGATAGTTTCAGGTGAACAGCAAAGTGATTCAGTTATACATATTAGTTGCATCCTTTGGAGTCTTAAAAGTTGAATTACTAGTCAATTGCATGGCCTTTTGCAATATTTTTATAAATTTCTTTCTTCTGGAAAGAATTTGCCAGTTTATATTTCTCCAGGAGTCTAGGACATCCCCACCCTCAAATGCATCACTTATCATTTAAAAATTTCTGCTGATTTGATAGAAATATCCTTGCACTTTGCTTTAATTGTATTTTTTAATTACTGAGGTTGATATTTTTCTTGTGTTTTGCATTTATTCTTCTGGGAATGGTTTAGTCATCCCCTTTGCCCACTTGACTTTGGATGAGTCTTAATGTTTTCTTTCTTGATTGATAAAGTTTATTTGATAGCTTATTTTAACCTTTTGACTATTGTAATACTTTTTAAGATATCATTTGCTGTTATGCTTTTATATATGATTCCCCCCCAAATTATGAATCATGCTGCTTATTTTTGTTTTAAAACATTTTCCATCCACATAAAACCAATGCTGATAATTGGCTGTCCCCTAGTCACGTAATTCTCCAATTCTCCAAGGTAATCAGACTTTTGACTTTGGTGATGATCACTTTCTTCCTCTTCTTTGCAAGTTTGCAAATATATGTGTATTCCTACTTAATACAATGTTCAGCTTTTCTCATACTTGAACTTTATATAAGTGTAAAACCACATTGTGCCTTTTTTTGTCACATGTTTTTCATTCAACAATTGTAGTTTTAAATTATAATGACATGTGGATGCATATCATAATTAATTTGCTCTGCAATATAGTAAGTTTTCCATACTTCATCTATTATATAATCTTAATGACCCTTTGGGTTATTTTCAGGGATTTTTGTTGTCATTTTGCAATTACACACAATATTGCTTTGGACATTCTTGTAGATAACAAGTTTCCTAGAGCAAATTTGCAAATTATCTCTAGGGAATATGTTGAGGAGTCAAGTTGTTGGGTATTGGGATAGGAATATGTTCAGTTTTACTGGATAAACACCAAAATATTTCCCAAAGTAGTTATTCTAGCTTTCTTTTATTCCAGCAGTTAACAAAGTTTTCTGCTTTTTACCTTGGACAGCATTTAGGATTACTGAGTTTTTAAGTTTTTCTTATAGGATGAATATGAAATGTTATTTCAAGGTTATTTTAATTATAATTTTGCTCATTACTAAGTGAATTAAAGCACTTTTCACGTGTTTAGAGGTTATTCATGTTTTCTGATCAATGTTTAAATTCTTTGCTTATTTTCTCTTTTTTAGAAAACCTCTTTCTAATTGAATCACAGGTGCTCTTTTTTTATTCTAATTTTTTTGTCATTATAAGTGTTGCAAATATATTCTTCCTATTTATGGCATGATTTTTCTCTCTCTTTATGATGTAGTTTGATTGATGAACTCAAATTCTCAATTTTCCATGCATGGGTTTATCAATGTTTGCCTTTATGATCCATTCTTTTTATGTTTTATTTTTAAAAATCTTTCATTACCTTCTGAAAGGAAAAACTCTATTTCTTTTATACAGTGACACCACTTCACTTCTGACGTCAGACACAAGGTTTTTTCTCATATGGATCAATTCTCTGACACCAGCTGGATGTCCTACAATTTAATTCAATTCTAACACTGGCGACCTAGAGAAAGCATCACATCCCACAGGTTAAGGGCTCAGGCCCATGAGACTGCCCCTAGCTCCAGATGCTAATTGTAAGTCTGGGCCTCCATTACTTCTAAATGACTGGCCGTAAATCCCACAGTAGCCTCCTCAAGTTTGATTATTTTCTATGATGGCACACAAATCTTAAGAAACTACTTACATTTACTAGTTTAATACGTAATAAGGCAAATATGAGCTTCCCTAGTGGCTCAGTGGTAATGAATCAGCCTGCCAAGCAGGAGACAAGGGTTCGATCCCTAGGTCGGGAAGATCCCCTGGAGAAGGAAATCGCAACCCACTCCAGTATTCTTGCCTGGGAAATCCATGCACGGAGGAGCCTGGCAGACTACAGTGCATGGGGCAGCTAAGAGTTGGATACAACTTAGTGACTTAATAACAACAGTAAAGGCATATAATAAAAGATTCAAATAAATGACCAGCCACAGGAGGAGATGCATACAATGAGTTCTAGGAGGGTCCTGTCCCTGTGGAGTGGGGTGTGCCAATCTCCTTGCATGTGCAAGTATTTACCAATGAACAAAGAGATTTAACCAGCATTCAAGTTTTGTCTATAAAAGTACTATGGTGATTATTTTAAAAGTCACTATTGTCATGAAATATTATCTTCAAACACTGCTAAAATTAAACCATCTTTATCATCTTAGCAGAGATCCTGTCTAGCTTTAGTGAAGTATCCCTTACACCATATTGAAATCTATTTACTAATATTTTATTTAGGGTTTTATATTTTACATTAGCAATTTTAATTTGTTTTCTTCATTCTGTTTTATAAGGATGATACTACCTTCACCAGAAATGCTGAGTTAGATACCATCTTTCTGTGTGCTCTAGAAAAATGATTTTTATTTTAGAAGAAAACTAACTCACAATGTTTTATTTTTGAATAGATGTGTTTGCCCATCAGGCTCCTCTGTTTATGGAATTCTCCAGGCAAGAATACTGGAGTAGGTAGCCATTTCCTTTGCCAGTGGATCTTCCTGACCTAGGGATCAAACCCAGGCCTCCTGCATTGCAGGCAGTCTCTTCATCTGAGCCACCAGAGAAGATGGTAAAGAGGTTCGGTGGGTTTGGACATTGGTTTGATTCAGTGATACTCTCACATCAATGATATGGTTTCTTTTTACTTCTCCACTCTGCATTCTGGTTGAAAAAACTTTTCAAATTGGCTCCCTTCACTGGGGCAAAGTGTGGCAGTTTGAGACATCACATTGTTCAGAAGAGAGAGGGCTGGCTTCTATAAGCTCTCATAAGATGGAGGTATCTTATTTTGAGAAATTCATAGGAAAAAAAAAGCTTCTGCTTTATGTTTCATTGTCTTGAATTGAGTCCATTGTACTTTTTAACCATCAAATGCCATGAATTGATGACATTAGAGATGGGTCAACTGATCAGCCATGATAATAAAGGAACTTTGGTCTTGATTTCTCCCGGCAATCTTTTTTTTTTTTTTTTTTGCTGTCAACTATTTTTTTTTTATTTTATTTATTTATTTATTTTTGCTTTTTAAATTTTATTTTATTTTTAAACTTTACATAATTGTATTAGTTTTGCCAAATATCAAAATGAATCCGCCACAGGTATACATGTGTTCCCCATCCTGAACCCTCCTCCCTCCTCCCTCCCCATACCATCCCTCTGGGTCATCCCAGTGCACTAGCCCCAAGCATCCAGTACCGTGCATCGAACCTGGACTGGCAACTCGTTTCTTACATGATATTTTACATGTTTCAATGTCATTCTCCCAAATCTTCCCACCCTCTCCCTCTCCCACAGAGTCCATAAGACTGTTCTATACATCAGTGTCTCTTTTGCTGTCTCATACACCGGGTTATTGTTACCATCTTTGTGAGTCTCAATCCAGCAGGAAAGATGGGGGTCAACATACCACAGTTGAGGGCAGTTACTGAAAAATTCACTTCATGGTTAAACCCCAGTGACTGATTCCTCAATACACGGGTTGCAAACTGCTCTTCTCTGCTCAGAGACCCACAGGGCCCATGCTGCTGTTGCTGCTGCTAAGTTGCTTCAGTTGTGTCTGACTCTGTATGACCCCATAGACGGCAGCCCACCAGGCTCCCGCATCCCTGGGATTCTCAAGGCAAGAACACTGGAGTGGGTTGCATTTCCTTCTCCAATGCATGAAAGTGAAAAGTGAAAGTGAAGTTGCTCAGTCATGTCTGACTCTTTGCGACCCCATGGACTGCAGCCTACCAGGCTCCTCCATCCATGGGATTTTCCAGGCAAGAGTACTGGAGTGGGGTGCCATTGCCATAGCCCTCCACTGACTGGGAGCTGGGCTAACTGTGCATGATATGCCTTCTTGGGCTTCCCAGCATCTTCTGAGACAGTGTTCCAGCCCACAAAGGTTCTAAATCTTTTTTGATTTCTTTCACATGTGCTGCTATAGCTATTACCATAGCTTTGATTTTCTTTTTGAATAATAACGATAGTGTTGAGATCTTAGGTACTGTGCAAACAGCTTTGCATATGTTATCATATTTCCAATCACTCTCTTATAAGATTTATTACAATATTTTTGTTTTCATCTATTTCTTTTTAAAGAATTAGCTCTTAGATTTGCTTATGTCTGCTGGTTCTGACATTTTTTTCAATAATTAATTTTTGCTGCATTTTATCATTTCCTCCTATTTTCCTTAAAGCTGCCTCTATATTCTTTTTTGAATTCTTGATCATTAAAAATTGTTATTCAGCATTTAATTTAAAAGTATTAAAGATCCAGATTATATATGCTTATATTTATTATGTGGATTTATAATATTTTTATTTAAGATAGTTCCTTCTTTCTTCTTCTTATGTTCAGTCATGTCCAACTTTTTGGGACCCCATGGACTGAAGCCCGACAGGCTCCTTTGTCCATAGGATTCTCTAGGCAGAATCCTGGGATGGGTTGCCATTTCCTCCTCCAGGGGATCTTTGGGACCCAGGAATCAAATCCACATCTCTTATATCTCCTGCATTGGCAGACAGATTCAAACAAGCCCACTGAGTTTCATAGGCTTCCGAAGATAGTTCCTAAATAGTATTTTATTATGTATTTAATCTTTAACTTAAAATGCTCTTAGAATAACCGCTTTCTACTTCTATGGTTAGGACCTTGTAAAGTTATTTTTGAAATTTCTGCTCTCGCTGAGTCTTTAAAAATAAAAAAAGATGTTGGTCTGTACAGTGACTAATTTGCAGAACTTAATGAAGATTTGTATCCCAATAGACACAATTTTTAAGCCATACCTTTAAGGCTTAAAAAAAGAATGATTTTTAAATTTGTGATTAAAATTAAATATATGTCTGTTCACATACTTCTGTTAATTATGTTAATCCAATCATCACTATTCATATATGTTTTGACTACTTCATTATCCAGTGAAGGTAGGGAATTAAAGCAACTCCATTATATTTCTTTCCATTTCTTAATTAATTTTGACAAATAACTGCTTAGTTAAATAATTGATTTCCTAAATAATATGTGAACACAGGCTGTAATTAGCACCTGGATTAAGAAATTGAAAGTCGATAACTCAGCCTCCTGTTCCCTTTCAGTCACTAACCCCTACAGGTAGCTGCTGTCCTTAATGCTAACAGTAGAGATAGATAGGTTTTGTCTGCTT
Source organism: Bos grunniens (assembly GCF_055505025.1). Classification (NCBI taxonomy): domain Eukaryota; kingdom Metazoa; phylum Chordata; class Mammalia; order Artiodactyla; family Bovidae; genus Bos; species Bos grunniens. The sequence goes on along the minus strand of NC_141185.1, from coordinate 52,874,120 downwards.
TCCTAGTGTCTTAACATTGTATTGTATTGGGGAGATTTGTTCATATTTTTTGTGTGGAATGTTTTATAAATCCAGGGGCTTGAATGCTTAAAAATTAGAAAGAAACCAAAAAAAAAACAGTCAATATTGTGAGGCACCAGAGGGAAACACACATGAAGCTGAGGGCTTAATTTAGGGAAAAAGAGAATGAGCAGCTATGGCAACCAAACGTATGATTAAATTGGAGAATTTTGAATATGCACTGTGTATCAGTTAATATGATATGATCAATGTTAAACTTTTTGAATGTTTAATGATCTTATGGTTGTAGAGGAGAATGTCTCATTGCTCTTCAGAGATGACGATGATATAGTTAAGAGTCAAATATTATAGGGTCTGCAAGTTAGCTTAATAATGGTTCAGTAATGGACTTCCCTGGTGGTCCAGTGACTGAGTCTCTGCCATCCAAATGCTAGAAGCCAGGTTCAATCCCTAGTCAGGAAACCAGATCCTATAGATATTATCAGTTCCATTCAGTTGCTCAGTCGTGTCCAACAATTTGGGACACCGTAGGCTGCAGCTTGCCAGGCTTCCCTGGTATAGTCAGATAAATAGAACTGATACAGCCAAATAACTAAATAAAAACAAATATAAAAAAATGGTTTAGTCAAAGAAATATACATACATGTATATTTGTGTATGTGTATAAAAATAGCAAGGACATGGGGCAAAATGTTAAACATTGGTGATGGATATGTTAGTGTCTTATTGTTTCAACTCTTCTATGGAGCTGAATTTTTCAAAACTAAAAAAAGTGAAAAACAATCCTGCCCGGTGATTTAATCCTGACATTTAAAATCTGAGAAATACCTTCTCCATTGTGATTCCATTTCACATATGGGGAAAACTGAGGCTCAGTGGGTTTCGGTGAATTGTCTAGAGTATGATCCTTCCACAAAAACTGCATGGATACTGTTGACTGACAGTTCCAAAAGGTTAAAGTTCCAAAACATTCTGGGATTTTATAATAGATATGGAACAAGTCCATCAGATACTCTAATCTTACAAATGATGATGTCTAGAGGGTTGAGTGTTTGGCTCAGGTTCAGTGAACAAAAGGTGTCAGAACCTGTGTTACAATCTTGGTTTTCTGATTTTTTTAGATTGGTAATATTTTCACTGCACCACCACAGATCTGAAGGTTCTTTGCAGGAAGAATTCTGGGCCATGAAACACTAGAACAACAAAGTTACAAAGAAGACAAAAAACCCTCAAATTCCTCTATATATGTTTTGGGTTTATGTTTGACATCTGACCACAGGTCAGTCAGGCGTTGCTGATTGCTTGACTCAGGAACATTTTACATAACTCCTCTGAATGGGTAAGATCCTTGCTTGCTTTCCCTGGCCAGGTTGGGAGTGTATCTTGGCATGCAGCAGAACTTCTGAATGTTTATTGCCCTGTCTTAAGTCAACAATTTGCTGAATCATTTACTTTTTCCCTTTGACAGAGTTTCAATGCTGTCAGTAAAATTTGCATCAGGGCAGAAGGGAATTATTGTGGTGTCAGGCATTATGGGTAATTCCATGTAAATAGTTCTGCCGAGAGCCATGCAGACTTGCCTGGAGCCAGTAAAAACTCCAAACGGAAGGCTTCCTTCTGTCTGGATTTGTTAATTTCAGTTGAGTGGCTAGAGGCAGGTGCCTTGGAAATAGGTATGTTGGACCCTTGACAGTCCTCTTGAACTTGAGAGCGCTATCCAATCTCATTTATTCTTGTCTCACAGAAAAAAAGTTTTGTTTTCAATGTCTTTGTTTCCATTATCCACATCTTTCTGTTTACTTTCCTTGGCCCCAGTCTTCCTGAAGAGTAAGGGGATGTGTCTGGTGCTTCCTTCCTGCATTCAGACTCTGAGCCCTGAGTCTGAGTTAGTTCTTTGATTTGTTGTTGTTGTTGTTAGTTTATTTATTTATTTTTCTAAATTGGAGTATAGTTGCTTTGTGGTGTTGTATTAGTTTCTGTCGTACAGCAAAATAAATCATCTACACATGTACATATATCTCCTTCGTTTTGGATCTCCTTCTCATTTAAGATCACCACAGGGCACTGAGTAGAGTTCTCTGTGCTATACAGTTGGTTCTCGTTAGTTATCTGTTTTATACATAACAGTGACCTTCCGTAAAATCTTGGTGAAGAGAGATTCCCCTCTGAGGAACCTGTATGATGTTATGAGAACAGCTCTGAACGGAGAATTAGGGATTCACCCACTTAGTTTTGTGATTAGTTAGTGCTCCCACCTGATCATAACATTTTTCATCACTAAATAGGTAACAATGAAAAAAAGAAAAGAAAAGATTCTACCTTAATGTGTGATTTGTAGGAGGTGAGAAATTAGGTTTTACTTCTTCATTGTTCAGTTGCTAACTCGTGCCTGACTCCTTGGACTCCATGATCTGCAGCACATCAGGCTTCCCTGTCCTTCACTCTCTCCAGGAGTTTGCTCAAACTCAGGTCCATTAAGGTAGTGATGCCATCCAACCATCTCATCCTCTGTTGCCCCCTTCTCCTCCTGCCCTCAATATTGACTACTGGGAAGCTGTTATATAGCAAAGGGAGCTCAGCTCAGTGCTCTGTGATGACCTAGATGGATGGAATGGGGGTTTGGCAGGAGGCACAAGAGGGAGGAGGCCCAAGATATATGTGTGCTTATAGCTCATTCACTTTGTTGTACAGCAGAAACTAACATAACATTGTAAAGCAATTATATTCAAAAAAAAAAAAAAATGAACCTGGGTTTCTGACACTGTGGAGGCAATACCTTTAGCCAAAATAATTGTGAAAAAGAATTAACTTTTCATAGGGCTTCCCTTGTGGCTCAGATGGTAAAGAATCTGCCTGCAATGCAGGAGACCCAGCCAGTGTCATTGTGAGATATTTGATAACTCAGATGAATTGCAGCCTTCCCAGAGCATGAAAGCACAACAAACCATTTTTTCCAGGTCAAGCATTCTATTTCTTGTTCCTCTTTATTTCACATCAGATCATCTGAAAATAAAAGCAAAAGGAACAGGCATCACTTAAAAAGGGCAAAGAAAAGAAAACACCTGCATTTAAAAACTAAGTCAAGACTCCTGTAAAGTTCAGATTTGTGACCTGCCAATAGTGAACACTGACTTGCACATGGTCAGGAGTGCCGATCTGCACACCCTCTGGATTCTTCTTCTCCAAGTTCCTTCGTCTTTCAGACCTATGGACTTTGAATATAGGTGTCATGTAATTTTCCGTGGCCTACAGCTAGTCTTATCCACACTGCTCTTCTGCCAAGGACAAATCCCAAATAAGTCTGATTTGGGGATTTCATAGACTTCACAGTTCATTGGCAGAGCAGTGAATCTTGAAAAACCTGTTGTTAGTGAATCCCCTAGCACTTTTTGGTTCAAATCCTTAAATCGACTTGCTTCTGAGAAGTAAATTCTGATACTATTCATTCAAGCATCTTCAGGACTCCCTTTCATATCTTTTACTGTGTCCCTCCAACATACAACCCAGTGAAGTAGCTTTCAGATTTTAATAAGCATAAAATGATCAAAATGCATTTTATCAAATGATAGCCTTGGAGTTCCTGATTTGGTGGATCTGGGCGTGGAACACAGAATTAGTTACTTTTAACCAGTGTCATCCCACTCCATGTGATCCTATTTTGAGAATTTTGTAGAAGTCTTCATGGAAATTGACACTCTTTGACTCAGTTGAATTCTAGTTGCTCAGAACAGTTTCACTATGTGAGATAGTCTAAAAAGTGGCTGATGTTCACCATTTTGCACCGTTCCCCCCCGCCCCGCCCCCCACAGATACAATAAATGGAAAACTTCGACCGTAAAAGTGACTTGGACATCTGTGCTTAAACCCAAGTGCATTTTCAATTTAAATGTTATTTTGGGGTCAGAAGTTTGGTTGAAAATAGTGAGAGGAAACCAGTTTCCCTACATCACATGTTCAACTCAAGTGATACAGAAGATGTCAGTACTGTGATATGACTTCCACTTAGTCAAAAAGGGGACAAAATCAATGCCCGTTTCTGTGGCTTTTATTGAGAAACAGAAACATCTCTGCCTCTTAATTTTGCTGTTATTGTTGAAGATCTAAAGATCAGAACCAAGCTTTGATGTTGGAAAGCGGAATGAAAACAAAACCTGTTTTTTCTGGCTACTGGAGGTTTTTATCCTTCTTAGCTTAGAACTTCTAGAAAGATGTTGTCTCAGGCTCAACATAAACACACCAAGATGCAGTGTAAGTGCTTCATATTTTACAGATCAGGTTGTAGATGGAAGCCCTTTTGGGGGCTAGATTTAACTAAAACTAGTGCTCTGCTGACTTTATTTGCTTTTCTTTCTTAAAAATCTCCCAAATATAATTTCTGGGTTCCCATTCTGAGACTCACTTTGATGAAATTCAATTAATTGTAATTATTCTTTTTGGAATTTTCTCTCTTAACTTTATGAGTGACTGCATTAAATCTCCCCAACATGTGCTCACACATACACACACACACACACACACACACACACTTTGTTTTGTGTAAGTGAAAGTGAAGTCGCTCAGTCATATCAGACTCTTTGCAACCCCGTGGACTGTAGGCTGCCAGGCTTCTCCATCCATGGGATTTTCCAGGCAAGAATACTAGAGTGGGTTGCTGTTTCCTTCTCCAGGGGATCTTCCCAACCCAGGGATGGAACCTGGGTCTCCCACACTGCAGGGAGACTCTACCGTCTGAGCCACCAGGGAAACCCTTATTTTGTGTAAAGCTGAAGTCTGAACGGGGAAATTTCGCCCCTCACTCCCACTCCTCAATACCAAGGACATTTGGCCATATCTAGAGACATTTGGGGTTGCCCTAACGAGGGAGACATATTCTGGACATCTAGTGGGTAGAGGCAGAGATGCGGCTAAACCGTTTGCTTTGCAAGTGCACAGGGTTGTCAGTCCCTACAGCAAAGAATTTTCTAGCCCACATGTCAAAAGTGCCGAGGCAGAGAATCCCTGGTGTAGTGCCTACAGAAGTTTATCCATGAGAATGTATTTTCATTTTGTTTTTGTGAAAAGCTAGTTCACCCATCAACCAATTGGAATACTGCCAAGTGGCCTTTTCACATGCTACTTCTGTAATCCCCTCAATTGCAAACCAAAATGAGTGAAATCAGCACAAATATCTCAGGGGGTCATGATTCACAAATAAGGAATAGTTAGCTCTGGCTTGGCAGGCTCCCTCCACATCCATTCAGTGACCTCAACATAAATTATGGTCCACGCACAGCACACTTTAGTGCCTGCTCATTTCCCCTTTCTCTGCCACCCAGAGCGTCACCACCGACCTCTTGTTCCCTAGCTCCATAAAACCACAAAGCCCCTTCTCTCTCTATTGTTCTCAAGGCCTAGCAGGACTTTTTGTGTTCAGGCAAATAAACACGCTACCAATAATCCAATAAAACCTTTACAGACATGGGATATAAACCATAGCGAGGAGCAGTGCACAATCTATAACTGCTGGCTTCTTTTTTATAAACCTTGCACTTGAGCCCCGAAAGCAACACAAATCAAAGCTCATAAAAGCGCCAAGGTTTTATCCTTATTGTTCCTAATGGGTTGATTCACCCTACCTGTGCTAGTCCCCTAGTGACCACAGGCTGTCTGGGCTTCTAGATGGAAAAGATGCAAGCTGGCATACCAGGTTCAGGGGAGGAGAACTAATTTCAAACGCTTCTTTTCCATCATGATGATTTTCCCTTTTGGTGGCCATCAGAGTAACCAGAGAACATCTCAGGCTCCCAGAGACAGATCACAAAACAAAACTAAATCCTGGAGCTCATATTTTTTTCTCAGCTGCGTTTCCCATCTCTAACTTTATGAGGGAGCTACAATTAATCTATGCTATATATGAAAACAGATTAGAACTGATAAATGTGAGCTGTATGATAAAAAAAAAAAAAAAAAAAACTTGCCCCAAAGCAGAGGTAAGAGGAACCACAGTTAGAATGTTAGTCTTTTCAGAGGGAAAACATTATCTTTGGCAGAAAGACTGCAGGCTTTTGCTGATAATCAAAACACCGATGTTTCCTTCTGAGTCACAGCTCAGATGTCTCTAGGGGCCAAGCGGAAGACATAAATGAGTGGAAAGCAGGGGATAGGCACAGATGTTGTGGAGGGGCATCTTTGTCATCTAGATATATGCTTTTCTTGCAACACCCCTCTCAACAGTTCAACCAAATTGTTGACAAGTAGACATGTGTAAAAGACCCTGATGCTAGGAAAGATTGAAGGCAGAAGGAGAAGGGAATGACAGAGAATGAGATGGTTGGATGGCATCACCAACTCGATGGACACGAGTTTGAGCAAGCTCTGGGAGTTGGTGATGGACAGGGAAGCCTGGTCTGCTGCAGTCCATGGGGTCACAAAGAGTCAGCTATGAGTAAGTGACTGGACTGAACTGAGACGTGTTTTCAGATCTTCCCATTTTTCAAATATATACAATAAATATTTATTTTAATGTAAAGCCTTCACATTTTTATTACCTGGGAAATAAATTTCATTTAGGGGAAAAAATGCCTTGGCCAAAATAAAACTAAAACATATCTCTGGGCTGGATCCAGCTAAGGGCTACCAGGTTGGGCCCCAACCTTCCCATGATCTTGCTTCTTCCTTGGAAAGAAAGAGCTCATGACTATGATGTTTGGGCTTCCCTGGTGGCTCAACTGGTAAAGAATCTGCCTGCAATGCGGGAGACCTGGGTTCAATCCCTGGGTTGGGAAGATCCCCTGGAGAAGGGAAAGGCTACCCACTCCTGTATTCTGGCCTGGAGAATTCCATGGACTGTATAATCCATGGGGTTACAGAGTAGGACACGACTGAATGACTTAAAAAAATTTTTTTTTAAATGACATTTTAAGTTCATTAGTCCCAGGAACCTAATCAAGGCTTTACAGAGCACATGAATTTTCTTCTTTTTTTAAAAAACCTCCAAGTAGGACCCACATGTGTTCCTAGAGGGTGCATGGGCGCTCAGTCTCTCAGTTGTGTCTGACTCTTTGCAACTCAATGGCCTGTAGGTTCCTAGAGAGTTGTTTAGTCACTAAGTCATTTGGACTCTTTGAGATCCTATGGACTGCAGCACACCATCTTTCCCTGTCCTTCAGTGTCTCCTGGAGTTTGCTCAAACTCATGTTAGCTGAGTCAGTGATGCCATCCAACCATCTCATCTTGTGTTATTCCCTTCTCCTCCTGCCCTCAGTCTTTCCCAGCATCAGGGTCTTTTCCATTGAGTCAGCTCTTCACATCAGATGGCCAAAGTATTGGTGCTTCAGCTTCAGCATCCATCCTTCCAATGAATATTCAGAGTTTATTTCCTTTAGGATTGACGATTTGATCTCCTTGTTGTCCAAGGGACTCTTTAAGAGTTTTCTTCAGCGCCACAATTTGAAAGCATCAATTCTTCAGCGCTCAGCCTTCTTTATAGTTCACCTCTCACATCCATACTTGGCTACTGGGAAAACCATAGCTTTGACTAGATGGACCTTTGTCAACAAAGGGATGGCTCTGCTTTTTGATACCCTGTCTAGGTTTGTTACAGATGGCATGAGTCTGGGCAACTTTTGGGGGCCCCCTTGCACTTCAAGCCTTCTCCTCTAGGTGTCACTGCAGCTCTCCTCTTGGGCAGGTGGTGGTCTTAAACCTCCTGCTTCCCTTCACTGTAAGGCTTTCCTGATGACCTGGCCCTGCCAAGTCAGCCAGCCATGGAGAAATAAAGATTACACACAGCCTTCCCTTGGCTAAAGATGCCAGGAACCATCAAAATCAGACAGCAGCTTCATATAGCCACAGGCACCAAAAGATTGCCTCTCTGGAATCTCTTTCAACTGGTTTTGCTCGGTTGGAATGTAACATCTTTTCAACAGCTCCTTCTTTTCAGAGCTGCGTTATGGTAAAGCAGCTGAGGATGGCTTGTGTTAACCCAAATTCACACTAACAGCCTGCCAGGAGAGGTGATGCCTTCATCCATAAGGGCAGGTGCAGGAAAGGTGGTAAGGCAAGGGCTTATTGGATTCATTGGCACAGTCATTCTGAATGCATCCAGTGGGACCCATCTGGGGCTGATCCCAAACTCCAAAATGCCTTCTTCCCTGGAAGAATCATGAGCCAAGAGGTACAGGTGTTCAGAGAATGCAAACAAACCTTCCTCTCATATTTCTTTCAATTGTGAACACCTATTAGCAACTTGCCTTCCCACCGTTTCCCAACAGTGGGAATGTAACTGAGCACACAGTCGGAAGATAGAAACAGAGCTAGCCAACTAAGTCTGGTTTCTAAGTATCCACAGAGGCAATTGCATTGTATCTTCACTGGTAAGTAGTCAGTGGAAAATATATGAACATGTAAATAAATGATGTTTCAATTCTCCATACTAACATTGAGAAATGGTGAAATTAATATTTCCCCTTAATTTTCCTTTCCTTTTTCCCCCCTCTTCTTCTCCCCTGACTGATAAGACTTCTTATCTCCTTAAGATACTTGTTAAGCGTCTTCTACTGCCTACCAATCAGGACACAGCTAACCTTTAGGAGGCACTCTCTCACCATCAAGTCCATTGCTTTGGTGGTGTTGTTTAGTCGCTCAGTCGTGTCCGACTCTTCACAGCCCCATAGACTGCAGCCCCCCAGGCTCCTCTGTCCATTGGATTCTCCAGGCAAGAATATTGGAGTGGGTTGCCATGCCCTTCTCTCGGGGCTCTTCCAGAACCTCTCCTGCATTGACAGTCGAATTCTTTACCACCTGGGAAGCCCTTCAAGTACATTATATATTGACAAAAAGAAGAACATACACCAGAAGACCCCAATGACCACTTCTGAAGAGCCAAGAGCAAAAACAGGGTGTTGGGAGCAAAAGCAGGGCACTCTGTATGCTCCCTGCACTCAACACCACCAAAAGGGCAGGCAAACCACCTAAGTCCAAGCTTTGGACACCACTATACCTGACCCCATTTGAGGACTAAGCTAGCCCCTCCAGGTTCCAGCAAGCCAGAGACAATGTTACTTGTTCTCATTCCCCTCTGCTGCAGCAAGGACCCCAGTAAAGACTTGCCTGAGGAAAAAAGAAAATACACCATTTGAAAAATTAGAGATGATACTTGTGCTATTAGATATTAAAAAAAAATGCTGTTGCTGCTGATATTATGGTCCTTCTTGTTCCTGGGGAGAGGGGACATCATGACCTTGTAGTGACCAGGAAATACTGCAAAATGGTGTATAGTTTGGAGAGTTAAGAGGAGAGGTAATTGAGTCAAGAGTTGAGGCTGAGGTTGGGGTAAACATTGTGAGAAACCTCTGGCTGTGGGCTTAGGTGTGGTGTGGCTAGATCCTAAGTGTGAATCGACACAAATTGTAGCAGACAATTCAAATTTTGGAAAGTTAATTCACCTTCTTGAGAATTTATAAAATGGGGATGATAATGCTTATCCCCATGGAGCTGCTAGAAATATAAATATTAGGTATTATGTATTACATAGTATATAATGTATCATACACCATATATATCATATTATATTTTATAGATATAATTCAGATAGCTAATGAGATAATGTACAGAGCCACAGCATGAAGCATGGTTCCTGGCTGGTTTTTGCACTCCCAAGTGTATTAGAGCAAATTGTGGAGGTCTTTAATAAGTTTGGGCATTTTTCTGTTAGTCCATTTCGGTTCCCTGACCCTTATCTTCTTCTTTTTTTTTTAAACTTTTTATTTTATATTGGAGTGTAGCCAATTAAAAATGTTGTGATAATTTCAGATTGACAGCAAAGGGAGTTAGCCATAGATATACTTGTATCCATTTTGCTCCAAACTCGCCTCCCATCCAGGCTGTCCCATAACGTTGAGCAGAGTTCCCTGTGCTAGGCAGTAGGCCCTTGTTAGTTATCCATTTTAAATATAGCAGTGGGTACATAAGCATCCCAAACTCCCTAACTACCCTTTCTCCCCATTCTTCCCTCCTGGTAATTAACTTCTTTTGAAGATCCTCTCAGCAACTAACTGTTGCTGCTTCTGAGACCCTCACTTTCCTCATTTATCAGTTTTATTTCTTCTGCGAATATGGTCAGCTATCCATTCTAGGGGGCGTCCCTAGTGGCTCAGAGAATCCACCTGCCAGTGCCAGAGATACAGGTTCGATCCCTGAGCTCGTTAGATCCCCTGGAGAAGGAAGTGGCAACCCACTCCACTATTCTTGCCTGGGGAATCCCATGGACGGAGGAGCCTGCTGGGCTACAGTCCTTAGGGTTGCAAAAAAATCGGGCATGACTTAGCAACTAAATAGCAACAACAGTCCCTCCTAGCCCTTCCACTGATGTCTAGGAAGCGTTTCCTCTGGTCCCCAGAGTGTTTCCAGAAGGGGAAGCTGAGCCAGGACATAGCCAAATGCACAAGCCCCAAAGGTCCCCCGAGTTCCTACTGGCCAGCTGGCTTTCTGGCCCCAGTATGTGTTGGTTTCCTCCTGCTTTTTGACACAGTTTTCTCATTTCACAAAAGACTTTGTGATTCGTATTCAACAAGAGCATTCTCTGGCAGCATCCGTGGGAAATCGGACTGTCAATTTATTTACATCCAGCCTCAGGACAGAACTACTGTGCCTGTGTAAAGCTATCACAACATGCATAAAATAGAGCGTGTGTGTATATATATATACATATTGACTAGAGGTGACGTTTAGAGTGGAAATCCATTGCCCCATGGATTGGAAAAGTGACTAACAGTAGGATATAAAAATGCCAAAGCAAGACTTGGTGTTATTGCTAAATGGAGGTCACTTTTTCAAATTCATGGTTGATAGTTTCCTCCTGAGATGCTCTGTTCCGTACGGATAATCACAGTGCCATCCATATGTGGACTTGTTGTGCCCGAACTTGACATGGGGACCTGGTCCTCCCATCATAGAAAAATGCACATCTTTGTTAAATCCCCTACATCTGGGAAAATGGGCCAGTGGCTGCGGGCGTATATCACAAAGGGAAATAGCAAAGGTCTCTGGTGGGCTATCAGCTGTGATGTCCTGGAGGGAAGACCCCTGGACTGATGGTCAGGGGATATGGTTATTGATGGTTCAGAGATAATCTTATCTTCACCTTCTTTCAACCCGCTCCTTAGGACTGTTTAGGATTATACTCTATCTTTGTGTCATCTCTATCTATCTATGTATCTACCTATCTAATCTATCTATCCACAATCCATCCATCTACATATTCTGTGTACTCTTTCTACCTAGTTTATAAATGTTAATAGCATATATATGTCTATAGTATATGTGTAACAAGAGAACATGATCAATATAATTATTTAGCTTGAGTTAGAGTCCCTTTACCATATGCTCATAGCATTCTACGTTTTGGGGTCACAGCACTTTCAAAACTACAATAAGCAATTGTTATCTTTTTCCTTTTTTGTATTTGGCTGTTCCAGGTCTTAGTTGTGGCGGGTGCAGACTTCAGTTACAGCATGCGAACTCTTAGTTGAGGCATGCAGGATCTAGCTCTCTAACCAGGGAATCGAACCCAGGCCCCCTGCATTGGGAGCACAGAGTCTTAACAACTGGACCACCGGGAAGTCCCAATAAAGCAATTATTATCATAATCACTAGGTTACGTGAAGGGGGAAGGCCTGTGTCCTCAGCCTGAGAACAATGTAATGGCGTCTGGCACTTGGAAGGAATTTACTATATATTTTTGAATGAATGATTATTAAATCTTAGTCTTTCTTAAATCTCTGGGTGACTGAACCGTATGTTTTGACTTATTTTGTTGTGACTAATGGACACTGACATCTCTACTGGTCTATTGTGATCCTGGACTAAATAATATAGTTCAATAATATCCCAGTGGCTTATATTACTAATTATTCTTACCTCATTTGAGTTTTTACAACTGTCTCACAAAATGAGATTATGAGTCCCATTTTATAATTGTAACTCTGAGGCCTCCTGGAATTTGGTTCTAGTGAGTGTTTCTCATGTGTCCGTTCAGTTCAGTTCAGTTCAGTCACTCAGTTGTGTCTGACTTTTTGCAACCCCATGAATCACAGCACGCCAGGCCTCCCTGTCCATCCCCAACTCCCGGAGTTCACCCAGACTCACGTCCATCGAGTCAGTGATGCCATCCAGCCATCTCATCCTCTGTCGTCCCCTTCTCCTCCTGCCCCCAATTCCTCCCAGCATCAGGGTCTTTTCCAATGAGTCAACTCTTCGCATGAGGTGGCCAAAGTACTGGAGTCTCAGCTTTAGCATCATTCCTTCCAAAGAAATCCCAGGGCTGATCTCCTTCAGAATGGACTGGTTGGATCTCCTTTCAGCCCAAGGGACTCTCAAGAGTCTTCTCCAACACCACAGTTCAAAAGCATCAATTCTTCAGCGCTCAGCCTTCTTCGCAGTCCAACTCTCATTCTCATGTGTAGAGTTATCTAAACTTGAAGCAGGAGTCTCGATCTTGTCCAGGATTCTCTAATCTGAAGTTTATGTGGTCTGTAGCTTCTCCAGGAGCTCTTTCCTCCCCAGGGATCTAACAGAGGTCTCCTGCATTGCAGGCAGATTCTTTCCCACTGAGCCACCAGGGAAGCCCAGAGACAGAAGCTCCACAGTTAGGGTTCACAGGCTGGAATGATTAAAGGAATGAACCCTAACAGGAACACATCCTGTTACTGAATTCAGGTTACAGCTGGTCCCACCTAATGAATTCAGTTTGGAAACCAAGGGAATGATTACTAAGGCTCCTCTTTTGGGGTAATCAAAGTGATTTCTAATGTCATTGCACTTAGGTTTAAACTGTAAGATTTGCACATATATTTGTCTACATAATTATCATTGTTTAAAAAAAAACTCAACCTTTTATTGTATGAGATAGGGTCGCATGAGAATTAAGATGAGCTATATGTACACATTTGTGGATCACAACAAACTATGGAAAATTCTTAAAGAGATGGGAATATCAGACCACTTTACCTGCTTCTTGATGAAAGTGAAAGAGGAGAGTGAAAAAACTGGCTTAAAACTCAACATTAAAGAAAATAAGATCATGGCATCCAGTCCCATCACTTCGTGGCAAATAGATGGGGAAACAATGGAAACAGTGACAGACTTTATTTTCTTGGGCTCCAAAATCACTGCAGATGGTGACAGCAGCCATGAAATTAAAAGACACTCGCTCCTTGGAAGAAAAGCTATGACAAACCTTGACTGCATATGACAAACCTTGAAAGCAGAGACATTACTTTGCTGGCAAAGGTTCCTCTAGTCAAAGCCATAGTTTTTCCAGTAGTTATGTATGGATGTGAGAGTTGGACCATAAAGAAAGTTGAGCGCTGAAGAATTGATGCTTTTGAACTGTGGTGTTGGAAGAGACTTTTGAGAATCTCTTGGACTGCAAGATTCAACCAGTCAATCCTAAAGGAAATTAGTCCTGAATATTCATTGGAAAGACTGATGCTGAAGCTGAAGCTCCAGTACTTTGGCCACCCAATTCGAAGAACTGACTCATTGGAAAAGACCCTGATGCTGGGGCAGATTGAAGGCAGGAGGAGAAGGGGATGAAAGAGGATGAAATGGTTGAATGGCATCAGCGACTTGATGGACATGAGTTTGAGCAAGCTCTGGAAGTTGGTGATGGGCAGGGAAGCCTGGAGTGCTGCAGTCCATGGAGTCACAAAGAGTCAGATATGGCTGAGTGACTGAACTGAACTAAATTGATATCTACAAGTGCTTTGTGGACTGGGGTTTGTCTACACAATCAGCAATGGTGTGTCCTGAAAAATAAGAATATTTCTTCCATTTGATAAGAGACTGTGGTCCTTGATATCATTAATTGCTATATATTTTATACACAAATTTATGCAAGAGACTGGTAACAGTGCAAAGCCCTTAAGTCGTATATAGAAAATACAAAGGGGGCTGCCGTCTCTGGGGTCACACAGAGTCGGACACGATTGAAGCGACTTAGCAGCAGCAGCAGCAACAGAACCTCTGTGTAATTTGGTATGAAAATTACTTCTGAAATTTCCAGGTGTATATACTGCCCAATACTAAAAAGCATGGCTAAAAAGATTGGAATTTTCAGAGGAAATATTTGCCATTTAATCCATGAATTTGACCCCTTTAACCAGATCAAATATGTAGAAAGATCCAAGTCACTACAAATGACCCGCTTTAATTCTTTTTATGTCTGACTGATACTCCACTGTATTATGTACCACATTCATAGCTAGTGTATAGCCCAGGAAGCTCAGCTCAGTGCTCTGTGATGACCTACAGTGTCTGAAAGTGAAAGTGAAGCTGCTCAGTTCTGTCCAACTCTTAGTGACCCCATGGACTATAGCCCACCAGGCTCCTCCGTCCATGGGATGTTCCAGGCAAGAGTACTGGAGTGGGGTACCATTGCCTTCTCTATTGTCTTTAGCTAGAGAAAGGTAAAGAAAAGGGTAAGAAATGCTATTTACAAATGGTTATCTCAACTTGTTCAAATACTGAGATGGACATATTTTAAGAGCATCATTTCAGTATTGAGGGCTGATTATCTCTTGAGTGGAAGATGAACACCCAGACCTTTACCACCGTACTTGAGCTTAAGAGTTTCTCATCTCCTTGGAAGTTTTTCCTCTGTGAGCTCCACTTTTGTCATCCATCCTATTTAATCCTAAGTCTACTTCTAAAGCAACCACATTTGGCACTAGAGTCAACACAACACATACATTTTAATCTAGATAGTAATTCAATTCTAACACTAAGGAATGTGGTAGAACACTGCAATGCCAAACCCACATATTTGGTTAGTTAGTGGACACTACCAGAGAGTCTCGCAGTTAAAAGAAGATTTACAACTACCTTTAGGAATTTTTCCACTTTGTATCTGAGTCTTTCTCCTCATGGAAAATCAAATGTGTCTGAGCATATAATATTCCATTGCATATATGTATCACACCTTCTTTATCCATAGCTTCTGTATAGCACAGGGAGCTGAGCTCAGGGCTCTGTGACACTTAGAAGGATGGGATGGTGAGGAGGGTGGGAGGGAGGCTCAAGTGGGAGGGGATATATGTATACATATAGCTGCTTCACAATGTTGTACAGCAGAAACTAACATAACATGGTAAAGCAATTATACTCCAACAAAAAAAAATGAATTAAAATAAATAAAAGAATGTAGAAAGAGGTCAAAGTAGAAGGAGGGCTGATAAGGATAAAATCATGTTGTGGACTCCACCCCATTTCTTGTAGACAGTCTTAATGGAAACCCAATCCCAATGCACTATGGATCCCAGACTTTACACTCACTTACCAGACTATCCCCATGGTTTTACTTACACTGCTCTTTCCAGCCTGAGGCAGGGAAAGGGAAATAGCGTGGAGTTCACAGCATGGTTTTATCCTTATCACCTTACTGATGGTGAATTAGAGGCCCAGTTGGGTTGAGAGCAGTTCTCCAGGTAAAGGGTGCATATGTGCTTCCTGTGGCCCAGAGATGAATGGCTTGTGCAAGAGGGAGACAGTAAATAACCATCTCAGGCTGCATCCAGCTGAGATATCTAGAATATAAAGAAAATGGATGCTTGCTCCTTGGAAGAAAAGCTTTGACAAACCAATACAGTGTATTAAAAATCAGAGACATCACTTTGCCAACAAAGGTCTGTATGGTCAAAGGTATGGTTTTCCAGTAATCATGTATGCATGTGAGAGTTGGGCCATAAAGAAGGCTGAGTGCTGAAGAATTGATGCTTTTGAGTTGTGGTGCTGGAGAAGGCTCTTGAAAGTCCTTGAACTGCAAGGAGATCAAACCAGTCAATCTTAAAGGAAATAAACACTGAATATTTACTGGAAGGATTGATACTAAAGCTGAAGCTCCAATACTTTGACCAGCTGATGTGAACAGACCCTGATGTGAGAAGACCCTGATGCTGGGAAAGGCTGATGGCAGGAAGAGGAGGGGGGCAACAAAGGATGGGATGGTTGGATGGCCTCAGTGACTCTATGGACATTAGTTTGAGCAAACTTTGGGACATAGTGAAAGACAAGGAAGCCTGACATGCTGCAGTCCATGGTTTTGCCAAGAGTCAGGCACAACTTATTAACTAAACAACAGAAACCTTGTTTGTGGGATTTTAATAGCACGCTCCTATCTCCTGCTACCTGCGGGTGCACCTTGAACTTGTATGTGTCTCTCACTGATATCATATCCCTTTTCTTCTGCCATCAACAGGCTGTAACCTGAACACTCCCCCTTATGTAGTTACAGGAGGTTGGAGGCAGGAAGGAAGAAGATAGGACTGATTGGGAAGAGTTCCATTAAAAAATAAAACATCTGTCCCCATTTGAAGTGAACAAAACCTGCTAACATGTAACCTGCTTGCTGGTTCCAGCTGTTCCCTCCTGAGCAGTTGGGTATCAAAGCCTCATGGCCCAACAGGAGGACTGTTTGCTCTGATGCTGGAGCAATTATAGCCTGACGGCGCTCAGCTCTGTTACTGTTTTTATTACTCTTATTATTACTTCTCTGCTCATGGATTCTGAAGGCCTCTCTACACAGACTTGAACCCTGGGGAATCCCAAAGCCACAGGCACACTGTTTGCAGTCACTGCTCAGCAGCTCTTGGATTGATGTGGTTTTAGCATCTTCCCTTTATCTGGTAAGCAGAACCAGCGATGTTTAGACTTCCACTCACAGGAAAGAGAGGATTCCCTGCAGAAAACATTGGTTTTTACTCTAGGCAGCAAGCAAAATAGAGGAGAGCAGCCTCTTCATTTTCATCTAAAAAGTTCTCCAAGTGTCAAGATCTCCCTGCCAACTCTGGGCCAAGAGGCATATTCAAGGCCAAACTGTTTGGGACCTAGACTTGCAGCTTGGGACAATGCATCCTGTTGATGCTTTTGTTGTTGTTGTTCAGTCTCTAAGCCAGGTCCAATTCTCTGCAACCCCATGGACTGCAGCACACCAGGCTCCTCTGTCCTTTGCTACTTTTGGGCATTTGCGCAAATTCATGGCTATTGAGTTGGTGATGCTATCTAACCACCTGCTCTGCCGCCTTCTTCTCCTTTTGCCTTCAGTCTTTCCCAGCATCAGGGTTTTTTCCAATGAGTTGTCTCTTCGCATCTAGAGCCCAACATATTGGAGCTTCAGCATCGGTCCTTCCAATGAATATTCAGGGTTAAATTCTTTAGAACTGAGTGGTTTGATCTCCTTGCAGTCCAAGGGTCTTTGCACACAGGAAAAAATACTTTTCTTGAATAAATTTATCAAATAAATCTCCTTGCATTCTCATTATGTGCATGTTTTAAAACACAACCTTTGTACAAATCAACTTTCCAAATCTATTTGCAGCTGGGTGGGTGTCATTTGGTAAAAAACAGAGCAAAACTCTAGAAGATGAAAACAAAATCTTATTTTTTTCCCCTTAGAGTTAATTTTTTTAATAAGTTCAGTTCAGTTCGGTTCACTCACTCAGTCGTGTCTGATTCTTTGCAATCCCATGAATCGCAGAACATCAGGCCTCCCTGTCCATCACCAACACCTGGAGTTCACCCAAACTCATGTGCATCGAGTCAGTGATGCCATCCAGCCATCTCATCTTCTGTCGTCCCCTTCTCCTCCTGCCCCCAATCCCTCCCAGCATCAGGGTCTTTTCCAATGAGTCAACTCTTTGCATGAGGTGGCCAAAGTATTGGAGTTTCAGCCTCAGCATCAGTCCTTCCAATGAACACCCAGGACTGATCTCCTTTAGAATGGACTGGTTGGATCTCCTTGCAGTCCAAGGGACTCACAAGAGTCTTCTCCAACACCACAGTTCAAAAGCATCAATTCTTCTGTGCTCAGCTTTCTTCACAGTCCAACTCTCACATTCATACATGACCACTGGAAAAACCATAGCCTTGACTAGACGGACCTTTGTTGGCAAAGTAATGTCTCTGCTTTTTAATATGCTATCTAGGTTGGTCATAACTTTCCTTCCAAGGAGTAAGTGTCTTTTAATTTCATGGCTGCAATCACCATCTACAGTGATTTTGGAGCCCCCAAAAATAAAGTCTGACATTGTTTCCACTGTTTTCCCATCTATTTCCCATTAATGCTATCAATAATATTTTCTTACTGATTTTTTGGTTAAAACATTCTAAAATTAACCATTATTTCTTAATTTACTTATTGACTCAATATGAAAGTTTTGTACTGCAATCTTACTGCTTTTAAATCCTGAATGATGATTTTTCTCTGCATTTGGTCAGGCTTCATTTGCTGAACTGAATATAAAATTGCTATATTACATTCGGTCAGATAGCCACACATACATCTTCAGGCCCTAATGGATATTAGCCCCTCTTCCTGTTTGTATTGGTTTTCTCCCTATTCTGTCTCTCTCTTAAGCATTCAGTCAAGCAAAACTTGAAGGGGAATAATAAAAAATATCGAAGAAAGAACGTTAGTAACTAGAATTGCTCAGAACTTGGGTGTTAACAGGGGCCAAGCAGATAACATAAATGCACAGGGCTAGGAAAGTGTGAAAGTGTGTATTTAGCTGCTTACGTTGCTTCTCTTGTTTTGTTAGACTCCTTTAAAATGCTGTACTGGGACTTCCTTGGTGTCCAGGGGCTAAGCCTCCACACTCCCAGTTCAGGGGGCCCGGGTTCAATCCCTCGTGGTGGTACTAGATCCCACATGCCAAAACTAAAAGACCCTGAATGCCACATCTAAGATCTGGTGCAGCCAAGTGAATAAATACATAGTTAAATAAATATCAAGAACAACAAAAATGCTGTACAGGGACATGCAAAATCTGACCTTACCCACAGCAGTTATTTTCCCTCTGAACATCCAAAATGTTTCTCATTTTACTGTAAGTTGTACTTTTCTAGTAGGCGATCAGATCCTTGAAGGTTGACATCTTCTTCGAACTCCTTTGATGATGCTCTGAATGCCTAACCCTGCCCTCTAAAATTATACACTGCACCACACTCTGCTGCAGATGTCGAGATGGAGGTGGTCTTTTGGAGGTGACAGGCACATAAGTCATGGTTGAGTGTTGGCATGGTGCTTCTTTCTTCCCAGCATAGTATCACGTACATGTAGTGAGAGCTAAATAAATTTCCATTTGTGTGTGTGTGTGAGTGGCGTCAATGCTAATTGTTTACTGGTGATGAATGCTGACCCAGCCCAGTTGTCAACCTTCAGAAAAACCTGTAATTCTTCATGAAGTCAAGGACACCTCCTAAAAGATCCCTCCACACAAATCTGCATTCAAATTGAGGGTAATAAGCAACCATCCCTGCATTTCTATTGTTCAGTAAAACCCAGTTAGAAACCTCTTCCCTGCAACAAGCAGCTGGTCCCCACATAAACTGCGGTCTAGGGTTCTGGAAGACGGAGTTAAGAACGGTGATGGTGCCAAGGTCTCATCAGGGTGTAGGGCTCCCTAAGAAGTCATTCTTGTCCCCCAGACTGTCACTTTTTTTTTTACAAATGGAAGGTTTGTGGCAACTCTGTGTTGAATAAGTCAGTTAGCGGCATTTTCCTCCCCATAACATTTACTCACTTTGTGTGTCTGTCTCACATTTTGGTCACTCTCAAAATATTCTACACTTTTTCATTATTGTATTTGTTATGTCTGCAATCAGAGATATTGGATATTACTATAGCAGAAAGATTGTGACTCACTATAGGCTCAGATGATGGTAAGCATTTTTTTTTAGCATAAAGTATTCTTTATTAAGATATGCACATTGGTTTTATTTTTTTAGACATAATTCTATTGAACACTGTTGGGGCTGAGGAAAGACCACCCCAAAATATGACTCAATGGCATATTGATTATCTTGAATAAAATTCACTTTAGAAATGGCTAGTGGAGGGGAGAATATATTGAAAAAAGTACTCGGGTACTTCCCTGGTAATCCAGCGGTGAAGATTCCATGCTTCTACTGCAGGGGGCTCAGGTTCAACACCTAGTCTGGAAACTAAACCCTCACATGCTTCATGGCACAGAAACAAAAAACAAAAAACAACTCATATTCCCATCTTTCTCCATAAAACAGAAAATAAACCTACCATATGAACCATGTGAGGGTATTGTCCCTATAGCAGGAGGACAGAAAGCATCCTTATTGCCAGAGATGGGGAATTTATACCCCAACGCACAAATCCCTTTATTTTCTTCAGTTCAGTTCAGTCGCTCAGTCGTGTCCGACTCTTTGTGACCCCATGAACCGCAGCACGCCAGGCCTCCCTGTCCATCACCAACTCCCAGAGTTTACCCAAACTCATGTCCATAGAGTCGGTGATGCCATCCAGCCATCTCATCCTCTGTCGTCCCCTTCTCCTCCTGCCCCCAATCCCTCCCAACATCAGAGTTTTTCCAATGAGTCAACTCTTTGCATGAGGTGGCCAAAGGACTGGAGTTTCAGTTTCAGCATCAATCCTTCCAAAGAACACCCAGGACTGATCTCCTTTAGAATGGACTGAATGGATCTCCTTGCAGTCCAAGGGACTCTCAAATGTCTTCTCCAACACCACAGTTTTTCTTAAGTCTTCACAAATAATTGTTTCTTTGTCTAAAAACAATATATACAAATAGCTTGCTCTGGTACTTTCAAGGGTTCCATTTTTTTTTCTCCTATTAATCTATCTCATATCTGTTTAATCATTAGACCCGCCAGAAGAATTCCAGAAGGTTAAGGAGGAAATTCCTCCTAACCCAAAACATTTGATAGACTAGAGTACACACTAATATTCACTTTATTCTGGTGGTCTAGAACTGGACTTGACATACCTCTAGGGTGTCTCTGTATACCAGGAATATGATTCTTCTCCCTCAGCTCACCCAAAACTTTACTTATCTAGGTGGTTTAAAGCTCTAGCTTCTCTTGAATGCCTGCCCTCAGTACCTTGCCTCATTGTGTTTTATCCACATCAAATTGACGAGGTTAAAATGGAAGAAAATAAAGAAGAAAGTGAAATCTGATCATAGATGAGTGGCATTTATATATGCGTACACACATACACTTTTTAAAGCTGAAGTATTCGTTTATTCCCAGTGTTGTGTTTGTTTCAGGTGTGCAGCATTGTGAATCGTTTTATGTACATACGTGCACACTGAAGAAGGAAATGGCAACCCACTCCAGTCTTCTTGCCTGGAGAATCCCAGGGACAGCGGAGCCTGGTGGGCTGCCGTCTATGGGGTCGCACAGAGTTGGACACGACTGAAGCGACTTAGCAGCAGCACACTGGAGAAGGAAATGGCAACCCATTCCAGTCTTCTTGCCTGGAGAATCCCGGGGTCAGAGGAGCCTGGAGGGCTGTATAGTCCATGGGGTCACATGGAGTCGGACACGACTGAAGCAACTTAGCACACATCCATATGTATCATTCTTTTCAAATTCTTTTCCCTTATAGATTATTATGAGATACTGAGTATAGTTTATGCTGTACTTACCTATACAATAGGTCCTTGTTGGTTATCTATTTTATATATAGTAGTGCGTATATGTTAACTCAAACACCTAATTCATTCCTTTCTCCTTTCTCCCCCCATGTTAACCATGAGTTTGTATCTTGTGTCTGTGAGTCTATTTCACTTCTGTAAATAAGTTCATTTGTATCATTTGTTTAAAATCTCACGTATAAGTGATATCACATAGTTTTTGTCTTTCTCTTTCTGCCTCATTTCATTTAGCCTGACAGTTTCTAGATCTATTTGTGTCACTGTAAATGGCATTATTTCATTCTTTTTAAAGGCTGAGTAATATTCCATTAGATGTGTGTGTGTGTGTGTGTGTGTGTGTGTGTGTGTGTATAGACAGAGAGAGAGAGAGAGAGAGCAAGAGAGAGAGAGAGAGCGAGAGCAATAGTTGCTTCCACAGCAATACAATAGCCTTGGCTATTGTAAATAGTGCTTCCATGAACTCTGGGGTGCAGGTGTCTTTTTGAATTAGAGTTTTCTCCAGATGTATGCCTAGGAATGGGATTCATGGATCATGTGGTGACTCTCTTTTTAGCTTTTTAAGGACATACATATATTTGTATGTTTCATATGTGTGTGTGTGTGTGTGTATCTCATCTGTATAAATGGCTACGCTCATGTATACGATAGTGCATGTGGTAAAAGTACCCGAAATTCACATTTATGGAGCATCTACTCTGTGTACCTGCGTGGTACATGTGCACATTTTATTTCATTCAGTATTCATAGAAACAATTGAGTGATAGATAATATGTTCCCATTTTAAGGAAAAAGGCCTTGATTTCAGATAGGTTATATAAATTGAATAGCCACTGGGATATGAAGTGGCAGTGTTGAGATTCAGAGCCTACAGAACTGACTCCAAAAATATTATTTCGCACTATTCAAAGCAGAGGCCTTGTTGGGGCCTATTCTGGAGCAGTACGACTCAAACTGTCTGGTTCCTGAACTATCGATTCATCTGTTACTACAAAGATATAAGTAGCTTGTACCAGAATATAAATAAACACAATCACATGCTCCTTCCTTGGAAGAAAAATTAGCTTAACTAAACGTGTGCTTCGTCACATGATTGATTTATATTCAGGCTCAGGTGTTCCATTTCTTTAAGTGTTCACAAACATTTCACAGGCAAACACTAATCTGAGGATCATGTTTTGAGAAGCACTGGCTTCAGCCCTGCTATGGTGCTCTCACCCTCCCAAGGCGTGCCCCACCCAGAGTGTCTGGTGAAGGCCTGTTCTGGTGGGTCCCTCTCCTGGCAGAAGTCATATGGGAAAGTTGGGGTATTCAGCTTCATGTTAATGGTGTTCCACCTTTTGAAAATAGTTTTTGTTTATGTCCCATCCCTCTCATCAGACAAGGAGACACCTCCTGGGTGCACTTGGATGGACTGGAGTGAAACCTGGAGGCATGGGTAAAGATTAGGGTTGATATTCCACTGGGTGCACCAGTATGACTATGTCCATTGTTAGTGCATTAAAATACTTTCACTTCTGCACGTTAATAGCCGCTGCTAATGCCCTCCAGGGGAACCCCCATCCACCCCTTCACTATACTGTTCTCCCTCACTCTTCTTCCATATTCCTCCAGGACCACATCAAGGTTCAGAAGCTACAGGATCTGGCCAAGCAGAACCCTGCTCCATTGCTATGACCAGCACTTGTTCTAATTTGTTGTCATTGCTGTTCAGTCGCTAAGTTGTGTCCAACTCTTTGGGACCTCATGGACTGCAGCCTGCCAGGCTTCCCTTTCCTTCACTGTCTCCCAGAATTTGCTTAAATTCATGTCCATTGAGTTGGTGATGCTATCTCACCATCTCATCCTCTGTTGCCCTCTTCTGCTCCTGCCCTCAATCTTTCCCAGCATCAGGGTCTTTTCCATTGAGTCAGCTCTTCGCATCAGGTGGCCAAAGTATTGGAACTTCAGCTTCAGCATCCATCCTTCCAATGAATATTCAGGGTTTTTAGGATGGACTGGTTGGATCTCCTTGCAGTCCAAGGGACTCTCAAGAGTCTTCTCCAACACCGCAGTTCAAAAGCATCAATTCTTTGGTGCTCAGCCTTCTTTATAGTCCAACTCTCACTGGAAAAACCATAGCAGTTCTAATTGGTCATTGTCTTTTTCAGATGAATTTCTCAAAATGTTATATAAAACTCATAGGCAGTGGCAGGGTACCTTCTCCCTCCCCCTCACCCCCCCCCCCGAATCTGTGACACTAGAAGGAAAGTTCAAAACTAGGTCTAAGAGTGGCCCTAGGGACCCAGAACTAGAGAGATTGCTCTGGCTAGCCATCTTAAGGTAGGCTATGAAGGCTTCAGGAACCAAGGGCAGAGCTAAGGGATCCAAGTGCCAGAGAAGACGAGTGACAGGGACAGTGGGTGGGGATAGAGAAGGGAGGTGACAGGCCAGTTGTTTAAGATTGGGCTGTGCCTGTGCCCGCTGCCATTCTGGTTCAGTCTTTTCATTTCTTGGGGTGATGAGGAAGTTGGGAAGGTGCAATTTATGGCGGCACATAACCTGTAAGAAAAGATGAACTCCAAATCTCCAAAGGCTATTATTAAACAGGTTTGTGATGTTTAAAGCCATATGTATTGACAGAGACATTTGATTAGTGTCAGGGGAACATTTATTGTAACCCGGTTTCTACCAGCACTTAGCTGTATAACCTTGTATAAGGCATTGTCAGTTTATGCATCTATAAAACGGAAAGTTAAGCTTGGTAACGTTCCTGCCTCTGCTCAAATTGTAGGCTGTCTAAAATACAGTATCTGATTCATATTTACTCTCAGGTGTATGGTCCAGAAAGACATAAAAAGGCAATCACAGAGGACTTAGCTGTCTGCTGTGTCATTCATGGCTTAAGCACAAATTCACCAATAAAAGACCCAGGGAAGGTCCAGCCTAGAAATAAAGGACACATTTGAAATACAGCCCACACCTTCAGCCCTGCTGTTTCTGTGAATATAGGGCCTTTTTGCAGTTACTAAGGAAACAATTGTCAGTAATGGATTAGGAAGCCTGGCTGAAAGGATGGATACAGAGGGGCTTTATACACAGGAACCCATCAGATGGAGTCTGGCAGAGACACCAACATGCTTCACGATTGATTTGGCCCTCAGTGTGAAAGCATTAGAGTCCATTTGATGGAGTCGATAAACAAGGAACCCAAGGAACCTATCCACCAACTCTCTCACTTTCTCCTCTTCCACCTATTAGATTTCATGGATCCGCATGGCTGGATTGGCTTGGTTTTAACTTCTCTGCTGGGTGTATGTCAGGACAAAGGTTGTATGCACTTAATTCAGCTCAAAGCCTCTCCAAACTCATTTAAAACTCTCAAAGTCACTGTCTCTCGACTCATGCTGGTAGTTCCCAAAGATTCTGAGAATGTTTCTGGGGACAATACCAAGGGAGTAGATTTCTTGTTGCTATATCTTTACTAGACCTTAAGATGTTTAACCCCAAAATGAAAACAAGCACAGGCTCAGTGACCCAAAGGAGTTAAAGAGAATCTAGAGGATACTGGTGGCTCAGATAGTAAGTAATCTGCCTGTAGTGCAGGAGATCTGGGCTTGATCCCTGGGTCAGGAATATGTCCTGGAGAAGGGAAGGCCTACCCACTGCAGTGTTCTTGCCTGGAGAATTCCATGGACAGAGGAGCCTAGCTGGCTACAGTCCACGGGGATCACAAAATCAGACATGACTAAGCAACTAACACTTTCACCTTCAGAGGATACTAGGTAATATATGTGAAGGAAGAAACAGGTACTCAAGATAAGTCAGTATGCCTAGCCAGCTTTATTCTTTGCCTTTTGTCCTTTTGAAATATTTAAATTCAAATATTTAATTTAATTTTAATTTAACTAATGATTTATTAGAATGAATTTTAAATTTAATTTTACTTATACATTTTAAATCACATATTATATAAAATAACATATTCATTCAGATATAGTACTCTCTTCAAGCTTACATGCATTGCTTAAGGAAATATGAGTGAAAAAGCAATCACTTATTTTTCATGACTAAAAATAAGGAAAATCAAACAAAGAAAAATAAATAAAGTGGGTACTGTCATCATTATGAATTTCTAACTACTTTGAACATTTTAGGACATATAAATCATTTACAATTTTTTAAATAAAATTAGCAATTAGGATTGCAAGATACACTGCACTGTAGCCAACTTTAGCTTTTAATATTCTATTGGATGAAATAATGGCTTTTGCAGCCATATAGATGGATCTGGAGATGATCATACTAAGTGAAGTAAGTCAGACCAAGCCAAACATCATACTGTCATTATGGGTGGATCTAAATAATGATACAAATGAATTTATTTAAAAAAAGAAATCAGTTCAGAGACTTAGAAAACAAACTTGTGATTATGAAATGGGAAAAACAGGGGAAGGGGAATAAATTAGCAGTTTGGGATTAACATACACACACTATTATTTGTAAAATAATCAACAAGTACCTACTATACAACACAGGGAACACTACCAAATACTCTGTAATAACCAAATGGGGGAAGACTTTGGAAAAGAATAGATATAGTATATGCATAACTAAATCACTTTGCTGGACATCTGAAAGTAATACAACATTGTAAATCACCTATCAGTTCAGTTCAGTTCAGTCACTCAGTTGTGTATGACTCTTTGCAACCCCACGGACTGTAGCACACCAGGCCTCCCTGTCCATCACCAGCTCCCAGAATTTACTCAAACTCATGTCCATTGAATTGGTGATGCCACCCAACAATCTCATTCTCTGTTGTCCCTTTCTCCTCACACCTTCAATCTTTCCCGGCATCTTTTTAAATGAGTCAGCTCTTCGCATCAGGTGGCCAAAGTACTGGAGTTTCAGCTTCAGCATCAGTGCTTCCAATGAATATTCATGACTGATCTCCTTTAGGATGGACTGGTTGGATATCCTTGCAGTCCAAGAGGCTCTCAAGAATCTTCTCCAACACCACAGTTCAAAAGCATCACTTCTTTGGCACTCAGCTTTCTTTGTAGTCCAACTCTTACATCCGTACATGACTACTGGAAAAACCATAGTCTTGACTAGATGGACCTTCATTGGCAAAGTAGTGTCTCTGCTTTTTAATATGCTGTCTAGGTTGGTCATAACTTTTCTTCCAAGGAGCAAGCATATTTTAATTTCATGGCTGCAGTCACCAGCTGCAGTGATTTGGTGCTAAGTCACTTCAGTCGTGTCCGACTCTGTGTGACCCCATAGATGGCAGCCCACCAGGCTCCCCCATCCCTGGGATTCTCCAGGCAAGAACACTGGAGTGGGTTGCCATTTCCTTCTCCAATGCATGAAAGTGATAAGTGAAAGTGAAGTTGCTCAGTCATGTCTGACTCTTAGCGACCCCATGGACTGCAGCCCACCAGGCTCCTCTGCCCGTGGGATTTTCCAGGCAAGAGTTCTGGAGTGCGCTGCCATTGCCTTCTTTGCAGTGATTTTGGAGCCCCCCAAAATAAAGTCTGTCACTGTTTCCATTGTTACCCCATCTATTTGTCATGAAGCGATGGGACCAGATGCCATAATCTTGTTTTCTGAATGTTGAGTTTTAAGCCAGTTTTTTCACTCTTCTCTTTCACTTTTATCAAGAAGCTATTTAATTCTTCACTTTCTGCCATAAGGGTGGTGTTGTCTATGTATCTGAGGTTATTGATATTTCTCCCAGCAATCTTGATTCCAGGTTGTGCTTCATCCAGACCAGTGTTTCTCATGATATACTCTGCACATAAGTTAAATAAGCAGGGTGACAATATACAGTGTTGACATACTCATTTCCCGATTTGGAAGCAGTCTGTTGTTCCAATCAGCTATAGTCGAAAATAAAATAAAAAATTTTAAAAGAAGGAAATTTAAACATTCCAGAGATGCTTAAACTAAATTGTGAAATTATCCCCGTGAAGTTGCCTATTCAAAACACATAATGTTAATATTCCATGATATGAATATACACAAGTTTATTTGACTAGTGATATACTAATGCTTATTTAGGAATTTCTTATTGTTTGTCTTATGACTATTTTCTTAATATTGCTTTCTGGAATTTGAATTAACTCCAAGAGCTTAAGCATTCTTAAGGATGCATTTTCAAATTGTCCTTTGGAAATACTGCAACTACATGCACTTCCACTGGTAACCAGCAATAACATTGCCAATTTACAGATCTGTACCAGCAAATCAGTACAATTTTGGGATCAAGGCTAAACCTGAATTGAAAACCAAATCATGCTATGTTATAGTATGGTATAATATAGTAATTTGCATTTTGTATCAAGAGAGCTAATTTTCCCCTTTATTAAAATCATGTTTCTTTTGTAATATTTTTGGCAATTTACATATTTTTATATTTTATTTGTTCAATCACTAATATTTTCCTTTATGGTTTCTTCTTTGCAGATATATATTAAAAGACCTTCTCCTGGTCTGGAGATGAGAAACATAAAATCTGTATTTTTTTCCTGTATTGTTGTTTGATTTTTAAATATCTAACCTTTTAATCAAAATAAAAATTTTTATATTTGTGGGAGAAGTTTTGCCTGAAATATTAATCAGTTGTCTTTGTTTTAGCTCCATATAGTACATTTTCTTGTGACTTGAAAAGCTTCTTATCTTGTGCAAATTTTCACATATTCCAAGGTTTGGGGACTTTCTGTATTCTTCCCTTGATCTACGGCCATATTCTGCATTAATATCATAACAGTACATTATTGTAAATATGTAAAATCTTTTGCCTATCTGTAAAGGAAAACGCTCATTATTATTTTCACTGTTTATTCCAAAATGATTCTTGGGTATTTTTGCCATGTATTCTTCTAAAGTAGAATTAGTTTGCCAAGTCTGAAAATCCCCACTGCTGTTTTGGTTTTCTATGCTTTTATAGACTAATGTGAGAATTGATATTGCGTGCTGTTGGGCCCTGCTTTCCCAGAATTCAGTATGCTCCTTCATTTCTTTACATTTTTTCATTTTATCTGTTGGTAAATTCCGGAGATTTATCATATAATCCTTAGGGTATTTATTATTAATTCCATTCCTAGATATTTTATAGTTGTGTTGCTATTGTGATGGAATTTTTATTATACTTAATAATTTATTTTGCTGGTTCATAGAAAGAAAATTGATTTTTGTATATTTAATTTGTTACCTGTCTACTTACTCATTTCTTGCCTCCTATCTAATAGATTTTCTGTTTCAGTTGATTCCTTTAGTTTGCTTTAGTACCTAATCAGTCTTCAAATAATGATAACGTGCTTCCTTCCTTTTTAATATGTATGATTCCATTTTTTCTTATCTTACTGAATTGTTTGGAACTTGTTGAATATTGGTAAATAATGGTAGTGAGAGTATGCAATAGTTTTAAGAAGGACTGTGTATGCCAAGTATAATTTTGACTATTGGTTTCATGTAAGAAAGACTTCCCTGGTGGCTCAGACAGTAAAGCGTCTGTCTACAATGCAGAAGACCTGGGTTCGAGCCCTGGGTTGGGAAGATCCCCTGGAGAAGGAAATGGCAATCCACTCCAGTACTATTGCCTAGAAAATCCCATGGACAGAGGAGCCTGTTAGGCTACAGTCTGTGGGGTTGCAAAGACTGGGGTACATGACTGAGCAACTACACTTTCATGTAAGAATTTGCTGTTATTGTTGATAATAATAAATACTTGTATAATGAGAAATGGGCCATGTATTAAATCAAGTTTTTTTAATATATTTTAACTCCTTGAATTATCTTAGGAGTTCCATGAGGTAGATAGTGATATTATTATTATTATCATTAATGATTATTATTATTATTCCCATTCTACAGATTAGAAAATTGAGGCACCGAGAGTGATTTTCTTAATGGCCATACAGTTAGCATAGGGCAGCTCTAGGATTGGGGCACTAGCAATGTGAGCCCCAGGGCCTGTGTTGATACCCACCATGCTGCCCTCTCATCTTTGTAAGTGCTGTTAGCTCATAAGCTGAGATTTGTATCCAAAATGGATGCACATATCCAGAAGGTCCTGTTTATTTTTCCTCTATTCTCCTCTGCTTTTTGATCTCTATCCATTAACATCTATGTTAGTAGATTTTCAAATAACACCAGCCACATGTCATTCTCAGAAAAATACCTTCTAGATTAGGCTATAAAATTATTTGTCTTACTGCATTATTTACATGCTATAAGGATCAGTTTCTTGGATTTAGGGTTATGCTAATATTTTCCAACTTTTTATTGAGTTATAATTGGCATATAACATTATATTACTTTCAGCTGAACAACATAGTGATCTGATATATGTATAGACTGAGAAATCATCATCACCTTTCATTAATATTCATCACCACACACACATACAATTTTTTTGTGTGTGTATATGGAGAGAACTTTTATGATTTAGTTTATTAGCAACTTTCAAATACATGATACGGTATTAACTATAATCACTACATTGTACAAAACATCCCTATAACATTTATTTTACAATTCAGTTCAGTTCAGTTCAGTGGCTCATTTGCGTCTGAATCTTTGTGAAGCCATAGACTGCAGCACACCAGGCTTCCCTGTCCATCATCAATTCTGGGAGCTTGCTCAAACTCGTCCATTGAGTTGGTGATGCCAACTAATCATCTCATCCTCTGTCATCCCCTTCTCATCCTGCCTTCAATCCTTCCCAGCATCAGGGTCTTTTAAAATGAGTCAGTTGTTCACATTAGGTGGCCAAAGTTTTGGAGTTTCAGCTTCAGCATCAGTGCTTCCAGTGAATTTTCATGACTGATTTCCTTGAGGACTGACTGGTTTGATCTCCTTGCAGTCCAAGGGATTTTCAGGAGTCTTCTCCAACACTACAGTTCAAAAGCATCTATTCTTCAGCACTCAGCTTTCTTTATATTCCTACTCTCACATCCATACATGACTATTGGGAAAACCATAGCTTTGACTAAATGGACCTTTGTTGGCAAAGTAATGTCTCTGCTTTTTAATATGCTGTCTAGGTTGGTCATAGCTTTTCTTCCAAGGAGCAAGCATCTTTTAATTTCATGGCTGCAGTCACCATTTGCAGTGATTTTGGAGCCCAAGAAAATAAAGTCTGTCACTGTTTCCACTGTTTCTCCATCTATTTGCCATGAAGTGATGGGACCGGATGCCATGATCTTCGTTTTCTGAATGTTGAGCTTTAAGCCAACTTTTTCACTCTCCTCTTTCACTTTCATCAAGAGGCTCTTTAGTTCCTCTTCACTTTCTGCTATAAGGGTGGTGTCATCTGCATATCTGAGGTTAATGATATTTCTCCCGGCAATCTTGATTCCAGCTTGTGCTTCCTCCAGCCCAGCATTTCTCATGTTGTACTCTGCATATAAGTTAAATAAGCAGGGTGACAGTATACAGCCTTAATGTACTCCTTTCCCAATTTTGGACCAGTCCATTGTTCCATGTCCAGTTCTAACTGTTGCTTCTTGACCTGCATAGAGATTTCTCAGGAGGCAGATAAGGTGGTCTGATATTCTCATCTCTTGAAGAATTTTTCACAATTTGTCTTGATCCACACAGTCAAAGGCTTTGGTGTAATCAATAAAGCATAAGTAGAATTTTTTTCTGGAATTCTGTGTCTTTTTTGATGATCCAGCGAATGTTGGCAATTTGATCTCTTGTTCCTCTGCCTTTCCTAAATTCAGCTAGAACATGTGAAAGTTCTCAGTTCACGTACTGTTGAAGCTTGACTTTGAGAATTTTGAGCATTGCTTTGCTAGCGTGTGAGATGAGTTCAATTGAGCAGTAGTATGAACATTCTTTGGCGTTGACTTTCTTTGGGATTGGAATGAAAACTGATCATTTCCAGTCCTGTGGCCACTGCTAAGTTTTCCAAAGTGGCTGGCATATTGGGTGCAGCGCTTTCACAGCATCATCTTTTAGGACTTTAAATAGCATAGCTGGAATTCCATCACCTCCACTAGCTTTGTTTGCAGTGATGCTTCCTAAGCCCCACTTGACTTCACACTCCAGGATGTCTGACTCTAGGTGAGTGATCACACCATCATGGTTATCTGGGTCATTAAGATCTGTTTTGTATAGTTCTTCTGTGTATTCTTGCCACCTCTTAATATCTTCTGCTTCTATTAGTTCCATACCATTTCAGACCTTCGTTTCGTCCATCTTCACATGAAATGTTCCCATGGTATCTCTAATTTTCTTGAAGAGATCTCTAGTCTTTCCCATTCTATTATTTTCCTCTATTTCTTTGCATTGATAACTGAGGGAAGCTTTCTTATCTCTCCTTGTTCTTCTTTGAAACTCTGCATTCAAATGGGTTCAGTTCAGTTCAGTTCAGTTCAGTCAATCAGTCGTGTCTGACTTTTTGCGACCCCATGGACTGCAGCACGCCAGGCCTCTCTGTCCATCACCAACTCCCAGAGTTTACACAAACTCACGTCCATTGTGTTGATGATGCCATCAAACCATCTCATCTCTGTCATCCCTTCTTCTCCCACTGTCAATTTTTCCCAACATTAGGGTCTTTTCAAGTTAGTCAGCTCTCCACATCAGGTGGCCAAAATATTGGAGTTTCAGCTTCAGTCCTTCCAATGAACACTCAGGACTGATCTCCTATAGGATGGACTGGTTGTATCTCCTTGCAGTCCAAGGGACTCTCAAGATTCTTCTCCAACACCACAGTTCAAAATATCAAGTCTTCGGCACTCAACTTGGATATATCTTTCCTTTTCTCCTCTGCCTTTTGCTTCTCTTCTTTTCACAGCTATTTGTAAGGCCTCCTCAGGCAACCATTTTGCCTTTTTGCATTTCTTTTTCTTGGGGATTGTCTTGATCAATGCCTCCTGTACAGTGTCACGAACCTCCGTCCATAGTTCTTCAGGCACTCTATCAGACCTAATCCCTTGAATCTATTTGTCACTTCCACTGTATAATCATAAGGGATTTGATTCAGGTCATACCTGAATGGTCTAGTGATTTTCCCTACTTTCTTCATTTTAAGTCTGAATTTGGCAATAAGGAGTTCATGATCTGACCCACAGTTAGCTCCCGGTCTTTCCTGACTGTATAGAGCTTCTCCATTTTTGGCTGCAAAGAATATAGTCAATTTGATTTCACTATTGACTATGTGGTGATGTCCATGTGTAGAGTCTTCTCTTGTGTTGTTGGAAAAGGGTTTTTGCTATGACTGGTGTGTTCTCTTGGCAAAACTCTGTTAGCCTTTGCCCTGCTTCATTCTGTACTCCAAGGCCAAATTTGCCTGTTACTCCAGGTATGTCTTGACTTCCTACTTTTGCATTCCAGTCCCCTATGATGAAAAATACATCTTTTTTGGTTGTTAGTTCTAGAATGTCTTGTCGGTCTTCATAGAACCATTCAACTTCAGCTTCTTTAACAATACTGGTTGGGGCATATAGCCTTGGATTACTGTGCTATTGAATGGTTTGCCTTGAAAATGGACAGAGATCATTCTGTCATTTTTGAGATTGCACCCAAGTGCTGCATTTTGGACTCTTCCGTTGACTATGAGGGCATTTTACATTTTTACTATTGGACATTTTAACTTCTGATCACCTTCACCCACGTTGCCCTCCTTCCACTCTTTACTTTTAGCGATCGCCAGTCTGTTCGTTGTGAGGTGTTTTTTTTTCTCGTAGATTCCACATGTAAGTGAGATCGTACAGTCTTTGTCTTTCCTTAACGTATTTCACTTAATGTAATGCCCTCAATGTCTTTACATGTTGCTGCAAATGGCAAGATTTCCTTCTGTTGTATTTAGACTAATATTCTGATTGATCCATATCTATATGTCTATATCACATTTTCTTCATCAAGTTATTGATTGATGGATTCTTAGGTTCATTCCATGTATTGGTTATTATAAACAATACAGTTATAATAATATTTTAAAAGAAATTCTGAATTTTTTGAGTTCTGATTATGTGTATGGCCATGCTGGGAGGCATGTAGGATCTCAGTTCCCTGACCAATGATCAGAACTGCACCCCTGCACTGGGAGCACAGAGTCTTAGCCGCTGGACCTTCACAGAAGTCCCTGAAATTTTCCTTATCAATATGTGATTTGTATTTAACTCTTTCTCATCCTTGATTTATCTTCCTGCAGGGCCCTCACATGTAAACAACATTTTTCAAGACACAATATTTTCTCCTCAGTTCTATATGTCATTGCCTTACTATTTTTTGTGTCTATTGGTGTGAGCAAATTTTACTATTTAATTTTAAATTATTTATTGGGATCTATACACTTTTTTGGTTTCTTTTAATTAATTACAGCACTTGTATTTGATGAACTTGTTTGATCTGCAGACTTAGGTTTTTTTTGTTTTGTTTTTTTTAATGTAGGAAGTTCTTTCTTCTTTCTCCTCATCCCTTTTTTCTTTTTCTTGACTTGTGTTATGACTTCCATACTATCTAGTCTCGAAGTACAAGATCGCTTTTCCTAAATCTGTTCCATGATTCTTGTTTACATATTTAACTCATCAGATTTATCCAGCTTTCCCTTGAGATGCTGGAAAATTTCTCAAGGTTATCTTATACAGAATGAATTTCATTTTCTGCGTTGAATAGTGTGTGAACTCTTTCCATTTGGATTTTAATGTAGAAATGCCCTTTTCCATCTCAGCAGTGCAATTTCTTCTGACCTCTTATTCTCTCATCATTCCTTTTTGCTATCCTTGCACCAGGGCAATGATATCTCTTGATTATTTCCAAGATATAAATAACAAATCTCCCAGATTGTTTTCTCATTTCTGGAAGTAATTGTATTTTTAAAAATGAAACTTGTTTAGTGTCTTTTGAGTGCCACCCTTTTTAACTGTAGTATTTCTACACATGACAGCATGAAGCATGTAACCTCTTTCCTCTTTGCTTATAGAGGGTGTTCAATGAAGTCTAGTTTTATTAAAAATAAAGATAGGTTTTGCCAGACATTGTTGGTCTTTGGGGGCAGAAATTAATCCCTATTCACTTATAACTTGGGTTTTGGACACAGAGAGAGGCCCATGCAAGATCTGAGGACTGATTGAAGACTTGACCACGCAAAGTTAGGTCCTCGGAAGATGACAACTGCAGTCAGTAAACTGGTGAAAACGCAATCTGAAAAGCAAGAAAGTAGGTTTGCCTGAATGTCTTTTGGCCATGGCTTTGGGTAGAGCAGGAAAAAATGGAAAAGTTTTTATTCATAATTTCTCAACACAAACCCTCCTTTAAGCAGATTTGGGAACATAATTCAGTTGGACAGTAGAACCCAAAAGGCTTCAAGCCCAAACTTCAGCCTATACTGGTCCTTTATTGGCTGTTCCCAAGTGCCTAGGGGAGTCAAGCATAAGATCTTTCTGGAGGCAAGAACATTAAAAATAAATCCACAAATACTTTCTTTGAATTAAATAATATGCAAATTTAGAATTCTTGAAAAATCATAAAATGAGCAAAGAAGCCTATGTTATTGCCACTAAACAGAAAAATCAAACCAATAAATGATTCACACAAAGACTATATTTAGGACTGATCAGGTAGAGCATATAAATAACTGTGTTTATAGTATTTCAGAGACAGGTTTTGACATGGATATGTTAGAAAAATGATTCAATAAAGCTGGAGAGAGAATTATGAAAATGGAGTATTTGTATAAAATATTCAGAATCACAGAGATAGAAAGAAATAACAAAATATGAAAGTAGAGTTAAGAGTTTTGGAGTAGATAGGGAATGGGGGAATAAATTATTCTAAGAAATAATGGGTGACATTTTTCTAGAACTAATGAAAGACACCAATCTTTACTGTCACTGAATTACACATAAAAGAAATAAATCTTACTGTACTTCAGAATATTAATGATAGAAGATCCTACAATTTCTAAATGTAATTACACTAGTTTATTGACATGCTATGTACAGATTTTTTTTTTTGGCTGCAGCAGGTCTTCACCGTTACACGTGGGCTTTCTCTGGTTGCAGTGAATGGGCGCTACTCTCTAGCTGCGGTGCGTGGGCTTCTCAATGCAGCGGCTTCGCCTGCTGTGGAAAAGAGGCTCTAGGGTGCACAGGCTTCAGTGGTTTCGGCTCTTGGGCTCAGTGGTTGTGGTGCCTGGGCTTAGTTGCCCAGTGACATGTGGCATCCTCAGGGAGCAGGGATCTAATGAGCATACCCTGTATTGGAAGGCAGGTTCTCAATGATCGGATCATCAGGGAAGTCCTACGTAGCTTTTAAAACATTTTTCTAGGGAGTGATAATTTTTGAAAGTATTTTGCACATGGATGTTTTACTGATATTACCCCTGTCTATGTGTTTGTGTATCATAGGCAAATCATATCACTAGTGTCTGAAAGTGTACGTGAGGGGTTTTCATTTCTAAATCTTCACCAGAAATCACATCATTATGTGCTTTGTATTTTGCTTTTCACACTTATCATTAAATCATAAACATTATCGCTTATTGTCAAATTGTTATAATTATTACTTCATTATATCTCATAAAATTTATTCCACTATAATTTCATTAGTCATTTTTCCTTATTAAATATTTAGACTTTTCTCTCAAGAAATTTTAATTACTATGTATAACTTTGACATGATACACATTTTGTGCATATGGCTTCACTTTTATTAGAATTGGTTCCTTAGGAAAAATTCTCAGAAGTAATATTATCATATTAAATAGTCATTGTATTTTGATATGTGCCAACTTTTATCATAAGAGTCAGCACTAAATATTTTCAATTTGAGTGTGTTTATCTACCAATTTGCAGACTGTAAGAAGTATTTTTAAGTAATAAAATAGAATATTTCCCCATGTTTGATTTTTAATTGGTTTTTCTCTATGCTCACCAGTATCTTGATAAGTATCTTGCTTAGTATCTTGCTTATCAGTATTCATGCTTTATAAACTTATCTTCTGTGGATTCTATGTTTGTCTTACCAATATATAATTTTCTGCAATAATACAAATATTAAAATAAAAAATTAAATTTTAGACTTTAAAGTTATTTTAAAACTTATTTTAAAATATTAAAATAAGTAATTTTCTACAGTAATACAAATATTCTTCCCATGTTGATATTTAAAAATTATATGAGGGTGAGGCTATTAGCCAATTTGGGGAACAAATATAGTTGTGAATTTCGCTTATTTTGGGGTAGATTATCAAGAAAAGTTTAAAAATATATGTATATGTAAAGAACTGTGCCAGTGAGTTTTGCTTACCAATGTGTTGAAAAAATAAAGAGCTGTACTTTCCAGCAGCATTGGTGCATGGATATTGGTGTGTCCTTGCTGGACTCACCCAGTCTTGTTTCTAACACTCTTCTGTCTTACATATCTTTATTAAAAAGGATGAGCAATCTAAACTATTTAGTTACCAGACAATTCTAAAGCTAGTGTTTGCTTTATTACATAATTCTGACCAATAAAGTATAAGCAAGAAAATGCTGTCATTTCCCCCCCCCCCCCCTACTTTCTCTTTCTCCTTCCTTGAATGGTGATGTGCTGGCTGGAGCTACTGCAGCCACCTTGCAGTCATGATGAGAAAATCAGAAGAATAGCAGATACAGTGACCCTGATTTTGTTAAGACAACTGAAATAAGGCCAGAAACTTAATACCCATCAAAACTTATGATATGCAAAAAATAAGGTTCCATTTATTATTAAGTCACTTTAGTCAGACTTTTTGTCATTGCCTGTGAAAAACAAATCCTAATTAATCGAACTAAGCTTAGGGAGAGTAAAATTGGTTCTCTGTTTTACTAAGATACACTTTTAAACTAACCCAAAGCCAGATTTATCTATAAAACTACTGCTGTGAGTACATAGTAACTGACCAATGTAGATAAGAGAATTTTTAAATTTTGTTTACCTGTTTCCCCAAATGTATCCAGGGAGTAAATGCATCTCCTGGAGTGAAAATAAAATAAGAATTTTTTAAAATTGCTCATGGCATTTAACAACAGGAGAACAGAATTTAAAGGCATTCCTATATCTGCTATCCAGAGAAATATAGTTCCACTCAGCAAATACAATAAGTATCCAAGAAACGCACACCCATGCCTCTGCATATCCATACATTTATAGCCATTACTTACCCATTTATAATATATGGAGGATATACCATATGCTGAACTATGTGTTCCATGCCAGGGATATAAAAAAACATATATTGCTTAATCCTTGCCTCTGAGATTTTCACTCCAGGCTGGATGTAGGACAGAAGAAGAGGCCATTTGGATAAACAAATGTTCTTCATACTGTTTGGGAGTAAAAAGCATAGGTTACTAAAGTGAGATTCATAGTAGAGAGCGAAATGGAACAGGTGTTCCTCAAGGCCCCACAGTCAGTAAATGCTGTAAGTTACTTTATTTGATGTCTTCTTGTCTAGTCATTTTATTTTACTAACCATTAACTGAAATAAGTGAACTGATATCTATTCTGAGACTCTTTTTGCATTATAAAAATGCTATTTTTTTTCTTTTTTTTTCAAGGTTGGGAAGAATGGCGAGAGTATCCTAGAAACATATACAATACCATATGTAAAATAGATAGCCAATGGGAATTTGCTGTATGACTCAGGGAACTCGAACTAGGGCTCTGTAAAAACCCAGAGGGGTTTAAAAGGCTGAGAGATGGGAGGAAGGTTCAAGAGGGAGGGGATATATGTATATCTATGGCTGATTCATATTGATGTATGGCAGAAACCAACACAATACTGTAAAGCAATTATCCTCCAATTAAAAATGAATTAATCTAAAAAATAAGGCGATATGGTAGTAAAAAAAAAAAAAAAAGCTATCTTTTTGACTGTTGCTGTACAGAATTTGACTTGTATGTAGAAATTTCCTCTGATCTGCCAATATTGTGCCTGCTATGAGATTTATTTCCCCCAGGACTCTTCTTTTTTCTGACTTGTTATATGTTGGACTGGATGCTGGGGTAACACATGTGGATCAGTTATGTTGCCTATCCCTAGAGCCTGGATTCTTGCTCATACCCTCCTTGTTTATTCCCCTTTGCCACCAGCGAGGCAGGAGGGTGGAGGAGGACGGTCTGACCTCCACTCCACTGTTTCTGACCAAGCCAGCCATTGTAGAACGAAGCAGAGCAGTCAGGAAAATGGGAGGAGGGAAAGCATTGGACCTCAGAGCTGCTGTAGCAGGAAAGAGACTGAGATCTTTTCTCTTTTTGTGAAAAGGGATCTTCTCGATTGACCTAAGGAAAACCACTTGTTAAACTTCTGTCTTTCCCCTCCTGCTGCTGTTGTTTACAGAGGAACAGACTTCCCTTAACTCTGAAGTAATGTCTCCTTTCTTCAGGTAAACAGGTGTCCAAACATCCAGCAAACCACATTTTTAAACAGCTGAAATAAAGTTGAGGACTTTACACATTTCTTTATCATTTTACCTAGGAATTCTTTCATGAAATAGTTTCCTAACTTGGAACTTCATTTTTCCTTGGGACACTTAGGCCAATCTTTTAAAATTTTTACTATCACATCCCTGTCTTCTAGATTACTATTCTTTGGATGGAAAATCTATTTTTTAAAAAATATAATATTCAACTATTGATTTTTTCATGTAAGTGCAGTGTACTTTATAAACACGAAGACCTCAGAACTACATTGAATTCTGTTGTATTAAATATCTTTATAGGAAGAAGAAAAGAAAAATTGAGATAAAACTGATCAATATTGTGGGGACTTTGAAATATTCTTTCTCACGGCACATCTAAGTATGTGGAGGGAGGAATTATAATCTCTTTTATGGATGAGAAAATCAAGGTGAATGAAGTTCACAATTCTAAAATAACACATTCATAAAATAGTAAAATGAGGGTTCAAATCCAATTTAACTTCAAAATGCATGCACTTTGTAGCTCATCAAGTAATACAGAGTTCCTCCCAGTCTACATATAGCAGTTTGTTGAGTTGTTAAGTCAGAATCAATTTATGAGTCTCCAGGTGGCGCTAATGGTAAAAAAACCCAC
This sequence comes from Bos grunniens, assembly GCF_055505025.1. Lineage (NCBI taxonomy): Eukaryota > Metazoa > Chordata > Mammalia > Artiodactyla > Bovidae > Bos > Bos grunniens. Next base: position 52,834,623 of record NC_141185.1, on the reverse strand, counting down.
CTGCCAAAGCAAGAGAAATAAGAGAAGCAGGACTGACCCCAGCGTGGGGAAGATCCCCAGGAGGCGGGGGTGGCAACCCACTCCAGTATTCTTGCCTAGGAAATCCCATGGACAGAAGAGCTCCGCATGTGGGCTACATACATAGGGTTGCAAAGGGTCAGACACGACTGAAGTAACACACACACACACATACACCTCGTAGGGCTTTTTAAAAAAATATAATTGCTTTACAATGTTGTGTTAGTTTCTGCTGTACAACAAAGTGAATCAGCTATTTGTTGCTGTTGTTTAGTCACCAAGTTGTGTCCGACTCTTTAAGACCCCATGAACTGTAAGCACGCCGGGCTTTCCTGTCCTTCACTGTCTCCCACAGTTTGCTCAGACTCATGTCCATTGAGTCGGTGATGCCATCCCACCATCTCATCCTCTGTCATCCCTTTCTCCTCCTACCCTCAATCTTTCCCAGCATCAGGATCTTTTCCAATGAGTTGGCTCTTACATCAGGTGGCCAAAGTATTGTAACTTCAGCTTCAGCATCTTTCTTTCCAATGAATATTCAGAGTTGATTTTCTTTAGAATTGACTGATTTGATCTCCTTGAAGTCCAAGGGACTCTCAAGAGTCTTCCCCAACACCACAGTTTGAAAGCATCAATTCTTTGGCACTAAGCCTTCATTATTGTCCGAGTCTCACATCCATACATACTGGAAAAACCATAGCTTTGATGACACAGACCTTTGTTGGAAAAGTGACATATGTGCTTTTTAATATGCTATGTAGGGTTGTCATAGTTTTTCTTTTATGGAGCAAGCGTCTTTTAATTTTGTGACTGCAGTCACTGTCTGAAGTGATTTTGTGGCCCAAGAAAGTAAAATCTATCACTGTTTCCACTTTTTCCCTTTTTATTTGCCTTGAAGTGATGGGACTGGTTGCCATGATATTAGGTTTTTGAATGTTAGGTTTTAAGCCAGCTTTTCACTCTTCTATTTCACCTTCATCAAGAGGCTTTTTATTTCCTTTTTGCTTTCTGCCATTTGAATGGTATTATCCACATATCTGAGGTTGTTGACATTTCTCCTGGCAATCTTGATTCCAGCTTGTGATTCATTCAGCCTAGCATTTTGCATGATGTACTCTGCATAGAAGTTAAATAAGCAGGATGATAATACAGAGACTTGATGTACCCTTTCCCCAATTTTGAACCAGTCTGTTGTTCTATGCCTGGTTCTAACTGTTGCTTCTTGACTTGCATACAGCTTTCTTAGGAGGCCAGGAAGGTGGTCTTGTATTCCCATCTCTTTCAGAATTTTCCGCAGTTTGTTGTGATCCACACAGTCAAAGGTTTCTGTGTAGTCGATCACACACAAGTAGATGATTTTTCTGGAATTCCCTTCTTTTCTCTATGATTCAAAGAATGTTGGCAATTTGATCTCTGGTTCCTCTGCCTTTTCTAAACTCAGCTTGTACATCTGGAAGTTCTCGGTTCACATACTGCTGAAACCTAGACTGGAGGATTTTGAACATTGCATTGCTAGCATGTGAACTGAAGACAACTGTACAGTCGTTTGAGCATTCTTTGGCATTGCCCTTTCTTTGCAACTGGAATGAAAACTGACATTTTCCAGTTCAGTTATATGTATACATACATCCTGTCCCTCTTGGACCCCCCTCAACCATCTCACCTACCTAGATCATCATATATACACTACCATGTTTAAAACAGATAACTAGCAGGAACCTGCTATAAAGCACGGAAGCTCAGCGCAGTACTCTATGATGAACTCATAGGACTTTGGTAAAGATTCACTGAGTCAATGCATGTAAAAGAGCTCAGAACAGAATGACACGTGGTCAACATTCAAGGTGCTTGCTAATTGTTAATAATATCATAGAGTATATGTCATGGCTCTGCTTTCATATGTTATCTTAGTACAGCTGAATATGTGGTTCTAAATAAATGGTGAGTGGTTTTTATTTATTTTTTGAGTTTTAGTGTTTTTACATGAAAGATCTCCTTCATTCTCCATTGTTTGGTAAATTTGTGGGAGAGAAAGGATATCTCATTTTTTTTTCTACAAGAAACTCTTTTAATTTATTATTGCTTTCTTTTGTATTTTGGCATAAGCAGACTTTTAGTCTCTCTTAGTAAGATTGTTTACAAACTTTTGTTTCAGCTGTGAAATCCTTTTGTAAAATATAGTTAGAAGCATTGCTGCTTTATCAGAAGTTGGCGGGGAGTGGCTCCTGGATCTTCAAGCACCCTCCTGCCATTCAATACCCCTAACCACTCATTATTGTCTTGGGGGTTCTCCCCTAAGGTTGATGTTATACAGGCTGAGAACTGCTGATCCATAAAGCACATGAGAAAACTCATTGGGCAGTGACTGACAAATACTGTTAATTCATCATTTCTGTGATAGATGTACATCCAGGAATCCTTCCTCCTAATCACAGATTGTCTTCACTGATTTCCACTCTGTTCTCACTGTTGACTGCTCTCTTTAACCGGCAGGGTCTACAGTTTGGTACTGGTGAGCTGGAGGAGATGGGAGCCATGTTCTGCTTGGGGCTCCTCGTCTTGGAACTCAAATCTGGAAGCTGCAGCCATCAACTCCTGACCCGCGCAGCAGCTCTGCTAAATGCTGAGGAAGAGTCTCTGGACGTCTACCTGCAAAGGTAAGTTGCTCACAAGTTGAACCTTTGTGTTTCCATCGGAGAATATCTCAGAAGTGAAAGTCACGTGGACCTATGGGTGTTTGATAAAGAAAAAAGCATGGAGAAACTGCCAAATGAAGGTAAGACAGTAGAGTTCTATTGGAGCCAAACTTGGGACATCCTGAGTTCTTGATGAAGACAGGGAGGAGGATGCTTACTTGTACATAAAAGCACATAGAAAGCTACGTACATTTATAAATATGCATTTTTATAAAATTTTGCTTATGACAAAGAAGATGCAGCTTAGCAACACACATACACACTTACTTATGTATGGTTTGACAGTTACATGTTTATATGTGTACAGGTATCATTTTGGAGTCATTAGTCAGCTCAGAAGAGGCAATCTCATCATTAATATCAGCACGCCTGGGGGACAAGGAATAATTTAATCTTCCCATTCTTAAATAGCAACATTCCGTCTCAGAATACATGATGCTGACGAATACGTTGGCCCGAGAACCTGACTCACAGCCATGTCAGGGAAAGGATGGGTCTCTGAGGATGGTGAGGATTGTTAATGAGTCAGGAGATGGATAACTGTTATCCACATGAGCCCCTTTGATGCCCTGCACTTTAGGCAAATTGTATTTAGGTGGAAGAAAGAGAGATATAATGGCCAAGAGAGAGAAAAGAGTATCAACAAACATCAGAGGATGGAAGGAATGTCATTGCCCGCATTTTAAGCAAAGGGAGGGAGAGGGGAATTGAGCCACTGCGGAAAGAAGTGGCTACCAATAGTTGAGGAAGCATCCTCACATCCAAAGGCAGAGAGAAAACCATTATATTGAGGTCTCTTACTTCCAGCTCATTTTCATGAATTTTCATCCTGCCACTGTTAGGCAGCCATTCCAATGTGACTTCTCACCAAATGGCCAGTCAAGCCTAGAAAGATCTAATAGCTTAAATTCATAATGCTTCGGAAGGCACTGGTTTTCTCTGAGATTTAATTACCTAAGTGCAGTAATTAACTTGCTTATCACACGATGCTATAGATCATAGACTCCGGTGACTTAAGTAAATCCAGGCCTCTTCCCTCCCCAGAGACACTGCACTGACTTCATTTTGACATCACAGCCGCTTCTGTCTGCCCCTGCTCCTTCCACGCCCCTCAGCACCCAAAGGCTTGGTGTGTTTGGCATCATGCTGGTATTTTAGCTTCTTTCCCTGACAGCAAGTGCTTCCATCTGCCAGGATGTATATTTCAACGTGTCTTTTCATCTTCGCCTTTGCTGAGCTATCTTGGGTGCAGACATGCCTGCGTTTTCTTTCTTTCTCTCCATCTTGGCCGCTCCCCCCACCACCTCCCGTCTCCTCTGCTGTTCACTGAGGAAAGATTGAGCAGACCTGGCATTGCTTGCTTTCCCTGAATTGATTGTGCCCGTCTGTTTGATCCAATGCAGTGAGGATTAGTTGCCTGTAAACTGGAACAAGAAGAAATCTATCAGAGAAATGCCTTTTCTAATTCAAGTCTAAAGAATTTGGTGTCAGGCTCCACATGCAGTGGTTTCTCTATGGGTGATCATAAGAGCAGGGTATTACCTTACCTCCATGCCATCCCTTATAACTAACTAGTAATTCCACACAACAAACTAGTAACTTTTCAGTTGCAACCTATCCAAGGATACTGAAGGTTGAAGTCTGACCCTTCTTGGGCTGGGGCAACTTCTTACAGGGCAGGATACCCACACATAGGATGTGATTCAGCTGTGTGTTTTGAAAAGTTTTCAATTAAATTTGAGAGGCATGGAATCTGGTGGAGAGCAACAGAATGAAAGCTGCCTCTTCCACCCAAACATTTGTATCATATGTCTACTCATGGAGATGGTTGATGGTGGTTCCCACCCAGAGGACATGAAAACTACTTGGTTGAGAGGGAAATCACCGTGAGAATGTCTTGACCCAGAAAATATCCCTTTCGGTAAGTGTATATTCATTAAGGGATGGCAGAGGAGATACTTGTTGGCTTGAAACCAGCAGCAAGCTGTTTGAGTACCTTTGATTCGTTTCCAATGAATAGAACTAAATCATGACGTATAATAATCAGCAGAGTGAATCCTAGGAATTGTGTTAGCAACAGGGCTCTTATTTTCATACAAAAGGGTGTAACTGTTACATATGCTTTAAACAGGAGACTTCTGCTGCCCTCTTCCCACCCCCTGGCCCATTCCTGACTTTTATCCTTGGGTGTGTTACCTTTATTTAATGTAATAGGATTATATATTTCAGAAAAATTCTTCTTTTCTTGCACAGAAGTAAATGCTAGAAAAAAAAAAAGGCAATCATTGACCTGAAAGTTGCCTTAAAAATATGTGAGCATGTGTTATTTTGAGAGTCCTTTAGACAAGGCCCAGGAGTGATCTACTGGGCAGATAAAGCCTGGCTGTATGCTGGTGGGCATCGTGTTTTTTGACAATAGGTTTCATGCCTCATTTACCACAGAAATAATTAGAATGTAGTCAACATCCACAGAGCAACTCACCATTTTTCATGAGCGGATAAAGGGCAGAATGGTGGATGTTTGCCCAGTGACTGAAGCTGAAAATGAAATACATGCATGCTTTGTTTTTGGTTTTTCTTCTTTAGCTCTCTTCCCAGTTGCTCATTCAAGAGATGTCTGCAGACTCGTTAAGGCATCTTGGAACTTCTTGCCTTTCTTCATTCTGTCTCTTTCCTCTCAGCCTCATCCCTGGAAATTATTGTGTGTGCACTGCAGGAATGCTAAGCTGTTTCTTCCGGAGGGACCGTTTATCCATTGTGACAGGTCTTTTGCAAAATCATTTAATAGTTTTGCCGAGTCAGCCACTGTTCATCTCGATTTGTATCCCTCCATTGCCTCTCACTCTTCAGTTCAGCTACCCTCTCTCCATTCGTCCTTCCATTAATAACGACAGAATGTGCAGTCTCCAAGCTGAACCTTAGCAATGGCTTAACATCTCACTTATTCTCCCAAATTACAGTCTCGTTGCATTAACGGGGGGACCCCTTAGCATCCATATAAACTTGTTTCATCTCTTTAATTTGATGAAACAATACAGAAAAAATAAAAATCTTTCATAGACATTAAAAAACCTAACTATACTTTTTAAAATAATTATAGATACTTGATTTAAAACAAATGCAGTTTTGTTTTTCTGAATATTTAATAAAATATAATTTGGAAATCAAACAACAACAATACAACCCTACTTCTGTCTTCAATCACCCATTATCCAACTACCTCTAGATAATCATTGTCAATATTTTGGTGAAATTAGATGACTTTTTTACATGTAAATAAACTGATTAAAAAACGCACTCAACAACAATATATAAGACTTACTTTCCTTGCAACTTTATAAACACTTCTTTAAAAAAAAAGAAATTACATTTACTTATTTATCTATTTACCATGCCTTGCAGCATGCAGGATCTTAGTTCCCTGACCAGAGACTGAACTTACCCCCTGCATTGGGAGTGAGGATTCTTAGCCAATGGATCACCAGAGAAGTTCCTAGATACTACATTTTAGAGAAACTTTGATTCACAACAAGATTGAGAGGAAGGTACAGAAATTTTCCATAGGCACCCTATCCCTTCATAGCTATAGCCTTCCCTGTTATCAACATCTCCCACCACAGTGGTAAATGTTTGACAATCAATGAACTAACACCGACACATCATTACCACCCGAAGTCCAGAGTTTACATTAGGGTTCACACGTTATGTTATACATCTAATGCATTTGGACAAATGTAAAATGACCTGTATCCATCATTATATATTATGCAGAGTAATTGCACTGCCCTAAAAGATCCTCTGTGCTCCCTCTACTCATCACTTCCTCTTCATCAACCTCTGTCAACCGCTGACCTTTTGATTGTCTCCATAATTTTGCTTTTTTCCAAAATATCCTATAGTTGGAATCATACAGTATTTAGCCTTTGCAGATTGTCTGTTTATCTCTAAGAAATACATGTATTTAAGTTTCTTCCATGTCTTCTCATAGCTTTAGAGCTCATTTCTTTTTTTTAGCACTTGATAACACTCCATTGTCTGGATGTATAATATTAACAGTTTATTTATCCATCCATCTACTGAAGGACATCTTGGTTTCCTCCAGATGTGGGCAATTATGAATAAAACTGCTGTAAACATCTATGTGCAGGTTTTTGTGTGGAAATGTGTTCAACTACTTTGAGTAAATACCAAGAGTATGATTGCTGGATTGTATGCTAAGAGTATGTTTAGTTTTGTAAGAAACTGCCAAAGATCTTGCAAAGTGGCTACCTTATCTTACATTCCCACCGGCCATGGAAGAGAGTTCTAGTTGCTCTGCATCCTTGTCAGTACTTGGTATCATCAGCATTCTATATTTTGGCTGTTCTAATAGGTACATAGTGGTATCTCATTGTTGTTTTAATTTGCATTTCCCAGTTGACATAGAATGTGGAACATCTTTTCATATTCTTTATTTTCCATCTGTATATCTTATTTAGCGAAGTGTCTTTTAAGGTTGTTGACCCATTTTTTAATCACATTGTTTTCTTATTTTGAATTTGAAGAATTCTTTGTATATTTTGGATAACGGTCTTTTATCAGGTGTATTTTTTTCAAATATTTTCTCCCAGTCTGTAGCTTGTCTTTTCATGCTCTTTACATCATCTATCACAGAGCAGAAATCTTTCATTTTAATGAAGTCCTCCTTAACAATTCTTTCTTTCAGGGATTATACCTTTGGTGTTGTATCTAAAAAAATAATTACCAAAACCTAGGTCATCTATGCTTTCTCCTACCTCATCTTCTAAATACAGTGATTGTTTTTGCATTAAAATCTTTGCAATTTATAGGTGAAAAGTGGGTTCTATTTTAATCTATAGTTTGATCTTTTCTGATATGAATTACATTCTTCTATTTCATTATTTTTTTAATGAATTTCCAAATAATATATTTTGTTCTTTATTCTTTTAATCATTTAAAATTTATTTTTAAATTTAATTTCAATTTCTATGTTAAAGGTATTCAACCTCTGTTCATCCTGGATACTTCAAATATTTTCCCATTAACCTTTCACATTTTTTACATAATTTATTTATGAGTTGTTACCTGCCAAAAGTGAAAGCACTGGAATTTTAACTTAAGGTGCATTAAAATTATATTTTAAAGTGTGGCATTATAAAATATTTAAATGTAAAAACATTATAGTCTTTTTCATCTATTGACTATTTACCTATATTATTTTTTCAAAATCTGACATTTTATCCCACTTCTTCAGGTCTTTAATTTTCAACAAAATATTGTTGAAAATTTTGTATTCTTTCTGTACATCTTTTTCATATACTTACCTGATAATTATCACCAGCTTTTAATGTTCTTGTTATGCTAAAAAGTGTCTTTTTTCATCATAGATTGGTAAATAGTGGGTCTTAGTTACACATGAAGATTCTTACTCATTGATGTGCTTATTTGTAATTTCACTGCACTCTGTAGTTATACCTAAATGTATTTCCCTAGATTTTTCTTTTTTTCTAGATAAATCATAGCATCGCTTATAAATGTTAACAATTAGCTTTCCTTACTTGTTTTAAAAAAATACTTGATTTTATTTATTTATTTTAAAGATTTTTTTTTATGTGACAAACAAAGCCAGTGGAGGTGATAGAATTCGAGTTGAGCTATTCCAAATCCTGAAAGATGATGCTGTGAAAGTGCTGCACTCAAGATGCCAGCAAATTTGGAAAACTCAGCAGTGGCCACAGGACTGGAAAAGGTCAGTTTTCTTTCCAATCCCAAAGAAAGGCAATGCCAAAGAATGCTCAAACTACCACACAATTGTACTCATCTCACACGCTAGTAAAGTAATGCTCAAAATTCTCCAAGCCAGGCTTCAGCAATATGTGAACTGTGAACTTCCTGATGTTCAAGCTGGTTTGAGAAAAGGCAGAGGAACCAGAGATCAAATTGCCAACATCTGCTGGATCATGGAAAAAGCAAGAGAGTTCCAGAAAAACATCTATTTCTGCTTTATTGACTATGCCAAAGCCTTTGACTGTGTGGATCACAATAAACTGTGGAAAATTCTGAAAGAGATGGGAATACCAGACCACCTAACCTGCCTCTTGAGAAATCTGTATGCAAGTCAGGAAGCAACAGTTAGAACTGGACATGGAACAACAGACTGGTTCCAAATAGGAAAAGGAGCATGTCAAGGCTGTATATTGTCACCCTGCTTATTTAACTTATATGCAGAGTACATCATGAGAAATGCTGGACTGGAAGAAACACAGGCTGGAATCAAGATTGCCGGGAGAAATATCAATAACCTCAGTTATGCAGATGGCACCACCCTTATGGCAGAAAGTGAAGAGGAACTAAAAAGCCTCTTGATGAGAGTGAAAGAGGAGAGTGAAAAAGTTGGCTTAAAGCTCAACATTCAGAAAACGAAGATCATGGCATCCGGTCCCATCACTTCATGGGAAATAGATGGGGAAACAGTGGAAACAGTGTCAGACTTTATTTTTCTGGGCTCCAAAATCATTACAGATGGTGACTGCAGCCATGAAATTAAAAGACGCTTACTCCTTGGAAGGAAAGTTATGACCAACCTAGATAGCATATTCAAAGCAGAGACATTACTTTGCCAACAAAGGTTCATCTAGTCAAGGCTATGGTTTTTCTAGTGGTCATGTATGAATGTGAGAGTTGGACTGTGAAGAAGGCTGAGCGCTGAAGAATTGATGCTTTTGAACTGTGGTGCTGGAGAAGACTCTTGAGAGTCCCTTGGACTGCAAGGAGATCCAACCAGTCCATCCTAAAGGAGATCAGCCCTGGGATTTCTTTGGAAGGAATGATGCTGAAGCTGAAACTCCAGTACTTTGGCCACCTCATGTGAAGAGTTGACTCATTAGATAAGACTCTGATGCTGGGAGGGACTGGGGGCAAGAGGAGAAGGGGACGGCAGAGGATGAGATGCCTGGATGGCATCACTGACTCGATGGATGTGAGTCTGAGTGAACTCCAGGAGTGGGTGATGGACAGGGAGGCCTGGTGTGCTGCGATTCATGGGGTCGCAAAGAGTCGGACACGACTGAGCGACTGATCTGATCTGATCTGATGTTTTTAAAGTCTTTATTGAGTGTGTTACAATAATGCTTCTGTTACAATATTGTTGTTTTTTTGGCCATGAAGCATGTGGAATCCTAGTTCCTAGACCAGGGATTGAACCCACACCTCCTGCACTGAAAGGTCAAGTCTTAACTACTAGATCACCATAGAAGTCTCTGCTTGCTTTTTACTTTTATCTATAAACTTACTCGGTTTTGAGAATGTAGTATAAAGACAATAATGATTCTATGAGCAAATTCACTGTGAACCTCATTTGAAAATGAGAATAACTCTAAGTATTTAAGAGTTAAGTAAGATGTCTGATGGTTGGTATTAATGTTCAGTGTCTTATTTTTTAATTATTACTTTTCCTTAGCATATTAATTTAAAAAATCAGGATTGGATGATGAATTTTTTGGTGTGTCTAGAAAAATGACTATGACTTTGAATTAATAGTCTTAAATTATGTTAATAGATTTTATAATACTCACCCATTCTTAAAAATATAAGGAAAATATATTTGGCTGAAGATCTAAAATATTATTTTATCCAAATATTGATGTTATTTACTGTGAGTAGAGAAATTTTTTTCCCTTTTTTGGGAGTAAAATATGTACTTCGTCTGTATTGTTCAATCATTAGAAACACTTTGCATTTCCTAGGATATTATCTGGAATATATATGTGTTGAACATACACATATTGCCAATCCAACCATCTGTGTCTCATTTATTTTAAACAAAAGCATTATTTTTCCACTTCTTATTTTCTCATATAAGATGTATTTGTGGCATTTGGCTTGTCTTATAGTCACAGTCAGATCATTTTAAAATTCAGTTTTGTCTAATTATTTGTGTTGTTCATCTCTGTCCATTCTGTGCAGTCATGTCCTCCTTCTTATTTTTATATTGATTCATCTCACTTGTTTGCTAGAGAACAACTTTTTTTTTTGTAAACTAAATCAATGGATACTTTTGATATATTAGTATACATCTGAATATTTTCCTATTTACTTTACATCACAGTTCCACTTTACGTACCAAGAGATTTCATTAAAGCAGTATAGGCTTGGTTCAATTTACTCTGATGTTTAAAGAGTAGTAATCAGCCTATTTTTTCTTTCTTTGTATGTATCTCATATATTTCTGCCTTACTAGTTTTTCCTGTTCATGAACACAAATATTCTTTTTCTACTGCATCAAAAATATTTCTTTACTTCTTTATTTTTAGGTTTAGGTCCTTTTGATTCATCTTGGATTTGAATACTCTGTCCTTTTCTGACAAGTCTTTCAGTTATAAGATAGCAGTGTTTCCATTATGTCTTCATTTCCTTTCACTAGGAGTGTTTGATATCTGTTTTCCCAACATATGGGTCTGTCCTCTCCTTTACTCTCATCACTTCTACCTTGTAATTATTTTTTTTCATATTTTAACAAAATTTTACTTTATAACAGTGTGGTTGATTAGCAACATTGTGTTTCCTTAAAGATGACACAATGAGCTAATTTACAGAGCAGACACTGACTCACGGGCCTTAGAGAACAAATTGATGGTTACCAGCGGAGGATGGGGAGGAGAGGGATAGATTGGGAGTTTGGGATTGACATGTACACACAGCTATGTTTAAAATAGATAACCAACAAGGGTCTACTGTTCATCAAGGGGATGCTGCTCAATATTCTATAATATCTTATAACTTTTAATGTCAGAGTCTGCAAGTGCTTCTAAAGTTTGCCCTCACAGATTCACTTTTCTGCAGCCTGGACTCTCCTCTGATGATGTGTTTTATTTTCAGACATGTTGCATTTCGGTTTCATTACACCTATTTCTTTATCTTGTCAGTTTTTTCTTTTATTCATGCTTACAAGATAGAGAGTTTTCTTTCCATTTGGATCTGTTATCTTTTTATTTAATGTTTCATGGATGTCATTTTCTGTGAATTTTCCTGAAACCTGAATAGGGGCGTTTTGCCAAGATAATGCACTGGTCATAACAAACACCCTCTTCCAACAACACAAGAGAAGACTCTATACATGGACATCACCAGGTGGTCAACACCAAAATCAGATTGATTATATTCTTTGCAGCCAAAGATGGAGAAGCTCTATACAGTCAGCAAAAACAAGACCAGGAGCTGACTGTGGCTCAGACCATGAACTCCTTATTGCCAAATTCAGACTTAAATTGAAGAAAGTAGGGAAAACCACTAGACCATTCAGATATGCCCTAAATCAAATCCCTTATGACTACACAGTGGAAGTGAGAAATAGATTTAAGGGCCTAGATCTGATAGGTAGAGTGCCTGATGAACTATGGAAGGAGGTTCGTGACCTTGTACAGGAGACAGGGATCAAGACCATTCCCATGGAAAAGAAATGCAAAAAAGCAAAATGGCTGGGGAGGCCTTACAAATAGCTGTGAAAAGATGAGAAGCGAAAAGCAAAGGAGAAAAGGCAAGATATAAACATCTGAATGCAGAGTTCCAAAGAATAGCAAGAAGAGATAAGTAGCCTTCTTCAGCGATCAATGCAAAGAAATAGAGGAAAACAACAGAATGGGAAAGACTAGGGATCTCTTCAAGAAAATCAGAGATACCAAAGGAACATTTCATGCAAAGATGAGCTCGATAAAGGACAGAAATGGTATGGACCTAACAGAAGCAGAAGATGTTAAGAAGAGATGGCAAGAATACACAGAAGAATTGTACAAAAAAGATCTTCACGACCCAGATAATCACGATGGTGTGATCACTCACCTAGAGCCAGACATCCTGGAATGTGAAGTCAAGTGGGCCTTAGAAAGCATCACTACGAACAAAGCTAGTGGAGGTGATGGAATTCCAGTTGAGCTATTTCAAATCCTGAAAGATGATGCTGTGAAAGTGCTGCACTCAATATGCCAGCAAATTTGGAAAACTCAGCAGTGGCCACAGGACTGGAAAAGGTCAGTTTTCATCCCAATCCCAAAGAAAGGCAATGCCAAAGAATGCTCAAACTACTGCATAATTGCACTCATCTCACACGCTAGTAAAGTAATGCTCAAAATTCTCCAAGCCAGGCTTCAGTAATATATGAACCGTGAACTTCCAGATGTTCAAGCTGGTTTTAGAAAAGGCAGAGGAACCAGAGATCAAATTGCCAACATCCACTGGATCGTGGAAAAAGCAAGAGAGTTTCAGAAAAACATCTATTTCTGCTTTATTGACTATGCCAAAGCCTTTGACTATGTGGATCACAATAAACTGTGGAAAATTCTGAAAGGGATGGGAATACTAGACCACCTGATCTGCCTCTTGAGAAATCTGTATGCAGGTCAGGAAGCAACAGTTAGAACTGGACATGGAACAACAGACTGGTTCCAAATAGGAAAAGGAGTTCATCAAGGCTGTATATTGTCACCCTGCTTATTTAACTTATATGCAGAGTACAATCATGAGAAGCGCTGGACTGGAAGAAACACAAGCTGGAATCAAGATTGCCGGGAGAAATATCAATAACCTCAGATATGCAGATGACACCACCCTTATGGCAGAAAGTGAAGAGGAACTAAAAAGCCTCTTGATGAAAGTGAAAGTGGAGAGTGAAAAAGTTGGTTTAAAGCTCAACATTCAGAAAATGAAGATCATGGCATCTGGTCCCACCACTTCATGGAAAATAGATGGGGAAACAGTGGAAACAGTGTCAGACTTTATTTTTCTGGGCTCCAAAATCACTGCAGATGGTGACTGCAGCCATGAAATTAAAAGATGCTTACTCCTTGGGAGGAAAGTTATGACCAACCTAGATAGCATGTTCAAAAGCAGAGACATTACTTTGCCAACAAAGGTCCGTCTAGTCAAAGCTATGGTTTTTCCAGTGGTCATGTATGGATGTGAGAGTTGGACTGTGAAGAAGGCTGAGTGCTGAAGAATTGATGCTTTTGAACTGTGGTGTTGGAGAAGACTCTTGAGAGTCCCTTGGACTGCAAGGAGATCCAACCAGTCCATCCTAAAGGAGACCAGTCCTGGGTGTTCTTTGGAAGGACTGATGCTGAGGCTGAAACTCCAATACTTTGGCCACCTCATGCGAAGAGTTGACTCATTGGAAAAGACTCTGATGCTGGCAGGGATTGGGGGTAGGAGGAAAAGGGGACTACAGAGGATGAGATGGCTGGATGGCATCACTGACTCGATGGACGTGAGTCTGGGTGAGCTCTGGGAGTTGGTGATGGACAGGGAGGCCTGATGTGCTGTGATTCATGGGATCACAAAGAGTCAGACACGACTGAGTGACTGATCTTATCTGATCTGAATGCTAGTGTCTGTTTCCTGTGGCTAATCATTTCCCAAAGTGCACCATTGCTCTGTGGGTTCTTATACATTGCAGAACATATTGCCCACTGGGTTGTTATGTCCTCCTCTTTCAACTTCTATTTCATTATTTTTGTTTATTCATCTTTAAATCATGAGAGCTCTATTATCTTAAAATTACTCAATAGCCCAGGGTTTAAATGCTTTTTAAAACAATTTGTAGTCTAGCTGCGTGCATGCAGCTTCTCCTGTTTAGTGTGAAGTAGCTTGATTTGTTGCTGTTCAGTCGCTAAGTCATGGCCGATTCATGGCGACCCCATGGACTGCAGCATGCCAGGCTTCCCTGTCCTTCAGGAATTTGCTTGGATTCATGTCCTTTGAATCAGTGATGCTATGTAACCATATTATCCTCTGCACCCCCTTCTCCTTTTGCCTTCAATCTTTCCCAGCATCAGGGTCTTTTCCAATGTATCAACTCTTCACATCAGGTGGCCAAAATATTGGAGCTTCAGCTTCAGCATCAGTCCTTCTAATGTATATTCAGGGTTGATTTCCTTTAGGATTGACTAGTTTGGTCTTGCTGTCCAAGGGACTCTCAAGAGTCTTCTTGGTATAGGTGATGCTTTTTCTTCAATAATATGTTGTATTTTTGGCTTTGACCTGAAAGTGTAGATTTGGGGTGATTTCATTGCAGAAGTTAAGGAGAAAGGAAATGTTATATCTGTATCTTCAGAGACTCTCCGATTCCCTCAAGATGGTTGGTTAAAATTTACTGAATAAATATGTGAGCTAATTGATACTTAATATTATTAATGAACTTCTGTTCAAAATATGTTTATATTTTAGAATCCTATGGAGGGAAACTAATAGCAGTTATGATGATGATGGCGATAGTGATGACAGCAAATATTCATGTCAGTGATATGAAATCTCCATAATTTACTTGGTTCCAAATAGCTCCCTGGAAGGAAAGTTATGACCAACCTAGACAGCATACTAAAAAAGCAAAGACATCACTTTGCCAACAAAGGTCCATCTAGTCAAAGCTATGGTTTTTCCAGTAGTCATGTATGGATGTGAGAGTTGGACTGTAAAGACAGCTGAGTGGTGAAGAATTGATGCTGTTGAACTGTGGTGTTGGAGAAGACTCTTGAGAGTCCCTTGGATAGCAAGGAGATCTAACCAGTCAATCCTAAAGGAAATCAGTCCTAAATATTCATTGGAAGCACTGATGCTAAAGCTGAAACTTCAGTACTTTGGCCACCTGATGCAAAGGACTGATTTGGAAAAGACCCTAATGCTGTGAAAGATTGAAGGCAGGAGGAGAAGGGGATGACAGAGGATGAGATGGTTGAAAGGTGGACATGAATTTGAGTAGGCTCCAGGAGTTGGTGATGGACAAGGAGGCCTGGTGTGCTGCCATCCATGAGGTTGCAAAGAGTCAAACACAACTGAGCAACTGAACTGAGTACTTGTATAATCTCATTTAAATCTCTCAATAACTCTATGCACTAAATGTTATTATCTTTGTATTACAGATGAGTACATTGTGATTCAGAAAATATATGTGGCTTGCCTAAATGAGAGTGTTGATAAGTTGTAGAGCTGAGATTTCAATCTATACTGTTTTGCTAAAGAATCAGTATTTTTTAATGACTATGATGCAACCTCTTAGTAGATAATAATGACAATAATAATAATAGCTAACACATGTTAAGCATTTACTCTTTGTATGTCCAGGGCTATGTGTTTTGTATACATACGTCACTTCTTGCTTTATCTTTTAAACCAGGAATTGACAGATTTTTTCTGCAAAGGGATAGATAGAAAATATTTTAGTCTTTGTGGTCCATATGGTCTCTTTTGCAACTACTTAGCTCTGCTGTTGCAATGTGGAAGTAGCCGTAGCCAATATGGAAATATATGGGCATGGGTAGATTTCAATACAATTTTATTTACAAAAATAAACAATGACTGGATTTGTCCCAGTGAGCCAGTTTGCCAACTCCTGTTTTGAACAATTCTTTGAGGCTTTTACTATTATTATATCCCATATACAGATGGGGAAACTGGAGGTTAGAGAAGCCATATAACTTATCTCTCACCTGATAATAAGAATCAGATAGGAGTTGAACAAGCACAGAAGTCGAATCAGGCAGTATGACTCTGTATCCTTAATGCTTGTGTGTGCTCAGTCACTCAGTCACGTCTGACTGTTTGCAACCCCATGGATTGTAGCCCACCAAGCGTCTCCATCCATGGGATTCTCCAGGCAAGAATACAGGAGTGGGTTGCCATTTCCTCCTCCCCAGGGGGTCTTCCCAACTCAGGGATTGAAGCCATGTCTCCTGAGTCTCCTGCATTGGCAGGCAGATTCTTGACCACAAGTGCCACCCGGGAAGCCCTAGTATCTTTGATGCTTTGTGATGTCAGTACTAAGCCATGTGGGGTTTTTGATGAACAATGAATGACACCTTTTCTTCTCTCATAAATTCTAAACCAAATAAGAAATAAAACCCAGGAGCTAGATACGTTGTATGAAAATTACCTGATTTATTACTGGTAATAAAGAATTAGAGAGCATGGCCCCACCAGAATTGAACTTCCTTATCTAGAACCATAGGAGCAGGGCTGGCCTTGCTAACCTTATCGCATAGAGGAGCAATGAATCATATTGAGTTCAGGGAGAGAATGAGTATGTGGGTCACCAGCAGCTCATGCTAATTCAGTGCTCAGCAACTTCATGGCCCTCTTCCTCTCTTAGGCAGATACCAGTGAGGGCTGGAAGTGGAGTGCCAATGTCTAGGGACCAAAATGGGATATATAGTATTGGGGAGAAAGGTTCCCCACAAAGGTTCATGGAAACTCAGTGCTTCTGATTGTAAATTACTCTCTGTTTCCACCAATTCCAATTGTTGCTACATAGCAATTATAATGGTATTTATTTTCCCTTGTTGTTGGTCACCCTAAGCCCATAATATTTAGTATTTGAGAATAGTTTTAGCTTCACTCCATAATTGCAGGCAAACAAATGTCCACTGACTACAAGGAGGAATGTTGGAATGGAACTCAGTCTGGGAATCTGTTGGGACTATGAGTTACCACATATTGCTTTAAAACATTAAATGGTTCTCTAACTAGTCAAGGAAAGTGAATCATTTAGCCAGGAAGAAGTGTCCATCTTAGCAGGAAACAATAACAAAACTCCCCAGCTTCATTAGTAGTTAAAGAAAAGCTAATTCAAATATTTTTGGTATGATTCTATGCTGATTCTTCTATAATAAACAAAAAAATGAAGACTCAGTGTTGGTGCCTCTATGAAGAAAGAGCTTTAATAATATCATACAGCTATCTGTAAATTGGTTTACTTTCCTCTGGAGAAGAATTTGGCAACTTTCAAGAAGGTCCTTAAAACTTCTCATTTAATCTTGTTTCCAGCTTGACTATCCCTCAAGAAATAAACTTATCAGAAAACAGTATTTACTACATAGATATTTATAGCAATGAGACTTATATTCCCAAATAAATTTAACCCAAATTCCTAGTTGTGGAAAGAAAAAGAACATGGTTGATTATTTTCTAGAATACCACAAAACCATGAAAATACTGAGTGTCAATGCATGTATAAGATGATAATAAGAACAAACATTCATTAGAACCTTTACCATGAACTCGATGCTATACTAAGCATTTTATTAGTATTAAGTTATTTTATCATATAAATAATTTGTGTGATAGATCCTATTATTAATGGCTCTTTTACAAAGAAATTGTTCTACTGAGGTTAAGATGTCCGCCAAATGTCATGAATCTTGTAAAAGAACCACTAGCTTTTGAATTCAGTTCTGTTTCATGACAAGGCTCAAGTTCTTACCCTTTATGATGTTCAGAGTTTCAAATAATAAATGGAAAAAAGAAAAATTAATTAACACTCTACACATGCTGATTGTGGCTTCAGCAACATACAGAACCACTGTCAGAGATGAGGGCCTTCAAATGCATAGTCTAAAACTAATTTAATCTTACTGGTTTCTTTTTCTCTTTAGTCTCTAAAAGTATGTGTTAGATGAATGTATGTCACCATGGATTAAATGCTTAGCCACTCCTGGAGCTAAGAATTCAGAAAAGAAAGATGGTAGTGATTACAGACAGAGAGGGGTTAAAGTGAATTTTCTGCATAGTGCAGTTGTTATTTGCAAAACATTACCACCTGATAACAACCATGAATGTTATCTGACCTAAAAGAATTCCTATTTTACAAGTGATTCCCTGGGGCCCAGGGAGTCCTGAGTGGCCACTGTGTGCACGCATGCTAAGTTACTTCAGTCATGTCTAACTCTGTGACCCTATGGACTGTAGCCCACCAGGCTCCTCCATCCATGGGATTCTCAGGCAAGAATACTGGAGTGGGTTGCCGTGACCTCCTTGAGGGGATGGTCCTGACCCAGGGATCAAACCTGCATCTCTTATGTTTCCTGCATTGGCAGGAGGGTTATTTACCACCAGCATTACCCAGGAAGGCCCAAGGTACCGCTAGGTATAGTTAAGGGATTTACCTATTGCCAGTCAACACTGGGGGTCTCATTCAATTATGCCTCAGGCTTGTCCAAATGAAAGACCGGTCTCCTGCCTATGAATCTATAAACACCTGAAAACAGATAGGCCAGCGGCCCCTTGAAAAGAATTTCAGTCAAGAAAACTCATTCTTCCCCCTCTTTATCAACAGCGTGTCTGACTCTTTGCAACCTATGGATGGTTTTCTTGGCATGTGGACAGCCTAAGTTTATTCAGTGGCTTTTCATTAATTTTTAGAGTAATGCTTTTTCTCTTTATTTTTTAGTATTGCGTTATGCTTTTTGACACCCCATGAGCCCCTATGGCTCTTACAAAGAGTTAGCCATTTAGTATTAGGGTTCAAATCATTTCACCTGTAAGTTTACCAGATATATAGAGGATAGCAAAACTATGGATGTGACAACAAAGTTATGAGAAAAAAGGGAGAAAGGATGGAAAGCTGCTTTACAAGAGAAGAAATCAAGGTCATGATATTCAAACTAGAATATCCTCATGTGAATAAAAAGAATCAGAAATTTACATTTTTGGCTTGTAAGATCCTGAATTTAGATGACTCTATTGTTGGAGAGAAACACTAATTTTAAGTTTCTGTGAACATTTCCAGGTTATATTATTTTTCTTTACCCTCCCTGGTAACTTAAATGGTAAAAAATCTGCCTGCCAATGCAGGAGACACAGGAAACACGAGTTCAATCCCTGGTTGAGAAAAGCCCTTGGAGAAGGAAATGACAACCCACTCCAGTGTTCTTTCCTGGAGAATTTCATGGACAGAGGAGCCTGGTGGGCTACAATCCATGGGGTCGCAAAGAATCAGACACAACTGAGTAGCTAACACACACCTTGGTCATTTGTCCAATTCCCCCCTCTAAGAAGGAAATCAAGTAATCTAGACAAATCTATTGCATCTGAGATGAAATAATCTGTCATGGTTTTCTCTGTCTCACAGCTCTTCATGAAGCCCTCACTTTAGTACCCAACACAGTTTTTATCAAGGACATGTGGCTTAGTTTCACTGACGCTCAGTTCTGGTTCAAAATATTAACGCTGACAACTGGCTCTGTGACTTTGGGGAGGTGGCTTAACTTATTTACTCTCAGAATTTTTTTAGCTTTAAAATTCAAGATCTTTAAATTCCTTTCCTCTTGAATACCTTATGTTTATTCTCAAGGCTATGGCCACTGACATCCCCACATTTCAACATGGGCTATGAGGTTACAACCCTACCTTTAAGACATAAAAGGCAGGGCTGTTGGATTATGCTAAGTGGTGCAAAGCTTGTATTTAGTTAAATGAAAATTAAATTTTATCTCCATGCTTACTGAGTAGATAATACAGGGACAAAAGCTTAATAGTCCTTAGGTTATAGAAAGGAGTTATAAATAAATGAGAAAAAGAGAGAGTAAAACAAATTAGTGTGTTGATAAGTGGATGTCACAAATTGAGAGACAGTAACATGGTGAGGAAGAATGTTAAACCAACCATGCAACATTAGAGGTAGAATCTGGTACAAGATGATTCTTTAAAAAGGATCTTAATATTCTTAACCCAAATGTTAATGTATACTGTATCCTTTTCCTAAAGGTGAAGACCTCGAGGGGGAAGGAGTTGTGATTCACATCTGCTTGGTCATTTTAATATCTTTAGATGCCTTGTCCAACTCAGACCCAGAAAATGTCCTAATAAGACAAAGAATATCTTCAGTTGTGTGAAAACTCATCCTAGACTTACTGATTCTGTTGTGGTGAGAGGTGAGTCTATAAGAAAAGTGGAGGCAACTCAGCATAAGTCAATATTGTTTCAGTACAATGAAAATGGAAACTGAATTAGAGCCATTGTGTTTATAATGACTTGGTACTCATCATTTTGTTATGTGGTGGTGTCCAGTCAGGGAAGCTGGCTAGTTCCTTCTCTTTTGCCAGAGTGTGGCAGAATAAATAAAATGAAGAGCAGAGTGGTAACTTGTCATAGCGATGGAACTGTGATAAAGGTTTGATAAGTCTATCAAATGCATATTGCTGCTATTGCTAAGTCGCTTCAGTCGTGTCCGACTCTGTGTGACCCCATAGACAGAAGCCCACCAGTCTCCCCCGTCCCTGGGATTCTCCAGGCAAGAACACTGGAGTGGTTGCCATTTCCTTCTCCAATGCATGAAAGTGAAAAGTGAAAGTGAAGTCGCTCAGTCGTGTCCGACTCTTCTCGACCCCATGGACTATAGCCCACCAGGCCCCTCCATCCATGGGATTTTCCAGGCAAGAGTACTGGAGTGGGGTGCCATCGCCTTCTCTGTCAAATGCATATATATATATATATATATATATATATATATACACTTATTTTGTTGTTCAGTCACTAATTCCTGTTGTACTCTTCGTGACCCCATGGACCTCAGCATGCCAGGCTCCCCGTCCTTCACTATTTCCAGGAGTTTGCTCAAAATTCATGTCCACTGAATCAGTGACGCTAGCTAATTATCTCATTCTCTGCCACCCTCTTTTCCTTTTGCCTTCAGTCTTTCCCAGCATTAGGGTCTTTTCCAATGAGTCAATTCTTTGTATCAGATGGCCAAAGTATTGGAGCTTCATCTTCAGCATCAGTCTTTCCAATGAATGTTCAGGGTTGATTTCCTTTAGGATTGACTGGTTTGATCTCCTTGTAGTCCAACAGACTCTCAAAAGTCTTCTCCAGCATCATAATTCGAAAACATTTCAATTCTTTGGTACTCAGCCTTCTTTATGGTCAAACTCTCACATCTATACATGACTACTGGAAAAACCATAGCTTTGACTACACGGACTCTTGTAGGCAAAATGATGTCTTTGCTATTTAATATGCTTTCTAGGTGCTTTCCAAGAAGCAAGCATCTTCTAATTTCATGGCTGAAATCACCATCCACAGTGATCTTGGAGCCCAAGAAAATAAAATTGGTCACTGCTTCTACTTTTTCCCCTTCTATTTGCCATGAAGCAATGGTATTGGATGCCTGATCTTAGTTTTTTGAATGCTGATTTTTAAGGCAGCTTTTTCACTCTCTTCATATATATATATATTTATGTAAAATATATATATTTATATATGTATATATATAAAATATTTGCATATTTATAGCATGTGTATGTTATCTTAAATGGAGCAAGCACTAGGAAATTATAATTATTATTAATTGCTACCTTATAGATGACTAAATGGAGGCTTTTGATGCTAAATGTTTGATAAAAGCCAAGCCACTACTATGTGGCTGATCTGTGACAAATACTGATCAATTTGATCCCAAATTTTTCTCCTGAAATGTATTTAAAATAATTCTTTAAAAAACTTATTTATAAAGTAGTTTCCAACCCAAAGGGGTTAAAAACTTAAGCCATGAAATATAATCCATTTTAATTGGTGTTCTTGACTAAAGAACTGGCTCCTCTGCATTAGATATGAAGATAACAACATCCCACATTAGAGATAGGAAATATACATGCAAATGAGTATCAGCATTCTAAACTTTTCACTGACTGAAGTTCACGACCATAAGGCAAAACCAGCCAACCTAACTTTGTTGTTGCTCTTTTTGTTCATGTATTTCATTACCTAGAAATAACCTAGGAATAGTCTCCTCTACATTCTAAGGAAAAGATGTGCAATTATCTTGTAGGGGTACCTAATATCAGTTATTGAAGGTTTGCCTTAGAAAGGATGGACTTAGCTTTTGGACACAGGGTCTGAAGAGGTTGAATTGACTCTGTCTTTTATCATTGAAGCACTGAGGACCTAGAGATGATTTGCACTGCAGCTGAGCCCTAGTTTGCCACTCAGCCATTAGTATTGTAGGAAAGTAGACCCTGGGGAATTGAATATACTCATCAGAAAAACAGGAGTTAATGGCACTACTGATGATAATAACCAATGCTTATTGATTTAACAAGTGCCAAGCACCATTCTAAATTTTCATTCATATAAGCTTTTAAAATTCCCTCAAATAGTCCTAAGAGGTAAAAGAAAGTATTTTGCCCCCATTTTAAAAAGATGAAACCAAGATACAGGGAGTTTAAATAACTTGACTAAAGTTACTCACAAGTGAGGGAGCAGGAATCTGAACCCCAGAGGTCATCTCCAGGACCAGCACATTTAGCCACAATACCAGCTTAAACAACAGAGGTGGTTTTGTAAAATCACAAATCTTTTCTTTCTAACTGGATCATATGTGTGTCTGTACTTGTTTACTTTGTTAGGAAAACAAGCTGCCCTTTATGAACTGCAGGTCGGAATGTTGTTTACACGGAAGGGGACGCTTATTAAACCATTGGAAAAACGGTGGGGACATAGGCAAGGGCTCTGTGGTCAGTTAATAGTGCGAAAGTTAGAGGTTTCTTAGAGCCCACTCAGGAGGTTCTTTGGCTCTCAAAATCTTTCAGGACACCTCCCCCATCTGCATCATCATCTCCTGGAGTCCTCCGAAAGGAACTGTCCTTACCTACCTCTGTGTCTGTAGCCATGAAGAAGGCAGCTGGCTAAGGCTTCCCTGAAAGCTGATAAGACCCTCATGTCTGTCGTCCCCCAATTCTTCTACCACAAATGCGCCCCCTCCCCATGAATAATGGACTCTCTCCTTCTGCCTCCAAATCTGATAAATAGATTGGCAGGCTCTAATTCAGAACTTTAATAAGAATCAGAGAGAAACGATGGAACCAATATGTTGTTGCATACTAAGGGCTTCCATAGTGGCTCAGCAGTAAAGAATCTGCCTGGCAATGCAGGACATGTGGGTTCGACCCGGGTCAGGAAGATCCCCTGCAGAAGGAAACAGCAACCCACTCCAGTATTCTTGCCTAGAAAATTCCATAGACAGAGGAGCCTGGCGGGCTACAGTCTATAGGGTTGCAGAGTCAGCCACAACTTAGCAACTAAATAACAACAATCAATATTTTTAATATAATCATGAGTGACTTTGAAAAACTATTGCCTACAAATAGACAAATCTATGGCTTCAAAGCAGATGTATGAGTTACAACAGAATTAAGCATAAGCTATGTTGGTTTCACTCGGAGAAGGCAATGGCAGCCCACTCCAGTACTCTTGCCTGGAAAATCCCATGGACGGAGGAGCCTGGTGGGCTGCAGTCCATGGGGTCGCTAAGAGTTGGACATGACTGAGCGACTTCACTTTCACTTTTCACTTTCATGCATTGGAGAAGGAAATGGCAACCCACTCCAGTGTTCTTGCCTGGAGAATCCCAGGGACGGGGGAGCCCGGTGGGCTGCAGTCCATGGGGTCGCACAGAGTCGGACACGACTGAAGTGACTTAGCAGCAGCAGCAGCAGTATGTCGGTTTCACTAGTTCCCATAGAGTAGAATGATGGCAATTCTTAAATCTGAAATTTTTCTTGACTTCCCAATGTGTGCATAGCAATTATGATAATTTTGATTTGTAAAATTCTTCATTATTTTAGGTGTTTCTATTTATGTTTACAACAGCTCTGTGAAGACCCCTAGGTAAATACTGGAATGGTGAGAGCATGAGAGATGCAGGCAACTAGGCAGCCAGGTCTGCAAAATCACTTCTTGGGATTTAAAACAGATGTTCCAGGAAGCATTCTGTTCTGTCTAATGGCATAATTGTTATTAACTCCGTCAGCAACACAGAGTTTGTGTCTTCCTTAAGACCTCAGGTTTTTTTTTTTTTTTTTTTTTTTTAGCAGTGGGAATAAGTATAGAGTCAGGAACACTAAATTTCCTAAAGAAATTGGAATTTATAAAACCAAGAGAAACAGACAAAAACACACCATTAGTTACATTTCTGGCTGAAATGCAGCTAAAGGGATGACATATCCTTTGGAGCTACAAGTGACTTAATGCCAAAGGGAGGGAGATCTTTGACCTATGGCATGTTTTGTTCTCACCCAGTAGATAATGATATTCAGACTGAGAAGGATGAAGAGCAGAAAGGGAGAGGATGAGAGAGAGGAGGAGAGAGAAAAGAGAATAAAGCTTGCCAGGAAGGAACACATGTCAAAGGTGGGAGAGGAAGTTTACCAGTATATGTTTGAGTCTAAATGAGTTCAGGGGCTTTCCTGGTAGTTTAGTAGTGAAGAATCTGCCTGCCAATGCAGGAGACGCAGGTTTGATCCCTGCTTTTGGGAGATCCCCTGGAGAAGGAAATGGCAACCCACTCCAGTATTCCTGCCTGAGAATCCCATGGACAGAGGAGCCTGGTGGGCTATAGTCTCTAGGGTCTCAAAAGGGTTGGACACGACTCAGTGCCTAGACAACAACGACAATAAAAAGAGTTCAGGGTTTTTGGATTAGCTGTATTAAAATGCAATTCTGAAATAATATGCGTATTATATTATCTAACTCTTGTTCAAGACCTTTGAGGTGGCATGTTTACAAACTGAAATTGGAAAATATGTTCTTTTACTCTCCAAACCCTAGAAAGAGATATAGTCTCTCAAACCTAGGCAAGTTAGTAGGATGTAGATATCAGGGAAGCACAGGTTGAATTATTGAGAAAGATTTATTAAGTATTTAGAAAATGAACTGGGTATGACTGAAAACTACCAAATACTCTCTGTAAAAGAAAGATACTCAAACAAATCTGATTTTATGATAGCTTAATTGAGACATTATTGATGTACAATAAACTCACATATTTAAAATATGCAGTTTTGATTGGCTTTGACGTGTATACATACATTCATGGTACCATTATCACAATAAAAATTACAACTATTTCCATCATCCCCCCAAATATCCTTGAGTCCCTTTGTAATCATAACTCTCAGAGGCAACCATTGATTTGCTTTCTGTCCTCAAATTTTAGTCTGTACTTTTAGAATTTTATGTAAATGAAATCATATAGTAGGTACTCCTTTTCCCCATTTGGCATTTTCACTCAGCATCATTATCTTGTGATTTATCTGTATCCTAATTTGATTCTATTTTATTTTTATAAAGTTACTAGCTAGTTGATCAAATAAATGTGGACTTCAGCCACATATGTTTGTTTCTCTAACAGTTTGAGATGGATCAGTCCTAATTTAAATTTTTTTCACTGGTTGTTCCTTCAGACTGGTATACATTTCCTTCAGAGTTGGGTCCTTCTTGACATTCAAGTCGTGCCTTCAATGTCATAATCTCAGCTTAAATTTCATCATCTCAGCAAGATTTGTCATGGCCATCTTGCCTAGAGTAGCATTCCTCATCACTACTACTATGACAACTTTAATTCAATATCATCTGTCTTTCCCAGTGAGAATGTGCAACCCATGAGAAAAAGAACTTTATCTGTCTTGTATAAAGGGATATTCCTAGCACCCAGAACAATGCCTGATGCATAGGAGGTAATAAATAAATAAGTGAACAAATAAATCTTTGCCAAAGTCTTTCATCTTATTTTATGGGAAATTAGGGAGACCTATGGGCTGAATAATGGCATAATTCAATGCAATTGTTATTAGTTGAAGTAATATATTCTATGTCTGTTGATTAATGGATATTTTTCTGTTCAAGATTTATATCCACAGCTTTACCTTCAGTCCTGTCCTATTCCACAATTTTTACACATTAAAAAAATTAAAAGAAATAACTGTAGAAACAATGATATTTCTTTCTGTATAATGTGAATCTACAACACATAATAGAGATGTAATTGTTTTTTCTCCCATTCTGAAGGCTGTCTTTTCACCTTGCTTATAGTTTCCTTTGTTGTGCAGAATCTTTTAAGGGCCAAAGAACTAAATAGACATTTCTCCAAAGAAGACATACAGATGGCTAACAAACACATGAAAAGATGCTCAACATCACTCATTATCAGAGAAATGCAAATCAAAACCACAATGAGGTACCATTTCATGCCAGTCAGAATGGCTGTGATCCAAAAGTCTACAAGCAATAAATGCTGGAGAGGGTGTGGAGAAAAGGGAACCCTCTTACACTGTTGGTGGCAATGCAAACTAGTACAGCCACTATGGAGAACAGTGTGGAGATTCCTTAAAAAACTGGAAATAGAACTGCCTTATGATCCAGCAATCCCACTGCTGGGCATACACACTGAGGAAACCAGAATTGAAAGAGACATGTGTACCCCAATGTTCATCGCAGCACTGTTTATAATAGCCAGGACACAGAAGCAACCTAGATGTCCATCAGCAGATGAATGGATAAGACAGCTGTGGTACATATACACAATGGAGTATTACTCAGCCATTAAAAAGAATACATTTGAATCAGTTCTAATGAGGTGGATGAAACTGGAGCCTATTATACAGAGTGAAGTAAGCCAGAAGGAAAAACACCAATATGGTATACTAACACATATATATGGAATTTAGAAAGATGGTAACGATAACCCTGTGTACGAGACAGCAAAAGAGACATAGATGTATAGAAGAGTCTTTTGGACTCTGTGGGAGAGAGAGAGAGGGTGGGATGATTAGGGAGAATGGCATTGAAATATGTACAATATCATATATGAAATGAATCGCCAGTCCAGGTTTGATGCATGATATTGGATGCTTGGGGCTGGTGCACTGGGATGACCCAGAGGGATGGTACAGGGAGGGAGGCAGGAGAGGGGTTCAGGATGGGGAACACGTGTACACCCATGGCAGATTCATGTTGATACATGGCAAAACCAATACAATATTGTAAAGTAAAAAAAGAATAAAATAAAATAAAGAATCAAAAAAAAAGATGTAATTGATATTCTAAAATATATTTACAGGTGGAAATGATAGATAGTGCTGAAAACATAAAGCTAGATAAGGGTAAATTCTGCTTCCAGCTGATGACATAGCCTCTTGGAAGAGTATGCAGTTGTCTCCGTGGGGTTGTAATTGACAGTGAGCTTAAGAAGGCTCAGTGTGAGAAGCCTGTCAAAGTTCTAATGACAAAACAGTAGCTTTGATAGATTTATAAAACACAGAATTGGAGAGGCACAAGTTTCCTTCTGCTTTGCTCATGGAAACACAAAGCCTAAAGTATTATAGTTTGTTCCTGAACCACAAAAAGGGAAATGGCTGCAATGGATTGCTTATATCATAGTAAGAAGAGTAATATAAAAATAGTGCATGTAATGAATAGTAGAGGAAAAGGGCAGTGGTCATTTTGTCAGCTGTCTTCAGATATTCCCTTAAAGAAAAGAAATTAAAGCTAGTCTTGGTTTGACAAATGCGATGAACTAATATCTATTAATACCTGATACAACCTGGTTTGCTTAGTTAGAGATGCCGACAGATAGAATGACTTCAGGATCTTATAGCACTTGACAAAGGCTTTGTAGGGCAGATGTAAGATTCGTGAATTCCTACTTGGAAAACAGTATATTTAGAATCTATACTAACACTGTCTTATAAATTAAAATGTATCCTACTACTAATAAAGGCATTCGTTTTCATTTATTTGGTATGACATGTGGTCTATTCACTTTAAAAGAAAAAGATGAAACCATGAATTCTTCCCTAAATTCCGATTGATATTGAATAATAGACTGTGAAAGTAAGTTTGAGGAGTGACTGCTTGGCAGTCTTGTTTGAACTTTATCTTGTGCTATTAGGAGACAAAAAAGTGTTTGTTTTTGAATTTTTCTTAAATCAGAAAATAGCAGTTTTTAATAGAGTATAGAGGGGGGATATTGAAGGATTTAGCTTGTAGGTCTTAGTCACCACAGAAAATCATTTTATATTCCTCAATTTCCATTCAGTTGGGTGGTTTCGCATAGATACTTGCTGAGATAGTACTGTCCAGAAGCATGGGTGCTGAATTGCAGGGCTCTCGAGGGGAAATTTTCTCAGCAATCTCATTAGTAAAATGAAACTGCAGGCGATAAGATAAGCTTGCCCAATTTATTTACTTAGGCATTCTATTCTTCAAAATTGTATTATTACCCAGGGAAAAGCATTAGCTATTGCTGTATCTTTCTTTTATGTAGACATTTATTTCAAATTGTAAGAAGTACAACACATAGTAAGTAATCCATATTAAGTTGAGGGTTGCATTTTTCCTGGACAATTTTCTCTATTAACAAGAAGTGGAGACAAAGAAAGAACAAAGACATATTTGTTATGTGCTGTGGAAGCAAAATTATTTCTAAATAACACTGTTGTGTGGTGTATTCCTGGAGGTCCTGACAGCTTCTTATAAGGCAAATGAACATTTCAGCTGAAGTTCACAAGCAAAACCCAAGGCCAATTGCAAACTATTTCTCTGTCTCTCGGCAAACTGCAGGGGGCAAGAGAGAGCTTGTGTAAGCACTAGGAACCTAGATTTTCCTGGGTGCTTCTTCTCACACGTGTTTTTCAATCTTCCAACTTGTGATTATTATTTTTCAGCACGGAATTAGTGAATCATTTTACATAGCGCTGTTACGTAAAATAAAATGATACTTTGTTTCTCTGCATTGGCCAATTACTGGGTGGAAAAAATTGGACTCCTGAAAGACACGTGTGTGCATAGTTTGCCAGATTACAGGAAAGCCTTATAAAATGCTCCCAGATGTCTGGTGCTAGAGAGGGAATAACGCCAGGAACAAGGAGCAAATTGAGGTGGGTTTCAGATATTATACAGCCTATTGAAGTAATAGCTAAGAAAATAAATAAGGTCATAGACATGAAACTGCTCTGCAAGGTCAGTAATCATAGAGTTTTACTATATTAAGCTCATTTGCTCCTTTCCTTTCTCCCTCTTTGGCTGATGCTATTATAGAAAATATTAAGGGAATTATTGCTAATGCTTAATAAACAGTACATTAAACATGAATCATCTCATCTTTTTAGTACATGGGCCACAGAACAGCAAAGAAGCAAAGTCTGGACTTTTTTTCCGGGACATGACCCGATAGCTAATCATTGAGGTTGCCTTTTTCAAAAATAAAATAATAATAATAATATTTATTAGTGTATAGTTGCTTTGCAATGTTGTGCTAGCTTCTACTGTACACTAAAATGAATCAGCTATACATATACACATATCCCCTCTTTTTTGAGTTTCCTTCCCATTTAGGTCACCACAGAGCATTGAGTGCAGTTCCCTGAGCTATACAGTATGTTCTCATTATTTATTATTTTATAGATAGTATCAGTCATGCATCTATTGTTCATCCCAACCTCCCAGTTCATCCCGCTTCCCCTCCCCCCTCAGCTTTCCCTTCTTGGTGTCCATACATTTGTTCTTTATGTCTGTGTCTATTTTCTGCTTTGCAAATGAGATTGCTTTTTATTTAAAGCTTGGTAAGGTCGTTCCTGGTAAGAATTTTGTTATGAAAAAGTTGAAGTATACTAGAGTCTCCTTCCAACCTCAAAGGAGAACCTGTCCTTCATTAGCATGAGGTTTCTTAAACTTGACTATGGCAGAGCCGGTTGAAGTCAGGATTGTAACACTGGCTTTCTTTGAATGCCAGGAATTGAGTCAGTCTATGTCCTAGGAGTGAACAGCTGGAGGATGGCAACGGGATCACTGAGGAGAGATAAATGAAGGGACTATTTTTGAAGGGAAGATGAAGGGAACTGTGAAAGGATGGTGAAGCACTCTAGGAAGAGCGATGGTGGGAAGGTAGTATCACCTTAGTGAAGGAGACAGATAGAACCAAGAGAGAGTCACCCTTAACCTGTGAGAGATGTACATGCAGGAGAAGGGGAGTCCAAGAGGGAAAAATATTGCAGCCACTGCCAAACCATGTCTTTACAGGGAGGGACGTGAGGGAATGAATGCCGTACCTTTTTCTCTTGCTAACTCTGATCTCCTCATTATGCCATAGTTTGTCCAAACTGCTCCAAGCCAAGGAAGCCTTGTGAAGCCAGTCTTCTAGGTCAGTTTCCTAGGACGCAGAACAGGATGGAGAAAGATGAAGAGAAGACCTGGTGGGGAAAATGGGGAATATAGAGCACGTCCCACATTTTAGCTTATTTATTTTTGGAAATACACCCCAACATGATTAGCTTCCATGTTTTCATAGATAAGTATACCAAGCTTGAAGTCTTTAATATAATTTGCCCAGGTTCCTTAAAAAAATAAAAATAGAGCTACCACGTGACCCAACAGTCCTACTCTTGGGCATATTCCCAGAGAAAACTATAGTTCAAAAAGATACATGCATCCCAATGTTCAGAGGAGCACTATTCACAATAACCAGGGCATAGAAGTAACCTAAACATCTATCAACAGAAGAATGAATAAAGAAGATGTAGTACATATATACAATGGAATATTACTCAGCCCTAAAAAAGAATGAAAATGGGTCATATGTAGAGATGTAGATGGACCTGGAAGTGTCAGAACTAAGTCTGAAAGAGAAAAATAAATACCATCTATTAGTGGATCTATGTGGAATCTAGAAAAATGGTATTGGTGAATGTATTTGCAAAGCAGAAATAGAGTCACAGATGTAGAAAACAAACTTAAGAATGCCAAGAGGAAAAAGGGATGATGAGAGGAATTGGGAGATTGGGATTCACACGTACACACTATTGATACTATTTACAAAATAGATAACTAATGAGAATCGACCGTATAGCGCAGCAAACTCTATCAGTCCTCTGCGGTGCCCTAAATGGGAAGGCAGTCCAAAAGGGAGGGGGTATATATATGTATGTGTATAGCTGACTCACTTTGCTGTACAGCAGAAAGCAACACAACGCTGCGAAGCAACTATACAGCAATAAAAATTAAAAATAAATAAAATAAAAATAAACAATTTGCCCAGTTTTAAATAAGCATCTATCTGACTTCAAATTCTTCATCTGCTGCTGCTTTTCCTTTGTTCCCAAAGAGCATCTTTGGGGAAGATAATCCACAAAAGGAGAAAAAAAAGATTGTTATATCACCTTTCCTCCCTACTGTAATTCTAGTAGGTCTAAGTGCTGATCCTTGTTTTCCAAAGAGACAGGCAGGACTAACAAAAGTAACTAATCAGAATTTCTCAGGCAAGGAGTCTCAACCCTGGTGTTCCCCATCCTGCTCCTTTATCCTTGGTTGTGGATCTTCTGGGAGGCCTAAAAAAACTTTGAGCCAAGTGTTCTGGGCAAGCCCTGAAGTGCCATTCTGGGAACTCGCTGCCATTAGTAAAATGAATCTCAAAGGCATTTGTAAAGTTTGAAGACAGACCACTGCCTGAAAATTACAGACAAATGATATGTTTGTTTTGCTGTGTATGTAATTTAAAGATCTTGTGGACTCCTGGTAAGATAAGACAGAACCTCAGTTTTTAAGACTTCACCAGAGGCCTGTAAAATTTTCTTTTAAAATAATTAAGTTGGGGAGGTAAACTAATTGAATCTTTAAAACCAGGAGAATACATTATCATCAATCTCATGTGACATGCCTTTCAATGTATATTATATATAGTTTTTAACTTTAAAATGTTTAACCTTTTTAAAAAATTATTTACTTTTAATTGAAGGATAATTGCTTTACAATATTGTGTTGGTTTCTGCCATATATCAGCATGAATCAGCCATAGGTGTACACATGTCCTCTCCCTCTTGAACCTCCCTCCCACCTCCCACGCCTTCCCACCCGTCTAGATTGTCACAGAGGTTTGAGCTTCCTGTATCTTCTCTAAATAATTTATGGTTTGAGCTTCCCTGGTGACTCAGTGACAACAAATCTCCCTGCCATTGTAGGAGATGCAGGTTTGAGCCCAGGTCAGGAAGATCCCCTGGAGAAGGAAATGGCAACATGAGACCCTGGTGGGCTACAGTTCATGGCATCGCAAAAGACTCAGACACGACTTAGCAACTAAACAACAACAGCAATTCCAGCTTTATCAAAAAGTTGAAAAAACTATCCAAATACCTTCAATAAAATTCCTCAGATGTAAATATTTTGTACATCTGCTCTCTCTTCTTCCTTTCCTCTCTCTCACACACATGTGCACAGAAACACAATAGTATTTTTTTCTGAGCTATTGGAGAATAAGCTGTAAACATCATACAAGTCTTTATCTTTGTCTTTAAATAACTCGGTGTACATTTCCTAAAAACAATGATATTCCTGTATATAACTATAGTACACAAATTTGGAAAACTCAGCAGTGGCCACAGGACTAGAAAAGGTCAGTTTTCATTCCAGTCCTAAAGAAAGGCAATGCCAAAGAATGCTCAAACTACCACACAATAGCACTCATCTCACACGCTAGTAAAGTAATGCTCAAAATTCCCCACTCCAAGCTTCAATGATATGTGAACTGTGAACTTCCAGATGTTCAAGCTGGTTTTGGAAAAGGCAGAGGAACCAGAGATCAAATTGCCAACATCTGATGGATCATGGAAAAAGCAAGAGAGTTCCAGAAAAACATCTATTTCTGCATTATTGACTATGCCAAAGCCTTTGACTGTCTGGATCACAATAAACTGTGGAAAATTCTGAAAGAGATGGGAATACCAGACCACCTGACCTGCCTCTTAAGAAACCTGTATGCAGGTCAGGAAGCAACAGTTAGAACTGGACATGGAACAACAGACTGGTTCCAAATAGGAAAAGGAGTTCATCAAGGCTGTATATTGTCACCCTGCTTATTTAACTTATATGCAGAGTACATCATGAGAAACGCTGGGCTGGAGGAAACACAAGCCAGAATCAAGATTTCCGGGAGAAATATCAATAACCTCAGATATGCAGATGACACCATCCTTATGGCAGAAAGTGAAGAAGAACTAAAGAGCCTCTTGATGAAAGTGAAGGAGGAAAGTGAAAAAGTCAGCTTAAAGCTCAACATTCAGAAAACTAAGATCAATGCATCTAGTCCCATCACTTCATGGCAAATAGATGGGGAAACAGTGCCTGACTTTATTTTTTTCTGGGCTCCAAAATCACTGCAGATGGTGATTGCAGCCATGAAATTAAAAGACACTCCTTGGAAGGAAAGTTATGACCAACCTAGACAGTATATTAAAAAACAGAGACATTACTTTGCCAACAAAGGTTCGTCTAGTCAAGACTATGGTTTTTCCAGTGGTCATGTATGGATGTTAGAGTTGGACTATAAAGAAAGCTGAGTGCCGAAGAATTGATGCTTTTGAACCGTGGTGTTGGAGAAGACTCTTGAGAGTCCCTTGGACCACAAGGAGATCCAACCAGCCCATCCTAAAGGAGATCAGTCCTGGGTGTTCATTGGAAGGACTAATGCTGAGGCTGAAATGCCAGTACTTTGGCCACCTGATACGAAGAGCTGACTCTTTGGAAAAGACCCTGATGCTGGGAAAGATTGAGGGCAGGAGGAGAAGGGGACAACAGAGGATGAGATGTTTGGATGGCATCACCGACTCAATCGACATGGGTTTGGGTGGACTCTGGGAGCTGGTGATTGACAGGGAGGCCTGGCGTGCTGCAGTTCATGGGGTCGCAAAGAGTTGGACATGACTGAATGACTGAACTGAGCTGAACTATTATAAAAATGAATAATAATTGACACTGTAAAAATAATCTATAAATCTTATTCAAAATCCAGCAATCCCACTGCTGGGCATACACACTGAGGAAACCAGAAGGGAAAGAGACACATGTACCCCAATGTTCATCACAGCACTGTTTATAATAGCCAGGACATGGAAGCAACCTAGATGTCCATCAGCAGATGAATGGATAAGAAAGCTGTGGTACATATACACAATGGAGTATTACTCAGCCATTAAAAAGAATACATTTGAATCAGTTCTAATGAGATGGATGAAACTGGAGCCTATTATACAGAGTGAAGTAAGCCAGAAGGAAAAACATAAATACAGTATAATAACGCATATATATGGAATTTAGAAAGATGATAACAATAACCCGGTGTACGAGACAGCAAAAGAGACACTGATATGTATAGAACAGTCTTATGGACTCTGTGGGAGAGGGAGAGGGTGGGAAGATTTGGGAGAATGGCATTGAAACGTGTAAAATATCATGTAAGAAACGAGTTGCCAGTCCAGGTTCGATGCACGATACTGGATGCTTGGGGCTAGTGTACTGGGATGACCCAGAGGGATGGTATGGGGAGGGAGGAGGGAGGAGGGTTCAGGATGGGGAACACATGTATACCTGTGGCAGATTCATTTTGATATTTGGCAAAACTAATACAATTATGTAAAGTTTAAAAATAAAATAAAATTAGAAAAAAAAATAAAACAACAACAACAACAACAAAAAAAACACAAAAAAACAAAAATGTTTGTTTCAGTAATGCACTTTATAACAAAAGGAAAAAAAAGACTATAGGATCCAATTCAGAATAATAAGTTTCATTTAGCTGTCAAATCTCTGGAGTCTCCTTTAATGTAGAACAATTTCTTGGACTTGCTTTACATTTCATGACCTTTACATTAAAAATATTCAGGCCAGTTACTTTGGAGAATTTCTCTCTCAATCTAAGTTTGCCTGATGTCTTGTCCTGATTAAAATCAGGTTGTGTACTTTTGGCAAGAATACCACAGAAATAGTGTCTTATCTTTCTCAGTGCTTCATTTTAAGAACCACATAATATATATTTGTCCCATTACTGATGATGTTACACTTTGATAACTTGTTTAAACTGCCAAGCTTCTCCAATATAAAGTCACTTTTTTCCTTTTTGTTTAATAAGCATCTAGTGGGAAAATTTCTGGAGATTATATAAGTATTCCATTTTTCATCAAGCAATCTCCAATCAGTATTAGTGTCCATTGGTTGTATTTTGTCTGTATTATTTTGGTATAATTTTTGTAGTATAACCAGATGATTATTTCTCAATTCTACTATTTTTTCTACATTTATTGGTTAGCACTCCATTGTAAATAATAACTATTCTTTCTGATTGATTTATATCTCTATGTATTTACTGATTTTTTCAATGGTCATAATTAATTGCTAATAGTTCTTTATTTTGATGCTCAAACTGTCCTTAATTTGGATAATAGAAATTCCTTCTTACTGGCCCCTATAGCCCCCTGGCACATCCCCATCATTCTTTGAGCATGCCTGTATTTAGAGTACAGATTTATGTTCTAAGTTCATTTTGTACTGTCCCTGATTCCTCTCTGAAGCATTCTTTGTCTTCCAGAGAGATCTGATCTCATTTTAAGGTGGTATTTAGCAACTAAGATCTAAGTGTCAGTTTGTATTATTTTTTTAGCAGACTGAACTAATACACCCCCTTCAACACACACACACACATGCCCCTCTTTCTCAAGATGATCTTAATGTTGAAAAGGAAGAGTTTAAACAATTATATGGAGCCATTCTTAAGGAAAGACATAGACTTTTGGCATCAATGCTCTTTGAGTTATTATCAGAACTGGTGATTTTCAGCTGGGGGAATTTAAGATCAAGAAGAAACAAATGACACACCATAGGTACAGGCAATGGTATTGGCCACCTTGATATTTCATTGTCTTTCAAGTACTCTTAACTTTCCTTCTGTCCTGATTCATTGTTTACAGATAAATTTCTCCATGGCGTCTAGTTCATCATCAAGAAACTTGATGCTGTTTGATGTCAACAAACTTCCTACTAGGTTTAGATTAAATGGATTTTTCCAAGTGAACACATTAGTGTTTGGGCTAGTGTTTATCAGCCTCCACGTAAAACCCAGAGAGATAGAGTCAGCAAGGAAGACAAGAGTCAGCAAGGCTTAGGAATCAAGTAGGAAACTGTGATGCTGAGCACGGCCCCCCCACCGTCCCCACCCCCCACCAAGGGTCTAAGGTACTAGAAGAGTTGCTCCGTGACTGGTCCCATGCTCGTTCCCAAGATGATTCCAGGTGCCCAGTAACAGTTTAACTTTGTTAGTAAGATATCAGCTTACATCATTTGCATTTCCTTACCCACAATGCTTTTAAATTTGGTGCCTGCTTTGAAAAGCAAATGATGACATTCTGCTGGGAAAATATCAGCCCCTGTGTGCTCTTTATAAAGTAAGGAAGTGGAATAACATTCACTGGTATGGGGGGAAAGGAATATGTTTTTCACATTTGGTGGTTTCAGAGAATGTGGCATGTGTTTGCCATGTGTGTATTGGGAGGTTCTATTGGGGAGGTGGAGGATGGGGAAATAGAGATTCTGGTTCCCTGTACTAGCACAATAGTGAACCAAGAACTGTCAGTAATTCTGAAAACCCTTGTAAATAAGAGGACATCCACTTTGTTGTTAAGAATGATCAAGCAGAATTGTGCTGAGTGTGTGTTAAGATATATGTCATCAGAATTCTGGGTAAACTAAACTTAGATCATGAGAAAAGAAGCTTAGACTCAAGGGTTGAAATTTACCTGGTCTCATGAATGGTTCAAAGATGAGAAGGGGGAGGAAAGCAGGTAAAGAGAACCAGATAGAATTTGATAAAACACAAATCTCTTCTCCCCTCCCCTCTTTCCCTTTCCTTCTCATCCCGCCCCCAAACCTTTTTTTTCTTTTTGGTCTGCCACAGCAAATGATCAACAAATCCTATTATTTCTTTTTCCAATACATATTTAATTTAATTTAATTTTTTCAAAGTTTTTTTTGATGTGGAACATTTTTTTAAGTCTTTATTGAATTTGTTACAATATTGCTTCTGTTTCATGGTTTTAGTCTTTTGGCCACAAGTCATGTGGGATCCTAGCTCCACAGCTAGAGGTCAAACCAGCACCCTTTGCATTGAAAGGTGAAGTTTTAACACTGGACCACCAGGGGAGTCCCCTCCAATACATATTTTATATTGAATGAAGTAAAACAGACTGTATTAGAAACAGATAAGGCATGAATAAAATAAATAGAGGGTTTTTAAATTTGAGGAGCTTAACATAGTAAATGGCACCCCACTCCAGTACTCTTGCCTGGAAAATCCCATGGACGGAGGAGCCTGGTAGGCTGCAATCCATGGGATCGCTAAAAGTCAGACACGACTGAGGGACTTCACTTTCACTTTTCACTTTCCTGCATTGAAGAAGGAAATGGCAACCCACTCCAGTGTTCTTGCCTGGAGAATCCCAGGGGCGGGGGAGCCTGGTGGGCTGCCGTCTCTGGGGTCACACAGAGTCAGACACGACTGAAGTGACTTAGCAACATAGTAAATAAGCTAGCACAGATACAAAACTAGTATAATAGAAGTAGGAATTAACAAGTTGTATGTATTTTACATATAATATTACATGTACGTTAATAGCAATATTTGTTTTTATCTGTCCGTCCGAATGCAGCTATAGGAAGATAGGGTTTATCTTTTTGTTTTGTTCACTGTGTGTACCCAGTTCCTCGAATAGTTCTGGGTGTAAAGTAGTTGCTCAATAAATACTGAATGGTAGATGAGTGGAAATGTTTATACCTTTTATCATCATTTATTCCCTTCTCCTCTCTTTTGTAAAATTACAGTGGATTCCACTTCCTCCTCCTTCCATAAACTTAACTCACTTAACCACTCTGCTGCCCAATCCACTTTCTCCTTTTAAGTCCTCCTTGCATTTTCTGCTTTGCATCAAGTGCAGTGGCTCCTTGCTTCCTCTGCCTTTAAACTCTCTCCACGCTTTTCTCCCACAGTTCAGTGTTTTGTTTTGCGTCTCCTCTAGCTTTCCTCCTATCAGGCTGGGTAGTCAGTAACATCATTCATTTGGTCTTCTTCCTTTATTTTAGTTTTAAAGTAAGATTTGTGGATATTTGAGATGTACAACATCATGATTTGATATACATATACATCATGAAATGATTTCTATAGTCAACTAAGTAACACAAATTTCAGGCGCTGTTATCACACCCACCCATGTGTACTCACCCACACACACACAGTTTGCTCTTCATCTGTTGATTTTTCCAGGAGTTCCTTCACTGCCTTTTCTTATCCTTTTTTTCTGCCCATTCTTCTGAAGTAATCGGATCAAGCTCCATGACTTGGACTATGACCACCATGCTCAAAAAATAAAAAAAGAAAGAAAATCTTTAAAAAAAAGTGAATGCAGAAAAGAAATGAAAACATGTAACTCAAGACTGAGTCCTAGCACACTCCAAGTTTTAAAAGGCAGGGAGCAATTACCAAAGAAAAATGAGAATTTGTGGTCAGAGGTTTTAAAGGAAAATCAGATATTTTTATTGTCCCAGAAGCCAAGAGATATAAGCATCTTGAGCAGGAACACTGAAAGGCTCTTACCAGCTGCATAGAGCAGTGACAGTCAGTCAGTGTTTCCAACCATGGGTGGAGTGTTCTGCTGAGTTCACACTAGTATAAATGATAATAGCATGTTTTTTATTTTTTAAATGCATAGATAAATGGATAGGTATCAAGTAAACTGAGGTTTGGATAAACCTGGTTTGAATATTGGTTCTGCCTTTTATGAACCACGATGGTGAGAAACCTGGGCTCTGAGGTTAGATGACCTGACTTTGGCTCTTTTTATCAGCAGATGGTGTCCACTAAATAAATCTCAATTCCTTTATTCATTAAATGGAAATAGTACTAATACCTCTTTCATGAGTTTGCTCTAAGGATTAAATGAGAAAACATATTTCAAGAACTTAGAATCTGTTGCAGTTGTTGCTGTTCAGTAGCTAATCTGTGTCTGATTCTTTGTTACCCCATGGACTATAGAATACCAGGCTCCTCTCTCCTCCACTATCTCAGAGAGTTTACTCAAATTCATGTCCATTGAGTTGGTGATGTTATCTAACCATCTCATCCTCTGCTGCCCCCTTAATCTGAGTACCACACAGGAGAAAAAAAAAAACAAAAAACACTCACTGACTATTACTCCATGAGCTTGTGTTTCCTAGTCCATTGAACGTGCATCATGCATAGTTCCAAGTTTGTAAAATTATTGTGAAAATCAAAGTAGAATGAATATCCATGTAAAATGTTTTGTACATCATGAGTTCTCCATACATGTTGATGGAATCACCCCTGAATATATTCATCATTTGGGGTGAATTGAATGACCTAGCCATCTAGTTTATCCCTCACTTGAGTGTTGCTAGTGGTTATGGGGCTGTAAGCATGACACAGCTTTAAATTATTTTATTCTCAGTCATATTATTGAATCCATGCTCATAAAGTGCTGTTGGCTGCAGACAGGAAGCGTAAGGAGCACTGATGCGCTGCAGTTTTCATGGGATCTTAAAGATGCATTCATCTGATCCAGATTCTCAGAGCACATCAAGGTGTCTTTAGTGCTTTGAAAACCAGTGCTAAAAAGTGAAAATTTAGTGATCATTAAATCCAATTTGACTTTTGTCTCGGGGGAGTAAACAGCATCCTCACAAACAACATGTTTTATGTGAAGTGCTTGCACTTGGAATACATAAACCACTTCTCTTACCTCATATTTCAGAAACAAATTTAAAAATAAGTAAACAAATTATTTTGTAAGTATGAAATGCAATCATTCCACACATTAGGTCTGAAAATCAATGTTTAATTTCCTGACTTTCTTTCAATCTAAAATCAAATGTTAAATAACCCTTGTCCATTATTAAATGACAGAGTAAAATTTGTCTGCAAGGTTTATGAATATTCTTGGAGGCTATAATAAGTTCACTTTATATTATAGTATACCATACATTAATGATAAAATATAAAATAATGTTTTTTAACCTCAATCCACTTTTTGTTGCCACAACAAAAATGTATAAAATGTTTTGAAACATCTTGAGTTTTTACAAAATGGTATGTGCTTATGAAATGTTTATGAGGGAAAGAAACTTTATGAGTCAATAATTGTAGCAGAAGAACTAGGTTCTTAGACCTGGGCTGCTAACCTTGGGGGGAAGTTTGTAATATAAATGTTATGAATTTGATTATAGCACTTAATTATGAAAATCACCACTAAAACTCTCCGTCCACCCCACGCTCATCTCCTAGATAATATCCTCTTGAGGAAAACCTTAAGTTTGTTCTGTATTCAATACAATTTACTATCACATGCTGTTAATCCCAATTCCTAACATTTCATCTATTCGGTAGTAAAGGGTGTGTGCTCAGTCACAGTCATGGCCAACTACTGATGACCCCATGGACTGTAGCTATGACTCCTCTGTCCATGGAATTGTCCAGCAAGAATACTGGAGCTGGTTGCTATTTCCTACTCCAGGGGATCTTCCCGACCCAGAGACTCAACCTGCATCTCTTGTGTCTCCTTCATTGGCAGACAGATTCATTCCTTACCACTGTGCCACCTGGGGAGCCCATTTAAGTTGGCAGTACCCTTCAAATGATTACTTCCCGGTTAAGCCAAGAGAAAAGGCTAGGTTTTCATGAAATCACATAACTCTGCTCTTTTTGGAGGAATCATCAAACAAAATGTGTATATGTGCACATACACACATCACACGCCTGGTAAACTCTAACATAATACGTTGTAGAAGTGTAATAGGATATTATATACCTTCCTCCAATAACTTTTTC
This sequence comes from Bos grunniens, assembly GCF_055505025.1. NCBI lineage: Eukaryota > Metazoa > Chordata > Mammalia > Artiodactyla > Bovidae > Bos > Bos grunniens. The sequence continues at coordinate 52,793,664 of NC_141185.1, read as the reverse complement.
AAAATTTGGAAATGATGCAAAGCCACGTGGGTAGAATTTGTAGAAAGCTCACTAAAGGAAAGATAGTCCCAAGGGGTCAATGAAATCTCTTTTCTGGACTTTTTGTATAACATGTTGAAGAAACATTGAATTAGAAAATAAAAAGCATGTCAAATTACTTTCATGACAAAAAATATTGCCCAAAAGAATATCATGGGTTCCTCTGAGAATTTTCCTGGAAGTAGAAACCACAATTGAGTTTTCTATTTTAATGGAAGTGAAGAGCTAGTAACGTGTGATCAATTTTTAAAGGGTCAATGATTTTTCCTTTGGAAACTGAAGTTAGAAGAAGAGGGTTAATAGACAGAGATAGGAAACACTATTCCAATATGGACCATGATTCCTCAAATGTTGACACGCCATTTGCTTTGTTCCATTTCTTCATTTTCCTTCTCTGGTTAGTGGCTACATCTGGCCAATTTCCATTTTTAACATTCCATGCCAATTTTTTTCCTTTTCATTTTAACATTTTAAAATTAATTTTTATTGTAGTGGACCTAGAGACAGTCATAAGGAGTGAACTGTCAGAAAGAGAAAAAGCAAATATTGTGTATTAACATATATAGGTGGACGCATGCCAGTTCTCTCAATGTCATGGATACAAACACATATAAGTTGCTATGGATTGAATTGTGTTCCTCCAAAATTCATATATGGGAGCCCCAATCTCCAATGTGATTTTATTTGGAGACAGGGACTTTATGAAAGTTATTAAGCTTAAATGAGATCCATGAAGATTGAACCCTGACTTGCTAGGATTCGTGTCCTTATAAGAGACCCCAGAGAGCGCATTCTCTCTCACACATATGCCTAGGAAAGGCAACGTGAGGACACAGGAAGAAAGATGTTTACAAACCAGGAAGACGGCCCTCAGCAGAAGCTGAATGCTGTTGCTCCTTGATCTTGGATTCCCAGCTTCTGGAACTGTGAGGAAATAAAGCTCAGTTGCTTAAGCCATCTAGTCTATGGTATTTGTTATAGCATCCCAAACTAAGACATAGGCTGATTACATCATTCCAGAATCAGGTCTATTTTATGTTGTCCCAGGTTTAGATAAATCCTCATAAAAGCCTTATGATTGAGGTTTTACACAGATGAGCTCTTCAGTTTTCTAAGAGGTTAAATTATTTCCCCCAATACACATAGCAAAAGATGACAGCTCACCATGACAGCATACTTTTATTTTAATGGTGTGTTTCTTCCATGCACCAATATTATTTCCCTAGGCCACCGTGTTTAGCTTTCCAGCATTTCTCAGTTATCCAGCATCTGTGTTAATTTTGTATGCTTATCAAGTCAAGAGCATCTCTTTTGTTACTTCACTTTCACCTCATGCTCTTTTAATGCCCCTCTAAGAGTTGCCAGGACAAGTCCCCAATCCTTAACCCGTCTTTTAAGGTATGTTCAAAATCTGAGCCCACTTAATTAAAATGCATCACCCTTTCAAGCTCTCATGTCCAATCTCTGATCCCCCATGCTATACTGGAATACAACACATTCAATTTTGTCTTTATGATCTTATAGTCTATGGCATTCCTGCTCCTGGAAAACAGTTTCCTCTCCCATCCTTATACAAAAATTCTACTCATCATCTGAAGCTAAACTCAATCCAACTACTTGTATACGTTTTCTTATGTCAGTCTATATTGATCCCCCTGCTTGGAAGTCTTCTAGTTATGTGTGTGTGTGTGTGTGTGTGTGTGTACATGTGTGTGTGTTTGGTTTGCAATGTATTTTCTTTTTTCTTTTAGTATTTGGTTATGTATCTTCCAGAGTTGTCTTATGTTTATGAGACTTTTCCAAAAAAAGAAAAAAAATCCTTAAATGCATGGTTCAAATCTTTAACAAAGTAACCAACAAACCTACTAACAAAGAAGTTGTTACTAATCAGTTACTATGTGATCTAGGCTTTACAAAAACTAAAATGGCATTGGATATGAATATATTCTTCCTCTGTAGTATATTTCTTCAATTCAGTTCAGTTTAGTCGCTCAGTCCTGTCCGACTCTTTGTAACCCCATGAACACAGCACGCCAGGCCTCCCTGTCCATCACCAACTCTCAGAGTTTACCCAGACTCATCTCCATCTCCAGAATCCACCCAAACCCATGTCCATTGTGTTGGTGATGCCATTCAACCATCTCATCCTCTGTCGTCCCCTTCTCTTCCCACCTTCAACCCTTCCCAGCATCAGGGTCTTTTCAAATGAGTCAGCTCTTCACATCAGGTGGCCCAAGTATTGGAGTTTCAGCTTCAACATCAGTCCTTCCAATGAACACCCAGGACTGGTCTCCTTTAGGATGGACTGGTTGGATCTCCTTGCAGTCCAGGGGACTCTCAAGAGTCTTCTCCAATACCACAGTTCAAAAGCATCAATTCTTTGGTGCTCAGCTTTCTTTATAGTCCAAGTCTCACATCCATATATGACCACTGGAAAAACCATAGCCTTGACTAGATAGTCCTTTGTTGGCAAAGTAATGTCTCTGCCTTTTAATATGCTAGGTTGGTCATAACTTTCCTTCCAAGGAGCAAGTGTTTTAAATTCATGGCTGAAGTCACCATCTGCAGTGATTTTGGATTTCTTAGCTGAACCCAAAGACACTGTATGAATAGTAGATCAGTTGTTTGGATGAGTGATGGTGTTACTGCTGCTTGTGCTCCAGATGTCAAGGAATATCCAACACAATCTCATCTTTGCTCACCAATAATACTAAAAGGACATCTTTTTTGGGTGTTAGTTCTAAAAGGTCTTGTAGGTCTTCATAGAACCATTCAACTTCAGCTTCTTCAGTGTTACTGGTTGGGGCATAGACTTGGATTGCTGTGATATTGAATGGTTTGCCTTGGAAACGAACAGAGATCATTCTGTCATTTTTGAGATTGCATCCAAGTATTGCATTTCAGACTCTTTTGTTGACCATGATGGCTACTCCATTTCTTCTAAGTCATTCCTGCCCACAGTAGTAGATATAATGGTCATCTGAGTTAAATTCACCCATTCCAGTCCATTTTAGTTCACTGATTCCTAGAATGTCGACGTTCACTCTTGCCATCTTCTGTTTGATCACTTCCAATTTACCTTGATTCATGGAACTAACATTCCAAGTTCCTATGCAATATTGCTCTTTATAGCATCGGACCTTGCTTCTTTCACCAGTTACATCCACAACTGGGTATTGTTTTTGCTTTGGCTCCATCCCTTCATTCTTTCTGGAGTTATTTCTCTACTGATCTTCAGTAGAATATTGGGCACCTACCAATCTCGGGAGTTCCTCTTTCAGTATTCTATCATTTTGCCTTTTCATACTATTCATGAGGTTCTCAAGGCAAGAATACTGAAGTGGTTTGCTGTTCCCTTCTCCAGTGGACCATGTTCTGTCAGACCTGTCCACTATGACCTGCCCATCTTGGGTGGCCACCCAGGGCATAGCTTAGTTTCATTGAGTTAAACAAGGCTGTGGTCCATGTGATTAGATTGACTAGTTTTCTGTGAGTATGGTTTCAGTGTGTCTGCCCTCTGACGCCCTCTCGCAACACCTACCATCTGACTTGGGTTTCTCTTACCTTGGACATGGGGTATCTCTTCACGGCTGCTCCAGCAAAGCATAGCCGCTACTCCTTACTTTGGACGAGGGGTATCTCCTCACTGGCCACCCCTCCTGACCTTGAATGTGGAGTAGCTCCTCTTGTCCCTCTTGTGCCTGCGCAGACACTGCTCCTTGGACGTGGGGTTGCTCCTCCTGGCCACCGCCCCTGACCTCGGGTGTGGGGTAGCTCCTCTTGGCCATGCTTCTGCCCAGTCCATTGCAGCCAGTGCGCTTCTGTTAGAACTGGACATGCAACAACAGACTGGTTCCAAATAGGAAAAGGAGTATGTCGAGGCTGTATATTGTCACCCTGCTTATTTAACTTATATGCAGAGTACATCATGAGAAATGCTGGGCTGGAAGAAGCACAAGCTGGAATCAAGATTGCCGGGAGAAATATCAATAACCTCAGATATGCAGATGACACCACCCTTATGACAGAAAGCGAAGAGGAACTAAAAAGCCTCTTGATGAAAGTGAAAGAGGAGAGTGAAAAAGTTAGCTTAAAGCTCAACATTCAAAATATTAAGATCATGGCATCCATTCCCATCACTTCATGGCAAATAGATGGGGAAACAGTGACAGACTTTATTTTTTGGGGCTCCAAAATCACTGCAGATGGTGATTGCAGCCATGAAATTAAAAGTCACTTACTCTTTGGAAGGGACTTTCCTGGTGGCTCAGATGGTAAAGTGTCTGCCTACAATGCAGGAGACCCGGGTTCAATCCCTGGTTTGGGAAGATCTCCTGGAGAAGGAAATGGCAATCTACTCCAGTACTCTTGCCTGGAAAATCCCATGGATGGAAGAGCCTGGTAGGCTACGGTCCCTGGGGTCACAAAGAGTCCGGACATGACTGAGCGACTTCACTTCACTTTCACTCCTTGGAAGGAAAGTTGTGACCAACCTAGATAGCATATTGAAAGGCAGAGACATTACTTTGCCAACAAAGGTCCATCTAGACAAGGCTATGGTTTTTCCGGTGGTCATGTATGGATGCGAGAGTTGGACTGTGAAGAAAGCTGAGTGCCGAAGAGTCGATGCTTTTGAACTGTGGTGTTGGAGAAGACTCTTGAGAGTCCCTTGGACTGCAAGGAGATCCAACCAGTCCATTCTAAAGGAGATCAGTCCTGGGTGTTCTTTGGAAGGAATGATGCTAAAGCTGAAACTCCAGTACTTTGGCCATCTCATGCAAAGAATTTGACTCATTGGAAAAGACTCTGATACTGAGAGGGATTGGGGGCAGGAGGAAAAGGGGACAACAGAGGATGAGATGGCTGGATGGCATCACCGATTCGATGGACATGAGTCTGGGTGAACTCCGGGAGTTGGTGATGGACAAGGAGGCCTGGCGTGCTGCGATTCATGGGGTCTCAAAGAGTCAGACACGACCGAGCAACTGAACTGAACTGAACTGAACTGAATACTAAAAGGGATCTTGAAGGTAGTGGCACAGAAAGAACAGCATGGTGTGATGGAAGCCTTGTGAACTTTGAACAGAACCTAGTTTGAATTCTGTGTCTATCTGCTTCTTCATTTTATTACTAAGGAAATTACTTAACTTTTCTCAGCCATATTTTCCGTATTTAAAGCCCCCATCATGGAACCTGGCTCACGGTAAATGCTGCAGGCAGAGTCTCCTGATTTCTATTTGTGGCCGTTGAAAATCACCATGTAGAGAGCTTTGTGATTCCTTCATCCATACTCTTTCATGCCAAAATTGCTGCTCCAACTTTTCCCTGATACAAAGATGAGCAACATGCGTAAGTAGATCTAAAACGCAGCCAGATTCCTGAACTGGCTTTGAATGAGGGCAAAGAGATTCAAGTTTTAGAGAAGACGTACTATAGCCAAGGTATTAATTAGTGAAGAGAAGGGGTTATGCATAATCCCTTTTCATCATACTCTTCTTTCACAACAGGAAGCAATATATTTGCTCACCTTAAAAAGAATCCATGAGACAGCCAATCCTACAGATGTATTACAATGCTTTAGACAGGATATAATTAGACAAAACACCTTGTATTAATGGACTGCCTCTGGGGTGGGGATGAACCTGATTAGAGAATCTATCATTTCACTTGGTAACATTTATTGCATCTGCTTTTAGGAGTGAATTGGAAGATTTAATGAATGATTATAAACCTGAAAATAACATCCCATTGTTTTTTAATAAAGAATGAATGACTGTAGACCAAGGTTATTCTGTTGTTTTCATTGGGAGGAAAGTTTGGGCTGATATTTAAGGCTCTGCTCAGCATTAAATTTGGAAAAGTGCAATTTAATTGGTAGGAGACGGTATAGGTTTGTGAAAATAAATCATGTCAAACATATTTGATTACTTCTTAAAATTAAATTGCTATTGAACTAGATAGAACAGGAATCAAGTAAATTTAGTACAACTGGACTTTTTAAAAAAGCTGCCTGACAGCATTCTTTATTAGTGTTAAACACAACACATTAGTTCCAGGTAGGTTTATGATAAAATAGTTAAGAGGTAATAGACAATGGATGCTGGGATTGAAGAGCTATTGGACTGGCCAAAAAATTCATTTGGGTGTTCTGTAAGATGAATGAACTTTTTGGCCAACCGAATAAAAAGAAGCATAGCTATTCTTTGGAATGGCTGGAAAATCACAAGATGCCAAAAGTGGAGGGCTTCAGAGGCAGATAGATTTGTGGTCAAAGATTGACAGTACTAATTACTGGCTTTGTGATAAGTCATAACCTTTCTGAACTTCAATATTCTCGTCTCATAATATTATTAGTTACCTTCCAGGTAACTGGAGAAGGCAATGGCAACCCACTCCAGTACTCTTGCCTGGAGAATCCCATGGACGGAGGAGCCTGGTAGGCTATAGTCCATGGGGTCGCTGAGAGTCGGACATGACTGAGCAACTTCACTTTCACTTTTCACTTTCATGCATTGGAGAAGGAAATGGCAACCCATTCCAGTGTTCTTGCCTGGAGAATCCCAGGGACAGAGGAGCCTAGTGGGCTGCCATCTATGGGGTCGCACAGAGTCGGACACGACTGAAGTGACTTAGCATAGCATAGCATAGCATCCAGGTAACTACCCAGGGTCTGTTGAGGAGAGCAAATTAGATGGTTTTAAAGAGTGGAACTCAGGACCTGGCATATAGCAGGTATTCATGTAATATTTCCCCCTCACTTTAGAACACTGATGCCATGGCAGCTTCCCCTAATCACACAGAACTCTAAGAAGTTTAGGGAGGGGATTGCTTCAATATTCGTGGGCTTTCCTGGTGGCTCAGTGGTAAAGAATCCACCTACCAATTCAGGAGACGAGAGTTCAGTCCCTGGGTCAGGAAGAATCCCTAGAGAAGGAAATGGCAACCCTCTCCAGCATTCTTGCCTGGGAAATCCCATGGACAGAGGATCCTGGCAGGCTACAGTCCATGGGGTCACAAAGAGTCAGACATGACCAAACAACAACTGCTTCAAACTTCAGTCAAGAGTCTGGGTAACATTAAGGGCCAATCTCTATGCATCCTTGATCTCCTGGTACCCTATAATGTTTCAAGTATTTCCCTGAAAACACCTACTGAAGAGATCAGTACTGCAAAGTCCAGCTTAGTTCTTTGAAAATAAGAAACTCAAAAACTTTGCAAAAATTGTAAGAGAAAAGCTTCAACAAAAATCAATGAAAGTCTTTCAGGAAAGACCATCTTAGTACTTTATGCTCCATGTTGAGATGTGGCAAGAAGCCTCATGTATGCACTCTGCCACTCTCTTCTGTTAATTCTCTGCCTGGTCTCCACATGCTACTGGAATGTTTCTCATTTTCTTTCTTTCTGTTCTTGCTTATTCATTACCTCCTCTCCCAGGAATGTAAGTAGATCATATGAAAATAACATTTTTTCTATAAGGTTTATTGGTCTGTTCTCTGAGTTGTAAGTCCTTTGAATTGCTAGTCATGTTGCAGTTGCTAATCCATTGTAGGTACCCAGATAAATATATTTAAATGAATTAATAGCTGATGGTGAGAACAGGAGGCAGCAAACTATGACTCATCAGTCAGATCCAGTCTGCCACCTGCTTTGAACAGCCTACAAAAAACACAACTGTATTTATCATTTATATGTTGCCTATGTCTGCTTTTATGCTATCATGGCATAATGTGGGGCCAGGTGACCTACAAAGTCTAAATAGTTGCTATCTGGAACTTTAGAGAAAAAGTCTGTCCACACCTGCTTTAGAAGTTAAGAATCCACAATGTGATCTCATCACAATCATTATCTTCATCATTATAGCTCTCAAAAGCATTTTAATTAGACTAGACATGACTACCTTTGTTTGGTAGCCCTTGCAAGATGGCTCTTATTTCCTCTTATCTTGCAAATGAGGAAACTGGCACGCAGAGAAATCACTGCCCTAAGAATATGGAGCTCAGCAGTGTCTGAGCTCAGATTCATCCTTCCCCAAATTATCTGACTCCAAAGCCCTTGATTTTCATACTATACTAAGCTACTCATATGCTTACCATAGGCATTTTAAGTGACCATGAGCAAGTCGTTAAATTCTCAGTGTCTCCATTTCCTTTTCTTTCATGGGTTTAGGATAAAAATGATTTGTTTAAAAAACATGAAACAAAACCAAAATTGAAAGTGCCTGAGCCTTGTTTTCCAAGTTTGTTTGCCATGAATTGTCCCTTTCTCTTTATTCTATTTCTTTCTTGGTTTGCTTGTTTTTAATCGAAGGGATTAGAGAGGGGCTGTGCTCATTTTTTACACTCACCGCTGACACTGGAATGGAGGGAATGTTTAAGAAACCAAGATAGAACCATTTCACAGGAAAAACTCTGAGAGATTAGGCAAATGGGTTTCAAAGTGGAATATGAAATTTAATGTGGCTAAGTGATGCACTTCACTTAGAAGGTAGAAATAATGCCTAGGCTAAGTACAGTTTAAATGGTGCTTAATTAGTTGATATGGCAGAGGAAAAAGATCCATGTGTACTCAGAGGATGAGCATTTACATTCTGGGTTCAGTGTGAGCAGGGGTGGAGGGAGCTAATGTGCTGTCGGCTGGAGTGCAGAGGGCTGTTCTGTTAGTGCTGGGATACCTGCCCTTTTAGGAGGCTTCCTGGGTGTTAGTGGTGAAGAACCTACCTCCCAGTGCAGGAGATATAAGAGACTCGAGTTCAGTCCCTGGCTCAGGAAGATCCCCTGGAGAAGGGCACAGCAACCCACTTCAGTATTCTTGTCTGGAGAATCCCATGGACAGAAGTACCTGGTGGGCTACAGTCCATAGGGCTGCAAAGAGTCAGACACAACTGAAGCAATTTCACACACACATGTGCACCCGGGCTTTATAAGGCACTGATTAGAACACACTGAGGCACCTAGTCTAATTCTAGACTCATTAGATAGCAAAAGAGATGGAAAGTCTATTTCCAGGAACTAGAAATGATGGCCAAGAGAAGACTGTTTGGTAGCAAAGAGTGTAACAAGGAGGATACCTGAAGGTGAACCTCTTGGATCAAAGCCTCAAAGACCCAGTGGGATGGAGTCCCTCCTGCCCTCTCCACCCTCCTTCCACGCTGCAGCCCTGCTCTCATCACATGAATTCAACCACATTTGTAGGATTCCACCCTCCAGTGTAATCAAGGCATTATAGCCCAACTACAGAAGGGACAGTGGTGCTTGAGTTTCTGTCTGTCCATGAGAAAGTCAACTTGTCAGGATCAGGGTCTTTATCTTATTTACTAGGGCACTCCTAGACCCTACACTTCCCCTCCTCCTACACAGAATCTTATTTTGCCCTCTGCTTTCTCCTTTTCTCTCTCTCTTTGGGAGGGAGGAAGGCTAAGTATAGCTTCATCATTAAATATGAAAGAGATCGAAGAAGGACAAAGATAGAAAAATCCAGGCAGCATGTTGATAGAGAGTTTTTATTGGGAAAACGTGATGGGGGAGGAGTGGAAGAATGCCCTGCAATGGCCAACGATGTATGTGATCAAGCATCGTGCTGGGTTATGAATGGGGCCGTCTGAATTTCTCAAGTTTATATACACAGAGGTTAAGTTGCTTTTTACTTAATTAGTGGCTATTGCATTGCATTTCTTTAAACGTCATCCCACTCTGGATCTGGATGCATGGATGATTAGAATTAGAAACATGTCATTGGTATCCTTGGTGCCCAGTAAGGTGCTAGGCAGGTTGTGGAGATTAAATTATATTTTGAAAAAACAAAATAATAAGAAGGAAAGGGGGTCATATCAGCTGCAGAGGGATCTGATAGGAGATGGAACTATGCTCTGATACCCTTCTATGTGTTTCAGGTCAACATTATAATTTAGCTGTGGACACCTAAAGCACCTTCAGGGTACATAGCACACCCGGACATGACCTGGAAGCTAATTCAGCCTTAGGATGTCTTAGATTGTCTTAGAACAGGAAAGTCACTAAGGTGAACAGAGACTGAATTTTTCTTTTTTTCCCTTCCTTCCTCCCTCTCTTCCTCTCTTTCTCTTTCTTCCTTTCTTTTTCTCTCTCTTTCGTTTTGTCTTTCTTTCAATAAAACTACTAACAGAAAGGCACTAGATTTAAATCAATCACAAAAGCACTATAAAGTAGACCCAGATTACTGGAGAGTTTACTAATTAATTAACATTTGCCCAGTTCAGCATGCCCTTGTTAGAGAAAATTATGTAATGTATGTATGCCACATCTCTCCTTAAACACACACACAAAAGAGGGCGGCATGGGCAACAGGAAGGAAGAATAACTTATGCCAATAGCTGGATTTTTACTCTTTCTGGTCATAAAATGTCTATTGAACACTGATTAGAAGGCATGAGAGTTATAAACAAGGCTGTGACCTCCTCAAAGGCACATATATTGTAGGGGAGGAGCGTATGCAAACAGCATGTTAATTATGAGAATATGGAAAGGGACCCAAGAAATAAAACGCCTGTGCCACTGAGTTTCAGCGGAAGGTAAAGACACATTTCACTGGTGACAGGGATAAAGGAGTTCAAGCCTTAGGTGATATTTGAATCACACCCTGGAGGGTAGTTAAATGTCAGTGGACTGACAGGGGGAGAAGCAGTGTAAGCTGAAGGCAAGATGGGAGCACAGCACAGATTCCAACCCATAACACAAGTGAGTCAGAAGCGGAGAGTTAGACTAGAAGAGGAAAAGTGAAAGTCATTTAAACTCTGGGGAATTTGGGGCAAAGCCCGCCTTATGAAAGTCGTCAGAGGATCTAGGTAACCAAGGGCTTGAGCATTAACACAAATAGATGGTCTGGATTAGTGTGAGGCAGTAGGGATCGGCAGGATCTGTAAGAAACTGAAACTACTAAGATACAGGTTTTTTTTTTTTTTTAAATAGTGTGGAGACTCTGAACGCCCATGGTAACCCCCAGAGCAGGCGTGGTTCAGTTCACAAAGTTCAGTTTATTGTGGACACAGGTCATGACCTTGTCATTAAAGACACTCTAAAAGTCAGTTGTTGTTTAGTCACTAAGTCATGTTCTGACTTTTTTGTAACCCCATGGACTGTAGCCCATCAAGATTCTCTGTCCAGGGGATTTCCCTGGACAAAATTCCCTGGAATTTTGGAGTGGGTTGCCATTTCCTTCTCCAGGGCATCTCCCTGACTCAGGGATCAAACTCAACTCTTTTAATAGGCAGATTCTTTACCACTGAGCCACCAGGAAAACCTCCTGAAAGTCAGTACTGTTTACAAAAGTATAAAAGGATGCTCACCGACTGGCATTTCTGGGGTTTAAAAGTGCCTCCCCAGTCTACCAAGACAGAAGGGATCCTCTGGAGGGAAGTAAGTGAGCACCTTTGAATGGGGACCCCTCAACATCCTTCCTCTTAAGAATCATCCTTGTCTTTCTGAGGCTTCCCAGCAGGCATGCAATCAGCCTGCACTCTGAGTGTTTGAAGCTGTGTGCTCACCACTTAACACTTCTGGATTATTGAAATTTAGGGTCCCTCAAAGAAAGGGAAGTACTTTAATGATTTTCCCTATGGCCTTGCCTCCAGGTCCTGCCCGGCATCTGCACTCCCCACGGTGCTTCTGCTCATCCAGAATTGGAAACTTAATTTGCTTTTAGGAAAGGAGACACAGGAAATTGGCCTGACCCAGCAACTTGACTGATTTAAGCCTGCAAAGTCAAGTGTTCAGAAGGGAGTGAACAGGGAGTTCTCACCACATCTCTGAAATCAAGAGAAATGGGGGGAAATAACCTAAACCCTGCACAGCGAATTAGGGGCAGAGCCCTATGCCCCTGTTATTGTTACTGTTCGCTGTTCCTATAATGGTCATCAGCCTTATCGCACATACAACAAACAAGCCACTAGGGAACAAATCTGATAAACCACTCTTTGCAGCTCGCATTCCTCACAGATCCCATCTGAGGTCTCCCCCTAGAAGAAGTGCTTATACCGGATAATCTAATAGCAAGAAATGGAAATTCCCTGTTTTTGACCTCCCAAACAAGTTGATGTCATTTTCTTCACGATTTGTTCTCATTGTATCCTTCTTTGGGTCTTCAGCAACCAGAATCATTCCTGGTTGATGTGAAGCTGATTATGAAGAATGAAAACTGTATTTGTTGTATTCTCAGATGTCTTTGGGGAGAGAAAATGGCTTCGTGAATCTGTTGTATTATTTGCAAGATTGAATCAGTAAGAAGGTGTGATGGTAAGCATTTAAGAGAACAGAAAGGAAGAGAAAAGCGAAGCATAGGGAAAAGATTATTTGGTAAGTTTTCAACAATCTGTTTGTGGTTCTGTAAATAGGAACGATATGAGTTATTTTCTCTATTGCATCCTAGATTGCTAGCTTGATGGTAGCAATAATAATCTATGCTCTGAGGCTTTTACTACTTAACATATAATTTAAGAATAATTTGGGACTTTCCTGGTGGTGCAGTGGTAAAGAATCCACCTGCCAATGCAGGGGGCAAGGATTCAATCCCTGGTCCGGGAAGATTCCACAGGCTGTGGACAACTAAGCCTGTGAGCCACAAATACAGAAGCCCATAGGCCTAGAACCTATGCTCTGCAACAAAAGAAGCCACTGCAATGAGAAGCCGGAGTACCACAGTGAAGAGGAGCCTCCATGGCTGAGACTAGAGAAAGCCCAAGTGCAGTGATAATGATGCAGAACAGCCAGAAATAATTTTTAAAAATTATTTAAATAATAAAAGCAATTTAACATTCTTCAGAAATACACTCTTTTAAAATATTTTCTCCAATGGCTATGTCCATAAACATCATGCCCATGAGAGCTGTTCTATACCCCGATGGTGTGAATGGGATAGAGAGTGTTGTTTCCTCTCTACAGATCTTCTGGGGATCACCTCTCGATGTCTGGAACCTCCCTGGCATTTTCAGTCCTGATCTTTCTTGAGGATTGAATTGGAGTTACTCTAAGGATTGCCAAGCACACAGCCTGATTCACATTTCTAGTAAGCATTGCTGCACAAGAGAAACCTGAAAGGCTGCTCAAGTGGAGTGGGGCCCCACAGGGGGCTTAGGTTGCTGGCATGTAGATTAAAATCTCCTCCTGGACTAGCTAGAGTTCATGTCACCTCTGTTCTGTGTGACTTTCTGTCCAGTCTGATTTACAGTTGAGCTAAATACATCATTGAAAAACCACTGTTTATATTTTCTGTAGCTTGGAAGATACTAGACAAAGATTAAAAATAAATAAACAGCTCATCAAGGCTTGGAAAAGTTTCAGTTATGCAGGATGAATAATTTCTTGAAATCTGTTGTACAGCATAGGGCTTACAGTTAACAATATTATATTGGGCACTTATGTGTTAAGAGCTTAGATCTCATGTTAGGCGCTCTTGTTGCTGTTCGGTCACTAAGTCGTGTCCGACTCTTTGCGACCCCGTAAAGTACAGCATGCCGAGGCTTCCCTGTCTTTCACTGTCTCCTGGAGTTTGCTCAGACTCATGTCCATTGAGTCATACAAACAAAACACAAAAACAAAAGGGGCACAATGAAAGCTTTGGAGATGATGAATGTTTATTACTGTGACTGTGGTGATCCCTGGTCAGGGAACTAAGACCCCACATGGTACCCCCCAAAAATAACAACAGCAAGAACAAAAAATCATCTAGAAACCACCCTGCCATCACGCAAAGGCAGGCAAACAGTGTAGCCTAATGAAGGGCAGTCAGAAGAACAAACTACCCCCAGAACCAAGGGAAGATGAGGAAAAAGATGAGAAAACATATGGCTAGTTAGAGTTGTGAAAGGAAAACAGAGCTTGACAAGTCGGCAGTGATGTTGAAGGCCAGACAAGGGGCAGGGAGCCACGAAGCTGCGGGAGGCGAGGGAATGAGGGATTTTTTTTTTTTTTTTTCCTTTGGAAATTGTATTTTGTAAGCCTGTCTTTTGAACAGGAAAATAAATGAAGTGAAACTCTGGGAGAAAAGCAGTGGAAACATGATGATCCCATGAAAACAAAACAAAACAAAAAAACATTATCCCTGACCCCCTTAAATCTAAGCATTTCTGAATAGATAGAACTAGAGTCCTTGCAGCTGGTACTCTTATTAATCTTGGCTTCTAGGCTAATTGCCTAAAAAATTAAACAATCTATCCACCAATACTTCCTTTCTCTACCAATAGTTTCCCTTTTCTCTCCAAAGAGAGAGAGGAAAAAAAATAATGGGAATGAATTACTGGGAAACCTAACATCAATGTTTAGTAAATAATGGCACAAATATCAATATAATGAGAAGAAATCTGTAAGTATTCGACAAAGAGGAGTAATGATCAGCCAGTCAAACTGCAGATCTGTAAGGGAGAAATCATGCCCTATGTACGTGACCACCTTTGCTTCTCTTAATCAAATGGTAAAGAACAGCGGTGTGGGAAAGTCAGAAGCAGTTAGCTAGAAAACAAATCTTATTTTTAGACCTATACAGTCCCAGCTCTCTGCTACACTGCAAGCACTTTACCTGTCAATTAAAATTAAAAGTTAATTGATAACAGTCCTGAGTGGGCATATATACAAAAGACGGGATAGGGAAAAATCCACCAATCTTTAAAAAAATGGAAATAATCTTTACAGTGGGGGTCAAAATGCCTTCTTTTTTCTTCTTTTCAATGCTATAGAGATTGATAAATTTTGGAGTAAATCCAGACTTCATCCTGAACCTTTTTGCCATAAACTGGAATTCATGTATTCACTCTTCCCTGGTGGCTCAGTGGTTAAGAATCCGCCTGCCAATGCAGGAGGCACAAGAAACACTGGTTCAACCCCTGGCTCAGGAAGATCCCCTGGAGTGGAAATGGCAACCCACTCCAGTTTTCTTGCCACAGAGGAGCCTGGCGGGCTGCAGTCCATAGGGTCATGAAGAGTTGGACATGGCCTGAGTGTACCTACACAGGATTCATTTATTCACTCCCCTCACCTCGCTTCACAGTCCATACTTTTCCCCTCTCTCCTTCCCTTCCTTCCTCCTTCCTTTTATTCCTTTTTTTTTTAAATCTTCAATGACAATAATAAGGTATAATGAAAGACATAGGAATTTTTAAATTTTTAATTAATTTATTTTTTAATTGAAGGATATTTGCTTTACAGAATTGTATTAGTTTCTGCCAAACATCAACATGAGTCAGCCACAGGTATATATATATGCTACCTCCCTTTTGAACCTCACTCCTATCTCCCTCCCCACCCCTCTAGGTTGTTACAGAGCCCCTGTTTGAGTTCCCTGGGTCACACAGCAGATTCCCATTGGCTATATATTTTACATATGGTAATGTAAGTTTCCATTTTACTCTCTGCATACATCCCACCTTCTCCTTCCTGCCCACTTTGTGTCTGTAAATCTGTTCTCTATGTCTGTGCCTCCATTGCTGGCCTGCAAAAAATTTCACCAATACTATCTTTCTAGATTCCCTGTTTTTCTCTTTTTCACTTCTTCACTCTGGATAATAGGCTTTAGGTTCATCCACTTCATTACAAGGCTGAGTACTACTCCACTGTGTGTGTGTGTGTGTGTGTGTGTGTGTGTGTGTGTATATGTGTATACCACAGCTTCTTTATCCATTCATCTGTCAATAGACATCTAGGTTGCTTTCATGTTCTAGCTATTGTAAATAGTGCTTCAGTGAACATTGGGTTACATGCATCTTTTTCAATTTTGTTTCCTCAGAGTATATGCCTAGTAGTGGGCTTGCTGGGTTGTATGGTACTTTTATTCCTATTATTTTAAGGAATCGTGACACTGTCCTCCATAGTAGCTGTATCAATTCATCAATTCATTTCCGCCAACAGTGCAAGAGGGTTCCCTTTTCTCCATACCCTCTCCAGCATTTATGGTTTATAGAAGTTTTGATGATGGTCATTCTGACTTCTGTGAGGTGAGATCTCACTATAGTTTTGATTTGCATTTCTCTAATAAAGATGGAGAAGTTCTATACAGTCAGCAAAAATAAGACCGGGAGCTCAGATCATGAACTCCTTATTGCCAAATTCAGACTTAAATTGAAGAAAGTGGGGAAAACCACTACACCATTCAGGTATGACCTAAATCAAATCCCTTATGATTATACAGTAGAAAGGAGATAGATTTAAGGGACTAGATCTGATAGACAGAGTGCCTGATGAACTATGGACAGAGGTTCGTGACATTGTACAGGAGACAGGGATCAAGATCATCCCCATGGAAAAGAAATGCAAAAAAGCAAAATGGTTGTCTGGGGAGGCCTTACAAATAGCTGTGAAAAGAAGAGAAGCAAAAAGCAAAGGAGAAAAGGAAAGATATACCCATTTGAATGCAGAGTTCCAAAGAATAGCAAGGAGAGATAAGAAAGCATTCCTCAGCGATCAATGCAAAAAAAAAAAAAAAAAAAAAAAACAGAGGAAAACAACAGAATGGGAAAGACTAGAGATCTCTTTAAGAAAATTAGAGATACCAAGGGAACATTTCATGCAAAGATGGGCTCGATAAAGGACAGAAATGATATGGACCTAACAGAAGCAGGAGATATTAAGAAGAGGTGGCAAGAATACACAGAAGAACTATACAAAAAAGAGCTTCAAGACCCAGATAATCATGATGGTGTGATCACTCACCTAGAGCCAGACATCCTGGAATGTGAAGTCAAGTGGGCCTTAGAAAGCATCACTACGATATTTGGCAAAACCAATACAATATTGTAAAGTTTAAAAATAAAATAAAATTTAAAAAAATAAAAAAAAATAAAAAGAAAATCAAGGGACAAAAAAAAAAAAAAAAAAAAAAAAAGAAAGCATCACTACGAACAAAGCTAGTGGAAGTGATGGAATTCCAGTTAAGCTATTTCAAATCCTGAAAGATGATGCTGTGAAAGTGCTACACTCAATATGCCAGCAAATTTGGAAAACCCAGCAGTGGCCACAGGACAGGAAAAGGTCAGTTTTCATCCCAATCCCAAAGAAAGGCAATGCCAAAGAATGCTCAAACTACCGCACGATTGCACTCATCTCACATGCTAGTAAAGTAATGCTCAAAATTCTCCAAGCCAGGCTTCAGCAATATGTGAACCATGAACTTCCAGATGTTCAAGCTGGTTTTAGAAAAGGCAGAAGAACCAGAGATCAATTGCTAACATCCACTGGATCATGGAAAAAGCAAGAGAGTTCCAGAAAAACATCTATTTCTGCTTTATTGACTATGCCAAAGCCTTTGACTGTGTGTATCACAATCAACTGTGGTAAATTCTGAAAGAGATGGGAATACCAGACCACCTGACCTGCTTCTTGAGAAACCTGTATGCAGGTCAGGAAGCAACAGTTAGAACTGGACATGGAACAACACACTGGTTCCAAATAGGAAAAGGAGTACGTCAAGGCTGTATACTGTCACCCTGCTTATTTAACTTATATGCAGAATCCATCATGAGAAATGCTGGACTGGAAGAAGCACAAGCTGGAATCAAGATTGCTGGGAGAAATATCAGTAACCTCAGATATGCAGATGACACCACCCTTATGGCAGAAAGTGAAGAGGAACTAAAAAGCCTCTTGATGAAAGTGAAAGAGGAGAGTGAAAAAGTTGGCTTAAAGCTCAACATTCAGAAAATGAAGATCATGGCATCTGGTTCCATCACTTCATGGGAAATAGATGGGGAAACAGTGGAAACAGTGTCAGATTATTTTTGGGGGCTCCAAAATCACTGCAGATTGTGACTGCGGCCATGAAATTAAAAGATGCTTACACCTTGGAAGGAAAGTTATGACCAACCTAGATAGCATATTCAAAAGCAGAGACATTACTTTGCCAACAAAGGTCCGTCTAGTCAAGGCTATGGTTTTTCCAGTGGTCATGTATGGATGTGAGAGTTGGACTCTGAAGAAATCTGAGCACCAAAGAATTGATGCTTTTGTACTGTGGTGTTGGAGAAGACTCTTGAGAGTCCTTTGGACTGCAAGGAGATCCAACCAGTCCATCCTAAAGGAGACCAGTCCTGGGTGTTCTTTGGAAGGACTGATGCTGAGGCTGAAACTCCAATACTTTGGCCACCTCATGAGAAGAGTTGACTCATTGGAAAAGACTCTGATGATGGGAGGGATTGGAGGCAGGAGGAGAAGGGGACGACAGAGGATGAGATGGCGGGATGGCATCACTGACTCGATGGACGTGAGTCTGAGTGAACTCCGGGAGTTGGTGATGGACAGGGAGGCCTGGCGTGCTGTGGTTCATGTGGTCGCATATGGTCAGACATGACTGAGCCACTGAATTGAACTGAACTGAACTGAATAATGAGTGATGTTGAGCATCTTTTCATGTGTTTGTTAGCCATCTATATGTCTTCTTCGGAGAAATATCTGTTTGGGTCTTTTTCCCATTTTTGATTGGGCTGTTAGTTTTTCTCGTATTGAGTAGTATGGCCTGCTTGTATATTTTAGAAAGTAATCATTACCTGTTGTTTCATTTGCTATTATTTTCTCCCATTCTGAGGTTTGTCGTTTCACCTTGTTTATAGTTTCCTCTGCCGTGTAAAGGCTTTTAGGTTTAATTAGGTCCCACTTGTTTATTTTTGTTTTAATTGCCGCTACTCTGGCAGGTGTTTCATGCTTCCCTGGTGGCTCAGACAGGAAGGAATCTGCCTTCAATGTGGGATACCTGGATTCGATCCCTGGGTTGGGAAGATCCCCTGGAGGAGGACATGGCAACCACCTCCAGTGTCCTTGCCTGGAGAAGCCCCATGGATGGGGAGCCTGGTGGGCTACAGTCCATGGGGTACAAACAGTCAGACAATAGTGAGCAACTAGGCACAGTAGGTGGGTCACAGAGGGCCTTGCTATGATTTCTGTCTTAGAGTGTTCTGCTTATGTTTTCCTCTGAGGGTTTCATAGTCTCTGGTCTTTCATTTAGGCCTTTAATCCATTTTGAGTTTATCTTTTTGTATGGTGTTAGGAGGTGTTCTAATTTCATTCTTTTACACGTAGCTGTCCAGTTTTCCCAGCACCATTTATTGAAGATGCTATCTTTGCCTCATTGTTTATTCTTGCCTCCTTTGTAAAAAATAAGGTACTCATAGGTGCCTGGGTTTATTTATGGGCTTTCTATCTGTTCCATTGGTCTATATTTCTGTTTTTGTACCAGTACCATTCTGTCTTGATGACTGTAGCTTTGTAGTATAGGGACACAGGAATTTTGAAGTTACTGGACTTCAGCTTGATTACCAATGTTAAAATATAATACTTATGTGAACTTAGATGTTCACATCAGTATTTCTAATTTTTAATATGTATTCACTCATTAAATGGAAATACTAATGCCTGTCCAGCAAGGTGTGAGGATCAGGAAAGTGTATGTCAAGTGTCTGGCACACACCAGTGTCCTCTTGGTTTCCATGATGCCCCTCCCCAGTGTGTCTACTCACCGAGTCTCAAATTGTTGATTTCTTGACTTTCTCATCCAGTTGCCTTATAGCTTAATTCTTGGCCCTCAGCTCTTACATGTTTATATTCTATCCTCAATGGAGCCTATTATGTTCAAATAACAAATATGTATACAGAATATTCAAATTGCTATCTCTAGCCCTGACTTCTCCCCAGAGCCCCATACTTACATGGCCAGCCACCTCTGTGATAGCTTCCCTTGGATGACCCAGGTGGCTCACATGGTAAAGGATCTGCCTGCAATGCAGGAGACTTGAGTTTGAGCCCTGGGTCAGGAAGATCCCCTGGAGAAAGGAATGGCAACCCACTACAGTATTCTTGCCAGAAGAATTCCAGGGACAGAGGAGCCTGGCAGGCTACAGTCACAGTTGGACACGACTGAGCGACTAACACTTTCATTTTCATTTAACCTAACCAATGGTGATAAAGAGCTTTTTGTCCATTTTGCAACACTGTACTTATTCCTCCTTAATTTTTTTTAAAAGGGGGATAAATAACACTAATATTTACACAATTATCATATTCAAAACCTAAGAATCATTTTTTAATTTCTTCTCCTTTTTATGTTTCCTTTCTGCTCTTTATATTAAACGAACTTGCTTATTTTTATTGCTACCACCGAAGAGTGTATTAATGCGTCCAAGTATTCATTCTCTCATTGTTCTATAAAGGGTTGACTGTGCATGTTCTTTGCCACGGAACCTGTAGGATTTCCTGTGAGAAGAGTTTACTTTCCTGCTCAAAGTCCAATTTGCAATACATGCCCATGAATGTAAACATGTGACTGGTTCCTCAGCTGTGTATCCTTGCTGTGATCAAACCTGCAATGGGCAATATTTGTCTGTAACCATGGGTTTCGCCAGACAAGAATGATGGCGGTAAAGGTAGCAAAGTATTTAAGAGTAAATGTCAGGAGTGATTAATAATAAACCATGGAGAATAAGCCCATAAGAAGGAAAGTGGGGATGCTAAAGAGTCATGGGGCTTGAAAAGACAACAGGGCCCATGAACGCAGGTCTTGGCAGAGTTGAGAAATCCAAGAGTCAGGTTCTAGATAACAGTTTCTAGAAAGACAAAAGATGCTTGAAAATGAAATTAAAGAAGGGGTGAGGTGATTAAATTAAAAAAAATGTTCTTTGACAGATGAATGTATAAAGAAGATGTGCTACATACATACAAAGGTATCTTAGCCATAAAAGGAGAAGGAGGTGGCAACCCACTCCATTATTCTTGCCTGAAGAATTCCATGGACAGAGGAGCCTGGTGGCTAAAGTCCATGGAGTCACAAAGAGTCAGACACGACTGAGTGACTAATACTTTAGCCATAAAAAAAATGAAGTTGAGTCACTTCTAGTGAGATGGATGAACCTAGAGTCTGTCAATACAAAGTGAAGCAAGTCAGAAAGAGAAAGACAAATATCCTATATTAACACATGTATGGAATATAGGAAAAAGGCGCTGATGAACCCATTTGCATGGAAGGAATGGAAATACGAATGAATAGAATGGACTTGTTGACACAGTGGGGGAAGGAGTGAGTGGGATGAATGGAAAAAGTAGCATCAACATATATACACTATTGTGTGTAAAACAGACAGTTATTGAGAAGTTGCTGAATAACACAGGGAGCCCAGTCTGGCACTCTGTGATGGGATGGGGGGAAGGGAGGGAGGCTCAAGATGGCTCAAGAGGAGGCTATATGTATAATTATGGCTGATTCACATTGTTGTTTGAATTATAACACATTATAAAATTTAAAAAAGCAAACAAACAGAAAACTTTACAAGATTTCTTGGGTATGACCTTTGGGAATAAGTAAATGAGATCAAAGAAAAAGCCACTGGAGGCAAAGAAACCAAGAAATTTAGGGGCTAGGATTTTGGAGGGGTCATCTGCTTGGATGTTGAAGTCTTCAAGAATTACAGAGAGTTTTGGGTCAGTTTAGTGCTAGAATATTCAAGGAATGAAGAGAAATGATCTGAAGCATGCAGGTGACTCTATGGGAATGATGATCAATAGCAAAAGTACAGTCTTTTGGCATAGACAACAAAGGAGCTGGAGGTGGGGTGAAGTTTACAGAAGAAGAAGAAACAGTGACCTGGAGGTAAAAATGAAGAGCAAGGAGGATATTTATGATCAGTGATATATGAGATATGAGAGAGAAAAAAAAAAACAGGCAATATTTGAGAGTGCTGCAGCAGAGATAATATCCTTGAAAGACTGTCAATAGAGCTGAAAGTTAAATGTAGATTGAATAAACGAATGAATGCAGAGTTGTGATTATTTCTTTTATGTTGCCACTATATATAGATTAAGGGCTTCCCTGGTGGCTCAGACAGTAAAGAATCTGCTTGCATTGCTGGAGATCCTGATCTGATCCCTGGGTTGGGAAGATCCCCTGGAGAAGGGAATGGCAACCCACTCCAGTATTCTTGCTTGGAAAATTCCGTGGACAGAGGAGCCTAGGGGGCTACAGTCCATGGAATCACAGAGTCAGACACAAATAAGCCACTGACACTTTCACTTTTCATATATAAGGGGACAAAATAAATAATTTCATTCAAGAGCTCACAGGAGCAGAGAGGAGCCTAGAAACATCTTTTAGCTGTTTTGAAAACACACAAAAGATCAAGTGACTCTTTCAGGCTGGTGTAGAGCCTTGTGATCGGTCAGAGGAGGTTTCTTAGAGAAACAGGTGCTTCAGGGATGATTAAGTCATTGTTGGGAGGTTAGGTTAGGAGAGGAAACAGCCTGGGAAAAGTTCAAAAGGCACGAGGCCATCAAACAATGCTAGTTCCAGCCTAAGAGTGATGGCTGCCTCTTTTTCCAGTCCTCTATTAAGAGACAAAGGCTGGGACTTCCCTGGTGGTACAGTGGTTAAGATGTCGCCTTCCAATGCAGGAGATGGGGCTTGATCCCTGGTCAGGGAGCTAAGCTCCCACATGCCTTGCAGACAAAGAAACCAAAACATAAAAAAGAGTGATATTTTAACAAATTCAGTAAAGACTTAAAAAGTATGGTCTACATCAAAAATTTAAAAAACAAACAAACAAACAAACAAATGCCTGGCTGAATCTCTAGGTAAGCCTTGGTGTGCATCATCTTCCTATGCTTGTATCTGCTCAGGTGCCTGTGTGAGCAGCTGTGACAGTTTTCCCAGTGGGATCCTTTTTCCTCTAATACTGATACACTGTTTCAGAAATGTCTTATTGTAGAGTGAATTTTGCCTTTTCTGCCAGGGTGTAGAGTGTATGTGCACCACCACGTCAAAGACCAAGATGGCCTGTTGAACTGTGGTCTGATGTCAGCAAGAGGTATGGGTTTCCCAGATGATACAGTGGTAAAGAAGAGACTGCCCAACAAGAGATGCGGGAGACGTGGGTTCAGTCTCTGTGTCAGGAAGATCTCCTGGAGGAGGAAATGGCAACCCACTCCAGGATTCTTGCCTGAAGAATCCTATGGACAGAGAAGCCTGGTGGGCTACAGTTCATGGAATCAAGAGAAAGGGCCAGTGGGAGCACCACATGCATTCATGGGTGAAACAGTCCTAAAAACCAAGGCACACACATATATACTTGAAGATTTCACTAAAACCCTTCTAAGTCGAACTGTAGTTTTAGGAACCATTCACTAGATTGTGAACTCTGAAAGGGCCTGATTCATATCTTACTCATCACTGGGGCCCCTACATCTAGCTCAACGTCTGGCATAAAGCATAAACTGAAAAACCATTTGATGGTATTTTGTTTAACCTTCAGTATTGAAGTCAAAGAGCAGAGGAATATGCAAAATAAATCATTCAGCAATACTGTAATGGAATATAATAGTATTAGCTTAAGAGTACATTGTGACTTGTAAGTTTTAAGACATTTAAATGTACACTGACTAATTGGACCCATAAACAATGTACTGAGTTATATGGCATGCTTATCATCTTCTATTTTACACAGTGAAGAACAGTGTCTCCATTAATATGTGAGAGTGTCAAGGCCATAAGCAAATACTTGTAGTAGCTGGGACTAGATATCTGTTTTTCTGAACCATTGTTCAGTACTACATGTAAGATCAGGAAATGCATTGTGCTTCAGCCATAACCAAGCCAGGGCTGATTTTGGCTGTATTATAGAGTTGGGTTCCCAACATGGAACAGTTAGAAAAAAGTGGGTATTGGATCTAAACTTCAGCTTTGGTCACTTGAGTTGTGTGACCTTGAGCAAGTTAGCACATTTCCTCCATCTGTATCAAGAGGACAATTATAACCAATGCATGATGAAACTTTAACTTAGGGTCTTGCAAGATAAACATGTATAGAGCTAGGCACGATGGGTATTGTTGTTTAATTGCTAAGTCATGTCTGACCCTTCTGTGACTCCATGGACTGTAGCCCACCAGGATCCTCTGTCCATGGGACTTTCCAGGCAAGAATACTGGAGTAGATTTCCATTTCCTTCTCCAGGGGATCTTCTCACTCAACCCAGGGATCAAACCTGTATCTCCTGCATCAGCAGGCAGATATTTACCACTGAGCCATCATAGAAGCCCTGGTGCAGTGGTAGCTACTCAGAATTGCTGGATAATACATAGTGTTATGACCATTAGATGTGCCATGTTTAGTGACAGTTCATTGGTGACAGAGTACTACAATGATTGGTGGGAATGTCATTTTTCTCATTGACTGGATGCCCATGGGCACTTTTTACTTTCTATGCTTTGGCACAGTTAATGTACTTGGAGAAAAGGATATGAAAATGTAGACCATGTTTTCCCTCCCTTTTGTTGAGTCAAAGAGAAGGAAGAGTAAGAATCAGGCAGGATTTGGAACGTTGGGGATGCTAATGATCAGGACACCAATTCAAAAGGCACAGTGTTGATGACACAGTGGCCTGAGAGGGAGTGTGATGGCACTGTTCAAGTATTTACCAAGTGAAAACATGGTGAAGGGTGAGACAGCCTGCCATACTCGGGGACCTTCCACATCACAGCGGGGACACTGAGATGAAGACTTGAAGGCTCTCATGGCCTTGAGGCTAACTGAACTTGTAAATTCAGAACTGTCAGCTGAGGTGTCCCGCAGTAACACATGGGCTGGCAAATACTGTGTTGCTCTGCAGAAGGTACCTTGGGAAGATGATGTCATTTTTTAAAAATGTTTTGAATTCCAGTTTATTCTCCATGTGTTAAGGCCCTGAAAATAGATTCTCCATTAGAAGGGTCTTTATTGGATACGAGAAAAGCATGGGGATAGTACATCCCAAGACCTTATTTTTATTTTTTATCACAATGAAAGCTAGCTTTCTTTAGTTTTATTGTCTTTCCAGATTAAACTATAAGAAAAGATCTTCAGAACCACATACAACTGAAATTAAAAAGCGTATATAAAATAATTTATTTAATAATAAAATAGTTTATTTTTCATGGGGCAGGAGCTTGATTCTGATTTTCAGAGCCCTGTCAAGGCTAAGGAAGCTAAAGACAAAAACCTTGACTTTATTTATAACTTTGACACTATAGACATAATGGATTTTTGGATTAATTTTGATTTTTAAAAGTACTGCATTGAAATATAATTTATCTTGATTACTGAGTTTTCTTTTTTTTTTAACCACCACTCTCTCCTTAAATTTTGCACCTGGGATTTTCCACTGGATTGACCTCTACACTCCCTTGATTTATTGTAGGCTTTGAGTTCACCATCTCAAAATTAAGATCATTGTGGACAGATTCCATCCATTTTTCAGAGGCCTCTAACACACATTCAGATTTAGTTTGAATTAAGAAATTAATGATGAAGTCATAGAATAAGTTCCATGGAAGCAACAGTTTTATGTATTTTGTTCTGTGATGTATCCACAAAACTTAGCACATCACTTAGCAAAATTCAGGAGCCCAATTAATAGTGGTAAAGAACCTACCTGCCAATAAAGAAATGCAGGAGATACAGGTTCGATCCCTGGGTCAGGAAGAACCCCTGCAGTAGGAAATGGCAACATGTTCCAGTATTCTTGCCTGGAAAATTCCATGGACAGAGGAGCCTGGTGGGCTACAGTCCATGGGGTCACAAAGAGTTGGACGCTAATGAAGTGAGTTAGCAAGCATGATCAGATAAATAAATGCAGTGAAACTGTATAGTTCTTAGTTGTTTATAATCAACTAATTTTTTCTAAGTTATACCTGACAGAGCCTTAGAGACCCATCACCAAGTTCTGGCAATTCTTTGAGGCTTGGGTTCTCTGTCTTGGCTAGCCACTAGAGTAGCTCACAAGCTACCACTTGCTAATTTGGTAGCCTTAACCACATTACCTGATGTTTCTGGACATAAAATTCATCACTTGACTTTATGTGGCAATAATAAAAAGTTATCATAAACAGTTTGGTAAGATTAAATAAGAACACATGACAGTTGGTTTTACAAGTGGTAAAAGTAATGTGAATTTAAGAATGCATAATTACTAATTCCTTGCCAAAGCAAACATCTTTGGATTTAGATTTGTATATAAACAACATTGCACCAATATAACCAACAGAGAGAGAAAAGACAGGGTTATATGTCCCACATTGTTGAATTAGGCTCCTGGCCTTTTTGGCCTGGGCTCAGTTGGGTTTTTCTTTTCTACAGTTCACTGACCTAGAAAGAAGATTTCACATGCTCAAGGAATCATTTCATGGGTGGGGGTGTGGAGGTGGTGTCTGATTCTCTTTCTGACCTTCGCAGTCAGCTTTCTCAGAACCTAAGGCTGGAGATTTTCCCCCCATGACTGAGATGATCGAATGCCACCACACATTCCCAAATCATGCTGCGATCTTTCTGCCTCTTACATTATCACCAGCAATAAATATTCTGCAGTGAGATTTGAGCTGACGGCTCAGGTGATGATGTACCAAACAGGAAAGACTCCAGCTTTGTTCTTCTGGGGTTCTATCAGATCCTGCAGCACTCACAGGAAGGAAATCATATTGGTTTTCTTTCTCCCTTCTGTCATGAGGGCAGATGAAACTTGAAACAGGCAAGAAGCAAAGAGATAGAGGAGGACATTATCAATGTCACATAAAAAATGTCTCTCTCCCCTGACCAGACTGATGTTGGGGCTGCAGGGTAAGCCATTGGGCTCGAGGAAACCTAGAGCAGCCAGAGGTTTTCTGGGCGCTTTTGAAATAAAGGTTGCTTGCAGGTAAGGTGGGTCTCCCCAGTGACTCAGAGGAGATGAGAATTTGATCCCTGGGTCAGAAAGGTCCTATAGAGAAGGAAATGGTAACCCACTCCAGTACTCTGTCCAAGGACAGAGGAGCCTGGCAAGCTACAGTCCATAGGGTCACAAAGAGTTGGACATAACTGCAGCAGCTTAGTATGCATGCATGCCTGTGGATAGGCAGCAGGTTTAGAAATCTCGGACCTGGGAATCTTTGGGAGTAGGAGGCTTAGAAATGCATGCAGGACATTAGCTTAGCCTTTGGAACTGAGTGAGGAAAAACTGAGAAGCAAAGAGAAAGAAGAGGATGTTATCAGTGTCACATAAAAAATGTCCCTCACCCCAACCGGACTGACTTTAGGTTTGCAAAATGACTTTGCCCATTACCATCTTATTTCCAGCTCATTCTCCCTCCCATATTTATTCAAGTGGCATTCCTCTAGGAATTGGTTTGCAGTCACTCTGCTTGCATGATTACCATGTAAAGATTAACAAGAAGGTTTGTGTAAGAGTCTTGTGAGATGGATTTTATTATAACCCCCATTTTACAAATGCAACCGCTGAAGCACAGCAAGAGTAAATGCTTGTTTAAAACCATGCAGCCCGTAAAGCTGGTGTCAAGTTTTGAATTCAAGCAGTGGGACTCCAAAGTCTATGCATTTAATCTAGTTTCTTGAAATATATGATGTGCATAGACGTGTGTGTGTGTATGAGTTTATCCAGGTTTATAGTTGTTGCAAACCATTGGAAACAACTTAGCAACTGAGCCACAGTATAGCTGTTCTCAGTAACAAGTTGGCTTGATGCAATCATATGATGTGATTTTCAGGTGTCTTATCTAGGTAGGTGCTGCTATCAATACCTCTTTTCTGATCCCGGGTCTCTAGCATTCCTGTTCATGCTGTGAGCTTCTCAATATTTCTTCTATGTATTCCTAAGTCAGACTGGTTTGTTTTCAGTTCCTGGCACTTAAAAATCATGATGGATGCCAAATATTATGAAGATTATGACATATGGTACTCTTTCAAAAATCGTGTTCTCAAATACAGGGTATCAGCCAGGAGTTCATTTTTCTGAATTTTGAGAGAGTAGAATGGAGCCCTTAGTGGAAATGCTCTGAGGCTAGACTGCCTCAAATAGAGGACCTGGTGCCTCAGGTGGTAACGAATCTGCCTGCAGTGCAGGAGACACGGGTTTCATCCCTGGGTTGGGAAAACGCCCCAGAGAAGGGAATGTCTACCCACTTCATTATTCTTACCTGGTGAATTCCACTGACAGAGAAGCCTGGCTGACTACAGTCCGTGGTGTCGCAAAGAGTCTGTCACAACTGAATGCCTAACATTTGGATTCCAGGATTTGCCAAATACTAGATGTGTACCTTAGGCAAGTCAGGGAGATGTATCTGTGTCAGTTTCCTCATCTTAACATAGAAAAATGATAGTTCACAATTGATCCTTGAACGGTGTTGGGGTTAGGGGTCACCGACTCTCCATGCAGGTGAAAATCCACATATAAGTTGCCTCTCTAAATATATATAGTCCCTCCCTATACTGAGTTCCTCTGTATGCATAATTCTTTCTTATCCATACATTCAACCAACCCTGGATTATACAGTACTATAGTACTTACTACTGGGGGAAAAATATGTGGAAGAACTAAATAGAAATTTCTCCAAAGCAAAATTTTATAGGTGAAGAAACTGATGCTCAGAAAGGTCAAAGATATTTTCTAGTCACTCAGTCGTATCTGATTCTTTGTGACACTGTGGACTGTAACCAGCCAGGCTCCTCTGTCCATGTAATTTTCTAGGTAAGAATACTAGGGCGGGTTGCCATTTCCTATTCCAGGGGGTCTTCTTGACCCTAGGACTGAACCCACATCTCCTGCATTGGAAAGTGGATTCTTTACCACTGGTCCACCTGGGAAGCCCTTTAGCTGGTTTATCTGTATCTAATTGCAAGGCTCTTTATTTTTGTGCAATCTCATTTGGGAAGAAGACAGGTTTGTTTTTTTTGTTTGTTTGTTTTTTTTTTGCATGGGGCACATATATCTAGAGCATTCACCACTCATACACTTACTAATGAGAATAGGCACTTCTCACCATCTGGAACTAAACTCTTCCCACCTACCATCAGTCTGTAACAATGAGCCCTCACATGGGCTGAGTTTGATCCCTTCCAGTGTCATGGTAAGAAGGGAGGTGACTTTCACTAAAATCAAACCTTTATGCAGGACACTGCTCTAAGCATTTAGCATATTATACTCTTTTTCATTTTTCAAATCCTTAGACTATAAGCAACCCTGGAACATCTATATGGTATCTTCCTTTTTGACGCAAGAAAGTTAGCTTCTTAGAGGTTAAGAAACTTCCTCCCAGTCACACAGTTATCTTGAAGTATAGTTAGGCTGGAAAACTAGGACTGTTTGACCTGAAATAAATATTGCTGATATAATATGACCATGACCAAATTCTCCATAAAAAAAGATGACGAGAGTGGGAGTAAAACCATAATTTTGTTTTTAGTGAGAAGTCTGGCATGATGAGTTTTGTATAGATGATGGAAGACAGTGACAGGAGGTCTGTAGTTGGAAAAGATGCAGAGCCTAGGAACTGTTACGGGAAAAGAAGTGATGAGTAAGACAGTTTAGGCAGAAAAGTGTGAACCAAATCTAGGTCCACAAGGGGTGGGTCTGAAAGATGGAAGGAAAACTTTGTGGAAATAGACACCTTGGTCTTGATCTTTCTGACTTACTTCACTCTGTATGACAGTGTCTAGGTCAATTCATGTCTCTACAAATGACCCAATTCCATTCCTTTTTATGGCTGAGTAATATTTCATTGTACATATGTACCACATCTTCTGTATCCATCCCCCTGTTGGTGGACATTTAGGTTGCTTCCATTTCCTGGCTATTATGAATAAATCTGCAATGAACATTGGGATATGTGTGCCTTTTGGAATAGTGGCTGTAGAGTAGAAACTAACACGCCATTGTAAAGCAACTATACTCCAGTAAAAATAATTAAAAAACAATATACACCCCTGGTTTTGCAGAGGTCACACCTTGATGCTCGCTCAGAACCATTACTAGCCCCTTCCTGGTGAGAGCTCAGTGTCACTATTGATCTCTTTGCTTCCCCACTGCAACAAAGTTGGAGCTTCCCTGGTGGCTCAGATGGTAAAGAATCTGCTTGCAATTCAGGAGACCCGGGTTCGATCACTGGGTCAGGAAGATCCCCTGCAGAAGGGAATGACCACCCACTCCAGTGTTCTTGCCTGGAGAATCCCCATGGCCAGAGAAGCCTGATGGACTACAGTCCATGGGGTTGCAAAGAGTCAGACACGACTGAGCTACGAATGTTTTCACTTTCTTTCTTTGCAAAAAAGTGATGATGTCACGTCAGGAGAAAAGGGACCTGGGATAACACTGGCTCCCTCCGTGATGGGGCTGATGATTTCTTCCCACTGGGTGCTTCCTTCCTTAGCTCTCTGTTACTCTTACATGGTCTTCTGTGGACAAAAATGAAGACCCCAGAGCAAGACTTCCCTCCCACTGCTGCCATTGTTCATTGAGGGCTAATGGGGCCTTCACTCCACGTGCGTGAGGCAAACCCCCAGGGAAGGAGAAGAGACTTCTTGGCACCCCTGCCCCAGGCTCAGGGTGTGTTTCCATCCAGCTTCCCTTTTTCTTTTGTGCTCCTGCTTTGCTGTGTCTACAGTCTGCACATTCAATGTAAAGTCATGACAGCATTCCTTGGTTTAAAAAGCTGTTTCAAACATATGACTTTAAAAAAAATTAATGGTGAGTGAGCAAATTAGAAGAAAAAAATATATAATAATGAAATGTATACTGAAAGTATTTAGGACACTATAATGTACATTTTTATATAATATATATCTCTCTCTGTGTCCATTTTATCTTTCTCCATAAGGGAAAGTATCATTTCATTTTTAACTGCATGGGGTTTTCTGGCTCTGCTCACCAAGGCTGTACTTGGTGTGCATTGCTGCCCAAGATGTGTCCCTGGCAATAGAATGCTGTGAAATAGGGTTCTGCAGTCAAATTAATTTGGGAATCTGAGTTAACCAAGAAAAGCAAGCTTCACCGCTGCTGACTTTCTCTGTGCCTTCAATGCGCTACCCTGCACTGTGCAGCTCCCAAAGGCAGATGCTGCAGGCGGATAATTTGACCATGAAGCCCCCCTTTCCTGTATTTTATAATGATTTCCTACAAGATCAATCAAGATTAGTGTTCCTTGGGGAGGAGAGATAAGAAATGTCAGAGTAACGGGTCAAAATCATGGTTTGCAAGCTTCCAAAGATTTAGGTTCAATTCCAGATCTGCCACTAACTTGCTGTGTAATTTCCCATGAGTAATTTTTCCACTCTTAGAATAATAGACTCACCTTTGCACTTGGAAAGTGGCAGGAAATGGAAAGCTATGGTTTTTCTAGTAGTCATGTATGGATGTGAGAGCTGGACTATAAAGAAGGCTGAGCACTGAAGAAATTGATGCTTTTGAACTGTGGTGCTTGAGCAGACTCTTGAGAGCCCCTTGGAAAGCAAGGAGATCAAACCAGTCCATCCTAAAGGAAATCAACCCTGAATATTCATTGGAAGGACTGATGCCAAGCTGAAACTCCAATAGTTTGGCCACCTGAGGCAAAGAGCTGACTCATTGGAAAAGACCTTGATGCTGGGAAAGATGGAGGGCCGGAGGAGAAGCGGGTGACAGAGAATGAAACGGTTGGATAGCATCACCAGCTCAGTGGACCTGAGTCTTGAGTAATCTCCGGGAGACAGTGAAGAACAGGGAAGCCTGGTGTGCTACAGTCCATGGGGTCACAGAGAGTGGGACATGACTGAGTGACTGAACAACAAATTATTTTTATCCTGATAACTTTCAAAACCCTAATGCACTGGGGATAAGGAAGGACAGAGGCATAATGTTCACTCTTTAAACTGTTCATCTGTACAGCAGGTTGCTCAGAGGTGTGGACACCTCAAGAGTTCTATGACACCAAGTTTATAAGGACCCTACCCCTGCAGCAGGGTAGTCTGATGAATAATTGAGCCCTGCTAGGAAGGGAAAGCTTTATAGTTTTCTGATACTCTATGTGTTTGCAACTGGCTAGCTCTGATAACACTCTTAAATAACCCCTTTCACCTTTAAGCCTGATACACTTACCTCCTGTTTACTGTTCCAGGACCTCTCTTACTATAAAAATAACCCAGCTTTAGAAAGTCACTACTTTTTTTTTTTAAAGAGAATAAAAGAGCCCTGGCTAGAGCCTTCATAATTTAGAGACTAGAAGCCCTATTGGTGTGTGTCATTATGACCTAGATGGTCTCCCATCCGTGGAAAGCTGATCCTTTGTTATAGAGTAAAATTCTCCATCTGGCTCATCTGTATTTGGATCACCCCAGACCTTCCAGGATGAGAGTTCATGCTGAATCTTATTAGCTGACTGACCATTAACTGGTCTGAGTGTTCACATATGTGAATTAGAGGTTAATGCAGTAACAACACAGCCCGCCCACCAGGAAGATCTAGGACTCTGTGCAAAAGTGCTGCTAGCTATAATCCACACCATTATTTTCTTTTACTCTGAAGATCTGATGGAAGGAATAAGATTGAGGGTTGTGTTAACATTCAGGTTGAGCCAAAATTGTCCCTAAATATTAGGACTGGAGACATAAGACTAAAATAGAAAACAGTCAGTGTGAAGTTGAACAGTAGTTATGGAACACATATCACATGTACTTTAAGATTAGTAGACAGGCTGCATTCATTTAGGAATGGTTTCATGGGGAGGTGGGTAGACAGATAGCTGAGTATTGGGTTGGTCAACCAAAGGAAAGTATTCTACCAGGGTTCTTTGATTTGCAAGGAAAAAGGAATGGACTTCAAGTATCCCATGTAAAAAATACAATTTTAACACAACGATAAGGTTATTTTATACATTTCAGTTAGGAAAGAAAAGTCATCTACATTTTAGGTGACTAGAATTTGAGAAATAAAGTGCTTTAGGATCCAGAGGTGGCTCTTTCTCCAACCTTCAAAGAACACTCAAAGTCCTGTGAAGAATTCTGGCTCAGGACTTGCCTGGTGGTCCAATGGTTAAGACTCTGTGCTTCCCCTGCAGGGGTCATAGGTTTGATCTTCAGTTGGAGGGTCCCAGATACCAGTTCAGTTCAGTTCAGTGGCTCAGTAGTGTCCAACTCTTTGCAACCCCACAGACTGCATCACACAAGGCTTCCCTATCCATCACCGACTCCTGGAGGCACGTAAGGTGGCCTGGTATTCCCCTCTCCACCCTGGACACTCATAGGCAAGTCTGACTCAGCCTCTCATGAGGACACTGCTCCTTTCTCCTGTCTCCTGGCGCACACGAGGTTTAGTTTGTGCCGTCCCAGAGTCCGCTTCCCCAGTCCTGTGCAAGTTCTGTAATCAAGTCCCACTGGTCCCCAAAGTCAAATTCCCTGGGGGTTCTTGTCTGCTTGGTGGCTCTATGGTGCGGCTAATGGCGACCTCCTCCAAGAGGGTTTATGCCACATGCTCTGTGACCTAGGTCTGCTGCAGTCAGAGTGCCTGTCCCCGCGGCAGGCCACTGCTGACCTGTTCCTCCACAGGAGACACTCAAATGCTCAAAGGCAGGTCTGGCTCAGTCTCTCTGGGGCCTCTGGGTCCTGGTGTGCACTGTTCAGTTTGAACCCTCTGAGCGTCTCTGGCGGGTATGGGGCTTGATTCTAAACATGATTTTCCCCTCCTACCATCTTGTTGGGGCTTCTCCTTTGCCCCTGGATGTGAGGTATCTTTTTTTGGTGGGATCCAACATTCTCCAGCCGACGGTTGTTCAGCAGGGAGTTGCAGTTTTGGAGTTCTCACAGAAGATGAACATTTGTCCTTCTAATCCACCATCTTGAATAGACCCCTGGTCTATTGGCCCAAGGTATGACCAATGGAGCCTAAATACTGTTAGCAATTTTATACTTAACCATTCCCACCATCATAAAAAAAAAAAAAAAAAATACTGCTTAATCTCTTTCCTCTTACAGGACACAAGTTTATTCTTTATCTTGCCTACGCTCCACCCAGTTATAGCCTCTGCTTTCCATTGGCAGAACTTCTTTCTGTGTGGGAAGAACCCTATACGTCATTGGCAACCAGCCAGCCTATGGATTGCTCCTCTGGAGTTGTTGTTTGCTGTGGTTCAGTTTGCTCAATCATGTCCAACTCTTGTGACCCCATGGACTGTAGTCTGCCAAGGTCCTCTGTCCATGGGATTTCCCAGGCAAGAATACTGGAGTTGGTTGCCATTTCCTACTCCAGGGGACATTCCCAACTCAGGAATCAAACCCATGTCTCCCGCAAGTCTATTGCATTGCAGGCAGATTCTTTACCACCGAGCCACTGTATCCAAGTCAGCCACGCCCAGGGACTGGGTCACACAGTAGAGAGAATGCTTTGTTCCAGGGGTTTGAGAGCAGACTGTTTATATCCACAGGGAAAGGTTTTCTAACAGGGAAGCTAAGGGATGCTGCAACTGCAAGATGTCACACCAAGTTAAGGAGAAAGAGGGGCAGAAACCTTGAGATGGTGAAGAGAGCTGCCTAACTAGAGTGGACAGGTGGTCTGAGGTAAAACTAAAAAGGAAGAATTCAGCCAGAGTAGACATGGCTTGCAATCAAGAGAATGACATGAAAGGAAATCAGCACCAAAAATATAAAAGAGAAAGGACAGTGGATTATGGACCATGGTGATGGGGACCATGTTTAAGTCTTGAAGTGTAATGAAGACATCACAGTTCTGATTGCTGATGGAACTCCTTAAATTTTAGATCAGCAGGCAACCAAGCAGAACTAGGAAAGACACACACTCTGCATTGTGCTAACTGACCTTCAAGAAAAGAATCCAGTTCTTTATTGAATTTTGAAACACCAGTTTGATGGAAGAGGTGAGGCTCAACTTTCAAATTTGGCTTTAATGTTTGCTAGAAGGCATTTTGTTTAACTTCTTGCTTTAGTTATTCAATCTGTAGAATAGAAGAGCAATGCTTACATTGAAGATTTGGTTTTAGGGTTAACACAATGTGTGTAGGCTAGTATTCAGCATATAGTAGATGTTTTATATATGTTAATTCCTCTTCCCCCCCCCTAATATTCTTTAGATCTAGGTCCCTACTAATTCTCCTTATCTACTGGAAATTTTTTAACCTGTGGGTGGTTTAAAACTCATGTCAGGCTAAACATGATGAAAGGGAAAGTTAAGGCTCTTTGGGTGGAGAAGAAGGCTGAGAGGCTGGTGATAACTTAAAACCGACAGTAAAACATTGAGCCGTCTATGCTCATTGATGACTCTGGCATTCTTTTTATTGGGTAGAAATAAAGAGAAGTGACCCAGACTGCACAGCATCAATTGTCAGAGTTCTGTTCCTCGAGGATTTTCACTCTGCACTTGTTTTGAGCTCCTGCAAATGAAATCAGACTTCACAGCTCTTCTGGCACCACAAAAGGGAAGATTAATTAAAATTAGTTACAAATGAAGCAATGCCCCCTGCCTTTGTGGAGTTTGTTGGTAAAGAAATGTATGGTAGCAGTTTCTGACACTACTGAAGCGACTTAGCAGCAGCAGCAGTGCTTCCTGGTGGTCCAGTGGCTAAAAATCTGTGCTCCCAATGCAGGAGGCCCTGGGTTCAATCCCTGGTC
Organism: Bos grunniens; assembly: GCF_055505025.1. NCBI lineage: Eukaryota > Metazoa > Chordata > Mammalia > Artiodactyla > Bovidae > Bos > Bos grunniens. The sequence continues at coordinate 52,758,243 of NC_141185.1, read as the reverse complement.
AGGGCGCTAGATACCATATGTCACAACTAAAATTTCCTCACGTGGCAACTATGACCCAGCACAGCCAAATCAATGAATTTCTTCTTCTTCTTTTTTTTTAAAGAAAGAAATGACAAAAGTGACTAACCTTTCTTGAACTTTTGCAAGAGCCTGAAGTTGTCACTCCCATCATCTAACCTTATATTAATACCTATTTGCCAAAGATGTTTTCTTTGGCTTGTTGTTTCCATGGGCTTCACTGGATTATAAGATCTAATTATGGGGTGCAGAGAAGGAAGGGGAAAAGCCTACCCCTCATCTTCTCTTTGTTCCTGATGCTGATGTGCTCATACTCAGTCATGTGTGACTTTCTGTGACCCCATGGACTGTAGCCTGCCAGGCTCCTCTGTCCCTAGCATTTTCCAGACAAGAATCCTGGAGTGGGTTGCCATCTCCTTCTCCAAGGGAGCTTCCAGACCCAGAGACTGAACCCATGTCTCTTTCGTCTCCTGCATTAGCAGGCAGATTTTCTTTCTTTTTTTTTTTTTTACCACTAGCGCCATCTGGGAAGCCCTAGGTATAGCCAATGGCTCCTGGCTGTCCAAGTCCTCTCCCTGGAGGTCAGTCTTGGAGCTGTGCCATTTCCAGGAATTTTCCCAGATTATCACAGAGAGCACTGACTCCTTAAATTCAGTACATTGGCAGTGTCATAAAAAGAAGCCCTCCCTGCCGGGCCCCCTTTGTTCCCCTGGTTGATAGAATCACAGTGAATACAACTCTCCTTATGCAGATTCAATGGTTCCTGCTGCTCTCTCCGCTTTGGTCTGTTAGTCACCAAATTAAATTCTTACATTAGAAAGATTCAGAAGCCTACAGGTAGCTTGGTTCAACAAATAGTGAGGAAATCAAACTGAAAATCAACATACTTCAATGCTTGTTGTATGAACTCATTCCCTGGAAGCTATGGGGCAAGAGTTAGCATATACAATTTATTCAAAGATTTTTAAGTTTCAGTTTGTAGTACCTGGTCTTAAACTGTGCCTAGAGCAGGTCTCAGTAATTATAAGCTGGATGAACAGATGAATTCTGAAGAGCCCCAAAGAATTTTGCCGTGAAGATCTTAAGGGCTCGCATACTTTACCTCCTGAAGACACTCACACTCAAGTTACATTCATTAAAAAAAAAAAAAAAAAAATTGTCCTTAAATGTTTCTTTAACAGCTTTATGGAGCTACAATTTACATTTCATAATATTCACCCATTTAAGTACATTATCATTGATGTAGCATTTATTCTTGACCCAACTTTTGTTATAATGAAAGGAAGGATCAGTGTTTCTCTGATTGATCTGTAGGGAAACTAAGGAGGTTCAAGATCATTATCAAGGGTTTCCCTGATGGCTCAGTGGTAAAGAATCTGCTTGCCAATGCAGAAGACGTGTGTTCGATCCCTGGACAGGTAAGATCCCACATGCCACAGAGCAACTGAGCCCCTGCACCGCAACTGCTGAGCCTGTACTCCGGAGCCCAGGAGCCACAACTACTGAAGCCCTAGCACCTAAAGCCCATGCTGCCCAACAAGAGAAGCCACTGCAATGAGAAGCCCAAGCACCACAAGGAAGAGTAGCCCCTGCTCACCGCAGGCAGCAAGGAAGACCCAGCACAGCCAAAAGTAAATAAAATTATATTTAAAAAGACTATTATCAAAGCTGTAATCTACTAGGATCCCAGAGCACAGTGCTTTCTGGCAAATCCCTTTTATCTCAGAACCCCCTGGGCTGTTTTTCCCTCTTGGAAACCTGGGCCTCTGGCAGGAGAGCTCCCCCTACACTCAGGCTGTGGGATGAAGGATTGGCTGTGGTCTTAGTGAAGGGAGGCCCTATACCTACAGATACACTTGAGAGTTCTTATCTGAAGAGCCTAAAGGATCTCAATCAGGAGTGTTTAAAGTACAGATTCCTGGGTTCCACCTCTAAATTCCTAGCTCAGGATGGCTGACTTGGGCCCAAGGAGACTGTATTTTAAATAAGATCCCAATAGGATTCAAGTATAGGTGGTCCCAGAGAATCCTGAGTGTCCCTTGGACAGCAAGGAAATCAAACCAGTCAATCCTAAAGGAAATCAACTGTGAATATTCATTGGAAGAACTAATGCTGAAGCTCCAATACTTTGGCCACCTGATGTGAAGAGCCAACTCATTGGAAAAGACCCTGCTGCTGGGAAAGATTGAGGGCAAGAGGAGAAGGAGGTAGCAGAGGGTGAGAAGGTTAGATAGTATCACTGACTCAATGGACATGAATTTAAGCAAACTCAGGGAGATAATGGAGGATAGAGGAGCCTGGTGTTCTAGGATACATGGGGTTGCAAAAAGTCGGACATGATTTAGCGACTCAACAACAGAGACTATTTTATTCTGAGACTATTTTGAGAGACACTGAATGAATTTATAGCAACATCAGAATGGTTATGTGTTGAAATGTTGATTCCATTGACGTAAGCAGATCTAGTTTAATCTACCTAACATGGCCCTTCTGGGGCATCTAATTAAATATACATTTACACACAGGCACAAAAGAAAAGTCAAGCTAACATGGATACATAAGGAAAAGTAATTTAAATACATATAGTTTTCTTGTGAAAATAATTTTTTAGAATGATGCCATATCTTATTCAAATGTGTCTTGAAAATATTAGCTGAGCCTAGGTCCCTGCTGGGAAATGAATAGAAGGGAAATTCAAGCCTCTGAAATTACAACAACAACAAAAAAAATCCAGTGACTGAGAGTCTCTAGCCCCCTTAGTTAAGGCAGGACTTCCTAGGAATAATTAGCATTGGAAAAAACAATTGAAATAGAAGTTGAAGACCACTAGCTGATGAGCCTGCTTTGTATATTTATGTATTCTGCTGGCTTTGCACTGAACTTTCTGCCTAGGAAAAATGTGCTTTTATTTTTTGTCCCAGCCTCCCCTTTTCTCACAAAGCTCCTGCCGTGCCAAGAGAGATATGAAAAAGGCCAAGTGATCTGATGTTGAAGCTGGAAGAAATATCTCCCTTCCAGTGACCTTCTGAGATAATGAACAGATATGGTTTTCTAATATAAAAGAAATAAATCAATAGACCTTTCAGGGAGCCGGGGCCATAACAGTGGAGTCCAAGACCATCAATTGCAAAAGCAAAGGGCAGAGGCACTTTTCCCTGTAGATCAGTGTTAGACTACAACAAGGGAGCAGACACTCCCCAGAGCCAGGGAGGGGCTAAAAGAGAGCCTCTTCCTCCTCCTCCCCCACCCTGGGAGGAAACTTACCCCATCACAGGGCGTTTCTCTAGCTGTTATTTTCTGTTGATTGAGCTAATACATAGTTTTGAGAGATGGGTTGCACACATTGCAGGCAGATTCTTTACCATCAGAGCCATCAGGGAAACCCTGTTTTCTTTAGCTTATTTTTAGTGTTTTGCTATGAATTCTTCGTTAGACACAGAGGCATATCGGTGTCATTTGGAAGTCTTCCTGTTGATCTGTAGAGCGCTTATCCTTTGCTCCAGGTTTTCACCTGCAACCGTTGGTCACTCTGCAGAGGCACGTTTAGGAACAGAGCTACCAAGTGTCAGGGGCCTTGTAGGCCATCGGAGGCATCTCTGACCTAGAACTATTGCTACACACATGGTAGCCAGTGGTTGTTATTTGCATAGTATCATAATATGCCAACAAGAACAAAGGGTGATGTATGTTCAATTTAGGAACGATGTCTGGTATTTTAAGAATCATCACATAGATAATTTTGATAATACAACTGCTGTTTATTGATATCTAGGTGTTAGACATAGTATCACCAACTCAATGGACATGAATTTGACCAACTCTGGGAGACAGTGGGGGACAGAGCATTCTGGTTTTTTACAGTCTATGAGGTTGCAAAGAGTTAGACACTACTTAGCAATTGAACAGGATTTCCCTGGTGGCTCAGACATTAAAGAATCTTCCTTCAATGGGGGAGACCAGGGTTTGATCCCTGAGTCAGGTAGATCCCCTTGAGAAGGCAGTGGCCCCCCACTGCAGTACTCTTGCCCGGAAAATCCATGGACAGAGGAGCCTGGTAGGCTGTAGTCCATGGGGTCGCTAAGAGTTGGGCACGACTTCACTTTCACTTTCACTTTTCACTTTCATGCATTGGAGAAGGAAATGGCAACCCACTCCAGTGTTATTGCCTGGAGAATCCCAGGGGCGGGGAAGTCTGGTGGGCTGCCGTCTCTGGGGTTGCACAGAGTCGGACATGACTGAAGCGACTTAGCAGCAGCAGCAGTAGCAGAGTGACTAACACTTTTTAGCAATTGAACAGCAATGAAACATCTTTCTAAATATATGAACCCTTAAGGAGGGTTTGTTATTAGACCATCATACAAATATTATAGAGGCTCTGTACCTTTCAGTGACCTGAACTGGGCAACACAAAGGGAAAATATTAAGTGAAGCATATTTTATTTAGGGCTGTGTGACCCAAAGTCTATTCTTTTAAGCATCATTCTCTGCACAGGAAGAGACATCAATAAATGGACTATAGAAGGAGCTTTGGAGAATCAGAAACCACCCCTCTGAGGAAGCTCAGTCATTTCTGGACCTTTAGTAGACAACTATTTGGATGGACAACTTGTTCCAAGTGAGAAGGCACAGAAAGCTTAGTATTTTCATGTAAATACTATGGTCCTGGTCAGATTTCAGAAATTGTCCTTGATTCCCCTTCCCTTCTACCCATTTTTTCTTAGCAAAAATTGTATGTATACACATATCCCCTCTTTTTTGGACTTCCTTCCCATTTAGGTCACCACAGAGCATTGAGTAGAGTTCCCTGCGCTATACAGGAGGTCCTTGTTGAGTTGTCTATTTTATACATGCCTGTATGCAAGCTCAGTCACTTTAGTCGTGTCCAACTCTGCAACCCCATGGGTTGTAGCTCACCATACCCCTCTGTCCATGGGATTTCCCAGGCAAGAATACTGGAGTGGGTTGCCACTTCCTTCCCCAGGGGATCTTCCTGGCCCAAAGATCAAACCCACATCTCTTACATCTCCTTCACTACCAGGTGGATTCTTACCACCACCACCACCAGGGAGGTCCATTTTTATATATGGTAGTGTATATATGGCAATCCTAACCACCCAGTGCATCCCATCCCCTCCAGACTTGTATTTAAATATCATTTTTATAAGTGAGATTACACATCTTTTCTCGCTAATATGGTAGACATATATCTTGGAATGCTGCCTTAAAATCAGTTAGAAACAATACCTTAAGAAAAAAGCAAATCATAAATACAGGCTTCCACAGATCTCTTCAAATAAAGCTGTTGTTTTTAATTACAGGTCCTATAATTTTGCACATGCTTATTTCACATTAAAGAACTGATAATTCGATTTATGGACCACTCTTACATATTTATCTATAATAATCTTTCCTAAGCAACACATTATTACCTTGGTTCAATGTGTGATATATGAAATAAATTAACTTTCATCTCTTGCTATTCTGTGAATCACACTTCCTTCCCAGTGGCCTTAGTGAGGAGTTGATGTACCATAGGTGGACATTCTGGAAACTTCTCCAATCTCTGTGTATGGCATTGCCATGATGGAAACCAAAAAGCTAAATGAAGCCTCAAGAGTTTGTAACACTTAATGCATTAACTCAGACCTCTGGTCCCATCACCTTATCTATTCCAGTTTTCCTGGGTTTCTGCTTATCCATCTTTCCAGTCTCATTGGAACCAGTATGTGTAGCCTGTGGATTTGTGCTATGCTCGCTGCTGAAGCAAAACAGACGCGTTTCTGAAATACATCTTCATCTGTCTAGGTTTATAGGACAAGGTCATTCATCTTGTGTCTGGTAAGAGGGCTCTCCAGGTGTTTCCCCGGGTAATGGGTCTGATTCACATGATGTGATGAAAGGAGAGGTAGATGGATTCTTCACTCGTCACTACCTTGCAGGGTCCCATGCTCTAGGGAGAAGGAAGAGTTTAGCACCCGAAGTCCTCCTCCCAGTTTCAGGACTCAGAGACCAGGCATAAAGGGTCCCTGTGCCCTCTTTACTGTTATAACTTCCCATGTGGCACTGGGGTAAAGAGCCTGTCTGCTAATGCAGGAGACATAAGAAACTTGGGTTCAATCCCTGGATTGGGAAGATCCCCTGGAGAAGGGCATGGAAACCCACTCCAGTATTCTTGCCTGGAGAATCCCATGAACAGAGAAGCCTGGTGGGCTACAGTTCATAGGGTCATGAAGAGTCAGACACAACTGAAGTGACTTAGCACACACACACACACACACACACACACACACACACACACAGTCTGACATTAAGGGTGACAGCTTTGTCCACCCTCCCAGGAATAGACACACTGGGAACTATATTCAGAGAGAAAGGAAATGAAATGAAACCAAACTCTGTAGCCCAACTCTTTTGTGTTTTATGAGGAGTGGCTATTTTGGGGCTATTTTTTTCAGTGACTGCATTTCTCAACCGATCATCAAGGACAAATGATTTAGATAAGGGACAGCAAATTGGCAGAATTAATGGACCAGAATATTGTAATATTCCCATACAAAATTTTGCAGTATTCACATATAAAATCTCCTAAGCACGGAATAACCAATCTATCTTTCCTTCTTTCCTCTCTCTCTCTCCCCTTCTTCTTCCTTCCCTTCTTTCCTTCAGCCCTTCCAAAATCAAGGCACTGTTTACAAGAGACTATCCTATATGCTTCTCCCTGACAACTCCTTCCTTGTATTTTGATGCTTGGGGCTGGTGCACTGGGACGACCCAGAGGGATCGGAGGGAGGGAGGGAGGGAGGAGGAGGGAGGAGGGGGGGAGGGAGGAGGGAGGAGGGTTCAGGATGGGGAACACATGTATACCTGTGGTGGATTCATGTTGATATATGGCAAAACCAATACAATATTGTAAAGTTAAAAAATAAAATTAAAGAAGAAAAAATATATATAATTAAATTTTTTTTCCTGCACCGTGTGTGTGTGTGTGTGTGTGTGTGTTAGTTGCTCAGTCGGGTCTGACCCTGCAACTCCACTGTATGTAGTCCATCAGGCTCCTCTCTCCATGGAATTCTCCAGGCAAAAATACTAGACTGTGTTGCCATTCCCTTCTCCAGGGGATCCTCCCAACCCAGGGATGGAACCCAGGTCTCCCATACTGCAGACAGATTCTTTGACCATCTGGGCCACAAGGGAAGCCCATATATATGTATGTGTATATCTGTTAACTCAGAGACTAAATACATTTAGAGAACACATATCTATGTTATATAGAGACTATGTTATGTAAAAGATGCTTGCTCCTTGGAAGAGAAGCTGTGACCAACCTAGACAGCATATTAAAAAGCAGAGACATTATTTTGCTGACAAAGGTCCATCTAGTCAAAGCTATGGTTTTTCTAGTAGTCATGTATAGATGTGAGAGCTGGACTATAAAGAAAACAGAGCACTGAAGAATTGATGCTTTTGAACTGTGGTGTTGGAGAAGACTCTTGAGAGTCCCTTGGACTACAAGGAGATCCAACCAGTCCATTCTAAAGGAAATCAATCCTGAATATTCATTGGAAAGATTGATGCTGAAGCTGAAGCTCCAATATTTTGGCCACCTGATGTGAAGAACTGACTCATTGGAAAAGACCCTGATGCTGGGAAAGATTGAAGGCAGAAGGAGAAGTGGACGACAGAGGATGAGATAGTTGGATGGGATCACTGACTCTTTGGACATGAGTTTGAGTAAATTCCAGGAGTTGGTGATGGACAGGGAAGCCTTGTGTGCTGCAGTCCTTGGGGTTGCAAAGAGTCAGACATGACTGAGCGACTGAACTGAAGTGATATTACGTATATTATTATATTATACGGTCTCACATGGTCCTGAGCAGTCCAGAACAGGACTTTTTCTTCTAAGTCTCCATTCTAACTGTGCTTGCTGAGAAGTTTGACTGTTGATAAGTCACCAGATAAATGTTTATTTCAATTCCAGAGAGTTTCCTTTTCTACAAACTTGCTTAGAAACACAAAAGCATAATCCAAGGCAGGAATAAAGCCTGTATTTTTTTAAAAAACAACTTACTGTTATTGGTTTACAATGTTGTATTAATTTCTATCATACAGCAAGGTGATTCAGTTATACACACATATATATATGAATTTATATATTCATTTCACTTTCTTTCTCATTCTGTTTTATCAGAGATTATTGAATATGGTTTCCTGTGCTATACAGTAGGACCTTGTTGTTTATCCATCCTATATATGCTAGTTTGCATCTGCTAACCCCAAACTCCCAGTCATTCCCTCCCCGACTCCCCTCTCCCTTGTCAGCCACAACTCTGTTCTCTATGTCTGTGCATCTGTTTCTGTCTCATAGATATGTTCATTTATGCAGTGCTTTAGATTCCACATATAAGTGATATTATATGGTATCTGTCTTTCTCTTTCTGAGTTACTTTACTCTGATAATCTCTATATCCATCTAGAGATTATGGGTAATCTCTAGATCCATCTATGTTGCTGCCAATAATATTATTCCATTTCTTTTTCTGGTTGAGTGGTATTCCATGGCACCATCTCTTCTTTATCCATTCATCTGTTGATAGGCAGTTGGGTAGTGTCCATGTCTTAGTGAAAGTCACTCAGTTGTGTCTGACTCTTTGCAACCCTGTGGACTATATGGTCCATGGAATTCTCCAGGCCAGAATACTAGAATGAGTAGGCTTTCCCTTCTCTAGGGGATTGTCCCAACCCAGGGATTGAACTCAGTTCTCCCACATTGCAGGCGGATTCTTTACCAGCTGAGCCACAAAGGAAGCCCAAGAATATTGGGATGGGTAGCCTATCCCTTCTCCAGTGGATCTTCCCAACCCAGGAATCAAATCGGAGTCTCCTGCATTGCAGGTGGATTCTTTTCCAACTGAGTTATAAGGGAAGCATTTAAAGAGAGACTTTCCTGACCAGGAATCAAACCCAGGCCTTGACTGGGAAAGCACCGAATCCTAGCCATTAGACCACCAGGGAACTACATGTCTTGGCTCTTGTAAATAGTGCTGCAATGAACAATGTGATGCATGTATCTTTTTAAAGGCTATCCTTCTAATTGTAAATCCTGTCTAGTGAGACGGGACTAAGGAGAGAGGAGGAAGATCCCCCTTGTGTCTCCCTGACAACACTTGTCCATATTAAGCTCGGTGTCAGAACAGTCAATGGAGCGTGCCTGAAGCAGAGGTTTGTCTCTTGCTTAGACTCAGGTCTGTCTCCCTGTATCTCGGTCTTGTCAGGGGGTTTACTTGTTCTCTGTGACCAGGCAGATGTAAACAACTTGAGAGAAAGGAAGTCTGTCTTCCTCCTGCTCCTGTGCTCTACACTGTAAGTTCTTAAAATCTTGGTGAGAATCTTACTAAGCATGATGTTTTTCACTTCAACACAAGGGAAACTTCATCATAAAAACTGCGTCACAACTTTGCCTTTAGCAGAGCAATACCTATCACACTAAATTATGATGTATTCAAATTTATTAGCTGTCTTTAAATATAATATAATGTTTCATGTCTGCAGATTGAAACACTATTATTTTTTAAATGAATTCAACAGCTTGAAGAGGACATTTGTCTTTGAGGGGAATTTGTGTTTATTTCAACTTAGAGAAGCCACCTTAATTAATAATCCCATCTATTTTTTTCACATATGTGTGGCATCATTGACACTACGGACATGAGTTTGAGCAAGCTCTGGGAGATAGTGAAGGACAGGAAAACCTGGCCTGCTGTAGTCCATGGAGTCGCAGAGTCGGACATGACTTAGTGACTGGACAGCAGCGAATGCTAGCTTCCACAGTTAGATTGCAAGATCCTTGAGGGAAAAAACCCCATGAATCACATGTTTTTTGAAACCCCAGGGCTCCAAGGAATGTAAGTGATGCTCAGACAATACCTATTGGTTAATGGCACTGTCACCAAGTGCATGCTGAGGTCTGGGTTTCCTCTTTACTCTGTAGTGGCTCAAGGATGGAGGGATCTCTGTGGGCAGTGGCAGAAAGAAGGCATGCATTTCAACTCTCTCGTGTCCGTTCTTGGGTCCAAAGGGCTCCCCCTTGAGCTTCCTGCAGGGCTTTGAAGTCCACATCCCTCCCAGTGAATGCCCCATGCATCCTGAAGGCATCGGCTGGGCCTCTCCCCAGCATCATCCTCCACTCCGATGTTCGATTGTGGCCGTGCAGTTTTATTGCTCCTGGTAGCACTAATATCGCTGCATAAAGTGGTTTCTTTGTTCTCATCCTTTTATCCTCCCAGCAGTGCTGACCTTTCAATTTGCCCACTTTGTAAGTTCCATCAAAAAACCCAATCCGTCCTTGTTTTTGCCTGGCTGTGATGACCCTCCCTCCTTCCCCTTCTTCTCTCCCCTCTCTCTTAGATCCTTTTTGTCCCTCTTTCAGCCTTTTGATTTTATTTTCTTCCCAATGGCTCATTTGGAGCCTTCCTAGCACAAAGAGAAGAAGAAGACTAGGACACTAAGTTTGAGATTTATCAGAAGCCTTTCACTGCAAAATGATGCCATGGGAAATTGTATCATCCATGGACTTGAGGAAGAGACAGAGGACTGGGAGAATATTTATGTGTGGATGGATTTTCATACTGGTGTCTGCTATAAGGAAAAGACAAAAGTGAAAAATAAAAGGAGGGAGAAAGATAAAGACAGGCGAATAAAAGTGAAGATGGATAACCTAAGGTTTTGGGCTGCCTCTCTAGGAAATTTAGAAGCTGGTTCTTCCTGTCCCTGTGCAAAACAGAATGAAAACATTCAATACACCATAAAGTGAGAAATGCAGAAAATTCTATCCTGAGTTTCAAGTCCAGGTCATCATTATTGCTGAGGATCAGCCAACTGGTAGCACAGAGAATCTCTGAGAAAACAAGCCTTTTCTTTTGGATTTATTTTTTGCTCTATTTCATTATTTTTTTGTTTTTGGACACATGTTATGTGGGCCTTACTTGACCAGGGATTAAGCCCCTTGCATTGGAAGCACATAGTCTTAGCCACCGGATCACTAGGGAAGTCCATCTTTGGAGTCTGGAGTGAGCAAAGATGATAGGAAAATGATGCCAGAAAGGTTGCAATCCTGGAACAAATAGAGTTGCCTGCCTTCTTCAATTCCTAGGTGGCTCAGTGGTAAAGAATCTGCCTGCCAATGCAGGAGATGTGAGTCTGATCTTGAGCCAGGAAGATCCCCGGGAATAGGAAATGGCAACCCACTCCAGTACTCTTGCCTGCAAAATTCCATGGACAGATGAACCTGGTGGGTTATTGTCCATGAGGTCATGAAGAGCTGGACACAAGTGAGTGACTGAACATGTATGCATGCCTTCTTCAAGGGGCAGGAGGCACCAATGCCATTTCTAAATGTCTTTTTTTTTTTTTTTCAGCAGTAAACTACCATTCATTTTGTATTGACTCCCAAATTCCCCTCTTTGGGTGTTCTTCCCAGATTGACTGTCCTCCCCTTTGTACCCAGACATACTTACTTGCTCCTTTATCTTAGTTTTGTGTGCAAGTCAACTTCTTCTCTCACCCTCTATTTCTTTTCATGCTTTCCCACCTGGCTGCTGAAGGTGAACAAGGTTAGCTTGATTTTACCTTTCCAGCTCTCACCTCCACACAGCCACTGCTGGACTCCGTGTGGTATATGCTGGCTTTTCACTGTTTGTTGACTTCTGTCCAGCATGGAACGTCTTGCTTCACCCAAACCAAGGAGAAGAGAGGCGGTAAGGGAGAGAAGAATGTACCAAGACTATCAGGCAATCCTCACACACACGGACTTGTTTCCTAAGCAATGTCCCCTAAAATAAGATGTCCACTAAAGTGACAATGAAAGAGGGCCAGAGACTGGAATTTCCCATACTGTTTAGCCTAGAGTCCAGTTGCTTTGGATATTATGCTGTTGCTTCTCTTGGGAGCAACATATCCTCCAAGGGCACCTGGACACATAGCGATGGTGGTAGGGTCAGTTGTAAGTTTTCATGAAGACTAGAGGGCTGAAAGGATAAAATTAACTTTCAATACCTGATGCTGGGAATGACAGATGCCCTGAAATATGCAATTAAAAGTATATTTCATCCCATACAATGAGATGTGTCCCCCACAAAATTCCATTAATTCCCCATTTAAAAAATGCACACACGTAAAAGAAGGCTGCATAGCCGCTTTCTCACAAAATTCCCAGGCTCCGGGTAGTGCTCAGATGTTCAGTCCTGTCTGACTCCTTGTGATCCCATGGACTGTAGCCCACCAGATTCCTCTGTCCATGGGATTCTCCAGTCAAGAATACTGGAGTGGGTTGCCATTTGCTCCTCCAGTGAATCTTTCCAATGCAGAGATTGAAACTGAGTCTCTCATATCTCCTGCATTGGCAGGCAGATTCTTTACCACTAGCACCACCTTGGAAGCCCCAGGCTCTAGGTAAGTGTTGCTCTGAAATCTTCTAATCCCTTTTCCAGAGTCCATTCATTCTCCCATGCACTTTCTTGGGCAACCCCTATGTGTGAGCATAGGCGATTTGGTTGTTAGTAAGATGGATAAAGCCCCTGGCCCTCTAGACTTTGGTCCAGGTGGGAGATGTGAACTAGACAGAGATCCTGCTCTTCCATGTTATGAGTGTTTTAAGAAAGGAAGTGTGGGGTTCTATGGGAAGGTGTGGAAAGGATTTGAGCTGGATTAGGGCAGTCAGGGAAGACGTTCCTGAAGAAGTACTTCCTAAATGGAGATGTGAGGATGAGCAGGAGTTCAGAAGTGAGAGATGGAGGGCATAGGAAGAGCCCTGGAGGAGGCAGCACATATGAACATGTGAGGCTGATTGATCCAAGAAACCTTCAGAAGAGTTACTCCATATGGCTGAATCTTGGCAGATAGACAGAAGAAGACAATGTGGGACAAATAGGCTGAGCCTATCTTATAAATAATGAGTTTAGACTTTATAAAGAGGGTAATTGGAAGTCCTTAGGGTTTTAAAAACAAAGACATTGGCAATTCAGATACACCCTCTGTCCATAGTTTGGCCCATGATGAGTGGATTAAAGTTGAATCCAGTTATCCTGTCTTTTTCCTCCCCATCCTCCACTCATTCCACATGGAGCTAATTATGCCACAGCAGCTTCCAGAGTGCTGTGCCTTGTCTTGGGTTTTGAAATTTGTTCATTAGGCCAAGAATTTATTGATAACTATTAACAGCATAAGATTTGCCCTGCGTTTATAAATTCAGATCCTCTCTGGATGCCTAGGCAAATTTATTCATGAATAACCTTAGATTCTGTCTCCTGAGACTGCATAGAGAAAGCATGGTGTTATTTTCAGATTTCTCATGTAAGCTTGATGGTGCGGTTCTTACTGAATCTCAGCAACCAGAGTCTCTCCGTGTTCTTTCACTTTATTCTTGTAGCAGGGCTACAGGTGAGATGAATGGGTAGGATTGGTATTTTCTTTCCCACAGTTAAGGGAATAGATCACTTCCTTAGCTATCAACTTAAAGGCTCTACTATGGACTAGTTGTTTGTTGTTTAGTTAAGTCCTGTCTGACTCTTTGCGACCCCACACCCTGTAGCCCACTAGGCTCCTCCGTCCATGGGATTTTCCAGGCAAGAATACCAGAGTGGGTCACCATTCCCTTCTCCAGGGGATCTTCCCAACCCAGGGATGGAACCTGCATCTCCTGCATTGGCAGGCAGGCGCTATACCATTGAGCCACCAGGGAAGCCCACGCTGTGAACTAGAAGAGTGACCTATTTAATAGTGAACCACTATTAAAGTGAAATGCAGTTTCCATGGCCATTTCTTTTGATCCCCTCAGTGACACTCTTGGCAAGGATTTTCCAACTCTGATTTTATGAAGAAGAAACCAAGGCTCTGTGAGGTTAAGTGATTGTCCAGTGTTCACACTGCTGAAGGAAGGGGCCTGAGCATGGGCTCTTGTCTAACACTCAGAAATGAATTGTCCAAGGAGACACACATGCTAACAAAGAAAGAAACTTTATTGAGAAAGCTCCCCTGGGTGGAGTAGGAAGGTAAAGGAGCCCAGGAGAACTGCTCTCCCACGTGGCTCGCAGTCTCAGGTTTTGTGGTGATGGGTTTAGTTTGCAGATTGTCTCTGTCCAATCGCTCTGACTCAGGGTCCTTCCTGGTCGTGCACTCATTGCTCAGCCAAGATGGTTCCACTGAGAAGAATTCTGGGAGGTTGGTAGGACATGTGGACTTGTGTCTACTTCTGGTTGGTGGTGGCCCATTAGTTCCATACCCACTCCAGTATTCTTGCTTGAAGAATCCCAGGGACGGCGGAGCCTGGTGGGTTGCTGTCTATGGGGTTGCACAGAGTTGGACATGACCAAAGCGACTTAGCAGCAGCACCAGCAGCATTAGTTCCATGTTCCTTTCCAGGACCTCCTGTCATAATCCAACTCATGCGAATCGTCCCTGTGGTAACCGGCCAGAGTGGGCAGTTTTGGTCAGTAGTTCCCCTAAGATCATAGCTCTGAAATACCCTTGGAAAACTGAAAATAAAATGGATATGTTTGGTCTCAATGACAAATGATCTTGTCTCTCCACACTTTTTTGGGTCATTATCACCATTCCTGAAAGTTGTCATGGCGATGTCCCTCTGGTCCCTTGGGCTTTCTATTTTTTTCCTCCAATCTCCTTATCTGGCCCATCATGCCTTGATAAACTCATTTGTGGTTTCTAGTCTTGGGCCACTAGTGCTTCTGCCATCAAGGGCTCTTTGCTCTTATATGATAGTGTAGCAGGAAATAAATGCAGATCTGAATTTCAGAAACCTGTGTTCTCTTCCTGACTCTGACCTTGCAATGTAAGATGAGTGATTCTGGGCATTTCATTCCACTTTGTGGAGGCTTTCATGGCCCCATCTCTGATGCAGAGATTAGCATTCGGAAGGTTATGACCAACCTAGATAGCATATTCAAAAGCAGAGACATTACTTTGCCAACAAAGGTTCGTCTAGTCAGGGCTATGGTTTTTCCTGTGGTCATGTATGGATGTGAGAGTTGGACTGTGAAGAAGGCTGAGCGCCAAAGAATTGATGCTTTTAAACTGTGGTGTTGGAGAAGACTCTTGAGAGTCCCTTGGACTGCAAGGAGATCCAACCAGTCCATTCTGAAGGAGATCAGCCCTGGGATTTCTTTGGAAGGAATGATGCTAAAGCTGAAACTCCAGTACTTTGGCCACCTCATGCGAAGACTTGACTCATTGGAAAAGACCCTGATGCTGGGAGGGATTGGGGGCAGGAGGAGAAGGGGACGACAGGGGATGAGATGGCTGGATGGCATCACTGACTCGATGGACGTGAGTCTGAGTGAACTCCGGGAGTTGGTGATGGACAGGGAGACCTGGCGTGCTGTGATTCATGGGGTCGCAAGGAGTCGGACACAACTGAGCGACTGATCTGATCTGATCTCTACTTTAAATGAAGGGAGATCTTAAGACAGGCAGCCATCAGGGCTTTTGAAGGACTATTCCTGTATTTATTTAGACTTCAAGTCAGTATCCTCATGACTTCCAGGTGTTCTTATGATTAAAAACTAAGCTATGGCCTCCAAGGCCTGTCAAGGTCCACACCCCTGCACATCCCCAACCTCATTTGGTATCCCTAGACCCTTTATTTCTTGTGCTCCATTTCTACTGGCTTCCGAGTGTTTCTTAAAATATTCAAGCTTCCTCCTGCTGAAAGGTTTTTCTCATAGCCTCTCTTTGCCCTGATACCTCTTACCACCCTCTAGTTAACATCTACTCATTCCTTTTGTCGCAATCAATGAGCACTTCCTCAAGGGAGCACTTCCTAGCCCTTAGAATAGCCTTGGCTGCTGTGTGCTCTCATAGTACCGTATATCATTCCTCTGTAACAGTGGTCAGTCATGCCTGCTAAGTTGCTTCACTTGTGTCCAATCTTTGCAACTCTATGGACCGTAGCCCACCAGGATCCTCTGTCCATGGAATTCTCTAGGCAAGAGCTGGAGTGTGTTGCCATGCCCTCCTCCAGGAGATCTTCCCAACACAGGAATCAAACCCACGTCTCTTATGTATTCTGCATTGGGAGGCGGAGTCTTTACCACTAGCATCACCTGGGAAGCCCTAACAGTGGCCATAGTTACTTGCATTTAGCGTTGTGATTAACTGATTGATGTCTGTCTTATTCACTGGATCATAAACCTGATGATGGAGACCAAGTTTGCCTTTGTGAATTCTTGTAATCTCGGTAACTAGCACTTAGGTGCTCAGTGGTACCTGCTGAAGTTGGAACTTGTTTAGTTAATACTTTCTAACATACTGAGCTACAGTATGGGGGATTCAATTGCCCTTGAATTGTCCTGGTCCCGGCATCAAGGATCCACTTGTTTTGTTTTTGTTATGGTTTTTTATTGAAATATAGTTGCTCTATAATGTTGTGTTAATTTCTGCTGTACAACAAAGTGTATCAGCTATGTACATATACATACATCCCCTCCCTCTTGGACCCCTCACCGCTCACCCCACAATTCTACCCATCTGGATCAGCACAGAGCACTGAGCTGAACCTGTGCTGCACGGCAGCTTCCCACTAGTGGTCTATTTCACACATGGTAGTGCATATATGTCACCCAATCTCCCAGTTCACCCCACCCCTACTTCCCCTGCTGTGTCCACACATCCGTTCTCTATGTCTGCCCTATGTCACAGGGCACACGTGGAATCAAGGATCCACTTTTATTAGAATTTAAACCAATACTTCGTAAGACCAGAGAGTATGATCAGATTTTATATAGATTTCTATGAATTAAAGGAGTTCTAAATTGTATGTTTATATGGAATTCTGATCCTGTTCAGATCAATTCGAAACTCTGTATTTAATACAAAATATTGCAGAATTCTTGTTTAGTTAATACTTTCTAAATACTATAGGATTGAATTATGTTTATTAAAGTTAGTTGGCTAGTGGAAGGTGAACATTACAGGAGAAAGCATGTAGTATTAGTATTAGTTTACTATGGTGGCTATAAGTGTAGGTTCTAGCATCAGACCTCTTCAGATCAAATACTGCATAGTCATAGGTGACCTTGTATAAATTATTTAGTTTCCTTCTGTTTTCTTACTTGTAAAATACAAAAAAAAAATAGCAACTTCCATCTAAAATTGATAAGGATAAAATAAAAAATAATCTTTGCAAACTTCATAGCATAGCCCTGGACATAAAGTAAGGATCTAATGAGTATTAGGTCTTACATAATTAAGGGATTAATGTAGTGTATTATTAAATTGTTAAGGAATTAATAAATATTCATTGATGTGCTTTGGTATTTTTTGAAAACCACAGGCCCTATATTTTTGCAATACTTCCAGTAGAAAGTCATGATTTTTGATGACATCTAGACATTCATTGAAAATATCCATGCAGAACCTTGAAAGACGTTAACATCTTTGACAGAAAACAAGGAAGTCAGTTCTTTTAGGGAAGAAAAGATCTTGATGACTCCACTTTCTTTTTGATGATCCTCACATGCTTCTAATTTTTCTTTGCCCACCATGGGAACATTTTTTGTCATCACTTTTTAAAATCACAAACACTCCCACATCTTGTCTGGGTTCTTATGGTAACCTTATACCTTTTCCTAAAGTGGTGAAAGCAGGCAGGTATTCTGACATTTGGAAAAATGAGGTTTGCAGTTATTTTTAGACTCAAATAGCAGCGGCAGGTTTCCATCTTTAGGAACTGTAGGAACCCTCCCTCCCTTATGTCTGGGACAAAGTAATGACTTCAATGGAGTAATGGCTTGCCATTCATAAACTTTATCCCACCGATGACTACTTACCTCCTTAGTGGTCTTTGTATTACGCTATTTTGTCTTTTTAGTATTAAGAGCAGGAGGCCCCAGTTGTTCTTCACATTTGATCATTTTTTCTTCTTCAACTAGAAGAAAATGAGAAGCAGGGGCAGGCTACTCTCACGGCTAAATTGTTCCTGCTAATAAAACTACAGGAGCTGTACATCAGGGTGTCTTCCATAAATCAGCCTTGGGGAGAATTAGGTGCTGAGAGATGGAGGAACGATGTTTAATCATCACTTGTAGGAAATCATTAGCTGCACACCCTCATTCCGCTACTTGCCCATTCATCATTCGCCAATCGCTAGTTTTCCCCCAGACCATTAACATTTCTCAACGACTTTCTAAATGCAGAGAAAAACCGCAGAAGGGGTGAAGGATGGGGGGACATTATGGAAACACACAACTGAGAGATGTCTCTGCTGCTTGCCTCCTGCTCCCGTGAATGTAAATGGACCAACGTAAGAGCAAAATGATCGATACCTTGGCCAGCCAGATGCTGCCGCGAGAGCTAAGGAAGAGTTTGCCTCCTGTCTGCCTCTTCCCTCTGTACAAATAAATAACCCAGATGCTGTTCCCTTGGCTTTGTGGAAGGCAGCTCTGTCTTTTCTTTGTTACCATAACCTCATGATGGTCAAGGGAAATGAAGAGATTAACTGGGTGGTAGAGGAGTAGCAGCTTGGGCAATTAATTGGCTCTCCCTAAATTTGCTTCCCCCAGCCTAGAGAGTCATAACTGAAGAAGTTGTTGCTGTTGACTATGCTGGCGTAGTCGCTATGCTGTGTCTGACTGTTTACAACACCATGGGCTGCAGTTCACCAGGCTTCCCTGCCCTTTACCATCTCCTGGAGTTTGCTCAAACTCGTATCCATTGAGAGTACTGAGAATTTTTTATCCTTGATAAATAGAAGCAGGAAATGTTGCTAATAATTTGTGCTCAACAAATCAGAGGTATTAAAAAATATAAAAATGCTCATTTTATTGAAAAGTGCATATTTAAAGAAGATGGGAAAATAGATGAAATGGTAGTCTAAGAGCAATTTCTAGGAGGTCTATAGGACTTTAGAGATTATAGTCCCTGCTGCTTCAGGTTATGTTATTTCTAAGGCCATCAGATCAGTCGCTCAGTCGTGTCCGACTCTAGGGTTCCTTTTTTGCTGATGGAGGTAAATGCCTAATGCAACTCTTAGCTTTACTGACCAGGATTATTGTCACTTGTCAGGAGATGGATCAAAAATGGAATGAAGTGAGGGAGAGATTACGTTCCATGGGTAGGAAATGAACAGACAAAGGTTGGGGGGTGAATGTGAACACATGTGGCAGAGTATGTCTGATGGGGAGAGGTGGAGGGAAACAGAGGAGTTGGCATGCTTAGATGGTCTTTCTGAGGAACAAGAAAGTAGGTTCGATTAGAAAGTTAATCCAGTTGCCACTGCTTGGGGCTATTGAGCCTTGCAATAGACCTGCTTCCAGAAATAAACCAGGGGTTGCAATGGAGGGAGATAAAGGCAGAAAGAAACAAAACAGTACATGTAGCTGTACGTGTAGGTAGAGGACGATCCAATATGAGCTATACATGGATGCAGTCATATGTAGTAAAAGTTTATTAATGCATATATATATGGAATCTGGAAAAATGGTACTGATGAACCCATTTGCAGGGCAGAAAGAGAGATACAGACATAGAAGATGGACTTGTGGACAGAGCAGATGAAGGGGAGAGTGGGACAAGCTGGGAGAACAGCACTGACATGAACACACTACCATGAGTAAGCAGAAAGCTAGAGGGAAGCTGTGTATAGGGAGCCCAGCTCTGTGCCCTGTGATGACCCAGATGAGTGGGATGGGGTACAGGTGGGAGGGAAGTACGAGAGGAGGAGATATATGTATAAATGTAGCTGATTCACTTCACTGTACAGCAGAAACTAACACAACATTGTAAGGCAGTTATACTGCAATTTAAAAATGAAGATCTCTGGTGGTGGGTTTGAGGGAGGGCATCAACTTTCTTCTTTTTTATTCAGTTTCTCAAACATTCTGTGTTGATCACATTGTGCATGCGTGCTAAGTCACTTCAGTCATGTCCAACTCTTTATGACCCCGTGGATACCAGGCTCCTCTGTCCATGGGATTCTCCAGGCAGGAATACTGGAGTGGGTTGCCATTTCCCTTTCTAGGGGAACTTCCCCACCCAGGGATCGATCCTGCATCTCCTGCATTGGCAGGTAGATTCTTTACCACTAGGGCCACCTGGGAAACCCATTGATCACTTTACTTTAAAAAAAAACATTCATTGAAGAAATATATATCTCTTGAAATGTAAAAATAAAATAAAAACATCATAATACAGAAACATGTTGTTGCATGTGGGGTTACCCAAGGAGTCAGATAGAAATAGAATGTGGGCATTGGCTGAAATAGTTAACTGAGTGTGTCTAATGCTCTGTTTGTGTGTATGTGTATTTGTGTAACAAGGATCTGAGACAAGTATGTAAACCGTTAACATGTATTAAATTTATAAAATGAGGAAGTACATGGGTCCCTGTTATTAATCCTCCATACTTGTTGTATATTTAAGTTACCTTTTGGTATTAAAAAATTTAAAAATAAACATATTTTTTATAATTAGCAAGAATGTGATAATAGTGTTATAGATTTCATAATCTACTTTAAGGGTACTTTGTTTTCTAACATAATTTTATTAATGTCACTTTGCCTCAGTGGCTGAGGTCATTAAGAATAATGACATTTCTAATTCATTTTGATCTGGAAGTTTTTGTTTTTTTTTAAGATCTTGCAGGTGAAGAGTAAAGTGTCTTTTTAATGTTAATTTGGGCCAACTTTGAGCTGTGTAGATGTAGATTATACAGAAAACACCTGATTATTCAGTCTGCACTCTGATGAACCTATTTCCAGACAATGACAGAAAGCACAGAATATCTGTAATCAGTTCCTCTAGGATGGCTTTGATTCCCCAAGAGCTGTTCCAATTAGAGGTGGGAAAATGGCAAGATGGTGGACTTGTGTTCTTAGGAAAAACTAGAGTACTAGGCAGAGAAGGCAATGGCACCCCACTCCAGTACTCTTGCCTGGAAAATCCTATGGGGAGCGGAGCCTGGTAGGCTGCAGTCCATGGGGTCCCTAAGAGTCGGACATGACTGAGCGACTTCACTTTCACTTTTCACTTTCATGCATTGGAGAAGGAAATGGCAACCTACTCCAGTGTTCTTGCCTGGAGAATCCCAGGGACGGGGGAGCCTGGTGGGCTGCCATCTATGGGGTCGCACAGATTCGGACACGACTGAAGTGACTTAGCAGCAGCAGAGTACTAGGAAATGTGGTGAGACCCACAGGGTGTGTGTTTTGGTGGGAATGGGCTTGAATCTGTTCTGCCCCGTGCCATGATGTAGATCCACATTAGGATGACATGGGTGGTTTTCTATATTTGAAAACGACACAGGTCCAGAGCAGGAAAGCACTTGAGTTGTGCTATTTTTCCCTTTTCTTTTCTTTAAGGATTTTTTTCTGATGTGGACAATTTTTAGATTCTTCATTGAAGTTGCTACAGTATTTCTCCTGTTTTATATTTTGTTGTTGTTTTTGGCCACAAGACATATGGAACCTTAATCCCTGACCAGGGATCGAACTCGAACCCCCTACATTGGAAGTTTTAACCACTGGACTGCTAGGGAAGTCCCTTGCTGTTTTTGCTGATAGTTGGGACTCTGTCCTGTTCCCTTTCATGATTGTCCTTAAAATAAATCTTTTTTGTAAACACATGATTACTGTGTTCTTAGTTAGTGACCATGCACTGTGAGAGACACAGGGACACAGTCAATCCAGGCCGTTTCATCAGGAGTCACGTGAGAAAGAGAAGCAGGTGACAAACCTGCGATCCCAACTTTGTGAGCTCTGTTGTTGAAGACACTCAGTGTTCTAGGGTGGGACAGGAAGGGTACCCACGGTACACCTGGTGGGTCAGAGAAAACATCCTGGAGAAAGTAGCACCTTTTCTTTTATTGGCTAAATAAGAAAGATGATGGAGTGTGTAGGGTAGGGCTCTCCAGAAATTTGAATCAATAGGATATATAGAGATCTAGTGTGTGTGAGTGTGCTCAGCCATGTCCAACTCTTTGCGACCCTGTGGACTGTAACCCACCAGGCTCCTCTGTCCATGGAATTTTCTATGGAATTGGTTGCCCTTTCCTACTCCAGAGAATCTTTCCAACCCAGGGATTGAGGCCGCATCTCCTGAGCCCCCTGCATTGGCAGGCAGAATCTTTGCCACTGCACCACCTGGAAGTCTACTGGGTTGGCCAAAAAGTTTGAGTTTTTCCATAACATATGGAATACAGTTAAGTCCCATACATATGCATGTTCACTTCAAGTTTAGAACTTTGAAAGGTGCCTATGTGTCAGGTGTGAGTTCTATCAGGAGGGCAAATCACAGCTTGCCCTCTGTCTCCTATTGCTGACGACCCTTCAGCTCTACCGTCTCCCACCTCCTCTTCCTCCTCCATCAGGAACTCTTCTGGCCTGTTCACTCTGTGCCAGCCCCTGTGTGCCATCTGTTGTACTGTACTTCTATACTTTTCAAGGTACTGTACTGCAAGATGAAGAATATTTTTTGTGTTTATGTATTATTTATGTGAACAGTATTATAAACTGATTATAGCACAGTACTATATAGCTGATGGTGTTAGTTAAGTATCTTGGCTCAAGCCATTACGGAGGCCAAGATATCCCACCAACTCCAAGCTGGAGACCCAGGAAACCTGGTGGTATAATTTGGTCTGAGTCCAAGGGCCTGAGAGTCAGGAGTGCTGATGCTTGATGGCAAGATGAGATGATGTCTTACCTCAAGCAAAAAGGGCAAATTCACCCTTCCTTCATCATCTTGTTCTTCCAACCCTTAAAGGATTGGAGGGTACCCCACCTGCACTGGTGAGGATGCACTTCACTTGGTCTCCCATTCAAATGCTATGCTCTTTGGGAAACACCCTCATAGGCACACCCAGAAATGATGTTTTACCAGCTATGTGGGCAGGCTTCCTAGATGGCTCAATGATAAAGAATCCACCTGGCAATGCAGGAGATGCAGGAGACTTGGGTTCAATCCCCTGGAGGAGGAAATCACAATCCACTCCAATATTCTTGCCTGGGACATCCCATGGACAGAGGGGCCTGGTGAGCTACAGTCCATGGGGTCACAAAGAGTCAGACACGACTGAGCATGCATGTGTGCAGCCATCTGGGCATCCCTTAGCCTAGTCTACTTGACATACAAAATTAACCCAAATGGAGCATATTTCACATATGTGGAGCAGTACTTTCAAATACCTGGAGCTGTAAGGGGCTGAGGTATGGTTGATAATGTTTAGTCATTAAGTCATGTCCAACTTTTGAGGTTTGGCAGAAAATATTGAAGTACAGAATATAGTCATGGCGTGATGTTGAAACATTTTGAGGTGGTAATGACTGGATTTCTGCTTTAAAAATAGAATCCTTCTTATAATGTAGATGCTTCCCTATTGGAGGATGAGGCTGGAGACAAAAATATATTTGTGGCTAGGAGGTAAATTATACCTCCTAGCAATAAAACATAAATTAACCAGAATGATAGGGATCTTATAAGACCTTCTGGCTTCAGAGTGCTTTCAGTAGACTGAACTAGATAGAGTCACTAGGTTATGTGGAAGAAAGGAAGAATACAACCTAGCTTGTAATTGTTGCTGTCGTTCAGTTGCAAGTTGTGTCCAACTCTTTGTGACCCCATGCACCACGTAGCCTGCCAGGCTCCTTTGTCTATGGAGTTCTCCAGGCAAGATTCTTCAGGGAATCTTGTCCATGGGATTCTCCAGGCAAGAATACAGAAGTGGGTTGCCATTTCCTTCTCCAGGGGATCTTCCCATACTAGGGATCAAACCTGGGAAGCCCACAACCTAGGTTAAAGTAGTTCTAGCACTTTCCCTTCATCCGGGTGTTTTCCAAAGAGTCATTTCTAAGGAGAAAGGGGCATCAGAGGATAAGGTGGTTAGATATCATCACTGATTCAATGGACATGAATCTAAGCAAACTCCAGGAGATAATAGAGGGCAGAGAAGCCTGACACAGGAGATCGCAAAGATCTGGACACAACTTAGTGACTGAACAACTTCCAGCTCCTTAACACCCAGGTTTGTTGTAATATCTCATAATAGTAATAATAACAACCACAACCAATGCGTACTGAGTTCTTTCTATGTGCCAGGCATTATTCTAAGAGTTCATGTGTTTTTTCTCACTTAACTCTCACAACAACCCAATAAAATAGCTTGCAGTTCTCTCATTTAAGAGACAAAGCCAGAGAGATTAAATAATTTTCCCAGGACCACAAGGCTAGCTGATGAGTGTAGCCAGGGGTCAAACCCAGGCAGTCTGCCCCCAGAAACTCTACTCTTACTCCCGTGCTATCCCACTTTCTATATCAAAACCATTTTGTGTTTCCACTTTCAAAGTCATTCCACTATTTTTGCTTGTTTGATTGTTTATATGTTACTTGGAATATGTTTTCTTTAGACCACACACTGATCTTTTGATGATGATATAACCTGATGATTTTGTACATCTAATGCTGACTGCTTGACAAGTTGATAATTGATGTCATCATTAAACTCATTGGTAATGAAATTATTTCATTTAACATTTTTATTTCATTCTAGACCCATCAATTATAAGACATACAAAATTTATATGAAAAGATAGATGGGCATATAAAATGTTTCTAATATAGAAGAACAAGTCATAGTGATTTATATTTCAGTGTGGAGATTCTCTTATTCATCCATCTATCCATTCATTTGTCAAATATCTATTGAGTGCTAACTCTGTGCTGGATGTGGCTAATGTACTAGCGATATAAAATCAAAAAGACATGGTCCTAACCCTCCAAGATCTCTCAGTCAGCCGGGCCTAATCAAATTCCTATTTCTGCTGCTGTCTATAATGTGAGACAGCAATGAGAATAAGGAAGCCTTCACAGCAAAACTTCTATTTAGTGAAGTCAAGAAATAAAATTAAGTCAAAAGTCAGAGACGATTAGAATTTTTAATCTTTTTTTTCTTAACATTTTTTTTATGGATGTGGACCATATTAAGAATCTTTGGAATTTATTAAAATATTGTTTGTATTTTCTGTTTTGGTTTTTGGCCACAAGGTATGTGGAATCTTAGCTCCCAGACCAGGGCTGGAACCTGCACCCTCTGCATTGAAATGTGAAGTCTTAACCACTGGATCCAGGGAAGTGATAATAATCTTTTTTTCTTTTTAAAGAAAAATCGTGGCAAGAGTATCTCAACACATACACACACACACACACAAAACTGCTCTGAGAATCTACTGCCAAGCTAAAGAGCCCCTTTTTAAAATCTAGTTGGATAGACAAGAAGAAAAGCAAAAAATGATGACCCAGACATTATGATTTGGGGTAAATTAGTAAAAAGGTCTATATTAAAATTTAACTAGAAAATTTATGTTGCATTAAAAAGTAATTGTATTTAAGAATTAATGAAAAAGTATCCAGTTGTGTCTAAGCCTTACTTCTCTGAACAATTGTTTGAAGTATTTTTTTAAACATAATTAGCAATAGGTGAAGTTCCAATTGCTAAATATATTTTTTAAGAGGGCTTTACTGTGCAGAGATGAGCCCTGAAAAATCAAGGAAAATAGATAGCTGCAGTTTAACCTCTGGTCATCAAGTGCAGCAGCAAGGCAAGCATTCTGGCGATGCAGAGAGGAGGCACATAGACTATTCAGCCTTTGTCTTATGTGATTATATATTATTCTAAAACAAGTAAAGCTAAACTAGGGGAAGATAGCTTCCACCCGCTCTTTGCTTCTTTGTATTCCTCTTATTGTGGCTCAGATGGTAAAGAATCTGCTTGCAATGTGGAAGACCCAGGTTCCATCCCTGGGTCAGGAAGATCCCCTGGAGAAGGGAATGGTGACCCACTCCAATATTCTTGCCTGGAGAATTCCATGGATAGTGGGTCCTGGTGAGCTACAGTTCATGGGTTTGCTAAGAGTCAGACAAGTCTGAGCAACTAACACACACACACACACACACACACACACATTCCTCTTACTATAAGAACCTTAGCATGCTTTTTGCTATTATTAGATTCCCTAATAACAAATGCAGAGTAGACTTGTTACCAAAAGTATGATTTGAAGTTCAGAGCATAGCAAATATTCCAGAGTCAAATGGACGCAGAATCCCTATCTTGAAAGAAATAATAGAGCATTTTTTGAGCTCCAAATGGGTTTCCCTGGTGGCTCAGCTGGTAAAGAATCTGCCTGCAATGCAGGAGACCTGGGTTTAATCCCTGCATTTGGGAAGATCCCCTGGAGAAGGCTACCCACTCCAGTATTCTGGCCTGGAGAATTCCATGGACTATATAGTCCATGGGGTTGCAAAGAGCTGGGCATGAGTGAGTGACTTTCACTGTTGAGCTCACAGTGTTTTGTGGGCTCATTTGACTTAGAGTTCTCATTGACTTCTCATGAATTTATTAATGTTCCCATTTTAGAGTTGAGAAAATTGAGTCTTGCCTCTGAGGTTTCTCCCCAACTTCACACAGTCCATCAGAAGAAGAGAAGTTTTAGAGTAAGATTCTCTGATGTCACAACTGGGGACTATTTCTTATTCTTGATGTACTCACTAGTAGTTTTCTGAAAAATCTTCCACTATCTCTCTGATGACATAAGAGGCCAAAGTTGAGAAGTCAGGCAAACTTGTGTTCCATTCAAATGTGAGATCTTGCAGAAATCAACTCAACGGTAGGAAACGTACAGACCTCTTCTTCCCCTTGCCAGAGAATATTTACTTATATTCTAGAGTGAAAATTCAATTTAACCCTCCCCCTACCCCCTGTCCAACTCCAACATTGTCTTTCTCTCTGGAGTTTAGGGTAGACGACCTATGAACAGCTCTACTTTCAGGGTGCTCAGCTACAGTATACCCACTGCATGTGCTGGAACCATCAAGCCCTCACTGGATCTGGGGATTGGGCACTGGGAATTGATATAACATATTTCTCTGGCAGCTGCTTTTGCTGTGAGTAATAATCTGTCTTTATCTCTGACCGGGAGGTCTCATGTTAGCTGGCAAGTAGGTTACAATCCCATGTGTGTGTGCTCAGTCACTCAGTCATACCCTACTATTTGTGACCCCATGAACTGTAGCCCACCAAGCTCCTTTGTCTATGGTATTTCCCATGTAAGAATACCGGAGTGGGTTTCCATTTCCTCTTCCTGGGGATCTTCTTGACTCAGGGATTGAACCCATGTCTCTTGTGTCTCCTGCATTGGCAGGTGGATTTTTTACCAATGTGCCACCTGGGAAGACCAGTTTACAATTCCATACTGTCCACAATGTCTAGCATAGTGCTATATTTTTAATGTTTAATCACCAATGGCTTTTTGAAAGAGGACTTACTATACATGAGAGATTCTTCTAAGCCCCTTGGGACACAGCATTAAGTTCCATAGAAAGGCTCCTGATCTGTGGGCTTACATTCCAGGGCATGAGTAAACAACAAGTTAAACAGATAATTTTTATCTGATGATAGCTTCCCTGAAGGAAATCTAACAGTAAACCTTGGGATAGTGAGTGACTTGATTTGGGATAGAGGCTAGTCTAGCCAGGACAGATATGACCTCTTTGTATATTGAAAGTCGCTCAGTCATGTCCAACTCTTTGTGACCCCATGGACTGAACAGTCTATGGAATTCTCCAGGCCAGAATACTAGAGTGGGTATCTTTTCCTTTCTCCAAGGGATCTTTCCAACCCAGGGATCGAATCCAGGTCTCCCACGTTGCAGGCAGATTCTTTACCAGCTGAGCCACAAGGGAAGTCTCTTTAGACTGTTGAGAAAGTCATAGTAAGACAGTGGTTCTTGTTGTGGTATTGTTCAGTCGCTAAGTCATGTCCGACTCTTTGTGGCCCCGTGAACTGTAGCACGCCAGGCTTCCCTGTCCTTCACTACCCGTGGTTCATATACAAGGTTGATTCTGTCCTCAGAGGAGACATACGGCAATGTCTGGACACACTTGTGATTGTCATGAATGAGGGAAGGTGGAATTACTACCAGCATCTACTGGCCAGAGGCCAGGGATGCTGCTGAACATTCTACAATTCCTAAGACTCTTACACAGCAAAGAACTACCAGATCCAAAATGAGCATAGGGCTGAGACTTAGAAACCCTGTAAAAGGGTCACAGCACTGACTCTGGTGTAAAAAGACACTGTGATTGCATATTTGGGAAGTTAATAACTTAATGAAGAGTGGCGGAGCTGCCAGAGAAGCGCTGAGTAAGGACTGTCCTTTGAGCTGATTCATAGAGATAGTTAGGAGTTTTCCAGGTAGAAATGAGGGACATTATAGGACTAGACTCTCTCAGTGGCTGGGGTATATGGCATAGGTTTCCTACCAGAGAACTTCCCAGTCCCCAAGGATACTGGGGACCCCATTATAGTAGGATATAAGAAGTAGTTCAGGTAAGGAGAGGTCTCTACATACCTACCACGTTCAAGCATCTCTCTGTGTTAGGGACAAGGGAGCAGACTGGTCAGCTCTTCTCAAACCAGTTTTCTGTTCATCTTGGGCACACACCTAAATTACCTATCTCACCTCCACTCTCAGGAAGCAACGGCCATATGACTGGGTGTAGGTGTGAGCAGGGGGGTGTCCACCTCCAGGCCCTACTCACAAAGCCACACGTGGTCCTCACTCTTTTTCCCAGCCAGTGGGCGGAAGCAAAGGACTATAAGCCCCCAAAAATGGAGGTCTCGAATGATGGAAGGAGGCTAGACCATGCATCACTGCATGAAAAACACTGTGCTGGAACTTACTTGAGCAAAAGCCAAGATTTTATGGTAGTAGGCCCCTGGGATTTCAGGCTTGAACTATCATAGCAAGATAGCATATATTGGTGCATATATATGGAATTTAGGGAAAACGGCACTGATGAACCTATTTGTAGGGCAGGAACGGAGACAGACATAGTGAATGGACTTATAGGCATGGTGGCGGGGGAAGGAGAGGGTGGGATGAATTGAGAGAGTAGCATTGGCATACATACTCTCCTTTGTATAAAATAGACAGCTAATGGGAAGCTGCTGTATAGCACAAGGAGCTCAGCTTGGTGCTCTGTGATGACCTAGAGGGGTGGGATGGGATGGGAGTTGGAGGGGACATATGTATACATATAGCTGATTCACTTAGCTGTACAGCGGACTCTAACACAACATTGTAAAGCAATTATTCCAGTTTAAAAAAAATAAAGAAGTGATACTATAATTAGTATAGATAGTGCTAAGTATTTTAGGTTCAATATTCCTAATCCTTTCAATGACTTTGCAATACAGTTGCTATTACCCATATTTTAAACATATGAGAAAGGGCTCCAAGGGATTAAATAACAGATACTAGTAACTGGAGAAAATTAGGAATTGAATGTACGATCTTTCCAACATGCTAAATAGCTATGCACTATCCTTGTGGAAGAAGTAGCTTTGAATGACTGTGTAACTTTATGGAGGGAGAGCTTCTCTAAACTGGTTTGCGTCTTTCCTAGCCTTCCCTTTTTCTTCTGGTTTGGAGGATGAACAGGCAGCTTTCTTCCAACTCGTCATGCCTGGTGTAGGACACCACTGCAGTGTTCTCATCATCTAAAATATTTGACTCAGCACAAGAGGTAGCGTGATTGGTGAATAGAAACCATTCTTGCATAAGTGGTACCTTTCTTGTCAGACACAAAGGGATGAATACAGAAGCTTCACAAATACTGTTGCTTATCATTTCCCTTATGTCTTTTCCTTCAATGAATTGAAAATTTACGTGAAGCAAAGGGCCTGCTATGTCTTCCAGCTGCTGGAAGTCACATTTCCTAGTAGGAGAGTTTATGGCTCCCCAAGGCTGCTGGAAGAAGGAGTTACCAATAATCAGATAGTGTCATAAAGGAGACACGTGTTTCCATGAATGAGCTCTGGGTAAGCCTAGGAGCTCTTCTGTGGTCAGAGGTGAGATCAGGGCCTGAGAGGAGCAGCCTTTCTCTCTCTGATATGACACATCTTAACAACAACAAAAAGACCAGTTCCACCGGGTCTCAGAGTGCAGGAAACAAGGCCAGGAAAACACGTGGCCTTGGTTTGCCAGTCTGCCCAGCATCTTTGGGAAACTATCGGTCCTCCGTTCTTAGTCCTTGAAAATTACCTGGGACTGAGCATGACCTTCTATTTCCAGAATTGGGCAGCTGATCTAGACTAGACTCATTACTTATTTCTGTCTCCATCTCCCACCTCTGATCCCAGACACACTGACTGTTATAAGAACAGCCATATTGCCTAAGCAACACCAGTAGCGATTATCCTTAGGGCCAAAGTTCTCTCTGATTATAGATATATCTAATTAGCTGGGCCAGGTAATCCTTGGGGCATCAGGGATATTCCTTAAGGAGAACTTAACAGGGAACTCAGTTTGGTGGTCTGTGATGACCTAGAGGGGTGAGTTGGGGAAGGGAGGTTCAAGAGGGAGAGGACATATGCATTCTTATGGTTGATTTATGTTGTCATACAGCAGAAACTAGCACAACATTGTAAGGCCATTAACCAATTAAAAATAAACTTTAAAAAAACTTGAAAAGAATAAAAAGAGCTTAAAAATGCAAACTCACAGAAGAAAGCAGTCTTAGAAGATTTGAGGAAAAAAATACTCAGATCATATTATTTGAGATTATATCTAGAAATATAGTCATCAATGAAATAAACCAAATGTTCTAAGTTTTCAGTTTTAGGGAAACTGCATTTTCTTTTTGTGTCTAAGTTAATTTGAATTGGGCTTGTTCTCATTTGCAACCTAAAGGAACATTTACAGGGCATGTTCCTCTAGGCGAAGATAAGAATTTGAACCTTTTCCCCTCAAAAACAATGAGAAGTCATTGAAGGATTTAAGCTAGAGACATGCTTAAGTCTGTGTTTCAAAGAAATCACACTGGCTGCACTGTGGAGGGTGTATGTCAGAGGGACAGCAGTGGTGTGTGTGGAGGTGATTATGGTGATCTAGATAAGAGAGGTGAGTTGCATAGACCTGAGTAGTGAACTCAGAATGGAGAAAATAGCACACATTAGGGAGATAGTTAGGATATTAAATTAATGCATTAATCAACTAAGTATGGAAATTAAGAAGGGGAGAGTTGTTAAAAACCACTCCTGAGTTTCTAGATTGGAAAAGTGATTGAATTAGAGGGTCACCCAAGGAAAAATAGAGAAACCTACAGAAACAGCAAATGTGGAAGGGGTGTGAAGATCACAAGTTCTTTGTAAGGGATACACCTTTATCACATTCACGTGGAAATGTCAGTTACATAGCTAGAACACTGGACCCGAGTTTCAGAGAAGCACTCTGGACAGGAGATATACATTTGCAAGTCATCTATAACTGATGATAATTAAGTTTATGGGCATGTATAAAATCACAAAATAAAAGGTTAATAGTCAATAGAGAGAAGACCTGGGGCTGGGCCTTGGGGGATATATTGAGCCCAACATTTAATAGCTAAATAAAAAAGAATGAGTCTGCAAATGAAGATAGAGAAACAGTGACCAGAGAGATAGTGGGAAATCAAAGAGGCCTTTTTAAAATTAATCAACTTATTTTTTATTGAAGTAAAATTGCTTAATAACATTGTTAGTTTCTGCTGTACAACAACATGAATCAGCTATATATACATATATCTCCTCCCTCTTGAGTCTCCCTCCCAACCCCCCATCCCACCCCTTTAGGTCATCACAGTGAAGGAGATTTTTTTGTGCCAACCAAGGAAGGAGAAAAATGTTTAGGATCTTGTGGTCACAATTTCTGTTTGCTGTTGACAAGTCCAATAAGCTGAGCACTGAGAAATACTAATCAGATTTAGCCATGTGCATGCCACTGGTGACCTTAGGACCCATTTCAATACTGTTATCAGAGCTAGAGTCAGATGCAGTGGGTTGAGGAGTGAGTGAGGCATGAGAAAATGGAGACGGCTTATCATAAATAATGCTTCCAAGCCATTAAGCCCTTCAAATGCAGTAGCAAACTACCAGCAGCTAAATACTGGGTTGGCTGGAAAGATCATTCAGATTTTTCCATTTAAAAAATCTGAATGAACTTTCTCGCCAATCAAATACAGGAAAACACAGGAACTTTCTGGACAACCTAATACATACTTGAAAAATTGAGATTTGCTGTTAGATTTGCCTAGATCTCCCAGAATAATCCCAGGTGGCTCAGCAGTCAAGAATTCACCTTTCAATGTAGGAGACCCAGGAGAAGCAGGTTTGATCCCTGGATGAGGAAGATCCCCTGGAGAAGGAAATGGCAACCTACTCCAGTATCCTCGCCTGTAAAGTCCCATTGCCAGAGGAGCCTGGCGGGCTACAGTCCATGGAGTCACTACTGAGCGACTAAGCACACTCGTCCAGAATGAAGCGGGCAAGTGTGCTTGCTTCTCTGTCCATGGTACACTTACATTCAATCAGCATTTATTACATATATACCCTGTGTTAGGCTCTGGGTTATTATTGGCTTTGGGTCTTGATTTTAAAGAGCTGTCATCTAGATGTAACATAGCTTTGCAAAGATAGTGGTCTAGTTTGATGTAGTAACACAGTGAAGGAATACAGAGGAGATCTTCCTAAATGGATCAGCAAAGGCCTCCTGAAGGATGTGACAGCTGAACCAAGTCTTGAAATGTATGTGGGATTTATGTTTATCCTTGTGGAAAGATAACTCTTCCATGCGTGAATTGCATCTATAAAATATGGACGTCAATAACCCAATAGAATAAATGTATAGAAAACCAGAAGTCAGTTTACTTACATTCATCACAGGGCCTAAGCACCACGAGTTGGCTCTACATGCACTGAAAAAAGGAAAAAGCAGAGCTTTCAGGTATCTATTGAAAAGATCACTCCTAGACTTCTTATCTCTGTGGGGTTTCAGAATGAAATATATCAGCTCCACAGGGAAGCCCCTGACAGATGGGAACCTATTTAACAAACCATGGAAAATGAACAGTTTGGCTCTGAAAGGGACCACACAGTCACAGAAAAATCTATTCTCAGAGTTGTGGGTGTTGGCAGGACCCAATGACCCACATTCAGAAAAATTTGTCTATTAATTAGGGCAGGTGGTTCCATCCCAGAAGGCTCTGCCTAGCAACTGTAACCAAGAGTTTCTGCAACTTCAGTCCTGTGAAAGAACTTCAGTGTGAAAAATCAGAGTGGCATGGATAGTAATAAGAGAAGTCTCTGAGCTTGAACCTGACTGCTTTATCTGTGCTCTTATTTTTGCTTGCTCCAGATGAGTTATTTCTGACAGGCCAACAGATCCCCAAAACAGAGTCACTCTCCCTGCAAAAAACTTAAGCTCTGTGTGCTCTTTTCATCTTGCCCTTTAATCCCAGTGATGGATGGTTTCAAATAGGGATATTATAACTGTGTTTGAGGGTCAGTACAGGATGGTTCACACCTGATTCGAAGAGCCAACTCATTGAAAAAGACTCTGATACTGGCAAAGATTGAAGGCAAAAGAAGAGGATGGCAGAGGATAAGATGGTTAGATAATATCACCGACTCTATGGGCATGAATCTGAGCAAACTCTGGGAGTGAAGGACAGGGAAGCCTTGCCTGCTGTAGTCTATGGGGTTGCAAGAGTCAGCCATGACTTAGTGACTGAACTATGACAATGGGATAGCTGAGACATGGATCAGGAACAATGGCATTTTTCATGTCTTCTTGGTTTGATTCATTCATTCATGGAACAAATATTTATTTCACACTTTTCGTAGATAAGGGACATACTATTGAACAAAACAGAGTATTTCCGCTCAAAAACTTAAAATCTCAGAATATATACCTCGTATTGGGATTGCTAGGTCATATGGTAGTTGTATTCCAAGTATTTTTCAGGAGCCTCCATACTGTTCTCCAGAGTGAGTGTATCAAGTTACATTCCCACTAACAGTGTAAGAGGATTCACTTTTCTCCAGCATTTATTGTTTGTAGATTTTTAAATTATGGCCTTTCTGATCAGTGTGACATGATATGTCATCATGGTTTTAAAACCATAATTCAAAAAGATACATGTACCAATGTTTATTGCAGTGATAGTTACAATAGCCAGGACATAGAAGCAACCTAAACGTCCATCAACAGATGATTGGATGAAGAAGATTTGGTACATGTATACAATGGAATATTACTCAGCCATAAAAAGGAAACAGCATTGAGTCCTTTGTAGTTATGTAGATGGATCTAGAGTCTGCCAAACAGAGTGAAGTAAGTCAGAAAGAGAAACGAATATCACATATTAATGCATATATATGAAATCTAGAAAGATGTTCCAGATGAGCCTCTCTGCAGGGCAGGAATAGACACGCAGATGGAGAGAACAGACGTGTAGACACTGGGGGCAGTAGAGAGAGCAGGGCGGATGGGGAGAGGGGATAGACACACGTACACCACCATGTGCAAGATAGCTGTCTAGTGGGGAGCTGCTGCACAGCACAGGGAGCTCCGTGTGCTGCTCTGTGACGACCTGGAGGGGTGGGATGGGGGGAGGTGGAAGTGAGATCCTGGAGGGAGAGGATATATGCATACATACAGCTAACTCACTTCACTGTACAGCAGAAACTAACGTAACACTGTGAAACAACAGTATCTAATATAAATGCATCAAATCTATGGGAGGAGATCAGCAGTCATTTCAGTGCAGTGAGACAGTTGCTACAACAGGGAGCCTGAAGTTTAGAGAGCTCTAAGTTCAGGGAGACCTGGGAAGAGGTAGGAACCCAGTATTTGAAGAATCCTGGAAGGATGCTGTGGGAGTTAACTGTAAGGAAAATGAAGACTTTTGCATCAATGAAAAAGGAGACGGTGGTGTTCAATGAAGTGCTAACAGTGTATCAAGGCAGAAGCCGTTAGCAGGGCATATTTGTTGAATGACCAATGACTTGACATTGAGAAGGATAAAATAGGAGTACATTAAGTCCCCTACACGTGAACCTTCAAGTTGTGCAGTTTCAAAGATGTGAACTTGTGTTCTGTCGACGTCAGGAGTGAGTGACATGGCAGCTTGCCCTCCGTCTCCTGTTGCTGATGACCCCCCAGCTCTACCGCCTCCCACCTCCTCTCCCTCCTCCATCACTAACTCTTCCTGCCTGTTCACTTGATGCCAGCCCCTGAGTGCCAGCTATTGTACTGTACTCCTGTACTTTTCAAGGTACTGTACTATTTATTTTTTGTGTTTGTTTTTTATATATTATTTGTGTAAAATGTATTATAAACCTATTATAAGTTTGTGTTAGTTGCTCAGTTATATCCGATTCTTTGTGACCCCATGGACTGTAGCCCACCAGTCTCCTCTGTCCAAGGGATTACCCAAGCAAGAATACTGGAGTGGGTTGGCGTTATCTTCTCCAGGAGATCTTCCAGACCCAGGGATCAAACCTGGGTTTCCTACATTGCAGGCAGATTCTTTACCATCTGAGCTACCAGGGAAGCCTATTATAAGCTTATAATGCAATAATTATTATAATGAGTGCAGTACTATATAGCTGATTCTGTTACTTGGGCACCTAGGTTAAATTTGTTGGACTTAAAAACAAATTTGACTTATGAATGTGTTCTCATATGGGAACTCATATGTAGGGGACTTACTGTACAGTAATTGAGATGGAGAGGTAAACTGGGGTTAGATCACATAGGGTCTCCAATGCGGATCTGAGGAGATATAACGTTACCCTTTGCATCAGCACACAACAGATTTTTTTTCTTTTAATTATTTTATTGAAGTATAGTTGATTTACAATGTCATGCTGGTTTCAAGTGTACAACACATTAATCCATATATATATGTATATATATATATGTATGCTATGCTATGCTAAGTCACTTCAGTTGTGTCCGACTCTGTGCGACCCCATAGACGGCAGCCACCAGGCTCCCCCGTCCCTGGGATTCTCCAGGCAAGAACACTGGAGTGGGTTGCCATTTCCTTCTCTAATGCATGAAAGTGAAAAGTGAAAGTGAAGTCGCTCAGTCGTGTCTGACTCTTAGCGACCCCACAGACTACAGCCTACCAGGCTCCTCCGTCCATGGGATTTTCCAGGCAAGAGTACTGGAGTGGGGTGCCATTGCCTTCTCTGGTATGTATATGTATATATATATATATATGTTATATTTCAGATTCTTTTCCTTTATAGGCTATTTTAAATATTTAGTACAGTTCCCTGTGCTATACAGTAGGTCCCTGTTGTTTATCAGTTTTATATACAGTGTGTATATTCATTCCAAACTCCTAATTTCTCATCCGCTACTACAGTCCACAGACATGACTGAGCAACTAAGCACTCGCACACTTTCCACTTTGGTAACCATAGCTTGTTTTCTATGTCTGTGGGTCTATTTCTGTTTTGTAAATAGGTTCATTTTTTTAATGTTTCTTTTTTTTTTTTTTTCTGATTCCACATATAAGCAATATCATATGATTTTTGTCTTTACCTGGCTTACTTCACTTAGTATGATAATCTCTGGGTCCTTACAACAGTTTTAACTGGAAAGCAGATGCTTTCCATGTGTGTACTCTGGAACTCTGGAAAATATTCACTAATAACTACTTCATTCATATTAAAAAACAGATGAAGCCTCTGTTTATACCAGGCGTTGTGCTAAGCTCTGGGACTACAGTGGTGTGCACAGCAGGCATGGTCCTTGACCTTGTGAAGTTTATAAATATGTGTGTGTGTGTGTGTTAAGTTGCTTCAGTCACATCTGATTCTTTGAGACCCTATGGACTGTAGCCCACATGGCTCCTCTGTCCATGCGATTCTCCAGGCAAGAATACTGGAGTGGGTTGTCATGCCCTCCTGCAGGGGATCTTCCTGACCCAGGGTTCGAACCCGCATCTCTTATGTTTCCTGCATTGGCAGGTGAGTTCTTTACCACTAGCACCACCTGGGAAATCCAAAGCTTATAAATAAGAGACATTACACAGATGATTCAGTGTTGATGGGATAAACTTGAGATATGAAGAGATGGAAGATGAAGGTAGAGAGGCATCTTAAAGGTGCAATGGTAGTAAACCAACCAGAAGGTGGTGATGGCTTTTAAGGGTCTCATGGTAGTAAACCTGCCATTAGAAAGTGACGGCTTACCCCAAGGCAGAGAGTGCAGTTGGGAGGGATGAATGGATTCCAGAGATTATGTAGAGATAGAAGCTATAAGATGCTGTGTAACTGGGATCTCCTGGTGACCATAAACATCCCTTGATGGAATGACATGACAGAGCTCAGCCTATTCCATGGAGAAAAAGAAACCTATTCGAATTTTGCAAATCAGTTCAGAGAGAGCTGTCAATATGTCATACGCTCAGCAGAAGATAGATCACTTGGCATAGCCAATTTCTGGGCAGCTAACATGAAAAGGGATTAGTACAGGTTGAGATGCAAAAATCTATTTAAAATTTCATACTTAGGTTCCTTTGTGGGCCAGGGCTCTTGCAGTGGCAGGTTTTTCTTCTATTTTTAACTCATGGCAGATTTTTTTCTCCCAAGATAGAGCTATATCTTAAATTAAATATTTAATTATGAATATTTCAAACACATAAAAATGTACAGAAAATAATGTAATAGACACCTATGTAGCTAGCACTAACATTTTAGAAAGTTAATTTTGTATCAGATTTGCTTTAGGTAGCTTTCTTAGGCAGATAGTTAGTTAGTTAGTTAGTTCAGTCACTCAGTCGTGTCTGACTCTTTGTGATCCCCATGAATCGCAGCACACCAGGCCTCCCTGTCCATCACCAACTCCTGGAATTCATTCAAACTCATGTCCATCGAGTCAGTGATGCCATCCAGCCATCTCATCCTCTGTCGTCCCCTTCTCCTCCTGCCCCCAATCCTTCCCAGCATCAGAGTCTTTTCCAATGAGTCAACTCTTCGCATGAGGTGGCCAAAGTACTGGAGTTTCAGCTTTAGCATCAGTCCTTCCAATGAACAGCCAGGACTGATTTCCTTTAGAAGATGTAATTAAATCATGATCTCTCTCTCTTCAATATCCTTAACATCTCAGAGGAAATCATCACTGCAAGTTGGTGAAGGTCATTCTGCATATTTCTGCATTTATTTAACATGTATATATCTACAAACAACACACGGTATATTTTAAAATCTTGCACAGGTTGTATTGTATTTGATCATTCTCTCTCTTGTCTTCTTCAATCAAAATACTGCTCTTGAGATTTGTCTGTGATAAAAGTGGATCTCATTCATTTATTCTAAGAGTAGTATGGACTACCCTGTGTCTCAGTCAGTAAAAAATCCACTTGCAATTTGGGAGACCCAGGTTCGATTCCTGGGTTGGGATAATATAGATCCCATTCCATTGATACTCAACATTTATAGATCTATTTCTTTTACTGGGACACAGTAACTTTCTCTTTGTTCTTTCACTCACATGAAAGTTTCTCTGTGTTAGCTATTGTGAATCAGAATTGTTGGTCTACATCCTCATTACTAGATGGTGATCCATGCAGTTGCTTTTGGAAAATCTGGATGTGAAAGGATATCTCACTATTGTTTTAATATCCATTTTCCTAATTGTTAATGAGGTTGAGCTTTTTCTCTCACAATTTATTAGCCACTTAAGTTTCTTCCGCTGTGAATAACTTATTAATATACTTTGTCCATTTTTTCATTTGTTGCTTCTCCTTCTGTTATATTCTTTTTGTTATGGATTTGGAGAAATTTATTCTATATCCCGAATACGTGGTCCTTTGTTTGGTCCAGGGATTAAAATTGTTTTCACCCAGTCTGTGACTTTGTCTTTTCATTTTTCTGCTTTTTAAATTTCCTTTCTGGAAATTTCTCTGTGTTTTTCATTTCTGTGTTTTATTTAATATGTTTTGAAATAATTACATGATTTTTGTCTCTTTAGGATTGATGTGTATTTTGTACTGTTTAGGATTTGTTGCCTAACCTCATGATGAAGATTTTTTTTTTTCCAAATTTTCTTCTAAAAGTTCTATAGGATTGCTTCTCACATATCTTTTATCCCACCTGAACTTCAGTTAAAGATACAGAGAGAGTTCTAATTTGTCTTTTCCTATATAGGCAGCCAATTAACAGTCTCAGTACCACCATCAAAATCTTTGTAATGTCATCTCTGTCATGTGCCAAGCTCTCATATACGCAAAGGTTTGTTTCTTTGTTCTGTAACCCTTGGACTATTTTCTCTTCTTGTATCCTGTATCACCCAGATTAAAATATAAACCACTATATAAAATATATAAACTAAAAAAGCTGCAAGGGTGTTTCTCTTTTGAGTCATTTGTACACATATATTCAGCTTGTAGTAAGTACTGACAGATTTTTTCGACATTTATGAAGAATTCTGAAGCTCCATATTGCCACTTATGGGAATTGCCTTTCCTTATCATCGATTCATTCTAATGGAGAATAGTGATGTCTACTTGTGATTTAATTTACTTTTTTTCAGATGACTAATGAAATGGAGCCTTTAATTTTTGTATTTTATGAACCATTTGAGTATGCTCATTTGTGAGGAGGATGTTCCAATTTTTGCTCGTTGTCCTGTTGAGTTGGTTGTTTTTTTCTGATTAATTTGGACACAAACACACAACACACTTTTTACTTCTTTACCAGGGTATTTTTGGATGATAGGTACTCTTAATCTAGTGCAATACGACTTAGTTTTCCCTTTATAGATATTCTTGTTTATGTCCTATTCAAGAAATCTTTGCCTTCCTCCAGGTCATAAAACATTCTTTTCTGTGTTCTTAAAGTTTTATTATATTAACTTGCATGTATAGGTCTCTGTTCCACATTTAGTTAATTTTTGTAGATAGCATGATACAGTGATCAAGGTACAGTCACTTGCCATGATGTTGATATCCAGTTGACACAGTGCCTTTACTGAAAAGACCATTTTGTCCTCACTACACTGCAGCCACCTTTGTCATCAGCCAGGTGACTGTATATAAGCTATCTCCAGACTACAGTGTGTTCCGTGGATCTGCTCGTCTATCATTAGGTCAAAATCGCACTCTCTTAATTATTACAGCTTTATGATAGATCTTGCTTTCTTTTAAG
The DNA here is from genome assembly GCF_055505025.1 of Bos grunniens. Taxonomy (NCBI): domain Eukaryota; kingdom Metazoa; phylum Chordata; class Mammalia; order Artiodactyla; family Bovidae; genus Bos; species Bos grunniens. The sequence goes on along the minus strand of NC_141185.1, from coordinate 52,718,183 downwards.
TATGTTCTTCAATTTTGTTTTTCTTCTTCAAGATTATCTTGCCTGTTCTTAGACATTTGTGTTCTAATGTAAAGTTTTAGAATCAGCTTACAAACTTCCACACAGAGTATGTTTGCAACCTAACAACATGAAATTTTCCATTCTCTGGACTGTCTTTCCAATTAATTGATTCTTCTTGCTGCTGCTAAGTTGCTTCAGTCATGTCTGACTCTGTGTGACCTCAGAGACGGCAGCCCACCAGGCTCCCCTGTCCCTGGGATTCTCCAGGCAAGAACACTGGAGTGGGTTGCCATTTCCTTCTCCAATGCATGAAAGTGAAAAGTGAAAGGGAAGTCACTCAGTCGTGTCCGACTCCTAGCGACCCCATGGACTGCAGCCTACCAGGCTCCTCCATCCATGGGATTTTCCAGGCAAGAGTACTGGAGTGGGGTGCCATTGCCTTCTCCAAATTGATTCTTCTTAAGCTCCTCTAAATACTTTTTTGAAATGTCTTGTTTTAGAAGTCTTATATAATTTTCATTAATTTAATTTTTCTTAAGTATTGTACATTTTACACTAAATAGTATCTTTTCAAATATACTTGTTTGTTAATGCTGAATTATGTTTCATATCTGTTTTAAATAGCATAAAGCTGATTTTCTCCAAGCTATTTCTGTATTTACTGACAAGTTTAGTTCACTTAAACTAATGATAAATTAATGCTATGTATGACTTTATTTCCTCTTACTTATTTTGAATTTTCTATGTACCATGTTTGTCTTTATTTTGATCTCTATATTTTCTGTCTTCCATAGGATTGATCAATTTTATTTATTCCCAGCTTCCTCTCTACTGTTGTGGAAGATGCACATTATACTTTTATTCTTTTATTGGTTTCCCTTAATATTTCAATATAATACCTCCTTTGTGGGAGTTGATATGAGAATTTAGTAGCAATAATGAGACAATCTATTCAGAGCTCATGGCCTATGTTATGTGCTCAAAAATGGTAATTATCATTATGAGTATTCCTCTGACTCTTAGCAATATTATCAAAAGACAAAAATCATCATCTTCCCTCATTCTCTCTCCTTTTATGTATCCTTTTATCAATCTTTATATATCTTTCCAGGACTGGACATTAAACCTATGATAACTAACAGACTTTGATGTCTGAGTTATTTTATCATAAGAATAAAGTCACTAAAAGTAGCAAGGATATTTCTATACAAATAGGTTTCTAAAGGCAGTAGAAGTCTTGGTAGGGGTCTTAAGACTTCTGAGATGAGAAGGTGACACACGCTTAATGCATCCAGGCTCATGTGACTTGTTAAACCTAGATATGGTGACGCTCTGATCATCTGTTGGAGGAGCAAACACAAAGAGTTTCTGCCCTAAAAGAACAAAAAAAGTTTTTAATTGGGGTGCTTGCATTAATTTGGGCTTCACTGATAGCTCAGTTAGTAAAGAATTAGCCTGCAATGCAGAAGACCCCGTTTGGATTCCTGGGTCAGGAAGATCCCCTAGAAAAGGGAAAGGCTACCCACTCCAATATTATGGCCTGGAGAATTCCATGGACTTGATAGTCCATGAGGTCACAAAGAATCATACATGACTGAGTGACTTTCACTTTCAATGCATTAATTAACAGAATTGTGCTTTTTCATTTCCACTAAAGAGTTTCTCCTGGCTCTTCAGAATTTATCTCCATCACACCTCATAGGTCTTCAGGCTCTGAGACCAAGTTACGGACCTTCATAATATGCAAAAATTCTGATTGTGAAGTCACCATTTCGCAACCTCATTCATTCAAACACCAGTCCTGACATAATCTGGGACTACATCTATACAAAAAAGATCTTCATGGCCCAGATAATCATGATGGTGTGATCACTGACCTAGAGCCAGACATCCTGGAATGCGAAATCAAGTGGGCCTTAGGAAGCATCACTACAAACAAAGCTAGTGGAGGTGATGAAATTCCAGTTGAGCTATTTCAAACCCTAAAAGATGATGCTGTGAAAGTGATGCACTCAATATGACAGCAAATTTGGAAAACTCAGCAGTGGCCACAGGACTGGAAAAGGTCAGTTTTCATTCCAATCCCGAAGAAAGGCAATGCCAAAGAATGCTCAAACTACCGCACTCATCTCACACAGTAGTGAAGTAATGCCCAAAATTCTCCAAGCCAGGCTTCAACAGTAGTGTGAACTGTGAACTTCCAGATATTCAAGCTGGATTTAGAAAAGGCAGAGGAACCAGAGATCAAATTGCCAACATCTGTTGGATCATCAAAAAGTAAGAGAGTTCCAGAAAAACATCTACTTTTGCTTTATTGACTATGCCAAAGCCTTTGACAAACTGTGGAAAATTCTTCAAGAGGTAGGAATACTTACTACCTTACCTGCCTCCTGAGAAATCTATATGCAGGTCAAGAAGCAACAGTTAGAACTAGACATGGAAAAACAGACTGGTTCCAAATCAGGAAAGGAGTACATTAAGGCTGTATATTATCACCCTACTTATTTAACTTATATGCAGAGTACATCATGTGAAATGCTGGAATCAAATTGCTGGGAGAAATATCAATAACCTCAGATATGCAGATGACACCACCATTATGGCAGAAAGTGAAGTACTAAAGAGCTTCTTGATGAAAGTGAAAGAGGAGAATAAAAAAGTTGGCTTAAAACTCAACATTCAGAATACTAAGATCATGAAATCTGGTCCCGTCATTTCATGGAAAATAGATGTGGAAACAATGGAAACAGTGACAGACTATTTTTGGGGACTCCAAAATCACTGCAGATGGTGACTGCAGCCATGAAAGTAAAAGATACTTGCTTTCTTGGAAGAAAAGTTATGACCAACCTAGACAGCACATTAAAAAGCAAAGACATTACTTTGCCAACAAAGGTCCATCTAGTCAAGGCTATGGTTTTTCCAGTAGTCATGTATGGATGAGAGATTTGGACTATAAAGACAGTTGAGGACTGAAGGATTAGTGCTTTTGATCTGTGGTGTTGGAGAAGACTCTCAAGAGTCCTTTGGGTAGCAAGGAGATCCAACCAGTCCATCCTAAAGGAAATCAGTCCTGAATGTTCATTGGAAGGACTGATGCTGAAGCTGAAGCTCCAATACTTAGGCCACCTGATGTGAAGAGCTGACTCATTTGAAAAGACCCTGATTCTGGGAAAGATTGAGGGCAGGAGGAAAAGGGGACGACAGAGGATGAGATGGTTGGATGGCATCACCAACTCAATGGACATGAGTTTGAGTAGGCATCGGGAGTTGGTAATGGACAGGGAGGCCTGGTATGCTGCAGTCCACGGTGTCACAAAGAGTCAGACACGACTGAGCTGAACTGACTGACATCTATCGAAGGGCCTTGAGTCATTTCAAAATCATTATCATTTTTTTTATAACTTGTGGACTATCTGACAGTAGCACTTATATATCTTTTGGATGTCACATCTGACTCATTATTAGACCCAGTGCTAACTGGTAGATATGATCTCTCACTCCAAAATATTTATCTTTTTCCTGAAAAGGCAGACAGAACAATTCAGATTAACCTTTATAGGAGAGACAGTAGGATTTTATTGCTTTCTGTTAAAAATGTTTGAAATACATATATACACTGGAACATTATTCAGCCATTAAAGGGAACAAAGTAATGCCATTTGCAGAAACATGGATGGACCTAGAAAGTGTCATAGTGAGTGAAGCATAAGTCCAAAAGAGAAGGAGAAATATCCAGTGACATTCTTTATATGCAGAATCTAAAACAAATTCATTTACAAAATGGAAACAGACTCACAGTCTTAGAGACCAAAGGTGGAGAAGGATGGGGAAAGGACAGTTAAATAATTTGAGATGGACGTGTACACACTGCTCTACTGAAAATGGATAGCCAGCAAGGACCTGTGGTGTAGCACAGGGAACTCTGTTCAATGTTATGGGGCAGCCTGGATGGGAAGGGAGTTTGGGGGAAAATGGATACATGTATATGTATGGCTGAATCCTTTTGCTGTCCTCCTGAAACTATAACATTATTGTTAATCTGGTGTACTCCAAAATAAAGTAAAAAGTTAAAAAAAAAAAGAAATACTGCCCAGTCCATACTGATCTTGTTTGTGGAGTTAGAAACAAGATCCAGAAAGAACCATTTCCTACTTTGGTGTGGGTTTTTGAGGGATGGGATAAGACTAGTAGTTAGAAAGTGATTTGTGAGTGAAGCTAATCTTGTATCACACATCAACACTTACATGAATCTCTTCTTCAAGTTGATCTTATAGTTTGAGTGTATCAAGGGAATTCAAGATTGATCAACAGGGAGACGGGCAGTGGGGAAGGAAGAAGAGCCAACCTGGATTCCTAGACTGTGTTTCTGTACCTGTTGAAATCCCCAGAAACTCTGTCTCACAACAGTAAAGCAGGCATTTCATTCCCATGAAGATCATCCGTGAAATGTTTTAAGAATTAAAGACAGTGGGGATATCTTGGCTAAATTTGCAAAAAGCCCCAAAGCCAACTGCTTTCCATGTCTGCTTTTCATTGAAGTGAAATCAGTTTCAACTTGCAGTAACCAACTCGTTGGCCACCTTCTGCTTGTTTGTTTCATGTAAGTGATGCTTTGTCTCTCCAGTGGTATGCATAATTAGTTAAAAGGCTGAGAAGAACAGCTGAATCTCTGGGGAATTCACATCCATGAAATTGCTTCATTCCTTCCAAATCGCTTATGGTTTCCAGTTGTTTGAAGGAAGTTCTTCCACTGAATGAAATTATTTTATTTGCTATAACACTACCCTCCAGCCACGTCCTTATTGCTCCCTTTCCTCCTTAATCCATTTGGCTGGATGTGCACTCTCATACTGGGAGTCTGAAAGTTCTGGTCCTCCATTCTGCTTTCTTTCTCATCATCTTCACAGGTGCGCACCTGCTGTATGTTCATGTCAGTCAGCTACTATGGGATTTTCTAACGTCTGGAGTTCTCTGGACATAAATTCCATTATTTGAAACAAAGGGTCTCTATTTATTTCAACCTTCTCTTTCCCTTTTGGAGTTAGAATAGTTTCTCTTTCCTTTGCAGAGTGTGTCATTCTTGTAAGTAATGGAGTCTTCATCCATGGAAGCCTAGTCCTGTCTCCAAGGTTCAAGACTCCCTGCCAACAGCTTTCTTAGCATCTCTTGGACTTTTAAGCTTTTGAAAAAAATATTTATTTATGTTTTTGAGCATTTTATTTTATATTGGCTTATAGCTGATTAACAATGTTGTGATAGTTTCAGGTGGACAGCAAAGAGACTCAGCCACATGTATATAATATCCATTCTCCCCTGAACTCTCCTCTCATCTGTGCTGCCACATGACATTGAGCAGAGTTCCATGTGCTATACAGTAGGTCCTATACACATGTTAAATATAGCAGTGTGTAAATGTCCATCTCAAATGCCCTAACTATCCTTCAATTAAAAATAAATTTTTAAAAACTGAAAAAAATCACCTTGTATACCTTCAATATATACAATTTTTATTTGTTCATTATACCTCATTAAGGCTTTTTCTTAAGGCTGAAAAAATTATAGGAGAAGAGCCACTGTGAGGTTCTATGGGGTTCTGACACATTCACTAAGAAAATTAGACTTCTGGTGTGGGGCAAGGATAGTGTTGGGCTAGAGATGAGAATATAGATTTTCCAGTTGAGTGGCATGTGTTTAAACCTCTAACTCAGCCTTTACTTGCTGTGAGCCTTTACCTACCTCTTAACCTCGGTTCTCCATCTGTAACTTGTGAATAACACTGCTGCTAAGTCGCTTCAGTCGTGTCTGACTCTGTGCGACCCCAGAGACAGCAGCCCACGAGGCTCCTCCGTCCATGGGATTTTCCAGGCAAGAGTACTGGAGTGGGGTGCCATTGCCTTCTCCAGTGAATAACACTACTACTTTCCATAAAGGGATGTTGTTAATTTTTAGTGAGATAATGTATTTAAAATGTTTGGGATGGAGAAGGCACATTATAAGCTCCTACATGCCATGTTAAATATTAATAATGATATTAATAATGGTGGAGCAAAGAGAGTACTATTTCCCACAGAAGCAACCCACTGATGGAATTCAGGAAAAAATATAGCCAGAAAGTTAATTCGCTTTGTGAACGGGTTGACTGCAAATAGGAGATGTGGTTATGCAAATTCCAGAAATAATAGCTAACATTTATTTCAGCCTGCCAGAGTATATTCACTGCCCCAGTGGTTTTCAAATCTTACTGTGAATAAAAATCCCTGGGAAGTTTGTTGCAAATGCAGAAGCCTAGGTTCTACCCTTAGAGATTTTGTTTAGATTAGCCTCCAATTAAAATAAATATATAAATTTTAGAAAAGAAGTAGCCTAAAGGGACTTCCCTGGTGGTCCAGTGGCTATGACTCTACCCTGCATGGGACGTGAGTTTGATCCCTAGTCATGGAACTAATATCCCACATGCCCCCTCGGTGAATCACAAGTAAATAAGTAAAAATAAAAGAGAGAGTCACTACAAACCACTTATTAGAAAAATTAAAAAAGAAAAAAGAGGTTTAACCTAGGATGTTTCCATTGACTAATGCATACTCAATGTTGTAGTCAATGTCATCTAATACATATGAATTTTTCTTAGTTTCCCAAGTACCTTTTTAACTCCCAGTCTCACAAGTAATAGTAATGTCATTGTCTAACAATAAGAGATTTGGTGTGGTTTTTCAGGTAAAGTCCCACAGTAGAGAGGAATTGGTGTTATTCTGGGTGGAAGAATAAGGCCTTTTCACCTTATTCTTAGGAAAAGAGTGGATGAATAAGGGGCAGTAGCAGCCCTTTTGCATTCCTGAGGCCCACAGAGGAGGATAGCCAGGGCCTGGTTGTAGAGAAGCACATAGAGGCTACTCTTAGCAAGGGAATTGGGCAGTTGGGTGAGAGACAGAATGGATTAGGAAGAAGTATCATCCAGACCAGTGTTTGGCAGGCTGCCCAGCAGACTCCCCTAGGAATCTTACTGATTCAAAAGCTCTAGGACATTAATTCATTTAAATTTTACAGTAAGCCTGTGAGTTAGATGGATATTACCATTACTTTCACTTTACAGAGTAGAGAGGTGATGCATTAAGAGGTTTGGTAACCTTTGCAAAATTCAAATATTAAGTAGTAATAGCTAGGAGAGTTGAGACTGGGACTCAGGTTGGATATGAACAGGGCCATGACACTATTATGTCTTGTTTTGCTTCTAATGCCAGTTAGTTTCTCTTTTAATAAAAAATATATATATATGTATGTGCATGCATGCTAAGTCGTTTCTATTGTGTCCAACTCTGTGCAACCCTATGGACTGTAGCCTGCCAGGCTCCTCTGTCCATGGGATTCTCCAGACAAGAATACTGGAGTGGGTTACCATGCGCTCCTCCAGGGGATCTTCCTGACCCAGGGATTGAACCTGAGTCTCTTACATCTACATGCATTGGTAGGAAGGCTATTTACCACTAGGGCCACCTGGAGATATTTATATATATTTATACACACACACACACACACACACACACACACATATATATATATACACTTTTAAAAGGTTACTTTCCATTTACAGTTATTACAAAATACTGCTTTTTTATGTATGTATTAATTCTTTACAAAATATTGGTTAAATGAATAAATGCATACATGAAAAAAGCAATACTCAAATGCTCGATAAATGTTACCTAAAATGCTGTTCTTTCAAAACACACACACACACACACACACACACACACACATGAAAGCTCTAGAAAGTGTACAGAAGTCTGCAGATTTTAAGGGTCATAGTGATTATGAGAAGAAGACAATGGCACCCCACTCCAGTACTCTTGCCTGGAAAATCCCATGGATGAAGGAGCCTGGTGCACTGCAGTCCATGGGGTCGCTAAGAGTCAGACACGACTGAGCGACTTCACTTTCACTTTTCACTCTCATGCATTGGAGAAGGAAATGGCAACCCACTCCAGTGTTCTTGCCTGGAGAGTCCCAGGGACGGCGGAGCCTGGTGGGCTGCTGTCTATGGGGTCGCAGAGTCGGACACGACTGAAGTGACTTAGCAGCAGCAGCAGCAGTGATTATGAGGACTTGCTGGTTACACCAGTATGAGAGCTCCCAATGTGCCTCCTCTTTGTTGATACTTGATATTGCCTGTCTTTTTCATTTCTGCCCATTGAATATTTGATTGATGTTATCTTATGATGGTTTTAGTTTGCATTTTCTTAACTCCTATTGAGATCCGACCACTCAGGTTTTCTCCTTCAAGAACTTCCTATCCATATTTTATACTTAGTTTCTTTTTTAAAATGTTGCTTTCAAGGAGTGTTTACATAATTTGGACACTAATTTCTTGATATATAGCTGTATTGAAAATCCCCCTGAATTGTGGGATATATTTTGAGTGGAGTTACCTTTTTGAATGTAAAAGGTCAAATACAGGGAAAGGGAAGCATACATCACATCTTTGGAAAGTAGTCATTGTGGGAAGAAGTTACTGAAGCCAGGAGGAAGGGCTCAGGATTCAGAAGTTATGCAGTCTGAGCCAGTAGCTCTACCTGACCCTCAAATGAGGCTGAGATTTTGAGAGAACCTGGATTTTTTTTTTCTCTTTCTGTGGTCTCAAGTAGCTTTATCATCAGAGAACCAAGTATGAATTGAAGGAAGAATAAATAACTCAGTTGTTATTTTTGTGGGAGTTTTAAAAAATTAATTTATTTTTAATTCAAAGATAATTGCTTTACAATACTGTGTTGGTTTCTGCCCATATCAACATGAATTAGCCATAGGTATACATATGGACCCTGCCTCTTGCACCTCCCTCCCACCTCCCACCCCATCCCACCCCTCTAGGTTGTCACAGAGCACCTAATTTGAACTCCCTGCAACATACAGCAAATTCCTACTGGCTATCTATTTTACATATGGTAATGAATATGCTTCCAGGCTACTCTCTCAGTTGTTCCTTATCCAACAAACACTTAATGAACTCATAACATGTGCTACGTTGCACACCATTATCATATGTATTAATACAATGTGTGAAGAGGATAGAGAACTTGCTCTTCAGGAGCACTCCATGTTGTCAGAGAGACCCACCTCTAAGGAAGCCTTTAAATAACAATGTGACAAGAGCCTCACAGAGCTAAGGACAGGAGCCAATGATTTCTTCACTCGTTGGTGGAATATTTATGGAGCATCTACTCTGGGGACTAGGGATGCAGCTGTGAAACAAGGAAGGCAAGAACTCATAAAACATATATTTGTTAAAGGTGGGAGATGATCAATTAGCAATCCACATATAAATGAACAAATCAACCCCATAGATAAGTCATCATTAAATTAGTTCATAAGCAAGAAATTCAGGCAATGATACATATCATGCCAGACAAATTTGATAACATGAAAAGTTTTGAGGCATGGGTCTACTGTATCTGGTGTGGCCAGAGAAGGCCTTTCTGAGGAGCAAACATTTGCATTGAGAGGTATGTGATAATCAGGAGTTTTCTTGTTGTTCAGTCGCTCAGTTGTGTCCAATTCTTTGTGACCCCATGGACTGCAGCACACCAGGCTTCCCTGTCCATCACTCTCAGAATTTGGTTGAATTCATGTCCATTGAGTTGGGGGTGTCATCCAACCATCCCATCCTCTGCTACCCTCTTCTCTTTTTGCCTTTAGTCTTTCCTAGCATCATAGTATTTTCCAATAAGTTGGCTCTTTGCATCAGGTGGCCAAAAGTGTTGGAGCTTCAGCTTCAGCATCAGTCCTTCCAGTGAATATTATTCAGGGTTGATTTCCTTTAGGATTGACTGGTTTGACCTCTCTGCAGTCCAAGGGACTCTCAAGAGTCTTCTCCCAGGGCTGTAGTTTGAAAGCATCAATTCTTCTGTGCTCAGTCTTTTTTATGGTCCAACTCTCACATCCACACATGACTACTGGAAAAACCATAGCTTTGACTAGACAGACCTTTGTCCGCAAAGTGATGTCCTTGCTTTTTAATATGCTGTCTAGATTTGTCATAGCTTTTGTTCCAAGGAGAAAGAGTTTTTTATTTCATGGGTACATTCTTTAGATCATAAAGAGATGAACAGGAGTTAGCCATATGAAATATGGGAGGAGCAAGAATAGAGAAAGTGAAAGTCTGCAAGGCAAGAATGAGCTTGAGGTTCACAAATAAACAGAAATCACAGAAAAAGGAGTAGTGGAATCTGCTGACAGGCAGGGAACTTTGGGGTTGATGTCAAGTTTTGCAGAAGAGGTCACATTAGGCAAAGTATGGAAGGATGGAGAATAAGCTAAAGGACATTCTGGCCACGTGACATAACATGATCAGGGATTAGGAGAGTTAATGTGCTGTGCAAGTCCGAGTTTCAGCATCTAAATCCATTAACCTGTGCAATCAGAGTGTCAGGCACAAAGTCCAGTGGGCCGCTGCATGCGGCTCTTCCTAGATCCAGGATCAGCCCAATTGCTGACACACCTGTGTCTCCTAACCTAGCATCCTAGAACCACTATAGGCTCCATCTTTAGGCCAAAACCTGGAGATGATCCAGTAAGGGGATATTTTTCCCCAGAGATGTGAATGTAATAGAACTCTGACTATGATGTTTTTTAAAAGCAGTTTTAATTAATTCATTAGTTTATTTTTGGTTGCACTGGTTTTTTGTCGCAGTATGCGGGCTTTCTCTAGTTGGGGCGAGTGGGGGCTACTCTTCTTTGCATTGCGTAGGCTTATCATTGCCATGGCTTCTCTTGTTGTGGAGCACAGGCTCTGGGCACATGCACTTCCGTATTCACAGCATGCTGGTTCAGTACTTGTGGTGCATGGGCTTAGTTGCTCCACAGCCTGTGGAATCTTCCTGGGCCAGGGATGGAATCTGTGTCCCCTGCATTGGCAGGTGGATTTTTACCCACTGTACCACCAAGGAAGTCCCAGATTGTGATTTTTAACTAGAAGTGAGAAGATTACGTTGGGGTCATCTAAGGCAAGTTTCAGTCAAATTCCCATCACCAAAGCTTCTACTTTGAACTTGCTCATTGCTACTGGGTTGCTGAAAGTTTTGTAGCCAAATATGTCATGAGGGTATATAAATGATCCCATTGTTTGGGACGGACATCTGAATACAAATGGACCTGACTCCATCCTCTCAGAAAGCTAGTGGAGTCCAAGCAATTAGCCTTTAAATCAGATCCCCTGGCCAATGATCCAGGTCTATACAAAACTAATCTAGAGAATCCCAGGGACGGCAGAGCCTGGTGGGCTGCCATCTATGGGGCCGCACAGAATTGGACACGACTGAAGCGACTTAGCAGCAGCAGCAGCAGCCCCTACCATCTAAATTTCCACAGTGCCCATCTCAGTAGCTCTCAGCATCACTCACTGAAGGGCATACTTTTAAAACACATGCAAGGTTTAGCAGTTTTCATAAAACTTAACGACACCCTCCTCTTCGTTTTTAAAGAATAGAGATATTCACTTGACCAAGTAAATGCTGTTTGAGAAAAGGGCACATCAGAGAGCTCATCTTTCCCTGGAGATAGCTCAGCAAAGTCTTCTCAAATCTATCTCTATGGCTCTTAGTTCTGCATAAATGATTCCAATCACTTAAATAGTCTCTGGTTATAAAAATAGTCACCAGGAGACTTGGAGATACCACACATTTTAATCAGAACCATTCCTGATTTTCACTATTTTCACTTCATCTTATATCTGATTTCTTAAAGTTAGACATGAGTTAAAAATAAGGATGTTTTTGTTGTTATTATTTTCAGTACATACTGATGCATTATTATTAAGAATAAGTATTCCTAGGGAATGCAAAACATTCTGGAGAAAGCAAAGAGCCTTCATTTTGTACTTGGCAATTATTTTCTAATCACAAGGCTCAAAGAAGCTTCAGTGGGGGGCAAGTGACACTGTTTCTCTAGAAGAAAGATGCTATAGATGTTATCCCATTGAGGTATCTGGGTAACACTGTCAGCCTAGGAAAGGAGATCACGTGGTGTATGAATTTCACCAGCTGAGTAGAAAAGGAGCCACTCCCCCAGAGAGAGAGATTAAGAGAGTGTTGTATTTCATGCAAATGTTTGTTAATCCCTACATTTCTTCAGCCTCTGCTCTCTCAATGTTTCTCAGCACTTGGTGGACAAGTGAAGGGTCTGCAAGCTAGTGCCCTAGGGCAAACTTGCCTTTTTTCTAGACTATTAAGTCATAAAAGATGACTACTTGGCCTCATTTTTTTTGATCCTGTTATTTTTATTGTATAGCTTTAATAAATGATTTTCATTGGAATGCCAATGGGGAGAGGGCAGCAAGAAATAAATGACAGAACATAGGGATTTATCAATTCACTTTCATGATTTCTTCCTCTTAAACAGCTAAAAGTCTCTCCTGCTGTAAACATCCAACATGCTTCCAATTTAATTCAGTGAGTATTCAGGAAATGTATATCTATTCCATGTGGTCACAGCTCCTACAACATACTATGATTTCTGTAACCCACAGGAAGCAATTTCATGAAAGAGTTGTAATAAGTCCCAAATGCTTAAAGAATAGTGAAAAAAATAAGTCAAATTCAAAATCTGTAGACAAAATAATTAAACAATCCATGTTACAAGGTAACAAGAGGTAAAAATATCTCTTGATGTTGTCTTCTGATGAAGTCTCCGTCAGAATTTTCATAATCATCAAGAGAGAGGTAGTCATGGAATATAAGGAAAATTTGGAAATATGGAAAGACCCAGCCCTTAGATTTAGATCACCACCCTAGTCTGGAAAATATATGAACCCAACACTGACGTCTGCTAAGGATGAACCCCTCCCATCAGCTGCCTTGTGACTGGATTACGTGCTTAGTGAACTACTGAGGCTGACGCTAACATTTCTGAGTGGGTTAGCATATGAATCTCAGTTCTCTATTGATTATTTTAATGATTTGGGGTAAACTTCCTGATTTTCCACATTTGGTGGTTAAGGATGCTTTTAATTCATAAGGTTATCTCAAAAGTTAAAATAAATAATTCATGTTAAACACCTCGCCCATAGCTGGTGCTCAGTAAATGCTAACGTGTTCTTTTTTCTTTTTTTAATGGAAGTATAGTTGATTTACAATGTCATGTTAGTTTCTGGTGCACAATGAAGTGATTCAGTTAGATATATGGATATATATCTATATATATGATATATATACTTATGATAAATCTCTCTCTATATGACATATATATGGATATGTATCTATACCTATATATGGGTATTTCTATATGTAGATTTATATTCTCATGAAAAAGAATTAAGTTTGGTCCCTTCCTCACATCATATACAAAAATTAATACAAAATGAACATTGTATCTAAATGTAGGAGTTAAAATTATAAAAATCTTAGACGAATACATAGGTGTCAATCTTCAAAATCTTAGTTTGAAAATAGTTTCTTTAACATGACACCAAAAGCTCAAGTGACAAAAGAAAAAATACCTGATAAATTAGACTTAATAAAAATTAAAAGATTTTGTGTTTTAAAAGATACCATCAAGAAAGAAATGGGACAAAGTATTTTCCTATCATATATCTGATAATGGTCTAGTAACCAGAATATGTAACAACTCAGCAACAAAGACACACAACCCAATTTTTTAAAAATGATAAAGACATGAATATACTTCTCTTTTTCTAATTTATATACTCACCTCTAAAATATATATACATACATATATATGTAGAAGGAAGTTTGATGGTTCTTCAAACAGTTAACATAATATCACCATATGGCATAGAAATTATAGCAGACATTTATGACCAACCTAGATAGCATATTGAAAAGAAGAGACATTACTTTGCCAACAAACGTCTGTCTAGTCAAGGCTATGGTTTTTCCAGTGGTCATGTATGGATGTGAGAGTTGGACCGTGAAGAAGGCTGAGCACCGAAGAATTGATGCTTTTGAACTGTGGTGTTGGAGAAGACTCTTGAGAGTCCCTTGGACTGCAAGGAGATCCAACCAGTCCATTCTGAAGGAGATCAGCCCTGGGATTTCTTTGGAAGGAATGATGCTAAAGCTGAAACTCCAGTACTTTGGCCACCTCATGTGAAGAGTTGACTCATTGGAAAAGACTCTGATGCTGGGAGGGATTGGGGGCAGGAGGAGAAGGGGACGACAGAGGATGGGATGGCTGGATGGCATCACTGACTCGATGGACGTGAGTCTGAATGAACTCCGGGAGTTGGTGATGGACAGGGAGGCCTGGCGTGCTGAGATTCATGGGGTCACAAAGAGTCAGACACTACTGAGCGACTGAACTGAACTGAATTGATACCTAAAGAATTAAAAACACATGTCCAAACAAAAACATGCACATGAATGCTTATATCAATACTATTTGCAGTAGCAAAACAGTGAAATCATCCTAATTGTCCTTTAACTAATAACAGAAAATCAACACACAGTGCATCTATACGATGGAAAACACATAGTATATCCATGCAATGGGGCATCGCTCAGTCAAAAAGAGAGAGAGTCTTACCAGATGGCTCAGTGGCAAAGAATCCTCCTGACAATGCAGGAAATAGGGATGCCATCACTGCGTTGGGAAGATCTCCTAGAGAAGGAAATGGCAACCCATGCCAGTATTTTTGCCTGGGACATCCCTTGGACAGAGGAGCCTGGCGGGCTACAGTCCATAGGGCTGCAAAGAGTCAGACACGACTGAGGGACTGAGCATGCATGCACATGAAGAGGAATAAGGGACCGATACGTGTTACAACATGGGCAAATCTTTGAATCATTTATGTCAAATGAAAGCAGTCAGTCACAAAAAACACATATCATATAATTCTATTTTCAGGAAATGCTCAGAATAGGGAAATCTATAGAGATCAAATGGAGAAGGCAATGGCACCCCCACTCCAGTACTCTTGCCTGGAAAATCCCATGGACGGAGGAGCCTGGTGGGCTACAGTCCATGGGGTCGCTAAGAGTCTTACATGACTGAGCGACTTCACTTTCACTTTTCACTTTCATGCATTGGAGAAGGAAAGGGCAACCCACTCCAGTATTCTTGCCTGGAGAATCCCAGGGACAGAGGAGCCTGGTGGGCTACAGTCCATGGGGTCACACAGAGTCAGACACGACTGAAGTGACTTAGCAGCAGCAGCAGCGTAGAGATAAAAATTAGATTGTTGATTGCTGGGGAAAAAGGGAATAGGGAGTGACTGCTTGATGGGTATGCGGTTTCTTTTTAGGGTGATATTCTGGAATTTGCTGATGGTAATGCTTGTACAGCATTGTGAATGTCCTAAAAAGCCATTTAATTGTATGGTAGCTTTACTTTTTTTGAAGCATAGTTGATTTATAGTGTTGTGTTAGTTTCTTATGTTGTATGCTTTACAATGGTTAAAACGGAGAATTTAATGTTTTATGGATTTTACCTCAATGGAGAAACAGCAAGTGGGGTTCTCATCATGAAGTGCACTTTCCCCCAACCCTGGATTCAATGATTTTTTTTTTTTTAATTGGATAGCCCTTAGATACAGACCTGGTGAGTTTATATATAACAGAATCATTGTTTCTTGCCCTCTGAGCAGGATGAGCACTTGTCTTTCAGTTCTTAACACAGAGCTGTACGTAGGTGTTTGAGCAGGTAATTTTGTAGTTTTGCTAGTTCTGTAGAAAGTCCCAAAGGGGACAGGATGGCGCTATATCATCATATCACAGAAAGTTCCTAATCAGAGCGCCACCTGTGGATCAGCACCTGCCTCAAAGCAAGAAAATTGACACAGGAGGGGAAAAAATGGCAGACTTCACAACCTAGGGGCAATCAATTTATCAGTTTGGGGTTCTGGTACTGACAGTCATCTGCTAAATGGCAGCTGAAGAAGATGGCTATCAAAATTTGCAATTTAGTCTCCATGGCGCTGATGGCTGCAGGGTCCGGCTCTAGCAGTGCAGCTCAGTTGGAAGGCTCAACTTAATTGCCAGCTCATCAATTCGCATTGACTACCTGCTCTGGCCTGGATCCCTGGGTGGTGAAAAGGAGAAATAAGCAGGAAGAGGGGAGCAAATTGTTGCTTACAAGAAGGATTGCTGGAGTTCTGTTGTGATATCTGACAGCCAATCTTTTATAAAGTCTGCTAGGCTTTAGAAGAGGGACTGGAGGGTTTTTTTTGCTTTTTGTTTTTGCATACTCAGAGATGCTCATCTTTGAAATAAAGGCTTTGTAAACATTTGCTGGAAATATTCATTGGAAGGACTGATGCTGAAGCTGAAGCTCCAATATTTTGGCCACCTGATGGGAAGAGCTGAGTCATTGGGAAAGACCCTGATGCTGAGGAAGACTGAAGGCAGGAGGAGAAGGGGATGACAGAGGATGAGATGGTTGGATGGCATCACTGACTCGAAAAACATGAGTTTGAGCAAGCTCTGGTAGATAGTGAAGGACAGGGAAGCCTGGCATGCTTCAGTCCATGGGGCTGCAGAGTTGACACAACTGAGCAACTGAGCAACAACAGCTAGTACCTGGACTGGGGAACATGACTCTGCAACTGCTTGTTGGAGACATAGCCTCAATGTGATGAGTAGAAGGTCAACTTGTCTGAAAGACACTGTCTCCCTCCACCCATGCTCCAGCACAGTCATCAGACTGGTCACCAACCTATTTCCTTCCTGGTCTTACAGCCCCAAAGGGAAGCTCAGGGGTACACAGAGAGGAAGCAGTGGACTGCTTTCCTGATGACATGGTCCCCCCTTTTCCCCAGCATAGGAAAACGCCCCGTGTTCACTGTGCAAACTTAATGGTATGGCAGTCTTCGTCAATGCACCAAGCAACTAAAATATTCACTTTACAAGGCACCCACTGGCTTCATCATTTCCAAGGACAGAAGTCTATTCTCAGGCTCAGAGGAAGAAAATGATTTGCCCAAGGTCATACCAAAAAAAGTAACTGCTGGAACTGGCATTCTCTTCTCACTCTCTCTGATCTGAAAGGTCACATTTGTTCTACCTCACATTAGGAGAAGTGAAGAGACAAGCTGGCTGAGTGGACATGTGGTCTGTCAGAAAAGTAAATGTCACTGGACTTTGAATATAATGCACTCTATCCTTTCATTTCTGTCGTAAAGGCTCCTGTCTAAGCTCCCCAAAGCACATAAGTGAACTTTCTAAAACCTGAAAGCATTGGTCTCAATCTATCCTTTGTCATCAAAGAAGTGTAAGGGTCAAAGATAAAAGTCATATTGCTTGGCTCAGGTGCTGCACCATCCAAAAGGCTTCTGACCACTTGCAACTCACCCACAACATGATAGGCATCTTTAAGGATGGCCAAGGATTTAGATATGGCTTCAGAAGTATCAAGTCACCTGCTTTATCCCACTTAGCAGACCCTGTAACACTGAAAGACTTCATTTGGTTTTTAAGAAAAGGCCAGCAATCTATGACTCGAGGGCAAAGTCCAGTCCTCCAACTGCTTTTTTTGTAAATAAAGTTTTATTAAAAAATCCAACCGCACCATTCATTTGCCAGTTGTTTATGGGTGTTTGTGCTACAAGACTGAATTGAGTAGTTGTGTCAGAGGTTGTGTGATCCACGAAGCCTAAAATATTTACTATATGGCCTTTTACAGTGAAAGAGAAGTTTTCAAATCCAGCTTTATGGTTCAGAGGGAAGGGCTTTCTGGTATTTTCTCACTACAAAGTCTATTTTCTGGTGCTAATGAAAGTGAATTGTACAGGGCTAAGAGGTGTTGCAGTGGTCTAAAACATGGACTCTGGAAATCAGAAAACCTTGGGTTGAAACTGAGACAACTTTTTGGCTGTGCTCTTAGGGTAGTCACTTAACTGCTGAATTCCCTCATCTGTGAAATGCACGTTATCATTCTGACCTTGTGGACCATTTGAAGATTTAGTCAGATTGGGGTGTTTGTAGAACCTAGCCTAGTGCCAGGCACAAGCACCTCATTGAATGATATTTCCAACATGATTCTTAGAGCACCATATCTCATGAAGGTCTCAGTTAAATTGGCATTTTGGAGGACTCACACTAGCTCCTACTATTCTGGTGGCTCAGTGGTAAAGAATCCACCTGCCAAAGTAGGAGATGAGGGTCTGCAGGTTTGATCCCTGGCTTGGAAAGATCCCCTGGAGGAGGGCATGGCAACCCACTCCAATATTCTTGCCTGGGAAATCCAATGGACAGAGGAGACCGCTGGGCTACAGTCCATGGGGTCACAAAGAGCTAAACACAGCTTGGTGACTAAACAACAACAACAACAACAATCCCTGAGCTTCTCTGTGATAGCAGATGGCTTTGGACATCCCAATGGTGCATGGCCTAGAGGAGGCTAAGTGCCTTGAAGCTCTAAAATGGAATGCCAAAGCTGAGTCATTTCAGAAAAAGTACAGACCTGTCTCTTCTCTCCCTTCTTTCTTTTGTCTCTCTCTTGCCAGGGACCTGTTATCCTGCAGACATCTCAACTTGCCCACTCTGATGAATAAAAAATGCACCAGGCAGTGGCTAATTGCTGATAGTTCCCTCCCTATTGATCTCTTTCTTTGGCTCGACTCTCTCGGATTTCTGAGTGACTCTTCTAGCTAATTATGATTGAGACGGGTCAGGACAAAGAAATCCCATTTAAATATGTCTATGGCAGAATGGCAAATTGTCTGCAGGACACACACACGCAAAACCACTGTAGATGTAATTTTAGAGGCAAGGATCTTTAAGTTAAAGTTTCACATATTTAAGCAGAGGAAGGGGAAAAATACATTGGCAAAGTAGATTAAAACCAAACCTGAACCAAACTATGACGGAAAGAAGGTACCTAGTGGGTGTGGAGAGCTCAGAGTAATATAAGAAGTTGAATGTCTGAGAAAGCTTTTTTTTTTTTTGTAATGACTTTGTTATCAAAAGATACTCTGCTAAGGTATTAGTTATGGTTTTCATGTAGACAGAGAAGGGTTTGTTAGGGATAATTATTTTATGGAATTTCCTGATAGTTCACATAGCTACGCTTAGGTGGTATGCAGTCATAAGCAATGCAGCCAGGAGAAATGCCCAACCCCTCTGTGCTGCTGCTGCTGCTAAGTCGATTCAGTCATGTTTGACTCTGTGTGACCCCATAGATGGCAGCCCACCAGGCTCCTCTGTCCCTGGGATTCTCCAGGCAAGAACACTGGAGTGGGTTGCCATTTCCTTCTCCCAACCACTTTGTGAAACTGTCCCAAGTGAAATCCTGAGGCTGTCACTGCAGACCTTTGGTAGCTGTTAGACTGCCAATCACAAAATCAAACTTTCACTATTTCTACAGAAATACAACAAAATAATTTGCTCAACCACATGCTTGTCAGAAGAGGCAGACAGCCACTGCTTCACCACGCTTCCTTCTTCCTTCAAAGTCCTGAATGAGATTCTTTGCTCTTAGAAGCCAGATTACTCCTGCAATCCTAACTGTGAGGGAGTCAGGGAAATTTAGACTTTAGCTTCACAGCATTAGGTAAACTTTTAGTGCATGCTACAAAGGAGATGGAATAGAGTCCAGTAAGTCAATCTATAACGTCTATACAACCTGAATTATATTGTAAATATTGCATAAAAATACACAGAATGCACACCTTTTTTTTAAATCTCAGAATAATTTTTAATTCCTGGACATTCTTAGAAATTTGAATAAAGAAGACTCTGCTATCCTCTGTTACTAAGATTAGTTACCACCCACTAGATAGACCACTACTCTGTAATAGCAATAAGTTAGATGCTTTACTCTTTGAAAGGGCTGATGCTGAAACTGAAGCTCCAGTATTTTGGCCACCAGATGCAAACAGCTGATTCGTTGGGAAAGACCCTGATGCTGGGAAAGATTGAAGACAGAAGGAGAAGAGGGTGGCAGAGGATGAGATGGTTGGATGGCATCACCGAGTCAATGGACATGAACTTGGGCAAACTCCAGGAGATGGGAGGGGACAGAGAAACCTGGCATGCTGAAGTCCATGGGGGTGCAGAGTTGGACATGCCTTGGCAAGTGAACAACAGCAACATTTAAGACGCTTTACATGCCGAACTTCAGTGCTACCACAACCATAGGTGATAAATATTATTTTTCCCACTTGACATTTGGAAAATTGAAGGTTAGCCAATTTAAGTAACTTGTTCTATTTACACCACATATGTGGTAGGTAATATGACCAGATATCTAAGGAATGTACTTAGATTCTTAGGTTGTAAAGCCCAGAATCTCATATTTATTGATGAGTTGAAAGAAAAAAAACAAACAAACAGAGACCAGATATTCCATTATTATTGGTGGTACTTTTTTGTTTGTTGTTTTGTTCTTTTTTTTATTGTTGTTTTAAGTAGACCTCCTGACTAAGAGGAGACTTTTAAGAATTTATGAGGAATTTGGCAAGAAGTTCTTTTGCTTGGCAGTTTTCCTTTGGATGGGCATCTGGGAAAAAGTAAAAAAGATAAATAAATAAATGTATTTATCTGAGGTGAGTCTTCGTTTTGGGAACTCTTTCTTACACACTAGGGTTCATTCCTAGCACTCAGTGTCTGGATAGTCGCCAGATTGCAGATTCAGAGTTCTGTCTAGTTTGAATAGGAATCATCTCTGGTTCCTTTTATTTGCATCTGAATGCAGTTATAACATTTTAGGGCCTCTTGCTATGGGCAGACGTTTTAGACATTTTTTTTTTTCTTCTGTACTAAGTAAATCTAACTCTGTTTTCTTCAAAAATGCATAAGCACATGGAAATGGGTCAGCCCAAAGGATGAGTGTTAAGAGAGTAACCCAGACTAAGTAACTGCACAAAAAGTAAGTTTCTCTTCTCTCTTCATCAGGATAGTTCATGCGCTTAATCACCCCATGAACACAAATTTCTGAACGCTTTCACTTGTTTTCAGAGTAGCTAATTCTATTTAAAAAAAAATCCTCAGATATTGTGATTGAATTAGCTAGATTCTATTTTTTTGTGTGTGTGTTAAGGTTAAATTTTATTTATTTTATTTTTTTTTACAGTTTATTTTTTTTATTTTTTAACTTAACAATAATGTATTGGTTTTGCCATATATCAAAATGAATCTGCCACAGGTATACATGTTGGGGAACACATGTAGCTAGATTCTAGAATTCATGCTCTAGGGGAATTCTATAGGTGTAAGGTAGTTGAGGAAATGGAATAAGCACTTTGACCTTCACTTCTGATTTTTTGTTGACTTTGAACTGAAAAAAAAAAAAAGCCCCAACGTCTTAATCTTGCATCTGTAAGCCATTATGGAATTCTTAGCTGAAAAGTGCTAGAGAATTGTATACAAAATTAATCATTACCTTATAATGAAATGGTTCTGCAGATTTCCGCTGAATAATACTTGAAGTCATCAAAAAGCTCAAAGATTAATTACCATGTAACTGGCAGTGCTTAGATCAGAAAATTAAGGTTCCAGTGAAGAACAGAAAAATATCCACATAATTACAAGGTATAAAATACAGCTTAGTATTAATACCTTCATGTATATGGGTATCTCAAAATAGCAGATTCCTTTTGAGATCATCAAGTAATTTTTCATTACTTTAATTTCTTTTCATATAGCACCCAATATCATGCTTGTTTACTAATTTGTGTCTTAAGGACAGTTTCTCTTTAGCAAACAGCTGCACCACCAGGAAATAATTGGATTAATATCATTTGATAGAATATTATTGTTTTTGCTATGGATCTTGGCAATTAATAGGCACATGTTATCTACAAATATTATTTGGGGATATTTTTAATGGGCCTTAGGTAGCAAAGCATATGCCATAGAGCTACAAAATGTTTGAAACCATGTAGAGAGAGTTTTGTGTTTATTGGTGTATCATTTGAATCAAGGATTTTTAAACTTATTTTAATTTTACTTTATATCCTTTCTATGTCTCTGCAAATAGTACACCCTTGAAGAGTAGTGATTTGATAGGGTCAGTATTTCCTTTAAGAGCTTCTAGGACAGAGACCTGAAATCTGGAACTCAGCCTCCTATATCTATGTTTGGTACTCAGAGATTTCTCTCATGTGTCAGACTATACCTTTCTTACTCCACTTAACCTAATTTAACAGTTTGGCTTAGAAAACTGGCCACTTAGGTTTTTAGGGGATTTTTAAGATGTGAGATATAATTTAAACATGGAATTTGGCAAGCTGTGCCAGGCTCAAGCGGGAGCCATATGCTGGCAACCGCCTCCTGGCAAGTGAGTTTCAGAACACGTTTGGCATTCTGTTTTTCCCATTTGAAAATATTTGCTCTACAGTTACCTGGATGATGGTAAAAAAAGAGGTCACTTACAAAGAAGGAAGTGGAACCTCAGGGAATGGGGGCAAAGACGGGTCTCAAAGACTGAAGGACCTGGTAGGAGGCAATTATTTTTTATCAGAAGCAGCGGTCGCTGCATTAGGCTACACCAGGTGACGCTCTAAGGGGTGAGATAAGTGAACTACCCACTAAAGATTAGTGTTGGGGACCTTTTTTTTTTTTTAAAGCAAATTTTTCCAGCAAAGGGCCACTGAGATGTCTCTTCTTGGTACCTCCTTGTCTTCAGACAAAAAAAGAGATAACTAGAACTTTTATGTGTGATGGGGATCACCCTCCAAGTGACCATCTCACAGCTTCAAAAATCGCTCCTTCAGTGTTTAATAAGACAGAAATTCATGATGGCAAAGCTGTGTCTGCCATTTCACCGTTATATTCTGGTTTCTAGCAGAGAGCCTACCACTTGGCAGGGCCTCAGTAATATCTCTTGCCTCATGAAACTTCAGTGAGTAAATGCCTAGGCTCAGTCACAGATCTGTAGCATCCATTCCTTAAATTGCAAATTAAAGCCATATTTCAGTGTTAGAGAACCCAATGTAGTGATATAATTCTACCTGCTTTATCTTAAGTCTAACATATAAGTAGCACTTAATATGACCCTGATGCTGAGAAAGATTGAAGGCAAAAAGGGAAGGGGGTGGCAGAGGATGAGATGGTTAGATATCGTCACTAACTCAATGGACATGAATCTGAGCAAATTCCAGGAGATAGTGGAGGACAGAGGAGCCTGGCATCCATGTGATTGCAAAGAGTTAGATATAATTTAGCAACTGAACAGCAACAAAAAATGTCAACTTAGCACTTGTAAACTCATCAAGAGATTCAGTTTCTTTGTCTTAGGTAGGAACTGGGACTATACATATTATGGTTCCTGGCCTTAAGTTGCTTACAGTCTAATGGGAGGGAGAGGTAAATAAGCAGATTATCTCAATATCATGCTATAAATGTAATTCATGGAGCGATCAGACAGATATACAGGCTGGGTGACGGTTAGCATGGGATTTGTAGCAAGACAGGCCTGGGTTTCAAATGTAACTCAGTCACTCAATAATTATGAAACATCACCACTGTCCTTAACCTTTCTGAGCTCTGATTTCTTCATCTGTAAAAAGGATTTAATGAAGCACTTATCACAGAGCTATTGCAAAGTTTTGATGGTATAAGATGTATAAGGTACTTAGCACTACATTTAGCATTTATTTGACTTGTTATTAATTTTTGCTCCAAAATCAGGGAAAGTTTCCCTAGAGAAGTGGATATTCTTTTGTATTGTGTGTTTGTGTGTGTGTGTAGGAAACTCCAGCCATGTGAAGGGGCAATACTATGGCAAGGAATTCAGATTTGTCTAATATAATAAACATCATGGTGGTGATGGTGGTTTAGTCACTAAGATGTGTCTGACTCTTTGTGACCCCATGGACTGTAGCCCACCAGGCTCCTCTGTCCATGGCATTTCCCAGGCAAGAATACTGGAGTGGGTTGCCATTTCCTCTTCCATGAGATCTTCCCAACCTAGGGATTGAACCTACAGACCAGCATCTCCTGCACTGCAGGCAGATTCTTTTGCCACTAAGCCACCAAGGAAGCCCCAAAAGCATCCTATGTAGCACTAATATGTACATGGATGAATATTTATCCTGTGTCATTTCAGAAAACTTTACAGGCAACTCTGACTTCTCATGGGTGATCCATTCGAACTGTGCATGGCCATTTGTGTCTCTCTTTTGAGTTTTCATTCATCTTCTAGCTCTTTGGGATTTTATAAACAGTGTGGTGATACTGCTTCTGCTTCTTGGTAAGAAGCATATTTATTTTGGAATTCTTGAAGGACGAGAATGAGAAGGGCATGGTGTATTGGGTCTCAACCTGGGGAGATTACCCCCTCCAAGAGACACTTGGCAGTGGGTGGGAACCTTCGGGATTGTCACGTCTGCAGAGGGAGGGTTACTGGTATCTAGTGAGTAGAGTCAGGGATGCACAGATCTTACAGTGCACAGGACATCCTTTTCAACAAAAAACTTATCTGACCTCGCATGCCAACAGTTCTGCAGTTGAGGACCACAGGCATAGGGAAAGAAAGTTTGGTTTAGTATTTGTCCATCATCGGTGGTTTGTTGAAGACATCTCAGGAAGAGAGACAAGAAAGAAGCTTCTCCTAAGAAAATAATGTCACCTATGGGCTAGAAGACAAAGGGAAGGGACAGAAAATTCAGCACTATAAATTTTTAATTTCGTGTATTTATAATTATAAAGAAATGTTAAGGGGGTTAAAAGAATCACAATACTTTCCAATATCAATTATTTATATATTGGAGAATCTGAGAAAGGGGCAAGGAGACCACTATCTTTTAAGGGTATATACTATAACAAGCTTTAAGTATATCTTATGTTTGCTGTCATAAAAAAACAACTTCCAGTAAGTGGCATTACCTGGGATTTAGAAACTGGGCCTGCAGATACACAGCTGGCTAATGAGAGAATCAGAATGTAATGCAGAACAGTCTGATCCTTTTCTAAGTCACCGTGTTTCCCCTTTTGCTAGTTTCGTGCATCAAGCCAATGATGGAGGCAGACACACAACAAAAAACCCAAATGAAAAATAATAACAACCACTGCCACCACCACAAATCTGGCCTCGAGAAAGATGCAAAATTGCAGAAAGCAAAGCCAAATGGGAAGGCTGTCCATGTGTCCTGATTGCAATTTAATGTGATTTTAAACTGGGAAACATGCAATGCCAGTTCTCTAGGCTCTGGCCCAAGACACACCTCAAACAACCTGGGTCGTGCTGTTCTCTCTTGCACAGAAATAGCTCCCCACTGTTCCTGGGGGAGGCAACACAGGGACATGAGGCAATGTGAAAGAGTCGGGTAGAAGTTAAGATCCTGAGTTTTTAAGCCCGCATGGAAGGATCGGGTAGGACTCAGATGAAGACATGTGTTCGTTAGAAGACTGTACACATAACTTAGAAGGGATCTTAGTATTTAAGGACAAATGCCATTTGAAAGGATTCTTTTCCAAGATCACTATCCACAGAGAAAAGAAGCATTAGCAGCCAGAAACCATGGACTATGAGAAGGGCTCAAAGCTGACACAGTAAAAGTTCAGATTAGCCAACAAGGGAAATGCCATTGAGACGGAACCATTGGGGAGTAAGCAGAGTCCCACAGGCAGGCCGAGGGACGCCCAGTGCCAAGCTTCTATAGCATGTTAGATGAAATGATTGTGAAGACTCGGATGGTCTTTTCTGGCCCCAGGAAATAATTGGTGAACTGAGCAGAGCTGTCTCACGCATGGGCCAATG
This sequence comes from Bos grunniens, assembly GCF_055505025.1. Classification (NCBI taxonomy): domain Eukaryota; kingdom Metazoa; phylum Chordata; class Mammalia; order Artiodactyla; family Bovidae; genus Bos; species Bos grunniens. The sequence continues at coordinate 52,692,539 of NC_141185.1, read as the reverse complement.
ACAAATTATAACAATCCATTATTTTTACAAGAAAAAGGGAAAAAGAAATTTTTCCCTCCCTCTTTCTCAAAATGAATTTTATGTCTGGAAGGAGCACCAGGCAAATAGACCCCAGAGGCTGAAGTTTTCTATTAACTCACAGGATAGTGACTTAACTGAAGAAAAGCAACACGTGAACCTCCTCTCTGAATCCTCCCAGCATCCCTCAAACCGACTTCAAGAGCCTAGTTGCTCGGCACACCTCACCCCCTGCACAACAGAGCTCAGCATGAGAGGAGAGGTCCTCAGGCTGAGGGCCACATCTGACCTCCTCTGCGGACCCTGCCGAGGAGCTGGTTAGAACAGATTGGACTCAGATGTGGACATGTGCTCATTAGAAGCAGGCTGGTCATATGTCTCATAGAAGACAGAATCAAGAATTGCTTGGAACAACTTCTAGCTGCTATGAAGACATCAAGAACCTAATACGGGCCCTTGAGGTTGGTGTGACATGGTCATTGGTTTTCCCACTATTCTCTGAAATTCCTACCCCATTCTACACCACCCCATGCCTATGGCACCCCATTCTATGCCTCAACATGCACAGTGTTTCAAAGGAGAGAAGTATGTTCTTCTAAATGAAATGCTAATTTTGCTCTAAATGCAAAGGAGAAGCACTGAAAGACTTTCCATAACCAGCTACAGCACTGAGCCCTTTATAACTCATCTGCAATTCCCCAAAGTCCATCCACACTATCCTTGTCCTAATTAGTTCCTGACAGGCACATCGGCTGAGAAAATCAAAACAGCCCGTAATGCTGGAGTCGGGGCTCTGCAACATCTCAGACTCTGGGAAACACCACTAAGGTCTTCACTGACCTCAGGGCCTCCTTCCCAGAGGATTCTTCCTGCCAAGAGCTCAAGAGAGCTCAAGGCCTGCATATCCACACCTTGGCTCGACTGATTGGGGGAATCTGTTGGGGATTAAGGATTAGATGGAAGAGTGGGTGGCTTCTGGAAACACAAAGATACATGCCAAGACTTGGAACCAGCTCTTCCTCCAGAGAGAACACATTGTAATACCATTTGGTTTCCGGCAATGAGAAATTGTCTGACCATTGTAGTACCATTGACTCTGACAATGAGAATGTAATATGTTTTAGGTCATTGTGGGTCAAACTGGAGCCTGGAGCCATCTTGACCACTCCAGATGGACCCACCAGATCATTCTTAAGCAAGCTCAGCCAGGGTGGCGGGGTGGGGAGACACATAGGGCTCTAAATGTTACCTGGGAGTGAAAAATTAGGGAGAGATTTCACTTACACAGTGGCTGAGCAAAACTGAAGCTCCCCAAGGAAGAATCAAGCTGTTAATACTGTATAATATATATGCCCTGGTTCTGGAAATCCCAAGAGATACACCTCAGATTAGTGTCACAGCTGGAGCTGGCTATGTCCAGATTCTGATTCTAACATTTGCTAGCTCTGTGGACTTAAGCAAGTCACATAACCTCTCTGAGTCTCCCCTTCCCTATTTGTAAAATGGGAGTGACACCATCTATCTCTAGGATTGTTGTGATAATAAATTGAGTTAAATTACATTTAGAGCACTTAGGATAGTGCTGATGCATGGAAAATAATATACAAGTGCTTGTATTGTTGCATATTTATAATATAATATAATATTTATATTTATAATAAATATATTCTATATTTATTATACACAATTTACATATTTAATTATATGAATTACAATTTATAACACATTATAGTTAAAGATTATTATATATAGAGGTAGATTCCCAGCAGGCACTAGTGGTAAAGAATGTGCCTGCCAGTGCAGGAGACACAGAGGATACAGCTTCAATCCCTGGATCACGAAGATCCCCTGGGGGAGGAAATGACAACCCACTCTAGTATTCTTGCCTGGAGACTCTGATGGACAGAGGAACCTGATGGGCTACAGTATGTGGGATCACAAAGACTCAAAACATGACTGAGCATGCATGCATAGATTACATTGTGTTATAATATAATAATATTTATTATAATATCATATAACACATGTATTATAATACCATAATTGCATAATTAATAATATAATTATAACAATATAATAATATTACAGTATTATAATTATATAGTTTCTACAATTACATATTATAATCATACTATATATTATAATATATAACTAGAATACTAATGGTACCCCACTCCAGTACTCTTGCCTGGAAAATCCCATGGATGGAGGAGCCTAGTGGGCTGCAGTCCATGGGGTCGCTAAGAGTCAGACACGACTGAGTGACTTCACTTTCACTTTTCACTTTCATGCATTGGAGAAGGAAATGGCAACCCACTCCAGTGTTCTTGCCTGGAGAATCCCAGGGATGGGGGAGCCTGGTGGGCTGCCCTCTATGGGGTTGCACAGAGTCAGACAAGACTGAAGCGACTTAGCAGCAGCAGCAGCAGTATACTAATAATATAATAAAGGCTTCCCTGGTGGCTCAGATGGTAAAGCGTCTGCCTGCAGTGTGGGAGACCCTGGTTCGATCCCTGAGTTGGGAAGATCCCCTGGAGAAGGAAATGGCAACCCACTCCAGTACTCTTGCCTGGAAAATTCCATGGACTTGAGAGGCTCCTCAAAGCCTGGTAGGCTAATATAATGTTGTAATATAATATGTTTATTACATACTGTATGTTATATAGCATATATCATGTATTACACATTATTCTTTATTAGTATCTCAATAAGCATAGAGTTTCTGAGGATACATCGAGGTCCATTTTTTTCCCTAAAATTTGTAATTGCTTTCTATATTTTCTGAGAAAAAGTCCGTGTAGTCTGGCTCAAAGCTAGCTCGAACACGTACTAGCTGTGGAACGCCAAGAGTCCTTCCCTAGTCCCACCCAGTTTCTTGATCTTGAAAATAGATCTTGGTGAGAATTTAAAGAAATTAGGAGAATGAAGTCCAGTCAGAGTCCTCTGCACAGGTAACACGTGGATTAAACAGTGGGCACATCAGGTTTGCAGATGGGCAACAAGTTCTGAGAAAATGAGGGCCCTTGCAGCGTCTGCCTGCAATGTGGGAGACCTGAGTTTGATTCCTGGGTCGGGAAGATCCCTGGGAGAAGAAAATGGCAATCCACTCCAGCACTCTTGCCTGGAAAATCCCATGGACAGAGGAGCCTGATAGGCTACAGTCCATGGGGTCTCAAAGAGTTGGACACGACTGAGGGACTTCATTTCACTTTTGCCTGGTTGTCTCTGACAATGCGTGCTTTTATCACAGTATGCCCTATGCATATCACCATTTTACTTCATAGCAGAAAAACTTGTTGGAGCACCCTGAGAAAGATGTAGCATTTGAAGTGCTGAGTGCCTGGTGCAGAGAGGGTGACCCACCAGTGTTAACGCTTGTGCTTGTGCTGATGACTATAAAGGAGAAAAAGTAATTATGTTTGCTGTTGTGGTTTTGTATTTCTCTGAAGAATGGATTGGAGCATCCCATTATTTTATACTTCAAGCCTAGAGGCCACAGCCTACCATATACCTTGTGTGCATGCATGCCAAGTCACTTCAGTTGTGTCTGACTCTTTGTCACCCTATGGACTGTAGCCCGCCAGGTTCCTCTGTCCATGGGACTCTCCAGGCAAGAATACTGGAGTGGGTTGTCATGCCCTTCTCCAGGGGATCTTCCTGACCCAGGGATCAAACCTGCATCTCTTACATCTCCTGCATTGGCAGGCAGGTTCTTTATAGCAGCACCTGCGAAGCTTCTATATATCTTAGAAATCCTGAATATTGTGAATGTGTGTTGACATTGGAGGATGGATGATAGGGTGACCAACTGTCTCAGTTTGGCTGGAATGAGAGAGTATCCAAGATATGGAACTTTCATGATCATAAGTGAATCCTCAGTTTGAATACGTGAGTTGGGTTTTCTGAATCACTTTTTCTTATTGACACCTGGGTGAAAAAAAGCCTGACTAGACGTATCAAATGAGCAACGAGACATAAAGCATGTGCCACAGAGCAGAAGTAACACAAATATTGCACCTGTTCTGTCCCAAGCCTTCCACCCCCCAGTAAGAAACAATGAAATTCTGCCATTTTCAGAGATGCAGATGGATCTAGAGACAGTTACACAGAGCAAAGTAAGTCTGGAAGAAATAAGCAAATATCGTATATTAAGGCATATGTGTAGAATCTAGAAACATGGTACTGATGAAGCTATTTGCAAAGCAGAAATAGAGACACAGACCCAGAGAACAAGCAGAAGGACACCAAGGCAGGGAAGAGGGGCATGGGATAAACTGAGAGGTTGGGATTGACAGATATACACTATGATGTGTAAAATGGATAACTAAGGAGAACCTACTGTTTAGCACAGGGAACTCTACTCATGCTCTGTGGTGACCTAAATGAGAGCGAAATCCAGAAAAGATATGGATGATTTACTTTGCTGTACAGCAGAAACTAGTTCAACATCATAAAACAACTATTACTCCAATATTTTTTTAAAGGGAGAGAGAACAATCAGAGTGTGGATATAGGCCCCACAGTTGGCAACTGTATAAAGCTGGGCAAGCTGTGGAAACTTTCAGAGCCTCAATTTTATCATATATATAATAATAATAATTATTGTTATATAAGAACCTTGACCTTGATAGATTACAGGGAGATTAAATGCAAAAAAAAAAAAAAGACAATTACTGCAAAGGAGCAGTTATTATGTGGTATTTCCCTTCTTATTTCCTTTTTTTTCTTTCTTCCAGTAGGTTTTCAATCCATAACTTTTTTAAAAACTGTTTAAGAAAGAATTTTGTTTTTGAAAATAACTTTTAATAGAGCCATATATTCTCCAAGAATATAACACAATTTTATTGGTCATTTAATCAATATTTCCAAATATTATATAATTTTAGTTTTTTGTCTTAAGTTTTTATTTTGGTGCAATTTCAGACTTATAGGGAAGTTGCAAGCCTATTACAAGGGATAAACACATTGATATGAGAAGATAAAATGCTAAAGTAATTGGAGCAGAATGGAAACTAGTGAAGAATCCATAACTCTTATACAGAACAACCATCTTGAGAAATAAGACTCCCAGACACTGGTTGACCCATGGTATGGTCTGCATTTCTCAGTTGAGAGAATTCCAGAAACGATGCTTCTCTGTGCCACCCATGCCCTTCCCATGGAGAAGATGGTGTTCTCTGTGAAGTGCCTGCACGAGGTGTTTAAAAACACAGAAGAGCTTTTAGAAACACTCATGAGCTGGCCAAGATTCTAATAGTAAGGCATCGATTCAGTGTAGCAGACAAGTTCTTGTTTCTAAATCCCATTGATCTTTCATCCTTAATAATGCCCCATAGGAACTGAAAGAGGAATAAAATATGATGTAAATCTATTCCACATCTGCTAATATGAAAAACTGATTGTTTATACACAATTTTGTGATTTCCTTTCTTTCTTCTTTTTTCCTTCCCTCTTTCTTTCCAACTTTTCCAATGTTTCTTTTTTATAAGCTATTAATTGGCCATTTCATACATTTATGTTCTAAATTTTATGTATTTATTTTTGGCCGCCCTGGGTCCTTTTTGCTTCCCACGGGCTTTTTCTTGTTGTGGCGAGCAGGGGCTCCTCTCTAGTTGGGGCGTGTGGGCTTCTCACCTCCATGGTTCCTTTCGTTGTAGAACATGGGCTCCTGGGTGAGGGGGTTTCAGTAGTTGTGGCTCATGGGCTCAGTAGCTGTGGCTCGTGGGCTTAGTTGTCTCCAAGCATGTGGAATTTTCCCAGACCAGGGATCGGCCCCATGACCCCTGTGTTGCCAGGCAGATTCTTTACCCTTGAATCAGCAGGAAGCCCTCCACTGTTTCTTTAGTTACTTCTGTTCTCATGTGAATCATAGTTTCTTTACCTCTCTTGTCTTGACTTCAATTTTAGTTGTCTCTATAATTTCTTTATTTTCAGTGATCATGGATGAATCTTCTCTTTTTATTTAGACAATTCATTCAATTATATGCACAGTGAATATTTATTGATCACATTCAACTGGGCCAAACACTGTGTGAGATGCCAATAAGGCAAACAGAGTTGTAATGTTATGGTTTCTTTAATGAGTTGCTCTTTTCCACTCAAAAAATTATACATGAATACATAGAAAAGAAGAAGTGTATTACATTCATCGTCTCATTTTATTCTCATCATGTAAGGATTAGGGGAAATAATTAACTTGCCTAAGGTCACTAGCTAGAAAGTAATAGATTCATGATTCAATCCAAGATCTGTTTCACTGAAGAACAATGGCTCATTCTAATTTGGGTGTGTATGAAATAATTCATGTTGGTCTTCTCATTTTTCTCCTTTTAGAACTGGTGACTTGAAAGTTTTTACTACTAAGGTCTTTCCCAGACAAAATATGAGACAGAGGGAATTTTACTTCAGTGATTTCCTTCTACCCCATCAGTTCCTATCTTTATCATATCCAAGGATAACACCTTTAAATCCACCCTCTCCCCCACATACACATTCTTGGAGCTACACCATCACCCAGATTTTTTTTTTTCCTATCGAAGTGCGTTTGGTGTTTGTCCCATTCATTTGTATTCTTACTCAGAAACCAGCTAATCTGATACACTAACGCTGTGTGCGAACTTGTGAGTAGGTCTAGCGTCAACGCTGCTTCATTTGGTTGGACCATTCTGGGGACATTTCTCTAACCCATGAGATTAGTAACTGAGCAATCCAGGCATTCCCTGGGCATTAGGAAAAGAACACGTGGACTTGGGGAACTTCCAGTCATGCCAGATCATTTTCTAAAAGCATTTAGGTCTCCTTTACTTAAATTAAAAGTACTTAGGCTCAGTAATTTACAACAGTTTGATAGACCACACATTCTCACTGTAATATTAAAATTCAGACCACCCAGGCTGGAAAATTTCTAAGAGGACAAAGAATGATGAATCTAGCCTTGTGTTTCCTTGGTATGAGTCTTGTGTATTGTTTAATTGGTCAAGTCTCTGTTGGATCAGTAGATTGTTAACAAGATAAATAAATGATCACCTCTAACAAAAATACTTGGCATGGAAATATTGGGTTCCAGTATTTTTTTTTTTTCTTTTTAAAGCCTATGAAAATATCACATTAATTCAGCTCTGGGTTTGCTCCACCTTGAAGTGAGAGATTTGGCAGTCCTGCTGATCATGTCTCCAATGAGTTCAAACCTGGGAAGCTATTATAAAAACACACTAGTTCTCCTTTCTTTAGGACTAAGCAGATTTTCAGTTCTGCAATGAGAGAGAAAAAGAGACAAACACACACATTATCTGTAATACAATCTCCTTGACTGTTTGGCTCATAGTTAGTCCTTCTGACTGAGTAGGGGTTTTCTCATCTGCCGTTTAGCTACAATACAACCAAAGGTTTTCTCACCAGTGTCCAGCACACACTGCCTAGAGAGGATGCCCGTTTTACCTTCTAGACTCAAAGACATCACAGTGTCCATCGCTCCCTCCTTGTCGTGTAGTTCTTATCTTCAGTCTTTCTTTAAACCCTATTAATCACCACCTCTGAAAGGCCCCATTACCAAGAATATTTAACGTATGACAGGATAATACACTAGGAGATATACTGTGGGGAATATTATAGTCTTGGCAGGACTAAATGACTTAAAGTCATCTCACTCTCTAGTGCTGCTTTGATTAATTAGCCCCATTTCTCAGAATCCTTAAGAATCCAAGCTTCTCTGTACTGTGAGGAGCCAGCTCAGAGAAGGTTTCTTTTTTTTCCCCCTCTCACTGGGTTTCTTTCTTTGTGGAGAAATGTCTTTACTCTTAAATACCAGCTTATCTCTAAAATGTTCATTTGATCAGCAGATACGATTATACTTCCGATATGTGCTGAACACTGCACGTAGGGATGATAGTGACCAAGTTGAGTGATACCTGAATCTCACTGCAAGAGGCTGTCAGTTTCAAAGGGGAAATCGATGGAAATGGGGTTTCTATGACATACGGAGGAGAAAGTGCTTAACTTCGTCTACAGTACCAGAGAAGGCAACATACGAACCAAGTCCTAAGGGGCTGGCTGTTGTCTACCAAGCAGATGGACCAAGGAGGGTTATTACAAGCAAAAGGGGAAGATAGTGTGCAAATATATGGATAACTCTTGAAGTATTAATCAAAGCTGAAGTTATCCAATCTGTCTAGAGGAGAAAGGTCAGGTGGAGTGATAGAAAAGGGTGAGCATCAAAAGTAGCCAGGAAGAGACTTCCCTGATGGTCCAGTGGCTAAGACTCTGCACCCCCTAGTCAGGGATTTAGAGCCCACATGCCACACTTAAGGATTTGCAAGCTGCAACTAAGACCTGGCAGAGCCAAATGAATGAATATATAAATATTTTTTTCCAAAAAGTAGTTAGGAAAAGAAATGTCATATGAATTCTGCCCAGGAACATGGTCCTTGTCCTACAGATAATGAGGGACAATTGAAGATGTTTTAGCAGATGTGAGTTTTTAAGTTACTCTAGTAGAATAAAAGTATGGACCCAGAGGAGGCTCTCCCCATCTTTTATGGGGAGAACAGTCAGGAGGCTATTGGAAAGTTTAGATATGTAACAACTGGAGGAACAGGATTTGGGGCTACAAATGTGAGTGTGAGTCCTTCTCCAGACTTCTCTTTCATGGCCCTGTAACATTTTCTTTGTTACATTTTCTTTGTTTCTTTGTTATTTCTCTGTATAAAAATCTCTCCAGATTCTTTTCTTGTTGTATTTAAATATAGTTGAATATTTGTATGCATGGCCCTTCTGTCAGCCAGCGATCACGGAATAATCTTAGACTCCAATGATTTTAATGGGGTGAGTTCCAAATTACATGATGTTGGAAATACCTATTGGGAACACAATAGCAAAAAGAAAGTCAGAGGCTAGTGTAACATGTGACAACAATTTTAATTGAGTCTTTTTGAACTAACACTGTAATACCTATCATTGGGTTTGGAAAGAGTTACAGAAAACATACAGTTTAAGTTTCTGACTTGGAATCAGTTTCATCTCTGGCATGTGTACTAATTCATATTAATTGGCTATACCCATGTTCAAGATACTTATCTACTCCAAAGCTTATTATTTTTCAACTCTGAAAGCATGGGAAAATAGCTCTCTTGCTTGCTTCTCAGATCAATCAACATATGGAAAAACACTTTGTAAACTTTAATGTACTTTCAGAATAAATGGCTTTTGATTATAATGTCTAAGGGCAAATAGCTAATTAGTGACAAAGCCAAGATGAATACTCAGGTCTCCTGATTTCTAGCCTAACCATATGACAATTTGTTTACTTTTATATTGAATTATTTTTCTCTGCACACCTCACTCAGTTTCAAAAAGAATGTAGTCCAGATGCTTTCTTTTCCCATAGCACACTAACTTTGTCATAAATAAAACACTCACTCATGCACACACACAAACACACACACATATGCACACACAGAAGCCATTGCAGTCTCTTCCTAATTCTAACCACTCTCTTTAGTGCTTAGCACAATCCACTCCATCAGTGCACCGAAACTTATGGTAGAAGAAGCCTCAAAGAGAAAAGGGGGTTGTTAAGCTGCTTCCCATCACTTCATGGGAAATAGATGGGGAAACAGTGGAAACAGTGTCAGACTTTATTTTTCTGGGCTCCAAAATCACTACAGATGGTGACTGCAGCCATGAAATTAAAAGACGCTTACTCCTTGGAAGGAAAGTTATGACCAACCTAGATAGCATATTCAAAAGCAGAGACATTACTTTACCAACAAAGGTCCATCTAGTCAAGGCTATGGTTTTTCCTGTGGTCATGTATGGATGTGAGAGTTGGACTGTGAAGAAGGCTGAGCACCGAAGAATTGATGCTTTTAAACTGTGGTGTTGGAGAAGACTCTTGAGAGTCCCTTGGACTGCAAGGAGATCCAACCAGTCCATTCTGAAGGAGATCAGCCCTGGGATTTCTTTGGAAGGAATGATGCTAAAGCTGAAACTCCAGTACTTTGGCCACCTCATGCGAAGAGTTGACTCATTGGAAAAGACTCTGATGCTGGGAGGGATTGGGGGCAGGAGGAGAAGGGGACGACAGGGGATGAGATGGCTGGATGGCATCACTGACTCAATGGACGTGAGTTTGAGTGAACTCCGGGAGGTGGTGATGGACAGGGAGCCCTGGTGTGCTGCGATTCATGGGGTCACAAAGAGTCAGACACGACTGAGCGACTGAACTGAACTGAACTGAAGCTGCTTCTTTAAAATGATGAATAGAATCCTCAACTGTGTCTTGGTGTTGGAATCATCCTTGGAATTCTGAAATAATTTGTGGTGTTCAAGCCACTGAGGACCTCTGAAGTCAGGGTATCCTGAATTTCCCCTGAGTAACTGAACCCAAACCCACGGATCTAGCTAAACAGCCAGAGGTGATTCTCATATGCGCTTCAGTCAGTGGGTTCCCACAGTCTCAGATTTATAAGTTTATTCATCATAGCTGAACTTCACAAGTAAATACATGCCCTAAATTGCCTTTTGCCTCTCACCTCCTCCTCTCTGTATTGTTGGAAATACTATGCAAACCAGTTTGGATTCACATGAGCCTAGGCGCTCTGCTGGGTACATTAATGAATGAACGTAATTGCTGCCCACAAGGCATTCCAGGTGTATGCATGCCTGGCCCCTAAAGAAGTGAGCCTAATAAGAGTGTGATCTTTACAGTGGCATATGTATCTGAAAGCCCAATAGTATATATATATTTTACATTTTTAATTGGAGCATACTTACTCTACAATACTGTGAAGGTTTTTGCCATACTTCAACATGAATCGGCCGTAGGTATATGTATATCCCCTCCCTCTTTAGCCCCTCTCCCACCTCTCTCCCCATCCCACCCTCCAGGTTGTCACAGGGCACTGGCTTTGGGTTCCCTGCATCATACATCAAGCTTCCATTGGCCATCTATTCTACAGGTGGTAATGTATAGGTTTCATTACCTGTTCTCTCAAATCATCCCACCCTCTCCTCCCACTGTGTCTAAAAGTCTGCTCTTTATGTTCGTGTCTCCTTTGCTGCCCTGCAGGCAGGATTATCGGTACTATCTTTCTAGATTCCATATATATGTGTTAATATACGACATTTGTCTTTCCCTTTCTGACTTACTTCACTCTGTATAATAGGCTCTGAGTTCATCTACCTCATTAGAACTGATTGAAGTGCGTTCCTTTTATAGTTGAGTAATATTCCTTTGTGTATATGTACCAAAACTTCCTTATCCATTCATCTGTCAATGGACATCTAAGTTGCAAAGCCCAGAAGTATTAAAAAGCAGGGAGTACTATTGGACAGGGAGATCAGAAAGAAACAACTTCACAGGGGAGGCAAATTTTGGGCAGGGTTTGAAGGCTAAGAGAACTTTCCAATAAATTGAACTAGCGGAAACAGAGAGCAGGGAGCTGGTAGGAGAGTAGAGAAGGAAGGAAGATATTCTTGAAAGAAGGTAGGGCGGCACGTTTGTGCAAAGTCACTTCAGTTTTATCTGACTTTTTGTGACCCTATGGACTATTGCCTGCCAGGCTCCTCTGTCCATGGGATTCTCCATGCAAGAGTACTGGAGTGGACAACCTTTTCCTTCTCCAGGGGATCTTCCTGGCCCAGAGATGGAAATCGCATCTCTTAAGTTTCCTGCATTGGCAGGTGGATGCTTTACCACTAGTGCCACCTGGGAAGCCCATGATTAGGGAGTCATAAATTGTCTTGAGGACATGGTGTCTTCAGAAAGATAGGATTGATGATGAGTCAAGTCCAAGGAGGTGGGCTGCCTCAATGGATGAGGCTGGAGAGGTCTTTAGGGAGTCGTCAAAAAGGGCTTTAGAAATAGATTATTAATGAGAACTTATTGTGCAGGGAACTCTACTCAATGCTCTGCTGCTGCTGCTAAGTCGCTTCAGTCGTGTCCGACTCTGTGTGACCCCATAGATGGCAGCCCACCGTCCCTGGGATTCTCCATGCAAGAACACTGGAGTGGGTTGCCATTTCCTTCTCCAATGCATGAAAGTGAAAAGTGAAAGTGAGGTCGCTCAGTCGTGTCCGACTCTTAGCGACCCCATAGACTGCAGCCCACCAGGCTCCTCCATCCATGGGATTTTCCAGGCAAGAGTACTGGAGTGGGGTGCCATTGCCTTCTCTGACTCAATGCTTTATGGTGACCTAAATGGGAAGGAAATTCAAAAAAGAGCAACACATAGCTGATTCATTTTTCTATAGAGTAGAAATGAACACACTAGTGTAAAACAACCATACTTCAATAAAAATTAATAAAGAGGGGGGTTTAGATGCTTTGCTATGAAGCTCTATTCTGCTGTTCTCAAAACACAGCATGGCTCTCTATTTTAATTTTTCTAATGATGTAAATTCAACAACCAAGTTATCCTTAATAATATTTCTGAACCAGAAAAGATGTTCTGATGAAATCGGTTCTATCTTTTTATTTCCTTTCAGTAAAGGAATCACACATATTTTTTGGAACCTCTGTCCACTTCTCTGCTGTCTTCCAAGGCAGATCAACACCAAAGCACCTTATTCTAATGGCCTCTCTGGCCTCCATCCCTTCCACATCAACACACAAGGCTTCCAGAATCCTCACCCAGCTCTCATTTCTTGTGGTTGGCAGCCTCTTTGTTTCTAAGGAGATCTGTTGAGATTGAAACAAGCTCTACACCAGTTATTAGACAAGGGGCAACATTGCAGAGAAAGAGAGGGGGCTGGGGATAAATAAGATGAGATTTCAGGGTTAGTCAAACCCCAGAAGACTCAGGACTGATCTCCAGTTCCAGAGAAAACTAATGATCTGCGTTGAGATGATCAACCCAGCCCAACCCTCTGAGCCAGGCACCTACTAGAAGAGAAGGGCAGAAACAATCTCCCTTTTTGCCTGTGATTGGCCCTAGGCCCGGACTGAAAGGGAGTGAATAGCAGATGCAGGATTGTGGAACTAGATCTGGATCTAGTCTAGATCTAGAACTAGGTCTAGATCTCTGTCTGACCTACCAATGACTCCAGCCTGCCTTGGCTTAAGGCCTGGGAAGACTGGGGCTGTAGATTTATGGGAAGGGATGGGGTAGATAGACAGGAACTGAGCCTACACAGGAAGATAAAAGAGGACTTAGACTGTTAATATACCATAGATATACACAAGTCCTCACCCAAGAAGGATCCAGGTCCCAGAACTATGGAGTTCAGAGGAGACACTTCATATTCCAGGAGGTGAAAGAAAAGTGGAAAAGGAGAAAATATTACTTAGAGTAGGGGTTGGGACTGTGGTGTCTGGATGATCTGATTCAAATCTGATTTTGTTATCACTGTTAATATCTATATCCCTGTTCAGTTCAGTTCAGTGGCTCAGTCGTGTCTGACTCTTTGCGACTCCATGGACTGCAGCACACCAGGCCTCCCTGTCTATCACCAACTCCTGGAGCTACTCAAACTCATGTCCATTGAGTTGGTGATGCCATCCAACCATGTCATCTTCTGTCATCTCCTCCTGCCTTCAATCTTTCCCAGCATCAGGGTCTTTTCCAATGAGTCAGTTCTTAGCATCAGGTAGCCAAAATACTGGAATTTCAACTTCAGCATCAGTCCTCCCAATGAATATTCAGGACTGATTTCCTTTAGGAAATTATCCCTGTTTATATATATATATACACACACATACCCCCTCAAGGCAAAAACTCTGTATATCTTAATTATCCTGATATCCCAGCAATCATCACAGACACACTTGATCAAGTTTCATTGACTTATTTTATTTTGATTTATTTTTTAATTGAAATATAGTTGATTTACAATATTATTTTAGTTTCAGATGTGCAGCAAAATTATTCAGTTATACATACATATATACCTATTCTTTTTTAGATTCTTTGCCATTCTAGGTTATTACAAGATAATGACTATAATTCCCTGTGCTATATAGTAGGTTCTTAGTAGTAATAATTTGCAAACAAATTTTGTTTGACTTCTCTCTTTCAGCTTCTTGTGTTTCTACATTAAGTTACATAGACTAGTCAGAACATAAGGTGGCCTCTTATATGCCAGTTGATCACCACTGTATCTCCTGGGAATTATTTTGTAACAATATAATATAATATATTGTGTACTGGTAGATAACTGACATTTATTTATGAGGTCATTGATTGATAAACAGCCTTATATTTAATATCTACACAGTAATGATCTAACTAGTTTGCACTTAGCAGAGACTCAAGAAATTTTTATGGATTGAACGGTTTAGGAGATCTTTTAACTTTTTTTTCTTTATTTTATTTTATTTTTTAAATTGGGCATATATGAGTGGATGAGTTTGCAAGTGTTAGGTGAGCTGGGCTAGGTCAGTGGAAGAAATTAATAGGGCCCACTCCCAGTTTCTAGTATGGTATTGATATTCCTTTATTTTTTTTTTCTTAAAAAAAAAATTGTAAAGAATTATTTCTTACTTGTAAGGACTTGGGGAAAACTTCTGTTATAAGAGAGACTGAAGAGACTAATCATTCCTGGCAAGGTGTGCCTGTTTATACAGTCAAGAAAAAAAGAAATGAGTCAAGATCACCCATTGATGAAAACTGCTAGTTATCAAGAAGCAGAGAGGTGCCTAATTGCACTTTTAGGAAGAATAGTTGTAGCAAAGAGAAAACAGTCCCCCAGGTTATGTGTTATAAATCAGGCTTTGGTGGGTCCAACTTGTGGACAGAAGAGGGGATAATAAATCTCAAAGGTCTGGGGAGGGTTTGAGAGGGAAGCAAAGAAGATGGAGTAGACAGAGATGAATCCAGAGACATGATGTTAAAAGAACATCTAAGTAGATCAAACCAGTCAATCATAAAGGAAATCAGTCATGAATATTCATTGGAAGGACTAACGCTGAAGCTCCAATACTTTGGCCACCTAATGCAGAGAACTGACTCCTTGCATAAGACCCTGATTCTGGGAAAGATTGAAGGCAGGAGGAGAAGGAATGGCAGAGGATGAGATGGTTGGATGGGATCACCAGCTCAATCAACATGAGTCTGAGCAATCTCTGGGAGTTGGTGATAGATAGGGAAGCCTGGCATGTTGCAGCCCATGGGGCTGCAAAGAGTCAGACACCACTGAGCAACTGAACTGAGCTAACTGATATGTGGAGTCTAGCAAAATGGTACAGATGAACCTATTTGCCAAGCAGAAATAGACACACATGTACAGAACAAATGTACAGACACCAAGTGGGGCGGAGTGGGATGAACTGGGAGACTGGCATTGACATATCTATATATTGTGTGTGTGTGTGCTCATTCAGTCATGTCTGACTCTTTGCTACTCCATGGACTGTTGTAACCTACCAGGCTCCTCTGTCCATGTGATTTTTCTGGCAAGAATACTGGAGTGGGTTGCCATTTCCTTCTCCAAGGAATCTTCTCCACTCAAAATTGAACCCATGTCTCCTGCATTGCAGGCAGTTTCTTTACCTGCTGAGCCACAGGGGAAACCCAGAAGAGCTGTGTCCTGCATTTTGACCAGTAAAATAGATAACTAATGAGAACCTACTGTATAGCATGGTGGGGGTGGGGAGGAGCAAAAAGACAGAACTGAATTAGGGATTTTTTTCAGCATCTCCCAAAGTGTCAAAATTCTCAGGGCACGCTGTGATGTAGCTTTCAAGACAATGAACTCTGTAAGGCATAAACACTGTCATATTTGTATCTGTATCGGCTGCAGAGCCCAGTACAGGGCCTGGCGCACAGTAAGCACTCTATGATGTTGAATAAAGAATTAAAGAGACAAAGAAAACAATATCTATAGCATTGAGGAGTTCAGTCAAGGATGCTTTGGTGAAGGGAATGAAGGAGAAGCAAGGAGGAAGCAGGTCATTTAGGTTTTAGATCCATGGAGTCTGAGATGGCTCCTGGAGCACCATACCAGTATTTCAGATGCTGGAGAGTGGTTTCCATTTTTAGCCAGAAATATGGGATGGGCACACAAGAAGAAGGAACGGTGGGAAGATGAATAGTAGGTGTTAGTCAAAGCCACAGAAAAATCTTCCAGAGAAATTAAATAAAGGAGGTATTATGAATGTCTGAGAACTGGGGGATGCCCATCTATAGGACAGAGAGGAAAAGCTCTCTGTGTAGAAGCAAATAAGATTGAGTGATCTTATTCACAGAGGCAAGAGGACCAAGTCTTCTGTCACAACACAGAAGTCAAGATACAGTACAGAAGGAGGGGTGGCCAGTTGGGATACACAACAGAACTGTCAAGAGGCTTGGAATCCAACAAGAGATATGTTGGCACCCAGCTAGTTGCTTTCAATGCCAAGGTCACTTAACGGTGTTGTGACTTTCATAAAGGCAGCTCAGTTGACATGTGACAATGGATGCCAAAGAAATATCAGGAGAATCAGTTAAAAGGAAATTGGAACACAGTTAAAAACATTCCTTAAGAAGTTTCACTATGAAGGGAAGGATAAAAGCAAAACTAATGACTGCTCTGCTGCTGCTCAGTCGCTTCAGTCGTGTCGGACTCTGTGCGACCCTATAGATGGCAGCCCACCAGGCTCCCCCGTCCCTAGGATTCTCCAGGCAAGAACACTGGAGTGGGTTGCCATTTCCTTCTCCAAAGCAGGAAAGTGAAAAGTGAAAGTCAAGTCACTCAGTTGTGTCCCACTCTTCGAGATCCCGTGGACTACAGCCTACCAGTCTCCTCCGTCCATGGGATTTTCCAGGCAAGAGTCCTGGAGTGGGTTGCCATTGCCCTCCGAAGTAATGACTAGGGCCACTTAAAAATCATTTCAGGATTAGGAAAAGCAGCATATTTGAAGCCAATTAAGTTGAGGGGAAAATCTGGAGGTACTAAAATGGAGAAGTGTCAAAGAAAAAGTAAAAACCTGCAAGAGTCATTCAGTTGACTCCAGGAAGAGGAAAACTGTCCCCTTCCTAGAGATCAATGGTCAGAAAGGGTAAAAGTTATATTATTCTACCTTTGAAAATACTGAATATTTTTCCAGGTGTGTATACATCTATATGATGAGAGTTGAAATATTTGACCTAACCCTACAGATTTCCAGGTACACACACACATATAGTTTTTCATTTAAATATTTTTCTGTAGGTTGTTAGACCTTCCTAGGGACTTTGTAAAAAAAAAAAAAAAAAAAGAAAGCATTATTATTTTCATCTTACATTGTAGAAACAAAGTCTTGAATCAGGTACATAAATCAATCAAGATCAGGTACCTGCAAAGTGTCAGGGTAGGTCAAAAATCCCAGATCTCCTCATCTAAGGTGGAGGGCAAGAGCCAGGTCATTTCCTTGCTCCTGACACACGTCTGCACTTAGGTGGAAATGTGCATCAAAGATGTGAGAGATGCAGTCAGATGAACTTGAGCTGTTAAATAAGATGGTGTGTGTGTGCGTGTGTGCCTGTGTGTACATGTATGCATGCACACTAATTGGAAGATTATATAGATTGAAATGGTGTCCCCTCCTCAAAAAGACATGCTGAGGCCCTAACTCCTTGCTACCTGGAATGTGATCTTGTTTGGAAATAGATCTTTGCATTTATAACAAATATGTAAATTAAATGCATCATCGTGGAATAAAGTGGGCCCCAAATCTGATCTAAAGGGAGTCCTGATGAGAGGAGCAGTGATACAGAGAGAGGCACACAGGTAGAAGACAGCCATGTGGTGATGGAAGCAGAGATCAGAACGACACATCTACAGGCCAAAGAATGCTAAGGATTTAGAGCAAATCCCGGAAGCTAAGAAGCCTCTCGATGAAAGTGAAAGTGGAGAGTGGAAAAGTTGGCTTAAAGCTCAACATTCAGAAAACGAAGATCATGGCATCCGGTCCCATCACTTCATGGGAAATACATGGGGAAACAGTGGAAACAGTGTCAGACTTTATTTTTTGGGGCTCCAAAATCACTACAGATGGTGACTGCAGCCATGAAATTAAAAGACGCTTACTCCTTGGAAGGAAAGTTATGACCAACCTAGACAGCATATTCAAAAGCAGAGACATTACTTTGCCAACAAAGGTCCATCTAGTCAAGGCTATGGTTTTTCCTGTGTATGGATGTGAGAGTTGGACTGTGAAGAAGGCTGAGTGCCGAAGAATTGATGCTTTTGAACTGTGGTGTTGGAGAAGATGCTTGAGAGTCCCTTGGACTGCAAGAAGATCCAACCAGTCCATTCTGAAGGAGATCAGCCCTGGGATTTCTTTGGAAGGAATGATGCTAAAGCTGAAACTCCAGTACTTTGGCCACCTCATGCGAAGAGTTGACTCACTGGAAAAGACTCTGATGCTGGAAGGGATTGGGGGCAAGAGGAGAAGGGGACGACAGGGGATGAGATGGCTGGATGGCATCACTGACTTGATGGACGTGAGTCTGGGTGAACTCCGGGAGTTGGTGATGGACAGGGAGGCCTGGCGTCCTGTGATTCATGGGGTCGCAAAGAGTCGGACATGACTGAGCGACTGATCTGATCTGATCCGGAAGCTAAAAGAAGCAAGCAATCACAATTCCCCAGGTTTCTGAGGGACCATAGTCCTGCTGGCACTTTAATTGCAGACTTCTGGGCTCCAGAAGGGGGAGACCAGACATTTCTGTTGTTTTCAGCCACCTAGTTTATGAGACTTTGTTATCATACCCCTAGGGAGCTATCATGGAGGGATATAACATAGATGGGGTGGTGAAAACTTGAGCAGAACAGAGACTGTGTGAGTGACTGAATGGAGGTTAAGTGTGGAAGTTTTCAGGGGAGTAAACAGAGTTATGGGGTGAGTGTTTCCTAGGGGCCAAATATGGAAGTTTGTGGGCCTCCCTCGTGGCTCAGTGGTGAATCCTCCTGCTACTGCAGGAGATGCAAAAGACCCAGGTTCTATCCCTGGGTTGGGAAGATCTCCTGGAGTAGGAAAATGGCAACTTGCTCCAGTATTCTTGCCTGGAAATTTCAATGGACAGGGGATCCTGGAGGCCTACAGTCCATGGGGTAGCGAAGTCAGACACAACTGAGTGACTGAGCATGGGACTGGCAGGCCAGCCTGTGTCTGAGCACAGTGATTTTATAAATGGACACAAATGGGTCCTGTCCCTCTCTTTTGCTGTTGTTGTTTGTTATTCTGCCTCTCTTAAGCTGGGAGACATGTTATTTAAGGTTTCTAAGGTTCTGTTCACTTATTTGCAAACTAGATATAATAATACCTTCACCATGGGATTATTATGAAGAATAAAGGGCATGTGCCATATAAAGCATTCACTGCAGTGCCTTTTAGTGCTCAATAAATTTAGGTGAATTGGTAGTTTTTGTAATAGAGTTTTTGTTTATGTTGTTACAATTCCGTGCCTTTTCCTAGCAGCATTTTTATGTGGAATTACAGAGAGTTGAGGCAGAAAAGGATGAAGACAAAAATCCAGCTTTGAAGTATATTTGTTTGTCCTTTTAAGGCACCATGATACTAAGGATAGTGGGTGGTGTTGCTAGTAGTAAAAGCAACAGCAGTCGTAATAGTAATACAAAGAAGAAGAGGAAGCAGAATAGGGGTTTTAGATTAATAGGTTCTAAACATTTACTGTGTGCCTTGCATATTTTAGCAAGAATGTGAGATGTAGGAGAGAGGGTAATGTTGACATCCGGAATCCCAAGATTGAGAATAAATTCGATTTAAACAAAGGACAATGTTTTAGTAGAAAAACCGAAGGTAATTCCAGGTAATGGAGATGGGAAGAGAAAGCAAGATCAAATGTTAAAAAAAAAAAAAAAAAAAAAAAGGTAAGGGATTTAAAAGGTAATTGTTGAAGATAAGGCACACAAATTGAATATTTGTGTTACACAGTAGTATATTATGCTGATGGTTATTTTTCCTCTTATGCGATGGCTATGGATGCTTGCGGATGGTGTAAAAGTCATTATTACTACTGATAATAGTAGTAGGTGCTACTTATTGAGCATTGACTATTTTCTTCTTGTAGTAATAAGAATATTATGAGTATTATTTCATGCAAGTCTTAAATCGATCCTGTGAACTATTGCTTTGTGCCTCTAAGATGCTGCCTCAGATCTTATCAGTGTCACTAAGCTCCAGAGCCCTTGGGGTTACTGATTATTCCCTGATTGCCTCTGCAATAATTATCCATGGACTCCAGCCAATACCACAATGGCATAGCCCAATAGCTCCTGAGCTCCTACCTGTGCTGCTCACTTTCACCTTCTATGCTACAGCTTGCTAATCATCTCTGAGATATGTAGGATCATAGGACCTGATGGATGTCCATGTATGACAGTCCTGAACTCTAGAGGATTTAGTGCCATCATTATAGGGGACAGGAATGCAAAAGTGGGAAGTCAAGAAATACCTTGAGTAATGGAAAAATTTGGCCTTGGAGTACAGAATGAAGCAGGGCAAAGGATAACAGAGAATGCACTGGTCATAGCAAACACCCTCTTCCAACAACACAAGAGAAGACTCTACCCATGGAAACCACCAGATGGTCAACACTGAAATCAAACTGATTATATTCTTTGCAGCCAAAGATGGAGAAGCTGTATACAGTCAGCAAAGACAAGACCAGGAGCTGACTGTGGCTCAGATCATGAACTCCTTATTGCCAAATTCAGACTTAAATGGAAAAAAGTAGGGAAAGCCACTAGACCATTTAGGTATGACCCAAATCAAATCCCTTATGATTATACAGTGGAAGTGACAAATACATTCAAGGGATTAGATCTGATCTGAAGAACTATGGATGGAGGTTCATGACATTGTACAGGAGGCAGGGATCAAGACTATCCCCAAGAAAACAAAATGGTTGTCTGAGGAGGCCTTACAAATAGCTGAGAAAAGAAGAGAAGCTAAAGGCAAAGGAGAAAAGGAAAGATATACCCATTTGAATGCAGATTTCCAAAGAATAGCAAGGAGAGATAAGAAAGCCTTCCTCAGTGATCAGTGCAAAGAAATAGAAGAAAACAATAGAATGGGAAAGACAAGAGATATTTTCAAAAAATTAGAGATACCAAGGGAAATTTTCATGCAAAGATGGGCACAATAAAGAATAGAAATGGTATGGACCTAACAGAAGTAGAAGATATTAAGAAGAGGTATCAAGAATACACAGAAGAACTGTACAAAAAAGATCTTCACAACCAAGATAATCACGATGGTGTGATAGCTCACCTAAAGCCAGACATCCTGGAATGTGAAGTCAAGTGGGCCTTAGGAAGCATCACTATGAACAAAGCTAGTGGAGGTAATGGAATTCCAGTTGAGCTATTTCAAATCCTAAAAGATGATGCTGTGAAAATGCTGCACTCAATATGTCAGGAAATCTGGAAAATGCAGCAGTGGCCACAGAACTGGAAAAGGTCAATTTTCACTTCAATCCTAAAGAAAGGCAACGCCCCCAAATGCTCAAACTACCACACAATTGCACACATTTCACATGCTAGTAAAGTAATGCTCAAAATTCTCCAAGTCAGGCTTCAATGATATGTGAACCATGAACTTCCAGATGTTCAAGCTGGATTTAGAAAAGGCAGAGGAACCAGAGATCAAATTGCCAACATCCGTTGTATCATCGAAAAAGCAAGAGAATTCCAGAAAAAACAACTACTTCTTCTTTATTGACTATGCCAAAGCCTTTGACTATGTGGCTCACCACAAACTGTGGAAAATTCTTCAAGAAATGAGAATACCAGACCACCTGACCTGCCACCTAAGAAATCTGTATGCAGGTCAAAAAGCAACAGTTAGAACTGGACATGGATCAACAGACTGGTTCCAAATCGGTAAAGGAGTACGTCAAGGCTGTATATTGTCACCCTGTTTATTTAACTTCTATGCAGAGTACATCATGAGAAACGCTGTACTGGATGAAGCACAAGCTGGAATCAAGATTGCAATGAGAAATATCAATAACTTCAGATATGCAGATGACACCACCCTTATGGCAGAAAGTGAAGAATTAAAGAGCCCCTTGATGAAAGTGAAAGAGGAGAATGAAAAAGTTGGCTTAAAACTCAACATTCAGAAAACTAAGATCATGGCATCTGGTCCCATCATTTCATGGCAAACTGATGGGGAAACAATGGAAACAGTGGCAGACTTTTTATTTTTGAGGGGCTCCAAAATCACTGCAGATGATGACTGCAGCCATGAAATTCAAAGACACTTGCTCCTTGGAAGAAAAGTTATGAGCAACCTCGAAATCCTATTAAAAAGCAAAGACATTACTTTGCCAACAAAGGTCCATCTAGTCAAAGCTATGGTTTTTCCAGTAGTCATGTATGGATGTGAGAGTTGGACTATAAGGAGAGCTGAACACCAAAGAATTGATGCTTTTGAACTGTGGTGTTGGAGAAGATTCTTGAGAGTCTCTTGAACAGCAAGGAGATCCAACCAGTCAATCCTAAAGGAAATCAGTCCTGAATATTCATTGGAAGGACTGATGCTGGAGTTGAAACTCCAATACTTAGGCCAACTGATGTGAAGAACTGACTCATTGGAAAAGACCCGATGCTGGGAAAGATCGAAGGCAGGGGGAGAAGGGGACGACAGAGTTTGAGATGGCCTCACTGACTCAATGGACACGAGTTTGAGTAAACTCCAGGACTTGGTGATGGACAGGGAGGCCTGGTGTGCTGCAGTCCATGGTGTTGGACACGACCGAGTGACTGAACTGAACTGAACTGATCTGAAGAGTGAACTGATTACCATTAGGGAATGGGAGTCAGTGAATGTATTTGTCTCCCTTTCTGTCTCTTTATTGATTTTCCTGTGAACCAATTACTTCATAAAGACTTCCCAGTCATCTTTTTGGAAAATAACAACCTGCCAACTTAGAGAAATTGTTTGCTCTTGATCACAAGTAGTGGCCAGTGACACACCCTCAGAGTGTTCCCTATCCTTTTCTATCCCACACCCTTTTCCCTCACTTTCCTCATGCTCCCCTGATATTTATATTCCCAATGAATAGCAGTGCATAGGTATTAATCTTTCTAGAACCCAGGCTGAGATAATGGTACCAGAACGGGATGATGATAATGTCTTGTTTAGGGGCATCCCTTCGTATAGCCTTTACCTATGTATAATTAGGACGAGCTGTAGGTGGAAGGTGACACATGGATTATGCAGTGGCTGTGTGATGGAACAGAATGAACCTGATGCCTATTATAAGGATAGTAGAGTAGTATGACTTCTGTTAATAATGCTGGTAGCCTTGGCAACAGAAAATGATAGGTTAAGGGCAGTGTACTGCTCGCTTGAGTCATGCTATGAACCCTGGGATGCCTTTATAACAGATTTTAAGGAGACTCTCATCTTCTGTAACTATGAGGTATAAGCCACTGAAAATCGCAGAGGCTGCTAAAAGGATAGCTGAGCTGTAAATGAACCTGAATGTTCCCCTTCAATGAATCAATCACCTTTGAGAATTAGGGTCTTGATAGAGAAAGAGTCAACCATTAAACCTAGGATATGGGCATTTGGTTGGACATGCCTGAAAGTCTTTAATCTTTAAATTCTCCTGGATTCTTTTTTTTTTTTTTAAACTTTACATAATTGTATTAGTTTTGCCAAATATCAAAATGAATCCACCACAGGTATACATGTGTTCCCCATTCTGAACCCTCCTCCATCCTCCCTCCCCATACCATCCCTCTGGGTCGTCCCAGTGCACTAGCCCTAAGCATCCAGTATCGTGCATCGAACCTGGACTGGCATCTCGTTTCATACATGATATTTTACATGTTTCAATGCCATTCTCCCAAATCTTCCCACCCTCTCCCTCTCCCACAGAGTCCATAAGACTGTTCTATACATCAGTGTCTCTTTTGCTGTCTCGTACACAGGGTTATTGTTACCATTTTTCTAAATTCCATATATATGCGTTATTATACTGTATTGGTGTTTTTCCCTCTGGCTTACTTCACTCTGTATAATAGGCTCCAGTTTCATCCACCTCATTAGAACTGATTCCAATGTATTCTTTTTAATGGCTGAGTAATACTGCATTGTGTATATGTACCACAGCTTTCTTATCCATTCATCTGCTGATGGACATCTAGGTTGCTTCCATGTCCTGGCTATTATAAACAGTGCTGCGATGAACATTGGGGTACATGTGTCCCTTTCCCTTCTGGTTTCCTCAGTGTGTATGCCCAGCAGTGGGATTGCTGGATCATAAGGCAGTTCTATTTCCAGTTTTTTAAGGAATCTCCACACTGTTCTCCATAGTGGCTGTACTAGTTTGCATTCCCACCAACAGTGTAAGAGGGTTCCCTTTTCTCCACACCCTCTCCAGCATTTATTATTTGGATCCAAAAGTCTACAAATAATAAATTCTCCTGGATTCTTGAGGCTAGCAGAGGCAACCTCCTTTCATGTGTTGCAGGAAAACAGACTCTTCTTGCCTAGAAGCTTGCAATCTTGTCACCTGAAGAGCAAGTCTTCTAAGATAAGGCTTATCCTCCTTAAGAGCTTCCCCTTTTCCTCGATTGCCTCCAGGGCAATAATCAGAGTTAGGGTTTAGTGCAGCTGGATTAGGGAAGAACAGCCTTGCTCCAGGACAACAGAGCCTATATGTGGAAGGATTTGCAGGAGCTTCCTAGTGTGTATGAGTGAGAACCAGGAGACTCTGTATGGGAGTGCATCCTGAGTAGGTGAGACTGGGGTAGGGACAGATATCTAATACTGGGTAGGGGAGGATGTATTGACATAGAGACACACGAGACTCTGAGTTCAGTGGTCTGTTAAAAACACCTAGAGCAGATTCTAGAAGTTTGCCGCATGCACACTGTTAACAGACCAAAAATGAAACATCACATGAACAGATAGAATTGATGCAGAAAAAGCATTTGTCACAAACCAACACCTACTCATGACAAAAACTCTCAGGTAGTTAGAAATGGAGAATTAGTTTGACTTGATCAAGAGCATCTACCAAAAATTTATAGCTCAGGAGACTTCTCTGCTGGTCCAGTGGTCAAGAATCCACCTTCCAATGAAGGTGGATTATACTTTTAAAAGTATAGCTTTTTAAAGATTATACGTTTTAAAGTATAGCTAATATCATACTTAATGACAAAAGACTCAATGCTTTTCCCTAGGACTGGGAATAAAGCAAGGATGTCTACTTTTACCATTACTGTTCAACACAGGACTGGAAGGACTAGAAAAATTCTATACAATATCCCCCCTCCCTGCTTCCCCAGTGAGTCCACCAAGAACTAACAAATGAATTAACAAGATTGTTGAATGTAAGATTAATACATGAAAAGAAAAAATGTTTCTATATACTAAAAATGACATGCTGAAACTGAAATTAAAATGTAGTATCATTTATAATTACTCCAAAGAAAATAAAACCCCTGGGAAGACACTTAACACAACACATACAAGACCTGAATAGTGAAGATTACAACATGCTGATGATAGAAATCAAAGAAGATCTAAAATGAAGAGACACACTGTGTTCATGGATTGCAAAACAATTCCAATTGTAAAGATGACAATTCTCCGTAAATTGATCTATAGGTTTGATAAAACACCCATCAAAATCTTAGTGAAGGTTTTTTGTAGCTATTGAAAACGCCTATTGTAAAATTTATATGGAAAGGCATAGGTCCTAGAATAGCTGAGACAATCTTGATGAAAAGAATAAAATGAGAGGAATCACTCTACCCACTTTAAGAATTATAGTTACAATAACCAAGACAGTGTGATATTGGCAGAGGGATAGATGCGTAGATCAATGGAACAGAATAGAGAACCCAGAAATAGACCCACATAAATATGCTTGACTGATTTCAACAAGGTACCAAAGAAATTCAATGTAGGAAAACTTTTTAACAACTGATGCCAGAATGATTGGACATCCATAGGCAAGAAGATGAACTTTAACCTAAACCTCACACTTTGTTAAAAATTAACTGTTTTTAGACTTGACACCAAAAGCATGATCGATAAAAAGAAAAGAAAAAGATGAGCTATACTGCATTAAAATTAAAAACTTCTGCTCTGTAAAAGACTATATGAAGGGGATGACAAGACAAGGTACAAACTGGGAGAGAATATTTGCAAAAGCTACTTATCTGACAAAGGACTTGTATCTAGAAGAACACTCAAAACAACAGTAAAAAAAAAAAATCAAACTAGTCAATTAGAAAGTGGTCAAAAGACACTTCACTGAAAGGGATGTACATATGGTAAATAAGGACATGAAAATATTTTCAGGATTATTATCCTTCAGATAAATGCTAAAAAAAAAGCAAAACCCAAAATGGAATATCTCTATGTATTAAATGGCTAAAAAAAAATAAATAATTTAACACCAAATGCTGATGAAGCTGAGAAGAAACTGAATCACTTATTCAATGCTGGTAGGAACCCAAAATATGAATAGATCAATAGATACATGGATAGACAGACAGACAGTAGGTAGATCATTGTAGTAGACCCCTGTATTTGCAAGAAACAATACAGAGAGATTCCAAGTACATTTTTCTCAGTTCCTCCTTGTGGTAACTTCTTGCAAAACAATAATCCAGTATCACAATTAGAACGTTAACATTTATGTAACACACTGATCTCAGATTTCTTCAGTTTATTTCTGTGTGCATGTGTCTGTGCAAACAAAAGTAAAAATCTTCAGTGCACCTCCTCAAAGCTTGTGCACGTCAAAGGCCCACAATAATGAGATCAAATTGCCTTTGCTGAATATTGAGGATAAAATCAGAAGACTCAGAACAGTGGAAATATTAGAAGAGGTGATATCCCAGAGGACACTCCTTTCATGAATCCAGTGGTTTTCAAACTTAACCCTGCACAGAATCTTTAGAAAGACTTGTTAAACATCAATTTCTGGACCTCATCCCCAAAGTCTAATTCAGTATGCCATTAGATTTGGGGATCTAAAATTTATATTTCCTTTTTTTTTAAATTTTTTTAAATTTTTTATTTTTTTAATTTTATTTTATTTTTAAACTTTACATAATTGTATTAGTTTTGCCAAATATCAAAATGAATCCGCCACAGGTATACACGTGCTCCCCATCCTGAACCCTCCTCCCTCCTCCCTCCCCACACCATCCCTCTGGGTTGTCCCAGTGCACCAGCCCCAAGCATCCAGTACCGTGCATCGAACCTGGACTGGCATCTCGTTTCATACATGATATTTTACATGTTTCAATGCCATTCTCCCAAATCTTCCCACCCTCTCCCTCTCCAACAGAGTCCTCCCACATGATGTCAGTGTGACTGTTCTGAGGTTTACCCTTTGAGAGAACTGTACAATAAGGCGATAAGAAATGTGCTGAAGAGGGGCAGCTCCAGGATCTTTGAGAAGTTCAGTGGTGTGTTGCCCTCTCTAGGCTGGGTTTGACAGCAGGAGATATTAACATCGAAAAAAGCTCTGCGGTATCAGTGCTGATCATGAGATGCCAGAATGACTGAGGCTAGATGGCAGCACTTAGCCATCAGAGGCAAGGAAGATGTGCCCGGTGTAATTACTATAAGAGGTAGGAAGGCTGGAGTGGCAATCAGGATGCCTTGACCTGCAGTGGTTTGTAGCAATGGCTAAAAGATCATGGGGCTTTTTTGATTAAAGGAGGAATTATTTCGCATGAGGAAGGACACTTCAATGTCATTGCAAGTGGCTATAGAGCATTAGCTTGCAAAGAGGTAGATGTAGAGCTGGTATCAGAAGCTGGACCCAAGTTCATACATAGACATATATCTTATCCAACTGATATATCTGCGTTATATCAAGAAAAGCCCACTTTTTCTCACACAGGCATATGATCAGATCCCACTCACAAAGTGAAAGAAAAATGATTTCTTACCTTTGAGTCTGCTATTGAGCAGAAACATGCTGCTTCTAGCTTATTTCTCAGCCAAACATTTTTTCATTTTATTCTGTTGTCTTCCAGAAGAAACCACTCATACCCTTAAATACACAAGAAACAGAAGTTCAAGTTTGTGCTGCTAAACAGAGATTGCCTATTTAAAATCTATAGTGTGGTACCAGATTAAAAACATATTCAAGAACTGAAATATTGGAGACTGTGTTCTGAAATCCCACAGCTAATTTGTGCAATAGGTCAAATAGTTGATCCTTAAAGTAGAAACTGATGAAATCCAGGATGTTTATGTAGAATGTAACAAAAGACCTGCTCTCAACAGACCCAGACCTTGGTTCCTTTGGTAGAAGTAATTTCTTAAAAGGTAATAGAGCTTAAAATACCAGTTTCCACCAAGATCTTAATTATGCATAAATTAACCAAATGGAAATGCAATGAAAACTCTTCAGAACAAGCCACTATCATGCAAGAGTTTCCTAATTTATTTCCCTGTTACCATTCTAGAGTCTACTCTCACACACTAGTCAGAGCTATCCTTGAAGAATCTAGTTAGACTATGTACCTCCACCTTCGAATCTAGTTAGACTATGTATCTCCACCTTCGAATCACGCAGTACCTTCCCCTCACATTAGAAATAGAGTTCAGATTCTCAAACCTGGTCCCAAGGCATGACCTGGCTCCAGCCTATCTCTCTCACCTCTTATTTGGTACCCTCCCATTCACTTCGATTATATGCTCCAACCATACCAATGTCTCTTTTATTTCTTAAATTCTTCTTTTAATGAAATTTATCACCATTAGCTGAAAGAATCATCTCAGAGAAGCCTTGTCTAGCTTCCCAAACAGTAGTAGTAACTATTCCACCTGCATCTGGTCCATACAACACCACTGTTTTATTCCTTATTGGAATTTTCTTGATTAGAAATTATCTTGCCTATGTATGTATCTGTTCATTGTCTGCCTCCTCATACTAGAATATGATCTCCACAAGAGCAAGAATAATTTTGTTCTTGTTCAATGTTGTATTCCTAGAACCTAGAAAAGCGTTTGGAACAGATAGCCACACAGATCTTGTTTGGAGTGAGTGAAAGGATGAACAATTAATAAAATGAAGTATGCTTTATACATTTTCCAGACACTCTACTCCCAGGATTCCTACACTCATTAGTACATTTTATTACCAGCTGGTCCAAAAGTCTTCTTAGCTATTGGAAGAAAGTGCCATTTAGTACAGAATGATCACCATATCTTTCAAGAAATGAAGGAAAGACTTCTTTGGTGGGCCAGTGGTTAAGACTTTACCTTCCAATGCACAGAGCGTGGGCTCAATCTCTGGTCTGGGAGCTAAAATCCCACATGCCTTAAAGCCAAAAAATCAAAACATAGAAGGAATATTGTAACAAATTCAATAAGGACTTTATAAATGGTCCACATCAAAAAATCTTTTAAAAAATGAAGGAAGTTATTGTATACTGGTCATTTATTCTTAATTCTTACTTTGCTTAACATGTTATTTTAGTAACTATTGTGTATGTGGAACAAAGGTCAGCAAACTACAGCCTCCAGGCTATATTTGACCCACAACCTATTTTTTGTAAATAAAGTTTTATTGGAACACAACCACATTAATTTGATTACACATTTTCTGTGACTGATTTTGAGATGCAACAGCAGACTTGAAGAGCTGCAAAAGACAGTCTAATCCTTAAAGCTCAAAATATTGTTGATTAACCCTTGAAACAAATCAATCAATATGGGTTTCCCTGGTAGCTCAGATGGTAAAGAATCTGCCACAACATAGGAGACCTGGGTTTGATCGCTGGGTCAGGAAGATCCCCTGGAGAAGGAAATGACAACCCGCTCCAGTATTCTTGTCTGGAGAATCCCATGGACGGGGGAACTTGGTGGGTTGTAGTACACAGGGTTGTGAAGAGTCGGACATGACTGAGCGACTCCCACGTCTTTCACAAATCAATATGGGTTCAAAGATAGAAATGGTATGAGAAAAAGACTTGCAAAACATCAAGGGATAACTGAGCGCACTGACTAGTGTTTGCTTTGGGTAAAATCCAGGAAATTTTATAGAGATCTCACTAGAAGTGTATCCTCAACAGGGTCTCAGGTTAGAGCAAGAACAAGAAGCCTGGGTTTCAGTCATTAAATCAGAAGACAGAACATCATTGGATGAAGACCTAGCTCCTCATTCAGGCTGGTTCTATATTCTCTTATTAAGAGATGCACTTCCCTCAGGTTTTCATCATGCCCCCAGGTTCTACCTTTGTTTGTGTCTTTTCTGTGCAGTCTGGAGCGTAAAAATATTGCCATCTTCATGATGAATTGTTTCCCCCATTAAATTGCAATTACAGGTTTTAATCACTTCATTATTCTACCTAGTTTTTGGGTCCTGACAGTTAGGCTGCAGAAAATAATTGAATTGGCTTTGCCTCAAGGCAGTCCCATAAGATCTTACCTTGCCTTGGGAATCTTTTTGGCTGATTGACCAACTTAGCCCTAATTTCCATGTTCTAACCTAAAAAATAGTTTCACATTTCCCCTTTGAAACATTTCTTTGCATTTTTTCCTACTTTGAACAAGATACTCTTCATATAAAAAGACAAATCACAAGTCTATGAGTAGTGTAGTATTCACAGAGCTTCTTATATAAGAGGCTATAGTTGTTTCGGAGTTAAACTTTGTTATTTCCCTTAGCTTCTCTTTAGATCAATTAGAGGTAAAACAGCGTGGAAGATCCCGGATATTACGTTCATTTTTTTCCAACCCTTTCCTCTTCCAGTGTTACAGTTTTTGATTTTTAGGCTATGAAAGCAATATTGCTGAGGGATGGCAGATGGCTGGCTGTCCATGATGATATCTTAGGAAGGTCTCCACGGTCTATGGCTGGGGACTCAGGATTCTGGCTACCTCCCACAGACTTGTTATTGTTGTTCAGTGGCTAAGCCATGTCCTACTCTTCATGACCCCTTGGACTGTAGCACGCCAGGCTGCTCTGCCTTCCACTATCTCCTAGAATTTGCTCAAATTCATGTCCTTCAACTTTAGCACTACTGATATTTTAGGCTGGGTAATACTTTGTTGTGAGGGGCTCGTCTGCTCCTTACAGGATGTTTAGTAACCTCTGTGTCCTCTACTAAGTAGTCGTCAGTAGCAAGCTCCCTCCCTCAGTCATGACACCAAAACTGTTCCTAGACACTTTTTTTTCAGAGTCTGCAGATTTATTCACAAAGTCATACTACATCACTGTCACACAGCCACTCCTTCACCCATAGAAAGGATCACTCCATGACAAGTCCCATGGACTGTGGGATGTCACATAGGGAAGTCATCCCATTGGCTCCCCTTCCTTCAACCCTATTTAAAAGCTTGCTCTTCCCTGATTTATCCTTTGGCTTTCTAATTGTATAATCCCTACCTGGAGTGTTGTTCTCTTCCCCTCTTGCAAAAATCTGTTTAGCGAATACCTAGTAGCCTTAATGAAAATGTCAACACTCTCTGAAGCTTTTTCCACACCCTTCCCCAACTCCAGGCAGATGGGAATTTCTTCCATCTCTTCCAGCGACCAACTGGACACCTCCATGGGTTTGTCCCAGAAACAGCTCACATGTGCTGTGTTCAGTGCCAAGTCATCAGCTTCTCCCATGCCTGCTTCCCTTTCTGCTTCCCCCATATCAAAGAATGCCTCTACCCTCCATTCCTAGACATTTTAATATGTTTCTTGGGGCTCAAGTTGCTCCTGCCTGAGAACTGCTGGTGTATAGGATAGATGGCAGAGAAGGCAATGGCACCCCACTCCAGTACTCTTGCCTGGAAAATCCCGTGGGTGGAGGAGCCTGATAGGCAGCAGTCCATGGGGTCGCAAAGAGTCGTACACGACTGAGCGACTTCACTTTCACTTTTCACTTTCATGCATTGGAGAAGGAAATGGCAACCCACTCCAGTGTTCTTGCCTGGAGAATCCCAGGGACAGGGGAGCCTGGTGGGCTTCCGTCTATGGGGTCGCACAGAATTGGACACGACTGAAGTGACTTAGCAGCAGCAGCAGCAGGATAGATGGATGAAAAGAAAAGAAATTTGCTCTTAATTCTTTTCTTTTAGGGCAAGAAGCATTCAACCCAGTCAAGCCAGATTCCAAAGTCATACAGTTAATCATTCAACTTTATTTCTGAGGTTGCCTTACTGTAATTCAAGGTGTTTATAAAAAGCAAATCTTAACTCAGACTCTTTTTCCATAAAATTACTATGTTAAACTGTCTTTCCAAGTAAGTCACAATTTTCTCACATCTTCTTGGGGAGAAAATTTATAGTAGACTTTTGCTCAGTTATACAGATCATCATATTTTTATTGGGAGAGAACAAGATTTCAAAATTTAAGATCTGTACACTATCTATCAAAAAGCCCACAACTGAATTAATTCTGAAACCTAACTAATGTACATTTTCATTTCCTTTTATTGAAAAGCTGGGTGATAGAGCTTGGGAAAGAAGACAACTTCTAGTCCAACAACTTCATTTTCAAATAAGGAAAATAAATCTCAGAGAAGTGAACTGATGTGCCTCAAAACAATAATAAAAGAATAATTTGAGCTCAGGTTTTCTGACAACAAGGGTATGTGGTTTTATACTACGGAATTCCACACTTCCATATATGTGCATAGGAGGTATTTTGATATTTCAACTTCAAGCAAAATAAACACGATTGTTCGTATATTACACATAAGTCTCCTACTCCTCTCTGTACCTTAACTCTACCTGGTTGTGCTTTTATAACGAATTTCAATACATTTCTCCCACCCATGATCCATCCCATGGCTGTATCTGCTATGGGCATGTAGTGCATTGGGTTTGGATCAGGACCTTAAAGTTTTCTGGTCCAACTGGCAAGTATTGTCATCTTAAAACATGAAAACTACCCCATCTATCAATTTATGGGAATTCTACCCTCTCCATTAAGGAAGTATTCCTTTGGCTTGTGTCTTTGCAATTTGTTCAAATGGGAACTATTTCTTACGAATGTCCCTGGTCAACAAAGCTTAAGTTCCTAAAAAATACATCCCCAAATATCCTAACCAAATGCATTATCTAGTCTTAGACAAAGGTGTTATCTCATGCTCATCCTCTATTTTAAAATATATCTTTCCTCTTATCATTTAAAAAAAATGGCATTTATTCATTTATTTTTGGCTGCACTGGGTCTTCGTTGCACAGGCATTCTCTAGTTGTGGTGAGTGGGGGCTACTCTCTAGTCGCGGCCAGTGGACCTCTCAGTGAGGGGGCTTCTCTTGTGGTGCGGGGCTTAGTTGCTCTGTGACATGTGGAATCTTTCCAAACCACAGATCGAACCTGTGTCCCCTGCATTGGCAGGCAAATTCTTAACTCTTGGACCACTAGAGAAGTCCCTCTCTCATCAGATCTGAATCATCTGTGTCCCTGTCCTTTTTTTCTCTAGGATAGAGCCCAACCCTTTAATGGAAGGTATACATTAGTTTCCCTGCAGTTTGCCATCAGCAGCCAAAAGCCCTTTGCCAAAAGAGCTATCCTCTGAAAGTAGAACTTGAAGGTCACTTTTTCCCCCCAAAATTTAAAAATTTTTAAAATTTTCCCTACCAATCAAAAAGTTCTAAAACAAGCCGGGTGATGCTTATACTTGGGGAGAGTGGATCAGCCTGAATGGGGGATGGTAGCTGTCTGTATTCAAGCCCTAGGAGCAATTCTGCATTTCTGTGGCTGTTCCCCTTTTACAAAAAGGAAGAGGGCAATTGGCCAAATAAAATATAATTATTGCTGAAGTATATATCATTCGTTTTGAGCTAATGAGATCATTTCCAGAAAGATTTTGTTAGCAAAAGTGAGAAAATGGAAGGACTATAAGGAGTTAGGTCAGAAAGGGAAAATAATGTAGTGTGTGGAAAATTCTGTGTGTAAAAATGCAAGCACATATGAATTCAGGTGAGAATTTCAGAGAATGTTTTGCTGGAATGTTAGCATTTTGAAGGGCCTATGAATGCTCTTTTTAAGTTTATTTTTTCATTCATTTTTTTTAAATTTAATTTTAATCAATCTGAAACTTGGCATTTTCACTATTTATACCAGGATTTGGGCTCGAGTCAGAAAAATCACATTTATAAAATACCAGCTCCACTCCTTATTAGATATGGGATTGGAACAAGTTCTTTAATTATTCTAAAATTGCATTTCCTCATCTATAAAATGGAACCAATCAGTTAGTAGAGTCTGGCTCAGATGTTCAGTAAAGGCAAGGGAGATGGGTGAATGGATTTGGGGGTGGATGGGTTGAAAAATCAGAAACTCTGAATCCATCAGGAGAAAAACAGTATCATCTGAATTCTTAGAAAAAGAAAACAGCTTTGTTTTGTCCGCTCTTATCAGCAGTGAGAAAGAATTCAGTGTTCATTCTTGAGGAAGGGCATGAGACCTCAGCTATCAATATTGAAGAAAGTACAACTTCACCTGTCTTGAGTGTTTTTGCTTTTAGGAAGCGGAAGGCTTTTATTGAAGTGGTGGCTCGGGAATTGCCTAAGAACTTTGTTTTGGACTCTGAGTTCCTCAGATAGATTGATTTCTCTCTAATGAATCAAGCCCTTGAAACTCGCTCTGTGATATTGCAGACACCTCTGCCTGAGCTCAGCAGCCAGGCAGAGCCCAGTCTCGCTGTGGGCTGGCCTTCCAGTTCCACTGCAACAAATTAGAAGTCTTGCTTTTCTGAATCAGTAACGGGCTGGCAGAAAACATGATGCAGGGACATCCCACAGGGCGCTTTGGATGAGCAGGCGATCTAACTCCTGATGAAGGGGCCACGGCGGCTCATTGTGTAGAGAAAGTCTCCTTTCTGCAGCAGGAAGGTAAGAAACTGTGCTTCATGCTGCTGAGCTGATTATTCTGTTCACTCCAGTTAGCACTGGATCCAAATGGAATGATGTAGTTTTCCTTAATTCTACCAATTATCCCAGTACTCAATGGGAGAATGCATTCTTTCTTTCCAAATGGAAGTGCAGAATTCCTCACTGATATGAGGTCTGTTGATTACTGCTACCAGATGAATGCTGCCTGCAATTCTGCTCAAAGTGTAGCCTTTTTCTTTCTTTTTTTTTTTTTGCCAGTGTGCAATTGCCCATCAGTATCATTAATTAGAGGGCTGCACTCCCCTTTTTCTCCTTCCTTAATGACCTCACACTCAATGAATCCCATCTGGAAGATGCTTACAAGTGCCCTGTGCTGTGTGCTCAGTTGCTCAGTTGCGTCCGACTTTTTGCAACCCCCTGAACTGTAACCCGCCAGGCTCCTCGGTCTATGGGGTTTTCCAGGCAAAAATACTGGAGTGAGTTGCCACTTCCTACTCCAGGGGGTCTTTCCAACCCAGAGATCAAGCCCACATCTCTTGCATCTCATGGACTGACAGGTGCATTCTTTACCATTAGTGCCACCTGGGAAGGCCAGTTCAGTTCAGTCTCTCAGTCATGTTGGACTCTTTGCCACCCCATGGAATGCAGGATGCCAGGCCTCCCTGTCCATCACCAACTCCTGGACTTTACTCAAACTCATGTCCATTGTATTGGCGATGCCATCCAACCATCTCATCCTCTGTCATCCCCTTCTCCCACCTTCAATCATTCCCAATCTCAGGGTCTTTTCAAATGAGTCAGTAGTTCGCATCAGGTGGCCAGAGTACTGGAGTTTCAGCTTCAGCATCAGTGCTTCCAATGAATATTCATGACTGATTTCCTTTAGGATGGACTGGTTGGATTTCCTTACAGTCCAAGGGACTCTCAAGAGTCTTCTCCAACACCACAGTTCAAAAGCATCAATTCTTTAGCACTCAGCTTTCTTTGTAGTCCAACTCTCACATCCATACATGACTACTGGGAAAACCAAAGCTTTGACAAGATGGACCTTTGTTGGCAAAGCAATGTCCCTGCTTTTTAATAAGCTGTCTGGGTTCAGGGCTCCTGCCAGCAGGTCAGGCCTCACACCTTGGGGGCTGAGAGGGCACTGTGACTGGAAGAGAGGTAGGGAGAGTGCATTTGGAGGCAGTTTTCCAAGCAACGAGCTACAAGTATTGACTGCGTGCCTCTGACTCAATGCTATAGATGAGCAAATAGTAACAGGGTCTTTAATGGGCAACAACTAAAAAAGCAAGTCACCCAAAGAGCATACATCTGTATCCACCACAGCCCAATGCTTCCGACAGGGATCTCCGAAGGAGGAGTACATTGAATCAGCCAAACTTCACTTAGCCCTGACAGTTTGATGGCCCTGCTATGGAGAGAGTGACAGATGTTACAACAGCAAGAGCTGTATACTCTAAATGCAGGCAACATGGGGTGGGATTTTTTTCTTTTTTTTAAACATCAAGTTGCAAACCCTAAGGCCAAAGAGAGAGGGATGGGTATGAGAAAAAGAGGTGGGGTTAGATTTGAAGATTTGGAGAGTTTCTGCTGTAAAAAAAAAAAAAAAAAAAATTGTTGGGCATTTAGCAGTGGAAAATTAACCAAACTAAATAAATTAACTGACCAACTAGGGGTTTATTTGTTCCCATTTATGAAGTGATCTACAAAGACACTAAGCTGGGAAGGAGGGATCTCAAACAGTGTCCCCAAGGCAAGGGAATAAGGAAACCTAGAATGATGAAGTGTTTAGTTTTTGCTTTTCAACCCTAATTACTTGAGTGAATTAAAGTGTCCTAACTGAGCTCTGTGTGGACCCTTGACCTCAAGAGGCTTATACTAAAGAGTTTTCTTAACAGCTTTATTGAGATATAATTTAAATCCAATGAGTTTCACTCCTGGTGAGTATGAGATTCAATGATTTTTAGTAAAGTTTGTGTAATCATCACCACAGTCCAGCTTTGGAATATTACCATCACCCCAAATTTCCACCAAGAATCAATCTTCCCACCCCATTAGCCCAAGTTTCCACCTAGAATCAATGTCCTCCCAGCCCCAACCCAGGCAACTGCTAATCTTTCTTATTTTTTATATATATATTTTTCTGGACAAGTCATATAAATAGTATCATGCCCTTTGCAGTCTTCCCCATGTAGCTTATTTCAATTAGTGTAGTGTTTCTGAGATTTATTCATCTTATATGAATAGCACGTGTTGGTAATTTTTCTTTTCTTGTGGTGGGTTAGTGTTCTGTTGTGTTGGTACACAACTTTGTCTATCTATTCACCAGCTGATGGGCATTATGACTGTTTCCAGCTTGGCGTTACTGTGTATAATGCTGCCACCTTCAGATTTGCAGTTCCTAGAGAATATCCACCGTTTCTTGCCACGTGGTTCATTAGTATATTTTCCAACTCCAGAATTTACAGTTGGCACTTTTCACAATTCCTGTTGGTTTGTTGAGATTTTCTGTTTGTTGATCACTGTCATCACACTTTAAACATAGTTTTCTTTAGTCCTTTGAACATACTTCGTAATGGTTACTCTGAAATCTTTGTCTGCTAAATCCAATATATGGCCCCACTCAAAAACACTTTCTATTGACTTCTTTTTAACACTTTTCTGAGTATGCCTTTGCTGCTCTCATTCTGTTGTTAAGTCATGTTCGATTCTTTGCGACCCCATGGTCTGCAGCATGCCAGACCTTCCCTGTCCTCCACCATCTCCTGGTATTTGATCGAACTCATGTCCATTGAGTGGTGATGCTAACCAACTGTCTTATTCTCTGGTGTCCCCTTCTCTATGCCTTATATTTTCCCTTTACTTGCATGTCTCATAATTTTTATTGAAAGTGGGAATATTTTAGATAATGAATGACAGTAACTGAATTCTGATATGTCCTGTCTATGCAGAAATTTTTGTCTCTATAGTCTTTTTTAAAAATTTTGTTTTGTTTTCTTAGTAACTTGCTATGAATAAACCTACGAAATCTATTTCACTTGTGGTATGTGACTGCTACTGTTTCTACTGATTTGTTTAAAAATTTTTATTTTACTCATGATTTCCT
This sequence comes from Bos grunniens, assembly GCF_055505025.1. Classification (NCBI taxonomy): domain Eukaryota; kingdom Metazoa; phylum Chordata; class Mammalia; order Artiodactyla; family Bovidae; genus Bos; species Bos grunniens. The sequence goes on along the minus strand of NC_141185.1, from coordinate 52,654,663 downwards.
AGGAGTCATTTTTTTCTGCATAACTTCATGATCAAACAGTGATATTTGAAAATCTGTGCTAAATACCTCAATTCAGAAAGTCTCTACCATCTATCAATGAATTTGTGTATATGTTGGGGCGCACATTCAAATTCATACAATTTTTTAAAATATTTATTTTTGTTTTATTTATTTATTTTCTTTGGCTGTGCCAGGTCTTAGATATAGTATTGTGGGATTTAGTTCTCCGACCAGGGATTGAACCTGAGCCTCTGAATTGGGAATGCAGAGTCTTAGCCGCTGGAGCACCAGAGAACCTCCTACAGCTTTTAAGCCAGCTCCAGCTTTTACTTTCCCAGGTCCTATTGCACATATGCAAGGACAGGGTCAGACATCAATATATAAATAACATAGATTCTCTTTGCTCCGCTTAGCATGTGTGCACAACTTCCTAGTCAACTAGAGACCAGTGGGGAAGATCAAGACCCCTTTTTGCTGTGTCATTTATCAAATTTCTCTGCTAAATTTCTGTCTAGCCTGCCAGTTTCCTACTTGCCTAGCTAAGTCCACACCTCTAAGTGAGCAAGAGGTCTTTCTTTCATTTGTTACAGAGATGGCTAACGTTACCGACAAAGCTGTTACAGGGTTTCTCTCTTGTCTGCTTGTTGCAGATAAAATTGGCCCTCACCATCAGTGAAGCTTCGGGTTTTTATGAACTGGCTCATTCTTATAGAAAGAATGACACAGCCTTTCAGTTTTTGTACCCCAAATTCAGTATTTTTTCCATGAATAATTGCTTCCAAACTCAATATAGGCATTTGGTTAATTTCCAATGTCCTAAAATTGTGTATGTGTTTTTAACAACTTTGTCCAGTCTCGTAGCTCATTTTGGGGGAAATTTGCTGAGAGGATTTGCCATATTAGAAGTCTTGTCTCAAAACCTTGTTTTTGAAAGAAGACAAGCATGAATCAGTCAATGAGAATGTAGCTATCATGTATACCCCATTAAAAAAATTAAGATGCACTATCCCATGCTCCTCCTTTTAATTATGTGGTATCAAGTCTCCTCATGATTATAATTCATTATTTGGAGTACTAACACCCTTTTTAATTTTTTTAGTCGGTGAATAATTGCTTTACAATGTGATAGTTTCCACTGTACAGCAATGTGAATCAGCTAAAATTAAACATATATCCCATCCCTCTTGAGCCTCTCCCCCGATCCCACCCCTCTAGGTCATACACATATGACATACACATATAAATGTGTATATGTCAATACTACTCTCTCAGTTTGTTCCACCCTCTCCTTCCCCTGCTGTGTACACAAGTCCCTTCTCTGTATCTGTGCCTCTGTTCCTGCCCTGCAAATAGGTTCATCAGTACCGTTTTTATAGATTCCTTATATACACATTAACACTCAATATTTGTTTTTCTCTTTCTGACTTACTTTACTCTATGTGACAGACTCTGGGTCCATGCACATCTCTACAAATGACCCAATTTCAATCCCTCTTGTGGGTGAGTAATATTTCATTCTATCCATGTACCGTATCTTCTTTATCCATTCATCCGTCAATGGACCTAGGTTGCTTCCATGTCCTGGCTGTTGTAAATAGCGCTGCAATGAACATTGGGTGCATGTAACACCTCTTTTACTATTTAGTCCCCAGAACTGGATGCAATAAAACACGCATGGTCTCCCTCATGGTCTCCCTCAACTCCCTCAGGTAGTTGTAGCTTAATCTATCATAGAATGGATTCACTGAGAATCTATCATTCAACAGCAGTAAACAAGAAACAATACAACTTGATTTTTTAATAGATTTGTTTGGGCTCAGGCAGAGAATCCATGATGGGAAAGTAGTTCCACGCTAGATTAAGTTTCCATAGGAGAAGTTTGGGATGGTTAGTTTAACTATCTTTATCCTTCAGTCTTTAATGGTGGCAATGGAAACATCCACAGGGACAAAGGAGAGTGTAGTAATATAGAGAAAAGCCAACATTTCCTGAAAATCTTTCATGTTCTAGGCATGATTTTAGGTGTTTTGCAGGTTATTGCTTTTTTTGATCTTTGCAGCCCTATTGATGAGAAAGCAGAAATCAGCTGAAATAATCAACCTGGCTGAGATCACAGACCTAGTCCAGTTTGAGTATGGATACTCTGGGTTCAGACCTGGGCATTTATTGAGTATGAAGTGCAGCTCACTACTCAGTGAAGGGAGCTTTCTCATTGGAAGCTAGCCTGGGAATGCCTCGCTTTACCACTTCCAGTTCTTAAGGAGATGGAGAGAAGACTACCGGTGTAAAATTTTGAAGGAGTCCATCTTACAGAACATTATAGTGGTGCCAGGTTCCAGTTTAAGCCAAAGCCTCTGCTCTGCCTCCCAAAATCGCAAGTCCCCAGGAAAAGTGGCTAAGAAGACTGTCCTCTGGCTGCTGAAATCTACAGACCTCTATGCACATCAGGAGTACATTGTGCATGGTAAGTAGCCATGCCTCCCACTAGAACAATCACATACAAATCAGAACGGAACTGGGGAATTGAAATCACGATTGCTGGCAGCCGCTGAATCTGAGGACATTAGGTAAACACAACAATGCATTCTGAAAATAAGGTGGCACTTTCTAATGGTTTTGGGGGTGGCAATCTCATGCAAACCACAAGGAAAGCATCAGAATAGCAAGTCACATGAAAATAATGTTGCTGAAATCCTGATAGACCTAATAATGGATGAAAATGGAATCATGTCTGGAACAGAGGAAGTAACAGCTCGGGTCAATTTTATCCCAAGTTCCAAAAGTGTCAGAAATGGTGCAGGTTATGTCAGGCTTAGCATATAGGACCCCTTGGGACCATTAGCCCCAATAACTCTGAGGCCAAATCCTCATCCCAGGAAAGCAAAGCTTCTGCTACCTTAACAAGACCATGTCTGCCTTACAAGTAGAGTAGTAAGTCAGTGACATGATTGAATTTTAACGGGAGGTCATAGCAGGAGCTGCTTTTTTTGATCTTTTATTTTTAAATGACAGTCTAATTGCTTTACAATATTGTGCTAGTTTCTGCTGTACAATGACGAGAATGAGCCATATGTATACATTTATTCCTTCCTTCTCACACCGCATCCTGCCCTTCTAGGTCATCACAGAGATGAAGTCTCTGCGCTGTGCGGCAGCTTCCCACTCACTGTCTGTTTTCTACATGGTCCTGCGTATATGTCAATGCTGCTCTCCCAGTCCATTCCACTCTCCTCGTCCTTCCCTGTGCCCACTTATCCATTCTCTGCGCCTCTATCCCTGCCCTGCAAATAGGCTCAGCTGTACCATTTTTCTAGATTCCATTTATATATATTAATGTACAATATTTGCTTTTCTGTTTCTGAGTAACTTCACTTTGTATGACAGATTCTAGGTCCATCCACATCATTGCAAATGTCCCCAATTCATTCTTTTTTATGATAATATTCTACTGTATATATGCACCATAGCTTCCTTAACCATTCTTCTTTGATGGACATTTTGATCATTTTACAGTTTTGAAAATAGAGAAGGATTTGTCATTCATTCCATTGCTTTACCAGCCAATCACCTTGGCCTGGGAGACTTCAGTGCTATTGCTTCGTGGGTTTCATAGTATAAGGTTATCCACCTACTTGGTGTTGTGAAGCTCAGTCTCTCTCAACCCAGTTGAGCACAGTGGGAAGGATAAGACTTTATTAGTCTATTTCCCAGCATCTATTTGGCACAGGCTGAATGCTCTGATCACTGGATTAAGAAAGACAGTCACTTTCAAGGCCTGGGAAGTAGGAAGATGTCACCCTACTTGCTGCCTTAGGCTATGGGCATTACTTATTCATTCCTTCATCCATAACTGTATTAAATAGTGTCTGTACTTGGCATGGATTAAGTATCAGAGAAATTACCAGTATGCAAAGGACATGTTCATTGGAATCTTCCAAATATTTTTTTTATTAACACAGAGAATGTTTATTGGTATGGTCATTTAAATTCTCTGTGATAATTTCCTTCATCCATAAAGTAGGAAGGATAAGAGTATCTATATGATATATTGTTGTAAGGCTTACATGGGATAATAAGTAGTATGCTTACGATAATACATACCACATGACAGATGCTCATTCATTCCTCTTCACATCATGTGGTCATTCCAAAACCTTTACAAAATTTTCACAAAAACTCCCTTCTGTTCACCAACAACATAAATAATAGGTAACATTTGTAAATTAGATACCATGTGAAGCAACTTCTCACATTAATTATTGCCATGTCCATTTTATTGATAAGGGTATCAGAGTGTAGGAAATTAATAATAGTCCTCTGAGAGCACCTCTAAAGTGTGTTTAGAGGGGCTTTCTGATCCATTGTTGAGTGGACTGGATAGATAATGCACTTCAGGCCATCTGATTAGGGGTGAGTGATGTCACACATCACAGCAGTGGAAGGATCATCACCCACTCTTATCCCGCCTAAGTGCTTTCCTGATAGCATCACTCTCATTTACTATTTTGGGAGAGAGGGCAAGAAGTGGAGGAAAGAAGCACAGATATAAAGCCCAGAGAGAAAATTGGGAGCTGGACCTGTAGGTTCTTTACTTCCTGAGAATACAAATCACCAGGATTTGGAGTATATGCTGATCTTATCTCAGCTCTACGTCTACCAGGATTGGCTCACCCTGCCTACCTGACCCTGTGGGATGGGGCCACAAAGGATTCTGATGGGGGCAAACAGCGAAGACAGGTCCTTCCATCACTTGGTCAAGGACAGGACATGACTGCTCAGTCATAATCCTTGGGAGCTGGAAATGTGGTTGACGTGACAGAATACATGCTTCACCTGTCCAGTGAATGAAACTTGCTGTCTTCCCAGAGTTTTCTGAGAACTCCTTTACAAGAGCAAGTGTTTCTGACCAAATCTGCCCATGTTAGTTCTACCTGACTCATAGAACCCCCTGATTCTCCCATCCTCAAGGTCTCTAGGATGATAACTGGTTTGATAAAGAAAGACTTTAGGTCTGCACAGGAGCAGTTACTGGAAAGAAAGTCAAGGCATCAATCTGAGCCCAAGACAGGAAGGAATAAGAATAGTGATTAGTGAACTAGGCAACAAGGAATGTGGGGGCCATTCTGGATGAATGAAACAGTGACCAGTGGAGATCTGAGGGACTTCCCTCGTGGTCCAGCATTTAAGAATCGGCCTTGCAATGCAAGGGATATGGGTTCTATGCCTGGTCAGGGAACTAACACCCCACATGCCCACAATCGACTAAGCCCATGCATCACAACTGCTGAGTCAGCATGCCACAATTAGAGGGTCCATGGGCCGAAAGGAAAGATCCGACATGACTCAGCGAAGGTCCTGTGTGCTACAGCTAAGATCCAATGCAGCCAAATAAGTACATAACAGAGATTTGGGTATAACACAAGATGACAGGGATGGTAGTCAGCTCAGACTCCATTTAGTGAATGGTTTGACTACAGCAGAGGCAGGTTTGTATTTTCATTGTTAAGTTCTGAATAGGTTGTTATGCCTTCCTTGCTCCTCATCATCACAGATCCTACCATAGTGGAGCAACTCCATTCCCATCTGTTGAAAGGATGAGTGGGTGGTTGACATTTTGCTGAGCGTCTCTTCAGTACCCCATGACCTCTTGCACTTCCTGGAAACTCTATTCTTATGGGCTTCCAGTCTCCATGCCCTATGTGGACCATGTGGCTTGAAGAACACTCAGCTACTCTGCCCATGCTCCTTTTGAATTGGCATCAGTTATCCTCCTTAATGGGCTTCTCCAGCCGCTCAGCAATAAAGAATCTGCCTGACAAAGCAGAAGATGGGGGTTCGATTCCTGGGTCGGGAAATCCCCCAGAGGAGGAAATGGCAACCCATCCAGGAAACCCCATGGGCAGAGGAGCCTTGCAGGCTTCGGTTCACGGGGTTACAAAGAGTTGGATAAAACTGAGTCCACGTGCACATGGACTCATTCTCCTTAATAATATTCTTCCTATGTTCTTGGGATTACTGAAAACTCCAGGGCCTGCTTCACTGCATCAGGCCTAAGAGCTGAGGTCACAGTTTCATAGGCAATAACAGGAATACCTGACATACCACCCTGTGAACTCTTGTCCTGGATGCAAGGGAGAGGAATGGAGGGAAGGGCTGTGGAATAAATCCTTCGCCCATAAGGCATTTTGCTTATCAAGATAGGAAGCAGTGGTTCTCCACCCAAGCTGCACTTTAGAACCGCCTGGGGACTGTTTAGCATGTCCACACTCCACCCTGGATCTATTATTTTAGAAGCTTAGCGTGTGAGGCTCAGGCTTGGGTTTTTTAAGCTCCTCAAGAGAATTGTTTTGTAGTCAGAATTGAAAGCCGATGAACTATGGTTCCTAACTTTGCAGCAATTAGAATCATGGGAAGATTTCAGTAATCTCAATGCCCAGTCTATACTCCATACCAGATTTAAATCAGGTTCTCTGGGGTGGGAGTCTTCTTAGCGGGGGCTCAGTAGTAAAGAATCTACCTGCTAATGCAGGAGTTACAGGGGATTCAGGTTCAGGCCCTGGGTTGAGAAGATCCCCTAGAGAAGGAAATGGCAACCCACTCCAGTATTCTTGCCTGGATATTCCCATGGATAGAGGGTCACAAAGAGTCAGACACAACCGAGCACACACTAGCTAGATCTAGGGTGGGACCAGGGCATCCAATTCACAACTCTCCAGTCTATACTTATGAATAGTCAAGTTTGAGAAGAAGTTTAGTTTGAGTTTGAGTGCAGGAGAAGGTGAATATGCAGATGCCCTTGGTCTGCTGAGCTAATTAGTTGCTAACTGAGTGATGGTGAAATGTACTGATTTGAGACTTTGATCAAAACAATATCATATGTCTCTTGCTCATCCAAGTTTCAGCCTTGATATGAATATGATTATTGATTAAGCAAGCAGTGAAGGGCTAATGACTTTATTTTTTATGTCAGGATTCCTAGGCATCAGAAATAACAGAAATAAAATTAGCTGCTATTGCTTTGGTGCCAGATCCTCACAGCAGTCTTGAGAAGTGGATAATAATACTCCAATTGTAGAGAAGAAGAAATAGATGTGGACAGAACTTGTTCTGGAACTTGTTAAGGAACTTGTTCAAGGTTGCCCAGGATTTAAGAGTTGGAATTAGGATCTGAACCATGGTATAATAACACAAAACTCAGGCCCTGCTTACTACTCTTGGTTGCCTTTATTTTTTAAAAGCTGATTGTAATATAATTTACATGCCATAAAGGTCATTATTTTAAGTGTACAGTGGTTTCTAGAACATTTACAGAGCTGTGCAAACATCACCATTTCTAGCTTTAAAACATTTCCATCATCCTTAAAGATGCTTTGTGCCCATTTACCTGACTGACTTTTAAAGAACATTGGATTTGTAAGTACATATCTGGGCTTTAGTCCCGGCATTATCATTTGCACAGTCCTCTGACCTTGGAGAGGCCCTTAACCCCTCTAGGTCTCCATTTTTTAAATGAGTCACTTAGAGATAATAATCCCTGCTATAGGATAAAGGCAATTAAATATCACATAGAGAAGTGCCTGGTAATGAGGAAGAGTGAAAGAAAGTAGAAAGTACTGCGTTATTTTAGTATGTTGAAAACCATTTTTCACCTTTCAAGTGCCTTAGATTTGAAAGTGACCTCAGAGAGTTGCAGTAATGCAAGATTAGTTGTTTTTCCCTCTTCCCCATTGTTCTGTCTACTGACACCTCATTCCACTGAGGTCTGCCTCACTGAACCCCTTTGCGAGTTAAAATCTGCATCAGCCATAGTAGCTGGTGAGCAGATGCACCCCTCCTTAGCACCAGCATGGCTGAGGGTTCTGCTTGGGATCTTTAGGGGTCTTCGTTGTCTCTGGCAGAAGTCCGGGTGCCCATACATTTCTGTAATGACTAGCTGTCAGGGAGATGCATGGTGTCCTTTAACAGGAGAACAAAAACAGATGAGGTAGACGGTGGTATTTCTCTCGTCTCTTAATTAGCACTCTGATGGGTGAAGAGAAGCCCTGGCATCATGACTTCTGGGGAAAGAGACTAAAGGTTTATGATATTCATCTAAGTCTCAAATATGCAGTCAGCAGTGAGCTCAGCATTAATGCCCCCAACCTTCTTTGATTTACACTGGTTTAATTCTTTGCCTGAGCTGTTTTCTTACTTTCATATAGCTCAGGTGATGAACATCCTGAGGGCATATCTTCTTCAGCCTTATGATGTATTCTAGCTACCAGCACTGATAAGTGTTCACTGAAATGTAAATTGAGCTTGAATCTTCATATAATTTCTTACCTGTCCCTTTTCCTCCACCTTGCCATATTTGGGTCTTATCTTCCATATAGCTGAAACACCTAGAAATTCACAGAGTTTCTACCTAGGATCTCCCTCACGGCTTTTTGATAACACCAATGATATTTTCCATAGCTGTGAGATGAGAAGATGAAAACCTTCTGAGGGGCAGAAGGACCCTCAGCCCCTGGCCTCTCCTGGAACGGCTGATTGAAAAGACCTGCAAATATCATTCAGGCCCTGGAATGTTGGAGATGAGAAATCAGATAGAGGGACTACGGGAGGGTACATTCCAAGGAGTAATTCATCTCTAAGTGTGCCCCAGGGCTCCTGCTATGCCTCCTGGATCAGGAACCCACGTGAGAGAAGCAGGGCTTCCTCCTGAGCATCAGGCAGATTTCAGCGTCCCCAGCCTCAATGAGAAGCAGGAACAGACAGCTGCACAGGGAAAGGCAATGGTGATATAAATACACGTTTAATTGCACATCAATTACAATTACTAGGCCGCGTTTATTTAAATGCAGTATAATTAGAGCAAAAGCCTTGATTTAATCATAACCTTATCAAACACCGATTCCGTCATCTTCCTGTGCTTTTGCGGTCTGTGTTTCCCTTTGGGCCAACTGGCAAGGGGAGTGGGGATGGCAGCACCCTTTGGGGTCAGGAGGCCCCCGCTGAGTTTTCTCTCCTCATCTGGGCCCCGTGCTCAGAAGCTCAGAGTGGCTCCTCTTGTCTCTTCTTCAGCAGCTCACCATGAGAGGGCCTGATTAGCTAGAATGACTTATTGAAAATATAACTCATCCCTCATGGCAGGCTTCATAACCCGGGAGCCCAAGATTAGCAAGGACATTACGTAGGTTCAGCCTCCAGAGATGAATTACTCCTTGGAATGTACCCTCTCGTAGTCCCTGTATCTGATTTCTCATCAGCTTTGATGGGCCCTGACTTGACATTGCCGCAGAGGGGTGGACAGCAGGCAGGCAGCCTGTCTTTCATGGTTAGCTCCAGGCTGTGTCTTTGTCCACCTCCCTCCCTCTTTCATTATCTCTTGGCTTTGCTGTCCCTGGCTCCCTGGAGGCTGAGACATTATCTTTAAGTTTTCTAAAGAAGAATGCCCTCTTTCTGCGAGTGTGCTGAAACGCAGCCATCTGTTGTACCCTTCCCAGCACAAGCATTTCCAGGTGGACAAAGCGTCTTTTCATTTTTTTTTTTTTTTTTGATTTGGACTGTTTTTTAAAATGTTATGTATTTATTCATGGCCGTACTAGGTCTTCGTTGCTGCACGCGGGCTTTCTCTAGTTGCAGCGAGCGAGAGCCAGGCTCTAGATGTGCTGTGCAGACTTCTCATTGCGGTGGCATCTCTTGTTGCGGAGTATGGGCTCTAGGCACACAGGCTTCCGTAGTTTTGATGCATGTTGCTCCATGGCATATAGGATCTTCCTGGACCAGAGACCGAACCCATGTTCCCTGCATTGGAAGGCAGACTCCCAACCACTGGACCACCAGGGAAGTCTCAAAAGGATCCTTTCTTCAATGACCTTCTGCCTGGTGACCAGGAGAGGAAGTAGAAATAAGCTTCATCTCCATCCCAGAGATGGTAGTGAAGGTCTAGTTGAAAAAGACAGCCTCAGCAAAGACAGACACTAACAAAAACAGGCAAGTGTCTTCATGTTTGCTCCTGGCTACTTTTTTTCCCCCTCATTTCATGCACTTATTTCCTACTCATCCAGCCAAACAGAAATCAAGTACATTTCTGGAACTTTAATATTAATGTGTAATGTGTACTGAGCAACCACTCTGGAACAGGCACGGTTTCTGCATTATCTTTCACAGCAAAGTGCAAGGAAGCCACTATGATTAATTCCATTCCACAGATGAGAAAAGAGGTCAATTTTCTGGCCTGAGATCACAAAGTTAGTAATGCAGTGACCACTGTTATCTGTGGGACACGAGATTAGAACCAGTGTTGCATTGCGCAATTTTTTTTATTTTTGTCTCATTTGATTCTTACAACTCTACAGACAAGGCATTATTCTAACACAGCAAATAAGGAAACTGACCTCTGAGAGGTGAATCTATTGCATGAATTTTCATGACTAGAGGGTGAGGAAACCAAGTGTTGGACCCAAACAACTGCACGCTCCTGTCCATGCCTACTCAGTCCTCACACAGTATGGGTTGCCGTTTCCTCTTCCACGGGGTCTTCTTGGCCCAGGGATCAAACCTGTGTCTCTGGTGTCTCCTGCATTAGCAGGTGTGTTCTTTACCACTAGCGCCACCCGGGAAGCCCCAACAGGTAACACCCCCAGTCATCTAGTTGCATAATCCAGAAACCATCCTGGAAACTTGCCCCCTCCCCCCCTGCCCCGCCCACCACACTGTATCCATCAGCAATCCTGCCAGTTTTATATCTCGGTATGTCTCAAACATACCCCATTCCTCCTCAACCCGTTGCCCTGCTAGTCCAAGCCATCATCTTTTATTTGGAATCCTGCAGTTACTGTCCAACTGGGCATCCTGTTGTTATTGTTTATTCCAAACAGACCATTTCCTCCATATTAACCAGAGTCAACTTGAAAAGTGCAAATGTCTCCTATCACCCATTGACTTAAGTCCCAGTAACAGCTTCCTGTCCTTCTCATGGGGCTTCCCAGGTGGCTCAGTGGTAAAGAATCTGCCTGTCAAGCAAGAGAGGCGGGCTCGATCTCTGGGTTGAGAAGATCCCCTGGAGAAGGAAATGGCAACCCACTCCAGTATTCTTGCTGGGAAAGCCCGTGGTCAGAGGAACCTGGCTGGCTACAGTCCACAGTGGTGCAAAGAGTCGGATACAACTGAAGCAGCTACACAACAACAACCCTTCTTATGGTGAACGTCACTGTCCCCTCTGTGGCCTTTGTTCCTAGTCAGTGAGGGATTTCTACCTTCTCTCTGGCCTCCTCTCAGGCAGCTCTCCTGCCTCCCTGCTCTGGACACTTGGTCTCTTTACATTTCCTCTTACGTGTTCTTTCCCCAAATACAATCTCTGCACGTATTGTCCTCTCTGTTTTAAATTCCCTTCAACTCCCCTCACCTTCCTTTGCCTAGCTAACTCTTCCCCATCTCTGAATCTGAACTCAAAAACGATCTCTTTGGGGACTTCCTTGGTGGTCCAGTGGTTAAGACTCTGTGCTTCCACCAGAGGGGGCATAGGTTCAATACCTTGTCTGGAGCTAAGATCCCGCCTGCTGTGAGGCACAAAAATAAATAAATAAATAACCTCTTTGGCAAAAGCTTTCCAGACTCCTCCAAATAGATCGGAGCCTCTTTCACACATTTACAGGACTCATCAGCTTTTTATTTTATACTTATGTAATTATCTTATCCATGCCTCGCTCCCCACTAGGGTCTAAGGCATAACAGGGCAGGGACTGTGTGTGTCCTGGCACCCAATATCCTGGCGACAGATATCTAGAAGGAACTCAATAAGTATAGATTGAAATAAAGACTGAATAAGGCCCTAGTGTTAAATAACCCACTTGCCAATGCAGAGGACATAAGAGAGATGGATTCAATCCCTGGGTTAGGAAGACTCTTGGAGGAGAGCATGGCAACCCACTCCAGCATATTCTTGTCTGGAGAATCCCATGGACAGAGGAGCCTGGCAGGCTATAGTCTGTGGTTGCAATGACTTAAACACGACTGAAGTGACTTATCATGCATGCATACTCAATTCAGCCTTAAATCTGTGTGTGTGTGTGTCTGGCTCCCTCTTTAGTTTACAGTTTCTTTACCACATCCCGCAGCTGAGTCTCTTCTTTCAGTTTTGTGTGTGGGGGGAGGGGACGCTGCAGTCTTGGGCTCTTGCCTTTACTGTGCGCCCTAACTAACCAGAATTCCTCTTTCTTTCCAGAATAATTTTTGCAGTTCATCCCTTTTCATTGTGTACAAGTAACACCTTATAGTCACTGTACGAGGAGTGGGCTCCCTTGGTACTACTTTGGAAGTGTAATAGAAGCCCATGCTGGTGATACACTCTGTAGCAGAGATTTCAACATAAATCCCCAGGAGCGACATGGTGTTTAGTGGTAGATGAAGGTATAACAAGGAAAAAGGCAAAAAATTCAGAATAAAAATGAAGAAATAATTGATGAGAAGGTAATACTAACATGAAGAAAAGCTTTGAAAAATTAGATATACAGAGCCTCTTAAAACTCAGTGGGATGGAGCCCTGGAAAACATCCTTGGGAGATGGTTTACCAGCCCAAACAAATGTTCCCTTAAGGCTGTACCAGTCACCATTCTAAATCCTGGGGCCAGACAGAAACACAAAACAATTTCTGATCTCAAGGCATTCTCAGGTCAAAGCCTACTGGTGTGCAAATTCATGGATTTTCATGCATGTTATATGGGTGTGTGTGTGTGTGCGCGTGCAGTTATGTGTGTGGAAAGGAAGTTAAGGCTGACTAAATTACAATGTAGCAAGAATCACTTTTAAAAAAATGATCAGTTTAGTTGCTTTATAATATTGTGTCAGTTTCCTCTGTATAGCAAAGTGAATCAGCAATATATAAACATATATCCCATCTTTGTGGAATTTCCTTCCCATTCACCACAGAGCATTGAGTAGGGTTCCCTATGCTGTACACTAGGTTCTCATATATTTATTATAAAATAGTTATCTATTTTATACATAGTATCAATAGTGTATACATCAATCTCAGTGTTCTGGTTCTTCCCACCCCCATCCCGGTCTTGGTATCCGTACATGTGCTCTCTTCCCCTGTGTCTCTATCTCTGCTTTGCAAATAAATTCATGGGTATCAGCTTTCTATATTCCATATATATGGGCTAATATACAATATTTGTTTTTCTCTTCCTGACTTACTTCATTCTGTCTGACTGTCTAGGTCCATCCGCATCTCTGCAAATGGCACTCTGCAAATGAAATGACAATTTCATTCCTTTTAATGGCTGAGTATATGTGTGCTACATTTTTTTATCTAATCGTCCGTTGAAGGCCATGTTGGTTGCTTCCATTTTCTGGCTATTATTTAGTCACCAAACATTCATTGAGAATGTATAATATATAGACACAGTTCTAGGCCTTTGGGATCCAATGGTTAAAAAAAAAAAAAAAAAGAACAAGCCTCCTGCCTTCTGAGACATTATAGAGGTGATGCATGGGTTTAGCTCTGGAAAAATCCATGCAATGTTTCCAGCCTTGCCAGTCACCTTGGATGCCTGTAGCAGCTCTGGTCACACCCCAGGGAGATCTTTATAGACAAGTGGTGGTCCAGACACTCTACATATGCAAAGAACATCCATGGCTATTAATGTAGCATTCATGTGCCAGATACTAGGGTACAAAAATGAATAGGACATGAATTCCACAATAAAAGCAACTCTTTCTTTTTATCTTAATTTATTTTTAATTTGTTTGCCAGTGTTTAATTTATTGATTTATATATATATATATACGTATATATAAAATACATATGTACGAGAATGATTGCTTTACAATATTGTGTTAGTTTCTTCTGTACAATGAAGTGAATAGGCTACAACTCTACAAAGATCCCCTCCCTCTTGAGCCTCCTTCCCACTCCCCACGTCCCACTTATCTAGGTCATCACAGAGCACTGGGCTGAGCTCTCTGTGCTATCTAGCATCTCCTCACTAGGTATCTGTTTTTACCAAATCTTTCTTTTTATTAAAGAGAGCTGTCCTCATGCAAAAGTGGTATTCAAATGAGAGGGACCTTTAGCCCCTCCCCTCCAAATCCATCTCCTATGAACAGCTTGTTGCTATTGTTTAGTCTCTCAGTCATGTCCTACTCTGAAATCCCACGAACTGCAGCATGACAGGCTTCCGTGTTCTTCACCATCTCCCTGAGTTTGCCTAAACTCATGCCAATTGAGACAGTGATGCCATCCAACCATCTCATCCTCTGTCATCCCCTTCTCCTCCTGCTTTCAATCTTTCCCAGCATCAGGGTCTTTTCTAATGAGTCAGCTCTTTGTATCAGGTGGCCAAATATTGGAGCTTTAGCTTCAGCATCAGTCCTTCCAATGAATATTCAGGATTGATTTCCTTTAGGATGGACTGGTTTGATCTCCTTGAGCTATGAACAGCTATTAGGTCATAAATCCATACTACTTGAGAAGCAGCCCTTTAAGGTCAAACGTTGCTGCTACCAAAGCTGTTCGATTTTGGTTAAATATTCTGAAATCTTGACAAGTTCTATTCTGTGAGGGTGCTAAGTGCACGATATTTGTCCTAAGCAGGTCAACCAACCCTTCCAGATATTGAGAAAGTCAGCTTAGAAGCAGAAAGGATACTTGGCAGAAAATCTACAAGAAGGGATACCCAGATGTTCACGAGCATTTGAAGGCATGGTAGCAAGTATAGAAGAAAACTCACTCACACCTCCATCTTCTTGATGTTCTAGGGCTGATAAGTATTTGGAGACAACACACTTGATTCCAAATTCCACTCCAGCATTTAACAGATGTGACCTTGCAAGAGTTACACACGTACTCTGAGCTCAGTTTTGCTGAGATGATGAGACCTTACATCCAGGATTGTCAGAGAATTAAATCTGGAGTAGAAACTAATGAAACATGATCATGTGTCTGTTTCTGAGTTTTGCCTCAGTCTGGTCTTTTTGCAGTACCTTCATAATTGATTTGGGGGCTGGATATCAAAAGTCCTATAGCTCAGCTTGAACTCTGGACAGATTACTAAACCTCTCTGAACTGCAGTTTGGGATCCTTAAAAGGAAAACGATGCCCACTCTTGCACCATAGTTTGGAACTACAGATGATGCATGTATAGCCCTGAGGTGACTACCCAAAACCTGATGAGTTCTCAAGGCAGTAGAAACATTATTACTATTAATTATCACAACATAGCGAGAGGAGTGCTTCTCCCTCATTCCCTTTTTGCAAGTGAAATTATGTTAGGAATAGGATTTTCCTCTTTCTTCTTAGTATATTTTTATGCATTCTTGTTTTCTACCAGCAGAGAAGTGAGAAACAGTTAAATGCAGTTATAAAGCACAGACGCTGTTCATTAGGGTCTGATTTATAAACGTTTTACACTGTATTCATGCTACATGACTACAAATTATGCTTTGGAACTTGGTTCTGCAGCAGGAGTTGCTGTTCAACAGCCAGTCCCAGCGAGTTTGAATTTTGGTAGCCTCCACCATCACTGATTGTTCTTTTCCTCTATGAACATGTTTTCATTTGTGTATGAAGATATCCACATGTTTGGATGAACACTCTTCTTTGCTTCTGAACTTCTCCATAGGCCTGCCACCTGCCATAGGTAAATCGAGACTCTTGCTTGTGTCTCTGGTGAGTAGAAGGCAATATTAATGTAGAGGTTGTGATTAAGGTGCTCTTTGATTACCAGTTCCTTGACATTGGCTGTGCTTGTCTCTCTGGCGATCCCATTCTTTGGAGGGGGAGTGTGGGCAGTGGGAGGGTTGGGTTGCTCCTGCCCTTAGGAACTCAGTGGGATTCCAAGAGCTAGGGCTTCGTCAGAATGTTTTTGTTGTTGCTTACTCACTAAGCTGGGAGAAAATCAATAACCTCAGATATGCAGATGACACCACCCTTATAGCAGAAAGTGAAGAGGAACTAAAGAGCCTCTTGCTGAAAGTGAAAGAGGAGAGTGAAAAAGCTGGCTTAAAACTCAACATTCAAAAAACTAAGACTATGGCATCCAGTCCCATCACTTCATAGCAAATAGATGGGGAAACAATGGAAACAGTGACAGACTTTATTTTCTTGGGCTCCAAAATGACTGCAGATGGTGACTGTAGCCATGAAATTAAAAGACGCTTGCTCCTTGGAAGAAAAGCTATGACCAACCTAGAAAGCATATTAAAAAGCAGAGACATTACTTTACCAACAAAGGTCCATCTAGTCAAAGCTACAGTTTTTCCAGTGGTCATGTATGGATGTGAGAGTTGGACAGTAAAGAAAGCTGAGTGCCAAAGAATTGATGCTTTTGAACTGTGGTGTTGGAGAAGACTCTTGAGAGTCCCTTGGACTGCAAAGAGATCAAACTAGTCCATTCTAAAGGAAATCAGTCCTGAATATTCATTGAAAGGACTGATGCTGAAGCTGAAACTTCAATATTTTGGCCACCTGCTGCGAAGAACTGACTCATTTGAAAAGATCCTGATAACGGGAAAGATTGAAGGCAGGAGGAGAAGGGGATGACAGAGGATGAGATGGTTGGATGGCATCACCAACTCGATGGATTTGAGTTTGAGTAAGCTCTGGGAGCTGGTGATGGATAAGGAAGCCTGGTGTGCTTCAGTCCATGGGATTGCAAAGAGTCGGACATGACTGAGTGACTGAACTGAATTGAACTGACTCACTAAGCCATGTCCAGCTCCTTTGCAACCCCGTGGACTGTTGCCTGTCAGGCTCCTCTGTCCAGGGGTTTTCCCAGGCCAGAGTACTGAAGCAGGTTGATGTTTCCTCCTCCAGGGTATCTTCTCAAGCCAGAGATCAAGCCTGCATTTCCTGCTTTGGCAGGTGGATTCTTTACCACTGAACCATCTGGGGAGCCAGATATTAAGAAGGTTATGATAAGGGGCTCATTTATTGGGTTGGCCAAAAAGTTCATTCAGATTCTCCATAAGATGGTATGGATAAACCAAAACAAACTTTTTGGCCAACCCAATATTTTGTCTTATGGATGGAAAGGGACTTAAAAGTAACCCTACCTTTCCTGAGCCCCTAGAAACTCCTGAAGGCTACTGCTCTTAAATTCCTCATAGGAGATTTGATCTTTACTGATTGAGTCCTATTCTCTGTTCAGTCTCATTCAAAGGCATTTATTATGCACCAATAATAGACAACAAACAGTGTCCGGGTGCTGTGGGGGAAATGGAAATGAACTAGACATGATATTTGTACTCAGGGAGTTTGAAATCTAGTAGCTACTAATGGTACTGACTGATATACACTGAGCTCACTCTTCAAAGTGGCAAGGACTGGCTCAAGAACACAGCATCTCATTTAATTCTCAAAATCCTGTGTGTTAGCCAATATTATCATCCCCATCATATTAGCACCCTAAATGTAGGTTAAAGATGTTTAGCGACTAGCTCAACTATAAGGAGGCTTTGGAGACAGAATGCTGGGATTCAAATCTTAGCTTAAATAGTTACCATAATTATAATTTTGGGCAAATTACTTAAATTTCCCTGTTACTTAGTGTCCCCATTTATACAATTGGGATAACACTGTTATCTACCTCCTAGACTTATTGTAAAAATCAAATAAGGTAATTTGTATTGAGTATTTAGTATTGTCTGTTGGTATATAGCAAGCACACCAAAATGTGAGCTATTTTTAGCTATGGTTTCATCAATGTCCTCGATATGCCATCAGTATTTCTGGGAAGAGACAGATGTGTTTGAAACTCTAAAGCACTCATCTGCATTTATGAGTTAACTGTCATATTTATCCATAGGGTGAAACCAACTATATGGTCACTAAATATCACAAGAACAGAGGTGTAATTTAATTCCAATGATAGCAATAGCTTGTAGATGTCAAGTGAGAGCTACAGAGCCTGGCACTGTCCTGGTGGTGGTCTAGTCACTCAGTCGTGTCCAACTCTTTGCGACCCCATGGACTGCAGCCCACCAGGCTCCTCTGTCTATGGAATTCTCCGTGCAAGAATACTGGAGTGGGTTGCCATTTTATTTTCCAGGGGATCTTCCCGACCCAGGGATTGAACTCTGATCTCCTGCGTTGCAGGCAGTCTCCTGTGTTGTAGGCAGATTCTTTACCAACTGAGCCATCAGGGAAGCCCTGGACACTGTCCTAAGTGCTGAGAATTCAGCAATTAAAAGTGTATCTGGCATTTTGGATTCAGAAAAACAAGGATTAGAACCTTGCTTCCTTGGGCATCCCTCATAGCTCTGTCAGTAAAGAATCCGCCTGCAATGCAGGAGACCCCAGTTCGATTCCTGGGTTGAGAAGATCTGCTGGAGAAGGGATAGGCTACTCACTCCAGTATTCTTGGGCTTCCCTTGTGGCTCAGCTGGCAAAGAATCTGCCTGCAATGCAGGAGAGCTGGGTTCAATCCCTGGGTTGGGAAGATCCCCTGGAGAAGGGAAAGGCTACCCACTCCAGTATTCTGGCCTGGAGAATTCCATGGACTGTATAGTCCATGGGGTTGCAAAGAGTTGGACACGACTGAGTGACTTTAATTTCACTTCACTTCTTCCTTGTTCTCCTAGTTGTGCGTTCTTGTGCAAATTACCAACCTTGATAGCGTTTAGTTTTCTCATTTTATTAAAGTAACAACAGTAGCTACCTCTTAGAATTATTTGAAGATTAAGTGACTTGAAAAATACAAAGCATAGTCATTGCACAGAATAAGTGCTAAGCAAATTAAGCAGATAAGTTCTTAGGAAGATCTAGTGCATATTTATAGGCAGATATTGTAATTTACAGCTTAGCCCCCCCCCACCTACAAAAACAAAACAAAACTATAAGATTTGTAGTACTAATCAGGTCCTGCTAATGAAGAGACTTAGTTTATGAAATTAGCTTAAAGCAAGAGCTTGGTTTGAATTCACATCACCGTAATCCAAAACAGATGTTCTTTTCACCATTTTGGTCATAAGCATTAGGTAACAATAATTGGTTTTGCTGAGAATGTACATACAGGCAGACACTCATGAGAGGGTCAGAAGAAGAAGTATGAGGAAAGTTGAATGGGGAAAATGCATTGTATATGGAAAAGAACCCCACATTTATGTTGTAGATAGAAATAAATGAAGTTGCTGATTGATGTAGCAAGAAACCATGAATGAACAGACAAATGATTTGCCGATAGGTTTACTGTGGACAGAATTAGAAGTCATGGAGAAACACGTGCTGCCATCTGGCAGGAGGTGAATTACGGTACTCACTAGTTAGAGATTTGAGAACAATTAGCGAGATAGATTCCATGCATATAAATAGAAAGAGCATGTGGATATATGAGTGCTACACGGTGATGGATAATGCCACAGATAAATAGTGGAGCTGGAAATGCACATAGAGAGTCTGGATAAATGATCCCTATAAATAAGTGTTGCTCATGGAAATTTCAGATGCTTTTCTATTTATGAACATTTGACATTCATCCCTAAGGAATTGCATATTTCCTCATCAAAAGGAAAAGTGACTATGTAACCAATGACTGGATATCTGATTAGAGCTTTAAACATTTGCACCATGTTAGCTGCTGTAACCATGGCTCAGGCTCTAGCTCCAAGCTCTTGGGAGTAAAATAGATGTCTCATTTATGAAAAGACAAGGAAGCCATAGTAATTGTTGCTGGGAAAAGCTCACCACCAGTGCCTTTACCGAAAATGTCCATATTTTCCCTTCCTGTGATAAGTAAGGAAAGTCACCATCCCTTACTCAAGGTAAAGGGTTTGGTGTGTGTAGGTGCTGGGAAGTGTTCATGTTGTTTGTGAGTCATGGTGCCCCTTATGAATGGCAAGACTTTGGGATTTTAAATTTTAGAAAGCTCTGTATATATCGTAGGAATGGCAAGGTCATAATCTAAGAAAGGTGATGCTGTCTGTGGAATGCTTTCTAGAGGAAATTACATGGGCTTTGAGGTCAGATAGATCCAGAATCCACTGTGTGATTCTAAACAAGTTACGTAACTGCTTCTTCTCAAACATAAAAGCTGGATGATAACTATTTCATATATTTGCCATGAGAATTAAATGTTATATGTAAGCTACTTAGCCTAGAATTTGGTCTATGATAGGGTTTCAACCAAAGGTAGTTTTTATGATTAATTCCCAATAATCAAAACAGCAAAATGTCACCTGTTTGTCCCCAATGTGGGCCTCTTGGATCGAGAGGATTTCTCACTAGTTAGATAACACAGCTTTGCATAAAGACAGAAACCAGAGTATCCATGAGATAAACAGCTGCCAGAGGCTCAGAGTTTCTTTCATCTCAAATTGTGTAGGAAAGATCAACTTGATTTCTAGCCTGACCCATTTGAAAAAAATAATCCAAGCCCAGAGGGGCCACCCGAGTCTACAGTTGCAAGCTGTAATAGAAGGAAGAACCAAATAGCACCTTGATTTCTGGTTGTTTTTCCGCTATTTGCTTTGACTTATGGCAAAGGAACTGGAAGACTAAGTTTCCAATTGACAAAAGGAAGAAACACAGAAAGGAAAGAAGGGACGGAGGAAGGAAAACAACAATAACCAAAATGTATTGCATATATTGAGCCTTCAATGCACTCAGGAACCATTCTAAATACATTTTGTATTAGTTTATATCAGGGCTCCCCAACCTTTGGGATCTAATGCCTGATGATCTGAGGTGGAGCTGATGTAATAAAAATAGAAATAAAGTACACGATAAATGGAACGTACTCTAATCATC
Source organism: Bos grunniens (assembly GCF_055505025.1). NCBI lineage: Eukaryota > Metazoa > Chordata > Mammalia > Artiodactyla > Bovidae > Bos > Bos grunniens. Next base: position 52,633,931 of record NC_141185.1, on the reverse strand, counting down.
CCCAAACCATCCCTCACCCCCATTTATGGAGAAACTGTCTTCCAGGTAGACAGGGACTGTCTACCAGTCCCTGACACCAAAAAAGTTGGGAATTGCTGGTTTATAGAACATGATCAACCACCCTATGGCCTCTGGTACTTTTACTACTCCCATTTTATAGATGAGAAAGTGGATATGTACAGAGCTTAAGTGACTTGGCCATAATCACTGGTGTGAACTGAGAGTAAGCCCTAGGTCATCCCATTCAAGGGTCTGCCCTCACGCTACTGTGCTAGCCTGCCTCCACTAACTTCGCGATACTGAACTCTCTAAAACTGTGAGTTACCTTTTAATTCCAAATGTCATAACTCGTTTATAACTATTTCATGGCAAGGGGACATCAGCAAAGTGTCAGTCACTGCCATCCACTTAGTGGAGCATTCAACGAGCGTGTGCTCCATGTGCCTCCGTGTGCCTGCTGTCGGGGTTACTATGGGCGCTCGACAGCACCGCACATCACCCAGAATTCCATACCACAGTGGTCCGGATGTTTGAAAAGGACACTTTACCATACTAATGTTCTGCAGTCAATCCATGCTAGTGGTTAGAATATGGTATAGCGAAAACAACTGAAAACATATCCATATTTTGATGTTTTGATAACACTTGGACTCTCAAACAATTACATGTGTTTACTTGTTTCTTGCTGTTCTCTTTACCACCCCATGCAAACATTTGTTCTCCCTGGAGCAGAGGACTTGTTCACTATACAATCCCCAGCACACCTAACAGATTTGACGCACTGTGGGAGTTACGCACCCAGCTGTTGAGTGAATACTGAATGAACACAACATTGACAAATCCTGGCATAACACTTTACCTCCTCCCCCTGAAGTTTAGGAACTGCTTGACGATGTAATATTTCATTTGATAGTCATCAACATCCCCAGGAGAGAGCCAAAATTTCACTTCTTCTTTTACCAAAGAGAAATTAGAGATTCAAAAAGGCTATTTGAATTGTCCAAAGTCCTACAACATGGAAGACTCCAACTGCTTTGACTCCAAGCCCCACATTTTTTATTACACTACATTGCAGATGAAGCTATGCTATGATTTTGGAAGTAGTATGTCACTAAATTGAGCATTTTACCAGTAGACACTCAATATAATTAGACCAGGGACATGAATACAGGCAAATGGAATCAACGTCTATCTTCTCAGTTTCATGATAGTCTTAAAGAAAATGTAGAGTGTAAATGGACTGAGGTGGATGAACAAGGTTAGATAAACTGTATTTAGTTTCCTTGACTCAATATAACCAAGAGAAAAATCCCATGTACCCACAGCTAACTATGGCATTACTTTCCCAAAGCAAAACTTTAGCTTCATCCCTTACAACCTTATGTCATACCAAGTCATACTCATCAAAGTCTTATGCTCTGTACCTCAGTACCTCCCTTTTCCCCAGTCTGTGATGTGAAATGTCTAGAGTCTGTAGTTAGCCTGTCCAGGTTGAAACCCTAGGTTTGCCTGTTTCTTTCTGTGTAGTTTTAGGATGAGTTCGTTGGGTCACTGAGTTACTTTGGTTCCTGGGATTACTTTGGGGTAAGTAGCTTCTCTGCACTTCAAACTTTCCATGGTTAAATGATTAAATTAATTAATATATATGAAATAGTTCTAAGCCTGGTATGTAACCAAGTGTTTGGGAACTCGGCCATTACCGTTTATATTTTCATTGCTATTGTGCATTCAGATGACCTTGCCTCAGCCAGCTTTTCCTCTCCCAGGGTTTTGCTGCAAGAAACATCTCTTCCTACTCTGTCATTCTCTTTACCTCCCTTCTAAGCTTTCAAACCACAGTTTCCTTTTATTATACCTCTAAATGTACGAACAAGACCATTTGCCTTCTGAGAGCCGGAATATGGCTCAAAATAAACATTCCATTGAATGAATTAGAGTCATCAAACGAAGGACAATAGATTTTTCTTACAGTGACAGTGATCAATGCCTATCTATCACTTCCTTGTGTACTATTTCTGATTTGTTTGTTGAACCTCAGTACCGAATGCCATCCCCTCGTGGCCCAAACAATGGTTATTTCATGTCAATATGGCATTGATCACACACTTAAAGAAAAGGAGATATGTAAACTGGGCTCTTGTTTCTGCAAGCAAAACCAGCTAGAGGGAATGGTGGTTAATGCAACCTTCATCTACTTCTTTCATGAATCTTTTAGCTAACAGTGATTGAGTACCTTACTGTTTGCCAAAGAAGGTTCTGTGCTCAAACTGGTGAATCAGCAATAAATCGGATGCTAGAGCGGATATCAAGGAATTCATAAAGAAAGGATTTGTTGCAGAGAAAAAACATGCAGAGAATGATATAAGGCAAAATTTTTGTATAGGCTCATTCTTGATCCAGGATGTTCCTGTGAAGCTTGGGCTGCAGAATTAGAAAAGCTTCTCAGAGAAGGGATATCAGAAGAGAATTTGAAAGGATGAAGTAGGAGTTTGGCAAGATGAAGAACAGAGCTATCATTTGGTGAAATTACATCTAAATTTATGAATATATGGGCTCCCCAGGTAGAACTAGTGGTAAAGAGCCCTCCTGCCAATGCAGGAGACATAAGAGATGTGTATTCGATCCCTGGGCCAGGAAGATCCCCTGAAAAGGGGCATGGCAACCCATTCCAGTATTCTTGCCTGGGAAATCCCATGGACAAAGGAGCCTGGCGGGCTACAGTCCATAGGGTCACAAAGGGTCAGACACAACTGAAGCAACTTTGCACACATACACACTGAGTGAATATGTGAATATATATTCATAATGTGCAAATACATGAATGCCTGCAAAAGCAAAGGCATGAGATAAGAATGCAAAGCCCTCTCAGGAAACATCTGCTATATCAGTGTGGCTGTGATGTGGAATTTGGGAGTGGGTGGAGTGATAGCAAGAGAGAAGGGTCCTCTTATAAAAACATTTCCGTCTCATGTTCTAAAGATTTCAGTTTTGTCCATTTCTTAGGATTGGACAAATCCTATTTCAAAATCACAAATCGTCATTAACATTATAGAGTTAAATGAAGCTTCACTTGGCCCTTAATTTTTCTTTGCTTATGTTGGTCTGAGTGTGAATACTCCTAGCCTAGCACTTCTTTCAAGGCTGTGCTGAAAGTGCTGGCACTTCAATTTTCCTCTCGCCCAGAGTTGGCAGTCTGCTATCACTACATTTTACAGATCAGCTCTCCTATCAGGTAGGTGACAGTAATTTCCTGAATTTTATGGTATGCATATGTGCTGGCCACCCCAGGAATGAAGAATTCTGTATGTGGCAGTACTAAAAACAATAATTTAAAAAATGGTGGCTTAGTCACTAAGTTGTGTTAGACATTTTTGTGACCCTAAATTTGTGACTGTAGCCTGCCAGACTCCTCTGTCCATGGGATTTCCCAGCTAAGAATACTGGAGTGGGTTGCCATTTCCTCCTCCAGGGGCTCTTCCCAACCCATGGATTGACCCCACATCTCTGGCATCTATCCTGCATTGGCAGGCAGATTCTTTACTGACTGAGCCATCAGGGAAGCCTAGTTTAAACATATAACTTCATTTGACACTTTTATTTTTATTACAGTAATGGTTTTCAATATATTAGTGAAGGTACATAGTGCTTTACTTGAGAGAAGACTCCCTTTCATGTGAAAAAACTTCTGAGGGGAAGCCAGGTTCTAAAAACCAGAACAATAAAATGGAAAAATGTGTGGACTATGTGGCGCTTTGGTGTCAGGTATTTTTGGTTCAATTTTATTATTTATGGTGTTGAACAAAGATAAATAGATGTTCAAATATACAATATATATTGAATAGAAGGAGAGGAAAATAAGTGATCAGATGTAAGTTAAAACAAAGGAAATGGGTAGGATTGAGTTTAAAGTTCTGAATCACTAATCTATCTCTTACATGCAAATTTCTAAGCTTTGTTACAAATGCCAAGTACACAGATCCCAGTGAATCTAGAGCCATTTGTAATAAGGGAAGGGGAAAGTCACAGAAATGTAAGCACTGAGTGTCTTGGTATTTCACAATGTCTGAATCTAGAGCACACTGTAGGATGCTATACAAGAGGTGTAAGACAGTGCATGTCTTAAGCTGATGTTGAAGCTTAAACTACGATAGTTTGGCCACCTGATGTGAAGAGCTGACTCATTTGAAAAAGCCCCTGATGTTGGGAAAGATTGAGGGCAGGAGGAGAAGCGGACAACAGAGGATGAGATGGTTGGATGGCATCACCGACTCAATGGACATGGATTTGGGTGGACTCCAGGAGTTGGTAATGGACAGGGAGGCCTGGCGTGCTGTGGTTCATGGGGTTGCAAAGAGTCAGACACGACTGAGTGACTGAAATGAAACTGAATGAATATAACAAAAAAAGAACCAGACTCACAGACATAGAGAAGAAAGTAGTGGGTACAAGTAGGGAGGCAGGAGGGAAATATTGGGCCTGGGAGGGGAAGGTACAAACTACTGGATGTAAGGTAGGCTTAAGGATATATTGTACAACCCAGGAAAATTACAAATAATTAAAATAACTGCCAATAGAAAATAACCTTTAAAAATTGTATGAAGATTCTTAAGTTCAGTTCAGTTCAGTCACTCTATCGTGTCTGACTCTTTGCGACCCCATGAACCACAGCACACCGGGCCACCCTGTCCATCACCAACTCTCAGAGTTTACCCAAACTCATGTCCACTGAGTTGGTGATGCCATCCAATCATCTCATCCTCTGTTGTCCCCTTCTCCTTCTGCGTCTGAAGACTCAGATCTTCGCATCAGGTGGCCAAAGTATTGCAGTTTAAGCTTCAACATCAGTCCTTCCAATGAATACCCAGGACTGATCTCCTTTAGGATGGACTGGTTGGATCTCCTTGAAGTCCAAGGGACTCTCAAGAGTCTTCTCCAACACCACTGTTCAAAAGCATCAATTCTTCAGTGCTCAGCTTTCTTTATAGTTCAACTCTCACATCCATACATGACTACTGGAAAAAACCATAGCCTTGACAAGACGGACCTTTGTTGACAAAGTAATGCCTCTGCTTTTTAATATGCTGTATAGGTTGATCATAACTTTTCTTCCAAGGAGCAAGCATCTTAATTTCATAGCTGCAATCACCATCTTCAGGGATTTTGGATTCCCAAAAAATAAAGTCAGCCACTGTTTCCACTGTTTCCCCATCTATTTCCCATGAAGTGATGGGACCGGATGCCATGATCTTAGTCTTCTGAATGTTGAGCTTTAAGCCAACTTTTTCACTCTCCTCTTTCATTTTCATCAAGAGGCTCCTTAGTTCTTCTTTGCTTTCTGCCATAAGGGTGGTGTCATCTACATATCTGAGGTTATTGATATTTCTCCCAGCAATCTTGATTCCAGCTTGTGCTTCTTCCAGCCCAGTGTTTCTCATGATGTACTCTGCATATAAGTGAAATAAGCAGGGTGACAATATACAGCCTTGACGTACTCCTTTTCCTATTTGGAACCAGTCTGTTGTTCATGTTCCAGTTCTAATTGTTGCTTCCTGACCTTCATACAGGTTTCTCAAGAGGCAGGTCAGGTGGTCTGGTATTCCCATCTCTTTCAGAATTGTCCATAGTTTATTATAATCCACACAGACAAAGGCTTTGGCATAGTCAATAAAGCAGAAATAGATGCTTTTCTGGAACTCTTTTGCTTTTTTGATGATCCAGCAGATGTTGGCAATTTGATCTCTGGTTCCTTTGCCTTTTCCAAAATCAGCTTGAACATCTGGAAGTTCACGGTTCACATATGGTTGAAGTCTGGTGTGTAGAATTTTGAGCATTACTTTACTAGCATGTGAGATGCATGCAATTGTGTGGTAGTTTGAGCATTCTTTGGCATTGCCTTTCTTTGGGATTGGAATGAAAACTGACCTTTTCCAGTCCTGTGGCCACTGCTGAGTTTTTCAAATTTGCTGATATATTGAGTGCAGCACTTTCACAGTATCATCTTTTAGGATTTGAAATAGCTCAACTGGAATTCCATCATCGCTACTAGCTTTGTTCATAGTTATGCTTTCTAAGGCCCACTTGCCTTCACATTCCAGGATGTCTGGCTTTAGGTGAGTGATCACACCATTGTGCTTATCTGGGTCATGAACTTCTTTTTTGTACAGTTCTTCTGTGTATTCTTGCCACCTCTTCTTAATATCTTCTGCTTCTGTCAGGTCCATACCGTTTCTGTCCTTTATTGTGCCCATCTTTGCATGAAATGTTCCCTTGGTATCTCTAATTTTCCTGAAGATATCTCTAGTCTTTCCCATTCTATTGTTTTCCTCTATTTCTTTGCATTGATCACTGAGGAAGCCTTTCTTATCTCTCTTTGCAAAACTTTGGAACTCTCCATTCAAATAGGTATATGGTTCCTTTTCTCCTTTGCTTTTTGCTTCTCTTCTTTTCACAGCTATTTGTAACACCATCTCAGACAGCCATTTTGCTTTTTTGCATTTCTTTTTCTTGGGGATGGTCTTGATCCCTGTCTCCTGTACATTGTCATGAACCTCTACCCATAGTTCATCAGGCACTCTATCAGGCACTCTATCTAGTCCCTTAAATCTATTTCTCACTTCCACTGTATAATCATAATGGATTTGATTTAGGTCATACATGAATGGTCTAGTGGTTTTCCCTACTTTCTTCAATTTAAGTCTGAATTTGGCAATGAGGAGTTTTCATGATTTGAGCCACAGTCAGCTCTGGGTCTTGTTTTTGCTGACTATATAGAGCTTCTCCATCTTTGGCTGCAAAGAATATAATCAATCTGATTTCCTCCTCTGCTGATGTCCATGTATAGAGTCTTCTCTTGTGTTGTTGGAAGTGTGTTTGCTGTGACCAGTGCATTCTCTTGGCAAAACTCTATTAGCCTTTGCCCTGCTTCAGTCTGTACTCCAAGGCCAAATTTGCCTGTTAAGTGAAGTGAAGTCACTCAGTCATGTCTGACTCTTTGCAACCCCCATGGACTGTAGCCTACCATGCTCCTCTGTCCGTGGGATTCTCCAGGCAAGAATACTGGAGTGGGTTGCCACTTCCGTCTCCAGGAAATCTTCCCAACCCAGGGATTGAACCTGGGTCTCCCGCATTGCAAGCAGACGCTTTACCATCTGAGCCACCAGGGAAGCTCAATAAATTTGCCTGTTACTCCAGGTGTTTCTTGACTTCCTAATTTTTCATGCCAGTCCCCTATAATGAAAAGGACATCTTTTTTGGATGTTAGTTCTAAAAGGTCTTGTAGATCTTCATAGAAGCATTCAACTTCAGCTTCTTCAGCATTACTGGTCGGGGCATAGACTTGGATTACCATGATATTGAATGGTTTGCCTTGGTAATGAACAGAGATCATTCTGTCGTTTTTGAGATTGCATCCAAGTACTGCATTTCTACTATGATGGCTACTCCATTTCTTCTAAAGGATTTCTGCTCACAGTAGTAAATATAATGGTCATGTGAGTTAAATTCACCCATTCTAGTCCATTTTAATTCTCTGATTCCTAGAATGTCGATGTTCACTCTTGCCATCTCCTGTTTAACCACTTCCAATTTGCCTTGATTCATGGACATAACATTCTAGGTTCCTATGCATAAATAGGAAACTATGCAAAAAATGAAGATTCTTAATATGTTTTAAAGAATTAAAAATTTCAAAAGGGAAAAACTAAAGCAGTCCAGTTTTGATGCAGGATACAGGATGCTTGGGGCTGATGCACTGGGATGACCCAGAGCAATTGTATGGGGAGGGAGGTGGGAGGGGGGTTCAGGATTGGGAACATGTGTACACCCGTGGCGGATTCATGTTGATGTATGGGAAAACCAATACAATATTGTGAAGTAAGTAGCCTCCAATTAAAATAAATAAATTTTAAAAAATTTGGGAGAATGGCATTGAAACATGTAAAATATCATGTAAGAAACGAGTTGCCAGTCCAGGTTCGATGCATGATACTGGATGCTTGGGGCTAGTGCACTGGGACAACCCAGAGGGATGGTATGGGGAGGGAGGAGGGAGGAGGGTTCAGGATGGGGAACACATGTATACCTGTGGCGGATTCATTTTGATATTTGGCAAAACTAAAACAATTATGTAAAGTTTAAAAATAAAATAAAATTAGAAAAAAAAGAAAAAAAATCTAAAGCACAATGACTTTAAGCATAACTTCAAAAAAAATCTAGTTAACAATAATGCTTAAGAAGTACAAATGTGTAAAGGAATCATGAAGATGATGTTGTAAGGAAATACAGCGACCTAGGAAAATATTAAATTGGTTTCTACTCACCCTTGGAGTTCAGAGACAAGTTTCATTCTGTGACATCACCTGGTTTGGTTTGTATCTGAGTTTCTATCCAACAGAACTAAAGAGTAGGACCTGTGAGTCATTAGTAGATATGAGTGGGTGATACAAATTCATGGTCTGGAAACACACCATGGTGATGGGAAACAGATATTGAGAAATAAGCAGTTTCATAAAGGAAGAAGAATAGGGAAAAAAAAAAAAAGTACTTATTAACTGGGGCTTTCCTCATAGCTCAATCGGTAAAGAATCTGCCTACAGTGTAGGAGACCCAGGTTCGATACCTGGGTCAGGGAGGTTCCTAGAGAAGGAAATGGTAGCCCACTCTAGTATTCTTGCCTGAAAAATTCCATGGACAGAAGAGCCTGGTGGGCTGCATTCCATGGGGTCACAAGGAGTCACGCACAACTGAGCAACTAACACTTTCACCTTCACTTATTAATTAAATGGCCTGTGCTTTTGAGAGAGGATAATGAAAGAAAGTGGTATACCTACCTTAGCCCATAGTTTAGAATGTTCCAAATGCAAAGTCTTTCAAATCATACAGTCTCAAATAAGTGAAGGCATCATTTTGAAAGAATTTTTGGAGCAGCATTTGTATCCTAGCTGTCAACTGCTTTGGTGGCAAGGTAATAAATGCTTCCGAATTTGACTTAAACAGAGTAAATCCTATGAAGCTGTACTTAAGACTGTTGGACTTTCTGATAATTCCCTAAACTCCCATGTGTGCCAGGGGAAAACACAGCAGAAGTGGGGCATCAGGGCACAAAAAGCCACCTATGACATCTTCGAAGTGGTCATGGTGATGGCCACCCCCAAGGCCATGACAATGTCCCTGCATCTGTTCATCATTGAGATTCCAGCATCAGGCATCTTCCTCTCCTGCTTCAGAGCCTCTGAATGGCCTTGATCAGTAATCATGGCCATTTTCTGCACTTTAATTTCCTTCTTTAGAAATGAATTGGTAGACATTTCCTCTAAGATACGGCAATGTTGAATGGGATGTGCTGTGGCAGAGTTCCTCTATTTTAGACAAGGAATTGGGGCACAGACCAAAAACCACAAGAGACACACTTCCTATCTAGATCTTGTATATCTGATACATAAGTAGAGCCTGGAGACAGAAATAAGTGCTACCAAATCTTGCCCTGATTTGATTCCAGAAAAATATTTCTAACATTAACAGTAACAACCTTCTCTTCTGACTCAATTAGAGATGGTGACTAGAAATGCCATGTACCAAGCAATCTTCATGTTTTATCTCAGTTGGTCAAAGTCTAAGCAGAGTCATCTTTAGATCCTTCCTGGCTCTAGACCACTATTGAAATTGATTTTCCACTTCCTCAGAGAATTCATAAAGAAGACACTAGCATCATTTCTTGACTTGGCAGTTCCTGGATGCTTATCTGGGCTTATATCTAGGAGAACTGGTAAACAGGCCATTCCACTGCCCACAAGTTCCTGCTTTGAAATGAAGGCAGCAAAGCGACATTTCCCCCTTTCATTCTACTGTCCTCGCCCACTCCTGTTCAGATGGCAAGTGCTTTAGAGACCTCCTAACACAAAGATATCTTTGATCATTAAGAGATTCCTGTTTATAATTTCAAAAAATGAGCTTACATTGTCTTAAAAGAGTCTAATAAGAAAAGGAAGGGAAAGGAAATCAATTTATAGCCACTTATATCCGGTGCTCTTTATGGACGACATGTGATGCTCTTGTTCTATCTTACTGTTCATCCTCAGTTTCCAGAAAAGAAGTCAGAGGTTAATAAAATTTAAGCCACATGTTGAAGATCAAATAGGCAAAGCCAGGATTTAAGCTTTTCCATTACCTTTTTCTGCCTGGGAAAAAAGGATCCATAGCCTGTGTTTAACTCTAGCAAGAAACAAGTAAAGCATATCTGCCAAAAAGAGAGAAGAAAACAAAATACAATGAAAGTCTTCTTTTCCTTTGGCATTTAAAGGAAAGCCTTGTGTGAAAGCATGAGGAAGGAAGTTGTACACACGCTTACATGAGCAGAAATATTCTTAGGAGCCTTGGGATTTATTTCAGACATGTTTTGAATGGATATATTGAAAGCAAGAAGGAAGAGGAGGTGAAAAAAAAAAGCATCTGATGAATAAGCAAGTGGGAGAAACCATGAGGAATAAAGATGCAGTGTAATCCTAGCCTGATTCCTTCTGGAGTAAACTAGCATGTTGGTGCTGTCTGTACTGCAGGGAATATATCAGCTAGACTGAGATTGCTATTTCATCACAACTGATATTGGATTTGATCCTTCAATTTGGCCAGTTGGCTGTAAAAACAACATTGGAAGTTTTCAAAGTTTTTGGCTCAAGTGAATGTTTAAATATGGGTTCCCTTAATTGCCTTGACTGAGAGACTAGATAAGTTGCCTTTGGATAAGCAGCTAATTGAGTAGGTGCAGTCTTTATAAGGGTTTCCCAGGTGGTTCAGTGATAAAGAATCTGCCTTCCCAGCAGGAAATGCAGTTCGATCCATGGGTTGGGAAATTCCCCTGGAGAAGGAAATGCCAACCCACTCCAATATTCTTGCCTGGGAAATCCCATGGACAGAGGAGCCTGTCCTCTGGTGGGCTACAGAAGAGTCAGACTTTTGGGGTCACAAAAGAGTCAGACACAACTTAGCAACTAAGCAACAGCAAGTGATTTATATCTGACACCCAACAACCCATGTGATGTTTTCCTATAGGAGTCATTTCATTAAATCAGACAAACATCTTTGACTGACTTAACCAGGAAATCAGCTCAAGAAACTAAACCAAGAATAGCCATTGTCATTTGCTTTTTTCCCATGACCTGCGAATAGGAATCATGAAAGTAAAGTGTCACCAAATGTCCAAGATCCCTAAGGGCACTCACCTCTCAGGTGTGTGGTCAGCACCTCCAAAGAGTATGTACTGAGACACTCAAAAGTGTCCAGCTGAACCTCAATCTGTCAACCGAACAAGTCCAGCTCTGGGGATGTCTGTTGTTATTTTTCAGTCACTAAGTCATGACTAACTCTTTATGACCCCATGGACTGCAGCACACCAGATTCCTCTGTCCTCCGCTATCTCCCAGAGCTTGCTCAAAATCATGTCCATTGAGTTGGTGATGCTATCTAACCATCTCATCCTCCACCACCCTCTTCTCCTCCTGCCTTCAATCCTTCCCAGCATCAGCATCTTTTCCAATGAGCCGGCTCTTTGCATCAGGTGGACAAAGTATTGGAGCTTCAGCTTCAACATCAGTCCTCCGAGTGGGATGTTGCACATTAATAAAACAAGCCTTCACGAGCTCCTTGGCTGGCCATAATTAGAGGAATTATGAAGTCTCTGTAGATGCAGCAAACTGACTCCCCACAATTCTTTCTTATTCCCACAGGCTCCATGCAAAGAGGGTGAAATGCTTGTGATCTGATTCCTCAGTGACTCCTATCCTTCTATGCAATCTTATACTTTCTCAGTGATCACTCCTAGAGCAGTTATCTTCATGCTTTTCAAAATAATGATCAGCCCTGACCTTCTCCCATGCCTAAGATCCTAGCTCCCAGAACTCATTCCCCAAATTGAGCTCCAGATCCCCTGCCATCCGCTTGTGTTAAAAGAGAGTTTGATCACCTTGTACTTAATCTTTCTGGAAAGACTTTCTTTTATCTATGGAAAATGATGGGTCAGATTATCTGAATGCTTGCCACATGTCACATTTAGTTTTCAAATGCAACTACAGTTATTAAGCACTATGGTACATATTTTTCACATCTGATACAACCAATAACCTTGTGATGCTTATGTCCCAGTGTTCTCATTCAGATGAGAAAATGGTTTAAGTGATATTGAAATGGATTTCTCAAATTAATATTGATCAACAGAGGCATATCTAGAACTCAAAGAGCAGATTCCAAATGCAGTCCAAAGCTCACCCAGGCACTCTATCAGGACAATTGCAATAATTAAATTCCTAGGACAGAAGAGCTGCTGATTTGAATCACAAACAGTGTATATGAATTCCTATGAAGACGCCCTCCATGCCCCTTTTTGTTAACTTTATATTTTTTGGAATATAGCCAATTAACAATGTTGTAATAGTTTCAGGTGGACAGCAAAGGGACTGAGCCACATGTATCCATGCTCCCCCAAACTCACCTCCCATCCAGGCTTCCACACAACATTGAGCAAAATTTCCTGTGCTATATAGGAGGTCCTGTTGGTTATCCATTTTAAATATAGCAGCATGTGCATGTCCCTCTCAAACTCTGCATGCCTCTTTTTAATATATTTTCTGAAGTCAAAGAGGGAAATATTTCCATTCCCCACTTTTTCAGATAGAGAAAACTGAGACAAACTGATGGTCTGATTTGACTAAAACCACTCAATTGGAGAAGCGAAAATCAAAGACCCTAGATCTGAATCCTGGTCAACAATAACCACCAGGTCAAGTTGACGTCATTCATAAATTAATGTATTGAATTCTACTATGAGTGGTATTGTGAGCTTATCTGCAAAGGTTGCAGACAAAATAGAAAGATACATAGACACACTTCCTATGCCAGCTGAAAATCTCAAACTCTATGACCAACATTCTTGTTTATTTAATTCTCAATATTCCCTTAGCAGTTCCCTAGACTGGTCTAGTTATATAAATGCAGACCATGTGAAGATAATCACTGTCAAACATGTAAATATTCTAAAACACTTCCTCTCATTTCTGCTCTACCTACAGTCATCTTCTGAGCACAGTGTCTAACAGACCATCCACTTCCTAATTAGGAAGGGATCTGGTATTTGTCTTTGTGACTTATTCTGTGTAAGCTCCAATTTGCTGCCAAATCCTCATTCTCCACAGGTGGGAACAGGAGAAAAAAGCATTTTGCACTGGTTTCTGTTCCAGTGTAAAGTTTTCATCTCTGCAGGAGCAATTAATTTTCCCTGTTTAAAAAGACAGAGAAAAGCCTTATCTTTGGCTTTTCATTTTAAGAGCTTGGTGGATACAATGTAGGAGCAAATGCATATTGGTCTTTCATGTTTCCCTGCTGAATCAGATGAGTTGATTTCTGAACAATATTCTCCGTATTGTATAAGGATTTAGTAATCTGGTTAGTTTTCACTGAGTGCCAGGAGATATTCATAATGAAAATACAAATTTAAAATATGTACTTGTTTTGAGTGTGTTTAAAGATGTCTTAAAACTCTCCACTCCAGATTTATAACAATGTGAGTTCCTCTCTTCTTTTGTAATGTTGTTTTTTAGCCTCCAGCATAATGAAAAATATTGGATGTGACTCAAGACACAAAGGTCTCTATGATCATGTAACAATAGTAGTTATGGTTCAAAGAACAGTGGAATCAAAAGCAAGAACTTAGTTCAAGATTTGACTCCATCTCTTATTAAGCATGTGGCTCATTTGCCATCTGAGTTCTCATTTCCCAGTCTCTATAATGGGAACATTCCTCCCCTGCCCATCTGATGAATATATGGTGAGGGTCAAGTTAGACAAAACTATGGAAGTGCTTGGTTTATTGTGAAACCTGATGTACCTACATGTATTATTTCCTATAAAATAACATAAAGTGCCCTTATGGGGAGTCACAGTTTTGCCAGTGTGTCCCAATCCTTTTCGCAGGCCGAAGTAACAGTCTGAGAGATTATTTAAATAAGAGGAAAAATGATTTTAAGTAATTAATCTTTTTTATTTTTATATAATTTTTAAAGGTTACTTTCCATCTAGTTATTACAAAAGATTGACTGTATTCCCCGTGTTGTACATCTTGTAGCCCATCTTACACCCGTAGTTGTACCTCCCGCTCTTCCGTGTCCCTCCCCCTACACCGATGACCACTAGGGTTTTCTCTAAAAAAGTCTGCTTTTTTGCTGTTGTCGTATCGACTATTTTTGTTATATTTTTTAGAGTCCACACATAAATAATGTCACAAAATATCTGTCTTTCTCTCTCTGACCTATTTCACTGAACACAATGCCTTCAATTAAAAATGATTTAGATATTTTATAAAAGGAAGTGAAAGTGTTAGTTGCTCAGTCGTGTCCAACTCTCCAGGCTATCCCATGGACTATAGCCTGCCAGGTTCTTCTTCCTAGAATTCTCCAGGCAAGAACATGGAATGGGTAGCCATTCCCATCTCCAGGGGATCTTTCTGACTCAGGAATCAAACCTAGGTCTCCTAAATTGTAGGTAGATGATTTACCATCTAAGCCACCAGGTAAATTTTATGAGTAGTATCAGTAGTGTATATATATCAATCCCAGTCTCCCATTCATCCCACCCCACCCCTTCCCTCAATGGTATCCATGTTCTCTAAGTCTACATCTTTATTTCTGCTTTGCAAATAAAATCATCTTTACGATTTTTTCTAGATTCTACATATATGCATTAATATAGCACAGGGAACTCCACTCACTACTCTGCGATGACCCAAATGAGAAGAAAACCCAAAAAGAGAGGGGATATATGTATACATGTGGCTGACTCACTTTGCTGCAGAGAAACTGTCACAGCATGGTAGAGCAACTACACTCAAATAAAAAAAGGTAAAAAGTGATTTTAAATAGTGAAGTCTTTTGGAAAAATCATGGTGCTGTGTCCCTCAATTTCTACTTCTTTATGTGTGAAAGTAAGTAAGTAAGGTATCTGCCCTAGAATTGCCATAAAGTTTATTTCATTTTGTTTGCAATATTTTGGGGCCAGTAACCAACGCATGTTGTTGCTTAGTTGCTACGTCATGTCCGACTCTTTTGCGACCTCGTGGACTGTAGCCCTCCAGGCTCCTCTGTCCGTGGTATTTCCCAGAACACTGGAGTGGGTTGCCATTTCCTTCTCCAAAGGATCTTCTCAACCCAGAGACTGAAGTCATGTCTCCAGCATTGACGGGCAGATTCTTTACCACTGAGCCACCGGGGAGCACATAATAAGTACTAAATTACGGTTAGTTCCTTCTTCCTACACTTCCTCATTCAATCCACTTCCCTCCTGATTTGAGAAAATCTCCTGGTTCTGATTGAGAGGGAATCAAAGTGGATGAATGTGTTCCAGTTAGAGGGGCTGGAAATACCATCTGCCAGTTAAGAGTTAAATGACCCGGAATCAGAAGAATCCCTCTGTGTGGGATAAGCCATGGGGAGAAGGAATGGGGCATTTCCCTCCACCCTTTCACTGATCTAAGGTCAATCTTTAGAACAGAGTTTTCTAAATGCTTTTTGTTAATGCAACTCACATGGTGTAGTACATCTTATGCAGTGACCGAGTATACACAAACGTACATACACACAGTCGCAGACAAGAGTTAATAAAGATCCCTATTTTTACTTTCATTGCAATATATGCTACTTTCTGGTCTATTCACTCCATGATCTTTAAAAAATAATTTTATGGACATCCTTATTGTTAACAATCCAACAGTTTAAAAATGCTTTCAGAGTATCTCCAAGTATGACCTCCAACATCATAACTTCATTTGTCGTTCCCTATGATGTCCCTGTCTGATAAGTAACAAAGCCAGCTGTTACTGTTTTGCAAATCAGAAAACTAAGAGATCATGACAGAACTTTGAATTGAAAAGAGATCAAAAATATAAAACCGGGGCTCCCCTAGTGGCTCAGTGGTAAAGAATCTACCTGCCAATGCAGGAGACTTGGGTTCGATCCTTATCTGTGAAGATCCCACATGCCACAGGGCAAATTAATCCCAAGGGCCACAGCTATGAGCCAGCACTCTAGAGCCTGGAAGCTGCAAGTGCTGAAGCTGGTGTGCCTAAAGCCCGGGCTCTGCAACCAGAGACGCCACTGTGATGAAAAGACCACACACTGCAATTAGAGAGAAGCCTCTGCTTGCTGCAACTAGAGAGAAAGCTCGCACAGCAACGAAGACACAGCCCAGACAAAATAAACACAAAAATAAATAAATACAAGTTTTAAAAATATGAAACATATATATATAGAGAGAGAGTTGCCCAAAAAGTTTATTTTTTCCATAAAATATTACAAAAATATTTTTTGTATTTTTATTGTATTTTTATGTAATATTTTACATAAAATATTACAAAAGTTCATTTGGCCAACCCAAAATCTATACCTATATTCTATATTTTTAAGTATACATAATATATATATATATATATAGAGAGAGAGAGAGAGAGAGAGAGAGAGAGAGAGAAAGGGGCAAGGGGACCTCCCCGGTGGCTCTAGAGTAAAGAATCTGACTACAGTGCAGGAGCCATGGGTTTTATCCCTGGGTCTGGAAGATCCCCTGGCGAAGGAAATGGCAATCCACTCCAGTATTCTTGCCTGGAGAATCCCATGGCCAGAGGAGCCTGGCCGGCTACAGTCCACATGGTCTCAAAGAGTCAGACACAACTGAAGCGACTTAACACACACACCCCCTTAGAGAGAGAGAGAAATGCTTTATTCTTTCTTGGATTTTTTGTTTTTAACTTCCAGAGTAAAAGCCCCACAGTTTCTCTCAACCTAAATGCTAAGAATCTTTTAATAGCAATAAAGCATGAAATCAATCTTGGGCCTCCCCAGTCTCTGCTTAGGGCATCCACTCCATCAGATTCTGCTACTGCGGCCATCAATAAGATCTAGGTCTTACAACCATGCCTGCTTCATGGGACAAGCCCAGAGCCAGATAACATCTCTATATCCAGATCACGGTTGACAAATATGCCAGTGTCCCTTAGACACATAGCATACCTTCTGGCATGGCTTAATTGGAGCTTATTATTTTATTTACTTTTTAATACAAGATTCTAAAAGAGAGGAGGGGATGAATTAGTAGTTGGGATTAGCAGTGAGCCTCATAGCTTTCTCTTTAGTGTCTGACTTGCCTCTGTGAAAGTCAGTTTGTTTTGTTAATGCTTACTAGCCTAAAGCTACTGCCATGATGTTAAAGATGCAATGTTAGCACAGCACTGACATACAGATTTGTTTTCTATGGGCAAGAAATTAACGATCACATAGGATATTGAACCCCTGGCTTTCCTCCAACTTTCTGGCCTCTATGTTCAAAGGCTGGATTAAAGATAGACAAAGGGGCTCCTGAAGGGGTTATCACTAAAAACTCAGTGGAGATCAGAGAAATCTAGGCTGGAGGATCAGGATTGAGATATCATCTTATTTCCTCTTCATCACTCACCTTCCACCATCAGGCAATTGGTTAAGAAGGAAACAAGTCATCCTTTGGCAACTCAATCATCCTAGAAGCTTTGTCAGACAGAATACAGAATTTTATTTGCCTCAATCCTGGAGGCCCTTCTGTCACCAGATATAAGAGAATATAGTGAACTCCAGTTTGATCCAGGACAGGATTTATACTCAAGATGTTGAAAACTGAAACATGAAGGGAGCTGTCATTTTGGATTCCAGTTATAACGCAGGAGGCCCATCCAAGCGGATGAGAGCAGTGAGAGAGGCAGGGCTCAACCACAAGGAAGGTTGCATGGGAAGGAGGTGGGAAGATCATATCTAGTAACCTGGTCCATGATTCAGGGCAGGACTTCAGACCTAACAGGGAATCAGAGTGGAGATGCTGCTGCCCTGGGGTCCCAGAGCAATATCCAGATTTGGTGCTCTGGATGTAAGAACAACAATCCCTGGAACCTCCTTTCTTGTAGGAGAGAGTCCTTCATGGAAATAGTTGCTGTTGGTTCTGGGCCAAAGAAAGATTACATCTGTAGCTGACCAGGTTTCATCTGATACTTCCTATGAGCATGCTTTGGACTCCCTGAGCTTCAGTTTCCTCCTTTCTAAAATGCAGTGATAACACCTGTCTCTAGGGTTAGGGTTTTTGAGAGTTTTGAATGAACAGATGGATACTAATCGGTATGTAGGACCAGGCACAATGATAGCAATAGCAATAGTGATATACTCTTTATTATCATTATTTAATATTACTTTTCAGTTTCTAGGGTATGAAGAGGCATTTAAGATCTAATTCCGTCCACTTATCTCACTCACTCCGCTTAAGAAAATCTTCCCAGGTCCATATGAGTAGTGTACATGGATCAATTAATCAAATCTCAAACTTTTAACTGGGTTCAAGTGTGTGAAACCCCATAACCAGTCTTCACCCCTATGTCCCTGTGCCCACTGAGGGCTCCCTACTTCACTGCACTCATCCTGAGTGCCACCCAACAGTGGACAAGCTAAGAAAACCTGAGTCACATTTCTTGGAGGAAAATAGGTGGCAGGTGCCCAGCTCCGCACCATTTTCTGTTTGAATAACACAAAAAACACAAAAGATATTGCTAAAAATATGCACCAGACCTGGCTGGCACACTCTTCCATGAGGAAGAGACTAGGCAGATAGCCATCTCTTCTGTAGGAAATTAGTGTTCTTCTTGGAGATGTGGGATAAAACCAGTGACCTCTGATGACTCACCATCTTATTGAAAGATACTTGGAAACTCTGCTTCCTGTCAGTATTGGGGAAGGAGTAAGTAGAAAGTGATTAGGCAAAAAAAAAAAAAGAAAGAAAGTGAGAAGGCATGAACCCCACCCATGGCAGGACCACATGAGTCTCTGCATCTCTGAGTCCAGTTAGACATGTCCCATTCTTAATGGGCAACCATATGCTCTGAACCCAGAAGACTGTGAGCATTTATCTGCCGTCTGTAAGTGTCAGCTATTAGAGATAAACCCAAGCAAAGAGACTTGAGGCCAGCTTCGTGCTCTATAGTTTAGTAACTTTTCTCTGGTCACTTCTTTGGATTACTTATTAAGCAATATTTATTTCATGATAACCTACCCCTGCAATGCAGGCTGTGTGGTTACCAACCCTCTTCTCACAGTCTTTCTCCCCATTATCAAAGCGAAAAAAGGTTGACATTTCTAATGGCATGCATCTGTATTTTAGGTGGAGCCAACCCCATCTTGGTGAGCCTTTCCTCCACTTTTACTCCATGTCTATGGGGAAAAGTAAAGAACACTAGAAAGGGCAAACTGTCTCCCTCCTGGAGCAGAAAATAGTCCTCAGATTTCAACACGGAGCTCTATGTCTCAGCCCACAAATTATCATGTTCATGAAACCCTGGAGAAAGAATGAATATGGGCTCTTGTGTATAGGGTGTGCTCTTGTGATTAGGGTTTTATTCTAGAGTAGAGCTTGGCAAACCTGTTGTATAAGTCAGTATCTCTGGCTTATTTTGAATCAAAAGTTTTTTACTGATGTGTAACTGACTTACAAAAACTACACTTTTGTGTTGCTTTATGGTACAACTAAGCTACTGTGCTAGTTTCAGGTATACAGCAGAGTGATTTGTGTATTTTTGCAGATTAGATTTGATTATAGGTTATTGCAAGATAGTCTGTATAATTTCCTATACTATATAGGAAATCCTTATTGCTTACCTATATTATGTATAATATTGTATATCTGATAATGCCATACTTTTAATTTGTCTCTTCTCCTCCTCCCTTTCCTTGTTGGTAACCATAAATTTGTTTTCTATGTCTCTGAATCTGTTTCTGTTTTGCATATAGATTCATTTATGTTATATTTTAGATTCCACGTATAAGCGATGTCATATAGCATTTCTCTTTCTCTGTGTAACTTACTTCACTAAATATGATATCCTCTAGGTCCATTCATATTGCTGAAAATGGCAACATATTCTTTTTTACAGCTGGGTAGTATTTCATTGTGTATATACCACATCTTTTTTGGGGTTGACATAGATACACTATTGGAGAAGGCAATGGCACCCCACTCCAGTACTCTTGCCTGGACAATCCCATGGATGGAGGAGCCTGGTAGGCTGCAGTCCATAGGGTCGCTAAGAGTCAGACAAGACAGCGGCTTCACTTTCAATTTCACTTTCATGCATTGGAGAAGGAACTGGCAACCCACTCCAGTGTTCTTGCCTGAAGAATCCCACGGACAGAGGAGCCTGGCGGGCTACAGTCCACAGGGTCGCAAAGAGTCAGACACGACTGAGCAACTAACACATTCACATTCACGATGAGAACCTCCTGTATGGCACAGGGAACTCTCCTCAGTGCTCTGTGGTGAACTACATGGGAAAGAAATCCAAGAAACAGGCGATGTATGTATATGTATAGAGGATTCACTATCCTGTATTGTTGAAACTAATACAACATTGTCAAGCAGCTACACTATTTTTTTTAATGTATTGCTTTGCATAAGCTCTCTCAGAGCTATTCAACTCTGTTGTTATAACCAACAAGCAACCACAGAAAACGCCTAATACATAGAAAGTGTTCCATAAATGTTAACTAATAAGCCCATTTTGTTCGGATATGCTACTCATTCTTTTCCTGAATCTCCATCCTTGGTCTCCGATCAACAACCTCCACAGGTCTGTTTATCAGAACCTCGTCACCTCTGTAACAAGGTGTTGTCAACCCACGGGACCTCTCAGTTTGGGGGCAGCCTCTGAGATGGGATGTTTGAGTCCCAGGACCTTCAGCAGGTATCCCTCCAGACCCCCAAAGAGCCAACTTGCTACTGCAGTTCACAGCAGTCCCAAAGGTTGTGACAGGTGGACAAAGGAAGCAGAGGCATGAGTAAGGCAGAGAGAGGTCAAGAGTCTTTTGTCCAGCGTCATGAAGAACAGAAGGCTACCTGCAGGCCTCAAGAGGGGAGGATTCAGCCAGAGAGTATGTCTGGCAGGAGACAGCTTCCTTGTCCATCCTGGCCCCATTCATCCTATCTTATCCCTTCCTGGAGAAGGGCCCCTTCCTCTTGTTTTACAAAGTGAGTGATTTTTAATGATGTCAGTCTTGTTGCCCTGATCAGTATCAAGGTGGGCTTGAGGTAGGTCTGACTTCACCAGACCCGGACACGCTCTCCTCTGATTTTTAAAGAGCCACTCAGACTCTTGGCCACCCACCCCATATAGTCTTTTGTGGAGAGAACTTACGTGCTGAGTGTGCAGTCTTAGATGCCTGGGGCAATTTCAGCTTCAGGGAAGGTGCTGTCTGGGGCTTGTACTGAGACCAGTTGGCTCCTCATCTCTCAGGTGAGACAAGCCCTCCTCCAACTTCTCCTGGGCCACTTGCTAATTTCACTGATGAACCAAAGCATCCGTTTTTAATCTCATCAAATCAATTACAAATGTTACAGGTTGTAATTACCCAAGGAACTCCGGAAAACTAATTAATACGCAATCCCCACAATAAATTACTCTTTTCCTTTGGCCTTATGTTCCAGAAAACACTATTCTGAGGATGCTGAGAAGGAGCTTTTCTCAGCTCTTCCAGGAATAATTGTGAAAATGTTCTTTATTTGGCTCTGCTGTGTGTTTTCAGGGCTTTCCAGGTGACTCAGTGGCAAAGAATCTGCCTGCCAATGCAGAAGATGCAGGACATGCAGGTTCAATCCCTGGATCGGGAAGATCCCCTGGAGGAGGAAATGGCAACCCACTCCAGTATTCTTGCCTGGGAAATTCCATGGACAGAAGAGCCTGGCTCGCTGCAGTCCATGGGATTGCAAAGAGAGGACTCTTAGAGGACATGACTTAGTGACTGAGTACACAGGTGTGTTTTCGGGTGTTTGTCAGAGGTGGCCCCAGGAGTGGCTCTGTTTGGCGGCCACAGCACCTTTTACACTTTGGGGGAAGCTACCACGTGATCCGTGAGCCTAGGCTGTCCTTCCACCTCAGGGACGAACTTCAATTCACTTGGGGAAAATCTGGAGAGGAGGCAACAGAAAGCAAACATCAGATGCAGGAGGTTCTAGAAGGAAAAGCAGAGCAACATGGTTTACTTGGTCCTGGCAGTGGTCAATCTCCTTCAGCAAGGGAGCTTATCAGAGAAATTCAAAACATACATATATATATATATATTTTTTTTTTTTTTTTTCCTGGTAACAACAGGCAAAGGAATCTCAGAGTTTGCGGAATCTCAGTGTTAGATATCAATAAAAGCTTTTCTTATTGAAGGAATACTGGAAAGCAGACTCTAGAAGAGCTTTCTTGGTGGCTCAGACATAAAGAATCTGCCTGCAATGCAGCAGGAGACCTGGGTTTGATCCTTGGATTGGGAAGATCCTCTGGAGAAGGGAATGGTTACCCACTGCAGTATTCTTGCCGCAGAATTCCATGAATATTGGAGCCTGGTGGATTACAGTCCATGTGGTCGCAAAGAGTTGGACACAACTGAGTGACTAATAGGAATATATCAATAATAAAAACAGAAATCAGACCATTTATAGCACTTATATCCACCCAGCAGAAGATCCTTCACCTAGAATTGCTATTCATGGGAGCTGTTACTCAAAACTGTTACTATAAATATGTGGATAAAAGAAGAAATGGGAAAGCAAATTTGTAACCATTCCAAGCAGGGAATCAGAAGATACAGAACTTTAGGAATGATTTTGGTGTGTCAGGAGGATTAAGGATTGGTGAAAGTGAGAGTCGCTCAGTCATGTCCAACTCTTTGTGACCCCACAGACTATACAGTCCATGGAATTCTCCAGGCCAGGTTACTGGAGTGGATAGCCTTTCCCTTCTCCAGGGGATCTTCCCAACTCAGGGATCAAACCCAGGTCTCCCACATTGCAGGCGGATTCTTTACCAGCTGAGCCACAAGGGAAGCCCAAGAATACTGGAGTGGGTGGCCTATTCCTAATCCAGCGGATCTTCCTGACCAAGGAATCGAACTGGGGTCTCCTGCATTGCAGGCAGATTCTTTACCAACTGAGCTATCTGGGAAGCCCAAAGATGGCTGACGGGAGGCCAAAGTTCTCGGACTCTGAGCAGTAGCGAGAAGTTTCCTCTTCAGGGTACCCTAGAAATGGTGGTTGGTTGTCTTGTGTTTCTGAGTCCACAAGTGTGGCGTGTGTGTGTGTGCAGGGAACATCAACAGCCATTAGAGCAGGTAAGACCCCTGTTACACTTCTCCCCCAGCCCATGCTGCCCCTTGCCCATCAGGGTCTGCATGCTTCTCGCCACATTGGCACAGTGAACTGCAGTCTCCCCTACAAGCGGCGGGACAGAGGCGGAGAGAGACGGTGTGTGCTTCACCCCAGACCTGGCAGCTGGCACTGAGCCTGGCTCCCGGTAGGAGCCGATTAAGATCTGCTGAGTGGACGGGCTACACACCACGCTGCTGAGCATGCGGACCCCAAGGGTGTGTGGCAGGCAGGCTCCTGGGGTCTTTTCGTCACCAGCAGGGCTGCCTTCAATTTGGCAAATTCAGGAGTCTGGGTTTTGTCACTTTTTCTTTGCCTGTTTACTTTTAAGACAGAAAGGTATTTCTTGAATTAACATGGACTCAAACATGGAATATAGGATAAACTCTCTAGAAAGAGGAAGCGAATCTCTGGTTAGATAATTCTTTGTTGGGAGGAATCTTAGCTCAGATGATGTTCCCAGATTCTTTGATTAAAAATCTCAGCGTTGGCCTGATAATTCTCACTCTCTCGCTTCTCCTCTCTACTTGATCATCTTGTTAGTTCAGTTTGCAGAGTTTTCTAATGCTTCCTTAGACATGGCTTTTTTGAAACTACTTTTTTTTTTTGGCTTTTTAAAAAATTATTATTATTATTATTATTTAACTTTACAATATTGTATTGGATTTGCCATACATCAACATGCATCCGCCACGGGTGTACACATGTTCCCCATCCTGAACCCCATTCCCACCTCCCTCCCCATACCATCCCTCTGGTTCATCACGGTGCACCAGCCCCAAGCTTCCTGTATCCTGCATTGAACCTGGACTGGGGATTCGTTTCTTATATGATATTATACATGTTTTAATGCCATTCTCCCAAATCATCCCCCCCGCGACCCCATCTCTCCCACAGAGTCCAAGAGACTGTTTTATACATCTGTGTCTCTTTTGCTGTCTTGCATACAGGGTTGTCATTAATAGTGGGAGACTTTAATACCCCACTCACACCTATGGATAGATCAACTAAACAGAAAATTAACAAAGAAATACAAACTTTAAATGATACAATAGACCAGTTAGACCTAATTGATATCTATAGGACATTTCACCCCAAAACAATGAATTTCACCTTTTTCTCAAGCACACATGGAACCTTCTCCAGGATAGATCACATCCTGAGCCATAAATCTAGCCTTGGTAAATTCAAAAATACATTTGAAACTACTTTTGATTGTTTCTTTACACCGTTGTGTAAGTTTTTCTGTACAGCAGAGTGAATCAGCTGTATGTATACATACATCCCCTCTTTTATGGACTCCCTTCCCATTTGGGTCACCACAGAGCAATGAGTAGAGTTCCCTGTGCTTTACAGTAGGTTCTCATTAGCTATCTATTTTATACATGGTATCAATAATGCAAATATGTCAATCCCAATCTCCCAATTCATCCCACCTTCCCTTTCTCTCTTAGTATCCATATGTTTATTAACACATATATGTGGAAACTAGAAAAAAACAGTGTCAAAGATCTTCCTTGTGAAGCAGAAATAGAGACACCAATGCAGACATGACTTTTACTGAAGCAGTCATTCTTTTTCCCCTGGATCACTGCAAGACTACTCAAAATCATCTTTTGTTTCATTTCCCCAACTCCATGCTATTCATGTCTTCAAGGTGACCTTTCAATAGAATCATCTAATAGCATTAAGTTCAAACATATGAACTGGCCAATACTGGACCTCTCTTGACCTTCACAAAATAACACTTTAATACAATTTAACCGGATGTCATTATCTAGCTCACAAATATTTATTGGCATCCTGTAAACAGGAGTTATTTTTTAGAGGAATTGGCTATACTTCATTTGTTAATTACTCTCCCAGAAGTACATAAGCCAGAGTGATACCCCAGAACCTCATTTTCCACAGATACTCTTTGCTAGATAACAGACAGCAAAGAACAGCCGTATACGATTCAGTTACAATGTTCAAGTCAAATCATAAAATATACCCATGTCCATATTTAATGACTTGCTGTATTAGCTTCTGAACTATAACTTTCTGATGTCAGTGTACAATGTCTCCCGGTGTAAAACTGTCAGCAAAACCTCAGGATGCACCCTGACACTATTGATTATTAGCTGAGTGACCTTGGGCAAATCCCCTAACCTGTTCATCCTTCTCAGAAAAATTAAGCATATGTGTAGCACTTAGCCCACTGGGCTTTTGTAAAACTTAGAGGAACAGTGTATATAACGTGTTAAATATTACCTATGAAGCAGTCCATGATGTTGGCACCTACTAAGTGGTCCATAATATTGACCCATCAACACTTCTCCCCATCAATGCAAAACAAGTTCTTTTAGAATCAGGCTTCTCTTGGACCCTGATGATATTCTACAGCTAAATAGCAACTCTATGGGGGCATTTTCTCCAAGTCTTGCTAAGTTTGAGTTCATGTAATTTACATGTACCCAATGGGAATCTCCCTTACCCTCCTTTTCTTACCTATTCTTTATGCAAATATGCCTCCACTTTTCTTATATTTACTTGAGTTTGCATGGAGAAATTTAAAATAAGTTCATTTTTTTAAATTTGAGTGATTATTGCCAGGAATGTGAATTCCAAAATGAATTAAGTCAAAGAGTTAAGGTGCTTTATAGTTAGCTTTTGCTTCATTTGACAAGAAAATATTAGTATTGTGCTGTTTTTAAATAGCACACATAATTATCCCCTCATTAATGATGTCAAATATTAGTATTTAACACATTGCTCCAATTAATTATGTTTTTTAAATTAAACAGCTAATCTCTAACAAGATATGTTTAAATAATTATATCTAATGCTAATGGGATAGGGAGTGCATTCCAGCATCTTCTTTATAAACACAAAATGAAATTAAGGCTGGTTTAGTTTCCTTGGCTGAGCAGCTCCTAACTTCATGTCCCACCATTAGCTACACACAGTTTATGCTTCCATGCACGTGGGCATGCTAAGTTGCTTCAGTTCAGTTCAGTTCAGTCACTCAGTCATGTCCGACTCTTTGCAACCCCATGAATCACAGCATGCTAGGCCTCCCTGTCCATCACCAACTCCCAGAGTCCACCCAAACCCATGTCCGTTGAGTCGGTGATGCCATCCAACCATCTCATCCTCTGTTGTCCCCTTCTCTTCCTGCCCTCAATCTTTGCCAGCATCAGGGGCTTTTCAAATGAGTCATTTCTTCACATCAGGTGGCCAAAGTATTGGGGTTTCAGTTTCAATATCAGTCCTTCCAATGGACACCCAGGGCTGATCTCCTTTAGGATGGACTGGTTAGATCTCCTTGCAATCCAAGGGACTCTCAGAAGTCTTCTCCAACACCACAGTTCAAAAGCATCAATTCTTCCGTGCTCAGCTTTCTTTATAGTCCAACTCTCACATCCATACGTGACCACTGGAAAAACCACAGCTTTCACTAGACGGACCTTTGTTGGCAAATTAATGTCTCTGCTTTTGAATATGCCATCTAGGTTGGTCATAACTTTTCTTCCAAGGAGTAAGTGTCTTTTAATTTCATGGCTTCAATCACCATCTGCAGTGATTTTGGAGCCCAGAAAAATAAAGTCAGCCACTGTTTCCACTATTTCCCTATCTATTTGCCAGGAAGTGATGGGACCAGATGCCATGATCCTAGTTTTCTGAATGTTGAGCTTTAAGCCAACTTTTTCACTCTCCTCTTTCACTTTCATCAAGAGGCTCTTTAGTGTTTCAGTCATGTTCAACTCTTCACCCCATGAACTATAGCCTGCCAGGCTTCTCTGTCCTTGAGATTCTCCAAGCAAGGACACTGGAGTCCATTGCTATTTCCTTCTCCAGGGATCTTCCCGACCCAGGAATCCAACCTGTGCCTCCTGTATTAGCAGGCCAATTCTTTACTATTAGCGCCATGCACAGTTTATGCTTCCGACTCTAAAAGGCTCACTGTTGCTATGTGGACTATGTTCTTCCAGGATTTTTTATCTGTTACTGTTCATCCTGGGGTGTCCTTTCCACTAGTCTTAGCCCAGATCAAAGCTCACGCGTTCCCTGTTTGAGGACACCTCCCCAGCCCCTCCAACTGAATCACTTGTTTCATTCTGATCTCCCAGTCTGCACTGCCCCCTCTTCTGATAGAATGTTCAGTGAACAACACTGTGATTGATCTCTGAGTATGTCTGACCCCATTCCCCTCCCTGGCTCTTCTGTATTCCCTTCTACATCAACAGCTCTCAGCACATGGAAAGTGGATGAAAGCTGGCTTTTCTTAACTTTTCTCCCCTAAATCAGTAAATAGATAAATGAAGAAAAGAACATTCATAGATGATCAATAAATGATTATTGAATGAATGAGTGGATTAAATGAGTTAGTAAGAATTTTCACAAGTCTGGGATGTGCATGGCTTAAGGCACAGGAAAGATCAGAGACAGAATATTTATATTTTGAAATCAGAAGTGAAAAACAAAGTATAAAGCAATGCCGTGGAGTTAAATGAGGTAATTTATTTAAAGTGTCTAGCCACACAATTCTCAGTAAGCTTTCCACAGCAGATGCATTTTATCGTGCTTCTTATTGTTACTGCTATGTTACTCAGTAATTAGTAAATGGAAAAAGCTACCTAATATAGCAGATGCTACTGGCTGATGCTAAAGCACCTATTTACTGCTATTTTCATTTATATTAAAGACACTTTTAAAAATAATTTACAGTGATAAAAACAGAGTTTAATGTATAATAGTTTCTATTAATATATATGAACTAAATATATAGTGTTGTATAATCTGTGAAATAACTTTACATGTATATAGAAACTATCATTTGTTTTAATTCTTATAATACAGTGCCATGGCTTTGTTAAGTGGTACTTACTGACTCCTGCCTTAGGTCAAATTGCTGTGGCATCTTTATATCATATCAAGTGGTATTATAGTACATTGCATAATATGTTTTATCATGATGCTTATAACAAACTATCCCAGCCCCTCCTAGAAGGATATTTATTTTTTGATTCTTTCTAACAAACTCTCTCTAATCTGCCTCGGACGGGATATTTGCAGTCTTTTATGTCCTGCCAGTCTTCCCTGGTGGCTCAGATTATAAAGAATCTGCCTGCAATGCAGGAGATGCAGGTTCGATCCCTGGGTTGGGAAGATTCCCTGAGAAAGGAATTCCCTCCTCAGTTATGATCCTCAGAAGCTGTCTTTACAGAGTTCAGCTTTTAATATTTTTTTAAAAGGCCATAATTGTCACTTACAATTATAACTTTTTTTTTTTTTTTTCATGAGCCCAACTCAAGCTGTGACTAGTAAACTGTTTAAATCAAAGTATTTCCTTGAAGGTCAACAGTCATGTTTATAGCAAAATTGATTCTACTGTTAATACCCTATTAATTAAGTTCCCTTAGAACTGAGTGTGGGATAAATTAAAATAGACTTCTTGGGGTTAGGATAACCTCCCTCAGAAGGTACTGAACAGTTTTCTCTCCCACATTTTGTGAAAAGACTTGATTTCTCCGTAGTCTGTACAACATGAGAGTCTATTCTCAATACTTCACTTCTCTTCAAATGTCACGTGTTGATTATTTATCTGTTGTTGTGTAGTTGCTAAGTTGTGTCCACCTCTTCTGTGACTCCATGGACTGTAGCCCACCAGGCTCCTCTGTCCATGGAATTTTCTGGGTAAGAATACTGTAGTAAGTTACCATTTCTTACTCCAGGGCATCTTCCTGACCCAGGGATTAAACCCATGTCCCCTGCACTGGCTGGTGAATTATTTGCCACTGAGCCACCTGGGAAGCCAGATTATTTATCTACTTCATGGCAAAACAGATCACCACCCTCTACAACATTTAGTAGCTGATAAACATAACTACTTCATTCTTATAAGAAACCATACTTAACCAGAGTTTTCTTCCAGAGATGTTTGTCGTTGTTCAGTCACTCAGTTGTGTCTGACCCTCTGCAACCCCATGGACTGCAGCATGCCACGCTTCCCTGTCCTTCACTATCTCCTCAAACCCATGTCTGTTGAGTCAATGATGCCATCATGGCCATTCTGCCTGGCTATCATGTAACTTAAATGTCATGAAAACATGCGTGATGAAAGTGATAATCCATAGATTAAATGTGCTACTCTTAACCAAAAATAGAATAACATCCACAAAATGGCAGGTTTTGCCCCCAATTTGGTGGTGGGTGGTGTTGGATATAGATTTATGTCCTGAAATCAAGAGCCATCTGGTTTTCTTCCCACAACTGAGATAGGAACTCATCGCTCTCTAAACTCCTTGGAATCCCTGGGTGTTTCAGAAGGCAAGGAGATTCAATTTTGTTCTTACAACAAAAAGACCTGTGTAAAGAATTCTTTTAGTCTGTGTAACAATAGCAACACAAAATCCTTTTATCTGAAACCTGAGAGTCTGATAGAAACATAGAATTTGGGAGAAGGTTTCCAAGATAACAAAACAGAGTCTTTAAATAGCAATACTGATTTTGTTTCTTAATAATCTCTCCAATTTCTTACCGCCCCCCGCATCCTGCAAATTTTCAACATCTAGCCATTTTTACCTTTTTCATCTTAGCTGTAAGCATCTTATTCAAGCACTTCTTATTTTCCTAAGACAGAGAACACCAGTATCTGCCTATGGCAAGCAAACTAGAATCTCACCTAAGAACACTGATTAGCTTGAAGTTTTAGCAAATGTTCTTGTAAAGAAGCGGCCCATTCTAGCACCATGTCTTCTGCAGTTTCATTGTTTAAAGTACGAATTCTCTTGAACACCTCACCTCTTCAATTTCTGTCTGTGGCCAGTAAAAATCAGCAGAGACATGGGAATAACCCTAATTTGCAGGCAGAGTATATTTTTCTTACATTAAAAAAGTGAGATTTTCTGTCATTTCTTAATATAGTGTATGATTTGAGCAATTTTTATGTATGAGGTAGGGGCTAATACTGATGAGAGTTACAAGGTAATCTGAAACATGTTTCTGATTTGTAAGGGAAAACACAGTGAATAAATGCATTCAAATTGACCAGGGAATTATTTCTATCCTGCATAATCATGGACTTTTGTGTGCATGTGTGAAAGAAAGAACATGTGGGCTTGGTCTTAAGACAAGCGGGGGTTTCGGTTACCAGCAGGGAGAAGGAGAGCATTTGAGGCAGAGTCAGGATGAGTCAAAGCAGAGAAACAGCACAGTCCTGAGTATATGAAGAGAGGTGAAAGGCCAAGTGACCTTGAATGGAGGGATCATGTAGGAGAATATAGTTGAAAAACGTGGATGAAGAAATAAGTAGAACTGAGACTGTGGAAGCTCCTTTTTCTCCCTAGATATGTGATATCAAGCCTCTGTGATAGAAAATGGCATAGACCAAAACTCTATTAAGAAAAGGGGTGGGGAAAGCAACCAGGTTTGCTGAAAATTCACGAGGTGTCCGTTGTGCAATGTCTTTGCTTAAAATATGTGTTTAAGTACGGTGGGATCTAGAAAGAATGGTACAGATGAATCTATTTGCATTGGAAGGCAGAGTCTTAACCACTGGATCACCAGGGAAGTCCTTAAGATGAACCTATTTGCAAAGCAGAAATAGAGACACAGACAGAGAGAGCAAACATTTGGATTTCAAGGGGGAAGGGGAGTGGGAGGGACTGGGAAAGGGAGATTGACATACATACCCTACTATGTATAGAACAGATAACTAATGAGAACCTACTGGATGGCACAGGGAACTCTACTCGCTCGGCAGTGACCTAAATGGGAAGGAAATCCAAAGAAGAGGGGCTATATGTATGCATATGTTTGTGTATATATATGTGTATGTGTGTACGTGTGCATGTTGTATATATATAAAGACTTCCCTGGTGGTGCTAGTGGTAAAGAATCTGCCTCCCAATGCAGGAGACACAAGTTTGATCCCTGTGTTAGGAAGATTCCCTGGAGAAGGAAATGGCTACCCACTCCAGTATTCTTGCCTGGAAAATCCCATGGACAGAGGAGCCTGGTGGGCTACAGTCCATGGGCTCACAAAAGTGTTGGACACAGCTTAGTGACTAAAGAACAGTAGCAAATATATGTTTATATGTGTGTGTATGTATATATCTGTGTGTATTTACATATATATATATATATATAGCTTATTCATTTTGCTGGACAGCAGAAAATAGCACAACATTGTAAAGCAACTATATTCCAATACAAACTGAAAAGAAAAAATACTGGTTATCAGTAAATTTAAACTTTATGTGAAGATCCGGCTGCATAAAAGCTATTTATTAAAATAAATATAAATAATAATTTACATCTATGGAAAGTATATATATCTACATATCAGTCTATCTGAATTGTTTCTTACTTTTAAGTATTTTCATCATTCAAACCACAGTAAATCTCAGTTTCTTTGTTGCACTATCTTTGACATATGATGTTGTGCAAATTTAAGGTGTAGAACATGTTAATTTGATACATTTATATATTGTCATGTGATTCAAACACCTCCTTCAGCACTTTCCTACCTAATCATTTAAAGCCACTATTTCCCTCGAGCGTTCCATTCTGCTGTGTCCTCATATTAGATTTTTAATTCCTAAAGTGTCCAGTCATTCTGTATCTGGAGAGAAGGAAGTGTTTGTAGAAATGAGAGTTCAGCATGAACCACAGCTATACACGTCCCTTTCAACACAGTTCCTATGAACACCAGTTCTCAACATTGGACTCTACAACTGCTGTTTCCTTTACTTTGAATTCCCTGACTTTGTTCCAGGCTACCACTGCAAATTCTTCTAGCTAGAGCTCACACAATTCAGACTAGGGACCTCATAAGATACAGTGAGTTTTAGGAAGCTCTTTATAATATCAAAGGACTTTTATAAATCTCCAGTTGAGTTAGCATGAATGGGGAAAATAAAGAAAGAAAACATTTCTCTTTTCAGGATAACGGGGTCTCAACAGAGAGACATAGGTTTACAAGGATGTATGCAAACCTCAGCAAGCGTTCACTTTCCTCCCATTTACTCTAAACTCTCTGGGAAAGAATGGGAAAACAATGAAAGAAGAAGACCTAAGGTTACAGCCTTTCACCACCCTTCCTGCCTCTGCATGACAAAGGCTGGACACATCTCTGTGAGAACCTCCAGGTCTTTGCTGCATGCGTGCTAAGTCACTCCAGTCCTGTCTGACTCTGTGACTCTATGGACTGTAGCCTGCCAGGCGCCTCAGTCCATGGGATTCTCCAGAGAAGAATGCTGGAGAGGGTTGCCATGTCCCTCTCCAGGTTCAGGAAAGTGGAATTTTTTTTCTCTGGGCCCAGGGAGTTACAGAATTTCAATTCCTGGGACCAGCGGGGGAAGGAAGTACCATGATCCATGAATCATTCTACTGCCAGTGGCCAGGCCCGCTTGGGGATACTTCATGAAGAAGAACTGGGCTGTCCAGTTGAACCTAAATGCTCAGGAGACTGAAACTGTCTGTCAAAGCAAAGTAGAAATAGAGGCACAGACGTAGAGAACAAATGTATGGACAGCAAGTGGGGAAAGGAGGGTGGGATGAATTGGGAGATTGGAACTGACATATATACAAAAATATGTATAAAATAGATAACTCATGAAAACCTACTGGATGCCATAATAAATATATAAATAAACAGAAACCAATAAAAGCAACCCATCTAAAATATAGAGCTAAAATTATGTATTTACATTTTTTTTTTTTTAGGTAGGGTAGAACGTCTAACCAGCTGTCTCGAATTTAAGAATATTAGAATTTAAGCTTGCACTTATATTTTAAAGATAATATTAATAATGAAATTCAAAGTTATTGGCTTTTTATAAGTTCCATCGACTTATAGATGTCCGAGATTTGAGGACAGAGGATGGCAACCCAAGAGGATCTAGATACAAAATGAGTTTTCTGGGGATGGGAGAGGGCGGGGTGGTCCTAAATTTTAGTGACAGGAGATTTGTCCAGTGACTTCTCTGGGGACACCAGATAGCGCTGGGCGTTAATCATCTGTTTCCTGAGCCTTCAGGTCCTTCAGTGTGCTCCTGGCCTCAGGCTGCTTTAGACCTAGCTTTCGCTGTGTGCACCTCCAGCGCTGCTACTGCGTATCTTTCATGAGCCATTCTGAGTCAAACCTGTTCACCAGAACATAAAATCAAGTCAGAAAGAGAAAACTGTGGAGGAGTTAAAACATGGATACTTTCTGAAGTAAGGAAAGCTCAGAATGTCAAACTATATTTCATTGGCTGAGCAATCAATGGTTTTCATTCCTGGAGTGAGACTAATAGATAAACATTTATAACATAAAGAGTTCTATAACAAGTAAGTGCAGAGTGGTACTTAAGGGACATATATCTATAAACTGTGAGTCAGAAAATAAATGCATACGTTAATTATCTTTTAACTTTTTGAAGGATCAAAACTTATGTCCATATTTTAAATTGTCCTAATTTGTTGTGCTGTATTGAGCAACCGCTCCTGACTTTCCCATCATACATAGTGCCCTTTATGTTGATTACTATATATGCAGTAACCAAATTTATTTCTTTGTGGCTTTGAAGCATGTAAGAAAGAAAAGTCCTTTTAATATAAAATTTAAAAAAATTAAAAAAATAAAATTGAAGTGGTGATACCACTTAGCATGGAAAGGTGGACCAAAGCTAACCAAAAATTTAAGTGTTTTCAATGAACACATATTTCTTTCAAATTTTCTGATTTCTTTTGGACAATGAGAAAGTGTTCTTTTACAAGTTTTTGAAAGATGAAGATGAGTTTTGCAACATTGCAGCTGAGTGAGACAGAAACCACAGTTTGTCTAGTGTCAGAGTAAGATATTTTAGTTTCTGATACTTAGAAATTTATACTGTACCATGTGTTCCAATGTTCATGGGAATGTATCAAATGGTAAAATATTTTAGCTATACCCAGTTATGCTGTAGCTAAAAGTGATGACTTGCTGGTTTAATAGAATGGACTTTCAAGGGACCATTGGAGCCATTCATTGTGATAATATGGTGAGAATGATGGGAAGCAGACGTAAGAATGGGTTATCTTTTGGACACTTTAACAGTAGTAGTCTGAACAAAACCATCATCATTCATTTCTAAAGTGGCAAACTGTCTTGCCCTAAAATATCCTGTCTGATCAACTGACATCAAGTAGATCATCACTATCCTTATTTGGACCGTATATGAATTAGTTAGCTTCCTTGGGTCCCTGAGCCACAGAGTATGGGCATGGCAACCCACTCCAGTATTCTTGCCTGGAGATTCCCATGAACACAGAAGTCCAACGGACTACAGTCCATGGGGTTGCCTAGAGTCAGAGACGACTGAAGCAACTTAGCGCACACACACACACACACAGACAGCCTTGTACCCCAGCTCCAATTCTATAATCACCCAGCGAGTTTCCAAAGAGAAGGACTCAGAAAATAATGATACATAATTCACAGTACATGTCTGAATCATCAGTGGGCCACTCAAATATCTTCTTTCATATAATTGCCATTTTTAGTCATTAACTGTCCTCTATAATGAACCAGCATCTTACATTTACATACCTTGTCCTTCAAGCCACTTACATCAACTCATTTATCATATCAGGTATGAGAACTTAGGGGTAAATTCTTGTTGACAAGTTGGTTGAACAAGTTTCACTAAACTGTCCTCTGTCTCTTTCTTTCTCTCTCTCTCCCCTCCCCATGTATTTTGCTCTCCTTCATTTCACATTAACGCCTTCTCTCCCACTCTCACCCTCTGCTATTCTGTATTTCTAATTTTATGAAGAATTTGGTCCCCATCCTTACCCCATCATGGATTAACTTATTCAATAAGAAGTTAGACAATAGCTAAGAGGCACATGAAAAATGGTATGCATCACTAATTATCAGAAAAATGCAAATCAAAACTACAATGAGTTACCACCTCACACTGATCATAATAACCATCATCAAAAAACCTACAAACCAATGCTAGAGAAGGTATGGAGAAAAGGGAACCCTCTTACACTGTTGGTGGCAATATAAATTGGTCAGCCACTATGGAGAACTGTATGGAGATTCCTCAAAAAAACTAAAAATAGAGCTACCATATAATGCAGTAATCCCACTCCTGGGCATATATCCAGAGAAAACCATAATTCAAAAGTATACACGCACCCTCAAAGTTTATTGCAGGACTACTTATAATATCCAGGACATGGAAGCAACGTAAATGTCCAGGAGAATGGATAAAGAAGATGTATATATACATACCATGGAATTTTACTCAGCCATAAAAAGAATGAAATAATATCATTTACATCAACATAGATGGACTTAGAGATTGTCATACTAAATGAAATAAGTCAGGCAAATAAAGACAAATATATGATATTGCTTATATATGAACCTATTTACAAAACAGAAATTGAATCACAGATGTAGAAAGCAAACTTATGGTTGCTGTGCTAAGTTGCTTCAGTCATGTCCAACTCTTTGCAACCCCATGGACTGTAGCCCAGCAGGCTCCTCTGTCCATGGGATTAACCAGGCAGGAATACCGGAGTGGGTTTCCATTTTCTTCTCCAGGGTATCTTCCTGACCCAGGGATCAAACCCAGGTCTCCTGCATTGGCAGGCAAATTCTTTATCACTAGTGCCACCTGGGAAGTCCCCAAAACTTATGGTTACTAAGGAGGAAAGGGGGTCTTGGCAGATTGGGGTTGACATATATATATACACACACATACATATATATGTATATGCTTCCCAGGTGGCACAGTGGTAAAGAATCCACCCGCCAAAGCAGGAGATGCAAGAGACATGAATTCAATCCCTGGATCGGGAAGATACCCTGAAGAAGGAAATGGCAACTAACTCCAGTATTCTTGCCTGGGAAACCCTGTGGACAGAGGAGCCTGGTGGCTTGCAGTCCATGGCGTCGCAAAGAGTCGGACATGATCGAACACACACACACAGACATTAATATATGTAAAGTATAACTAATAAGAACTTACTCTATAGCACAGCGTGCTCTATTTGGCGCTCTGGAGTGACCAGTGTGGGAACGAAACCTAGAAGACGGTGCACGTGTACATGTACGACTGGCCCACTTTGCTGCACAGCAGAAACTAACCCAGCGTTGTAAAGCAACTATACTCCAATTTAAAATAATGCACAAATCAATTAAAAAAAAAGACATTTGTTTTCTTTCTAGACCTCTAAACCATATGACAGAGTTCATGACTTTGATTTCGGTTGAATTGCTATTTCATTACAGTTTTTCCTGAGATAAAGTAGGTTTAATATGTCAACATTTGTTGAATGAATTAAGCCATTCAGCTCATTTGGGTTACAGAAGCCCTTCATCTTATCTGATTATACATCTTCTATGCCATGTATAAATTTAAAATACTGAGAAAATTATTTAAATACCCAAGGTCTCTCTTTTCCCAGCTGAAACAGAAATGATAATGTCACCCTATATATTTGCTTGTTTTCTTTTTTTTTAAATTTCAATGAAATGAGAGCAAATGCAAATACACAGTAGGTGATAACAATGTTACTGATTTATTTATTTTTCCTTTACTAATAGTGCCTAGTGCTGCTTTCTGTATACTTGAAATACTCCATTACTGAAGTCAACAATTAACAAGACCAAAAAAAAGAGAAAGGCAAAGTAATAAATTATGCCCTTCCTCTTACAAGTGTTGAATCAATGACAGACTGTGATGATGTGAAGAACTTGGCAAATAGGAAACACTAGGGAACCCTGCTAATTGTTTTGGGTGATGATGGTGAGATATGCACAGAGGGAATAATTTGTTTGTCTTTAGATGTTTATGAGTTGTCTAATAGGCTGCTGGTACCTCCTCAGTGGGACACAGCATTCACAGAGCTATCCTCCCAAAGGTCAGATTGCAACAGCATGATGTGAACAACATGTCCAAATACTTCCCTGGGATGCAATTAACAAGGGGATTCAGACTTCCTCTTTTTCTTCTACAGAAGCCAAGAGGCAACAGGGCTGTGTTTCATTGGGAAGAGTCATATGATGGGGCTCAGCTTTTCCAGGAAGCAGACAGGTGATCCGTAGGCTGGGGAGAAAGTGTTGGATGAAGCTAAGTGTCTAGAATTTAAAAAGTGTTCTACTGCTTCTCAGTAGACAGCTGCCTCTTGAGATCTGGCCCTCACCCAAGTCTTGAACATCACCTCGGCATTTAAAGAGAAAACAAGGGAAAAGGGAATCCACAAAGCTGTGTTCTAAGCAGCATTCACATCAAGGAACGCCACAGGCTAAGTTTTGTTCACCCTGTTAGCATACAGAATCATTTTGCTCTACAGAAAGCTGTCTTTTCCCAACCGAGAAAACAAACAAACACACAAAAAGCAGAACTAATTAAGATCGTCATATCTCAATAAATATGCAAATGAAAAATCAAAACAAAGAAATTCTATTTATCACATCATAAAGTTGCAAATTGCTGTACAGGCTGGCTTGGAAGAATTGCAAGGGATGGAGTCTTCTTAATGGCTTTGCCCAGAAACTGTGTTCAAAGCTGCACTGATGGGTTTATACTTGAAGATGAAGGTGATGAACTCACCAAAATAAAAATATTTTCATGCCTTATCTCCCAACACTGTGGAAAGAAGAGGGGAATACAGATTCTGTTAAGTAACGATGTGTCCAGTGTTGTGCTATGAAATTTGCTCCTTATATATCGTTTCAAGAAGAAAGCCAATGAGATACCTAATTTACAGATGAAGACAGTAAAGCTCAGAGAAGATAAATTCCTGTTTCTCACTAGGGCTTGGAAACCAGGAGTCCTTCCTCCAGTCATTTGTATCACAGTATGTTTTCTTCCTCTTTTACATTTTTCTCACTGCACCACATAATTCTCTAGCACTACCGAAGGTGACTTTTTAATGTGTTTTTAGAGGATAGCAAGGGCTTCTCTGGTGTCTCAGATGGTAAAGAATCTGCCTGCAATGCAGGAGGCCTGGGTTTTATCCCTGGGTGGGAAAGATCCCCTGGAGGAAGGCATGGCAACCCACTCCAGTATTCTTGCCTGGAGAAACCCCATGGACAGAGGAGCCTGGCAAACTGCAGTCCATGGGGTTGTAAAGAGTTGGACACGGCTGAGTGACTAAGCATGCATGCACACACAGGATAGCAAAGCATTTGGAAGGCAATGAAAACAGTTTTCAGATATTTTCTCCATACATTTTCCACATCTGTGTATTAAGGACCACCTTATTGTTGGAGGCACAGTTTGATTTCTGCATCATGTGATTTCCTTTAATTTATATTTGATTGAATTTGCATATATGATAGCTTCTTCTTGAATTTATCATCTTTGAAACATAGAGAAAGAGTGAAAGGGAGAATCACGGACACCACAATATTGCTGACAGTATCATTCCTCTTCCTTACCAAATGGACTTGGTCCTGTGAAAGCGGAATCTGTAAGCTGCAGAGAGAGCATCTCTTAATGATATTGGTAGCTTTGCTTTGATAACTTGAGCCTGCCCTCTGCCATGTAGAATGCTGCACTAAGAAGAAGGCCCTCCCTGGTCCCAAGCAATGTATGTGCTATTCTTATCTGCTGGGTGAGGCTCTTTATGAAGACAGGGAGTTACCTGGAATGAGCAAACAGCTAATGAGATGGGACCAGCCTGGTATCCTCATTGCCCTGGTCTCAAGGGCAGTGCAACCAGAAGTCTTGCAACTGGCAGAAGGTTGCACACATGGAACTGCTTATTAACATTGACAGTAATATGAGACAACAGCATAAGCAAAATGTCAAAGAGAATGGTCAAGCTAAGTGCTTGGACAAGTTAAGAAAGAAAAAAAAAGAAGACAAGGAAGGCAGCTTGCTACTGTTCTTGGGGAAGACTTAGAAGAAGAGGTGGGATGCAGGCTTTACCTTCAAGGTGGGGTAGACTGGCAGGAGTGTCAAGGACAATCTGACTGTATTTTTTTAGATAAGCAATTTTGTTCAAAGGAATAAGATAATGGACCAAGTGGCGGCAGGAGATATACATAGCAACCTGCAACAGGTTGGTCAGTTTGTCTTTTTTGTCTGTTCCCTTTTCTCCCTTCTTCCTCCCTCCTTCTCCTTTTTGTTTTCCTTTTTTCTCTTCTTCTTTTCCTTCTTTTATCCTTCCAGCCTCTCTTTTATCCTTTCAAATTTAAAACATTTCAGTTTTATTTTCCCATTAAAACAGTCATTTTATGGCATTTGCATTTATTTACATATTACAGGTGATATTAATATTATGATGCATATGATATGTATGTAAATATTTTTAGAGAGCCCATGGAAGGTTGCTTAGGGCACTTCTGGAGGCAAGTGACAAACATCACTTCTGCTCACATTCTTTTGGTCAGTGACTATTTTAAATCACTATTCTTATTGCCTGTATGTGACTCCTCTCAGTCTATACAAGTGTTTAGTATTTGTAGCAGAATCATGTCTTGTGAGCCTGTTACTTTTATCAATTCAGTTTTTTCCTTTCTGAAGTATATATTTTAGTAGTCTTTTCATTGATGGCCTGTGTGTGGGAAAATATTTAGCTCACCCTCATTCAAGAAAAATAAAATTTTTGCTTTTATTTCAATATATAGTTCTAGTATGGGATTTGTTGCCCTTAGCATCTTTAAGATAGTCATTCTTTTTTTTTTTTCTGACTAGCTTTAACATTATTATTACTTTTAGAACATTTTAGAATGAAACTTTCAATTTGGAATAATTTTATACTCATAGACACGTTGCAGAGATACCACAGAGAGTTTCCTTCATATAATTTCCTCTATTTTTTTTTAGTGGGGGATCTGTTAGATAGCACCACTGACTCCATGGACATGAATTTGAGTGAATTCTGGGACACAGTGGGGGAGTGAGGAATCTGGTGGGCTGCAGTCCCTGGGGTCACACAAAGTCAGACATGACCTAGCGACTGAACAACCACCACACTGTTGATTGTCATTCATATAAGGGTGATCCGTCTTTTATCTTTCAATTTCTCTAAGATTTCTCCTGTTTTTTTTTTTTTAATATAAGCCCAAACTTTATATTATTAGATTCAATAGACAAAATGACATTTCAGTAAACAATAGCAAACATAACGTAGGAAAAAAAGAAAACAAAAATTACAGGGCTGATGACATGCTACTCGTAAGGCGTAATGTCTACCTAAAGTTTTAGGTTTCGATTTGATAACACTCATAGCAGAGAAACCATTCTTGCAAAGCCTATGTTGACAGGAAAGGAAGACTAGATTTTTAAAGCAATTTTAGCAAGCTCAGGATATTTATTTAAACCTTTTATCCAAAGTGAAGCAAATCAACCTATTATTTTCAAACTAATTTTCCATCTTTATTTATTTATTTATTTTTGGATTATCTGGTTTTCTTTATTTTCTTTATCTTTTATTTTTTTTAAATTTTATTTTATTTAACTTTACAATATTGTATTGGTTTTGCCATATATCAAAATGAATCTGCCACAGGTATACATGTGTTCCCCATCCTGAACCCTCCTCCCTCCTCCCTCCCCATACCATCCCTCTGGGTCGTCCCAGTGCACCAGCCCCAAGCATCCAGTATCGTGCATCGAACCTGGACTGGCGAAGATTTCTCCTTTGTTAAATTAGTTTCCATCCTGTTGTATCTTATTGTGAACTTTTTTTTTCAAATCTTACTTCTTTCCAGGGTATTTCTTCCATTTGAGGACTATCACCTTTTAGCTATTATCTTTTTGAATATTGCCTCTTACCAATTTACTCTGAAATCTACTTCTAGACATATTTCTTATTGTTTATTAATTCTCTGCTTAAATGGGTCTTTTGTGCCATTTAAATGTTCCTCTGGGTTGTTCACTGTATCTTTCTTTCTTTTTCTTTTTTTTAGAGAGAATCTGTTTAATTTTCAATTTTATCTTTTCTTTATCAAGAATGACTTCTCTTTCATTATCATTCCAGAACTTATCTAATTTCTTAATTATTTAAAAAATGCTTACTCAGTAGTCTTTACCAGATTGTCAAATGATTTCAACCTTGTAGTGTCTGTTTTTGATGCTTTATTTTATACCTATACAAGGAAGTCTCTTTCTATTACTATATTGTCTGAGAGTTTTTAATCTTTAATGGGTGTTAATTTTGTCAATTTTTTCCCATAAATTTATATGGTCATATGATTTTTCTTCTCTAGCTTGTAAATACAGTGGATTACACTTCTTAATTTTTAAATATTAAGCCAATCTTACATTCTTGGAATTAAACCCATTTGGTCAGCTTATGCAGTTCTTTTTATAGAATACTGAATTCAATTTGCTGATGTTTTGTTAAGGATGTTGCATTTATAGTCACGAAAAATATCGGTATTTTCCTTTCTTTACACTCTCTTTGTCTGCTTTAAGTATTAGAATAATACTTGACTCGTAACATGAATGGAAAGTCTTTCCTCTTCTTTTATTTTCTGAAAGCAAGTGTGTAGTTTATTTAAGTCTTCTTTAATTATGTAGAATTCTCCAGTGAAAATATCTGGTTCTAGAAAACTCTTTTTCAAGATGTGTTAAACTATTAATTCAATTTCTTTACTAGGTACAGGGCTATTCAAATTATATATAATATTGGGTGAAATGTAATTTTGCTTTCAGGGGAAATTGATTCATATATAAATTGTCAAATTTATGGTTATGGGGATTTTTTGTGGCATCAGTTTTTATTTAGATACTTGCAGTGTCTATAATCTTTGTGTGTGTGTGTGTGTGTGTGTGAGAGAAGGCAATGGCACCCCACTCCAGTACTCTTGCCTGGAAAATCCCATGGATGGAGGAGCCTGGTAGGCTGCAGTCCATGGGGTCTCTAGGAGTCGGACACGACTGAGCGACTTCACTTTCACTTTTCACTTTCATGCATTGGAGAAGGAAATGGCAACCCACTCCAATGTTCTTGCCTGGAGAATCCCAGGGATGGGGGAGCCTGGTGGGCTGCCATCTATGGGGTAGCACAGGGTCTGACACTACTGAAGCGACTTAGCAGCAGCAGCAGTGTGTGTGTGTGTGACCTAAGTCACTTCAGTC
Organism: Bos grunniens; assembly: GCF_055505025.1. NCBI lineage: Eukaryota > Metazoa > Chordata > Mammalia > Artiodactyla > Bovidae > Bos > Bos grunniens. The sequence continues at coordinate 52,591,647 of NC_141185.1, read as the reverse complement.
ATGTCCGAGTCTTTGCAACCCTATGGACGGTAGCTCGCCAGGCTCTTCAGTCCCTGGAATTCTCCAGGCAAGAATACTGGAGTGTGTTGCCATTCCCTTCTCCAGGGGACCTTTCTGACCCGAGATCGAATCTCTGTCTCTTGTGTCTCTTGCATCGTCAGGCAGGTTCTTTACCACTAGCGCCACCTGACAAGCCCCAAATCTGTAGTCCCTCCTTTATTCCTGATATTGGTAATTAGTGGCTTTCTTCTTTTCAGTATAGTTAGAGGTTGGTAGTTGTATATATCTTTTCAAACAGTCAGCTCTTCATTTCATTGATTTTCTCTATTGTTTTTGTTTCAATTACATTGATTTCTGCCCTTATCTTTATTGTTTCTTTCTTCTGTTTGCTTTAGTATTTATTGTTGTTGTTCAGTCACTCATTCATGTCCGGCTCTTTGCAACTCCATGGACTTGCAGCACTCCAGGCTTCCCTGTCCTTCACCATCTCCCAGAGCTTTCTCAAACTCATATCCATTGAGTCAGTGATGCCATCCAACTATCTCATCCTCTGTTGTCCCCTTCTCTTCCTGCCTTCACTCTTTCCCAGCACCAGGGTCTTTTCCAATGAGTCAGTTCTTCACATCAGGTAACCAGAGTGTTGGAGCTTCAGGTTCAGCAAAAGTACTTCCAATGAATATTCAGGGTTGATTTCCTTTAGGATTGACTGGTTTGATCTTCTTGCAGTCCAAGGGACTCTCAAAAGTTTTCTCCAACACCACAGTTTAAAAACATTAATTCTTTGGTGCTCAGTCTTCTTTATAGTCCAACTCTCACATGCATACATGAGTACTGGAAAAACCATAGTTTTGACTAGACAGATCTTGTTGGCAAAGTAATGTCTCCACTTTTTAATATGCTCTCTGGATCTGTCATAGCTTTTCTTCCAAGGAGCAAGTGTCTTTTAATTTCATGGCTGCAGTCACCATCTGCAGTGATTTTGGAGCCCAAGAAAATAAAATCTGTCACAGTTTCCATTGTTTCCCCATCTATTTGTCATGAAATGATTATTTTGCTCTTATTTTCCTACTTTCTTGAGGTGTAGCTTAGATTTATGACTTAGACGTTTCTCAGGTATGCATTTATTGCTATAACCTTTCCTCTCACCATGGCTCTCTCTGTGTGCCACAAAATTTGATATATTGATATATTGATTCATATATATGAATATATATGCAGATACTTTGACCTCCTGAATTTTCTTATCTACTTTTCAAATGTTTGGAAATGTTCTTTTTGTTTTTTATTTCCAGCTTGATTCCTTTGGTCAGAGAACCCAGACTGCACTATTTCAGATCTTTTAAATTTGTTCAAATGTGTTTATGGCTCAAGATATGGTCTGTCTTGATATATATTTTATCAGCATTGGAAAATAATAAGTATTCTGCTGTTATTTGGTGGAAAGTATGTTATAAATATCAGATCTATATCATTGGTTAATGATGTTGTTGAACTCTTCTATGCCTTGACTGATTTTCTGTCTAGTTGTTTAATCGCTTGTTGAGAAAGGAGTGAAGTCTTGAATGATAATGATAGTTTTGTCTAATTCTCCTTTCAAATCTATTAGGTTTTGCTACATGTAATTTGTACTTCTATTGGTTGGTACACATGCATACAAGAATACTCTGACTTTTTGATGTATTGACATTTTTATCATCATATCCCTTTATTTCCCTTGTTATTTTCTTTGCTCCGATGACTATTTTATTTGATGTTGTTAATACAGACACTCCTGGTTTCTTTTGATTAATGTTTTCATGGTGTATCTTTTCCATCCTTTGGATTTATATCTATTTCATGATACTTTAAGTGAATTATTATGAATGGCATACAGTTGGGTCACATTTTTAAAATCTACTCTGACAATCTTTCTTTTAATTCATATATATGAGAAACACTGGGAAGGAAGAAGCACAAGCTGGAATCAAGATTGCTGGGGGAAATATCAATGACCTCAGATATGCAGATTACACCACCCTATGGCGGAAAGTGAAGAGGAACTAAAAAGGCTCTTGATGAAAGTGAAAGAGGAGAGTGAAAAAGTTGGCTTAAAGCCCAACATTCAGAAAACGAAGATCGTGGCATCTGGTCCCATCACTTCATGGCAAATAGATGCGGAAACAGTGGAAACAGTGTCAGACTTTATTTTTGGGGGGCTCCAAAATCACTGCAGATGGTGACTGCAGCCATGAAATTAAAAGACGCTTACTCCTTGGAAGGAAAGTTATGACCAACCTAGATAGCATATTCAAAAGCAGAGACATTACTTTACCAACAAAGGTCTGTCTAGTCAAGGCTATGTTTTTTCCAGTGGTCATGTATGGATGTGAGAGTTGGACTGTGAAGAAAGCTGAGTGCCGAAGAATTGATGCTTTTGAACTGTGGTGTTGGAGAAGACTCTTGAGAGTCCCTTGGACTGCAAGGAGATCCAACCAGTCCATTCTGAAGGAGATCAGCCCTGGGATTTCTTTGGAAGGAATGACGCTAACGCTGAAACTCCAGTACTTTGGCCACCTCATGCGAAGAGTTGACTCATTGGAAAAGACTTTGATGCTGGGAGGGATTGGGGGCAGGAGGAGAAGGGGACGACAGAGGATGAGATGGCTGGATGGCATCACCAACTCGATGGATGTGAGTTTGGGTGAACTCCGGGAGTTGGTGATGGACAGGGGGACCTGGCATGCTGCAATTGATGGGGTCACAAAGAGTCGGACACGACTGAGTGACTGTACTGAACTGAACTGGATAGACAATTGTATAGCATTTAATGTTATTGATAAGTTGTAGCTAATTCTTCCATTTTATTGTTTGTTCTTTCTCCCTTTTAGTCTCTAGTTTTGTTTTTTCCTGGTTCCTTGTTAGTGGGTTTTTTAAACAATTCTGTTTTTATTTCTTTATAAGATCTTGAGTGTTATCTCTACATATATATTTTTGTGTTGTAGCTATTACATTTTATATGCATAACTTAAAACCTAGTGGTGTCACATTTTTACCAGTTCAAGTGTGGAAAACTTTCCTCCTTTGTACATCCCTTTACCTTCTCATTTATTATATAATTAGCTTAAATATTTATATGAACTGTAACACACTGTATAATTTTGTATTACAAACTGTGTAATTTTGGATCCAACCGTCAAACATAATTTTAATAGTTCAAGAGGGAAAAAATCTATTGCCTGTATTTATATTTTTACTCTTTTGTTATTCTTTCTCCCTTTCTCATATTCCAACATTATAATCTTATTCATTCATTTCTGTTTAGGGGGTTTGCTTTAGCCATCCTGTTAAGGTAGGGTGGCAACAAATCCTCAAAATTTTACTTTATATGAAGATGTCTTTATTTTCTGTTCATTTCTTGAAGGCTGTGTATATATATATTTGTATTTAAGAGTACTGGGTTAGTAGATCTTTTTTTTTTTTCAAATTTGAAAAACGGTGTTCTGTTTTATCATTCCCCCTATGGTTTCTGATGAGATCTCTGCTGCCATTCAAATTATTTTTCCACTATAGTGCTGTGACCCTACACTTTCTCTCACACTGGTTTCAAGATTTTCTTTCTCTTTTTTTTTTTCTTTTTTAGTTTCAAGATTTTTAGTTTGTCTTTAATTTTCAGCAAACTTATTACCTGTCTTATCAGGTCTCCTTGGGTTTATCTACTTGCTCAGTATTGTATTTGTAGGTTAATGTCTTTTGCAAAGTTTAAAAAGTTTTCAGCCATTACTGTTTTGAATATTTTTTTTTAATTCTCTTCTTTTGGGACTGCTGAAATGAATATTGTAGATCTTGTCTTGATATTCTCTTCATTGTTTTAATCTATTTTCACTCTGTTATTCACATTGTATAATTTCTATTCTATTTTCAAGTTCACTGATTCTTTCCTAAGTTCCTCCCATTCTACTGTTGAGCCCAACCATTGAATTTTTTAATGTATTTTTAAAATATCTATATTTATTAGTTTTAAAATTTCCATTTGGTTCTTCTTTATATGTTCTGTTTCCTTATTGGTACTTTCCGTTTCTTTGTCAAGTTTTGCATTTCTGTTATTGTATTTCTCACTTCTACAATTTCCTTCGATTCTTCTTTATGCTCCTTATTTTTTGATGATATTTTCTATTTCTTTATTAAGACATTCAGTTATTTTTTCCTGTCTGTCACAATGACTCAGTGGAATACTTAAATGATGTCTGCTTTCAAATCCTTGTCAGATAATTCTGACATCTGTGTCATATTGCTGTTGGCATCTATTGGTTGTCTTGGTTGATATAATGAGTGAAATCTGAACAATTTGGGTATTATTCTATGAGAATATCAGTTCAGTTCAGTTCATTTACACAGTCGTGTCCGAGCCTTTGCAACCCCATGGACTGCGGAACACCAGGCTTCCCTGTCCATCACCAACTCCTGGAGCTTGCTCAAACTCATGCCCATCGAGTTGGTGATACCATCCAACCATCTCATCCTCTGTCGTCCCCTTCTCCTCCTGCCTTCAGTCTTTCCCAGCATGAGGATCTTTTCCAATAAGTCAACTCTTCGCATCAGGTGGCCAAAGTGTTGGAGCTTCAGATTCAGCATTAATCCTTCCAATGAATATTCAGGACTGATTTTCTATAGGATTGACTGGTTTGATCTTGCAGTCCAAGGGACTCTCAAGAGTCTTCTCTAACACCACAGTTCAAAAGTGACAATTTTTCAGTGCTCAGCTTTCTTTACAGCCCAACTCTCACATCCATACATGACTACTGGAAAAACCATAGCTTTGGCTAGATGGACTTTGTTGACTAAGTAATGTCTCTGATTTTTAATATGCTATCTAGGTTGATCATAGCTTTTCTTCCAAGGAGCAAACGTCTTTTAATTTCATGGCTGCAGTCACCATGTGCAGTGATTTTGGAGCCCCCCAAAATAAAGTCTGTCACTTTTTCCATTGTTTCCCCATCTATTTGCCCTCAAGTTATTGGACCAGATGCCATGATCTTAGATTTGTGAATGTTGAGTTTTAAGCCAGCTTTTTCATTCTCTTTCACCTTCATCAAGAAGCTCTTTAGTTCCTCTTCACTTTCTGCCATAAGGGTGGTGTCATCTGTGTATCTGAGGTTACTGATATTTCTTCTGGCAATCTTGATTCCAGCTCGTGCTTCATCCAGCCCAGCATTTCTCATGATGTACTCTGTGAAGAGCTGACTCATTTAAAAAGACCCTGACGCTGGGAAAGATTGAAGGCAGGAGGAGAAGGGAATGACAGAGGATGAGATGGTTGGATGGCATCACCAACTCAATGGACATGACTTTGAGTAAACTCCAGTGGGTTGGTGATAGACAGGGAGGCCTGGCATGCTGCAGTCCATGGGGTCACAAAGAGTTGGGCACAACTAAGGGACTGAACTGAACTGAACTCTGCATATAAGTTAAATAAGCAGGGTGACAATATACAGCCTTGACACACTCCTTTCCCAATTTGGAACCAGTCTGTTGTTCCATGTCCAATTCTAACTGTTGCTTCTTGACCTACAGACAGATTTCCCAGGAGGCGAGTAAGATGGTCTGGTATTCCCATCTCTTGAATAATTTCCCACAGTTTGTTGTGATCTACACAGTCAAAGACTTTGGCATAATCAATAAAGCAGAAGTAGATATTTTTTTCTGGAACTCTCTTGCTTTTTCTATGATCCAACGGATGTTGGCAATTTAATGTCTGGTTTTTCTGGCTTTGCTAAATCTAGTTTGAACATCTGAAGTTCATGGTTCATGTACTGTTGAAGCCTGGCTTGTAAATTTTTTACCATTACTTTGCTAACATGTGATATGAGTGCTATTGTGTGGTAGTCTGAACATTCTTTGGCATTGCCCTTCTTTGGGATTGGAATGAAAACTGACCTTTTCCAGTCCTGTGGCCACTGCTGAGTTTTCCACATTTGCTGGCATATTGAGTGCAGCACTTTCACAACATCATCTTTTAGGATTTGAAATAGCTCAACTGGTATTCCATCACCTCTCCTGGCTTTGTCTTGGTGATGCTTCCTAAAGTCCACTTGACTCCACATTCCAGAATGTCTGGCTCTAGGTGAGTGATCACACCATTGTGGTTTTCTGGATCATGAAGATCTTTTTTGTATATGAGAATAAGACCCATGAGAATATAGGCCTTATTAAACTCTCCTGCTTGGACTGGGCTCCTACAACACCACTCAGACAGGAAAGGAAGGAATCTTGTTATTACCACATGAAAGTGAAACTCTAGGTTTCCCTTAGGCTCCATGGACACCCATGGTGCTGAGAACTCCTTGCTACTACTCAGTTCAGTTCAGTCACTCAGTCGTGTCTTACTCTCTGTGATCCCATGAATCGCAGCACACCAGGCCTCCCTGTCCATCACCAACTCCTGGAGTTCACTCAGACTTATGTCCATTGAGTCAGTGATGCCATCCAGCCATCTCATCCTCTGTCGTCCCCTTCTCCTCCTGCCCCCAATCCCTCCCAGCATCAGAGTCTTTTCCAATGAGTCAACTCTTTGCATGAGGTGGCCAAAGTACTGGAGTTTCAGCTTTAGCATCATTCTTTCCAAAGAAATCCCTGGGCTGATATCCTTCAGAATGGACTGGATGGATCTCCTTGAAGTCCAAGGGACTCTCAAGAGTCTTCTCCAACACCACAGTTCAAAAGCATCAATTCTTCGGCGCTCAGCCTTCTTCACAGTCCAACTCTCACATCCATACATGACCATTGGAAAAACCATACCTTGACTAGATGGACCTTTGTTGGCAAAGTAATGCCAACAAAGTAATTACTACTACTGGGCACTAGTGAATGCTTTTGCCTTAACCAGGCCTTCACTAGTATTGTTCTGGGTGGAAGCAGTGTGAGTACCTTGTGCTATTGGTCTGCTTTAAAACTGGTAGTGAATGGTCTTGTTGTCAATAGTTGTGTTTGGAAGTTCATGCTCCCCTACAGGGCCCCCACTGGTATCAGCGGGTAAGAAACCATGTTCGTGCCCATTGGAGATGAAAGTTTTGGCTCTTTTCTACCTTCTCTGATGCTTCCTTAGCTTCCTTGTAATTTTGGACATTAGAATGCAGTCTGATGAGAGCAGAAATCTAGCCTCACCACACCTCTATTGGCAGGATAAGGCTAGGACTGCTGGGTTTTTTTGTTTTTTTTTTTTTTAACCCACTGTGGGGTTTGGTTGGAATAGAGCTTTTATAATTTAAAACTTTTTTTAGTGAAGTCACTCCATTTTTTAATCATTTGGATAAAGAGAGCAAGTTCTTGTCAGGGATTTTTTTGTCTTGTTAGCATTGCCAGGCTGTCAGCTTTTCTAGGTCCAAGACTAGAGTATGTGAGGCCAAAAGAAAATCCAGGGAACATACCACCACTTTGACCAGTAGGCCCCCATCTAGTCTGGTCTCTTCTCTCCACATTTCATCCATGTTTCAGTTTCTTTAATATGTAATATCCAGAGAGGGCTATGAAGAGGAAAAGGGAGAACCTTCTGTTTATCTAGAAGTGGGGAGTCCCTGAATATGCTTTGTGGTTCTCTAACTCATCAGGATATTTACACATTTGGGCAAATAAGTGAGAGATATAATTAAACTACTGAAGGATTCCCAGGTGCACAAGTGGTAAAATTCCTCCCTGCCAATGCAGGAGACACAGGAGATGCAGATTTGATCCCTGGGTCAGGAAGATCCCTTGGAAGAGGAAATGGCAACCTGTTCCAGTATTCTTGCCTGGAAATCCCAAAGACAGAGGACCTGGTGGGCTACAATCCATGAAGTCACAAAGAGTTAGACATTACTGAGCACATAAGCACAGGCTTTCTTAATTTATAAATATATAAAAAATATATAAATGTATTTAACATATAGATACATAACATATTAATATGCATTATATATAATATATAAATATATTAATGATATATACTTTTATAATATATTATACATTGTTCATTATACACTAATTATTGGATGAGCCAGAGAGTTTGTCCTGTTTTTTCAGTAGCATCATGCAGAAAAACATGAGGGAACTTTTCGACACCTCAATATATATTTAAGCTATGTATTATGCAATATTTTATATATTTAAGCTATATATTATGCCAATACTTTGGCCACCTGATGCAAATAGCTTTCTCATTTGAAAATCCCCTGATTCTGGGAAGGATTGAATGTGGGAGGAGAAGGGGACAACAGAGGATGAGATGGTTGGATGGCATCACTGACTCAATGGACACAAGTTTGAGTAAAGTCCAGGAGTTGGTGATAGACAGGGAGGCCTCGCATGCTGCAGTCCATGGGGTCACAAAGAGTCAGACATGACTGAGCGACTGAACTGAACTGATTATACTTATTCATAAATATGAATGACAAAGGAATCCATATTTATTTAAAATTACTAAAATGTACTGACAATTAATTAATGGCTTATTAATTAATGGTTTAATTCATACATAAAACTTATGAATGTGGGATCAAGATGACAGGACAGGATGATTCTGACCCTACCTCTGTTCATGGCCACACCTCTACAGCTACATACTAATTGTTTCCCTCTGAAAAAGATCTGAAAATTAAATGACCTGCTTTCCACTACAAAGAATTAAAGGAGCACATTGAGAATGGCAGGAAAGTTTGAGACAGAGCCCTGGCAAGAATTGTGCCTGAAAACCAGCATGCAACAGAGGACATGGAGAAATCTCATTGAGCTAGTGCTTCTATCAGAGGAGCGAGGGGCTGGTGTCCTACCCAATGCCTGGGGTCTGCACCAGAGGGATGAACCGCTAAAATGTTTGGCTAAGGGATCCAACCAGGCTGGTGTCCAAAGTGCTGTTAGAATCTGAGACTTCCCTTCTAAACGACTCACATGTTGTCTTACCCACCCTGAGACACAGAGGAAAAAAAAAGAAAAATAGCAGCTTGAAAAGTGCCTGGAGTGTATGTGAGAGAGACTCATTTGCTAATCTAAAAACATGTGCTGGAGGGGCAGGGATCTTTGAAAATTTTCTCCAGAGATGGAGGTATTGATAGGTGCCCTCTCCACATACTCTGCTGGCATAGGCAAGTAAGCTTGGAGAGAGCACCCTCCTGCTGCCTTGCTAAGATGGACAGGAGCCAGTGGTCATGGTACTATATCGCTGCCCTGCTGAAGCCAGAGAGCCCAGGTGGTTGCAGTACCCGCCTCCTCCCTGGCTGGGGCTGGCATGTGAGAGTGGTCATGGCACTTGCCCACTCCCAGCCTAACTTCAGCATAAGCACGCAAGCAACACACTTTCCCGCTGCATTGCTGAAACTCATGGATGTGCACAGTCAAGACATTTTTCTGCCACCTTTCTGAAGCCAGGGAAGGAGCCCTGCTTCCCACCCTCTCCAGTTGCCTTGCTAATGACAGTAGGTGTGTGTAATATACACAGGGGACTAGTTATCTATCTATCTCATACATCTACTATCTATTTCAGGTATCTGTCTATCTATCTATCACCTATCTGGGAGTCCCAGGTAATGCTAGTGTAAAGAACATCCCTGCCAATGCAGGAGATGTATAAGACGCAGGTTCAATCCATGGGTTGGGAAGATCCCTGGAGGAGGGTATGGCAACCCACCCCAATATTTTTGCCTGGGAAATCTCATGGACAGAGGACCCACGTGGGCTATAGTCCATGGAGATGCAAAGAGTTTCTATTATATTTTCAGCACATTCTAGGTGTTCTGTCAGTTCATTTCAGTTCAGTCACTCAGTCATGTCTGACTCTTTGCGATCCCATGCATCAAAGCACACCAGGCCTCCCTGTCCATCACCAACCCCAGGAGTCCACTCAGACTCATGTCCATTGAGTTAGTGATGCCATCCAGCCATCTCATCCTCTGTCATCCCCTTCTCCTCTTGCCCTCAGTCCCTCCCAGCATCAGAGTCTTTTCCAATGAGTCAACTCTTCGCATGAGGTGACCAAAGTACTGGAGTTTCAGCTTTAGCATCATTCCTTCCAAAGAACTCCCAGGGCTGATCTCCTTCAGAATGGACTGGTTGGATCTCCTTGCAGTCCAAGGGACTCTCAAGAGTCTTCTCCAACACCACAGTTCAAAAGCATCCATTCTTCAGCGCTCAGCTTTCTTCACAGTCCAACTCTCACATCCATACATGACCACAGGAAAAACCATAGCCTTGACTAGATGGACCTTTGTTGGCAAAGTAATGTCTCTGCTTTTCAATATAGAATGATATAAATATGAATCAGAGGCAGGGGCCTTATCACAATATAAGACTATATAAACACTATTAAAGATCAAAACAAATTAAGTGAATATATGAAAATTTATATTTAGAAGAAGACATTTCAATAAGAGAGTCATCGAAACAATCATTCAATGGAAATTAAGATGAGCTTTTACAGTTGATCTATCTTATTTGGCTGGATGTTGAGGAGTTGGAAGATTATTTTCGATATAGGAAATTGTCTGTGTGAATAATCAAGACTTGAAAACACATTCAGCCTGGTATGTTTGAATGATCACAATAGGAATGGTCTGCTAACTTGCCTGTCATAGGCAAGGTCCAATTCCATGGGAGACTGGAGCAGAGTCCACAGTGGAGGGAAGGCAGGGCTTTGCGAGGGGATGAATGACTCTGCTGGTAACTCATGGACACCTGCCAACTGGACCCTTTAAGAACATCCCATCCACTGATACTTATGTTGCATTAGTAAGCAAGTCCGAGTTCTTGCAAGTTACTGTAAATAGTGCTAATTTGAAATGGCATCATAAAAGTTATGTTTTTATTTTATTTTATTTTATTTTTAAACTTTACATAATTGTATTAGTTTTGCCAAATATCAAAATGAATCCACCACAGGTATACATGTGTTCCCCATCCTGAACCCTCCTCCCTCCTCCCTCCCCATACCATCCCTCTGGGTCATCCCAGTGCACCAGCCCCAAGCATCCAGTATCGTGCATCGAACCTGGACTGGCAACTTGTTTCTTACATGATATTTTACATGTTTCAATGTCATTCTCTCAAATCTTCCCACCCTCTCCCTCTCCCACAGAGTCCATAAGACTGTTCTATACATCAGTGTCTCTTTTGCTGTCTCGTACACCGGGTTATTGTTACCATCTTTCTAAATTCCATATACATGCATTAGTATGTTTTAGAGAAACTATTAGTGTTGCCAATTGGGAAGGTTTTGTAATAGTAATTGCAGCAATGAAGGAGTGAAGCAGCACAGCTCAGTTCCTACTCACCTTCACCACCACGTTTCACCATCTTTTTCAGTATCCACAATAGAGGGGAATTACAATTTGTTGATCAGTTTTATTTTGGAGAGCACTCCAGTAGGTTGCATCCATGTGTCCTCTTATTTGGTATTCATAACAACGTTTGAGTTATTATTATTGCCCTTCTGTGAGGTGAAAGGGATTTTCCAAGGTCCCCTGGTCAGGATCATAAGTCAGGTTCTTGACCTTGTACGGCATTGTCCCCTCAACACTGACCATGTTGGCGGTTGTGTTAAAGGCACTTGGTGTCCTTGCCAACTTGAGCTTGTGTTACGACTGGACGGGTCTTACCTTCCTTTACCCAACTGCTTTATCACCCACCATTCAGCCTGTAAGGTATGATAACAACTTAATGCTGTGATGCTGTGGAATCAAGATTCAGACTCCTTCTCTTTCCTCTCCATTCATGAAATGTTCCCCCAGACCTTCAGCTTAGAGTACTGAGTACCCAGAGAGCATGCAGTGGCTCCTAACGTTAGTGAACAATTAAGAAACTGGCCTCTGATTCATTTCCCAAGCTGAAATGTAACCATGCTGCTGATTCCCTATTTTCATTGTTTATGGCGAGGCAGGTGGATGAACATCTCTGCCTGATTTATGAAGAGCTTGCCTTCTATAAATCACGGAGTGGAAACCCAGCCTGCTGCTAATCCTAATTGGTTAAATCCTAAGTAGGGAGTGATTAAGAAGTCTTCAGGAAAGAAGGTACCTCATGCAAATGAGGAGGATAATACAGTTCCTTGGGAGGAAATTTCTCCCGCTCATAATACACGGTCCAGGCTTGTTCATTCCTGCCACTCCCGTCTGACTCCTGTTGGTCAGTATCTGTCATCTTCCACCTGTGAATAAACTGGAGGGAGATCTGGGAGATGACGCAGGCGTTCAAACATAGTGGAAAGAGAGTGCTGTTTCTCCACTTGTTCTCTCCTTTAATGTCCACCTGGATTAATTTTTTTTTTAAATTTCAATCAGGCATCCACCATGATGAAGGGCTAGCTGTGTAATATGACTTATAGTGCTGTTCATTATAGTGGGAAACATTAAAGATTTTTGCATCCTACCTATCAGCATTCCAGTGCCACTCTTTCCTGGGCATAACTGACATGACATTCACAGAGAGTCAATGACAGCCACCTCTGATTTTTCACTTTGAGCCTCAAGGACCCCGACGATGTTAAATAGATGAGACCATTCCTAACTCGTGATTGGAAATCTTCTGATTGGACTTAGACATGCAGACTCTGCTAGCTAACGAAGAAGGGAGCCTGTAGATTTTACAGATTTTCCTCCCCCGTTGCAAGCTAGTGGTTGAGAACACAGGGAGCTATATGCAACACGTTGAAAGGAGCGGGGGCCTCTTGAGATTAGAACTCAGTGAAGATAATCCCCACCCTCTCTTTTCCAACCAATTATAAATGTTCTTTTCTTTGGATAACATCTCTTTTCGTCTTCCCCTCCTTCCTCTCCACTTCCATTTTTATTCCCCTTCCCCTCTTTTTTTCCTCCCTTTTCCTTCCCTCCTTTCCTCTCCTTCCTTTCTTCTCCATGTTTTCTGGGAACTCACGGCAGAGGCAGCAGCAACAGCAGCATAGCTTCAGAACTGGATGATGAGCCTCCCTGCCTGGAAGAGATTGAGTACGGAACCGGAACCGACAGCAGCTTGGACCAGGAAGGGAGCTTCTCAGAGCTGGACCGGCAGATCCAAGAGTGTGCTTTCCACAAGGATGAGGGAGACGAAGAAGAGGAGGGGACAGGGAAGGGAAGAAAAGCCATCCCATAACTCTGAGGTTCATTGCAAGTTCTGTGCCTCTGGCCACTGAATTAGCTGCCATGCTGCTGCTTTGCCATCAGACACACACAACGTCAGCATAGAAAGCCCGAGTGAAGTCAACATCCCTACAGCCAGATTTTGTTCTACTTTCACTATGCGTTGAGGGTGGCTACTTCTTAATCACAGCATTTTACATATTGGGTTGGTCAAAACATTCAATCGGATGTTATGGAAAAACCCGAACAAATGTTTTGGTCAACCCAGTAGTTAGATGTCTAGATGTATGCTGTCATTATGCTAGAATGGGAGACTCTCAGATTTTCCATGGGTCCTCTAAAGACTGTTCTGAGCTCTTTTCCATCTCTGCTTGAAACCAGAATGGACTAGAAGTAGAAGGAGTTCAACTTTCTTCGTGTCTTCTCAATGAAAATTCTAAGTGATCATTCACATTGTTCTCTATATGAGGGTTATAGCCTCCTGCTATCTTCCTATTATACCCTCTGAGCTCCTCAACCCACAGCAGGAGCCCCCTTGAGACTCTGAGGGTCCTGACAGGGTCTTCCCTTGCTGGGTGATTGAACATGGAAGACTGTACAACTGAGTAATCATCCTTGGTCTGTTTTAATAGTATCTATTTTGCGGATCCAGTAAAGGCCAGGAGCTGTCCTATTGGAAGGGGCATAATGGTGAATAAGACATAACCAAAGTCTTTACATGAATAAAACATGGCCAAAGTCTTTACAAATTTGAAAATGCTATGAAATTCAGGCCACTTACCATTATCCTAGAAGGCAGCAAGGCACAGCGGACACTTCATTCATTTCAGACTCAGATAGATGTGGCTCATATCCGAGATCTGGCATTTGCTTGTTATGAGAACCAAGGCAAGTAATCAAATCTCCCTAAACTACAGTTCAGTGGAGATGAGCGTGTCTATATTACAGAGTTATTGTGAAGATGAAATGAAATCGTATGTAAAAGTACAGAGTTTGGCACATTGTAGACAATAAAGTTGGTTTATTTTACACCGTAACACAGGCAGAACATGCTATGGAAGTATTCTCAGTTAACAAAACAGACTATGGAGTTGGTTGGTTAGGAAATACTCTCTCTTCCTGGAGGGGATCAGGGCAGGAGTTTCTGTCGGAGCAGAGCCTAGGAGGCTGCTGTCACTTAGGGCAGGTGAAAACGCAGCAAGGCCCTGCAACAGAAAGATGGAAACAGTTTGAAAATAGAAACAATGCGATGTGCAGGGCTAAAGCATAAAGGATGAGAAGAGACTGGGAAGGCAGATTAAAAGGGAGGATAAAGTGGAGATAATATGTTAAAGCAAATGTATGTTTGTCCAGATGCCATTCGTATTTTGTGATGATTAGGTTTGGCTGCAAGAGATGGACAATCCAAAACAGCATAGTAGCTTTTGTAAGACAGAAGTCCATTTGTCTGTCATGTGGAATTCCGGATATAGGCAGACCAGAGCAGGCACCATGAGTGCCTGGTGCCAGGCACTCAGCTTCAGCAGCCTTCTAGCCCTCATTGTGTGTTGCTTCTCCTCTTGGTCTCAGACAGCTGCGGAAGCATCACACTTTGCATTTCCCAGTCAGCATTAGGAAGGACACAAATAGGATATCATCTTCTTCATATTTCCAAAATTATGCATACCACTTCTACTTAACCTCACCATCCAGAAAGTGGTCCTAGGAACAGAAGTAGCTGAAAGGAAGGTTGGAAAATGCAGTCTTTATTTGAAGCTGCTGCTGCTGCTGCTAAGTCGCTTCAGTCATGTCCAACTCTGTGCGACCCCATAGACGGCAGCCCACCAGGTTCCCCCGTCCCTGGGATTCTCCAGGCAAGAACACTGGAATGGGTTGCCATTTCCTTCTCCAGTGCATGAAAGTGAAAAGTGAAAGTGAAGTAGGCAAGGTTAAAAATTGGAAATTTAATCTGAAGTGAAAACGATGCATATTGAGGATCAAAAACATGCCAAAGAAACTTTTCCTAGTATACCTAGCACTGCTAAGAGATTTTGGAAACAGAATACTTTCAGAGAAAACTAACAGTCCACACTTCTAGAACAGCAGAAAGCCATAGAAAAATAAAAATGTTTTGCTATAATTTAGCCCCAATGGATGTGACAAAGTTATGTGTGCTGTGATTTAGGAAGTAGATATTATTATTACATTATTATTATTATTATAAATAGTCCCTTTTTTTCTGACTCTTTTTCAAATTTCTTTGCCATCATTCAGAAATAATAATTCATTCTTTATATTAAGGTATTCAGATTTCTGTAACATACACGAGAAGTTTGAGGGAAATAACAAAGACACTGAATTCAAATCCAAGTTGAAAGCATCTCTTAACTTCTTCCATATTCAGTATTTCCACTCTTAAATAGAGGATGGAATAATGCTTCTGTTTGTTTCTATTTTTTGTTTGTTTGTTTTTTTCATTGCTTTGAGGGTCAAGAAGATAACATTGTTGAATATGTAAATGGTGAGAGGAATGGAAATAATCCTAACACATCATCAATTTGCATCTCAGCTCAAAATTGTTTATTTAGCATGCTTTTGAGGATGTGCGTAGGGCAGGTAAATTTCTATGTGATGTGCTCAGGAAAAGCCAAGAATATGGACTGTTTATTGATCCAGCTATTGTAACAAATATATATTAAATACCTGCTATGTGCCATGCTCTTTTTATGTGTACTCAATTGCTAAGTCATGTCCAGCTCCCTGGGACCACATGGAACTCTTGCCCATCAGGCTCCTCTGTCCATGGGATTTCTCAGGCAAGAATACTGGAATGGGTTGTCATCCCCTTCTCCAGGGGGTCTTCCTGATCTAGGGATCAAACCCACACCTTCTGCTTTGGCAGGCAGATTCTATACCACTTGAGCCACCTGGGAAGCCTGTCTTGTTCATTAGGCTCTAAAGCTGCAGAGAAAAAAAGACTCACTGTGTCCTGAAGTTGCTCAAAGTTCAGGGACAAAGATGGACAATAAACATTTTTTTGCAATAGAGCAGAATTATGGGCTGCAGAGGATGATACAGAAACACCACATCCAGTGAAGGCAGCAGTGGTGGGTGAAGTCTACTCCAAAACATGATAGTTTAGGTGATGTTGGAAGGATATGTAAGAGTTTCCTGGTTATAAAGAAGAGGAAAGACATCTTAAGAAGTGGGAAGAGTTTGTGCAAAGGCCCTGTGGTGGAGTGAGAGTTGGAATAAAATGTTCAGTGTGACTAATGGAAAAGATGTGCTTGTATGTGGGGAAAGGAGGGGAGTGACGGGAGATGAAATTGACAAACTAGACATCTATCAGATCAACAACACTTATCCTGCCTTGATGGAAATGTTGGCCTTTGTTCTGAACATGCTGCGTGGAGGCAAAGATTTTCAGCAAAGGTTTGACCAGAACTGATGTCGACATGTACGTATCATTCCTGCTGTACCACATGCTTGTGACTGATCGATCTGCACCCTTGCTATGCTGGTTGTTCGATGGTCTCAGGACCATGCTGAGTGTATCATTAGAGCAGCAGGGCTTCCCTGATGGCTCAGATGGTAAAGAATCCATCTGCAGTACAGGAGACTCGGGTTTGATCCCTGGGTTGGGAAGATCCCCTGGAGAAGGGAATGGCTACCCACTCTAGTATTCTTGCCTGGAGAATCTCATGGACAGAAGAGCCTAGTTGGCTACAGTCTATGGGGTCTCAAAGAGTCAGACATGACTGAGTGAATAATGCTTCACAGGTTTGGGATAAGGTGCAAGATAAGAAATGCAGTTGGGGCCACGTTGAATACTTGGATCCATAAGATGTCCCATTGGAAAGAAAGAACTCCTAGAATCCAGAAATACATAAGGAAAGAAAGTAGAAGAAGTCAAGCTACACTCTGTGAGCTTGGGGACCCAGGTGGAAGTCCTCAGCCACTGAACCCAGACTCAAGTCAACTGGGAAGAAGTTAGCTTGGACGGAGCAGGAGAGTCGGGGAGAGCAGACTTTCTTCCCTTCCTGCTAGGACAGGAGGCTGTTGTGTGTTACACTTCACTGATCTTGAGTCTGGGAGCAGAGTAAGGGGAGGGGAGGCTCATCACAGGTCACATATGGATCTTCCAGTTCAGCCAGATGTGTCTCTTGCTGGCCAAACCACAATAGCCAATTGTCCTGAAAAGTGTTCTACCAAATTTTGAGCCAACTGTGATTATTCAGGAATTCCAGGGAATTGAAAGTGCTAATGGGAAGCACATGTGGTTCAGACTGTGCGAAGAAGTGTGTCTGGAGAGGTGAAGTGGAGTCCAGGCCACATACGTGGCTGTCCTGTGCCAGCTGTCATCTGGGGCTCTGCATGGCAGGGCTGGAATGGGGTGGGGGCCTTTTTCACCCCCAGGATAATCATCATGTGTAGAGAAGCACAGGCTTCTCACAATCCCCTAAGGATCAAACATCGTTGATCCTCTAAGGGTGGGATCTGCTGTCTCTTCATGACACTTCCCTGTGCGGGAGATTTTTCAACTTCTTTCTAGATTCAAGTTCTACCCATGTCGCCCCATGGACTGTAGCTCCAGGCTTCACTGTCCATGGGATTTTCCAACCAAGGTTAGTGGAATGGGTTGCCACTTCCTCCTCCAGGGGATCTCCCGGACCCAGGTATCTTCTCTTGCTTCTCCTGCATTGGCAGGTGGATTCTTTACCACTAGGGCTACCTGAGCTACCATAATGCCCTTCATGATTATTTTAAAACTGCTCACATTTTCATTCTGTCTCTGACAAGCTTCTCCCTTTACCTCATTTGGGGTAGCAAGACCTGCTTCAAATATCATTTTTCTTACATAAAACCTTTCCTAATCACCCCAAGTCAAGTTATGTAATTTCTCTTCTGTGACCCTAATGTACGATTTATAAATTCCTATTATAGCCTGCTTGCCATTTACAGCTTTATTTATTTATGTGTTTTTTTACAGCTCCATCCCCACTGGCCAATGAATAGAGAACTCTAAGTTGCATGGACCTACCTATTATTTCTCAGTTTCCCTGTACCTGAAATATTAAAGTTTCTCAAAAATGTATCTTCCCCCAGGTCTCAAACCTGGACACCCAATGTCTCAATGAAATTCCATAAATTTGGGAAATTTATGGAGTTTCTTCCATTTCCCCTCTCAAATCAGAGTGTGTGTTATAGGAAGGGTAATCGGTTTCATTACAGTTGACATCTTGCCCAAGTATAGCCCAGCATCTCAAGCCATTGGTTGCCATGGAAGACTGTTCCCTGTGTGGGGCTAGATTCCCAAGGAGCAGGGTGGCCTTGTCCTTGCCTAGATTATGCAAATGTTTAGATACAGCAGTGAGAGCAGAGGTGCAGTCTCCGAGAGTCTCCTGCTGCATCCCCATCAAGGTGCTCTGAACACACAGGCTCTCTTTGTTGTGAACTGGCACATGACTCCAGGTGCGTTGTGCCAACTTGGCTGCCTGCGTGCTTCTTTCAATCCCATCCATTGGCTCCAGTTTCTCCTGGGTTTCCAATAAAGGGATTCAGAGCTACAGAGAACATTTGAACAGAACCTGGTCCTTGAGTTAAAGCTTACATTGAGCCTTGCCAACATAAGTAAGGTCACATTACACCCGAAGGGGAGGAATTCTCACTCATGGCTTCCGTGACCCACCCTGAGTAAGAGAGCTGTAGAGTCAATTTCATAGTCCAAGGGGAGTCTGTACCCTCTGCCAAAATAAGAAATTTCCATGAAATAAATGCCTGACACGAGTCATCCTTGCTCAGGAAAGAGACTGGCATGGTGGAGCTGAACACTTGCACCCTCATCAGAGTGATGGATTCATTTGGCCCTGTTGGTACAAACCGCCCCTGCCCTCTAAAGGCTCTGGCCTTGGAAAAACACATGGCAGGGTAGCCCGGGTACTAACCACGCAGGCCTTTTTGGGCAAAAAGGATTCATGAGGTTTGCAGTCTGCTGCTGTCTTCGCAACAGATGTCCTCTTCTGCTTGTGTTGTAGTTCGGTTCCACATGGGACACGTGCCCAACTGATTCTTGATAAAAAGTGCTGTTTAGAAAAAAAAAAGAAACCGCTTAAAGGAAATTTTTAGATAAAAATGGATCATATTGCAGCCATTATGCACCTAATAATAAAAAAAGATTCAATTGTATATAGCTTAAAATTATCGGTTACACATGTTCCAACACAAGAGAGCTGAAAGTGATCTTGATTCACACACACACACACACACACAATATATATATATATATATAGGTTCAATGTTTTTGGAAAGAAAACAAAGTAAGTGAAGAAAGGTTTATCATTATGTTCCTGTTTCTAAAGGCAGGAAGTAACTAAATGATGATTTTACTCCGTTCTATCACATAGAACTGGGGGTAGGATGTGAGGCTCTCTCATCAGCATTTGACATAGGCTGGTCTTCTCGCCTGTGTATATTTTGAGCCTGTTCAGGTCATGGAGAAAAAGATCCAGTTCTCTTTGGAAGAGAATGCATGGTTCTGAGAAAATTACCGATTTAATCACATTGCCTCTTGTAACAAGTAGCCAAACAGAGCAAAGCAATGAACTATTAAAATGCATGGAGCAAAACTGGTTGTTCTGATAAGGAGCTTTTATTGATCTTTTATAATCTTGTGTAGGGCCTTACAGGGTTAAAATGATTTCTTAAGAGCAGACATGTATCATGAGCATCCCTCTGACAAAATAATCAGCATTAAGCACCGTTCTTCAGAGCAGTTCAGTTGAAGTGTCTGAATGTGGACTTGACTTTGGAGGTCAGGGCCAGAGGGACCCTGAGGTCCATTCTGGACTGGCCGTGGGGCAGCGTGAGAAAGCACAGAGGCCAGCAGTGTGACCTTGAGGGTGTGGGGGCTCATTGGATAATGTTGGATAGAATAATATCAACCAGCACCCCCCTACACCACACACACACACACACACACACACACACACATTTCATTCTGAAGAAGTTATTTTAGAAGGTTTCAGGGAGGAAAAGCCTTCCTGTGTTCCTACTCTGCTCATCGTCACTCATTTAAATTCTCATGACTACTTTACATGATAAAGGGGCATTAACTGATGCCATTTTCAAAAAGAGGTTTGGCCCTATACAGAAGGACACTTTTACTGAGTGACTGAACTGGTATCAACCCCCAGAGAAGTCTGACTTTCCAACCCATGATCCTTTTTACTTCCTTAGAGGGTTGGGCAGTAAGAGTACATAACAACCAAAAGATGCTGCTAAAATGGGATGGATGTGAATACTTGCCACATACCGTAGTCTGACTCCATAGCATTTGTTACCATGTTTAAGCCACACAACCCAACCCTACAAGATAAACCCTCTTTCTATGCTCAGTCCATAGGTGACGATGCTGGAGCAAAATGGTCAGGACTTGCCTAAGATGTGTTGTTGTTCAGCCACTCAGTCATGTCCAACATTTTGTGACCTCATGGTCTGCAGCATTCCAGGCTTCCCTGTCCTTTACCATTTCATGGAGTTTGTTGAAACTCATGTCCATTGAGTTGGTGATGCCATCCAACCATCTCGTCCTCTGTTGTCCCCTTCTCCTCCTGCATTCAGTCTTTCCTAGGATCAGAGTCTTTTCCAATGAGTCAGCTCTTTGCATCAGGTGGCCAAAGTATTGGAGCTTCAGCTTTGACATCGGTCCTTCCAATGAATATTCAGGGTTGATTTCCTTTAGGATTGACTGGTTGAATCTCTTTGCTGTCCGAGATTGTGTGCCTGAGATTACTCAGCTGTTAAGGAGCAGAATGATGATTTTAACCCAGAGCCTGCACTCCAGGGAAGAGTATCTCTTCCAAGAACCCTAAAGGCCTCTCAGGGGCCATGGAGAGGGCCATCTCCCTCTGTCACTAGAAAGATGTATTAGTGTTGGTTTCAGTATTTGACTCAAATACAAACAACTCATACCAGACATCACTAAATATGTGTGTGTTCAGTTGCTAAGTCATGTCTGACTCTTTGTGACCCCATGGACTCTAGCTCGCCAGACTTCTCTGTCCATGGGATTTCCCAGGCAAGAATATTGGAGTGATTTGGCATTTCCTCCTCCAGGACAAAGCAATGGCACCCCACTCCAGTACTCTTGCCTGGAAAATCCCATGGACAGAGGAGCCTGGTGGGCTGCAGTTCATGGGGTCGCTAAGAGTCGGACACAACTGAGCAACTTCACTTTCACTTTTCACTTTCTTGCACTGGAGAAGGAAATGGCAGCCCACTCCGGTGTCTTGCCTGGAGAATCCCAGGGATGGGGGAGCCTGGTGGGCTGCCGTCTATGGGGTCGCACAGAGTCGGACACGACTGAAGTGACTTAGCAGTAGCAGCAGCCTCCAGGACATCCCTGTATAATTTCTACTTTAACCTCAAACTGAACAAGTTCAATGTCAGAGCCTCCTCCCAGCAAAGTCTCTATATCCTGGTTCCTGAACTTGACCATCTCAATGGGAATCCATGTGTGCCTGACGTATGACCCAATGTCTGACCAAGTCAGGCACTTTTTGCTTCACTCAGTGGACAATTTCAAGCCTCCTCCTAGCTCTGTTTAGAATCTGCTCCTCTTTCTCCTTGGTCCATTCCTCACCAGGGTTTCATCAATGGTTTCCTCACTACAGTCTTCATCTCTGGCTTTGCCTCCTCTCCAGCCCTTTATTCCCATATAGACAGGAGATTTGGGAGGAAAATCTGTTTCTATTTCTGCCATTTACAATCTTTCACTGGGCTCCCATTGTCCTAAGGTTAACATGCTAATGTGACTTGGCATTTGAGCTCGTCTCTTTTTTAAAAGATTTTTTTTGATGTGGACCATTTGTAAAGCCTTTGTTGAATTTGTTACAATACTGCTTCTGTTTTATGTCTAGAGTTTTGGGCCACAAGGCATGAGTGAACTTAGCTCCCTGACCAGGGTTCAAACCTGCATCCCCTGCATTGGAAGGTGAAGTCTTAACCACTGGACCACCAGGGAAGCCCCTTGAGTCCTTCTTGATCCAGCCACTGGCTAACTACCTGGTCTCCACTCTTAACACAAACCCATACGGAGGTCTTAAAAGTCACTTTTGGTTTCCAGAACTCACTCTACCCATTTATTCTCTCTGCTTCCTCTTGTGTGCCAAATTTTATTTATGGTGTGCTTCAATTCTATTCTCATCCACATAGTCTCCCTTGATCTGATTCTGAGTTCTCATAGCACCTTGTAGGAACCCTATCATAGCTTTTGTTGCAAGATTTTCCCTGGGGACTCTTCTGTTTCCCCCACCAAACTGTATCTTTTTGAAGGACAGAAATGATTTTGTTCACTGCAGTATCCTGAGGGCCTAGCATGGTGCTCAAAGAATGATGGGCCTTCGTTAAATACATAAACATTGAATGATCAAGATCTCCATCTCCAGCCTGCATGTCTCGCGAGAATGACCTCCTACCCGTTGCCTCAGTAACCTATTAGACATGGATAGCACAGCTTGCAGGAAAGTAGGGCACACACGTGTCCGGCCAACTCAGAGCAGCATCAGTGAAGCATCCAGGAAAAACCTCCCTCAGACCCTGGTCTGTGGGGCCTCTTACTCTGTAATTTTCCAGATGCAGCTTCCTTTTTTTCCTCCGAATGGCCTGTAGAGGTCAGAAAAGGGCCTTGGTTTCCAATCCAGGACTGTCTTCTGTGTCCATTAGCATTCACCCCGGGTATCTATAATTAAGCAAACCTAGGCGCTGCACATAGGAACGGAAATGCATTGAGTTTAATAAAACAGAGTGTAAGACAACTTTAGATTGACTCCAGCCTTGTTTATTCTTGCACACTTGTAATTCTGCTTTGGTATATTCCCAGTCAAAGAGACCATTGTCCTGGGAACTGAAGCGTGTCCCTTCTTCATTGCTAACGCAGGCAGTCCGAGAAGGCAAGCCATACGAGCTTACTGCTCCCCGCTCGCAGCAAAAAAAAAAAAAAAAAAAAATGTTTTTGTATTTCTTAAAGCAAAACAATAACAAATAGAAGGACATGTGGATACCATGAGAGGAACTCCTTCTGATGTTCTAGCTTTTTGTTTATCAGGAATGTACATGCATTCAGAGACCAGAAAAAATATACTTCCATATATTATTTCGATTATATATATATATATATATATATATATATATATAAATGGAGAAGGCATGCTGGTTGCTCCTGTCATTTAAGAACCACTGATTTTGTTCTGTAAATTGTTGCCTAGTGTATGGGACAGAGCATGAGACTGAAAAGAGCCCACGGGGTGGGGTCTGACTCTATCGCTTTCATGGATAAACTTGGGACTCATGGTTCGGTTCTCTGGGTCTCCATTTCTCCATTGGAGAGTGAGGGCTGGGCCAGGTGAAATCTAAGGTCATGTCTCTTTCTCATATTCGTGGCCACTGAGCCAGCCGGCCTATGGGGAACGCCAGCACCCCTGGACTGGCCAGGAGGATGAAGAGGAGGCATGAGGTGGCCCACACTAGCGCTCTGTCCCCGGAGGGCCTGAGGCCAGGCTTGTACAATGATCTTTTCAGAGCCCAGAATGATGCTGTTGATACCCTGCCAAAGCCCAGCAGAATAAAAGCTTCCGAAATCAGGGCTAAAAATAAATAATGAAACCAAGTGACAACATAAACAGGAAGACCTAAAAGTGGTGGGGGATGAATTGAGTCAGCAAACTGGGGGGGCGGTGTGGGGAAGAGTCTCATGCATTCTCTTCCGCGAGGATGGGGCTGCGGGAGGCTCCAGAGGTGCCAGTGCGCTTGTGAACGGGGGTGTGATGCCACCTGGGATAGGAGGCAGGCCATGGAGCAGAGGTGTGACCCCCTTCTCAGGCTCATTTCCTCTCTGCCACACACTCGATCCGCCCACTCATCCCTGATCTTTGTTGGCTGTTCAGAGAGAGCGCTTTGTAACAGTGCCCTTGCTGTCCCTGAACCTCTGCGTGGGCCAGGGCCAGCTGCCCTCATTGACCTCGTCTCTCAGCTTTGGGACTCTGCTTCCTCTTTGCACACACTCTGGATTTCAAATGAAACGGCGTTTCAATCTGGTGATTCAGGGCGATATGTGTGCAAGAGGGCTAGGTAGGGAAAGGATGCTACTAGTTTTTAAGAGCATCTCACTTTCCAGCCTCTGGGATAGGCGCATTCATACCACATACAAGGAGACAGGCGTCTCTGGATAACAACAACACAAATCAGCACAAGAAAACTACCTCTGCTCACTTTATCTGGCTGCTTCTAGTTCTCACAGATGCTAAGGGTAAAGATCCAGAGCAGAGGGAATTTTTATCAAGGGAAGTGGCTTCATATTACTCGGCCATAAAAAGGAATGAAATTGGGTCATTTATAGTGATGCAGATGGACCTAGAGTCCGTCATACAAAGTGAGGTAAGTCAGAAAGAGGAAAACAAATATCGTGTATTAATGCATATGTATGGAATCCAGAAAGATGGTACAGATGAACCTATTTGCGGGGCAGAAATAGAGATACAGGTATAGAGAATGGATACTGGGACACAGTGAGGGAAGGGGAGAGTGAGGCAAATTGGGAGACTAGTGCTGACATATGTACAGAACTGCATGTAATATAGATAGCTAGTGGGAAGATGCTGCATAGCGTAGGCTGATCATCTCAGTGCCCTGTGATGACCTAGAGGGTGGGATGGGGAAGGGAGGCCAAGAGGGAGGAAATCTATGTATACATACAGCAGAAACTAACAACATTGTAAAGCAACTATACTCTTTTTTTTTTTTTTAAAGGAGGTGGCTCAATGAATTGGGGATATATGCAAATGTGAACATTGTGAGGGTAAAAGGACTAAGAGCTTTTTCTCTGTGCATATATAGAAACAGAGATTTGGGCTCTAGCAGGAAAGAAGAGGGAGGCAGGGGACTTCCCAACATGGGCAGAGGCTCAGCTCCATGGAGAAAAGGAAGGTCGTGAGAAATTCTGATTTATTAAAAAAAAAAAAAATCACATGAGATGTTTGATTTTAACTTGTTTCTTATTCTGTGGGGTCTTGTCGGACCCCATACCTATGCCCTCAAATCTTTAGTAAAAGAAGACCATCTCAAATAACAATATTTTGAGTAAATGGAAGATGAGGTTTGCTCATTTTGGATAAAAAGACTGTGGGTAGAGGTTGTCAAGGAGAATTCAGTGGAAGCAGGAAATTTGCAAAAATTTGTTTCTAGGGCATAACAGTTCCCACACTCCAGCTTGGAAGTTTCAGCCATTTTATGTGTCTATGAAAATGGTGATGATAATAATGATCATGAAACAACAACAACAAGTGACCATGGTCCTTTTCCATGCACCGTTTCTTAGGCTGAGTGTTTACGATTCGTGATATCCTTACTAGGTAAGTAACTGTCATGACCTCTATTTTGTGAATGAGGACAGCAAGTCCTAGGAGTGTGTGCAAAGTAAGTACCCAAGACAGAGGCCAGGTTTGGATGTGAACTCTGTGTCCCCTTCCCTCCCATGGTCTTTGTGGTAGAAAGCCTCCATAAAGTAAGTGGTCCTCCTCGGCAATGCGGCTCCTTTCTTTTATCATCTTGAGACAAACCTGTCTTCATGCTTTCTTCCTCAAATTCATTTTCAGCATCGTATTTTCAAACTTCTTCAAGACTTATCCTCTCTCAGTGCACCCATGAACCTTACTGTTGCTCCATCTTCCTTCCATTGTTCTCAGTTAAAATGCCATCTGATCGTCTGAAGGAATCTCTCGGTGGGTTGATGGTGATGGGTGGTGATGTGCATGTGGAATACATGAAGCACACTGAAATCTTGAAATATTTTTAAAGGTAAATGACATATTCATGGATGGATATGGTCCCACCCAAACAAAATTAGGTTGGGGCGCCAATCAGCAGGATTTTCCTAAAAGTGTCTGCTGTGAGTCAGGAAATGGTTACACAGGTTTCTACCATGTCTATGAATATTCTGAACAATATGAGGGATTCACAGTGACTATATATTTTTTTTGTTAGAGTTTATTTTGCAGCCACTCTGGAATACAGGGTTCAGGGTTCATTGTGAGCTTTTATTCAGAGACCTATGGTGCTCATCGCTCAGTTGTGTCCAACTCTTTGAGACACTATGAACCATAGTCCAACAGCCTTCTCCATCCATGGGATTTTCCAGGCAAGAATACTGTAGAGGGTTGCCATTTCCTCCTCCAGGGGATCTTCCCAACACAGAGATCCAACCTTTGTCTCCTGTGTCTCCTGCACTGGCAGGTGGATTCTTTACCACTGAGCCACCTGGGGAGCCCCCAGAGACCTCTGAGCACCATATAACCATGGCCTCATTTTAAGAGATACTTAATTTACTTTATTAGGTCAGGCTCTCTGGTTTCCAAATCTTAAACTGTCAC
Source organism: Bos grunniens (assembly GCF_055505025.1). Classification (NCBI taxonomy): domain Eukaryota; kingdom Metazoa; phylum Chordata; class Mammalia; order Artiodactyla; family Bovidae; genus Bos; species Bos grunniens. The sequence continues at coordinate 52,565,171 of NC_141185.1, read as the reverse complement.
TGCCTCTCAACGTCACTTAACTTCTATTTACCAGGGCTTTCAGGGAGCCAATCACCTCTACAAGGTGACTCAGCAAACAGCACCAAGAGGAACACTTTTTGCCCTCTTATCTTCTCTTCCCTCTGTTGGGAATGGATTTCCATGTCATTTGGTATAAGCCAAAGTTTCTTCCACGACGAAACTTGACCAGAGTCTTCCTGATCTTCTTTTGAATGCTTTTTATTTCTGTTGGTCAGTTGGTTGGTATTTTCCTCATCTGCCGTGACTATAGGATGGCAGGACCAGAGACACTTAGCAAGGAAAATCAAGATCCTAAAAGTTAAAGTCCACACTCAAACCCTAAGATGGTTAGTGTTTGGCTGCCTACCCCATGTTCACACACACACACACATGCACACACACACACACTCACATACAAGTGCACATTAGTTCCTAAGGAAAAACTCTTATATGGATCAAGGGAGGCTCAAGAAGGAGGGAATATATGCATGCATCTGAGTGATTCGTTGAACAGCAGAAACTAACACAACATTGTGAAGCAATTAAACTCCAATAATAAAATTTTTTAAAAGGGCAAGATGGATGGAGCCTTCAAGGACACTGATTTGGTAACCATTGCAGAGAGCAGAGTTTTCATGGTAAGAGGAAGAAGTTTATAAATAGAAGTAAGTGGAGCTACTTCTCTCCCAGTGCTTTGTAATTGATGTCATTACACCTTATTTCATGTAATAGGGCAAAGATGGTGCATTAAGATTACCTCTAGCTTAAGAAGTAGCCTCACTGTCAGAGGTACCAGTGGGATCAGAGTAGGACAAAGGAGAAGCAGATAGGGGCTGCCTCCCCCACTCTCACAGTGTTCTCTATCCATGTATCCATCAACAGCAGTGGATCTAGCAATGTCTGCTGATAGATTTGAGACACAATGAAATTTTCACGAAATAGACTTCCACTCCCATGTCCCTGGGTATCTTTTTCCCACCTGAATTGAAGGCTGTACTGTGCTAGTGCTCAGGTCTATATGGAAAATTAACTTTATAAACCAATGCTTATCCATATAGGCTTATATGGGGTTTTTTTTGGTCCCACCATATGGCATATGGGATCTTAGTTCCCTGGAATGTGAAAGTGAAGTTGTTCAGTCATGTCCAACTCTTTGTGACCCCTTGGACTGTAGCCTGCCAGACTCCTCCATCCATGAGATTTTCTAGACAAGAATACTGGAGTGGGTTGCTGTTCCTTCTCCAGGGGATCTTCCTGACCCAGGGATCAAACCTGGGTCTCCCGCACTGCAGGCAGACTATTTACCATCTGAGCTCAAAATCCCTAGTTCCCTGATCAGGGATCAAACCTGTGCCCTCTGCATTGCAAGTGCAGAGTCTTAACCATTGGACCACCAGTGAAGTCTCCAGTTCAGTTCAGTCACTCTGTAGTGTCTGACTCTTTGTGACCCCATGGACTGAAGCATACTAGGCTTCCCTGTACATCACCAACTCCTGGAGCTTACTCAAACTCATGTCCATTGAGTCAGTGATGCCATCCAACCATCTCATCCTCTGTTGTCCCCTTCTGCTTCTGCCTTCAATCTTTCCCAGCATCATGGTCTTTTTCAATGAGTGAGTTCTTCACATCAGGTGACCAAAGTATTGAAGTTTCAGCTTCAGCATCAGTCCTTCCCATGAATATTCAGGACTGATTTCCTTTAGGATTGACTGGTTTGATCTCCTTGCAGTCCCAGGGACTCTCAAGAGTCTTCTCCAACATCACAGTTCAAAAGCATCAATTCTTCGGCACTCACCTTTCTTTATGGTCCAACTCTCACATCCATACATGACCACTGGAAAAACCATAACTTTGACTAGACGGACCTTTGTTGGAAAAGTAATGTCTTTGCTTTTTAATATGCTGTCTAGGTTGGTCATAGCTTTTATTCCAAGGAGTAAGCGTCTTTTAATTTCATGGCTGAAGTCACCATCTGCAGTGATTTTGAGCCCAAAACAATAAAGTCTCTCACTGTTTCCATTGTTTCTCCATCTATTTGCCATGAAGTGATGGGACCAGATGCCATGATCTTAGTCTTCTGAGTGTTGAGCTTTAAACCAACTCTTTCACTCTCCTCTTTCACTTTCATCAAGAGGCTCTTCAGTGAAGTCTCCATATAGGCTTATTTGAAAGTACCTATACTCAGTCACAAGGAGGTATTAAGCTAATTTTATAGTTTTCAACCTTCCACTTTTTGGATTACATTTTTTGGTTAGTTAGGAAATAAGATAAATCCTTAAAGGCAAAGTTAGCTTATAATCAGAAATTCAGTAAAGACAAAGGTTAATAAATATAAAATAATGCTGATTTTAATAATAGTATTTTATTTTAGAATGTCTTAATATCATAAGTAATAGTATTAACATTGGAAATCTACCAATAAAACTACAGTAAAAGTGTTCAGTTCATATAACAAAAGGAATAACAAGAAAACAAAGCCAAGAAATTAAACAGTAAAAAGAACTAAACAGAAACAAGACTGACAACATTTAATAATTGTAGTTATAAATGTAAATGCTATAAATTATGCCACTAAGTGACACAGAATATCTACCAGGATCAAAAAGGGAATCTAGCTATTTTTATTCATTATATAAAACTAAATAAAATATTCATAATGAAACAATCTAGCGTGGAAAAGAGGTAATGAGTAAAAATTTCTCGGGAGTCATTACCAATGAGAAGAATTACAAATGCAAAAGCTGAAGTTCGGAATAAAGAGTTGAGATAGAGGACTGATTTAGGAATGGTAAGAAGAAGCCTGCCAGGCTCCTCTGTCCACGGAATTCTCTAGGCAAGAATACTGGAGTGGGCTGCCATTCCTCCCAGGGATTGAACCTCGGTCTTCTGTGTTGCAGGCAGATTCTTTACCATCTGACCCACCAGAGAAGCCCAAGAAATACGAACAAGTTTATTATTAGAGCTATGATAAAAGACCTGGGAGGAAAAAAGCCGTTCTGATCTCACTGGGGAAATGTGACCAAAGCATATGAAAAGTAAAAACACAAAAAATGCAAAAGGATTCCTCCCCAGAACATTGCAGCAGGAAGAAGCCACAGGCTGCAGGCCTGAGGGGTGAGGAACAAAGCCATAGCATCATCAGAGCTCAACATCAGTCATCCGGTGATATGCCCATATCTTATCTCCTGCCCCTGTTTCCCTCTTATACAAGGTAACTTTGAAAACATGATAAATAGGGAGAAGGGATAACTAGATCTATTGAATTATGTGGGTTTAGGACAGATTAAAATGAATTGAAACGACGGTCTCCTTCAGTTGTCCATATGATGCATTAGCTTGACATTCAGAGGTTTCTTAGTCCACTCCAGCCTGCCTTTCTAGGCTTATCTTCAAATACACGTGGCCCCAGAGCCAGCTTTTTAGCCAAAATGGGCTATTCACCATCTCCTAAGTTTATCCTGCATGTTATCACCTTGTCTTGCTCTTCCTCCCTCCCTTCAAGGGCCAGTTTAAATTGCCCCTCATCTGAATATCTTCTCCTATAACTCCTGTTCGCTCTGTTCCTCCATCTATGACCCCTTAAACCATTTATTACATAATTATCCATATCATTTCATGCTCCACTGATTGGCCATTTATCTCTTTTATGGAGGTTTGATGCTTCACATGTGTCTGTCATTTCTCTACAAGCACACTGTTTGATTCCTGAGAGCCGGGCCATGTCTTTCTATCACAGCATTCATCATTTGCCACTCTCTAATTTCAATTTGTTGATCAATATTATCTCACAAAAATGCTCACTACAAAACTTAAGGTTAACGATTACTTTCTTCATTGTACAGACTAGGTCATGAAAACTCAGAGAAGTTCAAAAACCTGCCCTACATCGTGTGACTAATAAGGGGCAGAATCAAAATTTGAATCCATGTGAATGCAACAAAGACCTTCTACTTTTCCCAACAAGGCTGTGATGTCATTATGCCTTCCCTGAGTTTCCAGCCCAGACGGTACTTCACACTAAAGTGCTTATAACATTTATGTACACAAAAGAGATTTTTCCGTAAGAGTATTTCAGCTACTGTAGGCGATTTGCCTGCAATTTGTACATTTGTAGCAGGGACATAGGATTTCTAGATTAGATCTAGAAAATAATTAAATCTAGAAAATTAAATCATTCCGTCTGCCTAGACAGAATGCCTATTCATGTGTAACATGTACACACAAACATGTGCATACACATACACAGATGTTTGCACCATGATAAATCAGCTGATCAATGCCACACACAGATTTCCCTGAAAGGACATTGCTTTCTCAATGGCGAAATGAATGATCTTCATTGGCAAGGACACGGAAAACTTTTAATTCCACTTAAAGTAGAAGGGGGTAAAATCTTAGCAGAATGCTTCAAGCCTCAATTTTATTGAGAGAGTGCCCAGAGATTATTGATTGGGTTTGTGGCTAGCATATTACTTTGAAGTAGAGACCTCTTCCTTGTGATATTACCTTTGAAGAACTCCTCTATTGAAAAGACTTCCCTGGTGGCTCAGACGGTAAAGCATCTGCCTACAATGCGGGAGACCTGGGTCAATCCCTGGGTCAGGAAGATCTCCTAGAGAAGGAAATGGCGACCCACTCCAGTATTCTTGCCTGGAAAATCCCATGGATGGAGGAGCCTGGTAAGCTACAGTCCATGGGGTCACAAAGAGTCAGACACTACTGAGCGACTTTACTTTCTTTTCTTCTATTGAAAAGCTCTGTGTCCATTCATTGTTAATCATGATCCCAGAAAATCTAATGAGTGGAAAGGGAGCTTAGCAGGCTGGTTGTATTTTCAGGCTCCTGGTTTGCTCTCTATTTAAGAGAGGGGCATAATATCTCTGGAACTTATTAGGGTTCAGAAGTGGGAAGAAGCCTGACAAATAGAGGGGGACTGTGGGAGGGAAGAAACCAGAGTCTAGTTGTTCATAGGTTCCCTGGATACCTAACTTCACTTCTCAGCTTTGGACTTTCACCAAGTGCCTAAGGAAAACAGTCATAACATTTCCTTCTTGTGTGTCTTTTGTACTTTAGCCACTTAAAAGTCACCTCAATGACTTGTTGAAATACAGTGCTGAGCTCAAATTCTGGAGATTCTGATTCAGTTGGTATACGATGGGGTCCAATGATTTGTATTTCTAACAAGTTCCCAGGTGATAATGACCCTGCTAGTCCATGGAACACATTTTGAGAACCACTGTCCTAACAGACATGACACGTGATCATAAGACTCACCAGGTGATCATAGGAACATCTGGTCCCTTTAAGGAAATGTATTATAATGCTACTAGTTAGAAACTTTTCCTAAAACCAAACCTAAATATTTTCCCTACACCAACACCAATATTCTTTCTTTCATCTCAGAGCTGTTTGCTACATTATACATATGTTCATGCTATCTCATGCCTTGTTCTTACCAACGCTAAGTTGCTCTCCACCAAACCAGTGATGACAGGCTTGTTGTCACTGATGGGAGATTTTCTTCTTTTCTTGAGAAAAGAGTTTGTTTTCATGGGACCAAGGAGAACAGAAAGACTTATCTCTAAGGGAAGGAAACACTAATATCTGCTTCGTCTCCGCTCTTTTCCTCCTATTTTTCTTTTCTTCTGTCTCCTCTGCCCTCATTTTCTTCTCATGCTTCTTTTCTGTTAATCTATCCCCTTTTATTTTCTCTAGGTTTGCAAGTCTCTATCCCCTTTCTCTACAGAGCTTAGTTGAATGAGTTCATTATGATCTGCCCTGCCAACTTCCATCTCCATGACTTTATTTTTTCTTACTTTATCCTCAATATATGTCTTTTTCTGAACAAAATGAATGCAACTATTTTTGAACCTTGAAGCGTGTCCAGTCTTTGAAACTTTCAGGCCGAGCAAGATGTTTGATGGTTGTAATGACCTCTTCTGAATATCAGGGCACCTTCCATGTACACAACCTCTTTCCAAGAGTCTCAATAATGTGTAGATTGCTATATTTTTGTGCAGTAACACCATGATCCTGAATACAATGGATTTAACTCCTGACCCCCAAACAGCCTGTTTATAGGCAGTCCTTAGGCTCATGAAGTGACCTGGTATACAAGCTGTAGCCAATACCAACAAGAGTGCCCTTTTCCTGATGGTGACTTTCCCAAGCTAACCAGATTTTTCTTTGCTGAAGAGTTTAACTTTGAGACACATATAAAAACAGTGCTAACAATAGGAGTTGAAGTAAAGAATTGCCAAGGCACCAAAGCAATAGTCTGAAGGATAGTAAGCCATGGGACAGCCACTAAAATGTCTCTGCATCATCATTCTTTGAACTATTGTCAAGACCTGAACAAAGTTTCCATCACTAGGAAGCCTGGTTGCATATCATTTTAACAAATTGTTTGAGATAAGCTAAGAATCTCTATTCCTTATGCCTTACAGAAGCTGAATTTACAAACAACAGAGAAAGTTATTTTAAGACTAAGATCTAGACAGAAGGTATCGACGAGAGGTGCATAGGACATAGATTAGAGGTCAAGAGTAGAATCCAGGATTGATCATCATAATCAGTAGCAGTCACTGATAAGAAAATTTCAAAGCTCCAGTGTATTAGAAATTTCAGTCATTGTGTCTATCTTCCTATGACAGACCTCTGGGGCACTCACTCCTCTCAAAGCCACTGATGGAAAGAGAAACCTAACTGAATATTGTACAATCTCACTTAAGGCTTCCATTGACATTATTAGACCAAAGGTGAACAAATACTTCAAAAGCAGCAGGTGTGTGTGTGTGTGTGTGTGTGTGTGTGTGTATGCATACCCAGGTTTGAACCCTGGGTCAGGAAGATCCCCTGGAGAAGGGAATGGCTACCCACTCCAGTATTCTTGCCTGGAGAATCCCATAGACAGAGGAGCCTGGTCAGCTACAGTCCTTGGGATCGCAAAGAGTCACACATGACTGAGTGACTAACACACACACACACACACATATATAACTTTATATTTTTTATTTCATATAATTATAGCTTATGAAATAAAAATAAACCTTTCAAAAATGAGCTAGGCCAATCAGACCCCTTTATGGGCCATTTAACTAAGAGAATTGAGATAATGATTTATTTAGCTCAAGGAACAGCAGTCTGAAAAATTACAAGGCAAATTTGAGCCCAAGAAGAACAGTATGAAAACTGAAGATGTCAAGATGCTGAGCCCCTGTATTGGCAGAAAGTGCGATGCTGAGGAATCATAGGTAGAGAAGAGACAGAGAGAACCAAAGACAGAGAAAGCACACAGTTCATACAGGAGGATGAGAGAGCTTCTGGTTCAAAAGATGCCTTGATTGTAAAAAAAAAAAAAAAAAAATTCTGACCCAGTTGTAGTCTGTGTCGAACTTGACAATAACTGATTTTCCTTGAAACTCAGATATGTCGAGCCACTTGCTTGAGATTATTCAGTGAACATGGAGAGGAGTGGGTATTTCAATCCAGACTGGCTTGACCCACTGCTTTTGGTTTTTCCAGAACATGGTATTGTGTAGTGGAGCCTTTACATGCGTGGAAGAAGGTATGAGTCATAAAGATCAGTCTGTATGTGTGGTCTATTGCTCAGTCGTTTTTTCACATGTATGTGTTTGCATATGTGGATTATAGGCTCCTTTTTACAATTTTTTGGCTGCATTGGGTCTTCATTGCTGCATGCCAGCTCTCTCCAGTTGTAGTGAGAAGGGACTACTCTTCCTTGCCACCCACAAGCTTCTCATTGTGGTGGCTCCTTTTGTCATGGAGCACGGGCTCTCGGGCACGGGCTTAGCAGTTTAGGCACACAGGCTTAGTTGTTCTGCGGCACGTGGGATCTTCCTGGACCAAGGATCGAACCCATGTCCCCTGCACTGGCGCTTGGATTCTCATCCACCAGGGAAGCCCAAGGTTTCCTTTAGATGATTTAAAAAGTGCCCCTTTATCTCATCTATCGCAAACTTTTTCAATCACAAAGTTTCTGGCAATCGAGTATTTTACTGGAATAAACAAACTTAACTTTTCTACTTATATTTTACATGAGATTCCCAGACTAAAAAGTCACAAAATTACATAAGAGTCCAGAAATCCCTTTCAGATAACCAGTTAAATACTCAGGAGTTTCTAAAATCCAAGAACTGCTTGGTATTACCAGTCAGCTTGGTGCTCTTTGAAGGAATTCGGGTGTCCAGACAGCCATTGTTTCAGCTTTAAATATAACTGGCAAACTTCCAAAAATATCCATACTTATGGCCATCAACATTCATTTCTGGTGTTCAGTTGAAGCCTTATATATCATTCACAGATACACAGAGCATTGTCTCTGGACTCTGTAAACCACTAGATGCCTCTGCCTTGAGACCACCTACATGCCTTTCCCCAGTTCCCCAATATACAACCTTTAGCTGAATGATAACTTTGGTAAGCAGATAATCTGGCAAAGGTATGTATATGTGTAATTTGGCTTTCTCGAATCTGAACAATCTATTATGCATTTCCCTTTTCACTTTTGTACTATGCTTACAAGGAACCATACCATCAAACTTCTATTTATCTTGCCCTCAAATCTAATAAAAAGATCACGAGTAAATGACAAAGAATAATACAATCAGTGTGGTTCACTCCTTTCCATCACGCCAAATACAGTGAAAATATTGCTGAGATGTGAATTAGGAGATGTGGTTTCTTGTTCCAGTTTAATTGCTGAGAGTGTGACTTTAGACAAGTAATTTAATCTCTGAAAAACCTTCCAGAGTGAAAAGAAAAACCCTGTCATGCCTTTCAGTTCAGACAACTCTGAACAGATGGGATGATGCATGTAGCAACATACTCAACACTTAAATAAGTAGAAGAGGCCTGCCTATGAATGAAAGAAGAGTGTCAGGTTAGCAATTAGCATTGAGAGGAGACCCATTGAATAGGGGGTTCTATTTTAAGAGATAAGTTTATTTTATAATCACCAAAAAGCAAGGTGGGCCTCTGATGTTTACTTAGAAATAATCAGTTTGGTTTGATCCTTTTGTTTAAAAAATATTTTCTCTTATAGAAAAATCTCTTCAAAAAATAAGCAATTATTACAGTGTAATTTTTGGCATCTTAAAGGAATACATCCACCTGCTATGACATCAAACTGGGGTTTGCATTCTAGGATTTTGGAATCTAGGAACTAAAATGATAACAGGAATTATCCATGAAAATTCAACATTATTTTTATAGGCATCCACATAAAAAAGTGTTAATTACTTTAATGGAAAAAATACACCAACAAAATGACTAACAGTGTTTTCTGATGATGTTGTTGGTTTGTTGTATTCTCTCATGCTAACATGAATATTAAAAATTTTTCACATTTTGAAACTTTACATTAAGTGTGTGTGTGTGTGGTTGTGGTTGTGGTTGAGGAGGAGGACTTTGGGTGGAAATGCTTTGAATTCTATTGGGACACATTTTCCTGGAGTTATTTGCTTCTTAAAACAAGTCAATACCATCATTTATAACCATAACCCTGAAGGCATCATAGTTGCCTAAATATATAAATGAAATGAAATGTGCAATTTGCAGAGTGTTTAGCTGAGTACTTTAAAATATGGAATGGTTTGGGGGAATACGTACAAGTAAAAAAAAATCATATGTGATGCTATCTAGGAATGTTTATTAAATGCCTATTTGTGGTTGTGTTTGACGTTCTAAGGGACACAATGAGTGTAACTGTGAAATCACAGAACTATAAAGATGGAAGGAATTTAGTGAGTCTTATGTAGCTTGTACACTTTACTGATGAAGACTCTGAAGTGAAAGATGATGAGTCCTGAGGTCACTAAGCTGGAAAGACATAGGGCTCATACCCAGGATTCCCGAGACCTAGTTCAAAGCCCCTTCCAACACATTCCCTTTAAGAGCCCTCTTATATCCACTATTGCTTATGCATCCTGTGAATTTCCCTAATGTGCTTATAAACAACCAAGCAATTGTCTAAACCCAGTGTTACAGTTTTGTCAACACCTTTAACAGTGGGTTTGAGAAGGAAATGGCAACCCACTCCAGTATTCTTGCCTGGAGAATCCCAGGGACAGGGGAGCCTGGTGGGCTGCCGTCTATGGGGTCACACAGAGTCGGACACGACTGAAGCGACTTAGCAGCAGCAGGAGACTTCAGGCCTTTACTAAATCATTTGATTAATGTCAATAGTCCAGATCTTTCAGGTTCTGAAATGGATGACTGTATGGACAGGGAGCTGATTGGACAGTGTATTGGGCCTATATGCAAAGGGTATATGGAGATGCATTCCTTTTTTTCTTGCTGTGTAGATTTGCTTGGGAGTAGAGGCCAGAAAATTGTTAGGAAAGAGAATCCTGAAAGTAAATCAAATCACAAGTCTTTAGAGAAAAACCATCAATTAGGTCACATATAGATCACCTCCTGTGGCAAGGATAGGGTTGCTTCTCAGGGACTGGACCTTTGTTTTGTATCTTGTCTCCAAATTGCTTTACAAAGACATCAAATATGCACGCTCCCCATTCTTCTGTTCCACTGTTTACCATATAATGGCCCATTATGAAGGCTTTGCTGAAGGCAGAAATTAACCTTTTGGAGAAATTTCCTTCCATTAAGTTTAGTTACATGAATCCAGACTGATTTTCTTTCAGATGGGAAGTGTTTTTTTTTTTGTTTTTTTGTTTTTTTTTTAGCCAGTATTTAAGTGCTCTGGGCTTGACTCTCTATGAGAGACTTTCTGGTGGAAACAAAATTGTTAGCTATGGTCTCCATGGTGATTTTTTTAAGGCCAAGTTTGAGTCAATCTTCTAAATATTGAGGCATAATTTGTGAATGCAATTGAATGAATAATAATAGAATCATCAGCAACACAGCATTACCTTTAATTCTGATGTTTGAGACTTTCTGCAGACTTGCTCATAACTGACCTTCAAATTGGTTTCTCAGCATGACCTTAAAGGTTGCCCTTCCTCAATCACGTTGTTCTAGCCAAGCAGTTGTGTTTTCTTTCACAGCACTATATATCTGGTTCTTTAAAGAGCAGCTCTATTCCACCCACTCCTGGGTTTTTTCCTTAAATCTGTTCCATTGTAATCCTTCTTATTTTATGCAATTCACGAAACACAGGCTCCCTTGCCCTAGGAATCAATACACTGGAAAGAATTCTGTTTTGAATATCAGGAGACCTAAGTTTTAACTGTCAAAACATGTTCTGTGGCTTTATTTAAGTTTCTCGGTCTAAAAGTCCAGAAAGTTGGGCCAGATCATTTCCAATGTCCTTCGTCTGTAGATTTTATGATGAATCTCAGTCACAGAAACAAAATAATACAGTCATCAGAGAGCACTGTTTTCTTGCTCCATCTTTTTAATAGAATGGTTTTCATCCATTGTCTTTTCAAACGTGTGCTTCAAGTTCAGAAATATGAAATGTAACCAAAAGGTTCTGTGAGCTAATGAGAGGAAGGAGTGAATTCACCTCTCTGAGAAGATGCCTGTTCTGATAAAGTTGCAGAATGGGTCTGCAGGCTCAGAGTGCTGTTAACCACATGTTACCACTGGCAAAGTGGAGCTATCACATAATATATATATTTTTTATTATCTTTCTTTAAGTATCCAGAAAGCAGTTAAAACAAGAAAAATTCTAATAAATCATCACTGGCCAAGAATAAGTAACTTAGTTTTAGGGGGTCATCCATTTAGGCCAATAGACCCGAGGGCGTGAATCATAAAATGGACTGAGGGGAGGGAGAATGAACCTGCTGGTGTGTGCTGTGCTTGTAATGGGTTTTCTTCTCTTTTCCTACATGTCCCTCCATGTTAAGCTACACACAGGTAAAAAGGGAGTAACCGGAAAGCAAACTCCCCCCTGAAAGCTCTCCCTCGAGTCACGCATAGCTAAAAAAAGTATCTGTTGACTGCTGCTATGTTTTATCTATGTGTTATGGGGTCAATATAGTGTGGTGGCTAAGATTACAGCCCCAGGAACCAGTTAATACAGTCCTCAAAGTACTGCGTGTCTCATAGGTAGCTAACAGTAAATGCTTAATAGGATTAATAGTTGCTGTTGATCCTTGCTGGGCACAGACACAAATTGAAGGAGATAATAAGCCTTCATAGACAACCTTCATAGACAACCAAAGTAAACCCTACGTATATTCATAAATACTTCAAAAACACCGTGTTTGGAAAAAAAAATTGTGGTTAAAAGGATAAAATGTAGTTCAACATTCTGGACTGTTCTTCCCTTGGTACCACCCACCACATTGCCCAAGCTTATGTAATTATAAATTGAACAAACATTGGTCTTACATTAAAATGTAAAAGGCAGATAATACAGTTACACTGTAACCTGGGTAGCATCGGTCCTCCAAGCCGAAAAAGACTTCTTTTTATTAAGGGCATGAAAATGAACTCAGCTAGTTTTCTCCTGACTCCTCAACCTTCCTACCTTCTAGATGCCTCCATCCCATCCTTTTGACTATGGAGCCCCCTCCTCATGTCTTGTGTGACAGCAGAGAGGAATTAGAGGACCTTGCAGTGTTTAAAAGTTAGCTGGCTTAGACGATAATGTGGGTGCTGTGAGTTACCTTGGGGAAGAAAGTGGTTTTACACGTGACATTAAAATTAAGTGTATGCTTAATATATGTCCTACAAACTTATTGTACTTCCTTTTTCTCCCTTGTCCTATACAGTTGTTATTGTTCAATGACTAAGTTGTGTGCAATGCTTTGTGGCCCCATGAACTGCAGCACGTGAGGCTTCCTTATCCTTGACTATCTCCTGGAGTTTGCTCAAATTCATGTTCATTGAGTCAGTGATGCCATCCAACCATCTTATCCTGTCAACTCCTTCTCCTCTTACCCTTGCAGTCCAAGAGGCTCTCAAGATTCTTCTCCAACACCACAGTTCAAAAACATCAGTTCTTCAGCATCCATCCTTCTTTATAGTCCAACTCTCACATCCATACATGACTACTGGAAAAACCATAGCTTTGACTATACGGACCTTTGTCAGCAAAGTAATGTCTCTGCTCTTTAATATGCTGTCTAGCTTTGTCATAGGTTCTGATTAGTTATCTATTTTATAATAATAGTATATATACATCAATCCCAATCTTCCAACTCATCTCCCCTGTCTTGGTTTCCATGTGTTCACCCGTTCATTCTCTAGGTCTGTATCCCTATTTCTGCTTTGCAAATAGGTTCACCTGTACTGTTTTCCTGGATTCCACATATATAAGTTAATATACTATATTTTTCTTTTCCTCTCCAGGGGTCTCCCAGGTGCCAGACATAAAGGTTTTTCTTACAGTGACCCTCTGATTATCTTTACTTTCCCCTCACCCATATGTTTTAAGAGAACTTTAACAAACTGCAGCTATTCACAAACGTGGTGGCCCTGCTTGGTTTTTGTTTTGTTTCAATAAATGACATGGCACGTCCTAGCATGAAGGAAGCATGGTTTCAACTCTGAAATATTACTGCATTTGGCCTTTACTTGGGATGCGGGCCTTTCCGACGGGGACCTTCTTTAGCCATTCATTAAACACTTATGGTGGGAAAAGAAAATTTAAGTGTATGCTTGAATCCAGGGACTGCACTGTAAGGCAGCTGACCTACTCAGAAAGGCATGGCCAGTGAGAAGGCAATGAGGACAAGGCCCGTTCTAGGCCTGGAAACAAGTAGCTGATGGGAGAAGCTTCTCCGCTGCTACAATCTGGGTGGTGGCAGAGATGCTGAACTCCTCCAGGGGCAAGCTGGGGTCCACTCCTGCTGTTACCCTGCCTTCTCTAAAATCCCTGGGGCCACACCACCGCAGGCAGCCGCACGGTGGTCTCTAACCTCACCGCGTTTCCGAGTAGCCCACGCTCCATCCTCGGCTCTGTTAAGGTGAGAGTTTATGGAAACACTGAGAGCCCTATGTTTGTGTTCAGCCCCGTGTCAGGTCTGAGTGATAATGAAATCTTGTTCCTGTCACGCTGGGGGATTGCAGAGAGCAATCGAGACTGGTAAACAGAGAAACTTACCGTGATGATTGTACGTGGGTTTTAAAGGGCAGGTATGATTAGAAATGTGACTCTAAAAAGGGATTTCAACGTTCCAGATTTATTTCTCTTCCACAACTCTCCTGTCACATCCACTTAGTTTACAAATACAAGCAAAAGAGTTCTAATTTCAGCAGTGGGAAGCTCCGAAACAGCTTGGACGAAAGCAGCCTCATGTCCCGTCCTTCTTGGCATTTGAAGAGCCCTGGCCACCAGCGCGGGACCGAAGGCGGTGGGAAGCGGCTGAGCAGGCTGGAGGCGAGACAGATGGTGATGGATGTGTCCGATGCGTGGTGCATCCGCTAAGCAGGCGCTCCAGCTCGGGTTCCTGTCGTGCGGATTAATCCAGAGCGTGTCAGCCACTCTCGCTGTAGCCCCGCTCTGTCAACAAGTGCTTCTGAGAGGACAGATTCCAAACTGTAAACATAACAACTTGTTTTAAAAAATGACAAGAAAAAAGGAAGAAAAGAAAAAAGAAAAAAGTAAGAAGCAACAGCAAAGCTCTCACTCTGTGGCAAGCCTTGTAGTAGCAGGTGGGAATTCTAGACGTCTTTATTCTTGTGGCAAACTGGCTATTATCTGGTGCATTCTGGCACGTTCTCTGAGCTGGACAGCTCCAAGGAATCCAGACTCAGCATCATACTATATACGAGGCTTTATGCCAGCACTTTCACTTAAGTACTTAAGTATAGGAAGAATGTTAGCAGGACTATTAACATTTTCTTTTCTTTCAACCTGTGAAGTATCATATGCCATCTACTACCTGTTGTTGTTACTGTTTCGTCACTAAGCCCTATCTCTTTTGTGGCCCCATGGGCTCCTCTGTCCCTGGTATTTCCCAAGCAAGAATACTGGAGTGGGTTGCCATTTCATTCTCAGAGGATCTTCCCAACCCAGGGATTGAACCCACATCTGCTGCATTGGCAGGTGGATTCTTCACTGCGGAGCCACCAGGGAAGCCCCTATTATTTCTATTTGTTACGTGGCTCCATAGGGAGCAGGGTAGGGATTGGATCATTTAGTCTCCTAGCATTCCTTGTTGTGAGAAATTCAACTTTTGGGGATCCCAGCCAAAGACAAGGTTATTCAAAGACAATCCCAATAAACCCGATTCCCAGTTTCCCAGCATCTATGGGAAGACTTGTAACCCAAATCTGGTCAATAAAATTGAAATGGAAGTCTGCTGGGAAAGGGGTGGGAAGAAGTAATCTTTAAAATGCTTGCTTTTCTGATGAACAAAAATGGATGTGGTTTCCAACAACTTTTACTCCTTTCATAGACTTCCTGTCTTGTATTCAGATACAATGGCTGGAGCTGCAGCAACCTTTCTGTGATCAGAAGATAAAGGCTATAAGCGTGCCAGACCCAGTAGACCTACTAGAGCTGACTCACTGAAATGACAGGAATTGCCTACTTCTCCTGTTGTTGTGGGAGAAAAGCAAAGTCTTATTTTTTAAAGCCTGTGTAATCAGGTTTTATACTATAGAAAGCTAAACCTTTCCTACTCATATGGTGGGAAAGGATGGAACTATTCTTTATCACTGGAGGGAGATTCGGCAATTGCAAGCATCTAGCCTAAGATGTATAACCAAATTGAGATTTGACCCAAGTAATTATCACCTTGTGGGGATTTGGGCAAAGCAGATGTGAAGTCTCAAAGCAGATGGCGGAGTTCTCTTAATTGGGGGGATCAAAGTTGAAGCACCACAAAGTCTTTTAGGGATACTCTGGCTGTTTAGGTCTGGGTATATAAAAGCAGACTCTGTCTTGGTAGAGATTAACAGATCCAAGAAGGAAGACTGATCTTTAAGAAAAAAAAAAAATTGGATTTTACAAAAAAATCTTCATTTTGCCATTACTCTACAACATTGACTTAGTTTCTACTGTACAGAAAAGTGACTCAGCTGTACCTATACAAATATCTTCTCTTATTTTGTGGATTTATTTCTCATGTAGGTCATCACAGAACACTGAGTAGAGCTCCCCATGCTGTATGTTAGGTTCCCATTGTGTGCGTGCTACATCGCTTCAGTCTTGTCTGACTCTCTGCGGTCCCGTGGACTGTAGGGCTTCCTCTGTCCATGGGATTTTCCAGGCAAGAATACTGGAGTGGGTTGCCATGACCTCCTCCAGGAGATCTTCCTGACCCAGGGACTGAAGCTGCGTCTCTTACATCTCCTGCATTGGCAGGCAGGCTCCTTACTGCTAGCACCACCTGGGAAGCCCAGGCCCTCGTTAGCTGTCTGTTTTATGCATCATAGTGTATGCATGTCAATCCCAATTCATCCCACCCCCCGTCCCCCTCTTGGTGTCCATACACTAGTTCTTTATGTCTGTGTCTTTATTTCTGCTTTGCCAATAAGTCTGTCATACAGAATGAAGGAAGTCAGAAAGAGAAAAAAATATATATTGTATATTAACACATGTATGTGGAATCTAGGAAAATGTGTAGATGATCTTACTGACAAAAGAAGACTGAGCTTCTACACTAATTTGGCTTCATTTTTCTGGGGAACTTCACTAAAACAAAACAAAGACAAATTTTTTAAAAAAACTGTCTTCTCTCAGGACCTCAGGGCACGAGTCATTTTCAGGCAAAAGCGGAACTCCAGCATTGCTCTGCTGTAAAGAGCCCGATCTAAAGCCTGCTTCTCATGCCATCCCTTATACTTCCCTCTCTCCATCTGGCTCTTGCTTTTTGCCACTTCTGACATTTCCACATTCTCCTGTTTGCACTTCTGCATAGCCTTTCTAGGAAGTATTTCTCCCCTCAAGCCTAGTATACTGCCTCCCTACAGAAGTACTGCCTCGATGCTTTGCCTGCCAAGTCACTTCAGTCATGTCTGACTCTGTGTGATCCGCATGGACTGCAGCCCCCTAGATTCCTCTGTCCATGGCATTCTCCAGGAAAGAATACTGGAGTGGGTTGCCATGCCCTCCAGGGGATCTTCCTGACCCAGGGATTGAGCTCACATTTCTTATGTCTCCTGCATCCGGCAGGTGGGCTCTTTACCACTAGCACCACCTGGGAGGCCTTTACTCTGCCTGA
The DNA here is from genome assembly GCF_055505025.1 of Bos grunniens. Taxonomy (NCBI): domain Eukaryota; kingdom Metazoa; phylum Chordata; class Mammalia; order Artiodactyla; family Bovidae; genus Bos; species Bos grunniens. The sequence goes on along the minus strand of NC_141185.1, from coordinate 52,548,066 downwards.
GTTGGGAATACTGAACCCCACTACGATGAGGGAAGCCAACCAAATGTGCTGGCCTTCATTTAGGCTGGATTTTGATGCCAATGGAGGTGCAACAGTTCTTTTAAACCTTTATTTATTTATTGGCTGTGCTGGATCTTTGTTGCTTCATGGGCCTTTCTCTAGTTGTGGTAAGTGGGGGCTACTCTTTAGGTGTGGTACTCGGGTTTCTCATTGTGGTGGCTTCTCTTGTCACAGAGCAACGGCTCTAAGGCACACAGGCTTCAGTAGCTGCGGCACTAGGGCTCTGGAGCACAGGCTCAGTAGTTGTGGTGTGTGGGCAGTAAACAGCACAAGCCTTGATCTCAAACTGGGCAATGTACCCTGTTCTCTTCATTAAGACCGCAGTGTCAACTCTGAACCCAGAGACTTGGTAACTCAAATGCTACTCTCCTCTTTAAGCTCCTCCCCACTAAACACACACACACACTCACTCACTTCTCTCTCACTCAGTACACAATGGTGTAACCAGAATAAGATGACAGTAGTGAACACACTTGGAAAAAGAAAGGTGATGGAGGCAGCAGATACTGATCATAGTGATTCTGCTTGAAAACTGTGAAGATTTTTAACCCCTGGTGGAGTGGAGTTCTAGTCAAGTCTTGCACATGCTCTCTAGAAAGTTTCATTTGTCCATTTCCTCTCTATTCCCTCCTGGCTGTAGGAGGGGTTCATCAGAGGTCCTAGAATTGTCTCAAGTTTCAGGCAGAGCCATTTTGCAAACTTGTATCTTCTTAGATTCATTCCTTTGAAAATGTAGCTGGATTCCAATTCATTGACTTTCACCCAGCTCCATGTGCTAGTAATCGGGCCTTGATAGCTTCCGAGATATTATATATTACAGTCATTAGCCTACTTATTTTTGCCCTCATACCTCTCTCTCAACTTAATTAAAATTACCTTAAAGCTCTCAGATTCCATATGATCTTTGCCCTGAATCATTTTATCCCTCTACAAGGTTAGTCTGGACATTTGTCATTCAAAGTCTTTTCCAATTTCTTCTCTTACAGTTTGAGCTTCAGAAATAGTTTTCCAACCCTACAAGGCTCCACATTTCCAGACTCTTTCTGTTTCATTCCAACTCATTTCTGCTTGTACACAGGTTAATTTATTCAGCTCATGTCTTTCTTGTAACAACTTTCCTAAATTCATAGTAGTAGCTAATATATCATTAATAACAGTTATTTAAAAAAATTTCCCTAGCATTGCAAACTTGGGGAAATGTTCTGTTCTCAATGTTTTCATTGTGAAGCATGGATCATCTTTTCAGCCTTTATGCCCTTACCAATATCACATACATCAAGCTTCTGTCATGTGATACCCTATTTTTGGAAATGATATTCATTTTAATTAGGATAAGTAAGTTTTTCTGTTAAAGCATACCAACCTTCAAATCTCCATGACTTAACAGAATAAAGGATTATCTCTCATTTAATTCAGGTAAGATACAGATGAAATAACCTTCTTTCTTCCCCAAGTTACACATCTGAAACACACAGTCTTCAAGATCAGCATGGCAGAGGAGGAGAAGAAACATTTTGTCTAGCTTCTTGAAAAGGGAACCCCACCCACACTGTTGGTGGGAACATAAATTGGTACAGCCACTATGGAGGCAGTGTTGAGGTTCCTTTAAAAACTAAAAACAGAGTTACAATACAATCCTTCAATCCTACTTCTAGGCATATATATGAAGAAAATTATAATTTGAAAAGATACATGCACCCCAATGTTCAAGGCAGGACTGTTTACAATAGGCAAGACATGGGAGCAACCTAAGTGTCTATCAACAGAGGAATGGCTAAAGAAGATATGATAATACAATGAAATATTACTCAGGCATTTAAAAGAAACAAATGATGCCATTTGCAGAATATAGATGAACCTAGATACTGTCATACCAAGTCAACTAATTCAGGCAGAGGAAGACAAGTATCATATAATATTATGTGGAAACTAAAAAGTGATACACATAAGTTTTTTTACCAAACAGAAACAGACTCACTACCATAGGAAATAAACTTCAGGTTACCAAGGGGAAAGGGGCAAAGGGAGGGATAAATCAGGAGTTTGGGATTAGCAGATACAAACTACTATGCATAAAGTAGATCTTATAACAAGATCTTACCATATTTCACAGGAAACTATATTCAATATCTTAAACTATAATGAAAATAATCTGAAATTAATATCTATTATATATGCAATATATATGTATGTACTACATATTATATATATATAACTGAATTAGTTTATTGTACTCCAGAAACTAACACACTATTGTAAATCAACTAAACTTCAGTAACAAAAACACAAAAACTCACAAAAAATGTCTTCTCGAGATAGAGTCAAGGCAAGTATGTTTCAGATTGAAGGATCAACATGTGCAGAGAAAGCAAATTTTAGGTTAAGAGTCAAGAGACTAACTCAAAATTGTTTCTGATGATGAAAAGATGCATTCCAAGATATCATTACACTGGACTTCTTTTTGTTCCGGCTTTTAGCAATTTTGAGGACATATGGAATTCATGGGAGGAATGGAATAGGGAAGGACAGAAATACAGTATTTGAAATATTACAAGAACATGTAGTACCTACAGACAGGAGCAGAATATTTTTTTGTCTAACTTTTGCTTTTTATTTTTAATTTTCTTTATTTTTAATTGGACGATAATTGCTTTACAATATTGTGTTGGTTTCTGCCCTATATAGACATAAATCAGCTGTAGGTATACACATGTCCTCTCCCTCTTGAACCTCTCTCTCACCTCCCACCCCGTCCCATCTCTAGAGGCCACAGAGCATCAAATTTGAACTGCCTGCATCATACAGCAGATTTCCACTGGCATCTAATTTTACACATGGTACTGGATATGTTTCAGTGCTACTCTTTCAATTCTTCCCACCCTTTCCTCCCTGACCCCCTGCTCCCATGTTCACAAGTCCATTTTCTGTGTCTACATCTCCATTGCTGCCTTACAGATAGGTTCATCAGTACTATCTTTCTAGATTCCATATGTGTTAATGTGTTAATATACAACATTTGTCTTTCTGTCTCTGATTTACTTCACTCTGTGTAATAGGCTCTTGGTTCATCCACCTTATTAGAACTGGCTCAAATGTGTTCTTTTTCATGGCTGAGTAATATTCCATTGCATATATATATATATATATATATATATATATACCAAAATTTCTTCACCCGTTCATCTGTCAGGGGACATCTATGTTACATCCATGTCCTAGCCTTTGTAAATACTGCTGCAGTGAACACTGGGGTACATGTATATCTTCGATTAAGGTTTCCTAAGTGTATATACCCAGGGATTCTTGGGTCATATGTTAGTTTTATTCCTAGTTATTTTTAAGGAATCTCCATACTGTTCTCCATAGTGGCTTTGTCAATTTGCATTCCCACCAACAATGTGAGTGGGTTCTGTTTTCTCCACTCCCTCTCCAGCATTTATTAGAACTAGAATATTTTTAATGCCTTCACTGTCAGAGATGAATATATGTGTTTCACATTACTTAGAAAACAAGTTTAATTAATCATTATCTTTCACTTAGTTCTGCCTTCAGGAGTTGCTTTAAGGGCAATTATTATGGATCACCAAGATAGAATGACAATATAATTTATTGACCAAACTTGGACACTTTTGTGAGTGAAAGGCTATACTATAAATGCAGTGGGGCAACGAGTGTTAACCAATCATATCCTGGGAAAACAGGGATATATGGTGTCATGGAATTTCTATAAAAATCATGAAATGTTCACATCCATATTTATAATGGAAAAGTAAAAAAGTATGATATTAATAAACAAATAGGTATTCTAATTCTCATAAAATTATCTAATGCACAGTTGAAAAATGAAGTTATAAATAAAACATTTGATACCATGAAAAGAGTTCACAATACATTAAGATATGAGAAAAGTTAAAATTTGATTTCTATTCATAGTGTGGAGGAAAACAGTGTAGACTTTTACAGCATATTAACACTGTTCAACTTGAAATGCTGAACGGCAGAATGGCGTGTGTGTATGGTGGTGGTGTGTGTGTACTTTTCCTTTACTTAATCATATTTTCTAGCTTGATTCATTCTTACTAGTCAGCAGTTTAGGGAGTCCTGTAAAAAGTCTTTAAAAAGTTACTTGTGGACTTGAACAAGGTTTTTAACTAGTGAATTCAGCTGAAGGGCAGCTCAGAGTCAAAGAAGAATAATTCTTCCCAAACGTATAGCACTTCCACTTTAAAGAGCTTTCATGTGCATTATCTGATTTGATCTACTCAACAGCAGACAGGTATTATAATTCTCATTTTACAGTTTCAGATTTGGAATTTCTGAAAGATTAACTTAATTGCCCAAAGTCAAAAAGATGTTTGGAGATAAGGTGGGAATATAGTTCCTGTCTCTCAACACTGAGTCCAAATTTCTTTCAAAGGTAGATTCTTGGCGCCCTCCTGGCTCGCTGGCTGTGACCTGAAATTTTATTACAGACAGCGCTGAGGGGCTGCTATTGGGTTAGAGGGGATCTCTGGAAAATTTGTCTTGAAACTTCATATGCACTACTGATGTACTTAGCAGATTGGGTCTTGCCTGATCACCAGAAAAGTAAAACACTGAATTTAATAAAAATTCAATGCTAGTCACATAATCTGAAGGCTTGATTGTGTCTGAAGGGTGTAACATTTAAGATTTATTTTTCTTCCTGGTAAGATTTACTCCAATTCTATTTTATATAGTTTAAAGTATTAGCTTAGCTTTTCCCCCATAAACAAAAACACAGGGTCACAAGCCTTCTATTCATTTATAATAAACTTGCTATCATTATTAATGTATCTTAGGGGATGTTCATAAAGAGTGTGTGGGTGGGTGAAAGGAGTTAAGCATTAGTTTGGCTTCCTTGATGGCTCACCTGTAAAGAACTGGCCTGCAATGCAGGAGACACAGGAGATGCTAGTTCGATCCCTGGGTGGGGGAGATGCCCTGGAAGAGGAAATGTCAACCCACTCCAGTATTCTTGCCTGAGAAATTCCATGGACAGAAGAGACTGGTCGGCTACAGTCCATGAGGTCACAAAGAGTCGGACACGACTGAGCGACTGAACAGGCAGGCACACACGTAAGCATTAATTTAGCCTTTGCATGCCCTCTGCTTATGACTCAGAAATGTGCATCTTCTCATTTAGGTTTGTGAGCATACTGTTTGTCAGGGCTCAAATCTAGCCAGGAATATTTAATTAATCAGTTAGAAACATGAAGATCTGCCATTGTTATTTCTTTGGAAGTTAAATGCTAAATTTGTGAGTGATGGAAAAGAGTTATGGGATAAATCCCTAATATATGTTTCCTGATGCTTATTCTAATGAATATAAAGCTTCCTGACTCCTGTTCATTATGTATATTTTTGAGTTAGAGCAGACACTTAATTTCATATTTAAATAATTGCTTTGAATAATCACAGAATTAAAGGACAGTCACTCACATCTGCATAATTTCTAGTCTTGAAATCTGACAACCTAGTCTCAGAGACCTGGCCTCAATTTATATTGTTGATGTTTAATAGTTAGTATTCCTTTGAAATTTATAGCAAATATTTCATAAATTATTCTCAGTAGACTTTATGTCAGGTACTTAATAGTTTATGTTGTTCTGAGACCTTATAATTTGCAGATGGCATTTAAAATGGTTGTCTGACTACAGATTCAGGTAGGAAGGGAGAGGATATTGTAAGCTAATTCCAGGAAAGTTTTTCTATTAATGTATGCACTTATTTTTGATATTTTGTTGTCTTTTCATTTGCCGAGAGTAAACAAATAAAATCAGATTTTGTTTTACAACATGAAGCAAAGAAATGTGGATGCAGTAGACAAAAGTGTATAAATCTCGACTGAGCACCATGGTTCAAATCTCAGCTTCCCCAATTAGCAGATGAATGAATTAGGGCAAATTAGACTTACATTTCTCATTTGATTTCCTAATTTTAAAAAGACCCAATTTGTGAAGTTGTTCTTCCCATCTGGTGTTAGCAGTAAAGATCCTGCCTGTCAATGCAGGAGACATAAGAGACACGGGTTCTATCCCTGGATTGGGAAGATCCCCTGGAGGATGGCATAGCAACCCACTTCAGTATTCTTGCCTGGAGAATTCCATGAACAGATGAGTCTGGTGGATTGCAGTCCATGGGGTTGCAAAGAGTCAGACATGACTTAGCTACTGATTAGCAACAAACGGCTTTCTATTAGGCTACAACAGCAGAGTTAAATAGTTGCAAGAGATATTATATGGCCCACAAACCCTAATATGCCTGTTTCTTTATGAAAATATATATATTTAAATGTTGAATCACTATGTTGTACACCATAGTACACTATGTTGTACTATGAAACTAATGTAACATTGTATGTCAATTTTACTTCAATAAGAAAGAAAGGTTTGCTCCCTTCTGAAGCCTGGCATGCTGCAGTCCATGGGATCACAAAGAGTCGGACATGACTGAATGACCTGAACTGATCAACCTAAACTCACTGATTTAAAAAAATGGAGGAAAAGAAGAAGTAAAACTCTCACTATTTGCAGATGACATGATCCTCTACATAGAAAACCCTAAAGACTCCACCAGAAAATTACTAGAACTAATCAATGACTATAGTAAAGTTGCAGGATATAAAATCAACACACAGAAATCCCTTGCATTCCTATACACTAATAATGAGAAAACAGAAAGAGAAATTAAGGAAACAATTCCATTCACCATTGCAATGGAAAGAATAAAATACTTAGGAATATATATACCTAAAGAAACTAAATACCTATATATAGAAAACTATAAAACACTGGTGAAAGAAATCAAAGAGGACACTAATAGATGGAGAAATATACCATGTTCATGGATTGGAAGAATCAATATAGTGAAAATGAGTATACTGCCCAAAGCAATTTATAGATTCAATGCAATCCCTATCAAGCTACCAACAGTATTCTTCACAGAGCTAGAACAAATAATTTCACAATTTGTATGGAAATACAAAAAACCTCGAATAGCCAAAGCAATCCTGAGAAGGAAGAATGGAACTGGAGGAATCAACCTACCTGACTTCAGGCTCTACTACAAAGCCACAGTTATCAAGACAGTATGGTACTGGCACAAAGACAGAAATATAGATCAATGGAACAAAATAGAAAGCCCAGAGATAAATCCATGCACATATGGACACCTTGTCTTTGACAAAGGAGGCAAGAATATACAATGGATTAAAGACAATCTCTTTAACAAGTGGTGCTGGGAAATCTGGTCAACCACTTGTAAAAGAATGAAACTAGAACACTTTCTAACACCATACACAAAAATAAACTCAAAATGGATTAAAGATCTAAACGTAAGACCAGAAACTATAAAACTCCTAGAGGAGAACATAGGCAAAACACTCTCTGACATACATCACAGCAGGATCCTCTATGACCCACCTCCCAAGATATTGGAAATAAAAGCAAAAATAAACAAATGGGATCTAATTAACCTTAAAAGCTTCTGCACATCAAAAGAAACTATTAGCAAGGTGAAAAGACAGCCTTCAGAATGGGAGAAAATAGTAGCAAATGAAGCAACTGACAAACAACTAATCTCAAAAATATACAAACAACTCCTACAGCTCAACTCCAGAAAAATAAATGACCCAATCAAAAAATGGGCCAAAGAACTAAATAGACATTTCTCCAAAGAAGACATACAGATGGCTAACAAACACATGAAAAGATGCTCAACATCACTCATTATCAGAGAAATGCAAATCAAAACCACTATGAGGTACCATTTCACACCAGTCAGAATGGCTGCGATCCAAAAGTCTACAAATAATAAATGCTGGAGAGGGTGTGGAGAAAAGGGAACCCTCTTACACTGTTGGTGGGAATGCAAACTAGTACAGCCACTATGGAGAACAGTGTGGAGATTCCTTAAAAAAACTGGAAATAGAACTGCCTTATGATCCAGCAATCCCACTGCTGGGCATACACACTGAGGAAACCAGAAGGGAAAGAGACACGTGTACCCCAATGTTCATCGCAGCACTGTTTATAATAGCCAGGACATGGAAGCAACCTAGATGTCCATCAGCAGATGAATGGATAAGAAAGCAGTGGTACATATATACAATGGAGTATTACTCAGCCATTAAAAAGAATACATTTGAATCAGTTCTAATGAGGTGGATGAAACTGGAGCCTATTATACAGAGTGAAGTAAGCCAGAAGGAAAAACACCAATACAGTACACTAATGCATATATATGGAATTTAGAAAGATGGTAACAATAACCCTGTGTACGAGACAGCAAAAGAGACACTGATGTATAGAACAGTCTTATGGACTCTGTGGGAGAGGGAGAGGGTGGGAAGATTTGGGAGAATGGCATTGAAACATGTAAAATATCATGTATGAAACAAGATGCCAGTCCAGGTTCGATGCACGATACTGGATGCTTGGGGCTAGTGCACTGGGATGACCCAGAGGGATGGTATGGGGAGGGAGGAGGGAGGAGGGTTCAGGATGGGGAACACAGGTATACCTGTGGTGGATTCATTTTGACATTTGGCAAAACTAATACAATTATGTAAAGGTTAAAAATAAAATAAAATTTTAAAAAATGGAGAGAACAAAAACTATCAAAAATGTTGTAAAATTTCCAACAGGTGATGATTTTCAAGAAATCAAAAGCATAGAAATAATAGAAGATAACTTTATTAAATTAAAAAATAAAAAGATAATAGCAACAAGAATTATGTTTCTCTTTATGATAGAGTACATTGTAGCAGAGACTTCTTCCAGAGGCTCAGCAGTCAAGAAACTGCCTGCAATGCAAGATTCACAGGAGATGCAGTCTCAGCCCCTGTGCTAGGAAGATCTCTGGGAGAAGTAAAAAGGCAACCCACTCCAGTATTCTTGCCAGAAAAATCCCATGGACATAGAAGCCTCATGGGATACAGTTCTTTGGGTCACAAAGAGTCTGACATGGACTATCACCTTAACACCTGGTCTGACATGCTAAGACCTAGAAAGGTAGACACCAATTGTGGGTGAAGTATACAATAAAAAAGAGTCATAATACTTGCAACCCAGAGTTTTAAAAGCTCCCTTTCTGATTGAAATAATTTTATCTGCTGATACTATGCTTAATAGAGGAGAAACCTACAATGGAGAAAGATAGACTAGACAGAAGTTCTAATATATGTTATAATAGTGTGTAGTGGTTAACATAAAATTACAAAACAAGGAGAAAAAAAGGCATATAAAGCAAGAGAAACTAAAATAAAAATAAATCATATACTGGCTGTATACTAAATTATAATGATTTTTGTAGTGCAATAAATGGTTCAAACACTCCAATTAAAGTACAGAAAATAATAAAATTGGATTAAAGGAAAAAGGAACACATGCTGCTTACCAGACATGCATTTTAAATGTGAGAGCATTAAAAATGGCAATTTAATGGATGAAAAACAACATGCCAGGAACTAACTGAAAGAGTGGCCGTTGACATTCTAGGAATCAGCAAACTCAAATGGACTGGAATGGGTGAATCTAACTCAGGTGACCATTATATCTACTACTGTGGTAAGAATCTCTTAGACAAAATGGAGTAGCCCTCACAGTCAACAAAAGAGTCCAAAATGAAGTACTTGGGTGCAATCTCAAAAATGACAGAATGATCTCTGTTTCCAAAGCAAACCATTCAATATCACAGTAATCCAAGCCTATGCCCCAACCAGTAATGCTGAAAAAGCTGAAATTGAATGGTTCTATGAAGACCTACAAGACCTTCTAAAACTTACACCCCAAAAAGATGTCCTCTTCATTATAGGGGGCTGGAATGCAAAAGTTGGAGGTCAAGAGATACCTGGAGTAACAGGGAAATTTGGCCTTGGAGTACAAAAAGAACCAGGGCAAAGGCTAACAGAGTTTTGCCAAGGGAACGCACTGGTCATAGAAAACACCATCTTCCAACAACACAGAGAAGACTCTACACAAGGACATCACCAGATGGTCAACACTGAAATCAGACTGATTATATGTTTTGCAGCCAAAGATGGAGAAGCTCTATACAGTCAGCAAAAACAAGACTGCAGCTGACTATGGCTGACTATGGTTCAGAACACCTTATTGCAAAATTCAGACTTAAATTGGAGAAAGTAGGGAAATTCACTAGACCATTCAGGAATGACCTAAGTCAAATCCCTTATGATTATACAGTGGAAGTGACAAATAGATTCAAGGAATTAGATCTGATAGAGTGCCTGAGAAACTATAGACGGAGGTTTGAGACATTGTATAGGAAGCACTGATCAAGACCATCTCCAAGAAAAAGAAATACAAAAAGGCAAAATGGTTGTCTAAGGAGGCCTTACAAAAAGCTGAAAAGATAAGAGAAGCTAAAGGCAAAGGAGAAAAGGAAGGATATACACATTTGAATGGAGAGTTCCAAAGACTAGCAAGGAGAGATTGGAAAGCCTTCCTCAGAGATCAATGCAAAGAAATAGAGGAAAACAATAGAATGGGAAAGACTAGAGATCTCTTCCAGAGAAGGCAATGGCACCGCACTCCAGTACTCTTGCCTGGAAAATCCCATGGCTGGAGGAGCCCGGTAGGCTGCAGTCCATGGGGTTGGACACGACTGAACGACTTCACTTTCACTTTTCACTTTCATGCATTGGAGAAGGAAATGGCAACCCACTCCAATGTTCTTGCCTGGAGAATCCCAGAGACAGGGGTGCCTGGTGGGCTGCTGTCTATGGGGTCGCATAGAGTTGAACACGACTGAAGTGATTTAGCAGCAGCAGAGATCTCTTCAAGAAAATTAGAGATACCAAGGGAACATTTCATGCAAAGATGGGCACAATAAAAGACAAAAATGGTGTGGACCTAACAGAAGCAGAAGATATGAAGATGAGGTGGCAAGAATACACAGAAGAACTGTACAAAAAGATCTTCATGACCCAGATAACCACGATGATGTGATCACTCATCATGAGTTAGACATCCTGTGAATGTGAAGTCAAGTGGGCCTTAGGAAGCATCACTATGAATAAAACTAGTGGAGGCGATGGAATTCTAGTTGAGCTATTTCAAATCCTAAAAGATGATGCTGTTAGGGTGCTGCTCAATGTGCCAGCAAATTTGGAAAACTCAGCAGTGGCCACAGGACTGGAAAAAGTTAGTTTTCATTCCAATCCCAAAGAAAGGCAATGCCAAAGAATGTTCAAACTACCACACAATTGCACTCATCTCACACAATGGCAAAATAATGCTCAAAATTCTCCAAGCCAGGCTTCACCAGTACGTGAACTGTGAACTTCCAGATGTTCAAACTGGATTTAGAAAAGTCAAAGGAGCTAGAGATCAAATTTTTAACATCCATTGGATCATAGAAAAAGCAAGAGTCCAGAAAAGCATCTACTTCTGCTTTATTGACTATGCCAAAGCCTTTGACTGTGTGGATCACAACAAAGTGTGGAAAATTCTTAAAGAGATGAGAATACCAGACCACCTGACCTGCCTCCTGGGAAATCTATATGCAGGTCAAGAAGGAACAGTTTAAACTGGACATGGAACAATGGATTGGTTCCAAGTTGGGAAAGGAATATGTCAATGCTGTATATTGTCACTCACTTACTTAACTTAGATGCAGAGTATATCATGAGAAATGCCAGGCTGGACAAGGCACAAACTGGAATCAAGATTCCCAGGAGAAATATCAATAACCTCAGATATGCAGATGATACCACCCTTATGGCAGAAAGCAAAGAAGAACTTAAGAGCCTCTTAATGAAAGTGAAAGAGGAGACTGCAAAAGTTGGCTTAAAACTCAACATTCCAAAAAATAAGATCAAGGAATCAGGTCCCATTACTTCCTGGCAAATAGATGGGGAAACATTGGAAACAGTAAGAGACTGTATTTTTTAGTGCTCCAAAATCATTACAGATGGTGACTGCAGCCATGAAATTAAAAGACACATGCTCCTTGAAAGAAAACCTATGACCAACCTAGATAGCATATTAAAAAGCAGAAACTTTCTTTTACTGACAAAGTCCATCTAGTCAAAGCTATGGTTTTTCCATTAGTCTTATATGGATGTGAGAGTTGGACTATAAAGAAAGCGGAACACCAAAGAATTGATGCTTTTGAACTGTGGTGTTGGAGAAGACTCTTGAGAGTCCCTTGGACTGCAAGGAGATCCAACCAGTCCATCCTAAAGGAAATCAGTCCTGAATATTCATTGGAAGGACTGATGCTGAAGCTGAAACTCCCAATACTTTGGCCACCTGATATGAAGAAGGGAGTTATTGGAAAAGACCCTGATGCTGGGAAGGATTGAAGGCAGGAGGAGAAAGGGACAACAGAGGATGAGATGGTTGGATGGCATCACCAGCTCGATGGACATGAGTTTGAGCAAGCTACGGGTGTTGGTGATGGACAGGGAAGCCTGGTGTGCTGCAGTCCATGTGGTCGCAGAGAGTCAGACGTGGCTGAATAACTGAACTGAACTAAAAGAGAGTTGGCTTGAATATATTAATAGTTGTGTGTGTGTTCAGTTGCTCAGTCATATCCAACTCATTGCAGATCCATGGACTGTAGCCTACCAGGCTCCTCTGGCAAGAATACTGGAGTGAGTTGCCATTTCCTTCTCCAGGGAATCTTCTCAACCCAGGTATTAAACCTGTGTCTCTTGCATCTCCTGTATTGGCAGGCAGATTCTTTAACACTAGTGGCACCTGGGAAGTCCATATTAATATATCACAGTCTAAGAGAAAAGTTCTGCTAGAAACAAAGAAGTGGCTTACACAATAATAAAAGGGTTAATCTACCTATGGAGAAGGCAATGGCACCCCACTCCAGTACTCTTGCCTGGAAAATCCCATGGGCAGAGGAGCCTGGTAGGGTGCAGTCCATGGGGTCTCGAAGAGTCGGACACAACTGAGTGACTTCACTTTCACGTTTCACTTCATGCATTGGAGAAGGAAATGGCAACCCACTCCAGTGCTCTTGCCTGGAGAATCCCAGGGACAGTGGAGCCTGGTGGGCTGCCATCTATGGGGTCGCACAGAGTCGGACACGACTGAAGCAACTTAGCAGCAGTAGCAGCAGCAGCAATCTACCTATATCATATTAAACTTCTATATAAATATTGCTTTGAAATACATAAAATAAAGTTGTAAGAACTAAAAAAAAATAGAAAAATACACAGTATGGTAGAAGATTATTAGTATACTTTATTGAATAAGTGATAGAACAAGTAAACAAACCAACTGTAATCTTTGTTAAACAATATCTTAAAAAGATCTGTAGGAAATATACTTAATAGTAAAATCTTAAAAGCTTCCGCCCCAGATACTGGGTCAGCAAAGGAGACTATTATCACTACTGAAGTTACTTGCCAATGCAATGAGGTAAAGGGAAAGGAATTCAAAGTGTAAGGATTGGAGGTAGAAATTACAATTTTATTTACAGTTGACATAATTGTTTACAATTACATAATTTTAATTCAAAAAGAATCTACCAAATATTAAAACTAATAAGTAAATGTATCAAAGTTGCTTGATACAAGGTTCTTATAAAACATTAATTGTATTTCTCTGTACCAGTAACAAATGAAAAGGAAATAAAATTTGAATAATGATACTTTTTATGCTGGCTGCTAAACATCAAATCCTTAATAATAATTATAATAAAAGATTTCAAGACTCCTACTCTGAAATATACAAAACTATGGAAAAATTTTAAAGAATTAAATAAATGGAGCCACATTATGCTTATAAATTATAACAATGGGCTTCACTGGTGGCTCAGACGGTAAAGCCTCTGCCTACAATGCAGGAGATCTGGGTTCAATCCCTGGGTAGGAAAGGTCTGCTGGAGAAGGAAATGGCAACCCAGTCCAGTATTCTTGCCTGGAAAATTGCATGGATGGAGGAGCCTGGTAGGCTACAAGTCCATGGGGTCGCAAAGAGTTGGACACAACTGAGCGACTTCACTTTCTTTCTTTACATAGGTGTTAATTCTCTCCAAATTGATTTATGTATTAAATACATTTCCAGTTAGAACAGATTAATTATATTATTATATACATTTTTTGTATTAGGGAAGAGTGAAGAAAGTTTATGTTTTAAAATGTATATCGAAATTAAAAAAGACAAGAATATTCAAAACAATCTTGAGGAAAAACAGAGTTAAAGAAATTGCAAAACCAGAAAGCAAGACATTACAATGTCATAGAAATTCACATAGAGCTTTTAAAAACAGACTACTGGAACAGATTAGAGAGATCATAGTCATAAGTTTATCTCATATGAGACAAGATGACACTATAGTTAATAGGGAGAGAATGATAATTTTAATAAATGATGCTCAGTTAACTGATACCCATATATAAAAAATGTAATGTTGACCTTATCTCACATTAAGTGCTAACATCAGTTCCCAGTAAATTGTAGATCTACATTTGAAACCCAAAACAATAAAGCTTTCAAAAGGAAAAGAAATGCATTAGTGACCTTGTAGTAGGACAGAAAAGCAGTAACCAAGAAAGGAAAAATATTAATAAATTAATCTCAATTAAAATTTAGAAGCAGTGTTTATTAGAAGAAACTATTCAAGAGTAAAAAGTCAGAGTAAGGGAAGATATCTACAATGGGAAAAAAACCAACGACAAATGACCCAGGCAGAATATATAAAAATAACTACAAATAATTAATAACAGGAGAAAGCTAATTAAGTTTAAATTGGAAAAAAGACTTGAACAGATAGTTCACAAAAGAGTACATCAAAATGGTATGTAAACATACGAAAATGTACTCGACGTCATTAATCGTCAGGGAAATGTAAATAAAACTATAACACAAGGCTACTGCACATGTACTGAGCAAATGTCAAACTAACATCAAGCAGGGCTGAGAAGTGAGACATCTAAGGTGCAAATTTTGAGAAAGAGCGTACTTTTATATTTGATCGATGCACAGTCTGCACAAATCCGAAGGTGAGTGCCTCCTTTCATTTTGTGCTCTTGGCATCTAAATCTTAAGGAGAAACCCTCTTAGGTTCATGCAATAGATTAGAGTACAGAACTCAATAGAACTCAATGAGAGTGAGCACTTTCTTAAGTTTTCAACCCTACTTGCCTCTACCCAGTTGTGACCCTGATGGTTACAACTGGGTAGAGGCATGTACCCATTGTGAGGATAGGAATCAGTGGAAGTATTTCATTGGCACAACCACCTTGATAGAATTGTTGACATATTTACTAAAGATACATATCTGCATACCTATGACATAGCTAGTCTGTGCTCTGCTTAGTCGTTCAGTCGTGTCCAGCTCTTTGCGGCCCCATGGACTGTAGCCCTCCAGGCTCCTCTGTCCATGGGGATTCTCCAGGCAAGAATACTGGAGTGAGTTCCTATGCCCTCCTCCAGGTAGCTAGCCTAACTTTTGTTATTATACTCAAGACAAACTAATTCATGTTTCTCAAATGTCAAGTATGAGGATTCTCATGACAGCAAAATTTCTAAAACAAAATGTAACGTTTCCAAAAAACAAATGTAATATTCATCAAGAGAAGAATATGTGAATACTCTGTTGTGTGATAGTTCAATGGAATAATATTCAAGGATGGAAATGAGCAAAATGCCACTAGACACAGCATCATATGTAATTAATCTCACAAATATAATGTTGAGTGAAAACAGGCAAACACAATGGATCATATTTATCGATTTAGAATAATTTTAAAAGAAGGTGCAATATACTGGTAGGATTAGAATTCAGAAAAGTGATTACTTTTGGGAAATAATTTACTGTGAAGAGGACAAAAGGAACTTCTGAAATGCAAGTGATATCATATAAGTTGACCTGAAGAGAGTGAAAACTGTGAACATTTAGTCAGCTGTGCACTTATTATTGGGACAATTTTTGTTATTGTTCCTTGCAGGTCTATTGATTCTGGCTTCTTATACTTGAAACTCTATCACTAGGAACATGGGAGTTTAGGATTTGTATGCCCTTTTAATGGCCTGTAACTATCATGAAATGATGCTCATTATTTTCAGTAACACTATTTACTTTGATATTGAAAATACACAACCTTGATTTCTTTTGGCAGTTATGAGCGTGATACATCTTTTTCCATCATTTTACTTTTAACCTGTTTGCTTCTTTAAAGTGTGTTTCTTGCAAGGAATCTATAGTAAGTTCTTAATGTGTTGTTAATTTAACAATTTCTGCCTTTTTAATAGAATTTTTAGATAATTTACACTTAATATGATCATTTATATGATTGTGTTTACCATCTTGCTATTTTTTTTCTACTTGTCTCATTATGTTCTTTATTGCACTTTCCCTGTTTGTCACACTTTTATGGATTGATTGAATATTGTGTTTTTATTATATCTTTATTTACTCACTACTTAACTAATATCAACAGAGTACTTAGTCCTGTTAGTATATCAGAGGCTTTTTTAGGATTTATTAGGGTTTATTCATCTTTTAATACATATTTACATGTATTACATATGTTTACATATGTTTAACTTATCAGAGTCTAAACCCTACTAAAATTACTTTACATATGTTTAACTTATCAGAGTCTAAACCCTACTAAAATTACTTCTCACATAGTAGAAAACTCATACAAAAATATACTATAAATTTTCCTCTCCTGGTTTTGTGATTTTTCTGTCATACATTTTATTGCTACATATATTATAAACCCCACAGCCCTATTTTTGCCTTAAGATTTATGCAAATTTTATAAATATATTTATTCTGGTAAAAAGTTTACTAAAATGAGAGAAAGCTTTAATATCACATATATCTAAAGTTAAAATCAATTTTATTAAATATCCATTGTGGTTAAAATATTTTGAAATTCTAAGAAAAACAGTTGTTTAGTTGCTAATTCATGTTCGACTCTTTTGTGAGCCCAGGCTCCTCTGTCCATGGTATTTTTCAGGCAAGAATACTGGAGTGGTTCCCATTTCCTTCTCCAGGAGATCTTCCTGACAGACCCAGGGATTGAACCCATGTCTCCTGTTTGACAGGTAGGTGCTTTACCACTGAGCCACCAGGAAAGCTAAAAAAAATCAGCAAACACTTAAAACTGAATCACATAATCAAATGAAAACCCTACATGTGAAAACAGGTAGCTTGCTAACAAAACAGCATTTAAAGTGCAACCTACAATTCTAACAGAAGCCCAACTACACTTATCAGAAAACAAAGTACTAGTCAGGAACGAAGGAACTAGGAATTCAGTTCAAGCAGTAAGAAATAGAAGTTAGTAAACCCAAAGAAAGCAGCAGAAATAGTTGATAAAAACAATGAAAAAAAGTAAAAACTGATTGAAAGAAAAGATTTGAACATGAGACTAAAGACTAGTTTCTAAAAAGACACTATAGACAAAATCTGAGAAGTATGATGAAGAAAAAGAAAGATGAAAATAAGCACTGAATGTAAGGTAGGTATACTGACAAATTTAACATGTTTTTAAAGTATTGAAAGGGTATGATGAAATATACTTGATTAAATCCATAAAACTTGATCAAACGAACTAATCTTCAAAATATTTTAAACACTAGATTTTGAAGAGGAAAATTTAAAAATCCATTAGATTATATTTTTAATATATTGAAATGGAATCCCAAGCCTTACCCCCCACCACCATGACAAAAAAAGTAAAAAATTTTAAATTCAACAAGATAGATGCTATTGTGGCTGTGGAGTAACAGGTAACTTCATGTATTTATGGTGGAAGTGAGAGCTGGAAGTCATGGTTTTAGAAAATAATCTATTATTTGAAATAAAATCAAATACACATGTACTTAAATAGCATTGTATATATAAATATGGAAGGCTACCCCACTGGCTTAGCAGTAAAGAATCCGCTTTACTGGAGAGAGGCAGGACACACATGTTTGACCCCTGGATTTGGACAACCCCCTGGAGGAGGGCACGGCAACCCATTTCAATATTCATACATCCATACATGACCACTGGAAAAACCATAGTTTTTCTGTATGGACCTTTGTCAACAAAGCAATGTGTTTGCTTCTTAATATGCTGGTTGGTCATATCTTTTGGTCATAATATCTAGGTTGGTCATAGGTTTTCTTCCAAGGAGCAAGCGTCTTTTAATTTCATGGCTGCAGTCACCGTCCACAGTGATTCTGAAGTCCAAGAAGATAAAATCGGTCACTGTTTCCACTTTTTCCCATCTATTTGCCATGAAGTGATGGGGCCGGATGTCATGATCTTAGTTTTTTGAATGCTAATTTTAAGGCAGCTTTTTCATTCTCCTCTTTCACCCTCATCAAGAGGCTCTTTAGTTCCTCTTTGCTTTCTGCCATTAGAGTGATTTCATCTGCATATCTGAGGTTATTGATATTTCTCCCAGCAATCCTGATTCCAGCTTAAGAGTCATCCATCCTGGCATTTCACATAATGTACTCTGCATATAAGTTAAATAAGCAAGATGACAATTTACAGCCTTGACGAACAAGATTATTTATAATATGTAATGACTGAAAAAAGTTCAAAGCTCCTTGTTATTCTCAGATGATAGATGAAATCTCTACAGAAGATTATTTATTAGGATGAACAAGGTCAGCAAGAATGTTAGATTAGTATATACTATAATATAAAATAATAATGGAAAATAATCAGAGTCCTATAGATCAGCAACAACAATAAGTTATGCAATTAGAAAGATTACATCTTATGGTTGCTGGGGTGGGAGGGATAGTTTGGGAGTTTGGGATGGTCACGTATACACTGGTATTTTCAAAATGGAAAGCCAACAAGGACCTATTGTATAGCACAGGGGAAAAACAAAGATTACATATGAAACAGCAAAAATAAATCAAGTAATGATCTTGTAATATATTTAACAAAACTATGAATGATCTTTCAGAGTAAAAATATAAAATTTAACTAAAGGGCTTTTAAAAAGACCAAAATGAGCATAGATCTATACCATAGTAAATTGGAAGAATCAATATAACAAAACGGTCAATTCTTACCATATTATTCCAAAAGTTAAAAGCAAACTTAATTACTGTTAAATGTCAAAAGGGTTTTTCTTAGGATTTAAGAATCTATTCCTAAAATTCATATAAAGAAATAAAAAACCAAGCACCCAATATACTTCTTGAAACAGTGAAAAGGTTAAAAGGCAATGGAACTATGGATAGTTAAGATTTCAAATATGTATGATGCTCAGGCTCTCAACTTATGTTACATCAGGATTTTTCAACATTGATACTTGTAACATTTTGGACCAGATAATTCCTTGTTGGGGGCAAAGTGTCCAATGCATTATAGAATGTTTAGTAGTATCCTTGGCTTCTACTTCTGCAGTAATGACAACCAAAAATGTCTCCAAACATTGCCAAATGCTCCCTGAGGTGGGGAAATCACCCTGGTTGAGCATCACTGTGCTGTGGTGCTGTACTAAGTCTCTACAGTTGTAACCAACTCTTGGTAACCCCATGACTGTAGCCTGCTAGGCTCCTCTGTCCTTGGGATTCTCCAGGCAAGAATACTGGAGTGGGTTGTCATGCCCTCCTTCAGGGCATCTTTCCAACTCAGGGATCAAACGCGAGTCTTTTAAGTCTCCTGCATTGGAGGATTCTTTACCACGAGCTGCTGCTGTTGCTGCTAAGTCGCTGCAGTCCTGTCCCACTCTGTGCGACCCCATAGACGGCAGCCCACCAGGCTCCACTGTCCCTGGGATTCTCCAGGCAAGAACACTGGAGTGGGTTGCCATTTCCTTCTCCAATGCATGAAAGTGAAAAGTGAAAGTGAAGTCGCTCAGTCCTGTCTGACTCTTTGCGACCCCATGGACCACAGCCTACCAGGCTCCTCTATCCATGGGATTTTTCACTAGCACAACCTGGGAAATAATTTAAACCATTTAATACTAGCATAGGTGTGGACAAGCATATTAATTATCATTACAAAGAGGAAAGAAGAATCAGACCAACCTGCAGAGGAATTTGGGATGTATAGAAGTGCTATTACAAGTTAATGGGGAAAATTTAGTAGAGAATACTGCAACAATTAGAAAATTATAGAAAATGATAAATCACATAGATTTATGCCTTCTATACAAAAATAAATCCCTGGTTTTTAAAAAAAAATTATGTGAAGATTTGAATATAAAATTAAAGCAGTACACAAACATTAACAGTATTTTCATTTCTATAAAGCAACACTTCAGACATATATTTAAGAAGGCATTTAAAAATATATTTACTTTGGCACAGTCTGTCATTGCAAAAATATGCAAACAGTTTTACTCTCCATCATTAAGAGAAATAAACTTCATATACCATTCAATACTATGTATCTGTTAAAATAAAATAACTGGATCTAAAATTATCACCATGAATAAACCTCAAACATATAATACCAAGAACAGAAAGCAAGTTGCAAAGTGATACTAAGATTAAGATATTTTATATCTTAAATGTTAAAACCTTCAAAACAATAATATATATTGTATATAGTTGCCAACAAATGTATTAAATATATAGAACCCCATAAGGGAAATTTCTTACCTTTCTGAGAAGGTAGGGAAGGCAATGAGATGATATGGGATTTTAATTAGACGCTTATATAAGTCTACAATTAAAAAAAAAGAATCCTAAATAAAAGGTGGCAAAATTTTAATAGATGTTAGTACTTGACATCAAACATTAAAATTTATGTTTCTATGTATGAAAATGTGCTGTTAAAAATAAAGAAGAATTATTGGTTCTGTCATATTGATTAAATATATTTTTAATGTCTAATGGAAGGAAAGCTATGACAAACCTAGAGAGCATATTAATACTCAGAGACATCACTTTGCCAACAAAGGTCTGTATAGTCAAAGCTATTGTTTTTCCAGTAGTCATGTATGGATGTAGGAGCTGGACCATAAAGAAGACTGAGCACCAAAGAATTTATGCTTTCGAATTGTGCTGGAGAAGACTCTTGAGAGTCTCTTGGACAGTAGAGAGATCAAACCAGTACATCCTAAAGGAAGTCAACCCTGAATATCCATTGGAAGGACTGTTGCTGAAACTGAAACTCCAATACTTTGGCCTCCTGATGTGAAAGGCTGGCTCACTGGAAAAGACCTTGATTCTGGGAAAGGTTGAAGGCAGGAGGAGAAGGGAATGACAGAGGACAAGATGGTTGGGTGGCATCACCAACTCAATGGACGTGAGTTTGAGCAAGCTCCAGGAGCTGGTAAAAGACAAGGAAGCCTGGCATACTGCAGTTCATGGGGCCGCAAAGAGTTGGACATGGTTTAGCGACTGAACAACAACAAAGGGATAAAATTAAATCTATAGAAATAAAAAAAATAATTAAAATGAATGACTGAAAGGCCATTCATAACCTTCAATGATGTCTTGCCATCTGCATTCTTCCCCCTATAAAACTGTCCTTGCACAAAGGCAGGATATTCTCTGGTTTTACTAATAGAATTTCCACATGCCTCAATATGGATGTGGATTTGCCTTTTCTTGTTTTGAAGAGATTTGCTTGTTAGATCATTATTACAATACATGTACTCAAAGCTTTTTTCTGTTTTGTTGTGTGACCTTTAGGCTAGGATGAATTAAAATCGTGTGACTTTTAGGCTAGGATGAATTAAAATTTAATTTCTACATTACAGATAATGGATAAGCCAATGTTGTTTTACTTCCTGTTTATCAATGAGCTTTCCCTCTCTTCTTCTCTTTCTCTTCACTCTTCCCTTCTTTTTCTCACCTCAGCCATTCCTCTCTGTTCTCATTTGCTTTAACATCCTTTCACCAGCCTTATCTCTCTCTTTCAAAGCCAAAATAATGATGCACATTATGCTCATCTGGGTCTCTCCCCACGTCTCTATTTCCAGAACAGATTTAACTTTAACCAGTGGGTCATTGATTAGATGTTTACACAGCCACACTGGATCTTTATTGCTCTATTCATTTATCTTATTCAGGGGAAATGGGATCAGTTCTACTTTAATTGTGTCATCTCTAAAGATAACAAGAACTCTTTTAAGGTTTGGGGAAAATATATAGTGGATCATGGATAATATTTCAAAATAGTTTTAAAAATATTTCAACAGGAGGCCTCCAACTTCCTTAACTTTTTTTATATTGAATCAAAAACAAAGTTAGAAAAAACAGAGTGCTGTTTATCTTGCTTTCCACAGTCTGAGTTAACACCTCCTTATTCATTAAGTAGATGCAGACACAAGACTCCAGTTGATGTCTCCTGTTTGTGTTTTTTTTTTTTCCTATTCAGGCTCCTCTTCTAAATCTCATATCCAGTCAAATTGTTGTCACTCTATTTTGGAGCTTCTCTTTCTTTATATTGTTTTCCGACTCAGATCTATAAACAGTAGGCGATGCCGTACCATTTACAAGTGTGAAATGTCTGACTGAAATGAACCCAGTTACCTCTCTCTTAGGAAATGCTTTGTTTCCATAGGGTACAGATCAGGTTTGAGTGGGGTTTGACAATGAGAGGGTCATTGCCACGGCCTCTGTGAAAATACTTGTAATCCACCCAGAGTCTGAATTGTCTTTGTCTCTCTGAGAAGCAAAATGGAGCCGATGAGTGTCCATGCTGCAATTTTACGATAGTATTCCTGACCAACAGAGCTCTATCGCTATGGAGACCAAGGTCTCTACTCAGTGCTCCTAGAGACAGCAGCAGAAGCAGTAGAAGAATCATGGCCGTTGAGAAAGATCCAATGCCAAACTTACAGAAAGCCTGGAAGTGAGGATAAATCCA
Source organism: Bos grunniens (assembly GCF_055505025.1). Lineage (NCBI taxonomy): Eukaryota > Metazoa > Chordata > Mammalia > Artiodactyla > Bovidae > Bos > Bos grunniens. Next base: position 52,525,212 of record NC_141185.1, on the reverse strand, counting down.
TCATGTGTTTCATTTCTCCCCATAAAACACTGAATAAACCTTTTGTGACATGTTGGTGAGTCCTTATTTGCAGTCAGAGGATGTTACTTTTTTTATTTTCTCTCTCTGTTAAGCTCAGTCATGTCTGACTCTTTGCAACTCTATGGACTGTAGCCCACCAGGCTCCTCTGTCCATGGGATTTTTCAGGCAAGAATACTGGAGTGGATTGCCATTTCCTCCTCTAAGGGATCTTCCCAAACCAGGGATTGAACCCGCATTCCTGATTTTCCTGAGTTGCAGCCAGATTCTTTACCACTGAGCTACCAGGGAAGCCATACCATTTTCTATTACAAATTGCAAATTCAGTTTTCAAATTCAATTATCCCAGAAACAGCTCACCAAACAACTTCGTAGTGTTTGAAAAGAAAGACAAGTAACACCCAGGTTTATAAAAACATATATAGATACAAAGCATTTTAGCCTTGGCAAAATTGAAAATAGTCAATTCCAGCTCTGGACTGGGGTAAGAGTCAGGAAGAAGGTTTTGGGTGAAAAGATGTATGATAGACTTGGATTTATGTGCTCTCTGGAATGGTATTCCAAAATGATCCTCCATGAGGGACTCTTTCTTTGTGTGTGTAACCAATTAGACTTGGGAAAGGGCTTCCCAGATGGCCCTGGTGGTAAAGAACCTGCCTGCCAATGCAGGAGACATAAGAGATGCATGTTGGATCCCTGGGTCGGAAAGATCCCCTGGAAGAAGACATGGCAACCTACTCCAGTATTCTTGCTTGAAGAATCCCATGGACAGAGGAGCCTGGTGGGCATAGGGTCACAGAGTCAGACATGACTGAAGTGACTTAGCACTCAGGAGACTTGGGAAAAACTGCATAATGCCCCTCATGCCTACAGATTTTTGAGGCATACTGGCACATCTAAGATTCCAGAAATAAAGAAATTGTTTACTTTGTTGAGTTAGCACTCCTCACCTTTGACCACAAAGCACTTTTCTTAAGAATCCTTATTAGCAGTTCTTGGAACTTTCATTTCACAAATTCACTTTGCAAAACAATGATGCAAAATAAACATACTTCAAATTGTGGAGAACATACCATTGAAAATATGACTCATATGTCAAGATAGGCTCTTCCCATGAACATCCACAGACATTTACAAAATGTATTTTGTGGCCAGCCTATATAGAACTTTGGTATTCCAAGTATGCTTCTTAGAACAGCAGCATGGCACCCTCCCCCACCCCCTCCACCCATTAAGCTTGTTAGAAATGCAGAACTCTGGCCCTGCCTCAGAGCTATTGAATCAAAATCTTGCATCATATACAGGAGCCCCATTTGATTCCTGTTCACACACACACACACAAAAGTTTGAGGAAGACTATTTTAGGAGACATTCTTTCTAAAATACACGAATTCTATCCCTTTCTGCATAAAGATTGAAAAACGAACTAAAATGAACACCAAGGTTCATGACATTTATATTTTTTAAGTTGAGCACTGAACAATTTTAGAGAGAAAAAAGTGTTAAAATATCATGTCAACTTTGAATAGGTGGCCGATTTGAATGAACACATATTAGGATTGAATTTGAATCAAAATAACTAGGTTGGTATGTATTATGAAACACGGGGATAGCAGGAGGCACTGCAAAACCAGAGCAAAGACTCAACTCTCACCTGTTTAGGACTTAAAGCAATTTACTTGTGAGAAAGGAAAGGTATTTAATAGCATATATGCAATATTGTCATATTGACACATTATACGATGGAGAAGCTCTATACAGTCAGCAAAAACAAGACCAGGAGCTGACTGTGGCTCAGACCATGAACTTCTTATTGCCAAATTCAGACTTAAATGGAAGAAAGTAGGGGAAACCACTAGACCATTCAGGTATGACCTAAATCAAATCCCTTATGATTATACAGTGGAAGTGAGAAATAGATTTAAGGGCCTAGATCTGATAGGTAGAATGCCTAATGAACTGTGGAATGAGGTTAGTGACATTATACAGGAGACAGGGATCAAGACCATGCCCATGGAAAAGAAATGCAAAAAAGCAAAATGGCTGTCTGGGGAGGCCTTACAAATAGCTGTGAAAAGAAGAGAAGCGAAAAGCAAAGGAGAAAAGGCGAGATATAAACATCTGAATGCAGAGTTCCAAAGAATAGCAAGAAAAGATAAGAAAGCCTTCTTCAGCGATCAATGCAAAGAAATCGAGGAAAACAACAGAATGGGAAAGACTAGGGATCTCTTCAAGAAAATCAGAGATACCAAAGGAACATGCAAAGATGGGCTCGATAAAGGACAGAAATAGTATGGACCAAAGGAACGTTTCATGCAAAGATGGACTCGATAAAGGATAGAAATGGTATGGACCTAACAAAAGCAGAAGATATTAAGAAGAGATGGCAAGAATACACAGAAGAACTGTACAAAAAAGATCTTCACGACCCAGATAATCACGATGGTGTGATCACTGACCTAGAGCCAGACATCCTGGAATGTGAAGTCAAATGGGGCTTAGAAAGCTTCACTACAAACAAAGCTAGTGGAGGTGATGGAATTCCAGTTAAGCTATTCCAAATCCTGAAAGATGATGCTGTGAAAGTGCTGCACTCAATATGCCAGCAAATTTGGAAAACTCAGCAGTGGCCACAGGACTGGAAAAGGTCAGTTTTCATTCCAATCCCAAAGAAAGGCAATTCCAAAGAATGCTCAAACTACCGCACGATTGCACTCATCTCACACGCTAGTAAAGTAATGCTCAAAATTCTCCAAGCCAGGCTTCAGCAATATGTGAACCGTGAACTTCCTGATGTTCAAGCTGGTTTTAGAAAAGGCAGAGGAACCAGAGATCAAATTGCCAACATCCTCTGGATCATGGAAAAAGCAAGAGAGTTCCAGAAAATCATCTAATTCTGCTTTATTGATTATGCCAAAGCCTTTGACTGTGTGGATCACAATAAACTGTGGAAAATTCTGAAAGAGATGGGAATACCAGAACACCTGATCTGCCTCTTGAGAAATTTGTATGCAGGTCAGGAAGCAACAGTTAGAATTGGACATGGAACAACAGACTGGTTCCAAATAGGAAAAGGAGTTCATCAAGGCTGTATATTGTCACCCTGTTTATTTAACTTATATGCAGAGTACATCATGAGGAACGCTGGACTGGAAGAAACACAAGCTGGAATCAAGATTGCCGGGAGAAATATCAATAACCTCAGATATGCAGATGACACCACCCTTATGGCAGAAAGTGAAGAGGAACTAAAAAGCCTCTTGATGAAAGTGAAAGAGGAGAGTGAAACAGTTGGCTTAAAGCTCAACATTCAGAAAACGAAGATCATGGAATTCGGTCCCACCACTTCATGCGAAATAGATGGGGAAACAGTGGAAACAGTATCAGACTTTATTTTTCTGGGCTCCAGAATTACTGCAGATGGTGACTTCAGCCATGAAATCAAAAGAGGGTTACTCCTTGGAAGGAAAGTTATGACCAACCTAGATAGCATATTCAAAAGCAGAGACATTACTTTGCCAACAAAGGTTTGTCTAGTCAAGGCTATGGTTTTTCCTGTGGTCATGTATGGATGTGACAGTTGGACTGTGAAGAAGACTGAGCGCTGAAGAATTGATGCTTTTGAACTGTGGTGTTGGAGAAGACTCTTGAGAGTCCCTTGGACTGCAAGGAGATCCAACCAGTCCTTTCTGAAGGAGATCAGCCCTGGGATTTCTTTGGAAGGAATGATGCTAAAGCTGAAACTCCAGTACTTTGGCCACCTCATGCAAAGAGTTGACTCATTGGAAAAGACTTTGATGCTGGGAGGGATTGGGGGCAGGAGGAGAAGGAGACGACAGAGGATGAGATGGCTGGATGGCATCACAGACTCGATGGACGTGAGTCTGAGTAAACTCAGGGAGTTGGTAATGGACAGGGAGGCCTGGCGTGCAGTGATTCATGGAGTCGCAAAGAGTCGGACATGACTGAGTGACTGATCTGATCTGATCTGATGTGTTTATTTAATTTTTATTAGAACATAGTTGGTTTGCAATATTGTGTTAGTTTCAGGTATACAGAAAAGTGACTATATATATATATATATACACATATATGGAGAGACAGAGCTTTTGTTGTTGTTGTTGTTGTTTAGTTGCTAAGTCATGGCCAACTCTTTTGCAACACTATGAACTATAGTCCGCCAGGCTCCTCTGTCCATGGGCTTTCCCAGGCAAGAACACTGGAGTGGGTTGCTATTTCTTTCTCCAGGAAATCTTCCCAACCCAGGTATCTAACTTACGTCTCCTGCATAGGCAGGCAGATTCTTTCCTACTAAGACACCAGGGAAGCCTATATATATATATATATATATACACACACACACACAGTTGAAGTTATTGTTGTAGTAGTTGTTATTGTTTAGTCCATAAGTCATGTCTGACTCTTGTAACTTTATGAACTGCAGCCACCAGGCTTCCCTGTCCTTGACCACCTCCTGGAGCTTGCTCAAACTCATGTCCATTGAGTTGGTGATGCCATCCAACCATCTCATTCTGTGTTGTCCCCTTCTCCTCCTGTCTTCAGTCTTTCCCAGCATCAGGGTCTTTTGCAAAGAGTCAGCTCTTCATATCAGGTGGCCAAAGTATCAGAGCTTCAGCTTTGGTATCATTCCTTCCAATGAATATTCAGGGTTGATTTCCTTTAGGATTGACTGATTTGATCTCCTTGCTGTCCCAGGGACTCTCAAGAGTCTTCTCCAACACCACAGTTTGAAAGCATAAATTCTTCGACGCTCAGCCTTCTTTGTGGTCCAGCTGTCACATCTGTACATGACTACTGAAAAAGCCAAAGCTTTGACTAGACAGACCTTTGTTGGCAAAGTGATGTATCTACTTTTTAATATGCTGTCTAGGTTTGTTATAGCTTTTCTTCCAATGAGCAATCATCTTTTAAATTTGTGGCTATATATATACACATATATATATATGTGTGTAGATATATATATATATATATAATCTTCTTTTTTAGATTCTTTTCCATTAAAGATTATTTTAAGATATTGAGTAGAGTTCCCTGTGCTATACAGTAGGTTCTTGTTGGTTAACTATTTTATATACAGCAGTGTATATATTTTAATGCCAAACTCCTAATTTACCCCTCTCCCCCTCCCCTTTGGTAACTGTAAGTTTGTTTTTGTTTTCTATGTCTATAAGTCTATTTCTGTTTTTTTTTTTCATTTTTTTTTAAAATAAGCTCAAGTGTATCATTTGATTTTAGATTTCATGTATCAGCAATATCACATGTTTGTCATTGTCTGACTTACTTCACTTTAGTATGATGATCTCCAGGTTGCAGAATCTTCATTTCATTCACATTCTTGTAAGAGGACCAAACCCCAAGTTTAGAAATATTTTAATTGAAATAACTATTGTAGCACTTATTCATTTACTCATTCACGGACTCATCAATTCATTTTGCACACGTGCTCTTTGAGTATTCTACTGTCCTCTGACCAGTGAGAAATTTCCTCCCTCTCTTTTATGCTCATGTTTAGTTGTGTCCGACTCTGCAACCCCATGAACTGTGGCCTGCCAGGCTCCTCGGTCCATGGGATTTACTAGGAAAGAATACTGTAGATGGGCACATAATCCAGTATACTAGATGTATTAGAAATAATCTACCATTCTGAATACATACATATTATAAGGTTATAGCAAAGAGTTTCATTAATCAGAAACATACATGACAAATGTTAGCTACCAGAGGATTTGGGATTTGGATTAAGGATTTGGAAAAAGCCTCCACCTCATTGTTTGTCTGTGCATTTTCATATCCCTGGGAGTTAGTGGAGGATTAGTATACTATAAGGTTAGAGGATGGAGTAAGATGGCCAAGTCTCTGTGGTTAGTCCTTTTTGACTTACTGCTTTCCTCGTTCAATTGCTGTTCAATGATTTTTCTGAACAATAGCTCTCTGAAGACGATAGCTTCCCAGTGAAAGGGCTCAGAGTTCTTACCTCTAAAGTCAGGAATAAGAGATCTTGCAGAAATAGTTATGAGTGATTTAAGGGTAAAAAACATCATCACAATTTAAGAAGAGAAAGGCATCTTTGCAAGCAATCAAGCTAATGGAATATCTGAGCCAGAAAACGTGTGTGTGCAGAAGAGTGTGTATGCACGTGTGTGTACGTATGTTACTTCAAACAACTTGGAAGACTCAGTATCATTTTATTAATTTTACAGTTGAGAAAAGATATGCCCAGAGAGGTTAAGTTCAGAGCAAGTAGCAGCAGAATAAGAAAGCAAACATGTAAAACTAGGCTCTTAACCTTTATTCCAGGGTTTCTTAACCTCAGCACCACCGCCGTTTGGGGCAGGATGACTCTTCGTTGTGGGGGATTATTCTGTGCATTGTAGAACATTTAGAAACATTTGTACCTCTACCTACTGAATACCAGTACACATCTGTCCCTTTCCCTTTATCCCCCAGTTGTGGTAGCCAGAAATATCTCCAGACATTGCCAGATGTCCTCCGGAGGAAAATTATCCCTGCTTAAAAATGACTGTTCTATTCATAGTGAGTCCCTGGGATCCTGAATGTGTAAGCATTTTATGATAAATCATCTAATGAACACGGCCCACTGTTACAGCTTCACTAATGTAGATGGTTTAGCAGGTTGCCTATGATTGCTTTCATTTTGTTTTAGGAAACTTATTTGTCCTCATTTTTAGCCATGTAGTTCTGATGAAGACAAATAATTATATTTTTTCCCCTGCCATCTCCAAGTCTCATGACAGAAATATTACCAAAGCAAGAATCAGGGTCTTTTCCGGTTCCTTTCCTTTTTGGTGAAGATGGTTTGTGTGAGAGCTAAGGATCAGCCTGGGAAAGATTTGACTAAAGAATGATGTCAGTGGGCAGAAATAAGAACTTATTGTTTTCATATCCCAGGGTCTACCATCCTTCTACTTAATATCCTATGGCTTTGAGGTTTATCTCCACCTTGATTCTGTAGGCTTTTCACATGTTTTTTTCGATAAAACTTTATTTATACTTACACTAGTTTGGGTTTGCTTTCTGTCACTTATAACCAAAGAACCCCGGCTAACAGAATTGAATAGACAAGGGACTCTAAATGCCATAACCTTAAGGAACAAATACGTTCCTATCCTCAAATCCCACCTCAACCCCCTTCCCCACCCAATATAAACAACCAGAAAACCAACTAAGAGTCAGCCCTTTCCTACTTTAAAAATGATCCCATATTACTCAAGGAAGTCTTACAAGGTCCCCCAATTTTGGTTTAAGAGTTGCTCCCTAAACTGGAGGTAACAAAAATATAAGGAAAGGGTCATTTCAAATAAATTTGACTGATGATATCTGTGTTAAGTGTAGGAAATATCTGTTTATTTATAAAATTATTACTAGTATTATAATCATATTTGTTAGGATTTAGAAAAAGATAACAAATGATTCACTCAAGAATGGCCCCAAAGGTACAGAATATGATGTCTAACACACAGAGAACAGATGGTGTCAATAACCCAGTAGGAGATGATTAGGTTATAAATCAAGGCACTTTCCATGGAGATAAAGTAGCAGGGTAATGTGAAAGACAATATTTAAGTACACGGGGATAAAGGCGTCATGGAATAGAATGAATGACCCCTGCTGGAGCGGAAGTGCAAGGAATAGTTATAAATACAACGTGGCTATAATGGTGTATAGGAGAATTTTCTTAAGCTTTGCAGGGGGATGTTAGAAAGTAAACTGTTTTGTCATATTCATTTTAAGGGTTTGACATGATTCTGTATTGGAAAAACCCTTATATCTGGAAAATCAAGAGTGTATTCTAACATAACCCCTTCAAAAAGGAGCCAGGAGAACAATTATTTTGCCTTCTTGAAGTTCATGAATTAAAAAAAAAAAGTATAAGGATTCTCAACTTTCCTTTTACATGTTGCAGCTTTATTTCCTGGAACAGGCAGGAAATCAAGCCAGGCTGGGCAGGAATAACATTTTGTATGAGAAATGCCAGTATTATATCCCATTAGAACCAAGGCATGATTGAGAGAGTAAATAAGGAGAAATGGGCGGGGAGCGGAGAGGAAGATAAAGAGGAATAGAAAGAAAAAGAAAAAAGACAAGAGAAAAGGGAAAAGGAGACAGAAGAAGAAATGGGCAATTCCCATTATCTGTGAAGCCAGGCCAAGGGACTATAATGGAGTTGTTTTTTTTTTTTTTTTGAAATGTGAACATATTTTCCTTACCTCTCAGCTTCAACTTTTTGCTGTCTATGCTCTAGGACATACTCTCATTCTTCATCTCATTGAATAAAAACCCTTCCTCCCTTCCTCCTCCCATCCTAAATTATATCAAAGAGCAAATTAAGCTTGTTATTTCCTTGGAATCCAGCATCTGAGTTCTACACTGGAAATACAGGGCCATTTGAGTTTGGGTGGAGATGCTCCTCATTGAAGCAAACTCATTCTGATTGTCTTGCTATTATGGACCTCATCTGGTATGGATCTGAACCTTACTTTTTTTTTTTTCCTTTACATTTTTTGGCTGTGGCACGAGGCAGGCATGTGGGATCTTAGTTCCCTTGTCAGGGATCAAACCTGTGATCCCAGGTTGGAATCTGGGAATCCAGATTCCAGATTGGATTGGAAGTGTAGAGTCTTAATCACTAGGCCACCAGGGAAGTCCCAGACCCTTCTACTGAAACCCACCATTGGGAACCCCAGAATACCAACATGAGAAGGACTGCTTTCCTACAACAAGGCAACAATAACAACAAAAAGATTTTCTTAGGCAAATTGGTTCCAAGGTCACCTGCAATCAAGTTAAAACCCTGATAAGAGGAATAACCTCAACCTCACCATTGACATAAATGCTGGATCCTGCCTCACTTACTATTCTTACTAAACCAGGTATGTAGAAATAGGGGAGAGGTCTGTCCTTTTGAACTGAAAAGGCTCAAGCCAGGGGGGGGGGGGGGAAACCTGACTAAGCTCCTGAATTAGTTAAAAAGGAAAAAGAAAAAAAGAAAAATGGAAAAATAAATTATTGGCTTCCCAGCATCTAATGCCACTAAGAAAGTAAAATATATGGTCATCTTATCTTCCTAAATTACTTAGGTTATTAAACCTCCATCTTTTTTTATTTGTTTTTGTCATATTTGCTATTTATTTTGGTAAAGTATTTAAAAGTAAATCGCAAGCACCATGACAATTTATTTCTAAACATTTTAGCATGCATTTTTTTGAAAAGAAGAATACTTCTTAAAAAACATTTTAAAATACTTTAATACTTATTTAAAGTATTTTAAAATACTTAAAAATTTTTAGAGTATTTTAATTTTAAAACATATATCCATAATACCACTTTCCACATGAAGGTAACAGTTCCCTAAAATCTTTTAATAGCCAGTCCTTGTCAAATTCCCTTCAGTTCAGTTCAGTCACTCAGTCATGTCCGACTCTTTGTGGCCCCATGAATCGCTGCACGCCAGGCCTCCCTGTCCATCACCAACTCCCGGAGTTCACTCAGACTCATGACCATAGAGTCAGCAATGCCATCCAGCCATCTCATCCCCTGTCATCCCTTTCTCTTCCTGCCCTCAATCTCTCTCAGCATCAGAGTCTTTTCCAATGAGTCAACTTCACATGAGGTGGCCAAAGTACTGGAATTTCAGCTTTAGCATCATTCCTTCCAAAGAAATCCCAGGGCTGATCTCCTTCAGAATGGACTGGTTGGATCTCCTTGCAGTCTAAGGGACTCTCAAGAGTCTTCTCCAACACCACAGTTCAAAAGCATCAATTCTTCAGTGCTCAGTCTTCTTCACAGTCCAACTCTCACATCCATACATGACCACAGGAAAAACCATAGCCTTGACTAGACAAACCTTTGTTGGCAAAGTAATGTCTCTGCTTTTGGATATGCTATCTAGGTTGGTCGTAACTTTCCTTCCAAGGAGTAAGCGTCTTTTAATTTCATGGCTTCAGTCACCATCTGCAGTGATTTTGGAGCCCAGAAAAATAAAGTCTGACACTGTTTCCACTGTTTCCCCATCTATTTCCCATGAAGTGATGGGACTGGATGCCATGAGCTTCGTTTTCTGAATGTTGAGCTTTAAGCCAACTTTTTCACTCTCCATTTTCACTTTCATCAAATTCCCTTACTTCTTCCCTAATATCTTTTATAGATAGTTTTTAAAAACAAGAATCCAGTCTAATACTATTCATTTAATTTGGTTGCAAAATCATGGAAGTTTCTTAAATCTGTAAAAGTTAAACTTCCATCTTTTAATTCAGAGATGACAAATATCTAGGAACTTGTCAGTCCTCTCCCTTTGAAGCCTGGCCAATTGCACTAGCTGATCATAATAGTTTTCTATTCATCTTGGATAAGACCTCAGAATCCTTCTTAGCACAGTATATCATAAAGCTGCTATTGGCAGATGATTATCACTGTATGAACTCTACTTATCAGCTCTCATGCTGAGGAGAGAAGAAGAAAGCAGTTTCACAGGTGCGATAGCTGGCATCCTTGGAAGTAGCTGACTTGGCATACGACCTGGTGAAAAGGTGAAAATCTGGCAACTCCCACAAAGTAGTGACATTTTTGGGGGGTGTAGTTCTAGAGTTAGATTTATAGTCAACTAGACTTAGGTGATTAATGGTCTATCAGAAATGAAGATGCTTATTTTAATTAATGTGTTTTAATTTACATTATTAAATGCTTCCCAGGTGGCACCAATGGTAAAGAATCCACTTGCCAATGCAGGAGATACAAGAGACACAGATTCCTGGGTCAGGAAGATCCCTTGAAGTAGAAAATGGCAACCCATTCCAGTGTTCTTGCCTGGCAAATCCCATGGACAGAGGAGCCTGGCAGGCTACAGTCCATGGGGTAGCAAAGAGTCGGACATGACTGAGCGCCCGCACACTGATTTGAAATAGGGAGTTTTCTCCACTGTACTTTTACTATATCACGTTATTGTCCATGTATATCCTTGTTTTATACATGGAAACATGGAGCTTTAGGACACTTGCCATTAAATGTACGAATCATAAGGCTCATTTGCATTTCTTTGATTCCATGATAACCAAACATTTGCATATGCTTGGTTCCCCTTTCCCTATAGGAAAAAAAAATGTCCTGATCTTGCTAATGCAAGTATGCTGATTTACAAAAGCTAGGCTTCTTACTTGTATTCTATATGAATATATTGAAATTCTAATTCTCTTCATTACCCTAAAACTAAGTTTTGCACAGTCCTGCAAATAATTTCCCTGATTCTTCCCCCACCCCCTGCCTCCACCCCAATAATGGTAAATGTAGTGTCTCAAGAAAAAGAACCAGCTTTCTGGAGTAGTCATCTGTCCCTTTCATTATAATTTGAGTAAACAGAATAGCTGAGTGATTAAACAAAGAATTTGGATCAGACAAGTCAGAATTACAACTTTCTTGTTGTGTGACCTTCGGTGAACTTCAAAATCTTTCTAAAACAGTTTGTGCTTGTGAAATAGTAATAATAGGATTTATTAGTGCTGTAAGCTTCTTGTAGAGATTAAATAAAATGTTGAAGAGATGCACTTAGCAGTCCCATTAGTTAGTACTCAGTGTATATTAGCTATTGTCATGATTTCTTCTTTCTAATTTCAATGGCATTAAATTACCACATGAGGAATTTGATGACATGTTCGTAGCATCAGGTCCCTAATAATTTTATACCCGTGAGACCTAAACTTACTTTTTGAACCTAATCAACCATTGTTCATTGCTATCCCATCAACAGTGGAAGGTTCTTGATGGTGAGAAATCTATTTTCCATATAATTACTTAAAAGGACATTTTAACTACAGTAGCAATTTCAACTGACTTCATGTCATTTCTTAGTCACTCAGTGTCAGAAAGCCCAACTGCTCTTCAGGGAACTAGTGTCTCCCAAGCTTTCTCATGTCAGGTTGGACTACCACAATCATAGGAAAAATATCACATCATTCAAAGGCATTTCAGGCACCTAAAAAAGCACATGCTCTGATAACTGCTCTGCAGAGTGAATTACAGAGATGCAGCCGCAGCAATCTAGGACCTCATATTGAACAAAGCCCTTTTCTGGAGAGAATGAGAGAGGGCTTGGACAGCAAGGAGATCAAGCCAGTCAGCCATAAAGGAAATCAGTCCTGAATATTCATTGGAAGGACTGATACTGAAGCTGAAGTTCCAATACTTTGGCCACCTGATGTGAAGAGCCGACTCACTGGGAAAGACCCTGATGCTGGGAAAGATTGAGGGCAGGGGGAGAATGGGACCACAGAGGATGACATCACCAATTCAATGGACATGAGTTTGAGCAAACTCCAAGAGATAGTGAAGGACAGGGAAGCATGGTGTGCTGTAGTTCATGGGGTTGCAAAGAGTTGGACACAACTTAGAGACTGAATAACAGCAACTTGACTCATAACGAGAAAGGGTGTGTTGTACTGGAAGGGGTTTTCACTGCAGTGTCTAGAAGCCTACCTTTCCCAGGTTTGTACTTTAGCAATTCCTTTTACATCTCTGAGTCTGTTTCCTCTCTGAAAAGTGGAATTATAAATCCGCCCACCTCCCAGGGTTCTAAATGCTGTGAAAACATCTGCGATGTGCCATGAATATTTATATAACCCTTTTCTGCAAAAATAAAAATAATAATAACAAGCTGATCAGAACAGAGAGGAGATGAGCAACGGTAGATAATTACAGGTATCGTTATTTTAATATCCACTCAGGGCCAGGATGAAAACACAATCTCAAGCAAGTTAGCTGAGAACTGGGGTGGAAATTACTTCATGTTGGTTAGCAGGAACCATCTAGTGAGTTGAAGACTGAGAAATCAGATTTCTAGGTAGTTGTTTTGTATCAGCTGAGCAGGGATCTGAAATAAAAGAATTTTTTATGGGAATATGGGACTATTCATGGTGTTAGGGAGCTTAGGCAAAGGATTAAGAGGTCTCTAGAAGAAGTGATTCTTGGAAGACTCCAGATACACATTTCTCATCATGCTGCTCTGAAGTTCTGGAGGCAGAACCAAGTTTATACTGCCTCCTCACCCAAAGAGCCTTTGACAGCAGCATTAAGATAAAAATCCCCAATGGCTTCTGATTGCTCTTAAGAAACAATCTCGTTCTATCTAGTTTTATAACTTGAGACTCTCTCTGCAAATATCCCCATGGCTCTCAATGCTCCAGACTCAATCACAAGATTTTTGTAAGTTTTCTAATGGACCAGGCTTCCTCCTGCCACAAGGGACTGTTGCAAATGATGGTCCCTCTGTCTTAAATCTTCTTTCTCTATCTGTTTGCTTAGTTAACCCATCCTTAGCCTTTAACCTTCAGCCTCAGGAAAACATCCTCTGAGTATCTTAGCCTAATTTGATCCCTGTTACAATTTCTCAAGGGCTCCAAGTCAGTTCTTATCCTGTATGGCCAAAGTGTTTAAAATGTTGGAAATTTCTGTATTATCTTGCAGGGCTTCACTATACTTGAATTACTTACATAACTGTGCAAGCCCCACAAAAGAGGGAATTTTACTCAGTGCTATTGGTACCTAATAAAAGGTTTGCAGCTCTTCAATAATAATTGCTAAATGTGCTTATGAATAACTGAATAAATGAAGAAAGAAACTGAACATTTTAAAGTTATAAAATATATTTTATTATTCTATTGTTTACACATATTCAATGTAGAAAATTTCAAAAATACTGTTATAAATAGGATAAAATATTTTATTTCTGTCACATAGGACTGGTAATTTCTTAAAATTATATTCATTTATTATTTTACCTAGCATTATTAATGTATCAGTAAGTTATTTATTATAATCCTTCCAGTTAAATATGAGTGCATTTATGTAATGTCTATGTGTGGATATATATGAAAGTGAACGTGTTAATCATTCAGTCATGTCCGACTCTTTACGACCCCATGGATTGTATCCCTCCAGGCTCCTCTGTCTATGGAATTCAGGCAAGAATGATGAAGTGGGTAGCCATGCCCTTCTCCAGGGAATCTTCCCGAGGCAGGGACTGAACCTGGGTCTGTGGCATTGCAGACAGATTCTTTACTGTTAGAGACACCAGGCAACCCTGGAGATAAACAGATGTAATTTCAGATTACTGGGCATACATTGTTTATAATTTAACAATACCATGACAAATTTTCAAAACCATTAAACATTCTCCACCAAAATCATTTTCAATAGCTAAGTAGCATCATGGCCTTTTGTCAAGAATTTATTTAACTAATAGCTTATTGTTGGCATTTAGACTATTTTAAATATTTTATTATAAACAGTGATGGAATAAACAATTGTTTCACCAATTTTTTCATGCCTATTTCTAGGGTAAGTTTCTAAATATGGAATTATTCGATCTCATATTTAATGCATACTGCCAGATTGTTTTAAAAGGAAAAGCAGAGCTCTCTCACACTAGTGGATATAAGAATATCTAGTCATACTCATCTCAACAATATGATTTCTCTTCTCCTCTTACACTCTTCCAAGTTGACAGACAACATTTGTATTTTATTTTAATTTGTATCTCTTTGATTACAAATAGGATTGAATTTATTCATAAACACATGCATACATGCATAATGCATATATGTGCATATTTATCATTTATAAATATATTTTATTCATTTTATAAGCATCTGTTGAATTTATACATATACATTTTACATACATTTATCATTTTCTAAATATCTTATTTTGTTCCTATTTTGTACGTATCTGTTGATTTTCACACTCAAGATGTTTATCTTTTTCTCAGATGTGTATAAATGTCTATTTTTTTTCAAATTTATTAGACTACATTTGCAGTACATTACATTTTCTCAATCGGTTGATCCTTTTTCATTTTACATTATGGGTTTGCTATATGATTGCATAAGCATAATTTATTTTTCTGATGAACATGTAAGCTTTCTCTAATGATTAAATATAAATCATGCTTGAAAATGTCTTCATAAATATATATTCTCCATTTCTTTTTAATATTAACCTGCAAGGGGGGGGGCCCCTTAAGAAAATCTTTGTTCATCCCCACCTAGCCCTTTTCTCATCTCCCTAAACATTTCCTTCAAATATATCCAATATATTTTAAAGTGTATAACATGAAAGTTAAACTCAAGAGCAAATAAACCTTTATTCACACTTCTTACTATCTCCTTAGGAAATATTCCACAATATTAATTGCTTGAATAGAACCCATGAAAAATTTAGAATTATTAATATATTTTAACAAAGTGCTTTCCAGAAAAATTTTATATATATACTTTTAACTTCATTGGACAGTGTCCTTCTAAGTGCACTCTGACTGTTTGATTAGGCAGAAAAACTGACTTTTATTTTATTTGCAATTCATTAATTACTTATAATAAATGTTTTTATGTCTCTCAGCTCTTTGAGTCTGTTTTATGACTATTTTGTTCATGATTTTTTTTTCTGTTTATCTTCTTGGCATTAGTTCTCTCTCTGTGACTTGTAAGGTTCTTTACACACGTGTGTGTGATAAGTTACTCTGTCATGTCTGACTCTTTGTGATCCCATAGACCACAGCCCTCCAGACTCCTCTTTCTGTGGGATTCTCCAGGCTGAAGAATACGGGAATAGGTTGCCATGCCCTCCTCCAGGGGATCCTCCCGACCCAGGGATCAAACCCATGTCTGTCATATCCCCTGAATTGGCTGGAAGGTTCTTTACCACTAGAGCCACCTGGGAAGCTCACACTTCCAGGAGAGTTATACTTTTGTGAATTTGATAGAATTGTCCTCATGTGATTTAACTGCTTTTAATTTGAATCCCCCTATAATACACCTGCTTCATATGAACACCAGCTTCTGTGCCCAGGAGAATTGAAGCTTTTTTGGAACAAAACAGGATCTATCACCATTTCAAACCATTAGTCCCATAGAGTTAGATGAGCTGAGTTACATTAAGGGGAGGCTGAGTTTAAACATCTTATTCCCCCAAATTCTGCTTCCTGGGTCCAGACAGTTCCCCACATCTTCGATGTCCTTCATAATAAACACTCATGTACTGTATACATATAGAAGGCTTAAAATACAATTTAAAAAATGCTCTTGTCCTGCACACACACATCATATCACATGGTAAGCAAAATATCATTACTACCAGTCCTCTGCATGCCCTATAGTAACCCCACTTTTGAATTTTTAAACTCAATTTTGTTCAGTCACAGTTACATAATATAAAAGGCACACATTTTAAGTCTATTATTTGACATCCTTTGACAAGTATCAGTTCAGTTCTGTTGAGTCACTCAGTTGTGTATGACTCTGAGAACCGTGGACTTCACCATGTCAGGCTTCCCTGTCTATCACCAACTCCTAGAGTTTACTCAAACTCATGTGCATTGAGTCCGTGATGCCATCCAACCATCTCATCCTCTGTCGTTCCCTTCTCCAACCTTCAATCTTTTCCAGCTTCAGAGTCATTTCAAATGAGTCAGTTCTCATCAGGTGGTCAAAGTATTAGAGTTTCAGCTTCAGCATCAGTCCTTCCAATGAATATTCAGGACTGATTTCCTTTAGGATGGACTGGTTGGATTGCCGCAGTCCAAAAGCATCAACTCTTCAGTGCTCAGCTTTCTTTCAGTCTGACTCTCACATCCATACTTGACTACTGGAATAAATATAGCTTTGACTAAACAAACATTTGTTGGCAAAGTAACGTCTCTGCTTTTTAATAGGCTGTCTAGGTTGATCATAACTTCTTCCAAGAAGGAATCTTCTTTTAATTTCATGGCTGCAGTCACCATCTTCAGTGATATTGGAGCCCCCCAAAATAGTCTCTCACTGTTTGTATTGTTTCCCTATCTATCGCCATGAAGTGATGGGACCAGATGCCATAATCTTAGTTTAAGCCAACTTTTTCACTCTCTTCTTTGACCTTCATTAAGAGGCTCTTTAGTTCTTCGCTTTCTGCCATATGTGTGGTGTCATCTGCATATCTGAGGTTGTTGATATTTCTCCCGGCAGTCTTGTTTCCAGCTTGTACTTCTTCCAGTCCAGCATTTCTCATGTTGTACTCTGCATATAAGTTACATAAGCAGGGTGATAATATACAGCCTTGTTGTACTCCTTTCCTGATTTGGAACCAGTCTGTTGTTCCATGTCCAGTTATAACTGTTGCTTCTTGATCTGCATACAGATTTCTCAGAAGGCAGGTCAGGTTGTCTGGTATTCACATCTCTTGAAGAATTTTCCGCAGTTTGTTGTGATCCACACAGTCAAATGATTTGGCATAGTCAGTAAAGCAGAAGTGGATGTTTTTCTGGAACTCTCTTACTTTTTCTATGATCCAATGGATGTTGATAATTTGATCTCTGGTTCCTCTGCCTTTCTAAATCCAGCCTGAACATCTGGAAGTTCACGGTTCACATGCTGTTGAAGCCTGGCTTGGAGAATTTTGAGCATTGCTTTGCTGGCATGTGAGATGAGTGCAATTGTACAGTAGTTTGAACATTGTTTGGCATTGCCTCTCTTTGGGATTTGAATGAAAACTGACCTTTTTCAGTCCTGTGGCCACCGAGTCATCCAAATTTGCTGGCATATTGAGTGCAGAACTTTCACAGCATCATCTTTAAGGATTTGAAATAGCTAAATGGAATTCCATCACCTCCACTAGCTTTGTTCATAGTGATGCTTCCTAAGGCCCACTTGACTTCTCATTCCAGAATGTCTGGCTCTAGGTGAGTGATCACAGCATCATGATTATCTGGGTCATGAAGATCTTTTTTGTATAGATCTGTGTGTTCTTTCCACCCCTTATTAATATGCTCTGCTTCTGTTAGGTCCATACCATTTTTGTCTTTTATTGTGCCCATCTTTGCATGAAATGTTCCCTTGGTATTTCTAATTTTCTTGAAGAGATCTCCAGCCTTTTCCATTCTATTATTTTCCTCTATTTCTTTGCATTGATCATTGAGGAAGTCTTTATTATCTCTCCTTGCTGTTCTTTGGAACTCTGCATTCAAATGGGTATATTTTTCCTTTTATCCTTTGCCTTTAGCTTCTCTTCTTTTCACAGCTATTTGTAAGGCCTCTTTAGACAGCCATTTTGCCTTTTTGCATTCCTTTTTCTTGGAGATGGTCTTAGTCACTGCCTCCTGTACAATGTCATGAACCTCCATCCCTAGTTCTTCAGGCACTCTGTCTATCAGATCTAATCCCTTGAATCTATTTGTCACTTCTACTGTATAATTGTAAAGGATTTGATTTAGGTCATTCCTGAATGGTCTAGTGGTTTTCCCTACTTTCTTCAATTTAAGTTGAATTTGGCAATAAGGAGTTTATTATCTGAGCCACAGTCAGCTCCCAGTCTTGTTTTTGCTGACTGTATAGAGCGTCTCCGTCTTTGACTGCAAAGCATATAATTAATCTGATTTCAGTATTGACCATCTGGTGGTGACCATGTGTTAGAAGAGCGTGTTTGCTATGACCAGTGCATTCTCTTGGCAAAACTCTGTTAGCCTTTGCTCTGCTTCATTGCATACTCCAAGGCCAAATTGGCCTGTTACCCCAGGTATTTCTTGACTTCCTACGTTTGCATTCCAGTCCCCTATAATAAAAAGGATATCTTTTTTGGGTGTTAGTTCTAGAAGGCCTTGTAGGTCTTCATAGATCTGTTCAACGTCAGCTTCTTCAGCATTACTGGTCAGGGCATAGACTTGGATTACCGTAATATTGAATGGTTTCCCTTGGAAACGAACAGAGATTATTCTGTTGTTTTTGAGACTGCATCCAAGTACTGCATTTAGGACTTTTTTGTTGGCTACTCCATTTCTTCTAAGGGATTCTTTCCCACAGTAGTAGATATAATGGTCATCTGAGTTAAATTCACCCATTCCAGTCCGTTTTAGTTCACTGATTCCTAAAATGTCAGTGTTCACTCCTCCCATCTTCTCTTTGACCACTTCCAATTTGCCTTGATTCATGGACCTTAACATTTCAGATTCTTATGTAATATTGGTCTTTACAGCATGGGACTTTACCTCTATTACAAGTTACATCCACAATTGTGTGTTGCTTTTGCTTTGGCTCCGTCTCTTCATTCTTTCTGGAGTTATTTCTCCACTGATCTCCATAGCATATTGGGCACCTACCAACCTTGGGAGTTCATCTTTCAGTGTTCTATCTTTTCGCCTTTTTATACTGTTCATGGGGTTCTCAAGGCAAGAATACTGAAGTGGTTTGCCATTCCCTTCTCCAGTGGACCACATTTTGTCAGAAATCTCCACCATGACCCATCTATCTTGGGTGGCCCTACACAGCATAGCTCATCATTTCATTGAGTTAGAAAAGGCTGTGGTCCATGTGATCAGATTGGTTAATTTCCTGTGATTGTGGTTTTCAGTCTGTCTGACCTCTGATGGAGAAGGATAAGAGGCTTATGGAATCTTGCTGATGGGAGAGATGACTGAGGGGGAAACTGAGTCTTGTTCTGATGGGCAGGGCCATGCTCAGTAAATCTGTAATCCAATTTCTTTTGATGGGCGGGGCTGTGTTCCCTCCCTGTTATTTGACCAGAGGCCAAACTATGGCAGAGGTAATGAAGAGAATGGCGACCCCCTTCAAAAGGTCCCACGCAGGCACTGCTGCACTCAGTGCCCCAAACCTGCAGCAGGCCACCGCCGACCCACATCTCTGCCAGAGACCAGAGATTCCTGGACACTCACGGGCAAGTCTGGGTCAGTCTCTTGTGGGGTCACTGCTCCTTTCTCCTGGGTCCTGGCGCACATAAGGTTTTGTTTGTGCCCTCCAAGAGTATATATTGACAAGTATATATGTCTGTAATCTAGATAAAGATCATGTCCATTACTTCCAAAATGTTCCCATGTGCTCTTTTGCAATCAATGGCCATTCGCCCCACACTATGCCCCAAATAACCAATATAAGCTGTCACTAAAGATTAGTCTTAAATGTTCTAAAATTTCATATAAATATAATCCTGCATTGTGTATGTACTTGGTGTCTCTGACTTTTTTGCACAGCAATAATTTTGAGATTTATCTATGTTATATCATGTGTATGTAGGAAGTTACTATTTAGCTCTGAGTAGTATTGCATTGACTACCACAATTTGCATACCCACTCTCCTGTTGAGAGACAGTTGAATTGCTTCCATTGCATTTAGTTGTTAATATAACTACTAAAAATATATTTATGTACAAGTATGAGCATATACTTCATGTGGATGTTTGCTGTTATTTCTCTTGAATAAGTAGACAAGAAGTTGTTGGGTTGTATGTAAAAATTGTTGTATACAGGTCTAGATTCTTAGCATTTCCAAAGCAATTTGCACTATGTTACATTCATACCAGAAGTGCATGAGTGTTTTATTTAATCCAGATCCACTAGGTAAGTTTAGTTTAGTGGTTTTGTTTTTGTTTGTTTCATTTTAGCTACTGTGATTTTAAAATGTACTCCAGAAGGATCAATGCTGTTGATCATCTTTTCTTGTGCTTATTGGTCATTCATTCCTATATACTCTTTGTAACTCATCTGTTGACATCTTTTGTCCATTCTATTTTCAAATTAGCTTGTCTTTTTATCATGGAATTAAAAATTTCCTTCATATATTTCAGATACAAGATTTTTGTGTATATATATGTGATAAATCATTCCTATAATATATATTTTCTATAGCATATATAAATATAAATAATATAGACATATGTGCACATGTATTTATACATCACATTATATATTTATGTATACATATGTATATGTCATTCCTATAATATGTTTATATATAATGTATATTATATACTTATTATATATATGTACTATGTATTTCTAACATATATGCTTATATATTCTATAATATTTATATATAAATAAATTATAATTATCTTTATATGTTAGAAATATTTTTACCAGTCAGTGGATGCCTTTTCATTTCCTTAATGATGCCCTTTTTGTCAAATTTACTACAGTATAATATGTATACAATAAAGAGTATCCATTTTAAGTGCACATGTGATGAGTAAGATGCATACAACAATAAATTTACATTATACTTTTTTTCTCTTCCTCTTTGAAATCTATCCTTGCCTCCACTCCTGGCTGTTGACAGACAACTGCTAATCTGCCTTCTGCCAAAAGAGGTTAGTTTGCATTTTCTAGATTTTATATGAATGAGAACATGCAGTGTTTATATCTGAAGGCTTTCACTCAACATCATGCTTCACCCGTGGAGGCTGGTCCAGCTGTTACCTGCTTTAGTAGCTTGCTGCTTTTTATTATGAAATAGTGCTCTATGGCATAGATAGGCTGCATTATGTTTACCCATCCTCTGGTTGCTGAGCATTTGAATTGCATCTGTATAAAGCTGTTGTGGTACCAGTTTTCATGTGGACATCTATTTTCATTCTGCTTGGGTAAGTATCTAGGAATGGAATGGTTGAGGTTTATCTGCTCATTTATGTTTAACCCCTAAACTGCCTAATGATTTTCTAATGACTGGATCATTTTGCACTCCTACCGGCAATGATGTGAAAATTTAAGTTATCGCTTATCTCACCAGCATTTACCATCATCAGCCTTTTTAATTTTCTTGCTAATGTGTATACTGTGACATCTTATTATGTTTATAATTAGCTTTTCCCTGATGACTGAGGCTACTGAGTATCTTTTCATATGCTATTTGCCATCTCTAAAACTTTTTGGTGTGGTTTCTTTTCAAGAGTTTGCCCCATTTATTAGAGTCAATTGTGTTTTTATTGTGGGTTTGGAAGTTTTTTTCTTTATTTTGTATATAATTCTTTATCAGATGTATCTTTTGTCAGTATTCACTCCTCTTCTATAGCTTCCTTTTTAGTTTTTCAAGTGGTATCTTCAAAGAGGAAAAGGTTTTAATTTAAATGAAGTCTAACAACTTTTTCTATTATGGCTAATTTTGTTGATGCTGTAGGTTTTAAAAATTTCCTCCTATGTTTGCATCTAGAAGTTTTATAATTTTAGTTTTTACTTTTAGTCCTGTGTTTCATTTTGAGTTCATTACTGTATGAAAGTTATATGCTGAGATTCAGATTTTTCCATGTGGGTATCAATGGTTCCCTGGTGGCCCAGCAGTAAAAAAAAAATCCTCTTACCAATGCAGAAGCCACAGGAGACCTGGATTCGATCCCTGGGTCAGGAAGATCCCCTGGAGAGGAAATGGCAATCCATTGCAATGATTTTTGCTGGGAAAACCCCATGGACAGAGGAGCCTGGTGACCTGCGGTACATAGGGTCGCAAAGAGTTGGACATGAGTGAACACATAGACACACCAATGGTTCCAGCATCATTTGCTTAAAAACAACCACAATAAAACCATAATTTTCTCTATTTACCTAGGTATATTTTATGAGAATCAGTTGACCATACATGTTTGGATATATTTCTGGACTCACTATTCAAACCCATTGATCTGTATGTCTATACTTTTGCTAATACCTTACTATCTTCAGGCTTCCCTGGTGGCTCAGAGGTTAAAGCGTCTGCCTGCAATTTTGGGAGACCTGGATTTGATCCCTGGGTTGGGAAGATCCCCTGGAGAAGGAAATGGCAACCCACTCCAGTATTCTTGCCTGGAGAATCCCGTGGACGGAGGAGACTGGTGGGCTACAGTCCACAGGGTCACAAAGAGTTGGACACAACTGAGCGACTTCACTTCACTTACTATCTTGATTACTTTATAGCAAGTTTATCCTTAAATGTTTTATATTTTTTTGATGGCACTACCAATAGTACTGACTTAAAGAAACATGAACAGTGTGAGTATAAGGAGTTAAGTTTTATTTGTGGCAGAATGAGGACTACAGCCCTGGAGACAGAATTTCAGATAATTCTGAAAAACTTCTCCAAAGAGATAGGGTGGAAGGTCAATATATATGTGATTTTGGTAAAGGGGGAGTCCATGCAATCAACCACATATATTTTTGCAGAACATTATTGCTAGGCTTCCCTTGTGGCTCAGATGGTAAAGAATCTGCCTGCAATGCAGGAAACTCAGGTTCAAACCTTGGGTCAGGAAGATCCCTTGGAGAAGGAAATGGCAATCCACTCCAGTATTCTTGCCTAGAGAATTCCATGGACAGAGGAGCCTGGCGGGCTATTGTCCATGGGGTCGCAAAGAGTCGGAAACAACTGCTCTTCCTACTAATCGTGAGGAGCAATTGTCATCACGAAAGATGTTAGTGCTTTTCTAGATATGAGCAGATACAAGAATTGTGCTCAAAACATTGCCTCCTGAAAATATCTAAGTGTCTGAAGGCCTGTCCTGCCAGTTTTTCCCAGAGCACAGAGTGCCTCGTTTCTGCTCTCCACCCTGAACTCCTTTCAGAGGTTATTGAAAATCAACAGCTGAAGCAGCACATTATTTAATCCTTGCAGAGGTAGTTGGCAAGTTCCAATGGCAAGTGCTGATTTGTAGTTGATGATAATATTACTTACATTATATTTTCAATTATTGTTGCTAGTATATAAAATGCAATTGATTTTTATATGTTAATTTTTCCATCTTAACCACACAGATAAATTCACTTATTAGTTGCAGTGAAATTTTTTGTAGATTTCTTAGAAATTTTCTATATTTATGATTTTATTCTCTGTAAATAAGACAGTTTAACATTTTCCAATTTATTTGCCTTTTAACTTTTTCTTGCTTTATTACACTTGCTGAATTCTCTATAAATACTGTTCAATAGAAATGGTAGGATTTGGTTAGATTTTCATCATTGCCTTTTATTAGCTTGAGAAAGTTCCCCTTTTCTTTCTAGTTTATTGACAGATTTCATCATGAATGGGAGTTAAAATTTATCAAATAGTTTTTGTGCATCTATTGATATGATCATATTTTCCATCTTCTTTCTCTTGCAAATATGGTGAGATACATTTCTGCCAATGATAACCATTCTTCTATTTTTTATTTTTATCATATTCTTCAACCATTATGTTTTCATCATATATTTTTATATTTCCATAAACCATATGGAATGTGTGTATGTGAGTATGTGTGTTTGACTTCATATTATGGGTGTCAAACCATAGTTACTTGATTGAACTTTGTTTCTCCAGTCAACGATGTGTTTTAAGATCTGTGTCTATTTAGATGTGATGTGCTTATGTGTTGTGTGTAGTCACTCAGTCATGCCCAACTCTTTACAACCCTTTGGACTGTAGTCTGCCAGGCTCCTCTGTCCATGGTATTTTTCAGTCAAGAATACTGAAGTGGATTCCCATTTCCTTCTCCGGAGGATCTTCCCGACCCAGGGATTAAAGCCACATCTCCTGTGTCTCCTGCATCTCAGGCAGGTTCTTTGCCCACTGAGCCATCTGGGGAGCCATTTGTCTGTGATAGTAGTAGTAGTGAGCTGCTCAGTCTTCTCCGACTCTTTGCCACCCCATAGATTGTAGCCTGACAGGCTCCTCTGTCCATGGGATTCTCCAGGAAAGAATACTGGAGTAGATTGCTGTTGACTATGGCGTATTTATTGTCGCTGATCTGTACCATTCACTTATGTAAATATTACATATTTAAACAAGCAATATGTTCCTTCAGCTTTACAAGACAATGCCAACTTCTTTTCCAAACTAGTTGTATCAGTTTGCATTTTCACAAACGCATGAAATGGCTAGCTGCTCTTTATGCATGAAAACTTCCAGTGGTGTCTGCCTTCCATTGTTTGCAGTGTGGTCCGTGCACATTGGTATCCCTTTGTGGTTTTATTTGTTGGTAAACAAATACTAACATCTCCTGGATACAGGTTTTTGGTGTTTTTGTTTGTTTGTTTGTTGCTTACTTTTGATTCTTGTTTCTCTTTGAATTACCTGCTCATATTTGTTTAATGTAGACTCCAATGGCATTAAGTTTTTTGGATGAATTTGCAGACAATTATTTAAAATATTGATTATACCTACTAAAAGTTCCTTACTTTTACCTTTCTAAGTGCCATCAAATAAAGATTTGCCATTTTCTCCATGTATCTTTTTTGTTAGATTTATCTAACAGTTAAGTTTTTAATATTTTGGCAATGCAATTACTGCATTAAAATTATACTTTATTGCTCTGTATTGCTAGTGTATAAGAATTCACTTTATTTTTATTTTGGTATTATATTTAAGCACCTAGCTATAGTTTTAAAATTGTCAATTTTAATAAATTGGCTGTGGATTCCCTTGCTTCTTTTATTCTCCTTTATGACCAATATTTATTTGCTTTTTTTCTTCCTTTATGGGTGAAGACTGCCAATTAAATTTTGAATAGAAGTGGTGATTGTCAGCATCATTTTTGTTTGTTTCTGATTTTAAAAACAGTACTCTTAAGCATTTACTGTAGAGTCTGATGGGATTTTGGTAAATACTTTTATTAAGATAAGAGGGTTTCCTTTTGCTTTAAGTCTGAAGAGAGTTTTAACTATTATTTTATATAGAAGCTAAATTTTATCAACTCCTCCCCTTCTATTGAAGAGACTGTAAAGGCTTTCCCTTTTAATCTGTCCACATAGGCAAACTATTAAAATATTTTCTAAAGTTAAGCAAAAACGTTGAATTTGCTTCTCCACTCACAGATATTCATTAAGTCTTACTTTGTGTCTGGTATTTTGCTAGGATTTAGAGATAAGTTTACAACAATGAAAAAGACAGAATAGTAATTAAAGCCTTAATTATATTTTTAAGAAACAAATAAATAAATAATATGGCACAGCAATAGTGTTTTATACACAAATAAAATGAGATAGAGATTGCATGGTGCTTGTCTTCATTCAGGTATAACAAAGTACAAGCCTGTTAGCTTATAAACAGCAACATTTTAATTCTCACAGATCGGCAGTTCAAGCTCAAGGTGCCAGCATAGCGTGGGCCTTCTTGTTGGTTCATAGCTGGGACCTTCTTGCTGTGTCCTCAAATGGTGGTAGGGACTAACACACTCTGTGGGATCACATTTCTAAGGGCATTCATCCATTCATGAACACCCCACCCTCATAACTTAAGCACCTCCCAAAGATCCCACCTCCTAATACCATCATCTTTGCCAGTTGGGATTTCAACATATGAATTCTGAGGAATTCAGACCACAGGATTTCACCCTGACTCCTCATCTTTAAGAAAATGTTTAAGAATGTTCTATCTGATTTCAAAATATGATTAAAAAATGACATTTAAGCAGACACTAGAAGAAAAGGAGAAAAGGAACTATGTGGATACATGCAGAAAGAGCTTTCCAGGTGAAGTAAATGACATGTGCAAAGGTCCTGCGGCAGAACCACAGAGAACTAGAGAGGGGGTGTGACCGGGGAGGAGCAAGGGGCAGTGCTCCATAATAAACAGACAAAGAGGCAGCTGCATGTTGGATTGTGCAGGTTCCAAATAATCAGATTTTATTATGGGGTCTTGATGAACATGGCCAGAACCTGACTTCTATTCTGAAGTGGATAAGACCCTGGAAACTTTGAGCATGACTTCCTTTTAAATAGAATACTCCAGCTCCTTTGGGGAAGACAGTGAGAAAGCAAGAGAGCAAAGATATTGTAAAAGCAAGTCGGTAATTAGAAGGCTGAGGCAAAACTCCAGATTAGAGAAAATGGTGGCTTGAGGGAGTGAAAAAGACTATGATTCAGTGCATATACTGAATATCCATGATAGAAAATACTATTACTTATAGCATAAATTGCCAGGCACTCCAAGGGATGTGTCAATATGTACTTGTTTCATTCACTCACAAGACCCTCAGAAGATAAATACTATTATTACTTCCATTTTGCACAAAGAAACTGAGGTGCCAAGAGGTGAAATATCTGTTTGTTGTTCAGTCACTAAGTCATGTCCAACCCTTTATGGCCCCATGAATTGCAGCATGTCAAGCTTCCCTTTCCCTGGGGTTGTTTTAAAAGGGTCAGAGGATTGATTGGGAGCCCTGATACAATGAAATCTACCTCTAAAGATGGCACCGGGTAGGTATCCAAAGTGCCCAAGAGCAAGGGAGTTCCTTGGCATATAGAGGCAGGTTTACAGGCTGCCTGAGAGCCCACTAGAGAGTTCTAGAGACACTTTAATAATCATCTATGATTCTAGGGTGTATTTGTTGCTTAAGCCAGAAATCTCAATTCTTTGGAAAGATACAAGAGGATCCGCTTACAAACTAGTGCAGGGGGAGAAGACTTACATAACTTTTCTGTTACTATTGTTACTTTATTTTTATTTTAGCTTTATTTTTTAAAACATTGTATTTTGTACTGGGGTGTAGCTGATTAACAAACAATGTTGTGATTATTTCAGGTGAGCAATGAAGGGATTCAGTCATACATAGGCATGTATCCATTCTCCCCCCAACTCCCCAAAAGATACCTAGTTTCCTTGAATCTGAGAGCCTAAGGGAACTCTAGTGTTAACAGACAAAAGGACAAAGAAGTAGAGGGTCTAAGATCCTTGCTGTCATCGCCTATCCTGCTTACCCTGAATGTCCATTCCTTAATACTCAAGAGCTGAATTGGAATTTTCTTGGCTGAAATATAGAAAAGTCCTTTTCTTCTTGTCTTTTTTTTTTCTTTTCCTAAATAAAGCTCCCTGCATTGTTAGTGTGATGGCATAGAAGACCAAGCTATTATCCTTGCAGAGAACTGTCAATCATATACCTCTGAGAATCCCTCAGCATCCCAGCTGTTTACACATGCTTGGTCATTTCCATCTTTTCCCAAGGGTGAAATCCTTCAAGCCCCTTAGGTACTTTTTGTTCATTTCAGACATATCTTTTGTTAGTTTTTTGAAAATTGGTTTTTCACATGCTTAGGAAACCAAAGTTTATGAGAAGAAAAGACAGAAAAGAAGTAGAGAAGAAAACATTGCATATATACGAAATTACATGTGTATAAAAATAATGCATATGTACACAAAACATATGTATACACTAGTATTTTCATATGTGTATGAATGCATATGTGTATATGCATATATATAATGGGGTTCCCCTGGTGGCTCAGTGGTAAAGAATCCACCTGCCAATCCAGAAGACATAGGAGACACAGATTCAATCCCTGGGTCAGGGAGATTCCCTGGAGAAGGAAATGGCAACTGACTCCAGTATTCTTGCCTGGGAAATTCCATGGACATGGGAGCCTGGCGGGCTACAGTCCATGGGGTCACAAAGAATCGGTAACAACTGAGCTACTGCATACACACACACACACACACACAGTTAATTTATAATGTTGGGTTAGTTTCTGGTGTACAGCAAAATGACTGATTTATTCTAAAATATTCAGAATATTTCATATTTTCCCCATTGTCCTTTAGTGCAAGATATTGAATCTAGTTCCTTGTCCCATACAGTAGGACCTTGTTGTTTGTCTGGTTTATATATAGCAGTGTGCATCTGCTAGTCTCAAACTCATTTACTGCTTCCTGCACCTCTTCCCTTTGGTAACCATGAGTCTGTTCCCTATGTTTATGAATCTGTTTCTGTTTTGTAGATAAGTTCCTTTGTGTCATGTTTTGGATTCCACATATCAGTGATATCATGTGATATTTTTCCTTGTCTGACTTTATTTGGTATATGTTTTATACACTATTTATGGACAGGGATGGAGGTGCATGGCTATTTAGATCTGTATCAGTTCTTTATCCTTAGGGCTTCCCCGGTGGCTCAGCAGTAAAGAATCTGCCTGCCAATGCAGAAGACATAAGAAATGTGGGTTTGATTCCTGGGTGTGGAAGATCCTCTGGAGGAAGGCATGGCAACCCACTCCAGTATTCTTGCCTGGAGAATCCCATGGACAGACTAGCCTGACGGGCTACAATCCATAGGGTCTCAAAGAGTCGGACACGAATGGAACAACTTAGCACTCACATGTCCACACAGTTCTTTACTGTTAGCTCACAACTTATGTGCTTATGATTCCCCCAGATATCTTGGTCCCTAGCAGGCCCTCAGCACTTATCAAGGAGATCCAGAATCTCAATCTCAGTTTTACTTGCTCTAGGGACTTAGAATTAACTGAAAAAATTCTTGTGAGCTGAGTATACAAAGGCTTAAGACTATCAACTTTGTTTTCTCTGCATTTTACTATACCAGGCCTGTATTAGACACTCAGCAAATGTTTGATTAATGTAAAAACAGTTTCCTATTTTACTTTAAATCTTTTGAATTCCACTCCCCATCTCCCAGAAAAACACTGTTTGATCCATTATGTTAAACACAGTACTATATATATTTATTTCCCATTGACCAACAACCTGCTGGAAATAGTCTTTTACTAAAATCCTGCCTATTGGGCAAGTATAGGTAGTACACTTAGCTTAAGTTCATCTCCCTCATCCAGAGTCTTCAGTGAATGGGGACAAGATTGCTGTCTGTCTCAGTCTGAATATTCCTTGCTAACCATCCTTGCCTTCTTTTGTGCTCTGTGTAGTGATTTTCACTGCCATCCTTAATTCTAAGTCTGTCTGTTGTAAATGACAGCTTTAAACATGCCTAAATTGCTAGATGTTGTAAAATGCCTGCCTAACAATGGCAACCCACTCCACTACTCTTGCCTGGAAAATCCCATGGATGGAGTAGCCTGGTGGGCTGCAGTCCATGGGGTCGCTAAGAGTTGGACACGACTGAGGACTTCACTTTCACTTTTCATTTTCATGCATTGGAGAAGGCAATGGCAACCCACTCCAGTGTTCTTACCTGGAGAATCCCAGGGATGGGGGAGCCTGGTGGGCTGCCGTCTATGGGGTCGCATAGAGTCGGACACAACTGAAGCGACTTAGCAGCAGCAGTAGCAACACACATTTTAGGACCACCTCTGTCCTGCCTTGGCTTTTCAAATATGTTATTATTGAGTCAGTTTTTCCTTCCTGGCCCTTCCAAAAGGAAGTAATGGCTTGAAGGATGCAAAGAGGCATGAACATTCCAAATGTGTTCCAAGAAAAGTGAGTGGGTGGAGAAATTTACATAGAGCAGAGGTCCTCAACTCACTGAGAATAAGGTGTATACCATTTTAATGATAATTATTTGTAACATCTTCTTTATTATCCTCAAATGAAAAGCAAAGGTGATGCAACATCCCACACAGTTAGTTTCAAAATATCAACATTATAACCCTAACTGTAATATCAAGCAGGAGTATATTAAACTGATATTAATTAAAAGTGTTAATGGTCAGACACAGTTCCCTGAATGCAAACTGTCTTCAGTAGCCTGGCGTCTATTTTCTCTTCTCCAAATCACTGTTTATTCCTAAGATGTTTTGTTTATCAAGTCTTGTTTTCCTTTTAAATCTTTATTCCAGATTGTTACTGAGCACCAACTAGCACCAGGCACTATGCTAGGCAATAAAATATGCATTACCCCCTCACCCACAGCAGATAAGGAAACCAATATGTTAGCAAAACATTCCTAAGCCTAATTATTGGGACATTACAAAACGAAGTCTCAAAGCAAATCAACCTGTTATTTCTGCTGCAGCAAGCAGGAGAGCTGTTGCAGTTGAGTCGTTGTAGTCATTTAAAGGAAGCCTGGCAGGGAAAGGTCCAAAGACAGAGTTGGTGTTCTGTTTTTTATCTAGGTGCTCATTACATGTGTGTGTTCAATTTGTGAAACTTTGGGAAGCTTTACAATTATTCTATGTGCTATCCACACTTTTCTCTATGTATGTTATTTTTCAGTGAAACCTTGGGTGTGTGTGTGAAGAAGGGAGACAGAGGTTTGTGAATCTAAAAGTTTTCTTTATAATTGACTGGTTTGATCTCCTTGCAGTCCAAGGGACTCTCAAGAGTCTTTTCCAGCACCACAGTTTGAAAGCATCAATTCTTCAGCTCTTGTCATTTCTTTATGGCCCAACTCTCACATACATACATGACTAGTGAAAAGACCACAGCTTTGACTATACGGACCCTTGTTGGCAAAGTGGTACCTCTGCTTTTTAATGCACTGTCTAGATTCATCACAGCTTTTCTCCCAAGGAGCAAGCGTCTTTAATTTAAAGTGTCTCCGTTGCTGCCCTGCACACAGGTTCATCAGTACCGTTTTTCTAGATTCCATATATATGCCTTAATATACGATATTTGGTTTTCTCTTTCTGACTTACTTCACTCTGTATAATAGGCTCTAGGTTCATGCGCCTCATTAGAACTGACTCAAATGCATTCCATTTTTTATTTTTTAAAGTTTATTATTGGAGTATAATTACTTTACAATGTGGTGTAAGTTTCTGCTGCACATCTAAGTGAATCAGTTGTATGTATACATATATCCCCTCCCTCTTGAGCCTCCTTCCCACCACCCCCCACCCCCATCCCAGTCTCCAAACTGAGCTCCCTGTGCTATACAACAGCTTCCCGTTAGCTATCTATTTCACACTTGGCGGCCTGGAAGACTACGGTCCACAGAGTCGGCACAGAGTGGACTGTGACTGAAGTGGCTTGGCTCTCATGCATGCACACGTCAGTGCTGCTCTCCTAACCCCTCCCAGCCCCGCCCCACTGTGTCCGCATGCCTGTTCTCCATGCCTGCATCTCTTGTCCTGCCCTGCAAACAGGTTCATCTGTGCCATTTTTCTAGATTCTATATATATGCATTCATGGAGTGTACTTGTATAATCAGCACCCAGAGCAAAAAGTAGACAGTATTAAATACCTCAGAAACCCACCTTCTGTACCTTTCCTATCATTAAACCCTCTCCCCAAAACAATCTGCTATACTGACCTCTTACATCATATGTTTTGTCTGTTTCTGTGTTTTATATAAGCAGATTTCTAGTTTGGGGTCTGACTTTTATTCAGTTGTGTTTGGAAATTCACCTATTTTTTGCAAGCATTTGTGCTTTATTTGTTCTCATTTTTGTATATAACATCAAGATTCAACTGTTGCCCAGTTCATCTATATTTTGTATTGTTACCAGACATCTGGAGAGTAACAGTTTAACTATTATAAATAGGGCTGGTATGAACTTACTGCAAACGTGTGTGTGTGAGTGCTAAGTTGCTTCAGTCACGTCCGACTCTTTGCAGCTCATGGACTGTAACCCACCAGGTTTCTTTATCCATGGAATTTTCCAGGAAAGAATACTGAAGTGGATTTCTATTTCCTCCTCCATTACTGTGAATATATGTATATATATACATTTTTGTTAGGTGTATACTTAGGAATCAAATTGTTGATTTTGATTTCTTTATATGTTGTCGTAGATATAGATTTTAAAACAAATGAAAATAAATTCACTGGGTCAGTCTTCCATCTTTTACTTGAAAACTGAATGCAAGGTTTTGACTGATAGACTCATTTACAATCCACAATTATATTTGTTCACACTCTTTTTTAAATTTATATAAACCAGAATCAGAAAACTTTGAGTTGAACACTAAAAAAAAAAAAAAAAAGGTACAAAAACTTGTGAACACTGAAAACCTTGTTTATTCTTTCCCAAGACTTCAATGTACATTTACCTTTCAACATTATTTAAGACAATCAGGTACACTGGTCTGGCAGCAGCTTGTCTCCACTGTGTTCCTTATTGGGACCTTCTGGTGAGAGACCAAGCAAATGGCTACTATCATGCCTGATTGGGCATTTCTGGCCCAACAAGACACCAATAGCGTCATCCCCACAGCAGTCAACCAACACCCCCAGATGAGAACCAATGAACTGGGTAATACTCATGTTCCTTCCACAGATCAAGCCCTGAGCCTTTGGAGTGGGAACATTGACTCCAAGACCCTAGACTACCAAAGAACTAACCCTAGGGAGTATCAAATAGTGAGAACTCACACAAAGGAAACCGCTTGAATAAAAGACCCAGCATCACCCAACCACCAGTAGCACCTTTGCAGGACACCTCATCTCAGCAAGAAACAAAACAAAAATACAAAATCAATCATGAACAGACGTGATTACCATCTCGCTCAGCCTAACAAGAAAAACAAACAAACAAAACTCAGCACAAATCTCACTCTATACAAAGCTTACACAAACCATTGGAACAACCCTAGGAGGGCAGAAACCAAAAGGAAGAAAGAATTCAACCTTGAAGCCTGGGAAAAGGAGACCTCAAACACGATAAGTTTAAAGAGAAAAATAATGAAAAGGCAGAGACACACTACATAAATGAAGGAACAAACTAGAAACACAGAAGTCCAAACAAATGAAGAGGAAATAGGCAAACTACCTGAAAAAGAATTCAGAATAATGATAGTAAAGATGATCAAAAATCTTGCAAACAAAATGGAGAAAATGCAAGAATCAATTAACAAAGACCTAGAAGAATTAAAGAATAAACATGCAGGGATAAAACAACACAATGACTGAATTAAAAATACTCTAGAAGGAATCAATAGCAGAATATCTGAAGCAGAAGAATGAATCAGTGAGCTGGAAGATAAAATGGTGGAAATAACTTCTCAAGAGCAGAATTAAGTAAAAAAAGGGAAAGAACTGAGGATAATCTCAGAGACCTCTGGGACAATATCAAACATACCAACAGTCGAATTATAGAGGTCCCAGAAGAAGAGAAAAAGAAAGGATATGAGAAAATTTTGAAGAGATTGTAGTTGAAAATTTCCCCAACATGGAAAAGAAAATAGTCAATCAAGTCCAAGAGGTGCAAAGAGTCCCATACAGAATAAACTCAGGAGAAACATGCCAAGACACATACTAATCAAACTAGCAAAGACTAAACACAAAGAAAGAATATTAAAAACAGCAAGGGAGAAGCAACAAGTAACATACAAGGGAAACCCCATATCCTTAACAGCTGCTTTTTTAGCAGAAACTCTGCAGGCCAGAAGGGAATGGCAGGGTATATCTAAAGTACTGAAATGGAAAAATCTACAACAAAAATTACTGTACCTGGCAAAGATATCATTCAAATAAATAAATAAAAAGCTTTTCAGACAAGCAAAAGTTAAGAGAATTCAATACTACCAAACAAGCTTTACAACAAATGTTCAAGGGATTTATATAGTCAAGAAATACAAGAGAAGGAAAAAGATCTACAAAATCAACCCCAAACAATTAAGAAAATGGCAATAGGAACATATATATCAATAATTACTGTAAATGTAAATGGATTAAATACTCCAACCAAAAGACACAGACTGGCTGAATGGATACAAAAACAAGACCTGTATATATGCTGTCTACAAGAAACCCACTTTAGACATCAAGACACATGTAGACTGAAAGTGAGAGGATGGAAAATTATATTCCATGCAAATGGAAAGCAAAAGAAATCTGCAGTAGCAATCCTCAGCAGACAAAATAGACCTTAAAATAAAGAAGATTACAAGAGATAAGGAAGGACACTACATAATGATCAACAGATCAATCCAAGAGAAAGACATAACAATTGTAAATACCTATGCACCCAACATAGGAGCACGTCAATACATAAGACCAACACACTAACAGACATAAAAGGAGAAATTGACAGTAACACAATAATAGTAGGAGACTTTAACATGCCATTCACACCAATGGCCAGATCACCAAAACAGTAAATTAATAAGGAAACACAGTCTTAAATGATATGTTAGATGAGATGGATCTCATTGATGTCTTCAGGACATTCCATCCAAATGCAGAAGAATACACCTCAAGTGCACATGGAAAATTCTCCAGGATAGACCACATCTTGGGTCACAAATAAAACCTCAGTAAATTTAAGAAAATTGAAATCATATCAAGCATCTTCTGCAACCACACTATGAGACTAGATACCAATTAGAAGAAAAAAACTGCAAGAAACACAAACACATGGAGGTTAAACCACACGTTTCTAAATAACCAACAGGTTACTGAAGAAATCAAAAGGGAATTCAAAAAATTTCTAAAAACAAATGACAATGAGAACACGGCAACTCAAAACCTATGGGATGCAGCAAAACAAGTTCCAAGAGGGAAGTTTATAGCAATACAATCCTACCTCAAGAAACAAGAAAAACATCAAATAGATAACCCAACTTTACACCTAAAGCAACTGTAAAAAGAAGAACAAAAATCCCCAAATTTAGTAGAAGGAAAGAAATCATAAAGATCTGAGCAGAAATAAATGAAAAATAAATGAAAGAAACAATAGTAAAGATTAATAAAACTAAAAGCTGGTCTTTGAGAAGATAAACAAAATTGTCAAACCCTTAACCAGACTCATCAAGGAAAAAAGAGAGAAGAATCAAATCAACAAAATTAGAGATGAAAAGAAGTTACAACAGACAATGCAGAAACACAAAGGATTATAAGAGACTATTATGAAAAACTATATGGCAATAAAATAGATAACATGGAAGAAATGGACAGATGCTTAGAAAAGTTCAATCTTCCAGACTGAACTAGGAAGAAATAGAAATTATGAACAACCCAATTACAAGCACTGGAATTGAAGCTGTGATCAGAAATCTCCCAAAAGACAAAAGCCCAGGACCAGATGGCTTCACAGGATAATTCCATCAAACATTTAGAGAATAGCTAATGCCTACGCTTCCAAAACTCTTCAAAAAATTTCAGAGGAAAGAAGACTTTCAAACTCATTCTATGAGACTACCATCACCCTGATACCAAAACAAGACAAAGACAACACAAAAAACTACAGGCCAATATCACTGATGAATACAGATGCAAAAATGCTCAACAAAATTTTAGCAAACAGGATTCAGCAACACATCAAAAAGCCCATATACCATGATCAAGTTGGGTTCATTCCAGGAATGCAAGGATTCTTCAATATATGCAAATCAATCAACGTGATACACCATATTAACAAAGTGAAAGATAAGAAACGTATGATCATCTCAATAGATGCAGAAAAAGCCATTGACAAAATTCAGCACCCATTTATGATTAAAACTTTTCAAAAAAAATTGACATAGAAGGAGCCTACCTCAACATAGTAAAGGCCGTATATAATCAGCTGACAGCAAACATTATTCTCAATGCCAAAAAACTGAAAACATTCCCCTTAAGATCAGGAAAAAGACAAGGGTGTCCACTTTTACGACTCTTATTCAACATATTTCTGAAAGTCCTAGCTACAGCAATCAGAGAAGAGAAAGAAATACACGGAATCCAGATTGGAAAACAAGAAGTAAAGCTCTCACTGCAGATGACATGATACTGTACATAGAAAACCATAAAGATAGTATCAGAAAATTACTAATGCTAATCAGTGAATTTAGCAAAATTGTAGGATACAAAATCAATACACAGAAATCGCTTGCATTTCTATATATTAACAATTAAAAACCAGAAAGAGAAATTAAGGAATCAATCCCATTCACCATTGTTAAAAAAAGAAATAAATATCTAGGAATAAACTTACCTAAGGAGACAAAAGAACTGTACACAGAAAATTATAAGACACTAATGAAAGACATGGACATGGAACAACAGACTGGTTCCAAATAGGAAAAGGAGTTCATCAAGGCTGTATATTGTCACCCTGCATATTTAACTTATATGCAGAGTACATTATGAGAAACGCTGGACTGGAAGAAACACAGCTGGAATCAAGATTGCCGGGAGAATTATCAATAACCTCAGATATGCAGATGACACCACCCTTATGGCAGAAAGTGAAGAGGAACTCAAAAGCCTCTTGATGAAAGTGAAAGTGGAGAGTGAAAAAGTTGGCTTAAAGCTCAACATTCAGAAAATGAAGATCATGGCATCCGGTCCCATCACTTCATGGGAAGTAGATGGGGAAACAGTGGAAACAGTGTCAGACTTTATTTTTCTGGGCTCCAAAATCACTGCAGATGGTGACTGCAGCCATGAAATTAAAAGACGCTTACTCCTTGGAAGGAAAGTTATGACCAACCTAGATAGCATATCCAAAAGCAGAGACATTACTTTGCCAACAAAGATTCGTCTAGTCAAGGCTATGGTTTTTCCTGTGGTCATGTATGGATGTGAGAGTTGGACTGTGAAGAAAGCTGAGCGCCAAAGAATTGATGCTTTTGAACTGTGGTGTTGGAGAAGACTCTTGAGAGTCCCTTGGACTGCACGGAGATCCCACCAGTCCATTCTGAAGGAGATCAGCCCTGGGATTTCTTTGGAAGGAATGATGCTGACGCTGAAACTCCAGTACTTTGGCCACCTCATGCGAAGAGTTGACTCACTGGAAAAGACTCTGATGCTGGGAGGGATTGGGGGCAGGAGGAGAAGGGGACGACAGAGGATGAGGTGGCTGGATGGCATCACTGACTTAATGGACGTGAGTCTGGGTGAACTCCGGGAGTTGGTGTTGGACAGGGAGGCCTGGCGTGCTGCGATTCATGGGGTTGCAAAGAGTCGGACATGACTGAGCGACTGATCTGATCTGAATGAAAGAAATCAAAGATGACATAAACAGAGGGAGAGATATTCCATGTTCCTGGGTAGAGAAAATCAGTATTGTGAAAATGAGTATACTACCAAATGCAATCTACAAATTCAATGTGATCCCAATCAAATTACCAGTGACATTTTTCACAAAACTATAACAAAAAATTTCACAATTCATATGGAAACACAAAAGACCCTAAATAGCCAAAGCAGTTCTGAGAAAGAAGAATGGAGCAGGAATCAACCTTCCTGACTTCAGATTGTACTACAAAGCTACAGTCATCAAGATAGTATGGTACTGGCACAAAAACAGAAATATAGACCAATGGAACATGATAGAAAGCCCAGAAATAAACCCAGGCACCTATGGGTACCTTATTTTTGACAAAGGAGGCAAGAATATACAATGGGGCAAAGATAGGCTCTTCAATAAATGGTGCTGGGAAAACTGGACAGCTACCTGTAAAAGAATGAAATTAGAACACTTCCTAACACCACATACAGAGACAAACTCAAAATGGATTAAAGACCTAAATGTAAGGCCAGAAACTATAAAACTCTTAGAGGAAAACACAGGCAGATTGCTCGATGACATAAATCAAAGCAAGATCCTCTATGACCCACCTCCTAGAGTAACAGAAATAAAAGCAGAAGTAAACAAGTGGGACATGATTAAACTTAAAAGCTTTTGCACAGCAAAGGAAACTATAAGCAAGGTGAAAAGGCAACCCTCATAACGGGAGAAAATAATAGCAAATGAAACAACTGACAAAGGATTAATTTCCAAAATATACAAGTAGTTCATACAACTCAATTCCAGAGAAACAAACAAGGCAATCAAAAAACAGACATTGCTCCAAAGAAGACATACAGATGGCTAACAAACACATGAAAAGATGCTCAACATCACTGATTATTAGAGAATTGCAAATCAAAACCACAATAAGATATCATCTCACACCAGTCAGAATGGCCATCATCAAAAAGTCTACAAACAGTAAGTGCTGGAGAGGGTGTGGAGAAAAGGGAACACTCTTGCACTGTTGGTGGGAATGTAATTGATACAGACACTATGGAAGATGGTATGGAGATTCTTTAAAAAACTAGAAATAAGACCATCATATGACCCAGCAATCCCACTCCTAGGCATATACCCTGAGGAAACCAAAATTGAAAAAGACACATGTATCCCATTGTTCATTGCAGCACTATTTACAATAGCTAGAACATGGAAGCAACCTAGACATCCATCAACAGATTAATGGATAAGGATGTTGTGGTACATATACACAATGGAATACTACTCAGTTACAAAAAGGAATGCATTTTTGAGTCTGTTCTGATGAGATGGGTGAACCTAGAACCTATTATACAGAGTAAAGTGAGTCAGAAATAAAAAGATATATGTATTCTAATGCATATATACAGAATCTAGAAAAACGGTACTGAAGAATTTACAAGGCAGCAATGAAGAAACAGACATAGAAAATAGACTTATGGACATGGGGAGAGAGGAGGAGAAGGTGAGATGTATGGAAAGAGTAACATGAAAACTTACATTACCATATGTAAAATAGATAGCCAATAGGAATTTGCTGTATGGCTCAGGAAACTCAAACAGGGGCTCTGTATCAACCTAGAGGGATGAGATAGTGCAGGAGATGGGAGGGAGGTCCAGAAGGGAGGGGATACATGTACACCTATGGCTGATTCATGTTGAGGTTTGACAGAAAACAACAAAATTCTGTAATGCAATTATCCTTTAAT
This sequence comes from Bos grunniens, assembly GCF_055505025.1. Taxonomy (NCBI): domain Eukaryota; kingdom Metazoa; phylum Chordata; class Mammalia; order Artiodactyla; family Bovidae; genus Bos; species Bos grunniens. Next base: position 52,486,093 of record NC_141185.1, on the reverse strand, counting down.
AAAAAATAAGTAAAAAATAAAATAAAAAGAGCCAGGTATATAAAATATTCATTATTAAATATGCTTTTCTAAAATCCCAATCTTATCACCTGTATAAGGCTGCAATTGAAAACAAAAATAAAAAGAAGGGAAAATACTTGCTGTTCTTATTCTTACCTGTTCAATTACACATCTTTGAATGAACTAGTCCCTTATCCACTAACCTTCTTCTGAACGTAAATGATTTGTATGTGGTCTAATCATATTTCCTGGTCCCTTGGCACTCTAGAGTCTTGCTGTGCATACCTATCTCTGATTTCCATACATTGTATCTCAGAGATAACCAAATGCATGGCCAACTTCCCTAATTAGATTCCCTGTGTCCTGGAGACCTCCCAGCAGTGCCTTCTCTTCTTTTCATTCTTTTATTTATTTATTTTTTCTCTCTCTCTCCCTGAAGTATCCTCTCCTTCTATTTCCCTGATCCCTAAGGAGCCTGTTTCAACATTTGTTTATATATCAAAATAATTGAAAGCTAAATTAATTCTCAGTTTCAATTTCTCAAGCTTCTTTTCAATTGCTGTAACTTTTTCAACCCCCTTAAGAATCTGGACTTTGGCAACTAGGAAAAGCTTTGAAAACAGAAAGCACACAGTAGATATTGATTGATCAGTTAATAGACTGTCTCCTTCAAGCCTGGAGTCTATGATTTTATGATTGATGGACTTGATGGATTTTTTTTTTTTTCTCATGGGTTCTCGAAACCTGATTATTAAATTACAGAGAGAGAGCCACCAACCATGTTTGTAAATCCCACACACTTAATATCTCTGTTCCTTTTGTAAAAGAGTTTTAATGAAAAAAAAAAAAAAAAAAAGAACCTAAACCCCTGGACTATGAGTCCTTTAGTGACAAAGAAATGTGCTTCATATCTCTTTATGTACTAAATTCTCAGTATATTGGCTAAGGCATAGTATAATCTCAATATAGAGCTCTCTTACTGTGATTTAGGGGGAAATGTGATTGGGAAGTATGTCAAGCCGCATCTTTAATGATCCTCAATGATCTCTACTTCCTGATATCCATACTAGGTATAATCCCCTGCCTTTGAGGATGGGCTAGTCTGGTGACTTGCTTTTAAGTAATATAATATAGCAAAGATGATGAGATGCTGCCTTAGTGATTGGTTATGAGAGATTAGAGAGAGTGTGTGAATGCTCAGTCATATCTGACTCTGTGCACCCCTATGGACTGTAGCCCACCAGGCTCCTCTGTCCATGGGATTTTCCAGGCAAGAATACTGAAGTGGTTTGCCATTTCCTTCTCCAGGGGATCTTCCCAACCGAGGGATCAAATGCCTCTCTCCTAACCTCCATATTTCTAGCAGATTCTCTTTGACCTATGCTGGTTTTGACAAAAAAAGTTGTCTTCTTGAGGAGGCAAGGAATCAAGGGCAGCCTCTAAAAGCCAGCTAGGAACTGAGGCAATCAGGCCAACAGGCCTTGGAGAACTGAATTCTGCCAGTAACTATGGCAACTTGGAAATAGATCCTCCTCAGTTGTTCCTTTGGGCTTCCCTGGTGGCTCAGATGGTAAAGAATCTGCCCACAATAAGGGAGACCTGGGTTTGATCCCTGAGTTGAGAAGACCCCCTGGAAAAAAAAAAAAAAAGAGAAGACCCCCTGGAGAAGGGCATGGCAACCCACACCAATATTCTTGCCTGTAGAATCCCCACGGACAGAGGAGCCTAGTGGGCTACAGTCCATGGAGTTACAAAGTGTCAGACATGACTGAGCGTCTAAGCACAGTTCTACCTTCAGATGAGATTCCAGCCCCGACTGGCACTTTAAGTATGACCTTCTAGAGACGCTGATAAAGGACCAGTGCAATTAAGCCACACCCAGACTCTGATTCACAGAAACTATAAATTAATAAATCTGTATTAACTTAAGCCACTGTTCACTATAGTTATTCATGTAGCAATAGACAATTTACATAGGAAGATCATATCTATGGAGTTAAGAGTACCAACTCTGTACTAGACATTAGAAGAGAGGGATCTGAAGCAAAGAAACTCATTTGGTCTTAGCAACCTTTTTGCAAGGTATGTCATTAGCTGGTACATAGAGATGACTTTTGGGTTTCCCCAGTGGCTCAGTGGTAAAGAATCTGCCTGCAAAGCAGCAGACTTGGGTTCGATCTCTGGGTGGAGACCTGGAGAAGGGCATAGCAACCCACTTCAGTATTCTTGACTGGAGAATCCCATAGACAGAGGAGCTTGGCGGGCTGCAGTCCATAGGGTTGCAAAGAGTCAGACACCACTGAAGCAACTGAGCACACACACACACAGCTGCTGCTGCTGCTGCTAAGTCGCTTCAGTCGTGTTCGACTCTGTGCGACCCCATAGACAGCAGCCCACCAGGCTCCGCCGTCCCTGGGATTCTCCAGGCAAGAACACTGGAGTGGGGTGCCATTGCCTTCTCCAGACTGCAAGGTTAGGGGTCAAGAAAAAGTTCAGATGATTTATTCCAACCTACCAAAGATCACACAGAGCCAAGATTCCAAAACCCAGACTAGATCTTGTGAAGAATGAGAATTCGAAGAAAAAAAAAGAAAGGGCTAGATGTGAATCTTGGTTTCATGGGTCAAGAATGAGACAGGGGACTGAGGTTTAGCTAGAGTGTATGTGGGTGGCCCCAAAGTACCAAAGAATATGACACAAGGTAAGGGAGAACTAAGTCATGATCTATATACATAAAACCCTAGGGAGGGTAGAAAATTAGTTTAAATTCTCTTGCATTGGATAAGAATCAGTTGACAAATGAAATTACAGAAAGGATATTTCAAAAAAGAGCCATGAATATGATGCCCATTAAAACATAGAGATACAAAAACATTTAATGTGAAAAATGATTTTTGTAGTCATCAGAAACATGTAGCAAATTTTTCCAGGAAAGTCATGTTTTACATTGCTACCAGCTTCTAAGCCTAGCTAGAAATATCTATAACCATAATGCAGCTGAAACACTACACATTTTTAATGAAAGCACAGGATGCCAGACTCTAGAAATAATGCATTCGACAACAACAGCCAAATGAACCCCAATAAAATAGAAAAACAAATTACTTAGCTGAATTATTTCCTCAAGAAAATCAGTTTTTATGGAAAATTTGTGAGGACTCTGAGCTTTTGTAAGAGCTTTAAAAATTGATACTACTAGCTCTATGTTGTTGTTTCTGATTTCTTTCCAAAACATCATGCTTTTTCTTGATACAAAAATATTGTCATCACAAGTCTTGTTCATAATAGGCATGAATAGGGACTCAGAAAGAGTGAGGTGATTTGTTTAGAAATAACCAGATAAGTTGGGAAGGTGAGTATAAACAACAAAGGAATTAAGAAATTACTGGATTCCAAAAAAAAAGAAGTATGTAAAATGCTTACTGGTAAGAGAATCAGCTCAGTTAGATATATAAGTAAATGCATCCCAGGAGCAAATAAAAATGCTGACACGACAAATTACTTCTTATGTATGCTTAGTCAATTCCCGGGTCTTAGATTTCTCATCTTAAAACAAATGATAATGCTTCTTTCTATATCAAATGGCCTAACACAGATGGCAATTCCTTGCATCACGCCTGCCATGTAGTAGATGCTGAATGATGTTTGTCGAATCTGAAACTGAATGTGTTACCTTCCTAGGGGGAAAGAATGAAAGTCATAAAGAAGAAAATTTAGAATATCACATCTGCAGGATAGATGAATTTGGCAAAAGGAGGAGAGCCAGGAAGGGAAGAAGAAAAGGTCAAACAGAGGCAAAGCCTAGAAAAAGTTTAAAGGCTGGCTAGATGCCTACCAAACTCCCTTTCTCTTCCTGTAAGAGGGTTCTCTGACCCCTTTGCACATAAGAGGCATGTGAAAAGTTCTTGCTGACGGATAGAGAGAGCAAGTAACTTGTTTATAGTTAAGTAACAGAAGCTGTACATAAATAAATGCATGTTCCCCCTTCTCTCCCTCCTGCCTGCTAGCTGGATTATGCCAGGGCAGCCCTGAACTATGTACTGAAGAAAAGCCATCACATAGTAGGGCCTGAATCCCTGAGCAATTGAAGGACACAGAGGTTCACCCCACATTGCTTGTGTTGAACTGGAAATGCATGAACGGACCTAGAGACTGTCATACAAAATGAAGTAACTCAGAAAGAGAAAATCAAATATCATATTAACTCATATATTTGGAATCTAGAAAAATGGTACAGATGGTCTTATTTGCAAAGAAGACATAGAGAACAAACATATGGACACCAAGGTGAGAGGAGAAGGGGTGCAGTGAATTGGGAGATTGAACAATCTCATATGTACACTAAGTGAAGTGAAATCCGTCGTGTCGGACTCTTTGCAACTCCATGGACTGTAGCCTACCAGACTTCTCTGTCCATGGGATTTTCCAGGCAGGGGTACCAGAGTGGGTTGCCATTTCCTTCTCCTATGTATAAAATAGATAACTAATGAGAACCTGCTGTATAGCCCAAGGAACTCTACTGGGTGCTCTGTGGTGACCTAAATGGGAAGAAAAGACAAAACAGGTGATGTATGTATAGAAATGGCTGATTCACTTTGCTGAAGAGCAGAAACTGATACAGCAATGTAAAGCAACTGTAATCTAGTAAAAAAAATGTGGTATACCTAAGCAATGAAGTATTATTCAGCCGTGAAAAGGAATGAAGTAGTGATTCAAGCTACAAGACGAATGAATCTGAAACTATTATGCTAAGTAAAACCAGAAAAAAAATCTACATATAGTGATTCCACTAATGTGAAATGTCCAAAGAAGGCAAATACATAGAGATAGAAATATTGATACATTGCCTGCATGCCAGCCAAGTCGTCAGTCATGTCTGAATGATAGCAACCCTCTGGACTGTAGCCCTCAGGCTCCTCTGTCCATGGGATTCTCCAGGCAAGAATACTGGAGTGGGTTGTCATTCCCTTCTCCAGGGGATCTTTGGGATCTTCTCCACCTAGGGATCGAAACTCTATCTCTTATGTCTCCTTCATTGGAGGGGGGTTCTTTACCACCAGTGGCCGCCTCTAGGGGAGTGGTAGGTGGTCGATGAGGAAAGAGTGCTAATGGGAAAAGGTTTCTTTCTGTGTTAGTGAAAATTTCCTGTAATTAGATAATGTGAGAGTTGTACAACCATGAGAATATCTGAAAAACCACTGAATTGCACACTTTAAAGGGTCAGTATTATAGTATATGAATTATATTTCAATAAAAAAGAGAAAAGATGCACTAAAAAACCCTTTACTGTGTTATTCCAATGAGAATACTGAATTGGGACTATAGCTAGTATTATTTACAAATAGTGCCTAAATGGAAGCAAAAGAGGACATTATGTAGCTGACTTTATGTATGTTTAGAAAGCGAAAGTTGAGATTTAGAGAACAGACAAATGACTTGGTCATTCTTTGCATCAAAGAAATATTCCCTTTACATTCCTATCAGTGGCCAATTCTCCTGTCCATTCATATTGATTGTGTTTATGGCATAATTTTGGGTGTATAGCCATTGGCTGTGAAAGAGGTATCAGTATTCTGCTTGAACTGTAATCGACTCCCAGAGGAGGTGAGAGACCTGCCTACTGCAGAGGCATTTATTTTGGAGCCAGCACTGTGCAATAGTGCAAATATCTCAGATATTTGCTTAGGAGCTCAGAATTTAAACTTGCAACATTGGCTTAGCCACTTCGTTTAAGGTAATAAAAGTTGCTTTTGTTGGAGATATATTTGGAACACCCATTGTGTACATTTTCCCAATTAATTGGACTTTAATTACTTTGCAGAAAATCTATAAAAGAGTCATCAAAGTTTTTGAGATGAGAACAAGCTGGTACATATTCCATTTATTTTCCATAGAACCATCTCACCATGAAACTTGAAAAAAAAACAATGGTCAATTTAATTTTCTTCTGTTGAGGTTTATAAAAGACCCAATAGAGGCTACTATCTCTAATTTTTATAGAGATAGCTCTATTTAGAAATATAAATGCTGAGAAAAAGAACAGGCTCAGAAATGCTGTTTTAAATCAAGGTGACCCTTTAAATTAGTTTTTTACATTTTGTGTGTGTGTGTTGTACACATTTATATGTATAGATACTTGTATTATTGACTCAGTATTCAATCCAAGCAAGGTTAAAAAAAATCCAACAAGAATGTGGTAACATAAAACCAATTTCTTGATTTTTCTAATTTCCATATCAACTGTTTTTCTAGGGTACTTTCTTCCCATGGGAGTTGGGAGAAAAAGTGATTATATGTGTGAAAATGGTTTAGTAAAATGTGTGTAACTTCAGTACTGAATATATGCTTAGGGGGGTAGAGGTTGAATAAGACATAGTGGCTTAGCTTGAAGGAAATGTGTTTTACAGTCTGCAAGTAAGAAGGATTTATGTACAAATGATGCGCAAGGGAAGGATGAGGGGTTAAGAAGCAAGGGCGGGGGCAACACTGAATGTGAGCTGGGGCTGTATCCTGCCATTCCCTCTTTTACAATATTAGTGTTGAAATGGGAGGAGCCACGTTAAAATCCCAACCCAAACATGTCCAGTGTGGTCAATGAAAAAGAAAATTATTTTTGGCATTGGGAGCAGGACAAGACCAGATGGAAAGCTAGAATCTAAATAAAAAGTGAAACCTGAAATTAAAAACACGTCAAAATCCATCAGTTCAGTGTGGGCTGAAAAATATTCTAACCTAGAGGGAGTTGATTACCCTTGAGGACGTCTCAAATCTCTTTCCGGCCCTGCACTTTGATGCTATAAGATGCTGAGCTGGAAGGTAATTGGCTGAATATTTTGCCTTTGATTTTGAAATTTCTAATCTTCAACCTTGGTCCTGTATAGTGTTGCTACACTGTTTATTTTCTGACCAGGCCACTTAGACCTTCTTCATATTACTGATGGGTACTTCTCTGTAGCCTGAATCAGTTTAATGTTTTTGACAGTGAATTCCCAAGTAATTGCAATGGCTTCAGTCCTGATCTCTGTCCCAGGGCACACTTGGAAATTAAATGTTAATTCTCACCAGTTATTTGCTGACTTCATCCTCATTTTATTAAATAATCATTTTTTTTAAATCCTTTCAAATTGAAATATGCATGCCCCAAGGAGATCAAAGCTGTCAATTCTAAAGGAAATTAATCCTGAATATTCATTGGAGGGACTGACGTTGAAGTTGAAGCTCCAATACTTTGGCTACCTAATGCAAAGAGTTGACTCACTGGAAAAGACTCTGATGCTGGGAAAGTTTGAAGGCAGGAGGAGAAAGGGGTGACAGAGGATCAGATGGTTGGATGACATCACCGACTCAATGGACATGAATTTGAGCAAACTTGGAGATAGTGAAGGACAGGGAAGCTTAGCGTGCTGCAGTTCATGGGGTCACAAAGAGTTCCAGTCCAGTTCAGTCGCTCAGTCGTGTCCAACTCTTTGAGACCCCATGGACTGCAGCATGCCAGGCTTCCCTGTCCATCACCAACTCCTGGAGCTTGAAAAGAGTTGGATGTGAGTCTTTCCTGGAATCACAAAGAGTTGGATGCAACTTAATGACTGAACAACATTGCATGCTCTATTATCTGAAAGGTTTGGCATGTTGGAGAGTCTGGGTCAAACTGACCCAACCCCATGCTCTCTTCATGCTTTCTCCATGAATTTCCCATTGGTGTTCAGAGTATTCTAATTTGCTGTAAGATACTGTTCTGTCCCTACTGGGGTGAGGGAGTGAAAGTTGCTCAGTGGTGTCTGACTCTTTGCGACTCCATGGACAGTAGCCCACCAGGCCTCTCTGTCCATGGGATTTCCCAGGCAAGAATACTGGAATGGGTTGCCATTTCCTCCTCGAGGGGATCTGCCTGATTCAGTGATAGAACCCTGGTCTTCTGCATCCTTAGGATTGTTAGATCCATCCTAAGGAATCAGATGAATTCCTTAACATCTGAGCCAACAGAGATGTGCCTGCTGGGATCCTGCTTTAACTGCAAACAACTATAGAAGAAATTGCTACTATTTAAAGGAAATCAGTCCTGGGTGTTCATTGGAAGGACTGATGCCAAAGCTGAAACTCCAATACTTTGGCCACCTCATGCGAAGAGTTAACTCATTGGAAAAGACTCTGATGCTGGGAAGGATTGGGGGCAGGAGGAGAAGGGGACGACAGAGGATGAGATGGCTGGATGGCATCACTGACTCGATGGACGTGAGTCTGAGTGAACCCTGGGAGTTGGTGATGGACAGGGATGCCTGGTGTGCTGTGATTCATGGGGTTGCAGAGTCGGACACAACTGAGCGACTGAACTGAACTGAACTGAGAGGTGGCTTGAACCTTTCAACAACATTGAAAGTGCTGCAACCCAGTTATAGTAAAGAAACGCTTCCCTGATGTCTCAGATGATAAAGAATCTGCAGGCAATGCCCGAGACTTGGGTTTGATCCCTGGGTCAGGAAGATCCCCTGGAGAAGGGAATGGGTACCCACTCCAGTATTCTTGCCTGGAGAATTCCATGGACAGAGGACCTTGGTGGGCTACAGTCCAGGGGTCGCAAAGAATTGGACATGGCTGAGTGACTAACACTTTCACTTTAAACTGATTTTTCTTTTGTGTTGGAAGAATTTTCCGCAAGTTTTCTGAGGGTTTATTTTGATTGAAGAACTAGGTAAGCAAAGTCCCAAGGCACATGCATTGTCTTGTGATGATAATTGTATACTTTATCTGGTTCTAGTGGATAACAAGGGCTTGCCCCTCATTCTGGGAGTATTTCTCTTCTAGAGGAGTTGCATGAAGTTTGCTGTAGAATTTGGAGGGGAAGATATTATATTTAGTTAAAAAATCACTCAATGAGATATGAAGCTACTTGTTCAAATTCAGCAAAATAGAGTTCTCCTTAATTCCCAAGTCATGTATACTAGAACAGCATGGAGTAGCACAAAGGTCTTGATTTTTAGACATAGAGACATTTGATTTAAATTCTGGTAACCACCCCTTACTAGCTGTATGAACTTCCATATAAAAATAGCATCTGAGACTCACAGCCCTAGATAGAAAAATAAAGTGTACCTTACAGAGGTTATTGTTAGTCTTTACAAATGCCTTTAATCTACTCCAAACGTGAGACACAGTAGTAAATGGCAAATAGTCTTATCAGTATTTCTCTCATTATTATTTCCAGTGGGCTGCTTGGTTTAAGGCTGGCACTGGTGCGATGAGTCATAATATAGTCATAGTACAGAAATTATATTTAGAAAAGCTTACGTTTTATTCCTTTTACTGGAAATTTACTAGACCACTCAACGTGGTAGATTCTCGTTCAGCAAAAGCACAATATACAGATCTGATATTTTCATAAAGGAAGGCTACATGTAATAACTAATGAAAAAGAGAGAATTTGCATTCTCCTTCCAATATTCCCTGTGTAATTCTATTGTATAATCTTAGCCAAGCAAGTGCACTTTTCCATCTCTTTGGGGAGGAAGAGCAGAGGGCTTTTTCTGCAATATCAAGGCTATCTCTGTGTAAATTATTTCCAATAGACGAATGAGAGTGACTGCAGTATTGTCCCTCAAGTACTTGGCATTCCTTGGAAGAAAACATGATGTAATTGGACTTTAATAACTTGGATGAAAATGTATCCTAGGGCCATAAAATGTTTCTCTACAACATTAGATCTAGGCGAGTTATTATGATTACCTCTTAAGAAGTGTTCAGATTAATGGATATGTGATTATAAAGTCCATTACAAAGGCAGAATCAGGAAGAGGTACAGAGAAGCACCCTGATGTTTCAGTGTGTCTCAGTCCTGAACATTTCGGGCAGAGAAGTTATTTTATCACTGGGATTGCCAGACTCAGTGGGGGAAAAGCTGAACAAGGAGACCTGCCCTGAATATCATTTCCACCTTCCCATTTCCCTTGTATCACATATTAGGAGTCTGCTTAAAGGAGCTTCCCTCCCTCTATTGCAGTATACAGGTGAGCACTGTAATATGAGTCAAACCACTTGAGTCTACCAGCTCATCCCCCACCTATTTATGTGATTTGTGTGTGTGTGTGTGTGTGTGTGTGTGTGTGTGTGTGTGCTCAGTTGTGTCTGACGCTTTGTGAACCCAAGGACTGCAGCCCGCCAGGCTCCTCTCTTAATGGGAATCTCCAAGCAAGAATACTGGAGTGGGTAGCCATCTCATTCTCCAGGGGATCTTCTCAACCCAGGGATCAAACCTGGGTTTCCCACATTGCAGGAAGATTATTTTACCATCTGAGCCACCTATATTCCCATATAAAATAAAAATTAAAACAAAACAAAACACAGAGGGACTGTCAGGTAATACACACAAAAAATCAGTATCTCTGATCTATTTGTACCGAGATGGGTCCCATGGATCTGGGTTTTTAATAAGTGCATCGAATGTTCTTATGTTCAGATGACTGTTCTAGTTGCTGTAATAGAAGCAAGAATTAAGTGCAGTCTTAGCAACCAACTCAGCCTGAAGGAGTTAGGAATGGTTTCTTGCAGGAACATTTGATCTGGGCCTTGAATAATGAATGGGGACGTACTAGGCTGAGCAAAGGGGGGCAAAGGGTCCCAGAAAACGGTATCTTAACAAAATCCTTATCTTCAAGATGTTGCCTCATCTATGAAATGAAGACACTAAAAAGCATGCCTTCTCATCTGATGCCTTCTGCTTCAGTGATAACTTTGGATCTGGGCAATTTCAATGTTATTTGCTTCTCAATTCACCTCAAAAAGTTCAATGTAGTAACTTATCAGATTTTCTTTGTGAGAACTTCTCTCTACTGGAAAAAATGAAAATATTTGGGAAGCTCTATTATAATATAACTACCTTGCATGCTTGCTAAGTCACTTCAGTCATGTCTGACTCTTTGTGACCCTATAGACTATAGCCCACCAGGCTCCTCTGCCCATAGGATTTTCCAGGCAAGAATACTGGAGTGGGTTGCCATTCTCTTCTCCAGGGGATCTTCTCAACCCAAGGTTTGAACTTGCATCTCTTAGGTCTCCTGCATTGACAGGTGGGTTCTTTACAACTAGCGCCAGCTGTCAAGCAGATAGAGGTTATCTTCCTTGTTCACTTTTGTATCCATATTATCTTTCAAATTACCTGGTCCATTTGCACTCAAATGTGCTTATTATATAACTGAATTGAATTAATTGTATTCAAGTGTTCACTTTCAGGTAGACCTGTTAAAGGTTAGTTTCATATGTAAAATAATATTTTAATTATAATAATTATAATATCAAAAATGTAAATATTTGGAATATGCCTAGCCATTTCATATTTTTAGATCACCCACTCATTCAACAAATATCTATTGAACATTTTCTAGTTGTAAATCACTATTCTTGGCACTGGGGATGGAGCAGTCGACAAAACACAAAAGTTCATGCCCTCATAGGCTTATGTTCTGATGGAAGAATGGAGAGATCATTCCATCTCTAAACTAAATTAAGTTATAATGATCTATAATTCATAGATGAGTGCAAGGGATTTCATATCTTGATTAGGGTACTCATTTTGTCACACTTGTAAGAAAAACCAGAAGCTACACAATGCACAGGCTATTTTCTACTCATGAATTAAAAAAAAAAAAAAAGAAAAGAAAAGCTCTCCTTCTAAGGCTTCATCCAGTATGAAATAGTGTCTCTCTTCTTGTATCAAAGGGCCATGAGTCATTTCCCTAACATTAGGACCAAATGTCCTTTACAGGGTACAGAAACAACTCAAGTATCTGGAGATCACTTTCCGGGAGCATCCACTAACTGAAACATAGAAATGAAGAATCCAGAATAAAGTCAATCTGAGTGGCAAAAAGAGAAGTGCTGAGTTTTTGCATGATCTGACTCTCTAATACTTTTTGTATTGGTCTTGATCATCCCTTAAAGGAGCTGTACAATAGCAACAAAAATAACAACAATAATTGCAACAAAAACAGGAATAGTGAGGAGAGCTACCCCTTTGGGAGCATATACTCATATTGGATTCCTTATTTCATTTTCTCCCAAACTCTATAAAGCAAAGTATGATTATGATGGCTGTATGTGTATGTGCTGTGCTAAGTCACTTCAGTTCAGTTCAGTTGCTAGTCGTGTCTGACTCTTTGTGACCCTATGAATCGCAGCACACCAGGTCTCCCTGTCCATCACCAACTCCCGGAGTTCATTCAGACTCACGTCCATCGAGTCAGTGATGCCATCCAGCCATCTCATCCTCTGTCGTCCCCTTCTCCTCCTGCCCCCAATCTGTCCCAGCATCAGGGTCTTTTCCAATGAGTCAATTCTTCGCATGTGAATCAAGGCAAATTGGAAGTGGTCAAACAAGAGATGGCAAGAGTGAATGTCGACATTCTAGGAATCAGCGAACTAAAATGGACTGGAATGGAGGACTTTAACTCAGATGACCATTATATCTACTACTGCTGGCAGGAATCCCTCAGAAGAAATGGAGTAGTCATCATGGTCAACAAAAGAGTTCGAAATGCAGTACTTGGATGCAATCTCAAAAACGACAGAATGATCTCTGTTCGTTTCCAAGGCAAACCATTCAATATCACAGTAATCCAAGTCTATGCCCCAGCCAGTAATGCTTAAGAAGCTGAAGTTGAACGGTTCTATGAAGACCTACAAGACCTTTTAGAACTAACACCAAAAAAAGATGTCCTTTTCATTATAGGGGACTGGAATGCAAAAGTAGGAAGTCAAGAAATACCTGGAGTAACAGGAAAATTTGGCCTTGGAATACAGAATGAAGCAGGGCAAAGACTAATAGAGTTTTGCCAAGAAAATGTACTGGTCATAGCAAACACCCTCTTCCAACAACACAAGAGAAGACTCTACACATGAACATCACCAAATGGTCAACACTGAAATCAGATTGATTATATTCTTTGCAGCTAAAGATGGAGAAGCTCTATACAGTCAACAAAAACAAGACCAGGAGCTGACTGTGGCTCAGATCATGAACTCCTTATTGCCAAATTCAGACTGAAATTGAAGAAAGTAGGGAAAACCACTAGACCATTCAGGTATGACCTAAATCAAATCCCTTATGATTATACAGTGGAAGTGAGAAATAGATTTAAGGGACTAGATCTGATATAGAGTGCCTGATGAACTATGGACTGAGGTTCATGACATTGTATAGGAGACAGGGATCAAGACCATACCCATGGAAAAGAAATGCAAAAAAGCAAAATGGTTGTCTGGGGAGGGCTTACAAATAGCTGTGAAAAGAAGAGAAGCAAAAAGCAAAGGAGGAAAGTCACTTCAGTCATGTCCAACTTTTAAGGGACCCTATGTACCATAGCCTTCCAGGCTCCTCTACCCATGGGATTCTCCAGGCAAGAATACTGGAGTGGATTACTATTTTCTCCTCTAGGGGATCTTCCCTACTCAGGGATTGAACTTGCATCTCCTGCGACTCCTGCATTGGTAGGTGGATTCTTTACCACTGAGCCACCTGGGAAGCTCAACTATGAATATCAATGTCCAGATAGTTAACTGGTTTTAAGAACCTAATATCCAGATACTGTTTTTATTTCCACCGAAGAGTTTCAGAGAAATATTTCTTATCAAAAATTAGTAATAAAGTTAGTCGTTCTTCCTTTCCCTTCATCGTATTTAAAATTCTGTGCACGGATATATAGTACATCATTAACAAAATCACTGATGTTTGGCATTTAAGAATAATCAAAGACACTTTTGCCATCAAGGCCAACACCCGAGGAATGAGCAGAGAAAGCAATGATGTTGAAAGTAAGCTCAGCAAAAATTTCTGCTGGTAGCTTCCAGATATGCATCAAGCTGCTTTGAGCTTCTTCATTTTTCCTTATGTTAAATAAATTTATCTGTGTAATGAGCTTTCCAGGTGGTGCTAATGGTAAAGAACCTGCTTGCCAGTGGTGGAGACACAAGAGTTATGGGTTCAATCCCTGGGTTGAGAACATTCCCTGGAGAGAGTATGGCAACCAACTCCAATATTCTTCCCTGGAGAATCTCATGGACAGAGGAGCTCGGCTGTTTTGAACATATTCATTTTTCCTTATTTTAAATCAATGAAAAAAAATAAAAAATCAATCAATCAATCAATGTATCTGTGTAATGGCATTGTTAACTATGTGGAGTAAATTCACCAATGTACTGTGTCCTCACGAACAAAATTTACTCTTTTTTTCCTTGGGAAAATCTCCCAGTGCCTCCACTGGTATGTATTTCTCTGTTGTCAGTTTACTTGACCTCTTTCATTCTGCTTGGCCACAGCCACAGCCTCTCACTCATGTACAAACACCTCCCACAGTTAGAAGCATTGCTCCCACATGATGCGTTACTATAGAGATGAGGAATGGCAGAGGATGGCATCTCAGGGTCGCCTTTTTTATATAACCAGCGCTCCTTCCCAGAAGAGTGACACTGATTTGCTCTCCACTGAAGGCAAATATTTGCTGTTGTTAAAAAAGGGGTTTTTCATTTCCAGGCAAACATATTTGCTTACTTCTTTGGTTCCCACTAAAACACCTTGGACTTTCTGTAAGCCAGAAAAAAATCCAACCTCCCCTTACCATTCCATATGTCAGCTTTGTGTATTAAAGGAAGTAACTTTCTAAACATTTCCTGATATTGCTGATATTTTGCATCATTTGCTTCTCAGTATATTTTTTAACTAATATCTACAGTGCCTTGATATAACCATAATTACAAAGTGAGGGATTAGTCAGTGAGAAAATTGGAGAAAGGAGATGTATTAATAGGCTAGAGAGACATTTCTTATAGAAAACATACATTTGCACCAAACAAGAATCCATGGCTCACCTCTTAGACTAAGACTACAGAACAGTCTTAAGAGAAGGTAAAAATTTAGATCTTTATTTCAAATCATGTCATTTTTTAACATGGGAAAATAAATGGATTTTATTATTTATGTTTCTTGCCTCTCAGGATTTTCACTAAAGTTCCACTCTTTTTCAATATCTTCTAATTTCTGTACTTACTTCAACATGGTTTATTAAATTATTTTGACTTTATTTGTTGCTGTTGCTGCTGTTGTTGTTTGTCAGTCTCTTTTGCTTTTGCCAGAGTTGAACTTGTGAATGGATCCATATTTAATTTGACAAATAGAGCTGGCAAGCCCTGGGGCACTTATATAATTAGTCAAAGATGTCTCACGGCATGCCGTGCGTGCCCTGCACACATCTACACATGGCATTGGAAGAAGAATAGTCCAAATGCACTTTTCTCCTAAGACAGAGGATTATTTTTCAGATCAATTTGGGCTTCTTTAGAATAAAGTTACTTTTCTCAGTAGGCAAAGAAAAGGCAGTTCCCAATTAAACATCATTCTTCAGACTAGTCTGCACTTACTATTACTTGTCTAACATTTGAGAACAAGATACCTTTAAAAAAAAAAAAAACTTTTTATTGTGTATTGAGGTATAGCTGATTAACAATATTGTGATAGTTTCAGGTAAACAGTAAAGAGATTCAGACATACATATATGTGTATCCATTCTCCCCCAAACTCCCCTCCAACCCAGGCTGCCACGTAACATTGAGCAGAGTTCCATGTGCTATACAGTAGGTCCTTATTGGTTATCCATTTTAAATACAGCGGTGTGGAGAACAGAGATATCAATTAAGACCCTGCAGTTGTAGACTTCTGTAGACTTCATGCCTCTAAGCAAAATACTCTGGAGCACAGGAAACAATGTTGTTCATTGGGAATTATACCCTGATTACTAAACTGTCCAACCGCCCTTAAAAAAAGTCACCGTGTGTCTTAGTTAAACTCCCAAGCTGCAGAGCCTGAGATGAGGATTCACTTGCAAGTGATTTATTAAGGTAGTGGTCCCAAGGTAAACTGATAAAAGATTGGGAGAAACAGGACAGGGAAGGGCAAGAAGTTAGTCAAGGGTGATTTCAGGCAAAGTTTAATCTCAGCCTGATTCCATGACGGCTCTGGAGTGTTTGCAGTTTGCATCTCAGTTTATCAAAACTCAAAGCAGTGGAGCTAGGCTTTCTTAATCCTGTAACAGTCAGCCTTTAGTTATAAGCTCTCCTAGAGGGATAGAAGCTCCCAGGCATACAGGATAAGGTGGTTACAGTAGGCAAAAGACGTTTATCTAGAAGTACATGCCACTTATGGCTACCCTGATAGCTCAGGGGGTAAAGAAACTGCCTGCCAGAGCAGGAACCTCAGGATGCATAGACACGGTCTCTGGGTCAGGAAGATGCCCTGGAGGAGGAAATGGCAACTCACTCCAGTATTCTTGCCTGGAGAATCCCATGGGCAGAGGAGCCTGGTGGGCTATAATCTATGGGATCTCAAAGAGTTGGACATGATTGAGCACACGCACACACACGCCACTTATAGCAAAGTGCAAAGAAGGTGGAGATAAATTCAGAGATCCAAGAAGAACTTGGAAGAGAATTGACAGTGTTTGCTAAACCATGTGTTCTCCTCCCAATGTTTGCACATATGCTGTTTATGCTGTTCATTCAGTGTCAAAATGTACTCTGAATCTAGTCCAGTGCTATCCAATAGAAATATGTGAGCTAAATAACTTAAGACTTTCTAATATTCACATTAAAGAAAGTAAAAAAAGAAAGACAAAATTAATTTCAACCATATATTTCACTCAATGCAGTATTTCCACACATGTAATAATAAAAAATGTCAGTGAGCTATTTTACGTTCTTTTTTGCACTTGGTCTTCAAAATCCATTGTGTATTTTGTGCTTATTGTACATCTCGCTTTGGACTAGACTCATTTAAGGTGTTTAATAGTCACATATGGCTAAGGGCTACTGTTTTGCACAACACAGATGTAGCTGGTTTCTTGAGCTGATCTTTGGGGCTATTACTGACTGATATAGTCAGAGAAAATAATATGTTAAACTTGAAAGAAATTGTTTCTGTGCCACACTACTCATAATATGCTCTCTACTATAAGAATAGTAAAATTCTTCAGTCACCTTTGCTTTCGTGAAAATACCCCATTCCTTCTATAAGAGGGCCCTATGGCTACCTTTGTATAAAGTGACTGTCTGATTGCACATAATTGTTTAGATTCTGGTAATTTGACCCAGTTCAGTCACTCAGTCGTGTCCAACTCTTTGTGATCCCATTGACTGCCCCATGCCAGTTTTCCCTGTCCATCACCAACTCCTGAAGCTTGCTCAAACTCATGTTCATCAAGTCGGTGATGCCATCCAACCACCTCATTCTCTGTCATTCCCTTCTCCTCCTGACTTCAATCTTTTCCAGCATCAGGGTCTTTTCCAGTGAGTCAGTTCTTCACATCAGGTGGCCAAAGTATTGGAGTTTCAGCTTTAGCATCAGTCTTTCCAGTGAATATTCAGAACTGATTTCCTTTAGGATGGACTGGTTGGATCTCCTTGCAGTCCAAGGGACTCTCAAGAGTCTTCTCCAACACCACAATTCAAAAGCATAAATTCTTTGGTGCTCAACTTTCTTTATAGACCAACTCTCATACCCATACATGACTACTGGAAAAATCATAGCTTTGATTAGATAGACTTTTGTCAGCAAAGTAATGTCTCTGCTTTTTAATATGCTGTCTAGTTTGGTCATAGCTTTTATTCCAAGGAGCAAGAGTCTTTTAATTTCATGGCTGCAATCACCATGTGCAGTGATTTTGGAGCCCCCAAAATAAAGTCTATCACTATTTCCATTGTTTCCCCATCCATTTGCCACAAAGTGATGGGACCAGATGCTAAGATCTTAGTTTTTTGAATGTTGAGTTTTAAGCCAACTTTTCACTCTCCTCTTTCACTTTCATCATGAGGCTCTTTAGTTCTTCTTTGCTTTCCACCGTAAGGGTGGTGTCATCTTTGTATCTGATGACATACACAGATGGTCCAATACCATTCACCTTTTTGAGGATTACCTGTGTACCCACTGACTTTCCAGGTCCTGATTCCAGTATCTCTGAGGCTTGACTTCCATTCAGTCCTCAGTTTGGCTGAAATACGACTCTGAAGTAGGTCTACTCTGACCATTCTCTTAAAATTATAACCACGTTCCATTGGAATCATTATCCCAATCCCTACTATCTTTACCCTACTCTCCTTTTTTTTTTTTAAACTAATATACCACATAATGCATACATTCATGTTATTTTTTTCTACTGTTGCACTACAAAAAAATAAGTTCCATAAGGTCAGGGATTTTTTTTTTTCTCTGTACCTCTAATATGTAAACTAGTATGCATTTGAACCAGGTATTATATGTATTAGGAACTTCTTATATATTTGTTGGATAATGAACATATGCTGCCAAAATAAATTACCTGAGGTCCCAAACAGAAAAATTGAGAGCCCTGCTACGCTGCCGGAGAAATATAATTTTTTGGACTTCTTTATGTTGCTTAGATCAGTATGGTGACTGTGAAAGTGTTGAATCATGTCAGCTAGAATGGAGATGTCTAGAAGGAAACAGAGAGAATGATAGCTTGGCCACAAGTCCTTTTAGGACACCTCTACCTGCCTTTCACCACTGAATTTTGCAAGTCCAGGTTGACCTTCATTTCAAAGTGAATTTCTTGGGTAGAACAGCAATGCAGTAGAAGTTTCTTTCTCTGTTACATCTCTATTTCTTTCTCAATGTCTACTGGTGACATTTTAGAAAAAAAAAAAAAAAAACAAGCAAATAAATAAAAATAGAGGTGATGTCAGCAAACATGGGAGAGTAGACAGTTCCAATAGCCTGTTTTCCCAAAAGAAACACAGAAAAATTGAGCTAAGGTGTCAGAATCAAGTCGGTCAGAACTCTGGAAAATAATAAAGGTTTAGAGCAACCAACTGATTGCTGAACCAAAAGGCAAGTTATGTCTCATTTTTTCTTTTTTTTTTTGCCCCTCCTGTTTACCATTGGAAGTGGTCTTGGAGACAGTTCAGGGTTTAGATTCTTTTTGTGGGACCCTAGTCACTGATTTTGGAGGGAGCAGAATAGATCTTATTTGCAAAAGAATTGTGTTTGTCTGTTTCAATCTGCCTGGAGGCTGCCTCAAGGCCTGACACAAGTCACTTGCCTTTGTTTTACGCAGCTCCAGTGTCAAGTAGGGTTAAAGCAGCAAGCTTTCCTCAAAAACAGTGTAAAGCAATTCAACAAACCACAGTCACCTGGGGCAAAAGATAATGGTTGAAGCAACAGTGGAGCAGCCAAAGTCTGGGAAAAGCAGTCTTGGAAGAGAAATTCTTTGGGAAATTAGATCCCTCAAAATCACCTGTATACACTGGAAAATTGGGAGAGTCCTGGAAATATCCGGGACAGGATGTACATTTAAAAAGACCTGAGAATTTCCTAAGCTGTCACCTCTGCCTAATCCCAAGAATCAAAGCAAGTAGGAAGTGAAAACTAACGAAGAGTTGTAAATGGCCTAAGGGCTGGAGAAGTGCCCCAGCATACAGCCAACCTGCAAAGACCAAGTATCTGTGGTGGCTCAGGCAGTAAAGCGTCTCCCTATAATGAAAGAGACCTAGGTTCCCGGGTTGGGAAGGTCCCCTGGATTAGGAAATGGCAACCCACTCCAGTATTCTTGCCTGAAGAATCCTATGGACAGAAGAGCCTGGCTGACTACGGTCCATGGGGTCGCAGAGTCGGACCGGATGAGTGACTAAGCACACAAGCACAATGATGGTGTTTGAATTCACTGTGTTCTAGTGTTCTTTGTTTGGAGAAGGAAATGGCAACCCATTCTAGCATTCTTGCTTTGAGAATCCCATGGACAGAGGATCCTTGTGGGTTACAGTCCATGGGGTCACAAGAGTCAGAAATAATTTAGTGGCTAAACCACCACCACCAGGGTTCTTTGGGCCTTGCGAACAAGTATGTGCTCAGTCACTTCAGTCGCGTCCAACTCTTCGCGACCCTATGGATTGTAGCCCGCCAAGCTCCTCTGTCCATAGGATTCTTCAGACAAGAATACTGGAGTGGGTTGCCATTTCCTAATCCAGGGAATCTTCCCAACCCAGGGATCAAACAGTCAAACAGGCATCTTCTGCGTCTCCTGCATTGTAGGTGAATTCTTTACCACTGAGCCCAGAGAAGCCCTTGTTATGCAATAATAAATATCTAAAACTGACATTGGTGACTTTAAATGGGCTGCCACCATAAGAAATATGTAATACATGTGCCAGAGGCTAGAAAGGCAAGGGAAAAATTTCTAAGTGGAAGTTAGAAGGAAAGAGAGTCATGCTAATCAGTAGCAAAACACTTGGCAACACTCTCACCTATGTAACTTGGAATACAGAAAATATATTCAATGAATTTGCGCATCTAGCTGAGGAAATATCTAAATCAAAAGCTAAAAATGCCAGCTGACTTTTGGTAGCTATATTAGAGGTGGGTTAACTAAGGAATAAACTGTTCAGTTTTGGAGCAGAATCTAAATATTTAAGAAATTAAATCTGAACTTGGAAAGCAAAACTGTTTCTCATTTCCAGATCCTAGTTTGAAAAAATATTCTCAAAGTAAGAAATGGCCACAGGGAACTTCCTCGTGGTCCAGCAGTTAAGAGTCTGCCTGCCAATACATGAGATACCAATTCAATCCCTGGTCCGGGACGATCCCACAACTGCTGAGCCCACGTGCCCTGGAGCCTGTGCTCCACAAGAGAAGCCATGGAATGAGAATGTACCCCAATGAAGAGTAGCCCCACTTTTGGCAACAGAGAAATCCTGTGAGCAGCAACAAAGACCCAGTGCAATCAAAAATAAATGAATGAATGAATTAAAAACAAAAAAACAAAAAACAGAAATGGCTTCAAGACAAGAATCAAATCCAGCCCTTCTGCAGTAAAGGGTTTCCTTAGGGTCAAGAGTAAATTGAGAATGCAAGTGTAAAATCCTTTGTTAAAACTTTGGAAGGATTTAATGTGGTGCCTTATAGATTCAACTAGATGACAAAAAAAAATTGCTAAGAATGTTAAAGATATTTTATCATAGCAGCTAAAAGTAGAGTATGACTTGTCTTGAAGATATTTGGGATGCGGGAGGAGGGACAAAGCAAACACTGACATGATTGTAGAAAACCTACGAAGTTTTTAAACAATTAAAGGGAGCTTGCACTAAAAGAAACAGAGACAGTTCAAATGGCAAGAGGTTTTTGGACATCTGAACTTATGTAGACAGGAAGCAGTAGGATGAGAATGCCTTTAGCTACAAATGGGTTACTTAATTTTTGAAAGGAAAAATGAAGGATGATGCAGAGGTCAGGACCAGTAGCTCAGAGAGCACAGCCAAGACACACACACACACACGTTCCAAGGAGTAGAATTGAATCTGTGTGTGTGCTCAGTTGTGTCTGACTCTTTGCAACCCCACGACCCCATGGATTGTAGCCCTCCAGGCTTGTCTGCCCATGGCATTCTCCAGGCAAGAATACTGGAGTGGGTTGCCATTTCCTTCTGCAGGGGATTGTCCCAACCAGGGATCAAACACCTGTCTCTCGTGCCTCCTGTATTAGCAAGTGGGTTATTTACCACTGGGCCACCTGGGAAGCCCAGAATTGAATCCACTGGGCCCTTATACAAGAATATTTTCTGTTCCAGGGGTAGAAGAATTGGAGATGCATGCCAAGGTAGATTTTCAGAATTTCCATGAACAAGTGATAGGAAGGATAGGTTGATAGGCAGCTTCTTTTACTCTTGTTATCCTGCTGCTGTATCTAATTCTGTGTCATATCTTTTGATGGATGGGGTGAATTTTCAGGTCTTCAGATTAAGAGGATTTGTACATATTGAACTGACCCTGAGGAAGTCACAGATGAAAACCCCCCTACACCTGGGTCTGATTTAGAAGACAGTACTCTGGACTTTCAGTCCAAGCATGAAGTTAAAATTGGTCTGACTCTGGGCTCCAATAGGGTAGAAGGAGAGTATATTTTGGGTATGGAAAGAATGTGACTCATTATCAGTGTTTGGAAACTACTGCTTTTGTGCTCTTGGGAGCCTTGAGTCTCCATGCAAGACCAGTCACACCACTGTCAAGAGAACATGGAGAGACAAGTGAAGGTTCCCATGGAATGGGAGGGGCTTGAGACCACACAGGCCAAGATGCCCATGTGCCAGCATCCCAGCTCAGCCCAGGGCCCAACTGACTGCCCACTGAATGGAATTCCAGGAGTGAGCACTGGCAAGATCCGCTGAGCCCAGCCCACAAAATAGGATCACAGGCAAATAAAAGAGTGACTGTTTTAAGCCCCTATGTTTCAGTGTAATATCTTTCTGCCTTTTCATACCGATGTGACACATTATTTTGAAGGGCTCCAAAATCACTGCACATAGAGACTGCAGCCATGAAATTAAAAGATGCTTACTCATTGGGAGAAAAGCTATGACCAACCTCAGTCAAGTTGAGTTCAGTCCCTCAGTCGTGTCCAGCTGTTTGCGACTGCATGAATCGCAGCACGCCAGGCCTCCCTGTCCATCATGAACTCCCAGAGTTCACTCAGACTCATGTCCATCGAGTTGGTGATGCCATCCAGCCATCTCATCCTCTGTTGTCCCCTTCTCATCCTGCCCCCAATCCCTCCCAGCATCAGGGTCTTTTCCAATTAGTCAACTCTTCTCAAGAGGTGACCTAAGTATTGGAGTTTCAGCTTCAGCATCAGTCTTTCCAATGAACACCCAGGACTGATCTCCTTTAAGATGGACTGGTTGGATCTCCTTGCAGTCCAAGGGACTCTGAGGAGTCTTCTCCAACACCACAGTTCAAAAGCATCAATTCTCTGGTGCTCAGCCCTCTTCAGAGTCCAACTCTCACATCCATACATGCACTGGAAAAACCATAGCCTTGACTAGATAGACCTTTGTTGGTAAAGTAATGTCTCTGCTTTTAAATATGCTATCTAGGTTGGTCATAACTTTCCTTCCAAGGAGTAAGTGTTTTTTAATTTCAGGGCTGCAATTACCATCTGCAGTGATTTTGGAGCCCAAAAAAATAAAGTCTGACACTGTTTCCCCATCTATTTCCCATGTAGTGATGGGACCAGATGCCATGATCTTAGTTTTCTGAATGTTGAGCTTTAAGTCAACTTTTTCACTCTCCTCTTTCACTTTCATCAAGAGGCTTTTTAGTTCCTCTACACTTTCTGCCATAAGGGTGCTGTCATCAGCATATCTGAGGTTATTGACATTTCTCCCGGCAATCTTGATTCCAGCTTGTGCTTCTTCCAGCCCAGCGTTTCTCATGATGTACTCTGCATAGAAGTTAAATAAGCAGGGTGACAATATACAGCCTTGACGTACTCCTTTTCCTATTTGGAACCAGTCTGCTGTTCCATGTCCAATTCTAACTGTTGTTTCCTGACCTGCATATAGGTTTCTCAGGTGGCTTGGTATTCCCATCTCTTTCAGAGTTTTCCACAGTTTATTGTGATCCATACAATCAAAGGCTTTGGCATAGTAAATAAAGCAGAAATAGATGTTTTTCTGGAACTCTCTTGCTTTTTCGATGATCCAGCGGATGTTGGCAATTTGATCTCTGGTTCCTCTGCCTTTTCTAAAACCAGCTTGAACATCAGGAAGTTCACGATTCATGTATTGCTGAAGCCTGGCTTGGAGAATTTTGAGCATTACTTTACGTCGCAAAGAGTCGGACACGACTGAGCGACTGAACTGAACTTAACTGAACTTACTAGTGTGTAAGATGAGTGCAACTGTGCAATAGTTTGAGTATTCTTTGGCATTGTCTTTCTTTAGGATTGGAAAGAAAACTGACCTTTTCCAGTCCTGTGGCCACTGCTGAGTTTTCCAAATTTGCTGGCATATTGAATGCAGCACTTTCACAGCATCATCTTTCAGAATTTGAAATAGCTCAACTGTAATTCCATCACCTCCACTAGCTTTGTTTGTAGTGATGCTTTCTAAGCCCCACTTGACTTCACATTCCAGGATGTCTGGCTCTAGGTCAGTGATCACACCATTGTGATTATCTGAATCATGAAGCTCTTTTTTATACAGTTCTTCTGTGTATTCTTGCCACCTCTTCTTAATATCTTCTGCTTCTGTTAGGTCCATACCATTTCTGTCCTTTATCGAGCCCATCTTTACATGAAATGTTCCCTTGACATCTCTAATTTTCTTGAAGAGATCTCTAATCTTTCCCATTCTGTTGTTTTCCTCTATTTCTTTGCATTGATCGCTGAGGAAGGCTTTCTTATCTCTCTGCTATTCTTTGGAACTGTGCAATCAGATGCTTGTATCTTTCCTTTTCTCCTTTGCTTTTTGCTTCTCTTCTTTTCACAGTTATTTGTAAGGCCTACTCAGACAGGATTTTGCTTTTTTTGCATTTCTTTTCCATGGGGATGGTCTTGATCCTTGTCTCCTGTACAATGTCACGAACCTCTGTCCATAGTTCATCAGGTACTCTGTCTATCAGATCTAGTCCCTTAAATCTATTTCTCATTTCCACTGTATAATCATAAGGGATTTGATTTAGGTCATACCTGAATGGTCTAGTGTTTTTCGCCACTTTCTTCAATTTAAGTCTGAATTTGGCAATAAGGGGTTCATGATCTGAGCCACAGTCAGCTCCCAGTCTTGTTTTTGCTGACTGTATAGAGCTTCTCCACCTTTGGCTGCAAAGAATATAATCAATCTGATTTCAGTGTTGACCATCTGGTGATTTCCATGTGTAGAGTTTTCTCTTGTGTTGTTGGAAGAGGGTGTTTAAACAGCATATTAAAAAGCAGAGACATTACTTTGCCAACAAAGGTCTGTCTAGTCAAAGCTATGGTTTTCCCAGTAGTCATGTATGGGTGTGAGAGCTGGACCATAAAGAAAGTTGAGTGCTGAAGAATTGATGGTTTCGAACTGTGGTGTTGGAGAAGACTCTTGAGAGTCCCTTGGACTGCAAGGAGATCCAACCCGTCCATCCTAAAGGAAATCAGTCCTGAATAGTCATTGGAAGGACTAATGCTGAAGCTGAAACTCCAATACTCTGGCCACATGATGTGAAGAGCTGACTCATTGGCAAAGACCCTGATGCTGGGAAAGATTGAAAGCAGGAGGATAAGGGGATGACAGAGGATGAGATCATTGTATGACATCATCAAATTGATTGACATGAGTTTGAGCAAATTTCAGGAGTTGGTGATGGACAGGGAAGCCTGGTGTGCTGCAGTCCATGCAGTGGCAAGCAGTAGGATACGACTGAACGACTGAACTGAACAGAAGTTTCAGTGTGTTTGTTAAGAGGCAATAGATAACCTTGAAGAGTCCCTTGGACTGTAAAGAGATCAAACCCGTCAATACTAAAGGAAATCAACCCTGAATATTCACTGCAAGGAGTGTTGCTGAAGCTCCAATACTTTGGCCTCCTGATGGGAAGAGCTGACTCATTGGAAAGACCCTGAAGCTGGGAAAGACTGAAGGCAAAAAGAGAAGGGGGTGACAGAGAATGAGATGATTAGATAGCATCACCGACTCAATGGACATGAATCTGAACAAACTTTGGGAGATAGTGGAGGCCAGAGGAATCTGGCGTGCTGTAGTCCATGAAATCTCAAAGAGTCAGACGTGAGTTAGTGACTGAACAACAAGAACAATACAAAGGTAACCAGAACAGAAACCATCCTTGTCTACTTGAGAAGTTCTGATGATTTGAGTAGCTGATAAAAATCCACACAGGATAAAGCAGAGGAGGATAGCAGCTGGTAGGCAAGAAGCATCTTTGAGATTTCCTTGTAGGTTCTCAGAGGGTGATGGGCTGAAGGCCTGAATGCTCAAACTAGATGGGGTCAGAGAAAAACTAGAAATATCTTGTTACTAAGTCACCTTATCACTATAGTAAGTTCCTTACACATGAATAAGTTATAGTCCAAGAGGGCTTCAAAAGGACAATTTGTTCTTGACTCCAACAAAGTTAGCTTAAGTACCCACCTATCACAGTCAACTATCTAATATTGTACTGTAATATGTTTATAATAATTTTCACACAAACAATACATAGCAAACAAACACACAAAATATACACTTTATTTTTTGAGGCTCCAAAATCACTACAGATGGTGATTGCAGCCATGAAATTAAAAGACGCTTACTCCTTGGAAGGAAAGTTATGACCAACCTAGACAGCATATTCAAAAGCAGAGACATTACTTTGCCAACAAAGGTGCATCTAGTCAAGGCTATGGTTTTTCCAGTGGTCATGTATGGATGTGAGAGTTGGACTGTGAGGAAAGCTGAGCACCGAAGAATTGATGCTTTTGAACTGTGGTGCTGGAGAAGACTCTTGTGAGTCCCTTGGACTGCAAGGAGATCCAACCAGTCCATCCTAAATGAGACCAGTCCCGGGTGTTCATTGGAAGGATTGATGCTGAAGCTGAAACTCCAGTACTTTGGCCATCTCATGCGAAGAGTTGACTCATTGGAAAAGACTTGATGCTGGGAGGGATTGGGGGCAGGAGGAGAAGGGGACGACAGAGGATGAGATGGCTGGATGGCATCACGGACTCGATGCACATGAGTTTGGGTGAACTCCGGGAGTTGGTGATGGACAGGGAGGCCTGGCATGCTGCAATTCATGGGGTTGCAAAGAGTCGGACACGACTGAGCGACTGAACTGAACTGAACTGAATCTTAACAGTTCAATACCTTGAAAAGTACAGTAGTACCAGCTACATCACCACTGCTTTTGTACTTGCTTCCTGGCATCCTGGGCTTGAAATAAAGATACTGTACTACTGTCCTCTATCCAGTACTGCATAGTGAAGTAAACAAAAGTTCAACCATTTCTAGAGGATGCACTCATGTGGCAGTTTATGCCAGACACGTGAACTAACTTTACTTGACTGGACATACGAACACAGATCCTTTAAAAGTTCACAACTTGAAGGTTCGTATGTAGGGGACTTACTATAATCTGGTTTAGTCTTGAACAAAGAGACTCTTCATCTGAGAAAGCTATATAAATGTGAGTTATCATAAAAGAAAAACAACACAAAATCTGACAGGTCAGGGGTCTGATAGGTTTCAGCCGCAGAGAGCACTACGGCACTTGATCTACGATGACAGACCTAAGAGCAGACAGGCATGGAACCATCAGAAATTTAATAAAACAAACAAGGACCCAAACTGCTTCCTATCAAATGTCTCAGCACATGTATATGGATATAATGCTGAAAGAACTAGAACCTCTGAGGTCACATAAGCACAACCTACACATCTCACAATATCCAGGCTTTAGGGACTCACTTTGCCCTAGCTATCTTGGTAAGGCCAATCCACAAGCATCATTCAAATTGCAGACCAGCAGAATGTAAACAATGAGTGAATGGAAATGAATGTGGCCTCCCAGGAGATAAAACCTGGCCTCATTATTTTGTTTTTCTATCCAGAGAGGAAAGAACTTTGAAATGGCAGCTTCTGACAAGAATAAAAGAATAGCAATAATCATGGTAGCTCTGTCCGAGTCAATTTTCTCCATGTGGCAAAATATGATAGGAACTCACAAAATGAAAGGATACCAGGCTACCCAGAGCATAGCTACCACCAGGGAACTCATCATGAATCCATCATCATGTCATCTGTTACCAACAGTATTTATTCAGCACGTTCATCCCATGAAGTGGTGGTGGAGCATAACTGTACCCCTTGTGCAGGCTTCATAAAATGTATTGTTAAGGGATGGGTAATATAGGAGGTGATATAAAAAATGTTCCATTTTAAGCATTTTCAAATTGGCCAATTTCCTTGATCTTTAAAAATATTTGCAAAGCACTGTGGTGATGGAAACATTTTTCTATCTTTAAAATGCATAGACTGGATTGATCTTGAAAGATGGCTATGCCATTAGAATATTTGATAGATGTCGTTTCTGCAGGCTACTGGTACTTGGATAATGTAGCAAATGGTCCCAGGAATGTTTGCTGGATTTGCTCAGCTATTTCAATTGCTTTTCTGGGCTCCTTGCTACAGGAGGTTCTAATCCATAGAAGACCCTGCTGAGCTGAAATGTCTCATGAGTTCTCTATTCCTTTAAATATCCATCCAAAGGTCACGTTTCTTGATTAGGCTCACTGCTCTATTAATACTAAAACCTGCTGCCTGATTCCTTCCATTTACCGATCTCCCTTATTCTACTCTATTTAAAAAGAAGTCAATGACTTATTTCTGTTAACTGCAGATGAAATGCAAGTTTTTTAAGAACAAAAATCTTGGTCTTTTTTTTTTTTTTGGCCTCCTCTGATATATTCAAGTGTCTAGCATAGTTTCTGCAACTCAATAAGAATGCACGGAATAAATAAATAAATGAATGCAGCTCTGGTAAGGCATTTTATTCCCCTGAACTATAAATCTCATCTTCTGAAAGAGAGTAATTGTTCTAGTTACCAGGACCTATAACCTATATAATCAAACCTGGTTCCATGCAAGTCTGCTTCATATAGGGTGAGACCAAAGGAGGTCTGCTTTTTTTTTTTTTTTTATCATCCCAATGACAAGTAATATCAGGAGATTTCAGTTTTTGATTTTCAATGCAGAAATTGTCTCCATGGAAGTCCAAACTGTTAGTTTCCACAGCATGGACCAGTATAATAGGGTTGAACTAGCATGAGTCATTCACACATTTGTTAGATAGACATTTATTAAGAGCCTACTGTGTATCAGATGAACTTGGCCCATGGATGCAGAAATGAATCAATTGCGGCGTGTGTCCACAAGGAGCTCACCATCTGCTATAAGATGAAGCCATGAACATTTCTGTAGCAATGGTAGGATGCAGACTGCACTGCTAAGACGGGAAGCGCAGATGTTGAAGAAGCACAGAGAAGAGAGTCCCTCACTGTGGCTGTGGAAGAGGTGTCAACGAACTGGATCTTGGAGGAAGAACAGAAGCTGTCCAGGTGGACTGGGTGATGAAGGAGGGAAGGTCAGAGGAAGGACTTAGGGCAGGGAAAACCAATGGGGAAAGGAGTGGTGTGGTCCAGGAACCTGGGGAGTTCAGAGTGGGTCAGTGTTTTGTGGAATACTGGATATCTTGATTAAACTCAGTTCTTGGGAATGACCTCCCTGAATCTTTAGTCAGAGACATGACACAGCTTCTTAGACTCCAAAAAACAACTCATTCTACTATGGAGGAAGCATCTTTGTTTTTTATTTATTTTTTAAATTGAAATATAATTTATTTACAATGTGTTAGTTTCTGGAATACAACTAAGTGATTCAGTTATATATATACACATATACACACATATATATGCATATATATATATATATACACACACATAACGGAATCACTTAGTTGCATATATATATATATATATATATATATATATATATATATGCTTCCCTGGTGGCTCAGAGGTAAAGAATCTGCCTGCAATGCAGGCAATGCAGGAGACCCAGGTTGGATCCCTGGGTCGGGAAGATCCCCTGGAGAAGGGCCTGGCCAACCCAGTACTCCTGCCTAGATAATCTCATGGATAGAGGAGCCTGGCAGGCTACAGTCCATAGGGTCACACAGAGTCAGACAGGACTGACTAAACAGTATATATATATATAAAGTTCCTGGTGTTATTAAATAGGGCCTTGTTGTGTATCTATTCTATATATAATAGTTTGCATCTGCTAATCCCAAACTCCCAGTCCAACACTCTCCTGCCCCCTTCTCCCTGCTTTAGCAACCATAAGTCTGTTCTCTATGTTGTGAGTCTGTTTCTTGGATAAGTTCATTTGTGTTATATTTCAGATTCCACATATAAGTGATATTCTATGCTATTTATCTTTCTCTTTCTGACTCACAATGATAATTTCTGGGTACACTGATGCTGTTGCAAATGGCTTTATTTCATTCTTTTCATGGCTTAGTAATATTCCATATCTTCTTATTAGTTTATCTATCATATCCTCTTTACGCTTTTATTTTTATGGCTGAGTAATATTCCACATTTTCTTTATTCATTTATCTGTCATTGGACATTTGGATTGTTTCCTTGTCTATTGCAAATAGTGCTGCTATGAATATAAGGGTGCATGAAATCTTTTTGAATTATAGTTTTATTCATATACATATAGAGACAGCATCTTTGAAGACCACATGTCTAGATGTTGTTCAGTTCAGTTCAATTCAGCCACTTAGTTGTGTCCGACTGAATTGTGCAGACTCCATGGACTACATTACACCAGGCCTCCCTGTCCATCACCAACCCCCAGAGTTTACTCTAACTCATGTTCACTGAGTCGGTGATGCCATCCAACCATCTCATCCTCTGTTGTCCCATTCCTCTCCCGCCTTCAATCTTTCCCAGCATTAGGGTCTTTTCAAATGAGTCAGTTCTTCACATCAGGTGGCCAAAGTATTGGAGTTTCAGCTTCAACATCAGTCTTTCCAATGAATATTCAGGACTGACCTCCTTTAGAATGGAGGGATTGGATCTCCTTGCAGTCCAAGGGACTCTCAAGAGTCTTCTCCAACACCACTGTTCAAAAGCATCAATTCTTTTCTTCGGTGCTCAGCTTTCTTTATACTCCAACTCTCACATCCATAAATGACTACTGGGAAAACCATGACCTTGACGAGATGAGCTTTTGTTGGCAAAGTAATGTTTCTGCTCTTTAATATGCTGTCTAGGTTGGTCATAACTTTTCTTCCAAGGAGCAAACGTCTTTTAATTTCATGGCTGCAGTCACCATCTGCAGTGATTTTGGAGCCTCCCCAAAATAAAGTCTGTCACTGTTTCCACTGTTTCCCCATCTATTTGTCATGAAGTCATGGGACTGGATGCCATGATTTAGTTTTCTGAATGTTGAGTTTTAAGCCAACTTTTCCACGGTCCTCATTCACTTTCATCAAGAGGCTCTTTAGAACTTCTTTGCTTTCTGTCATAGGGGTGGTATCATCTGCATATCTGAGGTTATTGATATTTCTCCCAGCAGTTTGATTCTAGCTTGTGCTACATCCAGCCCAGAGTTTCTCACGATGTACTCTGCATATAAGTTGAATAAGCAGGGTGACAATATACAACCTTGACATCCTCCTTTTCCTATTTGGAACCAGTCTGTTGTTGCATGTTCAGTTCTAACTGTTGCTTCCTGATCTGCATATAGATTTTTCAAGAGGCAGTTCAGGTGATCTGGTATCCCCATCTCTTTCAGAATTTTCCATAGTTTTTGGTGATCCACACAGTCAAAGGCTTTGGCATAGTCAATAAAGCAGAAATAGATGTTTTTCTGGAACTCACTTGCTTTTTCTATGATCCAAAAGATGTTGATAATTTGATCTCTGGTTCCTCTTTTCTAAAACCAGCTTGAACATCTTGAAGTTCATAGTTCACGTATTGTTGCCGCCTGGTTGGAGAATTCAGAGCATTACTTTACTAGCGTGTGAGATGAGTGCAATTGTGCGGTAGTTTGAGCATTCTTTGGCATTGCCTTTCTTTGGGATTGGAATGAAAACTGACCTTTTCCAGTCCTGTGGCCACTGCTGAGTTTTCCACATTTGCTGGCATATTGAGTGCAGCACTTTCACAGCCTCATCTTTAAGGATTTGAAATAGCTCAACTGAAATCCATCACCTACACCAGCTTTGTTTGTAGTGATGCTTCCTAAGGTCCACTTCACTTCACATTCCAGGATTTCTGGTTCTAGGTGAGAGATCACACCATCATGATTATCTGGTTCATGAAGATCTTTTTTTGTATAGTTCTTCTGTGTATTCTTACCACCTCTTTAGAATATCTTTTGCTTCTGTTAGGTCCATACCATTTCTGTCCTTTATCGAGCCCATCTTTGCATGGAACATTCCCTTGGTATCTCTAATTTTCTTGAAGAGATCTCTGCTGCTGCTGCTAAGTCACTTCAGTCGTGCCCAACTCTGTGCGACCCCATAGACGGCAGCCCACTAGGCTCCCCTTCCCTGGGATTCTCCAAGCAAGAACACTGGAGTGAGTTGCCATTTCCTTCTCCAATGCATGAAAGTGAAAAGTGAAAGTGAAGTTGCTCAGTCATGTCCGACCCCATGGACTGCAGCCTACCAGGCTCCTCCGCCCATGGGATTTTCCAGGCAAGAGTACTGGAGTGGGGTGCCTTTGCCTTCTAGTCTTTTACATTCTATTGTTTTCCTCTATTTCTTTGCATTGATCGCTGAGGAAGGCTTTCTTATCTCTCCTTGTTATTCTTTGGAACTCTGCATTCCGATGGGTATATGTTTACTTTTCTTCTTTTGCTTCACTTCTCTTCTTTTCACAGCTATTTGTAAGGCCTCTTCAGACAGCCATTTTGCTTTTTTTGCATTTCTTTTTCTTGGGGATGGCCTTGTTCCCTGTCTCCTGTACAATGTCATGAACCTCCGTCCATAGTTCATCAGATCTGTCTATCAGATCTAGTCCCTTAAATCTATTTCTCATTTCCCCTGTATAATCGTAAGGGATTTAATTTAGGTCATACATTAATGGTCGAATGGTTTTCCCTACTTTCTTCAATTTAAGTCTGAATTTGGCAATAAGGAGTTCATGATCTGAGACACAGTCAGCTCCCGGTCTTGTTTTTGCTGACTATATAGAGCTTCTCCATCTTTGGCTGCAAAGAATATAATCAGTCTGATTTAGGTGTTGACCATCTGGTTGATGTCCACGTGTAGAGTCTTCTCTTGTGTTGTTGGAAGACGGTGTTTGCTGTGACCATTGTGTTCTCTTGGCAAAACTCTATTAGCCTTTGCCTTGCTTCATTCTGTACTCTATAGCCAAATTTTCCTGTTACTCCAGGTATTTCTTGACTTCCTACTTTTACATTCCAATCCCCTATTATGAGAAGGATGTCTTTTTTGGGTGTTAGTTCTAGAAGGTCTTGTAGATCTTCCTAGATCCGTTCAACATCAGCTTCTTCATCACTACTGGTCTGGGCATAGACTTGCATTACTGTGACAGTGAACGGTTTGCCTTGGAAATGAACAGAGATCATTCTGTCATTTTGAAGATGGCATCCAAGTACTGTATTTTGGACTCTTTTGTTGACTATGATGGCTACTCCGTTTCTTCTAAGCGATTCTTGCCCACAATAGTAGATACAATGGTCTTCTGAGTTAAATTCACCCATTCTAGTCCATTTTCAGAGAAGGCAATGGCACCCCACTCCAGTACGCTTGCCTGGAAAATCCCATGGACGGAGGAGCCTAGTAGGCTGCAGTCCATGGGGTCGCTAAGAGTCAGACACGACTGAGCGACTTCACTTTCACTTTTCACTTTCATACATTGGAGAAGGAACTGGCAACCCACTCCATTGTTCTTTTTATTTTTTTAATTTTTTAATTTTATTTTTAAACTTTACAATATTGTATTAGTTTTGCCAAATATCGAAATGAATCTGCCACAGGTATACATGTGTTCCCCATCCTGGAGAATCCCAGGGACAGGGGAGCCTGGTGGGCTGCTATCTATGGGGTTGCACACAGTTGGACATGACTGAAGCAACTTACCAGTAGCAACAGTCCATTTTAGTTCAGGGATTCCTAAAATGTCAATGTTCACTCTTGCCATCTCCTGTTTGACCACTTCCAATTTGCCTTGATTCATGGACCTAACATTACAGGTTCCTATGCAGTATTCCTCTTTACAGCATCGGACCTTGCTTCCATCACCAGTCACATCCACAACTGGGTGTTGTTTTTGCTTTGGCTCCATCTCTTCATTCTTTCTGGAGTTATTTCTCCACTGATCTCTAGTAGCACACTGGGCACCTACCAACCTGGGGAGTTCATCTTTCAGTGTCCTATCTTTTTGCCTTTTCATACTGTTCATGGGGTTCTTAAGGCAAGAATACTGAAGGTGTTCCCTTCTTCAGTGAACCACATTTTGTCAGAAATCTCCACCATGACCCATCCTTCTGGATGGCCCTATATGCCATGGCTCATAGTTTCATTGAGTTAGACAAGGCTTTGTCTATGATATATCTTATATGCACATAAGGGGTTCCCTGAGAGCTCAGTTGGTTAAGAATCTGCCTGCCATGTGGGAGATCTGGGTTTGATCTTTGGGTTGGGAAAGTCCAATGGAGAAGGGAAAGGCTACCCACGTGAGTATTCTGGACTGGAGAAATTCATGGACTATATAGTCAATGGGGTCACAAAGAGTCAGACATGCCTAAGTGACTTTCACTTTCACTTTCATATGCACATAATGATTGTGTCCAAGATGTTTCACATTCTCAGTTTAATCGTTCTCAAGCATGTAACTAGGTGTCTAAAACCATAGCAGTAAATGGTATCATCTAGAACCAACCCACTGACAAGCTCCTTGCTAATAGATTTATAAAGAAATTAAGGTTGGAAAAGTCTTTGCCTGATAAGAGTGATAGAAGTACTTGGCTTATCAATAAAGATGATATGAAAAGTGATTTAGCTGCATTTGTCACCACAGTTATGACCAGGGCTCCTTGATTTGACCTGGAGAGCTAGAAGATTAAACCTTTTCTCTCATATTTTCAAATGCACTTCTGACTGTGGTTTGGACATACTCAGGAGTTTCCAATGGTTCTTTCCATTACCAGGAATGTTCATCTGCCAGATAGCCACATGGATGCCTCCTTCACTTGTTTTCAATCTCTGCTCAAGTGTCACCTTTTCAGTGAGGTTTGCCTTGAGCATCATATTTAAAATTGCAATTTCTTCCCCACACACTTATCCCACTGCCTACTTCCTCAGCCCCTGGCACTCCTGATTGCCCTTTCTGTTGTTTAATTCTTTCTACAGCAGCGGTTTTCAAATTACATGTTTGCAGGCTTGCTTCTTGGTCTGTTAAAGGATAAGAATTGGGGAAGTTGCACAGACAAAGTCTCATTTTCCAGCATTTGTTTTAATTTAGTTCTCTTTAATAAGTTTTCTATTCTTTGACTCAACAGAATACATCATTTAAAGCATGTTGCTGCTGCTACTGCTAAGTCACTTCAGTCGTGTCCAATTCTGTGTCACTGCATAGACGGCAGCCCACCAGGCTCCGCTGTCCCTGGGCTTCTCCAGGCAAGAACACTACAGTGGGTTAAAGCACGCTGGGGTGTTGCAAAGTTGGAAAATAACTGATAGAGGAGAAAACACACAGAATTAGACTCTGAAAAGTTAGATTCAAGCCCTACATCACCTGTAGACCACTGTGTATAAACTTAGGAATGCCATACTCTTACTTTGTACTTGTAAGACGGTTGACAAAGTAATAATCTTGTGTGTGTGTGTGCTCAGTCATGCCCAACTTTTTGCAACATCATGGACTATAGCCTGCCAAGTTCCTCCGTCCAGGGGATTTTCCAGGCAAGAATACTGGAGTGCGTTGCCATTTCCTTCATCGGGGGATCTTCACAACCCAGGGATAGAACCTGCATCTCCTGTGTTTCCTGCATTGGCAGGAAGATTCTTTACCGCTAGGACCACATGGGAAGCCCAAGAATACTGGAGTGAGATGCCATATCCTCCTCCAGAGGATCTTTCCAATCCAGGGATCTAACCCACATCTCCTGTGTCTCCTGCATTGCAGGCAGATTCTTTACCATGGAGCCACCAGGAATAATCTCTTGGTCCTACTCAAATGGAACGTTTCTGTGATTCTGAATAGCTAAACATACATACTCCCTGCTGTTGCAGAACAAAGAAAGGACTTCTCATGAAACCTGTTATTATTATGAGACAGAGACAAGAACAAAAACTGATGTTAACTAGGTGTGAGGAGATGCAATCATAAATCAAAGAGGTGATGTTTTACATAGGAACCAGGCGCTGAAAAATATGAGTAATAGGAAATAGGAAACAGGCTAGATGACAAAAGGTGAGAAGGAGGGTCAGCCTTGAGGGTAAAGTATCTGCCTGCAATGCAGAAGAGCTGGGTTTGATCCCTGGGTTGGGAAGACCCCCTGGAGAAGGAAATGCCAACCCACTCCAGTATTCCAGCCTGGAAAATCCCATGGATGGAGAAGCCTGTAGGCTACAGTCTATGGTAGGCTACAATGTGTGGTAGGCTACAGTCTGTGGGTTCGCAAAGAGTCAGACATGACTGAGCGCCTTCACTTTCTTTCACTTTCATAGACAATATGGGGCTTCTCAGTTGGCTCAGTGGTAAAGAATCCACCTGCCAATACAGGAGATGCAAGATATAAATTCAATCCCTGGGTCATGACGATCCCTGGGAGGAGTACCTGGCAACCCACTCCAGTATTCTTGCCTAGAGAATCCCATGGATAGAGGAGCCTGGTGGGCTACAGCCCATGGGGTCACAAACAGTTGGACATGACTGAGCAACTAACACACTTTTTTCAGTGATTCATCTGGTGAAGGCTAAAATATTGTTCTCTGGCCAAAGTCATGCTTTGAAACTCATCCATTGACATACCTTCCCACAGTGGTGATGCTTTAGGAAATAAGGACCATTTTGCACTTGTGATTTATAATATGAAAAGCAACAGCAGCTTCTCTTTAGAATGCATTGTTCCAAAAGGATATCTTCTGACATACCCACAGGATTCTTGATAGCAGCTGTCATATTCCAAGTCCTGAGAACACTTCCTGGTGAATATGAGCCTGCTCTTACTGAAAGGTCAAAAGGGAAATCAATGGCAGAGTAAGTACCTTGAAACAGTATAGACTTTCCATACATGTGTGATGTGTTGAAACAATTCCTGTCCATCAAATTCTGCTAAGCTTCATTTCCCTTCTTTGATCATTTAGTCATTTCAAAGGACTAAAGGACACAGCTCTAATCAGAACTAATTTATTACTATACCATGTTATTAATTCTGGCCCAAATGCACTGATTTTTTTAAACTTTTTATTTTGTCTTGGGGTATAGCTGATTAACCATCAATGTTGTGATAGTTTCAGGTGAACGGCTAAAGGTACTCAGTGATACATGTATATGTATCCATTCTTCTCCAAACTCCCCTCTCATCCAGGCTGCCACCTAGCATTGAGCAGTGTTCCCTGCGCTATAGCGTAGGTCCTTGTTGGTTATCCATTTAACATATAGTAGTGTATGGCAACCCATTCCAGTACTCTTTCCTGGAAAATCCCATGGATGGAGGAGCCTGGTGGGCTGCAGTCCATGGGGTCTCTAGGAGTTGGACACGACTGAGCGACTTCACTTTTACTTTCATGCATTGGAGAAGGAATGGCAACCCACTCCAGTATCCTTGCCTGGAGGATCCCAGGGACAGAGGAGCCCGGTGGGCTGCAGTCCATGGGGTCGCACACAGTCGGACACGACTGAAGCGACTTAGCAGCAGCAGCAGTGTGTACATGTTCATCCCAAACTCCCTAACTATCCCTTCCCCTCATCCTTCCCCCAGGCAACAATAAGTTTTTTCTCTAAGTCTGTGGGTCTCTTTCTGTTTTGTAAGTAAATTCATTTGTATCATTTCTTTTTAGAGTCCACATGTAAGAGACGTCATGAGATCTTTCTACTTCTCTATGTGGCTTTACTCAGTATGACACCCTTTAGGCCCATCCATATTGCTGCAAATGGCCCCAGTTCCTCTCATTTTTAGAAGATTTTTTGATTATGGCTTACTTTTGAACTGAGGGATACAAAAGTTTGTTTAAAAAAGTGATACTCTACAGAATATTACTTAGTCTTGACTCCCAAATTTTTCATGAGCCTTGGCTTATGAAAAACTCTAAATCTCCTAAATTTTTTGATTTAGGTACTAATACAGTAAATTGAATATATGACTTCTCAGATTATGTTACATTAGAAACAACTTTTTGGACTAGGGGCATAACTGACTGTTGAACATCATAATAGTAGCTGGGTAAGACTTATTGACCTAATAATAGCAAAGGAGAAGATGAAATATTATTTACAAATGAGACTCAAGTACTTCAATACTAAAAAAATATGCTCATTAGAGAATGTTTACAAAATACATACCTACTTGAAATAGAAAATAGAGAACTACTTGCAATTAAAATAGAAAATAGAGCCATGTCTCTTGAGAAGATATTCTAAGAAGATATTCAATTTCTTTTGGAACAATAAATTCTAAAGAGAAGCTGCTGTTGTTTTTGATATTATAAAGCACAAGTGCAAAATGGTCCTTATTTCCTAAAGCATCACCACTGTGGGAAGGTATGTCAGTGGATGAGTTTCAAAACATGCTTTTGGCCACAGAACAATGAAAACAGTCTATTAGATAGCTCTAGGATCAAAGACAATATATTATGTCAACTATAGTCTTAGATATTAATGCCAATTAGAATAATTAATATCCATGAAAACTTAAAGGAGGCAAAAAATATTTTTAGAAGCACACTCATTAGTTATTGAACTAGGAAAATGAGAATTAACCCTTCAATGATAACTCATTTTCCCTCCTCCAGTCCTCTCAAGTAAAAAATAAATAAATAATTAAAAAAAAGAAAACCTTGGTAAAAATACAATAAGTTTTAAGCAAAAAGTCTGAATCAATATATTAGAAAATTTTAAAAATTAAAAAGCCAGATGTAAGGATTTTTCCATTTTTTACATAAGGCTTTTTGTACATAAGGCTAGTGTTTTGAGTAATTTTAATAATAGTCAAAATTCTTATAAATCAAACAAATTTCAGGAAATTAAAAATAAATTTATATGCCAACAAGGGGCTATAATGTGGAAGAGATTAAACACTTAAAAGAAATAGTACTATAAAATTATATGAATAACATTGAAAAGCTATATAAAATAAGATATTGTCTGTACTTTGTTTCAAAACATAAGATGTAACATGATGCATTTATTAAAAGAAAGAAATTTAACATGTTATTGAAGGCCTTCTCCAAAATAAGGGCTTCCCTTGTGGCTCAGGTGGTAAAGAATCCACCTGCAATTCGGGAGACCTAGGTTTGATCCCTGGATTGGGAAGACCCCCTGGAGAAGGGAAAGGCTACCCACTCCAGTATTCTGGCCTGGAGAATTCCATGGACTGTATATTCCATGGAGCCACAAAGAGTCAGACATGAGTCAGCAACTTTCACTTTTTCCAAAATGATGGGTCCAAAGAGTTTTAAGTTCTTAAAAACAAAAAACAAATGATGCTTATGCTCTCTAAATTTTTTTGTGTTGTAGAAAGCAATATATTTTTTCTCAATTAAATTTATAAATCAAGTATTAATATAGTTCTCATAATAAACCATGAAGATAATTCAATAAAAACCTACAGGCTAATTTTTAAGAATATAAATTTATTAATAAAACAAAAATATAAAATAATCTGTTAAAATAATAACATATAGTTTAACAAAGTCTTTACAGGAATGTGAGGCTAGCCCAAATTAAGATATATATTAATATATTAAAATGTAGTTTAATAAGCAGAGAAGACACTGTGTGTGTGTGTGTGTGCGCACGCGCGTGTGCGTGTGTGTGTGTGTGTGCATGCTCAATTGCTCAGTTGTTTTAAACTCTTTGCAACCTCATGGACTGTAGCCTACCAGGCTCCTCTGTCCATGGGATTCTCCAGGCAAGAATACTGGAGTGGATTGCCATTTCCTCCTCCAAGGGATCTTCCTGACACAGGGATCAAATCCACATCTCTTGAAACTCCTGCATTGGCAGGTAGATTCTTTACCACTGCACCACGTGGGAAGCTCCAGAGAAGATATTAGTAGATGTGAAAAATAATTGGAATAAATTTTATATTATTACTTTACATTCAAAAACATTTTTTAAAAAAACTTAGTGCAGAGATTTCCCTGACAGTCCAGTGGTTAGGAGCCTGCACCTCCACTGGAGAGGGCAGGGATTAGGTCCCTGCCCTGGGAACTAAGATCCAGCAAGCCAAGTGGTGCGGTCACAAAAAATAAGCTTTGCACTAATTATAAATAGAAAAATACTAACATTACATGATGACTACTTCAAAGTTGATTATTTCAATATGATTAAATGATATAAAATTTTATTTTATACATGCTGTAATATATATATTTTATTGCATGTATTCTCTATATAGTATGCATCCTTAAACTCATCTAGCTATATTCAAAGTTTTCCTAGAAATTCCAACCAATACATTTAGAAAAAGAAGAAATAAGAATATTATTTAGAAAAGGGGGAATTAAAATATAAGTATGACAATTTAGTAATTGAGTTACCTACATGGCAAATTTATAAAAGTATGCTATTTTCCAATATAATTTCAGTAACAAGTCAGATATCAAATGCACAAAGAAATCCAATTGCACACATACACACTCATTAGAAATGGACTATTTGAAACTGAAAGTAAAGCATATCATTAACAGAAAAAAATCTTTAAAGGATTTTTTTCATTATGGAGATTAAATAAGAAATTACATAAAATATGATTTAGCACTTTCACAAAAGGTAATAATGAAGAGAAAAACAAAAATATATCATTTAGGCTTAAAGTTACTTGGGAAGATGGGTTAAAAAAAATTTAAGTCTAGATAGTTTGGCAAGAGAAAAAAGATGTATTATTTGAGAAAAAACTAAGAGAGAGAACTAACCAGAAATATGACAATTTTATAATAGGAGTTTACAGGAAAGAAAATAAGCATGAATAGAGTATGTATTAAATAAACTAAAAGAAAAAATCTTACCAGAATTTAAGAAAGAGGTTTTCAGTTTTCAGGAACCCAACAAGTGCCAAGTCATGTGAATGAGAGCAGCCACATCTATACTACAAATGAAGAAAAGAATGTTCCAAAGTGTCAGAGCATGATAAAACACACAAACAAGCAGAAAGCAAAAAAATAAAAATAAAAATATTGTTCCCCAAAGGGGAAAAAAAAAAACCAGTCAGACTTTTTAGCCTTCTCTTCAGCAACACTCTACACCAGAAAACAACAAATTAATGTTTTCAAAGCTTCAGGCAAAAATAATTTTGTCCTTAGAATTTTACACATATCAAAAGAAGTCAAATGTGAATACAAATTTAACATATGTTGAAATATGAAGAACTCAAAAAATTATTTCTCACATAATTTTTCTCAAAGAAGAATAGTTTCAGCAAATAAAAAAAGAAACTAGAAAGAAAGAGAAAGAACCACACATGGAATCAAATCACCATGCATCACAAATGCATCAGAAAACTTAAATATAAGCAGGCCTAAAGAATAAAAAAAAAATTAGCCCAAATTTAAAGAGAAAGTGGAATGGCTCTTAATAGAAGGCAGATATTATATTAATATTAATTTTCTCTATACTTTCTGATTTCTCTGTATTTAGATTTTGTGGGTTTTAGGGGACTATTAGGAGATAGTTTCTAATGTATCAAAACAAACAGTATTTGAGTGAAAATGCTATCAAAGAGTAAGTCCAGTGAGAGCTTAGACTGAACCTACTTTGTTCCCAGCTATTTCCTTTGAGAAGTGCGCTTGTTCTCAATGTGTATGAGGTTAATGGACAAAAAGAAAAAAAAAGAAAGAAAACATTGACAAAGTAAATGCTCAATTAAGCACTGAAGAAGTCTTTAAGCATACAGTTTAAATACTCAATGAAACTATGAGTCATGCTGTGTGGGGCCACCCAAGATGGACTGGTCATGGTGAAGAGTTCTGACAAAACGTGGTCCACTGGAGAAGGGTATGGCAAAGCACTTCAGTATTCTTGCCTTGAGAACCCCATGAACAGCATGAAAAGGCAAAAAGTTAGGACACTGAAAGATGAAGACACTCCCCAGGTGTCTAATACGCTACTTGAGATCAGTGGACAAATAACTCCAGGAAGAATGAAGAGATGGAGCCAAAACAAAAACAACACCCAATTGTGGATGGGACTGGTGATGGAAGCAAGGTCCGATGCTGTCAAGAGCAATATTGCATAGGAACCTGGAATGTTAGGTCCATGAATCAAGGCAAATTGGAAGTGCTCAAACAGGAGATGGCAAGAGTGAACATCGACATTCTAGGAATCAGCAAACTAAAATGGACTGGAATGGGTGAATTTAACTCAGATGACCATTATATCTACTACTGTGGGCAGGAATCCCTTAGAAGAAATGGAGGGGCCATCATGCTCAACAAAAGAGCCCAAAATGGAGTACTTAGAGGAAATCTCAAAAACAAAAGAATGATCTCTGTTCATTTCCAAGGCAAACTGTTCAATATCATGGTAATCCAAGACTATGTCCCAACCAGTAATGCTGAAGAAGCTGAAGTTGAATGGTTCTATGAAGACCTACAAGACCTTTTAGAACAAACAT
The DNA here is from genome assembly GCF_055505025.1 of Bos grunniens. Taxonomy (NCBI): domain Eukaryota; kingdom Metazoa; phylum Chordata; class Mammalia; order Artiodactyla; family Bovidae; genus Bos; species Bos grunniens. The sequence continues at coordinate 52,443,920 of NC_141185.1, read as the reverse complement.
CCCCAAAAGATATTCTTTTCATTATAGGGGAGTGGAATGCAAAAGTATGAAGTCAAGAAATACCTGGAGTAAGAGTAAAATTTAGCCATGGAGTACAGAATGAAGCAGAGCAAAGGATAATAGAGTTTTGCCAAGAGAATGCACTGGTCATAGCAAACACCCTCTTCCAACAACACAAGAGAAAACTCTACACATGGACATCACCAGATGGTCTATACTGAAATCAGATTAATTATATTCTTTGCAGCCAAAGATGGAGAAGTTCTATACAGTCAGCAAAAACAAGACCAGGAGCTCACTGTGGCTCAGATAATGAACTCCTTATTGCCAAATTCAGACTTAAATTGAAGAAAGTAGGGAAAACCAGTAGACCATTCAGGTATGACCTAAATCAAATCTCTTATGATTATACAGTGGAAGTGGGAAATAGATTTAAGGAACTAGATCTGATAGACAGATCTGATGAACTATGGATAGAGGTTCATGACATTGTATAGGAGACAGGGATCAAGACCATCCCCAAGAAATAGAAATGCAAAAAAACAAAATGGCTGTCTGGGGAGGCCTTACAAATAGCTGTGAAAAGAAGAGAAGCGAGAAGCAAGAAGCAAAGGAAAGGAAAGATATACCCATTTGAATGCAGAGTCCCAAAGAATAGCAAGGAGAGATAAGAAAGCCTTCCTCAGTGATCAATGCAAAGAAATAGAGGAAAACAATAGAATGGGAATGACTAGAAATCTCTTCAAGAAAATTAGAAATGTTCCAAGGGAACATTTCATGCAAAGATGGGCACAATAAAGGACAGAAAAAGTATGGACCTAGCAGAAGCAGAAGATATTGAGAAGAGGTGGCAAGAATACACAGGTGAACTGTACAAAAAAGAAAAAAATCTTCATGATCCAGATAACCATGATGGTGTGATCACTGACCTAGAGCCAGACTCCTGGAATGTGAAGTGAAGTGGGCCTTAGAAAGCATCACTAAGAATAAAGCTAGTGGAGGTGATGGAATTCCAGTTGAGCTATTTCAAATCCTAAAAGATGATGCTGTGAAAGTGTTGCAGTCAATATGCCAGCAAATTCTGAAAACGCATCAGTGGCCACAGGACTGGAAAAGGTCAGTTTTCATCCCAATCCCTAAGAAAGGCAATGCCAAAGAATGCTCAAACTACCACACAATTGCACTCGTATCACAAGCTAGTAAGTGAAGTAGCTCAGTCATGTCCGAGTAAAGTAATGCTCAAAATTCTCCAAACCAGGCTTCAACAGTACGTGAAACATGAACTTCCAGATGTTTAAGCTGGTTTTTAGAAAAAGCAATGGAACCAGAGATCAAATTGCCAACATTCAGTGGATCATCAAAAAAGCAAGAGAGTTCCAGAAAAACATCTATTTCTGCTCATTGACTATGCCAAAGCCTTTGACTGTGTGGTTCACAGTAAACTGTGGAAAATTCTGAAAGAGATGGGAATACCAGACCACCTGACCTGCCTCCTGAGAAATCTGTATGGAAGAAGCAACAATTAGAACTGGACATGGAACAACAGACTGGTTCCAAATAGGAAAAGGAGTACATCTAGGTTGTATGTTGTCATCCTGCTTATTCAACTTAAATGCAGAGTACATCATGAGAAATGCTGGGCCAGAAGAAGCAAAGCTGAAATCAAGATTCCTGGGAGAAATATCAATAACCTCAGATATGCAGATGATACCCTTATGGCAGAAAGTGAGGAAGAACTAAAGAGCCTCTTGATGAAAGTGAAAGAGGAGAGTGAAAAAATTGGCTTAAAACTCAACATTCAGAAAACTAAGATCATGGCATCCGGTCCCATCATTTCACAGCAAATAGATGGGGAAACAGTGGAAATAGTGGCAGACTTTATTTTTGGGGGGCTCTAAAATCACTGCAGATGGTAACTGTGGCTATGAAATTAAAATATGCTTACTCCTTGAAAGAAAAGTTATGACCAACTAGACAGCACATTAAAAAGCAGAGACATTACTTTGCCAGCAAAGGTCTGTCTAGTCAAGGGTATGGTTTTTCCAGTTGTCGTGTATGATGTTGGACTATAAAGAAAGCTGAGCGCCGAAGAATTGATGGTTTTGAACTGTGGTATTGGAGAAGCCTCTTGACAGTCCTTTGGAGTGCAAGGAGATCCAACTAGTCCATCCTAAAGGAGATCAGTCCTGGGTGTTCATTGGAAGAACTGATGCTGAAGCTGAAACTCCAAAACTTTGGACACCTGATCCAAAGAGCAGACTCTTTGGAAAAGACCCTGATGCTGGGAGCGATTGGGGGCAGGAGAAGAAGGGGACGACAGAAGATGAGATGGTTGGATGACATCACCGACTCAATGGACATGAGTTTGAGCAAGCTCCAGGAGTTGGTGATGGACAGGAAGGCCTGGCGTACTGCAGTCCATGGTTTACAAAGAGCTGGATGTGACTAAGCGACTGAACTGACTGACTGATATATATGTGTGTGCGTGTGTGTGTGTGTGTGCGTGCGTGTGTGTGTATAGACAGATTTATTTTTCAGATTCCTTTCCCTTATAGATTATTACATAATATTGAGTACAATCCCATACAATATCTTTTCATGCATATAAATGGTAAAAATTTGAAAAGAAAAATAATAAAACCAACTAGTGGTGATAAGTTAGGAGAGTGGAACCTTAAGGGAGCAAGACAGAGATTATGAGTGCAGAAAGAGGTGATCTCACAAGCAAATAAATTTCTACCTTGTCTACAGTGGATTATATGATGATTTTTTTTCAATCTGTGAGTGAATACTACCATGCTTTACACTCACTACTTGTAGTTTTCTACATGTAAGTTATACTTTAATAAAAGTGTTCTTGGAATATAAATTCCAATCTGAGTTTTTATGAAAAAATTAGATTTATCAGAAAATAAGCAAGGAGAGTTAAGTATTTGAAATGTGGGTATAGGTTCAGGAGCATAAAACAGTATGATAAATGTGTAAGCTATAGTAACTCCATAAGTGAAACAGAAACTTTGATGCAGGAAGTGACGGAGATAAAGCTAAAAAGCAGGGAGGGACAAATAGATGGAAAGACTTGAATATAATAGTAAGAACCGCGGCTTACAAGATGTAGAAAATGGGAAGAAGAGATGTCCCTGGTGGTTCAGTGGTTAAGACTCCACAGCTTCCAATGCAGGGGGCATGGGTTCATCTCTGGTCTTGGATCTTAGATCCCACATGTCTCATGGCACTGCCAAATGAGTATCAATCAAAGTTAAATCCAAGACACAAAAATAAATGACAAAAAATCTTTAGCATGATAAAGAGCACAAATGCAAAGAAGATCAAATTACCATGAGTCTTCATGCATCAGATAACAAAATAATTTAAATGTGTAACCAAGAATGGCAGGCAATAAAAGGAAAAAGAATAGAAAAATATTAATTAGCAGAGTTTAGCTTCTCTCTTGTCTCATGACTAATCCATGTCAAAGAGGATTTAAATTGCGATTTAAAAGGTAGACCTAGAAGAAAAATATCTTCTCTACTGTATGTGCTAAGTCACTTCAGTTGTGTCTGACTCTTTGTGACTCTACGGACCGTAGTCCACCAAGCTCCTCTGTTCATGGGATTCTCCAGGCATCAGTACTGAAGTGGGCTGCCATGACCTCCTCCACAGGGATCTTCCCAACCCAGGGATCTAAATCATGCCTCTTATGTCTCCTGCATTAGCAGGTGGGTTCATTACTAGTGTCACCTGGGGAGCACCCCCTGTCCCGTACACTAGAAGACAATTTGTTTTCAGGTTTCTATGTTTACAAACATTATCCACACTAGGTAAATCCTGTGGTTAGTACTACCATATTTCTCATATTTCTACCTCCATTCTCATACCACTCAGCAGTGGCCACAGGACTGAAAAAGGTCAGTTTTCATTCCAATCCCAAAGAAAGGCAATGCCAAAGAATGTTCAAACTATCCCACAATTGTACTCATCTCACACGCTAGCAAAGTAATGCTCAAAATTCTCCAATTCAGGCTTCAACAGTACCTGAACCATGAACTTCCAGATGTTCAAGCTGGATTTAGAAAAGATAGAAGAACCAGAGATCGAATTGCCAACATCTGCTGGATCATAGAAAAAGCAAAATAGTTCCAGAAAAATATCTACTTCTGCTTTATTGACTATGTCAAAGCCTTTGACTGAGCAGACCACAACAGACTGGAAAATTCTGAAAGAGATGGAAATACCAGGCCACCTGATCTACCTCCTAAGAAATCTGTATTCGGGTCAAGAAGCAACAGTTAGAACTCGACATGGCCAACAGACTGGTTCCAAATCTAGAAAGGAGTACATCAAGGCTGTATATTGTCACCCTGCTTATTTAACTTATATGCAGAGTACATCATGTCAAATGTCCAGCTGGATGAAGCACAAGCTGGAATCAAGATTGCCGGGAGAAAGATCAATAACCTCAGATATGCAGATGACACCACCCTTATGGCAGAAAACGAAGAACTAAATAGCCTCTTGATGAAGGTCAAGGAAGAGAGTGAAAAGGTTGGCTTAAAACTCAACATTCAGAAAACTAAGATCATGGTATCCAGTCCCATCATTTCATGGCAAATAGATGGGGAAACAATGGAAACCTAGAGAATCCTGTGGACAGAGGAACCTGGTGGGCTACTGTCCATAGCGTCACACAGAGTGGGACAGGAGTGAAGCAACTTAGCATGCATGCATGCATTGGAGAAGGAAATGGCAACCCACTCCAGTGTTCTTGCCTGGAGAATCCCAGGGACAGAGAAGCCTGGTGGGCTGCTGTCTATGGTGTCGCATAGTCAGACACGACTGAAGTGACTTAGCAGCAGCAGCAGCAGCAGCAATGGAAACAGTGACAGACTTTATTTTCTTGGGCTCCAAAATCACTGCAGATGGTGACTGTAGCTATGAAATTAAAAGACACTTGCTCATTGGAAGAAAAGCTATGATAAACATAGACACCATTTTGAAAATCAGAGACATTACTTTGCCAACAAAGGTCTGTCTAGTCAAAGCTATGGGTTTTCTGGTAGTCATGTATGGATGTGAGAGTTGGACTATAAAGAAAGCTGAGAGCTGACGAATTGATGCTTTTGAACTGTGGTGTTGGATAAGACTCTTAAGAGTTCCTTGAACTGCAAGGAGATCCAACCAGTCAATCCTAAATGAAATCAGTCCTGAATATTCATTGGAAGGACGGATGCAGAAGCTGAAACTCCAACAGTTTGGCCACCTGATGAAAAGAACTGACTCCCTGGAGGAACCCTTATGCTGGGAAAGATTGAGAGCAGGAGGAGAAGGGGACAACAGAGGATGAGGTGGCTGGATGACATACTGACTCAATGGACATGAGTTTGACCAAACTCAGGGAGATAGTGAGGGACAGGGAAGCCTGGTGTAATGCAATTCATGGAGTTACAAAGAGTCAGACACGACTTAGCTACTGAACAATGAACAACTCTTCTTTAGATCTTACCCCATAAAAGTCATTACAGAAAGAATAGAGTTCTGTGTGTAGTAGGTTCTTATTAGTTATCTATTTATATATAGTGTTGTGTATATGTCAATTGAGATTTCCCAGTTTCCCCCGTCCCTACTTCCCCCTTGGTAACCGTAAATTTGTTTTCTATATCTCTTTTGTAAAGACAGCGAAAGACAAACATCATATATTATCGCTTTTATGTGGAATCTAAAAAATAGTACATATGAACTAAGCTTAATTTTTAATATTTATTTTTTACTTGCTTCTTTCTTCTTCCATCCCCTTCTGCATTTATCTTTCCCACATAGTAACCTAGCACAGGTTCTCTCTAATTTTTGCTCACGCTTATGTAATTACATACAACCATATGTGTATGAACATATACACATACAGACTCAGGACATATACATAAATTTGTATACACAAATATCGTTTATGAGTTTTGACATTATTTGATCAAAATATCTTTATAATATGCATTATTTTGTATATAGTACTTATCTCCCTCAGCAAAATCCCTAGTGCAAAGTTATCCACATACATTTCTGCAGCTCTAGGCATTTTATTTCTGGTATAATATTCTATGCTATGGATATAAGATAAAAATATTCAACCTATAATTGGAATTCACATTGTTTCCACATTTTGTCACTACAAACGATGCATCGTAAAGTATCTGTATTTCACTGTTGTGGGTTGAGTTTCCTGGGAAACGGATGCTGACAGAATTTCTGAATGTTGCAGCAGGAAGCTCAAAATTTTTATTGGGTTCTATGTATGTTCTGTTAAATTTGCAAATGTTCTTTGGGTATTAAAGACATGAATCCTTCATCTGTTATCTCTGGTGTCTGCACTGAAAGAAAAAAAACTTTGGTAAAAATCCATTTTTATCATATATTTAATTTATGAATAACATATTTTACTAGCAATACTATGTTACCTGTACATTGGAATATTTATTTCACTGGGAATTTCTTTGGGGAATGGTATAAGATGGGGGTCCAAATACATGGTCTGGTGATGGATAATATTCCACTAGTATCAGTTACTAAATAATCCATCATTTTCCATTGATTTCGTGAATACTTGTATCTATATTAATTCACACTTATACAAGGATCTACTTCTGGGATATTTATTTATTTTACCAGTGAAACTTCAGTAAATTTGAAATATATTTATAAATCTTTAATCCGATACATATACATGAAATCAAAGGTAAATCACTTATCATGACAGATAAGTGAAATGTAAGAAGTCTTATCATTAGAATAAGGAAACAAACCACCTTTTGTTTAAATTATCTTGAAATGTTAATCAGAACAATAAGAAAAGGAGCAAAGTATTGAGTATTAAAAAAATTGAGGCAAATTTATTAATATTTGACATGATATGATTTTATATTTGGGAAGAGAATCAACCGATAAACTATTTTGACAGTAAGAGAGTGTATAAGTTGTCCAGTTAAAAAATGAATATACAAAATCAATTGCTTCCTAGACATAAACAGTAAAGTCAGAAAGCCAAATTCAGGAAAGATCCTATTTATAAGAGCAATATAAAGATAAACAATCTGGAAAGAAGCTGGAAAAATGTTCAGTGTCTGTTGGAAGAAAACAGTAAAACCCTACTGAGAGACATAAAAGAAGAATTGAGACAAAGGAAAGGCACATTCCTTGTAGATAATAAAGATTCAACATTGTGAAGAGTCAATTCTTTGTAAATTTATCTGTAAATTCATTATAGGGTTTGGGTATCTCAAGGTCAGTAAAGAGGTTCTGGGCAAGTACTCAGTTCACTTTAAAAATACTCTATTAATATCTCCTCTATATTGCATCCTCACATTCTTATTACTATCTGTCTAAATCAGGGGCTAGCTATCTGTCTCAGTTCAGTTCAGTTCAGTCACTCAGTCGTGTCCAACTCTTTGTGACCCCATGAATCGAAGCACGCCAGGCCTCCTTGTCCATCACTAACTCCCGGAGTTCACCCAGACTCACATCCGTCGAGTCAGTGATGCCATCCAGCTGTCTCATCCTCTGTCGTCCCCTTCTCCTCCTGCCCCCAATCCCTCCCAGCATCAGAGACTTTTCCAATGAGTCAACTCTTCGCATGAGGTGGCCAAAGTACTGGAGTTTCAGCTTTAGCATCATTCCTTCCTAAGAAATCCCAGGGCTGATCTCCTTCAGAATGGACTGGCTGGATCTCCTTGCAGTCCAAGGGACTCTCAAGAGTCTTCTCCAACACCACAGTTCAAAAGCATCAATTCTTCGGCGCTCAGTCTTCTTCACAGTCCAACTCTCACATCCATACATGACCACTGGAAAAACCATAGCCTTGACTAGACGAACCTTTGTTGGCAAAGTAATGTCTCTGCTTTTGAATATGCTATCTAGGTTGGTCATAACTTTCCTTCCAAGGAGTAAGCGTCTTTTAATTTCATGGCTGCAATCACCATATGCAGTGATTTTGGAGCCCCCCAAAATAAAGTCTGGCACTGTTTCCACTGTTTCCCCATCTATTTCCCATGAAGTGATGGGACCACATGCCATGATCTTAGTTTTCTGAATGTTGAGCTTTAAGCCAACTTTTTCACTCTCCTTAACCTTTTACACTCTCCTCAACTTTTTCACTCTCTTCACTTTCATCAAGAGGCTTTTGAGTTCCTCTTCGCTTTCTTCCATAAGGGTGGTATCATCTGCATATCTGAGGTTATTGATATTTCTTCCAGCAATCTGTCTAGCTACGGTCAAATCTGTCCTGAAATCTGTTTTTATAAATAAAATTTTATTGGAACACAGCCACACCCACTCATTGACATGTGGTCTATGGCTCCTTTTACTCCACAATGGTGGAGTTGAGTAGTTGGAACAGATAGTATGACCACAGACATTTACTATATGAACCTTTAGAAGCAAAGGTTGCTGACACGTGTTCGTGTTCTTGATCATAAAAATATAGAGAATAAGCTCATTTCTTTCTTATCTCAGCATATGTAGACTTCAGTCATAAGTGTTGCCTAAAACTATGTTTGCTTAGTGAATTAAAAGAAAGGATATTCCTTGAATTCTTTGTTTAGATTATTAAGGTTTGATTTATTTATGTATATTTGCTTGAATATTTTTAATGGAAGATGAGATGGGGGTAAATCTGAGAAGGGTAGCAAAATAATGTGAGCTAGAAATGGATAAAAGATGAGGTTGAGATATAAAGAAAGGATTAAAGACAAATTAAGAGAGAGGATTACAGTAGAGATGAAAAGTGGGGCATGGGGGTAAGATACATGATGGAAGCTGGGAGAGGGTTGACCCTAGTAAAGTCTCCCCAGATCAAAAGATCTGGAGTTAGGACTTCTGTGGTGGTCTGCTAATTAAGAATACACCTTCCAATGCAAGGAACGCAGGTTCAATCCCTGGTCAGGGAATTAAAACCCCATATGCTGTGGGGCAACTAAGCCCACGCCACACCACGAAGAAAGATCTTGCATGCTGCAACTAAGACCTGATGCAGCCAAATAAATAAATTACAAAAGAACCTGGGGTTTATTTCTGATTCTTATATTACATTATATTATATTCTTATATTCTCATATTAGTCTAAAGCTTTTCCCACTCAAAATTAAATTCCTTAGCTTCTTATTTCCAAATATGTAGGAACTCTTCACTTATCTTTATTCCCACTTCTACCACCTCCTTGCTCTAAGCCAACACTGCATATTCCCTGGTTCTACAATGGCCTCCTAATTGGACTCTGTTATCACTATTTGTCAGGGTGCTTTGGGGGTTGCAAATAAGAGAAAACTCTAACTCTTAGCCAACTCTAACTGGCTAAGGAATAAGGAGAATTTACTGTATTATTTAATTAGAAATTCTAGCAGCAATTCAGATTTCAGGCATGAATGTATCAGGAATCTAGGTCCATTTCGGTACTATTATTTTATTTTAGTTTTTATTGGTGGATAATTGCTTTACAATACTGTGCTGGTTTCTGCCCCACATTAGCATGAGTCTGTCACAGGTATACGTATGTCCCCTCCCTCCTGAGCCTCTGTCCCACCTCCCACCCCACCCTACCCCTGTAGGTTGCCACAGAGCACTGGGTTGAGCTCCCTATGTCACACAGCAAATTCCTACTTGCTATCTAGTGTATATATGGTAGTGCATATGTTTCCTTGCTATTCTCTCGATGTGTCCCACCCGCTCCTTCCCCCACTGTTTCTACAAGTCTGTTCTCTGTCCTGGTCTCCATTGCTGCCCTGCAAATAGGGTCATCAATACCATCTTTCTCACTTCCATTATTTTATCATGTGCTCCTTCGTGGTGGAGTGTGTCTTCCCACTGGCTTTCCTCCTCATGTAAGATTGTCAGCAGTGATCCAGACCTCAGCTTTCCCCATTCACATTCAAGTGGAGAGAAATGATATCTTGTTCATCAAATAGGAATCAGCGGCCCTAAGCTTGAAAACAGTTGACCCAACCAGAGCCCATCACCTGGGCAGCAAGACTGTGATAATGATCCTAGAGATGCTTACAAACAGGGTGAATAAAAAGTTGAATAGTTCTCAAAGTTGAATGTGCGTTAGATTCTCCAGGAGGTCTTGTAAACCACAGATCACTGGGTTCCTCCTGCAGAATTTCTGACATAGCAGGTTTTGGATGAGATCTGAGTTTCTCCATATCTTTTTTTTAATGTATTTATTTTTAGTTGAAGAGTGATTGCTTTACAGTATTGGTTTGATTTCTGCCATACATCAACATAAATTAGCCATAGGTGTACTAATGTCCCCTCCTTCTTGCACCTCCCACCCTTTCCCAACCCTTTAGGTTGTTACAGAGCCCTGGTTTGAGTCCCCTGAGTCATACAGCAAATTTCCATTGGCTATCTATTTTACATATGGTACTGTATATGCTTCTATGCTACTCTCTCCATTCATCCCACCCTCTTCTTCCTCCCCCTGGTCCTTATCCATAAATCTGTTCTCTATGTCTGTATCTCCGTTGCTGCCCTGCAAATAGGTTCATCAGTACTAACTTTCTAGATTCCATATATATGTGTTAATATATATAATAATATTAGTAGTAGTATAATAATTATATCTTATAATATATTATATAAAAATATTATTATATAAAATGTATATTATATATATTAACACATATATATGGAATCTAGAAGTATGGTACTGATGATCCTATTTGCAGGGCCGCAGTGGAGATGCAGACACAGAGAACAGATTTATGGATAAGGTCCATCTAGTCAAAGCTATGGTTTTCGCAGTAGTCATGTATGGATGTGAGAGTTGAACTGTAAAGAAAGCTGAGTGCTGGAGAATTGATGCTTTTGAACTATGGTGTTGGAGAAGACTCTTGAGAGTCCCTTGGACTTTAAGGAGATACAACCAGTCCATCCTAAAGGAGATCAGTCCTGAGTGTTCATTGGAAGAACTGATGTTGAAACTGAAACTCCCAATAGTTTGACCACCTGATGCAAAGAGCTGACTCATTGGAAAAGACCCTGATGCTGGGGAAGATTGAAGGTGGGAGGAGAAGGGGATGACAGAGGATGAGATGGTTGGATGGCATCACCGACTCAATGGACATGAGTTTGAGTAAACTCCAGGAGTTGGTGATGGACAGGGAAGCCTGGTGTGCTGCAGTCCATGGGGTCGCAAAGAGTTGGACACGACTGAGCAACTGAACTGAACTGAACTTCTGACTTATTTCACTCTGTACAATAGGCTCTAGGTTCATCTACCTCATTAGAACTGACCCAAATGTGTTCCTTTTTATGGCTGAGTTGTATTCCACCATATATATGCACCACAGTTTCTTCATGCACTCATCTGTTGATGGACCTTTAGGTTGCTTCCACATTCTAGCTATTGTAAATAGTGCCACAATGAACACTGAGGTACATGTGTCTTTTTCAGTTTTGTTTTCCTCGAGTGTTTTTGCTGGGCCATATGGTGGTTTTATTCCTAGTTTTTTAAGGAATTTCCATACTGTTTCCCTAGTGGCTGTATTAGTTTTCATTCACGCCAGCAGGGCAAGAGGGTTCCTTTTTCTCCACACTCTCTCCAGCATTTGTTGTTTGTGGATTTTTTAATGATGGCCATTCTGATCGGTGTTGAGGAGATGTGACATTCTCCATTTCTAATGAATTTTCACCCAATGCTGATGTTGCTGGTTTATACTTTGTGAACAGCTGGTGTCGAGAAAGATGTATTTAAAAATCCTTTCCCAAGTTATGAAGAGGCTGGGAAATATGTCGAGTCTCATTTATTTTCAGAGAGAGCCTAAATATTCTATGAGACTGTTTAATGTTTTCATTTTGACAAACCCAGAGCCTTGAGTTCTGGGAAGACTGAGTGATGGCTGAGCTACATTTAAACTTTTAAAAAATGTTTTATTTTGTGTTGGAGTATAGCCAGTTAACAATGTTGTGATAGCTTCAGGTGGACAGCAAAGGGACTCAGGCATACACATACCTGTATCCATTCTCCTCCAAACTCCCCTCTATCCAGGCTGCCACATATCATCAAGCAGTGTTCCCTGTGCTATACAGCAGGATCTTGTTGGTTACCCATTTTAAATATATGATTTCTCTAATTTTAGACCTGGATCTTTCACTCTTCTTGCTGGGCAAATATTAGCACTTGAGGTTTTGTCAAAGTCCCAAGTCTAAGGAAAGAAGAAAGTCCCTAATCATTTCTGGAAAATAAAAGCACCAAAGTGCAGGCTGAGGGGCTTATAACTCCAGCTGGACCCATACTCTTGGAGAACTGAGTCAAAGATGAACCGAAAGATTAACTGCAAGGATCTAAGGAAATGATCAGTTCATTTGTCCTCATGCTCAGTTCCAGATTCCAGGGTGATCTGAAGGACATGAAGACTAATATAATAATGAAAGTTACCACCCACAGGGGTTTAAAAATGGCAAAAATTAATGTGAGACTGTACTGGCCTCTGCTGGAGTCTGAGGTCATTAAGAGAGCTTTGTTGACTGAAAACTAGTCACAACCTCAAAGTAGAGAGTTATTCTATTTAGTAGGAATGTTTTGGACTCTGAGCCCAGGAGACAGCATCTCAGTAGCTCTGAGAAAGGCCATATGCAAGTTTGCAACAAAGGGAGCAGGCAGTCTGAACATCAAAGGTCAAATATCCAGCTAAGGAATTTAGCATTCTGTGTATGGGAAGATGCAAGCGTCTAGGCTCACTGAATTCATTCCTTTCACGAACCTCAACTATCTGGGACCAAATCCTGTTTCCTTGTTCACCTTAAGGAGTGGCAGATGGCTGCTTCTTGCATTCCCCTTGCTCCTCAGCAATCACTTAGGGGAATGGCAGCATCCGCTGGATCGCAGTTTTGGGAGCCCTCATTCACATTTGGAGGCCAGAAATCTTTGATCGTTGTGACATTTCTTGTTTATTGATACTGCAGGAGATATTTTCATCTCACAGCTTCAAATCTGGAGTAGCTTGACTGTAAGGCAGCTGAAAGAAGTGCTAATGAAAAGCAAACAAAAAATCCTACCCCTCTGGCCCTGGCCTAGCCCTCTGTAGCTGATAAATAAAAGGACATTTTGCCAGATTCACCAAGTAGCCAGTTTCCTCTGAAGTCACCAAAGTGACACCTTTTTAATCTCTTTCATCAGGTGGTGGCCTATAACTTACTATCCTGGAGGAGGTTGGGCTGCCATAACTAGATACCATCGATTGGATGACTTGAATAGCAGAAATTTCTCACAGTTCTAGAGGCCAGAAATCCAGCATCAAGTTGTCAGCAAGGTGGGTTTCATTCTGAGGCTCTTCTCTGCAATAAACAACCACCATCTCACTGTGTCTTCACATGGCTTTTCCCCAGTGTGTGCTTTTTGAAGAGAAAGAGCTTTCTCTCTCTCTCTCTCTATTTATCTCATCTGCTGTCTTTTCTATAAGAGTAGTAATGTCATCATGCGATGCTTATCTTCATGACCTCATCAGACTGTATCTCCCGAAGCCTCCAACTCCAAATACTGTTACCTTAGAAGTTAAGGCTGCAACATATGAGTTCTTGGAGTCCCAAACATACAGTCTGTAACACTGAGCCTTGATTCAATTAGGCAAGGATGCTCTCTCCCTTTTTAAAAATACGAGACAATAAGTCAGGCTTGGGAGAGAAAATTCTACTTAAGCCAAGAAATTAGAGTCAGGTCTCTAGCTCTGCTCAGACCGTGATGAATAACTATAATTGCAGGCAGCTATCAGCGCTGGGGAGAGAAGCTTTCCAAAACCTTTTCTGCATCTCAGACCAAATATTCTTCTCCCTTCTTTTACAGGGAGAAAATGAAAATGTTAGTCACTCAGTCATGTCTGACTCTTTGAGACTCCAGGGACTGTAATCCGCCAGGCTCCTCTGTCCATGGAATTTTCCAGGCAAGAATACTTTACAGGGAGAGTACAGAAGTAAATGAAGCCCAGGGAACCAGCCAGAAAAGGGCTCCCTCCCCAGGCTGTCAGTCAGTCAGCTGCTTTCGTCACAGGGAAAGGAGTTGTGAATTACAGACTCGCAGCCTCCCAGCCAAAGCTGCCCCCCTATGGACCTCTCTCTTGCTGCTTTCTGATTATTTCCGATTCCTGTAAAACAAGCCCAAGTTCAGAAGCCCTTGTTGTGAAGGGAGAGAAAACACGCGGGTGACTGAGGCACTGAACACAGGTGTCATGCAAAAGCGATGTCTTTTACTAAACAGCCTGCACCCTAAGGCATGTATGCGGCATACCCAGGCTTGACAAGCTTGTATTATTAATACAATAATACAAACACATAGATAGTGTTTTATAATATGTCAAAGCAAATCCACGGGTACTGTCTGATTTAATTTATGGAGCAAAACAGTGAGTTAGAATTATAATAACCTTCCCCCACCCAACCTTATAAATAGATATGTGAATTGTATCATGTTTTCCTAGCTTCCATTATAGGTGTGGGATCACTGGACATCAGATTCCACTAAGGGAGAAAGTATTGTTCAGGGTGTGGTTTGATAAAGGGGTTTAAGGGGGCTGTACCCAACACACACACACACACACACACACACACACATTGTAGTCAGAGGAATCTTGTCCAAACGGGAATTTGAGTATGTTATTTAGAAAAGCAATGAGGAAAAGAGGGTTCTGATATGGGAAAAACACAAGGCAGTCTCTGCCATAAACTGTGTGATGCTGGGCTTATCATGTTCTCTAGATTTTCCTCTTAAGATGAAACATTCACACTAGATGAGGCGAGGACACTGAGCAGTTACTGTCTTCCAGGCCCTGGGCTCCATGGGCTTCCCCCGTGTCTCAGCGATAAAGAACCCACCTGCAATACAGGAGAAGCAGGTTCTCTCTCTGGGTCGGGAAGATCCCCTGGAGAAGGAACTGACAACCCCCTCCAGTATTCTTGCCTGGGAAGTCCCATGGATAGAGGAGCCTGGTAGGCTAGAGTCCATGGGGTCAAAAAAGAGTGGGACACAACTTAGCGACTAAACCACAACGGCGCTATTATCAAAGCACTTTAATTATATCTTCCCCTTTAATCCTCACAGAAAAACTGTGTGATTAGGAATTTTATTATCCTTATTTCTTCCTTGTTTTCTTTCCTTCTTTCTTTCTTTCATTTCTTTTTATAGATAAATTCTAGTAAAAGAGCAAATTGCTTACTTAAAATTGGGAGAACTAGGGTATGAGCAAAGGTCTGTATGAGTCCAGCTATGCATGCAGTATTCATCCACTTAAAAAAATATTATTGCATCTTTGCTTCATCCCAGACATCATTCTAGGCATGAGATATAAAAAATTTGCTTGAACTCTGCCCCATGGAATTTAAGAGGGGAGAGAGTTTTTAATCAAATGAGTAAAACTATACTTGGAAAATAGCAACTCTTCTAAGTGTTTTGAAGATAAGCTCCTGGTGATTTGAGAGAATAGAACATCATGTAGAAGGATGTGCTAAGTACCTCCTGGACAAGTTAGCCTAGGGAGAAGATTGTTCTGAAGTCATCTAGCTTTTCTTACCCAAGGCTGGAGGAGCTGACTCAGACCAAACATTGGGAACACAAGAACATTGAGGGTTAAATAAAGGATGGCCATGAGCTGTCGTGGCTTATGGAGAGACCAAGTATAATCAGCCTGGAGTGCTACTGAGAAGTACACAAATATACAGAATATAACTGATCTAACAGAAAGAAACGCAAGGAGTCAGGCTATACCTCTCTAATTGAGGAAGTAGAGAAAAGATTGTTAGGTGGTGCTAAAGAGTCTCATTGGACCTGATTCCAAGGAAGCAGTCAGTTAGGATGGAGTTAATTAAAGGATTGGGTGTAGTCTAGACTTACATGGCTCTCTATATTATAGTTAATTAAAATGTTAAGTAAAACCATCTCCATTTGGATGGTACCAAAGTACATTGAGGGCTTTCCTGGTGGCTCAGACAGTAAAGAATCCACCTGCAATTCAGGAGGCCTGAGTTGATCCTTGAGTCAGGAAGATCCACTAGAGGAGAGCATAGCAACCCACTCCAGTACTCTTGCCTGAAGAATCCCAGGAGCCTGGTGGACTACAGTTCATGGGGTCACAAAAAATTGGACATAACTGAGCACGTACACACATAAGAACTCATAAGCCCATATACCCTGGTGCTTTCCAAGATGGCCCACACTGTATCTATGGGATGTGTTTCTTTCTGAGTACACCTTCCTTCATTTTACCATGGCTTGCTCTTGAATTCTTTCCTTGGCGAAACTAAGAACTCACACTTGCCTAAGGCTTGGGACGTGATCATCCTCTCCCACTTCACTTTCTTTGCTGCAACTCCATGATGACACATACAGTATGGGTCATGATGCATTTAAGCTGTCGTCCTTGAATTGCAAAGAAAACAAAGAGACAGGAGGAGGACTGGCAAGACCAGGTGTGGGGCTAGCGCTTTTTGAAGCTCTGGAGTCCAGTGGCTAAAGGAGTTTGAATCCTGTCTCTCCTCACTCCTGTGTCTTGGGACCTTCTCTCAAGCCCCAGTCCACCATTTCTTCTGTATGCAATATGTGTAAGACTAGAATGTAGCTCATTAGATTACGTTTCCCATAGATCATGTTGAGTTATTCTCTGAATATTAGAAATCATTATTAGAGTTACTGGGGGTAATGCTAATAAATGTTCACTGCCGCCCAGAGGGAGATGATCTTTGGCTCATTCTGAATTGCCCTCATACACAAGACTTGGTTTTGTTCTTTGTTCCTTATTAGTCTAAAGGGAGTGTTGATATTCAATGTTAGTGATGTTTTGGTTCTAAGCCACTGGTTCTGACATGAGTTAAGACTCTGGACAGCAGCTGCTTGGACAAAGTCCAGACTCCAGAGGAAACTAACTGGGATTGGCAAGGGTTTGGGATATTTTCAAAGCCCCAATCAAAGGGTTTGAGATTCTAGGAAGACTGTTCATCGTGTCAGGAGAAAGCAGACCACAAATCAGGAAATCAAGTTCTATAGGCTGGATTAATACAGGAACAGGAATAGTAATGTTGGTGGGAACAGCAGCAGCTTACTAGACATTAGGTGGACTTGAACTAAGCTTCAGGTAGTCTAGATATTACTGTGTGCCTCCTCGGGCATTCAGATGACTGTCCTGCTATTCAGGAAAATCCCTCCCCAATATTGTTGTTTACTCACTAAGTCATGTCTAATTCTGTGATCCCATGGACTGTAGCCCAACCAGGCTCCTCTGTCCATGGAATTTCTCAGGCAAGAATACTGTAGTGGGTTGCCATTTCCTTCTCCAGAGGATCTTCCCGACCCAGGGATCAAACCACTGTCTCCTGCATTGGGAGGCAGATTCTTTACCACTGAGCTACATGGGAAGCCCCAGTAGGTCATTATGATTTATGTTATGCCACCCAAATCTACCCCAGCTGACAACACCAGGGATGAATAGCTGATCTAAAGATATTACTCTTGCCAAGTAATGTGCTAAGGATTTACCAGTTTATACTTAAACTTTCTCAATAATCACAGCAGTTCAGCATAGATATTTCTGTTTAATACATAAGGAAACAGAGTTGTTTTCTCATATATTCTAGCTACCTCTTGGAATAAATCAAATCATCTGAAACTTAGTGGCCTATACAAATACTCTACTGATTTCCCATGGCTACATAGAGTAATAGGACTCAGCTGGATGGTTCTTGCTTGGCTCTGTAATGCTAGACTGGACCTAAAGCCATCTGAAAATTCTGAGCTGAACATCCAAGATGGTACACCTTTAGTCACATGTCTGGTGTCTGAACTGAGATGGCTTGGTCATGAGGGGCCAGCTAAGCATCTCTCTCTTTCCTTCCATGTGACCTTCCAAATGGTGAGCGTGAGCTTCTTGAATGCATGATGGTGTGAGAAGGTCAGACTCTTTACATGATGGTTGGCACCCTCCAGGAAGGATAGGGAGCAAGCCAAGAGACCTAAGCTGAAAGGTGTTTTATATCTCACCCTCAGAAGTCTCAAAAGTATAATTCTTTTGGTAAAGTATGTCACTGAGCCCAACTCAAATGAAAGAATGGAGAATTTGACCCCTACCTGTCATGGGAAGAAGTGTCAAAGGATCTCTGATAGTGAAAGTCATTCGGTCATGTCCGCGACTCTTTGTGACCCCATGGACTATACAGTCTAAGGGATTCTCCAGGCAAGAATACTGGAGGGGTAGCCATTCCCTTCTCCAGGGGATCTTCCCAACTCAGGGCTCCCACATTGTAGGTGGATTCTTTACCAACTGAGCCACCAGGGAAGCCCGAGAATACTGTAGTGGGTAGCCTATCCCTTCTCTAGCAGATCTTCCGGATCCAGGAATCAAACCAGGGTCTCCTGTATTGCAGGCAGATTCTTTACCAGCTGAGCTACCAGGGAAGCCCAAAGGATCTCCGGTCATCTTTAACAAGTTATGCCATGGTAACTGAGGATGACCATTGAATCTTGATCTACCATATAGCAGTATCCATTTGATCACATTTCAGGTAAATGAACCCAAGAGAATGTTTTATTGTGTTGATGAAGTAGCTGAGCTACAGACAGGTAAAGTCCTATAATCCAATTCACAACATTCTCTAGGAATTTTCACATATAAAGCTGCCCATTGATTTGTTCAAAAATAAGAAACTGCTTCTAGAAAGGAGGTACAAATTCAACCCATTGAAAAGAAAAGAAAATGAAAGTGTTAGTTGCTCAGTTCTCCAGGAGAGAACACTGGAGTGTATTGCCATTCCCTTCTCCATGGGATCTTTCCAACCCAGGGACTGAACCCAGGTCTCCTGCATTGCAGGCGGATTCTTTACCAAGGAAGCTCATTGAACACAACACAAAACACTATGAAAACCCTATAGGGAGCTCTCCAGAGCAGGTTGCATATGCAGGGATCTGTAAAGCCCTAAAACCTAATGGCCATTCGGGGACAAAAGCTCCATGCTGCTCCTTCTGTATAATCACCAGGTGGCTGAGACTTAGAACAGATGGGCCAATTCCCAGAGAGCGACTCATGTCATACATCTGGGATGTTAACATGCTGTGGGGTGGAAGTCTTAGTGTTTATAGTAGCAGAAAGCTCTGGATAAATCACTCGTGTTCCGCTCCACATTTAGAGTCATTAAAAAAAAAAAAAAAACCTGCACTCATCTGAATATCCAGGAGGAAATCCAACAGTCATGATAGTGCAGTGATCCAAAAGAGAAGACTGAGGCAACCACAGGGTTTCATGCTTAACATGCAGTAGATTATACATGGGTGAATATGGAAGGTGTCAAGCGTGGTGAGTGGGAGAGATATTGCAGAAAATGGGGAGAAAATATTATCTCTTTTTTCCAATGGTGATAATGAGAAATTAGACCAGAAATCACTGTAAAAAGCCATCCTTATAAAACTGCTTTATATAAAAAATAATGAGAACAGAAGTAATTTAGTTAGCTAATTATCACATGCATTTCACATCAGCCCACAAGCAACCAGAAACCATTAGCAGTGCGCCCCGCCGTTCTCATCAAGCAGGGGATTAATAGGAACAAACCTGAAACTGGCTTTTGCAGAGATGAATCCACCATCCTCAAAAGCTAATAATCACTCTGGGCCTCCCCTTGTGATCTGTAGGATGCAGTGAGTTTCCCCTGGAAGCCTTGGGCAGCAGAAACACGTTTGCCTTTACCTCTCTGTAGTTGCCGGACTCTGAGCACTTGAGGTACAAAGTGCATCATTTTGTGTAGATAGTCCTAGCTCTTAATTACTCTCATCAGTGACAAAACCCAATTTCACGATGATCTCTGACTCTTCTTCAGACCCCGGTGGAGGAACCTAGTGGAGGAACAGATCCTTGATCTGTTCTTGGCAGGATTTGAAATTGAAAGTCACTCATTCATTCAAGTGGTTACTGTTATCTTCCTTAGACGATGCACTGTAATAGGTGGCGAGAAAGGAGAAAAATGATTTATGTAAAGAGCTCCTAATATGATGTAAAAGGAAACAAACAAACAAAAATTACAACACGGCCCCTGTATCAACACTCCCTTGGCAAGAGACACAACTCAAGGGATGAGGGGCTGGACTTGAAGATTAAAAAATACAAACAACTAAGCAAACAGAGAGTCTGGGTGGTTCTTGCAGACAGAGGGCAAACAGCATGAACAAAACAGAAAAATAAAAATTACATATGTTTTACATGCTAGCAGGGTAAGCTGCATATGGAGAAATTGCAATTGAAATAAAGCTTCTGTAATATTTGTGCTCTAAGTATAGGCAGTGACCCCTGGTACTCTATGTTTTGAACTATTTGTTTAATTTTAATTTTTAAATTGAAGTATAGTTAATTTACAATGTTGTGTTAGTTTCAAGTGTACAGCAAAGTTTATATATTCAGTTTATATATATAAATGACTAGCCCACCAGGCTTGTCTGGGCATGGAATTTTTCAGGCAAGAATACTGCTGTGGGTTGCCATTCCCTTCTCCAGGGGATCTTTCTGACCCAGGGATTGAACCCAGGTCTCCTTCATTGCAGGCAGACTCTTTACTCTCTGAGCCATCAGAGAAGCCTATATATATATATATATATATATATATATATATATATATATACATGTATAGACACATTTATATGTATATACATACATATACACACATTTTTTCATATTATTTTTCATTATAGTTATTAAAAGACATTGAATATAGTTGCCTATACTATACAGTAGGTCCTTGTTTATCTATTTTATGTATAGTAGTGTGTATATATTAACTCTAAATTTCTAATTTATCCCTCTTTCCCCCCATTTCACCTTTAGTAACCATAAATTTGTTTTCTATGTCTGTGTGTCTATTTCTCTCTTGTAAATAAGTTCATTAATACCATTTTTTCAGAGTTCTCATGTAAGTGATATTATATGACATTTGTCTTTGTTTGGCTTACTTCACATAGTGTGATCATCTCTAGGTCCGTCCATGTTGCTGCAAATGACAACATGAATTATTGAAAAAATTATTTCACTTTTTTATTGCTGAGCAATATTCCAATGTGTATACATATCTATATGTGTGTGTGTATGTACATATATATATCTGTCTCTGTTAGTCTCACAGTCACATCTGACTCTGCAACCCCATGGACTGTAGCCCACCAGGCTCCTCTGTCCATGGAATTTTCCAGGCAAGAATACTGGAGTGGTTGCTGTTTCCTTCCCCAGGGGATCTTCCCAAGCCAGGGATCAAACCTGGGTCTCCCGCATCACAAGCGGTTTCTTTACCGTCTGACCACCAGGGAAGCCCATATATATATATATGCATGTGTACTAAGTCACTTCAGTTGTGTCTGCCTCTTTGAAACCCTATGGACTGTAGCCTGCCAGGCTTCTCTGTTCATAGGATTCTATTGCACTTCCACTCTATGGAGTTTGCTGCCATGCCCTCCTCCAGGGGATCTTCCTGACCCAGGGATTGAACCCACATCTCTTAGGTCTCCTGAACTGGCAGGCAGGTTCTTTATCGCTGGTGTCACCTGGGAAGCTCTATATAAATTCTGAGAAGTCATTTTTAGATCAAATTCTTGGGTATGCTGTTGCTGCCCCAACTGTCACCTCTCAGAGTAACTTTAGGGATAGTAGCAAGTAACTTTAGGGATACCTCTCTGAATATGAACATTCTGGCAGATTGCTTCTGAGTGAGCTAAAGGTGAGTATTGTATTCAACATCCTGGGAGCTATGTCCATGTTCAAAGGCATGGCCTCTTGTTCTAGAAGACTTTGGAGCTTCTTTAGATGACCTTGGTGCTATTCACCATCTATGGACTGGAAGTTTGAGGAGAGGCTCCAGTTTGGAACGGCTGCTCTGACTCTGTGCTGAAAACTCGTGGTAGAATCTAATTCTCCATCCTTGGGGACCCTTTGACCACATAAGTAATAGGAAGTATATACTTCCTGTCCTGGAGTGCTTTACAGATAATGAATCTCAGGCTTCATTGCAGATCTGCTAAACTCAAATCTGCATTTTGACAAGCTCTCCAGGTTACTTGCATCCATGTTAGAGTTTGAGAAGCCCTGGGCTAGGATGTGCAATAGCTGATGGGTTAGTTGGAAAGATAATAAAAATAAAAATAGAGTTTCCAGCCATTGACAGACACAACCTTGCCAGGAAGTAAGAAGGTGAGCAATTGAATTGCATCTGTAAAGCCTCAAGATTCTTTTTTATTTCCCTGCTCTCCACAGTAGAGATCATGCCTAAGAACTCATAGTTAGCAACATTGTTGGGTTTTAGATGAATTTGACCACATGTTTTCCTCACTGGTTAAGGTAGCTAGTAGGACATTATTTTGATGGTGTATTTTCCTTCATATCTTTTTTTTTTTTTTTTAACCTTATGGCTCTTCTCCACTCAAAATAGACTGCAAAGGACCCACTGCCTTGGGTTGGAGTTGTTACTGCAGAGACCAGAAAATAAAGAAATCAATTTCAGGCTTTTGTGTTTCAAAATGGATTTTGAAGAGGAATACTTTGGGAACTGGAAAACATAAGAGTTTATCTTCAAAATCCTAAACCGCAAAGAATTGAAGGCATAAACCTCAGGCTACTTTGAAGAGATAAAGAGTCAGGCAAACTTGCCTGCAGATTAGGTAGAAAGTTTATGGACTATGTGGATAAGAGACAGTTAGCTGATGAAAGGGAGAACTCAGCTGCTTGGGAGCCCTAAATATGGTGCTGTGTATCCTGGAGTCTAGACTGGGTCTTAGGATTCCATAGGCTTGAAAGAGAAGACCTGGGTTCTGCCCCTGCCCCTACCGGGGGCCTCAGATTTCCCAGAGCCCCTAATGGAAAGTGAGAGTTCTTGGTGTCTCCAAGCACACAGGGTCTGTAGGATGTTCTAGGATTCCAGAAGAACATCCTAGGATGTTCATGACATGATCACAACATGGCTGAGGAAGGCAGTGACTTGGCCTCCAGTTTTCAGAATGAGAAGCAACAATCTGTGAAGATTGGATGATGATAGATCTTTTTCACCTCCTTCCCCAGCAAAGCTTGGCATCTTCTGACTGTTCCCCAACACAAGAGAGACATGACCCAACTGACAAAGATGCTTCTCAATCTATTGAGAGTAAATGTTTGTGTCTGTCAAAATGGGAACTGAAATGAGATATTAAATTCTACTTTAGAAAGAAAATACTTTCTCTACCATTCTGTGAATGTGATGTGAATGCTCATACTTGCTGCAGACACTTGTGACTCAAGAACAGAGTCAGGATCACCCTGCATGCCCCACAAATCTCCTATTATCTGCTCACTGGCTGAACAGACCCACAAGATGATGAACATTCTCCTGTGTGGTTCATTTGCTTGGTTTATTCAGGGATTTGGGGTGAGGCTTTTCCAGTAGTCATGTACGCATGTGAGAGTTGGACCATATAGAAGGCTGAATACAGAAGAAATGATGCTTTCGAACTGTGGTGCTAGAGAAGACTTCCAAGAGTCCCTTGGTCAACAAGGAAATCAAACTAGTCAATCCTAAAGGAAATCAACCCTAAATATTCATGGCAAGGATTGAGGCTGAAGCTGAAGCTCCAATACTTTGGCCATCTGATGGGAAGAGCCTACTCACTGGAAAAGACCCTGATGCTGGGAAAGATTGAGGACAGCAAGAGAAAGGGGTAACAGAGGATGAGATGGTTGGATGGCATCACTGACTCAATGGATATGAGTTTGAGCAAAGCCCAGGAGATAGTGAAGGACAGGGAAGCCTGACATGCTGCAGTCCATGGGTTCACAAAGGGTCAGACATGCCTTGGTGACTGAACAACAAAGCATGACAACCATTATGGGCTGAATTCTGTCTCTACAAAATTCTTATGTTGAAGTTCCAATCCCTAGTACCTGACAATGTGACTATTTGGAGGTAAGGTCTGTGAAGATGTGATCAGGTTAAAATGAGGTCATTTAGGTGGGTCCTAATATAAAATGATTAGTGTCCTTCTAAGAAGAGGACATTTGGACACAGACACAGAGGACAGACCATGTGAAAATATGGTGTGAAGATGGCCGTCTACAAGCCAAGAAGAGACGCCTCAGAAGAAAC
Source organism: Bos grunniens (assembly GCF_055505025.1). Classification (NCBI taxonomy): domain Eukaryota; kingdom Metazoa; phylum Chordata; class Mammalia; order Artiodactyla; family Bovidae; genus Bos; species Bos grunniens. Next base: position 52,419,815 of record NC_141185.1, on the reverse strand, counting down.
CAACTCTGCCAACTCTTGACTGTACACGTCTAACCTCCAGAGCTGGGAAGACTGGTTCTGTGGTTTAAGCCACCCAGTCTGTGCTACTTTGTTATGGTGGCACTAGCCAATTCATACAGCAATTATGTAATGCGGTCAAAACTCTGCCCACGGAACCAGGCATAGCTTTGGAGCATATTGGGAATAGGGATGAGAGAATGAGCAGGAAGATTGGATCAGTGCCTTCTCTGGGGCAGCCCAGCAAACGCTTGGGTCAGCGCTTGACTCAGACTGTATTTATTTATTTATTAAAATTTATTTTAATTGGAAGATAATTGCTTTACAATGTTGTATTAGTTTCTGCTGTACAATGAAGTGAATCAGACATATGCATACATATATCTCCTCTCTCTCGAGCCTCCATTCCACCCCTCATCCCACCCTTCTAGGTCATCACAGAGCACCAGGCCGAGCTCCCTGTGTTATACAGCAGGTTGCCACCAGATCTCTATTTTCTATGTGGTAGTGTATATGTGTGCGTGCGTGCTCAGCCACTCAGGCATGTCTGAATCTTTATGACCACCTGGCTCCTCTGTCCAGGGGATTCTCCATGCAAGACTACTGGAGTGGGTTGCCATTCTCTTCTCCAGGGAATCTTCTGACCCAAGGATCAAACCCTCATCTTCTGCATCTCCTGCAGTGGCAGGTGGCTTCTTTCGCACTGAGCCGTTTGGGAAGCCCAGTAGTGTATATATGCAAATGCAAGTCTCCCAATTCATCCCACACTTACCCCACCCCAGCCATGTCCGTTCTCTATGCTGCGTCTCTATTTCTGCCCTACAAATAGGTTCATCGGAACCATTTTTCTAGATTCCACATATAAGCCTTAATATACAATATTTGTTTCTCTTTCTGACTTACTTCACTCTGTATAATAGGAACCCAGACTCTTTCTAAAATACATGAAAATGTATGTCTGTGACTCCACTCTGGACCCTTGAGCCAGATTAATCTCATCATTCTTCATGAGCTAACAAACTTGTCAGTGTTCATAACTCTGAGCCTCTCCAGGTATGACTGTCTTATAAGCCAACACCCTCTTCCCATCCTGCATTTGGCCAGTCATTCTGGACTTAGCTCATTTTCTTGCATCCAGCTTGGAATGTCCCTTGTCATATTGCCTTTTGTGGTTTCCTTTCACTGGATTCTGATTTTCTGCCTAAGATCTCTTGACTAACCAGGATGGCCCTATAATACAAATTAGGTTTTTCTTTAATGGTCAGAGATCATCAAAGTGGTTTTATATTAGGACTTTCTGTGGATGGAACAATTCCTATGAGCTGTCTTCTTTCAAATAATAGAAAGGACAGGCAATATTTTAAAGTAGTCATGGAACATACAGCAGTACTATAATGGTAATGCAGTATAAAATAAAAATTAAAAAAAAACTCAAGTTCTTCATCCCATAGCAACTTAATTATTAATTTTCCATATCTTCTGTACATAAATATTTTACCCTTGTATTTTACCCAAGTATTTTACTCTTGTAATCATATAAGACATATATTTTTACTCTTCCTTTCTCATATCACAGGACAAAAGCTTTTCTTTATTACTCAATGATCTTAATAATTACTCTTAGTGGCTTCATAGTATTACATATAAAAGAATGTACCTTTTCTTAAGGGCTTCCCCAGCGGCCCAGCAGTAAAGAATCTGCCTGTAATGCAGGAGACATGGGTTCAATCCCTGGGTCATGAAGATCCCCTGGAGGAAGAACTAGCAACATACTCCAGAAGATTTTCCTTGGAAAATCCTATGGACAGAGGAGCCTGGCAGGCTATAGTCCATACGGTCACAGAGAGTCAGACATGACTGAGCATGCAAGCACATACCTTGTCTTAAATATTGCTGGACATTCAGGCTGCTTTAAAATCTCTCCTATTTTGAAAAATGCCAGAACAAACATCCTGATTAAAACAGTGCTTTCCATCCTTAGGGTTACTTTCCATCCTAGGGTTACTTTCCATAGGAAATGACCAAGTGAAAAAAATCTTGAGTATTTTATTACAATTTTAAAAGCATATCAAATCTTCAAAAGAACCTGAAATTTGCATTGCTTGTAGCAATATATGAGTGTACCACTTTCATTTCAACTTCATCTGAATTTGGTGTTATCATTATTTTTTAGTAAAAATGAAATATGACCTCACATTTGTTTTGATCATGATTCTTTGATCAGAGTGTTATATTTTATATCCCCTCTAATTTGTGAATTTACATTCATATTACAAGGTATAGCGACTTCTCTGGTGGGTCCAATAAAGCGTCAAGCTTCCACTGTAGGGGGTGTGGGTTCAATCCCTGGTCCAGGAACTAAGATCCCACAGGCTCAAAACGAACAAAACAAAGAGGTAGATAAAGTCATGGCAAGGAAAAATGAATATTCAATCACCACCAGTTTGCTAAAGATTTTACATTTGTTACTTTTTAGTCTTTTCCATAAACTCTGATCATTTCACAAATTAGTCACCTGAGATTTTGTGTGCTTCAGGTATTGCCCAGAATTACAAGTCTAGTAGGTCAAAGAGCAGAAATAAAACTCAGAAATGGCTCCCTTTAGGAACTGACTGATAATGCTAGAAAATTGATTTGTAGACATCAAAGCATTGATGCATAGGTTTGCAACAGGCCAGAAGCTGAAACTGACCTGTTAGTAGTTAAAATATAGTATCTGGGCCTGGAACTCGGAGATTCCAAATACAGTGGGTCTGCAGTGTGACCAGGAAATTGGCATTTTTAATTAATATCCCAGGTGATTTTCATCATTAGGGCAAGATTTGTATTTGGCAGTAGTTTGGGTATCTCAGTAGTAGAGAATCCACTTGCAATTCACCAGACTTCCTGCAGTAAAGGAGACGAGGTTTGATCCCTGAATCAGGAAGGTCCCCTGGATCAGAAAATGGCAACTCAGTCCAGTATTCTTGCCTGGGAGATCTCATGGACAGAGGAGCGTGACAGGCTACAGTCCAGGCAGTCACAAAGAGTCAGACCTGACTGAGCGACTGAGTACATGCGTCTGAGCACACACCCGTCCCCTCCCCGCAACACACATACCGTAGTTTCTACTCTTAACTCTCAGAATCACCTATAGAGCTTTGTAAAAACCTGCAGAACTTGGCACCCTACTGTAAACCTACTGAATAAAATCTCTTTTAATGGAGCTCATGTATCTGCCTTATTATTCCCCTGCCCAGTGTATTCGGCCAAGTAGATGCACAGAGCCACTCCTGGCATCTGGAAAATCCCACACACATGAATGTCACTGCTATTGTCCTTTGGGTCTGTGTCATACAACCCTGTATTAAGAAGGTCCTTTATAGACGTCTCTGGTTAATTGAATAGAAGCGTCTGGAATGAGGTGCCAGAGGGCATGGTATCCCCAGTAACTGAGTCTGCTTGCCTTTTTTGAATCTCCCTATAGATCACTCTGGGGTTTCTCTGGTGCCTCAACAGTAAAGAATCCACCTGCAGTGCAGGAGATGCAGGTTCAATCCCTGGGTCGGGAAAATCCCCTGGAGAAGGGGATGTCAACCCACTCCGATATTCGTGCCTGGGAAATTCCATGGACAGAGGAGCCATGAGGTCGCAAAGAGTCAGACACCGCTAAGCGACTAAGCAACAACAAAACAACACTGTAAGAACTCCGAAGATCTTTACAAACCGAAAATTTATTTTATTTCTTAGATACATGCATCTATACTAGTTCTTATAGATGTTAAAGTTTTATTTCTTTCTACTGCAAAAAAAAAAAAAATGCTCTCATGACAAGGCATGTTTCTGAAATTACCCTCCTTCTCACCCCCACCAACACAGTAATTGTTATATTCACATATTGGATGAAGAGCCTAAGATAAGGGTCTAATTTGGATTAATAGGATAATTACTGTGTGACAAACGAATGCCAACTAACACGAGGAACTGCTTTGTGAGAGAGTTCTTAGTTTGACAAAGGTTTGTTTTCAGGTATGCAGCCTGAATTGCCAGCTTCAGACTTATTTCTCAGGCTTCTGATGAAATTTATATTTAAACAATACAACCCTACCATTTTCTCAGATATTTTTAAGAGTCAAGTTTGAAGTCTCTCGTGGCGTCTTTCTATCCTTCCTCAGGCATTGCTGAGGCAGCTGAAGGCTGAATTGTCACTTCAACCTTTTTGATACCCCCAAGGAGAGCTCCCTGAAAATGAGGCAGTATCTTGAACCTGCAGGTGGGAGAAACGCAGCCTGCCTCCAGAGCTCACGCCTGTGTCCCCCAGGGCATCCTGCATGCTCCCAGGTGACTGTCGGCTTATGCATTTCTCATCCTTACAAAGCTGTGCACTCCATCAGTGTCATGGGCTGTGCAGGAATACTCTGAAAATCAGGACAGAACATCTTCAACAACTACCCACTTTTGAGCCGCTAGGATGCCACAGGTGCTATACTAGCAACTATTAGTCACATTTCAGGACGAGAGAATGTGAAGGGAAAAGGTAAAGATACTTGCCAAAGAGGGACTTCCTGGTGGTTCAGTGGTTAAGAATCCACCTTCTAATGCGCGGGACCCGGGTTCAATCCCTGGTTGGGGAACTAAGATCCCACATGCTGCTGGACAACTAAGCACTACCCCCCACCCACTGGTGCACCAAAGCAAAGACCCATCACGGCCAAAAAAGAGAAAAATAAGAAAGAAAGAAACTTGCCAAAGAGTCGTTGCACAGTAAGTGGCAGATCCTGGGGTTCTGATTCTGAACTGATTCCAAAGACTGAAATCAGATTTTTGTGTCATCCCTGTCTGACCTGGAGTAGGGACATGGTAGGTTTTAAACACACTGAATTATTGAGGAGCCACCCTCTTCTGGATATTGAGTTCAACTAGTTGCAAAAACGATCAATGCCCAGAATCTAACCACCCTACTTCACATGGGAGTTGCCTGTGAAGATGGAGGCCACTCTTGATAACTGTGTGGAGACTGGCTCTGACCCCCATGGAATGGCTCGCATTTCTATAAAATTAAAAATAGCGGCCAGGCTAGCTCAGTCAGTAGAGCATGAGAGTCTTAATCACAGGATCATTGGTTTAATCCCCACGTTCAGCACAGCTTTGGGGCTTCCCAGGCGGTGCTATTGGTAAAGCGCTTCTGCCAGCATAGAAGGTATAAGCAAGCAGTTTTGATCCCTGGTTTGGGAAGATCCCCTGGAGGGGGGCACAACAACCCACTCCAGTATTCTTGACTGGAGAATCCCATGGATAGAGGAGACTGGCAGGCTATGGTCCGTGGGATTGCAAAAAGTCAGACATGAATGAAACAACTCAGCACATGACCCAGGAATCCCACTAGTGGACATATACCCTGAGAAAATCATAATTCAAAAAGACACATGTAAGCCAGTGTTCATTGCAGCATTATGTACAATAGCCAGGACATGGAACAACCTTAATGTCCATCAACAGAGGAATGGATAAAGAAGATGTGACACATATATACAATGGAATGTCACTCAGCCATAAAAAGGGGCAAAACTTGATCATTTGTAGTGATGTGAATGAGCCTAGAGTCTGTTGGATGAAGGGAGGGTAAGACAATTTCAGAGAATAGCATTGACATATATACACTACCATGTGTAGAGCAGATAGCTAGTGGGAAGGTGCTGTTTAGCACAGGGACTTCAGCTTGGTGCTCTGTGATGACCTAGAGGGGTGTGGCAAAGGGTAGAATGGGAGTGGGGCTCGAGAGGGAGGGGCTATGTATATATATATGTACAGCTGACTCACTTTGTTTTACAGCAGAAACTAACACACCATTGTAAACCAATTATACTGGGGAAAAAAAAAAAAAAACCTCAAGGCTTCTGTTACTTGAATTAATCATTTCTGTTTCTCTTCTCTCCCGACTTCCCTATTGTCCACCCTTATTTTATGATGGGTCCTTTTCCATGTACTTAGACATTTTTCCCTACTGGTTTCCACTACCTGAATCCCCTCAGGACACATGAAATACATAATAAGCATCGGCCACCTGCTCGGTACCTAGCACTGTTCTCATTCCCAGTCCCATGTCAACCACCCACCTCTCTGGGTTCTTTCCCAGCCACTGTGAAGAAGGGGTGGTTGGGGGCCACACCCTGTGCTACCTGAGATCACAGCCTCTTTTTATTATTTTATGACCTGGGGCAAGATGTGTAACCCAGCCATGGCTCAGTTTTCTCTTCTTCACCATTTCTGGGCTCATAACAAGAGCACCAACAAGGCTGGCCCATTGATCTACTCTAATGCGCTTCTCTTGTGCATGCGTGCCTGCTGAGTCACTTCAGTTGTGTCTTACTCTGTGTGACCCTATGGACTGCAGTCCACTAGGCTCCTATGTCCATGGTATTCTACAGGCAAGAATATGGAGTGGGTTCCCATTTCCTCCTCCAGGGGATCTTTCTGACTCAAGGATCAAACCCACATCTTTTAAGTCTCCTGCATTGTCAGGCAGGTTCTTTACCACTAGTGCTGCCTGGGAGCTCAATGGACCTCAATTCAGGACGGATGCTTTGCAGTTTCCTTTGTAATTTGTCATCTCTCTCTGCTCCCCTTTCTGGCTCATTCCTCAGGGTTGTCTTTTGTCTAATTTTTAATTTTCTTCTTTGCCTCTCTTTCTCATTTCTGCTGAGTTCTGAGGCCCCAGAAGGATGTATTTATAGGTATGTGTTCTTTAGTATACAGTCATCACACCAGTGAAAAAGCACAATAAAAGGTTCAGACAATTTCATGGCTAGCTCTTTTTAAACACAATGAATTGATTTTGAGATGGAATTAATAGAATCAATGACATATAGGCAGTATTTCATAAAAATATATAGTTTTGCACAAGTGAATTTGTTTTAGTTGTATATGTTTATGTGTGTGTGTGTGTGTGTGCGTTGCAAGGCTGATATATGACCACACTGCAAATAAAGACCAACTCTGCTGAGTCCTTAATGAATCTTGGTGAAAAAGATATTGAACAGCTCGAAGCCTCCTATCATATCTGAACAGCAGGGGTAGGTAGGTCTCCTACATAATGGTGCTTGGGGGAATGCCTTGTTGATGTTGAAATTTAAGTGAAACTGGAGGGAAATGCTTGGAAGAGGTTTTATAGTCTGTTATAAACTGTTCATTTTCCTCCTTTTAATGTGGATTCTATCCAGGAATCTGTAGAAACTGCCGTTTTTCCCCTAGAGATGATGTCTTTGTAACCATATGATAATGTGAGTGTGTGTGTTCTTCCACATTCCTTATCTACATGATTTTATGTCTCTCTCCTGGGAAAAAAAATACATGTAATTTGAAATGCTGGATGGATACCATGAGTCATAGGAAGGACATTTGGACACAGAAAATACACAACATTGGCACCAAGTATTCTGCAGGAGTTGGAACTCAGGCTCAAATTGATGATGATGTGGATGTTGCAATGGTAAAGAAGACACACAGAAAAGAAGTCTCTTTTCTGGTATCCTTTATCAGTTGTGAAATGGTTGCATTATTTAGACAGTAAGTAAGAGTTAGGTAAAGAGGCTCTTGATGAAAGTGAAAGAGGAGAGTGAAAAAGTTGGATTAAAGCTCAACATTCAGAAAACTAAGATCATGGCATCTGGACCCATCACTTCATGGGAAATAGATGGGGAAACAGTGGCAGACTTTATTTTTTTGGGCTCCAAAAATCATTGCAGATGGTGATTGCAGCTATGAAATTAAAAGACGCTTACTGCTTGGAAGGAAAGTTATGACCAACCTAGAGAGCATATTAAAAAACAGAGACATTACTTCACCAAAAAAGGTCCGTCTAGTCAAGGCTGTGGTTTTTCCAGTAGTCATGTATGGATGTGAGAGTTGGACTATAAAGAAAGCTGAGAGCCAAAGAATTGATGCTTTTAAACTGTGGTGTTGGAGAAGACTCTTGAGAGTCCCTTGGACTGCAAGGAGATCCAACTAGTCCATCCTAAAGGAGATCAGTCCTGGGTGTTCATTGGAAGGACTGATGTTGAAGCTGAAACTCCAATACTTTGGCTACCTCATGTGAAGAGCTGACTCAATTGAAAAGACTCTGATGCTGGGAAAAATGAAGGCAGGAGGAGAAGGGTCGACAGAGGATGAGATGGCTGGATGGCATCACTGACTCAATGGACATGAGTTTCGGTGGACTCCAGGAGCTGGTGATGGACAGGGAGGCCTGGCATGCTGTGGTTCACGGGATCGTAAAGAGTCGGACATGACCGAATGACTGAACTGAATTGAAGAGTAAAGTTGGGTTTTCCTGGTGGCTCAGACGGTAAAGAATCTGCCTTCAGTGTGGGAGATCCGGGTTTGATCCCTGGCTAGGGAAGATACCCTGGAGAAGAAAATGGCAAATCACTCTAGTGTTCTTGCCTGGAAAATCCCATGGACAGAGAATCCTGGCAGGCTACAGCCCATAGGGTCACAAAGAGTTGGACATGACTGAACGACTTCTCTTTCACTTTCAAGAGTTAAGTTGGGAAAAGATTAGAGAAGAAATTGTAATATTACATACTACTTCTTGTATAAAACTTTGTGAAAATTTTTCTTTGTGAAAAAGGAGAACTCATAGATTTGTATCTTGCAGCTAAAAATGCTCCTATAATCTTGCCATCTAAACCATTCCATGTCTTCTCTTTGTTGTTCTTGTTCAGTCACTAAGTCGTGTCCGACTTCGTGACCCCATGGACAGTAGCCCACCAGGCTTCCCTGTCCTTCACTGTCTCCCAGTTGCCACTGCCACTAAGTCACTTCAGTCATGTCCGACTCTGTGCGACCCCATAGACAGCAGCCCACCAGGCTCCTCTGTCCCTGGGACTCTCCAGGCAAAAACACTGGAGTGGGTTGCCATTTCCTTCTCCAACTATCTCCCAGACTTTGCTCAAATTCATGCCTTCTTTATATTACCTAACAAGTTTTTGCTGCAGGAATGGTAAGTTTCTGAGGCTGGTAATAGAATGAAATTACGTGCTAGTGAAATGTGTTCATTTAAGCATGTCAGTGTCTATTCAATCCACTTGCAACAATAGTTCTTCAGGTTCTATTTATCCTATTGTGGTTCATGTGGATCTCTGTCACCAGACATGTGAGTTTCCCTTATCAAATATATATTCTTCTGTAATTCCTAGTTTATGAGGTGACAGAAATAAGGAGAGAATAGGGAGGGACAGAGTAGAGACAGAAAAATGGTAGGGGAAAAAGTCATGGAGAACTCTAATACTTATTTAGTGTTTACTATATCACAGATAGGGCTTTCCTGGTGGCTCAGCTGATAAAGAATCTGCCTGCAATAGACATCCCTGCCAGGCATTTTATGTGACTAATCTCATTCATTTTCACAGTGGCCAGGCATCATTATTCTTCGATTCTGTACTAGGCTTCTTTGCCCATGGAATTTTCCAGGCCAGAATCGTGGAGTGAGTTACCACTTCCTACTCCAGGGGATCTTCCTGACTTAGGGATCAAACTCATATCTCTTGGGTCTCCTGCATTAACAGGCAGAGATTCTTTACCACTAGGGCTACCTGGGAAGCCCTTTTTAGAGGAGACTACATAAATTATCTGACTTATCAGGAGTCTTGAGTTAATTCTCTCACTTAAGGAGTACAAGGTAGCTCTTCCAGCTTCATCTCACTCAGCATTTCCCCAGCACCGTGCTTAGGTAACTCCAGAAAATTCAGCTAGCCTTCCACATTGCACAGCAAGGAAGAGTTGATATGGTTTGGAAATTAAATATATAGAGAAAAATCTAAATGCTCAGTAGACTACAGATTCCTGTCCCCATGAAGTTGTTTCTTTGGTCAGCATCAGTCAGCGTTTTCATTACTAGGAGTTGTTTGTAAGATTCTGATTGTTTTGAAGTCCTGAGACCAGCTGATCTTGCAAACTCAGATCACTCCTAGTAAAAATGTGGGCAAGTCTGTTGGAGATAGGAAGATTCTCTTAGTTCTCGGATTATTTGGTTTATTTTAGATGACATATAGTATTGATCCAATTCCAAGTATTTTTCCAAACTTTTTCATGCTCAGGCATCCACTTAAAGAAAGCACCTTTTTTTTGGGGGGGGGGGGGGCGTGGGGATGCTGTGCAGGCTGTCTGTTGTGGCATGTGGGCTTTCTCCAGTTGTGGTGTGTGGGCTTATTTGCCCCAGGGCATGTGGGATCTTATATCTCCAACCAGGGGTCGAACCCATATCCCTAGCATTGGAAGCACAGAGTCTTAACCATTAGACCACCAAGGAAGTCCCCAAAGAAGACACTATTCTGAAGGGAGTATTCTAGTGGCACAAAGATTTAGAGGATCTTGCCTCTAAATCTTGCCTTTAGATATATCATTCAAGCCATTTACCTATGTTAATATATTGTTGAGACATAGGCTTAACAAGTTTCTAAAAGAGACCGTTCCTTATGAGAGGAACACTATCACAGTAGCACTCACATGATAGATTGTACAGAGCCATCTCTTATCCTCTGGAACATGGATCCAGCTCCACCGTTATCTGAGCCAGCCTCCCCCCTGCTCCCCTTGCAGACAAGTGGGGCTGGACTAAAGCCTTTGTTTTGCTTGCTAATCTCTGACCCATCTGACATTCATTCCATCAGTGACTCAGCCTTTCAACCACATATTCACATAATCACCAAAGAGACACTAAGTAAGTGCCTACTGTGTCAACATTTTTGTTTCGCAGAAAGTTCCACCCTGAATCAAGAAAGAAGAGTTGATAACAGATTGCAAAAGACACACTAGGCTGACAAAAACACTTAATGACACCAATAAAATCTTCATTCTTATTCCAATGTTTATCCATTCAGATTTTACAAATACTGAGATGTACAGACATGCTCTCAGATGTTTCCAATCAATATTAGCATGCAGAGGACTGACTCAATATCTGAAATACTGGAGAGAAATCTACAGCTGTCTGCAAGGAATATTTAGTTTTTTTAAAAAACTCCCTCTTTCCCTTATAATTCTGAAATTGGAAAACATGTGAAACTTAGTAAGGTAGGAAAATCTATTATTTCAGCATTCTTAAATAACCACTGTCAATATTTTAATATTTAACTTTTCAATCTTTCTCATGCAAAAATTTGAATTTATATATAAATGGATTGATGTATACAGGTAGAAATCTACACACATATTTTCTACCAAAAAAAAAAAATTACTAAGCACAGTATGTTATAGCCACAGATTCACTTTATAGCCACATATTCACTTAGAAAGCTTATGAGCATTTTATATGCCAAGGAATATTTTTCTATAATATTATTTTTAGTGATTGCAAATTCATTTCATGAATATATCATCGTTTACTTAGACAATTTCCCTGATGGCAAAGTGGTAAAGAAGCCACCTGCAGTGAAGGTGATGTAGGTTCCATCCCTGGGTCAGAAAGATTCCCTGGAGAAGGAAATGGAAACCCACTCCGATATTCTTGCCTGGGAAATACAATTGACAGAGGAACCTGGTGGGCTATAGTCCATGAGGTCACAAAAGAGTCAGACATGACTTAGTGACTAAACAACAACACTTGAATATTTCATTTGATTTTACATTTTTTAATTGTAAGTTATACTATTATGTCAGTCAGTTATTATTAAAATAATGCTGGATAACAAACCATTGCAAAACTCGGTGGCTTAAAATAATCTTTATATTCATAGATCTACTTGTTGGCCATAGCAGCAGCTCTGGTTCTCTTTTCATATCTGCAATTCAGTATCTTCTCCGTGTGAGTCTCCTCTCAAACTATCAGGCTAACTGGGGCACGTGATGTCCATGGCAATAGTAGAGATAAGCCCCACTTTGCAAACATATTCCAAAATCTTGTTGACATTACATCTGCCTATAAACAAGTGTTCAAAACAGATCACATAGTTGGGTCCAAAGAAATCAATGTATTTCATCTTTCCTTAAGGGAACAGGAAGGAGTGGGAGGAACTGGGAGACTGGGATTGAAGCATATACACTATTGACACTACGTATAAAATAGGTAACTAATGAGAACGTGTTATATAGCATCGGGAGCTCTACTGTGGAGACTTTTATGGGAAGGAAATCCGGAAGGGAGGGGATATATGTATACATATGGCTGATTCATTTTGTTTACACTGGAAACTATTTAGGTTGGTGAAAAAGTAACTGTGGCAATGGCACCCCACTCCAGTACTCTTGCCTGGAAAATCCTATGGACAGAAGAGCCTGGTAGGCTGCAGTCCATGGGGTCGCACAGAGTCGGACACGACTGAGCGACTTCACTTTCACTTTTCACTTTCATGCATTGGAGGAGGAAATGGCAACCCACTCCAGTGTTCTTGCCTGGAGAATCCCAGGGACGGGGGAGCCTGGTGGGCTGCTGTCTGTGGGGTCGCACAGAGTCGGACACGACTGAAGCGACTTAGCAGCAGCAGGCTCGAACAAATCTTTTTTAATCAAATTAGGAACCATTATAATCAATACATTTTTGCCAATGAGAAATAAGTTTGTTTATTCCTGTAGCATAAAAACCCATGCTGAGAGATTTGACATACTCTTGGAAGGCATTTTCTGTCTCCTGCTGGTTGTGAAAGCATTTTCCCTGAAAAAAGTTGTGGAGATGCTTGAAGACTGGTAGCTGGTTGGCAAGAAGTCAGGTGAACTTCATGGGAAATAGATGGGGAAACAGTGGAAACTGTGTCAGACTTTATTGTGGGGGGCTCCAAAATCACTGCAGATGGTGACTGCAGCCATGAAATTAAAAGACGCTTACCCCTTGGAAGGAAAGTTATGACCAACCTAGATAGCATATTGAAAAGCAGAGACATTACTTTGCCAACAAAGGTCTGTCTAGTCAAGGCTATGGTTTTTCCAGTGGTTATGTATGGATGTGAGAGTTGGACTGTGAAGAAGGCTGAGCGCCGAAGAATTGATGCTTTTGAACTGTGGTGTTGGAGAAGACTCTTGAGAGTCCCTTGGACTGCAAGGAGATCCAACCAGTCCATTCTGAAGGAGATCAGCCCTGGGATTTCTTAGGAAGGAATGATGCTAAAGCTGAAACTCCAGTACTTTGGCCACCTCATGCGAAGAGTTGACTCATTGGAAAGGACTCTGATGCTGGGAGGGACTGGGGGCAGGAGGAGAAGGGGACAACAGAGGATGAGATGGCTGGATGGCATCACTGACTCGATGGACGTGAGTCTGAATGAACTCCGGGAGTTGGTGATGGACAGGGTGGCCTGGAGTGCTGCGATTCATGTGGTCGCAAAGAGTTGGACACGACTGAGCAACTGAACTGAACTGAACTAGGCTCGAACAAATCTTTTTTAATCAAAATAGGAATCATTATAATCAATACATTTTTGCCAATGAGAAATAAGTTTGTTTATTCCTGTAGCATAAAAACCCATGCTGAGAGATTTGACATACTCTTGGAAGGCATTTTCTGTCTCCTGCTGGTTGTGAAAGCATTTTCTCTGAAAAAAGTTGTGGAGATGCTTGAAGACTGGTAGCTGGTTGGCAAGAAGTCAGGTGAATATGGCGGATGAGGCAAAACTTCATAGCCCAACTCGTTCAACTTTTGAAGCGGTGGTGGTGGGACATGCAGCCGTGCGTTGTCCTGCAGGAGAATTGGGCCCCTTCTGTTGACTAATGCCAGCTGCAGGAGTTTCAGTTTTTGGTGCCTCTCATCGATTTGCTGAGCATACTTCTCAGATGTAATGGTTTCACTGGGATTCAGAAAACTGTAGTGGATCAGAAGGGCAGCAGACCACTAAACAGTGACCATGACCTTTTTTTGGGTGCAAGTTTGGTTTGGGAAGTGCTTTGAAGCTTCTCAATCCAACCACTGAAGTGATTGTCACAGGTTGTCTTTACAATCCACTTCTCATTGCACACCACAGTCTAACGACTGTAGGATAGTCGATGTTGAGTTCTTCAGCAGCTTCCCACGTAGGTGTAAGAGGATCAGCTTCAGTGAACCTCTCAATTGGTCGTTGTTAACTTCTGATAGCTAACCACCATGCGCCTCCCCTTCAAGGCTCTCATTTCCTTTGCAAAATTTCTTGACCTTCCACTGAACTATACATGCGTTAGCATTTCCAGGGCCAAATGTGCTGTTGATGTTGTGGGTAGTCTCCACTGCTTTACGACCTGTTTTGAACTTGAATAAGAAAATAGCTCAAATTTGCTTTTTGTCTAACATTTCCCCAGTCTAAAATAAGTATAAAATACACAGCAAGTACTATGTCATTAGCAAAAAAACATAAAGTGAGAAATGTGCATTAAAATGATATATTATATAACCACATTTATTTAAGAATGTATTCCAGTATCAAACAGCAAAGTTCAACAATGCAAAACCACAGTTTAAAAAAACACAGTTAAATTAAAAAAAAATTTTTTTTGATGTGGATCATTTTAAAGTCTTTATTGAATTTGTTGTAAGATTTCTTTTGTTTTATGTGTTGGATTTTTGGCTGTGAGGCATGTGGGATCTTAGCTTCCTGACCCGAGATCGAACCCACACTCCCAGCATTGGAAGGCAGTCATAACCATTGGACTGCCAGGGAAGTTCCTAGATGATAATCTTGAAATGTTTGTTTAAGACTATTTTATGTAAGTAAGGTTAGACAATATGTGTTCTACATGCATGTGCCTAATCTACCCACAGCATGTGCTTTAGGTATAAAAATCTGCTGTAAATTAAGTTCCTCTCTAAGGATTTGGTTCAGGCCATCTTAGACTTGATGACATTTGTTTCTCTCTTCTTGATCTGCTAGTAGATGCTATATCTCAGGTACCATCTTGCTTCTTGATGATTAACGGCCTCTGATGATCTTGCTTTTCTTCCCTGATTAACATCATTATTATTATTTCAGACACAGGCTTGATATCTGTGTTTCTGCACCTAGCCAGGTGGTCCTGGTCGGGGAGGTCATTGGCAGCATACCCTTTCCAGCCTTGCTTAACTGGCAGACCTTGCCAGCTCCTAGTCTAATTTGAGCTTGAAGGAAATCAATCTTAGACCAGTAGTTTCATTCTTGAGAAATTTTCCTCTCTTCCTTATTAAGACTTGGCTTCCCTGACTATTTTGTCAGTTATTGTGACAACTCTTGGATATTTCCATCTTTATAGAGTATTGGTAGGTTTCTCAAAAGCCTTTAAATAGATGTATATGTGCTAAGTGGCTTCAGCTGTATCTGACTCTTTGTGACCCTATGGACTGTAGCCCACCAGACTCCTCTGTCCATGGGATTTCCCAGGCAAGAATACTGAAGTGGGTTGCCATGCCCTTTTCCAGGGGATCTTCCTGACCCAGGGATCAAACCCAGATTTCCTGAATTGCAGGCAGATTCTTTTCTGTATGAACCACAAGGGAAGCCTTGGTAACATGGTTAAATCTCTACAGCCTCTATGGAAGAGATAACGGATGGGTCACTTAAAATATTTTCTACCTATGTCTTTAAAATATTAGGTTAATGATTCTCAAACTTGAACATACATGATAATATCCAGAGGGTTCTTAATATCATGGGTTCTTAAACTTGGCTTTTCATTCCTATTCCCCAAATCATGGTTTAGTAGTCTAAGAAATATCCAGGATTGTCCATTTAATGAGTTCTTTTGAAACAGTACAATTTAAATCACATCTTAAAAAACTTGTCCAAGACAGAGTTATTGTGGCTATTGCATTTAATCTGACTGCACACTTTGTATAGGTGAAAAAAATTAAATCATGAGTCAGAAAAAAAAATTTCTTGCCTGAATTCCATGTACTTTAAAAAAACTTTTATTTTCTTGGTTTTGGATGGGTCTGGAGCAG
The DNA here is from genome assembly GCF_055505025.1 of Bos grunniens. Lineage (NCBI taxonomy): Eukaryota > Metazoa > Chordata > Mammalia > Artiodactyla > Bovidae > Bos > Bos grunniens. The sequence goes on along the minus strand of NC_141185.1, from coordinate 52,403,968 downwards.
TAGTATCCTCCAGAATGCCCGCCCACCAACATGGGATTTTGATATGTAGACAGTAAGAAGTACTGCTTCAGTCCCTCAGCAGTTAATTTTGGATATCGCTCTTTGGCCAGTCATACATGTATCCTATGGACATCCTTTCTTGAATTTTTCATTTTTTTAATCTTTTTTTCTCCAAGAAGAGAAAGTCCTGTCTGTTGTTAACTGCAGAATTGTGCAAGAATTTTTCTGAGGTAGAATTTGTGATACTAAAATTTCACCTTGGAGCTTCTGATTTCAGCTCTACTATTTAAATGGCTTAAAAGTTATCATTCCCATTCTTCCAATAAGACAAAGCTGTAAGGGCTTCCCTGGTGGTCCTGTGGTTAAGACTCCATGCTCCCAGCGCAAGGGGCCTGGGTTCAGTCCCTGGTCAGGGAACTAGATCCCACATGCCACAAATAAAACTCCCATGCTGCAACTAAGAGAGTTCACATGCTGCAATTAAGATCTGCTATGGCCAAACAAATTTTTTAAAAAAGAAAATAAAAAGCTGGAAAAATTGCAAAGCAATGACTACTCTTAGACCTCTCAGAGAACTGAGGTTGCAGGATAGACCACTACCCTGAAATCTGGAGAGACAGACACATCCAGGGGGCTTCCCTGATGGTTCAGCTGGTAAAGAATTCGCCTGCAATGCGGGAGAGCTGGGTTCGATCCCTGGGTTGAGAAGATCCCCTGGAGGAGGGCATGGTAGCCCACTCCAGTATTCTTGCCTGAAGAATCCCCATGGACAGAGCAGCCTGGCGGGCTGAAGTCCATGGGGTTGCAAAGAGTCAGACACGACTGAGTGACTAACACACAGAGACACATCCAGAGAGATAGAGCCACTTAAGATCTACTTAAGTGACTTAGCAGCTGAGTCTGAAGTGACTTAGCAGCAGTAGCAGCAAGATCTACTTGCTGGAAATGGAAGCTACTGGGATCATAAACTAGTAGGAACACTACGCAGAAGAGTTGCATAGCAGGCCTGAGACTTCTCCTTGGAGATATCTGCTTGCAAGTCAGCGGGTTCCTGGCAATTCAAATTTTGGAAGGGTTCTCACCGTTCAGAGAACAGTGTTCACTCATGGTGCCTAGGTTGTTTATATAAACCATGTGATTTAGCTGACACCTGTTTCCCATCTGGGAGGCTGAAAGCTTGGTATGTGCCAGGCTGAAGGTGACCCCTATAAAAACCTTGAGCACTGAGTCTCTATGAGCTTCCCTGACAGGCAACATTGAATATGCATTGTCACAACTCCTAGTTGTAGGAATTAAGAGCATCCTGGGTGCCTCCTCTGAGACAAGACTGGGGGAAGCTTATGGCTGGTTTCCTCCAAATTTCACCCATATGCATTTTTCCTTGGAGGATTTTGCTTTGTGTCACTTTACTGTCAGAAATCCTAGCTGTATGATGATATTCTGAATCCTATGAGTGTTTCTTCTAAATTACTGAACCTAGGGTAGTTGTGGGGACCCCTGACAGAAACATTTAGGCAGGAAATTTCATAAATTGCAGGAGGCTGATTATGGATAAGCTTGAAAGGGGAAAGATCCTGAAGACCATTTTCTTAGGAGGGGTCTCATACATTCATGGGTTTTATCTCCAGAACTCTATCCAGTTCTCATGGTGAAGTTTTAACAGACTCTTTCCTTGTTCTGGCAGAGAAAGGGGAAGCATACTCATTGTGAAATAAGCTCAGAGACTTCTATTTAACCAAATCCTACTCTCCAGGGAGAAAGTCTTTGCCAAAGGCTTATACCAGGAAGAACATTCCTTCGATTCCAGTCCCCTTCAGGTTTCCCATCTCTCCTAAGAAGGGAATATATCCAATAGGGTTCAGAGATTGAAGGAGACAGATCAAGAACAATGTATCCATGGAGTATTCTGGGATATACAAATATCAGATCAATATGTTCTATTCCTGAAACTAATGTAATGTTATATGCCAATAATACCTCAATAAAAAAGCCGAATGGATTGCAGACTTAAATGTAAAATGTAGAATACCTTAAAGAAAACATAGGAGACAAATCTACCGAATTTTGAGTTTTGTGATAAGTTTTCAAATATAAGACCATGGTGTGACTCCTGAAGGAAAAAACTGCTACTTTGGATTTTGTGAAAATTATAAACTTCTGCTCTGGGAATGACACTCTTAATAGAATCAGAAGACAGGCACTAGATTGGGAGGGAATATTTGCAAAATCCTTATCTGATAAAGAATCTGTATTCAAAATTTACAAAAATAAAAGTTAAGACTCAAGAAGAAAAATTTTCCAACTAAAAATGAACAAAATATTTAAACAGATATTTGCCCAGATAAAATATACAGATGGAAAATAAACATATGCAAAGCTGCTCAATGTCATTTGTCATTCAGTTCAGTTCAGTCGCTCAGTCGTGTCCGACTCTTTGCGATCCCATGAATCGCAGCATGCCAGGCCTCCCTGTCCATCACCAACTCCCGGAGTTCACTCAGACTCACGTCCATTGAGTCAGTGATGCCATCCAGCCATCTCATCCTCTGTCGTCCCCTTGGAATATGCAAAAACAACAGGAAGAGGCCACTGCATACTTACTTGTTGTTTAGCCCCTAAGTCATGTCCAACTGTTTGAGACCCCATGGACTGCTGCCCACCGGGCTCCTCTGTCCATGGGATGTCCCAGCAAGAATACTGGAGTGAATTACCATTTCCTCCTCCAGGGGATCTTCCCAACCTAGGGATCAAATCTGTGTCTCCTGCATTGGCATATGGGCTCTTTAAAATTGTGCCACCAGGGAAGCCCATTCTACAAAATATTTGACAATTTATCCTCAAAATTGTCAAGATGGTCAAAAGCAAGAAATATCTGAGAAGCCATCACAGTTAAGTCTGGCCAAAGAATAAATGACATTTCTTGTATCTTGGATGGACACAAATAGGGGATTAGGTAAAATCCAATGCAAATAAATAGGAACTTGAATTAAGTTCTGTAAAAAACGGCTTTCAACCAAGAGTCATGCATTATGTCTTCTATTAATGTTTATTTGTATCATCAGCTCTGCGTTAACCTCTGCCATACCACTTCCTCTGTCTTGGACTACTAGAAATGGAATAGCCTGTCTTTACTGTTTTGTTTTGTTTTAGTTGGAGGATAATTACTTTACAATACTGTGATGGTTTCATACATCAGTATGAATCAGCCATAGGCATCCATATGCCCCTCCTCCCCGAAGCCCCCCCTACTCCCCTCCCCACCCTCTTCCCTCCAGGTTGTCACAGAGTGCTGGCTTTGGGTGCCCAGGGTCTCACATCAAACTCGCACTGTTATCTCTTTTACATATGGTAATGTATATATTTCAGTACTATTATCTCAAATCATCCTACCCTCTCCTCCTACTGAGTCCAAAAGCCGGTTCTGTATGTCTCTGTGTCCTTTGCTGCCCTGCACATGACACTAGGTGCCATACGGGCAAACCAAGCCTTCTCAACCTGCCCGTTGAAATCTATCAGTCTAACTGGATTTGATATTTGACGCTCAGGGAAACCAGAGCTCAATCCACCCCACTGGCTGACTTCCGTAGTTGTTATGGTGGAAACAAACTTGTTCCTGAAAGATAGCTAGAAATTTGCTCTGGGCTTGAACTTGTCTATAAGCTGATGTATCTCTTACAGAAAGCAGTGATTTTTTTTTCTTTCAGAAATTTAATTTATGAATTTAAACTAGTTCTCCATTCTGTGTCTGAAACCTCACCTCTACTTATGCAGGGTAATTTCCACAGTGTGATTAATCTCTATTCCAAGCAGCATTTATAAGCAAACAATTCATTCTGTAAGTGACAGTATGTTGCCTGGAATATTTACATCTTAAAGGGTTTAAGTTACATTATCATACTTAGGAAATTAAAATTCAATCATTCACTCAACACATATTTATTGAGCATCTACTGTATTCAAAGCACTCCACTAAGCATCAGGATCTTTCAAAGCTACAGCTTCCTGCTCTTCTAGTGTTTCTTACATAGTTGGGAAGAGGAAAGAACTGACAGAATGTTTCTCTGTTTTTTTCATTTCTACTGGAGTATAGTTGCTTTACAATGTTGTTTTAGTTTCTGCCGTACAGCAAAGGGAATCAGTCACATATATACATATATCCCTTCTTTTTTGGATTTCCTTCCCATGTAGTCCCCATGGAACACTGAATAGAGTTCCCTGTGCTCTACAGAAGGTTCTCATTAGTTATCTCTTTCATAAATAGTGTCAATCGTGTATATATATCTGTCTCCTAACTCATCCCACTCTCCCCTATCTCCCCTGGTGCCCATATGTTTGTTCTCTATGTCTGTGTCTCTATTTCTGCTTTGTAAATAGGTTTGTTGTTACTGTTCAGCCACTAGGTCATGTCTGACTCTGCTACGCCTGGCTCCTTTGTCCATGAGATTTCTCTTTATAATCCAATGGACTATAGTTGTCATGCTCCTCTGTCCATGGGATTTCCCAGGTAAGAATCATGGAGTGAATTGCCATTTTCTTCCCTCGGGGATCTTTCCAATCCAGGGGTTGAACCTGTGTCTCCTGCTTGCCAGGTGGATTCTTTACTTCTGACTTTTGTTTTTCTCTTCCTGATTTACTTCATCCTGTACGACAGTCTCTAGGTCCATCCACATCTCTACAAAAAACAACTCAGCTTGGTTCCTTTTTATGACTGAGTAATATATCATCATATATGTGAGTGAAATCTTTATCCATTCGTCTGTTGATAGATTTTTAGTTTGATTCCTGGCTATTATAAATAGTGCTTCTTTGAACATTGGGGTCCATGTTTCTAATTCAAGACAGTGTATAGTGGTTACTCTGCCTACATTATAAGCTTCCTAAGTAGACCACGATGTTGTAAGCTGAGATTATCAGGAAAGACTTCTTTGAAAGTTTCAAGACAATGTTAACTAGCACTGGTAGAAGCCAGCAGTACAGGAAGAATAAATGGAAAAGGCAGGTGGCAAAACAGGGTATGCGTATCAGAGGATGAAAACTGGAGCTCTCTGCTCTGAATAGCTTTATGGAGGGGGTGAGGAGGGAGGGCGATGTGACATAGATTGGGCCCTTTATGTACAATTTGAAAGAGCTTAAACTTTGTTTCCTAGGCAATGTGGAACCATTGGAAGGAGCCATTTCTGATTACAGAAGTGCCAAGATCAGAGTGGTAGTTAAAAGCCATTCAGGCAGCTTAGAGGAGGGATGGAAAGATAATTGAGTTGGTAGCACATCTAAAGTGTAAAGTGAGAGCCTGAACGAAAGTAGATCCCGCAACTACAAAAGTGGATCCTGGAAAGTAGATCTAATTATGGAATTAGAAAGGAAGGAACTGGTATGGGAAATATGAAGTAATTTAAAATGTTGTTTCAAGCCTGAGTGAAGACAGTTTGGACTGCAGGGAAAAGAGAACAGGAGCAGAGTTTCTGCAGGAAGGTCCTGAGACTGACACCATAATGAGCATCCTTCCCAGCTATCTCTTCCCAATTAACTTCCAAAGGAGGCACATTAGTTGAGTTGCACAATATTCAATATTCTATGGGATTTCCCTGGTGGCTCAGATGGTAAAGAACGTGCCTGCAATGCAGAAGACCCAGGTTCGATGCCTGGGTGAGGAAGATCCCCTGGAGAAAGGAATGGCACCCCACTACAGTATTCTTACCTTTACAGTAGAATTACCGTGGAGAATTCCTCGGAAAGAGGAGCCTGGTGGGCTACAGTCCACAGGGTCTCAGAGTCAATATTCTGTATTTGTTTTCTGTCTCCACAATTGCCATCAGTGATGATGCCAACTGTCTTATCTTATTGAGCATCTCCATTACCACTAAAGTAGCTCATTTGCCTGAACACAGGAGCTAGCGCCAGTTCCTCCAATTACTTATTAGTAAACAGGAAGTCCAAGAGGTACTCTGCTGATTCCACTGTGGATCTGAACTCCACATTACCTAGTCCCAAACCCAAATGAATATCAGTTCCTTGAAGACAGGGAGAGTCGTGTGATTTCCTTAGAGGGATTTCCTTAGAGGGAAACCAACAAGATGAAAATTGAGAAGTGATTTGCTCTTCTGTTTCCACCAGAACGACCAGTGTTTCTGCCAGAAGAGGCTTAGGTGCAGCCCTCCACCACAACTCACTGCTGGGAACTAGTAGCTGGGGGGAAGTGAGAAGATATGAGGAGGGACCGGAAGATGTAAACAAAGAGGTCTGCTGGAAGCCCAGACTCTTCTTTAAAGTATTTATTTCCTAACCTTATGATTGTTTTATCTCTAGAATTATGATGGACTTTTGTCTTATGTTCGGTTTCATATCTATGTTTACTTTGACACAAAAGTGATATATTCTTTCTGATCATTAGAGTAAAGCTTTTGCACTAAAAGATATGCCATGATAACCCAATGGTGTTGAATACTCACTGCAGATCCCTGTGCCCCCTGGGGTACTCATAGCCCTGTATAATAAGTATAAGAAGGATTTTTTTTTTTTTTTCACAAGCAGGGAGCATAGGAAGAGGGTAGTTCTCACATCTACCAAGCTTGTCTTTTTTTTTTTTTTTTTGCAGGGGGGTGGATAGCATCTTTTTTATTTTTAAAATTAATAAATTTATTTTAATTTGAGGCTAATTACTTTACAATATTGTAGTGCTTTTTGCCATACATTGACACCAAGCTTGTCTTAAGGGAAAGTGGGAAATCAAAAGCCAGCTGGACTTATAATTGCTGAACCTCTAGAAGGAGCTGAATCATGCAGACCCTCCAACACAGTCAGCTTTTCTACCCATTCTGGAAGAGAGAAATACCATCCAAAGGCCTCTGGAGATTGACTAGTCAATCTTGAATTAATCAAAGCCTGGCTGTTTGAAACAAGGGAGCCAAACTTTCCCTAACTCCATTAACATTTTCCTCCATCCAAGTATGAAATATGGGTCCATTTATTATTTATCATCTTCCTATTTGATATTTCACCTGCTGCCAACACAGCCAAGTCCAGCCAAGTTCCCCGCATGGTGGGCCAAGAGGCAGATGATCCCAGCAAAGCAGCAGCCCCATGTCCAGGGAACCAGATGGGTGACCTTTCCCTTTCCTGTTCTCCAGACCAGAGGACAGACAGTTAAGCTCTCTGGGCGGTCCGGGATTTTTGCTTCTATAAATTTAAATGTACATTTTCAGATTGATGGTCTGTTTCTCAAAAACATTGATCACACATTTGCCAAACACCATCTTTCAGGCATTATGCCAGAGTAGCCAGTTTTTCTGTTATCTGAAATTCCTTATATTATGTCCCCTACTTTCTTGCTGACCTCCACTCAAAATAACATGGTGTGAACTTTTTATGGTGCCTTTCTCTCCTTCTATGTACCCCATGTGTTTGAAATATGTTTAATACATTGCCACATCTCATTTTTAAATATCATGAAGCTAGGCCAATTCTATGATATTTTAAGTGCCCTCATGATGAAACATATGGCCAGAGGGGTGGGAATAGGGAGGTGGAGAAAGAAATGTGGCGAATGTAATATTTTCCCAAGGGAAGGGAGCAGGGAATATGACCTGCAAGATGGAAGAATCTATGAGCATCACTACTGAAATACCATCTGTTTCCATTCAAATTATCATCTTGAAATTATGTTTTTTTTATTTTTCATATGCCATAATGTATAGGATTCAAGGGCCAAAACACATCATAGTGTTTGCAACCAACCAGTCCAGTTGCTGCCAAACCTGTGGCAATTCCACGAAGAGAAAAGGAAAAAAAAAAAGAGAGAGAGAGAGAGAGAATGTTGTTGCATTTTCATTTTTATTTCTCTTTGAAAAAGAGACATTGTTTTTTATATATTTTTATTGGAGTATAGTTGCTTTACAATATTGGTTAGTTTCTGCTGTACAGCAAAGTGAATCAGCTATATGCTTACATATACCCCCTCTTTTTTTGGATTTCCTTCTCATTTATATCACCATGGAACTCTGAGTAGAGTTCCCTGTGCTACACAGTCGGTTCTCATTAGTTGTCTAATTAATACATAGCATAATAGTGTGTGCTCAGTCGTGTCCACCTCTTTTGCAACTGCATGGACTGTACCTCTCCAGGCTCCTCTGTCATGGGATTTCCCAGACAAGAATACTGCAGTGGGTTGAGTTCTCTTCTCCAGGGGAATCTTCCCAACCCAGGGATTAAACCTGAGTGTCTTATGTCTCCTGAATTGGCTGGCGGCTTCTTTACCACTAGGGCCACCTGGGAAGCCCATCAATAGCATATATACATCAATCCCAATCTCTCAGTTCCTCCCACAAGACCCTGTTTCCCCTTGGTATCCATATGTTCTCCATATCTGTGTCTATAACTTCTGGTTTGCAAATAGGTTCATAGGTATCATTTTTCTAGATTCCACATACATGCAGTAATATTTATTACAGAATTATTAATATTTATAATATTTATTACAGACAGTGATAGAGATCATCATTTACAACAGTATTCATTGATCATGAATTGATTCATTATTAATTCTTTCATTTAGCAACCAGTTAATGTATTTTATAAATAACATATGATGTGTGGAGATAAGGATAAAGAGATGAAATTAACTTTGTTTTCAGTTAATCAGAGATGAAAGGAAATGAGAAGAGAATGAGCAGACTTAAAATGTGAATGATAAGGCCAACTGTAGAAGTTCACAGGGATGTTCCAGGAATATTCCCCACATTTGGGGGAAGAGGTGGTGAACTTGCTCAGCAATAGGGAATTCTTCTTAAAGAAGGCTACTTTTTAAGCTGATTTGTAAAATAGGTTGCGATTTCAAATGGCAAAGAATCTGCCTCCAATGCAGGAGACCTGGGTTCAATCTTTAGGTCAGGAAGATCCCCTGGAGGAGGAAATGGCAACCCACTTCAGTATTCTTGCCTGGAGAATTCCATGGACAGAGGAGCCTGGCAGGCTATAGTCTATGGGGTCGCAAAGAGTCGGTCATGACTGAGCAACTAACACTTTCACTTTCATCTGTGCAAGGGGGAAATTGACTTTTTCAAGGCTTTGAAATTAGAATATGCAAATATAAAGAAGTGTCCATAAGCCCTGGTTACAAAGAATTCATTCTGGCTGAAATGTACAGGAGCAGAGATACAAGAGATGCAGAAAGAGTGGCTGTAACTCCTCAAGAGCCCAACTCTATTGAAAACCAACAAGTATTTGAGCAGTGGACACCTGAATTCCTACTAGGAATGAAGGAAGAAACAGACAGAACAGGCTCCGTCTTGAAAGCAGGACTCCATTTTGGGCTGGACTGTGGACTTTGATCCATATGCCCAGTATCTATGGAAATGACATGCCAACTGGAAAACAAGACCCCGCGGGTGGAAGAGCCCAAGGGCTCATACCTAGACTCTTGGTCACATAAAAGAATACCCTAATTATCTGTGTAACAGAATAGAATCATAAATTCTATTATGCTTATTGGGGTATGACCACAGGCCTATTGATAATTGTCCACTGTTAACTACCTAGGCTTCAGGTATATGAATCATGAGTTAACTTTGGTTGTATCTTTATTTTCCTTTGTTTAGACTAGTTTCAGGGAATTTGGGGAGGTGGGTTTGGTCACGTACACTTTGAGTATATAAGGTTTTCACAAAAACTGGTTGGGGTCCTTGGCTAAGAGGAGACTCTGCCTTGGACCTGCTGGTGTAATAAGCTGCACTCCACTATCTGCATTTTCCTTCTGAGTGAGTTTGTTTCCTGAAACACATGGCTACAACAGGAAGGCAAGCTGTCTTTGGTTGAAACTGTATCTTGATGAACATGGTATAGAGACAAATTCAAGGTCTTGTCTGTCAGTGACCAATCTCAGAGACATAAGCAAAACTACTTTAAGGAAGGCATGAAGAATAAGTAAATGCAACATGCTTGCAAATATGTGGAAGAGAAGAGAGAGGAAGAAGATGGAAGGATCAGGGAATGAAAGAATAGGGGACTTCAAAAATAAATAGCAAAGAGAAATGGTAGGCATCAGAGAGAACAGAAAGGAATTTTGGAGAAAAATCTGTATAATATGCAATTGTTTTGCTTGCTTTTCTAGCATGAAATATTTTCTATCCCTGTCCCCTACTCTTTCCCCAACTCTCCTTTCAGCTTCTTTATGAAGTTTTCTGTGATCTTAGTTATTTTAATGGTGGGTTTGATCTTCTTTTGGAAAGGTAGTAAGAAGATGGAGTCACTTTATTGAAGCAATATGGAGAACTGAAGATATCATAGAAAAGAAAACAGAATCCAGTTCAAGCCTTCAAGTAATTTAAAGAAAAATCATGGGATCAATTTGCTTTGAATTTTCACATGGAAAATGCAAAAATGAGGTTTCAAGCCAATCTCACTAGATTTTAAGTCTGAAGGAGCACCTTGGCTGACATTAAAGCTGTGTTAGCAAAGATTTAACTGTGGTAACGATGGTGGTGGCTTAGTTGCTAAGTCATGTCTGACTCTTGTGACCCCATGGACTATAGCCTGCTAGGCTCCTCTGTCCATGGGATTCTCCAGGCAAGAATATTGGAGAGGGTTGTCATTTCCTTCTCCAGGGGATCTTCCCGACCCAGGAATTGAACCTGGGTCTTCAGCATTGCAGGTAGATTCTTTACTGACTGAGCTATAAGAGAATAGTTAAGAATAAATCTAGGAGGTCCTTTTACTATATAACTCATAGTCAATTTGAGGAGACAGTCATGTATGCACGAAGTTAATGAACCAGGTAACAACATTCATCCTTAGCAGCGCTCAGTGCCCAGTCATGTCTCTCAGTCATGTCTGACTCTTTGCAACCCCCTGGACTGTAGCCCACCAGGCTCCTCCTTGGGATTCTCTAGGCAAGAATACTGGAGTGGGTTGCCATGCCCTTCTCCAGAGGATCTTCCTGACCCAGGCATCAAACTGACATTTCCTTCATCCTTGGCAGGCAGATTCTTTACTGCTGTGCTACCAGCGAAGCTTAGCAGGGCCACCTAAGAACTATTTGGTAAGTGTAGAATAAGGTATAGATGTGTAAACTTTGGGTAGTCTTTACAAGGTAAAAACCAGCCACCAACGAATGAAGCTTTCCCATATATCCAAACTACTTTTGACAATTCCCTCTATCAGCCCATATGTATTTTCTCTCTCTCCCACTACACTGCAAGATATGAAATAGTCATGTGGGTAAGTATCCCTCGGGATTGTCAGTGCTATTCTCTGGTTCCCCAAATGTTCGCCAAAATATCAATCATCTTGCATTTTTATAGTTTTAAGAAAATCTTGGTTGAATTAATAAGTGTATTAGGAATTTCTGTGAGTTGATAAATAGCACATTTTCCAAAGAAATTGCCCAGGATATGTTCCTCATTGGTGCACATATTTTTAGCAGATTAAGAAATCTGAGTAATTTCTAATACTTCTGCATGGACTTGCTACTAATATTCAAGAATATATGATCACAGTGTATCACCCCTGAAACTGATATTTGATGAGCTCATCAGAATTTTTATCAGGCCAAGACTTGTTTTTAGGCATTTCTTTTTTTTTTTTTAATTTAAATTTATTTATTTTAATTGGAGGCTAATTACTTAAAAAACTGGAAATAGAACTGCCTTATGACCCAGCAATCCCACTGCTGGGCATACACACTGAGGAAACCAGAATTGAAAGAGACACATGTACCCCAATGTACATCACAGCACTGTTTATAATAGCCAGGACATGGAGGCATTTCTTATTTAATTAGTTCATGTATTTCTCACCACACTGCTGAAGGATGGGTAATATTATCCTCTTTTCTGAGGAGAATGCTGAGGTTTATGGGTAATCATCTCCAGGATTTATATCCAGGTCCTTTGACATCTTCGTGGGGTCCATGCAGCCTCTTGGGATTGAGAGTGAGAGGTGAGTCCTGAGACCACACCTCATTGATTAACCTATAACTTAGGCAAGTCATTTCCCTAATCGATACGGTCCTTCCCCACTTCCCCATCTCAGCATCCCACCTCCTGCATATCTCGTACTGCTTGTCCTTCGTTTTAGACAACATGGTGCGTAGGACCAATCTACACCCCAGGCAGAAGGAGCGAAAATAGTCTAATTTATCATCCAGCTTTCCTTTATCAGTTTACTCAGCCATTCATTTGTGAAATATATTTCTGAGTGCTCACTATTTGCCAGGCATTGTTCTAGGTGTTAAGAGGTAGAGCAGTAATACAGACTAGAGTCCCGTGTTTGAGATCTACCCTGGCGCGCTGAGCGCAGGCGGCTGCGACAGGCACACGCAGCCGAGAGGAGCCACCCCACGTCCAAGGTCAGGGGCAGAAGCCGGGAGGACCCCATGCTCGAAGGGCGGCGGCCAAGAGGAGTTACCCCACGTCCGAGGTCAGGGGCGGTGGCCGGGAGGAGCTACCCCACGTCCAAGGAGCTGTAGCTGCGTGGGCACAGGAGGGCCTAGACAAGCTATCCCACGTTGAAGGTCAGGAAGAGTGGCGGTGAGGAGATACCCCTTGTCCAAGGTGAGGAGCAGCGGCTGCGCTTTGCTGGGGCAACAGTGAAGAGATACCCCACACCCAAGGTAAGAGAAACCCAAGTAAGACAGGAGGTGTTGCAAGAGGGAATCAGAGGGCAAACTTACTGAAACCATACTCACAGAAAACTAGTCAATCTAATCACACTAGGACCACAGCCTTGTCTAACTCAATGAAACTAAGCCATGCCCGTGAGGCAACCCAAGATGGGCGGGTCATGGTGGGGAGATCTGACAGAATGTGGTCCACTGGAGAAGGGAATGGCAAACCACTTCAGTATTCTTGCCTTGAGAACCCCATGAACAGTATGAAAAGGCAAAATGATAGGATACTGAAAGAGAAACTCCCCAGGTCACTAGGTGCCCAGTATGCTACTGGAGATCAGTGGAGAAATAACTCCAGAAAGAATGAAGGGATGGAGCCAAAGCAAAAACAATACCCAGCTGTGGATGTGACTGGTGATAGAAGCAAGGTCCTATGCTGTAAAGAGCAATATTGCATAGGAACCTGGAATGTCAGGTCCATGAATCAAGGCAAACTGGAAGTGGTCAAACAAGAGATGGCAAGAGTGAATATCGACATTCTAGGAATCAGCGAGCTAAAATGGACTGGAATGGGTGAATTTAACTCAGATGACCATTATATCTACTACTGCGGGCAGGAATCCCTCAGAAGAAATGGAGTAGCCATCATGGTCAACAAAAGAGTCTGAAATGCAGTACTTGGATGCAATCTCAAAAATGACAGAATGATCTCTATTCGTTTCCAAGGCAAACCATTCAATATCACAGTAATCCAAGTCTGTGCCCCAACCAGTAACGCTGAAGAAACTGAAGTTGAACGGTTCTATGAAGACCTACAAGACCTTTTAGAACCAACACCCACAAAAGATGTCCTTTTCATTATAGGGGACTGGAATGCAAAAGTAGTAAGCCAAGAAACACCTGGAGTAACAGGCAAATTTGGCCTTGAAATACAGAATGAAGCAGGGCAAAGACTGATAGAGTTTTGCCAAGAAAATGCACTGGTTGTAACAAACACCCTCTTCCAACAACACGAGAAGACTCTATACAAGGAAATCACCAGATGGTCAACACCGAAATCAGATTGATTATATTCTTTGCAGCCAAAGATGGAGAAGCTCTATACAGTCAGCAAAAACAAGACCAGGAACTGACTGTGGCTCAGACCATGAACTCCTTATTGCCAAATTCAGACAGAAATTGAAGAAAGTAGGGAAAACCACTAGACCATTCAGGTATGACCTAAATCAAATCCCTTATGATTATACAGTGGAAGTGAGAAATAGATTTAAGGGCCTAGATCTGATAGATAGAATGCCTGATGAACTATGGACTGAGGTTCATGACATTGTACAGGAGACAGGGATCAAGACCATCCCCATGGAAAAGAAATGCAAAAAAGCAAAATGGCTGTTTGGGGCGGCCTTACAAATAGCTGTGAAAAGAAGAGAAGCAAAAAGCAAAGGAGAAAAGGAAAGATATAAGCATCCAAATGCAGAGTTCCAAAGAATAGCAAGGAGAGATAAGAAAGCCTTCTTCAGTGATCAATGCAAAGAAATACAGGAAAACAACAGAATGGGAAAGACTAGAGATCTCTTCAAGAAAATCAGAGATACCAAAGGAACATTTCATGCAAAGATGGGCTTGATAAAGGACAGAAATGGTATGGACCTAACAGAAGCAGAAGATATTAAGAAGAGGTGGCAAGAATACACAGAAGAACTGTACAAAAAAGATCTTCACGACCCAGATAATCATGATGGTGTGATCACTGACCTAGAGCCAGACATCATGGAATGTGAAGTTAAGTGGGCCTTAGAAAGCATCACTACAAACAAAGCTAGTGGAGGTGATGGAATTCCAGTTGAGCTATTCCAAATCCTGAAAGATGATGCTGTGAAAGTGCTACACTCAATATGCCAGCAAATTTGGAAAACTCAGCAGTGGCCACAGGACTGGAAAAGGTCAGTTTTCATTCCAATCCCAAAGAAAGGCAATGCCAAAGAATGCTCAAACTACCGCACAATTGCACTCATCTCACACGCTAGTAAAGTAATGCTCAAAATTCTCCAAGCCAGGCTTCAGCAATATGTAAACCGTGAACTTCCTGATGTTCAAGCTGGTTTTAGAAAAAGCAGAGGAACCAGAGATCAAATTGCCAGCATCTGCTGGATCATGGAAAAAGCAAGAGAGTTCCAGAAAAGCATCTATTTCTGCTTTATTGGCTATGTCAAAGCCTTTGACTGTGTGGATCACAATCAACTGTGGAAAATTCTGAAAGAGATGGGAATACCAGACCACCTGATCTGCCTCTTGAGAAACCTATATGCAGGTCAGGAAGCAACAGTTAGAACTGGACATGGAACAACAGACTGGTTCCAAATAGGAAAAGGAGTACGTCAAGGCTGTATATTGTCACCCTGTTTATTTAACTTATATGCAGGGTACATCATGAGAAACGCTGGACTGGAAGAAACACAAGCTGGAATCAAGATTGCCGGGAGAAATATCAATAACCTCAGATATGCAGATGACACCACCCTTATGGCAGAAAGTGAAGAAGAACTAAAGAGTCTCTTGATGAAAGTGAAAGAGGAGAGTGAAAAAGTTGGCTTGAAGCTCAACATTCAGAAAACGAAGATCATGGCATCCAGTCCTATCATTTCCTGGGAAATAGATGGGGAAACAGTGGAAACAGTGTCAGAGTTTATTTTTCTGGGTCCCAAAATCACTGCAGATGGTGACTGCGGCCATGAAATTAAAAGACGCTTACTCGTTGAAAAGAAAGTTATGACCAACCTAGATAGCATATTCAAAAGCAGAGACATTACTTTGCCAACAAATGTCCGTCTAGTCAAGGCTATGGTTTTTCCTGTGGTCATGTATGGATATGAGAGTTGGACTGTGCAGAAGGCTGAGCACCGAAGAATTGATGCTTTTGAACTGTGGTGTTGGAGAAGACTCTTGAGAGTCCCTTGGACTGCAAGGAGATCCAACCAGTCCATTCTGAAGGAGATCAGCCCTGGGTGTTCTTTGGAAGGAATGATGCTAAAGCTGAAACTCCAGTACTTTGGCCACCTCATGCAAAGAGTTGACTCATTGGAAAAGACTCTGATGCTGGGAGGGATTGAAGGCAGGAGGAGAAGGGGATGACAGAGGATGAGATTGCTGGATGGCATCACTGACTCAATGGACGTGAGTTTGGGTGAACTCCGGGAGTTGGTGATGGACAGGGAGGCCTGGCGTGCTGCGATTCATGGGGTTGCAAAGAGTCAGACACGACTGAGCGGCTGATCTGATCTGATCTGATCTGGTGCCTGGGAGAGGGTCTCCCCAAAAGACAGGCAGTGTAGTATATTGGGAGCAACACATATTTCAGATGTGATTCATCTGGGTTCAAATTCTCTTTCAATTTACATTCCTACCAACAATACAAGAGGGTTCCCTTTTCTCCAAACCTTCTCCAGCATTTATTGTTTATAGATTTTTTGACGATGGCCATTCTGACCTGTGTAAAGTGATAACTCATTGTAGTTTTGATTTGCATTTCTCTAGTCATCTTTTCATGTGATTCTTGGCCATCTGTATGTCTTCTTTGGAGAGATATCTGTTTAGGTCTTCCACACATTTGTTTGATTATTTGTTTGTTTTAATATATTGAGCTCCATGAGCTGTTTATATATTCTGGAGATTAATCCTTTGTCTGTTGCTTTATTTGAAAATATTTTATCCTATTCTAAAGATTGTCTTTTTTCCTTCTTACCTTGTATTAGCAGGCAGATTCTCTACTGCTTAGCCACTGGGGAAGCCTATATATAATATAATATAATGATATATATATTATATATATATACACACACACTTAAGCACTACTATTTGTGGGCTTCCCAAGTGGTTCAGGGGTAAGGAATCTGCCTGTCAATGCAGGAGACACTGGTTTGATCCCTGGGTCAGGAAAATCCCCTGAAGGAGGAAATGGCAACACACTCCAGGATCTCTGCCTGGGAAATCCCATGGACAGAGGAGCCTGGGAGGCTACAGTCCATGTGGTCACAAAGAATTATAGATGACTGAGTACCTGACCACACTACCATGTGTGAAACAGACAGCTAATAGAATGTGCTGTAAAGCACAGGGAACTCAGCTCAGGGCTCTGTGATGTCCTAGAGAGGTGGGATGGGATGGGGAGGTTGAGAAGGAGATCCAAGAGGGAGGGGTATATGTATCCATATAGATGATTCACTCTGTTGTACAGCAGAAACAGACAGAACATTGTAAAGCAAGTATATTCCAATAAATAAAGGTCTGTTTTTACCACCTAGTATTATGTGGAATGAGGGACAAGTCACTTTATTTTTTAAAAAATTTTATCCATGTATAGTTCATTTACAATGTTGTGTTACTTTCTGCTGAATAGCAAAATGAATCAGTTATATTTTAAATATCACTCTAAATCTCTGTGTTATCATCTGTTTAATGGGGATACGTACCCATCAGGAGTATAATAGGCAACATGGAAAATCCATTGCAAGATTGTCAAGCCAATGGACAATATAAAAAGTACACATGATAGCTGCTGAATTCCAGCACCTCCTTTCTTTGGGGCTGTGACACCACATCCTTTGTAATCCACTTGTTTCCTTTGAATGTTGTCATTTTTATAAACTGTTGTCTGGCTTAATAGACCCCCACTTCTCTTAGTTTCTCTTGCTTCTACATGACTGATTCATCATTCAGCAATTGGAGAGATGCTTTGAAAATATGAACTTGATCATGCCACTTTTTGATGGAAATCCTTTAACAGTTTCCCATTTTCTTGGAATAATATTGAAATAACTCATCATGGCATGTGATTGACTCCCCTGGCTGCATCTCTCACCTCTTCCTTGACCTTGACACCTTTTGTTTCCTTTGCTTCTGGCCCTCCTGTCTTGGCGCCAACCTTCAGAATGTCAGTTCACTTCCAACTTAAGATCTTTACATTGCTCAGCCATCTGCTAGAGATACTATTTTCCCCCAGATTTCTATTACATAGCAAAAACACCACCACTCACAGAACATTCGCTTACTACTCAATCAAAAACATTCCCATTTTTCATCACAGCAACATTTTGTACAATCTAAAAGTACTTATTTATCTGATGATTTATTTTCTGCCCCACTACAAAACTGTAAGCTCTATGTCAACAACCAAAATCTGTCTGTCTGATGCATTCCTCTGTCCCCAGCATCTGTGCCAAGTACATAGTATGTCTTCAACAAATATTCATTGAAGGATCACATAAAGGATGCTTCCCATTTTGAATATCCCAGCTGCTGGGCAAAACTTCATACTAGCTTATCTAAATTTAGCTTAACTCTCTTGAAAGAGATATCATTAAGCTAGTTTAAAACAATAGGCAGCTATAACTGTCTGAGAAATATCCATCAGCAGTGCACCCTCCAAAGGCCCTTTTTCAGCTTTGCTGTGGGTAGTTATTTCATAAGGACCAGTGGGTGACTGGCCTGATTATAGAGGCCACTCCCCATAAGCAAGTTTCTAAAAAGGCACACAAGACAGCTCAGTCGTGATTAGAGCCACCTTTTCCCTCCTCTCTGCCCCGCCCTCTCTCCTGGGCACTGAGGCGGAGGTGCTGGGCTGTCATCCCATCTTGGACAAATTGCCTCCATCACCTCCCCCTCGTTGCCCTTCATCCCTTTCCAACATAATTACCATGTTACTAATAAGTCAAATGAGTGGGTACCGCAAAGTGGGCAGCTCCATTTGGCTGCCTCAGTGAGCACTGGCATGGAGTGAATGGGAAACAGGGATTAACAGGGCTGCTACTGCCCTCGGCGCTCCAAGGGAAGGCTGCTAATGGATTTTCTCTTCAGCAGCTCTTGCTTACAGGGATGGTACAGGGAAGCAGCTGGAGGAAGACAGAGCTCTGGCTCCATCTCAGTCCCCAAGCTGTATCCCTCTGGCCATGGTAGCACTTCCCCAAACACCACAGAAAGGAGAGAGCCAGATCCTTCCAGCCCTCAGAAGGACTCAGCCTCTTCTGGGCTGCCTTCCCAACACCCCAAACACCAGCCACTTCCTTTCAAACATATTTCCAAGTGAATGTTGTCTTTCCTGACATCTGTGCCCTCCCCACAATCCTGACTCTCAGATGAATTTATCAGGCAGGTGGCACTAGGGGTAAAGAACACACCTGCCTGTGCAGGAGAGGTAAGAGACCTGGGTTCGATCCCTGGGTCGGGAAGATCCCCTGGAGAAGGGAATGGCAATCCACTCCAGTATTCTTGCCTGGAGAATCGCATGGATGGAGGAGCCTGGCAGGCTATAGTCTATGGGGTTTCAAAGAGGCAGACATGACTAAAGCAACTGAGCACTCATGCACTGCCTGCCTCACAAGTCTTAATTCCAGGCTGGATGAAAGATGCTGGGGCCGGAAAGCAGCCAGATACTTAGGACTGCTTCCTCCCCCAGGCTGGGAAGCCAGGCATCCGGGCAACTGGCATGGACCACAGGATCACAAGAAACAAGACGTCTTCACTAATTTTTGCAATCTTATAATACATTACCATGAACATTCAGCAACAGCACAAGGAGTGCCGGGTGCTTATTATGCAGTCCTATTGGTGTAGTTTCTTAATTTAATTTTAAAATCTGTAGAACTTGATGGGGTGGGGGGGAAGGGGTGGGGCAAGAGTGGGGAGTATGGTCTTATTCCCACCTGATAGAGAAAGATGCCAGATAAAATCATCCTGGTGGGAAAGTATCCACCAAGGACTTGCACTTGCACACAAGCTCAATTTTAATACACCAGAGTATGCTTTCTTCCTTTTTTCTCTCTTTTTTTATTTTTCATCATTTACACAACTTAGCTCTGAATAGCGTTTTGAGAGGCTCGTGACAGGGAAGAGGCGATCTCTGTCTCATCTCATGAATTACTCCCCCCGCCCCCTGCCCCCAACTGCCGGTGCACTTTTAAATATTAATCTACATGAGGTTATTAATCATCAGGAAGGCAGCCGCGGGCACGGGCCACAAGACTTCATCTTTTACCACACATCTCTCAATGCTAAAAGAGCAGATGAAAAATGACTGGGGAACCACCCAAGATCTCTTCGCCTTGTCATCAGCTCCTGTTTTCCCTGGGACCCACAGGGACTGTGACACTCTCCCTGCCTCTAGTGCAGAATGAAGGAAGAGAACTCGAGATGTGAAGCACACCTCAGGCCTCACTGACTTGGAATGAAGAGGTGAAAGTGAGTGTGGGTGAGGAGAAAACCTAAGTTCAGAATATTTTTAAAGAAATCTATCCATACCTCTTTTAACATACACTTATAACAAATGAAGTGTTGCCAGAAAGGAGGCCTGTGAAAGACCCAATAAATGTTATTTTTTAGAAGCTTACTGTTTACATATTGATGACTGGTGAAAACTTGGCTAAAGAACGGCTTTTGAAAACACTTCCTTATATAATTTTTATCTGTTCTTCTAGTCAATCTGGTTTGGCATGACAGTGATCTTTGATTTCATTTTTATTTATTTATCTTTTTGCCATTTGTTTTTGTGGGTGTGTGTAAGGAGTAATGTTAGTTTAATGACTGTGATGTGCCAAGAGAGTATTATTGGTCATTTTCATCTCTACTAAATTCTGCAAATTAGATAATATTAGACCCACTTAGAAGCTTCCCAGGGGGCGTTAGTCATAAAGAACCTGCCTGCCAATGCAAGAGATGGTAAGAGTCATGATTTCCATCCCTGGGTCAGGAAGATCCCCTGGAGGAAGAAATGGCAACCCACTCCAGTATTCTTGCCTGGAGAATCCCACAGACAGAGGAGCCTGGTGGACTACAGTCCATGAGGTCACAAAGAGAACAACTGAAGCAACTTAGCAAAGGTCATTTAACAGATAGAAAAATTACAGTTCAGAGAGATTAGATCATTTGTTTGGGGTCACAAAGTTCATTAAAAATAAGTAAGGTAGCATCGACATGGAAGTAAGTCAGAAAAAGACAAATATCATATGCTACCACTTAATATGTAGGCTAAAAATAATACAAATGAATCTACATACAAAGCAGAAACAGACTCACAGACATAAAAAACAAACATGTTTACCAAGGGGGTGGGAGAGGGATAAATTAGGAGTATGGGATTATCAGACATAAATTCCTATACATAAAACAGATAAGAAACAAGGATTTACTGTATAGCACAAGGAACTAATTAAATAACTTGTAATAATGTATACTGGAAAGATAATCTGAAAAACTATATGTACCTGAATCATTTTGTTGTATACCTGAAACAAGTACAATATTACAAATCAACTGTACTTCAATTAAAAAAGAAATGTAAGGTAAATCCAACTTCATGCCACGCTGTTTTCCCTCCTTAATAGAACTGTTGAGTGTGTAGATCAGGGCTACGATGATTTAAGCATAATACATATGGGTTTTCTGTTGTTTAGTCACTAAGTTGTGTCTGACTATTTTGTAACTCCGTAGACTGCAGCCCGCCAGGCTCCTCTGTCCATGGGATTCTCCAGGCAAGAATACTGGAGTGGGTTGCCATTTCCTTCTCCAGGGGATTTTCTAGACCCAGGGATCAAACCCATGCCTGCAATGGCAGGCGGGTATTTCTTAGTATGGACCAAATGTTTGTGTCCCTCCTAAATTAATGTGTTCACACTACTCTCCAACCATAGAATGCTTCACCTTCAAGTCTTCCTTTACTATGACAAGACCCAAAGACAGATAACAAATGAACAGGTTTTACCTTAAAAGAATGTCACTCTTTAATTGTGGCTTTGCGTGAGTGTGTTTCAGTTGTGTCTGACTCTGCAACCCCATGGACTGTAGCCCACCAGGTTCCTCTGTCCTGGGATTCTCCAGGCAAGAATACTAGACTGGGTTGCAATTTCTTCCTTCAGGGGATCTTCCTGACCAAAGGACCGAACCCGAGTCTCTGGAGTCTTCTGCATTGCAGACGGATTCTTTCCTTTTGAGCTACCTGGAAATCCCCAGTCATGGCTTTGACCTACATCTAATTGGCCTTAACTTAGAAATGAGAATGCATATTGGTAAATCAACCTGTATGTGAACACAGAGCCAGGAAGGAGAGCTAAAACGGGATCCAAAAAATGTTTCAAAAGCTTCAACAACAGACTGAACATAGCATCATGAAACTTATCAGGCACAAATGTAAATTTAAAAATAAAAACCATCAACAATCACACACATGAATAATAGGGAGGGGGTTTATCAATAACACATGTGAAAAAGACAGAGGTTTTAATTGACTCTAAGCTCAGTATGAGTCAACTGCGTGATGTAGTTGCCAAAATGCTAATGCGACTTTGGGCAACAAGAACAGAAATAGAATCCACTTTTCAAAACAAGAGGCAATCTTACCACTCCATTCTGAGACCACACCTGGAGTGTTGGATTAGATTCTGGGGAGTTTTCAGGTGCAGGAGGAACCTGGAACCATACTATATGGGGAATGATTAAAGGAATTCATAGTCAAGATGGAAGAAAGCCAAAATTAGTATCTTAAAATATCCAAAGTTTTGTCACATAGAAGGAGAAATTAAGTTTATATATAGGATTATATGCATGTGGAAAAGGAGGGAATCTGGGATCATATATAGGAGATGTTTTTATAATTTAGAATGCTCTTAAATAGAATGGGCTGCATTAGGAAAAATGATTTGTCAATCAGAAAATTAAGCAGATTCTGGACAATCACCTATTGGGATTTTTAGAGAAGACTGATGCCTTCAATAAGTCAGGGCTAAAAAAGAGACCTGTCATGGCCTCACTTCATGGCAAATAGATGGGGAAATAATAGAAACAGTGACAATTTATTTTCTTGGGCTCCAAAATCACTGCACATGGTGACTGAAGCCATGAAATTACAAGATGCTTGCTCCTTGGAAGAAAAGCTATGACCAACCTAGACAGCATGTTGAAAAGCAGAGACATTACTTTACCAACAAAGGTCCATCTAGTCAAGGCTATGGTTTTTCCAGTAGTCATGTATGCATGTGAGGGCTGGACTATAAAGAAAGCTGAGTGCCGAATAATTGATGCTTTTGAACTGTGGTGTTGGAGAAGACTCTTGAGAGTCCCTTGGACTGCAAGAAGAGCCAATCCCTCCATTCTAAAGGAGATCAGTCCTGAATATTCATTGGAAGGACTGATGTTGAAGCTGAAATTCCAATACTTTGGTCACCTGATGAGAAGAACTGGCTAATTAGAAAAGACTCTGATGCTGGGAAAGATTGAAGGCAGGAGGAGAAGGGAACGGCAGAGGATGAGATGGTTGGATGGCATCACCGACTCGATGGACATGAGTTTGAGCAAGCTCTGGGAGATAGTGAATGAGAGGGAGGCCTGGAGTGCTGCAGTCCATAGGGGCACAAAGAGTCGGACACGACTGAGAGACTGGACTGAACTGAACTGAGTCAAGAGGCACTGTAGCATAACCGTGAGTGTTACAACATCTTCGTCCATAAAATCTGCACCTTGTTGGACAACCATGAATCATTTGTTGTATTTTTTCAGTGATTTTTTTCTCTTCCCGATTAAAATGGAAGTTCACTGAAGCCAGTGACCGTGTCCTTACGCAATGTTTCTTC
Source organism: Bos grunniens (assembly GCF_055505025.1). Classification (NCBI taxonomy): domain Eukaryota; kingdom Metazoa; phylum Chordata; class Mammalia; order Artiodactyla; family Bovidae; genus Bos; species Bos grunniens. The sequence continues at coordinate 52,380,751 of NC_141185.1, read as the reverse complement.
TATACTTTCTTCATTCCTTCTTTTTTTGTGTGCTGTGCTCAGTTGCTTCAGTCATGTCCAACTCTTTGTGACCCTATGGACCATAGCCCACCAGGGTCCTCTGTCCATGGGATTCTCCAGGCAAGAATACTGGAGTGGGTTGCCATGCCCTCCTCCAGGGGATCTTCCCAACACAGGGATCGAACCCATGTCTCCTGCACTGCAGGTGGGTTCTTTACCACAGAGTCACCAAGGAAGCCCCTTCATTCCTTCTAGTGTGGCACAAAGATGAACCCATAATAATTATATACTGATTGATAGCTGACACTTTTACTAATAATAATGTAACTAGTATCACCCCTTGAAGTATACAATGTTATGTGCTACTCTCATCCATATTGTGGCTGACCTGTGTCATTTGAGTTAATATTCTCTGGTTTTTGGCAAGTCATTATATATGTTCATCTCATTGGAAAGCACTGTGCTTTTACTCCAAAGATATCCGGTTCTGAATAATATGGCCATGCTGGGAAATCTCCCTATGTCCTACTGTTCTCTTTGTGAAACACAGGGAGGGGATTTCCAAGGTCCCCTTTAATTCTGTCACTCTGTGAATCTAGTCATGTGGACTGCCTTAGGAGTTCTGATTATTTTGTCTTTTTCATGTATTTCCTTCATCTCTCACTGTCTCTTGTTTCTTCAGCGACTTTGATAGGATCAGCACTGAGCTGAGTATGTTACTATCACATTCTGAACATAGCATCTCAAGAACTCTTAAAGATTAAATATGTAGAGAATTATAAATATTTGAAGTGCCCTGGGGCTGGTGTATGTACTGTCTTTAAACGTATCTTTTTGATCTAGTATCTTTTATTTGCTTGCTTGAGTGCTGGCTCTTTCCCCTCTGTTGGAGCATCAGAACCTGTGCAGACTTTTAGACTGGCAAAGACCCTGCAGACTTTAAGACTGGCAAACCTAAATCTTTGCCATCCATACCTACTTTAGGTTGCAGAAAATAATGAGATACTCACAAGCAATAAGACTACAACAGACTGTGAAACAAAGATTTGCCTTTGCTGCTTCTGAACTGTGTTAGCAATTAACTATGGGAAGGTCCAAGCTCTGGCTTTAGTGCTGCTATTCATTCACTTAAGAAAGACTAATAACTTTGTTGGGAACCCACTTCCAAAGTGGTGACTTTACGTCCTATAACTTTACATCATATAACTTTACGTCTTTCTTGAATATCTATTTTCCAACTCAATTTATTACAATCAAAATTTTTCATTGCAGCTCTGCCACAAACATGAGTGAAATAGACACTGACCATTTATTGATGTTTTCCTTCTTTGCTTGCTTCCATTCTTATTTCTTCCCTCCCTCTCTTTCTGTCCTCTTTCTTCTCTATGTTTCCTCAAAAACTGCCTTAGGATGGCTTACAAGGAAGTGCAGAGGAAATGTGAAATTTACAAAAGAATGCTGTTGTTCAGTCGCTCAGTCACGTCTGACTCTGTGCGACTCCATGGACTATAACACGCCAGGCTTCCCTGTCCTTTACCATCTCCTGGAGCTTGCTCAAACTCATCTCCATTGAGTCAGTGATGCCACCCAACTATCTCATCCTCTGTCACCCCTTTCTCCTCCTGCCTTCAATCTTTCCCAGCATCAGGGTCTTTCCTAATGAGTCGACTCTCTGTGTTCAGGTGACCAAAGTATTGGAGCTTCAGCTTCAGCATCGGTCCTTCCAATGAAAGAACAAATTAATGATCCCAGGAGAAAGGTAAATTCAGAAAATGTGTTTCAAATGTCCACCACTCTTTCAAGCATGTTTCACTGTGTTTTGCAATAGCAAGGAAAGTGGGGGAAATGAGCAACTACATATTTGTCTACAAGATGAAAGCAAACTCATTAATCAGAAGTATGAATAATCCTGGTGCTGAGATCAGAGAGGAATAGATAAAATTTGGATTGATTCAGACTTGGTTCTCAACATGCTATTTACAAAAATTACAGCAACAACTTTTGTTAGAATGCTTCTTTATTATTTCTCAAAGCAAACATTGGCTGTAATGTCAAATAGCCCTTCATTTAAAGGCATCATTGTAAGAATGGATGGTGAGAAAAGGAGTGCAGAAGAGAGACAGCCATGTTTTTTTGGTTGCCCAGCTTAAACTAAGGATGGATTTTCAATAACTAGAGGACTGAGCCACCTGCCTACCCTCCAGACAACTTTAATATAAACTCAAACTTTCTCATCAGCCTTACAGAGCTCTAGGTTATTGTTGATGTTCATGGGTTTGAAGTTGTAAAATCTGACAAGGAGGGCATATCATTATTTCCTGTGTCCAGCAAAATCCAGTCCTAAACATTAAACAATCAGGTTTGGATTAAGGTAAAAGTCCTATTAAAAATTAGTGTGATTAAATACTCATCTGTGTTGCAGACAGTATCTCTCATGTTTAAAAAAACTCCTCATGATAAGTATTACATAGAATGGAGGCATAGAGAAATACAGTAAGTAACTTGTCCAAATTTGCACAAGAAATAGAAGGGCCATATTTCAAACCTGTGTCTCTCTGATTGTGAAGACTGGTTGCTCAGTACGTGGGTGCTAAGTTGCTTCAGTCCTGTCCTACTCTTTGCGAACCTAAGGACTGTAGCCTGGCAGACTCCTCTGTCCATGGGATTCTCCAGGCAAGAATACTGCAGTAGATTGCCATGCCTCCTCCAGGGGATCTTCCCAACCTAAGGATCAAACCCACACCTCTTTTGTCTCTTGCTTTGGTAGGAAGGTTCTTTACCATTAGCACCTGGGTTGCTCAGTGGTCCCTGCTAAAAATTCACCATGGCTAATTTCCTAACAAAAGTTTATTACATCTTTGAACTTTTTTTTTTACTTTCTTTTTTTAAACTTCTGTTGTTCATTCACATATTTGTATGGTTTTACAAAGGCCAAAGGCTTTATAAATAATTTTGGTCATAAGTTAAAATTTAAGAAAGGATGTTAATATTCTCCATCTATCTATCTCTTTCTCTTTATCTCTCTTTCTCTTCTTCTAATATTACAAATCCTGTCCACATCTTGGCAGACATAACACATACCTTGCTTTTTAAAATCTAATCTCAAAAGATAGACTTTGTCTCCTATAGGGTCAAAGTTTATTGATTATCATACAGCTAAGAGAAGAATTTAGCCCAAAGTAGAAAAGAGTCAACTTGTAGTTTTCCTTTTATTTGTCCTATTTTAAAAGGCCATCATTTTTTTTATAGTCAGGATGATCCATAAGAAGGTTCCCTGATGTTTATTTCAGAAAGGGTAAGGATGGGGATTAAAATAGAAATCATATCCATGATACAACTGCCATACTTGTCCAGCCTGCCATGTAGAGTCCCGAATCATTTTTACACCTGTGTGAAGAAGTGGGACATTGAGTCCCCATTCTTTCCCTGTCCAACACCTCTGCCACTAATCTCTTAAAACTTACTTAAAAATTTACACTTTATGAAACAACTTCAAAGGTTGATGTTTATAAAGACTATAGCAATACATAGTTGATATGCAAAATATAGAAAGCAAACATGTGAAAATAAAAGTCAACTATGATTTCATTTCAATAACATTATTATTTACATATATGTGGATATATATCCACAACTTTTCTCTCTGTGTAAATGTACTGAAGCATACACAAACACATATTTGTTTGAGTTTAAGAGAATTAGAATTTTGTTTCTGTATAATTGTGCATTCTTATTATTCAACTTGTTAATAAGCATATTCTAAGTTTATGACTGTATACTATTCCAACACAGGTTGCATTGTAACTTGTCTAGTAATGCCAATATTAGTGCATATTTATATTTAAAATTTTTCACTTTATAAAAAGCATTTTAATGGTAATTTTTGTTTATTTATACATATGATTGTGATGTACATTAAGTCACTTTTCCGTCTATAAGAAGCAAGGCCTTGATTTAATAGGTCAAGAGAATACAGAAGGAATTTCCATATAAAAGGGAATAATAGTATATGCAAGCATCCTGTGGTAGGAAGTAGGATGGAAAAAAAAAAGCAACAAATTCTAAAAACAAACCAAAAAACACTATAGCAAGAGTACAGATAAGAAGAGAAAGGATAATAAGGGGAACTGGAAAAAGAGGCATGGTCCAGAATATGCCTTAGTCTTTATTACTTTGTCCACAAATGTCCATCTAGTCAAGGCTATGGTTTTTCTAGTGGTCATGTATGGATGTGAGAGTTGGACTGTGAAGAAAGCTGAGCGCTGAAGAATTGATGCTTTTGAGCTGTGGTGTTGGAGAAGACTCTTGAGAGTCCCTTGGACTGCAAGGAGATCCAACCAGTTCATCCTAAAGGAGATCAGTCCTGGGTGTTCATTGGAAGGACTGATGCTGAAGCTGAAACTCCAATACTTTGGCTACCTGATGCAAAGAGCTGACTCATTGGAAAAGACCCTTGTGCTGGGAAAGACTGAGGGCAGGAGGAGAAGGGGACGACAGAGGATGAGATGATTGGATGGCATCATCGACATGGACATGGGTTTGGGTGGACTCCGGGTGTTGGTGATGGACAGGGAGGCCTGGCGTACTGCGTTCATGGGATCGCAAAGAGTCGGACACGACTGAGTGACTGAACTGAACTGATCTTACCCTAAAAGCAAAAAGAGAAGCTTTTGAAGTTTTATTTTTAAAATAGAGTTTGAGAAGTGGGGCATAAGCGATTTGTGCTTTAAAAGTTCCAAGTTACAGTGCAAAGGATGGGCTGAAGGAGTGAGTAGAATTCTCATGGATGAAATAACTTGGAGGCTGTTGCCATAGTCCAAGTGAAATAATTGTAGCTTGGTATAGGACAGTTAAAAAAAAGAGAGAGAGAGAAAGAGAGAGTGAGAGATATTTGGGAGACAAAGCTGCAAAACTGATAGGACTTATGGTAGGTGGAATATGGGTAGGAAGAAAGAAATATAAATTTACAGCAACATCTCCTAGATTTCTGACATGAAACACAGGTGCTGCCATTCACTAAGACAAGGGATGCGTGTGTGTGTGCTCAGTTGTGTCTGACTCATTGCAACCCCATGGATTGCAGTCCTCTAGGCTCCTCTGTGGAGAAGGCAATGGCAAGCCACTCCAGTACTCTTGCCTAGAAAATCCCATGGACGGAGGAGCCTGATAGGCTGCAGTCCATGGGGTCACTACGAGTCGTACACGACTGAGCGACTTCACTTTCACTTTTCACTTTCACACATTGGAGAAGAGAATGGCAACCCACTCCAGTGTTCTTGCCTGGAGAATCCCAGGGATGGGGAAGCCTGGTGGGCTGCCGTCTGTGGGGTCACACGGAGTCAGACACGACTGAAGTGACTTAGCAGCAGCAGCAGGCTCCTCTGTCCGTGGGATTTCCCAGGCAAGAATACTGGAGTGGGTTGCCATTGCCTCCTCCAGGGGATCTTCCCAAGCAAGGGATTGAACCCACATCTCCAGCATCTCCTGCATTGGCAGGCGGATTCTTTACCACTGAGCCACGGGAGATCAAGATACAGGATAGTGGAGGAGAAACATGTTTGCTGGGTGGATATGTTGTGCTCAGTTGTGGAACTCTTGAAACATCTAAGTACTTGTGCTTAGGTCAAAAGTCTTAGGAGCCGTCCAGGCTTAAAGGAGTATACTTGACTCTCATTGGCATGTAAATGATCATGAAAGCATGGACTTGAATAAAACATCTAAGGAGACAGTTGCTGTTGTTTAGTTGCTGAGTTGTGTCTGACTCTTTTGTGACCCCATGGACTTTAGCACCTGCCAGGCTCCTCTGTCCGTGGGATTCCCCAGGCAAGAAAACTGGACTGGGTTGCCATTTCCTTCTCCAAGGTATCTTCCTGATCCAGGGATCAAACTCTCATTACCTGCATTGGCAGGCAGATTCTCAGTAGAGAACCTAGGATAAGCATTAAAGTGCAGACAAGGAGGAGGGGAAAGAGGCAAAGTTGAAAGGGGAAGGGTAGCCAGAAAAACTGTCAGTAACAGTAAAACGGTACAGGAACCAAAGCTGATGAATTCATGAATGAACCATCTAATTCTATTTGACTCTTAGTGTGTGCTCTTTTGACTTTAATGTGTGAAATCTGCTTAGCATGTTAAAGTGACTTTATAACAGCATGAGGGAAGCTCAGGCACTATTTTTAAGCAGGTAATTGAAGACAGTTTTATTGCTAATTTTAGCTTGTCAGAGGCATTTGTAAAATGGCATAAAATAGTCACTCCTACAGAGATGGGAAGGTAGGTGGGGATTGAGGTGATGGGGGTCATTTAGCCCAAAGGTCTCCACAAATGTATGACACACATTCGGGCTTCAAATGTAAATGAACAATGGAACCCAACAGCTATTTCACCCTAATTGTACTCTTGGGCCTCTTTACTAGAGAGAGAAGACTTCATAAAGGGAGTTATTCTCCATGAACTGGACTTCTTATTATAGAGGACAAAGCAGGGTCTCAAGAAGAAAGGTTTGGTGAAGCCATTCTGAGATTAAAGTATCATTGAAAGCCAGTGAAATATTAAGGTATTGTCCTGGTCAGTTCAGCAGCTATAACAAAATATTATAGACTGGAAACTTAAAGAATAAAGCTGTATTTCCACTGTGGAGCCTGGGAGGTCTAATATCAGGAGGCCAGGATGGGTGGGTTCTGGCAAGAGCTTGTTTCTGCTTTGCAGATGGTTACCTCCTTGGTATATCCTCAAGAGAGTAAGAGAGAAATCCTTATTTTATCAGAGATTTAAGCCCACCATAAGGATCCCACACTCATGACCTAATCTAAACCTAATTATCTCCCAAAGGTATAGCTTCCAAGTGCCATCACAGTGGGTTTTAGGATCTTAACAAATGAAATTTGTTGTTGTTTCGTTGCTAAATCATGTTTGACTCTTTGCAGTCCCATGGACTGTAAAACGCCAGGCTTCTCTATCTCTCACCATCTCCCAGAGTTTGCTCAAACTCGTGTCCATTGAGTTAGTGATGCCATTCAACCATCTCAGCCTCTGTTCCCTTCTCCTGCTTTCAATCTTTCCCAGCATCAGAGTCTTTTCCAACGAGTTGGCTCTTTGCATCAGGTGGCCAAAGTATTGGAGCTTCAGCTTCAGCATCAGTCCTTCCAATGAATATTCAGGGTTGATTCCCTTTAGGACTGACTGGTTTAATTTCCTTTGAAATTTGGGGGAATGCAAACAGTTAGTCCATAGCAGATATCATCTGAGAAAGGAAATAAAAAGAATGCAGAACCTGACTGTAGAGACACGAAGAAGCTGAATGTTTCTGTCAGCCTGGTTTGTTGTTTCTTCACTTCCCTATACTGATGAACAAATAAAGTCTCAAAGCCAAAGGACTCTCCTTGTTTGTTTTTGACAACAATTGGGATATAAGGTGGTACATGAAGAAAGGAAATGTGTGCCTCAAAATATTTCCAATCTTGGGAATGAAAAATACCAAAAGATGCAGTGTGATGGCCCTCATAAAAAGAAATATCAACCAGACTGAGTTTAGCAAGCCCAATGGATTCCTTCTGGAACACTTAGGTCCTAAGAAGAAGATTGAGGTGAGGGTCGTACTCACCCATGGGATGTTTAAGGAGATCCTGATGTATGCCAAGTCCATGAGTCACTCAGCAAAAGTTAACCAGTTGATAAGGCTCTTACAAGGATATATAGACCTGCTAGTTAATGTGTTTATTTAAATCCATTGATTCCATCATTCATTTGACCCATTTTTATTGATCACCTACCTACTATATCTCAGGCTATGATTTTTTAAGTAGTTACACACAGATATGAGAGTTAGACCATAAAGAAGGCTGTATGCAAAAGAATTCATGCTTTTAAATTGTGGTGCTGGAGAAGACTCTTGAGAATACCTTGGACAGCAAGGAGATCAAAGCAGTCAGTCCAAAAGAAAATCAACCTTGAATATTCATTGGAAGGACTGATTCTTAAGCTGAAGTTCCAATACTTTGGCCACCTGATGCAAAGAGCCAGCTCATTGGAAAAGACCCTGATGGCTGGGAAAGACTGGCCACAGAAGGAGAATGGGGATAGAAGAGAATGAGATGGTTAGATAGCATCACCAACTCAAAGAATGAATGTGAACAAACTCTGGGAGATAGTAGAGGAGAGGGGAACCTGGAATTTGGTAAAGAAAATGCATATATGCTGGCCTTTCTTGGATCCTTTTACTGGCTAGATAGATGTTCAAGAATATTTTACGGGCAGGATTTGAGATAGTTACTGAAATGAGACTACAGAAAATTGTTTCAACTTGCAACACTGAAGTATTAATAGATCCAGGAATCATGTGAAATATGAAATATATTTTATAGAATCAAATGAAGAGTTAAAGTGTCACCAAGCTGTGTTATAAAGACCAGGTATTCTTTTCCCAATTTCCCTTCATGCTCTCTAAACCCTACTGCTTTCCAATGATTCCACTTCTTCATATTCTGTCCCTTCCTCCTGAAGTCATACAGGCATATTGGGGCATGTTACCAACTCCCACAATTCCTTGTCTAATCATCTTCTTTTTGAATAAATTAGCATGAAATATAGGATGTTTGCAATCCAATTATATGTCATTTACTCTAGCCACAGACACAGTTGGTTGTTCTCAATGAACACATTAGTTGGAGGCAGAAGAAAAATGTTTATTGGTTTTGGAGCATTTGTTTTAAATAGACTTTCAGCTTATCTTCTCTTAGTTCATTTCTCCAAGAAATGGGCTTTCTCTTCACAGATGTACAGATCTACCTCCAGTTAAATTATAACCCTCATTCTTATTGCTTCTCTGTACACACAATTTTCACTGCAAACATTTCCTTCCCTTTCTGTGCTGACTAACTTTTACCCTTTGGGATGCAACTTAACTTTACTTTTGAATTCTTCATTTTCTCATCTGAACCCTTCGGATACACAGTGCTACATTTGATATACACAAAATGGCTTTTGTTTCAGATTCAAAGTATGACTTAAAGATAAATCATGCCCAAATAGAAGTGACTGAAAAGCATTCTTTATAGTGATTCTTAAAATTCCTGGAAAATACCTAGAAAAAAATCATATGAACCAGGATTTCTCTTCTAAAAATTGACTCCTAAAATACACTGACAAGAATATGAAATAAAGTATGCACAAGGCTATTTATTGCAGCAGTTTCATATATCATATGACTGAAAACTACTTAGATACCCCAATGGCTATTATTGGAACTGGTGAAGTAAAATACGTCATGAAATCTTCACAAAACGGAGCCATTAGAAGCTAGACAAAAAGGAATAATAATTTATATGAGATAGGTAGATAGATGGACAGAGACAGAGAGACTGGTTCATTTTAAGGAACTGGCTCAGACAGTCACAGAGACTAGAAGGTCCACAATCTTCAGGGAAGTGTGAGGCTGGAGACTCACGGAAGAGTTGATGATACAGTCATGATTCTCAAAGCAGGTTGCAGGCAGAATCCATTCCTCTTTGAAGGACCTCAGTTTTCTCACTTAAGGCTTTCAACTGATTGCATGGGACCCATTCGCATGATGGAGGGGTAATCTGCTTTACTCAAAGTCTAATGATTTAGGTGTTAATTGCATCTTTGTGAATACCTTCACAACAAACCTCTAAACCAGTGTTTGAACAAATCATTGTGTACCATGGTCTACCAAGTTGATATATAAAATTTGCCCTTAAGGATACAAAAATATCAAATTAGGAGCTCGGTTTAATATAAATATGGATAACAGGCATACCTAGTTTTATTATCTTATAGAAATATGCTTAAATCATCCTTGCATCCCTGGAATTATTCTCACTGATTATGGTGTATGATTATTTTAATATATTGTTATATATAGTATAATCTATATATACCAGAAAACAAGAAAGCTATCAATGCCTAACTGGATTATACCCAAAAGGGTCATAAGCATCACTGTGATAAATATCTCACTAAAAAAATAACGAACATTTAGAGCACCAAAGAACTCATCACCCTTAAGTTCACAGTGACACAAAAATAAATCTCAGTAATCACTTTAGGACACTGCCAAGGCATAAACTCATTCTGAAAACCAGTTTAAAGAAAAGGTAAGAGAGTAAAGTGAAAGTGAAAGTCACTCAGTCGTGTCTGACTCTTTGCAACCCCATGGACTACACAGTTCATGGAATTCTCCAGGCCAGAATACTGGAGTGGGTAGCCTTTCCCTTCTCCAGGGGATCTTCCCAACCTAGTGATCTCAGGACCAATCTCAGGTCTCCCACATTACAGGCAGATTCTTTACCAGCTGAGCCACAAGAGAAACCCAAGAGAGTAAAATCAAGCATCTAAGCTGCCTTTCTCATACCAATTATGTTTCAAGATAATTTAATAGCAGAGGAGTAAAAGTTCTTTATAGAAGAATTCCAAGTTCATAAGAGTAGATGTAATGACAGAATACACATGAACCTTCAAGTTGCAAACATTCAAAGATGCAAATGTGCATGTCAGCCCTTATATGTCAGCTGTTGAACAGTACTCTTGCACTGTTCAAGGTAGTGTACTGTTTGATTAGAAATATTTTCTCTATTTTTTACATTTGTTTTTTATGCATCACTTGTGCAGAAAGCATTACAAACCTGTTACAGTACAGTACTATAGTTGATTGTGTTAGTTTTGTACAGTATTGTATAGTTGATTGTGTTAGCTGGGTACCTAGGCTAACTTTGTTATACTTATGAACAAACTGGACTTACAAATACGTTCTTAGAATGGAACTCCTTCATATATAGGGAATTTACTGTATCAGATTTAGCCACCCATTAGTGTAATAAACATAGACAACGATCAATCATGGCTGCTAAAACTACTGGATGAAAGGTTCATGAATAACTTAAACATGAATGAATATAAAATGAATATAAACATTAAACATGAAAAAAAATGAATATAAACATTAAGATATATCCTTCTGAATGCAGAGTTCCAAAGAATAGCAAGGAGAGATAAGAAAGCCTTCCTCTATGGTCAGGGCAAAGAAGTAGAGGAAAACAATAGAATGGGAAAGATTAGCGATCTCTTCAAGAAAATTAGAGATACCAAGGGAATATTTCATGCAAAGATGGGCTCAATAAGGGACAGAAATGGTATGGACCTAACAGAAGCAGAAGATATTAAGAAGAGGTATCAAGAATACACAGAAGAATAATACAAAAAAGATCTTAATGACACAGATAACCACAATGGTGTGATTACTCACCTAGAGCCAGATGTCCTGTAAGGAGAATTCAAGTGGATCTTATGAAGCATCACTATGAACAAAGCTAGTGGAGGTGATGGAATTCGAGCTGAGCTATTTCAAATCCTAAAAGATGATGCTGTGAAAATGCTGCACTCAATACGCCAGTGTTGTTGGAAAACTCAACAGTGGCCACAGGCCTGGAATAAGTCAGTTTTCATTCCAATCCCAAAGAAAGGCAATGCCAAAGACTGTTCAAACTACCATACAATTCACTCATCTTACATGCTAACAGAGTAATGTTCAAAATTCTCCAAGCTAGGCTTCAACAATACATGAACCAAGAACTTCCAGATGTACAAGCTGGACTTGGAAATGGCAGAAAAATCAGAGATCAAATTCTACGATCCACTGGATTATAGAAAAAGCAAGAAATTCCAGAAAAATACCTACTTCTACTTCACTGACTACACCAAAGCCTTTGACTGTGTGGATCACAACAAACTGTGGAAAATTCTTAAAAGAAACGGGGAAACCAGACTACCTGACCTGCCTCCTGAGAAATCTGTATGCAGGTCAAAAAGCAACACTAAGAACTGGACATAGAACAATGGACTGGTTCCAAAACGGGAAAGGAGTACTTCAAGACTGTACATTGTCACCCTGTTTATTTAATTTATATGCAGAGTACATCATGCAAAATTCTGGGCTGGATTAAGCACAAGTGGGAATCAAGATTGCCGAGAGAAATATCAATAACCTCAGATATGTAGATCAGTTCAGTTCAGTTCAGTTGCTCAGTCATGTCTGACTCTTTGCAACCCCACGAATTGCAGCACGCCAGGCCTCCCTGTCCATCATCAACTCCGGGAGTTCACTCAAACTCACGTCCATGGAGTCAGTGATGCCATCCAGCCATCTCATCCTCTGTCGTCCCCTTCTCCTGCCCCCAATCCCTCCCAGCATCAGAGTCTTTTCCAATGAGTCAACTCTTCGCATGAGGTGGCCAAAGTACTGGAGTTTCAGCTTCAGCATCATTCCCTCCAAAGAAATCCCAGGGCTGATCTCCTTCAGAATGGACTGGTTGGATCTCCTTGCAGTCCAAGGGACTCTCAAGAGTCTTCTCCAACACCACAGTTCAAAAGCATCAATTCTTTGGCCCTCAGCTTTCTTCACAGTCCAACTCTCACATCCATACATGACTACTGGAAAAACCATAGCCTTGACTAGATGGACCTTTGTTGGCAAAGTAATGTCTCTGCTTTTGAATATGCTATCTAGGTGGGTCATAACTTTCCTTCCAAGGAGTAAGCGTCTTTTAATTTCATGGCTGCAATCCCATCTGCAGTGATTTTGGAGCCCTAAAAAATAAAGCCTTACACTGTTTCCCCATCTATTTCCCATGAAGTAATGGGACCAGATGCCATGATCTTAGTTTTCTGAATGTTGAGCTTTAAGCCAACTTTTTCACTCTCCTCTTTCACTTTCATCAAGAGGCTTTTTGGTTCCTCTTCACTTTCTCCCTTAAGGGTGGTGTCATCTGCATATCTGAGGTTATTGATATTTCTCTCGGCAATCTTGATTCCAGCTTGTGCTTCTTCCAGCCCAGCGTTTCTCATGATGTACTCTGCATATAAGTTAAATAAGCAGGGTGACAATATACAGCCTTGGTGTACTCCTTTTCCTATTTGGAACCAGTCTGTTGTTCCATGTCCAGTTTTATCTGTTGCTTCCTGACCTGCATATAGGTTTCTCAAGAGGCAGGTCAGGTGGTTTGGTATTGCCATCTCTTTCAGAATTTTCCACAATTTATTGTGATCCACACAGTCAAAGGCTTTGGCATAGTCAATAAAACAGAAATAGATGTTTTTCTGGAACTCTCTTGCTTTTTCGATGATCCAGCAGATGTAGGCAATTTGATCTCTGGTTCCTCTGCCTTTTCTAAAACCAGCATGAACATCTGGAAGTTCACGGTTCACTTATTGCTGAAGCCTGGCTTGGAGAATTTTGAGCATTACTTTACTAGCATGTGAGATGAGTGCAACTGTGTGGTAGTTTGAGCATTCTTTGGCATTGCTTTTCTTTGGGATTGGAATGAAAACTGACCTTTTCCAGTCCTGTGGCCACTGCTGAGTTTTCCAAATTTGCTGGCATATTGAGTGCAGCACTTTCACAGCATCATCTTTCAGGATTTGAAATAGCTCAACTGGAATTCCATCTTCCCTACCCAGGAATTGAACCCAGGTCTCCCGCATTGTAGGCAGATGCTTTAGTGTCTGAACCACCAGGGAAGTTGATATGTAGACGATACCACTCTAATGGCAGAAAGTGAAGAGGATCTAAAGAGTCTCTTAATGAGGGTGAAAAGAGCAGAGTGAAAAAGTTGGCATAAAACTCAACATTTCAAAAACTAAGATCATGGCATCCAGTCCCATCATTTCATGGCAAATAGGTGGGGAAACAGTGGAAGTAGTGACAGCCTTTATTTTCTTGGGCTACAAAATAACTGCACATGATTATTGCAGCCATGGAATTAAAAGATGCTTGCTCCTTGGAAGAAAAGCTATGACCAACCTAGACAGCACATTAAAAAGCAGAGACATTACTTTGCCGACAAAGGTCCATATAGTCAAATCTACGTTTGTTTTTTTTTTTTGTAGTCATGTATGGATGTGAAAGTTGGACCATAAAGAAAGCTGAGTGCTGAATAATTGATGCATTTGAACTGTGGTGTTGGAGAAGACTCTTGAGAGTCCCTTGGACTGCAAGGAAATCAAACCAGTCAATCGTAAAGGAAATCAGTCCTGAAGATTCATTGGAAGGACTGATGTTGAAGCAACTTTGGCTACCTGATGCGAAGAACTGACTCATTAGAAAAGACCCTGATTTGGGGAAAGATTGAAGGCAGGAGGAGGAGGGGATAACAGAGGATGAGATGGTTGGATGGCATCACTGATTTGATGGACATGAGTTTGAGCAAGCTCTGGAGGTTGGTGATGGACAGAGAAGCCTGGCATGCTGTGTCCATGGGGTCTCAAAGAGTTGGACACAACTGAGAGACTGAACTGAACTGAAACACTAAGATCAGCAAAGAGCTACAGCAAGATATTGTGTGTCTCATGTAGTGGTAAAGTTAGAGTAGTGTTTGTTATTGTTGATATTGTTTAGTCACCCAGCCATGTCTGACTTTTTTGCAACCCCATGGACTGTAGCTGGCCAAGCTCCTCTGTCCATCTAATTTCCCATCAAAGATACTGGACTGGGTTGCCATTTCCTTCCTTAGGGGATCTTCCCCACCTAGGGATCGAACCTGTGTTTCCTTCATTGCAAGCAGATTCTTTATGCTGAGCCACCAGGGAAGCCTGGTGATATTGTTTAGATACTGATTTAGAAATCAAGCAAGGATAGTGGTAGGACTATGGATAGTGAACACTTCAAGCTTATAGGTTTGACATGAAGAATTTTTTGATTTAATACTGGTGTTGTGGTTACTAAACTTATTTATTTCTGGCACTTAAATGCTGTAGTTTTTCTTTTAATGGAGCTTCAGAATGACTAAGTTTATGAGTTTCTTCTGCATAGTATATATCTTGGGTCCCCATGATCAACGTTAAGAGTTATGAAGTACAGGTATTATGAGCCATTATTTTTCTATTGGGAAACTGAGACATAAAAGAAATGTAAATGTTTTATCCCAGACTCTTCCAGAAAGTAGAATAATCATGGCCTCTAGTGATTGGCAGCATGTGCTAGAGTTTCCCTACCTGAGCTGCTCACATTTAACCTTCGCATAAAACAGAAAGCAGCAGTCACTGCTTAGGATTCTCCAGACTTTACATTTTTAACCATATTTGTTTACTTTGATTTAGGACATTTAGATAAAACAAACACTCAGACAGAAAGACACACCCACTCCACAAGCACAGTGAGAATTAGCCTAAAATCCTTGTCTTCTTTTCGACTTTATCTATGCCGGTAATAAAAGCTCTCCTCCCCTGCACATTTCCTGGCCATGCTATGTTAGGACAAAAAGCAATTCCCTAGTAACTGAAGACTCCAATGACCTTGATTTTAACATGAACAAAGTAGCGTTCAGTAAGTCGCCCAAATGACTACTGCATATTAAGGTACCCCAAATTTTCTACTCCAGAGAGTCCAATGTCCTTATGATTTAATGAGCAAGTCAAAGTTGACTGGCCCATCCTGATTTTCACTTATGCTTTTCTATTGTGCATGGTTCATTTCACATTACCCAACTTTGTGCAGAACTAATCTTAAGGGGTGTATACTATTCTGATGAACTTTCTAGACTTCCCAAATTAGAGAATATTTATATTATTTTCTAATTTTTATTATGCACCAGTTTTGACCTACATTCATGCATATGAGGTTTGCATATAAGATAATTTTTGAGGTACACTTTCCAAAAACTAATGGATCAAAGGAGTTTTAAGGCTTTTGATTCATATTGTCAAAATGCTTCCAAAAATGTTCTATTGAGCCTCTTGCCTGCCAGAAATGCACTTCCCAAATCCCTCTGTAGCTATGAGAATCTGCAGGGAGCTCAAACTGGTGCTCTGTGACGACCTAGAGGGATGGGACGGGGTAGGGGGTGGGATGGGGTGGGAGGTGGGAGGGAGGTTCAGGAGGGAGGGGACATACATATACCTATGGTTGGTTCATGTTGATGTATGGCAGAAACCAACACAGTATTATAAAGCAATTATCCTCCAACTAAAAATAAATAAAACTTGTGTGGATTTGACTTGCTTTTCCTCCGGACTTTTATCCTGAAATGTATCTGGTCTTCAATTATGTGTTGGTTCAGAGTAGACGGTGCACACAGACTTGAGGTGTTTCTTTCCCTTAAGCTGCATTTCCTGGTCCTATTTCTTGCGGTCACTTCCCAGAAATGATTTCATTCAAGACTGCCCCCATGTTGATGTATAAAGTCACTGAGTTTTTCTTCTTCTAATCCCCTTAATTCTTTTGATTTGCTGGATGATTGAAAACAAAAGGAATGAATAGCTGACACACAGGAGGTCACGCATGTTTCAAATGACGTTTCCCCTGTGTAAAGCTGGGTGATTATAGGCTTGGCTCATTCCATCTCCATTCCAAATGGTTTTGTGCATGGCAGCAGTGGTGTCTGGTTCAACCACTGCCTTGACCAGGCTGCTGGTCAGAATTAGGCTTAGTTCTGTGCTGCTTTTTCAGGCTGTGTTTAGAATTAGCAGATCAGAAAATTGAAACAGTGTGCACATCAAAGACCAGATTCCTTTAGAAAGTCACAGGTTGATTTGCATTTTCTCCTCTCCCTGTCTTATTTTTAGGAAGCCAAAACATGTTTGGTGCTCATCACAAGAAAAATAAGTGTAACTAGGTGAGTGGATGGATGTTCACTAAACTTACTCTGATAATCTTTTTGTAGTACGTCGTTGTTGTTGTTTCGTTGCTAAGTCATGTCCGACTCCTTGCACCCCATGGCCTATATAGCCCCCCAGGCTCCTCTGTCCATGGGATTCTCCAGACAAGAATACTAGATGGGTTCCATTATCTTCTCCAGGGGATCTTCTCACCCAGGAATCAAACCTGCATCTCCTGCATTGACAGGTGGTTTCTTTACTGCTAAGCCAGCAGGGAAACACTTTGTAGTATTCTGCTGTGCTGTGCTTAGCCACTCAGTCAGGTCCAATTCTTTAAGACCTCATGGACTGTAGCCCCCCAGGCTCCTCTGCCCATGAGGATTACCCAGGCAAAAATACTGGAGTGGGTTGCCATGCTCCCCTCCAGGGGATCTTCCCAACCCAGAGATCGAACCCAGGTCTCCCACATTTCAGGCAGATTCTTTACAGTCTGAATCAACAGGGAAGCCCAAGAATACTGGAATGGGTAGCCTATCTCTTCTCCAGGAGAACTTCCAGACCCAGGAATTGAACTGGGGTATCCTGCATTGCAGGCAGATTCTTTACCAGCTGAGTTACCAGGAAATCCCTTTGTAGTATATACACATATTAAATCATTAGGTTGCACACTTTTAACTTATGGTACATTATGCCAATTATATCTTAATTAAAAATAAATTAAGAAATGCTTGGTGCTTTGAAAAAGAGACATGGGACTTAAAAACACAGCATGGCCAAAAAGAAATTTAACATGTGATTTAAGCTCCCATCTCTTTTTCTGAGTTTCATTTTTTCCTTTTTAATAAGAATCTTTGAAGAACTTACTGAAGACTGAGAGCAATGGTACAAGATACAAAGCCTCCTTAGAAGCCAAATCTGTGTCAGTAACACATATATTTTGGATCTTGGGTCACCTGTGCCTTCTACAGCCATCTATCCATGCACTCATGCACTCGTTCATTCATAAAATAGACACCTATTTTTCATTACACGCCAGTACCATGCTGAGCACAACTGATTCAAGACTAAAAGCAAGATGAGTCTTAATCCCATGAGTATGAAATCCAAGGAAAAGGCAGATCAATTTGTGATTAGCTATCATATAAAAACTTGCAGAAGTACTAACAGCTTGGATTCCCGCCACTTGTGAAAATAGTGAAAAAACAAACAAGCAACACAAAAATGTCAAGGATATTATAAACCACCATTATACTCTTAACTGCATATTTACAATGTTAATTGTCTGCATTTTAACAAAAATGGCTTTCACTCAACAGTAAATAAAAACTTGTGGGGGATGCCTTTTTTTCCCCTTTCCTTTTGCTTCTGTTTCATTCCCATCAACATATCATTCCATTTTCTTGAATTCTCTTTTCTGAAAAATGTCACAAAATCATTCAAGGCAAGTTCAGTTTACTGTGGAATATCCTAATGGGTTTGATGCCTGGGTCGGGAAGATCCCCAAGAGAAGAAAATGGCAACCCACTCCAGGATTCTTGCTTGGAGAATCCCATGGACTGAAGAAGCAGAAGAGCTACAGTCCATGCGGTTGTAAAGAGTTGACACAACTTAGTGACTGAGCACAAGCACAAAAGTATTAGGACTTGGTGGTCCAGAGATGGGGTCTATGAGTCTTGATAAGAGAAGGATATTGTCTCTCTTTGACTCATTCCACTCAGCTTTGATTATAAACCTCTTGGATGGATTTTTCTGTGGCAGAAAACTGAGTGTCAGTTGTTGGCTTGGGAAACCAAGCGGCAGGAGTGTCTCCAAGCATGGAGACTTTTCTCTGTAATGTGGACCTGCTGCTGCTGCTAAGTCGCTGCAGTCCTGTCCAACTCTGTGTGACCCCACAGACAGCAGCCCAACAGGCTCCCCCGTTCCTGGGATTCTCCAGGCAAGAACACCGGAGTGGGTTGCCATTTCCTTCTCCAATGTATGAAAGTGAAAAGTGAAAATGAAGTCACTCAGTCATGTCTGACTCTTAGCAACCCCATGGACTGCAGCCTACCAGGCTCCTCCGTCCACGGGAGTTTCCAGGCAAGAGTACTGGAGTGGGGTGCCATTGCCTTCTCCAATGTTGACCTAGTTTTGCCAAAATTCTCACCTAACTAGTGTTGCAGTGGTTAATGACCTGAATAATCACAGATTCCCTTGTTTAGATCTATGAAGGGAATGGCTACCCACTGCAGTACTTTGTTGGCTCTGATGGTAAAGAATCTGCCTGCAATGTGGGAGATGTGAGTTCAGTCCCTAGGTCGGGAAGATCCCCCAGAGAAGGGAATGGCTACCCACTCCAGTATTCTTGCCTGAAGAAATCCATGGACAGAGAAGACCGCAGTCTTGGTGGACTACAGTCAGTCCATGGGGTTGCAAAAAATCAGCCATGACTAAGCAGCTAACATGCCCTAAGTATCCTAAGAATACCCACAAAAACAAAAGTTTTTTTTCCTCCATTTCAAAAATTATGCATGGTATGGTTTAGACAGACTTGACTAAAATCAGTTCCATATGGCCCCAACCATTGTTATTCATCACTATATCCTCAAGAGTTAACAGGCCCTGGCACATGGTGGATATCTAATCAGTACTTTTGGAATCAGTAATGAGGAGGTACATTAATACATTTTCCTGATTAGTGAAGAATTTTAAAAATGCACCCACCTTGCTGTTGTGGATGGAATCCATCACTTTGACAGGACTTTCCACGTTGTCACATGTGGCTCACCAGGGAAGGCAGCTCCTCCCAGAGTGCCGAGATGACTTTCATCATCTCATTCCCATGAACTATGGCCCTAGGAAATATTTGGAATGCATAGAAGTTTCTTTCCTCGGAGCAGTCCTTTGTTTCAGATAGCCTTAGTTTGTTCTTTATTAATTTTTATTGAAGTATAGTTGCTATACAGTGTTGTGATAGATTCTACTGTACAGCAAAATGAATCAGTTATATATATATATATATATATACACACACACACACATACACATATAACCACTCTCCTTCTTTTTATTTCCTTCCATTTAAGTCACTACAGTACAGTAAGTTGGCTTCCCTGATGGCTGAGACTGTAAGGAATCTGCCTGCAGTGCAGGAGACCCCGGTTCAATCCCTGGGTCAAGAACATCCCCTGGTGAAGGGAATGGCAACCCACTCCAGTATACTTGCCTGGAAAACTCCATGGACAGAGGAGTTTGGCGAGGCTACGACCATGGGGTCATATAGAGTCAGACACAGCTGAGTGACTAACACATGCACACACACACACAGGGCGTTGAGTTCCCTGTGCTCTACAGTAGGTTCTTCTAGTTATCTATCTTATACAAAGTATTAATAGTGCATACGTGTCAATCACAATTTCCCAATTCCTCCTGCCCTCCCCCATAGACTTAGTTTTTACACCTTCTTGGTGAAATAGTAATAATAATTCTTCCTTTTTTCTATTATGAATGCAAACCAGACTCTGTGAAATACACATCTCTAGCCACGCCAACTATCTGTCTTTGACAAAACTGAACTCTTTCTTAACTTGGAGTTTGGGGATTATATTTCCCTCCATTTGGAATACTTCCCCAGTTCTTTTTTTTCTTTTTCCCTTCCATGGTCAACCTCTATCATTTATGTAGGTTTCCCATTAATTGTGATTTCTTCTGAGACAGTTACTTCCTTTTCTATGTGTTACACTCCCATATAATTTAAATCAATATGTTTTATTTTCATCTTTATTAAGTTCAAGAAATTTTATTTTATTTTTCTTGCTGCACATCATGTAGTATCTTTTTCTATGATCCAATGGATGTTCAGAGATCAAATGCCAACCTCTGTTGAATTATAGAAAAAGAAAGAAAATTCCAGAAAAACATCTACTTCTGCTTCATCGATCATGCTAAATCCTTTGCATGGATCACAACAAACTGTGAAAAATTCTTAAAGAGATGGGAATACCATACCAGCCTACCTGTCTCCTGAGAAACCTGTATGCAGGTCAAGAAGCAACAGTTAGAACCAGACATGGAACAACGGACTGTTTCAAAATTGGGAAAGGAGTACTTCAAGGCTGTATCTTGTCACCCTGCTTATTTAACTTTATGCAGAGTACGTCATGCAAGACACCAGGCTGGATAAAGCACAAACTGGAATCAAGATTGCCAGAAGAAATATCAGCAATCTCAGATATGCAGATGACACCTCCCTTATGGCTGAAAGTGAAGAGGAACTGAGGAGCCTCTTAATGAAAGTGAAAAGGAGAGTGAAAAAGCTGGTTTAAAACTCAACATTCAGAAAAATAAGATCATCTGGTCTTGTCACTTCATGGCAAATAGATGGGGAAACAATGGAAACAGTGACAGACTATTTTGTTGGGCTCCAAAATCACTGCAGATGGTGACTGCAGCCATGAAACTAAAAGATGCTTGCTCCTTAGAAGGAAAGCTATGACAAACCTAGAAAAGTGAAAGTGAAGTCACTCGGTCGTGTCCAACTCTTTGCGACCCCATGAACTACATGTAGCCCACCAGGCTCCTCTGTCCATGGGATTTTCCAGGCAAGAACACCGGAGCAGGTTGACATTTCCTTCTCCAGGGGATCTTTCTGACCCAGGGATCAAACCCGGGTCTCGCGCATTCCAGGCAGACGCTTTACCCTCTGAGCCACCAGGAGACATCACTTTGTCAACAAAGATCCATAAAGTTAAAGCTATGGTTTTTTCAGTAGTCATGTACCATAAAGAAGTCATGGACCATAAAGAAGGCTGAGCATTGAAGAACTGATACTTTTGAACTGTGGTGTTGGAGAAGACTCTTTGAGAGTCCCTTGGCCTATAAGGAGATCAAACTTCCTCTAAGGAAGTCAGCCCTGAATAGTCATTGGAAAGACTGATGCTGAAACTAAAGCTCCAATACTTTGACCACCTGATGTGAAAAGCTGACTCACTGGTGCTGGGAAAGATTGAGAGCAGGAGCAGAAGTGGGCAACAGGGGATGAAATGGTTGGATGACATCATCGACTCAGTGGACATGAGTTTGAGCAAGCTCCAGGAGACAATGAATGACAGGGAAGTCTGGCATGCTGCTGTCTATGGGATCACAGAGAGCTGGACATGACTGAATGACTGAAGGACAACTTGTAAGATCTTAGTTCCCCAACCAGAGATCAAACCCACAGCCCCTGCAGTGGAAGCACATTCTTAACCACTGCACCACCAGGGAAGTCCTGAGAAAGCTATTCCTGATTGAAGTGTCCCTCTACTGCATATCCCAATCACTACCTATATTCTGACTCCATTTCCTTTAATCAAAATCATCCACATAAATTTTCTGTCCTATTTACTGCTGAATCCCCAGTGTCAGCCTGACAGAAAAGGAAAAAAAAAAAAAATCAGTGATTATTTGTCAAATCATTTAACAAATGGATGGATTTAAGAAATACATCAGGTGACCTGAATATCCCTTCCTACTCTTAGAATCTTTGGTAACCTGATGCATCAGATAGAATTCTATGCAACTTTTCTATGTAATGGGGGTCAGTTGGGGCAGTGTCCAGACTTCAGATTTCATAGGCTTTATGTGAAAAGCTGAAAGATAGTGATCTGGAATCACTGAAAGTATGTTGCTTACTTATAGGCTGAGAATTTGAGAAGGTACATGGATTTGCTGCCCATTTTTCCCAAATTGGAGAAAGATGATTGGTTAAAAATTGCCTTTATTCAGAAGCCTGCACTGATCAGCAAGATTTACTGACAGCTGTTAGGAGTCTAAAGTAGAAATTCCTGCAAACAATAACAAGATTGATAATGAAATATTGATCGGGGTACACATTGCAGGGCAATTCTATGCATTTCCTTGTGGAAGCCAGAGCATCCTCAGACTGTAAAGAGGGTCTGGATTGGCATCGGCAGCCCCAGCGTTTCTTTTCTGATTGTGATGCTTATTTAGAACTGTCCACAGAGTGCGACTATTTCTCATTTTCTCTGGACTCTTAGGATCTCATTTTTTTTTTTTTTTTTTACCTTTTTCTCTCATCCTCTCTCCTTAAATCTGGCTTTGAGAATGGGCGTGTGTAGCTTGGGAAAGGATTGTGCAAAGCGAACTTTGAAATCAATTCATCAGGCTAGTTCTGTTGCAGCAGCTACACAGTTCAGGGATGACTGCAGATCGCTCAGCCATCACCGACATCAGAGAGTACTTCCTCCTCTTTTTCTCCTGCTTATGCCCACCCGAACCCTGAACAGATGGAGCTCTTTTGCACAATGTCAGATGGCACAGCCTTTTGGCTGGAGAGATGATCAGAAAGCCCTGGTGCTGCAAATCCTTTTACCTCTTTGCCAAACAGATAATTCACAGGCATCATAAGTATGGTCAAAGTAACTATACTTACTCCAACAAAAATTAATTAAAAAAAAAGAAGTATAGGCTATCACCAACTATCTCTTTAACTTATTCATGCTCCTGTTTCTGTTGACACCTGAACAATGTGTAATCTGAGGATACAAAGAGATAAATTCCTTCTCATAGCCCAGTATGACCTTATCTTAACCAAAATGATAAAATATGCTAAGTAATCTTACTATGGTAATTATTTTATGATATATATATATATATATATATATATATATGCCTATCAAATCATCAGGTGATATACCTTAAACTTATAAAATGTTACCTGCCAACTATATCTCAACAAAGCTGGAAAAATAAATAAATAACACACACACACACACACACATACACACATATACAAGTGTGTGTATATGTGAACAAGTAATAAGAAAAAGTAAAAATACCCAATTAATAAATGGACAAAATAATTTATCAGATTACTATCAAAAGAAGTTACTAACTGGTCAATAAGCATATGTAAAAAAAAGTCAAACCATTATCATTATGGACATGAAAATAAAACTATACTGAAGAATGAAAATACTATTGCAGAGGATTAGGAACAACTGGAATTATACATTGTGAATTGGCTAAAATAATTTAGAAAATGAATACATGGTGTATATTAAAATCAAACAGCTGCTTAACCAATGGCCCATTGATTCGATACTCCTAGGTATATTCCCAAGGGAAAAATTAGGACATAAGTCTACCAAAAGACATATTCAAGAAGATTCATGGCAACTAGATTTATTACAGCCCAAATCTGGAAACAACCCAAATACCCATCAACAGGAAGATGGGTAAATAAATTGTGTTTTACTCTCTCGGTGAAATGTTACCTACTCAGCAATAGAAAGAGACAAGTCTTGACCCACTGGAATAGCGTGGATAAATCTCACAGATGTAACGATGAAAGAAAAATGATAGACAACAGCAGAGAATATATTGTTTGTTTCCAGTAATATGACATTTAAAAGTACAGAAGAAATCGATTGGGGGGATAGAAATAATAATATTTGTTGCCATTTGGCAGAGGGCAGTTTTTGCTGTGGAGCAGCACAGGTGAGCCTCTTAGGTGCTAGAGACGATCTTATTTTGACCTAGCTTGAGATTACACAATTGCACTGATAAGTACATATTCAGTGAGCTGTATGCTTACATTTGTGCAGTTTGTGTGTTATACCTCAGTGAAAATGACTAAATGCAACGAGATGACATTTTGGATTAGGTCAAACATGTTACGACCTGAATTGGTCCTTCGGGTATTCTTTATGATGTTCCAAAGCCCCCAATCAGAACAGCCTAGGCAGAAGCACCAGTCTGCCCTTTTGCTTAGAATGGTATATAAATCAAGTGAGTATATACTATGCTAAAAAACAATGACCAAGATAAAGAAGGATTTCTGTATTATTTTCCCTGAAAATGTGAAGACTGAACATTTTCTTTCAGCAGCAAGATAGACCTCAATCAATTACCATCAAAATACTCTATGATTTCAGGTCTTTTCCCAAGAAGCTGACTTCAAGTGGTCAAAAAAGTCTCTGTAGATTTATAGTTATGTCATTCAGGGCCACCAATTAGAGGTGCTATAGAAGGACGATTTTAATATTACATGCAAGACCTAAATACCAAAAAAATAAACTTTTGTGAAATCAGGAACTAGCATTGGCTTGGGAGTCGGAGACCTGTAGTCTAAACTTCACTTTGATATTAAAACCAACTACATAATCTTCAAAGATTTATACCTTCTTTGAGCAATCTCACTCTCCTGAAAAATGCAGAAATATTTTTTCTTTTTCCTAAATGGCAGAATTAGTTTTCCAGATTATTTTAATTTAAAAATGTGCATTAAGGTCTGTTCCTGTTGATGGTGAGATGGCACAAAGGCCAAAGCACTGTCCTTCTGCCCCCATTTCTGTCCTCCATGGTCTCCTGAGAGCCAAGGAAAATAGTTGGAAAAGCGCTGGAAGTAGATAAAATCTAACTATGGCATTGGAAGATGAAAGGGAAATCTCAAAGGCATCTCCCGGATAGGCTTGCTTATCGCTTTGAATTTTAGTCAGTGATTCTGTTTTAGCCACTGTGCTCAGAAGCGGTGATATTATTCCTTTTCATGTTCATAGAGATCCTGGGTTGCAGTGTGCCTGCTACCTTCAGCCTCACAGGAGACACTGCACAGGAAGAGGAATCCTATAATAGAAGATGAAACAGATCTTAGAAGTCTTCCATTTTTTCACCCTTCTACTTCCTGGCACTCTCTTCTAGAACTTTCTGTGCCACCCTCTCATAGTACCCGTGGCCCCTTAGTCACGGCCCTCTGGATCAGTGTGTATTCTCTCTCAAGGATCTAATTACTTTGGGCAAAAAGATCTTGCTAGCAGTGTTAACTCTGATTCCAGGAATAAGAGAATAAAATAGAATAGTAGAGTGGAAAGAATTCTGGAGGCAGCCATCTTTGATCTTGGCTTTGCTGTGTGGTCTTGGCAAAGATAATACATTTCTCTGAGCCACTTGCATCATTTGCAAAATGGCCATAATAAACTCCTTGTAGAATGCTGTATGGAGTAAAGTAAGTATCTATGAAGTGCTTAATATACTTGGCACATAGCCTTTATTACAAAAAATGATGGCTATAATAGATTGAACTAACATAGACTAACTTGTGCAATTGGACCATTTTAAGCTTTCCACGGTCATTTTATTAAATATATTAGAGAGACTATCAGCCCTCTGAGTCATGGTTTTCTGAAAGCATGATAGAATAATTTTTCTGGGGACTGGGAGTTTGCCAGTAGACCCCTTAATCTTAAGGGCATCTCAATCTTTGGGGTTGCTAGGGGAACACAACTCCTAAATGCAAGATTGTCATCAGGCAGTTTTACCAAAAGCTGCAATGAAAAACATGATTGTGGACATGAACTTGAAGGACATCCTGTACTTCTGTGATTCCTGCCAATCATTTAATTTTGCCTCCATTAAACAATCCTGCGAGCATGGAGGTGTACACTACTCTCACCTGCAGAATCATTCTTCAGGGAATCTCAAAATCCCTTACCAATTCCTCACTGAGTAAGGAAAAAGACATTCAATGTAGATTACATTTTCTGGACCTCATCATCTCACTGTCATTAAGGTGGACTGAAGGAAGTAGCATGAACTCCTGACATAACAGGTAACCAGATTGAGACAACTACAAACTTACAAGCTCTGCAAGGAAAACTGGGACAAATTAAGCAATGGCCCTTAGCCTCAGGTTCCACACAAGTTAAAGGGAAATTATGATGTTTCAAACCTAATCTTAAAGGTTAAAGGATAACTGGCACACGGTGATAGTTCAGTAAACATTAGTACTTAATTGTCAAAGACAGAGAACTGACCGAAAATCTGGATATCTGGGAAATAGTCTTGATTTTTTCCATATACTACGTAAGGTTACTTATCCATTTTCACTTTGGTTTCTTTGCCTATTAAAAAGTAGGGGACGTTGGATTAAATAATCTCAAAGATTATTTTTTTTTATTCTAAACTTTAAGTTCATCAAAACAAAGGATGCTTCCATGTTTTAGAAAAACAATTCTTCAAGAACTCTGCTCTATCTGGAATTTTCTCATTTGAAATAGGCATCTGAATATGGCCTTAGGGAAAAAAAGACATGTAAGCTAAATGTAATGAATGCCTCAATAAATCAGTTCACTACTCAATAAATATATCTTTGCCATCGAACATACAAATATGGCCTGGTTATCTAAATCACTTGCTTAGCAAGTCATGATGCTTGATAAAGTTGGGGATGTAAAGATTGTTTCCAGAGGAAAAATGGATCTACAAATGGAAAATTAGAAGCTAATATTGGCCACAGGACTGGAAAAGTTCAGTTTGCATTCCAATCCCAAAGAAAAGCAATGCCAAAGAATGTCCAAACTACTGCACAATTGCACTCATCTCACATGCTAGTAAAGTAATGCTCAAAATTCTCCAAGCCAGGCTTCAACAGTACCTGAACCATGAAATTCCACATGTTCAAGCTGGATTTAGAAAAGGCAGAGGAATCAGAGATCAAATTTCCAACATCTGTTGGATCATAGAAAAAGCAAGAGAGTTCCAGAAAAACATCTACTTTTGCTTTATTGACTATGCTAAAGCCTTTGACTGTGTGGATCACAGCAAACTGTGGAAAATTCTGAAAGAGATGGGAATACCAGAACACCTGACCTGCCTCCTGAGAAATCTGTATACAGATCAAGAAACAACAATTAGAATTGGACATGCAACAAGAGACTGGTTCCAAATTGGGAAAGGAGTACGTCAAGGCTGTATATTGTCACCCTGCTTATTTAACTTATATGCAGAATGCATCATGAGAAATGCTGGGCTGGAAGAAGCACAAACTGGAATCAAGATTGCCGGGAGAAATATCAATAGCCTCAGATATGCAGATGACACCACCCTTATGGCAGAAAGTGAAGAGGAACTCAAAAGCCTCTTGTTGAAAGTGAAAGACGAGAATGAAAAAGTTGGCTTAAAGCTCAACATTCAGAAAACTAAGATCATGGCATCTGGTCCCATCACTTCATGGCAAACAGATAGGGAAACAATGGAAACAGTGAGAGACTTTATTTTGGGGGGCTCCAAAATCACTGCAGATAGTGACTGCACCCATGAAATTAAAAGATGCTTCTCCTTGGAAGAAAAGCTATGACCAACCTAGACAGCATATTAAAAAGCAGAGGCATTACTTTGCCAACAAGGGTCCATCTAGTCAAAGCTACGGTTTTTCCAGTAGTCATGTACGGATGTGAGAGTTGAACTATAAAGAAATCTGGGCACTAAAGAATTGATGCTTTTGCATTGTGGTTTTGGAGAAAACTCTTGAGAGTTCCTTGGACTGCAAGGAGATCCAACCAGTCAATCCTAAAGGAAATCAATCCTGAATATTTATTGGAAGGACTGATGTGGAAGCTGAAACTCCAATACTTTGGCCACTTGATGTGAAGAACTGACTTTGGAAAAGACCCTGGTGCTAGGAAAGATTGAAGGTGGGAGGAGAAGAGGATGACAGAGGTTGAAAGGTTTGGATGGCATCACCGACTCAATGGACATGAGTTTGAATAAGCTCAGGGAATTGGTGATGGACAGGGAAGCCTGGCATGCTGCAGTCCATGGGATGGCAAAGAGTTGAACACAATTGAGAGACTGATCTGAACTGACCTGATTCTTGAAAGACGAGATAGTGAAACAGGCATATGGGGAAGTCAAAGACTCAAAGACAAAAATTAAAAAAAAAAAAAAAAAGGAGTATCCAGGGCTACTGATAAAAAAAAAAAAAATGCCTACAGATAGATATGAGACAAAGGAGGTAACCTGTGAGAACTCAGGGACAGTACAGGCTATGTCAAAAGACATACGGATGAGAGGGAAGAACACTAGGATCAGTAAGAACCTACTGACTACCAGGCGTTTTCACATGCTTGATACCAGAACAATCCAATTTTAGTAGGAGGAATCTCCTCCTAAATCAATAGGATCAATAGGATGATGTGACTTGCCTACAAGAATGCAGCTAGTAACTGGTTGGGCTAGAATTTTAACTCAGGCTTTTCTACCTATAAAACCCATAAATTGTCTTTGGTATGGTATGCCTGTATTTAGGTACTCCTGTTTGAGCAAGCTCTGGGAGTTGGTGATGGACAAGGAAGCCTGGAGTGCTGCAGTCCATGGGGCTGCAAAAGTCAGACAGGACTGAGCAAATGAACACAACTGAACTTCGCTTTATTCATTCAACAGTAGCAGGCAGTGGGATTAGAGTGCTATACAAAGCAGAAACTATTCCAACACTCCCAGAACTTACTGTCTGACAGAAAAGAGATCCAAAATTAAATAAATAAATAAAAACCATTCTGATAAATTGTAATTTAATAAGTTTATAAATTTTCATGTATAATTAAATAAATATGTGTATAGAGAATTTTGGAGAATGAAGGAAACAAGTAAGATGCTGAGACAAAGCATAAAGTGTGTTTTGAACAGAACTTACTTTCGAAAGAGGGGCTGTATGCAGGGATCCCACTCCTGGGTACATATCCAGACAAAACTACAGTACAAAAAGATACATGTACCCAAATGTTCATGGGCTTCCCCAATGGCTCAGCAGTAAGAATCCTGCAATGCAGAGATACAGGTTCAATCCCTGGGTTGGGAAGATCCCCTGGAGGAAGGCATGGCAACCCACTCCAGTATTCTTGCTGGGAAAATCTCATGGGCAGAGGAGCTTGGCAAGCTACAGTTCATAGGGTCTCAAAGAGTTGGACATGACTGAAGCAACTGAGGAGCAGCAGCAGTGTTCAAAGCAGTACTATTTATGAGAGCCAAAACATGGAAGCAACTTCAGTGTCCTTCAACAGATGAGAGGATAAAGAAGGTGTGGCACATACATACAGTAGAATACTACTCAGCCATAAAAAGGATAAAAGCACGCCTTCTACAGTAACGTGAATGGACCTAGAGATTATCATAGTAAGTGAAGAAAATCAGACATAAAAAGACAAATGATATCACTTATATATGGAATTTTTTTTAAGTTACAAATGAACTGATTTACAAAACAGAAATAGATCCACAGATATAGAACAGAAACTTATGGTTACCAGAGAGGAAATGGCAGGGAGGGATAACTTAGGAATTTGGAATTAACATATACACAATACTATATATAAAATAGATAAAAACCAAGTGTCTACTATAAAGCACTATATAGCACTTGTTCTGTTGCTCAGTCATGTCCAACTCTTTCCCATGGACTGTAACCTGCCAGGCTTCTCTGTCCATGGAATTTCCCAGGCAAGAATACTAGAGCCGGTTGCCGTTTCCTTCTCCAGGGGATCTTCCCAACCAGGTGATCAAACTGAGGTCTCCTGCTTGGGAGATGGATTCTTTACTACTGAACCACCAGGGGAGCTCACTATATAGGAGTACTGTATTAAATATTTTATATTCAATATCTGTTAATAACTTATAAGGGAAAAGAATCTGGAAGAGAATATATAGATAGGTAGATACCTGAATCATCTAGGTGTACAGCTAAAACTAACCCAAGATTGTAAATCAACTATACCTTAATTTAAAAAAAAGAAAGAAGGCTCGTATGTGTCCTGTTGGTGGAGGTGAGATCAAAGTGGAAAGCTGAAGGATAAGGAAAAAACAGCCTTACAAAGAACAGGGAGAAGAACATAAACTTGATACTTTTCTTTTTTTTTTTTTTGCTATAAAACAAGCAGGTAAGATCGGCTACATCAAGATTCTACAAAGCTTTAGGATGTGGGTAGCTTGAGGGCATTTAAAAAAAAGATCACATAAAACTGCATAGGTGTTCTAATAGTGAGTGGTGCTAAATCGGTTCCTTCCTCCTTTTTTCTTTTTCTTTTGTTCTTACCTTCATTCATTCATTCATTCTTATTTTTATTCGTTTTTTTCTTTTTAAAAAAATTTCCATTTAGTTACTTAGGTGAAAAAAATTTAATGGTTAATCTTTTATCTTATATTCAGGAGTGTGTTGGACAATAATCTCCCATGTGCTGTGTTAGTCGCTCAGGTGTGTCCGACTGCAGCACCATGGACTGTCGCCCACCAGGCTCCCCTGTCCATGGGGATTCTTCACACAAGAATACTGCAGTGGGTAGCTATCCCTTCTCCAGGGGATCCTCCCAACCCAGGGATCGAACCTAGGTCTCCTGCATTGCAGGCAGATTCTTTACTGTCTGAACCATCCTCATGACCTACTTAAAAAAACAAGGTTGGATTGAGACTCAAATGTCATAATATTTAAGTGGCAATTTAAGTGGTTAAGTATCCACACTGAAACATGTTGATGGTTCTAGAATCTGGATCAGAGCTGTGGGGCTCAACCTGTGGTCCTGTTTTATTGAACATTTTCATCCAAGATTTGCATAGAATCACAAAAAATGTGATTATGGTTGGATGGGTAAACTACAGTTGTGACAGAAAAAAAAATTCAAATACTTTAAGTTGTTATATGCTGTGTTAACCAAAATAATAAGAATAAAATGGAAAGTATGAAAATGCCTATATTCATTAAAATGATTGAGTTTACAAATGCAGATGTAGAGAGATTGGCTTGAGGGCAGTTCATGTGAGTGCTGGGAGTCGAAGTTGTCACAGCTTAAACGAGTCAACTGTGCTGGAAGGTTCCTAAGTGAAACCTCCACGGGTAAGACTTCTATAACCTGCCCTGGTCAGAGCCCATTGTGCTCAGATCTGACCCCTCCCTTGAAGACCAATGTGAAAAAGTAGAATTGATCCAGAGGAGAGTAGCTTTGGCCTCAGCCATTCAACTACATGAATGCTATTTCCACTTAGTGCATATAAATATACCTCTGTTCCTTTCAGTTGTAATGTTTTGCCTCCTGAATTTTGTATGTTGGATCCTTTTTGGAATCTAGGTTTAAATGTAAAAGCAGCTTCCTCAGAGCACGTCTATTATCAAAAACTACTGGCCTCATTCCCTGCCCACCCCAGTCACCCACTGGCACGTTACCCTACTTTATTTTCTTCATTTTGCATGTATCTCTTTGAAAATATCATTTTATGTGTTTTTTGTTGTTGTTGTCTAGTCACTAAGTCATGTCTAACTCTTCTCTCTCCCCATGGAAGCCCTCCAGGCTCTTCAGTCCATGGGATTTCCCAGTCAAGAATACTGGAGTCTGTTGTGATTTCCTCCTCCAGGGGAATCTTCCCGACCCAGGTATCTAGCCTGCATCTCCTGCACTGCAGGCGGATTCTTTACCACTGAGCCACACTGGAAGCCTTTTTGTGTGTTTAGGTATCTAAATTCTAAGACATTCTAATTTTCCTTAGAAATGGAAGTATGAAGACAGGGCTTCATTTATCTTGGCTTTCCCTAGGCTACCAAACAGAAAGCCTCAAAATAAATTTGCTTGAAGGACTGACTCCCCTGGTGGTCCCATAGTTAGGACCCCACCCTTCCAATGTAGGGGTCAAGTGTTCAGTCCCTGATAGGGGAACTAAGATCCCACATGCTGCATGGCACAGCCAAAAAATACCAAAATTTGTTTGGAAAGGAATCATGTCAAGAAAAACAGAGATAAACTGCTAAATTTAAACTGGAATAAAGGACTAAATTTAAACTGGAGAAGGAAATGGCAACCCACTCCAGTATTCTTGCTTGGAAAATCCCATGGACAGAGGAGCTTGGCAGGCGATGGTCCCTGGGGTCACAATAGTCAAGATGACTTAGTGACTAAACTGCTAAAGTAAAGGACTATAGCAGAGTTGCCTGCAACTCGATGAAGCACCATCAAGGGAAACAGAGAGACCCATGGTGTAGAACTTACGCCAGAGGCACATTTAGGACTAATAAGTAGAACTTAAGGAGTCTCATTTTTGGCTCAAAATTAGGAACAGCTTCCTGTTAATCTGACCAATCTGGCAACATTATTAGCAGAATGAAGTTGTGAAAGAGTCCAATTGTATACAAACAACCAGAAATTGCCTAGCTGTGCACTGAAGAAATCGCACAGTCACACCCTGGATAAGTAGGAGGCTGAACTAAACGATGTCTAAAGCCATCTTTAGTTGGAAGCATTTATGTATCTGTAACATCTGTAAAGATCCAGACAAGCATTTGCTTTATTCTGTTATTGAACCAAGGAGGAACTCCAGCTGCAGTAAAGAGCTTAGAACAAAAGCTTAGAACTGAGCTGAGCTCAATTCACTTAAGATATTTATTTTTATTATTCTCTTATGTTACCAGTTTCACAAGCATAAAGGAGAAAAAAAAAAAAAAACAAGTTGGGGAGGGGAGTCTCATTTATGAGACCAAGATTCCAACATGCCGTTAAGCAGAGACCCTAATTATTAATTAATAAGACAATTTTCTTAAGACACGTTATTTACCAGATTGGTGGTGTTAATGAGGATGTTTTGCAGCTGATTTAATGCACAGCAATGAGCATTTTTATCACAAAAAGGACAAAATTCCTCTATATAATCAAAGCTCTCGTTAGCAGCAAACTTCTGGTAAGTAATTCCTCATGCCTAAATGGAAGACACGAACACTGCAAAGATCTCTCCCTGGGGAAGTTAAGACTTTGAAGCATGCATTAACATGAGATACTTCCTCAGAAATGCTCTGAGAACTCTACATTTCCATCTTCTACTGACTTCCAATGCGCACATAACAGTACTTACCCACGGGAGCCATCAACTGGACTGGCCCCAGCTAGTTGCTATTTTGTTTGCATAGAAACCTGGGTTCAGGTGATTCCAAAGCACCCTCTGTTGAATATTTCTAAGTAACGCTCTTTACCCATCCCTCCTATTGAACATTAAAATCAGTTAGTGTAGGACCTCCCTGGTGGTCAAGTGGTTAAGAATACACCCATCAACACAAGGGACACCAGTTCGACCCCTGATCCAGGAAGATCCCACATGTCATGGGACAACTAAGCCTGTGTGCCATAACTGCTGAGCCCTCACATCCTAAAGCCCGTGCTCTGCAACAAAAAAAGTCACTGCGAGAAGCCTGTGTCCCACAACTAGCGAGTGGCCCCCGCTTGCTGCAGCTAGAGAAAATCCGAAAGCCCATGTGCAGCAATGAGCACCCAGCACAGCCAAAAATAAATAATTAAGTCAAGGGTGCCATCATTCTCACCCGAGACTTTCACAATATCAGGGTCTACCCCAAGGTATCAATTTCCACGCTTCCCCATTGCCAGTGAGTTGACAGAATGAGAGTGCGAGATTTAGTCGCTCAGTTGTGTCCAACTCTTTGCAGTCCCATGAACGGTAGCCTGCCAGGCTCCTCTGTCCATGGGGATTCTCCAGGCAAAAATACTGGAGTGGGTTGCCATTCCCTTCTCCAGGGGTCTTCCCAACTCAGGGATCGAACCCAGGTCTCCTGCATTGCAGGCAAATTCTTTACTGTCTGGGCCACCATCAGTCTCTCAGCTAATACCAGAAATGTCCAACCCAGGAGGCTCCAAAACCTCAACCATCTGGTCTGTTCATTGTAATCCCATCAGCAGTGACAAGCTCAGGAACACGAGGTGTTGAATCAGTACTCTGGAAGGCTAATTAGAGTTTCTCTGCTCATCTCTTCAGTTTACCTTCTTTTGGCACACATAGGTGGACTTCCTCTAAAATATTTCTGCTTGGACACAACTGTGCCCAGTCACTCAGTTGTGTCCAACTCTTTGTGGGATTGAAGCCCACAAGACTCCTCTGTCCATGGGATTCTCCAGGCAAGAATGCTAGTGCTAGTGTTAAGTTGCTCAGTTGTGTCTGACTCTTTGTGACCCTTTGGACTGTGGCCTGCCAGGTTCCTCTGTCCATGGAGTTTTCCAGGCAAGAACACTGGAGTCCGGTGTCATCTCCTTCTCCAGGGAATCTTCCCAATCTAGGGATCGAATCGCTGTCTCTTGCATCTCCTACATTGGCAGGTGGATTCTTTACCACTAGTGCCATCTGGGAAACCCTGGGCATAAGAAGTAGAAATTATCAAAATATTAGAAGAAACTTACTTCTTAATCTCTGTGAGCATCACTTTAGATGGTAGAGATGAGGAATAGTGTATCATGTAGAGAGTGGGCTAGAAAGTCATAGAGATTAATGTTCAAATTCTAGCTCTGCTCTTTACCTATTGTGAGAACTGGACAAGTTCCTTAGTTTCATAAAGCTTCAATGTCCTTACCTACAAACACAGGATAATGCTGGGGCTTCCCTGCGGCTGAGCAGTAAAGAATCTGCCCACAATGTTGGAGACTTGCAGGAGACGCGTGTTTGATCCGTAGGTTAGTAAAATTCTCTGGAGTAGGAAATGGCAATCCACTCCAGTATCCTTGCCTGGAGAACCCCATGGACAGAGGAGCCTGGTGGGGCTACAGCCCCTGGAGTTGCAAAGAGTCAGATAGAACTGAGTGATTTAACAACTGCCTGGGGCAGTGGTTGAGAATAGGACAGGAGTTCATAAACATGAAGCACTGAGTAAAGTGCAAGTACGCAGGAAGTAACCAGACATTACTATTATTATAATTTTTATAACAAATAATACTGTTAACTATGCTAGCAGCAGTGTGGAAAGGCTCGTGTCTATTTCTAGTGTTGCACATTGGGGTTGCTGTAATACAGAGACTCCGTGACAGTGTTCGTGCCCCTTTCCATTGTAATGTCACAGCACAGTTATTTTTTTTTAAGTTGTCTTACCTGGACCACTGCCTTCTAATGTGGCTTCCACTTTCAATGTCTTCCAATTTATTTATTTATCTTTAAGATTTTTTTTAATGTGGGCCATTTTTAAAGTCTTTATTAAATTTGTTACACTGTTGTGCCGGGAGCCGGCATATTGCATATTGAGTGCATATTGCATATTGCATATTGCATACTGAGTGCAGCACTTTCCACAGCATCATCTTTCAGGATCTGGAATAGCTCAACTGGAATTCTATCACTGCCGGGAGCCAGTGTGAGGAACCCTGCCCATGACAAAGGTCATGAGGAAGGAGGCTCAGCATACGCAAAGGCGGGATTGAGCTTCAGGAGTCCCCCTGGAAATTCTCGAGCATATACCCCCAAAACCAGAGTCTGCCTACTTTCTGCTTTGTGCTTTCACTTACACCTCTGACTTTATGGGGGGCTGTCCCCCACTACTTCTCTGAAAAAAGAGTTAGCTTACAGCTCCAGTTAATAATTCCTGGGTGTGACAGTGTTTCAACCTACAAAGTCCCTTGGAAGTCCTCTAGCCTGCCTGAATAGGTTTTTCTGGCCACATGTGATTGCTCAGAGCCTCCAAACTGTGAGAGGCATGAGATGTTCTAAACTGTCTGAATACAGATTCCTTTGAGCAGTTGAAAGATTGATAAGAAATTGTATTGGTGAAGGGATTTTCACTTGTTGGGCCAATGTTTGCTGCTAAGTCTCCATATCCCTTACCTGCTGTGTCCCTGGCAGTGTATTGATTAATATAATTGGTGTAAGTAGTAGCTTTAATGTTTGTAACCTGGGACCCTTGAGTTAATTCTTTTTCTTGTTATAGCCCACCACACCTTTGCTCTGTAGGAATGCAACTTTATCTAATGCTTTTTGGAGGCTGGCATCTGACTTTAGAATAATCACCTTTAGAGAAAAAGGCCTCCGGGCCAGAAGATGATGCAAATCACCTAAACTTTTGCATATGATAAGTTTGCAGGAAGAAAGCCTGGCTTACTGCATGACTCTACCCCTTCCCCCATTATCCTCTATGCATAACTTAAGGTATAAAAACTACTTTGGAAAATAAAGTGCGGGCCTTGTTCACCGAAACTTGGTCTCACCATGTCGTTCTTTCTCTTACCTTCTGGCTGAATTATTCAGCCTCTTTTCTCCACTGAATTTCCTCACTGAGCTATCCTCATTCTATTACTCTTTATATCCTTAATTAACATTTAATTAAGCAATTGTTTCCTGATCTTCGCCGACGACGTCTCTCCTTCGAATACCCTGGATCAGCCGGGGCTGTTCCCCGGCACTATTGCTTCTGTTTTATGGTTTTATCTTTGGCCACACACCATGTGAGATCTTAGGTCCCCAAAGATGGATTCAACCCACAGCCACTGCGTTGGAAGGTTAAGTCTTAACCACTGGATTGCAAGGAAAGTCCCTCTCTTCCTATTTATCATCCAATTCATTCTTTTCAACACTACTGCAATTATTTCCTTACAGATATTTCTAATTATTCATTTAACACTTGTATCTAGGATATCTTCTAAGGTCTATCAAATAACATTGGATGCCCTTAGTATAACATTTGGGGACCTCTGAATTCTAGACCAGGATGTCTAGCTCTAGGTGAGTGATCACACCATAACTTTATGGCAAATAAATGCGGAAAAGGTGTAAACAGTGATAGATTTTATTTTCTTGAGCTCCAAAATCACTGTGAATGGTGACTGCTGCCAGGAAAGTAAAAGATGCTTGCTCATTGGAAGAAAAGCTATGACAAACCTAGACAGCTTAGTTAAAAGCAGAGACAGAACTTTGCCAACAAAGGTCCATATAGTCAAAACTATCATTTTAGACCAAACTACTCCTAGCTCACAACTTCCATCAAAATTCTGAACAATCAATATCCAGATGCAACCTAGTTGGTGGTAAAGATAAGAAGTCATGGAGAGAAGGAAGGTTATTCCTTAGGGCTGAAAGTTTTGTTCTCCTTTTTCCTTTGTAGAATAGGACAATGAGTAAATTTACAATGAATAAAGAGGAAAGCAATACATCTGTCATTAACAGAACTTCATTTAATTTTTTTTACTGCATTAAAAAAAAGAGATTCATAACACTGATACACATTTATATGTCTTAAATGTTTGACATGACAAATTGGCCATGTTTGGTTGGCCAAAACGTTTGCTGTTTTCTTTAAGATTGTGTGGAAAAACTCAAATGAAATTTTTGGCCAACCCAATACTATGCCATTCAAAAGCAGACTATATCTAGAATATATTAGTACATTCTTTTTAGAGAGGTTTTGAAATTTGGTAAATATGACAAGGTTTATATTCTCCCTCAAAGCTGATATATTTTTCACACAACTACCTATGTCCCCCTTCATGTATCACAACACTGTCGTAGCAAAGAGGCTTGTATAACTCAATGAAGCTATGAGTCATGCTGCGCAGGGTCCCCTAAGATGGATAGGTCATCATGAAGAGTTCTGACAAAACACTCACAAACCTAGACAACGTATTAAAAAGCAGAAATATCACTTCACTGGCAAAGGTCTATAAAGTCAAAGCTATGATTTTTCTAGTAGTCATGTATGGATGTGAGAGTTGGGCCATAAACAAGGCTGAGTACTGAAGAATTGATGCTTTTAAATTTGGTGCTGGATAAGACTCTTGAGAGTCCCTTGGACTGCAAAGAGATTAAAGAAGTCAATATTAAAGAAATCAACCCTGGATATTCATTGGAAGGACTGATGCTGAAACTGAAACTCCATTATTTTGGCCACCTGATTCAAAGAGCCACCTCACAGGAAAAGGCGCGGATGCTGGGAAAGATTAAAGGCAGAAGGAAAGGGGTGGGAGAAGATGAGATGGTTAGATAGTATCACTGGCTCAATGGACATGAATACAGCAAACTCTGAGAGATAGTGAAGAACAGAGGGGCCTGGTGTGCTGCAGTCCATGGTGTAGCAAAGGGTCAGACACAATTTTACGGGGTGAACAGCAACAACAAGCCTGCTATGCCACAAACCCCCTCATTTCTTAGTGATCATAGACAATACTTGGAAGTGACTATAGGTTATTATGAAGTATTTTAAAAGATAACCTGTAATAATGATGTCTTAAGTATTGGGCAGGGATGGCCCTCAATGTCAGGATAAACCCTAGTGTTGGGTTAAGAAGCACTCCCTTCCTTACTTCCTGAAACACAGTTCCAACAAACAACAAAGCTAAGCCTTGCCTGAATCTGGAGTCTCAGAAGATAAGGAACTAGAAGACTACATACAAAGAGTCTCTTGACCATGAGTCTTTTGATCATGCCTTCAATTTGATCCAGCATATCTCTATTGAGAACTTCCTGTGTACTCAATATTATATAAAGCACATCTACACTGGACAGGACTTCAAGACTGTCATTTTGTTAGGCTCATTAAAGCCTTCAACACCACCCTAGCTTTGCATAAGAACAAGATGCTATATTCCATCACTAAAATCATCTATATGAGGAAGCATGGTATTTTCCAGAATCCAACAGCTTGTCCCCCACCCCCATGAAATTATTTCAATTACACCCCGAGGGCCCATGTCTTCTCTCTTCTCCAAATAGACAGTGGATAGTGACTCACTCTGGAAACACTGACAAATAGTCTCTAAATGGCTTTAGATAAAAAGATTCTGGCCTCCATTTGCAGAGACTGATAAATGGCAGGGCCAGGAAAGGAGAAGTGCAGAATCAGAGGGATGGAAGAGACAAGGGTGTAAGGATAAGATAAAAATAATCTTTGAAAGAAAAGATCGCTAGGACCAGGAAGCTGCTTCACTGCTGATGAGTCCTCCGAATGGCCTCCAATTAACCACCAGCCATCAGCAAATTACTCATAAAATGTCCGCTTTAAAATGATATTCATGTCTCCAGCTGTTAATCCCAACCAACACTTCTTCCATTAATAATCCAAAATATGATGGTCTGGAAAAATGTAAATCCCCACCACCACCATTCATACAGAAAAACCAAGAGGGTCTTGAATGTCTTCTTTCAAGATGGTGATGAAACAGGAGGAGAGGGGGCTGGGCACAACCTTTGAAAGAATGGAATAGCCTGAGGACACCACATAATTTGATTAGAAATAAACAGGTCCAAGATGGCAGATGAGTTGCCTTCCACTAGACCTTGAACCCCAGTAATGTTTATCATAACACATCAGCATGCTGAGTGACACACCCGGTAATGCTATGACTGTTCCAAGGCTGACCATCAAAGACCAAAATGTGGGCAGTGGCCCAATTCCTGGAAATATCTGACCCTTCCCTGAAATAGTATAACTGTCCCACTCATTAGCCTATGAAATTAGCCAGCCCATAA
The DNA here is from genome assembly GCF_055505025.1 of Bos grunniens. Taxonomy (NCBI): domain Eukaryota; kingdom Metazoa; phylum Chordata; class Mammalia; order Artiodactyla; family Bovidae; genus Bos; species Bos grunniens. The sequence goes on along the minus strand of NC_141185.1, from coordinate 52,341,133 downwards.
AAACCAACTACATCGTATTTTGAGGTGATTCTCACCTTCTGATGGAGAAGGAAATGGCACCCCACTCCAGTACTCTTGCCTGGAAAATCCCATGGGCAGAGGAGCCTGGTAGGCTGCAGTCCATGGGGTCGCTAAGAGTCGGACACGACTGAGCGACTTCACTTTCACTTTTCACTTTCATGCATTGGAGAAGGAAATGGCAACCCACTCCACTATTCTTGCCTGGAGAATCCCAGGGACGGGGGAGCCTGGTGGGCTGCCATCTATGGGGTCGCACAGAATCGGACACGACTGAAGTGACTTAGCAGCTCACCTTCTGAGACAGTGCACACTGTGGAGTGAGTTTCTCTCTAAATAAATCCACTTCTTACCTATTACTTTGTCTCTCACTGAATTCTTTCTGCGATGAGACATCAAAACCTGAGTTTCATTAAGTCTTGAAACCAGGGTGTGATCTCAGTCAAAAGACCATGAGTTTTGGCCAGGGTCGAGTCCTGGCCTCAAGTCCCAATCTGGGTTTTGACTGGGTTCAAGTCCCAGCTGTGCAGGTTCAAGTCCCAATTTGAATTACAGGGTACCAGTAACACTAACATAAAACCCATATCTTTCTTCTGAACCAAGGTGGGACTAGATATAATTAGCCTCATTTTTTTTTGGCTGCAAAGAGTTTGGAGAAAGAGATCATCAAACTAAGATTAAGTTCAACATCATAGTTACCATGATTATATATGATATCAGTCAATGTCATGGGAAAATATTAATTGAAATGAACTAATCCACTCAGTACTGAGTGCAGAACAAACTTGGGCGTCAAGCTGGAGAAGGAAGTTCCACTCCCTGTTTGCCTCTCAGATCCTGGTAACCAAGTCTTCTAGAAGCCTGGTGAAGGGCTACTTCTTCCCAACTAACGAGGTTATGAAAAATATCCTCCCTGGGACTTAATTGGAAACAAACTAAAAATCAGATCCATCCTCTTTAACTGAATGGAATCTGATCCTTCAGAATTGGGTTTACACCTAAGCTGAAGGTAAGATTGTAAGTAATCTTCTGCACTATGGCAAGTGTGTAGGAGTGGGGAGGGGGGTGGGCGCTGTGTGAAGATTCAAGAGGAGATGATACAAAGTGATACTCTGCGGATGGGTCTTCACAGTCAGTCTACCTGCATGCCATTGTCTCAAGGCTTCACGCCCTTTCACCCTTCACCAAGCAAGTCACTCACCTGTTGGTCATGTGAGGCCATAGAAAGGAGAGGTTTCTTCTACTCATTAGACATGTAAACAAATTGATATAACCAGAGGATAAATCAAGATACACTACAATCTCTTTTCCAAAGCAAGTTAGTGGCAAAATGCTTTACTCTGGATCACTTCCTGAAAATGATGTCACTAAGAAGGGCTAAATAGCAGGTCCATGGGTCAAGGACAAATACATAATGGAAATTAGAATAGGAAAAGTCCCAAGGAAGATAACTGTCAGCCTCTTGACCCCAAGGAAATGAAGTTGTACTCTACCCAGATGAAGTCCAGAAAGGTTAAGTGGGTTGGCCAAGGTCACAAGATTAGTATGTGGTAGGAAGTTGAACGGTGAGCAAATCTCATCTCTATCTCCTGCCTCTTCTTAAGCTCTCTTTTGACCATTAAAAAAAAAAAAAAAATGGACAGAAATCAATAGTTCTGAATAGTGTGTTTTTCTCTCGGCTGCTCAAAGTGAATCAGCTAAATGTATACATATATCCCCACTTCAAGCCTCCCTCCCACACCCCCTGTATCCCACCCTCTAGGTCATCACAGAGCACGGAGTTGAGCTCTCTCTGCTGCATAGCAGCTTCCAACCATCTGTGCATTTTGCACACGCTCCTGTATGCATGTCAGTGCTACTTTCCCAGTTGCCCCACCTGCCCCTTCCCTCCCACCTGTGTCCATATGTCCACTCTCTATGTCTGCATCTATTCCTGCCCTGCAAATAGGTTCATCTGTACCATAGTTTCTAGATTTCACATATGAAGTAAGTCAGAAAGAGAAAAACATGTCATATTAACATATATATGTGGAATCTAGAAAGATGGTGCATGTGTGTTCAGTCGTGTCCAACTCTTTGTGACCTCATGGACCAGGCTCCTCTGTCCATGGGATTTCCCAGACAAGAATGCTGGGGTGGGTTGCCATTCTCTTTGCAGGGGAATCTTCCCGACCCAGGGATTGAATCTGAATCTCCTGTGTCTTCTGCATTGGGAAGCAGATTCTTTACCACTCAGCCACCTACGGAGCCCAGAAAAATGGTGCAGAAGACTTAATGGGTGCTCTGAGGTGACAAGCTCCTATTCCTAGAGTATCAGTGCAGTAATAAGTAGCTAGCTGCCTACAGGATGAATTTTTAGAAAAAAGATAAAATAAGATTATGTCTTAGAATGGTCTATCAAAGCAGTCACACAAAAGTCTGGTATCTCAATAGAATTTTATCCTTGAGCTTTGAGAGAAACATCATATTTTAGCAGCAATATTACAGTAAGAGCAGAGTCGGAGAGCTGATGATGATGGTCACAGAGCAAAGGGATACATTTTCCAGTCATGAAGAAAGACAGTCTATGTTGATTGGTCCAATTTCCTTTTCTAAGAGTAGCCCAGATGGAGTTGGGGTGCTGGTGTTCTCCACTTAATTGTCACTGAGGCTGTACTTAAATGCAAATTACTGCTGGTGGGATAATAATAAAACATTCTTACATTCATTATAGTGTTGTAGAAATTCTTAAAATTTTCCATTAGAATCGTACAAAACTAATGAAGTCGGGCAAACACAAACTAGTCAATTTTATTAGCAAATGTGTCCCATGTCTTGTAATTAACTTAGCAATACACTGAACAACTGGTTATTGAGTACCTACTATGTGTCAGTCACTGTAACAGCTAGGGGGAATGTATCAGCTGAAAGAAGACAGCAAAATCCCCTCCCTCTCATTAGGCTACAGTTTCGGAAGCAGACAGATAACCAGTGAATGAACAGATATATGGTAAATGATGTTAGATGGTTAAAAAAAGGCAAGAGGATAAAAAGCTATAGTGGAGTACTCTCTTAAGGTAGTATAACAGCAAGAGGTCTCCATCTCTGAAAAGGTAATACTTGAGCAGAGGTGGGCAGCTCTCAAGGAGGGGATTGGTCTTGTCATATGTACTGGGAGATTCAAATGACCCAAACAGGGATAAGCATGTTTGGCCACACAGGGTGTGAAGGGAAAGAAGAAGATATGAGTCAGAAAGTGTGGGGTTGAGGAGATTACACAGGATCATGGAGGCATGGAGAATATCTGGACATAATGAATGTGGTGGAAGCCACACAGGATGATGAGCAAGGGAGGGATTTTGACTTCTGTCTTACTACTACTACTCCTAAGTCACTTCAGTTGTGTCCGACTCTGTGCAACCCCATAGACGGCAGCCCACCAGGCTCCCCTGTCCCTGGGATTCTCCAGGCAAGAACACTGGAGTGGGTTGCCATTTCCTTCTCCAATGCATGAAAGTGAAAAGTGAAAGTGAAGTCGCTCAGTCGTGTCCGACTCTTAGCGACCCCATGGACTGCAGCCTACCAGGCTCCTCCATCCATGGGATTTTCCAGGCAAGAGTACTGGAGTGGGGTGCCATTGCCTTCTCCGGACTTCTGTCTTGAGAATAGCTAAAAGAAGGGATAAGATCAGAGATATGATTCGAATTCTGGACACCTTTTCCTATACTTCTGTAAAGCAGAAGATCCCAGGATATCTAAATTCAGCTTGCAGTGTTACATAGATCTTTAGGTCCCTAGAGCTGACTTCTTATATCCGGTCCTTCCCTCCTTGCGCAGGCAGGTGAGGTGAGCTCTCAAGATGAATTCTGGTTTGTCCAAACCAGATGGGATCCTGTCTTGCCTGTTTCCCCATCAAAGACTTACACAGATGCAGTGAAGTACAAAGAACATTCACTTAGGACAGGAGATATCAATGTATGTCACTGAAGTTACTAAAACCTCTTAAAATAGATGAGCTATTTCTGTCTTTCTAAAATGGAACTTCTCACAGCAGTGGAGCTAGATGGCCTGGGATGGTCTTTTCACTTCCCTGTGATTCCATTGGTTTCTTTGCCACTGTTACTGACATCACTAACTGAGAAAACCAGGCGCAATGTCTCACATTCTGCAAATGTTAAATTAAGACACATGAAAGCCACAATTTGGGAGAGAATGTTTGCAAAAGACACATCTGGTAAAGTACATTTACCCGAAATATACAAAGAACATTGAAAAATCAACAAGTAGAAAACAACCAACTGTATTTAAAAAATGGGCCAGAGATCTTAACAGACCATTCACTAAAGAAGATACAGATGCCACATGAGCGTATGCTTTATATAAAAGATGTTCTGCCTCATAGGTCATTGGGGAAATGCAAACCATAATAAAAGGAGACCACTTCACACCCATTAGAATGGCCAAAATCCAGAACACCAACCACACCAAATGCTGATGAGGTTGTGGATCAACAGGAATTCTCATATACTGTTGGTGGGAATTTAAAATGGTACAGTCACCTTGGAAGTTTATTTGGTAATTTCTAACAAAATTAGTACTCTCATGGAGTGATTCCTCAATTGTGCCCCTGCATGTTTACCCCAAAGAGTTAAAATGTATCTCCACAGAAGAACCTGCACAGGGATGCTTATAGCAGCTTTGTAAATAATTGCCTAAATTCAGAAGCCATCTGGATGCCCTTCAGTAGGTGAGAGGATGAATAAACCCTGGTACATCCAGACAATGAAATATTATTCAGCACTAAACAGAAATGAATCATCATGTCATGAGAGGGCATGGAAGAAATTTAAATGCATATTGATAAGAAAAAGAAGTCAGTCTGAGAAGGCCATATACTGTACAATTTCAACAATATGACATTCCAGGCAAAAGAATGAATATGGGGGAAAAAAAATCAGTGGTTGCAAGGGGTAAAGGGGAAGTGAAGGATGAGTAAGTGGAGCATAGAGGGTTTTTAGGGAAGTGAAACTACTCTCTATGATATTATTAATGATGTCCATTGCATCGATTATAGCATCCAATCATCTCATCCTCTGTTGTCCCCTTCTTCTGCTCTCAATCTTTTCCAGCATCAGTGTCTTTTCCAATAAGTCAGCTCTTCACATCAGGTGGCCAAAGTATTGGAGCTTCAGCTTCATCATCAGTCCTTCCAATGAATATTCAGGACTGGTTTCCTTTAGGATTGACTGGTTTGATCTCCTTGCAGTCCAAGGGACTCTCAAGAGTCTTCACTACCACAATTCGAAAGCATCAATTTTTTGGTACTCAGACTTCCTTATGGTCCAACTCTCACATTCATACAAAGCTATTGGAAAAACCATAGCTTTGATTATATGGACTTTGTTGGCAAAGTGATGCCTCTGCTTTTTAATACACTGTTATAATTGTCATGGCTTTTCTTCCAAGGTGAAAGTGTCTTTTAATTTTGTGGCTACAGTCACCATCACTGTCTACAGTGATTTTGGAGCCCAAGAAAATAAAATTTGCCAGTTTCCACTTCACATGTGGCAGTAGTGATAAAGAATCCACCTGCCTGTGCAGGAGACATGGGTTTGATCCCTGGGTCAAGAAGATCCCCTGGTGTAGGAAATGATGAATACTCCAGTATTCGTGCCTGGAAAATTTCATGGAGAGTGAAGCCTGGTGGGCTACAGTCCAAAGATTCACAGAAATTTGGACTTGGCTAACCACACACACACACATGGCATTATTAATTTGACCAAACTCATAGAAGATTCAACATCTAGAGTGAACCCTAATGTAAACTGTGAACTTTGGATCATTATGATATGTCAAAGTAGGTGCATCAGTTGTAAAACACGCATCCGTCTGGTGGAGGATGTTGATCTTGGGGAAAGCCATGTATGTGTAAGTGTAGGGGGATTTGAGAAATCTTTGTACTATTCCTTCAATTTTTCTGTGAACATAAAACTTCTCTAAAAAATAAAGTCTATTAAAAAAAAAAGCAGAAATGTCATTAGAAAAAGAATAGCCTTAATGCATCCACTTAATTCATTCACCATTTTCTCATGAGTATTATTAAGCACCCACCACGTCGTATGCCATGATGTAAGCAGAGAGGTTGCAGCAGTGGGCAACGCAGATAGGAACCCTCCCCGGTGAAGGAAAAAGAAATAGTGAACAAGTGAAAAAATATCAGGGCTTCCCTGGTGACTCAGACAGTAAAGAATCCTCCTGCAATGCAGGAGACCTGGGTTTGATCCCTGGTTGGAAACATTCCCTGGAGAAGGGAATGGCAACCCATTCCAGTATTCTTGCCTGGAGAATTCCATGGACAGAGGAGCCTGGAGGGCTTCTACAGTCCATGTAGTCACAGAGATTAGGACATGACTGAATGACTAACACTTTCACTTTATTTTCACACAAAGATTAACATCATTTCCGATGCTTTTAAGAGAAACAGTGGACTGGGCAATGAGACCATAAAGCATTGTCTGGAGCACAGGTGAAGGTGTCATTAGGATAGGTGTTTGGGCTCAATCTGGAATACCAGGAAGAAAGTGGACTTGCAAAGACCTACCATGATTAGTATGGCTCCCCTGAGTGACCACGCTCAGAGCCCCAGCAGTTCATTATCCCAGAGACAAGACTGCTGTGCACAGACATATACAGGCTAATGGACCCAAGGTGGCAAGTGAATAACAAAAGCACTCAGGTAGTCCCCTTTTAAGGCAAGGAGGGAAGGACAGTTTGTGGAAGTCAGCTTTAGGATGGAAATCTCTGAATTGCCCTGACAGCTGCCAGCCTCTGGAGAGTCTGGAAGGTCCTTCAGTGATGCCTTGGATTGCCCTTCTCTGCACTCCCAGCCCCCCACTCCAGGCCCCTCCAGCCTCCTGGCTCTCTGCTCTTCCAGGACCAGAGACCAGTGTCATTCTCAGCTCTGGGAAACTCCACAGGCAATTATTGTCACTCTCTTCCATAATAAAGCACCAAAGGGGGAACTGTGGTGGTGGGTTGTTCCAATTCTGATATGAGGGGAGAGTTCCCAGGCTCTCTCACGACCCACAAGCCTTGAATCCTCTCCGATAAGAAAGTGAAAGGGACAGGAGAAATATTGCATCACACTCCGGTATTCTTGCTTGGGAAATCCCATGGCCAGAGGAGGCTGGCGGGCTACAGTCCATGGGGTTGCTAAGAGCTGGACACGACTTGACGATTTAGATTCCCTTATATTCGGAATCGAAAAAGAAATGATACAAATGAATTTATTATTTACCAAAAAAAAAGAGACAGTTTAGAGAACTCACTTATGGTTACCAGGATGGAAATATGGGGGGATAGTTAGGGAGTTTGGGATGGACATATACACAGTGCTAAGTTTAACATGGATAACCAACAAGACCTACTGTATAGCACAGGGGACTCTGCTCAATGTTAAGTGGCAGCCTGGATGGGAGGGGAGTTTGGGGGAGAATGGATACATGTGCATGCATGCCTGAGTCACTTCTCTGTTCACCTGAAGCTATCACAACATTGTTAACTGGCTATACTCCAATAAAAAATAAAAAGTTTAAAAAAAGAAAGAGCAAAGAAGGTATCAATGCCTCCTGTATTCAAGATTGTAGGCAAAGGACCTTTCCCATGTGGATGATATTTTCAAGTAACAGAAGTTTATCCCTTTGCCAAATTAAAAGACACAAGAACAGCAAAAGACATGCTAATTCTGTTTGCTTATGTCCTGCAAGGCATTAAAAATAAGTATTTGTGGTGGATTAGTCTCAACAATGCAGGATTGAAATGTTTCTTTGATGGGTGGCAGTTCCTACCTGCATTTGCTAATGTTCTCAGGTCCTTAGTGAATTTACATTACATTGTTTTTAATGACTCAAGATCATTTTTTAGACCTGAAGACCTACTAAGTTTCAAAAAATGGTACCAGGTTACCAGGTATTTCAAGAGTAACTATCTGCTTTTTCTTTTGTCTTGATTTCCAATTTTTTTTTCATTCTCTTCCTTGCTTTCTCCTTTCCACCTATTATTTGTCATTGTTATCACAAAGTAATTATAATAGTATAATCCCTATTTTGTATGTCCATCCTCCATGAACCCCCCTCTGGATTTGCTCTAGGTTTGGCAACTGATTAGAACTGGGTGCAAAATTAATGTAGTTCAATTATGAGTGATGGCTTAAGAGCATTTCTGTGAATAAGATGTTCATAATTTTGCATATGGACACTGTGACATATGGTTTGGCTGCTTTTTACTATTGTGCTAGAAGCTGGCAGTATCCCAAATAAGTGGGGTTGAGAGAAAAAGTTACTGCCTAGCATGTGAGATGATCATATTAAAATGATGAGTATTATTTTAATAACCTCTTATAGAGTCCCACATAAAAATTTTTTTGTGCTGGACTAGTATGTGTATCCGGAGAAGGCAATGGCACCCCACTCCAGTACTCTTGCCTGGAAAATCCTATGGACAGAGGAGCCTGGTGGGCTGCCGTCTATGGGGTTGCACAGAGTCGGACACGACTGAAGTGACTTAGTATGTGTATCACATTGATTCAAGCAGGTATCATCATTATCATGGAAAGAACACTAAACTTCAAGTCATAAAAACCAGTCCTAAGTCATTACTTTGATACTAAATACTTGATGCTGTGAAAGTTACCTAACTGCCCAGTAAGAGCAACAATAAAATGGGTCAGATCATAATGATTGATTTGCCTCACAAAGTTGCTTTAGAATCAACTGAGGGCATGAGTGTGGAAAATTCTTTGGGAAAAAAAAAAAAAGGTACTATATGCATGAATGTGTGCTTGCTCTTAATTACTTTTCAGCCTCTATCCTAATTTCTTCCATGGTAATGACTAACAGAAACTAGAATATTAAGGAAGAACAGAACCAAGTCAAAAACAGAAATCCAAAGCAGTCAAATCAACAACAGCAAAAACAACTAGAAATAATCAGGGGGAAAAAAAAACTCACTTGTAAACAAAATGATTATTTGATTGTAAATGAGTCACATAGAACTTGGCATAATTATGCCACTTTTTCCCGGAAATTTTTAGATAATTTCAATTCTATTTAAAATGCTACTAATTAGCAGACTGGACTGAAAGTTAGAATACTGGTCTTTCCATGGGCTTTAACATAAAATAATTGTGCATCCTTGTGTAGATCACTTCCCCTGTATGGCCCCGATTTTTCCAGAGAATGAAGGTGCTGCAACGCCATCCTTTAGACTCTCCCAGTCTTGCTACTTCCAGGATGTAAAATAAGAGGACAAGCAAGTCCCTCTTGGTCTGGGATGTGAGCCTTCTGTTTCAGGAGGCTCTGGGAATTCTGAGCATCAAAGCAGAGCATAATGTCCTCACCTCTTTTCATTGAAATAAGACCCATCACCCACAGGTCATGAGCTGCTGGAGGGCAGGCACTGAGTCCTGGGCTGTTCAAAGCAGCAGTGCCTTGATCCTTCTCATCAGTAGTCATCATTAACTGTTGCAACAGCACTCTTTATATCTCTTCCTTCTCTAATGCTCTGGAGGTCATTGGTCAGTTAGCAGCACAGCAGTTAAAGAGTGGGAGGAGTTTGGTTTAGTGTACTCTTTGGTTGGGCATCCAGAATGGTGGGCATAGGTGTACCCCCGTGTATGAGGGAGTCACTCCTGTGGTATGTTCACTCATTTTGTAATAATGTCCATGGACAGAGGAAGCACCCTGAATAGCTTCAAAGTCAGACCACGTGGGAGTTGCTTCCACTAGGTCCCTAGCTCTTTCCCCTTTGATTTCAGGCTTTGTGTGTGTGTGTGTGTGTGTGTGTGTGTGTGTGTATGTGTGTGTGTGTATATATATACACATATATTGGAGAAGACAATGGCACCCCACTCTGGTACTCTTGCCTGGAAAGTCCCATGAATGGAGGAGCCTGGTGGGCTCCAGCCCATGGGGTCACTAAGAGTCTGGCATGACTGGGCGACTTCCTTTACTTTTCACTTTCATGCATTGGAGAAGGAAATGGCAACCCACTCCAGTATTCTTGCCTGGAGAATCCCAGGGACAGAGGAGTCTAGTGGCTGCTGTCTATGGGGTCGCACAGAGTCAGACACGACTGAAGCGACTTAGCAGCAGCAGCATACATGTATTTAATTGCACATGCTAAAAACACAATCACTCAAGATTAATGTATTGAGTGATCTTGGGAACTAACATCAAGGGGGTTGTCCTGCCAGCAGGGGCTTAGCAATTTAAAGGCTGTTTGGAGAAGGCAATGGCACCCCACTCCAGTACTCTTGCCTGGAAAATCCCATGGACGGAGGAGCCTGAAGGCTGCAGTCCATGGGGTCGCTGAGGGTCGGACACGACTGAGCGACTTCATTTTCACTTTCATTTTCACTTTCTGGTCCTGTTACTTGATCTCCAAATCTGATCTCCAATTCAGATAGAGATCTCAGATGCCCTCGGTTATATAAAGCCCAATCTCCTCTCCCAGAAAGAGGGTTTTCTTCAAACCTGTAGGCTGAAGGGTACTAGAGTAAGTGCACAGCCACAAAGAAAGCTATGCCCTTCAAAGGTCAAGATAATAAGATCAGCTGAGAAGCCATAACCATCCTGAACCACTGTGTCTTGGGTGACCCATGGTCACTCTGGTTGCTGCAGATACTAGCTGTTTTGGTGCTAATTCAGAGACACGGATGCACAGAGTGTTGGGATCCCAGGATCAACGTTCCATGGTTGTTGACAACATTAATTGATCTCAAACAAGTAATGTAATTTAATCCTCTGGGTCTTAGTGTCCCTATCTGTACCATGAGGCCATTGTCTCAGGAAAGCAAGGATTCACTTTTGCTGCCAGGCCAGGCTCTGACACCACGTCAGACGTTGCTACTGATACTCATGCCCTTTCACACCTGACGTTCTTTCTCAAAACAGTGCTCTAAGAAATCACTCACCAGTCACAACAAAAAAGACATGTGAGATGCAACATTTTGAGATCTGTGATCTAGCATTGGAGTGCTAGGAAATCCACTCTACAGGAAAACTGCGGGCGGGGAAGGCTGATTGGTAGCACTTTCCAGTTTCCATGGTATAACAATTCCCACTTCAGCCATCTTAAGCTAACAGTGAAGCATCAAGTGGCCTGCAAAATTTCTAGGCATTTTACAGTCAGCTCTTGCAAATGGCTCAAAATCAGCTCCAGCATATTTCTGTCAGTGACCATCTGGTTGACTTCCTTTGGGATTGACTGGTTTGGTCCTTGCAGTCCAAGGGACTCTCAAGAGTCTTCTCCAGCACAACAGTTTGAAAGCATCACTTCTTCAGCACTCAGCCTTCTATACTAGCTATTGCAATTAACAGCAGGCTCAATGTACCTTCTAAATATCAGGAAGACTTCCTGTCTCATCCCTGTTTTACTTAGATAAGGCCAGGTAACTAATTCTGGCACGTGTGTCCATTCTAAGTTAAAGGTGTGCATTTGGAATATGTCTGCCTGGGTCTCTGAGTGACTCTATGGAGCAGAGACCCTGCCAACACACATGAGGTATATAGCAGAGTAAGAAAGAACCTTATTAAGCCACTGGAATTAGATGGATCATGTTATACTACAGAAAAGTCTAGACTATTCTAAATAGTACAGTTAATAAAGTACTTTCCAGACCTTAAATTATTGTGTTGGCCAAATATTCATTTGGGTTTCCCTGTAACATCTTATGGAAAAATCTGAACAAATTTTTCGGTCAACTCAATTTTATGTGTCTCCTATGTCCCTTCAGTCATGTCCAACTCTTTGCAACCCTATGGACTATAGCCTGCCAAGCTCCTCTGTCTGTGGAGATTCTCCAGGCAAGAATACTGGAGTGGGCTGCCATGCCCTCCTCCAGGGGATCTTCCCGACCCCGAGGTTGAACCTGCATCTCATGTCTCCTTCACTGGCAGGTGGGTTCTTTACCACTAACACCACCTGGGAAGCCCAACCCAATATAGAAGCTTGAATAAATGATCTGAGGCGACAACTAATATTGTTGAATTCATTGTTAATTAATTAATATATAATTCACAAATCCATAGATTTATTAGCCTGTGAATAATCTTTGCTGGTACTGTAGGTCCTCCCTTGACTGTCGTCTGAGGCCCACGCTCCAATGATAGATTATTTTGTTCTTACCACTCAAAACTTTCCTCGAGCAAGTCCACTTTCTGAGCAGCTAGACTGTACCGTGGGGCCATTGTGCCCCTGAAGTGCATGAGTTACTGTTTATCCAGGGCTGATTCTACATGCTCTGTACTTTACCAATTTAGAAAACATTTGCAGTATATAACACACTGCTGCAGCTATATATACATACATATATATATACACAGAGAGAGAGAGAGGGAGAGAGAGAGAGAGAAATGAGACTTTCCTTAAATAAAAACATGAAACTTTTCTGATAAACAAGGAAAATAAGGAAACAATGCACAAGCTGAGGAAACAGCAAGGCTGAATCTTGATTATTCTTTATTTGTTACTACTAAAGTTATGACCAACCTAGACAGCATATTCAAAAGCAGAGACATTACTTTGCCAACAAAGGTTCATCTAGTCAAGGCTATGGTTTTTCCAGTGGTCATATATGGATGTGAGAGTTGGACTGTGAAGAAGGCTGAGTGCCGAAGAATTGATGCTTTTGAACTGTGGTGTTGGAGAAGACTCTTGAGAGTCCCTTGGACTGCAAGGAGATCCAACCAGTCCATTCTGAAGGAGATCAGCCCTGGGATTTCTTTGGAAGGAATGATGCTAAAGCTGAAACTCCAGTACTTTGGCCACCTCATGCGAAGAGTTGACTCATTGGAAAAGACTCTGATGCTGGGAGGGATTGGGGGCAGGAGGAGAAGGGGACGACAGAGGATGAGATGGCTGGATGGCATCACTGACTCGATGGACATGAGTCTGAGTGAACTACAGGAGCTGGTGACGGACAGGGAGGCCTGGCGTGCTGCGATTCATGGGGTTGCAAAGAGTCGGATATGACTGAGAGACTGAACTGATCTGACTGAACAAATGCTTGTATCTGGGCTTGTCCTTCACAAAGCTAATTGCTCTCTGACTCCATACGAATTACACTCTGCACCTGGCATTCTTTTCCCCCTTACACTCCCTTGTAGCATTTTTTGTTTCAGAAAAAAAAGTCATGGCAATAACTTCAGAAAAGACCAACCCTAGTTACCAAGTTGCCTGATGCCAGTTGTGGCTGTTTTGAAATTTTACAAAAAAAAAAAAAACAATAGCAAGACCTTCATTAGGATATACAACCTCTCCCTGTTTCGAAAGGACTGGGGTACAGTTCTTAAGGCAGTATTCTGTTCTGTTCCCTCTGCCTGGCAGAGAATAAAGCTACTCTTTCTTGGTCCTCCAAAACTCTATTTCTTTTTAGCACTGATGCAGAGAGAGCCAATATTTTGCAATTAATATCACACCAACAGCAACATTGGCAAGTGTTAGGCACAGCATATTCAGAATTGATCAACCTGGCAAACCTTAGGTATAGATAAGAGAGAGTTATCTGTGGTTTTATTTTGAGAGACCTTAAAAATTCCTTCTGAATCCAAATAGCTTCCTAGTAAGTTTATAACACAGCTTGGAGTTCTCTTATTAAAATTATAGCACTTTGGCCAAGTAAACACCACACTTAATATAAATTTCCCTGAGAAGGGTATGGGTTGGTTATCAGTCACTTCCATCATCATAGGAATGATGATATTTGAAATAATTCCTTTCAGGTAGTTGGGTGAGATGTATGCATTAAAGAGCTTGAATTTTTGTGAAAGAAGAGAAATAGGCAAAAAGGAAAGAGGTCATTTGGAAGTACGAACATTGCCTAGGGAACTTACTTTTAAGTTCCTCAGCAATGCATGAATCAGTAAAAGAAGGTACAATGATCACTGACATTTTACATATGAGCACAACACTGAAAATCAGAGAAGGCAAATGTCTTGTCTTAGGTAGTACTGCTTATAAGAGATAAAGACCTGATTTAAATTCAGGGTGATGGTAATAATCATGTTTATTACAAACACAGGATACTTTGATTTAGTCTATGTCTAAAATGTAGAAGTCACCCTCTTTTTTCCAGATTTCTTTTTAGCTTGACATCATGTACCAGAATGTTTCAGAAAATCAAGTCAGAGCAGCAGACTTATTAATGGCAGGACAGAGATCAGGCTGAGGCTGGAAATACCCTGGGACTGGTTGAGCAGGTTGCTCATTCCCGCTCTAGGGAAGGATGGGGGGCTCATAAGAGCACAGAGAGAAGGCATTGGGTGTTGCGTGATGCTGGGCTTGTATCCATATGTCTATTTCACTCAGGCATTTTTTAAAAGAAACAAATATCTCTGGTCTCCCTACAATCCTGTCTAAACCATCCTGTCCATAGAGGTGGAGAAAGCAATTCTGTCCTCATGAGTTAATGGTTCGGAGGAAGAGGAACAATAAATGACAAGCAAAGAAATGAACTGCATTTGCAACAAACATTATGAAAATGAAAGGAATGCCTTGAGAAACGGTTGCAATCTTGCTCTTTGGTGAAATCCTCTAAGACAGGAATGGGGTGGCATGTGACCTCTGGTGTGTCCTCGGTCAAGGGCAGTAAGATGTGACTTACTTCCAGCAAGGAGAATGGCTGGAAGATTTCCATTTTCTCACTGGCTCAGCAACCCCACCATCCCAAACCCAAGAAACCTACAGATACAAGGATGAGAAGCTGGAAAAATCAAACTGGTCATAGTAATAAACACAGGAGTCCCATAGCAGGAGTTTTAACTTAGCCCTGGCCTCTCAGAAGGTTGCCTTTATGCCCACCCCAGAACACCAGATAGGGCAAAATATCAATGATAATAACTACCAGGGATTTAGAATAACCAAGCACAGTGATAGAATCCATGCTTGTGAACAGCCTAGACAGGAAAACTGGGTCAGATTTTGTACAAAGGAAGCCAAGAAAGATGAGTAACAAGGGACCAGAAAAACAGGGTAATGATGACCAGGTGCATGTGTTCCGTAATTGCTTCCTATTCCCTATGTAACCGTGTGACATATTTCACATTCAACAACAAATTTAGCTGAGTGTGGGCCTACAACGGGTCAGGAATATTATTATGTTTATTGTCAAGTCACATTATGTAAAGTCTTCATTTTGGGCCAAAAACGTAAAACAGCACTATTTCTAGACACAGCAAGACCATATACTCCTACAGCAGAAGATTCTTGGAAAGCTCGTGTAGTCTTTCATTTTCCAACTCCAAGCAAGGAGAATGGCTGGAAGATTTCCATTTCAACTCAGATAAAGGCATTTCTCCATGGTGGCCTTACCCAGAGCTTCCTGGAGTTTTGAGTATTCTTTCTAAGAAGGCCATGAAGGACAGCTTGAATAGAGAATCTGAAAGCCAGGATAAGATGGGAAGGAAGTGCCAGGGTATTGGATATAGCAGTTTATATAGTTAGACATACCAGGGTTCGAGTCCAAGCTTAGCTAATTTATGTGTGAACCTGGGCCAACTGCTTAAGGATTCTAACAGTCAGAATCTAGCTGCGATTCAAATGCCATCTGAATATTTAAGCAGAAGGCATTTGATTCAGGATTTACACAGGTAATGAGAAAGCTTAGAAGTCTAATACTGCTATATTTAACATGGATAATGAACAAGGACCTACTGTATACACAGGGAACTCTGCTCAGTGTTATGTGGCAGCCTGGATGGGAAAGGGTTTGGGGGAGAATGGGCACAAGTATATGTATGGCTGAATTACTTTCCTGTTCACCCAAAACTATTACCACATTGTTAATCGGCCACACTCCAGTATAAAATAAAAAAGTCTAAGAGAGGGGAGTCAGGCACTTAGTAATAGCAGGAAGCCATTACACCCTGAGACGACAGGGGACAGAGGGAGAGAATGCCAAAACTATAGTCAAGGACTAGGAGGACTTCCAGAAGCTGGCATCTTGGCAGGTTTCTTTGTCAGGGGCTGAAACCAAAGAAGGGATGCAGTCACTGTAGGAGCCCTGGGGCAGAAACAGAAGGAGAGGTCTATCCTGGCTTCCCTTCCACCAGTCTCCCATCAGTGCCTGCAAATGGCCAGACCTAGACAGACGTCTGCCTGGAAAACATCCTGAAGGGGTCAGCTGCCCTGCCACCCAGACCTCAGTCCAACATGGGCGCTCAGTTATAAAAGTTATTAAAATAGTCATTGTAAACAACTATTTAATAAGACAAATAACCAGTGGTATCCTGGTAAAGGTTTGGGCTTCCGTGCTGGCACAGGTGATAAAGAATCTGCCTGCAATGCAGGAGACCCGAGTTCAATCCCTGGGATCAGAGGATCCCCTGGAGAAGGGAATGGCTACCCACTCCAGTATTCTTGCCTGGAGAATCCCATGGACAGAGGAGCCTGGCAGGCTACAGTCCGTGGGGTCACAAAGAGTCGGACATGACTGAAGTGATTAACACTTTCACTTTTTTCACACTGGTAAATGTTTAGCAACTGACTCTCTGGGGGAGAAAGTCCTAAATTGTTGCTGGTTTCCATGATAGGAATTCCCCCTCCACCCACACTGCATCATGGTTAATTTCAAACGTCTACTGTGCCACTAAACATGGCATTGAGAAGGCCAGCTCCCACAGGAGGTATAAGCAACTCCAGTACAGTGTTGAAAATTAGCGGATGAAGAAAATAGCAAACACACGTACAGTTCACAGAGAACAGCACTAATGCCCATAGTTGAAAATTGCAGAGGAATATAGCAGGGGTTTTGCTCTGCGTAATTAAATTTCTCAGATTTGGACTGTACCCCTTTTTAAGTCCATAGGTTGCTCATCAGTTGGAGCCACATCATGAGATAATCATTCTTTATAGATATTTTTGAAGAGATCTGTATTACATAGGTGATAATCTATGATGGTTTGCATGTTGGCTTTCCAGAAATACAAATCCCAAACTTCCCTTTGCTTTGAAACTAAGTTGTAAACCCTGACCCTCATGAACTTCTCTTGATGTCAGGGGGATAACATCAGCCCTTTTTACCTGAACTCTCAGTAGGAATTGTTTTGCATATCATGATGCAGATGAGACCATGGTGTTATCTTGGGGCTTCGTCAGGCTATCTTTTCTCACATCTCTCACTGTCTTTGTCATCCTGTCACTGAACAAAGTAAGGGCAAGCTGGCAGAGCTCCTTGGAATCACCAACAAATGCCATGCTTGGGTTTCTGATTTGCTGACTTCTGTGATTATGTGAAAGTACTACAGCCATCACAAGACCAGCCCATTCTTCTAATGAGCTCTTCACAGAGTTCTCGCATTACTATTGCTTTCAACGATTTAGGAGGCAATGTTTTGGAGATACATTGATCCTTGTATCTTTGTGTGGAATTGGCAGTTCTGAAGACATGCCAGAGAATACAATGATGGCATCTGGAGTGCAAAGAGCCCAATAGCTGGCCAAACATATATGAGTAAAATAAACATAAGGTGTACCTCTTTTCTCCAGTTGTTTTACCTATTGTGTTAAAATCAGTCAAGAGCTGACCCATTTATTAATTTCCACTTTGGAAAATATGAATGAAGATGTGTAAAGCTCAGGGAAAGCACCTGGGATGTAACAGTAAAAATAAAACAATTCTTGTTTTCATGATACCTTCAAGATGTTTCTAGTCTAGTATAAGAGAAGGCAATGAGAACTGACAATTATAGTCAATGTTATTGCTGATGAGGAAGGCTAAGCCTGAGTTGTTCCAGAAGCACTAGTAAAAGGCAGTGGGAATGTCACTCAGGAAAAGAACTGACCCAATAGAGACCTGAAATTCGTATAAAGGACTGTGAAGAGAGAGGCAATACTATTTCAGGTAACCCCAACAGATTGTGAAAAAGGCAGGAACAAAGGAAGAATTAGAGGGGGATTCCATTTGAGCATCAAAGTACTGATGCTTTGCAACTGTGTTGCTGGAGAAGATTCTTGAAAGTCCCTTGCACAGCAAGGAGATCAAACCAGTCAATCCTAAAGGAAATCAACCCTAAATATTCATTGGAAGGACTGATGCTGAAGCTGAAGCTCTAATACTTTGCCCACCTGATATGAAGAGCCAACCCAAGAGCCACTGGAAAAGCCCTTGATACTGGGAAAGATTGAGGGCAGGAGGATAAAGGGACAACAGAGGACGAGATGGTTGGATGGAATCACTGACTCAATGGACATGAGTTTGAACAGATTCCAGGAGAGAGTGAAGGACAGGGAAGCCTGACTAGCTGCAGTCCTTGGGGTCACAAAGAGCTGGACACGACTGAGTGATGAACAACAATTCCTGGCCAGATGATATGTTTACCTTCCTACTTGAAACAACCACAAAAATATACGAGGCTATGATTTCCAAGCCCCACTCAAAGAACAAAAGGTAGCCATCCTTGTGGGGACAAGAAACAAGTGAGATAAGTCCGAAAACTGCCCCCCTCTTTATAGTTTTGAAAGAATTCTCAGGCTATGATAAAGGAAGCAGGAACCAGGCAGAAAGCAGGGGACTCTAGACTGATGAGATACAACTGAAAGTCCAGAGTGGGCAATGAGACTGGAATTCATGGGAAAGTGAACCAGAGGGGAGAGGCATGCACAGAGGGAAAACTCTAAGGATATGCAGAAGGCCCCTTAAAGTACTCAGCTGAGTACTGGTTCATAGGTGCATGTGAAAAACTAGCCAAAGTCAGAAAAAAAAAAAAATTACCCAAACAGATTAGGAGGAACAGTACCCAGTGTTCACAAAGGACCATACATAGTAGCCAGACTAGAAAGCCTCATAATTAAAGGATTAAAGGTACATTTAGGTAGCACAGTCAGAAGGGTCTTGCATCTGTAGTGAAAAATAATCATCTTTGGATCAAATTCTGGTCTGGAAACTTCTAAACAATTCTTAAAACAAGATTGAAAAGGATCAAATTGTCTCTAACTTAATGCAACCTGGGGAAAAGTTACATTATACTTATACTGCTACTGCTAAGTCACTTCAGTCGTGTCCGACTCTGTGCGACCCCATAGACTGCAGCCCACCAGGCTCCCCCGTCCCTGGGATTCTCCAGGCAAGAACACTGGAGTGGGTTGCCATTTCCTTCTCCAATGCATGAAAGTGAAAAGTGAACGTGAAGTCGCTCAGTTGTGTCTGACTCCTAGCAACCCCATGGACTGCAGCCTACAGGCTCTTCTGTCCATGGGATTTTCCAGGCAAGAGTGCTGGAGTGGGGTGCCATTGCCTTCTCCGACATTATAAGAATACAAAAATATCCAGCACTTAAAAAGGTACAATTCACAATGTCCTGCGTCCAATTAAATATTACCAGACATAATATAGAAAAAATATGACTCTTCATGAGAAGAAAAACACATCAAAACTAATGCAGAATAGAAAGTTATTAAAATTAGCATACAGTTATTATTAACTATATTTCATATGGACAAACATAGAGATTAAAATTATGATGCATATGATTAAAAATACACGAGATTAGATTAGTGGCAGATAAGAGATTGTTGTTGTTGTTTAGTTGCTAGGTTGTGTCTGACTTGTCTGCTACCCCATGGGACAGGACAGGTCCTATACTGAGTCCTCTGTAAGAGAATCTCACCAGGCTCCTCTGTCCATCGGATTTCCCAGGCAAGAATACTGGGGTGGGTTGTCATCTCCTCCTCCAGGGGATGTTCCCAAAGCTGGGAACAAACCTACATCTCCTGCATTGGCAGGCAGGTTCTTTACCACTGAACCACCAGGGAAGCCCAAATAAAAGGTAAGACATTGCAAAATAAAAGTTTACTGCATTCTGGGACAACATTAAATGGCTAATATGTAGGTAATTAGAATTCCCAAAAGAAATAAGATTGGAGACTATTTGGAGAAAAATGGGTGAAACTTTCCAAAATTGATTGAAATTATAAACCATAGACCCCAGAAGCTCGACAAGCTGGAAGTCAAGAACAGAAATAAAGAAAATAACATGTGCACCATGAGCCACTTGCTTATAACCAGTGACAAAGGGGAGAGTTTAAAAGAAGACAGAGAGAAAAAAGGCAAAATTATGGACCCAAGGTCAAAAATAAGAACTGATTTCTCACAAAAGCTCTGCAGAAGAAAAGAGAGTGGGGCAACACTGTAAAAATACTAAAAGGAAAAAAAATCTGTCAGTCTAGAATTTTCTACTTTGTGAAAATGTATAGTTAGTTTAAAACTAAATGCAAACTGAAGACTTTTTCAGGCATAAAAGAGACAAATTTGGGGCCAACTGACCCTATGGGTGTGTCTGTCTGTCTGTCTGTGTGTGTATACATATATATATATCACTCTCACGCGACATTAAAATAACAAAACAAAGAATAATAGTCACTCATTTCATAATGATAAAGGTATTAACTTGTCAAGAGAATATAGTCATCCAAAATATTTATAGAAATGCAAGGAGATATGGACAAATCTACAATTTAAAGATTTCTATACCTTTGTTTCAATAATTATTGGAACGACGGACTGAAAATTCAGTAAAGATATATAAGATTTGAAAAATATTATCAATTAACAACGTAATCGACAATTATAGAACACCCCACTTAACAGCAGCAGAGTTTTGGATCCTTTGATGCAAGTACATAACATTTAAAAACATAAACTACATTCTAGGCAAGGTATAAAGATACTTCACAGGATTTAATTCATACAAATTACAATGGGGTTTAATTAGACACAGCATAAAAATGTATGGGAAACTGAACAAAATACTTCTGAACGAACTTTAGGTCAAAGGCAGCAAAAATGAAAATAGAGTGTGTTTAACTAATTAAAAATAAAAAACAGAGCAGTACATGGAGAAAACATATAGCACTGAATGCCTTTATTAGAAAAGAGAAAGGATTCCAAAAGAGCAGAAATAAATAAGACAGAAAACAGTAAAGCTATGGAGAAAATCAATGTATTAACCAAAAGACATATATTTTTAACAAATCAACAAATTGACACAGTTGTAGCCAGGCTAATGAAAAAAGTGAGAGAAAGCAGACAGGAATTAACAATATCATGAATGAGTCTGCTGACATCGCTATAAATCTACAGATATTAAAAGACACATGAAAAGATGCTCAACATCACTCATTATCAGAGAAATGCAAATCAAAACCACTATGAGATACCATTTCACACCAGTCAGAATGGCTGCGATCCAAAAGTCTACAAATAATAAATGCTGGAGAGGGTGTGGAGAAAAGGGAACCCTCTTACACTGTTGGTGGGAATGCAAACTAGTACAGCCACTATGGAGAACAGTGTGGAGATTCCTTAAAAAACTGGAAATAGAACTGCCTTATGATCCAGCAATCCCACTGCTGGGCATACACACTGAGGAAACCAGAAGGGAAAGAGACACGTGTACCCCAATGTTCATCGCAGCACTGTTTATAATAGCCAGGACATGGAAGCAACCTAGATGTCCATCAGCAGATGAATGGATAAGAAAGCTGTGGTACATATACACAATGGAGTATTACTCAGCCATTAAAAAGAATACATTTGAATCAGTTCTAATGAGGTGGATGAAACTGGAGCCTATTATACAGAGTGAAGTAAGCCAGAAGGACAAACACCAATACAGTATACTAACGCATATATATGGAATTTAGAAAGATGGTAACGATAACCCTGTACACGAGACAGCAAAAGAGACACTGATGTATAGAACAGGCTTATGGACTCTGTGGGAGAGGGAGAGGGTGGGAAGATTTGGGAGAATGGCATTGAAACATGTGAAATGTCATGTATGAAACGAGATGCCAGTCCAGGTTCAATGCACGATGCTGGATGCTTGGGGCTGGTGCACTGGGACGACCCAGAGGGATGGTATAGGGAGGGAGGAGGGAGGAGGGTTCAGGACGGGGAACACACGTATAATTTTTTTAAATTAAAATTGAAAAAAAAAAAAAAGAAGCTTTCTCTATCTCCTTTATACTTTAATAAAACTTTATTACACACAAAAAAAATAATAAATAAAAAAATAAAAGGATGACACGGGAATATTTTATAATTTTATAAATTAATGTGAAAACTTACATGACATGGACAAATTTCTTAAAAGATTAAGACAAATTTCTTAAAAGACAAACTAAGCATATTCCCTTTCCTCCCTGTGCGTGGGTGCTCAGTCGCTTCAGGCATGTCCAACTCTTTGTGACCCCATGGACTGTAGTCCGCCAGGCTCCTCTGTCCATGGGATTCTCCAGGCAAGAATACTGGAGTGGGATGCCATGCCCTCCTCCAGGAGATTTTCCTGACTCAGGGATTGAACCTGGGTCTCTTATGCTCCTGCATTGGCAGGCAGGTTCTTTATCACTAGCGCCACCTGGGAAGCCCCCCTTTTCTCCCTACCTCTCACAAACAACTACTTCAGGGTCAACTGGTTTTAACTATGTAGGCTCTACCAAACATTTAAAGAAGTGACACCAAGTTCCCACGCTCTTATAGAAAATTTAAATGGAGGGACTCTTTATAAACTTATTCTATAATGTCAATATTACTTTGATACCTAAACCAGACAAAGATATTAGCATAAAATTGCACATCAATATTCTCAAATACACAGATAAAACATTCCAAAAATGTTAGCAAATAAAATTAGACAATATGTAAAATTGATACTATATCATGACCCAGTAGAATGTATGCCTGACATGCAAAATTGGTTTAATATTTGAAAATCAATCAAAGCAATTTGCCATATTAATAGCTAAAAAAGAAAAAAATATGATTATCTCAATAAAGCAAGGGAAAAAAGCAATTGAAAAAAGTCGACAGCCATTTCTGATAAAAACTCTCAGAAAATCAGTGAATTTCCTTAATATGATAGTGGGCATTTACAAAAATGATAAAATATATATGAGCATATGTAATGGTGAAAGACTGAATGCTTTCCCCAAATATCAGGAACAAGAAAAGGTATTTGCTCTCAATCTTTCTACTCAGCGTTTTAATGACGGGCCTACATAATGCAATAAAGCAAGAAGAAGAAAAAATAATAAAAGTCATCCAAATTGGAAAGACATAGCTAAAACTTTTGTATTTGCAAATTACATAATTGTCTATGTAGAAAATCTGATGAAACCTTCAAAATTACTACTAGAACTCATATGTATGTTTAGTGATGTTGCTAATTACAAAATCAATGTTTCCAAATCAATTATACTTTTGTATAAAACATAATAGGAAGTTTAAAAATGAAATATCATTTATAGTACATTCAAATATGAAATATTTAGGAATAAATTTGACAATAATGTGCAAAGCCTGTACACTAAGTATTACAAGAGAAATAATACATTTCTATTGGAATGACAAAAATTAAAAAGATTGACTATATCAAGTGCTAACTTGGCAAGGATATGGTGGAACTAGAAATCTCATGGACAGTTGATTAGAGTATAAAATGGTGCAAACTATTTGGAAGACAGCTTAGCAGTTTCTTTAAAACTGAATATAAACATATACACACTTACCCTGTGATCCAGGGCTTTCCAGATAGTGCTGGTAAAGAACCCGCCTGCCGATGAAGGAGACGAGAGAGACACGGGTTCGACTGCTCGGTGGGGAAAGTCCCCTGGAGTAGGAAATGGCTACCTACTCCAGTATTCTTGCCTGGAAATTCCATGGGGAGAGGAGCCTGGAGGGCTACAGTCCATGGGGATGCAAAGAGTTGGACACAACAGAGCACAGACACACACTCCCACCATGCGACCCAGCCATTCCACTTCTGGGTATTTAACCAAGAGGAATGGAGCATATATCTGTACAAAGACTTCTAAACAAATCTTCAGAGCAGCCTTATACATATCTCAAAACAGGAAGCAACTGGAAAAGGTATGGACAAATGGTAGTATGTCCATACGATGGAGTACTATCAGCAATTAAGAGGAATGAAATGCTGATACCCAGGATGATATGGGTGCAAAAATAATGAACCCAAAATAATTAAGCTGAGCGACAAAGCTGAAGAACCATAAGTGACATGATTCCATTTATATAAATCTCTAGAAAATTCACACTAATCTATAGTGACAGCAAGCAGATCAGTGACTGCTTAGTGTGGGGAGAGAGACAGAGAGAGAACACTGAGGAACAGGAGGAATCTTTGCAGGATAATTGTTATGTTCGCTATCTTGATTGTACTGATGGCTTCACAGGGGTATACATATGTCAAAACTTATCAAGCTGTATACTTTAAACAAGTATACTTTATCATGTGTCAATTATGCGTCTATAAAGCCATTTAAAAAGACAGGGAGAGAGAATGAGATGAAGCCTAAGTTAAGTCGTTCAGCAAGATGGGCATAGATGTGAGTGTTTGCTGCCAAACTGCAAGGATTGGAAGGGAGTTGGGCAGAAAGCGAAAGGTCTCTGTAAGGCATGAAATGAGTCTGCATGTTTTCCTAAGGACGAAAGGAAGCAATGGGACATTTTAAAGCGTGTGCATGTGTGTTCTCTCTGTAAAGTTAATTCATGATTTCCTTTTTAATCTTTTTAATCTTTATCTGTTTCTTACCAAAGTAATCAAACCTCCCCTACCACAAAAAATAAATAAATAAAAATAAAAAACACCTTTTTCCAAGTACTTATATACTAAACACTCATCACAGTCCACCAGGTCTTCCTAATTTTGGACCATCCTCAGCCCCTCTGATCTCGCCATAACAGCTAATGAAGACTGACATGCTGAATGGGTTCCTTAAATCCTGTTATTTCCATGGATATTCATGAAAGATGGCCTCTTCATAACCCATTTTCGACAGAGACATGTAAATCAGTTTAGTTTCCCCCTGCCTCCCTATCTCCACTTCCCAGTGGAGAAATAGAGTTAAAAATTCTGCAAGGGTCTTAAATCCTAAAGCCTGTCATTTTTGCATAACCTTGGCTTATCAAAATCTCTTGTTGAAACACAACTTTCTTAAATAGGAAAGAGACTAATAACACAGGTCTCATAGTGTAGTGATTATAATAACCTTCAACATATGTAACATATGTAAAGCTCCCAGCAGAGAATCTTACAACAGCGTTGAGGTTAATTCCCTCTGGTCAACTGTTATCTCTTCTCATCTTCCTCTCTCTTAGGAATATTCCCACTAAATGAGACCCAAATAGCCCATTCTGTTCTCCAGTCACAAATTTAGCTGAGTGTAAATCCATAATGCATTCATAGGAAGCATTATTTAAAAAAAAAAAAAAACTAAGATGGCCATTATGAGAAAAGACAGACTCAGAACTGGCTTGGGTATGAGCCCTGACCTGGATTTTAATCAACACAGCCAGTGTTTTCAAGTCAGGGCCAAATTCTTGTGACACATAATACAAAATTTATGAACTTACTGAAACTGATTTATAAACTGATAAAGGATAATATAACCATATACAGCTGGTTGCAAAATAACTAGAGGGCAAAATTGAAGTTTTATTAAAATGACCTCAGTCGTTTTTATCTCATACCTGTGCTGGATAAATAGTCATTTTTGTAGGATCCATAAACACCAAGGAACTCCCACCCCATTTCTAATGCACGAAGTACCAGAGTTAGAAGAAAGTCATCCCAGGAAATAAAGCTCATATAAACATGAATTCAATAAACTTTTAGTAAGTGCCTAGTCTATGCCAGGCTCTGGCAAAGGCAAACATCAAAAACACATTTACTATCAGGGGGCCCTCAGTCTATTGGAGAAGGCAAACCTGTCAACCAAAAGAGGGGGTAGGTACAGGGTATTGATAGGTCAGAAGAAGCTTTACTGGAAAAGTAAATTACTGTGTACACTCCAGAAAAGTACATTTTTCTGATCTCAGGGTTCATCCCTTCATTCATTCAATCACTCAGTAAATATTGAGTTTCTGCCATCCACCATAGTGGATAGTGCTGGGCCTAATTTCTTTTTTTGTCTATCGAATTGGCACGTTACGTGTTTACTTTTCTTTTTCTTCCAACCAAACCAAGTTCCTGGAGGACACAGACTGTCTTCCCATCAATAAGATACTTAATATTTATCATTCATTATTTGCTGAAACAATATAAGATCAATGTTTATTGATTGGCTTTGTTAGAAGAAAAAGAAAATATAAAGGAACCTCTGGAGATGGTAAAAGAAAATGCTTTCCACATTTTGCCAGAGATGGTCTTTGAGACCTCCCTACCATTCTTCTCTGCAAGGAAGGCAAGTGCTTCATTGCTGGTATTCTCCTGCAAGGAATATGGCTTTTGCATATCTTCAACATGCAGTCTTCTACCCAAATTCCCTGTTAAGCATTTTAGAGTCTAGCATTGGGAACAGAGTGGGGGTTGGGTAGAACCCAGTGCCATATGAGGTTAAGACTGTGATAGCAATACCACATAATTTAAATTCTCAATTCAGGAAGAGTCTTCATG
The DNA here is from genome assembly GCF_055505025.1 of Bos grunniens. Lineage (NCBI taxonomy): Eukaryota > Metazoa > Chordata > Mammalia > Artiodactyla > Bovidae > Bos > Bos grunniens. The sequence continues at coordinate 52,314,665 of NC_141185.1, read as the reverse complement.
CTGTGAGCCGGGCCAAACCAGTAACCTTTTGCACATCCTGGCATCTATCACAATAAAAAATCACAGAATTAGAAGAAATGGATCATTGTTTGAAATCTAGTACTGTGGTTCTGTATAAATCATAAATATAAATCATAAATCCAGGCAAGAACACTGGAGTGGGTTGCCATGCCCTCCTCCAGGGGATATTCCCAACCCAGGGGTCAAACCCGCATCTCTGGTGTCTCCCACATTGGCAGGAGGGTTCCTTACCACTAGTTCCACCCGGGAAGTCATTATTTATTTATTATTTATTATTATTTACATTTTAATTGCTCTTTTATTTTTATTGAAATAAACTTTTCCCAAAAATGGATTTTCTATCATTACTATGAGCAGTAACAGAATAGAGATTGAAACTCACATATACACTACTATACACAAAATAGATAACTAAAGAGAACCTATTGTATAGCACAGGGAGCTCTACTCAATACTCCGTGGTGACCTAAAAAAGGGTAGGAAATCCAGAAAGGAGGGGACATATATATATATATATATAGCTGACTCACTTGGCTGTACAGTAGAAACTAACAACACTGTAAAGCAACTAAACTACAGTAAAAGTTCTTTTAAAAAACAACCATCTTCTGGAGACTCTTGAATGAAGTTTAAGAGATCTCTGGGATAACATCAAGCATGCCAACCTTTGCATTATAGGGGTCTCAGAAGGAGAAAAGAGGGTGAAGGGGGTCGAAAATGTATTTAATGAAATCATGGCTAAAAAGTTCTCACCCTAAAGAAGGAAACAGATTTCTAGGTTCAGGAAGCGTGAGCATGCATGCTCAGTTATGTCCAACTCTTTTGCAACCCCCATGTATTGTAGCCCACCAGGCTCCTCTGTCCAGGAGATTTCCCAAGCAAGAATAGTGGGGTGTGTTGCCATTCCCTTCTCCAGGGAATCGTCCCAATTCAGGAATCGAATCCGTGTCTCCTACACTGCAGGCAGATTCTTTACCATCTGAGCCAGCACTGTGCAGGAAGCATAGAGGGTCCAAAACAAGATGAACCCAAATAGACTTACATCAAGACATTTCATCAGTAAAATGGCTAAAGTTAAAGAGAGGATTCTAAAAGCAAAAATAGAAAAAGAGTCAGTTAGAAGGGAATCCCCATAAGGCTATCAGCTAATTTGTCTACAGGTCAAAAGGGAGTGGCAAGCAATATTTAAAGTGCCGACAGGGAAAAACCTGCATCTTAGGATCCTCTGCCCAGCAAGATTATCACATAGAATTGAAAAAGAGATAAAGAAATTTCCAGACAAGCAGAAACTAAAAGTGTCCATCATTAATAAACTGATCCTGAAAGAAATGTTAAAAGGTCTTCTCTAAGTAGGCTGAGGATTAACCACTTAAGCTAGGGCAGAGATTAAAAGAGTCCATTGCTGTAATTGTTGTTTAGTCAGTAAGTAATGTCCAGCTCTTTTGCTGCCCCATGAACTGTAGCCCACCAGGATTCTCTGTCCATGAGATTTCCCAGGCAAGAATACTGGCATGGGTTGCCATTTCCTTTTCCAGGAGATCTTCCCGCCCCAGGGATCGAACTCCTGTCTCCTGCATTAGCAAGTAGATTCTTTACCACTGAGCCAAAAGAGCCCGTACTGGGTTTGCGTCCCGTCTCCACTGCTCTTTAGCTGTATGACATCAGTTAACTATTTTCCTTACTTCAGTGTCTCATCTAGAAAAGGATGTAACAATAGCACCCAACTCATAGGCTTGCCCTGGGGGTTAATGAGATCAAAAGATGGTAAACATGGTGGTGCCTGCGTGGATTAAATATTCAAGAACTATTGGCTACTTTTATCATCAGGACATAAACTATCTTCTGTAAACAAAAGGCAACCCTATCAGTCAATACTAGGAAAACAAAGGCATTATTCTTAAATTCCGGCCATGTAGTGCTGCTCTGAGGCTACAGACCTCAGGCTTACTCGCTTTTTGCTGAAAGACAGTATTGGTGAGTGTTCAAGGGTAGTCAAGAGTAGCACCAAACTGAGACTTTCTCTTTGGTGTGATCAGGAGGATGAAAGGTGATTTATCATGTACATTTTGTTCATGATCCAAGAGGATTTAATTTCTTTTGCCTAGGCACATCCTGAAAACCAAATGCTGCCAGCTGGACATGAACTCCATGTTCAGAAAGACATATTTTGAAGTGCTTGAGTGCACACCTGCAAATGGGCATCCTTGTCTCTTCACAAGTCCAAATTTTGCTCTGGGATAAAACTGTCACTGCCATATCTCCATCCCAAGAGGTTTTGACAACTGCTGGGTAAGTATTCTGTACTGCATACCCACTAAAGGTAAGGATGGCATCTTAGACATAGATTCTACTCCACTCTTGACTCAGATTCACAAAGGTGGTGTGTGTGTGTGTGTGTGTTTGTGTGTGTATGTGTGTTAAGTTGCTTCAGTTGTGTTTGACTCTTTGCAACTCTATGGGATGAAACCTGCCAGGCTCCTCTGTCCCTGGGATTCTCCAGGCAAGAATACTGGAGTGGGTTGCCATGCCCTCCTCCAGGGGATCTTCCTGACCCATGAATCGAACCCACATCTCTTAAGTCTCCTGCATTGGCAAGCACATCCTTTACCACTAGTGCCACCCGGGAAACCCCACCTTGGAGGTGGCCCTTATTAAAGATAGAAAAAGCCCTGATGTGGGGAGGGGAGAAGCCACCCATGATGACAAGAATGCATCTGGAGGGTCAGGGTCAGCCAGGAAGGAGGCCTGCTCTGCAGGGAATCAGACTGTTGAAATACATAGGCAAACAGAGCCGGTTGTCCAATTTAAGATATGATAATGGGAGTCGGGATGCTAATGCTTCCTGCCAGCGCATGCTTTATCCAGGAGATCATGGGAGGAAGTATCGGCTAGAACTGGAAAGGCCTCAGGCTGAATCTGTCATCAAGTCTGGAATCAACAACAGCTGACATTCCAAGGATCCACAGAGGACTGGAGAATTGGATGGAAAGAGATCCTAGCAACTGGCTGTGAGCAAGAGGCATTCACTTTTCTCCTGCTCTTCTCATTCATTCATTAAAAACAAAGCAAACAAAACATATGTTGTGTACCTACTATGTAGATAGCTCTTTTTCACCGTAGTAGACCCTGTATAGATGAAAACGTATATATATAGATATAAACGTCTAAATGTGTTACAGTCCAGTAAGGGACACCTGTACAAGTAACTATGGTCCAAGATATAAAATAAACTAATTAGAGATAAGTTATAAAGGAATTTACAAAAAGGAGATGCCATTTACAACCATGGGATCTATATCTTTAAGGATGATGAGACTCAGACGTCTAACGCTGGGAAAACAGACACAAGAAACAGAGAAGGGCATGCAAGCCAACATGTGTGGGAAATACAGGCATTTTCTAGGAACAGTGGGTCATTAAATAAAGCTAGATTGGCAGAGAGCTTAAAGAACTGGGTGCAATGATGTGGGGCCAATTAATAGAGAGTTCTTGAATGACAAAAGAAGCGGTTTCAGTTTGTTGGTGTTGTTTAGTCACTAAGTCATGTCTGACTCTTTGCAACTCTAGCCCGCCAGACCCCTCTCTCCAGGCAAGAAAACTGGAGTGGGTTGTGATTTCCTTCAGCAGGGCATTTTCCTAACCCGGTGATCGAACTGGCAAAAATGCATCTTTGTCTAAATCCTGCTTAGGAGTACGGGCTGGAAGACAGCCAAGGAGTCTTAGAGGTTTCCTTGACCATGTGTCCTGTCATCCACCATCGCCCCCAACTCCAGACACATGCTTAACTGTGCAGTATGGCTTCACTGCCCCTCCATCGCCTACAGCCCATGCACACTCACGCTTTTGGACGTGATGCGATCTCCTGCTGGAGAACTGGAAGCCAGGTAAAGCTCTGCGTGCTTCCGTTATTTGATTGACAGGGCCAAGGCACTTTCCCCCACAGCCAGAAGGTGGGAGCTTGGGGAGACGAGCAGAGCGAAGGGAAAGTCAATCTTAGAGCCTATCTGAGATTCCCCAGTCCCCGCTGGCCAGACTCACGGCTATGCAGCTAAACATCAGAGTGCGTGTTTTTCTCTTCTCCCCTTCTTTGCCCAGACCCACATGACAAGCACTGGGATGAAATGCCCCCTTGCCTGGTGACAAAACCATAGCAGCAGCTGTAGCCCGCTCTTCAGAGAGGTAATGAGGATTCATTTCCATTTTATCACTTCTGTCACGTCTGCGTTTCCCCCTCTGCGTTATTGTGTTATTATGGCTGAAATTGATTGCCGTAACCGAGAAGGCAACTAAATCCCATCCTTACACCCTCCCTCCCTCCAGCTCCCTGGAGCCCTTTCCTCTCAACCTTGTCTCTCTTTGCTCAACATCCTTCCCCCGGCCACCTCCTCCTGCTGCGGTATGTTAACAGGAAAGAAAAATTCATCTGAAACAATTTACGAGGTGACTCAGCAATCTATGTTCTCCCAGACGCCTGGCCGGGTTGAAGGCAGAAAGCAGCCACTGATTTGGGTGCTTCATGATGAGACAGTGTCGGCTACCAGTCTAGCAAACTGCTTCCTGGAGGGAGGGCTCTGAGAAGGCTCCAATACAGAGCTGCAAAGAAGATGCCTGATGAAGCAATCTGTAGGTAGTTTTTGGAAAGGCGAAAGAAAAGAGGAGGAAAAGTGGTAGCTATTGTGTGGGGTGCCATCCTGTCGTGTTTTATTGTCTGCGAGGGTGCCTGGACAAATTGACTTTTGGAGGTGCTGTTCAGGGCAAGACTCAGGATTCCCACTGAGCCTTGGCTTCTCTGAGTCAATTTCTTCCTGTGTCTTGAGCATCGCCTCTAGGTATGCACTGTGAGCTAGAAGAGGCTAGAGATGGAGGGTGATTGGGGGAAAAAAACATATCACATGCAGACGTGAGTAGGTTTATGAGTTAAGAGCATCCTTCTCAAAGGGAGAGAAGGAGGGAAGGAAAACTTGAAGAAATGATGACATTAAAGGTGTTAGCGTGTCAGCAGCAGATAAGATTCACTTGTTTGTTGTTTAGTGGCTCAGTCATGTCTGACTCATTGCAACCCCATGGTCTGTAGCACACAAGGCTCCTCTGTCCATGGGATTTCCCAGGCAGGACTCCTGGAGTGGGTTGCCATTTCCTTCAGGGGATCTTCCCAACTCAAGGATCAAACCTGTGCCTCCTGCATTGGCAGGCAGATTGTTTACCATTGAGCCAGCAGGGAAGCCCTCATCCTCATTGGTATTTAATGCTTGGTATGTTTGGTGAGCTTGAGACACCAATTCAGATCTTTCTGGGCACAATCTCCTTAGTATTTCCGTTCGACCAACACTAGTTGGATGCATGGCAGTTGCAGAAGCCCCCGTCATCCCAGTTGGATTACTCAGAGGGAATGTTTGCTTGTACTCACTCATGTTAATAAGACCTGGGCTCTGAGAACATGGTGAAATTTTAAAAGTGTAAACTACATAAAAAATACTCTTAATTTTCCAATCTAGGATAAGAAGAATGAGCAAAAATTATTTCTATCTGGGATGGTAAAGTTTAGAAATAAATCTCCAAAATTAGGGTTTGCTTTTAACAACAGCAGCCATGTTTTTGTCCTGTGTATGCTCAACTCTTTGTAGTCCCATGGACTGTAGCCCACCAGGCTCCTCTGTCCATGGGATTTTCCAGGCAAGAATAGTGGAGTAAGTTGCCTTTTCCTACTCAAGGGATCAAACCCATGTCTCTTGTGTCTCCTGCACTGGCAGACAGGTTTCTTACCACTAGTGCCACCTGGGAAGCCCAGGGTTTGCTTTTAAGTCTCTCCATTTGGGGACTTCCCTGGCAGTTCAGTGGCTCGCCTCTGTGCTTCCAATACAGGGGGTGCTGGTTCGATCCCTCTTCAGGGAACTAAGATCTCACATATCACTTGGCAAGGCCAAATAAATAAATACATCTCTCCTTATTGCCACTTGAGAAATATAACAGTATCTTTTTTTTTTTTCTTCCCCAAAAGTAAACCAGTCTAAATGGACCTTGATTGGGTTAAGGACATTTTAGCAGGCATATGCATTTTCAGAAGGACTTACCTTGTGAAACTTAAAATCATTAATCTTTTTGTATCCCCAGTATGGATTAGATGAGACTTCACAAAACACTGGGGTGTCGGTTTCCATGCTGCAGAATGGTGTACTGCATTTTACCAGGAAACAGAACACTGAGTTTGCACCTTCTAAAGCCCAGACTGCCTCCAGAGCTGCTAAAATTGCCTAGCTCACCACTTTTTTATCTCCTCTTGCCCACCTGATCTTTCACAGATTGTCTTTTTCTTCTGGGCTTCCCTGATGGCTCAGTAGTTAAGAATCTGCCTGACAATGCAGGAGATGAGGATTCGATTCCTGGATTGGGAAGATTCCTTGGAGAAAGAAACAGCAACTGACTCCAGTATTCCTGCCTGGGAAATCCCCAGGTCAGAGGCGCCTGGTGGGCTACAGTCTATGGGGTAGCAAAAGAGTTGGACTGGACTTAGCAACTAAACAACAATTTTTCTTCTATTAGGGGATCCAGTTTGCATAAGTGCTAAGAATGATGTGGATCTTGGATAATTAAAGAAGTCAGTGTTTGAAACTCACAAACACTGGAGTTCTGGAGCTCGGACTCCAACTGCCTCCTTACCTCTGTGCCACAGGCCCCTTTTACTTGGATGGTCCTGGCTCCTAGGAGCCCCTGGCCATTGCATCTTGCTTGAATGCTGGATTTTCCTTGGCTATCTAACCAGGTTCTGAATCTGCTCCATTCCTAGATAGACCTGCCTTCCTATTGCCCCATATCCTGCTTCTCTCAGCCCCAGCTGCCGCCTCATCGGTCTGATATTAGCCCCCATCCAGTTTTATGGAACTTCTGGGTTTGCAGTAGAATGAAGATTTTGGCTGCTTTCCGCACTTCTTTCCTGGCCTGCCAAAATAAATATCGGTTGAGTGAGGGGACACATGATTGAACAAATGGCCCCACCTCGGACGATCCCCTTACCTTAGCCTTTATGTCTGATTCCAGATGTCGCTTCAGGGCCTGGGAAACTTGCCCATTCAGAGTGAGCTGGACTCTGGATGACTGTGGAGTCTCCTCTGTCTCTGTTGGGAGAATGTTAGAACTTTGTTCATCAATACATTTCCTGTATCTTGGAAGCCTGAGCTTCTGAATGCAGCCTTGAAGAATGAGAAACCATTGTGTTTTTTGATTGGCAGAAAGCAGGAAAAGAAAGAATTTAATGTTTCTGAACTTCATAAATCTGGCCCCATTCTACTTGACTCAATGAAACATGTTGCAGATGTATTTTGTGGAACTGCTAAAAGTTGCTGCTCTGGCCCCTACCTAAGCCATCAAGAGATACCCAGGGCTCTGTGGCTAGGCTGAAGCTCATAAGAGAAGATGAGATGGAATGATCAAAGAAGATTGGTAGGTTCAGTAAGAGGAAGTTACTGACATCCTGTAGGCCTGGGTTTGAACCCTGGGGAAGAGGGCAGCTGAGGATGAGATGGTTGGATGGCATCACCAACTCAATGGACATGAATTTGAGCAAACTCCAGGAGATAGTGAAGGACAGGGAAGCCCAGCATGCCACAGTCCATGGGATGGCAAAAAGTCGGACATGACTTAGCGACTGAACAACAACTTGCCACTTTTAGTTATGTGAGATTTGGGATAATTTGTCATATCTTTCTGAGCACACATTTTCTTATCTGAATATGATGATGCTAATTCCTTGTCTCTACCCACCTTGTGTGAGAATTAAATAGCCTGGCACATGAGAAAATTTCTAGCATAATGCCTGGCATTCAAACCATATTCCTTCTCTTCTGATAACTTCCAGAACTGTTATATCTTGTTCTCCAGAACCAAAGACACCTACAAACTCTCTTCGGGTCAAAACTTCTGATATTAAGCTTTCTTTTCTCTAATTCTTTAAAACTCATATGTCAAAATCATAGAATCCAGCTTCTGTCATCTACATGGTCTCCTAGGCACTGGCATCAGGAGCTCTGCCATTCTGACTGCCATATAACTTTTCAGTTAAGAAAGTCTATTTTAAAAAATCCCAATGCATCTGGCAAGTTCAAGTTTATTGCTCAAAAAACTCCAAGAAACTTGGCTTAAAGGGAGAATTTCTTTCTAATTAAAGCTATGCTAGAGTCCTATATCCAAAAAAGGCTTGATCCCAAACTCTAGACATTGGGATATATGATGGGACCATGTATCAAATATAGGATTCCAAGTCTGGCTGCCAAATTCCCTGACACACTGGAGCTTTTCACAGTTCCTCAATTCTTAGGGAAGATTTCACCAACTGGAGAGCTCAGTTGGAGGAGGGTACATGGAATCAGACCTTATGCTATGGTTCCAGTGAGATGTCATATCCAATATGTCACCAGTGACACATCCAGAAGAGATGAGGTGAACTCTGACTCTGCCCAAACAACTTTCAGGGACGTCAAACCTGGCTTGTTGTCTTCAGCACTTTGTCTAGAGGTCATGACTCTTGTCCTTAACTTTGGATCCACTCTGATTCAAACTCTCTTTGAATCTAGGTTCCATCATTCCTATTAATGTGATCTCTCTTGGCACTGATGCTTCCCTGGTGGCTCAGATGGTAATGAATCCACCTATAATGCAGGAGACACAGGTTAGGAAGATCCCCTGGAGGAGGAAATGGCAACCCACTCCAGTACTCTTGCCTGGATAATTCCATGGACAGAGGAGCCTGGCGGGCTACAGTCCATGGGGGGGGGGTCACAGAATTGGACACGGCTGAGCTACTAACACATACTCTTAGCACTGATACAAGATTTTCTTAACATATTCTCTTGGGAATTTCTCTTAATCCCATAAGCCTCTCATATTACATTCACTTGCATTATCTTTGACCTCTTTCTGCAAATCATCTTTTTTTGCAACAGACCCCAAGTTCCAGTTCAAATATTTTCTTTTCTGTGAGGCCTTGCCTATGCCTCCGGGTCAACTGAAGTGTTCTCATAGTCTTTCAAAGCCTGTGCTGACCAGAGTACTTTATAATTTATTTTTTTAAATTTAATTTAATTTTATTTTTTAACTTTACAATATTGTATTGGTTTTGTCATATATCAACATGAATCTGCCACAGGTATACATGTGGTCCCCATCCTGAACCCTCCTCCCTCCTCCCTCCCCATACCATCCCTCTGGGTCGTCCCAGTGCACCAGTCCCAAGCATCCAGTATCGTGCATCGAACCTGGACTGGCGACTCATTTCATATATGATATTATACATGTTTCAGTACCATTTCCCCAAATCATCCCACCCTCTCCCTCTCCCACAGAGTCCAAAAGACTGTTCTATACATCAGTGTCTCTTTTGCTGTCTCATATACAGGGTTGTTGTTACCATCTTTCTAAATTCCATATATATGCGTTAGTATACTGTATTGGTGTTTTTCTTTCTGGCTTACTTCACTCTGTATAATCGGCTCCAGTTTCATCCACCTCATTAGAACTGATTCAAATGTATTCTTAATGGCTGAGTAATACTCCATTGTGTATATGTACCTATAATTTGGATGTTTCCATGTTTCCATCTGTCACTACACTGGAAACTCCTCCCTGTATTTTCAGTACCGGGTGGGTACATAGCTGGACACAGAAGTTGACTGAATGAAGAAGTAAACAGTGTAACCACCTATTATATTTATTTTCATCTGTTCTCAACTCAGTTGCTGGGATGGTAGGCTATATGCTAAACTAGGAACCCAGTCTCACAGTAAACTGGTTATTAAAAGCTTTAGTCACTAAGATACTGTTTCGCAAACTTTAGCGTGTATCAGAATAACCTCGAGGGTTTATTGAAGCACAAATTTCTAGGCTCCAGCTCTAGAATCTCTAAATCTAGATCTAAATCTCTAAATCTAAATCTCTAAATCTAAATCTAAATCTAAATCTCTAAATCTAGAATTTAACAGGTCTAGAGTGGGACCCAAGAATTTGCTTTTTTAACAAATTCCCTGGGGTGGGGAGCATGCTGATGCCACTGATCCTGAACCACCTTCTGGGATTCTCTGCTCTAAAATGTTTTTGGACATGCAATCACCCTTGACACTGCCTCACCTACTAATATGTTATAAGGCTATTTGATTTTCCAGGGTCTTTTTTTTTTTTTTAAACAAGTCTCCCACTCCATTTGGTTGGCATAGTGACCACTACTGGATTGGGAACATGAGCCTGAAGAATTCCACCCAGACATTCATGCCAAACTTGGGAAACCTCACTTGAAGTTGAAGGGATGAGAAAAAAAAAAAAAGATGCCCCATTACCTTGAGAATGGAACATGGTATAGAATATAATGGAAGAAAAAAGAAAGAAGGAAATGAGGGGGAAAAAAGGAAGGAGGAAAGAAAGAAAAATTAAAGAAAAACAACATTTTGTCAACAAAGATCCATATAGTCAAAGCTATGGTATTTTCCAGTAGTCATGTGCAGATTTGAGAGTTGGACCATAAATAAGGCTGAGGCCGAGGAACTGATGCTTTCAAATTTCTGTGGTGCTAGAGAAGACTCGTGAGAGTCCTTTGGACTGCAAGGAGATAAAACCAGTCAGTCCTAAAGGAAATCAACCCTGAATGTTCATTGGAAGAACTGGTACTAAAGCTGAAGCTCCACTAATTTGGCCACTTGATGTGAAGAGCAGAGTCATTGGAAAAGACCCTGATGCTGGGAAAGATAGAAGGTAGGAGGAGAACGAGATGGCAGAGGATGAGATGGTTGAATGGGATCACCGACTCAATGGACATGAGTTTGAGCAAGCTCTGGGAGATAATGAATGAGAGGGAAGCCCGGAGTACTGCAGTCCATGGGGTCACAAAAAAGAGTTGGACATGACTGAGTGACTGAACAACAATATATGGTTTGCTTCTTCTAGCTTCCCTTTCAAATCAGTATGATTTTGAAAAAAAATCACAACATCCTCAAGGACTAAGACTCTGCATCAGAAATTCTCCAAATATTTCTCACTTTTCATCATCTGAAGCAACTTATTATATTAGTAGTAAATTAGAAGCTACTATGGGCATGAGAAATATTTATTTATTTATTTTTTAATATTTTATTTTATTTTTATCTCGAGGAAAAGAATATTTGTAAATTTTTGCCACTGCTGGAAAACTCCAAATATATGCTCATTTAATTGCAATAATGTTAGTTTTCATGTCTGCCATCATTTTTGAAACAATTGTATGCATTTATGAATATAATGTCAAAATACATATTATAACAACTGAATATTTTTAACAATTTTATCTAAATTTTGTGTATAAGCTTTCTGTTATATTTTATAAATTGTTTATCTTACATAGAAGTAAATTTATGAAAAATTCAAACCAAAAAAAAAAAAAAAAAGAAATTCTCCAAATACAGAAAAAGTTATTTCTGTTTATGGTTTCAGAGAGCAGATTTGTTCAAAACATAACTGCTCATGCCACATCCATTTATATAGCTACAAGGCCAGTGAGCCAGAAGTGGACCAATAAAAGCCAAAAATCATGAATTAATGCTAAAGATACAGGGATAAATTAGGGTAAGATGCAATCTGCAATAAAAGAGAAGTTTACAGAAATGTTTCAAATAAAGAAATGCTTTAAAATGTAAATAAAGGCCCAAAACATGTATTCAGTCAGTTCAGTTCAGTCACTCAGTCAAGTAAGACTCCTTGTAATGCCATGGGCTGTAGCATGCCAGGCCTCCCTGTCCATTGCCAACTCCCAGACTTGACTCAAACTCATGTCCATTGAGTCGGTGATGCCATCCAACCATCTCATTCTGTCATCCCCTTCTCCTCCTGCCTTCAATCTTTCCCACGATCAGGGTCTTTTCAAATGAGTCAGTTCTTCACATCAGGTGACCGAAGTATTGGAGTTTCAGCTTCAACATCAGTCCTTCCAATGAATATTCAGGACTGATTTCCTTTAGGATTGACTGGTTGGATCTCCTTGCAGTCCAAGGGACCCTCAAGAGTCTTCTCCAACACCACAGTTCAAAAGCAGAAAAACTCTGATGCTCAGCTTTCTATATATCCCAACTCTAACTTTCATACATGACTACTAGAAAAACCATAGCTTTGACTAGATGGACCTTTGTTGGGAAAGTAGTGTCTCTGCTTTTTCATATGCTGTCTAGGTTGGTCATAGCTTTTCTTCCAAGGAGCAAACATCTTTTAATTTCATGGGTGCAGTCACCATCTGCAGTGATTTTGGAGCCCAAGAAAATAAAATCTCTCACTGTTTCCACTGTTTCCCCATCTATTTGCCTTGATGTGATGGGACCAGATGTCATGATCTTCATTTTCTGAATGTTGAGTTTTAAGCCAACTTTTTCACTCTCTTCTTTCACTTTCATCAAGAGGCTCTTTAGTTCTTTTTTGCTTTCTCCTATAAGGGTGGTATCATCTACATATCAGAGGTTATTGATATTTCTCCCAGCAATCTTGATTCCAGCTTGTGCTTCATCCAGCCCAGCATTTCTCATGATGTACTCGGCATTTAAGTTAAATAAGCAGTGTGACAATATACAGCTTTGATGTACTGCTTTTCCAATTTGGAACCAGTCTGTTGTTCCATGTTCAGTTCTAACTGTTGCTTCCTGACCTGCATACAGATTTCTTAGGAAGCATGTCAGGTGGTTTGGTATTCCCATCTCTTTAAGAATTTTCCAGAGTTTGTTGTGGTCCACACAATCAATAATGGCATAGTCAATAAAGCAGAAGTAGATTTTTTCCTGGAACTCTCTTGCTTTTTCAATGATCCAGCAGATATTGGCAATTTGATCTCTGGTTCCTCTGCCTTTTCTAAATCCAACTTGAACATTTGAAAGTTCATGGTTAATGTATTGTTGAAGCCTGGCTTAGAGAATTTTGAGCATTACTTTGCTTGCACATGAGATGAGTACAATTGAGCAGTAGTTTGAGCATTCTTTGGCATTGCCTTTCTTTGGGATTGGAATTTAAGCTGACCTTTTTCAGTCCTGTGGCCCCTGCTGAGTTTTCCAAATTTGCTGGCTTATTGAGTACAATACTTTCACAGCATCATCTTTTAGGATTTGAAATAGCTCAAGTGGAATTCCATCACCACCACTAGCTTTGCTCATAGTGATGCTTCCTAAGGCCCACTTGACCTTGCATTCCAGAATGTCTGGCTCTAGGTTGATGATCACACCATTGTGATTATCTAGGTCATGAAGTTCTTTTTTGTATAGTTCTTCTGTGTATTCTTGCCACCTCTTCTTAATATCTTCTGCTTCTGTTAGGTCCATACCATTTCTGTCCTTTATCAAGCCTATCTTTGCATGAAATATTCCCTTGGTATCTCTAATTTTATGAATGGGTCATGATGGAGAGTTCTGAAAAAACTGTTTTTTTTTTTTTTTCCAGTGTGGTCCACTGGAGAAGGGAATGACAAACCACTTCTGTATTCTCTCCTTGAGAACCCCATGAACAGTATGAAAAGGCAAAAAGTTAGGACACTGAAAGATGAACTCCCCAGGTCGGTAGGTGCCCAATATGCTATTGGAGATCAGTGGAGAAATAACTCCAGAAAGAATGAAGAGATGGAGCCAAAGTAAAAACAATACCCAGTTGTGGATATGACTGGTGATGGAAGTAAAGTCTGATGCTGTAAAGAGCAATATTGTATAGGAACCTGGAATGTTAGGTTCATGAATCAAGGCAAATTGGAAGTGGTCAAACAGGAGATGGCAAGAGTGAACATCGACATTTTAGGAATCAGTGAACTAAAATGGACTGGAATGGGTGAATTTAACTCAGATGACCATTATATCTACTACTGTAGGCTAGAATCCCTTAGAAGAAATGGAGTAGCCATCGTAGTCCACAAAAGAGTCCAAAATGCAGTACTTGGATGCAATCTCAAAAACTGCAGAATGATCGCTGTTCATTTCCAAGGCAAACCATTCAATATCACAGTAATCCAAGTCTATGCCCCAGCCAGTAATGCTGAAGAAGCTGAAGTTGAATGGATCCATGAAGACTTACAAGAACTTCTAGAACTAACACCCCAAAAAGATGTCCTTTACATTATAGGGGACTGGAATGCAAAAGTAGGAAATCAAGAAATACCTGGAGTAATGGGCAAACTTGGCCTTGTAGTACAGAATGAAGCAAGGCAAAGGCTAATAGAGTTTTGCCAAGAGAATGCACTGGTTGTAGCAAACACCCTCTTCCAAAAACACAAGAGAAAACTCTACACATGGACATCACCAGATGGTCAATACTGAAATCGGATTGATTATAGTCTTTGCAGTCAAAGATGGAGAAGCTCTACACAGTCAGCAAAAACAAGACCGGAAGCTGACTGTGGCTCAAATCATGAACTCCTTATTGCCAAATTCATACTTAAATTGAAGAAAGTAGGGAAAACCACTAGACCATTCAGATATTACCTAAATCAAATCCCTTATGATTATACAGTGGAAGTGACAAATAGATTCAAGGGATTAGATCTGATAGAGTGCCTGAAGAAATAGGGATGGAGGTTCATGACACTGACAGGGATCAAGACCACCCCCAAGAAAAAGAAATGCAACTTGTATTAAGAATACTAAAAATAAAATTAACACAGTAGGACATTAAGACAGTATGTAGATAATAAGCTAGAGTTCTAAGAATGCGGTGGTGAGAAGTAAAAAAAGTTTGAAAGTTATATAAAAGTAACTAAACAGATATACAACTTAATAGAATATTTATTATCTTAGACTGTTATTCCCCAAAGTTAGGGGACATTGATGTGTTTTTTATTGTTGTTTCTCTAGTACACATTCATCGCATACTGATTCTTTTCTTTTCTTCTTAAAAAGAATGTTAAGAATGACAGAAAATAAGGACTCATGTATTAATAAAAGTCATCCTCAGGAAGTATCCAGAATAAGCAAGCAAAAATAATCATCAAACATTTAACAGAAGAAAACATTAAACCAAAAAATAGAAGCACTCTTTCATAATCCAAAATTACTGACAAAAAAAAATTACCTCACTCAAAAGAGATTTTTATGAAGATAAAGCAGAGAAATACAAATTTTTTTAAATGGAATAATGCTAACATCAGACTGTTTACAATATTGTCAGCTGATAAATACCTACTTAATTTTAAGTGAGGAATTGTTGTTACTTAATAATCCTGTCCCCTGATAACATTCTGATTTTAGGCTGAATTATCAGAAGAACCTTTTTCAGATGTGTATGGGTCTAGAAAATAGTTCATCCATTAAAAAAAAAAATTGTTCTCAGGCTACATCTGCTCGCTGTGAGATGAATCATAAATAAAATCTTGTGATGGATTTTATTCATGATTTAAATTTCTTTCTCTCTTTTAAATCACTGATTTCAACTTTTATATTCATGAATTTCTTAATCATTATTTTAGCATATTTTGATTTTTTCCTTGCATATTCATTAAATATGTAGGTACCACATTATTATTATTCTTATTATTTTTATCTTTAACCCATTTTCCCACCTCCTGGGCCTCCACTTTTGGCAACCACCAATTCTCTGTATCACTTGAGTTTGGTTTTTAGATTCCACATACAAGTCAGGTCACACAGTATTCATCTTTCTCTGTCTGACTTATTTCGTTTAGCATAATGCCCTCAAGGTGAATTCATGGTGTCCCAAGTGGCAGGATTTCTCTTTCTATGGCTGAATTATATATCCATCACATTTTCTTTCTCCATTCATCTCTCAATGGGCACTTAGATTGTTTCCCTCTCTTGGCTAATGTAAGTAATGCTGCAATGAACATGAAGGTATAAAGGATACCTTTTTGAGACGGTGGCTTTTTTTATATAAATACCCAGAAGTAGAATTGCTGGATAATGTGGTAGTTCTCTTTATATTTTTTGAGGGAACTCCTACCTTTTCCATGGTGGCTGCACCAGTTTATATTCCCATCAGCAGTGCAGGAGGGTTCCTTTTTCTCCACTTTCCCAACAACACTCACTATTATCTTTTCTATAATAGCACCATTCTAGTAGATAGGGCTTCCCTCGTAGCTCAGTTGGTAGAGAATCTGCCTGCAATGCAGGAGACCTGGGTTCAGTTCCTGGGTTGGGAAGATCCCCTGGAGAAGGAAATGGCAACCCACTCCAGTATTCTTGCCTAGGGAAGCCCATGGACAGAGGAGCCTGGCGGGCTATAGTCCATGAAGTTGTAAGAATAGGACACAGCTTAGCAACTAAACCACCACCATTCTAGTAGATATGATATAATACCTTTGTGTGACTTTTATTTACATTGTCCTGATGATTAGTAATGTTGAGCATCTATTTGTGGACCTTTTGTCATATTTATAATACAATATGTGGACCTTTTAAATATTTTTTAAAGGCATTCTTGATGGTTCTCAGCCCTTCTAGGCCCCATTTTAATATACTCATGACCAGAAGGAAAAGACTTGACGAATGAAGAAAGTTAAGACAGCGAGATATCATAAAAGCTCCTTGACTAGTTCCTCTATTTCTCATTATTGTCCCTGAGAAACTCTTTAAACAGCTCACAGATTATTCTGATTAGCATCTCTGTGGAGGAAAACATAAAGTGCCAATAAAAATGCATTAAGAGACTTGATTAGGTATAATATCCAAGCCCAGAGAATTTTCCTCTCAACGGTCACTATAATGCATTAGTACATGAGGTCATCTTTTTCCCATGAAGCAGGCTGGATTTCTCCTTTTCTTCAATATTATGGGTAATTTGTTTCATCTGAAATTCACAGTTTAAGTGGATTTATTTTTATTAGTAGTAACAGCAATCATTTATTTTTTGAAAACTCCTATAAACCTTATTTCAGTTTTAAACTATCAGTTTGTGTGAGGTTTACCTGGAGGAATGGGAAAAGATGAGAATAGAGAGTAGTTACACGATTTGCTGACCCTTTTCCAATCTAAGCATGTTTCTCTTGGAAGGAACACTTACACATTTTACTGGAGTTATAAGACATAGGCATTTGCCAGAGACACTTTCAAGCTTGCTTTACTGAAAAATCTGTTCTTTTAGAGTTGTTTTGTATGTTCTTTAAATTTTCATGGCAACAACATGACCCACCACCACCTTTGCCCAGGCTACATCTTCTTTTACATGTGGAAAATCGTGACTCTTGGATCTTCCCCTTAATAGTTTAATGCTATCAACTCATGGAACTCACCACTGTAACTCTTCCTTCCTTTGGAAGAGTTGAGTGTTGGCTCTACTAACTATTTATGCTGCCATTTTGGGAAAAGACTGTATTATGTTGCAAAGTTGGTTCCGTCTTTATTGTAATAATGCTGCAGAATAATAGTGTTTCCCATTTCCTGTGCTGGGCACAAAATGGGGCCTGAGAAGGGCTGATGCTATGTGTAGGACCTAGAGGTCTTACTGCTTCCTCTCGGTTCACTTGGTCTGATTTCTTCCTGGGGAACAGAGAAGCTGAATATCTCCCCCACCTTTCATCTTTCTTCAAATCTCTTTCAACACTAACATACAAATTTGCTTCACAAAATGTAAAGTGCCATAGAACCACACAATGTTTCTAATGAGGACTTTTAAAGCAGATTAAGCTTGCACAAGCATCTGCCCAGAAAGAAGGCTGAAGCATGGAGACTAAAAATGTCCTGGTAACTTTCAGAATGTATTGGACTCTCTTTTTTACCATATCAAAGCCTACAATGGCAATATTTCTCTCATATTAACTCAACATGGTACCTTCTGCCAGCACCAGATAATTCATTAAAATTGATCTAACAAGATCACTACTTATTTGGGAGCTGGGATGTATCCCATTTTTGCAGAATATTGGAACTACAATGGGAGCATTTATATGCTATTAAAAATAGGACTGTGATCTGATATATTTTAGCAAGATTTCTTCTACACTATACTATATATGTTGTTTAGTTACTGAGTTGTATCTGACTCTTTTGTGACCCCACGGACTGTAGCCCACCAGTCTCCTCTGTCCATGGGATTTCCAGGCAAGAATACTGGCATGAGTTGCCATTTCCTCCTTCAGGGGATCTCCTCCACCCTCATCTCCTGCATTGGCAGGTGGATTCTTTACCACTGAGCCACCAGGGAAGCCCCATACAATCACATACAGGCATAATAAAGGTTTGAAGTATGGCAAAATATTTTAGAGGCAGTGTAATATAATACAAAGTACCAGTTTGGAAGTTTGGATATTGGCTGTTCTATACACAAACTGGGCGATTTAGTCGATCTGTTTGAGGGTCACATTCTTCACCCTGAAAGTATGCATAAGAATACATTCGTAATGACTGTGAAGATCAGAAATACATGTGTAAAGCATCTAACCCTGTGTCTGGAACAAGTCAGATACCCAGCAGTGGTAGCTCATGTTATGACTAAATGAAACTTGTATCCTTTCAAATGTCAAACATTATTCATGATGAATCTTTGGTCCTGTTGTTTCCCTTCCAGATCTAGCAACTATGTAAAACTTATTTTAAATAGTTATTTAAAATACTTATTTTAAAACTGTATTTTAAACTTATAATTTAAAAATATGGTCAAATTTCAAAAAAAGTATAGAAACACTCTGATGAGAAGTTCATGATCCTTTCCCCCTCATTCCCAGTCTGTAGCCAGGCATATGCCTCTTGTTATGGTCCTAAGCCTTCTGGGCCTAGTTCAGTTCAGTTCAGTCGTTCAGTCACGTCTGACTCTTTGCGACCCCATGGACTGCAGCACGCCAGGCTTCCCAGCCCATCACCACCTCCCAGAGCTTGCTCAAACTCCTGTCCATCGAGTCAGTGATTCCATCCAACCATCTCATCCTCTGCTGTCCCCTTCTCCTCCTGCCTTCACTCTTTCCCAACCAGGTCCTAAATAGAAAATATAGAAGAGTATATGTGTCTTGGAGTTGTTCTGTTTTTGCTGAGCCAGTATCCATTTCTCCTCTGTTAATATCAATGTCCTGATTTTCGTTAGGGAATAATCTTCTCACTTTTTCTCTTTTTTAAAATTGATTTAATTTTTTGGCTGTGGGGAGTCTTTGTTGCTGCCCAGGCTTTTCTCCAGCTGTGGTGAGTGGGCGCTAGGCTCTGCTTGTGGTGTCTGGGCTTCTCGTTGCAGCAGCGTCTCGTGTTGTGGAGCACAGACCCTCGGGCACACGGGCTTCCGTAGTTTTCTCATGAGGGCCCCGTAGGTGCAGCTCCCGGGCTTGGTTGCTCTGCAGCCTATGGGATCTTCTGGGATCACAGATCAAACACCCGTGTCTCCTGCGTTAGCAGGTGGATTCTTATCCCCTGAGCCACCAGGGAAGCCCATTTTCTCACTTTCTCATTCCAGCTTGTTCATGAGACGGATGAGAGGTTGGCACACAGTTCAGTTCTGGATAGCTAGAGACTGATAGTCCCCTGACTTTGTTCATGGATGAGCTTGTTAGCTAGTCTAAGCCAAGGAGGTTTAATACAGGACTCTTGTCAGAAGTGTTGAAATTGTTTTGAGGATAGAGTAGAAGCCTCACTGCCCGCAGCCATCTTGCTACCAGGAGATGAGGCCCAACTAAGAACAGAACAGAAGGCACAAAAACGGAAAAAACAAGCTGAGCACTGGAAGGCATGAGGCTGGAGCCCAACAGCATAATCTGAGACCCTGGGCACAGCCACACTTGAGTTTTCCACTTCACTGTTGTTGCTAAAGTCGGCTATTCTTTTTTATCACTTTCAACTAGAGGAATCTGACTGACATAGTAGGTGGATTAGGATTTCATGGAGTCTAAAGTTTGGATATAATTTGTATTGCCCTCATTAAAGGAAGGCTGTGTTTTTTCCAGTGGTCATGTATGAATGTGAGACTTGGACTATAAAGAAAGCTGAGCCCTGAAGAACTGATGCTTTTGAACTATGGTGTTGGAGAAGACTCTTGAGGGTCCCTTGGACAGCAAGGAGATCCAACCAGTCCATCCTAAAGGAGATCAGTCCTGAATATTCATTGGAAGGACTGACGTTGAAGCTGAAATTCCAATACTTTGGCCACCTGATGCGAAGAGCTGACTCATTTGAAAAGACCCTGATGCTGGGAAAGATTGAAGGCAGGAGGAGAAGGGGATGACAGAGGATGAGATGGTTGGATGGCATCACCAACTCAATGGATATGAGTTTGTGTAAACTCCAGGAGTCGGCGATGGACAGGGAGGCTTGGAGTGCTGCAGTCCATGGGGTTGCAAAGAGTCGGACACGACTAAGCAACTGAACTGAACTGAAGGGAAGGGAAGGGTACAACTTTATCAAAAGAAAATAAGGAAAAATTATTTATTGAGAATTTGAAAAGAAATCATGGATTTTAAAAAGCTAACAAATATCTCCAATTTTATAAAATCCCAAAATAATATTTTTGTCAATTAATTATATATAAAATGCTTTCTTTTGTTGTTCTTTTCTCTTTTTGCCCTTTTTTGGCTATATATGTTTAATTTTCCTTTTTATAAGATAACAATTTTTTGCTGTAATTTTTCTAAAGACAAAAGTGAACTCATGTTTCTTCTGATGCTCAATCAATATTTGCTCTTTTAAAATTTTAATAGTTCATATTTTTAAGGTACATAAACCATAATTGCTAAGGATGCTATTGTAAAAATGTGAGCTATTGTGAAATTTGGGAAAATTTCTATCAATATTCTTTGACACATGGACTGTAAGATTTCAAACAATGTTAAGGTTTCCTGTGTTCTAACTCCTCTTGAATATTCTTTGTATTGCTGCCACTCCATATCCATTTTGTCCAAATTATTGCCAATGTCCTAGTTGCAATGATAAAATATGAGTTTTTAGTTATCTTTATGTGTGTTAATATTTCATGTCACAATAACAAGGCTTTTATGCTTAATTATTTTCCAGTGAGTTCATATGATTAACTTCTCTTCACTAACCAGATTATCAAGAAATCCCTATTTTTGATGACTTTATACATGTATATGCTGATTCACTGGTATATTTCTTGACAAAAGAGAACTTTTGTTTTGACCAGGGATAGCAGAGGCACTCATTTTCTACTTAGAGATTTACATATCTGATAACTTGAATAATTTTCCACAGACTAACTTTTGGCTCCATTTATATCAAACTTTGTTTCTTTTTCTCTACTACCTGTTTTTTGGGCTTCCAAGATGGCACTAGTGGTAAATAATCTGCCTGCCAAAAAAGATGCGGTTTTGATCCCTGGGTCAGGAAAATCCCCTGGAGGAGGGCATGGCAACCTACTCCTGTATTCTTGCCTGGAGAATCCCCAAGGACAGAGAAGCCTAGCAGGCTACAGTTGATAGGGTAGCAAAGAGTTGGACATGACTGAAGCTCACTACCTATTTTAGTATTGAGCACCTTAATCATATTAGAATATGATCCTTAAATCCACAACTTTGTACCACAATACTGAATGATTCAGTAAGATAAACAGGACGAGGATTTCTGGAAGTTAGGCTGAACTGGCCAGCCATCACCTAACTACAGATATGATAACATAAAAAGATCTCAATAAACCCAACCTAACCTTAGCTGAATCCCCATA
The DNA here is from genome assembly GCF_055505025.1 of Bos grunniens. Classification (NCBI taxonomy): domain Eukaryota; kingdom Metazoa; phylum Chordata; class Mammalia; order Artiodactyla; family Bovidae; genus Bos; species Bos grunniens. Next base: position 52,293,068 of record NC_141185.1, on the reverse strand, counting down.
ATGCCTGCAGCTATTCCAGTTCTATTCAACAAAAGGAAAGCTGTTAGGGAAAGTGGGCATTATAATGGAATGAGATAGAAGTCCTAATGGATTGTGGTTAGAGTAGATTACTTTTGCAAATTTTAATATATAACCAAGTTAAAATATTCCCAGTTTCCCTCTCAGAGTCTTAGAGAAGCCCATGCAAGTGATGGGACTTGAAACTTGGAGTTCATAAAAATTTACCTCTGCCGAATCATACAGTATTATTATATGATTTGGGGACTCTGGAAAACTCTGGGACCTCTTGGGCCATTTTTACATTAGGAATCATTTGAGTGAAGGGTAATCTCTGGAAAATAACACTGTGAATGTCAACATCTGTGAGGTTCTAATAACGTCTACTGAGTGGCCAGTCTGACCGCCTAAGCATGCACATAATACTCTTCAATTTCTGTGCCATGATCATATATGAAATGTCATGCTAGGTCAAGTCACAGAGTTTATCATGCTCTGACTTTGACAACAGCCCTAATGGTCATTTTAGGGGAAAGCAAGAGATTTTCCATCATTTCAACCTCAAAGGATCAGGTTTTCTGGTCTAAATATTCCTAGTATCCCCTTATTTTTCTTCCCTACCCTGGACTGTGTTCTTAAGGACTGAGTGACTTACATCTGAGACCCTGAAAATTAATGACAAACCTTGGATAATACATGATCAATGCCAATAATAGGGGATTTGAAGGAGCTTTCTCCTAGGTCAGAGTAGGTCACATGCCAAGAAAGATCTATGCTGATTTAAACAGCCAAGAGAAATTGAGGATTAGATTTTCAATTTGAGAAGTCAAATGGATCCTGGGGAATTTAATCAGCTACTCTACATGTACTTCACTGGTTACCGGCAATCTCTAGATCTGTCTGTTACCTGCAAATATGTAGAGTGAATGAATCTTGATAATTCCCAGTTCACCTAATCAGATTATCTCCTTGTCTGAATTCAAACTGACAAGTGAAAGACAAACCTGTAACTGGAGTGCATTTAGTCAGGCTCCATGTCCTCCCACTGGCTTAGCCTTCGAAGAAGTTAATGAACACGAAGCTGAAGGGCTGGCGGTCTACAAAAGATAGGGCCTGGTGTCTGACTTGGCAAGGCTCCTGAAGGAACCTTGTCAGTGCAGTGACTTGTAGCAGAGCCATAGAAATCACACCTGCTCAAGACTCCCTCAGTTCACTGGGGAAGATTATGGGACATCACTTCTGGAGCCCCAGATGGATGATTCGACCCCCAGGTTCAAGGCTGCTGCCAGAGAAGCTACAGGGACATGAATCAGATGGACCTGGCTTCACTAGCACAGTTTCCTGGCTTAGGAATTCTAATACCTTACCTCATTCAGTCCTGAACACAAACCGAGTGAGCACAATCTTTGGCATCAGATAGACCTAAACTCAAACTTTCTAGTAGCAGGAAAACTTAGGTAAGTTACTTAATCACCATCAGCTTAACTTCCTCCTCTAAAACCTGGAATATAAGAAAATTTACTCTTATTTGTATGGTCCCATGAATTAAGTATGGTAAAGAGAATGAATGTTTCCATTCCTGGGCTGGGCACGGAATAACATTTAGAAAAGTTTTGTTCCCGGAGATATATTATCACATTCATTGATATTAGGTGGACGTGGGGCTTGACTCATCCTCTGAGCCTGTTCAGGATAAGCTTCTTATAACCCATTGTAATATATGCTGGTACCTAAATTTTTTGCTTGTAAGGGTAGATAGGCAGTCTTAGTAGGGCCTGATTCAAAGTTTCATCTTGAATCAGGTTTATGAGATGAGGGTAAAAGAAATCAAAGCCTCTCTCAAACCCAGCAATGATGTCACATTCACTGACATTTAAAGAATAAAAACACTAAAAAAGGAGATAAGAAAAGTTGTTTGACTGACTGATTCCATGTATTCATATTCCTCAACTCCAGTTTTTGTGGAATATCAGTAGAGAAAAAGGGGGCTGACTCACCTGGACAAAGAATAGAAGAGGGTTCTGCATAAGGAGCCATCTCTCCTAAGGAAGGCCCCCAGTGTGAAAGTGGAAGTGTTAGTTGCTCAGTTGTGTCTGACCCTTTGTGACCCCATGGACTGCAGCCTGCCAGGCTCCTCTGTCCATGGGATTTTCCAGGCGACAATACTAGAGTGGGTAGTCATTCCCTTTTCTGGGTTATCTTCTTGATCCAGGGATTGAACCTGGGTCTTTTGCATTTCAGGAAGATTCATTATCATCTGGGCCAAAAAACAAGCAAACAAACAAAACAAACAAACCTTCAAAGTGGATTAAGTCTATTAACGATTTCATCTTCCTATCGCATTTAAAAGAAAATGTTTAAATTTTGCCATGTAGATGGCACCACCCTTATGGCAGAAAGTAAAGAGGAACTAAAAAGCCTCTTGATGAAAGTGAAAGTGGAGAGTGAAAAAGTTGGCTTAAAGCTCAACATTCAGAAAACGAAGATCATGGCATCCAGTCCCATCACTTCATGGGAAATAGATGGGGAAACAGTGGAAACAGTGTCAGACTTTCTTTTTCTGGGCTCCAAAATCACTGCAGATGGTGACTGCAGCCATGAAATTAAAAGACGCTTACTCCTTGGAAGGAAAGTTATGACCAACCTAGATAGCATATTCAAAAGAAGAGACATTACATTGCCTACAAAGGTTCGTCTAGTCAAGGCTATGGTTTTTCCAGTGGTCATGTATGGATGCGAGAGTTGGACTGTGAAGAAAGCTGAGCACCGAAGAATTGATGCTTTTGAACTGTGGTGTTGGAGAAGACTCTTGAGAGTCCCTTGGACTGCAAGGAGATCCAACCAGTCCATTCTGAAGGAGATCAGCCCTGGGATTTCTTTGGAAGGAATGATGCTAAAGCTGAAACTCCAGTACTTTGGCCACCTCATGCGAAGAGTTGACTCATTGGAAAAGACTCTGATGCTGGGAGGGATTGGGGGCAAGAGGAGAAGGGGACGACAGAGGATGAGATGGCTGGATGGCATCACTGACTAGATGGACGTGAGTCTGGGTGAACTCCAGGACTTGGTGATGGACAGGGAGGCCTGGCGTGCTGCGATTTATGGGGTCGCAAAGAGTCGGACACGACTGAGCGACTGATCTGATCTGATCTGATGTTTAAAATGGGGGCGGTAACTTAAGATTGATTGACAAAAGTCAGACTGTTCTCATTTAAAACATACCTTTGCTGTTTCTACCTAAACTTAATTCAAATCAGTTTCCTTTAGCAAATATTTGTTAAGCTCACACTATATTCCAGAAAATGTGTAAAAAAGAATGGTACGACAATCAAGAGATTGACTTTTTACTTGTGGGAACATCCACTTCTTATCCACTTTGTGACATATACAAATAATTATGATACAGTGAAGTAGGTGCCACAGTAGAGTATTTTAACAATAATTTACTGGGGGTTGTTTTAAACTGTAAAAATGTATAATGTTTCTCCATGGTAGAGCCAGAGAAACTTTCAGAAGTGGTGACATGTTATGTTTCTTTAAGAATAAGTAAAACTTTATTATAGGAATGGGAAGTAGATATTAGCAGATATTTGATGATTGGTGATATAGTGCAACAAAAGTGTTAGTCGCTCAGTTATATCAGACTCTTTGCAAACCCCTGGACTGTAGCCCACCAGGCTCTTCTGTCCATGGGATTTCCCAGGCAAGAATACTGGGGTGGGTTGTCATTCCCTTCTCCAGGGGATCTTCCTGACCCAGGTATTGAACTCGAGTCTCTGGCATTGCAGGCAGATTCTTTACCATCTGAGCCATGGAGAAGAGAATAATCAAAACAGGTTCTGTGAGTTTTCCTGAGGGTTGAGGGCAAGATTGGGATGATAGTAATACATCTAGTCAAGTCTAGAAATGATGAGTTTGGTGCTACTTAGGGGGACCAGTTGGATTTGACATCGGGATAGATAGTGTGTGTGAAATTCGCTCAGTCGTGTTCAACTCTTTGTGACCCCATGGACTATATAAACCATGGAATTCTACAGGCTAGAATACTGAAGTGGGTAGCTATTCCTTTCCCCAGGGGATCTTCCCAACCCAGGGATCAAACCCAGTTTCTCCCACATTGCAGGCAGATTCTTTACCAGCTGAGCCACAAGGGATATCAGGGCTAAAGATGGATATTTTTTCATGATCTGTAATAATCTAGTAGTTTAAGTCAGGTGTTTGTCATCACAGGCTGCACAAACTTGGATTTGAATGTATGGGTGATCACTTATTAGGCCTGTATCTTAATAAAATACTAAGCTACTTTAAAGCCTCATGTTCAATGAGATGACCATGCCATTCTCATGGTTTTGCTGCAGGATTCAATAAGACAGTAAAGAGAGAATGTGTTGCATCTTCACTGCCACATTACAAGAACTAGTTACATCAAAGTTATCTTTCCACATAAGATTAAAGAGGAAGATACTACTTTGCAGGGTCTCCATGGTGCTGTTCTCTGTAGCAGGATCAGTGGAATCTTATGTGTACTTGCATTTGTCTGAGGGGATGGGCTACAACTTTTATTATATTCTCCATTGTATGTCACTCAAAGAAAAGATATATACTAGGAGAAGGCAATGGCATCCCACTCTAGTACTCTTGCCTGGAAAATCCCATGGGCAGAGGAGCCTGGTAGGCTGCAGTCCATGGGGTCGCTAAGAGTCGGACACGACTGAGCAACTTCACTTTCACTTTTTCACTTTCATGCATTGGAGAAGGAAATGGCAACCCACTCCAGTGTTCTTGCCTGGAGAATCCCAGGGACAGGGGAGCCTGGTGGGCTGCTGTCTGTGGGGTCACACAGAGTCGGACACGACTGAAGGGACTTAGCAGCAGCAGCAGCAGCAGCAGTGCAGTGCATGCAAAGAACAGTAAAGAATGAATGTTGTGGGATCTCAACATTATGGAGGGAGAAGAAAGAATAGGAAAGCTATGAAGTAGAAAGATGACCCATAATCAGAGGCAGTTCTGCTGAAAGATGATGCATGTGTTCCGCAAGGTCACTAAATGGTAGGGAGGCATTTGGCCCCCGTGACCTTTACACCCTGCTTTGAATATGTGATGTCATGTGGCCAATGTTCCTTTATAGATGTAATTAAGGTTACTAATCAGTTGACCTTAAAATAAGGAGATTGAATGTACTTATATAGCCCTGAAGGCAGAGCTTTTCTCCTAGCTGAAGACATCTAGAAGAGGAAGTCAAGGAATACAACAGAAGTGGAGGTGGTGCAGAGAAATTTGAAGCAGAAGGATTTCATGCATTGTTGCTGGCCTTGAAGGTAGAGGGGATTATAAACCAAAGCCTACAAGCAGCCTTTAGAAGCCAAAAACAGGTCTGACCATTAACCATTAAGGAAATGAGATCTCAGACTTACAATTGCACAGAACCGAATTCTTCCAACAACTTTAATAAGTGGATTTCTACACCTCACACCCCACCCCCGCACCAAGAGCCCAACTTGATCAACACCTAGAATTTAGCTTCATGAAGCTTTAAGAAGAGAACCCAGCTGATCCATGCTGTGTGTGGACATTTGACTCTTAGGAACTGTGAGATAATAAATTTGTGTTATTTCAAGCAGCCACATTTGAGCTTACTTATTACAGTGATAATAGAAACTGAATATGAAAAAATTGTGCTATGGAAAACACAGGAATCAAAGGCAAAAACACTTAAAACCTTGACAAACACATGCAAAATAACTTCTAAAAAGGTGGACATCTAATAAACGTGGTAATATACTTTTATGTATGTGAATGGTTAACAAATGCATAAATACTGTAATAAATATGGTACTTTACCATAGGAAAGATCAGAAGTTTGCTTCTGGAATTAGGTGTTGGAAGGATTGTAGCTCACGCATTCTTATGAAGTGGCGAAGGGAAGGTTAACTGAAATTGAAGACGAAGTTTAGCATCAGTTGAGGGTAGGTATGGCTCACAACACTTAGAGGGTGAACTGAGCTCTCTGGTAGATGTTTAAGCTGTGCACATGTGTATATTCTTAATGCATTTTTCCTGTTTACCTAGTGTTTCTAATGGATGTAAACAAAATCATGCATAAATGATCATTATTCACATTGTGATCAAATTTTTCGTTAATGTATCTATTGTATTAGGATACTTTCACATTTTCTACATAGGAAAAATGGCAAAGAAAAACTGTGCAACTGGCTGGGTGGTAACCCATGCCAGACATGTCAATCTCCTTGACAACTAGACCAGCTGGACTGTTGTACTTATGAGGAGATAATGCCACTCTAAGCATGAACATGTGTACAGTCACAGGCAATTCAACTGGTCTGTAGTAGTAGCAACCTTCCTCCAAGTCAGCAACAGCAAGATACTTAATCAGTATGTGTCACTTTCTCAAATGACAGACAGTATGAAACCAAAACATCTTTGGGATCTATACTTCAATCTTAGGAGTCAAGTTCTCATTTCACAATGGTCTGGCTGGTATAAATCTCTTCATAAGTCTTTTAAACACAGTCTCACTCTGAGGTGGGTTTTTTTGCCCTCAAACAATTAGTGTTTCTCATTGTCTTTTCTGCATGGTTGCCCTTGCAAAGTCAAAGGGAAGCTAGTCTTTGGGGATAAGTACCAGATACTGTTCCCAGGTGAGGGGTAACTACAGAGGGAAAAAATAACCCAAGAATGCAGTCATGAAAAAGAGTCACACTTGTTATACACAGAAATCTCAAAGCTAAGCTTTATTTTATAAATCAGTTCAGTTCAGTCACTCAGTCCTGTCCAACTCTTTGTGACCCCATGGACTGCAGCACACCAGGCCTTCCTGTCCATAACCAACTCCTGGAGTTTACTCAAACTCATGTCCATTGAGTCAGTGATACCATCCACCCATCTCATCCTCTGTTGTCCCCTTCTCCTGCCCTCAATCTTTTCCAGAATCAGGGTCTTTTCCAATGAGTCAGCTCTTCGCATCAGGTGGCCAAAGTATTGGAGTTTCAGCTTCAATATCAGTCCTTCCAATGAATATTCAGGACTGACTTATAAAAAAAGGGGACTTTAATTTGAAAAGGGTCTTGACCTTGTTCTTGTTGGTTGTTTAGTTACTAAGTCACATCTGACTCTTTGCAACCCCATGGACTGTAACCTGCCAGGCTCCTCTGTTCATGGAATGTTCAGGCATTAATACTGGAGTGGATTGCCATTTCCTCCCCCAGGGGATCTTCCTGACCAAGGGATTGAACCTACGTTTCCTGCATTGGCAGTTGGATTCTTTATGGCTGAGCCACCAGGGAAACCCTGCCCTTGACCTTAGTCCAACTCCCTCACAAGATGACTTGAAGTCTAGCAGATAGAGCTCTTTGTCCAAGATCAAAGACACTTTGGTATCAGAGCAAAGAAAAAAACTCAGACGCTACCAAATTTCAGTACGTGGTGGCTGTATACAATTTGCACATCTATGACACCTCAAGCCATTTTGTGTGAGAATAGCCTTTCTTCAAATGTCCTCCACGGCAGCCAAAGAAAGTATGAAGGCCCCACTTTCTTTTATGAGAGTGTCTTAAGACAAATTAATTATATTATTTCTTCAATCATTCATTATTTCCTTTTGTGTCTACCAGAAATGAACAAGAAATTAGATGCATTCTAACAGGGATTGAGAGAATGAGAAACTAGACCACCAGACAGCTATCATATAAATTCACCCTATTTATCATCTCATTTATGACTCCCTAACCTGAGTCAAGCATTATTCTCAAGGAAACAGGTTCTGAAATACTTCACTTCCTTCTACTACCACCATGTTTTCAAGTATTGGACGTCTATGTTATAAAGATCGGAGTTGTTGCTGCTCAGTTGCTCAGTTGGGTCCAACTCTTTGCAACCCCATGAACTGCAGCATGCCAGGCTTCCCTGTATTTTTTAAGATGTGTGTGTGGGGTGAAGGGCGTTGTGAGAGAGAAATGCAAAATGCTGCCCCATTGAACTAGATGGAAATTTAATTCTAGGCTCTTTGCTATCTCTGCCTTTAAAAGGATCAAGTATCCTTAGAGTTTCAAGTTCTTTCCAGAAGATGTGCCATCCTCCTCCATCATCAAAACCTAAGTGGTTTCCATGGCAACCTCCTCCTCAAACCCATCACTTTTTCTGGCAATACTATCTCATTCTGACCACACTGGAGTTAAAAGAACAAATAAAACTAAAAAACGAAGTTAGGAAAATATCAACAGGCAAAAGTAAATGGAATCCCCAAAATATCCTGAGTATAATAAGATTTAGAGAAGAAAACATGCCTTGGGTTCAGAATGTTAATGAAGATTTAAAATAAAGAATACTATTATAAAAGAGGATGGACGGATGGAGGCAGGGAAGAGCCAGCAACAAAGAGCAACGATTTCACAATGGTTTGGGGACAGCCAGCTTCTCCTCACCTCTCCTTTCTTCTCTGATAAGCACACGGTGGTCAACATTGAAATAGAATGAAAATAAAGCTGCAAATGAGGTTTCCACTAGGAAAAGCTGTCTCTCGCCATGCTCAGTGCAGAGCTGGGAGCAGTGCCAAGTGCTCATGAAGCAATTTTGGAAGATTCTGCTGGAAAGGCAGGAATCCCTGTTCCTCCATCACTCACAATCGTTTACAACAACTGGCATATCAGGGTGTCAGGATCCTATGGTGCAACTCAGGATTTGAAGTAGCCTGGGTAGGATCCATCTGTAATCTTCCACATGATGATATTTCTATTACCATCTTCGCTTTAGCCAGTATTAATTGTAATATATGCCCGTTTCTCTTCTAGAGCCTTGGCTAAAAGGAGATTCATCTCTCATCTTTTGAAACCCAATTATACATTCATCAGTATTACACCATTTCTGTGTAATGATGCTTTGTTTTATTTGTTATAGTCAATTCCACTTTGTTCTTGACTTGATTGAGAGTAAGTAAGGTGGTCATCATGTCCCCCATAGCATATATCCTAACAGATAATTTTGTGGATTCCTAGGGACCAGAGTGGGCTTCCCAGTTGGTTCAGGGGTAAAAAGAAGCTGCCTGCCAATGCAGGGGACCCTGGAGACACTGGTTTCATCCCTGGGTCAGGAAGATCCCCTGGAAGAAGAAATGGCAACCCACTCCAGTGTTCTTGCCTGAAAAATCCCATGGACAGAGGAGCCGGATTGGCTGCAGTTCATGGGGTTGCAGCGTCAGACATGACTAAGCATGAGCAGGAGGGACCAGAGTGTGAATGATCTGCACACATGGGCAGGAATAGGTTTAAATGTGCAAATGACATTTCCGCCTGTCTTTAATCAATCAAGTAGTCAGGGGTCAGGAAGAGTAGCAAGGGAACATTCACACGACATATTTTGATATCTTTCTGAAACGCTATCCCTTTGCGCTGAACCTCGGAACTTGTAAAGAAAGAGAATCAGTTTCTTGGGGAAGATTTTCTTCCTGTGGCACTGCCAAGAAAAAGAAAAAAAAAGAAAAAGTTTTCATATCCAAATATAGGGTTCCCTTAGGGAAATAAATGGATTCCTCCCTAAAAGAGAAGTGAATGAAGAAAAGAGCTGTGGGAGAAAGAAATAGAATTTTCAGAACACAGTGGAGAGCATATGTTGAAAGTTCGATAAACTATCCCCAGGGTGGAATCAGTCATGATAGTTTTGATAATGCCGAAGTAACAGATATCTCCAAAATATGGCTTAAAACAACACCACCTATTTCCTGCAATGCTCCAGAGACACTGTGTCTTGGCTGGGGGCCTCTGCTCTGTGTCATCCAAACTGGATATAGAGTTTGACAACACAGTTGCTGTCTGGAAATCTGTGGGTCGGGTGACAGAGGGAAAAGAGAGCCCTGAAGAGCTAGCATTTCATCCCAGAAACCATATGTCCCTTCTGCTCACAGCTGATTGGCTAGAACCAACCACATGATGCCTTTTGACACCAAGAGCTCCATGAAGAGCCTTCTTCCCTAGTTCTTAGTAGGTGGCTAGCTGTGGATTTTTTGATGAATGAAACTAATTCTTATCACAAAGGGAAAAACAAACGAACAAAAAACACAGAACCTCCAAAGGACATTTCATATGTACAGTTTTATATTAGTTTATTTCAGGATCAGTAGCTATCTCTTGCTCACTTCCTGTGTCACATGGGAGACCTAGAAATTCACTCATTATTCATTCATTTTTTTTTTCACTGATAGTTACTGATTTCTGTGCCAAGTCTTATGTACGTCACTGGTGATATAAAGGTGTATATATCACTTTTATAGGCTCACAATCTTTCTTGATCTATGATTAGTCCATTATTACAACCTGTTCTGTTTCTCCAGGAAAAAAAAAAAAAAAGGAAAAAGCTCTTAGGTGTCAGTTCTAATCTAGATTTTAATACAATTCATAACTGTACCTCTAGGGACATGCTGATTTGAGCTACCTTGCACCTTCTCTGGAAGGTTCTATCTTTTCTGTTCCAGCAAGTTTCTCTCACCCTCTTGCCTCATCCCTCATCTTACTCTTAGCTCATTCTTACTTTCTCACTATGAGATATGATGTACATCTGCTTGAGTTAATTTGCACCTGGTTACACTGGATGTTTGACATTACTCCCTGGAGCAGTTCAGTAATCACAGCCAGAATAGATCATTCTTGCCTCTTTATAATTGATGATTTTTATTTTAAAGGATCTGTCTTCTGACTTCTTCCAAAATAGGGATAAACATAGGTCTTGCATCCTGAATTGTCTGATATGTCAAGAATTCAGAAGTCATAATTACAACTATGTAATAGTTTGTATTACACAAACTAGGTAATAGTTTACCTAGTAATATGGAGGTAATATGGAGGTTTGTTCCTCCACGATATATTTTAGAGCTAGAAATAGAATGCTAAAAATTAAAATACGTAAGTTAAACTTCAAATCAAGAGATTAATATTTATTAAAGGAATACCTTGTATGTTCCTTGATCAGAAGAGTTCTCATACGAAAGGCAGAATGATTTCAGTCCCAGATGTAAGAGGTATATCTTGACAAATCAACTCACTTTGAAATGCAAATCTAATTCATTCACTAAAGGTCCTTAGGGATTCCAGTTGAGCGTTGAGGCACAGTTTGCTAAGCGAACTTGATAGAGACTATAAGTTGCCCAGTGCGTGTTCTGACAGCAAGGGTCTGCACCTCTGCGCTTGCTGCATCATCTCCCAGTGCTGTGGAAGGTCCCTGCCTGTGTGCAGTGCATCAGGAGAAAAAGTTATCACAGTCAAGAATAGCCCTCAATGCATGGCTCCCTGGAACTGGTGTGCACACACCATCGATTTCTCATCCCTTGGGTGGGAAAATTTAAAGTTGTGTATTTTACACAATTGCCCAGGATTTGTTTACCAGTTGTGTTCCAGTTGTCCACTTTGATGTCTGGCTTAAGGCAAAATATCTTCTGGCTACCTTCTCTTCCATATATCATTCCACATTTCTCTAAGTTTATTCCTTATACTTCCTGAATAAACTACAGCAGCCTTGGAAACCTTGTCTCAGGGTTTGCTTCTGGGGGAACCTGAGCTAAAGCAGAAATGTACACAGAAATATGTGAAATTTCTGATGATTCTTACTAGCTTCTTTGTCATATCACCTGGAACATTGGTGTAAGGCTCGGAGCTCTGCAGCCTTCTTGGGTCATGAGAATCAGGGTCCCATCTGTGTAAATGGTGAGCTGAGAAGAGGAGGGAGCCTGGAGTAATGTAGCCTTGAGTCATGTGGGGCTTGACTTCCCATCTCCAGAACGATTCTACATGAAAAAAACTAAATTTCCATCTTACTATGTAAGATATTTAAAATGAAATGTCTTAATATTAAGTACATTTCCTTATTTTTGCTATCATGAATATTTAGTTATTTTCTTCCCCAACATAATCCAGTTTCAGATAGATAGATAAAGATATATATGTATATCTCTCTATATATGTATATATAGAGATATATGCATATCTATATGTGTATATGTATATCTATATGTATCTATCTCTTTATATACATACACACACATATTCACACACAGAGACAGAGAGAGAGGGAAAATGAACTTTCTTTTTGAAAATAATAACTAGATTGTGAAACAATCACTGATGTAGAGTCAGAATTCACCTGACTTTGATCATTTGGGTCCGGGCTTTAAGAATGGTAAAAATCTCAAAGAATTTCCACCTCTGGGACAGAGCTCAGTCCCCCTCTCCCATCCAGTTCTCCCTGACTCCTCCCTCCAAGGCCAGGGGCCTCTGCTGCTCTTCTGGGTGGAGGGGAGCAGTAGGGGCCCTGCCTCCCTAGTGGCTTCCTTCACTCCAGCTCATCTCTAACTACCAGAGCTTATCTCTACTCATGTTTCAGTATGAAAATTAGATGGTATTAGAAAACTCATGCCACAAATCTGACTATTTTTCAGCGTGTTTTTTCAGTACTATGCCTATTTCTACATTGTTAGCTTCTTAGAATCAGCCCCTTGGGAGGCAGTTTGTGTTTTGCATTTGTACTAAAAGCCAGTTGTAGGAGAGTAACTAATGAGAACAGCGCTCCACTGGGGCCTGCGCTGTCTAGAGGGTGTGGAAAGAGAGCTGGCACGTTTGTGCACACGTCCTCTGCACAGGGAGGGAGAACGCTGGTCCCAGTATGTCATTTTGTCTCAGCCAAAGTCTTGGGTACTTCCAAAGGCTAATGCCCATGGACAGCCTACAGACCAAAGGCTCACCTGATTATCTATTGCATCTCTTTATTTCAGAGTCCTGGACACAGAAGTAGAACAAAGATGATTAGGGAATGTGATAGGGGAAGGGGTGCCTTTGCTCCAGCCCCACTGGCCAGATGTTGTTCTTGACATTATAGCTTTCTGGTTGTACACTGAGGGGAACCTCTAATTCTTGAAGAGCACAGAGGTTGGCTCATGATCAGAAAACACCTGACCTTCTGATCAATTGCATTTCTGGCACTTTCTTATGCTTTTTCTCCAGGGGGCTCAAACTTGTTTTTGAGAACATGGAAGGATACTTACAAAGGATCAAGAAAGGTAAATGAGGAAACAAATACAAAGTCATGGAACTTGCGTGTGCCAAGTATAGATACACCTCACGTTATTCTTCTTTATTCTGCTTCACCCATACTGCACACTTTATAGACTGAAGTTTTGTGGCAGCTCTGTGCTAAGCAATTCTATGGGTGCCATTTTTCCACAGCATTTGCTCACTTTGTGGCTCTGTGTCACATGTTTTGTAATTCTTTCAATATTTCAAACTTTTCCAGTATTATTGTATGTGTTATGTGATCTATGATCAGTGATCTTTGATGTTACTATTACAAAAAAAGATGACAGCTCCGTGAAGCCTCAGATGATGGTTAATATTTTTTAACAATAAAATATTTTAAATTAAGGTAAATATATTATTTTTTAGAGATAATGCTATTGGCTATTTAATAGACTACATTATATTAGAAACATACCTTTCCTATGCTCTTTTATCCTTTCATATGCTCTCATATACCTTTCAACAGATTCACCTGACTCACTTTATTGCAATACAGTAAGTCCCCTACATACTGACCTTCAAGTTGCGAACTTTCAAAGATGCAAACATGTGTTTGCATATCCAATCGTGTAAGTTAGTTCATGTGTCTAGTGTACATTGTCACATGCATGTGTTCTCTAGAAGAAGCTGTGCTTTAGAGTACCTTACTTTACAGCACTGTATAGAGTTTAGTAGTGCAGTATCTTTATAGATAGAATTGAATCCAGCAAGGAATCAGAACCCAAGGCATCAACATCAGACATGAGCGAAATGGCAGCTTGCCCTCCATCTCCTATTGCTGACAGTCCTTCAGCTCTACCATCTCCCACCACCTCTCCCTGCTCCAGCCAGTAGCTCTTCTGGCCTCTTCACTTGGTGCCAGCCCCTGTATGCCGGTTGTTTACTGTACTATTTTACTTTTAGGGCTTCCCTGATAGCTCAGTTGGTAAAGAATCCACCTGTAATGCAGAAGACCCCAGTTCGATTCCTGGGTTGGGAAGATCCCCTGGAGAAGGGAAAGGCTACTCACTCCAGTATTCTGGCCTGGATAATTCCATGGATTGTATAGTCCATGGGGTTGCAAAGAGTTGGACATGACTGAGCGACTTTCACTTCACTTCACTTTTCCAGTACTGTAAGATTAAAAATGTTTTATTTTCTGTTTGTTTTATGTATTATTTGTGTGAAAAAGTATTATAAACATATTACAGTACAATACTAAATAGCTGATTGTGTTAGTTGGGTACCTAGGTTAACTGTTTGATTTGTAAAAAACTGGACTTATGAACACACTCTTGAAATGAAGACTTTTTTTTTTCTTTTTTGGGGGGGAGAAGACAATGTATTCTTTTTAAAATATTAATTATTTATTTGGCTGTGCTGGATATTAGCTGTGGTATGTGGGATCTTTTGTTGCAGCATGTAGTTCCTCAACCAGGGAATGAGCTCAGGACCCTGCACCGGGAGCACAGGGTCTCATCCACCGAAACACTGCAGAAGGCCATGGTCTTGGTCATTTGTTCAGTTCAGTTGCTCAGCATGTCCGACTCTTTGTGACCCCATGGACTGCAGCATGCCAGGCTTCCCTGTCCATCACCAATGCCGGGAGTTACTAAAACTCATGTCCATCAAGTTGCTGATGCAATCTAACCGTCTCATCCTCTGTTGGCCCCTTCTCCTCTGCCTTCAATCTTCCCCAGCATCAGGGTCTTTTCCAGTAAGTCAGTTCTCATCAGGTAGCCAAAGTATTGGAGTTTCAGCATTAGCATCAGTCTTTCCAATAAATATTCAAGACTGATTTCCTTTAGGATGGATTGGTTGGATCTCCTTGCTGTCCAGGGGACTCTCAAGAGTCTTCTCCAACATCACAGTTCAAATGCATTAACTCATCGGTGCTCAGCTTTGTTTACAGTGCAACTCTCACATCCATACATGACTACTGGAAAAACCATAGCTTTGACTAGGTGGACCTTTGTTGGCAAAGTAATGTCTCTGCTTTTGAATATGCTGTATAGGTTGGCCATAACTTTCCTTCCAAGGAGAAAGTGTCTTTTAATTTCATGGTTGCAGTCAGCATGTGGAGTGATTTTGGAGCCTCCCAAAATAAAGTCTCTCATGGTTTTCCATTGTTTCCTCACCTATTTCCCATGAAGTGATGGGACCAGATGCCATGATCTTAGTTTTCTGAATGTTGAGCTTTAAGCCAACTTTTTTCACTCTCCTCTTTCACTTTCATCCAGAGGCTTTTGAGTTCCTCTTCACTTTCTGCCATAAGGGTGGTATCATCTGCATATCTGAAGTTATTGATATTTCTCCTGGCAATCTTGATTCCAGCTTGTGCTTCTTCCAGCCCATCATTTCTCATGATGTACACTGAATATAAGTTAAATAAGCAGGGTGACAATATACAGCCTTGACATACTCCTTTCCCGATTTGGAACCAGTGTGTTGTTCCATGTCCAGTTTTAACTGTTGCTTCTTGACGTGCATACAGATTTCTCAGGAGGCAGAAGAGGTGGTCTGGTATTCCCATCTCTTAAAGAATCTTCCACAGTTTGTTGTGATCCATATGGTCAAAGGCTTTGACAGAGTCAATAAAGCAGAAGTAGATGTTTTTCTGGAACTCTTCTGCTTACCTCCACCGTAGTTTGACCTGAGGTCAAATAACAGGGAAGGAACACAGCCCCACCCATCAACATAAAATTGGATTAAAGTTTTACTGAGGATGGCCTTGCCGATCAGAACAAGATCCAGTTTCCCCCTCAGTCAGTCTCTCCCATCAGGAAACGTCCATAAGCTTCTTATCCTTCCTCATCAGAGGGCAGACAGAACGAAAACCACAATGACAGGAAACTAACCAATCTGATCATAGGGACCACAGCCTTGTCTAATTCACGAAACTATGAGCCATGCTGTGTAGGGCCACCCAAGATGGATGGGTCTTGGTGGAAAGTTCTGACAAAACATGGTCCACTGGAGAAGGGAATGACAAACCACTTCAGTATTCTTGCCTTGAGAACCCTGTGAACAGTATGAAAAGGCAAAAAGTTAGGACACTAAAAGATGAACTCCTCAGGTTGGTAGGTGTCAAATATGCTACTGGAGATCAGTGTAGACATAACTCCAGAAAGAATGAAGAGATGGAGCCAAAGCAAAAACAACACCCAGTTGTGGATGTGACTGGTGATGGAAGTAAAGTACGATGCTAAAGAGCAATATTGCCTAGGAACCTGGAATGTTAGGTCCAAGAATCAAGGTAAATTGGAAGTGGTCTTGGTCATGGTCTGGAATAAAATTTTTTTGTTGCCTTGGTCATGGTCTGGAACAAAATCCAGGATATTTTTGAGGTATGACTGTACTAGCCTAATTATACGTTGCTGCTAAGTCGCTTCAGTCATGTCCGACTCTGTGCGACCCCAGAGATGGCAGCCCACCAGGCTCCCCCATCCCTGGGATTCTCCAGGCAAGAACACTGGAGTGAGTTGCCATTTCCTTCTCCAATGCATGAAAGTGAAAAGAGAAAGTGAAGTCGCCCAGTTGTGTCCGACTCTTAGCGACCCCATGGACTGCAGCCTACCAGGCTCCTCCGTCCATGGGATTTTCCAGGCAAGAGTACTGGAGTGGGGTGCCATTGCCTTCTCCAAATTATATGTTATTTCATCTATATATGCAATTTCATCTAATGTATTTAACAATCCAGTAAAGAGATGTACATTACTATCCTCAGTTTACATTGGTGATAGCCCAAAGCTGTCAAGTGTGAAAGATAGACTTTGAAACAAGATCTGAATGATTCAACATACACCCACTCATGTTTAGCCTTCGAGATTGCCAAGATCTTTCCCCTTACTATGAAATCAAGGTCCCTGATTTGAACATGGGGGGTGCCAGTTCTTTTGATAGGACGATGTCATACTTAATTTCTCATACGCAGACCTCACCAAGAACTTCTCAGCCTGTCCTGGGATCTAGCAAATACAGAGATAACTATAGCCAAGTTAAAAAAAAAAAAAAAAAGCTTTCAGCCTACGTTGCTTTAGAGGCTGGGTCTGAGCAAAAACCATTAGTTTTTGAGAGACATGTTATCAAAAGTCTTACTTGCTTTTGGGGCTGCAAGACTGCAAAAGCAACTGCTTCAGCATTTTACCCTAATTCCTGATTCTTCCAGTCAGCTGAATTACCTGACTAGCTTAAGCTCAGGGCTATGCCTCTCCACGCCTACCCTAACCTGGCTTCAGTGAGATGTTGGCTTATTATGTCCCTGGCATAAGTCTGTCTCTGCTTCCTTACTTAGCAATGATGAATGTGAACAGAAGGCAATTAAAATACCTTGATGCTGGGCCAGCGATTCTGATAGGCTGTTGAGGAGCATGTAGGGAGGGCAATGTCCCCAAAGTAAATTTGGTCCATGTTGATGTGAGGATTTTAAGGTCCGTGAGCTATAAAGTTACAGTTGTAGAGAAGAAACATCGGACTCGTGGGCAGAGAACTGGAAGTAACTCCTGATTTCACTAATTGATGACTCTGTTTTCTTTGGTGAGTCATATACATTTAAGGGGCTTCCCCGGTGGCTCAGCAGTAGAGAACCCACCTGCCAATGCAGGAGACACAGTTTTGATCCCCTGGAGATGGAATGGCAACCCACTCTGATATTCTTGCCTGGGAAATCCCATGGACAGTGGACCCTGGCAGACTATAGTCCATGGGATCACAAAGAATCAGACATGACTTAATGACTAAACGATAACATTTTAGGACCTCTATTTCTTGACAGAAACAAAAAATGAGCATAAGACTGCAACATATGTAGGATTGAATTAAATGTGGTAATGACTTTGATGAGCTTAATATGCTACAAAGCATGCTACAACTATACAGTATTCTTTTAGGACCAGTCTGCCTAACTGGTTGACTAACTAGCCCAGTTGATGGCAATCTCAAGTCTGTGGTCAGAATGTCTTTTCCACACCTCTAGTGCAGGGAGCCAGGATTCTGGGACTATTAGAGAATATGCCAGAGATAAAGTCAGAATAACGTTTCTGAAACAGGTCCATGTCATCGGTAAGAGCTGCCACAAGTCCTGTCAGATCAGATCAGATCAGATCAGTCTCTCAGTCGTGTCCACTCTTTGCGACTCCATGAATCGCAGCACGCCAGGCCTCCCTGTCCATCACCAACTCCTGGAGTTCACTCAGACTCACATCCATCGAGTCAGTGATGCCATCCAGCCATCTCATCCTCTGTCTTCCCCTTCTCCTCCTGCCCCCAATCCCTCCCAGCATCAGAGTCTTTTCCAATGAGTCAACTCTTCGCATGAGGTGGCCAAAGTACTAGAGTTTCAGCTTTAGCATCATTCCTTCCAAATAAATCCCAGGGCTGATCTCCTTCAGAATGGACTGGTTGGATCTCCTTGCAGTCCAAGGGACTCTCAAGAGTCTTCTCCAACACCACAAGTCCTGTATGTAAACCCAAATCTGGGAGACCCGAGGGAGTTGGAAACTATGAACAAGGAATTCCCATGTGATTTGAGGTAGAAATCTGGGTACCACAGAGAAGCAATTGAGGTTTTATGTTTTTAAAACAGAATCACATGTGTATGCTTGACTGAGTTGAAAGGCAAGAGTTGGAAACTATGTGGATTATTTCTATATAGTAGTGAAAAACTAAATTTTAACCAATATGGAGCCAGAAGATGCAGATAAATATCTAAAGTTACATGAGGAACAGGGAAAGGAAGATCAGATAACGGCAAGGTTAAGTATCAAACTCAGTCATTGGTGCTGTGTGGTTTCAGAAGAGTGTGACAGAAGTCTGCTGTTTCAGGGATGTTAAAATTTATTAGAGGACATGACAGGTATATAAATAATTACCACGTGAAACAAAACAAACAAACAAAAAGAAAAGCAAATGCAAGAGAAAAGATGACAAGTTGGGTGAGAAAGTCACTTTTGGTAGGTTAGAGACTGATCAGGAAAATATCCCTAAGAGAAACAGCATCTGAAATGAGCTGGAAATGGACAGATGGACCTGAGATAAAGGAAATGGGATCTTAAGGAAGAAAGGTGATTTGGGTAAGATTTCAAAGTTGGAAATCTGGAAACAGGGCACAACCTCGCACAGGGGAGAAGCACAAGACAAGTGATGGGAAGATTGCTTGGGAGCTGAGGGTTGCAGATGGCGTTAAAACATGGGCTGCCATTTGGTCCCTAATACTTAATGATTGGGTCTTCCCAGGTGGTACTAGTGGTAAAGAACTCATCTGCCAATGCAGGAAAATGTAAGAGACATAGGTTCAATCCCTGGATCAGGAAGATCCCCTGGAGAAGCGTGTGTCCCCTTCATTGGGAGCACCGTCTTAATCATTGGCCTGCCAGGGAAGACTTTATTGTAATTGTTTTTAATACTCATTCCTTATGAGAGTCAGCTTCCAAGATGGTATTCGTGCCCTTGTATGAACTCTCCCATAATGTATCTGGAATGGTCTGTTTGATCAATAGAATATGACAAAAGCAATAGTATGTTATTTTGAGGACAGGCTATAAAGATCTTGTGTCTTTTTCCTTTCTTTCTGTGTGTGTGTGTGTGTGTGTGTGTGTGAATACTTCTTATCATTCACTTTCAATCAGCTGCTACGTCATGAACTATGGAGAAGCCTAGGTCACCAAGAACCAAGGACTCCAGCCAACATCCAGAGAAACTCAGACCTACTGCAAACAGTAACATGAGTGAGTTTGAGACCCTCTAGGACAGGCAGGCATTCGGTGAGGCAGCCACCACCAAGTTCCTAACTGCAACTTCATGAGAGACTCTGAGCCAGAACCATCCAGCTGGGCCATGCCTGGATTTCTAAGCCTTGGCTACTGTATGACATAATAAATAATTGCTGCTTTAAGCTATTACCTTTGTGGGGGGTGTAATTTGTTACACAGCTATAGGTAACTGATACACTTCATCATTCAACACACATTTATTTATTAAGTGTCTACTAGTCTCAATAACTATGTAGTCAACTGAGCAGTTATTACAACTCAAGGTCTCTTGCAATTCAGGGAACAATATTCAACTTTATTTTGATTTTTTTTTTTTCACAAACCATGTTTTCTAGTTTCCAGCTTTCCCATTATTTCCAGCCCTCTCTCCTCCTGAACCATTTTCTTCCTCCATCCTAACACATTTCTGCTGGCCAAGTCCAAAGTTCTCTTTATTTAAATTTAATTTCTTCCTAGAGAGAAATTGTCACATACCTAGACTGGAATAAAACCCTTAAGAATAGTGTCTTATAGCACATGCTTTCGGAGAAGGCAATGGGAACCCACTCCAGTACTCTTGCTTGGAAAATCCCATGGATAGAGGAGCCTGGTGGGCTGCAGTCCATGGGGTTGCAAAGAGTCGGACACAACTGAGCAACTTCACTTTCACTTTTCACTTTCATGCTTTGGAGAAGGAAATGGCAATCCACTCCAGTGTTCTTGCCTGGAGAATTCCAGAGATGGCAGAGCCTGGTGGGCTGCCGTCTATGGGGTCACACAGAGTGGGACACGACTGATGTGACTTAGCAGCAGCAGCAGCAGCACATACTTTGTCAGATTCTCTTGTTTAATTGTCATCATTCTTGCTAGTTTATGGGCTTCCCTGGTGGCTTAGATGGTAAAGAATCTACCTGTAATACTGAAGACCCGGTTTGATCCCTGGGTCAGGAAGATCCGCTGGAGAAGGGAATGGCAACACAGTCTAGTATTGATGCCTGGAGAATCCCAAGGACAGAAGAGCCTGCCAGGGTACAGTTCATGGGGTCACAAAGGGCTGGACATGACTGAGCAACTAACTTTGGTAGTTTATAATCTCCATGACTTTGGCTGTCCTGTCCTCTGATGTATTCCTAGTATCCCCCGTAGCACCTGGCACAAGATAGGCTATAGAAAAATCTATGTGTTTATATATATATATATGATTTTAATACACACACACACACATACACACACATACATATATACACATTACTTATATATACACCATGTGTGCTAAGTTGCTTCAGTCATGTCCAACTCTTTGCAACCTTATGGAATGTAGCCCATCAGGCTCCTCTGTCCATGGAATTCTCCAGCAAGTATACTGTTCTGGGTTGCCATGCCCTCCTCCAGGGGATCTTCCTGATCCAGGGATTGAACCTGTGTCTCCAGGCAAGAATACTGGAGTGGTTTGCCATGCCCTCCTCCAGGGGATCTTCCCAACCCATGGATGGAACCTGTGTCCATCTCTCCATTCATATCTCCTGCACTGGCAGGCAGGTTCCTTACCACTAGCACCATATGTACATTATATGTATTCAATTTATGGATGAATAAATTAATAAACAAATATAGATCTAAATTCAGCAAGCATGATGGGTGTTTTACATAAGGTCACAAATTAACTGGAGTGATGTTCATCTCGCACAATTTTTTGAGCTATCCTTGAGAAAAGAAGCTGTTTCTCACGTGCACTTCTGTCCCTTCCATCCTTACTCATCCAAAGATGGCCACAGTGGACAGTTCTACCAGATAAGGGTCTAGTTTATTGGCCTCATGGTGATATGGACACAGACATTGTCAAGAATAGAATTCTCACCTATGAGACGATGAAAAATAATTGGAAAACAAAATGTCCAACTTTAGTGGAAACATACTCAAGCCGTAGATGTCACCTGGTTTTCATTTTGCTATTTTAAAGAGGAAAAAGAGTTTCACAAGAGTGCAACTCTAGAGGAAATTTTCATCAACTCCAGGAAAGCTATTGGCCCATGGTGGTGCTTCTCAAGTCTTCCAGGATCTCCACACAGAAACTGGTGGTTTTTCCCAGGGGGTCCATGATCCAGAGGCTGTGCTAGAGTTGCTATTTCCACACCAAGAGGCTCCTAACAGTTTGCCTTCCCCGTCTTTAAGTTGTACGCTCCCTTCAGTTCAGTTCAGTTCAGTTCAGTCGCTCAGTCATGTCCGACTCTTTGCGACCCCATGAATTGCAGCACGCCAGGCCCCCCTGTCCATCACCAACTCTCAGAGTTCACCCAGACTCACGTCCATTGAGTCAGTGATGCCATCCCGCCATCTCATCTTCTGTCGTCCCCTCTCCTCCTGCCCCCAATCCCTCCCAGCATCAGTCTTTTCCAATGAGTCAAATCTTCGCATGAGGTGGCCAAAGTACTGGAGTTTCAGCTTTAGCATCATTCTTTCCAAAGAAATACCAAAATACAAATAAGTACCAAAATAAGGGTGATATTTTTAAACTATTTGTCTAGGAAAAACAAAAATCTCTGCCAATACACTGGACATTTGATCTTGGTATACAGGGGTTTCTAGGGTCCGTTGTGGTGGTAAATAAGCCCAGGACTCTACGCATTAAGGCTTCACCATGATGTGGAGACCGAGGTGACCTTCCCTTGTGTTTCCCTCCTGCTGCTGTGTGAGTGTTGTAGGGAGAGGCAGACAGGCCTGATGTCTTAGCACACAGCTCAGCCCTGAGTTATGCTAATTACCATCCCAGAGCTGGTTAAGAAAAACTTATTGTCAAGCTGGGGCTTTGAAAAATAAAACAGTGCGTATTTCTTTGCCCTACTCCTCTTTTTGCCTTAACTAATTGGTCCATTTTTCTCTTGAAATCAGTGGGAAGATGGATTCCCCCACCCCTATTTGGAAAATAAACTGAAATCCATTTTTCTTTTGTGTCCATGAGAGCCAGCTCTTCACTAGTTGTGCCTATAAAGGCGTAGATAGTTAAAACTTTACATTGGGAAAGTTTTTTCTTCTTCTTTTTTTTCTCCTTCTTAAAGCTTTTTGTAGAGGACTTGTTTTTCCCCTTTTCTTTCCCTTCAGAAATGAAGCAATGTTTAGAACCTTCCACATTTCAAGTAAAAGCCTTTCAAAATGAAAGGAAAAAATATTTCAAACCTCGGCATTTAGAGCCCATATGTTCTCTATTCAGAGTGAACAATTAATGCAAAGCTGGCAACAGAGCCAGGGAGACAGACGTGCCCAGCTTCCAGGAGTGCCTGATGGATTTCGGAGGGCGGATCTAACATTTAAGGCCCTGAGTGTATCGTTGCCAGAAAGGTGACATGTCAACAACAGCTACCGGTGGAAGACACTTAGGTGTGTTCTCTGTCATTAAAGCAGGTCCAGATCCACAGGATCCATACGGGTAAGTGTGTGTGCATGTGCTAAGTCACCTCGGCTGGGTCCAGCTCTTTGTGACCCCATGGACTGTTGCCCACCAGACTCCTCCGTTCATGGGATTTCCCAGGCATGAATACTGGAGGGGCTTGCCATTTCCTTCCCCAGAGGATCTTCCCAAATCAGGGACTGAACCCAGGTCTCTTATGTCTCCTGCAATGACAGGAGGGTTCTTTACCACTAGCGTCACCTGGGAAGTCACAGATAAGTAGGTAACATGTAAATTGTGAGTGTATATAAACAAGCACTGGCTTAATCACTACGATCGAGTGTTTTGACATCTTTTTTGAGGAACTATTGATGCAACAGGCTAGATGTTAATTTAATGTGACAGTAATGATATTCACTCTAATTCCAAACTAGCCTGTTCATTTTAACCAAAGTACCAAAATATATAGGCTAAGCAATATAGTTGCAGAAAAATTAATCACATTTAAAATGTCCTGGAATCCTTGTGTGGTTGCTCCATCAAAAGTCTGTTAATGTAAGGCACTGGTTATCTTATGGTCAAGATCATAACCAAAGAGAAGAGAAACCAAAGGTAACATCTCTAGGCAAGAATACTGGAGTGGGTAGCCATTCCCTTCTCCAAGGGATCTTCCCAAACCAGGGATTGAACCCAAGTCTGCTGAATTGCAGGCAGATCCTTTACCATCAAAGCCACCAGGGAAGCCCAACATATTCTTTACCATAAAGTAAGTAAGAGAGCTTACTATGTTCCAGGCATTGCCTGAAGGGCTGAGGATATAGTGATTAGTCCATGGTCAGCCTGAATCCACCAGTAGAGTATAGGGACATGCAGATATTCTGTAATGTGTTAAGGAGTCTGGTTGAAGGAAGCATGAAGCAGAAGGTTAACCCACTTGGAGGTGGAGTGGGAGGAGTGAGGGAGGGTTATGGTGGAGGTTTGGACTAGACTGAGCCTTGAGAATGAGCAGAAGTAGCCCAGGAAATAATGAGGAGAAAGACTCTCCCCTCTGACAGAGTCTGTCTCTCTTACTACCCCAGATCATCCATAATGACCACTCTTCATCCTTCATATGACAAGGAATCCATCACAGGCGTAGACTGAGAACTTTGTTTCCCACAGGGTACTGTGAGTTTCTGCCGACTATCCCTACGTCTGTGAGGAGAAAAATGTGGACTTGGGTTTGTTGCTGCTCAGTCACAGGGCAAAATGCCTCACTACATCCTCTATAGGGTAAAGTCATATAAGTGGGGAACCAGTTAACACAGGGATACTCACAACTAAGGGCTTCCCAGATGGTGCTAGTGTAAGGAACCCACCCGCCAACGCAGGAGATGTAAGAGACGTGCGTTCAATTTCTGGATTGGGAAGATGCCCTGGAGGAAAGCATGGCAACCCACTCCAGTATTCTTGCCTGGAAAATCCCATGGACAGAGGAGCCTGGCGGGATACAGTCCATGGGATCTCAAAGAATCAGACACGACTGAAGTGACTTAGAATGCACGCATGCACTCATGACTAAAGCATTCTTGATTGCTCCAAAGCATCCTTGATTGGCCCATTGTGAACCCCGAGGTTTCTGCAGGGGAGATGAAGCTCACAGCACTGCTCCTAAGGAGACCAGCCTTTGTTTTTTAATAATCCCCCACTCATGTTCCTGTTTCGGTAATTCTTCTCTAAGCACCTGGGGCTTCCTCTTTGCTCTGTTTCCACTCTCCTCCCTTCACCTTTATTTAGACTCTGGTCTCACATTTAGGCTCTTCACCTTCAGATCTGAAACTTTCTAGACTCTGCTATTGATTTCCAAGTATCCATACCTGCTTTTGTTCTTAGATGCCTTCTTCATTCCTCCTTTACTCCGTGGCCCACATGTACAGCCTCTGCCCCATTTAGGTCCAATGACAGGGGCCTCTGCATTATTTCTCTATAGCTTCCCTAACAAATTAGCATAAACTTAACAGTTAAAACAATGCCCTCTTGGAACTTCCCTGGCAGTCCAGTGGTTGACTCCATACTTCCAATGCAGAGTTGTAGCTTTGATCCCTGGTCGGGGAACTAAGATTCCATATGCTTTGCAGCATGGCCAAAACAAATTTAAAAAGAAACAAACAAAGAAAAAACAATGCCCTCTTAATATCTCACAGTTCTATATTGTCTTTGTTGCTTAGTTGCTAAACCATGTCCAACTCTTTGCGGCCCCATGGACCATAGCCCGCCAGGCTCATCAGTCCATGCAATTTCCCAGGGAAGAATACTGAAGTGGCTTGCCATTTCCTTCTCCAGGGGATCTTCCCAACCTAGAGACTGAACCCATGTCTCCTGCATTGGCAGGTGGACTGTTTACCATAGAGCCAGCAGGGAAGCCACCACAGTTCTATATGTTAGGGGACAAAAACACAGTTCATAGGCCAAAATAAATATGTCAATAGGTTGCGTTTCTTACTGGAATGTCTGGGGATGAATCCACTTCCAAACTCATTCGGGTGGTTGGTCATATTTAGTTTCATGTAGGCATAGGACTAAGGTCCACATATTGTTACTGATGGTTGGCCAAGAGTAATTCTAAGCCTTTAGAGACTGCCTGGTCCCCTGGTTGATGGTCCCCTTAATTTCCTAAGCCAGCAATGACCACTCAAATCTTCCTCATTCTTCAAATCTCTCTGATATCACTGTCTTTTTTTTTTTTTCCATCTCTCTTCTGCTTCATCCCTATCCTTCTTCTCTTGGAGCCAAAGAAGTTTCTCTGCTTGTAAGGCCTTAGGTGACTATATTGAACCCACCCATGTTATCCACAATAATCTCTGGATTAGAGTAATCTGAATGCTATCTTCAGAGATCTCTTTTGCCATATATATATATATATATATATATATATATATATATATAAAGTTAGTTGCTCAATAAAGTTAGTTGCTCAGTCATGTCTGATTCTGTGCAACCTCATGGACTGTAGCCCACCAGGCTCCTCTGTGCATGGAATTCTCTAGGCAAGAATACTAGAGTGGGTAGCCATTCCCTTCTCTAGGGGATCTTCCTGACCCAGGGACTGAACCTGGGTCTCCTGCATTGCAGGAAGATTCTTTACCATCTGAGCCACCAGGGAAGCCCTACTTGTTTTTTTAAAATATTCATTTATTATTTGGCTGTGCCAAGTCTTTGTTGTGGTCTGTGAGATCTCTCTCTTTCTCTCTTTCTTTTCCCTTAGCTGTAGCATGCAGAACCTTTAGTTGCAGAATGGGGGATCTAGTTCCCTGACCAGGGATAGAATCCAGGACCCCTGTTGTGGGAATCCAGACTCTCAGCCACTGGACCACCTGGGAAGTCACCTAGTCTGTTTACAAAGGATTAGGGCATGGTTATCTTTAAGGGACATTATTACATCCAGCTCAGACGTCAATGGTGGGAAATCGGACAACTAGAACATCTCGCTCTCTATATCCTGGTGGAATTTCTAAGAAAGAGGCTCAAAATACATAAGACTTTTTCTCTAGTAATATTTCAAGTTTGCAAATGCTTTCCCACATCTTGAGGAAGATAGAGAGAGATGCTTAAAAAACAGCCAGCCTATAGCCTGGCACAGAGTCAGTCCTCAGAATACATTAATTTCCTCCTCCCATTCTTGCATTTGACATTCAAGAGAGAACACCATGGCGTGACTTTGGAATTTTAAATCTGATCCTACAAACTGCACTCACAAATCAGCCTCGAGACTATTACAGTTTGGAGCAGATGGGAGTCTCTAAGAAATTTAAGCTGAGCATATGATTCTGTCCATTCAATTACCCAATTGCAGGGCTCCGAGTAACCTTTTTATTCCCTTTGAGTTCTGAAAACCTATATATTGGCCATCTATTGAATAAAAGAATGCATGTAGTGAAGTGATGGTCTGAGAGGGCAAGGGAGGCCCAAGTTAAGTGGCTTCTTGGCAAATAAAACACCATGCCCTTTTGTCCCTTAGAAATCAGATTAGTTGGGGGTAAGGAAGAGTTTCTGTACCCTTCCCCCACTCTCATCCCCAATATATACGTGACAAGCTTATAAAAGGGCTTCCCTGGTGGCTCAGCTGTAAAGAATCCGCCTGCCAATGCTGGAGATGCAGGCTCGATCCCTGGCTCAGGAAGATCCCCTGGAGAAGAGAATGACTACCCACTCCAATATTCTTGCCTGGAGAATTCCATGGACAGAGAAACCTGGCAGGCTATAGTCCAGGGTGTCACAAGGAGTCAGAAATGACTGAGGGGCTAAACAGCAACACCAAGGCTTATAAAAGCACCCTTTCCCCCCCAACCCCTCTGTTTCTTAAAAGCTAATAAATCCAGTCCTACTTTTAAAAAACAAAACAATGACCACACACACAACATTTTTTCTGATCAGTTACACAATGAGCACCTTTTCTACAGAAGGACCTTTCCATAAAGCCTACTGCCTAGGCTTCACATGTTGTTACCAAGTTTTAGGTATAGGGTTTACCTCCTTCTCCATAATCTAGACCAGGGCCCAGCACACAACACCTGTTTGATGAATTTCAGATGAATGAGAGAGTGGGCACGGATTATTGCTAAGGTTTAACACATGCATGACCGTGGCCACAAAAATGCACTGTAAAACTGTAAAGGTTAATTATTTCCATTTAATTTATATTTTCAACAGCTTGGGTGAAGCCACCATTGGGCACATGTGTGCGCATTCTCTCTCTTTTTCATTGACTGACATCATTCTTGATGCTCTTTGCTACTAAACCAGCTGCAAACTCATTCTCAGAACAACCTTCAAAACCACTGTAAGCAAACTAAATTGGCAAATTCAATAAAACCTAACTGGCAACTCTTACCATCTTAACATCTAAGGAAATCACAAGTACGGTGAATGCTTGTCGAAATAAATGAATAAACTGTCACAGTTTAAAAGAGCCTGAAAAGACATGACTACAAATATGATGTGGTGTCTTGAATGGGATCCTGGAACAGAAAAAGGACATAGGTATAAAAAATAAGGAACTCTAAATAAACCATTGTTATTTTGTCGCTACATGTCTGACTCTTCACAACCCCATGGATTGTTGCCCACCAGGCTCTTCTGTCCATGGGATTTTCCAGGCAAGAATACTAGAGTGGGTTGCCATTTCCTTCTCCAGGGGATCTTCGTGACCAAGAGATGGAACCTGCATCTCCTGTGCTGCAGGAAGGTTCTTTACCACTGAACCACCCAAATAAAGCATAGATTTCAGTTAATAATTATGTATCATTATTGGTTTATCAATCATAAATATACCATACTAAAATAAGATGTTAATATAACAGAAACTGCTTTGGGCATATGGGAATTACTATCTTCCCAATAATTCTTTAAGTCTAAAACTGTTCTAAAATTAAACTTTCATTAAAAATATTAAAAAGAAAAATTTCTGAAGAAAATGAGTAAGTATGAATCTAGAAGCCTTAATTCAGTTCTGTGACATGAAATAAAAAACTGAGTTTTTAAACAAATGGCTTTCACTTTGGTAATCGACTATAAGCAGTTTCTGAACTTTCTTCCAAACTTAGTTGAAATTGACATAATACACTACTATGGATGAAATTGATAGAGAATGAAAATCTCTACTCAATGCTCTGTGGTGACCTAAATGGGAAGGAAATCTAAAAAGGAATGAATATATATGTGTTGCTGCTGCTAAGTCGCTCCAGTCGTGTCCGACTCTGTGCGACTCCGTAGATGGCAGCCCACCAGGCTCCCCCGTCCCTGGGATTCTCCAGGCAAGAACACTGGAGTGGGTCGCCATTTCCTTCTCCAATGCATGAAAGTGAAAAGTGAAAGTGAAGTCACTCAGTCATGTCTGAATCTTAGCAACCCTATGGACTGCAGCCTACCAGGCTCCTCCGTCCATGGGATCCTCCAGGCAAGACTACTGGAGTGGGGTGCCATTACCTTCTCCGATATATGTGTGTGTGTGTATATATATATATATATATATATAAAAATATATAAAATATGTACATATTGTATTATACATATATATTATATATAATAATATACATATATATATATTTATATATGATTGATTCACTTTGCTGCATAGCACAAACTAACACAATATTGTAAAAACATCTATACTTCAATAAAAAGAGGTAAAACAGTTAGAAAAATATTTCGGAAAAGAAATTGAAATTTAATTAAACAGTCCTGCTGCATCTTTCATTATATGTGAACTGATAATTAATCAATGGCTACTATTGTAACAGATAAAATGTGGAAATTCATTATATACATTTTCACTCAGTTATTCTTTGTCCAAGGATTCTAGATCACCCATGGCACGCATGCCACGTGTCCCTATATTGACGAATCTTGTCATTTAATTGAATTACAAATATTCACTTAGGCTAAACCAACTGAATTTTTTAATAAATTCAGAAAGAAATAGACAGATTCAAACCACCAGGACACAAAATATTTACGAAAGCTATCAACGTAATTTTTTAAAAGGAGCTAAAACCGCAAAACAAAATCCATTTGATTTTACAAGCAAAGTTCAAAGGGTGCAATCTGTATTTATTGAGAAAGACACATTTAAGAAAGACATTAGGAAGAGGATATCACCTCATTCATTAACCACACCACACATAATGCTTCTGTCTTTCCTTATGTGGTCAGCATCTTTATCTGAACATGAAGATTTTCCACTCTGCCTTTCAAAAGGCCCAGGAGATCAACTGCACACAGGCTTATGGGAGGTGTCTTTGTAAGGAAGTGCTGTAAAGTTTTGGTGAAGGGCCAACACTTTGAAAAAAGCCTGTTCTTGCCTTAGTCAAGGTCTTCCTGGAAATGCCTGAAAGCTCATGAGCAAAGTGGTCCCCTGCAGTTCCTGACATACAAGAAGCTTGGATGGTTCACAGAAGATTCTGATAAGCATCTGGCCATCTGGGTTCAGGTCCAAGTCGAAAATCTGAAGTTCCTAAGGTGCATCCATGCATGTTTATTATATTGTAAGCAAATCAGATGAAAGGCACACACTGAATTGTTGTAAGAAATTGTTCATCATTAATAAATAAACGAGGAATTCCTTTCTGTGACACACGTGGGCTCTCCTTTTGGTCAATCCATCAATCTCAAGCTAGGAATCTAAAGTGATCCTGTTCTTCTTCTTTGGGAAAGAAAAATTGAAGCAAGACTCATAGGCCATATACCCATCCTTGTACACAGAGGCTTGTGACAACCAGATATGAAAATCATTCTCCATGTGAAACAGAACAGGACCCTATGGTCCTTGCCCCCTGCATCCTCTGGCTGCCTTTTGTTTGTGGAAAAACTTTAGCCAAAGAATAAATTTAATCAGAGAAGTGAGAAAACGCAGAAACAAAGAAAAACAGTCAAAGGACACCAAGTAAAAATAATGTAGTCACTAAGCAAAGTAAAGGACCTTCTCAGCGGCTTTAGATAATACTCTGAGCCGTGTCCTGTGGCTGTCTTATAGGTAATGAAACCCCCACCAGGTGGAAGAAGTTAACCACACGATGATCAGCTGCCCCAATTCTCAGAACTGGCCTCAAGACATGGAAACAAACTGACCCTGGAACTGAAGATTAACTGTACTTAAAACCATCATGATGACACTGAGCAGCCCACCAGTGACCGATTTCAAGATGACTATCAGAGCTGACTGTGCTGATTCTGTATGTCGCCCCCTCCTTCTGTCTCTAAAAGCTCTTGCCCACTGACTGTCAGTGGGGAGCGGGGGAGTCAGCCTTTGGACAGGCATCTGTCCTCCCCACCTCCCTCCCAGTTGCCAGCATCCAAAATAAAGCAGGTTTCCTTTCCATCAACCTGGCCTCCTTGCTGGCTTTGAGAGGTGAGCAGCCTGGCCCCACTTTCAGTTACAGCTCCTTCTCAGTGTGTCTGCAAGGAAAGGTATGCAGGGGATTGAACTTGAGTTTCGCCTTCTCTCCCACCTATGGAAGGTACTGTCTTGCCTCATTAACACCAGTAAATCGTAGCCACGTATCTTTTCCCCAAAGTCCAGAAATTAGCTATTTACATCCGGGGAAACAACTGCAGTATTTTGTCAGCAATCATAACAGAGTGCTAAGCAGGGACTTGAGGTTCCCCTAGACAAATAGGACAGGGGAAGGAGTTGGCCTCTAGCCTACAAATATATAAATAAACAGCACTCCATGGAGCTAAGAGTCTTCCTCCAGAGCCAATCAGTTATTCACTGAAAAGTGATTGTCGTTGTCACCAGAAAGAAAATGGAGAACTTTTTTCCCCGTTCCTTCACACATGAACCATATTTGACATCTGTGATCTCCTGTGTTTTAATTTTTATAGACTCCCTGCTGCTGGCAGAAATGTTAATCTTATAAAAAGGAATCCTCATCCTTCTTATTCCAGTGGCCCTTACGAATAGTAATAAAACATCTTCTGAATTTACAGCCACTCCTATGTTTTTATTCCATGGCCCGGCATCCCCAGCCTTGATTTTGACCTCAAGGGTCCACAGTGCAATCCGGGAGAGGAAAGGAAAGGCAGTGGTGAGAAACAGCAAGGAGGTAGAGGAGAAAAAGATGAGGAGATCATTTGTGTGTGTGTTTCCATTAAGAAAAGAGATCAATTTTTGAGCAAGGAACACCTAAAACAGAATGTCATCTATTTGTATACCTGGGTGAGGCTCTGTGGGGAGTGCAGAAATGAATCAAATAGCATCAGTATCTTCCAAGAATTCACAGATTAATGGAAGGAAAATACATGCAAACTGATGATCTTAACTCGCTTCTGTGAGTGCTATGAGATGCTAGAGAAAGGTCTTAACTCTGCCTGAAGGACCTCAGGGTAGGTTTTCTGACAGAGATGATGCCTGACCCAGATATGACAAGCTGTCCAGGGAATAAAGGTGTGAGAAAGACCAGCAGGAACAAAGAAAGATAGAGGAAGCCACACAGCAGTGTTTATCAAAGCGCAAAGAACCGGGTGAAGGGGAGAGAGGGGGATGAATTAGGCCAACTGGCATAGAACCAAATTTTGATCTAGAAAAAAATTACCAGAAATGATTGCATCCAAATGATCTGTTTTGCGGCTCTGGGGAGAGGAGGTTGGAGGGAGGCAAAGCCTAAGGCCAGGATGAAGCAGAAAGATGTGCAGGTCTACTCATTGGGAAATTAGGCAGCTTTCTAGCGTGTGATGTTAAGAGTGCTATTCCTTTTCTGGTCTAGGCTTAATATTGATATTTCCATCTCTAGAATTTCCTACTGACATATATACTCTACCGTGTGTAAAATGGATGGCTGGTGGGAAGCTGCTGTGTCGCACGGGGAGCTCAGCTCCATGCTCTGTGATGACCTGGGGGCGGGGGATGGAGGGTGGAAGGGAGGCTCGAGAGGAAGGGGATACATGTCTACATAAAGCTGACTCACATTCTGTGCAAGAGAAACTAACACAACATTGTAAAGCAATTATGCTCCAATAAAAAAGTAAATAAAAGTGCTGCACAAAAATAAAAAAAAAAAAGAGGAAGGGTCAAAAGAAAACAATATTCAAAAACATAACCACCTTTTGACATACATTTCATAATACACCAAAATGCTCCCACCTCTTGTCTCCTGACATGGTCACTACTATCTGTATTGTACACATGACGACAGTGAGAACCGGGCATTCTAAATGATTTATCCTTGCTTTTGCCCCTTCAAGAAAGCAATTGCTAGAGTCTCAAAATGTAAATGAAATCCTGATATTTTTCCCCCAAATCCATTTTCCATAATATAAGTGCCAATTTTCAATGGCCATTTTTTCACCTCTTTCATATTTTTCCCCTAGAACTAGTTCCAGCCACCTCCATTTGAGCATTTTTGCTCTTTGCCTATTTTCATAGTAATAATTATGATGATCATTTCCATAACAATATCAGAGCTACCACTTATTGAGTGATGGAAATTGCAAGACCCAGTACAAGACATCTTAAAACACGCAAATGTAATTCTCATTGCAACCCAGTGGTAGGCAACATTATATGTATCTTAAAGAAGGATAAATAAGCTCAGAGAGGCCAAGTAACTTGCCCTGGGTTCAAGCTTGAAAGAGACAGAGTTGCCATGGGAATACAGGTCTGCTTGATTCAAAACCACTATACCATTTTCCCTTTTCTTATGCAGGGGGGCTGGAGGCAACCTTGTCCTTGGCTAGAGGTTGCTCTGAAGGGTCAGCAAATTGATAATCCCCCCATCTTGGGTGCTGGCTTCATAGTCCGACACCCAAGTGTGAACTCTCACCAGAGGTGGCCGTGTCCCGGATCACACACTGTCAACAGGGCCCTTCTTTTCAAATTCACTGACTCAGCCAGCCAGGCACTGACAACGGGAATGCGAGACGGGCCACTATGCCAGCTGTGGGGTGGCTCATCTCTCTCAGTGGCTGCAACTGGGTCGATTTGATGAGGAGGAGATGAATGCTGGCGGGAGCATGTTTATTCCAGATCGCCTATTTATTCTCACTCCATCAGGAGAGAGAGAGAAAGGTGGGCTGTGGGCTGGGGGTGTATCTGGGGATGGGGAGAGGGCAGACACGGAGTTAGATGAGAGGTGGAGTTAATTAGACAACCTGCATCAAAAGGAGGAGAACAACAAATACCGTATATTAACACATATATGTGGAATCTAGAAACATGGTAGAGACGATCTTATTTGTGAAGCAGAAATAGAGATCCAGACCTAGAAAACAAATGTATGGACACCAAGATGGAAAGAGGTTGGGGTTGGGGTGGGAAGAACTGGGAGATGGGGACTGCCATACATACACTATATAAATAAATAACTAATGAGAATCTACTGAATAGCACAGGAAACTCTACCTAATGCTCTGTGGAGGCTTAAATGGGAAAGAAGTCCAAAAAAGAGGGGATCCATGCATATGCGTGGCTGATTTACTTTGCTGTACAGTAGAAACTCACACAGCATTGTAAAACAGCTATACTCCAGTAAAAAATAATTTTTAAAAAAGGACACCACTCCTGATGCTGGACCTGCCGTTTATCCAGTCTTAGCTTTGGGACCCAAATATTCCTTTCCAGTGTGGTAGCTTATTTCCAAGCTATCTCTATTGGCATCGCCTCCCAACATTTGAGCAGTCCTTTTTATTATTTTAATCATGGTGAACAGGAACCATCACAGACTGTCAGAACTGGACGTGATTCAGTCCAATTCAGTAAATTAAAAAAAAAAAAAAAACCTCCTTTCTCTTCTCTTCCTTCCTTCCTTCTTTCTCTCCTTTTGTGGACAGGTATGGAAACAGAAGTTTACAGGAATTAATCCATTAGCAATAGAGTGAGGAGTGAAATACAATCCCCCTGCTTCATGCTCCTTGACACTGTGGACAGTCACCCAGTTCGCTATTTTCCTAGCTGTGTCAACACCAGTTTTTCACCATACCCCACTGAATTTTGAGTGTGCAGCCCACGCTGGTGACAGACACGATAGAGACAAAACGAGCAGTTTTCTTTGAAGCCATCGTTTCAATCTGTAGCTCGGGATGGGTGGCAGTCTGGCCCAGAGGATCCAGAGTCTTTATTCTACAGAACCATCAGTACTCCTGCCTGAACTGTCGCTATTTTACAGCCTGTATTAATACTCTCAGGGAATATCCAGTTGCCTGGAAACAGAAGCTCATCACTGAATTCATTAATATTTATCCAGTATGCTTTTATGAGATTTATTATATAAATTTTCTCCTTTGATCCTAATTAACAGGTAAATAGCATCAAATGAAACATTCTCGAGGATTTATGGAGCTGAGTTTGAATTTGCAATTTTCTCTTTGCCTTGCCAACTTCCCTGTGACGCCGTTGATGCTTCTGCTGTATTCGTATTCTCACTAAGAATCCAGATGACATCAGATTTCTTTATTGAGAAAGAAAAGAGGTTCAGGTAAATATTCCTTAGTTTGGGGTGAAGACGAGGGCTAAAATCTCCTATTTAAAGAGACAGTTAACACATAATGTAAGTCTGTAGGAGATTTGAAATTCTGTCTAGAGACAAACTACATCATACGATTCTGAATTAAACTCATGAACACAACACACGTATTTTTAAATGAGTGGTTAAAGAAAAAGACAAATCTGGAGAAAGCTTGTAGGTAGAGAAGTACTAATAACTCTTAGACAACTGCTTTTGAGTTTTACTATTGAAGTTCTTTGTTCACCTTAGCTAAAACTCACTCTTCAGATGATGCTGTGTGCTGAATTGTATCCTTAGAAATATAAATTGCAGTCTTCACCCGCCAAAACCTATGAATGTTTTATTTAGAAATATAGTCTTTGCAGAAGTAGTCAGTATGAGGTCACTAGGGTGGGACCCAACCTAATATGACTGGTGTCCTTAGGAGCAAAGGGGGAGATGCACAGAGATTCAGAATCAGGGACAAACACCAGATGAAGAGAAAATGTTGCAAGTGATACCTTTACAGGTCAAAGAGGGCCAAGGATTGCTGACAACACCAGAAGCTAAAAGAGAAGCATGTTTTCTATTTCTGTGTGTGTTCAGTTCGTGTCTGACTCTTTCTGACCCCATGGACTGTAGCCCACAAGGCTCCTCTGTCCATGGAATTCTTCAGGCAAGGATACTGGAGAGGGTTGCCCTTTCCTTCTCCAGAGGATCTTCCCTACCCAGGGATCAAACCCCTCTAGCATCTCCTGCATTGGCAGGTGGGTTCTTAACATTCAGCCACCTGGGAAGCTGTAAAGCAAGACATAGAACAGATTATTCCCTACAGCTTTCAGAGAAAGCGTGACGTTCTGATTTCAGACTTGCAGCCTCTAGAACTGTGAAAGAATAAACTTCTGGGTTCTTTTTAAGCTACCCAGTTATGGTAACCTGTTACAGTAGCCCTGGAAAAGTGTGACAGTGTTAGTAGTTCAGTCATGCCTGACTCCTTGCGACCCCATGGACTGTAGCCCACCAGTCTCCTCCAACCACGGAATCCTCCAGGCAAGAATACTGGAGTGTGTAGCCCCAGAAAACCAATATATGAAAAGCCAGATATAAAATCACATGTTTCAAATGGTTTCAATATTTGCTCTACCCATAAACACTGAAATTACTAAACTCTATAGAAGAGAGCTAAGCACAGCATCTGTGACCAAATTTCTGGTTTAAATTCAAAAGTAGAAGTGCTACCACTTCGCAACAGACTCTTTCTAGTAAATCTGATCAACAGAGGCTATACTAAATCTATATACTGAAAGGCATATTGAGGACTATTTCGTTTTTGTGAATATAATCCATGGGAAATAAAATCAATTAGAAAGTTGAAAAGAAAAAGTATTTGGCTAGGATGTATCCTGTATTTGCTTTTTTTGCAGCTTTATGTAACATTTTTGGTTGGAGAAACAGACATTTATTCATTAATTCACTCCTTTAATCTGTAATCCATTCGTAAATCATTTTGCATGAGTATATGATATTTCATAAATGTTTTGTTCTTCTAATCTATTCTCTTAGCTGATGCTTTCACAAATCAGAGATATTCACATTTGACAGGTGCCCACAGCATCAAAATAGAAACTCGAGAGACATTATGTCAGTTATAAAATAGTCCACCTATTTGGCTAATATATTTCAATTATTGTCACATTACATGGAGTATATCAGTATCCTGAAAGAATATACTCTTGAGATAAAATTAGAAAGACTTCATGACTTATAGTTCATCCTAGTTACTGAACTTGAAATTTAATCTGTTAAATCTAGTCTATCAGCTTTCCTTAAATACCTGCATTTAAAGGCATGTCTTGCTTTATTGGGCTTCACTTAATTGTGCTTAACAGATATCTTTTTTTTTTTTTTTTTACAGATTGAAGGTTTGCAGCAACCCAGCATAGAGGAAGTCTATTGGTATTGTTTTTACAACAGCATCTGATAATTTTGTGTCTTTGTGTCACATTTTGATAATTCTTGCAACATTTGAAACATTTTTATTATTATTATATTTATAATAATGATATATTATCAGTAACCTTTGTGATCTTTGATGTTACTATTGCCAGGCTACAGTCCATGGAGTCATAAATTCAGACAAGACTAAGCGACTGAGCACAGCTTGCATATGAACTGGGAAATCAGAAAATGTGTGCAACTCTTTTTGTTGCAAGATTCGCTTTATTGTTGTTCAGTTCACTTCAGTTGCTCAGTTGTGTGCGACTCTGCGACCCCATGGACTGCAGCACGCCAGGCCTCCCTGTCCATCACCAACTCCTGGAGCTTTCTCAAACTCATGTCCATTGAACTGGGGATGCCATCCTACAATCTCACCCTCTGTTGTCCCCTTTCCCTTCTGCCTTCAATCTTTCCCAGCATCAGGGTCTTTTCCAATGAGTCAGTTTTTCACATCAGGTGGCCAAAGAATTGGAGCTTCAGCTTCAACATCAGTCCTTCCAATGAATATTCAGGACTGATTTCCTTTAGGATGGACTGGTTGGATCTCCTTGCAGTCCACAAGACTCTCAAGAGTCTTCTCCAACAGCA
Source organism: Bos grunniens (assembly GCF_055505025.1). NCBI lineage: Eukaryota > Metazoa > Chordata > Mammalia > Artiodactyla > Bovidae > Bos > Bos grunniens. The sequence goes on along the minus strand of NC_141185.1, from coordinate 52,255,342 downwards.
CAGTTCAAAAGCATCAATTCTTTGGTGCTCAGCTTTCCTTATAGTCCTACTCTCACATCCATACATGACCACTGGAAAAACCATAGCTTTGACTAGAGGGACCTTTGTTGGCAAAGTAATGTCCCTGCTTTTTAATATGCTGTCTAGGTTGGTCATAACTTTTCTTCCAAGGAGTAAATGTCTTTTAATTTCATGGCTGCAATCACTATCTGAAGTGATTTTGGAGCCCCCAAAAAATAAAGTCTGCCACTGTTTTCACTGTTTCCCCATCTATTTCCCATGAAGTGATGGGACCAGATGCCATGATCTTAGTTTTCTGAATATTGAACTTTTTCACTCTCCTCTTTCACTTTCATCAAGAGCCTCTTTAGTTCTTCTTCACTATCTGCCATAAGAGTGGTGTCATCTACATATCTGAGGTTATTGATATTTCTTCCAGGAATCTTGATTCTAGCTTGTGATTCATCCAGCCCAGTGTTTCTCATGATGTACTCTTCATATAAATTAAATAAGCAGGATGACAATATACAGCCTTGACATACTCCTTTTCCTATTTGGAACCAGTCTGTTGTTCCAAGTCCAGTTCTAACTGTTGCTTTCTGACCTGCAAAGAGATTTCTTGAGGCAGGTCAGGTGGTCTGGTATTCCCATCTTTTTCAGAATTTTCCACAGTTTATTGTGATCCACACAGTCAGAGGCTTTGGCATAGTCAATAAAGCAGAAGTAGATGTTTTTCTGGAACTCTCTTGCTTTTTTGATGATCCAGTGGCAATTTTATCTCTGGTTCCTCTGCCTTTCCCTAAAATCAGCTTGAACATCTGGAAGTTCATGGTTCACGTATTACTGAAGCCTGGCTTGGAGAATTTTGAGCATTACTTTACCAGTGTGTGAGATGAGTGCAATTGTGCAGTAGTTTGAGCATTCTTTGGCATTACCTTACTTTGTGATTGGAATGGAAACTGACCTTTTCCAGTCCTGTGCCACTGTTGCATTTTCCACATTTGCAGGCATATTGCTGTGGTCTGGACCAAATCTGCAATATTTCTGAGTTATGCCTGTACTGTTATTGGCTTTGGAGGTGTAACATTGCATTTGTTAAGACAGAGATCTGAATTTTTGTTTCACAATAAGTTGAAACCTTATAAAAATAGGTTCTACAAATTATTGGGCAAAGTTTTCCAAGTTAGAAATTTGAGAACCTTTTAAAAAATAACTTACTTTGTAAAAAATTAGACAAAATCATATATCAGATGGTTAAGCTAAGAAAGTGTCACCAGCATAAAACAATAATAGAAATATAAGTGGAAAATTATGTTATTAATAAAATCACTAGTAATTCATCAGGAAGAGGAGATAATCATAGATCTATTCAGTGTTACTCAAATCCTTTTTCAGCAAAGAACCACAAATGAAATAATTATTTTGCCAGGTTTTAAGGACAGGATCTAAAGCAATTGCCAGAAGTGCAGAATTTCTTTCAAATCTTATTAGTTTAAATATTAATGAAAACACATTCTTGGATGATTTGCCCATTTTATTATTTAAAAAATATCAACTGTAATTTCTTACCATGGAGCAGCAAAGATAATTATTGAGCACAATGGATGAATGGATATTGCTAGTGTTACTCCTATCTGAGTCTCCTCACTTCTGTGGGAAGTGAAAAAAGTATAGTCCACATCCTAGCCCTCTGCAGTAATCAGGACTAAATGACTATTGTCTAGTAGATTATGAGCAGAAGTGATGTGTATCACTCCTGGTTCAGGTAATAAAATTCCCCAAATAACCTTCTAGCCATTTATTTTCCTCTGGAGGTGAGTGTGAAAGTGATGTGTTCACACCATAAGGTCACGTGATCAAAGCAGATTGGATTGCTAAGCCATTGAGCAAGAGTCAGCCAAATAGGTCGGGGAGAACCCAATGTAAAGCAGACTCTGGGCATTTAAAAAATAAACTCTATTTTATTTATTTTTTATTATAAATTTATTTATTTTAATTGGAAGCTAATTACTTTACAATATTGTATTGGTTTTGCCATACATCAGCATGAATCCACCACGGGTATACAAGTGTTCCCTATCCTGAACCTCCCTCCTGCCTCCCTCCCCATTCCATCCCTCTGGGTCATCCCAGTGCACCAGCCCCAAGCATCCTGTATCATGCATCAAACCTGGACTGGCGATTCGTTTCATATATGATATTATACATGTTTCAATGCCATTCTCCCAAACCATCCCACCCTCTCCCTCTCCCACAGAGTCCAAAACACTGTTCTATATATTTTAAATAAATAAAATAAAATAATTGGGATCAACCAAAAAAATAAATAAATAAACTCTATAATAATTCACTGGGATCTTGGGTTTACTTACCATCACAGCCTATGCCCAGCCTAATGAGTAAAATAACCATGTTTACCACTTGACTTCAAGAATCTCCCTGCCCACAGAAGTGTGTGTAGCTAGATTGGGTCATATTTTAATATCTCCAATGTATTCCCTTTAAGATATGAACTTAGGGTGAGGAAGGAATTGATCCATTGACTAGAGCACGATGAATTAAGAATGCCACACTAATTTGCAGAAATATGGATAGACCTAGAGATTATCATACTAAGTGAAGTAAGTCAGACTGAGAAATAAAAATAGAGTATGTTATCGCTTATACATGGAATCTAAAAAAAGAAATAAAATGATACTAATGACCTTATTTACAAAACAGAAATAGACTCACAGATACTGGGGACAAACATGATCACCAAATGGAAAGTGGGGGAGAGATAAATGAGGAGATTGGGACAAACACGCTACTGCATGGAAAACAGATAAACAACAAGGCCCTGCTACACAGCACAGGGAACTAGACTCGGGATTTGGTAATAGTCGGCCAGGGACAAGAATCTGGAAAAAAATAGATATATTTGCAGTATACCTGAAACTAACAGAACAGTGTGAATCAACTATACTCCAATTTAAAAATAATAAAAGGAGAAAAAATATTACACTGAAAAAAAGAGAATGTCAGGATAAGAAATGTAAAATGTCATTCTTTAGGTACTTGTCAGTCCTCAAAGGTTACAGAGTAGGAGATTGGATTGATCAAAGCTTCCCTTAGGGAGATTAATCTTGTGTTTGAGTATCTAAGTTAGTCTGTCATATAGAGTAAAGTAATTCAGAAAGGGAGAAACAAATATCATCTATTAACACATGTATGTGGAATCTAGAAAAATGGTATGGATGAACCTATCTGCAGGGCATGAATATAGATGCAGACGTAGAGAATGAACGTGTGGACATGGGCGGAAGGGGAGGGTGGGACAAACTGAGAGATTAGGATGGACATGAATACGCTACCATGTGTAAAGCATACAGCTAGTGGGAAGCTCCTGTATAGCACACGGAGCTCAGCTTGGTGCTCTGTGGTGACCCAGATGGGTGGGATACGGGGAGGGGTGTGTGTCAGAGGGAAGCCCAAGAGGGAAGAGGGAAGGGGTATATGTAGCTCAGCTTGGTGCTCTGTGGTGACCCAGATGGGTGGGATACGGGGAGGGGTGTGTATGTATACATTACATATACCAGATTCACTTCGTTGTAGAGAAGAAACTAAAACACAGAATTGTAAAGCAATTATACTCCAATTAAAAAAAAAGGAAGAAGCAGCAGGAAAAGTCTGAGTGAAAGATTCCACTTAGAGCCTTGTTAAAATAGTCCAGATAATTGTGGACAAGCTCATGGACTAAGATGCTAGGTATAAGAGTAGATAAGAAACTATTTTGGAGAGGCTCTTTGAAAATAGAACTGATCACATATGATTACTAGGGTGAAAAAACAGAAAGTGATTACGAGGTTTCAACTGTAACAACAAGGCAGAAATAAGGGATCCAGGGTTTCAGAGAGATTTTTGCCTAATCAAGATTCTTCATTAGGCTGAGCCCTACCTTGCTGTCATCTATGTGGCTGTTTCCATCTTGTGTCATCGCTATGTTAAAACATAGCCTCCACTCTCACCAAAAGGGAAGAGACAGACAGTTGTGCAGGAGTTTTTCACAGCCTGAATCTGGAAAGGACATACCTTCTGTTCACAGTCCACTACTAGACTTGTCACACAACCCTGACTAGATACAGGGATGGGAGATTGAAATACACTTAACACAAATCAGCTAAGCTAAGCATTAGCAGGCATCAGCTTCTATTGCTATTGGCTCAGTCAGTTCAGTTCAGTCGCTCAGCCCTCTCTGACTCTTTGTGACCCCATGAACCGCAGCACGCCAGGCCTCCCTGTCCATCAGCAACTCCCGGAGTCCACCCAAACCCATGTCCATTGAGTCGGTGATGCCATCCAACTGTCTCATCCTCTGTTGTCCCCTTCTCCTCCTGCCCTCAATCTTTCCCAGCATCAGGGTCTTTTCCAATGAGTCAGCTCTTCGCATGAGGTGGCCAAAGTATTGGAGTTTCAGCTTCAACATCAGTCCTTCCAATGAACACCCAGGACTGATCTCCTTTAGGATGGACTGGTTGGATCTCCTTGCAGTCCAAGGGACTCTCAAGAGTCTTCTCCAACACCACAGTTCAAAAGCATCAATTCTTCAGTGCTCAGCTGTCTTTATAGTCCAACTCTCACATTCACACATGATGACTGAAAAAACCATACTTGACTAGACAGACCTTTGTTGACAAAGTAATGTCTCTGATTTTTAATATGCTGTCTAGGTTGGTCATAACTTTCCTTCCAAGGAGTAACCGGACAGAAATAAATCATTGATTCTTATGTTTTAGGTAGGACAGTTCTTCATGCCATATTGTCCTGGGGGGCATCTGGCAATGTTCATACTTGTATATTATATCTAAAGATTCCAAGACAAACTGAAATCTCTTGGGACTTTCTTGGTAATCCATTGGCTATGACTCCACACTCCCAATGCAGGGAGCGTGGGTTCAATCCTAGTCAGGGGACTTGATCCCACATGCCACAACTAACAGTTTTCATGCCACAACTAAGGATCCCAGATATTGCAACTAAGATCCAGCACAGCCCAATAAATGAATAAATACGTAAATATTAAAAAAAATACAAACTGAAATTTATAAAAGAATAATGAAAGACTTTTGAGAAATGGGAAACTTTCATTTCATAGACTTGGTTACCTGAATATCCCAATTTGTGAGGAGATTATTCTATTTCACTCAGCTATGGGTAATTTCAGAATCATGACCTAAACATTTCTGTCCTTTTTACTTTTATGAGGGAATAACTGCTTGAAGTTTCTTACAAGCCACTCTCATTAAAGGAAAGGTTGGTGTTCTTTTTTAATACAAACTAGATTGAGTGGGAGAAGGAACTGGCAACCCACTCCAGTATTCTTGCCTGGAAAATCCCATGGGTGGAGGAGCCTGGTAGGGTACAGTCCAAGGGGTCACAAAGCATCGGACATGACTGAGCGACTTCACATTCACTTTTCACTTTCATGCATTGGAGAAGGAAATGGCATACCACTCCAGTGTTCTTGCCTGGAGAATCCCAGGGACGGGGGAGCCTGATGGGCTGCCGTCTATGGGGTCGCACAGAATCGGACACGACTGAAGCGACTTAGCAGCAGCAGCAGCAGTTTGAGTGATTGCTCAGTATAGGCAAAGCCATAATCCTGTGGACTGAAAATAGAATTTCAATTAAAAGATTAGGGTTATGTTAGGTGTCACCTACCATATCAAGTATTTGCCTACTGTATTTCAGTTATATATATCCCTCACTCATCATAGGGCCTTCCCTGGTGGCTCAGACAGTAAAGAATTTACATACAATGCAGGAGACCTGGGTTTGATCCCTGGAGTTGGGAAGATCCCCTGGAGAAGGGAATGGCAACCCGCTCTAGTATTCTTGCCTGGAGAATTCCATGGACAGTGAAGTCTGGTGGGTCACAGTCCATGGGGTTGCAAAGAGTCTGACAGGAATGAATGACTAACACTTCTATTTTTCAGAGTATCTTCAGACTGGATTATGGGATAACAAGAAAAGCTTTAAGGTCCAGATGCTTACAGAAGCCAGGATACCACGGTAAGGGAGAAATATAGCTTGGAGTACTTAGATATCTGTTACTCCCTCTGAAAATTCTGTTATTTTCTTTTTCTAAAGGAGGTACAATGACTTTAAAATTCTATTTGTAGAGTGGATAAGGGTAAAGCCTTTTGATAACCACATTTGAAACATGCTATGAAATCAAGTAAGCCTAGATTCAAATGTTAGTTGGGTCACACACAAGCTATTAAATGTCACCGACTCTCAGTACCTCTTTTTAATATAAAATAGAAATGATAATATTGCCCTAATAGTAAAGTATTGAGTTGGCCAAAAAGTTGGTTAAGGTTTTTCTATTACATCTTACAGAAAAACCCTAACCAACTTTTTGGCCAACCCGATATCTTCACTACAGTGTGTCAGTTATTAGTATTAAGTATCAAGTGAGATTAATAATAATTGCAAACATTTCTGGAACGTTAGCAGTGCTAATCAGAGGCTCATGCTTATTCATGGAGTACCGTCCAGTCCACAACCCTGTGAAACAGATTTCATTGTTAAATACATTCTAAAGATGAAGAACTTGAGATTTAGAAAGGTTAAATAATTTGCTCAAGGCACTGAACTGGTGCATGTGAAGCCAAGACTCCACATTCTTCAGTCTGACTACCAAGCCAGCAACTCAGTCATCAGGAGACAAAATCACTATTATTGCATCAAAATGACAAACGATGGTGCCTGATACAGGTCAGGTGCCTCATGAATGGCAGGTATGATTACCTTACTATTGTTAGCTACAAGTGTCACTGGGGCTGAGGGTCTGTGATCATGCTCAACCAAGAACATCATAGATCAGATAAGGACGCCACTTTGTCCTGGCCTGGCCTCCCCTACTTCATCTCACAGCAGGTCAGCATGGCAGTCACATGCCATGTGGCAATGCTGCCGTCATAATGCCCCTAGTCCAGGGTGGAGCCAGGTGGGGTTCACATTTTCTCCTTCTGTGTGCACACACCAAAAAACAGAAGGACACAGAAGATGGGATGTGTACAGATGCTGGAAAATATACCCACTTCTCCTTACACTAAGCCAAGTCCATCATTATGATGAAAATAAGTAACCGTTTGAGCTAAATTAGAAAAATGACCTAACCCAGCACAGTAACTAGGACCCTAGAAGCAAGGAATCACTTTCTTAACACATCTTCTCAGATCATTTTCAGTGACCTCCTCTCTGAGTTGTGCCTGAAATACCTGTCTCCCTTTGTGTTTCCCCTTGAAGTGCCTTGTCATATGATGGATGGAACATGCCACATAAAAATAAATTGGATGGTATTCTCTCCTATTATCTATGGTTCCTTGATCTTCCAACAGAGTTTTTAATAAACATTTGAATTATTTACAGTAATCTACAAAGGCATTTTAATAGTGCATATGGTAGAGGGAAGAGAATGAAAAATATCTTTGTTTCACTCTGACGGGGCCAATGAACCATGACACAAATGATTGCCTGCCTCATTTGTAATTATTCATTGTAAAAATCTTCATTCAGTGGCAGAAATTTTCTGGCTCTGGGTCCTAGCAATTATGGGGGCATGACAGTTATTGGCTTCAGTCTCACCCGAGGACAAGCTATACTGTGCACAAAGTTTGAGATGGACCTCAGTGAAATGAACTTAGAATCTGACAATGATTACTGCCCATTAATTGCTTTCAAGATAGTCTCAGGGAGAGATAAGTACTTAGGGTCTGCTTTTTCCCAACAATAGAGAAGCCATAGTGTGGTCATTGTGACTGTATTGTTGAAATATATGTTCAATTACTTTGAAAAGTCTAGCCAGGAGCTCTTAGCTATACTACAATCTTTATAAACACAGATGGAGCCAGTGAAGACTAAGTCAATGGAGATTGTCTGACCAGATTAGATGCCTTTAAGGTAACTGGAACCAGACATTGATGTGTAAATACTCCAACATTAGATAGCATCTATGGTTAGATAGCATCAAGGACTCAATGGAGATGAATCTGAGCAAACTCCAGGTGGTTGGGCAAGGAAGCAAACTCCAGGTGGACAGGGAAGCCTGGCCTGCCGCAGCCCATGGGGTCCCAAAGAGTCAGACACGACTGAACTACTGAACAACAGCAGCAACAACAGATGATTTTATTTACTTTGTTTTCCAGCTAGTTTCCATAAACATCCATCTGCTTCCTGGCCTTTTTTTTTTTTTTTTTTAATACTTTATCTTCTAAGCTTTCTTCTCTCTGGACTTCTCTTTAAATGGATCATTTACTGTTTACAGATTGTTTTCAATGTTCTCTAAGAATTTGGGGGAATGTTTCTCCCCTCTATAGCCCTCTGTTAAAGCCTCTGCTAAGTCACTTCAATCGTGTCTGACTCTGTGCGACCCCATAGACGGCAGCCCACCAGGCTCCCCCGTCCCTGGGATTCTCCAGGCAAGAAAACTGGAGTGGGTTGCCATTTTCTTCTCCAGTTAAAGCCTCTAGCTTTAGCTTTTTAGGATAAAGTGGCCAGCAGCCCCCCTGGGGCAGGCAACTTAAAAGTATAGGAATACCAGTGGCAATGCACTCTGAGGAATCTTAGAGTCCCCTAAGACTGAAGAAAAATGATGCTGAGGGTCTCACCCCGCTTAATGGAGTTCAAATGGCTCAAGTTGAAGTCTGGGAAGTATACTGTTTAGAGTTTCAGGATGATTTTAGTATTTCATATATTGACTGAAAACCATAGATTTAGATAATGGAGGCTGTCACTTCTGATTTAGAAAGAAGAAAATACTAATGAGCTGCAGTCAATCTATAGCTACAGAGATTGAATTAATGGAATGTTGCTATTCGGTCAAAAATTATTGACCAAGTATTGTCCACGCATTTCAGTGATGCGGGTTACATCAATTAAGTTGATGTTTCTGCCACCTGAGAGCTTTTTAAATTAATTTATTTTTTAAAAAAACCTTTTTATTATATATCATAGTATAGCCAATTAACAATGTTGTGATAGTTTCAGGTGGACAGCAAAGGGACTCAGACATACATATACATGTATCCATCCTCCCCCAAACTCCCCTGACATCCAGGCTGCCACATAACATTGAGCAGAGTTCCCTGTGCTATACAGTAGGTCCTTGTTGGTTCAGTTCAGTTTAGTTCAGTCACTCAGTCGTGTCCAACTCTTTGAGACCTGTGAATCACAGCACGCTAGACCTCCCTGTCCATCACCAACTCCCATAGTTTACCCAAACTCATGTCCATCGAATCGGTGATGCCATCAAGCCATCTCATCCTCTGTCATCCCCTTCTCCTCCTGCCCCCCATCCCTCCCAGCATCAGGGTCTTTTCCAGTGAGTCAGCTCTTCTCATGAGGTGGCCAAAGTATTGGAGGTTCAGCTTTAGCATCAGTCCTTCCAATGAACACCCAGGACTGATGTCCTTCAGAATGGACTGGCTGGATCTCCTTGCAGTCCAAGGGACTCTCAAGAGTCTTCTCCAACACCACAGTTCAAAAGCATCAAGTCTTCGGCACTCAGCTTTCTTCACAGTCCAACTCTCACATCCATACATGACCACTGGAAAAACCATAGCCTTGACTAGACGCACCTTTGTTGGCAAAGTAATGTCTCTGCTTTTGAATATGCTATCTAGGTTGGTCATAGCTTTCCTTCCAAGGAGTAAGTGTCTTTTAATTCATGGCTGCAATCACCATCTGCAGTGATTTTGGAGCCCCAAAAATAAAGTCTGACACTGTTTCCACTGTTTCCCCATCTATTTGCCATGAAGTGATGGGACCAGATGCCATGATCTTAGTTTTCTGAATGTTGAGCTTTAAGCCAACTTTTTCACCTTCCACTTTCACTTTCATCAAGAGGCATTTTAGTTCCTCTTCACTTTCTGCCATAAGGGTGGTGTCATCTGCATATCTGAGGTTATTGATATTTCTCCCAGCAATCTTAATTCCAGCTTGTGCTTCTTCCAGCCCAGCGTTTCTCATGGTGTACTCTACATATAAGTTAAATAAGCAGGGTGGCAATATACAGCCTTGACATACTCCTTTTCCTATTTGGAACCAGTCTTTTGTTCCATGTGCAGTTCTAACTGTTGCTTCCTGACCTGTATATAAGTTTCTCAAGAGGCAGGTCAGGTGGACTGGTATTCCCATCTCTTTCAGAATTTTCCACAGTTTATTGTGATCCACACAGTCAAAGGCTTTGACATAGTCAATAAAGCAGAAATAGATGTTTTTCTGGAACTCTCTTGCTTTTTCCATGATCCAGCAGATGTTGGCAATTTGATCTCTGGTTCCTCTGCCTTTTCTAAAACCAGCTTGAACATCTGGAAGTTCATGGTTCATGTATTGCTGAAGCCTGGCTTGGAGAATTTTGAGCATTACTTTACTAGCATGTGAGATGAATGCAATTGTGCGGTAGTTTGAGCATTCTTTGGCATTATCTTTCTTTTGGATTGGAATGAAAACTGACCTTTTCCAGTCCTGTTGTCACTTCTGAGTTTTCCAAATTTGCTGGCATATTGAGTGCAGCACTTTCACAGGATCATCTTTCAGAATTTGAAATAGCTCAACTAGAATTCCATCACCTCCACTAGCTTTGTTCATAGTGATGCTTTCTAACTCAGTACTTGGATGCGATTTCAAAAACGACAGAATGATCTCTGTTCGCTTCCAAGGCAAACCATTCAATATCATGGTATTCCAAGCCTATGCCCCAACCAGTAACACTGAAGAAGCTGAAGTTGAACAATTCCATGAAGACCTACAAGACCTTTTGGAACTAACACCCAAAACAGATGTCCTTTTCATTATAGGGGACTGGAATACAAAAGTAGGAAGTCAAGAAACACCTGGAGTAACAGGCAAATTTGGCCTTTGCGTACCGAATGAAGCAGGGCAAAGGCTAATAGGGTTTTGCCAAGAGAACGCAGTGGTCATAGCAAACACCCTCTTCCAACAACACAAGAGAAGACTCTACACATGGACATCACCAGATGGTCAACACTGAAATCAGATTGATTATATTCTTTGCAGCCAAATATGGAGAAGCTCTATACAATCAGCAAAAACAAGACTTGGAGCTGACTGTGGCTCAGATCATGAACTCTTTATTGCCAAATTCAGATTTAAATTGAAAAAAGTAGGGAAAACCACTAGACCATTCAGGTATGACCTAAATCAAATCCCTTATGATTTTACAATGGAAGTGAGAAATAGATTTAAGGGACTAGATCTGATAGAGAGAGTGCCTGATGAACTATGGACTGAGGTTCGTGACATTGTACAGGAGACAGGGATCAAGACCATCCCCATGGAAAAGAAATGCAAAAAAGCAAAATGGCTGTCTGAGGAGGCCTTACAAATAGCTGTGAAAAGAAGAGAAGTGAAAAGCAAAGGAGAAAAGGAAAGATATAAGCATCCAAATGCAGAGTTCCAAAGAATAGCAAGGAGAGATAAGAAGGCCTTCCTCAGTGATCAATGCAAAGAAATAGAGGAAAACAACAGAATGGGAAAGACTAGAGATCTCTTCAAAAAAATTAGAGATACCAAGGGAACATTTCATGCAATGTTGGGCTCGATAAAGGACAGAAATGGTATGGACCTAACAGAAGCAGAAGATACTAAGAAGAGGTGGCAAGAATACACAGAAGAACTGTACAAAAAAGAGCTTCACGATCCAGATAATCACGATGGTGTGATCACTCACCTAGAGCCAGACATCCTGGAATGTGAAGTCAAGTGGGCTTGTTGGTTACCCGTGTATTTACATGGATGGCATCACCAAATCAATGGACATGAGCTTGAGCAAACTCCAGGAGACAGTGAAGGACAGGGAAGTCTGGCCTGCTACAGTCTACGGGGTCAAAAAGAGTCAGACATGACTTAGAGACTGAATAACAAAACACGTCCATCTGAAACTCCTTAATGATCCTTCCCCCACACCCTTCTCCTCTGGCAACCATAATTAGTTCTTTTTGAGAGTAGGGGTTTGAAAAATAAGGAAATATACGGATGTCAGAAAGTGAGAACATGTGTATGTCCCTGTGAGTGAATACATGTGTAAGACAGTGAGTACATATGTGAGGAAGTGTGTGCATGTGAGTGTGTGTGTGTGTGTGTGTGCACAAGACAGTGTGTGTGTGAGGGGTTAGCTCAATAAAGAAAACATTATCACACTGTCCAGGTGAGGGAGTGCATTAAAATCACTCTCTATTTGAGAGGTTTTCATGTACAATGACTTGAAGTTTTCATTAAACTGCCATAATTTTGTGACCAAGTTAGTAAAATAGGAAATATTTTTTAACATAATGAAGGTACTGTGTGTGTATGATGGGGACAGAGAAAGAAAATAGACAATAAAGCTCCTTCATTACAAATCGTGTTCTCTAAAAGGCCATCCTATCTATTCTAAATAGATATTATAGAATAAAAGTCTGTTGTGATTAAATGAAGCCTTTGAAATGAAAGTTACGTAACATTCAAATGCGCTGTGAAAGATTTCCACAGAAGTTAAAGGAAGGAGCAGCAGGAGAGCAGCTTGCGTGAGGTGCTGCAGCCATGGGCGTGGGAAAAGCAGATCAAGAAGGTTTTAGGTCATGTGAAGAGCCACACGTACAGAATTGGTGCAAGGAGCAGAAATGAACATCAAAGTCACTCACAGTGAAGGAACACTGTGGAAACCAGAGTGAAACCCAGAAGACCTGGGTTGCCATTTGAACTTGGCTTCTAAAGCTTTTTGCCCCAACTACCAGTGTTGTTTGATGCCCTTGGCAATTAGGTAAATACAATCAGAGAAGAATCATAGGATCCTTTGTAATATTTTTAGGTTGTTTCTTTGTTTTCATCTGTAGTTTTCATTTTTCTTTATAATTAATGTGTATGTTTTAGGTGAGGAAAGTGTGTTTACTTATTTGTTTTACTAATATACCTCCTACAGCAAACAGCACTCCATGCATTTCCTGTATATTTTCTAGTAAAATAGCATGACATATCTTGCTGGAGAAGTTTATAGACCAGCATAAGTCTATAAACAATAAAACTCACTTCATTTTTTTAAAGTATTTGGAATCTTACTATCTGCAAAGCATTGGACTAGGACTAAAACATGAAACATATAATAGATCCATGTCTTAGAGGTCTGTTGGACAGATATTATATTCCAGCCTCCCTGTTTCATGTTATATACATGATTTAATTTGGTCATTACAACAAACCAAAAAGGAAAGGACACCACTCATTATGTCCAGATAAGGAAAAAAATGAGCCATTGTTTTTCAGACTGTAAAACACATGTGTTTCCAATCAGGCTAAATTTCAATAAGCACCTATGCTGTGCTAAGTACATTATGCATTATCCATGGTCCCTTAAATATGTACAATTTCCTATTAAGAGTATCACTTTCTTAATGAAGGAAACAAGGCTCAGATAGAATAAATAACTTCACAGTCAGAACAGCAATTAAAATCCAAGTCTGTCTGACTCCAAATCCCATTCCCCCCCCCCCTTTTTTTTCTCTCCAATTGACCAACTGGAAGTTAAAAGAGGGGATTGGGATTGAGAAAGAGAAAACAAGAAGATAAAGAAAGTAAGACACAAATTAAAAATTAGAAGCTATATAATCACATTTATATTTCATATTTCCAAGAAATACCTCTGAACGTCTTTCTGAAATCACCAAAAGCTCTTATTTTGAGAGCCAACTTAGAGGCCATTTATAAGATATCTGGTCTCCAAAAGATGAAATTAAAAGTGAGTTAGAAACGTGAGAAAATGATGCAAAAATCTTACAAACAATAAAATAAGAATGTAGGTGGCTTTCCCTTCCTTTTATTTTATCTGGGTGTTCAATGGTTAATTAGAAATTAGTGAGCTTTTGAAACAAAAATAAATTGTACTAAAAGATAGAGGAGTGTGTAAATCAGTCTTAATCCTTGACGTTCATATTTTGGTGTTGACCAAGTATAGCGAAGTGTTATTGACCTGACTTGAGATTTGGGAGTGGCTGCTGTTGCTGTGTGGTGGTGGTTGTTTAGTGTTCAGCTCTTTTGGGACCCCATGGACTGTGGCCTGCCTGGGTCCTCTGTTCATAGTATGTCCCAGGCAAGAATACTGGAGCAGGTTGTCATTTCCTTCTCTAGGGGATCTTCCCGGCCCAGGGATCTAACCTGCATCTCCTGCCAATGCAGATGCCAAAGATGCCATTGGCTCTTTACCACTAAGCCACCAGGGACGCTCCATCTGGGAGTGGAGAGAACCCTAATCCTTCAACAAAATCCTCTTTCAGAACATAATTGTGTACTATCAGTGTATACCCTAAGGAAACATTTATCTTGTTATTTACATATGGTAAGTGGCAGGAAATAGAAAAAAAAATATTCAAAAGGAAAAGGAGAGTTATGATACATGTTTGGTTGTAAGGCAATTCCCCAAAATAGTTTTGCAAATGACTTGGACAACAGCAGCATTATTTTGGGAAGTACACATCCTCCCAAGGGGGCTGTTTTTGTAGAGGATAAATGTTTATTATAGAAAGGCTCTGCTGTGCTGTGTTCAGGGACTGTAGCGCTCCTGGCTCCTCTGTCTATGGGATTCCCCAGGCAAGAATACTGGAGTGGGTTGCCATTTCCTTTTCCTGGGTATTCTCCCAATCCAGGGAACATACTGATGTGTGTTATGTCTCCTGCATTGGCAGGTGGGTTCTTTACCACTAGCACCACCTGGGAAACTCTCTGGAAAGGCAGATAAACAGATTTTAAAAAGAGTTCACATAGGGACAAACCCTTGGAAAATTAGTCACCCTACATATAAAATTCAAGTGATAATATATACTTTCAAGTAATACATAACTATAAAAAGTACTATGTTAATCACCACTGATCCTAAAAAAGTGAAGAAAACCTGAATTTGTCCCTCAAGGAGTTTTTAATTCCCTTCAGGGACATGTAATCCTTAAATATAATTAATAGAGGTCTGTTATAATGAAGCTACAAAGAATTTTAGGCAAGAAAAAATACATGGGGATACTTTTAATTTAAATAATACAATTAAGATATTTCATGAGATGACATCTTTTTAAGTGGGCTTTGAAGGAAAAGAGAATTTCAGTGAGTAAAAATGGAGTGAAACCAGTGAAGACTTAAGCTTTTCTGTAGTTATTCATTCATTCATCATATTACTGAGAATGTTCTATGTGTCAAGGAATGCATTAAATGCCCAAAAGGTGTTCTCACTCAGAAGGAAAAAATAAATATAATGGTGAAGAAGCATGCAGAAATTTAGAGGAAGAAACTGGCTGAAGAACTGATAAAACAAAAAGAGTGGTTAGCTGACAAAATAAGATGGGGAACCAGAAGACATGGAAATAAAATCTTGTTTCTAGAGTGCATGGTTTTATTGTAAACTCTACAGAAGTAACCATTCTCATTATAATCAATAGTTTCAAATGGTGTGCTGAAATATTTTGAGTGTATGCAATGGCAAGGTTTTTTAAGGAAGGAAATGACATTCTCAGTACTCTTCTCAGGAGGGAAGAATTGCTAATATGCCCCAAAGAACACTGTGATAATGGGGTTCCTCCAACACAGATCCCACAAGTGTCTCTATAAAAAAATGCTCTTTCTGTGTTTGCTTCAGGGCAATCTTAATCCATTTAGGTCTAAAGTAAAACATGGAACCACAAGCCAACAAATTTGGTTATAAAGAAACTTGCTTTAGATGGATGCTTTTCTTAAAACTATTAAATGTGTCTGATGTCCCAAATAAAATTGTCTTTGGACTTGAGCTATGGGTTTTTAAATCCTTTATTTTGGGTTGGTTGCTACAGTGATCATTGCAAGTCTTTTCTCTTTGAAAGCTTTAAGATCCCAAATAGCCAATCTCTCTTTACTACCATCATCTTAAACATTTATATTTGGCCAACAAAACATGCTTCACATTTATACAACGCATATAGTTTGGCCAACAAAACATGCTTCACAATCTGTACAATAAGCCATTGTGATTAAACATACCTCAGACTCTTTACTCTGTCTTGCTGTAGAAACACATTGACCATCAATGTCTGTGTATTTAGATAGCTATGTTTGATATATGTAGGCTAGAATAATATGAGGTGAGATAATCCTACCTGTCCTAAGAATGCTGGAATGTTTATCTTTATTTCTTACCACCTGGTCTCCCTTTAAATCTTTCTGGGGGTGATTGGCTGCTTGCTGAAATTTAAAAAGGAGACAACTGTCCAGCCTGTGTTCATGGCACTGGGGGTACAGATTTCATCAAAGTCAATTCAATTAGAATTTAACACCCCGTTAAATCAAGTCTCCCCTCTAACCTCACAAAGTAGTTTCCATACACTCCCTTTTCACCATAAGAAAAAAATGTCTACAATCAATGTTCAAGTTTACTGAACAATAAAGCTTCACCAGAAGTCAAAAACAGGTATCTGATTTTCTTCGGCAGTCTCCTTTTCATGTGATTTCTTTGTTTTCCAAACTCAACGTTTCCTAGATACTTTTGTAATATGATGGCTAAGATGATAAGAATGCTAAGAATCCACCTGCAATGTGGGATACCTGGGTTCAATTTCTGGATCAGGAAGATCCCCTGGAGAAGGGAATGGAAACCCACTCCAGTATTTTTGCCTGGAGAATTCCATGAACAGAGGGACCTGGTGGGCTACATCCATGGGGTTGCAAAGAGTCAGACAAAACTGAGCAACTAACACTAACTAACATTAATCAATAGAAAACAGACTCTGGCTTGTGTTTCTGAGGAAGAGGATGGCCAGGGCAATGTTCCCAGTGCAAACATGTGGAGTTCCCTGCACACCTACAAAGATGAGCCTGGACCTTTTTCAATTAAAAGAAGCAACAGAAATATTCAAAAGGCAGGCTACAGGGCAAAGAGAAGACAAGGAGGCAATGACTCAAAAGCCAAGGTTATCCCTTCTCCCTCTGAAATGGAACAAGACCCAGTGGTTCTCCATCCCCTACTCCCGCACCACATCCTCCACCTGTCTTTTGTCTGTGGAAAAACTTTAGCCAAAGAACATGTTTAATCAGCAAAGTGAGAAAATTAGAAGCAAAGAAAAATAGTCAAACAGGAACAAACAGTAATAGTTTAGTCAGTAAGCAAAGGCAAGGGCATTTAGTTCCTGCTCAAGGGCTACAGATAATATTCTGAGCCATGTGCTGTGAGCTGTCATATAGATACTGAAACTCCCACCAAGTGGAAGAAGTTAACCACATGATGACCAGACTGTAGCCATGACATAAGCTTCCATGATTCTGAGAATCAGCCTCAAGGAAATGGGAACACACTGACTCTGGAACTGAAGATTAACTGTAATTTAAACAATCAAGATGCCACTGGTCATCTCATGAGTACTCACTGCATGAGGAATTTCAAGTCCATTGAGTCAGTGATGTCATACAACTATCTCATCCTCTGTCATCCCCTTCTCCTCCCACCTTCAATCTTTCCCAGCATCAGGGTCTTTTCAAATGAGTCAGTTACTCAACTGTCTACAAATTGACCCAACTACATCCAACTACACCTTTTTCCCCCCTTTTTACCACTCAATCACAAGTACGTTTGCTTGTTTCACACTCGTGAAAGTATTAGTTGTTCAGTTGTGTCTGATTGTTTGTGACCCCATGGACTGTGGTCCACCAGGCCTGCCTGGGATTTCCCAGGCAAGAACACTGGAGTAGGTAGCCATTCTCTTCTCCAGGGGATCTTTCCAACCCAGAGATCGAACCTGGGTCTCTTGCGCTGCAGGCAGATTCTTTATAGTCTGAGCCACTTTATACTTGTAGCTTTCAATAGAAAATAACTTCTATATGAAGTCAGGATTTTATTTCATTTGCCATTGTTTCTTCAAATTTTATACTACTGCTTGGTACAAATAGGTGTTGAATACACATTCATTAAATCAAAACATAATTTTCCAGTAGAAGATAGTGCCAACCTTTTAGCCACATGGCATGATGACTGCATTCTAACTATTCAGAATTAGTTTCAAGAGACTTTCTATTTCTATACATCATCTTATAAATTCAATGCTTATTGTGCATAGTTTCCTATTTAGTGTTTTTTTTTAATCTTTTTTAATGAGTACAAATGAAATGAGCAGCCATGGCCCTTCTTGCTCTGTACAGCAATCACTCCCTTGAGTGTTGGATTGGAAAATGAAAACCAAAGGCAATTTTTCTTAAAATAAAGCCCCAAGGAATGGTTTAAAAATACACTGAATTTAGACTCATAAGTTCTTTGAGTGATAGAGTACATGTTTCTTAGAGAAAATTTCAACCCTGTGCAGGAATCCTGTGTCTGAATTAGGGATCAGGGCACTGTGCAAAGGTTTAAGTGTAAGCTAACTTAAATAAGATCCAGAATTTAATTAAATTCCCATGAGTGTACTGTAATCAATCTTGCTAAATATGAAAGTGAATGAAAAACTTTTGTTTAATCTTATAAAACTCCAAATGAAAAGAAAAAAAATTGTAAGTGCCCATATAGGTAAACCCTTGAGTGAACTCTTCCAACTTGGGTATTTCCTCCAAAAATGTGAGACTAATGATATCTTCCCACACTTAACTATATTGCTGTTTAGTCACTAAGTTGTGTCTGGCTCTTGTGAACCTATGGACTGTAGCCCACCAGGCTCCTCTGTCCATGGGATTTCCCTGGTAAGAATACTGGAGTGGGTTGCCATTTCCTTCTCCAGGGGACATACCCAACCCAGGGATCAAACCCAAGTCTCTCTTTACTGAGTCACCAGGCAAGCATTTAACAATGATGAAGATTAAATAAGAAAACATAATTGAATAGGCTTGGCTAAGTATTGCCAAGAAGTCAAAGTGGTCGGTTAACTCTGGGAAAGCCCTGAACTCAATACATCAGATGGTCTGTCCAGTTCAGTTGTGTCCCTTTCCTTCAGCCTAAGCAGAGGGCAGGTGTGATTCCACAGAACAAACACAGACCTGGGGAGCAAAGCTTTGCCTCCTCAGTCTCAATTTTAGTATTAACTCATTGTGTGCTCTCATATCTTTCATATTATTTTTCTATCCATGATTTTATTATCTATAAAAAGAAGCCTAAAGGCATCATGTATTGTGTCTGCCTTGGGCTTCCCCGGTGGCTGAGTGGTAAAGAATCCACCTGTCAATGCAGGAAGCACAGGTTCAATCCCCGAGTCAGGAAGATCTCCTGGAGGGGAAAGTGGCACCCCACTCCAGTGTTCTTGCCAGGGAAATCCCATGGACAGAGGAGCCTGGTAGGCTGCAGGCCATGGGTCACAAGAGTCGGATACTTAGTGATTAAACAACAATTGTGCCTGACAGCTTTAAATGTTATCTTCTTTTGTGTTCCTTGGTAACACTTGGTATGATGCTGCTAACCTGTGAAGACTTGAATAGATGCTGTGTCCATTCCTTGTATTTGCTATTGGGACAATAATTGAAGGAAAGGCCCCTTCAGTTTATGGTCCTGGTAGCAAACACAGGTCCCTTTGAGTTGTTGTCCTGGTAACAAATATAAGGCATTTGGATTGTCCCTTTAGGATAAGGGACATCCTAATGGACTAAGAAATCAGTCTCAAACTTGGCACCCCAATGAGAACAGGCCTATGGTTTTAGTACTAAGGTATGTTAGACCAGGAGAGGCACACCGTGGCTTAAAAAGTTAGCTCATTGGACACATCACTTTACCCCCAAGAGAAAGAAACTAGAGAGCAAAGGCAGAACAATAAAATTAAGAATAAAATTACAGGAGATTATAGTATCATAATACTGTATCCATCCAACTTTCGAACAGCTTCAGCACATCTTTTCCTTTATGAAATAGATGCCTCTTTCTCTCTCACTTTTTTTTTTCCTTTGTGTGCCCTGTAACTCATTTTACTTGTTCAAAAATAAGTTTTTAGTTCATCTGAAAGTGTAAAAAACACTTCAGATAATCAATTTTATGACAAATTTTTAGATCACTTTTCTCAAATTTTAGAATCAGTTCTCAGTAACGACAATATGTACAATGTATATTCATCCCAAACATCTTTTTCTGTCTGTCTCTCTCCAAACCAAATAAAATGCACCAACCTAGTAAAGCAATGTTAATGTTTTCGATATCTCTCTCCATTACCATTTTTTGACACAACCATAGTTCTCATCTGTTGCAGCTATTTCTTCCTGACATTAACACAGAACTAATAAACTTGTTTTACTTAAGGAAGGTAAAATGGAAAGTGAGCTTTTTTCTAACAATTAGGCTCAGTTCTTCCCTCCATGTGACAGAACTCTGCCTTGTGGTGAGTCCTATAGACCAACCATACGGAGATTGCTTGACTTAACTGTATAGGTTTTATAACAAAATCTTTATTTTTAGTTTATTGAAACTGATACATTTTACTTATTAATTGTCCTGTCTTAACACTGACCAAGATTTACTTTTCTCTACCATCAATTCAGACTGGTTCATTTGAACACCCTAAGACTTTATTTTGCGGGGCTCCAGAATCACTGCAGATGGTGACTGCAGCCATGAAATTAAAAGACACTCCTTGGAGGAAAAGTTATGACCAACCTAGACAGCATATTAAAAAGCAGAGACATTGCTTTGCCAACAAAGGTCCATCTAGTCGAGGCTATGGTTTTTCCAGTACCCATGTATGGATGTGAGAGGTGGACTATAAATATGTGAGCACTGAAGAATTGATGGTTTTGAACTGTGGTGTTGGAGAAGACTCTTGAGAGTCCCTTGGACTGCAAGGAGATCCAACCAGTCCATTCTAAAGGAGATCAGTCCTGAATATTCATTGGAACTACTGATGCTGAAGCTTAAACTCCAATACTTTGGCCACCTGATGTGAAGAACTGACTCATTTGAAAAGACCCTGATTCTGGGAAAGATTGAAGACAGGGGCAGAAGGGGACAACAGAGGATGAGATGGTTGGATGGCATCACCGACTTGATGGACATGAGTTTGAGCAAACTCTGGGAGTTGGTGGTGGACAGGGAGGCCTGGTGTGCTGCAGTCCATGGGGTCGCAGAGTCAGACATGACTGAGTGACTGAACTGATCTGATCTGAAGCAAAGAGAATTGACTTCCGAGAGCAACTAAGATCTAAATTAAAAATAAATAAATAAATAAAAGGAGAAAGAGTTGGAGGATGAGGAGGAAGAGGATAAGATGATAAGTTATTGTAAAATGTGGAAAGGAAGGAAGAAAAGAAGGACGGACGGAAAGGAGAAAGAAGAAAAGGGAGAAAGAGAAAGAAGGAAAGAAAAAAGCTATCTCAGAGAAATAAGAAAAAATATAGGCAGGTCCTTGGCACTGTAAGAATACTTAGGCAATGTAATCTGCCTAAAGGTCTGGTTTAGGAATCTCAAAATCAGATATAGTATGTGCAGTCCTCAGGAAACCACACACCCAATTCCTAGTAGAGCTGAGTCAAATCTTTATCCATGTACTATTCAAAGTAGATCCCTTCAGTATGGAGTATAATATTTCCTTTTCCAACCACAGTATTAAAAGCCAAAGTTATGGATGCTCCAAAGAGCTATTAACAATCCCTTTCATAGCTTAGCTTTCTTCCAAAGGAAGAATGTAAGAATTAGTCTGTCTGTGTGTCAGAATTTCACTCACTCGCCACCCATTTATCAGAGAAATTGCAAGAACATTTGCCAGAAAGATGGAGAGAATACGGTGCGATCATGCATGATCTCATATCCACTCAGTTTTTTTTTTCTGAGTATCAGATTTTTTTTTATTGGAAATAAGAGAATAAATAAGTAAGCAATTGGTATGATGAGAAGAAGGAACCCATAAAGGCCCACAGTGCTGTAACTCTGGGAAGAGTTTGTAGATTATCAAATAGCAGTGAATAAGTAAAAGGTCACTGAATTCTCTATTGAACTTCTCTCCTCTGCTGTGAGACATAACAATGCACAAAGAAATAAGAAACTAAAGCTTGCATAAAGAACATTAATGTGGTTCAAAGATCCTTAAAAACCAATAAAATGACTTTACACCCTTTTGACAAAAAGTAAATGGCATCATTTAATTAATACTAGAACTTTCCTGGTGGCACAGATGGTAAAGAATCTGCCTGCAATGTGGGAGACCTGGATTTGATCCCTGGATTGAGAACAGTCCCTGCAGAAAGGAATGACAATTCTCTCCCAGTGTTCTTGCCTGGAGAGAATCCCCATGGACAGAGGAGTCTGGCAGGTCACAGTCCATGGGGTTACACAGTGTCGGACATGACTGAATGACTGACGCTTTCACTTTCATTGGGCAAAAAGTAAGCTCTAAATGAAGATTCGTGGATAGGGAAGTGAGAAATCTTATCCCAATCTATAAAGTGTGTGTAATCTTAGGCTGTCTAATCCAATAAACATGGCATTGGAATTTGAATTTAATTTTTTTAATTAATTTCTTTTTTTTACTGAAGGATAATTGCTTTACAGACTTTTGTTGTTTTCTGTCAAACTTCAACATGCATCAGCCATAGGTAACATATATCCCCTCCCTTTTGAGCCTCCCTCCCATCTCCCTCCCTATCCCATGTCTCTAAATTGATACAGAGACCCTATTTGAGCTTCCTGAATTTGAATTTAATTTTTAAGGCCAGCAGTCTTCATCAGGTACAAAAGAACCCACTGGGATAATATATATTTGACTTTCTACTTATACTATTAAGCTAAAAAATAATAATAATAAAAGAAGTTTTATTTACATTATCATGTGGATTGTCACCAAAGTCTTTGCTGGGATGTGTGTAAGGTGGTCCCCAATTCCATCTAATGTACGGGTGTCCAGTAGGAAGATGTGAGGCCCCCAAACAAGTATAGACAGCCCCACCCTTTCTTATTTACTTGCTTTCAGCTCATCACAATATGTTGTAGTTCTGTGGGCTAAGTTGCATGGAGTTGTGCATTAAATTATCTGGTTTTAATTAAACCATCACGAAATGGACAAGTGGTTTAAAAAGATTTTCCCCCCCAAGCACTGCAGACTGAAGATAATACTAATAAAGCAAGAACAAGTGAGCTAGTCAAAAATGGCAGAGCTGACACATTCCTTTAACCTCACAGTAGCTCTTCATCAGCCACATGACGAAGCAGAAATAATGACAATGCAATCAGCTCTGACAAGGGATCAGCAAAAAACACTTGAAATGATCAAGAAAATTCTTGGAAATGTTTATATCTGCTACTGTTAAGGAGGAACTTTGGGGACTTCTAGAGTAGTCCAGTGGTTAGAGAATCTGCTTTACAATGCAGGAGACATGGGTTCTACCTTTGCTTTGGGAGTTAAGATCCCGTATGCCATGGAACAACTAAGCCTGCCAACCACAGTTACTGAGCCTGCGTGCTTTGGAGCCTGTGTGCGACAAGTAGAGAGTCCATGTGCCTCAACGAAAATCCCACGTGCTGCAACTAGGACCCAATGCAGCCAAATAAATCAATATTGAAAAAATTAATGAACTTTGTCCTAAGGGTATATTTTCTTATAAGCTGTTAGCTATTATAATAATAGTATAAATTCCAGATGATCAATAAGATAGTAAAATATGATTTATTTCATCCTGTTCTCATGCTTTTTACCTCATATATTAATATGAAATATATTAGTATGCTAATACTAGCATAATATTGTAATAATATTGAAATATGCTAGCATAATATTATAATTCATGATTATGCTTTATAGATACTAATATAAAATAGAAATATAAACATTTTTGAGAAATTCCATATTCAGTTATGTTTAATGATAGGTTGCTTTAAAAAACCAGAAACTACTATTTTGTTAAAATACTTTTAAATAGAGGAACTGTCTGACAATCCAGTTTTAGAAAGGTAACTAACTGATTGCTTTACAGAGGGTGTACTGGAGGAAAAGGTAAGAGTTGTCAGCTAGAAGGCTATTTCGATACTGGAAACTGGAGTCACAGAAAGTATCAGGCAATCAAGCAGACTTCTCTCTAGTTTCTGCACTGCAAAATAGTCTCAAATAGAGGTATGTGTCCACAGGGCATTGTCTTTTAAAGAAATAATATAACCCAAGGGAAAACCTATAATACTGTTTAAAAAAAAAAAGAATGGAAAAAAAGAACAAGGGAAAAGAACATCTGCGACTGAAGAAGACAGACCACCTTTGGCTTTTCTGAGCTAAAACTGACAGGACAGAAACAGAAAATGTGCCCCTCTCTCCTACTAACAGAATTAAATAAATTGTGTATTGTGTGTGTGTGTGTGCTCGGTCATATCCAACTCTTTGCAACCCCATGGACTGTAGCCAGCCAGGCTCCTCTGTCTGTGAGATTCTCCAGGCAAGAACACTGGAATGGCTTGCCATTTCCTCCTCCAGGGGATCTTCCCAACCCAGGGATCGAAACCACATCTCCTGCATTTCCTGCATTGCAGACAGATTCTTTACCACTGAGTCATCAGGGCAAAGAGTTTTATCTGCTTTTTCCTTCATAGGATCCCTGAGAATTAATTTGGAAAGGATTTACAAGGCCAGTCCTCTGTGCTCCTCAAATTTAACTAGGCAAAGAAATCTGAGGAGATAATGAAAATGTAGATTCCGGTTCAGTTAGTCCTAAAGGATATTAGTCCTGAATATTCACTGGAAGGACTGATGCTAAAGCTGAAGCTTCAGTACTTTGGCCACCAGATGTAAAGAGCTGACTCACTGGAAAAGACCTTGATGCTGGGAAAAATTGAAGGTGGAAGGAGAAGGGGACGACAGAGGATGAAATGATTGGATGGCATCACCAACTCGGTGGACGTGAGTTTGAGCAAGCTTCAGGAGTTGGTGATGGATAGGGAAGCCTGCCATGCTGCAGTCCATGGGGTCACAGAGAGTTGGACATGACTGAGCAACTGAACTGAACTGGATTTGGGCCTGCAAAAAAAATTTTTTTTAATTTTAATTTTAAATTTAAAACAATTGCTCAGAGGAGGCTATAGATGGTGGTCAGTAGACCCCATAAAGAGGTGCAAGGCTTTAGAGCAGGGATCTCTAAATGTACTTGAAGTTGCCAAATGTGCAATTAAAAGTGCAAGAGCGGGGAGAACAAGATGGTGGAGGGCTAGGTGGACAAGGAGTACATCTCTCTCCATGGATACATGAGGAATACCCCTTCAGACACAGAAGTGCATGCAGGACACCAGCTGAGAGTGGACAGGAGGACCTGACTAGTGGAAAAGAATATATAGACCCATGCAAAACTTAGTAGAAGGAAGGAACTAGGGGGAAAAGCAGGAGTGTTAGTAGGACTGGACCTGCCCTCAGCAGGCGGGGCAACTGAAGCAGGGGTCCAATCCCCACATTGGGGCCACTGTCTAAGTCAGAGGAGAAACATTTAAGGCTGAGAGTGAAACAGCTGATCTGTGGCTGCCTAAATGGAATGAGAATCAGACAGTCCTTGCGCAGCCATACGTACGCCAGGCAGAAATCCTGGTGTTCTGGAAGGGGCAGTGGCTGGGAGCTGGAGTTTAGGGATTGTGGAGAAATCACAGCATGAGGGCCACTGTTGACTGCAGAGAGACAGAGCAAGGGGATGTGAGGGAGGAGACTGTGGTGGGAAATGCATGTGGAGGAAAGCCAGGCAGCCACGGAAGCAAGGCGATACTGCTGAGTCATGCTTTGGGGGTGGAGCCATCACCACAGCCTCTCTCTCCACCCGCTTTGGCAGCTGGAACACCTGACACACTGAACTACAGAGAAGGACCCCACCCAGGGTGCCCCTTTGAGTGCCTGATGCACTGAACTACAGAGTAGGACCCCACCCAGGGTGCCCCTTTGAGTGCCTGATGCACTGATCTACAGAGTAGGACCCCAGTCAGGGAAGGCCACCTCTATGTGCCTGATGGGCACAACAACAGAAAAGGACCCAGGCAAGGGATCCCTGTAAGTGCCTGAAAGGGTGGAGCTACAGAGAAAGACTGGCCAAAGAGGCCTTCTGATCGCCAGCTACAAGAGGCTCAAAAAAAAAAGACTCCGATAGGGACATAACTCCTGCTGCAGAGGCAGTCTGTGTCCCTGCACACTTGGCACTGCCAGGGTCCCCACAAGCCAAGCAGCTGCACCACCTGCATGCTCAACTGTCACTGGGGAAGAGCTGCCACAGGCAAAAAGAAAGTCTTGTGTTTATCCGCACAGGGTCACTTCGGTCCTGTCCAACTCTTTCCAACCCTGTAGACTGTGGCCTGCCAGGCTTCTCTGTTAGACAGAGGGGTTCTCCAGACAAGAATACTGGAGCGTACTGGCCAATACTGGTTGCCATACCCTTCTAGAGCACTATATTTCCTGCTACTCCAGCAGCCAACCCACTGAGTACCTGAACCCCTGCAACTCAAGCAGCTGTATCACCTCCAGGCCTGGCCCTCACAGGGGCAAACCCAAGCCCCCCAGGGCAGCCTCAGGAGCAGACCCGAGTGGATGACCCACATGTAGAGATGGAAATAAAACCACAATTGAAACCCAGGGGCAGTGTGGCTAAGGAAGAAGACCTACCTACTAGCTGTACAAGCTGCCGATTAAATCGCAGAATCAACTAAGCAGACTCTATGTCTATGAAATATATAAAAAGCCACTGAAAGCTCCCACAAATGAAAACGCACTAGCTCTGATAGCTGTGGACATTGGAGGTGAGAACACACAGGAGTAGGACCAGATTAGAATCTAAACAGCCCCCACAGCAGATACAGAGATCTGCATAGTGTTGGAGGGCATCCTAGGGTGGTAAGGTGGGCTCTGATTCCCAGCTAGAGAAAGGACTCTGACAGCAGTGACTCAAGAAAAAACATTTATTATTCTTATTTTTTGACTTGTTCTGTAGATTATTTTTTTTTCCATTTTTCCACCCTCTGTTGTAGTTGTTGATTTTATTGGCACTAAGAAATCCAATTAAGCTTTTGAACTTATTTTTCTTTTTTCTTTTTCCTCAGTCACATTTTTTATTGTTATCATAAACTTCTGCCTCTACATTGGGCTTTTGCAATTCTATGGAGTTTTCTTTTTCTCTCTCTCTTTTTTTTTAATTTTTTAAACCTATTATTATTTTTTCTACATGTATTCCTTTATTTGTTTTTCCTACTGTTCTTTTCCCCTTGCAGTTAATCTTTAATGTATATAAAGCTTCTTTATCTACCTCTATTTAACTTTGCATATGTATTTTTTCTTTATTTTCTTTCTCTCCTTTCCTCTCACCATATTTGTTAGTTTTATTTTCATTGCTTTATTCCCCAATTGGTACCGTGCTTTAGTTTTGTTTTCCAGTTTGTGCTTTAATTACTTTTGTTCTAGTAGATATAGTTTTTGGTTTCCTTTGTTTGCCAGGTCAATATATCATACTTAATTTTTGTTGGACTGTTTTGACTTTGCTTGTGGGTGTATATGTGTATATCACTCACATTTTCTATTGTTGTTATAAACCTCTGCCTCTAAATTGGGTGTTTGCAGTTCTGTGGAGTTTTCCTTTTTTTCCCCTTTTTTCTTTCTTCTTCCTTTGTTTTCTCTTTTCTGTATTTTTAATTTTTTAAAATCTATTATATTTTTTCTACATTTATTCCTTTGTTAGACTTTCCTACTGTTCTTTTCTCCTTGCACTTAATCTTTAATGCATATAAATCTTCTTCATCTACCTCTTTGCATATCTATTCCCTCTTTCTTTGCTTTACTTTCAACAGATTTGTTAGTTTTGTTTTCATTGTGTTATTCCCCACTTGGCACCTTGCTTTAGTTTTGTTTTCCAGTTTCTGCTTGTTAGTTTTGTTCTTAACTGGTAAATATAATTTTTGATTTCCTTTATTTGCTGGATCAATCTACCGTACTTTATTTTTGTTGGACTGTTTTGATTTTCCTCATGGGTGTATATATATATATGTCTTTATTCCATTATTTTAATTATTATTTGCATGATTTTGTAACTGCCATTGGTCTGGGGTTCATCTTTGGTTCCTTGTTTTTGGATAATTGTTTTACTCTCCCTAATGCCATAACAAACCACTTGTGGAATCTTCAATCCTGACCAGAGATCAAACCCTGAGCCTTTGCAGTGGGAGCACTGACTCCAAGACCCTAGACTACCAGAGAACCAACCTTAGAGTGTATCAAATAGTGAGAACTCACACAAAGGAAACCACTTGAGTACAAGACATGACATCATCCAACCACCAGTAGCACCCCATACAGAACACCTCATCTAAACAACAAACAAAACAAAGTAAAAACCAAATCATCAGCAGACAAGAGTACCACCTCACTCAGCCTTGTCCATCAGAGGAAAATCAATCAAACAAACAAAAGCTCAGCATAAATCTCACCCTATATGAAGCTCACACAAACCACTGGACCAACCTCAGGAGGGAAGAAACCAAAAGAAAGGAAGAATTCAACCTTCTTCAAGGAAAGAATTCAACTTTCCTTGAAGCCTGGGAAAAGGAGACCTCAGACACAATAACTTAAAAAAAAAAATTAAAATGTAGAGAAATACTGTACAAATGAAGGAATAAACTAGAAACACAGAAGTCCAAATAAATGAAAAGGAAATAGGAAAATTACCTTAAAAAGAATTCAGAATAATGATAGTAAAAATGATCAAAAACCTTGAAAACAAAATGGAGAAAATGCAATAATCAATTAACAAAAACCTAGAAGAATTAAAGAATAAGCATACATAGACAAACAACACAATTACTGAAATTAAAAATACTCTAGAAGGAATCAATAGCAGAATATCTGAAGCAGAAGAACGAATCAGTGAGCTGGAAGATAAAATGGTGGAAATAACTTCTGAAGAGCAGAATAAAGTAAAAAGAATGAAAAGAGCTGAGGACAGTCTCAGAGACTTCTGGGACTATATCAAACACACCAATATTCAAATTATAGGGGTCCCAGAAGAAGAAAAGAAAAAGAAAGAGTATGAGAAAAATTTTGAAGAGATAATAGTTGAAAATTTCCCTGACATGGAAAAGGAAATACCCAATCAAGTTCAAGAGGCACAAAGAGTCCAATGCAGTATGAATTCAAGGAGGAACATGCCAAGACACATATTAATCAAACTAACAAAGGCTAAACACAAAGAAAGAATATTAAAAGCAGCAAGGGAGAAGCAACAAGTAACACAAAAGGGAAACCCCATATCCTTAACAGCTGATCTTTCAGCAGAAACTCTGTAGGCCAGAAGGGAATGGCAGGATATATATAAAGTATGGAAAAGGAAAAATCTACAACCAAGATTATTGTACCCAGCAAGGATATCATTCAAAATTGATGAGAACTAAAAAGCTTTTCAGACAAGCAAAAGTTAGGAGATTGCAGTACCACCAAATCAGCTTTACAACAAATGTTAAATGGACTCAAAGTCAAGAAATACAAGGGAAGAAACAAGATCTACAAAATCGACCCCTAACAATTAGAAAATGGCAATAGGAACATATATATCAATAATAACTGTAAATGTACATGGATTAAATGCTCCAACCAAAAGACACAGACTGGCTGAATGGATAGAAAAACAAGACCCATATATATGCTGTCTACAAGAAACCCACTTCAGACCTCAAGACACATGTAGACTGAAACTGAGAGGATGGAAAAATATATTCCATGCAAATGGGAAGCAAAAGAAAGCTGCAGTAGCAATCCTCATATCAGACCAAATAGACCTTAAGATAAAGATTACAAGAGATAAGGAAGGATACTACATAATGATCAAGGGATCAATCCAAGAGGAAGACATAACAATTATAAATATTTATGCACCCAACATAGGAGCACCTCAATACATAAGACAAACACTAACAGACATAAAAGGAGAAATTGACAGTAACACAATAATAGTAGGAGACCTTAACACCCCACTCACACCAATAGACAGATCATTAAAACAGAAAATTAATAAGGAAACACAAGTCTTAAATGATACATTAGATGAGATGGATCTCATTGATATCTTCAGGACATTCCAAATCCAAATCCAAATACACCTTCTTTCTCAAGTGCACATGGCAAATTCTCCAGTTTAGACCATATCTTGGGTCACAAATGAGACTTCAGCAAGTTTAAGAAAACTGAAATCATATCAAGCATCTTCTCTGACTACAATGCTATGAAACTAGATATCAATTAAAAGAGAAAAAACTGTAAGAAAGAAACACAAACACATGGAGATTAAACAACATCTTTCTAAATAACCAGAAGATTACTGAAGAAATCAAAAGGGAAATCAAAAAATTTCTAGAAACAAATAACAATGTAAACACAACCACTCAAAACCTATGGGATGCAGCAAAACCAGTTCTAAGAGGGAATTTTATAGCAATAGAATCCTACCTCAAGAAACAAAAAAACATCAAATAGATGACCTAACTTTACACCTAAAACAACTGGAAAAAGAACAACAACAAATTAGTAGTAGGAAAGAAATCATAAAGATCTAAGCAGAAATGAATGAAAAAGAAATGAAAGAAACAATAGAAAAGGTTAGGAAAACTAAAAGCTGGTTCTTTGAGAAGATAATCAAAACTGACAAACCCTTAGCCAGACTCATCAGAAAAAAAGAAAGAAGAACCAAATCAACAAAATTAGAAATGAAAAAAGAGATGTTACAACAGATGATGTAGAGACACAAAGGATTGTAAGAGACTATTATGAACAACTATATGGCAATAAAATAGATAACCTTGAAGAAATGGACAGATTCTTAGAAAACTTCAATCTTCCAGGACTGAACCAGGAAGAAATAAAACTTATGAGCAACCCAATTACAAGTACTGAAATTGAAGCTGTGATCAAAAATATCCCACAAAACAAAAGCCCAGGACCAGATGGATTCACAGGAGAATTCTATCAAACTTTTGCTGCTGCTTCTGCTGCTAAGTCACTTCAGTCATGTTCAACTCTGTGCGACCCCATAGATGGCAGCACACCAGGCTCCCCTGTCCATGGGATTCTCCAGGCAAGACCACTGGCGTGGGTTGCCATTTCCTTCTCCAATCAAACATTTAGAGAAGAGCTAATACCTATCCTTCTAAAACTCTTTCAAAAAATTGAAGAGGAAGGAACACTTCCAAAGTCATTCTAAGAGGCCACCATCACCCCCATACCAAAACCAGACAAAGACAACACAAAAAAAGAAAACAGGCCAATATCACTGATGAACATAGATGCAAAATTCCTCACCAAAATCTTAGCAAACAGAATTCAGCAACATGTCAAAACCTCATACACTATGATCAAGTTGGGTTTATTCCAGGGATGCAAGGATTCATCAATATATGCAAATCAATCAATATGATACACCATACTAACAAATTGAAAGATAAAAACCAAATGATCATCTCAATAGATGCAAAAAAAGCCTTTGACAAAATTCAGCACCTATTTATGGTTAAAACTTTTCAAAAAATGGGCATAAAAGGAACCTACTTCAACATAGTAAAGCCCATATATGATAAGCCTACAGCAAACATTAATCCCAGTGGTCAAAAATTGAAAACATTCCCCCTAAGATCAGGAACAAGACAAGGGTGTCCCCTTTTGCCACTATTATTCAACATAGTTCTGGAAATCCTAGCTACAGCAATCAGAGAAGAAAAAGAAATAAAAGGAATCCAGATTGGAGAAGAAGGAAAGTTCTCACTGTTTGAAGATGACATGATACTGTACATAGAAAACCCTAAAGATAGTATCAGGAGATTACTAGAGCTAATCAGTGAATTTAACAATGTTGCAGGATACAAAGTCAATACTCAGGAATCACTTGAATTTCTTTATACTAACAATGAAAAATCAGAAAGAGGAATTAAGAATCAATCCCATTCACCACTGCAACAAAAAGAATTAAATATCTAGGAATAAACTTACCTAAGGAGATGAAAGAACTGTACACAGAACGTTATAAGACACTAGTGAAAGAAATCAAAGATGACATAAACAGATGGAGAGATATTCCATGTTCCTGGGTAGGAAGAATCAATATTGTGAAACTGACTATACTACCAAATGCAATCTACAGATTCAATGCAATCTCCATCAAATTACCGATGGCATTTTCACAGAACTAGAACGAAAATTTTCACAATTCATATGGAAACATAAAAGACCCCAAATAGCCAAAGCAGTTCTGAGAAAGAAGAATGGAGCTGGAGAAATCAAGCTTCCTGATTTCAGGTTATACTACAAAGCTACATTCATCAAAACAGTATGGTACTGGCACAAAAACAGAAATATGGACCAATGGAACAAGATAGAAAGCCCAGAAATAAACCCAGGCACCTATGGGTACCTTATTTTTGACAAAGGAGGCAAGAATATACAATGGGACAAAGACAGCCTCTTCAATAAACGGTGCTGAGAAGACTGGACAGCTACCTGTAAAAGAATTAAATTAGAACACTTCCTAACACCATACACAAAGATAAACTCAAAATGGATTAAAGACCTAAATGTAAGACCAGAAACTATCAAACTCTTAGAGGAAAACATAGGCAGAACACTCGATGACATAATTTAAAGCAAGGTCCTCTATGACCCACCTCCTACAGTAACGGAA
Organism: Bos grunniens; assembly: GCF_055505025.1. Lineage (NCBI taxonomy): Eukaryota > Metazoa > Chordata > Mammalia > Artiodactyla > Bovidae > Bos > Bos grunniens. Next base: position 52,222,741 of record NC_141185.1, on the reverse strand, counting down.
ATAAAAGCAGAAGTAAACAAGTGGGACCTGATTAAACTTAAAAGCTTTTGTACAGCAAAGGAAACTATAAGCAAGGTGAAAAGACAGCCCTCAGAATGGGAGAAAATAACAGCAAATGAAACAACTGACAAAGGATTAATTTCCAAAATATACAAGCAGTTCATACAACTCAGTACCAGAAAAACAAACAACCCAATCAAAAAGTGGGAAAAAGACCTAAACAGACATTTCTCCAAAGAAGACATACAGATGGCTAACAAACACATGAAAACATTGCTCATTATTAGAGAAATGCAAATCAAAACCACAATAAGATATCACCTCACACCAGTCAGAATGACCCTCATCAAAAAGTCTACAAAAAATAAATGCTGGAAAGGGTGTGGAGAAAAGGGAATGCTTTTGCACTGTTGGTGGGAATGTAAATTGATACAGCCACTATTGAAGACGGTATGGAGATTCCTTAAAAAACTAGGAATAAAACTACCATATGGCCCAGCAATCCCACTCCTAGGCATATACCCTGAGGAAACCAAAATTGAAAGAGACACGTGTATCCCATTGTTCATTGCAGCATTATTTACAATCGCTAGAACATGGAAGCAACCTAGATGTCCATGGACAGATGAATGGATAAAGAAGTTGTGGTATATACACAATGGAATATTACTCAGCCATGAAAAGGAACTCATTTGAGTCAGTTCTAATGAGGTGGATGAACCTAGAACCTATTACACAGAGTGAAGTGAGTCAGAAAGAGAAAGATAAACACTGTATCCTAACACATATATACAGAATCTAGAAAAATAGTACTGAAGAATTTATTTACAGGACAACAATGGAGAAACAGACATAGAGAACAGACTTATGGACATGCGGAGAGGGTGAGATGTATGGAAAGAATAACATGGAAACTTACATTGCCATATGTAAAATAGATAGCCAACAGGAATTTGCTGTATGGCTCAGAAAACTCAAACAGGGGCTCTGTATCTACCTAGAGGGCTGGGATGGGGAGGGAGATGGGAGGGAGTTCCAAAAGGGAGGGGATATATGTATACCTATGGCTGATTCATGTTGAGGTTTGACAGAAAACAGCAAAATTCTGTTAAGCAATTATCCTTCAATAAAAAATAAATTAAAAAAAAAGTGCAAGAGCATACACCTCCAGTATATACACCATCAGTATAGTTTTTCTTATTTATTTATTTTTATTGAAGTATAGTTGATATACAATGTTGTTATTTCCTATTATACAGCAAAGTTGTTTGGTACCACCAACATACTTTATACTGATGTATAAAGTAATTTGTTTGTTATCACTTATTACCAATATTATGGGCTTCCCTGGTGGCTCAGACTGTAAATAATCTGCCTGCAATGTAGCAGACCTGAGTTCAATCCCTGGATTGGGAAGATCCTCTGGAGAAGGAAATGGCAACCCACTCCAGTATTCTTCCCTGGAGAATCCCATGGGTTGAGGAGATTGGCAGGCTATAGCCCATAGATTGCAAAGAGTTAGACATGACTGAGAGAGTGTCTAACACACACATACACATGAATATCATGGATATTACAATATGCAACCAAAAATAGAAAATTGCAAATGATAATATTTTAAATAAATGTAAATAGAAGTTCTGATCACTTCTTCTTGCACTCCCCCATAGGACTGTATTTTGTATACCCAGTGCAGACACCCCACTCTTGAGACTGTAGTACTACAGGATATAGACAGTAGTTACTTGTTTTTTCGTTTTTTGTCTAAAATGTGGGAGGTCACCCCAGGTGAATAGACTTAAGGCATTTACATAAGCTAGCTGTCAAAGTTTCCAAGGCAAGAATTGGTTGTATCTGCCGTCTATGGGGTCACACAGAGTCGGACACGACTGAAGCGACTTAGCAGCAGCAGCAGCAGCAGTAGTGTTTATTTCTAATGCATAACTTCCTGTGAACTTAATTATTTTTGAAAATAGCATAGTTATTTATCACAAATTATTTATTAAACCTTGCAAGTCATGTCTAATTTAAAATAATTAGCAACTTTAAAATAAACACAGATAACCTAGAACAAATTTAATGCTTTTATTAGCTAAGCTGAATTGAAATGATGAAAAAATTCCTACATAACCAAACTTCTGTATATTCCTTTGGCTATCTTTCACTTAAATTCTGGGTAATCAAGAATCTCAGTTTGTGTACACGATGTACAATAACTCTACACTGTCTAAAAGAGACTTGTCAAAATAGAATTATCTACCTTACCAAACTTTCAAAATCGTTCATTAAAAATAGTGGAGAAAACAAATCTAAGTGTCTTTCTTGGGCTAATTATAAAACCTGACAGTTATTTTTCCTCTAAAACAAGAACAGTGTTCTTGACAACTACCTCTCTGTTATCAACTTGCCAATCTCATAGAATTAGTTAAAAAAAAAAAAAAAAGAAATAAAGAAAAGAAACTCTAATCTGTTCTCAGAGTCTAGTGTGCCTAACAAACCCACTGTCTTTTGCCTCTCCTGCATTGGCAGGCGGATTCTTTACCAGTAGCGCCCCTGGGAAGCCCTACTGTTGTATACAGGTATAAAATAACATAACTAGTTCTGGGAGAATTTCTGTTGCAAATTTTCTTCCACAATTTAAAATAAAGTCACTGTTCTATGATTCCAGTTCTTACCAAGATGTTGAACTAGCACAGTTTCTGACTGTCTCTCCTAGGAATGATCCCAAAAGGCAAACGGAAGAAAAACCAAGACACATCAAAAACTGGGAAAAATCTCTAGAGTGCATGCTGGTTTGTGTGGTGCAGTAGTTTTGTAGGAGGATAAAAAGCAATAGTTCTTTGCTTTCTCCCTGACCATTGTTTTGGGATGAACTAAAGGATCTCAAAGTCTGGCTCCAGGCTAGCATTAGCACCTTCAGGGAGCTTGTGAGAAATTTAAATTTTGGGGGTCTCTCCCAGACAAACTCAATCAGAACTGAGGGAGTGGAGCTGAAAAATCAGTGCTTTACCAAGTATTCCAAGAGACTCTGGGATAAATAATGCCTATATCTATACTAGAGCCGTCAAATTAGGAAATACAAATTACAGTAGACCCAGTTAAATTTGAGGGTTTTCCCAGGTGGTGAGGTGGTAAAGAATCTACCCACAATGCAAGCGACTTGCAGGAGATCCCTGGGTAGGAAAGATCATGTGGAGAGGGAAATGGCAACCCACACCAGTATTCTTGCCTGGAGAATCCCATGGACAGAGAAGCCTGGAAGGCTGCAGTCATGGGGTCACAGAGTTGGATACGACTGAGCAACGTTCATGTCGTTATTTTAAGAGATGCAAAACAGGATTTGATAAAATCTAACACTCATTTTGGAGAAGGCAATGGCAACCCACTCCAGTACTCTTGCCTGGAGAATCCCATGGACGCAGGAGCCTGGTAGGGTGCAGTCCGTGGGGTCACTAAGAGTCGGACATGACTGAGCGACTTCACTTTCACTTTCAACACTCACTTGGAATAAAAATATATGGGCAATTTTAATTATAAATGGAAAGATATCATAAATAGTCCTTTTACAACAGGAAATATGACAAGAGGATCCACTATCACCACTTCTAATCAATATTTTAACAGAAGTCCTAGCCAGTACAGTAAGATTTAAGAGATATGAAAGGGAAAAAAAGTAGACTCACAAGTTTAGAAAGGAGAAAGCAAAAATGTCATCATCAGAAGATAACTGCTTATACACAAAACCTAAAATAAAACACAGAAAATAATTTACAAATCATATGATAATTTATCAAGATGACTACATTAATTTTTAAAAAGCAGTTCCTTAAATAACATAGAAATAGCAAGGCATATACAATATCAACAAATAAGCAATATTAAAATTCAGATTTTACTTATCAAAAGACATGTTCAAGAAAGTGGAAAAGTAAGTTACAATTTGGGAAAGCATCTCTGCAAAACAGAAAATCAAAAGATTACTATTGAAAATATATTTTAAAGGCTCAAAAATTAGCTAGAAGGACTTCCCTGGCAACCCAGTAGTTGAGACTTCTTACTTCTACAGCAGGGGGCACGGGTTTGATCCCTGGCTGGGGAACTAAGATACTGCATGCTGCACAGCATGGCAAAAAACACACCAAAAAAAAAAAAAAAAAATGCACCAAAGGACACAGAAAAGTAAAAAGGCAGCTGATATAATGGAGAAAATACTTGCACATCATATATGTGATAAGATATCCAGAATATCTAAAGAAGTCCCACAACTCAGTAACAACAACAAAAATAACTAGAGAAATACCAACAAACTCATTTTAAAAAGCAAGGTAATAGGCAACAAGAACAAGCATTCCACAGAAGAGTAAACACAAATGACAAATTTGTCAAGAAATATTCAACATAATAAATAATCAGAAAAATGTCAGTAACGACCATAATGGCATTATATGATTTCATGCACAAAAGTTTAAAAATCTGACAATATGAAGTACTGAAGACGAGTACTTGGATAAAGTGTACCTTGCTGGAGGGACTGTGGGTTGGGTAACCACTTTAGAGAATGGTTTGGTGTTCCTGGCTAAAGTCAGACATTCCCCCCTGCTATGGTCTGACAATTTGTCTCTTAGGTGTATACCAAGAGAAGCCTCTGTACCTGGACACAGGACAGCTGTTCAGCACATTCATAGGAGCGCTGTTTACATCATCAAAAAACTAGAAACAGTCTGAGCACTCACAGCAGGAGAGAACACGACTAAAATAAGTAAACGCAGACGACAAAATCTCATGTAGCGGTTATAATGCATAACTAGAAAGAATAGGGATAAAATATAGCAATATAAATTTAAATAGAAAAGTAACTGTAAAAGAATTATATTTCTCTCTCTCTGTCTGACTGACTCCACTCAGTATGATAGCTCTTAAGTCCATGCATTTTGCTACAAATGGCATTATTTCATTCTTGTCAACGGCTGAGTAATACCATTGTATATGTGGATCATATCTTCTAATATATGATATTCCTTATATGTGGAATATAAAAAGAAATGATACAAACGTACTTATTTACAAAACAGAATCAGACTCCCAGACTTAAAGAATGAACTTACAGTTGCCAGAGGGAAGGGATAGGTAGGGAGTTTGGAATGAACATATACACACTGCTATATTTAACATGAATAACCACAAGGACCTACTATACGGCACAGGGAACTCAGCTTAATGTTATGTGGCAGCCTGGAAGAGAGGTGAGTTTGGGGAAGAAAGGATGCATGTACGTGTATGGCTGAGTCGCTTCACTGTTAACCTGAAACTATCATAACATTGTTAATCAGCCATCCCTCAATATAAAATAAAAAGTTTAAAAAAAGGATTACACACAGCATTATACCGATTTTTATAAAGTAAAATAATAATATAATTTTAAAAGAATTTCTGTATAAGAAATAAACACATGTGGAAAGGAAATGATGAATAGGGGGTGTGATTTAAGATGATCATCCTAACAGGGGATGGGTAATGGAGTGATGGAGGGACCATTATCAAGATCCTAGCTTCTGTTATGGGTTTCCCTGATGTTGAGTTGGTAAAGAATCTGCCTGCAATGCAGGAGATTCTGGTTCAATTTCTGAGTTGGGAAGATCCACTAGAGAAGCAATAGGCTACCCACTCTAGTATTCTTGGGCTTCCCTTGTGGCTCAGCTTCTGTTACGGGTGATATGTTCATGGGCGGGTAAAACATTATGAAGGTAACTAACAAAATAAACAAGGTTTTCCCTGGTGGCTCAGCAGTAAAGCATCCGCCTTCAATGTGGGAGATTTGTAGGAGACATGGGTTTGATCCCTGGGTCAGGAAGATCCCCTGGAGAAAGAAATGGCAACCCACCCCAGTATTCTTGCCTGGAAAATTCCACGGACAGAGGAACTTGGCAGGTTATGGGATTGCAAAAGAGTTGGACATGACTGAGCAGTTGAACAACAGCTAAACAAACAGTGAGATTCGTAAATCAACAGTGGAAGGTGTTCCGTGTTCTGTGTGGCGGCCAGGAAGTACCTGGAGCTGCTCAGCTTCTTTCTCTTGCAATACTAAAAAATCTCTAGCTAGGATGGCAAATTCCACAATAACAGATGTACACAGGACAACTGTTTCCACAGTTAGTTTATATGGCAAAGACTGGTCCAGCCAGCTATGCTATGTAACAGCTTTTTCATTTTAATTAATATGGCCGCCAGTTTCTCCATAGCCTGTAGTCTACACTGACCCCAGGAAACCTCCTTGTATTGAAGATCCTCTCCTCTCTATGTGGTATGTTGATATGCTCACTTTGTTTTATTTTTTATCATGTGCTCTATCACAGAATGTTGTAGCATCCACAGAATCCCAAATGTTACCTCCTGCTGATGAACAACACCCTGGGCTCCTAAAGCTGGTGCCATTATTTTTTCACTGTAAATTCACTGAGCTTTGGGGAGGAAGCAGGTATAACCTCAAATGTTCCACCAGCCATTTTGAACTTGAAGTTCTCAGAAATTCCTTTGGACTGAGGATGGGGAGCTAGGACTCATCTGGTCTTCTTTGAAAAGAGAAAATGTTGCTGATGATTTAGAAAGATATGTCCCAGTGGTTGGAGTCAGGATTCTTAAATTATTTACCAGACTCAGGCTGAGTTCCTAGAACTGAACAAAAACAAACAGAAAGAATCTAAAAGAAAATTGGATTGCCAACAACTGAGGCTTTAAATAGCAAGTCTACATACTTGAGCACAAGTGTTGTATCTCTCAGACCTCAGCAGCCTTCAGACCCAGGGACCACATCCACATGGTAAGCACATCAAGGGTCGTTGAAGTGACAGGAAGCTGAATTTTAAATAATATGTTATTATAGGATGGATTTCCTTTCTATTCCTGGGTTTTCTCCCACTGGAAATGGTCATTTCCATTCCTCAGGAGTGATCTGAAATTTTAATTGAATTTTGTTCATAAGACATTCTAACCTACTGAAATAGAGACATACAGAAGACTTGCACGCAGTTTTTTTGTTTGTTTTAATTTCTTGTGGCCCCTTTAGGAAATCTTCTGTCAAAGCCACTCAGAAGGGGTAGTTTGATTAGGTTGAACACACTATATGCACCAGCTTTTCCAGACTTTCTGTACACTGGGGTATTTCAGGTTTATCTCCAGCGCTACTGACATCATCAGTGAACTTAACCCTTTCTTCTCTGTCACTCACATTCTCGCCTTTCTTGTTTGTACCCTAGATGCTATCATATCTAACATCCAGATTCTAGCCTGTCTCCCAACTCTGCAGTCCTTATTATAGCTCACAATGGCCTGGCCCTGCCCTCCTTTCTCCTTGTCACTATGCTTTAGTCACATCGCCTTTGGTTTCTGAAACGTGTCAAAATCCTTTTCTCCCCTCTGTCAAGAACATTCTTACTCTTTCACCTCTCCTGAGTAGTATCTATTAACTTTCAGTTAAAGCATCTTTTTCTATGGAGGCTTTTCTGACCTCCCCATACAAAGCCCTAGACTTTGAACTTTTCCTTTGGAGCAATTACCAAAATTTTAATTTTATATATGTTCTATTTCCTTTAGTTCTTGTTGACTGTGTCTCCAATACTGCACTAGGGCAGATACAGTATCTATTTTGCATCCTTTGTATTTGCAATAAATATAATGAGGTTTCTAAAACATAATTACTGAGCTCCATAAATAGAAGGTAGTGTTTGTGATAAATTAGGGCTAAAGTATGAGCTTGAGGAATAATCCAGTTCAGATTCATTTGGTTACATTTTGCAGAAGTCTGAGATATTCAATAATTCATGGAATTGTTTTTATTCCTTTCTGTTCGGTGGGCAGGACCCTCTTACAGCCCGTCTTTCAACCCTGATATGACCCAGTTCCACCCTCAGTACTAGAAACAAAATCTTAGTTTTAATGTAAAATAACAATTAGGGACCTGAATATATTCCTTGGTCTTTGCATCCTTAGAAAACCTCGCTGAGCCACAGTTTCTTCATCTGAAAACAGGAATAATAGCATCTCTGTCGCAGGTCACCTGGTGTGTTGTGCAAGACCACTCAAGCAAAGAGCTCAGTGCTGGTCCTAAATCATTTTCCACTCACAGACAGGGGCTTCACAGGTGGTGCTAGTGGTAAAGAACCTGCCTGCCAATGCAGGAGATGTAAGAGACATGGGTTCGATCCCTGGATCAGGAGGAAATGGCTACCCACTCCAGTATTCTTGCCTAGAGAATCCCAAGGACACAGGAGACTGGAAGGCTACAGTCCATAGGGTCACACAGACCCAGATATGACTGAAGTCACTTAGCATACCACGCACTCATAGATACGCACACACTCACATATACGAGTTACCTTTCCTCACTATTATAGTTGTGTATAGTCTGGGCCAAGTTTGAGGTCACACAGTCCACGAAAGATCACCCTCACTACTACAACCAATTGTAAGTTAGGGAAAAAAAATTGTTAGTTGTTCAGTCATATCTGACTCTGTGACCCCATGGACTGTGGCCCACCAGACTCCTTTGTCTATGAAATTCTCCAGGCAAGAATACTGAAAATGAGTTGCCATGCACTTTTCCAGGAGAATCTTTGTGACTGAGGGATCAAACCTAGGTCTCCTGCACTGCAGGCAGATTCTTCACCATCTGAGTCACCAGGGATGGAGGTTCCTAAAACTATCCTTGGGTTGAATAGCTTGCAAGAACTCACCAAAAGCTGTTCTGGTTATGGCTACAAACACTTTTTATGGAATAAAATCAGCCAAGGGAAGAGATGTATGGAGCAGCATCTAGGAAGTCTCTGAACATGGAACTTTCAGTCATTCTCTCCCTGTGGATCCCACACTCATTAACCCTTCCCAGACACAATGTGTAACATCAGGCAGGGAGGATTGCCAGCCAGGATTGTGGCCGAGCCTCAGTTTCCAGAATTTGCACTGGGGCTCCAGCACAGAGGCATGGATAATTGAACATAAAGGCGATCTCCAGCTCCAATTTGACTGATCCTGGGTGAACCCAAATCCTCCAGTTGTGGTGTTATGAATTGTCTTGGCCCAAAGTTTCCACCCTATATCCATTGTGATCCAAGGCCCCAGGCAAACAAAGATACTCCTATCAGGCATGTCAGTCTAAGGGATTAAAGATTGCCTCCTAGAAGATAAAGGCTACACTTCTTTTGGGAAGTGGGTTTGATCCCTGGGTTGAGAAGATCCTCCAGAGAAGGAAATGGCAACCCACTCCAGTATTCTTCCCTGGAGAATCCCATGGACAGGGAGCTTGGCTGTAGTCCATGGGGTTGCAAAAGGGTCAAACACATCTTAGCGACTAAACAACATCACAAATTATTTACTACACAAACCAAGAAGGGTAGGTCCATCTATTTGTTCCTTACACAAACTCCCAGTTCTCATAGCCATGGTCTTCATCAATTCAAGGCCCCATCTCAACTACCTTGGAAAATTCATTTTTCTTGATGCCTTCTCCTTGGCCTTTGAGATAAACTCATCAAAAGCTGAATGCAAGCATGTTTAATATATTCTAAAGACTTTGTCATGCCATTATCTATCTTTCCTCTACATTGATTCCCAGCAATACATGGTATAGGAGTTCAAGATGGCCTTAGGAACCAAAATTGTAGATTCTGTCACTGAGTAGCTGTGTGATTGTTGGAAAGTTACTTAGCCTCTCTGTGCCTCACATTACTTATCTACAAATAAATATATTAGTGCCTCAGTTCAGTACAGTCACTCAGCTGTGTCCAGGTCTTTGCGACTCAATGGATTGCAGCACACCATGCTTCCCTGTCCATCATCAACTCTCAGAGCTTACTCAAACTCATCCTTTGAGTCGGTGATGCCATCCAACCATATCATCCTCTGTCATCCCCTTCTCCTCCTGCTTTCAATCTTTCCCAACATCAGGGTCTTTTCCAATGAGTCAGCTCTTCGCATGAGGTGGCCTAAGTACTGGAGCTTCAGCTTCAGCATCAGTCCTCCCAGTGAACACCCAGGACTGATCTCCTTTAGGATGGACTGGTTGGATCTCCTTGCAGTCCAAGGGACTCTCAAGAGTCTTCTCCAACACCATAGTTCAAAAGCATCAATTCTTCAATACTCAGCTTTCTTCACAGTCCAACTCTCACATCCATACATGACCACTGGAAAAACCATAGGTTTGACTAGATGGACCCTTGAGGGCAAAGTGATGTCTCTGCTTTTTAATATGATATCTAGGTTGGTCATAACTTTCCTTCCAAGCAGCAAGCATCTTTTAATTTCATGGCTGCAGTCACCATCTGCAGTGATTTTGGAACCCCCAAAAATAAAGTCTCTCACTGTTTCCACTGTTTCCCCATCTATTTGCCATGAAGTTATGGGATGAGATGCCATATTCTTAGTTTTCTGAATGTTGAGTTTGAAGCCAACTTTCTCACTCTCCTCTTTCACTTTCATCAAGAGGCTCTTTAGTTTGTCTTTACTTTCTGCCATAAGGGTGGTGTCATCTGCATATCTGAGGTGGTCGATATTTCTCCCGGCAATCTTGATTCCAGCTTGTGCTTCATCCAGCCCAACATTTCACATGATGTACTCTGCATATAAGTTAAATAAGCAGGGTGACAATGTATAGCCTTGACGTACTCTTCTCCCAATTTGGAACCAGTCTGTTGTTCCATGTCCAGTTCTAACTGTTGTTTCTTGACCTGCATACAGATTTCTCAGAAGGCAGGTCAGGTGGTCTGGTATTTCCATCTCTTGAAGAATCTTCCAGTTTGTTGTGATCCACACAATCAAAGGCTTTGGCATAGTCAATAAAGCAGAAGTAGATGTTTTTCTGGAACTCTTTTGCATTTTCAATAATCCAATGGATGTTGGCAATTTGATCTCTGGTCCCTCTGTTTTTTCTAAATCCAGCTTGAACATCTGGAAGTTCACAGTTCACATACTATTGAAGCCTGGCTTGGAGAATTTTGAGCATTACTTTGCTAGCATGTGTGATGAGGGCAATTGCATGGTAGTTTGAACATTCTTTGACATTGCCTTTCCTTGGAATTGGAATGAAAACTGACTTTTTCCAGACTGGTGGCCACTGCTGAATTTTCCAAAGTGGCTGGCATATTGAGTGCAGCACTTTCACAGCATCATCTTTTAGAATTTGAAATAGCTCAGCTCAAATTTCATCACCTCTACTAGCTTTGTTCATAGTGATGCTTCCTAAAGCCCACTTGACTTCACATTCCAGGATGTCTGGCTCTAGGTGAGTGACCACACCATTGTAGTTATTTGGGTCATGACGATCTTTTTTGTATGGTTCTTCTGTGTATTCTTGCCACCTCTTAATATCTTCTGCTTCTGTTAGGTCCATACCATTTCTGTCCTTTATTGAACCCATCTTTGCATGAAATGTTCCCCTGGTATCTCTAATTTTCTTGAAGATATCTCTAGTCTTTCCCATTCTTTTGTTTTCCTGTTTTTTTGCATTGATCACCAAGGAAGGCTTTCTTATCTGTCCTTGCTCTTCTTTTGAACTCTGCATTCAAATGGGTATATCTTGCCTTTTCTCCATTGCCTTTCACTTCTCTTCTTTTCCCAGCTATTTGTAAGGCCTCCTCAGACAACCATTTGCCTTTTTGCATTTCTTTTTCTTGGGGATGGTCTTGATCTCTGCCCCTCATACAATGTCATGAACCTCCATCCATAGTTCTTCAAGCACTCTTTCAGATCTAATCCCTCGAACCTATTTGCCACTGCCACTGTATAATCGTAAGGGATTTAATTTAGGTCATGACTGAATGGTCTAGTGGTTTCCCCTACTTTCTTCGATTTAAGTCTGAATTTGGCAATAAGGAGTTCATAATCTGAGCCACAGTCGGCTCCCAGTCTTGTTTTTGTTGACTGTGTAGAGCTTCTCCAACTTTGGCTGCAAAGAATATTATCAATATGATTTCAGTATTGACCATCTGGTGATGTCCATGTGTAGAGTTTTCTCTTGTGTTGTTGGAAGAGGGTGTTTGCTATGACCAGTGCATTCTTTTAGCAAAACTCTATTAGCCTTTGCCCTGCATCATCTTGTACACCAAGGCCAAATTTGCTTGTTATTCCAGGTATCTCTTGACTTACTACTTTTGCATTCTAGTCCTCTATAATGGAAAGGACATCTTTTGGGGGTGTTTGTGCTAGAAGGTCTTTCAGTGCCTACCTCATGGAATTGTGAAGATTAAATGATGATGTGCATAAAGCTCTCAGTTCAGTGTCTGGCATACTGTTAAATAATGTTTGCTATGCTTCTTTTTTTTTTTAATTTAATATTTGTTTTCCACCCTGCTTACCTATCTCAGGGTCTTCCCTTATAGATCAGATGGTGAAGAATCTGCACAGTGTGGGAGACACAGATCTGATCCTTGGATCAGGAAGATCCCCTGGAGAAGGGAATGGCAATCCACCCAGTATTCTCTCCTGGAGAATTCCATGGACAGAGGATCCTGATGGACTACAGTCCATGTTGTTGCAAACAGTCAGACACGACTGAGTGACCACCCTTTCACTTTTCACTTATGTATCTCATTTGTCCCACCTGACATTTGACATTCTACTGCTTGTAAACTTCAACAAACTTTTTTTGTTTTTTTGCATTTTTGCATTCATCGAAAAAATATGATTGCCCACCATGTTGTAGGCACTATCTTAAATTTTTATAGTGGAACAGAATAATCAATGATTTTATTCAGCTATGAAGAAAATTAGATAATAGAATGAAGAATTCTAAGAGCTTTGGTTTGGCTGGATGTTTAGTGATTTAAAAATAAGAAGTCTGGTGTATTGGCATTAAAGAATTTTGGAAATAACATAAGTGCCCAGATGAATAAAGAATAAAGAAAATGAATAAAGACAGATGAATAAAGAAGATGTTGGTTATATGTACAATAGAATATTACTCAGCCATAACAAGGAATTGGGTCTTGCCATTTGCAGACAACATGGATAGTCCTAAAAGGTACTGTGCTATGTGAAATAAAGTAGACAGAGAGAGACAAATGCAAAATTATTTCATTTATGTGTGATATCTAAAAACAAAACAAATGAAAAACAGAACAAAATAGAGACAGGTTCATATACACAGAGAACAAACAAGTGATGGTCAGAGGGGAGGGGAAGTGTGGGGAGAGTTGAAGTAGGTGAAGGGAATTAAGTGCACACTTATGAAATAAGCAAGTCTCGGGGATATGATGTAAAGCATTGGGGATACAGTAAATAGGAGGTAATAACTTTGTATGGTGACAGATGGTGACTAGACTTAACACAGTAATTATTTCATAATACCTAAGAATATCAAATGACTATGTTATACACCTGAAACTAACGTTAATACTGTAAGTCAGTTATACCTCAGCTTAAAAAATAATTTTAGGTAATCATTGTATGAAAAGGAATCTCAGAATGGACCTTGAGTAAGACAGCTTGTTTTCCAGGTGAGTACTGCCTCACAACAGGGATAGGCTTTAGTCATCAGGTGAACAAAATACCTACACATGGAAAACGTCTTTCCATCAGCAGCCCTACAGTTTCATTGATACGTTTATGGTGGCATGCATGCAGTTTATAAAAGGCTCAACACATGGACTTCTCTTCTCCAATTAGGATTCAGCTATTGCTGTGAATGAGTACCAACTTCTGCAATTGCATAACCAGCTCTGGGCTCTGTTATGATACTATATGCCAGGGGGACCACCAACCTACCAAGCTATAGCCCATAGGGCCGCAAAGAGTCAGACTGAGCAACTGATCACACATGCACACAATTACCAAATAACATTAATTCATAATTTAAATTAGGTTAATATAATGTAATGCTCAAAATTCTCCAAGCCAGGCTTCAGCAATATGTGAACCGTGAACTTCCTGATGTTCAAGCTGGTTTTAAAAAAGGCAGAGGAACCAGAGATCAAACTGACAACATCCGCTGGATCATGGAAAAAGCAAGAGAGTTCCAGAAAAAACATCTATTTCTGCTTTGTTGACTATGCCAAAGCCTTTGATTGTGTGGATCACAATAAACTGTGGAAAATTCTGAAAGATATGGAAATACCAGACCACCTGATCTGCCTCTTGAGAAATTTGTATGCAGGTCAGGAAACAACAGTTAGAACTGGACATGGAACAACAAACTGGTTCCAAATAGGAAAAGGAGTATGTCAAGGCTGTATATTGTCACCCTGCTTATTTAACTTCTATGCAGAGTACATCATGAGAAACGTTGGACTGGAAGAAGCACAAGCTGGAATCAAGATTGCCAGGAGAAATATCAATAACCTCAGATATGCAGATGACACCACCCTTATGGCAGAAAGTGAAGAGGAACTACAAAGCCTCTTGATGAAAGTGAAAGTGGAGAGTGAAAAAGTTGGCTTAAAGCTCATCATTCAGAAAACCAAGATCATGGCATCCGGTCCCATCACTTCATGGGAAATAGATGGGGAAACAGTGGAAACAGTGTCAGACTTTATTTTTGGGGGGCTCCAAAATCACTGCAGATGGTGACTGCAGCCATGAAATTAAAAGATGTTTACTCCTTGGAAGGAAAGTTATGACCAACCTAGATAGCATATTCAAAAGCAGAGACATTACTTTGCCAACAAAGGTCCGTCTAGTCAAGGCTATGGTTTTTCCTGTGGTCATGTATGGATATGAGAGTTGGACTGTGAAGAAGGCTGAGCGCTGAAGAATTGATGCTTTTGAACTGTGGTGTTGGAGAAGACTCTTGAGAGTCCCTTGGACTGCAAGGAGATCCAACCAGTCCATTCTGAATGAGATCAGCCCTGGGATTTCTTTGGAAGGAATGATGCTAAGGCTGAAACTCCAGTACTTTGGCCACCTCATGCGAAGAGCTGACTCATTGGAAAAGTCTCTGATACTGTGAGGGGTTGGGGACAGGGAGGAGAAGGGGACGACAGAGGATGAGATGGCTGGGTGGCATCACTGACTCGATGGACGTGAGTCTGGGTGAACTCCGGGAGTTGGTGATGGACAGGGAGGCCTGGCGTGCTGCGATTCATGGGGTCAGACACGACTAAGTGACTGAACTGAATATACTGAATGAACTATATTTTATATAAACAGAAAATAGATTAGTTTATTTTAGTAGGAAAACGGCTCCTTATCCAAGAGATCCTGTTCTGATTCCATAACATGGCACACCCTGTACTTTCTCATGTATTTTTCAGACTCCTCTCTCATTGCTATATGTCTTATGTTCCTTCTGCTCCTCCAGCTGGTCTAGCCACACATTTCCCCAAAAGGTAGTTGTTTCATGACTTTTTACATGTCATCATGCTATTCCCATCTACCTCAAAGACTTTTCCCACCTTTGTGTTTCTCTTCCACTGGAATGTCCTTAGTAGCTTACTTTGAAAGCTTATTGATGCCTCTAAGTTAGATTAATTGTTTCCTCTTGGCTGCACTTTTTTTATTTGATATATGGGGAATGGTTTTATGATTATCTGCTTCTCAGTATTTATGTTTTCCCCTACTAATCTGAATACTCCTAAATGGTAAAGATAACATTTTATACATACCTTTCTTTCCCAAAATGTAGCACAGTCAGAACAAGCAATGAATGATCTAGAATAATGTCTATTATATATTTTTCTTCATTGTTAAAATTTTATGTAAATAAAAATACTTATAAACAAAATCACACACATGTCATACAGATAGATATAGATGACACAGATGTACATAGACACATATACACGCAAGACTTTAAAATCCTTGAAGGAAGACAATTTTCTATACTTGTTTATATATCCTGCAGCATTTTGTATAGTATTTAACATGGAGTTGAAATTCAATAACTACTTGTTGGAAGAATGAGTTTATTTAATTCATGGTCATTGGAAAGAAAATCTGATGACTTTAGCAATTATTTTGCTGATTTTATATAAACAAGGCTTTTCATGGACAGAAGAATACTACATTATTCTTTAAAAGGTAAGTTTTTTTGCTGAAAGGAGAGACTGACATTGTCCATGGGAAGTTTATCTTATTTTATTTACATAGATATATGGCTATATACATAAATAAAATATATGTATTTCTATGCATATAAATATATATCCCTTCTAGTATTCTTCTAATGCCCTATAATTGTAATATTGGTCTATTTGATAATTACTTTAAAATTTCCAATAAACTCAGCTTGGCACTCTGTGATGACCTAGAGGGGTCAGAAGAGGGTGAGTAGGAGGGAATTCAAGAGGGAGGAGATACAGGTATGCTGCTGCTGCTGCTAAGTCGCTTCAGTCGTGTCCAACTCTGTATGACCCCATAGACGGCAGCCCACGAGGCTCCTCTGTCCCTGGGATTCTCCAGGCAAGAACACTGGAGTGGGTTGTCATTTCCTTCTCCAATGCATGAAAGTGAAAAGTGAAAGTGAAGTCGCTCAGTCGTGTCCGACTCTTAGTGTCCATGGACTGTAGCCTACCAGGCTCCTCCGTCCATGGGATTCTCCAGGCATAGCTAATTCTCTTTGTTGTAGACCAGAAACCAACTCAACATTGTAAAGCAATTATACTCTAGTAAAAGAAATAAATAAAAGCCAAAAGCTCACAAGCAGCCTCTAGTCAATATACTATAGTTCTTAAATTGAAAAAAAAAAAAAAAAATTGATTTCAAGGAGTTCTTCATTTTAACCAGATCAGTATATCTTGAAATTTTTGAGTTTTTGTTTTGTTTTACCCCAAATTGGACTGATTACCTATATTAGTAACTCACCTTTGCATTCCATGCTTTACTAAGATTCCCCTCTTTAGTTCTCCATTTTCACTAACTCAGTCTGCTTTATTTTCCCCCTCCTGCATTTTTTGTAGACGCAGGCATTCGCCACTATGCAGTCATCACTTTCATTGCCTTTTTTCTTCTCTCTTTCTGTTACTGATTTCCACTTGGCCTGTGGACAAAGGATCGGCCCTTCATAAATTCATAGTAAATGCTTCTTGATAGTATTATTCTAGTTAAAGAGGGTGTTTCAGAAGCTGAGAGGTTATTCAATAATTCTGCTGATTTTTATAAAGTGAGCTCTACAGAAGTGTCGGAGAAGGCAATGGCACCCCACTCCGGTACTCTCGCCTGGAAAATCCCATGGATGGAGGAGCCTGGTGGGCTACAGTCCCTGGAGTCGCTAAGAGTCTGACACATTTTCACTTTTCTCTTTCATGCACTGGAGAAGGAAATGGCAACCCACTCCAGTATTCTTGCCTGGAGAATCCCAGGCACAGGGGAGCCTGGTGGGCTGCCGTCTAAGGGGTCGCACAGAGTCGGACACAACTGAAGGGACTTATCAGCAGCACAGAAGTGTTCGTTGTGTTTCCAGATGGGCTGCATAGAAACCAGGCATCATGACCTCGGAGTAGTCCCACCAGTCAACATAACCTTCCTTGTTCTTATATCTCAGGGCATCACAAGAAATAGGTCAACATAGTCCGCTATGCTCAGTATATAAACTGCCAACACCTCAAGGAACAGCCTTTTAAACACATGTGATTTCAAAGCTAGTATATTGTAAACTCTTAACTGGTCTTATAGAAGGTAAACAGTGAGGTCCTCCTTGTTGTTCACATCTGCATTGATTTTGTGTCTTAGAGCAAAGCAGAATCTGTTTGCAAAGTCTGTTGGATTTGTGCTCTGTCTTTTCTCTTTCTCTGTTTATTTCAAGTAAAAGGGGAAGTGTCTGAATAGGACATGTGCTCTACTATCATATGATCGAGATAAGGGCAGTTTTGTCATCCTAGAATATCTTCATCGGTCACGTTTTCAAGTTTTAACGTAGACTAATCTCCATGTTCTGGAGAAGGCAATGGCACCCCACTCCAGTACTCCTGCCTGGAAAATCCCATGGACAGAGGAGCCTGGTAGGCTGCAGTCCATGGGGTTGCTAGAGTTGGACACGACTGAGCGACTTCACTTTCACTTTTCACTTTCATGCATTGGAGAAGGAAATGGCAACCCACTCCAGTGTTCTTGACTGGAGAATCCCAGGGACGGTGGAGCCTGATGGGCTGCCGTCTATGGGGTCTCACAGAGCCGGACACGACTGAAGCGACTCAGCAGCAGAAGCAGCAGCAGCAGCAATCTCCATGTTCACCATGAGTGTTTGCATGTGTGCACAGTTGTATCTGACTCATTGTGACCCCATGGACTGAAGCCCTCCAGGCTCCTCTGCCCATGGGATTTCCCAGGCAAGAATATTAGAGAGGGTTGCCATTTCCTTATCCAGGGGGTCTTCTTGACCCAGGGATAGAACTTGTGTCTCCTGCATTGCAAGCAAATTCTTTATTACTGAGCCATCAGAGAAGCCCTCTGATCAATAAGGATGCTCTGACACCCCTCAGTTCATGCGAGTACTGAGGGCAACCTACTAAGTAACTTTGTCATTATTTCTTGGGTTCCTCATGGATTTAAGCTATAGGGAGATAAGTAAACTTCAAGCCAAGAAGCCCCCAATTCAGTGTCTCTGCTGAATTTGTCTACAGTCTAGATTTTATAGTTTTAATCACAATTAAGAGATGAAACACACAACACAGGAGAAATGAACATGGATTCTAGGGGTGCACTGCGCAGAGAAAAGAAACTTGGAATCAAAATTGACTTTGAAAAGAGAACTTGAAAATCTGGCACACCAAATACATTTAAACATCTTGGCTCTCTAGGGCAAATACTAAAGCTATCAAAATGAGAAAAGAATCTGCTAAGCTTAAACTGACAAGGTTATTTCCCCTCTTCATCTCCCTGTTCACGAAAATCACTGGGCAAGATAGGCAAGTCTTTGGCGTGAAGCTCAAAAGAGAAAAAAGTAAAGAGTCTTTAATGATTACACAGCTGGATTTTTAAAACCAATTGAGAATGGATTTAGGTTTCATCTCTGATGATATCTTACTCTATTCCTTTCAAAAGTGTAATCATTCTAGTAGGTTCAATATTTTTCATTTACTTGCCCAGGATATTGTCCAAAGAATCCATGAAAAACATCCTAGAAGTTATTTATGATGTAACTGCATGCCTAGTTATTGGGCTGAGACTTGAAGATTTGGTCCAAAGTTGAGAGTTAGCTTAGCCGAGAGGAGCAAGAACAAATGGGAAGTACAAACGAACAAAGCCAAACCCTTCAGAGAGAATGAGGACTGTTAAATTGCAACATTTTTCTCATTCTCTTCTTTTGAGTGGAGAAATCTTTTGGCTTAAATCTAACTGGGCTCATCTTTGATGACTAGACCGTACACTGTACAATAAGATTTGTCTTATTGGCCTTAGGACAGGAAACAACGGATGTCTCACTGATGAATGAGACTCACATTTCAATGTTATTCTTTCTTTTTCCTTCAGAAACGGTGTGTGTAGAAACCGTATATATAAGTGAGTTCCCCAGGTGGCTCCAGTGGTAAAGAATCTGCCTGCCAATGCGGGAGATGTGGGTTCAACCTCTGGGTCAGGAAGATCCCCAGGAGAAGGAAATTGCAACCTACTCCAATATTTTTGCCTGGGAAATCCCATGGGCAGAGGAGCATGGCAGGCTACAGACTCTTTTTGGGGTCACAAAAGAGGGCAGACATGACTTAGTGACTAAACAACAATATATATAGACTCTTAACTTTTTTCTCTTTTGAGCTTCACGCCAAAGACTTGCCTATCTTGCCCAATGATTTTCGTGAGCAGGGAGATGAAGGGAAACAACCTTGTCAGTTTAAGCTTAGCAGATTCTTTTCTCATTTTGATAGTTTTAGTATTTGCCCTAGAGAGCCAAGATGTTTAAATGTATTTGGTGTGCCAGATTTTCAAGTTCTCTTTTCAAAGTCAATTTTGTTTCCAAGTTTCTTTTCTCTGCGCAGTGCACCCCTAGAATCCATGTTCATTTCTCCTGTGTTGTGTGTTTCATCTCTTAATTGTGATTAAAACTATAAAATCTAGACTGTAGACAAATTCAGCAGAGACACTGAATTGGGGGCTTCTTGGCTTGAAGTTTACTTATCTCCCTATAGCTTAAATCCATCAGGAACCCAAGAAATAATGACAAAGTTACTTAGTAGGTTGCCCTCAGTACTCGCATGAACTGAGGGGTGTCAGAGCATCCTTATTGATCAGAGGGCTTCTCTGATGGCTCAGTAATAAAGGAGACACAAGTTCTATCCCTGGGTCAAGAAGACCCCCTGGATAAGGAAATGGCAACCCCTCTAGTATTCTTGCCTGGGAAATCCCATGGGCAGAGGAGCATGGCAGGCTACGGACTCTTTTTGGGGTCACAAAAGAGGCATACATAACTTAGTGACTAAACAACAATATATATAGTAACTAACAAAGAACACACAGAAAATTCCCCCCAATATAGATTTATTTCTCATCAAAGTGCTTCCCTTAATTCACCATGAAAGGCATTTCTGCAAAACTTAGTTAATATTAACCTTAACTCAATCCTAATATTAGCTAAAGATAAGGGTGGCAATATAGGGTTTGAATTTTTTTTTTTCTGAATTGTTCACGATGAGTGAAAGCACTAGAGAGAGCATATCCCCTTTAAGATCAATGACCCTGGCAAGGCTCATTTTCCCAAGCCTCTCATTTTAAATTTAAAAAGACTGGTAACTGCAAGGACCATATGATTAACTGGCCGGGAAGATTAGCCATGATAAAAGTGGTCTGGGGCTTCCATGTTTCCACCAAGCTACCTATTTGTCATTCGAGGAATATACTCTATGCATCTATGAGCTGCATCTCAAAAGGCTGGGAGATTCATTCAGAGATGCTAACTGTGGTAAAAGTGTAGGAAAAGATACTTGAAGTCTTAATGACCTTGTGCTTCTGGGGAAAAACTGGGGTGTCAGCAAGGCCCTGGATACTCAGTTGTCAGGGGCCAGTCCAGGCAATGGTGACCCATTGCTTTTCAAAACGTTATCCAGACCTTCAGTTGAAAATGCACCCATCTTTGACTTCTAAACATCATTCTCTATCTAAGATCAACACCATTTTTACTAGCATGAAAATTAATGTTAACGGAAACCTTTCTGTTCTGTTTTGCTTTTTACATTTTGCTTAAGCTTTGTGTGGCTGCCATTCTGTGCTTAGCCCATGAATGCTTTTCTTATGCTTTCAACAGGGAACTCATTGTAATAGTACAATTCCTAGTCACATATTGCCATTTTTTTTTTTTGGCATTCTTTTAATTCTTTTGTTTCCCATCTCTTAGGCCTAAATTTACTTATCTCTTTCGCTAGACTAACAAATACATCACACAAACCAAAACCTAATTAGCATATTTTCTGAAGTTATGTGATGTTGAATGAAAAATTCTGCTGGTGCACATACAAATGGGTGTAACTGTTCAGGCCCATGAAGTTGTCTATACATTTTGTCTCAAAAATAGCATTTCTGGGAATTATTATTAAACAAATACAATTCAGCAGATGTGAAAACAAAGCAAAAACAGATACAACATTTATAAAATATTCAGTTAATTATTTTAAAACTATTAAAAGCTAGTCAAATGTGCAAATATAGGAGATGTATTTCACTATTGAATAGGAAAGCTAGGTAGACCTTTAAAAGTATAATGATTAGGATGATATAGGAAACTAAAATATTACAAATTGAGTGGTAATTAAAAAGCATTATGTAAAATAATATATAATTATTATTAGTCAATTATAAACTTATAACTATGCAGAAATAGATGGTTACATGCAAAAGCAGAAATTGTTGTGGTGCTAAATGAAGCTGTTAGTGAAACTTTTTTTCAGAAATTAATATTGTTACTACTTCATTTTCTGTTTGTTTGGTTTTTAATTTTATTGATATTTTAATTAATAAAAATGTTAATTTCCATGTACAAAATCTATTTGTGTACTCTTTTTCTGACTAGATATGAAAATATTGACTGAAATGAAACATATTTAGAACCTTATTAACGTTTACAAAACTAGTAAGTGTAAAAGAAATTTAAACTGTTCCAATGAGGTCTTTCGGAGAATGCAATGGCACCCCACTCCAGTACTCTTGCCTGGAAAATCCCATGGATGGAGGAGCCTGGTGGGCTGCAGTCCATGGGGTCTCGGGGAGTCGGATACGACTGAGCGATTTCACTTTTATGCATTGGAGAAGGAAATGGCAACCAACTCCAGTGTTCTTGCCTGGAGAATCCCAGGGACGAGGGAGCCTGATGGGCTGCTGTCTATGGGGTCACACAGAGTCGGACATGACTGAAGTGACTTAGCAGCAATGAGGTCTTTATAAATCTCTAGCATTTATACATACTCTTAAAGTTATTAGTAAAGTAATGCTCAATATTCTCCAAGCCAGGCTTCAGCAATATGTGAACTGTGAACTTCCAGATGTTCAAGCTGGTTTTAGAAAAGGCAGAGAAACCAGATATCAAATTGCCAACATCCATTGGATCACTGAAAAAGTAAAAGAGTTCCAGAAAAACATCTATTTCTGCTTTATTGACTATGCCAAAGCCTTTGACTGTGTGGATCACAATAAACTGTGGAAAACTATGAAAGAGATAGGACTACCAAACCACCTGACCTGCCTCTTGAGAAACCTGTATGCAGGTCAGGAAGCAACAGTTAGAACTGGACATGGAACAACAGACTGGTTCCAAATAGGAAAAGGAGTACATCAAGGCTGTATATTGTCACCCTGCTTATTTAACTTATATGCGAAGTACATAATGAGAAACGCTGGACTGGAAGAAGCACAAGCTGGAATCAAGATTGCCAGGAGAAATATCAATAACCTGAGATAGGCAGATGACACCACCCTTATGGCAGAAAGTGAAGAGGAACTAAACAGACTCTTGATGAAAGTGGAAGAGGAGAGTGAAAAAGTTGGCTTAAAGCTCAACATTCAGAAAACGAAGATCATGGGATCTGGTCCCATCACTTCATAGGAAATAGATGGGGAAACAGTGAAAACAGTGTCAGACTTTATTTTTCTGGGCTCCAAAATCACTGCAGATGGTGATTGCAGCCACGAAATTAAAAGACGCTTACTCCTTGGAAGAAAAGTTATGACCAACCTAGACAGCATATTAAAAAGCAGAGACATTACTTTGTCAACAAAGGTTCATCTAGTCAAGGCTATGGTTTTTCCAGTAGTCATGTATGGATGTGAGAGTCGGACTATAAAGAAATCTGAGTGCCGAAGAACTGATGCTTTTGAACTGTGATGTTGGAGAAGACTCTTGAGAGTCTCTTGGACTGCAAGGAGATCCAATCAGTCCATCCTAAAGGAGATCAGTCCTGGGTGTTCATTGGAAGGACTGATGTTGAAGCTGAAGCCCCAATACTTTGGCCACCTGATGCGAAGAGCTGACTCATTTGAAAAGTCCCTGATGCTGGGAAAGATTGAAGGTGGGAGGAGAAAGGGACGACAGAGGATGACATGGCTGGATGGCATCACAAACTCAATGGGCACGAGTTTGGGTGAACTCCGGGAGTTGGTGATGGACAGGGAGGCCTCGTGTGCTGCGGTTCATGGGGTCGCAAAGAGTTGAACACGACTGAGCGACTGAACTGCACTAAACTGCACTGAAAGTTATTAAAGCTTCAATTTGTACTAGGAATTTCATTTTACCCTGTCCATAAGAATACACATGTAAATAATTTCACCTAAACAATTTGATGGTAAATTGAAGATGGTCTGTCGGTCTACTATAAGTACTTTGGTGTTTCCCTTAGAAAGAGAATTTTCTTTTACACTATAGACCCGTAATGTGTGTGTGTGTGTGTGTGTGTGTGTGCAAGCGTGTGAGTCTGACTCTTTGTAACCCCATTGTGTGTAGCCCGCCAGGCTCCTCTGTCCATGAAATTTTCCAAGCAAGAATACTGGAGTGCTTTGCCTTTTCCTGCTTCAGGGGATCTTCCTGACCCAGGGATCAAACCCAAGTCTCTGTATCTCCTGCACTGGCGGGCAGATTCTTTACCACTGGGCCACCTGCGAAGCCCAGAGCCACAGTACAATGACTCAAATCAGAAAAAAAAAAAAAAAAATTAACGTTGCCTAATACTATTACCGCTTCCCTGGTGGCTCAGACGATAAAGCATCTGCCTGCAATTCGGGAGACCTGGGTTCGATTCCTGGGTTGGAAAGATCCCCTGGAGAAGGAAATGGCAATCCACTCCAGCACTCTTGTCTGAAAAATCCTATGGATGGAAGAGCCTGATAGGCTACAGTCCACGGGGTTGCAAAGAGTCAGACACGACTGAGCAACTTCACTTCACTTCGATACTATTACCAAATCTATAACCCGTCTTCAAATTCTGTCAAATGACCCAATAATGCTGTTATATGTATCTTTGTTTATCTTGATATTTAGGATCTAGTCCAGGATCAAGCAATAGTACATTTAGTCTCCATTTAAAGAGTGCCCTTCCCTTGGAAACCTCTAGGTCTTTTATCATGACTAGACTCAAATCTGTCTTAGTAGAGATATCACAGAAATGATTAAGGGAATTTCTAAACTTCTTTTTGTACTGTTAATAAAAATGAAAACATTTTAAAATCTTTAATTATATGTAACCATGCACAAAATATTTTATTTATTTCTTATAGTAGGGCCTTGTTGTTTCTCTGTTTCAGATATAGCAGTATGTATATATCAATCCCAAACTTCCAGTCTAACATTCCCTCCACTTTTTTCCCAGAAGACAAATAGATGGCCAAGAGGCACATGAAGAGATACTCAACATCACTAATTACTGGAGAAATTCAAATCAAAACAACAATGAGATATTACCTCACACTAGTCAGAATGGCCATCATCAAAAAATCTACAAACAATAAATGCTGGAGAGGGTATGGAGCAAAGGGAATGCTTATACACTGTTGATGGGAATGTAAATTGGTGCAGCCACTATGGAGAACAGTATAGGTGTTTCATAAAAACAAAAAACAAAAAAACTAAAGATAGAGGTATCATGTATCCAGCAATTCCCCTCCTCGGCATATACCCAGAAAAAAATAAAACATGATTCAAAAGGATAAATGCATCCCAGTGTTCATTGGAACACTGTTTATAATGCATGCATGCTCAGTCGCTCAGCCATGTCGGACTCTTTGTGACTCTGTGGATTATATAGCCCACCAGGCTACTCTGTCTATGAGATTTTCCAGGTAAGAAAACTGGAGTGGGTTGCCATTTCCTTCTCCAGGGGATCTTCACAGCCCAGGGATCAAACCCATGTCTCCTGCTTGGCAGGTGGATTCTTTATCACTGAGTCACCTGGGAAATCCACTGTTTATAATATTGACAAAATATTAAGTCACAAGAGGGAAATTACAAATTTTCACTTTGCAAAAGCTTTGCTCTAAAAGACAGTGATAAATCTCAAGTGCTGAAATGTGCTTCATAAAGAGGTCAGAAGAAGCAGAGCATTAAGGGTCTTAAGATCATCAGGCAAAACAAATCCTTCCACCAAATGGGGAGTTTGGATGAATTTAATTTCCAGAAGCTTGTTTATAGACTTCATTTTTCATACCGGAGAACAACGGTTAGGGACACAGACTATTTAAATATAATTTTGACTCAGAACAATTCAGTCAAAGCAATGCTTCCTTCTACATCTCAACGTCATTTTGACCCTTCTCTAGCTTATGAACATGATCAGATTCATTCAGCTTATCATTTCCAACCATCCCACCCAGGGACTGGCTTCTGACCTGGGAGCGTCACTGAACAAAGCTTTGGTGGCACCACGGCGGTAACTCTGCCATTATCAGGGATGGTTCCAGAGACACAGTCACACAGCTTGGCACTCAAACCAGAAGACCAGCTTCCAGCCTGGCAATTGCGAAATTCATCTAGGAGTTCTATTCAGAGAAAAAGTGTTCTGGATGCTATATAAAATAGAGAAAAAATCCTCAGAATCACATGATTTCCAGACTTTGTGACTTGAGTCACACTCACAATAATCCCTTTGTTCTCTGCAGACACGTCTTCTGAAACATGATGCTTCTTGATGTATTTGTTCAGGTTCCTCTGAGCTATTTCAAAGCAAATCTTTACAAACAGTACTTGATGAGACATAGGCTCAGTAGACTTATAGAAAAAAGAACTCATTCTGTCCTCAAGAATCACTGATCACTGTTGACTTCTCTGCCCATGTCTTCAACATTTATTCCATTTATAATGCATGTTTGTACAACAAGGAAGGACTCACAGATCCTCACGCATCCATGTATGTGACACAGAGTCTGACTACTTCTAACCTTCAAGCTGCTGCTGCTGCTAAGTTGCTTCAGTCGTGTCTGACTCTGTGCAACCCCATAGACGGCAATCCACCAGGCTCCCCCTTCCCTGAGATTCTCCAGGCAAGAATACTGGAATGGGTTGCCATTTCCTGCTCCAATGCATGAAAGTGAAAAGTGAAAGTGAAAAATGAAAGTGAAGTCACTCAGTCGTGCCAGACTCTTCGAAACCCCATGGACTGCAGCCTACCAGGCCCTTCCATCCATGGGATTTTCCAGGCAAGAGTACTGGAGTGGGTTGCCGTGTCCTTCTCCAAACCTTCAAGCTATGGCTTTCTAAAAAACAAACCAAAAAAAGAACCTAAGTGAATGCATACTCTTTCCCACTGTTCTAGCTAATATAAAGTTGGAAGAGCACTTGCTGGTACTTCCAACTGAGTATCACTGAACAGGAATAAGCAAGGTGAGTTCACCTAAATCCAACCTTCTCAAGATCTTAAAGGTGAGAAACAATAAGGGTGGGAAAAATAAAATAAGTTGAAGCAGAATGACTCTGCTCCCAGAATAAAGAAAAGAAATCAGGCTGCCTTCACATGCAAAACCATATACCAAGCTTAGGCAGGAGGATAGCAGAACCACAAGCACGGAGAAGAAAACAAACAAACAAAAAGTCTTGGGACATTGTATAAGTTAGCTTTTGCTACCTAACAAGCCACCACAAAACTAAGATGGTAAGTTTAATAATGATAAAAATAATAAGTTTAAAATAATCATCTCACAAGACCTTGGGCTGGCTACAAAATTCTTCACTTGTTCACAGTTCACATGTGACTGACTCCACAGGCTCATGTGGTAAACCGAAGTTCAGTTGGTGGCTTGGCAGATCTTGGATGGGCTCTAATTATAGGACCTTGGCTGGAACAGCTGGTATGACTTGGCTCAGCTCTATGGGACTCATCTGCTAACAGACTAGTCAAGATCAAAATCTCATGACAAAGGCACAAGAGCAAGAGAGAGCAGAACCAAGACCACATGAAGTCTAGGTTAAGAACTGTCACATCGCCACTTCCCTTGCATTCTCTTGAGCTGAGCAAGTCACAGGAAAGCCCAAATTTAAGGAAAGACCTGGAAAGTCAGATTCAGTTCAGTTCAGTTGCTCAGTCATGTCTGACTCTTTGCAACCCAATGGACTGCAGCATGCCAGGATTCCCTGTCCATCACCAACTCCTGGAGCTTACTCAAACTCATGTCCTTCGAGTCAGTGATGCCATCCAACCATATCATCCTCTGTCATCCCCTTCTCCTCCTGCCTTCAGTCTTTCCCAGCATCAGGGTCTTTTCAAATGAGTCAGTTCTTCACATCAAGTGGCCAAAGTATTGGAGTTTCAGCTTCAGCATCAGTCCTTCCAATGAATATTCAGGACTGATTTCCTTTAGGATGGACGGGTTGGATCTCCTTGCAGTCCAAGGGACTCTCAAGAGTCTTTTCCAACACCACAGTTCAAAAGCATCAATTCTTCGATGCTCAGCTTTCTTTATAGCCCAACTCTCACACCCATACATGACTACTGGAAAAACGATAGCTTTGACTAGATGGACCTTTGTTAGCAAAGTAATGTCTCCGCTTTTTAATATGCTGTCTAGGTTTGTCATAGCTTTTCTTCCAAGGAGCAAGCATCTTTCAATTTCATGGCTGCAGTCACCATCTGCAGTGATTTTTGAGACCCAAAAAATAAAGTCTCTCACTGTTTCATTTATTTCCCCATCTATTTGCCATGAAGTGATGGGACCAGATGCCATGATCTTAGTTTTCTGAATGTTGAGCTTTAAGCCAACTTTTTCACTCTCTTCTTTCACTTTCATCAAGAGGCTCTTTAGTTCTTCTTCACTAAAGATTCATAGATATGACTGAGCTATTTTTTGCCATCAATCTACCAGAAGGATGTTTTAAAAAATGCTAACAGTCATATGTGGCTAAACACTATGCCTCTAGATGGAAGAGAGGGATGAGAAATAAGACTGAGCTTGCAATTTAAGGCATAATTGGCTCAGTGCATTTTCAACTGGTTGCCAATGGGAGAATCTGAAAACAAATGTGATAGAATTAGGAACAGTAAACTGGAAATATTGTGTAGAATTAACTGGAATAGGAAGGGGTAATGGGTGGGGAGCTCAGTTAGGAGCCCATTGGAGGATAAAGGTGAGGATTAATGTGGACCAGAGTCCTGAGGGCAGTGGTGGAGTTGAAGAGAAGCAGGCTAGCTTGAGAGACCTAACAGAAAGAAAATAAAAGACTTGGTATCTAAAAGCTACAGCACTATTTACAATAGCCAGGAAATGAAAACAACCTAAATGTCCATCAAAAGAGTAAAGGATAAAGAAGATGTAGTACATATACATACATATACAATGGAATATTACTTGGCCAAATAAAGCAATTAAATTGAGTCATTTGTAGAAACATGGTTGGACCTAAAGACTGATATACAGAGTGAAGAAAGTCATAAAGAGAAAAACAAATATCATATATTAATGCATATACAAGGAACCTAGATAAATGGTACAGGTGAATCTATTTTCAAAGCAGAAATAGAAACACAGACATAGAGAACAAACATTTGGATACCAAAGGGGGAAAGTGTGGTGGGGGTGGATGAATCAGGAGATTGAGATTGTGAAGAGATGAATAGATAGATAGATAGATAGATAGATAGATGGATGGATTGATAGATGACTAGATATGTAAATAAATAGATAAATGATAAAGACAGATGGCTAGATAGATAGATAGATGATAGTTGCATATATATATGTGTGTGTGTGTGTGTGTGTGTGTGCCATACATACATACGTAATTTTGCCAAAAAAAAAAAATTATGAAGAAGCAAGTGCTTTTCACCCACTGGTCCTCACACCTCCACTATGCTCCCAAACCAAACATCCCATACAGTCTACTGAACCTCTTGTCATGATCTCTCCTGGTTCTTTGAATTTCCACTTATTGCAGCTCTTCCTGGAATATTCTTGAGTATTGTTCAGTAATGGTTTTCTGCAGATCTTGCATTGCCTGCTTATAAAGAATTACCACCAATCCTCCTGGGAATCTGTGCTCTATTGATTAGACAATCACTTGCCATATCACCCTGAAGGTTCTTGTAGTGTAAGACTATATAAAGAAGTTCTATTGACTAATAGGACATATAAAAGTAGCAAGTCAGCAGACTGGGCATGGAAGGTGAATAGTTAACACATTTTCTGATGGGAGGCAGCTGAACAGTGCAGGCAGCAGTCTTAGCAATCAGAAGGTCTAGGCTTAACCTGTGAAACCTGCCCTTACTGGCTATGTGTCCTCAGGCAAGTTGTTTAATCCTTTTGATTCCCCTTTTCTTCATCTGCATAGTGAGGGATAATAATACTTACCTCATAAATCTGCAGTGTGAATTAAATAAGATTATGTATACAAAGTATGGCACAAAACACCTGGTACATTGAGGTTAGCAAGTAAATGAGCATTTCTTCCTTCTTAGTTACATAAATGTAGATCTTTACTGAATACAAAATAAGAAAAGATGAGAAAAAGAGGACTAAGACAAGATATTCTCTCTTTTGTTTTAATTTTAACATTTTATTTTATATTGAAGTATAGCCAGTTACGGCTTCCTTGGCGGCTTAGCAGTAAAGAATCTGCCTGCCAATGCAGGAGATGTGGGTTAGATCTCTGGTCTGGGAAGATCTCCTGGCAAGGAAATGGCAACCCACTCCAGTATTCTTGCCTGGAGAATCCCATGGATTGAGGAGCCTGGTGGGTCGCAAAGAGTTGGACAAGACTTAGCAACTGAAAAACAACAACAAATAGCCAATTAACAATGTTGTGATAGTTTCAGATAGCACAGTGAAGGGACTCAGCCGTACATATACACTTATCCACTCTTCCCCAAATCCGCCTCTAGTCCAGGCTTCCGCATGACACTGAACAGAGTTCCCTGTGCTATACAGTTGGTTCTTGTTGATTATCCATTTTAAATAAAGCAGGGTATACATGTCCATCCCAAATTCCCTAACTATCCTTTCTCCTGGTCTTTCCCCACTGGCAACCATAAGTTCATGCTCTAAGTCTGTGAATCTATTGCTGCTTTGTAAACAAGTTCCCCTTAAAACGTCTCCTCAAACTTGAATAGCTATTGAGTAGCTTACCGTCTGCGGAGGTCTCCCATCAAAATATCAAGAATCAGGTTTCACTCTGTTTCTTCTGCTTATTGCTACATAGAAAATGACCCTGAAATTTAGTGACTTAAAATAGCAGCATTTACTTCAGTCAAAGGCCTACCATTTGAGTCAGGATGAGAAGGCATAGCTCAGCTGTGACCTAGCCAGTATCAGCTCTTGTGAAGGTTCATTTCCTGACACGTCGTTAGCAGTTGCTGCCTACTGTTGGCTGGGACCTCACATAAGCTTTCCCTGAGATCTTTGCTTCGTGGCATGGTGGCTGGGTTCCCAGGGTGAGTGTTCCTGAAGGATTAGGTGGAAGCTGTATTCTTTTTGTAATTCAACTTCAAAAGCTATGCAGTGTCACTTCCAGCATAGTCACAGTTTCATCAAGGTTCAAGAGGAAGCAACACAGAACCTACCTTTCAATGGAGAAGTACCAAGGTCACACTGACACATGAGGGGATACATTGGTTCAGAAATCTTTGGAAAATGCAATCTGTCACATTCCCCAACCAGTCATGGACTCAGAGGAAACTTTCATCTCTGCATTTTTGGGGGGACATACCTTGTGCTTTCTGTAACAGCCAGTAAGGCCGTGACACTACCCATTTTGGGGGTATTTCCTTCCTGGTGTGGGTGAAGGTGTTCAAAGGTCCATGAGGTATGTCTTCAGTAAAAGTGAGATAACTCTTTAGCTCATAAATATAATACATTTTTCTTTTGGAAAGAAGGGAAGGAGAGAGGGAGGGACAGAAAGAGAGAGAGGAGAAGGAAGGAAGGAATATACAGAAAAAATACCCAACCAACCATCTCCTAAGCAGAATCTTATACCTAGTCCTGTAAACTGATTTTTAAAAATCTTTCCATGGCAAAGTAGTCCATTGTATGAATCAGTTATATGTGTTTAACTAACTCCCTGCTGATGCAATATTTCCAATGCTTGCAACTTTTTGTCACTGTAAAAATATAAGAAAATGCACTTTCTATTAAAACATACCTCAGGACTCTTATCTTAGTATTTCCTTAAGACTTAAATTGTCTATGAATTTTAAATTAGGGTTTTCTTTTTTTAAAGGAAAGAATAAGGTTTCTGGCCCAATTACTCCTTGAAAGACTCTTGATAACACCCTGATAAGACCAGATAACACTCTGCTCTCCTAATTACTTCAAAAACTCACTTAGTGTTAAAAATGGCAATTAGTATTTTGTTGCTATATATCTGTACATAAATTTATAGTTGTACAACAATATGCACATATGTCAAGCATAATCTAGTGGTTTATGTTAATTATTTTATTTAATTCCTAAGCCAACTCTATGAAGCATGTATTAATATCCTTATCCTGCTGATGATAAATAGACTCACAGAGGTTAAGTTTCATCTTCAAGGACATCTGATCTGGCAAGTGGTAGCCCCCTATATATATGTTATATAAGGGGACTGGAGTGAGCTTCATGAATCCCCCTATATAGCATATATTTCCACTGAAGTGCATATAAAATATAAGCAGAAGCAAAAATGTATTAACATTTATACACAGAGTCTTTCACGGCAATTCCTTATTCTGAAGTTCTCCAGTGGTTGCTTATTATTTGGTCAATCATGCTCTTTCCACGTCTACCCTCTTTCATTCACAGCTGATGTTCCTGCTTGACCTTGGCTATATCTTTCACTAGCTTTCCCTGACCTTTAGCCCTGCATCTCCTTTTCCTTTTATTTCCATCACTGATCCTCTTCCTCCTCACCACCACCCTTAGAATGGGCCTTCCAGAAGCCACATTCTTCTCTCTGCTCCTTTTTTTTTATTTTTTTTTAATTTTTTTACTTTACAATATTGTGTTGGTTTTGCCATACATCAACATGCATCTCTGCTCCTTTAATACACACTCTAGGAGACCTCATCTATCCTCTTAGCTTTAAAATTCACTTCAATGCTAATGACTCCTAAATTTACATTTCCAGCCCCTTCTTCAATCAAGGCAAATCCTCATTAATCACAGAGCTCCTATTCCCTGTCTCTTATCCTACTGGACACATTCAGTGGTATATCCTACTGTTTCCACACATTTAAAACAGCAGACATCATCTGCCCACAAAACTGAATCTCCAAACTCCCCTTTGTGGTCAGTGATACCACCCTTCCACTTTGTAGGTTGTTCATGCCAACTGTTTCTACCCAAATTCTGGAGAAATACCATAACCTGAATGCTTCTTTTATTAATTTGATTTTCATTGCTATAAAGAGCTAAAGGAAAAAATCGAATACATGCTTAGAGATGTTCTTCAAATCTTTAGCTAAATTCTCTCTTTCTGCAGTTATCAAAACAGTATGATATTGGCATAAAAGCAGGCATATAGATCAAATGAACAAAATAGACAGCATAAAAATATACCTATATGTATATGTCAGTTACCATGGACTGAGAGGCTAAAGATGATGGAGAAAGGATATTCATGTCAGTAAACTGTGTTGGAAAACTGGATAGTCACATGCAAAGAATGAAACACCAGTCACAAAAATAAAACAAAGCAAAACTCAAAATGGATTAAATAATTGAACATAAGACCTGAAGTCATAAAGCCCCTAGAAGAAAATACAAGAGGCAAGATCCTTAACATTTGACTTGGCATTGCTTTTTTTTTTTTTGGATTTGACAGGAAAAACAATAGCAACAAAAGCAAAAGTAAACAAGAAGGGCTTTATGAAACTGAAAATCTGCACAGCAAAAGAAATCATCATCAAAATGAAAGGGAAGTCTACTGGATGTGTGAAAATATTTGTAAACCATATATCCAATAAAGGGTTAATATCGAAACATACAAGACCTCACACAGCTCAATAGCAAAAAAAAAAAAAATAACCCAATTAAAAATTGGCAAAGGACTTAAACATTTTTCCAAAGAAGATAAACAAATGAACAACAAGTATTCGTAAATTGCTCAGCATTTCTGTTCACCAGGGAAATGCAAATCAAAACGACAATTAGATCTCAACTCAAATCTATTAGGATGGCTCTTATCAAACGACAAGAAATAACAAATGCTGATGAGGATGCAGAGAAAAGGGAATACTTGCACAGTGTTGGTGGGAATGGAATGTGGAAAATAGTATGGTGGCTCTTGAAGAAATTAAAAATAAAACCAACAGTAATCCTACTTTTGAGTATACATCCATAGCAAATGGAATCACCTTGAAGACATATCCGTAAGGCCATGTTTGCAGCAGCATTATTCACAATATTGAGGTAGGGAGACAACCTCAGTGTCCATAAGTGCATGATATTATTCAGCCATCAAGAGGAGGAATTTTTTTATTTGGGACGACATAGATGAAAGTCACTGCAGATGGTGATAGCAGCCATGAGATTAAAAGACGCTTACTTACTCCTTGGAAGAAAAGTTATGACCAACCTAGACAGCATATTCAAAAGCAGAGACATTACTTTGTCGACAAAGATCCATTTAGTCAAGGCTATGGTTTTTTCAGTGGTCATGTATGGATGTGAAAGTTGGACTATAAAGAAAGCTGAGTGCTGAAGAATTGATGCTTTTGAACTGTGGTGTTGGAGAAGACTCTTGAGAGTCCCCTGGACAGCAAGGAGATCCAACCAGTCCCGCCTAAAGGAGATCAGTCCTGGGTGTTCACTGGGAGGACTGATGCTGAAGCTGAAACTCCAATACTTTGGCCACCTCATGCGAAGAGCTGACTCATTGGAAAAGACCCTGATGCTGGGAAAGATTGGGGGCAGGAGGAGAAGGGGATGACAGAGGATGAGATGGCTGGATGCCATCACCGACTCAATGAACATGGGTTTGGGTGGACTCCAGGAGTTGGTGATGGACAGGGAGGCCTGATGTGCTGCTGTTCATGGAGTCGCAAAGAGTCTGACATGACTGAGCAACTGAACTGAACTGAACTGAGATGAACCTGGAGGGCATGATGCAACTTGAAATAAGCTAGAAAGAAAAACATAAATATCACATGACATGACTTATTTACATGTGGAATTCTAAAAAAAGAAAGAAAAGGTCAAATTCATAGACATAGAGTTGAAAAGCAGTTGCCAGGGCTGGGAATTGGAGAAAACAGGGAGAGGCTGGTTGGTAAATGGGTTACAATCTTGGTAATGTTTGGTCAAGCCTTGAATTGTAAAATTATAAAGTTCTCAGGATCTAATCTACAATGTGGAGACTATAATTAAGTATTGAATGATTGAAACTCACTAAGAGAAAAGGACTTAAATGTTCTCATATAGAGGAAAAAAGACAAATATGTGAAGTGAGGAATATGTTAGTTGACATTAAATCTGTGAGGTGATTCTTTTATAATGTAAAAGAATATTATGTATAGAATAATATGTGACATTTTTATTTTTCAATTATACCTCAGTAAAGCTAGAAAATAAATAAATCAGATAAAATCTGACCTCAGCATATTTTCTTCTATGTTCTTCATTACTTAAAGCCATGTGTTCTACATTTTCATGAAAATAAAATCCTCAGCATTTTTTTTTCATGTCTCTTTTTTACCTCCCTGCTCCGCATAAGCAGATAACAGTGTTTCAGGGAGAAGTACTCACATCTTATCTTTATGTCACTTAGTTGGTATTATGCCAGGCTCGAAAGGTACTCAAGAAATATTTGTTGAATTGAATGGATTTTCCTAATCAGATGTGCTTTGAAAAAAGAGTCTTTTGTACAAGGACAATAAAATAAACACTTAGTAGGAGCTTAATAAATATTCATTGACTGATTAGAATGGGCTAGCCTGGTTTTATAATTCAGGCAAACATGGAAAATAAACTGCCATCTCAGGCTGGCTTCTTCTCCTAGAATTGAGTGAAGATGAATTATCCCTTTGAGTCATATAAGATGAGTATCTGGCCTGGCATCCATAGAGAAAAGTAAATTAGATTTTTAAAATAGTTTCAGGGTTAACAATGTAAGATGTTATTAGTAACACAAGTAAGGAACCATTATTAATGTAGTCTATGACCTTTATCTTGATGTACCAGAATAAGAGATTTATACATCAGAATGGGATGAATTGTTCATTTTCATCAGGATTTGGAAACAAAGGGCAGAAACTCAGATTGGGAACATTCAGATTTGTCTGAAGCCCAACTGGGAGAATGTACTGCAATTTCCTAGGGTTTGTATAAGGCCTTCAGAAACCCAATCAGCCCGGAGGGAGATGAGACTTAAGAGGAAGAAAGCTACTTTTTACATATAAATATGTAAGTAATAGCTAGCAATAATTTAAAAGGAAATAAAGGAAATCCAAAACCCATATACGTCAGTTTAATGAGATTTGGGGAAAAAAAAAATTACGCTATTCTTTTAAGGTTTGCTTCTATACGACAGGGTCCCTTTAACACATTTCTCATTGCATTTAATAGAGGTTAAAGAGATTTAACCAATCTTCACCTAGATTTGTTAAATATTAAGCTGATTTTATAAACTTCCCAGAGATTTCAATACTAGTAACTGTGGAATTAGTAAATCTTTTCTACTTGTTAGTACCCTCTGTAATTGAACAGAGAATGGGTGGAAGCAACATGAAGTTTTAGCATCTAGACTGCTATTGAAAGAAAAAAATGATTCAAAAATGTATTCAGTGTGCTTAAGACTTAACAAATATTGTCTCAATCAGGAAAATAAATATGGAATGAAAATAGCCCTAATTGCTTGCTCTGAGGCAAGTGTTCAATTTACCAATTTTTTAAATGTATTTAATAAATAGATTATTAAATCAAGTGCAATGCTCATTAAAGATCGTATCAATTTAAGGAATTCATCTCAGCTATGATTTATTCAATCTAATGCCCCATTGATTAAATGTTCTTCAGCTCTCAAAAAGTCCACTTCAGGTTTAATAGGTATCAGGTCAATTTAGAAAAGCATTTAGCATGCATGAAAGCCAACAAGCGAGGAAGTGATTTGTACAAGCCGTGCTGTAGGGCGCCATAAGTGGGAGTGATGTTGGGAAATAGTGTCCTTAAAATGCTACTTAAAAGCATTTCAAAGGGAAAATACTGCAATTTTGTAAGCTTCTCAAGTGTCTCTAAGTGGGACAGACGGGAGTAAATGACATAACCCAGGAAGAGGGTGGTAGAAGGGAGAAGATCTTGAGAATAGACCTAGGTATATGACTTTCTAAAATACCTGCCTAATGGTTAAAGTGCCTTCCCTGAAGTCATGTGAATTAGTGCCTTAACTACAGCTCATGGGTTCCAAGGATACATTTCATTCTTCTCAGTATTATGTCCCCAGGATGTGCGTGCTCAGTTGCTCAGTTGTATCTGACTTTTTGCCATCCCATGGACTGTAGTCCGCTAGGGTCCTCTGTCCATGGAATTTCCCAGGCAAGAGTGCTGGAGTAGGTTGTCATTTCCTTCTCCAGAGAATCTTCCTGATCCAGAGATTGAACCCAGGTCTCCACGGCACCTCAAAAGAGACAGTGATCCCCACCATATGGAAAAGAATCAAGAAACATTTCTAAGAAACATTTCTAGAAAATGCATGAAGTGTGGCAGGCAGGCAGGCAATTCCCTGTCCCAGTGCTTAAGAGAAGAAATACAGATGCCAAGTTAAATAAATGGATTATGGATAGTCTTTTCCGCAAATTTTGCTAGAACAATAAATGTCCACATAAAATAATTCCTGACTTCAGACTCACTCCTGACACACAAAAAATAATTTGAGATGGTATAGAGATTTACCTGTAAAAGTTAGAATAAAGCTTTTGA
Organism: Bos grunniens; assembly: GCF_055505025.1. Taxonomy (NCBI): domain Eukaryota; kingdom Metazoa; phylum Chordata; class Mammalia; order Artiodactyla; family Bovidae; genus Bos; species Bos grunniens. The sequence continues at coordinate 52,185,535 of NC_141185.1, read as the reverse complement.
AAGAAAATATAGAGAAATGCCTTCACAAATTTGGGTAGGGCAAACATTTCCTCTACAGAACACAAAAATCATTCATCATAAGAGAAGAATATGATTGATAGGACTTCATCAAAATGAAAAAGATATGCTTTTTCAAATGATATGCTTCATCAAAATGAAAAGCATCATGAAGATAAATTGGCAAGTCATAGACAAGAAGAAATTTGGCAATATGTAATATGGGACAAGGAAATGCTATCCAGAATATATAAAGAAATTTGACAAATTAATAACAAAAATACAAACAATTTCACTTTTAAAATGGACAAAAGATGTAAACTGATAAATCACTAAAAAAATATGAATGGACAATAAGTTTATGAGAATACACTCAATTAATCTTCAGGAAAGTGCTACATAAAACAAATTTTTTTAAAAATGAAAATATTTAGGAATATTTACCATAAAAAAAAAACCTTGATAATGTCAACTGTTGAAAAGGGAATTAAGTAACCAGAATGTTCATACACTTGTAAAATCACTTGTAAAAATCACTTTGAAAACTCTGGTAATTTTTTTTATTAAGTCAAGCATTTGCTGTTGTTTAGTCACTAAGTCATGTCCAAGGAAGCCTAGATAGGCTACACCTCAACAATTCCAATCCTATGTATGCACCCAAAAGAAAGAACAAAAACAAGTATCAACACAGACTTATACAAGAAAGTTGAAAGCAGTCCTATTTACAATAGCCTTAAATTGAAGATATAACCTTAAATTGGAGAAGGAAATGGCAACCCACTCCAGTATTTTTGCCTGGAAAATCCCATGGACAGAGGAACCTGGCAGGCTACAGTCCATAGGGTCGCAAAACAGTCGGACACGACTTAGCGACTCAACAACAGCAACAACACAGTTGAGACACTAGTTACATGCTGATTGAGAGTGGGGGCCCTTCCAAGACCCCAGGTCCACACTCTGACCTGAACCTTACTCAATGGGCAAAAGAAAGGAACCTCAATAAACCCAGAACCACACTCGGCAACTTCTTAACAATGCTGTGTAAGTACCTAGATGTATGAAGATGAGGGGATGGGAAAAATCAAGCAACTACCTGAAATTCTGAATGTCCTTTGGGTTCATTAGGGCCCTACCCCACCTCAAAGGGCTTCCCTGGTGGCTCAGTCCTAAAGAGTCTTCCTGCAATGCGGGAGAGCTGGGTTCGACCCCTGGGTCGGGAAGATCCCCTGGAGAATGAAATGGGAACCCACTCCAGTATTCTTGCCTGGAGAATTCCATGGACAGAGGAGCCTGGCAGACTGCAGTCCATGGGGTCACAGGGAGTTGGACATGAATGAGTGACTAACACGTTAAATTGAATATAGTCGTCAATATACATCCTAGCATGGGCTTTCCCAGGTGGCTCAGCGGTAAAGAATTCACTTGCAATGCAGAATCCCAGAGTCGGGAAGATCCCCTAGAGGAGGGCATGGTAACCCACTCAGTATTCTTGCCTGTGAAAATCCCATGGACAGAGAAGCCTGGTGGGCTACAGTCCATAGGGTTGCAAAAATTTAGACATGACTGAAATGACTGAGCATACACACAAACATCCTGGCATTTTACTACAATAGACTATTCTATAGCAACCAGATGAATAAACTACTGATACATACAACACTCTGGATAAATCTCAAAAATAAACTATACATACATAAAAGAAATTCTTCAGGGCATCTTCCTGATCCAGGGATCAAACCCAGGTCTCCTCCATTGCAGGTGGATTCTTTACCACATGAACCACCAAAGAACCCCAAACTATGTGTATACAAGAGAAATTAGACCTTAAAAAATACATGCCATCAGAAGGCAACCGCCTCTTTGGAGTTTGTGATGGAGATTGGCTAGAAACAACCATAAAGAAACTTTCTGGGAAGGTGAAAATATTCTATAGCTTGATTTGGGTAGCAGTTACAAGGTATACAGTCTGAACTCTTCAAAACTTAAGATCTTAACAAAATATTTTTGAAAATTATAACTCAATTTTAAAAAGTGGTCTTCAGACTTAATCATAAGATCCCTCCTTAAATCTTTGCAGTGGGACATAGTGAAGAATATAGGAGAATGAAGAAGGAGACAGATTTTAAGTTCTTTATCCTGAAGGGGTAGCATACTGGTAGGCCTTCCAGGCAGAAAGTACTATATGCTCTGTGTTGAAAGTCAAAGTGTTAGTAGCTCAGTCGTATCCAACTCTTTGCAACCCCATGGATTGTAGCCCATTAGGCTCCTCTGTCCATGGAATTCTCCAGGAAGAATACTGGAGCCATTCCCTTCTTCAGGGGATCTTCCCAACCCAGGTATTGAACCCAAGGCTCCCGCAATGCAGGCAGATTCTTTACATCTGAGCCACTCAGGAAGTCCCACAATATGCTCTAAACCTCACTCAATATTTCAACCCATTGGATAAAGGAGCAAGCCATGCATTTTGCTTTTGTGAAATAACAGAAGTTTGACGTCAAAATAATTCAGTGAATAATTCAATGAAGAAAGCAGGTAAGGTTTCCAAAGGCTTAGATGTTTGAGTTCCAAGTCAGCAATGGTATGTGTGACTTCAGTCAATCCATGGACAATTCTGGAGCTCAATTTTTGAATGTGGTCATGTGTGTTCATTGGTGGTAGTGGTGAGGATTGGAGTATCAAGTGATGGACAAATATTTTGTGACAGTAAAATAATGAGAGAAGGGAATGCAAGGAAGAAAGTTTAATAGTAAAAGCCTAGAGAATCAGAAATGGATCTCTTTTAATTTGGAGATGCTCTGGGACACAGACTGGTCAAAGTACATTGCTAGCATGCTCTGACATGAGCAATCTGAAATTAAATTCCCCATGTGAGAACTCAATGTCCGGGGCTGAGATGCTAGAGGCTGAGCTGACAGGAGAGGTTTCCTGGGGAAGAAATCAAGGGGGAAAAAAATAAACCCTCTCCAAAGACCATGAATGACATAAATAAATGGCTGAACATTTAGAGTCAGGTTGATTGATTTTGAAAGACTCCTGTACATAAACTTGGCACACATATACTTTGTATGAGAGATACACACACATACACATTCTAAATATATACTCCGCCATGGTTGATTCATATCAAGGTATGGCAAAAACCACTACAATATTGTAAAGTAGTTAGCCTCCAATTAAAATCAATTAATTAATTTAAAAAATAAATATATACTCCATGTTTGTAATCTTGTGTTAAGAGTGCTTGAAAATTGGGCCTTAAGAGGATCAATTTAGTATATTAGATTTTCATACATGTACTTGGCACAAAGGTTCCAGTAGGGCAAACATAGGGATAGCTTGCTAAAAGTCACGCAGAGGGGTAAGGTTTTAAAATATTTATCACCGAGGAACTTCCATGATGGTCAAGTCATAAAGCCTCCATGCTTCCACTGCAGGGGCCTGGGTTCAATCCCTGCTGGAAACCAAGATCTGCCATGCCTCGGGATACAGCCAAATAATAATAATACATGGTAGTGTGTGATCATATCTCATGAAAAATATTAATCAGTGAGATTTGTATTTTATACCTATTAATAGTAGCTTCCTGGGTCCTTATGAATCATGCAGCTGCTACTGCTGCTAAGTCGCTTCAGTCGTGTCCGACTCTGTGCAACCCCATAGACGGCAGCCCACCAGGCCCCGCCATCCCTGGGATTCTCCAGGAAAGAACACTGGAGTGGGTTGCCATTTCTTCCTCCAATGCATGAAAATGAAAAGTGAAAGTGAAGTCGCTCAGTCGTGTCTGACTCTTAGCGACCCCATGGACTGCAGCCTACCAGGCTCCTCCTTCCATGGGATTTTCCAGGCAAGAGTACTGGAGTGGGGTGCCATTGCCTTCTCCATAGGAATCATGACTGATAGGTATATATTAAGTGATAACTTCTGCTACTTTCTCCTTGTATGACTTGTGGTAAATCTATGAATCTATGAATTCTAGGTAGTTTGCTTTAGAAATATTCTTTCCTAGAACTCGAATGTATTATTTTGGTTATATTGGTAGTGCCCTCAACCAAAAGTATTGAACTCTTCTCCTTTATTCATTAAAGAGTTGTTTTTCAAGGCTATTTCATGGTTCACAGTCAACCAAGTGTCACAGGCTCATGGGGACTTCCCATACCCCAAGTATTCATGATTTGTTTCTGAATATCTAATGAGCTAGCGTGTTCAAATGTTACTAATTCATTACTGTCAGTCACTCAGTTGTCTCTGACTCTTTGCGACCCCATAGACTGTAGCCCACCAGTCCCCTCTCTCCAGGAAAGTACAATACAAACATTTATATGCATGATGCTTCACAAAGATCTGATATTTCTGCATGTTATTAAAACTTCCCAATAATTTGTCAAATGGCAAGGCAGGTATTATTACTCCCTTTTGACAGTTAAGGGAACTGAAGCTCAGAGGTTTGGTAATTTGATCAATGAAACCTGGGTTCTAATAATAGGTATAAGAGAAACATGTCCTTGATCTTCTGCTTTAGATGGTAGTGATTAGTGGTTTAATCACTAAATCATGCTAGACTCTTTTGTGACCCCATGGACTCTTTTGCAACCACCAGGCTCCTCTGTCCAAGGGATTTCCCAGGTAAGAATACTGGAGTGGGTTGCCATTTCCTTCTCCAGGGGATCTTCTCAACCCAGGGATGGAGCCCTTGTCGCCTGTTTGGCAGGTGGATTCTTTACCACTGAGCCACCCAGGAAGCCCTCTGTCTTACATAGTAAAGGACTTCTCACAGCCCCCAGTTCTCTCTCTGACTTCCATCCTATTCCTGGAACCTTATATACTTTTTGCTTTAAAAGCCACAGAGCTTATCTTTCACATGAAGAGCACCAATGACTCATGCCCTTGATTTCAAGCTGCTCTGACCTGCCTCTTGAGAAATCTGTATGCAGGTCAGGAAGCAACAGTTAGAACTGGACATGGAACAACAGACTGGTTCCAAATAGGAAAAGGAGTACGTCAAGGCTGTATATTGTGACCCTGCTTATTTGACTTAAATGCAGAGTACATCATGAGAAACGCTGGACTGGAAGAAACACAAGCTTGAATCAAGATTGCTGGGAGAAATATCAATAACCTCAGATATGCAGATGACACCACCCTTATGGCAGAAAGTGAAGAGGAACTAAAAAGCCTCTTGATGAAAGTGAAAGAGGAGAGTGAAAAAGTTGGCTTGAATCTCAACATTCAGAAAACAAAGATCATGGCATCCGGTCCCATCACTTCATGGGAAATAGATGGGGAAGCAGTGGAAACAGTGTCAGACTTTATTTTTCTGGGCTCCAAAATCACTGCAGATGGTGACTGCAGCCATGAAATTAAAAGATGCTTACTCCTTGGAAGGAAAGTTATGTCCAACCTAGATACCACATTCAAAAGCAGAGACATTGCTTTGCCAGCAAAGGTCCATCTAGTCAAGGCTATGGTGTTTCCTGTGGTCATGTATGGATGTGAGAGTTGGACTGTGAAGAAGGCTGAGTGCCAAAGAACTGATGCTTTTGAACTGTGGTGTTGGAGAAGACTCTTAAGAGTCCCTTGGACTGCAAGGAGATCCAACCAGTCCATTCTGAAGGAGATCAGCCCTGGAATTTCTTTGGAAGGAATGATGCTAAAGCTGAAACTCCAGTACTTGGGCCACCCCATGCAAAGAATTGACTTATTGGAAAAGACTCTGATTCAGCTGGGAGGGATTAGGGGCAGGAGGAAAAGGGGACGACAGAGGATGAGATGGCTGGATGGCATCACTGACTCGATGGACATGAGTCTGAGTGAACTACAGGAGTTGGTGATGGACAGGGAGGCCTGGCATGCTGCGATTCATGGGGTCGAAAAGAGTCGGACATGACTGAGCGACTGAACTGAACTGAAACTGAATCTTTAGCAGGCTAAGGAAAGAGACTTTGGAACTTAAGACAAAGAGACCTGGAGAAAGAAAAACAGATGCAGCAAAAATAAGCTTACTTATCCCTAGCTAATGCTCTTTGAAAAGATATCAGCCAAAAGGGTTTCTGGGAGGGGCCGGGGTTGGGGAGGAGAAACCATCACTCAGAAGAGATAATAACCTTAATTGAAATCAGAAAACCTTCAAATTTCTTTGTATATAAATGTATGTGCTGTAATACTGAATGTTTATAATCCCTTTGGGATTTTCAAAATTCTGGACAGCATTTTATCCTTTTTCCCCTCTTTTTCAATGGAAGCGGGTAGCATGAAGGAGGTTGTGGGAATCTGTATTCCTGAACCTTTCTCTGCCTCCTGACAGTTCTCTTCATGGTACATGGCTGAGTTCACTGGACTCAGGATCTTGGAGGAGTGCAGTGACATTATTTTAGGTGAGGAAATAAGCATGGTTGCAGGTATCCAAAAATTCCTTCAGAGAGTAGAAATGAATTTAAAATTCTTCAAGTCAACACAGTAAAGATAGAGATGAGGAGGAGGAGAAGCGAAGAGGTGGCTCTCCTATGAATTAGCTCACAACATCCTTTCGAGGAACAATTATAAAATGCAAATATAATGGTGGCATCCTGAAACAGAGCCAGTCCAGGGAGGCTTCTACTGTCTTCTGCTGTGAAGCATCTGATGAAAAGGAGATACCCCAGAGCAAAATCAAGTTAGGGAAAGTTATAGATACGATTCTCCAACCACAGACATCGAATGACACAGCCCAGGTGAGACACTTTCTGACATTGTCCCTGATGGCTCAGTTCTTTAAAATGATGATCATCATTCTTAACTCCTCCCTAAGAGAGTGGGAGGATGTGGGATCTTCATTTTCAAAGGAATATACTCAGGCTTCTGGTTCCAGTGATGTGATGTTGACATCATCATCACCATCCTTATAAGAAAATACTGGGAAACTGAAAACCAGTGACTTTCTTAGACTCATTGGAAAAATGAATTGTAGGGCAAATCTCTCACCTGAAATCTGAAGAGAGAGGTGAATTCAGAGAGTCACAGCCCAGAACTTCCATAGAATAGAAACTGACGGAGTCATAAATTGGTAGAAAAACTTAATCATTTTGATGAAGGAAGGTGGATGTGACCTCACTTGAAGGTGAGAACCCCTTGGCTTGCTATCTTAAGGGTTCCACAATTTTGTGTCTTATCTCCAAGAAATCTATAGGAATCATTACATAGTGAAGGTCTAAAGAGAGTCCCTCCTGACACCAACAAGAGGAGAGAAAGAGTGATCCTTGTGATCTGTGCCCTTAGGCTTAGAGTTTGGGGGAAAATGTTTTAACAGAGTGAAAGTGAAAGTCTCTCAATAGTTCTGATTCTTTGCGACTCCATGGACTATTCAGCCATGGAATTCTCCAGGCCAGGATACTAGAGCGGGTAGCCTTTCCCTTCTCCAGGGCATCTTCCCAACCCAGGAATCTTGTCTCAGAATCATGGGGAAGGCATTCTACTGTCTTTCTCTCATCCCATGTAGCCTTCTTTTCTCACCAAATGGGAAGAAGTGGTCTAACACAAGGAACACTTCTGACGGTCACAGTTCCGAGAAGCAAGCCCACTAAAAGACTGAGATGGAAATGCGTGTTATCAGGATACTCCTTTATCTCTGTGCCTTATCACCACAGTAACATGGCTCCACCACCACACTTGTTTCGCAGACTTCAGCTGAAATAGATTCTCTCTGAGGAGGGATACTCAAGGAAGTCAAAGTCAAGACAGAAGACAAAACCAGGAACACTAGAGAATGTGAAGCCTCTAGCACCTACAGCTACAGACCATTAAACAAAGACTGACTGTTAGTTAAATTAACATGAAACTTTGCTTTCACATTCTCTTTATCTCAGTTTCTATTACTTAGTACATCATGTCCAGCTTTCAACAAATAATTATAAGGCACAGTGAAAGGCAAGACAAAAGAAACATAGTCTGAAGAGGTTGTCTATTAAAACCCCATCTCAGATATTGATACAGATTGATACAGATGCTGGAATTATAACATGGGAAATTTTGCACAATTATAATTAATACATCAAGGGATCTATTGGGGAAAATAGTACACCACAGAAAAGAACAGAGGAGTAAAGGAAACAGACAAAAAAAAAAAAAGCAGAGACTGAGTATAGGGCATAAAAGAATTCTCTGGACTATCTGGATAACAATTCTATACATTTGAAACTGTTCTCAAATACAAAACTTATTTTAAAAAATGGATGATAGTTCTTTTTTATCATCATTGTGATGTGATTTTAACAACTCGATGGAAAAGCAACATGTCTCAACACTGCTCATTTTCTACTTTTTGTGATCTCTTGATAGATGGAAATTGTCTCATTTTAATTCTCTGGAAAAAACATCCCATTGCACGGTCTTAGTTTGCAGAGAAGAAAATAGCTATGGGCAACATCTTGAGAGGCTTTTAGGGTAGGGTTAGAAAGTAAGTAATAAGGGGAGACCCTTAGAACCCCTAAGGTAAGGTAGGTAAGTCACTTCAGTTATGTCTGACTCTGTGCGACCCCATAGATGGCAGCCCAACAGGCTCCCCCATCCCTGGGATTCTCCAGGCAAGAACACTGGAGTGGGTTGCCATTTCCTTCTCCAATACATGAAAGTGAAAAGTGAAAGTGAAGTCGCTCAGTCATGTCCGACTCTTAGCGACCCCATGGACTGCAGCCCACCAGGCTCCTCCATCCATGGGATTTTCCAGGCAAGGGTACTGGAGTGGGGTGCCAGTGCCTTCTCTGTTAGAACCCCTAGTGATGCTTTATCTGTATTTTTCCAAAGGACAAGGATACCCAGAAAATTAAATACCTTTCTCCCAGTAAAATGTCTATCATAACAAGGACCTTAACTCACTTTTTGCTGTTGTTGTTGATTTTGTTTACATTACTTTGAAATTGTTTAAAAGATGTTGATCCAGTGCCCCCATGACATCATATCATGTCATTAGCATCCTGAATGAGATAATTCAGTGTCAGAATTGTATGTAGATAAACCAGTCCATAGAGGACATCAGTCCTGGGTGTTCATTGGAAGGACTGATGTTGAAGCTGAAACTCCAATACTTTGGCCACCTCACGCGAAGAGCTGACTCATTGGAAAAGCCCCTGATGCTGGGAAAGATTGAGGGCAGGAGGAGAAGGGAACAACAGAGGATGAGATGGTTGGATGGCATCACCAATTCAATGGACATTAGTTTGGGTAAACTCTGGGAGTTGGTGACGGACAAGGAGGCCTGGAGTACTGCAGTCCATGGGGTCGCAAAAAGTTGGACACAACTGAGCAACTGAACTGAACTGAACTGAATCCATCCAATTCAATATGTGTTTACACTGTGCTTACCAAGACATGAGGTGGTCAGAGTCAATCTGAAAAGTGGAAAGTCCATGAGAAAAATAGAACACAATGCCTAGTGTGGACAGAGCCCATACCATACCAACTAGGAGGAAAGAAGTAGGGTTCCTATGTGTTTCAGTTGGCTTATTTGAGGTCCAACTTATGCCCATAAACCTGTTCTGTTAGAAAAAGTACTCTATTTTAGATAATAAATGATGTAGCTATTCTTCGAACAGGACTTTCAAGTCCTGTTACCATTGTGCAGCTCCATGAATCAATCTCTGTCTATGGATATATCCCAAACCATGGTGCTCCCAGTCAGTCACTCTACCCTGAGACTTCCTATTCTTCCACTTCTTTCTTCAGATACATCCTGAAGCATCCTTGCTCTGCTGACACTGTTTAGCCGCATGACCTTGTTCAAGATACATAGATCCTGTGTGCCTCAATTTCCTCAACTATAAGATGGAAATAAGACAAAGAGTCTTCCTTATAAGGGTCACATGAGGATTCAACTTAAATGTGTCTACTATATAATATGCTCAATAAATTTAATTATTATTGCTATCTTTAATTCATGATCTTTAAAAAATTTGAAATCATTTTTTGCCTCCCAATTTTGAACATCGAGTTTGTCCCATAGTTAGTTGAATTTATCAAAAGCAGAACAACAGATTTGGGAATAAGGAAAAATGAATTTTTAAATTAAGTATTTATGTATTTATTTTATTTTGTAATGTATTTTTCAAATATGACTGACCACCTTCTGTGTTTCAGGCAATGTTCTGAATGCTGAGACTATAATGGCGAACAAAATCCACAAGGACTGCTCTCATGGAATTTTCTTCAAAATGTAGAAGAAGTTGTAGGCTAATTTGACTTCGGGAGTTTAAAAAAAATGATGCCCCCTTCTTGGAGTATTGGAGGACACAGCCTCATGAGTATACAACTTGGTAGGATGGCAGTGCCTTTCGATGAAAGGAATGATATCACTTCTTTCTCCAGATGTAACCCCATGCAAGGCATAGAAATTACCCCCTGGGACTCAGGCTGGGTGTTAACCCTTTAACATTCTCCATTGAATAATCCTGTTACAGTGGCCTTAAATTACCAACTGGGGCCAAAAAAATAAAGAAAGTTGGGCATGCCAATTTGGTTTCTAGGCAAGAGTAAGGCCAGAGAGGTACACTTTGGAGTTCTTAAAAACAGACACTATTTAAGTCATAGAACTGATGGATTGAGAGCATGGAACACATCTTAGCCTACTGTCACATTTAGAGGATCAACAGGAAAGGAGAAAAGGCCAGAGAGGGACATCCAGGAAAATGCCAGCAATAAAGAAGGGTTAGACCAGAAAGCAAAGTACAAGGAAAAGGTGCATAATGACGATGGAGCCCTGAGCCAGAACCAGGTTGGCACAACTTTAAATGTGTCGTAAGGAACCCAAGAACTACACTCAAGGCAGCAAAGGATTACTAAACACAGAGCTGCTATAATCCTGTATTCTTCTGTGTGATCTCTGAAAATCACGCTTTCAGAGTTGACAGTGGTTGAGATTTTGCCCCATTGATGAACTTAACTTTACAATTATTGAAATATGTAAAATTTTACCAGACAGGAGCCCTGCCTCTTTCTAGAGAACATCGGAGACTTGGAGGAGTGCATGTTTAAGGGCTGGAGTTTCGGTCTTCATAATAAAGACACACCTGCATGGATAAATGATGCAAGGAGCCTGTGATGAGGAGAACCACTGTAGTGAGTATCGACTAGAGTTCTTGAGAGGGACCCAAGAGTCAAGAGCTAGATTGAGCACATGTTAAAAAAGTTAAAAGTGGCATAAACAAAATCTAACAAGAGAAAGAGGTCCTGGTTCAGAACACGCCCTGGATAAAAGTTGGAACAGTTACCAGCTAGGAAGTAAAGCTTGAGTAAGATCTGGGAATAGCAGCCATGCCACGAACAGCTGTCTGATGTTGGGCAAGTTATATCACCTCTGTGCCCCTTAGCTTCCCTCCTTGTAAAATGCAGAGAATAATCACACCACACTCATAAGGATGCTGGGAGATGTCCATGGGCTAATGCACAGACGGCACTGAGAAGATGGTCTGACACACAGTGGACACTCCATATATGTTAGCTCTAAGTATTTTTTATTGTTGTGCTGCTTCTGTAAACCCAATGGTGTGTGGTCTGAAGAGCTAATTAGAGCAAGGAGAATTGAGAATGAGAAAAAATAATGTCAGGCTGGCTGAAAGGTGAGGGTTGAAGCACCATTTTAATCCGTATGTGTGTATACATATGCATGTGAAGACCAAAGATAAGCTCTTTCAGTAAAGCTCCTGGGTGTCTGTGATTGCCAACGGAATAATCATGGCTCTCTTCCTGAGCACCCCTCCTGTTGACTATTGAAGGGCTTCCGTGTACAGTATCAGGCGTCAAGTTTGGATGCAGAGAGAGTGAGACAAATGCATCGTCCTTTCCCAATGGAACGGTGCTAGGAAACAGGTGCAGAGAGAGTAGACAGTGCATTCTCCCAAGCCATCTCTTTGATGTGCTTGATACAGCCACCCTTTCTGTATTTGTTTACTGTGTGTTAACTGTAACTTTGCTTGTTTTCCCCCAGATGTTTGGACATCCAGTAATTAGCACATCCTCTACAACATATGTGTGGATGCTTTCTACCGAGCGAAAGGAGGGGCTGGATTCCAGCTGGAAAGAAACCGCAATTAAGAAAACACAGGCACACATACACACATAGATACACACACACACACACACACACACACACACCCCAAAACTGTCTTTAGGACAGCTTGAGAATGAGACAGGAAAACAAGGGGGAAACATGAGTCCTGAGGAGCAGAGACCCAGTGGGGCTCATTTGCAAGCTCACACATCATCAATAAATATTTAGCTAGAGTGTAACTCCAGTATCAAATTAACTTGGAAAAAAAAAAGTAGAAGTTAAAAAGTATTTTCAGAGTGAAAAAGGAAGGTCTTGACTCTCTCAAGTAAAGATGCCCCAAGTGAGACTCCTTAAAATGCGTTATTTTTCTTGACTTCCCTTTCGTCATTTTTGTACTGGTTGAGAAGTCATCAAAATAACTGGAAAATTCAGTATCAAAAGGGCAATGTTGGATTTTAAACAAACCAGCTACTTGGTTGAGAGCTTGTTAAGCTGTTTCAATTTTCCTTCCATGATAAACCTTCCTGAAGAGGCGCAGAACAGAAGGTAAAAGAAGTATTTGGATGTCTTTCCATGGGGACACACCCTGTGTCCCAGCCCATGCCTCCTACCATCTTTCCTGAAGATCTGACCTGCCACCATGGTCAGTCCCGTTAGATATGGTGTCATGGGTTCCTTTACAAAACAATGGTGCCAGCATCTCTTGCATCCTGAGTATCATGTAAAACTTGCATTATATTGCACCCACCTTTTGGGAACCGAAACCAATACAACATTGTAAAGCAATTCTATTCCAATAATAAAAAACTCTCAGTAAAGTCAAAAATCTATTTTAAAGCCAAACTTCCCTTTCTCTGGTCCTCGTGTTGCCTTTTTTATGGGCAAAGAGGTGATGACATGGACAAGGCCAACCAGCATGGCCCAGGGATATTCTTCCTCTAGCCCAAGAATATCCCTCTCTAGAAAATTAGTAACCTCTATAACATCTCATTCTCAAATCTCAGGAACTAACTTTTAATTTTTAGCAGGTAATTTCACATTTAAGCCAAAGCCATGATGTGAAACTATGATGAGTAAACGTAAACATGACTCCGGTTTCCCTCATAATTATTCATCATCATTTTAACACTATGCCTCTGCTTGTGTTTCTTAGAAGAGGCCAGCCAAATGCCCACTGAATCTTAACAAAGCCCACTGTGTACTGAAGATCTACTATACAGAGGTATGATAATCAAACAAACAAACCAAAGGAAAAGCTATTTTGTTGAAGATTTGTGAGTCAGACAAGAGGATGGGGGAATGTGACATTGTGCTGAGTTAACTATCACATCTAAATCCCCCAACAGTAGTGTGAATTTGGCATTATTATTTCTAGGGAAAGATAAGAAAGCTGAGGCTCAGAGGGATTAAGTTAGAGATCCAGGAGTGATATTTGTAGAGCTATTAGCACTGGTTGAGAGCATGGGGAATTTGAAAATGCAGGCTTAAGTTTTGGCTCTGCCAGCGAGAGAGCAATGGAGAAGGGGAAGGCTGGGGAGTCAGGCTGAGATGCCAGCCACATACATAGCGTGATATTAACAGAAGAGCACAAAGCCGGGGTCGGGGGGTGGAATAGTTCCATATGGAGGAAAGACACATGCAGACACAGTGACTTCAGAGTGCCAACCAGACCTCAGGTTCAGAAACCAAGCAAAGGAACTAAATAAATATACAGAGACCAAACTACATCAGGGTTAGCCCTGGAATTTACTCAAAATATAGGAGTCAGCTGGCCTCAAGGATGGAGGTGTAGGGTAAAAAGCAAATCTAGGAACCAACAGCCCATGCCTGAATCTGAAAGAATGTGATATAAAACTGGCCATTAATTCACTGGCCTAACTGGCCATTAATTCACACCTGTCTTCATCTTAACATAGGTGTGTGTGCACACACAAACACACTTTGTGTATTAGGCATTACTGTCCCCTCTATTGGAGAAGGCAATGGCACCCTACTCCAGTACTCTTGCCTGGAAAATCCCATGGACGGAGGAGCCTGGTAGGCTGCAGACCATAGGGTTGCGAAGAGTCGGACACGACTGAGCGACTTCACTTTCACTTTTCACTTTCATGCATTGGAGAAGGAAATGGCAACCCACTCCAGTGTTCTTGCCTGGAGAATCCCAGGGATGGGGGAGCCTGGTGGGCCACCGTCTATGGGGTCGCACAGAGTCGAACACGACTGAAGTGACTTTGCAGCAGCAGCAGTCCCCCTGTTATAAAGAAGGCAGAAAACCAGCATAAGTGTGTGACCTGGTACAATATAACACACCTAGACAGGGTGTCAACTGGAATTTGAGTTTACATATGGCAGACTCTAAATCCCATGCCCTTATTCATGCTGTCAGTTAGAGACTGGGGCCAAGCATGCTGAATCTCTAGAAAGAGGTGTCAGAGATCAGAAGAAACCCATAGAAATATGGACAAAATACATAAGTAGTTCATAGAAAAAGAAATCAAAATGGCCAAGGAACTATGAAAATGTGCTCAATCTTATTAGTCATGAGAAAATAAAATGAGTGTGACCTTAGTAGATTGACAAAAATTTTTGAATATTTGATAATAGCAAGGGTTAGTAAGCATAGAAGGATGTGGATAATCTTCTATACTGCTTGTATCATTCACCTGTTTTGGAGAACAGTCTGACAACGTCCATCAAAATTTTAAATGTAAAGAATTCCACGAAAAGAATTGTTGTGGAATTCAACAATTCCACATTTTGGTGGAATATTTACCCAAAGATGTGCACTTAGGTGCAAAGACACATGTGTAAAGACATTTGCTGCAGTTTTGCTTTCAATGGAAGAAACTAAATTTTAAAAAGTCAAAATGTCCAAATAGGGGAAATAGGTAAATCAAAATTTTGGTTGAATGTATGACAGCAGTTTTAAAATGAGTTCAGTTTATAAGTACTAATGTGTCAAAGTCTTTCAGCTATACTGATCAATTAAAAGAAAATCAAGTTTCAGAACAACACCTATATTTCCATAACCAAACAGAACTATTAAAAAAATCCATCAGATCAGATCAGATCAGTCGCTCAGTCTTGTCCGACTCTTTTCGACCCCATGAATTGCAGCACGCCAGGCCTCCCTGTCCATCACCAACTCCTGGAGTTCACTCAGACTCAGGTCCATCGAGTCAGTGATGCCATCCAGCCATCTCATCCTCTGTCTTCCCCTTCTCCTCCTGCCCCCAATCCCTCCCAGCATCAGGGTCTTTTCCAGTGAGTCAACTTTTTGCATGAGGTGGCCAAAGTACTGGAGTTTCAGCTTTAGCATCAGTCCTTCCAAAGAAATCCCAGGGCTGATCTCCTTCAGAATGAACTGGTTGGATCTCCTTGCAGTCCAAGGGACTCTCAAGAGTCTTCTCCAACACCACAGTTCAAAAGCATCAATTCTTTGGCGCTCAGCCTTCTTCACAGTCCAACTCTCACATCCATACATGACCACAGGAAAAACCATAGCCTTGACTAGACGAACCTTTGTTGGAAAAATAATGTCTCTGCTTTTGAATATGCTATCTAGGTTGGTCATAACTTTCCTTCCAAGGAGTAAGTGTCTTTTAATTTCATGGCTGCAGTCACCATCTGCAATGATTTTGGAGCCCCAAAAAATAAAGTCTGACACTGTTTCCACTGTTTCCCCATCTATTTGCCGTAAAGTGATGGGACCGGATGCCATGATCTTAGTTTTCTGAATGTTGAGCTTTAAGCCAACTTTTTCACTCTCTGCTTTGTAGTTCCTCTTCACTTTCTGCCATAAGGGTGGTGTCATCTGCATATCTGAGGTTATTGATATTTCTCCCAGCAATCTTGATTCCAGCTTGTGCTTCTTCCAGCCCAGCGTTTCTCATGATGTACTCTGCATAGAAGTTAAATAAACAGAGTGACAATATACAGCCTTAACGAACTCCTTTCCCTATTGGGAAACAGTCTGTTGTTCCATGTCCAGTTCTAACTGTTTCTTCCTGACCTGCATACAAATTTCTCAAGAGGGAGATCAGGTGGTCTGGTATTCCCATCTCTTTCAGAATTTTCCACAGTTGATTGTGATCCACACAGTCAAAGGCTTTGGCATAGTCAATAAAGCAGAAATAGATGTTTTTCTGGAACTCTCTTGCTTTTTCGATGATCCAGCAGATGTTGGCAATTTGATCTCTGGTTCCTCTGCCTTTTCTAAAACCACCTTGAACATCAGGAAGTTCACGGTTCACATATTGCTGAAGCCTGGCTTGAAGAATTTTGAGCATTACTTTATTAGTGTGTGAGATGAGTGCAATTGTGTGGTAGTTTGAGCATTCTTTGGCATTGCCTTTCTTTTGGATTGGAATGAAAACTGACCTTTTCCAGTCCTGTGGCCACTGCTGAGTTTTCCAAATTTGCTGGCATATTGAGTGCAGCAGTTTCACAGCATCATCTTTCAGGATTTGGAATAGCTCAACACTGTTACATATAAATACATATGTACAAGCTGTGCACACTCAGTTGACAAGTCATGTCCAGTTCTTTGTGACCCTGTGGACTGTAGCCGACCAGGCTCCTCTGTCCATGGGATTCTCCAGACAAGAATACTGGAGTGGGTTGTCACATCCTCCTCCAGGGGATCTTCCTGACCCAGGGGTCAAACCTGTGTCTCTTATGTCTCCTGCTTTGGCAGGTAGATTCTTTACCACTGGGGCTACCTGGGAAGAGCCCTGAATTGTCCTAGACTCAAGAGCAAAAAAAAAAAAAAAGGAAGGCAGTTACAATTCCCAACACCTTGCTACAGGCTGAAGGTTGTTCCTAGAATCAGGTAGGAAACCCAACTGGGATAGAACGGTGCTTCTTGATCTGTTTAACCATTTCATCCCTTCTTTTTCCCCTGGTGGCAGTGGAGGCAGTGCGAGGAATATCTTTGATTCTGAGAGCACATCTAACTTATATCAAGAGAGTGGACTGACATCAGGAGAGGAGAACCATAGTTTTCTGAGGTCACATCATTCTTCAGAATTATCTTAAGGCCTGAGGAAATGGCAGAAGGGCACCAAGAAGATGACCTCAGTTTGGTCTCCCTGTAAAGGGTATTTCAGGACTGGGGTTAACAGAGGGTGTTTGGATCACAGAAAGTCCCCAGGACTGTCATTCCATAGGCATCTTGAAATTACACTCTTGAGCTTAGAACACAGAATACTGCTTCCTGTCTTTGTTGGAACTCAGAGTGAGGGTGATCAACAGGCTGTCCCCCTTCTTGGTTCCTGAAGAGTAAAGGGATGGACTATAAGTGAGCTGGGACGTCTGCACAAATATCTGAGAGACACTGTTTGCACAAGTGGAGAAAAGAGAAGTAGAACCTGCCTCATCGCTTGTCCACGCAATGAAGTCTGTACTTTCACGATGATTAAGTGGCCCTGGAAATGAACATCCGTGGAACTAGAAACAGTTTCACGCAGCCTTAGAAAGAAGCACAGGCAGAAGAAAAGAGACACAGGGGACCCTGTCTCCTCGCTGTGATGATTCAGAGATGCAGGGTCCACCAGCCAGAGTGGTCCAGGCCTCCTCTGTTCTGTGTCATTAGACCTGCTGGCAGCTACTAGACAAGGAACAGGGGGCAGCACCCCAACACACCTCTTTGAAGACAAAAACCAATTGCCTCAAAATGACAGGAAATGATTAGTCATGTTAATTAAAAATAATTTCATTCTCACTCCTAGAAAGGTCAGGCTGTCAGCTCTATGGAAAATTGAGCCTTCATGCCTTTTCGTTTGATTTCTTATTCAAAGTCTAATTAGCTGCAATTCGTTGTTAAAAGTGATCATTTCTCTTTTTTTGATAACGTAGTTGCTTTTGATCGTGTTGCCTTCATTATCATGGCAGCATTATCCTTAAGTCTGTCACATGAGGGTGTTTTTACTCTTCTGAACTAATGATATAAGGAGCTGAGGCTTCTTCAAGTGGATCAAATCCAGAAAGATTTCAAGATGTTTGCAGTGGAACGCACAAGACAATTGTTTCTGTCTGGATTACACGTTCTTTATGCTTTAAAAAAAAAAAAAAAAGGACTTCTATGATGGCTCAGTGGTTAAAACTTCAAGGCAAGGTGCATAGGTTCGATCCCTGGTCATGGAACTAAGATCCTGCATTCCACACAGTGTGACCTAAAAAAAGCAGGGGGGTGGGGGGTTAGCAAACAAAATAAAATGAAGACCCTTAGATGATCAGAGAGTTCCATGTTCAAGCCCAGTTCTGTCACTTATAATCTGTATGACCACTTTCCCTCTAAAATTGTTAAAGGCCCCTGTTTCAAACCAGAGTTCTAATGCCTATGTCATCATTGTCAGGGGGGAAAAAAATTATCACGCCTCAAATGCTGGCCTTGAGGAGTTTGTCAAAAATGTTAGTGAAGAGAACCCCATTTGAGAGAGAAAGAATCTATTTTCTCTTAACTAACATAAAGTCTAAATGAGAGTCTTGAAACAACCGATACTTGAGCTTTAAAATTCACAGCGTTCTTTTACATGCATTACATTACTGAACTTCCTGCTAGCTGATGACACACGTCATCTTTGGAGAAATGAAGTGACTTGTCCAGAGGAGTGAATGGTAAAGCCAGGCCAAAAATCCTAATGGTTTGCTCTAAACTGATTTTTAAGATGTTAGCACCCTCTTCAACACACGGCCCCCCTAAGGAGTGTTGGTTGCCCATGGTAACAGACCACAGGCTGGAAGCACAATCGCCTTTAGCATTCACCGGTGTTTTCTATGTTCTGTTCGGGGATCTGAGAACAAACCTCTTTATGTTAACAAGGGCTTGGAACAAAGGCCTCATCGCAAATAACCACCCACCAAAACACGCAAATAATCCGGGAGCCAAATAATACATCATTCAATCCTGGTCTTCAGTGTCAGGTAGGAGGAATTTGGGAAGGCTTAACTCTTGCTACGTTTTAACCCTGAACTATTCCCATCTGAGAAAATAGGAGAAATAAGAATGGAATTCTGCATCTAACGTGGTCGCACTTGGTCTGTATCGATGCGATTATTCTGTGGAAGTACACACATTGCTATTTAATGCAAACTTGAAAGAAAATAAAAGCGAATAAAAGAGCACAGTTTTGATTCGATACAAAAGACAGCATGTCTTAATAGCACCCGTCAACAGGGAAAGTCCATTCAATAATGCCAGCCAGGGGAGGAACCACTTAGGAAAGCAGCAGCCTGATGGATTAAAAAGTCTTTTTGTCAAATATAAAGGTCACTGAGGCAGTAAACTCCTGAAAGGGAAAGACAATGCATTTCACGCATGAGAAGCTCAGCCTGAAACAAGACACGTTGACCATACGAATGGATAATCCTGTCTGAGTGGAAATAGACGCAGAGACATTATTTGCAGACTTAATGGCATAAAAAGGCAACATCACAGAGATCAGGCAAGTTCATGACCGACCGAGATGTCACTTCCAGACAAGTATCCTTGGG
This sequence comes from Bos grunniens, assembly GCF_055505025.1. Lineage (NCBI taxonomy): Eukaryota > Metazoa > Chordata > Mammalia > Artiodactyla > Bovidae > Bos > Bos grunniens. The sequence goes on along the minus strand of NC_141185.1, from coordinate 52,166,031 downwards.
AATCTCTGAAATCTTGGTAATCTTCTAGAAGACCCTGCTCGAGGCTAGGACCTAGACCTTCTGGTTGCTAGGTGCACAGAGAGGTTAAAAGCCCATAGGACAGGCACTTTCCTGACTCACAGAGAAAACTCCTTCCCTCCACTTCCTTAGTGGGAAATGTCAGTTCTGGGATATGTCCTCCTGCTGAATACACCCCTATGTCGCTCTGGGCAGTGATCTCATTAGTGGAGTAAAGCGGAATGGGCTGCTGATGTTCACGTGAACGAATAGCCTTCCCTGGGTATACAACGCAGGCCAGCAGAATAATCTTTTGGAGGAACTTACTTGTCCATTAATTCACTCTCCCAAGACACTCCCCCTGTGCCAACTCATCAGAGCCAACTGTGTACAGTAATCATGTAGGTTGAGTAAGGGAATAGGGCTCCAGAAGGAAAACCCATCACTGCCACATTGCTGATAGAGGGTCCCAGGGCCCGATTCCCTCCCCTGGACTATTACAACAAGATCCTTATAATCCTCTAGCTTTAGAAATTTTCTATTCAGAGTAGTCTTTGGAGAAGTTGTGCTGCAAAGCTCAGCTAAGTAAATTGTTTCCAACTGGGCCATATATTTTGAAGCTATATCCTTTGCACCTCCTCCCAGTCTGCTCACTTCTGCCTTGGTACCACTGAATTCCATTCAATCCGAGCTGTCCTCAGCGATGGAGGGGGTTTTCCAGGTGGTCATGTATGGGTGTGCACGTTATACAATGCTGAAACTCGACTATACAGTGTTCCATCTCCCCCAGGAAATATCTTGAGATGAGAATATCAACTTGGCTGGACTAAAGAAAGCTGGATTCTTCTCAGAGGGTAAAGAATTCATCTGCAACACAGGAGACTGGGGTTCGATCCCAGGGTCAGGAAGATCCCCTGAAGAAGGAAATGGCAACCCACTCCTGTATTCTGGCCTGGAGAATTCCATGGACAGAGGAGTCTGGTAGGCTACCATCCATGGGGCTGCAAAGAGTCAGGCATGACTGAGCATGCACTCAAGCAAGCACATACTACACCGAGCCCTGTGGGGGTGTGGAATGAAGCCATAGCTTCTGACTTTGCCAAACAAAACAGAAATGCATGCAAGGCCTATACCTCCTCATCTGGTCTAATTTATCAACATTTCATTTGTTTGTTTGTTTTTTAAAAGATTGGCAGAAAAAAATTATTTCAGACTTTGATACTTGAAACATAATTGGTAGGAAATTTTTTGTGACATACCTCACAAGTCCCTGAATACAAAACTTGGACATCGAGAATGTGTGGTTCTTAAAAAGGGACTTACAGCAGATCCAGACTGACAGTTTGATTTCAATTATATGAGGTACCTGCTGCTGCTGCTGCTAAGTTGCTTCAGTCGTGTCTGACTCTCTGCAACCCCAGAGACGGCACCCCAACAGGCTCCCCTGTCCCTGGGATTCTCCAGGCAAGAACACTGGAGTGGGTTGCCATTTCCTTCTCCAATGCATGAAAGTGAAAAGTGAAAGTGAAGTCGCTCAGTCGTGTCTGACTCTTAGCGACCCCATGGACTGCAGCCTACCAGGCTCCTCCGTCCATGGGATTTTTCCAGGCAAGAGTACTGGAGTGGGGTGCCATCGCCTTCTCCGATGAGGTACCTAGAACAGTCAAATTCATAGTCAGAAAATACATTAGTAGAAGATAAGGGCCTGGGGTAAGGGTAGGGAGGGGGAATGGGGAAAGTGAAAGTGTTAGTCCTCCTTAGTTCTTAGACATGTCCGAATCTTTGCGATCCCTTGGACTGTAGCCCACCAGGCTCCTTTGTCCATGGGATTCTCCAGGAAATAATATGGGAGTGGATAGCTGTTCCCTTCTCCAGGGAATCTTCCTGACCCAAGGATTGAACCCAGGTCTCCTGCACTGCAGGCAGATTCTTTACCATCTGAGCCACCAGCGAAGCCCAGACTTAGTGTTTAATGGGGATGGAGTTTCAGTTTAGAAGATGAAAAATTCAGGAGATGGATGATGGTGAGAGTTGCACAACAATATGAATGTACTTAGTACCACTGAAATGTACAGTTAAATATGCTTAAAATAGTATGTTTTATATTATGTGACTTTTACCACAATAAAAAAAAAATTAAGTGACCTTTCAAACCCTGCTCTCAAGCCCCTGGCTGCCTTGATAGCCCCTCTTGGTTGACTGGGGTCCTAGCTTCTTTAAGCAGAAGTGACCTTCATGGGTTGTCACTTCCAGGAAGCTGTCAGTTAAATATCATTTCTGGTAAAATAAGTTCAGGGACCTGTGCTCTTAACTCAGAGTAACAGGACTCAGAGGCAGGAAGCTTCACAGAGAAAGGGACTTAGAAAGAAACAGATTTGATTTGAATGAAGTTAAAGCCAAGGAGAGGGGAGGGGCTTTCCAGGTGGCCAATACAGGAAATACAAGAGATTCGGGTTCAATCCCTGGGTTCAGAAGCTCCTGTGAAGCAGGAAATGGATACCCACTCCAGTATTCTTGCCTGGAGAATCACATGGACAGAGGAGCCTGGCAAGCTACAGTCCATAGGGTTGCAAATAGTTGGATATGACTGAAGTGAGCTAGCATGCATGCATAGTTAATGTTAAAAATACATTCCAAAATGCATTAGGTGCTGCAGACAAATACTGTTAAATTCTTTTATGAGATACCTAGAATAGTCAAAGTCATGGAGTCCAAAAGTACATTGGTAGATGCCAGGAGCCAGAGGGGTAGGGTTAAAGGAGTGAGTCGGGGGAATGGGGACTTAGTGTTTAATGAGGACACAGTTCATTTCAGGAAGGTGAAAAAATTCAGGAGACAGATGATGGTGAGAATTGTACAACATGTGAATGTCCTTAGTGCCACTGAACTGTACAGTTAAATATGGTTAAGATAGCATGTTTTTTTAATCATTATGTGACTTCTACTACAATTAAAAAACATGTTAAATCAATCAATCAATCACATATATATTTAAATCAGAAGGGAACTTAAGAAAATGCATAACCTGGGTGATGAAAATGTTTTAAAGCAAACAGAGAACTTGGGGACCCAGAATTAGTGACATACAAGAAGCAATGCCACTTCTGGCTGGAAGAGCAAAGGGAAGAGTTGTAAGCTGTATTCCAGAGCCAGCATCTAAGACCACCCAGAAAGGGGCTGAATCCCTGAGAGACTGGACAAGAGGTGGCTGCTGCTAATGGAGTTTCTCAGGCCATAGAGCAGGGTCTTCCCCCTTCTCCCACGCTCCTAGGCCTTCAGACTTCCCAGGTGGGCAGAAGAGTGTAGCAAATGCAGTAGTGGTAGGAGATGAGGTTCAGGCAACAAAGCAGGGAAAAGCCAGAAACAGGTTTCAAAGTAACCTTCGACAGACATTGATGAATTCTAGAAACACAGGGTGAAAGAAACAGGTAAGCCCAGCCTGACTCTTGTAGCAGGCACAGGTGATCAAGGCAAGATGTTTCTCCTTGAAGAGGAAGAGATGGAGGTGTGGGGTCTGGGGAGATGAATGGCTGAAGAGCTTCACTTTCCATCCAGCCCCTCTCAGAGGATCTTCCTTGTCATGATACTTCCCATGAGAGTTTTATCTAGGATTCTGCTGGGAGATGAGTGGGATTTCATCTTTCAGGGATCTCTATGGATGTGTGTGTGTGTGTGTGTGTGTGTGTTTGGGTCTTACCACCCACCTGCTTCCTTGACAGCTTCTTTCTTTAGATATGTTAAAGACATTGATTAGTGGGCTGTCAAGGTCACCTCAGCTTTTAGCTTCTGTCTCCATCCTAACCTTGCAGGTTGTATTGGTCAAACTCTTGCAGAAGAGCTCTCCTTCTATGACCCCTCTGAGTCCAGTGTCATCTCATTGATTCCAACAGAAAATTTGGGGAAAATAACCAACTGAGCAGGACAGAAAAGGAATGGGAAGAGAAGATGGTTAGAACTAACACAAATGGATTTTTAAAATTTATTTTTATTGAGATCTGATTGACATATGCATGCTAAGTCGCTTCAGTTGTGTCTGACATTTTGAAATGCTAAGGACTGTAAGGACTGTAGCTTATACTGAAATGGATTAACATATAACATTGTATAAATTTAAGGTTTCCTATATATTGATTTGATATATATTTTATGTTGCAATATGATTACACTGTAGTGTTCATTAAAATCTGTATAATGTCACTTAATTATCATCTTTTTGTGACAAGAATAATTAAGATCTAGTCTCTTAGCAACCCTGAATTATATAATACATGATTATTGACTATTATCACTGTGCTGGGCATTAGACACTCTGAACTTATGATCTTCTAGTTTCAAATTAACACCCTTTGACCTACATCTCCCCAGTCCCTGGTAACCACCATTCTACTCTGTTTCTTTGAGCTCAGCTTTTTAAAATCCCACATATAAGTTGTATCATATAGTATTTGTCTTTCTCTGTCTGACTTATTTCACTTAACATAATGCCCTCAAGATTCATCGATATTGCATCAAGTGACAAAATTCCCTTCTTTCTCTGGGCTGAATAATATTTCACATTTTATACACATACCAAACTTTCTTTATCCAGTCATTCATTGACAGGCACTTGTGCTGTTTCCATATCATGGCTGTCACAAATAAGGATGCAATAAACATTGAAGAGCAGGATATACTGTTTCATTCCTTTGTATATAAACCAAGAAATGGGGTCAGTGGATCATATGGTGAAAGTGAAAGTGAAGTCATATCTGACTCTTTGCGACCCCATGGACTGTAGCCTACCAGGCTTCTCCGTCCATGGGATTCTCCAGGCAAGAATACTGGAGTGGGTTGCCATTTCCTTCTCCAGGGGATCTTCCTGACACAGGGATCGAACCTGGGTCTCCCGCATTGTAGGCAGATGCTTTACCGTCTGAGTTACCAAGGATCATATGGTAGATCTTTTAATATTTTGAGGAGTCTCCAAACTGTTTTCCCTAATGGTACCAATTTACATTCCCATCAACAGTGAACGTGCTAAGTCACTTCAGTTGTGCCTGCCTCTTTGCAACTCTATGGACCGTAGCCTGCCAGGCTTCTCTGCCCACAGTATTGTCCAGGCAAGAATACTGCAGGGAGTTGCCATGCCCTTCTCCAGGGGATCTTCCCAACCCAAGGATCAAACCCACATCTCATGTCTCTTGCATTGGCAGGCAGGTTCTTTACCACTAGCACCATCTGGACAACAGTGCACAAGGGTTCTCTTTTTCCCACATTCTCACCAACACTTGTTATATCTTTCTTCTTGAAAACAGCCTTTCTAATAGATATAAATTAATCTATTTTACAAGTTTTTTTTAATAAGTCTTTAAAGAATATGTTAGGACAACTAATTTTTGCAATTTAGTTTTATTTTGTAATTGAATTAACAATTTGTTAGATTGGACAGATTCTTTATTCATTGTGTTAACACAATGTGGACATAACTGGAAAGCTTATCTTTCTTGGCTCACGCATAAATAACTGGCATGAGGAACACAATGAACTGTGCCATTCTCAGTTAGAATGTATCTTTGCCAGCTTTGTGACTTTTAGAGTCTTTGGTGAATTGCACATCTGTATTCATATATCTTGGAAATGCATTTCCTAAACCTAATGAAATACTGGAAGATGACCAATATTTCCTTTTATTTGCCATGGGAGCTTACTAAGGAAGGGACATGAGGCAAAATGGAGTGAATAAAATGAAAAGAATAAGAGACAAAGCTGTGTGTGTGTGTGTGTGTGTGTGTGTGTTTGCGCGCGTGCGTGCACATGCTGCTAAAATTGATTCATATTCAGATACGCCTATGTTCCTTTATGCACATCTAAGTGTGATTTGCAGGGAGGGTATCATTTCATCCTAAGAACTAGTTTTTCATCCCAAAGGCAAAGAGCATATATTTCCTCGGCTTAGAAGATGAACCGGAGAAGGCAATGGCATCCCACTCCAGTACTCTTGCCTGGAAAATCCCATGGATGGAGGAGCCTGGTGGGCTGCAGTCCATGGGGTCGCTAAGAGTCAGACACGACTGAGCGACTTCACTTTCTCTTTTCACTTTCGTGCATTGGAGAAGGAAATGGCAACCCACTCCAGTGTTCTAGCCTGGAGAATCCCAGGGATGGGGGAGGCTGGTGGGCTGCCGTCTGTGGGGTCACAAGAGTCAAACACGGCTGAAGTGACTTAGCAGCAGCAGCAGCAGCAGAAGATGAACACTGTTGTAGGTCCCTCTTAGACATCAGTACACCTAACAGTATGATTGAGTACCTGGATGCAAGCTGGCCTGGCTCCACCAAAATAATGGAAAAATTTCTTCTCAATCATCTCCAAACCACAGGTCTAAAAATTAGGCCACAAGTCTTTTCAGAAAGATATCTCCCTCAATGTTATTTATGTGAATATGTACACGTGTAGGTATTTGCATGTATGACTACGTATATTCTCTAAAAATGAAAAATAGCTTCAGCAGAAACCTTACATTTGCTATGCCTACTGCTGCTGCTAAATTGCTTCAGCTGTGTCTGACTCTTTGCAACCCCAAGGACTATAGCCTGCCAGGCTCCTCTGTCTATGGGATTCTCCAGGAAAGGCTACTGTGGAGGATTGCCATGCTATGCCTACTTCAATAAAATTCAGGAAATAGAATGGCCCAGAAAAGGAACACAAACTCACCTCCATTGCCAGTTTAATATTTGAAACATCTTCCAAATTATGTTTTTTTAGTATTTATTTGGCTGTGCCTGGTCTTAGTTGCAACACTGGGCATCTTTAATTACGGCATGAGAAGTCTTCGTTGCAGCATGTAGGATCTAGTTCCCTGACCAGGGATAGAACCCAGACCTCCTGCACTGGAAGCATGGAAGTCTTAGCGACTAGACCACCAGCGAGGTCCCTCAAGTCATCTTCTAACATTAGGGTGCTCAGGTGGGTTTCCTTTCTGCTGTCCCAGATAAAGAACAAGTCTCTCTTAGCTTAATTCTCCTAGTTGCTTGTATCATAAACAATATAGTGAGTCCCCTACATACAAACTTTCGAGTTGCAAAATTTCAAAGGTGCACACACATGTTCCAAGAGTGTCAAGTGTACATGAAATGGTAGCTTGCCCTCTGTCTCCTATTGCTGACAACCCTTCAGCTCTACCATCCTCTATCACCTCCTCTCCCAGCTCTAGTTGGTAACTCTTGTTGCCTGTTCACTCGATACCAGCCTTTATATGCCATAGTGTACTTACTACTGTACTTTTCAAGGTACTGTATAGTAGGATTAAAAATGTTTTAATTTTTGTTTGTTTTTTAATGTATTATTTGTGTGAAAAGTATTATAGACCTGTTATAGTACAGTACTATATGGCTGACTGCATTAGTTGGGTACCTAGGCTAGCTTTGCCGGGCTTATCAAATTGGACTCATGAATGCGCTCTCTGAACGGAACTCACTCATATGTAGGGGACTTACTGTAGAAGGAATAGAACTCACGTGCTCCTTCCACTTTCCTCCTAATTCAACAACAACAACAAAACAACTTGCAACTATACTTAAGGAAGCAAAACAAACCTGGCCCTGGTAAGTGGGTAAAAGCAGCCCAATACTCCATCTTGGTGTTCTGTGTGTTTGAAGAGTTTCACGAGGATCTTGTTTATAATCCCATTGAAAATAAAGTGCTCGAAAAATAAAAGCTGTTTAGTCTTTTCAAGCTCACTGTCCTTTGTTCGTGGTACATTAATGGAGCAATTTTTTAAATAATGACTTTTTTTTTTTCTTCCGTGTGAAAGATGCTTTCTGAAACCAAAAGTGGGTTCTTTATTTTCGAGCCTGGCATTCACATTCATTAGAACTAGTTGCATCCAAGTAGTAGACGTTTATTTGTTCAGCTGGAAATGGACATTAACATTTTAAGAGGATGATGCATAAGCTTTTAGAGATAATATTCTCCCTGCCCTATTCTGTTGATGTTTTCTGAGAAAATGCAAGAAGAAACATTTTTTCCCCTAAGAAATGATGAGTTTATAAAAACCTGTTTATCACCAGGGTGTAATTTTTGCACCCTCCTCTCTCATTTTAAAAAAAATCAAAATTTGGGGAATAAATGAAAGGTTTGCACATATGGGAGATGCTCAGAGTTAAGTATGCATCAAGCTCGGATCAACAGTCTCTGCTTATGTAAACAGACAGCTCTGCTCCATCCTGGGTGGTAGGTAACTGGGATGGCTAAGTTCCACCACACTCTAGATTTCTTCTTTCCTCCTTTTAGCATTAAATGTCCCTACTCTTAACTTCTCAAACATTTCCTCTGCCAATGTTTCCGCTTCTCCCCCACATCATCACTTTCTCCTCTCATCTGCCTTCTGGATAACTCCCATCAACCTCCTGCATTTTATTGTAAGCTTGCCTCATCCAAGGACCCGTGTTCTTCCCCATCCAAACCATTGCTTCATTTCTCTTCTCTTTTAGTAGCCAGGCTTCTGTAGGGTTGTTTATACAGGCTGTCTCCAACTCTTCCTTTCCCACTCTTTTCAATGCCTCCTCATCTGACTTCAGTCCCTACCACTCCATAAAACCTTCTCTTCCCAAGGACACCAAAGAGCTCCATCTGGCCAAAGGCTGCAATCAGTTCTCCTTTTTCATTTTATCCCACTTGGCTGGGCCAACAGAAGTCAACCAACCGTTCCTCCCTGTTGGTGAGCAAGACAAAATTCCTCCGCTGTGAAGACAGAGGACAGAGGACCCCCAACAATGCCCATTACTCTTGACTTTGATGCTTACCCAAACCCCCTTGCTCTCAAGGTCCAGACAACAATATGGAAAATGCTGTTCAGTCTTAACCTGTACTCGGTTGTAACTTAGAAAGATGAGAAATTGTGCAGGTGTTATTTTGTAAGACTTTGTATGTGAAACTGTATCTCCCAGTACCAAGCTGCCTTTGGGCCAGCGTCCTGTTGGATAGCCCAAGTAGTTACCTTTGTGTATGACAAAGAAAGCCAATGTAACCAACTTATTTTCTTATAATCCTGGAATTTTACTCCTATCTTATGTACTGGAGGGAAAAAAATAGAAACTCTTCAAAGTACATCTTATCCTTGAAATATCTTTATCCTTCAGCTTTTACCCCTGTAGAGTCTCCTACAAAGGCTACTCCAGAAATGAATTCTGGTCACTTATTACAGACCAGTTGCTCTGTTTCTTTGCTAATTTTATGGATTTAAGTTAATTTATTAATGAAACAGATGGAGTTGTGGGTGTTTGAAGGTCCTTTGCGGAGAGCAATAGGGAATAAACCAATTCATCAGCTCTTAGCAGCAAACCATCTGAGGGCTTAATTGAGAATTGTCTTTGGAACTTAGAGTTGTCATTTCATTAGGGTATGTTTTCACAGTGTGTTAATTGTCCCTTGGGGAACTCATTCTCTTGTCACTTTTCTTTCTTCGCTTCTGTCAGCTTCCCTCCCACTTACAGCTCGCCAGTAGTGCCTACCTGACGTTTCCACTTGTCATCTACCTGTCCATCCACCTATGGATTTCTATCCTGCAGAGCATCAGGAAAAGTTGACACTTATGCAGCAGAGCCAAATTAGCATCAACAGTTAGCAAACACAGGACACTGCAACTTCTTTGGACTCAGCGATTTGCTCCCCTTAGAAGGAATCCGTATGTTGTACATTATATCCCCAATACTTATTTATCTTGGGCTTCCCGGGCGGCTCACTGGTGAAGAATCCACCTGCTAAGGCAGGAGATGCAGGAGACGTAGGTTCAATCCCTGGGTCTGGAAGACCCCCTGGACAAGGAAATGGCAACCCACTCCAGTATTCTTTCTGGGATAATCCCATGGACAGAGAAGCCTGGTGGGCTACAGTCCGTGGGTTCACAAAAAGTTGGAGACAACTAACCATGCACACACATTTATCTTAGAACTAGAAATCTGTAACTTTAAACTTTTTTTTTTTTTCATATTGGGGTAGAGTTGATTGTAGTTAACACTCCTGTATGGTATGTAGAAAAGTTCTTAAGAGAGCAAATCCTAAGAGTTCTCATCACAAGGAAAAAAACATTTTTCTATTTTCATGTCTTCTTTCTTTCCTTGCTATTTTATCTGTATGAGATGATGAATGTTAACTGGACCTGTTTCTATAACCATTTCACCATATATTTAAACCAAACCATAACAATGTATGACTTAGACAGTCATGTATGTCAATTATTTCTCAACAAAACTGAAGAAAATAAAAAGAAAAACAGATAAAAAACTTAAAAAAAAAAAAAGGATCAGCCAAGAGTCAACAAGCAGAAACACCAAAATGAATTGCATTGTCCTGTCTCAAGAATCTAGAGTTTGGGAGACCAGAGGAATATAGGCCCCAGGGCATATGTGAAAACTCAAAGCCTGGGGCATTTCCCTTCTAGAGGAGTCTTTATTTTCCTACAGCCAGTGCCCAAGGGATCCTTTTAAACACATCCCTGGAACAATAGACTTCTGCTCTTGATCGATTGCCAGTGGCACTTCTCCTCCATAAAGGATTCACAATCCAACACAGCCAGCTGTGAAGTCTATTTAGCCACAGTGTGAAAACTTTCAGCCTTCAGACTAGCAGCTGGTAGGTCCATGGGTGCCCAGCTCTATGAGTCAGTGCAGCCTTGCATGAATGTATTCACACTCCATTGATGAGGATTAAGAGAGGATAAAGAGACACCCAGGTTCCCAGACCTCCTCAGTTCCATTCACAGTTATCAAAGGGGAGCCGTGAACACTGAGTAAATCCACCACTCCCCCCCCCCCCCCCGATTCCAGTATTCTTGCCCGGAAAATTCCATGGACAGAGGATCCTGGTGGGCTACAGTCCACGGGGTCGTAAAGAGTCAGACACGACTGAGCACACACACATGCACACCATGAGCACACCAGGATCAAGACTGTTCTGGGTGCTGATAAACTAAGAGTACCTCTGTGTCTCCATCCATGGAGATCTGAGAATCTAGCCTACAAACCTATCTGCTCCTAATATTCACTACCACCTACATGATGGATTCATCCATTAAGATTAATCTCTTGTTTCCCTATGCTCCTATTTCTGTTTACAATTAAATTACAGGTCACTCTCACTCCTTCCTTCTAATCTCCATAAAGCTCTGCATCCCCTTATTCTCTTCCCTGCTTCTACTACTCCCCAACTTCTGAAACCTTCCCCCATAATCTTTAGAATTCTCAGTCCCTTGACAGCTCAATCTTCTCCAATAATCCAAAATTTATATTTCCAACATGAGCTTCTCAAACTTCAAACTCCTGCAGCTACTTTTCTATGTCTTCATTAAGACTTCCAACACATTTCAAAGTTAACATGTGCTCCTCGTATTCTCCTATTGCACACCTGCTGCACCCCAATCCCCTCATCTCATTCATTCCTCTTTAGGTCAAATCCCTTGCATCCACTGCTGATACTTCCTTTGGTCTCATATCCCATATCTATGCTATTATTCCAACACACCCAGCAGATTTCCATGCTAATGTCTTGGCTCTGCCAGTTTGTTCTGCTTAGAAAGCTTTTCTCCCACTGTGCCTTCTCTGCTAAACAATACCTTCTTAGTGACTTCCTTGTTATGAACTGTGTGGCATCTCCTCAAAAACTCACTGTTTCCTTCCCTGGTCAATTTACAACATCCAGGATATGGACGCAACCTAAATGTCCATCAACAGATGAATGGATAAAAGAGATGTGGTACATATCTGCAACGGAATATTACTCGGCCATTAAAATGAACAAAATTGGGTCATTTGTAGTGATGAGGCTGAACCTAGAGTATATCATACGGAGTGAAGTCAGAAGGAGAAAAACAAATATCATACATTAACACATATATATGGAATCTAGAAAAATGGTACAGATGAAGCTATTTGCAGGGCAGAAATAGAGATGCAGACATAGATAACAGACGTGTGGACATATGGGGGAAGGAGATGCTGGGAGGAATTGAGAGAGTAACATTGACATAAATACACGGCCATGTGTAAAATAGATAGCTAGTGGGAAGCTGTTATATAGCACAGAAGTTCAGCCTGGTGCTAGGTAATGCCTTAGAGAGGTGGGATGGGGTGGGAGTGAGGCTTAACAGGGAGGGGATCTATATATACATGTAACTGATTCACTTCATTGTACAGCAGAAATTAGCACAACACTATAAAACAAGTGTACTCCAATTAAAAATAGACATATAGCATACACTTATATATTTAGTATCATTACAGGCATTAACTCATATAAACTTCAAATGTCTCTATGAGATAGAAAGTCCCATTCTACAGACGAGAAAATGGAGGTACTGAGAAGTTAATAACTTGTCCAAGCTCGCACAGCTGGCAAGACACAGAGTTGATATTGAAATTAAGGAATTTGACTCCAGAATCCATACATATTCATTACAACGTGCTTTCTTTCCAAAGGATTTATAACCTTCTGGCATGCTTCATTTATTGACTGCCTGGCTCCCTCCTCTAGAATGTTAGCTTTATGAGAGTATATGCATGCTTGCAAAGTTACTTCAGTTGTGTCTGACTCTTTGGGGCGCTATGGACAGTAGCCCGCCAGACTCCTCTGTCCATGGGATTATCCAGCCATGAATATTTCAGTGGGTTTCCATGCCCTCGCATCCAGGTGATCTTTCCAACCCAGGGATCAAACCAGCATCTCTTTAAACCAGTAGATCAAACCAGTGGGTTCTTTACCACTAGCCACCTGGGAAGCCCAGCTTTATTATTTCAATAGGGATTTTTAATACTTTTGTCACTGCTATGCTCCCAGAACTCACAACAGCCTCTAAGACATAGAACCAGCTCAATAAATTGTTCTTCCATGAAAGAATGGGCGTCTGCATGAGCAGAAAGCAATATGATTTCAAAGTGAACAGAATAGTCATTCAAGAGGTCTATGTAGCACATCTGAAAACCAAACAAAAAACAAACAAACAAAATAGCTTTAATTATTTATTTAAATTGGCTATAATTATTAAAGTATCCATTGCTATATTTAAAACTGATAACCAGCAAGGACCTACTGTATAGCAGAGAAAACTTAATATTATGTGACAGTCTAGATGGGTGGAATTTCGGGGAGAATGAAGACATGTATATGTATGGCTGAGTCCCTTTGCTGTCTACCTGAAACTATCACATTATAAACTGCCTGCACTTCAACAGAAAATAAAACCTTTAAAAAAAAAAGGTAGGAAAAAAAAAAAAAAAATAAGGACTTTAATTATTTATTTTAATTGATTATAGTTATCAAAGCTTGTTCTTTCCAACTGTGATCAGCATGCATATAAATAAGTGGGTACATGTCATTCAATCTAATGTTTGCTAGAGGATTTAGCAAAGTGTAAGTAAATTTCAGTTTAGAAGGAGCAGGGTTCAAGGGCTAGAAATCAGATTAAGAGACTGATGAGAATAAGGAAAGAGTGGATAATCATTGATAAGATCAAGGCCAGTTATTGATCAGCTATGCCCATTTTAATTTGTCTCAAGCAAATGGGTAATTTACCTTCCATTTAAAGCCAAGATAAAATACCGTTATTAACCACCTCCAATCCAACCAGTCCATTCTGAAGGAAATCAGCCCTGGGATTTCTTTGGAAGGAATGATGCTAAAGCTGAAACTCAAGTAATTTGGCCACCTCATGCTAAGACTTGACCCATTGGAAAAGACTCTGATGGTTGGAGGGATTGGGGGCAGGAGGAGAAGGGGAGACAGAGGATGAGATGGCTGGATGGCATCACTGACTCGATGGACGTGAGTCTGAGTGAACTCCGGGAGTTGGCGATGGACAGGGAGGCCTGGCATGCTGTGACTCATGGGGTCACAAAGAGTCAGACACGACTGAGCAACTGAACTGAACTGAACTGAACTGAACAAGACCTATGCCATACCAGGTGATCCGGGTATAGCATTTTAGGCTTTGGATTCAGACTGCCAGTGAGAAGCCGTGACCCCACGCCAATTGCTCGCAGTCTCTGATCTCTATTTTCTTTGTCCAGGAAATGAAAATAATGAGTACCCCTACGATATAAATCTGAGCATTAACTTAGCAGATGCAGTAAGGTTATCAGCACTGTACCTGGGAAGTTACAAGCACTCAGCAAGCATGCTTGATTAATGTTCATCCCACACCTGGCCCTCCAGTGAGATAGAGAACTAAGGTGCTTATGCTCAAATAACCCAAGTTATTTACTCAGTCCCCTGTGAGTGACAGAGCTGGGATTCAGGTCTCAGTTGGCCTGACTCCTTGTCTACCATATGACACTCTTGCCCCTTGTATTGTTGGAAGAAGAGTGGACCATGAAAGGGTAGTCAAATCCCAGATAATGTCTGAGACCTTGGGACAGCCGCCAAGTGTGGTTTCTTGGCTTCATTCAGTAAAGAACTCAAAAGTGAGCCATACTCGAGGGAAAGAGGTCTATTCAGGAAAGAAACACACTCCATGGACAGAGTGTGGACCAACTTGGAAGGCAAGGGAGGCAAGAGTGCCCCCAGGGTCGGGGGGCGTCAGCATTTATGCTGCTGTTCAGCTGCTACGTTGTGTCTCACTCTTTGCGACACTATGGACTGTATGCACCCTGCCAGGTTCCTCTGTTCTTCAGTGTCTCCTGGAGTTTGCTCAGATTCATGTTCACTGAATCAGTGATGCTGTCTAACCATCTGCCACCCCCTTCTCCTTTTGCCTTCCTTCTTCCCCAGCATCAGGGTTTTGCATCAAGTGGCAAAAATATTGGAGCTTCAGCTTCAGCATCAGTCCTTACAATGAATACTCAGTTTTTATAGGGGTGGGTAATTTCATAGGCTTCCCTGGTGACTCGGATGGTAAAGAATCTGCCTGCGATACAGGAGACCCGGCTTTGCTCCCTGGATCAGGAAGATCCCCTGGACAAGGGGATGATTACCCACTCCAGTATTCTTGCCTGGAGAATTCCATGGACAGAGGAGCCTGGTGGGCTATAGTCCAGGGTGTCACAAAGAGCTGGACATGACAGAGTGACTAACACTAACTAATTTCATAGGCTAACGAGTGGAAGGAGTATTCCAGCTATTTTGGGAAGGAGGTGAGGATTTCAAGGAATTGGGCCACTGCCCACCTTTTGAGGTTTATGTCCTCTGTTGTGGAGTTTGTGCAGGTCAGTTAGCTTGTTGATCTGTTACCCTGGGAGTTGACTTGTCCGCTGCCTTGGACCTGTTTGGTCCTAATCAGTTTATGTCATGTCCTCAGGCTATGTCATTCTTTTAAAGGTTGCACCCTGCCCCCTTCTTGTCTCATTTGGACTACTTTACTGAATGCAACAATAATAATATTAATAATGAGATCCCTCATATGATTGGAAATTACAATTGTAATTACAATGTAATTACAATTACTTGTTTTGGGGGCTTTTCATATGAGTGAGTGACTGAGTGAAGTTGCTCAGTCCTGTCCGACTCTTTGCGACCCCGTGGTCTGTAACCTACCAGGCTCCTCCATCCATGGGATTCTCCAGGCAAGAATACTAGAGTGGGTTGCCATTCAACTTCATAGCAACCACATAAAGTAGACTCTAATGTTAGCCACTAAATAGACAAAAAGAGAGCAATGCATGACCAAGGTTACAGAACCAAAGGGTGCAAACCTGCAAGTCAGACCAGGCGGTTTATCTCCAAATCGCACATTCCAATCTACAAGAAGGTCACCTTTTGACAAAGAACAGTGATTCCAATTCCAAGTTTTCTGCTCATAAACTTTTGCTATAATTAAACCTTGATTCCACCCCTCCCCCCAGTTTCAAGTCCAATTGTCATACATGCTCTACAACACAGTAATTAGTAGTAATAATAGTAATAACACGTCTTGTCCTATGCTGGAGAATCTGACACTCACTAAAGCAGCCAATCTAAATAATTGATATTAATTGCATGAGGTTTTAGGAATAATCTGCCTGAAACAACTGTGAAATGAGAGGATTAAAAGGCAGAGATAATTCTCAGCAGCTGCTGAAAAGGCATTATGCAGAGGCGTGACTGACACCAGCCTGTCAGCTTCTAGTCAAAGCATGCCTTTTCTTCAACTGTTTAGCCTACGTTTTGTAGCCAAGACAGTCAATTAGACCATTCATTGGTCATCGAACAAGTTACTTTACCCCAAAATCTCCCTTTGTGTTTCTAAACTGTAGACCCTTACAACCAAAATATTTTTGCTTTTCCTCCTAGAGCTGACCTTAATTTTACAGTTACAGAAATGTAAGCATGGATTTTTGCATTTGTTAGCTTCCCAGGACTGCTGTAACAAATTCCCAGAGACCCACGGGCTTAAACAACATAAATTTATTTTCTCACAGTGCTGGAGGCTTCCCACAATTCCTCACAATTCTCACTTCTTTTGAGGCCTTTCCCCTGGGTTCATAGCGGACTGTCTTTTTCTCTGTGTCTTCATGGGGTTTTCCCGCTATGCTTGTGCTTATCTGGGTTCTAATCTTCTCTTCTTAGAAGGACTCTTGTCGTCTTAGATTAGAGCCCAGCCTAATGATCCCATTCTGGGCTTCCCCAGTGGCTCAGTGGTAAAGAATCTGCCTGCTAATGCACGTGATGCAGGTTTGATCACCTGGGTTGGGAAGATCTTCTGGAGGAGGAAATGGCAACATACTCCACTATTCTTGCCTGGATAAACCGTACGGACAAAGAGCCTAATGGGCTGCAGTCTATAGGGTTGCAAAAATATAGGTTGGGCATGACTTAGCAACTAACACAGCAATCTAACGCAAGTGAACACAATCTAACACAAGTGAACACAACTAACACAAGTGAACAATCTCATTCTAAGTTAATTGCCTTTTTCAAGACCTTATTCTCAAATAGCTACACAGTGGAATATTGAGGGTTAGGACTTTTGCATATCAATTTGCAGGGGATGCAGTTCAGCCCCTAACACAGGTAGCTCTCAATGGCTTGAAGCCAATTTCTTTTTTAAAATCACCTCTGTATCCTCTCCCTGGTCCAAGGAAGTCTTTAGGGGACAGAGGGAGCATCTGTGCACACTGGCAATCACCAGTGATTCACACCAACTCCTGTTCTGAAAGAGTTGAAACATCAGGCCACAGATGTGCTCATATGTAATTTGCAGTGTAACTTTTTGGAAGGGAGAAGAAAATAATAATTCACATAAGCTCAGTAGTTCACATAAGCTCTGTACCTACGAAGTTTAGGAAAAATGCAAGATTGTGTCTTTTACAAATTGAGTTTCATTTAAAATTTCCAGTAGCCTATGAGATGGATATTACTATCCCAGGTTTAGTGGTCCAAAAATTAAAAAAAGAAAAGAAACTTAGAGAACTTAATAAGCTTGTCAAAAAGTCACACAATCAGTAATGGCAGAACTAGTAGGTTTAAATTCAAGCTGGAGAGAGAAGAGAGAGAGAAGGGTGGGGGAGGATGGAAGGAAGGAAGAAGGAAAAATGGAAAGAATTTTGGGAATGGAGGTCAAAATGGTAGGAAGAAGAAAGATAAACTGAATTATCTTGAAAACCACTAGGACCACTGATTGATCACAGCAGAAGAGTTTAAATTCACACTTTTCCCCCTCAGTGAGCCATTTTATAGCACAATAAAAGCCAGTGATGCAATCTAATGCCACTTGTTTTTTTTTTTTTTTTTTAATCACTATATCCTTACAGCCTCCCCAGACACATGTCATGTGGGCCCTGGAACGCTTTACAGGCTCAGCTACTGGCCTTGCTTCCACCAAAAGCATCAGTGCAGCCACTTGCAAGGTGATACAGGCTATGGATTGCCCTGGGTTGGGGTACTCCCAGGCCTGTACCTCCTTGCGTCAACACTTTGGACCAATTCATTCTGCTTAAAGAAATTAGTGTAAGAATCAACTGGGAGGGAGATTCTGACAACAGTAGCAAGCATCAAGAATTTTTGTGGTATACAAAGGAATTAAGGGAATAAGAGAAAAAAAACTCATATACAGTGTCATTACATAGTTAGCTTTTGAAAGACAAGATTGGCAGGGTGTAGCTTACCACATTGGAGAAGGCAATGGCACCCCACTCCAGTACTCCTGCCTGGAAAATCCCATGGACAGAGGAGCCTGGTGCGATGCAGTCCATGGGGTTGCTGAGTCGGACACGACTGAGCGTCACTTTCACTTTTCAATTTCATGCATTGTGGAAGGAAATGGCAACCACTCCAGTGTTCTTTCCTGGAGAATCCCAGGGACGGTGGAGCCTGGTGGGCTGCTGTCTATGGGGTCGCGCAGAGTCGAACACAACTGAAGTGACTTAACAGCATCAGCTTACCACATTAGCTGGTAGGTGTGAGGATTATGGAAAAGGTAATCCTTAGGAATATTGATAAATGTCTGTGTCCATAGACTGCTCCTGGGTATGGAAGCACCTCTGATTGAGAAATATTGACTCTGTGGGTACCCAGGTTTCCCTCTAACTTTAGAAAATGACTAGCTGCCTATATCCATTGAATCCAGCTTCCCCCAGAACTTCTGAATTAAACCTGTTTGGCAGACATGGTCATGTGCATGGGATGTGGGTCCCAGAAGACAAAAAAAAGATTAGCAGACAACTGGAGAAGTTTCTAGGAGCCAAACTTAGAAGTTTCTAAGTTTCTAGTTGAAGATCCCTTCCTAATGTTGAGTTGAGTTCATATTAATCAGCTTTAAAAGACTCCAAATGGATTATAAATAAAACAGAGGAACCGAAGATTGGATGGTAATGGGAGACATGTGGGGCCTGGAGGCAGTCTGTAAATACAGGCACCCATTTCAGAGAAAAGCATACCTATTCCTTGGGGAAAACAAGAAAAGACTACAAAACAGAAAAGAAATTACTTTATCTCTCTGCGGGAACAACCAAGTTACTCTGTTTAAATTTTCAAGTGAAGAGCGGGAAACAGAGGACAGCACTGTAAAGCCATAAGCTCTGGAAACTCAAGCTGGGACATGATTTGGCTCTCCTGAAATTTAATGCAATTTTTATATATGGACATACGAAATATACGCTTTTGGAGTTTCCTCCAGATGATTGTGTGGTAACCCCCAGTTTTGAATTCTGGCGGAACTGTCCATCATAACGCTGTTGTGAACTTTATTTCCTACCACACCAGGGAGGGAGGCAGTGAGGAACTGAAAAGTTGGAATACTCAGATATTACATGTCACAGCAGGGTCATAAACTCGATGTAAAATGTAATGCAAAAGGGCTGCGGGCACCCGACCATTCATGTCAAGAGACAGTGCAGATGGAAAGTAGGGTTGGGTTTCCAGAACGTAGCATATTTCCTCGAACTTTACTGAAAGGTACACAACACCACTGCTTTCTGCCAACCCATGTTTGAGTTTTAAACATGTTTTTAGCCATGTTTGGTAAGCCATTTCCCAAATGAAGAAAGTAACCACCGTCACAATGAAAGCAAAAATTGCTCTTACTGAGTTTTTTCTGTGTGGTGGGCATTGTGCCAGGCAGTTATACTATCCGGAAATTCTCATAACAACCCATAATGTTTTATTATTTCCATCTCACCAATAAGAGTTCATAGAGGTTAAGATACTAATCCATGCCATACACTAAATTCATGGCTATGTGACTTCAAAAGCCATGATCTTTTCAAAGCCCAGATCCAGATCCAGCTTTTACACACACACTACTGTTGTGGACACTCCTCTTCCCTGACGTAATAAATCCTATGAAGACAAAATTGTGGTTTCTTCTTTGAAACCCTGGAGTAAAACTCAGAATAACTTCGTCAGCTTTAATGGCTTCTCTTTGGTTCAAATGAAATGATTTACCTAAATACCTAGACTCCTCTTCATTTGAGTCACACAGTGGTGAGAATACAGAGAAAGCAATTGCACCCATGGAGGAAATAATAAACCCAAGTCAATTACTTCAGGAAATTAGTCATTTTTTGAAATTATTTGAGAAAAGTCTAGAAAGTCTATAGTAATGTGGTAAGACAATCTCTACCATTGCATTGATGAGCTCTAAAGCTCATTTGCCATTTCTTCTCTAAGTGACCTTGAACACACATTCCTTAATTTCTCTGTGCCACATTCTTTTTCTTTTCTTTTTTTTTTTCACTTTTCTGTTTCATCAGTAATACCTGTCTGGGCAAGGTGCTTGTAGAGATTACATGAGACAATACTGTAAGCCATCCATGGTTCATAGAAGCTACTCTATATTTATAGCTATTATTACTACTGTTATTATCATTAGTATCGTTGCTTCCCTTGACTTTATCTCCACATTTCATTAGGTGACTAGAACATGAGACCAGGCTGATTAACCAGGGGCCGGCTGTGCAGTTTAAGGGCCTGGGTCATCAGTTCCAGGTAGCCTTGACTTGACACTTGATCTCTGTGTGACAGAATTTGTCACCAGCAGCTTCCTAGATTCTTAAAATACCATTGTTAAAAATTAAAAGCAGAATAAATCATCTGTACAGTTAGGTGATTTTTGATAAGGGTACCATGGAGAAAGAAGTGTTTTCAAACAACGATGTTGGGGCAACTACATATGCCCATGTAAAAGAATAAAGTTGGATTCATACCTCACACCACATACATTAATTCACTCAAATGGATCATAGAGGTAAGCCTAAGAGCTAACTCAGAATGAAATTCATGAGTAAATGTTGGGACCTATAGAGTTCATCAAAGCCCTGTTAGACATGACACCAAAAGGTAAGCAATGACACACAAATAAACTGGACTTAATTAGAATTAAAACATTGTGTATATCAAAGAATACCATCAGTAAAGCAACTATACTCCAATAGAATTTAATTTAAAAACACCATCAAAACGGTGACAAGAAAACCCACAAAAGGGAAAAAGTTGTTAACCATAGCTGTATCTAGAATATATAAAGAGCACTTAACAATTAAATAATAAAAACAAGTGACAGAAATGGATAAAGGATCTGAACAGATAATCTTCCAAAGAAGATATGCAAACGGACAATAAACTCATGAAAACATTTTCAACATCACTAACCATTGCTGCTGCTGCTGCTGCTGCTAAGTCACTTCAGTCGTGTTCGACTCTGCGCGACCCCATAGACGGCAGCCCACCAGGCTCCCCCGTCCCTGGGATTCTCCAGGCAAGAACACTGGAGTGGGTTGCCATTTCCTTCTCCAATGCAGGAAAGTGAAAAGTGAAAGTGAAGTCACTCAGTCGTGTCCGACTCTTCGGGACCCCATGGGCTGCAGCCCACCAGGCTCCTCCGTCCATGGGATTTTCCAGGCAAGGGTACTGGAGTTGGGTGCCATTGCCTTCTCCTCACACCCATTAGGATGGCTATAATCAAAAAGACAGACAGCAACAAATGTTGGAGAGGAAGCGAAGAAAATTGAAACCCATATATAGTGGTGATGATATTGTAAAATGATTCATCTTCTTTGGAAAACAGTCTGGCAGTTCCTCAGAGGTTAAACATAGAGTTACCACTTGCCTCAACATTTCTAAGTATATAGCTGGGGAAGAGGGGGCAGGGGGAACAAACATATGTACACAACAAAATGTGGACACAAATTTTTATAGCCACTTTATGTGTAATGATAAAAAAAAAAGAAAAGAGAGAGAAAACAACCCAAGAAACAATCAACTGATGAGTGAATAAATAAATGTTACACAACAATTCAACACGGGCTTCCGCGGGGGCTCAGTGGTAAAGAATCTGCCTGCAATTTGAGAGACACAGGCACAATCCCTGGGTGGGGAGATTCCCTGGAGGAGAGCATGGCAACCAACTCCAATATTCTTGCCTGGATAATCCCATGGACAAAGGAAGCTGGTGGGCTGCAGTCCATAGGGTCACAAAGAACTGGACATGACTGAAGCGACTGAGCACAGCATACACAGCAATGCAATGCATATTATTTCCAGAGGGAAACAAAAAAAAAAATGAAGTACTGAAACATGCTACAACATAGAAGAACACTGAAAATATTATGTGAAGTTTAAAAAAGGCAAATAGATATAATGTGTAATTCTATATTAGCATGAAAAATTTAGAATAAGTAAATCTATAGAGACAGAAGTAATGGGTTATTGTTTGCCTAGTACTGTGGGGATTGGGTTTCAGTGATTTCTAATAGTCATGTAGCTTTTATAAGGGTGATGAAAGTGCTTTAAATTAACTGGTGGTGGTTACACAACTGTTTGAATACACTGAAAGCCACTGAATTGTATAGAAAAAAAAAAAAGGAAGGTTGTGGCTTTAAAAGAATGGAATAAATGACACAGAGCAAGTCATTTCACCCAGAGGGAGAGTCCTAAGACATTAGTGGGATATTGGTAATGATGAAGAAAGAATGATCTCAAAATTAATAACCTGAGAAATAGGCACAATTCAGCACATGTTTCAAATTAGAAATCAATATAGTCCTTAAATCTTTATAGAGAAATAAATCCAGCCAGAATCTCTCTCTTCTGGGTGGTATTATGTGGTGAAACCTACAGATAAAATAAATGTCTTGTCACACAACATTACCATCTAGGATTATATACTAACAGTCGATCCATATCAAAAATTTTTTTTAAAAACTACATGCAAAGCAATTGAGTTATTGTCATCACAAAATCCTGGAATAATTCTCTTCTTTGGTCTAAGTTTCAGACCTAATAAAAGCCAAATTCTGTCAGTTCTTCATCAGTAAAGTTTCTTACAATTGTCTGTTCTTACCACTATGAGCTTCTTATTACCTCATACCTGTTTTGGCTCTATAGCTGCCCAAATACCACCTGCTTTATATTGTAATTTACTTGTTTACAATCTATTTAATATGCTGCTGTCAAATGATCATAATACACAGTTGTTATTTATTTCAACTATCCAGAAATATTCAGACAGTTACCCAGTACTCCCTCTAGAAAAAGTCCAAGTTTCTTATTTTGACCTTCAACGGCACCCTACTTATGTACCAAGTGAAGTGGAATTTGCTCAGTCGTGTCTGACTCTTTGTGACCCCGTGGACTATATAGTCCATGAATTCTCTAGGCCAGATTACTGAAGTGGGTAGCCATTCCCTTCTCCAGTGGATCTTCCCAGCCCAGGAATCAAATTGGGGTGTCCTGCATTGTAGGTGAATTCTTTACCAGCTCAGCTACCAGGGAAGCCCACTTAAGTACCAAATTCCTTATTTAAATTTACTTTCTGATTCTTTTTGAATATCCTTTTCCAAAAGGACTCCCTCTAAATGAAAGCTCTTTTTGTATTTACTTCTGCACCTTGACTTACTCTCAGTATATCCAAATTCTGCGTGCATGCTCAGTCACTTCAGTCATGTCCAACTCTGTGACCCTATGGACTGTAGCCTGCCAGGCACCTCTAGAATATTGGAGTGGGTTGCCATGCTCTCCTCTAGGGAATCTTCCTCACCCAAGGATCGAACCAGGGCCTCCTGCATCTCCTGCTTTGCAGGCGGATTCTTTACTGCTGAGCCACCAGGGAAGCCCTATATACAACTTCTACCAACTTTTAAAAATGTAGCATCTTCTTACTTGGTTACTTGATGTTAATATCACATTCTACCTTGAATGAAGTTTGACCTTTTTTAAGAAATACTGCCTGACCTTTCCAGGCTACTGTGTTTTCTGACTCATCCTTAGCAGGCATCGTGTCGCCATTCATCAGGTATTTGTCATCGTCTACCCAAATGGATCTTAGGTAGTTCAACAAAGTCATGACTTCAACTTTTTGGGAAAAGTTCTATAGACATAGTAAGCCCTCAATAAAAAATAGCTCATGAGCAAATAAAGAGAAATATTATCAACAGAACTGAATCACAGACTTATAGAAGAATAAAACATGTTGATGGAAGGTCTTATTTATCATTCACCCTAATTGTTTTGTTGTATAACTGGGGAATCTGAAGTCCAGAGATGAGAAGAGATAGTCAAGAGTCCTAAGATTTGTTCACTGGGGGGACCTAGATTGTTTTTTTTTTCTTTTTTCATGTTTTTAAAATTTACACTGCTGTGCCAGTTTTACTGTACAGCAAAGTGAATCAGCCATATGTATACATATATCCCCTCCTTTTTGGGCTTCCTTCCCATTTAGGCCATCACAGAACACTGAGTAGAGTTCCCTGTGCTGTGCAGCAGGCTCTCTCTGGTTATCTGTTTTATACCTAGTAGTGTATATCCGTCAATCCCCATCTCCCAGTTCAGCCCACCCTCCCCCTTGGTGTCCATATGTTGTTCCCTCCATCTGTATCTCTATTTCTGCTTTGTAAATAACATCATCTGTACCATTTTTCCAGATTCCACATGTATGCATTAACATACTAGACTCTGGTCTTCTTATTTCTACTCTATTTCTCCCCACTAGAATACGTTGCTTACATCTCACAGATTCTTTTCATACAGAATCATCTTAGAAATGACTGCTTCCTCCGTTTTATCACAGGTGGGCCTGCAGTGATAAAAGAAGAGACGGCCATTCTTCTCTCATACTAAGGATTAGAAAAGAGGCTCTGGAGACGTGAGCACAGTACCTGTTCTATTGCAGTAGTAGTTGCTCCAAAAGGAAACTTGCCTATAATGACTGGAGCTCATGTCATGGAATAGCTCCAGGGCTAGACAAGTTCCATTAAGTAATTTGGGTGGATTCAGAAGGGGTGTATAGCCCTAAGAAAGAACCTGTGTTCTCAGCACTGGAATGCAGATTCTTAATCACTTGACCACAGGGTAGTCCCCTTGTAAACAGATCTTTATTCCCTACCTCCCAAGTCCTAATTGGGTTGGGAAAAATCACCTGCAGAATGAAATACAAGCATTAAATTCATGTGATTCAGAAATCAGCCTGTACATTATACATTTTCTATTTCAAATGCAGTGGTAGAAAAATCAAAAGAGGGAAAAAAGAAATCTTTACTGACTTACACACTTGCATGAGAAAAGAGAAATGCTACTATACATATTTTTATATATGTATGATTCCTTGTATATATACATGATTTCTTCATTATTATTAGGTTGTTTAACACCAGTGGCAAGGAAACACATAAAGCCACAATCACTAGCTGTAAGCCTTTCACTGAAGTAAAGCACACAGCTTACAAACAGAAGCAAGCTCTAGAAAAAATGAGGAAATCTCTGTGGTGTGATTGAACTCTCAGTGGTAAGCATTGAATAAGGAGTCTCACTCGGTGTCCCAAGCCTCACTGTCACACACACACTCAGTGACTGACTATTACGGGGCTTTCTAATTCGATGCACACAAATGCATGTGATATTTCAATTGTTACAACTCCATTGCTTTTGTAACTGCTTTTAATTACTCATGAGACCATTTCTCAGTTTGAATTGAACATATGGGCACTTTGCATTTTTAAAATCCTACTTTTGGAGTTATCCATGGGCTGAAAAACCCGAGCATGCCTTTTCAAGTGTAAGCAAGGTATTTTGGAGGCCTTGAGAGACATCAGCAACATGAGGGAACCAGCCTTCTGAGTCTCCACTTGGTCACTGCTGTGAGAACCCCACCCCAGAGATCTTTTCATATTAACGGTAGATTTCTAGTTGCTGGAAACTCTCCAGTCATCACTTGACAAAGATGAACCACTGTGAATGCAACTCTGGATGAGAACAAGAAATTCATGAAAGAGGATCCTTGCTGTAAAAATATCTGTGCATGGCTTCCCACAGGGGAAGAATGGGAGGGACAGTTAAGGAGTTTGTGACCGGCATATACACACTGCTACATTTAAAATGGATAACCAACAAAGACCTACTATTTAACCAGGGAACTCTCCTCAAGGTTATGTGGCAGCCTGGATGGGAGGGGAGTTTGGGGTGGAATGGATACATGTATATGTATGACAGAGTCCTTTGCTGTGTACCCGGGGCTATCACAATATTATTTGTTAATCAGCTATATTCCAACATGAAATAAAGTATAAAAACAATTTTAAAAAACCTGTGCATGATAATATTGTTATTGAATCATTCATTAATTTTGCAGCTGTTTTATAGAGATCCTACTATATGCCCAGACACTATATCAGACTCTGCCGAGAAAAAATTTTTTAAGAGATATTTTCTCTGTTGTTCTTGAGCTTACTCTTCTGTGTATGCAAGAATTTACAATATTACAACTAATACAGGATTCATAGCTAGGTTATAAGAACTTTTAACTCAGTAAGAAGAAAAAAATTCAATAGATAAATGAGCAAAATATGTACAAAAGACACTTTATAAGACAGGATATTCAAATGACTAATAAATCTAGAAACAGATATTCAACTCCACCAGTCATTAGAGAATTGAACACTGAAACTAAGATATGATATCATTAAAGATCCATTTTATTTTCTAAAAAAAAATTTTTTTTGGCCATATGGCATGTGGGATCTTAGTTCCCCAATCTGGGATTGAACCTAGTCAGGCCCTCAGCAGTGAGAGTACAGAGTCATAACCACCTGACCACCAGGAAATTCCCTAAATATCCACTTTCGAATGGCAAAAATTAAAAATCCAGAAACGACTAAGTGTTGACAAGGGTGGGAAACAACTGACACTCTAGTTCATTGCTGGTAAGAGTGCTGGCTGGTAAAACCACCTTGGAAAACTGTTTGGTAGTAGCAAGGGAAACAGAAGACACTCCATGACTGAATATTTCCAATGCAGACCTATGTTCACCAAAAAACACATGAACCAGAGTGTTCATAGCAGCACTGTTTGTAGTAATTCAAAATTGGAAACTAAACAAACATCTTTCATGGATACAATGGGATAAGTAGATTATAGGATTTTCACCCAATGGAATATTACATAACAAAGAAAGTAAATGATCAGTATGGGTGCATCTCAAAAATATAACGTTGAATCCTGAAGACAATAGGGAGAAAAAAAAAATAATGACGGTGTAGTTCTACTTAAGATACAAAACCAAAAATAATTGTGATGTGGGAAGTCAGGATGAAGCCAGTTCATGGGAAGGGGCTATCTCTTCTTTGCAGGAAGCAGTCTTCAGCAGTGGTATTTGTGCGAAATTCTAAAGATGTGGGTTGCAATCCACAGAAAGAAGGTGATGTGTTCCGTGATGGGCAAATGAGTAGACATAGGAAAATGTAGAGCCAACCATGGAACAAGAGATTTGTGAAAGAAGGATAAATAAAGCTAGAAAGGTAGGTCTGAGTCAGAATTCAGGGCACCTTGGTAGAGGTGCTTGCCCTTTGTGAAATAGGCGGTGGAGAGCCATTGAAAGATTCTTAGCAGGGCAGAGACGTTCAGAGCTGTGTTCAGTGAAGATTAACTCGGCAGTTGTGTTGTAGAATGAATTGGAAAGCAAAGAAATCAGGGAGAGGGAGACCAATTTGGATGTGATTGCAATTGTCTGGGTGGTGCATAATTAAGCCTAAATTGGGGTGTTAGTGTGAGTTGAAAAGAGGAGATGTGTGTAAAAGATATTAGAAGAGACAAAGCAACTTATTGGATTTTTTTTTTTTTTGTCGCGGGAAAGAGAAGAGTCCAAGAGGCCAGTCTGGGCAATTTGAAGATAAATCATGCTGTTAACTGAAATAGATGAATTAGGATCTCTTCCTCCAGGGCAATGGCTAAGCATGGGTGGTTTTTTGTATCTCATACACCAGAGCTATTCCTTTGGACATAGCAGCTCTGTGCAGTTCAATGTGGCACTTCAGGCCCTCCAGGAAGATGCTTGGGCACTTTGCCAGGTATCCGCATATAAAATAGATTCTGACTTTCTTATAGAATGGAAGCTGCCCAGCGAAAAAGTGCAGTTTTCAACCTTCTTGATGAATGAGGCTGACAACAGGAGTGGGTCTCAAGAAGTAGTAAATTATATAACTTTGACTCTGCAGCTTAAGGGACGTAGAATGTTCCTCCCCTCTTCTTGTCCTCATCCTATTGGCTGAAACACAAATGTGATGACAGTAGTTACAGCAAGGTCCTACAGCATGGTCTGTAGGACCATGAGTGAAGCTGAAGGGCAAGTCTTAGGGCAACAAGCAGAGACAGTCTGAGTTCTTGATGATTATAGAATACCTCACTAGCCCACGAATCTCTCTAGACCTTCATGCGGCAGACAAATAAATTCTTTCTTCTTCATGTCACTGTTAGTTTGAATTTCCCTCTATTACTCTAGCTAAATTGATATCCTAAATAATTCAGATTCTAAGCTTGTGGTTTTGATCCCTGAAAAAATTTTCCTTAAAGTTTCATTTTCTATGCAATCATTAGGTACTTGAGCCTATATCAGCTACCAGTGATAAAACAACTCATGAATGCAGAGCATATTCTTCCAGAAACTAAAAATTTTTCTGAAAATATGTGGCAATGCTTGAAAAAGCCTTAAGTAAAACAAAATTTGTCATTTATGAAGCACTTTCAAAATATAAACACTGAGTTTCTATGAGCATCTCAAGAACATTGTAAGCTAGGTCCTACTTTTATAACTATACAGATGAGGAAACCAAGGTACCCAGAAATTAGAAACCCCTCCAAGGTTATATTGTGAATGGTCATATTTTTGTCTCCAAAATCCATGATTAATGACATGATACTTCAAACAACCTCATTGAAAGAACATGGAGATAAATCAGTCTGCCTTTATCTCTAGACTGGCAAACAGTTGAAGAATTTGAGGCCAAGTTACAGAAACAATCAAAGATTCCTATTTTATAGAATACAAGCATTTACTTTGACTTCTAAGACTGATGGCTCCAAAAACTGTCCCACTGTATCCCCAAGGAGAGAACTTGGACCACTGATTGGCTGTCAGGGAAGATGAACTAAGTGGAGTGGAAGAAGTGGAGAGGAAAGTCAAAGTGAGTAAGAGCACCTCCACCTGAAAATTAAAGCTATTCCCTCTGAGGTTTAATAAATCAATTTAGGAAGATATTTGTGGGAATGCTGGGTGTTGTTGGGATAGGCCCACAAAGAAATCAACTTGAAAGTTTTTTTCATGCAAAATTGTTGAAGGGTTGGTTCAAGAAACAACAATAATAACAATAATCTTTCTATCTCTAGTGAAACAACATGTTCCGTCATGCTATGGCTTTAATAAAAGAAGAGAAAGAAGTTTAACAGATGATCACTTTTAATTCACAATCATAGTCAAGGAGCATATGGTAGGTGGGGTGTAAGGGATTTTTTTATTGCTTGGGTATAGAAGAAGACTTGTGATTAGCTGATTTGATGCTGGGCCACCATTCAAGTCAACACATTGATGTACTTGACATTCTCATCTAACCATCAAGTGAAGGATGGAAGCCTGATGAACTTGGTCAGGTCTAAAGGTGGAGATGATTTCTACTACAGAATATACTGCAGGGGATAGCTGAGGATGAGATGGTTGGATGGCATCATTGACTCAATGGACATGAGTTTGAGCAAACTCCAGGAGATGGTGAAGGACTGGAAGGCCTGGTGTGCTGCAGCCCATGAATTTCCAAAAATTTGGACACCACCGAGCAACTGAACAACAACAAATAGTTGAGGAGGATATGTCCCAAGAGTCCAGAAATGATCAGTAGAAAGGTCTTGTTATAAGAACACAAGGAAAGATATAAAAGAAACAGCACTGAAAGACACATCTCAGGCCCTTTTTTGTTTTTCTTGGCAAAGCCATCCACTGAGGTTGTGGACTCCTAAAAAGCGTCCTGGAAGTTAAAATCTTCTGGAAGAAAACCTTCAGAACCTGGTGGAAGTGAACCTTCACTTTCTTGTTTGTCATCAAAATAAAATACAAAGATAACAAGGACTGAGAATGAATTTCAAGGTTTTTATTCAGCTTTAACCATGATGGTGTGATCACTCACCTATAGGCAGACATCTTGGAGTGCAAAGTCAAGTGGGCCATAATAAGCATCACTGCAAACAAAGCTAGTGGAGGTGAGGGAATGCCAGTTGAGATATTTCAAATCCTAAAAGATGGTGCTGTGAAAGTACTGCACTCAATGTGTCAGCAAATTTGGAAAATTCAGCAGTGGCCACAGGATTGGAAAAGGTCAATTTTCATTCCAATATCAAAGAAGGGCAATGCCAAAGAATGTTCAAACTACTTCACGATTGCACTCATTTCACAAGCTAACAAAGAAATGCTCAAAATTCTTCAAGCCAGGTTTCAACAGTATTGAACTGAGAACTTCCAGATGGTCAAGCTGGATTTAGAAAAGGCAGAGGAACCAGAGATCAAACTGTCAACATCCATTGGATCATAAAAAAAAAAAAAAAAAAAACCAAGAGAATTCCAGAAAAACATACTTCTGCTTCATTGAGTACACTAAAGCCTTTAACTGTGTGGATCACAACAAACTGTGGAAGATTCTTAAGGAAATGGGAATACCAGACTAGCTTACCTACCTCCTGAGAAATGTGTATGTAGGTCAAGAAGAAACAGTTAGAACCAGACAAGGAAAAACAGACTGGTTCCAAATTGGGAAAGGAGTGTGTCAAGGCTGTATATTGTCACCCTGCTTATTTAACTTATATGTAGAGTACATCATTCAAAATGCCAGGCTGGACGAAGCACAAGCTGGAATCAAGATTGCTGTGAGAAATATCAATAACCTCAGATATACAGATGATACCATCCTTATGCAAGCAAGCAAAGAGGAACTAAAGAGCCTCTTGATGAAGGTGAAAGAGGAGAGTGAAAAAGCTGGCTTAAAATTCAACACTAAACATTCAAAAAACTAAAATAACTGCATCTGGTCCCATTGCTTCATGGCAAAGGAATGAAGAAACAATGCAAATAGTGAAAGACTGTATTTTCTTGGGCTTCAAAATCAATACAGATGGTGACTGCACCCATGAAATTAAAAAGCACTTTCTCCTTGAAAGAAAATCTATGACAAACCTAGACAGCATATTAAAAAACAGAGACATCACTTTACTAACAAAGGTTTGTATAGTCAAAGCTATGGATTTTCCAGTTGTCATGTAGTGATGTGAGAGTTGGATGATAAAGAAGGCGGAGTGCCAAAGAATTGATACTTTTGAACTGTGGTGTTGGAGAATACTCTTGAGAGTCCCTTGGACAGCAAGGAAATCAGACCAGTCAATCCTAAAGGAAAGCAATCCTGAATATTAACTGGAGGGACTGATGCTGAGATTGCAGATCCAATAATTTGGCTACCTTATGGGAAGAAGTGACTCATTAGAAAAGACCCTGATGCTGGGAAATATTGAAGGCAGGAGAAGAAGGGGATGACAGAAGATGAGATGGTTGGATGGCATCACCAACTCAAGGGACATGAATTTGAGCAAACACTGAGAGATGGTGAAGGACAGGGAAGCCTGGAGTGCTGCACGCAGTCAATGGGGTTGCAGAGTCAGAGATGACTGACTGAACAACAAAATTTGGCTTTACAGAAGTTAAAATGCATTTTCAAATTAGTAAATAAAATGCTGGTCCTCGTTTTTCTTGCAAAATAATGAAGTAGATTTGGGCATTCTGCCCAGTGACCGAGAATATAATTCCAAGCTTTTATTGTATCCATGAAAAATCCAATTCAAATTACAGCATGTTTTCCTCTAACATTATATGTCATAAATGTCTGTGTGCTACTATCTAAATAATATCCACAGTCTAATCTAAGAGAAAATATACAAATCAACAGTTGGGACATGTAATTGCAAAGGTCTTATTATTTTATACGTTCTTTTAGAATCCTTGAGAAATGACCAGAGGAAATGGTACACTGCCAACCTTGTAAACATAAGCAGAGACATTGTACTAAATTTTCCCTATCTTACTGCTCAGAAATTGACAACTTCAACAGCCAAGAAAGATTGTCTGTATACATGCACGGTATGACACACATCATCTAGGCAAATGATCACCCACACAGTTTGGAAAGCATGGTAGGGTTAGGTGTCATGAGGTCTAGAATATGAGCAGCATTAGATTATTATAAGAATAATGTCGCCTTCTATTTATAGGGTGCCTTGCTCCTGCCGAGCCCATGGTACAACCATATCTTATTGAGAATTCTATTAATACATGATGTTCAAAATCATTTTTCATGCACATGTGTTCATTCTCACACAATCCCAGTAAGGGGCTTCTTAAAACTAATCTTGTTTCGGAAGCAAAGATTTGGGTATGAAATACTATGGTCATGCAATGCCACTCCTTCTAGGGGAATAAAGACTAAATCCCAACCCGGGTCTCCCACATTGTAGACAGACGCTTTACCATCTGAGCCACCAGGGAAGTCCTGTATTATGTCACAACCATGCAATTCTCCCAATTCATGCTTAGGGCAATTAATCTGATGTCCCCCCTCCTGAATGATAGTGATTCTACTGCTCAAAAGAAAACCTGCCCCTCCGACTTGCACCATTGTCCATGTCAGGTGAGATGCCAGTAAGTTGGAGAGACTAAAGGACATGCTGGGACATGGAGTGACTTAACATGCTATGCTAAGTCACTTCAGTCATGTCCGACTCTGTGTGACCCCATAGATGGCAGCCCACCAGGCTCCCCCGTCCCTGGGATTCTCCAGGCAAGAACACTGGAGTGGGTTGCCATTTCCTTCTCCAATGCATGAAAGTGAAAAGAGAAAGTGAAGTCGCTCAGTTGTGTCCAACTCTTAGTGACCCCATGGACTGCAGCCTACCAGGCTCCTCCATCCATGGGATTTTCCAGGCAAGAGTACTGGAGTGGGGTGCCATTGCCTTCTCCGGACTTTAACATAAGAGCTGGAAATGTTTCTGAGCCTTTCTGAACCATCGTTTACTTATTAAAGTGAGCACAGACATTTATATTTCACTAGGTCATCAGCATGATTAGCAATAAGTGATTTTGAGTCCATCTAGGTCTTGCTATCATGGAAAAAATGAGATTTTGGACAATAACGAGGACTATTTGAACTCATAGTTTGGAAATGGGATAGGTTTTTTTAACATGGAGATAAAGTAATAAATGAGAGGTTTTCTAGCATTATCACAATTCAACTTTTCAAGGAAATTCTTCAAATTGATGCTTTACTTTTCCCCATGGCTTTACTCTCTCCATCAAAAAGTATACCTTTTAGCTGGGAAAAAATACTCCAGATAAGGAATAACTTGGGACACGGTGGCACGGATGATCAGCATCATCTAAAGTCCAGCCCCAAATGCACCATGTGCTTCATTTCATTCTTACCTCTTACCTGTCCTCTTAGAGCAACAAGCTGTCTCACGCTTCTGAGCGCTTATACAAGCTCTTCCTTCTTCTCAAAATGCCCTTCTTCTCCATATTTTCTAGAACAACTCAAACCAGACTTTCTGCACCTAGCATGGTTTATGCTACAAAATGAAACACAAACATTTCATTTGGGGGAAAAAAAAAAAAAAGCCTCCCTGCCTCTTGTTACCCAAACCAAAGAGAGATTAGAGGAGGGTGTGGACCAAGCAGAGCAGAGAGGGGAAAGTGTTGTCCAGTGACTGACCTAGAGACCTGGTGGGTAGGGATGAATGAACAGCAGGAAACTTGCCTTCTTCCCCAAGGACTTGGCAAGAACAAGGGAAACTGTGTCATCTGCTAAAGGAGGCTTGATGGGGACTCCAGGCTTTCACAAAGCAACTCCAGGGACTCAGACCCCCACCTATTGGCCTGGACGCCAAGTGCATCAGCACTGAGCAGCATGACCTGAAGACCACCAAGCCATTTTAGAAAGTAGAAGCAAGCTAATGTATAAGAAGGAGTCCCCTTGGAACTTTGGAATTCCTTAGTAAGCAAGAAGGAAAAGGTTTAAAGCCAGATTCAATCTTATTCTAGAGAACTATTGCATCATTTTGCACTCAACTGATTTTTTTTTTAAGTAATTTTATTTATTTTTGGTTGTGCCAGGTCTTCACCGCTGCATGGGTTTTTCTCTATTTGCGGTGAGCGCGGGTTACTCACAGCACTGTGCGGACTTCTCATCGCAGTGGATTCTCTTTTTGTGGAACACGGGCTTTAGGGCCTGCAGGCTGCAGGAGTTGCGGCCCATGGAGTCAGTAGTTGCGGTTCCTGGTTTCTAGAGCACAGGCTCAACAGTTGTGGTGCACAGGCTTAGTTGCTCCATGGTAACTGGAATATTCCTGGACCAGGAATTGAACTCATGTCTCCTGAATTGGTAGGCAGATTCTTTACCACTGAGCCACCAGGGAAGCACCTCAACTGATTTTTGAGGTGAAGTTTTATATCTCTTAAAATTCTGTCTCCAGTGCATTTTCCATAGTAAATGTTAATTTAATAAACGCATGAGGATTCATTTTTCTACAATTATGCCACTAACTCCTTGGAGGCTTAAGTCAGAACACGCCGTGTAAATGTTCATAGCCTCTGCATACGCCAGCATCATTTATATGATTAACTCAGGGAGGAGGGTGCTGGTGTAGCCACGCCTGGTTACCTCAGAATAGATCAGTCTCTCGATAAATAAAGGTCGCTTTCCTCTATTCTAAGACAGAGTACTCTGCACGTTTCCCATTCTACATTCTGCTCACTTAACAATTTGAATCCTCTTTCATCAAACCCAGTAATAGCCCTCCTTCCTGTCTCCCAAGTCAGGGTGCAGGATGTCAGATGGTCAGTACTTACAACAGTAAGACTGGGAAGAGGAGCTTCCTCCAAGTGACTTCCAACCTAAAAGTGATGATTTCCAAGCCAGGACCCACTGACCCTACCAAATCTTCCTGGGCTTTCTTCCCCTACACCCTCACAGTATTGTTGGAATATTAAGAATAAAGCTTGGAAAGAATATAAGATTTGTGAGTGTTCCAAGCATAAGCTGCAATTATGTTAAGTATTAATAGTGCCCTTGTTAAAGTCTTTTATATTCCTCCTCTCATTTTTTATTCTTTTTTCCTTTCTGCTATTACTTACATGATTCTTTTTTTAAAGCCAGACATTATATTATAAAAAATGAGATGCACCAGAAAAGAGTATTTTATGCAAATGCTAAGGGATGCACAGGAGTAAATGAAAACAATTTATAATATGTAAAGTTCTACATCAGCTGGTGCTTCATAAAAAAACAAAGTTTAGACAAATGTTCCCCATAAATCACTTTGGGGTTTATTTAGCATCCTTTTTCTTAAAAACACAGCAGCTTCTTAGTTAAGCTAATGCAATGACTTAGTAAAGAGTTGACAATGACTCCCCACTGCATTACACGTGTCCTCTCTTCTGAGTTTTCATTCC
The DNA here is from genome assembly GCF_055505025.1 of Bos grunniens. NCBI lineage: Eukaryota > Metazoa > Chordata > Mammalia > Artiodactyla > Bovidae > Bos > Bos grunniens. The sequence continues at coordinate 52,130,854 of NC_141185.1, read as the reverse complement.
GTTCTGATTTTATATTGTCTCAGCCAATCTGGAAAGCATGTGTGTGTGAGTGTGTGTGTGCAGAAAAGTAATGTTCCATGTAAGACAAGTCTGTATCCACATTTCTGTAAAATAACTCTGGTTATCAGCTTAGCTACCCAGCAGGTAAAGCTCAGGATCTGACAGGGGTCCTGACTCTTTTATTTCTCCCACGCACACTGTTGTGCATCAAGAACCACAAACACTCCCTTGAAACATAACCTAAATCCAACCATTTCTCATCGTCACCTCCCTTTCTATCTTAGACCATGTCGGCCACACCACTCAGAATATTGCCAAAGAGTCTCCCTCCTTTTCTTCTTGCTCCTCCTCTACTATCCAAACTCCATTAGGCAGACTGAGTGACAGGTATAAAACGTGTATCAGAAATAATTTGGGGAGAGACTTCCCTGGCAGTCCAGTGGTTAATGCTCTGCATGTCCAATGTAGGGGGTGCAGGTTCAAGTCCTGGATGGGGAAACTAAGATTCCACATGCTGCATGGGCATAAGATAAAATATTTTAAAAAGAAACATTTTTTTTCCTTTTCTGTTAGTATGTATCATGTTTTTAAATGCCAGATAATATATTATGAAGAATGAGAGGCAATAGAGTCTAGGATGTGGAGAACGACAAAGAGCACCCCTCCACCTAAAGAACAAGAAGAAGTCAGTTGCATGCATGCTCAGTTGCCTCAGCTGTATCCAGCTCTGTGTGACCCTGTGGACTGCAGCACGCCAGGCTCCTGTGTCCACGGAATTCTCCAGGCAACAATATGGAGTGGGTTGTCACGCCCTCCTCCACGGAATCTTCCCAACCCAGGGATTGAACCCGGGTCTCTTTTATCTCCTCCGTGCATAAGGGGGTTCTTTACCACTAACACCACCTGGGAAGCCCAAATGGCAGCTAAACTAGAAATTTACAACAGGATACTTCGCTGGTGATCCAGTGATAAAGAATCTGTCTTGCAATGCAGGAGACCCCAGTCTCATTCCTGGACTGGGAAGATCCCCTGGAGAAAGAATAGGTTACCCACTCCAGTATTCTTGAGCTTCCCCAGTGGCTCAGATGGTAAAGAATCCACCTGCAATGCAGGAGACCTGGGTTCAACCCCTGGTTTGGGAAGATCCCCTGGAGAAGGGTATGGCTACCCACTCCAGTATTCTGGCCTGGCGAATTCCATGGACAGAAGAACTTGGTGGGTTACAGTCCATGGAGTCGCAAAGAGTTGAATATGACTGTGCAACTTTCATGCACTTCCCTGGTAGGCTGAGTGATTAAGAATCTGCCTTGCAATGTAGGGGACATGGGTTCAATCCCTGGTCAGGCAACTAAGATCCCCTATGCTTCAGAGCAAGTAAGCCCATGCCTTGCAACTACTGAAGCCTGCATGCTCTGGAGCCTGTACACCACAACTACTGAGCCTGCACACCACAACTAGAGAGTCAGTTCAGTTGCTCAGTCATGTCCAACTCTTTGTGACCCTATGGACTGCAGCAGGCCAGGCTTCCCTGCCCATCACCAACTACCAGAGCTTGCTCAGACTCATGTCAATTGAGTTGGTGATGCCATCCAACCATCTCATCCTCTGTTGTCCCCTTCTCCTCCCACCTTCAATCTTTCCCAGCATCAGGGTCTTTTCAAATGAGTCAGCATTAGGGTTTTGAAAATGATCAGGATAAAAATAACCAGTTGTTCAGGCACTCAGTTCTTTCCGACTCTCTGTGAACTCATGGACTGTACCACACCAGGCTTCCCTGTTCTTCACTATCTCCCAGAAATTGCTCCAACTCAGGTCCATTGAATTGGTGTTGCCATCCAACCATTTCATCCTCTGTCACCCCCTTCTCCTCTGGCCCTCCATCTTTCCCAGCATCAGGGTTGTTTCAAATGATTCAGCTCTTCACATAAGGTGGCCAAATATTGGAGTTTCAGCTTCAGCATCAGTCCTTCCAATGAATATTCAGGACTGATTTCCTTTAGGATGGACTGTTTGGATTTCCTTGAAGTCCAAGAGACTCTCAAGAGTCTTCTCCAACACCACAGTTCAAAAGCATCAATTCTTCAGCACCCAGCTTTCTTTACAGTCCAAATCTCACATCCATACATGACTACTGGAAAAAAAAAACCATAGCTTTGACTAGAGGACCTTTGTTGGCAAAGTAATATCTCTGCTTCTTAATATGCTGCCTAGGTTGGTCATAACTTTCCTTCCAAGGAGCAAGCGTCTTTTAATTTCATGGCTGCAGTCACCATCTGCAGTGATTTTGAAGCTCCCCAAAATAAAGACTGTCACTGTTTCCACTGTTACCCCGTCTATTTGCCATGAAGTGATGGGACCGGATGACATGATCTTAGTTTTCTGAATGTTGAGTTTTAAGCCAGAATTTTCACTCTCCTCTTTCTATTTCATCAAGAGACTCTTTAGTTCTTCTTCATTTTATGCCATAAGGGTAGTGCCCTCTGCATATCTGAAGTTATTGATAGAGCTGCCAGAACTTACACAGGACTGGGGAAACAGAATCTTAAAGGGCACAGACAAAACCTTGTACACACCAGGACCCAGGAGAAAGGAGCAGTGACCCCCACAAAAGACTGACCCAGACTTGCCCGTGTGTCCAGGAATCTCCAGCAGAAGCATGGGTCAGCAGTGGATTGCTGCAGGGTCTGAGGCAGTGAGTACAGCAGTGTCTGCTGGGGACCTTTCGAAGGAGGTTGCCATTATCTTCATTACCTCCACCATAGTTGACCTGCTGGCCTCAAGTCAAGCAACAGGGAGGGAATACAGCCCCAACCATCAACAGAAAATTGGATTGAAGATTTACTGAGGATGGCTCCACCCATCAGAGGGCAGACAGAATGAAAACCACAATCACAGAAAACTAACCAAACTGATCACATAGACCACAGCCTTGTCTAACTCTGTGAAACTATGAGCCATGCCATGTAGGGCCAGCCAAGATGGACAGGTCATGGTGGAGAGTTCTGACAAAACGTGGTCCACTGGAGAAGGGAATGACAAACCAGTATTCTTGCCTTGAGAACCCCATGAACAGTATGAAAAGGCAAAAACACAGGACACTGAAAGAGGAACTCCCCAGGTCGGTAGGTGCCCAATGTGCTACTGGAGATTCCTTAGAGAAATAACTCCAGAAAGAATGAAGAGACAGAGCCAAAGCAAAAACAACACCCATTTGTGGATGTGGTGTGAAAGTAAAGTCCGATGCTGTAAAGAGCAATGTGGCATAGGAACCTGGAATGTTAGGTCCATGAACCAAAACAAACTGGAAGTGGTCAAACAGGAGATGGCAAGAGTAAACATCAACATTTTAGGAATCAGTGAATTAAAATGGATGGGAATGGGTGAATCTAACTCAGATGACCATTATATCTACTACTGTGGGCAAGAATCCCTTAGAAGAAATGGAGTAGCCATCATAGTCACCAAAAGAGTCCAAAATGCAGTACTTGGATGCAATCTCAAAATTGACAGAATGATCTCTGTTCATTTCCAAAGCAAACCATTTAATATCACAGTAATCCAAGTCTATGCCTTGACCACTAATGCTGAACAAGCTGAAGTTGAATGGTTCTATGAAGACCTACAAGACCTTCTAGAACTAACACCCCAAAAAGATGTCCTTTTCAATATAGAGGACTGGAACACGAAAGTAGGAAGTCAAGAGATACCTGAAGTAACAGGCAAATTTGGCCTTGGAGTACAGAATGAAGCAGGGCAAAGGCTACTAGTGTTTTACCAAGATAATGCACTGATCATAGTAAACACCCTCTTCCAACAACACAAGAGAATATCACCAGATGGTCAATACCAAAATCGGATTGATTATATTCTTTGTAGCCAAAGATGGAGAAGCTCTATACAGTCAGCAAAAACAAGACCGGAAGGTGACTGTGGGTCAGATCATGAACTCCTTATTGCCAAATTCAGACTTAAATTGAAGAAAGTAGGGAAAACCACTAGACCATTCAGGTATGACCTATGTCAACTTTCCTACTATTATACAGTGGAAGTCACAAATAGATTCAAGGGATTAGATCTGACAGACAGAGTGCCTGATGAACTATGGACAGAGGTTCTTGACAATGTACAGAAAGTCCATGCCCCATAGCTAATGACCCTGCATGACATAGCAAAGATCCTGCATGCCACAACTAAGATTGAAGGCAACCACAAAAAAAATTAACAAATAAAAATAAGGTGGCATGTGTTCCTCTCTAAAAATAGATAAAATAAATTACAACATTGTCCATATCCATCAGATTGTGAAGTCACAGGACAACGAAGTGATCTAATACCCATGGAAGAAGATCCCTGCAGGCTTCACCCACAGAGCAATGGACTGCACAAGCATGAGATAAAGATGAGTCTGTACTACAAGTGAGAGGAAGAAATGAGGCTTCCCTGGTGGTTCAGGCAGTAAAGAACCTGCCTACCAATGCGGGAGACCTAAGAGATGCAGGTTCGAACCCTGGGTGAGGAAGATCCCCTGCATGAGGGCACGGCAACCCACTCCAGCAGTCTTGCCTGGAGAATTCCATGGACAAAGGAGCCTGGCGGGCTACAGACTATGGGGTCGCCCAGAGTGGGACACGACAGAGCGATTGAGTATAGCACAGCATAGTGAATAAATTGCTAAAGGCTAAGTGTGAGATAGCGTGAGGATACATCATGCTGGGAGATGCAGATAGAATGTTTATGTCCACTCCCAACCTCTTTGTCCGTGGGCTTCTGCTGGATATGTTAAGAAAGATTAAAGGCACAGCAGGAAACTGGAGAGAATCTCTCAAAATGGTATACTGACATAGAAGAGAGAACAGGCTGCCACTGATGGAAAGACATAGAACCTTGTGGTCCTGCTCAGAACCTTCTGTTTCCTGTCATGTGGAGCAAAAAGCCTTGAATCAGAGAGGAAAGAGCAGCAACACTATCATTCCCAGAGCATAGTTAGAGATCCATTGTGATGGGAGTGGGTATGAAAGAAAACGGCATCTATGCCTGCAGGAGGGGAATCAGATTGTTCTGAGCCCAGAATCCTAATCAGATCTAAGAGGTTTTTATCATTAGAGGAGGAGCAGAAAACTTCCGCATAAAGCCTATCATAAATAGAAGATATCTGCCACCCGACACAGAGAAGATGAGAGGCAAGACTCTCTTCCTTTAAGTTCAGGCACATACAGCCTACCAAAGTGAGGACCGACCAGGTTAGAACAATCCCTCTTCGATGAATGATATTACCCTAGCAAGCCAAGGTAACAAGTAGAAAGAGCATATAACTAGGGTAGAAGAAATATTATGGAAGCTACCCTGTCTGTAGTACACACAGTGATGGCTAAAAGCTGGGGGTAGGGTACAAGAGCTGAGAAAAATCTTCCAATACTCAAGCTTCCACCTTAAGGAAAAAGCATCCAGAAGAATTTAAAGACACTGAAATTACGTCTTTATGTCTTTATGATGCACTGAAATTAACCATAATGACAACAAAAATCTCAAACCTATCTCAGGGATTGGAACTGATTCTTGAACTATCTCTGATTAGAATCTTAAAGAATCTGGTGAAAAACAAGCAATATATGTAAACAGAAGTGTGTAGCTTTGTTGCTTCCGTGTTACCCAGTGATGAAGCAATATGACGTCTTATTAAAAAATGGATAATCTTAAGAAAGAATTAGCCAACAAAGATGAATGTGCAGCAAAGAAACAAAAAGTGATGATGCTATAAGTTGATATTCAAATTGGATATAAATAAAAGTTATGGAAGAAGTAGCCGAGCATAGGTTCATTGATACATTATTGTCAGACTACAGATATGCAGCCTGAAGAATGTAGGGAAAACTTACTGACACAAAGGAAGCATTTGAAGGAAAAAAGTGCCCAGAAGAAGTCTTGCTGGTAAAAATACACTCAAGGAACTCTGGAAAATATTTCATGATATGGAAGCACAAGGGACAAAATGCTGAAAGCTGATACAGACTTAGAAAAGAGTATGACATGGACAAGACGCTTACTCTATGTGATGTGTTACACTAGAAGAAGGTGGGCAGAAAAGCCACCCAGCCAACTAATTGATTTTCTAATGTTGAACCAAACTTGCGTTCCTCCTTGGTTATGAGGTATTATCTTTTGGAAATCTTGTTAGCTCAGTTTTTTAATATTATGTTGAAGATTTTTCTTCCTATATTTCTCAGAGATGTTACTCTGCAGATTTCTGTTTGTGTAATGCTTTTTTGTTTTGATCTGAGGGTAATTCTGTCTTTATAACATGTTGGGAATGTTTCTTTTAATAAGAGCAAAAATGAATAAAATTGGAAAAGAAAAGCAATAGAAGGAGATCAATTAAAACAACTGATATCTTTAATAAATTAATAAAGTTAATAATATCTTAGTCCAATATCAATAGACCACAGCTTGCGGGCAAAATCAAGCCTACTGTGTGTTTTGGTAGTTTTTCTAGAAAGTAGATAGACACATTTGGTTATTTTCTATGGTTGCTTTCCACTATAAGAGGGTTCAGTAGTGGAAACAGAGACTAAATGACCTGGATATCCAAAATATTTGCTCTATGATCCATTATACAAAAAGTTTACCAAATTCTATATCACTCTCACGCAATTAATGAACAAAAGAGAGAATACATATTTTTTCAATAACAGAAATTTTGAAATAGGGGATTCTATTATAGATCCTATAGACATTAAAAGATAATAATGTAAAGAAAAACAAAAACTTGAGGTCATGTATTGAACAAACTAGGTGAAATAAACAAATTTCTTGGAATACACAAATTACCAGAGCTGATTCAAGAAGAAATGGCTAACATGAATAGTTATATGTCTATTAAAGAAATTGAGATTGTGGCTAAAATCATTCCCACAAAGAAAACATCAGACCCAAACGTCTTCACTGGGGAATTCTATTGATCATTTAAGAAAGAAATAACATCATTTCTACACAAGCTTTTCCAGAAAACAAGAGTAGAGGAAACATTCCCAACATGTTATAAAGACAGAATTACCCTCAGATCAAAACAAAAAAGCATTACACAAACAGAAATCTGCAGAGTAACATCTCTGAGAAATATAGGAAGAAAAATCTTCAACATAATATTAAAAAACTGAGCTAACAAGATTTCCAAAAGATAATACCTCATAACCAAGGAGGAATGCAAGTTTGGTTCAACATTAGAAAATCAGTTAGTTGGCTGGGTGGCTTTTCTGCCCACCTTAAACTATCACAGCATTGTAAATTGGCTATACTCCAATATAAAATTAAAATTAATTTAAATTAAGAAAAAGAAAATCTATTAGTGTAATTCACGATATAATAGAAGAGAAAAAAAAAAAAAAAAAACTCATACAATAATCTAATAGATACCCAAAAAGCCTTTAGCAAAATTTAACATCGATTCATGATAAATACTCTCAGCAAACTAGGAATGGAAGGGAATTTCCTCAGGGTGATAAAGGTCATCTACAAGAAAACCTACAGCAAATATCAGGCTTATTAATGAAAACTAACCGCTTTCCCCTTAGACTGACACTACATTAAACTGTTTCATTCCCTCATATTGGTTTAGCTATTCCTACCAATTATTTTCTTTACCAATTCCTAATAGGAATAAAGAAAGAAGCTTAAGTAGACCCGCATGGTAGCTTTCGATCTAATTGAGGGGATGTGTTAGAAATTGGTAAATAGCGATGCAGTAATAAAAATAAATAAAACATTAAAATAGTAAGATATTTAGCACACCACTGAAAATGGCCTATGGCTGCATGTGTAAATGGTCATACAGGGAAGCAGAGATAGTTTCTACTTCAGAAAACAGGTGAGCTCTATGTGCTAGGACTATCTGGAAGTTCTTTCAGTGGAAGGGGGATTTGATTGTAAAGCAAAATAATAGAAAAAACATACCATTCATAAACAAGAGCAAAACATACTTCTTCCTCTTGTCTCAAGAGAAAAATTCATCATTTTCTTTGAGAAATAGAACTGGAATTAGGACTAACCAATATAAATGTGGTGAAATCAGTAGAGGCCCCCTAAACAACTGCTTTGTAATACTTTTCCAGCCATAGATCCTGTCATCCAAAGCACAGAAATGAATATGGTCCCATCCAGGTTTTCTGCCCTCCTGGAAGCCTCTTTAGGGCCAGAGGTAAGAATCTGACACTGTCTTTGATCTTCTGATTTGAAAAGTCCACAAAAGAGCATGTAGCATGAATGACTGGCCTTATGTTAATAGATCATACCCAAGATTCACTTTTTGCTAAACCCTGTCCTGAAGAAACAACTTAGGGCACATCAACCAGGCTAGAAAGATCAAAGTTATGTCCACCATGCATCTCTTTTCATACAAAAAAATTTGGATTATATCTTTTGTATGCAAAACTGCATTTCAACAAAATTTCTGACAGCAACTACATACAGGATTAAGGACATTATAGAGGCAATTTTCTCACATTTCCTAATTAACTTTTCTTAGCTTAAAGAACTGATTTAGTTCTTCTAGAAAGTCTCTATATCTTATATTTTCCTGGTTCCAAATCCTTCAGGGGATCTCCAGCACTGACAAAGTTAGATCTCTCATCTTTATCCTTCACCCTTTCTGCAAACACACACATTTTCAAGTCTCAGGATCAAAGGTTCCCAGCTTACGTTTCATCCTTCAGTTCTCCATTGCCGCTTCTCATGTCTATGACTCCACGTGGGCTAGTCTGTTGCTAGAAAGCCCTTAACCTGCCTTGACTTCTTGAGCATCTCTTCATCCTTGAAGACCCAACTGGATTTCACCTCCTCTGGGAAGACTGTTTTCCTCTTCTCTTCTAAAGATATTTTCTCTTCCTCTATCACATTCAGATTCTTGATATTTATCATCATACTTATAACACTGCCTTTTCCCTCATGATCAAAAAGAGCCTTGCTTATTTCCAGTGTATGCAATTCATCAAGGAGTATTATGATGTTGTTTATTCAAATGTGCTTACAGGCCAGTGTAAAGATGAAGTTACCTCTTATTCTCCACTTATCCTCGTGAATTTGATTATGGGTTCTAGCAACAGAAACACAAACTACAGTTCTATCTTGTATAAGATATGTTCATTTTTTGGTCTTGTGGTTTCTACTAGGAGAATATATGCTACTTGAAGTCCAAGACCTTGGTTCATTTGTGATGTTTCCTGTAATGTGTTTCCAGCTTCATCTCCCCTGTTCTCCAGCCAAGGCTCACCCTTTGCTGTTCTTCACATATATCTTTTTCTCTTACCTCCTGCCTTTGTTGCATTGACCCTTATATCAAAAATTGCCCTTCTACTCCACCCCCTCTTATTTATCTATTTGGCTACATCTAGTCTTAGTTGCAGCGTGCAGGATCTTCATTGCATCATGTGAGATCTCGTCCATGTGGCGCATGGACTCTAGTGCGGTGCACTGGCTCAGTAGTTGTGGCAGGTCAGCTCAGTTGCTCTTTGCCATGTGGGATCTCAGTTCCTTGACCAGAGATTGAACCCACATCCCCTGCATTACCAGGTGGATTCTTTACCACTGGGCCACCAGGGAAGTCCCTCCATTTCTCTTTGTAGATAACCTTTTAAGACCTGACCAACCTATACTGGATGTTCTTTGGGCTCTTCTCCCACCTTGTATTAAAGATCGGATGAGCTCCCATCGCTTATGGATCATGTTCCCTTGAGGGTGCAAGCTCCTAGAAAATGAAGGTTATCTCTTCATCTGTGTAACCATGAGAACTATTGTCAAGACTGGTCCAGATTAAACTCAGGTGAGTGCAGACCAAGAGAAGTGGTCCATGGAGCTTCCGTTCCCTCCAATCATCTGGCTCCCCCTTCAGTTCTGATTCTCAGTGGGCTAGGTGGGGAGTCTCCCCTTCCTAACCTTTTCTTCTATTAATACTATACATAATATGAGTTATTTCAGCAAAGTTGTTTGATCACAGATGAGCCATTCTACATCAAAATAAATTCTGTCCATTGTGATAAACAGTGACATCTGCTTGACCTCATCAGTGAACACCCCTCCCTGCTGATTTCCCTCCCTTGAGTAACTGGAGATGAGAAACTGTTTTCTTCAAAATGTTGTTCCATGACAGCTAGCTCCAAGGGCTCTCTCAGCCTTCAGCATCACCCAGAAACCTCTACTGGGTTACTTCTACTCCCTCTCCCCAGGGCTCATGGCTCAGGTCCTCCCACATCTCTGCATCACTGACTCTTCTCAGCCAGCAGCGGCCACTGAGCATCCCTGAGCAACAAGAGCATCCAAATTTAGATGTAATGCACTGCCTTTGACCACAGCCAAATTGGGGCTACTCCCAGAAAACACATGCTAATTTTGAGAAAGACTTTTGTTTTACACTAAAGCATTAGTCATCTAGCAATTATAAAGGGATTAATTATCCAATTTTGGGATACTCTAGCTCTCTTAATGCTTTATCAAAAGGATAACCATGGAAAATCAAAGCTGCTGAAACTTAAGGCCAATAAATTCTATCCTTTGCTAACTCTGTTCTTTGTGTGTTTGCACCCTTACCTCTCTCTATATTTTTTCATGGCCTGGGGATACCAAGGTTCAGAGCTAAGACCTCAGCTTCTCTGTCTCTAAATCAATACCTTTCAAATATCTTTTACTCACAAACTTCTTTATAAAAAAAAAAAAAAGAACAATCTACTGTAGAATCTCATTGTATATTTGAAAAAGCTTATATGTTCAGCATAGATATATTTTAAACTCTACATTATCAAAATCACTGCTTAAAAGTAAACCAATGGAACAATAAGAAAAATTTCAGGAAAACAAAATGTTTAGTTTTAAACTGGACTGGGGAAGGAGCTGTTACATCAGATATAGCGTAATTTATTTCTATACTCTTTTTTATTAGATTCACTAAATCTAGAAAATCCTGATTCTCACAGATCAATCGTTACAAACAATAACAGTTTTTGTATTTTTATACTACATTTTTTTCCTGAGTATTAAGTGTACCAGGACATTTTGTTCCACAGTTGAATCCCTTATAATATATATCACCCAAAGCTACCAAGAAAAACATTAGAACTATTTACAACATAATACTAGCACTGTGGGATGTGTGATTGAATTTGCTTGCACTAGTTCCCATGACTGGACACGAATGCCTACATTTAAAAGGAAAAAAAGATAAATCCACAGCTCCTGTGCAAAAGAATCAAATATATATACAGGTACCCAAAAAAAGCTTGATCTAATGCCTGCACAAAATGAATTGTACTGGCAAGATATTTATTTGCATCAGCATACTCCAGTATGCTGAAATTTGTTGTAGAACATGTTTGATGGTTTGTTTTTAATTTTTACTTAACATTTCCTAAATTGTTAATAAAATAAGAAACCATTTATTTTTTTAAAATAGGTATTTGTAGAATATCTTGTATCTTTTTACATGTTTGATGGGCAATTTACAAATGTATTTCTCTCGTGTTCATCACCTCCATTTGGGGGCCAAGCACATTTCCATATCTATTCCTGATAATGTCTGTCCATTGGTCTTCCAGAACTTCTCCATCTACTAACGGGTGAATACCTCCTATGACACGGGCAAAAACTCTTATCTTTCCCCCAAAACAAACTCCCCAGCTATTTTGAGAGGGTTTGACACCTTTTTCTGTTTTGTCTCCTATAACACTCTTGAGAGTCCTTTGACTGCCAGGAGATCAAACCAGTCAATCCTAAAGGAAATCAACCCTGAATATTCATTGGAAGGACTGATGCTGAAGCTGAAGCTCCGATGCTTTGGCCATCTGATGCGAAGCACCAACTTATTGGAAAAGACCCTGATGCTGGGAAACATTGAAGGCCAAAGGAAAAGTGGGCAGCAGAGGCTGAGATGGTTGGGCAGAATCACCAACTCAATGGACTCAATGGACACTCGGTCTGAGCAAACTCCAGGAGACAGTGATCAACAGGCGAGCCTGACGTGCTGCAGTCCATGGGGCTGAAAAGAATCAGACATGACTTAGCGACTGAACTATAACAACAGCAGCAACAATAACAACACTTACTACTTGGAACAGAAATAGTGGTAATTAATTTTGTGATGCCAGTTCCACAAATAATCACTTGTAAATTTTATCCTTGAAACATTTTATGGAATGTGAGGGTAAGGATATCAGGCCACACAGCTCCCATTTACCTAGTCACGGTGGCAATGCTAAGCACAGAGGAGGCATTGAATACATTAAGTACATTTTGTGAATTAAAGTTGGATAAAACAAGATTTTGCAGTTGGCCCTTATCTCCAGTATGCATGGACTGTTGCTTCTTTTTTTTCTTTTTTTTTTAAATATTAATTTTTTAATTTGGAGGATCATTGCTTACAATGTTGTATTGGTTTCTGCCATACATCAACACAAATTAGTTACAGCTCTCTCTCTCTCTCTCATATATATATATGTGTGTGTGTGTGTATAAATCCCCTCCCTGTTGAACCTCCCCACCAACCCCATCCTTGCCACCATTCTAGGTTATTATAGAGTGCTGGACTAGGCTGCCTGTGTTATACACCAGCTTCCCACTGGCTATCTATTCTGCACATGGTAAATCTCCACCCTAGCATACAACTCTCTTTTTTTTTTTAATATAAAGCCATTTAAGATTGAACCTGTGCCCCCTGCATTGGAAATGCAGCATCTGAAACACTGGACCACCAGGGAAGTCTCCCTGGGTTGTAGTTTCTAATATAAAATCATAGCAACAGAAAATTCTCACTTAAATTTCTCTCTCTCTCTTTTTTTTTCTTTTTTTCCCCTTAGCTCATAACATTTCCCTGGTTTCATCATGTTTTCCTTCAAAGGCTAACCCTAAGATGAGGAAAAAGCAAAACCTCCTGGTATATAAAATAGAAAATCTACCAGCTTCTACCACAAATTTTCAATTTTAGTGGTAGGAAATGCCCTTCACGTTGCAGTGCTAATGGAAATGAGGTAAGACAAAGATCCTTTGTAGCTCAGAAAGAAAAATATTCCCAAATATCCATTCCTGAGACAAAGTCCCTGAAGGCTGCCTATGGGAACTAGGTGACAACCAAAGCTCCTCCCAATTCAAGAAGTAAAAGAAACATGCCACCAGATTTGCATCATTCTCAGTAAACCAGGATTAATGCCTTGGCTCTGGGTGATTCAATAACTTTATGCCCTTAGGCAAGGCATTTAGCCAGAGTGGGTTTCTATTTATCTGTGTTTTGAAGTGAAACTCAAATAAATGGTGCCAAGTATTGCCGGATGAGAGACAGTTGGACTCAGAAAACCCAAACTATTTTAAAATTAGTTGAAGCTCTTGTGAATGAGAGAGTCAATTCCTAGGCAGATTGATAAGAAGTCCAGGGTCCCCAAGGAGGAGAAAGGGGTCTGGGGCTCTCAAAGCGGAGGTTGGGAGTCTGGAATTCTCAAGGAGGAGAAAAGGACAAACGTTTGTTTGTTTTTTCCCCTCTACATTCCTTAGTCTTAGTCAGTTACACAACTCAGTTTAAACTCTGTACTAAGGATTATACAACAACAATGTGGCTGGCTAGAGGACGTTTCACCTTCCTGAAAACCTTCTGACTAATCCTGATATCTTAAAATGTATATTATGGGAGTGGGTCTGGAGGATCTTTCCATTGTTAAATTCTAATCTTGTTATCCTAAAATGTAAATTGTGGGAGTGGGTCTGGTAAAATTTTCACAAACTTGAGACATTCTTTTGATTCATTGTAATAACTAATTGAAAGGTAGTTGCTAGCAACTAACACTGTACTCTTTCTGCCCCCTTCTGATGTCTATGTCAGAAGCTTTCTCTATCACTTTTATACTTTAATAAAACTCTATTGCACAAAAGCTCTGAGCAATCAAGCCTCATCTGTGGCCCCGGATTGAATTCTACTCCTCCGGAGGCCAAGAATCCCAGCGTCTTTTCGTGGGTCAGCAACAACCTTTCATGAACAGACCATTATATTCTCAGGTGTCCATCTGAAAAGTGGATGAGACCATTCCAATTTCTCTCCATCCTGAAAAAAAGCCCATCTTAAGAGCTCATTCATTGGAAGAGACCCTGATGCTGGGAAAGTGTGTGTGTGCACGAAGTCAGTAAGTTGTGTCAGACTCTTTTGCGACTCCATGGACTGTAGTCCACGAGGCTCCTCTGTCCTTGGAATTTTTTAGGCAAGGATACTGGATTGGGTTGCCATTTCCTACTCCAAGGCATCTTCCTGACCCAGGGATCAAACCTGTGTTTCTTTGCATTCCCTATGTTGGCAGGCAGATTCCTTACCACTGAGACACCTGGGAAGATGCTGATGTGGGAAAGAGTAGAAGCAAAAGGTGAAGGGGGCAGCAGAGGATGAGATGGTTAGATAGCATCATTGATTCAATGAACAGTAATCTGAGCAAACTCCAGGAAATAGCGGAGGATAGTGGAGCCCAGCATGGTGTAGTCCATGGGGCTGCAAAGAGTCAGACACAACTTAGCAACTAAACAACAATGACCAGCAGATCATCTCATTTTGAGTCTGACCAACCCATAGCTCCCTTGAACCCCTAACTTTGGCTCTTTCCATAACCATTCAGTCTGTTGGCTAGAACATTGCTACATCTGAATTGTGAGACCCATAATGTCTTACAGATGTTACCCAGAAAATCCATGACATCTTATGCAAAAACCAAAATGAACTTTTTGGCCAACCCAATAGTAATCCTCTGGAGGACACCAGGCTAATATCCATGTATTTCTAATTAATACCCACAAATATTCTACAAATCAGGTTGATCACCGCCCATTTTTCTGAGAAGGAAAACAACCCCCTCTCCTATGGGAGACGCTGCTCTTGACATCAGGTTCCAGACTTAACCCTCATCTATGCAACTTCAGAAGCTGTTGTCTCCAGTTTTCTGACACCGCATGTTATAGAGACTTCATTCCTGAAAAAGTTCCCTCCTTCAAACAGAACGATGTTCTAGCCAACCGAATGAATGCTTAAGTGCCAAAGTTTGTGGTTCAAGGGAGCCCTGGTTTGGTCAGACTCAAAATGAGCATGTCTGCTGGTTAAGATTTATTATTTTTTTTTTTTTCCCATGATGGAAAGAAATGTGAACAGTCTCATCCACTTTTCAGGTGGATAGCTGGGAATATAATGGTCTATTCACAAGAGTTTCAACTCGTTTTAAAATAATTTTGAACCAAGATTTCAGTTTCCTAAGTGAAGAGTTGAAGAAGAGCAGGAGGAGCTCATACAAATGGGTTCTCAGGAGATGCTGGAAGGACAGAGGGAGGCCACCTCTTAGCCACCTCTTAGGCCACACACACAGCTGCTGGACTTCATTATCTATATGTTTCTCTTTGAAAATGGCCATGTATTTTGGTATTTTAAAATATAGACTCTTTTAATCTTCTCCTGTTTCATTTCATATGCATTTTAACGGATGTGTGTTTAACTTGATCCCTGCTTCCTAATGTGAATTAATCCCAGAGGGCACACACTTTATTGAAAAGGGAAAATAATAAAATGAGTGAAAAAGTGAGGCCATTCCTGTTCTACACCACGTGGCAATAACTGTTCACTGAGAAACAACCTCTTGCTGGACACCTGGGTACCTAGTCTTAGTGAGGCATCTAAACCAAAAAAAAAAAAACCAAACAAATAACAAAACAAAAAGAGAAAGGGAGAGAGAGAAACTAAAATGTGGATTGTGTATGTAAAAATTTCAGCTGATTTCATAAGATTAAAAATAAATAAACACATAACTAAAACTCCTGGTTGGGAAAAGCCTATTATTTCAAATGAAGTTAAATTTTGAAATGAACCATGTCAGCAGTCAGCTTAGATAATTGAGACAGAATATTTACTTTGGGTCTTGATATGGATCTAAGGATTCCAAGATAATACAAATGAGTCCTTGATTTATATTTATTTTTTAAAAATTTTATTGGAATATAATTGATTTATAATGCTGTGTTAGTTTCAGGTGTACAACAAAATGAATTAGCTATACACATGCATATATTCACTCTTTTTTAGATTATTTTCCATATATGTCATTACAGAATAATTGAGGAGAGTTCACTTTGCTATACTGTAGGTCCTCGTTAGTTATCTATTTTATATATACTGCTTGTACCTTCCTCTTGTTTTAGGCCACTGAGTGAACATGTTAGGGATTGGGGGAATAAATTTCAGTCAATAAAGAATTAAAAACAAATCCCAAGGGATGCCTAGCAAAGAGAAGATTTCAAAGAACCAGTGTGGAAACCTAGTGCTCATCAAATACCCAACAATCATTACTCTCCATTTCCCACTAGGGCAATGTGCCTAACCAGGCACATATGGATATGAGTGAAAGCAATGCCAAGCAGATTTAACTCATGCCCTCGGTCTTTATTTTACTTCCAAGATGATTTTGGGGACCTTAGGTTCAAAATAGCCCCAAGATAGAAGAGGGCCACCTGAGGTAGAGTAATCTTTGCTTGTGGCAAGAAATTAACTGTATCTGTATTAGGCCACTGAGATTTTGGAATTTCTTTGTGACAACAAAGAGGATTAATTTGTTTATTACGGAATTACTCAATCCTTTGGATACTCAGAAGTGAGAGTGTAAGGGTAAGCATAAACAGAACTGCTCTTCTGCTATCATTAAAGAAAAACAAGGAAAAAAAAAACCCAGAATCATTAAGATATTAGAAAAGACAAACTAATTAATCTGAGACACGGAAATAATCTATCAATGGACAACTCTGGACTTCTTCTCTTAAGGACAATTAGCAAAGATCAAGAAATCTGTTATATATAATGATATTACTGTATATCACACTTTATGTATTCAAAACATTTTCTTCTAATAGTTTAAATGAAGTCCTGCCAGGGACTTAAAAATGACCAGATTATGAGATTATGTCATGAGATTTGTTTCTGCCTCATTATTCAAGAATGAAAACATGCTCCATCATTGTTCCTCCAGCATTTTACCAGCAAGAAACTTTTCTCTGTCCCATGTTCTACAAAAAAGCAACATTTCAGCTATATTCGCAGCTGAAAACGACCAGACACACTAAAGAATGCCTGGATAATGGCCTTGGTTTATCTCATAGCATTTTGTGTCTGCCCCTCAGGCAAGCAATTCATCATCACAATCTCACCAGTGAATCATAGGGCTCACACATTGCTACAAATTCTGCCTTTCAGCATGCCCAGAATGAACCATTAGACTTCAACCCAGGATAAAATAATCCCAGTGAAACCAGCTGACCTGTCAGAGGGTGCCTAGATAACACTGAAATAGACAGCACTTAATGCAGTGGGGGATCTGTCAAAAACAATAAAGATTGGTGTAAAAACAAGTTGCAAGTTATTGATCTGCTATATTACAGTTGCTTTGAAAATAACTGGATTCCACTTTTGCCCTTTAATTTATCCATCTTAATCACATTCTGTCAAGACCAAGGCACACATAGTATGCATAATAAAGGTCAAGAATACCCTTGTGTGCTGCCTGACCCAACACGGAGATGTGTCCTAGGCATCAACACACACGCATACAAACTTGTCTGCTGACCGTCTCCTATGAAATGGACCAACCAGAAAAGTCTAACTGGAAGGGACTTCAGTCTTTAAGGCAAATTTACTGTCCAAGACATGAAAAAAAAAAAAGCCATCAGTAGTAATACATATATTTTAGGTGATCTCCCTTTCAGTTACTTAAACTCTAGATCCATACAATGAGATGCTCTCTCAAATCTCCCAGGCTGCTTGGATCAATTTCTGGCCAGCCTTGTTGGATGAGGGCACACATTTTCACCACTATCATCACCAGTGCATGTGTGATAAGTCACTTCAGTCATGGTCAACTCCTTGGACACACACACCCCATGGACCATAGCCTACCAGGATCCTCTCTCCATGGGATTCTCCAGGCAAGAATACTGGAGTGGGTTACCATGCCTTCCTTCAGCAGATCTTCCCCACCTAGGGATCAAACTTGCATCTCTTATATCTCCTGAATTGGCAGTTGGGATTTTTACCACTAGTGCCACCTAAGCCCAAATTTTGACCTAATCATAAATGCTGCTCCCATCTTTAGAGGAGTTGTCAATCAGTGGCTAATTTTTTTTTTTTTTTTAACTTCTGCTGTCTTTAGGGTTTACTGAAATTTATCTTTGGCCAGTGAAACATTGGGGTTTCTAATCTTGGTGCTACACTTGATACTTACTGATTCTTAAATTCTCATTCTAGGCTCACTTTTGAAATTTCTTTAGTGGTAAACTGGTAATTAGCTTCTCTCCAAAGATCCAACATTAAGATTTTGACAGAACCATCAAGACTGTTGGTGTTTCTTAATCCCCTCAGGGCTATTTTGTGAGTCTCACCTAAAGACCTTCTTGTTGCCTTTCTTTTATTCTCTAGTTTTCTCTCCTTCTCCCCCCACATACATGCACGCACACGAGTATGCACACACACACACACACACACACACCCTGACACACACACTATAGTTACAACATAGATGGTATATTTCAAAAAGTATCCCACTTATTATAAGATTTCATAATTTTATCTTGCTGGTCTCCCTAACCCATCTTATTCCTAACCCTCTATTGATGTGGAAATAAACAATGACTAACAAAATGGGAAAAGCAAACACTATTCTGAGCTTGCAGTAGCAAGAGAGTCAGCCACCATCACTTGCCCATCACTTGATGTTTTGGCAGAAACTCAAATGCAGGCAGAAGCGGGGAAATTTTTATAGTGGAAAAAGGGAAGGTGCTGGGGTCCAGCCCCGGTGGATCCACGGAATTCGAAGCGGGGACGGCATAGGCGAGGATCAGGAAACAACTGCTTAATTAAACGTTAATTAAGGATATAAAGAGTAATAGAATAAGGATAGCTCAGTAGGAAAATTCAGTGAAGAAAAGAGGCTGAAATAAGGATAGCTCAGTGAGGAAATTCAGTGGAGAAAAGAGGCTGAATAATTCAGCCAGAAGGTGAGAGAAAGAACGACATGGGGAGACCAAGTTTCGGTGAACAAGGCCCACACTTTATTTTCCAAAGTAGTTTTTATACCTTAAGTTATGCATAGAGGATAATGGGGGAAGGGGTAGAGTCATGCAGCAAGCCAGGCTTTCTTCCTGCAAACTTATCATATGCAAAAGCTTAGGTGATTTGCATCATCTTCTGGCCCGGAGGCCTGTTAACATTTTAAGACCCTTTCTTCAGAAAACTTATTTTTCTCTAAAGGTCATTGGTCAGGAGCCACCCTCCAAAAGCGTTAGATAAAGTTGCATTCCTACAGAGCAAAGGTGTGGTGGGCTATAACAAGAAAAAGAATTAACTCAAGGGTCCCAGGTTACAAACATTAAAGCTACTATTTACACCAATTATATTAATCAATACACTGCCAGGGACACAGCAGATAAGGGATATGGAAACTTAGCAGCAAACATTGGCCCAACAAGTGAAAATCCCTTCACCAATACAATTTCTAATCAATCTTTTAACTACTCAAAAGAATCTGTGTTTAGACGGTTTAGAACATCTCATGCCTCTCACAGTTGGGAGGATCTGAGCAATCACATGTGGCCGGAAAAACCTATTCAGGCAGGCTAGAGGATTTCCAAAGGAGTTTGTAGGTTAAACACTGTCACACCCAGGAATTATTAACTGGACCTGTAAGCTAACTCTTTTTTCAGAGAGAGGTAGTGGGGGACAGCCCCCCGTAAAGTCAGAGGTGTAGGTGAAAGCACAAAGCAGAAAGTAGGCAGACTCTGGTTTTGGGGGTAGATGCTCGAGAATTTCCAGGGGGACTCCTGAGGCTCGATCTCGCCTTTGCATATGCCGAGCCTCCTTCCTCATGACCTTTGTCATGGGTGGAGCTCCTCACACTGGCTCCCGGCAGTAATAGAATTCCAGTTGAGCTATTCCAGATCCTGAAAGATGATGCTGTGGAAAGTGCTGCACTCAATATGCAATATGCACTCAGTATGCAATAGGCCGGCTCCCGGCAGGAAGGCTTCAGATGTGCCCTGATTGGAACAGTTGACATGGGGATGCTTCAGGCAAGCCAAGTTGAAGCAAGACATCCTATATGGTTGGTTGCATGCGTGTGTTTTCAGTTACTCAGTCATGTCTGATTCTTTGCAACCCCATGGACTGTAGCCTGCCAGACTCCTCTGTCCTTGGGATTTTCCAGGGGAGAATACTGGAGTGGGTTGCCATTTCTTCCTCTAGGGAATCTTCCTGACCCAGGAATCAAAACCATGTCTCTTGCATTATCAGGCAGATTCTTTACCACTGAGCCACCTGGGAAGCCCCCATGTGGTTGGTTAGGAGGTACATATTTGACTTTCTCCAGTTGGTCTTAAATTGGAAATGTTAACAAAAATTAGGGAAGCTGTAAGTTCTTAACGAATCTCTGGTTATTCGGGGCTGATCACTACAAAAGTCATTGTTTAACTTCTTGAGTGGTTACTAGAGATAGTTGCTACTGTTGCTGCTAAGTCGCTTCAGTCATGTCTGACTCTGTGCGACCCCATAGACGGCAGCCCACCAGGCTCCCCCATCCTTGGGATTCTCCAGGCAAGAACACTGGGGTGGATTGCCATTTCCTTCTCCAATGCATGAAAGTGAAAAGTCAAAGTGAAGTCGCTCAGTCGTGTCTGACTCTTTGCGACCCCATGGACTGCAGCCCACCAGTAGATAGCTATTACTAAAGATTCTATCTTTCTTATTTATAGCAGGCTGACTTCCTTGGTTGTTTGTAGTAGTTAATGTGTTGGCTGCTCCAGGTTGTGTGTCAAAGTTCTATTTTTATATACGGTATGGTCATTGCCTATTTGTATATTCTGTCTTTCACTAAGCACCTTCTATGAGCTAAATATTGTTCTAGATACTCATCGTGCAGATGGAACCAGAACAGACATTATTCTTGCTCTCCTGGCACTTATGCTTCAATGGGAAAAAAACAAATAGAGAAAAATAAACAAATGTGTGCATGCCGTGCTAAGAGCTATGGAAAACAGAAGACGGTGAGATGATGGTGAAAGACGAAGAGGTTTTTACTTTAGAAAGACTTGCCATGGAAGGCTTGTAAGAATTGGAAAAACATATATCAATGACCCACTTGGCATACAATAGAGTATCTTATTAGTCTTGACACATTCCACTTGGCATATCTTATATATTGTAATCCCTTCTATGTTCAAGTAACATGGTACAAAGCCTTCATAACCCAACAAAGAAAATATTTAGTATAGGTCCCATCTTGCAGTCTTTTAATTAATCACAGTAATAGATGGCCATCTACTTTCGATAGGCAGAGCAACTGAGTAGAACTATCACCCTCAGGAAGTAAAAAATAAATAAGGTGGCAAGACAGGACTTTATTCTTCCCAGTAGTCTATACTGTCTTGGACACAACTCTTAGGTAATCAGAGCTTCAAGAGTCATTAACCCTTCCAGCAAGACTTGGAAATAATCTTTACCAAGTGTGTACCTCTTTCCACGTCCAGACTTCCATGGAGAAGACAGTATAGTTACAATGGTTTATGGGGCATAAAGGCCATCACAGGACTTCATAAATATGTCTTTGCTGAAGAAGCAGAACTGTTGATAAAATATACTTACCATCTTACATGATCCCATAAATTTTAAAATTCATTTTTGGAGTCACAGAGACCCCTGGGACTTGCATGCTATCTCAACATTTTTTGTTGTATGTGTACTGTATCAAAAATTGGTAATTAAGAAACTATACCCTTCAGTAGTGCTTCTCAGTCTATACCACGCAAAAGGATTACCTGGAGGGCATGTTAAAACACCAGTTCTAGTAGTGATGCTGCTACCGATCTGGGGACCAGATTTTGTGTACCAAAGTCTGACAGGTCTCTATACAGAACACACGTAATTCTCAAAGCAAAATGCATGAAAAAAATGTGTTTTCTACAAAAAGCAATGTGGAAAATACAGGATGGAGACTTGAACATTAAATTTTGAGCATATGTCATGAATTTACAGAGACATTAAGAATGTATATTTGATATTGGTATTGTCCTAGAAAATCCAGCCTGTGTGTCCCCCTGAGCTAGATGCCACCTTCCCAAATGGTCTAATTATTTCCATTTGGGAACATTGTTACAGAGAAAGAAGGGTTTTTGTTGTTGTTGTTGTTTGTTTGTCTGTTTATTTGCTTTTTTGCATAGTCAAGTCCCAAAGAAAGCAAAAAAGAATACAAAATATTAGTGCAGGTCATCGCTGTCCGCAGTGCTAACAATACCTCCCCCTTCATGAACCCCAACCTTGGCCCTCACAATGGCTTCCCGGAAGTGTGCAGTGGGTTGAGTTAAAGAGGAAAATCCTTCTGTGACAGTCTACATGGGTGAGATGGGGTGGGAAATGGGAGGAAATCTCAAGAGGGAGGATTTATGTACATACCTATATCTGATTCATGTTGATGTATGGCAGAGACCAGCACAATATTGTAAAGCAATTATTCTCCAATTAAAAACAAATAATTTTTAAAAAAGGAAAACCCAGGATACAGTCCTGAACAAGGTTGTGATGTAAAAGAAATAAGATAATTTAAAAAGAGATAAGGGACTTGTCTTTGGCTGTGTATTGCCAGCTTTTAAAAAATTAATATTTTAAATAAAGTTGAAAAAATATTAACTGTCATAAAAGATACAACAGGTCCAAAATGTGTCACCTGTGCTAAGGCCAAATCACCAAAGAGAGACAATACCTAACTTAATTGCAGGACTAGCTTCTTCCAGGAAGGCAAGCTTTATCCAGCCAGTCTGGAATTACCTGGTCAGCCCTAGGGCGGTAATTTGCCCTACAGAACCTTAATGTTCCCCTTAGGAGAATGACCTTTCCTGAAAGGTCTAATTTCGTTGCTAATAATTTCCTTTTTCTGCCATTTTGCAACCTTTAAAAATCTACTCATTTCTCTAGCTTGGTGGAGCTTCTTTCTGATTACGAGATGGAATGCTGCCAATTCATGTAAAGTCAATTTAGTCTTTAAATCTACTCATTTGTACTTTTATTTTTGTTATTTAACAGATCTGGTGTCAGCAGTGGGACTGAAGGAGGACTTTCAACGGTTACAGGAACAATGAGAAACACAGTCATGGTATCTCACAAACCCTTTGAGTTCATGGTCTTTCTCACTATTCTGAGAGTCATGGGTAAGTTGACTCTCGCCTCTGAGCTCCACTATCTTTGCAATGAGTTCTCAATCTAATTGGTTTTCCAGTTGATGGCTGAGTCAGTCATTCTGAGTTGGCAGACCATTCTATGTAGAACTGAAGACCCTGGTTCCCTCTGCAATTCCCTAGCTGTTGGGAATCCCTTACACTATTTCCAGACCACAGTCCTCATTTACTGGAGCTTGCTGGTTACATGCTGGAATTTGCTGATAGTGTGCATGGTTTTCTCTTGGTCAGTCTGCAGTAATTTCTCTTGGTCACTGATGGTGTGTTAAGGTAGACGTGTCTGTTTGTCATGTTTTGTTTAGATAAAATCTGCCACTAATGGGGATCCTAGAAGTGCAAAGAAAAGCCACAAGTGGTGAGCATGGATCAAACATTTAAGAGTTCTTACAGTTCTTGCCACCTAACCCAAAGATTCCTGTGTTAGGATAAGTTGGTCATGGAATGGGATGGACTGACACTAGATCACTCACCAACATCAAGAAAAGTTCCCTGCAAAAAAGACACGTATGTCTGTGTATTGTAAACATCACATAATTCCAAACCTCACAGCACATTCCTTTAGGTATTGTTGTTGCCTTAGTCACTAAGTCATGTCCAACTCTTGCAACTCCATGGACTGTAGCCAGCCAGCCTCCACTATTCATAAGATTTCCCAGACAATACTGGGGCTGGGTTGCCACTTTCTTCTTCAGGGGATCTTCCTGACCCAGAGGTTGAACCACAGTCTCCTGCATTGGCAGGCAGATTCTTTACTACTGAGTCACCAGGGAAGCCCCCCTTTAGGTATTAGCTTGGCTCTAAAAGACCAAAAGGCTTAGCAAGCAAACAAATACATAAAACGAGATTCTCAAAACCCAAATTGTTTAACATGCCACCTTCTGGCACACTTGCTTATTTTATGTCAAAGAGCTGTGATCCCAGAAGCTGTAAATACCTACACAAACAGCAAAATCTTCCTAAAGACAAATTAGGATTACAATGGCCATTATGGGGAATGATCCAATTAGACTAGACTGTTTACTAAAGAAGTGCCCTTGAAAGTAAGGGTTCCCATTATCAAACAAACAGAATGTGATGCCTATTTTCACCGATGTGTAGATGCTTCCCCAAAGCTTCAAGTTTCCAAAATAGCTTCATTAAAAAATGTGTTGCAAAAACATAATGAAAATTTAAAGACACAAGATTGTAAACAACAGTCTGCCAGTCCATTAACTTTATAGCTACAATTCCAACCCCAGGCACCTAATATAACACCTGGACCCCACACACTGCACTTTCCTAGGGGTTAAAAATGTTGACCCAGGTAGACCCAGGAGACTTCGCAGGTAGTCCAGTGGCTAAGACTCCGCTCTGCCAATGTAGGAGGCATGGGTTCAATCCACGGCCCTTGTTCAGGGAAATAAGATCTCACATGCCCTGCAGTGTGGTCATAATATTTAAAAAAAAAAAAAGAAAAATAGCATTGGCCAGGAATCCCTGACTCGGTTGTAATCAGCTGGAACACTGGAAAAGAGACAGATCCTCAAAACGCCTATGCAAAAATTTTAACGTCAACTCCAATGCCCTCATGGGGCTTCCCAGGTGACTCAGGGGTAACGAGTCTGCCTTCAATGAAGGAGATATGGGTTTGACCCCTACATTGGGAAGATCCCCTGGAGTAGGAAATGTCAACCCACTCCAGTATTCTTGCCAGGAAAAATTCCATGGACAGGAGAACCTGGTGAGCTACAGTCCATGGGGTAGCAAAGAGTTGCACACGACTGAGCGTGCACCATGGCATTGCACCAATTCTGTCACACCTAACCCTTCAAATGGGTCCCTCCTAGATTGGAGTAGACTTTGGGAGATTTTTTCATAAATTCTTACATTATTTTTTTAAACACCTAAAAAAAACTAAAATTAAATTAATTTGAAAAATGCCAAATTTGGGATACTAAAACATTAAAACCCATTTTAAAACTTTAAAATCCTCCACTTTAAAACCCACATGGAGCCTGTAAAGGGGATGCTGGGAAAACTGGCCGAAGTTGGCTAAGGGTAAAACTGCTCACCAGAATCACCCCCCCTAGATCTTTGTCTATATAATGCCCTGTGTGTGCATGCTTAGTTGCTCAGTCATGTCTAACTTTTTGAGATCCCCATGGATGGTAGCCCACCAGGCTCTTCTGTCCAAAGGATTTTTCCAGACAAGAATACTGGAATGGATTGCTGTTTCCTTCTCCAAGGGATCTTCTCAACCCAGGGGTCAAATCTGAGTCTTGGGTCTCCTGCATTGGCAGGTGGATATTTTACTACTGAGCTACCAGGGAAGCCCATAATATCCAGTAGAGAGAGAAAAGTAAAATATATTTTGCACCCTGTTTGGGGACTCTTCTTACATCCCAAGAAGAGATGTTTAATATTGCCAGAAATGTTACTGCTTGTCTCTGCTAAAAATAGACAAGATACTTAAAAGAATTTTTAAGTAGCTCTGTGATCTGAGATTGGTCAGATATAGGAAACTGATATTCAGAACCCAATAGGAATTTTTTTAGGTTTTCCCCAACCAAGTTAAAAATAAAACTGTGTACCCAGAGAGAAAGAAAAACCTTCTGAAGCCTTTATAAAAAGATTTACTAAAAAACATTTCAAAGGCAAATAGCTCTAAATCTAGAAGATAGAAATCTTTTGATTACCATCTTAGTTAGAAATCTCCCCAAAACATACATATTAAAAAAGCCAATTAAGATTAATGTCACGGAGTGGATGGATCACCCTATGATGTCATTTATACTGCAACACAGTCCTTTGGGAAAATTGAGAACAACTGGCTTTATCTTGCAAATCTCTACAAAACCAGAAATGCAGCTCTATAAGCAGTTTGAAGTTCAGCTATTTTTTTTTAATCAATCCCCAAGCTTCTCATATTTATCTTAAAAAGGCTTATAACTGCATTTTCCCCCTGTGCCTCTGAGATGTAAATGTGAAAGTAGAAAAATCAGGGAGGTAATTCTTATCAAAAGCAAAATAAAACCAATCAAAATTGGAAAGGTCTTTTGAAAATGTTAAAAAACAACTGAGATGCAAATTCTTTATAACTAGTAAGTTTTGTATACCTGATTCAGGGCAGTAATTTAAGAAACAGAAACTATAAAGTCTTTGTGTATATCTGTCTATATGCTTCTGTGTGATATAACATATATATATGCATATATATGTCATATCTATGATATATGTCTATATATCTACAGCCTATCTATGGTGGTGTGCTGTGCTTAGTCACTCAGTCATGTCTGATGCCAGGTTCTTCTGTCTATGGAATTCTCCAGGCAAGAATACTGGTGTGGGTAGCCACTTCTTCCCCCAAAGTTTGTTTGGCTGAATTAAAATGAGCATGTCTTTAGTTATCGACATTAAATGGAATACCTTTATTATACCTAGGCTTTCTCAAAGTCATATCAATTCATGTTATCTCTTACAAAATCTGTCAACAAGAAAACTAATTTGAGATCATGGCAGACTCTGTCTAATATTATAGTTTCCCAAATATTTTTGGTAACCTTATAGCTTAAGTTTTGCTAAGTTAACTTCAATAGTGAGTTAAGTTAAATTCATTGAACATCCAGATTATTTCCAAATAAGATACAATAATAAAACATTAACTACTAAACAGATTTATCTACTTTTGCTTTCTTATTACAACAGAATCAGAGATCTTTGTTTCTGTTAGTAAACATTCTGTGTACCATGTTAAAAGATTGTACTATATGAAAGCATATCATCTAGAAATTATGAAATATATTCATAAATTTGTCAATCTAAAGAATACTGTTGCAATACATTGCAATTGCTTACGTTTTATTTTTCAATAGAAATTAACATTTCTATAGGTTAAAATTCTAATTAATATATGCAACTAAAGCTATTAAAAATAATAGGAGAAACAACCTTTTACAAGGCAAGTAGAATGTGCTTTGGTTATGAAAAGGTATGAGATATGGAGATGTATTTTCATTAAGGGAAAATAATGTAATTTTGTCTGAAAGTGAAGCTGGTTATTTCAGTATAAAAGAGAAAAAAACAGAAGACAAAATCTTAATACAAGAAGAAAGTTATAGAAGATTTGTGAAAAAAGAATCTTGGGAAAGTAATTTTATGCATAGGCAAGCTGACTAAGATTGAAATAAATTTATTTAATAAGCTGTAATATTGAAAGTACATTGGTACAAAATGAAATTAGTTTTTCTCTTTCTGCTAAAATGATAAAGTTTAGAAAGCTAAATTGTCTCTGTTAAAAGAGCTAAAGTTTTTTATTTCTTTGTTTTTTACAACTATTTAACTTTCTGTTTTCGCCCATGAAGTGTTTAGCTGTCAGTATGGTTAAGTGAATAACTAATTATTGTTTCACAGTGATCCATGATCCTATGTGACCATGAGTTTTAAAACCTTTAGATATTTTGACAAACTTTCCAAAAGTAAAATTTTAGATGAAGTCTTTTTTTCATAGAAATAACCTCAGAATTTTCAAGAGGGGTCCTGGAGTATCTCAAAACATTTATTCTCTCTTTTTAAAAAAGAGAGATGTTAAACTAATTAGAGTTATTTGACATATTAAATTACATGGAAAACATTGTCAAGTAAGAGGCAATATTAAGCATTCTTTATGCTGTATTTGTATAGGTATATGTTACAAGTGTTGTAGAAATTCCTTGTAATTCCTAGAATTTCAATATGTCTTGGTATGTGCTATTAGTCCTAATTCAAGTTATTATCTTACAATGTTGCCTCTTACAGAAAAAACAAACTTCCAGGTCAGTTCCATTACAATGAACTCTGTTCAGATTTTAACAATAAGCATCTTTAAGTCTTTTCATGGTTATTGTGTTACTCTGATGCTTTTACCAAAATATTTCTGTGGAAAAGCCTTATCTTCAAGGAGATTCATGGAAAGAACTTCGACAAACACAGATTCCTGATAACTTTGAAATCATACAGTTGAACTGGGTAAGAATTTCTGGAACTAATGGAAAAACTGGATTCAAACAAAACAAGTATGAATTACTTATGTCTGAATGAACTCAGGAGAATAATTATAATTTTAGTGACTTTTTGCTTGAAACATGCTGCTGCTAAGTCGCTTCAGTCGTGTCCGACTCTGTGCGACTCCATAGACGGCAGCCCACCAGGCTCCCCCGTCCCTGGGATTCTCCAGGCAAGAACACTGGAGTGGGTTGCCATTTCCTTCTCCAATGCATGAAAGTGAAGAGTGAAAGTGAAGTTACTCAGTCGTGTCCGACTCTTAGCAACCCCATGGACTGCAGCCCACCAGGCCCCTCCGTCCATGGGATTTTCCAGGCAAGAGTACTGGAGTGGGGTGCCATTGCCTTCTCCAATGGGTGGTTCCTTAATAAGAAAAACTTTTACCTTAAACTATCTACAACAATCAACAATTTGGTAATGTATACACTTACAAAGAAAGAATGTTTATGCTTTTCTCCCTATCTGATCCCTCCAGAATTTGAAAACTCTTGAGTATTCTTTTTTATGGCAAAATTGTAACTTAATTAGATAAATTCGGTGAGAATCTGTTTTCCTTCAGAAAAAAAGCAGACTCATGTATAGAAAACAAACTAATAGTTACCCATTGGGAGAGGAAGCAGGGAGGAGCAGTATAGGGAGTAGGGAAGTAAGGGGTACAAATTATTAGGTATAAAATAAGCTACAAGGAGTATTTTACAACATGGGGAATATAGAGGAATATGGTCAATATATTTTATAATAATTATAAATAGAGAATTACTTTTAAAAATTTTGAATCTCGGATATTGGCCCAACATTGTAAATCACCTATACTTCAGTTAAAAATAAAAATATATTAAGATTTTAAAGGGCAAAAAGTAAAAAAAAAAAAAATTGTGAATCACTATATAGTGCTGTATAACCTACATAGTTATACAGCAAATATAGTTCAATTTAAAATTTTAATTATTTTTTAAATAAATAAAAAATATAGAATAATGTGTCCTCCTTGTAATAGGACACAATTGGAAATATTGATTATATTACCAAATCTTTGACTTGTATGTCATGCTTAAGATAGGTGTTCCTGGACTCAGATATGACAGATAATTTTAAGGAATTAGGTTGACTTTATAGAGACAATAAAAAATTTTCCCCTTGGAAAAATCAACCTGGTACCTTGCTTGCAAAGCTCCAGCAAAATAGTCTTAGAAAGAGCTCATATGGTCAATCATTATTCTTGCTACTCTTATGAAAATAATCAAGCAAAATTTAATGCAAACAAGTTAGTCTTACTGTGATCATCCTTGGAAAAAAGAAATGGGTTTGGGAGAGGGTGGGATGATTTGGGAGAATGGCATTGAAACATGTATAATATCATATATGAAATGAGTCGCCAGTCCAGGTTCGATGCATGATACTGGATGCTTGGGGCTGGTGCACTGGGACGACCCAGAGGGATGGTACGGGGAGGGAGGAGGGAGGAGGGTTCAGGATGGGGAACACGTGTATACCTGTGGTGGATTCATGTTGATATATGGCAAAACCAGTACAATATTGTAAAGTTAAAAAATTAAAAAAAAAAATAGTAGTAAAAAAAAAAGAAATGGGTATAATTATAGAAATAAAAATCAGGTTTGAACATGTGTCTGTATCAGATTCTAGTCTTTGAGGTTTTGTTATTTACCTGTAAGTTGGATTGAATTATCAATTATTATAATTTCTTCAAATGTCTGACTGTGACTTCCCAAAATAATATTCCAAATTTCTCCTACCCTCTTATCTGGAATCAGTAAGAGCAAAGATTGCCCTCATATTTTCTTGAAAGGGACTAACCACTTCCTCCTCACTACCCAGAGGACAGCCAAACTTCAAGGACTTGGACCTTGGTATGTGTCTACCAGCTTAAGAGGGCTCTACCTGACTTTTGGTCCTGTGCAAATGATGGAGACCTCCAAACAGAATTGACCCAAGAAGAGAAGTGATTGATGGGATACTTCCTCCCAAGATATCAGAATAAGACTTTATACTTTAACATAAAATCCTTTTTATTTTTTTCTTCCCTTTTTTTTCTTTACTCTGCATTGGCCTAGAAAGATAAAACCATCATTCACATCTCCCAAGGTATTGCTAAAGCTAGTAAACTCTGAAATTTAGAGCAAATTTTTATTTTAGGCTAGAAGAAACTCTAACTGATCCCTAGTGAGAATGGGCAAAGGCAACAATTCCCACAAATGAATTCGTTAACAGTGTCGTCTTAGTGGAAGTGGTTTGTGCTCAAGAAGATTAACTGTTGTCTGTGGTGGTTATCACTCTCCTTGCCCTGGATGTCTGGTACATAATCCAATAATGTTATTGGGTTACCTAACTGTGCTGCTAACTGTTCACAGTAAGACTGAGCTACCGTATTGGTCAAACCCCCTCAATTCACATAGTTTAATTAGAAAGAAATTATCAGGAGGCATTCTTGACTCAAGATTTACTTCCTTTGACAGAGCTGTACTTCCCTGGTTAAGAGTAAATGTAACAGATGATATGATCAGAAATCTATCCTTACTGTTGATAATACTGCAGAATCTACTCCTAAAATGCTAGCTGCCAAAATTTAAAATAAAAATAATAATCCTTAGATTCTCTGGTAAAATTTTTCTGGATAATAGGATCCCACTCAATTAGCTTCTAACTGAGCAAGGAGGTGTCTGTGCTCCGGGCAACAGCCAGCTGCTTGGAAGGTTGAAACTCAGTTACATAAGCTCACTGAGCAAGATACTGGGCTTAAAAGGTGACTCCTTCCACAGAATCTTTCCTTGACTTATTCGATTTTAACTAGTTTGGATTTGGGGGACCTTGGCTGTAAAGTGGACTTCAAACATTGGGAATTATCTTGTTTATAATAGTTATAAACTCCCTGGTTTGCTGTATTTTCTCAAAAGCTTCAAATCCATGTTCATAACTGCTAACCACCAAGCAAACAATCTCCCTAAGAGTGGAATATTTGAAAAGAAATGAAGAGAATGGCCAAGAAAAAACATGTAAACCTAAAGTCACAGCCTGTGAATGACATTAGGCAAAAAATACCATGAGGTTTGAAGCCACAAAAAGAATCAACAAAAGGTACAAGAATTACAGAGCAGCAGCTGAGAGTAGTGTTAGCTGATGCTTTAAAATTTTGATCACATCTCTCAGCTAAGCTAAGACTCTGATCAAAAGGGGGAAATTGTTTAAAGAAAAAAAAGAGAGAGACAGCAGGCCCAAAATGGAGTCACTAGTACTAAGACCTTATTATCAAATTGAGATTTAATACCAAGCCTAACTGCAATTTTAGTTTCTCTCAAGAATATCACCATTACCAGACAATCTGGAATTACCTGGTCAGCATTAGTAGGTTATTCACCCTGAGGAACTCGTATATTCCCGTTAAGGTGGCAACCTTCCTTGAAACAATGCATTCTTTGCTAATAACTTCCTTTTTTGCCCACTTTCTTCCTTTAAAAACCATCCCTATTCCATAGCTTGGCAATGCTCTTTCTGCTTGTTAGCTAGGATATTGCTGGATTCATGAATTGTTTAATAAAGTCAATTTGGTCTTTAAATTTACTCAGTTGAATTTTTGTTATCTAACCCAACTAATCCACAGAGTTTGG
The DNA here is from genome assembly GCF_055505025.1 of Bos grunniens. Lineage (NCBI taxonomy): Eukaryota > Metazoa > Chordata > Mammalia > Artiodactyla > Bovidae > Bos > Bos grunniens. The sequence continues at coordinate 52,098,959 of NC_141185.1, read as the reverse complement.
TCCAGTGGGACCTTTTTCAAGGGTTACAAACAGCAGTTAATGAGCCCAGCTTGATACTGTCAGGAGCAGCTGTTCTGTCTCCTTTGAGGACTTGGGATTATCCCTTCATTTCCCTTAACCACTCAATCAGTGTTAAATCAATCAATGAAATAAACAGCATTCAAGTTAGGGAGTCATTATTGAGATGAAAATCATATATTAGTGGCTCTTCTATGTCTAATAGGGCTTTAAAACTCTAATTTGCTTTTTGTTTCCTATTCTATTTACTCAAGTTGTTGGTGTCCCCATCCTGCAGGCAGCACACTGGTGGCCCAGTTTGAGTCATCTTTCTTGCCTGGGTCTCTTGCCTCCTATACAATAGAGGTGTAATGTTGCTTCTCCCTGGCTCCCCACTTCTGCCTCTTTCAGATATATTATAGTCGAGGTATTTTGCCTAACATTGTAAGTGAAGTGAAGTGAAGTGGTGTCCAACTCTTTGCGACCCCATGGACTGTAGCCTACCAGGCTTCTCAGTCCATGGGATTTTCCAGGCAAGAGTACTGGAGTGGGTTGCCATTGCCTTCTCCAGGGGATCTTCCTGACCCAGGGATCGAACCCGGGTCTCCCGTATTGTAGGCAGACGCTTTACCTTCTGAGCCACCAGGGAAGCCCACCAACATTGTAAGCCAGAAAGGAAAAAAAAGAAAGAGAAACAAACAAAGAAAGAAAAGTAATAAAGAAAATCTCTTTCTCTTTGTGACAAAAAGAATGTTGAATTGGAAGTCAGGATGCCTAGGTTTTCACACCAATTGTTCAACCAACCAGGGACATGACCTTGTCAAGTACAAGATATTTGACTTTTAGGTTTTTCCCTTACCCATATAAAGATGTACTTGGTGCCCCTTTGGTTCTGAATGTTTACTTCACAAAAATTGTATTCAGCTGGTGGAGATGGAACTAGCATTTACTAGGTGTTTGACCTGTGAAGAAACTTTCCCTGATGTTTTTATTTATCTCTTTATCTTATTTTGATCCACCATCCCTCCATGACGAAGATAACTTATTCCTGTCTCTAAAGAGATTCTTCACACAGTCTCATAAGTTGTACACTGTATACAATCCATTCATTCACTCATTCATTCACCCACTTCCTACTTTCTGTATGTCTGACACTATTTCATGGACATACATGGAAAAGAGTTTAGCATGTATTTGTGACCTGAAAGTAAGTTACAAAATGTAAGATATCCTTCCCCTCTAAACCATGTCCCATTTCTAATTTCCAAACTTCTAGAAACACAGCTTCCTAACTGAGATGATTAACAGAAAAGAAATAATAAGGCAAGATTTGAAATCACTCCATCTAAAGACTGACTTATTTTGTGAGCACTGTTGTAAACAGCTCTTTGCAAGAACCCACCCTCAGCGTGAAGCCCTTTTCTTTTTTAGCAAAGCTGTAGTGTAACTAACTTTTAAACCAGGTGCCCCATGCTGATCTCCAGCCCAAGCGCACCTTTCGCATCTTTTGATCACACAATACCTTGCCTAACCTGTTGGTTCTTTCTACAGATCAAAGAAGCAGAAATGAAGAATAAATAATTTACAGATGACCAGATCTCTTCCCTAGCTTCCCTTTCAGTAATCGCCTAAACAAATGGGGTGAACAAAGCTTCGTGAACAAAATAACATCTAGAGGAGGATCACAGGAAGTTGATCAGCCTGCACTCAGTGGGGGATGGTGACGACTCTGACCCTCTATCTCAGTGATTGAGATGACTTCCCTTTTTCCTTTTAGAGCTTTCATGATAGAATTTTCAGAAGTGGTTTTGGGGGGAATGCTACATCTCCCCAGATTACTGTTATTCTGATTAAAAGCAGCTTTCCTCTCTACCAACTTTTGTTCTCGCTTGAGTATTGACTTTTTGAGCTCCCAGCACCCAGACCTGATTCAGCCACACTGTCTTTGGTGTTCACTCTTGATTTTCAAACATCTGTGCCTCTGAGGCAGTCATGGGATAATATTTAGATACACCCACCTCTTATGGACTTTCTCTTTCTTATTTGTATGCAGTGTGTGTGTGTGTGCCTGTGTGCTCAGTCACTCAGTCGTGTCTGACTCCTTGCAACCCCATGGATTGTAGCTCACCAGGCTCCTCTGCCCATGGGCTTATCCCAGCAAGAATACTGGAGTGGGCTGACATTTCTTACTCCAGGGGATCTTTCTGACCCCGGGATCAAACCTGTGTCTCCTGTATCTTCTGCCTTGGTAGGTGGATTCTTCACCACTGAGCCACATGGGAATCCACATATTCAGTAGTGCTTCCATAATTTCTTTTATTTTTTTTTTATTTTAATTTAATTTTATTTTTAAACTTTACATAATTGTAATAGTTTTGCCAAATATCAAAATGAATCCGCCACAGGTATACATGTCTTCCCCATCCTGAACCCTCCTCCCTCCTCCCTCCCCATACCATCCCTCTGGGTCGTCCCAGTGCACTAGCCCCAAGCATCCAGTATCGTGCATTGAACCTGGATTGGCAACTTGTTTCTTACATGATATTTTACATGTTTCAATGCCATTCTCCCACATCTTCCCACCCTCTCCCTCTCCCACAGAGTCCATAAGACTGATCTATACATCAGTGTCTCTTTTGCTGTCTCGTACACAGGGTTATTGTTACCATCTTTCTAAATTCCATATATATGCATTAGTATACTGTATTGGTGTTTTTCCTTCTGGCTTACTTCACTCTGTATAATAGGCTCCAGTTTCATCCACCTCATTAGAACTGATTCAAATGTATTCTTTTTAATGGCTGAGTAATACTCCATTGTGTATATGTACCATAGCTTTCTTATCCATTCATCTGCTGATGGGCATCTAGGTTGCTTCCATGTCCTGGCTATTATAAACAGTGCTGCGATGAACATTGGGGGTACACGTGTCTCTTTCCCTTCTGGTTTCCTCAGTGTGTATGCCCAGCAGTGGGATTGCTGGATCATAATTTCTAAGACAAATGTCTAGAAATGGCAAATTGGTTGGAAGGTGAGAAGCGTTAGGAATTTGTGCTGCGAATCAGATTAAATGTCAATACAAATAGCTGTTTATTTAAGCTGCTTTATTTTACATTTCATAAAATTTAGAAACTGCTGCGAGATTTTTGGGGAAGTAGAACAAGTGGTGATATGAGCACATCTCCTACACTGTATGTGGAAGAAGGGCTACATGTACATCAAATCTGATAAGACAAGTGATAGAATGGTAACCTGTTGGAAAGATAGGCTCCTTTGTAAGTACCTTGGAATGAGGGATGAGGAATACAACCAAGAAGCTTAGCTTAAGAGAAGAAACACTTGGAGAGGACATGAGAGCTTTGATAAAACATATGAAGGGCTCTCAAAGAGAAAGAAGCTCTGAGGTGAAACGGGAAGTATGAAACAAAGATAAAGACTCATTCTGTCTAAATACAAAAAAGATGAGAACTTTCCGTCAATTAGAATTGTTCTCTAAAGAAACCACAGTCAGTCCCTTGTCACTAGAGACATTCAAGAGAAGACCAAGTGTCAGTTTGATGGAGAGACCCATGTATAATGTCAAAAGACATTGATGACTGTTTTCTTTTCTTAAGTTTCCTAAATCTTATGTTTTTTGTTAAAGTTCAGAGACATTTTATTCTTTGGAAACCCTTCTTATTTCATCTCCTTATGCCTCTTTTCTTTCACAGTTGTGAATCACCTTCTCAACATCATTTGACCACTTCTGTTCTCCTTCTCCCAATTCCCTGTGAGGAGGGGTGATCTCCTTCTTAGGATGTAAATTGCATTCAATTGCATTTATTTAATGACTACTGGCTAAGCTCCCACTGTACTTCAGTCCTGTGATAGGTTTAATGGGGATGGGGGCAGCGAGGCACAAAGGGAAATAGCAGGCAGGATTGTGCTTCAGGGATTTGCAAGATACTAACAAAAGGGAGAAGACAAGTACACAAATAGCTGTTGTATGTGACAAAAGATAACCACAGCCATTTAAAAAGTTAGTAGAGATCACATCTACCGGAATTGCTTCAGGGAAGAGATAGCATCTGAGAAAAACATTAAAAATCACGGAAGATGGATTTCAATAGCCAAAGATACAGAAGTGGGCATTTCTGAAAAAAATAACAGCTTGAGTTCAGGCATAGACTAGAAAACAGTTGGATGTTTGGGAGCAGCAAACAGCACATTTGACAGGGCAGATGTCTTTGACATGACAAGGTGAACACGGTAGGTTTGGAACACCTAGCAGAGAACTTTGAAGTTCAAGGAAAGGATTTTTGTATTGATTACAATTCAAGAAGCAATTGCAGAGTATTCAAGAGTAACAGAGAAATAATATGATAAGAGTTATTCTTCTAGGGAAACTAATGCCCTAGTTTTATTTGTGGAGGATTGGCACAGAAAAAGTCAAAAGTGGGAGGGTGATAGGACCTATGTGGGGGCTTATGGTAGAAATGGCTCATTATGTTGACCTTGCAAACATAGCTGCAGGCTAAAAGTTAACCATCCCTTCAGAGAATATTTCATTGGCGGGGTATAAGAAAGACCCCATCACAAAGGAAGGATGCTGGTTCTCCCCCTCGTTTCCCTCTAATAAATTCCCCTTTCCTTTGCCTGACTGCCTTGCTCTCTTTCCTCCGCACTTGTCGTACATTCTGGTGTCGAACCCGGGAGGGAAGATCCACTGCAACTGGGTGGGCTCCTCTCACAAGCCCGCCTCTGGTGGTCGCCTCCCTTGGACCTTGCCAAGAAACTGAGATGAGCTCCGGGACAGAACTCTCCACTGCCTTGCTGGACTGACATCCACACGCCGGCCCACGTTCCATCCATCAGTTGTTTCAAGGGCGAGTGAAATCCCCGTTCTCTCAGATCCTCTCTCTTTCTCTCTCGCCTCCTTTCCAAGTCCTAGCACTAGGCGGCCCCACGGCCCTCCAGCCCTTGGCCTTGTGCCCACCCCATCTGATTTTGAAATAGGGGGCGCCCATTTCAAAACAGACTATTCTTGCTCTCTGAGAAGGTTCTGAAAACAAGGATGCCTTTTCTCTCAGACCTTTCTCCTCACTTTCTCTCCCTTGTCTACCCTTCCTATTTGGCCCCAATGGGAAATTCTCAATTCCAACCCTTAAAATCTACTCCTCTAGGATGCCTTCTCCGAAACTTAAAAGCCTTGGACTTCCAAGGAGGGATTAGACCAAAAAGACTTATTTATTATTCTAACACTATCTGACCATAATCCAGACTTGATAATAGGTCCCACTAGCCAGAAAACAGAACTCGCAAGTATAATACTCTATGGGACCTCAGTAACTTCTGCCACATGGCAAGTGGCTAGAAATCCCCTATGATCAGGCTTTCTTCGCTCTTTGCTCTTGACCTTGCCTCTGTGAATCCCATTCTACTTCTCAAATACTCCTAGCGCACTCTGGGCCACATCCTCCTAATACAATGAGACCATGTAGGCCCTATCAGAGAGTTAGCAGATCAGTGTGATGGTTTGAGAAACAGCCAGATTTCAAAGAGGTAAGTATCTGTGGTAGTGCAAAGGAGATGTGGAGTCCTGGTTGGAGATTTTCTTTTTGTAATGTATGCGTTTATACTCATTGGAGAGAAACTTGGAAAATACAAAGTGTAGAGGAGAAAATTAAAATAGCCCATAATTCCACCAACCAACCATAAAGATGAACATTTTTGTGTATACCATTCTTTTTTAATTAATTTTTGTTGGAGTATAGTTTCTTTACAATGTTGTGATAGCTTCTGCTCTACAGAAAGTGAATCGGTCATATGTACACAGATATCCTCTCTTTTTCAGATTTCCTTCCCATTTAGGTCACCACAAAGCATTGAGTTTCCTGTGCTATCCAGTAGGTTCTCATTAGTTATCAGTTTTATACACAATAGAATACATATGGCAATCCTGCTCTCCCTATTCATACCAGCCCCTTTCCCTCCTAGGTATCCATACGTTTGTTCTCTGCATCTGTGTCTCTAAATCTTCATTGCAAATAAGTTTGTCTGTACCATTTTTCAAGATTCTGCGTGTAATTGATATTCCATGATATTTGTTTTTCTCTTCATGAGTTACTTCACTCTGTATAACTTTCTCTAGGTCCATCCATGTCTCTACAGAGACATTTACAAATGGCACAATGGTGCTCCTTTTTATGGCTGAGTAATATATTCATTCTTTTATTTTATACTTTTTTTTTTGCAAATTAGCATGATACCTATCACACTGCTTTATGCTCTGCTTTTCTCAGTTAGTAATGTCTCACAATTACTTTTCCATGTTAGAAAATTTATTTTATGTAGCATGTTAATTACTACTGAGTAGCCAATGTACATGGGTATAACAATTATTAAATCATTCTCCTATTGGGCATCTTAGATGATTTCTAATTTTCCAATATTATGGTAGTGCTGCCATAAATATATATACATACACACACACACACACACACACACACATATGTACGTGTATATATACATATTGGGATAAGAAATGGAAACCCACTCCAGTATTCTTGCCTGGAAAATTTCATGGACAGAGGAGACTGGCAGGCTACATTCCATAGGTTCAGAAAGAGTTGAATGTGACTGAAGTCACACACATACCCATGTGTGTGTGTGTGTGTGTGTGTGTGTGTGTGTGTGTGTATTGTTATATTTTCTGATTGCTTCCTGAAATAAATTCATAAAAATGAGATGGGCCAGAGAGAGTTGCTAAACTATCCCCAGTAGTTGTTTTCTGCTTTTCTTTTAGTATTTGAACCAGAACTTTGGTGCACACACAAATGTCTACATTAAAAGCTACAGTTTTCAGACACTGTTTGATCCGGAAGCTCTTGACATTGGGATCTAAGTGGAAGTACAGTTTGTGGCTTCTGCAAAGTGTTGTCTAAAGCTGAAGTCTTCTATATGCATTCCTTTTGGCAGAGAGCTGATAGGATGGCTGGAGCTGAAAGAATCCAAGGACATGAGAAGAAGGCTTTGCTGAGACTGATCAAGCAATAGGATCAGTTCCTTCTGGGTTCATGGTGCTGTCTGTGGAGTACCATGCTTGCTCTGGATTGCCCACTTACAGAGAGAAGGAGAAATACACTTTTCTCTTGAGTCACTTTAGAAGTTGGTTTTCTATCATCTACAGCAGAACTAATCCTAACTAAAACAATGGCTTTGAAAGTTTGCACATTTTTAAGGCTCTCTGTACACATTACCAATTTTGAGTCAAGAAAGACTGTGCTGATGAATATTTCAACCAGTAATGTGTCGATTAAAGTACCAGTCTCCTTCTCCCCAAGGTAACACTAGGTTTTATCATTCTTTTTAAGTCTTTGCCAATTTGGTAGTTGATACGTGATATCTCTTTGTTTTAACTGGCATGCCTCACTCATTCTTCTGAACATTTTCCCCTTTTCCTTATCAGTCCCCTTGGCATAATCCTCTCTTTGACTTGGGATTCAGAGACATCATCTATGTTAAAAACGTAGCCCTGGGACTTCCCTGGTGGTATAGTGGATAAGAATCTGCCTGACAATACAGGGGACATGGGTTCGAGCCCTGGTCTGGGATGATTCACAGGCTGAAGAGTACCTAAACCTGTGTGCCACAACTCCTGAGCTTGCATGCCCTACAGTCTGTGACCTGCAAAAAGAGAAGCCTTAGCAATGAGAAGCCCGTGAAGCCAGCACACCCTGTGCACAGCAGCAAAGACCCAGCACAGCCCCAAATAAATACATAAATTCAAGCAAACGAAAAATAGCCCTGACGATGCACCAGTTGGCTTTTGCTGTTCTTTAAATATCGTTCTGCCATTCATTCCAGTAAGCAGGGTTTCTGATCCAAAGACAATATGCCTGGGGGTTCTTTCCTTGCCTCTCACTTATAATTTCCTTTCCTTGCTACCAAATCTGTTTCAGCATGGCATGCTCGGCCATCCCTTTAAAGTGTTCAGGCTATTTTATTGCTCCAAACAGAACCGAGGTGTACAACCTTCAAGAAAATTTGGAAATTACAAGTAGACAGAGATTTCAGCCTTCACAGCTACATTGATTTCTCCTCTGTCCACTTTCTTCGGGTGCCTATCTGGCTAGTCCTCTTTTTCTGCATATTCTCTAATACCTCTTTTTTTTATGTACTCCTTGCCTTTGGGGAAGCAGGCTCTTTTCTAACTGACCTAAGTATATCGTTCGATTTTCAATCAAAATTGTTCTCCTTGCATCCAAGAGAAAGAACCATAACCTGTAGTCTCTCTAGGTATTTCCCTTATTCTCTCTGCAAGAAAACTTTTTCTCTACCCATAAGGGTCAGCTTCCTTGATTATTACCTACTTCAAAGAAAAAGGCAAACAACAAAAGCTTTGAGAATAATTTTTTTTTTTTTAAGTACGTTAAAACTCCTAAATTCTAAACTTTTGGTCATGTGTGTCAACCATCTTATCACTTTCTAATCTTGCCTTTCCCCAACATCTGTTCTTATCGATTCTGCCAACATCTGTTCTTATCAATTCTGCCAACATCTATTCTTATCGATTCTGCTTGCCTCCACAACATTACCATCCACCCCCCCAAAAGATTCTCCACTTTTCCCCAAATGGCCATTTCTAAATGCACATCTGCACACTTATTGCCAATTCTTATTACTTATATTGCCATAACTATAACATCCAGAAAATCCAATTGGATTTTGAATACCACGTCACTGATTAACATGGACGTCTTCTGAATTCGTTACAAATTAATGACGAGGGTAGAGAAAATGAGGGTATAGTGTCCCCTTCCCCAACTATCTTTCTCATTTAGGAATCGGGTTCCTTAGAAATTTCTCTTCCATCCTCTTTTCTGCTGACAGCAGGTGTTCATGAGACCATCCGGCTATTTACATTACCCCACTCCATCTTTTATTAGAGAATCTTCCTCTGTATACAGTGCTTTGACCACCTCTTAATATGAAACATCAAATGAGTGCCTACTACGAGTCAGGCACTTTTCACACATCATCTAGTTTCATTCTGAAAATAATGTCACAAAGCAAGTGCTATTATTAGTCTTCTTTTAAAGGTGGAAACAGTAAGTCTCAAAGACAGAAATGGTAAGTAGTGGAAAAAAGATTTAAACCTGGACGGCCTGAACTGCCTCCCTGTCAACAGCACTCTCCTGCTTTTCCTCACTTGGCCTATTTATTCTCTTTCGTAGTGCCCTGTCACTCTGATACCCCTGCCTGGAGGTCTTCATGCCATCTGCATCGCACATCAACTTGAATTCCACTGAACTCTTGACTCAGGGTCTGTAAGTTTAATAATAACAAAGCAGCTATACTGCAAGACTATTCATTTTGACCATCTTGTCCCTTAAGGCTTGGAAGGCTAAACAAAATCATAATCATAAGTGGTATCAATGGTGATGAAAGTCAAACTGCAGACATCAGCCTCCGTTACAGTCTGTTTTTCTGATGACAATAGCTGCCAATAAATTAGGGCTTAATAGTATATCAGGCACTGTGCTGAGCTCTTTTGCATCACATTTGGTTCTTGTGTCAACCCTCTGAGAGGGGCACAGTTATTGTCCACGTGTTACAAATGAGGAAACAGAGTATAGGAGACTCCTAGTAACTGGCCTACCTCATACACAGATCAGCTGGCAGACCCAGAATTTGAGACTATGTCTGTCCAAATTCAGCACATATATTCTTAACCACTATGGTACAATGCTTTGCCTTTTTAATAATATTGCTGATATCTTATTAAAATAGTAGAAACCTGTGGGGGAAATTATTACCCAACAACCTATCCCCAAATGCAATCAATTTTTCATTTTATATCCTTCAATATATGACCATGTATAATACATATGCAACTTTACCTATTTATATTAAGTAACATTATGGATGAAATTATACTTCTCTACATTTTCCATTAATATTTTGTCAAGCATGCAACTTTCTGACAATACATTTGAAAACTTGAATGAAATAGATGATTTCCTAGCAACGTATCAATTACCAAAACTGACCCATTAAAAAGTGGAAAATTTCAATAGCCTAATTACCACAGAAGTTATAACAAAAGGCACTGGGACCAAGAGAATTTCCAGCTGAGTTTATCTAAAATCTTTAAATAAGAGATAATTTCAATGTGATTTAAACCAGCCATAGTTTAAAAAGATGGTCATTTATCCAATCCTTTTATGTCCACAGTTTAACTTTGATATCAAAATATAATAAAGATGCTACAGAAAAGAAAAATATAATCACAGTTTAAATAGAGTCCTAGAAAATTGATCCTGAAAAATTATTGAAAGAACATTATAACCAAGAAAGGTTCCAGGAAACCAAGATGGTTGATACCAAAAAATTTATCTGCATGGTACATTATGTTAAGAAAATAAAGATTAAAATTTTTACAAATAAATCAATGCTGAAGTTATCTTTAATAAAACTTAAATAAAACGTTAATTAAAAATGAAGGAGAAAAACAAAATATAGACTACCGAACACAGTAAAAAATATTACCCTAAATGGATAATATCTAAATTAAAATAAGAGATCAGATGGGGACACCTTCTGTCATCATTATAATACTGTATTGTGTGAGTTCAGTCACTCAGTCGTGTCTAAACTTTTCGCAACCCCATGGACTATAGACCACCAAGTTCCTCTGTTCATGGGATTCTCTAGGCAAGAAATCTCTAGTGGGTTGCCATTTCCGCCTCCGGGGGATCTTCCTGACCCAGGGATCGAAGGATGGAACCCTTGTCTCCTGCATGGGCAGACAGATTTCTTACTGCTGAGTCGCCAGGTTTACTCAAATACAGGGTTTCCCTGAGGTCTCAAGCAGGAAAAAAAAATCTGCCTGCAATATAAGAGACAGCCTGCAAAGCATTTTACCAAAAACACAAAAAGTAAGCAACATACAAAATATTTTTAGTGCAGTCTTGTGTTTTTTTTTTCCGTGTGGCAGAAAGTGAAGAGGAATGAATGATCCTCTTGATGAAAGTAAAAGAAGAGTGAAAAAGCTGGCTTAAAATTCAGCATTCAATAAATGAAGATCATGGCATCCGGTCCCATCACTTCATAGCAAATACAAGGGGAAACAATGGAAACAGCGACAGACTTTGTTTTCTTGGGCTCCAAAATCACTGCAGATGGTGACTGCAGCCATGAAATTAAAAGATGCTTGCTCCTTGGAAGAAAAGCTATGATAGACCTAGACAGCATCAGTCTTATGGACTCTGTGGGAGAGGTAAAGGGTGGGGAGATTTGGGAGAATAGCATTGAAACATGTATAATATCATGTATGAAACGAGTCGCCAGTCCAGGTTCGATGCACGGTACTGGATGCTTGGGGCTGGTGCACTGGGACGCCCAGAGGGAGGATGGGGGATGGAGGAGGGAGGAGGGCTCAGGATGGGGAACGTGGGTATACCTGTGGCGGATTCATTTCGATATTTGGCAAAACTAATACAATATTGTAAAGTTTAAAAACAAAATAAAATTTTAAAAAAATGCAGAGACATTACTTTGCTGACATAGGTCCATATAGTCAAAACTATGGTTTTTCTAGTAGTCATGTATGGATGTGAGAGTTGGAGCATAAAGAAGGCTGAGCACCAAAGAATTGATGCTTTGAACTGTGGTGTTGGAGAAGACTCTTGAGAGTCCCTTGTATGGCAAGGAGATCCAACCAGTCCATCCTAAAGGAAATCAGTCCTGAATATTCATTGGAGGGACTGATGCTGAAGCTGAAGCTCTAATACTTTGGCCACCTTATGCAAAGAGTTTACTCATTAGAAAAGACCCTGATGCTGGGCAAGATTGAAGGCAGGGGGAGAAGGGGATAAGAGAGGACAACATGGCTGAATGGCATCACCGACTCAAAGGAGATGAGTTTGAGCAAGCTCCGAGAGATGGTGAAGGATAGAGAAGTGTGCTGCAGTCCATGGGGTCTCAAAAGAGTCAGACACATGTCTGACCACATGGACTGTAGCCCACAAAGCTCCTCTGTCCATGGGGATTCTCCAGGCAAGAATACTGGAGTGAATTGCCATTTCCTTCTCCAGGGTGTCTTCCCAACCCAGGGATCGAACCAGTTCTCCCAAATTGTCAGGAGGATTCTTTATCTCTGGGCCACCTAGGAAGTCAGCCCATACACACACTGAAAACATTTAAACTATTAAAATGTAAAAAGAAAAAAGAAAAAATATCATTCACATTTGCCTCAATGAATTTCTTTTTCATTTTTTTTTAAAGATTTCTTGGGATTTGATGTGGATCATGTTTAAAATCTTTATTGAATGTATTACAGTATTGCTTCTGTTTTATGTTTGGTTTTTTTGACAATGAGACATGTGGGATCCTAGCTCCCTGACCAGGGATCAAACTGGCACCCCCTGCATTAGAAGGTGACGTTTTAACCACGGACCACCAGGGAAGGACCTCACTTTCATTTCTGTGTTTTCTTTGTTTTACCTCATTTCCCTTCTCCTTTTAGATTTTTTCCTCCAAGAAAGGTTAAAAACATTAATAGACTTATATGTATCATCTTTCATTCTTTTCCACCAACTGCATTGTTATTTATTACAGTTGACAGTAGAAAAAATAAAAACTACCTGTAAATGTACAAGATTACCACCATTGACACGAAGAAATTGTTCATCTCTTTGTTCTTTGTTTATTCTGGACTATTACTACTCTGGTTGCCGGAAGCCTCTCCTTCTGTAATGCCTCAGGTCCTGCTCCGTTTCCAGAGAGGGCAGTATCTGTGGATGATTAGTTTTGAAAGGCTTAAATATCCCAGAATCCATGTCCTGATGGCTCAGGGGTAAAGGTAATCTGCCTGCAATGCAGGAGCAGCAGGAGATGCAGCTCAATCCCTGGGTTGGGAACGTCTCCTGGAGGAAATGACAACCCACTTCCGTATTTTCTCCTGGAAATATCTCATGGACAGAGGAATCTGGGGGGCTACAGTCTATAGGGTTGCAAAGAGTTGGACATGACTGACTGAATAAGCATGTGCATGGAAACATCAGAATCACAACTCCGAATTTGCTAGCCCGAGGCTCAGTGGCTGGGCTTCTTTGATCCTCATCTTTGTAGAGAGAGAGTTCTTATGGAAAGTCACTGGACCAGGCGTTGAACAGTGCCAAGAGCAATCTCTTTACACTCCATCCTTCTAGCCAGTTACACAGGATGTCAGTCACCCCTGGACAACTGTAAACCAATGAGATAACTTGTGAAAAGGCCAATGATTGCATCAACTTCCTACCTAATCTTCTCAAAAATGAAATAAGTACAAAGAGCCACCTATATGCTTCCTATGTGCCAGGGATCCATACAAACCTTTTACTAACATCAAGTCATTGAATCCTCCTGATAGCTCTAAAGTAAGATTTTCATCTGTGTTTACAAATGAGACAGAGAGATTATGTAAATCTCACACTGAGTCTTCAAACTTCAGTGTCTGGGCGCTTAACCATCATTCAACACTGTTTCTCAGTCCCAGGAAAAAATGAAACAGAGAGAATGCAAGTTGAAAAGATCTTTAGTTCTAGGCATGTGAGGGTTGCTTTGCAATGTTGTGGTCTGTCTCAGCTCCTCAGTGGCCAGCACCAATGTACCCTAAATAGTGAGCCAGGTAAACATTTACCTTCCTAAGCAGATTCAGAATGATGAGAAATTTTCTTTCTCTGGGGGAATGGATTCTCTACAATTTTATTTATTTCTTAGAGTAAAACATACATTCAATGCCACTGTTTATTGTTCTCCCCCTAATTTCATATTTGCTCTGAAACTGATTTTATCAGTGACAGTTTTGCCAACCTTGGTGTTTCTTAAGATTTGGCTTGGGATCTCTGCACTGAGATTTCCCCAAAGTTAACATGTCAGCACTGATCGGGAAGGAAGTGATTCATGTGGCTGGCAATAAACTGTGAGGGACTCCAGAGGAGGAAGCTGAGAACAGGAGGAAGCATAGAAAGTATACAACCCCATCTGGTCATATATTACCATGGATGTGCACAGAAATGGAACATAACTATTGGGATGGAGTCTCTTGTGATCTTCACACACAACCCTCAAAAGAGCACTGAGTATGTATCTCCATCAACACAAAATGAAACTGAGTTTTCACTGAGGATTTTCTGTGAGTGTAGTTTTGGTTTTTGGGGTTTTTTTTTATAATTTTACTTATTTTTTGGGTGTGCTGGGTCTTAATTGCTATACACTAGTTGCTACAGTTGGGGGTTATTCTCTTGTTATTGTGGTGGCTTCTCTTGTTGCAGAGCATGGGCTCTAGGCACACAGGCTTCGGTAGTTGCAGGGTGTGGGCTCCGCAGTTGTGGCCCACAGGCTTAGTTGCAACATGTGGGAACTTCCCAGACCAGGGATCAAACCTGTGCTCCTGGAATTGGCAGGCAGATTCCCAACCACTAGACCACCAAGGATGTCCTAAGTATAGATTTTAATAATTTAAAGTGTATTTAAAAATATATTAGTCTGCTCGGGCTGCTACACCAAAATACCATAGCCCAGGTGGCTTAAACAATAGACATTTATTAATATGCCTCAGCATTCTGAAGGAGGAGAAATCCAGTATCAGGGCGCTGGCTGATCCAACCCGTGGTGAGAAATGCTCTTTCTGATTTACAGATAATTGTCTTCTTGTTGTGTCCTTGTATGGCCAATGTGTACAAAGTTCTACTGTCTCTTCCTCTTGTGTGAATGTTCAGTTGCTCAGTCTTATCTGACTCTTTGCAATCCTGTAGACTGTAGCCCACCAGGCTCCTCTGTCCATAGGATTTCCAAGGCAAGAATACTGGCTGCTGCTGCTGCTGCTATGTCGCTTCAGTTGTGTCTGACTCTGTGCGACCCCATAGTCGGAAGCTCACCAGGCTCCTCTGTCCCTGGGATTCTCCAGGCAAGAACACTGGAGTGGGTTGCCATTTCCTTCCCCAACGCATGCATGCATGCTAAGTCACTTCATTCGTGTCCAATTCTGTGCGACCCTATGGACAGCAGCCCACCGGGCTCCTCTGTCCGTAGGACTTCCCAGGCAAGAAAACTGGAATGAATTCCCATTTCCTCCTCCAGGGGATCTTCCTGACTCAAGGATCAAATCCTTATCTCCTGCATTGCAGATTCTTTACCACTGGGCCATCTGGGAAACCCTTCTTCTTCTTCTTATAAGGGCACTAATCCCATCGGGGGTGTTCTACCTGTATGACTTCAGCCAAACCTGATTATATTCCAAAGGCCCTTCTCTGAACCCCATCACTTTAGAGATAAGAGCTTCCAAATATAAATTTTGAATGTACACAATTCACTCCACAGTAACCTGCTGCTGCTGCTAAGTCGCTTCAGTTGTGTCCGACTCTGTGCAACCCCATAGACAGAAGCCCACCAGGCTCCCCCGTCCCTGGGATTCTCCAGGCAAGAACACTGGAGTGGGTTGCCATTTCCTTCTCCAATGCGTGAAAGTGAAAATTGAACGGGAAGTCACTCAGTCATGTCCGACTCTTAGCGACCCCATGGTCTGCAGCCTACCAGGCTCCGCCATCCATGGGATTTTCCAGGCAAGAGCACTGGAGTGGGCTGCCATTGCCTTCTCTACCATAGTAACCTAAGACACAGTATTTTACTTTTCAATAAGTCCTCCATCAAACTTGTCTCTTCTTTCCCAATGTCTTCTCTCTTACTATTCCTAGGTCTCTCATCTCTCTGGGAACCCCTTCCACCAGGCAGCCCCTACCTCCTCCCACCCTTCAGAAATTTCCCCCCTTCTCCCACATTTCCTCACTTCTTATACACAGCCAATATTTCAACTCTAAGAAAAAGCCATTACACACAGGTTGGCTTTGAGCTCAAAATAAAACAAAAGATTCTCCACACTGATTCTATTCATCCTAGAAGATGCTAGGGAAATATCTAATTTTTCTCTGCTACAAAATATATTTGGTGTTTGTCACATACTTGTATATCTAACAAATACTCATGTATGTATGCACCACTGATTAAAAAATAAATTCTATCTGTGCAGGTTTTCACTATAACTAGTTTTTCTCTTTAAAAGTTCCAAGTTTTAAATTTTGAGGGAAAAAAAAAAGGAATGACATGCTGAAATATGGCACAACATAGATGAACTTTGAAAATATTTTGCTTAAGTGAAAACACTATCCCAGTTGCAAAGGACCACAGACGGTATGATTCCCTTTAAAGGGAATGTCCAGAACAGGAAAGAAAGTACATTAGTGATTACTCAGGAGAAGGCAGAATGGAAAGTGATCGGTAATGGTTATGCAATTTCTTTCTGAAATTATAAAAATGTTCTAAAATTGACTTTGGTGGTGTTGGTTGCCCATCTTTTGACTATACTAAAAACTTTACACTTTAGTATATTCAGTTCAGTTCAGTCACTCAGTCGTGTCCGACTCTTTGCATTAAAGTGTACTAAAAAACATATACTTGAAATAGGTCACTAACTGGTATAGGCATATGAAATAAATCTCAATAAAGTTTTTTTTTTTTTTTTTCAAATTTTAGGTATTTATTTTTGACTTTGCTATGTTTTTGTTGCTGCGACTGGGCTTTCCTAGTTGTACTGAGTGAGGATTCTCTCTAGCTGTGGTGCTCGAGCTCAGTAGTTGTGGCTCACAGGCTCCAGAGCCTGGGCTCAGCAGTTGGACTGCATGGGCTTAGTTGCTCCGAGGCGTGTGAAATCTTCCTGAACCAGGGATCGAATCCTTGCCCTCTAAATTGGCAGGCATACTCTTAAGCACTAGACTGTAAGGGAAGTCCAATAAAGCTGGTCCTTAAGTCCAAAGTTTTAAAAATTGGAATTATCTCAAGGACAGATTCTGACAATGCTGGGTCCCTGACTGGGTCTATTCTTGATTATTATACAAAAATTGTGTCTTAAAAGTAATGAATCATGGGCTTCTATAGTGGTCCAGTAATTGATAATCCCCTGCCAATAGAAGGAATCCGCCTGCAATGTGGGAGACCTGTGTTCGATTCCTGGGTTAGGAAGATCCCCTGGAGAAGGGAAAGCTATCCACTCCAGTATTCTGGCCTGAAGAATTCCACGGACTGTACAGTCCATGGGATCGCAAAGAGTCGGACACGACTGAGCGACTTTCACTTTCACTGCCAGTGGAGGCAGCACGGGTTCCACCCCTGGTCTGGGAAGAGCACACGTAACTCAGAGAAACAAAGCCCATGCATCGCAACTACTGAGCCCACGTGCTGCAACTACTGAAGCCTGAGAACCAAGAGCCAGTGCTCCTCAGCAAGAGAAGCCACAGCAGTGAGCATCCTGGACACTGCAACCCTGCTCACCGCAACTAGAGAAAGCGCACCAGCAGCAATGAAGGGCCAGCACAGCTAGAAAATAAAATAAAATAAATACTTAATTAAAAAAAATAAAAGAGTAATGAATCACGTTTGGCTCTACTCAGCTAATCATTGTACAGATCTTTACTTCACTCTTTACTGGGAAAATTGACTGGGTCCCAAAGTTGATTTCCAAATATGTTTTAAGTACTAATTACGTTATCAGAACAAGCAGAACCTCAATGAAGTCTTGACATACACACGACACATATCCGGATGTATAGTTTCCATTTTGTTTCTTTATAATCTCATAGGCTGCATGTTACCGGTGGGCAGTAAGGAATTTAAAAAAGAGGTAAAATACATGGTCACTTGCTGTTAAGAATTTATAACAAACAGAAGAAAGAATATGAAAGCATGCATAATTATCCCCAGGAACAGAAAAAAAAATAAGAAAAATTAACAACCAATTAGAGGTCTGTATCCATGCTAATTGCTGTCTCTGAGAGGTATCCCATCAAGAATGGCAGCTTGCTTGTCTCTGTGAATGGGGAAAGTGTGAATGAGTGAGAATGTTGGTTCCTCTGTAGAACAAATTCTTATCTCACAGGTTCAAATTTTCCAGGCTCATGAATATGACACATTAATATTCATTAAGTGGCACACATTATCATTTTAAAAGGAGATTACTGAGGACTCACTATTTTCATTCCATCACATTTTCCAATTAGGAGTCCCCATTTTGCAAATAATCAGCTTTCTGTTGCCAAGGGCTTTGCAGCCGCCTTCTGGCAAGGGGCTTTGGAGCTCAGTTCAGCATCCATTTAAGAAACAGGAGAACACTGAAGCACAATTATATCTTTTTAACGACAGGTTAATCTTGCAGTGGTGAACCTGATCAGAGAGGAGCCATACTCTGAAGGGAGAAGGCAGGAACGCCTCTCAGGAGAGGAATGCAGACACTGAAGTTTGAGAAGGAGTTGCCTACAGCTGTTGAGAAATAAATACACCCTGGGAAAGGTCTTGGAACTCTCATGAAGCAAGGAGAAACAGCCTTGTAAGTGGAGATCCTAGTGGTATCAAAATGAACACAAAGGGCTGTGCTACTAACCATCACTGGAGGCTAACCAAGCAGGAAATACTACAATCAACAAATATGTGCATTTCCTCCAGATAAACACTGCAGTTCTAAAAGAATTTTTTTTGTTGTTGAACTTTCAGATTTTATTAATGATTTTATCAGATTAAACACTAGTCTAAGATTGGCAATCCACTCCAGTATTCTTGCCTGAAGAATCCCCATGGACAGAGGAGCTTGGTGGGCGACAGTTCATAAAGTCGCAAAGAGTTGAACAAGACTGAAGCGATTTAGCAGGGCACGGCAAGATTGGTTTTTGAAAACTATAAAATAAATTTGCAATAATCCATTTTGATATTTTATATGTATATATACAATTTATATGCAATATTACATAAGATATAACATGTTACATAATCATGCAACATGTATTATTATGTAGTATCATGCAATATTATTTCATATATACATATATATTATATAGTATATAATAAATTATATATTCAATGCATTATATAATACATGAATCTCCACTCAAACAGTATTTCTAAATGAAACAATTTCTCATTTAAATTATGTATTCACAAAATTAGTATAAGGAGATAACGGATCCTTTTTCTAACAAACTCAGTGGTTATATCCTTATACATTTATGAAGAATTGCACACAAATGGCAAAATAAAATGTATGCAAAAATAGTAAGTAAGGAAAAGTGAATTAGTCTTCATAATAGCTCATCACTTCTTGGTCCTCCTTCCTAGAAGGAGTTTCTTTACCAGTTTCTTAAGTCTCTTTCTAGAAATCAACTAAGCGCACATAAGTATAGACAGACCACTTGTTCCCCCTATATAATTGGGAGCATGCTCTGTGCACTCCACTTTCACAATTTCACTAAAAGTCTATCTTAGAGGTAATTAGATATCAACAGTTATAATTTAACTCACTGCAGGGGACATAGACTTCAGCAAAATAATCCAATCAATCACTAAAAAGTAAAAAAGTAAATAACAATAACAAATCCCAGTGGGGATGGGAAGCCAAAATCTGGAGTTGCTACAGAACATTATCTAAATATCAAGTTTCCAACAAAAAGTTAAGAAACACAAAAGTCTGACCCACACAACAGGAAAAAACAACAACAGATAACAGAACCACAATGAGTAAATTTACAATTTAATGGACAAATACTTCAAAGTAGTCATTATAAATATGTTCAAAGAATTAAAGGAATGGAAGCCATGAATAAAAAATTAAATAGAGCTACACTGAAGGATGTGGAAGCCTGGCGTGCTGCAGGCCATGGGGGTCACAGAGTCAAACATGACTGAGTGACTGAACCAAACACTGGCAATGTCTTATCAAATAAAGTACATCAATAAAAAGTATAAATTCTTTCTTTTTAATTGGAAATTCTAGAGTTCTAAAACACAATAAGGGCTTCGCAAGTGGTGCTAGAGGTAAAGAACACACCTGCAGGAGACAAGTGACACGGGTTCGATCCCTGGGCCAGGAGGCTCCCCTGGAGGAGGGCACAGTACTCTTGCATGGACTGTGGCAAGCTACAGTCCATGGCATCTCAAAGAGCTGGACACAACTGAAGCAAATTAGCACGCATGCATGCAAAACACAATAAATGAGATGAAAAACTCACTAGAGAGGATCAGCACTATGTTTGACTTGGCAGAAAAAAGAACTAGTTAACTTGAAGATAGATCAATAGAGGTTATACAACCTGCAGAACAGAGACAAAAAGAAAGGAAGAAAAGCGAACAAAGTGTCAGAGACACGCAGGACACCATCAAGCACAGCAGCATACACTTACTGGCAGTGTATCTCTCATAAATGAAAGTAAAAGAAAGACATTACGGGATAAACAGAAACTACGAATATTTGTCTCTGGAAAATCAGCCTTACAAGGAATACTATGGGAAGTTCTTCAAGCTGAAATAACATAGATCTGGGAAGTCACAAACATGTGGAAATTCAACAGCACATTACTAAATTTGTCTTTCAGTCTCTAAGTCCTATCCGACTCTTTTGAGACCCTGTGGACTGTAGACCACCAGGATCCTCTGTCCATGGGATTCTCCAGGCAAGAACACTGAGGGAATTGCCATTCCTTCTCCAGGGAATCTTCCTGGCACAGGGATGGAACCTGAGTCTCCTGTACGGGTGGCAGATTCTTTAGGACTGAGTCCCCTGGGAAGCCCGCACTGCTAAATAACCAATGGAAGAAAATAATAAATCATAATGGAAATTAGGCTATACTTTGAAATTAAAGAAACCAAAGCAACTCTTAAATATCTAGGAGAAATGTGAAGTTAGCAGTTTCTAAGAAAGGAAGTGCATCATTATTTCCATCTAGACACAGAAGAATTGTACTCCAGATTTAAAACTTGAAAGACATTTTCCTTTTTGTTTTCAAGTCCAACATTATGCACAAAATTCACATGTGTAAATAAAGCATTCCATGTTATGTGCATCACTCAGTTAAGCCTGCATGTATATGCTAAACAGACTAAGGATGCAATTCTAAATTAGGCAGCTAATTATTTATTTAAGGGGGAGCCTAAGTGAGTATAACACAAAGAAAGAATTACAACTATTTACAGAGAATCCATCAAAGTTTTATTGGATAATTAAGAGTTTGCCTACTCCACTGTGAGGAAAGCTGATTAATGGAATCCTGGAAAATTAGAGCTGGTAAAAACCTTAGCAATCATTCAATCCAAATGATTAATTTTAAAATAAGGTTACTGCAAACCAGAAAGGGTAAATGTTCTGCTCAAGGTCATTTGTGTAAAGCTAGGCCAAGTTTTCAGGTTTTTTTTTTTTTTAATCCGAGCTAGCTATACAACCATAGATAAGAGAAGTTCAAAATTATGTTCTTTAAAAAGAAGGCTTTTGAGAAAAGATTGAAGACTATTCTAACACAGGGAAAACCTACCTACAAAAAATAATTCATACATTTGAAGACTAGGTCCAGTATTAACAGGAAAACAATAGAATGGGAAAGACTAGCGGTCTCTTCAAGAAAATTAGAGATACCAAGAGAACATTTCATGTAAAGATGGGCTCAATAAAGGACAGAAATGGTATGGACCTAACAGAAGCAGAAGATAAAAAGAGGTGGCAAGAATAGACAGAAGAACTATGCAAAAAAGATCTTCATGACCCAGATTATCACAATGGTGTGATCACTTACTTAGAGCCAAACATCCTGGAATGTGAAGTCAAGTGGACCTTAGGAAACATCACTATGAACAACGCTAGTGGAGGTGATGGAATTCTAGTTGAGCTATTTCAAATCCTGAAAAATGATGCTGTGAAAGTGCTGCACTCAATACGCCAGCAAATTTGGAAAACTCAGCAGTGGTCACAGGACAGGAAAAGGTCAGTTTCCATTTCAATACCAAAGAAAGGCAATGCCAAAGAATGCTCAAACTACTGCATACTTGCACTCATCCCACACACTAGTAAAGAAATGCTCAAAATTCTCCAAGCCAGGCTTCAACAGTACATGAACCATGAACTTCCAGATAACCAAGCTGGATTTAGAAAAGGCAGAAGAACAAGAGATCAAATTGCCAACATCCTTTGGATCACTAAAAAAGCATGAGAGTTCTAGAAAAACATCTAATTCTGCTTTATTAACTATGCCAAAGCCTTTGACTGTGTGGACCACAACCAATTCTGGAAAATTCTTAAAGAGATGGGAATGCCAGACCACCTCAGAAATCTGTATGCAGGTCAGGAAGCAACAGTTAGAACTGGACATGGAACAACAGACTGGTTCCAAACAGGGAAAGGAGTACGTCAAAGCTGTATATTGTCACCCTGTTTATTTAACTTCTATACAGAGTACATCATGAGAAATGCTGGGCTGGATGAAGCACAAGCTGGGATCAAGATTGCCAGAGAAATATCAATAACCTCAGATACACAGATGATACCACCCTTATGGCAGAAAGTGAAGAGAAACTAAATAGACTCTTGATGAAAGTGAAAGAGGAGAGTGAAAAAGTTGGCTTAAAATTCAGCATTCAGAAAACTAAGATCATGGCTTCCGATCCCATCACTTCATGGCAAATAGATGGGGAAACAGTGACAGACTTTATTTTTTAGGGCTCCCAAATCATTGCAGATGGTGATGGCAGCCATGAAATTAAAAGACACTTCTTAGAAGAAAAGTTATGACCAACCTAGATGTCATATTAAAAAGCAGAGACATTACTTTGTCAACAAAGGTCCATCTAGTCAAGGCTATAGTTTTTCCAGTAGTCACGTATGGATGTGAGAGTTGGACTATAAAGAAAGCTGAGCGCTGAAGAATTGATGCTTTTGAACTGTGGTGTTAGAGAAGAGTCTTGAGAGTCCCTTGGACTGAAAAGAGATCCAACCACTCAATCCTAAAGGAAATTAGTCCTGTATATTCATTGGAAGGACTGATTTTGAAGCTGAAACTCCAGTACTTTGGCCACCTGAAGTGAAGAACTGACTCATTTGAAAAGACCCTGATGATGGGAAAGATTGAAGATGGGAGGAGAAGGGGATGACAGAGGATGAGATGGTTGGATGGCATCACTGACTCAATGGACATGAGTTTCAGTAAACTCCAGGAGTTGGCAATGGACAAGGAGGCCTGGCATGCTGCAGTCCATGGGGTTGCAAAGAGTCAGATATGACTGAGAGACTGAAATGATGTATTAACAGAGGCCAAATATTTAAATTTGGTTGTGCTCTAAATGCAATGTTTCAGTTAATGTTCATGTGCAGGAAATAGGAAGGAAAAGAAACCTTGTATTAGTGATTTTGGCATGTGAGTTAGTTGAAAAGGAAACTGGAATATTTAGAAAAACTATGAATTCAGCAAGGAGGAGTAGGTGTAGTCTAGGAAAGCTGATCAGAAGTTGATTGTGGAACATTCTAATTATTAGAAAGGTCAGCCTTACATTGATTTAAAAGCTGCTTTCTTGAAACTTTCAGCCATTAATCCTAGTTCTCTCTCTCGATCAATGCAGAATAAATTTGTTTCCTCTTCCACAAAGTAGCCTTTAATATTAAAAAAAATTCCCATGTTTCCTGTAATTATCTTTTCTCTAAATCAATCATCTCCTGGTTGGTCAATAAATCCTCATATAATAAAACTTTCAGAACAGCCACAATTTCCTCCATCCTTCTGTGATATTCTCATTTTATATTGTGATTTGCAGGGGTTTAATTCTTAGCCCAAATATTCTGCCCTCTTGTCCAGTGCTCTCTCTCACTCTGATTCTCTATTTCTCTCTCTCTCTTGCTACTTCCCAGCACTATTATAAGATGAATTAAGACCATATGTGGAAAATGACTTGGAATTGACCAACATATGTACATTTACATTTATATAATAATCTTACCAACATTCATTTATAGTGAATTGGAAATTCTTATCTCAAGAACTATTCATTTAGTATATAAGGAAATGGCAGAGGGAATCTTTAAAGTGGACTTTCCAAACCTCAACTAATTAAACTCTCCCTTCACTGTTTTTGACATCTCTGCATAACATCTGTATAATTACTTAATGGTTTTCATTCAATTCACTTTTCAACATAAGTCATAATAAATATAAGATCAATCATAATTTTTCATGGGCTTCAGTTCAGTTCAGTTCAGTTCAGTCACTTAGTCATGTCCAACTTTTTGTGACCCCATGAATTGCACCACGCCAGGCCTCCCTGTCCATCACCAACTCCCGGAGTTCACCCATACTCACAACCATTGAGTCGGTGATGCCATCCAGCCATCTCATCCTCCGTCATCCCCATCTCCTCCTGCCCTTAATCTCTCCCAGCATCAGAGTCTTTTCCAATGAGTCAACTCTTCACATGAGGTGGCCAAAGTACTGGAGTTTCAGCTTTAGCATCATTCCTTCCAAAGAAATCCCAGGACCGATCTCCTTTAGAATGGACTGGTTGGATCTCCTTGAAGTCCAAGGGACTCTCAAGAGTCTTCTCAAACACCACAGTTCAAAAGCATCAATTCTTTGGTGCTCAGCCTTCTTCACAGTCCAACTCTCACATCCATACATGACCACTGGAAAAACCATAGCCTTGACTAGATGGACCCTTGTTAGCAAAGTAACATCTCTGCTTTTCAATATGCTATCTAGGTTGGTCATAACTTTCCTTTCAAGGAGAAAGCATCTTTTAATTTCATGGCTACAGTCACCATCTGCAGTGATTTTGAAGCCCCCCAAAATAAAGTCTGACACTGTTTCCACTGTTTCCCCATCTATTTGCCATGAAGTGATGGGATCGGAAGCCATGATCTTAGTTTTCTGAATGTTGAATTTTAAGCCAACTTTTTCACTCTCCTCTTTCACTTTCATCAACAGTCTATTTAGTTTCTCTTCACTTTCTGCCATAAGGGTGGTGTCATCTGCATATCTGAGGTTATTGATATTTCTACCGGCAATCTTGATTACAGCTTGTGCTTCATCCAGCCCAATGTTTCTCATAATGTACTCTGCATATAAGTTAAATAAGCAGGGTGACAATATACAGCCTTGACGTACTCCTTTTCCT
This sequence comes from Bos grunniens, assembly GCF_055505025.1. Classification (NCBI taxonomy): domain Eukaryota; kingdom Metazoa; phylum Chordata; class Mammalia; order Artiodactyla; family Bovidae; genus Bos; species Bos grunniens. The sequence goes on along the minus strand of NC_141185.1, from coordinate 52,073,975 downwards.
ACTTGGAACCAGTCTGTTGTTCCATGTCCAGTTCTAACTATTGCTTCCTGACCTGCATATAGGTTTCTTAAGGGACTAAATCTAATAGATAGAGTGCCTGATGAACTATGGAATGAGGTTCATGACATTGTACAGGAGACAGGGATCAAGACCATCCCCATGGAAAAGAAATGCAAAAAAGCAAAATGGCTGTCTGGTGAGGCCTTACAAATAGCTGTGAAAAGAAGAGAAGTGAAAAGCAAAGGAGAAAAGGAAAGATATAAGCATCTGAATGCAGAGTTCCAAAGAATAGCGAGAAGAGATAAAAAAGCCTTCCTCAGCGATCAATGCAAAGAAATAGAGGAAAACAACAGAATGGGAAAGACTAGAGATCTCTTCAGGAAAATTAGAGATACCAAGGGAACATTTCATGCAAAGATGGGCTCGATGAAGGACAGAAATGGTATGGACCTAACAGAAGCAGAAGATATTAAGAAGAGATGGCAAGAATACACAGAAGAACTGTACAAAAAAGAGCTTCACGACCCAGATAATCACGATGGTGTGATCACTGACCTAGAGCCAGACATCCTGGAATGTGAAGTCAAGTGGGCCTTAGAAAGCATCACTATGAACAAAGCTAGTGGAGGTGATGGGATTCCAGTTGAGCTATTCCAAATCCTAAAAGATGATGCTGTGAAAATGCTGCACTCAATATGCCAGAAAATTTGGAAAAGTCAGCAGTGGCCACAGGACTGGAAAAGGTCAGTGTTCATTCCAATCCCAAAGAAAGGCAATGTCAAAGAATGCTCAAACTACTGCACAATTGCACTCATCTCACACGCTAGTAAAGTAATGCTCAAAATTCTCCAAGCCAGGCTTCAGCAATACGTGAACCGTGAACTTCCAGATATTCAAGCTGGTTTTAGAAAAGGCAGAGGAACCAGAGATCAAATTGCCAACATCTGCTGGATCATGGAAAAATCAAGAGAGTTCCAGAAAAACATCTATTTCTGCCTTATTGACTATGCCAAAGCCTTTGACTGTGTGGATCACAATAAACTGTGGAAAATTCATGGTTTTTAGTTATTTTTTCTGATAAATAGAAAGTATAATAATTAAAACTGAAAGTATTGTTCACATATAATGTAAAATCAGTTTACACACCCCTAGCTAAAGTCATCTGCATTTTAGGAGGTACTGGTCAACTAAACAGTCCTAGAGAGAGAATGCTGGGATTAGTTTCCAGTATCCTGTCTTTACATTAGCTTATTAAAACAAATTAGAATATATTCCACATATTTATTAATTGGATTCTTGGAAGTAACAATGACCTGACCCTGTAACTTTGAAATATTTGGTAAATGGCATTGGTCATGGCCATTTATCTAGAGGCTGTGTTTGGGGCTGCTATCCCAGGAGTGACAGAAGTCAGGAAAAGGGGAAAGCTAGAGTCACCATGTGGAGTGAGGTGGTGATCATATGAAGGCAAGACTTGCTGTTCTCCACAACATCCCAATTCTGGTCATTGCTCTTGGCTTGTAATCTGTGCCCAGTATATTATTCATTTGGTTTAGCAAAGAAGTCTCACTGACCTATGGGATAGACACCATTATTTTCTCAGAGACTTTACTTTCTCATGAACCAATGACAGATGGGTGTCAGAACTAAGACTCAAAACTAGCTCTGTATGACTCCAAACCTCTTATTGTTTCCCCAGTTACACTGTGTTCAAGTCCAGTCTTTATCCACATGGATTAAGAGGAAACTTAATGTGTCATCCTGCTGGCAATAGAGAGACTTGAGTGAAATGGCATAAATAGACTCTAAGTCCTGCCAGAAATCTGCTCATTCAACCCTTCTTGGGCATAAGACACATGGTGATTCTACCAAAACTTACTTCTTTCCTTGCAGTTGCTTCAAATTCACACTTTGAGTGGAAAAAGACTGATTTGACCAAGGGAAAGAGAAAGCTACATATCCTTAGTGAATTGACTTAAAATAACTCCAGCTGCCAGCTCATCTTAGCAGTATAAATTTATTACTGGCATATGATAGATAAAATGCTAATTTTATTTAAGAAAAGTTTTAGCTTGAACAAATGAAGGTATGTAGTAGTGAGAAGGAAAGGAAGAAAGGAAGGAAGGCAGGAAAGAAGAAGAAAGGGAGGAGGGAGGCTAAGAGCAGGATTTTGGATAAAGAACACTTCTGAAGAGCCCCTCTGCAACCAAAATCTCATGCCTTCCTCCCCAAAATTCTGCACATTGACAGGACCACCAAAACACAGCCAGCTCTATATTCCTGAGTTTATGAGCACATTTTAGGGTGATTATAATTGATATTTGCATTATCGAAAACTTTCAAGGTGTTGTCACGTCAAATGATCCTCAGGAAAATTCAATGATATAGGTGGAGCAAGGCTTATTGTCTTTGCTTTCAGATACCAGGTCTCAGAGGGAACAAGAACCTTTCTGACTCCAAATTCAGTATTCTCGCTACTGTATCATGCAAATTGTTCTGTTTAACTGTGATGTTGGAGAAGATTCTTGAGAGTCCCTTGGACTGCAAGGAGATCCAACCAGTCCATTCTAAAGGAGATCGGTCCTGGGTGTTCTTTGGAAAGACTGATGCTAAAGCTGAAACTCCAGTACTTTGGCCACCTCATGTGAAGAGTTGACTCACTGGAAAAGACTTTGATGCTGGAAGGGATTGTGGGCAGGAGGAGAAGGGGACGACAGAGGATGAGATGGCTGGATGGCATCACCGACTCAATGGATGTGAGTTTGAGTGAACTCTGGGATTTGGTGATGGACAGGGAGGCCTGGCATGCTGCAATTCATGGGGTTGCAAAGAGTCAGACACAACTGAGCTACTGAACTGAACTGAAAGAATTATTTTTTATATCTGCCATTTAATTAAACTTGAACTAATATATATCAAGTGGTTGCAGTATTCCAAGGTTAGTGTACCAAAAAAGGACAAAGTTATCGCTCATTACCTTCTAGTGTAGGAAGTCAGACAATAAACAAAGGACCAAATACATATGGGCTTCCCTGGTGACTCAGATGAATCTGCCTGCAATGCGGGAGACCCCGGTTTGATCCCTGGGTCAGGAAGATCTCCTGGAGAAAGTAATGGCTACCCACTCCAGTTTTCTTGCCTGGAGAATCTCATGGTCAGAGAAACCTGGTGGGCTACAGTCCATGCAGTTGCAAAGAGTCGGACACAACTGAGTGACTAATACTTTCACAAGTCAGGAAGTCATGCTAAGCAGGGAAAGAAAGGAAAAGAAAAAACCAGGTTAGGGGGATAACAAAAGTACAGAGATGGGAGAAGGTGATATTTTATTATCTGGAAATAGAATATATTTCATATATTGATGGAATATAAACCATTTAAGGTAAATTTGGGAAAATATGTAGAAATATTACAGGGCTTCCCTTGTGGCTCAGACTGTAAAGCGTCTGCCTACAATGCGGGAGATCCAGGCTCCATCCCTTGTCTGGAAGATTCTCTGGAGAAGGAAATGGCAACCCACTCCAGTGTTCTTGCCTGGAAAATCCCATGGACGGAGGAGCCCAGTAGGCTACAGTCCATGGGGTCGCAAAGAGTCAGACACGACTGAGTGACTTCACTTCAAGTCATATAGAAATATTATTTTTCAATTTGACTAGTATAGTAAAAATTTTCACATAGTAGGAGTATGGGGTTTGTTGTGATCCATGAACTCTAGTATGATGCATAAGAGACATATTCAGAGTGGACCACAGTTCCAATGCTAAACGGATCCTAACTCAGACCTCCAGAAAGATTCATTGCCTATCCTGCATTTCACTTCTCAAATTTGGGAAGAATGCATTCATGATAAGAAATATCCTAGAAACTAAGGCTGTGTCTAGGCAGAGCTTTCCAGGGAGAAATAAATTGTCTATAAAAGAAGTGCTTGTCATAAGACGAGCAGACATGGGATTCTGGGACACACCAAGGTTTACATTACCACTGTGGCTCAATGCATCATCTGTCACTTCCAGGGGAAGGCAGCGTCAAGGGGTGACAGATTACAGGACTTGAGAAAGCCCTCCAGCTGACCAACCTAATTACCCTCAGCCCTCATTCAGCCATTCGTCAGTGTTCTGAACAGGCATCTTGGAGACTGGGAGATAGCACTTCACATTCTCTTTTCTTGCTCATCTTAGAGCAAGTCATGTTGAAGTCTATATTCACAACAGAAAAGTAGAACGTCCACTTACAAGCCCTCCTGATATATCACAAAAATTCCAGAGATTAAGTAATACAGAGAAAAGGAAGGAAAGGAAGTCATCTTCTCTCTTTGAAATGTACTCAATCTGTAATTTATCAAGAGTCTACTAAATTCAAAAGCACCCACTATGTACTAAATCTTCATCTAGATATCTTCCACAGGATTCCTCTACCTTATCTTCTTTTAAAAGTCTACTTCCCTCTTAAATTTGTATTCAATAGGGTTGTTTACTTTTCAGAACAGAGACAGCAAATACTATGCTCAACTTTCCTGTTGACTTTGATCAATTAATCATGCCTACCCTGAGTACTGGATAGAACAGGATGGGGATCATTCAGTTTACTGGAAACTAGTGTCATGATTGATTAGCAATGTCTACCATGGCCTCAGAAGATAAAAGCTTCAGAACTAGTACTGTGATTTAGAAGAGTGTTTGAGGAACAATAAAACAAACAAACAAACAAAAACATCGCAGGTGTGCTCAGTCGTGTCCAACTCTTTGCGACCCTATGAACTATGGCCCACCAGGCTCCTCTGTCCATGGAATTTCTCAGGCAAGAATGCTGGAGTGGGTTGCCATTTCCTACCTAGGGGATCTTCCCAACCCAGGAATCAAACCTGCATCTCTAGCATCTCCTGCAATGGCAGACTGACTCTCTACCACAGTGGCACCTTGGAAGTCTCATTTTTAAAGTGCTCAGAAACATTTCAGTGATCATGGTCATTTTGGATCTCAAATCTCGTTAGAGTTTCAAATTAAGGCCAAGTTTTAACATCACACGTTTGAGGCATGAAAGTAACTCAGGTGGGTTTTTGTTTGTTTGTTTGTTTGTTTGTTTTTTGGTTAGTCAGCCTTGAGTTCACATCCTATTTTTATGACTTATCAGCTGTGAGATTTTGGTAACTTACCCATGTCCATGCTACTCAGTCCATTCATATGCTATCTGATAATTCAGAAAATACCAGCCTTTCATTGATGTTCAGATTAATTGAGGTCATGGATATAAGTATTCTGCACAGAGCCTGGCAGAGGTTAGCTATTATTATACTTAAATATAATTTAAGGTACAATAAATCATTCTCTTTTCTGTACTTTTAAATCACTGTTTATAACTCTACTCTAGAATGAGTGTACTGTATTATAGTTTTATTTTTGAACATTTATAAATGTATAGGCATTTATAAATGTATGGTCACCAATTACAGCCAGCATAGGTCAACTTGCTCTCCCATTCCTAATAAAATTATTTAAAAGCTCTCTACTTTCCTGAAGACTCCCATTTTCTCCTCCTTTTCATTCAAAACATAGCTTTGCCTTTTGTTTCAGAGGGATAAAAGAGAGAGAGAGCAAGAGAGCATGAGGGAGAGAAAAGAATCCACTGGACAAGTCGTTTAACTTCTGAACTCAACAGAAGTTATACCAACGTCTATACTCCCTCCTTTATTTTTCTGATAGAGAATATCTAAAGTCAAAACTCCAGCTGTGCTCTTGTTCCTGTCCATTCGATCAACCTGGAGGATTTGACTCCTGTAGTTATCCTTTCTCCTATGTTTTCAGTTTCTCAACCTTTTCTGAATTCTTTCCATACACCATTAAACGTGCTCTAATCTCTCCTTTGCTATAAGCAAATTAAAAAAGAACAACAACAACAACAAAAAAAAATCATTGCCTACATTTTTCACCTCTAAGGAAAGTCTGCTTCAAGCCAAAACCCTCATCAGAGGAGTCCCACACATCTCAGGAATGCACTTCCTTGTCATCCTTGCCACCAATCCATCATTAGCTGGGAACAGCCCTAGGGAAGTGTGCCCTTGGTGAAAATGAAGCCATAGATTTCAGAGAACACCAGCTGGAGCCCTTGGTCACTGCAGTCAGAGTTCTGAGATGTGCATTCCTATGGCTGCCACACTCAGAGATCACACTAAATCTTTATCAATGTTTGACTTTAAATAGATATACAGACAATTAACAGTGTGACATTATATAGGGAGTTTTCCCGACAGTTCAGTGGGTAAAGAATCCACCTGCAATGCAGGAGACGCAGGAGACATGTTCTGATCTCTGGGTAGGGAAGATCCCCTGGAGAAGGAAATGGTGACCCATTCCAGTATTACACTACATAGAATAAAACTTGGTGACTACTTTAAATTGAATAGTCATATAAATTAAAATCTGAAGAAGCCGATCACATAAAACTTGGAGAGAATAGCATGCCAAGGACATATCAGTTCAAAACCTATCAGGCAAGAGGAGCTTGATATAATGAGGAAACAGGAAAAAAGGTTAATTTGGCTAGATCACAGTGAGCAAACAAAAGAGGAGTGCAGGATGCAATCAGGATGGAAGAGAGGCATCAGATACTAATGGCTTTATAAGCTAGGATAAAAAGCTAGCGTGACATCTTTGAATTTTTTTCTAAGTATCATATAAGTCACTTAAGACTTTTAATTAGAAAAATGTATTTGGGATTTACATTTTTAAGATATCACTTAATATTAGAAACCGTATAAAGTCCCATGACTATCCAGCTAGTTTATCCATACAATAGACTGTTGCTCAGTCGCTAAGTTGTATCCAACTCTGTGGCCCCATGGACTGTAGCCCACCAGGTTCCTCTATACATGGGATTTCCCAGGCAAGAATACTGGAGTGGGTTGCCATTTCTTCCTCCAGGGAATTTTGCAAACCCAGGGATCAGAACCCAACCTCCTGCATTGGAAGGCAGATTTTTTAAATCACTGAGCCAACTGGAAACAATAGACTGTTATGTAAGTGTTAAAAAGGATAAAGAGTCCCTGTAGGCATTGGTATAAAATTATGGTTGAAGTATAATGCTTAGTTAAAATTCAAGATACAGAAAGTTTGATTAATATGATATCATTTGTGTAAAATATGAATATGCATATGCTAATTTGTGCTTCCCTGACGGCTCAGTGGTAAAGTGATTTTACTTGTTTCCCTCTTAGAACTGCTTTCCTGTGTCCATCATCTAATCTACTGTTGATTCTTTGCAGTGTATGCATGTGTTTTATCTTAGATATTATATACTTCAGCTCCATTTGCTTCTTTATATTTTCCAACTCTTTTTTTATAACTCTCTTATCATTTTTCTCTCAAGTTGCTTGAGCATCTTTATGTCTATTACCTTGAAATCTTTCTTGAGTAAATTTATTATTTCCACTTCTCTTAGTTCTTCTTCTGGGGTTTTGTCTTGTTCTTTCATTAGGAATGCATTATTTTGTTCCCTCATTTTGCCTAATTCTCCATGTTTGTTTCTGTGTATGAGGAAGGTCAGTTATTCCTCCTGATCTCATGATATAGATATATATCTATATATAGATATATAGATAACCTTATATAGAAGATATCCTATAAGAACCAGCAGCAATTCAACCCTGGTGACCACACTATATGCTATATCAGTACTCCTAACATAGACTGTGTGAGTCCTTCTGTTGGGCTGGGCTAACTACTGGGAGCTTGCTGATAGGTGGGGTTGGCACTGAGCTTGGCTGGCTGCCAGACCCTGCCTTGTGCAGTAGCTGCTGAACCCCTGATGGCAAGGCTGGGCTCCAGGGCTACTAGCTAAGGGTCCCAGGAGGGATGGTTCCGGCCCATTATCAGGTGGAACTGATCTTCAGTGTGGCTCAAGATTGGGTTCCACAGGCCCAGAGCTGGGACTGGCCCACTGACAAATGGGTAAGCCCCGGAAACTAGAGTGCTAAGTTGCTTTAGTCGTGTCTGACTGTTTGTGACCCCATGGACTGTAGCCCGCCAGACTCCTCTGTCCATGGAATTCTCCAGGCAAGAATACTGGAGTGGGTTGTCATGCCCTCCCCCAGGGGATCTTCTCAACCCAGGGATAGAACCTGCATCTCCTGTGTCTCCTGCACTGCAAAGCTCTGAGCCGCCATGGAAGCCCTGCACTGGCCTTCAAATCCAGATGTTCTAAGGGCCCGTCTTCTCAGTGCATGACCCCCCAGCTGGGAGGTCCAGTGTGGGCTTTGAACCCTTCACTCTAGGGGAGAACCTCTGAAATTGTTATTATCCTCCTGTTGTGTGTTGCCTACCCAAGGCGGAGGTCTTGACTGTATTGTATCTCCATGTCTCCCATTTACTGCATGCTCTTCATTCTTTATATATTTAGTTGTGGAAAATCACTTGTGCTTGTCTTCAGGTCATTCTCATAGGTCGATGCTCTGTGACTAGCTGCAATTTCAGTGTGCCATGGGAGGAGGTGAGCTAGGGTCTTCCTTTTTGGCCATCTTGACCCTATCTCCTCCATTTTACTCATTATCAAGTTGCTCTTTTGATTTTTATCATCTGCTTCTTAATTATGGTCTTCTGAGATTTTGTGAACAAGCCATAATTACTGTTTCCACAATGTCAATTATTTTACAGATTTCAAAGTGGAAGATTAATATTGAGAAGTGATACAATTTAGGACCCAGGAGATAGATAACAGTTTAATATGGTTGACTAAGAAGGAATTCTCCTTTCTACTTTAAACCATAAACAGCTGGGAAACGGAGTATTTAAATGAAGGAATGAATGAATGGATACATAAATAAATACAGCAAGTCCCATACATACAAACCTTCAAACTGCAAACTTCAAAAATGCAAATGTGGATTCTCGTGTCCAATCACGTAAGTTAGTTCACGTGTCCAGCGCACATTGTCACATGCGTGCACCCTCGGCAAGGGGTTGTGCTTTGTGCACTTTACAGCACTGTGTACAGTACAGTAGTCGCTGTTGCCGTTTAGTTATTCAGTCAAATACAACTCTCTGTTACCCAGGGACTGTAGCCCACCAGGGTCCTCTGTCCATGGAATTTTCCTGGCAAGAATACTGGAGTAATATTGGAGTAATACTGGAGTGGGTTGCCATTTCCTACTCCAGGGGATCTAATCAACCCAGGGTTCTAACCCACATCTCTGGTATTGGCAGGAGAGTACAGGATTTTATTTCAAGCCCAGGATGTCTAGAAGCAAGAGGATAAGCAACAGTGATGTAGCTGGTACTACCATACTTCTCAAGGTACCAAATTATGAAATTAAAAATGCTTTCATTATTTTTTGTTTTGCTTGTTTCTTATGTATTATTTGTGTGAAAAGTACTATAAACCTATTGCAGTATGGTACTATATGTCCAATTGTGTTAGTTAGGTATCTAGGCTAACTTTGTTGGACTTACAAACAGATTGGACTTACAAACATGCTCTTGGAATGAAACTCATTTGTATGTAAGGAACTTACTATAAATAAAAATTATAAACACACACAACTGAGCCAGAAATCAAGAAATGGAAATTCTCAAGTGCCTAGTGAAAGAAACCTAGAGAAAATTAGAGTTTGGGCTGTAAGTAAAAGTTAAAACTTAGCTCTCTATCAGCAATGATTTTCCTGCTGGGTTTGGGAGCTAAAACTGTAGAACCTATGTTTGCAGGGAATTGAAAGTACTGAATAATATGAAATTGATTTTTACAAAGAATTATTCCATACCTGAAATGGATTAAGAAAAAACTACTCAGTCACTAAGGAAGGTAATATCTTGCAGGAACATCTCGTGGATATAAAAAGAATTAGCTGCAAGAAATAGGGAGTAGAGGACTCCATCATGCATAGCTTTCATGTTTCTGTTTATGCTATGCATAATAAATCATAGGCAGATAAATTAACATAAAAATTATCCTAGGACTTTGAAATACATAAACATCTTTCCATTCACCATCTACTTCCCACCCCAAGAATACAGGACATTGCCACAGAAAGCTGCTGAAGCTACAACTTAGTTTACATTAAAAAGTTTCATAGCCATAAGTAAAGCTACTACTATGAGGAAGAGTCAGCATAAGGAAAAGAAGAAAACAAGAAAACATACACTCCAAAACTGAGATAGAGGACCAGTATGAAAGGGTTTTTCATAAACATAATCAGAACATTCAAATTAATATTATAATGGAGGACAAGGGAAACAAAACCAGGAAGAAAATATAAGCAGGTTATTGTAAGAACCAAATAGAATTTTTATAAGAAAAATATAGATATGAAAAACAAAATAAATTTTCTGTTGTCAGTTTGAATGGAAGATTATATATTGCTGAAGAGATAATTGATGAATTGCTTCATCTGAGATAATCACCTAGAGTGTAGAACATTATCTGCAAAAATTTTACCAAAAGGCAAATCTGTTTCCAGTCTTAATTCTCTTACTCAATAGCATTGTGATCTTGGGCATATAATCTCCAGTGGACTCTTCTTATCTAAAATCAGGGCTAATAATAGATAACTTAAGTCTCATTAAGTCATTACAAATATTAAATAATAGTTGTACCCATTCTATTCAAAAGGCACATACAGAAATATAATCATCATTATTATAATTGCCTGCGCTTCCCAGGTGCACTGGTGGTAAAGAACCTGCCTAAAGATGCAGGAGACTCAAGAGACACAGGTTCAATCCCTGGTCCTAAAGATCCCTTGCAGCAGGAAATGGCAACCTATTCCAGTATTTTTGCCTAGAAAATCCCATGGACAGAGGAGCCTGGAGAACTACAGTCCATGGGGAAGCAAAAAGTCAGACATGACTGAGCGACTGAGTGCTGAACTGTATCAACTATTATTAAAAAGTAGTTTGGGGGGCTTCCCAGGTGGTACTAGTAGTAAGGAACCTGCCTGCCAATGCAGGAAGCATAAGAGACAAAGGTCTGATCCCTGGGTTGGGAAGATCCCCTGAAGAAGGAAATGACAACCCACTCCAGTATTCTTGCCTGGAGAATCCCATGGACAGAGGAGCCTGGCAGGTTACAGTCCACAGGGTTGCAAAGAGTTGGACACAACTGAAGCAACTTAGCAAACATGAATAAAAAGTAGTTTTAATATACTCAATTCATGTACTTACTTGTCTCTAGATTCCCCATAGCACTATTTTTTAACTTATTGTTTTGTTTCACTGAAGTATAGAGGCTGGATGAAGCTAAAGCTGGAATCAAGATTTCCAAGAGAAATATTAAAAACTTCAGATATGTAGATGACACCACATTAATCGCAAAAAGTGAAGAGGAACTAAAAAGCCTCTTGATGAAGGTGAAAAAGAAGAGTGAAAAAGTTGGCTTAAAACTCAACATTCAGAAGACTAAGATTATGATATCTGGTCCCATTACTTCATGGCAAGTAGATGGGGGAACAATGGAAACAGTGACAGACTTTATTTTCTTGGGTTCAAAAACCATTGTGGAGAGTGACTGCAGCCATTAAATTTAAAAATGCCTATTCCTTGGAAGAAAAGCTATGGCAAACCTAGACAGCATATTGAAAAGCAGAGGTATCACTTTGCCAACAAAGGTCCATATAGTCAAAGCTATGGTTTTTGCAGTAGTCATGTATGGATGTGACAAGTGGACCATAAAGAAGGCTGAGCACCAAAGAATTGATACTTTTGAACTATAGCGGTGGAAAAGACTCTTGAGAGTCCCTTGGACTGCAAGGAGATCAAACCAGTCAGTCCTAATGGAAATCAGCCCTGAATATTCATTGAAAGGACTGATGCTGAAGCTGAAGCTCCAGTACTTTGGTCACCTGATGCAAAGAGCCGGCTCATTAGAAAAGACCCTGATGCTGGGAAAGATTGAAGGCAGGAGGAGAAGTGGGTGACAGAGGATGAGATGGTTGGATGGCATCACTGACTCAATAGATATGATTTTGAGCAAAGTCCCGGAGATAGTGAAGGACAGGGAAGCCTGGTGTGCTTCAGTCTATGGAGTGGGGAAAAAGTTGAACATGACTGAGCTACTGAACAACAACAACAAATAGCTAATTTGCAATATGGTGTTGGTTTCTGGTGTACAGAAAACAAGTTCAGTGATTATACATATATATATTTACACACATACACATATATATTCTTTTTCATTTTCCTTTCGATTATGGTTTATTATAGGATATTGAATATGGTTCCCTGTGCTATACAGTAGGATCTTGTTTCTTCATCCTGTATATAACAGTTTGCATCTGCTAGTACCAAACTCCCAATCCTTCCCTTCCCTTCCCATTCCTAGCAAGGACAAGTCTGGACCTAATGTCTTTTAAGCAGTTTTTGAAAAATACCAGATACACTAGATTTTGTATCTAGAAAGATTACATGTTTGCCTAATTCCAGTGTAAGTTTTGACCCACTTTGTGAATATTTAGAGCATATTATAAAATAATCACCAGTATGCATATTCCCAGAGTAATTTATTCCATTTGAGTAATACTCACAAGTTTATTTGAGAGGGTGGGAGTGTAAGGTCAAGTCGGTTTTATAGAGACAGAGGAACATGTAGAAGAAGATAGAAAGAGTAAAGGAGAATTTTCCACTTTGTATTTTTTGAAAATTAACAGTAGTGTATGAAAATCGCAACCAAGTTAGTTTTCTGAATCGGAACACATTTAAGTTAATGTAAATGTTCATTGTACATTAGCTTATTAAAGTCTCTGAAAAGCCTTGCAGTACATTTAATTCCAACTCAGCATTATAAAAATGAGTTGACAGTTGATCCTATGGTTTTGTTTTATTTTTCTGCAAAACACTCCTTTCACATCTTCACAGGCCCATTTTAGAGACTGTAAAATTTCCTTCTACAAGTACTGACACCGTCTTCCCCACGCCTTCCTTGGGGAGAAAACTCAGAGGCAAGACTCAATTTTCTCAACTCCAAAATGGGAACATTAATAAATTCATGAGAAGTCAATGAGAACTGTAAGTCAAATGAGCTCACAAAACACTGTGAGCTCAACAGTGAAAGTCGCTCACTCATGTCCAGCTCTTTGAGATCCCACGGACTGTACAGTTCATGGAATTCTCCAGGCAAGAATACTGGAGTGGGTTGCCATTTCCTTCTTCAGGGGATCTTCCTAATCCAGGGATCAAACCCAGGTCTCCGGCACTGCAGGCAATTTCTTTACTGTATGAGCTACCAGGGAAGCTGTGGGCCTCTCCCCGGAGCAGTTTCCTTCATTCAGGCCAGCAAAAAAGAATCAATAGGAGAGTCTTCAAGGAAGACAGTAGTGACAGGTAGAAGTAACATAATCTTGAAGGTGACAACCCATCACATTTGCCATACTCTCTTGGTTAGGAGCAAGTCACAGCTTCCATCACAATTAAGGGAAGAGACTATACAAGGTATGAATAGCAGAAAAAGGGAATGATCAGAGGCTATCTCAGGGTTGTCTGGGACATAGTAAGTTAGTAGTGCATAACTATTAGTCACTCATTCATGTCCAACTCTGGGACTCCATGGACTCTAGCCCACCAGGCTTCTCTGTCCATGAAATTCTCCAGGCAAGAATATTGTAGTGGGTAGCCATTCTCTTCTCCAGGGCATTTTCCTGACCCAGGTCCTGCAATGCAAGCAGGTTCTTCACCGTATGAGCCACCAGGAAAGCCCCAAGAATACTGGAGTGGGTAGCCACTCCCTTCTCCAGGGGATTTTCTTGACTCGGGGATCAAACCCAGGTCTCCTGCGTTTTAGGCAGTTTCAGAGGAAGTGGATGATTGGAGGCCATCTCAGTGTTGTCTGACACAAATGCGGTCAAACCACATGGGCTGGGTTTTAATTATATTTCCCCCTTTTTTTGACCATACTTTCCACCTGAGTCCTTGATCTTTTCAAGCCCCTCTACCCACACCATCCCTCCATCTCTAGTCTCACAGAATCCATTTTAACAGTCAGGTTTGTATAATCTCCTTTTTCTCCAGTCAGATACAGATATGGATAGATAGACAAAAAGACAGACAGAGAGACAGATAGGTAGATAGATAGACAGACAGAGAGATGGATATAGATGCACATATGGGCTTTCCTGGTGGCTCAGATGGTAAAGAAACTGCCTGCAATGCGGGAGACCTGGGTTCCATCTCTGGGTCAGGAAGATCTCTTGGAGAAGGGAATGGCAACCCACTCCTGTATGCTTGCTTGGAGAATTCCATGGACAGAGGAGCCTTATGGGCTACAGTCCATGGGGTCACAAAGAGACTGACACGACTGAGCAACTAACACAACAAATATAGAGACACATACATATATATGTATATACATATGTATGTGTGTTTGTTTTTATTTAAAAATGTGATCATATTACACCCACATTTTATAGTGTGTGAGTATCGAATACTCACACTATTCAATCATTCCACTACTAATAGGAATTCACTAACTTCCCACATTTTTTGCACAACCAACAATGATGCAATAAAAATCCTTGTACCTGTATTCTTACCTACTGTTGCATTTGTTTTTCTGGGATACTTTCCCACAGCGGGATGTCTAGGTCAAAGGATATTTTTAATTTAATAGATATTGCCAGATTGCTTTCCAAAAAAGCTATAATAAAGCACATTTCCACCAGCAATATATTAAAGTGCCCCTTTTCTCTGTATCACTGCCAGCAATAGGTGTTACTGCTCTGTTTAGTGCTTGCCAGGCTGATGGGCATAAAGGGACATCTCATTACTTTAATTTGCATTCACTGACGACTATAGAGGTTGAGCATCATAATGTTTGTTGGCCATTTGGAATTGCCTTTTTGTGCATTGCTTCATCCTAGTCTTTGCTAATCTTTCTATTGGGATGTTTGAAAGAGCTATTTATATAAAGTGGATGTTAACTCATATTCTTTGAATTAACATTTTTGCCCAAACACATTATTGTTTTCTATGCACTTTTTAAATGAAATCTTCATCCGTACAAAGGTTTTAAAATTTTATATGGTCTATATGCATCTAATTTTGTTTCATTCTATCTCTATTTAATAGAGGAAGTGGACTAAATATTCATGTTCTAACATTTTATTATTTCCTCATTTAATCTTTAACTCATCTAGAATTATTTTGTGTGTGGGGCAAAATAGGGATTAATTTTAGTTTCTTCTGGAAAGATAGCCAGTTATGCCAGTACCATCTATCATTAACCCAGTTTTCTTACACAATTATTACTGTCATTGTGTATTCAGTTCTCACTTAGCCTCAGATATAGTTCTGGATTCCCCAAATTGCATTACTAATCTTTATCTATTTATATGCCAATACTAATGATAAACTCACTTGAGTGGCTATTTCAAATGATATTTTACATAAGTCAACTTCTCCCTTTCTGTTTTTGTTTTGAATGGTTTTCTTGACAATGTTATGTGTTCATATAAACTCTTAGAATAATTCTATACAATTTTAAAAGAAAGATATATTAGGATTATACTTAGAATTATACAAAACTATACACTTATTTTAGAAGAATTAGCATTTTATTTATCAACCATCGATGTCTGTCTTACTGTTTATTCAGATCTTGGTTTATATCCTTTAATACAATTTTGTAGAAATTTTATTTATGGAAGTTTCTGTCATTTCCTTGTTATATTTTATTTTATTTTATATAAACTTATTTATTTTAATTGGAGGCTAATTACTTTACAATATTGTATTGGTTTTGCCATACATCAACATGAATCTGCCATGGGTGTACACGTGTTCCCCATCCTGAAGCCCCCTCCCACCTCCCTCCCTGTACCACCCCTCTGGGTCATCCCAGTGCACCAGCCCAAGCATCCTGTATCCTACATTGAACCTGGACTGGCAATTCATTTCTTATATGATATTATACATATTTCAATGCCATTCTCCCAAATCATCCCACCCTCTCCCTCTCCCACAGAGTCCAAAAGACTGTTCTATACATCTGTGTCTCTTTTGCTGTCTCGCATACAGGGTTATTGTTACCATCTTTCTAAATTCCATATATATGCATTAGTATACTGTATTGGTGTTTTTCTTTCTGGCTTACCATTAGCCAGACTCATGAAGAAACAAAGGGAGAAAAATCAAATGAATAAAATTAGAAATGAAAATGGAGAGATCACAACAGACAACACAGAAATACAAAGGATCATAAGAGACTACTATTAACAATTATATGCCAATAAAATGGACAACGTGGAAGAAATGGACAAGTTCTTAGAAAAGTACAACTTTCCAAAACCCGACCAGGAAGAAATAGAAAATCTTAACAGACTCATCACAAGCACAGAAATTGAAACTGTAATCAGAAATCTTCCAGCAAACAAAAGCCCAGGTCCAGACGGCTTCACAGCTGAATTCTACCAAAAATTTAGAGAAGAGCTAACACCTATCCTACTTAAACTCTTCCAGAAAATTGCCGAGGAAGGCAAACTTCCAAACTCATTCTATGAGGCCACTATCACCTTAATACCAAAACCTGACAAAGATGCCACAAAAAAAGAAAACTACAGGCCAATATCACTGATGAACATAGATGCAAAAATCCTTAACAAAATTCTAGCAATCAGAATCCAACGACACATTAAAAAGATCATACATTATGACCAAGTGGGCTTTATCCCAGGGATGCAAGGATTCTTCAATATCCACAAATCAATCAATGTAATACACCACATTAAAAAAATAAAAGCCATATGATTATCTCAATAGATGCAGAGAAAGCCTTTGACAAAATTCAACATCCATTTATGATTAAAACTCTCCAGAAAGCAGGAATAGAAGGAACATACCTCAACATAATAAAAGCTATATATGACAAACCCACAGCAAACATTATCCTCAATGGTGAAAAATTGAAAGCATTTCCTCTAAAGTCAGGAACAAGACAAGGGTGCCCACTTTCACCACTACTATTCAACATAGTTTTGGAAGTTTTGGCCACAGCAATCAGAGCAGAAAAAGAAATAAAAGGAATCCAAATTGGAAAAGAAGAAGTAAAACTCTTACTGTTTGCAGATGACATGATCCTCTACATAGAAAACCCTAAAGACTCCACCAGAACATTACTAGAACTAATAAATGAATATAGTAAAGTTGCAGGATATAAAATCAACACACAGAAATCCCTTGCATTCCTATACACTAATAATGAGAAAATACAAAGAGAAATTAAGGAAACAATTCCATTCCCTGTTACATTTTTAAAAGATTTTTATGGAGTATAGTTGCTTTACAGTTTTGAATTAGTTTCTGCTGCACAGCAAAGCAAATTAGTTATAGTTATACATATATCCTCTCTTTTTCAGATTTCCTCCCCAATCGTGTCACCACAGAGCACTGAGTAGAGTTCCCTGTGCTATGCAGTAGGTTCTCATTAGTTATCTACTTTGTACATAGTACTGTATCTATATCAATCCCTGTCTTCTGATTCATTCCACCTCCCTTCTCCCCTTGGTATTCACAAGTTTGTTCCCTACATCTGTCTCTATTTCTGCTTTGAAAATAAGTTTATCTGCACCATTTTTCAAGATTCCACATATAAGCGAGGTATTATGATATAATATCATATTATACAATGATATAATAGGATATTTGTTTTTCTGACTTACTTCACGCTGTATGACAGTCACTAGGTCTATCCATTCCCTGTTAAATTTATTATGAACATTCTACTGTTTGTTTTTATACTATTGTGAATATGTTTGGTTCTGCTTCAATTTCTAAGTGCTTATTGCTATTTCAGGGAAAAATTTTTCTCGGTGTAGTTTTACTGTACATCAAATCTCCTTCCCAAACTCTCTTATCAATTGAAGGAGAACTTTGTTTTCACTTCTAACTATGGGAATGTTGTGTTATTTGGTATAAAATATTTTTATTATCTAGAAGAGATAGATTTATGAGTTTTTTTAATTTATATCCTTGAATAAATTGATTTTCTTATTGTATTTCTGGAAATTTCAAGAAAATATTGACTAGCGATATACATTCTCATCTAGTTCTTGATTTAAACTGAAATGGTTTTAGTGATCTCTGTGCTTCCCTGATGGCTCAAGTGGTAAAGAATCCATCTGTGATGCAGGAGACTGAGGTTCAATCCCTGGGTTGGGAAGATCCCCTGGAGAAGGGAACAGCTACCCACTCCCATATTCTTGCCTGAAGAAATCCATGGACAAAGGAGCCTGGCAGGCTATAGTCCATGGAGTTGCAAAAAGTCAGACACGACTGAGTGACTTTCACTTTCATTTTAGTGATCTGTGACTAAAAATAATATTTACTGCTGATTGTTAGTAAATTTACATAACATGTTTTTATGCCTACTTTTGCTTTTTTAGTAATGACTAAACCACCATTCTGAAGGAGATCAGCCCTGGGATTTCTTTGGAAGGAATGATGCTAAAGCTGAAACTCCGGTACTTTGGCCACCTCATGCGAAGAGTTGACTCATTGGAAAAGAGTCTGATGCTGGGAAGGATTGGGGGCAGGAGAAGAAGGGGACGACAGAGGATGAGATGGCTGGATGGCATCACTGACTCGATGGATGTGAGTCTGAGTGAACTCCGGGAGTTGGTGATGGACAAGGAGGCCTGGCGTGCTGCGATTCATGGGGTCACAAAGAGCCGGACACGACTGAGCGACTAAACTGACTGACTGACTGAAACCACCACCACCACCAAAGACTTTGACTATATGTTATTTCATTGTCTGTTAATATGCCTTACTGTGTCTTCCTCTTTAATTTCTCAAAGCAATGGATTATATCAATTGAGTATCTGATATACGGTCACTCTTGCTTTACTGGAAGAAATGTTATTTAGTCATGGCATATGTATAATACTTTATGAAATCTCTTTCTAATATTTTATTTTGACTTCTGCGTCTATATTCATAAATGGTAGTCTTGATTTTCCTTATCTTCTATTTACTTTTTTAAAAGATCTTTACTGAGATATAATTACAAGCTATTAACATAATATTCACCAATTCTAAGCATTCATTCAATGACTTTCAGTCAATTTACAGGTGTGCAATCATCACTATAGTTTATATATTTACATCACCTCAAGATCTTTTTAATATTTTGGCCATGCTGTGCACCATGTGGAATCCTAGTTACCTGACCAAGGATCAAACCACTGCTCCCTGCCCCTTGCACTGGAAGCTTGGAATCTTAATCACTGGACCACAAAGGAAGTTCTTCTTTTTTTTTTTTTAATTAAGAAAATTCTTTATGCTCATGTGTAGTCCATTCCTGTCCCCAACCCCAATCCCAGGCAATGACAAATCTGCTTTTCTGTGTCTATTGTGCTTGTGCTCAGTCACTCAGTCGTGTCCAACTCTTTGTGACCCCATGGACTACAGCCCACCAGGCTCCTCTGCCCGTGGGATTTTCCAGGCAAGAATACTGGAATGGGTTACCACTTCCTCCTCCAGGGGATCTTCCAGACCCAGGGACTGAATCCAAGTCTCCTGTGCCTCCTACACTGGCAGGCAGATTCCTCACCACTGAGTCACCTGGGAAGAACTTCTGTGTCTATAGACTATTTTAAATGAACATTCTATAAATGTGAATCATACAAAATGTGTCTCTGTGTCTAACATCTTTCATCTGACAATTTTTTTTTTTAAGATCCATACATTTTGTAGCATGTATCACTACTTCATTTAT
This sequence comes from Bos grunniens, assembly GCF_055505025.1. Lineage (NCBI taxonomy): Eukaryota > Metazoa > Chordata > Mammalia > Artiodactyla > Bovidae > Bos > Bos grunniens. Next base: position 52,054,292 of record NC_141185.1, on the reverse strand, counting down.
TCTTACTGCTGTATTTGTCGTATTTTTAAAATCTATCTATTTGATTTTGGAATTAAGAGAACTTCTTAAAATCTTCTTAAATTGGTACGTAACAATTTTGTCATAGCAAAATGATCTTTTTCTTAAGGAGTAGATAGAATTAACTGTGAACCTACTGGTGTCTTTTTTCACTGATATGTATAATTGCTTTTACATTCTTTTTATATTAATCAATTTAAGTCTCTACTTCTTTTTAGATTAATTTTAGTAATTTAATATTTTGCTAGGAAATAATCTACTTTTTCTAGGATTTCAAACGTTTGCCGTGTATTCTCTCATAACTGTCCTTTACCAGTATATTAGTAAAATTATATCTTTCTAATCTTCAGTCTTGTATTTAATTCCTTTTTCTTTTTCTTATTCTCCTCATCCTGTGCCTTCTGCTGCTGCTTCTTTTAGGTCTTTCATCAAGCTTATGAGATAGCTTATGACCTTTTCAATCAATAACTTTTTTAATTCCTATAATCTTTTTAAAATTATTTTTAGTATTAATTTTCATTGATTTTGGGCTTTCATTTTTTTCCCGATTCTTTCTTCCCATTTTCTTTTTTGACTATTGTTTGGCTGATATCCTTTTTTTCTAAAACCGTGGGCTTACCAGGTAGCATAGTGGTAAAGAATGAGCCTGTCAATGCAAGAAACGCAAGAGACATGGGTTTTGTACCTGGGTTGGGAAGATCCTCTGGAGTAGGAACTGTCAACCCACTCCAGTATTCTTGCCTGGAAAATTTCATGGACAGAGGAGCCTGGTGGGCTACAGTCCACGGGGTCACAAAGAGTTGGGCAGGCCTGAACGACTGAACACAACAACAATAAAATTGGCCAATCTTTGTCTCTCCTCTCTTTTTTCCTTTACCTCCTCCTGAAATTCCTTTATTGCACTGTTGGTCTCTAAGATTTATTATCCAATTCTTTTATCTGTTCTTTTATATTTTCCCAACTCTGTATCATCTGAGATATTTCTTTCACCTGGTCTTCCAGGCTACATATTTGGAATACCTGCTGTGACTATATATATATATATATACATAAAACTTCAGAAATCATGACATAGGATATCTAGATAATTTTGGAATATGATTTATCTTGCATTTTATTCAAGAAATTAAAACTTATCCACCAATTTTCTACCTCTATTTAAGAGTGAACCTTGGGCTTCCCTGATGGCTTAGTAATAAAGAATTTGCGTGTCAAAGCAGGAGACATGGGTTCGATCCCTAGTCAGAGAAAATCCCATGTGCATGGAGCAAATAAGCCTGTGTTCTAGAGCCTGGGAGCCACACCTACCCAGCCCACGTGTTGCAACTACTGAAGCCCATGCAGCCTAGAACCAGAGCTGTGAAACAAGAGAAGTCACCACAATTAGAAGCCTGTTTACTGCAACAAAGAATGACCCTCATTGGCTGCAACTAGAGAAAGTCCACGCACAGCAATGAGGACTCAGTGCAGCCAAAATAAATAAATAAATAAATACATATATTATAAAAAAGAGTGAACCTTGACTCAATTGGCATTACATCTTCTCCTACCATCTTCATCCAAAAGTGAGTGAAAATGAATCAATTTATGACATCCCTACTATGTCCAAGAAATCTTTAGATGGGTACAGTTCACTTAATTTTTTTTGAAAAATTGACCTAATTATTACCCTCACTGAACTTATAGTCTAGTAGTATAGACAGGCACCATGAAAACCCATAAATGAGGATATGAAAACAAAATATAAGTCATATCATGAAAGAATATAAAAGATGACCATAAGAGAAAATAACAGGTTGGGGTGGAGGCGTAGTGATTACGAGACCTATAGTAGTATAGTTGGGAAGACTTCCATGGAAGTGAAATTTAAGCTAAGAATGAAGGGTGAGTTGATTACTGCAGGATATAAGTATAACATTGCTCCAGACAGAAGAAAACATTCATAATGAGAGCGATCTATTCAAGGCATCAGAAGAAGATCAACACAGCTGAAGCAAGTTGGGCTTTGCAGGTTGTGTAAGAATATAGTCTTCATTGTAAGAGACATGAAAAGCCAATGGCATGTATAAAGAAAAGAGTAATGTTATAGAACTTGCATATAAAATGGATGATTCTAGGTGCTGCTTGAAGAGTAGATTGAGGGTAGTTGGGTCACAGACGTGATATTTGTACAGAAATAGGAATCATTAGTGTCTTCTAAGTCAGAGGTCAGCACCAGATAAGAACTATTTTAGGGTTTGCAGTCCATGTAGTCTCTGTCATAACTAAACTACCACTACAGCACATGAACACTCGTAGACAATATGTAAATTAGTGAGCATGGCTATATTTCAATAGGATGTTATCTACAAGTACAAGTAGTGGGCTCTATTTGACCTGCAAGCTGTAATTTGAAATTTAGATGTTTCTCTTTCATTTATCCCAAAACATCATCAATGAGATGCTAAACTCAAAGTTCTGTGATATATCTCATAGACTGATCACAGTGACTGTCATACAGTAGGTGCTCAGTAAATATCTGCTGAAAGAAAGAGCCATGATATTTAAACTTATCTAATCAGAAAAAAAATTTATATTCTTGGCTCGGTGTCACTAAGCCAGCTTTCTGCCCATAGCCACATTCTGCCCATTACTACAGAATGATTCCTAACAAATGATACTGGACAGTTAGCTTAGTGAAGAAGGTATCTCAGATTTGCCTTGACCTGTATTCCTCTCTAATATCTTATTTTTTTCTCATTAATGGAGAGATTTTACATTTGATAGACTCTATCCCTTCTTGTTTTGAAATGTCTTGGAGTCTCCTTTTGGTATTAATGTAGAATTAAATAGATTCAAAGTTTTTTTATTTATCCTTACTTGATGGATAAGATTTTTGTATTTATGATACTTTAAGCACAGGATATTTGGATGTTGGATATTGGAAAGCCCATGGATCTAAGAAGTATCCTCAACACCAAGATGTTGGGTGAGCATGGAAAATCTGGTGCATTTTTTATTACTAGTAAGTAAAGGCACAGAATTTACATGCCAGACCCTATAAATAAAACAGATTAGTAGGTAGACACCTGAGCTTGAATTATTCTGAATTGGGGATGATTTGGAATTAATATGTCCATTATCTTCATTTGCTTGAAAAAACTATCACCGTGTTTCTTTGGGGGAGATAGTTTTGATAGTGAAGGGTGTTTGCTAACTTGAAGTGGGGATTGGGAAAGGTATTGCATGTTTTAAAAAGTACGTCAAGGCTGTATATTGTCACCCTGCTTATTTAATTTATATGCAGAGTACATCATGAGAAACGCTGGGCTGGAAGAAGCACAAGCTGGAATCAAGACTGCTGGGAGAAATATCAATAACCTCAGATATGCAGATGACACCACCCTTATGGCAGAAAGTGAAGAGGAACTAAAAAGCCTCTTGATGAAAGTGAAAGAGGAGAGTCAAAAAGTTGGCTTAAAGCTCAACATTCAGAAAACTAAGATCATGGCATCTGGTCCCATCACTTCATGGCAAATAGATGGGGAAACAGTGGAAACAGAGTCAGACTTTATTTTGGGCTCCAAAATCACTGCAGATGGTGATTGTAGCCATGAAATTAAAAGACACTTACTCCTTGGAAGGAAAGTTATGACCAACCTAGATAGCATATTAAAAACCAGAGATATTACTTGCCAACAAAGATCCATCTAGTCAAGGCTATGGTTTTTCCTGTGGTCATGTATGGATGTGAGAGTTGGACTGTGAAGAAAGCTGAGTGCTGAAGAATTGATGCTTTTGAACTGTGGTGTTGGAGAAGACTCTTGAGAGTCCCTTGGACTGCAAGGAGATCCAACCAGTCCATTCTGAAGGAGATCAGCCCTGGGATTTCTTTGGAAGGAATGATGCTAAAGCTGAAACCCCAATACTTTGGCCACCTCATGCGAAGAGTTGACTCACTGGAAAAGACTCTGATGCTGGGAGGGATTGGGGGCAGGAGGAGAAGGGAATGACAGAGGATGAGATGGCTGGATGGCATCACTGACTCGATGGACGTGAGTCTGAGTGAACTCCAGGAGTTGGTGATGGACAGGGAGGCCTGGCATGCTGCAATTCATGGGGTCGCAAAGAGTCGGACATGACTGAGCAACTGAAATGAACTGAACTGAACCCATGTAAACTTTTCTCAAAGTTTAGTCCTTTTTAGCTCAGCTTAAGATGTCATATGAGTTTTCCTCATGGCTCAGCAGTAAAGAATCTGCCTGCAATGCAGGAAACTTGGGTTTGATCCCTTGGTAGAAGCAGAAATCCCCTGGAGGAGGAAATGGTAACCCACTCCAATATTCTTGTCTGGGAAATCCCATGGACAGAGGATCCTGGTGGGCTACAGTCTGTGGGGTTGCAAAAGAGTCAGATATGACTTAGCAACTAAACAACAAGATATTATTATAGGAGACATCATATGGTCAATAAAAACTCCTTGGTATCTTCGAGCCAGGCTTTTATTTGTCCTCATTGTCTGCTAGACTCCAGGGATCACTGCTATGAGCATTGACTGTTTACTTTTGTAAGTAAAATTACAAAGTATTTTAAGAAAAACATGACAAACTCATGGTAAGTTAGTATAATTATAGTATAGCTATAGTTATAGCAGCTTATTTTTTAAGCTTTGAGGAGTTTTTTTTTCCTTATATATATATATTTAGAAAATAAATATTCGTAGTCTGTGGAAAACCTGAAAAATACACAAACTAAAACAAAATAAAGCAATCAAACAACCATGCAGAGAGAGACCCAGTTATATATAAAACTGGGATCATGCTGAAAGCATTGCTTTGGGACCTGCTTTTTAAAACTTTATAACATAGCATATACATGACATTAACAAATCTTCTTGATACAGCATTTATTGGTATATCAAAGTGTATTGGATAATCATATAACTTTGGACACATAACTTGAGTCTGAGTTTTCCCTAAGTAAAAGTATGAAGAATGTTTTTGCATATATTAATAGTGCTTTCTTAGTTTAAATGACAAAAAATATAATTTAAAGTACAGAAGTTATAGATATTTTAAAACTCCTGACACAGACCCCTGAATTACTCTACAGAGTTAACCACATATATGCTGCAGCGATGTAAGATATCAGCAATTTTGGTAGATTTTCACATACACTGAAAATTACCTTTAATTTTTTTTCAGATACACAGATAATAAATATTTAATTTTAATCTCATCAGGTTTAATTTTAAATTAAATTTTAATTGTGATTAACACTTTCTACTTTATGAATTATTCCTCTCATTTTTTTCTCAATAGCATATTCATTTTATATATTTGTAATTCTATTAGTCTTTTGTGTAACATATATATTTATATGTAGCAAATATTTTGCTTGTCATTTATACTTGCATCACATTTTTGAAGTTTTCAATATACACAAAACTTTAAATTCTGTCCAATGATAGCCCCCACCCCCATTTATTTAGTTTTGCTATCTGTTCCAGATTGTATGAAATTATTAATATTGCTATTTTATTTTGGGCTTCCCAGGTGGTGGTACTGGTAAAGAACCCACTTACCAATGCAAGAGACTTAAAAGTCGTGGTGTTTTATCCCTGGGCCAGAAAGATCCCTTGAAGGAGGGCATGGCAACCCACTCCAGTATTCTTTCCTGGAGAATCCCATGGACAGAGGAGCACGGTGGGCTACAGTCCACAGGATTGCACAGAGTTGGACATGACTAAAGTGACTTGGTACACATGCATGCTATTTTATTTAAGTCATCTTTAAAGTGTAAACAATAATTATTCATATTTTCAGATGAGGAAACTGAGGCACAAATAGGCTCACTGTATTGCTGAAGATCACATACCAACTAGTAAGGAGCAGAGCTATTATTAAAGCCCCACTCCAGAGCCCACAGAGAAGGCAATGGCACCCCACTCCAGTAATCTTGCCTGGAAAATCCCATGGACGGAGGAGCCTGGTAGGCTGTAGTCCATGGCGTCGCTAAGAGTTGGACATGACTGAGCGACTTCACTTTCACTTTCATGCACTGGAGAAGGAAATGGCAACTGACTCCAGTGTTCTTGCCTGGAGAATCCCAGGGACGGGGGATCCTGGTGGGCTGCCGTCTATGGGGTCACACAGAGTTGGACACGACTGAAGCGACTTAGCAGCAGCAGTTAGAGCCTACTTTGTTCATTATTATATTTTCCATATTGTTTTTGAGGCTTTTGCCTTAAAAAGCCTCAGATCAGATCAGATGAGTCGCTCAGTCGTGTTCGACTCTTTGCAACCCCATGAATCACAGCACACCAGGCCTCCCTGTCCATCACCAACTCCCGGAGTTCACTCAGACTCACGTCCATCAAGTCAGTGATGCCATCCAGCCATCTCATCCTCTGTTGTCCCCTTCTCCTCTTGCCCCCAATCCCTCCCAGCATCAGAGTCTTTTCCAATGAGTCAACTCTTCGCATGAGGTGGCCAAAGTCCTGGAGTTTCAGCTTTAGCATCATTCCTTCCAAAGAAATCCCAGGGCTGATCTCCTTCAGAATGGACTGGTTGGATCTCCTTGCAGTCCAAGGGACTCTCTTTATTATTAAAAAGCCTGCTGCTAAGTCACTTCAGTCGTGTCCGACTCTGTGCGACCCCATAGACCGCAGCCCACCAGGCTCTGCCGCCCATGGGATTCTCCAGGCAAGAACACTGGAGTGGGTTGCCATTTCCTTCTCCAATGCATGAAAGTGAAAAGTAAAAGTGAAGTTGATCAGTCGTGTCTGACTCTTCTCGACCCCATGGACTGCAGCCTACCAGGCTCCTCCGTCCATGGGATTTTCCAGGCAAGAGTACTAGAGTGGGGTGCCATTGCCTAATACCCTCTAAATCAGATAATTTCTCATTGCTGACACTCATCTCTTTGCCTAACTCTACACTTTCTTCTTTTCCCTCTTTGCCTTCCTTTTCTCTTTCTTCACATGCTGTATTATCTTTATTCCATCTGGAGTTTTTCTTGAGTTATAGTGTAAGGTAAAAAAGTTAAATCTTCAGATTGTTAGCAATTACTTCTGTGCTACTTATTAAATAATCTAGCATTTTGTCAATGATTTATAATGACATCTTTGTCATATGAGAAATAGTCAGACTTGGAGGTGCATTTTATTTCATTGTCTTGTCAGTATTTATGGTCACTGTGCATGTTGTTATTTTTATTATTACAGTAATATCACATGGCTTAAATGTTTTAGTTCAGTAATGTTTTATTATTGTAGAGTGTGACTACTGTTTCTCAATTCTTTAAACAAATTTACCCTAATGATCACATGCTCTGCTATGTAGGTACATCTTTTCCTGCTTTATTTTTTCTCTCTCTTTTTTTTTGGAGGGGGGCGGGGACCAGTTTTCAAATAATGTATTGTTTCCTAGCACTTCAAAGGTAATTAGTGGGAGTATTTTTGTTTGTTTGTGTTTTTCTGTGTCATTATGTGATGGATTTAAACATATTGTTGTGCCCTAATTATTCCCTTTCAGACAGTGAAAATCTCTGTTTTACCATGGATCATTTTGTGTTGAACATTAATAATCTTAAGTAACTTCCATACTTTCTATGATCTGATTAATTTTCCACATTTCTTACCCCATCAGGAATCAACCATGTCCTCGAGGATCTCTGGTTAAATTTGTTATTGAGTAGTTCAAGATCGGGGTATTAGAATTGCTCATTGTTATTGCTTTGTCGTTGTTTCTAGCTGTTTTTCATTGAACAAAGAAAACATATTATGGCTTCATGACATACTTACATTCCAATGAAGGATTATTGTCTTTGGTATATGGCTTTTCCAGTGGTCATGTATGGATGTAAGAGTTGAACTGTGAAAATAGCTGAGCGCCGAAGAATTGATGCTTTTGAACTGTGGTGTTGGAGAAGACTCTTGAGAGTCCCTTGGACTGCAAGGAGATCCAACCAGTCCGTTCTGAAGGAGATCAGCCCTGGGATTTCTTTGGAAGGAATGATGCTAAAGCTGAAACTCCAGTACTTTGGCCACCTCATGCAAAGAGTTGACTCATTGGAAAAGACTGATAATGGGAGGGATTGGGGGCAGGAGGAGAAGGGGACAACAGAGGATGAGATGGCTGGATGGCATCACTGACTTGATGGACGTGAGTCTGAGTGAACTCCGGGAGTTGGTGATGGACAGGGAGGCCTGGCGTGCTGTGATTCATGGGGTCGCAAAGAGTCGGACACAACTGAGCTACTGAACTGAACTGAACTGAACTGATTTGATTTCTTCCTTGATGCTAGAAATCTTTATTAGCATAGTCATTTACTCAATACATAAACACACACTCACAACTGATAACATAATTTGTGTATGTTGGGTGTTTTAGTTATTTTACCTTTAGCATGCTGCTGCTGCTGCTAAGTCGCTTCAGTCATGTCCCACTCTGTGCGACCCTATAGACAGCAGCCTGCCAGGCTCCCCTACCCTTGGGATTCTCCAGGCAAGAACACTGGAGTGGGGTGCCATTGCCTTCTCCACTTTTAGCATATAATCCTAAAGGTGGAGATAGCATAAATTACTATGTTTTAAAGTCATTTGAAAAATCTTATCTCCGTATTGTTATTCCAACCACTCAATTCAAATATGTATGTGTTTACATTTAATAGTTAGCAATTCCATTTATGAATTTTAATGTAATTTTATTCCAAAAATTATATGCATTTATATGGTGTTAAGATCAAATCAACAAAACAAAATGTATTAGAAAAATCTAACTTCTATCACTCAAAATGTATTAGAAAACTCTAACTTCTACCCATTTCTGCTTCCCCCTATACACACACAGAAGTCGCTCAGTCATGTCCGACTCTTTGCCTCCCCCTATAGAATTTTGCAGAATATGGTTTCCTTCCATTTTTAAATACAAAAGTTTAGCTGTCTATCTATTCATAGATCTGTACCCATCTCTTGGTTAGATGGTAGTTTATATACGATGCAAAATTTTCTCTTGCTATTTTTAAAATAGCAAATTTATCCCAGAGGTCAGATAAAGTAGCATATAAATGTAAATGTTAATTGTGTAGCAGTTCATTGTACATTCACAGTTTATTTAACTAGTCCCCTATTGATGGACCAAATGGGTCAGTCTTTTACTATGACAAGTTACTGTAATGAAGACCTTTGTGAATATGTCTTCATATTTTTGGACGGCATCATTGTCATAAATGTCTAGAACAGAGACTGCTGGGTCAAAGAGTGCGTGCATCTGTACTTCTGCTAGCTATTACTAAATTGGGTGTGCAACTTTACCTTTCCACTGGTAGCCTCTGAGAGTGTGTCTTTGCTGGCTCAACAGTGCTACATTTTGTCAAACTTTTGAATTCTGCCAATATGAAAGGTGGGTAATGGTGCTTCACTATAGTTTTTAATTTTTCTATTTCTTACTATAAATGAGGTTGAACACCTTTTCGTTTTTAAATACCATTTGCTTTTTAGTTTCTGTGTACTGGTGTCTTTATGTATCTTGCCTGTTTGTGTATAGGGCTGTTTTTCTTGTCCTGTATTATTTCTTAGAAGTTGTTTTATTATTAAGACTACTAACTTTTTGCTGTGATTTATAAATATGTGGCAAGTCGCTTTCATACTTACAAAATCATATTTTGTACAATATTTTTATATTAATTTTAATTGATTCTAATGTAAACATATATGATAAAATATATAAAACATTAATGTAAATAGATAGCTTTCCCCTATGATTCTGGATTTTTGAATTATTAGATAAATTATCTCTATTTCCAGATTATTATATAATTAATTCATATTTTCATTCAGCATGTATAAAGTTTTATTTTTCACATTTAAATCTGATTTATTTTGAATTTCCCTTTCGCATGTGGTATGAAGAATGAGCCAATGTTTTATTTTTAATTTGGTATCCATATATCCAATTTCCTTTCATCAAGAAGTTTATCTTTCCTCACTGCTATGAGACGCTATGCTATTGTATATTAAATTTTCATATGAAAGTGATTTTCTTTCTGGTCCTGTTCACAATGTTTTAATTATGGAGTCTTCTGCTAGTTTTGCTTTTTGTTCTTGCAAATTAGCTTTATAATTAACTTGTCTGGCTCCAGAAAAAAAAATAATAAAAAAAAATGAAGTCCAATTGTATTTGTATATCAACTCACGGACATTACTTTTTCTTTTCTTTTTGGCTGCACTGGGTCTCTGTTGCTTTGGGAAGGCTTTCTCTAGTCACAGTGAGCAGGGGCTACTCTGCTGTGGTGCCCAGGCTTCCCACCGCAGGGGCTTCTGCGGCACACAGGTTCTAGGCGCCCGCAGACTGCAGTAATGGCAGCACGCAGGCCCAGTAGCTGCGGTGTGTGGGCTCTGGATGGTTGTGGTGTACAGGGTTAGTTGCTCCGTGGCCTGTGGCATCTTCTCGGACCAGAGATGAACCTGGACCAGGGACCAGGGACATCTTCAGGTCCCCTGAATTGGAAAGCTGACTCTTATCCACTGTGCCACCAGGGAAGTCCAGAGATATTGTATTTTAATGATGTTGAATATTCCTTCCAAGAACATGGTATATCTTTCCATTTATTGAAATTACATTCTTTCTCTTTCAGGAGTGTTTCATAATTTTCCTCATATAATTTTGCACATTTTTCTTGTTTTTTCTTTTATTGCTATAAAGTCTTCTCTTTTAATATACCTCACAGATAGCTTTGTTTGTATGTCTGACGTTTTTAGCTTTTCTGTGTAGATATCCAAGCTGAAAATCTATTTGAATTTGCTTATTTTTGAAAATAGGACTTATTTGGATAATTTTAAGCTTTTCTGATAATCATTTTTTTCACCAAATAAATAGAATATTACTTCTTCCTTTTCATTTGTTAAGGCTCTAGTTGTATTTCATTTCTAATTCTATTGTTAATACATCTAATACACAGTGAATCATAAAGGTGGTAATCTGCCCTTTTCTCTTTTACCCAATGTTAATAGTATTTTTCTCCATTAAAAGTAATGTAGGCTTGAGGGCTGGGATAAATATATTTCATCCTATTAAGGAACTGCAGATGGTGACTGCAGCCATGAAATTAAAAGACGCTTGCTCCTTGGAAGAAAAGCTATGACCAACCCAGACAGCATATTAAAAAACAAAGACATTACTTTGCCAGCAAAGGTCCATCTAGTGAAAGCTATGTTTTTTCCAGTAGTCATGTATGGATGTGAGAGTTGGACTATAAAGAAAGCTGAGTGCCAAATAATTAATACTTTTGAGCTGTGATGTTGGAGAAGACTCTTGAGACTCCCTTGGACTGCAAGGAGATCCACCAGTCAATCCTAAAGAAAATCAGTCCTGAATATTCATTGGAAGGACTGATGCTGAAGCTGAAACTTCAATACTTTGCCCACCTCATGCGAAGAATTAACTCATTTGAAAAGACCTTGATGCTGGGCAAACTTGAAGGCAGGAGGAGAAGGGGATGACAGAGAATGAGATGGTTGGATGGCATCACCGACTTGATGGACATGAGTTTGAGCAAGCTCTGGGAGTTGGTGATGGACAGGGAGGCCTATGTGCTGCAGTCCATGGGGTCGCAAAGAGTCAGACACAACTGAGCAACTGAACTGAACTGAAGGAACTATATGTATGTGTTAGTATTTTGTGTTTTTTTTAGACATGAGGATGGTTTTGACTGAAAAAATATTTTAAACATTTTGGCAGGTTTCAAAAATTGTATTGAAACTGTCAATACATCAATATTTTAGGGAGAAGAGGCTGTTTACAACTTTCTTTAGTGGAGTTTTGTGGCCTTCTACATGTAAAGTAGGGTTCTTTATTTTGTTCACTGATGCATATCAAGGTCATAGATCCATTTTAGGCATAGTACAGCTGCTTAATAAATATTTGATAAAAGAAAGAATGAATAAGTAGACATGTATTTCATTTTGTATAACTGAGCATTTTCATTGTGTACTGCTTTTAATGAGAGATTTTTGTTATGCTTTTCACATAATTGCATATATATATACACACACTCACAAAATCTGTTGCTTTGTTAAAGACATCTTACTGAGCATAATTCATATTCAATAGTCTTCCATATAAACTGAACAATTCAAAGCCTTTAATGCATTTATAAAATTGCAAAACCATTAACTATGACCTAAGTGTGGAACATTTCCATCCCCCTAAAAAGAAAAGTGCCTGCTGGCAGTCACTCCCCATAGCTCTACTGGAAACCAGTTACCTACTTTCTGTTTCTACAGATCTGCCTATTCTAAACATCTCATATAAATGGATTCATATCATGTGTGGTCTTTTGTGACTGGCTTCTCTCACTTAGAGGAAGACTTTCAAGATCTACCCATATTGTAGTACATATCAGTATTTTACTCCACTTTATTGAAAAATAATATTCTATTGTATAGATACACCATACTGATTTATCCGTCCATCAGCTAATGACTTTTTTGGAGAGTTTTCAGGTTTTGATTGTTATGAATAACATTGCCAGAAACATTCATGTTCAAGTTTTTTTAGGCATGTTCTCAGTTCTCTTGAGTCCATACCTACAAGTGGAATTGCTGAGTCATGTAAGGTGACTGTGTATTTGTCATTTAGAGAAATCACCAAACTCTCCAACAAAGTAGCTGCACTGTTCTACATTTCTATCAGCAATGTATAAGGGTTACAGTGTCACTCCTGGATATAAATTATCATCTCACTTTTTGATTATAGTCAACTTATGGTGTTGAAATGGTATCACATTTTGGTTTTGATATGCATTTCCTTAATAGTTAATTATATATCTTTCCACATGCCTTTTGGCCTCTTCTTTATCTACTTAAAAGAAATGTCTAGTCAAATTCCAGTACGCTTTTATTTTCATTTTTTATTATTGGGCTGTAAGAGTTCATTGTGTATTCTGGATACCAGTATCTTTTTAGATATTAATTTGCAAATATTTTCTCTCATTCTATGGGATGACTTTTAACTTTCTAAGTTGTGTCCCACTCTCTTGTGACCCTTTGGCCTGTAGCCTTCTAGGCTCTTCTCTTCATGGGATTTCCCAGGCAAGAATATTGGAATGGGTTGTAATTTCCGTCTCCAAGGGATTTTCCTGACCCAGGGATCAAACTCGTGTCTCCTGCATTGGCAGGCAAGTTCTTTATCACTGAGCCACCAGGGAAGCCCTTTTAATTTTTATGAAGTCCAATATATCTATTTCTTTAAAAAAAAAAATAGGTAATTTCCTCTTCTTTTTATTTTTTTGGCTGCACCATGTGGAATGTGGGATCTTGCTTCCCTGACCAGATATAGAACCTGTGCCCCTGAGTCTTAACTACGGGGCACCAGGGAAGTCCATCTAGATTTTTGTCCCATGTGCTCTCATGTCAAATATAAGAAAGGTTTGCCTAATTCAAGATCAAAGAGCTTTATTCTATTATTTCCTCTAAGGGTTTTATAGTTTGGGCTCTTGTAGGTCTGTGATTCAATTTGAGTTAATTATTGTGTGTGGTATATAAGGAAGGGATCCAACTTTATTCCTTTGCATCTGAATATCCAGTTATCTTAGCACCATTGGCTGGAAAGACTATTCTTTCCCCCAAGAAATTGTCTTGGCACCATTGTCAAAAGTCATTTGATGATAAAGATGAGAGCTGGTTCCAGACTCTCAGTTCTGTTCTTTTGATCTACATGTCTATCTTTGGGCCGGTATCACTTTGTCTTGTTTACTAAAGCTGTGTAACAAATTGTGAAGTTGGGAGGTGTGAGAGCTCTAAATTTGTTCTTCTTTTTTAAAAAATCATTTTAGTTATTCTGGGTCCCTTGCATTTCCGTAGCTTTTGCTTTTGAATATGTAGTTTGAAACCAGCCAATATTCCAAACTCTAGCATTTGCTTTATTAGAATTTTCAGTTGTTCCATTTGGTTTTATCAAGAGATCAATTATGAACTTTTCCTTCTTTTCACTGTTTCTTATAACTCTAATTTCACTTTCTCATTTTCATCACTAAAATCTCAAATCAATGTTAAATAATAGTATTGATTGCATGAATTCCGAAGTGTTCTTGACTTCAATGAGAATTATTTTAAAGGCTTACTGCTAATTATGATGTTGGCGACTGGTTTTAGATAATGTTCTCGATCAAATTCTTCCTGGATTGTTAAGATCTTTTGATCAAGAATGAATATGGGCTTTCTCAAATGTCTGGGTCTTAATTTTCCTATCTAAATAATGAGGGAATTGAGCCCAGAATAGATCGCAGAGTCCAGTCAAATATTTTCTGGCTTTGGGGTTAGACACAACTGGGTTTCTTTCCAGCCATTCTAACCAGCTCTGGAATACTGAACCTGTTCATCATTATTTCCAGGCTTAAATTCCTCGTCAGTGAAACTAATCTTACTTGCCTTGTAGGTTTTAACAGTAGGAGCTAATATATTAAGTAAAGAGTCTAACATCTAATAAACAGCTAAGACACAGTAGCTTTTATTGGTTTTATGACCTACAGGTTCTTTCTAGCTCTAAGGTGCTACGGAGTGTTCTGTATGTACCTTTTTACAACCTAGACTCAACTATTAATACATCAGAAACTGGAGTGCCAAGTAATTATACCTAACTTGAAAGGATTGGAGGTATAAACTTCAGTCTGTTAAAGGACAGAATGAATTTTCTGTTAGATCTCTGATGATTTACTTACAGCCTATAGGTATGCCACATAGCCCTCAATAAAAGGAAACTCAACAGTGGGACTAAAGTAAGATTTTGTGCATTAGTTGCACAAAATAACATGGAAATTAGTTGACTCCTCCTCAGAGATTCAGATCTTCTTCAGAGTTGAAAGGGCTATCAGCATGCAACTAATTCATTATCAGACACAAAGTATCACTAATCACTCTGTGATTTCAGTGTGACCTCATTCATTATGCCATTTATCACAGTGTTTCACCAATGTATATTTTAAGGTAACTAATAACCTTTTACCATGAATTTAGTGACCTAAGTACATGTCTCATGTCTGTTGGGTCAAGTACTGTGTGATATTCAAACCAGTATCTAATTCTCAGTAAATATAGTTAAGTGAATAAAGAGATCTGTATTGAATGGATAAATGAATGGATGAGTTAATAAGTTAATTAACAAGTTAATCAAATACCTTTGTGCTTTTCCCACTCTATTTCCATTCATTAGGTTTAAACATATAGAAAAAAAAAAAATCATGTGCAATCATGTAAATTGGTAACCTAGGAATCACATTTCCCTGTAAGACCTAACTCTATCACTACCATTTCTAAGTAATCCCCATTAATTAACTAATTAGTTAATTAGTATAGCTAAGGCTATTGTGGTATGCTTAGAAGGGTGTCCAATGATGGATACATTGATGTGTATTATATATACACACACACACAAAATATACATATTAGGGTGAATTCCTGAATTGTTTCTCTGAATGTGAAGCTTACTAATCCATCTTGAAAAATTAGTTCAGGGAAGGAACAGCGTGGAAGACTTGCAGTGTCACAGGAGAAATGATTATTGGAGACCAACTGTCCACTTTCCTGTTCTCTCCCAGACACCTGAGTACCCTCAAATCCCACTGCAGGCTGTCCCAAGGCATGTTTGTCGGTACATTTACAGAGGCTCTAATTAATTCTCTGTAATTGCATAGTATTTTCTGCCTCTGTTTCTCTTCACAGTCTCAGCCTTGAAAGCAAGATGTTCCACCCCTGGAGACTGCCCTGGTAAAAAGCCTATTAATAAATAATTAAGTTTGGAGACCCCTGCAGGGGTGAGTCAGGGCTGAAGATACTGTGGAAGCCGTCTCCATGGTAATGTACCAACAGGAACTGAACTGCTCTATTTCTCTTTTTCTGAGTGTGGAGAGACTCAAGGCAAAGGCTTAGATAACAAGAGATTTGTTTTGGGATTTTTTTTTTCTTTTTGCAAAATCTGCAATTGAATTCAGAATTCAAGAAAGGCTATGTTTATGGCAAATGAAATACAATCCACATCTGTGTGCAAAACCTTCCCCTATTTCTCACCATTCCCAGCTCATCCATCTCACCAGCACCTGCCTCTGGCCCATCCCAGCTCTGTCATGCTATGTATAATATAGATGGTTGGTACTGATATCCACTGATAGCTCTGCCACTGGGTTCTTGCCTAAAAGTCTGCTTACTTTTCTACCCCTCTTTTCTGAATTAGCATTGTAATTTTTTGTAATTAAACATCAAGGCTGCATACTGTAACCCTGCTTATTTAACTTACATGCAGAGTACATCATGTGAAATGCCAGGCTGGATGAAGCTCAAGCTGGAGTCAAGATTTCCAGGAGAAATAACAATAACCTCAGATATGCAGATGATGCCACCCTTATGGCAGAAAGCAGAAAGGAACTAAAGAGCCTCTCAATGAAGGTGCAAGAGGAGAGTGAAAAAGCTGGCTTACATCTCAGCGTTCAAAAAACTAAGATCATGGCATCCAGTCCCATCACTTCATGGCAAATAGATGGGGAAACAATGGAAACAGTGACAGATTTTATTTTCTTGGGCTCCAAAATCACTGCAGATGGTGACTGTAGCCATGAAATTAAAAGATGGTTGTTCCTTGGAAGGAAAGCTATGACAAACCTAGATAGCCTATTAAAAAGCGGAGACATCACTTTGTCGACAAAGACCCGTCTAGACAAAGCTATGGTTTTTCCAGTAGTCATGTACAGATGTGAGAATTGGATCATAAAAAAAGCTGAGCACCAAAGAATTTATGCTTTCAAACTGTGGTGCTGGAGAAGACTCTTGAGAATCCCTGGGACTGCAAGGAGATCAAACCAGTCAATCATAAGGAAATCAACCCTGAATGTTCATTGGAAGGACTGATGCTGCAGCTGAAGTTCCAATACTTTGGCCACCTGATGCAAAGAGCCAACTCATTAGAAAAGACCCTGATGCTGGGAAAGATTGAAGACAGGAGGAGAAGGGGCAGCAGCGAAAGAGATTGTTGGATGGCATCACCAACTCAATGGACATGAATTTAAGCAAACTCTGGGAAATTGTGAAGGACAGGGAAGCCTGGCATGCTGCAATCCATGGGGTCACAGAGTCGGACATGATTCAGTGACTGAACAACAACAATTTAAATTTATATTCTGCAGAATAGAAAGAAAGTGAATTTTGAAATTAAGCATTCTGGGTTCCACTCCTAGTCTCTATTATTCACTAACTGTGTGATTTTAAAAAGTTACTAGGCCTCTCACAATCTGTTTCATTGTACATAAAATGGAAGAAATAGCTCCCTTGTAAGAAGGCAATGGCACCCTACTCCAGTACTCTTGCCTGGAAAACCCCATGGATGGAGGAGCCTGGTAGGTTGCAGTCCATGGGGTTGCTAAGAGTCGGACACGACTGAGTGACTTCCCTTTCACTTTTCACTTTCATGCATTGGAGAAGGAAATGGCAACCCACTCCAGTGTTCTTGCCTGGAGAATCCCAGGGACGGGGGAGCCTGGTGGGCTGCCATCTATGGGGTCGCACAGAGTCAGACACGACTGAAGTGACTTAGCAGCAGCAGCAAGGTTGCAGCGAAATTTAAAGAACATAGCAAAAAGTAGGGGTTAAGAACCTAGATTTTTTGCATCCAGTTGTCTGGATCTGAATCTTTTCTTTGCGTTTTAGTCACTTTTAGGACAGGTTACTTAATTTCTCTTTTTTATTGAAGTATAGCTGATTTACAGGGCTTCCCTGGTGGCTCAGCTGGTGAAGAATCTGCCTCCAATGTGGGAGACCTGGGTTGGGAAGATCCTCAGCTTGGGAAGATCCCCTGGAGAAGGGAAAGGCTACCCATTCCAGTACTCTTGCTTGGAGAATAAGATTTACAATATTATATTTGTTTCTGGTGTGGTGGTTTGTGGTTTAATAGCTAAATCATGTCCAACTCTTGCAATCCCATGGACTGTAGCCCACCAGGCTCCTCTGTCTAGAATTCTCCAGGTGAGAATAGTGGAGTGGTTTGCCAATTCCTTCCCCAGGGGATCTTCCTGACCCAGGGATCAAACATGGGTCTCCTGCATTGCAGGCAGACTCTTTATGTACTGATATTCCATTTAAAGTTATTGAGAAATAATAACTATATTTCTCTATGATATACAATGTATTATTATTCCCTATCTGTTTTAAACACAGTAATTTGTACTTCTTAGTCTCATACCCCTTTCTTGACTTCCCTCTCCTGACTGGTAAACACTACTTTCTGTTTTATTAAATCTATTTGCTTATTTTTTTAGACTCCACATATAAACGATAACATGGAGCATTTGTCTTTCTTTATCTGATTTATTTCACTGAGCATTAAATCTTTTAGGTCCATGTATTTATTGCAAATGGCAGACTTTTATTCTTCTTTATGGCTGAGTAGTATTCCATTGCGGAGAAGGCAATAGCACCCCACTCCAGCACTCTTGCCTGGAAAAATCCCATGGATAGAGGAGCCTGGTAGGCTGTAGTCCATGGGGTCACTAAGAGTCGGACACGACTGAGCGACTTCACTTTCACTTTTCACTTTCATGCATTGGAGAAGGAAATGGCAACCCACTCCAGTGTTCTTGCCTGGAGAATCCCAGGGACGGGGGAGCCTGGTGGGCTGCCGTCTATGGGATCACACAGAGTCGGACACGACTGAAGCGACTTAGCAGAAGTATTCCATTGTATGCACATGTGACATCTTCTTTATCCATTCATCTATTGATGGGCACTTAGGTTGCTTCCATATCTTGGCTCTTGCAAATAATGCTGCTAAAAACCTTGGGGTACATTTATATTTTTGAATTTGTGTTTTCATTTTCTTCAGATACATAAACAGGAGGGTAATTGCTAGATCATATGGTGGTTCTATTTTTACTTTTTTGAGGAATCTTCACACTGTTTTCCATAGTGACTGTACCAATTTTCATTCCCACCAACAGTAAACAAGCATTTCCTTTTCTCCACATCTTCACCAACACCTGTTATTTGTGGTCTTTTTAATAATGGCCATTCTGATAGGTGTGAGGTGATATCTCTTTGTGGTTTTGATTTGCATTTCCCTGAAGATTAGCAATATTGATATCTTTTCATGTGCCCATTTGTCATTTGTCTATCTTCTTTGGAAAAATCTCCATTCAGGTCTTCTGCCCATTTTTTAATCATGACTAGTATGGATCATTGAAAAAGGAAGAGAATTCCAGAGAAACATCTATTTCTGCTTTATTGACTATGCCAAAGCCTTTGACTGTGTGGATCGCAATAAACTGTGGAAAATTCTGAAAGAGATGGGAATACCAGACCACCTGACCTGCCTCTTGAGAAACCTATATGCAGGTCAGGAAGCAACAGTTAGAACTGGACATGGAACAACAGACTGGTTCCAAATCAGCCTGCTTATTAACTTATATTCAGAGTACATCATGAGAAATTCTGGGCTGAAAGAAGCACAAGCTGGAATCAGGATTGCCGGGAGAAATATCAATAACCTCAGATATGCAGATGACACCACCCTTATGGCAGAAAGTGAAGAGGAACTAAAAAGCCTCTTGATGAAAGTGAAAGAGGAGAGTGAAAAAGTTGGCTTAAAGCTCAACATTCAGAAAACGAAGATCATGGCATCCAGTCCCATCACTTCATGGCAAATAGATGGGGAAACAGTGGCTGACTTTATTTTTCTGGGCTCCAAAATCACTGCAGATGGTGATTGCAGCCATGAAATTAAAAGATGCTTACTCCTTGGAAGGAAAGTTATGACCAAGTTAGACAGCATATTAAAAAGCAGAGACATTACTTTGCCAATAAAGGTCTGTCTAGTCAAGGCTATGGTTTTTCCAGTAGTCATCTATGGATGTGAGAGTTGGACTGTCAAAAAAGCTGAGTGCCAAAGAATTGATGCTTTTGAGCTGTAGTGTTGGAGAAGACTCTTGAGAATCCCTTGGACTGCAAGGAGATCCAACCAGTCCATCCTAAAGGAAATTGGAAGAACTGATGCTGAACCTGAAACTCCAATACTTTGGCACCTGATGTGAAGAACTGACTTATTTGAAAGACCCTGATACTGGGAAAGATTGAGGGCAGGAGGAGAAGGGGACAACAGAGGAGGAGATAGTTGGATGGCATCACCGACTCAATGGATATGGGTTTGGGTGAACTCTGGGAGTTAGTGACAGACAGGGATGCCTGGCGTGCTGCGGTTCATGAGGTCACAAAGAGTTAGACACGACTGAGAGACTGAACTGAACTGATTATTTACTATTAATAGCTGTAGATAACTACTGAAATCTTGGCTTTTTTTTTTTTCTTTCAATATCACCAATGACAATTATTAAGAGAAACCCAAGAAATTTAAGAATGACTCATCTACTGTTGAGAACTATCCAAATTTTATTCCTCAAACTGACTTGAAATTTGTGGTTACCACCATAGATTAGGGTTCCTGATGCCACAGGAAGCAGCCTTCATGATAACTCTGGATTTTGAAAAGTCTCTAAACCAGAAATATAGGAAATAATATATCAGGATCACCATTGGCCCCCCATGCAACGAGAGCTGTCACCTCACAACTTCTCAGCTGTATCCTAGACTCAACACAGCAGGCAAAATACTTCAGGCTGTTCTCTTGCCCCTTCTATAAAATGTGAATTTTGTAGCCACAGATAAATTTCAGCTTTACCCACCTCACTTCCATCTTATCTGTGTCATATTAGTGTCTACAAATCCTACAAGAGAAGACAACCAGGAAAAAAAAAAAAAAAAACCCTGCCATAAGATCCCTGATTTTCTTTCCTTTCCATCAAGAATATTTCATTTCCTGCTGTGGGAAGCAACCTCTTGTCTCTTCCTGCTATCTGGACTTTTGAGTTTATCATTTGGGTCTTAGACACTCATCAAGACCCTGTGTTCTCTGGGGGGCAGAGTTTTGGCCCAAGAGATGTGTTTCTTCATGCCACGTGTCTGCAGTCCTGTCTAATGCATTCTCCTGCCTGGGTGTCATCTGTGATCTCTGAGCTCTGCTATTGGCTTTCTATCCATGTTAGTCACTGTGTATTTTATAAACAGCTTGACGGATGGGTTCCACTTAAAGTAATGTGGTTTCACCCCAAATGAATGCTTAGGAGCAGCAGATGAAATTTTAGCTCTCTGAAATGCGATGGATGTAAATCAGATTAATTGTCTCACTGACTCTGGGAACATCCGGGGATCGCATTTCCTGCCCAAGTCGCTGGAGCCTTCCCATTAACTTCTGGCAGGTAACTTGGTCAGGCCCAGCCATTCATCACCAGTAACTGCACTGAAAACACATCAGGTTGAAAATTTTGACAAGTAGATTGGGTCCTGCTTTCCAGTAAAGCAAATTTCAGTAAACCAACACATTAGTGGCTTTTTTTTTTCTTTTTCTTTTTCACTCTTTCCTCTACCCCAGAAAGAATTCCACATGTGAAGTTGGAATATACAAGGGGTTCTTTTTCTTCTGCTGTTACTCTAGGAAAGAGGCAAGACCATGTGGCTACTGAGTTCTTTTCCGGACAATATGCAATTTCAAGAAAGGAAGTTCATGCTAGACCACCATTTCTAAGTTCTCCTAAGGTTTACTGAGCTTTTCTCAATAACAGAGGCAGGCACTACAGAGGTTTTGTGATTAAGTTAGGGAAAACTAATATCCATATAGATGGTTGTTACTAATATTCATAGCAAGTTTATATATACTAGCCAAAATCTAGAAACACCAAAATGTCCATCAACAGGTGAACAGATAAACAAGTTGTTACTGTTGACAAGTTGTTATTGTCTGACTCTTTTGTGACCCCATGGACTGTCACCCGCCAGGCTCCTCTGTCCATGGGATTCCCCGGCAAGAATACTGAAGTGGGTTACCATTTCCTACTCTAGGGTACCTTCCCAACCCAGAGATTGAATGTGCATCTCTTGCATCTCCTGCATTGACAGGCAGATTCTTTACTGCTGAGCCACCAGGGAGGCCCTAAACCAGCTGTGGCTATTCCATATAATAATATCAAAAAGAATTAACTATTGATATGCACAACAACATAGATGAATCTTAAAATAATTATGCTAAGTGAAAGAAGCCAGACCCCCCGCCAAAAAAGTACCTGCTATATGATTCTGTTTACATAAAATTCTAGAAAATGCAAAGGAATTTATAGAGTCAGAAGCATACTGGTGGTTTCCTGGAGATGTAAGAAGGGGACGGGGTACAGACAGAAAAGGGTGGGTGGGAAAGAGGGCAGTCAGCGGGGCACAAGGGAATTGGGAACTGATGGATATAAATTCCACATTTTAATTGTGGTGATGCCTTCACACATTTGTTTTTTATAAGCAAATTGCATGCTGTAAAGAAATAGTTTATCGAGTATCCATTAGGTCTTAATTAAAACAAAACCAAAAACCAGGGATCAGGAGTCAAATTTCTTGGGTTCATATCGTGTCTCCAACACTCCTGGGATGTGTGATGCTGGCAGTTTTACCCATCTTCTTTATTCTTATTTCCTCAATCATGAAAGGGGAAAAATATTAACCTATCTAACAGGGTTATTATCGTTATTAAGTATGTTGATCCTGTGAAGCACTTGAAGCAATGTCTAGCACCTAATAAGTACTCAGTAATGTGTTATGATCATGTTTATTATATGCCTGGTGCAGTGTTTGCCGATTTATAGACATCATCTCATCTGACTCTCCCAGTCATCTGGTGACGTGCTCGTGCTTATCACACCTAGAGGCAGAAACTGATGTCCCTTGTTGCGTAGCTAATGACAAAGCTGTAATTTACTAATCCAGCCTAACTCTGGGTCCCTCATGCTGCCTGTCAATAAGCCACAAGTCCAGCCCAAGGCTCAGAATAATCTTAATGGATACTTTCCTTTTAAAGGATACTCTCTGTACCTGGAGGAAAATGAATTGCTGAGGACTTTTGTACAGTGTTCCCCTTCATGGGTACTGTGAATTTCCGGATTGTGTTGGCTAAAAGATTTCCAGACTTCTGGGTAACTTCAGCTAAGTTCTCTGCAACTTTATCAATGGGTGCCCCTCATAACTGGGCACCATGTATAAGATTTTCATAGCTTCAAACATTATTTTCTTTATTTCTTCCTTTTTTCTTTCACTTTCCTTCTTTTTGCATTAAAATTTTTTTTGTATTTTTTTAACAATTAATGAGCATTCAGGTGAGTAGAATTAGTGTGAAGTAAAGATTTGCAATAATCAGGGAGTCCAGATTAGGGTTATTTCACATACAAAATCTACAGAACCTCATCCTTATGTGCTTGGTGTATCTGTCCCAGATTCGCTTGCAGGAAGTGGGTAACATGGTGATGAGAGTGGAAGAACACGGAACAAAGAAGGAGGGATGCTGGAGGTAGGTTCATGGCCCATCACTCATTATCCTTCTGATGCTGGACAAGTCTCTACATTTCTGTGAAGTCCAGAATGTTCTGTACAACGGCAATAATATCTGCTTTGAATGGCACTTTCTAGTTCCGTACAGTATGCTTGCCTGGCTTCTTGCTTCTGTTTCTTACAACAAGGTAAGTATTATGTTCACTAATGGAAATGGAAGTTCAGAGAGGTTAATTATTGCCTTTTAAAGATAGTCTGTGGGAAAATAGTGAACAAAACCCTGCACACAAGGCCCCCTACCTTACAGAACTTATGTGAGAGTCAAGAAAGATATCTGGGAAGGACTTTCCTGGTGGTCCAATGGTTAAAACCCTGGGCTTTCACTGCAGGGGGCACTGGTTCGATCCCTGGTTCTGGCCAAGAAACTAGAATCCAGCATCTTGGATGGTGCTGCAAGAAAGGAAAGAAGGAATAATAATAATAAAAAAAAGAAATCTGGACAAAAATGGATCTGCAGAAGAAGACTAAGAAAATAATTTCATGTTTGCAAGACACTATGCAAAAGAAAGGAATAAGCCAAAGTTCATTATGACATTCCCAGAATGAACACTCTTTGAAGGATCATTATAAAAAGTGGTGAAGAACCCACCTGCCAATGCAGTAGACTTGAGTTTGATCACTGGGTCAGGAAGATCCACTGAAATGGTAACCCATTCCAGTATTCTTGCCTGGGAAAATCCCATGGACAGAGGAGCTTGGCCAGCTTACAGTCCATGGGTTTGCGAAGAGTCGGACATGACTGAGCAACCAAACAACAGTATAAAAAGCCAGGAAAAGGAATATTATTAGGTGACATGAAAGAAGATTCTGATTATTTTAGAAACTTCTTAAATGTACTCGATAAGGTAGACATGAACTCCCATCCCAAGGCAGTTCCAAACCCTGATAGAAAATTCTTGGCTGAATAGGGATGAAGAAGGCAGGGGAAGGAAGAGTTTGACCCTAAAGAGAAATCTTTTGTCCCTTTAAAAGTATGCAATGATCCAGAAGTTGGACAAGTGTTTTGTTAGAACTGCAATGTGAGTGAGATGACGCTGACATAATGGGCCTCTCAGGTGAAATACATGGGAAGTATCAATTCCAAAGTGTCTTCATCTCAGTAAGAAATCCTTCTGCTGAAGCCTTATTAAGGGGGTACAGTGTTTAGCCTTCAGGGACGCATGAGGAGCGATGCTCCATGCCCTCCTTGGGGAATGAAAACAAGTGTGGCATTTTCATCTGTATTTTCCTAAATGTGTCCTAGTTCCTGTGATGGGACCCCTAAGTATTTTTCTAATGGCTTATTTCTACCAAAATGCACTATTTGCATTTTTCCAAACTGTATTCTTTAATTCGTATTTCCTAACTATGTTTCTGTACTCTCCAAGTTCACTCTGCTAATCAAATCAGCATCCTTGTCAAGTTTAATTAATATACTGTGTGCTCTCCCTTCCACATCATTAGGAGCTGTGCTAAATAAGACAGGGTCCATGCTGATGTCCTTCAAAAAGGCTGTCATTTCTACCACCTTCCCTTTTTATGCAACCAGCCAGCTCCTGGCTGCTGCAACTGTTCACCTCCATGCTGACTGAAATGCCCTGATGGGCTATCGTTCCGTGAAGTGCTCTGTGCAATGTGTTAATAAAGTCAAGACCAGGGACATCCACTGTATTCCATTTGTTCTCTCATTTGCTTATTAAAGCCAATAATGAAGTTGAAATTTGTCTGGCAAGATTTCCTTCATTATTAGTGCTACAATTAGGTTCATATTTCTTGTTCTCATTTAGAGGTTTAATGCATGCATGCTCACACACACACATACTTCTTATAACTTGAACATATTTTTTCTTTTATTTGCTATTAAGGAAATTAAGTTCAGCTTTAAGCCTGCTGATACAGATCACATTCTGGAAGAATCATCTGGAAATCAACAACTAATGTCTTACTTTTCAAACTCCAAGAGGAATCAGAGCAGGCCATGGCCCGTTTGCCAGGGTATTGCTATGGGTTGGGTTTTGTGGGGCTAGAGGAGAACTTGAAGATTCCTACTGAGTCCTACTCCAGGTGCCAAGAATAATCCAAAGCTCACTGAGAAATGCTAAGGTTTAAATGTGTGTGCTTATTTGTTCAGTTGTGTTCAATTCTTTGTGACCCCAGGGACTATGCTGAATAAAACTAGGTCCATGCTGCCGTCCTTCAAAAAGGCCATATCCCTCTATAGACTGTAGCCTGCAAGACTCCACTGTTCATGGGATTCTCCAGGCAAGAATACTGGTATGAGTTACCATTTCCTTCCCCAGGGGATCTTCCCTACCCAGGGATTGAACCCAGGTCTCCCACATTGCAAGTGGATTCTTTACTGTCTGAGCCACCAGGGAAGCTCCAACATTTAAATAAAGGAGTGGCGGAAAATTCCAAGTGTCAAATCCAGGAATCATAGGCAAAAATCAAAGAAAGCAAATAAAGGCATAATTGTGTGGACATATCATAATAAGAGATGAGGAAGATACTGAGCGGAGATGGGGGGAGTATTTCCATGAGCACCCAGAACATAAATGGGTTGGGCAGATTCTATTTTGGCAGTAGCTGGAGCTTGCTGATGCAGTTAAAGAGTGGATCAAGACCATGCATCATTGGCTTCATCTTCACCAACCTAGGAGGTAAGGACTTTTATCATAGGGAGTGAGGATTTGGAACAAGAGGGTAGTCTTAAGATACTCAACATTTCCTTTAGGTTCCAATGCTCATATATCGCACATACTTCATTTTGCATTCATAGTGAGAGTGTCCCAGATGGAGAGCATTTCATTGATTGGACAGAGCTCAGAGAAGCATGAAGCAGCTGAAGACCAAAGGGAAGTTCGAATCAATGGGGAAAGGACTTCCTTGCTGGCCCAGTGGTTAAGAATCTACCTTCCAATGCAGGGAACTCAGGTTCAATCTCTGGTCTGGGATGATCCCACATGCTGAGGGGCAGCTTGAGCCCATGGACCTCAACTATTGAGCCCCTGTGCTAAAACTGCTGATGCCCACTCACCTAGAGCCTGTTCTCCACAACAAAAGAAGCCATTACAGTAATGAGAAGCCCTCACACCACACCTAGAGTAGCCCCCGCTCGCTGCAAATAAAATCTGAGCACAGCAACAAAGACCCAATGCAGAAAAAATAAATTATTAAAAAAAAAATCAATGGGGCACAAGGTTCAAGGAGGGTGTCAACCAGTTGAGGCTTGTAAACAGTGACCAAAGGAATATATTCAATATGTAAGGTGCTTTAGATTAGTGGCTAAGGGCAAATGAACTCAGTAAAAGTTTAAGCAGGGCAATGACATTAATCCTCTCTGCTGTTTGGAATGATGAGTTTGGAGGCAAGCTACACCCTGCATTGGGTAGATTGGAGACAGGACACCTAATCAGAGACAATTGTAGCAGTTCAGGGAAGAGTCAATGGTGGCCTACACTGGGAGATAGTAAGAAAAATGTGGTCAAGGGATTTTCACTGGTGGTCCAGTGGTTAAAATGTGCCTTCCAATGCAGGGGACTTGGGTTAGATCCCTGGTCAGAGAACTAAGGACCCCACATGCCACAGGGCACCTAAGCCCGTGCACCAAAACTACAGAGATGTCAGTGCTACAAACTAGACGAGCTCTGCACTGCAACAAAGAGCCTGCATGCCACAATGAAGCCCTGACACAGCCAAACAAATGAATAAATTAGAAGAAGATTCTTAAGGAAGAAAATTACAAAGAATATATGGTCAATGCTAGCTGTTAGAAGGTATGGAGCATGTGACTGGAGGGAGAAGTCCAAGATGACTTCCAGGCATTTGCATGGACTCCTCAAATCTAGTGCTACCATCACCAGATAGGGACCAACTGAGGACAGTGGATTTGCATGAGAGATTAATAAATTCAATAATACATATGCACGTGTGTGTGCTCAGTCATTCAGGCCTGTCCAACTCTTTGTAACCTCATGGACTGCAGTCCACCAGGCTCCTCTGTCCATAGGATTTCCCAGGCAAGAATACCAAGTGGGTTGTCATTTCCTCCTCCAGGGCATCTTCCTGACCCAGGGATCAATTCATCTCCTGCACTGCAGGCAGACTCTTTACTGCTGAGCCACCAGGGAAGTCCAAAATAAAAAATATAATAACCATATTTATTTATATAATATATATATGTATTTGCTGTTCATAGATAGATAAATGATAGATTGATAGATGGATATACAAATGTTATTGAGATATATATATTTTTTTTTTTATTTATTCACTTCCAAATATTAATCTCATGGGATCTTCACACTGATCCTATGAGATATGGGGAAAAACTAAAGACACACAGTTAGTCAAGCAGAGAGCCAGGTTCAAAACCAGTGAGGCAGAGTGCAGTTGAGCTGAGTCTGCAACAGACTCTTGTGGATAGGCCCACAGATCTGGATATCAGGAGAGATGTCTAGGTTAAGTTATGGAGAGGGAATGCAGTTCCCAGTATTTACATACCCAAGAGATTCATCCAAGGAAAATAGATTTTCGTTTCTAGACTTCAACCAACATTTATTTAACCCTAATATATGGAAAGTATTATACTGCAGACACAGGAAAGAGCACTGACGCTTATCCGTGTCTCCTTAGCCACATGTGCTTCCTGCCCGGTTAATAGCATTAGACAACTGAGAAGACACACAATGATTCTCTTCTTTGAGCCTGGAGTCAGAACTCATCTTTCCTAAGTCTGGATGCACATCAGAATCATCCACATATGGCATTTGAAAAATACAAATGCTTAAGCCCCACTCCAAACCTACTAAATCTATATCACTCGGGGTTTTGTTGTTATCTTTAGATTAACAGGCATTGTAAATGCGTAGCCACGATTGAGATTTACTGTTCAATAGACCCAAAACAGAACTGAAAGTGAAGGTACTAAAGAAAGTCAAACCATCGGGAACTGAAAGATGCCTAGAAGAAATAAGACCATCGTTATTAAACTTAGCTTCTCTCCCAGGCCCTGAATGAGATGCTTTGTGTACGTTATTTAATTTCACCTTGGGCAAGACAGTAGTTTCAATTATCAGCATTCCGGGACTTCCCTGGCAGTCCAGTAGTTAAAATGTTGCCTTCCAAAGCAGGGGGTATGGGAAACCAAAACATAAAGCAGAATGATATTGCAGCAAATAAAGACATCAAAAAAAAATAGTCGTCATTTTATCATGGGGAAACAAAGTCATGGAGAGATTAAAGATCATTTTTATCTGCTGTTTTCTACTACAGCATATGTGTGTGTGTGTGTTTGTGTGTGTGTATTCTTCCTCCCCATGCCAATTCCCAAATGGCTTCTTATTCTTATCAATATGTTTTACATTAGATGGGAAATTGGTAGCACATTGTAGGCTCAGAAGACTGGAGAAACTGAGGCAGACCAGACAAGGGACCAGGGTGCTGTGGGAGTCAGCCGAGGAAGTTCTCACAGAAGAGTGTAACTGAAATGGCCAGTTGTATTTGTATCTGTGTCTGTCACAGCTTCAAGCACCTCAGCCCAGAGCTTGACTCTCTCTCTTACTAATGCAACTAAGAGCCCTGAACAATGAAACAACCTCTCAGCATATGAAACAAAGAGCCAAATCACTGCTTTCATGAGCAAGAAAGAGTTATATGTACAAGTTGCAGATTCAGGAAGTGCTATGATCTAAGTGTTTGTATCCCCTACAAATTTATATGTCAAAATCCTAACTGTCGAACAGAGATGAAGACTTAGAGAACAGACATGTGGGCACAGGTGGGGAAGGGGGGGTGGAATAAATAGGGAGATTGAGATCTGCATAGCTACACTACCATGTGTAAAATATACAGCTAGCAGGAAGCTGCTGTACTGCACAGGGAGCTCAGCTCAGGGCTCTGTGATGACCTGGAGGGGTGGGATGCGGTGGGGTGGAAGGGAGACTCGAGAGGGAGGGGATATGTGTATACGTATAGCTGATTCACACTGTCATACAGGAGAAACTAACACAACGTTGTAAAGCAATTATACACCAATAACAAAATTTAAAAATATGTTTGTAAATGCAAATAGTAATAATAAATTATTTATATTTAAGATAAAAAACATGACTTCTAAAGGTGATACTATTTGTATGCAGGATCTTTGGGAGGTGCTTAAGTCATGAGGATGTAACACCCCTCCCCTTTCCCCCATATGGAGACACAAGAAGTCCTCCATCTGAAAGAGGGACCTTGGCTGACAGTGCTGGCACCCTGATCTTGAACTTCCAACCTTCAGAACTATGGGAAATATATTTCTTTTGTTTGTAAGCCAGCCAGTTTCTGTGGTATTTCATGATAGTAGCCCCAGTGGATTAATACAGGGGATAAAGGTGAGAGCTGAGTTTCTACAGAGTTTGGAGAGTATGCAGTTTGAGGGCTGGAAGGCATTGCAAAGCAGTAGCAATTGGGGAGCTGCTGACATTAAGTAGAGGAAGCTTGGTTACTCAAGTGAGGCTAGTTCTGATTAACTGACTTTCAGAAAGGCAGCACGGAGTAAAGGTATTGCCAACTGGCCTATTTCAGAAGCGAGAGGCTGTTGCTGGTGGACTGGCCTTCAGAAGTTGTTTAAAATTGTCATGATTAATTAACCATGTTTATAGCTACTTTCGGAGAAGGCAATGGCACCCCACTCCAGTACTCTTGCCTGGAAAATCCCATGGACTGAGGAGCCTGGTAGGCTGCAGTCCATTGGGTCGCTAAGAGTCCGACACGAGTGAGCGACTTCACTTTCACTTTTCACTTTTCACTTTCATGCATTGGAGAAGGAAATGGCAACCCACTCCAGTGTTCTTGCCTGGAGAATCCCAGGGACGGGGGAGCCTGGTGGGCTGCGGTCTATGGGGTTGCACAGAGTCGGACACTACTGAAGCGACTTAGCATAGCTACTTTAGCAGGAGACACAAGAGATGTGGCTTCCATCTCTGAGTCAGGAAAATACTTGGCCTGGGAAATCCCATGGACAGAGGAGCCTGAGTCCATGGGGTAGCAAGAGTCAGACATGACTGAGCGACTACATGGCGGCAACGTAGTAACTTTTGCTTTGCTGATACAGCAAAGTCTGATACAGAATTATCAGACTTTTCCTAAGAGAATAGGAACTGTTATTCTCAAAAGATCCATTGGTGACATAGCTGGGTGAATCATTTGGATCTTTCACTGATACTAACTGGAATTGGGCTACAACTAAAAATTACAGGTAGATGTGAAGTGTGCAAAAATGATCATTTCTAACCAGTTTTTCCCATGAGAGCCTTATCAGACTATGCAGCTGATCAT
This sequence comes from Bos grunniens, assembly GCF_055505025.1. Lineage (NCBI taxonomy): Eukaryota > Metazoa > Chordata > Mammalia > Artiodactyla > Bovidae > Bos > Bos grunniens. Next base: position 52,023,538 of record NC_141185.1, on the reverse strand, counting down.
TCCTGTAGTGTTTTTATAGAAACTAAAGCAACCAAAAAAAAAAAAAAAGAAAGAAAATCTGGTTACACCTAAGTGTTTGACTCTTAAAAATCTTACTTTCTGTTTATATGTACATAGGGTGCTTTATTATTGCTGCATTAACTATTTTAATAAAGTGGTTTTCTCTGGCTATAAAAGGAGATTATCAAGTGAGAAAGTCTGCTGGTTAACTGGCCTAGGGCAGAAGCCTAGCTGAGTGGATTATGAAGTCATAACCAAGTCTCCATTTGTCACCAGGTTTCTGCTTGAACTAAACCAGCTACTTGGAATTAAAAACTCTCTTGAGTATGCTCCTGTGATCAGTAGACTAAACCTCCACTGCAACTCTACCCTCACAGCCTCCTCCTCCATCCAGGTAGCGCTGGACCTGCTCTGCCTATTGCCACATCCACCTTCCCCAACCCTCCCAAGAGAAAGAATGACTATTTGAGGATCTATTTTCTTGATTGAGGTTCATGAAGACAAACTGCCCTTGGGTAATATCTAGTTTGGACCACATCTACACAGGACTTAACTGGCTTCTGTTCTCATCTCAGTGAGAAATAAATGTCAGATATACTTGCATAGAAATGTGTGGATCACGGAGCTTATTTTTTAGCATCTCATTTTATTTTTATTTTTTTATTTTTCAGATGGCTGCTTCTGTGTTGATGCAGAGATGCAAACTTTATTATTCTTCATTTGTTCCAATTGAGATACAGGGTCAGAGACTATCTGAAGGACTCCAGTAATCTTTTTTTTCAAACTAAATTCATTTATCTCTGCCAGAGGGCTTGTTGTTGTTCAATCGCTAAGTTGTATCGGACTCTTTGGGACCCCATGGACTGTAGCATGTCAGTCTCCTCAGTCCTCAACTATCTCCCAGATTTTGCTCAAATTCATATCCATTTGGTGATGCTATCTAATCATCTCATCTTATTGCCCCCTTCTCTTCCTTCCCTCAATCTTACCCAGTATCAGGGTCTTTTCCAATGAGTCAATTCTTTGCATCAGGTGGCCAAAGTATTGGAGCTTCAGCTTCAGCATCAGTCCTTCCAATGAATATTCAGGACTGATTTCCTTTAGGATGGACTGTTTGGATCTCCTGGCAGCCCCCACTCCTAATCCCACCCCAGGACTTCATGGATCTCAGTCAAGAAGGCAGCCAAGTGCTAAACTCTCTGATAATCACTAGGCACCCTGCAGTCCCTAGGCTGATCCTATTAAGATTTTCTCCATGTTTGAACGAAATACCACCACTTGTTTTGAAGAACGCATTACAATGTGACGATGAGGCATATTGGATGTCATGAGTTTCCCCACCCAGTTTCCCCTTTTGCACCATTTTAGAAATGAATTCATGAAAAGAGCTTTCTAAATTAAAAAAAGAAAAAAGAAAAAAAACTCTTAATATTCCAAACAACCTCCCATCTTGTCTTTATCTTAATCTTCTTGTAGAGATCTGGCCCTCTCCAAAGCCAGTTGTTCCCCTGATACTTATAATCCCTTTTATTCAAACTCCCTTTGATTCCCTTGTTCATCAGACAAGTCCTCTTTTTCTCTGACCGTTGCCTGTCTTCCCCTGACTCCTTCCCTTCTGCCTACAACTGTTTTCAAAACGGTCATCTCATCATTCTCCCCTCTTCCCTTTGTCCTTCTGTCATCTCCTAGTCACATCTTGGCTCACCTGTTGTCTGCTGCCATCACTTTCCTAGATCTTCTAAGTATTTCACTAACATCAGTCTAAGCACCAAATCCCCGCTGCAGCCTGCATAACTTTATGTCGCTATTTGGCTCAGCTATCCACTCCAACCTTCTCTTCTCTTAGCTTCCAGAACCTTCGATGTGGTTCTTGCTTCTCTGACTCTTCCCTCCCAGCACCACCCACCACCGCCACCCCCCACCCCCCACCCCCGGCTTCCTCTGCTGACACTAAACACGTACATGCCCAGTATCTCATGTGCAAAAGTCTTTGCTTCATATTCCACATCATTCCTACTTCATGCCTTGCAGTGATTCTTTAACACCAGTGACTTCCAAGTCAATCTCTCTTTTGAGCAACAATACACAGGCTTACCCAGCTACTAAACTTCTACAGAAAGCATAGGGTTAGGGTTAAAAAAAAACATAATGATTTAAAAGTATTAAAAATTGAACCTAGGGACTTCCCTGGTGGTCCAGTGGCTAAGACTCCATGCTCCCATTGCAGGGAGCCTGGGTTAAATCCCTGGTCAGGGAACTAGATCCTACATGTGGCAACTGAAGACCCTGCATGCTGCAAGGAAGACTGAAGATCCCTCATGCCACACCTAAGGCCCAGCACAGCCAAATAAATAAATGAATCTAGATTCCTACCTGATGTGAAGAGTCAGCTCATTGGAAAAGACTCTGATGCTGGGAAAGATTGAAGGCAGGAAAATGGTGCAACAGAGGATGAGATGGTTGGATGGCGTCATCATCTCAATGGACATGAGTCTGAGCAAATTTTGGGAGACAGCAAAGGACAGGGAAGCCTGGGGTGCTGCAGTCCATGGCATCGCAAAGAATTGGGCATAACTGAGTGACTGAACAACAAAGATTCCCACCTACCCTCCAAAATCAAGTTCTACTGTAGTCACTCCTTCCAATAATTGTACCCACCTTCACCTAGTCACCAGGTCAGAACGTTTACAGATCATAATGCCTTCCTCTGCCTTAGACCTCAATTCAGGCAGACCCCAAAGTCAAATTGATCACCATGTCCTGTGACTTTTCCTCGGAAATAGCTCTATTCTGCCTTCTCCCATCTTGGGGTAGGCTCTTGGCATCCTCCTGGGCTTCTATGTTAACCTCCTCACTGTGGTTCCTGACCCCAGAGCCTCTCCTCTCACTCTGCAGTGGATTAAAGCTTGCCCCTTCCTTACTTAAAATTCTGCTGTGGTTTCTCATTTCCTTCTTCAGGAGGTTATGAGCTATTTTTAGCATCATGACCTTTCTCCTGGAAAGTATTTCACACATAGAACTCCATTGTGTGAGGCAATACACTGCACTGCTCTGGTTTTAGTTCAGTTGCTCAGTCATGTCTGACTCTGTGACCTCATGGACTGCAGCACTCCAGGCTTCCCTGTCCATCACCAACTCCCAGAGCTTGCTCAAACTCATGTCCATCAAGTCGGGGATGCCATCCAACCATCTTATCCTCTGTCTGTTAAGGCTGAATGCTGAAGAATTGATGCTTTTGAACTGTGGTGTTGGAGAAGACTCTTGAGAGTCCCTTGGACTGCAAGGAGATCCAACCAGTCCTTTCTGAAGGAGATCAGCCCTGGGATTTCTTTGGAAGGAATGATGCTAAAGCTGAAACTCCAGTACTTTGGCCACCTCATGTGAAGAGTGACTCATTGGAAAAGACTCTGATGCTGGGAAGGATTGTGGGCAGGAGGAGAAGGGGATGCCAGAGGATGAGATGGCTGGATGGCATCACTGACTCGATGGACGTGAGTCTGAGTGAAGTCCAGGAGATGGTGATGGACAGGGAGGCCTGGCGTGCTGCGATTCATGGGGTCACAAAGAGTCGGACATGACTGAGCAACTGAACTGAACTGATGGGTCCTGGATCCTCCCCTGCTCAGCTACTCTGTTCCTGCCTGGGGGCCCCTGAGTGACTTCCATAACCTCAGCACTAAAAAAGACTGGTTGAAAATCAGTGATGACATAAAGCCCAAAGGACATGAATCAACGCACCAGGGTATTGAGAGAGTATGACACTACCACCGTGATCACCCCTGCTATTATCATAGCTGGCACTTGAATTTTCATTAGAGAGGACACATTTTGAGAAAATACCTGTTAAGTCCTTAGTGAGAAGGTGTGAACCCCAAGGCTTAAGCCTTGGCTGTTACCTAGTTTTCAGAGGATTAAACTGATCTGCCTGTAAAATGAGGAGGGATTTCTGGTTCTTTGGGGAGGGTGAGGGCAGATGAAAAAGAAGATAGACAAGAGAGGGAAGAGAGAGGATCTGGAGGAGGTTATGAAGAGGAATGCAATTTGCAGAAAAACAAAAATTGTATAAAAATCCTGGTGACAGAGTAACCCTCCGCTAGCCCCCAGTTCTTGAGTGTGCATGTGGGTGTGTAAGTCGCTTCAGTCGTGTCCAGCTCTTTGCGACCCTATGGACTGTAGCCCACCAGGTTCCTCTGTCCATGGGATTCTCCAGGCAGCAATAGTGGAGTGGGTTGCCATGCCCTCCTCCAGGAGGTCTTCCCAACCCAGGTACTGAACCAGGGTCTCTTATGTCTCCTGAATTGGCAGGCAGGTTCTCTACCACTAGCGCCACCTGGGACTCTCATTTTTAAGTAAATTCATGATATAAGAACTTCATGGAAGTTCTTTGGAAAGTGTAAAGAACTGAGTTTTGCATCTATGTCAATGGAGAGGGTAGAAAAAATAGTTTATACAGCTCTAGGAGGTCAGAGGATAAAGGACCTTGGAGAAGGTAAGACCTAGACACTCACAGAAAAAATGCAGAGAAGGATAGGTGATCCCCTCAAATGAGGGTTTGAGGGACTCTTCAAATAGATGAATTTCTACTGCCCTCAAGGACCCCATTGAAAATCATTAGTGGTGTGATTTTTGAAATTTATTAAACACATTCAGAAAATGTCAATGATGAAACTAACCTCTCTGACTGGAGGCTGATTCTAAAAGAACAAAGCACATGAGATGTTCAGAGCACCTTAAGTTGCAAGGGAAATCAAACTCACTCAGACTTGGCTCCCCCAAATTTCATAATATAGATATGCTCATTATTGTCTTAATTTTTATTGGATATAGCTGATTTGAAATGTATTTGTTTTTCTGCTGTATAGCAAAGTCAATCAGTCATGCCTAAACATATATCCACTCTTTTATAGATTCTCTTCCCATAGAGGTCACTGCAGAGTATAGAGAAGAGTTCCCTGTGCTATACACTGTGTCCTTATTAGTCATCTACTTTATGTATAGTAATGTGTACAGCTATGCTCATTAAGATAAAGGAAAGAGTCAGGAGTTTGCAATACTGAAAAGTTTTCAAGCAGAAATTCTCTTAGCCACATGGCTTCTCTATGTTACTTCTAAGAACCTCTCCAAACTTTCTTCACACTAGTTTTTTTCTCTTTCCTTATCACTATCCATATAATTGAAAATAATTACCAGGCCCAAGTTTCTATAACCTTCTATTTCCCAAACTCATAACCACTGGACTGACTTGATGTCAATAAATTAAAATTAGATAAAGGGCAAATATATTTGGCATGACCCACCCCTGAGTCAGCTAACAGTGGCCAAGAGAATGAAGTCCCATCACAAACAAGGTCTCTTTGGGCAGTGGCAGTAAGTGTAGTCATTCACATACCTCCTCTTTCTTCATTCTGTTGCCCTGGCTGGGAATCTACTTGTGGAGAAATGCTTAGATATTTCCAGAAGATGCCACTTTGGCTTTTCTTAGTTTGGTGGTGGGTTTCCCAGGTCAAGCTAGTGATAAAGAACCTGCCTGCCAATGCAGAAGACGAAAGAGATGTGGTTTCAATCTCTGGATCAGGAAGATCCCTTGGAGGAAAGCATGGCAACCCACTCCAGTATTCTTACCTGGGAAATCCCATGGACAGAGGAGACTGATGGGCTGCAGTCTATGGGGTCTCAGAGTCTGACACGACTGAAGCGACCTAGCAGATACACACAGTTTGGTGGTACATAGAGAAACCAGAGACAAAATCTTTGATTATGAGTGAAAGTGAAAGTCACTCAGTCATGTCTGACTCTTTGCAACCCCATGGACTATACAGTCCATGGAATTCTCCGGGCCAGAATACTGGAGTGAGTAGCCTTTCCCTTCTCTAGGGGATCTTCCCAACCCAGGGATTGAACCCAGGTCTCACGCATTGCAGGTGGATTCTTTATCAGCTGAACCATAAGGGAAGCCCTTGCTTAGAAGTGAAAGATCTGTAAGTGGACTACAATACCTCTGGGGAACTCAAGTATTTCACATTTATGGTTTAGTTGCTAAGTCATGTCTGACTCTTTTATAACCCCATGAACTGTAGCCCTCAGGCTCCTCTGTCCATGGGATTGTCCAGGCAAGAATACTAGAGTGAGTTGCCACTTCCTTCTCCAGGGGAACTTCCCAACATGGTGATTGAACCCATGCCTCTTGCTTTGGCAGGTAGATTCTTTACCACTGAGCCACCAGGGAAGCCCCAAAGGATTTTACAACTAGATCTCAGATTTGAGAACAGTTTTCCCACTGAGAATTTGTGTCTCTGACATCAATCTCCATAAGGCAGGCACATTGTCTTTTACATAATACATGTATTCCTTAAAGGTTGTGTGTGAATCAAATTTTTATGTTGGGAGACAGTTCTAATCTCAATTTTTTCACCTATGCATGGGGAAAATCAAATTCTATTTCAGACTCAATGGGAAGCATTATTTTATTTAAGGAGCCATACTGTGAATTTTCTCTCTGGTTGGACTTCTGGTTCACTAATTCATTTGTTTTGCAAATTTGGATTTTCATTCATCAGACCTTCTTGAATCCATCTTAGAAAGTAAACTGTAGCTTTGGAGAGAGTCAAAGTGGCAGAAAAATAAAAGTGCTTATAAGCTGAATGTGAAACCCAGAGCTCTAAGTTCCATTCAGCAATTCAAGTAAATCACATCAATTCAAGAATGATCATCAGTGATCCAAAGTAAGTGAGTTCTTTTATTTTTTTCAAGTTCTTTGCATTTTAATGGTCTCTGCCTTGGTAAGTAACAAGCAAGGCTCTATAAAGAACCCATTTCAAATCTCTGTTGAAAAGCACTGCTCTTCACCTTTGGAGGAATGGAGCTCATGGGCCTGAGTAAACAAATTGCAGATGGCATACCACATGCATTCAGAAAACATGCTGATTACTCAGCACTGTGGCATTTAATGCTACAAAGAAGTGAAGAGCCGAGCTGCTACATCAAATTCTCAAGAGAATCCAATGTCTCCACCTGTGGGATGCCTAGAGATAACAGGCAATTGTGTCCAGAAATGCAATTACCAGAAGCAAAGGAAAAAGATTTACTCTCTTTCATGAGGAGTGGAATCATGAAAAGGGCCTTTCATTATGGACCAAGTATGTACTCAAGGCTTGGTTTATTCTGTCTCAATGCCCAGTAATGGTCTGATCGTCTCCATTATATACTCACTGGGTGCAACATGGCTTTATCATTTACATCTAAAACAGCGTCTTACTCCTCTCTCCCAGCAATCACCTACCCTGTTGTGCCAGCAGTAAGACAGATCCACTATAAATAAATAAGGCTCATATTTATTTTTCCAAAAGGATGAGTCCTTCAGAATCCTTCTGTCCTCCCAATACATTATTATTGCCATCATAAAAATAACCCAATTAAACTAATGACTAATTAGACTAACGACTAATTCTTTAGAATTAGTCATTGAGAACCATCAGAATACTCCAAACTTGGAGGGGAAGCTAGCATACGGTAATCGATAAAAATCTAAGCATGTTGTTGATAATCTTTACCTATCCGTAGCTAGGTAGAAAATATTGCCCCTGTTTTATTGATGAGAAAAGAAAGACTGACTCTTACCTGCCTAAAAGTCAGATTTAAAATGTCTATGTCATTTCTTTAAAATATTCATGAAATAGTTGTCTTCTCTTTATGCTACTGACATGGTTTCAGTGACTGAGTCCACCCCTTTGATTCTCCAATATTCAGGATACCAAACAGTACCCTTCCTGATAAAATCTCTGTGATGATGCAGCACAGGAAAATCTTCCTTCTACCCTTTTAGGTTCAGTGACTGGGTCTGAGAATTAAACTAACATAAGACAGGTTCTTAGGAGAAAAGCATAGAGAATGCACTTAATAATTTTATGTGCATGGGAGCCTTCATAAGAAAACTGAAGACCCAGAGAAGCCAGTAGGTCCAAAAGCTCTGTAAACAAACAATAAATTGTGACCAAAGTGGCTTGGGCAACAGGGGCAGTAAATTGTAGGACACTGACTAGGAAATACGAGGGGGTAAGTAATAGAAATAAGGTTGATTTTAGAAGATTTGTTTGTACAGATACTCTTCAGCATTGACTCCCAGTTTCCAGTGAAAAGAATGTTCTCTTCCTGGTACATGAGGTGACCTTTCTCATGAGAAATTTTATGACCTGCTTTTAGATAGAAAGACAGAGATCAGAAAGCTTTTCCTGTATCTGCTCTTTCTCAGGTGTCTTCAGCTCAAAATAATCAATGTACCAAAGTGGTATATTTTAGAGTGATGTGTTCTGAATGCTTTCAATGACAAGAGACCCAATATACTTTAAAGAATGACTAGGATTCTTTTGGACTCCAGACTGGAAGAGATCGGGGTCATCATAAGCCAATAGGAATATAATCAGACACCCCCTGTCTTCTCTTCCGAAACACTTAGGATAGAAGACAATGATGACTGGGTCAAAAATAGTATAGAAAGATTTCAGAAATGATGGTTTCTTACAAGTCGAGAAAATATTTTGCAGAAAGGAAAACTGAAAGGCCTCCATGATAAGTATGAAACTCATAAAGGGCAACACAGTCAGTATGGGTTCAGATGAAATAGGATACACTCAAGAGGGCTATGGCTCAGTGGTAAAGAATCTGCCTGCCAGTGCAGGAGATGCAGGTTTGATCCCTGATCCAGGAAGATCTCACATGCAGCGGAGGAACTAAGCCCGTGTGCCACATCTCCTGGGTCTGTTCTCTGGAACACTGGAGCCACAGCTACTGAAGCCCGCACGCCTAGAGCCTGTGCTCTGCGATAAGAGAAGTCACCACAGTAAGAAGCCGTGCCCCACAGCCAGGGAGTAGCCCCTGCTGGCCGCAACTAGAGAAAAGCCCGTACTGCAAGGAAGACTCAGTACAGTCAAAAATTAAGGAATAAAATTAATATAAAAGATATACTCAAGAAAACACAACCCTATTTTTCATTCCCCTGATCTCTGTGTCCTTGGGCAGCTCACCCCACTGCTCCTGGACCTCAGCTCTCCTGTATGTAAAATATTTTAAGAAAACTGCAGAAATGTCTTTAATCCATTCTCCAGGTTCCAGGTCCTGGAAAGAATGAAACTTGAGGAACTGGTGAGTTTGGGGGTGGGGGGGCTACAGGGCTGAGAGAAGAATTCCACTGCCACTAGTCAAGAAGTAGATTCCATAAAGAAGATAAAAAATATTTACCATTTGCAAATATAAAAGCATCCTTTGCCTACAAAGGGGAGACCACTTGCAAGCACACATCTATTATTTAGGAAGCATGTATTTACTTTTAAGTGTCTGTGGTTTAATAAGCATCCCATGGCAGATGGATATCCCTTTCTTCACAAACAGATCTCCAAGGAGGACTCAAAAGCTGTATTTCTCCACTCCTTGCCTGGCAGGTCTCAGAAGGTCAAGGTTTTGTGTTGCCCTGGCAACAGCTGATCGCATCAGTACCACCTGAAGCCACCCAGGGGGCTGCCAGCTCAGCAGCACTGTAAGTGGTTATGATGTTATCCCAGTTGCTGGGGAAACGCACACCCTTGCGCCAGGCAGGTGGGTAACTGTGGAGTTGATTTTCAACCACTTTGCCTTTAACAGTCTATACTGGCAAATGAATTCATCTCTGCATAAATTCTGTGAACAATTGGGAATCTTAAAGAGTTTTAGTTGTATATTCTCTTTTTTAAAAGCTCTTAAATGGCTCACCTTTGCCACCTGAAATACAGTGCTTATCCATGAAAAAAATAAAAACAGGTTTATTATTGTTCTATTTTAAACGAAATTGCCACCCACACTAAAGTATGTTAGAGTTACTCTTCTAACTCTTCCCTGGAGTCTCTGCCCGCCTAATCAAGTCTTTAGCTTTTTTTTCTTTATGTTGCTCTCTGCTATATCTGCAGGAAAAAAAAAATGTGTTAAGATAATATTGGATCTTTAAAAGTAGATTCGTAAAAGCAGAGAAGTCCTCTTCACCATTTGAGTCATCCTTGATTGGCTCTCTTTTAAAATGCATCTTCTGTCTTTCTTATAACCAAGGGCTTTAAAATTCAAATGTTCATGAACACCAGCTTTATTAAAATTAGGGCTTGGGGAAATGGCTCGGAAAAGGAAGAAAAGAATATTACCCAGCCATTTAAAAGATGCTAATTAATGAAGTTCCAAAGCCCAAAGAGGACATTTGATATAGCAAGGGTTTCTCTACCAATGAGGAATAGAACTCATGTAAAAACAACAACAAAAAAGCCCAGAATAAAATAAAATTGAAGTAGATTAACCCAAATCTTCCCCTAGGTGCTGGGGTGGCCTCAGGAGCTCTGTTAAATTGCAAGAGCTGAAGTTTGCCCGCCTTCCTGCTGAACACATTAACATTTTCTGGTTCATCTCCATGTTGGACTTTTAGCTGTTGCAAACCTGTCTGGAATGTTCCATGGAAGGCATCTCACCCATTCGATATTCATCTACTGCCTGTTCTCAGCAGTTATCACATACTCAGCCCTGATGAAGGCAGGAGATGGGAGGCCACCCAGATGGATGGCTCCAGTCTGCCCCATCCCTCTTAGCCAGAAGCTCTTTTCATTTTTAATTATGGAGTCATTGTTTAGTCTATGAGTCAAATCCAATTCTTTTGAGACTCTATGGAGAGTAGCACACAATGATCTTCTGTCCATAAGATTTCCGAGGCAAGAATACTGGAGCAGGTTGCCATTTCCTTCTCCAGATAATCTTCCCAACCCAGGGATGGAACCTGCATCTCCTGCACTGCAGGCAGGTTCTTTATCCCTGAACCTCCAGGGAGGACTTCATGGAGTTAGGAAGACATCGCTTTTACTGCACTCTGCATCCCTCTTTCCTCATTCATCCGCTGCAACTTAAAATTGGGAGCTGCCAGCAATATCCACCCTGTCCTGTATGTTAAAACATCCCTGGATCTTTTCAAAGCGCCCACAGCTAAGCTTCTATTAATCTTAGCAATGTTTCTCCACACTCAACAGTGTTAGTTATGTTAGATTTTATCTTTTTATTACTGCATTTGATGGTAGCCTTGTCCTTACACTCTACAGGAATATCTTTCTCTCTCTTTCTTTCTCTCTCTCTCCGGATATTGCTGCAGGCCAAAACATAGAAAATTTTCATTGAACAAAAAACAGATTCCTTGGTACACAAATAAATAAATAGCCCCAGCTATATAACAGAAAATCATTCTCTGGGGTCTGATAAGGATCTTCTAATGCTGAGATTATCAATCAGATGATCCATTGGATTGTCTAATAAAAGTGATGGAATTAGAGGAAAGGCATGCTTAGACTTTGAATGAGAATGGGATAGTCCATTCAATGACAGCTGGAACAAGGGAGGAAGGGACTGTAGGCTGGAGGTCAACATCAAGGCTCTGGAAACGAGGTTCGGAAGGCAATGTGAGAAGTCTGCTGCTCTCAAGATACCCCAATGTACACAAATTTCCCTCCTGTCATGTTCCACCATCCCTAGTCTCTGACCAGATCTTACATTTTGTAGTCCAAGGGGGCTGCATGAGGGGAATGGGTGTCCCCACACCTTTGTTTATGCTGTGCTGTCTTCTAGATACTCTTCCCCTTCCTTTCCACTTATTTGTCTTTTGGTAATTAAAATTAACATTGAGCTCAAAAGGAGCTAAGGTTACCTTGTATCAGGCACCTTGCTGCATGCTTTGTAGATTTCATCCCTGTTTGCTATAGTCCTATGTGGTAGTTATTCTATCTCCTGCCTTTGAGATGAAGAGTCAGGGTCTTGGAGAGGTTAGGAGCAGCAGAGAAGGGATTTATTCATCCAAAGCTCGTGTTCATAATAGATGCTGCTCAAAAGTTTCAGGGATGGTTTCCGTAACTCACCAGAAAGGATGTTTCTCACCAGAGCTCAAAGGATGTTCATGCACAGCCCATCGGCACTGTTCAGTTATCTTGTATCACTTTCTCTAGGATCTATTTTCTTCTCTGGACAATATTACTGGAAAATGTGGTACGTGGAAGTACAAGAACTACGTCTGATCCGTCTTCACCTAGGAAATTACCTGGAACTCCCCAGTGACTCCGTATTTATGAAAAGGAAGCATAACTGATCAAGTCAATAAAGGGTGAGGTAAAATAGCACAACCCAGAGCTCACCAGACATAGAGACCTGCATTCTTCCTTGTTGGCTGATTATGATGAGGACAGAACTTTCCTTTCATCAAGGGGTTCAAAAAGGTTATCCAGAGAGTCTGTGTCAGAGAGAGAGTAGTGGCTGGAACCTTCACTCAGCAGAAGGGTAACCCACCCTACATAGTACTACAGAGGCCTTGTCTAACCAGGAGGGGAGTGACGACACAGGAACTTTGAACCATCTACTCTTTTATCCTGCAGGAATGCGAGGTGATAGCCAAGGGGTCCTGGGGAATGTGGAGAGCAGGGTAATCTGGGCCCTGTGCGGCTGGTAGAAGAGAGTGGTGTGTCCCAGGGTCTCTTGTCTGGACCACATGGATGTGCAGAGAAGTGGCTGTCACTGGGGTAACTCTCTGGCTATTAAATGTCACATAGCTAGGCCTCCCAGCTAATGCAGAGGTAAAGAATCCACCAATGCAGGAGATGCTAGTCCGATCCCTGGGGCAGGAAGATCCCCTGGAGGAGGAAATGGCAACCCACTCCAGTCTTCTTGCCTGGAGAATCCCATGGACAGAGGAGCCTAGTGGGCTATGGTTCATAGGGTCTCAAAGAATTGGACACAATTGAGCAGCTGAGCACAGTGACAATAAAAGGGACATCTGTTTACATTCTCCCTTAGGCATAGGTTGTCTCTGCTCTCATTTTCCCTCAAAATGCAACTTAATGTAAATAAATAAGTTAATTAAAGGTTGATGTGGTATATGGGGCTGCCCCCAAGGAGTTTGGGGAGGTGTTGATAAATAGACTCAGGAATTCCAAAGCTGCAGAAGCTCCCTGGAAAAGGAGAGGCACCAAGTGTGTTGGAGTACATTATCTGAAAATCCATACCACTGGCAGAAAGGGTGAGTGTGTGTGCGTGTATGCACAGTCACTCAGATTCTTTGTATAGCCTGCCAGGCTCCTCTGTCCATGGGATTTCCCAGTGGGTTGCTTTTTCCTCCTGCACGGGATCTTCCTGACCCAGGGGTTGAACTAGGGTCTGCTGCCTTGGCAGGCAGATTCTTTACCACTGCACCAGCTGGGAAGCAGAAAGGGTAACCTGACACCAGCTCCTTCGGGAAGAGAGTGAACCAGGAGGATTTTTGCAATAAAAAGGGGTTTCGTGTCCTTTGTGCCGGGGACTCCAGAGCCTAGAGCCCTTGGCAAGGCTGGGCATCTGTTCTCCACTGTGGCTTCAGACCAAAATCAGCTTCTCTGAATCTGCTCCCTGCAGAATCTGGGTAGGGTCACAGCAAAGTCTCAGAAGATGAGACATCTTGGACACACTTGGAAATGATCTGGTCCAAGTCTCTCATTTGACAAGACCCAGAGAGAACATCAGAGCTGACTTCCCATAACAGAGCGAGTATATATGTAGAGGGTCAGCAGTGAGGGCATCGCTCAAATAAATGATGATAAAAGCAAAATAACTGAGACAGACTCATCTTCAGTGAACTTACCCAGAGTCTAGTAATAACAGAAAATTTAGGCTATTTTAACCTTAGCATCTGTGTTAGTTTTGTGTTTAGATCAAAAGTGCCGCACATAAGGGGGTTTGTGAATATAATACTTTGGCACTTAGGGTGTTGGAAGGTCTTAATTGGGCCATAGAAACTATTAGCATATTCTTGCAGAATCAGATTCAATCTGGAGAACCCAGAATGAGGCAGGTCATTTCTGAAAAGAGGTGACTGTTCAGAGAAATAAATTTTTTCTAGATCATACATGATAAAAAAAATCTGAGTATAAATATATTCTCAAAATAATACAGACTGAATTCCTGGGCTAAAATGTCCTGTTTGTCACTTACTACCTGAGCATCTTTGAGCAAGTTAATCAACCTCCTTGATCTTTGATTCAATATATTTTAAATCCCATAAATGGATATGCATATGCATTTGTTGTGAAATAAAATTAGAATATGAAAAAATCCTCTGTAAAAAATAAAATTGCATAAATATATTAATAATATGAAGAAAACAAAGGAAGAAAAGTGTAGTAAGGAGAAATTGGCCTTCATCTGAGGGTAAATGATATGATAAATTCTATTCCTAAGAGGCCAGACGAAGATGAATTGCAGAAGTCAGGTAAATATGTTTACTATAGTCAATGATGGATTTAATCATATAGGTTTCATTATAGTTGTGTGGCATAAGTACAATATAACTATAGCATGATCACTCTGTTCAGCAGTGTCAGCACTAACCCAAAGGCTGTCATCACCTTTAATGTTTAGGGTAGGCAGATTTTACTAATACAGAATTATTTTGGGAGACATAGTAATACTGGGGTCTCAGTTCAGTTCAGTTGCTCAGTCGTGTCTGACTCTTTGCGACCCCATGAATCGCAGCACGCCAGGCCTCCCTGTCCATCACCAACTCCCAGAGTTCACTCAAACTCACGTCCATCGAGTCGGTGATGCCATCCAGCCATCTCATCCTCTGTCGTCCCCTTATTCTCCTGCCCTTAATCTTTCCCAGCATCAGAGTTTTTTCCAATGAGTCAACTCTTCACATGAGGTGGCTAAAATACTGGAGTTTCAGCTTTAGCATCATTCCTTCCAAAGAAAACCCAAGACTGATCTTCTTTAGAATGGACTGGTTGGATCTCCTTGCAGTCCAGGGCACTCTGAAGAGTCTTCTCAACACCACAGTTCAAAAGCAACAATTCTTCGGCACTCAGCTTTCTTCACAGTCCAACTCTCACATCCATACATGACCACTGGAAAAACCATAGCCTTGACTAGACTGTATACTGGGGTCTACATGATGTAATTTAGTCACTTGGATGGCCTGACCCTTTACCATGGATTTCCATAGGAATGGATGGCTGATGGATGGATGGATGGATGATGAATGAACTGTGGAATAAGAATGGAATGAAAGAAGGAAGGAAGTAAAGGAGGAAGGAAGAAAGGAAGGAAGGAGGAAAGAACATTTTCCAGTACCCTACTGGCCCTATTGGCTTGAGTGCTTTTAACAGAGGACAGGGTTCTCATTTTTAAAAGTACAAGATCCTCCTAGTGTGTCATCTCCTCTATGCTCACCACAAACTTTTATTTTACTATGACCAAAGTGATGTCCTAGGATGGCTAAATGACTTGTCCAAAATCACACAAGCTGTTGGCAAAGTGGGGGTTAGCACATAGGACTTAAAATCTACAAATTTCTTCCCATACTGTGGGAGAGATCAAACTCTTCAAATTCAGTTAACAGTTTCTAAGTTCTCATGGTTCTTGGTATGAAAACTAGGTGTCAGGGGAAGCAGATAAAAACAACTAAAAATAGAATGACCACATTTCTTGATTGTCTAAGACAGTACCTGTTTCCATTCATCATCTTGGCAAGATTCATAATAATATCCCTTTTCAGTCTCAAAATATCTTGGTTTGGACTTCTTTGGTGGTCCAGTGGTTAAGACTCTGCACTCCCAGTGCAGGGGGCAGGTGTTCAATCCCTGGTCCAGGAACTGAGATCCTACATGCCACATGGATCAGTCAAAAAATATTCTTGGTTTAGATCTTACATGCAAACCACTGTTTATGAGTTGAACAGCCTATAATCTAACTAGGGGTAGTAGACCAGCTACAACAAGATAGATAGATAAATAGATACATACATATAAATATAAGATATATATGTATTTTATGTACATGATATACATTCAATTAAATTCAATTCAATAAGTCGCTTCAGTCGTGTCCGACTGTGTGCAACTCCACAGACGGCAGCCCACCAGGCTCCCCCGTCCCTGGGATTCTCCAGGCAAGAACACTGGAGTGGGTTGCCGTTTCCTCCTCCAATGCATGAAAGTGAAAAGTGAAAGTGAAGTCGCTCAGTCGTGTCTGACTCTGTGCGACCCCATAGACAGCAGCCCACCAGGCTCCTCGTCCATGGGATTTTCCAGGCAAGAGTACTGGAGTGGGGTGCCATCGCCTTCTCCGTAATATACATTAGAAATGTATTTTTATACAATTATATGTCATACATAACCATATATAATACATACCATGGCACTTCCCTGGTGATTCAGCAGTAAAGAATCTGCCTGCAGTGCAGGAGATGCAGGAAATGTGGGTTTGATCCCTGGGCCGGGAATATCCTCTAAGATCCCCTGGTGGAGGAACCCACTCTAGTATTCTTGCCTGGAGAGTACCATGGACTGAGGAGCCTTGTGTAGTCTATAGGGTTGCAAAGAGTCAGACATGACTAAAGTGACTGAGCATGCACAATATATATCACAGAAAGGAAGGGTATATGCATAAGTTCATTTTTAAATTAATATAATTTTATTATTGTACATGTACAATTTTTTTCAGTTGGGTCCTTCTGCTAAGTCACTGATTAGATAAATTCAAGTTAAATGGGTATGCCTCCTGCAAGAAAAGGGGCTTCCTAAGAATCTGTCAACTCACACATCCTTCCCAAGCTCACCGAATATTCCCACACCTGCTCACACTTCCTCATATGACAGAGATAAGGGAAGAAAGTAGTGCTATTTGAAATAGCACCACCACAGGGCCCTGGAGAAGGCAATGGCACCCCACTCCAGTACTCTTGCCTGGAAAATCCCATGGATGGAGGAGCCTGGTGGGCTGCAGTTCATGGGGTCGCCAAGAGTCAGGCATGACTAAGCGACTTCACTTTCACTTTTCATTTTCATGCATTGGAGAAGGAAATGGCAACCCACTCCAGTATTCTTGCCTGGAGAATCCCAGGGACAGAGGAGCCTAGTGGGCTGCAGTCTATAGGGTCGCACAGAGTGAGACACGACTGAAGCGACTTAGAGTAGCAGCAGCAGCAGGGGCTCTGGAGAGTCCCTTGGACTGCAAGGAGATTGAACTAGGCAATCCTAAAGGCAGTCAACCCTGAATATCCATTGGAAGGACTGATGCTGAAGCTGAAGCTCCAATACTTCAGCCAACTGATGCAAAGAGCCAACTCACTGGAAAAGACCCAGATGCTGGAAAAGATTGAGGACAAGAGGAGGAGGGGGCTACAGAGGCTGAAATGGTTGGATGGCATCACTGACTAAATGGGCATGAGTTTGAGCAAACTCTGGGAAATAGTGAAGGACAGGGAAGTACGGCGTGCTGCAGTGCTTATGTTGCAAAGGGGAAGGATCTCCAGGGGAAGGAGAGGAAAAACAATGAAAAATGGGGTGACCCTATGTCCTGATTGTCTAGAACGGTCCCTATTCACACTCTTCGTGTTGGCAAAATTATTAATAATATTCATTTTCAGTCTCAAAAGGTTTGGACCTTACATAGAAACGTTCGCACTCGCTGTATGTGCTAGCATACATGTGCTATATTTGCCAGCAACCACCCCCCCAGTTATGTGAACACTTAGCTGTCTCAGCATTCCTGTGTACAATGAAATACCCCATTCTTAAAGATCACCTTCCTTATGACTTCATTGGATGTGGTCTCAACCCCTTCCTGTATCGCTTGATTGCACTGCCCTCTTCTATTTCCTTCAAGAGTTTACTCATATCTGGATTTCTGGTGGATGTTCTTTATTTTTCTTTCCCTTTTCTCTAATGCAAGTTCTATGGACATAGGTACCCAGTCTGCCATACCCGTCCTTGTATTCCCAGTGTTTCACAGAGCACTGGACACCTAACAGACGTTTAAATAATCATTGAGTGAACAGTTGAGTGATGAATGAAGGGCCCACAGTGGTATCTGCCTGAGCCATAATGAAACAATCAGATCATTTGTTTGTCCATGAAGCCTTGCCTGACCAATGAGCCCGGAGTCATTTTGCCATGTATAAAGTGCCCCAAACAGTTCTTCTTTGTGCCTCTTATGAAGAATTGTCTTGGTTATTGAGCTACTTTCTCTTATCTTACCCTCTTCACTATGTTGTGAGATGCTTGGGCTTCACCTATGAAAACCACATTTCTGCTTTGCCTGTGGCTCTCAGCTCATTTCTTTGTCAATAACCTCAACTACGTAGATGACACCACCCTTATAGCAGAAAGCAAAGAGGAACTAAAGAGCCTCTTGAAAGTGAAAGAGGAGAGTGAAAAAGCTCATGTTGATATTTGGCAAAACTAATACAATTTGTAAAGTTTAAAAAAAAAAACCTCAACCTTCAAAAAACTAAAACCATGGCATCCAGTCCCATCACTTCATGGCAAACAGATGGGGAAACAATGGGAACAGTGACAGACTTTACTTTTCTTGGGCTCCACAATCACTGTGGATGGTGATTGCAGCCATGAAATTAAAAGATGCTTGTTCCTTGGAAGACAAGCTAAGACTAAACTAGACAGCATATTGAAAAGCACAGACATTACTTAGCCAACCAAGGTCTGTATAGTCTAAGCTATGGTTTTTCCAGTAGTCATATATGGATATGACAGCTGGACAATAAAGAAAGCTGAGCACCAAATTGATGCTTTTGAACTATGTTGTTGGAGAAGACTCTTGAGAGTCCCTTGGACTGCAAGGAGATCCAACCAGTCCATCCTAAAGGAGATCAGTCCTGGGTGTTCATTGGAAGGACTGATGCTAAGACTGAAACTCCAATACTTTGGCCACCTGATGCAAAGAACTGACTCATTGGAGAAGACCCTGATGCTTGGAAAGACTGAAGGCAAGAGGAGAAGGGGATGACAGAGATTGAGATGGTTGGATGGCATCACTGACTCAATGGACAAGAGTCTGAGCAAGCTCTGGAGTGATGATGAACAGGGAAGCCTGGCATGTTGCAGTCCATGCGGTCGTAGAGAGTCAGACACAACTGAGCCACTGAACTGAACTCTGCTCATTCCTGCCAAGCGGGGACACTAGAGGGCGATCAGGAGGATGCAGAAGAAAGAAGGGACAGCTTTCTTCTGATTTGCTTCATGTTGTTCTCAACTTCCCAGGTGCACTAGGGGTAAAGAACCCACCTGCCAATGCAGGAGATATGAGAGACGCAGGTTCAATCCCTGGTTTGGAAAGATCCCCTGGAGGAGGGCATGGCATCCCATTCCAGCATTCTTGCCTGCAGAATCCCATGGACAGGGGAGCCTGGAGGGCTACAGTCCATAGGGTCACAAAGAGTCGCACACAACTGAAGCGACTTAACACACGGGCAAGTTCTCAGCTTCACTCCAGCAAGGATTTTCACCCTTTTAGAAGCAGTTGATTCCATTATCAATACTCCAGCTCCCCCACATACCTTCTACACACTGCTAGGATTGGCATCCTTGTGTCTTCTCCTTAGGGGTCTGGGCCTCAGCTCCTTGCTGGGCCTCATCTTAAACCCACAGCATCCCTGTTAACTGGGCTACCTTCCCTCCTCAGAGATCTATGCCCTACTCCATAAGACCCCTCCTCCATACCCCTGGGTTCTAATAGCCCCTTTCCTCTGTTGATGGATATTTAGGTTGCTTCCATGTCCTGGCTGTGGTAAATAGTGCTATTATAAACATTCCATTAACAGAGGAATGGATAAGAAGGTGTGGTACATGTATACAATTTTCATTGGACTATTACTCAGCCATTAAAAGGAACAAAATCGGGTCACTTGCAGAGATGTGGATGGACCTAGAGACTGTCATATAGAGTGAAGTAAGTCAAAAAAACAAATACCATGTATTAACAAATATAGGTGGATCCTAGAAAAATGGTATAGATGATCCTATTTGCAAAGCAGAAATAGAGACACAGATGTAGAGAACAAACATATGGATACCGAGGGGGATAAGGAGGGGTGAGAAGAGTGGGGAGACTGGGGTTGGCACATATACACTATTGATACCATGTATAAAACAGATAAACATACTGTACAGCACAGGAAACTCTACTTAATGCACAGTGTTGACCTGAATGGGAAGGAAGAAAAAAAGGGAGGAGATACATGTGTGTGTATATATATCTAAAACTAATTCATTTTGCTGTGCAGTTGAAACTAACCCAACATTATAAGGCAACTATACTCCAATAAAAATTATTTAAAAATAGTCTTTTCTCTTTCTTTAGTTTCCCCAGTGTGGAGGGGTGGAGGTGGTATTTGCTTCCTGAAGTTAGAATCTTTAACTTAACTGAGAGGCCGATTTTACCTTTGTTATTCAATTCCTATCTAAGTCCCTATATTAAATTCTGAACGTTAAAAATAACTGGTATGGTATTTACTTTCCTGAGTGGACACTGGCTGATAGAGGAATATACAATCCATTCCTTGTACATTTCTATTCTCTTTCAGGACATATTGGCTCAAAGGGATTAGAATCATTCTTAGGTGTAGGGATTCCCTGTCACTCAGCCCCATACCTACCACCTGCCACAGCCATGGTGTCTAAATGTTGCAAATGGTCAATGCATGTTTGATCACTGACCCAAAGTAGTTTCAAAGCAAGAGGAGTTCATCAGTTCTTAGAAGTAATATTTTTAAATCTTTCTGGAGAGAAGATATCTTAATCTTCAAACCCTCCAGGATAGGAAATTCTTCAAATGTTTATTTTAATTGTAAAATGTGTGCTTGTTAAACCCTGCCAGAATATATTTGCTGTCAAGAAGTGCTTCCCACATAGACTCAGCAGTGAGGACTCAGACAAAGGAGAAACGCTTGGATCCGAGAAAAATGGTGATTTTGAAAACAGATGATGGAACTTATTCTCCAAATAGGTGCCTGCTGTTTTCCAAATAACCCAATTATTTAACTGATCTCAAGTTTAGCTCTTTCTTTCTCTTCTCCACCCATTTCCTTTGTGTGTGTAGAAAAAGCCCACTTGTTCAATACATGTGAAATTTTTCTCATAAATACACCTGACTGAAACCAGCTCTCCCAGCCAAAATTAAAGGTCTATTAAAATATTTTTTTCAAAAAACATACTATTTTGGGACTGAGAGGCATGCCATTTCTTCCTCCCTTAGCACTGAACATCTAGAGTCCTTCAGGCCTGGCACTCAAACAGGAAGTGTCTTAGGAACACCAGCAGCGGGGAGTTGGCATTTAGCATCTGGTATGGAAAGTGTCTTTTTCATACTGTCCATGGAATTCCTGAACTGTGGTGCCAGAGAAGACTCTTGTGAATCCCTTGGACTACGACAGATCGAACCAGTCAATCCTAAAAGAAATCAACCCTGAATATTCATTGGAAGGACTGTTGCTTCAGCTGTGATATTTTGGCTACTTGATGTGAAGAGCCAATTCACTGGAAAAGACCCTGATGCTGGGAAAGATTGAGAGCAGGAGGAGAAGTGAGCAGCAAGGATAAGGTGATTAGATAGCATCACTGACTCAATGAATTTGAGTAAACCCTGGGAAAGAGTGAAGGACAGAGGAGTCTGCTAGACTGCAGTCCTTGGGGTCACAAAGAGTCAGAAACAACTTAATGACTGAACAAGAACAGCATGGATTTAAAGTAGGTAAACTGATATACAGGTGATGTATTTGGTACATAGAAAGACTTTAAACAAGTGGGGTACACCCTTATTTTTCCTCAGGTGGTCCCAAGGGCTGACTCTCTTCTCCACTTTCCCTATGGAACATGTTTTAGCAACTTATTTGAGAATATCTAGTACTTGGAACATGAGATATTCAATGACCTGTGATTCCTTGTCGAAGGAAGTATCTCTGTCAAGCACGAAAATCAAAATAGTCATGAACTTTTATTGAGCATTTATCCCGTGGATCCTATTGTAGATACCAAGAGGTTCAAAACCAAAGGTGCTTTGGTAAGTTCACTTTCTCCATCACACATATAGAGTTGCTAGAGACTGAATGTTTATATTGCCCTATAAATTCATATGTTGAAGTCCTAACCTTTCCTGGGACAGAATTAGGAAAATGGGCCTTTGGGAGGTAATTAGGTCATAAGAGTGGAGACCTCATGAATATGATTAGAACCCTTAAAAAAGGCAGCCTTTATTGAGCCCATTTTGCATGAAATGTTCCCTTTGTATCTCTAATTTTCTTGAGGAGATCTCTAGTCTTTCCCATTCTATTGTTTTGCTCTATTTCTTGGCAGTGATTGCTGAGGAAGGCTTTCTTATCTCTCCTTGCTATTCTTTGAAACTCTGCATTCAGATGTTTATATCTTTCCTTTTCTCCTTTGTTTCTTGTTTCTCTTCTTTTCACAGCTATTTGTAAGGCCTCTTCAGACAGCCATTTTGCTTTTTTGCATTTCTTTTTTTGAGGGACGGTCTTGATCCCTGTCTCCTGTACAATGTCACAAACCTCCATCCATAGTTCATCAGGCACTCTATCTATCAGATTTAGTCCTTTAAATCTATTTCTCCCTTCCACTGTATAATCACAAGGGATTGATTTAGGTCACATCTGAATAGTAGAGTGGTTTTCCCCACTTTCTTCAATTTAAGTCTGAATTTGGCAATAAGGAGTTCATGATCTGAGCCACAGTCAGCTCCTGGTCTTGTTTTTGCTGACTGTATAGAGCTTCTCCATCTTTGATTGCAAAGAATATAATCAATCTGATTTTGGTGTGGCCATCTGGTAATGTCCATGTGTAGAATCTTCTCTTATGTAGTTGGAAGAGGGTATTTGCTATGACTGGGGCGTTCGCTTGGCAAAACTTTATTAGAGTTTTGAAGATGGGCTCCATAAAGGACAGAAATGGTATGGACCTAACAGAAGCAGAAGATATTAAGAAGAGGTGTCAAGAATACACAGAAGAACTGCACAAAAAAGATCTTCATGACCCAGATAATCACGATGGTGTGATCATTCACGTAGAGCCAGACATCCTGGAATGTGAAGTCAAGTGGACCTTAGGAAGCATCACTATGAACAAAGCTGATGGAGGTGATGGAATTCCAGTTGAGCTATTTCAAATCCTAAAAGATGATGCTGTGAAAATGCTGCACTCAATATGCCAGCAAATTTGGAAAACTCAGCAGTGGCCACAGGACTGGAAAAGGTCAGTTTTCATTCCAAACCCAAAGAAAGGCAATGCCAAAGAATGCTCAAACTACCGCACAATTGCACTCATCTCACACGCTAGTAAAGTAATGCTCAAAATTCTCCAAGCCAGGCTTCAGCAATACATGAACCATGAACTTCCAGATATTCAAGCTGGTTTTAGAAAAGGCAGAGGAGCCAGAGATCAAATTGATAACATTCGCTGGATCATGGAAAAAGCAAGAGAGTTCCAGAAAAACATCTATTTCTGCTTTATTGACTATGACAAAGCCTTTGACTGTGTGGATCACAATAAACTGTGGAAAATTCTGAAAGAGATGGGAATACCAGACCACCTGATCTGCCTCTTGAGAAACCTGTATGCAGGTCAGGAAGCAACAGTTAGAACTGAACATGGAACAACAGACTGATTCCAAAGGAAAAGGAGTACATCAAGGCTGTATATTGTCACCCTGCTTATTTAACTTCTATGCGGAGTACATGAGAAATGCTGGGCTGGAAAAACACAAGCTGAAATCAAGATTACCAGGAGAAATATCAATAACCTCAGATATGCAGATGACACCACCCTTATGGCAGAAAGTGAAGAACTAAAGAGCCTCTTGATGAAAGTGAAAGAGGAGAGTGAAAAAGTTGGTTTAAAGCTCAACATTCAGAAAACGAAGATCACGGCATCCAGTCCCATCACTTCATGGGAAATAGATGGGGAAACAGTGGAAACAGTGGCTGACTTAATTTTTTGAGGCTCCAAAATCACTGCAGTTGGTGATTGCAGCCATGAAATTAAAAGATGTTTACTCCTTGGAAGGAAAATTATGACCAATCTAGATAGCATATTAAAAAGCAGAGACATTATTTTGCCAACAAAGGTCCGTCTAGTCAAAGCTATGGTTTTTCCAGCAGTGATGTATGGATGCTAAAGTTGGACTGTGAAGAAAATTGAGAGCTAAAGAATTGATGCTTTTGAACTGTGGTGTTGGAGAAGACTCTTGAGAGCCTCCTGGACTGCAAGGATATCCAACTAGTCCATCCTAAGGGAGATCAGTCCTGGGTGTTCATTGGAAGGACTGATGTTGAAGCTGAAACCCCAATACTTTGGCCACCTGATGTGAAGAGCTGACTCATTTGAAAAGACCCTGATGCTGGGAAAGATTGAGGGCAGAAGGGGAAGGGGATGACAGAGGATGAGATGGTTGGATGGCATCACTGACTCAATGGACCTGAGTTTGGGTAAACTCCAGGACTTGGTGATGGACAGGGAGGCCTGGCGTGGTGTGGTTCATGGGGTCGAAAAGAGTCAGACACAACTGATCAACTGAACTGAACTGACTGAAAAGCCAGCCCAGAGACCATTCTCACCCTTTTTGAGCCATGTGAGGATGCAAGGGGAAGTTGAAAGTCTGTAACCTGGAAGAAGGTCCTCACCAGAATCTAATCATGCTGGCATCCAGACCTTGAATCTCCAGCCTCCAGAACTGAATAATACATTTCTGTTGTTATAAGCTGCCCATGACTCTTGTTGGGTTTCCTTCTTGGCTCAGTGCCAAAAAAAATCATGCCTGCCAATGCAGGAGATACAAGAGAAGTGGGTTCCATCCTCGGGTCAGGAAGATCCCTTGGAGAAGGAAATGGCAACCCACTCCAGTATTCTTGTCTGGAAAATCCCCTGGACAGAGGAGCCTGGCAGGATACAGTCCATGGGGTTGCAAAAGTGTCGGCAACTTAGTGACTACACAACAGCAACATAGCTCTTGTTATAGCAGCCTGAACTGAGTAAGACACTAGATGATCTCCAGTTCACCACCACCTTCCACTGAAAACACATCCCTATTATTCACGTTCTCATTTCTATCTGTAATGTCATCCCCAGCCTATTATCTGTCTCTCATTACTGTTTAAGTGTCATTTCCGATTCCACCTCCTCCAGCGTCTACCTCTCAAGGACAGCCCCCTCAGCAGAATTAGTCCTCGCTTTCTACATGATAACACAGCACCTTGATCCCTGCTGGCATCAATTATTTGAGGATTACTGTGCCAGTTTGCAGAGCTTCTGGACTGAAAGTTCCTGGAAGGCAAGTGCATCATCCCAGTGTTCTACATAGAAAGGGCTGGGAATAGATGATCTTTGCATTCAGTTCAGTTCAGTTCAGTCGCTCAGTTGCTTCTGACTCTTTGCGACCCCATGGACTTCAGCCTGCCAGGCCTCCCTGTCCATTACCAACTCCTGTAGTTTATTCCAACTCATATCCACTGAGTCAGTGATGCCATCCAACCATCTCATCCTCTGTCGTCCCCTTCTTCTCCCGCCTTCAATCTTTCTCTGCACTGAATAGTTTCAAATCTAATCAGTCATGACCAGCCACGATCAACTGTAGTTAGGAACTCCTCTTGCAGGCTTCCCCCATGCACTTCCAGAGTCAGCACTGACCAGGAAGTCCTCCCGGAGTCACTTCACCCCTCCAACAATTGAGGCCTCACATTAGCCCAGCTGATGAGTCCCGTTACTAAGATAAGAGGAGCTGTTAGAAATATCCCTTGGCTTTGAAAGTTAATATTGCGATCACAAGATTGCTTGGAAGAACAGGAAACAATATTAGATTTTCTCTGAGGGAAAGACAATTTCATCCTCTTAGTTCAGGAGAAGGGGGTGACAGAGGATGAGATGGTTGGTTGGCATCACAGACTCAATGGACATGAATCTGAGTAAACTCGGGGAGGTGGTGAAGGACAGGGAAGCCTGGCATGCTACAGTCCTTGGGGTCACAAACATAGGACACGACTTAGGGACTGAAAAACAACACCAACAGTACTCGGAACATCCATGTATTTTGGATACAACTTCTTTTCTCTTCCCAACTTTCTGTTCCATTGTGTCTCTCCATCTCTCTACCATTATCTCTTCTTCCTTTTCTGTCTTCCTGTCTCTGTGTCCTTAGCTTTCCCTTCTGGCCTCTGACTCTCTTCATTCCCCCACCCCCCCCCTTTTCCAGGATGCCGAATGAAAAATAGCAAAACCTTGATCTTTGACCCTTTCTTTTTCTGCTGCAGCTGCTAAGTCGCTTCAGTCGTGTCCGACTCTGTGCGACCCCATAGACGGCAGCCCACTAGGCTCCCCCGTCCCTGGGATTCTCCAGGCAAGAACACTGGAGCGGGTTGCCATTTCCTTCTCCAATGCATAAAAGTGAAAAGTGAAAGTGAAGTCATTCAGTCATGCCAGACTCTCCTCGACCCCATGGACTGTAGCCTACCACGCTCCTCCATCCATGGGATTTTCCAAGCAAGCGTACTGGAGTGGGTTGCCATTGCCTTCTCCGAGTCTATCAAATCTCTTGAGACAAGATCTTTCTTCAGTTATGCTAATATAATTGATTGGAGTCCAGGTTTTTGCTTGTTTTTTTTTTTCATCAATCACTTTCCAGCTGGGCCTTTGTAATGTTATACCATTGCCTACTTGATTAGACTTGGGTGATCCCCAAGGCTCTGCAACCACACAGACATGCAGACCATTTGAGGAGAGCTTAATTCCACAGATGGTTAATCTCATTTTTTATGTGTTGATTTTTCCTACTTTCTCTCACAGAGGGTAATTTATTTCTAAGTTCCAGGAGCACTTCATTGTAACCTCTCATTTACAGACTATAATGATAATAATAACCATCATTTATTGAGTGCTTATTATGCATCAATCATAGTATTAAGTGCTTTGTGTAAGTTCATTGATTTAATTTCCACAATAACCTTATGAGATGTAGGTTTTATTTGTTTTTTAAATTAAAAAAAATTTTTTTTGCTGTACTTTGTTCTTGGTAAATTTAAGGTTCTGGCTTCATTGTGAAAGATTTGGAGATAGATAAGAAGTGGATTTATTTAGAGGGAAACACATTCGACAGAGAGTGTGGGCCATTTGAGAAGGCAGGAATCCCTCGAAGTATGGTGTGGTCAGTTTTTATGGGCTGAGTAATTTTATAGGCTAATGAATGGGAGAATTATTCCAATTATTTGGAGGAAGGAGCAAGAATTTCCAGGAATTGGGCCACGCCCACTTTTTGACCTTTTATGGTGGCCTCAGAACTGCCATGGCATTGGTGGGTTCATTTAGATACTAATGTATTACAGTGAGCAGATAATGAAGGCCAAGGTCTACTGGAAGTCACTTCTTCTGCCATTTTGGCCCCAGTTGGTTCTAACCAGTCTTTGTCACATCCTATGTCGTTCTTTTAAAGGTTTTGTGCCCTGCCCTCTTCCTCCTGTTTCAACTTTATAGATGAGAAAACCAAGGCTTAGAGAGATTGATGAAACTTCCAAAGATACTAATAGGAATTAAACTCTTAATTTCCCTTTCTGTCATTATGCTTTTGAGCATATTGTACTGGATAGCACTTGCCTCAAAGGCCAGTCCTGCAGCCAGAGAAAGTTCCATGACCTTCCTACCCAAAGCTCCATCAATTCCTCAGCTATTATTTCTCCTTCTCCATTATCCTAGGACAGGTAGATGTCATCACTGTTTCAGACATACCTTGCTCAAGTTATAACAAAAATTTATTCAGAAAGAGAGACACATTTTTGTAAAGCAGTTTAGATTAACTCCCAAAAAACTGATAGAAACAATACATTTACAAGTGATACAGAGAAAGTTCAGACAGCAAAAGGTTGGGACACTCGACGCCATTGTCACATAGGAGATGTGCCCTAATGAAAAAGTTAATCCTAATAGAGAAGAGCTAGAAGGATGGGAAATGCTCTGAGCCAAAGTTTCAGAGGCAGGAATGCACCTGCCACCCCTGGAGACCAATGAGAACAGTGTTCTCACAGAAGAATCAGGAGAAGATACTATTTGAAGAATATGATATCACATCATAAAGCTGCGTGAAATGTCAAGATGAGAAATCTGGTATGCAGATTAAGGGCATAATATTTCATTGAAAAAATAGTATGTATTCAACTTTCTTAGCCTAAACCAGTCATCATTATCACACAGATATTGCTCAAACTCATGGTCATAACCATGTACAGACCAATCGTGTCAACCATGATGCATCAGTAGTAAATACCTATTGGATCAGCAAATTAACATCTTAAATTAGACAGCAACCTACACAAAGGTGAAGGATCTCAAATGTTGGTTGGCACTTATGCACACAGTCCCATGCTCCTACCAAAGTGACCTTTCTAGTCGGCAAGGAATTAGCCATGTCCTTCCACAACTGATCCTCCAGGAAGTTGCCACGGATGTAGGGTCCAAGCTCTACCACATGGCACACCCTCCTTTCCATAGCCGGCTACAATCTATCTTGAACCCTAAAGCCCAGCTCTGTTCACTGTTTGCAATTCACTCCCATTTCAATAGATTTCCTCCCTCGTGGTTCAGAATCTGCCTGCAATGCAAGAGACCCAAGTTCAATCTCTGGGTCAGGAAAATCCCCTGAAGAAAGGAATAGCTACCCACATCAGTGTCCTTGCCTGGAGAATTCCATTGTCAGAGAAGCCTGGTGGGCTATAGTCCAGAGATCACAGAGTCAGACACAACTGAGCAACAAATACTTTCTGTTCACTTTCCACAGATTTGCACATGCCATACCTTCTGCCTGGAAATATCTTCTTTTAAAAGTATATGGCAGTGTTTCAAAAATAATTCAGTAATTTATTGGGAGTTCATACAATTTTTGTATTTTATTACATTTATTAAGGATTTGGGCTTCCCAGGTGGCACCAGTAGTAAAGAATCCTCCTGCCAGTGCAGGGGATGACAGAGATGCAGGTTTGATACCTGGATCAGGAAGATCCCCTGGAGAAGGAAATGGTAACCCACTCCAGTGTTCTTGCCTGGAGAATCCCATGGAGAGAGGAGCCTGGTGGGCTACAGTCCGTGGGGTCACAAGGAGTCAGACACATGAGCACACACACATTAAGCATTTATTTTTTGCCCAGCATTGGGTTTGGATAAGCCTCAAAATAGTTTGTTAAGGGAGCTATTATAAGTATCCGCACTTTATGGATGAGAAAACTGAGGTCTAAAGATCTTAAGATATCTTCTTAAGGGCAACATCCATAAAGTATAGAGCCAAAATTGGAACCCAGGTTCCCACGTGTGCTCCCAACTTCTAAAGCATGTTACCTGTTGTGCAAACATGGGAGACTCCTGGGAGAGACTCTGGACATAAAACACAAGCACATCTTGCTGTAGAATGCAGACAGCACCACTGCTTGGGACTCATAATAAAAACTAACATATGTCCAGGAAGATGAGTCCAGAAAAACTCTCCCCGGGGAAGGAGCAGTTGCATTTCTCACTTGAAAATTCCATTATCAGAGGTGCCTATTGCAAATTCCATTTATTCGGTGGGTTCTACTCCAAGTGTGGGCTCTCAGTGCCCACTTGGTCTTGCCAAATATTGAGCCCATTACCTGGTCTGAGGCAGGCTCATAGATTTCTTCTCCTCTTCCCTGTCTCCTGGGGATAGCTCTGTTCATACTGTAGCATGCCTCATCTCTTTCTGCCTCAGTATTTTAAATGGGGATGTCAATATCACAGCACAAAGGCTCACAGGTCACCAGGGAATTGGCAATCCCATCCATAACGGGCCCTTTACACTGAAGAGACTGAATAGCTATGGTGTGATATACTAGAGGGGAAAAAAGGAGCCTCAAGTGACAGCATTGTTTAGAGCAGAGTTTCCCAAAACGTGCTCCACAGAGTAGACTCCTGTGAAATGCTCTGTGATAAAATGTTTGCAATCAATGAACCCTACATTTCATAAGTTTTATAAATACTACATTTCTATCACTCTACACTTGAATATTGAAGGCTCTGAGAAGTCCTGCAAGGTGGACCTTAACCCAAATTTCTGACTTCACCTGGGTTCCAAACATGTCTTTCCTCACCTTTGGTTTAAGATTTATTTGCCTGGTGGCTCAGATGGTAAAGAAACTGCCTGCAATATGGGAGACCCAGGTCTGATCCCTGAGTCAGGAAATTCCCCTGGAGAAGGGAATGGCAACCCATTCCAGTATTCTTGCCTGGAGAATCCCACGGACACAGGATTAATAACTCACAGAATTAGCATTTCATGAATCACACAGTTTGCGGAAACACTGATTTGAAATACCTACTTTAATTGCCTATATTTAGACTGTCAGGTAATATCTAGAATTGTATCAGTGGGAGAAGGAAAAGTTCAATTCACAAGGCCTTTGTATTCATGAAACGTTTATTAGAGTAACTGGCTCTTTACTTTTCATCTTTTTCTTAAATTGCATGCAATCCAAGCAGCTACCAGCACTAGAAGCCCTAGAAGAGGGACGAGTAAGAATGTGTCCCAAACTGAGCTCTGGCTACCATATTTCTTCTTATAAGAAATTCTCCTCTTTGACGCCTCTTGACTGTATCCCTTCTTTTCACTACTTTAATTCAAGTCATCGCACTACAACTATTGCAACAGGCACTTAAACTAAAGTTTATCTCCCTGTTTCACCTCACTCCAATCCAAATGGAATGCACACCATAGACTTATTTGTTTTCCTAAAACATTACTTTGATCAAAGATGCCAACAAGGATCAGATTCTCTTATTATTCGACCACTTTCTGTTTATTGCCCTGCTAACTATCTTGCCTTTTCACACTGTTCTTGGGATTCTCAAGGCAAGAATACTGAAATGGTTTGCCATTTCCTTCTCCAGTGGACCATGTTTTGTCAGAACTCTCCACCATGACCCATCCGTCTTGGGTGGCCCTACGCAGCATGGCTCATAGAGTCATTGAGTTAGATAAGGCTGTGATCCCTGTGATCAGTTTGGTCAATTTTCTGTGATTGTGGTTTTCATTCTGTCTGCTTTCTGATAGAAAAGATAAGAAGCTTGTGGAAGTTTCCTGATGGGAGAGACTGGCTGGGGGAATCTGGATCCTGTTCTGATGGGCAGGGCCATACTCAGTAAATCTTTAATCCAATTTTCTGTTGATGGGTGGGACTGTGTTCCCTCCCATAGTAGGGGTAATGAAGGTCAGGGGGAGCTCCTTCAAAAAGACTTTCACCTACACTATTGTATTTAGTGCACCTGACCCCACAGCAGGCCGCTGTCGACCCAAGTCTCTGCCAAAGACTCCTGGACACTCACAGACAAGTCTGGCTCAGTTTCTTCTGGGGACACTGCTCCTATCTCCTGGCTCCTGATGCACACAATTTCTGTTTGTGCCCTTCAAGAGTGACAAACCTAGAGAGCATATTAAAAAGCAGAGACATATACTTTGCTGACAAAGGTCTGTCTAGTCAAAGCTATGGTTTTTCCAGTAGTTATGTATGGATGCTAGATTTGGACCATAAAGAAAGCTGAGTGTAGAAGAATTGATGCTTTTGAAGAATTGATGCTTTTTAACTGTGGTGTTGGAGAAGACTCTTGAGAGTTCCTTGAACTGCAAGGAGATCAAACCAATCAATCCTAAAAGAAATCAGTCCTGAATAGTCATTGGAAGGACTGATGCTGAAGCTGAAGGTCTAATACTTTGGCCACCTGATGCGAAGAACTGACTCATTTGAAAAGACCCTGATCCTGGGAGAAATTGAAAGCAGGAGGAGAAGGGAATGACAGAGGATCAGATGGTTGGATAGCAACACTGACTCAATGGACATGAGTTTGAGCAAGCTCTGGGAGTTGGTGATGACAGGGAAACCTGGCATGCTGTAACCCATAGGGTCACAAAAAGTCGGACACAACTGAGTGACTGAACTCAACTGAACTATCTTGCCCTCTCATGGTTACAAAGTGGCTACTGTAGCTCCAGACATCAGTAATCTTGAAGAAAAGGTTGTTCCTTGTTATCTGTTGAATTGTACACCTTCACAATTTTTATGTTGAAGTCCTGATTCCCAGTACCTCGGAGTGTGACCTTGCTTAGAGATAGAGTCATTACAGAGTAATAAATTTAAAATGAAGTCTTTAAGGTTAATTTTACTGATGTCCTCATGAAAAGGCAAAATATGGATACAGATATATATACACAGAGAGAATTTTTAAGTGATCCTAAAGATGACCATCTAAAAGCTAAGGCTAGAAGCTTGGCAAAGATTCTTTGCATCCATCCTTTCAAAAGAACCAAACCTGCTAACACCTTGGCTTCAGACTTGAAACCTCTAGAACTGGAAAACAATATAGTTCTGTCATTTAAGCCACCCAGCTTGAGCTGCTTTGTTGTAGCACCCCTAACAAACTAATCTACTTCCTTTTCTTATTAGTTCTGAAAAACTACCCCAGAAACCCCATAGAACATGGGTCCCCAACCCCCAGGCCATGGACCACTGCTGGTCTGTTGCTTGCTAGGGACTGGGTCACACAGCAGGAAAGGGGAGGCAGTAAGAGTAAGCAAAGCTTCCTCTGTGTTTATAGCTCCTCCCCATCGCTGGCATTTCTGCCTGAGTTCTGCCTGCTGCCAGATCAGCAGTGGCATTAGATTCTCCTGTTTGTTGTTCAGTTGCTAAATCGTGTCTGACTCTTTGTAATCGCCATGGAGCACACCAGACCTCCCTGTCCTTCACAATTTCCTGGAGTTTGCTCAAACTCACATCCACTGAGTCGATGATGCCTTTCAACCATCTCATCCTCTGTCACCCCTTCTCCTCCTGCCCTCAATCTTTCCCAGCAACAGGGTCTTTCCCAATGAGTCAGCCCTTCACATCGGGTGGCCTAATATGGAGCTTCAGCTTCAGTATCAGTCCTTCCAATGAATATTCAGGATTGATTAGTCTCACAGGAGTGCAAACTCTACTGTGTACTGCACAGGTGAGGGATCTAGGTTCCAAGACCCTTATGTGAATCAGCGTGAAACCATTTCTCTCTCTCTGTCTTTGGAAAAACGGTCTTCCTGGAAACTAGTCCCTGGTGCCTAAAACATTGGGAACCACTGCCCTAAGAACCTTCCTCTCTATTGCATGTGATTGCATCATGAGTCCATGTTTAAATCAATTAGTGGGGAGGGGAAATTACATGATCTGATTAAACAGCTCATTATCCATCCCTGGGGCTGGATAAGGAGTTACCTTCCCTAGGCATATAGGACAATGGACTTCTGAAAAAGAAAAAAACGAGCTGCATCTACATGGCCCAGGACAGAGAATTGGCTCCTGAAGGGGTAATTACATCCACCAGGCACCAGGTACTGTGCAAGGTACTGGACCTTAAAGATAAATGAAGCAGAATCCTTGTTGCCAGCATTCTCAGAAAATATCACTGAGATTATCAAGAAACCAAGGAAGCAGCAAGAGAACTTGGAAAGATGCTTCTAAATCAAAGTCATTGGGAGAGTTTCAGAAAGGTGGGGACCCGTCAAGTGTAGTAGAAAGCACAGGGGACATGACGACAGGGAAGAAACATTGCATTTGGCAATAAAGGCTTCAAGAATAATTTCAGTGGCGATCTGATGCAGACAATGTGCCTACTTCAATAGACTGATAAACAGGAAATAAGCAATTAAGGTGGCATTAGTCAAGTCATTCCTACCAAGAAGTTGCAGGGCTTCCCTGGTAGCTCAGACGATACAGAATCCTCCTGCAATGCAGGAGACACAGGTTTGATCCATGGTCAGGAAGATCCCCTGGAGAATGGAATGGCCACCCACTCCAGTCTTCTTGCCTGGAAAATCCCAGGCCAGGATGGAGAAGCCTTGTGGGCTACAGTCCATGGGGTCGTGAACAGTTGGACATGAAACTGAGCGACTAACACTTTGACTTTGTAACAAGGATACACTTATGGTGAAAGAAATGCCCAAAAAGAAAGTGCACTTGGGAAGATGTTATTGCTGCCACTGCTGCTGCGGAGGTATTTGAAGTTTTGGCTTTACTATGCTTGGATCTTAGTTGCGGCACGTGGGATCTTTTGATCTTTTATTGTTTTGTGTTTTTTTTCTTTTTTAAGCTGTGGCATGTGAGATCTTCAGTTGCACTCTGTGGGTTATTTTAATTCCAGCGTGAGAACTCTTAGCTGCAACATGCAGGATCTAGTTCCCTGACCAGGAATCAAACCCCAGGTCTCCTGCAATGGGAGCAAGAAATCTTAGCCACTGGACCACCAGGGAAGTCCCTCAAGGTTTGCTTGTTTGTTTGTTTTTAAATGGGAGGTATGTTATAAGGTTCTTGGGGGAAAGAAAAGAAAGCACTTCTTCCCACTTCTTGCATTCATTTCTTTGTAAAAGGCACTCATTTAGAGCCAGAGTCCTGCCCTTTGCCACTTCTTTCTTGATTCCATGTTAATTGAGCTAGAATGCACTGTCCAAATAGCCATGCTTCTTCGTCAGTTTTTCCTTCCCTTTCCTCTTGAGAACACACCAAGCCATGCAAATCAGGAGTTTTCCAGTGTCCTTGTAGGTTCCTCACATACAGGACTTGCTCTGCTTCAGAACTGTCTGTGGCTCTGAAGGTCTACCTTTCTGCTGTACGTGTTGGCTTATAGGCTGACTTAACTCTCATAAGAAACTGTCTTCTGACAGTTTACTGATATGAAGCGACTGTTGGCCTCTGTCTTTCACTTTGCTTGCTTTCTTTGTTTCAAAAGTAAGTTAAGGACAAGAGGTTCACTTTCATGGGTTTTCTCATCCCATAAAGTTGTGTGTGTATCTGCGGTCATGCCCGACTCTGTGACCCCACAGACTGTAGCCCGCCAGGCTCCTCTGTCCATGGGATTTCCCAGGCAAGCATATTGGAGTGGGTTGTCACTGCCTTCTCCAAGAGATCTTCCCAACACAGGGATCAAACCCAAATCACCTGTGTCTGCAGCATTGGCAGGCAGAGTCTTTACCACTGAGCCACCTGAGAATCCCGTGAGGGTACTCATAGCTAAAGAGATTGAACATTACTCTAGAGACTTTCTTCTACAAAGAGCTTAGACAGAAATCCAGGTATCAAAACAAAACATCTAACATTACTATCCCCATCCTAGAAAATGGTAAAAATGGCCTTGAAAGTTCACAGTTTATGAAAAATATTCTCTCTACTCCTCAGTCCCCTTCCTTTTAAAGTGTACAATACAGATTTACAGTGCAGGCAGTTACTTCTATGTCTCCAACAGCTGCTGAATAAGTAATTCTTGTAATGTTTATAAATTCAGTTTATTTACTAATAGTACTGCTTCTATTTATCTGCATCTGTCTTCCCAATGGGCCTCCTAGGTGGTACAGTGATGAAGAATCCGTCTGCCAATGCAGGAGATGCAAGAGACTCAGGTTCTATCCCAGGGTCGGGAAGATCCTCTGGAGAAGGAAATGGAAACCCACTCCAGTTTTCTTGCCTGGAGAATCCCATGGACAGAGGAGCCTGGTGGGCTATAGTCCATGGGGTTGCAAAGAGTTGGACACGACTGAGCTGCTGAGCGCATACACATACACACACACACACACACACATCTTTTCCAATATTTCAAATCTGAAGAGGATCTTGGTTGTCTTAAACAGAATAATAGGTACTATATAAAGATATACTAAGGACTTCCCTGATGGTTCAGTGGTTAAGGCTCTGTGCTCCCAATGTAGGGGGCCCTACAAACCCTCGTCAGGAGACTAGATCCCACAAGCCACAAGTAAGGCCTGACAAGCCAAATAAACTTCAAAAAATATATAGACTAGAGGATTGATGGAAAAGATAAATTCATTAATGGCTTTAGATTTCCTGAAGAAAAACAACTATAATTAAGTATCATCAGCTTCTAACTCATGAAGTCATGAATGCAGGTTCTTTTTAAGAACTCACTCAAGTTGGGTTCTGCTGTTTACAGAATACACAAATATCTGCATGAGCATTTCTAAAATTCCAGCCTGGCCTCCAGCTTCTGGGCTTTGAGCACAGGCATTTATATTACTGGAATGACTGGAAACTACACATATTCCCAAAACAAATGGCTTTCCTAGGAAAATGTAGACTAACCCTAAGCAAGACTGAATCAAGACATTTCCATTTATCTCAGCTCACAGATCAATCTGAGTGTTCCAAGGAACATCTCTGTAACAGTGAGGACTTGATCATAGAAGCCGAGCTCTGTGAGTGATGTAGAATAAGGAGTTGCTGTAAGCGGTGAACCTCAAGCTATGTGGAAGCTGATAGAGGAGTCTGCAAATACGAAGATGAGTCTAAGCTGAGATAGATCAGCCAGTCCTGTGGTTGGAAAGGAAAGATGAATGTAGACAAAAGAAAAGGCAAGCTGGAACCCTTACAGATGAACTGGAATCCACGTGGAAAACAAGAACTCAAAAGTAACCCCTAAGGACAACCAGAAATCCACATCTTTCTATAAGCACCAGAAAACCTGGATTCTGTGGGTGACATGTAGCAAAGCTGGCAGTTTTTGCCCTGGAGCTGTAAGCACACTTGGTCAAGGACTTACACCAGCTGAAGGAGGAGATTCAGTGAGTGGCTGGAACTTGGGAGAAGCTCCAGACAAACAAGGTGAGTCAGCAGGTAAGAGATAATCTGCATGTGCTGCCTCAGTGCCTAATGCCTTGCATCAACCTTCAAAGAATGAAAAAAAAAAAAGAAAGAAAAATGCTATCTCCTAGAGTCTGTCATACAGAGTAAAGTAAGTCAGAAAGAGAAAAACAAATATTGTGTATTAACACATATATGTGGAATCTAGAAAAGTGATACAAATGAACCTATTTGCAGGACAGGAATAGAGACACAGATGCAGAGAATGGACATGTGCACGTGGAGGGGCAAGGAAGTGGGATGAATTGGGAGAGTAAGACTGACATATACATGACCACATGTAAAATCACTAGCTAGTGGGAAACTGCTATAAAGCACAGGAGCTCAAGCTCAACTCAGAGCTCTGGGATGAACTGAGGGCTGGGAGGGAGATCCAAGAGTAGGGGACACACACACACACACACACAGCTGATTCACTTGCTTGTACAGCAGACACTAACACAACATTGTAAAGAAACTATACCCCAATTTAAAAACAAATGCAGTCTCATATCTACCTTGCAAATCTTTCTTCTGACTGTTAAAGAAAGAGGATCATGGGGTAATTTTTGTTTCCATTACTATTGTTGCACAGCACATTACCTCGAAACGTAGTGTTGTGAAAGAAGGACGAATTATTTCCTTGTATGTCAATTTCATACAGAGATTTGGGAGGCACTTGGCTGCATATTTCTGACTTGGGATCTTTCCTGCAGTTACAGTAAAAGAGTGGCTAGATTTGGACGAGCAGGGAGCAGGAAGGCGGTGGTGGTGGGCGGATTGCAGGGCGCTGCAGTTTTAGGAGCACTCTGTGTGGTCTCTCCAGGGATGGGGAGTTTTGGTCTCATAACAGTTAGGCTGCTAACAACTTCTACCATGTTGAGTTGTCTGAAACAGTCCACCCAAATTCAAG
Organism: Bos grunniens; assembly: GCF_055505025.1. Classification (NCBI taxonomy): domain Eukaryota; kingdom Metazoa; phylum Chordata; class Mammalia; order Artiodactyla; family Bovidae; genus Bos; species Bos grunniens. The sequence goes on along the minus strand of NC_141185.1, from coordinate 51,986,117 downwards.
AGCGGGTGGCAAGAGGGTCCATCTCTTGATGGAGGAACACCAAGGTTCTAAAAGAGCACACGGGTGGGAGATGTTGTTGGCACACTGCTTTCTTTCACTGTGTTCAACTAAAAGACTCAAGCAGAAATCAGCTCCTGAGTTTTTCCACCTTGTTCATTCTCCATTAATATTTGAAGTCAGTTACTATACCAAACTTCAAGTTAAGGTAACTTCTGTTTTTACTTCTTAGCATAATTCTGATGGATCTCTAAGTGTGGTCATGATAACCCCTGCTAAAATTATTTTTCTTAATACTGAGACAATGCACATCTAGGGGCATGAGTCTTCAGGGACAAATGAAGCCCACATTAAAATTATTATACATGCTTTTAAGTCGTTATTGTTTTAACCTCTCTGGGCCTTGATTTTTCTCATCTGTGAAATGAAGGCTCTCTACTTGAATGACTTTATTTGATTGTCCATATCTACAATAAATAAGATCCTATTAAAACACTCTCCAAAAGATGAACTATTAACTATTTTCTTACCAGATGACAAAATCAGTTTTTAGGGCTTAGTGTGTTGTGCATTTACACATGATAAGTAAAGATTTAGATTAAGAAGTAAATATTAAGAAATATAGCTCCTTGAATCTCTTTCCAATCTTTTTAGATTTTCAGACATGTTTGGTTCTTTTTATCTAAAGCAAAGTAATATATGATTCAAAGATAAACCGATTTTAGAAATGGAGATGGATTACTAAAATATTTACTGTTCAAAAAAGAAAAGAAAGCTGTTATAATTCTCCTATATCTCTCTTCATTATAACCTTCCAGAATGTTTGCTCATATGGATTACAAATGATCTTGGGAAGAATGAAGCAGAGGGTTTTGATTAAGTGGTATGTTGAATAAACAATGCTGAGACATTTTAATGAGGTCAGATAAAAGAGCAGTGCTGAGAAGAAATATTTTAAAAATCACTTTGAGGATCTGTCCTTAAACTATTTCCTGGAGACTTGGACTTTATTTTCTCTTGTTGAGCCATTATCCAAAGACTTTAAAAACTCTCACTATTTTTGCTACCATGAATGATCCCATGATTCCTTAGCACATAGATTTTCATTGCTGGATTTCTGGAAATATTGAGGCTCATTCTAATGACATCCACATAAATAAACACTGTGTTCAAAGTCAATGGCATTTAGTCACTTTTTCACCCAAGTAAAAAAAAAACACAGTTAATAATATGCCTATAGCATTTTGTGGAGCAAGGCCAATTATTGTTTCTTGCTTATGATCGCGGCTGATAGCCACAGAATTACATGGTTTATAAAAGTTGATGAAAGATTTTAGAGACCAAGAAAAAGAGACTGGGGAGTGAATTGTACAGACCAAAGTTATAACCAATTATCAACTGCTGCTAAATTTGACATTCTTGGAAATGGAGTGAAGCATACAAGAGGAAGGATCCTGGTCTACAGGAAGCATGGCAACGAGGGAAAAAGGAATGAGAAGAAGATGGAAGGCAAAGCCAGTCAGTATGGTCACCAGCTATGATACTGGTGCTGTAGATTTAAGAAGTAGGCTAGTTTGCATTGATACAAAGCTCTAGGGTTAATCCATGGAGATTGGTGTAAGCAGAGTAAGCAGGAACTGAGGCAGGCAAGAGTGTCAGCTGGGACACTGACATACATCCTAAACCCACCCCCCAACCCGCAGTGATGACAACATTCAGTGGAGAGGAATATTGTAAGATTTCAAAATATAAATGCTTTATGGACTGAAGACAAAATACAGGGCATGAGCATAGTGTAGCTAGAGGCAATGGATCTCAAGGGACCAAGGGCTTTCTCCTTGGAGAAAGAGACAGAATGGTGGGGGCAAAGCATGAGAAGGCTAACTCCTGAGACACGTGGATCTTAGGAACATGAGCTTTTATGCTCAGGAGAGCCAGAGAGGTCTGACCTCTGAAAGAAGTGAGATGCAATGCGGATAGCAGGGTAGAGTGAATGTGCATGAAAGAGATGAGAATGCAAAGGAGTTTGGTTAACTCTTGGAGGAAATCTACAAAGGGGAAAAGAGAAAGGTTTAGCAAGATGGGTAATAGAAGAAACTTGGTTCTGAGGAATGGAACCTGGGAGCTGTACAGGGACGTTACCGTCCCTCAGCCAGAAACATAAAGGATGAAAATACATTGGCACTAGGACTTCCCTGGTGGCCCAGTGGTTAAGAATCAGCGGGTTCCATCCTTAGTCAGAAAACTAAGATCCCACGTGCTGCAGAGCAGCTAAGTCCTCACAGCGCAGCTGGAGAGCTGGCGCAGCACAACAACTGAGCCCACAGGCCACAGCTAGAGAGTCCATGTGTTGCAGGAAAAGACCCCACATGATGCCACCAAGACCCAACACAGCCAAATGAAGAAATAAACATTACAAAAGAAAATACGTTGACATGTCCCACAAAACACTCGCAGACCATTTGAGAAGACTGCCCTACCAGAACACCAAATGTAGCTATTGTTCCTCTTAAAGCAGTATGCCTACTTTGTACACATGTATATGTCCATACCTGGGGGAGGGTCTGGCAGCCCACTCCAATATTCTTGCCTGAAGAATCCCACGGACAGAGGAGCCTGGCAGGCTACAGTCCATAGGGTTGCAAAGAGCTGGACACGACTGAAACGATTTAGCACACATGCATATGTCCATAAAGGCTTCCCAGGTGGCTCAGTGGTAAAGAATCAGCCTGCCAATGCAGGAGACGTGGGTTTGATCCCTGAGTCAGAAAGATCCTCTGGAGTAGGAACTGGCATCCCACTCCAGTATTCTTGCCTGGGAAATCCCATGGACAGAGGAGCCTGGCGGGCTACAGTCCATGGGGTTGCAAAGAGTCAGACACAGTTTAGTGACTAAGCATGAGCTCGATAGGTCCATATAGCAATAATACACACTTACATTTCTAAAATTTGTTTGCTACTTATTCAGAAATAAATCTTATCTTCCCATATAAGTGGTAAGGTACTAAAAAAGGGACTGTGTTGTGTATCAGCCTTATTACCATTGGCTGATGTCAAACTTAGACGGATCAATTAAATTAAGATTACTTGAGAATACTCACTCACCCTTTTTTTTCATTTGCTGAAAAGAAAATTAATATCTTTTCTCATCTGAGACTCCTACGTCTCAGAATCTGTCAGTGTGGCCCAAGATGTTGATAAATGAAGCTGAGGAGAGCCCAGACATGGCTTAGAAATGACCCATGTCTCTTTCATTTTAACTTGCTGCCCTTTCATTCCTGATCTCAGATGGAGGTCTGCTGATAAAGCTTCTGCTTCCACACCATAGCTGCTGCTGTCAGCCTATGATGTCCCAAAAGGTTGACTCTTCCTACTTCCCTCTACATTTCACCACACCAGCCCTCTGGACCCTGAAAATGCCATAAAGCAAAATTCTGGCATGAATCCAGAAAAGGCTTGTCTTTTACTTCCAATAGACCTCAGAAGCCAGACAAGGAGAATGAGTCAACCTGGGGGTGCTTCTTAGCCAATCTATTAGAGTCATTGTGATTCAGGTTCATATTTGTAGATTATTCTGATGGGAAGTCCAGTGTCACAGAAGGGACCCCATCTTTAACATCACTTACTGGTTAAAATTGTGGAAGACAATTCTGAACCCACCCCCTAAGAAAGGTGATAATAATCAGGGCAAGTGGATTTATTCATAGAAGGCTATTGTTCTATCTCTGCTGTGTAAGATAATTACATTAGACACTGCTTCCTACTGAGAAAAGAGAATGACTTGAAGAAAGGCCTTTTGCTCCACTCAAATCTCTAAATTCATAAGTTAAACCTGTTCCTCTCATTTTTATCTTCAGGGCATATCTCTAGCAAGAGTGGTGTTTATAAATTTTATATATATCCCTGGAGCCCTAAAGATATATTCTTTTCAATCCATCAGACAGTCATATAGACTGAATCTCAAATAAGGCACTTTGATTTATTTGTTTTCCATTTTGCATCAAAGCACACGCAACATGACAATGCTTCTATGACTACTGTATCATATGGAATTTTTATTTCCTGGTCACGCTCAGCCGATGAGCCATATGGCACCGATGTATTGGAAAGAGTCTAAGCAAGTGTTTCCAAATACAAATTATTATTCATATTTCTCTAAATTATGCAAATGATACTATTCATTTTCCTACCTAATCCTCTCTGGAGATGCTCCAAGGTTTGAAATGAAAGAAATTCTTCTTTCAGATATATGTAATCCACATTAATTGCTTTTGACAGCAAAGGGTGGGGTGGTTAGATATTGCAGTAGTTAATACTTTAATCATATCACTTCTGCAACAAACTCAGCACGGGGAAGCCCAGAACTTGGAAAAACAACCATGCCAGTGCGTCTTCACTGTAGAATCAAAATGCAGGCAGCTCAGTCTTCTCAGTTGCATTTTAATGTAAGTGAACTTATGGCAGCGGAAAGAGAAAAAAGGATCAGAAGGGAGGAAGAGGTGAAAAAAATAAAAGGACCTATCTAACGTCTTTGGGGACAGAAACACTAATCTTGCCATTTAGTAGCTTCCTAAGAATTAAAGGTCAATTTCTTGAGAATGACAATGAGATTTTCAATAGACTAACCTGCCCTCCCTCTACACTGGCTCCTGTTACCTACAGCAGTCTTACCCTCTCCATTCTCCACATTCTGGCTCCTCATCCCTACCTCTGCTTTTGCTTTTAATATTCCCTCTCTTCATCTTTCAAGACTTAGCTCAAATGTCACCAGGTCTGTGGATTTTTTTTCTTCCTTCCCCAGCTAGAAATTATCCATTTATTCTCTGTAGTGTCATAACATATGCAACCTCTGCCATAGCGTTTATCTAGACAGACCCTGTGATTTAGTCATTGGTATGCATGCCTTACTTTCCTGAGGTTTATGTCTAGACATCAGGGGAAAGAAAATAAAAACCACTCTTTGACAAAAACAAAAACAAAAATTAAAAAAATACTGCTTAGCACAGGTACACGGTCGGTACATTTTTTTATTTTTTAAATTGGAGGATAATTGCTTTATGATGTTGTGTTTGTTTCTGGCATACAACAACATAGATTTCAGCCATAAGTATACATATATCCCCTCCCTCTTGAGCCTCCCTTCCACCCTTCCCACCCAACTCCTCTAGGTCATCACAGAGCAACCAGACTGAGCTCCCCATGCTCTATAGGAGCTTCCCACTAGCTGTCTATTTCACACATGGTGGTGTGTATATGTCAAGGCTACTCTCTTAATTCATCCCACCCTTTCCTTTCCTCACTGTGTCTACATATCCATTCTCTACGTCCATGTCTCTATTCCTGCCCTGCAAATAGGTTCAACGTACCACTTTTCTAGATTCCATATATATGCATTAATATACCGTATCTGTTTTTCCCTTTCTGACTTATTTTTCTCTGTATAACAGTCTCTTGGTTCATTCACCTCAGTTCAACTGACTCAAATTTGTTCCTCTTAATGGCTGAGTAATATTCCATTCTCTATATATGTAAAGGATTAATCTCCAAAATATACAGGTGGATGCATATTTTTAAATCAGTGGATGCACCAGTGAGTGGATGGATAAGTATCTAGTCTGATAAATTGTAAACTCCAAGAAGGAGGGACCGTGTAATCAAAGTATAGGTGGAATTTTCCAAACTCTCAGCCCATTAAAAAAAAAAAATCTAGCAAAGTATCTTATTGATGATACAGCTTAATTAATATAAGAGGGAATTACATTGAACTGAGATGGCCATAATGGGTGTTTGTGATGAATCAGATATGATAGGTAGTTACAACTAGGGACTTTAGACTTTATGGCTCTGAGTTTAAGAAAAGTGAGACGTATCAAGTTCTTCTAAAAAAAATTATCCAGCTATAGTAGACCTAAGAGAAAAATCTTGTCTATTAAAATACCTATATTTTAATTCAGCAGTTATTTTATGAAATGTGAAATTATTCTCCCAACAAAATGAGTGGTACAGGTTAAAAAAAAAAGCAGTCATGAATTTTACTTAAACTATTCACAAATTTTAAAAAATCAATTACAATGCAGTTAGAAAAAATGAAACACTTTTTCAGTCCCTAAGCTAAATTCAGGCTGTCAACAATTTCTTTTCATTTCTACCAATGATGGTGAGATATCACAAACCTGTAGGTAAAGCCCATTATATGAAAGTAGTAAATGAATCTCCCAAATGGGTTGCCATACTTTCAGTTGGATCTATTCAAAAGTCAGTGTGAATACTGAAAGAGTGTCTTGACAAATGCTACAATAAAGCAGCACAATAGGTCAGAAGGTAAAAGGTTCTTCTCATGGCCATGAAATATTAACTACCTTAGCATCTCGTATGCCCTCTCACCCTTTATGCACATTATGACAACCTGAAACTCAAAAGTAAAAAATTAGCTTTCAATCCTAGAGCCTATCAAAATTCCCTCCCACTCAATGCATGAAAGTCTATTTCTTATTGACTCATTTTAACAACTCAATTCAGTTCAGTCGCTCAGTCATGTCCAACTCTTTGCGACCCCATGAATCGCAGCACACCAGGCCTCCCTGTCCATCACCAACACCCGAAGTTCACTCAAACTCACATCCATTGAGTCCGTGATGCCATCCAGCCATTTCATGCTCTGTCATCCACTTCTCCTCCTGCCCCCAATCCCTCCCAGCATCAGAGTCTTTTCCAGTGAGTCAACTCTTCACATGAGGTGGCCAAAGTACTGGAGTTTCAGCTTTAGCATCAGTCCTTCCAAAGAACACCCAGGACTGATCTCCTTTACAATGGACTGGTTGGATCTCCTTGCTGTCCAAGGGACTCTCAAGAGTCTTCTCCAACACCACAGTTCAAAAGCATCAATTCTTCAGCACTCAGCTTTCTTCACAGTCCAACTCTCACATCCATACATGACCACAGGAAAAACCATAGCCTTGACTAGATGAACCTTTGTTGGCAAAGTAATGTCTCTGCTCTTAAATATGCTATCTAGGTTGGTCATAACTTTCCTTCCAAGGAGTAAGCGTCTTTTAATTTCATGGCTGCAATCACCATCTGCAGTGATTTTGGAGCCCAGAAAAATAAAGTCTGACACTGTTTCCACTGTTTCCCCATCTATTTGCCATGAAGTGATGGGACAAGATGCCATGATCTTCGTTTTCTGAATGTTGAGCTTTAAACCAACTTTTTCACTCTCTACTTTCACTTTCATCAAGAGGCTTTTTAGTTCCTCTTCACTTTCTGCCGTAAGGGTGGTGTCATCTGCATATCTGAGGTTATTGATATTTCTCCCGGCAATCTTGATTCCAGCTTGATCCACAAGTCATTGTGTCATTATGTTTAACATTTTCTAGGTGGTGGAACCACAGTGCAGGCCAAAGGACCTCTCTGAAGTCCATCGACAGAGAAAGAAATGACAACCCACTCCAGTATTCTTGCCTGGGAAATCCCATCGATACAGGAGCCTGGCGGCTACCCTCCATGTGGTCGCACAGTCAGACATAACTGAGTTACTGAGCATGCACACACGCACACAAGAAGTCCATCAAAAAGTCGCATCTCAGAACGTTTGGCTGTTTCTTTGACACATCACTTTGACCAATCCCTCTCCCCTGATTTCTGTGACAGCCTGGCCTTGGTGGATTCAACCTTAGCTGATCTGGATATGCAAGGCTAATCAGAAAACTCAGAAATTGTCCACTTCCCCTGTATTCATGACCTCCCTGAGTAAAGAGAGTTCACAAGACCCTCCAGCTCTCTTTGCAGAGTATCAAAGTTATACCCATCTGTCCACCTTTCCTGGAGTTCTGGGAAGATGAGTGGGATAACAACAGTCAAACAGTCAGAGATGTTTGAGAGTAAAGAAAAGTAATTTTTAAAATGCTGTGATTTTATGGTTACTTTGCATATGTTAATTACACACATAACTTCCAGAACGCAAAAAGAGAAAACAAAAAGTGTCCGTCGTAATGAAAGAAACATGAAAAAGTTTAGGTCTGTGGCTGAGACAAGTCCCATCACCCCAACGTGAAGGACGTGTTGGCTTTGTTCACCTCCCTAATGGGTAAGGCTGAGTCAAGGGTTATTTTTCTCTGGTCATTAAGATAACCGATGCTTCAAAGACCATTTAATCAATGTGTTGCCTCATGCTAGCTTGGAATTAAATTCTAAACCTGAAAGAAGATATTTCCAAAAGGACTCATCTGCCCTCTGTGAATTAGTATTCCTTTAGTGCAGGAACTTATTATATCATCTTTTTCTGAAACTTAAGTCATTCTTGTACCATTTTCCAATTTTTGTCATGTTTATAGTACCACCTGAAATGTAAATTACTTAAAATATCTCTTTGAATTCCAAGTACTATGGCTTACAGAAGAAGTTCTGATATGCTGGTTATAATTGCATAAATAATAAAACAGAAACTTTACTGTAAAAATTAAAAAGTGCAACTAGTATTATTTTACAAAACACGAGAATTATACATGCCATATTCTGAGGAATATTATTTGAATATATTATTGAAAACCAAACTACTCAAAAAGCAGCTCTGAATTTGTGCTGGCATTACATTCACCTGAAACCTGTGTCTAAGATACATTTATTGAGCATATGATGTTCTAAAAATATTAACACATTAAATAAACAAATGCATAATCATTAACTCTTATATTTTATTCTTTCTTTTTACCTGTCCTAAAAGATACAGTAATTTTTCTCTTTTTTGTTTCATTTATTTATTTTAATTGGAGGCTAATTACTTTACAATATTGTGGTGGTTTTTGCCATACATTCACATGAATTAGCCATGAGTGTACAGGTTGATCATTTTGCCAAACGCTTGTTAATCTCTTTTCCAAAATAGATTTATATGAACCATTAGCAAATTTTGACTTAGGTTTTAACAATACCAGATGCCATTCTATCTGGAAAATGTGAAGAGAAAAGTAGTTGTCTTTATTTATTAATTCTTTCACCTTAAGAAAAAAAAAAGTTGAAAGTAAAGAGCACAAATTTGGGAGTTTAGAGATTCGGCTTCTAGGTATAGCTATGACTTTGTGTTCTGGTGTTTTTGTAAGTTATTTGTTGACCTCCAATTTACCAATCTGCAAAATCATGCTCTTAAACTAAATATGATCCCTAAGGTCTTTTTCAGCTCTATTTCTTTGGGGCCATAATTAATTCATCCCGAGGAGCTAATGCAAAGAAATATTAAAGGCTGGTCCCATAAGCTTCTTCAAATGTGTTTCATAGGTACTATGTAAATTAAATTCCAATTTTCTTTTTTGGGTATATAATATTAATATTGTATTTGGGAAATGCATACTCCCATAATAATATAATGAATAAATAAATTATATATATGTGTGTGTGTGTGTGTGTGTTTTACCATAGACCAATCTTGAGGTTTAACTTTGAGAAAAATAGCTGCCTCATCCATCTACTGGACAGACACATTGGGAATTTATATACAAGGACAATCAGTGTGGTTTTTTAAAGTTCCCTGGAGGGTAAACTAAACCTAGAATGCACACATCCCCTGCCAGAGAAATTCCACCCAAAGGTGAGTGAGCTAAAGCAATTCTAGGAGCAGCGAACTCTAGGGGGATTCACATTCATTCTTTGTAATGTTTTCCCATTTGTTGCTATCTTTTAATTTTGATTGTATTTACTTATATGCAGACTTCTGAATTATTTTCACAGTCAAATGTTTTCTTTTTGTTTGTTTCTTCCATTCCTTGAAAGCCTAGAGAATTTCCTCTAGAAAACTGATAAATATTAATTGCTGTATTATTCTAATTTTTCTCAATATATTCTCAACCCAATACATTCATTTTTTTCATTTGCTCATGGAGATGAGCAGGGATGTCTTTCAAGGCTCTTTGGCGCTCAATGACACTTTCATCTAGAGTGAAGTTTTCTTCTAGTACCCCTTAAGACTCTGAACATATAAGGATGGATTCCTACTCTTGTGTTAGCAAGTGCTGCTGCTGCTGCTAAGTCGCTTCAGTCGTGTCCGACTCTGTGTGACCCCATAGATGGCAGCCCACCAGGCTCCCCCATCCCTGGGATTCTCCAGGCAAGAACACTGGAGTGGGTTGCCATTTCCTTCTCCAACGCATGAAAGTGAAAAGTGAAAGTGAAGTCACTCAGTCATGTCCGACCCTCAGTGACCCCATGGACTGCAGCCTTCCAGACTCCTCCGTCCATGGGATTTTTCCAGGCAAGAGTACTGGAGTAGGGTGCCATTGCCTTCTCCATTAGCAAGTGCTAGAGGGAATTATTGTGAGTAACATTATTTTTCCCATTATACATGGTAATTAGAAAAAACTATAAAAATACACAAAAGAGTGATAGTAGGGGAAAAGAAAAACTGGCAATCAAAGCCCCTCAACTATAAACCAATCCATGAGATACTGTATTGCTGTATTTCTACATAAAGATACTGGCTTTTCTTTGCCGCTTTGGAGGGATAGAGGGTTAAATTTAATCATGACTATATATGATTTTGTTTTCTGTATTTCCTACAAAATGATTTGTATTATTATAAGTTATTTGCATGTGTTTTTAACATAGCCACATAATATTTCACTGGGTAAGTGAATCACAATTAACCTGATATTATCCATTTTTATTTTTTTAATTAATTAATTTATTTTTTTACTTTACAATATTGTATTGGTTTTGCCATACATTGACATGAATCCACCATGGGTGTACATCTGTTCCCCATCCTGAACCCTCCTCCCACCTCCCTCCCCATCCCATCCCTCTGGGTCATCCCAGTGCACCAGCCCTGAGCATACTGTACCATGCATCAAACCTGGACTGGAGATTCGTTTCACATATGATAGTTTATAAGTATCAATGCCATTCTCCCATATCATCCCACCCTCGCCCTCTCCCACAGAGTCCAAAAGACTGTTCTATACATCTGTGTCTCTTTTGCTGTCTTGCATACAGGGTTATCGTTACCATCTTTAAATTCCATATATATGCGTTAGTATATTGTATTGGTGTTTTTCTTTCTGGCTTACTTCACTCTGTATAATAGGCTCCAGTTTCATCCACCTCATTAGAACTGATTCAAATGTATTCTTTTTAATGGCTGAGTAATATTCCATCGTGTATATGTACCACAGCTTTCTTATCCATTCATCTGCTGAAGGACATCTAGGTTGCTTCCATGTCCTGGCTATTATAAACAGTGCTGCGATGAACATTGGGGTACACGTGTCTCTTTCAATTCTGGTTTCCTCAGTGTGTATGCCCAGCAGTGGGATTGCTGGGTCATATGGCAGTTCTAGTTCCAGCTTTTAAAGGAATCTCCACACTGTTCTCCATAGTGGCTGTACTAGTTTGCATTCCCACCAACAGTGTAAGAGGGTTCCCTTTTCTCCACACCCTCTCCAGCATTTATTGCTTGTAGACTTTTGGATCGCAGCCATTCTGACTGGCGTGAAATGGTACCTCATTGCAGTTTTGGTTTGCATTTCTCTAATAATGAGTGATGTTGAACATCTTTTCATATGTTTGTTAGCCATCTGTACGTCTTCTTTGGAGAAATGTTTGTTTAGTTCTTTGGCCCACTTTTTGATTGCATCGTTTATTTTTCTGGAATTGAGCTGCAGGAGTTGCTTGAATATTTTTGAGATTAATTCTTTGTCTGTTGCTTCATTTGCTATTATTTTCTCCCATTCTGAAGGCTGTCTTTTCACCTTGCTTATAGTTTCCTTTATTGTGAAGAAGCTTTTAATTAGTTCCCATTTGTTTATTTTTGCTTTTATTTCCAATATTCTGGGAGGTGGGTCATAGAGGATCCTGCTGTGGTTTATGTTGGAGAGTATTTTGCCTATGTTTTCCTCTAGGAGTTTTATAGTTTCTGGTCTTACATTTAGATCTTTAATCCATTTTGAGTTTATTTTTGGACTCTTAGCTTGTTTCCAAGTTTTTACGCTATTGCAATGAATATATGTGAAAAATAAGTGTTAGTCACTCAGTCGTGTCTGACTCTTTGAGACACCAAGGACTATAGCCCACTAGGTTCCTCTGTCCATAGAATTCTCCAGGCAAGAATACTGGAGTGGGTTGCCATTCCCTTCTCCAGGGGATCTTCCTGACCCAGGGATGAAACCCAATTATAAATATTTATTGCAATGAATATAGTTTCTCTTGCAAATTTGAGTTTTATTTCTTATTATTAACTTCAGTATTTTTCATTCCTTTTTTCTATTTTTTGTTGTTGTTGTTAGAGTCATTTTCCAGAAGTAGAATTATTAGGTCAGTAGATCTGATCATTTTTACATCTCTTAGTAAATATTATTAAATGTCATCCTATGCAGGCTTGTATTCTATAAATTCACCCTCCCATAGGTACAATATAGGCCCCTTTCCTCTTTCAGAGGGTATTGACATTTTTTTTAATTTATGTTTTTTTTTAAAATTCTTTAAGAAAATTGAAGTGGAATCTTCCTTTCAGTTTGCATTTTTTGTTTATAAATTGAATATTTTGCATATAATGCATATTGAATTTACCTCTTCTGTGAATTAACTGATACCAACTTTTGCCTATTTAGTTATAGGATGTCTCATTTTTATAAGTTAGTATCATCTTTTTATATATAAAACATTCACTCTTTCTGTAATACATCCTGGGAATATTTTCCCCAGGTTGCTTTTTATTCTTTATTTTATAATTATTTGCTTATATCTTTGTAGTCATATCTTTGTGAGTTCTTTAACTACTTGAAAGCTAAAAACTCTCCTCTAGAGAGCTAATAAATATGAATTTCCATTTTCTCTATTTTTCTAATACTTGATCGTGTATTTTTAAATTCCTCACTCCCCAACAAGGACAAAGCCTGGGCTGAAATATGTAAAAGTGCTCTAGAGGGAAAGAGCAGCTGTTGTCTAGAAGATGTAAGCATCGGTGTCTGAGGTGTCCTTCGGTATTTTGGTTGTCTCTGAATTGTTAAGCTTGGGCATTTTGACATCAGTCTAGAGACTGCTGCAAAGGTACTACTGCTTTCCTTATCCAGAGCTCTTCATCCTGCCATAAGGGGATAAGAAATGGAAGGAGGAGGTAAGAGCATTGCCTCATGTCACCAGCCCTACATATTATAGGCAGTTCCTTCTGTACAGTGGTGACCAAGTGGCATGGCAGTCCTCGTTTTTGGAAAATGTAGAACACGGCCATAAAACCCTGTGTAATGAGTCTGCTTAAGTATCAAACACAAGGAAGACTCTAAGTGACAGCTTTTATGTTATAAGGAAAGAAGTTTACTCTGTATCACTCTATAAAATATAGCCAAATCAATTTTACTTTAAGGCATTTTGAAGTGCTTTATAATAGACTTTTCTCTAATTGGGCCAACCGTAATTAGCCAAATAATCCATCTTCTGAATGGTCAGTTTTAATAACATTAGAATCAATGCAATCACTCATGGGTGACAGAGGAGATTTGTTTAGAATTCATTTAACAGAATACCCTGGGTCCTTTCTTTGTGCCTTGCACTGAGCATTTGTCTTGAACCAGACCCCTTCTAGGGATTAAGAATTCAAAATATAAGTAGCACACTGATCTTGATTCCTAGGACAGTGATTCTTGGACATGGATTGAAGTATGTATTACTGGATTCTACAGATCCTCTAAATCAGGGTGGGGTCTATATAATATGTGTTGCAAATTTCCCATGATAATATTGATGATCCACCAGAAAGCAGGGCCACTCTTTGAGCTCAGAGAGCAGTGGATCTCTGTTCCTCCAGATCTTAATAGGTAATAGGAAAATTTTCCATTAATTGGGTCATTCATATAAAACCAGGAACTTTACATACAGATTCTCACAGTCCTCATGTCTGTGTCTATCTGTATGTGCTGGCTCAGTTATATTTGACTCTTTGCAATGTCACGGACTGTAGCCCACCAGGCTCCTCTGCCCATGGAATTTCCCAGGCAAGAATACTGGAGTGGGTTGCCACTTCCTATCCCAGGGGATCTTTCTGAACCAGGGATTGAACCAGCGTCTCCTGCATAGACAGGTTGGTTCTTTAAAACTAGCACCACCTAGGAAGCACCTCCCATCCTCATTTCATATCTGAAACTCAATCAATGCTGTCCTTATTTTATAGAGAAACTATGTGTATAAAACAGATAACGGAGTGCATGCTCGGTCACTCAGTCGTGTCTGACTTTCTGAGACCTCCTGGACCATAGCCCACCAGGCTCCTCTGTCCATATAGTGCTCCAGGCAACAATACTGGAGTGAGTTGCCATTTCCTTTTCCAGGGGATCTTCCCAACCCAGGGATCAAACCCATGTCTGTCATGTCTCCTGCATTGGCAGGCGAATTCTTTACCACTGTGCCATCTGGGAAACCCATAAAATAATGAGAACCTACTCTACAGCTCAGGGAATTCTACTCAGTGTTCTGTGGTGACCTGAATGGTAATGAAATCCAAAATAGGAGGATATATGCATGGCTGATTCACTTTGCTGTAGAAACCCAACATTGTAATGCAACTATACTCCAATTAATCTTTTAAATAAATTAAATTACATTTAAAAAAGAAACTGATCTTAAGAATTTGCTAAGGTAAGGCATTTATAGTCCATAGGCTTGTGATTCTAACTCAGAGCTTTCTGACATTAAAGTCCACATAGAAGAAAAAAAATGTTTAATTGGGTGGACATTCTTGACAATTAAATCAGGAAGTTTAAGTACTTTGGTCAATGAACTGCATTATTTGAAAAACAACCGTACCAGAGGGTGATGACTATAAGACAGTGGTGAGTCTGTGTCTCCATACTCTTTTGTTGAAGTTTTTCAGTTTGGGACTCCCCTGGTGGCTCAGATGGTAAAGAATCTGCCTGCAATGTGGGAGACCCAGGGTTTGATCTCTGTGTTGGGAAGATCCCCTGGAGACAGGAATGGCAACCCACTCCAGTATTCTTGCCTAGAGAATTCCAAGGACAGAGGAGCCTGGCAGGCTACAGTCCATGGGGCTATAAAGGGTCAGACACGACTGAGCAACTAACACTTTTACTTTCAGTTGTATTTGTGTTGAAATTTTATAGACCATTATGTCCTTCTAGGCTGAGAGTATTCTTGTTGTTCCAACTACATGCAGAACTGTAGGCTATATTTGCTTTCTTGATTGGTCCTGCAGGAAACTTGCAGGGAACAAAGGAAATGCAACTATTTTTCATCCACACCTATTTTTAAAAGGAAATGATGCCGTATTCCCTTCAGCAAGGAAACGGGCACATGAAAAAGTGCCGTTGGGTAGCCAATACTTCATTGTCAGCAGCATAAAGCCCCATGACTTACACCCAGTTGAAAAGAGATCCATCTCTCTCCTCTTTTATAGAACAAAAGGTATGGAGCCATGCTTCCTCCCAATGGACACCATCACTAGATATGTCTTTATCTTTACATAAAATGTTTCTCATAATGAGATTTATCCTCAGTGTGGACATGATCTGCTTTTTCTAAAAACTGTTTCGAATATCAGCCTAGGCATGGAATGTATAAGCCAAGTATTAATGCATCAACTTCATGTTTCATATGAAAAACTGAAGTTCTGAGAGCTTTAGCTCTCAGGAAAAGTACAATAGTACAATCGCAAATCATCGACAAATTCTACTGAGCAACGGTTATATGTAAGACACCTAACTATCTGCTGTGAGAGATACAGAAAACAGATATAATCTCTGATCTCTAAGAACTGACACCGGTGTTGGAAAAAAGACATGCTTCTCTGAAGAAATGACAAATATTCAATGCTAAGCCACTGTTTTTCAAAACCAAATCGTATTCTACTCCTTCTAAAAAAACTGTCCAAAGATTCTTTAATTTTTACATAAAATGCTATGTGGTAATACTTATATTGTCTAAATGTGTGCAAACCTAAAATTATATCCAAATATTTGATGCTTACTGCACTGATACAACTATAACACCAAATCAAATTTAGCAATTGAGCCCCAACAAAACTACAAAACCAGTAACATAAAATCAACGATGCTAATTTACTAAGATGGATGGTGTTACCGTCTTGTAACTAAATTTCTACTTTGAATGTGAATATAGTACTGAGGGCAACTGTGTAAGTTCTTTTCAATCCTTTCTGCCATATCATTGGGCCAAACAATCATTCATGCCCCCTCAGTCTTTTTTTTTTAAGTATAATAGCTTTGGGGCTTCCCTGGTGGCTCAGTGGTAAAGAATCTGCCTGCAGTGCAGGAGCCTTAGGAGATGTGGGTTCAGTCTGTGGGTCAAGGAAATCCCCTGGAGAAGGAAATGGCAACCCACTCCAGTATTCTTGCCTGGATAACTCCATGGACAGAGGAGACTGGCGGGCTACAGGCCACAGGGTCACAAAGGATCAGACACGTCTGAGCACACATGCATATATAACTGCTTTACAATGTTGTGTTAGCTTCTGCTGTACAATGAATTGAATCAGCTGTATGTATACATGTACTCCCTCCCTCTTGAGCCTCCCTTCCATACTCGCCCATTCTGCACCTCTAGAGCACTGGCTTCTCACCAGCTGTTGGCATCTCTTTTACACATGGCAGTATATATATGTCAATGCCACTCTCCCAATTCATCCCACCCTTTCTTTCTCCCCTACCCGCATCATGTCCACAAGCTCCTCCTCTACAACTGCATCTCTATTTGTAGCTATGTGGATGAACCTAGAGTCTGTCATACAGAGTGAAGTAAGTCAGAAAGAGAAAACAAATACGTATATTAACGCATATACATGGAATCCAAAAAAAAAAAAATGGTGCAGATGAACCTATTTGCAGGGCAGGAATAGAGTCCCCCTTTGTTTGTTTTCTGCAGGAAAGCCATCTTTCTCAAAGCATATCCTGCTGCTACTGCTGCTAAGTTGCTTCAGTCATGTCCAACTATGTGCGATCCCATAGACAGCAGCCCACCAGGCTCTGCCATCCCTGGGATTCTCCAGGCAAGAACACTGGAGTGGGTCGCCATTTCCTTCTCCAACGCATGAAAGTGAAAAGGGAAAGTGAAGTCACTCAGTCGAGTCCGACTCTTCACGACCCCATGGAGTGCAGCCCACCAGGCTCCTCCATCCACTGGATTTTCCAGGCAAGAGTACTGGAGTGGGATGCCATTGCCTTCTCCACAAAGCATATCCTAGCATGTCCTAAATTATTTAGCTTCCACTTATCATGAGCCTATGATTTACCTATTGAGTCCACCTCTGCCCTAGTATTCTTAGGGAACTCCTGATGCCAACGTGATCAAAAAATCACATTCATACTCACTTGCACAAGAAAATTATAGGGCATTAGTCATTTTCTGGTCATCCAGATGATGTTATTAATTTTTTAGATAATCTTCAGAGTAAAAACGTTCAAACTCCACCCTCTTCTGCCAAACAAACATAGAACAATAAAACAAACTCAAAAACTTGGGAAAACACGTCATCGGACACTTGGGATATGCACATATTCATTCTGAGAGTTGCTCAACAGCAATTCAGGACCCGCTGTCCAGAAAGGAAAGCAGAGCGAGAGAACTTCCCACAGCAGGATCAAGAAGGCGAATTCTGATCTGACTTTCCAGCAGGCAGTGGGACTTTGTTACATAGACCTAAGAAGGGAGAGCCTCCCAGGCTAAAGAAAAGCAGAGAGACTGCAATTTTCAGATATGCTTAGGATGGTGAGCAGAGCAGTCAACTGGTGTATTCTAAAAGGGACACGTGGTTGTTATTTAGGTGCTCAGTCCTGTCTCACTCTTTGTGACCTTGTGGACTGCAGCCTGCCAGGCTCCTCTGTCCATGGGATTCTCCAGGCAAGAACACTGGAGTGGGCTGCCATTTCTTCCTCCAGGGGATTTTCTGTACCCAGGGATTGAACCTGTATCTTCTGCATTGCAGGTGGATTCTTTACCACTGAGCTACACGGGAAGCCCCCAAAGAGGACAAAGGGGATGAGATTTGTTTCAAAAGCCAAGGTGCCCCTGAAGTGTGGTAATGCTAAGTAACACTGAGACAGAAACATAAACAGGGTTGGCGAATATGGATTTAAAGTATTTTAATCCCTAGTAATGAAGAATGTCAGCTTAACTTTTTAACAACATGAAATCAAAACCCACTGGTACCATCTAGCTGGGGAAAGAGTGTTTGTTGCTAATTTGGGTAGAAAGCAGAGGCGGCATATATCTTTCTTTGTTTATACTACCGTTTATAACTCCCTAATCTACAGAAATTTTTATTTTTCCCTTAGAGTTAACCCCCCCCATTGATTTCTGAGATACAATTTTCAATAAATTCTAATATTTGAATTTGGGCTTCCCTGGTGACTCAGCAGTAAAGAATTTGCCTGCAATGCAGGAGATGCAGGGTTAATCCCAGGATGGGGAAGATTCCCTGAAGGAGGAAATAGCTACCCAGTCCAATATTCTTGCCTGGAAATCCCATGGACAGAGGAGCCTGTTGGGTCCCAAAGGGTAGGACGCAACTCAGCAGGGCACATGCATTCATGCATGCACACACACACACACTACTTTGATTTACTAGCTGTTTTCTGTTTTCCTCAATATGCTTTAGGCATCAAGGGAGTGGCACAAAGCCCTGTTAAGTGTTAATGGGCATTTAATTGGACATATACCACCTCTTCCTAACGTTATTTTGTACTTTGCTGACTTCATGCGTGTACTAGGATTCTGAGAGAGACCTCTCTGTTCCTGGACCAGCATACAAAGCTATGACACAAAAAGTATTCCAGTTTCTACAATGAGATTCAGACACTTAGGGGACAAAAATCCTTTCCAAGACTTTATAGTCTCTAGTCTGTGTGTGTGTGTGTGTGAGTGTGTGTGTGTGTGTGTGTGTACAAGTGTTGGGGAAGGAGACAAATTGCTCTGCTCTGTCAGTATAATTGAGCCACCATCCCCGCCCAAGTCTATGTAAATTAAAGTCTAGAGATAAGAATGTCATAAAGAGTAAAGTGAAGTGAAGAAAGAGAAAAATTAATATTGTATATAATATATTATGTGGAACCTAGAAAAATGGTATAGATGAACTTATTTGAAAGCAGAAATGAGAGAAATAGAGACACAGGCATGGACACCAAGTGGGAAAGTGGGAGGTAGGATGGGTTGGGAGATTGGGATTGACATATATATACTACTATATACAAAATAGAGAATGGATGAAAATCGACTGTAATCAATAAATATGAATAAAGTCCAAGGACGGGGAGGTAATGGTTGAGAATTGAAGAACTTTCAGAGATGTGATATTGAGCTGGGAGAGTAAGTATTCACATTCTCCTGGCTTCCATGGGGAGAGTGAAAGTTTTTGTAAGAGGATCTTCAGGAGGGCGCTTTGTGGTAATTCTAAGGTCAGTGCTGCAGGAAAGGGAAGATGTCATCTTATTTGTGTACTAGGGTATCTGCTTTTGTGGTGAACCTGCTGTTTTTTGTTTTGTTTTGTTTCCTTTCTCAAACTATTTGTACAAAAGCGCACAAGGAATATAAGAGAGGCAGAAGATGAAGGGGGTGTGGCACCAGAGCAGCCTGGGCTCCCCCTGTTACTCGAGGCCCGAGAGTCCAGTGAATGTGCCAGCTGAACGCCATGTAGGCAGTCGGACCTGAGCCAGCTTGCTGGAATCCCACCCAGGAAGGCCAGCACACCGTGTGAAGAGATACAACAACTGAAGGCTGGGTTCCCCTGGGGAAGAAGCTGAGGAGTCAGGGGGGAAGGTAACTGAAGCTGGCGCAAATCTTTCACTTATGGGATCTTAACAGTGGGGAGGTCTATCAGGCCCCCTGGATAACTCACACATGCATACATTCCATGAGAGGGCCAACACCCGAATACCTGTAGCATTTCACAAAGAAGCTGAAAAAGTCAAAAATAGAACCATCAACAGGATGCTAGTTACAGAAAATCATTTCTTTCCTCTCTCATGTTCCCTCTTCCCAAGCTGACATCCCAGGAGCTGAAACCAGAGGAGAAAGCAATGGAGAAAATACCCCACCTGCCACTCATGAGCTCTTTCACGGGCTGCAAATCTCTTGGGCTGAAATCTGGTAGATATCAGAGAAAGGGAAGATGATAAACATTTAATGAAGCGAGGACACTTGGGCTTCACACCAGATGAAACTGGATTATAATGGCCTTTTTCATGATAACATTTGATAGATACCTCTGGGATCTGTCATCATTAAGAGATGGGGAAGAAAATTCAAGATGAATGCAGAGAGTAGGAAAGAAAGCATTACTTCACTTGGTATCTCACTGCTCAGACTTTATTGAGTTGGTAAACAAAGGAAAAAAAAACAGAAAACTATTCAATTTTATCTCACTGGACTATGGATCAATAAAGTTGGGCATCAAGAGAATTGAGTTTGAATCCTTTCCTTTATCAGTGGGGTGTCCCTAGATAAATTATATTAATTGTGCTGATTATTAATTTTTCATGTATAAAATTGGGATAATATTACCAACTTCACCAAGTCATTCACGAGGAAGAAAATAATGGACAGGGAATCTGCCAAGTACATTTGTTCTTTCTTTCTGTATTCTTATTTTTCCCCTTAATAAAACATGCATACAGTACTTGAAAATATAGTAATTTTAGTAATAAAATTTAGTAATCAGTTGGCATATAATTTTATGTTTTGCTAATTCACTTCATGGTTTACAGATTTTCATATGCTGAAATTGCCACGTATTACCATTTTAATATGTTTAAAGGAGCCATTATTTGTGAGGCAGTTTGTTTAGCTGCTTCTCTTATGTGGGTAATTTGGATCATTGCCAAGCTCCTCCCTCCTAATATAAAGTGTGAAATTGCTAACATTGAAAAGAAATCACTTTAACATTTTCCCAACCCTAAGGAGAAAAAGGTTAGGCAGGCATTCTTACCTTGGGATATCATTTCCCAAATGGAATTATTTATTTTATCAATTAATATTTTGGGGGGCAATCTCTTGAAAGTGCCGATATCTCTAGAATACCTGAATTTCTAATTAAACAAATAAACAAGCTTCCTCTTGACTTGAGTGCCTTAACGTCTCCCATAGCAGCCACTGATTTACTTAATTCATCCTGATTAAGGGGCAGCTCTCCGTGAGTCCTCACTGGGATTTTTCCAAGACCCTTCAGTTTGGATTGGGAGTTAAATAACCTGTGATAACTTCATGCCAGAGTATAACAGACCATCCTCATTTAGTTCCATTAGTCCTTTTTACCTGCATTTCAGCTTTCTCCTCCCCGACGGGCTAGAATGAAGTTTCTTTATCTTTCCCAGGGCTGTACTACAGAAATCTCTCCCTCCTATCTGCCATCTGCTTTAATGCTGCCTTTCGTCCCAAACTTCTGTTCCTAAGGTTCTAATTATTATCAACTTGCCCATTCAGGCAGCTGAAAGTCTTTTGAATAAATTATGCACTACCGTATTTACTTTAAAGGCATATCAGAAAAAGCCACTGTTTACTATCATGTGAAGGAAATTTGTGGGCTCCAGTCATCTCTATTTCCTTTGCCACTGAAATCAATGAAGTTTTGCTGCAATAGTTTCTTTTTGTTGAGATATAATTCACTGTAAAATTAATTCCTTTTTGTGGCTGAGTAATATACCATCACATAAATACATCACATTTTGTTACCCATTCATCATTGGTGGATACTGGGATTGGTGCTACAATTTGGCTTCTATGCATAATGCTGCTATGCACACATATGTTTTTATGTGTACATACATGGGCTTTCATCTATCTTGGGTGTACATATGCAGATGAAATTGCTGGGTATTGTCTCTCCTTTTAATGACAGTCATCCCAGTAGGTGTAAATTTTTTTTAAATTACATTTGTTAATACTTATTTTTACTTGTAGAACAGAGTGAAGTAGTTTTAAATGAGGTTTTAATATTGATTTACTTAATGGCTAATGATGCTTACCATATTTTCATAAGATGATTATATTTTGCATATCTTATTTGGAGAAATGAATATTCAAATAACTTACCCATTTTAAAAATTTATCTTTTACATGTGATATGCTTTTGAGTATTCTACACACTAGCCCCTTTTCAGATATATGATTTGCAAATATATTTCCCACTCTGAGTTGTCTTTGAAGAAATGCTTTTAAAGTACAAAAGCTTTTATTTTTGGTTAAGCCCCATTTATTTGTTTTTGGTTTACTTGTGCTTATGATATTATATTTAAGAAACCACTGCCTAATTCAGTCATAAATATATACAACTAAGTTTTCTTCTAAGAGTATTACAAGTCTAGTTTTTTTGTTGTTATTGTTGATTCATTTCTGATTTAAGTGTTATATATAGACTAAGATATGGTTTCAAATTAATTACTTTGCATGTGAGTATCCAGTCATTTCAACACCTTTGAAAAAGTCTGCTCTTTCCCCCATTGAATTAGCTTGGCACTTTTTCAAAAATAAATTGAACTTAAATGTATAGGTTTGCTTCTGAACTCTCAGTTCCCTTCCATTGATCTCTGCATATGATTTTATGCCAGAACTATACCATCTTCCTTACTCTAGCTTTGTAGTGAATTTCTTGAAATGGACAACTGTGAGTCCAAATTTATTATTTTTTTTCAAGCTTCCTTTAGCTATTCTGGGTGCCTTGTATTCATATGAATTTATTTTCAATTTTTTAGAATATGTATAAAAGACAGCTAGAATTTTGATAAGGATTGTATTAAATATATAGACCAATTTAGGGAGCATTGCCTTCTTAATAATACTGGATTTTCCAACCCATGGACAAAGAAAGTATTTTTCTATTGACATCTTCTTTAATTTCTTTCAATGATGTTTGCACTTTTTTTAAAAATTGGTGTTAATTATATTTGAAATGTGGGTAAAATTTTCCAGTGAAACTAGTCTGAAGATTTCTTTGGGGGGAGCTTTTAAATGACTAATCTTGCACCTGATTTTTTAAATTTTTCCTAAATATTTTATTCTTTTGATAGTGTTTTAAATAAAATTGTTTTGATAACCTCATTTTTATGTGGCTCACTGGTAATATATAAAGTGAAAGTCAGTCATGTCCAACTCTTTGTGATCCCATGGACTATACGGTTCATGGAATTTTCCAGGCCAGAATACTGGAGTGGGTAGCCTTTCCTTTCTCCAAGGGATCTTCTCAACCCAGGGATCGAACTCAGGTTTCCCACATTGCAGGCAGGTTCTTTACCAGCTGAGCCATGAGGGAAGCCTGATAATATATAAAAAACAATCTATTTTTCTATATTGACCTTGCAACCTTGATGAACTCATTTATAAGCACCAATATTGTGTGTGTGTGTGTGTGTGTGTAACTTAGTTTTTATGTACAGTGTCGTCCAATCTGCAAATAGAGATCACTTTATTTCTTCCTGTTGAATCTGGATGCCTTTTATTTACTTTTTCCTTACCTAACTGCCTTCACCAAAATGTTCAATACAATGTTGGAAAGTATCAAGTGTCAAAGTGTCCTTTTCTTGTTTCTGCTTTTAGTGGGACGTTTTCAACCATCTAATGGCAACCCACTCCAGTGTTCTTGCCTGGAGAATCCCAGGGACGGGGGAGCCTCGTGGGCTGCCGTCTATGGGGTTGCACAGAGTCAGACATGACTGAAGCAACTTAGCAGCAGTCTTGAGTATGATACGATCTGCAAATTTTGCATAGATACACTTTCTCAGATTGAATAAGTTCCTTCCCATCCCTAGTTTGTTGAATGTTTTTATGATGAAAACATGTGCATTTTGTAAAGTGCTTTTTCTATGGAGATGACCATGTGATTTTTTGCTTTTTATTTTATTAATATAGCACAGTGATCTGGTTTTGTTGTTCAATCTACTTGGCATTCGAGAATTAATTCTACTTGATCATCATGTACAGTCTTTCTCATATACTATTAAATGCAGTTTGCTAGTCTTTGGATGTGGATTTTAATGTCTATATTCATGAAAGATGGTGGTGGTGGTGATTCAGTCACTCAGTCATGTCTGACGTTTTATGACCTCACAGACTGTAGCCCATCTGGTGGATTGTAGCCCACCAGGTTTCTCTGCCAATGGGATTTCCCAGGCAAGAATACAGGAGTGGGTTGCCATTTCCTTCTCCATTATGAAATATACTAGCCTGTAATTTTCCTTTCTTGTGATTTTTTTTTTCTGGTTTTGGTATCAGGATAATCCTCGCTTAGAATCACTGGAAAAGTGTTTCTTCCTCCTCTTTTTTTCAGAATAGATTGTGAAGAATTCATATTCATACTTTTAAGTTTGGTAGAATTCACCAATAAAATAATCTGGTTCTTAAGTTTTCTTTGTTGAAAGTTGTTTTTATTATTATTATTATTTAACTTCTTTACCTGTTAAAGTTCTACTCAGATTTTTCTATTCTTTCTTGATTTAGTTTTGGTAATTTAAATGTTTTTAGAAACTTGTTTATTTCATCTAGGTTATCCATTTTGTTGGCATAAAACTGTTTACAGTATTCATTTCTGATCACTTTTATTCATGTAAAATCTTGATTTAGTAATTTGAGTAATTTAGTAATTTTCATTTGGTCAGACTAGTTACACTTTTCTAATTTTGTTAATATTTTCAGAGAACCAACTTTTGTTTTACTTACTTTCTCTATTGTTTTTCTATTCACTCTTTCATTTATCTCCATGCTAATCTTTATTGTTTCCTTCTGTTTTAGATCAGTTTGCTCTTTTCCTAGATTCTTGGGCTTAACTTATTGATTTGATATTTTTTCCTTTGAAAATACAGGCATGTGAATGTATCCATTTTCTTCTAAGCACTGTGTTCACTGTGATTTTTATGAACAATCACCTGTTGTGTTTTGTTTTTAATGTATCATAAAACATTTTCTAATTTCCCCCTATTTCCCAGACTTCCAGTTTTTTCTCTCTCCAAGCCATGCCACACATCAGTAGAAGACTAATGCTCCAGAAGCTCAGTGAGGACCACATCATCATTTTAGAAACCTTCCATGTGTTACACAGCCCCTATTCTTGATCTGGTGATTGTGCATGTCATTCTACATTAGTTGTAAATCACCTCTTCTTAACCTCAGCTGCCATATCTTTCCCAATCTCTAACCAAACTGTCTACTCATTCTGGAGTTTCTCACCTTCATGGATTCCTCATAATTTATCTCTTGTTGGGAGAATGCTGGCCATTAGATGGAACTTTTCCCAATGAACCAACAGTTCGCATACTATGTGTATGAAAAGATTGGCTGACTCTGGCCAGAGTTTCATGGGTGGGGAGGGGAATGGTCACCTGAGCTGTTTGGGAGATCGGTTACCTTTTCTAATTTATCCCACCTGAGTCTATGAAGTTGGGCTCTGCTGACTCACCATTTGCAAATCATGTGTGATTAACATCAGCAAAACAGTTTTAACTTAGATTTTGTGAAATTTCAGTGTCTCTAGGTAAAGTCTTCCCAGGTAGTGCCAGTGGTAAAGAACCCACCTGCCAACGCAGGAGACATGAGACAGAAGTTCGATCCCTGGGTTGGGAAGATCCCCTGGAGGAGGGCACTGCAACCCACTCCAGTTTGGTTGCCTGGAGAATCCCATGGACAGAGGAGCCTGGCAGTCTGTGGTCCATAGGGTTGGAAAGAGTCAGGCATGACTGAAGCGACTTAGCACACATGCACCCCAGCCTTCCTACATAGGGGAAAAAACCCAGTTCTTCTGTATCCGGTATTTCTTTCCTGTGAGCTTCCTTTAGTACGCACACAAAATACCTCACTTCCAACACTTCTGGTCACCAAATGAGTGGCGGTTTTTCCCTACAATAATTCTCTGTGACAGCTGCTGGGAGTCCAAAATTTTAACTCAATTCTTGTACAAAATACATGCAGATAGGGTCAGATTTCATACCTTAAGGGCTCAATCCCAAAACACTGCCTTGCTTGTCTTGCTGTTCACACTGTTTGCTGAACCCAGCGTAGGCAGGGCATGAGCAGGGACCCTGGAAGGAGATTTGAGGAGCTGTGGGAACTACAGACCTGTTGATTCTCTAACATCTGGCACTGTTGCAGGGGGTTCTCAGGTGAAGCTTACGTAGACATACAGAACAAAAGTGGTCCAAGGCCAACCAAGTCCACAGTGACATGCATGTTACAAATGCTCTCAGCTGTTGTTCAGTCGCTCAGTCATGTCTGACTCTTTGCAACCCCATGGACTGCAGCACGCCAGGCTTCCCTGTCCTTCACCATCTCCTGGAGCTTGCTCAAACTCATGTCCATGAAGTTGGTGATGCCATCCAACCATCTGATCCTCTGTTCTCCCCTTCTCCTCCTGCCTTAAATCTTTCCCAGCATCAGGGTCTTTTCCAGTGAGTCGGCTCTTCGCATCAGGTGGCCAAAGTATTAAAGCTTCAGGCTCAGCATCAATCCTTGCAATGAATATCTGGGGTTAATTTCCTTTAGGATTGACTGGTTTGATCTCCTTGCAGTCCATGGGACTCTCAAAAATCTCCAACACCACAGGGTGAAAGCATCAATTCTTTGGTGCTCAGCCTTCTGCTGTTACATAACCATTATTTACAAAATGTGTGGCGAGAATGAGAGGCTGTAGGGAGACAGAGCCTGAACACCACTATCTTGGCCAAATTGCTTTTTCCCTACACCACCCCTCTTTCAGATGCCAGTCGCCAGCCCAGGTTGTTCCTTGTACTTCTAACCAACTAGCTACAAGCTGAAGGCATCAACAACCCCTCTTTGCATGAGATAAATTTGCTTGAATGTCTCACGGAACTCAGGAAAATCAGTTTACTCACTAGATTACCAGTTTATTTTAAAAAGATGTAACTCAGGAAAAACCAGATGGAAGAGATGCACAGGGCAAGGTGTGGGGAATGGTCCCCCTCTAGGCATGCCACTCTCCCAGCACACATGTTCACCAACCTGGAAGTTCTCCAGATCCACTCCTTCTAGGTTTTCATGGAGGTTCATTGCCTGGGCATGAATGATTAGCCCATTTTCCATTGGCAATTGATTCCAATCTCCAGCTCCTCTCTCCTCTCCAGATGTCTGGGGTTAGCACTGAAAGTTCCAGCTCTAATCACATGGTTGGCACCACTGACAACCCACCTTCATTCTTAAGTGTTTTCCAAAAATCACCTCATTAACATAGAAAAGACACCTTTATTTCTGTCATCACTTAGGGAATTCCAAGAGTTTTAGGAGCTCTCCTAAATACATCTGCCTATCCCTTCTCCAGTGGGCTTCCCAGATGGCTCAGCAGGTAAAGAATCAGCCTGCAACACAGAAGACACAGGAAATGTGGGTTCAATTCCTGAGTTGGGAAGATCCCCTGGAGAAGGAAATGGCAACCTACTCCAGTATTCTTGCCTGAAAAATCCCACAGATAGAGGAACATGGTAGGCTACAGTTCAAAGTGTGGCAAAGAGTCAGAGACTGACTTGACTAAGCACACACACGCATGCCAGAAATGGGGACAAATACTAAATATATATTTATCATAAATCACAGTATTACAGTCTAGTATACAATTACTGCATTGTTCCATAAAAATTGCATGAAAATAAGAAATAATCGTAGTCAATATCCAACCCTTTTCATCTTCCCGAAGGCATGGTTGGCCTTTGGGGGTGTCTGAAAACAATATGCAATTTGATGTTTGAGGAGTTTACAGTCATACCAGCTTAATAGATTTAAAAACATAGGTAAATGCCAGAAAATAAATTAGCAGTATTCTATTAGTATTTTACTACAGCTAGAGGAGAGATGTCAGGAAGTTTTCTGGGAATGAGTTACTTGAATGAGGCTTTACAGGGTTTGAAAAGATAGGAAAGAGGAAGGACTTTCAGAATAAGGCATAGGAATATGTATGAGGTATTCAAAATCTGAAAAACGGACCTTCTTATTTAATGACAGCCCAAGCTTAGAAAGAAATGATTGTGATTATTAATTACAAAGATTATCAGCTTTAGCATTGATGCATTGATTTAACATTTGATATCTTTGACACAATAATTCTACATTACTGTTAGGGAACTATTGACCGAAACCACCCACCTTGGCTGACGCAGTGATAACCACTTGCACAAGTTGTCTGCAACAAGAGGTCCCAGTAAGGAACACAGCACTGCCACAGAAAACTAACTGGGAGAATTGGGGAGGGGTAAAAGGAAGGGGACACCGTATGTCCCCCAACCTGCCAGAATCTTGACTGGGATATGTGTACACCACCAGGAATGACCCTGCTGCTAAGTCACATCAGTTGTGTCCGACTCTGTGCAACCCCATAGATGGCAGCCCACCAGGCTCCCGTCCCTGGGATTCTCCAGGCAAGAACACTGGAGTGGGTTGCTATTTCCTTCTGCAGTGCATGAAAGTGAAAAGTGAAAGTGAAGTCACTTAGTCGTGTCCAACTCTTCGCTACCCCATGGACTGTAACCTACCAGGCTCCTCCATCCATGGGATTTCCCAGGCAAGAGTACTGGAGTGGGGTGCCATTGCCTTCTCCCAGGAAGGACCCTGCGTCAGATCAAATATCTGCAAGGAAGATGACTGGCCAGAGAAAACCCAGAAACTGACCTCATTACCATGAAACCTGAGACTATGATGAGCCACATGGGGGAGCAGTCCTCCTGGGTTCCCTTACCCTGCTGCTCTCTGCCAGGGGCATTGCTTTCTAATAAAGTCTTTTGCTTTATCAGTACATGCGTCTACTTGGACAATTCATTACTGAGTGTTAGACAAGAGCCTACTCTCAAGTCCTGAAGGAATCAAGATGAACTTTATTGAATCTCTATCAAGTAGCCTGACTTCTTATGTCCATATAAAAGTAAAACAGTATATAATTTATGCTTGTTTGAAAGGCTGTTCTCAGGAGATACCCCATATTATTTTTCATTCTATCTTCACAAAGTTTCTTTGATGCATCATAGCATCTCCCCCATGAGAATGTGTGTTTGTGGGTGTCTCATTCATTTTTTTGCAAACCCAACATAGAACTCGTTTCATCAGTTCTCACTGTATTATATACCTGTGTAGTAAGTGAGGAAGTGAGGCTCTGAGTTAAGTGGTTGGATGGTAAACTGAAAGAATAATGACCATGAAAAGACATGGAAGAACTTAAATGCATATTATTAATACTAAGTGAAAAAAGCCAATCTGAAAAGGTTACACACTGTATGATTCCAACTATATGACAGTCAGGGGAAGTTGAAACTGTGGAGGCAGGTATAAAGATCAGTCCAAGGTTAGGCCTTGTACTTCTAATCAACCCAAGTCCAAGGGCTTGGGTGGAGGGAAGGGATGAACAGGTGAAATACAGATTTTTATGACAGTAAAAATATTCTGCATGATACTATAAAGATATGTACCCATCACTACACATTTATCAAAGCCTATAGAATATGCAACACCAAGAGTGAATTATAATGTAAACTACTAACTGGGCAAATATGAGGTATCAATGTAGGTTTGTTGTAATAAACATACCACTATTATGGGGATGTCAATAATGGGGGACACTATGAATGTGGGGGGCAAGGGGTATATGGGAAATCTCTTAATTTTACCTCCTTTGAGTTTTGTGTGCATGTATGATCAGTTGCTACAGTTGTGTCTAACTCTTTGCAATCCTATGGACTGTAGCCCACCAGGCTCCTCTGTCCATGGGATTCTCCAGGCAAAAATACTGGAGTGGATTTCCATGCTCTCCTCCAGGGAATCTTCCCTATCCAGGGATCACACCCATGTCTCCTGCAGCTCCTGCCTTGCAGGCAGATTATTTTACCTGCTGACCCTCCAGGGAAGCCCCCTCCTAATTTTACTGTAACTGTTTGTTTGTTTGCTTTTAACGGCAAAATGTATTGATAGTAGAGCACCATGAATTTCCATTCTAGCTCTAGCTGAAAAAAAGTTATGATTTTATGCAAGGTACTCTATGTTCTGTGTCTCATTTTTCTTGTTTAAAAAAGGAGGTTGTGCTTATGCATCAAGGGCACAGGTTCTATTTCAATCATGCTTGCTGCATGAAAGATATCAAAACCTATTACTTGAAGGACTGAATCAGCAAGTGAATAATTTGGACTAGATGACCTCTAATACTTTTGTCAATTCAAGCATTCCAAGATCCCATGAATGCATGGTTTGCAACCAGCTAGTATTCTGGATTTCCCACTTGTGTTCTAGGTCTCAACTATACTTTCTTTCTTGAGGTGTTTACCAGTTCAATTAATACTGTCTCCAGCAGCATTAATTTCTTCTTTTTTTTTACTGGAGCATCTCATAAGCAAACAAACATGCTCTACTATCTCCTACCTTAAAACACAACAAGATGAAATTTAAAACTTTGGATTTCAGATTGCTTATACCTGAAATAAAATTGTTAAATGCCCCATGTTTCTTCTGTCCCTTCATAGAAAAGCTACTCTAGCTGCTATCTTACTATCCTGCAACCCACTGTAACCAAACCTTTCTCACAAATACCTCACTGAATGCAAGCATCACATCCCCATATTTTAAAATTCAAAGGTCACATCTCATTCTGTAATTATCTGGAGTCTTTTGTAACATTGGCAAGTAGACATCTCCCCTTATTTTAAAACATCCACTTCTCTCGGATTCTAAAACAGCACACATGTTTCTTTTTTCTTCTCTTTGCTTACTTTGCTTACCATATAAGATGCAAAAATTCTCAACAAAATTTTAGCTAATTAAATCCAACAGCCATAAAAAGAATCATATATCATGATCAAGCAGGATTTATCCCTGGGATGTGAGGATGTTTCAACATATGGAAATTAATAAATATGATGTACCACATTAATGGAATAAAGAATAAAAAATCATGTGATCCTCTCCAAAAAAATGCAGCAAAAGCATTTGACAAAATCCAACAGCTTTTCATGATAAAAGCTCTCAACAAATTCAGTATAGGAGAAATAAACCTCAAATTAATAAAGACTGTTTATGGCAAGCACATTAGCTAACATCATATTGAACAGAAAAAGAAAAAACAAAGCTGAACTCATAGAAACAGAGAGTAGAATATGGTTGCCAGGGGCTAGGAGTGGGGAAATGGGGTGATATGGGACAAAGGGCCATGGTGATACAGTTTAAAATACTGTATTAGGTGCTTGCAAGTCTCGAAGATCCAACACTTTCTCACTACACACACACACACACACACACACGGAAAAATTATATGTGAAATAGCACGTGTACTAAATAACCATATTGTGGTAATCATTTGCAATATATCTGTGCATCAAATCATCATGCTGTACACCTTAAAATTACACAGTGTGTGTATGTGTGTTCTGTTGAGTCTGACTCTTTAGACCTTGTGGACTGTGGCCCACCAGGCTCTTCTGTCCATGGGATTTTTCCAAGCAAGAATACTGGAATGGGTTGCCATTTCCTCCTCCAGAGGATCTTCCTGACCTAGGGATCGAACCCACATCTCCTGTGCCTCCTCCATTGCAAGTGGACTCTTTACCACTAAGCTACAGGGGAAGTCCAAAATTGTACAGTGTTATATGACAAATATATCTCATAAAGTCAAGGGAAATATAAGTAAATAAAACAAGCCAGCACCCAACACTTCCAAGCAGATACTAACACATGGAAACATTGAGGGGGGAATGTAAGTATAAATGATAATTCCAATTTTACTCTGAAAGGCCCTTCCCAGAAAAGCATGTTTTTAATGTTAAATTTCATTTCCTTGAACTCTGTGGTCTAATTCAGTTGTTAACAAATGTCACTAAAGTATTACAATGTGTCGAGGATACTATATTTTATTAATACCAATGACAGTCTCTAGCTCTGCTTTTCTAAGATTGTAAAACTAACACCCCTACCTGCTGCTGCTGCTGCTGCTGCTAAGTCACTTCAGTCATGTCTGACTCTGTGCGACCCCATAGACGGCAGCCCACCAGGCTCCCCTGTCCCTGGGGTTCTCCAGGCAAGAACACTGGAGTGGGTTGCTATTTCCTTCTCCAACACCCCTATCTAGTCCACTGTTAACCCAGTAGTTGATCTGATGAATGAAATGAAGCCATAAACAATAATATGCATGGCAAGTTCCTTGAGGCCAGGTGTGATCTCAGTCATCTCCGAGTTCCTAGGGTCACAGTAGGATTCAATAAAAATGTGTTAGGGAAGACTGTACCCGAGGCCTGACAGACACTTCACGTTTGAGCTTGTTTCTTGCAGCGTGTGTCCTTTTCTGATGACAAGTTCTGTAGGCACTGTCTCTCTCTTTTTTTTTTTTTTTTTTTGTCTGATTACAGCTCTATCTGAGTGCGGATAATCTTCATTCCTTGCATCTTCCCTTGCTCTTCATTTAACACTTAGCATAGAGGGAAATGACACAATAAACCCAAGATGACGGTAATGACTAGGAGGCAATGGCTCTGACTCTAATCACAGAAGCCAGTCAAAGTGCTTCCTTTCCTGCCACAGCTGTCCAGCCCCTGCCATGTGTCTCTGTCACTTGGCTGGGAATCGGTGTTCAATACATTTTAAACTGAGTCAGAGTCCTGCCGCTCGTAATTGGATCCCATTGATTTTTAATGAGTATAATTGTCTCAAGGGTGACTGGGGTGACTTTTTTTTTCCTTCCCCCTTCTGTGAATTCATTTGGTTACTAACCCTGGGAACAAAGGGTTAACCAGCATCAACTGCCAGTTAGTCATAAATTGAAAGACAGCAGAGTTGTGGAGGACTAGAGAGAGAGACCTCTGATAGAAGCGATGACTAATCACGGCAAACAATCGATTTGTTTCAAAGCTCATTGCAAAGGGCAATAATCGTTTTAAATAGAAAAGTGGTTGAATGATAATTGGGAGTAATTGAAACTCACCGAAATATTGAATAAAACATTAGCTATTTTAACCGGTATTATCTTTATCATTATCTTCAAGAGTCGTAGCTGGGCAGCCCATGAGCTTCTGGAAGCCTCACCCAAACTCCAAGGCTTTGGCAATCTTTTCTTCTAAGTGTTTATTAATGAGAGCCGTAGCTAAGTGGGGGTTTCCCTGGTGGCTCAGTGGTAAACAATCCACCTGCCAATGCAGGAGACGTGGGTTCAATCCCGGGGTCGGGAAGATCCCCTGAAAGAGGGCAGGGCAGTCCACTGCAGTATTCTCTCTGGGAAAACCCCATGGACAGAGGAGCCTGACAGTCCATGGAGTCACAAAGACTTGGACACGACTTAGCAACCAAACAATAACAACACCAACATGGCTAAGTAGATACCAGGTGGGCCAGCTGGTTTTCTCTGCATGGCACCCTGGGACTGCATTACTGGGCAATGACCAGCACGGATTCAGTTTCCAAAAGAGTGGTCTTTGTGAACGTGACAAGGATGTGCACCAGGCTGGGTGCCTTGCAGAGGCCTCCCTCGGTCCCGAGCAGCTTTCCCGTGAGCCATTATGATGTCACTCCATATGCCATCTCCCTGAGCAGAGTCTGACCAGGGGCTATTAACTGCTATTTTCCAGCTGTCACCCTCCCCGTGTCTGCTGTCACATCATTTGTTCGACAGTTCCAGCTCCCTGGCACTTCCCCTTCTTCCTCTCCTCACCCTGCACCCACAGACAGGATCTGCTTGCATCCCATCTGCCTGTGATACCAAAATGACAGTCAGAGAGATGAGGGCAGAGGCTTCGATGGCCGAGACAAGAAAGTTTAACTGATTTGGCAGACGGGGAAGACAGTCGCAGATGACACAGAGATGACGGCGGAAGAACACACGAGGAAGCGCACTGCGCGTCCCCTCATTAGACTGCAAGGCTTGATGCAGACGCTGCGTCCTCTCATTCTGTCTCAGTGTCCCCGGGACCTAGCCCAGTGCCTGCTCAATAGATGAATAACACCAGCTTGTAGAATGGACCCAGTGTAAGTCTCTGCAGCAGTGTCAGGACTGACAGCTCGGGCTTGGGAATTAGACAGAGCTGGGTTCAGGTTCAACCCCCATGGTGGCCCCAGGTGCAACAGTTTGAGACACTCAAAGAATATTTAAATGGGTCCTTAACTGCTTTGCAGCTGATGATCACCAGGTAAGCTGGGAGCAACATCACTCGCCAATTCAGAGATGAAATCATACAGAGAAGTAACAGAGCACAGAGCCTGGTACCCAGGGAACCATCGACGGGAACCAGGAAGAGAGCCACCATCGCACAGGGGCAGGGTGGGTCATCAAAGGACCTGGAGGATGGTCAGAGTGCCCCCTTCTGAGATACCCTTGGCACTGCGCTGAAGGCATTCTCTACTACAGAATCTGAAACAATGCTCTACTGGAGGTGGGGGCTTCCCAGGTGGCGCTAGTGGTAAAGAACCTGCCTGCCAATGCATGAGACCTAAGAGACAGGGGTTTGATCCCTGGGTCAGGAAGATGCCCTGGAGGAGGGCATGGCAACCCACTCCAGTATTCTTGCCTGGAGAATCCCCAAGGACAGAGGAGCCTGGCAGGCTACACCCCATGGGGTCACAAAGAGTCAGACACGACCAAAGCAACTGAGCACACAGTACTGCCAGAAAGTGAAAGTGAAGTCGCTCAGTCGGGTCCGACTCTTTGCGACCCCGTGGACTGTAACCCACCAGGCTCCTCCGTCCATGGGATTCTCCAGGCAAGAATACTGGAGTGGGTTGCCATTTCCTTCTCCAGGGGATCTTTCCAATCCAGGGATCGAACCCGGGTCTCCCGCATTGCAGGCAGATGTACTACCGGAGATGTGGACTAATTAATCTACCGAAACCCTTTTCAGCCTGAGACAAAGACCAGAAAAAAGCTGAGCGGCTGGTTTCCAGACGCCTTTCCCCAAAGTCCCAGTGTGACATTTGCCTTCTGAACTTCACCTTTCCAAAGCAGGGAGTCTCAGTGGGTAAAGAATCTGCCTGCAATGCAGGAGACACGGTGACCTCGAGTTCAATTCCTGGATCAGGAAGATCCCCTAGAAGAGGGCATAGCAAACCACTCCAGTATTTTTGCCTGGAGAATCCCATGGCCTAAGGAGCCTGGCAGGCTACAGTCTAAAGGGTGGCAAAGACTTGGACACGACTGAGCATCTAACATTTTCACTTTCAGGAGGAAAAAAGGCTTTCTTCCTTAAAGTCTGTGACTATCAGCCCCACTGCCATGGTGAGAGCTTCCTTTCCACTCACCAGCCTGTCCCAAGAGCAGGGCTAACCCAGAGCACCAGCTGCAGGCAGAGACGTCAGCCCTCTAAACTAAAACCCCCAGATCTCATTGTCACACCTCACTTGTGTGACTTCCCACGGACTTTATTTTGTCCTTGACCCATCCGAGTATTTCCCTCCCAGACAAGCAGAGGAGCTGAAAAGTCAGTGAGTGTGTGCGATTGGCATCAGTAAGTTGCAAGTTTATTTGGCTAAAATCTGATGTTGGGAAGACCTTGGGAGGCTACCCAGGCTGAGCTGCCTGGCAGAGCTGACTGAGAGGAAGGTCTGGATCAGACGCCTGACTGATCATCAAAAGCATGAAACCTGATGGAAAAAGCAGATATTCAGAACTGCTCACACAGTTGAAGTTAAAATATTAAGGCTTGATTGAAGACACAGCACACGCATGAGGGCTGGCACTGGGTTGGTTCAGAGGTGGTCCACATGTGGTCAGATGCCTGCTGTTTTTGAAGGCCAGTGACCTACATCCTTAGACTCTCATCTGATGGGCTAAGAAATGTGGTCATGTTGGAAGGATGCTATTCACATAATCTTGTGTGTGTGTGTGTGTGTGTGTGTATGCGCTAACCTGCTTCAGCTGTGTCCGACTCTTTGCAACCCCCATGGACTATATAGCCCGCCAGGCTCCTCTGTCCATGGGATTCTCCACGCAAGAATACTGGAGTGGTTTGCCATGCCCTCCTCCAGGGAATCTTCCTGACCCAGGGATTGGACCTGTGTTTCTTTACCACTAGCGCCACCAGGGAAGCCTCAATCTTATGTGTTTCCTAAAGAAAGTCCTAGGTACTGTACCCCTAGAGAGATAATCCATGGAAAAGAAACGGTGCTGTCTAAAGAAGAAACATACGAGAAATCAATGAATATGATCCTAGAAAGAAAGCAAGATTCCTTTCACTTACTAGTTTTTCAATGGCTGACGACGTGCAATAGAAAGTAAAACATTCTTGTCTCAAGCTTTCCTTTTCATGCTTGCTCTGTTGTTCTTTCTCCAATGAACAGACTTAGGGAATTCATATAAAAGCTCAGTAGTAAAGAATCTTCCTGCCACGCAGGAGACCTGGGTTTGATCCCTAGGTCAGGGAGATGCCTGGAGAAGTAAATGGCAATCCATTCCAGTATTTTTGCCTGGGAAATCCCATGGACAGAGGAGCCTGGTGGACTACAGCCCATAGGGTCACAAAGAATAGGACACAACTTGGCAACTAAACAACAGCAACAACATGATTCTTAGAGTCCTTTCAGAATGGACAGTATAAACCTCCTCATTAGCAAGTGATGAAAAGAAGAATAAGATCCTCTTTACAGCCCACTTTTCCTCCCTGCCCAGTTTCATTTGTGGCACCTCTTGAATAAAAATTAGAGGCACTGTCTGCTATCCAACAACCAGACTTAGTCCAGGAGCTCCAGACCCTAACGGAGTTTCCATACTAAGAGCTGGCTGGGTAAATCAGCCTTTCTGTGAACAGGAGATGAAGAGGAACTGTAAAGTCCCTTGACAAAAGTCTTAGTCAAGGAGGGAAGCCATCACAGAAGGGTGGCAGGCAGCTCGTTCCTGCAAAGTGAGTCAGCCCTAAAGAAGCATCACTTTATCTTATTTACAAGAAAAAAAGAGAGTCTGTAGTTTGAGTCACTTTAACTAAATTCCACAGAATGAATGGGATTTCCCAGATGGTCCAGTGATGGAGAATCTACCTTTTAATGCAGGTGACTCAGGTCCAATCCCTGATTGGGTAACTAAGATCCTATAAAACACACAGTAACTAAACTCGTGCAACACAACTAGAGAGAAGCCTGCACTGCAGTGACGATCTCACATGCTACAACAAAGACTCAACACAAATTAATTGATCAATTTAAACAATTCCACTGAATGGCTGATACTAGCTCAGATGAAGGGAGAAAAGAAAGATTGTCAGATGCGCCTTTGGGATCAGCTCTGTCCTGTGGGCTCTGAGATGTGCTCATGTTGGAAGTATGCTAGTCACGTAATCTTTTGTGGGTTCTGCTCGTTTTCCCAAGATACTAGACACAGTGGCTGCTTAAAAGCTCTGAAAGGGCTGAACCCAGCCTAGCTCCCTCTTAGAGGGATGAAATCAGACTTCCTGGCATGCTCATTTCAAGCTGTGGACAATTAAAAATAAGTGCAAATCTGGCAGGTTTTTCAACCCAAAGCCCTCTTGCACCTCAAGACAGCTAGCACTCATGGCAGAATACATGTCAGCCAGACATGGCCCCTGTAAACTGCAGTGGGCAGCTCGGCGGACAGCAGAAAACCAGGGAAGACTGTAAGAAGCCAGCCCAGCAGTAGATAGAACGCTTCCTGGAGAGAAATGGGGGGTCTGGGGCTCAGTGCAAGGAAATGGCTCAAGCTCAAGAAGGACTGAGCAGTATTTGTCTTTGTTTCCGCTGAGCACCGCCTTCAAAGCACATCACAGGTGTCAAGATCTCTCCAGGCACTGGCGTGTGCTGTCCTTCACCACTTTGTCATCTCAGCAGGCCTGCCACAGCCTCCACACAGGCTGCTTTTAAGTTCTTGAAGGAGATTCAATTTGAAGAGGAATTCAGCCGGAGCTCAGGATAGAACCATCAAGCTAGAATTGTGGGGAGAAGGATTCAGACTGAGCTGAAGTGACCTCTTTGCCCCACAAAGGGTTAACTCAGAAAGCATATTTCTTAAACAAAAGTAGGGTGGTATTGCCTTGGGGTTTTTTTTGTTGTTGTTGTTTAGCTGCTAAGTCGTGTCCGACACTTTTATGACCACACCAATTGTCGTCCGCCAGGCTCCTCTGTTCATGGGATTTCCCAGGCAAGAGTACTGGAGTGGGTTACCATTTCCTTCTCCGGAGGATCTTAGGATCTTCCCAAGTCAGGGATCGAACCTATGTCTCCCGAGTCTCCTGCATTGGCAGGTGGATTCTTTACCACTGAGCTACCGGTGAAGCCACTGCTTTGGGATTAGAGTATGACAATAACTTTCTTTACTCTATCGAGACTATGACTGAGAACATTGGTGTGAAAACTGGTCCCTGGGAACAAGATGGATTGATTCTCATAAAGATTCTGGGAAGGGAGGATTTGTTCTCTCAAAACTGGTTTCTTGGACTTGAAGCAAGGGTCTATAATAGAACAGGACACGTGGGAAACAAGTCTCCTAAAATTAAATGACCATGCTGAAAAAGGGAGACGAGGCTGGTGACCCAAGTTCAAGGCAAGGTATTCAGAATTAGTGTAGCTGGCAGCTTGTGACTGCTGCAGAACATTCTTAGAGACCTGGCCTCCTGGGCACACCCCTGTGCTCTGAAATCAGTGTCTCAACATGAGATTGAGGTAGGAGATAGATGGTTCCCTGGACCATACAGCTGGTGTTTGTCAAGTGGAGTAAAACGTAAGCTTTGTTCTCATCCAGACACTCCAAGAACCAAGCTGGTGGCAGAAGCTGAGCTCTGCTGAAGTAAGGAGGTAAAGTGCCCACTCCTGAGGTCAAGGAAGACTTTCCCTGTCTGCACACGCACAGGAAAGCTCTGGGAGGGTCAGAAAGAGCACCCCTTAAAATAAGTGTGGGCGTGCACCCACAGACTTCTACGGTGGGATTCGCCATAGCAAAAAGATGCACACACGTGTTGGGGACAGTACTACGTCCAGGTAGGTGTGAAGAAAAGAAACAAGATAACTGGCCAAAGGTAAACCAACACCTGGAAGGGCTTTCCTACATAAGGGATTTAAGCCACCTCTTTATCTCACGCCTCTTTATTAGAGAGGATGTCCACGCTCTTTCTTTCTGGGTGTGTATCTCTGCCCTGCTTCTGTCTTAAATAAACAGCGTTTCTGTGCTCTCTCATACATCGTGCTGTCTCTAACAATCACCTTTATGTCTGTTTTTACAGTTTTTGCCCCCCTGAAACATTCTTGATTTCCAACAGGGAAAGAGCCTGGGAAACTTTGCTTTGAGCCTCTGGCCCCTGACGGTCCAGTGCTGGGGATTCTTGGTCTTCATCCAAGCTGCCCAGGTCTAATTCCTGGGCAGGGAACTAAGATCTCTCTTCAGAACTGCTCGCTGCTGTCTCTTGAGATCAGGATGATGTCTGAAAAGGAACTGAAGTGAGGATTCCCTAGAAATGGGAGTGGGAGCGGTCTGCGCTAGGACCGAGCAGGATGGCAGAAGAGAATTGGGTTCAACACAACACAGGCCAGTGAGAAACAAGAGCAGGGGCAGTGCATGCCAGGGCTAGGGAAGCCCCCATTCAGGGCTGGGACTCGGAGAGACCCTCCTACCATGGGAAGTATAAGCCTGAGCTTTTGAT
Organism: Bos grunniens; assembly: GCF_055505025.1. Lineage (NCBI taxonomy): Eukaryota > Metazoa > Chordata > Mammalia > Artiodactyla > Bovidae > Bos > Bos grunniens. The sequence continues at coordinate 51,946,593 of NC_141185.1, read as the reverse complement.
GAAGGAGGGACCCACGACTTCCTATGAACATGAAACATGGTCCTGGAGCCAAGGCTTTCTTTTTTAAAACCATATTATGGATTCAAACTTTTTAAAATGTTAGAGCAACCGTGCCAACATTTAAGTGTTACCATATATTGAGTTCTTCCCAGGATCTCATAGCTTGCAGGCCCTAGTGCAAAAGGAAAAGGGGAGGTCTCTTGTTCAAAAATTATTAAGAATTTCAAGATGGAGACAGCAGAGCATTTAAACAAACAAAGGGCCCTTCTGAGCACATTCAGCCCTGACTGTTCTGACATGCCAGCTAGCACGGTAAATGCTTTACATGTGTCAATGAACTACAGCTTTCCAAATAGTCCTATCAGGTGGGAGCTGTCATTATCTCCAGGTGATAAAGAAGTCATGAGACAGAGGGGAAGGTAAGAACCCAGGGGATGTGGGGGCCACACAAGCATTCCTCCAGAGAGGGGGACACTTTCACTCCCAAGACCCGTGCCACCCTGCCCCTCAGGGTGGGGTGTTTGGGAGTGTGTGTGCTCAGTTATGTCCAACTCTCTGGGCTCCATGGACCATGGCCTGCTAGGCTCCTCTGTCCATGGACTTTTCCAGGTGAGAATACTGGAGTGGATCACCATTCTGTTCTCCAGAAGATCTTCCCAACCCAGGGATCCAACCCACATCTCTTGCGCCTCCTGCATTGCAGGTGGATTCTTTACAGTCGCGCCGCCAGTGAAGCCCTGAGGACCACTTAAACGAAGGCAGTACGTGAGAACGGAATGAGCCCGCCTTTGAGAGAATGAGCTTCCTGTCCCTGGAGGTATTCAAAGTGAAGCTGGGAGGCCAGGCTCAGGCATCTAAAGCAGATGACATATTTCCTGGGAGACAAGCAAGAAGAGGAGAAATAGTCTTTATCGGATGAACTACAGCAGTTGTTCCAAGTTTTACTTGTGAAAAAATCATGTGGTGGGTATGGAAATGGTAGACTCCTGGTTGGAGGAGGCCAGGGAATCTGAATTTTTCATATTGACAGATTGGCCAATCCTTTCCAGTTATCATACTGGCCAATCATTTCCAATTTCCCCAAGTCTAAGATCTTCATTTAGGTTTTTTGTTTTACTTTTTTTTTTCCTTTTGGCTGCCCTGGGCCTTCCTTGCTGTGCATGGGCTTTCTGTAGTTGTGGTGAGCTGGGGCAAACTGTCTAATGTGGTGTGTGGGCTTCTCATTCGGTGGCTTCTCTTGCGGTGGAGCACAGGCTCTAGAGTGTGCAGCCTCAGAAGGTGTGGTGCGAGGGTTTAGTCACCCTGTGGCAAGTGGGATCTGAGTTCCTGGACCAGGAATTGAACCAGTATCCCCTGCACTGGCAGGCGGATTCCTAACCACTGAGCCCTTGTTTAATTTTAAATCTGTGAAATGGTTGCATGTTGAAAACACCATTACTCTCAATCTCTTACTCTCTCTCTGCCTCATGCATTTATCCCTTCTTTGCTCTTTTGTCCAGATAATACAGTCTATTCCCACCACGACGCAGGGGGTAGGGGCTGCCTTCTTCCCTTTATTATCAGCTTACACTTCCTTTTGCTGCCTTTTCTGGATGTGTCTTCATCTTTTTGCCCACCTTCCTCAATACTTTTTTTCTTGAGTGTCCGGGGATTTATAAATTCTTCCTTGAACTTGATTAGGTTACTTTCCTTGTCAATTTCTGCATGCCGATCCATAAAATAATGGACTGCATCAACTCTGTGATCCTTTCCAGCCCTAATGTGATATATATTTTAATTAGTGGCTATGATAAAAAAGAATGAAATAATGCCATTTCCAGAAACATGGATGGATCTAAAGATTGTCATTCTGAGTGAAGTAAGTCAGACAGAGAAGCAGAAACAGCATATGACATCCCTTATAAGCAAAATATAAAAAGATGATACAAATACAAAAGGCACAAAAGGCACCTTCCCTGGTGGCTCAGGTGGTAAAGCGTCTGCCTACAATGTGGGAGACCCGGGTTTGATCCCTGGGTCAGGAAGATCCTCTGGAAAAGGAAATGGCAACCCACTCCAGTACTCTTGCCTGGAAAATCCCATGGACGGAGCCTAGTAGGCTACAGTCCATGGGGCCGCAAAGAGTTAGACATGACTGAATGACTAAACTTTCACTTTCACTTCATGATACAAATAAACTTGCTGACAAGACAGAAACCGATGATCCACAGACTTAGAGAACGAACTTATGGTTGCTGACGGGTGGGGGGGGTGGCCGGGAAGGATGGAGGGAAGGGACAGTTAGGGAGTTTGGGATGGACATGTACACACTGCTGTATTTAAAATGGATAACCAACAAGGACCTGCTGTATAGCACAAGGAACTCTGCTTAACGTTATGTGGCAGCCTGGATATGGGAGGGGAATTTGGAAGAGAATGGATATATGTGAATACATAGCTGAGGTCCCTTTGCTGTTCACTTGAAGCTATCACAACATTGTTAACCAGTTATACTTCAATACAGAATTAAAAGTTTAAAATAAATCAGTGACTGAGAAATGTCATTCCAGTAACCTCCACTGGGTCCCTCAAGCCATAGCACCGATGCTTAGAATAAAATCTTACCTCCAGAGCAGGAAGAGTTGAAAGAGTGAACCTCACTGTGAGAAGACTCCAGTAGGGAATCCCATTTATACGGATCCACTGTCCAAGAGACACACTAGTACAAACCATATAACAAATCCACAAGGTTTCTAAATGGACTCACTCCAGCAAATGAGGCTTATGTAGCAAGCCTCCAGTGTGTGTCTACTCTCTGGCACAAGTTGTTATTGTAGGTTTGAAGGCTCCCATTAGATTGTAACTATCCTAGAGACCAGGCAAGTGTGTCTGATTTCCTCAGTAAGACCCAAGGGTGGTGAGAATTCTGTATCATTTGCAAACTGATTGAAGAGTCGGATTTTTCTTCACCCTTGCTAAGTTTCTTTCCTGTTTGCTACTTTTTGCTTTTTGTAGTTTCATTTCTGAGTGACACAGTCAAAAGCAAATGATGTCTCAGGTAAGTAGCTTTTAAATGCTACTGTTCATTGTTCAGGGAGTGATTCTCAAAGTGCACAGCCTGGATCAGCATCATCTGCAAACCTTTATTAGAAAGACAGACTCAAAAGACTTCTGAATCAGAAACTGAGCTCTGACCCAGCTGCCTGTGTTTTCACAAGCCCTCCAGGAGATTCTGATGCGAATAAAGCTGGAGAACCCTGCTTCCCTGGTGCCTCAGTGGTAAAGAATTCTCTCCTGCCTGTGCAGGAAACTCAGGTTCAATCCCTGATCTGGGAAGATCCCACATGCCATGGAACAATTAAACTCCTGTGCTGCAGCCACTGAGCCTTCCCTTTAGAGCCTGGGAACCTCAACTACTGAAGCCCACATGCCCAGAGCTGTGCTGCACAAGAAGAGAAGCCACCTCAGGGAGAAGCCTGTGAACCGCAACTAGAGGGTAGCCCCTGCTCGCTGCGTCTAGAGCAAAGCCCGTGCAGCAACGAAGATGTAGTACAGTCAAAAATGAATAAAATTGAATGTTAATGTATTATATAAAATAAATATATTGATATTTGCTCTTACATTTATTAATATACTATATATATTATATAGTATATAAAGCTGGAGAGCCACTGATGTACAGAAACTGCCTGAAAATGTAAGCCCTAGCTAGAGATTCTGTCAGTTGTTTTGGGGAGTAGGGTCTAGTAGTCTACATTTTAACCTCGTCTCTCAGGGGAGACATACTATTTTACATTCATTCAGAGCTCTGTGTATTACAAAATGCTTTCACAGGGTTTAAGTTCAGATTTTCATCTTCGGAGAATCGAGGGCAGTTCCGGGGGGCCGTTTTCTTGCGGTCTCCTAATTCACTTTTCATTCAGTAACTATCTTGCTGGAATTAGAGTTATTTACATGTGCTGTGTTACTCCGACTATGTTGTGAACACCGGGAGAGAGACATCATTTTCATCAGCTTTGCATGGGACGAATGCTTGTCTTATCAGAAAGGATCAATGACTAGTTGAATTTTCTCCAGATAGACATCTGGATGTCATTATTTGCCCAGACTTTGGGAGACCAGATAACTGAGTGACCTCCACAGTCTAACTTTTCCTGCAACTAATCTAGCTATATGACTGACCTTCAAAACAGCCATTCCGATGATGTTTATAAACCCACACAGGAGAAAGAAAAAAAAAAAAAAGAAAAGAATCTGTTTTGCTGATAATTAAGCTCAGAAATACACACGCATCAATTATTCAGTTCCTACAAGTCCTCATTAATACAGGGTTTCCAAGTGCAGATGGCAAAATAATTCAAATGAGGACTGGTCTCAAGTTTATCTGCATGTTCAATGAAAGAAAAATAAAGTATGTTGGTGGCAGGAGGAGGGGGGATGTTAAGACACTGGTTAAGCCAGCTAAAAATGAAAGTGAGATGACTGGCAATGCATAACTGAGTATTTACAGTTTCAGCAAAGCCCAGAGAGGAGAGGATCCAGCCACAAACCACCTTCCTGAAATGCTATGATGTAGTTAAGCATCACATACACCCAAAATCAAAGGCTATGGAATAGTTGAGACCCAGAAACTTTTCCTTTGCTATCGGTCTAAACTGCTGCAATTAAAAATAGACTCTCATTTGGTTTTTCTGCTTTTTTACTGCTTCGTATGCACTTTACGGAGCACTCAATAAATGAGGTTTTATTGGGTTTTTAGAACACATTCTTGCAGACCTGAATTCCCTCGGTTTAAATTCATCTTGCTCCTTTATTTTGGAGGTTCACCACTTAAGCCTAGGTCCTTCTAGGAAAAATTTGCAAAAGGAAGAATCTGATCCCCTTCCAACTCTGGTCGGAAAGGAGACTGCAATTACGCTTGTGGAAATGTACATAGTTTGGCTATACTAAGCTTTTGTGGGGACAAAGGAAAAGGTAGCTTTCACATATTGGTATAAGCACTGAGTAGAGAAATGTGTTGCTGTCTGCTCAAACCTAATCCAAAACATGCACAGTCTAAGATTCAGCAAGTCCTCCTCCAGGTATTAACCCAGAAGAAGCCCCAGCACATGGGCACATGGAGGAAACAGGTACAGTGGTGCTTGGGTCACCAGATTGTTGCATTAAATGGTGAAACAACGGGGGACCTAAACAGAAACAGTGCACTCAGATGAAGGAATTACTCTATAGCAGCTAAGAAAGATGGATCTTAAAATCTTTGCCTCTTTACCTACAAGAGGCAAAGAAAGATGGATCTTTAAAATATAATGTTTAGGATTTTGCTGGTGGTCCAATAGTTAAGAATCTGCCTGCCAATGCAGGGAACATAAGTTTGATCCCTGGTCCTGGAAGATTCCACATGCTGCGGGACAACTAACCCAGGGCCACAACTACTGAAGCCCACGTGCCCCAGAGCTTGTGCTCCACAACAAGAAAATGTGCCGTGATGAGAAGCCCATGCACTGCAGCTGGAGAAAGCCTGCTCACAGCAAAGAAGATCCAGTGCAGCCAAAATCAAATATATACATACATCATATGTGTATGTATATATTTTATATATATATATATATATATATATGTTTAGAGCAAAAAGCAGGTTGAAAGATAATAATTAAGACTGCTAAAGGATGAAGAATACCATTAGTATAAATTACAAACCCCATGCAAAAAAATTCAGGAAACAATATATGGTGTGGCTTATGGATCCAAATACATAAGAGATAAACATAAAAAATGGAGTTGAGATAAATATGCCAGACATCAGCTTTAGGATAACAGTCGTTGCCAGGGAGCAGGAAGGAACATGAAGATAGGGAGGAGAAGATTTCTACAATACTTGTGATGCTTTATTTAAAAGCCATTTGCTTTGAAGCCAATCAATAAGTAAAAGTTACTCTTGCTCTGTGGTGTAGAAAGAAATTCTTTCCAACTCTGGACATGGTTTGAGATTCTTAGTAGGAAACAGATGAGACATAGGGAAAGCTCCCTCAGTAAAGCTCAGTTTCCTAAGCTTATTATGAAAGTATGAGGCTTTAGATGGATGACAACTCACAGGACTTCACAGAGCTGATGACAGAGCACATTTGCTTCAGGAAGTCTAGCTGGGAGAGAAGTGAGAATGAGGGCAAAGTGGTGTGAAAAGGACATGCACAGAATGCCTGGTATGAAAAAATAATTTGAGATTTAAGCAAATAATGAAACAAAACTGCATGGAAATGCAACCAAAATATTGGGCTGGCCAAACCGGTCATTCGGATTTTTTCATATGATGTTATGGAAAAACTAGAAGTTTTGGCCAACTCAATTCATGTGTGTGCACTCAGGCACACAGGCACACATATACACATGAGGGACTCCAAACCTATCCACTGATGCTGCTTGGCTCCTCAGTCATGTCCCACTCTTTTGCAACCCCATGGACTGTATGGCCCATGAGGCTCCTGTGTCCATGGGATTTCCCAGGTGAGAATTCTGGAGTGGGTTGCCATTTTCTTCTCCAGGAGATCTTCCTGACCCAGAGACTGAACCTGCGTCCCCAGCATTACAGGCAGATTCTTTACCACTGAGCCACCTGGGAAGCCTTATCCACAAGCACCCAGAAGGAAATCCAAAAGAGCAGAATAGACTTTGACCCCTGCCTATTGATCCAACAAACTGAAGCATCCCTAAAGGAGAAACCCAGAAGCCCAGGCTCCCAGGATCCCCATGCTGGTGTCCAACTGCACAGTAAAGAGTGAAGGATGCATGAAATGCATGTTGAGGGTCTCCTAGGCTCTGCTACAGGGCACCAGGTGGCAAAGGTCCCAAATCAAGCCTGAGGTTGGGGAGTCTACACTGATCTAAACATCCCACTTTGGACTCCCTGCAGTAGAACCACCTGGGAGAATGTGTTCAACAGGCAGATTCCTAAGCCCCATCCCAGACCTCCTACAGTCAATTCTTTGGGTTGGGACTGGAGGCTCCACTTGTCTGACAACCCCCTCTCTCCCGGTGATACTGATGCGCAATAACGCTGGAAAACAGCCAGCATCCTGCGGCACACCAGTTGTGAGCCGATGCTCTCAGGGCTGGCAGCATCCCAGAAAGGACCCCTGAGGTCTGGTTGAGAACACAGAGAAGGCAGCTTCCAGTTGGCAGTCTCAGAATGAATGCACCACGTGTGACATTTCTACAGTCACTCTCAGCACAGGGGAGGGCGGCTGCAACACCATAGATGCAGCCAGTGGAAATCCCTTGGAGTCTTTGCCTCACCAAACAATAGCGGATTGGGTGAGCCTCTGAGGCTACAAAAGGAATTCTCTTGGCAGTGCTACTAGAAAGGTAGGAAATGAAATGCTCGGCGTGTCTGCAGGCCGGTGAGAAGCCAGGCTGGACCGCAGGATTTGTGAGGAGAAAGAGCAGCTCATCCCCGGCCCTCCCCGCAGCCTCCTGCCATCTCTGCGTGGTTTTCTCTGCACAGCAGTCTCTCTACTTGGAGCGCGGGGATTCAAGAAGCTACAAAGTGATAAATCAATTATGAAATGGAAACCTCGATTACAGCCTGTCTGCTTAATTGTCTGACAAGTTAATTAATCTCCCAAGCAACCAGGCTCCGTTCTCCCTGTAAATTGTGGGGAAATAGCTATGGTAGGTCCCCGAGGTCTTGGCAGTCCAGTATCATAGAGGCTCCTGGAAAGCGATGAATAACAAGCCTTTAGTGGTGTCAGTGTCTCCATATAGGAATGAAGAGGTCTGCTCCAGCGCCTGCCAAGAGACAGTTTTGTCACTAATTATTTTGCTCCTAACTAATTAGAATCTAGAATATGTACTTGTCTGTTTACTTGTTTGTTTATTTTTATTTCTCTTCCAAGAGACACATTTCTTTCCTTTCAAATCAGATCCTGTGGTTCAAACAGCTGAGGCTTCCAGATTGTGAAAAACATAAGGGTCGTGTCAGTCTCCTTCATCCCCAGAGACCGCGCCATCAGAGCTGCCACAATGAGTGAGGTCGGACCTTCCGAGCAGGGAAGATGTGTACGCGATGTGTGATGCGCCTGTCTGGCTGCAGGAAGTGGCTACTGCTGTCTCAGTCTGGTGACCTGTCATCTGTGGCCTTTAGAAATCCAAACGACTGAGTGAAGTTGAGAAGCTAGAGTCTGCCCCATATGGTCCAAAGATAACAGCACAAGACTGACCTGGAACACTGGATCAGACAGACAGATGCCAACTACACCTACCTGAATCAGAATTGTTAGGAGTGGAACTCAGCGACTTTTTAATAAGTTCCCTGACACCCACTTGGATCAAAGTGGGTGGGTATTAGCTGCTGGTGGTTAGATCAGCTATCACCATGCCTCCTCATCCTTTGACTCCTTCCTGCTATTTAGTTCATTTCTTATACCCGGCCCGGACCTTTGCATAAGTCTTGCAAGTTTCTTCTCTCTGCACTGAAGGCTCTTCTCCACATAATCAAGTGTAGTCCTCTTGCTTCAATCAGGTCTTTCTTCAAATAACACCTCCTCAGAGTCTTTTTGATCTCTCTAAGGTTTGTCTGGTCAAGGCTATGGTTTTTCCTGTGGTCATGTATGGATGTGAGAGTTGGACTGTGAAGAAGGCTGAGCGCCGAAGAATTGATGCTTTTGAACTGTGGTGTTGGAGAAGACTCTTGAGAGTCCCGGGGACTGCAAGGAGATCCAACCAGTCCATTCTGAAGGAGATCAGCCCTGGGATTTCTTTGGAAGGAATGATGCTAAAGCTGAAACTCCAGTACTTTGGCCACCTCATGTGAAGAGTTGACTCATTGGAAAAGACTCTGATGCTGGGAGGGATTGGGGGCAGGAGGAGAAGGGGACAACAGAGGATGAGATGGCTGGATGGCATCACTGACTCGACAGACGTGAGTTTGAGTGAACTCCGGGAGTTGGTGATGGACAGGGAGGCCTGGTGCGCTGCGATTCATGGGGTCACAAAGAGTCGGACACGACTGAGCAACTCATCTGATCTGATCTGATGTAAAACAACACTCCTACTAAATGGAATGATGGAAACTATGCATTGCTTCATAGCGCATATGACTACCTAAAACTGTATTATATCTTTGTTTGTGATCTGTCTTCTCAATTGGATGTAAGCTCCAAAAGAGCAGGAATTCTCATATGTTTTCTTTAGTGCTGTATGTGCTGTGCTTAGAACAGTGCCTGAATTATAGTAAACACTCAATAAACATCTATCAAGTGACTGTATGATGAGGCGTAACCTGCCAGTAGTGATACATGTTAATATTATGTACACTGGCAAAATCACAATTTCAAACTTCTCTGTGGATCCTAATAGTTTAAAATGTAATAAGTCCTTGGAAAACAGGATTTGAAAATTCACAAAGAAGAACAAAACTGAAAATGCAACATATCGAAACGTGGGAGACTCACCTAAAGCAATGCTTACGCTCAGTGGACATGAACTCAGGTAAACTCTGGGAGACAGTGAAGAATAGGGAGGCCTGGCATGCTGCGGTCCATGGGGTCGCAGAGTCAGGCATGACTGAGTGACTAGACAACAACACGAAAATTTATAGCACTGAGTGCTTGTATTAAAAAAAAAAAAAAAGAATGAACTCAAAGCAAGTTAAGTTTCCACATTACAAAACTAAAAACAGAGGAGTGTTAAACTCAAGCAAGCAGCAAGAAGAATATAATAAAAATGAAAGTAGAAATAAATAAAATTGAAAACATAAAACAATAGAAAATATAAATGAAACCAAAAGTTGCTTTCTTTAAAGGATCAATAAAAATCAAAACTCTAGCAAGATTTGTAAAGAAAAAAAAAGAGAAAAGAAACAAATACTGATGAATTTGAAATGAGAGAGCAGATATCTCTACAGACACTGCAGACATTAAAAGGATGATTAGTAAAGAAACCATAATCTATAATCAACTCTATATACATAAATTTGAGAAATAAGATGAAATGGGCTAATTCCTCAAAAAGTATAAAGTACCAAAGCTCACTCAAGATAAAACAGATAACCAGAATATTTCTGTACTATTAAATCATTTGAACTTGTAGTTCAAAATCTTCTAAAAATAAAAACTTCCTGACCCAGATAGCACTAGAAAATTCTATCAAATATTTAAAGACAATATAACACTATTTCTACACAACCTAATCCAGACAATAGAAGAGAAAAAAACAATTTACACCTCATTTTATAAGGCAAGCATTATTTTGAAACAAAACAGGACTTCCCAGATGGTCCAGTGGTTAAGAATCCGTCTGCCACTGTAGTCCCTGGTCTGGAAAGATTTCACATGCCTCGGCGCTACCAAGCCTGTGCACCACAACTGCTGAACCCGAGCTCTAGAGCCTGTGCTTCACAGCAAGAGAAGCTACCATGATGAGAATCTAGCACCCTGCAAAGAAGAGTAGCCCCCACTCACAGCAACTAGAGAAAGCCTGTGTGCAGTAATGAAGACCCCGTGCAAAGAAAAATAAATGATAAATAAATAGAACAAAGACAACTGAAATGAAATATATATTTCACTCATATATATTTCATAATTACAAATGAAATATATCAATATCTCTCATGAACATGAACACACAAAATATAAGCAAGTCAGTTTGGAGCTGGTAGATGCAAACTATTCTGTTTAGAATAGATAAACAACAAAGTCCTAAGGTATAGCATAGGGAACCATATTCAAAATCCTATGATACATCATATGGAAAAGAAATAAAAAAGAAAGCATATATATGTATAACTGAGTCACTTTGCTATAAGCAGAGACAAGCACAACAGTGTAAATCAACTATACTTCAATAAAAATATAAGCAAATCAATAGATCAAAATATGCACGCAGCAATGTATCACAACCAAGTAGAGCTTATCCCAAGAAAGCAAAGCTAGATCAATCTTTTGAAACCCATGAATGCGATTCACTTTTAACTGTATGAACAGTCTAAAGAAGATTAAAGCATAGAATCATCATCAATCATTGATACAGAAAAAGTAAAAATTTGTTAATAAAATATAACAGCCACTCATGATTTTTTAAAAAGACCTAAGTAGATTAGGAATAGAAAGGAACATTCTTGACCTAATAAAAAACATTTATAAAGAACCTGTAATTATCATCACCCTTTTGGTAAAGCTAGAATACTTTCATCCTAAGACTGAGAAAAAGAGAAATTCCAAATTCACTGGTCTTATTCAACATAGTATGGGAATTCATAACTAGTAAAATGGGAAAAAATAAAATAAAAGACCTACAGACAAGAAATTAAGAAATAAAACTTTCCTTTCCCTATTTAAATTCAACAAGTTTATCTATTCTACTCCATAGAGTCTACAGAAAATAAAAACAACAAATAAAAACAAAACCTCTTAGAACTAATAAGTGAACCTAACAAAGTCATAGGATACAAGATCACCACAAAAGAGTCGGCCGTGATTTAATATACCAGCAATATAAATAGGAAACTAAAATTTTAAACTGCTATTACAATAGTTCCAAAAAGTGAAACTAAACTTATTCAAGATCCATGACCAGAAAATTACAAACATACGGGTGAAATAAATAAAAATCTAAATAGATGGAAGACATACCATGTTCATGAGTTAAAAGATTCAAAGCAGTAAAGATGTTAATTCTTCCCAAATTTATTTACAGAGTTAATGCAATTCCAAAAATTCAAAATCCCAGTAAGATTGATTTTAACTGTAGCCTGCCAGGCTCCTCTGTCTATGGAATTCTCCAGGCAAGAATACTGGAGTGGGTTGCCATTCCGTTCCCCAGGGAATCTTCCTGACCCAGGGATCAAACCTGGGTCTCCCACAATGCAGGCAGATTCTTTACCTTCTGAGCCACCAGGAAAATCTCCCCCAAATGAAAATAGCTCAAATATTTTTAAAAGGTAAGAATAAAATTCTGCGAGTCATATTATCCAATTTTAAGACTTCCTGTAAAGATGCAGTAATTAAGAGAGTGTGTTACCGGTAAAGGAACGGACATGTGGACATGCAGACCAATGGACGATACAGAATCCAGAAACAGGCCCATAGAAATATAGCCGCTTCATATTTAAAAAAAAAATTTATTTATTCGGCTGTGCCAGGTCTTAGTTGTTGCAGCGGGATCTTTCATCTTTCTTAAGTCATGTGGGATCTTTAGTTGTAGCATGCAGACTGTTAGTTACCGCATGTGGGATCCAGTTCCCTGACCAGGGGTCGAGCCTGGGCCTCCTCCACTGGGGGCGCAGACTCTGAGCCATTAGACCACCAGGGAAGTTCCTCAATTGATTTTTAACAAAGATGAAAACTACTTTAATGGAAAAGAATAGTGTTTGTTTTTTTTTTTTCAATGATATGGCAACAATTGGACATTATATTCAAACAAACAAAAAACCCTTAACCTAAAGCTCTTTGATATATCTTAAATGTATCAAAAACCTAAATGTAAAACACAAATGTATAAAAATCTTAAAACCTTTATAACCTGAGGTTAGGCAAAATGTTCATAGATATGATGACAGAAATATAACCTCTGTAAGAAAAACTGATAACCTGGTCTTCTACTAAATTAAAAAAAAAAAAAAAAAAACTTTGTTGATGAGAGATCCTATTAAGAAAATGAAAAGATATGTTGTAGACTGGGAGAAAATATTTGAAATTATATATCAAAAGTCTTATATCTAGAATGTATAAAGAACTTTCAAAAATCAGTACTAAGAAAACAAAGTCAATTTCTAAAATGTCCCAATGATCTGAACAAGAGACTTCACCAAAGATTATTTAAGCATATCATAAGCACATGAAAAGATTTTCAACATCGTTACTCATTAAGAAAGTATCAGTTAACATTTGGGGAGACTGTGAAGGACTGGGATCCTGGCATGCAGTTCATGGGATTGCAAAGTGTCGGACATGATTTTGCGGCTGAACACCACCAATTACAACTATGCTCAGGTAGCCCTGCACACCTATTAGAATAACCAAAACAAATTAAGCCATCAAGTGTTGGTGAAGATGTTAAATACAACTATCATATCTTTCTGGTGTGAATACCAGATGGTTCAGCCACTATGGAAAGCTGTGATGCTTTTTTATAAAGTTAAACACACACATATGCCCTGCTGCTGCTGCTGCTGCTAAGTCGCTTCAGTCGTGTCCTACTCTGTGCGACCCCATAGACGGCAACCCACCAGGCTCCCCCATCCCTGGGATTCTCCAGGCAAGAACACTGGAGTGGGTTGCCATTTCCTTCTCCAATGCATGAAAGTGAAAAGTGAAAGGGAAGTCGCTCAGTCATGTCCAACTCTCATCAACCCCACGGACTGCAGCCTACCAGGCTCCTCCGTCCATGGGATTTTCCAGGCAAGAGTACTGGAGTGGGGTGCCATTGCCTTCTCCGCACATATGCCCTAGAAAATGAAAACTTACATTCCCACAAAAGCTTGTACACAAAGGTTTATAGCATCTCTATTCATAATTGCCAAAAATCAGAAGTAACCCAAAAGCCCTTCAATTCATGAATGGGTAAGCAAAATGCAGTAATCCATGTAATGGAACATTGCTGCTGCTGCTGCTAAGTTGCTTCAGTCGTGTCCGGCTCTGTGCGACCCCATAGACGGAAACCCACCAGGCTCCCCTGTCCCTGGGATTCTCCAGGCAAGAACACTTACTCAGCAATAAAAAGGATAAACCATTGATACACACAACAATTTGGATGAATCCCAAAGATATTGCACTGAGTGTGGGAAGTCAGACTCAAAAGATTACATACATTGTAATCACATTTAAATAACATCCTCAAAAAGACAAAGCTAGAAGGCAATGGCACCCCACTCCAGTACTCTTGCCTGGAAAATCCCATGGACAGAGGAGCCTGGTGGGCTGCAGTCCGTGGGGTCGCTAAGAGTCGGACACGACTGAGTGACTTCACTTTCACTCTTCACTTTCATGCATTGGAGAAGGAAATGGCAACCCACTCCAGTGTTCTTGCCTGGAGAATCCCAGGGACGGTGGAGCCTGATGGGCTGCCGTCTATGGGGTCTCACAGAGCCGGACACGACTGAAGCGACTCAGCAGCAGCAGCAGCATAGTGATGGAGAGCCATCGGTGGTTGCTATGGTTGCAGTTGGAAAAGGATGCAATTATATAGTTGGTGCTTTGTATCCACATATCATGATGGGTTCAATACATGGATGCAGAACTTGTGGCTACAGAGGGTTGACCGTACAACATCATTTAATATAAGGAACTTAAGCATCTGAGGATTTTGGTTTCTTCAGGAGATCCTGAAACCAATACCCTGAGAATACAAAGGGACAGCTATTAAGGGACATCACAAGGGAGTTTTTTAGGTTGAACATTCTGTATTTCGATTGTGGTGGTTACACAAATTTATACATATTAAGATTGCCAGAATGTACAGCACAAAAGTCAGTTTTACTATATGATTATTTAAAACCTAAAATTGATCTTTAAAAATCTACATAGGAAATAGGGAAACAATAAAGGAAAAGCTAGGTCAAAAAACAAAGCAAATTGTAAGTGCAACGTGTCGGGTTCCCTCTAGGCCACGTTGGAGGCTTCTGTGGTTCTCAACACCTGACCTGGCACCTGGATATGCCACCTAGATCAGGGACTTACTGATCTTCCCATCTATAGACTCAACCTTAAGTCAACTTCTAAACCAGTGGTGATCAGCCTTTCTGGAACAGTAAAATATTATAATAATGTGAGTAGTTTTAAAACAATACTGATGCCTTGGAACTTCACCATCTGGACTGAGCTGCCAGCATCCTTATTTTTAAAGCATTTCTCAGGTGAGTCTAATGGGAAAATCACCATGAAACACTGAAGGTGACTTAGGTTCTTCTGTGAAGTTAAGTAGCCAGTCAACTTCGCTGCTTTTCTCCGAAGTGCTGATGCTAAGTGCAAAGAAAGGCTGGAGGTCTAGTTCAGTTCTAGTCCTGATTGAAACAAGGGGCACGGATACAGAGACCAAAGGAGGTATGGTTTCGTAAGATTTCTTGGAGCTTGCAGAGTGGCTCCTGTTTGGTTTCAGCTCTGAAGCACCTGACAATCTAGATCACAGAGAGGGAGAAAAGGACAGGTTATCAATAACTGAAAAATTATTTATGATCCCGGGCACTCCACATGTGAAATCTCACTGAATTCTCACAAAATCCCTCTAAGAAAATGGCAATCATCAAATCAAGAAATTTGTCTAAGGCCATATATTTTGCAACTAAAAGTAACAAGTATACATTTGAACCCAGGTAGGATTTTTGGTTTCTGTTCAAATTGTCCATAAGACATTTGGTGCATACCAAACGGTCCTTGAAATTTGGCCCCATCTAAAACACTCATGAGTATATTTGGTCTATGCCAAGTGGTTTTGGATGGAACGAAATATCAAGGACCTTTCTGGTGTGGACCAAATGTCTCATGGACCTAGTGTTTCACAGACATTTTGGATGGGATCAAATGGCTGCTCACTGTTTTAACTATGCTTAACCACTCGTCAATTCCAAATGCCATGAAGGATCACCAGATTTGGAACTACATGGATTTCGAGTCCAGTCATCTTTCTAACACTTATTAAATACAAGGGTTCAGTGGCTCAGTCGTGTCTGACTCTTTGCAACCCCATGGAGTATATAGCCGGCCAGGTTCCTCTGTCCATAGGATTTTCCAGGCAAGAATACTGGAATGGGTTGCCATTTCCTCCCCCATTATTCGATACAAACTGTGGACAACTACACTTGATCTGTCTGAGCCTCAGGTTCCTAATCTGAGAAAATGGGGGTTGGGGGATGATAACTGTCCCTTATGAAACATGCATATGTGGTACACAGAGCAGAAATGCCAGTCAGCAAATGTTTCCCGTGTCTCTCTCACGTTCTAAGTTATGACACTGGCTTAAGCATGTTGTGACAATTTATCTTGAAGTTTCTGCATGGAGTATGATTTACTAATTACTCTGTAATCCTAGGGGATTTCTTGTATTAATTTTTGCTATCTTTGCTGCCTTCATGTCTCTCTCTCACATACAAACACATATACACACATCCTCATCCACAGCTTTCAAAGAACCTTTACCTGTATTTCTGGTTTTAGACAGCACACACTATGTTTTGCTTCGAGCTGTACTCAGCTTGCTCATCTGTTCTCTGTTGCAGCTGTTCGTGCCACATCTGTATTCACATCTTAAGCAGCAGCACTTCCTCTCAAACCTGTTCCCTACACACCCCACCCCCATCAGAGAAAAAGCCCTGGTTCCCACCTGTGCCAGGCTCTGTAAAACAGCCTCCTGGAAAGCTGTCATCTTCAGTTAGTGAGGATAATGGGATTATTCTATCTGTGTAATAATAACATGTTCAATTTAAAGGAAAAAAATCTGAAGCCACTTAAAAGCTGCTGTTTGGTGCCGATATATTATTCCAGTAATGAATAATCACTAAAGATATTATTCTGGATGCAGTTACCATGCAGTGATGTGAATAAAATGCATTAGATGGAAAATTGTATTTCAAGTAAATATATGCACTAGTAGAAATGTATTACCACCCATTAATATGCATTAATTCAGAACCAAATGCCAATTGGAGTGCGCCTACATGGGTTTGAATGGCAGGCAGCAATTTGGAAGTGGGAGGAAATAGGTTTGGATTTGGTCAAATAGACTGAGACATGATGGTGGGGGTAGTGGTGGATGATTCAGAAATGAACAGGTGAAGGGACTAGCCCACGGACAAAACAGCCGTTAGGAACAACCCCTCCCACGCCTCCGTAAAGAGACTGTCTGTGACTAAGGCCTATTGAGAACTGTTGACATTTCTAAAGCAGGGGCTTATTTACCCCTGTCTCACAGTCTGCATCTTCAAGTTTTCTTTGCAAAGGAAACAAAAAGAAAAACCTCTATGTTTTTGCTAAGGTAACTGCCTTGGCATCTTACTGTTTTTTTTTTTTTTCTTTTCTCTACAGGAGTAACTGTCAGACTTGTCATTGTTAAGACGAGCTTGTCCAAATCTGAAATCTGCAAGGGTTGCCTCATTATCATAGTGTTCCAGACCTAAACAGCAAAAGTGGTTTCACCATTCTTAAATGGGACATCCTCAAGTTCCCTTCTTTCCTACTTTAGGATAATTCAGAGGACTCCAGGGACAAAAGAGTCCAAAGATATGAGGACCTTAAGACTCAGAGGGACTTTTCCAGGCAGGCATTTTCCTTCCTTTTCGAAGCAATTTTATTTTAAAAGATACAATTTTAAACCTCTCCTTTATTAAAAGACATCTTACAAAGAGTGAAAATATAAAATGATTTTTCATAAAGCACATGATCAACAAAGGATTAGTTTCTAGAATCTCTAAAGAATAGTCCAAATCAGCATTCAAAAAAGCACAGAAACCAATAGAAAAAGCTGAAAAAGACAAAACCAGGATTCTAACCAAAAAATAAAAATTAAAAAAAATCCAAATGACAGACAAATAAAAACTAAAAATTAGAAAGTGAAAAATAGAATTGCATTAAAATATCACTGTATACTCATCTGATGGCAAAAGGATTAATAACCTGTTAATACCAAGAAGGATAAAAATATGAAACAAGAGAAATTCTCCTACGATGCTGGTGAGAGTATCAATCATTAGTCAAATCCCCTTTCAAAAGTGTTTGCCACTGTCTCCTAACACTGAGTGGCTTCCCTCATAGCTCAGTGGGTAAATCATCTGCCTACAATTGATCCCAGGAGACCCAGGTTCAATTCCTGAGTCAGGAAGATCCCCTGGAGAAGGAAATGGCAGCCCACTCCAGTATTCTTGCCTGCAGAATCCCATGGACAGAGGAGCCTGGTGGGCTACAGTCCATCGGATCACAAGAGTTGGACACGACTTAGCGACTAAACCATAAACCATCACCTAACACTGAAGGCATGTATGCTCCACTATAGAGGATTTCTGATCTTAGTCATATCCCCTCAAGAAACACATGGACATGTACAGGAATATTCATAACAGCATTGCTCCTGAAGGCCTCAAATTGGGCTCACCAGTAGAATGGGTCGGTACATCCACACAGCCAAACACCAGTTAAGATGAGCAAGCTGCAACTATCTACAGCAAGATGAATATTCCAAATGCAAGACTGAAGCAAAGAAGTGAGACTCCAAAACATATACTGTGTAATTATTCCTATGTACTGTTTACAATCAGGCAAAATGAAGCTGTGTCGTGGAAGGATACGTATATACTGAGAAAGGTATAAAGCAGAGCAACAAAGTGATGATCCCTGAGTCAGGCAGGTGGAAAATTCTAAGAAGTACACAGTAGGGATTCTGAGGGCTGGTGCTGTTCTAGGTCTTGCCCTGTGTGGATGTGAGTCAGGAGTTTGCTTTACAATTCTCTGTTTAAATATATGTAACCATTTCCAAATTGGGAGATAGGGATTGATGTATATACCCTATTGTTACTATGTATAAAATAGATAACTAAAGAAAACCTACTGCATAGCACAGGGAACTCTACCCAATGCTCTGAGATGACCTAAATGGGAAGGAAACCCAAAAAAGAGGGCCTGTGTGTATACCCTGATTCATTCTGTGAGTCTGATTCACTTTGCAAAGTGCAGCTGATTCACTTTGCTGTACAGCAGAAACTAACACAACACTGCAAAGCGATTATTCTCCAATAAAAACTAATTTAAAATAAAAAATGTCTATAGCTATTTCTTATTATTTCCTCCTTGTAAGTATGTTATAGTCTGCAATAAAAATTAGTGTAAAATCTAACACAGGCTGGCATGCCCCCTGGCTGACATTGCAGGTACCCATGGCTCTAGCTTCACATTTTTTTCCAAACCTACAGTTTGGATCCACAGTTCCAGCTTGCTGGCCACTCATATCCCTGGTCCATTTCTGCTGGCTTACAGTTGGCTTTTTTTTTGTTTTTTTTTCACTTTCCCAAGTGTCAGCTTGCTAATGGCTCTGAGAGCATCACTGGAGGCAGTTGGCCACTGCTTCCTTCTTGACACGTGTTCTCTTCCTGACTCTGGGGATGCCAGACTCTCCCAAGGATCTTCCTGGGCCCCTGGCTGCCTTTTCTCACCTCCCGTCTGTCACATTTCCCTCTACTTGGAAATCAGAATCATAGAACAACCAGAAGTCAGTCTTGCCCTTCTCCTACACTCTCCCTGCTTTCCCTCCTCTTCTCTCCTATTACTCACATCCCTAATGAGCTCATCTAGCCCCAGGCCTCTAAATACTCTCTTTAAGCTCACTGACCACCATCTTTTATATGGCTTCTGAACCCCAGAGGTACATCCACTGACACCTCAGCATTTAAGTGTATATATAAGAATATCAAGCCCAACATGTTCCAAACAAGAATTCTGGCTCCCATATCCACTGTCCAAACTGCTTCCAACCTCATTCTCTGTGAACAGCTACTTCATTAAACCGGTTGCAGTGGGGGAAACCCAAACATCACGCCCAGTTTTCCCTTTTCTCTCACTCTGCACATTTCGTACAGCACCATGTTCAGCACCTTTGCCTGCGAGATGCATCTCAAATCCATTCTCTTCTTTCCATCTCAACTGCTCACTGTCATTCAGGGCCCGTCACCAATAAACTATTGCTGTGTCCTCTTCACAAGCTTCCCAGCTTCCACTCAACCACCTACCTCCTGCATTCCATTCTCTGCCCAGCAGCTTCAAAGACGTTAAAAAAAAAAAACAAAAAAACAAAAAACCATGCAACACTGCACTGTTAGAAACCAGCTAACCGTTTCCTATCACACTTAGAATGAAATCTATGCTCCTTGCAGTGAATTAGAAAGCCCTTTACACCTTAGGTGGCAGAATAGTAAAGAATCTGCTTGCCAGTGCAGGAGATGCAAAAGACACAGGTTCAGTCCTTAGGTCATGAAGATCCCCTGGAGGAGGAAATCTCAACCCACTCCAGCATTCATGCCTGGGAAATCCCACGGAGAGAGGAGCCTGGTGGGCCACAGTCCATGCGGCCGCGGAAGAGTCAGATGTGACTGAGTGACTGAGCACGCGCACAAAGCGCCCTCACATTTCTTGCCCAGCTCACCAATCTCATCTTCAGTCACTATCTGCCCTGCTCACTTCGCTGAAGGCACAAGGACTGCTTTTCTGAATCATCAGAATTAAGAGCTTTCTCTGTGACTTCAAGGCCTTTGCATTTCCCTTCTCCTCTTCCAGAATGTACTTTTTCCCCCAGGTCTTCACATGCCTGGCCCCTTCTTAAATCTCCTCAAAGAGGCCCTCCCTGACCAGCCGTTTTTTTGGACCCACCTCATCCCATGCCCTGACTTAATTTCACTTGGTCCTAATTGTTTTCTGAAAGATTTCATTTGCCTAGTTGAGGTCTTGTATCTTATTATATGCCCAGTCACTAAGACAGAGGATCACACTCAATAAATACTGCCTGAATGAATGGTAAAAACAGGGTCTTATCTGACTTGAATCCTTGTCTTTTCAAGCATTTCTTGCATTTTTTTTTTATGGTAGAAAGAAGACAATTTTCATATTTTATGATACAAAGCTCTGCAAATGTAACTGAACTTTTCAGGGTTTCCTTGATTGTTATAAGCATCTAATATATTATGAGGTGAATGAAAATTTTTATCTACTCCCAGTGTGTAACTCCATAGAATTTAGAATTCTTTGGAATTAGTTGGCAATATTTATCAAAAGCTTAAATAATGTGCAGTCACTTCTGAGATGTTAGCCTGAGGGACATAAATGTGACTATGTATTTATCACAGCAAATCAGAAACAAAACAAAATAAACAGAAGAATCAACAATTAGGGATCTGGAATAATATACTATCTAGAAAGTTGAATACCTTGCAATCATTAAATTATGTTGTAAAAAATTATTTCATGTCATAGATACTTGATCTTTCAAGTTGTACAAAGGTATTTACAATGTGATCATATTTTTATTGAAAAAAAAACTCCATGGTATTTGAATATATGAAATTATGCATAATGAAAAGGTTGAACAAGCATATGATATCATGAAGCAGTGGGTGTTAGAATTATGAGTGAATATCTGTATTTTGAAAAGCTTCTACAATGAATTGTATGTTTTGATTTATAAAAATAACAATGTGTTCGTTTTCATATATGTATATATATAACTGTTCTTACATTGTGAAAATTTTTCATTAAAAAATCAGCAAGGATTATCTAGTGGATATCTGTACTGGTTTTTATTTTATATCTTTATATATAAATATATACATAAAGGTATAAAAAGCAATACATATATATTTATAGACAAATATTATATATAAAGGTATAAAATTAAAAAACACATATATCCACTAGATAATCCTTGCTGATAAGTGAAACAAATATAGAATATTAAAAGAGTACAAAAAGAAAAATGAAAGCTTTTTTATATGCTCTTCTGCCTTCGTTCTCTGCTCCTACCATAATCACTACTAACATTTTTTTTTGCATGGGTTTCCCCCCCAGATCTATTTCATGTTGTCAATTGCCTGGGGCCATGGTCTGGTTCTCATTCCAGCGTGAATTTCTCCTACTCCAAATTGTCTTCTTTCCTGTGTATTCTTCCTGGGTAGCTTCTTCCACTGCAAAGATGTGCCATAGTTTATTCAACCACTGTCACGATGAGGGACACTAGTATTGCTATCAGGTTTTTTTTCTTCATTATTATGAAAAATGATGTAGGATGTAGAGAAATCTGCAGAAGTTTAATGACTGAGTCAACGTACATGTACCTTTTTTTTTTTTTTTTTTTTCATTTTGATATATACTGCTAAACAGGTCCCGGAAAACACAACTTTCAAATAATACTTGTGATTTGCTTTAAAGCACCTCTTACATCACAATGACATGAGAGAATGCTTCATGCTTCCATTCAGTTAATGGTAATAATAATAATAAAATACCTAAAGCCTCTACTTTCTCAGGATGGGGAATTTGGACTAGGTGATTACCAAAGCCACTTTTAGCTCCTCACTTTAAGGGATTTTCCCCAAGTAATGGTCTATGTGGGAAGAAGAAACTATACAGGAAGAACTACATAGGAAGGAAGAAACAAAGTAAGAGAAATTCACACTGGAATGAGAGCCCAAACCACGGGTTCCAGTTCATTACTAGACATGCTAGTGACATGGGGTGTTTTGAGTCCTTGAATTTCTCATTCAGGAATGACCTCTGAGTCCAAGAAGTGTGCCCTGGGCATAGCCCACAATGGCCCAGTGTTGTGAGCCCACAATGGCTAGCATGCAATGCCCCCCATGTCAAGGGAGACCATCATGTAAAGGAAAGGTTATTGCATGGTGCTGCAGTGCCTTCTTTGTGGCTGGGCCATTGTATTCCTTGGGGTATGTAGACCTAGGGGGGTAGGTCAGTGACACAGGAGCATGTGACATTTACTTGGAAAAATTCCTAGCATGCAAGTTCATTATGAATGACCTCTTTAACATTTAGAAGTTCAACATTAGGCCCTTTCTAGCCAGGCAAGGTGACCGGAGCAATAGTATCTCCCATCTGTTGAACACTATCTGCCCAAACATCCACTAGACTGGAGGTCAAAAGGAGAGAGTCTTTTATATGTATTGACTTGAGTTTGTTGGTACAAACTGAATTTGCTTATTCCATCTATTCTCAGGTATGCTGAATTGCAATGTATTTTACAGTTTTAATGAGCAGTGTGATCGATTTTACTACTCTTAAACCTCAGTCATTTAGAGAACAAAATATATGCGGATCATGCAACCACCCTGTATAATTATCTCAGAGCAGATATAGTGAGAAAATCTTTGTTGTGTTGAAGTCGGAGGGAGATGGCTAAGATGATGAGATAATTATGGCTCAAGATATCACTCTCTTTCAGAAGGAAGAGTGTGGTTGGTCATTTTGCTAAATATTACAAACGTTCTTAGGGAGAAGGAAACTTATTCTAGTGGTCTAAAGCTAAGGGAGAAGAGAGGAAATTGTGATGGGGGTGGGGGGTGGACAGAAAAGTATGACAAGAATGAGTACGAGGTTGCAGGATGAAAGGCCCTGATACTGATGCAGATGAACCCAAAATGGAAACAACATTGAACCCAAATGAACCAAGAGATCACAACAGCAAGAGTCACAGGTAACGCTTAGAACTGTTTGCCAAGCACCAATCTAAACTCTTTGCTTACAGTTCACCTAATTCTCACAAAAAAAAAAAAAAAAAAAAACATTTGATGGAGATACCATTATTAGGTTCATGTTATAAATGCAAAAACCAAATATAAGAGAGAAATCATTTGCCCACAATCATGCAGTTAATAAGACCTTGCACCAAGCTGAAAACCAAGACAACCCGACTTTAGAGCCTCGACCCTTAATCAGATCTGCTTGGGAACTGTGAGACCATGAGATCCAAAAGCCCTGGGGGAGCTGTCGCATCAGATCCATCTGTTTGACAGTTTTCTCTCCACTTTGCCAGTGCAGACTTTGTCACTTCTAAGGTTTGTGCAAGTTTTTGAGCATCTGCTCTGAGCCCCAGCAGTCTCATTGGAAACCTGAGGCAGAGATAATTAGTGGACCCTGAAAGACTATGTCCTCTTCCAGGTGTAGAATTGTTGTTGAGAAGTGACTGTCAAGCCAGAGACTACATTTCCCAGCCTGCCTTGCATCGAGGTAATATCACATGACTGGTCCCAACTAATGGAATGGGACCAAAGTTTTCTGTTTTACACATGGCAGTGCACATACGTCAATCCCAATTTCCCAATTCATTCCAGCCCCTCCACCACCACTCCCCTCTGTGTCCACATATCAGATCCCTACATCTGGATCTCTATTCCTGCCCTGCAAATAGGTTCATCTCTACCATTTTCTACAGCCACCATGGAGAAGAGTATGGATGTTTGTGAAAAAACTAAAAAGAGAACTACCCTATGACTCATCAATCCTACTCCTAGGCATATACCCTGAGAAAACTAATTCAAAAAGGCACATGAACCCCAATGTTCATTGCAGCACTATTTACAACAGCCAGGACATGGAAGCAACCTAGATGTCCACAGACAGATGAATGGATAAAGAATATATGGTATATATCCACAATGGAATGTTACTCAGCCATAAAAAAAGGGATGAACATCAGTTGTTTGTAGAGAGGGCGATGAACCTAGAGTCTGCCATAAGACTGAAGTAAATCAAAAAGAGAAAAACAAATATCATATATTAATGCATGTGTGTGGAATCTGTGGCTATTATCTTATGCTGCCTCAAGAGATAGACTTTACCTTAGCAGAAAGGCATATCCCAATATTTCCTTTCAAGGGCAGAGATATAAACTACAGCTTGAAGCCAACATATAATTTCTGTTCATAATCTAAAAGACTGGACCCTGTCACCAAACTTTAAGCTCTGGCTGCTGACCTACACTGCCATCAATCACTTAGTCCATGAACAGATGTCCACTATACTTGGGATCCCTGTTTCCTGAACAGACCTATTCCCCAGCATCTTAAATACCAGCATAGTCTCAATCAAGCCAAAGATTAACATGACTCTAATCAAGATTGCCGGGAGAAATATCAATAACCTCAGATATGCAGATGACACCACCCTTATGGCAGAAAGTGAGGAGGAACTAAAAAGCCTCTTGATGAAAGTGAAAGTGGAGAGTGAAAAAGTTGGCTTAAAACTCAAGATTCAGAAAAAGAAGATCATGGCATCCGGTCCCACCACTTCATGGCAAATAGATGGAGAAACAGTGTCAGACTTTATTTTTCTGGGCTCCAAAATCACTGCAGATGGGGACTGCAGCCATGAAATTAAAAGATGCTTTCTCCTTGGAAGGAAAGTTATGACCAACCTAGACAGCGTATTAAAAAGCAGAGACATTACTTTGCCAACAAAGGTCCGTCTAGTCAAGGCTATGGTTTTTCCTGTGGTCATGTATGGATGTGAGAGTTGGACTGTGAAGAAGGCTGAGCGCTGAAGAATTGATGCTTTTGAACTGTGGTGCTGGAGAAGACTCTTGAGAGTCCCTTGGACTGCAAGGAGATCCAACCAGTCCATTCTGAAGGAGATCAGCCCTGGGATTTCTTTGGAAGGAATGATGCTAAAGCTGAAACTTCAGTACTTTGGCCACCTCATGTGAAGAGTTGACTCATTGGAAAAGACTCTGATGCTGGGAGGGATTGAGGGCAGGAGGAGAAGGGGATGACAGAGGATGAAATGGTTGGATGGCATCACTGACTCGATGGACGTGAGTCTGAGTGAACTCTGGGAGTTGGTGATGGACAGGGAGGCCTGGTGTGCTGTGATTCATGGGGTCGCTAAGAGTTGGACACGACTGAGTGACTGAACTGAACTGAACTGAAAGATGCTGAGCATCAGGCAGTTGCCTATGTCTACAGGGCCCATTGCTATCACCGAGTTTGCTCCCAGAAACCTGAAATTAACTCCCTCATTGTCTCCAAAAAGGCTCCAGCATGCCTTGTGGCTAGGACTTTATGAATGAGGATAATAAGAGCTGAAAATACTTGCTCTGCCTTCAAAGGTCTCCCCCACTCCATGTTGTAACTTGAATGTTCATCATTAGAGAAGTAGTTCTTTGGGCTTCTGAGGTTTGAGATTCTTTTAATAGCAATTGTGGATTCAACAGGTCATACTTTTAGTCTTATCAGTGGTTTATCCTTGGATGTTGGACTTCCCTGGTGGCTCAGTGGTAAAGAATCCTTCTACCAGTGTAGGAGATGTGAGTTTGATCCCTGGGACAGGAAGATCCCCTGGAGAAGGAAATGGCAAACCACTCCAGAATGCTTGCCTGGAAATCCCATGGACAGAAGAAGTCTGGTGGGCTGGAGTCCATGGGATCTTAAGAGAGTCTGACATGACTTAGCAACTAAAAAAAAAAACAGAAACAACATATCCTTTGAAGTGAGAGCTCCACAAGAGTAACTGACATAATGGGCTGCAGTAACAAGAATTCATGGGGACTGACCTTATGTAAACCTGAGCCTTTATTTAGTCTTCTTTTGTACTACTGTAAATTCTGACTATGAATTGTCCCCACAGATGCTAATTATGCCAACATGATCATTAAATCTTAGAATCTGTTGGTATGCTTCCTAAGAATGGGACCGCCTCAATATTTTAGACCCTAATTTTGCTTTTAGCAAGATGATTGGCTTTTTTTTTTTGGAGCTTAATTGCTTTACAATGTTGTATTAGTTTCTGCTGTATAGTAAAGTGAATCAGCTATATTCACTTTGTCACCACAGATCATTGAGTTCCCCGTGCTATACAGTAGATTCTTATTAGTTATCTATTTTATACATAGCCGTGTGTATATACATTAATCCCAATCTCCCAGTTCATCCCACACCTCCTTCCCCTTTGGTTTCCATATGTTTGTTTTCTACATCTATATCTCTATTTCTGCTTTGAAAATAGGCTCACCTGTACCATTTTTCTAGATTCCACATACATTTGTTAATGTACAATATTTCTTCATGACTATTGACATTCAGTTAACTGGTCACTCAAACACTTTATAGGGTGCATTAAAAGATGCAACAAATTTAGCCATAAAAACTGAACCTAATAGTATTTACTATCTCATAGATTTTATGGGTTAGGAGTTTGAGCACAGTTTAGTTGGGTCTTCTGCTTCAGGGTCATTCATAATACTGCAATCCAGTTTTTTGTCTGGGTGGCATCTCATCTGAAGACTTGACCAAGGAAAGACTTGCTTCCAACCTTCCTTTCATGGTTGTTAGCAAGACTCGATTTGTTCTGGGCCATTGGATTGAGGGAATCACTTTCTATCTGGTTGTTGGATAGAGGTCCTCATCCGTTCCTTCTGTATAACCCTCCTCGACATGGCAACTTGTTTTATCAAAGCCAGCAAGGGAGAGAATGCAAATATCCCATTTTCCATCTTGCAGTCTTGGTATTATAACATGTTTAAAAATACATCATAATATGTCACTTTCCTGTTAATACTTAAAGCCCTCTAATGGCTGCCCATTAGATTTAGAGAAAAGTTCCAAATTCCTTACCAGATTCTGATCCCAACTCCTCTCATTATCCAACTCTGTAATTATGGTTCACCATATTAGCCTGACTTCCTTTTCCCTAACATATCAAGCTTTTTTCAGTCCCGGGACTCTTACACCTGTCAATCCCCATTGTCTGAAACACTCTTCCTCAGACCTTCACCTGGTTGATTTCTTTGTATCTTTCAGGCTAAATATCACCTATCTAGTGAGGCCTTTGTCTGCCATGTAGTCTAAAGAAGTCCCTCCAAGCCCATCACTTTCTCTTACATCATCTGGCTGTATGTTCTCCATAGCATGCAGAAATCATCTTGTTCATTTACTTGTTCTATATTATCTATCTTCCTCCACCAAGAGGTAAAATCTATGTGGGCAGACACTGGGGGACTTGGTCACTTTTTTGGTAGTTTATTGTTTGTTGTATGGATGGATGAATGGATATTTGTTAGGGATTTCCTCCAGGAGGCCAAGAGGTGGCAGCACTATGAACCCATTAGAGATCATCTTGTAAAGCAGAGCACAAGCCTGAATCATGGGAGAGCCATCAAACCTAAAAGAGTAGCCTCTTTCTATCTGTCTCCTTTACCCAGGCCATTCTAAATACAGAGGTCAAAATTCTCATAAGTGGAAAGCCATGGAGGGCAGGATTTGAAGCATCTTTTTGCTCTTAAAAACATATAATCCAGAGAGTTCTGGACCGAAAAAGCAGAATAGAGCTAGACAGCCATGGGAAAGGGGAAGCAGGCCGATAACAGCAAACAAGGTGGCTAAGAAGCTGGGGACAGTGTGTGAGTCCCAAGAACCCCACTCTTGGTGACTGGACCATCCAGGGAGACATAACAGCTGCTCTACAGATTATGGCTGAGCAAGACTGGGAGGCAGGAAAAATCCTCTAGAAGAGAAGAAGCTGAGCAGGGATGGACAGAGTATCAGAGAAGGTAGAGACAGAGCAGGGAAGAATTTGGCTGAGGTCAGGAGGAGATGCATTCAGACAAGATCAGGTGTGCTTGGGGTGATATGGCCATAGACAAGGATAAGATGCATTCAAAGTGAAGGAGGCAGCCTTGATACTGCCCACAGCTCACTGCAATTTTACATCATCTCAGACCTTCAGGAGACAATAAAGAAGAGGCTGAAGGTGTCTACCCTATTCCAATTCCCCTTTGTAAGGGGAAAAAAAAATAAAATATGCAGTCTGGTAGGCTCCAGTAAGACCACAAAAGTGGTTAAGGTGAAGCTAAAATTGAGCTAAATACAGTGAGGTCATTTCAAGACTTTGGAAGCATCTCAATGTGAAGGGAATAGCAGTGGACAAGGGAAAAAGGAGACCAGCTCTAAGTTGAACCCTTTCCAATGACTGGTGACGTGTACTTGGCGTGCCACCTACTCTCTTGGAACTTCATCTTCTCCACCTGTAAAATGAGGAAGTGGAAAAAGCAAAAGAAGTTCAAAGGCTTCTAAGAACCAGGCTGATTATGCAGAGTCACAGCAAATGAACCTGGTAGGGGATGGGGACAACGGGGCCCTGGGAAAGCACACAATGTTTAAGAGTACTTTTGAAAACAAATAAAACAGGTAAATGAATGAATGAATGTTGTTGTTGTTCAGTCACTAAGTTGTGTCCGACTCTGTGACTCCATGGACTGCAGCACAACAGACTTCCCTGTCCTTCACCATCTCTTGGAGTTTGCTCAAACTCATGTCCATTGTGTTGGTGATGCTACCTAACCACATCATTCTCTGCCGCCTCTTCTCCTTTTGAATGAATGAATGATGAATGAATGATAAATAAAACTCTAAGTGTCAAATAAGTATGTTCACCGGCTAGTGTTTTGCAACGCCTAAGACAGAGGGTCTCTGAGACTCTTGTCAGCTCCAACACAATTTTGTGGCTCTGTTCATTTTATTTGCTTCTAAAATAAATGTGCTTCTAAAATGTGAGTTAGGGGCACCCTCTTAATTCCAGGAGAGAATGAATCCATTTGCATCTAAGGGATAATAGAAGAGACAGCCTACCAGACTGCATGTCTGTATAAGTGAGGAGCCTTAATTTTCCTCCCCAAGAATTGCAGCTGAGTCCTTCAGGAAGGCAGTACAGGGTTCTGAGTGTGTCTCAGGGCTAACTGCCCTCCATTGCTGTCTTGCATCTCCTGCCTAGCAGGCTTCTCTGCCCACTGCATCTGCTCATGCAGCTCAGCCCAGGCCTCCAGGGTTCCTGCTCAGTCCTACTCACCCCTGTGAGTAAAGGAGAAGCGAGGGGAGAAGCAAGACCACCACCTGCCTACAGCTCTTCTCTGAGCACATCAGAAAAAAAGCAGCCTCTCATGCAAACATAATACCCCATGCACATGGCTTTGCAACGGAGTTCTTCTGTATTATGAGATTCTCCTTGTCCCTTTTGGTTGATACCTTCACGCAACACAAAAACTATAAAACCATCATGGTGCCCCCAGAGGGGAAGAAGGAGATGCCTTCACAGAGAAACCCAAGGGAGATAGAGAAGGCAGAGGCGGGTGGCTGGCAGGCCCCCGGCGCTGATACCAGAGTCCTGTAACTCTGGCCAAGCCTGGGGATGGAAACTTCAACATGAGGCCACGGCATCGCTCTCCTTTCATGACCACCCCAGTCTCCCGCAGGACAGCATAGCTAAGAGATGGTTCTTTGTCATGCAAAGTCTGCTCTAACAGGCCATGAATACAAGTTTGGGTATCCTTAGCCCTGGCAGAGAGGGAGGTGAGTCCTGCATCATTTGGGGACGTCTGGCCCTGCATCCCAATTTAACATGGTGATTGCTATGTAGCGTAGCAAAAAGCCCTCCCGCTGTTCTCCGGAAAGAGCAGTGCATTTGCCCTTTAGCAGGTCTTTTGTTGACATGATCCGTCCTTCCTCCTCTCCCAGGCTGATCCCAACTTCCACCTACACTTCCTAAGTGCCACTGTCATACAAAGTGCCACTTCAGTACCCTGCTCCTTGGAGCTCGTCTTAGATGCACCGCACACACTCCCCGCCTGCAGAAACCCAGAAATACTAAATCCTTTGCCTTGAAACTCTCAGCAGACTCATGAATATCACAAAGATGCATCATAGCGTCTTTTCACCCCAGCCTCCAGTACGTTAACACTCACTGCACGTTCGCAAGGAAAAGGCCAGTAATTGGTTTTGCTCGGGGAACAACCTCAGAGATAAATGCCATGTGTACCATCGTTTACCTTCCCCAGGCGTGTGTTGTGTTTCTGTCTGGGGTGCCGGTCCCTGTCATTGCTCAGCTCTCACACCCAGAAAGCCGCTGTGGTGACGGAGGGGCTGTCAAGGCTGTCAGCTCTTGGAAAAGGTGTATCGTTGGGAGGGGAGGACGCCTGCTTTCCCGGCAGACAGACAGGTGGCTCTCACAGCAATTTGCTCCTCCTTTCCACGAGCCTCCTTTCTGAGTGATCAGACCAGAGTGAGAAAGCTTTAAAAAGAAAGGCTATTTGGCAGTATTAATTTGCATCCGTGAGATGGTGCATGTGGGGATGGAGAGCCATGTTCAGTCTGCACCCACTGCCCCTACAAGAGGAAATCAGGCCGCTTCTCCTGGAATCCAAGGATGCTATAGTCTCTGGTCCCTATCTTCCTGTCCCCACTGGGTCCCCCTTATCTGTTATCTCCCCATTCTTCCCACGCCCCTGCACCAGCTCCATCATGTTGCTGTAATTCCACACAACTCTTGCATGTCAGCACCAGGGCACTTGTGATCCCTCTGCCCTGGGTACCCTTCCCACTGGGATAACTTGCTAGCCCTTCTCATCTTTGCCAATCTGTCTGTCAACTATCAACTCCTTCTTTCACCTCCCTCCCCTCCCATCTGTTTCTTCACCTAGAACTGGTGTGTTCCTGGAAGGGAAGGGCTGATGACTTTGCCTTGTAGGTTTCCTCAGACCTTTGAGACAGGCTTAGAACAGGATGGCCACTTGTCCCCAGCTACTGCTAAGCCATGGAGCCGATGACTTAAAAACAGAAGGAGGGAGGGGAACTGTGAGCTCACCATCTGCAAGAGATGTTTACAGAGTAACACCATTCCCGGGTAGTAGAGAGTGTTTAGATTGGGGCATTCCTAGGGTTTCCTTCCAGCTCCTTCCCATTCCAGCTCTGTGACTTTCAGTAAGGTACTCAGCTATGCCAGGCTACAGTTCTGTCACCTGCAAAATGTGGATGATAAGACCTTATCACTGTATATCTATAAGACCTATCGTTGTATAACTTAGAGATGATGCATGATGTCTGGGCACATAGTAGGGGTGTGTATTAGTTGCTCAGTCATGTCTGACTCTTTGCAACCCCATGGATTGTAGCCCGCCAGGCTACTCTGTCCATGGGGTTCTCCAGGCAAGAATACTGGAATGGGTTGCCGTTTCCTTCTCCAGGGGGTCTTCCCAACCCAGGGGTTGAACCCACATCTCCTGCATTGCAGACAGATTCTTTATTGTCTGAGCCACCAGGGAAATTGTCAAAATAGGGGTACCAGATGCCAGATATTAATGTGATATTACCTCTAACATTTTCTATCCTGTGACTTTGTTGTGTTAATGAAACTCTGTTGAAGCAACTCCTGTAAGAAAGATCTCTCTGTAAAGAATGAGGAGGAAGAGGAGCGGGAGGAGGAGGAGAAAGTCCTCCTCTGGAGGAGCCCCTGGGACTTCCCTGGTGGCCCAGTGGTTGAGAATCCACCTTTCAATGCAGGGAAAATGGGTTCCATCCCTGGCCGAAGAACTAAGATCCCACATGCCAACCTGTGCACCAAAACCAAAGAATCCCGAAGGCCAAAACAAAGAACCCACACACTGTGGTGAAGAATCAGGGCATCCAGAATAATTAAAAAAAATCTAAACCTAGATTCAAAAAATTGTCTTATAATAAGACATTTCAAAAGACCAACATAAAAACGTGCTGCCTTTGACCCCTCCACAAGCCCCAGGGGCACTGCTCTGGTAAGACTGGCTCTCACTCTCTGGGGGGGGCCTATATCCTCAAAAGAAGGGCCTGGTGGCAACTGAGACTGTGTGGATGAGGAAATCAGAAGAGAGGAGCAAAGGGACCCAGACACTGCTTCTGACGGCTCTGGCTTTACAGGAAATGAAAGGAAGAATGGAGGAAATTAGGCTGGAGTCAAGGACACAACGAGGCCGGG
Organism: Bos grunniens; assembly: GCF_055505025.1. Classification (NCBI taxonomy): domain Eukaryota; kingdom Metazoa; phylum Chordata; class Mammalia; order Artiodactyla; family Bovidae; genus Bos; species Bos grunniens. The sequence goes on along the minus strand of NC_141185.1, from coordinate 51,914,371 downwards.
TTAAAGCCAGGGCAACCACACTTGGGACCCAGGACACCCATGCTCTGCGTCCTCGTGTGTGGGACATGGAGCATTGCAAGAGCATCGGCTGAGGAGCTCTAAAGCTGGCTTAACTGGGTGCTGAGCGCTGAGCCCGGGGGGACTTGAGGTCCCACTCTGCTGTCACCAGCAGCCTGGCCCAGGATGCAGCATATGACCTCACTGGATCCAGTTTCCTCACACTGGGAGATGGACAATTAGAACACCACTTCCCAAACCTGTAGATTCTGTTTGCCTGGAAAATATACAGTAAGTCCCCTACCCGTGAACCTTCTAGGTGTGAACTTTCAAAGAGGCGAAGGTGCCCCTGTATGCCAGCTGTGGTATTGTACTCTCGTACTTTTCACGGTCCTGAACTGTGAGATTAAAAATGTTTTCTTTATTTTTTGTGTTTGCTTTTTATGTATGATTTGTGTGAAAAATATTATAAACCTATTACAGTATAGTACTATATGGCTGATTGTGTTAGTTGGGTACTGAGGCTAAGTTTGTTAGATTTATGAACAAATTGCTTTTGTGAACATGCTCTTGGAACGAAACTCATTTGTATGTGGGGGACTTAGTACTGTATTGATACGTTTAATTTAACAAAAGGCTACATGGTACAAGTACAGTCACTATTATTTTTATTCCATTCCCTTGGAGTGTTATCATGACACAAATCTCCCGAAGGTGCTGTTGCCCTCTAGCTAATCTTCCCCAGAGAAAGTTCCCCTCCGCTACACTCAGATATCTTGAGTTCTGCCATTTTCACCAGTGGCTTTGGGGTTTCTAAGGTTATGGGCATTGGAAGTGGCTTAATTTCAGATTTGCTAAAGGCCACACCATTAACTCCCGAGTCATTTAGGGCAAACTGTTTAAGTTTTCTGAGCTTTATTTTGTCATCCATACCATGAGGATAATAGCTCACAGATTTATGGTGAGGGAACACTGTGATGCTGCATGCAAAGAGATGGACCCAGTACCTTGAAAACAGTAAGTGCTCAGCAAGCGCTGCTGTCTTAGTTCAGGTGGCTCTAACCAAACCTCGCCAGTTGAGTGGCTTATGAGTGACATAAATTCATTTCTCACGGTCCTGGAGCTGACAGTCTGAAATCAGGAAGTAGCATGGTCAGGGTCTGGTGAGGACCTCGTCTGGGTCACTGACTGTGGACTTCTCGCTGTATCCTCACAAGGAGAGGAGAGAGAGGAAGAAAATGCTCTTGTGATTCTATAAGGGTGCTAATTCCATTCTTGAGAGCATCAGACTCACGATCTCATCCAAACTTAATGTGGGGGTTGCGGTGGGGGCTTCCCTGGTAGCTCTATGGTAACGAATCTGCCTGCCAATACAGGCGGCAAGGGTTCAGCCCTTGGGTCTGGAATATCCTCTGGAGAAGGGAATGGCTACCCACTCCAATAGTCTTGCCTGGAGAATCCCATGGAAAGAGGAGCCTGGTGGGCTACCATCCATGGGGTTGCAAAGAGTCAGATGTGACTTAGCAATTAAACAACAACAAGGGCTTCAACATATGAATTTGGGAGGTAAGGAACAAATATTCAGCCCATAAAAAGTGTCCATAGGGCTTCCCCAATGACACAAGCGGTAAAGAATCTACCTGTAATTCAGGAGACACAGATTCAGTCCCTGGGTCAGGAAGATCCCCTGGAGGAGGAAATGGCAATCCATTCCGGTATCCTTGCCTGGAGAATCCCACGTCTGAACAGAGAAGCCTGCCAGGCTACAGACCATAGGGTCACAAAGAATCGGACACACTGAGCAGGCATGCATGTACAAGTGTCCATTCTAACTATAAACAATAGTACATCTATGTATTATTGCTTTTAGTAACGAAATTCGCCTTGTTGTAACCAGAAAGAGCCATGCTTGTCAAACAGCTTGCCCCCTCTGGGGAGAAGATCTCAAGGCCTGGCATCACTAGCATTGACCATCTTGCTGTGTGGTCTCTGCATTTTCTCTCCACGAGAAAGCCTCTCTGATGCTGGGTGGCTGCCCTCACCTCTCTTGCTTAGTAACGCCATGAGCCACTGCACCGTTTATCCAGGACACGCCACCAAAGGCACTGACAGGTGACAGGCTTTAATTTCCTGCCACCATCCTTCTGGAAAAGCAAAGCCAGTCCAGCCCCATAAAAGGTAAATGACACGGAGTGACTGCAGGATGTAAGATGGAGACATGAGGACGGGGACCGAGCAGACGCCAGGCCTTTCCGAGCCATGGTGTCAGCCCCTCGGCCCTTGTTCCCTGGGCACACACTGTGCCGAGCTCTGAAACTGGCACTGCCAGGCAAGCAAAAACCTTCCAAACAGTCATCCACCCTTGAACGATTTTCATTGTACATGAAATATTTAGGAAACCGTCTCAGACCGTAGAGTCATGTGCTGTTTCCTGGAGTTCAGAGAGTTGTGCCAAGAATAGTAAAAAGTAGTGGCCTAGATGTGAATTTGCAGGGAGCAGTGGAGAGAGGAGAAGAAGGTTCCAGAAGGGACTGTGAGCCTCTGTCCTGAGCCAGGCTCAGTGCACACACAGCAGCAGGATGGGGAATGGAGAGCCAGGGCTTGCCTCCTGGAGACGGATGAACCCAGTTTTTTGAGTAGCAGCCAAGAGTTCCAAGGATTACAGAATCAAAAATAATTAGTTTGTTTTTATGAAATCTGATTCTGGTATCATTACCGGTTGAAATCAGCTCTCCTCTGGTTCCCACTCCCCCCTCCCTCTAATCTTGCCTGGTTGATATCAATAATCATTTTACTGATACGCATGGTGATGGAGTCAATATTGTCACTCGGAACTCAGAGGGATCCACCTGCAAGGAGCTGGGCTTTGCTACCTTCTGATCTTTTCCTCCTCATAAAGAGACAGCTCCTCTCTGCTCACTTCAGTGTCCCAAACGCTTCTGGCACCCCATCAATATTTCCTACATCTAATTACATTTTAGTTTTGATGTTTTATTCCTGGGCAGTCAAATATTTTTGCATGCTGAGAAGGAAGAAAGTAGCTCAAAGCTGCCCAGAGAGCCAATCACAAAACTGGTAAAAATGAAGGAAGAGCATCTGTCCCCTCTGTGCTCTGCTTCTCGGTCCTTCTGCCATGATTTCTCCATCAGTTTCTCTCTCTCTCTCACTCTGGTTCTCACCTGCCTGCTTTCTCTCTCTTAACCAGGCAGCTCCTAGTGAAGTCCACTATCGACTGGGACCCCACAACCAGGAGCTCCCCAACCCCGCCAGCAGGTCACCATCCAGGGCCCAACACTGCCACTGATCCTAGAGGCAGCCCCCAGGTGGCGCAGTGGGAAAGAATCTGCCTGCAATGCGAGAGATGCAGGACATGCAGGTTCAAGCCCTGGGTCGGGAAGATCCCGTGGCCAGCTGTGCAGGAGGAGCACCGGGCACCCTCTGGGGTAAGGCCTCCTATTTGCATCCCCATTCCTCAGAGGAAAATTCCAGAGTTCAGAGAGGTTAGAGAACATCCCAGGGACACACAGCACACGAGGCTGACCCACACTTTGCCCCCTCTGCCGGACCCTGCCGGCCTGGGCATCGGACCTCAGCCCTTCGCCTGCCCAGGTCGGGGCAGGGGCAAGGGGCACAAAGCTGAGATGCTGGGTAGAGGAGGAAATAGCAGCCCACTCTAGTATTCTTGCCTGGAAAATCCCATCGGTAGAGGAGCCTGGTGGGCCATAATCCATGGGATCACAAAGAGTTGGACACAACTGAGCGACTGAGCACACGAGGGCGCACGCTCACACACACACACACACACACACACACACTCCTCACGTGGATAATGACTGGGCAGCCTGAGGCAGGCACTTCACCTTGCTGACTTTACACATCTGGGGGACCAGGAGGCCAGGAAGGAAGTGATGCTACAGCCTGACACCTCCTGGGGAGTCTGTCGCCAGTCACCTGCAGGAGGCTGCAGACCCGGCCTGCCTCCACATCCACATATCCACTGAAAAGCAAAAACAAGGTCAGAGCCAATCTAGATTCTAGACTGAAAAAACCCATCAGGCTTTTTCGTGTCACAGAGAAAGGATTCTCCAGTTCCACTAAAGGAGCCTTTGCTTTTATTCAGTCAAAACAATTCCCGTGCATCTTCTAAGCAAGGGCTAGGCACAGAGAATGCAGAGGTGAGTGAGACACACTGCCTATCCTCAAAGAGGCCCCTCTGCCAGGCTGTTAGGACCACGTACCAGAGGCAAAATGGGTTGAGGGGTCTTTGCTCACACTGCCTGCCATAGTTTGAAAGGCTAAGCCACAATTTTAAGTCATTGTATCCATGTTTGAGCCATAAATGGGTACTAACTCTGGCCAATATGAAGCAGTTTCATTCTCCCAGTTTCTCACCTTATGACCAGAAAACCATAAACCACAAACAAGAATAGGAAGATGGCACAAAAGCGGGCAGACTTCCTAGGGACCCAGGGACTCCAGGAACAATGTGGTGGTACACTCTAGGTCTCTTTGCTGGGCCTTGTCCGTATCCCGACTCCACCTTTTGGCTAAAATCACGGGCAATACGGGGGCTTCCCTGGTGGTGCAGTGGTAAAGGATCTGCCTGCCAGTGCAGGAGACACAAGAAACACAGGTTTAATCCCTGGGTCAGGAAGATCCCCTGGAGTAGGAAATGGCTACCCAATCAAGTATTCTTGCCTGAAAAATTCCATGGAAGAGGAAACTGGTGGGCTACAGTCTATGGGGTGGCAAAGAGTCAGACACAGCTGAGCAACTGAGCACTGTATCCCAGACAGAACACTGCAGAAGCCTCCCACCCGGAACCACAGGCAGCAGGCAAAATCAAAAAAGGCCAAGAAAAGCCTATTTCCTCTAGAAAATGGATCCTTTAACAACAAAAAACTGCTTTCGTAGTAACTTCTCTACTCTTGTCAAACTCCAACAGAAAAACCAAAGTCCCACAACAGAACCAAGGGGAACTGAGCTAGCACCCCACCCCCAGGAGGCACCCCAACCCCTCTGCCAGGGAACCAGCAGAGACTAGCCAAAATCTTGGCCTCCTATCCCAGCCCCTCAACATCAAGATCAAACATGGTGGTCCAAGGAAGGGTTCCACATCCCCCAACCCACACAGGGCGTCCGTGAGGCCCAGTGTGGGGCTCACCCTCTACACTCACCTGGCATCAAGGAAACAGAACAAGGTGGTGCCAGGCAGCCTCATCAGCTTTCCCCCTTCCTCGTATTAGCAGGACCCAGTGAAGACCTGAGCCCACATCCCACCAGCATCAATGAAAGGGAGCAAGATGATGGGAAGAGTGAAAAGAGCAAGCAGACAGGCACTCTGCTTCTCCCTCCGCTCTCCTGACGTCATCAGGGCCAGGTGGAAACCTAAGCTTCCACCCCCACCTGGCAGCAAGAAAGCACTGGAAAAGACCCTGATGCTGGGAAAGCTTCCTAGAAAAGACATAGAGGCAGTGTGCAAGGCGGACCCTGGGCACACAGCCTCATGAGTTAGAACTTCAAGGAACTGAATCCTGGGAGCTGCCTCTTGGAGACGTGTGCTGATATAGCCACTGAATTTAGGAATAAGTTATGAAAAAAAAATTATTGGAGGATAATTGTTTTACAATGCTATGTTGGTTTCCGCCATGCAACAATGAGTATCAGCCATAACTATGTGCATATATATATGTATATATATAATCTCCCCCCGCTTGTGTCTCCCTCCCACCCCCAACTCATGGTGGGAAGAATTGAGAGACTGTCATTGATACATGAAAACAATCTTATCCAAGATTCCGAAGCTGTCAGTGCCTAAAGGGCTTTCAGATGGAATATTCTTTCATCCCCATTGATTGGCATACCCACTAGGTGCTGGGCAAAGCTTGGTCCTTGAAATATACAGTAAAAGATGTCTTCTGTGGTATCCATGGCGTCACTGTCCTAAAAGGTAGATAAGCAGGTAAACCATTGATGGAATGGTGGTTTTGCCATTCTTCGTCAGTCAAAGAATCTGCCATTCTTCATCAGGTGAAGATTCCTACAAACAAGATTCATACAAAGCAGAGCAAACATGGAAAAAGAACCCATAACCCCCATTTCCTGGGGGAAAACTCAGAGAAGGGTTCATGTCAAAGCGCATTGAGTGAACGCCTTCAATGAAAGAGGATGAATCATTCAGGTGGAAAAACAAAAAACTGAAGGCAAAAGAACAGTGCCAGACTCTAAGGAAGAGGTGCTGTTTGTGAGAAAACGTGCATGTTTTCTAAGTACACGTGTATCACCTTCTCACCGTGCTGTCCCTCTGTTCACGGCCTCCACTGAAAGCATGGCAAAAGCACCTCACTTTCCCTACCTTGTCACCGGCCCCGCCTTCGAGAGGATGTGACAAGGTCCTACAAGGTCTCAGCCTTTCTTGGCCAGATGGACTTTCAGAGGTTAGACAGAAGGTGCCCTTCTCTTAATCATGCTTAGCTACTGACCCTATGCTGACCCTTTTCTCAGGGAGACTGGAGAGCCTTCTACTGAAGTCTAGACCCCTGCTTGCATGAGCTGGCATGGGTCCCCAGTCCATCCCTTCCTGCTTGTTTTCCCAAGACTCTTTAACACTGAGGCCTTAAGGGCATGTCTTTAGGACCCAAAGTGGGAAGAAAGCTAAATGCAAAGCTTTGATTCTGGAAGTCCTCTATAATGTTCTATTGACCAAGTAAATCCTACCTTCTGTCTGAGTTCTCTCCTGCTCAAACAAAGGATTTCTCAGAGTGCTCTGTCGGTTAATGAAACCCCAAGTCTATTATGTCATGTCATTGAAAATGAATTCTGACAATGGCTGAGAAACTTCCTGGAGAGATGACAGTGCCTGTGTCTGATTCTTTAAGAAACAATTGTATGTGGTCATATAGAGCTTTGCGGATTGGCAGGCGGGCAGAAGAAGAGACACCTGTCTCAAGCTCTCTCACCTGCTGCTCTGACCCTCTTGGAAAAAAAAAAATATATGAAATGATGAGATTACAGCATTATCCGAGCACAAAGGAAGAGCCAACACTCTGTGCTTCCACCAGGGAGTCTCTAACGTTTTATGGTCAGAAATACAGCATTAAGAAAGCACATATATTTTTATACATAGTTTTATATATTATATTAATCATATTGTTTTATATTATATCTTTTCTTTTGTTTTTTATTGTCTCCAAAATTATAAGAAAGATCTTGCTATCTCTCCATACAACTCTTTGTCGTTGTTCAGTCACTAAGTCATGTCCGACTCTTTACAGCTCCATGGACTGCAGCACACCAAGCTATTCCACCCTCCACTCTCTCCCAGAGTTTGCTCAAATCCACGTCCTTTGAGTCGTGATGCTATCCAGCCATCTCATCCTCTGCCACCCTCTTTTCCTTTTGCTTTCAGTCTTTCCCAGCATCAGGGTCTTTTCCAGTGAGTGGGCTTTTTGCATCAGGTGGCCAAAATATTGGAGTTCCACTTCAGCATCAGTCCTTTTAATGAATATTCAGGGTTTATTTCCTTCAGGATTGCCTGATTTGCTCTCCTTACTATCCAAAGGACATTCAAGAGTCCAACACCACAGTCTAAAAGAATCAGCTCTTCAGTGCCCATCCTTCTTTACGGTACAACTCTTACATCTGTACATGACTACCGGGAAAACCACAGCTTTGACTGTACAGACCTTTGTTGGCAATGTGATGTCTCTGCTTTTTAATATGTTGTCTAGGTTTGCCGTTCCTTTTCTTCAAAAGAGCAAGTGTTTTGTTTGTTTGTTCTTAATTTCATGGCTTCAGTCACCACCCACAGTGATTTTGAAGCCCAAGAAAATAAAATCCTTCACTGCTTCACTTTTTCCCCTCGTAATGCTAAGGAAGATGGTGGTCCATATAGTATCTCAAAAAAAACACTAATATTATCATTGGCACTGCTGATTTCATACAATGATAATCCATTACTCTTAGAAACATTTTTCAATGTGATCAAAGTCTTTGTGTTCCCTGCTGGTAAGGCAGTTGTTGTTATCTCCATACATTAAGTTATCAAGGAAGTTCAGTGACCTCACAGGACTCAGGCTGGGAAGGATTGAGCTGGGAAGTCGCATGGAGAGGTGGTTAAAACCACAGAGATCTGAATCTTAGCTTTAGTGCACATTAGCTATGCAACATTGGGAAGATTGCATAGCCCCATCTAGTCTTCTAGTTCTTCAACCGAATAATCATTTTTTCTTAAGTTGTTGTGAAGTTCAAATAATAAAGCCAATGAGAAGCACTCACAGCTATGACTGCCATATGCAGTATATGCTCAATAAACTTTAGCTGTTTTCCTGTAACTCAGATTTTCTGACTCTGGCACTCTTTCCACTTGTATAGCTCTAAAAACTTCACACTTAAGATACCTTTTTTAAAGTTAAAAATAACTGAGAATTGGGATATAAGAATCTATAATAAGAAGCCCAGTCTCCTCTAACAGGTGGTAAGAATGGATCCCTAAGGAGTATGCCTCAGAGTGGATATTAATGGAACATAGATGGATGCCCAGTGGTAAAAGCTTATATTCTACTTTTAACCAGATTCAATATCATGCAAATATTCTATACTCCCCCACAGTCCAAAGACATGGCTGATTTCATCTAAATAAAATACGTGCTGTGTGTTGTGCTAAGCTGCTTCAGTTGTGTCCGAGTCTTTGTTACCCTATGGACTGTAGCCCACCAGGCTCCTCTGTCCATGGGATTTTCCAGGCAAGAATGTTGGAGTGGGTTGCCATGCCCTCCTCCAGGTAAAACATTATCTTTTTTTGCACTCACCCCCCGCCTTTAAAAAAAAATTTGCCCAAACATCAGGCCACGAGGGATCTTAGTTCCCCAAACAGGGATTGAACTTACACCTCCTGCAGTAGAAGTGTAGATTCCTAACCACCAGACTGCCAAGGAAGTCCTCTAAATATACATTACCAAATAGATATAAATGAGTAAAGAGCAATTTCAGCTGTTCAAGTGTTGCCAAGTCCCTGTGATATTGCACTAAAAATTGGTTTATCTTCTAGTAGAAACAATGAGAGAGCAGAGAGGGGAGAAATGGAAAACTTGCTACCATGGACTAATAGGAAGACCTGTTTGATTTTATAGAAGATCTAGCAAAAACCTGGCCATGAAATCTTATATTTTTAACAGAATATAAATACATTCTCCAAGTGTACCACTTAATGGTTTATATCTTGGAGCCAAAATTTCCAATGGAAGTCTGATTCCACTGATTGGTCTACACATGACCTTCACACACTGACCAAAAATCTCTGAATTTCATATTTCTTATTTCTAAAGGATATACAAATGAATGATTCTGCCATTAGCACTTATTGTTTGAATGAAATTAAATGATATGTAAGGTAACACAGTGCCAGACATACAGTGAATGCACAGAAAATGTTAAATTCTTTCCTTTAGGTTTGAAACATCAAAGGACTTGAAGAGATAGAAGGGAATCGCCATAGTTGGAGAATCCAAGTGACAGCACGGTGGACTTGAGATATGTTCATGCTAAGGGCTTCAGGTGTATCTGATTCTTTGCAACCCTATTGACTGTAGCCTGCCAGGCTCCTCTGTCCATGGGATTCTTCAGGCAAGAATACTGGAGCGGGTTTCCCTTTCCTCCTCCAGTGAATCTTCCCAACCCAGAGATCGAACCAGCGTTTTTTGTGTCCTGCATTGGCAGGTGGGTTATTTACCACTGCATCACCTGGGAAGCCAGGATATGAGATGGGGGTTGGAAATGTGAAATCATGACACTGTAAGTATGGACAGTTCCTGTGAGAGAGGACGTGCTACTGAAGTAAGAGATGTAGTGTCACGGGGAGCTAACAAGCCCGAATTGCAGAAGGTCCAAAATACAAACATGCACAGGAAAGCATGTGAGAAAGGAAAAACATGAGCGGATGTACAGCCACCCCACAGGATGCTGTGTGGGGACTGACCCACAGCAAACTGATACTCTGAGAAATACTACAAGCGACCAACAGAGACTGTGAGGCTTTGTCTGGGGCAGGCAGGTGAATAATAGGCATCCTGCTTGGATGGAGATGGGATGATGTTACCTGGAAGGGCACACTGCAGAACCCAAGCTGGACCATGGGTTACAGGAGCGGCAAGGGGGCTGGTGGCAGGAGTCATGAAAGGCCGCATCTGAGTGCCTGCCACTTGGCTCCCAAGGGAATATCATGCAGCCCAGGTGTAGTGCTAAACTGAGAAAGGCTGAGGCAGGAATGGTCACTGTTTCTTAGTCTGCTGAGGAGTGGGTCCCTGTGACTTCCCTCAGTGGAAATCTCTAGGCCACTGCTGCCTCCAGCAGGCCACTGGTAGAGCCTCTACAGTAGCTGACTCTGGTGTTAAGAAGATTGCCATGACTACCGTGTTGGGAAGAGATGGAAAGAGGGCCAGGATAAATCCAGGAGGTCAGTTAGGATTCTATTATAACATTTCAAATTAAAAACGGCAGTAGGGACTTCCCAAGCAGAGACATCACTTTGCTGCCAAGCATCCATCTAGTCAAAGCTATGGCTTTTTAAGTGGTCATGTATGGATGTAGAGTTGGACCATAAAGAAGGCTAAGAGCCAAAGAACTGATGCTTTTGAATTGTGATGCTGGAGAAGACTCTTGAGAGTCTGCTGGACAGCAAGGAGATCAAATCTGTCAATCCTAAAGGAAATGAACCCTGAATATTCATTGAAAGAACAGATGCTGAAGCTGACACTCCAGTACTTTGGCCACTTGATGCGAAGAGCCAATTCACTGGAAAAGACCCTCATGCTGGGAAAGATTGAAGGCAAAAGGAGAAGAGGGCAGCAGAGGATGAGATGGTTAGATGGCATCACTGACTCAATGAATCTGAAATTGAGAAAACTCCAGGAAATAGTGAAAGACAGAGGAAACTGGCATGCTGCAATCCATGGGGCCACAAAGAGTCGGACATGACATAGCGAGTGAACAACAGCAACAAACGGGCTTCCCTGGTGGCCCAGTGGTTGAGACTTTATCAATGCAGAGGGAGAGGGTTCCATCCCTGGGGGAGACTTCACCTCTCAATGCAGAGGGAGAGGGTTCCATCCCTGGGGGAGACTTCATCTCTCAATGCAGAGGGAGAGGGTTCCATCCCTGGGGGAGACTTCATCTCTCAGTGCAGAGGGAGAGGGTTCCATCCCTAGGGGAGACTTCATCTCTCAATGCAGAGGGTGAGGGTTCAATCCCTGGCCTGGTTGGGCAGCTAAGGTTCCACATGCCTCGGACCAAGAAGCATAAAACAGAAGCAATATTGTAACAAATTCAATAGAGACTTCTTTAAAATGGTGATAGATTGGACTAGGCAGTTGGCAGTAGACAGTAAGAAGTCAAGGCTCCTGGATACATTTTTATATTTTAGTATGAAAAATTTCAAACATAAACAAAAATGGCACCAATACAAAAACAGAGTGAGGGCTCGTCAAAAAATTCAGCCCATGGCATATCTTGCTTTTTCTATTCACAGTCATTGTCCTCTCCTCCCACTGAATTATCAAGAAGCAAATACCAATCCATAAATAATTCAGCTGTGATCTCTAAAGCTTAGATCGCTGTTAAAAATATAACATTCCCATTTTTACGTCTGAAAAACTTAACAATAATTCCTTAGTAGTATCAAATATCTAATCGGTGATCAAATTTACTGTATCATCTCATAATTTTTGCTTATAGAATTTCCTTTTAAAAATCCATGTTCAAACAAGACAATGCATTGCAGTTCTTTGATGTCTCCTAAGGTTTTATAATCTACAGATTTCTCATTCTTTTTTGTACTCTCTTTAAATGTATTCTTGAAGAAACTAGATTCTGGTACTGTAGGTTTCCCCACACTCTAGGTTTTGCTGAATGCATCCTATGGGATGTTTATTTGTTCCTTAGATGTCTCTTAAACTGGCAATGAGATTTAGATTCCTATTCAGATTGCTGCTGTTGGTTTTCAAGGAGACTTCATCGATGGTGATGCATACTTTCATTGGGAGGCACTAAGTGTCTGACTTTACATCAGAAGCACTGCCTTGATCCACTATTTCATTCAGGCTTTCAAACTAGTAGTAGTGTAATATCATTCTTTTTATGCTCACTTTCTTTAAAATTCCAAACAAGAATATTTTTCATATCAAATCTTTGATTTACTTGAGGTGTAATTTAAAAACAAAATGCAGATGGGTGTTTATCTGCTTTATTTTGCCAGTTTTCAGAATAATGAGTTGTTTTCCTAGCATCCTCCCCAAATACGATTTTTTGTTTTCATGTCATTATAAACTCATGGATTTAAAATATTTGATACAGTTTAACACATTATCATAATTATTCTTTTTAAATAAAGTATTTTTAGATAATTGTAAATTCACATGCAGTTGTAAGAAATAATACAGAAAGATCCCAATGATAACAGCTTGTGTAACTATAGTAACATTTCTCAGTCAGAACACTGACATTGATACAAACAAGATACAGAACATTTCTATCCCCACAAGGATCCCCTATGTTGGGTTCTGACAGCCACACTCACCTCCCTCTCACTCCCACTGCCCCCCATAACCCTGACAGCTAATCTGCTAATATATAACATATAAAAGAGCAGATTATATACACACATATATATATATATATAATTTTATCATTGATATATATATATAAAACTTTATCAATAATATTGATATTAACTTCAATTCAAGCCTCATGAGGAACTCCTTTACAAATGGAATCAGACTCTATGTAAACATTGGGATTGGCTTTTCTTACTTAGCATGATTCTCTGGAAATTCACCCAGGTTTTAGTGTCTATCAATAGCCCATTCCTTTTTATTCATGAGTAATATCTCTTGGTATGGATGTATCAGACTGATTTAAATGTCCACCTTTCAAAGAGCATCAGAGTTGTTTCTAATTTCAGGATATTATTCATAGAGCTTCTATAAACATTCATGTACAGGATTTTGTGTGACATGAGTTCTCATCTCTCAGAGATAAATGTCCAGGAGTATAATTGCTGCTTTGTGTGGTAGCTGCAAGCTATTTTTTTTGAAGTGAGTATCATTTTTTTTTTTTTAGTCCCACTGGTAATAAACAGGTGATCTGGTTTCTCTACATCCACAACAGCATTTGCTGTTGTTACTATCTTAGATTTTAACCATTTGGCTCTGTATGTGCTGGTACCTCATTGTGGTGTTAATATGCCTTTCCCTGATGGGATGGCTAATGGTATTGAAGGTCACTTTATGTGCTGATTTTTTCATCAGTATTTCTTACTGAGAGGAAAATCTTTTTATGTTTTTTGTCCATTCTTTAAAAATTGAATTGTTCGCTTTTACACTTGTTGAGTTTAAGATCTCTTTATATATACTAGAGAGTAGTCTTTCATTGCATATGTGGTTCACAAATATTTCCTCTCAGTGTGCTAATTTCTCATGCATATTTCCTCATGCATGCTAAGCCACTTTAGTCCTGTATGAATCTGTGCCACGCTATGGACTGTAGCCCACCAGGCTCCTCTGTCCATGGGATTCTCCAGGCAAGAATACTGGAGTGGGTTGCCATTTCCTCCTCCAGGGGATCTTCCTGACCCAGGGATCAAACCTATGTCTCACGCCTCCTGCATTGGCGGGCAGATTCTTTACCACTAGCACCACCTGGAAAGCACCCTCAGTCTGTAGTTTTTTCTTTATTCTTTTAACAGGGCCTTTCTGAGAGTCAAAATTTTTAATTTTATGAAGTCCAACCTACCAAACTCTCCTTTTATTCATCATGTTTTTGGTGTCAAGTCTAAGTATTCTTTGCCTAGTTCCCAAAGATTTTATTCTATTTTTTTTTAAGTTTTGTATTTTACATTTAAATCCATGATCCACTTCAAGTTAATTTTTGTATAAAATGTACAGTGTAAGTTGAGTTTTTTGCTTTACCTACAGATGTCTAAATTTTCCTGTCACCATGTGATGAAAAAACTATCTTACCATCACGGTGTTACTTTTAAACATTGTCAAAAATCAATTGGGAATTTCCGTGCCATGTATTTCTATGTTTGTTTTTGGTTTTAAGCTCAACATTTTACTATATGAGTAAAACTGTGTGTATCTGTTTTAAAATAATAATATGATATTATTACTAGTAATACTATTGTTGAAGGCAATGTAAGATTGGGGGGATAAGTTGCAGCATTTATTTTTGCATTTTAAATGTAGCACACAAATTGTTTTATTTGTTTATTTTATTTTATTTTATTTTTTGGCCATGTGGCATATGAGGCCTTGGTTCTCTGCCCAGGGATCAAACCCATGACCCATTTTCAGAAGCACGTTTTAAAGACTGGACCACCAGAGAAGTTCTCAAATTATTTGTTTTAAAGTCGCTTGAAATAATCCTAGTCTGCATAGTTATGTCAAAAATGCTATAACATGATATACTTTAACGTTCATTAGTTTTATTTAGCTTTTGAATCTCAAAGATGGCTTTATTTTCATTTTCATTTTGTTTTATTATATAATCACGTAGCATATTATCCAGTTCCAAAGTATACAGAATAAGAAGCATTCAGAAATGCATACTTTTTATCTCTCTTCACTCCAGCCTGTTCATTCTCTATCCCACTGATTTGAGGTAATGATTTTATTGTATGAAAAATGTATCATATACAATGGCATCTATTTCTGGATTGTCTATTCTCTCTTATTGGTTTTTGTGGCTTTTCATGCACCAATCCCCATTGCTTTTGTTGTAGAAGCCATGTGTTCTCATATGTTCTTGGGCTACTTCTTCCTGTTCTTCTTTTTCAGAAGAACTTGCTGTGCTTGTCTGCTTTGCCAAGAAAATTTGTAATCACGTTGTCAGACGTTTGAAATAAATCTGATGATCTTTCCAAGAGTATCATAGTAAGTTTGAAATTTAGAGTATGGATATATTTTCAAAAAGACCCAGATGCCAGGAAAAATTGAAGGCAAAACGAGAAAGGGGCAGCAGAGGATGAGATGGCTAGAGAGTATCAGTGACTCAAGGGACATGAATCTGAGCAAACTCCAAGAGATAGTGAGGGACAGGGGACCCTGGGGTGCTGCAGTCCATGGGGTTGCAAAGAGTCAGATGCAACTTAACAACTAAACAACAACAACAAACATATTTTGAAGATGTCGCCAAAATTTTTCTTTCAGAGAGACTAGATGTGGGGTATAGGAAAACAAGAAGAGGCAAGGATAATCCCAAGGTGTTTGGCTCAAGAAAATGGAAGAAAAGTAGCCATCAAGTGATGTGGAGGCAAATGAAGCAGCAGCAGAATGAGGGATCACGTGCTTAATTTTAGATGATAGTTTGAGAGGCCTGGTAGGTGTCTAATCAGAAATACCAAGGAGGTGGGTGGAAACAGGAGTCTCAAATTCAAGGTATAAGTAACACAGTTGCAGATGTAAATTGGGGAGTTCCTCTCAAGGGGTTAGTACTTAAACCTGTGTAGACTGCTGATATTGCCAAGGGAAGGAGTTCTTCAGAGAGACCTGATCCAGGCCAAAGGGAGAATTAAGACATCCTTGTTCCTTGGAAAGCAAAGTAACTGTGAAACATAACGAGGAGTCTGGAAGAATTCTGAATCAATGCCGAGACCATTGTTGGATTAAAACCTTGGTGTAGAGAGGGAGGAGTATACCAGGCCAAAAAATGAGGAACAAGAAGAAGAAGCCAGAGATAGGTTGGGTTAGAATTGCCAAGTCTGAGCAAGGCTCACAAAGGGAGCAGGTCAGGACTACATGGGTAAGGGATATGCAGATATAGGCAGTGTTTTATGCTCGCCAAATCTCCTGAAGGAGAGATGTCCTTAGGAGGCGGTGTCTTGGCAACCCCTGCCTCCTCCAGTGCCTACAAAGCTATTTTCCTCGGGGTTCTTTGTTGCAAAAAACAGTTACAATTTTTGGCTCTCTTAATGACAGGAAAGATCTATTGGAAATACAAGGTGTTTCACAAAACAGAGAGTATAGAGATGTTGAAAAGTGGCAAGAGCTATGTGACTTTAGAGGGTCAGTAGGTAGGAATGATAACATCTGAGTTGGAGGAGGAACCATTTGGTAAGGACACTCTCCAAACTCTTGAGACAATTCCAGCCACCCAGGAAAATCCCCACAGCTACTTAGAATACATGCATCCTTCATCCTTGTAAATATCACTTCCTCCAAAATCAGAGTCCTGACAGATAGGTGTGATGGGCCAAGTCCAGGTCATGTACCTCTATCCTGGCTGCAGGACAGTGCTGAGACAAAAGAGCTCTTTCCTTTGGCTTCCGTCCTGGGAGAGGTACCATAGCAATCTACCAACAGTGTGTGTAATGGTGTGTATATGTGTGCGTATGCTCAGTCACTTCAGTCATGTCTAACTCTTTGCAACCTTATGGACTGTAGCCTGCCAGGCTCCTCCAGGCAAGAATACTGGAGTGGTTGCCATGCAGGGTTGCCTCCTCCAGGAGATCTTCCCAACCCGGGATCAAAACCATGTCTCTTATGTCTCCTGCAGGCAGGTTCTTTACCACTCACAGCACCTGGGAAGGCCCAGGTGCAGTGGTAGGATTCTACAAAAAGAAGAAAGGATTGAAAACTGGACAGACGAAAGTGAAACGGCATAATGTCCAACACACATGCTAAAGGAATTTGTAGATGTGATAGCCATCTGTGGGACAGAGTGGGGGCCACGACACGTGGAGAAGGCAGGCATCAATTGAATCCTAATTTTTCCAAAGCAGCAAAACATAGATTCTGGAAACTTCTAGCTCATAAACTTGGAAATCTCAGCAGCCAGGAATTAGAGTGAGTTGAGAAATCAAGGCTGGACAGGACCAAAGGTGGAAGTGAGTTGGTCAGGCATTATTCAGAGAGAGCTTATTAAACAGCTGATCAGTTCCAAATAAAATATTGTAATACACAAGCTCTAACGCGTTCAACTCTAGGATTATAATTCAAGAAGATCTTCAAAGCTTGGGACTCTGCTCGGAATGTACTGGAATAAATGGGACAAAGGGAACTGGGACAAATGAGAATTTTTGCATGTAGGTTCCAAACACTAATTGCTCTCTTAGAACATGTAATAGCCTAGACTCAGAAATCTCATAGCATAAGGAACTTGAAACATCAGCTCATTCAGTTGCCTCAGTTGACAAGGATGTTAACTTGAAATCTAGTAAAAGGTAGGAACTTGCCCAAGAATTCACAGCCAAAGAGCACTGGAGTCAGAATTAACATTCAACTCTCATGAAGAACTCCTTTAAAATACTTTACAATTGCCCTGTGTCTGTGCGTGCTAAGTTGCTTCAGTCGTGTCCTAGAGTGCCTCTAATTTGGCATCCATTGCTAAGAAAATAATTTGATGAAGCTTAGGAAGCATGTGTTTCATAGGTGCCACTAACATTATGCAGCTGCTAAAAATATTAACACAGATTTAGTCTGCATTAAAAGAGGCACAATGTCCAGGGCTGGAAAATAAATGACATAAGCATTTTCTGCCCAGGTTAGTCACCCTTAGAGAATCGTGCTTGCCTAATTTTTCTTTTCTTTTAAGCATTGGCATCAACCTCTTTGTCTATCTCTCTCTTTTTTTTTTCTTTTATTTGGCTTTATCAGGTCTTAGTTCCACCATGCAGATCTTTCATTTCAGCGGGCAGGCTTCTTTCTAGTCGCAGCACTAAGGTTCAGCTGCCTCACAACATGTGGGATGTTAGCTCCCTGACCAGGGATCGAACCATGTCCCCTGCATTGGAAGCTGAATTCTTAACTCCTGGACCATGGGGGAAGTCCCCGTGCTTGATTCCGACAATCGCATTTATGGAGAACTCTGGCTAACCGGCAATGGCAGCCCACTCCAGTACTCTTGCCTGGAAAATCCCATGGACGGAGGAGCCTGGTGGGCTGCAGTCCGTGGGGTCGCTAGGAGTCAGACACGACTGAGCGACTTCACTTTGACTTTTCACTTTCATGCATTGGAGGAGGAAATGGCAACCCACTCCAGTGTTCTTGCCTGGAGAATCCCATGGACAGAGGAGCCTGGTGGGTTGCACAGAGTCGGACATGACTGAAGCGACTTAGCAGCTGGCTAACCGGAGGGAATCTAAACAATGAATGGCGAAGGTTCTGTAACATGACTGCAGTAAAGGTTTCAATGAGAAAAGAAGTAGCTAATAAGGGCAGAAATGGTAGCTGCCTTCAGGAGCTCTTCTGAGAAGGAAGAACTGAGTTGTCCCATGGCAGAAATTTGCTACTGGGTAGAAGCAACAGAGAACAGATGTGCCATTCCAAGACCCTGGGAGCCCCTTCTGGTACCAAAGCACAATTTCATCTATTTAACCCTTCAGCCGGGGAGGCAGCAGCAAGTCACAAGATGTCTCTTTCAAATCCTAACTTTTTGTGATGCTATTACTTTCCTATGGCAGATATTACTTTTTTTTTTCTATCAAATAATGTCTTTGAAATTAAGCTTATTATAATGTTTCAGAGAAGAGAGACCCTGTCTTATACTCTCTGTGGTCCCACAGTACCTAGAACAATAAACAAAATACACAAAAACTGTTCAATCAATATGGGCTGCCTGATATTCTTTGATACTCCTTTATGTCCCTCCTCCTGTCACAATCATTGATCCTGATCCACTTCCTGCAGAGCGTCCAAGAGAAAAAACAGTCACACACACATGCATGGGTATCTTGAAGGAAATGGAAGAAGGATTGAAAGGAGGGTTTTAAATTGTACATGCTTGCACAGATTTCAACACACAGTGAATGAAACTAAGGACATAATGCTGGTTTCACGCCTTTGTATACAAGATCACACACAGCAAAGCTTGGCATCGTTCCCATATTTATCTCTTTTCTCTGCCCTTTAGTTTTTCTAGAGCCATTCTCTTTTAACATTGAGAAGCATGCTATTATAATAAGATGAAAAGGAGTGCAGTCGGAGGGCTGGGAGGAGAGTGACTTGGGGCACATCTGTAGCAGAACTCTGGCTCAGATGTTGAGGCTAGTCCTAACTCTCTTGCACGATTGTGTGTTTGGGGAAGTGACTTCAATGCTGAGACTCGACTCTCTCGGCTCAGAAACGACAGTGCATACAAGTTGTCATGTGGATTAGCACGAAGTTTGGCAAATCACAGACACACATTAAAATTAGTCCCCTTGCATTTGTCTCTGAAACTCTGCCAACTCTGAAGCATTCCATGAAATATCAAAGGCCTTTGCTCTGCAGGAATTTTCTCTTCCAGTACCACTTGGGAAGTCACTACCTCAGCCAAGAATAGAGATCGTGTGTTAATTCAGTTGCCAACACTGTTCAATGGGTGGGTAATGATTGCCCAGAGCACTCTTCTAAGTGTTCCTAAGTTATGCTAGTCTCTTCTGGAAGGAGCAACAGACTGGGATACTTAACAGTAGATACCAGAATGGAAAGGGGCAATAAGGATGCCTTGTATCTTACAGCCCTGCCTGCAGCATTAATGACTCAGGCAATGAATGATGAAAAAAAGAGTGGATCAGAAGTCTTAATCTGCCTTCTGTTTAATTTGTTTAAATGAGTTAGGTCTCAGTTTTCATAACTGTAAACTGATTGGGATTAAAAAGGATGATGATGGTGAAGAAGATGGTCCCTGCCCTAACTGTCTCTTTGAGACCTTGAGAAGGATGATGGAAGAGTGTTTGGAAAGTTGAATGTCATGGACCAATGCCAGTCATAAGCGTCCATCAAGTACTTTCTAAGCTAGACGGGTAAAGAGGGGCTCAGATGAGAGGACCTGGGTAGCCAAGTATATTTGCCCCTTCTTAATCTGCATGAAAGCAACCTATTGCAAACACATTGCTTTAACCTGGTGATTTTGAGGAATTGCTACAAAGTAAAATCAAGGACGTTGCCAACAGAAATGTATCACTGTTGAATTAATGGGCTACTGTTCGATTCTTCTCCGTTCTCCCAAGGTGGGGAGCTGGCATGTGAGGGCTGAAGATTCTGGAACCATTTATCATCTCAAGGGACATTTTTTTTTACCTTGCCTAGAAAATCAAACAGACCTGGGTGGCAGGTCTTGCTTCTAAGGAAAGAGTAAAAGGAAAGGAAAGCTACTTCTGATAAATGATGTTTAAGGGGTCTATTATTCAAATTATTTCATATGTACTAGTTCCAACAACATATGCAGCACCAAGTTGTGGGGGTCGAGAAGGTGAATAATATTTGCTATAGACAAGGCCCCGGGAGATTTCATTTGAAGGTGTGTTGAGGGCATCTTTGGTGAAAAATGTAGGAGGAAGCACAGCTTAGACTGAATGGCCTCCTGAGAGCATTTTGCAGGAAGATTTGCCCACAAGAAGACAGTCTGGAGAGGGACCCAGGTGAGAGATGGGATGTGAGTGTGAACAGGTGCATCCGTGGGAGGGGACCCAGGTGAGAGACGGGATGTGAGTGTGAACACGTGCATCCGTGGGAGGGGACCCGGGTGAGAGACGGGATGTGAGTGTGAACACATGCATCTGTGTGCACGTGCATGTGCTGTGGTGTGTGGTGGCAACCTGGGAGACAGAATAGACAGTAGCAGGTTGCTAGTGAGAAATGGGAGACCCAGATAAGACCCCAGAGAGGCTGATTCAAGCCTTACAAGCTCCTCACCAGAGAACAGCAGGACAGAGCACTAGGCAAGCATACAAAGCCACTCGGCCAGTTAATATAAGGACAGTCTTTGACATGTCACCCTTAATAACTGATTCGTGGGTTTTTAAATATTTATTTACTTTCTTGGCTGCATCAGGTTTTAGTTGTGGCACTTGGGATCTTCTATTGTGATGTGTGAGCTCAGTTGCCCCAAGGCATATGGGATCTTAGTTTCCCAACCAGGGATCGAACCTGTGTCTCCTGAGCTGCAAAGCAGATTCTCTACCACTGAACCACCAACGAAGTCCCTGATCTTTGATGTGATGTTATGTTGTCTGTTAATGGTTACAATAAATGCCAGTTCTACTCTATTTAAACAGTGAAGAAGCCTCTTAACTTCCCTGTTTATGTTCATTGTGCTATAATACTCAAGCTCTTTGGGGTCCTTGGAGAATCAATGTTTGTCTCTTACACCCACTCCTCTTTTTCTTTCCATCATCCACCAAGTCACACTTTTCTTTTTCCTTTACAGTTTTTCTCATGGTCTCTCTGTGCGCTAAAACGTGAAACTTGCCTGAAGAATGCTTGGGCCCTTGACAGACTTCTGGGAAATAATCTGGAAGTTCTCGGAATGTCCTGCCTGATAAGACTGTCTTTGTTTATCTGAGAAACTTGGGCCATGCCAAACAGTCTGTGCTAGCCATGAGATTTATCATGAGGACCTTGGGTCACATGTTACCATCTATCATTGCTGGGAGAAGCAAGAACTGTCTGCACGACTGCACTTGGAGAGCGCAGTTGGAAGTTCTGCAAGGCGTCTCTCCTGGACCCTCTCCTATGCTCCTTTTTTCTGCTGCTGAGGTTAATCTGCATCCTTTTGAAACAGGAGGAAATGGGGGAAATGCACAACCTTTAAAAGAATGACATAGCTCAGGGCCATGATGTAAACTCATTAGAACCAAATGGACCCAAGATGGTGGATGAGTCAACCCCTACAACTTGAGCCCCGTATACGCTCCTTGTAACACTTCATCTTGCTAAATGACACACCCGCTAGTGCCAAGACAGTTCCAAGGCATACCATAAAAGTCAAAGAGTTGGCCGTGCACCAATTCCTGGAAATCCCCACTCCTTCCCCAAATTAGCTGGAATACTCCTCCCACTCCTTGCTAAATTACTTCAGTTGTGTCCAGCTCTTTGTAACTCCATGGACTGTAGTCCTCCAGGCTCCTCTGTCCATGGAATTCTCCAGGCAAGAATACTGGAGTGAGTTGCCATTCCCTTCTCCAGGGGATCTTCCTGACCCAGGGATCAAACCCAGGTTACATCTCTTACGTCTGTTTCTTTGGCAGGAGTGTTCTTTACCACTAGTTCCCCCTGGGAAGCCTATGAAATTACCAAGCTCTATATGGAAGGAATGATGCTAAAGCTGAAACTCCGGTACTTTGGCCACCTCATGCAAAGAGTTGACTCATTGGAAAAGACTCTGATGCTGGGAGGGATTGGGGGCAAGAGGAGAAGGGGATGACAGAGGATGAGATGGCGGGATGGCATCACTGACTCGATGGACGTGAGTCTGAGTGAACTCCGGGAGTTGGTGATGGACAGGGAGGCCTGGCGTGCTGCGATTCATGGGGTCGCCAAGAGTCGGACATGACTGAGCGACTGATCTGATCTGATCTGATCTGATAAAAACTGAAAACCCCACACCCTGGGGCTGCTCTTGCCTTCTGAGATGGCCCACACTGTGTGTGGGATGTGTTTCTCCCTAAATAAATGAACTTCTTACCTATCAATTTGTCTCTCACTGACTTCTTTCTGCAATGAGACATCAAGAACCTGAGATGGGGTGTGTGATCTCAGTTGAAGATCATGGGTTCAAGTCCCAGTCTGAGTTACATGTTTCACTTTCACGGTCATCAATCGTGACCACGAACAGGATGGCTTTGACGGCTTCTGTGAGCAGCTCAAGTGAATCAGAGGGCCTGAAGGTGGGCTCGGGAACCTCCCAAACTACATTTGCTCTTCCCTTCCCTTTGTTCGCCAGCCAGGTGGTAACAGCTCATTACACCCATGGGCAAGACTGGCTACCTAATTTGCAGGGTCCACTGCACAATGACAAAGTGGGACACTTCATTCAAAAATTGAGAATTTCTCGACAGTGATAGCAGAGCATTAAACCAAGTGTGGAGCCCATCTGTGCACAGGGCCAGTGAAACTGAACGGGATGTACACCTGTGAAGGCGGTTCTGCCCAGAGGCTCCTAAGCCATCTGTCTGTCTCCTGCCCTGTTCCTTACCCTCCAAAGAATACCACAGATTTCATGCTCAAGTAAGCCTTTATGAACTCTTATGCGTGCTGCCATTTATAATGTGCCAGGAATTGTGCATCGTCTTATTTAATCCTTTTCAGACCACTGAATGGTAAATCTTACAATGCCCATTTTACAGGTGAGGAGTCTGAGGCTTATAAATGTTAAGCAACTTGTCCAAAGCCTCAGCTGATGTGGCAGAGCTTAGATTAAAACTCATGACTCTCCGATCTCAACATCTGGATTCACAGTCACTGTGATTTTTTTCTTTTAAATGGGAGTATAATTGCCTTACAATGTCATGTTGGTTTCTGCTATACAAAGAAGGGAATCAGCTATATGTATACATATATCCATTCCCTTTTGGGCATGCCTCTCATACCCCATCCCACCCCTCTGCTGCTGCTGCTGCTGCTAAGTCGCTTCAGTTGTGTCCGACTCTGTGCGACCCCATAGACGGCAGCCCACCAGGCTACCCCGTCCCTGGGATTCTCCAGGCAAGAATACTAGAGTAGGTTGCCACTTCCTTCTCCATTGCATGAAAGTGAGAAGTGAAAGTGAAGTTGCTCAGTCGTGTCCGACTCTTCGAGACCCCATGGACTGCAGCCTACCAGGCTCCTCCATCCATGGGATTTTCCAGGCAAGAGTACTGGAGTGGGGTGCCATTGCCTTATCTGTCCCACCCCTCCAGGTCATCATAAAGCACTGAGCTGAGCTCCCTCTGCTATACAGCATGTACTCACTAGCTATCTGTTTTGCACACAGCAGTGTACATATGTTAATCCCAATCTCCCAATTCAACCCACCCCACTGCACAACCCCAGTGTTCACATGTCTGTTCCCTACATCTGCATCTCTATTCTTGCCCTGCAGATAGCTTCATCTGTACCATTTCCCTAGATTCCACATATATGCATGTGTTAATACATGATATGTTTTTCTGACTTACTTCACTCCAGACTTTAGGCCCATCCACATCTCTACAAATGACTCAATTTCATTCCTTTATATGGCTGAGTAATATTCCACTGTATACATATATCCCATCTACTTCATCCATTCCTCTGTGGGTGGACATTTAGGTTGCATCCATGTCCTGGCTATCGTAAACACTGCTGCAGTGAACACTGGGGTGCATGGGTCACTATACTCTTTGAGCTTACGTGAGGTTCCCACTCACTTCCAAACTTACGAATAATGATTTCGTCGAATTCCAAGAAACTGGCTTTGAGAGTAGGCAAGAGTTTGACACATAGTAGAGCATTAAATTTTTGTGAATGATTGACAAACTGAAAAGTCCTTTCAGTGAGAATCTAAATCTAGAGAAATTTGTTATATCAGGGGGTTAAAGGAATCCATATGTCATAGAGTGATTCTCTGAAATAAGACTGCTGGAAAGATAAATACAGTCCAGGATAAAACTGTATCTGGGACAAAGGGAAAAGACACCAGTCCTAGAATGTAAGACTATTACACAATAGT
The DNA here is from genome assembly GCF_055505025.1 of Bos grunniens. Classification (NCBI taxonomy): domain Eukaryota; kingdom Metazoa; phylum Chordata; class Mammalia; order Artiodactyla; family Bovidae; genus Bos; species Bos grunniens. Next base: position 51,889,930 of record NC_141185.1, on the reverse strand, counting down.
TTGATAAACAGAATGAAAAGAAATGACAATATGCATGAATATATACATATGTATACATATGTGGTATATATATTTATATATATATATATATATATAGCTGTGTGTGTGTGTGTGTATATATATATATATATATGTATATGTATAATAGGCTTCCCTGGTGGCTCAAGAGGTATAGAATCCACCTGCAATAATCCAGGAGCTATAGAAGAAGCAGGTTGGGAAGGTCCTCTGGAGGAGGAAATGGAAACCCACCCCAGTATTCTTGCCTGGGAAATACCATGGACAGAGGAGTATGGTGACCTAGAGACCATAGTATCTCAAAGAGTCAAACACAGCTGAAGCAATTTATGATACACACACACAACATATCATCATATATGTCCGAATATATATAATATATTATTACATAATATATTATATATGTTCAGTCTAGTTCAGATCAGTAGCTCAGTCATGTCCGACTCTTGGCGACCCCATGAATCACAGCACACCAGGTCTCCCTGTCCATCACCAACTCCTGGAGTTCACTCAAACTCATGTCCATCAAGTTGGTGATGCCATTTAGCCATCTCATCTTCTGTCGTCCCCTTCTCCTCCTGCCCCCAATCCCTCCCAGCATCAGAGTCTTTTCCAATGAGTCAACTCTTCACATGAGGTGGCCAAAGTATTGGAGTTTCAGCTTCAGCATCAGTCTTTCCAAAGAACACCCAGGACTGATCTCCTTTAGAATGGACTGCTTGGATCTCCTTGCAGTCCAGGAGACTCCCAATTGTCTTCTCCAACACCACAGTTCGAAAGCATCAATTCTTCAGCGCTCAGCTTTCTTCACAGTCCAACTCTCACATCCATACATGATCACTGGAAAAACCATAGCCTTGACTAGACGGACCTTTATTGGCAAAGTAATGTCTCTGCTTTTGAATATGCTATCTAGGTTGGTCATAACTTTCCTTTCAAGGAGTTTTTTTCATTTCATGGCTGCAATCACCATCTGCAGTGATTTTGGAGCCCAAAAATATAAAGTCTGACACTGTTTCCACTGTTTCCCCATCTATTTCCCATGAAGTGATGGGACCAGAAGCCATGATCTTAGTTTTCTGAATGTTGAGCTTTAAGCCAACTTTTTCCCTCTTCTCTTTCACTTTCATCAAGAGGCGTTTTAGTTCCTCTTCACTTTCTGCCATAAGGGTGGTGTCATCTGCATATCTGAGGTTATTGATATTTCTTCTGGCAATCTTAATTCCAGCTTGTGCTTCATCCAACCCAGCATTTCTCATGATGTACTCTGCACAGAAGTTAAATAAGCAGGGTGACAATATACAGCCTTGATGTACTCCTGTTCCTATTTGGAACCAGTCTGTTGTTCCATGTCCATTTCTAACTGTTGCTTCCTGACCTGCATATAGGTTTCTCAAGAGGAATGTCAGGTGGTATGGTATTCCCATCTCTTTCAGAATTTTCCACAGTTTATTGTGATCCACACAGTCAAAGGCTTTGGCATAGTCAATAAAGCAGACATAGATGTTTTTCTGGAACTCTCTTGCTTTTTCCATGATCCAGGGGATGTTGGCAATTTGATCTCTGGCCCCTCTGCCTTTTCTAAAACCAGCTTGAACATCTGGAAGTTCATGGTTTATGTATTGCTGAAGGCTGGCTTGGAGAATTTTAAGCATTACTTTACTAATGTGTGAAATGAGTACAATTGTGCGGTAGTTTGAGCATTCTTTGGCATTGCCTTTCTTTGGGATTGGAATGAGAACTGACCTTTTCCAGTCCTGTGGCCACTGCTGAGTTTTCCAAATTTGCTGGCATATTGAGTGCAGCACTTTCACAGCATCATCTTTCAGGATTTGAAATAGCTCAACTGGAATTCCATCATCTCCACTAGCTTTGTTCATAGTGATGCTTTCTAAGGCCCACTTGACTTCACATTCAGGATGCTTTCTAAGGCCCATTTGACTTCACTTTCCAGGATTCCTTATCTAACTCAGTGAAACTAAGCCATTATATATATGTGTGTGTATATATATATATATATATATATAAATTGTATATATTACTATGAACAGATATAACAGACCTCATGGCTTAAACCACAGAAATTTACTTTCTCACTCCACTGGAGACTGGAAGTCCAAGATCAAGATCCCATGGGGTAGCTCCTTCTGAGGCCTTTCACACAGACTTGTAAATGGTCACCTTACCACTGGGTCCTCAGTCTTTCCTCTGCATGTCTACTCCTGGCATCTCCTAGTGTCCAAATGTCCTCTTCTTATAATGACACCGGTCCAGCTGGATTAAGCCCCGCCCTATGACCACATTCATGCTTCTGGGTAGGAAAGCTATGACAAACCTAGACAGTGTGTTGCAAAGCAAAGGCATCCTTTGCTGACAAAAGTCAGATAGTCAGGCTCTGGTCCTCCCACTAGTTGGGGATGGTTGTGAGAGTGAATGATAAAGAAGACAGAGCCCCGAAGAATGGATGATTTCGAACTGTGGTGCTTGAGAAGACTCTTGAGAGTCCCTTGGACTGCAATGAGATAAAACCAGTCAATCTTAAAGGTAATTAACCCTTTATTCATCAGAAGGACTGATGCTGAAGCTGAAGCTCCAATACTCTGACTACCTAACATGAACAGCTGACTCATTGGAAAAGACCCTGATGCTGGGAAAGATAGAAGACAGAAGGAGCAGAGGGCAACAGAGGATGAGATGGCTGGATGGCATCACCAAAGCAATGGACATGAACTTCAGCAAACTCTAGGAGATGGTGAGGGACAGGGAGGTCTGGTGTGCTGTAGTCCATAGGGTCAAGAAGAGTAGGACACGACTTGGTGCCTGAACAACAATATGATCGTATTTTAACTTTAACACCTCTTTGAAGGCCCTGCCCTCACATACAGTCATTTTCTGAGGGCCTGACTCTCAGGCTTCAGTATATACACTAGGGATTGGAGAAGACACATTTCACCCCATAATGATAAACCTGTAGACCTTTTGAAACATTCTCCTAACCTCACAGTAATTCTGTGAAGCAAATATGTTTAATATTAAAATTTTATTGTTTAGAAAAATGAAGTTGAAGAGATTAAATAATCTGCCCCAGGCCTGGCAGCTAGAAGTAATAGACCCAAATTCAAACCCACAATTTCTGACTTGACATCAAATGCACTTTCTACTTCGATACACCACAGGAAGAAAAGAAACACAGCAGTGAAATATTGGGAGGGAAAAAACAGAGATGAGAACTGTCAGAGAGATTGTAAAATTTCATCTGAATTCTAGGTCTCCTGTGACATCGGGGAAAATCCATGACTAAACCTTGTTTCTGAATCTCTGAATAAGTGACCTGAATGAACTCTCTGGGCTTCCATTTTGGCATAAAAGAAATTTAATAGTGGATGAATTTCTCTTTCTTATTTCCCTAGGGATTTTGAGGCCATCTGACAGAGACAGCACTTCTTAAAATCTTTGAATTATGAAAATGTGTAAATATATAGAAAAGCAGAAATTATACTGCAATGACTGCTTATATATCTAGCAAGATTCAACGTACATTTTTTCTACTTTCATCTGCTTCAGCTACCTTCTTATCTTTCTGTCTTCACATCTATCGATCTATCTCTACGTATCTGTAAATCATTTTTATGATCTATTTATCTACCTATCATTCTTCTAGCTATTGTCTATCTATCTACATTTATCTATTTATATTTTTGATAAACCGCTGTGACATTTTATCTCTAAGCAGTCCATCATGCATCTCCCAAAGCAAGGATATTTCCAACACACCCACAAAACTATATTCGCACCTATAAAAATCTATTATTTTTTTTCTAATATCATATAATGATCAGATAGCATTCAAAGGTTCCCTTCTTGTTCCCAAAATGTCTTGTATAATTTAGGACTTTTTAAAAATCTGGTCAGGAGGCACACATTATATTTGGGGGTTAATTAATCTAGAAGTTACTTCTTCTTTTTCCTTGATGGAGATCTGGGTTTCTCTCTCTCTCTCTCTTTTTTTTTTTTTTTTGGTACAAATGCCCCATTTTCTAGATTTATCTGATTGTCTTTTCATCATGTTGTTTAATGTGTTTATCTTTCCCCAGTATTTCCAGCAATCTGGAGTAGACAGTTAAAGGCTGAATTAATTTCAGAATAAATATTTTAAACAACTCCCTGGGTGGTGCTGAAATTCACATCATGTGCGGATGCATGTAATGTTTGCATGACCTCCACTTAGAGATGCTGAGTTTAATCACTCTGTGACAGTCAGGTATTCCCTTTGTAAAGCTGCATGTGAACAGCGAGTTCTGGGTGGAGTGTTACACACCATGCAAACATCTACCCTGCGTTGTCTTTCTGTCTCACTACATTGTCAGAAACTGCGGATGGCCCTTGTCTTGTGGACAGTATTGAAACCATCCTGATAGCAGGAGCACTGGTCCCGTTCTTGGGTCACTGAGGAGTAGGTGCTTCACGTCTTTTCTGTCTCTGACTCAGGCTTAAGTCTGACGTGAGTACACTGGCAGGTACGCAGTGAGGCTTTGTTCTTTAATGTTTCTAACTTTTTTTTTTTTAACATGGACCATTTTTTAGTCTATTGAGTCTGTTACAATATTGCTTCTATTTTATGTGTTGTTCCCTTGGTGAAGATGCATGTAGGATCTTAGCTCTCCACTAGGGGTCGAACCTGCACCCCCTGCAATGGAAGGCAAAATCTCAACCACTGGACCACCAGGGAAGTCCCCTAATGCTTATACCTCTTTACTATTTGAATGTGAAAGATATCAGAGCAGGTGCCCAGAAATCCACAGGAAAACATTCAACAGAAAGTGATTTGAAGCATACTAATGATCCTACCAAAGCTATTCCCGCGAATCATAAATGTTTAACATGGCATGTAAAGAATATGTATATGCCCTCCTCCAGGGGATCTTCACTATGCAGGGATCAAATCCACATCTCTTAAATCTCCTGCACTGGCAGGTGGATTCTTTACCTCTAGCACCATCTGGGAAGCATAACGTATATACATACATTATATATACGTGTGCACTTCCCGGGTGGCTCAGATGGTAAAGAATCTGCCTGCCAATGCAGGAGACCCACATTTGATCCCTGAGTCAAGAAGATCCCCTGGACAAGGAAAAGGCAACCCACTCCAGCATTATTGCTTGGAAAATCCTATGGACAGAGGATCCTGGTGGGCTACAGTCCATGGGGATCTCAAACAGACACCACAGAGCAACTAACACTTTCGTTTTCACTTAACTTTCACATATGTGTGTGTGTACTTTTTGAATTGTGATCAGTCATTTAGCTTGCTCTCTATCTCCTCTGGTTTGACTTGAACACTCTTCTTGCCCATTTTAAGACAGCCAGTGGAATTGGAGAGATAGTAAACTATCTGGAGAGAGAAGATCCTTTTCTATTTCACCAGATAGTAAATCTTCGGGGGGAAGTATCTGCCCAGTTCACATCTTTACATCCCCATTACCCATGTCAGGGACTTTATACTGAGCAATGCTGCCATAAATTTGTATTGATTGACTTAATACGCAGCCCTCAGTAATCAAATCAATGCAAATTGAAACAAGAAAATATCATTTTCAACTATCAAATTAGAAAAGATTTTTAAACTGTTTAAAGATACTGTATTAACTGTAATAAAGTCGGGATCAAAAAAGTATAGAATGTATAGATTTCTCAGTGCATATAAAGTAAAATTCCAAAAAAGTTAACACAATTACATCTGGGAGGTAAGATACATAGGCAATATTTTTCTTTTCCTGTGCACAGTTCAGTATTTTCCAAATGTAATTCGACAAACATGTTCATTATCGGCGGGGGCGGGGGGGTGTGTGGAAGGGGGAAGCAGCATTTGAAATCGAAATCAGTCCTTCCCCTACATTCTCAGATCAGACACTGTGCTCCTGGGCCACAGACCCTGGGAAAGCAGTGATTATTTGGAAAGTTCTGTGCAGATGCTTTCATGGTCTAAATGCCTAAGTGACCTTCATCTAGTGAGCATAAATATGTGTGAGTGTGTATGTGTTTTTTCCTTTTCTGTTTTATTTCTTTCTTCCCCAGCAGGTGTGTTTGAATAGCAGCCCATTACTGCTCACTTGGCGCTATAAATATTTATAAGCATGCTCCAAGGAAGCTATTGTGCTGTAAACCGGCCAGTGGCATGGCCAGCTGCTTTTTTTGAGTGGAGGTATAAGACAGCTTTGGGGAACATGGGCCCCACCCAACACAAAGCACTGGAGCCCATGAGGCATGAAGGGCTGGGCCAAGGTTCATGAAGGATGTCAGTCCAGTCTCCAAAGGGGTGAGCCTGTCGGCTGTACAGTAGGCTGGAGCCATGACGTCAGTGCTGAGTTGCGTTTGAGGGTAGAGTTTCCTGGAGCCTTTATTTCTAGCAACAATTTTGCAGCTTAATTAGCCCTTATAACACATAGAGTGGAATTTATTGCCATTTGTAGTTTTAGGGAGGGCTTCCCCTGGTGGCTCAGACAGTAAAGAATCTGCCTGCAACAAAGGGGACCCAGGTTTGATCCTTGAGTCAAGAAGATTCCCTGGAGAGAAGAATGGCTATCCATTCCAGTATTCTTGCCTGGAGAATTCCATGGACAGAGGAGTTGCAAAGAGTCGGACATGACTGGCATGACTGGTGACTAAGCACTCGTGTGTATATATGGGCTTCTCTGGAGGCTCAGAGATAAAGAATCTGGCTGCCAATGCAGGAGATACAGGTTCGATTCCTGGTCAAGAAGATCCCCTGGAGAAGGAAATGGCAACCTACTCCAGTATTCTTGCCTAGAAAAATCCCAAGAACAGAGGAGCCTGGCAGGCTACAGTCCATGGGGTTACAAAGAGTCAGACGTGACTGAGCAACTAAACAACTACAATGTGTATATATGTGTGATGTGTGTATGTGTCGGAGAGAGGGAGAGAGGGATTGAGGGCAATGCCAGCGTGACATGGGCAGTCAAGGCTGCTGACCACTGAGGGCTCACCAAGTCACGAGTGCATCCCTCCCTCTCCTGGAGAGATACAGGTATGTAGGGCCTGGGAACCTCAGGAATGAGGATCTCCACACCGGTACTTGGTACACTTTAAGCCAGAGCAAGATAGAACATGTGACTTCTGACCAGCATAAATGGACAGGAGATGCCAGATACCCCGAACTCCAAGCAACTATCCCAAACATTTTTTACCTTAAAATGGCCTTCAGCAGTTAAGAAATGAGCTCTCTGCCTCCCCAAGTTTCCAAACAGCTGGAGACGAATGCTCAGTATCATGTAGAGGCCAGAACTCTGAATCTAGGTTCAGAAGATCTCACCAGCTCCATGCCTTGATTCTGAGGAACTCAGGACAAGTCGCTTTGAAACAGATTCCTTTAGCTCATTTGTACAATGCATATATTGCATTAAATCTGTTAGAACATGGTAAGCATTTTGGACAGTGTTTAAGCATATAGTGAGTGCTCAAGAGCTCAAGAAAGATTGTCTTTTGCTTTTTTTTTTTTTTTAACCTGGAGCAAAAAAGGAAAACTGTCTTGGTCTAGGCTCTACTTCCTTCTCCCTATACATGCTGCCCTCTAGCCCAGTCACAAAGATCAAAGTTTTGAACAAAGACTTCTGGGGATGGTGGCTGATGTGCAGCTTGATTCCAGGAAAGAAGGACAGTGGAATGAAAAAGGAAGGTCAGCTCACACATGGATGTGTTATCCTGTTGGCCATGGCCACAGGGAACTGATGCTGAACCACATGTGAACTTCCAAGGAATTGGATGAAATCCATCTCAGAATAGTCTGCAAGGAACCATTTCTCTATGGGCTTAGGACAACCTGCAGGAAGCTGGTTGAAATCTGCTCAGACTCTTCTCTGCCAATGGTTACAACAAAGCAGGTTCAAGGGGATTCACCACGGCTCACAAAAGATGTTCCATGTGAGAAGCCGAAGTCTGATCCTTTCAGGTTCAAACGCATCTTGGTCAGTCCAGAGGGCCACTTGCCCAGGCTCACTTGGGAGTCTAATTTGCATGAGGGGTTTCATAGGAATGGCAGATGACCGCACACATCAGAGCTGACAGCCAGCCTGGTGAATAAGACTCTTTATCCAGTAAAGGGCAAAGGTTGTCTCTCAACAGCCCACATAGAAGAGAGGGAGAGAGAGTCAGACAGAACACAGATGTCAAGTGGAAGGGCGACAGGGAGGCCCTGGGAAGGGAACTTGGACAGCTCCTTGTATTAGGACCTGTTGGCTCTTGTCTCCACCTGCACCCTCCCCATGGTTTGGACATCAGAAGAGGGAGGGAAATCTAATCGCAAAAGTCAAACAGAACCTGTGTCATGGAGGCTTTGGGGAGTCACTGAGGGCAGGAGACATGGAGGGTTATGTCTCCTGGATCAGCGAGTAGAAATGACCAAATTGTCCCAAGCAGATCATAGAGGAAGATTCTGTAAAGGATTATCTTGGAGTCAAAAAGCAAGGACCCCAAAACAGTGGGAGCCAGCCAGGAAGTTGTCCCAGAGACAACTCCTAGGCAGCCACAGGTGAGGGTGGGCCCACACATTTGGGGACGCACTAGAGGGAGCTATTCCCACAGTCTATTGTGTTTCTTGGTAATGCTTTTGTCTTCTGCATTCTCCACCATTAGCCTGAGTGACAATGGTTAGTGTAACACCTGTTTCACAGGATTCATTTGAAGATTGCATTAGACAATGTGAATGAAGAAAACAACCTTAAAGAAGCAAAACGAGCTCTCCCTGTGCTCCTTTTTCTTCTCCCTTTTATTAGTGTCAGTATTACACTATTACGACCTTACTGCTGTTGTTTACTTACTACGTTGGGTCTGACTCTTTCCAACCCCATAGACTGTAGCCCACCAGGCTCCCCTGTCCATGGGGTTTCTCAGGCCAGAATACTGGAGTGGGTTTCCATTTCCTTCTCCAGGGGATCTTCTCAGAACAGGAATTGAATCCACATCTCCTGCATTGGCAGGCAGATTCTTCACCACTGAGCCACCAGGGAATCCCATAAGATATCTGAACCATTTTCAGTGAAAATATTCTTAAGTCTATGATATATACCCTGGCATTTTTGAAACAAAAGATATGGAAAACAGTGACATTTTTCACTGGGGTTTCAGAATTTTCATTACTAACGTCCGTTATTGGCCCCGACTGTCATAATAATGTTGATATGTGCTGAGAAATCTTTCATTTCCCAGAAGGGCCCCTCCCTGCCATGGTTCTCTACCTTTTTCTTTTTTTTTTTTTTGCCTCCTCTCTCACTATCAGCTGTCACTTTTTCTTTGTCAGTGTTTCTACCTCCTGTTCTCTGCTGTTTCTAATCGATCCAGTGGCCATATACTGTTAAGCAAATATCAAGACACATGATCTGGCAAAGAACATTTGTATCTCGACTGTGTGTGGTGGAGGGGCATGCAAAACAATTTGGAACTTTCTCTGGATGGCTGAATATTAAAATTTGCTGAGATATATTGTTTGAAACAGTGCTGTCCCTGAGAAATTCGGGCATATGGTTGTCATGACAGCTAAGTTGACAATAACAAGGGCTGTGCTGAAGTGCCATGTGGGAAGGGCAAGTGAAATGGCACCAAATACATGCAGATTAAACATGTGGCTGCTGCTGAGTCACTGCAGTCGTGTCCGACTCTGTGCGACCCCAGAGACGGCAGCCCACCAGGCTCCCCCGTCCCTGGGATTCTCCAGGCAAGAGCACTGGAGTGGGTTGCCATTTCCTTCTCCAATGCAGGAAAGTGAAAGTGAAGTCGTTCAGTCCTGTCCGACTCCTAGCTACCCCATGGACTGCAGCCCACCAGGCTCCTTGGTCCATGGGATTTTCCAGGCAAGAGTACTGGAGCGGGGTGCCATTGCCTTCTCTGAAACATGTGGCACCATAAGGTTTGGCCTGAGAATAACACCGCAGTTATTCTATCTTTCCCACCATTACCAACGATGCACTCGTTCACATATGTGGTCCTCACACACTTTTGATACTGCAGGACCACGTCCCCTCTAAAGAATCTTAATACCATGTCTGCATGCTAGGGCAGCTAGCAGGAAATTGAAAAATTCCTCCAATTCGTCAAAACTGCTGACGCACTGAACTTAGAATGGGAAATATCGGAGTTCTAGTCAACTGCATGGCCACTCAAGTCACAGACCCCTGCTGAAGGATGCTTCCTCATTTGTGAAATAAGCCCCCAACCCAGTTTTGAAATTCCTTCCAGCTCAGTGTTTGTAATGCAAATTAAAAAAAAAAAAAAAGGAGAGACCTGAAACGTTAAAACCAGGTTGTTGTTAAAATTAGTTGTTTGTGGGACTTCCTGGTGGTCCAGTGGTTGAGCAGCCACCTGCCAATACAGAGAATCCTGGTTCAATCCCTGGTTGGGAAAGATTCCACAAGCCTTAGGGCAACTGAGCCCATGTGCCCCAATTACTGAGCGTGCACTCTAGGGCCCGTGCTCCACAAGAGAAGCCATTGCGATAAGAAGCCCACACACTGCAACTAGAGAGGAGCCCCTGCTCACCACAACTCGAGAAGGCCCGTGTGCAGCAGTGAAGACCCAGTGCAGCCAAAAATATACATACATTTTCCAAAATATTAGTTGTTTGTATTGTGGTTGTCAATAAGATATTTTAAACCCTAAAACTGGATATGTAGCATTCAATACAGAAGCCAACTGTGGGTACAGGTGTTCTCTATCGTGTAATATATGCTATCTTGTTGTTTAGTTTATGCTAAGTTATGTCCGACTCTTGTGACCTCATGGACTGTAGTATGCCAAGCTCCTTTGTCCATTTCCCAGGCCAGAATATTGGAATAGGTTGTCATTTCCTCCTTCTGGGGATCTTCCTGACCCAAGGATCGAACCCTTGTCTCTTGAATCTCCTGCATTGCAAGCAGATTCTTTACCCACTAGGGAAGCCCAGACTCTATCTAGGTAGAGCTAACAGTCAAAATACTGGTACATCACAGAAACCAACCAATTAGAACAGATAAATCACTAATATGGTCATAATAGGTAAGACAGGGCAGCTGAATATTTGTTCTGAGTTGTCATCTTCTTGCAAGAAGAATGTTTCACTACCTTGGTTAGTGCCTTTCTTGCAAGAGCTGAGAACAAATGGGTGTTGTATAAATGAATGATCATGTGAGTGCCTGAACTCAAACAAACAGGTGATGGCTGTCAGGGTTTATGCCTGTAAGAATTAGGAGGGTGTAGAGAAAAGACCAAACAACACCACATTTTCTGAGCAAGATAAAAAAGAGGATGCAGTGAAGGAAACAGAGAGGAAGTGAGCTGAGTGCCTGTTAGAAGAGAGGCAGAGAGGACGACGTCGTGGTTTACCAAGGGAGAAAAGTAATTCACCAGGAATTTGGCAATCAACAATGTCAAACTCTGCCCAGGGAGCAAGTTCCTGATGCTTTTCGCCTTCTGGTCAGTTTCTTATTTTCTTCACTTCCCAGAGAGGATGAAGATTAAGAAAAAGAGAGGTCAAGGAAAATATCAGCCCACTACAGTTATTCCAATAGCAACCAGAGCACAGGTCCACAGGAAAGAACATGAGAGCTTATCTGAGGACCTCATCATGCATGATATCGCTCTCATTACCATCACACCCCACATGCTGAGACGAGGAGCTTAGTCACTGCAATCTACCGTATGTTGTGTTTCTCCAGGATTTCCATTCTGCCAGCCTGGTTCCTGCTAGCTGCCAGATGCTTTGCCAGATGTTCTAATGTGGACATGGTTATTTAGTTCCTGGGGACAGCAGCCTCTAACACCCAAATCTTCTGATTTTTGCTGAAGGCTTTAGGGCATATAAATTGCAGATGAGGAAAAGGGGAATGGTCACTGGCATATGGAGTTGCCGAGAAAGCCATCTAGTGATACTGAACTGATGGGTCTGTCTCTTTCTATCTGATCCTCTGTTTCATAACAAGAAGAGATGTCAAGCCAAGTCTACAGATGAGAAACTCAATCATAGTATTTATCTTCATGTAGGAGATGAGACTAGCTGATACTTGCTTCCAGAGTCCTGGTGCTCATTTCCCTTTGTGCCACTCCTGAGACCCCTGCCTTTTTGTCAAGACCCACACAATGAGATAGGCACCTCACTGGTACCTTTAGCATGTTCTTATATTTCTGAAATGTACTATTTTTTTGAACCCGATCAAAGCATCTGGCTAGACCTCTCCCTGAAAAAACCCAAGTCACTGGTTCATATAAAACATGAGCCAACTGTATGCTGTTTATGAGAGACACAATTTAGATTCAAATATGAAAGATAAACCTTTAAAGTAAAAAAAATGAAAAAAATAAAATAAAATGCAAACAGTGACAAAAAAGAGCTAAACTAACTATATTAATCTCAGACTTTAAGATAAATATCTTGAAGATATTAAAATAAATATCTTAAAATAGACTTTAAGATAAAAATTAGAACCAGAAGCAATAAAGAACACTTTTAGTATTAAAAAGGACAATCAAGAAGATATAACAGTTTCAAACATATGTGGGCATAACAACAAAACTCCAGAATAAATAAAACAAAAGCTGTCACAATTAAAGGGAGAAATTAAACAGCTAAACAATAATGGTTAGAAATGTCAATATCTTTCTTTTTATCATGTATAGAACAACTAATGAAAAGATCAATGAAACATTAAAAGATTTGAAAAACACTTATTAAAAAAAAAGCCAAAATTGTTTCTCTGAAGAGATAAACAAAATTGGCAAAACTTTAGGTAGACTAAGCATGAAAAACAAACAAAAAACACGAGTTCCTAAAGTTAAGACTGAAATAAATGGTATTACTACTGTCCTTACAAAAATGAAAAAGATTAAAAAAGAACACTTTGAATAACTATATGCACATTAGATAATTAAATAAAATGGACAGATCAGATTCCTAGAAAAACAAGACTATGGAAAGTGATTCAAAAAGACATGGAAAATCTGAAAAAATAAAAGGAAACTAATGAGCTTGAATTAGTAGAATTAGTAATCAAAAAACTCCCCATGAATAAAAACCTAGAAACACAGCTTCATTGATAAATTCTACATTTAAGGAAAAATGAATACCATTCACATACTCTTCAAAAACATAAGAGAGCGAATACTACCCAATGTTCTCTTTTTGTCTAGTACTGAAACCAGACAAACATACCATAAGAAAAGAAACTTGGAAACTAATATCCCTCGTGAATATACATACAAAAATACTAGATATTTTATAAATACTAGATATAAATACTATTTATCTAGAAAGACATAAAAGGAAATACATACTGTGACCAAGTGGGACGTATGTTAGAAATGGAAGTTTAGTTTTACATAACAAGCAATCAAATAGTCAACAAACTTGAAGAGGAAGAGAACTTCCTTCACTTGAGAATGGTTTTTTAATATAAAATGTACAGATCACTTAATAATGCTGAAAGACTGAAAGCTTTAACCCTTTGATTAGGCTCAAGAAAACAAAGCTGTCCTTACCACAATTCCACAATGTACTGGAGGTTCTAGCCAAAATAAATAGAAAAATAAAATTTTAAAAAAGAAGTTACCCAAAAAGAAGAAAAACTATTTTTATTTTAAGATGATTTGATGTTGTATACAGAAAATAAAAAGTAATCTAAAAAGTAAATGTTAGAGTTAATAATGCATTTAGGGAAAGTATTATACAAGTTAATATGCAAAAATCAATTGCATTTATACAAACATGAAATAGACAATTCAAGGATGTAATCAAGAAAACAATTATATTTACAATAGCAACAAAAAGAATAAAATCCACAGCAGTCAAGAAATACAAGACTTCCTACAGAAAGGGACAAAAGCGTCATAGAAAGAAATCAAAGAACATCTAAATAAGTGGAAAGATATCTTGTATTCACATATTAGAATACTAAATATTGTTAAGAATTGGAAGGTAAGACTCTTGTCTGATCACTCGGAGCTAGAGTGATCTACAGTTTTAATGCAATCTCTATCAAAATTATAGATGTATACTTGTAGAAATTGATGATCTGATCCTAAAATATGCATGGAATTGAAAAGGATCCATAATATCCAAATAATTTTGAAAAAGAACATATTTGGAGGGCTCACACTTACTGATTTCTAAACTTACTATAAAGTTTTAGTGCTAAGACTGCTATGTGGTGCTAATACATATACATGAATTGGAATGAAGAGTTCAGAAATAAAGTCATATATCTTTAGCAACTGATTTTTGACAAAGGTGTGAGACAATTAAATGTGCAAATAATAGTCTTTTCAACAAATGGTGATAAGACAATTAGACATTAGATGGAAACAATTAAGTTAGACTAATACCACAAGCCATGTACACTAACAAACTCAAAATGGATCCTAGATCTAAATGTTTAAGAGCTAAAACTGTAAACACCTTACAAGAAAACATAGGGTAAGTCTTTTCTTTCTTTACCTTGGAAAAGGTAATGGAAAAGGTAATTTTTTTCTTAGATATGGTACCTGAAGAACAAGCAAAGAAAAAAATAGATAAATTGTACCTAATTAAAATTTATGTTTGTGCTTCAATCAACTATATGAAAAAAGTAAAAAATCAACCCCCTAAAATGAAGGAATTATTTATAAATCATGTATTTAGCAAAGTTCTAATATCTAGAATACATAAATAATTCTTTTAACTCAGCAATAAGGAGAAAAGTTGCCAGATTAACAAACAGGCCATTAATTTGAATTGACAATTCTCCAAAGAAGATATACATATAGCCCATGTGTGCATGCATGCTAAGTCGCTTCAGTTGTGTCCAACTCTTTGCAGCCCAGTGTAATGTAGACTGCCAGGCTCCTAAGTCCATGGGATTGTACAAGCAAATACATTCAACATCATTAGTCACTAGGGAAATGACAATCAAAATCACAATGAGATCCTACTTCATACCCACTGGAATACTTTAATCAGAAATACAGACAACGGCATATGTTGACAAATACATGAAGAAATTGGAACTCTTATACATTGCTGATAAAAATGTAACATGATGTAGTCACATTATAAAACATTTTGACATTTCCTCAAAGAACTATATGTATAGCTATTGCATGACAGAAATTCTACTCCTAGGTGTCTATCCAAGAGAATCAAAGACATATATTTATGATAAACTTATAAATGATAAAACTTGTAAAAACTTGTAAATTAATATTCTAACACCATTATTTTTAACAGCCAAAACATGAAAAGAGCTCATATCCATCAACTGATGAATGGAAAAAAAAATATGTATTCCACATAATGAAATATTATTCAACCATAAAAAAGAAATGAAGTATTGATACATGCTATAATATGGAGTGAACCTCAAAACCACTATGCCAAGTGAACGAAGCCAGAAAGAAAAGTTCCCCAAAAGTTTGTGCTATTTTATTTATTTAAAATAATCCAAAATAGATAAACCCACCACAGAGATGGAAAGTATATTATTAACTGCCAAGGAAAAGGATAGGGAGGATTAAATAGTGTCTCCTAATGGGTAAAAGATTTGTTTTTAAAGGTAGTGAAAGTGTTCTGAAATTAATGATGATGATGACTGCACCATCTTGTATAAAACCACTGAATTGTAAACTTGAAGGTGATTAAACTAACTTGTGCAATATAAAATATGTAGTTTTAAAAGCTCTAATACTGTTGAGATATAAAACTCATCATTTCAAAACTTTCCAAAAGAAATCTCCAGGTCAAGATGGTTTCATAATAATTCTTATAAATTCTTTATATATATATACAATACGAATTCTACACATCTCTTCCAGAAAATAGGAGAGGGAGCACTTTCCAATACTTTTCATGAAACTCATACTAACTTGATAACCAAACCAAACACAGACTGTACCATAAAAGCAAACTACAAGGCAGTAACTCTATGAATATAGACATAAATATTCTTAATAAAAGTCCAGTGAATAATATTTAGAAATATGTAAAAAGGATCTTACACCATGGCCAAGTGGAATTTTTTCCAGGGATATAAGGATGGCTTAGAATTTCAAAATAAATCACTGGAGTCCAGCCTAATTGACCAAAGATGAAAAATCACATATTCATATCAGTCAATGCAGGAAAAAAAAGTCTTAACAAAAAATTGACACCTGTTAATGATTAACACTCAGAAAAATTAAAAATATAAGAGAATATCTTCAACTTCATAAAGAACACCTACAAAAAAAGCTTACAATTAACATTCTTCTTAATGGTGAAAAACTGAATGTTTTTGCCCTAAGATCACAAACACGGTAAGGATGTCTGCTTTCTTCACTCCTATCCAAAACAAGACTAGATGTTCAAGCTGATGCAAAAATTAAAGAAAAGGAAATAAAAGTCATATAGATCAAAAAGAAAGAAATAAAATGATTTCAATTTTCAGATGACAGAATTTTATGTGTAGGAAATCCCAAGGAATCTACACACACACACACACACACACACACACACACACACATATACAAAGCTGTTTGAAATAATAATGATTTCAGTGAAGTCTCAGAATATAAGATAAACTCAAAAAATTCAACTGTATTTTTTCTTTGACGGCTTTTTCAGAAATTCTCCACGTTTGTTAATTTCTTTATTGTGTTTTGTTGAAAAAAAATGCATTTGAGAATAAATTTCATTTTATTTACTTTAGATGTGATTAAGTGGCCATACTATACTTAACATTGAATATATATATCATATCAATTAAGGAGTTTAGCCATTGCCAACTGAAATATTAGCTTTCTCCAATCGATTTTCTTTCTGTGGGATTCCAATTAGCTAAGTATTCTATCTTCTCACTGTTTTTTCCTTTATGTCTTGAATTCTGTGTTATTTTCTATCTCCTCTACTGTTTTGTCTATATTCTCAAGAATTTTTTATTGCAGTTCATTAATTCTCCATCGTCCTCCATTATATCTCTATCCATGTCTAAACTATGATATAATTTATCTTATATTATTAGTGTTTTCATTTCTAGAATGTTTGTTTCTTTCCTATGTACCACATCAATCTTGGTAGACTCTTCCTTCATCTTCCTTTCTATCTAAACTTCTTAGCATTTTATAAACACACTTGCTCTTCTGTATCCAGATTCTAATTTACAGATCTGTTTATGAATTTGCTTTTATTTTGTTTTGTTGCTTAATTTTTACACATTTTGCCTTTGCCTCCTCATGGGTTTTATTTTCATTCTTTAGCGACGTTCTTTTTATCTGTAGGAATTCTCTGAAGCCTGGGTTTGTGTTCTTCCAGACAGAATTTGGTTTGTTTTGGTAAGTCACATGGGGAACAACCAACCTTGACTTCTTTAAACATGTATATTTAAGCTTAGGTTTTGTTTCTCCAGGTCACAAGCCTAGAATAAAAACTTGTAAATAGTAATTCTTGAAGGATATTTTTCCCATTCTATGAGTAGTAATTAGAAAAAAAAAAAGACTTGCATACATCCTTCAACAGAAAAGAAAATGTCTTTTTTTCCTATTTTTCTTTATGAGGATGTCATTATTTCTAAGTCTTAGATTAATTCTCAGTGTCTGTTTTTATTCCTGTCCTCTGTTAGCTCAACCTTTCATTTATTTTTCCGGTATAAACGGTCCATTGAAACCCATATTATAAACCATCATGGCAAGTGCTATATTCTGCTGGTCTGCACTCTTATTTAATGCCTAATTTTTAAGAAATTCCCTTATTTTTTTTCCTCCAGTCAGCCATGCAGTATTTATCCAATGAACATAGGTCTATACTAGGAAAAATTTCTATGATCTACAATTTACCATACTGCTCGAATTCCTATTTTTTAAGGATTCCCTTACTTTGAACTGGAGAGTTTAAAGTGAGATTAAGAGTAGAAACAGGAGAACTTGCTAGGATATACTGTGCAATGGTCATGGTATAAAATTGTAACTTCAACTGCTATGGACTTGATAAGAATGGATAGTAGTGGGCGGATTTGAGAAATACTAAAGAAGTAATATCAACATTACTAGAGGTGAATTGGGTGAGAAAGTTGGGGAGAGGTATTCGGGATAATGCCTGTGTTCAAGACACTATCCCACTCGTGAAACTAGATAGATGATGGTGCTGATCACTGAAAGAGGAACCAGGTTAATAGTAAAGGTTAAGACTAAAGACCAGAGGATCAGCATTTAACCAAATTTGATGCCTCTGAGACTTCCAAGTAGCATATGCAGACTGGGAATTTGAACTAGAGGTCAGCCTCTGAACTAGAGATATGACTCATATGATATTCTCATTTGGTTTTTCTTGGGGATGGTCTTGATCACTGCCTCTGGTACAATGTCACAAACCTCCATCCATAGTTCTTCAGGCACTATGGCTATCATATCTAATCCCTTGAAGCTATATGTCACTTCCACTGTATAATGATAGTAAGGGATTTGATTTAGGTCATACCTGAATGGTTTAGTGGTTTTCCCTACTTTCTTCAATTTAACTCTGAATTTGGCATTGACCTAAGCCACAATCAGCTCCCAGTCTTGTTTTTGCTGACTGTATAGAGCTTCTCCATCTTTGGCTGCAAAGAATAAAATCAACGTGATTTCGGTATTGACCATCTGGTGATATCCATGTGTAGACTCTTCTCTTGTGTTGTTGGAAGAGGGTGCTTGCAATGACCAGTTTGTTCTCTTGGCAAAACTCTGTTAGTTTTGTTTTGTATTCCATGGTCAAATTTGCCTGTTATTCCAGGTACCTCTTGACTTCCTACTTTCACATTCCAGTCCCCTATGATGAAAAGGACATCTTTTTTGTGTGTTAGTTCTAGAAGGTCTTGTAGGTTTTCATAGAACCATTCAACTTCAGCTTCTTCAGCATTACTGGTCAAGGCATAGACTTGGATTACTGTGATATTGAATGGTTTGCCCTGGAAATGAACAGAGATCATTTTGTCATTTTTTGAGATTGCATCCAAGTAATGTATTTCAGACTCTTTTGTTGACTATGATTGCTACTCCATTTCTTCTAAGGGATTCTTGCCCACAGTGGTAGATATAATTGTCACCTGAGTTAAATTCACCCATTCCAGTCCATTTTAGTGCACTGACACCTAAAATGTTGATGTTCATTCACTCTTGCCATCTCCTGTTTGACCACTTCCAATTTACCTTGATTCATGGACCTGACATTCCAGCATCCTATGCAATATTGCTCCTTACAGCATCGGACTTTACTTCTATCACCAGTCACATTCACAACTGGGTGTTTTTACTTTGGCTCAGTCTCCTCATTCTTTCTGGAGTTATTTGTCCACTGATCTCCATCTGATAGAGTGCCTGAAGCACTATTGACGGAGGTTTGTGACATTGTACCAGAGGCAGTGATCAAGACCATCCCCAAGAAAAAGAAATGCTAAAAGTCAGAATGGTTGTCTGAGGAGGCCTTACAAATAACTGAGAAAAGAAGAGAAGCTAAAGGCAAAGGAGAAAAGGAAAGATGTACACATTTGAATGCAGAGTTCAAAAGAATAGCAAGGAGAGATAAGAAAGCCTTCCTCACTGATCAATGCAAAGAAATAGAGGAAAGCAATAGAATGGGAAAGACTAGAGATCTTTCCAATAAAATTAGAGATACCAAGGGAACATTCCATGAAAAGATGGACACAATAAAGGACAGAAATGGTATGGACCTAAGAGATGAAAAAGATATTAAGAAGAGGTGGCAAGAATACACAGAAGAACTACACACAAAAAAAGATCTTCATGACCCAGATAATCACGATAGTGTGATCACTCACCTAGAGCCAGACATCCTGGAATATGAAGTCAAGTGGGCCTTAAGAACCATCACTATGAACAAAGCTAGTGGAGGTGATGGAATTCTAGTTGAGCTATTTCAAATCCTAAAAGATGATGCTGTGAAAGTGCTGCACTCAATATGCCAGCCACTTTGGAAAACTCAGCAATGGCCACAGGATGGGAAATGGTCAGTTTACTTTAGAATGCCAAAGAAAGGCAATGCCAAAGAATGTTCAAACTACCACATAATTGCATTTATCTCACATGCTAGCAAAGTAATGCTCAAAATCTTCCAAGTCAGGCTTCAACAGTATGTGAACTGTGAACTTCCAGATGTTCAAACTGGATTTAGAAAAGGCAGAGGAAGCAGAGATCAAAATGCCAACATACGTTGGATCATAGAAAAAGCAAGAGAGTTCCAGAAAAACATCTATTTCTGCTTTATTAACTACAGCAAAGGCTTCGACTGTGTGGATCACAAAAAACTGTGGAAAATTCTGAAAGAGATGGGAATACCAGACCACCTGACCTGCCTCCTGAGAAATCTGTATGCAGGTCAGGAAGCAACAGCTAGAACTGGACATGGAACAACAGTCTGGTTCCAAATTGGAAAAGGAGTACATCTAAGCTGTATATTGTCACTCTGCTTATTTAACTTATATGCAGAATACCTCATGTGAAATGCCCAGCTGAATGAAACACAAGCTGGAATCAAGATTGCTGGGAGAAATATCAATAACCTCAGATATGCAAATGACACCACCCTTATGACAGAAAGCAAAGAAGAGCTAAGAAGCCTCTTGATGAAAGTGAAAGAGGAGAGTGAAAAAGCTGGCTTAAACCTCAGTATTCAGAAAACTAAGATCATAATAGCATACAGTCCCATCACTTCATGGTAAATAGATGGGGAAACAATGGAAACAGTGAGAGACTTTATTGTTTTGGGCTCCAAAATCACTGCAGATGGTGACTGCAGCCATGAAATTAAAAGATGCTTGCTCCTTGGAAGAAAAGCTATGACCAATTTAGACAGCATGTTAAAAAGCAGAGATATTACTTTCCAAACAAAGGTCCATCTAGTCAAAGCTATGGTTTTTCCAGTATTCATGTATGAGTGTGAGAGTTGGACTGTAAAGAAAGCTGAGAGCCCAAAAACTGACACTTTTGAACTGTGGTGCTGGAGAAGACTCTTGAGAGTCTCTTGGACTGCAGGGAGATCCAACCAGTCCATCCCAAAGGAAATCAGTCCTGAATATTCATTGGAAGGACGGATGCTGAAGCTGAAACTCCAATACCTTGGCCACCTGATGCAAAGAACTGACTCATTTGAAAAGACCCTGATTCTGGGGAAAGATTGAAGGCAGGAGAAGGGGACAACAGAGGGTGAGATGGTTGGATGGCTTCACCGACTCGATAGAGATGAATTTGAGCAAGCTCTCGGAGTTGGTGATAGACAGGGAAGTCTGGCGTGCTGCACTCCATGGGGTCGCAAAGATCAGACACAACTGAGCGATTGAACTGAACTGATATTCTCATATAGGTGAGATTGAAAGCAAGGGTGAATAAGGTTGCCCAGGAAGAAGACATGGAATAGAAGAAAATCAGGCTCAAAATCAGATTCTTCTGGTCTGCACTCTTATTTAATGCCTAGTCTCTAAGATATTCATTTATTTATTTCAAAATCAAGTCTTGAGGACATTTAATCTCTAACGACCAGGCAGAGGAGGGTGAGCTAGCAGAGACAGAGAAGCACAGTCAATAAGTTGGAAAAGAGACCAGGGGAAAAGATCACTGCCTTCTACTCCTTTCCTTCTTATGCAGAGTCAGCCTCATTAACCTTCTCACCGTGGCTTTGCTCTTCCTGTCGTCTATGCCTTCGTGCAGGCTATTCCTTCTGCCTTGAATGTCATCCATTGCCTTTTCCCTTTCCACCATTCACTACTGTTCCCCATGAAATCCTATACCTTTAGGGTTCAACTCAAATGTCACCATTTACATGTGGTCCATCTTAAAATTTGTCCTAACCCCTTTCCATGCAGGTATGGTTCATTGTCCTTTGCTGTGTCTTCATTTTGTGTATTGTGTAGTATCTCAGTTATCCTTTGGCCATCTGAGTACAACGGATCTTCCTTCATTTCAGGTCCAATGTCTTTTTATATGCTGCTGTTTCCACAGTGCATTTGATTCACAGTGGAATTTTTTTTTTTTTTGATGTGCTAGTCACTCAGTCATGTCTGACATTTTGCAGTGCCATGGACTGTAGCCCACCAGGCTCTTCTGTCCATGAAATTCACCAGGTAAAGAATACTGGAGCCATTTCCTTCTCCAGGGGATCTTCCCCACCCAGGGATTGAACCTGGGTTGCCTGCATTGCAGGCAGGTTCTTTACCATCTGAGCCACCAGGGAAGTCCCACTTTTTGGATATAAAAACTTAAAATAGGTGTCCAACAGTGTACAGGCAGTGTTCGAACAGAAAGAAATCAACCTGTCAGCTAGCATTAAAAAGATCCAAGGTGCATGGATGGACCTAGAGATGACCATACTAAGTGAAGTAAATCAGATAGAGAAAGATGACTACCATGTGGTATCACTTATATGTGGAATCTAAAAAAATAAAATAAATGATACAAATGAACTTATTCACAAAACAGGAATAAACTCACAGACATAGAAAACAAACTTATAGTTACCAAAGGAGATGAGAGGGATAAACTTGAAGCATAGGATTAACATACACATATTACTATATATAAAATAGATAAACAACAAAGACCCACTGTACAGCACAGGGACCTATACTCAATATCTTCTACAATATTTCTTCTGCTTTATGTTTGGTGTTTTGCCCAGGAGGCATGTGGTATCTTAGCTCCCTGACCAAGATCAAACCTGCACTGCCTATGATAGAAGGTGAAATCTTGACCACTTGACCACTAGGGAAGTCCCTCAGTATCATGTAATAATGTATCCTGGAAAGGAATCTGAAAAAA
Source organism: Bos grunniens (assembly GCF_055505025.1). Classification (NCBI taxonomy): domain Eukaryota; kingdom Metazoa; phylum Chordata; class Mammalia; order Artiodactyla; family Bovidae; genus Bos; species Bos grunniens. Next base: position 51,867,118 of record NC_141185.1, on the reverse strand, counting down.
AGTGTGTGTGTGTGTATATATACATATATATATGTAAACTGAATCACTTTGCTGTACACTTGAAATTAACACATTATAAATTAACTATACCTCAATTAAAAGCAATAATAATAAAATACCCAAAGTCTTTATACTTTAAAAAAACTAAAGCTATTTGGGGCTGTTCATAAGTATCTACCTGGTATCAGTAAATATATGCACATACAGCATGCTTCTGTTCCTTTCCACCCTTTACTCTTAATGCTACTGCCTTCATTGATGTCTTCTCTTCCTATTCCCATGAAAGACTTACCTCTATGTTTCACTCAATCATATTTTGCCAAAATGAAATATAAAGGGTGGACACTGTCGTCAGTATGGTGAACACACCATGCCATGTTTAATTTAATTCCTCAGCTTTCTGAAGAATGCACTGCGGATAATGACACTGAACAAACTGCATGACTTTAAGCAAACTAAGCAAATACACGGCATGAGGATTAATGAATCAACATCAGGGTGAGTGCCCTTCCCAAGGTGGCCAGAGAAGTGAAGGGAGCTTGAAACACAACTGGTGCTGTCTTGAAGCAGAGAGTCTGGGGAAGGAATCAGTTGGAGAGGAATTTCCAGGAGGTTACAAGGTGACATGTGGATGGAGGAGGTAGGGAGTAAGGTGAGCGTCAGAAGAGGTTGGATATGAAGACCCTCTGCTGGGAGTGCTGTGGTTCCTTGCCATGCTCTCAGGGATGCTCCATATATGGGGGCTATCTCTGGATCAGATTACTCTGACAAAGGGGGCTGAGGGGCTGTTTAAAGACTGTTTGGGTTTTCTTCCCAGTGCTAATGCGTATTATGACTGAAATGGACTGACAGTGGCTTGTGCAGCTGCTGACATCAGTCCATAAAAATTGGGACAATGTCTGCAATCTGAAGCAATTCTTTGGGGTCCAGGGGACAACGTCACATTGAGTTTGATTGGGCCTTGGTTGAGAGAACTGTAGCCTTGCGTGAAATTGTGACAGATGGCCATATATCAGCACCCAATAGCCATATCACACAGTCTAGGATTCTAGGCTTAACAGTCTACTTTGTCTTTTAACTTGCCCACAAATTTTCTTTTACTCCCATTTCCCATTACTTTCCTACACAACCCGTGCATTCCTGGCAATCATAACTACATATGGTTCTACAGACTTGCACGGACCTTCCAATTTTCACTGCTCTGTTGTGTCTTTTTTCCACCTGGAATGCTCATCTCTATGCTGATCTTATAAACAAGTGGTCTCCAGCCTGCAGGATCTAATGCCTGCGGATCTGATGTGGAGTGGATGTAATCATAGAAATAAAGTGCACAATAGATGTGATGTGCCTGCCAGGGTGGACCACACTCCTCTCCAGTCCACGGAAAAATTTCTTCTGTGAAATTGGACCCTGGTGCCAAAATTGATGGGGACCACTGTAATATAAACACAGACTCTTCTAGGATTCCTTTCCTAGTTAAACCACCCTCTTCTTACCATGCATGCATGCATGTGTCTGTCTGTTAATATCTACCTACTAACTTGAACCTTCATGCCTGGTAACTCATGGAAGAGCAGAGATAGCACAAACATTGAACCTAAGCAAACAGAGTATTAGAACCTGGCTCTATCACTGTCTCTGAGATTTGGAGAAATTTACTTATTCTCTCTAAGCCTCAGTAGCCTCATCTGTTATATTAATACCATAGGGTTTTGGGGGACAGCCTTTAAAAGAATGATAAAGCCATAGAATATGATAAAAACTGGTTAGAAACACATAGGTCTAAGATGGTGGAAGATTTGACTTCCAATGGACCTTGAGTCTCATTATATGCTCATTGTAATACATTAGCAAAAGCTAAATGGCACACCCATCAGCACAATCACACACACACACACACACACCAGGGCCATCAGAGTTCTGAGGCTAACCATCAAAGACCAAAAAGTGGATGGTGGCCCAGTTCCAGGAAATCTCCACCCCTTCCCCAAATAGTTGGAATAATCCTCCCACTCATTAGCCTATGAAATTACCCAACCATAAAAACTCACCACACCATATTTCCAGGCCACCTTCATCTTCTGAGATGGCCCACCCTCTGTCTGTGGAGTGTGTTTCTCTCTTATAATAAACCCACTTCTTGCTGATCACTTTGTCTCTCACTGAATTCTTTCTGCAGTGAGACATCAAGAACCTGAGCTTCATTAAGTCCTGAGATCAGGTATGGGATGTCAGTTAAGAGACCATGGGTTCCAGTTCTGATCTGGGTTTGGGCTGGGTTTGAGTTCCAGGGTGAGTTTGTGTCAATCTGAGCTGCACGATTTCAACCTGAGTTGCAGGGTTCCACCTATGTATAATATATGTCTATTCAAGTCCCCATCCTCTGGTCCCCTGTGTAGGATTTTTCTGTATATTGCCCTAAAGGTGTTTCCCTCCCTCACTATTCAGTAAGTTCCGGAAGTAAGGCCTTGGCTTGTGTGTCTTTTCCTTTCTCCCTCCACAGAGAACTTCTCACTCAACAAACCAGTGATGAATGAAAGGAGAATGAAATTTTCTCCATCACATGAATAGGAGACAATTCCATTACTATTTCAAGTCTGTCTGAACTGCTTCCTGAAGAGTGAAATTGTGGTATTTTAAATCAAAACAAAAGCAAACACAAAACAAAGCCCAATGACCCTGCTGAGTTATTTTTGCTATGTTAGCCCCAGTGGCCAAGATGATTCTACCATATCCTTGAGGGCAAAGCTGTACTTTGTCAAGGTCATGGGGAAATCTAGACAGTATGTTTAAACTAACTGAAAACAGAGGAGAGCCTTGATCTCCACCAAGACTCATGCAAAGATCAACTTTTGGATTATCCTGTATTAAAAATTATTTCCTCCTTCTGTACCCTGATTTTAACCCATCGTCCAAGAGCTGGGAAAGTCAGCTCCCCTCTCTGTACCGTGATCCCCTCTTTTGTAAGAGCAGCTTGGAGGAGAGAAGCCACGGTGGTTGGGGAAGCTGGGAGGAAAGGCAGGACTGGCTTATCTCTGTATTTGTTGCTGTTGTTGTTTAGTCGCTAAATTGTGTCTGACTCTTTCGTGACCCCACGGATTATAGCCCGCCAGGCTCCTCTGTCCATAGAATTTCCCAGGCGAGAATACTGGAGTGGGACTACTGTTGAGCTTTCCCAGTGGCTCAGAATTAAGGAATCTGCCTGCAACACAGGATATTCAGGCTTGATCCCTGGGTTGGGAAGAGGGAAGATCCCCGGAGGAGGGCATGGCAACCCACTCAATATTCTTGCTGGGATAATCCCGTGGACAGAGGAGCCTGACAGGCTATAGTCCATGGGGTCACAAAGAGTCAGACGTGACTGAGTACACACACACACATTATTTCCAGCACTGGAAACTGAGTTCATATGAAAGGACATGCAAGCACCTTCCAGTGTAAGGAGCAGGACAAGTTTCTTATCTAGCGTCCCTTTCCTCTCTAAGAACAAATCAACAAACCAATGGAAACCACATGGAAGCAGCATCCTGTGAGCAAATACAAGTTCCTGGGCTGATTTTCCCAAGCCTGGTCTGAGCTTCCCTCAGTAACTGGAAACAGGCAGACAGGCAAGGAGTGCAACAAAATAAAGCAAGTGGAGCTGCAGAAATGCTAACCATTGCTAAAGATCCTATCTGATCTTGAAAGTGTTAGTCACGCAGTCCTGTCCGACCTCTTTTCCACTTTGCAACCCCATGGACTATAGCCTGCCAGTTGCCTCTGTCCATGGGAGTCTCCAGGCAAGAATACTGGAGTGGGTAGCCATTCCCTTCTCCAAGCGATGTTCGTGACCCAGAGATCGAACCCAGGTCTCCTACATTGTGAGCAGATTCTTTATCATCTGAGCCACCAGGGAAGTCCAGTGTATCTGAACTTAGATGCAGCATTTAACCTCTGGCTTCAGGTGGCTGCTCCACCTGCAATCCCAATACTTAGAGTGGAAAGGAGCTTTCTCCTGACCAGCCCTTGCTCGTGCCCCTGAACTCTGCAGAGGCCCTCCTCAGGGAGAAGGCATACCTGCTGAGAGGCTGGGGGCCAGGATCAAAGGCTATACTTCCACTTCTCAGGCTCACAGTCTCAGTCATCTGAGCAGCTTTCTAAAGCTGGCAGACCTACATAGACACATCCCATCCAAACGCAGAGAACCACAGTCTGCAGTGGGGCTCAAGCCTCTGTCGTTTTGAAATCTTTTCATTTTCTACATAGCATCAATTAGTGAGTTGTTGTTCAATGGCTCAGCCGTGTCCGACTCTTTGCAACCCCAGGGACTGCAGCATGCCAGGCTTCCCTGTCCTTCACCAGCTCCCGGAGTTTGCTCAAACTAATATCCATTGAGTTGGTCTGAGAGACAGCCTAAAATAGAGGCTACGGCCACCCCAGATGCATGGGTGTGTTTCCTAGCTCTCCACCAACAAAATAGAGGCATGTCATGTCACTTTTCTGTGCCTCAGCTTTCTCTTTTGCAAAATAGTGATAGTGACTATGTTAAAAAACCTTCTGTGAAAATGAAATACATTAGTATTTGTAAAGCACTTAAAACGGTGTTTTGTTTATAGCAGGCATGATACGAGACTTACTCCAAAATCACTGCAGATGGTGACTGCAGCCATGAAATTAAAAGACGCTTACTCCTTGGAAGAAAAGTTATGACCAACCTAGATAGCATATTCAAAAGCAGAGACATTACTTTGCCAACAAAGGTCCGTCTAGTCAAGGCTATGGTTTTTCCTGTGGTCATGTATGGATGTGAGAGTTGGACTGTGAAGAAGGCTGGGTGCCGAAGAATTGATGCTTTTGAACTGTGGTGTTGGGGAAGACTCTTGAGAATCCCTTGGACTGCAAGGAGATCCAAGCAGTCCATTCTAAAGGAGATCAGCCCTGGGATTTCTTTGAAAGGAATGATGCTAGAGCTGAAACTCCAGTACTTTGGCGTAAGCCAAAGGAGGAAGAATGCCAGCAAGGCAAAAACTAGCCCTACTGCAGGCTAGGCTCTGTTCAGAGCAATCTAGAGAAATGGTAGAGATGAAGCTACTTGCAGACTTAGAGAACAGATGTGCACACTCAGGAAGTGTGGGGATAGAGGGGTGAGATGAATCAGGAAATTGAGAGTGACCTAAGTGCCCTGCCATGTGTAAAGTAGACAGCTAGTGGGAAGCTGCTGAACAGCACAGGAAGCTCAGCTCAGGGCTCTGTGATGACCTAGAGGAGTGGGATGGGGGGATGGAGTGGGATGGGAGGATGAAGTAAGATGGCAGGCTGTGGTGGGAGAGAGTTCTCCACACAGCTGTGGTGTGGAGGGAGGGATATGTGTGCACATAGAGCTGATTCACTTTGTTGTACAGCAGAAATTAACACATCATTGTAAAACAATTATATTCCAATTAAGAAAAAACTTACTCATATCAAACTGTTGCATCATCACAATAATCCTAGGAGGTGGGTACTGCCATGACCCCACCTGTCCAATGAGGAAACAGAGGCATCACAGGATGAAATAGCTTGTCCAGGGCAGCAGAGGCAGTAAATAGCAGACCCCATGTTGGAAGCTGGCCTGCTGGTTCTGGGAGTCCATGCACTTAGCAATTAGACCAACCCCTAACTATGCATGCTCCAGTCAAGTCTGCATTAAAGATGCTCATTACCCAACCAGTCATGTTTGGCTTCCCTTAAACCCCATCCTTTCTCAGCAAGGAGACAAAGAGAATTTCCCAGCCTGCCCCATGTGAGGACTTCTCCAAATAATAAACAGCTTGTTTCTTCATTGGTAACAACACAGCAAACATCTCAGAGTAAGGTTGCCAGATACAGAAATACAATCATAGGACACAAGCCCCCACACACAAAGACCCAGCACAGCCAAAACTAAATAAATAAAATGTTAAGTGTAAAAGTGAAAGTGTTAGTCGCTCGGTCGTCTCCGACTCTTTGCAACCCCATGGACTGTAGCCCCCCAGGCTCCTCTGTCCACGGGATTTCCTCAGCAAGAATACTGGAGTGGATTGCCATTTACTTCTCCAGGGGATCTTCCTAACCCAGGGATTGAACCCGGGTGTCTTGTATTGCAGGTGGATTCTTTACCATCTGAGCCAACATAGGGCACAACTACATTTGAATTTCAGAAAAATAAATAAAATTTTGTACATACATGCACATTTAGTATAAGTAGGTCCCATGAAAAATTTTACCCAACAATTCTACCTCAGAGCTGTATTTTCATCCAGGAAGACTAACTGCACCAGTTTGCTCTAGATTGAGTGGGTCCTCGGAACCTGGAATGTCCAGTGCTAAAAGCAGGAATTGTATGTGTCCTCAGTCCTGTCTGACTCTTTGCAAGGCTCCTCTGTCCATGGGATTTTTCAGGAAAGAATACTGGAGTAGGTTGCCATTTCCTTCTCCAAGGGATCTTCTCAACCCAAGGATCAAACCTGGGTCTCCTGCATTGCAGGCAGATTCTTTACTGTCTAAGCCATCAGGGAAGCCCTATTATTGCATAAAGTGAGTGAAGTCGCTCAGTCATGCCCGACTCTTTATGACCCCATGGATAGTGGCCTACACCAAGCTCCTCTGTCCATGGGATTTTCAAGGAAAGAGTACTGGAGTGGGTTGCCATTTCCTTCTCCAGGGAATCTTCCCAACCCAGGGATCGAACCCAGGTCTCTCACATTGTAGACAGATGCTTTACCGTCTGAGCCAGCTGGGAAGAGTATTACTGCATAAACCTGAACAAATAACATTCTTTCTGGGCCTAAATTTCCCCACCTGTTACTGGGGATATGCATTAGTCAGAGTTCTCCAGGGAAAGAGAACCAATATGATGTTTGTATGTACAGAGAGAAAGAATGGACTTGAAGGGATTTGCTCATGTGATTATGGAACCCAGCAAGAACAAGATGTGCAGGGTGGCTCCACAGCTTTGAGACCCAGGAAAAGACAATGTTGCAATGGGCTTTTATGTCCAAAAGCCCTCTGCTGGCAGAATTCCCTCTTGTGTGAGAGATGTAAGTCTTTTGTTCTACTCAGACCTTCAACTGATTGTATTCATTCAGCTCCTTCACTTTATAAAGGGTAATCTTCTTTACTCAAAGTTCACCAATTTAAATGGAACCTCATCCAAGACACCCTCACAGACACATCAGAATAATGTTTAACTAAATCTCTGGGCACTGATGGCCAATAAATGTGACACAGAAAATGAACCATCACAGGATATAATCGTGCCTGTTTCACGGGGCTGTTACTGAGGACTGAGTCAATTCACATAAACGACTTGAAAGTAGGTGTTCAATTAAAATTAAAGGTGTATTAATAAACTCTCCAAGTTCCTCCTCTGTGTCAGATGCTGTAGGTGTTGAGGATGAAGAAAATCCATTCTCTTCCCCTGAGGAACTGAGTCTGATAGGGACTCAGACGGGTAAGTAAACAACACAAAGGAATGAATTCTGTACATGGTTCTGGAGAAAGATACAGGAAGAATCAGCCAGATTTGCCTAGAGGAGTCAGAGATGACTTCACAGTGTAGGCTAAGCAAGAGAGGGTACCCGCTAGAGCCAGCTCGAGACTGGTTTCCAGCGGCTGCATACAGGATTGGAGGCCCACTGCGCTGCCCCTGAGCCCCAGAAGCCTCTGAAAGAGACCAAATTCTCCACTGTCTCCTGATACAGGGGAGTGGGGCTGAAATGCTGCAAGTCCTTGTGTTGTCTTCTAACCAGAACTCGAGGAATTACAACCCCAGAAGGTGTTCTCCCAGAGGCTCATCAAATCAGCGCCCAGGTGGACATGTGTTGCATTTCACAACAGAAGCAGCTGCAAACACCAAAACACCAGGGCTGGGATTTTTTTTTTTTCCCCAAGGAAAGAGAGAGCTGTATACAGAGTCTGAACCCAGTGTGTCTATGCTCTGCAAGGTCAGTTCCTCTGGTCCCACTCCAGCCCAGCTGTTTCTAACAGGAGCCCAACCCTGGGACACTCTACAATGGCCAGCTCCTGTCCTCCTCCACCCCTCTTGGTACCTCTGAGCTCCAGCAAGTTAAGAACACGACAGTCTTCACCCCTCCAGTGACCAGAAAAGTGTAGCATAGTCTAAGGAGCGTGAAGTCTCCAGTCAGGAAGCCCTGGAGAGTGAATCTCAAATTTGTCAATGACTAGCCGTGTGACTGTGCAAAGTCATTATCTTAGTAAAAGAAGAATTTCAATTCCAATAACTATTGGTGTGTAACAAACCACCTCACACCCAGTGATATAAAGCCACCATTTGATAATGCTCACAGATTTTGAAGGTCAGTAATTTGGCAAGGACAAAGCAGGTCATCTGGTCTCCTCTGTGATGTCTCATCTAGGACAGACCTGACAGCTAAGAAACTAGAAACACTGGAACGTTCACGTACTTACAGATCTGAAGTCTGGATGGGGAGGACTTGAAATTCAGGGCCACTGTCAAGCTAGCAGGGCTGTCTTGCAGCATTGAGGGTTCAGGAGAGTTGGACTTCTAGGGTGACTCAGGGCTCCAAAGGTGAGTGTCTTTATCAATGAGACAGAGGTGTATCACCCTGGAAGTCATGCTCTGTCACTGTTGATGTCTTCTCTGGGCTATAATTGAGCCATAAGTCTGCCCAGCTTCAAGACAGGGAATGTGTATTCAGGTCCTGATGGAGGGACGGCCAAGTTCTAGAAAATATGAGAAGGGAAATACCATGTCAGCCATCATTGGAAAATAAGATGTCCCATATTCCCTTACAGAACTGTCCTGAAGATGAAGTAAGATATCACACGTGGAAGTTTATTGACCTACTCCCTGCTCCTCAAGTCTGGCTGAAATGCCAAGCGCTCACTGGTGATACCGGAGAGCAGTCCTTCTGAAGGCTCCCAATGCCATGCCTCTTTTTCCCTCATAATTCAGAGCATCTGAAGATATTTCAGCATGTCTGATACTGAATCAGTCCTGAACACCTTTGCTTGCAAGTAATCATACTCATAAGCAGAGTAATAAATTCATAATTAGCAGCCTGCTAAATGCCAGGCACTATCCTAAAGTAAACCTGATCTCATTTTCAATTACAATGGTCCTTAAAGGTGAGTGTTAATATCTCCATTTTACTCGGGCTTCCCTGGTGGCTCAGCAGTAAAAAAATTGCCTGCAATGCAGGATACGTGGGTTTGATCCCTAGGTCAGGAAGATCCCCTGGAGAAGGGAATGGCTACCCACTCCAGTATTCTTGCCTGGAGAATTCCAAGGACAGAGAAGCCTGGCGGGCTAGAGTCCATGGGGGTGCAAAACACAAGACTTAGAGACTAAAATCAAAACTAAAACTCACTGAGCATGATTGTCCACATCATACAGACCCAGCACACGTATTCTAACCGAAGTCCAGAACTCTAATTCCCCTACTCCACCACGCTGAGATGCTTAATGCTTACAGACCTTGGAGATGGAGTGATCTCTTCAATGGTGTCCTGGCAAATGTTTGACAACCACACAGCCTAAAATAATTAATGATTACATATGTATATATAAGATATTTGAGTGTATGTGTGTATGTGCACTTCATGCATTTATTACAAATTTTGTTTACATAAGGGATGCCTAATACATAGTATACAAATAAGAATGATTTATATACTACTCTTCATTGAAATTTCTACGTAGCCAACTGATTCTTACAAAATGATTATAATTATTTTTTATGAACTCTTATTTCTATCCCCAACCTGTGGCTTCGATTGATAAATGAGTGTAGCTCCATCATGAATGCTGATAGATACCTTTTGTTTATGTCAATGAGTAAGATGAAAATGAGACAAAAAGACACGTGTGGGAACTTGACTCATTCATCAACGACATGACTGACTTCTCTGATGATTTGAATAGTTTTCACATAACGGAAGAGTGTTTCCTTAAAATTTTTGTTCCATACTCACACAGTAATGGCTAAGGACGCACTTTTAGGTGTAATCTGCATTATTAGCATTGTTTCCATAATTTTCTATAGCTTTCTACACAGACAATCCACAGAACAATAAACCATGCCCTGATGCGCAGTATTTGCTGATGTTCATATTGGTAATACTCTCACCGTGCCCAATTTCAAGCTACCAACATGACATCATTGAATACAATAGATGTGAACAAACTAAAGGGAACAGTTAGTGTGAAGTGTAGTAAAATTAGGAATTTTGAGTTTTATCTTTGTTTATATATAACATGTGAATGAAAAATTTATCTAGGAAAGAAATGAAAACGTGCACTCATTTGAGGATTATAACCCCAGAAGAGATTATAATCTCAGAAAGCTATAAGGACTGTTCTGCTTTTAGAAGTCAAGGCACAGTTATATAAGTATTTTGAGACAGAGGTGTGTGCGTGCTCAGTAGCTCAGTTGTGTCTGACTCTTTGCAATCCCATGGACTTTAGCCCCACCAGGCTCCTCTGTCCATAGGATTATTTAGGCAAGAATACTGGAGTGGATAACTATGCCCTCCTCCAGGGGCTCTTCCCAACCCAGGGATCAAACCCGCATCTCTTACTTCTTCTGCAGTGACAGGCGGATTCTTTACAACCAGCGTCACCATACCCAGGCATGGGCTGTACGTTAAATAATGTATTATTGACAGTTTACACAATTCAGATCTAAGCGCTATGTGATCCCTTATCAAAAAGGAATATTATCTGTAGAGAACTGTCTTGTTGATGCTGGGAGACTGTTACTCTTTATGACTGAGCAGAGTAGGTATTTCTGCAATGCAGGAGGTCTAGTCCAGGCATAATGCAGATACACAATGCATAGTACTGGGAGAGAGAAGGCCAAAGGGCAGAGAGATTTTTTTGTTTAAATTTTTCTTGTCTTTCCATAAAGATGAATTTTATTTCATACACATAATGTATTTAATTGTCAGTTCATATCATTTAAATGTTAATAATGACTGAAATTCAGTGACCCCTTTTCAAAATTTTAAACACTTAGCAATCAGCTCTCCCTGACTGGTGTAAGTTAGATTCAGCACACTGGTCTCTCCTGTCTCCATCTGAACTTCATTCATACCTGCTATGCCCTGCTAAAGAAGTCCTTCTTTCTTGGCTCTTAAAACAGGGCGGAAGAGGGGAGAGCACAACCTTTAAAAGAATGACACAGCCTGAGGACACAACATAAACTAATTAGAACCAAATAGGACCAAGGTGGCGGACAAGTTGACTTCCACCAGACCTTGGGTGCATGGGTACTAAGTCACTTCAGTCACGTCTGACTCTTTACAATCCTATGGACTGTAGCCTGCCAGGCTCCTCTGTCTATTATCCAGGCAAGAATACTGGAGTAGGTTGCCATGTGCATCTCTTATGTTTCCTGCATTGCCAGGCAGGTTCTTTACCACTAGCACCACCTGCAAAGTCCCTTGAGCCTTAGTATATGCTCATTGTAAGACATCAGCATATGCTAAATGACCACCCATAGGCCCAGGGACAGTTCTGAGGCTATCATCAAAGATCAAAAGACGGATGGTGGCCCAATTCCTGTCCCTCCTCTAAAATAGTTGGAATAATCCTTCCATTAGGGCATCCCCAGTGGCATTAGTGGTAAAGAACCTGCCTGCCAATGCAAGAGACGTAAGAGATGCAGGTTTGACCCCATGGTCGGGAAAATCCCCTGGAGAAGGCCATGGCAACCCACTCCAGTATTCTTGCTTGGGAAATTCATGGACAGAAGAGCCTGATGGGCTACAGTCCATGAAGTTGCAAACAGTCAGACACAAATGAGCACACACACACACACACACAACAATCCTCCCATTCATTAGCCGATGAAATTATCCAGCCCATAAAAACTAACCATGCTGTATTTCAAGGTCTCTTCCCTTCTGAAACAGCCTACACTCTGTGGAAAGTGTTTCTCTCTAAATAAATCCACTTCTTACCTATTGCTTTGTCTCTCACTGAATTATTTCTGTGATGAGATATCCAGAACCTGAGCTTCATTAAGTCCTGAAACCAGGGGTGTGATCTCAGTTAAAAGACTATGGGTTTTGGCCCCATTGGAGTCCCAGCTGCATGGATTCGAGTCCCAATCTGACTTACACAGTTTCAATACTGTATATTGTAAAATGATATAACGGGCTTCCCCAGGGGCTCAACGATAAAGAATCAACCTTTAAAGCACAAAACATGGGTTTGATTCTTGTGTTAGGAAGATCGCATGGTAACCCACTCCAGTACTCTTGCCTGGAGAGTCCCATGGACTGAGGAGCCTGGCGGGCTACAGTCCATAGGGTTGCTAAGAGTCAGAAACGACTGAAGCAACTTCGCACTCAAACATGTAAAGTAACATAACATTGCCATGTCTGTGACTTGGAGCTGCTTAATCTGTTTCTCAAGGTCACCATACATTTCTGTTCTCTTGTTCTGAGAGGGTACCTGTCAATCAAGATGAAGCTTGCTTGGTTTCTTTCAGTTTGGCTGATGAGAGATGTCACCTCCATATGGTTCATTCCACTGCTACAAATGCACCCACTGGCCCTAGTCTTACTTTGAGGTGCTCTCAGATGCAAGTTGTTCCGCTTTACATCCATGCTGTAACTCATTAAAACTGTGTTTCGCTCCGGCGTTCTGCTCATTACAATGGGCTGAGAGAGCTTTGCTTCTGGGAAGCACGGTTATAATGAGGTCAGAGTGTTCAGCACAAAAACAGCTTCTAATAGCTCATTAGGAAAATTGACTAGTTAGGCAGAACTCCTGCGCCCTCGCTTTGACTAAAGATCTGAAAACCTTCCCTTCCAGGGACATGGATGATCTAGCCGGGGTCCCTCAGCCAGAGCTGGACAGGCTGGTAAGAAGCTCTGACTTCATCCTGAAAATGCCTTGGAGTTGCCTAGAGGTCGGGTGGTGGGTAGAACCTCAATGCGGCTGATCATTGGCCCTGAGGAAACAGCCCCTGCTTTCGGGTATGCACTTGTGTTTGCTGGTGTAAAAATGGGGAAGGGATAGAAGGAGGGGAGAGGAAGGAAGGGGAGGGAGAGGCAGTGGCCACCCCCTTACTCTTACCTTGACCCTGCCGGACAGGAGCTAGATGTTATCAGGTGGTTGGTTAGGAAACTTGGAATTTCCAGTCGTATTCTAGGAAGTTCCTCCAGTTTGTGCCTCGTAGGCATTTCCTCAGCTCTTGATTAAAGATAGTCCAATTTGGGCCTCTTACCTCAATGAAAATCATCATCATTATTATGGTAATTAAGCCCATCATTTCCCAGAGTCACCGGAAAATCAGCGTCAAACCAGTTCAAGGACACAAAGATTGAGGCGAGCTTGGATTTAGTCAGCCAATTTGTGTCACCAAGTTGCAATCATTGGACTTTGTGCTTTTCAGACTTTATAAATATAGTTTTTAAACCGAGAAACTATTTCTTCATGGAACATCTTACATGGAGCTCAATCTATAAAATTGATATAAAGGGAGCTTCTGTGGTTGAAGGCAGGGGAGGGCCTGGGGCTCTGACTCTTCCTGCTCTGCTGCTTCGGTTCCTAGCAGGGGTCTTCAAGGTGCCCCTTTTGAAGTTCTGTAGGGCAGACTGAAACTACTCTCAGCCATATCAAAGGCCCAAATAATGTCCCTCCCCTTTGACTCAGCAATCCTACTCTTAGAACTGTAACATAATAAAAAACTAGGGACTTCCTTGGAGGTCCAGTGGTTAAGGATCAGCCTTCCAATGCAGGGGCCATGGGTTCGATACCAGGTCTGGGAAATAAGATCCCACATACTGTGTCACAGGGTCAAAATGCATCCAAAAAATTCTTTATTTTTGTAAAATATTCATTGTTGTGCTTATTTTCTAATAACCAAATGAGAGCCAAAGAAGTTTGCCCAGGATGTTTATCTCAACTTTGTCCATAATTTTGAAAATTTTACAAGCCTAATGAAATGCTTCTTAAGAATAGGATTGATTAAACAAATTACAGTATGTGTATAGAAAATAAGAGTTCATTAAATATGATGTGAATTTGTGTTTACAACATGGGAAAAAAACTTTTCATACTGGTGAGTGGGATTTTTTTTTAATTTAAATTTATTTATTTTAATTGGAGGCTAATTACTTTACAATATTATATTGGTTTTGCCATACATCAACATGAATCCACCACAGGTGTACACGTGTTCCCCATCCTGAACCTCCCTCCCACCTCCCTCCCTGTACCATCCCTCTGAGTCATCCCAGTGCACCAGCCCAAGCATCCTGTATCATGCATTGAACCTGGACTGGCAGTTCGCTTCTTCTGTGATATTATACATGTTTCAATACCATTCTCCCAAATCATCCCACCCTCTCCCTCTCCCACAGACTCCAAAAGACTGTTCTATACAACTGTGCCTCTTTTGCCAAAGAGCAGGCAACAATATGACATCATTTGTGCAATATATGCATAGAAGGGTACACATGAAAATATTGTCATTTTCTGGGATTTAGGATCATGTTTTATTTATTTTATTATGCAATTTCTGTTCTTCTCAATTATTCATAATAAGCATACATTATTTTTACCAAAAAGAATTTTAAAAGCACTCAAAAATTTCATTAAAAGGGAAGAAAGAAATCGTTGCCTTTCAATGCCTTTCATATACAACCCTTGACCTATTTGATGCTACTGAACTTTTTCAAAACAAATAGTCTAGAGATTTCTGCCTTTCTGGAATTAAGGAGGCTGGTGTTAGTAGCCCTTGGTGACCATGGCCTGTTGGCTTCAGGAGACCTGGAAACCAACATATGGAGACCACCTTTCACATGTCTCCTGGCTACCAACTAGCCATGTGTATGCATCTCTCTGCATGTGCTGGGGGCGAGGTCTGGAGTCGGGGGTGGGGGGTGCCTGGGCCTGCCTGGCCCTTTCTCTATTTGTCCCTCTGTGGTCAAGGGATCTGTCATCTATTGGGGGGAATCATATGGGGCCTAAATAATAAAAATCCTGCTTCACTGGCCCTCTGCACCCTGGGAAGCATTCCCCGAGAAACCTGAAGTGTATCCAGCACTGCACTGAGCCCGGAGTCCACTCTGCCAGCAGGCCTCTTGCTCTCTCAGATGTCCATGGGGCCTGAGTGTGCATCAGGTTTCATGCTCACCTGAAGACTGGCCCTTCCCCTGGAACCTCCAAGACATGAGAGCCACATGGCATCTGGTTGTGAATGGGAAAGGCTTGTTGTATTTTGTCGGTCATGTCCAGTGAGTGAGAAGATGCCCGTGTAGTGGTGCTCATGCATCCTTGTTCCCTAATTCATGGGATTCCATCAAAAACAGCTCACCCAGCTTCTGCCTACATCCCTTTGCACAAGGCTCCAACACCGGTCTGTGGACCTAGGCTGGAAGGTAGATGCCCAGCGTCCCCCAGGGGACTCTACCCTCAGGTGCCAGCCAGTCACCATCCCCCTACATGGTCTTTTCCTCTCAGGTAAATCAATGCCCCAGAAGCCATATGTGAGTCAGTAGGTTACCAGGACGTGGCTCACCTGCCTTGATCTTAGCCCAGAACTTGCCCATGCTTTTCTTCTTTACCTCCAACTGCTCCCTGTAGGATCTTTTCAAGTTTTGGAAAACAGAAACCCAAGCATAATATCCCAGCTCAACCAATTGTCCAGGAGGTCTTTATACCTTTTGTGGAGCTTTGATTCATATTGCCCTGCTTACCTGTGACCTCAGCTACAGCAGGAAGTATGAGGGGAAGGACCTCAAGACATAGAGAAGGTTCACTGTGTTAAAACGCAGCTCTCTGGGTTTCATCCTTATAGCTTCGTGCTGGTAAAAAGTTGAGCTAGTGAGGTTCAGAGAAGTAAGCTGTCCCAAATCACCCCATTAGGAAGCTACTAAATGAACTTGGATTTTGACCTGTTGTTCTTGTTCTTATTCAGTCACTAAATCATGACCAAAAAAAGGAAGAGAAGCAAAAGGAAGAGGGGAAAAGGAAAGATATACGCATTTGAATGCAGAGTTCCAAAGAAGAGCAAGGAGAGATAAAGCCTTCCTCAGTGATCAAAGGAAAGAAATAGAGGAAAACAATAGAATGCAAAAGACTAGAGATCTTTCTAAGAAAATTAGAGATACCAAGGGAACATTTCATGCAAAGATGTTCACAATAAAGGACAGAAATGGTATGGACCTAACAGAAGCAGAAGATATTAAATCGAAGTGGCAAGAATACAAAGAAGAACTACGCAAAAAAGATCTTCATGACCCAGATAACCATGATGGTATAATCACCCACCTAGAGCCAAACATCCTAGAATGTGAAATCAAGTGGGCCTTAGGAAGCATCACTAGGAACAAAGCTAGTCTGGAGGTGATGGAATTCCAGTTGAGCTATTTCAAATCCTAAAAGATGATGCTGTGAAAGTGCTGCACTCAATATGCCAGCAAATATGGAAAACTCAACAGTGGCCACAAGACTGGAAAAGGACAGTTTTTCATTAGAACCTTAAAGAAAGGCAATGCCAAAGAATGTTCAAACTACCACATAATGGCACTCATCTCACACACTAGCAAGTTCAGTTCAGTTCAGTTCAGTCACTCAGTCCTGTCCGACTCTTTGCGACCCCGTGAATCACAGCACGCCAGGCCTCCCTGTCCATCACCAACTCCTGGAGTTCACCCAGACTCACGTCCATCGAGTCAGTGATGCCATCCAGTCATCTCATCCTCTGTCATCCCCTTCTCCTCCTACTCCCAATCCCTCCCAGCATCAGAGTCTTTTCCAATGAGTCAACTCTTCGCATGAGGTGGCCAAAGTACTGGAGTGTCAGCTTTAACATCATTCCTTCCAAAGAAATCCCAGGGCTGATCTCCTTCAGAATGGACTGGTTGGATCTCCTTGCAGTCCAAGGGGCTCTCAAGAGTCTTCTTCAACACCGCAGTTCAAAAGCATCAATTCTTTGGTGCTCAGCTTTCTTCACAGTCCAACTCTCACATCCATACATGACCACTGGAAAAACCATAGCCTTGACTAGACAGACCTTTGTTGGCGAAGTAATGTCTCTGCTTTTCAATATGCTATCTAGGTTGGTCATAACTTTCCTTCCAAGGAGTAAGCGTCTTTTAATTTTATGGCTGCAGTCAGCATCTGGATTTTGGAACCCCCCAAAAATAAAGTCTGACACTGTTTCCACTGTTTCCCCATCTATTTCCCATGAAGTGATGGGACCAGATGCCATGATCTTTGTTTTCTGAATGTTGAGCTTTAAGCCAACTTTTTCACTCTCCTCTTTCCCTTTCATCAAGAAGCTTTTTAGTTCCTCTTCACTTTCTACCATAAGGGTGGTGTCATCTACATATCTGAGGTTATTGATATTTCTGCCGGCAATCTTGATTCCAGCTTGTATTTCTTCCAGTCCAGCATTTCTCATGATGTACTCTGCATAGAAGTTAAATAAGCAGGGTGACAATATACAGCCTTGATGTACTCCTTTTCCTAGTTGGAACCAGTCTGTTGTTCCATGTCCAGTTCTAACTGTTGCTTCCTGACCTGCATACTGATTTCTCAAGAGGCATGTCAGGTGGTCTGGTATTTCCATCTCTTTCAGAATTTTCCAGAGTTTATTGTGATCCACACAGTCAAAGGCTTTGGCATAGTCAGTAAAGCAGACATAGATGTTTTTCTGGAACTCTCTTGCTTTTTCCACGAATCAGCGGATGTTGGCAATTTGATCTCTAGTTCCTCTGCCTTTTCTAAAACCAACTTGAACATCAGGAAGTTCACAGTTCACATATTGCTTAAGCCTGGCTTGGAGAATTTTGAGCATTACTTTACTAGCGTGTGAGATGAGTACAATTGTGCGGTAGTTTGAGCATTCTTTGGCATTGCCTTTCTTTGGGATTGGAATGAAAATTGACCTTTTCCTGTCCTGTGGCCACTGCTGAGTTTTCCAAGTTTGCTGGCATATTGAGTGCAGCAGTTTCACAGCATCATCTTTCAGGATTTGAAATAGCTCATCTGGAATTCCATCACCTCCACTAGCTTTGTTCATAGTGATGCTTTCTAAGGCCCACTAGACTTCACATTCCAGGATGTCTGGCTCTAGGTCAGTGATCACACCATGATGATTATCTGGGTCGTGAAGATCTTTTTTGTACAGTTCTTCTGTGTATTCTTGCCATCTCTTCTTAATATCTTCTGCTTCTGTTAGGTCCATATCATTTCTGTCCTTTATCAAGCCCATTTCTGCATGAAATGTTCCCTTGGTATCTCTAATTTTCTTGAAGAGATCTCTAGTCTTTTCCATTCTGTTGTTTTCCTCTATTTCTTTGCATTGATTGCTGAAGAAGGCTTTCTCTTCTTGCTATTCTTTGGAACTCTGCATTCAGATCGCTGAAGAAGGCTTTCTCTTCTTGCTATTCTTTGGAACTCTGCTTATATCTTTCCTTTCTCCTTTGCTTTTCGCTTCTCTTCTTTTCACAGCTATTTGTAAGGCCTCCCCAGACAATCATTTTGCTTTTTTGCGTTTCTTTTCCATGGGGATGGTCTTGATCCCTGTCTCCTGTACAATGTCACGAACCTCATTCCATAGTTCATCAGGCACTCTATCTATCAGATCTAGGCCCTTAAATCTATTTCTCACTTCCACTGCATAATCATAAGGGATTTGATTTAGGTCATACTTGAATGATCTAGTGGTTTTCCCTACTTTCTTCCATTTAAGTCTGAATTTGGCAATAAGGAGTTCATGATCTGAGCCACAGTCAGCTCCTGGTCTTGTTTTTGCTGACTGTATAGAGCTTCTCCACCTTTGGCTGCAAAGCGAAAGTAATGCTCAAAATCCTCCAAAACAAGCTTCAACAGTATGTGAACCATGAACTTCCAGATGTTCAAGCTGGATTTAGAAAAGGCAGAGGAACCAGAGATCAAATTGCCAACATCTGTTGGATCATTGGGAAAGCAAGAGAGTTCCAGTAAAACATCTACTTCTGGTTTATTGACTATACCAAAGCCTTTGACTGTGTGGATCACAACAAAGTGTGGAAAATTCTTAAAGAGGTGAGAATACCAGACCACCTTACCTACCTCCTGAGAAATCTGTATGCAGGTCAAGAAGCAACAGTTAGAACTGGACATGGAACAACAGACTGGTTCCAAATTGGGAAAGGAATATGTCAAAGCTGTATATTTTCACCCTGCTTATTTAACCTACATGAGAAATGCCAGGCTGGATGAAGCACAAGGTGGAATCAAGATTGCTGGGAGAAATATCAATAACTTCAGACCTGCAGATGACACCACCCTTATGGCAGAAAGCAAAGAAGAAGTAAAGAGCCTCTTGATTAAATTCAAAGGGGAGAGTGAAAAACTTGGCTTAAAACTCAACATTCAGAAAACTAAGATCATGGCATCCAGTCCCATCACTTCATGGCAAATAGATGGGGAAACAACAGAAACTGTGAGAGACTTTATTGTTTTGGGCTCCAAAATCACTGCAGATCTGACTGCAGTCATTAAATTAAAAGACACTTACCCCTTGGAAGAAAAGCTATGACCAACCTAGACAGTATGTTAAAAAGCATAGAAATTACTTGGAAGAGAATGTTCCGTCTAGTCAAAGCTGTGGTAGTCATGTATGGATGTGAGAGTTGGACTGTAAAGAAAGCTGAGTGCCAAAGAATTGATGCTTTTGAACTGTGGTGTTGGAGAAGACTCTTGAGAGTCCCTTGGACTGCAAGGAGATCAAATCAGTCCATCCTAAAGGAAATCAATCCTGAATATTCATTGGAAGGACTGATGCTGAAGCTGAAATTCCAATACTTTGGCCACCTGATGGAAAGAACTGACTCATTGGAAAAGACCCTTGGGAAAGGTTGAAGGCAGGAGGAGAAGGGGACAACAAAGGATGAGATGGTCGGATGGCAGCACCGACTTAACGGACAGGAGTTTGAGCAAGCTCCAGGAGTTGGTGAAGACAGGGAAGCCTGGTGTGCTGCAATCCATGGGGGTACAAAGAGTCAGACGCGACTGAGCAACTGAGCTGACTCAAACTATGCCTGACTTTTTTGGGACCCCATGGATCATAGCCCACCAGGCTCCTCAGTCCATGGGGTTTCCCAGGCAAAATTACTGGAGTGAGTAGCCGTTCCCTTCTCCAGGAGATCTTCCCAACCCAGGGGTTGAACCCACATCTCCTGCATCTCCTGCCCTGGCGGGTGGATTCTTTACCACTGAGCCACCAGGTTAGAATTCATCAAAAGGAGGGTCTGTTGTCTCTGCCTGCAGATTCTGCAACTTACATATCACAGTCCAACTCCTCAGGAAAAGCCTTTCTAACTAAATGTAATGGCATTCAATCAGTTCTCTCTTGCCTGAATACCTCTGGTTATCAATCAACTTGGTGAGTTTCCTGGAGACATTTCATCTCAACCAGCCTTGAACTATTACTCCAATAATTTATAATTATTTTTCTTTCCAAGAACTTACATAGCATCTCTCCCCAAAGACAGAGGCCCCTCCTGGGCTTGGCTCTAGCTTGTTTATCTTCATATCTCATATCAGCACCCAACATGATCCCCAAGGTGTGTTTGTCACTTTCATTTAATTTTCTGGATATAAATTGAAAAATATTCAGAATGGATTAATCATTAGAGGCTCTTACTTTTTCTATTATAGAATATATTCATCTTTTTATAAAATGAACCTAAAAGAAGATGTCTCTGGAAATTTTTTTTTACAGTGTTTGATTGGGATATAAAACCACCGTGCCTATCGACAATAGAGCAGAATAAAATGATACATTATAGATTATAATTACTTTATAACTTACATAAATTATACAAATTAAGCCATTATTTTTTTATTTTAGTGATCTTTTATTATATATTTTAGTATTTAATGTTTTTAGTATGCATTTATAGTTAGTTTTTTACTACTAGAGTATACACATAGTATTCAGTATTTTATTTTCTATTTTAGCAATTATGAGTACTTTATTTACTACTATTATTTTTATAACCAATAACAGTAATATCTGAAGAAGCAGTGTTTCTCCTTTTGGATTCTGTCCCATATCTCCTATCACTATTTAGAAACCAAACCATGATAAACCATAATGGAAAAGGATATGAAAAAGAATATGTGTGTATAACTGAATCACTTCACTGCGAGCAGAAATGAATACAACATCGTAAATCAACTATATTTCAATAAAAATTTTAATAAGAAACCAAGCCAGTTTTCTTCTTCTACCGGAGCATGTACGTTCTCTTGCATCACTAAAAAATGAATGCTCTGAGTAGACTGTATTGATATTTTGGTAAATGACCAACCTAAACATATGAAAGAACTGGAACTACTTAATGCCCATCTAATGTGAACACACAAGTTGTTTTCCACTTATTGGACATCTGTTGCTGTGATGAGCATCTGTAAAATGGGAATAAGACGGCACATCATATGTTTGAATAACTTTTTTTACATACAAAAATAATTTTATTGTTTGAGTTTTTCTTTTTTGTTGTTTTTTAAATTGAAGGATAATTGCTTTACAATGTTTTAGTGCTCTGCCACACAATAACTTGAATCAGCCATAATTATATATACATATATAAATATATATGTGTATATATATCCCCTCCCTCTTGTGCCTCCTTCGCCATAAATTGAACACATTCTATTGGCATAGCTCTAGAGGCAAGAGTGAATCTGTAAAATATTTTCCCTGCTATTTGGCAACCCTGCCAACCCACTCATGCCATATTCAAATTCAGCCAGGGTTTATGGCTGTAACTAGGATGGGACCACCTGCTCCATCCGTTCAAACTTCCCAGCCAGCCTTTTGTGACACTTGCATTGGCCCCAAGGTATGCAGGCACTTTTGATGCCCATTGGCCTGTTACCAGGCAGCTTAATTGCTCAGAAGATGTTGATAACAATAAGGTCCAGCGCCCCCATTTCAGGCCTTCTCCTTTCTCCCAACACCACCTAGATGGCCTCAGCTTTTTCTTCCACATCACCCCATGGTTGGCAAACTTTTCACCCCACCTTGTATTCATTGTCTATTCTCAAACAGTACAATGGAGTAGAAATATTGGCATATTTGTCATTAGGCAGAAAGGTTCTCACCCCAACTCCTCCATTAACATTAGCAGTGTCCCAGGAATAATTTCTTGATCTCTGGGTCTTAGTTTCTTCACTGAAAATAGAGGGCTTGTATAAGGAGAAAGTGGGGTCATAAACTTAGCTCTAAGGAGCATTTCTGACCCATAGAAGTAATCTCTCCTCTCTACTCCCATACGAAGTGGCGACTGACACAGAAAAGGCTAAAGACACTTTGGCCTCATTCCTACAAATTCACGTTGCTTCCATTTAGTATTGTGACCCAGTTTTCCCTTATGGAAAATTGGCCCTGATTCATATGGTCTGTGGTTAATTATTGAGCTTGACATTGTCCTCGACATGTTAATCGTGTCACTTCCGCATCATACACCCCTACTTCATCTATATATATATATATATATATATATATATATTTTTTTTTTTTTTTTCCCCTGAGCTGGGTCTTCGCTGCTTGTGGGTTTTTTCTCTTTTTGCAGCAAGCAGGGCTACTGTCTGCTTCTCACTGCTGCAGCCTCTCTTGTTGCAGAGCGCAGGCACTAGGCTCACGGGCTTCAGTGGTTGTGGCTCCTGGGTTCTAGAGCACAGGCTCAGTAGTTGTG
Source organism: Bos grunniens (assembly GCF_055505025.1). Lineage (NCBI taxonomy): Eukaryota > Metazoa > Chordata > Mammalia > Artiodactyla > Bovidae > Bos > Bos grunniens. The sequence continues at coordinate 51,844,426 of NC_141185.1, read as the reverse complement.
GCTCACAGCTTGGTTGCTGCATGGTATGTGTAATCTTCCTGGACTAGGGATCAAACCCACGTCCCCTGCATCGGTAGCAGATTCTTTACCACTGGACCACCAGGGAAGTCCATGGCTACAATTCTTGCCCCTATGAGTGCATCACTGACTCTCAACCTGTGATGACCCTATTTCTCCTTTCACTTGGAAAAGAATACCCCACTGGGACAAAGGAAAGAGAACACAACAGAAAATAGATGACAAAGAGACTATTTTTAGGCTGTTCTTCTTAACATGTCTCATGTGTTTCATGATGATTCATGCTTTAGCCCTTCAGTTGCTCCTGCAAACAATTCCCGTGTTTTAATATACAATCATCTCTGTAGGATTTTTCCCTTGCTTGTTTTTCGAGTGGATCTATTTGATTAGAGCTAAGAGAGTCTCACTGGAAAAAGCTCACGTGCCTCTCTGGCCCTGCTCCGCTCCCCTATTCACACACATACACTTTCACTAAATATTTTGAAACTAAATAGACTGATCCACTTAATATAATTCTAATGATTCATATTGTAGAGTAAATCTAAAACCAATAACAATGGAGATCATAAGAATGGGAGTGTATTTAAAGAAGGCCGATTATTTTTTAACAGTTTCCACTTACTCTTCACACCTAGTTATGCCTTTCAGTCATAATCAAAAACTTCAGTGTGGAGCGGGGATAAGCCCTTAAGAATTGCTCTCATGTCTGCACCTCCCCGGGTCTGGGCTTACATCACCCTCCCTCACTAGCTGCACCAGATGACAGGAAACATTTAGCATCCACTTTAGAAAAAACATAAGTAGAGGAGAGAGCTACACGATTCTCCCACACCATATTTTATATCTTTGAAATATAAAATAGAGCTTACAGGAAATGGTGCAGAAAGGGAGGCTAGTCCATGAAGAGGGCTGGTTGACAGGACCACTGAAATCCCACCTGTAGACTGAGATGGACTTGCTGGTGGTGAGTCCTTTATATCCCCTCTACTCCATAGTTCCTACGTTCACTCAAAAGCACATACTTTACACACCTGTTACTCTTATTGCCGGCCATTGGAATATGCTCGAACTGTGCGAGGAGCAAGATAAAAGCTTCAGGGAGCAGCCCATGACCACTGATGGACTGAAGGAGAATAACAACTCCTGCTTCCTCCACCCCTGGGCGAGCCAAGTCTGAGGCCTAATCCAGGCCATCTCCCTACTGGGACTAAGCCCCAGGTGCTCAGTGCTGTATTCTATTCACCAACTCCCTGCAGCTTCCAGCCTCACCTCTCCTAGTAGTGTCTCTTTGTGCTTAGTCATTTAATCATGTCTGATTCTTTGCGACTCCATGGACAGTAGTAGCCCACCAGGTTCCTCTGTCCATGGGATTCCATGGGCAAGAATACTGGAATGGGTTGCCCTGGGCTTCTCAGGGAGATCTTCCCAACTCAGGGATCAAACCTGGATCTCCTGCATTGCAGGCAGATTCTTTACCATCTGAGCCACCATGGAAGCCCCTATCAGTGTCTTCTGGGATCACATAATAAATCAATAATTCAAACCTCAAACTTCAGGATCTGCTTGTGGAGAACTTCAGTCTAAGGTGATCATTTTTCCAGAATCATCTCACTCTTTCTGGTGCAGCACCTTCCCACACAGGCCTAATCCCTGTGGACCCACCATAGGAGTCACCCTGGAGAATTCATTCCCTCTTTGGGAGCTATGTCCTGAGCCCAGAGGGCAATATCATCACATGGTCCAGACTGGTCCCCACTCCTTGCCTCCTCCCCAAAGGACTGCACTTCACATCATTACTACCAAGAACCATAGGGGTTGATAAGTGGCATGGTTGTGCTTCATTATGTGTGTGTTAGGAGGGAGATGATGCTATTGTCTTAACCAGAAGGATGATTCTCTTGGAAGGGATTTTAAACAAAGTTTTAGGTTAATGGAAGAGGTACCGAAGGATCAGGAAGCTTTGTGGAATCCTTCAAGCTATTCAGGTAGTCAGACACGTATCAATCCTAACAGAAGCTGTGGGCTTTTGAAGGAATGTCTATAATGTTTTGTTGTTTATTTGTTGTTTTGCTCCAAATTCAAAGTTATTCCCTCAATGTTTGTCCTCCTGCTGTTTCACACACACACCTTCCTCCTTGTTGTTGTTGTTTAGGGGCTAAGTCATATCTGACTCTTTGCAACCCCCTGGACTATAGCACGCCAGGCTTCCCTGTCCTTCACTGTCTCCTGGAGTTTGCTCAAACTCAAGTCCATTGAGTCCATGATACCCTCCAACCTTCTCCTCCTGCCTTCAACCTTTTGCAGCATCCAGGTCTTTTCCAATGAGTCAGCTCTTCACATGAGGTGGCCAAAAGTATTGGAGCTTCAGCTTCAGCATCAGTCCTTCTAATGAATATTTAAGGTTGATTTCCTTTAGGGCTGACTTGTTTGATCTCCTTGCTGTCCAAGGGACTCTCAAGAGTCTTCTCCAGCACCACAATTCAAAAGCATCAATTCTTCAGTGCTCAGCCTTCTTTACGGTCCAACTCTCACAACCATACATGACTATTGGAAAAGTCATATATTTGACTGTATGGACCTTTGTTGGCAAAGCGATGCTTCTGATTTTTACTATATTGCCTAGGTTTGTCATAGTTTTCCTTCCAAGGAGTGTCTTTTAATTTAATTTAATCTTCTTCCTTAACCCAAGCCAGAATGAGTTTCCCTTTTCTACATTCCTACAATACTTCGTTTTCCCCTTACCTGGAGATGATAACAATAATAGTTTGACAATAGTTATAATAACAGTAATTAGCAGCTGATTTCTATTGAGGACTTATGATATGCCAAATACTGTACCGAGCCCTCTATGAATACTATTTGATTGAATCCCCATAGTAACTTCAGTTAGCAAGTCCTGTAAGTTTCCTGGGCTTCCCTGGTAGTGCTAACAATGAAGAATCTGCCTGCCAATGCAGGAGACATGAGAGACACAGGTTCGATCACTGGGTCAGGAAGATACCCTGGAGTAGGAAATGGCAACCCCCTCCAGTATTCTTGCCTGGAAAATCCCATGGGCAGAGGAGCCTGGTGGGCTACAATCCATGGGGTTGCAAAGAGTAGGACATGACTGAAGCAACTTAGCATAGCATAGTCAGTATCCTGTGACATGTTGATTTCCTTAATGACCCTTATTCCCTACCTGCATCCTCACCTTTTGACTTTCTAGCACTTTGACTTCCCACTAAGGACAGAGCTTCATCTTCTTACTTGGCTGTGAGCTCATACATGCAATCAGTTGTGACTGATGAAATGCTAGCAAGTAGGATTCAAAGAGATCTTTGAAAAAGGACTTTTGTGTTTCTGTTCACTCCCTGGTTCCTCTGGCATGTGCCTGAGCCAAGGTTGGAGAAGCGGTAACTTTTCAGAGCAGTCCCAGCTGAGATCTCCCTAGATAAGCCCACAGCCAGCAGGCCCTGAGAAGGTAAATAAACCCAGAGAAGAACAGAAGAATTGTCTGGCCACGTCTAACCTAAATTCCTGAAAGGTAAACTCATGATTATGATAAACGCTTCTTGTTTTAAACCCTGTTTAGGGTGATTAGTTATATAGCCTTATTTTGGCAATGGAGAACTGATACATAGCCTCATTTTAGATAGATAAGAGACTTGGAGCAGAGGAGTTAAATGACAATGATCAAACTGCCAGTTGGATTTGAAAGATGGCTCTCTAAACCTGATCTATATATTTTTCTAGCTTTTAACTATAGAGTTGAGGACAAAGATAGTCAATGATATTTATTTCCTAATTATCCACAGTTCCTGACCATAGAAGAGATTCAACCAATGTGTGCTGAATTATGTTAAGTTCAATCAAAAGAAATTGTAGGTTTCATTTTAAAAGTAAAAGATAAGCATACTAAGTGAAAAAAAAATGCAGTCATTACTTCATCTTTCCCTTTATTGAGGGACAGGAGTGTCATATAGCAGCATCTTTCAAATGCATTGACCTAGGAAATATTTTTCGGCAAAATAATGTGGTCTTTGATATTTGCTTCAAACTTTTCCAAGAAAAAAAAAAAAAGGATTGACCAAAAAAATCCTGATAATTGCTACTGGGTACACAAAAGTTCTCAATACGAGTCTCTCCACTTTTTAAGTAAGTTGGAAATTTTTTCAAACAAAATGTTTAAAAGGAAAAACAGGTTTACAAAGGACACTGGTTTTCAGTCTTGCCCAAGGCACTAAATTGGGCAAGCTTCTTTCCCCTTTCAAACTATTTGCCTTCTGATAAAGCAAGAGTAAGATGAGCTTCCTAAACTTTCCCTCAAGGCACGTGGTTTGTAAAAAATGCAGTAATAAGTCTGGCTCCTCTCCCCATTCAGGGCTTGAGAAGCACCCTAGGACCCTTCAAGCCTTGGAAAGAAGCCATCTGGGAAGGTTCGCGTCAGTGCGTTGGAGGGGAGTGTCTGCCATGCCGGTGCAGGACCTCTGGATGTTCTCTCACTCTCTCTCACTCATTGTTATTCTCTGCTTATGTTCTGGGGAGACTTGCACTTTAGAGGTTCAGCAACATCAAGACTCCACTATTTTATCAAGCTTATCAAGTACTAGAATATCTTGTCAACAGCATAGAATGATAAAATCTGTCCTAGCACACCATAGAGCAGTTGTTTGGGAACACGTATTGATTCATACCTATCATCTGATTTAAATTCGTTGACCAGCACACACTTGGGGATTCAACAGGGGGTGTGCAAGCTTGTCATCACTACTGTGCTATTATGTAGGACAGCTAAGGCCACAGTGCTACTAGTGAGAAATGTACCTCCTGGCAGGGCCTGCATCTCACCATGTAAGCCACTCTTCACCACTGACCCACCATCCTTCAAAATATCCTTCATGGGGACTTCCCTGGTGGTCAAACGGTTAAGAATTGCCTGCCAATGCAGGTCACTCCCTGGTCCAGGAAGATCCCACATGCCACGAAGCAACTACACCCATGCCCCACAGCTACTGGGTTGTGCTCTAGAATGCGTGCTCCGCAACAGGAGAAGCCACTGCAATGAGAAACCCACACACCACACCTAGAGAGTAGCCCCGTTCGCTGCAACTAGAGAATGCCTGCACCCAGCAATAAAGACCCAGCGCAGTCAAAAATAGAATTAAATACAAGTATCACTCATGGTCATCACTGTTTACTGGGTAGCAAGCTATCCCCTTAGGCCAGCACTTGAAGACTGCAATGGTCTGCTTACTGCATGCTCACTCAGTCATGCCTGACTCTTTGCAACCCCATGGACTGTCGCCTGCCAGGCTCCTCTGTCCATGGGACTCTCCAAGCAAGGACACTGGAGAGGGTTGCCATTTCCTTCTCCAGGGGATCTTTCTGACCCAGGGATTGAAACTGTGTCTCTCATGTCTCCTGCATTGGCAGGTGGGTTCTTTACCACTAGCACCGAGGGGGAAGGTCTGCCAGTGTGTATGCTAATTGTGAGGTACCATGGTAGTTAGATAACATGGCTGGTGAAAAGAGAGCGGGGTCTGGACTAGGGAAGAGAGCAACTAGAGAAAAATAACTCAACTACATCAGGCAGTCTTTGTAAGGGCAGTTGGATGATTCAAAACAGAACACGGCACATGTTCCCTTTTATCAGAAAAGGCATTGAAATAGAAGGATCCTACTTCAGCCAAGAAGTAGAAAAAGAGCTGGAATGTAGGGTTCTTAGAAGGTGATAACATACAAAAGACAGCATCTGGCACATAATAGAGGCTCAATGAACTTTGGTGGAAAGTACTACTTTATCTCCATCTCACAGATGAGGTGACTGAGACTTGGATAAATTAACTTGTGTGGTTTTGCAGATTCCACAGATAGTTTAAAAAAAACAACAACAACTGGGCCAGTTTTCAAAACCTAAGCTGAACTATTTCCATAACTCCATGCACTTGCCAGGGGAGGACCTGCACAGAAGTCCACGGGGCAGAAACCAGTCCCCAGACATGGGCAGTAGCAGCGTGTTTTGGGGCCATCATTGTGTTCAATGCAAATTTCCCACTTGCAGTGTGGCAGGATTGAACAGGATTCAGCTGGGTTCCAGCAGCTTTCTAGACCCATGGGGAAGAATAAAATAAAACAGAGAACCTTGTTATGTAAAACAGATGAAAGGATTTTCCTGGTGGTCCAGTAGTAAGGAATGCACACAGGTTCGATCCCTGGTCCAGGAAGATCCCACGTGTCACAAGACAACTAAGCCCATGCACCACAACCAGAGGGTCCATGACGACAACCAGAGAGTCTGTGTGTCACAACTGGAGAGTCTCTGCTCTGCAGTGAAAGAGCTCAACATAGCCAAAATAATTAATTATTTAAAAATAAATAAACAAAGTAAAATGGATGAGAATGCAGGTGTGGATATCACTCACCAAGTGTGGAGACCCAAGACCCATCACAGACATAAGGAAACCTGGGTGTCCAGGCAGTCAGTTGAATTCAAGACCTAACTGATGGATGGAGACAGGTGATGCTATTCTTTCTCCAATCAAGAGTGAGGTGGCAACTCGAGGTACTGAAGCGGAGGGTCACAGGTCTTAGTAAGTCACTACTGGGAAGTAAGTACTGAGGGTGGCTGCAGGATCTGACAGGCATCGCTTTATCTATGAAATATCAATTCCATCTTGTAGCACCACAGTCACACCTCCGATCACACTCTCGCCAGAAAGCAGATGTCACCATTGTCTGCTGTGCTAACAGACTGGCTTGTAGAGAGAATATGAGCCAGAGGGAGAGCGCACACACAGGTTATGAGGGCAGATCAGTCCGGCTCAAAACACAGAGCAGCCGCTGTTTACAAGAAAACAACAGAGCTCTCCGAAGCGATGCTAAAATGACCACCTTCCATAATTGCTTAAAGATTAGTGTAAGCGTACAATAAATACCTGGCAGCCCGTGAGTAAATACTCAATAAACACTGCCTATTATGATGATTGTGATTCCCATTCCAATATGATTTCTAGTTGTGTTGAAGCAGCCGGTCTAATATTATTCATTTCCATTATAGTATGTCCCTTACACATGAATGAGTTTCATTCCAGGAGCGTGTTTGTAAGTCCAATTTGTCTGTAAGTCCACCAAACTTGGTCTAGGTACCTAACTAACGCCATTGACTATGTATTACTGTACTGTAATAAGTTTATAATACTTTTTACAGAAATAACACACAAAACACAAACGGAAAAAATAAAGAAATTATTTTTAATCTTACACTATAGGAGCTTGAAAAGTACAGAAGTGTAGTACAACAGCTGGCATACAGGGGCTGGCATCGAGTGCACAGGCAGGAAGAGTTACTGATGGAGGAGGGAGAGGAGGTGGGAGATGGTAGGAGGTGTGAGCTGAAGGATCATCAGCGATAGGAGATGGAGAGCAAGCTGCGATTTCACTCATGTCTGACATTGATGAAACGCACATTTTCATCTTTGAAAGTTTGAAACTTGAAGGTTCGCACGTAAAGTACTTACTGTACAGTCTAGAGAAACGTGCCTTCACTGTGGTCCATTCTGACCTTAAATGGGCTGCTCTGCTAGCCTGGTTGTCAGTGTAGAATATTTGGCTGTAACACACAGATACGTGGTTATTCAATGAACTGTTGTATCAGCTTTTAATTTTGTGAATTCAGAATAACTGTGCTTTCTGCCCTTCTCCATCACCACCTCTCACTTAATATGCTATTCTAGGCCATCTCACCCTGGTGGCAGACTGCTTTCCATCGGCCTAAACACTTGGAGCAGTTACAGCTCATAGGGCTGGGACGCTCCTTAAATTTCTTGAGTTTCCAGGCCATTGACCAGTATTGCTCCCTCCACTTCTTTAATTGATGGTCTTATCACTGTGCTTTCTTCTCACCACAATTCTGCTTGATCTACACCATCTGGGCAATGCCATGCTCCAAATGCCAGCCCTCCACCATCACAGGCTATGGACACCCAGGCTCTAATAGAAAATAGTTAGGACATGGGCTCAGGTTGGTTCTTCTTCAGAAATATGGTAGGACAAGAAGGCTTGTCCTTTTCTTGGCTTTGCTTCTCAACCCTGGTCAGTCTCTTAGGAGACCAAAGAAATACCAATAAATACTTGGATTGGAACAGCCCAGATTCCATGACTTTTACCCAGATCCTATCATGAGGACAGGGGTTCCTGGTGGCACAATGATAAAGAATCCACTTGCCAATGCAGGAGACTTGGGTTCGATCCCTAAGTCAGGAAGATCCCCTGGGGTAGGAAATGGCAACCCACTCCAGTCTTCTTGCCTGGAGAATCCCATGGACAGAGGAGCCTGGTGGGCTATGATCCATGGGGTCACAAAGAGTTGGATATGACCTTGTGACTAAACAACAGCCTTGTGAGTACTCTGTCCTTCTTGCCTATTGATCTGGAAATAGCCTTCATATAAGAGAAGTCTGTGGTCTTTCATAAATCATCTGCATTTTTAGGAAACAATAGGAGCCATTCTCATAGGCCCTGTATAAAGTGTTTTACTAGTCAATTTCATTGACCTTTTTGGGTCCTCGATCATTTTTTACCATTCAAGTTTACCTTTGTTGCTACATGTTCACTCTTCCCATTGTCCTCTTGATGGATAAAATGACATATTAGTCCAGCTGGGACATCACCTTCAAGCCTAGACAATTCACTTCTCTGGAAAAGCCTTAAAATTACCTGGACCTCTGTGTCCTTCACCTTGACTCTGTTCTCCACCATTTCAGGCTCCCTCATTTGACCCCTGCCTCCTGGCCTCTATATTGTCTTTCACTTAAACACCTCTCATCAGCAGAAGCCAAAACACTGGACCCCCCCAAGGTGGGAAGAAATATCAACAACATGAAGATGCATTAAAACCATTCTTGGGTCTCCGTTTCCTCTGAGCCTCAAGAGTCCTTGTCAGAGTCTAAATGCTGTCCTCTTATCTCTTCTTGGTCTTTTATAGTCTCTCACTAGCTTATCCTCATAGAAGGAAAGAAGGAATGATAAGGCTGCTTCTGCCTCAATGAAAAATCAACAAAATTAGCTTCTTTCAGGAAGGAACAAAACTATCAGTCATGCAGACTGTCCAGAGAAGTTTCTACAAGAGGCTAAAATTGTTCAATATAAATGAAAAGTGTCCAAATCCACTCATGGTCCAAAAACTGAAGGACTTGAAGTAACACCCATGGACTTACATGCCCAGCCACTGTCCTGAGCCCAGGTAAAGGACATGGTGAGATTCTGCCCTGGAGCAGAACTTCGAGAGTCATGAGTAACAGGAGGACCCTGAGGCAGGGACTCAAGTTTAGAATGCACTGGTTCTCCATAGGCAAGACAGGTAAACAGACTCCTTGCATGGTATGTGTGTGTGTGTGTGTGTGTGTGTGTGTGTGGTGTGTGTGTGTGTGTGTGTATGCTCAGTCACATCTGACCATTTGTGACCCCATGGACTGTAGCCCACCAGGCTCCTCTGTCTACAGACTCCTTGCATGAAGAGGCCCAGAATTATGTTAAATCCAGCAAATATACCCCAGATATCTGATTCTGAATCAAGTTTGGGAGTTTTAGAAGGATGGTGATCCTCACCACCTATGGGGAAATGCAGTTTGCAGACTCAGAGTGTCTTCTTCGTCAGTAAAGATATTATGTGAGGCCTGTTAATACCAATTAACCTTACCATTTCTCCCTTCTTGATTGGGAATTAATAAAGGAACAGGTTTGAGAATTAAGATGAGGGTCAAAAAATAGTCGTATCATAAAATGAACCACTTTAGATGCAGCTTAGAGATGCTTTGGCTTCAAAGAGCTAAGAGACTCCCTTTATGGCTTCCTTCCTGGCCCAGCTCAGACCCTGGGGCCCATCTGGGGAAAGGCTGGTCCTCCAGGGGAAATGCTGAGCATACAGTTCAGGAAAGGGTCTGGCACTCTCAGCCTGCCCCATGGACCATGGCACAGGAGAAAGAGAAGGCCTGCATGCTGGACAGCAGGCCTTCACATCTGCCACAGAGCAACCGAACAAGAAATGTGAGCAGGAAATGAAAACTAGCTTTGTAGACAGGCAGTCAGAGGGTGGGGAGATGGGCAAGGGCCCAGGCTGCCCATGGGCAGGGACCGGTCCACAACTCACTCCTGGAGAAGTCACATCTCCATTTCCAAACCCCACCACCCTCGGGAAACTTATTCCTCTTGTCTCTGAGTCCAAATTCAGCACTCTTGATGTTTATTTCTACTTATTTCTCATGAACCGATGAAACTCCTTTGACCTTAATAACTACCATTTGTTGAACAAGTGCCAGACACCAGGTTCACTCGTTCACTTAAAGTATTTTATGAAACCTTCACAGGAAACAACAACAGAGTTGATGCTATGATTATCACCATCTACAGATTGAGAAATCAAGCTCAAAGACAGTAATAAACTTGTCCTGGGTCATGCAACTATAAATAGTGGGCTGGGATGACAGCCCAGATCAGTCTGCTCCCAAAGCACAGTATTTAGACCATTGCTTAAGTGTATAGCAAAATACATTCTAAAAAATGTGGTTATTCTACTCAACAAGAGTTCATGGTCAAGAAAAGAGAAGGATGCTGCAAAATTTTACCACCTTTATATTTGAAGAAGACTAATTACAATGTCAGGAGGCTAGTGGTTTATGGAACACAGTTTGGGAAGCTCTGACCCTCAAGATGCTGACACCATGTAACTAAGCCACCAGGAAGAAGAGGATAAGTTGGGTCTGTTTATTCTAAATATTCAGCAGGTTAATGGGGATGAAAATAGTGGTGATGAGAGCAATGGATCATTTATTGCATCTCTACTCTGTGTTGGTGGCCCTTCATAAATCTTTTATAAAATTATAAAATAAACATTATTTTATAAATAGCTTATAAAATAATGATAAATATCTATGTACACATATTAATTTTCACAATTACTACAGATCAAACATTACTATTCCCATTTTCAGAAGAGGAAATTGAGGATAACTCAAAGAATTTAGGTACCTTGTTGAGCATTGTAGAGCTAATAAATGGCAAGATTTACACATTAACCCACTCCTCACAACCTTTGAGTCTTCCTCAAAATACCATTCCATATCACCTTTCCACTGAGATCTTCTTCACCATAGTTAGTTTTCTGGATGGCTGTAAATAATTTCTAGAGGGTCTAGTACATCCAAACAGATGCTCACACACTGAAGCATGGTCACAGAACCTGCCAACTTGGAAGATCTGAAATAGAAGATCTTGGCAGCCAGAGAACCACTAAAGTTAGAAAGAAAATGTCATGAAATTCCTCCAAATATTAATATAACAGTCCCTGACCTCTGCTTTGTTTTTGATGGATTTTATAAGGAATAAACTATCCCAGACAGAAATATTTTTATAAAATGAGAAGTTCCCATGCTTTAGGCTTAAGGGAATCATTTCAAATAGTCTTTAATTCCTTGGCTGATTCTTTGGACAAAAGTTTAGAGTGTTAGGAAGGAACTAGCTCTGTCATCGAATGTATAAAGGGTGTCACTAATGACCTCATTCCCATTTCCTGGGCTCAGTCTCTGTTCCCACTCTTCTTTACAACTTGCCATAACCCCCACCCAGCACTTGAATGTCTTCATTTTCATTACATTTCTGAAATCCTCTTCCTGCATTTCTATAGACCTCTCTATGGCTGGGTCTGAACAGCTAAGTAAGTGGCTACTTGGGTTTGGAGAAAGCACAAACTCCTTGCTGTTCTACAAAGGTATATGATGTTTGTAGAAAGCAGACAAAGTGCTGGGTGCTGAGACAGGCTATCAGTCTGGCTCTGACCAGGAAAAGAGCGATTAGAACTTATCAGTCAACTGATGATGGTAAAGCCAGCTGGAGGTTGTGAGGCTGCACAGAGATTGGACAGCAGGAAATCACTGTCACCCCAAGGCCGGGGGACAAAGATGGAACCCAGTGGCTGGGGTCACCAGGTAGGAAATGGAATGACAGGGGGGCCTATTCACTGGGGAGTTGGAGTCACTGTTAGTAAGGCCAACGGTGGGGGCTGGGGGGTGGGTGCAGAAAGACCATGGCTTCCTCCTTCCTTGCAGGCCCCAGCCTGTCCCAGAGCCTCCCAGGAGCTAATGCCAGCCAAGTGCCAGCTGCCATGGGACTGGGAGACGCAGCCAGCATTTTATGTTTCATTTCCTTCAAGCTCCTCCTCTGTCTTCTGAAAGGCTCTCTTCCTTAAACACCAGAATTTTCTAGCACTAACCTTTTAATTTAAATACTGTCCCCTTGGATGAAGGCAAGTCTTAGGGACCAAATGTTTTGTGTAAGCTCAGAGGGGCTTATTATGGGTATGAAGCCTGTGCACAGAACCTAAGAAGGTTATACAGACAACCAGCATCTTAGTCTGATGGCTGTAAATGTGAAGAGTTAAGGATGGGGCTCAGAGGGCAGCAATGACTAAACCTCCCCACTTCCTTCCTCTTGCTTTGTCTAACTGTCCCCCCTGCACCTGCCCCTGCATTATGTAGATATAATGGGAAAAGCAGGACTCAGCATGCTCAAGTTCTAGGTTTATCATATTCTACCATTCTCCTCCTAATTATAATACTCGCTAGCTACCAACTACTGAGAATACTCTGCATCAATTTTACTCTATGAGAAATGAACTGCTATCATCTTCATATGACTAATGAGGAAAGTGAAAGCCCTAGAAGATTAAGTTATTTTCTCAGCCAAGAACTCTCGTGAATGGTGGAAACAGATTGAATTCATCCTTGTCTGAGTCTAAAGCCAAACCAATCTACTCTCCTGCTTCATAGTCACCATATTATTGGAGGCAAGTCACCTAAAATGTGGGCTTCCCCAGTGGCCAGTGGCAAAGAATTCACCTGCAATGCAGGAGACACAGGAGACATGGGTTAGAACCCCGTGTCACGAAAATCCTCTTGAAGAGGGAATGTCAACCCACTCTGGTATTCTTTCCTGGAGAATCCCACGGACAGAGGAGCCTGATGGGCTACAGTCCATAGGGTCGCAAAGAGTCAGACATGACTGAAGCAACTGAACACACACACACACACACACACACAGACCTTAAAATGTCTGAGCTTTCATAAAATGAGGACGACTCACCACTGACCTTGCAAGCTTTCCCTAAGTGGCTGGGATCCCCCAAGTAGATCATATAAGTGAACATGTTTTGAAGACTCTTAAGACTATCTTTCTTTTCATGATATTATTTCCACTGCTGTTTCCAGCAGGCACTGTCTGGTTCCTAAGGCTCTCCACGTGGGACTGAGCTACTATTTTCGGCCTGCCAAGCTGTTTTTGTTTTTCACCAGAATGCCTGCTCCATTTGGGTACTGGCAACAGATGTGACAATGGGAACAAAACTCCTACCAGCCATGCTCTAACCCAAACATCCCTAGAGCAGCTTCCAGAATGCATCTTCAAATGTCTGCTCCTGGACAGGGAAATATGAGAACACACAGCTCAACTCAACTGCCTTTTACTAGCCTTGATCATTTTTTTACCTTTTTTTTTTTTCTTCCACCTTGCAGCATGTAGAAAACTACACCAACCAGGGATCAAACCCGTGCTTTTGCAGTAGAAGCATGGAGTCTTACAGTGGTTAAGACTGTACCACCAGGGAAGTCCTTAGCCTTGATCATTTCTGATAAGTGCTCTTATTAATCACTTTTTCTTTTCCACAACTTGGAGTTCTGCCGTGTTGTCCCCATTCTATTAATACAGGTCTGTAGGGAAACAGTAATTTGATGAAGGTTAAGAAATAATTGTAAGAAAATCTTTTGACATTATGTTAATGTCTGTCAGCATATTAGCCCCAATTTAAAGGTAATCACCAAAATGATATTGCAATTTCCAAAATGTATTGAAATAAGATTTGTTGAGGTGTGAATAAGACAGAAATCAAGAGCTCAGAGCTAAAATAGAAGTAAACTTCTTATTTAACCCTTCTGTATTTTCCTGCCAAAGGGCAAAGAAATCGATTGTGGTTTGGGGCATGTGGATCTTGGCCAAAAAAATGGGTTCACAATTCAGAGGAAAACAAGAGGTCTTTGTCTATGAATCAACACAATCAGGTATTGAGATACAAAGTCAAAATTTAAATCCATGTCAGAAAGTTCCCCAAAATTTGGATGTTTGGCGTTATGTGGGCAAGATATTTAGATACTTGACAAATAGCTCAATTTTCTTCTAGAATGGTGGTGTCTTCCCCAAGATCTAACTTTATGTCTCCAGTAGCCCGTCAAGCTTTTCTGCTTGGGTGCTCAGCATTCACCTCAAAAGCCAAATTTTTTTAATTTCAAAAAATTTTTAATTTTTTTAATTTCATATTTTAAACCGATTTTATTACTTCTGTCCATGGAAGCAGCATTTTCTCAGGCTCTGAAAATGGAACACTAGAGTCACCTTGAGCTCTTGACATTTCATGCTCCACCTCTCACATCCGGTCCAAAAAAATGCCTTCTCAGCTGTCTTTTAAATATAAACATGATAGCAAGAGCATTCATTTTGCATAGGCTTTGTACTGAGTTGGCTAAAAAGTTGGTTCACAGATTCCCCTATTAGATGCCTTTTAACACTGGAATCATAATCATAGAAAACTAGTCAATCTAATCACACTAGGACCACAGCCTTGTCTAACTCAATGAAACTAAGCCATGCCGTGTGGGGCCACCCAAGACAGGCAGATCATGGTGGAGAGGTCTGATAGAATGTGGTCCACTGGAGAGGGGAATGGCAAACCACTTCAGTATTCTTTCTTTGAGAACCCCATGAACAGTATGAAAAGGCAAAATGATAGGACACTGAAAAATGAACTCCCCAGGTCGCTAGGTGCCCAATATGCTACTGGAGATCAGTGGAGAAATAACTCCAGAAAGAATGAAGGGATGCGGCCAAAGCAAAAACAATACCCAGTTGTGGATGTGACTGGTGATAGAAGCAAGGTCCAATGCTGTAAAGAGCAATACTGCATAGGAACCTGGAATGTCAGGTCCATGAATCACGGCAAATTGGAAGTGGTCAAACAGGAGATGGTAAGAGTGAAAATCGATATTTTAGGAATCAGTGAACTAAAATGGACTGGAATGGGTGAATTTAACTCAGATGACCATTATATCTACTACTGTGGGCAGGAATCCCTTCGAAGAAATGGAGTAGCCATTATGGTCAACAAAAGAGTCCAAAATGCAGTACTTGGATGCAATCTCAAAAATCACAGAATTATCTCTGTTTGTTTCCAAGGCAAACCATTCAATATCACAGTAATCCAAGCCTATGCTCCAACCAATAACGCTGGAGAAGCTGAAGTTGAACGGTTCTATGAAGACCTACAAGACCTTTTAGAACTAACACCCAAAACAGATGTCCTTTTCATTATAGGGGACTGGAATGCAAAAGTAGGAAGTCAAGAGATACCTAAAGTAACAGGCAAATTTGGCCTTGGAATAAAGAATGAAGCAGGGAAAAGGCTAATAGAGTTTTGCCAA
Organism: Bos grunniens; assembly: GCF_055505025.1. Classification (NCBI taxonomy): domain Eukaryota; kingdom Metazoa; phylum Chordata; class Mammalia; order Artiodactyla; family Bovidae; genus Bos; species Bos grunniens. The sequence continues at coordinate 51,828,908 of NC_141185.1, read as the reverse complement.
GAGAATGCACTGGTCATAGCAAACACTGTTTTCCAACAACACAAGAGAAGACTCTACACATGGTTATCACCAGATGGTCAACACCAAAATCAGATTGATTATATTCTTTGCAGCCAAAGATGGAGAAGCTCTATACAGTCAGCAAAAACAAGACCAGGAACTGACTGTGGCTCAGATCATGAGCTCCTTATTGCCAAATTCAGACTTAAATTGAAAAAAGTAGGGAAAACCACTAGATCATTCAGGTATGACCTAAATCAAATCCCTTATGATTATACAGTGGAAGTGAGAAATAGATTTAAGGGACTAGATCTGATAGATAGACTGCCTGATGAACTATGGACTGAGGTTCATCACATTGTACAGGAGACATGGATCAAGACCATCCCCATGGAAAAGAAATGCAAAAAAGCAAAATGGCTGTTTGGGGAGGCCTTACAAATAGCTGTGAAAAGAAGAGAAGTGAAAAGCAAAGGAGAAAAGGAAAGATCTGAATAATAAACATCTGAATGCAGAGTTCCAAAGAATAGCAAGAAGAGATAAGAAAGCCTTCCTCAGCAATCAATGCAAAGAACTAGAGGAAAACAACAGAATGGGAAAGACTAGAGATCTCTTCCAGAAAATTAGAGATACCAAGGGAACATTTCATGCAGAGATGGGCTCGATAAAGGACAGAAATGGTATGGACCTAACAGAAGCAGAAGATATTAAGAAGAGGTGGCAAGAATACACAGAAGAACTGTACAAAAAAGATCTTCACGACCCAGATAATCATGATGGTGTGATCACTCATCTAGAGTCAGACATCCTGGAATGTGAAGTCAAGTGGGCCTTAGAAAGCATCACTACAAACAAAGCTAGTGGAGGTGATGGAATTCCAGTTGAGCTATTTCAAATCCTGAAAGATGATGCTGTGAAAGTGCTGCACTCAATATGCCAGCAAATTTGGAAAACTCAGCAGTGGCCACAGGACTGGAAAAGGTCAGTTTTCATTCCAATCCCAAAGAAAGGCAATGCCAAAGAATGCTCAAACTACTGCACAATTGCACTCATCTCACAAGCTAGTAAAGTAATGCTCAAAATTCTCGAAGCCAGGCTTCAGCGATACGTGAACCATGAACTTCCAGATGTTCAAGCTGGTTTTAGAAAAGGCAGAGGAACCAGAGATCAAATTGCCAACATCCACTGGATCACAGAAAAACCAAGAGAGTTCCAGAAAAACATCTATTTCTGCTTTATTGACTATGCCAAAGCCTTTGACTGTGTGGATCACAATAAACTCTGGAAATTCTTCAAGAGATGGGAATACCAGACCACCTTACCTGCCTCTTGAGAAACCTGTATGCAGGTCAGGAAGCAACAGTTAGAACTGGACATGGAACAACAGACTGGTTCCAAATAGGAAAAGGAGTATGTCAAGGCTGTGTATTGTCACCCTGCTTATTTAACTTCTATGCAGAGTACATCATGAGAAACGCTGGGCTGGAAGAATCACAAGCTGGAATCAAGATTGCTGGGAGAAATATCAATAACCTCAGATGCAGATGACACCACCCTTATGGCAGAAAGTGAAGAGGAACTAAAAAGCCTCTTGATGAAAGTGAAAGAGGAGAATGAAAGGTTGGCTTAAAGCTCAACATTCAGAAAACGATCATGGCATCTGGTCCCATCACTTCATGGGAAATAGATGGGGAAACAGTGGAAACAGTGTCAGACTTTATTTTTTGGGGCTCCAAAATCACTGCAGATGCTGACTGCAGCCATGAAATTAAAAGACGCTTACTCCTTGGAAGGAAAATTATGACCAACCTAGATAGCATATTGAAAATCAGAGATATTACTTTGCTAACAAAGGTCCGTCTAATCAAGGCTATGGTTTTTAAAGTGGTCATGTATGGATTTGAGAGTTGGACTGTGAAGAACGCTGAGTGCCAAAGAATCGATGCTTTTGAACTGTGGTGTTAGAGAAGACTCTTGAGAGTCCCTTGGACTGCAAGGAGATCCAACTAGTCCATTTTAAAGGAGATCAGAAATTTTCAGAGGAAGGTAAGCTTCCAAACTCATTCTATGAGGCCACCATCACCCTAATACCAAAACCTGACAAAGATGCCACACACACACACACAAAAAAAACCCTACAGGCCAATATCATTGATGAACATAGATGCAAAAATCCTTAACAAAATTCTAGCAATCAGAATCCAACAACACGTTAAAAAGATCATACACCATGACCAAGTGGGCTTTATCCCAGGGATGCAAGTATTCTTCAATATCTGCAAATCAATCAATGTAATACACCACATCAACAAATTGAGAAATAAAAACCATATGATTATCTCAATAGATGCAGAGAAAGCCTTTGACAAAATTCAACATCCATTTATTATACAAACTCTCTGGAAAGCAGGAATAGAAGGAACATACCTCAACATAATAAAAGCTATATATGACAAACCCACAGCAAACATTATCCTCAATGGTGAAAAATTGAAAGCATTTCCTCTAAAGTCAGGAACAAGACAAGGGTGCCCACTCTCACCATTACTATTCAACATAGTTTTGGAAGTTTTGGCCACAGCAATCAGAGCAGAAAAAGAAATAAAAGGAATCCAAATTGGAAAAGAAGAATAAAACTCTCTCTGTTTGCAGATGACATGATCCTCTACATAGAAAACCCTAAAGACTCCACCAGAAAATTACTAGAACTAATCAATGAATATAGTAAAGTTTCAGGATATAAAATCAACACACAGAAATCCCTTGCATTCCTAAACACTAATAATGAGAAAATAGAAAGATAAATTAAGGAAACAATTCCATTCACCATTGCAATTAAAAGAATAAAATACTTAGGAATATATCTACCTAAAGAAACTAACAGAGAAGGCAATGGCACCCCAATCCAGTACTCTTGCCTGGAAAATCCCATGGATGGAGGAGCCTGGTAGGCTATAGTCCATGGGGTCTCTAAGAGTCGAACACGACTGAGCAACTTCGCTTTCACTTTTCACTTTCATGCATTGGAGAAGTAAATGGCAACCCACTCCAGTGTTCTTGCCTGAAGAATCCCAGGGATAGGGGAGCCTGGTGGGCTTCCGTCTATGGGATCGCACAGAGTCGGACACGACTGAAGCGACTTAGTGGCAGCAGCAGCAGCAAAGAAACTAAAGACCTATATATATACATATATATATATATAAAACTATAAAACACTGGTGAAAGAAATCAAAGAGGACACTAATAGATGGAGAAATATACCATGTTCATGGATTGGAAGAATCAATATAGTAAAAATGAGTGTACTACCCAAAGCAATTTATAGATTCAATGCAATCCCTATTGAGCTACCAACGGTATTCTTCACAGAGCTAGAACAAATAATTTCACAATTTGTATGGAAATACAAAAAACCTCGAATAGCCAAAGCATTCTTGAGAAAGAATGGAACTGGAGGAATCAACCTGCCTGACTTCAGGCTCTACTACAAACCCCCAGTCATCAAGACAGTATGGTACTGGCACAAAGACAGAAATATAGATCAATGGAACAAAATAGAAAGCCCAGAGATAAATCCACGCACATATGGACACCTTATCTTTGACAAAGGAGGCAAGAATATACAATGGATTAAAGACAATGTCTTTAACATGTGGTGCTGGGAAAACTGGTCAACCACTTGTAAAAGAATGAAACTAGAACACTTTCTAACACCATACACAAAAATAAACTCAAAATGGATTAAAGATCTAAACATAAGACCAGAAACTATAAAACTCCTAGAGGAGAATATAGGCAAAACACTCTCCGACATACATCACAGCAGGATCCTCTATGACCCACCTCCCAGAATATTGGAAATAAAAGCAAAAATAAACAAATGGGACCTAATTAAACTTAAAAGCTTATGCACAACAAAGGAAACTATAAACAAGGTGAAAAGACAGCCTTCAGGATGGGAGAAAATAATAGCAAATGAAGCAACTGACAAACAACTAATCTCAAAAATATACAAGCAACTCCTGCAACTCAATTCCAGAAAAATAAATGACCCAATCAAAAAATGGGCCAAAGAACTAAATAGACATTTCTCCAAAGAAGACATACAGATGGCTAACAAACACATGAAAAGATGCTCAACATCACTCATTATCAGAGAAATGCAAATCAAAACCACTATGAGGTACCATTTCACGCCAGTCAGAATGGCTGTGATCCAAAAGTCTACAAGCAATAAATGCTGGAGAGGGTGTGGAGAAAAGGGAACCCTCTTACACTGTTGGTGGGAATGCAAACTAGTACAGCCACTATGGAGAACAGTGTGGAGATTTCTTAAAAAACTGGAAAGAGAACTGCCTTATGACCCAGCAATCCCACTGCTGGGCATACACACTGAAGAAACCAGAACTGAAAGAGTCACTTGTACCCCAATGTTCATCGCAGCACTGTTTATCATAGCCAGGAAATGGAAGCAACCTAGATGTCCATCAGCAGATGAATGGATAAGAAAGCTGTGGTACATATACACAATGGAGTATTACTCGGCCATTAAAAAGAATACATTTGAATCAGTTCTAATGAGGTGGATGAAACTGGAGCCTATTATACAGAGTGAAGTAAGCCAGAAAGAAAAACACCAATACAGTATACTAATGCATATATATGGAATTTAGAAAGATGGTAACAATAACTCTGTATATGACACAGCAAAAGAGACTCTGATGTATAGAACAGTCTTTTGGACTCTGGGAGAAGGAGAGGGTGGGATGATTTGGGAGAATGGCATTGAAATCTGTATAGTATCATATATGAAACGAGTCGCCAGTCCAGGTTTGATGCACAATACTGGATGCTTGGGGCTGGTGTACTGGGACAACCCAGAGGGATGGTACAGGGAGGAAGGAGGGAGGAGGGTTCAGGATGGGGAACATGTGTATACCTGTGGCGGATTCATGTTGATATATGGCAAAACCAATACAATATTGTAAAGTTAAAAAATAAAATAAAATAAATTTTAAAAAAATAAAGGAGATCAGCCCTGGGTGTTCTTTGGAAGGAATGATGCTAAAGCTGAAACTCCAGTACTTTGGCCACCTCATGCGAAGAGTTGACTCATTGGAAAAGACTCTGATGCTAGGAGGGATTAGGGGCAGGAGGAGAAGGGGATGACAGAGGATGAGATGGCTGGATGGCATCACCGACTCAATGGACGTGAGTTTGGGTGAACTCTGGGAGTTGGTGATGGACAGGGAGGCCTGGCGTGCTGCGATTCATGGGGTTGCAAAGAGTCAGACACGACTGAGCGACTGAACTGAACTGATACATTATCTTTAGGGCTTCCCAGGTGGCTCAGCAGTAAAGAACCTGCCTGTCAATGCAGGAGATGCAGGAGACATGAGTTCGATCCCTAAGTCAGAAAGATCCCCTGGAGGAGGGTATGGCAACCCACTCCAGTATTCTTGCCTGAGAAATCCTATGGACAGAGGAGCCTGGTGGGCTACAGCCCATGGGGTCTCAAAGAGTTGGACATGACTGAGTGCAGCACAGCAACATGCACAGCATGCATTATCCTTAACTCTCAAAACTATATTACAGGATCAATAGAATTAGCCCATTTATAAGATAAGAAAACTGAGGTTTAGTGTGCTGACTGGCCATGGTTCAGTTGCACATGCAGGAAGTGCTGGAGCAGGTCTGTTGGTTACAAACTAAACAGCATCCTAGGGACTTCTAGAGATGTTGTGAAGATTTTCCATGTGCCTGGGAGAGAAACAGCACACATGAGCCTGCAGGAGGTGTTTGCTTTTGCTGCTCTTGATCTTACTCTTTTGCCAAATGGCCCTGTGCTTGCCTTGGTCCCCCCCACCACCATCCCCATCCTGATACCCAGAACGTCCTGTCGGGGTGGAGCCTCGGGCCTGGCTCTTTGGGTCTCATCTCGTCTTCCCACCCTGAACACCACTGCTAGATGAATCTTCTCAGGCATACTTCGGTGGTTTTTGAGAAGCTTATGCCCCATTCTGGGCTTCCCTGGTGACTCAGATGGTAAAGTATCTGACTGAATGCAGAAGGCCTGGGTTCGATCCCTGGATCAGGAAGATCTCCTAGAGAAGGAAATGGAAACCCACTCCAGTATTCTTGCCTGGGGAATTCCATGGACAGAGGAACCTGGTGGGCTACAGTCCATAGGGTCGCAAAGAGTCAGACAAAACTGAGTGACTATGCACACACACACGTGCCCCATTCTAATTCACAACGTCTTCTTGATGGCCCCTCACTTCCCTTAGGAAAATGTTCAAATTCAGCCCATCCTCCAAAGCCCTCTGTAATCTGCCGTCTCCCACTGTCAACATCCTCATTGCTCTGTTGAAACTCTCCACTCCAATAAGACAGGTGTGCTTTCCAGGGTGCAGCTGGCCTCTGTAAATTGCTCAGTTTCTCCTACTGTGAATGCCCCTTAGCCTTTGCTTGAGTTTTCCTCTTGACTAAGACCCAATTCACATGACCTCCAGGAAGCTTTCCAAGACCACCTCAGATTACTCTAGTCAGCTTTCCCCTTCCCTAACTTCTCACAGTCCTTCTTATCAGACATGTGGCATTCATCAAACCCTGCCTGGGACTGTGAGCAACTTTCGCCACTGTTAAAAGCAATATGATCCAGTGGGAAAAACACATACTTCCCTTGAAGATGAATCGGCATTTCAATTCCAAATCTACCACTAAATATCAATGTGATTTGTCAAATTACTAATGGTTTGGTGCCAGTCTTTTCAGTAACAGCTTTAATAATAGTTTTTATTTACTAAACACTGGCTGTGTGGCTATGTGCCTTGACTGTGTTGTCTGCAAGGAAGGTGATTATATTATCCCCATTTTAAAAAGAAAGTGAGGTTTAGAGAAGATAAGTAATTTGGTAGTTTACTTAAGTCATAAAACTGATAAGTATAGTTGGAATTACTCTGGCCGAAAAAAGAAGCTTTTGTTTATCTTAAGGAGACTTTATATCTTGAAACATACTCCATCTTATTAGCATTCCAGGTTTCTTCAATCTGATGCTACTAAGATCCCCTGGGAAGACTGCTATCCCAACACCTATGTCCCAGCCTTAATGTTCCCATCTTTTCCCAGTAGGGGGCGTGAAGTGGGGAAGGAAGAGATGCAGAGCCTTTTCACTGGGTTTCCCTGAACTCATAGCTTCTCAGGTGGCTCAGGGATAAAGTGGTAAAGAATCTGCCCACCTGCCAGGGCAGGAGACACAGGAGATGCGGGTTTGATCCCTGGGTTGGAAAGATCCCCTGGAGGAGGAAATGGCAACCCACTCCAGTACTCTTGCCTGGAGAATCCTATGGATAGAGGAATCTAGCAGGTTACAGTCCATGGGGTCACAAAGACACAACTGAGCAACTGAGCATGCACACCTACCCTGAGCTCATACCAGGCAGATGCTGAGAAGCAAGGATCTTCAGAGTTTGAAGGGCCTGATAAGATGGGGCCCCAACTCCCCAGGCTACAGAGGCAAAAGCTGAAGCTCAGACAAGAGAAGCAACAGAGCCAGACATATCCACCGGATGAGAGTGTTGCTTCCTCACTCCCAGTCTAAATTCCCTGGCAGCCTCCTCAACAAGCCAGGCAGCTGCCTATACACTCAGTTGAAAACCAGGCACCTTATGTGTTAAGGGAGATGTCCTTTCATCTATCTCAAACCTGCTGCCATTTAATTTCAGGAGGCAAGATAAATAGGGACGCCCACTTGGCCTTTGGGGAGCCCTTCATTACCTTATTTAGCTCTGCCTTGGTCTCTCTGGCTGCTCCATGCGTCTCTGTAATATACAGTTCTAATCATCCACAGTCTCTCTGCCAGTGGGACTCACCCTCTCGCCTCTACCCCCATCTCAATCCTGATGCCTCTAATCAGCTCCACTGCCCTTTCACCCTTTCATTTATATCTTTGTTGAGATGAGACAGCCGGCCTTGGCTGCCGTATTCAGAGTGAGGATGTAGTGTTGATTTATAGAATGGCATAATAATATTTCCACATCTCATCCCCCATCCCCTTCACACAGTCCTGTCTTATCGAGGCTCTGACCGCCACTGGGCATAGAGCAGATGTCTTCATTGAACTGCTTATAATGACACTGGCTGTACATCTCCTTTTTTCCCCCTTTCTTTCTTTATTTTTGTTAACCTCTTTCTCTACTTTTAACACAGATATGGCAGTTAATTCAGAGGCCACTGGTGTGTGCATAGAGTTTAAATTGCTGCTTTCTGGTGAGCATTGGCTAGCCCCGGTGTGCAATGCAGATAATTTCCTGCCCGAGAAGTCCCCCTCATCACTAGAAACCAGTTTAAGGATAAATCTTCAATATGAAAGGCCTCTGCCTCCTGAGGGGCTCCTGGATTTCTTGAACAATAAGTCAGCTTTCCAAGATGAGCCTGCATTGATTTGCTGAGCTATGAAGATGACAGCCTGGGAAAACTTGCTCTTCTCTCTCAAGGCTCTAACTGATACCACCATGATACGTCAAGTTGGTGGTGATTCCTGCTCCTCGTGTAATATTTGCAACTGAGTCCCAGTGCTAATGGCTATATTCTCAGATATATAAGAATTCAAGTCTGTGTCTGGTGTGGGGTCTGTATTGGTCAAGGTTATCCAGAAAAACAGAAGCAGCAGGACATGTGCATGTGTGAACATATAAAAATCTATTTCAAAAACCGGATTGCAATCATGGACATTTTTGTTATTGTTCAGTTCCTCAGCTCTGTGCAACTCTTTGCAACTCTAGGGACTACAGCATGCCAGGCTTCCCTGTCCTTCACTATCTCTCTTTCCCAATTTTGCAGTCTGTTGTTCCAAGTCTGATTCTAACTGTTGCTTCTTTACCTGCATACAAGTTTCTCAAGAGAGAAAAGGTGGTCTGGTATTGCCATCTCTTTAAGAATTTTCCACAGTTTGCTGTGATCCACACAGTCAAAGGCTTTAACGTAGCCAGTGAAGCAGAAGTAGATGTTTTTCTGGAAGTCTCTTGCCTTTACTATCATCCAATGTATGTTGGCAATTTGATCTGGTTCCTCTGCCTTTTCTAAATCCAGCTTGTACATCTGGAAGTTCTTGGTTCACACACTGTTGAGCCTAGCTTGAAGGATTTTGAGCATTACCTTGCTAGAATGTGAAATATGTGGAAACTGGCAAGCCTGGAATCCACAAGGCAGGCTAGAGATATACAGGCAGGAGCTGATGCTATAGTCTTGAGGCAAAATTTCTCATTCCTAATTCCTGAGTTTTGCTTTTATGGTCCTTCAACAAATTGAAGAAGGCCCATGCACATTAACAAGGAAAATCTCCTTTCTATGTAGTCAACTAAGTATAGATATTAACCCCCTCTTCAAAATATCTTCACAGCAACACCTAGATTTGGGTGAGATTGGATAACTGGATACGCTACCAAGCTGACACAGAAAACTAACCATCACAGCATCTCAGGCAATCGGCTGAAGCCTGGGGCCTCCTTTCCAAATCTCCACGAGCCCAAGTGAGACTCCTAGTAGCCAGGTAAAAATATTAATAACATATTTTTATAAAATGAAAATATTAATATATTAATATTAATATGTTAATGAAATACTAATCCCAGCCCTGAGCTTTCAAATAGAGCTGACCCAGAGCAAGTTACAGAGCCGGCTGTAGGTATTTTCCCAGGACCACCTCAAGCTTTACCCCTTGCCCTCCAGATGTTGAATCCCTTAATATTTCGTGGCACATTCAGGCTCTTTTCACTAGTTTTTGGACTTGTCTTCCCATTACTCTCAGTATCACATGTACCCCCACTTTGGGGTCTACTTTACTTCATTGTCTCCTTCTATCAGCCCAACCTTGTAAACTGACTCTCTTGATTATGCAAAGCTCCCCCAGGAGCTGAGGGAGACTCAGGCAAAGAAAAGCAATTTATAGGATTTCCCTGGCAGTCCAGGGATTAAATTCTGCTTTCTAATGCACGGGGTGTGGGTTCAATACCTGGTTAGGGAGTTAAGGTGCCTCCTGGTCAAAAAGCAAAACATAAGACAGAAGTAATATTGTAACAAATTCAATAAAGACTTTAAAAAGTGTCCATATAAAAAAAACTTAAAAAAATTAATTTTTGAATGTGCAGTGAAGCATAGGCTTCCCAATGGCTCAGCAGTAAAAAAATCTGCCTGCAATGCAGTAGACATGGGTTCGATCCCCTGAAGGAGTGGCAACCCACTCCAGTATCCTTGCTGGGAAAATCCCATGGACAGAGGAGCCCGGTGGGCTACACTCCATGGGGTCACAATGAGTTGGACGCAACTGAGCTTGCACTTATGCACAGCATAGCACAGGGGATATATATTCAATCTCCTGTGACAAACCATAATGGAAAAGAAAAGGTATATATAACTGAGTCACTTTGCTGTACAGAAGAAATTAACACAACATTGTAAATAAACTATACCTCAATAAATTTTTAATTAATTAAAAAATAAAATATGAAAGCAAAAAGAGGACCCCAAAACATAGCAGGTGGAAACAACGGCACTCATTGACTCTGCTCACACCTCTGTAATGTGAGCAGGACTAAGGGACAATTCTCTCTTGTCCATGTGGCGTCTGCTAGGACAGCTTGACTGGGGCTAGAGAGGATGTGCTTCCATGATCAACCCCTCACATGGCTGAGAAGCCAGTGCCTATGTTTCTCTCCCCACAAACTTCTCTTTGGGGTGGTGGGTTTCCTCGTAACACGGGATTCCAAGAACTGGCATTCTATGAGACAGGAGAGGGAAGCTGCCCTTCTCTTATTAAACTCTGGGCCCAGGAACTAGCACATCACTACTTCTGCCGTTTTCTATTGGCCAAGCAGTAACAAAGCCTGCCTGGTTGTACGCGGAGTGAACATAGGCCGTACTCGCCAATGGGAAGTGTGTTAAGGAGTTTCTGACCCTGCTTGTTCCACCACAGAGTTCAGTCAAAGTGGCGGAACAGGACCACATTCACCTCTCACTTGAAACTATTGAAAACCCGGCAAAGAACACGACCCAGAATCAATCAAGACGGTAGGCATAAGGCAACAAAGGCCTGTGACCCCTAAGAGACAGGGAAAAAATGGTTAAGTCCTACAGTTGTTCCAGGTTTCTGCCTGGGGGAAGTTTCCCAGATATGGCATAGGAAGAAAAATTCAGGCAGAGTGCAGCTTTCTCTCTTAGTTGAGGTGACAGAGCTAGATGTCTGTAAAAGCTAAAGTGGCTAGAGATTGCAGGGAAGAATACGGGAGAAAAGAAAGCTGCATGCAGAGAAAGCTCCAGATATGTACAGAACATCCCCACCAAATATTAAACTGAATATTAATCAGGCCATGTACAAACATACCTGGTACCAGGGGATTCCAAGAGCTAGCGTCCTGTGGGACAGGAGAGGGAAACTTCCTAATATTGCAAGTTCAGTTCCAGACCATGGCAGTAAAGTGAATATTGCACTTAAGCAAGTCACAATGAATTTTTTGGCTTCCCATTGCATATTAAAGTCATGTTTACACTACTCTGTAGTCTATTGAGAATGTAACAGTATTGTCTAAAAAAAAAAAAAAAAAAACAATTTAATTTAAAAATACCTCATTGCCGGGACTTCCCTGGTGGTTCAGTGATTGGGAATCCATCTTGCAGTGCAGGGGACAGGGGTTCAATCTCTGGTCAGGGAACTAAAATCCAGCAGCATGCCACAGAGCAGCTAAACCCATGTGCCGCACCTGAAGAGTCTGTGTCTCACAACTGGAGGGTCCGTACACTGCAAGATCCCACATGACACAGTGAAACGCTGTGTGCCTCAACTAAGACCCGAGGCAGCCGAATTCATTAATTAAGATTAAAAACTACTTTATTGCTAAAAGTACTAACCATCATCTGAGCCTTTAATGAGCCAAAGTAGTAACATCAAAGTTCACTGAGCACAGAATACCATAAAAAATCTAATAATAATGAAAACATTTGAAATATTGTGAGCATTACCAAAGTGTGACACAGAGATACAAAGTGAGCCAACGCTATTGGAAAAAAAAAAAAATGATGCTAATAGGCTTGCTCAGCATAGGGTTACCACAAAATTTCAATTTGTAAAACACAGGTGGTATTTGTGAAGTATTACAAAGCAAAGCAAAATAAAATGAGGTATGCCTGCTTGTGATAAAGACACACACACGCACACACGCACACACACACACACACACACACACACATATGAGCCCAGTGAAAGAATCACCTGAATAGATTAGCAGGTGTACAGAACAGAGCCTATTGAAAAACTTCAACATTTAAAGGACATCAAAATACCAAGAAATATTTTGCTTCAATAGTTGGGGAAAATTAGCCGTATACTAAATGCTTGTATGGTCCCACCCAACACAGCTTAAAATAAGCACTTGAAAGGATGCCTATTTTCAAATAATTTAATCAAACCCTAGGGCAAAACTCAAAAACATTTATAGAAATGCACCCCGTAAAATCACAGCACTAACAATGTGTAGCACCCAATCAGAAATTACCAGTCATGCATAGAAGTAGGAAAACACAGCCTAAGAGGAGAGAAATTAATCTATAGAACTGACCCAGAAGTGACAGCGATCATAGAATTGGTAGACAAAGACATTAAAGCAGGTGTACACTATATTCCATAAGCTCAAGAAGCTAAAGGAAAAATTGAACTTACTAAGTAAAATATAGGGCAAGTATTTTAAAATATCAATATCTAACTTCTAGAGATGAAAATTGTAATATCAAGATGAGAAAAACACTGAGTGGGATTAATGGCAGATTAGAGGAGCTCTCAGAAGAAAATACTAGTGATATTGAAAACATAGCAATAGAAACTATCCAAAACTAAACACAGAAAAAACAATTAAAAATAAACAAAGCCTCCATGAACTGTGGGACAAACTTAAGCAGTCAAATTTGATGAAAACCATAAAACCACATATCCACGAAGCTCAAAAAAGCCCAAGCAGAAGAAACATAAACAGAACTACTTTGTCACATCATAATCAAATTGCTTAAAACCATAAAATATTAAAGGCAGAGAGAAACACTGTGTGCAAAAGAACAAAAACAAGGAAGACAGCAGATTACACTCTGGAAACAGCCAGAAGGTGACGGAACGACATCTTTAAAATGTTGGAGGAATCCACAGTGGGCACCCCTTTGTATCAGTTTCCTAGGTGGCTCTAAAGCATACTACAAAGTAGGTAACTTTTTTAAAAAAAGTATTTCTTCACGGTTCTGGAGACTAGAAGTTTGAAATCAAGGTGTCAGTAGGGCTTGTCCCCTCTGCAGTCGAATCTGCTCCATGTCTCTCTCCTAACTTCTTTTTCTTAAGATTTATTTATTTATTTTGGCTGTGCTGAGTCCTCTCTGCTGCATACGGGCTTTCTCTAGTTGCAACAAGCGGGACTTCCTCTTTGTTGCCACCGCCAGCTTCTCTTGTCGTGGAGTACAGGCTGTAGGCACCTGGGCTTCAGTAGTTGTGACTCACAAGCTCCAGAGCACAGGCTTAGTAGTTGAGTCACATGGGTTTAGTCACTCTGTGGCATGTGGGGTCTTCCCAGACCTGAAATCAAACCCATGTACCCTGCATTGCAAGGTGGATTCTTAACCACTGGATAATCAAGAAAGCCTTCTTTCCTAACTCTGGTGGTTGCCAACAGCTCTTGGCTTACTCTGATCTCTGGCTCAGTCATCATATGGCCTGCTTCCCTGGGTCGTCCCTGAATCTTCAAATCTTTCTCTCCTTGCAGAGACATCAGTCATTGGATGTAGGACCTACCTTACTCTAGTATAACCCCATCTTAATTTATATCATCATTGTATTTGCAAAGACCCTATTTCCAAAGAAGGTCACATCCACAGTTAATGGGTTAGGACTCAAGCATGGAGAACACAACTCAACCTGTTACACTCTTTTCTGGTCTCCCAGTAAATGGAAGTGTCCATTGGAGCTTTTCATGTCCTGGGGGAGGACAGAGTTACTAGATGGAAGAAGCTTGGATCCCTGAATCCCTGTGGAAGCCACCCTAGAAGCATGTGCTTGAACTGAGACACGAGTGAAATATATACTTTTACCAAAGCATTAGTGTGATAAGCCACTGAGATAGTCACAAAGATGATTCTGGGCTACTGTCATGGGAACTAAGTGATATATCGCATGGAAAAGACCTGAAATGTGAAAGGTGCTAGATAATCGGTAGCATGACTAGGATATTATTATTTTTTAATAATTTTTAAACTCATTCATTTATTTTTGGCTGCGCTGGCTCTTTGTTGCTGCGCGGGCTTTCCTCTGGTTGCAGTGAGTGGGGCTACTCTCTAGGTGTCGCGCATGGGCTTCTCTTTGTGGGGGCTTCTCTTGGTGCGGAGCGCAGGCTCCGGGGCACTCAGGCTTCAGTAGTTATGGCCCCCAGGCTCTAGAGCACAGGCTCAACAGTTGTGGTGCACGGGCTTAGTTGCCCTGTGGCATGTGGGATCTTCCTGAACCAAGGATTGAACCTGTGTCACCTGCACTGGCAGACAGATTCTTTACCACTGAGCCACCAGGGAAGCCCTGAGTAGGATATTATTAAAGGGCAGAGAGAATAATGATATATTAGGTATCATTGTGATACCTAATACCTGGCTGTCTGTGAACTTTGGGGAACACTTGGATCAGTGACAGGCTTATATGGTATTAACAAAAGACTTTGATCCCAATAAGAATAAGTTATTAAGTAAAAAGGCAGAGAAGGCTCTTAGATCCCTGCAGGGTATGGCATTGCTCTCATTGAACCAAAACTCTCCTTCTATTCCAAAAAAGTAATTGAGTTAGCCAGTTTACCTAAGTAATCATTAGGCAGAGCAGAAAGGTGATTCAAGCTAAATGTTTGACCTAGTTAACTGGCAAATTCCATTACAACAAACCCCGAAACATAAAAATCTGGGTTTCTGGCTGAGTCGGGGAGGAAATCCAATCTTCTGCTGTTTTCAAGCAAAATCAGTTTATAAAATTATTTTCTCTTCTCCATACATCTTCTGAAATAACTATGGACCAAATAACCAATTGATTTGGAGCCATTTTTCACTCTTATCCAAAATGGAGAGAGATATTTCATTCCTATCCAAAAGGAAAAAAAAAAATGTTAAATCACATGTGAATTGTAGATATAAGCATTAAAAGACTGTTTTCCTGTTTTGTTTGTGAATAATTTCTCATTTTATGAAGGAGCCAAATATCTCAGTAGGTAAAATCAATAGCAGCCACCGGAGCGGATGGAAAGTTCTCGAGGCTTAATACAGTTTCATGCATGGCTGTCAAAGCTGAGTGTCTTAAGGGAACAAATAGTGAATTTCCTGCCTTGGAAGAGATGTATGAATTAGTGTCTTTCCTTTTTAAAACTAGTCTGTTATATAATGGCTCATTCATTCAACAGATATTTATTAAGCACTTATTGTATGCTACATTCTACACATTAAGTATTTGGAGTACCCAAAAAATAATATCAGGAGCCTACCCCAAGGGAAAGAGACTTTAGAAAAATAATAACTAAATTTAAAAAGGGCTTAGTAAATTTCAAGCACAGTTCTAAGTGCTTTGTAAATGTTGATGTACTTATTTCTCATCACAGCCCTACTGGTGATATGAATTTTCCATTTTACAGATAAGGAAACTGAGGCACAGAGCATTTAGATTGCTAGTCTTACAGCTTACATGGTTGTAGAGCCAGGATATGAACCCAAACAGCCATATTCCAGAGACCCCCGCTCCTCTTATGCACAGAACAAATATACAAGCATATCATTTCACCTATACAGCCAGAGATAAGCTTTAAGAATCTTGATGACAAGATTCTATGTCTATATCTCATTTCATTATTTTTTCCAGTTCCTAGCAGAGTTCCTGGCATGCAGCAATTACTGTTTAATTATTGAATCAAATATTAAATATTATTATCTACTATTATTTTTTATAAATATTATTTCTCTACTAATTAAAGATTAGTAGAGAAAGTAGTTTGACACATATCTGGGGAGAAAGCCTGGAGGGGTTCACAGAGGAGGTGCTCTTGAGTTGGGTGCTTCTGGAAAGAGGAGTTAGGTATTTAATAGGCCTCTCCAAGGGAATAAGGGAGTAGCATGTCTTGCGAAGCAGGAATAGCATATCAAAAGGTATAGAGGCAGGTAAAGCATGGACAATTAAGGAAATTGTAGTTTACAATTATTAGACAGAAGGGTAGCAGGTGATTCATGCAATATCAGTGTCTTTGTCCTGAGCAAGCAATGCCTCTAAGACAACTTCTTGAAGGCTGTAAAGAAAGAGGATTTGTGGTGCTTTTCTTCTTCATTCTTGGGGGGAAAATCAGATTCTTGAGGGGTATGTTTTTCTAAAGATGCTGCTTTTAAACTAAACTTTGAAGTCAGTGCTTCCTAACATGTCCTTGGAGACCAGCTGGGCCAGGATCTCCAGCCTCCGCCAGACCTGGTCTACCAGGAAGTCTAAGTCAAGGCCATCCAAAGAGAAGCTCTTTCTAAAGTGGAAAAGGTCACCCACACTTTGGAAAGTTGCTGTAAGTGTGAAATTCCATCCATGGAGGTGTCAGGAAGAAAGGAAGGGATTCATGAGTATACTCTTGCTTTCTGTAGTCCAGAATGGTGTCTGAATTTTAAAAGCACTTAGAGGGCTGAGCTTAGAAGATCAGTGAAGGTGGTTATGGCAAAATGGCTTAACAGAAGCAGCAGCAAGAGAAAGAGATTTGGAAACTTGTCAAAGTAGCCACATATGAACCAATTCCCAAACAGAAGTTTCTGTCACCATCTCCCAATTCATGCACAAAATAAAATCAAAAGAATCTTGAATTTTCCTCTCTTACTTTTCTTCTACATCCCTTAACTGGCCACTTTGGTGCTGTCTAAGGGCCCATGACTGGGCTTCCCAGGTGGTGCTAGTGTGAAGAACCCTCCTGTCAATGCAAGAGACTAAGAGACTCGGGTTCCATCCCTGTGTCAGGAAGACTCCCTGGAGTAGGGCATGGCAACCCACTCCAGTATTCTTGCCTGGGGAATCCCCATGGACAGAGGAGCCTGGTGGGCTACAGTCCATGGGGTCACTAAGAGTCAGACACGACTGAAGTGACTTAGCACACATGCATGCAAGAGCCCATGGTGACCTGATGGGTGCTGTGTTCTGCTCAAGGAAGACACACTGTGCTCAGCCAGCTTCCTAACTCTAGGCATTCTCTTCTATTCAGACTGTTTGGGTTCTAGACCCTGACTTCTTGTTCATGAGAGTTTTTTTTCCCCTCTTACATAATCAAGGAGCCACGGTTAATGTCCGATGTCTGCGTTTCAAGAGTGATTCAGGCAAAGAAAGTATCTATCGAACATTCTCAGCCCAACATTCAATCAGAAAGCATATATTAAGCACCTGTGACCTACCAAATTCAGAGCATCAGGATAAATACTGTGGTGATACAAATGGTTACATCCAGATGCTAATTCTTTCCAGGACGTATATTCAAGTTGAAGTCGACTGATAGAAAAAGAAAGGAGAAAAGGAGGGAAGGAAAGAAGAAAGGAGAGCAGGAAGGGAGGGAGAGGAAGAAATGAAATAAGGAAGGAAGAAAGGGAGGAAGGAAATGAGAGAAAGGAGGAAATAGGAAGAAAACAGAAAAAAAATAAAGAAAAGCATGTAATTTAATAGGTGTTTCCCAGATCACCGGCTTCGAACTAACATCAGGGAATTCATTCATTTCAGCCAAGTGTTTGGTATCTCAGCCTCTCCAACTTTTTTCTCTGAATTAAAATAGGCAAATTATTCTGGAGCTGTTTCTTCCTCTCCTGTGTGGTCTCTCATTGATACTGTCCATCAGTGACTGTCCGTTGCTCCTGAAGAATCTATGGGCCTCATGGGAACATCCCTGCCCTACGCCAGCAGCCAGAAGAGTCTACCTGCTTTCCCTTCCATCATTGCACCTGTGCCTCTGGGCAGCCTACCATTCCTAGACCTCCCTACCTTGGGCAGAGCGTGGGTATGAGTAAGACCTGGAAGAAACCAGTGCTTTCTTATGTCAGCAACAGGAAAGGGCTTCTGCCACCATCACTTGGAGCCATATACTCAACAGTTGCTCAATCCAAGGTAACTCCAGGAAATCCAGGAAAGTCTACCTTAGAGCCTCGTGTGGCTCCTTCCTTTCTCCCTGTACATCCATGGAAAGTCTACTGCCCCAAGTCACCAGGAAGGAGCCATTCCTCCTGCTTTGGGCTGAATCTCAGTCCCATATTCTTCCCATATTCATTCCAAGAGGGCTGGCTTCCATCGCCTGTTCCCCCAGCCAAACCTTTCGGATTCTCACTAGCAGATTTTCCTTTTGCTTAGAGTTAAGGGAGATGCTGCACATGGCAATGAAAGTTAAAAGGCACCATATGTTAAGTGGCAAACCAACTGAAGAGGATTTAAGATCTACAGGCATTTAAGAATATAAGAATCAGTGCGACTGTGGGATGCCCTGAACTGTAGGACTCAATCTGGATCATAAAGAATGAGTAACATTCAAGTGCATAAAAGGAGGAAAGACATTCTTGAGGGTGAGGACACTTAGCAAAAAAAGGGGGAAAAAAGAGCAAGAGAGAAAACCAGCACAAGCCAGGAAAAGACTGTCTAGATGCTTTCGGGGAATGTAAGAAGCCGGACCCATCCTTCATTCATCAGGGCTCTTCTTAAATGCCAGACTCTCTTGTGAAACCTTTGCTGGAGCCCTCAAACACACACATACTGTCACTGTGCAATTCCTTTTGCTCACCTAGTGATGCTTCAATGCATTTTAATTTGTGGCCACTTTTCTCATCATTCTCACCTCATTGCCATCTTCCAGTGCTATCACATTCGAGCTTTGTGGAAACATTAATAACTTGAGACCTATAATGTATGCCTGGGTTCCTCAGGTGGCACTGGTGATAAAGAATATGTCCACAATTGTAGGAGACAAAAGAGACGTGGGTTCGCTTCCTGGGTTGGGAAGATTCCCTGGAGAAGGAAATGGCAACCCAGTCCAGTATTCTTCCCTGGAAAATTCCATGGGCAGAGGAGTCTGGTGGGATACAGTCCACGGGGTCACAAAGTGTCAGACATGACTGAGCAACTGAGCATGAGCATGCACATATAATGTACGCCTATCACATAGCACACAACTTATCTTCCAAACTAGGATACTTTGGGCAACAAGAGGGGTTCAACCAATAATTGCCCCATGACAACCTGGCATTAACCAATATTGCCCCAGGCTAATGAGTTAAAGGTGATCAATTAAGGGATGCCACAAGGGTCTTGGGTTGAAGTTGGTTGAAATACTGACTTAGGGTGACATTTGTGCACAGTGTGCTTGTGTGAAGTGTCTCTATTCAAGGCAGCTACTCTCCCCTGAGCATCCAGACTTTTCTACTAGCAGAAAGAAGATATTTTCTTTCAATAGCTTATTTTATAAACAAGTAATAACTGCATTTTTCTTAACTGCCAGACACTGTAAAATTCAGACAATGTATGAGTTAAAATGCTTGGTCCTTTGTCTTCTGAGAGCTCACATTCTAGCAAGAGTCCATCTATTTACTCATTCATTCATTCACCTTAAACATTTATTAAAAGCCTGTCAGGCATCAGGTCAGGAACAACTGCCCCAGTCCTTGCCCTGATGGAATTCCCAGATTGTAATCCGGGCAACAAAGTCAGAATAGACCATTAATAAAGTTATTTATGGGACTTCCCTGGTGGTGCATTGGATTAGAAGCTGCCTGTTGATGCAAGGGACACAGATTCTATTGCTGGTCCAGGAAGATCCCACGTGCCTCAGAGCAATCAAGTCCATGAAGCACAGTTACTGAGCCCATGCTCTAGAGCCCATGAACTGTGACTGCTGAACCCTGAGTGCTGTGCAGCCCATGCTCTGCTACAGGAGATACCTGAACACTACAGTGAAGACCCAGTGCAACCAAAAATAAAAATAAAGTTATTAAGGAGCCCAGGAAGGGAGGTAGCAATCATGATTGGGTGAGTTAGTAGGACTTTACAGAAAAGAAAAAAATGAAGAGGTAAACACCATGCAAAAGAGAAGGGAAAGATAATTTGGACAGAAGAAACAACACAAGCAAAAAGTTTGAGGCAGGAAACAGCAAGGTCAGAGGTAAAAGTGGAGAGTAAGTGGGGACTGGATCACAAAGAGGCCCGGTGGCCAAGCTCAGGACTTTAGATGTGACCTGTTAGTTAACCAGAGGTCAGTGAAGCTCAGCATTAGAGTTGTGCCATGATTGTGTATGTGTTTTAGATAGATAGTTGTTTTGAGGGACAAAACTCCTCCAAGAGTTAATTTGCAGAAAATCAAGGCAATCTAACCGGCCCACCCTAAAGGAGATCAGTCCTGAGTGTTCATTGGAAGGACTGATGTTGAAGCTGAAACTCCCATACTTTGGCCACCTGATGCGAAGAGCTGACTCATTTGAAAAGACCCTGATACTGGGAAAGATTGAGGGCAGGAGGAGAAGGGGATGACAGAGGATGAGATGGTTGGATGGCATTACCAATTAAATGGACACGAGTTTGGGTAAACTCCGGGAGTTGGTATTGGACAGGGAGGCCTGGTGTGCTGCAGTCCATGGGGTCACAAAGAGTCAGACACGACTGAGCAACTGAACTGAACAGAATTGAATACAGACACTAGCCCATGATATATGTTACCCGCCCTTCCTTGCTTAGTCTTAGGTTCCTGGAGGCAGCACAGGTCCACATACCCTCCTTGTACAGTAAGTCCCCTACATACGAATGAGTTCTGTTCTGAGAGCAAGTTTGTAGGCCTAATTTGTTCGTAAGTACAACATTAGCCTA
This sequence comes from Bos grunniens, assembly GCF_055505025.1. NCBI lineage: Eukaryota > Metazoa > Chordata > Mammalia > Artiodactyla > Bovidae > Bos > Bos grunniens. The sequence goes on along the minus strand of NC_141185.1, from coordinate 51,808,012 downwards.
AGTTCCCAACTAACATGATTGGCTATATATAGTACTGTACTGTAATAGGTTTTCAGTACGTTTCACACAAATAAAGAACACATACAAAAATAAAAAAGCATTTAATCTTACAGTATAGTACCTTGAAAGTACAGTAGTACAATACAACAGCTTGTGTACAGGGGCTGCTGTCAAGTGAACAGACAAGAAAAGTTGCTGACTGGAGAAGGGAGAGGAGGTAGGATATGGTAGAGCTGAAGGGTCATCAGCAATAGGAGGCGGAGGGCAAGCTGAAATTTCACCCATGCCTGACATTGATGGCACAGGTACTATTCCTCACTGGATTCAATTCTATCTACTCGCTTGAAAAAACAATCCAGTGATATCTTAGTAGTAGTTCTTTTTTCTCATCATCGATAACACAGCAGCACTGGATTGCATTCTGAATGTCTCCTGCATCCTTCATGAATAATTCTCAAAAATTAATATTGCCTCATCAAATAAAGATAATTCCCCTGCCATTTCTAGCATTGTGGATCTCTTTAGTTCCTCAGTTACTTCTTCTTCCTCTTGTTTCTCTTTGTCCTTTCTCTGGGTCTCCGATTCCATCAGGTTTTCATTAGTATGCCTCACGTTTGCATCTTTGAACTTACTGGACCTACAGAAACTTCATTATTTTCCAAAATGCCCTCTCCCAGATGGCAGGAATGTTTCTGCAAACAAATGCCCTATTTTTCTCAAACCCCTAACGTGTGGAATCTAAAGATTCTCAGAAAGTCCCTCAAATAAGTCTTCCTGAAAGAGTGAAAAATAATCTTCATGAAATAAAGTCTTGTTAGGCCATTGTGATGCCCCAGAATTGCTGACGACTGAATTGTTACATAGACGTAAGCTCCCAAGATCAGGGACTATGCAGCCTCATGAAAACAGCATCATTATAAGACCTGACTCGATGAACTGATTCTTTTGAATCGGGTGCTGGAGAAAACTCTAGAGAGTCAATTGGACAGCAAGGAGATCAAACAAGTCAATCCTAAAGGAAATCAACCCTGAATATTCATTGGAAGGATTGATGCTGAAGTTCCAATACTTTGCCCCCCCTGATGGGAAGAGCCTAATGCTGGGAAAGATTGAAGGCAGAAGAAGCGGGTGACAGAGGATGAGATGGCTGTATGGCATCACCGACTCAGTGGACATGAGTTTAAGCAGACTCCAGGAGATAGTGAAGGACAGGAGAGCCTGGTGTGCTGCAGTTCAAGGGGTGATGATGTCTGTCTTGGCCAGAAGAGGCATGGGTGAGAGTTATCTCAAGGAGAAATAATCTACCAGCTGCCACTGGTCTTATCCACTTATTCTCACATCTTCTCAGTGGCCCCAGACTGGTCTCATTTCCTCTCTGAAGTGGCTGATTATATTGCCCAGTCTGTTTAGTCAACACAAACCAACTTTTGATCTAAGACCTAAGGCTCTGAGTTCTTAAGTCCATGGTATTTACTCAATTTTCAAGGAATATGCAAGGAATGATAACTAGGCCATTTCCCCCATGCTCCAAAATAGCCTTGATGCTTGATGCTACAACATAATAATTCTGGGCAAGGTTCTGAGACAGAGGATTCCATTTTTCTAATTTTTCACAAAGAATTAAGATCCATTAGGGACTTGAGTTAATCTGCTAGAAATGATCTAACCATCTCTCTCTACTGGGCTCTCTCCAGTCTTACCCTACTTAAAAAAAATCTTTTTAAGAATTGTGACAAGTCATGACAGAAGAGATAGCACACTGTCTTAGAAGGGGGGACTTCAGCTTCAAAAGCCTACAACTTACTTCTTTTATTGTCTATGTTCTCCTGTGTTTTCCTGTGTCCCCCTGAGGTAGTGAATTCATTCATTAAGTTATTCATTCATTCAATCACTCATTTACTTAAAAATAAATTTATTAGGGATTTCCCTCTTCCAGTTGTTAAGAATCCACCTTCTAATGCATGAGATGTGGGTTTGAACCTTGTTCAGGGAACTAAGATCCCACATGTTGTGGGGCAACTAAGCTCCCATGCCACGACTAAAAAAGCCCACACACTGCAATAAAGACTTGGCACAGCCAAAACTAATAATAATAATAAATAAATAGGTAAGCTTATTACATGCCACTTGATACTAAGCACTGACTTTTAATGCTGGGCATATTGTTGGAGACAAGACGAGGTCTTCATAGGACTTATCTCCTAGAGCTGCTGCTGCTGCTAAGTCACTTCAGTCGTGTCCAACTCTGTACGACCCCATAGACGGCAGCCCACCAGGCTCCCCCGTCCCTGGGCTTCTCCAGGCAAGAACACTGGAGTGGGTTGCCATTTCCTTCTCCAATGCATGAAAGTGAAAAGTGAAAGTTAAGTTGCTTAGTCGTGTCTGACTCTTCACGACCCCATGGACTGTAGCCTACCAGGCTCCTCTGCCCATGGGATTTTCCAGGCAAGAGTACTGGAATGGGGTTCCATCGCCTTCTTCGATCTCCTAGAGCAGGTGTCAGCAAACTACAGCCTGGAACCAGATCTATCCCACTGTCTATTTTTGTAAACACAGTTTTAACAAAACACAGACACACCAATTCAATGTACAAATTTTCTATGGAGCTGAGTATGACCTGAAAAGCCTAAAATATATCTAGCCCATTCAGGAAAAGTTTTCCAAGCATTGTCCCAGCAGATGATTGAGACAGCTAGTATACAGGTTAAAAAATATATATACACACATAAGATCAAGTATCCTTATGCTTTCAAACTGTGGTGCTGGAGAAGACTCTTGAGAGTCCTGTGGACTGCAAGGAGGTCAAACCAGTTAATCCTAAAGGAAACCAACCCTGAATATTCACTGGAAGGAGTGATGCTGAAGCTGAAGCTCTAATACTTTGGCCACCTGATGCAAAGAGCTGACTCACTGGAAAAGATCCTAATGCTGGGAAAGATTGAAGGCAAAAGGAGAAGAGGGCAGCAGAGCATGAAAATGGTTAGATTGCATCACTGACTCAAAGGACATAAATTTGAGCAAGTTCTGGGAGACAGTGGAGGGCAGAGGAGCCTGGCATGCTGCAGTCCATGGGGTCGCAAAGAGTCTGACATGACTTAAGGACTGAACAACAACAAAAAGTGTACACATGTCAAAACTACAGTGAGGTATTGACCTCACACCAGTCAGAATGGCCATCATCAAAAAATCTGCAAACAATAAATGCTGGAGGGGGTGTGGAATAAAGAGAACCTCTGACACTGTTGGTGGGAATGTAAACTGGTACAGTCACTGTACAGAACAGTATGGAGTTTCCTTAGAAAACGAAAACTAAAAACAATCATATGACCTAGTAATCCCATTACTGGGCATATATCCTGAAAAAACTGTAGTTCAAAAGGACACACATACCCCCGTGTTCAATACATCAAAATTATATTGCATTGGATGTATTTCCTTTTTCTGACCTTCATCATGGTAGACTCTGAAAGATGGGAAGAACCAAGAAAACAATTCTCCACAATTCTTGGGCTATCATTGCCTCCTTTTGCACAGCTTCCATTTATAGTGTTTCTTCTTGTTTCCATATCATTAGATTAATTGCACAGGATGGAAAATACTAGAAAGAAGCTGTAGGTGGACCACAGGTCCAACATGTCCATGATAAAATGATTCAGAAGTGGATGACGTGTCACCCCAGTTCCTCTACCCGGTATCGACATGACTTAAAATATGAGAAACTTTTGGGACTTCCCTGATGGTCCAATGGCTAAGACTCTGTGCTCCCAATGCAGAGGGCCTGGGTTCAATCCCTGGTCAGGGAACTAGATCCCATATGAGTTTGCATGTCGCAACTAAAGATCCTGAGTACCATGACTAAGACCCATTGCAGTCAAATAAATAATAAATAAAAATAAATATTAAAAAAAGATTTAAGACACTTTTAGTGTGCTTTCATGAAGAAAAGATGGATTTGGGTGTCATGTAGATGTTTTCCAGGCTGATAAGCCATTTACCTTCTGCGAGTCACAATTTTCTAATCTAGAAAATGCAGGTAATAATGCCAACTTTGAGGGTATTTTTGATAAAGAATGAACTGGCATAATGCATGTGAAAGTGACTGGCTGGATTCCGGGTGCTTCCTGCCTATGATTTTCCCAGTTTCACGCTTCTTCCTGTCTTCATCCACCAGGGGCACAGCACAGTTTGTGTTGATTCATGACCTAACTCTGGCTCCTTCTGATCTTTGATCAGTCTGTCTCACATCCCCAGAGGCAGCACTGCCTGCCTTCAGTGTAAGAGGAGTGTTGACATGAGAGATGAGCAGCGCCAGCTCACACATCTTGCTGATACCCGGGAGGAGGCAATGGATTAGCCTCTGAGTGCAAACATTTCACTTCTTCCTCTAGAGGCTTCTCTGCTTGGGCCCACCCAGCCTGATCCTAGACAATGCCAAAATCGCTCCCCAATCTAGGGAAGTTGGAAGAAAAAAAAACTTTTAAAATCGATGAATTATTTAACATGATTCAGGCCTCAATGGATTCAGAACCAGTAGCCTCAGCATCTTTTAGGAGTTTGTTAGGAGTGCGGAATCTAGGACTTCCCTGCTGGTCCAATGACTGGGGATCCACCTGCCAATGCAGGAACACGGGTTCAATCTCTGGTCTGGGAAGATCCCACATGCCCTGGAGCAACTAAGCCCCTGCGTCACAACGAGTGAAGCCCTTGCACCCTAGAGCCCCTGCTCTGCAACAAAAGGAGCCACTGCAATGAGAAACGTGTGCACTGCAGTGGGAGAGTGGCCCCTTCTCGCCACAACTACAAAAAGTCCACACACAGCAACAAAGACCCAGGGCAGCCAAAAATAAAAATAAATAAATCTCAGGTCACACTCCTGACCCACTGACTCAGAATCTTCACGTTCACAGGATCCTCACATGATCTATACGCACATTAAAGTTTGAAGCCCACTGGGACAGACCAGGGTTTCTTTATTGAGAATTTATACAGATGTCTCAACCACATCCCCAGAGAGTGTTTCCTTTGGTCTGGAACTTTTTACAAGCTTTGTGGATGATTTTCATCTGCAGCCAGGGTCAAGGACTGCTGGTTTACAAACTGCTCATCTAGGTTGACACTCCCTGAAAGCTCAGCAGTGTTAACCGTCAGACCTCAAACCCCAGAGTGAATGTCTAATACAGTAGGGATTAGATAGGCAGTCTCCAAAGGTCCAGTCTACGTTCATTAATCCCTATCCCATTGTTCTTTCCTGGGCAGATGGATAAGGATATAATTTCACTTTTACTTGTTATTGCCTGTTAGAATTCACAATCCCAACTCATTCAGTCTACCCAAATCAAATTCAAAAGAAGCTATCCTGCAATACTTGTTTTCAAGTTTATAGTGAGCACAGATGATTTCATGAAATATCTTCAACATATCTTTCCCTCTGAACAAATGTTGATGCCTTCCTCCAACAATGCTCTCCTTTCTTTCTCTCATATCTAACTTTCTCTGCTGGTTTAACTTTTAGAGTCAATCTATCTTCTAAGCCCTAAACCAAAGATAAACTTTCTTTATAACTTTTTTCTAGGATTCCTCTAAGAATGGACTTATCCTTCCTCCTAATATCCTTATTGGATGATATGAAACTCTCTGAAGGAGAGTAACAGAAATGATGCTCCAAAAATAATCCAAGCACACCATCTCTACATTCTCCAACTTACTTGCAGCTAGCTTGGAGCTGTGTGAATGGTTCATGCCAAAAGACGTGAGAATAAGTTTTCTGTGCCACTTCTTGGCTGAGGCATTTAAGAGGCAGCATGCTAGCTCCATTTCTTTCTTTCTTTAAGTAGGAAACTTGGGAGTCACGTGTTTCTACGATAGTGTCACCAAGTAAAAAGAGCCTAGATCTCTGTGCCATCAGATAGTGGACAGCTCCCAGCCATCGAAATTGAATATAAAAGTATTGTGCTAAGCCACTAAGATTGGGATAGAGAGTTGTGGGTAGCAGCATCTGGCATTGCTTAACCTAGCAAGAGGTCCATGACATTAATGCATATCAAACTTCAATGTGAATATGAGTCACGTAAGGATCTTGCTAAAATATTAAAATGCAGTAGATATAGGGAGGGACTTGAGATTCTGTCCTCCTTATAAGTTTCGGATGCTATTGATGATGCTGGCCCTTAGACAACAATTTAGTAGCAAGACTCTAAAACATTCTCCATTGCTCTATAATACTTGAACATATTCTTTCTCTCTCCAGCTAGACCATAAGCTCTTGCTGGCATATATTAACATCCGTGCCACAAATATACTCAAGAAAGTTGAGAACATCAGCAAAAGTTATGGAGCACAGCCCTCTGAAAATTCTTTCCTCCATAAAAGCAATAAGAAAACTTGCAAAAAAAAAAAAAAAAAAAAGACTTATCCAAAACTGGAATTAATCAAAGACTTGAAGAAATCTGGGGAACATGTATGCCCTCCCCACAAATAGCAGAATGGTACTAAGAACAGGGAGCTTTGTAACCTTGTAATTTGTCCTAGTCCCTTTGTCTACTCTCCAGCTATTTGTTAGCTCTGAAAGATAACTGATCAATTTCAAATGAAAATCAATAGCCTATAAGCCATTGAGGGGAACAAAAGAGTCTGTAGCTCTTTAAAAGCCTCATTCTCAGAGTACTATAATTATGACCTATATAGTATATGCACTATGCAAGTTTAGTATCACTTATAAAGATGTCTGAATTTGGCAATACGAAGTTCATGATCTGAACCACAGTCAGTTCCCGGTGTTGTTTTTGCTGACGGTATAGAGCTTCTCCATCTTTGGCTGCAAAGAATATAATCAATCTGATTTTGGTGTTGACCATCTGGTGATAACCATGTGTAGAGTCTTCTCTTGTGTTGTTGGAAGAGGGTGTTTGCTATGACCAGTGCATTCTCTTGAGAGAACTCTATTAGTCTGTGCCCTGCTTCATTCTGTACTCCAAGGCCAAATTTGCCTGTTACTCCAGGTGTTTCTTGATTTCCTACTTTTGTATTCCTGTCCCCTATAATGAAAAGGACATCTGTTTTGGGTGTTAGTTCTAAAAGGTTTTGTAGATCTTCATAGAACCGTTCAACTTCAGCTTCTCCAGCATTACTGGTTGGGGCATAGACTTGGATTACTGTGATATTGAATGGTTTGGCTTGGAAACGAACAGAGATCATTCTGTCATTTTTGAGACTGCATTCAAGTACTGCATTTCGGACTCTTTCGTTGACCATGATGGCTACGCCATTTCTTCTGAGGGATTCCTGCCCGCAGTAGTAGATATAATGGTCATCTGAGTTAAATTTACCCATTCCAGTCCATTTTAGCTCACTGATTCCTAGAATGTCGACATTTCCTTTTGCCATCTCCTGTTTGACCACTTCCAATTTGTCTTGATTCATGGATCTAACATTCCAGGTTCCTATGCAATATTGCTTTTTACAGAATCAGACCTTGCTTCTATCACCAGTCACATCCACAACTGGGTATTGTTTTTGCTTTGGCTCCATCCCTTCATTCTTTCTGGAGTTATTTCTCCACTGATCTCCAGTAGCATAATGGGCACCTACCGACCTGGGGAGTTCCTCTTTCAATATTCTATCATTTTGCCTTTTCATACTGTTCATGGGGTTCTCAAGGCAGGAATATTGAAGTGGTTTGCCATTCCCTTCTCCAGTGGACCACATTCTGTCAGACCTCTCCACCATGACCCGCCCGTCTTGGGTGGCCCCACACGGCATAGCTTAGTTTCATTGAGTTAGAAAAGGCTGTGGTCCTTGTGATCAAATTGACTAGTTTCCTGTGATTATGGTTTCAGTGTGTGTGCCTTCTGATGCCCTCTCGCAACACCTACCATCTTAGTTGGGTTTCTCTTACCTTGGACGTGGGGTATTTCTCCACAGCTGTTCCAGCAAAGCGCAGCCACTGCTCCTTATCTTGGACAAGGGGTATCTCCTCACAGCCGCCCCTTCTGACCTTGAACATGGAGTAGCTCCTTTCGGCCCTCCCGCGCCCACGCAGCTGCTGCTCCTCGGGCATGGGGTAGCTCCTTTCAGACTTAAACTGAAGAAAGTAGGGAAAACCACTAGACCATTCAGGTATGACTATATCAAATCCCTTGTGATTATACAGTGGAAGTGAGAAATAGATTTAAGGGACTAGACCTGATAGATAGAGTGCCTGGTGAACTATGGACAGAGGATCCTGACATTGTACAGGAGACAGGGATCAAGACCATCCCCATGGAAAAGAAATGCAAAAAAAGCAAAATGGCTATCTGGGGAGGCCTTACAAATAACTGTGAAAAGAAGAGAAGTGAAAAGCAAAGGAGAAAAGGAAAGATAAAAGCATCTGAATGCAGAGTTCCAAAGAATAGCAAGAAGAGATAAGAAAGCCTTCCTCAGTGATCAATGCAAAGAAATAGAGGAAAACAACAGAATGGGAAAGACTAGAGATCTCCTCAAGAAAATTAGAGATACCAAGGGAACATTTCATGCAAAGATGGGCTTGATAAAGGACAAAAATGGTATGGACCTAATAGAAGTAGAAGATGTTAAGAAGAGGTGGCAAGAATACACAGAAGAACTGTACAAAAAGATCTTCATGACCAAGATAATCATGATGGTGTGATCACTGACCTAGAGCCAGACATTCTGGAATGTGAAGTCAAGTGGGTCTTAGGAAGCATAACTATGAACAAAGCTAGTGGATGTGATGGAATTCCAGTTGAGCTATTTCAAATCCTGAAAGATGATGCTGTGAAAGTGCTGCACTCAATATGCCAGCAAATTTGGAAAAGTCAGCAGTGGCCACAGGACTGGAAAAGGTCCATTTTCAATCCAATCCCAAAGAAAGGCAATGCCAAAGAATGCTCAAACTACCACACAATTGCACTCATCTCACATGCTAGTAAAGTAATACTCAAAATTCTCAAGCCAGGCTTCAGCAATACATGAACCGTGAAATTCCAGATATTCACGCTGGTTTTAGAAAGGCAGAGGAACCAGAGATGAAATTGCCAACATCCGCTGGATCATCGAAAAAGCAAGAAAGTTCCAGAAAAACATCTATTTCTGCTTTCTTGACTATGCCAAAGCCTTTGACTGTGTGGACCACACCAAACTGTGGGAAATTCTTCAAGAGATGGGAATACCAGACCACGGGACCTGCCTGTTGAGTAACCTATATGCAGGTCAGGAAGCAACAGTTAGAACTGGACATGGAACAACAGACTGGTTCCAAATAGGAAAAGGAGTACATCAAGGCTGTATATTGTCACCCTGCTTATTTAACTTATATGCAGAGTACATCATGAGAAATGCTGGGTTGGAAGCACAAGCTGGAATCAAGATTGCTTGGAGAAATATCAATAACCTCAGATATGCAGATGACACCACCCTTATGGCAGAAAGTGAAGAGGAACTCAAAAGTCTCTTGATGAAAGTGAAAGAGAAGAGTGAAAAGTTGGCTTAAAGCTCAACATTCAGAAAACGAAGATCATGGCATGTGGTCCCATCACTTCATGGCAAATAGATGGGGAAACAGTGGAAACAGTGTCAGACTTTATCTTTTGGGGCTCCAAAATCACTGCAGATGGTGATTGCAGCCATGAAATTGAAAGATGCTTACTCCTTGGAAGGGAAGTTATGACCAACCTAGATAGCATATTCAAAAGCAGAGACATTACTTTGCAAACAATGGTCTGTCTAGTCAAGGCTATGGTTTTTCCAGTGGTCATGTATGCATGTGAGAGTTGGACTGTGAAGAAAGCTGAGCACCGAAGAATTGATGCTTTTGAACTGTGGTGTTGGAGAAGACTCTTGAGAGCCCCTTGGACTGCAAGGAGATCCAACCAGTCCATTCTGAAGGAGATCAGCCCTGGGATTTCTTTGGAAGGAATGATGCTACAGCTGAAACTCCAGTACTTTGGCCACCTCATGCGAAGAGTTGAGTCATTGGAAAAGACTCTGATGCTGGGAGGGATTAGGAGCAGGAGGAAAAGGAGACGACAGAGGATGAGATGGCTGGATGGCATCACCAACTCGATGAACATGAGTATGAGTGAACTCCAGGAGTTGGTGGTGGACAGGGAGGCCTGGAGTGCTGCGATTCATGGGGTCGCAGAGTCGGAGACGACTGAGCGACTGAACTGAACTGAACTGATGGGACTGGATGCCATAGTTTTCTGAATGTTGAGTTTTAAGCCAACTTTTTCTCACTCCTCTTTTACTTTCATCTCAAGGCTCTTTAGTTCTTCTTCATTTCTTGCCAGAAGAATGGTTTCATCTGCGTATCTGAGGTTATTGATATTTCTCCCAGCAATCTTGATTCCAGCTTGTGCTTCTTCCAGCCCAGCGTTTCTCATGATGTACTCTGCATAGAAGTTAAATAAACAGGGTGACAATATATAGCCTTGAGGTACTCCTTTTCCTATTTGGAACCAGTCTATTGTTCCATGTCCAGTTCTAACTGTTGCTTCTTGACCTACATACAGATTTCTTAGGAGGCAGGTCAGGTGGTCTGGTATTCCCATCTCTTTCAGAATTTCCCACAGTTTGGTGTGATCCACACAGTCAAAGGCTTTGGCATAGTCAATAAAGCAGAAATAGATGTTTTTCTGGAACTCTCTTGCTTTTTCCATGATCCAGCGGATGTTGGCAATTTGATCTCTGATTCCTCTGCCTTTTCTAAAACCAGCTTGAACATCTGGAAGTTCATGGTTCATGTATTGCTGAAGCCTGGCTTGGAGAATTTTGAGCATTACTTTACTAGCATGTGAGATGAGTGCAATTGTATGGTAGTTTGAGCATTCTTTGGCATTGCCTTTCTTTGGGATTGGAATGAAAACTGACATTTTCCAAACCTGTGGCCACTGCTGAGTTTTCCAAATTTGCTGGCACATTGAGTGTAGCACTTTCACAGCATCATCTTTTAGGATTTGAAACACCTTAGCTGGAATTTCATCACCTCCACTAGCTTTGTTTGTAGTGATGCTTCCTCAGGCCCACTTGACTTCGCATTCTATGATGTCTGGCTCTAGGTGAGTAATCACACCCTCATGGTCATCTGGGTCATGAAGATTTTTTTTGTATAGTTTTTCTGTGTATTCCTGCCCCCTTTTCTTAATATCTTCTGCCTCTGTTAGATCCATATCATTTCTATCCTTTATTGTGCCATTGTTGCATGAAATGTCCCCATGGTATCTCTAATTTTTTGAAAAGATCTCTAGTCTTTCCCATTCTATTTCTTTGCATTGATCTCTGAGGAAAGCTTTCTTATCTCTCCTTGCTATTCTTTGGGACTCTGCATTCAAATGGGTATATCTTTCCTTTCCTCCTTTGCCTTTAGCATCTCTTCTTTTCTCAGCTATTTGTAAGGCCTCCTTAGACAATCATTTTGCCTTTTTGCATTTCTCTTTCTTGGGTATGGTCTTGATCCCTGTCTCCTGTACAATGTAAGGAACCTCCTTCCATAGTTATTCAGGCATTCTGTTTATCAGATCTAATCCCTTGAATATACTTGTCACTTCCACTGTATAATCATAAGGGATTTGATTTAGATCACACCTGAATGGTGCAGTGGTTTTCTCTACTTTCTTCACTTTACGTCTGAACTTGGCAATAAGGGGTTCATGATCTGAACCACAGTCAGCTCCCGGTCTTGTTTTTGCTGACTTTGGCTGCAAAGAATATAATCAATCTGATTTTGGTGTTGACCATCTGGTGATGTCCATGTGTAGAGTCTTCTCTTATGTTGTTGGAAGAGGGTGTTTGCTATGACCACTGTGTTCTCTTGGCAAAACTCTGTTAGCCTTGACTTGCTTTGTTTTGTACTCCAAGGCCAAATTTGCCTGTTATTCCAGTTATCTCTTGAATTCCTTCTTTTGCATTCCTCTCCACTATGATGAAAAGGACATCTTTTTTGGGTGTTAGTTCTAGACAGTTTTGTAGATCTTCATAGAACCATTCAACTTCAGCTTCTTCAGCATTATTGATTGGGGCATAGACTTGGATTACTGTGATAGTGAATGGTTTGCCTTGGAAACGAACAGAGATCATTCTGTCCTTTTTTGAAATTGCACCCAAATACTGCATTTCAGACTCTTTTGTTGGCTATGATGGCTACTCCATTTCTTCTAAGGGATTCTTGCCCACAGTAGTAGATATAATGGCCATCTGAGTTAAATTCACCCATTCCAGTCCATTTTAGTTCATTGATTGAAATACTGCTTAGTCATGCCAAAACATGGATGAGCCTTGAAAAGAAGCCAGACCTGATAGAGCACATATTGCATAATTCAATTTAGGTGAGATGTCTAGTATAGAGAAATCCAGAGGCAGAAATTAGATTAGAAGTTTCCCAGGACTGGAAGAGAGGAGACTTGATAGTGACTACCAGTGGATGTGGGATTTGTTTCTGGGACGATGAATATATTCTGGATTTAGAATGGTGGTCATTGAGCTGTCTTGTGAAGGTGCTGAAAATGATTGAATTGTATATTTTGAAAGGAAAAGACATAGTATGTTAGTTTTATTTCTATAAAAGTATAAAAAGGAATAAAATAGAAATGGTTGAGTCGAAAATTATAATAACTGAAAGACGTGAAAATAAAGTATAAACAAAAAGAAATTCAAATAGGAAGGCATGAGGAAAGAAGAATAGAGGGCAGTAAAAATACTTTGTATTTTATTAGAAACACTGCTTCACATGCAGAAGTTTCCTGAATAAGTCTTCTTTTTCAGACTTTTCATATGCTATTTCCTCTCCCAGTACATTCTTTCTACTCATCTTCCAGGGAAAGCTTAACTCGTGAAGCTCAAATTTTGACTCCAGTAGACAGCATTCCTATCTTCCCTCGGCTGTTAGTCTCTCAGTTTTCTGCATAGCCATAGCTTTTATTATCAATTCTATGAAAGTGGCTCTGTATTTTCAATTTTTATATATTAATCAAGGCATAAACTACCTGGTAGCCCAGACAGTAAGGAATCCTCTTGCCAAGGCAGAAGACACAAGTTCAGTCCCTGGGTTGGGAAGATCCCCTGGAGAATGAAATGGCTACTCACTCCACTATTCTTTCCTGCAGAATTCCATGGACAGAGGAGGCTGGTGTGCTACAGTCCATAGAATCACAAATAGTTGGACACAATTGAGCAACTAACACTAATACTCTACATCAGTAAAGTACAAAAATGTTAAGAATAGAGCTCAATTAATTTTTATGTATGCAAAAGTCATGTGACTACACCCAGTTAAGATACAGAAGATTTTAAGCCTCCCAAAAGTCTTCTTGTGCCCTCCAAGCTAGATAATCAAAAGTGAAGTGAATGTAAAAGTCACTCAGTTGTGCCTGACTCTTTGCAACCCCATGGACTACTATATATAGTCCATCCAATTCTCCAGGCCAGAATACTGGAGTGGGTAGCCTTTCCCTTCTCCAGGGGATCTTTGCAACCCAGGGATCGAACCCAGGTCTCCCACAGTGCAGGGATATTCTTTACTAGCTAAGCCACAAGGGAAGCCCAAGTATACTGGAGTAGGTAGCCTATTCCCTCTCCAGCACATCTTCCAGACCCAGGAATCTAACTGGGGTCTCCTGCATTGCAGGTGGATTCTTTACCAACTGAGCTATCAGAGATAAAGATAATCACTATTCTGACCTCTCCCTGAATACATCAGTTATGTCTGTTTTTGAACTTCATATTCTTGAAATCAAATCATGAAATCTGAGTTCTAGCCTGTCTGGATTTCCCATTCAACATCAGTTTGTGAAATTCATCCATGTACTTGTATGTAGTGCCAGGTGCTATTTTTCATTGATGTATAGTATTCCAATAAAGATACTGGAATGTGTTTATCCATTCAAATGTTGGTGGCTATATATGTGTGTTTCCACTAGGGGGCTGTCATGAATAAAGTTTCCTGGACACTTCCTACATACTCCTTTTAGTAAACGCAAGCACTTATTTCTGTTGGGTATAAACACAGGAGTGGAAGTGTCGGGTTATTGCAGATAACTCTGTTTAGCTTTGGTAGACAGAAACAGTTTTCCAAATTGCTTGGTCTGTACTATAAAATCCAGAACAATGTGTGAAAGCATGGTTGTTGTCATTGTTCAGTCACTCAGTCACGTGTGACTCTTTGTGACCCCATGGACTGTAGCACGCCAGGTTTCCCTGTCCTTCATTATCTCCTGGAGCTTGCTCAAGCTCATGTCCATTGATTTGGTGTGATGCTATCCAACCATCTTGTCCTCTGTTATCCCCTTATCCTCCTGTCTTCAGTTTTTCCCATCATCAGGGTCTTTTCTAATGAGTCAGCTCTTCCATCAGGTGGCCAAATTACTGGAGCTTCAGCTTCAGCATCAGTCCCTCCGATGAATACTCAGGATTGATTTCCTTTAGTATTGACTGGCTTGATCTCCTTGCAGTCCAAGGGACTCTCAAGAATCTTCTCCAACACCGCAGTTCAAAAGCATCAGTTCTTCAGCACTCAGCCTTCTTTATGGTCCAACTCTCACATCCATTCATGACTACTGGAAAAACCATAGCTTTGAGAGCATGGTGCTATGTTTTCATTGCCAGTCTACATAACTTTCTCCTCCCTAAACTATTAGCATCCTGAGGGCACAGACTGTATTCTGTCACCTCTAAGTACTCAGTACACTGTCTGGCATGGAAGAAATAGGAAATAATTCTTGCACAGCCCTATTCTAGAGACCAGCTACCCTTTTCTGCAAAGGGTGAGGTAGTAAATGTTTTAGGCTTCATACAGTCTCTGTCACACTCCTTAACTCTGCCATTTAGCAGTACAGCAGCCATAAATAATATATACATCAATAAATGTAGCTGTGCTCTAATAAAACTTTATTTATAAAAACAGGGGGTGTGTCAGATTTGACCAGAGGTAATTCACCTACCCCTGTACTATACAACCTTCAGTCCTAGCCTCATCATTTCTCTGACCTCATCTCCTACCAACATCTCCCTTGCTCACACCAGTCCAGCCACAAAGACCCTCAGAACACTCCCATCCCAGAGTCTCCTCATCTCCAGATCCTCTGCATCTTTCTTCTTATTTCCTCAGAGTGACAACCTCACCTCCTTCAACTCACCAAATGTGCATAATTTCAATGCTTTCTCATCTTCTTTCCTTGGTTTATTTTCCTCCATAGCACTTACTGCCATCTAACATATTATGTATCTTACTTCCTATGTCATGTTCCAACTCACTATCATCACTCTTCCTGATCCCACACACTTATACATTAGAGAAGAGATTTCTGACATTTTTCCTTCACTGCTGCATCCCCAGAGCCTGAAACAAAGCCTAGTAGGTAGCAGAAGCATCATATGTATTTGTTGAATGCTTGCAGACACACATGGCTTCTGAACCGGGGCCCATGGTTAGGAAGTCTACTGTTTCGATGCTCTCTCTAATCCTCATGACTGCTGTGGGCCCCAGCAATGCCCTATAGTCATGAAGCTTGAGCATCCAGATAGCAGGAACACAGGGACTGAGAAATGGTCCACACCACAGAGCACAGGCTCAGCAGAGGAGGGGAGGCAATGAGGCACAGTGGGCCACCAAAGTTACATGCAGATTCACATGGGTTATTATGCAATATTATTGTGGTGTTGCTGTTGTTCAGTTGCTAAGTCATGCCCAGCTCTTTTCAACCCCATGGACTATAGCCCATCAGGCTCCTCTGTCCATGGATTTTCCAGGCAAGAATACTGGAATGGGTTGCCATTTCCTTCTCCAGGGATCTTCCCAACCCAGGAATCAAACCTGCATCCCCTGCCTTGGCAGGCAGATTCTTTACCACTGAGCCAACAGGGAAGCCCATATTAGATATAGATAATTACACAGTATCACCAAATTATAAAAATTAGAAGTAGAAAACAGTAATGATGCTAATGAAAACCCTATTTTCATTTGAGATCTTCTTTCCAAATAGGTCAGAGTGTTTTAGTCTGTTTCCCCAAAGTCATTCTCCAAGGGGGAAAAGGTTGATGGGTAAGTTGAAACCCCATTTAGTAGAACGGCAAACTGAGCTATAGAATTAATTGATTGAGCAAAGTCTGGACTACAACTCCAGTCAATCATTCCTTCCACCTTGCCCCTGGGCTGTTCTGGCCCTGCATATACCTTCCGGGGAAAATTCATTGTTCTAACTGTCAAGGACTTCGGAGAAGAAAGCGTCCAGACTCTGAAAACCACTGCATGATATGTATTTTAATTATTCTCTAGAGAATAAGCAATCTGTTGAGAAAGTTCTTAGCTCTTCATGAGATCTTTTCATCATTCCTCAAAAGCTTTAAAAACCCAATGATTACCCATGAAAAGAAATTCACAGACAATGCCAGCCTCCCTTCTACCCACAGTTTTGGCCAGGTAACCTCAGGCAGTATTTCTTATCTGTCCCATTCAGGGCAGAAGAGCTAGAAAAGCTTTTTGAAATAAAAGATGGAAATAACATTTATAGTACAGGTATAAAGTGCCAGCTTTATGCTAAACATTTACATCTCTTGTTCTAGCATTGTTCAGAAAGCATTGTGGTCCTTGTTTATGGAAATTAGGGAACTTTAGGTGTTAGGTCCAAAAATTTGTCCAATAACACACACAACTGGATGGTGGCTGAGAAGGGAATCAAACCAAAGTCTTTTTTTATTCTAAAACACCAGAATTGCCATGTATTCATGGCTGTGAGTGGAAATGATTCCCAGGCAAGCCACTTAGGAAAAGATATCCCTAATTCCAAAACCACTACATAACAGGATAATTGTGTAAATAATAGTGATATTAATCATTAGCATCATCTTTATAAATTGATTTTTTAACAGTTTCACTGGGGACTTTCCTGGTGGCTAAGCAGTAAAGAATCTGTCTGCAATGCTGGAGACACAGGAGACACTGGTTCGAGCCCTGGCTAGGGATGAGCCCCTGAAGAAGAATATGGCAACCCACTCCAGTATTTTTACCTGGGGAATCCCACAGACAGAGGAGCCTGGCCAGCTACAGTCATAGAGTTTCAGAGAGTCAGACATGACTGAAGCAACTGAACACAGCAACAGTTCCAGTGAGTACAATTCATGTGGCAAAAGTTCACTCACTTAAAGTGTGCAAAGTGGTAGGTTTTAGCACATTCATGGAGTTTTGCAATCATGACCAAGATCTAAGTTTAGAACATTTTCACCACTCAAAGGAAACCCTGAACCCCTTAGTACTCACTCCTTATTCCTCCCACAACCTCCAGCCCTAGGCAAACACAAATCCACTGTCTGTCTTTATGGATTTGCTTGTTCTAATCATATAAATGGAATCATGTAATATGTAGTCTTCAGTGACTGGCTTCTTTGACTTAACATAATATTTTCAAGGTTCAACTACATTATAGAGTGCATCATAATTTCATTCCTGCTAATTGCCAAAAATATTCCCTTGTTCAGATATATCACATTTTGTTTATCTATTCATCACGAAATGGACATTCGGGTTGCTTGCACTTTTGGCCATTGTGAATAATGCTGCTATAATGCTGCTATGGGTTTTTTGTGTGAACATATGTTTTATTTCTCTTAAAACCCTTGGCATGGAACTTTTGGATCATATGATAACTCTGTGCTTCACTTTCCAAGAAACCGACACATTGTTTTCCAAAGGGGTTGCACCATTTTCCATTTCCACCAGCAGTGTTCGAAGGTTCCAATTTCTCCTCATCCTCACCAACGCCTGTTACTGTCTTTTTGATTATAGCCATCTTAAAGGAGATGAAATAGGATCTCACTGAGTTTTTGATTTGCATTTTCCCTAGTGACTAATGATGGTAATATCTTTAGATGTGTTTATTGGCCATTTGTACAATCTTCTTTTTAGAAATGCCTATTCAGACCTCTTTCCCATGTTTAATCAGGTTACCTTTTATTACTGAATTGTAAGATATATATTTTTCCTCTACATAAGCTTCTTATCAGATATTTGGTTTGGAAATACTTTATCCCATTCTATGGATTGTGTTTTTACTCTTGACAGACTCATCTAATGTACAAAAGTTTTTAATTTTGATAAAAGTCTAATGTATCTATTTTTTCTTCTGTTGCTTATACTTTTGCTATTGTATCTAAGAAACCACTGCCTAACCCTACTAAGATTTACTGTATGTTTTCTTCTAATAGAGTATAGTTTTGGCTCTTACATTTGTTTTTGTATTTTGCGTAATTTTTGCATATCACATCAGGTACAGGTCCAAGTCCATCCTTTTGCATGTGGATATTAGTTGTCTCAGCACCATTTGCTGAAAAAAATGAATCCTTCCTCTATTGAATTGCCTTGGCAGCCCTTTAAAAAAAAAATCAATGGCCACAGATGTATGGGTTTATTTCTAGACTATCAATTATATTCCATTGATCTTTATGTCACTATCACACTGCTTTGAGTTCTGTCATAAGTTCTGAAATCAGGAAGTGTGACTCCTCCAGCTTTGTTATTTTTCTACATTACTTTGGCTATTCTGAGGCCCTTGCAATTCTATATGAATTTTAAGACCAGCTTGTCAGTTTCTGCAAAAAGAGTCAATTGATATTGTAATAGAGATTGAGTTAAATTTGTAGATCAATTTCGAGAAAAATGCCATCCTAAGAATGTTAAATCTTCTGATCCATGAGCATAGGATGTTTCTCCATTTATTTACATTTTCTTTAATTCCTTTTCAACAATGTCTTGCAGTTGTCAGTCTTCCACTTCTTTTGTTAGATTTATTCTTAAATATTTTATTCTTTTTGATGCTATTGTAAGTGGAATTGTTTTCTTAATTTTATTTTTGGATCGTTCATGGTTAGTCTATAGAAATGCAATTGATTTTTTTTAGTATATTGATCTTGATCCTGCAACCTTGCTGAATTTATTTATGAGATCTTGTACTTTGATATTGATTTTTGTTTAAAAATTACTTTAACATTCTTCATTTCATTTGAAGTTGGAGCTGTAGAGGAAAGCATACATCAGCCACCTAGGGCTTTTATATTTCAAACAAAGAATCTGAAGCCTACAGAAGGGAAGTAACTGATCCAAAGACACACAGCAATAGAACAGAGACTTATAGTCCATCTTAGGGGACTTCCCTGGGGGTCCAGTGGTTAAGAATCCACCTGCCAATGCTGGGGACACTGGTTTGATCCCTGGTCCAGGAAGATTCCACACGCTGCAGGGCAACTGAGCCATATGCCACAACTACTGAAGCCCACAAGCCTAGAGCCCGTCCTCCACAAGAAAAGAAGCCACTGCAATGAGAAGTCTGCACACCACAACGAAGAGTAGCCTCCACTCACCGCAACTAGAGAAAGCCCTCAAGCAACAATGAAGACCCAGTAAGCAAAAGCAAATAATGTTTTTTAAGTCCGTCTTAGAGACAAGAGTTGAAGCTATGGAATCTGATGAGCCCATCCACAGAGGAAAGTCTAAAGACAAAGCCTGGGAGCAAAGAAAAGAAAGAAGAGATTCAAACAATAGAGAAGGAGAAATAACACCACAGAAACAAGAAGTGAACCAGAAAAAGAAAAAAATCATTATAAGGGGGAGAGTAGGGACAATAAGACTTGAGAGCAAAGAAGCTGAGCTTATGGTGTTACCCTGAGCACCTTGTCACTTACCTCTCAGAGAATCCAAATCTTTAACTACAAATAAGAGGTATACTGTGCGCTTTAAAAGGAGGTTGTGAGGAAGTCGTATTTGTGAAAACATTATGTGTAGAGCAAAAGGCTCAACAAATTTGGATCATTATCATTTGAATGATTATCATTAACCAAGATTTTGCCAGTGGAGAAAAAGAACTGAATGCAAATAATATATTTGTGAGCTTCCCAGTGGTAAAGAATCCACCTGCCATTTCAAGAGAAGCAAGAGACGCAGGTTTGATTCCTGAGTAGGGAAGATTCCTTGGAGAAGGAAATGGAAAACCACTCCAGTATTCTTGCCTGGGAAATCCCATGGACAGAGGAGCCTGGCGGGCTAAAGCCCAGGGGGTCACAGAGCCGGACACGACTTACTGATTAAACCACCACTCTCTAAAGCAAGTTCATATTGGCACACACCCAGGGTGGCACACTGTTACTCCCTGAGGAGGCCCCTTGGAGTTATGCCATGCAGGCTGCTGCTGCTAAGTCGCATCAGTTGTGTCCAACTCTGTGCGACCCCATAGACAGCAGCCCACCAGGCTCCCCCATCCCTGGGATTCTCCAGGCAAGAACAGTGGAGTGGGTTGCTATTTCCTGCTCCAATGCATGAAAGTGAAAACTGAAAGTGAAGTCATTCAGTCGTGTCTGACTCTTCACGACCCCATGGACTGTAGCCTACCAGGCCCCTCCGTCCATGGGATTTTCCAGGAAAGAGTACTGGAGCGGGTTGCCATGTCCTTCTCCAAACACTCCCAAGAGTCTTCTCCAACACTACAGTTCAACAGCATCAAGTCTTCAGCACTCAGCTTTCTTTATAGTCCAACTCTCACATCCATACATGACTACTGGAA
Organism: Bos grunniens; assembly: GCF_055505025.1. NCBI lineage: Eukaryota > Metazoa > Chordata > Mammalia > Artiodactyla > Bovidae > Bos > Bos grunniens. The sequence continues at coordinate 51,787,472 of NC_141185.1, read as the reverse complement.
AAACCATAGCTTTGACTAGACAGAACTTTGTTGGCAAAGTAATGTCTCTGCTTTTTAATATGCTTTCTAGGTTGGTCATAGCTTTTCTTCCAAGGAGCCCTAGTTAATAACAAGCCTGAGGCTTCTTCCTCATTTTCTTAACTTATTCCATAAATGAGGACCAGCAGCCTGGGGAGAAGCTCCTTCCAGCAGAAGCACCAGGCATTTGGAAACGGGAGGCTCTATTAGCAACTCTGACCTTGAGCAAGTCCTGTACATTGCTAAAATTCCAGATGAAAATCTTTACAACCAGGAAGAGATTTGAAACTTTCCAGTTTGTGTTGAGGTTTCAATTGGATTTGTAGGCAAGAAGTGTCCAAACACAGTTCCTGGCACCTTTGAGCTGCTCAGTTATGTTACATTTAAACTACTTTTAACTCTACAATACTAAGGATCTATGAAGAATCTAGTTGGTATTGTATATATGTCAATGCTATTCTCTCAATTTGTCCCACCCTCTCCTTCTCCTGCTGTGTCCACGGGTCTATTCTCTATGTCTGCATCTCTGTTCCTGCCCTATAGCTTCATCAGTACCATTTTTCTATATTCCATATATATGTGTTAACATATTATATTGGTTTTTCACTTTCTGATTAACTTCACTTTTTATGCCATACTCTAGGTTCATGCACATCACTAAAAATGACCCAGTTGAGAGAGTTAGTTCAGTTCAGTCACTCAATCATAATCGACTCTTTGTGGCCCTGTGGAGGGCAGCATACCAGGCTTCCCTGTCCATCACCAACTCCCAGAGCTTGCTCAAACTCATCTCCATTGAGTTGGTGATGCCATCCAACCATCTCATCCTTTGTCATCACCTTATCTTCCTGCCTTCAACCTTTCCCAGCATCAGGGTCTTTTCCAATGAGTCAGTTCTTCACATCAGGTGGCCAAAGTGTTGGAGCTTCAGCTTCACCATCAGTCCTTCCAATGAATATTCAGGACCGATTTCCTTTAGGATTGACGGATTGGATCTCCTAGCAGTCCAAGGGACTCCCAAGAGTCTTCTCTAACACCACAGTTCAACAGCTTCAAGTCTTCAGCACTCAGCTTTCTTTATAGTCCAACTCTCACATCCACACATAACCATAGCTTTGACTAGATGGACCTTTGTTGGCAAAGTAATATCTCTGCTTTTTAATATGCTGTCTAGGTTGGTCATAACTTTTCTTCCAAGGAGCAAGCATCTTTTAATTTCATGGCTGTAGTCACCACCTATAATGATTTTGGAGCCCCAATAAAAGTCTCTCACTATTTCCATTGTTTCTCCATGTATTTGCCATGAAGTGATGGGAACAGATACTATGATCTTAGTTTTCTGAATGTTGAGTTTTAAACCAACTTTTTCAACTCTCCTCATTGACTTTCATCAAGAGGCTTTTTAGTTCTTCTTCACTTTCTGCCATAAGGGTGGTGTCATCTGCAGATCTGAAGTTATTGATATTTCTCCCAGCAATCTTGATTCCAGCTTGTGTTTCTTCCAGTCAAGCGTTTCTCACTATGTACTCTGAGTAAAAGTTAAATAAGCAGAGTGACAATATACAGCCTTGACGTACTCCTTTTCCTATTTTGAACCAGTCTGTTGTTACATTTCTAGTTCTAACTGTTGCTTCCTGACCTGCATACAGATTTCTCAAGAGTCAAGTCAGGTGGTCTGCTATTCCCATCTCTTTAAGAATCTTCCACAGTTTATTGTGATCCACACAGTCAAAGGCTTTGGCATAGTCAATAAAGCAGAAATAGATGTTTTTCTGGAACTCTCTTCCTTTTTCCATGATTCAGCAGATGTTGGCAATTTGATCTCTGGTTCCTCTGCCTTTTCTAAATTCAGCTTGAACATCTGGAAATTCACAGTTCATGTACTGTTGGCCTGGCTTGGAGGATTTTGAGCATTACTTTGCTAGAATGTGAGATGAGTGCAATCATGCGATAGTTTGAACATTCTTTGGCATTGCTTTTCTTTGGGAATGGAAAGAAAACTGACCTTTTCCAGTCCTATGGCCACTGCTGAGATTTCCAGATTTGCTGGCATATTGAGTACAGCACTTTTACAGCATCATCTTTTAGTATTTGAAATAGCTTAACTGGATTTCCATCACCTCCACTAGCTTTGTTCATAGTGATGCTTCCTAAGGCCCACTTGACTTCTCATTCCAGGATGTCTGGCTCTAGATGAGTGATCACACCATCTTGGTTATCTGGGTCATGAAGATCTTTTTTAATAGTTCTTCTGTGTATTGTTGCCATCTCTTCATAATATTCTTCTTCTCTTAGGTTTAATAAGATGGCAGAGTAGAAGGATGTTTGCTCATCTTCTCCTGCAAGAACTCCAAAATTACAACTCACCACTGAACAAAACATCAACAGAAAAATATTGGATCCCACCAAAAAAAAATACCCCACATCTAAGGGCAAAGGAGAAGCCCCAGCAAGATGGTAGGAGGGGCGAAATCACGTTTAGTATCAAAATCCTCCCCCACCAGAGACTCTCGGAGGCCTCAGACAAAACCCCATACACACCAGAAAAACCCCACAGAGACTGAACCAGACCTGTCTTTGAGAGTTTCCGTGTCTTCCATGGAGGTACGGGTCAGCAGTGGCCTGCCGCTGGAGCAGGGACTCTGGGTACAGCAGACCTGGGTATGGCATAAGCCCTCTTGGAGGAGGTCGCCATTAACCCTCCCATAGAGCCACCAGAACTTACACAGGACTGGGGAAAGAGACTCTTGGATGGTACAAACAAAAACTTGTGCTCACCAGGACCCAGAAGAAAGGAGCAGTGACCGCACAAGAGACTAACCCAGACTTCCCTATGAGTGTCCAGGAGTCTCTGGCAAAAGTGTGGGTCAGCGGTGGCCTGCTGCAGGTTTGGGGGCACTGAGTGCAGCAGTGTGTGTGTGGGACCTTTTGAAGAAGGTCCTCATTATCTTCATTACCTCTACCTCGGGCGGCTGCGACGGCACACAGAGCGCAGCCTAGAGGAACTACCCCACGTCCAAGGTCAGGGGCAGCGGCCGAGAGTACCAGGATGCGATGGCACAGGGACGGCCAAGAGTAGCTACCTCTCCGAGGTCAGGGGAGGAGGCCGGGAGAAGCTACCCAACATGTCTGAGGTCAGCGGCGGCGGCCGAGACTGCCAGGTTGCGACAGCACAGGAGCAGCTGAGAGGAGCTACCCCACGTCTGAGGTCAGGGGCGGCAGCCGGGAGGAGCTAACCCCCACCAGAGGCCAGGGGCGGCGGCCGAGACAAGCAACCCCACTTCCAAGGAGTGGTGGCTGCGCGGGCGAAGGAGGGCCTAGAGGAGCTACTCCACGTTCAAGGTCAGGAGGCGCGGCGGTGAGGAGATACCCCTAGTCCAAGGTAAGGAGCACAGCTGTGCTTTGTTGGAGCAGCCATGAAGACATACCCCACGTCCAAGGTAATAGAAACCCAAATAAGACTGTAGGTGTTGCAAGACGGCATCAGAGGGCACATACACTGAAACTATAATCACAGAAAACTAGTCAATCTAATCACACTAGGACCACAGCCTTCTCTAATTCAAAGAAACTAAGCCATGCCTGTGGGGCCACCAAAGACAGGCGGGTCATGGTGGAGAGGTCTGACAGAATGTGGTCCACTGGAGAAGGGAATGGCAAACCACTTCAGTATTCTTGCCTTGAGAATCCCATGAACAGTATCAAAAGGCAAAATGATAGGATACTGAACGAGGAACTCCCCAGGTCATTAGGGGCCCAACATGCTACTGGAGATCAGTGGAGAAATAACTCCAGAAAAAATGAAGGGATGGAGCCAAAGCAAAAACAATACCCACTTGTGGATGTTACTGGTGATAGAAGCAAAGTCCGATGCTGTAAAGAGCAATGTTGCATAGGAACCTGGATGTTGGGTCCATGAATCAAGGCAAATTGGAAGTGGTCAGACAGGAGATGGTAAGAGTGAATGTCGACATTCTAGGAATCAGCGAACTAAAATGGACTGGAATGGGTGAATTTAACTCAGATGACCATTATATCTACTACTGCAGGCAGGAATCCCTTAGAAGAAATGGCGTAGCCATCATGGTCAACAAAAGAGTCCAAAATGCAGTACTTGGATGCAATCTCAAAAACGACAGAATGATCTCTGTTCGTTTCCAAGGCAAACCATTCAATATTACTGTAATCCAAGTCTATGCCCCAACCAGTAATGCTAAAAAAGCTGAAGTTGAACAGTTCTATGAAGACCTACAAAACTGTCTAGAACTAACACCCAAAAAAGATGTCCTTTTCATTATAGGGGACTGGAATGCAAAAGTAGGAAGTCAAGAAACACCTGGAGTAACATGCAAATTTGGCCTTGGAATACGGAATGAAGCAGGGCAAAGACTAATAGAGTTTTGCCAAGAAAATGCACTGGTCATAGCAAACACCCTCTTCCAACAACACAAGAGAAGACTCTACATATGGACATCATCAGATGGTCAACACCAAAATCAGATTGATTATATTCTTTGCAGCCAAAGATGGAGAAGCTCTATACAGTCAGCAAAAACAAGACCAGGAGCTGACTGTGGCTCAGATCATGAACTCCTTATTGCCAAATTAAGACTTAAACTGAAGAAATTATGGAAAACAACTAGACCATTGAGGTATGACCTAAATCAAATCCCTTGTGATTATACAGTGGAAGTGAGAAATAGATTTAAGGGACTAGATCTGATAGACAGAGTGCCTCATGAACTATAGACAGAGGTTCCTGATATTGTATGGGAGACAGGGATCAAGACCATCCCCATGGAAAAGAAATGCAAAAAAGCAAAGTGGTTGTCTGAGGAGGCCTTACAAATAGCTGTGAAAAGAAGAGAAGTGAAAAGCAAAGGAGAAAAGGAAAGATACAAGCATCTGAATGCAGAGTTCCAAAGAATAGCAAGAAGAGATAAGAAAGCCTTCTTCAGAGATCAATGCAAAGAAATAGAGGAAAACAACAGAATGGGAAAGACTAGAGATCTCCTCAAGAAAATTAAAGATACCAAGGGAACATATCATGCAAATATGGGCTCGATAAAGGACAGAAATGGTATGGACCTAACAAAAGCAGTAGATATTAAGAAGAGGTGGCAGGAATACACAGAGAACTGTACAAAAAAGATCTTCATGACCAAGATAATCACGATGGTCTGATCACTCAACTAGAGCCAGACATCCTGGAATGTGAAGTCAAGTGGGCCTTAGAAAGCATCACTACGAACAAAGCGAGAGGAGGTGATGGAATTCCAGTTGAGCTATTTCAAATCCTGAAAGATGATGCTGTGAAAGTGCTGCACTCAATATGCCAGCAAATTTGGAAAACTCAGCAGTGGCCACAGGACTGGAAAAGGTCAGTTTTCATTCCAATCCCAAAGAAAGGCAATGCCAAAGAATGCTCAAACTACCGCACAATTGCACTCATCTCACATTCTAGTAAAGTAATGCTCAAAATTCTTCAAGCCAGGCTTCAGCAATACGTGAACCGTGAACTTCCTGATGTTCAAGCTGGTTTTAGAAAAGGCAGAGGAACCAGAGACCAAATTGCCAACATCTGCTGGATCATAAAAAAAGCAAGAGACTTCCATAAACACATCTATTTCTGCTTTATTGACTATGCCAAAGCCTTTGACTGTGTGGGTCACAATAAACTGTGGAAATTCTTCAGGAGATGGGAATACCAGGCCACGGGACCTGCCTCTTGAGAAACCTGTATGCAGGTCAGGAAGCAACAGTTAGAACTGGACATGGAACAACAGACTGGTTCCAAATAGGAAAAGCAGTACATCAAGGCTGTATATTGTCACCCTGCTTATTTAACTTATATGCAGAGTACATCATGAGAAACGCTGGGCTGGAAGAAGCAAAAGCTGGCATCAATATTGCCGGGAGAACTATCAATAACCTCAGATATGCAGATGACACCACCCTTATGGCAGAAAGTGAAGAGAAACTAAAAAGCCTCTTGATGAAAGTGAAAGAGGAGAGTGAAAAAGTTGGCTTAAAGCTCAACATTCAGAAAACGAAGATCATGGCATCTGGTCCCATCACTTCATGGGAAATAGACGTGGAAACAGTGTCAGACTTTATTTTTCTGGGTCCCAAAATCACTGCAGATGGTGACTACGGCCATGAAATTAAAAGACACTTACTCCTTGGAAGGAAAGTTATGACCAACTTAGATAGCATATTGAAAAGCAGAGACATTACTTTGTCAACAAAGGTCCATCTAGTCAAGGCTATGGTTTTCAAAGTGGTCATGTATGGATGTGAGAGTTGGACTGTGAAGAAAGCTGAGTCCTGAAGAATTGATGCTGTTGAACTGTAGTGTTGGAGAAGACTCTCAACAGTCCCTTGGACTCCAAGGAGATCCACCCAGTCCATTCTGAAGGAGATCAGCCCTGGGATTTCAAAGCTGAAACTCCAGTACTTTGGCCACCTCATGTGAAGAACTGACTCATTGGAAAAGACTCTGATGCTGGGAGGGATTGGGGGCAGGAGGAGAAGGGGATGGCAGAGGATGAGATGGCTGGATGGCATCACTGACTCGATGGGCATGAGTCTGAGTGAAATTCAGGAGTTGGTGATGGACAGGGAGGCCTGGCATGCTGCGATTCATGGGGTCGCAAAGAGTCGGACACAACTGAGTGACTGAACTGAACTGAACCATAGTTTGGCCTCAGGTCAAACAAGAAGGAGGGAACACATGCTTTCCCATCAACAGAAAATTGGATTCAAGATTTACTGAGCATGGCTCTGCCCATCAGAACAAGACCCAGTTTCCCCCTTAGTCAGTCTCTCCCATCAGGAAACTTCTACAACCCTCTTATCCTTCTCCATCAGAGGTCAGAAAGAATGAAAACCACAGTCACAGAAAACTAATCCAACTGATCACATGGACCACAGACTTGTCTAACTCAATGAAACTATGAGCCATGCCTTGTAAAGCCACCCCAGAAGGATGGGTCATGGTGGAGAGTTCTGACAGAATGTGGTCCACTGGAGAAGGGAATGGCAAACCACGTCAGTATTCTTGCCTTGAGAACCCCATGAACAGTCAGTCAGTTCAGTCGCTCAGTCGTATAGCACAGGGAGCATAGCACAGGGAGTTAGTTATAGCACAGGAAATTAGTTGCTCAGTTGTATAGCACAGGGAGCTCAGCTCAGTGCTCTGTGATGATCTAGAGGGGTGGGGGTGTGGTGGGAGGGAGGCTCTAGAAGGAGGGGCTATATGTATACATGAAGCTGATTCACTTAGTTGTACAGAAGAAACTAACACCACATTGTAAAACAATATACTCCAATTAATAAAAAGAATCTCAGTTCAGTCGCTCAGTCGTGTCCGACTCTTTGCGACCCCATAAATCGCAGCATGCCAGGCCTCCCTGTCCATCACCAACTCCCAAGTCTCATGTCCATCGAGTCAGTGATGTCATCCAGCCATCTCATCCTCAGTCATCCTCTTCTCCTCCTGTCCCCAATCCCTCCCAGCATCAGAGTCTTTTCCAATGAGTCAGCTCTTCGCATGAGGTGGCCAAAGTACTGCAGTTTCAGCTTCAGCATCATTCCTTCCAAAGAAATCCCAGGGCTGATCTCCTTCAGAATGGACTGGTTGGATCTCCTTGCAGTCCAAGGGACTCTCAAGAGTCTTCTCCAACACCACAGTTCAAAAGCATCAATCTTCAGCACTCAGCCTTCTTCACAGTCCAACTCTCACATCCATACATGACCACAGGAAAAACCATAGCCTTGACTACACGAACCTTTGTTGGCAAAGTAATGTCTCTGCTTTTCAATATGCTATCTAGGTTGGTCAAACTTTCCTTCCAAGGAGTAAGCGTCTTTTAATTTCATGGCTGCAATCACCATGTGCAATGATTTTGGAGCCCCAAAAAATAAAGTCTGACACTGTTTCCATTGTTTCCCCATCTATTTCCCGTGAAGTGATGGGACCAGATGCCATGATCTTCGTTTTCTGAATGTTGAGCTTTAAGCCAACTTTTTCACTCTCCTCTTTCACTTTCATCAAGAGGCTTTTTAGTTTCTCTTCACTTTCTGCCATAAGGGTGGTGTCATCTGCATATCTGAGGTTATTGATAGTTCTCCCGGCAATCTTGATTCCAGCTTGTGTTTCTTCCAGCCCAGCATTTCTCATGATGTACTCTGCATATAAGTTAAATAAGCAGGGTGACAATATACAGCCTTGATGTACTGCTTTTCCTATTTGGAACCAGTCTGTTGTTCCATGTCCAGTTCTAAGTGTTGCTTCCTGACCTGCATACAAATTTCTCAAGAGGCAGATGAGGCGGTCTGGTATTCCCATCTCTTTCACAATTTTCCAGTTTCTTGTGATCCATACAGTCAAAGGCTTTGGTATAGTCAATAAAGCAGAAATAGATGCTTTTCTGGAACTCTCTTGCTTTTTCCATGATCCACCAGATGTTGGCAATTTGATCTCTGGTTCCTCTGCCTTTTCTAAAACCAGCTTGAACATCAGGAAGTTCACGGTTCACATATTGCTGAAGCCTGGCTTGAAGAATTTTGAGCATTACTTTACTAGAATGTGAGATGAGTGCAATTGTGCGGTAGTTTGAGCATTCTTTGGCATTGCCTTTCTTTGGGATTGGAATGAAAACTGACCTTTTCCAGTCCTGTGGCCACTGCTGAGTTTTCCAAATTTGCTGGCATATTGAGTGCAGCACTTTCACAGCATCATCTTTCAGGATTTGAAATAGCTCAACTGGAATTCCATCACCTCCACTAGCTTTGTTTGTAGTGATGCTTTCTAAGGCCCACTTGACTTCACATTCCAGAATGTCTGGCTCTAGGTCAGTGATCACACCATCATGATTATCTGGGTCGTGAAGATCTTTTTTGTACAGTTCTTCTGTGTATTCTTGCCATCTCTTCTTAGTATCTTCTGCTTCTGTTAGGTCCATACCATTTCTGTCCTTTATCGAGCCCATCTTTGCATGAAATTTTCCCTTGGTATCTTTAATTTTCTTGAAGAGATCTCTAGTCTTTCCCATTCTGTTGTTTGACTCTATTTCATTGCATTGATCACTGAAGAAGGCTTTCTTATCTCTTCTTGCTATTCTTTGGAACTCTGCATTCGATGCTTATATCTTTCCTTTTCTCCTTTGCTTTTCGCTTCTCTAGTTGCCCCTTATTGCAAAATTTAAGACTCGGTGGAGAATTCCAATTCCATTCATAGACGCGAATCCTAGTAGGGTCTTCCAGGGCTCACGAGGGTGCTGATGGCACTTCTGGCATACACTTTGGCAGCTTACAGTCCTGCCCAAGCCTGCTCTTTACTCAGCCCATCCTGGCCCATCTTAACAAGAGTCAAAAATCTAGTAAGTCTATTTTAAACACTTCAGACTCCCCTGCTCCTTTCAGTATCATGAAAATTATCCAAATCTGTAATCCAAATCAAAAACAAGCCTTTGGCCATCCATCATCCTCCCTGTCACAGCTGAGGTGCATATGCACCCTCACTGAAACTTAATTGACAAAGATGTTGGAGATCAATTTCCTTAGCCATTCAGGGTGGTGAGATAAGCCCAAATGGGTGATAAACCCAAGGAGCAAATGAACAAAGGCCACCACAAGGTCAGTCCAGCAGCCCAGAATTCTGTTCTCTGGCTCGTCCAAAATGTGGCAGCTCCCACCACTTCTGTGGTTGATTCCCTGTCCCCTAATGAAAGAGCTGCCGGCAGCGTGGCCAGGAGCAAGGTATCTGCAGTCCTAGGCCTGCGACACGGGAGTCCATGTCTTCAGAATGCTGCAAAAAATCTTCTTAGCTAAGAGAGACTCTTTGAACCAGAGAACACTCTGCAAAAGAGGTCACTGGGCAGCCCTGGGCTTCCCAGGTGGCTCAGTGGGTAAAGAATCCACCTGCAATGCAGGAGACCCGGGTTTGATCCCTGGGTTGGGAAGATCCCCTGGAGGAGGGCAACCCACTCCAGTATTTTTGCCTGGAGAATCCCACGGACACGGGAACCTGGCAGGCTACAGTTTATGGGGTCACAGAGTCGGACACGACTGAAGCAAATGAGCACACATGCACGAGCCGCTCTGAGCCCTCTCTATGATCCTTGCTTCCCCCATCACCGATTTCCTCCCCACTATTTGGTGACACCGGGTTTATTTGCCCCATACAAATGGCCTGCTCTCTGTTATATCTGATCTTACTCAAGGACCCAGGAAGCTCTCCACTCAAAGAAAACCCCAGATTATTTCTGCAGCCTCTTCAGTGGTCCTCATTCTTAGCCTAGACCCCGTCCACTATTCTCATTGTTTGCATTAATGCGAAGTTAAGAGGCCCTTGAATACTGTAGAGGCACCAAGCCCCCCAACACTGGCCTCTGCTCACTGCTCTACACACTTGGCCACATTAATCTTCCTTCAGCCCCACTCAGACCACATCTGTCCCTGTGCAGACACCCACACTGACTCACCTTTGCCTTATATTTAAAGTGGATACCCAACAAGGTCCTACTGAAGAGCACAGGGAACTCTGCTCAGTGTCAGGTGGCAGTCTGGGTGGGAGGGGAGTTTGGGGGAGAATGGATAGATGGGTATGTATGGCTGAGTCCCTTTGCTGTGCACCAGAGACTATCACAACATTGTTAGCTGGATATACTCCAATACAAAATTTAAAAACAAACAAACAAAAAAACAGTACCCCTGCATTTGGAATATTTCAAAGTCCTCCCTTATCCATCTTGTCTTTGCAATATTTTCTCTTATGATCCATCATCTGATCTCCAAAATACACCCACATTTCCCATCTCCATGGTTTTGTGTTTCAGGTTTTCTTGGGCTGGAATTCCTAGTACTCCTCTCTTCACGATTTCTACTTGCAAAATTCTACCAACCCCAAAAGTAACTCACTTGCTATCTTTTCCAAAAAATCTTTCCTATACCACTTGGATGGAAATGATCCTTCATGCCCTGGTCTGAAATTGTCCAGTGTCTTATATCTTCCACAGAGCTCTCTGCACTTTTGTTCATTTTTAGTCATTACTTGGGTATGTTTGCTCCCTCCCTTGCTCATAACAAGGACTATAACAAGGACTAATTCTTGGTCATCTTTGTAGAGCCGAATCACGTGATGGTGCCAGCGATGCAATGAGGATGGGTTTTGTAATACAGGAGACCACTTACTTGCCCCAGAAAGTTGGAGAAGTTATTTACCTATATGAACCTAGTCCATCAGCAAAATTAGAATATGAATGTCATTCACTGTGTAGTTGTTTAGTTAAAATCCCAGGCCAGGCAGGAAGTGTAGATTTAGTAATTTGATGCCTTTTTCCATCCCCCTTTCCCCTCCCCCCCATGCTTCCTATTCTGTATGTATCCTCTCAGTGTACATTTTTTTCTAATGGAATGCCCTGTCTTTTACCCACGCATTGGGTTTCTCTTGACATCTTGCCTTTTGTTGTCTCCTGAACTTCCCTTCTCATCTATATGAAAATTTGGGGCATCTTTTGATCTGGTCTGAACAATAGGTTTGTCAAGGGATTGATGAATGGGCATTGGCAAAGCTGTGGAATGTCTATCAGGAGGAAATATTTATTTTTAATTTTTAGCCACGCTGTGTGGGATCTTAGTTCCCCGACCAGGGATCAAACCTGTGTTCCCCAAATTGGGAGCAGGGAATCTTAACCATTGAAGCACCAGGAAAGTCAGAAATGTTCATTTTTTAAAATTTGTGGGATTTCCCTGGTGGTCTAGTGGTTAAGACTTCACACTTCCACTGCAGGGCCATGGGTTGGATCCCTGGCTGGAAAACTAATTGCCTACATGCTACACAGCATGGTCAAAAAGTAAAAATTAAAATAAAAACAAAATTGCTCTGTATAGCCCAAGGGATGATTTTACTTTTCAGTTCAGTTCAGTCGCTCAGTCGTGTCTGACTCTTTGTGACCCCATGAATCGCAGCACACCAGGGCTCCCTGTCCATCACCACCTCCCGGAGTTCACTCAAACTCACGTCCATGGAGTCAGTTAAGCCATCCAGCCATCCCATCCTCTATCGTTCCCTTCTACTCCTGCCCCCAATCCCTCCCAGCATCAGAGTCTTTTCCAATGAGCCAACTCTTCGCATGAGGTAGCCAAAGTATTGGAGTTTTATCTTCAGCATCAGTCCTTCCAATGAACACCAGGACTGGTCTCCTTTAGGATGGACTGGTTGGATCTCCTTGCAGTCCAAGGGACTTGCAAAGGTCTTCTCCAACACCACAGTTCAAAACCATCAATTCTTCAGTGCTCAGCCTTCTTCACAGTCCAACTCTCACATCCATACATGACCACTTTAAAAACCATAGCCTTGACTAGACGAACCTTTGTTGGCAAAGTAATATCTCTGCTTTTAAGCATGCTACCTAGGTTGGTCATAACTTTCCTTCCAAGGAGTAAGCATCTTTTAATTTCATGGCTGCAATCACCATCTGCAGTGATTTTGGAGCTCAGAAAAATAAAGTCTGACATTGTTTCCACTGTTTCCCCATCTATTTCCCATGAAGTGATGGGACCAGATGCCATGATCTTAGTTTTCTGAATGTTGAGCTTTAAGCCAACTTTTTCACTCTCCTCTTTCACTTTCATCAAGAGGCTTTTTAGTTCCTCTTCACTTTCTGCCGTAAAGGTGGTGTCATCTGCATATCTGAGGTTATTGATATTCCTCCCAGCAATCTTGATTCCAGCTTGTGCTGCTTCCAGCCCAGTGTTCTCATGATGTACTCTGTCTAGAAGTTAAATAAGCAGGGTGACAATATACAGCCATGACGTACTCCTTTGCCTATTTGGAACCAGTCTGTTGGTCCCTGTCCAGTTCTAACTGTTGCTTCCTGACCTGCATACAGATTTCTCAGGAGGCAGGTCAGGTGGTCTGCTATTCCCATCTCTTTCAGAATTTTCCACAGTTTATTGTGATCCACACAGTCAAAGGCTTTGGTATAGTCAATAAAGCAGAAATAGATGTTTTTCTGGAACTCTCTTGCTTTTTCGATGATCCAGCGGATGCTGGCAATTTTATCTCTGGTTCCTCTGCCTTTTCTAAAACCAGCTTGAACATCTGGAAGTTCATGGTTCATGTATTGCTGAAGCCTGGCTTGGAGAATTTTGAGCATTACTTCCCTAGCGTGTGAGATGAGTCCAATTGTGCGATAGTTTGAGCATTCTTTGGCATTGCCTTTCTTTGGGATTGGAATGAATTTTTTTTGGATTTTACTTTTAGAGAAAAACAAAAGAGCAATACTGAGGACAAGGACTTGTGATTTTATTTAAATGATTTTGCCCTTTAATCCCATCCTCCTCAGCTCAAACCTTGGATGACTCATCTTTGTTGATCTACATGTAAACGCCTCAGCCTGGCATTCAGGGTTCTCTTTAGCAGAACCTCTACCCACCTCCTCATGGTTCTCTCTACTGTTACCCTACATCTTACACCAGGCAGCAGAGCCCTGCTGGTTTAAGGCTGGGGTATTTCAAGAGGCCAAGAAGAACAGGGTATATGATAAGTTAGGAAGCAGCACAAATAAGGACAGAGGTTTTGACAGGTGCTGGGTGTTCCCTCTGACTTCTTTTCTTCTTCCTGCAGAACACAGCCCAGCATCTGCTGAGCTCAGAAAGGGTACAGATGTAAGAGTTGTACCATAAGGAAGGCTGAGTGCTGAAGAATTGATGCTTTCTAACTGTGGTGCTAGAGAAGATTCTTGAGAGCCCCTTAGACAGCCAGGAAATCAAACCAGTCAATCCTAAAGGAAATCAACCCTGAATATGCATTGGAAGTTCTGATATTGAAGCTGAAGCTCCAATATTTTGCCACCTGATGGGAAGAGCCAACTCATTGAAAAGGACCCTGATGCTGGGAAAGATTGAAGGCAGGAGAAAGGGACGACAGAGGATGAGATGGTTGGATGGCATCAGCAACTCAATGGACATGACTTTGAGCAAGTTCTGGGAGATAGTGAAGGACAGGGAAGCCTGGTGTGCTGCAGTCCATGGGGTTGCAGAGTCAGACACGACTGAGAGATGGACCAACAACATTAGCACACGAAAGTGCCATGTGTGGTGGGGGTGGGGTGATCACTTCACCCTCTGGGCAGCAGCAACGACACTGAGGAGACTTCCCTGGGAAAGTGCAGCCTGGAATCCTGCATGCCAGGCTCTGTCTGTGCAGAACACAGCGAGCTGACTTTCCTTGGAGGAAGCAGGAAGACAGGGAGAGGTGTAAATGAGACTGTAATGAAACAGCTTCCTCCTTACCTCTTAGCAGCTTACAGGGAGAGAAACAGGAAATCTGTGAATTGCACATTGAGTAAGCAGTCTGCTCTGCTCAAGACCCCATTGCTGACAAGAGGTAAACGGAATGCAAAATATGCTGTGCCTGTACATCTAGGAGGCTCTTGGTTGCATGGATGGCAGAGCTAAGTCTGGGGGCAGAAAGCATGCACATGGGAAGGGGGATAATAATAACTGAACGACAATAATGGTGATGCTGACCACAGCATCCGATGCTGAAGTGCCTGCCCAGAGTAGCCTATGCTCGAGTCTTCATAAGCATTAGTTTATTTAATCTGGAGCTTGACCATGGGGTTGCAAAGAGTTGGACATGACTGAGTGACTGAACGGCAGTATTTAATCTTTACAAAAGCCTCCGAGAGAGATAGTTAGTATTTTTATCTCTATCTTACAGACAGTAAACTAAGGCTTGTGGAGCTTGAGTAACTTGTTCAACTTTTGCGTTGCAGCTGGGATTTGAAATAAGGCAATGGCACCCCACTCCAGTACTGTTGCCCGGAAAATCCCATGGATGGAGGAGCCTGGTAGGCTGCAGTCCATGGGGTCGCTAAGAGTCAGACATGACTGAGCGACTTCACTTTCACTTTCCACTTTCATGCATTGGAGAAGGAAATGGCAACCCACTCCAGTGTTCTTGCCTGGAGAATCCCATGAACAGAGAGGCCTGGTAGGCTGCAGTCCATGGGGTCGCACAGAGTCAGACAGGACTGAAGCGACTTAGCAGCAGCAGCAGTGCCCAGATACTCGGTAAATACCAGTTGAATAAGTGAATGAATGAAAGAATGAGCTCTGACAATGTGAATCAATTCCAACCCGGGCATTGTTGTTCAGTGGCTCAGTCATGGCTGACTCTTTGCGACCCCATGGACTGCAGCTCACCAGGTTCCTCTGTTTATGGGATTCTCCAGGCAAGAATACTGCAGTGGGTTGCATGCTGTCCTCCAGGGGATCTTCCCAACTCAGGGATCGAACTTGTGTTTCCTGCATTGCAGGAGATTTTTACCACGGAGCCACCTGGGAAGCCCAGCTCCTTCTATTCCAAAGCCCCAAACACAGAGCTCGGTCCCCAGGGTGATGAAGCAGCCCCAGATGGGAAAGCTATCAAGCTTTCTCTGCCAGGTCTCCCCACCCAGGGACAGCCTCTCCTCCCTTCATAACTCACTCTTGAAGTCCGAACCCTGACTTTCCCAGAAATTAAAAATGTTTTATTTCTGTCCTCTGATTTGCAACCATGTCCTACCGGTCATTCAGCAAGGGCTCCACCCTGGAAACAAGGGTTTGTTTCCTAACATCGTCTGGGGCTTGTCCAGCAACGTCCCACTGAGGCCCCTGACACTCTTTCCCAGGCTAACCTCGGTTACACACCAGCACCACAAGGCTCAGTTTACAAAAGGAACCAGCAAGGTGGGGTCTATACCAGCCCCAAGCCAAAGGATGAAAACCAGAGGGATAAAAAGTAGTCGTACAAGGATCCAGGAGTTCCGGTCCCAAATTTCCAACCTCCAGATGTTTGGAACTTTCTCCTTGAAATGGCTGCGATGCATAGAGCTCAGACCCAGTGCTCCGTGACTGTTTAGAGGGGTGGGGTAGGGTGGGAGGTGGGAAGGAAGTTCAAGAGGGAGGGGACATGTGTGTGTCTATAGCTGATTCATGTTGATGTATGACAGAAGCCAACACAGTAAAGCAATTATCCTCCAACTAAAAATAAATTAAAATTTAAAAAAAGAAATGGCTGCAAGGAGTCCTGATTTCATGTAGATGTGGACCTCAGGTAGAGCCCATTTCAGTTACCAAGTGGGGATTCACACAAGTGTACATGCATACAGGCCTCATAAACACACAAGTACACTCAGAGAAAAGGCAAATATTTCAAGAGTTAGACAGCTGGTTCATTAGAAAGAGACCCAGGTGGCTCAATGGTAAAGAATCTGCCTGCCAAGGCAGTAGACGCAGGAGACTTGGGTTTGATCCTTGGGTCAAGAAGATCCCCTGAAAAAGGAAATGCAACCCACTCCAATATTCTTACCTGGAAAATCCCATGGACAAAGGAGCCTGGCGGGCTACAGTCCATGGGCTCACAAAGAATCAGACACGACTAAGTTCCTGAGAACACAGGCTGCTGCTGCTACTGCTGCTAAGTTGCTTCAGTCGTGTCCGACTCTGTGCGACCCCATAGACGGCAGCCCACCAGGCTCCCCTGTCCCTGGGATTCTCCAGGCAAGAACACTGGAGTGGGTTGCCATTTCCTTCTCCAATGCATGAAAATGAAAGGTCAAAGTGAAGTCGCTCAGTCGTGTCCGACTCTTAGCGATCCCATGGACTGCAGCCCACCAGGCTCCTTGGTCCATGGGATTTTCCAGGCAAGAGTACTGGAGTGGGGTGCCATTGGCACACACCAACAAACAGACAATGCCTTCATTTACCCAGCACATAGGATCCACCTCTTGAGAGACAGGGAAAGTGAATTTAAAGTGTTACTGGGGCTCAGAAAACATTCCAAGATTCAAAAATATATTTCTCTACCTTCTCCATTTTTGACACTCTGCTTTGTAGAGTAGAGAAGGAGAGAGTGCCTTGAAGCCTCATTTTCAGCAGTGTTTGCTCAGAATTGATGCTAAAATAAAACTAAAATAAATAAATAAATAAAAAGGCAGTTGAAAACAAGGATTATTTCTGAAGCTTGAGCCCAAAATACAACATGATGTTTGTGGTAGCTCTGGACTTGAGCTTTCTATTTATCTCTGCCGGCTGAACTTAAAAAAATAATAATACAATGATAGTGAGGAGGGTCTGCAAACAGCTTAGGAGAGAAATATATGAGGGACAGAAAGTTTGGAAAAAATTGTTCTTACTTGTCCAAATCTCTTTAAGAAAAATGACTGCTTAAAAGGTAGAAACAGATTTTCTCTACCTAATAAGGAAGTGAGTGAATGAATTAGAGACCCCAGCCCAGGCAATAAAGAAGGAAGAAAGGGACAAAGAATGAAGGGCAAGATGAAAAAGCTGAGATAGGGACCTCATTTTCTAAATGTCTTTAATGAGAGGAAGTAAAGAAATCAGAGGAATTAGGAAGTTATGAAATCCTTACCCCAACTGTGGTTGTCAAAAGTTAGATAAAAAAGAGACTGGGGAATATGAATGTATACAAATCGATAAATCCTGATGGCTTGACTCCTGGAGAATTAAGGAAATTGCCTAACGTGCTGAACCACTTACAGTGATCAGAGTTACAAATTATTAAAAAACCATGAAGAATTGGGAAGCCAGCCAGAGGCATCGGAAAAGGAGTGAGAGAGAAAAAAACTGGTAAGAATCCACTGAAATGTTAACGAGTTCTCTGTAGAGAAATCACTTGCCAGTGCGTACTGAGTCCCTTCAGTCATATCTGACTTTTTGTGACCCTATGGACTGTAGCCTGCAAGTCTCCTCTGTCAAAGGGATTCTCCAGGCAAAAGTACTGGAGTGGGTTGCCATTTCCTTCTCTGGGGATCTTCCCGACCCAGGGGCCACACCCACATCTCCTCCGGCTCCTGCATTGCAGGCGGATTCTTTACCCCTGAGCCACTGTTTTCACAACTATATTTCAGTTTTATGCCATCATTTTGGGCAAAGAGAGTTCTGCCTAAAGTAGAAAAATGAGAGGTGAATATACATTACCAAGGGGATTTAAACAATTAATCACAGGAGAGTCTAATTTTTTCCCCCCACTAACATACCTTTCAGGGTTTTGAAGCCAATAAGACTTCTGTTTGGAACTTATATATAATTGCTCTAAGTTTACATTAGCGATACGACCTCCCAAGATTTGAGGACTCTGGAGAAGATGAATCCACTAGTGAAACTGAAATAACAAAAGATTGTCTCGAGAGCCCAGCTTCTCAGAAGGCACCTCTAGAATAGTGAGCTCAGATCAGGCTACCTCACTCCCTGAAGGAGGAAGGCTTTTATCACAGTCACAACTCAAACAAGACAAGGGGAAGAAAGTTTGGCCAATATCCAAAGACAGCAAAGCTCTTAAAAGTGGTGCTCGGGTTTCAGGGGAATCCAGAAAGTACTGCAGGGTCAGTCTGGGAGGGCTGGTGCAGGTCCCCAGGGCACTCGGCTGACAGTGTGCTGAAAGTTGGAAGCCTGTCTGTGTGTGGCACAATTTGTGGGGCCCTAGGGGTGATGGCAGCATGGAGTTGCACTACTCCAGAGCTCCATGGTGCAGAACTCCATCACAGACAATGTGGGGTAGTCACGGAGACGGGGCAGGGGTGTGTGTGTCACATGAGATCTGGAGCAAACTCCAACTGTGATGAAACTCCACCTCCTTCTCCTAAGTTAACTGCTCTGAGCCTCACATTTTTCATCTGTAAAATGGAGATATTAGTGCCTACCTGTAGGAGAGTTGAAAAAATTAGAGATACATCCCTGATGTTAGGAAAGATTGAAGGCAAAAGGAGAAGAGGGAAGCAGAGGATGATATGGTTAGATGGTGTCACCAACTCAATGGATATGAATTTTAAACAAACCCTGGGACATAGTGAAGGACAGGGAGCCCTGGAGTGCTGCAGTCCATGGGATCGCAAAGTCAGACATGACTGAGCGACTGAACAATAACAGCAGTGAATGCATTTAATAGGAACCCAACAAACATAGGGTTTTCTGGAATACACTGTTGATTTTCCAGGAGCCTGATTGGGTGAGCTATTGCTTCTAGTTGTCAGCTATAGAGATCTGGGGTGAGGCAATATCAACACTGAATTGTATTATTGATTCTGCTTGGGGTAGGTACGATGAAAGATCTATGCAGAAAAGTCATTGTCAGAAGTTAGGAGGGGGAATTTCCCTGACAGTCCAGTGACTGAGACTCCTCGCTTCCAGTGCATGGGGTGCAGGTTTGATACCTGATCAGAGAACCAAGAACCCACATGTGCTGCATGGCATGGCCATAAAGAAATAAAAAATGGTAATTTAAAGAAGAAAAAAAAAGTTAGGAGATCCTAGAGAAGCAAATATAAAAAAGAAACCTCCTTATAATCTTCCTACAGGTAGACAAAGATCTCTAACTCTCCATCAATTGTTCTCAACAGGGGGAGAGTCTGTCTCTCAACCCCTCAGTGACATTGATAATGTCTAGAGATATTCTTGGATGCCACCACTGGGGATGGGGGTATGACAGGCATCTTGTGCCTAGAGGCAAAGAAGAGAGTGGGAACCTGAAGACCTCCTACTTTCTAAGGATCCTCCAAGCTTAATCAGCACCTGAACACAGGTCTAAGAACCTGGAGGAGAGAGGGGTAGAGGAGGCCCCATTGTGGATGTCCTTCCACTTGTCAATACTTCTGCAAGTCAAGGGAATGGTCCAGACCACCAGGCCCAGGTCCCTCAAGTGGAGAGAGAGAGAGAGAAGGTTCAGTGGAGTTCAGGGCTGTGGACATTGTAATTGCCTCTAAGTAGGTGTGTCATGAGGAGGGGAGGCCTTCCAGGCACTGGTGTGACATTATTTACCTGGTCTGCATCCTTTTTATGGAGAAGGAAATGGCAACCCACTGCAGTATTCTTGCCTGGAGAATTCCGTGGATAGAGGAGCTTGATGGGCTACAGTCTGCAGAGTTGCAAAGAGTCAGACATGATTGAGAACAGTACAGCAGCATCCTTTTGCTCAACTCTTCTTCCTTCCAAGGCTCATTTAAAGGTACCTAAGCTTTAGAGCTGTGATGTCCAGGAAGTAGGCTGACTCAGACTCCTACATTCTACGTTTCTTCTGTACAGTTGTTACCAAGCCAGCGGCAGCAGTGACCCAGGTACCAGCATCAATATTGCTTCCCATGGTTAATGTGCAGAAGTGACCATCCATTTGGTCTTAGAGTCCAGAGTCTATAGAAGGCAGAATTGTACATTCTGTCTTTCTTCCTTCATTATAGGAATCTAGAATGCAGTGTTTTCTCTAGGAACCACTCACAGTCCCTACCTTTGGTATCAGCTTGAGAAGATCATGTGGCTAGACCATGTGCTCTTGAACCAGAAGAATGTAACTGTTAATGGGATCTATTTTCCCCTCTGATACCTGTTTTGGTTTTTGTTGTAGTGTCTCTTTGAAGGGGCAAAATCCTCTAGGGTCATGATGCAGGAGGTCAGCAAGGTCATCCTCAACTATCAAACTCAACCAAGTTACCAATTTGCCTGCAATGGCATCCATAGAAAGTTTATAAAGCCTATGTCCTGCAGAATATGGTTCCTGCTCCAAATCCAGATCCATCCAGTGATTCAAAAGAGGGGCTTCCCAATCCAAGACAGTTCTAGGGCTTTTCAGGATTGGGGACACCTAGAGACACCACCTCAGGGAAATAGGAGGTTTGGGTGCTATTATGCAGTGCTTGACAGGAAGACAAGGTGAGTATTCACACTTTACTCTTTTATTCCTGACACACTAAAATATGTAGGGACATAAAATTAAGCATATATTCTTTATTCTTATAACTCTTATACAACTATAAAATCAAAACAGAGTCACAAATCAAATACAAACAAAGCCAATAATATTTAAATTAACAATATTAATTTAATGTGATGGATATGGTTCTTTTGCTAAAACTAAATTTCAGCTCATAATGTGCATATAATGCTGACTGTGGTGGAATAAATTATTTTGAATGTAGCATGCTAATACTAATGTGGGCTCTGTGATGACTCAATTTTCCTATTGCTATTTTTTTTTCTTTGCAAGCTACTGCCAAAGCTTTGCAAGCCACCCCTTGGTTCAAAATGCAGTGACATCATTTGGATAGATGTCTTTTATGCTTTAATCTACCTCTGTCCTCTCTTCCTTTGCCCAAGCAATTGGAAAAATGTTAGTTGGCCTTAATGTGATTCTAAACTGTAGAGATAGTCACTGAAATAATGGCAATCAATTCTAAATGGTGACCATTTCAAGGCTCTAGAAAATCTCTACAACATATAATCTGGCATAAATGTAAAATCACAAATTTTAAATGAGATGTAGAACTCAAAGAGCTCCCAAGAACATGTCCATGGACCACCACTTTCTTTCATCAAGATTCTTAAACACCTATTGCAAAACAAAACCACAGGTGGACTCACCTGGTGGTCCAGTGGTTAAGAATCCACCTGCCAATGCAGGGGACATGGGTTCAATCCCTGGTCCAGGAAGTTGCCACATTTCCTCGGGCAACTAAGCCCACACCACAACTACTGAAGCCCGCACACCCTGAAATCCTAGCTTTTCATAGTCCCCCTTTTTCATATGTCCCCTTTTCATAGTGATTGCATATTCTTATGTCTCAAAGCTTTTTCGCCTCAGTTCCCCAGATGCAACTTCTTATCCCAGCATTGCATAGTTTATCACATCCTGGCTCCTTCTGTATTAGCATGGTGTTGATTTATATAAATATCAAACCCAGGGCTGAAAGCTTCAGCTGATGACACTCGTAGACCCCTGAGAACACCAATTCATGCTGGAAAGGCTTTACCTAGGCAGAGAGCTCCACACTCATGCCCAGACCCTGGCTCTAATTCTATCCATCGTGCATGCTCAGTCATGTCAGACTGTTTGCAAGCCCATGGACTATAGCCCTCCAGGCTCCTCTGTCTGTGGGATCTTCAGGCAAGAATACTGGAGTGGGTTGCCATTTCCTCCTCCAGGGGATCTTCCCAACCCAGGGATCGAACCCGCATCTCCTGTGTCTTCTGAATTGGCTGGCAGATTCTTTACCACTGAGCCACCTGGGAAACAATTGCACCCATCAGTCCCCTTGAAAAAGAGAAGCAAAAAGTGAAACAATGAAACAGATGGGAAATCTCCACCTTCCTCACACTGAGAAACTACCAGGGAACTCACATAGTGTCCAGGAAAGAGTTATTTACATCTGGGTTTCAATCAAGTCAGTTATGGGTGGTAAACCTTCAAATCTGGGGCCCCAGAATCTGGCAAAATGTAGAGCACACAGTTGGTGCTCAGTCAAGGCTGTTGACTTTAGTCAAATGGATCCGTGAAATCACATGTCCTCTCTTAGCCCAACTTCTTCATCTGTAAAAGGAAGTTGAGAATCACCAGACTGTAGGGTTGCCATGACTACAAAAGGTAATTACGAGTGCCTTAAGTAGGTGTGAAAGTGTTAGTTGCTCAGTTGTGTCTGACTCTTTGCAACACTTTGGACTGTAGCTCACCAGGATCCTCTGTCCATGGGATTCTCCAGGAAAGAATACTGGAGTCAGTAGCCATTTCCTTCTCCAGGGGATCTTCCTGACCCAGGGATCAAACCTGGATCTCCCGCATTACAGGCAGATTCTTTACTGTCTGAGCCACCACTTTTCACTAAGTAGGGGCAGGCCCAGGGTAGGTACTCCAGGGAAGGTTATCAGTAAATAATAGCTATTTTATTAGAGAGAGCTGAAGGCAATTCCATCAGTTGAAGTTTAAGACTCTAGATCAGTACTATCCAATAGAAATATAGTGCAAGCCACAAATGTAAACTACACATATACTTTTAAACTTTCTAGTAATCGCATTAAAGAGGCAAAAAGAAATTTTAATACTCTATTTTATTTAATCCAGTATCTCCAAAACATTACCTTTCAACATGTAATCGGCCTAAATGTAATTAAGGAGATATTTTGCATTCTTTTCTTCAGACTGTCTTTGACATCCAGTGTATATTTTACACTTAGAGGACATCTCAACTCAGACTAACTGCATTTCAGTTAACTACCATTTTAGCCAGTGCAGGTCTGCAAAGTGACTCACCAAACCAGCCAGTGCACTGGATGAAGTGGTGCACTGGGCATTAACATCGAAACCAATTGAATTTATTTTAATTTATTCACTGTGAAGTGGAAGTGAAGAAGAGACTCTTGCAAGCTATCCTAAGAGCCAAGTGCAGTGGACTCAGAATTGTATAGATTCCTGCAGATAGTGACTTTCCCAGACAGTTCTCGCATTTATACCAGTTCATCACTACAAAAGGAAACTGTGGCTAAGCCAGAAGAGTCTATCTTTAAAGAAGAGGTCTTGGTAGGGAGGGATAAATTTTTAGGAGTTTGGTATCAATTATGTTACTATCCATAAAACAGATAAACAATAAGGATCTATTTTACAGCACAGGGAACTTGACCCAATACTCTGTAATAATCTATATGAGAAAAGAATCTGAAAAAGAATAGATATATGAACGTGTATAACTGAATCACTTTGCTATACACCTGAAACTAACACAACATTGTAAACTCCACTATACTCCAATGTCTGCAAGCAATAAATACTGGAGAGGGTGTGGAGAAAGGGAACCCTCTTACACTGTTGGTGGGCATGCAAACTAGTACAGCCACGATGGAGAACAGTGTGGAGATTCCTTAAAAAACTGGAAATAGAACTGCCGTATGACCCAGCAATCCCACTGCAGGGCATACACACTGAGGAAACCAGAATTGAAAGAGACACGTGTACCCAAATGTTCATTGCAGCACTGTTTATAATAGCCAGGACATGGAAGCAACCTAGATGTCCATCAGCAGATGAATGGATAAGAAAGCTGTGGTACATATACACAATGGAGTGTTACTCAGCCATTAAAAAGAATACATTTGAATCAGAAATACAAATGAAAAACACCAATACAGTATACTAACGCATATATATGGAATTTAGAAAGATGGTAACGATAACTCTGTAAGCAAGACAGCAAAAGAGACACAGATGTATAGAACAGTCTTTTGGACTCTGTGGAAGAGGGCGAGGGTGGGATGATTCAGGAGAATGGCATTGAAACATGTATATTATCACATGTGAAACAAATCGCCAGTCCAGGTTTGATGCATGATACAGAATGTTTGGGGCTGGTGCACTGGGATGACCCAGAGGGATGGTATGGGGAGGGAGGCGGGAGGGGGGTTCAGGATGGGGAACACTTGTACACCCGTGGCAGATTAATGTCAATGTATGGCAAAACCACTACAATATTGTAAAGTAACTAGCCTCCAATTAAAATAAATAAATTTATATTTAAAAAAATAATAATAAAGAAAGGGTCTAAATTCTGCCCTCTTTTGACAAGATGTAATCATGAAATCATTCTGGGATTCATCCTCTTCTATGCTGGAGAGAGGAGGGAGGCAACCCTGCTAGTTAAATCTCCTGTTCACCTGGCAGAAGTCTTCCTGCTCTGGGCTTGTTTTCCAGCACTTCATCCGGTGGACCATCCATGGTTTCAGACAGAAGGGCATGGCTTGCTGCAGGCTCTTTTACCACCCTTGACTCCCCCCCCCTCCTTGTAGCGGCCAGCCAGAGTTCTCCTAAAAGGACACAGTTTCTGGGAAGTGACTGATGCCTGCCGGGAACAGAGATGCAAGAAGGGACACCTTGGTGGAATGCTATTTAAATGAATATTAATTAGCACAGCAGCTAGTTCTGGACAATTGATTCCAAACTCCAGATGTTCCCATTCTAACTAAGACTCATGAAGAAGGAAAAAAAAAAAAAACTAATTGGTTAGCATGTTGTTCATTTTTAGTGTCATGTAGTGAAATAATCCAGGACTGCTGAGCTGATGGGATTTTGCCTTGTTCCTCTGGACTGCCAATAATATTTTAATGAACTTGCTCATTCTGTGCTTCCCTGGTGGCTCAATGGCAAAGAATCTACCTGCAATGCAGAAGACCTGGGTTCAGTCTCTGGGTTGGGAAGATCCCCTGGAGAAGGAAATCAACCCACTCCAGTATCCTTGCCTGGAGAATCCCATGGACAGAGGAGCCTGGCGGGCTACAGTCAATGTGGGTTGAAAAAAGTCAGACACAACTGAGTGACTAACACTTTCAATTTCACTTTGCTCATTCCATCCCTCCTCTGACTGTGGGGTATTTTTTTCCTCTCTGTGTCCTTCAGATGCAACCATGCTTTACATATGCTCTTCTCATAGAGGGAAAAGCAGGAAAAAGAATGAAAGGGTATCAAATTCCTGTGCCTCAAGGTGAAGAAAGAAGGATTTTGGCTCTTGATCTGGGATATTCCTGGGACTTTTCTGAAGCTGGGTTTTCTGGAAAGAGTAGAGAATTACTCTTAGAGTTTCCCTGGATGGAATTTATTCTCATATCCAGAATCTGACATTGTCTAAGAGTTTGGAAATCACTGCCATGGATTCAATCACAGCCCCAATTATTCACAGATGATGAGAAAAAGAGAGAAGACAGAGAAATGTTGCCCTCAGGTCATCCAGAAAGCTCATTCCCATGAAATCTTGACAACGGCCTTGTGAGTTGAGTTTTATAACATTCCTCTGTTTTCAGTCATAGTGCTACAAACATTGGAACTATTAGGACTTTAACCCAATGAGCAAGAAGGTGAGTTTGGGACGGGGGCATCCCTGGCAGTCTAGCAGTTAAGACTCTGAGCTTCCACTGCAAGGGGAGGAGGTTTGATCCCTGGTCAGGGAACTATGATCCTGCATGCTGTGGCATGACAAATAAATAAACAAATAACATCTTTCTGTGTATCAGGGAAGAATTTCTTTACAAGGAAAAAGAGCAAGAAGGGGGGAAGGGCAGAAATATAAGTAGATAATATCCCTGAAATTTTGAAAAATTCTGCTTGTACATTGATCATAACCTTGAGGTCCATCCCTGCCTAATAAACAAGGCCAAGTTCACAATAGGCTCAGGAGAAATGGCCCACTTAGGGGATTCTGGAAGGACAGAACTAATTGTACTCTTAGATAAAGGAGGAAAAAGGAGTCTGGAGAACAACTACAGCTGGCTTGCTCATCAGAAGTTGTAGACAGTCACCAGGGTGGTGCAGAAGGAAGAACAAGGAAGGAGAAAGCAAGTGCTGATGCCCTAAGCTTCCCAAAAGGATAAACAACCTTCACACCGAGAAATTCAGACATGCAGGAACTAATTGTGTAGGAGACCAAGGGACCCAATACTCTTGCATGAGATCCAAACTATACAAGAGAGTACCAACAGGGACGGCAGTAACACACACTATGAGAACTGTCTGAGCTGGTTCAGCCAAGTTGAAAGATCTGGGGTCCATGGGTCCAATAAGTAGTAACAAAAATCAGCATGACTGACAAAAAACCGCTCCCACCTAACCCCAACCTTCTTCCTGCAAAACGGCCCATGTCAGTAACTATCACCCCATCCGTCCTGCATTCATAAAGGAAACTCTCCTCCAACGATTTGCGGAATTCCCTATTTCACCTCTCACACTTTCCTTCAACTATTTCTCCTCTGGCCATCTTCACCATCACCACGCTGCTTGAAAGCACTGCCAGCTGTCCTTGAGACCCTCTGATTCAACTCTTTCCACAGTAATCAGAGTAATTCTTGAAAAAGGGAAATCCAAACCATTCACTCACCCAAGTAAAACCCCTCGATGGTTTCTGATTGCTCTCTTTTTTTTTTTTCATATTTATTTTTTTGACTGTGTCAGCTCTTCGTTGTGACACACGGGATCCTCACTACATCATTTGGATCCTTCCTGGGGCACAGACTCTCTAGCTGTGACGGAGGCTCAGCAGTTGCAGTGCATGGGCTAAGTTGCCCTGCAGCATGTGGGATCTTAGTTCCCTGATCAGGGATTGAACTCACGTCCTCTGCATTGCAAAGTGGATCTCTACCACTGGACCATCAGGGAAGTCCCTCCAATGGCTCAAGACAAAAACAATGACTCCATGAGATGTATGTACACACTGGTGTTCTGGTATTACAAAGAAATGAAATATTTGCGAAAGTCAAAACAATGGTTTTACCGTTCTCTTACATGATCTATTTTTTCCCCATCCACTGGCACAGAGAACAGAACTGAGTACAATAATATAAATTGCCTCAGGTTTTCATGTAAAAATCTCTGTAAATACTGGATCTTCTTACTTTTCACTAGCTAAAATCTGTGCATTTTCCCATCCTTGGGTAACTTTCAATGCCAGTGGCCAAGTCCATCCATCTCCTGGCACCATACAAACTCTCCTCCAGAGGTATGATCCATCAGGAAAGTGGATGGAGTTCAATTTTACTGACAGCAAAAAAGGAGGGAGCTGGGTAGGGGCCAACCATGGTTTCCTAATACTTCGTTACTCAGAAAGCAGGCAACGAAGTTAGGAGTTAGTGGCAAGGAACCTAGAGTGGTAGAATGGGAGGTAGGCACAAGAGGGAAGGGATATATAATTATGACTGATTCATGCTATTGTATGGCAAAAACCAACACAACACTGTAAAGTAATTATCCTCCAATTAAACCAAATGTTAGCGGCAAGACTTCATCTCTCACTTTCATTCCTCTTAATGTTGTGTCTTGGGCCAGAAGCTCAGAAGGATCTTTTGCTTTGTCAGGTAGTCAGAAGAGAGAAATAAGCCCTGTGCTACTAGAACACATGGATGGACCAGACACGGGAATGTCTGGTCTGGATGCATTTAACCCCTCTTATCCAGCTTTCTCTTTTGACAGATGATGGAATCAGAACTCCAGCAGCAGGTTCTGCTGTGGGAAAGTCTCTGAGGCTGGGTACAGCCTGTGAAGCATATTGAGACAGGGAGGAAACTAGAAACCCCTTGGCCTGAGAGAAGCCCAGGACACATGCATGATCGTGCCTTGCTCCCTGAGGATGGACAGCTTTGCAGTGGATGGGGACGGCGGCTTCGAAAAGGAAAGTGGGGGATGGTGTCACCATGCACAGAAAAGTGACCCTTTCTTTGCCCTTGGCAGACCCTGTATAATAAAATTACTGTATAATCCTGTTGCTTGTCCTAGGGGCAGGCTTATCAGAGGGACGGGGAGGCATTTTATGTGTGGATCTACTGTCTGTATTATCTCCTAGCTGTGCCTATTAATTTCATTTTCAGAGACAGAGATTTACAGCTGACTGAAGAGAATGGAGATGTAGGGCCAGCCCCGGACAGCCCCCACAGGGCCTCTGGGCACCCACATCAATGCACAAGACCAGCCAGACACTGAGATGTCATTTCCCTCCCCTGCCAAGCCCTCACCTGTTGTCACAGGCTCTGCAGGGCCCTGGAGCCCCCAGGGAGGCAGGAGGAGGCAGAGGTCACTGTGGCTGCTATCTGCCAGCCTCCTCTCTGCCTGTTTGGAGTCGGTTCTGGCCATTCATGGCATCGCTGGCTGTATCCCTGAGGGCTGAGCGCTGGGAGAGCAAGATCAGGGTTGAGCTGTAATCTTGGCTCTGGAGGGCCAATATCGTGTCACCCTTTGGGCCTGAAGACCTCATCTGTAAATAGGGGTAAGAGGCAAGGAGACAGTTCTGGAGCTGCAGGGCAGCCTGCATCACAGTAATTTACCCCTTTTGACCACAGTTTCTATGACACCCTGAGAACGTCATGCCAGCCTTCTCTAACTGGAGTGATGGAAAAGGACGAGAGATGACAAAGCGAGGGAATGAAATAGGCAACAGCAAGCCGGACACTCTCCAGGCTTGTTTTACTGATTCTGACCATCAGGCGACACTCAGGAGTCCTGCCCTCAGGCCAAAACCTCCCCAACCTAAGCCTGCGACTCAGTGACAGACAAAGGCCAGAGAGGCAGGACTCCGAGAGAATATCAGGACCAAGATGCCATATTCATGAGCTGGTCCATCCTCAATAGGTGGGCTTCTATGGAGGAAAGAGCTAAAAAACCATAATGGAAAAGAATTATTTTAAAATGATGTATGTATATGTATAACTGAATCACTTTGCTTTATGGCAGAAATTAACACACATTGTAGATCAGTACTTCGATTTTTAAAAGATGGAAAGAGCTGGACTCAAATCCCACCCCCAGAATTTACTTCTTGGTGGTCTTGGCAGAGGCACTTCCTCTCACCAGGCCTCAGATTTCCCATCTGTACCATGACTGCAACTAGATTAGAACTTGCGAACTTAAATGCCAATTGGGGTCACACAGATAAGAAAATGAACCAAAGGGATGAACCAAAGGGACAAGTATGATGTGATGGGGAGTGGAAGGGGCTAGGGTGGACAGAAGTTCAGGTACAAGGCAAAGGGGGAAGCCACTTGGACTTCCCTGACAATCCAGTGGTTAAGACTTCACTCTCAATGCAAGGGGTGTAGGTTCCCTGGCCAGGGAACTAAGATCTCCACGTGTT
The DNA here is from genome assembly GCF_055505025.1 of Bos grunniens. Classification (NCBI taxonomy): domain Eukaryota; kingdom Metazoa; phylum Chordata; class Mammalia; order Artiodactyla; family Bovidae; genus Bos; species Bos grunniens. The sequence goes on along the minus strand of NC_141185.1, from coordinate 51,758,022 downwards.
ACACTGCATGGCCTAAAAAAAATAAAATGATAAAATAAAATTGCATTTTAAATAATCAATAAGTTTAAAAATTTTAAAAGAAGAGTAAAAAAAAAAAAAGGAGGCTGGGGTCAGCCATGACCCTTTTCATCCAAATGCTGCCATGTTGAAACTCAAGCCAGCATGGCCAGATTTATGACTTTATAAGAGAAGCTGGACATCCAGGAAAAACTCCCAGGTTTTAAATGTTGACACGTCATTCATTTAAAAGAAAATCTGTGTTGGACCAAATGAAATGTTGTTGTGAATCAGATTTGCCATGGACTGGAAGTTGGTCATCTCCAGAGATGATCAACTGAGGTCCCTTTTCACTCTGGTAGTTTGTGATTCTGTATTCCGCTCCAAGGCACTACTAGAAAATGAAAGAACTTTAAAGGCTGCTGAAATAAAAGTAGGGACTGGATCTGAGAGCTTGCAAGGTTAGGGAGCTTTGATCCTGCCTGGAGCAGAAAGGCAGCAAGGCTGTGCCAGACACAGCCCCTGAGTCTGCCCCTACCATGGAGACAGAACACCTGCTTGGTTTAAATTATTTTAAAAAATGAGATGCCACGTCTTACTCATTGTATGGAGAAGGCATTCGGCAAGCAGGGAACAAGTGCAGGAGACATGACTTGAGGCTCCTGGCTTGAGCAGCACCCTCAGAAAGAAGGTCTGTTGGTGCATTCAGAGGAGGCTTGGCAGAGCCGGGTTGCTAGAACCACAGCCAGCTCAGCTCAACCTCATTTCTCTCCCCTCATCCTTGGTCTCCTTCTGCCAGGAACCTGCTCTGGACTATCCCCACGGAACCTAGGACAACACCTAGAGAAGTGAGTTCAGAAAGGAGAAACTGCACTGTGAACCTCAGATATGAACCTTAAAATGATAGAACTCTGGATGGACCTAGAGATGATCAGACTAAGAGGAGTAAGTCAGACATAGAAAGACAAATACCATATGATCACTTCTATGTGGAATCTAAAATATGGCACCAATGAATTTGCTTACAAATCAGAAACAGACTCACATACAGAAAACAAACATATAATTACCAAAGGAGAAGGTGGGGGAGGGATTAATTAGGAGTTTGGGATTAACAGACATAAATTACTATATATAAAATGGATAAGCAATGAGAACTTAATGGATAGAATGGAAAGTATATTGTAATAACATATAATGGAAAAGAATCTGAAAAATAATATACATATGTATGTGTTTAGTCACTCAGTCATGTCTGACTCTTTGTGACCCCATCGACTGTAGCCCACCAGGCTCCTCTGTCCATGGGATTCTCTGGGCAAAAACACTCGAGTGGGTTGCCATGTCCTCCTCCAGGGGATACATATGTATATGTGTATATAAATATAAATATATACATATATATATAATGGAATCACTTTGCTGTACACTTGAAACTAACACAACATTGTAAGTCTCCTAAACTTCAAAAAATAAAGAGAAAAGAAAGAAAATGATGAGCCCTCTTTCCCCGGCTCCCCATCCACCTGGACCCTCTGTTGGCTATTTTGAGGACCCACTATTCAAGGTTACACCCATTATAACCCTTCCATCATTTGCTGAGCCAGTCACTCTACAGGCATTATTTTTCAACAGCAACTGTTGTTTTTCCAGTTTCACAGCAGAGAAAACTGAGACTGGTAGAGAGACGCTAAGGAACTCAGCCTGAATCCACAGCCAGAAGATCTAGAACCAGGTTCTGGGTCTGGGTGGAAAGCCACAGTCCCCACTGAGCTTGTTCCAGGCTGAGAGACAACCAGAGACTGGGGTCTTTCCCATCAGCTTACTCTGTTCCAACACCTCTACCCTCTTCCCACACACACACACACACCCCAGTCACTGCTCTCCTTATCTGGAACTGGAGCAGGGGATCTGGGATGTCTGGCCATCGAGGGAAAGATATTTAGAGGAGTAAGGCCAACAGAAATGGAGAGATGGGGGTTGCCAGGTAAAAACGTGAACATCTTTCTCACCCCGAAGCTGTCACAGGTCTGGGGTGGGCAGCCTTGTCTGTCAGGCAGCACAGCCAAAGGCCATGAATTCAGCCCAGGGTTGGATCTGCAGCCAGGAATCTGGCTGAGGGTGAGGTCACCCTTTTACCCAATTAGATGCAGTAATTTTCAGGGGATTCGAGAAATATATTTACTGTTTGTGTGTCTCTCATTGCTTGGCACATTTCCCCACACTAACAGTCTGAATTTATGGAAGTTCTGCAATGGACCAGGCCCTGTGCTAAGAACTTACATATTTCATCTCATTCTTTCCCCACAGTGATCCTACAGATAAACGGCATCTCTGTCCGCATCACCCTGATGAGACGACTGACCTCAGAGAGCAGAAATGACTTTGAAAATGACCCAATGATTAAATGGCAGACTAAGGATTCAAGCTCAAACAGTCAGCTGCCAGAGAATAAGATCCTACCCACAACATTCTGTCCTGCCTCCCAAATAATAAAGCAAGTATTTGTTAAGTGCTTACTATACAGTGCTAAGTTTTTTACTTTCAGTTTGAGCTTTAATCCAAGCTACAACTTGAGAGATAGATGTAACTACTGGCCTTAATTTGCAAATGTGCAAAACAGAGCTGCAAAACATTAAAGTGACTTGTGCAGAGACCCAGGTTTGGAAGGTAGGAGAACAAGGAGTAGAAGGCTGACGACATGACTTCTGGCTTCGCTCTCCTCCGGGCCCATTGAGATGGGCTGGGACCGGGACCCTTTGCTGCAATGCTTGCACCTGGACACACCTCTCCTGGAACAACAAAATACAAAGAAACTGTATGGGACTGAAAACAACAGCGTACATGCTCAGTTGGGGAAAATTCTGGACCCAAAAGATACAAAGAGACCAAAAACCCCAACTGCCACTTTTGAAGAGCCTGGAGCAAAAGCAGCATACTGCGCATGCCCCCCGCACACACCACCACCTAAGGGGTGGGCCAAACACCTAAGCCGCAGGCCCGACCCCCAGACACACCCCTCCCCTCATCCTATATAAGGAACATGCTCACCTCCCTCAGGGAACAAGCAAGGGAACCTGCTGTTTGCTCTTACTGCACCCCACTGCAGCAGAGGCTCCAATAAAGCCTTGCCTGTATTTCTGGTCTGGCCTCTAGTCAATTTCTATTGATTGAGGAAGGTTAAGAACCCTGGTCGGTAACACCATCTACTCCCCTAAATGCTAAATGATACTCCAGATCCAGGTGTGCCAGGGGAGTAAGGTGTCGGGGGGAGGGAGGGGACTGAGAGGAGGATGCTAGAGAAAGGAATGCAGGACAGGAATATTACAGCTGCTAACTGACAAACCAAAGACATGAACAGGAGGAATTTCCTTACAATTTCCACTTGCTTGTGTTCTTTCCGTGCCATACTGAAGACCCTCTAATCCCAAAGACTGTGCCCCTCCCTTTAGGGGCAGAAATTTTATAAAGACTACGCTGGGAGGGACAGAGGTATGTGCCTTTGTGGGTATCTGCTTGGAACCTTTGCTGAATCCCTTTTGCATTTTTCAATAAGATTCAAAACCATAAATTATGTAAAGCCAGAAAGCTAAAAGGGCAGACCCTTTCTGGAGTTCATTTCAAGTCTGAAGTTCAGAATGCTTTTAATGACATAATTGCAAAAGGCTAAAATCTATTCGAGTGCAAACTTCTCTTTGAACAAGGAATGAATTCTCAGACAGTGGTGCAGTGTTCTCTCTGTCTCCTGGGCCTGGGGACCTGGAGGGAGGAGGGGCGGAGAAATCACTGCTGAGAGTCCGCAGGGCTCTTTTCACTATCCTAGAAATCAGTTTGATTTTTCCTTTGGATCTGGAGCCAACAGGTCCTGAAGAGAGGAGATGCAATGTTAAAATTAGGGTGATCTTCTAGTATCTTTATTCCTTTGTTGTTGCTGTTGTTTAGTCTCTAAATCGTGTCTGACTTTTTCTGCCACCATGGACTATAGCTCGCTAGACTCCTCTGTCCATGATATTTCCTTTAAAGCTATATGTTTATGTCTTTTTTTTTATTTGAGTTTTTGTTTTAATGAGATTTCACTTGAACTTATTTGGAGCATAATTGCTTTATAGTGTTGTATTCATTTCTGCTGTACAAGGAAGTGAATCAGCTAATTGTATATATCCCCTCCCTCCTGAGCCTCCCCCCTCCCACCCCCATCCCACCCCTCTAGGCCATCACAGAGCAGAGAGCTGAGCTCCCTGTGCTATACAGCAGATTCGAATTAGCTGTCTTGAAATGCATGAGATCCACAGTCAAGACTTACTAAAGGCCATATACTGGAAATCTAATATTTCTCCCCAGTATATCCCTCATTTTTCAATTCTGCTACCAGAGGCACCTATTTCTTTCAGACTATTTCTTCTAAAATGTCTCTACTTAAACAAGCTTCCTAGTATATGCACTGTGGTGAAACCATTAAAGGTATGAGTTCTAAAGGGCTTCCCCAGAGGCTTAGTGGTCAAGAGTCCTCCTGCAGTGCAGGCAGGCTCATGTTGGATCCCTGGGTCAGGGAGATCCCCTAGAGAAGGAAATGGAAATCCACTCCAGTATTCTTGCCTGGGGAACCCCATGGACAGAGGAGCCTGACAGGCTACAGTCCATGGGGTCACAAAGAGTCAGACATGACTTAGTGGTGCCTGAGCTGAGTTTTGAATTCTATGGTGACCCTCTTACTATATAAGCATCCTTTTGAAATAAAATGCTTTGCAAATATATTGTATATAAGATGGATAAACAACAAGGCTCCTACAATATGGCACAGGGAACTATATTCAATATCTTGTGATAAACCAGAATGAAAAAGAACATATATATATATATATATATATATATGTATGTATGCACAACTGAGTCCCTCTGCTCTACAGCAGAAATTAACACATTGTAAATCAAGTATGCTTCAATAAAATTTTTTTTTAAAAAAGACAAAAACATGATAAATAGTAAGCACTGCAGGATATAGTGTGCTTTCTCCAGGTGTTGTAAAGATTGAAGAATTTGGAAGGACAGAGTGAAAAAACTAAGCCACATTAAGGTCATCTGCAAGACCTTGACCTTGAAAGATTCCTAAACATGTACTTCACATGTGAAAAACTATAGCCCGTTGCTGGTGGCATTTCCATATTATGGAAAGGATTCAAAGGAGACACTCTTGTTTCAAGTGTCCAAGGATCATTCAACCAACATTCAAGATGACCAGCTAATCACAGAACCCAAGAATACTAGCCCATACCCAGATCGTCCAGCCATGAGATCACTGGAGGTAGAAAGATCATTACTGCCTGAGAAATGAAATGGAGATGTGATTGGAAATGTCACGCCTCGGGTGCATGAGCATTATCCCAATAATCAATCACCCAGACTGAACTGCTTATTTGTACATCTGATTGTCTTTGCATTATTTAGAAGCTGTTTAATGGCAGCTGAACTGACAGCGTGGGTCTAACACATGCCAAAGAGATTTAGGAGACTCACAGAAACATCTCTTTCTAATTGTTTGGACAGGCATATCGATTGCTGTTTCCTCTTCCAGGGTTCTCTAAAGCACATCACGCCCTTTGTATGCTCAACACACATACCCAGGTGAGCATGAGTGAGTGAGTATTAGTCACTTAGTCATGTCCAGCTCTTTGTGACCCCATGGACTGTAGCCCACAAGGTTCCTCTGTCCATGGGATTCTTCAGGCAAGAATACCTTCAGGCAAGGTACCATGCCCTTCTCCAAGGGATCTTCCCAACCCAGGGATTGAACCTAGGCTTCCTGCACAGCTCTCACTCCCTCAGTGCAAAGGTGAACCTGCAGAAGGCATGTCCCCTACAGAGGAATGGTGTGTCTAGAGTCAAAAAAGCATGTGACAAGCCCTTCATTTCAGTGTGAGTATCAGGTCCATATTCCAGAGCAGAAACTGAGAATTCTCCAGGATGGGGGAATGTCTGGCAGCCATCTTGCATGTTCTCCAGCTCCAGAGAGCAGGGCAAAGTTCTCAGAAAGCTGTGTTCCAGTATGTTCTGACTGCCTGCTATTCTCCCAGGGAAGCTGAAGAAACTGGCCCAGATTTGGGGCAGCAGAAGAGACTGGTTCTTGTTTTCTGTTGTTTTGTTTTGTTTTTAATTTCTGCAGAACAGCCAGCAGGAGCTAAGAAGCTTCACCCTTGTGTCTGTGTGACTGGGAGACAGACAGCGCAGCGCACTGTGAGATTAAGAAACCCTGTTGATCCTGTCTTCACCTCGCACTGGCGTTTCCATAGTACATCCTTATTACACAGTCGGGTTTACCTGAATGTTAAATATATGAAACTAAAAAGTAAGGACATTAATATCATGGTAGACGACAATTTTTTGAGCTTATATCTATCTTGTGCTCTGTCATCGCCTCCATTAGAAATGATTCTTTTTTTTTCTTCCCTCTTCCTGCCAAAGTTTATTTTCCTGCTCTCTATTCTAGCCCTGCAGGCCAGAGAGGGGAATCTGTATGAAAAATGAATGCCTGAGCCTGAGCTTCAGTCCAAGCAAACCACCTCTGCCTCAGGGATTCTGAGTTCCCAGCCCAGGCCCCAGCTCCTAGCATCCCTGTGTGCTCACATTTAAAACAGGAAGGCTGCCTGCTCAAAAAAAAGAAACTTAGAGAGACTCACAGCTAACAAACGGCTTTTGCAGAACGACACTTTGGTAAGTAAATTAATTTGAAAGGTACTGACTATTCTCTGCATGTTTCCAAGGTAAATCTCAGAATAGGAGAGTGACAGCCACTTTTCAAGTCAAGACAATAGTCACTGACATGTGGATGTACTCTCGGGGCTCTTGATGTCAGACTCATCTGGGGTTAACTCAGAATGTAAACCCTAGAGATGCTGCCCACCTTTGCTGCCCCTTTGGGGCCTCAACTCCTTTGAGCTACCTCTAGGAGCACTACAGAAAGGGCTGGGGAAAAGCAAGATGAAAAGGCATGAAGTCCACGTCCTCTAGGATGCTCATGATTGAGGACAGAGGAGGCAAGAAGGCAGCTTCCCTGGTGGCTCAGACAGTAAAGAATCTGCCCGCAATGCAGGAAACCTGGGATCGATCCCTGTGTCGGAAAGATCCCCTGGAAAAGGGAATGGCAACCCACTCCAGTGTTCTTGCCTGAAGAATCCCATGGACAGAAGAGCTTGGCGGGCTTGACTTCATGGGGTTGCAAAGAGTCAGACAGGACTGAGCAACTAACACACACACACACACACACACACACACAGAAGTAAGAAGGCAAAGCCTGCAATGATAAGAGTTAGCGTTCAACTACCAGAGGACAGAAAGATCAGCTTTGACTTGTGTTTGAACTGGTGTTGAAGGGTTGGAGGACATGACACCTACCTGCGAAGGATTTTGAGGAAGGACTAGAAGCCTTACAGTAAGAGAGCAGCAGACGCCAGGTCATGGAAGATGAAAGAGCTGGTAGTCCAGGGAGTGACTCCTGGGCAAGCTGGTGCCTCTGGATCCCGACCTCAGGCTACAGATGTCAGCACAGTGAGCCTGGTTGAGTGCATCTCTAAGGGCAGCCATGTACCTATGTTCATGGGCCCGTCAGGAGAATTTTCAGCCTCCAAGAAAGGAGAGCATATGCCCTGGCCAGGCAGGGTCTGGAATATACTGTACGTCCCCTACATACAAACCTTCAAGTTGGGAAGTTTCAAAGATGTGAACTTGCATTCATGTGTCAGATCACGTAAGTTAGTTCACGTGTCTGGCGTACATTGTGGCGTGTGTGCATCCTCTACAAGCGGTCGTGCTCTTGTGCACGTTACTGCATAGTACTGCACAGAGGCCCTCCCTGGTGGCTTAGGCAGTAAAGCGTCTGCCTACAATGCGGGAGACCTGGGTTCGATCCCTGGGTCAGGAAGATCCTCTGGAGAAGGGAATGGCAACCCACTCCAGTACTCTTGCCTGGAAAATCCCATGGATGGAGGAGCCTGGTAGGCTACAGTCCATGGGGTCGCAAAGAGTCGGGCACAACTGAGCGATTTCACTTCCCTGTATAGAGTACAGTAGCTCAGTATTTTTATTTCAAGTCCAGGATGTCCAGAAACAAGCATAAAAGCAACGGTGATGCAGCTGGTACTACTGTACTCTTCAAGGTACTATGATGTTGTTGTTTGGCCGCTAAGTCTTGCCCAACTCTTTGCAACTCCATGGACTACAGCATACCAGGCTCCTCTGTCATCTACGATCTCTCAGAGTTTGCTCAGATTCATATCCATTGAGTCAATGATTTTATTATCCAACCATCTCATCCTCTGTCGCCCCCTTCTCCTGCCCTCAATCTGTCCCAGCATCAGGGTCTTTTCCAATGAATCAGTTCTTCATATCAGGTGGCCCAAGTACTGGAGCTTCAGCTTCAGCATCAGTCCTTCCAATGAATATCCAAGGTTGATTTCCTTCAGGATTGACTGGTTTGATCTCCTTGCAGTCCAAGGGACTCTCAAGAGTCTTCTCCAACACCACAGTCCAAAAGCATCAATTCTTTGGCAATCAGCCTTCTTTATGGTCCAACTCTAACATCCTTAAATGACTGCTGGAAAAACCATAACTTTTATGTCAGCAAACTGATGTCTCTGCTTTTTAACATGCTGTCTAGGTTTGTCACAGCTTTTCTTCTAAGAAGCAAGCGTCTTCTAGTTTCATGGCTGCAGTCACTATCCACAGTGACTCTAGATCCCAATAAAATGGAATATGTCACTGCTTCCACTTGCTCCCCTTTTATTTTCCATGAAGTGATAGGACTGGATGACATGATCTTCGTTTTCGAATGTTGAATTTCAAGCCAGCTTTCTCACTCTCTTCTTTCTCCCTCATCAAGAGGCTCTTTATTTCCTCTTCAATTTTTGCCATTCAACTGGTATCATTTACATATGTGAGATTGTTTATATTTCTCCCGGCAATGTTGATTCCAGCTTGTGATTCACCTAGCCTGGCATTTCAGCTGATGTACCCTGCATAGAAGTTAAATAAGCAGGGTGACAATATATAGCCTTGGTGTGCTCCTTTCCTAATTTTGAACCAGTCCATTTTTCCAAGTCTGGTTCTAACTGTTGCTTCTTGACCCGCATACAGATTTCTCAGGAGACAGGTAAGTTGTTCTGTTACTCCCATCTCTGTCAGAATGCTCCACAGTTTGTTGTGATCCACATAGTCCAAGGCTTTAGTGTAGTCAATGAAGCAGAAGTAGGTGTTTTTTTGGAACTCTCTTACTTTCTCCATGATCCAGCAAATGTTGGCAATTTGATCTCTGTTCTTCTGCCTTTTGGAAACCCAGCTTGTACATCTGGAAGTTCACAGTTCACATACTGCTGAAGTCTAGCTTGAAGAATTTTGAGCATAACCTTGCTAGCATGTGAAATGAGCACAACTGTATGGTGGTTTGAACATTTTTTGGCATTTTCCTTCTTTGGGATTGGAATGAAATTTGAACTTTTCCAGTTCTGTGGCCACTGCTGAGTTTTCCAAATTTGCTAACATATTGAGTGCAGCACTTTAACAGCATCCTCTTTCAGGATTTTAAATATTTCGGTTGGAGTTCTGTCACCTCTATTAGCTTTGCTCAAGAGTAATGCTTCCTATAGGCCCATTTGACCTCACACTCCAGGATGTTTAACTCGAGGTGAGGGATCACACTACTGTGGTTATCTGGGTCATTAATGGTCATCTGGGTCATTAAGACCTTTTTGGTATGGTTCTTCTGTGTATTTTTGCCACCTCTTCTTAACCTCTACTGCTTCTGTTATGCCCTTACCATTTCTGTTCTTTATTGTGCCACTCCTGGCATGAAATGTGCCCTCGAATCTCCAATTTTCTTGAAGAGATTTCTAGTCTCTCCCATTCTGTTGTTTTTCTCTATTTCTTTGCATTGCTCATTTAAGAAAGCCTTCTTATCTTTTCTTGCTAATTCTCTGAAACTCTGCTTTCAGTTGGGTATATCTTTCCCTTTCTCCCTTGCCTTTTGCTTTTCTTCTTTCCTCAGTTATTTGTAGCCTCCTCAGACAACTACTTTGCCTTCTTGCATTTCTTTTTCTTTGGGATAGTTTTGATCACTGTCTCCTGTACAATGTTATGAACCTCTGTCTTCAGTTCCTCAGGCACTGTGTCTACCAGATCTAGTCCCTTGAATCTATTTGTCACCTCCACTGTATAATCATAAGGGGTTTGATTTAGGTTGCATCTGAATGGCCTAGTGGTTTTCCCTACTTTCTGCAATTTAAGCCTAAATTTTGCAGTAAGAAGCTCATGATCTGAGTGAGCCACAGTCAGCTCCAGGTCTTATTTTTGCTGACTGCATAGAGTTTCTCCATCTTTGGCTCTGAAGAACATAATCAATCTGATTTCAATATTGACCATATGTAGAGTCATGTGTAGAGTCATCTCTTGGGTTTTTGGAAAAGGGTGTTTGCCATGACCAGTGTGTTCTCTTGACAAAACTCTGTTAGCCTTTGCCCTGCTGTATTTTGTATTCTAAGTCCAAACTTGTCTGTTATCCCAGGTAACTGTTGACTTCCTACTTTTACATTCCAATCCCCTATGATGAAAAGGACATCTTTTCTGGTGCTAGTTTTAGAAGGTCTTGAGCTTCCCTGGTGGCTCAAATGTTAAAGAATCCACCTGCAATGCAGGAGACCCAGGTTTGATCTGTGGGTCAGGAAGATCCCCTGGAGGATGACATGGTAACCCATTCCAGTATTCTTGCCTGGACAATCCCGTGGGCAGAAGAAGCCTGGTGGGCTACAGTCCATGGGGTCACAAAGAGTTAGACATGACTGAGTGACTAGGCACACTAGAAGGTCTTGTAAGTCTTCGTAGAAGTGGTCAACTTCACCTTGTTCAGCATTAGTGGTTAGGGCATAGACTTGGATTACTGTAGTGTTGAATGGTTTGCCTTGAAAATGAACCCAGATCATGCTGTTGTTTTTGAGGTTGCACCCAGGTACTGCATTTCAGACTCTTGTTGACTATAAGAGCTACTCCATTTCTTCTAAGGGATTCTTGCCATACTGTAAGATTAAAAATATTTGCTTTATTTCTTGCGGTGGTTTTTTTACATATTATTTGTGTGAAAAGTATAAACCTATTACAGTCCAGGACTATATAACTGTGTTAGTTGTGTGCCTAGGCTAAATTTGTTGGGCTTATGAACAAACTGGACTTAAAAAATTAGCTCTTGGAATGGAACTTGCTTGTATGTAGGGAACTTACTATCCTGGGAAAGGCAAGCCCTGGGAGCACTCTCCTTCTGAGACAGTTGCCTGTGCGCCCTCTCTGTAAAGCTTCCAGTTCATGTCCACACAACTCAGAAGTAGAGGACGAGAATGGAATGAGGACTACTAGCTGGGGTGTGAAGGAGAGAATAAAAGAACGGCACTTCTCACCGCAAACAAAGATCTCCTTTTCTTACAGCCTCCGCACACCCAGAGAGGGGACTAGTCCTCTCAGCCTCCAGGTGGGATTGTTTGTTATCATGAAAACCTCCCCAGGCCCCAGGAGATGTCAGCTGCTTGCTGAGATCTTCCACAAAGTCAAAGGTCTTTAAATATCAGCCCGGCGTCCAAGGATCCAAAGCCCCAAGTCCCTCTTCACCCCCATCCACCTTTCCACTCCCATTTCTTCCATCCTGTCCTCCCCAGCCCTGTTTATTTTTAGTGGTGATAAACGCAGCTCCTAATCTTGAGAGTTGACCTTTTTGAGTACATGTAATTAACTACATCTTTACCTCCAGTCTCCTCAGCCTTGGCAGGAGGGGGCCATTTGTCTTACGGATGACTGGCCTGATGGAGAGAGAAGGAAACGGAGAAAGGTACCAATGCAAGAGCCAGCAGCTCCCGCCAGCCCGCCCGCCTCCCTTACCTCCCCTCCTTGAAAGACATCAGTTCATGACATGACTCTGAACCATCAAAGTCACTTGAGATGCTCAGATGGGGGAGCTGGAGGGTGGGGATGGCAGGAAGGAGGGAGGAGGGTCTAAGCCTGACTTTGGCCAAGTGAGGGATGAAGTGCGGTTCCCAGAACAGGTGTGTACGCACGTGTGTTCACATGTGTATGTACATGTGTGCATATGCTGGCGTGTCTTTGATGCGGGATTAACCACTCAGGGACTATCGCTGATAACTCCTGCCAGGGTGATAAATGCGAAGGGCAAAGCAGTCTGGTTTTTTCCGCCTGTATCTCTCCCTGCTTTGTTTTTATTAAATGCTGATTATTAATATTAGAAATGGAACACTGCCATGAGAAGCCATTTGCCGTTAATAAGGCTGTCACTGCTGCCCGGGGAAGTTAGAGAAGACCGGGGAAGCCATGTGAGAACTTCTTAATAGCCATGTTAACAAAGCGGCTCAGGAAAACGAGATGTAGCCAGCCTGGCGAGGTGAGTCAGTTCTGCTCCCCAGTTCCCGCTGCACGGGCCAGGGCCCCCCTATCCCTGCAGGGACTGAAGTCATGCCGGGGTGTGCACAGCTGCTCGGGCGCAGGCCAACTGTATGCACGGAGCTTGGGGAGCAGCCTCCCAGCCACAGCTGTGAAAACACTGGTGGGGCCTCCAGGCGGGTCTGTCCCAGGATGGGGGGGCACGGACCCCCAGGCAAGCCCCTCCCCCACCCCCCCGTAGATGCCGAGTCTCAGGGTATGGTTCCCCCTCCCACCCTAGGGTGTGAGCATCCTACTCATGGGGAGTTTGGCCCATGTGAAATGATCAGGGGCAGGTCTTTGAGATTTGGTAACCGCCTGACACCTGGAGGGAAAGAAGGTTCTGAAGCCAGCTCCCGACTGGTTCATTTGTTCATTTCAGGAGGATGAGAGCAAGGGGTTGGGGTGAATCTCCATCTGCTGTAAAAGAGGCTCCTCCATGCGCCTGGTGATGGAAAGGGAAAGGGAGGCTAGGCCCCAGGTGTCTGGTTGTCCCCTGGATTGGGGTCAGGTGTGACTGAGGAACCGCACCTACTTTCCCCTGATGCTTGAATGAGATAGACTCTCTTCCTCGAAACCAAGAATAACCACCAAATAATAAGCAGCCACCGTATTGGTGGGTGGGTGGAAGACGTGATACACTTGGGAGATTTCTTTCAACCGCTGCTCAGGGCTTACTGCATCTTACAAGTTCAGGAATTCTGGAAGAGATGAGGACCAAGAGTAACTGTGTGCATTTAACAACGTTGCAAAATTGTGTTTGCCGTGCAAGTGTGTGTGTCTATGAGTGTGTCACCCTAGCAATCAGAGGGTTTATTTGTTGATCTCTGTGTGTGTTTAGCTAGTGTTTAGCCAGTGCCTGCATCCATGCAGGTCCCCCGTCACGTGAATAAACACATCTGGATGCTGGTGTCGGTGAGCTTTGAGTCCAGTAGGCATGGAAAATAGCTGATACCCTGCTTATCCTGTTTTTCTACCCTCATGCTTCTTCCCACTTGGACAAAAACACAGCCTGAAATGTTCTGTAGCAGGACCCATCAGGAGTCCTGCATAGCTGAAGAACTATGCAAGAGGAGAAAGGGGAATCAGACCCTAGGAACGCCAGTGAAATGAGCATGATTTTGACAAGAAGAGCACTGGGAAAACACCAGGGAAACCAGCAGTTCCAAGGTTCTTTAGATAGAGACATAGTTTCTTAATCCGAGAGAACAGAGTTCTCCCCATAAACAGGATCAAGTCTGCCTATCCCAGGAATCATTAAGAATCTTCTCACCTACGTAGAACTGAATCACTTTGATATACATCAGAAACTACCACAACATGGTTGTGCTGCTGTGCCCAGCCTCAGTCGTTCAGTCATGTCTGACTCTTTGCGACCCCATGGTCTGTAGCCCACCAGGCTCCTCAGTCCATGGGATTATGCAGGCAAGAATACTGGAGTGGGTTCCCAGTTCCTACTCCAGGGGATCTTCCCGATCCAGGGATCAAACATGAGTCTTTTGCACCTCTTGTTTTGACAGGTGGATCCTTTACCACTGTGCCAATTGTGAGTCAACTATTCTTCCATTTAAAATTTAAGTTATGACCAACCTAGACAGTATATTAAAAAGCATAAACATTACTTTGTTAACAAAGGTCTGTCTAGTCAAGGCTATGGTTTTTCCCGTGGTCATGTATGGATGTGAGAGTTGGACTATAAAGCTGAGCATGGAAGAATTGATGCTTTTGAACTGTGGTGTTGGAGAAGACTCTTGAGAGTCCCTTGGACTGCAAGGAGATCCAACCAGTCCATCCTAAAGGAGATCAGACCTGGGTGTTCATTGGAAGGACTGATGTTGAAGTCGAAGCCCCAATACTTTGGCCACCTGATGCAAAGAGCTGACTCATTTGAAAAGACCCTGGTGCTGGGAAAGATTGAGGGCAGGAGGAGAAGGGGACGACAGAGGATGAGATGGTTGGATGGCATCACAGACTCATGGGTTTGGGTGGACTCCGGGAGTTGGTGATGGACAGGGAGGCCTGGCGTGCTGTGGTTCATGGGGTTGTGAAGAATCAGACACGACTGAGCGACTGAACTGAACTGAACTGAACAGGGAACTGGATCCCACATGCTGCAACTAACATTTTGCATGCTGCAACTAAAGGTCTTGCTGCCACAGTGAACATTGGAGATCCACGTGCCACAACTAAGAACCATCACAGGCCAACAAATAAATAACTGTTTAAAAAAATCATTAAAAATAAATAAATAAAATTTATTAAGTTTTGACAAAAAAAAACTGTTCACCTATTATTTGAACAGGTATTGTTTGAAAAAAAAAAAATTTCCCACTGTGAAAGGAGAGTATCTGAGTTACAGAGACTCTGATGTTAAAAGTGCTTCCTACCTACCTAGGAAGTGCCAGCACTTTGTAGTAGCAGTAAATATTTGTTGAATGAGAAGATGAAGAACTTGAATGAGAAGACTAACAAGCATATGTTGTCTTTTCTTGTCTCCCTTTCTCCCAGGAAAGCAGCGTAGGCTTTTTTTTTTAGCATTTTTTTTTAAATAGAAAGATTTGAGGTCAAAGTCCACCTTGTCGCTCTGTAGGTGTGTGACTTTGGACATGTCCACCTGACCAATCTCCTGCGAGGCTGCCCAACTGTGAAATGGTGACAGTGACACGCAGAGCACTGCATCCTCTCACACAGGAGAGAGAATGTAATGACATGTTTTTTTAAAGAAACAAAGCAGGACTCAATCACTGTAGGCGTCCCTCTGTGTCCCATCCATGGAGAACCAAGGAAGAACAATGGCTGATGACGTGGTTTGGGTGGTGGTTTCAAAAATGGGTCCAGGATTCAACTCTTGTCTCTGCCACGGCCAAGCCCTGTGACCTTGAGAGGATGGCTTCGCTGCTCTGTGGTTCAGTCCTCTCATTCATCAGATGGGAATTGCTCACAGGGCTGTTGTGAGGAGTACATCGAATAATGCATGTTAAGAGTTGTGAACAGTGCCCAGCACACAGGAAATTCTTAATAAACATTATCTATCGTTGTGACTTCCCAGGGGGCTCAGATGGTAAAGAATCCACATGCAGTGCAGGAGATGTGGGTTCAATGCCTGGGTCGGGAAGATCCCCTGGAGAAGGGAATGGCTACTCCAGTCTCAATACTCCAGTATTCTTGCCTGGAGAATCCCACGGACGGAGGAGCCTGGTGAGCTACAGTCCATGGGGTCACAAAGAGTGGGACATAACTGAGCAGCTAACACTTTCACTTTCAGTGCTGTGACTATCTCTATCTCTGGGAAGGAATGATCAAAATTTCCCTTGAACACTTGAGGGAGTGAAACGAGGGCAGGTGGGCTCTTTTCCTGCAGAAAGTCTGTGGCCTGTGTAACAAGCAGAATCAGAGCAGCCTTCTTCCTGGAGAAAGAGTCTGCCTTGTTCCATATTTCCAACAGAGGAAAATGCACATGGCCATACCTGGACAAAGTGTTCTAGATCTTTCCTGTGCTCTTTCAGCTGAAGAGAGTCCATCCCACTCTCAGGATCCATGAGCCAGCATCTTCTATGAGGAAGCTTGAAGAAGGTCATCAGGAGGGAAAAAGCAGGTGAACACTGACCTTCAGAGTTCAAAGATCTCCTTTCAGAATGATCTCTACTTGAGTTGCAAGTTGGACAGTTGAAAGGGAGTCCTTGGCCATTTGAGAATTGGAAGACTACAGTTGGAGAGATGGAAGCCTGAGTTTAAGGGTGGTACTACTAGCTGAGTAGCTCAATATTGGCAGGGACTCACCAGCCAATCGAAATGTGTTACAGTGCACCACGCAAGGAGAGAGGACATCTACACCTGTCCAGTTAGCTCACTTAACAGGTGTGCTTCAGCTGTCTTCTTGAATTGAGTTTCCTTTTCCAATGCACAAAATCGTCTTCCCAGGACTATGTTGACCACGTATTACCTGTTCATCATGCCAACCTGGAGAAGGCATGAAAACATTTGGTGCCAGATAGGTGCTGCAGAAAAAAGGCTGGAGGACAGGAATATTCTTTCCTCCGTGGATACTAGAGACATCTGAACTAGTCATGGTACCCAGAGGACGAGCCAAGATCTATAGGCAAGCCCAGTGAGTTCTGTCATATAAGGAAGGAAAAGAATCTGTACTTCAAGGAATGAATAGTTTTCAAAATAAGCAAAGAAAATCTTTGAACAGTCAGAAGATAAAGCCATGCTCTTTAGTTTTGTTTCAGATTCTCCTAGTTGACATCCAGAGCTTGGAAAAGAACCCATCATAAATACTTCGAGTAAGGGGCTATGAGTGACAGAAGTTAGAGAGTTCTCTTGAATCTGTATGTCTGCCAGGGTTGAAGAGTCTAAACTTCTAGACATGAATATCAACATCAGAGGTTGTCAGTCACATCACTATGGTTCTAGGATGTGGAAGACATCACCCCCAGTGTCTCAGAGTTTGGGCAGAGTTGAACCTGGAGGTCGCTTCTGTAGGTACATATGACCTGACTAGGGTTGCCAATAATCTTCACTTGGGATCTATTATAACATCTATAACAAGGAAAGTTATAGTTATTGAGTTGGATCAGTCACTCTAGTTTCTGAGACATATTCACATTCTAGGTCCAATCTACACTGTCTACATTGGCGGCCAACACACTCTCAAGCAGAGAGCAACTGGAAAAATTACAATGTTCACTTTGGTTTAAGGCTCACCCAACCATGGCCACCACTTTCCAAATGCAAACAATCCAGGGAAATGATTCTCAAGCATATTCAACTGCAAAGCACCTGCAATGGGCTTTGGGGAACATTTTTGGACATTAATATATTAAACTTGTAATAACCAAAGAGATATATTTGTGGTAAATTAAATTATAACCTCCTCATACTAGATATTGGCTTAAATAAACAGTAAGTGTCACAGTCGTAAGACAAAATGTGGGTACTTAAAAAAATTAAAGGCATTCTGTCTGGTTAATTCCTTTTCTTATCTTCTACTTAGAAAACACATGGGATTATTTCATTTTTGCTAGAGAGCTCCCCAGCCTAGTTCCTGGCATCCCAACCCTTCCAGGGGTTTGTGACTTACTAACCTTGTATGAAACTCAACATTCAAAAAACTAAGATCATGGCATCCGGTCCCATCACTTCATGGCAAATAGAAGGGGAGCAAGTGGAAGCAGTGACAGATGTTCTTTTCTTGGGGTCCAAAATCACTGTGGATGGTGACTGCAGCCATGAAATTAAAAAACGCTTGCTCTTTAGAAGGAAAGCTATGACAAACCTAGACAGCATATTTAAAAACAGAAACATCACTTTGCTGACAAAGGTCTGTGTAGGCAAAGCTATGGTTTTTCCAGTGGTCATGTATGGATGTGAGAGTTGTACCATAAAGAAGGCTGAGTGCCAAAGAATTGATGCTTTTGAATTATGGTGCTGGAGAAGACTCGTGAGGGTCCCTTGGACAGCAAGGAGATCAAATCAGTCAATCCTAAAGGAAATAAACCCTGAATATTCCTTGGAAGGACTGATGCTGAAACTGCAGCTCCAGTACTTAGGCCACCTGATTCTAAGAACCAACTCATTGGAAAAGACCTTGATGCTGGGAAAGATTGAAGGCAGAAGGAGAAGGGGGCAACAGAAGAGGAGCTAGTTAGATAACATCACAGACTCAATGGGCATGAATCTGAGGAAACTCTGGGAGATAGTGGAGGACAAAAGAGGCTGGTGTATTGCAGTCCATGGGGTTGCAAAGAATAGGACATGACTTAGTGACTAAACAACAACAAGAATAATCCTAAGGTAACATACCTAAATGTCAGGAACTAGATTGTTGTTAAGTGGAAAGCAAGAAAGCAAAGAAACTTCTGGTCATTCCAAGAAGACTGGCCCCAGAACTCAGAAGCCATTCTGAGACCCTGAAGGGAGTCTTCCTTCCCTCCGAAAGTTAAAAAAAAAAAAAAAGGAAAAACTGACAAATAAAATATTGGTACAAGAAATGGGGATTTACAACTCCAAACAATAGATCACAGATAGAAAATGATGGAAGGGGCCATTGAGTTGACTCCATGTAGAGTCGGGAAACTGACTTCAACATAAGCCAACTCTATTTATTAACATGTTCAAAAGCAGAGACATTACTTCGCCAACAAAGGTCCGTCTAGTCAAGGCTATGGTTTTTCCTGTGGTCATGTATGGATGTGAGAGTTGGACTGTGAAGAAGGCTGAGCGCCAAAGAATTGATGCTTTTGAACTGTGGTGTTGGAGAAGACTCTTGAGAGTCCCTTGGACTGCAAGGAGATCCAACCAGTCCATTCTGAAGGAGATCAGCCCTGGGATTTCTTTGGAAGGAATGATGCTAAAGCTGAAACTCCAGTCCTTCGGCCACCTCATGCGAAGAGTTGACTCATTGGAAAAGACTCTGATGCTGGGAGGGATTGGGGGCAGGAGAAGAGGACAACAGAGGATGAGATGGCTGGATGGCATCACTGACTCGATGGACGTGAGGCTCAGTGAACTCCGGGAGTTGGTGATGGACAGGGAGGCCACGACTGAGCGACTGATCTGATCTGATCTGATTTATTGGTAGGAATTTCCTAGAGCTCTAGGCTAGAAAGATTCTAAAGTAGAAAAGTGAGCAGTGACTTATCACTTCTATTCAGGCCAACCCCAATCCACTCCCAACCCCTTGTGGAATAAATGGTAGGCTGAGTTCCACAAAGAGATCAGACAATTTAGAGACAGGGCAGCAATTTTGACTTGTTGATACCGATTTGACTTACACATCAGAATTTGATTCAAATCAGTATGCATTGTTACTATGTATCCTGCAAAATGCTGGCTCTCAGATTGGATCAGATCAGTCGCTCAGTCGTGTCTGACTCCTTGCGACCCCATGAATCGCAGCACGCCAGGCCTCCCTGTCCATCACCAACTCCCGGAGTTCACTCAGACTCACGTCCATCGAGTCAGCGATGCCATCCAGCCATCTCATCCTCTGTCGTCCCCTTCTCCTCCTGCCCCCAATCCCTCCCAGCATCAGAGTCTTTTCCAATGAGTCAACTCTTCGCATCAGGTGGCCAAAGTACTGGAGTTTCAGCTTCAGCATCATTCCTTCCAAAGAAATCCCAGGGCTGATCTCCTTCAGAATGGACTGGTTGGATCTCCTTGCAGTCCAAGGGACTCTCAAGAGTCTTCTCCAACACCACAGTTCAAAAGCATCAATTCTTCAGTGCCCAGCCTTCTTCACAGTCCAACTCTCACATCCATACATGACCACAGGAAAAACCATAGCCTTGACTAGACGAACCTTTGTTGGCAAAGTAATGTCTCTGCTTTTGAATATGCTCTCTAGGTTGGTCATAACTTTCCTTCCAAGGAGTAAGCGTCTTTTAATTTCATGGCTGCAGTCACCACCTGTAGTGATTTTGGAGCCCAGAAAAATAAAGTCTGACACTGTTTCC
Organism: Bos grunniens; assembly: GCF_055505025.1. Taxonomy (NCBI): domain Eukaryota; kingdom Metazoa; phylum Chordata; class Mammalia; order Artiodactyla; family Bovidae; genus Bos; species Bos grunniens. Next base: position 51,738,106 of record NC_141185.1, on the reverse strand, counting down.
ACTGTTTCCCGATCTATTTCCCATGAAGTGGTGGGACTGGATGCCATGATCTTAGTTTTCTGAATGTTGAGCTTTAAGCCAACTTTTTCACTCTCCACTTTCACTTTCATCAAGAGGCTTTTGAGTTCCTCTTCACTTTCTGCCATAAGGGTGGTGTCATCTGCATATCTGAGGTTATTGATTCATATTGAATCACCTATGTCCTGAGTTCATCATTATTTGTGGCCAGAAGGAGTTCTTCAACCATGTTTCCGTGTCTGATCATCCTTTTAAACCTGGGCAACTATAAGTGCATATGGTTTCCCTGGTGGCTCAGCAATAAAGAATATGGCTGCCAATGCAGAAGACATGGGTTTGATCCCTGGGTTGTGAAGATCCTCCCCTGGAAAAGAAAATGGCAGCCCATTCCAATATTCTTGTCTGGGAAACCCCATGGACAGAGGAGCATGGCAGGCTACAGTCCATGGGGTTGCAAGGAGTCAGACATGACTGCACACAAGAAGTGCCTATAATATTCAAAATAAATTCTCCTGCTTTGCCCATATGTGTCATCTCTTCCAGGAATTTTGTCAGATCACACCACTTTCTTAAGATTCGGGTGTAATTCCTTTTATTGAATCTCAAGTTCACCATACTGTATGCACTACATCCACTCCGAAAAGTCACATGAGATTCTCACTGACAAAGTGAATTAAATACCCAAGGTCCTATGGACATCAAAGTGTCAAAACACCACTAAGCTGGATAAGTGGAACATTTTCTTGTCTTATAGAGAGATGTTTGGATCTCAATAAAGCAGGAAGATACTGCATTCTCCATCTGACTCCAGAAAAGGCAGGGTGTGTTTAAGGCCAAAAAATCTCTGCTACAGAATTCTAAAAATGACATAATCAAATCCCAGAGCAGGACCCATGGAGGCTTAGCCACTGGTTTCTCAGCTGACCACATTTTTTCCATTCCTTGTTTACCCTGGGAATGCCATTTCTTGTTCAGAAAGCAGTTGATTATTGACAAGCCTGAACATGCAGCTCCTTAATAAAAATGAATTTATATTAAGTGTGTTGACAGCAGAAGCAAACAAGTGACTTTGGAGCCCAGTCTGAGAAAATACAGAATGCCTGTGTGGAGTGAACATGGTTCAGAGGGAAACCCGTCTTAAATCTTGAGATTCCTTTGGGTTCTCAGAAGCCTTGAGACCATACTGAGGATAGGATCTTTTTTTTTTTTTTTAATCTGTAATAGTTTTCCCAAGGGAACGTGAAATACATGTTTGTGAATGTAGCCAAGGAGCCTTGCAAAGAGCACTCGCTCTGGGAATTGCCTGTGGCGTGTGTCGAAGAGGCAGGATCACAACTAAAGGCAGATGGTCTTCCCAAACATCAGCACCAGAACTTCCTCAAACTCTCAAACCCCTCCCAACCCCAAGACTGACGCTTAAGTGGGAAATCAAAAGGCTGGGTAAAGCTAGGCGCAGTCCCACTGTGGAATACTACACCAGCTGTTCAAAATTTATCCTCAGCAACTTCCATGGTGGTCTAATGGCTTCAACTCCATGCTCCCTGTGCAGGGGGCCAGGGTTCGATCCCTGGTCAAGTAACTAGATCCCGCTTGCTGCAACTAAAGCTCCTGTGTGCCACAACTAAGACCCAGGGCAGCTAAATAAGTGAATAAATAAGCAAGCAAATAAACATTTTTTTACAAAGCTGATCCTCAGAAAGCATTTAAAGATAGAGGAAATCCTCATGACATACTGCAAAATTAATAGATAATAATAATAATGGTGTTAGTCAAACCTACAAGCTAAGAATTCCATGTAGAAGTGTCTGGGTACTGGCTGAGACAGGTCTATACAATTGGTCACTTTAGTTCTTTATGTTCAAATTTTCCCTAGTTTCTAAATTAACTGTAAATTGTACCTATTTCCACAGGTTTCTATCTGGTTCATGACTCACACAATTAGGGACTTAAAATGTAAAGATTCCCAATTGTAGATTCTAATTTTGAAATTTTCCAGTTAAAGATTCTAGACAGTACATTCTAGCACTGAATTTAATGAGTCAAAGTTTCATTCTTATGCCTAGTTGAACTCTTTCTTCCTACAACTTAAGTCATGCTTTACTTTATCTTATAATTAGGAGAGACACAAGACTTTTAGTAACTTCTATATTCCTCTCAGTCTTCTGTCATTAAACTATGGAACTTCTTGTTTTCTTTTGTGAAAGGACTCTATTTTTCAAAATCAAATCATTTCAATTTTTCCTCCTAAATTGCCTTAATTTGCTATTTGTTTTCATGCTCTTTTATAGAGAGAGGATTGAGGCCAGAGAGGGAGGGAGTTTTTAAGAGGTAATTTGTTTACAAAGACAGGAACATGCACACCTGCACACAGCCACATGCTTTCTATCTGCGCACCGAAAAACCACTGGAAAATGTTTTCAACAGGAAGCGCTCAGCCTTTAGGATGCTTCTTAGTCTACTTAGTATCACTAATTTTCATTACAATACTCCCCTCCTACTGTGAATTCTCATTATGTAAAATTCAACTATATGTGATTTTTAATTCTGTGTACTTTTTACCCATTAGAGAGAATTTCAGTTTGAGTATATAAAAGTCACAAGCCCTTCTGAGTTATTAAATTAAACTGCACTAAAATATATACAGTAAAATGACATCTAATAACTTGCAAAGATGTCACAGTACATTATTGAGTTGGGTAAATAAAAGATTACCAAACAGTATATAAAACATAATCAAGAAAATTTTGATCCATAGGGATTGGTAGCGGTCCTGCACCATGTCCAGTGGGCAGAATATCATAAGGTTGGTTGGTTGGGTACTGGTTTTGATTGAAGGCCAAGTTGTTCAATATTTTGAACATTGTCTCTAAGAGTAGCAAACTAGATTATTACTAACCAGCAGCTAAATCTCCTTTTTCTTACATACAACAGTAGCAGGGAGAGGGTTATTACTTTCCTACTCTGGAAACTGTTATGCAGCTTAGAACTAATGTGTGTAAAATGACCTGCATATGGTAGTCATGGATGGATGTGAGAGTTGACCATAAAGAAGCTTGAGCGCCTTTATACTGAAAAACTGATGCTTACAAATTGTGGTGCTGGAAAAGACGCTTGAGAGTCCCTTGGACTGCAAGATCAAACCAGTCAATCCTAAAGGAAATCAGTCCTGAATATTTACTGGAAGGGCTGATGATGAAGCTGAAGCTCTAATACTTTGATCTAATGCAAAGAACTGACTCATAGAAAAAGATCCTGATGCTGGGAAAGATTGAGGGCAAGAGGAGAAGGGGGCAACAGAGAATGAGATGGTTGGAGGGCATCTTCGACTCAATGGACATGAGTTTGAGCAAATTCCAGGAGATAGTGAAGGACAGGGAAGCCTGGCGTGCTGCAGTCCAGAGGGTTGCAAAGAGTAGGATAAAACTTAGTTACCAAACAACAAGAAGTGGTAGACACACAATAAACGACTATTAGGATATTTAAAAGCACATATTCTACAAGAATTCAGACTACAAAACATCATAGTTCTTTTCCATCATGTCATGCCAAGCCACTGCCTATGAATAGTCTTAGGTGAAAGTTCTAAGCTTCTTTTCTTTTCCATTCTATTCACGTCGGCCACACATTCGCATTAATCACAGGACATAAAGTAGTCTGCCCTTCTCTCCCACAGTACTGACTAAACCAACACTTGGTTTAAAAAAACATAATAATAATAAAGTTTCTGTAAAACTGAATGTACATGGAAAAAGGATTAGAAGTACATAAAACGAATAAATACCATTAAGTGTCTCTGAATGGTGGTAATGTAAGCCATTTTTATCTCCAGCATTTGTAGTCTATATTGATTTCCATAGAATGTATATTGCAGCATCTACGACAATAAGTAAAACATTTTTTAAATAAAAGAGAAAATATTTTGAAATTTTCAGTGTAGGACCAGCTTCATAAAATAACGTCTCATACCCTGCATAACATTTAAATGGTTTTAGAAAATTATAAACACCTTAGTAAATTTGCAAAGAATGAAGTCTTGAAAAGTTTCTAGGCAACAAAGGTGAGTAAGGGAAAATTGACTGTCTTCTATTACTTGTTAATAGGGTAAAATGTCACTGATTGTCTCACTTAGGGCTCTCGACTTTACTGCTTTGTTTTCAAGAAAAGAAAATTATTTCTGTCTTGTTAGTAGTTCACTCATGACTACAGGCCTCAAGCTTTATTTCCTTGAAAAGGCCTTATGTATTTAAACATGAATTATACTACCACAAATTCTTCTTATATAAGATTTTGTTGTGAATATGGCATTTATGACCAAGAAGCCTAAACTATAAAAATTCTATTTCTCTGTATTATCTTTCTTGATCCTCAACAAACTTTGTGAGGTTTTGGAAGTAAAATAAAATTAGATCCCTGTCTCTTACCATGTATCAACATGAATTATAAAAAAAAAATTAAGATTTAACTGTAATAAACTATAAAAATTACTTTTTAAAAAGCAGAAGTAATTACTTCTGTGACCTTAAAAGGAGGTTGTCAAAGGCTATAGTCAAAAAACAAAAGGGTGGTAGACTTGAGGGCATACAAATCAAAACAATACATGTAGAAATTGTCACGACAGACAAAGCTGAATGACCAGGGATGGATTAGGGAGAATATTTGTTTGCACTGGGTTGGCCAGAAAGCTCATTCTGTAAGAGCAGATGAAAATATATGAATGAACTGTTTGGCCAACTCAACATCAAGTAAAACTGATCAGCGTAGTGTATAGAGTACTCTTCCAAACTAGTAATGTGAATGAAAAATATTGCCTGCCACATCACTAAAGAAAGGCCCCCAGGGAAGCCCTTCAGCAGACAAGAGGTGACACAAATTCAGAGTCACCTCCCCAAGTGGCCCACAGCACGTGAATCTCCAGACTTGTATAGGATCCAGTCAACTAGAGCAACTCCAGAAAAGGGGATTGGAACTATTTCTCTTCTGAGAGGAAAAATCTATTAGCTTTAGTCAAATGGGAAAGAAATATGACATTTCCTTGCACCTGAACGTCTTTCAATAGTACATCTTTTTCTTAGCCTACATTTTCTGAAAAACAAAATATTGCACTTTAAAGAAAAAGTGTCATTATATTCTCTTTCTAAGGGAATGCTGCTAAAGCAGATTACACATTTTGAAAAATAAACAAAATGGAGCAAAAACACAGAAAGATAATAGCAAGATTAAATGAGATGTGAAGTACCTGGGATGCTCTCTGTCAGCTCCTTGAAATACACTTCTCTTCCACGCCTGCCCCAGGCTCACTCCTTCATCTCATTCAAGTTTCAGCCCCCAAACCACCTCTTCAGAGACGCCTTCCTGATCACACTTATCTAAACAGCCTACATCTTTTTCCATCACTTTTCTGAGGTCCATCCTGCTTTATCTCCAACTGAAATACTATGAAACATTTATTCACTGAAATATTTATTTTTCTGTCTGTTTGGCTGGTTTCCCCATTTCCACAAAGTCAGGGACTTTGAGCGCTATTTTATCTTCGGGCCCTAGAGAGATGCTTGATAGATAGTACATGATCAAGAAGACATTTGCTGATTGAATACACAGTAAATGTGAAGTGATGCCCATCATCGTCAGAGGTGGTCATGATCCATCTTTCTAAGGGGGCTCAGATGATCAGCACTGAGTTTTGCAGAGAGCAGAGGTCAAGCAGTGGAGTCAGGGAATCAGACATAAATATTTCCCCCAACTTTTATACTCTGTAAAATCCCAACGTACAGGAAACCTGGGAGAGTAGTACAATGAACACTCAAATGCCTTTCACCTAAATTCACCATCTACCATCTACCATGTGAGTTCTGGCAGCTTCCTTTGCCTCTCCAAACCTTGATTTCCAAATTTATAAATGGAGGGTAGCACTACTATCTCTCTCAGGAAATGCTTAAATAAAAGAATGTGCAAAAGCTTTTGGGCTTCCCAAGTGACGATGCTAGTGGTAAAGAGCCTGCCTGCCGATGTAGGAGACGTGGGTTTGATCCCTGAGTTGGAAGATCCCCTGGAGGAGGACATGGTAACCCACTCTAGTGTTCTTGCCTGGAGAAACGCGTGGACAGGGGAGCCTGGCAGGCTAGAGTCCATAGGGTAGCAGAGAGTCAGATAAAAGCTTTCAGCACAGAGTCTGATTCTAGCTCAGTCTTTTACCAGCTGTGTGACCTTGGACATGCTGCTTAGCCTCCCTGCACCTCCTTTCCTGTAGCATGAAATCACAGGCACTAACTCAGAGGGATGTTGTTAAGACTAACAGTTTACACATGCAAAATATAATAAGCATCCAAAAAGTGTTTCCAGTTCTCATTGTTATTCATAAATGACAGGTGAGGTCATAGAATGATATCATGACAGGCTTTGAAGCTGCCTGTTTCTTCTCCACGTCGTAGGACACTCTCGTAGGAACATGTGTCTTCCTTTCATAGTAGCTCAGGTCTCTCTCCTCTGTGAGGTTAACTCCTGGACTTATGCTGTGATCATAACACAATCCATCCTCACTCTTCAAACTCATAACTAATAGCCAGTCCACCTTTCAGTAGTGGGATCCAGATGGTTGTACTTGATAACACTGAGTATTAATAGGGCTTTCCCGGTGGCTCAGTGGTAAGTGCAGGAGACGCAGGAGAGGTAGGTTGGATCCTTGGATCGGGAAGACCCCCAGGAAGATCACTCCAGTATTCTTGCTCCCATGGACAGAGGAGCCTGGCAGGCTACAGTCCATGGGGTCACAGAGCTGGACACAACTGAGCACACACACCCAAGCATAAGCAGGTACGAAATTGAACCCACATTAGTCCCTTCTTGCCTTCTTTAGTTCACTTAATTAACATAAAGCAGCTGGGTAAACATTCACCCAAAGTACAATCAACCAAAGTACCTATCATCCAGTTTAAATAGAATCATGTCCCTCATAGTGGGCTTGCAAGGCTGATAAGATTTAATATCTTCATCAAGGGGCTGGTTGAAGAATTAAGATCATGCCTATCAGTCTGCCCAGGGATCAAGCAGCATTTACTTGTTCAAAGTCTTTCCTCACCACTGCCCCCCCTCCAGAGCCTGTGATCATCAAGAAGGTGTTGGGGGCCCCAGGAGAAGCCCTGGTCCTTGTCTCTTCCCACAACATACTCCTCCCCCATCACTGTCTGACTGTGCCTTGGGTCCGACTGCATTCCTTCATGGATGTGATTCTGCCCTTAGGCTCCAGCTCCACCTGCATCCGGTCACCCCAGGTACCACTTCACTCCTCTGTCTCCCACAGCGAGCCACATGGAGCCAGCGACCTCTTGGTCCTGCCTTGCCTCTCAGGAGGAAAAATTAACCATCAGAATCAAACCAGATCTCTCTGGATGAACTCCAAACCAGATGTCAGACTCAATCCAATATCCAACCCAACTGTTCGCTAGCACTGGATGGAGCTAATCATTTGATTTAATTTATCTATTTTGACCCAATCTATATTATTTTATTTAAAGACATCTATAATGCCAATGGGATTCCTCAGTGGCTCAGTGATAAAGAATCCGCTTGCAGTGCAGACATACAGGAGACACGGGTTCAATCCATGGATGGGGAAGATGCTCTGGAGAAGGAAATGGCAACCCACTCCAGTATTCTTGCCTGGGAGATCCCAAGGATAGAGGAGCCTGATGGGCTGCAGTCCATGGAATTGCAAAAAGTTGGACACAACTGAAGTGACTTAGCACACATGAACACATAATGCCAGTATTGTCTTTAAAAAGATGGTGTAGATATAGGTATGCCCTTGATTTAGCTAGATCTTTCAGATTCATTCCCTCCCATAAATCTGTAGAGATGCCATTGTAGGATTTCAAGAGTACATGTCATTAGTAGCTCATTAGAAATAACTCTCCTTAAAGAAATCCTCAGTAAAATAACTTTGAGTCTTTATTTTACATATGACCATCCCTCTGGTTACTTAAACAAAGCTGAACTCCTTTCTAAAAGCAAACATTTTTTTTTTAAATCATAAGTCCAAGCCCTTTAGTTTTACTAGTGCTCTTTAATGCACTGCCCTAGATGCTAGGCACAGACACTTGATTAACTGTTCCTCTCTGACTCTCCTAATACACGCGTCTGTGTCTCTCATATTTAGAAAAATAATAAGAACTTTTTCTGGTTCCTTCTACCTTAAGGCTAGAAACAGTATTTCAGAAGCTGTGCCTGGTAAACAACGGAGAATGCTATAAACAACATAAAGGGACGACAGAGGATGAGATGGTTGGATGGCATCACTGACTTAATGGACATGAGTTCTGAGCAAGCTCTGGGAGATGGTGAAGGACAGGGAAGGCTGGCATGCTGCAGTCCGTGGGGTCAAAAAGAGCTGGACACAACTGAGCAACTGAACAACAACAACAAATAAAAAATATGATTCTGAGGAGAAAACTACAGAAGAATAACAAAAAGTAACAAAATGTTGGGTGTCCATCAGAATAACTAAATCAAGAAAAGAAATACCATGAGCATAAAACAGGCAATTGGAATATCTAATTGTAGTAATCCTAAATTCATCTGCTTTTCATGTGCTTAAACATTTGCTAGATACTAAAAGAAGATAAGTAAGACAGTTTTTGCACACAGGTCAGGACAAGAGAGAGAGATGTGAGTGGATAAAGATGCAGTACATGTATACAACGGAATATTACTCAGCCATTAAAAGGAAGGAAGGTGGATCATTTGTAGAGACGTCAATGGAGCTGGAGTCTTGTTACACAGCATGCATAACTCAGAAAGATAAAAGCAAATATCATGTATTAATGCATATATACAGAATCTAGAAAAACGGTACAGATGGACCTATTTGCAGGTCAGGAATAGAGATGCACACACAAAGAACAGACATTTGAACAAGGCAGGGGAAGGGTGGTGGGATGAATTGGGAGATTAGGATTCACATATATACACTACCATGTATTCACATATATGCCATGTAAACTAGCTAGTGAGAAGCTGTATATAGCACAGGGAGCTCAGCTCAGTGCTCTGTGATGACCTAGAGGTATGGGATGGGAGGGAGAACTAAAGTTCAAGAGGGAGAGGGTGTATGTATACATATAGCTGACTCACTTTGTTATACAACAGAAACTAACAACATTGTAAAGCAACTGTACCCCCAATAAATAGATTTTTTAATGTATAAAAAATATGTTACCATAGGATTAATCATTGCTTTATTTATCCCTAGGGACCCAGAAACCTACTGCGTAGAGCATTCAAGGTAGAGTAAGAGTTTGCAACATGAATGTGATCAGGAAAGATAATCTGAAGAGCAGGAAGCATACTGTGGCCAGTTCCTGGATTATATACTGAGAACTTGGGGTAGATGGGATCAGAGTGAAAAGGGAAAGCAAGGTCAGGAACAACAGATCACACCAAGAATGTGAATCTGATTCATAATCCCTATATCCAGTCATACCAAACTATTGACCATCTCCTTAACATATCTGGTAAAGAATCCACTTGCAATCCAGGAGACAAGGGTTTGATCCCTGGGTTGGGAAGATCCCCTGGAGAAGGGAATGGCAACCCACTCCAATATTCTTGCCTGGAGAATCCCGTGGACAGAAGAGCCTGGGGGGCTACAGTCCAAAGGGTTGCAAAGGGTCGGGCATGACTGAGCGACTAATGCTTTCTATTCATCTTGACAGCATTTTAATCTTCTTCTAAGACTTAATCCTAGCCTCTCCCCCTGTGAGGGGTTCATTGAAGACTGCCCCATAGCCCCCACCCTCCATAATGGTATGAAAGTATAAAAGAGATTAAGATACATAGTTCAGGAGCAATTAATAAAATTATTATAAGCTAAAAGATAGCCAGATTTAAAACCTGATTTTATCCCAGTATACACTATAGAACCAATCTAAAAGCTCCCAGAATTTATTAGATTTTGGTTAGTGGTATTAAGAAATATAAAAATGCAAAAAAAATCATATTTCCTATATGCCAACAATAATAATTTGAAAGATAAGATTATATTTATGATAGTAAGCAAAAAATATCAACTACCTACAAAAAAAGACCTAAAAGTTGTGTGAGAACTCTATATATAGGAAATAGTAAAATTGGAAACAGAAAAGAGATTTGAGTAAATAATGTTTCTGGATGGGAAGACATAATTTTTCCAATATGTTAACATTTCATAAAAATAAAGAACAAGATTAATCATCTAAATCAAAATTTCATGTAGATATTTTGAATATTTACCAAAGTTATTTTAAGATGTTCTAGAAACAAACAGAAAAGCAATAGCTATATTTGGGGGGAAATGAAGTATTCACTTGCCCTCACAAATATCTTATAAAGCTGTGGTCATTTAATAACCATGACACCGGCCAAACAACCAAGAAACAGTCCAGTGAAACTAAATTAATAGCCCCTGAATAAGTGAAAAGTTACTAATTATAAAAGGGGGTACAATAAGGAAATGCAAAAGTGTTTCAAAAGTCAATAGAAGATGTAACAAAAATAGTAAACTATTTAAAAAACAAAATCCTAGTATGCACATTAAAATGTATTCTAGGTATATTAAAGAGTTAAATGTAAAAACTTCTAGAAGAAAACAGGTAAATATCTAGCTCTCTAAATGATAAAAATACCTTCTAAACAAAAAAGCAATAGAAGAAAAGACAGATAATATACTAAAAACTGTATAAAAATGTAAGCTTGCATAGACCAAAAATAATAAAATGAAAAAAAAAATGAAGAAATATTGGAAAGAAATATTTATAAAAGTTGAATAATACAAAGGCTAATGAAAATATGTAAACAGTTCTTAAAAAGCAATGAGAAAAATATTAAAGATAAAATAGTAAAAGAAGACAAATGAGATAAAAATAAAATTCACAAAAGAAGAAATATAAGATTAATAATGAGATTTTTTTTAAAAAAGCTTGAAAATGAAAGTCGCTCAGTAGTGTCCAACTCTTTGCGACCCCATATACAGTCCATGGAGTTCTCCAGGCCAGAATGGAGTGGGTAGCCTTTCCCTTCTCCAGGGGATCTTCCCAACCCAGGGATTGAACCCAGGTCTCCCACATTGCAGGCAGATTCTTTACCAACTGAGCTATGAGGGAAGCCCTTAAAAAGCTTAAATCTCACTAATAAAATAATAATTTTTAAAAGATGCCACTTTAGCTTATGAAAAGAGCAAACATTTTTTAATATGATGATATTTAATGTTGACTGCATTAGTTAAGATAGATATGTTAATACAAATCTGCTGGTAATGTGAAAGGGTATATAATCTTGGTAGAAATCAAATTACAGTACACATAAGGACACTAAAAATATACCAAAATTCTAGTTTTACGGTAACACAGAAAAGGTATTTTGTCTTTTAGCCTCTAAAAATAACCATAAAACTACATGAAGAAAATGCAACAGGAACAAAACCTCCATTTTCCATGAAACTAGGGAACATCTTTAAATGTGAGCATAATACACAAAATCAAAATGCAGATGAAAAAATAATAAGTGATTAGCAGAATTTAAGGAAGTCAAAATTAAGTAGATGGAGAATTTCTATGGAAAGTTTGCTTGGATTTTTTGCACTTTTCTATTCTATTACTTGTTGTGTGACTATTATGATCACAAGATAATTGCTCAAGCACCAGCCATTACATCTGTGTTCCAAGCAAGAAGGAGAAGGAAAGGGAGAAAGTCAAAATTCACTTATATGTTATCACCCTTTAAAGAGCGTTTCCCCTTAAATGGGGCTCCCCTTGTAGCTTAGTAGGTAAAGAATCTGCCTGCAGTGCAGGAGACCTGGATTCGATCCCTGGGTTGGGAAGCTCCCCTGGAGAAGGAAATGGCAACCCACTCGAGTATCCTTGCCTGGAAAATGTCACTGACAGAGGAACCCTGTGGGCTGCAGTTCATTGGGTCGCAAAGAGTTGGGCATGACTGAGCGACCAACACTTACTTACCTACTTCAGTTCAGTTCAGTTCAGTCACTCAGTTGTGTCCGACTTTTTGCGACCCCATGAATCACAGCACACCAGGCCTCCCTGTCCATCACCAACTCCCGGAGTTCACTCAAACTCACGTCCATCGAGTCGGTGATGCCATCCAGCCATCTCATCCTCTGTCATCCCCTTCTCCTCCTACCTTCAATCCCTCCCAGCATCAGAGTCTTTTCCAATGAGTCAACTCTTCGCATAAGGTGGTCAAAGTACTGGAGTTTCAGCTTTAGCATCATTCCTTCCAAAGGACACCCAGGACCGATCTCCTTTAGAATGGACAGGTTGGATCTCCTTACTTACTTACTTCCCCTTAAATGATTGCCACATGCAAATAATCAACTACCCTATAAGGGAAGCAGGAAAGGCTGGTTCTTTACCTGGAAACACCAGCCCCTATTATATAGTGCCTAATGCAGAGACATTACTTTGCCAACAAAGGTCCATCTAGTCAAGGCTCTGGTTTTTCCAGTGGTCACGTATGGATGTGAGAGTTGGACTGTGAAGAAAGCTGAGCGCCGAAGAATTGATGCTTTTGAACTGTGGTGTTGGAGAAGACTCTTGAGAGTCCCTTGGACTGCAAGGAGATCCAACCAGTCCATTCTGAAGGAGATCAGCCCTGGGATTTCTTTGGAAGGAATGATGCTAAAGCTGAAACTCCAGTACTTTGGCCACCTCATGCGAAGAGTTGACTCATTGGAAAAGACTGATGCTGGGAGGGATTGGGGGCAGGAGGAGAAGGGGACGACAGAGGATGAGATGGCTGGATGGCATCACCGACTCAATGGATGTGAGTCTGAGTGAACTCCGGGAGTTGGTGATGGACAGGGAGGCCTGGCGTGCTTCGATTCATGGGGTCGCAAAGAGTCAGACCTGACTGAGCGACTGAACTGAACTGAATTGAATGCAAAGCAAGAAAAGTAGAATAAATTTAGGCTAGAAAACTGGCCTCAGAAGTAAAATTGAATAATGGGTAAAAATGAAGAATCAAAAGACAGCAATACATGCACATTAGTTAGAAATATGGAAGCAAAAAGCAGCAGAAGTAATCATAAGATTTGAAAGGTTTTGTCTTTGCAGGGAGAAACAAGAGAAAAAGGGAACCAGAGGGCTGATATTTTCTTTTTGTTATAACTCTTTTAGTGTTATTTGCCTTTTTATACTATGGACTTGCACTCATTGAGTAAAATAAAATATAATTTAAAAATTCAGCTTCAGAAAGATTGTGGCAAATGCAAAGCTGCTCACTCTCATCAGTAACCGAATTAAAAAGCAAGTTAAAAGAACAATGAAATATCACTTTCGCTCATCAGTTTATAAAATATTAAAATAGGAATAATAGCAAGTATTGGCTCAGGTGTACAGAAACAGGTCCTCAAATACTGTTGATGGAAGTATAAATTGGTACAACATTTTTAGAGATGAGTTTGGCAGCTTCTATTAAAATTTAAAATATGCATATCCTTCAACCCAGAAATTTCACTTCTAGGTACCTAACATAGAAAAATGCTTGTCATCAATGCAAACTGGCAGAGACAAGGATCTGTATTGCATAATTATAGTAGGAAAAAGTTTAAAAGATCATCTGTGTCATCAGTAAGAAAATGACATGATAAGCTAGGGTCTTATTTATATCATGGAACTCAATGTACTTTTTTTTTTTTTAAAGGAGGTAAGCCTTACCTGTTTTGTCATGGAAAGAACTCCTACCTACATCATTAAATTAAAAAAAGCGAGTTGTGCAATAGGTACAGTTCAACAGATTTAATATTTATACATCTGTTAAAGTTTGGAAGGATAGTCTTTAAACTGACCACAGTCGTTTCCCCTATGAAGGGGAATCTGATTAGAGAAGTTAAGGGAAGGCAACTTTATTCTTAAAATGTCTTGTATATATGAGCATATTACAAACTTAAAAACATCAGAGAAATAGTCTCCTAAAAAATGAGCCCTCTAAAGTGAAGAATTTGTGGACTCCAAAACCATGGCTGGATGGGGTTCTGTGTGTCTGCGCTTTCTGTTTCTGCGGACTCTTCATCCACCTGGAAGAGTAAGTCTGCCTTAAGGAGGCCATAGGTGTATTCACTGAAACGGTCTGAGGTGGTAATGAAAACAACCTATTTTTCACTTTACCTATTTTTGAAATGTTTGTTTTAATTGGTGATTAAGCAGTTTTGTTAAGGATGCAATTACAGACATAAATTACCCTTTGAAAGCCCTACTTGAAAAAAAAAAGTCCACAAATGTAAACAAAACCAAACACACACAAGAATACAATTCAAACTCAACTGTGCAGTTATTTTAAGAACAAGATCTATTCAGGCAAATGCAAGAGCAGTTAACCCTTTACTTAACTGAATTCCACCTCTCTCGTTTTTTTCCAGCCCAGTTGGTATTTGACTCTAGAAATTGCAACGGTTACATCTGAACAAGTTGGGCCGGCGGCGACATGTACATTGGGGTCCTGATTCACAGCCTGTGTTTCAGGCATGCAAGACTGCTCTTTTATCACTGGGGTGTTATTGTTTGCTCCATTACCATTGGTTACATTCATTTAACAGCAGATACAGAAGCTGCCCTAAATCCTCAAAAGACACAGAGGACCACCATTGTTAGAGTAGAAACTATCTACCTTGGCCAGTGGTGTGTGGATAAAATGAGAAATCTCCTTTTCTCTTCCATCCAGCACAAGGCTCCCACTCAGAAGGGAAAGCAGGGCATTACCCACGCACAGTACAAGAAAATTTCAAGAGGGTAAATTTCAGCATGGTAAATTTCAGGAGGTCAGAATATAATTATACGGTCAGGAACTTCCCTCCTCTGACCTCTGGGGGAATAAAACACTCCATTTGTATTATGTCATATCAAATATTTGAAATATCTTGGACAGGATCCAGGAGGCAGTTTGAGATCCTCTTTATTCCCTGTTTCAGAGTTAGTAAGGACAATTCATGAGATGAGCTTGACGTGTATGGAATTCTAGAGCAAGATATCTGCCGTGTTTGCATATCAGACCGGAGTTACATTTTGCTACCTATGCAGAGTTTGTGGATGAGAGAAAAGTAACTGCTCCCTTTTTAATAAAATGTTCATCCATTACAAATTGTCCCCAAAACATCACAAGAGAAAAAAAACAACCTCCCCATGTATATCATCCTTGGCAAAAAGTTCAAGTGCTCAAAATTAATTTTGCAAATAACTGCACCTCCTGAATGGCTTCTCTGTAAACTGAAAGGTAGATCCTCAACATACAGCAAAGAAAATTCCTAGGTGAGCAATAAAGAGCCTGGGGTACCTTCCTGATAATACCCTGGCCCAGCTTCGCTGCTGGTTCAGTGCACTCTGCGAGAGTTTTGTGATAGAGAAGAATAAACCTGACTCCATACTGAATCTGTTTATTTTACTTTAACCATCTTATCTATTGCTTTCGCTGCAAGTTAAGAATGTTGCCTGTACCCTGAAATACAAGAGAGCCCATTCCCTAGGCTCTGACCTTTGAGGGTATAACACTTCTCCGTTCTTACAGACATACAAAGTTGCAAAACAGAGAATACCATTTGTCTTGCCCGAGGTTGATAGGAACACTGTGACTAGATTTACACAGAGAACAAGTGATTCTGGTACCAAGAAGTTTGCAGCAACCAAACACATCATCGCCTCCCCTTTTAGTAGAAAAGAAGCCTGAATTCTAACTGGAAACAATGGTTCTTTGGGACACAATTCACACGTGCATGTTTGGTCTTCTCAAAGAGAAGTAATATTTATGCTTCACTTCTTTCTTTTTTTTTTTTTTAATGTGTGTGCTTGTGTTTAATGTATGTAATGACTGCAACAGGTACTACGAGGTGTGGGTGGCAGGAGAGGAAACTGAGTCCTGGAGTCAAAGGGTCGAAAGAGACAGGGTACAAAACCCAAAGTTCAGGGCCTCAGCCAGAATCTCATTTGAGACCTGGTTAGGTCTCAAATGCCTCAGGGCAGCAGCAAGCCCTCAACCTCAACGCTTACACGTGGTCAGGAGAGCTGGAGAGAAGCCACCACGGTGTTGAGGGAGAGACTGGAGATGCAGGAAAGGTTCCTCTTTCCTTCCCACGCCTTCCACTCTCCCCACCCCGCCCCCCAGAAGCACAGGCTGCACGCACCTTGGGCTGTGGCCCTGCCCCTTCTCGTTGCCCAGGTAACTCTTTCCAGCTGTGAGCCTGCACTTTATTATACGCAGCCTTCAAAGCCAGTTCAGGTAACTCCCTGTCCATCCAGTCTTCCTCACCCCACCATTTTGGATTCTCTTCCTCACCTCTCCCATACTTTTTTGTGTATATGGCTATTATGCCTAAGTCTACCTTCTGCCTCCTGTGATGGTCACCTATGAATGTGTCTACACACCCCCCTCACATCCTCCACTGAGTGTTCAGCCTCTCAAGAGAAGGACCAAGCCCTTCTAGTTTGTGTGCTTGTTTCCACCGGAACTGTTATACAGGACAAAGCAAGATGATTTACACACGTTGGGTTCTTAATACATGCTGAAGTTCTGTGAACTGCGTTACATTCACTTGATAGAAGGAAACTTAGATAACATAGTTTTACATCTTTTATTATGCTTACACACTGTGTACACACTCTGAAAAATATTTTGCGTGTCATATATTAATAGGGCTTCCCTGATGGCTCAGATGGTAAAGAATCTGCCTGCAATGCAGGAGACCCGGGTTTGATCTCTGAGTTGGAAAAATCCCCTGAAGAAGGGAATGGCAGCCTACTCCAGCATTCTTGCCTTGGAGAATCTCATGGACAGAGGAGCCTGGAAGCTAAAGTCCACAGGGTCATAAAGAGTTGGACACAGCTGAAGCAACTTAGCACACACGCGTGCCACTCAGCATGACCAAAAATACATGTATATATAAAACATCTTTTTGTCTCCTTCATATCACAGTCTCAGGATAAAAATACTGCCTTGTTCATTTTACCGTCTTGCCAGGTCCTCTAAACCTCTGAGCTGTCTCTGTCTCGCTTTCTGATCAGGCTGGAAAGTGATTAAAGAAAACCTACCTCTTGTGTACTTCCCTGGGGTCAGTAGAGGGGCAGGCTTCTCATTCATTCTGCCCAGCTGGGATCCATAAAGCCAGCTCATGCCAGGATGCCTGGACACCAACAGCAGCAGCAGGAGTGACTGGTGCTGCCAACACGGCTGTTGTTTTGGCGGGAGCTGCCTCCTGTACTCTGGCTCTTTTTTCAAATAGAAAACTTGTCCTTTGTGTAATTACATCGATAACGCTGTGTCGAGTGGCAGACTGTCCCCAGTCAGCTGCTTCGCCGCTGCCTGCATTACCCCTCTGCTGCTCCAGGCTTCCTCCAAGGTTTCTACCTCTAGTTCTCCAGAGTACAGGAGAGCATCTTTGACCTGGCCAGGGATCACCCTAGTCCTCTGTGGTTGCTTCTCCATCAGACCTCTAATTCTTCTGGATTCCAGAAATTCTCCATTTATCTGGAATCTTTTCCCACAAAGGCTCAAAACACTTTCCCATCAGTCAGAGAACGAGGGTTCACAATCTTTTTTTTCAAGTGGACCATATTTAAAGACTTTTTTGAATTTGTTACAATATTGCTTCTGTTTTATGTTTAGTTTTTTGGCTGCGAGGCATGTGGGATCTTAGGTCTCCCACCAGGGTTTGAACCGCACCCTAGGCCAAGTCCTAACCAGTGGACCGCCAGGGAAGTCCCCCACAATCTCTTCTTGATCCACAATCTCTTCTCTCCCAGTGAGAGACGTATCAGATCCATCCCACAAATCTACAGTGATAACTGTGGGATATTGTGCAAAGAATGATTTGACCCAATGTGAATTTGGGCAAGGGGCTGCATCTCAGGGCCTCAGTTTTCCCATCTGTAGAATGGAGGTTTGGCACAACCGATCTCCTCAGATCCCACCCAGTCCCAACCTGCAGTTTGTGAAGTCATACATTTTATTTTTTCTTCCTTGGTTGACCACTTGTTAGATGGGAATATGACTATCTGCCTACTCTATTTCGTAGGATGTTTGTAAGGATAAGCTATGATAGACATCAAAACCACTGCAGGGTGTGGGGTGGGGGGGTAGGTGTGTTGCATCAAAAAGCTTGGAAAGCTCTCACTAGTCCCAGAAGCCAAGGACGCCCCTGTCACTAGCTTTGCCTCGAAGTCAAGAGCTCTAGGTGGTTTTTTTTTTTCTTTTTTAAAATGTGTTTATTTGGCTGTGCTGGGTCTTGATTGCTTCACAGGCTTCTCTCTAGTTGCAAGCAGAGGCTACTCTCTAGGTGTGGTTCTAGACAAAACTTCTGTTTTATGTTTAGCTTTTTTGGCCATGAGGCACGTGGGATCTCAGCTCTCCCACCAGAGTTTGAACCCACACCCCATGTACTGGAACCACGCAAGGCTCACGGGCTTCTCATCGCAGTGGCTTCTCTTGCGGCTGCCATGGGCTCTAGGTGCGTGGGCTTCAGTAGCTGCCACGTGTGGGCTCACTAGTTGAGGCTCCCAGGTTCTAGAGCACAGGCTCACGGTTGCGGCGCACAGGCTTGGTTGCTCCGAGGCATGTGGGATCTTCCCATACCAGGGATCAAACCCGTGTCTCCTGCACTGGCAGGCGGATTCTTTACCACTGAGCCACCAGGGAGTCAGACCCTCTTTGGGGGTCCCTCTTTATCTGGGTCACTTCCTACCATCAAAGTGAATCTTTACTGAGAAGCAAGTCATTTTGAGGCAGAGTCCCCCAAAAATCACAGTAAGATGCTGTTGAGAGGTCCCCAGCACCATCCAGAACTCTTAGTGCCTAGTCTCTCTGCCATAATATTCAACCTCAGTTTGCATACCCCCAATGATGGGGAACTCACTACCTCACAAGGCACTCTGTCCAACCATCAGATAACTCAAATTATTAGTAAGTCTTCTTTTTGATTGTACTGGAGTCTACCTTTCCTAAATGCCTAAGAATTGGTAATAACTGTGCCCAATGGCACCCCACTCCAGTACTTTTGCCTAGAAAATCCCATGGACAGAGGAGCCTGGTAGGCTGCAGTCCATGGGGTCGCTAGAGTCGGACATGACTGAGCGACTTCACTTTCACTTTTCACTTTCATGCATTGGAGAAGGAAATGGCAACCCACTCCAGTGTTCTTGCCTGGAGAATCCCAGGGACAGGGGAGCCTGGTGGGCTGCCGTCTATGGGGTTGCACAGAGTCGGACACGACTGAAGCAACTTAGCAGCAGCAGCAGCAGCAATTTTAATCCCACAAAGCTCTCTACTCTGACATCCTACACATGGCCCTAAATGATGTCCTACATATGGTCTTTCATGCCCCTGGTCTTCTTGTCCCCAGCTACTATGGGCTCACCAATGCATCTGGGGGCATCCTCTTGCTTGGTTACATTTCCTGTAAAATTGAATCAAGGGCTGGTTTGGGTCTGACTGGCAGGGGAAAATATGTCATCCCTCACATTCTAAACACCTTTAAGAGATGTGATTTTAGGGCCCATGCAGAGGAGACATGAGGCTTCCCACATGACTCAGTAGAAAACAATCTACCTGCCAATGCAGGAGACACAGGAGACTCAGCTTCAGTTTCTGGGTCGGGAAGATCCCCTGGAGGAGAAAATGGCAACCCACTCCAGCATTCTTGCCTGGGAAATCCCATGGACAGGCCACAGAATCCCAGAGAGTTGGATATGACTTAGCAGCTGAGCACACAGAGGAGACATTCAGCAATAACCGTTCAAAGTTTCTGATCAATTAATATAGCAATTTTCTGTCAGTTACCTCACTTAATCCTCACCTCTACCCTATTAGATAAGTATTATTAACACCATTAATCAATTTTAAAAAGAATGAGGGAGGTAAAGCATCCTCTTTATAGGGGCCCTACGAATAAGTGTTGCACGTGTACACGCTGAGTCACTTCAGTTGTGTCTGATTCTTTGCGACCCTATGGACTGTAGCCAGCCAGGCTCCTCTGTCCATGGGATTCTTCAAGCAAGAATACTGGTGTGGATTGCCATGCCCTCCTCCAGGGCATCTTCCCAACTCAAGGATCGAACCCATGACTCCTGTGGCTCCTGCATTACAGGCACATTATTTACCTCTGAGCTACCAGGGGAAGCCTATGCATAAGCTTTGAACCCTGGTCAAATTCCTGAACGCTTCCCAAGTCTTCCCAAATATGTGTGGATGCTTCCTCCAAGCTCATCCCTGATCCGTATTGCCATCATCTTCATCCCAACAAGTTTATGTTGTGGCGTGAAGCGGGCAGGTGCCCATGGAGCCTGGGTTTTTCAAATTCCAGGCAGCTGTCCACTTGCCTCTTGTCTTCATCTCTTGAACCACCAGCTGCTGGGGCTCATCTGTCTGCCATGTGTCTCCCAATCAGTAATATTCCACTTCCATCTGGACCCTGCTTTACCCTGATGGCTTGAAACTACTGTTCTTTCCTGACGTTGCCACCAGCCTTTTGTCTCTTCAGAAAGAGAAAAACAATCCACTTATCTCCCCCACCTCATTTTTACTCTGGGCTGTAATGGCCTTACTCAGCAACTGCTTTCAAATAGCATCTGTAATATCCTACTTTTCACAGCCACATTCACAAACCGAGTGTGATTTTGTAAATAAAAAAAATCTGGTTATAGGGACCAAGAAGTGCATGAGTCCAACAAAGCTGCCAGGAAGAATTAGAAGCCCTGAAGCCCCCAAGAGACAGGGAATTTGAGATGGACATGTACACACTGCTATTTTTAAAGTGGATAACCAACAAGGACCTACTGTCTAGCACAGGGAACTCTGCTCAGTGATGTGGCAGCCTGGATGGGAGGGGAGTTTAGGGGAGAATGGATACATGTATATGTATGACTGAGTCTTTCTGTTGTCCACCGGAAACTAACAATCACAGCACTGTTAATCAGCTATACTCCAATATAAAATTAAAAGTTTAAAAAAATTTTTAATGGGAGGGTGGGTAAAAGAAGCCTTGAAGACCCCAGGATGGGAGAGGCTGGCAGGGAGGGGAGCTGTCCTCCTAGTCAATGCCTCTCAGAAGGTTGGAAGCCCTGTGGCTATTCCCTGCCTGAGAGTTTGCTGTTGCCACAGCTTCTTGTCATTTTAAAGCTTTCGTTTCCAGAAATCAAACTGACGGTCCTTATAAAACAGTGAGTTCCACTAGACTTGACCTTGCTGCTGTTTGACAGGGACCTTTAGAGACACAATGCCCTGGGTTCAATCCTGCCTCCTACGCAGCCAGCCGGAGCCCTTGGGCGCAAGACTCCTTCTCGCTGACCTTTTTTCTTCACCTATAAAACAGGGGTGTTTATATCTTTCAAGCAGATTAGTCAAAGGATAGAAAGAGATATCACCTATAGACTGCTCAGCGCAGGGCAAGTAATCAGAACTTGTAATTACTGATAGAAAATATCACAAAATTGTTTGAGAATCTAGAAGTTGTTTCTCAGAGCAATCTGAATGTGAGTGATAGGGGTTGGAAAGGCCTTGAAACATCTTTCCATCTCTGAGCCGCATCTCAGGCAGCCAGGTCACTGGAAAGCCAGGCTAGGACGGCAGTCTTAAATGCTTTAAAAGGAGCTTCTGGGACTTCCCTGGTGGTCCAGTGGCTAAGACTTCACACTTCCAATGCAGAGGGCCCGGATTTGATCCCTGGTCGGGAAACCTGATTCCATATGCTGCAACTAAGAGTTCGCCTGCCAAAACGAAAGATCCAGCATGCTGCAACGAACACCTGGCTCAGCCGTGTGTGTGTGTGTGTATAAGTATAATACACAACTGTATATTTGTGTGCATCCCTCCTTGCCTGTCAGAGAAGGCAATGGCACCCCATTCCAGTACTCTTGCTTGGAAAATCCCATGGACAGAGGAGCCTGGTAGGCTGCAGTCCATGGGGTCGCTAGAGTCGGACATGACTGAGCGACTTCACTTTCACTTTTCACTTTCATGCATTGGAGAAGGAAATGGCAACCCACTCCAGTGTTCTTGCCTGGAGAATCCCAGGGACCGGGGAGCCTGGTGGGCTGCCGTCTATGGGGTCGCACAGAGTCGGACACGACTGAAGTGACTTAGCATAGCATAGCATCCTTGCCTGTATCAGTCAACTGCTTGCCTCCCTAGGCCCCATCCTCCCCCCACCTTTGCTTGTGCATGCTCAGTCGCTTACCAAAAACCAAACACAGTACGTGACTGCTGCTGCTGCTGCTGCTAAGTCACTTCAGTCGTGTCCGACTCTGTGCAACCCCATGGACGGCAGCCCACCAGGCTCCGCCGTCCCTGGGATTCTCCAGGCAAGAACACTGGAGTGGGTTGCCATTTCCTTCTCCAATGCATGAAAGTGAAAAGTGAAAGTGAAGTCGCTCAGTCATGTCTGACTCTTCTCGACCCCATGGACTGCAGCCTGCCAGACTCCTCCATCCATGGGATTTTCCAGGCAAGAGTACTGGAGTGGGGTGCCATTGCCTTCTCCGCTCAGTCGCTTAGTTGTGTCCAACTCTTTGCCACCCCATAGACTGTGACCTACCAGGCTCCTATGTCCATGTGATTTCCCAGGCAAAAATACTAGAGTGAGTTGCCATTTCCTACTCCAGGAGATCTCCCTGACCCAGGGATCTAACTCGCAACTCTCGCATCTCCTGCAATGGCAGGCAGATTCTTTTACCATGGTGCCACCTAAGAAGCCCCAGGGATCCTGCAAACAATGCATCCCAGACTCCCTCAAGGTCTGGCTTCTATGAGTATCCGAGATCAACTGGCGACTGAGAGGCAAAAAGCAGCCAGACCCTTTCTACTTCTCTCTCCTTGGCTTTGAGTGGCACTGGTGGCAGCAACTCTGTCCTGAAGTGCCCTCAGCTCTTGCCAGCGTGTCACTCACTCAGTGGTCCCATCTCCCCCTGGAAGCCCTGGATCTTGTGCTCGGGCAAAACCCCCACCGCGCTCGGTGCTTGCAGCCCAAAGATGGTGGTGAATCCCTGCTATTGCCAATTTGGGGATTTCCTCACCACCCCATTTGGCTCTGCAGTGCTTCCAACACACTGGTTCCTTGTATCAACACTCCTTTGTTAAACCACCTTGCGTGGGTTTCCTAGCTAGACCTTGACCGTCACACAACCCAGAACCGGAAGACCCTGTTCTTCAACCTGCAGTTGTAATTTCCAAAGCAGAATCTGTAAGACTAGATCTGGACTAAAAATGACTTATCAAAAAACACCAGTCACGGGGTAGGAGGCGGGAGGGAAGTTCAAGAGGGAGGACAAATATGTATACTTATGGCGGATTCATGTTGATGTATGGCTAAAACCAACAGCATATTGTAAAGCAATTATCCTTCAAATAAAAATAAATATATTTTTTTAAATGCCAGCCAAAAATCAGAAGCTTCTTTGTCATAGGTTTCCCTTAAAGGTCATCTGGTCTAAATCTTTTTGTTTTTTCCCTGTTGAAGAATCTGAGGTCCTAAATGCTTGAAGGACATGCCCAAGGTCATTCCGTTAGCGGCTCTTCTCATTTTCCCCAGTGAGAATTATCCCGAGGCGATTTGAATATCTTCATCTCTGTAGCACAAAGACAAACATCCTATATTTTTACTTCACTTGAAAGGGTTGGCCTGTATTTACACAGATCTTTCTTGAAGGGTATGATGCAACTCTGCATCTTTGCATTGCAAATAAGTGTCAACTTCTACTAGGTCAAATATAAATTATAGACAATGCTGTGGCAAGGCTCTGCTGGACTCCTAAATTCACGTCACCGGATCCCTACCCATACAAATATAGATGCAGCTACACAGATTTAGATATAGAAAGAGACACATATACAGGGGAAGGAACTGACACAGATATAGATATAATGTTCTCCCCCCAGGTCATTACTTGGTTTTAAAAGGAATGAAAACAGCATGCTTTTCCACTTACCATGCATAAATCATCACCAAGGAGGAGCCCGGCAGCATCTCGGCAAACTTGACTTAGAGAACTGAAATGCACCAAAGGTTTCTTTCTTGATGACCCAAGCAAAACAGTTCAAGGGCAGAGTGGGCTTGGCAGCAAGCTGGGCTGGAGGGGAGGTTGGCCTGGCTCACAAAGGTCTGTGGGCACCCAGGAAGGGAGATTTAGAAAGAGGCTGTAATTACAGAAGCTGCAACTGATCTGGAACAGGACCACTAGGCTTTATTTATTCGTTTTAATATTTGTTTATTTTTATTTATTATTTGGCTGTGTCAGGTCTTAGTTGCGGCATGTGGGATCTAGTTCCTTGACCAGGAATTGAACCCATGGTCCCCTGCCTTGGGAGCAAGGAGTCTTAGCCACTGGACGACCAGGGAAGTCCCCTGCTGGCTTCGTTCCCAAAACACAAAAGCTTAGGCTGAGCCCATGGTTTGGAGTCCAGAGCTGAAGTATAACAAGAAAACATGGCTAGAAGGTCAAAGAGTGACTCTTCCAACCAGGAGACAAAGTCAACCATGGGGGAAGGACAGAGTGGATTAGAAATCACACAGAAACCAAAGCAACAACACTGAAATTTGAAGCAAAAGCCAAAACAAACCAAGAATGGATGTTTTGGACATCTGGCCCACTGTCCACCTGGAGACCCACTGAGTCTGTACAAGGACAGAATCAAGGAATATGTGTGTGTGTGTGCTTACTCGTGTCCGACTCTTTGCTGCCCTGTGGACTGTAGCCCACCTGGCTCCTCTGTCCATGGGATTTTCCAGGCAAGAATACTGGAGTGGGTTGCCATATCCTCCTGCAGGGGATCTTCCTGACCCAGGGATCAAACCTGCATTTTGTGCATCTCCTGCATTGGCAGGAGGATTCTTTACCACTGTGCCACCTGTGAAAATGAATGTGATGTTCATCTAAATCAACTCTTGGGCTCACCTTTTGGGCTGTTAAAGGGGCAGAGTTACATTCTATAGCTAGAGCCTCATGGTCCGGGCACAGCCCCAACGAGGCTAAGACCTGAAGGTCGACTTCACCAGTTCAGGCGCTGTCATCTGCCCTGTGGCCACTGACAGGCTGTTTCTCAAACGTGCCTAAATGCACCTCCTAGGCAAGAGGAAGTTCAGGCCACTGGGTGGGAACCCCAGCAAGCCTATATCAGCTTCTGCACTGACAGCTTCCCACGTAACATGGTCTGGAGCCCAGGAAACATGGGTCCCAGTGCTAAATTGGTCTCCAGGAGCCGTCTGACCCAGCCTTATTTCTGAATCACTTTTATCCCCTTCCCATCTTCCAGGAAGTCACAGAATCTTCTTTTTCATTTCCTCTCACCCTCTCGTTTAATCTTTTCATATCTCTGCCGACAGTGCTCAGCAAATATATGTTGGATTTAAATTTGGAATTCTAAAATATATATAACAGTGGGCTTATTAAACAGAGTGAGTCTGTCATACTCGAAGCCCTAGCTTTATGAAGTCCCATGCCTTTCCAGCTCAAACTGGTATGATTGGCAAGAAGGGGAGGAAGCGGGGGACCTCATTTGGACAATGGAAGCAGGGAAGTCGTCCAATCAGGGCTCATACACAGACTTTGTGGACATGTGATTGATCTCATTCATTGTTCTTTAAAATATGTATTTACTTACTTACTTACATTGTGCTGGGTCTTAGTTGAAGCATGTGGCATCTAGCTCCCTGACCAGGGATTGAACCCAGGTCCCTTGCATTGGGAGTGTGGATTCTTAGGCAATGGACCATCAGGGAATTCCTGTCATTCGATATTGATCTAGCAGACAAGTTTGAGTAACTGTCTTGTGAAAAGTAACCAACATCCAGAATGGGTCACACAAAGCTCACGGTCCTTCTCAAGTCTGAAATCTACTTACGAGGCAAGATGTGAGTCAACCAAGCCTATACCAGGGGAAGCATTGTAGGGATAAATGAGAAAAAGGGAGAAAGCAGCATGACCGGCTGCAAGTGAGATGGGATTTGAAGCTCGGAAGACATGAACATCATTCCAGATCCCTGTCTAAACAGCCCTGGGGTCTTCAATAAATTTTTTAGCCTTGTGCTGGTAGTCACCACCGTTGAGAAAAAAAAAAAGAGAAAATAATATAATTTGTTCCTGGGTTTATTTTATAGATTAAATGAGGTGCTTTCAAAAAGACCTTGGCTCATTTTTTGCCACCTTCCCACATGAAGTGTACAACAAAGGCCTCATAAATGCTTTATGAGAGTTTGAAGGAGCAGGCAATCTCTTTGGGCTTCAGGATCAAAGAAAATAACTTGGATAAAGTGCCAAAGGATGTTTGAAGTGCTGGATGAATTTGGTAGACAAACAAAAGCAGGGAGGACACATCCATGGTGAGCAGGAATCAGGACGACTCCAGAAACAGGGATGGATGTGCTGGGCATGCTCTATCTACTGAACCCAAACCAATTGTCTCCTTTTTCTGAACACTTTTTACATTCTTATCGTTTTGCATTTCATCTTTTGAATAACTTTTTTCTTTAATCTATGTATCATTCAAGGCACTGGATTTATAGCCACAAATAACACAGGCAAAATTCCTGCTCTTCGGGGGTTGATCACCAATACTGCCTTCTCTAAAAGTCAGTTGAGGTTCAGGTATATACTGGTTCTGGCTTCTTCTGTATCCCTATGCACACAGCAAGTACTTAATCATAAGAGCTCATTGGTTAATTGGTTGACTGTGTTCCCCAAACCATGCCTGCCACCAGCCTCGGATTCCACTTACAATCTCACTATCTCCTTCCATCTTTGATCTTGAGTCATGGCGGGCAAAGCAGTCTGAGTGCCACACTCAGGACAAGGCCAGAAAACCTAACATGTAAGCCAGACAACAGCAAATGAGAGAAGTCTTCAATGTAAGTGAGGTCCATGTACAAAATATCAACCCTGAATAGTCATTGGAAGGACTGATGTTGAAGCTGAAGCTCCAATATTTTGGCCACCTGATGTGAGGAGCCGACCCATTGGAAAAGACCCTGATGTTGGGAAAGATTGCAGGCAGAGGAGAAGGGGGAAGCTGAGGATGAGATGGTTGGATGACGTCATCAGCTCAGTGGTAAGTCTGAACAAGCTTCAGGAGATAATGAAGGACAGAAAAGCCTGGAGTGCTGCCGTTCCTATGGTCGCGAACATCAGACACCTCTAAGCGACTGAACAACAACCTACAAAACAAAACAACAAAAAACCTTCAAACAAGTAGATTGTATCCTAATGGACTGGATAGATAGACGAAGTGCTTGACTGAGAATTTTAAAAATGTATTAAAAACACTTACAAAACATTTAGACTGGTGATTAATAAAATAGCCTCTTTGTGTTTCTGTAACTGGATGAAATTTTGACTAAATATTTTTTAATTCACTCATTGTGACTATGGTCACTTTTTTAGAATATTTTCTTAATTAATGTTTGCTACTGATCTGACATGTGTCTCACCTGCCTTTGTGAGGATGGAATTTAATTTTTTTCCCTTCTTGATCAGTCTTGCCGTTTGCAGAACATGTTATTCTAGAAGGAAGCTGCTTCAGTATTGCCATCAGGTTCTCCTGCATGTCTCTCTCTTCAAACCTAAGAGAAGCATTCACACGGGTGTTTTGAGCTAGGGGAACCCTTTACACATCCCTTCTCCAAAGGCTGCAGAGAATTATCATTAAACACCCAAGCCTGGGGTCATCAGTCCGATGTAAAGCCCTTGTCCAAAACACAATGCCTCATCTTGAGACTTCTGGAATTGGGTCTACAGTCTGTTCCTGATATCCCACAGAATGAAGAACCTGAAATGATAAGAGACTGGAAGAGAACTTGAATAAAGATAGACTGAAGAAATCAGGTTCATGTTACTGCAATTGACTTTCAGTTGCTCAGTCATGACATTTGCGACCCCATGAACTGTAGCCTGCCACGCTCCTCTGTCCATGGGAGTCTCCATACAAGAGTGCTGGAGTGGGTTGCCCTTTCCTCCTCCAGGGGATCTTTCCAACCCAGTGACAGAAACTGTGTCTCTTGTGTCCCATTCATTGCAGGCAGATTCTTTCCCACTAGCGCATGATTGACCTTGAGGGATCCATTAGTTCAATGTCACCTTTCACAATGGCCCAGAGAAACCCAAGGACCCAGGACTAGAGACAATTCCAGAAGAGGATCCCAGATGTGCTCTGTTTGGGTAGCCAAGGATACAGTGAGCTGGAGACAGGAATCATTTAGAGGGTGTGAAAGCACAAAGGAAACCTGCTTTCTGTCTCAGTGTTCCTCTGCTTTCTTGAAGCACATGTTACAATGCGGAGTCTGAAAGCCGCCAGCCTCTTTTAGCATAGCCTGTAATCCTATTAAAAAGGATTATTCCATTGTCCTGGGCTATCAGATTTGGTAATAACTCATTTGGGTCAACCTTTTAGGAAATGTACACACACATGAAAAAAAAGTTAAATAAGCCACTTGCCTATGTCTCGAAGAGAGCCAAGCCTGGCAGATTTGACCGTATAACCCTTGTGTCTCTCTCATTTTCTCTTAAAGCCTCATGCAAATCCCACTCCGTGAGCCCTTTCCTCACTCAGTTCTAACTGAAAATGGGGGGGGGGGTGCCCAAGCAAGAGTCAGAGCCTGATAATTTACATAGAAAAGACTGGAACATTAAAGCCACTTCAATCACCTCTACTTGCTATAAATTTCACCCCGAATTCCTTTAGTCTGCTCAAGTTTGAAGGGAGAGCAAGGAGTAACAGAGAATAGAGCAGGATGGATGTGGGTGGGTGCCCAGTCGGGAGTTAAGAAACCCTTTTTACTGGGTTTCTGAGAACCTAGGGACCCAGCCTGACCTCTGCCCAGGTTGGCATTTAATGCCCAAGCCTGATTCTGCTTTGCCCATTTCAAATAATGGCATCATTCTTATCCAAACCAAAGTTCTGAAGGCATCACTTGCTCCTTCTTCATCTCTTTAACCCATACCTCATTACTCTCCTTCAGGGAGGTTCAGGCTTCTCAACTTCTCCCAAATCCCCCTATAACAGGCAGCTTGTAACCTGGATCCCATGATTCCCTGCCTCCTGTGTTCAACATCCTTTTGTAATCCAAACCCCTTGAGTGTGAACTGGACCTCGAGATTTCTAACCAGCAGAATATGCCAAAGGGAATACGATGTACTTCTGTCATTAGGCTTTGAAAGACTATGACTTGCATCTTGTTCACACATCCTGTCTCCCTTGGTCTTCTGTTGGAGAGAAGTAGGGGTAAGGAACTGAGGGTGATCTCCAGACAACAGCCAGCAAAGAAGGGCGGTTTCCCAGTCCAATAGCTCAGGAGGAATTGAATCTTGCCATCAACCACCAAGAGACCTTGAAAGGGGATCTCACCCCAGCTGAACTTCAAGATGACAGTAGCCTGGTTAATATCTAAACTACAGCCTGTGAGAGACTCTGATGTAAAAGACCAAGTTCAACCACATCCTGACCCCTAAAAACTGTGAGATGCTATCTTTACATGTATTGTTCCAAGCCACTCATTTCAGGGTAATTTTTATGCAACATATATAACAAATACAACCCTCCCATTCTATCCTCTGTACAGCTTTCATGGGTTGCCATTTCCTTCTCCAATGCATGAAAGTGAGAAGTGAAAGTGAAGTCGCTCAGTCGTGTCCAAAACTCTTAGCGACCCCATGGACTGCAGCCCACCAGGCTCCTCCATCCATGGGATTTTCCAGGCAAGAGTACTGGAGTGGGGTGCCATTGCCTTCTCCATCATTTTCCTTGCCTAGAAAATTCTAAATAGCCACTTAACTGGTCTTCCCTGTATCTCCAAACTCAATCTGTCATCTTCAAAATTATCAAATGATCTTCCTAAAACAAATCACATTGCTACCAAAGTATGAAGGTCTAAGTCACCAACTTCCATTTCAACCAGATCAGCTTCAGTTCGACCCACTTTATGTCGTATTCTCCATTAGAGTTCATTTGAGGGTGGGGATGGGGAGGAAGAAAATGACACTTTCACTGTAAAATTTTAAATTAGAAATAAGTTGAGGGTGGGGTGAATAACCATGGGAGCATTTATTAATACTCTGATTCCCCAATTCTTGGACACATGGTAGGACTGCTCTTTTCCGCCTGCATGAGTTGAGGCGTGGCCCTGTGACTGGCGGATGCCCATGAGATGTGAATGTACATATCACTTTCAGGTGAACATATTTAGTGGCACTTGCTTGAATTCCAATTTCCTGTTCCATTCTGTGGAGCCCGGGACCCTAGGAGGCTATAGAGAGAAGAGCCCTCCTACCCACTAATGTTAAAGCCTGAGTATGAAATGAATTTTTGCTGTGTTAAGTCACTTAGAATCGGTGGCTATTTGTTACACAGCACAGACCAGCCTTCCCTGACTAACACAGAACACAGGTGAATCAGTCTCATCTCTGTATGCATGTGTGCAGTCACTTCCGTCAGTGTTTGATTCTTTGCGATCCCATGGACTGTCGCTGACTAGGCTCCTCTGAACCTTTTGTGACCCCCTGGACTATAGCCCGCAAGGCTCCTCTGTCCATGGGATTCTCCAGGCAAGAATACTGGAGTGGGTTGCCATGCCCTCCTCCTGGGGATCTCCCTGACCCAGTGATCAAACCCATGTCTCTTATGTCTCTTGCATTGTCAGGTGGGTTCTTTACCAACCGGTAATTTCATAGATTAGGAAACTAAGGAGAGAAGAAGTGGTTGCTTGAGGTTATCCAGTAGAGGTTTCATCCCAAGCACTTTCCAGGACACTAGTCCCCCTATTATGTCTATGAGGATTGATGACATGATTGTTCAAGCCATCATGAAGATGTCTACAAGATCCCAGAAGAGGGACTAGGGAGGAACTAATATTCATGGTGGGAAAGAACTAGAGAAGGGGTGTCTGTGCTGCTACGTGGAGGGTAGGCCAGTGATAAACTAGTGATTCCTAGTGAGTTTTCAGATTTTCAAGTTTGTGTGTGTGTGTGAGTGTGTGTGTGTGTGTGTGTGTGCACGCGCGTGCACGCTGTGCTTTCAAGATGTGAAATTGGCCAAAGAGAAGGGCGACAGTTCAGTTCAGTCACTCAGTCATGTCCAACTCTTTGTGACCCCATGGGCTGTAGCACACCAGGCTTCCCTGTCCAGAGCTTGCTCAAACTCATGTCCATCGAGTCAGTGATGCCATCCAACCATCTCATCCTCTGTTGTCCGCTTCTCCTTCTGCCTTCAGTCTTTCCCAGCATCAGGGTCTCTTCAAATGAGTCAGTTCTTCACATCAGGTGGCCAAAGTATTGAAGTTTCAGCTTTGGCATCAGTCCTTCCAATGAATATTCAGAACTTATTTCCTTTAGAATTGACTGGTTTGATCTACTTGCAGTCCAAGGGAGTCTCAAGAATCTTCTCCAACACCACAGTTCAAAAGCATCAATTCTTCTGAGTTCAGCTTTCTTTATAGTCCAACTCTCACATCCATACATGACTACTAGCTTTGACTAGAAGGACCTTTGTTGGCAAAGTAATGTCTCTGCTTTTGAATATACTATCTAGGTTGGTCATAGCTTTTTTCCCAAAGAGCAAGCGTCTTTTAATTTCATGGCTGCAGTCACCATCTGCAGTGATTTTGGAGCCCCCCCAAATAAAGTCTCTCTCTGTTTCCATTGTTTTCCCATCTATTTGCCATGAAGTGATGGGACCGGATGTCATAATCTTTATCTTCTGAATGTTGAGTTTTAAACCTGCTTTTTCACTCTCCCCTTTCACTTTCGTCAAGAGGCTCCTCAGTTCCTCTTTATTTTCTGCCATTAAGGGTGGTGTCATCTGCATATCTGAGGTTATTGATATTTCTCCCAGCAATCTTGATTCCAGCTTGTGCTTCATCCAGCCCAGTCTTTTGCATGATGTACTCTGCATATAAGTTAAATAAGCAGGGTGACAATATACAACCTTGACGTACTCTTTTCCCAATTTGGAACCAGTCTATTATTTCATGTCTGGTTCTGACTGTTGCTTCTTGGCCTGCATACAGATTTCTTGGCAGTTCAGGTGGTCTGGTATCCCCATCTCTTGAAGAATTTTCCAGTGTTGTGATAGACACAGTCGAAGACTTTGGCATAATCAATAAATGTTTTTCACTTAGCCCAGATTCCTTTGGGCAAGTCATCCTTATTGCTGACTGGCTTTTAAAGTGCTCTGAATTTGGCATCGGTCAGGTTTCAGCAGGGTGACCGTCTGCCCCGGCTTGCCCAGAATAGTCCTGGTTTATACCTATTGCTCTGGCATAATTATTAATAGCACTCCCTTTCACTCTCAAACGTGTCCCAGTTTGGAAGATAAATTATACCGTCACTCTGCAGCTTTGAGACTGCAGTTACTTGCCAAGTTTCATTTCCCAATTCACTCTCTTTACAGACTACTGACCACTGACTGGTCAAAGAGCAAGACTTTCCACCAACCCAGAACTGCCAAAGAAAGTCAACTTCAGGTAATTGTTAGGCTGTTGGGGATCCTGGATTCCTGTATCCTCTCTGATATCATCTGGCTGCGTGATTTTTAAAAAGTTGATTTTCCTCCTTTGACTTCTGTGTTATGCAAATTGATGGAGTTGGATTGAATGGCCCTTTGATTTCCTTCCAGTCTTGGATTCCACAAACCTTTCTACTGGAGAGGTTTCTAACAATGGAGAAATCCACAGGGGTACCAAGCATTGAATACAGATGGAATCAATCATGTGGCCCAAAGATATATTTACAACTTTTCCTTTCAAATCCAGATGGATGCTGTTGTGATTAAAGAATGCAAAATCTCTTAAAAGCATTACAGAATTCAGAGTTGCCGTGTGTCATTAGGCATTTTCTCAATCAACAAGATGAGAAGCACCATTAACATCAAGTCGGGGGAGGGGCATAAAAAGCAAAAATACAAAATCTTTGTCAAACAGGTTGAGAACCACTGCACATAGGAAGCAATCAATAAAAGCATGCAAAATTTTGTGTCACCTTCATATTTCCTTGTTCTGAGGAAATTTCATCAACTTTTCTAATGAGTCTATGACCAAGATAAGATCCAAGATAAACGTTCTGGAAAAACAAGAAGCATGAATGCTTTCCAGAAACCTTGTTAAGCCCCATTCCCTGCCTACCCCCAAATCACCATAACATTAGCTTCTACTTGTTTTAGAAGTAGAATGTTTACTGTTGCATCTCTATGATGCAATGGAGATTATGCTAAGTGATTTGCACAGCCATCGAAGTCCCTAAAAGAGACAAAATGAGAAAATTAAAGACACAAAGGAAGCAAGACACTTATCCTTAGTTTAGTATGGGCAGAGCCAGGGTTCAAATGCCTGTAACTGGCACTGAAACTGGAGGGGAGGGGGCAGGGCACAAACTTTACAAGCGTGACATAGCCCGAGGACATAACATAAACTGATTAGAACCAAATAGGCCCAAGATGGTGGACAAGTCAACTTCCACCAGACCTTGAGCCTCAGTATAGACTCATTGTAACACATCATCAAGCTAAGTGAAATATCCACAGGCGTCCTGGCAATTCAAGGCCAACCATAACATTCAAAAAGTGGTCAGTGGCCCAGCTCTTAGAAATTTCCACCCCTTCGCCAAAATAGCTGTTATAGTCCTCCCACTAATCACCCCATGAAATTATCCAGCCTATCAAAACTAACCATGCCTTATTTGGAGATCTTTCTTGTCTCACCTTCTGATATGGCCTACATTCTGGCTTTGGTCTGTTTCTCTATAAATAAATCAAACCCATCACTTTGCCTCTCACTGATTTCTTTCTCTGTTGAAACATCAAGAACAGAAAGAGAAGAATGGAGAAGGAGCTCCATTAAGTACTGAGACCAGGTTAAAAGACTGTGGGTTCAAGTCCCAATCTGTGTTACACAGTTTCAGCACCTTATTCTCTAACTGTGCCATGTTAAACCCCTGCCCAGTGAGGGCTGAACCCCAGTGTCTGTTCTAGAAGATGTGATTTCTTGAAAGAACAGGGTGGTCCAGACAGCATGGAGTGAGAGGGAGAGAAGAAGGAGGACTAATACCTTCATAAAACCATGCTTCTCATCCCAGGGATAACAACCGGGGAGCAATGGAAGGCAATTTCCCTTTAAGAGGAATATAAATAAATAAGTAACCTAGATAAGTGAGTGAGATTCTCCTTTTGAATCTTAAAAAGTATCCTTTGAAATTTGCAGCCACAAAATTAGCTGCTGGGGTAATTTCTTTCCTCTGTTAGTTAAACTGAAATTAAAGGAAATGTTCTGTATTATTTTTCTGCTTTAGCATTTTCTGCTGGAAGGATCACAGTGTCAGGTTGAATTCCTAGGGCACTGGGCAGATGAGCCAAGTGGGGATCAAAGAGGCAAATCTCTGGTCTCTGGGGTGTTTGCACCTATAAACCATATGCAAGGGGCAGGCAGGGAATGGGGTGGCTATACCAGACTTCTTTCAGTTTCTTCCCTTTCTAAGTCAGCAGGTAAGAAACCCTCCCTCAGGGTTTCCACTGAATCCTGGGCCACAGTGAGCCCATGCAAGGAGTCTCCCCAAACCTCCAAGCTCCCCAACCCAACCCCTCTCCTACTATGCTCCTCTGCCCACCTCACACTTCTGTCCTGTTGTTCTTGCCTCCTCTCTCACCTGGGGTGTTGACAGCTATCTAATGATTCAAGACATCTTCTGGGTCTATAGAAGCAGACAGGATACTTCACTTAGAAAAACAGCCCCCCACCAACTTCATCCTTTATCCTTAATCTCTCAGTTCTATAGGATTAGAGACTGTGAGGGCTTGTACTTAGCTGTCTTTTGAACAACCAGAAGGATGAGGCAAAGGGTACCAGTGGCTGCCTTGACTCTGGCACAGTTGAACTCAAACAAAATAATATCTTTCATCTTACATCTTGCTTCACCCTAAAGGTTCTGTTGGCCTTAAACTGTTTCAAGAGCCACTCTCATCATCACATGAAAACGCTGGCATCCTAGAGGATTTTTCTTTTTTTGTTTTTCTTCATCTATCGAAAAATGTGTGGCAGGGACTTCCCTGGTGGTCAGCGGCTAAGACTCCATGCTTCCAGTGCAGGGGGCCCGGGTTCAATCCTCGGACACAAAACTAGATCGCATATGCTGCAACTAAGATCTAAGACCCTGCATACCACAACCAAGACCTGCTTCAGGCAAACAAAGAAATATTTTAAAAAGAAGAAGAAAAGTGGTGGCAGGGAGGGTTGGTGTTCACCATTCCCTCTGGTTCTCAGGAGGCCTCACGGCCAGTGTGGCAAATGAGATGGGAACTAAAGTGATGGTGATCCTTGGGCATGATTCTTTTGGGTGATCCACAGTAAGAACAGCTGACACTTCCTCCCTCTCCCCTGCAGAAGCAGCTCTGGAGGCTCCATGTTCCAGATGGCGTGTTCACCCAATGGAAGCCACCAGGATCTCAGTCACTTCTTGGAAGAGGTTGACCGAGGGTTGCCCAGCCATTAGGCATCGGGTAAGTGAGAGATAAAGTTGTATGGTGCAGGCCTCTGATGGGTCGATCTGTTTGTGACTTCTGCACAGTCCATTCTAACACAATATCAGAGCCATCCCTTGTGGCACCACAGGAGTGTTCCTTTCTAAGCCAGCCTGGCCTGGCACACACGTGAGCCCACAGCTGCAGCAGCCAGAACAATGGCAGGAGTTTATCATGAACCTTCTCTGTCTACCTCTGCCATCAAAAAGTGGCTCAGCCCCACTGTCTGATGCTCTGCTCCAGGTTTCATGCTCTTGAGGCAAAGATAAACTGGTCAGCCCCTCAGAGCCATCAGTCATGCCGTAGAGCAGTCATAGAGAGGGTCATAGAGCACAGAGAGGACCTTGAAGGGCCCATTCCTAGGTACAGAGTCTCCCTAAAAGGAGAGCAAGTGACTATGACCATGAGATGGGCAGCAATCCCAATCACTGTTGATGGCAAACCTGCACACACAGTTTCCTAACACATCCTGAAAGCCAATCAAGACTAAAATTCAAAAAAAAAATAGTGTTGATAGGCAGAAGGGTGAGGAAAGAAGAGATATGAGGGAAGAAATTGAGGTTCCGAAGAAATGAGATGAGACCAGAAAGGGAGGAGTGATGGATGGGGGTGGAAGAGAAGTCGCTTCAGAGTCCAGAGGAAGCATTTCAACCAGCGCATGACTGAAGAAGGGGTGAATTTCTAAAGAAACGATTTCTATCACCTGTCACAACAGTTTAAAAAAGTAACGCTGGGTGATATATGTATAAACATAGGCCCAGGTGCTCAGTCGTGTCCAGGTTCCTCTGTCCTTGGGATTCTGCAGACAAGAATACCAGAATGGGCAGCCACTTCCTCTTCCAGGAGATCTTCCCAGCCCAGGGATAGAACCTGTGTCTCCTGTGTCTCCTGCATTGGCAGGTTGATTCTTTACCATTGAGCTACCTGGGAAGCCCATAGGCAAGGACACGTATACACAGTGTAATGATCTCCTTCAGAAAGAACCGGGAAGGGGCCCAGCTCCTCAGCCCAACCCCATCCTGGGCACTTCTGAATAGACAGTCAGCAACCCCATAGCCGCAGGCACTCCTGACAGCAAAGTCTTTCACAGGAAATCTTCATGGTTTCCCGTTCGGCTTGTCATCTTTGAGACCCTGCCTTTTCCTGGTTTGGGTCATTACACACAGCCTGGATGTGTGGTCTCTCACCAGTTCGTCATTTCACAGTTGCACCTGTGCTCAGATTGCAATGGTTCCAAGTCCCCACACCCCTAACCAACAGGAGCTTATTCCAACCAAAGGGTTTACTACCCGCCTCCCGCAAATTTTTACATGTGCCCACAAAGGAATCCTTAGCTGTCTTTGCCACAGACTGTCCCTCCTGTCTTTCTCTTCCATCTGCATTTGTCAGTTTCTGCTGCTGAGAAACACCTAAGGGGGTCTGCTCTGCAGAAGGGAGCCCTCTGTCCCTGTGTTCTTGAAACTTACAATCCTCAGAACAGTGGGACTGCCCTGGTTTCCACATGCCTGTAAGGACATTCACAGCTTCCTCCTCCACCTGGCAGTTCTGGGACCCCTTAGCTCTAATGCAGCCCCCTGGGATCCTGAGACTCAAATGGACTCTCCAGACCAGTTCTGTCAAAACTTCTGACTTACAACCTTTAACATCAAGATCTGAACCAAGCCTGACAGACTGATGGAAAAGACTCCCACCACCAATCTCTCTTGTCCATCTTCTCACCCCTTAACCCTCAGTCAGAATGCCTTGTCCATCCCCAATCCCTGGTACCTCCTAGTCCATCTATATGCAGGTGGGGACTTCCCTTGTGGTCCAGGGATTAAGAATCCCATGTGGCATCGAGATCCTGAGGAATTTCAAGACAAAGTTCAGCACTCAGAGACAAGGCTGCACAGAATGCCATCAAAGAGAAGTCTAATTATCTCTAAAATCACGAAGAGGCGGGAACATTCCTAGTGGTTCAGTGGTTTAGGCTCCACGCTTCCCCTGCATGTCAGGGGGTATGGGTTTGATCCCTGGTTGGGGAACTAAGGTCCCCCAACCTGATGCAGCCAAAAAATAAATAAAGTTACAAATGAAGTCGCTCAGTTGTGTCTGACTGTTTGCGACCCCATGGAATGTAGCCTATGAGGCTTTCCCATCCATGGGATTTTCCAGGTAATAGTAGAGGAGTTGGTTGCCATTTCCTTCTCCAGGGACTCTTCCCAACACAGGGATTGAACCCAGGTCTCCTGCATTGCTGGCAGACACTTTACTGTCTGAACCACCAGGGAAGCTCAAATGGACTCTCCTGATCAAAACTTTTGACTTACAGCCTTTAACATCAGGATCTGAACCAAGCCCGACAGACTGATGGAAAAATAAAGTTACAAAGAGACAATGAAAACCTCTCTTTCTCAGGGTAGACCACCCTCTCTTTCAGGGCATCAGCAAAGGGAAGCCCACCATGACCAGAAAAACCAAGAGAAGAGGATGTGTTGCATGAGGGGCTCCAGGAGATCTTTTTCTCGATGCCAGTGTCCTTGGGAAGGAAACTGAGAGAATAAGAGTCTCATCTAGTCCTGACCTGCAAAGTCTCAGGAGCTTACCCTCCTCTGCAGGTAGTAAAGAAGCTGCTACTAGGTCTCTGCTGGGCTTTCCAGGTGGTGACAATGGTAAAGACCCCACCTGCCAGTGCAGGAGACATGAGAGACTCAGGTTTGATCTCTGGGTCGGGAAGATCCCCTGGAGGAGGGTAAAGCTACCCACACTAGTATTCTTGCCTGGAGAATCACCTGGACAGAGGATCCTGGTGGGCTGCAGTCCATGCGGTCACAGAGTTGGACATGACTGAAGCTACTTAGCATGCAGCAAGCACCAGGTCTCTGCAAGACGCCTGACGTGAGCCACGCCGCACAATCCCTAAACGCAAATCCAGCCAAAACTCTGAGACCTGTCACACCTCTAAAATCAGTTTCAGTCACCTCTTTGTTACTCCAGCTTCCCTGCCTGGCTCCTTATTTCTGACTTCTGAACAGTCCTCACAGTTATTTTTTCCCAATACCTAACTGAAAAAAGAAAAAGAACATACTTTAATTGGCTCAAAGTAAGGGAAACTCAATGGCTGAGAAGACAGGCAGACACACTGCGATTGGAGTGTTTGCAGCCAGATTGAAATAAAAGCGAATTTCCTGGTCCCCCCCAAGAGTGCAAGGTCCTTCTTAATTAAATGCTACAACTGTTTGGGTGTTGCCTAGAGTGGATGCACAGCACACTGCCCTTTGACCTCTGGATGCCCCCCCCCACTTCTTCTCTGATGGGGTAATGAGAGCTTCTCTGCCAGAGGTTGAAATTGTATCTCCAAATTGCTTGGCTGCATTTTGCCCAAATACAAAAGATGGGCGTCTGGAGCTCTCACGGAAACAAGAAGCTATTCACACTTAGCTCAAAAACATGCTGGGTGAGGACAGCAGGAGGCCACACCCTTCCAGCAGCCAGGACCAGCCCTGACTGCAGGGCCCGCATTCTCTCATTGAATAGGAGACAGAAGATAATTTCCCCCATACAGATAGAAGGAAGGGAATGCTGAGACACCTGCTAATGACTGCCCCCAACACGGACAATCCCTTTGGCCAGAGGGCTTGACTGAGAAGCCTGATCAGGTGTGGATGAGCCCTACTCACTTCTAGTAGACTCCGGACAGTTCTCTTGTCCACTTTGGCCAAGCAGAAGCCTGCCTACAAAACATACTCATCATCTGTTGATTTTGATTCAAAGCAGGGGTTTGACCTGGGCGGCCCAGCCAGGGGTGATGATGTGCCTGTTTATGGCACTAGATAGAGAGGAGCTTCCTGGCGTAGCAGGAGGCTGGCCCCAAAGTGATCCTTAGGGCCTTCCATCCACCCATCAGAGCTGAGTGAAGAAAGCGCGTCCCACAAGACCTAGAAAGGGTCTGTTCCAAAAGCAATTTACAGGGCCAAAGTAATTGACTTTCTATTAGCTTCCTTGAGGGACTGTTTCATTCCATCGACCTTTGGTCATATGCAGACGTAATGTTTAACTCAGTGAGGTGAGAACAGTTAGCAAGGTCCGGAATTGTGTTTCTCCTGCACCATTTATTACAGTGACCCATGTTTGAAGTTAAGACAACTGCCTCACAAGAGCTGTTAACAAGGGCCCGCACTTCATAACCTTAAATTACCCCAAGGAGACAGGCTCTACAAATGCTTACGGGTGCTAACAGTTCTCATTAAGAAGGTCTGCCTTCTTAAATGGAGCCTAGGAGAGGAGGCTGTCTGAAAAATACAATTCAGGAGCCTTAAGCAATTCTCAGTCATTTTCCAGGTTCCATTCTCAGTTCAGTGGGAGGATCAGTGATAAATCAGAAAATATCCATGGCTCTAGAGGTCATACTCTCGTGGACAAAAGAATACAGAAGGCAAGTAATAAGTAGATTATGAGAGGTACTATTAAGGTCAAAAACAGATGACTGTGGTCATGTGTTTCAGATGGTTTCAAGAAAGTAAAGGTGGAAAGTAAAAGAGGAACGTGTATGTTGAAAGCAAATTCCCAGGGGAATTAATGTTGCCACTCTGAGGACCACACTTTGAGAACCACCATATTAGAAACTACTCTGGCTGCAAGAAAGATGAACTCACTGTAACCTTGCTTTAGCAAAGAAAATTGAGAGCAAGTCATTAGCTCACTGCAACAGAAAGTTTCATCGAAAGTGTAGGCTTCAGGCACAGTTGGATCTAGGGGCTTAAATAATGTCATCAGTCTATAGCCACTGTCTTCTCCTTTTCCAAGTTCCATTCTCTCCTCTGTTGGTTTCACCCTCAAGGAAAACTCACTATGCATAGTACCTCTGATATTTCAAACTTATAATTTTA
This sequence comes from Bos grunniens, assembly GCF_055505025.1. Lineage (NCBI taxonomy): Eukaryota > Metazoa > Chordata > Mammalia > Artiodactyla > Bovidae > Bos > Bos grunniens. Next base: position 51,697,712 of record NC_141185.1, on the reverse strand, counting down.
TTATAAACAGAAACTCTAGGATAAAAAAGGAAATATACTGTCTCAAGAGTTAAAGAAATTCCAGAACTGACTTTCTGATGATTTTACATAGGCCAAATGCCCATAGCTCGCCCAGCTGAGAAGATGAAATATTCTGATTGGCTAGGTATAGATCATGTACATACAGTCTCTGGACTCTTGGACTAAAACTAGGGCATGAATGAGTCCCTTCCTTTCCACAAGAAAATAAAGTGCTGTTAAAACAAACAAAAAAATCAGAATGAATTTGTGGCACACAAATACAACTGAAATTTTACAGGTAGATAGCTACCTGGTCAAAAAATAGTGCCGACAGCCCGCATGCAAGGGGGGTTTGGGAAAGAATGGGTACATGTGGATGGATGGCTGAGACCCTCTGCTGGGCATCTAAAACTGTCACAACACTGTTAATCAGCTATACTCCAAGATACAATAAAAAGTTAAAATCAAATAAAAATAAAAATGGTGCAAAGCAAAAGAATTTAAATATTACTAACATGATGACAAAAGTTTTTGTTGTTGTTTGCTTTTCCGCATACTGTCTTATAGGCAGTATTCTTCAATGACCTCATAATACAGACATACAAGATGCTGCTGCTGCTGCTGCTGCTGCTGCTCACTTGCCAAGTTGTGTCTGACTCTTTGCAACCCCATGGACTGTAATCCGCCAGGCTCCTCTGTCCATGGGATTTCCCAGACAAGAACACTAAAGAGGGTTACCATTTTCTTCTCCAGGAGATCTTCCAAACCCAGAGATCAAACCCAGGTCTCCTGCTTGGCAGGCAGATTCTTTTTACCACTGAGCCACCTGGGAAGCCTGTTATTTATGATACTGTTATTCAAAATAATTCCTGAGAACACGGGAGCTACACAGTTTACTTGTTAACAGCTCTTGTACTTTACTTCAGTCCTTTACTGAAGGACTTCTCAGGGATTTTTAAATGTTAATGAGCATAGTGAATCTTCAAGAGGGGCATGTGATGCGCAGAAGTTCCCAATAGAAACCCTCCCATCTTTTTTTCTTTTTCCCAAGAAGTCACTCTTGGGACTCATGTTCAGTTCAGCAGAACACACTTTGAAAATGTACCTTTAGAATGATTCATCTGGTGATGGACAGGTTGAGGAATGTGGGGGCTTAGATCGGAAGGAAGAATTGGAAAAGAGAGGATTCTGAGACCTGGTTTTCTTCCGCTCCTCCCAACTTCTCTGCAGATTCCACCTGCCCTTTCCTCTCTTTCCAATACACACACACAGTTCTTGAACCCGAAGGGACCAGGGCAGAGTCGACACGCACGGCATCTCGGTGGGTCACGGGTCCACTGACCAGAGGCTGGTCCAGCATCTCTCGTGGCGCCACCTCGGCTTCCCTCCCAGCATCTGCGTCCTGGCACACAGCCCGTTTAGCTGCATCCCTGCTTCGGAGTGGAGACACCACCAGCCCTGCTGCAAAGCCCTACTGCTACTTACATTTCCATCTGTGGACTGGGAAGGTCCACATTTGTTTGTAATCCTGGAGGGTCCTGGCCGAAAGGAAAATGTGAGCTACAATCAGCACAGAGAGAGAGCCTGGGGAAAATGACTCCAGATATCAAAACAGTAAGCGGAGGAAATAGCATGCGCTTTGGAGCCAGACCAAGCTGGTGTTTCTCATTTGTGAGTCTCTGTTTACTCCTCTGGAATAATAATAATGTATGTGTGCATGCATGCCTGGTTGCTAAGTCATGTCTGACTCTTTGCAACCCCATGGACAGTAGCCCGCCATTCTCCTCTGGTCATGGGATTTCCCAGGCAAGAATACTGGAGTGGGTTGTCATTGCCTCCTCTAGGGGATCTTCCTGACCCAGGGATCAAATCCAGTCTCCTGCATTGCAAGAAGATTCTTTACCCTCTGAGCCACCAGGGAAGCCCGATAATAATAATAATAATAATATGTACTTTATTGAGTCCTTAATCTGACTGTTCATTATCTGGTTTTTTAAAGAAAATAGTTTTTGCATTCTCCCTTGAGACCTCCTACATCAGAATCTCCAGGAAAGAGATGCAGGTGAAAGGGAGATGGGCATGCGATAACCAAGGCCTTCCAGCTTGGAAAGTACTAATCCCAGGTTTATCAAGCCCACCAGATCACAGAGATCATCGAAGCTCTCGATCGAAACACTGGCATCTTCCCTAGAGAATGTGATTTCGTGGAACCTGAGAATCTGTAATTAGCCCCTGGTGATTCTTACAACCAGGAAGAGTCTGGGAACCAAATCTATAAATTATTTCAAGAATTGCTAACCCTGGCTGCATATTAGAATCACAGGGGGAGTTTTAAACATACTCAATTTCCAGGTCAGACCACAATACTCTCTAGGAATAGGGTCCAGGCATCAGTTTTTTGGTTTTTTTTTTAAAGTTCCCGAAGAGATTCAAATGATCTTCTGGTTAACCTCAAAAGCTTAGGGAAAGGCTTCAATGAGATCATATAGTTACAACAATTAGTGCAGTGCCTGACAAATACTGAATACCCAATAAAAATATGATCATTAATTAGAGGGATCTGAACAGTGTGAAAAAGCAATAAAACAGTCTTATATTTTTTAACTCAAAAGCTTTAGGGTTTCTTTAATAATTCAAATATACAGTAGAGAGAGGAGTATAACAGGCATTCATATACTCACTACCCAGAGTTTTTAAATATCAAAATTTTGGCATATTTCGTCCAGATACTATTTAATTTTTTTTTAAAAAAAGGCATGATCGATACAATTCAGATAATTTACACTTCCATTCCCTTCCCAGAGATTACTCTACTGACATTTATTCCCTTTCTTTTGGCCCTTTCCACAAATACCTTTATACACATGTTGTTTTTTAGTCACTAGGTCTCTCCTCTGTCCATGAAGTTCTCCAGGCAAGAACAGTGGAGTGGGTTGCCATTTCCATCTCCAGGGTATTTTCCCAACCCAGAGATCGAACCTACACTCCTGCATTGCAGGCAAATTCTTTACCACTGAGTCGCCTGGGAAGACTTATACACATGTACTTACTCGTAAACCACATAGAACACAGCTTTATATGTGTTCTAAATGTACATAAATGATAGTGTATTCTAGGTAGCATACTGACACTTTCTTTTGAGTCAAACATTTGGGTGAAGTGCATCCATATTCAAGTATAGAAGATCAGTTTCATGTATTACAATCACTGTTAAAGCTATCATATGAATAAACCGCACTTTATGTATCCATTTCCCCACCGATGGAAATTGTTTCCCAATGTAGACTACTGAAAAAGTTGCTGCAATGGAAATCCTTATACACATTCTCCTTGAATAAGAGGAAATATCCTTAATGCCATTTGCAGCCATATAGATGGACCTACAGCTATCATACTGAGTGAAGTAAGTCAGACAAAGGGGAATATTCATATGATATCCTTTATCTGTGGAAGCTAAAAAGAAATGATACAATTGAACTTATTTACAAAATAGAAACAGACTCACAGACTTAGAGAACTAATTTATGGTTGCCACAGGGGAAGGATAGGGGGAAGGGATAGTTAGGGAGTCGGGGATGGACATGTACACACCGCTATATTTAAAATAGATAACCAACAAGGACCTACTGTATAGCCAGGGAGCTCTGCTGATGTTGTATGGTGGTCTGGATGGGAGGGAAGTTTGGAGGAGAATGGATACATGTATATGTATGGCTGAGCCCTTTTGCTGTCCACCTGAAACTATCACAACATTGCTAATTGGCTACACTCCAACATAAAATAAAAACTTTGTTTTTAAAGGAAATCTTTCTATCCGGCATGTTCCTAGAAGTGTAGTTAGGCTCATAGTGTCCATGCATCTTCACCTTCACTATGTGTTTACACTTGCCTTCAAAAGTGGCTGAGATAAATGTCCATGTCCCAGCACCTGACCCGCCTCCTGAGAAACCTGTATGCAGGTCAGGAAGCAACAGCTAGAATTGGACATGGAACCACAGACTGGTTCCAAATGCGGAAAGGAGTACGTCAAGGCTGTATATTTTCACCCTGCTTATTTAACTTATATGCTGAGTACATCATGAGAAACGCTAGACTGGAAGAAACACAAGCTGGAATTAAGATTGCCGGGAAAAATATCAATAACCTCAGATATGCAGATGACACCACCATTATGGCAGAAAGAGAAGAAGAACTAAAGAGCCTCTTGATGAAAGTGAAAGAGGAGAATGAAAAAGTTGACTTAAAACTCAACATTCAGAAAACTAAGATCATGGCATCTAGTCCCATCACTTCATGGGAAATAGATGGGAAACAGTGGAAACAGTGGCTGACTTTATTTTTTTAGGCTCCAAAATCATTGCAGATGGTGACTGTAGCCATGAAATTAAAAGACGGTTACTCCTTGGAAGAAAAGTTATGACCAACATAGACAACATATTAAAAAGCAGAGACATTACTTTGCCACCAAAGTCTATCTAGTCAAAGCTATAGTTTTTTCAGTAGTCACTTATGGATGTGAGAGTTGGACTATAAAGAAATCTGAGCACTGAAGAATTCATGCTTTTGAACTGTGGTGTTGTAAAAGACTCTTGAGAGTCCCTTGGACTGCAAAGAGATCCAACCAGTCCATCTTAAAGGAAGTCAGTCCTGAATATTCACTGGAAGGACTGATACTGAAGCTGAAACTCCAATACTTTGGCCACCTGATGTGAAGAACTGACTCACTGGAAAAGCCCTTGATGCTGGGAAAGATTGAAGGTGGGAGGAGAAGGGGACGACAGAGGATGAGATGGTTGGATTGCATCACCGATTCAATGGACATGAGTTTGAGTAAACTCTGGGAGTTGGTGATGGACAGGGAGGCCTGGCATGCTGCAGTCCATGGAATCGCAAAGAGTCAGACACAACTGAGCAACTGAACTGAACTGAACTATTTCCCCCTATCTTCACCAGCATTTGGTATTACTTGTTTTTGTTACTTGTTCTTGTCTGACTTATTTGTGACTCCACGGACTGTAGCCCACCAAGGTCCTCTGTCCATGGGATTTCCCAGGCAAGCATATTGGAGTTGGTTGCCATTTCCTTCTCCAGGAGATTGTCCCAGGGATTGAACTTGCGTCTCCTACATTGGCAGGAGGATTCTTTAGCCTGAGCCATCAGGGATGCCCTTGGTATTCCTAATGTACTAAATAGAAGCAAACTCTGGTTGATTCAAGTAGAAAAAAAAAAAAAAGAACATTATGTAAAAGACTTTGAGTGGTTGACAGAAGCACCACTATGAAGGCTGGGAACCAATTTCACAGCTACTCAGCTCAGCATAACATTCACAGTCCAGTCCAATGAGGGCACTATTATCAGGCTGCCATCAGCCCCAATCACTGTACATTGTACCTACATCACTCAGCTTCCTAACACAGCCTTAGAGGCCTGGGTCATCACCCCCAACACCTGCTATAAGTGGACATAGCAGTCTATTGCCCTACCAGTATGACCACCCCTCGGAAGAATAGTTCACAGTCAGCAGCATTTCATTGGTGAAGTCCATACCATATGCCCCAAGTTCTAGCTCCACTAGCATCTAGCATTTTCAGGTTCCCAGAGGACAGCTGGTTTTATCATTAACAGATGAGTCTGTTTGCAAAGCAGAAATAAAGACCCAGCCAAAGAGAATAAATGTATGGACCCCAAGGGGGTTGTGGGGGGATGGGCTGAATTGGGAAACTGGGATTGGCGTATATACACTACTGTGTATAAAATGGATAACTAACGAGAACCTACTGTATACAACAGGGAACTCTACTCAAAACTCTGTGATGACCTAAATGGGAAGGAAAATCCAAAAAAGAGGAGATACATGTATACATATGGTTGATTCACTTCACTGCACAGCAGAAACTAACACAATATTGTAAAGCAACTGTACTTCAGTAAATTTTCTTTAAATGTGGGCAAGATTCCCAAACATATTAAGGGGAGCGTAGATGCTGGATGGACAGATTGACAAATATCCATGACATTGATGCTCTATTGAATATGAAAATTAGACAATTGTTGGTTTCATTTGCATTTCCTTATTACTATGGATTTTGACTATCTTTCTCATTTTTATTAGCCATTTGAGTTTCCTCTTCTGGAAAATATTCTTCATATATTTTCTTTATCTTTTTCACTGAGTTGCTTGCTATTTCACATTGATATGTAGTCACTTGTATATTCTGGATAATTATCTTTTGTCGGCTATATGTGGCAAATGTATTCTTCTGTTTCTTGTATTTTCACTATACTTTAGGACATCTTTGGTTGTGCAGAAGTTTTTCATTTTAATATTTTTAAACATATGGATAAATTCCTTTAAGAGTTGTGCTTTGTGTTCCTGCTTAAGAAATTTTATCACAAGTTCTAGAAGATTCTCCACTGTATTATCTCTAAAAGTTTCATTAAAGATTTTATTTTTGTATTTAGATTTTTAATTCACCTGGCAGTTATTTATGCAGATAGGCTAAAGTGGGGATTAAATTTGTATACAGAATTGTTTTTTCCCTGTTAACTAGCCAATTTCTTTTCCCACTGGTTTTTAATGGCACTTTGGTCTGAAACTTCACTACCGCTTTTGTTTTTGCCAGCTTATAGGAGCTTTATTATAGAGCTGCACTGCCAAGCACACACACACGTGATTACATGAATTTAAATTGATTACAATTACATGATATTAAGAATTTTATTTCTTAGTCTGACAAACCACATGTGGCTACCGGCTACCACACTGAACAGCTTAATTTCTATCATCATGGGAAATTTTATTGGATTTCCCTATAATTTTGGTCACTTTGTTCAACCGTCATCCTATTATACACTTAAATAATTACTGTGGCTTTATAATTATTGAAACTAGATAGGACAAATTCTCTTACAAATCCTCCCTCCTTCTTATACTTCAAAATTGACTTAGCTATTCTTAGATACTTTCTTAAAATTTTTATTTATTTATTTGGCTGCAGAGGGTCTTAGCTGTGGAACGTGGTATCTTTAATTGCTGCACGTGGGATCTGGTTCCCTGACCAGGGATTGAACCTTGACCACCTGCATTTTGAGGATGGAGTCTTAGCCACTGGACCACCAGGGAAGCCCCTAGACATATATACTTTAAAACAATTTTAAAATCAATTTATGCAGTTCTTTGAAAGGTCTTATGTGGATTTTACTGAGAATTTTGTTGAATTCATAGCTTATTATCTAAAGAATTCGTATCTTTATAATATTAAGTCTTCCCACTCATGATTGTAATAGATTTCCAGGTTTACTCAGGCTTTTATAAACTTTAATAAAGTTTTATAATTTTCTCCATATTTTTCTCTGCATGTCTTTTATTATATTTATTCTTTGATATTTATTATTTGCTACTTTACAGAAGTGTGGCTATTGTGAATGAATTTTTTATAAAGTTCTCTATCTAACTGGTAGAATATAAAATTTATTAACTATTGTCTGTTGATCCATCATTTTTATCCATTTATATCCATCATTTTTATCCATTTATATCCATCATTTTTACACCTATTATAATTTTCTGTAGATTCTCTTATATTTTTATGTATATGATCATAAATGTATCTGCAAATAACAAAAAAATTTTCCTTCTTTATAAACCATATATCTCATTTCTTTATTTTGTCTTTGAGCATTGACTAAGCCCTTCAGTACATATCAAATAGTAATAATGAAGAAAAAACATTATGGAATTGTCTCTGATAGTAATATGCTCACATCTAAGTATTACTAGCAAATATATTTTTGGTAGACACAGTCGTGTTAAAGATAACTTCCTTTTTGGTTTTATATGATGTGTTTCTAGTCATCAGTATATCTTCAAATTTCTCAAAAGATTTTTGTTGCAGCGTATCTTGAGATAATCATATGATAGTTAATATTTAATATAATAATATGGTGGTGGTGGTGTTATTTAGTCGCTCAGTCGTGTCCGACTCTCTTGCGACCCCATGGACTGTAGCCTGCCAGGCTCCTTTGTCCATAGGATTTCCCAGCAAGAATCCTGGAGTGGACTGCCGTTTCCTTCTCCAGGATATCTTCCCTGACCCAGGGATTGAACCCTGGTCTCTTGCATTGGCAGACGGGTTCTTTACCACTGCGCCACCTGGGAAGTCCAATAATATGGCAAATTAGATCAATAGCCAACTTCGGACTCTTGGGATATATCCCATATTGATTTTGCTGTATTTTGTCTTTTACATCACATTTTCAAATTTATTTGTGATTGTCTTTAGAACTTTTTGCATCTATGTCCGTGGACATGATTGGGCAATAATTTTCTTTTACAAACCCTGTCTGACTTTTATTTCCTAAAAAAATTATTTTGGGAACTTTCCAGGACAAATTTGCATAAAATAAAGATGATCTCTGCATTGATAACCTTTAACTCTTCAGTTCAGATTTTTCTTTGTTCTCTAATTAAATTTGGACAAATCTCATGGATTTTTTTTTTTTTTTTAAGTTCCAAATTTCTCTTGTCTGGATATGGTGGTGGTTCTGTTCTTTTCAGAACCAAATGTTAGAGGCTTTAGAAAATTATTTTAAAGTGTAAAATTTGGAAATTCCCTAACTCCAGCAGTCTTATGGGTAAAAAGTGGACACCGCATAGATTTATCAGTTTGATACAGTGGCAAACAGTACGTATGGACCTTGGAGTGAGACAGAAATGGGTTCAAGCCCTAACTTTGACAGTTATAGCTGGGAGATGTTGGGCTAGTTACTCTTTGACCCTTACTTTTTTCATATATGTGAGGGGGATAAATTTAATAGTAACTCCCTCTTCCAGCTACTGGGAGAACTACAGATGCTAACATATGCAAAGTGCTTAGCTGAGGTCCAGCTCAAGGTAAACACTGAATAAGTGAAAATAGTTATTATTATAAGTCAGGGCTTAAGAAACTTGGGCTTCCCTGGTAGCTCAGATGGTCAAGAATCCGTCTGCCAATGCAGGAGACTGGTGTTTGATCCATGGGTTGGGAAGATCCCCTGAAGTAGGAAATGGCTACCCACTCCAGTATTTCTGACTGGAGAATTCCATGGACAGAGGAGCCTGGTGGGCCACAGTCCATGGGGTTGCAAAGAGTTGGACACAACTGACCATGCATATACTAATGCATATACCAGCATGCATGCAACCGGTGTACATTCTAAGTGGAAGAAGAAAGGGTGATTTTATGTGGTTTTTTCTATTGGATAAAATACAGGAAGTTATATTATCTTCAAGAAGACTCATAGGAAACGGTTCAATTTCTTCAAATGGTTGAAAGGCTGTCAAGTAAGAAAAAAAGCGCAATGGCTCTCAGTGGTTGCAATTAATGAGGAGAGGCTTCAGGGAAGTAGATTTAGCTCCACATCTCCTTCTGAGATGCTGGCCAGTTCTCTGGCCTCCTTTTCCTTCCTCTTCTGTGATCCACTGCAGTTTTCAATTTTCTTTCTTTTACAGAATCACAAGGCACTCTCTATAGGGAGTCTTCAGCTCAACCCTGGCACTACCCACAGGGTGAGTGAGGCATGGTATTCTCAGCGCTCTACTTTTTTGTTGCTGTTTTTCAGCCACTAAGTTGTATCTGAGTCTTCGTGACTCCATAACCTATAGCATGCCAGGTTCCTCTGTCCTTTATTATCTCCCAGAGTTTGCACAAACTCATGTCCGTAGAGTCCGTGATGCTATCTAGCCTTCTCATCCTCTGTCACCTCCTCCTCCTGCCCTCAATTTTTCCCAGCATCAGGGTCTTTTCCAATGAGTCATCTCTTCTCATCAGGTGGCCAATGTATTGGAGCTTCCACTTCAGCATCAGTCTTTCCAATGAATATTCAGGATTGATTTCCTTTAGGATTGACTAGTTTGATCTCCTCGCAGTCCAAGGGACTCTCAAGAGTCTTCTCCAGCACCACAATTCAAAAGCATCAAATCTTCAGTGCTCAGCCTTTAGAGTTCAACTCTCACATCTGCACATGACTACTGGAAAAACCATAACTTTGACTTTACAGACCTTTGTCAGCAAAGTGATATCTCTGCTTTTTAATACACTCTCTAGGTTTGTCATACTTCTTGCCAGCATTTAAAGACACAGTCATGTATCCTTTCAGTATAAAAGGTTTTCTGGATAACTCACTTTAGGAAATTGACAGAGGAAAGATCCAGGTTCCCAGAATCTTACGAAGCTGTTGCAGACTGGGCTCTTTGTCTCAAAGTCCTGACTTTATTATGAACGATAGTAACTAATGGCCTTGTTGGATGCCTGATCACCACTTTTATTCCTTGGAATGGGTTTCATGAGGGCTTACCCCTCCTTCTTCCATGAAAAGCTATCTTCCTAGTTTAAAAAATACAAAAAAAGGCCATCAGGACAGAGCAACAGATGTTTGCTGGTGTTTAAGTGGGTCATTTGCCTCTTTGAGCCCTTCAAGCTGGATGACCACTTGTCTCTGGGCCTCTGCACTTCTTGTGCATTTTGGCATCCATTTCTGGCGTGTAAAAACATCCTCCTCGCCAGTTCTCTTGAGAAATGGAGGAGCAACAGCCCTCCATATGGAGTGAGATGGGAAAATTGTCCAGGGCTGAAACAAAAGAAAGTTGAATAAAAGGAGACTGCTGACTGCTCTTGTCCCTAAGCCAGGTGACTTCTGTAGCACTCTGGCCATCGGGGCATGCAGGGACTGGAGAAAGGCACCACGGAAAGCACATCACAGCCACCCAGTAGAAATCAGGCACAGCAGTGTCTGCAAATAATTCAATTTTGTTCTTTTAAAAAAAACATTAATTAATTAATTAATTTATGGCTGTGCTGGATCCTCATTGCTATGGGCAGGGCAGGCTTTCTCTAACTGGGGAGAGCAAGGGCTACTCTCTGGTTGCAGTGCGTGGGCTTCTCACTGTAGTGGCTTCTCTTGGTGCAGAGCACAGGCTCTGGGAGCACGGGCTTTGATAGCGGAGGCAAACGGGCTTAGCTGCCATGCAGCATGTGGGATCTCCCCCGATCAGGGATCGAACCTGTGTCTCCTGCACTGGCAGGTGGATTCTCAACCACCGGACCACCGGGGAAGCCCTAAATTTTATTCTTGACAGGAAAGCATCAGGCCTCTGATGCTGAAGATTTAGCTTTGAGCCTCTTGTGACTATCAGCCCACGACTATTCTGGTTAGAATATGGGCTTCCACCAAAATGTCTTCCTAGAGAAATGCAAACTGGACCCAGTTACGGCCTTGGGTTCTTTCTATCTCCAAAGATGGTTTGAATTTTTCCCTGGGCTCAGAATGGCTTCTTGGTTTCACACAAAACTTGATTTGTTTATCAGTCTCCATTCCTTACTGTCTGAGAACAGTGCTTTCTGGCCTCTCTGAGTCTGACTCCACAAGGTCAGGAATGTCTGCCTCTGGTCACATTCACTTGGACAGTTCTTTCTCAGGGGCATAGGGTCTAGGCAAATCTAGCCTTTTTTTTTTTTTTTTCCATAAAACAGATGGGTATCAGTTGGATAAGGCAGCCTTATTCCTTCCAGGGTTAATTTTGAAGGATGAATAAATCACTCTGCTCTGCAAGAAATGCGTTATAGTTCTGATACTGCCTAGCTGGCCCTGTGATTTTAACTACAAAAACACTCTCAAAGGTCCCTTGGGAGATGTAGGTACTTGACTAAATGGTAATGAACGAAGCAGCCTTTGCATGTGGTGTCTGGTGAACTTATCTAGAGAGATATGTCCCCCATTTGGAAAACGCCCCTCCGCGATGGAGAGGGAAATAAAAATAAAGGGCCTCTTATAAAATTATTACCTTGTCATTTAAGTCAACAGCAGCGATGCCATGATAGAAACCAGCAGTTGTGTCGCATTGCTTTATCACTCTAATTACATCAAGAACACAGCAACTGCCTGGCAGAGATAAGATTAAGGGAAGCAGAGCCCTTCTGAAATTTCCCATAGATAGCACCTGGATTTATGGACTGATTTTGTGTTTGGACATTAAGTTCAATTACTTTTCTTTAGCCCTGAAGAGTTCTGTCGCCAGAGAAATAGCATCTGGTTGATCCCTCATCACCCAGGCCCCACACCCACACTCTCCCCTGCTGCTGGTCTGCCCAGACAGAGCAGGGTCTTGCTCTGGGTGACAGAGGCTGTCAGTTTCCCTCTCCTCGGCCTTCTCTTTTTTCTACTCCCTGGAGTCTGCGCAGGAGAGTCACAACCCTTCTTGCTGACTGAGAATCTCAGGATCAAAACATGATGGATCACAGAATGTTGGTGGCAGGAGGGCCCAATGGAGTTGTCCAATCTGGTCCCTTGGCTCTACATGGTGGCAACTAAGGCCCCAAGTGTCAAGGTTGTGCAGGGCACACGGCGGACACTGCAGCCCGAGCCTGGGTGTCCAGCCTCCTGGGAGATGCTAAGTTCCTGCTGGCTTCTCACACCAGACCTCTGCCTTCCCTGGCTCATGCTGGCATGAGTCCAGCCATCCCTGCCCCAGGATGGGTCTGCCTTTCAAAGCTGAAAACAAAGGCCTAGGGAACTATGCATCTTGTGCCATCAGGTTCGGTTCCTCTTCTTCCTTTCTTTGAGGTAGAGAAGGGGAGGGTGATAAATTCAGCCTGCTGTGGCTCCTTCGTACTTCCAGGCTCCTTATGAAGTCAGAGACACCCACAAGAATTTGGGAACATCCAGGTGGCCCAGGGCAGGATTTTTCCAATGTGGTTGCACAGCTGAACAACTGAACGGCCTGATGAGCTGTTTTTTACCTTCTTATTTTGCACTGGAGCATGGCTGGTTAACAATGTTGGGCAGTTTCGAGTGCACAGCAGAGCAGCTCAGCCAAACGTATACATGTATACATTCTCCCCCAGACTCCCGTCCCATCCAGGCTGCCACATAACACCGAGAAGATTTCCATGTGCTGTACAGTAGGTCCTTGTTGATTATCCATTTAAAATATAGCAGTGTGTACCTGTCAGTTCTATACTTCTTATTCCTTCCCCCATCCTTACTCCTGGGCTTCCCAGGTGGTACTAGTGGTAAAGAATTCTCTTGTCATTACAGGAGACACAAGATAGGGATTCAATCCTTGGGTTGGAAAGATCCCCTGGGGAAGGAAATATCAACCCACTCCGGAATTCTTGCCTGAAAAATCCCAATGGACAAAAGAGCCTGGTGGGCTACAGTCCATGGGATCGCAAAGAGTCGTATATGACTGAGCGACTGAACATGTGCGCACCCTTCCCCTTCAGCAGCCATAAGTTCATTCTTTAAATCTGTGAATCTGCTTCTGATTTATAAATAAGTTCACTTGTGTCATTTCTTTTTAGCTTCAGTATATAAGGGATGTCACATGTTGTTTTTCCTTCTCTGTCTGACTTCCTGCTCTCAGTATGACACTCTCTAGGTCTTCCCATGTTGCTACAAATGGCATAATTGTGTCCTTTTTAATGGCTGAGTGATATTCCATACTATTATATGACGAGCTTTTAAAGGCACAGATTCTTGGCTCCCTCCTGGGCTACCAGACAGCCTCCCTGGAGGTGAGTTTATACATTTCATGTTTCCTATGCACTTTCACTGTGCTTATCTCAGAACTCATGAAGAAACCACAGTTTGGAAACCATGAAGTTTCAGATAGATAGAACAGAAGTTTTCAAAAGAAAAAAGAAAAATCCCAGCTCTAGCTCATGTCTCTCACTGTGACCTTGAACAAGTTACTTAACTTCCCTGAGCCTCAGTTATCCCATATGAAAGATAGACTTTTGGGTAAATATAAAATATGATGTGTATACATAATTACGGCAATGCTAGTTTACAAGTAAAGTTTAAATAAGCTTTGGAAATAACACTTTCATAATGACAGATGTCATGGATTTAATAGGTAGTTATGTATGTTTTGGAAGGTACTTGGTAGCTCAGATGGCAAAGAATCTACCTGCAATGCAGAGGACCCAGGTTCGATCCCTCGGTCAGGAATATCCCCTGGAGAAGGAAATGGCAACCTATTCCAGTGTTCTTGTCAGGGAAATCTCATGGACAGAGGAGTCTGGTGGGCTATAGTCCATGGGATCACAAAAGAGTCAGACAGGACTGAGCGGCTCAACAGCAACAATGCATAATTATATATACATAACACCCCGCTCCAGTACTCCTGCCTGGAAAATCCCATGGATGGAGGAGCCTGGTAGGCTGCAGTCCATGGGGTTGCAAAGAGTTGGACACGACTAAGCAACTTCATTTTCACTTTTCACTTTCATGCATTGGAGAAGGAAATGGCAACCCACTCCAGTGTTCTTGCCTGGAGAATCCCAGGGACGGGGGAGGCTGGTGGGCTGCCGTCTATGGGGTCGCACAGAGTCAAACACGACTGAAGTGACTTAGCAGCAGCAATATGTATACAATGTGCATATCTGTGTAATACTTACTTATGCTACCTGCTCAAGAAATGTCAACTGCTGGTCCCTGGGATACTCTAGTCTTCAGGTTAGTACCCTATGATCCCCCTACTTCCAGTTCCCCAGTCTCCCCCTTCACGATCAGAGCCCAGTTCCTGATTATCCTCTTTGTGAGTGCACTAAAGAAACAATCGGAGGCCAATTCCCTAACTGTTCCTGCTGTCAGTGAAATCACAAATCAAAAGGGAAACAGTGCTTTTGACCTTGAAAGCACGATCTTTGTGACTGGCCTATGATATGCATACAATTTCCTGTTCCGTTCTGAAAGCACTTCAGCTACTGTAATCACACAGGACTTGGAGATCATGGCTGGAGTCCACCTTGGCTTGGCCCCAGGCCAGGGGGGGCCCTGCTGGGGATTTTGCCCATTTGGAAAGTCAGGCAAATAGAAGTGGGAGCTAACAGGAAAGGGAAGAGGAAACCTTAGTCCCAACAAGAGAAGAACTGCAGATATATCTGAGCCCTCTTGGCGACTTACACATACTGCTCACTCTCTCCTTTCCCTTCCAACCATTCAATGGATAATATATAAAAGGGGCTTCTATTGCTGACAATTCAGTTCATCTTAATTCATTGCAAATTTCCCACTGCACGCATTGGGTCAATGATGTCCTTCCGATCACAAATTCAATGGCTTTACATGATTTCATAGATAAAAATTTGTCTCCTAGTCCTTAGAAGAAAGGCAACTTTGTTTTTCTAAATTAATTTAACAAGCATCTACAGAGACCTTACACTGCATCGGGTAATGTTCTGAGTGCTTTTCAAATATTAATTTATTTAGTTTACATCATAGACCTATGAGGTAGTCTCATTTTAAGAGAACACCTAGGTTCAGAGTGATGAAGTAAAGATTAAGTAATTTGTCAAATGTTACATAGCTAGTAAAGAACCAAAGTTAGAATTCAACCCTGGATGTTTTAAAATATCTATTTATTTAGCTGTACCAGGTATTACTTGTGGCGTGTGGGATCTTTTTTTTTTTTTTTTTTTCAGTTGCGGCGTGTGGGATCTAGTTCCCTGACCAGGGATAAAACCTGGGCCTCTTGCCTTGGGAGCAGAAAGTCTTTGCCACTGAATCACCAGGGAAACCCCTCAATCCTGGATGTTAATGATGTTATAATGCCTGTAAGGGCGAAGCCAACTCTGAAACCCCACTTGATAAGGTTGTGGATATTAGCAGACTACAAAAGCAATGGGTTCTTTTGCTCTCTCCATTGGATCACAAAAGAATTCCTGAGCTTAAGTACCTCTAAGAGATGAGAAAAAAATCTGATTCTTGGTCCATGATGGTCACTTTTTTGTCCCTCTGTTACACAATGTCATGGTTAACACCACTCCTTTCTTTGTGTCAGGATATGAGGCACCCCCATTTTTGAGAAGACTCCAAAAATGCCCCCCTCAAACTTTCTTCTCTACTGACACCAAAGAAGCCATCTTCTTTAAGGCTATAAGCCTTATAGGCTTATATAGGCTTTAAGACTATAATATTTGGCATAGAGTCTACACAGGCATCTCACAGTAATACCCATCTCTTGTGCTGTGTGTAAGCTGGGATCAGGCCACTGGCACTCACAGAATCCTCTATTCCTCTGATCCCTCAGTCACAAGGAATTCAAGTCTCCCATGCAGGGTGGCCAGTTTGTCCCAGTTTTCCCAGGACCTTCCTGGTTTAACAGCAAGAGTCCCCCATTTCAGGAAACCCTTGATTTCGAGGAAACTGTCCAGTCAAATCCCAAGAGTAGACTTGGGAATTGGTTCTCCTTTAATATTCTTTGAGAGATGCAAGTAAAGATTGGAATTACATATCAATATAATTATTCTCAGGCTTCTCTAGTGGCTCAGATGGTAAAGAATCTGCCCATAATGTGGGAGACCTGGGTTTGATCCCTAGGTCAAGGATGATCCCCTGGAGAAGGGAATGGTTACCTGCTCCAATACTCTTGCCTGGAGAATCCCTATGGACAGAGGAGCTTGACTGGCTACAGTCCATTGGGTCGCAAAGAGTAGAACATGACTGAGTAACTAACACTTTCACGTAATACTTTTTGACTGTTAGAGTATGCTTCTTTGAATGTCATATAAGGCAAAGACCACCGGGTGGAGAAGAGGTTTATTTGGATTACAGTTCACACCATCACTCTCCATCAAATGCTCCCCTTCTCCAATTATTTCCCATCATTCTCCAAAATCCAGTTCACCTCTCACTTCATATTTGGATCCTTCCCTGAACACTTCAGTCTGAAGAAATTGTTTCCTCTCTGAAGTCTTTTGGAAGTATATATTTGTATTTTATTTACCATTGGATCATGTATGGTCTTTTGACATCACTTCTACTCAGTAAGTTAACATTTATATCTGTTTTGGCTATTTAAGGCTTACCCTGTTCATATCTTATCATGGCAAAAAAAAAAGTCCTTAATAGGAAGAAACTGGCACATTTGTATCCATCTCCATGCCACATAGAGACTTATATATAGTAATTGCTGAGTCATTATATGTTTGTCTATGCCTCTCTGTAAGGAACAATTCTAAGAAGGTTGGCGCTTAATCATGAAATCCTCTGGTGTAGTTATTGAAAATGCATATTTGAACCCCTATCACAGACATCTTAAATTTAAAGTCCGATGACTACTTTTGTGGTGGAATTATCTTGGGGTTTCAGTCCAACATGTAAAGTAAGAGTGTTAGTCACTCAGTCATGTCTGACCCTTTGCGACACCATGGACTGTAGCCTACCAGGCTCATCTGTCCATGGAATTCTCCAGGGAAGAATACTGGAGCAGTCTAACATACCTGGATTCAAATTCAAACTACCACTGACCAGCTGTGTGACTTGGAGCCTATTAAACTCTTCAAATCTTAGTTTTCTCATCCACAAGATAATAAAACCTCATGGTATTATTGTGAGGATCACTATTAAAAGATGCATGAGGAGCTTAACATAGCGCTTGGAATATTATAAGGGATCAACAGCTACCACTCACATATCCATAAAACCCACAGGCAAACTTCTACTTTATATAAGACAGTGCCAAGTTTCCCATATAGTTATATATTAATACAAGAAAGTGTGAGAGTCATTCAGTCGTGTCCAGCTCTTTGCGACCCCATGGACTGTAGCACATCAGGCTCCTCTCTGTCCGTGAGATTTCCCAGGCAAGAATACTGGAGTGGGTAGCCATTTCCTTCTCCAGGGGAACCTTCCCCACTGAGGGATTGAACCCAGGTCTCCCGTATTGCAGGCAGATTCTTTACTGTATGAGATACCAGAGAAGCACATCTTAATACTAAGTGAGATTTAAATTCTCCCCTCGTGGATTCACCAAGGCCCGTCTGGGCTCTAAATATCTTACTGAAACACCTCACCAAAGAGAAAGATATAAGAATAACAAGATATGTGCTTTTTAAGTGGCCTTTTTCAGCACCTGCTCTATGGGACTATGAACTCTTTGAAGAAAAAAAAAAAGAGTCAAATCTCCTGGCCATCAGGAATTTTCAAAAAGAAAGAAGCTGTGTTTCAAACACTGAAGAATTTCAGACATAGAGAATGACACAACACAGCTATTAATATGTCAGTTCTATAAAAAATAAAAATGAAAAAGAACATATCTTATCAGGAATAGCCTCAGAGATCAAGCAGTGAAAGACAAATAAAGGAATGAAGAGAGAAGAGGAGGAAGAGAAGAGGACAATTTCCATGAGAATCAGAAAACATTATCCTGGATGAGCATTCTCCATTGATACAGCAGCTCAGTTCAGTTCAGTCACTCAGTCGTGTCCGACTCTTTGTGGCCCCATGGACTGCATCACGCCTGGCCTCCCTCTCCATCATCAACTCCCGGAGTTCACCCAGACTCATCTCCATTGAGTTGGTGATTCCATCCAATCATCTCATCCTCTGTCATCCCCTTCTCTTCCCACCTTCAATCCTTCCCAGCATCAAGGTCTTTTCAAATGAGTCATCTCTTCTCATGAGATGGCAAAAGTACTGGAGTTTCAGCTTCAACATCAGTCCTTCCAATGAACACCCAGGACTGGTCTCCTTTAGGATGGACTGGTTGAATCTCCTTGCAGTCCAAGGGACTCTCAAGAGTCTTCTCCAACACCACAGTTCAAAAGCATCAATTCTTTGGTGCTCAGCTTTCTTCACAGTCCAACTTTCACATCCATACATGACCACTGGAAAAACCATAGCCTTAACTAGATGGTCCTTTGTTGGCAAAGTAATGTCTCTGCTTTTTAATATGTTGTCTGGGTTGGTCATAACTTTCCTTCCAAGGAGTAAGCATCTTTTAATTTCATGGTTGCAATCACCACCTTCAGTGATTTTTGAGCCCAGAAAAGTAAAGTCAGCCACTGTTTCCACTGTTTCCCCATCTATCTGCCATGAAGTGATGGGTCCAGATGTCATGATATTAGTTTTCTGAATGATGAGCTTTAGGCCAACTTTTTCACTTTCCTCTTTCACTTTCATCAAGAGGCTCTTTAGTTCTTCACTTTCTGCCATAAGGGTGGTGTCATCTGCATATCTGAGGTTACTGATATTTCTCCTGGCAATCTTGATTCCAACTTGCGCTTCATCCAGCTCAGTGTTTCTCATGATGTACTCTGCATTAAAGTTAAATAAGCAGGGTGACAATATACAGCCTTGATATACTCCTTTTCCTCTTTGGAACCAGTCTGTTGTTCCATGTACAGTTCTAACTGTTGCTTCTTGACCTGCATACAGATTTCTCAAGAGGCAAGTGAGATGGTCTGGTATTCCCATCTCTTTCAGAATTTTCCACAGTTTATTGTGATCCACACAGTCAAACGCTTTGGCATAGTCAATAAAGCAGAAATAGATGTTTTTATGGAACTCTCGTTTTTTTTGTGATCCAGAGGATGTTGGCAATTTGATCTCTGGTTCCTCTACCTTTTATAAATCCAGCTTGAGCATCTGGAATTTTATGGTTCACATACTGTTGAAACCTGGCCTGGAGAATTTTGAGCATTACTTTATTAGCGTGTGAGATGAGTGCAATTGTGAGGTAGTTTGAGCATTCTTTGGCATTGCCTTTCTTAGGGATTGGAATGAAAACTGACCTTTGATATTGTAAGAAAAGTGAAAAAGCAAAGTTGCTCAGTCGTGTCCAATTCTTTGCAACCCCATGGACTATGCAGCCCATGGAATTCTCCAGGCCAGAATACTGGAGTGGGTAGCCTTTCTCTTCTCCAGGGGAACTTCCCAACCCTGGGATTGAACCCAGGTCTCCCACATTGCAGGCAGATTCTTTACCAGCTGAGCCACAAAAGAAGCCCTACAGCAAGAAAGGCATCTGTAATTAACACAAGAGTGACATTTTAAGCTACGTGTACTCTATACATTGTTTCCTGTATATATTTTTTACTTATATTAATTGACTTAATTTATTTTCCTATTTCATTTTCTAGCATAGTCATGTCCGACACTTTACGACCGCGTGGACTGTAACCTGCCATGGTCCTCTGTTCATGGGATTTTCCAAGCAAGAATACTGGAGTGGGTTGCCATGCCCTCCTCCAGGGGACCTTTCAGATCCAAGGTTAGAAATTGTATCTTTTACGTCTCCTGCATTGGCAGGTGGATTCTTTACCACTGCATCACCTGGAAATCCCTCTAGCATAAATATTTTTTCTCAATTAATCTTTTAAGTTAAAATAATGACTTGTTACACATGCCTCTATTATAGCTCTTCTCACCTTGTTATTTATGTATAGATGTAGTTCCTCGGTTCAACCCAGGGAAATCGAGAGGCCCAGAAGCCAGCAGAGACTTTAGCACATGGTAGGTATTTGCCATTGTTGTTGTGTTAGATTTACTTGAGTTAAAAAAGACGTCTGAACATCACAGATACTCCTCAGGTAAAAAGAGTGGACAGACAAGGGAATGATCATTTGCAGTTGAGTATCTGAACAGTCGCCCCTTTCAGAAAATGCCATAAAAAGACCAAAGAGAGATCAGCAAAGTTCACCAGTGATGTAAGCCCTCTGTGCGGTCCTAACTGTGTGATTCAGGTGCTCTGCAAGCCTACAGTCTCAGGGTGGGAAAAAAAAAATCATGCGACTTTAGTGGCTGTAAGTTTCTAGCTTCTAGCCTGCCTATGGGTTAATGTCCTGGATACTGTACCTCCATCTGTTATTTTAAAAGTCACAGAACTGAAATTCCTGTGGATCCCAGAAAATTGCCTCTTACAACTTTTGCAACCCTAGGCGAGTTATTTAATGTTTCTGCCAAAAGGAAGTTACACTCATAGCTACTCATGGAGCAGTGGTAAGAATCAAGCAATATAAAGAATGTGAAGGTTTTAGCAAAGAGCGAGGCCCAAAGTAAGTATTCAATAAATTGAAGAAGAAGAAGGCTAGAGAAGGAGGGAGAATAAGTGATGGCTGGGAGGCTCACAGGTGTTTATATATTATATATATATATATATATATAAAATATATCCTGCCCATGCTTCTCAGGTGGCACAGTGGTAAAGAATCTGCCTGCAGTGCAGGAGATGCAGGAGACTCGGGTTAGATCCCTGAGTCAGGAAGATCCCTTGGAGTAGGAAATGGCAACCCACTTCAGTATTCTTGCCTGGAGAATCCCATGGACAGAGGAACCTGGCAGGCGATAGTCCGTAGGCTCACAAAGAGTTAGACACCACTGAGCATTCGGGTACACCCTGCCCATGCTCTGGCTCATAGCATGTCATCATTAAATGAACTTTCCACCCGCTGCGGGCTTTCAGTGAAGTCATCTCGAATTGCTGAATAGTCATCTCTCAAACACTCAGTAACTGAACTGATGTATATTTGACTTGAAATTAAGAAGCTCTGTTTCAGAATTTTTTTTTTCTATTTGCTCCTTTAATACTTCAGTGACATTTTGACCTTAATAAGTGAAACTTCCAGATTCCTTTCTCAATGTTTTCTCGTCAAACCTCTCTGAAAGCTCTTTTTTTTTTTTTCCTTTTGACATGTTGGGTTATAAATTCAGTAAGCAGTGCTGATACCTGTCATTGCCAGGTGATGAAAATTTTCTCTGACAGACAGTATCAGCTCCACCCCAGTTTCAGGAGGACTCCTTTCCCCTCCAGTGTCACGGGTATACAGTGGGAACAAGTACAAAGGACTGGAGTCATGGACTCAACCAAGTTCTGAGTTCCGAGTGAGCCCATGTTGAATGTGAACAATATCTGATCGTAGTCTGCTAGAGTGATTCCCAAGAAATAAACCTGAAGCTGGAGCTGGCCACTTTCTGCCCTGAATTGGCCCAGAAGGAAAGGCCCCCTTCCTTCCCTCCTCCTTCCGTCTTCCCCGTATTCAGTGGATGCGCGCATGTGCGTGCCAAGTCGCTCCAGTTGTGGCCTCTCTTTGCGACCCTATGGACTGTAGCCACAGGGTCTTGCTCTGAGCTGGGCACCAGCGTGCACTAGTGACAGGTGTGGACCCCCTGTGCTCGTGAAGATCTCTGTTTCAGCTGCTCCCTACCTCACTAAGCCAAACGTATCTGTACTGTCTCTGGCTCTAAGCAGATGCTACTCAGCTCATCTCTGTGTCTTTTAAAAAATCTTTTATTTGGAAATAATTTCAGATGTACAGAAGAGGTAGAAAAGGAGTAAAAAGAGTTGACATATAGTCTTCGATTGGACTCCTCAAATTTTAAATGTTTGCCTCAGTGTTTTCATCATCCTCTCTACATTGATCTGTGCGTACATAATCTGAAGTACTTTAGAGTACTTTGCAGACCTGTGGTCCCTTTTTGTTTCAGCACATATTTCACGAAAGCAAGACCTTCCTTCGCATAACCATAGTATACTTCCCCAGGACAGCAGATTAACATTAATGGAGTGTTATCTTATTTGGGCTTCCCTGTGGCTTAGAAGGCAATGGCACCCCACTCCAGTACTCTTGCCTGGAGAGTCCCATGGATGAAGGAGCCTGGTAGGCTGCAGGCCATGGGGTCGCTAGAGTCAGACACAACTGAGCTACTTCGCTTTCACTTTTCACTTTCATGCCTTGGAGAAGGGAATGGCAACCCACTCCAGTGTTCTTGCCTAGAGAATCCCAGGGACGGGGAAGCCTGGTGGGCTGCTGTCTATGGGGTTGCACAGAGTCGGACACAACTGAAGCGACTTAGCAGCAGCAGCAGTGGCTCAGATGGTAAAGAATCTGCCTGCGATGCAGGAGACCCGGGTTCAATCCCTGAGTCAGTAAGATTCCCCTGGAGAATGGAATGGCAACCCACTCTAGTATTCTTGCTTGGCAAATTCTATGGGCAGAGGAGCCTGGTGGGCTACAGTCCATGAGATTGCAAAGAGTCATAATTAACAGACAGCCTTCAAATTTTGCCAATTGTTCCACTAGCATCTTTTGTAGCAAAAGCAAAATAATTTTCTGATCCAGAATCCATGTTTAGGATCCTGTATCACATTCAGTCATCATGTCTTTATCTCCTTTCATCTGAAACAATTCCTCAATCATTTTTTGTTTTTCATGACCTTAACATTTTTAAAGAGTGCTGGAGTGTTCCTCCTGATAGCCCATCCCTTTAGGTTTTAATAGTATTTATGACCTAGTTAGAGTTGTGAATTTTTAAACAGTTTGCTTTTTTTTTAATATGTAGGCTTATTTATTTATTTATTTTTAGCTGTGCCGGGTCTTCATTGCTGGGCTCGGCCTTTCTCCAGTTGTGGAGAGCAGGGGCCCCTCTTCGTTTTGATGCAAGGGCTTCTCATTGTGCTGGCTTCTCTTGTTGCAAATCACCGGCTCTAGAGCATGTGGGCTTTAGTAGTTGTGACTCCTGGGCTCTAGAGCACAGCCTCAATAGCTGTGGTGCTCAGGCTTAGTGTTCTACAATGTGTGGGATCTTCCCACACCAGGGATTGAATTCATGGCTCCTGCACTGGCAGATGGATTCTTTACCACTGAGCCACCAGGGAAGCCCTGAGTTGTGCATTGTTGATAGAATAACACAGAAGTGACACTGTGCTCTCAGTACATCATATGGGCATGTGACATCTAGCTGTCTTGGGATTGGTGATACTAATGTCGATCTCTTAGGGTGGTGTTCATCAGGTTTCTCGACTATAAGGTGCTGTTTTTTCTTTGTAATGTATCAGTACCTTGTGGAGAGGTGCTTGGAAACTATGAAGGTATCCTGCCTCCCATAAAAATTTCACTCACTGAATCAAGCATTCATTGATAACACTTGTCTGAAAAAATGATTACTGTAGTGGCTGCCAAACGGTCATTCTAAATTTCATGATTCTCTCTTCATTTATTAGTTGGAATTCTACTCAAGTGAAGAGCTTTCTCTCCTCCACCATTTATATGTATATGTGTGTGTGTGTGTATGCATATATTTTTGTTGTTCAGTCGCTCTGTCATGTCTGACTCTTTGCAACCCCATGGACTGCAGCACGCCAGGCTTCCCTGTCCTTCACCAACTCCTGGAGTTTGCTCAAACTCATGTCCATTGCATCAGTGATGCCATCCAACCATCTCATCCTCTGTCACCCCCTTCTCCTCCTGCCTTCAATCTTTCCCAGCATCAGGGTCTTTGCCAAAGACCCTTTTCCAGGGTCCTTCCAATCTTTTCTTTGTATCAAATTGTACTTGCCATCTGCTCTACAAGGATTAAATCATGTGCTATAGCAGCTGCTGAATTTCAACACCCCTGAAAATAATTAAGGGAAGAGAACAGGCAAGAGTCACTCTGTGCTCTGGGAAATACTGGAAGGACAGGTCTTCAAATACTTAAATACTTTCAGGAACCAATATCATAAGCCCAGTTTGTGTGTCTCCTCATGGCTATAAAAGGACTAAAATCTGTGGTGATGACTTTTCCTTGTGACTAGCAGAAACCTTCTGCAAAAAATATATGCTTGATTGCATGTATTCCTCCTTCACCAAAATCACAAATCACTAGCCATCCATCCTGCCTCTTTGGAGCAGTTCCTCAGAGCTATCTGAAATGCTGTTTCCCAGTCTATAGTCCTCATTTTGCTCCAAATGAAACTTTACTACAACTCTCATGTTGTGCATTTTTCAGTCAACACTATATTTATTAAAAACCAGTTTATGCTGACACCTCCATTCCAAGTCAGCATCACAGAGTCCATTTTAGCTTTTTCTTTTCATATTTGCAATTTCTTTCTCTGACTTTTAGAATTCTCACTCTCCTTCTCTACAATATATTTTGTATATTTTCTCAACTAAGAACTAGTTTTTGTATTTGCTAACCCCTGTGCAAATAGACCTACTAACTATAATATAGTAGCTATTTGTAGTTCTTTCTGTCTCTAGCCTGAGAGCAGAGTCAGAATATGATATTTAAAAATTGCTCAGGCTTCCCAGGTGGCACTAGCAGTAAAGAACCTGCCTGGCAATGCAGGAGACACAAGAGATGCGGGTTTGATCCTTTGGTCCAGAAGATCCCCTGGAGGAGAGCATGCAACCCACTCCAGTATTCTTGCCTGGAGAATCCCATGGGCTGAGGAGCCTGGAGGGCTATATTTACATAGACTCATGACATAGTAAAGAGTCAGACATGACTGAGCGACTAACCAGCAGCAGCACAGAATCAAAATATGATATTCAAACATGACTCAAGTTAATTCTCCCTGTTTGTGTTCAGTGCGGCTATGCATTCTTTGTTTGTTTATTTCCCCCAACAAGAATGACCGCTTTACCAAGCAAATTTTATCAAAAACTATAAATCAACTGGAAACCCTTCCTATTAGGGGAGTCAGTCTGTTTGATGGCTCCTTTATAGCAATTTCTATTTTATTTTAAATTGTTTTCTTTTCTCTGGGTGTCTCCAATCAGAATGAATGTCATGAAAGGGTACCAGAGTGACCTGTCACCATTCTAAGCCTTCCAGATAAAACATATAAATCTTTGTGGAATCAATGAAATCAGCCCTTTGGCTAAAAAAAAAAATGAGAAGGATGATTAGAGAGATGAGAAAAAAGCTGAAGGCAAGCAATCATGTCCCTTACAATTCTAGCATTTTCAGTTCTTCCCAATAATAGTAATAAGTCAAATATTATTATTATTACAGGCAATAAGTCAAATATTGCCTGTTATGTCAGGGCTTCCCAGGTGGCTCAGTGGTAAAGAACCTGCCTGTCAAGCAGGAGACATGGGTTTGATCCCTGGGTAGAGAAAATTCCCTGGAGAAGAAAATGGCAACCCTTCCAGTAGTCTTGCTGGAAAATCCTATGGTCAGAGGAGCCTGGCAGGCTAAGCCCATGGGGTCACAATGAATTGGACATGTCTTAATGACTAAACAACAACTATAATGTCTAGAGTTCCTCTTTGACCTACATAACATCTGTTGAGCATAGAGATATGGGTGTTATGATATCCATTATTATGAAAATTGAGGTTCATATGAATAAATAAGTGGCCCAAATATCCTGCTTAAAAAATGGTCTGGTGGTGGTAGTGGTTTAGTCGCTAAATCGTGTCTGGCTCCTCCAATCCCATGGACTGTAGCCCGCCAGGCTCCTCTGTCCATAGGATTTTTTCAGGCAAGAATACTGGAGTGGGTTGCCATTTCCTTCTCCAGGGAAATGGTCTGGAATAGAACAGAATCTCCTGTAGAGAAAAAAAAAATTAAAAATTGCTCTTCCAAGGGCACATGCTTATTGTTACCAAATCATTAAGAAATGAATGAATAAAAGTTAGCAGTCTTTCCTTTCCTTGCCCACATGCCACCAACGATAACCATGTCATGTGTATCTGTCCACACCTTTGTCTTTCACAAAAGCATGGAGTCTTGAGACCTTCGTGAATGCCAGGATTCTGAGAATAAAAGACATCTGATCCACATGAGATAAGGGAACAGAAGCAAAAGACTCATTCATGAAGTCACTCTAACACTCACATACTGGCTATCTCCCAGCTGATAGTCACGGACTTTCAAATTCTGATTGTTGCAGAGAGAGGACGTTCTACCACCTGGAGCCCCCATGATGTCAGGGGCATACAAATAGATTTGCACTTACTTCTGAGTCTCATTTTTCCTACCCCATAAAATGGAGATCATAGCCAATTGTATCCTGAAGTTTAGCTGGATAAACCCATGATACAAAACTATTTTCTCTTAAGAGAAGAAGGAAGCTTTGCATTTTCAATCTACCCCATGCTGAGAGACCACGAATGAAACAGAGTGTTCAAGAGGATGCAAAAGTCTTTCTCATTCTCTTGGAGAGCATTCACCTTATTTGGAGAACTGAAGGGCACAGGTAATAACACCTGGATTCTTAACTAGCCATCCTTTCCTGTTTTGCTTTCTGTTGGGTGCCTGCTTTCGCAGCCAGGATCTTCCTGAATTGCCAGTGACATCCAGTTTTGGCCCAGAGTAACCCCAGTGAGTGGCCAGAATGGAGGGATCTGTCTCCAGAGAAGGTTGAGGCTGTATAAACATGTTTCACCTGCAGCTTTCTGCATTTGAAAGAAGCATGAATCAAGCACCCTATCCGCAGTGCCTGTGAAATCTGTAATTCAGGTCAGAGGAAGAGGAACTTCCCGAGGGATCTTTCTTCACTAATCCATACAAAGTTAGTAGCAGATACCAAATACGAAGTAGTAGTCCCCTACACATGAAAGAGTTCCATTCCAAGAGCATGTTCCTAAGTCTAATTTGCTCCTAGGTCCAACAAAATCAGCCTAGGTACCCAGCTAACACAATAGGCTATATAGTACTGCACTATAATAGGTTTGTCATACTTTTCAAACAAATGATAGCATTAAAAAACAAAAATAAAACAATTTGAAAACTCCAAGAGTTGGTGATGGACAGGGAAGCCTGACATGCTGCAGTCTGTGGAGTCGTAAAGAGTCGGACACGACTGAGTGACTGAACTGAATTGAATCTTACAGTACCTTGAAAAGTACAGTAGTCAGTACAACAGCTGGCATAAGGGGCTGGCATCAACTGAACAGACAAGAAGAGTTACTGACTGGAGGAGGGAGAGGAAATGGGAGATGGAGAGCTGAAGAATTGTCAGCAATAGGAGACAGAGGGCAAGCTGCCTCTTCACTCACACGTGACATTGACGGCCTGCATTCTGCTTCCTTGCTGGATTCAATTCTATCTACTGTCTTGAAAAAGTGATGCAGTGATGTCTGCTGCTGCTGCTGCTGCTTAGTTGCTTCAGTTGTGTCCGACTCTGTGCGACCCCATAGACGGCAGCCCACCAGGCTCCCCCATCCCTGGGATTCTCCAGGCAAGAACACTGGAGTGGGGTGCCATTGCCTTCTCCTGTGATGTCTAGTAGCTCTTTTAACCTAGTCATAGATGACACAGTAGCACTGGATTGCATTCTGCTGAAACCTTCCTGTTCTGTTCTACAAGCAGGTCTGCTGCCTCAAAAACTAACAGTGCCCCCCTCAGATAAAGAAAACTCCATTCCGTTTCCTGCACCGTGGCTCTCTTCAGTTGCTTCAGTTCTTCTTCCTCTTGTCTCGCTTTGTCCTTCCTCTGGTTCTCCAAATCCATCGGGTCTTCATTAGTAAGCTGCACATTCGAATCTTTGAAAGTTTGCAGCTTGAAGGTTAGTATGTAGGGGACTTGCTGTACCTCTCCCCATCCCTCCACAGTGGGAATTTCCCCAGAATCCAGTAACCCAGATTTGGGTTCTAGCACAGTCTCTGACATGATTCTTAGCTGTGTATCTCTGGCCACATTCTAATTCAGTTCAGTTCAGTTGCTCAGTGGTGTCCAACTCTTTGTGACCCCATGAACCACAGCACGCCAGGCCTCCCTGTCCATCACCAACTCCCAGAGTCCACCCAAACCCATGTCCATTGAGTCAATGGTGCCATCCAACTATCTCATCCTCTGTTGTCCCCTTCTCCTCCTGCCTCCAATCCCTCCCAGCATCAGGGTCTTTTCAAATGAGTCAGCTCTTCACATCAGGTGGCCAAAGCATTGGAGGTTCAGCTTCAGCATCAGTCCTACCAATGAACACTCAGGACTGATATCCTCTAGGATGGACTAGTTGGATCTCCTTGCAGTCCAAGGGACTCTCAAGAGTCTTCTCCAACACCACAGATCAAAAGCATCAATTCTTCAGTGCTCAGCCTTCTTCACAGTCCAACTCTCACATCCATACATGACCACTGGAAAAACCATAGCCTTGACTAGACAGACCTTTGTTGACAAAGTAATGTCTCTGCTTTCGAATATGCTATCTAGGTTGGTCGTAACTTTCCTTCCAAGGAGTAAGCGTCTTTTAATTTCATGGCTGTAATCACCATCTACAGTGATTTTCGAGCTCAGAAAAATAAAGTCAGCCACTGTTTCTACTGTTTCCCCATTTGCCAAGAAGTGATGGGCCCGGATGCCATGATCTTCATTTTCTGAATGTTGAGGTTTAAGCCAACTTTTTCACTCTCCTCTTTCACTTTCATCAAGAGGCTCTTTAGTTCTTCTTCACTTTCTGCCATAAGGGTGGTGTCATCTGCATATCTGAGGTTATTGATATTCCTCCTGACAATCTTGATTCCAGCTTGTGCTTCATCCAGCACACCGTTTCTCATGATGTACTCTGCACAGAAGTTATATAAGCAGAGTGACAATACACAGCCTTGACATACTCCTTTTCCTATTTGGAACCAGCCTGTTATTCCATGTCCAGTTCTAACTATTGCTTCCTGACCTGCATACAGGTTACTCAAGAGGCAGGTCAGGTGGTCTGGTATTCCTATCTCTTTCAGAATTTTCCATGGTTTATTGTGACCCACACAGTCAAAGGCTTTGGCATAGTCAATAAAGCAGAAATAGATGTTTTTCTGGAACTCTCTTGCTTTTTCGATGATCCAACGGATGTTGGCAATGTGATCTCTGGTTCCTCTGCCTTTTCTAAAACCAGCTTGAACATCTAGAAGTACATGGTTCATGTATTGCTGAAGCCTGGCTTGGAGAATTTTGAGCATTACTTTACTAGCGTGTGAGATGAGTACAATTGTGCGGTAGTTTGAGCATTCTTTGGCATTGCCTTTCTTTGGGATTGGAATGAAAACTGACCTTTCCCAGTCCTGTGGCCACTGCTGAGTTTTCCAAATTTGCTGGCATATTGAGTGCAGCACTTTCACAGCATCATCTTTCAGCATTTGAAATAGCTCAACTGGAATTCCATCACCTTCACTAGCTTTGTTCGTTGTGATGCTTCCTAAGGCCCACTTCACTTCACATTCCAGGATATCTGACTCTAGTTGAGTGATCACACCATCATGATTATCTGGTTCGTGAAGATCTTTTTTTGTACAGTTCTTCTGTGTATTCCTGCCACCTCTTCTTAATATCTTCTGCTTCTGTTAGGTCCCTACCATTTCTGTCCTTTATTGAGCCCATCTTTGCATGAATTGTTCCCTTTGTATCTCTAATTTTCTTGAAGAGATCTCTAGTCTTTCCCATTCTGTTGTGTTCCTCTATTTCTTTGCATTGATTGCCAAGGAAGGCTTTCATATCTCTCCTTGCTATTCTTTGGAACTCCGCATTCAAATGGGTATATCTTTCCTTTTCTCCTTTGCTTTTCACTTCTCTTCTTTTCACAGCTATTTGTAAGGCCTCCTCAGACAGCCATTTTGCTTTTTTGCATTTATTTTTCTTGGGGATGGTCTTGATTCCTGTCTGCTGTAGAATGTCATGGACCTCTATCCATAGTTCCTCAGGCACTCTGTCAGATCTAGTCCCTTAATTCTATTTCTCACTTCCACTGTATAGTCATAAGGGATTTGATTTAGGTCATACCTGAATGGTCTAGTGGTTTTCTCCACTTTCTTCAATTTCAGTCTGAATTTGGCAATAAGGAGTTCATGATCTGAGCCACAGTCAGCTCCTGGTCTTGCTTTTGCTGACTATATAGAGCTTCTCCATCTTTGGCTGCAAAGAATATAATCAATCTGATTTTGGTGTTGACCATCTGGTGATGACCATGTGTAGAGTCTTCTCTTGTGTTGTTGGAAGAGGGTGTTTGCTATGACCAGTGCATTCTCTTGGGAGAACTCTATTAGCCTGTGCCCTGTTTCATTCTGTACTCCAAGGCCAAATTTGCCTGTTACTCCAGGTGTTTCTTGACTTCCTGCTTTTACATTCCAGTTCCCTATAATGAAAAGGACATCTGCTTTGGGTGTTAGTTCTAGAAGGTCTTGTAGGTCTTCATAGAATTGTTCAACTTCAGCTTCTTCAGCGTTACTGGTTGGGGCATAGACTTGGATTACCGTGATATTGAATGGTTTGCCTTGGAAACAAACAAAGATCATTCTGTCATTTTTGAGATTGCATCCGAGTACTGCATTTTGGACTCTTTTGTTGACCATGATAGCTACTCCATTTCTTCTAAGGGATTCCTGCCCACAGTAGTAGATATAATGGTCATCTGAGTTAAATTCACCCGTTCCAATCCATCTTAGTTCGCTGATTCCTAGAATGTTGACGTTCACTCTTGCCATCTCCTGTTTGACCACTTCCAATTTGCCTTGATTCATGGACCTAACATTCCAGGTTCCTATGCAGTATTGCTCTTTACAGCATCGGACCTTGCTTCTATCACCAGTCACATCCACAACTGGGTATTGTTTTTGCTTTGGCTCCATCCCTTCATTCTTTCTGGAGTTATTTCTCCACTGATCTCCAGTAGCATATTGGGCACCTACCGACCTGGGGAGTTCATCTTTCAGTATCCTATCTTTTTGCCTTTTCATGCTGTTCATGGGGTTCTCAGGGCAAGAATACTGAAGTGGTTTGCCATTCCCTTCTCCAGTGGACCACATTCTGTGAGATCTCTCCACCATGACCCGCCCGTCCTGGGTGGCCCCACGGGCATGGCTTAGTTTCACTGAGTTAGACAAGGCTGTGGTCCATGTGATTAGATTGGCTAGTTGTCTGTGATTGTGGTTTCAGTGTGTCTGCCCTCTGATGCCTTCTCTCAGTGCCTACTGTCTTACTTGGGTTTCTTTTACCTTGGACGTGGGGTATCTCTTCACGGCTGCTCCAGCAAAGTGCAGCCACTGCTCCTGACCTTGGACATGGGGTAGCTCCTCTTGGCTGAGCTTCTGCACCATGCGTTGCAGCCGCCGCGCTTCAATGGTCTATTCATAAATCTTACATCATCATAGAGCCTGGTTAATAAATGTCCATTTACACTGTGAGGTTTTCAACTTTACAAGCAAAATCCAGTACAGATATTTCAGCCAGCCTACCTCCCAGAAGCCACCTAGGTTCTAAAATTAATCACATCTTTTTATTCTTTTCCCCCATTCCTATTTTACATTGTTACTTGCCTTGGCAAAATAGTCAAAGGTTTCATTCAAGCGGTTCCCAATCTGGGGTCTCTAGACCTGTAGGGATCCATGAAGGAAGTAATGAAGGTCTTTGAGCTATTTTCAATATTTCCAAAAGCCTGAAAGAAATGGTATATTATCTGAGATAAGGCTGCATAGGCTAACTCAAATGTCAAGTTGCTCAGCTTTTTGCCCGGATCCTATCAGTTCAGTGTGTAGCCATAGTTATCAGGGATTGATCTGGAATTGGAATTGGAAGGCCTGGGTGTCTTTGTTAAATAAGAAAATAGAGGCTATTAGTGATACTTCAGATTTCTCATTAGACAAACTATTTCAAGGCGTGGAGTCTATGTGGGCCAAAAAAAAAAAAAAAAAATGTCCTTGATGGTAAAGAAATGGAAATCCCAGATCTAGCTGCCCATGAACTTAATCCACAAATTACCTTCACATTACAATTTCACTCTTGCTTATGGAGGTACCTCAATGAAGTTGTCAACGACTATGATTCCTTTGCCTTGGGATATGTGGATTTGCTATGGAAGAAAGTCAGGCATTCGTCCAGGTAAGTATTAAATATTTTCCAAATTAGGGAACTCTAAAAGCGAAAAAGTGAAAGTGTTAGTCTCTCAGTCATGTCTGACTCTTTTGCAACCCCATGGACTGTAGCCTACCAAGCTCCTCTGTCCATAGGATTTCCCAGGCCAGAATACTGGAGTGGGTTGCCATTTCCTTCTCCAGGGGATCTTCCTACCCCAGGGATCAAGCCCAGGTCTCCTGCATTGCAGGCAGATTCTTTACCACCTGAGCCACAAAGGAAGTGCCAAAGAGCTCTAAGGAAGCTGTAGAAGCCAGAGTTCCAGCAGGAAGAAGTGGTGGGTCCTGGAGTTTGCTAATTGCCAGGGCTGGTATATGTGTTTCTGGGTATATGTGAGTGTGTGTGTGTGTGTGTGTGTGTGCGCGCGCGCGCGTGCTAAGTCATGTCTAACTCTTTATGACCCTTTGGACTGTAGTCCGCCAGTCTCCTCTGTCCATGGGATTCTCCAGGCAAGAATATTGAAGTGGATTTCCATTTCCTCCTTCAGAGGATCTTCCCGACCCAGGAATCAAACTCGCATCTCCTGCATCTCTTGCATTACAGGTGGATTCTTTAACCCACTGAGCCATCAGGGAAGCCCCTGGGCAGGAGGGGATGTGTATGCATGTTCAGACTCGTGTGCAGATGTGCAGGAAGTGAAGTGGAGCCCTGGAGCCTCCTGACATAAACATTGGAGAGAAACTCTCTCCCAGGCATCTGCTGAGTGCAAATACAATAGACAGAGTTTACGATTTCATAGATTCTGAATAAACGGAGGGTTAAATCAAGTTCACCTGAAACAAAACAGCCTGTAATAAAGAGCCTGGTGTGACCCAATCTGGCAAGGGATGCTGATCACACCTTTCCGACCCAG
Source organism: Bos grunniens (assembly GCF_055505025.1). Lineage (NCBI taxonomy): Eukaryota > Metazoa > Chordata > Mammalia > Artiodactyla > Bovidae > Bos > Bos grunniens. Next base: position 51,664,489 of record NC_141185.1, on the reverse strand, counting down.
CTGCAGATGTAGGCTGTTCTCTCTTGCCAGCTCTGCAGCCCTGGATGAGGGAGCAAGGGTACTTGGGATTGATGAAAAGAAGACACGAGGTCTGCCTGAAACTACAGTGAACAGACACACGGGGAGTTTGGGGGACCCTTTCTTTGGGGATGAGGGTGAAACACAGTCAAGAGAGGCCCCTCTACCTTAATAGTCCCTAATAATACAGACAGAAGGGTCTGACTAGTCCCCTGGGATTTTACAAGATCCCAGTTGGCTGGACTCTTGAGAACCTTTGGCTCAGTGAATTTCTGGGTGAAGTGCAGAAACACTATGACCTCTCCTTTATGATGGAAGTCTAAATCACCTAAACCCAGTGGTTAATACCCTGGGTTTCCAATGCAGGGGACACAGGTTCAATTCCTGGTCGGGGAACTAAGATCCTATGTGCCCAGTGGCAAAAAAAAAACAAAAACGTTTTTTAAAAAATCACCTCTGTTTTTTCTATTGTGGACAGTCTGGATCGCCCATTTGCCTTTTCTATGTGTCTGACCCAAATTTCAGAAGACTCTATTTCATCTAGGAGGTCCTTATCCCAAAAGCTATAAGTCCATGGCAGAGCTCCCATTCTCAGCCCTTGCAGGTTTGACTCTTTTGTTGTTTGTTTTATTTTGCCCCTGTTATACCCATCCCACAGTATCTAGGGCACTTCTTTTGCTGTTGACATTTCCTCCTAATAGACCCCAGAATGCCTGGGCTGAAGCCAGGATGTCCACAGCCAGCCAGTATGAGAGGGTTGAGGGCAGTGACGTGCATCCTTGGTGAGTCCAAGAGACCAGACTCACCTCCCAGGAGACCTGGGTGCCCCATGCAATTCTCCTCCCTGACTCCAGCCTGCCCTTCTGAGCAGGCTCACATGGACTGCCTGCTTCCCCACACCACTTCCTCTAATCCTTCCTCCACACAGCCAGACAAGTGCCGTTTCAAAAGCCCAGATCTAATCTTGTTACTCTCCAGCTCAAAATCTTTTGTCTGCAGGAGAAACTCTAAAATCTTTTATCTGATACTTCAACTCCTGATCTGGTCTTTACACTCTGATATTCTGTTGTCGTTGCTGTAAACTGCATTTACAAAATCCCTTTCGGCTCCGGCCAAACAAGTCTCTGCCTAGGATTGCTGCGGATTGGCTAAGGGAAGACAAAGGAGAAAACTGCACAGTGGAGAGACAAACTTGTCCACCTACATTTTCTTCTGATACTTTAAAAACTGTGCTTGTGGTTAAACTTTTAACTGATCTGAAATGTATCCCCATGTGGATTGTTGCTTCAGAACGGACACCAACTGTCTGCATCCTTCTCCCTCTGATTTAAGATCTCTGAATGTATCACACAAAAAATGCACATATAGTCTTTTACAGAATGTATTCTTTTATGCTTCTAAAATATTTATCTATTCTACTGGTTGGTAAATTACAGCCCATGGGTCAAATCTGGCCCACAGCCTGATTTTATACAGCCTATGAGCTAAGAGTGGTTTTACATTTTTTTAATTACTTAAAAACATAATCAAAAGAAAACTATGTCTTGCCACACGAAAAATATATGAAATTAAAATTTTAGTCTCCATAAATTAAGCTTTACTGGAGCACAGCCACCTCCATTTGTTTTGTTTTGTGTGACATCTTTCACACAGCAGAGCTGAGCAGTTGCAACAGCAACTGTACGACCACAAAGCTGAAAACACTTACTTTATGTACAGAAAATATTTACTTACCCCGATCTAGTCCCAAACCAATATAGCATTGTTTAAATTACTCTAGTTTTATGTGTTTTGATACCTACCAGGCTAGAAATAATTCAATTTTTGTAGGGCCTAACACTTACATAATTTGGAAGATCCTCTTTAAGATGATTGTTGTGTTAGTCACTCAGTCGTGTCTGACTCTTTGCGACCCCATGGACCGTAGCCTGCCAGGCTCCTCGGTCCATGAATTCTCCAGGCAAGAATACTGGAGTGGATTGCCATTCCCTTCTCCAGGGGAACTTCCCAACCCAGGGATTGATCCCTGGTCTCCTGCCTCGCAGGCAGATTCTTTACCATTGGAGCTGCAGGGAAGATGAAAGGATACCAATTTACATTTAGATAATTAGGTGTGAAAGTAAATATTTATTGAGTGAGAAAAAGTTCACAACAAATCACACATTTTAAAACGTTTTGAAATACTACAAACATCAACAAATCCAGAAAAAGAACACACTCTCTGTGTAATATACTATATGTATTAACGAACTGACCCATCTCTGTGATAGTTTTTTCCCTCCGTTTTGGGGGCTATGTACCCTTTTTGGCAGTGCTAGGTCTTTGTTGCTGTGCACAGGCTTTCTCTAGTTGCGGCTGGGGTGGGGATTGGGGGGCTACTCTCTAGTTTCAGTGCATGGGCTTCTCATTGTGGTGGCTTCTCTTGTTGCAGAGCATGGGCTCCGGGGCTCTTGGGTTTCTGTAGTTGTGGCGATAGAGAGCCGGATCAGTAATTGTGGTGCACAGATTTAGTTGCCCAGCGGCATGTGAAATCTTCCTGGACTGGGGATCGAACCTGTGTCTCCTGCATTGGCAGGTGGACTCTTAACCTGGGACTCTTAACCACCAGGAAGTCCCAGGCCTGTATATGCTTTATTGCCCACCTAAGATGACAATAATTTTGTAATATTTTCTACAGGGAGAATAAGAAAGTTACTCAAGCTTTCCTCTGAGTTAAAGTTTAGTTTTCCATTCTTAATAGCTCTAAAAAAATATTTCAGTGTAACGCAAAGTTATTTGTAATGACAGTTTTAAGATTTTTGTCAAATTTGGAAAATTCTCTAGCTAATTCCTTTTCTACCTGAGCTGTAAAGTTTCAGGGCTTTGCAAGTTCTCTATGATGTGATTAATCTGAAGGATTCTTTGAATTGACAACACTCATTAGCCAGTTCCATGTCAATGTACTTGTTGTAGTGGCAAATTACAAATTTATTTTTGTTGATATCAGCATATTTATCAAACCAGCAATAAATGAAAATATTTTTCCAGTGTGTTTCTATGCTTCATTGTCTTTGTGACTTAGATTATCAAACAATCTATGAGCTTATTCATGACTTCTATTTAAAACATATCTCTTTCTCATGATAATTATGCCTTTTGATATAATTTGGCAATTTTTTATATTTTTCTCCTCAGTGTCGGCACAATTTCTGTTAATTTTATAGCTCATTTTTATTGCTTGAGTTTCCTGCTTCAGTTTTTTCTCTGACTCCTTTATCTATTCTTTAATAAATAAATTTAAAGATGACAAAGAAGTTCCCTTTTATATCCATTCAAATCAGAAGTCCATAATTTCTCACTATTTTACTGAAATGTTCCAAAACTTCTTTCCAAATTGCAGTTAAAAGAGGGTTTTCACTTTGTGAATTAATTTTGTATCTCATCTGCTTTCTAATCTCTCTCTTCAAAATAAATTTTAGAGTCCTGAAAATATCATTGAAATCACATTGCAAGAATTTAGTAGTGTGTTTTGTGTTTCTGGCTGAAAGTAAGTTGAGCTTGGGGTAAACATGTGGGGTTCACAACCACTTTTGTGTACAGTCTGGCTTCTGCAAAGCCATTCCAATAGAGCAGAAGCCTTCAGCAATGGCCACAGTTCCCCATGGCCCCAACTTGAAGCTGTCCTGTTGCTGCTCCAATACCTCTGGATGCAAGTTGAAATATGACAGAGGGGCAGGTAGAACAGAAAGAGTTATGTAGTTAGGAAATTTTAATTTGGCAGTTTTCACGCCAGCATATGACTGCGTTAGTATGCATCTGGGCTCACCCCAGGAGAAGGGCCTGTGTTTGAAGCTTCATTCCCTTCAAGGTAAGTCCATTTCCGCTGGTGGTTTTGCCTCATTGTCCATTTTTAAAGATACCTTGGCTCTACTTTTTTTTTTTTTCCTTTTCTATGAATTTGAGAGTCAACTTACCAAGTTCCATGAAAAATGCTACTAGATTTTTATTGGGATTGCATTGAAATTACAGGTAAATTTGGATACTGTTCTCATCCTTCGCATACTAAATATTTCCATCCAGAATGAATTATGTCTATCCATTCCCTGACTCTGTTTTATGTCCTTCAATAAAATTTTGCATATCTCATAATATATGTTTGGTACTTACGTTTTTGAAATGATTTTTGATTGTTGGGCTTGACTCATGTTACTAAATGCTCATATTCATTCTAATATTTGTCAGTAGTCTAGGTAGAAGATTATATTGTCTGTAGTAAAAAGGAGGTTTTTGTCTCTGCTCTTCTGATATTTATAACTTTTAAACTTTTTCTTGTCTTCCTTTATTGAATAGGGCTCCAAATACAATGCTGATGTTTCCAGCTGACACCTTTATCCCAGAAAGGGAGTTGTTCTTGATTCCTCATTGTCAAAGATGGTTCTTTTGATTATTGGGTTCTTTGTTTTGTATGAATGTTGAATTATAAGAAGTACTTTTTTTAATGAATTGGGATAGATGAACAAAGAAATTTTCTTTTGTCTATTAGTGTGGTCATTTATATGAATATTTTTCTAATATTTTTATATTTTCATTTATTTCATCACAGTTTTTAATCCATCAGTAGCTTTGTCCCTTTTTAGAGTGAATTATTTATTTATGTTTTATCCCATCTTTCATTAAGTAAATTTGCTCAAGATTTTCTCTTTTATTTGTCTTTTTAAATGAGAACTTTTGGTTTTATTGACCACATTTTCTTTTTCTATGGCTTGCCTTTCTGATTAAGTTTTTACTCCATGGGGAAGGAGGACTCCTTGGTACTCTGAAGTTCTTTTCTTCGCTTCTTCAGTGAGAAAACTTACTTATTAACGTTTAATCTTTCTCACTGCCAAATACACATAAAACTACAGATTCTCCTCTGGCTTTTACTTACCTGCATCTCACAGGTTTTCTACAGAATGCTCTTGCTATGATTCATTTCTAGGCTTGGCAAAGTAAAAACTCTTTTTAAACAAGATACAAATTGGGCAAGCCATAAAAGAAAAGATCGGTAAAGTTGACTACATCCGCATCAAAACAGTCTCAACTTTAAAGTTAAAAGACAAAAAAAAGACTTGAAGACTATTTGTTTTTCATGGAAGAATAATGTTATAGCCATAATATAGTATTGCTTTCTATAAATCAATAAAAAAATAACTCAATATAATACTGGACGTAAGATTTTAACAGGATTTCACAGAAGAGGAAATAAAATAAGTGGCTAGTAAGTATAAGAGAATGATGTTGAATGTCCCAATAATCAGTTAAATGAAAATAAAAACAATGGTATGAAACCCTTTCTCATCTAATAGATAGGCAAAGAGGGAGCCCCAGAAAAGAGAGTGTGAGAGAAGTACAACCTCAAAGTAAATGTATAAAGAAAGTCAACAGGCATTCACAGCAAAAACTCTCAGCAATCGAGGACATGAAGTGAACTTCTCCAGTGTGATGAAGGGCATCTACAAAACAATCAAAGCTGACATATTTAATAATGAAATAATGATTTCCTTAACTATAAAATCAGAAATAAGGAAAAGGGGACCATTCGCACTATCTTTATTGAACATGATGTCTTTACCATTGTACTAAAGCTGGAAAAATAAATAAAAAGCATAAAAACAAACAAGAAAATGTAATCAGTAAAAGTACCGCTACTGTAGATGACATTATTGGTTACATTCAAAATCTCAAGGTGATATAGCAGATTCCTTATATATAAAACTGATGAGTAAAACTAATAAGTGAATTTATACAGATCACAAAATAAAAGATAATATGCAAAGTCCGTTTTTTTTATATTCTAGTTACAGACATAAATTGTCAAAATTCCAATTACAAGTGAATTAAAACATGCAAAATGCTCAGCAGTAAATTGTCAAAAGATGTGCAAGTTCTGTACATTCAAAGCTATAGAAAACTCTAAGAAAAAGAAGACAAATGGAGGTCTATCATGTTCATGTCCCCCTAAACTGATCTATAAATATGATTCCCAGTCAAAATTTCAGCAGGTTTTCTTTTTTCTCAGAAACTGACATGCTGACTCCAATTTAAATAGAATTGAAAAAGACTTGGACTATCCAAAGCAATTTTGGAAAAAAATATGCCTACTATCTGGTATCAAGACTTACTACAAAGCTTCAGTGATAGAGTGTGGTACTGGCGAAAGGCACATTTCATCATCAAGAAATAGACCCATACATATATGGTCAATTGACTTTAAACATATATACAAAAGCAATTCAATGGAAAATGGATAGCCTTTACAACAAATGGAACTGAAACATTTGGATGTGTATATGCAAAAATAAATAAATAACTAAATAACAATAATAATCTCAATTCATCTTTACCAGTGGAGAGCCCAGAATAGGGACTCTAGAATTAGACCCACATTTTACAAGTAATTAGTTTTTATCAAAGGTGACAAAGCATTTCAATAGAGATACATAGATCTTTTTAACAAATGATTCCAGGCTAACTAGATATCCACCTGGAAAAAAAAAAAAATGGACTTCAACCACTGCCTCACATCAAACATAGAAACCATTTCAAAATTGATCACATACACGATTTTGAAAAATGAAACAGTGAAGCTTTTAGAGGAAGACAAAGGAGAAGAGATTTCAAAATAATCAGAAATTTGTTACTTTACAGAAAATGACTCAAAAGAAAAGATAATAAGTTATATTCCATCAAAACTAAAAGTGGCTTATCATAAAGTATCACTAAAGAAATGCTTCAGCAAGCTACAGATTGAAAGAAAATATTTTTAAAATATATATCTGACAAAGGACTGCTGGTATCCTGAATATAAAGAACCTCTACAACCAATAATAAAAAGGCAAACAATCCATTTAAAAATTGATAAAAGATGTGAATGGTTACTTTACAAAATAAGACCTCTGTATGACCAAAAAGCAGATGAAAAGGCATTTAGCATCACTGGTATCAGAAAAATACAAGTGAAAACTGTAATTAGATCCTTCTACATACTTGCCCAAAGAGTTACATTTAAAATGACTGGTAACACCCTATTTTGGCAAGATTGTGGAACAACTAGAATTCTCATACAACGTTAGTAAGACTAAGCTGCTGCTACTGCTAAGACTATGCTGCTGCTGCTGCTAAGTCGCTTCAGTCGTGTCCGACTCTGTGCGACCCCATAGACGGCAGCCCACCAGGCTCCCCCGTCCCTGGGATTCTCCAGGCAAGAACACTGGAGTGGGGTGCCATTTCCTTCTCCAATAAAATGGTACAATTACTTTAGGAAAAGGCCTATCAGCTTCCTATAAACATATACGTACTCTACAACCCAATAATTCCATTGCTAGGTATCTCCACAAAAGGTATGGCAATATTTGTACACAAAAGGACTTGTACAATAACATTCAGAGCAGCTTCATTCATAGTAATTCTAAATTGGAAGCCATCCAAGTGTCCATCAATAGGAGAATGAATAATATACAGGATATGCTCACACAATAGAGTCATACTCGGCAAGAAAAGGAGTGGATGATGTACACCCGCAACACCACGAGTGAATCTCAAAGATCTTATTCTGAATGATAGAAGTCTTACACAAAAGAGTGCATATTGTGAGATTCCAAGTATATGAAGTCCGAGAAGAGACAAAATCAACTCATAGTACAAAACAACTAGAAGAGTAGTTCCCTTGAGAAGAGCAAAGGCTGATTTGAAAGGGAACTTTCTGAGGTGATGTGTGTGTTCAGAATCTTTATAGGAATCTGGGCTACACAAGATAATCATTTACCAAAACTCAGGTACACTTAAGAACTGTACACTTCACTGTATATTAGTTTTATTTCAAAGAAAAAAATCCTATAAGCAAATACTCAACTATAGGTGATAACGTGAACACTGAAACATTTAGGGGCGTGTACACTGATACTGCAAATTTAACCTGAAATCCTGAAAAATTAGAGAAATTAATGGATGGGTGGAAGGGTGCGTAGATCAATATGATAAAATAAAGGTAAGTTGAGGGCTATCTGAATAAGCAAATGTGGCAAAAATGTTAACAGTAGAGGCTGGATGGTAAGTATATAAGTATTCAGTAAGGTTTGCTGTAGGTTGGAAAATGTTTTATAAAATGCTAAAAGAAGAAGGAGGAGATTAATGAAGAGGAGGAGGAGGAGAGAAAGGGAAGGAGAGGCAAAGGAGAGAGAGAAGAAGAGGAAAAGAAAAAGAGAAGAAGAAGGAAGAAGAAGAAGGCTATCAACTCTGCAAACTTTTTAAATTTGAACCCTGTAGTAGTCCTGGCTGCACCAGCCCCCCAAGACTCTCCCCACCAAAGGAGTAGGGCTCAGTCAGCTTCCAAATTTGCTGTAAAGTCAGACAAAAGGGTCCCTTCTTTCCAGGGCTCTTTTCCTTTGTTAAAAAAAAAAAAAAAGTTAGTTGGAATACAATGGCTTCCTCAAATGTTTAAGCATTCATTTATTCCTTCAAATTAATAAGAGGGATTACAGCAAAAAGCTGAGAAACAAACCTATACAGAATTTGACAAATGTCTTTCTGTCACCATAAGGGAGGAGTTAGAGCCTGAGATATCGTGTGCTTTGACAGAACCAGACAATTAGAACTTTCAGAAGGAATAACCCACAGTTGTTAAAAAAATATCAGACCTACGTGGAAAGCCGGAGTTTGCCTGCAATCCCTCTTTTAATGCTTCCAGACTGAACAGTCCACTTCGGGGAGATAAAAGTCTTTGCAAAAGAATTCTCTGCAGTAGGAGATCTGAAGATGCTGACACGAGGGCTGCAGGAAGAAATCTAAGAAGAAGGGAAACGCTGCACTGAGATAGGAGTTGAGAGTGAACATGATTTAGGTTGCCACAACGTTGACTTCAAAGGCTCTTTCTCTCAAGTTTGCTTTGGGATGGCTTTGGAGTCTGCCATGTCCCAGGTTTTCCTGTTCAGCTCCATGTGGGGTAATTTGCTCATCTGGTTAAAGGCAGCCCATTCAATGTACACCTACACGTTCCTCTAGATGTGTCTGCAAAAAGCCTTTCATATTAAGACATATACACATTATGAAAAGAGTTCTTGAGCAGGCTTCCTGCCACTTTCTTTTTTCAAACACAATCATTGGATATGCAATAGCAGTATGAGGAAATTCTACTTTTTGAGTGCCTACTGTCTGTAGGCAGCTGCTGGGTCATATGCTATGCCTATAGTGACTTCCAGAGTCAAAACCTACCCTGAACGTCAGCTTCACACACAAGGATACCAAAGCTCGCAGTGTGTTAGTGCCCCCGGGTCCCCACCTGACAAGCAGTTGTGGTCAATCTCAGAATTACTTCTGCCGGAGTCCAAAATCCACATGCCTTCCATTTCATCCTCTTCGTGTATTCTGTGACTATTTACATCCACACCATATCTCTGTCCATCAACGGCAGACTGGAGACTCAGGCTGTCTCCAGTGTTGGAAGACACACCAAGTAATTCACAGTTGTAGTATTCAGGGCTGCCTTCGGCCCCAGATAGACCAGCCTTGCGTCCAGGAAACCAACCCAAGAGACGTGATCTCCTCTGGTTACAGGGCAGAACTGAGGCCTCCAAACACCAGAAAATATAAGATGCATTTTGTACCTTGAAGGCCTGGGGTAAGAGCTGGAATAGGATTTATCTGGGTGAAATGGGCATATTCCAAGAGGCTCTACCAATAAACTGAATCACTCAACAAAGCATTCCCCTCTCATACTGCTCACAGTTCCATGGTGTGAATATATAGTGAGATGCAGGTCAAGGTCATGGTCATTTGCAAAGGTGGATATTATCCCCAAGTAGGTCGTTCATTAATGCAAAGAATTTCCCAAGGCATGTAATCTAACTTAATCTGATTTAACCAACTAAAATTTCTGTGAGTGTCCTCCCATCATTAACATTCTATGAGATTAGGAGATTTCAGATTCCCTTTGAAATAATAGTCTTTAGAAATCATTTCCTGTCAATCGTGCTAGCAAATTGCTAGAAAAGTGAAAGTATAGTCACTCAGTTGTGTCCAACTCTTTGTGAGGCCATGGACTGTAAGCCCTCCAGGCGCCTCTGTCCATGGGGATTCTCCAGGCAAGAATATTAGAGTGGGTCGCCTATCCCTTCTCCAGGCAATCTTCCCAACCCAGGGATTGAACCTGGGTCTCCTACGTTGCAGGTGGATTCTTTACCATCTGAGCCACCTATTAGTGTAGGTTTCTAGCAATTTGCTGCTTCCCTGCTAGTTCAGATGGTAAAGAATCTGCCTGCAATACAGGAGACCTGTGTTTGATCCCTGGATTGGGAAGATGCCCTTTAGGAGGGCATGACAACCCACTCCAGTATTTTTGCCTGGAGAATCCCCATGGACAGAAGTGCCTTGTGGGCTACAGTCCATGGGGCCAAGAAGAGTTGGATACAACTGAGTGACTAAGCACACACACACTAATTAAACAAGTTTCATCTAGCACTGTATTGGAGACAAAGATGTTGGCATGCACCATATCCAGTGGGATGAATTCAGTTCTACATTCAGCTCTGCAAGACAGAATACTATCTATATCTTATGATAAGGTAATTCAAACTCAGAGAATTTAACTTATTTTACTGATACATAGCAGAATCCAGATTCAAGACCAGGTTTTATTGCAAGTTCAACACTAGCATACCATAAAAGCGTTGCCTTTAGATCTCCAAGCCCTGGAAATTTCGAACACTTGGTTAAAGGACTTGGTTTTCATGACTTATATGTAGGGCAAATGCTTACAAAAGGCTGAACCACTGTGGTGAAGTGAAGTGAAGGTGCTCAGTCATGTCCAACTCTTTGTGACCCCATGGACTGTAGCCCACCATGCTTCTCCATCCATGGGATTCTCTAGGCAAGAGTACTGGGGTGGGTTGCCATTTCCTTCTCCAGAGGATCTTCCCAACCCAGGGATCGAACCTGGGTCTCCCGCATTCTAGGCAGATGCCTTACTGTCTGAGCCACCAGGGAAGTCAAGTCACTACCACTGTGGTAGTGGTTCTTAACTGTGGGGAGATTCTGCTTCCCAGGGGACAGTTTCCAATGTCTATAAACATTTTTGGTTATCATTCCTGAGAAGGTGCTGCTGGCATCTAGCGGGAAAAGTAAGGGATGTTGCTAAACATCCTACACCACACAGGACAGTCCACTCCCTCCCAATAAAGAAGCACATGACCCAGAATGCCAAGAGTACCTGGCCTGAGAAATCCTGCACTGTGGTTAAGAGAGGTGAGAAATGAAAAAGGGAAGGGTTGGGGAGGAATCCATCTGAATTAATACTTACAAACAGTACCTATAGCACGATGAAAAATGCTCTTTCCTTTCAACGCTATTTTTCTAAGCCAGACCCAGAAGAATTAAGAAGAATCAAAGTTTGAAAACAATCATATATCACTGATGTTACAAAGGGGCTTCCCTGGTGGCTCAGCAGTAAAAAAATTAAAAAAACGTCTGCCAGTGCAGGAGACCCGGGTTTGATCCCTGGATTGAGAAGATTCCACGGAGAAGGAAATGACAACGCAGTCCAGTATTCTTGCCTGGGAAATCCCGTGGACAGAGGATCCTGGTGGGCTACAGTCCACGGGGATGCAAAGCCAGGCACGACTGTGCAACGAAACAACAAAACATAAACAACACAAACAGCCTTTTGTCTTTTAGCTCCTACAACCCGAGCTCTGCCAGGCAAAGGGCAGAGATGCAGATTTCCAAGCTGAAAATTCACATGGTCTTCCCAGTCTGCAACCATGAAGGCTGAGGGTCAACAGTGAGGGGAGAAGGCTGTGGCAGAAAGCTGAAAACCCAAATGCATATATACATGTGCTATGATTTTCCAAATGGTTGGAGTTGATGTGATCAGCAAAACACAAGTTCATTTAAAAACACTACTGAGGATGACCCAGAGGGATGGTATTGGGGAGGGAGCTGGGAGGGGGGTTCAGGATGGGGAACACGTGTACACCCATGGCGGATGCATGTTGATGTATGGCAAAACCAATACAATATTATAAAGTAAAATAAATAAATAAAAATAATAATAACAAAATAAAAAAATAAAAACAGAAAAAAAAATAAAAACACTACTGAGGACATTGGCACTGTTTATCTTTTTAATCAGCGAATTAAAGAATTAAATTATTATGATAGGAGCTCACGGGTGATTGCTACTGACGCACAAGCATTCCGTAGACGTATACAACCAGAGTAGCACCTCAGATTTTCCTAAACCCAAAATGGAAACCATCACCAGTCCTAGAGAGATTGACAGCTGCGTCAGTCCTAGGGGAGAAAGTGCACCGCTGATTTCAGTTAGCGGATCATTTTCTTCTGATGAACTGTGATACCAAATTAGACTCTGGGATGATAACCAAGTCTGAGTATTCTAAACGATTGGATTTCCAGATTGTCATAAGGACTCACAGTCTGATCTGCAGGGCAGAGAGCAAGGCTGCAGCCGGGCTTGGCTGAAGGCCGTAGCCATGACCCCAGTCAGCATATTCAGCATTATCGCCCACTGAGAAATGGCCTTCCTAGTCATTCCCTGGCAGGAACCTTCATTTCCTGGAAATAAATGTCCTGCCCCTCCAACTACAGGAAGGTGAGGATGTAATTTAGAGATAGAAGGAAAGAAAGGAACTAGATTTGAAAATAATAGCCTCACATAAATATCAGACTAACATCAATCAGGTGGTTTCATAACACCTGAAACTTAAATAATCCCACTTAGGAAATATTTCTTTAAAAATTCTTGACAAGTCATCCGCCCTACATGAGAGTGGTTTGAAAATTCACAGCCAACGGGTGTGCTGTGACTTCCGGAACACGTGTGTGGCCTAGGTATGCCTCCCTTCCCTCCCCGCACCCCTGTGCCTTGAGGGGCAGCTCGAGTCCACAGTCACCCAAACCTGGATCAAACCCCAGCTCTGACTCAGACGACTCAAGTGATCACAAACCTACTAACCACACTTTGTCATTGCTGCATTAGTTGCTCAGTCATGTCTGACTCTGTGCGACCCCATGGACTGTAGCCCACCAGGCTCCTCTGTTCATGGGATTCTCCAGGCAAGAATCCTGGAGTGGGTTGCCATTCCCTTCTCCAGTGCATCTTTCCAACCCAGGGACTGAACCTGGGTCTACCCACCTTGCAGGCAGATTCTTTACCATCTGAGCCTCTAGGGAAGCCCTAAGTCTCCATTTTTCTCCAGTATAAAATGGGGCCGATGGATCTACAAACAGGGTTTTTAAAAAGATAGGGAGACCATGTGCACTTGTTTAAACCAGAGTCCTCAAGTCTTATACAGGCAGAAGTCGCCCTTCCCATTCATACCGAAAAAAATGTCAAATCTCACTTACCCCACAGTAAGAGGGAAGTTGGGGCTACCTCCAGAATACCGAGGATCCCAGAAGCTAGGGGTAGGGACACTTAGATTTTACTGTCACTTCTTGCACCATATTCTTTTTTTGTTTGTTTGTTTTTGTTTTTAAAAATGAAATGTTTTAATGCAAACTATTACGTATAGAATGGATAACCAATAAGGTCTTACAGTGTAGCACGGGGAACTATAATATTTTCAATATCCTGAGATAAACTTTAATGGAAACGATTGTAAAAAATATATGTATATGTATAACTGAGTCACTTTGCTCTACAGCAGAAATTAACACTGTAAATCAATTATAGTTCAATAAAAAATGAAATGTTTTAATTGCTCATTTCCTTCCTTCAAAATTTCATGTTTGAAGTTTATAGGCCTCAGCTACATGAAAACGAATAATAAGTGTTATGCCTCTGGCTTACTGATCCCGACTAGCCTTCATTCCTAAAGACTAGAAACACCAAAGCTGAACAACAAAATGTTATATAGCTCAAGCGTGCACCATAGTCTTATTTCTGCTCCTTCTGGGTCCTCCCTCTGGTGAATTCCCAGTTATCCTGCCCAGACAGCTCCCACCTGTGATGGCTATCCTATCGCCTCCCAGCTCTGCCTCAGCCTGAATCAGCGCCCCCTTTCCTGTCATCCCCACAGCTCAGCTGACCCAAGGCTGTGCAGCAAAGTCAACTAAGAGCTTGGAGCAGAGCTTCTCACCCTCGGTACTAGTGACATTTGGGACTGAATGGCTCTTTGTTATGAGGCTAACTTGTGCCACGGAGGAGGCTTAGCTGCATCTTTGGGGCATGACTCACTAGATGCCAGTAGCACCCCCGCCAATCTAAGCATGGCAACCCCAAATGTCTCCTGACGACGCTGCCAAATGCATAGAGGACAAGGTCACCTCCTCTCGAAAACTGATTCTTTCAAGGTAACAGTGGAGGAGTTAGACTGCAGCAGAAAGGAAGGCAAAGGCAGGTTGATACCTTAAGGCCCCTACATGCAAACGAGTTGCGTTCCAAGAGTGCATTCGCAAGTCCAATTTGTTCCTAAGTCCAAAAATTTGGCCTGGCTATACCCAGCTAACAGAGTCATTATTGCTTGGAGCTTCTTAGCAGTAGCAGCTAACTCACTGCGGCTTTTATGCTTTGCTGCTGGACATCCTGGACTTGAAATAAAGATACTGCACTACTGTGCTCCATATGGTAAAATACACACAGGAACAATCACTTGTAGAAGATGCGCCCACGTGACAATGTACACCAGACCCCTGAACTAACTTCAGTGATTGGACATGCCAACACACGCTTGCACCTTTGAAAGGTCGCAACTTGGAGGTCCGTATATAGTGGACTTACTGTACTCAGTAACATCCTCTACTATTTAGTAGGGCTCTTCCCTTTGAGATCCTGGATGTGTCTTCTGACCTCTTCTCCGTCCCCCTCCTTTGCAGACCACACCCACTATTTCTCTCCTCTCTGGCCTGTTGCTTTCTTCAGTAATTTTACCCTTTCTTACTCTCTGCCCACTCTTACCCAGACAAGCTCATAATCCATGACCAGTAATCCCATCAAAGTGTTATCCTAAAAAACATTGGAGGCTCTTCTCTTCAACAGAATTCTTTCACAGTCGTGAAGAGCAGACCCAGGCTGCTGTTAACACCCCCTTCTACCAACGGAACCACCCAGCTCAGTACATGGCACAGAGCAGCCCTCTGCAGATCTCGACGCTTGGCCTTGTACCCAACAGCAGTCATATGTGTGCTTCAGCCTTTTCATTTATCCTATGGGAGTGCCCTTCAAAGATGGTCTGAGTCAGCTCTTTCTGAGTCTGGAATTGGCCTATGGTGGCCTCTCTTTAAAAGCAGGCTTTCTCCTTTCATCCCTGTATCACTGAGAATCCCAGGGAAGCAGAGTTTTCTATAAAGACAGTGTCTTCTATTCAAGCCAAAGTGTCACTTATTCTGGAATATTCCTATTGAGGCTCTGGGCGTGTGTGTGTGTATGTGTGACAGGATGGGGAAGGCAGGGAGCCATAGGTGGGAGGGCGTGTGTGCATTCTAAGTCACTCCAGTCATGTCCAACTCTTTGCGACCTTTGGCCTGTAACCCACCATGCTCCTCTGTCCATGGGATTCTCCGGGGATGAATACCAGAGTGGGTCGCCATGCCCTTCCCCAGGGGATCTTCCAGACCCAGGGATCAGACCCGCATCTCCTGTATTGGCAGGTAGATTCTTTGCCACTAGCGCCACCTGGGAAGCCCTGGATGGGAGGGTGAGCAGGCTTTATGGGGAGCACGCTCTGGCAATTGAACAAAGAAGGAGTTTGATACCCATCACACTTCCAAAAGCTCATTTTCCTCTGTTGTTGAAGCTAAACGCAAGGGCACACTGCAGATGCCATGGCCTTGCCTCAAGGCCTCCTCGTCCTTGCCTTATCATTTCCATTTTCACAGGTTTAAGTGTCTCCCTTTGCCAATAACATTTCCCCTGCTGCTTATGTCCTTTCTATCTGACTCATATTGATCGATTCCTCCCAGTCTTGAAGCTGTAAAAGCTGCAGCAGCTGCTGTCCCCAGCCTGGCCCACAACCTCAGTAGCAGTTCTCCCTAGATGGCTCAGGCTTCAGGCCTGGGTTGGGTTCCCCACATGGAGGCATCTGACTTCGCGCCTGCCTGGTCACAGAGCCAGGAGGGCATAACCGAGGCATCTACTTCTCTATGCTGAAGTAACAGGTAAGGAAAATAAAGATCAAGAGGAACCTAAGAACTGGCCCCGTGCCACTCATATAGTACAGAGCTAGGACCTGAGCTCATGAGTTTGTTTCTAAATTCTTATTGGAGGACACTTGCTTTACAATGTTAGGTTAGTTTCTGCTGTACAACAGAGTGAATCAGCTATACGTATACATATATCTCTTCTCTTCTGTATTTCCTTCCCATTTAGGTCACCACAGAGCATTGGAACTTATGACTTTTTATGCCTGATTCCCATTGTAACAATTTCCTCTAGTCTTTATTCCATTTTGAAAGCAAAGATTCCTTCTTACACTGGAATAATCTGATTTCTCCTTATTCCAGAATAATCCAATTGGGGGCTGCCATGCTCAGATGGTAAAGAATCTGCCTGCAATTCAGGAGACCTGGGTTCAATCTCTGGTCAGGAAGACCCCCTGGAGGAGGAAGTGGCAACCCACTGCAGTGTTCTTACCTGGAGAATCCCATGGGCAGAGGAGCCTGGTGGGCTACATACAGTCCATGGGGTTGCAAAGAGCCCAACACCACTGAGCGACTGACGCGTGGTATACATGGCCCTCTCAGCTTGGTTGGGTATTCCAAGGGACTCATGTGATATTAGGGGTCTTTCAGGCCCCAACCACGCTGAAGGTTGGGGGAACCCCAATATGTCAATAATCCCAGCCAAAGCTCTTTCTGCCAGCACGACCATGTGCTGCCAGATTCCTACAGAGAGTTTATTGTTTCAGTAGCTGGGCAAGTCCATCTCATTTAACATAAGAAGCGTTCTTCTGAAGAAAAAAAAATTGTACACCTGGTGAAAACTTTTGATTCCTAAGTGCTCTGGGTCCAAATCTCCTTTTTAAAAAATTCTCAGTCAGGGGTAGACAGGGTAGCAGCTTTTGGTGGAGGAAGCATCTGTAGTTAACATATACAGGATTTGTTAATGCAATCACATTTTCGTGGACTTTCATTATAATTCCCAGGAAATGTTAATGAACGCCTCTTCATTTCTGATTGATCTTTAACTGGTGGTGGCTTTTAACACTTTGGCTTTTTGGTTTTCTCCTTTATTTCCCTAAAATAAGCAGTTTGTGACTTATCAGGGCATGTTTAAATACCCTGGGGACAGAAGCTGCTGAGGGGAGGCTGTTATTAACCGGTTGCTATTTAAACATAACTCTGTGACAGTGGCAAATCCCTAGGTAAGCCAAAAACCTGTTATGTAATAAAAATAATTGCCTTTTAATCAGCCTGTTGGTAACTGTGGATTTTTTTTTTTTTTTTGTACCTTCCTTAGGAGGCAGCAAGGAACACAGAACAATTCAGTGAGTCAAAATCCTGGTAGTCAAGGTTTGACACTCTGCAGTTTATTTGCTTTGTCATTTAGGGTAAATCATTTAACAGCTCTGTGCCTCAAAGTCCCCACCTGTAAAACGGGATTACTGTGATGATCAAATGGCTACAAAGCCTGCCCATTTCTTTTCCTTGTGTCCTTTCTTTTATTTCCCAAGGCAAAGTGGCCAGGTGAGAGATGCTAAAAGTAACAGCATCGTTTAGGGACAAGATGCTCCTAGACCACTGGCTGTCCTGTCTCCACTTGAGACTTGTTGGCATCAGCACATGACCCATTGCCGGCCTTCAAAGTCACTGTCTCCCCTTTTCTCCACATTAGTGGGTTCTGCACCCTTCTCTGGTATCAGTGTCCAAGTGTGCAGAACCTCAAACCAACAGCAGCAGTCTCAAGGTGCCCCAGCCTTTGCACATATCACACCCACAACCCAGAGCACCTTCCCACTTCATCCAATCTATAACCCCTTTAGGAAAGACTGACTTTAGCAAAGACTCAGCACAAGCGTCACCTCACTACCTACAAAGCCTTTCCTGACCAGTGTCTTTCAAGGCCAACTTTGAACTTAGTCCTCCAGCCTTATAAACAGGGATCCAATCATGGGGCTCTATAAACCTCTCCTGAGCTTTCTTTTTTTATATACATGATTTATTTATTTATTGCTGCCCTGGGTCTTCGTTGCTGTCCGCAGGCTACTCTCTAGTTGCCATTTGTGGGCTTCTCCTTGTAGTGGTTTCTCTTGTTGCAGACCACAGGCTCCAGGCAGGCAGGCTTCAGTAGTTGCGGATCCAGGGCCCTAGAGCACAGACTCAGTAGTCGTGACACATGGCCTTAGTTGCTCCGAGGCATGTGGGATCTTCCTGGACTAGGGATCAAACCCGTGTCCCCTGCATTGGCAGGTGGATTCTAATCCACTGGATCACTGAGGAATTCCTCTACTGAGCTTTCTTATTGAACACATCTGTCTCTTCAACTAGTTGGTGAGGTCCTTATGCAGGATGACCTTGACTTATTCAACATATATCTCCAGTATCTAATATTGTATCTGATACTAGGTGCTCAGTAAATGTTTATTGACTGACTGACTTAATGAATTAGTGTTAAGCTGAAGCTGATGGCCAGCAGGGTGTGCTGGATTGAATAGTGTTCTCCCAAAATTCATATCCACCTAGAACCTGAGAATACGACATTATTTGGAAATAGGGTCTTTGGCGATAGAATCAAGTTAAAATCAGGTCATGATGGATTGGGATAGAACATCACCTAGTGACCAGTATCCTTATAAGAAGAAGGAAATCTAAACAAAGACAGGTGTACAGAGGGAAGGAGGCCATGTGAAGACTTGGGCACAGCTAAGGAATGCCAAAGACGATGCAAGAAAGGACCTTTTTCTAGAGCTTTCAGAGTGAGCACAGTCCTGCAGACATCCTAATTTTGGATTTTCAGCCTCCGGAACTGTGAAGGAGTAAATTTATGTTGTCTTAAGGCACCCGTGTGTGCGTGCTCAGTCACTCAGTCGTGTCTGACTCTTTGCAACCCCATGGACTGTAGCCTGCCAGGCTGCTCTGTCCATGGAATTTTCCAGGCAAGAATACTGGAGTGGGTTGCTATTTCCTCCTCCAAGGGATCTTTCCGAGCCAAGAATGTGGCCCTTGTCTCCTGCATCTCTGGCGTTGGCCGGTGAGATTCCTCACCACTGTACCACCTGGGAAGCCCCAGCTCATGGTAGACTGTGAAAGCGCCCTGGCAACTAATGTGCACAGTCAGTGTATGTCTCTGGATTGTTGAAGCAGCAGATAAAAGGGTCTCTCCAACCCAATGCCTATTAAAAAAAAATGATTAGAATACAGTTGCTTTACAATGTTGTGTCAGTTTCTGTTCTACAGCAAAGTGAGTCAGCCATATGTGTACATATATCCCCTCCTTCTTGGGTTTCTTCCCATTTATGTCATGGCAGATCACTAAGTAGAGTTCCCTACAGGTTCTGATTAATTATCTATTTTATACATAGTAGTATATATATGTTAATCCCAATCTCCCAATTCATCCCACCCCACCCTTTTCCTTCTTGGTGTCCATACCAAGTTTATTCTGTACAACTGTGTCTCTATTACTGCTTTGCAAATAGCAGTTTTTGCAAAATAAATGCCAGAAAAAAATCACATTTTTCTAGATTCCACATGTATGCATTAATATATGATATTTGTTTTTCTCTTTCTGATTTACTTCAGTATGTATGACAGTCTATAAGTCCATCAACATCTCTGCGAGTGGCACAATTCTGTGCCTTTTTATGACTGAGTAATATTCTACTGTATATATGTACAATATTCCATTTTGTGTACAATGTGTTCTTTACTAAAATTTATTTTTAATTAATTTCTAATTGGAGTATGATTGCTTTACAATGTTTTGCTAACTTCTGCCGCCCAACAAAGTGAATCAGCCATATGTATACACATATCTCTTCCCTCCTGAGCCTCCCTCCCACTGCCCCCCAACTTACCCCTCTAGGTCTTTATCCATTTCTCTGTTGATGGACATTTAAGTTGCTTCCATGTCCTGGAAACCCAACACTTTTTGACTGGATAACAGTGGAGCTGGTATCCAAACCCAATAGACCCAAGTTTTTCTGACATCTAAAGGGCTGTTCTTTCCCCAGCACACCCTGCCTGGACTTCCTACAGCCAGGGAGAAGGTCGGGGGGCTTCCAGAATACCTCTTATACTTGCAGTTTCTCTGTCTCCCTTAAAACCGAGAAGACAGCTCAACCTCTGGGGTGCTCCTGCCTGGCCATATTCTGGTATCCTGATGGGCAGACTTGGATAGATTACTTAATTTCATTGGAATTTAGATTCTTCACCTTCTCAATAACTAGCTCATGAGGATGTTGTATTAAATGAGTTCTTACAGGAAAAGCTCCTATTGTGGCATGTAATAAGGGCTCAATAAATGTGACCATCAGACAGTAAAGAATACACCAGCAGTACAAGAGACTCGAGTTCAATCCCTGGGTTGGGAAGATCCCTGGAGAAGGGAATGGCAACCCACGCCAGTACTCTTGCCTAGAGAATTCCATAGACAGAGGAGCCTGGCGGGCTAGTTTATGGGGTCACAAAGAGTCAGACACAACTGACTGAGTGACTAATAAATAAATAGCTCTGGAGCATCATTATCATTATTCTTTTTCTCAACTTCCAAGTCCAGGCCACCCCAACCTGCACCCCAGTGCCCACATACACCATTCCTGAGAGCATCCAGCATTTTGAGTTCCACTTTACTTAACCAGCTCCAGGCAGAAACAATAGTTTGAATAATGTGCTATTGCCTAAATAAAATTATTCCTGACCTACAAAAAATGGGTTTCATACAGTTTGATTTAATAGATGCCAACTCTTTTTATCCTTAAAACAGAGAAACTTAAACAAAGGTACCTTGCTAGCCTTCCAGGAGAGAAATTTTAAAATAATTTTTAAAATGTTTTTGGGACTTCCCTGGTGGTCAAGTGGTTAAGACTCTCGGCTCTTAATGTAGGGGTCCCCAGTACAATCCTTGGTCAGGGAACTAGATCCCATATGTCTCAATTTAAAAAGATCCCGCAGGCCACAACTAAAGCCTGGCACAACCAAATAAATACATAATAAATGGTAAGTTTAAAAATTTTTTAATAATCGAAGGAATGATAAAAGTGCATGCCTTTTGCAGCCTCCCCTGGCAAGGAGGGCAGGGGTCCCCTGGGAATGGAGTCTGTCTGAGATGAAGTAGGTCCGCCCCTCCCCATAAGATGAGAGACAAACCCAGGAGGGAGGGGTGACCCTCCCCAACTCTGGTGTGGGCGGTCTAACATGTGAATTGGCCCAGAACACAATAGTTAGCACTTTGGCCTCTAAAGAATGAGGAGGAGGACTTGAAAGCCCTGAGACAAAGAGGATCTGTGCTCTGAACACCCAAGCTGTCCTCTTCAACTCTCGAAGAAAGGCCTCCCCTGACTTAGGGCAGGTGGGCAGGGCCACCTTCTCTGGCTCCTAACTCGGTTCCTTTGAAGGCGGCTCCAATCTTCTCTTTCTCCTGGAGAGCCCCTGCTGCTTCCCTCCACCCTGTTAGCACCTCATTAGCACCCTGCTAGCAAGAAAATCTATTTCAACAACTCTTGCTAACACAGTAGGGCCTTCCCCTGCACTGAGGATCCTCTCTCTCGTGACAATGGCACAGCTGAGCTTGCAGCCCTGCCCAGCTGGCTCCCAAGATGCCTGGCCTCTGACCTCGGCAGGTCCCAAGCCCTGTGGGCCCACGGTCTTTCACGTCTGCCAGTACTGGGGGAGGCTGGCGATGGGGGCCACCTGGGACTCAGGACCAAGCTGCCCAGGACTCCTAGTAACTCCCAGCTGCCAGCAATCCCAGTCTCCTTGGCTTTAATGCAAAAGGAGCCACCTTATTTACAAGAGCCAAGATACAGAAACAACCGAAGAGAGTATCAACAGATGAGTGAATAAAGAAGATGTGATACACACATATACACACCCCACACACACACACACAATGGAATATTGCAGAGCCATTAAAAAGAATGAAAACTGCAACAGCAGGAGTGAACGGGGAGGGTATGATATTTAGTGAAATAAGTCAGATAGACAAATACTGTGTGTTATCACTTAAGTGTGGAATCTAAAAAATAAAACAAAGGAAAAGTGAAAGTGTTAGTCCGACTCTTTGCAACCCCATGGACTGTAGTCCGCCAGGCTGGCTTCTCTGTCCATGGAATTCTCCAGGCAAGAATACTGGAGTGGGTTGCCATTCCTTTCTCCAGGGGATCTTCCCAGCCCAGGGACTAAACCCTGGTCTCCTGCATTGCAGACAGATTCTTTTCTGTTTGAGCCACCAGGGAAGCCCTCAAAACAAAAGAACAAATAAATATATTTTAAAAAAGCAACCACCTCTTGATGTGCTCTGTCCATGAGATTCTTCAGGCAAGAATACTGGAGAGGGTTGCTATGTCCTCCTCCATAGCACAGCCAATAGTCAGACGTGACTGAGGCAATTTAGCGCACACACTGGATGTGCAATTACAGAATTTCATTGATGTCCACTCCATCAGCAAAACTCATTCTCTGCACTTTATTGTGCTAAAGCTTGATAGATGTGCTCACAGAGGCATCATTATTCATTGGCTCTTCTGCTCTCCTTGGTGTCTTCACCCAAATGACTTTAACCAACAGTTATCAGACACTTACCATATTGAAGACCCTATGTGAGTTTGCTCACATAGTCTCAGTGTTTTTCACCATGGGAAGTAGGACATCAGGGTTGGCTAGGATTGACAAGCACTGACCCAGAGATGGGGACTATCTGCAGTGGTGAGTCTTGGCAGCATGTGACTCTGAAGCAGCGAAAAAGAGGAAACCTGTCAACTTAGGGCAACTTGATAGGCTATTTGCGCTTCGGTAAGGGTAGGGATGCGAAGAGTTGACTCATTGGAAAAGACTGATGCTGGGAGGGATTGGGGGCAGGAGGAGAAGGGGATGACAGAGAATGAGATGGCCGGATGGCATCACTGACTCCATGGACGTGAGTCTGAGTGAACTCCAGGAGTTGGTGATGGACAGGGAGGCCTAGTGTGCTGCGATTCATGGGGTCGCAAAGAGTCGGACACGACTGAGCTACTGAACTGAACTGAACTGAGGGTAGAGATGACAAAAAGGGAAGCGGGTACTAAAAATTTCTAAAATATGATTTAGTCTCTGGTCCTATTTGGCATCCACCAGCAATGCTGGAGTTTGGACTAAGTAGTGAAATTTGGAGCCTCCCAGCCATAGTCCTTTCTAAGTGAAATTAATTCCTACCCTCACTCAAGGGTCAGATTAGGCAGCTATATTTCATATCTCAGGATACCTTCCCCTAACACAGTCCATAGCTCCAGGTGAGCACCTAACAAGGGCGATCCTTCCTTACGCCTAGCACAAATGGAAAGATAAGCTGAGACGATTAGAATTCTTTTTGTCTGCTTGGGACGCACAGAAAGATGAAGCACACCAAGATGCAGAAAGCATGATGGAACGAAGTGTGGAAATATAGAGGGATTATGGATGCGCCTTGTGCAAGCCAGGCTCGTGAGGCTCCAACAAGAACAAGGAAGCAGAGGAAGCAAGGAAGAGAGAAAGGAACAGATGCTCAGTGAGGAGCCGAGATCTGAGCAAAGACAGGGGAGAAAAGAGGAGGGTAGGGGGAAGAGGTGGAGAGAAAAGAGGATGGGGGAGGGGAGGGGTAGGAGGGAAGAGAAGGACTCTGCAGCAGCCCCGTGAGTGAGAAAGGAGGAAGAGAGAGACCTAAAGCTGTCTCCATCTATGATAAGCCTTCATTTTTTCCTCCCGTTCCCATGGAGTAAAACACACGGTTGTGCTGCCTCCCTTTTCTGAGGTTTCTGGTCCTTGCGTCCAGGAGGCATCAACTAAAAGGGCTGCCGTCTATGGGGTCGCACAGAGTCGGACACGACTGAAGCGACTTAGCAGCAGCAGCAGAGCTTCCCTGGGGGCTCAGTGGTAAAGAATCCACCTGCCAATGCAGGAGACATGGGTTCAATACCTGCTCAGGGAAGATCCCACAGGCCGAGGAGCGAGAAAGCTGGTGGACCACAACTGCTGAGCTTGCGCTCTAGAGCCTGGGAACTGCAATTACTGAGACCTCGCACCACAGCTGCTGAAGCCCGTGAGCTCTAGAGCCTGTGCTAATGCAAGAGGAGAAGCCACTGCAATGAGAAGCCTGTGCACCACAGCTAGAGAAAAGCCTGCACAGCAATAAAGACCCTGAGCAGCCAAAAAATAAAATAAATTTTTAAAAAATGTAAAGCAGGCTCTAAAAGATGACTGCACTGTTCCCCTGGTATTGGTATGTAAATGGAAAAGTACAGAATGTATCAACGAGGCCTCTCCTGGAATCCTCAGGGATGCCTCCGTTTCAGGATTCAGAAGTTCCCCGATTTGAGGAAAAGAATCCACACATATCCATGGGTCCCCCACAGCCTCAGCAGGGCCCAAGGCCGCACCTGTAATCAAACACATAAATATCCCTGCGGTGCAATATATGAATATTCACACCACACGGATAACCTCCCGTCAGATAAGGTCACATTTTTGCAGTCAGATGAGTTCAGATCAGGTCAGGTTTTGCTGCTAATTAAGTTACGAAACACATTTCCATTTTCTGAGCTCTTGTGGAATTGCAGATAAGGCATTGTGAGCCTGCTGTATTTGCCAGGGAAATACCAAGTTCACTGTCGGGGGCCTTCTGTAAGCAAAACAAGGAAGCCCCAAGGATGCCCGTGTGGGCCGTCAAGGTGATGGCCACACAGAAAGCAGCCGGGGGGCCTTGGAGCATGGCCAACGCCCTGGCTGGCAGCAGCAGCCTGGCTCGGAGAGCTCAGGGATCTGATGACTCACCGCCCCTCCGTGTGCACTCGTCAGCCCTTGACCTCCCCGCAGAGCGATGCCTCTTTTCACAAGATTCAGCAAATCCAGCCCCCAGGGAACTGGCCAAGAATCACATGCCTTGCGCCAAAAGACCTCATTAAGCACTGCCTGCCATGGGAACCTGGGCCTTCCTGGAGCTTCCTCACCCTCCCTTATTCCTCATGGCCATTGTTTTATTAGGTTTACTCACCTGCATGCATTTTCTAGGGCATCCCTGATGACTCAGATTGAAAAGAATCCACCTGTAATGCAGGAGACCCAGGTTCAATTCCTGGGTCAGGAAGATCTCCTGGAGGAGAGCATAACAGCCCACTCCAGTATTCTTGCCTGGAGAATCCCATGAGCAGAGGAACCTGGAGGTCTACAGTCCATGCGGTTGAAAAGAGCTGGACACAACTGAGCAACTAAGAACACACACATGCATGCATTTTCTAAAGGGGAAGGACCTTACAGGTCGAACTCTTCCCCGGCTGGCTCTGTAGCCCACATCTCAGAAGAAGACTGAGATCCATCTGGTTTGGGGGACTGGTACTTGATCCAGTGGGACCTGCAGATTCACCTCAATTCCCCAAGCCTTAAATGAGCACTTTTGTGTGTGAAGCCCTGGTCTAGACTCTTCCAGGAGCTCACAGATGAATAAGACCAGTAGCTGTCGTCAGTGGAGGAGGAAATGGCAACCCACTCCAAGATTCTTGCCTGGAAAATCCCACAGACAGAGGAGTCTGGCAGGGTCGCAAAAAGTCAGACATGACTGAGACTGAGCACACACACATGCTGTCCTCAGGAAAAGGGGAAAGTGAAAAGGGAAAGTGTTAGTCACTCAACTCTTTGTGACTGCTTGGACTGTAGCCCAACAGGCTCCTCTGTCCATGGAATCCTGCAGGCAAGAATATTGGAGTGGGTTGCCATTTCCTCCTCAGGGGATCTTCCCAACCCAGGGATTGAACCTGGGTCTTCCTCATTGCAGGCAGATTCTTTACCATCTGAGCCACCAGGGAAATAAGGAGGTAATAAATTTTCCAGTGATTTTCTAAGTGTGAGGTGCTTCACCCACATCAACACACTGACACTCATGACTCTCCCAGGAGCTGCCTGGGTTCATTTGACATTCCAGATCGGGGTTTGGGCAATGGGAGTTCTTCCCTACCCAGAGATAAGACCCGTGGAGATGGAAGAACAAACTCAAAATTGTGACCCTCCATGGACGGGCAGGATTTTCTAGGTATTTTCTCCCATTTAAAAAGTCCTAATGTTGCTAATTACTGTTGTTGTTGTTCAGTCACCTAGTCTTGCCCAACTCTTTGCAACCCCATAGACTGCAGCATGCCAGGCCTCTCTGTCCCTCACCATCTCCCGAAATTTGCCCAAGTTCACGTCCATTGTATTGGTGATGCCATTCAGCTATCTCATCTGATGCCTTCTCCTTCTGACCTCCATCAGCACCAGGGACTTTTCCAACGAGTCAGCTGTTCACATAAAATGACCACAGTACTGGAGTTTCAGCTTCAGCATCAGTCATTCCAATGAGTATTCAGGGTTGATCTCCCTTAAGATTGACTGGTTTGATCTCCTTGCTGTCCAAGGGACTCTTAGGAGTCTTCACCAGCACCATAGTTCAAAGGCATCAATTCTTAGATGCTCTGTCTTCTTTATGGTCCAGCTCTCAGAACTGTACATGACCACGGGAAGACCATAGCCTTGACTATATAGACCTTTGTCAGCAGAGTAACGTCTCTGCTTTAAACACACTGTCTAGGTTTACCATAGCTTCTCTGCCAAGAAGCAAACGTCTTCTGATTTCATGGCTGCAGTCATCATCCGCAGTGATTTTGGAGCCCCAAAAGAGTTCAAATCTGTCACTACTTCTACCTTTTCTCCCTCTATTTTCCATGAAGTAATGGGGCCCGATGCCCTGATTTTTGCTTTGTTTTTTTTTTTTTTTTTAAATATTTAGTTTTAAGCTGGCTCTTTCACTCTCCTCCTTCACCCTCATCAAGAGACTCTTTAGTTTCTCTTCGCTTTCTGGCAGTAGAGTGGT
The DNA here is from genome assembly GCF_055505025.1 of Bos grunniens. Lineage (NCBI taxonomy): Eukaryota > Metazoa > Chordata > Mammalia > Artiodactyla > Bovidae > Bos > Bos grunniens. The sequence continues at coordinate 51,637,491 of NC_141185.1, read as the reverse complement.
ATTATCCACATATCTGAGGTTGTTGATGTTTCTCCCTCCTATCCTGATTCCAGCTTTTAACTCATCCAGCCTGGGATTTCTCATGATGTTCTCAGTGTATAGATTAAACAAGCAGGGTGACAGCAGACAGCTCTGTCATACTCCTTTCTCAATCTTGAGACAATCAGTTGTTCCATACAGGGTTCTAACTGTTGCTTCTTGACCTGCACACAGGTTTCTCAGAAGACAGGTAAGATGGTCTGGTATTCCCATCTCTTCAAGAGCTTTCCACACTTTGTCATGATCCACACAGTCAAAGGCTTTGGCATAGTTGATGCATCAGAGGTAGATGTCCCTCTGGAATTCCCTAGCTTTCTCTGTGATCCAGTGAATCCTGGCAATATGATCTCTGATTCCTCTTCCTTTTCTAAACCCAGCTTGGATATCTGAAAGTTCTTGGTTCACATAATGCTGAAGGCTAGCATGCAAGATTTTAAGTGTGACCTTACTAGCATGGGAGATAAGTGCAATTGTCTGATGGTTACCACATTCTTCTTGGGAATTGGGATGAGGATTGTTAATTATTAGAGAAATACGAATGAAAATTGCAATGACGTATCACCTCACACTGGTCAGAATTGTCATCAAAATGTCTGCAAATAATAAATGCTAGAGAGGCTTTGGAGAAAAGGGAACCCCCTTACACTGTTGGTATACATGTAAATTGATAAAGCCAGCTAGTTATGGAGAACAGTATGGAGGTTCTTTAAAAAATGAAAAATAGAACTATCATATGATCCAGCAATCCTACTCCTGGACATATATCCATAGAAAACCATAATTTGAAAAGATGTATGCACCGCAATACTCATCACAGCACTAGTTATGATACCCAAGACATGGAAGCAACCTAAGTGTCCATTGACAGATAAATGGATAAAGAGAATATGATGTATAAACAATGGAAAATTACTCAGCCATTAAAAATGAAATAACATCATTTGCAACAACATGGATGGGCCTAGAGGTTATTATGACAAGTGGGGTAAGCCAAAGACAAATTTCATATGATATCACTTATATGTGGAATCGTAAAAAATGATCCAAATGAAATCATATACAAAGCAGAAATAGATTCACAGACATAGAAAATAAACGTATGGTTACCACAGGGGAAAGTGGGGTGGGAAGGAATAAATTGGGAGTTTGGGATTAATATATACAGTCTACTATATATTACTGTATAGCACAGGGAATTTTACTCAATATTCTATAATAATCTATAGGAGAAGAGAATCTGAAAAATAATGTTTATACCTTTATGTATATGTGTATGTGTGTTCATGCATGTGCTCAGTCCTGTCCAACTCTTTGTGACCCCATCATGGACTGTAGCCCACCTCTCTGTCCATGGGATTTTCCAGGCAAGAATACTGGAGTGAGTTGCCATTTCCTTCTCCAGGGGATCTTCCTGACATAGGGATCGAATCTTCATCTCCTGCATCTTCTGCATTGACCAGCAGATACTTTACCACTAGCGCCACCTGGGAAGACCATATATACATATTTATGTATCTATAATTGAATCACTTTGCTGCATACCTGAAACTAACATAACACAAAATTGAAATCAATTATACTTCAAAAAATATTTTTGAAAATAATAAAATGTCCTTCTAAGCTTATGAGGTAGTTAGGACTGCAATGATCATTTTACATGTGATATTATAAATAATATATACATATCGGTATATGGTAAAATACAGTAATTGTATTTTTATGAAATTGAAGCAAGAGGTGGATAAATACTTACGCAGGATCACACTGACATTTACAAACTCAGCAGTCTGGATGAATGTGACCCAGAACCAGAATTATTCAAGTGACCCAGTTTTCAGGGTGTGTGTATGTGTTTGTGTGTGGTATATTGTGTGCCTGGTTTGGATGAGGCTAAGGACAGGATGGGAGAATGTATTGACTTTGATTGGAAATTGGATTAGGATTGATCAGGAGGGAAGTGTAAAGAGTTTTAACTAAATAAGCTGTTTTTATTTCAATAAACAATCACTGACCTCTTTATGTGGCTTCCCAGGTGGCTCAGTGGGTGAAGAATCTGCCTGCAATGCAGGAGACATGAGTTCAGGTCCTGGGTGGAGAAGATCCCCTGGAGCAGAGCAAGGCACCGCACTCCAGCATTCTTGCCTGGAAAATCCCATGGACAGAGAGCCTGGCGGGCTATGGTCCATGGGGTCACAAAGAGTCAGACACCACTAAACGATTAAAACAATGAGCCCTTGTGTGCCTGGCTGTTAGAAATACGATCATTATTAAGACACCGACTGTGTCCTCAGGGAGCCTGATTCAGAGGAGCTGGGAGGGCTTGTGCCTGTGCCTCTACAGAAGAGGGTGACCTCAATGTACTGTAAGTTCCTGTGACCATATTAATCTACAAGAGCTTAGTGGGAACCTATAACAGAGAAAAAGTGTCTTGAGAGAATGAATGAATGAAAGTATGGGTGGACCCTCTTACACCATGGCCACACCCAGGCCCTGAGCACATGTCCACCCCATTTGATGACACTCAACACTGCCTTGGCCTTGGTACTGTCACGCGAGTATATGTTCCTTGGTTCTTTGTCTCGTCACAACAAAGATCTGGAGCAACGGACATTAAAGCCCTCGGCGCATCACAGCTCTTGGGTCTTGGACAAACTGTGTTATAGCTCTTAGGCAAATCAGTGTTACAGCTCTATTTTATTTAGAAGATAGCAGGAGAGAGAGAGAGAGAGAGCGTGCATGCACACGGGAGAGAGAGTCCCTGAGAAAGCGCTTTGGCTCCTCCTTTTATATGTTTTTCCTCCAACTGGGCCTGCCCTATGCAAATTGGGCTTAGCCAGGAGTGCTGTTTGGTCTGCCTGAAGTCTTCATTCTGGTCCTCGGACCTTCCTTGGACCTTCCTTGTCTTTTAGCCACCGCCATTTTGGACTCCTTTTCCCTATTCTACCTACCTAACAGTACCAACTTAACCTCAGACAGGAAGGGCCTTGAGAGCTCCAAGAGAGCCTATTCCAATACCTGAGCATCACCTTTCCTAAGACACAAATCCCCACCCACTTCTTAGAGCCCAGGGATGGATGATTTACTTCTGTCTGGCAGACACATCCTCCAGACCGTGACATAACTTGTTCTTACCAGCTGACCACTGAGACCAGCATTTTCCCCTCAACCTCCTTTACGGTCTGGAGTCAGGCTGCTGGATTCTGGTGTGTCCCAGGTGCTGGCTTCCACGACGGCTTTGGACTGGTTGAGTGGGTTTCCCCACACTACTCTCAGCCCTTCTGCTGGGGCCCCAGTGACTTTGCATTGGACCTGCTCATCCATCCCTGGCTGACCGTTTGACCCTGTACCACCTGTGTGCCATCTCTGGGCATTCAGCCTGGTGGACTGACCTTTCTCCTAATACCTGCAGCTGTACCTGCCCGCCTTGGTGGCCAAGCCTGGCTCCAGACCTCACTCTATCCCAAGACACATATCCCATGGCTATGGATCTGGTCTTGCCTGGTACCATCACTAGATACAGCATCTAGCCTGGCCCATGCCCACCATCTGAAGGGTTACTAGTGATTGAGACAGCTTTGAGGAAAGCATCATCAGGAAAGGACTACAGCCTACAGAGTGGCTCAGAGCCCAGGTGACCAAAGATGGCTCAACAGTCCAGAGAAGGGAAGTCCAAGAAGCAGCATCAGAGTAAGCAGCTAGAATAAAACAGTCAGAGTGGAACAGAGGGCCATGCCTTCATCTGCCAGGGCCAGGCCACCCTGAGCCAAGGCTGTTCAGTGCAGCTCTTCCCTGAACGCATCCTTTCTCCCCAAATCTCCAATGTGACCCTGGCAGAGAAGAATTTAATGACTGTAGGGAGGGAAGTGATGGAGGCCACCTGTGTGATGAATCATCATGCATGTGGGGGAGCTGCCTCCAGGCAGGCCTCCAGGGATTAGTCCTGAGAGGTGAGTGTCAGAGCAGCAGGGGTGGCCCATGACCAAGGCTGCTTGCCTCACCCCGTATCAGCCTACAGGTGTTGCTACTTGATGTTTGATGAGAGATTCAGGAAGCTTCCAGAGGCAGGATAGAGAGGAAGAACAAGAATGACTTAGACAACGGAGAAGTGGCCAGCATCCAGGGACTTGGCAGGGGACCCAGCCCTGCCCCAGGGGTCAGAGTGAGGTTCAGGGCCACGGCTGAGCCTGCTGTACACCTCACTGGGAGCCTATGTTTCCATGCTGCTTGTTTTATCAAAAATGTTTAATTTTACAAAGCTGAAGAAATTGGAGAAAAGCAACAATGCCGTGTGCCAGATATGTTCATACACACATGCTCATCTCATTCAATTGCCCCAATAACCCTGAGGATCATCATTACCTGAATTTCACAGGTGGGGCACCTACCAAAACATACCCAGAACAGGTGATTGCCTGAGATAGTGTCATTGAACCGAGGTCTTCGTGACTCAAGTCTACCATATCAGGAAGTGGCGTGAGCTGATGGGATTAAACAACAAATTCAGGATAAACAAAAGACAGTACATCCACACAGTGGGATACCATCTGTTGTTGTTCAGTCTATCAGTGGTGTCTGACTCTTTGTGACCCCAAGGACTGCAGCACGCCAGGCTTTCCTGTCCTTCACTATCTTCTGGAATTTTCTCAGACTCATGTTCATTGAATCAACAATGCCATCCAACCATCTCATCCTCTGTTAATCCCTTCTCCTTTTGCCTTCAGTCTTTTCAGCATCAGGGTCTTTTCCAGTGAGTCAGCTCTTCGAATCAGGTAGCCAAAGTATTGGAGCTTCAGCTTCAGCATCAGTCCTTCCAATGAATATTCAGGACTGATTTCCTTTAGGATGGACTGGTTGGATCTCCTTGAAGTCCAGGGACTCTCAAGAGTCTTCTCCAGCACCACAGTTTGAAAACATTAATTCTTTGGCGCTCACCCTTCTTTATGGTACAATTTTCACCATAGTCATCCGTACATGACTACTGGAAAGACCATAGGCTTGACTATACAGGATACCATTAGCTATAGAAAAGAATGAAGTACTGACACATGCTACAAAACGGATGAACCTTGACAATGTCACACTAAATTGATGAAGCTAGTTACAAAGAGCCACATACCGTATGATCTTATTTATTCGAAATAAAAAGAGAATAGGCAAATCTATGGAGATAGAAAGATTAGTAGTAATCAGGAGGGGGTGGGGTGAAGAAATAAAGAATTTCTGCTGAATGTTTATGGGGCTTCTGCTTGGGGTAATGATGAAGACGTTATGGAGCTAGATAGCAGTGATGTTTACATAACATTGTGAATGTACTTAATATCTGACATTTTATACTTTAAAATGATTAAATAGCAAATGTCATATGTATTTATTTTACCACAACCAAAAAACATACAAAAATGAAATCCACTTTTACAAAGATGGCCTGGCAATGGGTCTTGCCCCACTCTCAGGGAGAGAAGCAGTTGCAGACATTCACAGAAGCTCCTCAGTGCTCTGGCCTTCTATGGCTGAAAAATGAAAGTGTTAGCCACTCAATCATGTTCCACTCTTTCTGACCACACAGACTGTAGCCTGCCGGGATCCTCTGTCCATGGAATTCTCCAGGCAAGAATACTGGAGTGGGTTGCCATTCCCTTCTCCAGGGGATCTTCCTGACCCAGGGATTGGACCTGGATCTCCTGCATTGTAGGCAGATTCTTTACAGTCTGAGTCACCAGGGAAGCCCCTCTATACAGCTGATGGTGATGTTGATGCTAAGTTGCTTCAGTTGTGCCTGACTCTGTGTGACCCCATGCACTGTAGCCCACCGGGCTCCTCTGTCCCTGGGATTCCCCAAGTGAGAACACTGGAGTGGGTTGACGTGCCCTCCTGCAGGGTATCTTCCAGACCCAGGGATCGAACCCAGGTCTCTCACATTTCAGGCAGATTTTTTTTACTATCTGAGCCACTAGGAAGCTAGCCCTGCTCAAAATTCTACTGAAGAATCACCCAAACCCAATGAATGGGCAGTGGTAAAGGGTGTCTATCCCTTAAAACTTAACCACCATTCACACACACAGTTAGTCCTAACCTACTTGAAAACAGCCAAACACATACATATGAATACAGGAAAAAGATGCATATATACATATGAATGAATGGGAACATATACATACAAATGGGGTATAGAGGAAAACCTTCTTCATTTACACTGATTACCATGATAGGAGCAGCTACAAGTTGAATGGCCTCTGTGTGCTCAGCAGGAAGCCTGATGCTTTTGATGACAAATACATTTTATAACAATTCCACAAAGGTGGTTTTGCCATTCCCATTTTACAGACTGGGAAACTGATTTCTCAGAGGGTAAGTGGTTTGCCTGGGACTACACAGTTGCTATGTAGTTACAGCAAGAATTCAAACCCTTTACTCAAAGTCTATGCATACTTAGGAGAAGAACTGTCTGAAATGGGGAAAATCCTGAATTACAGGATATGAATAAATTACTGTGGGGTTTTTTCCCCCAAATACATTGATGAAAACTGGCATATGGAAAATTTCCTGATTTTCCTAGGTGTTAAGCATTACACAGAAAATTGCATGCTAAGGTTTTGTTTGGAATTTGAGCATCTGAGTTCTGCTTTGTGGCATACATGTACACTACTAGAAAGGAAAATATGTACAAAGAAAAAGCCACTTGAGTCTTGAGCCCAGCACGGAAGGGTGGGTCTTAGTGATCTGTTCTCTCACTCTCAGTCCCCACACCCCCGTCAGCCCTTCTGCTGGGGCTGAGGGACTTTGCACTGGACCCACTCACCATCCCTGGCTGACCGTTTGCCCCGCACCACCTGGGCATTTGGCCTGGCTTAGCCCTGCACACAGGCACCATCATCCTATGAGTGTTTGGGATCCCTCTGTACCATTTTCCACAGGGCACTAATCGTGGGCATTTGAAGATGAAGTTTTTCAGATGGTCCGATTTGGATGGACGCATCCAAGCCTAGGACTTCCCTGGTGGCTTAATGGTAAAGAATCTGCCTGCGATGCAGCAGCCTGCATGCGTGCGTGCTATGGCACTTTAGTTGTGTCTCCCTCTTTGCGACCCTATGGACTGACGCCTGCCAGACTCCTCTGTCTATGAGATTCTCCAGGCAAGAGTACCGGAGTGGCTTTCCATGCCCTCCTCCAGGGGATCTTCGGGACCCAGAGATGGAACCCATGTCTCCTATGGCTCCTGCATTGCAGGCGGATTCTTTACCACTGAGCCACTGGGGAAGCCCACAGTGCAGGAGACCGGGATTTAATCCCTGGATTGGGAAGTTCCCCTGGAGAAGGGAATGGCTACTCACTCGAGTATTCTTGCCTGGGAAAGCCCACGGACAGAAGAGTTTGGCGGGCTACTGTCCATGGGGTTGCAAAAGAGTTGGGCACAACTGAGCAACTAAACACCAATAGCAACAGCAAAGTCTTGGGAGCAGCAGTGGTTTTGTTGGGGCCAGTGTGAGGAAAGCAGGAGAGACTCCATCTTGAAGCCTGTCATCCATTTTAAAGACAGGATGTGAACTGGGCCTGAACCCCGCCCAAGAGTGTGGAAACCGTTGCTAGTGAAAACCAGGTCTCCTGGAGACTTCCCTCCCTACGGATGGCAAACGGAGACAGTTGTTGAGGTCAGGCTGCCCCTGTTAGATTAACCATGGAGACATGCCCCCTTGGTGTATAATCATTGTTTCCCCCATTTAACCTCAATTGTTTGTTCTCCTAGCATCTACTTGTTGTGAAACTCAATCACATACAACAAAGAGGTTGCTCACATGTCATCAGTCACGTAGCGGGGGGTATAAAACTGGGCCTCTCAGAAACACCAGGGTCTGTGTTGGGAACTGAGTCCCCTTGGGCCCTCTGGCATGATAAACTGTACTCTGCTGTCTTGGGGTACCCTCTGAGGTGTGTTTTGCGATTCCAGGTTCCACAGCAGTCTCTGTCAGCTGGACCACTCAGTGGTCCCCTGTAAAGTCTGCTGATGGAGAGCCCTCGAGGAACAAGGACCCACTTGAAAGACGGCTCCTCAGCTGAGGTGCCAAGTTGACCATCCAATCGGTGGGGAGTAAAGGAGAGATTGGCTTTATGCCTAAGTGCCTCCCCAGTGCCAAGTCTAATACCTCAGGGCCCTTTCCATAAGCTCCTCGAGCCCCCACCCCTCCAGTCCTCTGAGAGGGCAGAGAACACTAAGCTTAGTACTGACTGCACCCAGCTTCTATTCTTCATGAGGCAGAGTGCCCAGTAGCCTTGTCATCTTCCATGTTGATTCTCAAGATCTTACACTAGAAGTTTAGGTGGGGTTATTTTTCCTCTGTGACTCCCATCTTAAGCACCGTAATTCTTAAAGCAATGCGCATGTCCCTCGCTCAGTGGTTTGTAAAGAGGGCTGAGGTTGATTCATTTAGGTATGAGAGAAAATATTAAAACTTCAGTATATTGTTTCAAAATAAATTTTAAAATATACTGTATTAGCTCTGAACATATATGGATCAGTCATACTACATGTGCATATTTTATAAATAAAGACATATATATTTGTTCAACTAATAGGAGAGTGCAATGAAAGAAATTCATAAACTATTCTAGGTGATTCCTAAGGGTCAATATATATATATATATATATATATATATATATATATAAAGTGAGGAAAAGAAATGAAAAATAAAAGATAAATATTTCAAGATACCGTCTGTTTTCATGTGTTTTCACACATATGGCTGATAAAGACTAAACATTCTCGTATAGCGGAAATAAAATATATAATTCCTGACACAGTCTGGGCAGATTTTAATCCACCTTAAAAGGTGCTCGGTGCCCAGTAATACCCATGAGTCCTGCAACCTGTAAGCAGAGAGCAGTTCAGGAGTAAAGCAGGAATTGTTGCAAGATACCTGATAGGCAAGGGTTTTCTTCATTTTTTCCTAGCCCATCTTCTTAGATTCTGTGGCTCTGTGAAGGATCTCACTTTAACATGAAGCCAATCTCAGGATTTATGGGTGTGTACAAACCTATGTACAGCATCCGTAGGAGAGGAAGATTAAATTGTTAATCCCACTAGGGGACTGTAAGTAGAGAAATATGGGAGACCCCTGTAAGTTAATGATTACTCGAGAAAGCAGGTTTGCTTAACCACAAAATCGAGCAGGCTTGCTTAGCAACAAAAGCAGGCAACAAAGGCACGCGACAAGCCCCTAAACGATAAGACAGCGGTGGCACAAGACCCACATCCTGCCCGGTGAGCTCAGTGAGCTAGCAACCCCCGTTAATAACCCCCAAAGCATGTCCTTTGGCTCCTACGACATGTTCTTTGCCCCCCAAACAATAAAAGAATAGTAGAAAATAAGGCCTATCACCTGCCCGATGGTGTCATCTGCACTTGATGACACCACGTAATGACCTGCAAAACAGGCTCTGTGCACACAAAAAATTATTATGGGAAAGTAACTTCAATATGGAGGACTCTCATTGCACCGAAACCTGAAAATATTTTTTCCAAAGTGCTATGACGGTCCTGGACTGATCAAATAGGGGGGGACAAATAAACTTCCCTGCCCTACCTGGGGGAGGAGTTGATGAGGTAAACATGGCATCTACACAAGAAAGACAAAGAAGGGCTTCTGCCCCTCCCCATGTTTCCTTTGATTACAAAACTGTAGCCCAGTAAGTTCTCCAGGCGTGGCATTCCTTGTCACAAGCTTCCTATTCTAATAAATCACTTCTTATCTACCACTTTGCTCTCGATGAATTCTTCTCTGCAATGAGACATAAAGGACTATGTTACCGGAGCTCTTTGGAGCCCCCTTGAAATGACACCAATCAGTTTCACTTACAGGAGACACGCTTCTGACCCATGGACAAATACACACACACATGCCTGGCTCTGCTGGTCCCCGATGCCCCAGCAGTTGCAGAGCAAGGATCCATGTGAACTCTGACCTTGGCCACGGGTGTGAGCTGCTCACGGGCTGTCTCCTTCCCTCAGCCTCCGTGCTCACTGAGATCACATTAAGACCTGGAAGCCTCTCGTCGGGGAGAGAGGAATACAATTTTCTCATTGTACAATCCATTTCATTCCCAGCTGTGGGATTAAATTTATTCCTTTCTGAAGTGTTGTCTGTGTGTATAAATCATTTAAGCTTATATGTTTTCGTTGCTGTGGCAACAGTGTGGCTAATTGAATTCCAAAGTGTCTTTCTCGATTTCATACCCATGATAAAGAGCCAGAGCACTTATTGGTGGGAGTCAGAACAGAGGCAGAAGAGGTGGCGGGAGCAAAATGAAAATGACACAGTCACCAACTGTCTCCTGAGTCCCAGAACAATGCCACTCTGATGTGCCAAGCAAAGGTACAGGAGACCTCCTCTGAAGGGAACGGTTAATGAATGGTTACCAGGGCTTCTCTGCAGAAGCCCCTGCATCTTCTGACCCTGAAGATGTGCCAAGGGCAAGGATTGAATCTTTTCATATTGAAGTTTACTAGCAGTTAATAAACACTTACTTTTCCCATAAAAGTTTCTTGATGGATGGTTGGATGGATAGATGAATAGATGGATGGATCCATGGATGATGGATGGGTGGATGGGAGGGTGAGAGGCTGGATGGATGGATGGATAGATAATTGGATAGATAATTGGATGGATGGATGGATGGATGGATGATAAATGGTTGAATGGGTAGAGGGATGGATTGGAAAAGAATTACCAGAGGCAATCTGAAATGAAACTGGCATCATTTAAGGGATGATTTGGACTTCCCTGGTGGCTCAGATGGTAAAGAATCTGCCTGAAATGCTGGAGATGCAGGTTCAAATGCTGGATTGGGAAGATGCCCTGGAAAAGGAAATGGCAACCCACTCCAGTATTCTTGCCTGGGAAATTCCATGGAGAGAGGATCCTGGTGGGTTACAGTCCATGGAGTCTTAAAGAGTCAGACATGACAAGTGACTAACACTATGAAGTCTTCCCTGGTGGCTCAGTTGGTAAAGTGTCTGTCTGCAATGCTGGAGACCCGGGTTCAGTCCCTGGGTCAGGAAGCAACCTACTCCAAGATTCTTGCCTGGAGAATCCCATGGACAGAGGAGCCTGGTGGGCTACAGTCCACGGGGTCACAATGAGTCAAACAGGATTGAGTGACTAACACTTTCACTTTCTTCAGATGCAGTTTAACAGATGTACTGTGTGGGCATACATCTGCTACAAATTTGAAGCCACCTTTATAAAAGCAAGTGTGATGTGTTCCTTTTATAGATGAGGAAACTTCAGACTTAAGTTTAAGAAACTTGTCTAGAGATCCTTTCATTAAGTGACAGATGTAAAATATACCCAGACCTCTAAAACTCCAAAATCCTTACATATTTTACACTTTCAACTATATTCTACTAGCTCCCCCAGTCAGAATAAATGAGTCAGAGCCTTGGTACCTCTCCCCCTCAAAAGAAGCCCCACTGTTTCTTCTCCTTTTATCTCCCTTTCTCTCACATTCTTTCACTTTTTTCCTTCCTTCCTTTGCTCCTTCCTTTCTTTTTCTTTTCTTCCTCCGTTCTTCCCTCCATCTTTCTCTGCCTTGATTCTATACTTTCTTGAACAATTTTATTTTTGTCAATATAACATGTAAGTGTAAAATTTTAAACAATATAGAAAAAATTAAAGGATGAAAAAATTCAGCAAATATCTCACCACCTAGAAAGAATACTCCAAATAGATGAACATTATTGCAAGCCTTTATCTATACATGTTCAATAAGGAAAGAAGACTTTCAACATACTCTAGTATACTTTCTGTGCTGTGTGGAGCTTAGTCACTTAGTCGTGTCTGACTCTGCAACTCCATGGACTGGGGCCCGCCAGGCTCCTCTGTCCATGGGGATTCTCCAGGCAAGAATACTGGAGTGGGTTGCCATGCCCTCCTCCAGGGGATCTTTCCAACCCAGGGACTGAACCCAGGTCTTCCGAATTGCAGGTGGATTCTTTACTGTCTGAGTCACCAGAGAAGCCCCAGAATACTGGAGTGCGTAGCCTATCCCTTCTCCAGGGGAACTTGCCGACCCAGGAATTGAACTGGGGTCTCCTGCATTGCAGGCAGTTTTTTTACCAGCTGAGCTACCAGGAAAGCCCAGATAATTTCTCTCTCAGGTAAAATTATAGAACTGAGTAATCAACTTTCCTCATTAGTGGTTACTCATCATGAGAAACAGTAATTACTAAAAACTTAATCTATGGTTGATACACAAACATAAAAAAATATTAAAATATTGGAGTCATTTTTAAATTACTTGTTTTGCTTTTTATCATATTGATTAATACCCACTAGGAGAAATGGAGGAATACTTACATTGGTTTCCACCAGCTTTTGTTAATTTACATTATGTTTTATAATTTATATTATTTTTTATATTACCTTATGTTTTGTTAATTTAAATTATATTTTATATTGTTAGTTACACTACGTTGTATATTGTTAATTAGATTCTATAATTATATATATATACACACACACATTTGAAACATACTGCAATATTTGTAATATATAAATGTATTGCATTTTTGCTAGGTCTTTCTCAATCTGGGCAACTATGCTCAGACCCTCTATTTCTTCTGATATAGAGTGGGTGAATTCTCTTGGGCACTCCTCCCACTTGAACTGAAACCTTTATCTACCATCAGATAGTTGTGTGTCATCAGTTTTTCTGTAGTTGGAGAAAATCCGGGAGGAAAGAACGACTGCCCAGCAGGGACCGAAGTTGTGAAGGACTCAGCAAATGTACTTTGACAGAATATCTGACCGATATCTCAGACATGGCTGGACACCCTGGTGATGCTGGATCTCTCCCCAGACAGAGTGGAGCTCTAAGCCTTGGGGAGCTCTGATCAACTTTCCTGCCTCTGATGATAATGTTTACAAGCAAGTGGGGCTTCTACACCCAAGGGTTTGCCCTTGACTTCCCTATACTCACTCAGCCACTTATCTACAAATATCAGCATCTTTTTTCAACTCACATTCTTTCTCTAGCATCACTGCCTGGGGTTAAGGGAGGAAGAGGAACCACACAGAGCCCACCGGAGTGTTTATTGCTAGAGCCACCACTTTTTGGAATTTATGGCATAAGGTTATACCCCAATCCCTACTTGCTTCCTATCTAGTAAATTGTTTTCAGGTTCTTTCTCTGACCCTTTTTAATGATTGGGAGGGAGAGGTTCTGTTCCTGTGCTTAACTCCTCCGTCTTTCCGCTGTCTCTTCTCTTAGTTTATGATTCCTTTAAGCTGCATGATGACGCTGAGTTTAAGGTCAGCAGACATTGGCATGAAACAGAGCTCCATCCTTTAAGACAGTAGTTCTCAACCAGAGTCAAATTTGCCCCCACAGAGGACATTTGACAATGTCTGTGAATTTTGATTATCATGACTGGGGACATCTAGGTCAAAAATGCTACTGAACAAGCTTCAGTGGCATTATCTGGCTCCAGCTCACATGCTCATGGGGAAGCCACCCACAACAAAGAGTTATCTGGCCCAAACTGTCAACAGTACAAAGGTTGAGAAACCCTGCTTTAGTAGCTGAGTACATTGGAACAATTTTCTTAACCCCCTTGAACTTGATTAACTTGTTTTTAAAATGAACATAATAACACCTGTCCAAGACTGTCATTATGTGGCATATTTTAATGATCATGATAATAATATAATAATACTTTTCATTATTATCATCAGCATTAGTAGTAGTAGTAAAATTGCCATTTTTTGAACAGCTGTATAAATGCAAGCAATTGCTTCACCTGTTCTGACCTTTAATTATTGTAGACAGAGTTGAATTCACTTTGGGGGTGGCATTGTCTTCTACTAACGCCTACTATTTCAACTTTTTTTTGTTTGGTTTTTGTTTTAACTTGTACTATTTATCTTGTTTTTTTTTTCTTTCTTTCTTTCTTTCTTTTTAAAGACTCCTTGGTCCTTTATGGGAAAACAGCTTCCTCTTGCTTTTTCTTTTTTAGTTTGCAAGTATGTGTTTTGCTTGCTTCTTTTTATATAAATGCCTCATATTACACACCTCCTCCATATTCATTTAGCTATATCTATAGAGCAACCTAGATAGCATATTAAAAAACAGAGACATTACTTTACTGACAAAGGTCTATGTAGTCAAAGCTATGGTTTTTCCAGTAGTCATGTATGGATGTGAGATTTGGACCATAAAGAAAGCTGAGCACCAAAGCCTTTGAACTGTGGTGTTGGAAGACTCTTGAGAGTCCCTTGAACTACAAGGAGATCAAACCAGTCAATCCTAACGGAAATTAGTCCTGAATTTTCATTAGAAGGACTGATGGTGATGCTGAAGCTGAAGCTCCAATACTTTGGCCACCTGATGCAAAGTGCTGACTCATTGGAAAAGACCCTGATGTTGGGAAAGACTGAAGGCAGGAGGAGAAAGGGACGACAGAGACTAAGATGATTAGATGGTATCACTGACTGAATGGACATGAGTTTGAGCAAGCTCTGGGAGTTGGCGATGGACAGGGAAGCCTGACATGCTGCAGTCCATGCAGTCACAAAAGTTGGACATGACTGAGTGAATGAAATGAAATGATACAGCAGTAGATGGCCAATGGAGGTTAGAGATAGAATTATTTTTAGAGATCACCTAATTCTTGTTTTTTTCAGATAGGAGAACTGAGTCTCAGCTCACAGAGACTCCAGGGTCTGGTTAAAAGTGTCAGACAAGGACAGCTTTCAACTTCATGGCCAGGGAATTGACTTAGGCACTGCATCAGAGGAGCCCTAGTAGTAATTCGGATTTTGATGCTGTGAAATGAAAGTCAGAATGTTTTGGTGGCACTAGTAGTAAAGACCACTCCAGTCCTCTTGCCTGGCAAATCCCATGGACGGAGGAGCCTGGTGGGCTGCAGTCCATGGGGTCGCTAAGAGTCGGACATGACTGAACGACTTCACTTTCACTTTTCACTTTCATGCATTGGAGAAGGAAATGGCAACCCACTCCAGTGTTTTTGCCTGGAGAATCCCAGGGACGGGGGAGCCTGGTGAGCTGCCATCTATGGGGTCACACAGAGTTGGACACCACTGAAGCAACTTAGCAGCAGCAGCAGTAGTAAAGAACTCACCTGCCAATGCAAGTAGACCTAAAAGACATGGGTTCAACCCCTGGAGGAGGGCATGGCAACCCACTCCAGTATTCTTGCCTGAGGAATCCCATGGACAGAGGAGCCTGGTAGGGTCAGTCAGACATGACTGAAGCGACTTAGCATGCATGCACACATATTGGTAGAAAGTAGCCATGGTTTATATATGCTCAATGTTGATTTTCTGTTGTCCATTTAGGTTAATAATACAGAATATCATTTTTCCATGCTCCTAAGACCAGTAAAGTATTAATAGATGGTGTAAGATACCTGCCCAGGAATAAGATGATCTAACCTTGAGGCAGCCACATTTTCCAGATTTTTATTCCTTCTTCTCAAGGTCTTGAAGCAATATAGCCTTGGCTCAGGGCTTAGAAAGATTTTCTACTCCGGCCCCCAAAGATTACACATGGAATGGGAGTGATGGTTGTGGCCTTGGACTCCTTGGTTCTGCAAGTCCATCTAATCAGCTCAGAACTGCCAGCCCAGAGGAGCTTTTGGAGAAAACTGCAGCGTATACTCAATCATGTGCAGGTGTATTTGTGTCTACAAGTCCTTGTGAGTTTATAAAGGTAGCAGAACATTGTAGAACTAATGACCTTCAGAGTTAGATAAACCTATGTTCAAACTCTCCTCTGTCATTTACCAGCTGGGTGACATTAGACAAGGCAATTAACCTCTCTGAGATTCAGTTTTCTCATTTGGAAAGTGGGAGAATAATAAGGTCCACCTAAGCAATCAACTTATGTATTGCTTATATATTGTCATGTATGGATGTGAAAGTTGACTGTGAAGAAAGCTGAGCACCGAAGAATTGATGCTTTTGAACTGTGGTGTTGGAGAAGACTCTTGAGAGTCCCTTGGACTGCAAGGAGATCCAACCAGTCCATTCTGAAGGAGATCAGCCCTGGGTGTTCTTTGGAAGGAATGATGCTAAAGCTGAAACTCCAGTACTTTGGCCACCTCATGCAAAGAGTTGACTCATTGGAAAAGACTCTGATGCTGGAAGGGATTGGGGGCAGGAGGAGAAGGGGACGACAGAGGATGAGATGGCTGGATGGCATCACCAACTCAATGGACAAGTGTTTGAGTGAACTCTGGGAGTTGGTGATGGACAGGGAGGCCTGGCGTGCTGCAATTCATGGGGTCGCAAAGAGTCGGACACGACTGAGTGACTGAACTGAACTGAAGCAATCAACAGGACTTCCCTGGTGGCTCAGATGATAAAGCGTCTGCCTACAATGCGGGAGACCTGGGTTCAATCCCTGGGTCAGGAAGATCCTCTGGAGAAGGAAATGGCAACCCATTCCAGTACCCTTGCCTGGAAAATCCCATGGACGGAGGAGTGTGGTAGACTATAGTCCATGGGGTCACAAAGAGTCAGACACAACTGACTACAGTCCATGGGGTCACAAAGAGTCAGACACAACTGAGCGACTTTCACTTTCACTTTCAAGCAATCAACAGATGAACCTTAAGTGATAGCTTCTTCCTTTCCCTTGTCCTTTTCTATCACTCAGTTTTTGACAATAAGACCAATTTTTACTTTTATGAAATATATTCTAGTTTTGAAGCTCTGGGAGTCATTGTGATTCCTGGATCCATCAGTGACTCCAGTGACCTCCTCATTGTGTGACAGTCAGACACAAATAGCCATGACCATGCTGGGGAAGCTGAGGAGAGGGACTGAATTTGGGCAATGGTTGGAAAAATGTCTTAACTCCTGGGGTTTTCTTTTATTGTTTGATTTAACAAATCTCAAGAGGGTTTGGCCTTGGGAGGCACAAATCAATAATGTAATTCAATACTGTCAGGGCTTTCCTGTCCACCTCAGTAGAGAGAAAACCCCCCAAAGTGCATCTAACAGAAGTCAGGAAGGCATTTAGGTCTTAGAGGAGGGGGAGATGGAGACCACTCTCAGGAAGATGAGGAAGTTGATGGTGATGATGGTGATGGTTTTGGTAGTGATGGTGGGCATGGCGATGATAATAAAAATGATGGTGGTGATGATGGTGATGGTGGTGATGACAATGGTGATGATGATGATGAGGGTGGTGTTCACGCTGATGATAATGATGGTGCGGATGACAATGGTGATAATAACGATGATGATGGTGACAGTTATAGTGGTGAGACGATGGTATTAATTATAGTGATGGTGACAGTGATGGTGGCGATGACAATGGTGATACTAATGATAATGGTGATGTGATGATTATGATAATGATTCTACCATTTATTTAAGGCTTATTAAGTGCTATACCAAGCACCAGACACTTCATTCATGTCCTCATATGACTCCATACTATAAGAGCAGAGCTTAGTATGACCATGTGTCTTTTACATATGAGAAAACTGAGATCCAAAAATGTTAAATCACTTGACCAAGGTCCCCAGTTTATTAATGGATGAAAAAGGCCTTGGGATAATGAGAGGTATTTTTCCTTCCTCGTTGTTTGGGGAACAAACCTCACAGGTAGTACCAAACTGAAACAAAATTTACTGAGCAGTTAGTCAGATAGAAGTTTGAATTTTGTCCTTGCCTAATATTGGATCATGTCATTTGACAAGGAAATTAATCTTTCTGAGACTCAGCCTCTCCAAGCCTCAGTTTCCTTAACTATAAATATGAAAATAAAAGTATATAACACACAAGGGATAGTTATGATGGCTCAGTGAAGCTTTATCAAGATGTCTATCTGGTGATACATTCTATGGGCTTAATGAAAGTTACTTCCTTCTTAGGGACCAAGAGGCCAGAGCATGGAGATCTCAGCATGAAGCCCATATCAGCTCTGCTCCAGCTGGACTATAGGAGTTGGGCAGACAGGGCTGATTGAGAGTAAAACTGAGGGAAGTTTCATCAGTGAGCATAACACTGGGGGTGGGGGGTGGGGGATAGGGAGGGAAATGTAATAAGGACTTCCCTGGTGGTCCAGTAGTTAAGACTCTGAGCTTCCACTGCAGAAGGTATGAGTGAAGTCCCTGGTGGGGGAACTAAGATCTCACAAGCCACAAGGCCAAAAAGTGAGGGTGTTAGTTGCTCAGTCCCTCGTGTCTGACTCCTTGAGATCCCAAGGACTATAGCCCACTAGGGTCCTCTGTCCATGGCATTCTCCAGGCAAGAATACTGGAGTGAGTAGCCATTCCCTTCTAAAGGGGACTTTCCTGACCCAGGAATCGAACACACATCTCCTGCATGGCAGGCAGATATTTTACCATCTGAGCAGCTAGGGAAGCCCAAAAGTAAAATAAATAAATAAATAGGGCCAAAATGTTAAAAAAACATTATAGAAACTGGTCTCATTTCTCTGGAAAAATTATATAAAATCCTTATGCAAGAGAATAATCTCTTTTTCTTTTAATACAACTGGTCTCAAGGAAATTTTCTGGTCCATTCTTTCTGGATGGAAAACTCTACATTTATAGAAGGAGAATAAACACTATCATAACTCTCTATGGGTCTTTCACCCAACCTTTGACCTCTCCTAATTCAGTACGGGAATCTTCTTGGATTTCTCAGAATGCTTTCTCACCCCTACTCTTGATTACACTTGAGTGATGGGAACTTAACCATGGGAAGAACATCAACTCAAAATGAGTGAGTACAACTCTCTTCTCTTTGCATGAACTGAAGCCCCATCCAAAGGCTGGAGATTAGCAGTCATTTTGTTCTACTTGTAAACTAGAAAAGAGGGATAAGGAAAAGACACAATAGCCATAATCCAGGCAAGATCTGTATTATCCTACCCCATCAGATCTCTTTCAAGTGGTCAAACACCACTTTGACTCTGAGTTGCTCTTTGTCATTTATTTCCACTGGTTTTGAATCACAAGAGACATCTGTGGTGGACATCCGTCATGACCATATCTCTGACACATACACAGGTATCATTCACCAGGCACAAGAGGTAATAATGACATCCTCTCACACTGGGGTGTCAGGCTCCTAGCCTCACCCTGATAGACAGAACCAAGGGCTAAGAGCACAGCTCATCCCCTAAAAGGACAGAGTCTCTGATGAGTACATCATCAATAAATATCGGAGCAGATGCCATGAAATTCCAATCAGAAGAATTTATAATATGAAGTCAGATATTATATACTGAGAAATAAATAAACAGAAATTGTCAGTCAAACTCCTGGCAGCTGGGGCCGGCATCAGAGGCAGTAAATGAACTAACTCCATAAATCATATTTATGATCAGCCCCATGGTGCATAACTCTGCCGGTGGGGCTTTCCATTACGTAGCAGGAGCCAGTGGCTTGTTGTGTCTCATAGAAACAGAAATGAACAGAGGCAGTTCATCCCTGGAGCAGTGACCCAAGGGTGTCAGACTGTGATTGAAACATCACCCTACTCTCTCTAGGTCAATGTCTGTGTAAGGGTTTGGGAGGCAATTCTGGCTTACCACCTGGAGTAATATCTAGGAGCAGGTCAAGGCATCCACAGAATTCTGGCTAGGTGGATCTCAAAGCCCTTAACCTTTCCATACACAACACAAGGACAAAAATGAGTGAGAAGTTGGCTCTCTTTCAAGAGAAGCCAGAGGAGTCTCTTTATCAAAATCCCTTCTCTTAGTCATCATCCAAGTCATAACTGAAATCCTGTCCTCTGTTGCACTTTCTCTGAACCTCTTAGCCTGGAGTTTGGCAACCCAGATGATCTTCTGTTCAATGAGAGATCCAGAGTATGGGACAAAGAGGAGCATGGTCTAGGGGGAGAGAGGATTTTAATCTACTTCACATCTTCAGTCTTTGGTGTATTACAGTACCTCTAATATAAGACTTGGAGAAGGGAATAGCAACCCACTCCAGTATTCTTGCCTGAGAAATCCCAAGGACAGAGGAGTCTGGTGGGCTACAGTCCACAGGGTTGCAGAGTCAGACATGACTTAATGACTAAACAACAATATAAGATTGCTCTCAAATTTGTTACATCAATAAATGAATTAAAAAAGAACCATCCTGAAAGAGATATCCTCTCATTTTCCCCATGGTTCCTGTTTGTTTGTTTGCTTTTTGGCTTACCACCCTCCATTGTGGTCTCAGACAGATGATTCAATCCCTGAGATGGAAAAGACAGGAAGGTGATTAAGACCATGCGTATGAAACCCAACTACTAGTTTCAAACTTTCAAACCCTACTTCTGCCTCAAGTAACTGAGCAGCCTTGGAAAAGTTACCTAAACTGCTGAAGCTTGATCAGTACATCTATACAATGGAAATATGAATATTTGTTGTTTTTCAGTCACTCAGTCATGTCTGACTCTTTGTGACCGCATGGACTGCAGCACGCCAGGCTTCCCTGTCCTTCACCATCTCTCAGAGCTTGCTTAAACTCATGTTCATTGAGTCGGCAATGCCAACCATCTCATCCTCTCTCCTCCTCTTCTTCTCTTGCCTTCAATATTTCCCAGCATCAGGGTCTTTTCTAATGAGAATATGAATATATGACCCCATTGAAAGAATTAACTCATGCAGAGTGTTTGCAGACAGCTTTCTGGGCAAATAGTGGCATGTGGCTTAAATATGAATGCCTGTGACCATGCCTGACAACTTCTCTCTTCCATGACCTTTCTCCTTTAGAGCTGAGCATTTGCCTGCTAAAGTGACTTGAACTACTACTTGAGAAGCTCTTCAAAACTCTGAGGATAGGGTGTCCCTGGTGGTGCAGTGGTTAAGAATCCTTCTGCAAATGCAGGGGACATGAGTTTGATCCCTGGTCTAGGGGGATCCTAGATGCAGTGGGGCGACTAAGCCCGTGTGCCACAACTGCTATTACTGTGTTCTAGAGCCCATGCTTGGCATTAAGAGAAACCACTGCAATGGGAAGCCAAGTCCCTGTACTAGAGAAAGCCCTTGTGCAGCAATGAAGGCTCAGCATGGCCAAAAGTAATTTTAAAAAAATAAATAAATGCATACATAAATAAATATTATTTTAAAAGTCTGAGGATAAAGGACTGACTAAGACACTAATAGAGACTGGCTGATTTCCTGCAAGTACTGTGCTTCCCTCTAAGATCTGGGTCCCTGGCCATGATCTGTAGTCAGGAGATGTCCTTATTCATGGACTCTCCCATGCTTACCATTCAGATTTCCCTAATAAGACCCAGACTCCCAGAGAACCTTCCACAGAAGCTGCCCTTCCCTACTTAACTGATTTAAAGTCATTCCCTGGTCCTTGCAGCTCATCAGCAAGTAGCAAGCAGAGCAGTAATTAGACCCTCTGCTGAGCCCTACACTGGCGATTTGAATAATTGAGAACACTGCAAACCTTGGTAATGGGGAGAAAAGAGAGGCTAAAATAGAACATTTCCCTAGTTAATAGCTAAGTAACCTTGAGCATCCCAACAGGATCAAGGAATGGGGCATGGCTGAGGGCAAGGTGCCCCCTCAATGCCCTGAAACACTAGAGGACTGGATTCTGAGAAGCTCAAATAGAATTCCCGGGAGTTCCCTCCTATATATGTCCACAATGCATGCCAAAACATTACCACCTCCCCTAGGACATCGGGCCTGTTAAATTGTGTCTCTACCTAGTGTTTCATGCCTACCTTTCTGGCATGTCTACGACCAATGCAATGATAGGTGGCCTCCAGGTTCAGTTTCAAGGATGGCCAGCTGCTATTTCTGAAGTTTCCCTGTTAAACAATTGCTTCTTTGCCCCACTGAGGTAATGATTTTTTCAGAAGCATGTTCTCTTTATAAGACAATAGTATTAGCCATGCCCTCAGGCATTGGAAGATGCTATCAATAGGGAGATTGACCCAGTTTTTGCTTACCTGAGAACCCTGGCTGCAGGCAAGTAGGTGAATGAGATTATTAATCAAGGACCTTCCAGACCTAGAAGTCCGTAACCTTATTCAGTCCTTAAATTGTAATTCCAAAATAAAAGTAAAATAATTTGTCATGAGGGTGTAAGGATGTTCTGAAACACAGGTGCAAAATTTCAGGGCCTACACAGCCTTCCTACACAGTAGGAAGGGGTCCCCGGCAGAAGGATGATGTTGGGTTCAAGTACGCGGGATGGAACCCGCTGTCTCTCACCGCACTTCCACCATTTGCTATCACTAGACTAGACAACAAAGGGGCCAAGCCACCAGGCCTGGGCTTCTGAGGGCATTTAAAAATCCTGCTTTGAGAAGCATTACTTTTGCCTTCAGGCAGCCCAGGGAGACACGGATACAAAGGCAGCCAGCCACATGCTGGGGAGGAGAGAGGTTTACTCAGAGTTTCCTTGTGGTTGGGTGGTTCCAAATTCTGGATCCTCAGCATTTTCACATGTGAGGTTCACGAGGCACAGTGGTAGCTCTTTGAATTCATCACCAATGGTCTGGGACTTAGAGAATGAGAAATCCAGTTCAACATAACAAACATCAGGTAAGTATATACTAAGACTTTATTTTTAGGGGCTCCAAAATCACTGCAGATGGTGACTGCAGCCATGAAATTAAAAGATGCTTACTCCTTGGAAGGAAAGTTATGACCAACCTAGATAGCATATTCAAAAGCAGAGACGTTACTTTGCCAACAAAAGTGCATCTAGTCAGGGCTATGGTTTTTCCTGTGGTCATGTATGGATGTGAGAGTTGGACTGTGAAGAAGGCTGAGCACCGAAGAACTGATGCTTTTGAAATGTGGTGTTGGAGAAGACTCTTGAGAGTCCCTTGGACTGCAAGGAGATCCAACCAGTCCATTCTGAAGGAGATCAGCCCTGGGATTTCTTTGGAAGGAATGATGCTAAAGCTGAAACTCCAGTACTTCGGCCACCTCATGTGAAGAGTTGACTCATTGGAAAAGACTCTGATGCTGGGAGGGATTGGGGGCAGGAGGAGAAGGGGACGACAGAGGATGAGATGGCTGGACGGCATCGCTGACTCGATGGACGTGAGTCTGGGTGAACGCCGGGAGTTGGTGATGGACAGGGAGGCCTGGCGTGCTGTGATCCACGGGGTCACAAAGAGTCAGACACGACTGAGCGACTGAACTGAACTGAACTGAACTGAATACATATCGGGCTTCCCTGGAGGCTCAGATGGTACAGAATCTGCCTGAAATGCAAGAGACCCAGGTTCAGTCCCTGAGTCAGGAAGATCCCCTGGAGAAGGGAATGGCTGCCCACTCCAATATTCTTACCTGGAGAATTCCATGGACAGAGGAGGCTGGCAAGCTCTAGTCTATGGGGTCACAAAGAGTCAAACATGACTGAGTGAATATACTACTCCTCCTATTACTATATATATAGGAAATATACTACTAAATATATATAGGAAAGATGGCCATTATGACCTCATTGTAGTTTCCATTTGCATTTTCCTGTATATATATATATATATATATATATATATATAACACTCATATATATAACTCCTGGTATATATATAACACTCCTGCTGCTGCTAAGACACTTCAGTTGTGTCCGACTCTGTACAACCCCATGGACAGCAGCCCACCAGGCTCTGCCATCCCTGGGATTCTCCAGGCAAGAACACTGGAGTGGGTTGCCGTTTTCTTCTCCAATGCATGAAAGCGAAAAGTGAAAGTGAAGTCGCTCAGTCATGTCCGACTCTTAGCGACCCCATGGACTGTAGCCTACCAGGCTCCTCCATCCATGGGATTTTTCAGGCAGAAGTACTGGAGTGGGTTGCCATTGCCTTCTGCTAAGTCACTTCAGTCGTGTCCGACTCTGTGCGACCCCATAGACGGCAGCCCACCAGGCTCCCCCGTCCCTGGGATTCTCCAGGCAAGAACACTGGAGTGGGTTGCCGTTTCCTTCTCCAATGCATGAAAGTGAAAGGTGAAAGTGAAGTCTCTCAGTCGTGTCTGACTCTTAGCGACCCCATGGACTGCAGCCCACCAGGCTCCCCCGTCCCTGGGATTTTCCAGGCAAGAGGACTGGAGTGGGATGCCATTGCCTTCTCCACTATATATTTATCACTGTTCAATAGCCCTTGCCTGGAAGGACTTAGTATAAGCTCCACTTACTCATTAAAAGGAGCTGATACACTAAGGACTTTTGTCCCTTGCCTACAAAAGGCCTAATTATGAACTTGCAATTTTTTCAACTCTAATAATGGTATTCTGCTTTATTCTTTAAGCTTTTGGCCACACCACATGGCATACAGGATCTCCGTTCCCCAACTAGGGAGCAAGCCCATGCCCCCTGCAGTGCAAGCTCAGAGTCTTAACCACTGGACCACTAGGAAAATTCCATGAACTTGTAATCTTATGTCAGCAGGTGGCAGGAGCCACGTAAAAAATATGATTTATTGCAAGAGACAATTGAAGAAGAAAAGTCTTTCATCCTTTAGGAATGGTAACTTTCTTCACAGGGGTAAAACTTTCAAAAAGAATATTTGGGTTTCTTCCCACTCAGAAGTATACAAATTATACATTTTTAAAAGTAGTATGAATATATATTCTAGGGGTAACAATGTGTTTGATATACCAGATGAGGAAGATACTTTTGTGGCTGTCTGAACCCAAAAGGTAGTGTTGTAACTTGATCTAAGCATCAGGCTTGGAGAAAGGAGACAAGTTAACCATGTGGGCTTCCCTGACTCAGTGGTAAAGAATTCGCATGCCAACACAGGAGACACTGGTTCCATCCCTGGGTCAGGAAGGTCCCCTGGAGTAGGAAATGGCCACCCACCTCAATATTCTTGCTTAGAGAATCCCATGGACAGAGGAGCCTAGCAGATTACAGTCCATGGGGTCACAAAGAGTTAGATGTGACTAAGCAACTGAGCGTGCGCTCACACACACGCGCACACACAAACACACACACACACGCACTGGTCTGGAAAGGGTATGACCTGGGGCTCTTGATTTTCCTGAATGAAACTCCTCTTTTAATACTGTATGATACTTCAGGGTAACAGCCAAACCCTCATACCAGTGGTTCTCAGCCAGGGCAATTTTGCTCCCCCTACTTCCCTACAGGATATCTGACTATGTTTGGAGACGTTTCTGGTAGGCACACCTGGCGGGGGTGGTCAGAGAGCAACACTGCTGCTCTAATGAAAATGCTGATAAACAGTAGACAATGCAGATGACAACCCCCACAACCAAGAAATCTCTGGCCCAAAATGTCAATAGTGATGGGAGTGGGGGGAATTCTGCCTTCTGCACCTCTGGTGCGCTCTCATGAATGACATCACAACCTCCCTGTCTCTCCCCCATAATCCAGCAATGCTTTTGAAATAAATAAATGGAAATAAGTCTTCCTCATTAAAGGAAACACATAATATATGCTGTAAAGAAAAGTATAGAGAAAGGAAGGGAAATTGAAAAGCAAATAGAGAGAGGGTGGGGAGAGGGGAAAAGGTGGAAATAGGGGGAAGGAGTTTTAATGTAAATATGCCAAAGAATCCTAAAATCTTTGGTGTAAAAAAATCCAAGGAATATATTTTCTCATGTTAGAAACTGAAATTATTGTAACTAGGAAGCTGATGTCTGTGGAATGACGCGACACCATGACATAGACCTGGACATAGTCAATCCTTTCCTTGGGCCCTGACTCAGATTATAAATATGTATATGTTCTTCTGGAAACATTCATCTCAACCCAATATCCAGGTTAAGGATCACCTGAAGCCTTGTGCAAGCCATCTCACCTTCAGCAAATCAGGGTCCCAGTTCTCAAGATGGTCCTGAATTCCACAGTCTTTGCACACAGTCGGACTTTCCCAAACTTCAACCTATCTTTAAGTTCAACACACTTCCCTACTAAATAATAAATTCAAATAAAACAAGGGCATTGATAATGTTTTATACTTTATTTGAGAAGAGACCCTACATAAACTATGTCAGGAGAATACAGATCTACACACGATTTCATCAATCAGTAAATGGAGTTGTTAACATAACACTGAAGATATGATACCATGAGGAAGACAGATGTATGACCAAGGAGTATTTACAACTCTCACATATGATATATTTATATTGGAGATGGATATATACATATATACATGTACATGTGCATATACATATATATGTCCATACATACACACACATATATACATATATATGTATAAAATGTTTTTAAGCAAAATCCAAGAAAAGAGTTTGCCTTCTTGTAGTAATTAACCATTTGAAGGTGAAGAATGGTTGGTTTCATCAGAGTCATGGTGTCACATCTCTGCCCCCACATTGAACTCCAACACAGATAGATTCCAGTGAAGACGCGTTTGCCTTGGGATGGAAGCATGAGGGTGAAGAATGGGGTGATGGATTCGGGGCCGAGAGTGATGGACATGCACAATGGGAGAAATGACCCTTGGTGATACCATTGAATCATCCTTTTGTATTAAACATAAATTATTAATACAATTTAAAAAAATAATTTTCTGTTTTCTTTTGAGGTTGGGGAGGAAGGAAGGGTGGGCTGGGGAAGAGAGAAATGGAGGGCACTTGCTTTTTCAATGCATCTTTTAATATTAACTGAGAACACATCTCCCTTACCCTGGAGCCATCTTACCAAATTAGAATGTGGGTTTTTTTGGGGGTGGGGGGTTGTTTCTTCTTTTTTTTTTTTTTTACATAAAACACGCCTTTACATAAGAATTTTACTCAGATCATGAGCCTCTTCTCCAAACACAAGTAACAATCATTGCTTTAACCAAACTGACTCGCTAAGACTTGTCAGGATGCAAATAAACTTAGTTTAGCTAAGGGATGTATTTGTTAGAAAGGAAAAGAATGGGAGAAATAGTACCTCAAGGAAATGGCACTACTTATTAGGAAAACCCAGTTTTACTAAAACCGTAGGCACCCATTTTTAAGTCAACAACTTCGGTATCTGAATAATGGGAAGCAAGAATGATGGGCAATTTCCAGTGGTCTGGGGAGAAAAAAAGAAACAAGAATCATGGAGGAATATTTCTAAGTCATACAACAGACCTGAGGAACAATCAATTGAGATGAAAATAAATGATGTCAAATCCAGTTGAGCACACCTCAACTCGGCTGTTGCCAAGGTCTCCACCAATGAGCGGTGGCTTGGCAATCCTGTATCCCTCATTAAACTTTTCCCAAGCCACACCATATTGTTTCTTTTCCTGTACTCTGTAAGATTAGCTTGGCCTCAGAACAAGTGTGTACATGGATCATATATCCACATGCCATAGACACCGTTGCTTAGCTGGTGCCACGTTCTGAGGAACCCTTCAGATGGCTAATATATTTACACATACATTGGGAAACACACACAAACACATGGGATGAGACGAGATATAATCACTTTACATATATTTAGTACAGAAAGCTTAGGGAGGGGGTGGAAATCAGTTACATGAGCACCTAAACTTCATTTGCAAAATTCCTCTCTGAGAACGTAATTTCCAACGAGTGCACTGAAGTAGGTACCAGCTGATTTTCCAGATATTGAAAGTTTGCTGCCCAACATCAGCCTAAAGATAAAGGGACATGTAATGTCCATTAGGAAACAAATCAGTGTACATCATTTACACAGCAATAAATCCTTCATTTCTCTTGAAATAAGATATGTAAAGTAGCACTTAGTTTAATACAAGTTTTGTTCTGCTTTAGACCTAGCTGTAAAAAGCCATTCATGCAAAAAATTACCTCCAGTTTTCGCTGGATATTTAAAGGACACTTCTCCTGAAAACAAGTCCCTTTGATATAGGGAAGGGGGACAAATCCCACTCTGGACAGCCAGTGTTGCTGGGAGTGGAAAATACAAGACTTTGGTGTTTGTAGGGCATATGCCTTAGTAACTCAGTAGAAACACTGAGCTTGCCTCTAGGGAGGCAGAGAGCTAGACATGCCCTTGGAAACTTTAGGAATTTTGCAGAAAAGGTAATGAGAATCTTTGTAGTATTTTATTCTCTGGCCCATTCTCTCCTGAGTCTTCCCTGGCCATCATCTCCATTGCTTCTGTACCTCTGTCTCAGATCATTTCCTACCAGTCAATCTACAACTCCTTCCTCTCTGTTCTGAGAACAAGGAATTGGTCTTATTAAACTCTGTGGAGGCTGTTGGTCATTCATGTGCATATTCTTTCTAAACAGGATTGTCCCTTTATTTCAATTGTAAAATAAACCTCCTGTATTCTAAAGGACTCCAACAAAGGATTTTTGACCCAGCTCTCCCACCCTCTTCACATAAATAATCTACAGAAACTCTTTCCATGACCTATTTTGCATGGAAGTACTGGAATGGGATGCCCTCAAGAAAACAAGGAATGTAGGGGAAGGATGGGTTTTCCTCAGACCCATTCAAAGGTTCAAAATCAACTCCATTGACTTGGCTCCTTTGAGATCTGGTTCTGGTCTAGTTCTACTACCTCATTTATCCTTAAAAAGGACCCCTTGTGGTCTTGCAGCAATAAATATTATGGATTATGCTAAGCAACACTGAAGAGAGGAGGAGAAAGTGAAGGAGAGGGTATAATGGAGAATTGAAAGACTTGGATGGGATGGTTCAGAAGCAATTGAAGTGGAATATATCTAACCTCTGTGAAATAGAAGACAGTATTAAAGTGAAATTCTCAGTGACTCTCTTGTCTTCCCAATGGAGTGTCCACCCTGACATGTGTGGAGAATGCTGACAATTAGTTAAGAGAATGCAATGTTGCCTCTAAGAGGGCAGCTATGTATGACTGTGTTATATGACAACTGTCCCACCATAAAGCAAGATGACAAAATGTGCTTCTGCTATGCATTTTCTCAGGGTAAGCCTTCCAGTCTAACCTGACAGAAGGCTTAAGGAGCCATTTGCATTTTTACTATGATTGTTTAAGGCAAAGTTAGCTGCTGAACAGCATTCAGGATTTAAAGGTGGCTGCTGGCATTCAAAGCCATGCCCCACTGGGTGTTCAGAATGCTTAACAACAGCATCACTGGGCCCTTTTCTGTCTCCAAAGCTCATAGCTTTTGCTCAACTCTTGTGACATATTGCCTCCATGTATATATGGAGTAAAACATAGACTTGCACTTTGTGGAGAAATGGGCAGACATTTTTTTCTAAGTGATTACCAGTGAGCAATCCTCCATCTGGGAGTTTGAAAGTCATTGGTGCCTTGTGAAGATTTTTTGCAGTGGGTCACCATGCCAAAAAGTGTCCTCCACTGATGCCTAAGTGTCTTTCTTTCCACTCCTTTGAGCCAAGAGATTTGGGTGTGTTAGTCCAACACCTATTATTTGTTAGCAGATTAAGAATGTGACAGGAAAAGGCTTGGAAATAAATAAAAGATGTGAGCACCTGATCTTAAGAATAAAGTCTTCCAGCTTGAGGTCCCAAAGGATAGAATTAAAAGAAAAATCCCACCCTTCTTTGACTGGCAGGTAAATCACAATAGCAGGCATTGGTTCAATTGAGGGAGGTGTTTGCTGTCCTTGGTGCTGAAAACAAATACCACCCCCCCCACCTGCCTCCCCCGCCCCACGATTATTGACAGATGGGAGAACAGAGAAATCCTGCCTAAGAAACTGAAAACTCTCACAACAGAGGCTGATCTGGGGGGAAAGTCCTCAAAACATGTTTTAATAGCCTCTTTTCTTACACTATTCCAAATGAAAACAGCCCTAAAGCAGCCCTAGTTTTCCTGTGGGAGAGTTAACACACTGTCATAATACCTCCTAATACCCATAGAGTGCTGCTAAGTCGCTTCAGTCATGTCCGATTCTGTGGGACCCCATAGACGGCAGCCCACCAGGCTCCCCCGTCCCTGGGATTCTCCAGGCAAGAACACTGGAGTGGGTTGCCATTTCCTTCTCCAATGCATGAAAGTGAAAAGTGAAAGTGAAGTCGCTCAGTCGTGTCCGACTCTTAGCGACCCCATGGACTGCACCCTACCAGGCTCCTCCATCCACGGGATTTTCCAGGCAAGAGTACTGGAGTGGGGTGCCAATAGAGTAGCTCACCCCAAACCACTCCCCATTCAGGCTCTATTGGTATATTTTCTCAGGTGAGTCAAAGTACCTTAACTCTTAGAAAAGGAACCTATCAATTGGATGAAGCATTGGGGTCTGCAGAAACTGCCTACTGACTGATTCCTTTTCCTGATACCTTTAGGCGGCTCAGCTGGTAAAACCAGCCTGCAATGTGGAAGACCTGGGTTCAATCCCTGGGTTGGGAAGAGCCCCTGGAGAAGGGAAAGGCTACCCACTCCAGTATTCTGGCCTGGAGAATCCCATGGGCTATATAGTCCATGTGGTCACAAAGAGTTGGACACGATGGAGCGACTTTCACTTTCCACTTTCTTTCACTTTAGACATAGGATATATGTGGCTTGCAAAGGACTAAATGTTTCTGAAAGAAGCATTTGGGTAAAAATTTGTCATATACTGAAACACAGGCCTCTGAATTCCTCTCCACCCCTAATTTTATTGTCACATTCTGAGAAACTGAGCAGAGCTTTTACTATGCTCAAGAGGAAGTCTAAACTCATAAACAGCTATTTCCTAATGTTCCCAGCTCCTCTGCCACCCAACACACACACACACACACTCAGAAAGTAAAACCTAGTTAAGAAAGAACATGACTATTCCCTTCACAGTACACAAATCTTTGCCAGAGAGAGCAAGACTGCTGGTTTCTCTCAAATTCAAACTGAGAATTTTCTTGTCCCAACTTGCCTTCTTTTCATTTTATTTTGACAATACCCTTGAGCTCACCCACCATGGCCCACACATATAACCAAGAAGGGTCCTTGATTCTGTTGGGTAACAAAAGATTAACATGGGTCATTTGGGGTTGCCTCCAGCTGCAATGGGCTTGGGGAAGCCTTTGCTATAGACATGAATTATAATCAATTTTTTCCAGCCTTGAAAAGGAAACAGCCCAATGGCCTCAAGAAAGACTAAATGCTCAGAGAGAGGAAAGAAAAAAACCATTAAAATAGGTTCTTGTTGTTCCTGTTAACATATTAAATCAAATTTTCCATACCCAGTGAGTTATTTCTCAAATGATATCTCTGAAATCTTTAAGTAATCAAACCTTGTCACTAGGAAGTTACACAGGGAAATGGCTTGTTCAAGGCAGGCTGTGAAGAAGGTCAACTCCATGGGATTAGCAGAATGAATTATGGAACATCACCCTGAATCAGCTTGCCTTCTCCAATTTCACATCATAATTTAAAATCCTAGTCATAACCCAATTTGGACTCTCATTTCAAAGTAAGCTGAAATGCTTTCTGTCTGCTGTACAGCTGCAGGGAAAAAGTCACAGGGACAGAGGTTCAGAACAAAGATGTTGCTTTCCTATCTAAGACAGGCAAAAATTGACCCTCAGGTAGAAAAAGAAGTGGGAAGCTGAAATGGTCTGAACTTGAGCAAAAGATTTGTGAATTTCTTAGGATTTCAGGTCCTCAGTCTTATTGTGATTTCTCTCTGGAGTGAGAAATTCTTTAAAAAGAAGAAGAGGCATGCACAGCATTTAGTCAGTTGCATTGCACCTGATCATAGCTTGGAGATCTAAAGGAAATTACATTTGAAAAATTTAACATACCAAGTAATCACCCTTACAAACAGTGGTTGGTGTTACAAACACCTGGGACCTTTTTCTTAAGGGGCTGTAAATGACATCACTGTTGTAACCTTGGTAATCTGGCTTCAGGATGTATTGTCAGGGGTTTCATTTCCAATCAGATGTGTTTCTCAGTGGGAATCCCAATCACACCTATTTGGGAGTGCTCAAGGCTGTTAGAAAGGTGGTCTGGCATTTGGTTTTCACTCCAGCAATTTTCTTTTCCATCTTAAGGTTATTTTCCTATACACAAAATGCTGGCCCCAGAATGAACACAATACTGTATCAGGATCATTATCACTTTGGGTGCTGTTCTTCAAGACTGGCTTCACTACCCAATTTACCAAGGAAAGGTACTAGAGTCATACTTTTTAAAAAAATTACATTGAAATCTACAGAACCTCACAAAAGCAATAATAGATAATACAGAGTTAAACACAGCAGGAGATGCCATTTTGCTATAAAACATTCAGGACTCCAGACCTGAAAACAAGGTCTACCATCAGAGCTTTTTCAGTGACAAAACCAAATGAGTAAAGCATCCTTTTCCTTCTTGTGTTTTTGAAAAGGCATTCTCTGGCCTTCCAAGCTTGATGATGATTCCAAGAGGAAAAATACCTATGACAAAACTCTAGAAACCAAATCACAGGAGGGATTTAAGAAAGATGCTCTTCAAAACAGCACATCTCCACTGCCCAGAGAGTGGGCTCTACTTCTTGAGGTGTTCGTGAAGCCCACAGGGTGCTTGGACAACTATGATCTCATTTGGTACAGACAGGGGGCTGTTAGCAGCTTTCTTTTGTAGATGAAGAACCAGAGGCACAGAAGGGCTAATGATTTTTCCAAGATCACTCAGCAAAAATAGGAGCTCTGACATCATCTGCCTCCTCCCTAGTCCTATGCTTGCCCCCCTACCCTACACTACTTTCAGTCTGTTTAATCATTTTATCATACACAAAATCTTAAATTGACTCCATGTTTTTCCTAAAGAAATGAACATAAAAGAATTTAGAAATCTTATTGAAAATATTAACAGGGATCAAGAAAAGAAACAATATTAAACTATCCCCAGAAGTACCAGGGGAAAAACTATATTAAGCAGATAGGAATGTGTTTAAATGTGATGAATTTGCTTTTAATAGTTAACGTGGATAGTTGATCTTAGGTCACTGTTGGTTCTCAGAGCCATTTGAGAGATAGAGTTGAAATATCTACTGATACAGCATGATTTGTGGAGTGGAGGATCTAGTCTCCCAGGTCCTGGGGTAATTTCTTCCACCTCATTGTTCCCTAAAAAGAGAACATGTTATCAGGTTCAATTCAGTTCTTAAGGTATAAACCTTTCTGGTGCCATTACAGTAAAGATCTCATTTGATTGAAAAAGACTCTTTTATCCCCTTCAAGATTTGGATGCTGCTGCAAATCTGTGTTTCCATATTATAGTCTTTCCACTAAATAAACATCTTGCTGACATGTTACATTCTTATTCTGTAGGGATATAGTACTTCCATGCTGATAGGAGCCTAAGCAGACAAAAAAGAGAAGGAAACCATGGTTTACCATTTATCAGTCTATTTAACAGCCAGAAAAATGACCAAAGAAATTTGAAGGAAAAGCTGTTTGTGGCAAGGAAAACCTCTCTAAACCAAGAGAGAAGGAACAAATAATCCTCAAAAAGACAGAACAGGGCATTATCATGGGTTTGTTGTCCCAACATCTCTTGTGCAAAAGGGACTGATGAGGTCATAATGAGGAGGTAATCATTTGGTCAAATGAGCTGGGAAGAGACTGATGGCTGAGAACACACTGGTTTCCTCTCCAGAAACCTTAGCTAAATCACAAGTGTGGTTGATGCCCAAACTCAGGAAGAGGGAGATGGGCCGGTGGGGCTTTTTCTGACTTGGCAGAGATAGAGGGATGTGATAGGGGGTAGTGGTGGATGGTACAAGTGTGAACTTTCAAAAACATACAAAGAAGAGCTGCAAGAGATGAACTGAACACAAGACTAAAGTGAGGCTGAATCTTCAGGACAGGGACATTTGCAATCTTGTTCTAGGGGAGACCTGGAGAAGATATCCTTCAGTCAAAAGTGATCTGGGCATACACACTGAGGGAACCAGAATTGAAAGAGACACGTGTACCCCAGTGTTCATCGCAGCACTGTTTATAATAGCCAGGACATGGAAGCAACCTAGATGTCCATCAGCACATGAATGGATAAGAAAGCTGTGGTACATATACACAATGGAGTATTATTCAGCCATTAAAAAGAATACATTTGAATCAGTTCTAATGAGGTGGATGAAACTGGAGCCTATTATACAGAGTGAAGTAAGCCAGAAAGAAAAACACCAATACAGTATACTAATGCATATATATGGAATTTAGAAAGATGGTAACAATAACCTTGTATACGAGACAGCAAAAGAGACACTGATGTACAAAACAGTCTTTTGGACTCTGTGGGAGAGGGAGAGGGTGGGATGATTTGGAAGAATGGCATTGAAATATGTATAATATCATATATTAAACGAGTCGCCAGTCCAGGTTCAATGCACAATACTGGATGCTTGGGGCTAGTGCACTGGGACGACCCAGTGGGATGGCATGGGAAGGGAGGAGGGAGGAGGGTTCAGGATGGGGAACACATGTATACCTGTGGCAGATTCATTTTGATATATGGCAAAACCAATACAATATTGTAAAGTTAAATAAAATAAAATTTAAATTAAAAAAAAAGAAACATAAAAAAAAAAGTGATCTGAGCAACAGACGAGTTGGAGATTGACTTATATTATCACTGCCATTCAAGAAGAGGTCTACCAGCTGCCCACTGTAGACTAAGGACACTTACACATCAGCCCAGAGAATTGAAGTAACTTGGAAACAGTCACCCAGACAAACTATACCCAGCTGACTTTTAGCCCATTGCTCTGTCCTGTCCCCTGGAACATTGAAATCTTCCAGGAGAGTCTACTGCTTCCCCTTCATGCTCCCATTCCATTTGAATGTTTGATATCTCATTGTTTCAGTCCCCAAATAGGTTCAGTAATCTGCTTGAACTAACTTACATTTATACTTATACTTAATACAATATGTACTACTCAGGCTCCAACCCAGTGCTTCTCTTCCATCCCAAAAAATTAAATAAAATCTGCATCAAGGTTCAGTTTGGTTTTATGTTTATCTGAGAAAATGAATCCAACCATTAAATATGAAGGTTCTGAACTCAAGACATAGTCTTCCTTGAAAAGGCCTTAATTTCATAGATGATCCATAGTGCAAAAAGTCAGAAAGCCAAAGATTGTGTAGATAATAAAATAAAAGGTGAGATATAAGAAGTTTAAGAAACTTCAGCCTTGGTGCACACTTATTTGCACATACATGTGCATGGATATTGTTGGGAGAAAGACAAATGGGGCACACTGCTTGTTGGACCTTTTAGGACCAATAGGAGTGTAAAGGTATTTGTGTGTGTGTGCATGTGTGCATGTGAACAAGTTTAAGTAATAAAATAGAAAGATGAATACAGTTTGCCCTATATGAGCTTGAGCACCCAGACAAAATAAAACACTGATAATTGCTTTTAAATAAAGTCATCAGGCCTGCCTCTTTATGGCTGTGACATTACTTGGCCCAGAAATCTATTTTCCCAGTCAATAAACACAATGTCCTTGACTGGTAACTTTCATTTCTCCTAAAGAATGTCTAAGGGAATACAAAAAGACTCATGCTACTCATATTAAAGATAGAAGGCAAAGTGGGAAAAACAATTTCAGGGAGAAACAGAAATCAGTAAGACACCAGGGAAATTTGTGGTCAATGAATTTACGCTAAAGGACATTTCTCAAGACTTTTGGTGTGATGAGTGGCCCCCGGTTGTAGAGAAGTTGTGATTTTCACTTTGAGGTTTCTTCTGGCTGCTGCACCCTTGTGTGGCTTCACATAGTCAATTAGAAAGGGTATGGGCCACTCTGGAGCCCACCACCCCATCAGGACAGAGTGGGCAAACCAGATCGTAGTGGACAGCTATATCCTTTGTCCCAACCAGGAGAAAAAGGAGCTATGCTACCTCTTTTGTTAGAACCATAGGAAACACCTACCCAGACATAGGGCAATATCTTTGTCCATCAGAACCCATCACCACCACCTGACCACCAAGTTGTAGTCAGGACCTGTTACGTCTGACCCTGGAAATGCTAGAGAACTGGAGAGCTTAGAGCA
This sequence comes from Bos grunniens, assembly GCF_055505025.1. Classification (NCBI taxonomy): domain Eukaryota; kingdom Metazoa; phylum Chordata; class Mammalia; order Artiodactyla; family Bovidae; genus Bos; species Bos grunniens. Next base: position 51,601,583 of record NC_141185.1, on the reverse strand, counting down.
AGTCTTATAGATATGGGGCACACTAATTCCTTATAAACCATTTCACTTTGTGCAGCATAAAGATAAGCCACAAAATTGTTTGTCATCAACAGAGTGGCTTTCATGCCTTGATTTGTAGTCCCCTGAGGGGAAAACCAATACAATGACAACCACTGTCACTCCAGCTGAGCACAAAGCCTGGTTCAGCACCATGGACAGAAGAGAGAGAGAAGGGGGCCAAATTCCATCTCCTGGGATGAGATCCCAGCCATGGTTCCTGGAGGTTAAAAAGTCCACAGGTGGGGAGAGGAGTGGGTGGGGAGTGGAGGGGCGTGGTGTGGAGGGTGGCCCACCAATGGTTCTGGTTGGGATTTGCAGAGATCCACCACATGCATCTCAACGAGCTCTGCAGTAAACTTCACTGCACAGAGGTTAATCTAGATGTCAACATTGTCTGACAGTGCTGAAATTACTCCAGGGCAGGGCTCCTTCAGAAGTCTTAATATAACAGTCAATTCCATCCTGCCTGCAGGAAATGAGAGTTTTCTGCTTTGTGTGCCGAATCATTCAGCGCCAATTTTCTCACTGTTTGAAGTCCAAACTGTTTGTGGTCCTGGGATTCACCTTATATTAAGACCTTCATGGAGTCTGAGAAACTGGATTGTCAGTCCTATGGAAGCAGGAGGATAAGAGCCAGAACAACAAAAAAAAAAGACAACAATGAAAGACGTTCTTCTTTACTAAGATTTACTTCTCTACTGTGGAAAGCAGACATCAAATCACTTGGACCAGGTTTATTTATTCACTCCAGAGGTGAGCTTAGAGGAATCAGCTAATGTCAGGAAGCTGTGGAATGAAGATGGAGCACAAACACTTCTCCAAGAGAAAACAAAAGATGTCAGGAAGCTATTCACTTGAGTATGTGCTACCTGTTAACATATTACAAAATTTGTTTTTATGATGCCCACGAACTCTTCTTAAATGAAGGAATAGCTGCCAGACTTAGCTACTCATATTTCTCATGGGCTTTAGAGATGCTGCATCCAGAGAAGTGTCAGAGTAGACTGTGGATATCCAGGTGCTCAATCTACCTTCAGACATTCAGGAAGGAAATCTAAATTTGTCATCACCTAAACTGAGAAGAAACCAACTTCTCTCACGAGATGTAAAACTGAAAAGCAAGATCTGAGTGACAGGCATTTCTCAGAAGGAGACTCCAACTAGCTTTCTTCATCTATACTATGTTGATACACCTTCTATTATAAACTTCTAGTTTTGTTGGGCATAAGTATCTCTTGCAAGCTCCAAGCTTAGGCCAGGCACTATACACAAAATACCATTTACCTTGGTGATTGGGAAAAATGAACAGAGCTCACTGTCTTGCCTCTATAGGATGGGAGACAGCCTGGCACACTGGCTTAAGATACAGCTCTCTACTGCAAATATCAGATCAGGTCTTGTTTTAAATTTGGAATTTAAAGAGAAAGTGGAATCAGAATTTTTCTTACTTGGACCAAGAATTTCAAGTATTTTGAGAGAGGGCCCCCAATTTCCTTAGATATCCTTGTGAAATAGAATAGTGTCTATGTTGGCATACCAAGACTTGGGCGGGAGGATCTCTTGTTTGCAAAGAATTTGTTTAGACAGTCCAGGGAACTCTGATTCAGAGGAACATACCAGGAAGGCAGAGACTATGTCAGAAGCCAGGATACCAGATTCTTTGGGTGAAACTGATTATTCTCACAGCAAAAGTTCTCATACCCCATGCAGGGATTCACAGATATTCACCACATCCACCACAGTCAGCAGTGCCTTTCAGAAAGAGCAATCAGCGATCAACATCTCACATTTTCTCCGTCCCAACCCTCCCACAGATTGGTTTCACCTGCAGTGCTGGTAAATTCAATACCAGCCCAGAAACAGGACAGGATGTGTAGAAACGGTGAGTTCTCATGTGATCCGTGAACTGGGAAGAGTGATTTTCAGATGCTCAGGATGTCGTCACCAGCAAAATTTAATTCAGGGAGCCCCCAATGATCGAACTTTACAAGAGAACAGAAATCCCATCAGGACCTTTCTGAACATCTCTTAGGCCAGTCCATCTCTGGATTTCTCATCCCTGAGACATGTAAGGCTCAAATCGATGAAGCTTGATGGAATTGACTTCCTTACTCCAAGGGGACCTCCACTGAAGTCTTTCCAGTGAAATATGTGGATATAAGCATATAAGGTATATAGGCCTATTCTCTCCATAAGTAGAAAAGGAAATGGTAACCCATTTCAGTATTCTTGCCCGGAGAATTCCATGGACAGAGTAGCCTGGCAGGCTACAGTCCATGGGGTCACACAGAGCCAAACATGACACTATCATTCACTCACTCTCCTTAAGATCACTTAAGATGATTCCCAGTGATGTTAGGCAATCCCAAAACATGTTCTAAAGCCTATACTGATATCTTACTGATAATACAAAAACTTGGAATCTTCCTTTGAAACCTATTAAGTGTAGCAAAAAAAAAAAAAAAAAGATTGATATCAAAGAAGATACTGGTGCTCCAGGAACCAAAACCTTATTGGTTACAGAATCATTTTTTGCTGTGAGGCAACTGCTATGGACTCAGTAGCAGGCTGGCTCGCAGCCAAAGCTGACAATAGCTAGTCCAGGGGCCTTTGAGGGCAGCTCTGTAGACTGGCAGCACATGGGCTCATGTAACAAACATCTATAGATATTTCTCTGCTCCAGACGCTGAGCAAAGCATAAGGAAGACCCCAGACCTCAAGACCATCCATAGTAACAACCATGCCTTGAGTGAAAACAATACTGCTGCTGTTTGGTTTGGAAACATGGCAAGGAAGTCGCTCATCATGCCTGAATGAAGCAGAATTTTGTTGAATAGTCTGCCACTTAAACACTGATGTCTTTTCAACGCCCTAGCTCCTCACAATAGCAGGTGAAAGTAAAGATCTCTTGAATTTTGTTTGACTCAGACTGCCAGCAACCTGTATGACAAGTAAGCAGGCACACTGTCTCCAAGTCTTGGAACAGTTTCTGCCAACTTTGGGTATGTTGGTGTTGAATGGAGTAGCATGACCAGTTGAGGGGGACAGGTTGGTAAGATCAACCAAGGGGCCAGTTGGCAGCCTTCCTTAAAAGTATGAAAATTGGGTCCTGGGCTTGTCTGCTTGACTTCCCTCCACCAACAACCCCCAGACCTAATCATCACTGAGCCTGTCTGATTTGGCTTCTGTAATCAATATCTTAACCACTGATAAGGCTCCCTCCTTCTCCTCCTTACCTATCTTTTATTTTCCTTCTTATTTCTAACAAGCAAGTCTAAAAAAAAGTGTGAACATAACACAACATTTTTTAACTGAAAGAGACCTTAAGGATAACCATTCCAACTTTCTAAATGCCTCAGACGGGAAACAGGACAATCTGCGAGACTAGTTGACTTGGCCAACATCCCCTGAGAAACTAGAGCAAAGCCAGAAATCTCAGAGGTCTTTCCACCACTCCATGTCATCATCTAACTTCCCATGTATCCTGTGCTCTCCAGGCAAGACTGACCTGCTTTTGCTTCTGAGTTGAGTCTCATACAGTCTAAAAATGGGCTGGCTGGCTGTTCTACCACTGGTGTTGGTTTTGTAGTATTTAGCACCAAAAATAGTTGCACTAGTGTAGTCCGCAAAGTAAGCATCAGAGGAGAAAGAGAGTCATGGTCAACCTGAACCCAGAAGGACCAAGGAACCTTTGCCTCCCGTAGGAGGTCTCTTTCCAGGGATGATTTGCACACCATCTTCTGAGTGGAGGAAATATCAAGATTTTTGTCTGTTAACTAAACAAGGCTTTGTGACCCTCAAGATCCACTCAGAGATCAGAGGACAGCATTGGGTTCACCACCAAAGTCAAGAACTGGAAAGGCCCCTGGCCATGGCACCCTATTCCCAGGTGGGCATCTAACAGCAACTCACTCACACTCAGTCTGGGGAGGACCAGGTGAGGAAGGCGTGGCAGGGAGACCAGCCTGGGGGACCTCACGCATCCACCACAGCTACAAAGGAGCTTGCATGATGCTATGCCCCTTCCCAGTCACTCTGGCATGGACTTCTAAACTGTGAAGTTTGGTAGCGGGCCATGAGATTGAACTAGATGGGGGTGGCCATATTGGCTAATGGAGTGTCATTTCAAAGCCCATCTAACCACCTCCAGCTCTTTAAAAATAAATAAGCAAATAAATAACCCTTTACCAGGGCTTTTTGAGTGTGCAGGGAGGCTAGGAGGGTGAAGGAGAACTAAAGTGACCTCGAGCGCTTCAGCCCTGCAGCGTTGTGACTGCCAAGGAGGAGAGGAGAGTCTTTTTGGAAGCCACCCACGTTCAGAAGGATGAGCCCTCTGAGGCAACTGCCCCCACCCACTCAGGGTCTACAGAGGGCACCCCCTGGCAGTCCAGAGTGGCCCTGAGAAAAAGGACACAGAGATTTAGGGCTGATTCAAAGAATCTCAGAACAAAGAAGGGGCCAAAGTTGAGCAAGCACATCCTGCCTGTCACAGATAGAGACATGGAGACCCGGGGGGGCCTTCTCAGTCCCACCCCTCTACAGAAGGAAACACCTACTCGGCTGACCCCAGAGCCCCGAGGACCCTTTCCATTGCTGCAGCCCCATCCTCTGCCTCCTTCACTTTCCAAAAAGACTCTTGATGTTTGCTACCCGCCAAGGTTAATAAGTCAATGTGTAGACTCTACAGAGAGCTCACAGTAAGGGCAGCAAGAAAGCAAGCCCTCCCCCTCTGTATCCTTCATCTCGGACTCTCACAGGAGGCAGCTGCCGACACTGGATGTGACGAGAGCATGACCCCCAGGCCAACACAGAGGCCCGCAGGACTAGGACGAGGGAAATCTGACAACACCAGCCTCTGTGTTGGCAAAGGAATTGCCTTCTTTCATCAGGCCAGGAGGACTCAGCACCCTGTATTGAAACCTTGCTGCATTCTGAATTCCCAGTGGCCCACTGATCCCTTCTCACCTCCCCATCTTCAAGACCACCAGAGACTCTGAGGTTCTAGGAACGTAGGTTCCAGGAACACACAGACAGGAAGATGGAAGCCACGCAGTGTGTGCTGGGGGGTTGGGGAAGAGGCAGCAATAGGAAACTTGGGGACTCATCTCTCGCTAAGAGAAATCTCCTCCCAGGACCTCCTGACCGTTCCCTCCTGGAACATCTGTCTTTCATTTAGCTAGGACCAAACCAGACCATAGAGTTCAACCCAGCATCAGCAGCCCTGGAGCGGCCCGAGAGGTCAACTGCCATAGGACAGCACAGGATTCCTTTGAGGTGGTCCATCCCAAGAGCTCTTCTCAAAAGTCCCAGGGGTGGGGAGCACAGCACAGTGAGAAAGCCCACACCCAACTCCGACTCCCTCCCCACCCCTCGCAGCCCACTCAGCAGCCTTGCCCATCCCCGAGATGCACCCGTGCCCCACCATCTGAGCGCTGCTCTTTTCTATCAGAATAAAAATATTTGTGGGTCTTAAAAAAAGAAGCAAAGCCACAAACACAGAATTCAGTCTCCCGAACCCTACACAGGATGACTGTCCAGCAGCTGACCAGAACGTCCAGGCTGCCGATTGTCCCTTAAGCTGGCAGAGAGGGAGGCAGGTCAGGGGACCTGGAGATGCCAGTTGGGCAAAAAGCCAGTCCATTCGGTAGCTCTGTGCCTGGGGCTAGGTGGAGGGGCCGGTGGCCTGGGAGAAGCACAGCCTCTCCTCCCCCGCGGGAGGGCTCCCTGGGGCCAGGCTGTCGGTTTCACGGGCCTCTTGTGGTCATGGGTCAGGGGGCCCAGAGACCCACCCCATCATGGTCCTTGACAGCGGCCACTGAGAAGGCAGTGATCCCCCTGGTGCCGGGGCAGAGGCAGCTGGCCCCAGCCCAGATGCTTCTTCATTCTCTCTCCCTGGTCAGGGCTCCGTCCTCATTAAGATGCCCAGCCTGCAGCGGTGGCCATTGGACGCCTCCCAAAGCAGCCTCGGCCCCTCCCCCGCCCCCAGCCCACAAAAGCGATTCCTCAGCCCCTGCATTTTCACAGCGGCTCAAAGGCAGATGCATCAATCCTTCCAGGGGCTGGAAACGTGAGGGGAATGCCAAGGGGCCAGGTGCAGGTGCCAAATAGATTCCCCCTGCTGGCTCCTGCCCACACCATCACCTGACTCTCTGAAACAAGCACTGCCTGTGCCTCTGGCTGGACCTGGCCCCCTTTCCCAGCAGCGGGGTTTACCTGGGGCTTAACAGAGCTCCCGAGAAGTGGGAGCTAGAATCTAGAGGAGACAGGATGAGACACGGAGGACCCAGAGGGGCACACCTTCAAACACCTGCGAGGCATGAACTCTCCTGCTGTTGGAACCCTGCTACATCCACATTTACAGACAACACGGGGGATGTCCAAAGCCCCCCTTATCTCCCCAGCAGCCTGAATGTGGGAGGCAAGGCCAAGGAGTCTTTGCCTGATGGAAAGACAGAAGGCAGTGCCATGACAGGGTTCAGATTTCGGCTTTTAATTCTGTGGCTCGTTAAATCCAGAAAGTCCAGTTTTTGAAGTTCAGAGGATAGATGACACCTCTCTCAGATTTAGAAAGGAAGGCGCGGTTGACACCCAGATGGATGTAGTCCACTGTCGCCATGGTTTCGTGTTTTGCTGTTGTTTGTTCAGTGTTTACCTGTAGGCGCCATTGTTGACTCCCCAAAGCATGAGGACTGTACTTTCCAGAAAGGACAAGTTAGAAAATCGTCCGGAAGTGGTGGAGAGGAGGAAGGCGGTGGAGACGATGGTCAGGGGAGGCGTGAGGTGTTCCAGCGGCCCCTGGTCTGGTGTTCTTTCCTTTCTGACCCTGTTGACACGGTCTGCCCATGCGCCTGTGTAGAGCTTGAGGCTAACACACCTGTGCAGGTGATCACACCCACGCAGAAGTGGTTGGCACTCCTCCCCAGCTCCTCCCATCCCAATACAAAGATTGTCTCTCTGCATCTTTAAGATCTTCCGCTCTCAAAAGACAGAGCTGAAGAAATACAGGCCACAGCCTACACCTACGCAAATTTCCAATTGCGTTCATAATAGATAAGATTTTCTGGGTTGTCATTACAGTCTTGCGGTTTCTGTATCAGCAGCTTCTCTGTGCATTAGAGAAGAGGGAATCTCTCTGTAGATATAGATAGATAGATAGTTAGATATATAAATATATATATATATATGCCAAACTGCCTTACAGGGTTTTTCTCTTTCTTTTTCAGTGTTGTATGTGTAGCAGGCACTTGAGTTTATATGAAGATGTTTGCTTCAGTCAAGGATGGAAGAAAATAGTCTGTGAGGTGGAAAAGAGGGATGGGGTGAGGCCAGGAGAGAAGAGGCAACAGAATATGGATTTGTGACCACCGGCCACTGCTAGCCAAGGATGTCCAGGTAGATGGGGGTGGCTTTCCCCAAAGCATGGAGGATCTTGTAGATCTCCTTGATGTTCAGCCGTTGCTGTGGTTCCCTCTGCCAACACCCCAGCATGACATCATACACCTCTTTGGGGCAGACTCGGGGCCGCTCCAAAACACGGCCTTGGGTGATGCACTCGATGACCTGGAAAAGGGGAAAGAACAAGGAAGTCATGGCCAATGCTCAGCTGTAGCCCAGCGGCTCAAGCTCAGCAGAAGGCCACAATTTCAGTGATGCTCTTCAGTGAAGACTGGGCTGGAGATCAGAGTTGCTCGTCTGTCCTGGGCATGAGTTCCAAGTGCCAGGACCCAGCATTGGCTGGTCCAGGCCCCTGCTGCCCTTTGCACTCCATCTCTGCTTTTTTAAATTGGAGGATAATTGCTTTACAATGTTGTGCTTTTTTCTGCCATACAACAACGTGAATCAGTCATACACACACACACACACATACACACACACACACACACACAAGGACTGCAGCCCACCAAGTTCCCCCGTCCATGGAATTCTCCAGGCAAGAATACTGGAGTGGGTTGCCATTCCCTTCTCCAGGGGATCTTCCCAACTTAGGGACTGAAGCCAGGGTGTATATATATATATCCTCTCCCTCTTGAGTCTCTTTCCTAACACCCCCATCCTGCTCCTCTAGGAGGTCATCACAGAGCACCAGGCTGGGTGCCCTGTGTTATATAGCAACATCCCACTATCTATTTTACACATGATGTGACAACATATATGTCAATTCTACTTTCTCTGTTTCTTTAAAAGTCCTTAACACTGGGACCAACTGTCTGATTCACCACTGTCGAGCTGGGTGGCCAGAGAAAGTCAACTGGCCTCATAGGATCTCAGCATCCTTACCTGTAAGATGGGTCCATCCCTTGACCAGCTCATTTAAGGACCCAATGAGGAGGAAAAGGGATTGTCTGACTCAGTGTACCAAAGGGAAGGCCACAAGGAGGAACAGGAAGAAAGCAGATAATGTATAGTTGGACCATCCCCAACTGGAAACTCAGGACCATGCCTGTAATTTGTGGTTGGAGTCCAATTCTTCAGAGTGATTTCTTTGCTGCCACTGTGAATTTTTAAGATTCCATCTTCCAGTTCTCAGGTTATTTGAACTTCTTCCTAACTCTCACTATGTAACCCTGGTCAGCTTACTGACTCCAAACTACAGTGTCCTCATTTGAAGAAAAATTGTGATGATAAAAACACACAGAATCATCTCTAGGCAAGTGCTTTCCTGGTGGTTCAGTGGTAAAGAACCTGCATGCCAACCCAGGAGATGCTAGAGACTTGGGTTTGATCCCTGGGTTGCGAAGATCCCCTGGAGGAGGGCATGGCAACCCACTCGAGTATTCTTGCCTGGAGAATCCCATGGACAGAGGAGCCTGGCATTGCAAAGAGTTGGACACGACTGAAGTGACAGCATGCATGCATTTCTAGTAGAGAACGTAAAAAGTATTATTGGGTTGGCCAGAAAGTTTGTTTGGGTTTTTCCTTAGAATGCAGTGGAAAAATACGAATAGACTTCTTGGCCAGCCTCACATTTCCCCCTTTTGTCCCCATTAGTCTATCTGTAGTCTTTTTTACTTATTTATTTATTTTTACTTTTTGAATGTGTCACATGGCATGTGGGACCTAGTTCCCTGACCAGGGATCGAACCCACGCCCCCTGCACTGGTAGATGGACTCTTAACCACTGGGCCAGCAGGGAATTCCCTGTATGTGTAGCTTTTATCTCCCTAGGCTGCTCCCAACAGCACCTTGTCTGCAGCGTAGCCTCATGTCACTCTGGGGCAGCTTGTCAAACAATCCCTGTGTCAGCACTTTCTTGGTCCTGGTCTTCCCAGTCTGCAAAGGCCCACTAGGCTCTGTTCTTGGCCAGTCTGATAGATCTCCTGCTGCTCATGTTCCCTGTTTTTATTTGAGCCTTGTCTCCATCCTCTATTACCTTCACCTCCGTGAAAAGAGGTCTAGTGGAAACTGAAGGAGTGGCTGCTAGTGCTAATATTAAAAGCACTGGGATGTCTCCTCCTCTCCAGATTGCCAATTTGATAGAGAAATTCATGATCGGTGACTTCTAGGACTTGATTGCTGGGGTGGGTGGAGTAGACAAGGTAACTGGGGGCGGGGGAGGGGCCGGGGAGGTAGGAAGCCCATATTCAAGGCCAATGCCTAACTGAGGAGTGTCAGAAATGACCTCGTTTGTGATGCTGAAGCAGATTAGATATCCAGGACAGATTGTCTGTTGAGACCAATAGAGCCCTCAGCCCAGAGTCCCCTTTCCACTGGAGCCACCAAACTACATGGGGGCTGTGATCAGGATGCTTTGTGTGCCTGAGTAATGCAAATGTGCCAGGATGTATATACACATGGATATGTGTATATGCATTCGTGTGTGTGTGTGTGTGTGTGTGTTTACCACCACCCCCTACCCAGGAAAACAATAGTTATGTATGTGTATGTGTTAGCCTCTCAGTCATGTCCAACTCTTTGCAGTCCCATAGACTGTAGCCCACCAGGCTCCTCTGTCCATGGAATTCTCCAGGCAAGAATACTAGAGTGGGTTGCCGTGCCCTTCTCCAGGTTATTTTCCTGACCCAGGGATTGAACCCAGGTCTCCTAAATTGTAGGCAGATTTTTTACCATTTGAGCCACCAGGGAAGCCCATGAGGCACCATAACAAATGAGTTTTGATATACACACTTTCATTTTTTTCTAGAAAAGTTGTTAAAATGTATTTTCCTTCTTTGGGAAATGTCGTCAGGACCCATTCCATTTCCAAATGATAACATATTATAAATTTAAAGAAATGCCTTCTTTTCAGCCTTTGATATTTACTTAATTAAATGGTCAGGGTACAGGAAAGCCAACATGAACATAGCTTCCAAAAAGAAAGACACTTTCTGGAATATTCAGATAGGATTCTAATATTAAAAGGTCCTCCTCATGTTCATGTTTTCCCAGAAAACAGACCATAGACTGCAATCTTTTATAGTTCTGCTGGGTTGGGAGACCCAGCCCTTTACTGCCTACAAACTGGACTGAGTTCCCTGGGGCAATACAAGTCACTGAGAAGCATCTTGCTCTGGACCACAGCCCAAGCCTTCTCCAGGCGGAAGCTTTCACCTCTGAGACCAGGCCAATCCACTCCAGAACCCCAGGCAGCCCCCCTTCCTTTGTCTTGAATTTCAACAAGTGTTTGTGTGAAAAATACTGAGTTAATACAGGCTAATGTGCTTCGGAAAATGCCTGGCTTTAAACGTGAGCTGTTATTCAATTTGATGGCTAGCACTTTTTATTAATACTGTACATCAAAAGCGTAAAAATGCATAATGTGTATATTACATTTACTATTATGATTCATCTTACTCCCGGAAGTCCACACACAGCTCTGTCAGTGCGTGAAATGTGCCTTCCCCATCCACCTTCCAGCGCATCTCTGGGCCTGGCCTGCCTAAAGCCTCTGGGGACCCAGACGATCTGGTGTACTTAGTGGTAGGTGTTTCCACAAGACGGCATAGTTGAAAAATAGTTGTTTTTTTGTTTTCACTTTCTGTCTTAGTGAAACATTTGTGATTTTTTAAGTGTAGCAGAGCAAACAGAACTGTGCCTTGCATCTCAATGTCGACATCTGATTTCATGCTCTCCTGACAACCACAGCACACTTCCTACAGTTATGCTTTTTTTAATTTTTCCTATCAAGAAGGTCTCTCTCCTGCTTCTGCCAACATTTGCTCTGCTAGCTTCAAACCCTACCCAGTGTTTTGCACACTCTTGTCTAGCTGCTGGCTTCAGGTATCTTTTATCAGCCTCCCACAGATCAAGGTTCCCACCTGCCCCTTTCTTTCCTTTTTTTAAACTTTTTGATTTACATTGGGGTATAGACGATTAACAGTGTTGTGACAGTTTCAGGTAAACTCAGGCAACTCAATCATACATATACATGTATCCACTCTCCCCCAGTCCCTCCCATCCAGGCTGCCCCATAACACTGAGCAGAATTCCTTGTGCTGTACAGTAGGTCCTTGTTGGTTATCCATTTATAATATAGCAGTGTGAACATGTCCATTCCAAACTCCTTAACTATCCCTTCCCCCAACCCCATCACTCCTCCCAGCATCTGCCCCCTTCCGTACTTCTGTGTTTGAGAGCTGGAACCATGGCTGCTTTCCGTAGGTGAAGATCTCCCAGAGAATCACCCCAAAGCTCCACACGTCACTCTCCGTAGTGAACTTCCGGTACATGATGCTTTCGGGGGGCATCCAGCGAATCGGGAGCATGGTATGTCCTCCCACCTAAAAGGGGCCGAGACAGAAGCACACACAGAGTGACCCAATGACCAGAATCAGTTGCATCAGTCTGCACTCTTCATCTGAAGATGCCCTCTTGATGCATCTTATTCTAAGATAGCCAAATGGGATGCAACTTTTGTGTCAAAAGGCCAGTGGAGATGCTGACCTCCAAGCCCTAGGATGCTAGAGGCAGCTAGGGTAGCAATTAGAGATCACACCTAAGGGAAGGTAGGCTCCTTGGCATGGAAGGTCAAGAAAGATTACAAGATGATTTGAAGTGGGAGAGAGGGTTTCAGAATCTGGTACTACAGTCAGATCTAACCTTGAGAAGGAGTCCAGAAGGAAGTCACAAAATCACTGAGCGAGGCTAACAAGTCTCAGAGGATTTGCAAACATTAGGTTAGACTCCTTGGCCAAGGAGGTTAAAGCACAATGTGGTCGATGTGCACCTAGTCTGTAGAACTATGGCTTTAGCATTTATCTGACAATCTTGAAATTCTCACTGCAACTTAGGGCTTGGAGAGAAAGGGATAGGGAAGTTCAAAAGCATGAAATCAGGTGGACTACAAGAGAATTCACAACCATTCTTAGCAAGATCGCAAAAGCCAGGAAGGAGAGTGTTTTTTAAAGTAAGCCAAGGAAGACATTGGGCTTCCCCAGTGGCTCAGTGGTAAAGAATCTGCCTGCAACGCAGGAGATGTGGGTTTGATCTGTGGGTTGGGAAGATCCCCTGGAGAATGAAATGGCCACCCACTCCAGTATTCTGACCTGGGAAATCCTATGGACAGAGAAGCCTGGCGGGCTATAGTCCCTGAGGTCACAAAAGAGTCAGACACGACTTAATGACCAAACAACAATAACAATAACAAGGACATTAGCCAGCTGTGGATCAACTGATCTGCAGTCCAGGATATGAGGAAGCGACTGACATTCAGGCTTTACTTCCCTGAGAAAAAACAGTAGGGAAATCCTCACTGCCCAGCAGGTTAGAGATATTATTAGCATAAGTGGAAGAAAATTCACAGCATGTTTTAGAACTCACGAACTAACTGCATCATTCATAAACAGAGCAGCAGAAATTGGAACTTCTGGCTAACACATGAAACTTGTTAGAAAACTGTTTTCCACTGATCGAAAAAGAGCTCTCTATAAATGAACTATTATGATGAACAATGAATTGAAGCTCTCATTTCTATGATGGGCCAGTTGTAGGAATTATAATCATAAACACATAAGAAAGAATGAGGTGCTGAAGACGGGCAATCTTGTTACTAAAAAAAGAGATCATGTTTGCATTATCCACAAAGTATTTTAGAAGGTAAATGATAATATGGATTTGCAGAAGTTGTTTTCAACCTGGGGTTTTATAATCAAGACAGTTCTGCATCGAGTGTAAAGACAAATGAAGATGTTTCTTTCAGATAAGTAAAGACTCAGAGAGTTTACCACTCATGGCCTTTCAGAAAAATAAAGCAGAAAAATTAATTGAGGATGTACTACAGGAAAATGAAAACAGAATCTAAAATATACAATGAGTTGGAACATAACAGACAGTGCAAAGCAAATAAGCCACAGAAACACAATCTAAATCAAAATAATGGTCAGTACTATGTTAGTTAAATGTAATATAATTACTAATAAAGGATTTCTGTAAGACAGAGGTATAAAGTAAACAATACCACTAATAATGCTAATAGTAATATCATTGCTACTATTAACAATATTCTGGAATGAAACTTTTAGATAATATTAAAAATAAGTGCATATAAGAGTAGATAGGGAAATAATTAAAAGCCCGATAAAGACTCTGCAAGGGAATTTATAGCCTTCAATTGTTGTAACAGTTTAACTTTAAATGTGCTTGCTAAAATAGTAATGTAGCTACTAAGAGAATAAAAACAGTACATATGGTTTCCAAAGCAGTTTCAGGAAAATAGAACCAAAAATCTCTAACCAATACAAAAAGACCACAAAAAAGAAGGCGGGATAATGGTGAATAACAAGCACAAATGAAAAAGAACTTTAAATTACATCACTATAGACAATGAGAACTAATAGGCTATACTGTCTTTTAAATAAAGAAAAAATTTATGTTAAAAAAACCAAGATGCATGTTATCTAGAAAAGACATGTTTAAAAGGAAATGTTGAAAATTTTGAAAGAATTTAAAAACACAAAACAGTAAAAAAAAATACTCAATATATGATGTGCAAAATATTTAATACATTGATACGTAAAACTAAAGGGCAAATATAATTGAATAGATAATATAACTTGAATAGATAATATGCAATATATGTAATACATATGAAAATACAATCCATGTATAAAGTATATTGATATATGCTATATAATCAATATAGAGTATATCAAAAATTGAATATACACATGAAAAATATTTCAGGAAGTCAAGAACTAAATGAAGACAAAGTGATCTATATTATATCTGAAGGTGATAAAATTTGCCATTATGAAAAATCACAAACATTTTTACTCAAATTAACAGCAATAAAAATGTATTAAAAAGTAAAATAGGTTATAAATAAAAGAAAACTGACAAAGCTACAATTACAAAGGCAAATTAAAACACTTATTTTGCAAAATGATAGATCAAGAAGACAACAAAAATAAAGATACATTTAAAAAATACAAATAATGAGTTTTAATTGATAGATACGGGTGATGTATGTATCTTTCAGCCTCCTTAAAAATTTGCATATTATTTCCAATTACCTAAAACGTGTTTACAAAAACAAATCACATATTACCTTAAAAAAGAAGTCAGAAATTCCAAGAGAAAAAACAAGGTAAACTAAAGTAAAAATAAAAGAGGAAAAGCTATTCTTTCAAAAGATGCCCAAAACTACCAACATCCTTTCCTAATAGTTCTAATTCATTAATAATAGAAGGTAAACTTCCTTTATTTAATACACTAAATATCATATTTACTGATAAAACATTGAAAGCATAGAAGGTATCTTCTATTACAGATTTGATGCAAAACTCTGTAAATGATCCTAGTCAATACAATAAAGTGAGAATAAAAACAAGATAAAAACACTGAAAAGGAAGAGTCAAGACTATCATTGTTTGCATATGATATGACAGTTCAAGACAATTAGCTATAAAACAATTAGAACCATTTTATGATTTAGTAAGCTACTCAGACGTAAAATGAATATACAAAAATCAAATTACTCTCATGCACTGTAGCAAGGACTTCAAAATTCAATGAAAAGTAAACTTGTTTGTACAATAGCAATAAGAACAACAACCTAAAAAATGTTTAAAATTCCTTGGTATAAACCTTAGCAGAAAATTTATAAGGTCTATGTAAATATAACTATTAAAAAACATAGAAGATCTGAAGACATGGAAAGATGTGTCTTTTCCTTGGATAAGAAGACTCAGTTATAAACTTCTAATTCATCCCAAAATTAATCTAAAAATTCAGCACCATCTAAATAAAACCCTCAATGGCATAATGTATGGAAACTGACAACACAGTACCAAAATTCATCGAGAGGAGCATATGATTAAAAAAACTAAGATATACTTGTAATAGAACAACAGGGATATTTGCTCAATCAGATAGAAAAACACAATATCAAACTACAGGAATGAACACACTGGGTTATTGGCATAGGAATAGACAAATTTCTTTGATCAATGGAACAAAGTAGAGTCCAGAAAGAGACTCACGTATCAATACTGGAATTTAATATATGAAATGATGGGTTAGTAATCAGTGTAGGGACAATGAACTATTCATTTAAAAAGTACAGTTAGATACCTACCTCACACCATATACAAAAATCATTTCCAGATGGATTAAAGAGCTAAACATAAAAAACAAAACAATAATCATATTAGAAGAAAACTTAGAAAACTATTCGTATAACCTCAGGAGAGAAAGGCCTTCCTAAATAAGACACATGTTCCAGAAGCCATGAAGGACAGAATTCAGAGATACCCCTGGTAAAAATTAAATACTTTTGCATGGCAAAATACAAAATAAGCATAGTTAAGAAACAAATGGCATATTTGCCGTATACATAAAAAGGAATTAAAATCCATACATTATAAAGTGTTTTCTTTAAATTAGTTAAAAACAAGAAATCCAACAGGGAAATGAAGAACAGATGATTCACAGAAGAGCTACAAATGGCCACAAACACATGAAGAGATGTGAGTTAAAACAATAAAGAGACACATTCTTTATCACGTGGGGAAAATGAAGAGACTGGTACTATCCAGTGTATAAAAAGCCCGAGGAAAGAGTTGTTCATTGCTAAGATTGGGCAGCCTTTTCTGAGGGCAGCCTGGCAGAATATGTCCGCCCTAAAGATGTTAAGTGAAAGTGAAAGTGAAGATGCTCAGTCGTGTCTGACTCTTTGCGACCCCATGGACTCTAGCCTACCAGGCTCCTCAGTCCATGGGATTTTCCAGGCAAGAATACTGGAGTGGCATGTCATTTCCTTCTCCAGGAGATCTTCCCAACCTAGGGATCGAATCCTGGTCTCCCGCATTGTAGGCAGACGCTTTGCCCTCTGAGCTACCAGGTTAAGTGCCTTTTAATTCAGCAATTTCACTTCTAGGAGTCTTAGAAAAATACTTGCTTATGTAAGCAAAAATACTTCGTTGAAGATATTTTATTTCATTGTTTTTAAGGGCAGCAATTTGTTCATCATTAAATGTATATGCAGCACTTAAAAGGAATGTAGTAGAGTTATGTACCATGATATGTAAATATGTCCAGGATATATTAAATGAAAATGTAAAACATTGTAAATATACATTAGCATTCTCATTTATGTAAAATGTGTGTGTATAAGCAAATATATTAAAAGGCAATAACATATAAGTCTGTAAATGCATAGAAAAAGGTCCAGAAAGATAGTCATTTAGCCAGTGATTTCCTCCAGGAAGGAAAAGTGAGAGAACTGACCAAAAAGAAAACTCCATTTTTTTCTATATTATTATTTCTATGCTGTCTGTTCATGAGCATGTACCACATTTGAAAATTTTAAAACAATAAAAGGAAAAAAACTAAACATATGACTAAAGGAAAACCAGTGGGCCTAATTTATTCATGTTCTAAATCAAAATACTTTTTTGAGAAAAATTAGGTTTTTGATGAAAGCTAGTGGAACGGATTCTTGTACCTGGTTTCTTGAATGAAAAGGAAAAGAGGTTAGGAATATGGGAACTTTTCTCTTGATGAGAAACGGTAAATACTGGATTCTTACAAATTGATGTGGGCTGCTTGCCTCATCTGATGATTCTATGCATTACCCAGAAGAGCCATTTCAAATTGAAATTTCCAAATGTACAAAAAGAGAAATCTGAGTGCGTTGGTATAAATTTTGAGGAGTTTAAATCTCTGGATCAAAAATTATCAGAAAGGTATTAATCAGTCACAGAGGTACTGCTAAGAAGAATTTTATTAAGATTTACACTGGGTGGCATCATCAGTGTGGGTGAAATTTATACAGCATTCCTCTAGAAGTGGACTAAAATATTTCTAGTGGACTGTGATATAACAACAACAACAACAAAATCAATAAATTGGAAGTCCAAAACCCTGGGTTCTGATGTGACTTTTGATAAACTCTTAACTTTTTGAATTTCAATTTCCTCATCTTCAACATAGAAGTCAAGCAACAGCTGTCTCTAAAGTGAGATGATATATTCAATATATAGAAACCCACCGAGCATCATGAAATACAAGAGCATACACATAAAATGCAGAGGCTGTGCGCTGTGTGTGTGGTGAGTGCCAGGACAAGCCTGATTTCCTAGACTGTCCATATTTCCCATAGGTCTGCCTAGACTATACTGATTTTCCTTCAGAGCTGCCTGCATTCCTGTATCCTTCTCTCATATTAGAGAGATCCACTCTGGGAAAGTTACTGGTCAAATCCTTCCCAGGTTAAAAAAAATACACACACACACACACACACACATATATATATATTGACAAATATGCCCATGATGAAACCTAGCCAGGCAAGCAATGGGATAAAATAATAATCTTAATAAGAATAATCCTAATTAATACACACTGAATATCACTGGCTGTGAAACACACTGGATGTAACATACCACTGGATGTTACAACACCCTGCATTTAAGCCTCTCTCTCATACTATGTGGCAGAGTTCCCTATGATCCCCATTTCACAGATGAAGATAAGGTAACTTGCCCAGGCACTGCCCCAGAAATTCTAGTTAATGATCCAAGCTTTACAATGAGATACACTAAGAATCTGAAGGCTGAGCCTTTGAACAGGAAATATACAGGAATAAGGCAAAAATTCCAAGGAATGAGTCAAGAAAAAAATAAGTCCTTGGAGATCTTTGGATCATACTACTTTAGACAACTCTTCCACCACTTCCATTATCGTGGATTCAAGATGCTTGTCAGCCTGACCTTCCATCACAAACTTCCCTTTCACCTTAGGATGTCAGTGGCCACTGATGATCATTGCCGAGATCCATTATTTCATTAGTGGCTGCAAAAGGGTGACATTCTAATTCTAGCATTCCCTCTGCATATATCAGCTGGAAATCTTCCATGAATAAGAACTTTCCTTCGTTAACTACTGGTTACATTGGTGACAGTTTATATAGAAACTCCTTTTATCTACCAGTTTTCAGAATAATGAGTTCCTCCTCTGTATGTGTGTGTTAGTCTCTCAGTCGTGTCTGAATCTTTGCAACCATGTGGACTGTAGCCTGCCAGGCTCCTCTGTCCATGTGATTCTCCAGGCAAGAATACTGGAGTGGGTAGCCATTCTCTTCTCCAGGGGATCTTCCCGACCCAGGGATCGAACCTGCATCTCCTACGTTACAGGCAGATTCTTTACTGTCTGAGCCACCAGGGAAGCCCGAGTTCCTTCGCTACCATCCTCTGAAGGTGACCAGTGAGAGGCTTATTTTGTTTTAGCTTGTTTTTGAGAAGCATACTTAATTATTTGTGCCTGTGTGTGTGTGTTTACACATTTGAAGTGTTTCAGTTAATTATAATTTCTCTTTTTGATGCTCACTGTTCAATCTTTGGCCAGTAACAGCCTCTTCAAGCTGGCACATCTCACCAAACCCCAGTGGTCTTTGATAGCATTCTTGCTTTCTGACATGAAAAAAAAAAAATCCTAGGCTCATTTTGTCCACTTGCTGTCCTGGCCCTAACTCAGTTATTTTTTTCAAGGAGCCTTGGGTCCTTTCAGTGGACAATGGAATTTAGGGACCACATGATGGAAGCCAGGAATGCTCACCTCTGTTGGGTTGATCAGTATTTATTTGTAGGTCCTTATAGTGGAAAACACTAGGAAAATATTTCCTTTGAAAGGAGAATATATCATGAGTTCATATTGATTTTTCCAACTCAAATTTAGGATTACAGAGTTTTACTTAATTTTTTTGGTTTTATATTTGATGTTTTTTTTTTTTTTGCTGAAAATATTGATTCTTACATTAGTGATATTACTTATTTTTTTATCCTAATATATATATATTTCAAATTCAGCTGAAGATCATTACCAACAACATGATTCTGAAAGCTGTCTTTGCAGCCCTACTCATCTTTAGGATGTACATACTAGGGACATATCTAAGACACTGCTGTGTTTTAAAGTCACAGGAAATAATTCCTCTCCGAGTGGCCAAGTCACCAACATAATGTCCAGGTTTATTTGTTTCATTTCGCTTTTGATTTTTAAGACTTGCTTTCCTTTTTCTTTCCCACTCAACATAATATTTTGAAACGATGCAAAAACCATTACATGATTTTAAAGTCAACCCCAAATCAAGGTACGTGAACCTAGTCGAGTTTCATCTCTGCTCACTCCCTCCATCCTGCTCTCCTCCTCCCCTGAAGGCAACCATTTCAAGCTCGTTTTTAGTTTATTCTTCAATTGTTTGTAACGTAAGCAAATAGGGATTATATTCACTTTCCTCACTTTCATAAACGGAAGCACCATACCACATCTGGTACATGCTTTACCTTTTCCCACATTAGGGTTCTCTCATTCCTTTTCTAGCTAGTTTGGACTCCACGTGCACGACTAAACCACAGGTTACCTAATCAGTCCACTGTTTATAGGTCTGGGATTGCTGCCATTCTTTCGTTATTGCCAACAGGGAAACGCACTTTTACATATAGCTCAGGATGCTTCTCACTCCTTCTAAAGGGTAATAGCCTAGAATTCCCATTGGATAGTAGCCTAGAATCCTCATGCAATATAATAGGCAGAGAGAGACTTCAGTGACCACTGAAAGGAATTCAACCTAAGGTCCATATAACTTTGGAAATACACGCAATCCTGCAACCTAGCAAGGATAGTTTTGAAGGTTTATGCAGATCCTTACTCTCTTACAGACTTTTTCTAACACTGAGAACCCCCTGTGGTAAGCAATTTCCCTGCCCAACTGTTCACGCACACATGCATGCGTGCACACACACACACACACACACTCACTCACACACACACGCTGCCACTCTCAAAGGGGAAGACAAATGTTTCACTCATTCTAAACCTCAGGAGAGAAAACCTACAGACCACAAATGAATAAACTCTATGAAATATTAGTATAGGTGTTGAAAATGAATGTCTCTAGTGACTGGGAAATAAATTCTTTTGCAAGTTCGGTGGTTTTTAATTCTTTTCAAACCACTGAAGGGGGACAAATCAAAAAGAATTATCAACTGAGAGAAGAGTAAAAAGAAATTTTGATAAGACACCAAATGTGATTTTGGGCAAATAACAAGATATGAGTTGTTGTAATAAAACGCTTTCCTTTCCCATCCATTCATTTATTGTGAATAGTGTTTCTCATTTCTTATATTTATAAAAATAAAAAAGCAGTAATAGAACTGATTCTGAACCTTAACCTTATTCCTTATTTTAGCACTAAATAATATTGATTAATGAATATAGGCTAATTGAAAAATAAGAGATGGATTTCCAAAAATATTATGTGCCTTAAATTTCATATTCATCAAAAATTGTTATATGTATTATCTGATTATTATTTTGATTTACTGCCTATTTCTGTATATTACTAATAATTATGATGATAACTCAATCCAAATCTCTTAACATCTAGAAACTTAAGGCCACTGGTCATTAAAAATTAAAGTCTTCATACACATTTTCGTGGCCTTCTCAGGTGGCTCAGTGGTATAGTATTCACCTGTCAATGCAGGAGACAGATACAGGTTCAAGCCCTGGGTGGGGAAGATCCCCTGGAGGAGGGCATGGAAACCCACTCCAATAGTCTTGCCTGGAAAATTCCATGGACAGAGGAGCCTGGGGGGCTACAGTCCATGGGGTCACGAAGAGTCAGACACCACTGAGCACCCACACACGCATGTATTTTTGTCACCTAAATTATGATAAAATGGCCAATAAAAGGCTTTCATGCATAAAAAAAGAATCCATAAGGATATTTGGTGGGGAAACTGGAATGAAACTATAAATTCAAGAAGAAAATGGAACCATGTAAAACTGAGGATTTAAGTACTTGTTTATGTGTTTAATAGATGATGGATCAAATTGCTCTGGTATTTAAAGTTCATTAGATGCATTAAAGGAATAATGTGTTTTTAATGTCAATATTTACAATGTTGTGGAAATGGCATACTTATAATAAACATGTGGAAGATTTTAGATGGTAAATTAAAACGTGCAAAGGGGGTATATTTTTTAAAAAATTTGTTTAGGGGCATTAAAGTTTGAAGATCACAGGGACATTAAAGATTGAGCGTCCAGGATGCAAAGTTTAGAGTCTTTCTGGCTAAATTCCATTCTCCGTGGTTGTATCCCACCCATCTTCAGGCCTGCAGCTGTATCATGGAAAGCTGTGGTACATATACACAATGGAGTATTATTCAGCCATTAAAAAGAATACATTTGAATCAGTTCTAATGAGGTGGATGAAACTGGAGCCTATTATACAGAGTGAAGTAAGACAGAAAGAAAAACACCAATACAGTATACTAACGCATGTATATGGAATTTAGAAAGATGGTAACAATAACCCTGTGTATGAGACAGCAAAAGAGACACTGATGTATAGAACAGTCTTATGGACTCTGTGGGAGAGGGAGAGGGTGGGGAGATTTGGGAGAGTGGCATTGAAACATGTATAATATCATGTATGAAACGAGTTGCCAGTCCAGGTTCGATGCACGATACTGGATGCTTGGGGCTGGTGCACTGGGATAACCCAGAGGGAAGGTATGGGGAGGGAGGAGGGAGGAGGGTTCAGGATGGGGAACACAGGTATACCTGTGGTAGATTCATTTTGATATTTGGCAAAACTAATACAATTTGTAAAGTTTAAAAATAAAATAAAATTAAAAAAAAAAAAAGATGTGAGAGAAAACCATAATGAAAATGAAACATGTACCACAATGTTCATTGCAGCACTATTTACAAAAGCTAGGACATGGAAGTAACACAGATGTCTATCGACAGATGAGTGGATAATGAAGCTGTGGTACATTTATACACAATGGAATATTACTCAGCCATAAAAAGGAATGCATTTGAGTCAGTTCTAATGAGATGGATGAACCCAGAGTCTACTATCCCGAGTGAAGTAAGTCAGAAAGAGAAAGACAAGTATCATATACTAGCCCATATATGTGGAATCTAGAAAGATAATACTGATGAACTTATGTGCAGGGCAGCAGTGGAGATGCAGACGTAGAGAACAGACTTCTGGACACGAGGGTGGGGGTGGTAGGGGCGGTAAAAGGAAGAAGGCAGGAGAAACGGAGGGAGCAGCAGGGAAGCGTATACACGAACACATGTGAAATAGGCAGCCAGTGGGAGTTGGCTGTACAACTCGGGGAACTCAAACTGGGACTCTGGAACAACCTAGGGAGTGGGATGCGGTAGCAGATGGGAGGGAGGTTTAAGAGGGAGGGGACATAGGTATGCCTATGGCTGACCCATGTTGATGTATGGCAGAAACCAACACAATATTGTAATTATCCTTCAATTAAAAATAAATAATTAAAAAGAAAAGATATAAGAAGAATCTAAAAAAAAAAAAAACAAGAACTACAGCCTCACCTCCATCCTCCTGGGGTGCCTGCCTGAAATCCCTCAACCTTATTTCCTCCATTCAAGCCTTCAGCCCTCACTCCCAGCTATGCCCTGAGAGCCAGGAGTAAGCAGGACTGAAGAGTGGAAAGAGAGAGCTGCAGGGGCTGCCAGGCTTGGGTTCTGCTGGGGGCAGGATGCCCTGGGGCAAAGTGCTCCTGGCAGGAGGTGAACCTCCCACCCGCCCACCCCTGTCCACAATCATCCCATCCCTTCTCTTTGGATCCTCCCTTTCCTGCACAAGGAAATTGTCTTGCTCATTTCTGTCGGATAATGTCAACTTCCCTGCAGTCAGAGGGAATCCAGTGCTGTGTTTTAAAGAGAAATCTGCTGACCTCAAGAAGACTCTCAGTTCTCTGCATCTCATTACACAGAAAAGGAGGCAATTTCTTCACAGGACACATACAAGCCCGCTTCTCTCCCAGAAGTTCAAAACATCTATCCTCACACACATCTGACAAGGTATAAAGGAGACAGAGTGACCCATATATGCCAGATAAAGGAGCCAGGACCCAGCAAAGGTGAGCAAACACAGGGCATTTTTGATACCCATAGAATGATTCAAGCTTTCTCTGAAATCGCTCATCCATGGGGGCCATGTTGAATCTGTCAAAGTAGATCAGAGTGGCAACTGCTTTCTGAAGAGTTATAGAAACGTTGCAATGTACATTAATGGCAAAATATCTTAATTCAGGAGATTATCGTTAAGACTGTCATGCACAGTGTCATTTTTTATTTATTTAATTTTAATCTTTCTTGATTGCATGTCTCAGGACATAGGAGAATATCCATATGCATTAAGGAAAAAATAAAAGTTTAACCTATGCTTTCTTTGTCCCCTGGAAAGCCTCCTGGTTTCCCAAATGCCCCAGCAGCTTTGCCTCTTAAATCTAGGTCTGCAGGTCTGAGCAGTCCATCAGCCAGGGCTGGCAGCCCCGGCAGGAGCCCTAGCAGCCACCAAGCACAGTCTTTAAAATCACTGCCACTCTTACTCAGACTATGCCAGACTTATGGAGGGTCTGTGGTGTTCACCCACATGGGCTGCCCGTCGGTATTCGTGACCTCCAGTGCAGACCCACACTTCCACACACTGGGAGGGAAACTGTTTAGGTAAACATATGTGTGTGCCAGCCACACGCAAGTGGATTATTGGTATTGTTCAGGCGCTAAGTTGTGTCCGACTCCTTGTGACCCCATGGACTGCAACACGCCAGACCTCCCTGTCCTTCAGCATCTCCTGAAGTTTGCTCAAATTCGTGTCCATTGAGTCGGTGATGCCATCCAACCATCTCATCCTCTGTCACCCCCTTCTCCTCCTGCCCTCAATCTTTCCCAGCATCAGGGTCTTTTCCAACGAGTCGGCTCTTGGCATCAAGTGACCAAAGTATTATGTAACTTCTCATAGACATAAACTGAAGATCATGGCCCAGTGTTTTTGGAATTCTTTTGAGGCAAGGTGCAGAGGAAACTCACAAAGACACCACTATAGCGCTGCTCCCTCAAAGAAAAGCTTTATGACAGCTTAAGGAAAAGACATTCCGTTTAGCAGAATCTCTGTGGAATGGCTCTTTCAGGCTGAGCCTCTAGGCTCGGATTAGGAAAAACCCTTGGAGTTTTTCAAAAACACAAGGAGTGTAACAGTTAAGCTGTTGAGCAGTGTGAGCCTGGAGGATAAAGAGGCCCATTGTAATTCTGCTCAACTTTTTCACCTAGAGCTGCATCTGCCAGGAGCAACTCCTCAGATAGAAGCCCAGGAACACACACCTTTTGTAACTTCCTCTTTTGTTTTCTTCTTTCTAAATTCTGTCTAAATGTTGGCAGTCATTCTGAGACCTCATTGTCCTTTACTGCCCCAAGCAATATATATTTTTATAGAGCCTACATTGCAAGTCCAAAGATGTGGGTTGAAATATGACTTGGCTTTTGTTTTCTTTTCCAAATGCCCGGACTTGGAGCCTCCTGGCTGATATCTTCTCATGGAAACAAACTTTAGGGATGGTGCTAAAAGAGCCCAATTCATGGAACAAAGCTGGAGATCTCAGCTCAGCTCAGATCCATAGATCACCCTGGACCCAGACCGATCCATTCAGACTCCAAACACTTGCTAAGCATTAATGGGTAAAGGAAGGCAGGAGAATACAGCCTCCTTGAGATCAATCTAGATTTTTAATTTACCCTGTACAGCTCAAGCACCAACAGGTTTTGGTTTAGATTCAGACTTATTTCGCAAAAATAAGATAATTTCAAGCAAGAATGGCTTTTCTAATATTTAGATGCCCTTCAAAAAATGGAAAATACAACAACTGACATTGAAAATGTAGGTATAGGATGAGGAAACAGAGGATCCAAAAGAGCAAAAAGAATAATTTATAACTTGGCAAATGTCACTTAGCAAAGCAACACTGTGTACTAAGTTGCTTCAGTCGTGTCCAACTCTTTGTGATCCTATGGTCTATAGCCCGCCAGGCTCCTCTGTCCATAAGATTCTCCAGGCAAGAGTAGTGGAGTAGGTTGCCATGCCCTTCTCCAGGGGATCTTTCCAACCCAGGGATAGAACACATGTCTCCTGCGTTGGCAGGCGGGTCTTTACCACTAGCGCCACCTGGGAAGCCCCATAGCAACCCTACACGTTTAACTTCTGAAAAATTGGCTTCCTAGGATGCAAAATGAAGATAATAATGAAGTACACAGAACATGTACAGACACTAAATGCAATATTAAATGAAACAGAGACATGGCAGGTTTTCAATACACACACATATGGTAAGACTTTGAATCACAATCTTTCTTAGAAGGTGCTATTTCTCAAACTCTATGTTTGCTGAATGAACAGCACTTCTTCACTTTTCCAGGGACTTGGACATTTTCCTCAGAGACCCTTACAACAAAGAGGCACCGTTTTTGATTTCTGGATAAGGAAACCGGCTCAATATTGGAATGTCAGCAAGTGTGTGGATAGAGGCCAAGCTCAGAGTTAATCCACCGCCACACTCCAAATCCTTCTCACTGAGGGTTTTGTGGGTTCAAGACGATTCTTCATACAAACACTGGCAGCAGCGAAAAGGGGCTTCCAGGAGCAGCATGGACCCCAACCTGGGTCCCATTGGAATATTTGACTGTTTACCAAAGCAGGATTTAGACACAGGAAGCGCAGTTAACGTGAATCTCAGGGAAGACAAGTCTGAACTAATTAGAACAGAGTATTTCCCTACGAACTGGACTCAGTGGCTGCAGCACCTATGAAAAAGGCTTCAAGGGAAAAAAGAAAAAAACAAGATGATTTGGATTTTAAAAAGCAAAGACTCAGATGGGATCTCTTTCCTCCAAAAGCAAACCACATGATAAATTGTCTCCTCCAGCCATCTTCTCAGGGAGATTAATAACAACATCAATAATACTTCCTATCGATTGAATATTCCACCAGCCTTAAGACTACAGCATTCAAATCCTTAATCTTGATTCTCATTTTATGATATCATCTTATGAGGCTGGGCTTTCCCTCCAAGTGCAGTGGGGAGCAGACAGCAGATGTACACCAATGGCTCCATGAGAGAATGAGCTTTTCTAATAATCACTGAAACAGAGATGCTTGGATGGCATCACCAACTCCATGGATATGAGTCTGAGCAAATTCCGGAAGACGGCGAAAGACAAGGAAGCCTGGAGTGCTGTAGCCCATGGGGTCGCAAATTAGGAACTGGATTAGGAAGTAAATTTCAAGTGTCCTTGAGTATGGCTCTCTCTCTCTCTAAAAAAAAAATATTATTTATTTAGTCATTTATTTGACTAGGCCAGGTCTTAATTGGCACATGGGGTCTCTAGCTGTGGCATGCAAACTCTTAGTTGAGGCATGTGGGAATCTAATTCCTTGACCAGGGATCAACGGTAGGCTCCGTGCACCAGGGGCATGGAGTCTTAGCCACTGGATTACCAGGGACATTCCTGGCTGTTTCAATGTAGGGCTTCCTGGAAGGAGAAGTCTTCTTGGTTTTGTGCCACCATAAGAGGTTGAATAAACCTTGCCTCCTTTCTCCTGCCTCCCTCCACTTGCCCTGTGCCTGTAATGAAGCATTTGCCATGCCCTGCTTGTAGTGTTTAGAGTGGGTTGAACACATCAGCCAGAAAAGCACGGCTGTAGCTACAGGTAAAATCTGCCACTTCCAAACCGCTCCAAATTAATCATTCTAGCCGGAGGGAGACGTGGGCCTTTGGGCTCACCTTTTGTTTTATTAACTGCCAACCAAAAATGCCAGAAGTGGCTGGGGAAGAAGCACAAAATGGGGGACAGGGAATGCTTTGCATATTTTAATTACTTAAGTAAACAACACATACCGCAGCAGAAACCTACCATCAATGGCTAAGTCCCCAGGCAAAGGGAATTTGGAAGAGCATTACGGGACCTGACATAAAACGTACACAGCTCCTCCTTAGACTAGAGACTCCCTTATCTGGCTTCCCTGAGCTGGAGCAAAACTTCCAGTTTCTCCCCTAACTAGCTGCTGGAGCAGCTCCAACTAGGGTGGGAAAGTGAATACAAAACTTTCCACATACTCAAAGCTCCCTGGAGAATTGAATGCCCCTCTTCACCCAGTGGAAAGAAGGATTCTTCTTTGAGTCATGACACAAGACCTATCAATTCTTCTTTCTGTTTTCTTTTATTTCTTTTTTCGGTTTTCTTCACTGGTTCATTTTTCCAAATGAGCAACAGGATGTTTACAAGATTTTCAATGATCTATATTAAAATGACAAAGCTTTTACTGTTTGAAATCTAAATGAAAAAAAAATTATAAAGGCACATTTGTTCTGTGCATTTAAAACAATTCTAATGAAAGCACTGGGAAGAAGTGTATCTGATTTTGTTCGCTCATCCTGTCCGTATGTTGGTGGAGACGGATGTCTCATTCTTTTTAGTATGTGGGCTGCCCCAAAGTGAGCACAGAGTGTCTTATTCTTTAATTACTGCTTTGTTTTATCCTTTGTATCTGAAATTACCTTTAATTTATTTAATATTCATTGTTTAGAGCTATGCCATTTTCCAAGTACCTGTTAGTCACTAGTATTTATGTGTATCAAGAGTGTTTAGTATATTCTATTTACAGGAAACTAATCTCCAAAGATTTCCTTTTGAAAACTCTTTTCCTCCTTCTTAACTTTTACATTCCTTACTGTTTTACTAAATAATCAGTGTTCTTTGATAATTTTTGTGCTTACATGTTTTAGGGACAAGACCTTTAGATTCTAAAAGCAGGACACTTGGTGCCTGAGAACAGTGATCTCACAGATCACTGGCTGCCTCTCTGGCAGGATCACAAATATGAACCAGCGGATAACATCCTCCACCCTCATTTAAAGATGGGGATTGAACTTAGAAAAAAATAACAGGGTTAAAATCTCAGGGAAGCCTGCAAATGGGTGACAGCTGCAAAGTGATTAATCAAAAGAAGTTAATACCACGGCTATTTTTTAAGCATCACAGGTTCCTCACTAGCCCTTCCCATATGAAATTCCAGCAAAGAGTATATAGGTTAATCTAGTCACACCACCCTTACAGTGACCTGGGAGGAAGAGAGTCAGAAGGAAGATCTGACATTAAGGGAAGCTGTGGAGTCCAGTGGGAAGGCCACTGGACTGAGACTCAGATCAGCTGAGTTCTTGCCCTAGTTCTACTAGGGAGTTACCCTGTGACTTTAGCACCTTCTGCTTCCTTTCAGTCTCAATGTTCACAACGGTAATAAGCACTGGACTAAGATCCTTCACCACCTGAAAATGATATGAGGTTGTCCAAAGCAAAATTTTCTTATCTGCATGAGTCAGTATACCAAGAGGACTGAACCTAAGCTCATCTCAAGGCCCTTCCCAAGGGATAGGTATGGACTTTGGGAAGGTCAGGTACACACTGTTACACTTAAAATGGATAACCAACAAAGATCTACTGTATAGCCCATGGAACTCTGCTCAATGTTGTATGCTAGGCTGGGTGGAGGGGAGCTTGGGGGAGGATGGATACATATATATGTGTGGCTGAGTCCCTTTGCTGTTCACCTGAAACTACAACATTGTTAATTGGCTATACCCCAAAACAAAATGCTTTTGGAGTTTAAAAAAATAGAATTAAAAACAAAATTCTCATTCAAGGCCCTTCTCAACATCAGCAGCCTTGGCAGCCTGACTTTGCAGTTGTGTGTGCATATATACACATGCATTCATGCACGTGTGTGTGTCTGTGTGTGTTGCAGGCAATGGGCCAGCACTTGAGAACTCCAGGGCCCTGTCTTAGGTTTACATCACACCACCTGGCTCATCCCTGGGCCCCTGTGTCCTCGTTTATAAAATGGTAGGATGAGGGAAGAGTTGGGCTCATTGACTTTTCGGTATCATCGAGTTCCAAGACACTGGTGATGTGGTGAAGCAAAGACTGGATAACCTCTGGATGCCCCTCCCAGCCCTGGGAGAAGGTTAGAGTTCTGAGACCCATGAGTTCCACACAGCCCACTCCTCTACGATTGGATCCCAGGGTGCCTTTTTGCAGTGAAGGGTGTGAGCCAAGGGTAATCTCAGATGAAAGGACTGGGGAAGCTGTCCCTCTGCACAGCATCTGGCATCTCAGGCCATCATCCGAGGCCTGCAGCTGTGGGCTGCTCCTCCTCCCTTTATAAACAAGCCCCACCTCTTGGCTTCTCCCTCAAGGTCAAAAGGAGGGGGGAGACTGTTCTGAGGGTGAACCCAGGAGAAAGTCTTAAATGCTGAGCCAGGAATCACAGTTGAATGGTTTTTTTCAAAGGCATTCCTACTCTGGTGTACATATTCATGTTTCCAAAAGCAAAAGAAAAGGAGGCTCAGGGCAAGTGGGCTTCTTGTTTCTCATCAAACTGAGACAAAAATCTCTTACTCAGGGTCATTTAGTGAGTCCCCAGGAGGTAGAACCAGGCTACGTCTAGGGTAGGCCAGTCCACAAGCCTAATGCCCTCATCTGAATTTATTTAAACCTCTGGGCTCCATTATAAAAGAGGCAGAAAGAGATTCTTTCAGTGTTTCAAGGCTGGGGCAGAGGTGGAAGCTCTGTCTCAGTGAACAGGGATACAGAACAAAAACTTATTGAGTGTTTATACGGAGCCAGGGTCTATGATGAATGAGTTAAAATACACTGCTTCATCCACTGCTCCCAAGACGCCTTGACTCTGGACCTTACTGCTACCAAAAGCATCACACCAAAGAAGGAAGGAAAGGAGAGGGAAGAAGGGGTTAAGCAACTCATGGGAGTTCAAAAGGCTGAAGACGGAAAGATCCAAGTCTCACACCTAAGTTGCTCTGATTTTAAAACCAATGTTCTTCTGCACCCTGCAAGTTGGAGTTCTTACGCATCTCCATGTTGAAGGAAGAACCATTAGCAAAAAAAAATGTTTTCAGGCCTGTACATTGATGGGCTGCAGGCTGCAGATTTGGGAAAATGTGATAGAAATCCTAGAATTTGATTACTCTGAAAACATCCATAAAAGCTAAAGAGGATTTTCACTAAGAAATACCTAAATCTGCAGATGCCATGAAGGAAGATAGGAGCCGACATCAGCCCAGAGAATGTTCATAAAAATGACACCAGAAAACATCATGTGTTCCTCCTCGTAGAGAGAATGGAAAAAGCAGTCGGTCACAGGCTTTGCTTCCTCCGTCTTTGCTTTGCAGCTTTGCCCTGCGTGATGCCTGGCCTGACGCCTCTAGATGTGACGCTGATTATTTCTGCTGGCCTCCCCCCGGCCCCCCCACCCCCGATGAAGACAGGTCTTTGTTAGCGATCAACTAGGTCCTGGGTAATCTGCCCAGCTGCTGCAACATGTATCATCATCCTTTTCAAAATTCATTAGCCTTGATTGTTTGGAAGTCTATTTTCCATTAATGTCTATTTCTCTAAGATCATCATCTTGGGCAGAAAAAGAGGAAGGCAGAGAGAGATGGAGGGATGACGGGGGGTGGGGGTTGGGTAGAGCTGAGAAGGAAGGAGGGAGAGAGCCAGCAACACATGGCAAGCCTGGTAGGGTCTTAGAATTAAGCCACCCCAGAAATAAGTCCTAAATCTGAGTTTTTGTAATTACTGAGACACTATACTGCCTTTTTGCTTAAGATAGATTAAGTTTTCTCTCACTTGTAGCTGAAAGAATCTTAATCCAACAGTCGAAAATTTGACTCTCAAGTTCATCTCCATTTCTAGGAATAAAATGTCTATTTCCAGACATGAACCTAAGAAGAAAGACTCAGAGAGATCCCAGGGGCCCAGATAGAAATGAACTTGCCTCGCTAGGATGCAGTTGCAATACACTTTCTCTCACACATAGCGTGCCCTTTTCTCCTTTCCTGCTCTGCTCACTGGCACCCGCCTGCCAGGTCTTACCAGCCACAAGGCATCACAGACACAGTTTAAACATGTGTGGCTCCCAGGCGGTGCCAGTGCAGGAGATGTAAGAGATGCAAGTTCAATTCCTGGGTCGGGAAGATCCCCTGGAGGAGGGCATGGCAACCCACTCCAGTATTCTTGCCTGGAGAATCCTATGGACAGAGGAGCCTGGTGGGCTATAGTCCATTTGGGGTCCTAAAGTGTCGGACACAACTGAAGCAACTCAGCATGCGTGCACAGCTCTGAAACCAGCACCTGAACTGAAAGCTTTCTTTGCATGACCACATCCACCCCACACCAGTACATTTGACTGCAGGTCACATCAGACATCTAGTTTCCATTAGGGTTAGCCACAGGTGCCAGCACGGGAGGAGATGGCAGAGATCAGAGGCACTAGCTAATACTCAAGAGAGGTAGGGACCAGCCCGGCAGACCCAGGCAAGAGAGATCACGGAACTTAATGTTATTTCTGCCAGCATCTCCAGACAGGAGGTGCTGTCACAGTCCTCCCAGACATATGGATTTCTCATGAGTCATCCATCCCCCAAAGAATTGTGGAAACAAATGGATTGACCAGCTTTGAAGATAAGACTCAGAACAAGGAGGATAGAGTCCCATTGCAAAGGTTAGGGCACCCTTGCTAATGCATGGTGGCATTATGGAATGATGGCACAGCCATACAATTCCCTTCTTTCCTCTGCCATCTTCCCTCTGGATCCCCCAGAGCCCTTTTACATGAAGGCCTGAGCACCATCCGATTCCAGGCAACTCTCTTCATGCTGTTCTGAGGGCTTGCTCTGATCTGAGGCATCTATTTTCAGATCATCAGAGAGCAAAACGCCAAGGGGCCTAGAAGTTCAAAGATTAATCACCACGGAATGGGCAGAGCTCCTAACTCTGAAGAAACCTCTGGGTGAAAACCCAAGGAACTGGCCCTGGGAGCACACAGCCAATATCCCTGAACCTGAGGGCGTGAGATGCCATGTAAGTAAGAGGCATCTCCCACAGGAGTGTGTATGAGGCTCCCTCCCCACAGGCCCGTCTTCACTATCTTAAATTGTGAGGCTTGAAATAGCAACACAAACGAGGAAAATCATACCCCACAGTCTCAAGCCTTTTCAGCTACGTGGCATTTTTCCCCGTCAAGGTCCTAGTGCATCTTAGAATACTCTGTAGCTCATAGGCAACTTCTTGGCAACCTGATTTAATCCACAACCTCCATCCATGATGGCTGAAAAGCACTAATATGCAGAGAGGACATAGAAAAAACTCATACTGAGTTCTCCTTGTGTGCCTTATGCATGCAAAGAGACAGGGATGTGTTTTCAGGTGAATTAGAAAAACTGGATTCACTAGGGTGAGGAAACACACCCTTGGACTCCCAGCATGCTGGTGGAAAGAATGTGCCTAGGGTCTCTAAGCACGTTCCCAGACTGGGACTCACTTGTGATCATGTGCCCTCATAGACATGAGTTGAAGGCTTAGGCATTGACTTTCGAGCGGCAGCTAAGTCCTTCCCAGAATTAAGACTTATTCTGGAAATAGAAGGAATATCTTTGTCCACTTAAAAGATAATAATAAAAATTTCTAATCTTTATCCCCATTCCACACTGGTACTCCACAGAACACATGGCTGCAGAATATAGAAGTCACAGGTGTTGAAATGGGTTAATATTTTAGGAGAGAAGGTAATTGGCATGCTTGCTTCCTTATATCAGGGAGAGGACTCTTAGATAAGCCAGAGAAGTCTCTCCTGTGGAGGAAGATGAATGATGCTTTTCTCCTTAGCCTGTGAGTTTCAAAGTGACGGAGGGAAACTAGATAATGGGTCATAAGCAGTAAAGAACCAGGATTTGAGGAAGCCATCATCATCCACTACCTGGAAGACCACAGAGAGGGACATTCAAGGGCCTGGAGTATATTCTTAAGTGATGCTGACATTGTGACATAAAGAAAATCCTTGGTAAATGACAGAGTAATAACTTCTCTCTATCCATATGACACATATTGTGAAACTCAAAGAGACATTGCCTTGACATGGATTGAGACCTCTGGGTAAATATGTTACAGAAGTCCAATGAAATAACTGCATTGCAGGTGGGAAGATTCTCCGTTAGCACAAAGGAAAATGGGAAAGGATTATTGGAGATACCAAAATAATTCTTCACTTTGCTATAACAGCTCTCTCTGGTGCACATAGAGGGTAGTTTGCTTGCCACGCCACTTTACCAGGAGCCCAACTTATGCATAAAATAGGATTCTACTTCATTTTTCTTTTCTGAGAAGTATGTAAATGTACATTACAAGTAAGCACAAGATCACAGAGTGATACGGATGTTAAGTATAACCACAATAAGATGTGGTCCAGAGATTTCATGCTTCTCGCTAACAGCAATCCCAAGACTAGATGAAGTCAGTCTGTGGGCTCTATTCACAAAGGAAGGCAGGAAATTTAGGATTCTCTCCAAACTCAACTCTTCACTCAAGCCCCTATTGATAAACCTTTGTCTGATCTCAGATCTGCATGCATGTCTAATCTCAGATCTGCATGCATTCTCCCTATCCTATTATATAGATTCTCTCCCTTCTTATTATATGCATCCTCCCCACCCCTATTATATACATCCTCCCCATCCCTATTTAACCTGTCCTCCCCATCCCTATACTACCCATCCTCCCCATGTCTATTACACGCACCCTTCCCACCCCTATTACATACGGCCTCCCCATCCCTATTATCTATCCAGAAACCCATGTACCACCCTCCTTCCAACATGCATGAAACCCAGGAATCCAGGACACACTGAAGTCAAGCTCCACCTCTGCCAAGGATGGATGCCAGACAAGAAGACTTGCTCTCATGCTCCCCAGTGGTTCACGCCTACCCCCATTCCCAGTGACAACAACATAAGGAGAAGCATCAGAATTCACTATACCTTCATGCAAAGTCACCAAAGACATGGACAACCACTCAACACATCTGCTCTTGATCCAGCCATGCAAATCAGCCCAGTCGCAGGACCTTGCCATCACCCAGCGAGTCCTACTTCTTTTTATTTCAATTGTTTCCTGCCAACTGGTGCCTATGGACGGATGGTGAGACTAATTGATAAAGGCAGGATTTCAGACTTACTATCACCTGGGTTTAAATCTTTGTTGCACTATTTTCTAGTTCT
Organism: Bos grunniens; assembly: GCF_055505025.1. Classification (NCBI taxonomy): domain Eukaryota; kingdom Metazoa; phylum Chordata; class Mammalia; order Artiodactyla; family Bovidae; genus Bos; species Bos grunniens. The sequence continues at coordinate 51,567,155 of NC_141185.1, read as the reverse complement.
GTGTTTAAATATCAATGTTCTAATCCCTAAAGTTCTTTGGAAGGACTGATGCTAAAACTGAAACTCCAATACTTTGGCCACCTCATGCGAAGACTTGACTCACTGGAAAAGACTCTGGTGCTGGGAGGGATTGGGGGCAGGAGGAGAAGGGGATGACAGAGGATGAGATGGCTGGATGGCATTGCCGACTTGATGGACATGAGTTTGAGTGAACTCTGGGAGTTGGTGATGGACAGGGAGGCCTGGTGTGCTGCAATTCATGGGGTTGCAAAGAGTTGGACATGACTGAGAGACAGAACTGAACTTAACTGAATCCCTACAGTAAGACTATGATAACTTCTTCAAGGGAACAGTATAGATTATATGTTTAGTCGCCAAGTCATGTCTGACTCTTTGTGACCTCACAGACTGCCTGGCCTCTGTCCATGGGATTTTCCAGGCAAGAACACTGCAGTGGGTTGCCCCTTCCTCCTCTGGGGGATGTTTCCAACCCAGGAATCGAACTTGCGTCTCCTGCGTTGCAGTCAGATTCTTTACCACTGAGCCACGTGGGAAGCATAGATTAAATAAATGTATTCAGAGCCTTTAGCCAAGTACCTGGCCATGTAGGTGCTCAGTAAGTGTAATGCCATCCTGTACCACCCCCAAGGCCACCACATGGAAGAAGAAAAGCCTTGAACTATCCTAAATGGCCAACAAGGCAAAGATGGAAGGACTTTCTACAAAGATGCTTCCCGGGTGGTTAAAGCCACAGCTTATTCACTTTCTGATGATGGTTGAAAATGAAGCCTATCAAACAGACCAGGTATGCTTCCAATGCCATAACCACCCCTGATTCTGCCTCCTCCATTTTTTATGGGTCATTCTGAAGTATTTTCTTGCTGTGGATTCAAAATGTCCAGATCTCACTTGTTTCAGAAAAATTTTAGCCAAGCCATTAAATCCCTCCTAGGCTAAATTAAAAAAACCTAAATAAACTAAAATGCACTAAGGTCTTTAGGGAATTCAATTGCTTTGACCTCCCTATCTAAAATTGTACACACACACACACACACACACCATCCCCACCACCATCTCCATTACCACCACCAAGCATTTATTTCTCTCTTCTCTATTTTATTTTTCTTCTAAGGATCTATTATTCTCAAACTTCAATATATTAATATTTTACTTTATCTTAATTTTCTATCTCACTTATTAAGGTCAGAGATTTTTGTCTGTTTTATTCACAATTGTATCCCTAGTGCCCAGAACAGTTCACAATACATAAATAGAGTTGCCCTATGTCCCAATTTCTCAGGCAAGATCCCAATTTATGCCTCTGATTTCTGCTTTATTATTAGTAGCTTCTCTTTTCAGTCTCTGAGATGTCCTCGTTTAGACCATCAGATACACATAGTTTGATTAATAATAAATATTTGTTGAACTTAATTAACAAATTTGACCAGTATGATACTTTAATTAAACCCATCAACTCTTGACACCAAGAGTTTTACTCTGATGTGAATGAAATGCATATGATTTTTTGTAAAAGCATGAGGAAAAAAAGTGATTAATCTCTTATAATTATCCTTCTTTCAACATTCCAATAAGACTGGCAAACATGTTCTGATAAACTCAAGCCCTACACAGCTATTCTTAAAGTTAATGCCTTTATTAGTAACAGTGCTAAGAACAGATACCTATAAAAATGAGATCCTGAGAGAACCTGGGAGGCTATGCTTAATTTACCTCCCTAACCAAATCATGAGAGAAATGAATGGAACTGTAAAAGCATTCCCAAGCACCTGCCCATAAGACTGACATCAGAATAATGTCACATAATAGAAAGTAGAGGCTGCTCACATCAAACTGAACTGCAACACACCCAGTCAGCACTTGGAAGCAGCATTTCGAGATGGCAAAAAGGACTTCTCTCTTCCTAATCTGGGTGGGATTTTTAAGGTCTGGTGGTGGCTGTTCAGTCTCTCAGTTGCATCTGAATTAGCGACCCCAGGGGCTGCAGCACGCAGGCTTTCCTGTCCTTCACTATCTCCTGGAGGTTGCTCAAACTCATGTTTTCAAGGTTGGGTGGGTAAATTTTGTGGGTCTATTTTCACAAGTGGATCATTCCCCAAACAGAAGGAAACAGCCCTTGGGCAAAAAGCGGAAGGAAGCCATCTCCTTCCGTCTGATGATCCAGGCAAGACAGACACAACTTTGACCAGCACTGCAGTGTGTCCATCTGTATTTCAGAAATTACGGTAGAAATGAAAACGGGGATGGGGAAAGACTTTCCTTCCAGTACTCAGGCATGTGACTTGTCATGGAGCTCTGTATTAACTATCCTGAACATCACATTTCTTAGACTAAGCTTCATCTGAAGTCAATGGGGATAGTAAAAGTGAAAGTGTTAGTTGCTCAGTCATGTGACTCTTTGCAATCCCATGGACTGTAGCCCACCAGGCTCCTCTGTCTATGGAATTCTTCAGGCAAGAATACCAGAGTCAGTAGCCATTCCTTTCTCCAGGGAATCATCCTGACCCAGGGATCAAACCTGGGTCTCCCACACTGCAGGCAAGTTCTTTACCGTCTGAGTAACCAGGGAAGCCTTAAGTCAACTGGGAGACCTCCAGTTTTTCAGTCACGTGAGCCTATGTGTTACCCTTAGTTCCTTCAAGTGTGTCTCTTATGGAACATAGGCACCCAATGTGTTTTCAAAACTCAAGGTCACACTTCCTGAAATGCAAGAAAGCAGCCAAACCACTGTCCATGCAGAGCCTCCAGCCTCTACCACACGCGCAGGGTGGGACAGAACCCCTGGGAGCCACTCGATCTCCGGGGGCTTTCCCAAATGTGCACCTCATTTCAGCAGATCATGGCCCCCCCACCCCCTCCATGCTTTCTGCCCATGAGACATCTGAAGCACATCAACATCATGGCTTTGGCAGGAGACTTCCATGAATAGTCAACGGTGTCCCCGGAATGGGAAGCAGGGCAAGAGAGATGGAGAGCAGCCATAGCCCATGGAAGTTCCTCTCCAAAGTCTGCAAGCTGTCAGTGTGTGTGGACTGCCCAGCCCCTGACCCCAGAAATGAAATCCAGACTCACTGTGGAAGCTGCCGATGCTTCTAGCCTCTGCCGCTGCCATGACACGCTGGGCGGGCCCTTCTGGCATGGCCCTTCCTGACAGTGAATTGGGGAGACAGGAGGGCAGGGGAAGAGAGAAGAAAGGGATGAAGGTACAGGAAGAAAGCATGAAGGGATGAAAGCAGGGAGGAGAAGGGAGGTGGGTGTATCTTTAACTGGATGTTGTGACTTTCTCGGCCATGGCTTCCAAACACTGCTCCCATGTTACTGGAGAGAAAGGCTAACTGCATCAGCTCAGGGGTCCATGACTAGGCAGACAGCCCATCACACCACTCCTAGGACATGGCACCCATCTTCTTCCTTTGTGAGCCACCAAGATCTAGCTGGTTTCCCAGCAACAGTTCTACTTTTGACTGGGTAAGCCTCCCAGTTCATTGAGGCTCTGAAAGGAAATAGATCTTATCCTAGAATTTTTCTCCCTTTAGGTCAAGAAATGGCACCTTCTCCAAAGCTTCTAAGAAATACTTTTCTTCAGCAGAAAAATCAATAAACTCATTTCTGCTTTTAGGAGTTTCTCTCCCAGATACCTTCCCTGTTTTCCATGATGAGCTAGCAGAACGTCATCTATGTAGAGTCTCAACTCTCCTTCTCTTTGCTGTCAGCAAAATCACCATTTATCTTCCCTATTACCACTTGGGAAAAACCCATTTCTCCCAAAAAGCCTCTTGAGAAGTCAGAGGAGGGGGTGAGTGTCAGGCTGCCTTAGAGAAGGGATGTACAATGACTTAGCGATGCCATTTCTCAAGTACCTCCCAAATCAAGATCTTTGGACAGAACACACGACACACAGTCCCTGCCCTCAGTCAAACCAGAGGCAGAGAAGCACAGGAATGACCCAAAGAAGAAGCACATTCATGAAGCAACACATCTGTGTGTGCAAACCAATGGGGCCATGCCAAGGAGACCATCCTGTGAAGGCAATGAGAGGGCACTGCTGGGGTTTGTTGGCAGCAAGAAACAGACAGAGAGAAAAAGCAAAGGGGGAGATGAGAAAAAGAGCCCATGGGAAGTTGGGAAGAGAAGATATAACAGGCTGAATTCTGTCCCCCAATAAAATTTTTATGTCCCAATCCCCAATACCCCAGAATGTGACTAGAGTGGAGATAGGGTCTTAAAGAGGTAATTAAGGTTAAATGAAGTCATTAGGGTGGACTCTGATCCAATATAACTTGGGTCTCTAGAAGAAGAGAATATTTGCACAGAGACATGTACAGAGGGAAGACAATGTGAAGATACAGGGAGACAGGCATCTATAAGGAGAGAGGTCCAGGAGAAACCAATGCTATAATACCTGATCTTGGACTTCTGTGGAACTCTGTCATGGCAGCCCTTGCAAACTGATGCAGAAGTCCTCATGCAACAATAGGACTTAGCAAATGTCACTGTGGAATGAGGGTCAGGCTGGCTGGGTGTCCCACTGAGGTAGCTTCTGGTGGGAGGGGACAGGAAGGAGTCTGGCAGAGTGCAGCGTGAGAAATGTATATTTTTGAGACATGAATATTTCCCCCAGGCTTTCAATAATCAGTTAGAATGATGAAAAGTTTGAGAAGTAAGGGTTGGTGGGCTTTAAGGTTGAAAGTGCATGTACTGATCCAAGTGCTGATATGATGAGGGTGTGAATGAGGATTGTTCTTGCCAACATTCAAAGAACAGTGATACTGGAAGCTATGAAGACAGAAGGATTTGGTGAAGACTTAGGTACCAATGATGAAAAGACAATTTTAAAAATGACTCCCCTTTTGGGAAGCTCTCAAAAGAGTTTTTGTTCATGCCAACAGACTGCTAAGGAAGTAGGAGGTCACCAAAGTGAGCTTTATCGCCAACAAGGTTCAATCACCCATGAACTCTCCAGGGAAGATTTACAGACTAAGCAAAGAGAAAAGAGGTAGAAGCTGAAAATGTAAATTCAAGGACTTCCCTGGTGGCCCAGTGGTTGAGACTCCATGCTTCCACTGCAGGGGGTGTAAGTTCAATCCTAGGTTGGGGAACTAGATCCCTCAAGCCACGTCATGTGGCCAAAAAGTAAAATAAAAATGCAAATTCAAACAGCTTTTGCGTAAGGCAAGAAGTTTACAATCATGGAAGTGCATAAATATTCCAAAGTAGATGTCTAAAATGGTGGCACCAGAACTTCCAATGAGGAGAGAAACCAATGCAAGAGGCAAAGAATGGTCAGAAAAGGTGAGTAGAGGGACTTCCCTGCTGGTCCAGTGGTTAAGACTTTGGCTTCCAAAGCAGGGGGTGTGGGTTTGATCTCTGGTAGGAGAGCTAAGATCCTGCATGTATGGAAGCCAAAAAAACCCAAAACCATAAAACAGAAGTAATATTGTAACAAATTCAATAAAGACTTTAAAAATTATCCACATCGAAAAAGAGAGACAGGGAAGTAGCTTGTGGATTGAGGCATCAGTAAGGCATTGAACAAGGATGTTAAGCAGTGGGGGACTGGAGATGTGGGACAAGGAATGGTGCAGTTATTGATAATATCATTCAACAGTTAGTTCAAAAAAGGATTTGACTTTTTAGAGCAAAGACATTTGAATTTGGGCATGGTAAGATAATTAGTGACCCCCAGAATGCAGAGTCAAGGAAGGGGTAAGATCAAAAGCTTAAAAATAAGACAGAAGGGACTTTCCTGGTGGTCCAGTGGTTAAGAGTCTGCCTTGCAATGCAGGAGACTCGGCTTCTATCCCTGGTCGGGGAGCTAGGATCCTACATGCCATGAGGCAACTAACCCCACCACAACTACTGAGCCCTCATACTCTGGAGCCCACATACGTCAACCAGAGAGCCCCTGTGCTCTTGTGTGCTGCAAGGAAAGATTCTGCATGACACAATAAAGGCCCCGTGTGTCACAACTAAGACCCAACACGGCCAAATTAATAAATATTGTTACAAATTTAAGACAGAAGACAAACATGACTATCTTAGTAGTTGAGGAGACAAATGAAATTTAGAGGTGGCAGAAAGTTCAAATGAAGAGTTTTCTTTCAGGTAGAAGAGATCATGGATTTTAGAATAGAAAAAAGGGAGAAAGACTTCAAGATTGAGCGAGACAAACAGTCACAGCAAGAGGTGGGCTAGAGATCGGGCAGGTGACAGATGGTGAGGTGTGAGGGAAGTGAGAAGGAATGCAGACGTGTGACTCTGTTGATGGGGAGAGGGTGAATCTGGCCTAATACTTTATAGCATCACAAAAATACATACTTGACACAGTTCCATGCAGGAGCATAATCATAATTTCTTAAATTACTCTACCACTTCGCACCTGTCTAAGCACCTTTCATCACTAAGTTGACTCTTAGGACCTGAGAATTGGGAAAAAGCAAAACTTTGAGGTCATCTGGTATGTGTCTCTACAGCATCCCTAAAAGGTGGTTATTTGGATTTTCTGGAAAATCACCGGGGGTGGAGAATACACAGTCTTCCACGGTGGTCCGTTATTTCCACGTAGGAAGGGACACTGTCTGTGGCACTGAGCTCCAGCACCCAAGAGTCTTCTAATCCTGACCCCCTGTGGGTAAAGGACTGTGTGGCCCAGCCTATTCACCAAGTCAGACCGACAGAGGACAGTCCCCGAGGACTTTGAATGTGATGAAACCTGGTTTTGTGATTTCTGATTGTCCCAAACTGCAGTGCCCTGGAGCACCATCCCAGACCAGCCATTCACCAAGAGACAGACTTGTCTCCGTGTTTATTTCACTTAACAGGCATTTATGGAATGCTTACCCTATACCAGGTATGGTGTTAAGCAAAGGATACGTGACTGGTGGAATAAGGCATGGATACTGCCCTTTCATACATGCCAAGTGGGACTTCCCTGGCAGTCCAGAGGTTGGGAGTCAGCCTGCCAATGCAGGGGACACAGGTTCGATACCTGGTCCAGGAACAAGGATCCCACGTGCTGCAGGGTAACTGAGCTCCTGTGTCACAACTATTGAGCCTGTGCTCCAGAGCCGGAGAGCTGCAACTCCTGAGGCTCGAGCGCCCTGGAGCCCATGCTCTGCAACAAGAGAAGCCACTGCAGTGAGAGGCCTGCACAACACAACTAGAGAGAAGCCCTTGCCCGCCTCTGCTAGAGAAAAGCCCGTGCGCAGCGACAAACACCCAACACTGCCAAAAGTAAATTAAAAAACAAAAAGGAAAGAAATCTCAAGCTACTAAAAACAAATGCATGTCAACAGATGTTTTGAGAATACATTTTCACAATAAACATATAAAAAGTCACTTCCTGCAACACATTTAGAGGTACTAGGCCAGCATTCTTCATTTCCAATCACCATCTCCTCTGTTCCTGGCATCCTTTTCTTACTCTCCAGCTTCACTGAATCTGTTATAATCTGGGGACTACACGTGGCTAGAAACACCTTACTACTGCTTGCTTTATTACCTGCTTGGAGACCCCAAACTCCCTGAATTAGGGTCTCCTCATTTGCTGGATGGGCCAGCCCTGAGTCACCTCAACTGTTTACCTTCTTTTCATCTTTGTCACAAAGCCCTCCTAGAAAAAAAAAAAAAAAATCATGACACTAGCTTCCTGTAGATTCACACTTCTAAATTTAAACTACCTAAGCTGATGGATACTGTAGTCTGCTGGTAGATCATTTCAAATGTCTATTCACAAATAGCCTCATATTCTTGATTCTATTTTTTGAAGGGATATAGCTATTTTAAAAAAGATTTTTTGATGTGGATCATTTTAAAGTTGTTATTGAATTTGTTACACTATTTCTTCTGTCTTATGTTTTGGTTTTTTGGCTGCAAAGCATGTGAGATCTTGGGCCTCCCTGGTGGGTCAGTGGTAAAGAATCCTCCTGCAATTCAGGAGACATGGGTTCGATCCCTGGGTTGGGACGATCCCCTGGAGAAGGAAGTGGCAACCCACTCCAGTATCCTTGCCTGGGAAATCCCATGGACAGACAAGCCTGGAGGGTTATAGTCCATGGGGCCATGGGGTGGCAAAGGAGTCCGACACAACTTAGTGACTAAACAACAACCTCAACTTGTGGGGTCTTAGATCCCCAACCAGGATCAAACCCACACCTCCTGCCCTGGAAGGCAAAGTCTTAACCACTGGACCACCATGGAAGTCCCCTGACTCACGTTCTTTATAAAGCTGTACTTAGGAATCAGAACACAGAACCCAACTCTGCCCTACCCTACTTTTTGTGCAATCTGAGCAACACCAACTAATCTCTCTGATTCTCTGTTTAAAGATCTGTAAGTGGGAATAATAATACTAGCCTGGTCAACCTCAAAGTCCTTTGATGATGATCAAAGAGAAGCACTGGACCTGTGAGATGGGAGAAAAATTTTCTTGTTTAAACTCTATCTCCAAACTGATGCATGAACTTGAGAAACACTGGCTCTTTCTCTGGACTTCAGTGTCTCCATCTGTTAAATAAGTGGGTTTTATAATACGACCTCCAAGTGGACATCTAGCCAGAATTTCATGAGTTTGCCAGTATAGATTGCTTACCCACATTTCATGGTATTTATCAAAGCCTCTCACAAAATACTTAGGAGGTTAATAGGTGTAGGACTGGGTAAGAGTCCTAACCATAGAACGACTGCACTTAAAGAATGCTGAAAATTGGATCAGCATGGGTTTGAGGGCAGGACTCTAGCAGCAAATCCAAGTCTTGAGTTATTCAACTCTCTAAGAAATTAAAAATATGTTTCAAGTCATTACTAGTGTGTTGATAAAAGCTCTAGATGACAAACTGGAAGGGAGAGTTGTATCTAGGCCATATAAAGCTTTGGCAGAGTGGGACAGGGAACAGATCTATGAAGAACTAGGCATTTTTTCTGTACATAAGGTTATAAATGGAGAAGAAAATGGCCACCCACTCCAATATTCTTGCCTGAAGAATCCCATGGACAGAGGAGCCTTGCAGACCATGGTCCGTAGGGTTGCAGAGAGTCAGATATGACCGAAGTGACTAAGCAAGAAAGGTTCTAAAACAATAGAAACAACTGAATGCTTAAGTAAAGTGTGTGAAAAAGGCTAGTGGAAGGTAATTTAGAGTGCTGGGTTACTAGTTCCATTGATGTGAACTTGGGCAAATAAACCTGTTAGCCCCAGTAATGAAGGCCCACCTGGCAAACCCCTTCCTTTGTACATGATCTTTAAGAGCAGTGCATTCAATAAAGTCACATCTCTGCCTGATTATACTACTTCCAGTGGTGAGAAGCTAAGGTTAGAGCATGACTAAAAGGGCCCAGTAGAGTCTTTGAATTGAGAGCATAAATTGGGTTAGAATAGTTCAGGACTGCAACTCTACAACCCAAGTGCCAGCATCCCCTTTCCTATGCTCATGGTAGACATCGTCCGCTGACCCCACATGCTTTTTCACTGACTGTAGATACAGTCACCAAGCTCTTCTCATCACTCTACTGCGAGCAACCACTACCGGTCATCAGAACTGCTACCTGAGACCTACTTTCCACCTCTGGGGCATAGAATACTTGGTACCAAGGCAATCAGATTTAAAAGCAACAAAAGGAGTCATTTTTTAGGGATAAAGGACATTCAGTGACATGGAAAGCATTAGGTACTTTGACCATAAAGTGACCCCTCCCAAGTATTTGGAAATAAAGACAAGGCAATTAATCTCCTTAAGATCAGCATAAAATGGATGAAAACATGAATTTACATCCAAGTCTGTCTGAAAAAGCCTGAGTGCCTTCTAGGCCATCACGGCTCATTTGTAAATTGATGGATGCAGATAATAAAAGAATATGATCATAGAGACCTGCAAAGGTCATGGAATCAGATGGTGGTGATGTTCATCCTCTCCTGGCTTCAGTCATGGGAGAGAGGAGGATTTAGGCAGAAGACTGGGAAGGCAAGAATTCCTTGCTCTCAGATTAGTAGAGACATATCAGTATTTTTTGGCTGGATGCCATCGACCATTCGATACATCTGATGTCCTTGCTCTGACTTCTTCCTCCTTAAGCAACCTTCTCAGTGTGGTCAGGCTTCCCACACAGGCTGGCTTACTGGGAGTGATGTTTTGATCACAGAGCCTTTTAATAATCCAGTCCCCTGTGAGCATTAATAAATTGTCCTCCTGGTGCTAACTCCAGTCTCGTGGGTGTTTTAATTATTGTGAGACATTCTCTCAGGCCTTCTCACTGAAAAGCAGATTGTTTGGGCCTTTGGTAGGGAATCAGATCCTGCTGACTTTTTCTTAGGTGATGTTATTACATCTTTCAGACTCTGTTATTGTTGCCATTGTTGTTCAGCCGCTAAGTTGCAATCAACTCTTTGTGACCCCAAGAACTGCAGCATGCCAGGCTTCCCTGTCCTTCACCATCTCCCAGAGTTTGCTCAGACTCATGTCCATTGAGTCAGTGATGCCATCCAACCAGCTCATCCTGTCATCCTCTTCTCCTCTTGCCTTCAGTCCCTCCCAGCATCAGGGTCTTTTCCAATGAGTCAGCTCTTCACATCAGGTGGCCAAAGTATTAGAGTTTCAGCTCCAACATCAGGCCTTCCGATGAATATTCAGGGTTGATTTCCTTTAGGATTGACTACTTTGATCTCCCTGGCAAGTGGGGACTATAGGGTACACTTGAAAGTACTTTGGATGTTATTCCTTACCCATTATAAACACTTGACATATGGCTACGTATTTTTTAATTAAGCACTTTTATTAAGTATTTTTATGTGCAACATCTCTGTGATAAAAATGGAGTGGGTTCCTTTGCCTTCAAGGGAATTTCTGCTGCAGAGAGCTACAGGATATGCAAGTACCTGAAAGACTCAAGGACATGACTAAATAAACACAAAGGTCAAGAAGTTGGGGACTGACCCATTGAGTAAGGAAATGACCAATTTCAAGGACAAACCAGGCTGCAACTCAAAGGTCCATCCTGGCTATAGAGGTTAGAGAGCATGACTCAATGGAAGAGAGGTTGTCATGGTGTTTGGCAAAGGGAAAGAGATGGCATTTTGATGACCACTGCCAATCAAGTTTGGGATGTTGAACTTTTTCCAGAGTGCCTGTAATCATCTACTAAGCAGGGTGTACTGTGGTGATGGGGGTAATAGTGGTGGTGGTCATGGTGGTAATAAAACCAGCAGCACCCCAAGTCAATGATTTTACAAAGCTCTTGAATATCCATTATCCCATGTTATGCATAGGAATGAATGCACAGGTTATCAAGTCGCATTTGTTAAGGGCGAAAAAGGCAGGAGGACTGGGCTTAAACCAGCTTGTTTCTATCCACAAGGTTCAATGACCCTAACATCTTCCTCTCGGGTGACAAGGGGCATCACACACTTAGGAGGCCTGGAGAATGGGCTGTAATTCTGCAGGTCTTTGTTGACCACAAAATTCATAGTTACAGTTATCAAAAGTTAGTTCCTTATTGGAGCTACCAGATCCAAAATGGTAAAGCCCTTCCTGCGACCACCCAAATGTGCTTTCTTTTTCTTCCTGGACATCCAACTGACCAGTTCCAATTGTTTAAATCAGTCCCAGAAGATTGAGTGTTTGTTGTTTTTTTTTTTTTAATCTTTCCAGGTTCTTTTAAGTAGGCTCTTCTCCCCTTCAATGTTAGTATCCAGCACCAAAGACCATGATAGGAAATACTAGGCTTGTACCTTTAAATAATTTGCAGTTTCTTATATAGATCATCCTCGACTTACAACAGTTTGACTTTACCAGAGTATGATAATGATATGCATTCAGTAGAAACCATACATCGAATTTTGAATTTTGATCTTTCCCTGGGCTAGCGATATGCAGCAAGGAACTCTCTCATGATACTGGGTAGTGGCAATGAGTCTCAGCTTCCGGTCAGCCGTGACGTCACAACCCACACATTTATAACCATTCTGTACCAACACAACCCTTCTGTTTTTCACTTTCAGTTAAGTAATCAATAAATTTCATGAGACACTCAACACTTTTTTATAAATACACTTGGTGTTAGATGATTTTGTCCACTGAAGGGTAATGTAAGTGTTCAAGCCCATTTAAAGTGGGCTAGGCTAAGCCATGATGTTCAGCAGCTTAGGTGTATTAACTGCATCTTTGACTTCTTATATTTTCAATTTACAGTGAGTTAGAAGTAAGCCCATTGTCCCTGGTGACTCAGACAGTAAAGCCTCCACCTGTGATGCAGGAGACCTGGGTTCAGTCTCTGAGTGGGGAAGATCCCCTGGAGAAGGGAATGGCAATCTACTCCAGTGTTCTTGCCTGGAGAATTCCATGGACAGAGGAACCTGGTGGGCTACAGTCCATAGGGTTGAAAAGAATCAGACACAACTTAGCAACTAACACACACACACAAGCCCATTGTAAGTCAAGAAAGATCCGTATATAATTTCTACCTTATTCATTTACGTAGAATAATAACTATCATCTACTGAGTGCCTAATAGGTAACAGGTAATTCACATACATTATCTTATTCAATCCACACAAAAGAAATTGTTTTCATTTTTTTCAGATGAGGATCTACGGCTTAGAGAATTGAAGAAAATTTCCTAAATTCTGGAGTTCATAAGCAGAAACTCAAGATTCAAAGGAATATCTTCTCTTCAATGTTGGCATCCAGCACTACATAATGGAAATACTCTGGCTTGCAACGTTAAATTCTAAGTATATCCTTGGCCCACTTTCTCTTGGGCCACGTTCTCCCCATCCCCACCTCAGCTTTGCCCTGTAGGATTAGCTAAACCTGAAAAGTCAACAAGCAGGAGTAAAAACTGTGTTTAAAATTCTGAATTTCAAATGTAATGTTGACCCAGTCTTCTGCCTTCTCCTCCTCCTGTTTAGACTCAGATCACAAAGTCTTGGGCTTTGAGGATTAGGAGAGAAATACAATTCCCCACTAGGAGGAAGTCAAGGGAATATACTGTTCTCTTTACATGCAAATATCTTAATTACAGCTGGTAAAAAAGATATTTGTATGGAAATTTATGTATCTTTATATGTTATATATTCAGTTTGCCATTAAAAAAACAACCCTTTATACTTGGGGAACCTAGACAGGGTCTATTATAATACTCGCCACTGTCAAGTTACAAAGAGGCTACCATCCCAGCCAACCAAAAGAGAGAGAGAGATGGAGTGAATCAACACCCCGCTGCCTTCTCTTCTTCCTTGAGGTTGGGTTCCTGTACAAACATGCCTCAAGTTCTTGATATTTTCTGATGAGGATTCACCCTGGTCTTTTTTTTTTTTTTAATCAATACCTGTCCTCATGGAGATCAGGCTGACTATGATAGCATCCATCCCATGCTTGCACCACTGTCATCGACAAAAGAAAACTGCTAGATTTCAATACAGGAGATGAAATCAAATTGAGGAGACTCCTAGAAACTGCTCTCAGAAAAAGGATATAATATATATATATATTTGGCATGTCAAGGGAGGGAAAGATTTATATCCTTTTGATTCCCCTCCAACGAATAAAATACAACCAATTACCTATGAGACATACCACGCCATTTTGGTCTCACTAAGCATCTATTTAGCGTTTTCCTGAGTGTTCTAATGTCTGTTTTAGAATATAATCTGTGTTTATCTCTTCTAAGGATATTGGACAGGATAAACTTGTTTTGCAGCAGGTAGAGGCTAGACATAACTGAGAACTTCCCATTTCTAAAGGGTGCTACAAATTAGAAAGAAAAGGATAAATCTCTCACCGATGAGAGTTTCCTTTTGCCACAGCTGGAAGGAATAAGGAGGAACCAGTGGAATCCCGGGAGATACAGGGGAATAGAGCAAACAAACCATCTGTCGGGGATGATTTTGAAGCTGCTCTGCCTGGGGCCACAGGGGTGAAATAGATGACATTTAAGGCTGCTTCCAGCTTCATGTTTCTTTAAAATTGAATGATTTGGCATTTGTTCATCTGTTTTTCTAACACTCCAGGGACACAGAATGGACTAGGTGGCCTAAAAGATGCATTTGTTAAAAATCTATCCTGACCCTTCATTTCACTGTTATTCTTTTTCAAGGTTACGATTCAAAACAGCAAGAGGCTTTGAGTTCCCAGGCACTGGCCTTGAGTTCACCTTCCTCAGCCCCACTGATTCCGATGGCTTCTCTTCCATACTCCACTGCTACCGCCATGGCCAATAGCCTTATTGCCTCTTCCCTGGACCATGGCCACGTCCAACCTTGGTGGCCTCAGGTCCCAGTGGTCTCCCCTACATGACACTGCCTGATGGCTCATCCTCACTTTGCCTCATTTACACTAAAACAGATGACAAATTCCCAAGACTGTCCTGCAGCTACCCATGTCAGAACAGTTGGCCTTTCAAGAGCTGCCACCATGGTCCCACCCTTTACGAACATTTCCTTCCATGTATCTTTCATATACCTTAGGTTTGGCTGGTTGAGTGATACACTGTTCTAGATCCCTCTCTCAGTTTGCCGATTTCCAAGCCATCTTCATTCCTCCTAAAATTCAACCCACTGACTGTCTCAAGATCCAAATCACCCATCTAATTAGATGGGCTTTTGGAATTGGTCATCCTATTGCATTACGGTGGAATTACAAATTTTCCTCCTGTTTTATATTCCCTAAGGAAATTTTTTTTTTTGCCCCCCACTTCTGTGTCATGTGGGATCTTAGTTCCAGGGCTGGGGATTGAACCAGAGACCCCTGCTGTGGAAGCGCAGTCTTAACCACTGGGCCTCCAGGGAAGTTCCACCCTATGAAAATTTAATTCCCTTGGGAATAAAGATTGCGTTCTCTTCATCCTTGCACATAGGGAATTGTACTGAATCCTGTCTCTAACACATAGACCTCCTCAATGGCTATGGGATTTGGCACAAGGGGAAATAAACCAGCATGGACAAGTTTAGCAAATACACATGGTGAATTAATCATCCAAAGGCTGTAGAAATGTTCTAACACTGACTTATTGTTGAGGAATCTCAAAGCCTTGAAGACATCACCAACCCTCATCAAGGCTTAGCTATAAAACGTAGGCTAACAATGTCTGATCTCTTACTTATCTGGAAGGTCTTAGAAGACCCTCTTATTTTCCTGGCATAGCACTAAGAGTCTGGTGAGAAAGTGCAAAGCTCTACAATCAGCACGTGTAAAATGAGCACTTCTTCTTTAGCTGGTTTGAGTGGGAGGGCTTACGAGACAGGGTTGGGAGGCATGAGGTGGGAGATTCAGATGGAATTCAAGGGCAGAGTCATTCATCCACTGATCTCCTGCTGCTACCATTCTGGTTGTCACCTCTGTCACTATTAAGTGTAGCTGGAATACATAAAATCTACTCTAGATCTTATCTGAAGAGCCTAGGACCTCCCTGGTGATCCAATAGTTAACAATCTGCCTGCCAATGCAGGGAACACGGTTTGATCCCTCATCTGGGAACATCCCACATGCCACAGAACAACTAAGCCCATGTACAGCTACTGAGCCTGTGCTTTAGAGCTCATGAGCCGAAACTATTGAGTCCACATGTTGCAACTATTGAAGCCTGCATACCCTAGAGCGCATGCTCTGCAACAAGAGAAGCCACCGCAATGAGAAGCCCATGCACTGCAATTAGAGAGAAGCCCTGGCTTACGACAAAAGAGAAAGCCCATGTGGCAATGAAGACCCAGCACAGCCAAAAATAAACAAATAAAATTAACTGGGGAGCCTGCTGACTGAATCCTGACACTCAGCTCTGCAGAGCATGGAAGCCCCCCGACCCTCCCAAAAGTGATGCCTATTTGGGTTCTTCTTGGTCTGGCCTCATCCACTTCCTGCACTCTGAATTTCCACTCTGAGGTCATCCATGCATTGATTCATCTTTTTACTGGGTGTCTGCCAGGTTCTAGGTCCCATGCCAGGCACAGAGGATGGCAGAGTGAATAGGAAGGCACTCTCCTGGCCCTCTGGTTCCGTAAGATTGGAGCACCAAGCCCCTCCACCACCAGTCTTCCTGTATCAACATACCATCTCCCTTCCAAATCAAAACATCTGAAAATATTTCGTTCCTGGAAACCCCAACCTCCTCTTCTTCTAGGACTTTCCTAATTCCAGACTTAACTTCTCAAATTGTAGTATTGTCTGATACTCTGAGACAGATATAATGCTACTCAAAACCCACCCTTGTCAAAGCCTGTTTAAAGGCAATCTCCAAAGTGGCTGAGCCAGTGACCCATCAAGGAAAAGCGATCTGTCATGGGGCACAGTCTTAAGAAGACAGAACAAATCGCTCTGGCACTCACTCTGGGGCAGAGTTGTTTGTTTTTCTCTCCCTAAATGTGTAACAGGAAATTAGGCAGTTCACCTTTGTGTATCACTTTCATACGTGTACACGAGCCAGATGGCACCTCTTTGTGTTAAGAAATTTAAAAGGAAAGACTAGAAGGAGAAGTTTATCTCCACTTCCTCTGCCCTCCTAAACACATCCTGGAATCTACACTGGGCAGGGGAGCACACATATACACATACAAACACACACACAACATACGCACACACCAGAGTGATAAGCATGTAGCTGTGTAAGGTGGGCTTCCCAGGTGACCTAGTGGTAAAGAACCTGCCTGCTGATGCAGGAGATATAAGAGATGCGGGTTTCATCCCTGGGTCAGGAAGATCCCCTGTAGAACGGAATGGCAACCCACTCCAGTATTCTTGCCTGGAGAACCCCATGGACAGAGGAGCCTGGTGGGCTGCAGCCCATGGGGTCACAAACAGTAGGACACGACTCAGCACACATGCATGAAGCTGTGTTAAGCACCAGAAACCAGCAAACTCCTAGACCCAGTAGATTTCAGTAACATACGGTAGCCCAGAGGTGCAAACCTGTCCTGGCTGTCCGCTTGCAGAGAGAGTCCTTCAGTGCTCTTGCTATCTAATAAATCACCACCTTCCCCTGGAGTCTCAGCTGGTGTACCAAACAAACAAACAAAAAAATCTTTCATAAATCACCTGAACATGAGCTTGGCTCTAAGATTCATGAGCAGGACCCTATAAACACTGACCAGAAGAACAGGCAAATACTGATGACCCAGGATTTCTGGTTAAGTTGAAACCTCGGCAGGGAAATTTTCCCTACGTGGTCAACATAAAGATCTGCTCCTTCAGGGAAGCTGTGCTATCCCAGTTTAATTTCCAGTGGTCAGGAGGGCCTTATCTCTGACCCAAAACTTACACCTGGAAGTAAGATTATCCCTGAGGTTCTCCTGCCTTGGGTGTGATGGGAACTAAGGAAAACAAACAATAATTTCTTCAGTTAGAAGTGTATTCCAGGCTCTTTATGCATATTAACTTGCTGAACATCAAAAACAACTCAACTGAGAGACTATGTTTGTCCTCATTTGAAAAATGGGACGATTACATAAAGGTTTCAGCAAAACACATTGACGTTCCATGGCGGTTAATGGCCATGTTAGGTTGTGAACACAGGTAAGATTGCACCCAATACAGAACTCCTTTGTCACCTCGATGTCATCCAGTATGAATAATAAGACTTCCTAGTTTATTACTGATGTGACCTCAGGCAAGTCTTTTGTTTTACAGAAGTGGGAGTGGGGCTGTGTTCATATTAAAGCATTGTGAGCATCTGAACATGAAGAAATGACAAGCTGATCTTTGAATACAGAGAGTATAATATCTACCCACCACCAGTGGAGTATGTAGCTCTCTAATGGAGAGCTGTGTTTTGACTGCAATGTTGTTGTTATTTAGTCACTAAGTCGTGTCTGATTCTTTTGGGACCCCATGACTGTAGCCCACCAGGTTCCTCTGTCCATGGAATTTCCTAGGCAAGAACACTGGAATGGGTCACCATTTCCTCCTCTAAGGGATCTTCCCAACCCAGGGATAGAACCCAAGTCTCCTGAATTGCCAGCAGATTCTTTGTCAGATAGCTTTAGTGGTAAAGAATCTGCCTGCCAATGCAGGAGACATAAGAGATGCGGGTTTGATCCCTGGGTTGGGAAGATACCCTGGAGAAGGGGATGGCAACCCATTCCAGTATTCTTGTCTGGAAAATCCCATAGACAGAGGAGCCTGGAGGGCTACGCTCCACAGGGTCTCAAAGAATTGGACACAAGTGAAGTGCCTTAGCCCACAGGAACCACTGAGGAAGACCTTTGATTGCAATAGCTCTCCTTTTTTTAAATTTCATATTTCTTTGGGACCATCCATTTTCAAGCCAGCTGGCCTCTGCTTACCTGGCTTAGCCCTCATGAAGAGGGAACTGTGGCTGCCTAGTATAAGAACAGTTTCCCATCTCACTCCCTTCCTTGAATTCCAACCTGCCCTAGAGCCCACAGAAGTGAGATAGATTTACTTCTTGTAACTGTCCCAGGAGTAAAGAGAGATAGTTCACAACTGTTTAAGCCAGGGCAAAGCAAGATCGTTTGGAGATGGGATCTTTTCTTTCTTTCTCTCTCTCTCTCTCTCTTTTAAATCAGAACAGAGAAATATTAAGTGCATTTCTTAAAGCAGGTTTGAAAGCTGAGGTTGCACACATGCTGTTCAGATACTGTTTCCCAAGATCCCAAGATTGGTCTAATCAAAATCCGCCTCACACAGAAAAACAATGATCCATCCCTAGCTTTTATCAACACCAACATAAATCTGAGCTCAGCCAGACAGGCCAGCAAACCCCATTACGCAGAGTGCAGAGGCAATTAAATGGTGCCAGCTCCAGCTAGACTCACGAAATCTATGACCCATGGTCCCTTGGTAACCACACCAATGCTTCTCTTGGAAACAACTGGGAAAAAATTGGTCTAGATGCTAAAGAAAGACTCCACTTTGATATTTCCTGGCAGGTCTGCCCTGCCCATCAGTCTGTGCCTACCACTACATCATGCTTCTTTTTCCAAATCTAGGGATGCTAAGACTGGGCAGGTGGCTAGACAGAAGAAGGGTTTCTTCTGTCAGCAAAAGGTAGCTTTCTGCTGACATTCTACCTTCCCTACTGTTCGATCTACTTTGCTTTATATCCTCATGATTGTATATCATCTGCCATCTTTCAATTATACCGTGAACATGTCAATTTTTAGGCACAAAAGGAGTTTCTCAAATATTCCATTTTTCCCCAGGTTATGGCTAAATTAAAGTGTCTTCACTGCTATATTTGAAATGGATAATCAACAAGGACCTACTGTATAGCATAGGGAACTCCGCTCAATGTTATGTTGCAGCCTGGATGGGAGGGGAGTTTGGGGGAGAATGGATACATGTACACATATGGCTGAGTCCCTTTGCTGTCCACCTGAAACTCACAACATTGTTCATTGGTTATGCCCCAATGCAAAATTAAAAGTTAAAAAGAAATCAGATAAAGTGTCTTGAGTGATCCATTATAATGTCTGGGCAATGTTTTTTAGGCAAAGCCATCATAAGCATCCAGACAGAGTTGATTTGCAGATGCCAATCCCAAACTCCCAGCTCCTGACCCACCTTGCTCAGGCCAAAAAGCTGGGTCCTTTGATTCACAATATGATCATTCATTCCATACAAAGAAGATGAGGGAAATTGCTGCCTTGTCTCTCGACCTCCAAAACATTGCACCACCTTCTCCTTATACACCATCCAAACTCCTCATCCATTCAAAGTCCCTAAAGTAAATCTCCCATGTACTTGAAGCATCTGCCTCTCTAATCAATATACAGAAGTTATTGTATCTCTGTATACAGGTTGCACCCATATTTCTCCTTGGGGGAAAAAAATGCCATGCATGCCCACTTGCCCTTTCCCTGGCAATAATAACACTGTCAGAATCACTCCATGATCCATGGGAAGAAGATTCTCAAATATTAAGGGGGAAAATGTGGGGGGTGCAAAGTAAGATACCTATTAATATAAAGTAGAAAAGTGTATTGAAGTAAAGTTGAATGTGGTGTTTCCTTTCACCATCAAACAGCTTCCCCTAAGGCCCATTTGCAACTGTCTCCAAAGTTGGCGATGAGAACCTACTTCCTTCACTCATCTTTCTTATACCATTTGGATAATTCTGCTCAGCAACACACTAACCATTTTGATCCTTTATGTTGGGTTCTGCCTTCTCATTGAGATCTATCTTTGCAAATGAGCCTATATGGTCACCAGTAATGTTAAAGAACAATAATGTGCTGTTGGTGAGGCCGGGTAGGGAACTGTGTTGAAAGATTTTAAAATGTAGCATCAAGTTGAGCTTGTCCATGTGTGCATTGGGGGACACATATATACATATATGTGTATATATATGTATATATTGGTATCTGTTTTCATGAAGAATGAGTACTGATGGACGTAAGAACACAGTGCATATGTCATTGCAATGTAAGGATATAGTCGCGTATTTCTATCCAGGTGGAAGGGATGAGTAAGCTATCAAGAGAAAAATTGACAGGTATGTAGAGATGCAGGCGTGGCCAAAAGATAAGCATCAAGTGTCTACCTGGGCACAGGAGTGTATGCGTGTGCTCCAGAGTAACAGGGTTAATGGACAATGACGGAGACATGTGAGCAAGGTGCTAGCTGAGCCATGGATGCTGCATCGGGGGAGGCCCCCTTACCCTGTAGTAATCGGTGCTGTAGACGTCTCTGG
This sequence comes from Bos grunniens, assembly GCF_055505025.1. Lineage (NCBI taxonomy): Eukaryota > Metazoa > Chordata > Mammalia > Artiodactyla > Bovidae > Bos > Bos grunniens. The sequence continues at coordinate 51,546,503 of NC_141185.1, read as the reverse complement.
ACATGCCAAAGTCTCCGATCTTCACCAGCAGGTTGGCTCCAACCAGGCAGTTCCTGGTGGCGAGGTCCCGGTGCACGAAGTGCTGGGAGGCCAGGTACACCATGCCAGAGGCGATCTGACTGGCGATGTGGAGCATCTGGGAGAGCCCCAGCTCGCCTTTCGCCTGGCGCGGTTGCCCATCCACAAGGATCATCGCATCTGGCCCATGGGCCCTGTAGGGATGGGGGTAGGAGGAGAAGGGAGGGAGCAGAGAGAGTTCAGATCAAGGAGAAATGCCTTCTTGATTCCCTTGGCTCTGGAATGCACCACAGAGATGAATGAAATCTCTTTTCTCAGCCTCCTTGCGGCCTATTTCTATCTACCCCAAACTCTATTATGTAAGCCTGATTAGGGTGAAATATACAATTAAGATTCCCATCTAAGAAGACAGCAGACTCATTTTAATGAATCAAGGAGTGAACGTACTCTTTTGGATATTTTACTGCCATCCAGGGGCTTCCCAGTTCCTTCATGTCTACTATAGAGTAATTAATAAAACGATAATTAACACCTACATAACCCTGACTATGTTCCGTGCACAGCTTTATGTATCTGTAATGTACTAATTCCCTTAATCATCCCCCCCAACTTTGAGATAAGGAAACTGAGGTACCTCATCTGGCCAAAGTCTCGCAGCAGCCACATGGGTGACACGTGACTATGGAGCAGAGGTTTAAACGTTAAGCTTTCAGACGGCTCGTTAAAGAGATTCCTGAGCCCCACCGCCTACGATTCTGGTTCTAGGTGGAGCTCTTTCAGGTGCATTTCCTGCAAGCTCTCAGTAATGATGCTTCCAGTAGTGATACAGTCCATGCTGTGGGTAGCAGCACTATCTTCAGTCCACACTGATAACCTCCCCACTCCCCTGCCTAGGACTGGGCAATTTCTGTGGATGGCAGGACAGGATGAAGAGAGCCTGGGACCCTAGGCAAAGACGTGGGAGCCATAGCACCCACTGCATCCCAAATCATGGCCCAGATTTGTTATCCAAACACCTTGCCCTGTCATATCAGTCATTTTAGTATTCATCTTTTCTCCAGGAAGCCCAGTGAGCCGTAACCACACCCAGGCCTTTATTTATGAAGTTGTGAGCCAAGGAGCCCCACTGTACAGAGAAGCCTTGGCCTGTTTTATCACTTCTCCAATTTCCACTGAAAGGCACCGTTAAATATAAACACATTCATTTTATTATCTCCTGTGGGCACTGCCTCCCTCGTGCCTCTAGAGGAGACCAACTGCCTTAGCTCACAAGGAAGATGGACCAGCAGACAAGCTCCATTCCAGTTTATTGGAAGAATGCACTGGATTCCCTAAAACCCATCAACTGGGAGATGCGAGAGCAGGAAGGACCTTCTATGCTCTTTTTCTTCCTCTTCCTGTAGAGTAGGCATGACAGGGACATAGAGCAGTACTCAGGACCTCTCTTGAGCCTTGCCGGTGGGGTTGCTTAGGTCTACCATTGAATCAGTGGGGAGGGTTTGATGGAAAAACGGAACATATCCCTTGACTTCAGAAGAATGGGAGCACAAGAAGAGGAAGATCTCAAGTACTGAGAAAAGATGCTGTTTGTTTTAGAAACTATTATGGTTCACAGCTCTGATAAAATAATATTGCAGTAATTTTAATCATAGCTACCATTGGTTGAACACTTGTCCAGGCTTTACACAAATATACTCATTGAATACTCATAACAACAAACATATGAAGCACTTATGAATGGTCTTGTTTTCCAGGAGAGAATTAAGAGTTAATAACTTGTTCTAGGTTACATCACTAAGACACATCCAGGATATGAACCCAAGTCTGTCTCATGCTAAGGACTCAGTTCTTCAGGAAATGAGTAGGTTTCACCGTGAAATCAAGTTTAGGAGGTTTAGAACATCCTACAGATACTTTCAAATCCTCTAGGGCCAGTTTTGGAAACCTGGTGTTTACCCTTTCCATTTCCTCTTCAAAGCACAGTACTCATTTGAATGTCCCACTTCAAGGAGATACTCATCAGGTGTAGGGGAGTGTGTTAGAGTTTACCATAACCCACACATGAGCTCTGGAAATCTCATTCTCAGCAGTAGAACCCAAAAGTTGGCTATGCAAAGACCACACCCTAAAAGCATCCAGGGCCTGAGTGTTCAATATGTTTTATGAGACCCTGGACTGTACACACTCTCACACACGCTTGCTACCTCCACATCTGGGCAGTAATTGGAGACAGCAGGTGTGGGAGGCAGAGAAATGCTAACTCTGCTCTATTGGTGAGATGCTATCTTCTCTGGGGAAGGTAGATTTCCAACCCTTACTTGTAACTCTATCCAGCACTTCTGGCTGGGGTTCCAGTCTCTTAGAAGCTCTATCAAGATCCTCTCAAAATCCAGATGATCTTGCTCTAGGCTTGGGGAAACCCTTTTTACAAAAAAAAAAAAATCCAATACTTATAGAACAGTGCCAGCCAACAGGACTTTCTATTAATGGAAATGCTCTGTACCACACTGTTCAATATGATAGCCACTAGTCACATGTGGCTACTGAGTATTTGAAGTGTGGCTGGAGAGACAGAGGAATTTTTACATTTTACTTAAATTTAGTCATTGTAGATTTAAATTTAAATAGCCATATATGGCTACTGTACTGGATAGCACAGTTCTAAATTTATCTGGGGGAAAATCTGCCCTTTTTTTCAACCATCTGTCTCCCCATGAGTTTGTAACCTTGTCCTTTCTTATTCATCATCAAAAAGTCTCTCACAAGGAGGCTTTCAGGAGGTGTGGTAGGGACTAGCCTCACTTTGCAAGTGAGAACATAAGACATAAGGTCAGAAAGCTATTCAGAACATCAGGGGGAAAACTGGCCCTTTAGAATCTTAAAGTTGGAAGTTACACACTGGCAGTCCCTCTGGGCTCCCTCCTTGGAGCCATTCCAGACCTGGAATGCAGGTTACCTGAAAGTAATCCGCAGGTTACTTTTCATAGCATCCTCAACTTCCCTCCTGAGAAATCAGGGGCAAAGGCCCGCATCCAATTGCTCAGGAGGTAATGTAGAAGAATGAAAGGTTGCTTCTCATTTCTAATCCCCAGACTGAAGTGTTAGGAGGAGCAACGGGACTTCTGGCTCCAGAGAGAACCCCAGTGGTGCAATGGAAATGACAGGAGGGGGTGGCCGTCCTGGCATACCTGAGGAACTTGTTCAGGTCTCCATGCTTCATGTACTCAAAGACCATGATGAGGGGGTCCCCGTCCCCGCACACCCCGTAGAACTTGACGATGTGCTCATGCTGCAAGTTGGTGAGCAGCTCGGCTTCCCTCTGGAAATCCTTCCGGGCTGCCAGGGTGGGGTCCTTCAGGGCCTGGAAACAGCATGGGACATTGATTATTAGCAACTAGAGGGCAGGGGCTTATCTATTTCCTTCCTGGGAAGAAAGCTGGTGCCCATCCCAAACACAATGCTGGTCCCCAACAAGTAAGATCTTAATCGAGCTTTAAAGACCATGAGACTAAGTCACAAAGGCCAGGCCTGACTCGTGCTTCCTTCAGCGCTGTGAACCTTATAGAAACAAAAGCCAACTTTCTGGTATCTATGTCACATCTGCCAGCTAGGAAGCCCTAGCCTTCCTCTGAGATTAGTGTGAATGACAGAGGAGGAGGGGAGCTGGGAGGTGGGATACCTGACAACCCCCATCCCCTAAGAGTTCCTTGAAGAAATGGTCTCACAATTAAAACAGTGGGGAAACCACTGCCCCCAATTGTTTTAACTTTGCAAATTAGCCTATACCCACTGCTGCTGCTGCTGCTGCTGCAGCGTCGCTTCAGTCGTGTCCAACTCTGTGCGACCCCATAGACGGCAGCCCACCAGGCTTCCCATCCCTGGGATTCTCCAGGCAAGAACACTGGAGTGGGTTGCCATTTCCTTCTCCAATGCATGAAAGTGAAAAGGGAAAGTGAAGTCGCTCAGTCGTATCCGACTCTAGTGACCCCATGAACTACAGCCTACCAGGCTCCTCTGTCCATGGGATTTTCTAGGCAAGAGTCCTGGAGTGGGGTACCATTGCCTTCTCCAAGCCTATACCCACAGCCCATCCGAAATCAGGCTGACAACATAATTAAGTTTCCTTACTCTTTCTATTCCTTGATTTTAGATTGTGAAGAGGTGAATATTTGTAGAGAAACAACAGGGCTTCCCAGTTGGTGCTAGCAGTAAAGAACCCTCCTGCCAATGCAGGAGACATAAGAGATGTGGGTCGATCCCTGGTGAGGCAGAGGTAGGGAGGATCCCCTGGAGGAGGGCATGGCAACCCACTCCAGTAGTCTTGCCTGGAGAATCCCATGGACAGAGGAGCCTGGTGGGCTACAGTCTGTGGGGTCACAAAGAGTCGGACACAACTGAAGCAACTTAGCACACATGCACGCACATGAACACTTTGGCTTCTATAAAGGCGTTTTCGTTCTCCTTGTAGATGGAAGAATTGGGGGGTAAGGGGGACTACAGCTGTGGGAATGGCATTCAATGGGCAGAAGCCCCAGGACCCAGCCAGGACTAGGGCCTGGGGCAGACCTGGCCTACCCCGTTAAATCCCAGGGTAGGAGGGATGGTGGGCAGCTGGTGGCCATGGAAATGTCACACCTGGGCCCCTTTTGGAGAATCCAGTATTCAGGAGAAGCACTAGACCAGGCCCCTTGCCCTGGGACCCAGGAAGATAAATGGAAGAGCAGTGCTCAGAAGGGTTATCCAGGGACTTCCCTGGTGGTCCTGTGGTTAAGGCTTCACCTTCCAACGCAGGGGACATAGGTTCGATCCCTGGTTGGGGACTTAGGATCCCACATACCTCGTGGCCAAAAAAACAAAACATAAAATAGAAGCAATGTTGTAACAAACTCAGTAAAGACTTAAAAAAAAGTTTGTCAGTGAACAGAGACTTTCTAAGACCAGAAGGGAAGGGTGAGACCAGAGCACATGCAAGGGACCCTGAATAGGGCACTGCCCTGGGGGTGCAGCCACATTGGCCGTGGCGAATGATGAACTGTGATGGGGAGGGTCATTCCTGCAGGAGGAGCCGCCTGGGCAGGTGTGTTCACATATGGCTTCAGCCTTCCTTCCCCTCCCCATGAGATCAGAAGGCAAATGGAGCCAAAAATCCACTTGCTTCAATTGACAAAGTTTAGTAACCCCAAGAGACAGGACATGAGGCAATGAAGGAATGGGTGTGCACTTCACATGTCATTTTCAGGGCAGTGAGAATCTAACAGGAGATTGGTTTTCATTCCCTCTGCCAGTTTCTGGCCTTTTCTGGTTATTTAGGCCAACTAAGTTCCTCCATAGATGATGCTACTATTGAAAATCCTCCCTAGCCAGACATCTTTTTCTTGCCACGGCAACCCCCATTAGCTGAAATCCACAGAGGTACCTTGGCTTACAGCGCTGCAGGAATGTGAATGTGTGAAAATTGTATCGAGGGGGCCCACCAAACCTCCATCAGTCATTAGCATACATTAGAGATGATGGACTCACAGCTTTAAAAGGGCCCTAGATAGCATCATTGGTTTCCACCTGCTCACTTCTGGTGTTGGAAAAACTGATGCTCCATCCTGTTTGGGGATCAGCACACATTCACACATCTTAAATGACAGAAGCTAAGAGTTTAACTAGACCACAGTGATCTCTTGGTGCTGGGCTTCTTTGATGTCTCAAAGTTCAATGGCAATGCCTCTAGGGCCATGGTCTCTCAGCCAGCGATCAAGGCCCACTCCAATGTCAACAAGCACCACCCTTCTTTCAACACTTGGAGTTTTCACCAAAAATCTGTTGGAATACATGATCCTAATGTTGACCACAGTGTTGGAAGCCACTTCATACAGCTTTCCCATTTTATAGGTGAGAAAACTGAGGTCCAGAACAGGGAAGTGATTTGCCAAAGATCATTCGAGAAGTAATAGCTTGAGCATGAAGTCCAGGATACATTCCTGTCCAGCTTACCTGCTTGAGTTAATTTATCAGATCAATTAAGTCAATGGGCAGGTTCCCCAGGGGAATGGTGGGCACAGAAATTAAAAGATGTGAAAGGGCAGAGGAGAGGGTCAGGAAAGGTGAAGAGTGTGGGCTGCCAGCAGAATAAAGGATGCCAGGCTTAGGGCGGGCCAAGGTCAAAGGGAAGTGGGAGGGCCCCTGGTCCATTGCTGATTTTTACTAGCTCTTATCTCCTGTGCTTTCTGCTTCACCTCTGGCTGCCTTCTCAGAAAAGCTACCTGATAATAAAGGCATCAGTTGCCTTGGGTTCACATCCAACCAGAACAAAGATGTGTGCAAAGCTTTTTTGGTACAGAAGAAGGCAGAGGGTCATGGTGACAGGAAACCTCTCTTGGTGACCCGCTGCATGAGCTGGGGTGTGGGTATGTATAGGATGACTGCCAGTGATTTATTTATTTTCATGAAGCATAAGAAGAGGGGAAGAAAAGGAACCCAGCATGGGTGGGATGGGAGAATACGAAGATTTATGTGAACCCTGGATTTATGAGAGGGAAAAGCAGATCAAATTTGGGGCCAGCCAAATGGCCACTCTCCATCTCTGTAAATCATTCTGTCTCACAGTCCAGACGCCATTGGCAGCCATTGGATATTTCCGTTCTCAGCTCTCGAGCAGTGCCAGCCAGCATCCCTAAGGCGGGCGCCCTACACTGCAGGGCAGATAGGAGTTACACATTTGGGAGATGGGGCACAAAGCAACTGCTGTCTCTCTTAGTCTTCCTGCACCTCTTCTTCTGCCAGTTCTTTCTCCACCTTTAGGATGGGCTTTCCAGCTCTCCCAGATCAAACCTGAAGTTCCTGTATAATTGGCAAGGGGTCTGTTTTGGCAACTGGAGTCCAGAGCTGCAAGTGGCCCAGGTCCCCAGGGGTTGACGCAATTGGGAAAGAGATGCCAAGAGAGGAATCTTGAAAAGAAAAATCAGTTCAGAGACTCTCGTGTGCCTCTCAGCATCTTCTTCAAAGCTGGCAAACTTCATGATGGGTCACTCACCAGCCAGGGGCATGTGAGGGAGCAGGGGTTCCTTGCTGCTGCCAACTGTTAGTTTAGGGAGATGGGGCTGCCAAGGAGTCCCTGAAGCCAGGCAGGTGGCTGGCTAGACCCTTCCTGTAGCATCCATAGTGCAATGAGAAGAGCTGGAGTTTTCCCTTTCAATCTCCTTCTTTGCCCCCACCAAATCTGAAGACATTCCCTTTTCCAGTCTCCCATCTATGTACACCACGTCTCGTGTTCACTCCCAGCTCTGGGTGTCAGTGGGGCTGTGAGTTGGATAGGAGGGAAGGATCTAGATGGCCAGAACATTCACAGTTCTCAACACTTCCCAACACCTTCAGAGTCACTTCACATCATCTTTTCCAGTCCAGGGGTTTTGCTACTTTCCATTTCCTTTTTCTTTTATTAGAGTGGAGATATTTCAATTTCAAATTTTATTAATATACTGAAACACATTTTATTACATGTGAAGAACTGCATATATCCCTAGACACTAGAGCTTAGTTTTACTTATTTTTTTTAATTTTAAATAAGTGAAATCACACATGTATCTATGCATATATAATATATTTCTGTATCTGTCTTTTTTCATTCAACATTGATTTTGAGATTCTTCCAAGCTGTTGCATGTAGCTGTAGTTCATTCATTTTCCTTGTTGAAGAGTTTCCCACTGAAAGAATATACCACATTTATTTGTCTGTGCTGCTACTGATGGACACTGGGGTTGTTTCCAGCTTTGGGCTGCTGTAAAGAGTGCTTATGAACATTCTTAAACATATCTCTCCATAGATAAATAGGCAATTAGATAGATAGAGGTGAGACAGAGAGATCAACAGATATAGAGGATAGATATATACATAGGTAGGTAGGTAGAGAGACTAGATAAACAGATTAGACAGATGCATACATTAGATAGATAGATGTGTACAAGTGAGGCAGATTAACAGATATAGATGACAGACACATGTAAATTATATGGATAGACAGATAGATAACCTGTCAGGTCTAGACCTAGAGTGCAAACGCTCGGTCACACAGATGGTAATGTTATACAATACCAAACTGTTTCTCAAAACAGACTACTCTATACCTTCGCCAGAGTATGAAATTTGTGATTGCTCCAAATCCTTGTCAGCACTTTGTTTGGTCACTGCTGCTTAGCCATTCTGCTTCACGTACCACGGTATATCCTTCTGGGTCAATTTGCATTTTTCTGATGATGAATAATGCTGGACACCTTTCTCATATTTTATCAGCTATTTGTCAGAGGAAACTCTTTTGAGCAAGTCTATTGCTTGTCAAATAACTATTTAAGGGTGGCACCACCTATTTTAAAATATCAAAAATTTAAAACGCTTCTAATGTCACTCTCTTACACCACACACACATACAAATCACACTGCTTCGTTCTGCTCTCTGTTTCTTTCATGGGTATTCCCTTGTTGTCTCCCCAACAGTCTTCAGAACAGAGACTGGGGTTTCTGTTCTTTGTTTCCACCATAGCAATTGCTGGGCAAAAAAAAAAAAAAAAATCTTGCTTTAAAAACCACAATTGTGGGAAAACTTAATTTGGGGTTATTCTTGGATGTGTTCTCGGGAAGTCCACAATTACTCTGCCTCAACCTGAGAACAGACTCAATGGGAAGGAGTCTGAAGAAAGGAGTAAAATCTAGAGAGGATGAGAAGCAGGAAGCACCATTTCCTGGCTGTTCTCCGGAGAAAATGAGTGTCTTCTCCAGGGGCTGGGCGCTGGGCGGCTCCATCAGGCGGCAAATGGCATAAAATCCCAGAACATTCATGTCCTCAAGGTTCCCAGACCCAAGGAGGAAAGGAAACCGTTTTAAAAGGGTGAAAACAGAAACACATTTTCTGCATTACCCAGTCTGGGCACTGCCCTTTTAACACCACAACACTCAGTGGGAAATGCTTCCCAGGCTTGACGACATCATTTCATTTCCTGCTCTAAGCACAAAATTGTTCAGTTTCATTCACCAGTCCCCAGACGGATGCTGGAACACCCAGTAGAGGAGTGTCATCCTATAAATTAAAAATTTTAGGGCAGGGTAGATTCTAAGTGTAGGTACAAGTCCACACTCCTGGTCCAAGCAGTTTAAAGACACCCTTGCTCCTCTGACCACCCCACGTCTATGGAGACACACTTAGCAAGTTTATTCGTAAGAGAGCCAGCAACAATAGGCATTAGCCTTTTATGGGACAATACGCTAGTTCCTTATTTATTTTGTAGAGCAGAGGTCGACAGGCAATATCCACTCTTATAAAAAATAAAAATGCATTGGAAGACAGCCACCACCCCTATTTATTTATGTATGGTTTAGGCTGCTTTCCCATTACATGGGCAGAATTGAGTAGCTGTAAGGAAGTGCCTACGGTCCTCAAAGCCTACAGCTTTTACTATCTGGCTTTTAGAGAAGAAGTTCAACAACCCCTATTCCAGATGGTCAATGTAAGCTTGGCAGGTCATATGTCACATGTCTAAGCACACTTGGCTACTATCAACATCAAGAATAATGATGTTGGGACTTCCCTGGTGGTCCAATGGTTAGAACTCTGCACTTCCACTGCAGGAGGCTCAGTTTTCCATCCCTGGTCAGGGAACTAAAATCTCACCTTCCGCATAGTCAAAAAATAAATAATAAATAAGTAAACGAACAAAGGGCTTCCCCGGTGGCTCAGTGCTAAAGAATCTGCCCGAATGCAAGAGATATGGGTTTGATTCCTAGGTTGGGAAGATTCCCTGGAAGAGGAAATGGAAACCCACTCCAGCATTCTAGCCTGGAAAATCTCATGGACAGAAGAGCCTGGAGGGCTACAGTCCATAGGATAATGAAAGAGTCAGATATGACCTAGAGACTAAACAACAAAATGAACAGAAGAAACTTAAAAACAAAGTATAATGATGTTGACAAAAACAAATAGCAATGACTCATTCCTAACATTTACTATAGCCCAAGCAGTATATGAAACATTTTCCATGTCATATAATTTAATCACAAAAATTGTAAAGAAGAGCTATTATATCACCTATTAATCAAGCCCAAGTATTCATTGGAAGGACTGATGCTGAAACTGAAGCTCCGATACTTTGACCACCTAATACAAAGAACTGACTCATTAGAAAAAACCCTGATGCTGGGAAAGACTGAAGGCAGGAGGAGAAGGGGACGACAGAGGATGAGATGGTTGGATGGCATCACCGACTCGATGGACATGAGTTTGAGCAGCTCCAGGAGTTGGTGATGGACAGGGAGGCCTGGCATGCTGCAGTCCATGGGGTTGCAAAGAGTCAGACACGACCGAACAACTAAACTGAACTGATTATACAGATAATGAAACTGAGGCTCAAAGAGATTAAACATCAAGGTCACACTGCTAATCAGTGATGGCTAGATGCCCACCCAGGCCTCTGATTCCCATTCTATGTCTGTAGCCCACACATCACTCTCTGCATCTACCGAGGGCACTTACCCTCTGCAGACACAGCAGACAGAGATCCCCAAAGCCACAGAAACATTCAGCTTCCATCAAGAGAGTGGCTCAGTCAGAGCCCTCAGTGTTAAAGAGGGACTTTTCGAGGCCCTGGCAAGAGTCCTCGTGGGGAGGGTATCTCAGCTCCCAGTCCTCTGTCCATGGAGCAGAATTCACTCCAGCCTCAGAGGCCTGCTCACCACACCCACCCTTGCAGAGCCCACTCCATGCTCCAGAGCAAGGCTCCCCAGATCTGCGGGTGCCTCAGGGAGGCTACTTGATTCTTGCCTGTGTCAATCAGGTTCAAAGATTTGTCCAACACAGACTGACAGAACCTGTAGCAAGTGTGGGGGAGGGTAACTAGCAGTAGCAAAGTCTTTTGCCTATTGCCCCAGGCTGTTCGGCTCCAGCTGCAAATCTGCTCAGCTACCTCAGCAACACAAAACCCCTGTGGTTCCTGAACCTAAGTAAGCAGCTGCCAGGAGACAGTAGCCCTCAGGCATGCTGTCCCCTGGGGGCTGAACCTGGATCCCATGGAGGTAGCTGAGCATGTCTTCCAACCTCACCCACTCTCCTCCCTAGGCTCAGCACCTGACCCCTCCACCAGCCCACCTCCTATTCCCTGTGAAGTTTGCTGCTGTGAGCAGTGGCTCTCGGGACCTCCATGAGCAACCCACCCCTCATGCAACTGTACTAGGGAGAAATGATCAGATGACTTTCTGGGCAGGGACAGGACAACCTGTAAAGTCCCTGAGAAGGGAAGAGGGTCAGCGGGGGACAGGGGTGAGCCCAGAGCCTCCAGAATAAAACCAGGGTCCATCATGGGCATCGCTTATCCCTCCAGCTGCACCTCAGGCACAGCCCTCCGTTGTGTGTCACAGTTCGTGACCTCTGAAGCCAAAGGGTCCAGAGGAAACTTCATGAAGCTTGGAGCAAGCGCATCTGATTACATTAGTTTATACCATTTTGATTGCATCTGATAATGTTCATTGATACCATCTTCCAGGATGGAGTGAGCCTCTCTTTCCCACCCCCATGGCCGACAGCCACACCCCTCTTCCTTCCTGGGGCCCACATGCCTCTGAGCATTACCTTCACAGCCACGAGCATCTTGTCCTTGGTGGGGCTGAGGTTGTAGCATTCGGCCAGGAAGACCTTTCCAAAGGCTCCCTCGCCCAGCTCTCGCTTCAGCACGATGTCTCTCCTTTTAATGTGCTGCACGTCTGCGGGAAGGGACAGAGGAGAGCAGCCAGGTCAGTGTCGGGTGCTCGTTCTCTCCTTGGAGGCTCAGGGGTCTGGGGAAAACAGGGGTCCAGTGCAGGGAGCTCCGCCTCGGAGGCCACGGCGGGGCCAGACGAGCTCCAGCATCTTACCTTGGCTGTAAAAATGGGCAACACGCAGTGATTTGAGTCTTACCCAGAATCGAATCTCGGCTTTAACTGATTAGCCCTGAAGCTCTCTAAATCATATCTGCCTTGGCTGGAAACCGGGAAACCAGAGCCAGTAGTCTTTAATACCCAGGATTCAGGCATAACCGGCTATAAGCACTGAGCACAGGAGTCCTCTGGGCATCGCACGGGTCCTGACTCAATTGGGTCTGAGAAGGTATCTCTAATAAATTCTCAGGTGATGTCTGCGTGCTGTGGGTCCATGAGCTGCTCTGGGTGACCAAAAATCGGGTTTGAACCCTGTTTCCTCCTCCTTGCGGGTTTCGGAACTTGGGAAAGTTATTTCAGTCCAGAGCCTCGATGTCCTCACCTGTGAACTGGAATGAACACCAATACCTTCCTTTCTGAATTCTTGGGAAGATTATATGAGATAATTCATATGAAGAGTTTAGCCCAGGGTCTTGGTACACACACACACACACACACACACACACACCATACTGGCTCTTGTTATAATGTCTATAATGCTCCTATAGCAAAGTGTCTGGTTCACGACAGAATCCATAAAGTGGAAGTTAAAATGATCTGGGGGAAGCCTCTACATGAGAATCCCTCTCCCCTGAGAGACAAAAAAAAAAAAAAAGAAACCAATGAAATAAGAAAATCAAGTCCAGAGACCTCCCCAGAACCAGGATCTGTGCAGAGAGAGAGAAGGACTGCTACCATCTCCGCTAATTTAGCAACCTAATTAAAGTCTGTCAGCCAGGAGGAAGCAAAGCTGTGACCTCAGCCCTCCCACCTATTTGGAAAGAATGCTTCGAAAGAATCGTACAAGAAGTGGGCTGACGACGGGGGGAGCCAGCCGGAGATTACTCACCGACCTTTCCATTCATCGTTCAACAGGCAGAAGCCCATTAAATACCTGCATTCACTTTATGAAGAACATTACAGAGCCAGGAAAGAGCGTTGTCTCAAATGACCTCGTCAAAAAAAATGAACGCTGAAGACAGAGGACCAGGGCAGACTGTCCCCCAGGGCGAGGGGACACAGGACCAGGACAGAGGGATGTGGCTCCCAGGGCCTTGGTTAGCATTTTGCTTAGCGGGGGCTGGAGGGGCGATTCTTGTTATAACAGATTACACAATTTTTTTTTTTCTCCTATCAGAATTCTTGGTAGCCCGCTGTGTCCCAGATGACCTGCTCTCCGGGATCTGTGGGCAGAAACATTTACACAGCATTTTCTTTCCTCTCAGCAAGACATACCTGCAGGCTTCCGGGCCATGGGGTGGCTGGGGAGCTACCACATGCGGCAGGGCTTTGCCCCCATCTTTACAGAAAGGGAATAAAAAATCGGTTCCCTTTTCACACCCTTTGCTGCTATTTCCCAGCCTCTGAGGAATGGGATATTTTGGCCTTGAAGGGGAAGGCTAAGGGTGTCCCACCAAGAGAAAATGAGAAGTCAGGACCTCTCCGGGAGACCATCTGCTCATCGCTGTACAATCATTCCCAGGTGACTATTGATGACACACAGGTACCAAAAGGTGAGCGTCCGGGTGGGGCCTAAGCGTGGAGAGGGGGTGCTAACAGGGTGGTAGCTTCCTAAGGCCATGCCTGCCCCTCTGAGCCCACAGGGGTCAGTCAGGAATAGGGAGTCAAGGGTGCCTGGATCAGGCCTTGGCTCCTCCCCCACTATGGGCTTGCCCACCTCACAAAACATCTTGAGTCTCAGTTTCCTCATCTGTAAAATGGGTCAGGAGTATCATATAACCCAAGTTCCACTTACCTGTTACAGGAGCTATTATGTGTAAAGGTTTGTAAACCTTCAAGTCCTCTGAAACCATGTGTGTTTTGGTGTTTTCATCATTACTGATGAAGGGAAAATGAGGGCCAAGTCAGGAATTGCCAGCTGGTCGTTGAAATGGGGCGTGAATCCAGAACACCAGGACAGGTCAGAGTGGCAAGGCCTCTTATGAAAAAGCCCTCTTTGGCCTCAGACCCCTCCCCAACCCCAGCCTCCAACAATATTGCAACAGGATGAAAATAAAATCACCTAGAAGCCTTATGAAAACTGGTCACTCAGCCCTTCTTCCTGAGATTCCTATTCAGGAGGTCCAGGCTGAGGCCTGAGAATTTGCCTCCTCTAACAAATTCCCAAGGTGATGTTGGTACTGCTGGCCCAGGACACCTCTTTGAGAACCAGCAGAATAGGTTGACATGGGTGGGCCAAGGATTCCACCAGCTGATGACTGATGCTCACCTTAGCAGACTGGCCTCAACAAGTTCCACACCCGCAGATATGAGTCAGGCATCACCACTCGAAGACCAGGAGGAAGCCTGCAATCCTGGACTTACCTGTATGGCCTCATCAAGCCCCTCTTCAGAGCTTCCAGCCCTCATCCTCACAACGGAGACCACGACTCTCCAGATTCCTTACTTTCGGGACACTCCTCTACAAAGACAGGGCTACCGGATATGCTATGTGCTTAGCTACTCAGTCGTGCCAAGCTGGGGGTTGGCAGCTGCCTCAGGGCTCTTGTGCATGCTAAGTCACTTCAGTTGTGTCTGACTCTTTGTGATCCCATGGACTGCAGCCCGCCAAGCTCCTCTGTCCGTGGGATTTCCCAGGTGAGAATACTGGAGTGGGTTGCCATTTCCTTCTCCAGGGGATCCTCCCAAGCCAGGGATCCAACTTGCATCTCTTTCGTTTCTTGAATTTCAGGTGGATTCTTGACCACTAGCACCATCTGGTAAGCCCACGGTATATACTGGGCTAGCCAAAAAGTTCATTTGCATTTTTCCATAAGATATTACAGAAAACTCAAAAGAACCATTTGGACAACCATATATTCCTGGGTCCTTAAGTCCAACTTTGAGCTGGGTGCTCTCACCAGCTCCCCACCTTCCTCCCCAGCTTCTGACTCTCTGCCACAGTGAATCCAGAATGAGAAGAGAGAATGTCTATGGAGGGCAGGGCCCCGTTTTCCAGCTGCTGAGCCTGAGTCACGGCTCAGAACCCTCCATCTCCTCTCCCTCCCTTGGCAGGAAGAATCACAAGCCTTGGAAGATTCAGACAAGTCTTGTGGCGGCAGCATAGAGGGGGGCCTTTTTTCAATGCTCCCTCCAAATCTCAGGATTTAAGTGCCCAGGCTTCCCAGGTGGCGCTAATAGTAAAGAACCCACCTGTCAATGCAGGAGACATAAGAGAACTGAGTTCGATCCCTGGGTCGGGAAGATCCCCCGGAGGAGGGAATGGCTACTTACTCCAGTATCCTTGCCTGGGAAATCTCATGGACAGAGGAGCCTGGTGGGCTACAGTTCATGAGGTCACAAAGAGTTGTATATGACTGAAGCGACTTAGCACACACAGGACCCCCAAGGCAGCTGCCAACCCCCAGCCTCAGGAGGTCACAGACTTGACAGCTGCGGGCCTTGAACGTGGTTGAGAGCAAGTGGCCATGACACTGGGAGCTCACCTGCCCTCTGCAAACATGAAGCAGAAGCCACCCATGGACTAACATGTCCACCCCCAGTCTGCCAGTGGATCTCTTTCAGAGACATGGAAACACACAGTGCTTCAGGATAACATTGCTGGACTCTAGTCATCTGCAGGGACAAGTATTTTGAGGCCAATACTTAGGCTTAGTCCACAGATGGAGTGAGGAGACCTGAGGAGGGGGAGCAGAAGGAATAGAAAATCAAAACAGACTCCATCCCACCGTAAATCCTTCCCCAAGAGAGAACCTCCCTCCAGCCGTGGGGATAAGAACTCCACGAGGTAACGTGGGATCCTCGGCGATGGAGAGGCTGGACTGGGGCCAAACGCATAAAACTAATCACTTCCATGTGGAGAACCCTGTGTACCAACAAGACTCGAGATCCCAGAACTCTGTCCGCACAGCTTCTTGCTCTGAACCAAAGGGGAAGAAGACGTAGGTAAAGGGATTCATGGGTT
The DNA here is from genome assembly GCF_055505025.1 of Bos grunniens. Classification (NCBI taxonomy): domain Eukaryota; kingdom Metazoa; phylum Chordata; class Mammalia; order Artiodactyla; family Bovidae; genus Bos; species Bos grunniens. The sequence continues at coordinate 51,530,634 of NC_141185.1, read as the reverse complement.
CCCAGTCCTGTTATCTGCTCCACACGCCATTCTCACGATAACGCTGAGAGGTAGGTGTGATTGCACCCCTTTCACAGATGAGAACACAGAGGCAGGCGGGTAACTTTCCCAAGTTGGCGGAGCTAAGACGTGGCCAAAGGACTCGCTCTTCTTTTTCTGGCTCCTGAGTCTGTGTGCTTTCTGTTACCTGAAGCCGCCTTTCTGAGTCTTTCTCCACTTTGTGGAGGAGACAGTCGGTCCCCAGAAGCTCAGTCCTCCGATTCCCTGCTTCCTCTACTCCAGCCTGACTTCTCTCTCCCTGTCCATTCCTGGATGGAAGGCAGCATCTCCCAAGGGAAAGAGTAGGAGCCCTCCTCCACCCACCCACCCCGGAGGCCCCCAGGAGAAGGGTGTAGATGGGGAAGAGTGTGGGAGGAAAGGGCGCTGTGCGGCCCCCCAGGGAGTGGCGGGAGTGGGCCATTTCCATCTCAGACGCCCACATGGCTATTTGGACCTTTTTGGTGTGTTTATTTTTAGCTCACACTGCGCAGCTCAGAGCTGCCTCTGGTGAAGCCATCTGACCCACACGCCAAAAAGTGATGGATTTTCCTAGGAGGCGAGGGCATCAATCTCCTTTTACTGCCTGGCTGGCCAGCCCAGCAGAGTCTGGGTCACAAGGGGAGGAGGCAGGACCCAGGCAGGGGAGGAGGGGACCCAGGCAGGGGAGGATTCAGGACCCAGGGAGGGGAGGATGCAGGACCCAGGGAGGGGAGGAGGGGACCCAGGCGGGGGAGAATGCAGAACCCAGGGAGGGGAGGATACAGGACCCAGGGAGGGGAGGAGGGAATCCAGGCAGGGGAAGAGAGGACCCAGGCAAGGAAGGATGCAGGACTCAGGCAGGGGAGGAGGGCACTCAAGCAGGGGAGGAGGGGACCCAGGGAAGGGAGGAGGCAGGACCCAGGGAGGGGAGGATGCAGGACCCAGGGAGGGGAGGAGGGGACCCAGGCAGGGGAGGATGCAGAATCCAGGGAGGGGAGGATGCAGGACCCAGGGAGGGGAGGAGGGGACCCAGGGAGGGGAAGAGGGAACCCAGGCAGGGGAGGAGGCAGGACCCAGGCAGGGGAAGAGGGGACCCAGGCAGGGAAGGAGGGGAGAGAGGATGCAGATCCCAGACCATGGGAAGACCTCCCAGCCTCCAGCACCGAGGGGGCTGCCCAAGAGAGCAAGGGCTGGTACACAGTGAGGAGCAGTCTTGGGGAAATGGAAATGGGCTGGCTCTGCCCTAAATCCTTTTTCTGGGAAAACCACCAGTGGTTCCCATACAGCAAGCCACCTAGACAGGCTCCTGTTCCCACAGGACAGCTGGTTCATCAGAAATCCTCATCCTGTGGGGACTTCCCTGGTGGTTCAGTGGCTAAGACTCTGCACTCCCAATGCAGGGGGCCTGGGGTTCGATCCCGGTCAGGGAACTAGATCCCACTTGCTGCAACAACTAAAGATTCAGTGTGCCCCAACAAGGATCCCACATGCTGCAGCTGAGACCTTGCTCAGCCAAATAAATATTTTTAAAAAATAATGGTAGATATATGCATGCATCCTAAGTCGCTTCAGTTATGTCCAACTCTTCGCAACCCTATGGGCTGTAACCTTCCAGTCTCCTCTGTCCATGGGATTCTCCAGGCAAGAAACTGGAGTGAGTTGCCATGACCTCCTCCAGGGCATCTTCCCGACTCAGGGATTGAACCCACATCTCTTACGTCTCCTGGATTGGCAGGCAGGTTCTTTACCACTGTGCCACCTGGAAAGCCCATATGTAGAATGGGAACCTTCAATATCTACTTGGCAGAGTTGTTGAGGGAACTAATTTAATAAAATTTAAGTCAAAGAGATAATAGAAAATATCTGAAACGTATAGGACATTTCACAAGAGAACTTTTCCTTCCTTTCTTCAAGATTTTGCTTTTATCAAAGAGCTCAATCTACCTGTGAACAAATAGTGGCTTGGGAAGAAACTTGGAGAAGTGCAGTGATATTCTGAAATAAAATGGCATGAGTTTGCACGGGGGTGGGGGGGAGGAGCCAACAGTGATCAGGGAGTCACTGGCAGCCTATCTGAACAAGCCACCATGATGGCCAACCCTTTTTTTCTTCAAGTCCAAAATAGTTTGCTCAAAGAGGTTTGTCAAACAATGGAATAAAGACATCAAAGGCAGTGACAGCTACCTACTAAAGATTGCTATTGATCAATAGAGAAAAACCAGATTTCCCAGGGTCAGCAGCTATAAATAATGGTGATCCTGACTCTGTTGTATGTCAACAGTAAAGTCAGTCCCCCAAAGCCACATGCTCCCTCAGTCAGACTGAAAATGTCTTAAGAGAAATTCACTGGCCAACTTGATGCTTTGGTTAGTTACTGTCCTAGGAAGCCAGGTGTGCACGCTGTGCAGACACTGTCCTTCCCTGAAGGCTGTCACCTGGGGGACACAGAAGCAGCGCCCCTCAGGGCTGCCCATAAGTTCCCTTAGCTGAGCCCTGATGGATTTTCTAACCACCCTGCCTTCCCTTCTTCCTTGGCCCATTGTAATACCAAGTTCCTAATTGGTTCCTGGGCTTCCTAGGTGACTCAGTGCTAAAGAATCTGCCTGCCAATGCAGGAGATGTGGATTTGATCCCTGGGTTGGGAAGATCCTCTGAAGAAGGAAATGGCAACCCACTCCAGTATTCTTGCCTGGGGAATCCCATGGACAGAAGAGTCTGGTGGGCTGCAGTCAATGGGGTCGCGGAGTTGGATATGGCTTAGCAACTAAAATAACAATAATAACAACAATTGGTTCCTAGGCTCTGTGCTGAAGCCTCTCGGATCTTTCTCTGTCGACTCCATCTCACGCTGCCCTTGTCCCTTTTAGCTCACTGTCATCCCCTTTGCCCTTATTAATAATGAAAATGCCATGGACTGAGTACTTATTCCAAAGATGGGCACCATGCTAAGTAATACTCGAGATGCCTTGTCTCTTCTTCACAACTCTCTTCAACATAGTACATTGCTCCCCAAGTGCTACAGATGAGGAAGCTGAAGTTCAAGGTGATGAAGCAGTTGCCCAAGATCACCCAGCTGTTAGAAGTGACCCACTGGACTCTAAACTCTGGTGCAGGTGGACCTTGCCACCGAGCCATCCTCCCACCATTGCTAGCTTGCCTCTTTAACTGACTTCACATCTATAAGGACAGAGATGCTCTTCCAATAACACCCGCTCCTGTTGCCCTTGGTCGTCACCACCTGAGCTCCAGGTGGGCGGTGAGGATGCTTTCTGGAGATGAGGATGCACCAAAAGTCGGAAAGCTAAGACCCCGACGCCCCACAGAAGGACAGAGGGTCTCCACAGCCTGGGTGGCTCTCGAATTACAAGGTGAGTCCTGAGAGCAACTGTAGGCAGAGGAGGAAGGAGATTCTTGGCAGGAAAAGGGAGGGAAGAGGGAACGGGGAGAGGAAGGGCGGCTCTCTGAGAAGTGTGTGTTTTCTTTGCACTCACCAGACCCCAGGGTCTCAGGCTGCCAGAAAATACTCAGAAGAAAACATTAATGCGATACCACACGTTTAATTACACATGAAATGGAATGTCTTTAAATGGAAAAGAATAATATTCCGGGATCTCCAACTGTGGGTTTTTGAAGCAGCAGGAGGCAGATAGAAGGCCAGCTCTGCCTCTTTGAGAGGGGAAGGAGGGCAGGACCCCTGCTTTTGCTAATAGTGGGAACGTCCCTTTGCCACCGCAGACCTGGCCCCACCCCTCCTCCTGCCCGCACCGCAGGCCTCTGCACGGCAGGGCAAGAGGAACTAAATCCCCACTGCAGGAGAGCATGACAGGTAAACATGTCCGCAGGCAGCGCCAGACCTTTGCAGTCGTCTGCCGCCAACCCAGCCAGTTCTCCACCTGCACAGAAGAGCAGAGCATGGCCGCACTGTCCCAACAACTGCTCTTACGAAGCAATGCTGGGATGATTTACGGACTCGGAAAACAAGAGGACCTCCTGGGTCCACGTCAAGGATTTTCCAAGAGAAGACATTTCCAAGGGTAGAGAGCCAACAGAAGAGCTCTGCAGAATTTCTCCTGGAGGTCTGGAAGTTTAAATTAGTCCCAGGTTACCAACCAAACAGGAAACAATGACATGGAAAAGGATTCCAGGTCGAAGGAACACCATCGCTGTCTATTGCTGTCACTGCCCCTTGGTGAGGCTGACCCGGGATTGTTTGTCTAAGACTCTGATGTTTCTGCAGCCTAGCCCATATCATATCCCAAGGCTCTTCTCACCCCATGCTATTTTCAGAGTCTGATGGCTTTGCAAAGGGCCTTTGAAGGGTGCTAATGGATGTTCAAGGCAAAAGGGCAACATCCCGAACTATTGTCTTTGTAAATTGGGTCTAGCACGGGGCCCAATACACAGTAGGTACTCACTCAATATGGAATAAATAAACGAATGAACCAAAAAGCACCTCCAAGCCACTGCTAGAGACTTTAGCAAGAAAAACACTACCAAGAGGGAGGAAGAAGGGAAGCCGAGGGAGCAGTAAAAAGAAGAGAAAGATGAGTGAAAATCGGCAAGGATCCAGAAAGTTCCAAAGAGCAAACTTATTTCTGACCTGGCTCTAAGACTGGCCTCAGGAACAAAGATCGCACGGAACCAGGACCGTCCTGAGACCCACGTCCTACCCCTCAGTCACAGGCACGGTGGACCGCTAAACAAAGCGTCCCTGCAGGTCTGTATCCGTTGAAGCTCAACAAAAACCAGGGCACGTGTGCACCCTTAGGCTAGAGGTAGCGGTCTAGGACTCCAAGACATGGTGTTCCCACCAAGACGAATAAATAAACAAGACACCCTGCTGCTTCTGGAAGCAGTGAAGAGAGAGGATCAGCAGAGAACTGTCTGTTCTGGGGCGATTTCCAGCTCACGTTTCCTGACACAAGCAGTTCAGAGATGAGGCTAAGGTTCAGATGTATTTCTGCCCCCAGGTGCTACCCCTCGGAGTTCAACCATCAGGAACTCAGACATCTTACTACCATCGCAGGGCCCCTGACATCAGCTCCCTAATCAAGCCCACCCTTTCCTACCCACTTCCTTCACCTCCATGCCCCGTTGGCTCTTCCCATGGTGAGAAGACCCCTCTGGCTCTCATTAAGCGTGGACTGCCCGAGCCAAGAGTAAAAAGCAAGAGAACTCCCCAAGGAGAGCATCTGGAATTGAGAAGTTAGGTGCTGAAAGATGGAGCTCAGGCTCCGACTGGGAATCTGTCCCTCCAACAGCCTACCCAGCTCCCCACTTCCTCTCCCCCCTTCTAGATGTTCCCTTTCCAAAGTGATAGTGTCAAACTCTCATTCAAAATGCTCATACCAGGGGTTACTTCTGCATCTCAGTCTCCACAGAGGCCCTTCTCTTCCAATAGTTGCCCAGTGATGCTGTCTCCTCCTCTTCCCATCCCTGGCATCTAATTCTGCCTTCCCAGGTCCGTCTGGTGACATCATGGTTTCTCACAGCAAACACAGAACTCAAAGTTGCACCTTCCAGGCCTGGAGCTCTGGGCCAAGACCTAGACTGCAGGACACCACGGAGCCTTGCATCTTCACACAGGAAGTCTAGGGGTCAGCAAGCAGACATACCTATGAAAACCTTCCTCCACAGAGGAAGGAGGACCACAGGACCACAATAACCCATTCATGGAACATGGATGGACGATTACCAGTACCAATAAAAACCTGAACCCTTCAGGCAGGAGATCTGTGGCATCAGAAACAACAATATATCCAAATATACAAAACAAATACCAAAGGAAGAAAGGACATTAGTGTTAGAGCAAGGGGGATGAGGAAGAGCATAACTCCAGAACAAGGCAGGACTGGGTACAGAGTCACATTCAATGACACATCTTAGCAGGCAGCATTTGACGATTCACTAAATCAATCTCAAGCCTCAATGTTTTCCTAAGTGAAATTAAGAAGGTGTCCATCGCACTGAGTTGTCATGAGGAGTCAGTGAAATTAGGCATGTACAGTGAAGTGCATTGAATGAACTCATGGATGTAAAGGTTCATAGAGGAAAGGATCTGTTCTTTCCTTTCACCTGCCCCCCTACTCAACCTTTCAAAGATTCTCCCCAATGACGCAGTCTCTCTGAGCCTTGATTTCCTCATCAGTAAAATGGAGATGGGGGGGAAAGTGCTTATTGTATGGAGCTGTGGTATCCTTAAATGAGACACATGCCTGCATGCTAAGTCAATTCAGTCATGTCCGACTCTTTGCAACCCCATGGACTGTAGACTTCCAGGCTCCTCTGTCCATGGGATTCTCCAGCAAGAATACTGAAGTGGGTTGCCATGCCCTCCTCCAGGGGATCTTCCTAATCCAGGGATTGAACCCACAACTCTTATGTCTCCTGCATTGGTAGGTGGGCTATTCACCATAAATGTCACCTGGGAAGGCTTTAAATGAGATGAGAGGTGTTAAATGTTGAGAACAGTGCAGGAGACCAAAGTAGGTGCTCAGAACAGCCTATAGTATTGGTGTCCTCAGGGTAATCTTTGATCTTAGTTCTGATATTTGAGAACTCTGATAACATGATCCAAATCCCCAGGCTTCTTCCTCATAAATTCTCAACATAAATGCATAAAGTAGGTGCAACAGATGGACAGGCTGGCCGTTCACTGTCCTCTGTGCCCACTTCATGAGTTCATGCCCATGTACCTATGCCCACACCATCCAAGGTACCCTTCTCCCACAAGGAGAGATCAACCTATGTCTCCAGATCAGTTCTAATCCCATTTCCTCCATAAGATCTTCTCCCAAATGTCTTTTTTAAAAAATCTTTTAAAATGTCTATTCTTATTGCAAAAACATGTGCCCTGGAATCACCTCTGCTTTCTTTGCTACATAATCCAAACTCACCTTGGAACAGCTCAGAGAAAACCATCTCTAAACAGACTTGCTACATCACTAGAGCAAGTAGCATTAGTAAACACCAGTATTAGATTTTGTAAAATGCATAAGACACACTGGGGCACAGGATTCCAGCTGATTTATGGGCACAGGCTGGGCCCTTAGACTGCCTATCTTCACCAACTGCCAAAGCTGCTGCTGTCTGGTGGCCTAAAGATGCTGCTTCTCTCTCATCCTTCCCCCCAGCAGTACACTTCATGAAAAAACTTTAGTTTTAACACAAAGCACCCTGGGAAGTGAACAGGTAACCCAGGATGGCCACGGACCCCTTCTGAGAGCCCTGGGAGGCCCTATTTTTAGGAAGGGTCAAGTTCAACCCTGCCCAAGGCAGGGGGCAGGGCTCAGGCACCAGAGAGAAGGTGAGTTGCCCAAGAGAAGGCAGGACACCCAGTTCACAGCCCTGAGAATCTAGAAACCACATCCCCATGCAACCCAGAGGATCTGCTTTCAAGAAGGACTCATCTTTCCCCTTCTTTGTGCAGGGCTTGAACTGGGACCTAACTGGGACCTTACTAAACCTATGCACCTGCTCCTGGAAAGGGCTTGCACCCAGGTGGAGGGTGCAATGTCAGACTGTCCTCCTTATCCACTGGGTAAGTTCTTGTCTTCTGCTAGCTGCTGCCATGTAGAGGGGTTGTGGTGATAAATGTCCCCTGCTAATCCCCACATCCTCTCCCTCATTCCTTCCAACTCAGCTGGGCTCAGGCACACTTTCTTTTCAGCCCCATCTGCACAAAGTGCTCTTTGCTGCAGGCTCAGCACTACCCAGGCTTCCCTGGTGGCTCAGCGGTAAAGAATCCACCTGCTAATGCAGGAGATATGGGTTCGATCCCTGGGTCAGGAAGATCCCCTGGAGAAGGAAATGGCAAGGCACTCTAGTATTCTTGCCTGGAGAATTCCACAGACAAGAGGAGCCTGGTGGGCTACAGTCCACGCAGTCACAAAGAGTCAGATACGACTAAGCGGCTAAAGAACACCACCACCACTCCCCAGCCCATTAAATCCCATCAGGCCGACCTTCTCCCGGCCTCAAGGTTTGCACCCAGCTCTTCCAGACTCTGTTGGAGGCCCATGAAGCCCACCTCCATAGACCTCAGAGGCCGTTGGGAGGCCCAAAGTGTTCGCGATTGAGCCCCTTCCAAGGGGAATGCTCCTACGTCCAGCTCCCACCCCCTCAGCTAAGGCGTCCTCCAGTCCACGGGCCCCCTCCCTCTCTAAGACTCCTGTTCTGGTCCTCACTCTCTTCAGCCCTGTGTCTGATGGGGTTCAAGGTCAGAACCCCAGGTGTGGGCAGCATGAGTTCTGTGTAGCCAGCAGATTCGTTCCGCTCGGCCTCCTAGACCCCGGATCCCAGCCACCCGTGTGGAAGCTGGCTCGCCACGCCAGGTGCTTTCCCACCACATCCTCTGAGCTGACTTCCAAGAGCTCCCCCACGCCAGATGTTAAACGCACTGGCCGGGGGTTTCCTGGCCTGTCTCCTGAACCTCCTCCTACCCTACCATTTGCAAGGGAAAAAAAGAGAGAGAAAGTTTAAATTTTATCTCTGGAAATCTGAGTGCCACGCCTGACCCCTGGAATCCCTCCCCGGACTTGGCAAATCAGACTAGATCCTGTCAAGTTCACCGAGTTCCGAGTGTGCTGCCTAAAGGTATCAGCAAACCCTCAGATGGTACCTTGGATCAGAAGCCCATTCTTTCTAGTTCTCCTAGTGCCCAAGGAAATGGAGCTGGAGAGAAGCGTGGGCTTTGAACAATGTAGGTATTATTTTTTCCTTACCAATCCTTTGAAAGATTCCAGAAGGTGAGGGACTGTCAGGACTAATGTCAGTGGAAAATCAGGAGAGGAGAGACCTCACTGAATATCACAGACCGCAGACCGATGTCGCTGACAAGTGGGCAGCTCTCCTTGTTAGCTCTGGATGGCCTTGTGTGTGCTCAGTTATGTCTGACTCTTTGCGACCCCTGCCAGGCTCCCCTGTCCATGGAATTTTCCGGGCAAGAATATTGGAGTGGGTTGCCATTTCCTGCTGCAGGGGATCTTCTGGACCCAGGGATCAAAATGGCCTCTCCTGCATTGGCAAGCGGGTTCTTTATCACAAGCGTCACCTGGAAAGCCCCCTGGACACCCTTGGGTGGCCCTCAAAAGCATCAGCCTCAAGAATCCACATTAGATACACTCAGGAGCCCTGTGAAATGCCATAAATGGACCCCAACTCCCCCTTCCCATCAGGCTGGGGGACAGTCTCCTTCTCATTTTCCATAGGAGATTTTTGCTCAATGTGGCAACATCTGCACATCCTCTGTCTGCTGTGGGTGCCTTCACAGGGAGCGCTGCGACCCCCCTCTCCTGATCCTCACCACTCCTTTCTGTTTCTTTGAGAATAGGGTCTTCCTAACCCGGCCCTCCTGCTCCTTCCCCTTGTGGGTTACTGGTCTTCATTTTTGGCCTGCTCTTCACCACTTTGTGCAGCTGCTCTGCTCCTGTGTGACCTTTTCAGTGTGTGCACATGTATGAGTGTGTGTGCACTTATGTGCTTTCTTTCTGAACTAGATCTCCACTTCAGGCTCCCCAGGCAAGTGAGAAGGACTCCTGAACCTCCATGCTGTAAGGTTCAAGCAGGGTCCAAAGACCTGGGCTTCTGTCCCCTCCCACCAGCTCTCTGAGAGGCCAGACTATGCGCAGGGCTCCCTTTGCACAGCCCCTCCTGGCTCCACTGACTGCTGGCAGAGGAGTTATTTGAGATCAGATGTTTCCCACACTAGCTCTTTGACCCTTTCCCCATATGTCTCTGCTCTGAGAACTTACCCATTTCCTCATTTTCAGCGTAAACAAAGGACAGAAGCTGAAAGGCCAGGCAGCTATGGTCCTTTCTTGCAAATGTGTCTTTTGTCAATTACACGTGGATGTCATCCTGTATAACTTTTCCTTATCTGTGAGATTTTGGATCAAACACACATGAATATCCAGTTACTCCAGGTCATGACTCAGGAAGAATGATTTAGGAAATCCACGTTATAAAATCAGGAAGGAATTAAATTTTGGATGGAAGACTGGTCATAAAAAAAAAAAAAGCTATCTGCAAAAGAGCAAAACCGCTTGAAAAATGTCTCACTGAAATGAGGAAATTCCCTCAAAAAGTTTCTAGCAGATCAGTTTGATAAATCGAATGTGCTGTGCAGTGCCCATAATGACTAATTTAACACATGTGAAAAGCTGCGTCATGTTCTTCACCTGGTACACTGTCTGTTCTGTTTTCGTTTCGCGGATGTTCAAAGTCAACAGATTAATAAATAAAACCACTTGTAAGTGCATTCATAAGTTCTCTGACAGCTACAATGCTCTTGAAGGGTCTGATTTTTTATATATAAATCTTTTCACTGCTCGTGTGCAATATTCCAGGAGTGTGGGAATAGGTTTCCCAGGAGTGTGGTCAGGAGAATGAACTCCTGAGACAGTGCAGGTTTTGGGTCCTGTGGGAGTCGAAAGGGCAAAGGATGGAGAACTCCTTATGGTGGTTAGAGGCTCCATGTTCACTAGACATACCCGATTCTGCTACGGACTAGCTATGAGACACTGGACATCTTAATGAACCTCTCTGAGATGACATCTCATCTGATAAGTGTGACCCACCTTCGATGTTTGTAAACAAATGAGGTAGTTCCAGTCTGTAAACCTCTTAGCACAGCACCAAGCATCTAGTGGGCACTAGACTGAGATCCATTTCTGCCCTCTCAGCCAAGATGGCTCAGTTTGGGCTGCCTTGCACATCCTCACTCACCCTGGCACGCACGCACACAGAGGGATGGAGTGAAAGGTCCTCCCTTCTCTAAGAGCATGCCTACTCCACAAGCCCACCTCAAACAAGGATTTGTCTGCAGAAGCCTCTGCCTGCCACTCTCAGCTGGAAAACACTAATCGCTCCAGGCCAGACACCTTCCAAAAGGGCCCTTTGCTTGACTGATGGAGGCTTTTTGTTATCTGCTGTCAGGAGGGTCTGATGACATGGAAAGGCACAAGGAAGCTGGAAGGCAGCAGTTGACTCTTGATAAGCTCATAGTAGGTAGAAATCACTTGGCACAGCCTCTGCATTGGCTCATGGAGTGTATGCGTGGCTGAAAGGGACACAGGCCAGTGAGTAACTCTGTGTCTGGGTCCTGGCTAAAAACAGCATAGAGCCTGTAAGTAACCCTTGCTCCAAATTTACCTGGCAAGTACAACCATTGATCCACCCTAGCCCCCCGCACGGTGGTGATCCTGCACTGACAAGAAGGTGTGCGTGCATGCTAAGCTGCTTGCCTTATGTCCGACTCTGCAGCCCTATGGACTGTAGCCCACCAGACTCCTCTGTCCGTGGGATTCTCCAGGCGAGAATCCTGGAGTGGGTTGCTGTGTCCATCTCCAAGGGATCTTCCCCACCCAGGGATTGAACCCATGTCTACTGCATCTCCCAAATATCCCGCATTGCAGGCAGATTCTTTGGCACTGAGCCACCAGGGCTTCTCAGTACCCTAATACAAAATAAAAAGCTTAAAAAAAAAGTTACAGTGTGTTTCCCTCTGTGTTGGGGACACAGTGGGGGACAAAAGACTGTCCTGGGTCTCCAGGAGTCCATGAATCTACAGTCAAGATGGCCAAGTCACGGCCAAATCCAACACAGAGTGATGAGCCCCATCGATGGGCAGGGGGTGGCAGGTGTAGGGAGAAGACTCCTGGAGCACGTGGACGGTACATCTAACCAGGTCTTGAGGGATCAGGGAAGACTGTGCAGAAAAACCACCGACTCTCTCTGAGCCTGAATTTCTTCCTGTAAAACTGTGAAAATACATGTAAAAATGACTTTCACCAACAGTCTGAGAGAAAACGTTCTAGTTCTGTCATTCTCCAACAATAGCAATAAAAATGCCCAAATAACATGCTGCAAGTTACTCCAGGTACGTACAAAGGATGCCTCTGTGTTTTAGTTGGGGGAGGGGAGGCCGTTTAGAGGAGAGCTGCTCAGGAAAGCTGGCCTTGCTCTGCTCACCGCATCTCAATCCTCTGGCTGAGCCGAGAAATCTCCCACTGCTGGGCCAGAGGGGAGGGTTTCATGCTTCCTTATCTGACCTGCTTGGCTCTGACCTACTACGGTCAACGTGACTGAGGAACCAGACTGGTAAGGATCAAATTCAGCTTATACCAACCATTTTGCTCTGTAATCTCAGGAAGGTTGCTTAGCTTCTCTGGCCCTCAGTTTCTTTATCTGTAAAAAGTTTGGATATACTTGGACTTCCTTGGTGGTCTGATTTTTATTAAGACTCTGCTATCCCAGTGCAGGGGACATGGGTTCAATGTTCAATGGACAATGGGTTCCTCGGGGAACTAAGATCCTGCATGCCAAAAGTCATGGCCAAAAAAAAGAAAGAAAGAAAAATTGCATATAATAGTGCCTGCCTCATAGAACTGTTCTGAGTATAAATACGTTAGTATGTGCAAAATAATTAGAAAAGTACCCTAAATTAGGCAAGCATCGTTAAATGTCAGCTATCATCCACTGTCACCATGGTCCCCTTCCTCATCAAGACCTTCATCATAAGAATGACCACAGTCCCACTGCAGCACCCTACTTGTATAGAGGCATTAGTAGTTTCTTGGAAAGTGAAAGTCGCTCAGTTGTGTCCAACTCTTTGCAACCCCATGGACTGTATAGTCCATGGGATTCTCCAGGCCAGAATACTGGAGTGGATAGCTTTCCCTTCTCCAGGGGAGCTTCCCAACCCAGGGATCAAACCCAGGTCTCCTGCATTGTAAGTGGATTCTTCAACAGCTGAGCTACCAGGGAAGCCCAGTTTCTTGGAGGATGAATAAATAAATTGGGAGAATGGGATTTACAGATGCACACCACCATATACATAATATATAAACAACAAAAGAATCACTGCATGGCACAGGGAACTAGATTCAGTATCTTCCTATAAATTATAATGGAAAGGACGTTTTGAAAAAGAATACAGATACATGCGTATGCATGTGCTGCTGCTGCTTTTTAGTCGCTCAGTCATGTCTGACTCTCTGTGACCCCATGGACTGTAGCCCCCCAGGCTCTCCATCCCTGGGATTCTCCAGGCAAGAATACCAGAGTGGATTGCCATTTTCTTCTCCAGGGGATCTTCCGACCCAGGGCTTGAACCCAGGTCTCCTGCTTGGCAGGCAGATTCTTTGCCACTGAGTCACCTCGGAGGCATAGGTATATGTCAACTACAAATTTGCACTTGCTGAGAGCATTTGCCTGCAACTGACTCTCAACACCCACTGAGGGAGTTCAGGGTGGAGTGAGGCTGTGCTCCAGGGAATCTGGTGGCAGGAACTGATACCGTAATCCCAATCTTTGGAGCTCCTCATATCTAGAAAAGCACTAAATCCCTTCATGATGACATCACCCTCCTCGGGAGTAGCAGAAAACCTTTTGTAAAGTAAGCGTCTGATTGCATTGAACTCTTCCTTCACCAGAATTTTATATATTGACCTTCCCCACTGCCCCTTTGGAGCAGTCTTCCAGAGCTTTCTGAGGTGCTGCTTCCCAGGCTGCAGTCCTCATTTGGCCCCAAATAAAACTTAACCCGTGTATACCTGTGGCAGATTCATGTTGATACATGGCAAAACCAATACAATATTGTAAAGTTAAAAAAATAAAATAAAATAAAAAACAAATTAAAAAAATAATAAAAAAAAACTTAACCCGCAACTCTCACAGTTGTGCATCTATTTTAGTCAACATATATATGTATAACTGAATCACTTTGCTGTACACTTGAAACTAACACAATACTATAAATCAATTATACTTCAATTGGAAAAAAATGAGGTAGTTAGAATTAACTCAAACCCAGCTTTCACTAACTGTATTGTCATTTTGAGGCTCAATTTCCTCATCTGTGAAATGGGCTAATAAGAGAAACTTTACCACTGTGTTATTGTAAGATTAAATGAGTTCACATAGAGAAATCACCCAGCAGAACCATTGGAACAAAAGGAGTTCTTGGTAAATGGCCATGACTGGGTTGCTCCTGGGTTAACACAGAGGAAGTCAGTGCTTACATCTCATCCAGCCATAGTCACTGGGTTCTTTAAGAAGGGGTGACACACTTCATGCAATCAAAAAATGAATCTTACTGCTTCCTTTGCCCCTCAGAGACTGTGAAAGAAGACAGAAATATTTTAGGCCCCTGCTAGTTCTCCCTACTGCTGGGAGTTGGACAAGAAGTAGCTGGCCCATTGTGTAACAGAGCACGTTAATCAGACTATGTAAATGCAAAAGCAGGCTCAGCGCTGAGTAAGGAAAGAACCAAATTGCCCTGGATGCTGAAGTGTGGTACTTGGATTTCCCTGGGAGGAGATGAGCAAGGAGAACTTGACAAGAATACAAGGGAGCCTAGCAGCTTGGAAGAGGGTCATTGAGGAACAGAAGTGTCTAGGATTGATTATTCGGGCATTTGTATTGCTTCCATATAACCTTCTCATGTAACATCAAACTATAGCAAAAGCCACGCTCTGTGATGCTCTAAGGATAAGACACCGAATGAAAGACACATTTCATATACCAGGATAAAGATTCAGTGGCTCATGGAGCTGCTGAGTTTTTGGTGTTTGTCCCTCAGTTGTGTCCGACTCTGCGACTCCATGGATTACAGCATGCCAGGCTTTCCTGTTCTTCACTAACTCCTGGAATTTGCTCAAATTCAGGTCCATTGAGTCAGTGATGCTATCTAACCATCTCATCCTCTGTCATCCCCTTCTCCTCCTGCTTTCAATCTTGCCCAGCACCAGGATCTTTTCTAATGAGTGGGCTCTTCACATCAGGTGGCCAAAGTAGTGGAACTCCAGCTTCAGCAACAGTCCTTCCAATGAATATTCAGGGTTGATTTTCTTTAGGATTGACTGGTTGATGTCTTTGCTGTCCAAGGGACTCCCAAGAGGTTTCTCCAGCAACACAATTTGAAAGCATCAACTCTTCGGCACTCAGACTTCTTTATGGTCCAACTCTCACATCCATACATGACTACTGGAAAAACCGTAGTTTTGACTATTCGGACATTTGTCGGGAATGTAATGTCTCTGCTTTAAAATATGCTGTCGGGAGAAGGCGAGGGTGGGATGATTTGAGAGAATAGCATTGAAACATGTATATTACCGTAAGTGAAATAGATGACCAGTCCAAGTTCGATGCACGAAACAGAGCCCTCAAAGCCAGTGCACTGGGACAACCCTGAGGGGTGGGATGGGGAGGGAGGTGGGTTCAGGAGGGGGGACACATGTACAGCTATGGCTGATTGATGTCAATGTATGGCAAAAACCACAACAATATTGTAAAGTAACTAACCTCCAATTAAAATAAATAAAATTTTTAAAAATATGCTGTGTAGGTTTGTCATAGATTTCCTTCCAAGGAGCGAATGTGGCTGCTGAGGCAGGTCTGCACACCCATCCTGAAAGCAGGAACTTGGAAGCTTTTACGAGAAGACATGCTCAGCCTATCCCATCCCTGGGCATCCTGGGAGGAAGCAGTGGAATGCATATGTGGGTTGGGGCTGCAACAGTTCCATGTGAAA
The DNA here is from genome assembly GCF_055505025.1 of Bos grunniens. Taxonomy (NCBI): domain Eukaryota; kingdom Metazoa; phylum Chordata; class Mammalia; order Artiodactyla; family Bovidae; genus Bos; species Bos grunniens. Next base: position 51,515,084 of record NC_141185.1, on the reverse strand, counting down.
GATGCTCAGCTGTCCTCTGGCTTGCGAAATCATCTTCATTGTCCAAATCCCTACCTGACATCTCTGCCTGGGTGTCTAGTGCCATTTCACATGTTGCAGCGCCAGAAGAGAATACTCACTTTTTACCCCTGTCCCTGCCCAAGACCTCAATTTTCTCCAGTGTAGGAAATGGCATTCCCAATCATTCAGGGGTACAAGCCCCTAATCACCAGGTTTCCTTGATGTGCCACCAAACCCATCAATAAATCTTACTGAAAAACATTTCTCAAACCTGTCCACCTCCCCCGTGGCTGCACTTCTTCCCATCTGGCTGCCACCATCTTCCATCCTCACCTGAGCAATGGTCTGCTAACTGAGCTTCTGTTCTTCTCCCATCCCTCAATGTCATCCCTCATCCCCATTCTGGAAGCCAGTCCATCAGCCAGAGTCATCTTTAGTAAAAAGTCAAGTAGCAAAACAGAAATAGAGAAACAGACATAGAGGGCAACTGTATGAACCCCAAAGGGGGACGGGGCGGGGGGCGATGTGGGGTGAACTGGGAGATTGGGATTAATGTATATACACTACTATGTATAAGATAGATAACTAGTGAGAACCTGCTGTACAGCACAGGGGACTCTACTCAGTGCTCTGTGGTGACCTGAATGGGAAGGAAGTCCAAACAAAAGGGTATGTGCGTGTATTACTCTGCTGATTCAGTTTGCTGTACAATAGAAACTATCACAGCATTGTAGAGGACCTATACTCCAATAAAAGTTAAAGAAAAAATTGTGACGTCTTCCCTACTTTAAATCCGAGTTTAGGTGGAAAGCCAAACTCATTTCATCATTGCTTATGGGACCTGATCCAGCTCAGCCTCTGACAGCATCCCTGGCCTCTCCTGCACCCCCCCCCCCCGCCCCAGCCTCCCCCACCACCCTTCCTTCTCTTCTCACACGTACCAAACTCAGGGCCACCTCGTAGCCCTGACAGAGCCTTGATAGCCCTGACTACCTGTCCCTGAATGCTGCCTTTCCCACCATTCAACTGCAAGGGGCCGCTTCTATTGCAGGGCAGTGTTTAAACTCTCATGCACAGCACTGCCACCACAGGAGAGCAGGATTACTGACTTATTTGTCTGTTTATCAACTGGTCTCCCTGGTGGAACTCCCCAGCCCCACGAGAGCTAGGCTGGGTTTCCAGCAGAACCATGCCTCAGCAGATCAAGGGATGGACCACTGACTGCCTGAGTGAGTTTTATTCTCATTATTCCATAGGCTCCCATGATTCTGAAAACCTCCATTGAGAACGGGAGATCCAGCACCATTCATGGTGGCTGCAGCTTCAGCAGAACCAAATTCAGAAACCAAGGTGGATGTGCTAGTTATTAAACCAGGACAGTGCCCAGCAGGAGGGCAGTCACAGATCTGAGTTAAAGCTTAAGACCTCGGTCATCTGAGGGTAGACTCCACCAGAAAACACAAGAATGGCAAGGTTACTGAAGAGCAGAACCCCAGGTCTCCATCTCCACAGAAATCCCAGCTTCTCCTCAACCTGAAGGCCTATACCCAGGATCACAGAATTAATTCATTAAACCACTGACACAGACTGGAAAAGGGCCATTTCTTCAACAGGAAAGTCTTAAACTGCCTTGCAATTAGGTGGGTTCCATGAACCTTTACAAGGGTAAAGCTAGGCTGAGACCAGGCGTGTAACCTCATTCCATCTCCAAGACTCAAGGTGGGCCTTCTTGTATGGGGCCAGCATATTCTGCCACAGCCGCCAAGCTGAATCCTCAGCAGGGTGGGAGATGAGAATAAAGGAGTTTGTCTACTGCACTTCCCAGGTTGCACCCTACTAGGCAGCCCCCAAGACTCACAGTAGTGGAAATCAGAGCAATTTTGCATTCCTTTATGACTAGAAGTTCGTCAATATCTGGGTCGCCATCCCAAACAAGACTCCTCTCAGGGGAACCACAGAAAAACTTTCCCAGCATAAACCAACAAACACATTCTCAGTGACTTTGTTCTCTGCTTCACCAAGAAAACAAAAAGAAATTCCCTCAACTTCCCCCTTCAATTCTACTTATCTCATTTTTATTTTTCACTCGTTTTAGATGAATTGATAGTTGTTGTTGTTTTTTTTTCCACCAAGAATAACCTCTCCACCCAAGCTCTCATCTTCAGTTTTTCCCATTTACTTTTTGGACATTGTTCCATCTAGTACTTAACTCTGTTCAATACTATAAATCTCTCCTTCTCAATGACTTCTTAGAAAAGAAACAAGATAAGGTTTCCTCCAACCTAATAAAAAGCATTCTTTGACCCTACCTCCCCTAGAAATTTCTGCTATCCACCCTCCCTTCATCACCAGATGCATTGATCTACCTACTCATGCCGCCTACCTACTTTCAGCTCCCTATTTATTTCTCGAGCTCTTCCTTTTACCACTTCACTCCCCAACCTCTCACAAAGTCATGGTGATCTCCTGATACCCAGATCCAACAGCTTTTCATTAGTCCTCATTCAATACAGTTTAGTTCACTCGTTCAGCTGTGTCTGACTCTTTGTGACCCCATGTACTACAGCACACCAGACTTCCCTGTTCATCACCAACTCCCAGAGCTTGCTCAAATTCATGTCCACTGAGTCAGTGATGCCATCCAACCATCTCATCCTTTGTCGTCCCCTTTTCCTCCTATCTTCAATCTTTCCCAGCATCAGGGTCTTTTCCAATGAGTCAGTTCTTGATATCAGGTGCAGATGAATCTCAAGTCCTTTAGAGTCTGACCACAGCTCACCTAAGCTCTCTCATCAATAGTTACGTTGCACGCGACTAGAGGCGCTCACTTAACTTGTCAGACACGGATATGATCAGGATTATGAAATTCCAGGAAGCAGAGAGCACAAACAGACTTATCATAGCATCATGTATCACCTCACTGTGCATAGCCATCTCCCTATGAAGCAGTAACTAGATCTTAATCCTCTTTGCCACCATGATGCATGGGTACTAAGTCGCTTTAGTTGTGTCCAACTTTTTGCGACCCTCTGAGGTGAGTGCCGGGAGAAATACCAATAACCTCAGATATGCAGATGACACCACCCTTATGGCAGAAAGTGAAGAGGAACTCAAAAGCCTCTTGATGAAAGTGAAAGTGGAGAGTGAAAAAGTTGGCTTAAAGCTCAACATTCAGAAAATGAAGATCACGGCATCCGGTCCCATCACTTCATGGGAAATAGATGGGGAAACAGGGGAAACAGTGTCAGACTTTATTTTTCTGGGCTCCAAAATCACTGCAGATGGTGACTGCAGCCATGAAATTAAAAGACGCTTACTCCTTGGAAGGAAACTTATGACCAATGTAGATAGCATATTCAAAAGCAGAGACATTACTTTGCCAACAAAGGTTCGTCTAGTCAAGGCTATGGTTTTTCCTGTGGTCATGTATGGATGTGAGAGTTGGACTGTGAAGAAGACTGAGCGCTGAAGAACTGATGCTTTTGAACTGTGGTGTTGGAGAAGACTCTTGAGAGTCCCTTGGACTGCAAGGAGATCCAACCAGTCCATTCTGAAGGAGATCAGCCCTGGGATTTCTTTGGAAGGAATGATGCTAAAGCTGAAACTCCAGTACTTTGGCCACCTCATGCGAAGAATTGACTCATTGGATGAGACTGTGATGCTGGGAGGGATTGGGGGCAGGAGGAGAAAGGGACAACAGAGGATGAGATGGCTGGATGGCATCACTGACTCGATGGACGTGAGTCTGGGTGAATTCCGGGAGTTGGTGATGGACAGGGAGGCCTGGCGTGCTGCGATTCATGGGGTTGCAAAGAGTCGGACACGACTGAGTGACTGATCTGATCTGATCTGATCTGGGGTGTAACCCACCAGGCTCCTCTGTCCATGGGATTCTCCAGGCAAGAATACTGGAGTGGGTAGCCATTCCCTTCTCCAGGGGATCTTCTTGACCCGGGGATCAAACCCGGGTCTCTTAGGTCTCTTGCACTGGCAGGTGGGTTCTTTACCAATAGCACCACCTGGGAAGCCCACCCTGATGCATAGCCCTGTGCTTCAAATTAAGTTTAGAGACTCATTCAATCTCAGAATATCATTAAGAGGATGTGTGTCACTGAGGCAGAAAAATTCTCAGTGAGTTGCATGGGTGGACTTCCAGGGAAACTGGAAATACTCCTTCCTGGGAGAGCTTTCAAAAGCAAGGAGCATTTAATTAATGACTTGGTTAATAACTTGGGAAAACTGAACAACTATTTATAAGCATCCACTGTGCTGGGCACTATAGCATTAGCATATGGGCACACCGGCTGCAGCAGGTCCTGGGGAAGGGTGGGGGGGGGTGGGGTTAGGCAGCCGGGAAGTGAGCAGGAGTAAGAAGGCTGCAATGGCAGGGCCTATTTCTGGGTGACCACTGTGTTCTCTGCTTCCTGGGCTGGAATAGGTCCTGCCGAGGACATGAATAAAAGAAGCAGGGAGTGGATGTTTATTTTTACGTAAGTGAGGGCACTGGGTCCCCTTTGACCTGGGCATCAGTGGCCCCCTGCTGCTCCAATTGCCTGCGACTGCTTCTTTGCAATCCTGTCACAGGGAGAGAGACGGGCAGGCTCTCAATAGGTCCTTCCCATGCTGTACTTCCTTGATTCTCAGCTAGCCTGGCTTCCAGGGTGATGCCAGAGAGCCTCATATGGTGCGTCACACATGCCTGAGTGGGCTTCCAGGGCTGGCATCCATGGTCCCTCCCTTGGCCTGGCATATAGGGAAGACCAGCACCCAGGGATCCTGGAATACACATGGCATCTTGGCAGTGTCAGCTAACAGATGACCCACAAGCAGCTTGCTTGGGCTGTAGGAAGTGACACAAACCTGATTGTACTCCTTGGTCTCGACGTCAATGCTCCTCCCAGGCCCGTTTTGCTGTTTGTTTTTTTTTTTTCCTCCCTTCCCTGTTGCCACTCAATCTCAGTCCTTAATGTCACCCCCTTATGCTTGTCTGTGCCCCATATGTTTGGGTTCTTTCTACACCATCTGCTGGGCTGTCCATGTATCCTTTCTTTCCCCAGGACCTCCTCTCCAGCACACAAGATCCCAGGACTCAGAAGAGGGAAGAGCCAGTTTCTCCTCCTGGTCAGTTTCTGTCCTATGCCCACCCCAGAGGGACACTTAGGGCCCTTTTAGGGAAAGAGGAGGGGTCCTGTTGGAATCCCACCATGCACTTTGCTGTCACCACTGAGAGTTCCCGCAGAGAAAACATGGCTATCACTTGGCCTCCAAAGCTCCAGATTTAGATAATCTCATGATCAGTCTCTCCACCCCTTCATCTTTCCTATTGCTATTTCCTTGAATTCGCTCCAGCCGGTTGCCTTCTCTCCAGTTTGGACCCCTCTTCCGCCTGGAGCCCAGATCACTGGGTTGGCAGGAAACCTCTCATTTCAAATTGTCTGTGGCTTTTTCTCGCAGCCAGCTTCAATCTCTACTGCCATGCCCCAAATCAGTACATTCCCAGGAGGTCACCTGCTTAAAGGTCGGGGCAGTAGGTCAACCTTCACCCTGACCTTGAGAAAGTCAAGCCGCCACGCTTGGTCAGCCATCTGTACGACATAAGAGATTAGAGGCTTCACTCAGAATCCCATTAACATTTCTGGACTGTGCGGCTCTGAATTCCCAAACCTAAAATGTGGCAAGACTCTGGCCAGAAGAGCCCTTTGGAGAACAACGTTATGGAAATATTGGCAGCACTTCAAAGTCACCCAGGAAAAGGTAATGACCCCTCCACTCACCAACTTTGTATCCTGGGCTCTGAAGACATCATATTGCAGAAGGAGATGATTTTCCCGAAGTTAAGAGAAGAGCTGTCTATAAGGAGAGCCCACTGGCTATCTGCTTGGGGAGCCCCGAAACACTCAGGGGGTGTCTGCAGTGTCCACAAGGCCGGGATGCAATGATACACAGCGCCTCTAGTGGGCGCTGCTGCTCAGCCCGCTCCCTCCTTCAGCCTGGCTACCAAAAGTACACATGGCTGCGGTGTTATCCGTAAGAAAAGAAAAATAATACAAAATAATACAGGTGTGCAAATACTAAAAGAAATATGGTATATATACACAGTGGAAAATTCAGTTCAGTTCAGTCGCCCAGTCGTGTCCCACTCTTTGCAACCCCATGAACCGCAGCACACCAGACCTCCCTGTCCATCACCAACTCCCAGAGTCCACCCAAATGCATGTCCATTGAGTCGGTGATGCCATCCAACCATCTCATCCTCTGTCATCCCCTTCTCCTCCTGCCCTCAATCTTTTCCAGCATCAGGGTTTTTTCAAATGAGTCAGCTCTTCGCATAGGTGGCCAAAGTATTGGAATTTCAGCTTCAACATCAGTCCTTCCAATGAACACCCAGGACTGATCTCCTTTAGGATGGACTGGCTGGATCTCCTTGCAGTCCAAGGGACTCTCAAGAGTATTCTCCAACACCACAGTTCAAAAGCATTAATTCTTTGGCGCTCAGCTTTCTTTATAGTCCAACTCTCAAATCCATACATGACCATGGGAAAAACCATAGCCTTGACTAGATGGACCTTTGTGGACAAAGTGATCTCTCTGCTTTTTAAATTTCTCTGCTGGAAAATTACCCAGCCATTAAAAATCATGCTGCGACCCTGTATTTACTGAGGCTGCAGAGAATCTCATTCGTATATATTACTGAGGGTACACACTGGTATAACCTAACACGGGTTATATGTGTAAACCAGGTATACCAAACAGCCTGCGGGGCTTATTTGTCCCTGTATTAATGTTGTATTTGGGTTCAGCCACATTCATTTAAGTTTATTATATTTATGATCAATCCACTAAAGTTACTTGGAAGAGCAAAATTTTATAAAGACATTAAATGAATTGGGATACATCTATGCAAGGGAATAGTATGTATCTCTAACAAAAGAAGAATGAGGAACTTCTCTCAGAGCTCCAAGGAACTGTCAGGGAGAATACTAAAAAGACCGAATAATATATGTCATATACTTTTACATGTGCAAAGTGGAGGAAGAACAGAAGTGCATATTTATATTGGTTTATATATCATTTGTTTGGATATAATTCACAAGGACACGCAATGACAGTGGTTACATGTGTGGTGACGGCGGTGATAGTACAAAGAACCTGCAGAGGAGGGACAGGTATAGCAAGAATTGATATATACATATGTTATGCGGATTCTTTACCAGCTGAGCACCAGGGAAGGCCTATATAGATAATATAATATACTTATTATATATAATAACTGAGGTAAACAATAACTTAATAAACTTTATATATAAAATCTTTCTTTTACATCAATATACAACACATACTTATTATATGTCATATGTATCACCTTTCTTTTACATATATATTTATGTATAAATAGGTAAATTTTATTGAGGCGTTGTTCATGTGCCATAAAACTCACCCATTTAATTTACTTATTTTATTTTCTTAAAATCTTTTATTTTATCCTGGAATATAGCTGATTAACAAAATGGTGATAGTTTCAAGGGTAGAGCAAAGGGACTCAGCCATACATATACATGAGTCCATTCTCCAAACTCCCCTCCCATCCAAGCAGCAGAGTTCCCTGTGCTATACAGTAGGTCCTGGATGGGTATCCATTTTAAATATAGCATTGAAAACTCACCCATCTTAATGAAAAACTCAATGATTTTTACCAGTGGTACAACCATCACTGTAATTCAATTTCCGTATTAAACATGGTTTCATCACTCCAGTTAGATCTCTTGGGTTCATTCACAAGTAATCCTCACTCCCAACCTCAGCCTTAGGCAACCACTAGTCTTCTTGTCTACGTAGAGTTGCCTCTTCTGGACATTTCACGGGAAATGGTATCATATAAAACGAGGTCTTTCACGTCCTGCTTCTTTTACTACTTAGCATACTGTTTCCAGTGTTCATTCATGTAACACATACCAGCACTTCATCCCTTTCTATTATTGAGTAGTGTTCCATCGTTTGCTTATCCCATATTTCATTTATCATCGGCTGATACACATCTGGGTTGTTCCTACATTGGGGCTATTTTGAAAAATGCTGCTATGAACATTCATGTACAAGTTGTGTGGGCATGTCTGTGTGTGTGTTTTTTAACCATGTGAATAGGTTATCTGTTTAAAAAAATCTTTGATATCACAAAAGATTAAACAGCACATGAAACAATCTTATAAGGAAGGAAGTAGCAAAGCAATGGGCGTGTGTGTGCATGTGCCTGTAGAATGATTTGATTCTGTTAAATAATTAAATAAGAACATAAAAAAGATTAGAAAGGCAGAAAGCTAAAATGTTAACAGTGTTGTCTCTGAGTGATGGGATGGTGGATAATTTATGTATTTGTGTGCTTTTCTGTATTTCAACAAATTGTCTACTGTGAATATAAATTACTTTTGTAATCAGAAAAAAAGCACAACGTTATTGGGGGAAAAAAAAAATCCTTCCCATTCAATTTCTCCAACCTCTCTGTTGCAGAAAGATATCTTCGCAGTAGGCCACAAATAGGGGAGGGAGGGCATCCCTCTTTCTCTCTCTCTCTCTCTCGCTCTGTTTAATGCTGGTCACAGCATCCAGAAAACTGCAGATCCCCAATAAATACAAATCAATTTTGGAGACCTCGAGATCAGTTTCCATGGCAACCTGACAAGGGCATGATATTATATGAGTTCTGCCCCAGCGTGGAGATGGTCCACTAGGAAGAACACCTGACTTGAAGAGCCCGAGGTGGCCAAAGGGCCATAGTATTTATCTGTGTGGCAAAGGCATCAGGCATCCTAAGACTCAAAGAGATAGACATTTCTCCAAATAATGGGACACTGGAAGCGTGAACTGATCATCCTGATTGTGGGTTCCCTGAACTGCCATTTCAATTTATACAGCTGCACACAGATGTCATGATTCAGTATTTTCCAGAACTATACTTAGGAACTAAGTGTCCTTCCTCTCTGCTTACCTCATGCACAATTTCATCATATTGCTTCATAATTACTCACTTGTCTGCACAAGGCCTGTCCCTTATATTTGCAGGACTTGGGACAAGAGGATAATTAGAAGGCCACATCTCACATGTTCAAAAAGTTGGAAGTCATAAATTGAGCTAAGTTAATGCTAGTTGCTCAGTCATGTTTGACTCTTGGTGAGCCCCTGGACTGTAGCCCGCCAAGCTCCTCTATCAGTGGGGTTTTCCAGGCAAGAATACTGGAGAGGGTTACCATTCCCTTCTCCAGGGGATATTCCTGACCCAGGCATCGAACCCAGGTCTCCTGCATTGCAGGCAGAGTCTTTACCATCTGAGCCACCAGGGAAGTCCAAATCAAGCCAACACACTGTTAAATAAGGGACATCTTATCTTCCTCTAAATACATTTTCAGAATGACCTGAAGAACCAGACACAGATTCAGATGCCTTGGACTCCCTGGAATTGTGAGACGGGACATGCAGTGTCAGAAAACAAGACCCCAGATTGCTCCCCCTTTCAATCTCACAGCAAAGGAGGGTCCAGGCACACCCAACCTGAACCACTCCACACACATACTCCCCTCTGCCCCCAAACAGCAGGCCCTTGACCCACTCGGGCTTTACCAGACACACATCTGTAGTGCAGCCCACCCTTAGGAGAAAAGACAGACAAAGAGGTCTGCGCATGTCCTGGAAGTGGACTAAGGGCCATTTGGGTAAGGAATTCTGGAGCAGGCAACTGAGACTTTACGTAGAAGTGGCGTAAGATGGAGGTTGTGGTGCCATAGCCCTTGGAGTCCTGGAAGCTGAAGGAAGAGCCTGAAATGTATGAAAACCCTCTTGTCCAAGATTAAGGGATACTGATCCATATTCTCACTAGATTGGATTTTCTTGACCTTGACACTAAGGACATTTTTAGGCCAGATAATTCTTTGCTGTGGGGGATCTCAGTAGCATCTACCCTTAGTCGTGACAACCAAAGTCTCTGGGGGACAAGTCACCCCTGCCGTGAGAACCAGCTCAATAGACCCTGAAGCTGTGGAAGGAGGGAAATACAACTGCTTCACTTAGTGGCAGAGTTCATGGCAGAGAGTTGGTATGCAGTAACCGAGGGGTGAGTGAATGAACCAACATCTGCTCATGATCTCAGAGGCATTCTTGAAAGACCTCATTTTCCTGGTGAGGATTGTGAAATACTGGGAACAAAGAACTCCTCAGAACAAGCTGAGAGCTGTTCTTGATCTCCCGAGTATAAATGATAAATCTGGGATAGAAAGGTAAAAACGATAGGTGGCATGAACTCTGTCCTGAGCCCAGGACCCCAAGGATGGGACAGCTCCCTCTGCCTGATGGGTGCACAGAGCTGATCCAAGGAGGCTCCTTAAGATGTAAGGACCATTTCATGGTCCAGTCTTTCTCTACCAAAGCTTCCCTGGTTAGGAGAATGAAGGAGGGGCCAGGGACTCTAAACTTAATAGACTCTCCTAAGGAACCTTGTAGAACACTGCTCAGCCTCACGTGTTCCTTAGACAAACCAAAACGCGATGCATAGTGAGGGCTGTGATACGCATGGTGAGACTTCTGACCTGCAAGGTACTGATTGCAAAAGCTCTTCATCCCCCTGACATTCATCTCCCTGCCCTCACCAATGGGATTTTGCAAACCTTGTTTATGCTGAGTTTCTTTGATCAGCCAACAATGTTTATAGCTGCATCAAGCCCATGCTTCTTCTGCAGAGCGAGCACACCCAGCCTCCTAGTTTTCTTTATAATAGATGAATTCCTTCTTCTATGATTCCGATGTTTCTAGCAACTGAACATGGTTATGTCCAACTAGGTTTGGGTCAGCACTTAAGGGGCAGTTGGTGATGTTTGCATGAGGAAATGAGGTTCTGATGGAGCCCGACACTTGGAGCAAAGTGCACGACTGATTTCATTCACTGGCATCAAAGGAACATAGACTCGGTTTCAGAATCTGCTCATTCTTCAGTTTTCCCTAGGGTGGCAGGTCTAAAAACATGGTCCAAATACCCCTGGTTGGCCCTGAGACCCTCTCAGGAGATCCACGTGTCAAACCTATTTTCCTAGGAATACTAAGATGGTCGGTTCACTTTTGTTCATTCACATTCTCTCACAGGTATGCATGGAGTTTTTCCAGTGATTTCCTGACATGTGATGAAAATTTTTCTCTGATGGTTAAATACAATGTGTGTGTGCATGCATGTGTGTGTGTGTGTGTGTGTGTGTGTGTTTTCCAATGTTTCTCAGTTTTAATTTCAATTACAGTGAATGTAGATGTATAAAACCCACATAAACAAAACTCTTTGAGGTCCTTGTAATTTTTTAATGGAAAGGGGTCCCAAGACCAGAAAATTTGAGAACCACTGTGCTGCAGCAAGAATGTTAGTCATACTCTACATCACTGAAAATCAAGAGTGGGGAAAATATTTGGAAGATCTTTCTGAGAGGTAGAGTAAGTTACTGAATATAAAAATAAGTACACTTTCAGAGTTTTATAACAGGAGTGTCACTGTGACATTTTAACTGCAAAATGTTCTCTAGGTTCTTCGAAGTGGAAAAAAACAAGTTTAGAGAAAAAGAGGGGGGGAAAAAGCAAAAGTACGACTATTTTCAATAAAAGCAATACGTCCTAAATACAATATTGCTTGTTTGGAAGTTTACTGATGATCTGATTTGCATCTGGACTAGCCTCATCTCAAACACCCACAACCTGTCCCTATCCAAAGACTGGCTCTGTTTGTTGGCATCCTTGAGAGATCCAAGGATGTACAAAAATAATTGGAGGGTGACTGAGAGCATGTTTGTATTATTTGTGAAAGGGGAAGGGAGACCACCTGACACTTATAATTTTAAATTTAACTGCAATTTTGAGACCATCAGTGGCTTTCAGTTACCCATGCTATAGAATCAGGATGTGTTATCAACCAGAAGTATTTTTGTTAAGATCTAAACAACATCACGGACCAAAATAAACAGATAAAAGACCCCATTCATTCCCTCTAGCTTTAACACCAGTCCTTTCATCACGTCTGAGTTTCCCTTTGTAAATTCCTTTATTTCCTTTCCCTCCCTTCACATAACATAGATGCTATTTTCTTGCCCCCTCACCAAGTTTCCAGGTGTTTTGATTACATGGTATCGTCCATAGTCACAGTGCACCTAGAAGAGGCATATGATTGGTTCCGTATTTCAAGTGGAAGAACTGACACGTGAAATCTACTTTCCCAGATCTATGGCCACTCGTTACCCAAGATGCTACCCACCCATTGTTTGAAGAGGCACAAGCTGGAAGCCGATGGGGATGGAAAGAGGAGGTAAAGGACTTGCTACAGATCCTTTAAGAGGGAGAGAGAACTCTTGCTTCTTTGCAACAATCGTTTCTAGAAATCACCTCTCCCCAACTCCCATAATCAAAAGGCATGCATTATCTTAATGAAAAGAACCATAATAGTAATCATAATGACAGATAAGGAGAGGTCAAGAGCATGTCACCAACAAAAAAAGTTTTACTATTTCAAGGCTGGGGCAGATGGATCCTGAACTATCATCTGTAGCCCGGCCACTTCTCTGCATTCCAGCTTCCATCTTCTGCACTATAAATAATTCAGAGTTTTCTTCTTTCTTAAATATCACAGGACCAAGTCAGAATCTTTATGTGAAGGATTCTCGAGTGTCCCTCTCTCCCTCCGCCTCTGCCTCCCTAGCCAGCCCAGGCGGCTCCCAGGAGAACGACCCCTCAAGCTTTAACATTTCTTCTTTGACATTTCAGACTATTTGTTAGGCAGAGCTGCCTTCTTGAGATCAAAGTTGGAAAATCTTGCCAAGAACCCCCGCTTGGCCCTGTCCAACTGTGACAGAGAGGGTCTATTAACCTCCAAGCATCTGTTTCTTTCCTCTTCCAGAAAAATCCGCCAACCCTCACCCAGCAAGGCAGCCACCCTCCCCCTCTTACCACCTTCCCCAGCACTCCAGGAGGGAGCAGGGGTCACCCTTCCCAAATGACACATCAAGACACCCAGCAGAGAGAGACGGACCCCAGAACCAGAAGATGCACCCACCCCCAACTAAGAGACAACAGAGATTCATGCGGACATGGCATCTGGAACTGCTGTCTGGCTAAGATCTCTTCTCTGAGGAAAATGTACGTGAGTGCTCAGTCGTGTCCGATTCTTTGCAACCCTATGGACTGTAGCCCACCAGGCTCTCTTGTCCATGGTATTTCCCAGGCAGGAATACTGGAGTGGGTTGCCATTTCCTCTTCCAGGGGATCTGCCCGACCCAGGGATTGAACCCGTGTTGCCTGCATTGGCAGGCGGATTCTTTCCCACTGCACCACCTGGGAACCCCAAGGAATGGCAAACTCAAACATGGAACAAGGAAAGATAACTTACCCACGTCATTTTGCTCGTAGTAGGGCTGAGACTGACGCCAGCTCTTTATTGCTGCCGCTAGATGACATCACCTCCACCCTCCTGGGAGGGTGACCAGGTTTAGGGCTGAAGTCTTAAGCTCTTATGTGAAGTGATTTATCATTTTCTTTTGAAGTCTTGCAGAGAAGGTTTCCTGCACTTCACAAGAGTACCTACCCACCAGCCCCCAGAATAATGTCTGCCTCCTTACAAAGCCAAGGGCAGAAGTGGGGGATGGAGCCTAAAGAAGGGCAGAGGTTTTGGGGTTTGGTGGTTCATCTGGATGTGAGAAATCAGTGGTTAATTAATACATCCTGCTTGGTTCTGCTTCAAAAAGCTGCTGCCCACACCCTGACCCAGTGTGACCTAGAGTGTGTGCGTTGAGACTCTTTATAGGTGTTAAGTGAAGAGTGTTTCATGTTCAATTAGACTGAGAAAGGGGTAGACTCAAAAGGGTTACTTAAAGCAGGACTTCTCAGAGCCTTTACTGTCCTAACATGGTGAATCTTTAAGAGGCTGGCTATATACCATATAACATTCTCCAAAGTTATTTGACGGGCTCTTAGCATCTCATGACGCTACAGGGAAGCATTTCCAAGGCCAATGAAAAGGGGAGCATGTGATCTTTTGTTGTTGTTCAGTACTTAAGTCATGTCTGACTCTTTGCAACCCCATGGACTGTAGCCTGCCAGGCTCCTCTCTCCATGGGGTTTCCCAGGCAAGAATATTGGAGTGGGTTAACACTTCCTTCTCCAGGGGATCTTCCTGACCCAGGGATTGAACCCATGTCTCCTAAATTGCAGGCAAATTCTTTATCGCTGAGCCACCAGGGAAGCCCATTTGATACTTACAGCATGATTTATGTGATAACAAGTTGGGCATTCAAATGAAGAGAGAACCCTATTGCAAAAACTGAAGCTTTCCCAGAAAACCGATCAATACGTGTAGGGCAATACTTGGTCAAGCAGTTGATCCACTAAAACTACTAAGATACCCTCCTGAAAATGCACAGGGGTGTCACTCTGATCTTTTTAATGACCCGACTGTCCATTTGGTATCAAAGGTACTGTGCAGCAATTGCCTGTGATGATAACAGGAAATGTCAAGTTGACAGCCATAAAGATTGAACGATTCTGTGAGTCATTCACACATGGACTCAGAATTTCAATTCTCGCAGGAAGGACATTCTCAGAATATATTCTCTATTCACGGTACCTCCTCTAACCCGCCTCTCCCACAACCCACAAAGTCAAGTTCTCACTGGCCAGCTCTGCAGCTAGCGCCCTCTGAAGCCAAATGCTGGGGTCAGAGCTGCGGTCCTCAGATAGGAGTGACCAGAGGTCCTGACTGTGCCCTCTTGGCCAGTGTGACTTTTCAGAGGCTTAATGCTCGTGACAAAAAATTGCTTTCAGGTTTCCTCTCGGGTTCTCCCTCACATGAATTTTCTCTCAGAATTAACAGCAAGAAAATGCTGACATGTTGGTGTATACTTAATACCCAGGTTGGACTTAGCATCTAGCCTGCATTCCGGAATTTTCCTTCTCCTTGAGATTGCTTGTAGGAGGGCCCCGGGAAAGGCACCTACATTGGTTGGTCCATGGGACAAAGACTTTAGGACTTGTCTTTCTGGATTTTGACAGCTGGAGAGCAGATCTCGGAGACAGCTTGTCTGGTCAGTGCTGAGACAGGCCTGGCAGTAAGACAGTGTTTGTAGTTCTAGGGGTCTCCTGTGTTACGGAATCTAAACCCTTTGAGCTTCAAACTCAAGGGCTTCCCATGTCTCCCTGCTCCCGACACCCTTGAGAATCTGGCCCTGTGCAGTAACTATTTCCCCGAGCCTGTCCAGCCACTAAGAACCATGGCACAGGACTGCAGACAGACGTCATTCCTCCCAGAGCACCCGGGACCCCACACCCTCTCTTCCCCAGAGTAGTCAGTCTCTCCAGGAGTCAGGATCACGTGACCTTTGGCCAAAGGCCATTGCTGCAAGCCTTGGAAGTAAAGCACATTGCACTGCAATCTTAAAACATCACGAGAACCAGAACAGATCAAGGCTGGTGTGAGCTTCAGAGTAAAAAAAGTAAGTGACATTTCAGAGCTTTGTAAAGGAAGTATCACCAGGCCATATTTGACAGTGGCGAAGTCACTTTACAGGGGTTGGGTCTTTGCCCTTCTTGCTGCAGAATGAAAGTATGGACAAGAGAGGGAAGCCATGTCTTTCAAAGGGAAATAGGCCAGTTGCTCCAGTGAGGTCCCCAAAGGCAGAACCAGGCTTCATTTTGCTGCTATGGTTACAGCACATGAGAGGCAGAAACAGAGGGGAGAAGAAAGAGCTCCATAGACCAGCTGGTGTCACTGTCAGCCACCAAGGCCCCCACCATTGCTCACCCAAGTCAGGCTCAGTGGGGTTTTCTGAGCTGACATGATGCTCTGTTCCTCAAACTTGGATGGAACCACAAGTCGGACACAACTCTGGGTCTCATACCTTTAAGGAGCCTCACCCCGGGCCTTCAAACTCTCTCCGTAGCCAACGGGGCCTTCTGATCCACCCTCCAAAACCTCAGACAGTGCTTGACATCATCTTAGGGGATGAAGGGAGAGTTGCTCCTCCTCTCTCAGAGAAGCCAAGCTCCATTCTTCCTGCCTTATGCCATTGCCCCTCCCTCCTCTCTTAGACAAATCAAAGTCAGATTCATGGACCTCAGGGAGACTTTGAGTGGCTTCTATTGCAAAGGATCATAGGAAGACACGCGATCCAGAGAAGTCCAGAGCTGCTGTGAGTAGGAAGCTCACACATCTCCTGTTTCCCAGGCTTGAAAGTCTTACCAGAGCCCTCAGTCAGGACTTCTCTACAGCTCTGGCTCTTCTCTTGGAATCTGGTAACCTTGTCTTTCCCCTTTACCCAAGTAGTTCCAAATTCCTTCCCAAACTGGATTGGCACAGACCTGGCCTTGCCTTTGACATAGAATCTGAACCATCAGCATTGTCTGTGTCCTTTTAGGACCCGGGTTTCTCAGAGATCCCCTGCCTTTCTTCTTTCTTTCTTGCGTGGAAACCAAACATGCTTGAGTCAAAGACTAACAGCAATATCTCCTTGATTCTCACCACGCCCAACACCCAGAACCACAGGACATCTGAGCAATGCATCTGCCTGCACCGGAAGGCAAGAGGGGTGGGAAAGTAAGAGCTAGTGCTCTCAGGCACACACCCAGGAGGGGCGAGGGTCCTGATGGACAGAGAGGGAAAGGCAGCGAGATCTTAAGGCTCATCAGCCAGGCAGAAGTCTCCTCCCTGAGCAGCAGAGCTAAAGTCCCAAGGGCAAACTGCGGTCACTTTGTAGAAGTTTTACCCATTGAGTAGGAGAAACTGGGATTAAAATCCTACCCAGATCAGAATCCTGATGGAATGCTCAAACCATCCAAAAAAGCAGACAAGAAAACTTATCTCTTGCCAACATGAGATCTTCAACTTACTTTAGGTGCAAGGAGTGTGGCTGCTGCTGCTGTTAAGTCGCTTCAGTCGTATCCGACTCTGTGTGACCCCACAGACGGCAGCCTACCAGGCTACCGAGTCCCTAGGATTCTCCAGGCAAGAACACTGGAGTGGGTTGCCATTTCCTTCTCCAATGCATGAAAGTGAAAAAGTGAAAGTGAAGTCTCTCAGTCGTGTCCGACTCCTAGCGACCCCATGGACTGCAGCCTACCAGGCTCCTCTGTCCATGGGATTTTCCAGGCAAGAGTACTGGATTGGGTTGCCGAGGGTGGAAGGAGGCTTATTTAGCTCTGGGATATATCGTCAATTTTAGCCTGAGGTTTTCTTGAGAGGAAGTGCGTGGGATGGTGTGTGTGTGTGTGTGCGCACACGTGCAGGCACACATGCTAAGTCACTTGAGCCCTGTTGGACTCTTTGTGATCCTATAGACTGTAGCTCACCAGGCTCCTCTGTCCATGGGATTCTCCAGGCAAGAATAGCAGAGTGGGTTGCCATGCTCTCCTCCAAGGGATCTTCCTGAACCAGGGATCAAAGCGGCATCTCCTAGGAAAGGTGGATTCTTTACCACTGCATCACCTGGGATGGTAAGGGATTTCTAGAGGGAAAATGCAGAACCAGAGCCATCCAAGGCATACATGGGGCCGCAGAGCAGACAGTTTCTCCAAAGCTCCCAGAACAATGAAGTTGTGGGGGTGGGGCAGAGCTAGGTGAGCAGGGGAGTGGACCTTCAGCCTCCTGAACAATGCATAGGCAAACCAGGTTCCCCTGACACTCCCACCTCTTCTGGAGTGCTGAACCATTGGAACCTCAGAGCAGCCGGCGTCACTCCACTCTCACTCATCTCGGTCTGTCCCTCACTGAGACTCTCTCATCTTGCTCTCCCTTTCAGAGTCACTCTGGTGCCCATCTGTGAGTCTAGGGGGAGCCCCAAGTCAGTAAACACTGAAGGAACAAAGGCCCTCTGCTTAATCTGCATCTGGCGTGGTCCAGGAAGCTGCAGGCAATGTCACCTTGCACTGATCTGCTGTCTCCGTAGGATCAAACCCTCCCTGGAATCTTGCTCTTGGATCGGAGATGCACGAGCCTCTGCCCAGGTCTGGCCTTGACCCGCGGGAGCTGGGTGGAGCCAGGGAAGTGTCACTGACCCTGTACTAGGCTGAGGTCATGCCTGCGGCTGGGGCCAAGGAGGATGTGGTGGCTGGAAGCTTGGCTAAAGAAAGGAATTCTCAAGCAAGAAAGGAGAGACAGGGCAGTGCAGAGCCCAGCTTCTTGCCTTCCAAACTGAAGATGCTTGGCATGTGTTGTCTCCCTGAGTGGCAAGGACACAGCAGAGCTTCCACATGTCAGGAGGTCTTTGGGGAAGGGTGGAGAATGTTCAGATGGGGGTGCAGAAGTCAAGCAAGGCTCTTCCTTCTACTACCTTCCAGTCTGAAGCTGCTCACATTGACCAAACCCGGGCAGCCTCAGCTACCAGCTTCAGGACCAGGTGTGTCTCAGCTGAAAAGTCCTTCTCAACATCAAGGATGCCATCCTTGTCTGTTTGGAAATCTCACCAACTGGAAACCAGATGATTCAACTCAGATCTAAGAACAACCACACTTTCAGGCAACCAGGGTCACCAAATGCTAGAATGGGTGAAGAAAGAGCAGGGTGGATGCTCTTTTCTGGGGAGTCTTTCAAAATCACCGTGCTTGTCTGTTTCCAGAAGGATGTCAGGGATGGCATGTAGCCGTAAAGACCCCTGAAGGACTTCATCTCAGGAGATGGGGGGAGCCTATGATTGTGGAGCCCTCAGGACTTCAGCTTTCCTGGAGCAGATGGATTGCTCTGTGGTGCAGCTGAGAGCACTGGGCGGTCAAGGAGACCCCATGTCAGTCTTGGCTCTGCCATTCACAGCTGCCTGGTCATTACTGACTCTCGAGCTTCAGCTTCCATGGGTCAAACAGGCCTGGCTCTGAATAAGTGCTTCGCAAGTTTGACCTGATTGTTATTATGTTCCCTAGGAAAGCCCTTCTTTGGAGCTTGGCAACCAGTTTCAGGATCTAACCACACAATGCTAGTGAAAGACAGAGCATGTCCCTGGAAAACCCTACACCCGAGTTCCCCACTGTCCTACACCTTCTTAAGGAGAGTGAGTTCCCCGCCCTTTGAGCTTCAGAAAACACTGTTCAGAAGAGGAGCCCCTCAACCCTTTCCTCCAGGATGAAGATCCAGAGAGCACACAACAAGCACACTGGCTTCTGGGCTTGAGCCTTTGCCACAAAGTCCCCCATGACCAAACGCAAGCTCAATTGCAAAAAAGCCACTGAGAAATCCTGTGGGTGAGATTCCAAACACAGAAGGTCACAGAGCTGCAGGACTTGTGGGTCCCCCTAAGCCTCCCTGGATGAAGCCAGTCCAAGCCAGCATCCTTAGCGGGCTGAGTTCTGTTTTGAAGGCCTCCCCATGCCAGCTCTGACCACTCTGGAGCCTCTAACATCGGGGTAGATGCCATGAGACTTCAGGGCCCAGTAGGAAAGCATGGGAAACAGAGTCCTGCACACTCAACACTGAAGCTGGTTCTCCAGCTTCAGCCAGTCCTCATGCCTCCTGGGAACTTTCTCACGCTTCCCTGCCATCTGCCATGGTCTCTTCTGATTGAAGCCTTCTTGGTGCTCTTCGATGTTCCCACTTGCACCCCAAGGCCTCGCCTTATACTTTAGAGGCAAAATAGAGGCCCCCAGACAAGGCTTCTCTCACTCCCTGCCCCCCAAACCCCTAAACCCTCATCTCTTCTTCCTCCTCTTGCTGTACTCTCCCTCCATGCGGGTGATGCTGGCCCTTCCTCCCGAGGATGGGTGGTTTTCTTTCCCATCTTCCCAGGGCCTGTTTCTACTCATCATTTTTTCTCCCATGCATTGGCAGGCTCTACGCATCCAGATAAAACAAAGCTTAAATATCTCTAAGTGAAAGTGTTAGTTGCTCAGTTGTGCCCAACTCTGTGACCCCCATGAACTGTAGCCCACCAGGCTCCTCTGTCCATGGGATTCTCCAGGCAAGAATACTGTAGTGAGTTGCCATTTTCTCCTCCAGGGGATCTTCCCAACTGAGAGATCAAACCTGGGTCTCCTGCACTGCGGGCATGTTCTTTACCATCTGAGTCACCAAGGAAGCCCTAAATAATGAAATTGCCCCTGGAATCCATGCAGCCTGATGGTCCCAAAGATGGTCTCAATCCTTGGGGCATCCCTGGTCCAACTCTAGAACTCTTGAGAACAGGAGAATGCAAAGCTGGGGCAAACCCCCTGTTCAGGCCACTCTATAGAAAAGGAGCCTCCATTTGGGGTGAGGTGAGGGGTGGGGGCTCAAACAGAACTAGACTCCAGTAGGAGAGTGAGTGAGTAAGGATAAGCAGAAAAGCACCAACCTCGCCTGATCCATCCCTGTTGGACTTCCACCTTGAGCTCGCCCACCCAATTTGCCTGCATCTTTACTTCCTAAGTAAGAAGCCCCAACAAAGCCTACTGAGACCCAGGGAGGGGTCCAAACCCTCCCAGGAGCCCTTCCCCAGCCCCCAACCTCCTCTGTTGCTCCAAACCTCCTACATACAAAGTCCTCTCCTCCTAAAAGGAAGATACTGTAAGCTGCACTCATGCTCAGTTGCTCAGTCGTGTCCAACTCTTTGAGACCCCATGGACTGTAGCCCACCAGGCTCCTCTGTTCATGGAATTCTCCAGGCAAGAATACTGGAGCAAGTAGCTGTTCCTTTCTCCAGGGGATCTTCCAGACCCTTACTTCCTCACAAATTCTATAAAATCCTTATTCTTTCAAAGTCCAGCTTAAAACCCTAATTATTGCCTGTGGTATTTCTGTTGTTCCTCTTAAGCAAAATTAAATCTGTGTGCCTCTTGTTTGATTTCACCAAAACTTACTGATACTGTCATTATAATGATCAGCTTTTCTAGGCCTGTCCCTCAAGCTTAATTATGTGCTTTTTAGGACTAGATGATGTCTGTGCTTCCCTAAGACCTAGACCAGTGTCTACCAGTTGAAACAAATACAGGCATGTATATTTTTTCAAGTGCTAGACACTGGCTGTATGTGTGTATATGTATCTTCAATCCCTGAATTCTACCTCGGAACTGCTAAGCAAATCTTGACTCAAGAAAATCCAATACATCACAGCTAAAACCCGTACACTGAAATAATGACTTGCATTTTGTGAGTTGTTGTTGTTATCATTTAGCTGCTAAGGCATGTCTGACTTTTTTGTGACCACCGTGGGCTAGCACGCTAGGCTCCTCTCTTCCGTCCATGGGATTTTCCAGGCAAGAATACTGGAATGGGTTTCCACTTCCTCCTCAGAAGGCATTTCAACACTTCTAGCTGTGTCAGGGCTCAGGAACCAAGGGCAGACAGACATACCCGGCTCATCTAAGTGTTTCAGTCTCAGTAGGACCCCAGGACTCGCTTCCTCCCTTTCTCTGGTAGCCTACATGGGACCTGCCATGGAGCTTGGTCCACCTGACTATGTACGTGCCGTGTGTGGGGAGGGGTGGGGGTGTCTCTGAGTAATCGGCAGGTTGACCTACAAACTCAGAGCCCTATCTTTCTCTGGGCAGGGTCTCTTCCCCAAGATTCATAAGGGAGCTATAAAACCACTCCAACCAAGGGAAAAATCACACTGGCTTGCTGGTGCCCCAAAGATAAAGGATCCCTTGACCCCACTCCAGAGCCCCTTATACCTCAGTTCTGAAGAAAGAATCTCCAAAGGTCTTGGCTGCTCAGACAACAGAAGAGTCCCCTGCCACCAAGGAGGCGAGGGTCTCAGTTACCTGAGTTGTATTTGGTGGAGTCTGGTTTGAATTTTGCTTCTGCCTCTTGTGCTGTGTGACTCTGGGTGAACCAATCAACTTCTCTGTGCCTCTAATGCCTTCTCAGTAAGATTGAGGAAACACTTCATTGTATGGGCTTAGAGTGTATCTGGAGAGGTCTCAGTGAAAGCAACCAATGGAGCAGATTGTAAAATCCTTTGCAAATAGGACTTCGCTAAGAAATTTCTTTAAAAGAGTAAAATAGGGAGGAATTAAAAAAAAAAAAACAGGGGTAGCCTGAAATGTCTTTAATATTCTTTGCAAAAAATGCCAAATAAGAGGTCTGATTCAGTCATTTCATTAGAAAATAAAGTGTTTATTAAGAAACTATACACTGAACACTCCTATAAGTCTCTGTGGAAACATAACGCCCCATGGTCATAGCACAAGATGAGGGAAAATGGCAGAATAAAAGATGCTGGGATGGATGAAGCCTGGGAGGCTGGAAATGAGGTAATGAATTACAATAATCAAAAAACATCATCCTCAAGCTTACTCCTTAAAGCCACACTCAGAAAGAGGCCCTGGCCCAAAGAGTTGGCAGGACACAGTGGGGAATGGCCAGACATGAAGTGGTGGGGAGTGGGGTGGTGGGGAGCTGGGAGGGGCTGAATAAACACATCCTTTGAGGTCCTGGAGACAACGTGAACCCCCGTGTGATACTCTGGACATTCAGGTGCCCGGGAGGCCACCCCAGATACTGGGCAAGAACTTGGAAAGCTCTGTATTTTTAAAACCCACAGAAGGCGTCTCCAGAACCAGGCTGGGAACCTGACCTGAAGAACCCCCATCCACAGGACTCAGGACCAAAAACCCTAAGAGGGAATCCTAACCCCCAGGGAAATCTCCCAAGGCAGAGAATCTGCTATCTATCTCTGTGCATCCTCACTCCCAAACTTAGTGGGTTAAAACCACCACCGTTTTGTCCTACAAGCTCCCCATGGTTGGCCCTTTCCTCTTCTGTGCTCCACCCTCAAGGGGGCAGCCTGTGCTGAGCCCCCACAGTGGAAGTACCAGGGGTGGGAGGAAGTAAGCCACGCCCTGACATCTACTAAGCCAATAGGGCAGCAAATCTAGGGGACTTCCAGGCCCTACACCTATACTTTTCCTATGGAAGCTGGGGTAAAGGCATTCCCTCCACTCTCCCCGCCGCTGTGGATCAAGGTGAAAATGGGGGAACAAATCCCTCCTCTTTGGGAGAGGGTGGCCATGGAGTAAGGCATGAGTCAAAGCAAGCAAAGTAAACACATATATTGACCAGAGGACAGGATGACACTTCCATTGGTGCCATGAGAGGGGCTGGAGGAGGCCAATTTTTACGTCTTTTCCCCTTCAGTTCATCTTGGCCTTGAAATGGTGATTCCATTGGGCGCCGAAAGTTCTCAGAGTCAAGAACAAGTAAAAGTGGGGGAAGAGAGCCAATGCCGGAATCACGGGCCAGCAGGAAGGGCCTCGGTCCCTGGGTCCCTTGTGGTCCCTTGTGGTCCTAGCAGGATGCCCGGTTCTCGGGCAAGACCTCCTGCAGCCAGAGCTCGTGGGAACTGTAGGTCTAGGGGCCAAGAAGGAGCCCTGGAGAAATCCTCTTCTCCAAGGGGTTTTCTAATACCACTCACTGAGCCGTTGCAGAGAGAAGAGGAAGTAGGGGGAAAGTGTGTCCCCAAAAAGACATGGTTTTCTCCACCGAAAAAAAAAAAAATATATATATATATATGTATATATATAGAAAATGATTGGTATCCATTCTTTCCTCTGAGACCTAATCTGGTGCCAACATGTGGGCCTGGCTCCCCCTCCTCTCACCGCGCCGTCTCCACCTCTCCTTAGATGTTCTTCCCCACGGGAGGCTGCAGGGCGACGAGGTCACTAAGAGGGTGGCCTGGTATCCTAAGGAGAGCCAGGGAGACCCCACACTTCCAGGCAGAGAAAGCGAGGCCGGAGCACGGCTGGACTTCATCAGGCTTTCTCGTGGTGGTTGGGTTGTTTTTGGAAAGCAAGAGACTGGCTAGTATGTTTAAAAGATGGTTCCTGGTGCACAGGTTTTTAATTCTCTTTATTGGCTCTAAAGATGATGGCAGGAGCTGCCTTGGAGGCCAGAAAAAAAAGGAGCACAGTGATGACTGGAGGGGAAGGGCAACCCTGCCAGTGGTGGATGGGGGGCGGGGACACACCCGTCTTGGTGGCGATAAAGGATGCAGGGGGCACCGATGGCTCGAGTGGTTTCTAGTTAGCATCCCCGGCTCCAAACGGAACAATGCCTAGAGCTTCCAACCTCTCAGAGGGCCCAGCCTACCAAGGAGACATCAAAACAGGGAGGCTTAAAAGGAGTCTTTAAAAGCCATGACGTCCTTTGCTGAAATAGACATTGACATCCTCAACATAGATGCCATGGTTAAGAGGCTTGGAATGTCCGGGAAGGCTTATTGGATTCAACATAATTTCTCTGAAACCTATAAAAAACAAAAACAAAAAAACAGAAAAACAGAAAAAAGCAAAATAAAGTAAAAACCAAAACCCCCAAAGAAGATCAAAACTAGAAGGGGAAAGAGATGGGAGCTCGAAAGGTGGGGACGGGGTCGGGGCATGTTGGGGGGGACAGGGGACAACTGGAGATATGGATACAGATATACTGGGAACAGCCAAACGAATTTTCAGCAAAAGGGAAGGATAGGAGGAGGGGATTAACTTAAAACCAAGCACGGTCAGAGAAACTGGAAACACTCCACTTTTGCTGCGGCCTCCGCTGAACTGAGGAAGGGATGGGAGCAAAACATTTGGGGGCATGGCCTTGGATTGTTCTGGAAGAGGAGGAGCAACCTCATCTAAGTAGGAGGAGGCCCTGATGATGAGCCTGGGAGGGAAGTGGGGAGGGGGCATAATCACCAGGGTCCCTGGGGAGCAAAGGGGTCAGAGAGAATGCTCTCCAGACATTCTTAAGGGATTCTAGTGAGCTATTTCTAATCCTAGTTGGCACGATGTGGACCACCTTTGACTGCACCAGGCTGGGGGTGCTGTACTTCCAAGACTAGAAACATGTTCTTGTTCACTTTGTCCTCCCATTTCGCCCATTCAGTGAAATGATGGCTGATCACTCCACCTCCCCATAATTTCATCTTATGTGCTCAGTCGCTTCAGTTGTGTCCAACCCTTTACGATCCCATGGACTATAGCTCACTAGGCTCCCCTGTCCATGAGATTCTCCAAGCAAGAGTACTGGAGTGGGTTGCCATGCCCTCCTCCAGGGGATCTTCCCAACCCGGGGATTGAACCCGTGTCTCTTATGTCTCCTGCATTGGCAGGCGGGTTCTTTACCACTAGCGCCACCTGGGAAGCCCTCCAAGTCTTACAGGGGATGGAAAAACCTTGGAGGGCTGGCACTGGTGATGACCAAGCCATGGGCAGCCTCAGGCAAGGAGGATTTCCATGCTGGCTCAGCTCGTCTCTGGCCCACACTGCCATGGACGGAGTTTGGATATCCAGAGATGTGGGTAATATTGATCAAATGTCCAGAAGGAGGTTTTTCAATCTCACATTAAAATCATGTCTATAAAATAACGTCTGTAATGGGCGTGTGTTTGTTTAGCTGCACGTGCAGACAAGGCAGGAGTAAGCCTATCTTTTTAGGAAAGCTGTGTGCAGCTATGTGGAGGGTGTGATGGCAGTTGGAGGTGAGGGGGAGAGATTGGGTTGGTTGCACTGAGACTTTCCCCTCCTCATTCTCAGGACATATTACAATGAAAACAGAGTTGAGTCATCTTGGATGCTGGGTGCCCTCCTTCTGCGGGCATTGGGGTCAGATTGTGGAGACAGAGGAAAAGTTCCTCGCTGATGACACCATGTTTAGAGGGAGACTCAGTCTCAACGTGAGATGTTTGTGTGATAACATCACTGCGCTAACCCAGGACAAGGGTTCTCATGGGTCTGGGCAGTCTGCCTAGAGGGTCTCTGACATCCTTGCTTCTCTCCAAGCCATAGTCCCTCTCTCCTTTCTCCCAGATTCCTCATCTAGGCCCTATGAAGTATCCTGGCCTGGAAAATCCCCCTCACCTAAGGAATTTTAGTACCAACCCACATCAGGCACCTAGTCATCCCCCAGTCCTCAGGGACCTATGAAGACATCATGAGGTCTTAAGATCTTAAGAATCAAAATTGGTGAGGGGTGGAGGGGAGTCTGTACTGCATACAAACATGTCAAAGGAGGTAACTCACCATGTGACCTTGGGTAAGACACTTCCCCACTCTGGACCTCAGGTTCCTCATATATATAGTGAGTTGATGGGACTAGATGATCTCTATTGTCCTTCAAGTTTAATATCCCATGATTGTCTATGTTTGAAAAGACCCCTGGCAGAAGAGGCAGACATGGGGAAATTAGTGGTCAGTATTGAGCCCCAAGTGCAAAGACAAGGGGAAGTGGTTTTCTTAAGCACACAAGGCCAGAAACAGAAATCCAGGTGTTCCCAGCTCCTGTGCTCACACTGCCTTAACTGTAGGGGCATCTGCCTTACTTTAGGCATAAAATCTAGATACATGGTCTTCTGAGTATCATGCGGTGATATGAAAGAACTGCTCGAGGGAATCACCATAAACTCTGTCCAACCTTTCCCTACCACGCTTGCTCCCATCCCTCTTCTTGGGCCGGGGAACCCTGAACTTGTGCCGGGGAACCCTGAACTTGTGCCCACCACTGCTTTTCTGGATGTCATTTCTGGGGATGGAAGGATGACTCCTATGACTTGAGGGATGATCCTGCAGGTCTTGAGGCTCCCTTTTGGGCCCATGCCCCCTATAAAAGAAGTTCAGCTGCTCTCCAAGAGGGAAACAACTTGGCAAAGGGGAATGAAGAGCAGAAGAGATGGGGAGTTTGGCCGTCTCAGGGCACAACAGTCAGAACAACAAAAATTGCTGGTCCCCTTAGAGACCTGACAACTCTTCTATGAAAGAGGTGTCATTATAGCTTGAGAGTGAAATCTCCCTTAGAAGCCACGCAGCATCGCAGGCCCTGGAAGATTCCATGTCAGATCCATTAAAGGCAGGGGCCAAGCCTGCCTAAGCCTTTGCCAAGGTCCCTAAAGCTGCCTCCGTGAACATGAGCCTTCTCCCATATGAGCCAGGATCTGAAGTTTGTTTTCTCTGGAACTCTTTCCCAGGTGGAGCCTTTCCAAGATTCTAAATGCTGAAGCCTGATAGCACAAGAGGCACAGATCCAAAATCTTCCATTGTTCCCCCTTTCACTCAGAACAACCCGAGAGCAGGAAGGAAAAGGCATATGCTGTGGGAGGTGGGGGTGAGGCAGGGGAGACCAGGACCACCATGGACACAGACTGGGAAAGAGACAGAAGGGTGGAGGGAAGGCCATAGTGGGCAGACACACCTCTGAAGAAAGCCTCATCCACCCGTGGCCCACGGACCCCCACGTCTAACCTTTTCCTCCATCTGTAGACAGTGTTCCCCAGAGTCATCCAGCACAAAGTTTCTCGTAGGCCCTCTGTAGTTCAGAACAAAGCCTGGTCTTCGGGGACTGTCTAGGTGTGTGTTTTCCTGAGATGCGACCAGAGACTCTGGGGTTGTTTTGGGGAAGGGAGGGAAACTGTAAAGGAAGTGGCTCGGGAGTGCTGAGCACCCAGACAATTGGATGAAAGCTTCCTGAGCCAATCCCCTGGGGCCGAAAGCAGGTTGCATCCTCAGCGGCAAGTTCTTTAATATTCACTGCAGCAAGACCAGGGCTGGCTGCTTCGGTTGCACAACACAAAAGATGGCCTACACCTAGACCTTCACACTTCTCTGTTTTCCTGACAGTCTTGTAGATCCCATTCATCTCATGCTCTCTGGTTCATCCCAGCTCCATTCTTATGCTCTAGCCTGGGGAGTTCAGTGCTAGCAGCCTTCCAAACACCTGCCGGTGAGAACTGCCTCACATCTTCTGCCTACATGCTCTTCATCCAATTGGATTCTCAAGGCTTCCCCTTCTGTCCCTGCTTCTTCCTTTTGTTATCCGACATGGTAATTTTATTCCCAAACTCCATAAGGTGGGTTTGGGTTATAGCCTTGCTAAAAGGCCCAATACCAAGCGGAGCTCTACTGGATAATTCTCCAACATTTCCTTTTGAAATATATTCATTCATCATCTTCACGTTGCTATGTCACGGGAATGCTTAGAACTTACATATCCTTGGCTGGGAGAAGGAGGAGGTTGAAATACACAGGCGTTCTGGCACTGAGGTCATGGATGGCTTAACTACAGGGAATCAGATGCACAGAGCAACGCAGACGCTTGTCCAGAGAGACAGTGAGAGCAGGAGGGTCCCAGGACAGATGTCAGGGTGGGGAGCCTGATGGGTGCCTCACCCCAGGCATGAGGCATTCTAGTCACAGCCTCTGTGTGGTTCCTCAAGGGGTGGGAAGACATGAAGGGAGCCTCAGGTAATACCTGTCTGTAACAATCCTACCATTCAATACATCACTGATCACGCTGGAATCCAAAGATCTATATAACTTAGTGATAGCATCAGGCACTGCTTACAGGTAATTCAGCATCTCCAGTATCTTGGTGGCTCAGACAGTAAAGAATCTGCCTGCAATGCAGGAGAGCCAACTCATTGGAAAAGACCCTGATGCTGGGAAAGATTGAGGGCAGGAGAATGGGGCGACAGAGGATGAGATGGTTGGATGGCATCACCGACCCAATGGATGTGAGTTTGAGCAAACTCCAGGAGACAGTGAAGGACAGGGAAGCCTGGCATGCTGCAGTTCATGAGTCACAAAGAGTCAGACACGACTCAGCGACTGAACGACAACAGCAACAACAATATCTTTTATCTATTTATTTATTTATTTATTTTGGCCACACCATGTGGCTTGCAAGATCTTAGTTCCCCAACCACGGATTAGACCCAGTGAAATCTGGCAGTGAAAGCTCAGAGTCCTAACCACTAGACCACCAGGGAAGTCCCTCCAATACCTTTTAAAAGTTGATATTATTAAATCTCGGAGAAGGCAATGGTACCCCACTCCAGTACTCTTGCCTGGAAAATCCATGGATGGAGGAGCCTGGTGGGCTGCAGTCCATGGGGTCGCTAAGAGTCGGACACAACTGAGCAACTTCACTTTCACTTTTCACTTTCATGCATTGGAGAAGGAAATGGCATCCCACTCCAGTGTTCTTGCCTGGAGAATCCCAGGGTTACATGCGGGGAAACTGAGGCTCAGTAATATACATTAAAAAGAAAAAAAAAAAAAAAACCCAAGTTCACTTTGTGGCAGAGTCTGATACTGAACAAGGTCTTTATAACCTTAAACCCCTTGTCATTAACTACTTTGCAATATGGCTTCTATTTGTTGCAAATCGATATTTGGGAAAAGGAGGCAGAAATGGAGGTCAAGGCCGCAGTGATGGGGACATTCTCCAGGGAAAGCAGGGCTTTGCCTCTGGCTCCTTCTGCAAGGCCTGGCTGGAGGGCTGGAGTGTTCTTTCCTCACTAATGGCTTCCCTAGTCAGAGAACTGAACATCCTCGTGCCAGCTGATGCCCAGGCCGCCTCATCTTCTGAACCATCTTCTGAACTTCTGTAGCCAGCCACACCTACCACTTTGTTTGTCTTGGGACCTTCCAAGTAAAGAATCCCAAGCCCTGTCCAGACACTGACCCCTTCATTCTGTGTTAATTCCGGGAGTTCCACTCAAGAAGGATGCAAAGTAAGCCTGATGAAAGAAAATCGTGAATTTGGAGGGAAGAGCAATTATTCAGAACGCAGTCACACCTAGAGCAAGGGTGTAAAGTCAGAACCCTCCTGGGAGGTATGGAGCCCAGAAGAACTCTCTCCCCGGCACCCTCTCCTTGGGTCACTATGTGAGCAAAAGTGACAGGAAAGGGCACATCATGGTAAAGAAAGTGTCCCTCATAATGCCGCCTGCTTCATTTGCGGCCTTTGCGGTGGCCTCTGGAAGGTCATGGGAAGACGGTCATCAAAGAGCCCAGGGGTCCCAGGATGTGACTCTGGCTACGTGGTTCTTCATCTTTGCCTCTTGATGCGGCTGTTGCTTTTCTCAGTCTAAGGTCTTTCCTCTCCTGCCATCAGATTCAACAAAAAGCTGGTGGCACTGAGCCAGGGAGGTGAGACCCAAAGGGCTAGACTTGCTGGCCACAAACTAACTTGCTTAAATCACTCAGATCATTTTCTCTGTTATTCTGAGGTTGCAAACCTAACCTATGGGCCGTCTGTGGCTTTATGTTGTATCTCTTTTTAGCATAATTAAACAAATTTTTTGAATCAGCTTGCAACATCTAAAAGCTGGGGGATTTCACATTTAAAAGGTCCCTATTTCTAGATTCCCTTGAACATCCAGGAGTTCTGTCAGTGCTGGGCCAGCCTTTCGGCAAAATGGTCATCAGCTAGAGGAAAGCAGTGGCCACTTTGTTTACACAGGGTGTGTGTTCTCCAATTTGCCATATACCCCACCACTCCCTATTACCTCCACCTGGTCCCATCATTTATTTATAATCCCTGAATGCTTTGTCCTAGCATTTGAGTTTAGAACTTTATAATAAATGTAAAGCCAGCACTAGGTAATAGGCTGTGCGTTAAGGACCAGGAATGCCATGTCAGGGAGCCTCACTGACTGTCCCTATGATAACCAAATATATGCTCCCTCTAGGCATAGCTGGGCTTCCCTGGTGGTTCAGATGGTAAAGAATCTGCCTGCGATGCAGGACAGAGAACTGGGTCAGGAAGATGCCCTGGAGAAGGGAATGGCTACCCACTCCAGTGTTCCTGCTTGTAGCATTCCATGGACAAAGGAGACTAGTGGGCTACAGTCCATGATGTCCCAAAGAGTCAGACACAGCTGAGCAACTAACACTTGTACTTTTCACTGGTTATGGTTAAAAATGATAAAGAAGTGGCTGGAAATCTCCATCAGGACAAACTTATCTCAGAAAGAGGAGCTAGTTCAGGAGTTCAACGGGTAAGAGGGCACTGGGTTCAGAAATTGAGCTCCCAGGAAGAAAATATTCTAACGACTACATACAATGCTGCTTTTGGGGAAGAAGAGGGTATTGGAGTATTTGCATTATCAGTTGGCTATGCTTCCACTTTGCTTGGCACATACAAGGCACTTGACCAAAGGTTGTCAAGGGCCAGCTAGCAAGACTTTTTAATGCAGCTGTTAAATTTCATGGGGTATGATCTGACCCAAAGTATTCCCACATCCCTGCAGCAACAAGCTACAAAGGCTTCTTTAGCATACTGAAATGTACTTGGAACTGAAATGTCCCTCTTGTATATTTCATGGCTAAGAGTAGTGAACTGAGATCCCCAACTTCAGCACACAGCACCTCTTCCTGTAAAGTTGCCTCAATACTGCTGGGAAAATCAATGATGAGACCGCCCTGGCCCACGTGCAAAGTCTGGTTCCAGCTGTGTGCAGATGCTCTAAGAGAGGGGGCTGTGGCTGAATGTAACCGAAATGTGAATTAGCTCAGGGAATCGTGCCAGGGGAAGTCACAGTGGGAGGGCATCCATGCCTGGGTGAGATAAAAGGGTGAAGAACACTGAGATTCTCAGACAAAAGCAAAAGGCACTTCCCTGAAGGAATCTTGAAGGCTCTCCTGACTCTCCCTGGAGGAATACTGCAAAGCTCGAACTCAAAAGGAGGAGAATATGCCTGGGGGCTTTGCCCTTGGCATCACTATTGTCCCACCAATAAGCTGAGCTTGGCTCAAAGAAGTGAAATATGAGTCCCAGAGAAAGTGAAGTTCCTTCCACTCCAGGACACTGGTGAACTGACCTTTTAGAATCAAAATACTTCATAAGCCATGGAATAAAATTAGTCACCTGGCAAAACCTGTTTTCCATTCTCAAAATTAACCATATAAGGGATAATTTATCATACGGGAACATCTCTTGCTTAACTGAGAGGAGCGAGAACCTCAGGTATGAATAGCCTTTCTTTATTTTCATCTCCCTCCCTGCATTTCAAATACTTGCCTTTATTTTTTTCTTTTTCTTTTGGCATGTGAGGTGGGAGTGGGGGTAGCAGGGAGGGGCTTCTCTCTAGGTTTGGCCTGCAGGCTTGTTGCCCCAAGGCATGTGGGATCTTAGTTCCCAGATCAGGGATCCAACCCACATCCCCTGCTTTGGCAGGTGAATTCTTAACCACTGGACCACCAGGGAAGTCCCCCAATACTTTATACTCAGCACATTTCCCCCTTTTTGATTCTTTTCATTCTTTTCAAATGTTTGGAATATCTGAAATAGGAAAAGTATAGAGATGATCAGAACTGGATACCCACCACCGAATATTAACAATTTATTACACTTTGATATATTCTTTTCAAATTTTTGAGAGAGATAGATCACATTACACCTATTGCTATCAGCCCATATGAATCCATCCATCATCCTGTTCCTCATCTACTCCCTCACCAGAGGTAACCACTGCCCTGAGATAGATGAGGCTCATTTCCAGGCATCTTTTAATAATCTGGCTGCAGAGGTATATATCTGTTAAGAAAACTGCCCAAGTTTACTTCTTAAAACAAGGGATGTCTTCTAGATTTATCCATATTTAAACATGTAATTCTTATTCATTAATTGTAACTAATGGAATTCAGCATGTGAACATGCTACAAATTTTTTGCCGGTTCTACCAACTGACATTTATTTCCATTCTGTCATAATTCCCAAAAAAAGGTGCAATAAATATTATTACATGAGTCTCTTTCCATGCGCATGGGAGAGTTTCTCTAGAGCAGTAGTTGGCAAACTTTCCCTGTGAAGGGCCAGATAATGAATACTATTTTAGGATTTCTACACATCATACAGTTGTCTTTTGCTGCTACTAAATCCTGCCATTGCAGTCCAAAAGCCGCCATAGACAACACAGAAACAAACAGACGTGTTCCAATTAAAACGTCACTGGCAAAAACAGATAGGGGCCAGGTTTGTTGACCTCTGCTCTAGAGGCTTTTACTCAAGGGCTGGGCATGTGAACCAGTTTCAGCATCAGCTGGGAGTTTAGCAGAAATGGAGGCTTTGAGACTCCAGGACATCAACATCTTCATTTTAACAAGCTCTTCGGGTGACTTCTATGCACACACAAAAAAAAATGTTTGAGAAGAAGGGCTTTAGAGGGTATCTCTATCATGTATAGAAATCCTTCACTGTATTGCTAAATGTCTCTCTAAAGTGATGGTACCAACTCATTTCTGTGATCACTAAATGAATGAACTTCTTATCTCATATCTCCATATCTGATATTCGCTGATGTGTGGTAGGTCTTACCTTCCTATAGCTGCATTTCCTAATTACTGCTGAGGTTTCCGTCATCTCAACTGGAGTTTCCTGGTTTAGGAACTGTCTCCTCCTATGCTTCCTTCATTGTGTTGTGTGTGTGTATTATATACCTTATGTGTGTGTGTGTGTGTGGATATATATTGCCTATATAATAATAGTATGTGTGTGATCACTCAGTCATGTCGGACTCTTTGCGACCCCGTGGACTGTAGCCCACCAGGCTCCCCTGTCCATGGGATTTCCCAGGCAAGAATACTGGAGTGGGTTGCCATTTCCTTTTCCAGGGGATCTTCCCGACCCAGGGATTGAGCCTGAGTCTCCTATGGCTCCTGTACTGGCAGGTGGATTCTTTAACACTGAGCCACCTTGGAAGTCCAATAATATTATAGAGTAATACATAATGTATACACACATACTATACATCTACACATACATATATACATTATATATGAGTTTGTCTTATCCTTTTTATTTGTGGGAGCCTGTTATTTATTCTGCATGCAAATTCTTTGTTGACTACATGTTTTGGAATTATGTTCTCTCAGTCTATGGTTGATCTTTTAATTTTGTATATGCTATCTTATATCCATTCAAAAAAAACTAAGGTCATCAAATGTATTAATCTTTCCATTAACATTATTTATAAGCTATATCTTAAGATTTTTTCCCCCTTATCAAAAGGATGTACTCCTTTCCTCTAAAAATACTACATTTAGCAATTTCTCTCAGAGAAGGCAATGGCACCCCACACTAGTACATTTTGCCTGGAAAATCCCATGGACGGAGGAGCCTGGTGGGCTGCAGTCCATGGGGTCGCTAAGAGTTGGACACAACTGAGTGACTTCACTTTCACTTTTCACTTTCATGTATTGGAGAAGGAAATGGCAACCCACTCCAGTGTTCTTGCCTGGAGAATCCCAGGGACCAGGGAGCCTGGTGGGCTGCCATCTATGGGGTCACACAGAGTTGGACATGCCTGAAGCAACTTAGCAGCAGCAGCAGCAATTTCTCTTAGAGAAGAATTCCAAATAATTTATATATTTGGAAGTGACAGTGTTAGTCGCTCAGTCGTGTCTGACTCTCTGTGACCCCATGGACTGCAGGCCACCAGACTCCTCTGTCCATGAGATTCCGGGCAAGAATATTGGAGTGGTTACCATTCCCTTCTCCAGGGGATCTTCCCAACCCAAGGATTGAACTCAGGTCTCCTGCGTTGCAGGCAGATTCTTTACCTACTGAGACACAAGGGATAATAGGGATGATAACTAAATGCAATACAGTATTCTGGATGCGGTTCTGAAACAGAAAACAGACAATTGAGAAAAAACTGGTGAAATCAGAATGAAGTATTCAGTTTAGTTAATAGTAATATGTTGAAGTTGGCTTCTTAGTTGTGACAAATGTATCATGGTGATTTGAAGTGGATGATTACAATAAAGAAAACTGAGTGAACTGTATAAGAGAATTCCCTGCATCCTTGTTGCAACATTTCTGTATATCTAAAAGTATTTCAAGATAAAACCTTACCTAAAAAACCTTCTAAATTTCAACCAGAATTCATAATTTATTGTGTGCCTGGTATGAGATGCCAATATTTTTCCTCAAGTGATTTTACTGAATAAATTCTCCCTTTCATATTGATTTGCAATGACGTATCAAAAATATACACATAGTCACATATCTCTGTTTATCTGTGTATCTGCATACATATACATATATGTTTTCTGAGTTTTAAAAAAAACCACCATTATATTTTTGGCCTATTTGTTTCCCCTGTCTTAATTAGTTTAACTTTATAATAAGTCTTTTTGTATATGAGAGCTGCTGCTGCTGCTGCTGCTAAGTTGCTTCAGTCGTGTCCGATTCTGTGCGACCCCATAGACAGCAGCCCACCAGGCTCCCCCGTCCCTGGGATTCTCCAGGCAAGAACACTGGAGTGGGTTGCCATTTCCTTCTCCAATGCATGAAAGTGAAAAGGGAAAGTGAAGTCGCTCAGTCATGTCCAACTCGTAGCGTATATGAGACCAAGTCTCCTCAATCTTTATCTTCTTTAAAAAAAAAAAATACCTTGGTGATTCTTTGTTTTTCATTCTCTCATATAAATTATAGATTAAGCTTATCAAGTAAGCGCTATCAAAAATCCTGCTGGGATTTTTATTGGGAGTGTATTTCATCTATAAACTTGGGGGATCTTCAGCATCTTCATTTATCGCTTCTTCCTATTTATGAACAAGATATATGCTCCATTTACTCATTCCATTTTATGCTCTTAATACTGTCTTGTATTTTCCAGAAGAATTGCTTATCTTTTGCCTTTTATTTTGTTTCATTTTATTGTTGCTATTGTAAATGCGATTTTTTTTTCAATTAAAGTTTCTAATGGTGTTTAGGGACTATATTAACTTGTGCTTATTGATCTTTTATTAGTAACATTGCTGAACTCCTAGTTCATTCTAGCTTTATAAATACCTTTTGATACTCTATGGAGGATGATCATATCACTCACAAAAGGGAGGTCATGCATCTTTCCACTATTCTTACATTTCTTTTGTTGTCTTATTGAATTGGTAGAATCTCCAGAACATTGTTGAGTAGAATCAGGATAACAAATATCCTATTGTTATCTGTTATTTTTTTTACAAAGTTCATAATTTTGGATTGTAGCTGATTTTGTGTAGGAAGGGTTTTTTTTTTTAAATCTCTTTCTCTTTTGTGCTTAGTCACCACTGTCTCATGTTTTTGTTGTTGCTATTTTTGCCTCCACCAAGGCTCTTAGAACTTCAGTTCCAAACCCATCCTATAATGATGGCCTGGGGCCCCTAAAGGGTAATACCATTTTAAAATAAAAAATTTGCTGAAAACAAAAAATTCTACTTCAAATGTTCAACCTGAATGTGTAACTTCTTTTGTGACTGGTATGAGGTGATAATATAACTTTATTTTCCCTCATGTTGAATAGTTGCTCCCTTCCATACTGATTTTGCAGTGGGATGTAGGAGAACAGGCTTCAGCTAGTTGAGCGGCCTAAGTCAGTTCATCATCTCACAGTTGCGTCTTAATCCTTCTCCCCTACCTCCTGAGGCTCAGAGATTCCTCCTAGCTGTACTCTCATATAGGGACTGACAACACTTTTTTCAGGCTCTTTTCATCAGCGTGGAAGCTTGTCCCCAGCTCATGATTCCCCAACAGTCTGCAGTATATATGGCCGTGCAGAACCCTCAAGAGCTAAATTCCTGTCCTTACTTTCTGCCTCCAACAAAAGTAAAAATACTTGTTGCCTCCTTCTTGGAGCCCAGCCTGAGAATGAAGGTAGCCCTGCTCATCAACCTTTTATTTCTGTACTATTTATGATCCATCAGGTTATTTATCTTGCTTTCAGGCCCAGTTATGTGTTCTCATATTTTTCTGTTTCTGAAGCAGAGGAGGCGCACTAAAAAGCTTGCTGCACCACCCTGACCAGAGCCCTTTCTTTCTATATTAGAGGAAAATGTATTTTCTTTCTTTTTTTTTTTTTAAACTGGTGTCTTCAATCCTATCTCCAACTTCCTTCTTCAATTATTTCCTCTCTCTGCAGCGTCTTCCATAAATCCTGTTCTACTCTCCTTTCTGCAGAAATCTACCTATGGTCATCTTTATCTTTTGGTATGTGTTCATGTACCAAATCCAAGTGTGCCCACATTCCCAGACTCTCATCTAGTAAACGATGGATCAATGTCCTTCACTTTACATACCATTGGCTATCATCCCGTTTCCTTGGTTCGTTCCTGCATGCTTGCTAAGTCATTTCAGTCATGTCCAACTCTTTGCGACCCTATGGGCCGTAGCCCGCCAGGCTCCTCTGTCCATGGGATTCTCCAGGCAAAAATACTAGACTGGGTTGCCACACTCTCCTCCAGGGAATCTTCCAAATCCAGGGATCAAACTCACTAAGGAAGCCCTTGGGTACCAACATTTTTCATGATTCAATTCCAATTGCAATTCCACAATCTCACGGGTCATTGATGATTAAATTCCTGTTATCCAAGTTCTATTCCCTCACAGAAACAGACCTCTTGAAGTTCACCAATGGTTACTCCTTAACTAGATTTTCCCCATTACTCTTCACCTTGACCATCCCACATCCCCCATGACACTCAGGATACTATGTCATCTTTCTACCCTTCTGTCCCCCTTCTTTCAGCTGGATTCTTTTCCTTCACCTGTACCTATGGTAGCTTCTCAAGGATCAGTCCTCTCACCCCTGACTACTCAAAGTGTGGTTCTCTGACCAGCAGGGGCAGCTTCACCTGAGAGTGTGCTAGAAATGAGGACTTTCAAGCTCTGACCCCAAACCTAGTAAATCAAAATCTGTATTCCTTACATTAATTTTTATTGGAGTATAGTTGTGGAGTATAGTCTACGATGTTGTGTTAGTTTCTGCTACACAGCAAAATGAATCAGTGATACATGCGTCTTCTCTTTTTTAGATTTCCTTCCCATTTAAATTCACTGCAGACCATTGAGTAGAGTACCCTGTGCTATAGAGTGGGTTTTCATTAGTTATCCATTTTATCCATAGTAGTGTATATATGTCAATCTCAATCTCCCAATGTATCCCACCCGCCTCCCCAGTATTTTAACAAAATCCTCAGGCCGTTAAAGTGTAGGAATACTGCTCTAACCATCTTCTCTCTCTCTCTCTCTCTCTCTCTCTCTCTCTCTCTCTCTCTCCATGTCCTTGTAAAACCCATTATTAATGTGCAAACCTAGGGGTGTGACTTCTAACACTTTAACTCTAGCCACAAACTTTCATATAAATTTCATTCTCATAATGCCAGTTGGCCACTTGGCATTTCCGTCACTGTGCATCATAACCACAAACCCAACATTTCTCTAATTTCTATCCCAAACGGGGCTTCCTAGGTGGGCTCGTGGTAAAGAACCCGCCTGCCAATGCAGGAACATAAGAGACTTGGGTTTGAGCCCTGGATCTGGAAGATCCTCTGGAGAAGGGCATGGCAACCCACTCCTGTATCCTTGCCTGGAGAATGTCATGGACAGAGAAGTCTGGTGGGCTATAGTCCATGGGGTCGCAAAGAGTTGGACATGACTGAAGTGAATTAGCCCACATGCACGCATTGCAAACAATCTCCCTTCCTAATAGGCTGATTCTTTAAAATCACTACCACGCTTACAATTATCTAGGCACAAACTACTGGAGTCATCCTCACTTCTTGCCTGTATCATCTTATCCCTGTATCTCATTAGACATCAAGTTTCAATATTTATTTTGCCAGATCTTATTTACACATCCTTTTACTAGATTCCCCACTTCAGCAAAGCATGGCAGAAAGACCTGGAGACAGACTGAATGGCTATCAAATTCCTGTTCTACTACCCATCAGCTGTGTGTGACCTTAAAACCTTAAGTAAATTACCTAAATTCTCAGAGCCTCAGTTTCCCTTTCTGTAAACTGTAAATATCATTATCTATCTTGCAGGCAGTGTTGTGATTTTAAAAAAAAAGGATCAGGTCAGAGTCTGGCACATGAAATGCATTAGATGATTAACAAGTATTAGTTTAGGCTTCCTCAATCCCAATTTCCATTTCAAGGCCACTGTTTTGGAGCTTCGTAATACAGATTAATCTATCTAACATGTCATTGTCAACTTATGTGGCTAAAACCTCATATTTACCAATCTACCACCCTGTTCAGCGACCAACAATGATTGAAAGTGCCTTTGCATGAACCCCAAATGGCTTAGGCTACCTTACTGATCTTGCCACACCCTATTTCCAGCCAAATATTGTGGTCTTGGGACCCACTATTCCCCTATTCACAGTCTCTGGGTTAGATAAACTCTAAGTTGACCATATCTTACAGATCTTAGCTTCGGTCCTTACTTCCATGGTACTGTGATATCCTGAATGTTTATCTTCTAACTTATTTCCCCATCTAATTCCAATTAATTCTTCAATAACCAGCTCAAATCTCAGTGTCCATGTAAGTCATCCGGCAGTTAGTGATAACTTTCTGCTTTTTTGGTCATGCCCCATAGCATGCAGGATCTTAAGTCCCTGGCCCACGGGATCAAACCTTGCTTCCAGCAGTGGAAGCATGGAGCGCTAACCAGTGGATCACCAGGGAATTCCTAATTGTGAGTTTCTGTGTGATATTTCTTCTTCTGTTTCCTGGAACTATTTTAAATGCATACACTACAGTGGAACTATTCATGGATATATTTTTTCATTTCTCAGTAAGATCATTTTTTAAAACCTAACAATTAATATTTATAAGCATTTACATATGCCAAGGCAACGAGCAAAGTACTGTGCATGGACTTCCTCATCTAACCTATACTGTATTCTATGAGGGGAGAACTGTTATGATCCCTAGTCTGTGGATGAGGAAGAATGAAGATTCTCAGTAACTGATGCCAAGTGGTCCTGTGAATAAGATGCAGCACCATCTTGAATCTAGGCTTTCTCATTCCAGCTCTTGTGCTATATTGAATTGTGCTATATTAACCCCTCTGCTATACTGAAACCAAGGAAGGAAGAACAACTATCCCTATTTCTTACCTGATAGACCCGCATTTTAGATAATATAAAACTTACTTTTTAGAACTGTGTGATATAACTCATGTGTGTATGTGTGAATCTGTATAACAATATGCCACATTATTTTGCAGTTCTACTATAGTATCTTGGCATTACCAAGCGTTTCTTTTCCCAAAACTTTAAATGACTGTGTTAACCTTAAAATAACTCTGTGAGGTAAGGAAAGAAAAAGAACTATCTTAACATCAACGCCTCCTTCCTCTGACTTGCTCACGTGCCTCTTTTAGAACCCAAGTCCTCAGGTCTGTCTGCCACCCCCAGGTGCCTGACTTTCCTCAGGGTCAAGGCCATTTCGTTTAGGCTTTGATAAGCAAAAGGCAAAGGCCTGAGTCTAGCAGGAAATACAATCAATAAAGTCCCAATCTCTGACTGTGTTATCAATTTTAAGCGGATTATCTTAGAGCAGAGTCTGGTTAATAGGATCGGGTAACTAGCACATTCCAAATTTATAGCCCTAACAATTAAAAGATATAAGCCTATGAGTTGCTTTGCTGACTTGAAATTCCTATGACTGGTGATGATGATGAAGGTATTGAAAATAATGATAAAGGGAAAAGTGGAAAGAAGATGAGACAGGTCCCACCAGGCATCTGTATAGAGCAACAGTTCTTAACTTTTCTTGGGGCTTACTCTTTTCAATTTAAGGGAAGCATCATACACACAGAGACACACAAAGAAAAAGACTCATTTATTTTGGGCAGTGGAAGTGCCATGGTCTAGCCAAGGATCCATATTGAGAATAGTAGACAGATGCCATACAGGTCACAAAGCATCAGCACTTTGCAATGACAGACACCAGCAAATGCAGACTCAAACCCCTGCTTTCACTGTCCCCCAAATCTCCAAATTGCTGACACCTGTTGAGGGCCTCCTGTGCTCATGGGCCCTATGTCTAGAGTTGGGAACAGAAATACCAAAATGTTGTTCAGTCTCTAAGTCGTGTCTGACTTTTTGAGACCCCATGGACTGTAGCACACCAGGCTTCCCTATCCTTCATGATCTCCCAGAGTTCGCTCAAATTCATGTCCATTGAGTTGGTGATGCCATCCAACCATCTCATCCTTTGCCACCCCCTTCTCCTCCTGCTCTCAATCTTTCCCAGCATCAGGGTCTAATCCAATGAGTCAGTTCTTCCCATCAGTGGCCAAAGTATCAGAGCTCCAGCTTCAGCATCAGTCCCTCCAATGAATAT
This sequence comes from Bos grunniens, assembly GCF_055505025.1. Taxonomy (NCBI): domain Eukaryota; kingdom Metazoa; phylum Chordata; class Mammalia; order Artiodactyla; family Bovidae; genus Bos; species Bos grunniens. Next base: position 51,474,239 of record NC_141185.1, on the reverse strand, counting down.
TCGGGGTTGATTTCCTTTAGGATAGATTGGTTTGATCTCCTTGCAGTTCAAGTGACTCTCAAGAGGTTTCTCTAGTACCACAATTCAAATGCATCAATTTTGGGGCGCTCAGCTGTCTTTATGAGTAAAACCCAATTAGTACCCTAGAGAAGCCTAAAATCCAGTGCCAAGAATGTGAAGGCTACACCTTCCTAAGCTTACCTAGCAATCATTTTTGCAAACACCTGAGCATCAATCTTCCAGGAGCAAAAAAAAAAGAAAAAGAAGTTTAAAGTCAACTGGGATCCTAAACGATTGTAATATAGAATCCACTCTAGTAAGTGTCAAGAGAGAAGTACCCACCCAGAGCTGTGGGAGTTTAGTGGGACTGTGATTCCACGTGAGAGGAAGAGAGGAGGTGGGAAAGCTGGTCTCTAGGCAAAAACGTAGGGGGAGGGCATCGCAAATGGTGGGGGCAGCTTGGGCGAAGCATAGCAAATGGGAGATTGTTATGGGTTGATTTGCGCTCCCACAAAAGATAACTCCACCACTTTAGAAGGTGACCTTATTTGGAAACAGTATCTTTGCAGATAATCAAGTTAAGATGAGATCATTCATACTGTCAATCAATTATACTTCAGTAAAAACGAAAGATGAAGTTGCTAGGATAGGCTCTAATCTAATACATCTATGTTCTTATAACAGGGGAAATTTGGACACACAGATGCACACATACGCACATTCAGAATGCCATGTGAACATAAAGACAGCGACTCAGGTGATGCGTCTACAAGGAATGCCCAAGACACCCAGCAAACACCCAGAAGCCAGGAGATACATACACAGCAGATCTCGCCCTAGTGCCTTTAGAGGGAGCATGACCCGGGCAACACCTTCATCTCAGGTTTCGGGCATCCAGAACTGTGAGGCTATAAATTTCTACTGTTTAAGCCACCATGTTTGTCAGACTTTGTTACCCGCAGCCCTAGAAAACAGGGATTTTTCCAGAAAAGCAGAGTGTACTTTGGCTGGAGCACAAAGCAGGAGTAAGGGCGAAATAGGGACCCAGTTCAGCAGGATAAGAAAACAGTGTTGGGCAATATTTGCGGGTAGTCTGATAAAAATGTGACCCCCCCCAATCAAGGGGCTGCACTGTGGAGAGAATTTAGCAATTGATAGACAGAGAGCTGAAGACAGACAGACAGATAAATGAAGAGTGAAGATGGATCAACAGAACTGGCAGAGGTGGCAACATGGATAAGAGATTTAGATTAAATGACATATCAGTGACTGGCAATGACCTTTCTACTTAAAGTTAAAAATCAATTTATTTATTTATTTGTTTATTTTTTTGCCAGGTGGCATGTAGGATCTTAGTTCCCCAACCAGGGATTGAACCCAAGCCCCCTGTAGTGGGAGTGTGGCGTCTTAACTACTGGGCCACGGGGGAAGTCTCTAAAATCAGTTTCTAAATGGTGAATTCTGTTTCCCACTTTCAAAACAATGCCACATAGGTTTGGGAGAACATAAGTCGTATAACCACAGGAGCCTGGGAAGACAGCCCCCAGGAGCTCAGGGAGCCCGCACTCAGGTAGACACACTTGGTCTGCACTTAGCAGCTCTAGGCAACAGCTATGGGGCACCTCCACCTTCAAGGACCTTGCCCCTGGTTAGGTCCCTAGGACCTTTGCTGAAATAGCCAGGAGTAGCAGAAAGGACTTCATGCCTTAAAAGCAGATCCAGAAGAGCTTTAGGGAGCTAACTAGTGTGGGAGATGACCTTCAAGGCAGATTGCATTTGCTGTGAGGCTGGAAGAGCAGAGATGTTTTCTAAGAAGATGGGAGGAAAAGTTATTCCAAGCAAAGAGAATCAGTTGAGTGATGGTCTTAGTGGGGAAGTATAAGATACACCTGAGAAGGGCAAGGGGCTCCTATTGGGAAATAAATGGAGATCATGTGTGCATGCTTAAGTCGCTTCAGGGGTGACTGACTTTGCAGCCCTATGGACTGTAGCCCACCAGGCTCCTCTGTCTATGGGATTTCCCAGGCAAGAATACCGGAGTAGGTTGCCATGCCCTCCTCCAGGGAATCTTCTCGACCCAGGGATCAAACCCGCATCCTCTTACATCTCCTGCACTGGTAGGTGAGTTCTTTACCACTAGCACCACCTGGGAAGCCAAATGGAGATTAACTTGGGCTAATGATGAAGGGAGTTTGAGTGATAGATGAGTTTGGAAAAATGTGAGAGAGGGGCAACTGAAGAGGTAGGGCAGGGGCCTGCAAGCTTTTCCTAAGACCAGATAGTAAATATTTCTGGCCTTCCAGGACATACAGTTTCTGTTGCAAGTACTCAACTCTGCCATCGTCACATGAAAGCAGCCACGAACAGTATGTAATGAATGAGTGTGGCTCTGTTCCCATAAACTTTATTTATGGGCACCGAAATTTGAATTGCATATCATTTTCACATGTTGGGAAAGATGATAGTTCTTTTGATATTTTCCAACCATTTAAAAATAAAGACATTCTTAGCTCCTGAGCTGTCAAAAAAAACAGGTGGTGGTGTGAACCACACTCACATATTACAATAGGGCAGACCCATGGGTAAAGGGTGACTGAAGCAGCTGGACAGTGGTCAGTCAGGGCTGGGGTCACCAGAGAAGAATCAAGGGGATGGATGCCAGAGAAATGCAGAGATATCTTATGCAAATCAGGTATTTTGTGACTCATTAAATGCAGGAGATAGGAGAGGAGGTGGGGGTCTATGCAGCCCCAGGGTTCTTCAGTATGGTCGATGACTGGCACCATTAGCAACACTGCAGAGCCCTTGAAAAGGAGCAGGCCTGGGAGAGCTGGTGATGCTTTCAGAACAAACCCAGAAGAGCATCCTGCAGTCCTTAAAGTGTGGCCACGCTTGGAATAGGAATTAGAAACCTTTTTAGGCTCTTGACTTTATTTCATCAGACCCAAAGCAAGACTCTTGCCCTTAAATGATGCCCTCAAGAAACGCACTACTGGGACTTCCCTGGTGGTCCAGCAGCTAAGACTCTGTGCTCCCAGTGCCGGGGGCCCAGGTTCAATCCCTGGTCAGGGAACAAGATACTACATGCCACAAAGATGGTTGAAGCTCCCAAGTACCACAACTAAAGACCCGGGGCAGCCAAATAAAGAAACAAATATATATATATATATATATATATATATATATATAAAATTTTAAATGCTTTCCAGCACTCTGAGTAATTCTCAATTTGGAGCCCTATAGTCTACTCCATTCAGAGTAGAGCCAATTCAGATAGGATAAGATCGGTGGAAGAACTGAGACTAACATGACATCAATTTATTTCAGAAACTCTGTGTGTGAATGAATTCTTTGGGGACTTCCCAGGGTCCCTCATGGAACTTCCCAGGTGGCGCTCGTGATAAAGAACCCCCACCTTGCCACTGCAGGAGAAGCAAGGGACGTGGATTCTATTCCTCATTCCCCAAGCACACCAGCTAGCTTAGGAGGAGGAGATATGATTTCTAGACTAGACTCTCACTATAGTCAATGAATTCAATGCCTTAGGGGCCCTGTTTCCTCTTCTAATGAGAATGAGACTATCTTGCTTGTTTAGAGGAGCACAGAGAAAGGTGGAATTGGCCGAATTGTTTAACATAGCAACATGGTAAAGGGAAAAAGAAAGCTTAAGTTTCAGCTCTCATTCTGCCATCAACCACGTGTGGGTCACACGCAAGTGATGCCACCCCCTGAGCTCAGGCTTCTGTCTGTATACAGAGATAATTATCCTTCCCTTGAAGGCCTGAGGGGTACAGATATGCACAGGAAATGCACAGGGCAGTGCCTGACCACAAGCAGCATGAATTAGATTCTAATTCAAAATGTGACCCAGAGGCAGTGTGCAATGACACAACCATACATGCCCTAGGAATAGAGACCAGGGAGTGAAATGGCAAGATATTGGCCTCGAATTCTATTATATTTAGTTGGCCAAAAAGTTAGTTGGAGTTTTTCCATAAGATGTTATAGAAAAACATAAGACTTTATGGAAAAAATATGACATTTTAATGAAAAATCCCAACCCAGTAGAATCTCCTAATACTATGAATCCTTTAAAACTCCCAGGAAATGATCCAAGCAATGAGTGTGAATACAGTTGTATTTTTATCCTTATGGGTGGCTCTTCTCAGCTTTATTATTCCACTAAATTGGCAGGCTCTGGAAGATTTTCCACAGGCAAATAAACATCCAGACAGAGAGAGACTTGAGGGGTCCATGGTTTGTGTGTGTGTGTGTGTTGTATGAATGCATTTTGTCAGCTCGTGTGTTCTCAGTTCCAAAACCACCACACTTTTATATTGTCACAGCCGACCATGTCACGCTGTATGTAACCACCAGGGATCCCAGTGGTAAAGGATCCACCTGTCAATGCAGGAGACACCAGAGACGCAGGTTCAATCCCTAGGTTGGGAAGATCCCCTAGAGCAGAAAATGCCAACCCACTCCAGTATTCTTGCCTGGGAATCCCATGGACAGAGGAGCCTGGTGGGCTCTAGTTCATGGGGTCGCAAACAGTCGGACATGATTGAGCACACACACACCGAGGGATCCCAGAACATTTAAATGTGTGAACTGGCATCAGGCTGGTATCAGTGCATTTTTACCCACTGTAAAGACCTTACTCCTCTCCAAGTATCAAACGTGATCAAGTCTGACCATCATCTTAACATCTAGTACTTTTGATGGATATGTGTTTTTTGATACCAAAGGCAAAGATACAAAGTCAGGGTACTTTTCCTACATAAGATACCTGGGGTCATGCTTTCTCCAGAGATATGCCCTAAGCACTTAAATAAAACTTGTGTCCCCTTTTGGAGCCTGGTGGAGACCCCAAAGTTCATGTCACCCATGCACTTTGTGCAAGTGACCATAGAATGAGAAGGAGATAATCAGACGGCCTGACTCTGGTGGAGAGGGAAGGTGTGTAACCTCTGTAGGCTTCAGTTTTTCCATCTGTAAAACGGAAATAAAACTTTTATACCTTCTCTGTCACCAGGCCCTTATGAACTTTAAATAAGATAATGTTGGAGTCTTCCTTGAAAGAGTATAGGATTTCTTATCCTCTGCCTTATTGACACTTGGGGTCAAATAATTCTTGATGGTGGGCATTGTAGGATGACCACATGTGTACTGTAAGATGTTTGGTATCTCTCTAGTCACTAGATGCCACCAAAAATGTCTCCAGACATTCTCAAAGGTCCTGTGGGCGGCAGAGTCAGCCCCACTGGAAACCACTGTTATGGTACATTCTACACCAGTAGAGGGTTTCACCATACCCTGTACTTTAGGAACTGGAGAAATCAGGACCCTTAATGCCAACTAAAATTCTGTCTTCAGCCATAACATATTCTGATACTCCCTGAAGCCTTGGACCATTAATAGGGCTGTGAATGCCATGGCTGCCTGCTGTGATGCATGTGCCATGGCTGAGGGCAAGGTGGTCAAGGACATCTGCTACGTGAGCTGTGGGGCAGTGGCCACCACAGGAGCAGATAGGCAGCGGTGGTGCGTGCCATGGCCGTGGGAGCCAGGCCAGCAAACAACCCACATCGTGGTGTTAGGTGTGAGCTTTGTACAACTCTATAAGTTCATGTTCTGATGCATTTATTTTAATCCATAAACTCACTGCTAACGGCCCTTTATTATGACCATATTAAGGAGCTTAATCACTTTTAATCAGAGTCTTTCCAAGATGACCAGAAACAGAAACTAGAGAACGTTCCATTGCCATTACATCAAGCAAGAGTAGTACAGATTCCATCGGGGCAATCTCCTGCACTGCAATCATGCTAATTAAAGGCCCCCAGAAGAGTCAAGATAAAAATGTCAAATGAGATTTGTTCTAGATTTTGGTGATTTACGGCCTCACATGATCAAGTTCCAATAAGCCTGGGAAGAAAAGCCTTAGTGGGAGGAGGGGGTGAGATGGGAAGAGCACCACTGGCTGGGAAAGCTGACCTGCAAGGTCCCAGATGAGATGTTCTGGGATGAAGAGGGAAATTCCATCAGCCCTCAGCAATGGAGTTCCCCAAAGGCCCCCATTTTCCAGGCAAGGCTGGGTCTCCCCAGGGTAAGACCAGGCTGCTGTGGGTGCTTCTAAAAACATCTCTCCTGCCACCCACCCAGTTTGTGAAGTGGGTTTGAGCATGAAGCCACTGACTTGCATCAAGGGATATTTTAACCAACATTCCTAAGAGGTGCGCCATGGGATCTATTTTCAGGTTGCTGGTGAGCATAACTCTGCATCCCACACTCCGCTCTTTATGTGGTGCTATGGGAGAAGCGTCTGTTAAACCACAACATTTGAGAAAGCTATTCTTCCTCTGAACAGCAGCCTGTAACCTAAAATATTTACCTCTGTGCTTTGGTCACTGGGATGCCTGGAGCCAAATCCATAAGCTCCCTCTATCATCAGGCACTTAATAGTCTAATCTCGCCACCAGTTTTATTTCCTTATATTTATTTCCCCTATTTCCAGATATTATCATTCTCTTCATTGATCCCATTGCATTGCCCATGTATATTTTTGCAAACCACCTCTAACACTGTTTGCAATGAGACAGGATGTCACTGAATAAGTAATACATAGACACCGTCCCTTCTCCCATGTAAATTTCATTTCCCATGGATTGAGCTATATAGATATGTCCCTGGGAAGGATACAGGGGTCTTATATAAAGCTGCTATGGGTACAAGATTGATGAGTAGCTGAAGTGGGAGAGTTCCCCTCCAAGATTACATCTTTGACACTTTGGATTGTCTCGTGGAACTCAGATGAGGAAGAGGCACTGGGACAGACAAAAAGAGACTTACCGGAGAATACAAATGACTCAGAGAGAGAGAGAGAGGCTTTTATATTGTATTATGATATGATTCAATAAAACCAGACACTTCTACCATCCTTTGTGAGACCCTACTCAAAATTATTGAATGAAATGCTATTTTTTTCCCTTTGGCTGTGCCAGGTCTTTGTTGGGGCACGTGGGACCCTTTTGTTGTGGTGTATGAGCAGCATGTGGGATCTAGTTCTCTAACTAGGGATCGAACCCGGGCCCCCTGAAATGACAGCACAGAGTCTTAGTCACTGGACCACCAGGGAAGTCCCGAAATGCTGATATTTATCAGCTCCCTGATCCACAGACTTGGAGATTCTAAATCTGCAGAGCTCAAACTTCTTGATGTTATGATTATGATGGTTCTATTCAAGCCATGAGGATATAGGCTTTCTGCTGCTGCACTGGGCTAACAGTGGAGCCCTGAGTGGAAGTCACAGGATTCAGGCACAGCTTAGGGCTAACAGTAAGGGGATACATACCAGTATGGTCATTGTTCAAATACTGAAGTATGTCCACACCAGTTGGTATCTAGCCTCTGCTTTGAGTGACCAGATCCTCAATACCACTGAGCCAACCCCTGGACCCTCCTCTGAGAATCTCTGCAGTTCATCAACAGGGCCCCACACAAGGTGTGTGTAGGCATCTGTTCAAACTGGGTAGTGTCCATACAGGTTTGGGTTTCTTCTACATGATTTTCTTTTTTGAGATCTAATATACATAAAATTTGGGCTTCCCTGGTGGCTCAATTGGTAAAGAATCCACCTGCAATGCTCAACACTTGGGTTCAATCTCTCAGTCGGGAAGATCCCCTGGAGAAGGAAATGGCACCCCACTCCAAGACTCTTGCCTAAGAAATCCCATGGGCAGAGGAGATTGGCAGGCAACAGTCCATGGGGTAGAAAGAGTCAGACACGACTTAGTGACTAAACCACCACCACCATACATAAAATTCACTTTTTAAAACCATATATTTCAATAGGTTTTAGTACATTCAAAAGTTGTATAATAATCACCCTATGTAATTCCTGAACATTTTCAACATTTTCCCACCAAAAAAAAAATCCCTCAAACCCCTGAAAACAATTGATATCCACTAGCATCCCTCTTCCACCCCATCCCCCATCAACCACTAATCTACTTTCTGTTAATATGAATTTGCCTACATTCCGGACAAATCATATAAATGGGATCATAAAACATATGGTTTTCAGACTTCCCTGGTGGTCCAGTGGTTAAGAATCTGCCTGCCAGTGCAGAGGACACAAGTTCTATTCCTGGTCGGCGAAGATTCCACATGTCTTGGGCCAATGTCTGAAGTCTGCTCACCTCGAACCACGCTCCGCAACAAGAGAAGCCACCACAACGAGAAGCCCCGTGCACGGCAACTAGAGAGCAGCCCCCACTCGCCACGACTAGAGAAAAGCCTGGGCGCAGCAAACAAAGATCCAGAAGAGCCAAAGACAAATAAATACAATAAAACATACAACTTTTGTGTCTGGCTTCTTTCATTTACCATAAAGTTTTCAAGATTCATCCCTGTCATTATATGTATTAGTACTTTGTTCCTTTTTATGGTTCAATAATATTCCACTGTACAGATATACTGTATTTTTAAAAGTCCACTTTTCAGTTGATAGACATTGGTTCCACTTTTTAGCTATTATGAATAATCCTGCTATGAACATTAATGTACAATTTTTTATAGACATATTTATTTAACTCTCTTGAGTATATGCCTAGAGGTGGAGTTAAAGGGTTACATGGTAGCTCTATGTTTAATGTTTTGAGGAAATGCCAAACTATTTCCCAGAGTGCCTGAACCATTTTACCTTCCACCAGCAATATATGAAGGTTCCAATTTCTCAACATCTTTATCTATACTTGCTACTGTACAACTTTTTGATTTTAGCCATCCCAGTGGGTGTAAAGTGATACTTCAATGTAGTTTTGCATTCCTTAATGGCTAATACTATTGAGCTTTTTTTCCATGCTATTATCATCCCTTTGTATATCTTTTTGCAAAAAATATCTATTCAAAACATCTTCCCATTTTTCAATTAAATTTCTTTTTATTGAGCCGTAAATGCTCTTTTCATATCCTGGATATAATTCTCTTATCAGAAATGATTTGCAAATATTTTCTCCCATTCTGTGATTGTCTTTTCAATTTCTCCGTGATATCCTTGGAAGCACAAGAGTTTTCCATGTTGATGAAGTTCAACATACATATTTCCTCTCGTTGCTCACGCTTTTGGTGTCTTATTTAAGAAACCACTGACTAATCCAAAGCCATAGACCTATGTTTTGTTCTAATAGATTACTAGTTTTAATCCTTATATTTAGGTCATGGATTCACTTTGAATTAGTTTTTTATATGGCACATGGTAGGAGGTTCAACATCATTTTTCTGCATGTGAATATTTAGTCATCTCAGCATCACTGTTGCAAAGACTATTCTATTCCCATTGAATTGTCTTGACAACTTTATTGAAAACCAGTTGAACATAAACGTAAGGGTTGATTTCTGGACTCGATTCTATTTCATTGATCTGTATGTCTATCTTTATGTCAAGTACCACACTGTCTCAATTACTATAGCTTTGTAACAAGTTTTGAAATTGAAAATTTTAAGTCCTTCAACTTTGCCTTTTTCAAGATTGTTTGGCTACTCTGAGTCCCTTGCATTTCCATATACATTTTAGGATCAATATATTAATTTCTGCAAAAAAAATGGCAACCTGGACTTCTCATAGAAATCATATTGAATGAACAACTGGGAGAGTATCTTAGCAATATTGTCTTCCAATCCCAAAACTGCAATAGTTGTTAAACAAAAATAATATTTTAAAAAGTTAAAGTATAAATAGAGAATTCCCTGGAGGTCCAGTGGTTAAGATGCTTTCACTGCCAAGGGCCCAGGCTCAATTCCTGGTCAGAGAACTAAGACCCCACAACCCCAAAAAGGCACACTCCCAAAAAACCATATAAATAGTTATGTATTGATGTAATAATGGTCCACGGGAAGTTGGGCTTCCTGGGTGGCTCAGCTGGTAAAGAATCCACCTGCAATGCAGGAGACCCCAGTTCAGTTCCTGGATCAGGAAGCTCTGCTGGAGAAGGGATAGGCTACCCACTCCAGTGTTCTTGGGCTTCCCTGGTGGCTCAGATGGTAAAGAATCCGCCTGCAATGCAGGAAACCTGAGTTTGGTCCCTGGGTTGGGAAGATCTCCTAGAGGAGGGCATGGCAACCCACTCCAGTATTCTTGCCTGGAGAATCCCATGGACAGAGGAGCCTGGCAGGCTGGAGTCCATGGGGTTGCAAAGAGTCAGACACGACTGAGCAACTAAGCACAGCATCGCACACGGGAAGTTATGAACTTCCCTTTATGAGGAATATTTACAGAGAAAGTTGATAATTTTGGCTAGGTGCACAGTAAAACAGATTTCCTTTCTATGAAGGGTATCATTCCTTTCAAAGTAAAAATCTAAGAGCTAAGCTCTTTTCTTTTTTTTTTAGTTTTCTCCACTCTTCAAGCTATAAGGCATTCAGTATCACCCACGAGAACTATAAAACTTCAAAGGACAGACATAAGTTCAGCCAAGGATGGACAATGGAAGACCTTGTTCAAGACATTTCCACTAGCAACCCGACTCTGCCCTCAAGGAAATGGTGAATCTGTTGATAGTGTTTATGCGCCCTGACCCTCATACCTATTGGCTAAAGCTGCCAGGAATTACATGGAGGATGCGGGAACCCTACCCCAGTCAGTATCCCTATCTAAGATCCCCTTGAGAAGAAAATGGCAACCCATTCCAGTATTCTTGCCTGGCAAATCCCATGGACAGAGGAGCCTGGTGGGCTACTGGTCGCCCAGGCGGGATACATGGGGTCGCCAAAGAGATGGATACAACTTAGTGACCGAACAACAACAAACCACCAAAGTAAGAACTGCCGGTTGAGGAATCAATGGGATCTCTGCTTTAATCTTTGGATTTTTTTTTTAATTGTGGAGTAGCAAAGCAAAGCAATAGACAAATGGGTGGACAATTTCATTGTTAACCTCATAGTGAAATGGAAACAAAATTAAAACCCAAGAAAAACCTGAGAGGCTACGCAAAAACAACTTACTGGAAGCCCAGGGAAAACAAGACTTATGAATCAAAATCCCCAGGTTCTCAAACACCAACAAAAAATGAAAACAAAGATGACTAAATCTCAGCCTATCACAAAAACTAGAACACAATTTAAAATACAAATAAACAGAAAACTGCTCAAGTAAAGAGAAGAGAGGGAGGAAGCCCAGGGAACTTGGTAAGTAAGCCCAAACCAGATATTATTAACTGAATCTTCAACACGCAAATAACTTTTGCAAAACACTTCAAGGTCAGAGAGAAGACTGCATCTACCAAGTGCATCATGCCGGCATTTAGATCCTCAGCTCCACTCAATAATCACAGAGCCAACCACAGGCCTAGGGTTGAGAAGGGGACAAAAAAGACAAGAGCAATGAATTACCTGACTAATGCTTTACTGAGACAATCAGATGCTAGCTGCTGTCTTGTCTTTTGAAGCAGACAGGTGTGGAGTACAAGCAGAATGCTCTGGATCTGACAACTATGTGGAGATATGTTGGAAGGTCTAGAAGCAGCCACCTCTGAGCTTTGAAGCACCTCTACGGACTTGTCGACCTATTGACTACATCATTCACACGATTCATGGAAACTGTAGGCCAGTGTGTTTCAGAGCATTCTTGGAGAAAACCTTAACTGGCCTGTTTGGAGGATTTACTATACACCAGGTGCTATTCTCAGCACCTGCCAGGTTTTAGTTCCTTTACAACACAGAACTCCAAGATCCAGCTACCATATTGGCCTAATGTCTGATGAGAAAACCGAGGTACAGAGAGAGGTGAAGTTACTTTCCCAATGTGAGCCGGCTCCTAGGAGGCAGAGCTGAGATTGCAACATAGGTGAGAGTCCTCCAGCGTCCACACACCTAAGTATAACAATACTCTGCTCCCCCAAGAAGCAAGAGGGCCACGTAACACATTTTCAACCAGGGAATCACTTATTGCTTGAGCCAATGTAACATATGGGGGAATAAACACTTTTTTAAGGAAAAGTTAAACCTGATGAGAATCCTCAAGGGAGTAAATAGGCATAAGGGTGTGGAGTACCAACTGCTATGATATATTTGGATTTTTTTTTTTTTTTTTGCACTAAGATTATCCACCCAATGGCTATTTTTAAAATGGAAATCTCCATGGTAATTGAGGAGATATGCTGTCATGGATGGGAAACTGGTCAGAGTCTCTTGGAAATCCTTCCTCAATCAAGAGGAGAATCTCTTACATCAGGGATACCCAAGAAAAGGGAGGCAGGATAACGAGCATCTTCACTAGTGTATCTAGCTTTCTTGGGCTACTTCCATTTGGTGTGCCCCTGACCTGACTCTGGGCTGTACTTTATCTGTCTTGTCCCTCAGCATCGGTATCATCATCCACCTGGTCCGATGCTCACACTTTATCCATCATAAGCTCCTTCACTCCTTACCTGCACTCTCCATCTTCAACGTACCTTCTGGTACCCTTGATCTCCAAGAGGGATTACACCAGAGCAACTCTGATTTTTAAATGACCCTCAGCTCTTCCAGGTAATATAATGCTAAAACAAAAGGTGTAAAGCATAGGAAGATCTCAAGAGGTCTTCTGAATGTGCCTTGGGCAACAGGAGGAAAGTAGCCGAGAAAATGGGCAGATAAATTTTCACATGGGCAAGAAAAGGGGAATGCTTCTCATTAGTGGATAATCTAAACTATGCAGTCTAGAAAAGAAACACAGGGAAGATTCAAAAGTGTTCCTTGAGGATATGGTTTCAATATGTGCTACTTTGGCCAAAAATACCAACACAAAACAGTTATTAGAAGGATCACCACTTGATTCCACAATCCCACTCCTGGGCATATATCTAGACAAAACTATAATGCTAAAAGATACATGCACCCTCTTTGCTCAGAGTAGTACTATTCACAGTAGTCAAGACATGGAAACAATGTAACTGTCAATGGACAGATGAGTGGATAAAGAAGATGTGATACATATATGAAATGGAACAGTACTCAGCCATGCCATTTGCAGCAACATGGATATAACTAGAGATTATCATACTAAGTGAAGTAAGCCAGAAAGACAAAAGCAAATACATATGACATCACTTATATGTGAAATCTAAAATACGACACAAATGAACCTATCTATGAAACAGAAGGGGCTTCCCTGGTGGCTTAACCGGTAAAGAATCCACCTGCCAATGCAGGAGATGTAAGGGATACGAGTTCGATCCCTGGGTTGGGAAGATCCTCTGGAGAAGGAGATGGCAACCCACTCCAGCATTCTTGCCTGGAAAATTCTATGGACAGAGGAGCCTGGCGGGCTGCAGTCCATGGAGTCACAAAGAGTCAGATACAACCAAGCACGCATGCATACTCATACCCATATGAAACAGAAACAGGTCACAGTCATGAAGAACAGATTTGTGGTTGCTGAGGGGGAGGAGAGTGGGAGAGGGTAGGATTGGGATCAGCAGGTACAAACTGGTATAGGATCGATAAACTATAAGATCCTAGTGTATAGCACAGGGAACTATATTCCATATCCTGTGATAAACCATAACGGGAAAGAATATGAAAAAGCATGCATATGTATAACTTATACACTTTGCTGTACAGCAGTAATTAACATATTGCAATTCAACTATACTTCAATAAATTTGAGAAAACCCAGCTATTAGAAAGAGAACACATTGTCCTACCCTTGTGCACATTCAAGGAGTATTTCTACCAAGAAAAACGTGTGTGCTGCTGCCTTCCACAGGACAAGAAAACACGTAGGAGAATTCAGCAGGTGTTTAGAGAATATGAAAGTCCAAACTTAAAAGGATCTATGTGACTCAGCCTTGAAATACAAACAATTGAACTGGTAGAACCAGGGGACGGACTGACTCAAGTGACTGGTGGTCTTGTGTGTGTGCATGCTCAGGCACCTGGTCGTGTCCCACTCTGCAAGCCCAGGGAATGAAGCCACCAGGCTCCTTTGTCCACGGGATTTTCTGCGCGAGAATACTGGAGTGGGTTGCCATTTCCTACTCAAGGGGATCTTCCCAACCCAGGAACTGAACCCATGTTTCCTGCATCTCCTGCATTGGCAGACTGATTCTCTACCACTGTATTACCTGGGAAGCCCAGGAGGTAGCAGAGTGGATGATAAAAACAAAATATTATTTTAATCATCCAAAAATATGTTTTTCCATACCTTTTATAATTATTCTAGGATTTTTCTTCTTATCCCTCACTGTCTCCATAAGAGTGTATCTCATGCAAGGGATTTAAATGGCACAAGGACAAAATCTCTGCAGCTATTAATATCTTACACAGCTCGAGTGTCGTTCATCGCAAAGTGCTTTTCAGATTAGTGATGGAAATGTGACGCGGCACATGCAGCTTCAGGTGGAAAAAAAGGATGAACCGAAAAGCCCTGCCCCATGGCATCGGCGGATTCTGGGACTTAAAGAGACAGTGCACACCTCCTTGACATGAAAACTGGGCCAGGACAGGGGCTTCCCTGGTGGGCCTGTGCTTAAGATTCCACACTTTCAATGCCGGGGGTGTGGGTTCAGTCCCTGGTTGGGGAACTAAGTTCCCACATGCCAAAAAATAAGTAAGCAAATAAATAGATGCAACTGAAAAAAAAAAAAGAGTAATAGGTTCCCACTTTAAAAATTAGAGCAGGAGAGCCAAGGCTCCAATATTATAGATTTATGAGATGATGTCTATGAACACAGACACACACACACTCGAAGAGAAACATACAGAGACACACAGCTGGGTTTCTGCACACACACGCGCACACCCTGACTCACACATGCACAGACCAACATAGACAGTCTCCAAACTGTGGATTCCAGAATACAGAATACTTGCCTTAGGGACATGAAGCTACGCCATGGGTAAGTATTACACTCCCTTCCTCTTGTGGGGCTTCCCACGTGGTGCTAGTGGTAAAGAACCCGCCTGCCAGAGCAGGAGACATAAGAGACTCAGGTTTGATCCCTGGGTCAGGAACCTCCCCTGGAGGAGGGCATGGCAACCCACTCCAGTACTCTTGCCTGGAGAATCCCATGGACAGAGGAGCCTGGTGGGCTACAGTCCATTGGGTTGCAAAGAGTCAGACACAACTGAAGTAACTTAGCAGGCATGCTTCCTCATGCATGGAAAAGGGACAGAAACTCATCTCAGGAGAGACTTCTCAGCTGAGAAACATGTGTGAAAACTGCCAAAAAGCACACAGAGCACTGAGGCCAGAGCCACCTGAGAAGCAATGGAAGGATATGTGAAGGTTTGGTACGGAAAGAGGGAGACACAGAGCCTGGAAGGAGCCATGGGGAGTCCCAAGTGCTAGGACATGCCCTGTGAGATGTGGATCCTGAGCATGAGAGCTGGGGTTATATTCATCATGACTCTCTGACAGGGGTGTCAGTACCCCCATTTTACAGAAAGACTCGAGAAGCTGCAGCAGGATTGTTGGAGATACGCAACTGATAGCTGGCAGAGCAGCACTAAAACCCACTGTCAAAGCCAGGGCTTGCTCTCAACACAGCATTGCTGGCTGAGTGTCTCCAGGCAGAACAGTGAGGTCCAGGGAGTGGGTCCCCAGGAGGCTGATTCTTAGGCCAAGACAGTGAGGCCTTTCTCACAACTAGAGCGTCCTACACATGGGCTGGACCACTGTGGAAAGAGGAGCTTTGGGTCACTTGAAGAAAGGTATTGAGGTGGATGACCACCTGCACGGGGTGAAGGAGATCTGAGATTAGAAAGATCTCTCGAATATCCTTCAGTCCTAAGATGTTCTTTGTTGAGAAACAAGCGAAGACCTGTATCAGGAAACCAATTTTTCCTGCCTTCAGTGTGTCTCCAGATACGTGAAATTCTTCCATAAAAGATGTGTTCATTTGAATCAAGGCAAGGATGGGGCAGAGGAATCTGAAGACCTGACTTTTAACTCTTCTTCTCTTCTACACCTACAAACCAGCTGCATTTCCTGGGCAAGCCACCCAACCTCTCTATGCCTCAGTGATCCCATCTGTCAAACGGGTGGATGAGCGGGACACCTAAGGCTCCTTTTGCCCTGTGATGCTGCACTTCCACATCTCCTTGGTTGTGGAGGCAAATGGTCCACAACCAGAGCTCTGCAGCATCACCACCAGAGAAGATTTGCCCACAGATTATCTACTAGGCTGACTTGGCCACTTCTCTCTAGAGATGCTGAGAACCGAGGGAACCAAAAGATTTTTATACACTAGAAAGAAAGAGGCTCCTATTCAGAGGGGAGGTGTCCCCTCAAAGAAAAAAGCTGAAATTAATTTGGGTTGGGCCTCTCCAGGAGAGAAAAGAGAGACAGAATGCTGAGACTAACTAAGAGGGAATATAATTCTAGAACCTGCAACGGAAGAGAGGTGGTTCTGGGAGAAGTTCCGTGTGTAGGATGTTAGGAAGGACATTTTGGTGAAAAAGGAAGGTGGGACATCTGCTTCTGATGATGCCAAAGCCACCAAGTCACAGAATCTCTTAGGACAGAAGTCTTAACCACTTGAGCCTTCTGTTTCTTATCTGTAAAGCAAAAAGATTGGATGGAATCAATAGCTGCCAAATTCGCTTGAGTATCTCTGAATCTCTAAGAAGCTGGCCAGCCCACACTCAGACTACCAACCAGAATCTTGGGATGGAATCCAGGACACAGTGGTTCCTAGAAGCTTCTGGGTGATTTCAGTGAAGATACCTGAGAACATATATTTGGTACCCACAGAACTAGGTGACCTTTAAGAATTTCACTTAAATTCTCTGCCTCCAGGAAGTATGTTTTCCCATCCTCATCCCAGTCTCCTGGCACTTTGGCCATCTGATACAAATAGTCGACTCATTGGGAAAGACTCTGATGCTGGGAAAGATTGAGGGCAAGAGGAGAAGCAGGTGACAGAAGATGAGATGGTTGGATGGCATCACCAACTCAAAGGACATGAGTTTGAACAAACTCCAGGAGATACTTAAGGACAGGGAAGCCTGGTATGCTGCAGTTCATGGGGTCGCAAGGAGTTGGACACGGCTTAGCGACTGAATAACAACCACAAGCCCAGTCTCCTGCACTCAAGGTTCTTGGTGGCAGTAGAAGGACAATGAGGAGGAGCCAGGGCTCTTCCCCCAGCAATCCTTCATATGAAACAGATGCTCCAACCTTCTCGATCCACGCTCCATTATTCATAAAGTCATATCAATTACCGAAATATTATCTTGACCACGAGCGGGAAATGGAATAAATAAGATCCACCTCCATGAGGACTGTCTCCTTTTGTTCTCCGTGCTGGAAGATTCCTTTTCCATTAGCAGCAGCTCAGATATCCCCGACTTTGCAGACCGGCCCCCTTCTAGGGCCCAGGAAAGAAACAAAGTCGGACTGAAGTGGAGGGCTATCAACACTCAGTGCAAGGGAGACAGGCTCCTGGTGCTCTTTTCTGTCTGCTTCCCCGGGCCCTTGGGTCGAGAGAGAAAGGGGTCAGTCTAGTGGGAAGAGAGCTGTCATTGTCCATAAATTTTTGAGACTTTATAGCTAAGAGGATTGGGAGAAACCTCGGCGCCCGTGGCATATTCAAGGAGTTTAATTCTTTCTCTGTGTCATTAAAAAGATGAGGATAATTCGGGTGATGATGACGACGCTGATGATGGCAATATTAGCTAACATTCGATTTATGGAGCTATGACTGTGTGCCAGCTCTTTGCAGACATGTCTTTTAAACCCTTAGTTTAAAAATTATTATAAATGAACACACAATTCAGACCTAGTAATTTCGATCATAATTACATCTCCAGTGGAAACATGTGTGTGTGTGGACGTGTGTGTGTGTGTGTGTGTGTGTGTGCATTTGCCCAGTCACTCAGTCGTATCTGACTCTTTGCAACCCCATGGACTATAGCCCACCAGGCTCCTCTGTCCACGGGATTTTCCAGCAAGAATACTGGAGTGGGTTGCCATTTCCTTCTCGAGGGGATCTTCCTCATGCAGGGATCGAACCTGCGTCTCCTGGTCTCTTGCACTGGCAGGAGAATTCTTTCCTACTGAGCCACCTGGGAATCCCATGGACATGTGTATATACATTCACCAAAACTTATGCTTTAGCATTTTCACATCTACATTCAGCATTATTTTGGAGAGCAAAAAAAAAAAAGTCCACCCACAGTACAATGTATAAATGAACCGTGATACAGTCACATGATGGAATACAGCAGAGCAGTGAGAATAAATGAACTCCAGGAATAGATATTATGTGATTCCACTTATATAAAGTTTCTAAGCAAGCAAAACCAATGCACAGTGTGATAGAAGGCAGACAACTGTTTACCTTTGGGAGCAGTAGGTGCTGATTAGAAGGAGCATAAGAGAGTTCCTGGGGTGCTGGTTACTTGGGTCTAACTAGCATTCATGTAGCTGTACATCTCTAATTTGTCTGCTTGATTTATATTGGGTTGGCCAAAAGGTTCATTTGGGGCTTTCCATAACATCTTGCAAAAAAAATCCAAACAAACTTCTTTGGCCTAACCAATATCTCAATAGTGGTGGTGGTTGTCAGGAAGTCGTGTCCGTGTCTTATGACCCCACTGACTGCAGCCCATCAGGTGCCTTTGCCCATGGGGTTTCCCAGACAAGAATATTGGAGTGGGTCATTATTTTCTTCTCCAGAGGATCTTCCTGAACCAGGGATCAAACCCAAGGACCCACATCTCCTGCATTGCAGGCCAATTCCTTACCAATAAGCCACCAAGGAAGCCCGTATCTCAATAAATCACTTATGCTAAAAACACGAAGAGGGTCACAAACTAAAATGACCACAAAGGTCAGGCGAGCAATGTAAATGAGTGGGAGGAGTCAGGTATAAGCCCACAGGGAGTGAAGGGGACTCTGGCAAAAGGGACAAAGTAACGCTCTTTTTAGAAAAGGCTGCGGTCTCTAGGCTCTAGCTAATAGTTGCCACATAAGAATGCAAGCCACTGTTGCCTTTCATATTTCATGAGAAACTGTGAGCATGGAATGATAATATGCACTTTCCCAAGTTTTAGCTATTAGCCACCAGTGCAAAAACATCACACGCTCTGCAGAGGTCAAAACACACACCTCTGTGGATGGCATGGGGCCATGAGGCTGCTGGTTTACACCTCTGCAAGGTCCTATTTTGCAAATGAGAAGTTGAATGACTCAAGCATTCACAGTTTGTAGGTGCTAGTGCTGAGGTTGGAATTAGTCCAGATTCTTCTACTAGAACAGGTAACCACTACTGTTATAAGAGGCACCTCTGCGCCTATTCTCAGAGCCTCCTTGGATCCAGTCGGGAAAGAACACACCATAGAATTTTGTCCTTCCTAAGGATACTGTGGACTCCTTTGTCCCCTGGGTCACCAAACCCATGCAAGCCAAAGCATCTGGTATAGGAAAGAAGAAACGCTCTTTCGAATGATGAGTCATGGGAGTTGGCCCCAAATTGCCTTCAAATCTAGAGGGAAAGTCTTTGCGGTCAGCTGGTCCATTCCTCGCCATCATGTCCCTGCTCTCTAGTTTGTATCCCTGCTACCTATGATCATTTTGTATAGCAAAAAGAAAAAAAAATGAACTCAAATATCAACCAACAGCAGGACGTATAAATGAACTGTGTGGTATAGTCACACAGTGAAAACATACCTCATCCCCTACTCCATCGCTCTGGAACCTAGCTCTTCCACAAATCTGGTGGCCTGGCCTCTGCCTACTGCTTCTACCTCTGACACCACCCTTCTTTTGCAAACTGTTTCCAATTTTGGATGCAGCAGCCCTTTCCAACAGCTGCAACTCCATCTTTCTCTCCTTTCCTTTTCTCTCCCTAAAATACGACCCCAAGTCCACAGCTCTGTGCTTTATCTATCCTTTCTCATTCAGCACTGCTTCATTCTCCAGGCTCCATTCACCACCCTGATCTCTTATTATGATTTAAGATATGAATATCTTAGAGGCTTCCCACACGGCACAGTGGTGAAGAATCCTCCTGCCGACATAGAAAATGTGGGTTTGATCCCTGGGTCAGGAAGATCCCCTGAGAAGGAAATGGCAACCAACTCCACTATTCTTGCCTGGAAAACTCCATGGACAGAGAAGTTTGGCAGACTACAGTCCATGTGGTCCTAAAGAGTCGGACACAACTGAGCACCCGCACAAGTGTGTTTGTATCTTGGGGAAAGGAGATATTTTATGTGAAAGAAATTGGTAGCTCTTTCTCCATACAGCTGTTTACTATTTTTTTCCCTGTATTAAAAGGAAAGGTAAAGAAGAATTAAACTATGCTTTTATATTTTAAACAGTGAATAATATGTTGAAGATATTAATATATTGCTAACAGGTTTTACTCCTGAAAGCAGTTTAATAAGCACATTGAATAAGCAGAGTTTTAGTGTAAAAGATACACATTCTAATTTTGTCCACTAAGGTCCAATAACAGAACTTGCAAATGTAAGAGCAAAAAAAGAGCAAAATGTATGTCCAGCCATTCCAGGGTTTATACACATCCACTCATCCACCCCCCATGTCCCCACGCAGACACACAAAACATCAGTGAATCGTCACACTAGAAATAAGCTAGGTTGGTTAACAGGTCTGGTTGTATCATTCACAGACACCATTCAGGGTGTTTCTGAATCGCTCACCTGATACCACACTGTAGGTTAATAGTAGTTACTTGGACTTGGCTTGAGAATTTTTAATTCAGAGTTCATGCCATCGCACATACTGCCACCCTTACACTCCCAAGAAAGGGGGGAACAATTCTTTTTCTTTTTTTGAAAATGTTCTTCTTGTTCTTTTCTGATCCATAGTTTGCCGGGGCATCTTTCTGTCCCCAGGTATTAGCTTCAGAAGGTTTGAAATAAACAAGCAGGGCCCTCAGGCCATTACATCGCAGCTTCTGCAATGCACCTTTCACTCCACTTGTCCAGAACTACCGACTCTTCCCGGAACCCATCTCTATACCTTTGCACATGCTGTTCCTTCTGCCCGGGGCCTCTCAGCTCTTGCTGCCTATAACTCCTGCTCACCAGTAAGCATTTACTGACAGAAAACTCAGTCTGTGGCTTGCTTTTAAATTGGGATTGACACACACACGCTATTATACTATGTATAAAATGAAAGTGAAGTGGCTCAGTCGTGTCCGACTCTTTGCGACCCCATGGCCTATGTAGCCTACCAGGCTTCTCTGTCCATGGGATTTTCCAGGCAAGACTACTGGAGTGGGTTGCCATTTCCTTCTCCAGGGGATCTTCCCGACCCAGGGATCAAACCCAGGTCTCCTGCATTGCAGGCAGACGCTTTACCCTCTGAGCCACCAGGGAAGCCCATACTATGTATAAGGTAGCTACTAATAAGAACCTACTGTATAGCACAGGGAACTCAGCTGAATGCACTGTGATGACCTAAATAGGAAGATCGTCCAAAAGGGAGGGATATATGTGTATTTATATGAATGGCTGAGTCATTTTGCTCTACTAACAAAATGTAGAAACTAACACAACATTGTAAAGCTATGCTTCAATAAAAATTAACTTAAAAAATAAATACAATGATCAAAATATAAGAAAAGAACATATTTAGTTGTATTATTCTATATAATGAAGAAATACAATTGCCCTTAAGTACTTTATATATGCAAAATCCTGAACCTTGGGCTTTTCCCTTCCATTTTTAAAAGTATCTATTTTTTTGGCAGAGCCAGGTCTTAGTTGCAGCACTTGGCCTCTCTAGTTATCGCATGCAAGACTCAGGAGTTGGTGCCCAGGCTTAGTTGCTCCATGGCATTGGGAACTTAGTTCCCTGACCAGGGATCAAACCTGTGTCCCCTATATTGCAGGCAGATTCTTAACCATTGGAGCACCAGGCAAATCCCTCTCTTTCACTTTTAAAGTTAAATATTTTAAGTAAGTTCTTTTAAAATCAAAATGGAGAGGGATTTGAGAAAATTTAGCTGGGGACTCATTAGAACGTGGTTCTACTCTTAATTCTATGAAGGACTCACAAAATGAATATATTTCCATATTTAACAGAAAGAGGTTAGATATACCTAAATTCAATATGTCAAGGGGGCATTCGTTTTATTGGCATACTTTTTGAACCTTTGGAAATGATAATTAAATTCTCACTAATCTGATATTTCCTAGCAAAATTGCCTCCTCTACCAGAGGAGGTGAAGGCATGAAGTTCTAGGACTGGGTCATGGTTCATGGCTAACTCAGAGGAGAAGCCAGGACTGGAGATACCCAAGCCCTGGCCGTGGACATGTGAGCTGGTCACTGAACAATGTCAGTGTGAACACTGGTTTGGACACAGAGAGACACTGCCCTCCAACATTTCTCTACCAAGAAGAAAGTGTGACTTGCCAATGATGTCAAGCCAAATCTGCATGACTCAATATTCCCAGAATGATCTGGTAGGTCAGAAGTATTCTAATGACATCTCAAACTCCTTTATAAAAATTTTTAATTGGAGGATAATGGCTTTACAATGTTGTGTTGGTTTCTGCCGTACCACAAGGTGAACGAGTCATCAGTATACATGTGTGCCCCTCCTCCCGAGCCTCCCTCCCACCCCGACCCCATCCCTCGCCTCTAGGTTGGCATATATACACCACCATGTGTGAAACAGATAGCCAGTGGGAAGCTGCTGTGTACCAGTGAGCTCAGCCTGGTGCTCTGTGTCAAACTCCTTCTTTAACGTAACTAAGGCAGACTCTGATCATGTATCAATAGTAGTGCAGGCAACTGTTTCAAGCCCCTTGCATCCATCCTTTAATACGCAGAAAGACCCTATGAGGCAGGTTCTCCCATTAATCCAATAGAGACTTAGATGACACAGCAGCAAATCCAAGCTCTAATGTTCATCCAAGTCTACACATGGGAAGGCCTGGGGGACCATGGAGGAGAAACATCCACTGTTCTTTGAGGAATTCCATGTTCAGCTGTCTGACTCCTATCCTGCCATCATGGCATGAACCACAAACCCACAAGTTAATGGATGCCTGGGTGGACTGGGACAATCCAATGCAGCCATTTTGGCAAGGCTGCCAGGACATGGGGGTTTTGATATAAAGGAAGCATTTTGACACCATTTAAAATATGGTTGGATGGCACCACCAATTCAACAGACATGAGTTTGAGCAAACTCAGGGAGATGGTGAAGAACAGGGAAGCCTGGCATGCTGCAGTCCATGGAGCAACTGAACAACAAAATATTGATACAAACCTTCATACTTGCATGCTTATTATTTCCAAATGACATGCCGGATCCCTCCCCACATCTTGTTTACTCCATTTCTTACTGTAATGACATTCTGACCCCCAAGCTTTGACAAAGTCCCCATTTGGAGTGGCCTGGAAGAGCACAAACATCTCAAATGGTGTGAAGATAACACATGAGAGTCTTTTGTGTATAAGACTGATGGCACAGCAGTTAAGAATCTAGCAGTGCAGGGGACACAGGTTCAATCCCTGGTCAGAGAAGATGCCACATGCTGCAGGGCAACTAAGCCTGTGGGCCTCAGCTACCGAGCTCACGGTCCCTAGAGCCTGTGCTCCACGGTGAGAGAAGCCACCACAGTGAGAAGCCCAAGTGCCACAACCAGAGAACATGCAGCAACGAAGACCCAGTGAAGCCATACACAAATAAATAATATGAAAATACTTACAGAAAAACAACCAACCACAGCAAAATGACCTATTTGTTTGCTTACTAGTGTTCTCAACACCCAATACAATACCTAGAACTTAGGAGATGCTCAATAAATGTCTACTGAATGAATAAAAATTTTAAAATACTCCCAACAGTTGTATCAAAACCTACCTCAACTTCTTCAAGTATTTTAGATAGAAGAGGGGGAAAAAAGCACCATGAATATCTTACATAGCGCTTCACATACTTTGGTGTGGATCAGAATCGCTTGGAAAATTCATTAAAACACAAATTGTTGAGCTCTGCCCCCAGAGTTTCTGATTCAGTAGGTCTGGGGGAAAAGATTTCAAGAATTTGCATGTCTAACAAGTATTCAAGGTGATGCTAATGCTGCTGGTATGGGGACCACCATTGAGAACTATTATCCTATTGGAATGATGGTTTTCTGAAATTCTACTGTCAACTCTATAGTGACAGGATAATTAAAAGTCACAAACACCATCTTCCTTTGGGTCAGAGTTTAACCAGGCAATTGAGACATGCAACGGAAACATGGTGCTTGCCTAGCACAGTGGGCCATCACCAGGGTTTGTCAATGGAATACCTAAAGATACAAACGTATACTCTTGGTGATGCTAACACAACCAGTTTGCCAAAGAAAGAATCAGGAAGTTTCCCAGTATGCTGTTTGTCAACTGCAAATCATGTGAAGCCAATTAGAAGTTGAGTAGAAACAAATTCCCTCTGTTTTTTTTTTTTTTTTCAATTTTTGTAAGTTTTTATTAAATACAATTGGACTATACAGACCATGGAATTCTCCAGGCCAGAATACTGGAATGGGTAGCCGTTCCTTTCTCCAGGGGATCTTTCCAAGCCAGGGATCGAACCCAGGTCTCCCACATTGCAGGTGGATTCTTTACGAGCTGAGCCGAGCCACAAGAGAAGCCCCAAATACAATTCTAAATATGATAATAATGGAATATGAATTTTGTAATACAGGTCTACTCCTGAGAAGAATGGAATTCTATTTTAGGGGGTGATAAAATTCTCCTCTTCCTTCCTTTCCTTTGCCTCCTTCCCCATCTTCTTCTTCCTCTTCCTCCTCTCCTCCTCCGTCTTCTTCCTCTTCTTGTAGACATTCCTTCTGGGTCTCTCTCTGCATACTCCAGGCTATGTTGGTTGCTTTCCAGGATTGCTATCTAATCATATGACGGATTTATGCCTCCTATGTGGGCGTGATATGTTGCTTCAGTCATGTCTGACTCTTTGGGACCCCATGGACTGTAGCCCGCCAGGCTCCTCTGTCCATGGGATTCTCCAGGCAAGAGTACTGGAGTGGGCTGCCATGCCCTCCTCCAGGGGATCTTCCCGTCCCAGGGATTGAACCCGCCTCTCATCTACATTACCTCTCCTACTGCCCTGACGATTTCCTTTATACCTTTTGTGTTTTGGAGCCACAGTCTTCCTCTTTCTTAGTTGACTTATTTGTTTTGGTGGGGAACATGTTCCAGGGGCTTCCTGCAAGGGGCACGTTGAGTAAAAATATCTGTGTATCTGAAAATGTCTTTATTCTACTACTAAATCTGTTATCTCTCATCTGTGGTCATTTCTCTTATTCTTTTTGTCCTTGGGGTTTTTGTCTGTAAATGCCTTTGCTATTATTTTAGTGGAGTTTTGGGAGGAAGTGGAAATAAACATAGATAACAGAGTTAAAGTTTCACTTGCTATTCAACCTCTTTTCCCTTATTAAAATACTTCCTTCCCACCAGTTTTAGCTAGACAGCCAGAATAACAGCTACATTTCCTAGTTTCCGGTGGAACTTGAATTCCCTTTGTGAACTGATGCATTAAGTAACAAGAAAGCTGCATGGGAATCAAACAGATGCCTAGCCACAAGTTGACTTCCTCTTTAATGCCATTAGGAACTCATACAGTCTTCTCAAAAAGATCTGTTTCATGCAAATGACATTTCCAATCAGATGCAAGGACTCAGCAGTGCCTGGTTTCAAGAAGCTAGAAAATATTAAGACACTGACACTGTATCTTACCAGGAATCCGACGGGGCAGTGTGGCAGAGCTCCTTGAAAGTTTACTAAAAAACAAAGAATCGCTCCAGAGAGAAATGGCAGTATTTCAAGTGCTTCAAATTTGTGGAATTATTGGAACAAACTGTACTCGATAAGGATGTTTCTGGGTTCAACTGCAGAATTCCCCGAAGTCCCTAAAACCAATTCTGTAGCAATTACCACACCTAAGTCAGACAGTTCACTTTCGTCAGACGTTCCTTATTAAATGACCCAGACAAAATCAACTTCTTTCCGGGGAATGAAAAAGATTGCATTTCCACTTAACAGTTCAGGAGAGGTGAGAACCATCATGAAAGCAGAGTCCTTGGACCCAATCCCCGTCCTGCCTCCAGATAATCACGTGGCTTCATATCCCAGAATTGTTTCTGACCCTCAGTTTCCTTGTCTGTAGAATGAAGAGACTGGTCTTAATGGAGCATTTAGGTCTTTTTCAGACTAAAAAAAAAAAAAATTTTTTTCTATGTTCTATAAGGAAGTTAAGTGAAAGAGAATTAAAGAACAGGAAAGGGAGAAGTTTGCTTTCAGCCAAGTCCTATTCCTGGAATCATTTCGGGTCCAAGATTTGAAAGCACAAATAAAAGTGAGGGTTATATTGCAATTGACTGGTTATAAAACCAAGGCCAGCTAGGACTTGATCTCAGGTCTTGCCACTTTTTAACATGGCAAAAAATACCTGCTTCTCCCAGGTGCTTCAGGAACCAGTGCTTCTGGGATTCTGCCAGGCACAATCTCTCCTGCAACACAGGAGCTGGCTCTTTACAGAAGCGCGGTCTCTGATTCCTCTACTTACCAGCCCCAGAGACTTGCCTATTTTTCCCCCAAAAGCAAAAGGCATCGGTCTATCTATGTTTAGGAATGCACACAACAAATCAAGAAATAAACTCATGTGAAGGACAAAAATCCTGGCCTTAAAGTGCAGGCAAACTTCCATTTCTATAAGCCTATGAAGACAATATAAATAAATCAGGAGTCAACCTGCTGGCAGCAATCACTAAATCTCTCTCGCTTTCTAAATAACATTCCTTGTGCCGAAAAGTATAGGCGGTCACTGTTTCATCTTTCTCCTTTCTGGGACAGGGCCTTTTTCAGTGTCTTCTGGAAACTGTCCCTAAATTGGGAGAGAATCATCTACTTTGTTCGACCTTTCTGATGATTCTATCAGTGGTGCGTTTGCTGAGTCTCCCTCTGCTTCTGAGAAACTGATAACAGTAAGTGTGGTAAACCAAGATTGGAACGATTTAAGTGCAAATTCTGTGAATAAATGCATCATTGTTATTTCAAAAAGCCTATCCTACGTAATATGTCATCAGGATGCTTCCTCTACCGAGGGACCTTTCTTCAGTTTCCCCCTTGGCGACCTCTAAAGCCCCCTTTCTGTGCTACTGCTGCTGTGGCCTGGAGGCACCTGACCTTCCCTGTCTCCCCCCGCAGAAATCCTCCTTGGCTTTCTAGGAAGCTCAAACCCTCCTTCCTCCAAGGAACTTTCCCCCAAGCCTCAACTTCCCCTAATTTAAACAAGCTGGCACTCTCTGAGCGCACCTGGCCCTTTCCTTGCAGGATTTCTGCGATAGCATCCCCAGTGCACGCCTCATGCCTGCATCACAGGAACCGGTTTCAGCCTCTCTCCCCCCAGCTGGAGCGTAACCCGCCTCACGCGGGGACCCCCTCCACTCTGTTCTCTCTCGATCCCACGGCAGCCACACTGCAGCATTGTCGTTGCTCCGTAATTATGAGCTCTGTGCAGAAACCATCTTCCCTCCTAATTTTTCTCCCGCGCTGTGTTTACCCCGGAGTTGGCATTGTCATAGAGAACACAAGCAGTGCATTTTGACTGACTGATTGCCAGCTCAAACACGGGCCCCGACGTGAATAGGACCCTGACCACACGTATGGAGCCACTAAAAACAGTTGCATTATTTTTAATGAGATGAAATAAAGATCAATGACATATTGTTAAACAACAAATTTAGATTATAAGACTGCAGGCAGAATATTATCTCATTTTTGCATAATGCACATGTATGTATTGGCATAGGCATGTCTGCTTGTGTGATTTGTTATAAATGTAAAAAAAAAAAAGGAAAAAAAAAAAAAGACGGGAGGGCAGTGCACCAATATTTACAATGAACAGATACTACTTTGGAACCAGAGCAAATATTAGCCTTTATTTTTTTTCTTAAGAAGCAAAGAGAGGTGAATCAGAGCTGTGAATCATCTATCACCATCAACAAAGGACCAGTTCTGAACACATAGCTCCCACCAGTTCCTGGTCAGGACATGTAGGGAGAAGCCACAGTTTTGCTCAAGGACCAAGAATCTAAATTTTCATCTCTAAGTATTCCTAAGCATTCCATCACTCCTTCCTGTGAAACTTCTCCCGGCCTGATACAGGAATGAGGAAGGGAGCAGGGAACAACCTTTAAAAGAATGACCTAGCCCAAGGACATGACATAAACTGGAACCAAATAGATCCCAGATGGCGGATGAATCGCCTTCCACTAGACCTTGAGCCTTAGAACACGCTCAGCATAACATAGCAGCAGCTAAATGCCACACCCACCAGGGTCATGTTCCAAGGCTGATCATCAAAGACCAAAAAGTGGAGTTTCCTTGGTGACTCAGGGGTAAAGAATCCGCCTGCCAGTGCAGGTGCCATGGATTCCGTCCCTGGGCCAGGAAGATCCCACATGCTGTGGAATAACAAAGCCTGCATGCCACAACTACTGATCCTGTGCTCCAGAGCGTGGGTACTGCAAATGCTGAGCCCACATGCCACAGCTACTGAAGCCCACATGCCCTAGAGCCCGTGCTCTGCAACAAGAGAAGCCACCACAATGAGAAGCCTGCGCACAGCAACTAAAGAAAGGCCTGCACAGCAGTGAAGACGCAGCACAGCCAAAGCCAAGAATAATTTTAAAAAAAATTTTAAGACCAAAAAGTCGGTTTTTGTAAACCGACTTGTAAATCCCCACCCCTTCCCCGAAATAGTTGGAATACTCCACCTAGTCATTAGCCCATGAGATTATCCAGCCCATAAGAACTAACCACACCACATTTCGAGGTCACTCTCACCTTCTGAGATGGCCCCCAATCTGTCTATGGACTGTGTTTCTCTCTAAATAAATCTGCTTCTTAAATTCACCTTGTCCCTCACTGAATTCTTTCTGTGATGAGACATCAAGAGCCCAAGCTTCATTAAGTCCTGAGACCAGGTGTGCAATCTCAGTTAAAAGACAGTGGTTTCAAGTCCCTATCTAAGTTACACGGTTTGAGGACCGCAAGAGTTGTAGCTGGTTTGGGTCATTTTGCTGAGACCAAGAGAAAAGAATAAGCTTAACTCTAGTGTCAGAACTAGGCCAACCTCTCTGGCCAACTGTGCCCAGCAGGGCACCCCTGCTCCCAGGGGCCTTTCACTCAGCGCCTCTCACTCTTTACATTCCAACAATGTGAAATGACGGATACTTTTAATACAAGAGACCTGTCATTTATTTATTAGCTGGGGACAGGCGCTGCAGTGGAGAAGGATGCATTATAAATCAACTTCTTTCTGAGTCATTAAAAATTAATCCAGTTCATAATGTAGAACGTCAGTAATTTCTTTGTTAGAGCAGCGTGTGATTTTTTTTTTTTTACCTTTTCTTCCAGGTTTTATTTTTTACTCCCTCCCTTCCCTGAGGATACTTTTTTTTCTCCCAATGGGCTGGGTATAAATTACCCCCCGGGAACTCTGTCAGGAAATATAGCCTTTCAGACAGAGGTTACAATGGAGCAGTGGCATCAACGGTCTGCAAAAAAAAAGACTGCTGACCAATTTCCCCTCAGATATATGGTCTTACAGCACCTTCCCATTGTGCCCTACAGAAGCTCAATTACGATGTTCTTCATTTATTTCAGACCTACCCTGCATCGAAAATGGAAGACATTTTAGGTCCTTGATAGGCTAGACAGAAATAAATACGAAAGGCAGGTGATTCTTCCTTGCAGAGGAAACTTCATTAGCTTTTCTCTCTTTTTTTAAACATCCATACATATTGATCCACTTTATTATTGTCAATGACTACATAATATTCCATCATACAGATGCACAAACATTTTCAAAAGTTGCTCCCCTTGAGGGGTCTTTAGGGGGTCCCGGACACTGGTTGCTACCAACACTGTTTTCATGTAGCTTCTCTAACATGCCCAAATTCACTTGGCATTCACCAAAAAAATGCAGAGGTATTGGAAGGCCAGGCCCAGAGCAGAAGCCCTTCATACACCTCCCGCTTGAGGCCTGGGATTCAAGGATGTCAAGCAGCCAGAGGAGGCTGAATATGCCAAGAGGCTACTAAGTGGAGCCTCTGAGAAAGCTTCTCTTTGATTCTTCCCCTGAGTGGCAACTCCAGGAAATGTAAAAACTTGGAACCATAAAGAGGGAAACATCTGTGCTCCCTGACTTCAGAGGAAGTAAATGGGAGAATTCAGAATCTATGTGCATCTCCTTCCCACCTTGGGGACATTGAGAGGTTTGCAGAGGTTGGGTCAACCAGATGACCTTCTCAGATGACCTGCCAAGGGCTGTGTATGAAAGATAGGTGATGTTTCCACACCTGCCTGCACTGTTGTCTGAAACCTCTCAGGCTCTGGGCAGAAGGGTCTCCCTGAGACGAACAGTATGACGCCAGCCCAGGCAACTGGTGTGATGTCTTTGTCAAAGCAGCCACGATGGAGTTAACACTCCTAAGTAACAAATCCCCACAAATCCCCAAGCACATATTTAAAATCTATTTTCAGAATCACACTGAGCATAATTCAACCAATCAATGAGCCATTAGGAGGTTAGTCCCAACACTTCACCACTACCAGTGGCATTAGGGCTACCTGACTCAGCAGAACTGAGTTCAAAGAGTTGCTGCGTCACCAGCAATTCTAGATCTGGGGACGGAAGCGAATTCAGTGCCTGGTGAGAGGCCCGGCTGGCTACCATCTGGGTGACAAATTAAGCTACATAGACACCAAGGACAGGAGAAAAGGAGGCGCGGCTGAGAAAGAGGCCAACTTGATTCCGAGGACTTCCATTCTCTTCCTCCCAGTGCAGCTCTTTGCGCCCCTACTGCCCATTGATTTTGGATCCCACTCTGGGAGGCCTGGGAGGCCCCAGGTGGCAGAGGCCCCAGGTAAAGAACCCGCCTGCCAATGCAGGAGACATAAGAGACGCGGGTTCAATCCCTGGATGGGGAAGGTGCCCTGGAGGAGGGCATGGCAACCCACTCCAGTATTTTTGCCTGGAGAACCCCATGGACAGGCAGTCTGGTGGGCTACAGTCCATGGGGTTGCACAGAGTTGACATGACTGAAGTGACCTAGCCGGGCATGGCACTGGGAGGCCTGCCTTCCAGGTGTCTGAAGCTCTAGATGCCCTGATGGGGTGGGAGTGAGGAGGGGGCTGCCTCCCTAGAAGCCATGAAAGTCCTAGAAAGGGACTCCCTCCTGCTGACTCAATGGGGGGCACTGTGGCTCACTCAAGCCAGCATCTGTCTGAGAGTCTCTAAGTTCCTCCTCAGTCTCCCAGAAGGTGGGGTGCAGGTAAAGTGGAGGCCACCTAATAGTGACAGGAAGCTGTCTGGGCCAGTGTAAGGGCCACGCTCCTAAACCCCTGAGTCGGAATCCTGGCTCTCTTACTGACCAGCGAGCGACCTTGGCCAAGTTCCTTAACTTCCCTGGGCCTGAGTTTCCTAATCTGTGACACGGGGATCACGACACTCGCATGACCAGTGGGTCGAACGTAGACAGAGGACTGAGGCGGGGAAGAGAGGGTGGTGGGCTCTGTCATATCACAGTTTTGTCACCTCCCAGTTCTGAGACTATAGGAAATGACTTAACCCCCTCCCCCGTGCCTCAGTTTCCCCATCTATGAAAGGGGGGAAATAGCACCTGCCTCCTATGATTTTTGGGTGTTTTTGTTTTTCCTTTTTTGGCTGCACCACATGGCTTACAGGATCTTAGGTCCTCAATCAGGGACTGAACTCTGGCCCTCAGCATTGAAAGCATGGAGTCTTAACCACTGGACCATCTATGGGATATGGTCAGTGGTTAAGGGAATCCTTAACCAGGGAAGTCCCCTCCTATGGCTTTCACAAGGATTAAACAATTTATTGGGCTTCCTAGATAGCACTACCTGGGAAGTGGTAAAGAATCTGCCGGCCAATGAAGGAGACATAAGAGACACAGGTTTGATCCCTGGGTTGGGAAGATCCCCTGGAGGAGGGCATGGCAACCCACTCCAGTATTCTTGCCTGGGAAATGCCATGGACAGAGGAGCCTGGTGGGCTACAGTGTATGGTGTTTCAAAGAGTCAGACACGACTGAAGAGACTTAGCAGACATACAAAACAATTTATCATATTTAAACCATTTCCAGCACCAACAGTAAGCACTATGCAGTGTAAGATTTTAGTATTATTTTCATGCGCTTGCAGCTCAGGGCCTGGCCCTGAGCAGGTCTTGAGAGGCACCGAGTAAACATTACTTCTCCTCTCCTCACTACTCTCCCCACTTCTTTCTCTTTGCCAACCCTTGCTCCCACCTACTCCCCAGAAACGATGCTTCCAAAGTATCACACAGCAGCTCCCAGGAACTCACACAGCTAGCTCAGCCAAGATCATCGGAGCCAGCTAAAACCATATGAAGAAATCTGTCTCTGCTCGGGCATATAACTATAGCCTTGAAAATTAGCAGGACAATTTACCAGACCAGAACATCACTGACAACCACCACAAATTACCAGTTTGCTTTCCCTAAGGGGAGATACAGGAGGAGTAAAATTTGCATGAGATCAATGTTCTCATCTTCCCCCCACCCCACTTCTACTCCTTGAGGCCTCTGCTTACTCCTAGCAGAGCAGGAGTTGACCCTGGGGAAGGAACTGGGGTGGTGGGCAGTGTTGCTTCTCATAGCCATTTCCCCTTTCTTTCTTGCTGACAGACTGACTCCAGGGAGGCAATCACTCCCCTCCAGGCAGCCTCAGGGGAAGTGAGTTGCATCTCCAAGCTCAGGGGTGTATTTAGAGGAGCCTATGAGTTTGTTTTAGTCCCATTTTCTTTATGGTTTAGGAATAAACAGATGACACAATTCCGGTCAATGAGACAGGAGGGAAAATCTACTTGGGGAACTTGGAAAAGGTTTTCTCAGTTTCAATCAACCCACAAGAAGATACAATTCTGTGCTGTCCCCAATCCATGTGTTTCATTGTGATGCCTGGAGCTGCTGCAACCTTTATGTTATCAAGAGGAAAGCCACTGGTGGTAAAGCCAAATGCAGAAGGGCAGAGGCAAGAAAATCTCAGGAAAGCAGGATTAGAGTCCTAATGTTTTTCACCAGGAGCCTTTCCTACCTATTTGCTTGAGTTATGTGGTTGCAAATTGCCTTCTTGTTTAAGCCCAAGTGGGTCAGGATTGCCTATTACTTATAGCCAAAAGATGTGAACTGACAATGATCAGTGTCCAAAACATGAGATATATGCATAAATATAAACAAGACCTATAAACATGTACATTTATGTCTGAAAGTCCTATGTAGAGGTCTGCTGAGAAAGAATGAAGGGGCTGTGTACTTATAAGAACAAGGAAAAAGGAGGTCACTTAAGCAACCAGGCATTAGAACTCTAACTGTATAACAAGTACCACATGGGCACAGATATATAAATAACATAAGTGATGCACTTGGGCAGGTATATAGGGGTTCAGGGGTACTGTAGTTTCAACAAAATAATGTTTGCTGACAAGGGAGGCGGGGCAAGCAGAGAAGACAAAACAAACACAAAAATCTTACCATGAATCTCTCTGCCATCCCCTGGTTGAGCCCAGAGCTTTTCAGTCTCATTAACCCAAAAGGAAATTGGTCTAAGCCCTCTGCTCATCTACATCGATCATTTCCTGACAACCAACATATTACAGTCCTGACTCTAAGAGCATCTCTGTGGCTTCGGATCTGGGTGATAAACTGCTTTTTCTTAGAGTTGGTGGGGGGGAAGATTTCATTGGAGGGAAAGATCCTTATCTTTTCAGAAATAACTTTAAGCCTTGGCAACCTCTATTTTTGACACCATCAAGCTGGTTTCCCTGAACAGCATATTTGAGGCAGGAATTGTAACGATCTGTTGTAAAAATATTGTTGTCAAGGCAAAGATGGCCATGTATATGCCACTTAGGCGAAGTGACAGAGCCTTTTCAAATGCTCATGCCACGTCATCCCAAAAAATACCACTTTGGGTGGTTTTCATTTTCATTATCAAGTTTTCTTATCTCATTTTCTTATCTCAGGTTTAGAGAAGGTGCATGCCCTGCCCACAGTCTCCTGGTTGCTGAGCTAGTAGGCTGGGACCAGAGTCCAGGGCCACTTTCTCTTCTGATGAAAAGGTGGCCCCTTCGTGAAATTCAGAGATGCTTTGACCTTTCATACAATGGTTTGGAAACAGCGGCTCGGGGGTGGGGTGGGAGGATGGCATTTGCATCTTGGATTGTACATTTCTCCTTGGAGACGACTCCCTGAAGTTCCAGATCTGCCTGGAAACAAGGAATGCAGTGAAAATTTGGCCATGACCAGCATCTCCAGATCTAGGGGCTTAAAAAGTGCTAAAGGCACCTGCAAGAGCTTCTAGGCAGAGAACAAGTGACAAAGCCCTCAGATCTGCTTGCATGAAGGGTATTCAGTGCTCTGCCAGAAATCCTGATGAGTGCCACCACCCCAACTCTGGGCATTCCCATGGGACTCGGCCACTTCCTGTCCCTCCCAGAGGCTCAGGAAGAAACAGGATGGAGCATGTGCCAAACAGGTTCAGGCTCATCTGGGCACAGTGAGTTCCCACGTCACGTGAGTTCCCACGTCTGCTGGGGAGGCAAAAACAGAACCCTAGACGCCCAGAACAGCCTGGAATGCAATCCAATGAACATCTGTGTCCACAGAGAGATGTTAACAAGTGTATCCCCAAAATCAAGTTCGGTGACCCAAAAACATGGGAAATGTTCTGGCAAAACTGCAATGACCTACACCAATAGAAGCTCTCAGAATCCCACAGCAAAACAAAAAAGGCATGTGCTCCAGACTTTCCCACATTTATTTGACATGGATTTTTCTTTTTCCTTAAAAGTGCCTAGAGCACCATTTGGGAAGTCCTGCATTAAAGGTAGCTGGGGGAATTTCCCTGGTGGTCCAGTGGCTAAGACTGCACACTCCCAAAACAGGGGACCTGGGTTCGATCCCTGATCAGGGAACTAGATCCCACATGCTGCAACTAAGAGTTCACAGGCCATAAGTAAAGACCCCTCGTGCAGCAATTAAGGCCCAGGGAAGCCAAATAAATAAATATCTTAAAAATAAAGCAGCCGGGGAGAATACAGAAGGGCACTTGGATGCCAGGCTTCTTGGCTAAGAGTGGGTAGAACTTGGGTTTTTAATTATTGACCATTAAGAATGTAGCAGGCTTCCCTGTGGCTCAGATGGTAAAGAATCTGCCTGCAGTGCAGGAGACCCAGGTTGGATCCCTGAATCAGGAAGA
The DNA here is from genome assembly GCF_055505025.1 of Bos grunniens. Taxonomy (NCBI): domain Eukaryota; kingdom Metazoa; phylum Chordata; class Mammalia; order Artiodactyla; family Bovidae; genus Bos; species Bos grunniens. Next base: position 51,438,960 of record NC_141185.1, on the reverse strand, counting down.
TCTGCAGGAGAAGGAAATGGCAACCCACTCCAGTGTTCTTGCCTGGAGAATTCCATGGACAGAGGAGCCTGGCAGGTTACAGTTCATGGGGTCGCAAAGAGTCAGACATGACTGAACAAATAACACACAAGCATATAGCACAACGGGAAGAACTTCCCAGCTCTTTGGCCCATCTCCCATCAGGGGTATGACTCATGTGCTCATTCAGAGGAAATGGAGATGATGGCCATCTTCTCCTGGAAAGGGCTTCTGGAAAGAGAACACTAATAGAGAACACCGCTAGCAACAGAACCTCCGCTGTCTCCCAGGATGGTGGTGGGAGGGGAGGTGTCTTTTTTTTCTTTTTCCTTGTTTAGCCTCTGCCCATAAAATAGGAATTTCCATCTCCTTGAAAACACAGGAAGTAACCGCCAGCTCTTCCCTCAACATGTGTACCTGGCCCCCCACCCTGTAAGAAGTGAGAGATGTACCCAATGGGTGAGGTGGGCAGAGTCCGTCATCTGCCATCATATTCTCTTCCAGGTGGGGCCAGTGCAGACAAGGGAGACTCTCTCTGCCTGCATGGTTTTCCAAGGAGCTCCTAAGCTTTCTGACTTGCAAAAGATGAGACAGACCATGACCCTCCATGCAACCAGGCAGACAACAGCTGCTCTGCAGACCCAACTCCTGTCTGTACATTCCAAGTCCAAGATTTGGAAGAGGGACTTCCCTGGGTGGTCCACTTGTTGAGAATCCACCTTGCAATGCAGGGGAGGAAGGTTCAATCCCCAGTCAGGGAACCAAGATCCCACATGCCCCGGGGCAACTAAGCCCATACACCCCAACTGAGCCCACTCACCATAGCGAAAGATCCCATGTGACATAAGGAGACCTGATACAGCCAAATGAATAGATTGTTTAAAAAAGATTTCGGAGAGGCATTAAGAAGACCGTCTTGGCTTTATGCCTAAGCAACTTCCATAAGTCTAGCAATAAAGTTCAACTTTTGATTCCTATCTGACCCCTGTGTGGATTTTTCAGCTGGTTCTAAATGATTAAAACACTCCCATCTAACTTAGATGTTCAAATCCAGTTGAAAGGAGAAAAAAAAAGCATAAACGCTCTGGGAAAGCTGGAGCTGGAGAACATCTCTGGAGGGAAGTTAATCTCCCACTGAGGCCAAGACATGCCAAGAAGACAAGTCGTCCTTCAACGCTCAGGGCTGTGGACAGGAAGTGAAGGACCCACTCCACATCTCATTCAATTTCAGTTGTTGGGTGCACCTTCCCCTGGGTGCAAGTTCCCCCACAAAATAACATGATGCAGGCTGGCTGGCGGGTCTTATCATTCTTCACCTCCTCCTCCACCAGGCAGCACATGCTTATCCCTGAAGTACTTTTTTTAAGCCAATTACCGTGTATTTACAGTGAGCATAATTAAACCTAATTACTTAATTAGCATAACTGCATGAAGCTACTAAACTTTGCGTATGTGATTATGGCGGTGGAGCACAAAAGAGATGAAGTCATGAGATTCAACAGGAAGGCAGGTTGTCTTAGCTTAGGGAGATGGACCATGGTCTGTCTAGTTGGTTACAGCTCCGAAGTACATGCTCAAGAATGTCTTAGCATTTTCAGGTACTCTGGGGGAAATGAAATCATGTGATTTTTTTTTTTTCTTCTTGGGATAAAAAGGGGGAAATGGCAAAGTGACAAGCTTAGATTTCACCTAGATATAAGTGATTTGGGAATCAGTATCCAACAGAGGTTAATCTAACTGAAACTCTCAGGACAAGTTCAAGCATATGGGTCCAGGACTTAACTGCCTTAGTTCCCAAGATAATCCATTTTGGAATCATCTAGCTCTTTCTAGAAAGAAAGGAAACAGATAATGTGTTTCAGCAGCCTTCCTAAGTGGCACAAGCAGTAAAGAAACTGCCTGCCAATGCAGGAGATGCGGGTTCAATCCCTGGATTGGGAAGATCCCCTGGAGGAGGGCATGGCAACCCACTGCAATATTCCTGCCTGGAGAATCCCATGGACAGAGGAGCCTGGCAGGCTATAGTCCATGGGGTTGCAGAGTCAGACTGAGCAACTTAGCACATGCAAGGTATCTGAGCACTCCTTTCCTCCTTGGGCTCGCCAAACTTGGCATCACAGCCTTCTCGGGACTCTGCTACTTATTCTAAATGGATTTGAAAATAGGATTGAAGAAAAATCCAAGGGAACAATCCTAATTTATGTTCAGTTAAAACGTTATATGAGAGACTGCCTGGCAAACAGGGCCTGGAGATACCTAACTGGTGACGAAGGCTAAGGCAAAATATCACTGTTACCTTTACAACCTATAGCTCCCTTAACGGGGATGGTTAAGATCCAAAAAGCAGGTGCATCAGAACGGCCCACCCCCACGTTGGTCCTATTCTCTGCAAGCCACATTGAGCTAAGCCTCCCTCCTAAACCAATGAGAGGGAGCAAGCAATAGTCCCTCATCCCCCGCTTTCCCCATAAGTCAGCCCCCTCTTTTCAGCTCCACTCCCAGAGGAGAAGCTCCTAGCCCAGCCCTGTAACCAGACACCGTTCCTTCCAGGCAAGTCCATCAGGGCTTCTGCTAGAGAAAAACCTAGAAAGCCATATTTTTCAGTAGGAGCAGCTGCGGCTGCCGTCTCTGCCCCGAGTTCTGGGGTGGGGTCCTTCCAGACAAAGGAGCCCATTCTCCATATTTCATCTATAAGTCCATGACGCTGAGGTAAGTGGCTGGCAATAAACACCCATCATTACCCTGCGCTAAGCAAGGTGTGTTAGCAGAGAAGGGACAGAAATCTGTATCACGCCGATGCACTATCAATACTGCATTACGTTCACAGGCTCCGTGCTCCCCACTGCAGCCGGGAAATCAGTTCCTTTTCCAGAAAAGACAAGGCTGATCAGTCCAGAAGAGGAGGAAGAGACAAGCCATATGTTCAGTCTTGATGAAGGAACCATGGGTCCCAGTTAAAGGGACATCGTTCACAGCTTTGATCATCTTTCTGAATGTCCTCACCTTATAGGCTGGTGGGGGGGGGGCTGCATCAAGCAATTGCCCTGAGGAAAGAGAGTGAGGACAGGACTTCTGAAGAGCTGCAGTGCAGCCGAAGAGAGGCAAGGAAGGGTGGGTCCTTCGCCCTGCGCCAGGGCCCACGTCACAGCTGTTGTTTAGTCACTAAGTCGTCTGGCTCTGTGCGACCTCATGGACTGTAGCACACCAGGCTCCTCTGTCCATGGGATTCTCCAGGCAAGAATACTGGAGTGAGTGGGTTGCTGTGCCCTCCTCCAGGGGATCTTCCCAGACCAGAGATAGAACCCAGGTCTCCAGAATTCCAGGCAATTCTTTACCACTGAGCCACCAGGGAAGCCCCCACGTTGGAGAACCCAACACTTAATAAAAGCTCAATGGATGTTTGTTGACTGGCTGAGGAATGAAGGAGAAAAGGGGATTGGAGGGACCCAACATAGATGGGGTATCAACAGCCCAGTGAGAGAGACAGGCTGTGAGGAGGACCCCGAGCAGAGCTGCCAGGTCAGCCAGGGAGGCTGAGTGACAAGCCCAGGGAAGCAGGAAGTAGAGGCGACTAGCCAGGAGGGGCTGAAGGCTGAATGCATGCCTATGGTTCAAAGGGCAGAGACTCAGGTGGAAAATCGAGTCCTGAAGGCCTGAAAGGGAGGCTGGAAGGCCAGGACCAGCTTGAAAATGACACGTGGGCAAAGAAAAGGAATTAGCAAAGCTGGGAGGAGGCTGGTGGGCTGCAGTCCATGGGGTCGCTAAGAGTCGGACACGACTGAGAGACTTCACTTTCACTTTTCACTTTCATGCATTGGAGAAGGAAATGGCAACTCACTCCAGTGTTCTTGCCTGGAGAATCCCAGGGACGGGGGAGCCTGGTGGGCTGCCGTCTATGGGGTCGCATGGAGTCGGACACGACTGAGTGACTTAGCAGCAGCAGTAGCAGCAGTAGCAGAGAAACCAAAAACAAAGGATTTGGATGCCTGAAGAGGTGAGGGTCACCAGGCATTCCAGGTGGGCACCATGGAGAAATCACTGGGGCAAACTGCTTTTTTCCCCCCAAGAAATTTGACAGTCATCTGATTCAAGTGGACATCTTTAAAAAAATTTTTTTTTCATTTATTCTTGGCTGTGCTGGGTCTTCATTGCTGCTTCAGCTTCTCTCTAGTTGCAGTGAGTCGGGGCCACTCTTGAGCTGTGGTGCAGCCTTCTCACTGCAGTGGCTTCTTTTGTTGTGGAACACAAGCTTGGTAGTTGCTAGTGCACAGGCTTAGTTGCTCTGTGGCAGCGGGGATCACCCCAGAACAGGGATTGAATCCGTATCTCCTGCATTGGCAGGCAGATTTTTTGCCACTGAGCCATGGGGTAAGCCCTTGACAAACTGCTTTTGAGACACTGTGACTGCATGAGCACACTGATCAGGAAGTCAAAAGACCAGTTCTGTAGTCAAGGTAGCAACTGGCCTCAGGCGAATGACAAGTTGGAAATGAAGTATGCTCACTATATATAGGTTAAGCAACTATTCAATGAGAATTCTACAATCATTCGTTGCTGGTACAGTTTAGGGTAGAGAGAAGATAAATAGATGCACACACGTGTGTGTACACACACATACACAGACACACTCCAGAAAGCACACAAAACAGGCAGGTATACACTGACAAGTCCAAGAGACCCTGGCACAGAAGGGGTCTCTGGTCAGTGGAGACCAGTCTGATAATGAGATCAACAGAACCTAACTTGCCTTGGTTGGAGAAGACAATGGCAACCCACTCCAGTGTTCTTGCCTGGAGAATCCCAGGGACGGAGGAACCTGGTAGGCTGCAGTCCATGGGGTCGCTAGGAGTCGGATATGACTGAGCAACTTCACTTTCAGGCATTAGAGAAGGAAATGGCAACCCACTCCAGTGTTCTTGCCTGGAGAATCCCAGGGACGGGGGAGCCTGGTGGGCTGCCGTCTCTGGGGTCGCACAGAGTTGGACATGACTGAAGCAACTTAGCAGCAGCAGCAACTTGCCTTGGTACAGCCACTTGGAAGACAGTTTGACCATTTCTTACAAAGTTAAACACCCTCTTACCATATGATCCAGAAATCATGCACCAAGGTATTTATGCAAGTGAGTGGAAAATGTCCATGCAAAACCTGTACACAAATGTTTATAGCAGCTTTATTCATAACTGCCCAAACTAGGAAGCAACCAAGATATTTACTATGGGTTGAATGGGTTGAATTGTGTCCCTCACCATCATCCCCCCCGCCCCCAAAATATGTTGAATTCCCAACCCCCAATACCTTAGAATGTGACCTGATTTGGAAACAGGATCATTGCAGGTATAATGAGTCAAGTCAAGATGAGGTCATACTGGGATAGAATGGACCATTAATCTAATATGGCTGGTGTTCTTATCAGAAGACAGCCTTGTGAAGACAGACACACAGGGAGGATGCCACGGGAGGACAGAGCGCTGGAGTGACGTGGCTGTAAGCCAAGGGATACCAGCAAACCACCAGAAGCTAGGAAGAGGGGAGAAAGAGTCCGTTCCAGGTTGCAGAGGGAGCAGAGTTCTCTGAGACCTTGATTTTAGACTTCCAGCTCTAGAAGTGTGAGATGACACATCTCTATTGTTTGAAAGCACCCAGTTTGTGCCACTTTGTTACAGCAGCCCTTAGAAACTAATACAATGTCCTTCAGTAGCTAAATAGATGAACTGTTACAGCCATAAGATGAAGAAGCATTCAGTGATTAAAAAAAAAAAGAAGTAAGCAATCAGGCCGCAAAGAGACATAAAAGAACCTAAAATGTACCGGGCTAAGTGAAAGAAGTCAATCTGAAAAGGCTACATACTGTATGATCCCAACTATAATGACATTCTAGAAAAGGCAAAACTATGAAGACTGTAAAAAAAGATTAGTGGTTGCCAGAGGTTTAGGAGAGGAGATGAATCATGGACCACAAGAGAGTTTTAGGGCAGTGAGCCTACTGTATGTGATACAATTACATACAATGGTGAATACACCATTAAATTGTGGATACATGACAGGATGCTCTTGTAAAATCCACAGAATTGTATACAATGCAGAGAGTGAACCTTGCAGAAAACGATGGTTTAGTTAATGATAATGTAGCAATATTTGTATTTTGATTGTAACAAATGTTACCATACTAATGCCAGATGTTAGTAATGGGGGAGATTTTGGTGAGGGAAGCGCTGGGGCATAGATGGAACTTTTTTCACTTCCTGTTTAATTTTTCTATAAACCCTAAACATGCTCTAAAAACATTTTAAAAAGATTAAAAACTGACTTGACCCCAGGACCAAGTATTGCCAAAGGCCACCATGGTCCTTTGGGAACTTGAGTTGGGGGAGAACTCAGAAAGAGGAATAAGTACCAACAGCCAGACCGAGGCTGGCCCAGCTTCATGACTGCAGGGAGCCACAGCCAAGGTTCTTCCCAGAGAGCTGTCCTTATCCTGGAAACAGGGAGAAAAGCGGGCCTCCAAAAAAACAGCATTCCTCAAAAGCCAGCTTCCTTGAGCCCAAGAAGTGGAGAGTGAATGCTTGTGGACCACTGTACTCCCAGGCAATATGATCTGATAGAGAAAGGACAGATCTTGGAGTTAGTAGGTCTGGCTTCTAATCTCAGGCTCTCACTTAACAGCTGTATGAGCTACAACAAGTCCCTTAAGTTCACTGAGCCTCAGGTTCTTTATCGAGAAAATGAGTATAGCAGCCTCACCCTTAGAGAGTGGGTGAAAGACTGCATGAGATAAAAAAGGGAAAGGCCAGCCCAAGGCTTGGTCCAGAGGAGGCTGCCAATGCCCATCAATGACCTCTCTCTCGGTCTGTGATAGCAGCCTGCATCCTGGAATGAAGACATACTCACCAAGCATCATGTAGCACTTGGTTGGTATCTTCTCTGACCCTAGTTCCATGCTATGTTTCCAGAGAAAACAAAGACTGATGACACAGAAGAGCTACATCCTTTGGAGTAAGTTCAAAGCTGGGTTTGGGAGACAGTACCCACATCTTTGAGGAGTGACATGATGACGGAAGATTTGACTTAAAGTCATGCAGGACTATTGTGCATGGCTTCTCCTTTCCCAGGAGGGAAAGATCATGTTGCAATAGCATGGGCCCAGGAAGGTCTCACGGGAGGTTGGAAATGAGCCAGTGGTTGAGTGATGAATAGGTGCAGGAAGGAAGAAGAGGGAGGGGGAAGACGTGAGGAGAGGAGACGGGCATTTGAAGCAGGAATTACACTATGTTAAGAGTCGGAAGCATGCGGTTGGAGGGAGACCTGGAAAGAAGTGTTCAGGGGTAAAGGCTGGCGAGTCATCAGCAGAAAGGAGCAAGGTGAAGCCTTCACAAGGCCCCAGGGGGAACAGAGTGTGCCATCCTGTGTCTTGGACACCAGCCCCGGTGGCAGTGAGCCCCTGAGGGTAGGGACCACGCATGCCTTTTCCTCCATTGTTTCCAGAGCTGAAAAGAAGGCCTGACACAAACCCTCCATGAATATTTATTGACTAGATGAAAAGGAGAAAAATCAGCACTCTGTGAATGACGATGATGCTAACGAAGAGGAGAGACCCCAAAGGAATATGCTCGAGTTTTACCAAGAGATGGAGGGTGTGGAGGATTCAGAGATTCCTGGGGAAATGGAGCTATGTGGCAGGGAACATCAAGAGGTGCAGGGCAGAGCAGAAGGAGACGGTGTCTGCAAGGACCAGGGTCAGGGAGAGTCCCTGACTGCAGGCCCGCCAGGAGGGGCAGAGGGATGGAGAGGTGGGAGCACCGATGCTGGGAAGATGGGGGATGGTTTCCTCTGAGACAGAAACAACCTGGGAATAAAGGCACACAGCCTGGCCTGGGCACAGAGGGCAGGAAACGAAGCGTGACGGGGGTTAGCAACCCCAGCTGGCCCCTGCTCTCTCAACCAAGAGGCACAGCTGTCTTCTGAGAATAGGTTCAGGAAAAGGGGAGGAGCAGAGAACCCCAGGGCCTTCAGCAGAGCCAAGGAGCCTCCCAATCAGCCGATGGGAACGAGCCAGAGCGTGATCCTAACACAGCTGCCCACAGTCCAACTCAGTACAGGCACCATGACTGCAGCCCAGAGCTGTCACAAGGGCAACAGAAGTCACCGATTGCCCAGTGTGGGTACAAAGAGCTTGAAACCTCTCCCCAGTGAGCCATCTAGACCCGCCCCTTGGTGTCTTATTCACAAGGTGACTGTGCTAAGTCACTTCAGTCATGTCTGACTCTTTGCGACCCCATGAGAGCCTGCCGAGCTCCGCTGTCCAAGGGATTCTCCAGGCAAGATTACTGGAGTGGGTTGCCATTTCCTTCTCTGTCTTCTTCAGAAGGACCTAGCGCCAAATCAGCTGGGTGACAAGGAGGCAGACCAGTTTCCTGATGCTTTTGAGCATCAGGGGGCTTTAAATAAAATAAATATGAGGCAGGACTCACTAGACTGCAGATTCTGTATCCAGTCCTGAGTAGGAGCACCTTTATTCAGCTCTTCCAGAATCCCTGGAAAGGCCGAGTACATTCCAAATAAAGACAATGCCATATGCAGCACGCTCGGGGACACAGGTGAGAGGCTGTGAGCATCTGATAACGAATGGTAATGGGTGATCCCTAAACATCCTAGCAGCTCTGACACGCCATGAAAAACTCTATGGCCCGGATTGAAGACAGTGAGAAGCAGGAAGAAGAGCAGCATCTTCATCACTCCAGCTGGAGAGGTCCCCCCCGATTATGATAAACACGTGTGTAAAGAAAAGAAAAGCATTTTTGTGCTAAATCCATCACCGGGGGACTTGCGGAAATGAAGCTTGAAGTCAGGTAGCTGTGTCCCTATGATGTCTTCCCACGGTCCACATTGCTAAATGAGATGAGGAAGAGAATCAGACAGGAGAGGCCCCCCTGGGGGGCCCCTGAGATATGAGCATTTCTTTTTGCTTAATCCCCTGCTCCTTGCCATCACCCCCAAAGGAGTGACCCCAGCCCTGTCTGCAGCATCGTAAACGCCCGCTGTTATTTATCCGCCCAGGCGCATGTGGTTTTAATTATTTATGATGGTGTCTCCTCGCACACGGGGATGTGTCTTGGAGTCCCTTGCCTTTGACTGATGAAGGCTTTGTAATCAGAGACCTGCTGTTTCCCAGCCCGTAAACCTCAGTGAGGAGAGGGCCGGGTGCTCCCCTCCCCGACTGTGTGAGTCAGCCACAGATTCACAGAGGAGGATTAACCAAATCCCGTTACAAGGCTCCTGTACACTGTTTGTCCTGCCACACGTGTTTTCTGAAAACAATTAGGAGCCGCCTGCTGTCTATTGACAGGGCACAATGTGCTGCTTCCCTGAAAAGGGCATCTCCCCTAAATATCGGAGGGTTTGGAGGATCTGGAGTCAGCGAGGGAGTCTACCCTGGGAGGTCTTATTTGTTCTCTGCTCCCTCAAGTCTTGTCGCTAAACCTGCTTCCCCGCTGTCTCTGCTGACCTCGTCGTTTATACAGAGAAATGCCGTGAGAACCATAGAGAGGCTGCCTACTTTGAGTCACAGACGCAGGAGCTCCGGGGACGCTTCTCCGCTGCATCAGTTCCTAGGGCAACAGCTCCTTGGCTGGGGGCCGGGTCCTGACCTCAAAGGACATTCAGACCCCACGGGTCTCTCCGTGGCACCCACTTACTCCAACAACCCAGAAGGAGCCGCCTTCCCACATGTCAGATTCTCCCCGTGTGGACACCAAGTCACCCCCCGTGGGATCAGGAGCCCACGTGACCCTCCTCTACCCTGAGACCCAGAGCTCCCACTAACAGGAACACAACCCATCCTCATTTTTCCTGGGTTCTGCCTTCACGAACTCATCTACTTGCTACAATTGATGTGTAACCCCATAAACCCACAGGCACGGTGCTTTCACAGTTATTCACAAACATCCAAGGAGTGGTGACAAGTTTGAGTCACCCCCACACGCACGTCCCTAATTAACGCGAAAAAGCCATGCTCTCTGCCTCTTGTTGTGGCTCTTGTGCTGTAACGAGTGTCCTTCTCGTGGTTTATTCAATGCCGCTTTCATTGCATATTTGTGCTTTCTGCGGGCGAGTTCGCTGTTTAAAGCAGCCCCCGAGCAGAGTGCTGAAGCAAGGTCTAGTGTTTCTATGAGCGTGAACACTGTGATGTGCCGTATGGAGAAAACAGGTGTGTTTGATAAGCTTGGTCCAGGCCTGAGTCACAGTGCTGTTGGCCACTATAAGCTCAATGTTAATGAATCAATACTATGTATTAAAGTGTCCTTAAACAGAAGCACGCGCAATACAGGTTACGTCTTGATCAGCTGATAAAAAGGTTGTGACCAGAGGTTCACAAGGAACCTGACTCTGGATTTCCCCAGGAACAATGGTCCAGGGTTCGCTAATTTCATGTTGTTGGTGATTTTATAGAATACTCGAAATAAGGAGAACCAGTTGCACATTCAACACAGCAGTGCCAAGCCTCTATTCAAGTACCAACATCACTCTAGAAAACTCAGCAAAGCCAACCCCAGACTAAGCTCGGACTCACGCTAGCATCACCGAAGGACTTTCCTCATGGCCACACCCAGGTCAGTCGAGGATGATCCTGATCTGAGGCAAGAGCTTTAAAGTCAGAGTAGAACCATTCTTGACACGGTCTTCCCCACTGTTTATCTGAAACACAGGTATCTTTCTTCCCTTGCCCAGCCCTGGTCTAGAACCCAAGTATCCTTCCTCTAACTGGTACTGATGGGGGAGTGTGACAAACACTGAGACAGATTCTAGAGGACTCTCAAGGTTGGGAGGCAAATGATGACCTTGTCCTGATTCAAACTCAGTCCCTCCCATGGTGGCAATCCTCTCACTAAAAACAGAGCAGGAAAAACAGAAGCGAAGGCGGATGAGGTGGCCGAATGCCTGCTCTGCTATCAGACGGACTAGTGGGAGCAGCAAGAGTTCTGTGAACTGCAAAGAGTGCATCCCAAATATAGACAGCTCCACCGGGGGAGAGCAAGGCCAGGGGCATTTCTCCCTGCACTGACCTGGACCAGCTGACCGGATGAAGCGAACAGACTGGCAGAAGCCTGTGGGCAGGGGAGGGGGGACTCCCAACCTCCCCAAACCTCGGGTTTCCTGTCTGCACATGAGGCCTTAACCTAACCCATCTCTTCTGTCCCTTCCAGCTCTAAGGCAGTCTCCAGGGCTCCCTCTCTGGACATCACTGACCATTCTGGGGGAGCAGGAGCAGTGGCAGTGGAGGGGTGTGCAATGGGGTCACTGAGCCTAGATTTGAACCTGGGGACACAGCAAGGGGAACACCTGCCGGAGGGAGGGCAGAGGCACCGGGGCTCCAGGGGCCAGGAGAGGCCCTAGCAGACTCAGCAGAAGTGCAAAGGGAGGACCCAAACCACCAGGAGGTAAGAGAGAGTAGGAAGCAGGTGCCCTGAGCCCTCTGATCTCAAGGAGACATCTACGGTGAGGAGGGGAGGGGTCCGAGCACAGGGTCATGATCCAGTCCTCAGACCGTACACTTCGGGGCACTGGAGGGGCAGCTGGAGAGATGTTTCCATTCCAAAGGTACTCGCCACCCTTCACTCCCTTCCCGTCTGAGGGAGGTGTGGGTGGAGGGCCTGACGACCTTGGGGGCAGTAGTCTGGGCAAAGATTCCTGCACACACAGGCCAGGTGTCTACAGATACAGCCAGCTGTGCCTGTGTCCCTGCCTTACTGGAAGCCCCTCTCCAGGTGGGGCTGGGCCTCCTGCCTCCAGGTTGATTCCCCTTCCCCTGCCCCAAGCCCTCTCCACCCAGGGGCCTCTGTCCCGTGGCATCCCTTTGACCAGGCTGTTCATTGAGTTTTTAGACAAAGAAGGAGGGTCCCTTAGAGAGTGGGAAGTTAGCAGGTGGTAGGTCACCCCAGAATGTTCCAGAACCCCCACCTACATGGTCTATCGCCATGCCCCCCTCCAACCCCAGGAGGGACAATATTCTCCCACGGTACTCACATGTGTCTGGCTTGTGGCAGTTGTGTCCCTGACGGAAGTACTGGGGATTCTCAATGACCGGGATGCGGGTCATGCCGATGACCACCGTATCTGGCCCGGCGTCCAGCGACGAGGGCGTGGTGATGCCATGGTTGATGTGATGCAGGGGACTAGCCGAGTCCTCCTCACCGCTGATGACAGCCACGGGACCTGCACACCCCAGGAGAGACATGGGACCCGGGTGAAGTCACATCCAGCCAGCGCCCAGCCCTGCCCACGGACCCTTCCATTATTTTTTCCCATCATATTTTCCACGGGAGTAAAATCCACTAGAAGGATATTCCCCAAATGCCCTAGATTCTGAATTGACAATAACCCCTTAATTCTCTCTCATGAGAGGGAGAAAACTCTACCCCACCATGCCATGGAAACAGCTGCAAAAGAAGAGGGAAATAATGACATGATTATTTCCTCTTTCTTCCCATCTAAATTAGTTCAAAATAATTAAAAGTTAAATTTATTCACTTATGTAACAACAACAGGATTTACAAAATGGCCCAGTGGTAGTATGCACCCTGTCCTTTGTCTCTTCAAGAGCTTTCAAAGCTGCTGTCACTGTGGGGACTTCCCTGGTGGTCCAGTGGGGCTAATACTCTGAGTTTCCAATGCAGGGGGCACAAGTTCAATCCCCGGGCAGGGAACTGGATCCCATGAGCTGCAACTAAAGACCAACTGACCTGGCACAGCCAGATAAATAAATAAATATTTTAAAAATAGACAAAGCTACTGATGCTGGGTCCCACCCCCAAAGATTCCAACTCAGCTGGTCTGGGAATGTATCTTGGGCATTAAGATTTAAAGAGTTTCCTTGGGAGTCCCACGTCCAGCTAAGTCCCTGGAGGCTAAGAACCTTTCCAGCATGGCCATCAGATTCCTACAGGAGTAGGAAGTAACTTTCACTGGACAAAGAATCTGCCTGTAATATGAGAGGCCAGGTTTAATCCCTGGATTAAAATCCCCTGGAGAAGAAAATGGCAACCTACTCCAGTATTCTTGTATGGAGAATTCCATGGATAGAGGAGCGTGGTGGGCTGCAGTCCATGGGGTCATAAAGAGTTGGACACAAATGAGAGGCTAACACTTTCATTTGCTCTCAAGCCTCCCTGGCCCAGGACAGACTTGTATCCTGTCTTGCATAAGTCCAGTGCAGGCTCGCATCTGACTTGGACCAGCTTCCACAAATGACCGCACTGAGGCTGGAACACTATTAGCCTATGTGCCGCTGAGCCAGCAGTTCCACTCTTTTTTTTTTTTTTGGCTATGCTGGATCTTTGTTGCTGGGCACCAGTTTTCTCTAGCTATGGTGAGGCGGGGGCTACTCTCTAGTTGCTGCGCTCAGGCTTCCCAATGCAGTGGCTTCTCTTGTTGAGGAGCACAGGCTGTAGGCACATGGGCTTCAGTGGTTGTGGTGTACAGGCTTTGCTTCACCAACGGCATGTGGAATCTTCCCAGGCCAGAGATCGAACCTGTGTCCCCCACATTGGCAGAAGGATTCTTAACAACTGGACCACCAGAGCGAAGTTCCATGTCCCACTCTTGAGAGCACTATATTTGCCCCAGTGACTTCAAAGAATACCATGTGCATCTTCACCAACCCCAGTGCCACCATTTTCTACCCCAAAGAAAAAGCCTAGGACCTAAGGTGATCTGTGAACACAAGTTGACAAAGATAATTAATGCTACAATCTCGGTAAAGCAATGATTCTGTTTGCTGGTGTGATTCTCCCCTACCTACAAATAAAACTCCTGTAAAGTGAATTAGCTGTGACTGTTTGTGGCTTTCTACAAGTGGCGTTTTAAATGGCTGCTTTGCAAGACACGTGGTCCCAAGACAAAGTGCCTGCCGTGATTTGGTTTTGCTGCTTGAACAATATTTTCACTGCAGAAATCCATTACATCTTACTGAAGTTTATGGGAAGAGTATTTCCCATCAGATAGCAAGGTGAAGCACCAATGAGGCTGAACTAAATGGAAGACGGGTAAACGCAAACTGAGGACCCTGAATTCCACTCCGTAAGCACAGACAGGCTTGTTATGATCTGTAACAAATGTCTGACTGTGCTTGGAGACCACTTGAAAAAGTCGCAGGAAGGGGTTGCCGAAATTCTCGCAGTCATCACGTGCCTTGCAGAAAGAGACCAGCTCCTGAAAAGACATTGTAAACTTTTTTGAAACACTTCAGAGTGATTTCCAGTTAAACACGGCTAGAGCACAGGTCTCTACCTCCTCTCCACGTTAACATACAAAGGAATTAAATAAATATTGGTACACAAAGAAGAAGAGGGGAGGCAAAAGGAAACAAGGTATTTCAACGTTTGGGAAGATGAAAAAGCAGAGAAGCAAATCTTGCTTACAAAGAGGAGGAAGATATGGGAGAAAGGACCACAGGGTCTGTGGCAGGGTTATCACATAAATGAGAGCATGCGTGCATACAAGTGGACACGCACACAGACCAAGGCACAAAATTATGAAATGCCAGAACCATAAGGATAAGGAGAAGACGCTAAGAGCTCCCAGGAGGGTGGGACAGGTCATATTTCCAGAGGAACTGGAATCAGAAAGACAGCATAATTCTCCATAACAACTTCATACTGTTTCTTTTACTGAGCAAATTGCTTCAAAATTCTGATGGACAAATATTCAACCTAGAATTCTACACCTAAAAATGTATTCACCCAATGGAAGGGCAAAAGAGATGTATTTGCAGACATGGAAAATTTTACCTTGCCCTTTATTAGGAAGCAACAGCAAGTGGAAGCTTCAGCCAAACAAAGGGGCAAAGGAAGAAACGGGGAGTCCGGGGATCCAGTTCACCAAAGACCAAGCAATGGAAGGCCCCCACACCTCAGCTCCTTCTGTTCTCAGCATTATAGGATATGAGTTGTTATGGCAACATGGAGGAAGGGCATCAAGTCAGGAAGAGTTTGGAGACAATAGAACACTGGACATTCAAATCAGCTTTCATCGTCCATGGACAAAGGGAGTGGTCAATAAAATGTTTCAGAAGGCTGTGCTCTGAAACAGCATTGACGTTCTTGACATTATTTATTCTAGAATTTGGAAAGGGCTTAGGAAAGAGCCATAGGTAGAAGCGTCCTTCTGCAGTTGGGTTTCCCAGGTGGCACTAGTGGTAAAGAATCCGCCTGCCAATGCAGGAGATGCAGGTTCAATCCCTGGGTCAGGAAGAGCCCCTGGAGAAGGGAATGGTAACCCACTCCAGTATTCTTGCCTGGGAAATCCCCTGGACAGAGGAGCCTGGCAGGCTACTGTCCATGGAGCCACAAAAGGGTTGGACACAACTTAGCGATTCAACAACCACAATAAGCCATGGAAAGCGATGGCTGGGGTTGCTCACAAAGACTAGAAAGAAATGAGAGAATAAAGCAGGTTTCAGAGCTCTGGAGGACCCACTACTTAAAATGCACACAAAAGAAAGGGAGCTGGAAAAGGATGAGAAGAAATGCTCAGAAAAGTAGAAAAGAATCAGAAAAGGCTACTGTCTTTGAAGTCAGTCAGTCTATATACAGAGGTCATGTAAGATGAAAAATGAAATCAAGTCACTGCATTTGACAATAAGAAGGTGGCCTTGATGACAGTACTTTCCACAGAACAGGGGAAGAATATATAACAAGTCAAAAAGGGAGAAGACGGTAAATAGGAAAGAAAAGGTCTGAAAGTTAAAGACTCAATCTAGAGATCCAACATATGATTAAAAGGAGGGAGACAGAGAGAGGAAGAAAAAGATGAAAGACTAGGGGAAAAAAAAAAACCTATAGAAAAATTTGCCCAACATACTGTCTAGTCAGTTCCCAAAACAATTAACACACACACACAGTAGGCTGAGGAGCTAGAAAAATTACCATCCTCATCATCATTTTTATTATTGAATGGTTCCCGTGTATCGGGCTTGGGAAAGTTCACTTCTTTATTTATACTGCCTCTGTGAGGTTGGTATCAATTTCTCCCCATTTTATAGATGGGAGCATGGAGGCATAGAGCAGTAATGTGCCCAAGGACACACACTAGCGAAGAAGTGGTGATGCTGGAATTCAACCCAGTGATCTGGCCCCAGAGCCTGTGTACCATTCCATAGCGCTGCCTCCTTGAAGGTACAGACTGAGAAAATGGATTTGTTCAAAGGGACAATTGATCGATTCCATTCATTCTCCTGCTTATGAGCAGCTGCTTTCAGATGCAGGTCCCTGAGACCCTTTTTTAAAGATGTCCCTCTTGAACCTTGAGAATGGGGACCAGAGTGTGTCACCTCATTAGACTCACCCAGATAGATTACAGATAATTCATCATCTGCCCCTCTCCCCGAGGCTGTGCGCATTCTTACTCAACTTCACCCACATTAGAAAGAGCACAGTGCCGTCAGTCTGCTGTTCAATCCTCAAGGCCCACTTACTCACCTCTGCTTGGCCGTAAACCACACTCCTTGAAATACAAACCAATCAAGAGTCCACAGACCCATCACTTCCAAGGATGTGAGAGAAGCCTGCAGCTTGCTCCCACCTGCCTGTGCCCAGTCCAGCACAGGGATACAGCTGGCGCTGAGCAAGGTAAGCCCTCCTTGGAGATGGCTGTTCTGGGTATGCCAGAATATGTGGCATCCTTGGACCTGGGCATGACAAGCCAGTCTCAGGTTCATCCACTGTAATGAAGGGACCACTCTGGGAGGGGATAATGCTAGTAGGGGAGGCCATGTATGTGTAGGGGCAGGGAATATACCAGAACTGTCTGTACCTTCCCCTCAATTTTGCCATGAACCTCAAACTACTCTTAAAAATAAATAACAAAAAAGAAGTTTAAATTAATGTTTTTAAAAAGCCAGTCTTAGAACTTCTCTGGTGGTCCAGTGGTTAAGAATCCACCTGTCAATGCAGGGGACACGGGTTCGATGGCTAATCTGGGAAGATCCCACGTGCCGAGGGGCAACTAAGCCTGTGCCCACACCTACTGAGGATTCTCTAGCTCCTGTGCTCCACAACGAGAGAAGGCACTGCAAGGGAAGCCTGCACACCTCAACCAGAGAGTAGCCCCTGCTCACCGCGACTAGAGAAAGCCCGTGTGCAGCAACAGCAAAGACCCAGCACAGCCAAAACTAAATAAACACAATGTTTTTAAAAGCCAGTTTTCCCACACAAGACGTAACACATTTCCACATACCCTCTTGGGGTGACAAAACTGTCCCAGATTGAGAACCACTTGATAGAGGCAACCAGCATCAACCCTAAGAAACAATCTCCCTTCCCGAGTCTGGCCAATTTCCCTGTCACTTGCTTCACGGGGAAAACCACAGACCTGTGGTCCCTCTGGGAAACAAATCAGTTCCCCTTACCTGAATATCCCCAGAAAAAGAATCTATTAAGATATAAAGAAGGGACGGGTAATTCAAGAGACATCTCTGCTGTCTGGGGAGCTTTCTTCTCTTTCCTGAGCCCCAAGGCAGGTCAGGAGGAGTCAAGCTTGCTGTGTTCTGAGCTCTCAACACACACACACACACACACACACACACACACACACACTGTCTAGTATCTGCGATGGGTTTCTCTGCTGTCACTAATCCATTCCGAACTACACAATTATTTTGGTATGCAGCACTAATAAACAAAAAGAAAGAAGCCAGCTTACAGTCTTTCTGGTAAGTTCAAGCTTTTGAAAGAGACCTGAAGGAAAACAGGTCTGCTCAGACACCCCCCATCACATGATTCTCTTCCCAAATAGGTGCTTTTTCCTTTCCATCACACCAGTGGTAGGTTTTGATCTTTCACTACACCATAGTAGAATCAATGAATAATTAGAGAAAGCTTGATGACACCAACAGGTGTCCGACCCAGCAGGATGGTCCGAACAGTCTTTCTCTCCCCCCTCCCTGCTCCTTCTGCAGGAAAAAATAAGGGAGCAGATCCAAGAATGGTTCAGATTTTCACAAGTGGTAGATTCCAATGCAGGGCTCAGTATCCCGCAGAAAGCAAAGGCACCCCATGGGAACAGGACAGGGACTTTCCCTGCAGTGCAGTAAGCGCCGACCCAGGTGGGTGGGGCCCCCATCACAGGGGAGCTGGGGGCTGCAAGCCACACCTGGACTCGAAGGTCCCGGAAACTTCAGAAGCCTCGGCTTACTCAGGGTCCACAGTACAAAAGGTGAGGGGCGGGGGGACGTGTATGACACACTCCGAAAGAGGAAAGGGCAGCAGCCACCCTGGTCATGCATTACCATGGAAACATGTTCTGCCCATTCTGGATCAAGGGGAGGACCTCCTTGAAATCAGCTCTCCAGTGTTTCCCATCCTTGTCACTTAAATCCCCTTCTGTTCCACCAACCCCCTAACTTACAAGCATTAACAATTCTCAGATATTTGGCCCTAAGAACACCCAGCATTGACACTCCACTCTGGCCTTTTCCCAGTCAATGTGTGGAAGTGGAAATCTCCCATTTCCAAAGGAATGACCTAGAGTCCCAAGGATGTGGTTATAACAAGTGGGGAAAGGAAGGGAAAATTAACTTTTAACCAGTCAATCCTAAAGGAAATCAACCCTTAATATTCATTGGAAAGACTGATACTGAAGCTGAAGCTCCAATACTCTGGCCCCTGATGTGAAGACCCGACTCATTGGGAAAGATCCTGATACTGGGGAAAGACTGAGGGCAGGAGGATAAGGGGATGACAGATGAGTTGGATGGCATCACCAACTCAATAGGAGATACTGAAGGACAGGGAAGCCTGGTGTGCTACAGTCTATGGGGTCACAGAGTCAGCTACAACTTAGCACCAAAGAGAAGCTGTAAAGTGCTTCCCTTAATTGAAAGAATAAAAATTCTTCATTTAGTAAGGAAAGAAAAAAATTGTAAGCTGAGATTGCTAAGATTCAGAGTAAGGACCAATCTTCTATAGCCGAAATTTTGAAGAAGGAAAAGGAACTAATGCTGGTTTTGCTCTCACACCTCAAACTGAAGAAATTATAACCACGGTGCATGGTGAGCGCAAGGTTAAGAAGGATAGGCATTACATTTGTATAATAAGATACTGTGAGAGAGAAATCACACCCATGTAACTTTTATTACAGTGTATTATTATAATTGTTCTACCTCAATTATCAATGCCATCAATCTCTAACTGCACCTAATTTATAAATTAAATTTCATCATTTGTGTTGCTTAGTCACTAAGTCATGTCTGACTTTTTTGTGACCCCATGGACAGTAGCCCACCAGGCTCCTCTATCCATGGAATTTCCCAGGCAAGAATACTAGAGTGGGTTGCCATTTCCTCCTCCAGAGGATTTTCCCAACCCAGGGATCGAACCTGTGTCTCCTGCATTACAGGCAGACTCTTTACCACTGAGCCACCTGGAAAGGCCAAACTTCATCATAGGTATGTATATATAGGGAAAAACATAGTACATGTAAAGTTTGGTTCTATCTTCACTTCCAGGTCTCCAATTGGGGTTCCAGAATGCATCCCCCATGGATACAGGGTCAGGGTGGGCTACTATACATCCATAGGAAATGAGAACACTATGTCAAAGAGATAGCTGCACCCTCGTGTTCAGAGTAGCATTACTTACAATAGACCAGATATGGAAACAACCTATCTACTGACGAATGCATAAAGTTAAATCATATATGCATATGGAGCTTCCCAGGTGGCTCAGTGGTAAAGAATTCATCTGCAAAGCAGGAGACATAGGTTCGATCCCTGGGTCGGGTATCTTCCTTGGAGAAGAAAACAGTAACCCATTTCAGTATTCTTGCCTGGAAAATCCCATGGACCGAGGGGCCTGGTGGATTACAGTCCATGGGGTTGCAAAAGAGTCAGGCATGACTTAGCAACTAAACAACAATACAGATATATATATATACACACATATATATATGTGTGTATATATGGGTATATATATGTGTATATATGTATATATATATACCCAGTGTGTGTGTATGTATATAGACATATATATATACATACATACATACATGGAATTGGTATATATCAAGCAGTTTTGATAAGAATATCAAATGGAATATTATTTAGCCATTAAAAAGGAGGAAACCCTGCCATTTGCGGCAACATGAATGGACCTTAGGGGCATTATGCTAAGTGAAATAAGGCAGAAAAAGACAAATACCATAAGATTGCACTTATATGTGAAATATTAAATGAACAAACAAAAAGAAGTTCCAGGGATATAATGCACACCATGGTAACTACAGTTAACAATACTGTACTGTGTATTTGAAAGTTGCTAAGAGAGTATATCTTAAAAGTTCTCATTACAAGAAACAAAATTTCTAACTGTGTGTGGTGATGGATGTTATCATTTCACAATATACATAGGTACGGCCTTAGAAAGCATCACTACGAACAAAGCTAGTGGAGGTGATGGAATTCCAGTGGAGCTATTTCAAATTCTGAAAGATGATGCTGTGAAAGTGCTACACTCAATATGTCAGCAAATTTGGAAAACTCAGCAGTGGCCACAGGATTGGAAAAGGTCATTCCAATCCCAAAGAAAGCCAATGCCAAAGAATGCTCAAACTACCACACAATTGCATTCATCTCACATGCTAGTAAAGTAATGCTCAAAATTCTCCAAGCTAGGCTTCAGCAATACATGAACCGTGAACTTCCAGATGTTCAAGCTGGTTTTAGAAAAGGCAGAGGAACCAGAGATCAAATTGCCAACATCCGCTGGATCATGGAAAAAGCAAGAGAGTTCCAGAAAAACATCTATTTCTGCTTTACTGACTATGCCAAAGGCTTTGACTGTGTGGATCACAATAAACTGTGGAAAATTCTGAAAGAGATGGGAATACCAGGCCACCTGATCTGCCTCTTGAGAAACCTATATGCAGATTAGGAAGCAACAGTTAGAACTGGACATGAACAACAGACTGGTTCCAAATAGGAAAAAGAGTACGTCAAGGCTGTATATTGTCACCCTGTTTATTTAACTTATATGCAGAGTACATCATGAGAAACTCTGGGTTGGAAGAAGCACAAGCTGTTATCAAGATTGCTGGGAGAAATATCAATAACCTCAGATATGCAGATGACACCAACCTTATGGCAGAAAGTGAAGAGGAACTCAAAAGCCTCTTGATGAAAGTGAAAGAGGAGAGTGAAAAAGTTGGCTTAAAGCTCAACATTCAGAAAACGAAGATCAGGGCATCTGGTCCCACCACTTCATGGGAAATAGATGGGGAAACAGTGGAAACAGTGTCAGACTTTATTTTGGGGGCTCCAAAATCACTGCAGATGGTGACTGCAGCCATGAAATTAAAAGACGCTTACTCCTTGGAAGAAAAGTTATGACCAACCTAGATAGCATATTGAAAATCAGAGACATTACTTTGCCAACAAAGGTCCATCTAGTCAAGGCTATGGTTTTTCCAGTGGTCATGTATGGATGTGAGAGTTGGACTGTGAAGAAAGTTGAGCACCGAAGAATTGATGCTTTTGAACTGTGGTGTTGGAGAAGACTCCTGAGAGTCCCTTGGACTGCAAGGAGATCCAACCAGTCCATTCTGAAGGAGATCAGCCCCGGGTGTTCTTTGGAGGGAATGATGCTAAAGCTGAAACTCCAGTACTTTGGCCACCTCATGCGAAGAGTTGACTCATTGGAAAAGACTCTGATGCTGGGAGGGATTGGGGGCAGGAGGAAAAGGGGACGACAGGTGATGAGATGGCTGGATGGCATCACCAACTCAATGGACGTGAGTTTGAGTGAAGTCAGGGAGTTGATGATGGACAGGGAGGCCTGGTGTGCTGCGATTCATGGGATCACAAAGAGTCGGACACAACTGAGCAACTGAACTGAACTGAACTGAACTGACTCACTACATTGGGCACCTGGAACTAATATAATAATACAATGTCATACATCAATTACATCACAATTAAAAACAAAACAGTGTGTGATCTGCTACATTGTCTTTTTCCTTCCTTGGCAATTGTTGAAGCATGAGGCAGCGCCCCAGGCAACCTCCATTCTGAGTGAAACTGACATAGAGTTGAGGTCTCCAGCCAACACTTGGTGCACATGTGGCATAAGTGAGAAATACAGCTTTGTTGTTTTAAGTCATGGAGATTGGCAGAGGTGCTGTTTGTTATTACAGCATAACCCGATTCATGCTGACTCATATAGGAATGAAGTCGTCTTGTACTTAACAATGTTACTTTAATCCTTTGCTTCAGACAGTGAGCATGCTTCACACCATCCTCGACAAATCTTTACAAAATTGCCTTATGCAAAGGATGGGTTTATTGTCCTCAATGATGTGATTCATCTTAAAATGCTTCTTCCCAATTCTTTATCCCCAAATTAAACTCTAACTAATCTAGTTCCACAAACAGCCAGATCATGGCTTCTTCTGTTGAAAAAAAACTCCGCCCTACCTCAATCTGACTTGGGAAGTATAAGAAAACAAACCTGGATGGGTCTCATGGTTTTTTAATGTGTCAGAATGAGGCAAACAAGCCAACCTTCAGATTAAGGAAATGATTTTTTTAAAACTTCAGCCTTTTCCTACTGATAAAAATCAGACAATGACGTGTCCCTGATGGGTAAGAGCTTTGCATCAACAAATCCGGGAGCAGAACTCATAAAATGGAATAAGTGAAAGCAGAACAAACACAATTAAAAACCCAGCCATGCTCAGAGAGGGATTCCATTTACTGTTTCATAAAAAGAGCTTAGTCCTTGGAGGCAAACAAAAGAAAATCAGTTTCTTAATTTTTATTGGCAGGGGTGGGTCAGAGGCCAAATGAACATAGGCTGAGCCCAAGAGCATACCTAAGGACAAGTCACCAACTGTCTGTTCCTGGACCGGCTCCTCTGGTCCCTCCCCTCTCTGCCTCCTCTAGCTTCCTGACAGTCTTCACCTCTGTGATCTCTGGGGCTCGCTGGGTCCTGCAGGCTGCCCAACAAGGCATGCCCTCCTCACTTCTATGCTCCTCTGCCTGAATCATTTCCCAAAAGATAAGCTTTATTCTCTGGCTTCTATTCCCTCCCAGCCTCTTACAGGAGCCAAAGACTTTGTGCATGCCTGGTAGCATTCATAGCTTGGAGGTATCGCTTGGTGACTGAAAACGATGCTGGTGAACAACCATGCGGAGAATGCACATGTAAGGGAAAGGAACGCAGGACTGGCTCTCTCTGAACACTTGATTTTCCTTATCTCAGTTAATCATCACAACAGCCCTGAGGGTAGATCCTGTTATCCCCGTAATGCAGTGGAGGAAATTGAAGCTCAAGGATTCATCATTTGCCCAAGGTCACACGGTTAATAAATGGTAGGCCGACTTAGGTCTATCTGACTTCAAAGTTTGGGCTCATTTCACTGCATCATGCTGCCTGACCCTCCAGCATTGTTTTTCTGACACTGGAAAAAGTTATAATGGGTCAACCACAGCTCCTTCCCAATCGTTATTCCCTTGTAACTCATTTGTAGGGAACTGGCTTCACTGAGGAGGGGAGCTCACAGCATTTCCAAGGAACTTTAGACCCACAACCCACGCACCCAGTTGTAGCTAGCAGAGGTAACCTGGAGTTCATAGACAGAGTGGCAGGCAGCAAGGGGCCTAAGAAGGTGGAAATAGGCAGCCTGGAAGAGAGGCAATTGTCATCATCTTTCTCCAAAGACTGTATACAGTGTTTCAGAATATTCCAGGCACAAATAGAAAGTGAGTAATCACCTTCCTATTGCATATATAAGCCAACTGAAGTACAAAATGCTTGTGTTTTTGTCTAAGGCCCCATAAAGAGATTATAGCTCAAGTCTCAACTTTCCTAAATTTAGCATTAGCCACCTGACTAGTCAATATTACCCCAAAGTAGAGGCATTTATTTCCTCCAAAGACTTCTCCATAGATTTCCATACATACAGCTGATTCACTTTGCTATACAGCAGAAACCAAGATAACAAGGCAAAGCAACTATACTCCAAAGAAAATTAACTGGAAAAAAAAATAATTATGCACAGATTTTCCCCATCCTTTTGGGGACTGTGGGTGAATAGAGGGAAACATCATTTCTGAGCTTCCTGTACTCAGTCCTGGCATGTTGGATCAACGAGGTGGTCCTGCCATGTTGGATCAACAATGTCTCCATGTCCTTCACCCGCTCACTCATGTCTGATTTTTCACTAACGTAACTGTACTGCATAATCAGATTTCAGCACTAAGACCAAGGGAAGGAGAGCCCAGATTCCTGAGAGCTAAGCCTGGATGCCTCTAGCTTCACCTCGTTCACAAAAGGGAAACAATATCTAAAACGTCATTGGTTGACCTGTGGATGGTTTCAGCGTGAGGTTCTTTAAATCAAACAGAGGCATGACTGGGTAGAGGGCTTCCCTGGTGACTCAGTGGTAAAGAGCCTGCTTGCCAATGAAGGAGAAGCGGGTTTGATCTCTGGGTTGGGAAGACCCCCTGAAGAAGGAAATGGCCACCCACTCCTGTATTCTTGCCTGGGGAAATCCCATGGACACAGGAGCCTGGTGGGCTGCAATCCACGGAGTCGCAAAAGAGTTGGACACAACTCAGTGACTTTGTTGTTGTTGTTTAGCCACTAAGTCGTGTCCAACTCTTTGTGACTAAACAACTAGTTGCAACTAAACAACATAACTAGTTAGAAGAGACAGATTAAATTTCTTTAGGAGAAACTTGGGCCCTTAAAGGCACTGGCTCATAGCGGGCTTCTCCACTAGAAAAGCTTCCCGTAGTTGCCCGGGTCTCATGCACTGCTTTCTAAGCAATAGCTTATCCAAGGTATGTCAGGCAGAAATCCCTTTCATGGTATTTCTAAGTACATGTGGAGTGATGCCATGGCATTTTGCCACCTATAAAAAATCTTGCTTCCTTCTGCAGAGTGATGGCCTTATGTACTCAAACAAAACACTATAAAATAGCCAATGTCTGCTGAGCACGTATTCACCATTGGGCACTGTCCTGTCTCATTCAAGTCTCACAGTGGCTCAGCGAAGTGGGTCCTATAATTAAAGTCAGAGCTGCTGAGTAATCTGCCTCAGGTCACACTGCATCGCGTTCAAGCTGGAGCTCTTGGACTCCATAATCTTAATCACTCCCCTAACTGCCTTACGGTGTTTGCGTGCATGCTGAGTCGCTTCAGTTGTGTCTGACTATGTGCGATCCTATGGACTGTAGACCATCAGGCTCCTCTGCCCATGGGATTCTCCAGGCAAGAATACTGGAGTGGGTTGCCAGGCCCTCCTCCAGGGGATCTTCCTGACCCAGGGATTGAACCCATGTCTCTTATGTCTCCTGTATTGGTAGGTGGGTTCTTTACCACTAGCACCACCTGGGAACATAATTATATAGTCTCAAACCAGTGAGGTCTACAATAAAAACACTTCAATAAAATCTCCAAAGCCCCTAAATCGAAAATGCTACGAGGCCTGAATTTAGACTGGAGAGAAACCATGAAAGTCCCATAGTTTCTTCCAGACCAATCTGAGATTATGAACTCCTCCCAAATCCTGAGACTCACCCAGCTCTCCCTGGGCTGGGCACAGATCCCATCACCTTATATAAGCCAAAAAGAATTTCTCCTTTTACTAGAAGATGCTCAGTGGAATTGTCTGAGGCCTCTTAAGAGCCCCTAGTAGGGAGGGACATGAGAGTCATAGAACCTAGAGCCTTTTAGAATGGGGATCTCATGATATGGTACATTAAAAACCATAGTCTGGGACTTCCTTACTGATCCAGTAAAAATCCACCTTGCAACGCAGAGGGGACATGGTCAGGGAACTAGGAATCTCACACGCCTCAAAGCAACTAAGCCTGCACGCATCAAATACTAAGCCCTCATACCACAATTAGAAAGTCTGTGCCACAACAAAAAAATCCCCCATGATGCAGTGAATATTCTGCATGCCCAGCTAAGACCTGATACAGCCAAATAAATAAATGTTAAAAAAAAAAAAACACATAATCTAACATCAGTGGAAATCCCTCAGATCTGTGTGCCATATATTATTGCTCCAAGACATTTTCCTATCCTTGAACTTCCTTAATCACCTTGTGGGATACTCAAGCAACCCAACGAGATACTCAAGATAGAGACTGCCTTCTCCATGTCACAGATCAGGAAACTGAGGCTCAGAGTTGTTGAAGTGACCTAAGGCACAGTTGGGAAAAGCTGTGGCTTCAGTCTGGCTCTTCCAACTCCCCCTCCAATGTTCTTCAGAGCTCACATCAAACTCAATTCCTCTAGAAACCTAAGGGGTGGTCATGCATCGCAATTCTCCATCTGGGGAGTAAGATGCAAACTGGCATCTTTGGGAGCTGTGAGGACTCCCCACCAGATGGATCTTTGCAGAAGTTGTTTGGAGATTTCATGAGTTTGGCTGCAAATCTCTTCTTCTAAAATTAGAAACCCACAAGAGTGACTTAGAAACCATGGGGCCAACGCACATGAAAGAGAAGCAGAATAAACCCAGACAACAGGAAAGCCTGCCTCACAAAAGGCTGTAAAGGTCAAAGTCGGTCCCATGTGTGTCCAGCAAAATTATCCCAAAGAATGCAGATTATTGGGGTTGTCACTTGAAGAGACAACAGGGCTGTCAAGGCATGCCCAGGTTTCTCTGTGGTCTCCAGGTGGAGACCCAAGGTTCTCCGTTGGTGCCTTTGGAGGTCAACAGTTCCTGATCCTACATCTGCTGAGGGCTGTGTACACCCTGAACCTTGCACTGTCTCACTGCGGACCGTAGACCCTGTCCTTGCAGAGAAGATGGAGAGTTGCCAGTGCCTCTTGGCCCTTCCATGGTCTCTCACCTACTGCTTACTGGACCAGAGTTTGGCACCTGCCTATCTTGGTAGGTACATCTCCCAGGCTCAGATATCTTAAAGGCAGGAAATCCACAAAGACTGTACATCTGGCACTCAGGGTCCTATGATAGGAGGCTTTCAGCCTGCATCCTTGGCAAGGATATCTTCATTGACAAGTCACCGAGCCATCCCATGATATTCTACTTTGGAACTTAGCTATTCCATTCATCCATATGGCTCTTTCCTGACTAATATTGAGGTTTGTTGTTGCTGTTGTTGTTCAGTCGCTAAGTCATATCCAACTTTTTGCAACCACGTGTACTGTAGCCCACCAGGCTCCTCTGTCCATGGGATTCTCCAGGCAAGCATACTGAAGTGGGTTTCCTTCTCCAGGGGATCTTCCCAGCCCAAGGATCCGACCTACCTGCATTGGCAAGTGGGTTCTTTACCACTGAGCCACCCAGGAAGCCTAACGATAAAGTTGCTGTGCTGTGCTTAGTCACTAACTCATGTTTGACCCTTTGCAACCCCATGGACTGTAGCCTGCCAGGCTCCTCTGTCCATGGGATTTCTCAGGGAAGAATAGCGGAGTGGGTTTCCATTTCCTCCTCCAGGGGATCTTCCCAACCCAGGGACGGAACCCTCGTCTCTTATGTCTCTTGCATTGCCAGGTGGGTTCTTTACCACTAGTGACACATGGAAAGTCCTAGGGGTGGTACATGGAAGATGCCACACCAAGAAAGGAGGGAAAAGAAGGCAGCCCAGAGAAGGACCCCCCAGCCCCCAGCAAACACTTTAGCTTTGGGGTTCATCACTGCTCATCCCCACAAACAGTCATTGCCTCATCACAGAGGATGCACTTTCCCTCCTGCCCTACAGACACCGCCTCTCCTGGTTCAGTGGCCATCACCTCGGAGGCACCTTGAACCCTGGCCGCTGCCTCTTCCCCCCACACACTTGGGCAGCAATCAAGCAAGAGCCTCTGCAGCCCCTACTAATCTCTCAGCTCACTCCTCCCTTTAGCAGACAAGCCGTAAAAATGAAATAAACATTTCATCCGAGTGGTGCTGCTGCAGGAACTGGGGAGAGTGCAGAGGATCCATCGATCTCCAGCATGTGAAGGTACAGACACAACACTGAAATCAATCAGAATCACACCGTATCAGGTCTGTGATCACCTCCCTTGGATGGCACACTTTACATGCTGTTGTATCTGTGCCTGTTCACACACCTTCCCTCCCACCCCGCTGCAGGGAGCCACGTTCTCTAAGAAGCCCCTGAAGTGACACAGGGCAAGGCAGTGATGACCCAGGCATGCTCCCCACCAGGCCCTCGTGAACATGCTGGAAATTCCATGCATGTACTCACAGATGCATTCCTGAGCAAGAATACAGTTGGACGCACACGTAAAGAACACTGGTTTATTGGTCATAGAACAGGTGTGTACGGAGACTTATGGGTCTACATTTCTTTACAATTCCGACTCCTCCATCTCACAAAAGTATTTGCATGTAATGTATATAATATACTAAAGTATAATGTATCAAAGACATCAAACACTCAAACCAAATACCCCAAAAAGGGGTGGTGAGGGCGATTTTAGTAGTAGTGAGTTAGCCATTTACTTTTCTAAAGATGGACACATGAGCCAGACTGGTGCAAAGAAAGAAGAAAAAAAAATCCAAAGATTTAACATCTAATCTGAAAATGCATATTCTTCTTCAACTTTCTGACTTCCAGCAATCACTTTTAAGGTGTTATTCTTATACTGACTTCCAGATTAGGTAATATTATTAAACCTCCCAATCCATAAAAACTTCTCATTTTCACGGGACCTCCTCATCAAAACCCTGCTTCCTGATGAATCCATTAACCAAAAGGAGGTTCAGGTAAGGAATAAAACCCTCTCAAAGAGACAGCATCTCCTCATTTAGCTCAGATATGCTTTGTTCTTAATTACTGAAAGGTGAATGACCATACATCCTGATTTTCCCAGGACAGTCCTTCTTTACACATGTTGTTCCAGGAATTATCAACAGTGCATCCTTTGGATTGGATGATAAATGATATTTGTTGCTGTCATTTAGTCACTAAGCCACGTCTGATTCTTTTGCAACAACATGGATGATAGCCCACCAGGCTCCTCTGTCCATGGCATTTCCCAGGCAAGAATACTGGAGTGGGTTATTATTTCCTTCTCTGGGGCATCTTCCCGACCCAGGGATTGAACTCCCATCTTCTGCACTTGCAGGTGGGTTCTTTACCACTGAGCCACCTGGTAAGCCGGATGAATAATACAGTTTCCCTAATTAAAGTACTTGCTGTGTGTTGCAAGTGGAGGGTGGAGAAAAGACAGTCATGGGTAGGCTCAGTTGCTGTTTCAGACTCCAGACACAAGGGGGCGATACCACAAGTGAAGCGGTGAACCACTCTAACCAACTTGCCTCCACTGTAACTTTCTAAACTCCCTTTGAAGCAGTCTTTGGAAGGACCTGGCATGCATCTTCAAACTATCCATATAGGACACTGTCCTTCGTGGGCAGTCAATAGATATCACTTGATGATGATGAAGCAGCCATCGACCATCCATTCCCTCTTCTACCTCTGTTCCCTCCTCCCTCCCCGCTTCCTCGGGGTACAGGTCAATCAATCTTAGGCCATCTTGATCTACTTGGAAAGCTTAACTGCCATGAAGCTAAACCACTTGTCCTCTGGCTCCAATCTCTTAGAGAAATTAGTGCCAATGGAAGTGTCAGTATCAATTTCATAATGTTATTGGATGAAGGCAAGGCTGGGCCAAGTCCCATATTCCTGACGGGCTATCAAAGTGATGAGGATTATAGGTAAGGAGACAGACAGCTCTGACAGGAAAGGCAATGACTCAAGATCAATTAGACTGACAAGCCTATCTTTAAGCCATATCACTTAGTGCTGACACTGTACGTTCCCCACAGAGACGTAGAATACTGGATGCAGACTTTTCCTGGTGTCTCCAGGGGTAACTAGAGAGCCTGGAGGCTTGCAAAGCAGCCCTTGGTCCTACACCTTGCCCGAGAGAATCCGAGCAAACGATTCTAACAAAAGAAACGGATTTTGCTCTCGTGAAGGGAAGAATGACAATCTGGCCCCCGTTTTCCTTTTTCTTTTTTCTTCTTTTTCCTGCCTTCTAAAGAAAATGTCAAGATAAAATGTAGGCTACATATTTAAATTTAATTCCTCTGCACAGTTAAGGGATGTCTTGGGATTATTAAAATGGAAATCAAGATCTTATAAAAGTCAAACCAACCTAGCAGGAGAGGAGATTTGTCACAGAAGGCAAGAGCAACAGATGGAGGCCACAAGGGTCCCGGGTTCTAATCCAGGTTCTCAGCCCGGCATTGCTGTGAAGACAACTGTTTGAAATCAGGAACCGGTCACGTCATTTCTCTGGAGCTTCAAATGCCTCATGGAAAGTCAACCATAACCTCCTGCTGCCCAGCAACGCCGCGAGGAAATGAAATGCCAGCAGTGCCAAGGGTAACAGAGGGATCAGAGACTCTTTAAGACCTTTCAAGGTGTGTAGAAATGGCTTTTTTCTTTTTTTCCCTGTGCTTGATAGAAGATGCACAGAAGAAACCCTGGAGCCGAGAATGCAGTTGATGGTGAGACTGAAGACAGAAAAAAGCCAGTCTTGTCTCCTGCTAAGTGAACCTCGTGCAGAGAGCATGGAAGTGATGCTTGAGCTACTTCTCTATTTTAAATCCTCTAGCGTAACAGTTTACTTTCCCTAGCTCTCATGAGCTTATGTTCCCAGGGCAACAGCATAATTTTAGAGCCCGTGAGGTTATAGCTATTTAAGCAGGTTTGCTTTATTATTTTTTAATTGCTTAATGTTCGTTAACATTCTATTAAAACTCCACAGTGTTTCGCAATGGAATTTAAAATTCACCCTAGTTTAACGTGTCCATTTCAGAATACGTGTGTGTTGATGGGGTTAGCAAACACCAATATTAATTAGCTGATCTTGACACTGACCTAAGAGGCGAGGCAAAGCAAACCAACATATGGAGCAAGCCTGAGCTGGATAATGTCAAGTCTGGCCAGAGGCTGTTGTCAATATAACTTGGAACTGCTGACTTCCCAAACACACTTGGAACATCGCCCTAATATGCAAACGTGTGAATCAGGAGACTCCTTCTAAGTGTGAAAGTGAAAGTTGCTCAGTCATGTCCGACTCTTTGCGACCCCATGGACTGTGCCCTGCCAGGCTCCTCTGTCCATGGAATTCTCCAGGCAAGAATATTGGAGTGAGTAGCCTTTCCCTTCTCCAGGGGATCTTCCCAACCCAGGGATCCAACCCAGGTCTCTTGCATTGCAGGCAGATTCTTTACTGTCTGAGCCACCAGGGAAGCCTTCCAAGATGCCTTTAAAAAGAAGACCCTTTAAAGACGTGGTAGTGTAACTGAGGGTCTTTTAAGGTCATTCCCAGGTGGTACAGTGGCAAAGAATCCTCCTGCCAAGGCCAGAGACACAGGAGACGTGGGTTCAATCCCTGGGTCAGGAAGATCCCCTGGAGAAGGGAATAGCAACCCACTTCAGTATTCTTGCCTGGAGAATCCCAGGGACAGAAGAGCCTGGTGGGCTACAGTTCATGGGGTCGAAAAGAATCAGACGTGACTGAGCATGCATGCAACCAATTGAAAGAGGGGCTGGGGGCAGAGAAACTTGAATGTTAGAAGTTCCTGCTAATCAAAGATGGTGCGGAATCAATGATTCATCATCTCTGGAATTGCTGGAGACAACTGTCAGAAAATACTAGAAGGTAAACAAGTTTTGTTAGGCACACACGTGGGTTCACAGAGAGTCTGTAGGTGGAATGTTCTTTGACTTCAGATGTGATACATGTGTCTTTTCAAAGTTTCACCAGGTAGGTTGAGTAATTCATAAATATTACATATGTGCATATATTCATATACATATACACGCCATACACAAGCACACACACCAATGAAATGGATACTATCTCTGAAGCATTTGCTACACTCCAGGCACTGGCCTGTGTGCTCTTGTATTTTCTCATTTAATAAACTACTCCTGGATGAGTATCAATTATGGCCAAAAAATTGTCCCAAACAATGTATAAATATTGCCTGTCTCACCCTTATAATCTTGCGACAATTATCTCCACTTTATAAACAAAGAAATGGAAGCTCAGAACTATTTTATTCCCCTATACACAGTCCTTCAGCTTCTAAACGATGAAGCTGAATTCAGACCTAGAGACTATCTCATGCCAAGGCCAGTAGTCATCCCATAACATAGTCTGCCAGAAGTTAACCTTTTAAAAAAGTTACCCTTTTAAAGAAAGCTTTAAAAAGCAATCTAAAGGGTAAGAAAACATAGTTAAGGTTTTCCTTGGGTCTGTTGCAGAATTTCCATCTTATCCACTCTCTAATTTTATTTAAGTGTGTCCTGGTGATTTAGCCTTGATACTCAAAGCCCATCGGATTCTAATTATCGACCGAACGCAACTCCCACTATTAATTGAGTAAAAATTCCGGCTTTTTGTTTGTTTGTTATTCTCCATATAAGTGATCTACATTCCTATCCTGGTCATACCTGTGTTCCAGCTCAAGCCACTTGCCCTGATGCCTGCAGTCCCCACATCAGATCCTGTACAGGAACCAGCTCAATTCCCATCATCACCCTGAAGCCTTTCTTGAACACGCTTTCTCCTCATCCCACCCTCCTGGCCACTTCCTTCTCTAAATTTCTGCAGCACTTCTGAAAATCAAGGTTTCCCTGTTACTCCTCTTGTCTCCTTCAATTGATGCTTATTTTCTGCAAAGCCAGGAAAAGGCTCACAAAAAGGGAGGAGCTGGTTCTGAGGTCATTTTTTTTTTTTTTTTATTCCTCTTGACTGAGAAAAGATAACAGTGATGATGTCTAGGTCATGAGCGTTTACCCACTTGATTCATGAATCAAGTCACTTAACCCCTCAAAGTATTTATTTCCTTATCTATGCTGCTGCTGCTGCTGCTAAGTCGCTTCAGTCGTGTCCAACTCTCTGCGACCCCAGAGACGGCAGCCCACCAGGCTCCACCGTCCCTGGGATTCTCCAGGCAAGAACACTGGAGTGGGTTGCCATTTCCTTCTCCAATGCATGAAAGTGAAAGTGAAAGTGAAGTTGCTCGGTCGTGTCTGACTCCTAGCGACCCCATGGACTGCAGCCTACCAGGCTCCTCCATCCATGGGATTTTCCAGGCAAGAGTACTGGAGTGGAGTGCCATTGCCTTCTCCGTCCTTATCTATAAAATGGGGTTAATAACAGTAACACCCTCATCAGGCTATTGTTAGAGTTAAATTAAATATTTATATAAACCACTTGGCTTGGTATAAGTACTCAGTACCTGTTAATAATAACACCCAGAAAGTAAAAAAAACAAAAGCAAATGGCAGTTAGCTAACTCAAGAATGCTGCTGTTGACACTTTTAACCTCTACACTAATTACTGATTTGAGAGCTTTTTTTTTTTTTAATATGGAGACAAATGACAGCGTTTGCATTTCTGAAAGTCTCCCACTCCATGCTGGGGAATTAGAATGAACCAATGTTTCTCATCTCTGATCAAAGAAAGAGTACTTAATGATGCAAAAAGAGAAATGAGCTTAGTTAGAGATAGAAAAGAGGGTCTGAATTGACAGACAGGCTAACTCTTCTTGGCTTCCATGACTTTAGTCTGATTTATCACCCATCCAGGAATTTGATGGGGATGCAATAAATGTCAAAGGGCAGCAACTGCCCTGTAAGCTGGATGGACACAGGTCCCTGATTTCCATACAGAGAGGCGAAGGGCAGAGTAAGGGAGGTAATAAATATTTTCCAGGTGTTAATCTGAAATAGCCAAAAGGACTGGACGGGATGTACACAGCACTTGATCTTGGGTTCCTCATCCCATATCCTGTTCTGCGGAGAAGCTGGGGGAAGAACAGGCATGGGTGCCATGTCTCGATCTCCCAGTGACAGGAAACGGGTTCACAGGGGCAAGCATGCATGGCCAGGGGAATAAAAAGGTCAATCTGAACCCACCTCTGTTAGACTTAAACACCCCTTCTCCAGTCTTTGGGCAGGCACACGACTTCCATCGCCCCAACATACCAAAGCTCACAGGCATCTTTTGAAGGGGCTCCTGGACTTCCACTGCCGGGGGTCTCAGGGGCTGCCATGTCAAAAAGCTGAGTCTCCCCTCCGACCCAGCACTGTATGATACTGTAGGTTAAACGTAATCAATGCTGATTGTAATCATTAGGAATTAAGAGATTTCTTCTAGTAGTGAGCTAAAAATGGCTTATGCTAATAAATCAATGAGCAATGAGAAGGGAAAGTGAAAAGTCCTTGGGTAATAGGCCCAGGAGTGGAAGTGGTAGGGAGGGTTGTGTTTGTGCAGAAAGCTGCCGGCAGACATGACCGCAGAGGTGTCACAGTAACAGAAGCACTCACTCCTGGAATAGCTTGTCAGACTCCAAGTATCTGACCACCAAGGGGCTGGAAATTAAATAGACTGTGGGTCCAAGGGTATTGGCTGACAAGATCTGGGGGCCTCATCAGCTATGTGACTTTAGGTGAGTTGCTTAACCTCTCTGAACTTTGGTTTCCTCATCAGTAAAACTAGGGAATAAGTGTACATCTTAAGACAGTTCATTCACCAATTTTATTAAGTACCTACCATGTGCCAGACACTGTTCTAGAGACTGGAATAGCATAGTGAGCAGAACAAAGCCCCTCTCTTGTGCAGTTAACCTTCCAGGGGAAGGGGACAGCTTGTGGATAAGCAAATCAATAAATGCTTGTCAGGTAGGAATAAGAGCCATAAAGAGATATGTAGCAGTGTAAGGGGGACAGTGAGGGATGGAAGCTAATTTTATAAATGGGGCTTCCCTGGTGGCTGAGTAGTAAAGAATCTGCCTGCAGTGCAAGAGACACGGGTTTAATCCCTAGGTTGGGAAGATCCCCTGAAGGAGGAAATGGCTATCCACTCCAGTATTCTTGCTGGGAAATCCCATGGACAGAGGAGCCTGGCAGGCTACAGTCCATGGGGTGGCAAAAGAGTTACACATGAGTTAGTGAGATTTAGAGGATCCAGTGGATTCAAATGACCTGCCCTGCAGTCAGCACATGGGTGATCCATGAGGTAAGGAAGGCAGAAGGCCTGGATCCTCCTAAATAGTGGAAGTGTTGAACTCTGGGGATGCTGATGGCTTAAGCAGTTTCCTGGGACTGATACACAAGATCCTGGAAAGCAGGGGTCCCAACCTCTGGGCCACAGACCAGTACCTCCTATCAGATCAGCGGTGGCATCAGATCAGGAACAAAGTGCACAATGAATGTAATGCACTTGAAATAATCCTGAAACCATCCCCCCGCCTCCGCTCCATGGAAAAACAGTCTTCCATGAAACCAGTCCCTGGTGCCAAAAAGTTTAGGGACTGCTGAAGGGTACCTTGCAGGAACAATGCTTGAAACCAGCAATCCCAGGTGCTGCCATTTACCCTGAGTTTGTCAAAAGCCAGCCAACCAAGAATCTGATTCCCAACATCCAGTGAGGCAATGACGGATTTTGATTCAGGGTCAGGACTGTGGTGGGCAGCTCTCCAAGTTCAAGTCCAGGCTCTTTGGACCTCAGCTGGGCAGGTTATTTGTCTTCTCCTGTGCCTCAGTTTCTCCACTTAAAGAATGGGAGAAATAATAGCACTGACCTTATGAGATTCTGTGAGAATTAAATGGAGAAATGTCCGGAAAATAGCTAGCACAGTACCTGGCCCAGTCATGTCTGACTCTTTGCAAGCCCATGGACTGCAGCCAGCCAGGCTCCTCGGTCCACGGAATTCTCCAGGCAAGAACACTGGAGTGGGTTGCCATGCCCTTCTCCAGGGGATCTTCCCAACCCAGGGATCGAACCTGCATCTCCAGCATTGCAGGGAGATTCTTTACCATCTGAGCCACCAGGAAAGCCCAACTGGCATCCAGGAGAGGCTGAATAAATGTGAGCTGTTCTGAATAGTCTTATTAAGCATGGATACGTATATATATATATATGCATCTCTTGTTGACTGGAGAGGCCATGATTAACGGAACTGCTAAGGCCTGGAATGTCCTCTGGCAATCTGCCCTGAGTTCTCTTCTCCGCATCGGGCTCCACAGAAAGCCGCTGATTGTTTCATTTGACACTACAGGAATTTGACGGAAGAAAGGTCCGCCCCACCCTGTGCGCAGGTAGGCGGTGTGTGCCCTGCTGCGGAGGGGAGATCGGAGTTGGGGGTAGGAGGGGAGGATAGGCGAGGCCTGGAGATGTCTCAGGCCCCAGCGCCACGACTGATGGAACACTCGTTCAGTAAAAGCCAGAGGCCCTTCTAGGCAGAAAGAAATCGGAATAATAAAACCTGCTTCATTTGTTTGTACTGCCAGTTAGGCAGTCAGTCAATCCAAAAAAATATATTGAATGCCCATTGTGAGCAAAGCATTAAATAATAACATTAATAGCTACCATTTGTTGAGAACTTAATATAAGCCAGGTGTGACAATCTATATATCCCTGACCCGGCTCACAGCCTCTTGCTCTGTGAATTTTGGTCTGAGCGCCTCGCTGCTTTCACTCATCTCCCAGCTCCAGAGGAAGGGACCCCTCCTTCCTTGGCATTCACCCCCACGCCCCACTATGGTGCACAGTCTATCTTGTCCTGCAGCTGATAACGGGGTCTTAGGTTTCCTAGCTTTGTAGGCCCCTTGCCTGTTGGCTCAGATGGTAAAGAATCCTCCTGCAATGCAGGAGACCCAGATTCAGTCCCTGGGTCAGGAAGATTCCCCTGGAGAAGGGAATGGCAACCCACTCCAGTATCCTTGCCTGGAGAATTCCACGGACAGGGGAGCCTGGCAGGCTACAGTCCATGGGGTCACAAAGAGTTGGACATGACTGAGTGACTAACACTTTTGCTTTTCTTTCACACCAGAGCAGAGACATATTAGATTCACGTCCATGTCCTTAAAATGAGAAGTGCATCAGCAGACTTCTACGTGGTTAGAATGAATGAATAACTGAATGAATGGACACTGCAAAAGAACACGGCACCTCTTACTTCAGCCCTGGCATGCATGTATGCGTGCTCAGTCATGTCTCTCTGCGACCCCATGGATGGTAGCCCACTAGGCTCCTCTGTCCATGGATTTCCTAGTCAAGGATACTAGAATGGTTTGACATTTCTTTCTTTAGGAAATCTTCCTGACCCAGGGATTGAATCCACGTCTCTTGCATCTCCTGCACTGGCAGGTGGATTCTTTACCACTAGCGCCACTTGGGAAACCTACTTTAGTCCTAGAGTTTCTACAAAGTCCTCAGTAGCTGACATTACAGTGGCAAACACAGGGGTCCAGCCAAAATCTTCCTGAGGCTCTATTTCCTCTTGGGTCAGCAGGATACACAGGGCTGTCCCTGGCTTATGAAAATATAGTCATGCTGACTATGTTTCAAGCACTGTGCTCTTTGCAGGCACTTTGCCACCCCCCACCTAGACATTCCCCCAATTCTATGAGCTAGGTTCTATGAATAGGCCCATTTTGCAGATGAAACAACTGAGGCTCAGAGAAATATAATCCCTTGCTCAGCATCAAGGAGGTGGAAATTCAGAGCTAAGATTTCAATGTGTGTATGTCTAGGGCCTGAACACTCCCTGTACTTTACAAATCCTGGAGGTGGCAGAGAGTCAGGGAAGGAGGCATGGCTGATGGTGTGATGCATTCATGAGCTTAGATTCTGGCTCTAAATGCACATCCCAGGCCCCACAGTGGAGCCCCAGGGCCTCCAACTTCTGTAGACAGCACAAAGACCTTTGCCAACCATCCTCTCCAGCCCTCCCCCCCTCTCTATAGGAAAGAGATTAAAGGAAATCTGTGCCACTTAAAGAATTATAGCAGGAGGGGCAGGCAGATGGAGACATGCGGTGGCGTCTCCGTGACCACATCCCACCCATAGCACTGGTGAGATCAGAGGCAGCTCTAGGGGAGAAAGCACTTCCCAATTTTTGGACTGGGCTCAAGCTCAGACTCTCATAATGAAATTTTATAAGAAAAACAAAAGGACATACTTCCTGGAAGTATAAAATCTATTAAACCAGTGCCCCTTGGAAGCATCATCACTGTCATCATAATCTTCATTCGGTGTCTCCTTAGTGTGCAGAGCACTGTACGACTCCAAGAGCTTTCACACTCACTGGCTCATTGGCTGCCCTCTCCCAATTACCCCCGACAGAGATAAGGCAGGTAACATCCTGCCCTTCCAGCCAGTGACAAAACTAAGACCCAGGGAGCTGCCCGAGATTGCTCAATCAACCAGCTAAAAGGAGAAGCCAGGGTTTCTGACCTTGTGCTCCCATGCTGTGCTCCCACCCCACTCCGATTGCATGCTGCCTAAAACCCAGGATGGAGGAGGAGGCATTAAACAGGGCAATTGTAAAGTTTGTTAAATCCAAAGTAGACACCAAGGAGATCAAGTCAGTCAATCCTAAAAGAAATCAACCCTGAATATTCATTGGAAGGACTGTTGCTGAAGCTCCAAGAATTTGGCCTCCTGATGCAAAGAGCAGACTCATTTTGGGAAAGACCCTGATGCTGGGAAAGACTGAGGGCAGGAGGAGAAGGGGGTGACAGAGAATGAGATGGTTAGATAGCATCACCAACTCAAGGGACATGAATCTGAGCAAACTCTGGGAGATAGTGGAGGGCAGAGGAGACTGGCGTGCTGCAGTCCATGGGGTCACAGAGTTAGAACAACAACAAAGACATCTCCCTCCTCCCAGCAGCTGAAACAGGTTTTGAATTTTGCCTTGATAAGGAAGAAAGGATAGGCTGAAAGGGGGCTGATGTCCTATATCCCTAGCATCACTGAAAGACAACCAAATGAAGAAGCGAAACACAGGCAGAGAAAAGCGCCCTGGCAGCAGAGTGGCATTAAATGTAGGTTAAGGCATGGCTTGAGGTCAAACTGAACAGAAAGCTGGCAGACAGGAAAACTAAAAGTAGAGTGTCAGGCCCCTGATTTCCACTGGTAAAATTTTCCTAGAGTTCTCAACTGAACAAATCAGTTAAGACAAGGTGGGGGAGACATTGCAAGCACAGACCCTTTTTCCTATACATGTATTTTTAATGTGGAACCTCCACCATACAGTAGAGAGTGGAAGAAATATGTGAATAAAATGGAAATTGAGCAAAACGTATGTCTTTTTATAGCCAATGATTCATACAAAGTGACGGCTCTTAAATATTAATAATAAGTCAATTTTTAGGGCAGAAAGGCAGAGATGGAGGGAGATGATAACATTTCTCTATTTTTTTTCTTCATGGTCCAAATTTAGAAAAATAAATACAGTAAATACTCTACCTATAGTTGCAATATTTATATAGTTTATCATCTGCCTCGGGGTATTAGTTCTGCTTGGGAACAAATACACTGCTTCAACTTGACACTGAGATCATGATTTGGAGCTGAGAAGAAACTGGTTTCAAGAATTCAAATAATCTCACACAAATTTCAAATGTGACAAAGAGACAGCATTTTTCATGAAAATGTGAACCTCACTCATCACTGATTTGCACAAAACCTTAGCATGCATCCTCAGGACTAGAAAATCTCAATTGAGAGAGTCTGGGGACTTCCCTGGCAGTCCAGCGGTTAAGATTCTGCCTTTCAATGCAGGCTGTGCAGGTTCGATCCCTGGTTGGGAAGCTAAGATCCCCCATGCCTTGCGGCCAAAAAGTTGAAACATAAAACAAGCAATATTATAACTAATTCAGTAAAGACCTTTTAAACAGTCCACATCAAAAAAAAAGAGAAGAGAGAGAGAGTCTGTGATCCCTCTCCAGTATCTTCCATTGTGATGCCTCCCTGGACAGAAGGCAGAGAGCTTTCCTTCGAGCTGATGGTCTTCAAGGAGAGACCAAACCCCTTCTGATCGTCACCTTCACTAGAGTGGCAGCCTCCTTCATAGGGCATCAGAAGCAAAAAGAAGTGTGTCCTGACCAAGGAGCACTTGTCTGAGTCCCTTGGCCAGTTCTGGAAGGTGGAGGAACAGGAAACTCGAGGTGAGCTTCAAGGGAAGGTAAAGGTGTATCTACGGTGCTGTCAGCAACTGGGAGGCACAGCGCTGTGCCCCTGGGGGCTGTGAGATGTTTACAGAACTGTGACTCCCACCCCCAGCAAACCAGGGCTGCACCCAAGTTCACTCTGATGCCACCTCTGAGCTCCTGTCCAGCTCTTTTTCAAGCCCACTCAAAATGACTCCAACTAACTTAATGGGAAAGATTAAGGGCAGGAGGAGAAGGGGTTGACAGAGGATAAGATGGTTGGATGGCATCACCAACTCAATGGACCTGAGTTTGAGCAAATTCTGGGAGGCGGTAAAGGACAGGGAAGCCTGGTATGCTGCAGTCCATGGGGTCACAGAGAGTCAGACACAACTGAGCGATTGAACAACAACAATCTTAATGCGAGAACAGGATTGACCCCGTCCTTCTTGGTCTTCCTCTGCCTTGATGATGTGCGGGGGAGTGGCTTGCTGCCAGCACGGGCCTGATGCAGCACTGACACTATGAATCACCTGCCAAGGAAAGAGAGGGCTGGGGATGAAGAGCCCAGCAGATGCTCCGACTGCAGAAGCCACGGGTGACAAAGCTCGAGCTCGCAGGGTGAGAGCTCACGACTCTCTGAGCCCGTCCCTCTCCCTGGCACGTGGAAGCGAGAGCAGATGGCAGAGAGCACAGCCCAGGGCTTGGACTCTGATGGGGTCTGGAGAGTCGGCAGGAACTCAGGTTTCTTGGGGCAAAGGGGAAAGGTTGATGGTCCGGCGGAGCAGGGAAGCACAAGGACTCTGCCATCAGACTTGAACTTGGGTTTGAACCCCAGTTCCTCATTTACTAATTGAGTGGCTCAGAGGTGGGGGGGGGGGGCGGTTCTTTAATTTCTCTCTCTGTTTCTCCATCTATAAAACAGTACTGATAAGACAGCCGAACCCAGGCTTACATGAAAAATGTTTGACACTATGGTTATCATGACTTAGCAACTGAGTGCGAGCAGGATGATAAGCAGAACTGAGTATCTTCCTTCCAAAGGTCAAAAGGTAGTCAAAGTCTAAGGTCAGATGGTGACGTTCTATCTTTGAGCCTCTCTGCTTTCTGAAGGACTCCGAGCATTGCCATTTTTTTCACCTCATTTCCCAGAATCCCTCCCCCAAACCAACCTGGCGCTAGGAACCTCCCCAATGGCCCAGTACCCTTTCCTGAGATGAAAGCCAGCCAGCTAACCCCACAGAAGGCCCCCTGAATGTTCAGACACAACCATTCCCGACTATTCCATCCTCCTGAGATCTCACCCAAACCATGAGGCTAGAGAAGGGAAGCGGGGTCACATTCAAGACAGCAACTCGAGAGTCGTGTGTCAGATTCCAGAAATTTCCATGTCATCACAACACACAGGATAATACTAAGCGGAAGGTCTGGTTGTCAGGGAAGTGTTTCCCTCTGCATCCTCTTCTCTAAGAGACAAGGGCAGGACTCTGGCCTCTTCCCAAGGATTCAGACGTTCCTCACGAGCAGCAAGCTAATTGCTAATCTAATCTACAAGGGACCCAGCAAGCCCACGGAAGATGTGTGGCCCTTTATCCCACCCATATCCTAGATCGCAGGCTTGTTACAGCTCTCCTGGAAAAAGATAAAATATTCCAGCAGTGATGGGTCAGGGGGGCAGGAGAGGGGCCCACACCACTGCAAGAATTTGATGAGCCTCTGATACCAGCAGCATAAATAAGGCCTTTAATAAATTAGAGAGCTATTCATTTAAATGGATTCTGCCGTCCCTTCGGTGCCAGTTAATCTGTAATTCAGATAGATCAGGGACGGCTTTGTTGGGAGACCAGAGTCCAGAATATAGAATGATTCTGTCTGCAGAGAGCTGGGGATTTCACTTGATGGGCAGCATACATGTCCTGTGTGTTCATTTTGTGGTTTCTGCTCTCTCATCTCCAAACCCCGAGTGATAGGCACAAATCCCAGTGATTTGCCCAGGACAAATACACATGACCCCAGACCCGTATAAACACAGTCCATGCATATCCCCACAACCATACATGCCTCACACACCTTCTATTCTGTGCACGGCTCCAACCGTGTAACACATGACCTGGGCAATCCCCCTCATGGCCTCTACCAACACGGGCAAATGAACAGGCCGGCAAGTGCTTGCATCCATTTTCCAGAACACCCACCCAGTCTTCAGAGAGCTGCCATCACTCCAATACAGGCTTTCCTCGTGGCGCTAGTGGTACAGAATCTGCCTGCAGTGCAGGAGATGCAGATGACTGGGGTTCGATTCTTGGGTCGGGAAGGTCCCCTGGAGGAGGAAATGGCAACCCACTCCAGTATTCTTCCCTGGAGAATCTCACAGACGGAGGAGCCTGGTGGGCTACAGTTCATATAGTCACAAAGAGTCACACGCGACTGAAGTGACTGAGCATGCACACACGCACTCACGCTAATCCAGTATGACTTGTATCCTTACAAGATAAAATTAACAGACACACTCAGAGGGAAGACCATATGAAGATACAGGGAGAAGATGAGCATCCACAAGCCAGGTGGAGAGACTTCAGAAGAAGCCAACTTTGACGTTGGACTTATAGCCTCCAGGACTGGGAGAAAATAGATTTTTTTTTTTGTCTTAACCACTCACCCTATGGTACTTTGTGATGACAACCCTCGAAAACAAAGACACTCAGCCAGATGGGAGTTGGTGCTCGGGTGTCACACAGTCCCCATACGGGCGCTCAGCCTACACCAGTAAATGGGTTGTGTGGTCCACCAGTGTGTGAATACTGGTCCACTTCTGCACAAAGACCCTTGTCTATGGGACCCTTCTAGTCTTCAATGCTGTGATGACCAAAGGCCACAAGCTTGGCCAAGTAGACCCCACTATCAAAGATTTCCTGTTGCTGCTTCTATAACTACTGCTAAGTTGCTTCAGTCATGCCCGACTCTTTGCGACTCTATGTACTGTAGCCAGCCAGGCTCCTCTGTCCATGGGATTCTCCAGGCAAGAATACTGGAGTGGACTGCCATGGCCTCCTCCAGGGAATCTTTCCAACCCGAGGATCAAACCTGCACCTCTGATGTCTCCTGCATTGGTAGGTGGGTTCTTTACCACTAGCACCACCTG
Source organism: Bos grunniens (assembly GCF_055505025.1). NCBI lineage: Eukaryota > Metazoa > Chordata > Mammalia > Artiodactyla > Bovidae > Bos > Bos grunniens. The sequence continues at coordinate 51,395,859 of NC_141185.1, read as the reverse complement.
AGATGCCCTGGATACTGCATAGGTGCCAGACATCCTGGAATGTGGAGTCAAGTGGGCCTTAGGAAGCATCACTACGAACAAAGCTAGTGGAGGTGATGGAATTCCAGTTAAGCTATTTTAAATCCTAAAAGATGTTGCTGTGAAAGTGCTGCACTCAATAGGCCAGCAAATTTGGAAAAATCAGCAGTGGCCACAGGACTGGAAAAGGTCAGTTTTCATTCCAATCCCAAAGAAAGGCAATGCCAAAGAATGCTCAATCTATCGTACAATTGCACTCATCTCACACACTAGTAAAGTAATGCTCAAAATTCTCCAAGCCAGGCTTCTGCAATACATAAACCGTGAACTTCCTGATGTTCAAGCTGGTTTTTAAAAAGGCAGAGGAACCAGAGATCAAGTTGTCAACATCTGCTGGATCACTGATAAAGCAAGAGAGTTCCAGAAAAACATCTATTTCTGCTTTATTGACTATAACAAAGCCTTTGACTGTGTGGATCACAACAAACTGGAAAATCCTGAAAGTGATCGAAATACCAGATCACCTGATCTACCTCTTGAGAAATCTGTATGCAGGTCAGGAAGCAACAGTTAGAACTGGACATGGAACAACAGACTGGTTCCAAATAGGAAAAGGAGTACATTAAGGCTGTATATTGTCACCCTGCTTATTTAACTTATATGCAGAGTACATCATGAGAAACGCTGGGCTGGAGGAAGCACAAGCTGGAATCAAGCTTGCTGGGAGAAATATAAATAACCTCAGATATGCAGATGACACCACCCTTATGGCAGAAAGTGAAGAAGAACTAAAGAGCCTCTTGATAAAAGTGAAAGAAGAGAGTGAAAAAGTTGGCTTAAAGCTCAACATTCAGAAAACAAAGATCATGGCATCCAGTCCCATCACTTCATGGCAAATAGATGGGGAAACAGTGGAAACAGTGGCAGACTTTATTTTGGGGGGGCTCCAAAAGCACTGCAGATGGTGACTGCAGCCATGAAATTAAAAGACTCTTACTCCTTGGAAGAAAAGCTATGACCAATCTAGACAGCATATTAAAAAGCAGAGACATTATTTTGCCAACAAAGGTCCATCTAGTCAAGGCTATGGTTTTTCCAGTGGTCATGTATGGATGTGAGGGTTGGACTATAAAGAAAGCTGAGCACCGAAGAATTGATGCTTTTGAATTGTGGTGTTGGAGAAGACTCTTGAGAGTCCCTTGGACTGCAAGGAGATCCAACCAGTCCATCCTAAGGGAAATCAGTCCTGAATATTCATTGGAAGGACTGACGTTGAAGCTGAAACTCCAATACTTTGGCCACCTGATGCAAAGAGCTGACTCATTTGAAAAGACCCTGATGCTGGGAAAGATTGAGAGCAGGAGAAGAAGGGGACGACAGAGGATGAGATGGTTGGATGGCATCACCGACTCAAGGGGCATGAGTTTGAGTAAACTCTGGGAGTTGGTGGTGGACAGGGAGGCCTGGCGTGCTGCAGTCCATGGGGTCACAAAGAGTCAGACATGACTGAGTGACTGAACTGAGCCCAACTCAGTAGCAAAGCCTGAGCGTTCCTAGAGAGTCCACAGACCGCAGAAGGATGACAAGGACGGGGATAAAATGAAGAGCATTTTTGAAAAGTTCCACATACCAAGCCCTGCTAAGCACTTTCAATCCATTACCCCACTCAAGGCTCCCAAAAATCCTATCTCTATAAGTAAGTACAGCTACTGTTCTTAATTGGAGTCAAGGAAATTGAAGCTCTGAGAGATTTAAGGGAATGGTGTAAGTGATGAGCTGGGACACGAGCCCCTGATTTAATCACCACGATAATTTAGGTTCCATTCGGTTGCACGAATATCAATTCAGCTTGTTTTCTCTTCCACACCTCACACTGGGAGGTGCTCAAAGATTCTTGGTGCTTCCAGCCAGGGGTCTGCTAAGTTCTCGTCAGGTACAGAGTAGGTCCCCACAAGGCGTCCCTCAAATGCAGAAACTGCACAGCAGAAAGGGCAAGTCTCTGATGTGATATCCTAAGCAGGTGTGCAGCAAGAGAACTAGCTGAGCATCAGAGCCCCTGTGGCTAGTCCCAGGCCTGCCCCACTGCTGACCATTGAGTGCTTTTGGCCTCAGGCTTCCCATCGGAAAAGTGGACAACTGTCTGTCCTGGCCACCTCCCAGGGTTACTGTGAGGCTTCAGGAGACAGTAGAATGGGGAGAAGCAGTATATGACCAGGCCATACACTGGGTTGGCCAAAAAGTTCATTAAGGTTTTTGTATAGCATCTTATGGAAAAAACGTGAATGAAATTTTCAGCCAACCCAATAACAACTGACGCCACACCTGTGAGGCACCAGGCTCTGGGAACATCGAACAAGTCCCCAGCCTTAATGGGCTTGTATCCCAGAAGGCAAGATCTGTGATCAAGAGGAAAGAGGAAACCCACAACACATGGGGAGGAACTGCTAAGCACTACAGAGACACGTGAAGCAGGGAAAGAGGCAGGTGTGATGGTGGAGGGGTGGTCAGGAAGCCTCCCTGCGGAGATGACATGGGAGCAGCAGCATGAATGCCACGAAGGAGGAGCTGGGGGACTAGCTGGGGGAAGTAAGTTCCTGCAGAGAGAATCCCACATGCAAGGTCCTGGAGAAAACACTCAGTGTGATCGGGAATAACATGGAGGTTGGTAGGGCTGATGGGAAGTGAATGGAAAGATGCAGGGTGGGACAGCCCTGGGCCAAGCCACGCAGGACCATGTGGGTCTTGGGGAAGAGTGTGCTGTCTCTTCTACAAGTGCTGGGAAGCCGTTGGGGGTTGAACCTCGGGGGCTAGCATGATCTGACCGTGCTTCATAGAGGATCACCCGGGCTGCAGTGTGCAGAGGGACTGTGGGTTCGGGGGGAGAAGTCGAAGCATTAGCCCCATTCAAAGCCCATCTCAATCATCCGAGAAAAAAAAAGATGAAGGCACAACCTGAGTGTGAGAAGTTATCTTTGTTCATCGTGGGTAACTCTACTCAGTGCTCTGTGGTGACCTAAATGGGAAGGAAATCCAAAGAAGTGTGGGTATATGTTTACATATGGCTGATACACCAGGCTCCCCTGGTGGCTCAGTGGTAAAGAACCCGCCTGCCAATGCGAGAGATGAGGGTTCAATTCCAGGGCCAGGAAGATCCCTGGAGCAGGAAATGGCAACCCACTCCACTATTCTTGCCTGGAGAATCCCACGGACAGAGGAGCTGGGCGGGCTTCAGTCCCCAGGGTCAAAAAGAGGAGGACACAACTCAGTGACTAAACAATCCAATCTAATGGCTGATTTACTTTGTTGTACAGCAGAAACTAACACAGCATTGTAAAGTACCCATACTCCAATAAAAAATTTTTAAAAGAATATTTATGTTCAGCCATTGCTATAATCTTCACATTTTATCTTAACATATTCACAGTGGGTTAATTTTGTATCTTGGTATCAGACAAATGATTGCAATGCCTCTCTTCCTTTTTCTTTCATTTTTTTTTAACATTTCAAATGATCTTCATTAAGAGAAAAAAGAGTTGTTTTTAATTTGCTCATCCATTTCAATTGTTTCATGTCCTTTTATCGATTTTTATGTTGAAATATTTCTTTTCATATTTCAAAAACAGATCCCTTGTTTAGCAGCTTTCAAACCTGGCATCAGGTAATAGCTTGCTTGCCAAGACAGTGAGCTTCCCCTTCCCCCCAACTAATAAAAAAATCAATAAGTCATTAGAGATGCCTTTAATCAAGATTAAATAAATGAATAAATTTAACTTTCATCCGACCGTGAAAAGCATACTTGCTATAGTAAAATAGCACAGTCAAGTTTGAATCCTTGATGATCAAATTGGGTTTAAAGAATAAAACCTTACCAAAGCCTCCCCATCACTGATGACCGCCTACCTGATCCCCAGTGGTCAAAGGGACGCAGAATGCTCATGTCTCCTTCTCCAAGAGATAGAGAGGGTCAGCTTTCAGCATCTTGAATGTCCTCCACTCAATGACCACAACAGATCAGAACAAATTGATATTAAGAGAAGCCATGACACACCTACACAGAGTATTAAAAAGCAGAGACATCCATTTGCCAACAAAGGTCTGTATAGTCAAAGCCATGGTTTTTCTAGTAGTCATGTATGGATGTGAGAGTTGAACCATAAATAAGGCTGAGCGCCAAAGAATTGATGTTTTCAAATTGCAGTTCTGGAGAAGGCTCTTGCGAGTCCCTTAGACTGCAAGGAGATCAAAGCAGTCAATCCTAAAGGAAACGAACCCTGAATATTCATTGGAAGGACTGATGTTAAAGCTGAAGCTCCAATACTTTGGCCACCTGATGGAAAGAGATGACTCATTGGAAAAGACCCTGATGCTGGGAAAGACTGAGGGCAGGAGGAGAAGGGGACGACAGAGGATGAAATGGCTGGATGGCATCACCAACTCAATGGACATGAATCTGAGAAAACTCCAGGAGATAGTGAAGGACAAAGGAGCCTGGCATGCTGCAGCCCATGAGCTCAGAAAGAGTTGAACATGACTTAGCAACTGAACAACAACAGCGAGAGAAGCAGACCCGAGCAGGAGCAGCAGTGCCCATCCATGGGCCACGCCTGGTGGAGAAGGACACAGCCCACTCACTCTTCCTGCCCCGCAGGGTGCCTTCCACCTCCCTCATACACACACTTCCACAGCTTCAGGGAGGGAAAACCAAATTCCTTAGGCTGGGACTCAAAGCCAGTTTCCGTGGTTCCCTGAACGTTAGCGATGTTGATGGTAACGATGACAACAGTGGTGAGGATGAGGCCCACCTGCCCAGCTTCCCCACCACCAACTCATGCACCTGTCGGGACCAGACTGAGAGCTGTTGATGGCTCTCTGAACCAGCCTGTTCTCTCAAGTCTCCTGATTTTGCAGAGTTCTAATCTGCCTAGTTAAAGCTTCTCCAGCTACTAGATTTGCCCTGCCCTTGAAGACTGAATCCAGGTGCCACTTCTCTTGGGAGGCCCTTCTGGATGACCCCATGGTCCACTGGGATCTCTGCTCTGCCCCCAGCATCCTGGACTGGTAGCTGCCAGAGCGCTCAGTTCTCTGGCTGGTCCTTGACTCATGACCTGCCCACCTTTCCCTGAAGACTGTGAGAGGATGGGGAGCATGTGGTTAATATCTATGCCCAGAACCGGGCACAGGAATGACCCCTGGCTGGCCCCCAATCATTAACATCACATTTCTGTTCTCCTAATATATCTTCATGCTCCAATGGCTAGCACAGCATCCATCTCACGGGTAGCAGTGTTCAACAAGTACAGGTTGACATGGGTGGATGACTGAATGAACTGTTCCCTAGAACTTCTTTTCTCAGGTCATGGAAGCCCAGGTAACCAGAAGCCCAGAAGTAAGAAACTGATGAGTTGGAGGAAAAGAAAAAGAACTTCCCTTGCTTCTGTTTTGGTCAGTGTAGTGGGCTGAACATTGTCCCTATCCCCTGCCACCAAAAAGAGAGAGAGAGAGAGAGGGAGAGAAGCCCATCTGGAACCTCAGATCATGACCTTACTTGGAAATAGTCTTTGTTGGCCTTCCCAGGTGGTGCTGGTGGTAAAGAACCCGTCTGCCAATGCAGGAGACACGGGAGACATGCGTTCGATCCCTTAGCCAGGTAGATCCCCTGGAGAAGGGAATGGCTACCCACTCCAGTATTCTTGCCTGGAGAATTCCATGGACAGAGGAGCCTGATGAGCTACAGTGCACGGGGTCACAAAGAATCGGACACGACTTAGCACACAGCACACACAGAGTCTTTGCAGATATAATGAAGGTAAGGTTCAAGGTGAGATTATACTGAATCAGGTGGGGTCCTCAATCCAATGACAGCTGTCCTTATAAGAGACAGAAGAGGACGGCACAGAGGCAAAAGAGAAGAGCCTTGTGAAGATGGAGGTAGAGACGGGTTTCATGCAGCCAAAAGCCAAGGAATGCCTGGAGCCACCAGAAACTGAAGAGTCAATGGAGAAGTCTCCCCAAGAGCCTTTGGTGGGAAAATGGCCCTGCTGACACCTTATTTTGGACTTTCAGCCTCCAGAACTTTGACAGAATAAATCTCCACTGTTTTAAGCCACCCAGTTCATGGTGACTTGTATGCCAGCCTTCCCTGATGGCTCAGTGGGTAAAGAATATGTCTCCAATGCAGGAGACAATGTTTTGATTCCTGGGTTGGAAAGATCCCCTGGAGGAGGAAATAGCAACCCACTCCAGTATTCTTGCCTAGAGAATTACATGGACAGAGAGGAGCCTGGCAATGTAATCACCAGACAGAGGGCTACAGTCCATAGGGTCGCATAGAGTGGGACACAACTTAGCAACTAACACTTTCTTCTTTTTAAAATGTCAATGAAGATGCATGCATTGTCTCTTTCAACACTCCAATGGCCTTTTGGGGTAGATTCTATCATTAACCCTATTTTAGGGAAGAGGAGGTAAGTCATTTGCTCCATGATGCACAGTTGGGACTCCCATCTAAATCTGTCTGGCTTCCCTGCTCTTAAATACTATACTCCCATCTCGCCCACTCCTCTCTCTACTGCAGAGGAACTCAACATCTAGGTCAAGAACCCCAGAGTCTAAGGAAAAACCAAAACTTCGTTCAAAACAGGTTTCTGTGGTCTCTGCAGCTGAGTTCCAAGTGCAATCCTTGAGTCTATGTAAGCCCTTCACACTGGGACTCTGTCTCCTTCACTGATACCCACAGCAACGGACCACATGGTTTCCCAAGGGTCAAGAGGGAGGAATCACAGATGAAAAAATAATGTAAGGATTTAATCTTTTTCTTGGTCTCTCCAATATCTTGCATGTAACATATGCTTGCATGCATGCATGTCCAGTCACTCAGTTGTGTCCGACTATTTGTGATCCCATGGACTGTAGCCACCTATGTCTATAGGAGCCCTATGTCTATGGGACTCTCCAGGCACGAATACCGGAGTGGGTTGCCATTTCCTTTCCCAGGGGATCTTCCTGACCCAAGGATCAAATCTGCATCTCCTGCATTGGCAGGCAGATTCTTTACCACTGAGCCACCAGGAAAGCCCAACCTAAGTTTGCAAAAGGTTTTTTTGTGTGTGTGTTGAATAAAGGGGCTATGAAAACTAGATAGCTATAACAACCATATAATTGGTGTCCATGCATTTTACAGATTCAAGTTCTAGGACTATATTTCCTCCACCCATTACAGAGAGGAAATGGAGGTCATCTTAGCGTGTTGCTACTGATAAGCAGGCAACCTAGCATGGAAGCCTAGTATTTCCAGTCTTATCCCTATCCACTTTCTACTGGGTCATCCTCCTGCCCATCAGTCTGACCACAGCAGTAGCAGGGAGAAAAAAATTCCATGGCAAACAGAGTGTCTGACTCTCCAACAGAAAGCTTTCTCCTGAATCCTATTTTCAGTTCAGAGGACTTTAAGATTAAAGTCAAAAGTAAGCAAGGTAGAACCATGTGCAGCCCATATGGTCCCTGTCCCCCTGTTTTGAGGCTCTGCCCGGTGACCAGATGGCTGCCCATTCTCCAGGACACCCCCCTGCCTGGAATAGAGGGAAGGGTGTTCCAGACGGCCAGAACTGGGCAGAGACCCCAGAATATCGCTGGAGCAGAACCCACGCCCCTGCCACATGCCATCTGGATGGCTGTCCCCTCAATTTTTATTCTCATGAATCCTCTGGGGACAAGTCCAGCTAGAGACCTGATTAGCCAGATTCCTACTGGAAAAGTTCTCTCTGGAACTGTTCCCTTGTTATTTATGCAAACGTCCCTCCTCTATAAACGGGGCAGGAATTTTAACCCAACAGAAATTCTGGACTGCAAGTTCTCTGTTGAGCTAAGATTCTCTCATCAGGCAGCTTGAGGACTTGGGTTTCTCCAGTATGTCCTTTGCCTGATCTCTCTGACACCCACATGAGTCACATCGCCATGATTCTTATCCAACATAGGGAGAGAGACCCTGATTCAGAGAGGAAAGGCAACTTTTCCAGAATGCCCTACTGTCAAGGCTAATCCCTGAGAAAGGACATCTGGGTCTTATGACATCTAAAACAACACCAGAGCAGCTAACTCATGCATAGGAGGCAAAACTCCCAATATCAAAGAAGATACCATCTGGGCTCTTTCTCTCCAGTACAGAGGGGCCCCAAGTTGACTTCTGACATAAAGTCTTCAGATGTCAAATTCCTTGAAGGTAAAGACCCTACATTCCTATACACCACAGCCCATAACCCACCCTAGAATAAGGCAAGATAGTCAGTGGATACTCTTGACATGCGTGGGAGAATTATGGGTCGTTGGCTATCATGGCAAGGTCTCTGTCAGAAACAGTCAACAGTTACTCCCTTTTTCTCCTGGAAAAGGAGGGTGGGGTGTAAAGATGGAATCAGTGTCCAGGGTCAAAGTGCTCACTTAAGGATTGTTGACCCCTTTCCTAGTCAATCATTCTAAGAAACAAAAGAAGTTCCATAGAGAGATGAGTGGGCTTCCCAGGTAGCACTAGTGGTCAAGAACCCACATGCCAATGCAGGTTCAAACCCCGGGTTGGGAAGATCCCCTGGAGGAGGGCGTGGTAGGCAGCCCACTCCAGTATTCTTGTCTGGAGAATTCCATGGACAGAGCAACCTGGTGGGCTACAGTCCAGGGTGTTGCAAAGAGTCAGACATGACTAAAGCGACTTAGCATTCATGCAAAGAGATGAGCACTGTCCCACCTTTCTGAATCATAGCAGCCTCCTGGCCCTTTTCATCTGCCCTTGAGCAGAACATTCTACAGCCAAACAGCCCAGTCAGGAATGTCTGTCAAACAGAGCCGCAGAGTTCTGGATAAACAGGGCAAGGACCAGGGTGGGGAGAAGAAGAACATGTGAGCAGCTCTGTCCCAAGTTCACCCCAGCTTTTCACAATCTTCCCTGGATACTGGTGGGCAGGGCCTGAGCCAAGTCCAGATCCAATCACCACAGAGCCACAGTCATCAACCACAGGAACAGTGCTACCCGGGGATGGATTTTTTATGACACTGGGCTGCAGCCTCCAGGCATATGTCCCATGTTTGTGCAGACGGCCTGCCGCACCAATTCACCTGCTGGGTGGGGGACTTGGCTCTCCTCTCCAGATGCCCTCAAGGACTAGAGCCCTGAACTTCTCTCTGTGGGTCCCTGGGAACACTGCCCTTTTCAGTCTAGCCCCTTTTTCCCCAGGCTCCATTCGGCCTTCACATCCCCGTGTCAACTTACAAAGCCCACCCCGATGATGCTGTCTCATAGGTCTGCCTCAGCATCTCCCATCCTGCTCCCAGAACCCCTCACAAAGTCCCCAGTTAATTCCCCTCTCACTCTCCCCAGGACACCCTGCCATGTGGCTTCTGGAAGATAACAGCCCGCCCGCAGATTTCCGACCTCCTCTTGGAACAACTCCACCAAACGTGTGGTACCGAAGGCCCAGGCCCATTCAGCACAGCTCTCACAGTTGCGGACTCCCACGTGCTGTTTTCATCTCACTTCCTCTAAATGATTCCACTATCCCTGGTCTATATATTTATCCATAGAGCCTCCCATGGAGAATTATTCCCAACAATAATTCTCTATGTTTTCCATGTATTTATCTCTGGGATCTATTCAGATAGGCTATCTACCATCCCTCCTGGATCTATTTTCATGTCTCTCTCTGTCTATAGCATTAATCTCTATTTTAACATGACTGCCTTTTTAAAAAAAAAAAAAAAACCCTCAAACTGGGACAGTTCCCAGAGGGATGGGTTTTGCCTGCAGTTAAAAGCACGATGTGAGTCTACACGTGCTCAGCAGCTAAATGTGTGGCAGGTCAGAGCAGCGGGGCTTGTTCAGCAGAAAGGCGTGGACCTGGGAAGCCCGGAGGGCAGAGGGGATGCGGGAAGGGACCAGGTGCTCTCAGGAGACCCTCCTGGGGTGAGTCCACCCGCGAGGAAGAATGGGAGAGAGGGCAAGAAGGGAAGAATGTGAAGGTACATTCTGGGTTTAGATCCCAACTCTGCCTCTGAGTAGTTAAGCCTCTCAGCCTTTTTTTCTCTTCTATAATATGAGAATCTTGTAAGTCCCTAACTCACTGACTTTGGGGTCAAGATGAAGTGTGATATACCTGGAAAGTACTTGGCACAAGGCTTGACATAAGAGTTAGTGTTCATTAATGAAAACAACTGCTCTTATAACTATTGGTATTATTCTCAATATTGGAAGGACCAACGATGAAGCTGAAGCTCCAGTACTTTGGCCACCTCACGCAAAGAGCCGACTCATTCAAAAAGACCCTGATGCTGGGCAAGATTGAGGACAGGAGGAGAAGGGAACGACAGAGGACGAGATGGTTGGATGGCATCCCCGACTCAATGCACATGAGTTTGAGCAACCTCCGGGAGATGGTAAAGGACCAGGTAGGTAGCCTGGCGCGCCGCAGTCCACGGGGTCGCAAAGAGTCGGACACAACTAAGTGGCTGAACAACAACAAGTATTCTCAGTATGTTCTAATACACTTTTGGTAGTTTTTATGAACATCAGTGCCTTGTAGGGTGTGACTATCTTAGGATGCACACAGTGATAGGCATATTCCTCGCTTAGGAATGTAGTGGATAACAGAGAGACTTTCAATTAATGAATAAACCGACTCAGATACTTTATTTAATCTGTAAACATATTTTATTTATCTTTTGGCTGTCCTGGGTCTTCACTACAAAGTGTGGGCTTCTCTAGTGTGGTGCATGGGCTTAGTGGCTCCAAGGTATGTGGAATCTTAGTTCCCTGGCTAGGGCTCAAACTCATGTCCCCTGCATTGGAAGGGAAGGATTCTTAAGCACTGAACCACCAAGGAAGTCCCTGAAGATACTTTAAGTGATACAGGAGAGAAGAGGTGAGGATGAGAACAAGAGTAAAGTTTGCATTTGCAAGGAGGAAAACTGCAAGTGCAAGCACTGAGCAGCTTCAAGCTCAACCAAATACACAAGATATTTCACCAAGGGTTAAAGAGCTGAGCTGTGGGGCTCTAAAGGGTTAGACAAGACCCACCACAGTTGGAACAGGGTGAGCAGGAGCCAAACGAAAGGTGCCAAAGATCAGCAGGGGTCCTGCTGGGGTCTGAACACCAGATATGCAGTAGACCCACTTAGCACAGGTCTATAGCTGTCCTGCTCAGCCACTCAGCACAGGGGAGAAAAATCACAGAATGGGGATCCACAGAGGAGGGGTTGTTAAACAGGCAGAGAAAGAATGATCGGGGTGGAGGCAGTCTAGAGTTCCAGGGAGATGCCATGAATGGCTAACCATGGGGTTGGCTGGATGGGGAAGCAAATGGAGCCAAGAGAACACAGAAGCCACAGGGGCCAAGAGACTGGACATCAAGGTCATGTGTAAAGTGAAGGCACAACACTGCTATGTTTAAAATGGATAGCCAATAAGGACATACTGTATAGTACAGGGAACACTGCTCAGTGTTGTGTGGCAGCCTGATGCGAGAGGAGTTTGGAGGAGAATGTGTGTGTGCTAAGTCGCTTCAGTCATGCCTGACTCTTTGTGACCCTGTGAACTGAAGCCCATCAGGCTCCTCTGTCCATGGGATTCTCCAGGCAAGAATACTGGAGTGGGTTGCCATGCCCTCCTCCAGAGGAGCTTCCTGACCCGGGGATTGAACCTCAATCTCTTATGTCTCCTGCTTTGGCAGGTGGGTTCTTTACCACTAGCACCACCTGGGAAGCCCTTGCAGGAGAATGGATACATTTATGAATATGGCTGAGTCACTCTGCTATCCACCTGAAACGATCACAACATTGCTAATTGGCTATATTCCAGTATAAAATGTTAAAATAAAATGAAGTGAAGGCACCGTGGGGAGAAGGGAGACTAGAGGTAGGTCTGGATCTTAGAGAAATTCCACACCATAGGGCAAGCCAAGGAGTGGCCTTACTATTGTATGGCTGAAATGGAGAGGAAGTGAAGGTCACTGATAAGGAAGGGGTTGAAGAGGAGCAGTGCCAAGGATCATCAGCAGTGTTTCACGTCTCAGAACTCCAGTGCTGCTCTCAAATTCAACAGCAGAAGAGACTTTTTATTACAACCTTGCAGAAAGAGATTCATCATAATACCTCTGGGCAAGTCCCACTTGGCTTCTCCATCCAAGATGATATCACAGTGTAAGAAGCTGTCAGGAAGGAGGCTACCTGAGCTCATGGTGGAGCATCTTGAACATTATGATGATCGCTCCGAGTTGCTACACCCTCCATGAGTCACATTCAGCTTTGCACCAGTTTCCCCAGATGGGAAAGTAATTTAAAGGCACTAGTCAAATCTACCAGCCTAGGCAGAGAACAGAGGTGATGTGAAAACACCTGATGTTCCAGTGACTCTGCCATGGTATCGCAAGGAGCCAGGTATGTAGGCAGCCTGGGTGCAGGCAGAGGCATACGGGCTCCCTGTGGAGTAATGTAAGTGGAAGAGGAAGAGGAGTAAGAGGCAGGATGCTGACCCTCAGGACCCAGAGATGCCCTGGCCCATGTTAACAGGGCTGGCAGACAGATGGGGCCACGACATGGAGGAAGCTGGCACAGAACTAGCAGGATTTTGCTTCCAAACTGCCAGATGCTAGCTACAGCTTTCCATCTGCCTCTTCTTGTCCTCTCCTTTAGGGTTTCACTGTTTACATGGTACACATCCAAATACATTTGCTGACCTCACCTAGGGAGGCTGGCTTGGTGAAAAGGTCAGCACTCCAACAGTTCAGAAACGCAAGGTGCCTCCTCTCTGGCGTATGCCCAGGAAGCCAGAATTCACAGGGCACCGTTTACAGTCTAGAGAGATCGCTGAAACATCCAGGGATGCCACGGCAAGAGCCATCCTCGCTACTATAGATCATGTACAAGCTTCACCTGCCACTAACCCACCTTGCAGCCTCTTCTGTCCTGCTTCCTTCTTCCTCCCATCATTCTTGGCACTGTCATGCGATGCAGGACCGTCAATAGGAAAATAAAGACCCCACTGGCAAATAAAGACTCCATTGGCAAATTCAGCAGAAAACTGACCCCTTGAGCAACCCTTTCAAAAAGAAGTTTGGACTTCCAGGGTTGTCCAGTAGTTGAGAGTCTGCCTACCAATGCAGGGGAAATGGGTTTCATTCCTGATCCAGGAAGATTCCACATGCCGTGGATCAACTAAGCCCATGTGCCACAACTACTGAGCCTACTCTTGCCTGGAGTCTGTGCTTTGCAACAAGAAAGGCCTCTGCAATGAGAAGCCCACGCACCATAATGAAGAGTAGCCCCCACTCACTGCAACGAGAGAAAGTCCACATGCACAGCAATGAAGTCCCAGCACAGCCAAAAACAAATTAATGAATTAATTTTAAAAGAAAGCTATCTGAAGAAGTAGGCTCCTACGAGGAAAACGGTAAAGTTCCAGGTGCCCTGGGATCTATCAGCCTGGGGCTGTTGCTTTTGAATTACCAGGTATGCCGCAGATTGCACAAGTCCTGCCTTGATCATCCAGCAACTTGAGCCTAGAAGGAGAGCAAAGTGGGGTTCGGTACCCAAGGAAATGGGCACTAAGGTGGCTGTGGGCACTCGGTCTGACCACACAGCAGGCTGGGACACACAGGGTCATCACGGATGGGCCATCTGTGATTATGTGGTGCAAGGGGCAGAGACACATGACAAGAGATGCAGAGAGAGAATATCAGCTTCCCTCCTTTCAGTGAAAGAAGGTCTCACCTAGGGGACTGCTGAGACCCAGATGGCCAAAATCCAGCCCTCATCCTTTTCTTCACACAATCCTCTGCTCTTTTTATTCTAACTCCCATTGTGTGTTCACTCTTCATGCTCCCTGATCACCATCCTCCTCCTCTACTCTGCCTGTGACTCCCCTGTCCCCTGAAATCCCAGTCCATCCACTTGGGTCTACTTGGGTCTGCAAGGCAGCCTGGGAACAGGAACCTAGACCAGCACTACCCACGATATGTCTCTTTGCATCCTGAACTGGAAGTCAGTGGATGATGCTCTTAGGAACCAGGGGTCTAGGGACCACTTTTAACTGGGACCCCAGAAGAAAAGCCACAATTTAAACCCAAGGAGAGAGAAAAGGAGAGCCAGATAAAAAGGGAGAGGTGAAGGAAGACTTCTGGCCCTCAAGCAAAAGCATAGATGTTAGGAAATAAATAAAAGATACAGAAAGAGACATCAGCCTGGCCTGGCATGATTTTTTTTTCCTCTTGCTGCAGTAATGATCTGATCAGGGTTTAATCCTGCCGCATTCTTCACGTCCTAACTCATCTTCATTGAGTCTCACCTGTCTCCTGAAGATGGATGGCAGTGATGCAGGAGGCGGCTCCGATTAAGTCTAGGGCCCGATGAGATGAGAATTATACAAGCCTCCCCGCACCTGAGGCTCAGGGCCTCACCCCAGCCTAGGAATGAGGGTGAGGGGTGGACGCTGCCCTCCTCCTGACTGTGTCTACTGAGCTGCCTGCCTGGGAGGCCCTCTCCAGCTTGCCTGCCACCTGCCACGTGATCCAGGGAAGATTGAGGAAACCACAGCACTCACTGGTTAGAAGATGCCAATCTGTCCCTTTGGTGTGGTTCTCTCTTCTGGCATGTCTGTCCCCTCTGACCAAGAATGCTAGGGAGGCATGGGGGTTTGCACAAGCCATTGCCTTCAGGATCACCACCTTCATCTCTGAACATCTGCAGCAGGGCTTCCAATAGAGCAGAGATGAGGAAAAGGGAACTGATGTTTATCAGGCACCTACTGTATGGTAGGCTCCATGCTGTCCAATTTTATGAATATTCTCGTTTAGTCTGAACAGCAACCTGCAGCCTTAAGATGTCATGATACCCATTTCAGAGCTAGGAAAACGGAAGCTGGGGGAGGCTAGATGGCATGCTTCAAATCACAGAGCTGGAAAGCGCTGACGTGCCTGATGAGAGGAAGCTGGAAAAAATGAATCGAGGTTCTATGCAAAAGCATCAGGACTGTGCTAGAAGCAGGAGCTGGCAGACACAGAATCCTTGCTTTTGTATCTTCTCTATGGCAGCGGTCCCCAACCTTTTTGGCATCAGGGACTGGTTTCGTGAAAGACAATTTTTCCATAGACCAGGGTAGGTGCAGGGGGTGATAGTTTCTGGATGATTTAAGTGCATTACATTTACTATGCACTTTATTTCTATTTAGTGGCAATCTCAGGATATTCTGCCTTGACTTTATAATTATGGTCTGTGCTCCTATGAGAATCTAATGCCGCCACTGATCTGACAGGAGGCGGAGCTCAGGTGGTGAAGTGAGCAATGGGGAGCAGCTGTAAATACAGATGAAGCTTTGCTGGCTTGCCCACCTCCTACTGTGCAGCCTGGGGGCTGGGGACCCCTGCTCTATGGCATGGCCCCAGACTCCCAGCCTCTGCCACACTTTTGAGTTCTGCTTCTGTGCCTCAGTTCCTGATGGTTTCTGCTCCCCAGAGGAGCTCCTCCATGAAGCATCCCAGGACAGCTATCTCCCTTTTCACAAACTACAGGACAAAACCAACCTTCTACCTCACCTTCCCATTGGGTGGCTCTCAGAAAGACCACATGCCACAGACAGACCCAGTTCAGGGATTTCTGTTGTTGTTTAGTCACTAAGTCACGTCCTACTTTTTTGCAACCCCATGGACTGTAGCCCACCAGGCTCCTCTGTCCATGGGGTTTCCCTGGCAAGAATACTGGAGTGGGATGCCATTTCCTTCTCCAGGAGATCTTCCAGGCCTGGGGATCGAACCTGCATCTCCTGCAATGGCAGGCGGGTTCTTTACCATCTGAGCCACCAGGGAAGCCCCAGCTCCAGGATGCTCTGGGCTTCTCTGGATCCACTGCAGTGCAGGACACTGCAAGGCAGCTAGTTACTTATTGCCAGGTGTGAGGGGGTGGTGGGTGGAGGGGGGAGGTGAACTCCACTCTCCCAAATCTGGCAGCAGGCTGGAGCTGCCCTTTCCTTTACTTTCTGTTGTTGTTTTCCATTTTCTTTTCCCTCTTTTAAAACTGCTTTTAGTTATTTTTAGGCAAGGCAGCCAAAAACTCCAGGTCATCTGGAAATAAACACAATTTATTCTTATGGTAACACAGTTAACGTACAATTTGATGGGACACAATTTGTTTGGGAAATCTGAGGAAGTGGTAGCAAGAGGGCGGTGGTGCAGCGGGCATCTGGAGGCCGAGAGATCTGGCAGCCTAACTGTGTTGGGGAGAGGGCTGATGAGGACTGCCAGGTTTGGGGAGCAGAGAGGGGGAGCGGGAAGTGCTAACTAGGGGACAGCAAAAAGCCGCAGATGGACAAATCCAGAGCTATGAATGCTCTGTCTTCTGCAGCCTCACTGCAGCCCAGCCACAGCAATTCACATTTAGGGGAGAAGATATAAAGCATTTATTTAGCACCTACTCTTTGCTTGATTCTCACAACAACCTTAGCCCTTATTTCCATTCAAAAGATGGGAAAACTGAGGCTCAGAGAGTGTTAGGTTCACAGAGTGGCAGAGACAGGCTTTGACTTCACATCTCATTGATCACAGAGCTAACACTGGTATACAGATACCAGCAGTTCTCAAAGTGTGATTTCCAGACCAGCAGCATCAGCCTCACACGGGAATCTGGTAAAAATGCAAATTTCTCAGGCTGTATCTAACTCCCCAGAAATGAAGCAGAAACTCTGGGGAGAGGGCTCAGTAATCTGTGTTTTAATAAGCCCTGCAGGTAATGCTGATATGCACAATTCTTCAAGGACACTTGGGCTTCCCTAGTGGCTCAGATGGTAAAGAAACCACCTGCAATGCAGGAGACCCGGGTTCAATCCCTGGATCAGGAAGATCCCCTGGTTTGGCAACCCACTCCAGTTTTCGTGCCTCGAGAATTCCATGGACAGAGGAGCCTGGCGGGCTACAGCCCATGGGGCCACAAAGAGTTGGATGCAACTGAGCTACTAACATAGCACACTTCAAGGGCACTCAGCATACAGGGGAGCATGGCCTAAAAGAGAGATTCCCAAAGTATGTCCCCAGACAAGCAGCATTTCTAACTTGTTACAAATGCAAGTTCTGGTCGCCCTACCCCCAGACTGACCGACGCTGAAACTCAGCATGCGGGGCCCCCAGGACTAGTGTAACAAGCCCTCCAGGGTGGTTCCAATCTGCACCCAAGTTTAAGAACCGCTTTACCTTCTGCTGCCTCTTCTTTGTAAGCAAAGTGAGGGCCTTCCCTGGTGGTCCAGTGGTTAAGAATCTGCCAGTGCAGGGGACACAAGTTCGATCCCTGGTCCGGAAAGAGCCCACATGCCGCCAGGCAACTAAGCCCATGGATCACAACTACTGAAGCCCACACACACACGGAGCCTGTGCTCTGCCAAGAGAGGCCAGCACAGTGAGAAGCCTGGGCACCGCAACTAGAGAGCGGCCCCCTGCTGGCCGCAACTAGAGAAAGCCCATGCGCAGCAACAAGACCCAGAGAAGCTAAACATAAATTTTAGAAAATAAGCCACGTGGGATAAGAAAAGACACCCTCAGCTTGTCCAAGTGCACAGTGACAAACAAGCTCCAGGAATGAAATGTTTTAATTTGTTATAGGTGTGTGGGGGATAGGTGGACAAGAAGGCAAGACAGAGAAATCTGAAGATGCAGGACCCAGGCCAAGGTGCAGAGTGCTGCAGTCCTCCAGAAGGGAACATAGCTTTAGCATCATGGAAACAGGGCCATTCTCACATGAGAAGAGAGGAAAGGTGAGGTATTTGTTTGTTTGTTTGTTTGTTTCTGGTGATATTTATTCAAAAAGCAAATAGGAACCCTGGTGGCTCCATGGTAAAGAATCTGCTTGCAATTCAGGAGACCCGAGTTTGATGCCTAGGTCAGGACGATCCCGTGGAGAAGGGCATGGCAACCCAGTCCAGTATTCTTGCCTGGAGAACCCCAGGGACAGAGGAGCCTGTCAGGCTACAGTCCATGGGGTCACAAAGAGTCGGACACGACTGAGTGACTAACACACACACATACAGCAGAAAGACAGGTGGCCTCAGGTAAATTCAGTAAATGGCAATCCATCTGCAACAGAAACATCCGAGACCAAAAGGGCTTGTCTTTGTCTCTTGTGGACAGGAAGGCAGTGGCAGCCTCTGATGACCACTAGCTGTATACTCAGCACCACGGGCCATGCTTTCCATACACGATCATTTTCCCTCATGATAACACCCCTTCCCTTTTTATAGTTGGGGAAACAGAGATGCTGAGAAAGTAAGCATTTTGTTCAAAGTTTCACAGTTTGAAAGTGAGAAGCAGGATCCACACTTGCCATGCTATTGGAAAGAGCCAGTGGTTTCTGGTCTGGCACTGTCCACGAGAACTTCCGTATAAAGGGAAGTATTCAGCCAACATGGCAGTCACTTGTCTTGTGGTTACTAAGCTCTTGAAGAGTGGCTAGTGGTACTGAGAAGCTGGTTTTTAAACTTTACTCAATCATAATTAAAGACCCACATGTGGTTAATAGTCACTGCACTGGAGAGCTCAGCTCTCGACCAATGGTGAGTTCCATCTTTGATTTCAGGCTGATCCTTGTCCCTGGGTGACTCAAGCTCGAGAGAACTGGTGACAAAATTCTAGCACAGGCCCTGGTTACAGAGTAGCAAACACCCTTTTTCCCAGATCGCCTTCATCCAGCATCCTCTTGCTGGTGGATGGTGATGTCAATGGCCACCTGGCCTTCCTGTGGCTTTGACAAAGCAAATCTCTTTTTTCCCTGGGGCACCCCCAGCCCACCATCACACTCATTATAAAGCGTTTCCTAGGATTATAGTTGGCCAGTCACAAATTAACCCTAGTCTTTAAATAGGAGGATAGCTTTATGCAAGCTACTGAATTCTTAGAGTCTCCATTTCCCCATCTATAAAAATGGGGAGAACATAATTAGCTTTGATGGTTATTGAAATGAAATGAGCTGATGTATAATGTAAGGCATCTCCTCCCTTTCTTAACATCCTTACCTGACCCTACCTTCCACGACAATGATTCCTCTAAGATCTAGAAGCTTCCCAGCTTTGAGGGTTATTCTGACTATTCATGGATGATAAGGCACCTCACAGATCTGCCTTAAAGAGTATTTCCCCAAACGCCTTCCAGAGTAAAGAGTCCAGAATCCAAGAGCAATTGTACGGTCACCCACAAGCCAGCGGCCCCAGTGCTCTACCTCTTACTTGCCTGAATTAGCTGGTCTCCCCAGATGGGTTAGACCACACCAGCCACCTCACACTTGGCCTGAACGGAGACCACCTGAGAGGCCCTGCTGCCATCCACCACACCAACAACTCCACACAGCAGGGGCCCCTGCCCAGCCAAGCCCATGACGAGGATGTCTAAAATCAAATTACTTTTGCTTTCATCAATATGAATGTCAATAAAAAGTTATTATTCAGTCAGTGGACGTTTTAATTACCAAATGTCAAGCACTGACACCTTCCATTAGCAGTTTAATGGTCAAGAGAGACAGTCCTGAATGGAAGCCCAGAAGAATCCCCAGCCCTCTCTTTCCCTGCAGAGGAAGGATCCCACCAGAACTCTTAACACTAACAGCTTGGCACTCCCTTCTCAAACGTCTCTAAAGGGAATGCTCTCTACCTCTTGAAGAGCATCCCTGCAGCCCAAAGTTTTCTCGAGCCTGCTGGAATCTCCCCTGGTTCAGTCTTCGATAGGAATTTGCAAGAACAGTTGACGCCAGTTTACAGGCAATGAAGCAGAAAGACACTGAGTGCCAGCTGGGGGCGGGGGTCCTCTGAGAACCCCAGCGTATGGACGATGCCTGGGTCCACAGACAAATGAGCCAGCTTCCTTGGGCCTCAGTCCCCAGGCCTACAAAATAGGGAGTGTCACACTCATGTCACATGAGATCATGTATGTGAAGAATTCAGCTCAGAGCCTGGCTGCATGTATGGAAGAAACTGGTTTTGCTGTTGATGGTGCTATAGTTGCTACTACAAAGGAGACATCATTAAGTGAATTTTCCTCCATTGAGTCCTTTTTTGGTTTCCCACTACATTCATATGAGGCTGTCTTCACTTCACTCATTCATGGTTTCATTGATTCTATTAATATTTATTGAACACCTACCCTCAGGATGGGGATGCATGAAGAAAATGGGCAGGTCCTTATTCTCAAAAAAGTTACAGAAGGAGAGATGAATATTTAACGGATGAGCATACACACCACACACTCAAAAGCCACCACACACCCCACCATACTTTAAAATTGTGATGGGGGACTTCTCTGGTGGTCCAGTGGCTAAGACTCAAAGCTCCCGATGCAGGGGGCCTAGGTTCAATCCCTGGTCAAGGGAACGAGATCCCACATGCCGAAACTAAGAGCCAGCACAGCCAAATTAATGAATAATCAATTAATTAGTTTCAAAAATTAAAAAATAAAATTGTGATGAATGCAGTGATGGAAGAGTCCAGAGCACAAGGGGAATCACAGAGTCTAAGTCAGAGCATCACAGGTTTTAAAATACTTTCAAGGATGAAACTATGTTACTGTAGGTAGACTTATGAGTTCCTGGAGCAGCAGGTAAATAACCAGCTCCCATGGTCTGGCAGAGTTTCCAGCTAAGATGGAACATGGACTAAGGGTTAGTTGAATTAATGAAGGGCTGGGTGGCTGGATGGATGGTGACCTTGCTGCTACACCTTCAGTTACGAAACTTGGCTTCTGGTCCCTTATTCTCATACCTGCCTCTATTCCCTGGGGGTTTGCCTTCATTTTCTCTGTTTCTCAACATCATCTTGGCCCCACCCCAAAGCTGTCTCAAGTCACAAACTGCATGCCTTGGAAATGCCTCCTAGAATGCCATTTGTTCTGGAAAAAAAAAACCCTTCACAGACAACATTTTCCACTCTGCCCTCCCAGCCCTGCCTCCCCCATCCTTGCCAGAGTTGTCTCCACTTCTTCCAAGGGGAGTTTAAAAATGGAAAGTCACGTGCAAATGGAAACCTTGAGAAACCCAGTGCCTTGGAGAGATGACCATCTTCCCCAGGGAAGGTGGCTTATGCTGGAGTCATTTATCTGCCCACGTTAGACTGCAAGGTCTTAGGCAGGGAATTTTATGTCTCCTGGAGCACTGAACACAGTGGAGGCACTCAACAAATTGTAAATAACCCTGGGGAGGAGCAATTGGGAACACTGGGTAAAACACTGCAAAAATGTCCCTCCTGCATGCAGAGCTGGGATGCAGCTTCATTCTCAGTCCATGTCTCAGAGCATCCTGAAACCACAGCCCTGGCTGGACTGTCACACGGGGTCAAGGAACTTTATTTACCCCATTGGTAAAGACTGATTGGAAAAGATCCAGATGCTGGGAAGAGCGAAGGCAAAAGAAGAAGAGGGTGAGATGCTATCTAACCATCTTCATTTACGAGATGGTTGGATGGCATCACTGACTCAATGGACAAGAGTTTGAGCAAACTCCGGGAGATGGTGAAAGGCAGGGAAGCCTGGCATGCTGCAGTCCATGGAATCACAAAGAGTCAGACACGACTGAGCGACTGAACAACAGCAACAACAAAAAAGCAAGTAAGTCTTCTTCCAAGACATAATGATGTAGGAACACTGGTACCAACAATCACACAGCAGTGCAGAGGCAGACCCATGCAGGTTGCAAAGAAAAAAAGCAGAACCCAGTGGGAAATCTCAGAGCTCATCTTAATGTGAATCTATGGGCCACCTGAGCTACACAAGCATCCTACCAGTGGCTCCCACTGCTTTGGGAAACGCAGCCAGTTCAGCAGCCCAGCCCAGGGGCCCTGCCTCTGGGAGGAGAGAAAACCTCTAACAGCTGTTAGAGCTTGGATCTGCAATGCGTTCATGCCATGCATGACGTTGAACAGGTGGGCGCATGAACATCTCTGAGTCCCAGCTTTGTCATCCTAGCAAGAGGCTCAAGGACTGTTGTGAGAACTTATCCTCCAGGGTAGATTCTGAGGGCAGAACTGTAGCAACACAGCTAAGTCTCTACTCTTGGGCGCTTCCACTCTAACTGGGGAGAAAGAAAAAGAGATCTTGCATGGCTAGTCCTGATAGTACTATGATAACAAATAAAGCAGGGGCAGGGGAAAGCAAGGTCAGAGAAGGTCTCTGAGATCACATGACTTCAGAACAGAGACCTTGACAAAGCGAGGAGGCTGGAGGTGCAGCATTCCAGAAAGGAGGGAAACGGGTTTGGTAGGGGTCATCAGGGAAGATGGTCTCAGGATGTCTGAGAAGCAGCAGCGAGGCCAGGGTGGCCAGCAGACAAGCAAGGGGGATGGGGGCAGGGGTCTGGGTGGGGATGTGTAGAGCCCTGGACTCTGTGCATGAAATGGGAAACCACAGTGGGTTTGTGGGAGCGAAGAAAAATCAGTAGTATATTCCAGAAAGGGCCCTTCTGGTTACTGGGTAGAGATTTGAATACAGGGAGCAGAGGGGGCCAAGAAGAGGTCATCACAGCTGTGCAGCAGGAAGTGATGGGGAATGAAGTGGAGGCACTGGTGGAGATGCTGAGGCAAGACCAGTGACAAAATCTGAAGGCAAAGCTAAGATGACCAGGTTAGAGGCAGAGTAAGAAAAATCATCCAAGATGTCCCAGGGTTTGGATAACATCTAGGGAAGCACCCAGCACAAACCTGATACTCAGTATATATTCAAGCCTTTCTCCTTTCCTGACCCACCTGCTCAAGGAACAGAACACCCAGGATGCCTCCTGGTTTCAGAAGCTTGAGACTAATGGGTAAGGTGAGAATTTGAGGGAGAAAGTGGCAGAGCCCAGGTCATCAGCAAATCCTGTCTTTGGGGCACCAGAGTCACAAACTCTCAGCTCACAACTTCAAAAGAGAGCAAATATGAGAGGGACATGGGGATTTGTGTCCCAAGGAACATAAGGCAGGGTGATACGGGGCTGATTAGGGGCAAGAATGTGCTAGGTCACTTCAGTCGTGTTTGACTCTGCAAAACCATGGGCCATAGCCCGCCAGGCTCCTCTGTCCATGGGGATTCTCCAGGCAAGATTACTGGAGTGAGTTGCCATGCTTTCCTCCAAGGGGTCTTCCCAATCCAGGGATCGAACCCATGTCTCCTGTGTCTCCTGCGCTGCAGGCGGATTCTTTACCACCGAGCCACTGGGGAAGCCCGGAGGCAAGGATGTTCTAATACAAAACCCTCCAAGGATTTGATTTTGCTCCTTTTTTTTTTTTTTTTTTTGGTTTTTCAATATTTATTTATTTATCTATTTACATATTTGGCTGTACCAGGTCTTAGTGGCGGCATGTGGAATCTAGTACCCGACCAGGGATCGAACCCAGGCCCCCTGCATTGGGAGCATGGAGTCTTAGCCTCTGTACCACCAGGGAAGTTCCTTACTTTTGTTTTCAATTACCACCACGCCCCCACCTACATTCCATTATATGAATTGAGAAGAGTCTCTTTAAAACATTTAAGCAAAGGATATTCATCAAAGTATTACCAATAATGGAAAATTGGAAACAATCTAAATTTCAAACAATTAAGGATGTATTCAATTTCTTACTTGAAAATGGCAAAAGAAAAGCACAAAGTAGAAAATAAAATTCACCATAATAGCCATACCTAGAAATAACCATAATGAAATTGCAGACATTTACCTTTCCAACTTTTTTTTTCCTATGCATCTATTTGGCCTTTTTGTTGTTGATATAAAATTGGGATCATTCTGAATACACTGACTTATAATCTAAAATTTTTTCTAGATACCAAATACTGTAAATATTTCTCAAGCCATCAAATATTGTTCTACAACATGTCTTAATGATTTCATGGTGTTTCATTATTTGAATGAACCCTGATTTACATAACAGATTCCGTATTGTTGTACAGTTCAGTCATTTCCAATTTTCTATCATACAAATAGTGTTTCGATACTCAACCTTGAACATGAACTCTCATGAACGTCTCTGATTATTTCCTTAAGGTAAGAGAATTGCCAAGACATGGAATTTCTGAGTCAAAGAGAATATCCTTTGAAGTTTTTGGAAACTACTGTCAAACAGCCCTCCAGAAAATTGGTACCCATTTCTCCCCTCAGAGTAGGGAATGTGTATGTGCGTGCTATGATGCTGCATGTCTGGCTCTGCGACCCCATGGAGTGTAGCTCTTCTGTCCATCAGATTCTCCAGGCAAGAATACTGGAGTGGGCTGCTATGCCCTCCTCCAGGGGATCTTCCTGACCCAGGGATCAAACTCACAAGCCCCCATTTTCCTGCATCTAAACCACCATGTACTATTAATTTTTTACCACTTTAACAGGGGGAAGCAGAGACTTGTAACTGATTTAATTAGTATCCCTTTAATCCCAACTTCAGCTAAACAAATTTCCACATGTTAAGTAGCCATTTGACTTTTTCCCCCTTTTTAATTCTAGGAATTGCCTGTTCCTGCCTTTTGTTTATCGTCTTCATGCTGATTTTTGAGAGCTTATTAGACCCAAAGGCAATTTACAAGTTACTCCAAAAGCCACCATGGGCCTGAGGACCAAAGATCACTTACATAATTGTGCCAATGTCTACGCATCAGTGGACATCAATCAAACTCAATGGACATGAGTTTGAGCAAGCTCTGGGAGATAATGAAGGACAGGGAAGCCTGGCAGGCTGCAGTCCACAAGGTCGCAAAGAGTTGGACATGACTGAGCGACTGAACAACAGCAAGGGACATATTTGGCTGTCATAACTTGAGGCGGGGCATGCTGCTGGAGAGCTCTAGTCACTAGAGCTCAGGGATGTTGCTGAACACCTACAATGCACAGGACAATTCTCACACCCCTAGTATGTTTAGCTAAATCCAATAATGACAAGGCTTTTCCAACCTGATGGCCAAAGCAAAGGACCCCAGGTTGGTGAAGGGAGGAGCTGGGAACCGAGCTGTAGAGCAACAGTCACGTTAGGGAGGGGGTAGTACAAGCTTGGCACTGTGGCCTCAATATAGCAGATGTTCGGCAACTCCAAAGAAAGGAAAGGAAGTGGGCACACGCAGATATAACTGGCACTGTTGGCCCAACTAGCCAAGTTTCGAAAGAGTACTTATCTCTCAAGAATGAAAGTGTCAATACGTGGCAGTGTAAGTCTCTGCTAGTTACCGTGCTTGGTTTCCCTGCCTTAGCACTAAACTGAGAGAGAGGCTGGGACGAATTAGCCGGGCGGGTCATTTTAAAGAAGAGCTGTGCATAGTTGCCTTCTAGCGCTGGTTGGCAGGGGGGCAGCTGCTTAGGTTGGAAGGAAAACTGTTTTCCAAAAGGGAACTGAAATCTCCTTCCTGCAAGACTGTGCTTGGCCTGGCAGAGGTTCAGGCCCACATGTGGACCCTAGAAAGGAGACAGGAAGCCTCAGGGCCGGGATCCAATGATGGGTGTGGAGGCTCAGCAGGGGAGGGAAGGGGAGTGTGGGGTGAGTTGGAGGTGCCCCACACCTGCTGGGCCACCAGGTAACAACCCAGGGTGCCCCACCCCTCCCGTCGGAGACTTAACCCTGTCCTTTGTCCAGGCCATATTCCTCTATCTGACTGACTGACAGTTTGTTCAGTGTTCCAGACAGAATCCAGACACGCTAGCCCAGCAAGGCTAATTCCATTTCGTCAAGCAGCCTTCCCGCTTCCTGCAAGGGGCACAGCCCCCTTCTGGAGACCTGACAGGCTGGTTGTGGACACTCTGTTCTCTTGTCTGCCTTCAACGTGCCAAGTCCCTCTGAATCCAAAAGACTGGGGTGGTGAGGCTGTGTGGGTGCTCTTCCCCTCTCTTCAGAGCCCCTAGATTCTTCTGCATATCAAGATGGTGAACGCAGGGGCTCAGGTCATGCCGCCCTATAACTTGGCCAGAAGTGCCTGAGGCGGGACTGGTTCCCCCGCCCACTAGTGCCGCCCTTTTGCAATCCTCTCAGGATCCCCCAAGCCCACAGACGTCCTCTGAGTTTGGCCTTTGTGATGAGGCTGAATCTACTCAATCAGAACCCACCTGGATCATCCCAGCTCCACGGTGACCGTCTTTGTCATTCAAGCCCTGCTTAGAGCAGGAGACCTTGCTTGTGCTTCCTGAGTTGACTTTTCCCTGTGTCTTGCTTCAACCATCATCTCTGCACCAACAATCCCCAAGCCCAGACTCTCAGTCACTGTGCAAAGAGATCTTACTTGACAGGGTGCCTTCAGACGTTAGCATGGGAATAACCTGACAATAATTTCCCTGTTGGTTAGTTTAACATCATGTGCATACTATTAAGAGAATTCTAAAGGATTCAACCAGGCAATCAATCCCAAAGAAAATCAACACTGAATATTCACTGAAAGGACAGATGCCGAAGCTAAAGTTCCAATACTCTGGCTACCTAATCCAAAGATCCGACTCATTGGAAAAGACCCTGATGCTGGGAAAGACTGAGGTCAGGAGGAAAAGGGAGAAACAGAGAATGAGATGGTTGCATGGCATCACCAACTCAATGGACATGAGTTTGAGCAGACTCTGGGAGATACTGAAGGACGGGGAAGCCTGGTGTGCTGCAGTCCATGGGGTCACAAAGACATGACTGAGTGATTGAACAACAACAACAAAAGAATCAAGTGTGCTGATCTTATGTGAACAGCTCAAGAAATATGTATATAGCTATACCCCTGTGTCACCCAGCCAAATCTAAATACAAAACACTTCCCAAGAAAGTTCTTTCATGCATTCTTCCCAATCACTGCTAAAAGTGGCCCCTATTTGATTTCCATCAGCATTAATTCATTTTGCTTATTTCTAAACTTCATGTAAAGAGAATCCCATAGAATGTTCTCTTTTGCGTCTGGCTTCTTTCACTCAACATAATGTCCATGAGACATGCATTAGCTTCACTGCTGGCACTAAGGGCCAGAGAATTTAGTGAATTCTATGCTAGAACATCATTTGTGCTTTCAAGTTGTGTTCCTAGGGGACCGACGACTCCCACGAAGCAGGGGAAGGTGGGGCGAGAGGGTATGAAGGAGAGAGTGAGTTACGCTCTAGTTTGTCTGCTGAAGCTGTTTATCTGTTACACACAAGGGGCTTCCATTAAGCTTTCTCTTGCCTAAAGAGTTCTAAGGCCAAAAGACAACACAGTGATATTAATAGAAGCTTCTTAGGTTTCTCTCCAAACACACTGTATTTCTCTGCTCCTTTGTCAAAAATAGAGATAGAAGTTAGATTTTTAAAAAACTAAGGCCAGGAATTCCCTGGTGGTTCAGTAGTTAAGATTTCGCCTTCCAATGCAGGTGTGGGTTCAGTTCCTGGTGGGGGAGCCAAGATCCCATATGTCTTGTGACCAAAAAACCGAAACATAAAACTGAAGCAATATTGTAAAAAAAAAAAAAAAAAAACTCAATAAAGACTTTTTAAAAATGGTCCACGTCAAAAAAATCTTAAAAAAAAACCCACCAAGATCAACACACTTTGGATATCTGGATGACTCCAGGTGACAACAAAGTCATCTTTCTTTAAGTATCCTTATTCTTACCACAAGACCAGAAAACCTCCAGCCCCAACCCTCTTGACAGCAAGAATGGGATCTGAGAAACTTAAAATATAAGCCACCAATCTTCACCCCACACCCTGCTATGGGGTCCATGCCCTGGCCATTGGGTGGGGGAGGTTTCTAATGGCCACATCTGAACACTAATATTAATAGATGCATATGTTGCCAAGGAAGGTTAAGATAGGATGGGTCAACATGGGACGGTTCATAGTCAAGGCACAACACCTATACAACACATGTCAAGGCAGCTCGTGTCAATTTCTCTGTGCAGAGGTTCAGGGTCTTTGCAGGAGTCAGACACTGGCCTGTTGAAGGTACAGGGGAGGTGTGGGGAACAACTCAATTAAGAGCAAAAAGGCTGCAGGTTGAAAAGAGCAAACCTAAGACTTGCTGTAAACCCCTTGGCTCTTAGTCCCCCCATCAGGGGTCAGGGGCATGAGCAAGCGGGTGGGCCAGGCTCTGATTCTGACCCAGACCCTGGTGGGAGACAGACACACATTTTGACAAACACTCTTCCCCCAATTTTGAAGCCCCTGTGGATTGCAAGGGAAATTTAATCCATATGTCTCCGATTCATTTATACTAAACTCATCAACATGTTGTTTCGTAAGAGCCGTTTTGTGTCCAAAAGCCTTTTTAAAAAAAAAAAAAAAAAAAAAGCTCTTAAAACCTCAGGTTTTTTTTCTTTGAAACAGGAAATCATACGCTGCCAAGAGAACAGGAACTTGAACCCTTAGAGGGTCAAACTGGGTTCAAAGCCGCTGCTTCCCCAGAGACCTCCACCAATTGGAGGAGTGTTCACTGCCCCCTTGCCCCGCTCACCTCTCGGGGAGGCAGAGTCCTAAAAGCGGCCAAATTAAACCAGGAGAAGCAGAGGTGGGGGTGCGGGGGTAGAAGCAGTTGGGCTATGTCAGGGTCACACTGTTCTGTTCACAGCCAAGGCTGTGCTCCTCGGAGCCCACAGAGGCCTGCAGGAGGGAGAGAGAGCTGGCCAGGAGTTCCGTTCTGCTTCATTAGAAGTAGCATCTTGACAAAACAGAATCCCTACAAGCAGGTTCCTCTGGAAATGGCCCGGGGCCCCTGGCGTGGAGCTCTGTCGTGGGTTTTGGCAAGGTCTCTTGAACGGCAGTGAACTTGGAAGGTCCAGACCAGATGGATGAAGGATGACGCTCTGCTCTGGCTTCCCCTTCCCCCTCGGATGCACCCCTCACCTTGCTGAGCCTTCCCTAAGGTTTCATATCCACAAAGACATCTCTCTGTCCCTGACCCGGTAAAGCTGGAGGTTATCAAGGGCAAAGAAAAAGAGCGGGTTGATGTCCTTAAACCTCAGAGATGCCTTTCAATGCAGGCAGGGATCCTGAGAAATACTTGCTGGGCCACCCTAAGCTCTGGCCAGCCTGTGGCGAGGCACGTTCTCTCCTCAACAAGAAAACCATAGAATCGAAGCATGAGCAAGCACCATTATGGGAATGTGCACAGTCTGCACACACAGCACAGTT
Source organism: Bos grunniens (assembly GCF_055505025.1). Taxonomy (NCBI): domain Eukaryota; kingdom Metazoa; phylum Chordata; class Mammalia; order Artiodactyla; family Bovidae; genus Bos; species Bos grunniens. The sequence goes on along the minus strand of NC_141185.1, from coordinate 51,366,771 downwards.
GGATGATCTATATTTCAGAGGTTGACAATCCCTGATGGCTTCCCTAGAGAGCAAGAAGGGAATTCAGCGTGAATGCTTATGTTAACTAATTCAGGGGTCAAAAGGGTAGAAAACAAGGTAGTCAATGTCAGATAGAGCAGAGGCAAATTTAGTGCAACAGAGAAGCTACAGATGATAAGAAACTCCAATCCTCTTCCCTCCGTCATATCTTTAAAAGTACTTATTTATGTATTTCTTTATTTGGCTGTGTCAGGTCTCAGTTGTGGCATGTGAGATCTGTGTGTCATGTGGGATATTTTCTTGGGTGCACAGATTCTGATTGTGGCGTGTGGGCTTTGTTGCGCCACAGCACATGGGATTTTAGTTCCCTGACCAGGGATTGAACCTGCATCCCCGGCATTGGAAGGTGGATTCTTAACCACTGGACCACAAGGGAAGTCCCTCTTCTCTTCTTGCATTGAGAAACAGGCTTAAAATCAAACATCATCAACATAAGGGATGGGGCTTCTGGAAAGCCCCATTACTCATAGTCAAGGAAGCCTATTATAGTGGGTAAGATGGATTACTAATATTCTCTTTCCTTGTTCCCCTGACTCACTGATGCTCAACTTGGTGGGGTGACCTACTTTTGGTGGGGTGACATGCAGAGACAGTAATAGGGACAGTTCCAACCCAAGAGAGAGAGAATGTTTCCTTGCACCCCTGTCATCTATCATGAGAAGAACATGCTCTACCCCTTCAGCTGGGGCTCCAGAATGAGAAAAACGGACAAGAACAGGACTGACTCCATGGGGCAAAACTCAGCAGAACTCAGCTGGAATTAGCCAAACCCCAGCAAACTCACAGGCATTTATTTCTTATTAATAAATGCTGGTTGGAAGCAACTGAGTTTGGGGGTGTTTGTTACCTGGCGTTATACAGCAGTAGCTGACTAAAACATATGATCATAGTCCCTAATGACCAGACTATAAGAAATCAGCTGGGTCAGCTCTGCCTTCTATACAGGACCTGTCCTGTGGGCTAGTCTTCTTCCTCAAAAGTGGTCTGCATGGCAGTTGAATCACTATGTTATTATCGGTTTATTACTTCATTCCACAAACATCTATTGAATTAAACTGGGCTGGCCACTGGGAATACAGAGATTAATTAGGACATGGCCATGTCCTTAGGGAACTTACAGGTTACATGACAGACAGTCACACTGAGAAGACAGACAATGGTAATGACAGAACAAGTCTAGGATCTTGAAGCTCTGCAGTCTAAGAAGTTCACCTAAGGCCTTGGGTGAAGTACAGGAGTGGGACAGAGGGTGACTACAGAAGCCTTCATGGTAGGAATGGTGTCTGAGGCCTAAATCCTAAGACATAAGCAAAACTGTTCTCTGTGCAGAGCTCTGCCAACAAATCACACTTTTCAAAGTCTTTGGAGCAGCTGCCCAGTTTCATTACTATAGATTTAGCCATGAATGCCTCCTTGGTTTATGTGTTCAAACACTCCCCTTGAGCACCTACTACGTGCCAGACCTGCACTGTCTGATTCCATAGTAAGCACTTGAAGGCTGATTAGTCTAAGTTGCAATGTGCTATCATTATAAAAACATACAAGGAAAAAAAAAGGATTTAAGACATCTCATCGATTTTTTAAAAGATTTTTTATGCGGATCATTTTTTAAAGTACTGGATTTATTACGATATCACTTATGTTTCATGTATTGGTTTTTTGGCTTCGAGGCCCAGCTCCCTGACCAGGAATCGAACCAACACTCCCTGCATTGAAAGGCAAAGTGTCAAACACTGGACCACCAGGGAAGTCCCTCATTAATATTTTTGAATTGGAAACATGTTGAAATGATAATATTTTGGATGTGTGCATGCTCAGTTATGTCTGACTCTTTGGGATCCATTAGACTAGCTCTCTAGGCTCCTCTGTTCATGGGATTTCCCATGCAAGAATACTGCAATGGGTTGCCATTTCCTACTCCAGGGAATCTTCCCAACCCAGGGATCAGACCTGAGATGCCTGCATTGGCAAGCAAGTTCTTTACCACTGTGCCACCAATATTTTGGATATGTAGAGTTAAATAAAAAACATTATTAGAATTCATTTCACCTGTTTCTTTTTGCTTTTTTAAAAATGTGGCTATTAAAAACTTAGAAGTACATACATGACCCTCATTATATTCAATAAGATGGTGCTGTGCTAGATTCTAGACCTAAATCAAGCCACACACAGGAAAATCCCCAGGGGGGCTTTTACAAAAATTCTAATCCCCTGTCTACCCCTGCTGCTGCTGCTGCTGCTGCTGCTAAGTCACTTCAGTCGTGTCCAACTCTCTGTGACCCCAGAGACGGCAGCCCACCAGGCTCCCCCGCCCCTGGGATTCTCCAGGCAAGAACACTGGAGTGGGTTGCCATTTCCTTCTCCAATGCATGAAAGTGAAAAGTGAAAGTGAAGTCACTCAGTCGTGTCTGACTCCTAGCGACCCCATGGACTGCAGCCTACCAGGCTCCTCCGTCCGTGGGATTTTCCAGGCAAGAGTACTGGAGTGGGGTGCCATTGCCTTCTCTGCAGTCTACCCCTAGACCAATAAAATCAGGTGCCAAGGAGGGGGCATCCAGGCATCAGTATTTTAGTAACTCCCCAGGTGATTCCCCCTGGAGAAGGAAATGGCAACCCATGCCAGTATTCTTGCCTGGAGAATTCCATGGACAGAGGAGCCTGGCAGGCTACAGTCCATGGGGTTGCAAAGAGTCGGACACGACTGAGTAACTAACACACACAACTCACACAGGTGATTCCAGTGTGCAGACAAGTGCAGGAACCACTGTTCCAGCAAAATGCCAGAGAAAGGCACAGCCCTCTCACCATGCAGTGGGGACACAGATGCGGCCACTGGTTGTCACTCTCGACAGTGAAAATCACAACGCGCTGGGTCCTCGGGGTGGACAGTTGACCTCTCTGAGCCCTTCTTCCACAAGTGTCTTCTCCTGGGACCCATGGGATCAACGGGACTGACCTCTCCCTGGCCATCCAGAGAGTGGTTTTCAGAGGTCTAGCCTCAGCTCACCCAGAGCCAGGCCCCCTGCCTATCCCTGCATTTCCCCGACTTTCTGGCTGTTAACTTCGCTCTACCTGAGGAGACCCAGCTCATCACATTATTCAGTCACAGAGAGGTTTCCAGCAATGGAACACACACACACACACACACACACACACACAACTTATAATTACTCTGCCCACACCGTTCATCTGAATACTAACTGAGGCTCATGTGAAGATACTGTAACAATTAACCTGACTCAGCAAGTTCCCCAGAGGCAAAGTGTGTGCCCCAGGGAGCCAGGAAATGCATCTGTGCATGGAAGCCAAAGAGCTGGCCCTGCAGACTCAGCAAGGTTCACCAGCTGAAAAGTGGGAGGTGGGGGACTCCACAGGGTCACTCAGTTGGGGCTTCTGGTCCCCAAGTGGCCTCGGGGGGAGAGGGGTGTTCCTGGGAGGGGCTGCTCTGCTCTTGGGATCCCATCTTCCTTGCACAGTGGTCCCACGAAGTACCGCTTGCTAGAGGTGCCATCCCTGAAATAAGTTCCCTTCTATCACTCAAGACTTCAGCTCCTTGGCCACAGAAAGCACCACAAAAAGAGGGGGCAAGGACTTCCCTTAGTTAAGGGAAGTGGTTCAGACTCTGCGCTCCAGTGGGAGGGGAGGGAGGCTCAAGAGAGAGGGGATAAGTCTTTTCTCTGTGTCTGAGTCTCCCTCGTTGCCCTGCAAATAGGTTCATCAGTATCATCTTTCTAGATTCCATGCATATGCATTAATATACAATATCTGTTTTTCTCTGACTTACTTCACTCTGTGTAAGAGGCTCTAGGCTCACCTCATTAGAACTGACTCAAATGCATTTCTACCATATGCAAAATGGATAGCCAGTGGGAATTTACTCTATGATGCAGGGAGCTCAAACCGATGCTCTGTCACAACCTAGAGGGGTGGGATGGGGTGGGACAGAAGAGGAGGTTCAAGAGGGAGGGACATATATATACCTGTGGCTGCCATGTTGATGTAGGGCAGAAACCATCACAATATTGTAAAGTAACTATCCTCCAATTAAAAATAAACTAAAATTTTAAAATAAATAATTTTGTAAAAGGGGGAGAGGGTGTGTGTATATATATATATACACATATATATTGTAATATATATATATAATATTGTATATTGTATATACAATATATATAATATTGTAAAGCAATTTTCTTCCAATTAAAACATTTTTTGAAAAGTCAATCAAAAAAAAAAAAAGCCTCCATGATCCCAATGCAGGGGGCATGGGTTCCATCCCTGATCAGAGAACCCCTCCCATATGCCACGTGGTGAGGCCAAAAAATAAAATGCACATTCCCATTCATTAAAACTTTTTTTTTTTTAAGTGGAGGCAAGAAGGAACTGGAAGTGGATGCAGCCATGAAAAAGCCTGGGCCCTGATGAGATGTCCTTCCCGTGGTCAGCAGGACAGATGAGAGAAACCCAAACCAGGCAACACCCACAGACTGACGGGGGAGTCTCAGAAGGAGGCACCCCACACCAGCATCATCAGAGCCCCGGGGACATCAGACTCAGGAAAGGGTTATGACCTTGACCACGGTTATGGTTTCCTGAGTGCACACCAAACCCCATGCCGCACCCTTGAAGGGCTTCCAGGTTACTATGAATACATTAGGCCTCAATGGAGCTGCTTAAAAATGTATCAGTGCTAAGATGTGTTGTGCTGTGTGTGCATGGTGTACTCAGTTGTGTCTGAGTCTTGGGGACCCCAGGGACAGTAGACAGCCAGGCTCCTCTGTTCATGGGATTTCCCAGGCAAGAATACTGCAGTGGGTTGGCATTTCCTTCTGCAGGGGATCTTCCTGACCTGGGGATCAAACCCCTGTCTCCTGCGTCTCCTGTATTGGCAGGCAGATTCTTTACACTAGTGTCACCTGGGAAGCCGTGTGAGATGTGGATAAGTCCTGAAACTTTCGAGGATTTGATTTCCCCAGCTGTAAATTGAAGAAAATAAAAGTACCTGCTCAAGGGGCGGCTGTGAGAAAAGCCAGCAAAACACTTAGCCCAGTGACTGGCTTGAAAGTATCAGCTCCTATATTTATTATAGTAATAATAATAATAATGATTATTACTATCCTCATAATAATAAGTATAGCAATACTATGAGGCAATAAATTAAGAGGCATGACAGACTTATTATCCTCTGTACCCCTGTCATCTGCCCTGAGAAGAACATGCTCTGTCCCTTCACTGGGGCCCCAGAGTGAGAAACACAGAGTGTGGTAATAGTAGCAATATAGTACTAATAGTAATAATATAATAACAGCAGTAACAATAAGAGCATGTAGTAACAGCAGTATAATATATATAAATGTTAGTATACATAAAGTAATATACATATATCTGCATAAAAACTTATTATTATAATAGTATAAAATTCAGTAGTAAAATAAAAGCAATGCAATTATGTTAGTGACAATTATTATTGTTAAGCTAGAGCATCATGGAGGGACTTCCCTGGTGGCTCAGCCAGTAAAGAATCCACCTGCAGCGCAGGAGACCCAGGTTCCATTCCTGGGTCAGGAAGAGCCCCTGGAGAATAGAATGGCAACCCACTCCAGCATTCTTGCCTGGAGAATCCCTATGGACAGAGGAGCCTGGCGGGCTACAGTCCATGGGGTCATAAAGAGTAGGACACAACTGAGCAACTAAGCACACATGCGCGCACACACACACATACACACACACACGAGCATCATGGAAGCTGTCAGGCCAAGCATGGACTGTGAAACAGACAGGCAGCCCACATGAGCTAGAATTTATCATTCAAGGCACTTGGACGTGGTTGCTATCTTGGAAAGTCCTGCAGCAGAAGATGGCTGAGAATGCAAGTATTAGACAGGGCTCAGTCCTGGCTTGCCTACCTTCTAGCTGTGTGACCTCAGCCAGGCTGCCTCCCCACTCTGACCTTCAGTATCTCCATGTATACAACGGAGCTAAATCTATTTACCACCTCTTAGGGTTCCTTTGAGGATCTAGTGGGAATACTCATGTTCTGTGCCAAGCACAGTTCCCAGCACAAAGTGATTCAAGAAAACTGGCTAGTTGCATCTCTGTGGCAGCCGACATCATCACCAAAGCTGAGGCCACGTGGGCCATGGCCGTGGGCTGAGTGACATTTCAGCTGCCCTTAGTGTGATGTGATGGGAGGAAGTTGGGTCTGGAAACCAACACGCCTACATTCAAATCTTACTCTACCACTTCTGGCTGCTTGCCTGGAGGCCAGTTCCTCAACCTTCCTGAGCTCCACTATCTATAAAAATAATTTAATAACCAAGAGCCTTAAAAATGTGTATTATTTAACCCAACTACTCCATTTCTAGAAATTTAGCCTAGGGAAATAATCAGAGATTTATATACAATGACGTCCAATGGCACATTTTTTAAAATAGTGAATAACTGGGAATAACTTAAATGTCTAACATAGGAGATTAATTACATTATAGTGCATCCAAATGATGCAATACTGTTCATCCATTAAAAAAACATGTGTCAAAGACTATTTAAAGACATAGGGGAAATGTCCATGACATCTTATTAAGGGGGAAGAGTGGTTTACAAAACTAGCTGTGTCACTGGGAACCGTGGGATCCCTTGGATGAATTCAAGAAAGATGCTCACTTCTCATGGACTCTGCTGCCTACCCATCTGCAGCCTCGGGCCCCTGCCCTTGAGCAGGGCGCAACCTGCACCCCTGGACAGGGCGGCCCTTCCTGCTTCCCCTGGGACTGATACCCACACAGAAGCCCTCCATAAAACACAAGTCAGCTTATGTCCTCCCCTGCCTTACACCCCTCCCAAGCTCCCTACTCACTCAGAACGGCTGCCAGAGTCTCCAGCGTGGTCCCACATAACCTCACTGACTTCATCTTCCACATCCCTCCCACTCCCTCCCTCCCCGCCAGCCACACTGTCCTCCCTGTTTTTTGAACATGCTGTTCTTTGCACTGGAATTTTCCTCTGAACTATGCATTTCTGCCAGAAATACTCTTCCCCAGCTATCTACAGGGCTCCCAACTTCACCTCTGTCGGATTTACCCAAATGACTCAAATTATATTCTTTCAATCAGGATTTCTTTCTTTAAACATCTTATCAAAAACTGTAGACTCCTCCCAAACATTCTGACCCCCTTCCCAACTCTATTTTTTTTTCCTTAAGCACTTACCACCATATAACATTTTATGTATTTTGCTTATTTATTGGTGGTCCATTTCCCCCCTCCTCTAAATTGAGATCCCCAAAGGGCAGGGTTTTTTTGGTTCTATTTTGGTTACTGCTATATTCCCAACATTGAAAACAATTCTTGGTATATAATAGGTATTTAATACATTTCTGCTGAATGAATGAAGTAGGCACAGTGGAATCCAATGTTGATTTTATATAAAGAAACTCACAGATAGGAATTATCGCAGGGTAGTGGGAAAGCACAGAACTGTTACTCTTTTTTTTTGTGCTTCTCAGTATTTGCAAAACTGCTTCAAAACTATGTATTACTTTAGCCTTCAAACCAAAAAAAAAAAAAAGCCATGGCGTTGGTTTTCCATAGGTATAACCAGCTGACCTCACCACTCAATAGGCAAGCATTGACTCCCCTCCCCGCAACAGACTTGACACTTTAGAGAAGGCAAGTCAGGGTCTGGATCATTTTGGAGCTCACAATAGAGAAATCAAGTGATGTCCATTTTTGAACTGAAATATGTGGTTCTTCCCAGGTGGCTCAGTGGTAAACAATCTGCCTACCAATGCAGAAGCCACAGGAGACAAGGGTTTGATCCCTGGGTCGGGAATATCCCTCGGGGGAGGAAATGGCAACCCACTCCACTATCTTTTGGGAGAATCCCATGGACAGAGGAGCCTGGTGGGCTACAGTCCATGAGGTCGCAGAGCTGGACACGACTGAAGCAACTGAACATGCATGCACACATAGTTGATTTGCAATATTGTGTTAGCTCCAGGTACACAACAGTGATTCAGTTATACACATACAAATATCTATATTATACATAGATATCTATTCTTTTTCATGGTATTTTCCATTATGGTTTGTCATAGGGTATTGAACACAGTTCCCTGTGCTATGCAGTAAGTCCTTGTTATTTGTCTATTTTATATATAATAGTTTGTATCTGCTAATCCCAAACCCCTCGGAGAAGGCAATGGCACCCCACTCCAGTGCTCTTTCCTGGAAAATCCCATGGACGGAGGAGCCTGGTGGGCTGCAGTCCATGGGGTCGCTAAGAGTCGGACATGACTGAGCGACTTCACTTTCACTTTTCACTTTCATGCATTGGAGAAGGAAATGGAAACCCACTCCAGTGTTCTTGCCTGGAGAATCCCAGGGGCGGGGGAGCCTGGTGGGCTGCTGTCTATGGGGTTGCACAGAGTTGGACACAACTGAAGTGACTTAGCAGCAGCAGCAATCCCAAACTCCTGTTTTATCCCTCCCTCACTCCCCTTCTCCTTTGGTAGCCATAAGTTTGTTTTCTATGTCTGTGAGTCTGTTTCCATTTTCTAAATAAATTCATTTGTACCATTTTTTAAAAAAAATTTACTGGGATATAGTTGCTTTCCACTGCTGTGTCAGTTTCTGCTGTACAGCAAAGTGAATGAATCAGCTATATGTATACACATATCCCCTCTTTTTTGGATTTCCTTCCCATTTAAGTCACCACAGAGCCCTGAGTAGGGTTTTCTAAGCTATACTGTAGGTTCTCATTAGTTATCTATTTTATACATAGTAGTATATATATGCAGGCTTCCCTGTTGGCTCAGTGGCCAAGAATCTGCCTGCCAATGCAAGAGATATGGGTTCGATCTCTGGGTCAAGAAGATTCCCTGAAGAAGGAAATGGCAACCCACTCCAGTATTCTTGCCTGGGAAATCCCATGGACAGAGAAGGCTGGCAGGCTACAGTCGATGGAGTTGCAGAGTCGGACACAACTGAGCAGCTAACACGTCACTAGGCGACCCCAGTAGGAAATTCCTAATGCAAATCCAGCCATGGTCATTTTCCCTCCAGCAAAGACATGGCAGCCGTCCCTCTCTAGCCACTCTCAGGTGTATAGTACCAAATAGATAAATAAATCCACAAACCAACCTGCTGTGAACACTCAGCCTTGCATTGTCTTCCTGCCCACTCCTCTTCCTCCTTCACCTTCCATCATCCCAATAGCCACTACCACCCACAGTTCTAGGCACCAGAGGCTGCAAAATCTCCTTCCTCACTGCTGTCCCCTCCTATCTCTTCCTCTCAGGTGGCCAGCTCGTAGCCTCCAGTCCAGACGACTCGAATACATCCCTCCCCTCACTGCCCCTCTCAGCACCTGGTGCGCGACAGTGCTCAAGGCATCTGACGAAGATTCTCACCTTAAAAAAAAAGCAACCTAACACCCATCACAAGAGAGTTGCTGACGTCTAAATTTAGTGCCCATGCCTCCTCTGTGATCTGAGACCCAGAGAAAAGCCAGAGGCACAATCCTTGCTGTGACATCTGCCATAGCTCTGAAAGGGGAACAGAGGTAAACTGGGAACTGGCTTTACTACCTGCAGGCTATCCTGATCAGAGAACAGAGGCCAGCATGTGTGCATGCTGTCATGTCTGACTTTTCGTTACCCCATGGACTGGAGCCTGCCAGGCTCCTCCATCCATGGGATTCTCCAGGCAGGAATACTGGAATGGGTTGCCACACCCTCCTCCAAGGGATCTTCCTGGCCCAGGGATCAAACCAGCATCTCCTGCGTTGCAGGCAGATTCTTTACTGCTGAGCCACTGGGGGAAGTCCTAAAGGAGGCCAGACTTCTTGCTAAACGGATGCCTAGAAAGGAACTTTGGAAGGACTAGCCTGCCTGATGGGAATTGGAGCAGATTCGTAGTATCTTAAAGTTCGGGGAGGAATTAGCAGCGATGGTCAATGTATGCCACCACATATGTCAACACAGATGAATTGGTAGTGGATAACTAAAGCCCTGTGTTAAGAAGGATTCAGTGTCTGAATTCAAACCTAATAGCTCTGTGATCAACTAGTGATGTCTGCCATGGGCACAAGGGTGGGGAGATCACACAATTCTGACTCGTAGTTGTGGATTGGAGGGAAGGGGTAAGTGGTCCTTGGGCATGGCTCTTAGATTATTTTTATCTCCATGGCTCTCCTGCCAGAGGAGTGTCTCCCAAATTGTGAGCAATTCCCAGTGTGCTAAAACCCCACCCTGTTCTGCCCTACTCAAGAAAGCATCTCAGAGTGCAAGTTAGTGAAAGCACCATGAATCTGGCCTAATTTATTTCATTTTATTTTGATGTAGATCATTTTTTAAAAGTCTTTATCGAATTTGTTACAGTATTGCTTCTGTTTTATGTTTTAGTTTGTCAGCCAAGAGGCATATTGGATCTTGGCTCTCTGACCAGAGGTCAAACCTGCACCCCTTGCATTGGAAGGTAAAGTCTTAACCACTGGACCACCGGAGAAGTTCCCTGCCCTCATTGACTGAACAAAGTACATCATCTGCAAAAGTCTACATTTTAATACTGCTAACAAGTTATATGCATACCATTTCACAGTGGATCATACATCACAATGAGGCCGATGGGAACCACAGGTCTAAGACATCCTCCTGTCTTATAAAGATGCAGCAAGTCAAGGCATGGTCTCCTAAGCATCTCACGTCCTCTGTGCCTACAGCTCTGACCAGTCTCAAGCTCCTCAACAGACAGGCAATCTTGCCCAGGCAATCATGACAGACAGGTCAGATGAAACCCAACCACCAACATTGCGGTGTTAACCTCTGAGGGCTGGACCACAGCTCTGGTCACTGAGCTTCTAGGGGTAAATCTCGTCTTGTCCTGCTCCAGCATCAGGTGGGTGCCGGAATTCCTTGGCCCATGACCACATCTCTCCAACCTTCAAGACCAGCACCTTCAAATCTCTCTCTGCTCCATCCTGCCTTCTCCTCTGTGTAGAGTCTCTATCTGCCTCTCTTCTATTTCTTTTCCAACTTTATTTATTCCTGGCTGCACTGGATATTCGTTGTTGCTTGTGGGCTTTCTCTAGTTGTGGCGAGTGGGGGTACTCTCTAGCTGCAGTGTCTGGGTTTCTCAGTGCTGTGGCTTCCCTTGTTGTGGAGTACAGGCTCTAGACCATGCAGGCTTCAGTACTTGTGGTGCATGGGCTTAGTTGCCCCACAACACATGGAATCTACCCAGACCAGGGATCGAACCCACGTCCCCTGCATGGGCAGGCAGATTCTTAACCACTAGACCAACAGGGAAGGCCTCTCTGCCTCTCTTTTAGAAGGATACATATGACTTCATTTAGGACCCTCTTCCATAATCCAAGTTAATTTCCTCATCTCAAAATCCTTAATTTAATCACATTTGTCAAGATTCTTTTTCCTTAGAAAAGTAACAGTTACAGGTCTCAGGGGCAATGACCTGTATTTGTGTCTGTGTGTATGGGAGGGGAGCTGTCATTATTCTGCCTACCACAGAAGGTAAAACCAAATGTCACTCTACTTCAATGTAAACATAATTTTTTTCCCCTTGATAAAGAATCTCAAACAGATGGGGAAGCATTTTCTAGCAAGAGGAACCTCCTTCTGTATCACAAAGTCAAACGTCTATTATCCTGGAAAAAGTCAGTTCTCCAGGGAATTAGAAACAAAGAAGGAAGAAAGGGAGGATATCACCAGCAGACGGGCAGCATGACAGGGGAGCAGGAAAGGGGAGGATCCAGAAGAGACACTGCGAGAGGACCTACTATGTGCCGGGCAGCCTGCTAGGTGCTCTATCTGCACTTACTCCTCTTCTCATCCTTATGAGCAGGCACCTGTTTCTCTACTTCACAGGTGAGGAAACTCAATTCTGCAAAGGCAAAGAGCTTGCCCATATCTCACAGCTCATAAATGGCTGAGTGAGGATGTAAACAGGCTCTGTCTGCATCTAAAAGTCACTACCAGTGGCTCAGTGGTAAAGAATCTGCCTGCCAATGCAGGAGACACGGGTCAAGAAAGACCCCACATGCCACGGAGCCACTAAGCCAGTGCGCCACAACTACTGAAGCTCACTTGTCCTAGAGCCATGCTCTGCGACAAAAGAGGAGAGAACTGAAATGGGAAGTCCACACGCTGCAACTAGAGAGTAGATCCCAACAGACCCAGCTAGAGAAAGTCCACAAGGCAATGAAGACCCAGGGCAGCCAAAAATAAAGCCAGTAATTAATTAAAAAAAAAAAAAAGAGTACTGTATCCATTAAATGCCATAGTTATTCATTAAAAAAAGAAAAGTCACTACAGGGACTTCCCTGCTGGCCCCATGGTTAAGAATTTGCCTTGCAATACAGGGGAGGTGGATTTGAATTCTGGCCGGGGAACTAAGATCCCACATGCTGTGGAGCAAAGAAGAAGCCCATCTGCAGCAACTACTGAAGCCCAGATGCTCTGGAGCCACAACGAAAGATCCCGCATGATGCAATAAAGACCCAATGCAGCCAAGTAAATAAACAATTTTAATAAATAAATATATTAAAAAAGTCACCACAGTATGTTTCTGGTGATGCTTGTGATGATCCTGGAGTCAGTGCTGTGACCGTGACGGTGGCCATCCAGGCATCACCCCCATGGGTGCGCTGGACCAGAAGGCAGGACTATTGCTGCTGACTCAGTAAGGATCCCTTTAACCCTCTCTGGGCTTCAGTATTTCTGTTGTAAAGTTAACATGAGCTCCCTGCTAGCTAGTCCCTGCCAGCAGGCGGTGGTATCACCCCCCTCCCATCTCCACAGGAAACTGAGGGCGGGGAAGGGCAGACAACCCCCGGCAAGGTCACCATCCTGGTGGAGCCAGGATAACATGGAGCCCTCTCCAGCTCCAAATCCCTGACACGAGGAGAGGATGAGTTTTCATTCCTCTGCAAAGACGTCACGTGACTCCCTGGAAACTCCCTGGAAAAGGCCAGCAAAGTGGGCTCTTTTGCTGCAGGCTTCAGAAGAAAGTGAGCTGTGGAAGGGGTCTTGGGAGAGAAAAAAATGTATCTTCCAGCAGCATCCCCAAAGCAGATCCCTGTCAGCCTCCAGAAAATGCTGGGAGAAAGAACGAGATCACACCCCTAAAAGGCTGCACCTTCCGGGAAATAAAGCTGATGACATGAAATGGGAGCCACCCACCCCTACTCCAGGGTTGGGCAGGGCACAGAGCAGGAAACCAGCCCCTGGGGGACTATCTGCTGCCCCCACCTCTCCCACAGCTGTTCACTGACTGAGCAATGCCCCGGTGCCCTGCAGATGTGGAAGCACTTCCCTAAACACTTGATTTACTCCCAGGTGACAACTAAAGACAGTGGGAAGATTACAGCTCAGTGTTTTCCAACACTATGAATTATTATTATTGTTTAGATTAAATCTGTCTAAGTCCATCATAACAGAATGAGTCTGATTGGCCCAATTCTCCTTAGAGAATTATTAGTGGAAATTTTAATGGCTAAATGACAGTAGACGTCTCATAGATCTCACTTAAGCAAGAATGGCTCCCTAACTCCCATTACCTGAGAGTTGTGGACACACCCCAAATTGACCGCACTCTGAGCTGGTGTTGCCAGTACCTGGCCCCCAAGGGTCCAGACTCTACTTCCATTGACATTAAAGCACTGCAAGAAGAAAGGATGGAAGCATCTCATTTTCTCTTGAAAGAGAAAGAGACTCTAAGTCGTCTTTGACTCTTTGCAGCCCCATGGACTGCAGCACACCAGGCTTCCTTATCCCTGGGCTTCACTTTCTCCTGGAGTTTGTTCAAACTCATGCCCATTGAGTCAGTGATGCCATCCAATCATCTCATCCTCTGTCACCCCCTTCTCCTCCTGTACTCAGTCTTTCCCAGCATTGGAGTCTTTTTCACTTTCTTTAGGGGATTGACTATCTTCATGCCAATCATCACATTCTAGAACTTAGTAATACCCAACCCCAACACCCAGAATATTCTCTGGCTGGGAAGTCACATAAAGAAAGAGCTGATGTTTGGACGACTGTCTCAACAGAAGTGGCCTTGCCACATTCCCTTCGTATTGAAACAGAGCTGAGAGTTGTACAAATCCAATCCTGTAAATCCTCATCCCATTTCAGACTTGTCTGCTGTCCTACCCAATTTATTGTAGATTAATGTCAAATCTTCAAAGTTAAACTTCAAAACATATAATAAATTGGCTAGGACAAGAGACCCATTGGAATCCAAATAAATGGGTGTTTCACTCTTCCCAGGTCTAGAAGGCTTACAGAGTATGTATAGATCTAAAGATTTGGCTCCAGTGATTTTTGGTGCCCTTGAGGGTTGGAAGTGAAGGTGACTTCTCCAAATTCTACTCCAAAGGAGGATCTAAATCTCCAAGCCAATTCCCTTCCCTTTTTCTTTTTTTAACTTATTATTGTGAAATGATGATTGACTCATGAAAAGCTGCAAAAATAAAGTACAGAAGAGGTCCCCAATATCCATCACCCAGCTTCCCCCAATGGTGACATCTCACACAACCAGAATGCATTATCAATACCAGGAAATTGATCTGCACGATCTTACTCAGATTTCACCAGAAAGCCTGATCCCTTTTTCAGTGTCTTTTGTCCATTTTTAGCTGCCCAGCACTTATTCCCTCATAGCAACTTGATTTCTTATTGGGGCATCATCTTTCTTCCACTGTGTATCGTATAAGTAGGAGGATAATTTTAGATGGCGACCTTCTGAAAATAAACCAGGGTGACCTTTTTCCTTGCCCAGAACAAACAAAGGACCATAGGACATTCTATTCCACTACAAGATGTCAACTATGCTGCCAGTTTACTATGTACATTATTCAGCAAAAGTCTATTCCATCCCATTTCCAAACCTGGTCAGCACCCTCAGTCCTGTTACAATCTGAGTTGTCAACATCTTTCCATCAATTACCTTTTGCCTGGTTAGCCAGAATCAGTTTCTGATTGCTTGTATATAAGAATTCAGACTGAACCAACCATGATGACTATTAACTGGGAATGACTTGACTGGGGTTGTGTCCATTCAAGAAGATCCCAGTGCTCCTCGACAAAGACCAAAGGACCAATGCTGCTGAGGTCCCACCCTACATCCTTGACCCATTTGAGTTCACTAGAAATTATGCAAACAGTCTCCAAAGCCCTCAAGAGTCTGTCTTTCTTCTTTGCCCGAGGACTTCATCCAGCACCATGAAGTATGCTTGGCCCCAAGTAGGTACAACCCAGTGAACACCCCTGGGGATAAGCACAGCTAATGAAGAGAGGACCAGGATCAGTGAGTAGATGCCCCAGTGTTTTGATCTTCAAGGGAGCAATTTTGAGGTATGTCCCTCAATCCCAAGATTCTCAGATGGTTCCCAGCAGGGTTAAGTTTCAGGTGCCCACGGCGAGAAGTGCATGTTGTCACATTTCTCATCATCTCTTAGCATTCTCCCTCTGCCTCATAGAATCATCTCCCAAGTAAATAACCCATATAGTAAGTCCCTGTCTCAGAGTCAGCTTCTGGGTAAACCTGAACTCAAGACTAAAAAAAACCAGAAAAGACTTTAACAGCCTACCCAAAAGAAGGAAGAGAGAATTGAACAATGCATTTTGGCTTTTTTGGTTGACGGCTACGTTTGAGCACCGGAAACATAGCTAGTGCCACAAGTCAAATTGTGAAATGTATTTTGAGCACATTATGTTAAATAAAATGTAGTGTTAATATTACTTTCATCTGTTTGACTTTACCTTGATTAATATGTCTACTAGAACATTTAACAATACATACATGACTCAAATATATTTCTATCAGACAGCACTGGTGGAAGGAATATGACAGGTAGCAGTTGGGATGTTATTGCTCCTATCATTGATGCTGTTAGCATGATAAAATGAATGGACCCGAGGACTCTAAAGAGTGCCACAAGTATTTATATGTCTAGCTGAGGAACTCTTAGGGTAAGAGTAACTCACAGATAAAAATGACTTCCACTAAGTGTAAGAACAGAAGTAGGAAGAAGCACCTCATATGCTGATAGTAGCCTTGTTGCTTGATCAGACTCATCTGTAAAGTATTCTAGCAATGTTTACCATTCCCCTGTATTAATAGTAATTACACCATCAGGAATCTAAACCAGGGGACTCATCCCAACTAATGAAAATGGTATGCACAAAGATGTTCATTTCATTGTTGTTTATCACTTAAGTGACCAATAAAAGGCAAGTGATTAAATTGTTAAAAGGCAGATATATGTGAATTATAGAGCAGAAAATCCTTAAAACTGATGGTTATAAGGATCAGGTAATGATACGGAGACTATTCTCATACCTTGCTAGATGAAAGAACAGATATAAAATTGCATCCACAGCATAAATAAATATGTAAAAAAGACTAGAGTGAAATGGACCGGGATGTAAACCCATGTGGTTATTTTAGGATGTTACGATTTAATGTTTTTCTGTATTTCCCAAATTCATTTTACTGGCATTCTCTACTTTAATGAAGAACAAAGAAAATGACCATCCTCCTTAATATGTGGGCTGCTAAAAGCATATACCTATTTACAAAGGATGTATCATTCTACAGTATCCTTCTATTTTACCAGATTTATGTTATAAAATCTCTCTTTTCCTTTGACAAAAGAAAGAAAGGTAAATTTAGTTCCAGCTGCTTCTGAAACAAGCAGGCTAACAGGAGATGGATATTTTAATGTGGCTGGTGGAGAACAGGAAGAACAATGAGGTTTATAAAGAGCAAGTCACATCTGACTATGGCAGAAATGTTTTTCCTGATTGACCAAAACAAGCAGATGGCCCAGGAGACTGGAGCTGAGATGAGAGAGGAGGACTTCAGAGAAGCTCTTGACATGGCCTCTACCCAAATCTCCCTTGAAAAATTAATCCAAATTGGTCAGACCATGCATGCTGTCAGCTCCCAACATTCACAAGGATTAATTTACAGGGGCTTATCTCTCAAGCCATTCGTGGAGCTTCAGCAAGTCTCGAACATGAGCCATGAAGGTGCTTGGCTGAGGATAACAGAGATCTGGGGAATATGGAAATGCTTTCTGGGAGACAGTAAACAACACAACTCATGATAAAATGCAGTTTCTTTTCTTGAACGAAGGGCCCCAGTTAGCACACAAGCTATGGAGAGGTTGGAGTGAGGCCTAGAGAATGTGTTAACATCTTTACTAACAATCTGGATAAAGATGTCAACAGAACATTCATTAACAAGGAATAAGTCAACAAGGACCAGAAGGCTAGAGGGATAACAGGAAAGAATGACTAGGAGAAAAATCAGGAGAAAAGAACACAGTGAGATGGAGAATGAATGACAGGTCTGGTCTAGGTGAAATGAACGAGGCATTCATCTCAGGCACAAAATTTCAGGAGGTCCCCAAAGGCTCAGTAATGAAGAGAAATAGTAGTGTGATGTAATAGTCTTTAAAAAAAAAAAAAAACTAAGTTAATGCAAAATATCCATTGATTTTTTTTTAAAACCTTGGTTATTGGGGATTTTTTCAGCTTCTAAAATCGTGTGCCTGAAGGTTCATTCACCTAACTTTAATCCTGAAAGACACTCTGGAGAGGGGAGGGGTCTGTATGAATGACAAGGTGTCAGAGCAAAGGCCAGCTGGAGACACAGGATGGAAAGAGGAGGGCATGCATTTTTCTTTTAATTAAAGCATAACTGCTTTACAATGGTGTGTCAGTTTCTGCTAGACAACCAAGTGAATCAGGTATATATATACCCTCCCCCTTGGACCTCCCTCCCACCCCACTCCCGTCCAACTAGGTCATCACAGAGCACCGAGCCGAGCTCCTTGGGCTGTACAGCAGGTTCCACTAGCTGTCTTTTATACACATGACAGTGCGTACATGTCGATCCCAATCTCCCAGCGCACCATACACACCCCTCCCCGTGTCCACGTCTGCTCTCTACATCTGCATCTCTAATCCTGCCCTGCAAATATGTCCATCTGCACCACTGTTCTAGATTCTACACATACACATTAATATATGATATTTGTTTTTCTCTTTCTGACTTACTTCACACTGACAGACTCTAGGTCCATCCACATCACTAAAAATGACCCAGTTGTCATTCCTTTTTATGGTTTATGACCTAGAAATACCTCTACTGGGCATATACCCTGAGAAAACCATAATTCAAAAAGACACATGTATCCCAATGTTCACGGCAGCACTGTCTACAACAGCCAGGACATGGAAGCAACCTAGATGTCCACTGACAGGTGAATGAGTCAAGAAGATGTGGTACACATATACAATGGAATAGTCGTCAGCATGTACGGAGTGGGGTAAGCCCTGGCCCTTTCAGAATAGGGGTCAGGGACCATCGAGGAAACTGTGAGAGGCTCCAGGGAGGTGACCAGTGGAAACGCATTGGGCAGCCTGTTGGCCGAAAGATGCAAGCAACTTGGAGAGAGTTCACAGAACCAGGGAAAGCAGTCAAGATGTGAAGCATGACTGAATTTGGAAGTGGAAGGGAAAACATGACCCAGGTGATAAAAAGGGGGAAAAAAGACAATCTGGAGAAAGCACATGCAAGAGACAAGGAGTCCTGGCTGCAGGAGCTGCTAAAAGCCGACACAGTCCACAACCACAGGAGCTGGATGAGGGCGAATATTCTGAAGAACAGGAATTCAAAATCAAGGTCCTTAATTTTACTGATTGACCCCATCCCTTAGCTGCCCAAGTACTTCCTGAAATTTGTAAAGATTTATGAAACAAGGAGACCCAGATGTAAGCTCATAGAAGTACAGCGGAAGTACTCACAGAAGAACTAAGCTTAATTACTACCTACTTACTTACTACTCTATGAGAAGTAAGCTCATAGAAGTAATGCTGCAGCGGAAGGACTATAGCATCAGGAGTCAAGAGATTGGGTTCTAGCTTTGTCCTGTCCCAACCAACACTGTTCTCCAAGAAGTCACTTGATTTCTCCCCTAATGTCCAATTCTGCAGCAAAAAGAGGGTGGAGGAGGGGATAGTTAGTGGGAACCTGCTGTATAGCACAGGGAGTTCAGCTCCGTGCTCTGTGATGACCTAGAGGGGTAGGGGAGGTGAGAGGGAGGGGGTAGATGTATACTTACAGCTGGTTCACTTCGTTGTAGAGCAGAAACTAACACAACATTGTAAAGCAACTCTACTCCAATAATAATAATGTAAAAAAAAACAATCTTTGTCTCCCTATTGCAGCCTGAGACACTGTCTTCATAACGTTTGGTCACTTGTTTCTTCCTTCACACTCTTTCACCAGGATGAAGATTAGAGCTGCTGACTCCCCACTCGCCCATCAGCACCATGTTTTGACTTTGGGTGAGTTGCCCTTGACAGTCTCTTGCTGTTGCCACTTGCCAGCTATCAACACAGTGAAAGCCACGGTTTTTCCGGTAGTCATGTACAGATGTGAGAGTTGGACCATAAACAAGGCTGAGCATCAAAGAACTGATGCTTTTGAATTGTGGTTCTGGAGAAGACGCTTGAAAGTCCCTTGGACAGAAAGGAGATCAAACCAGTCAATCCTAAAGGGAATCAACCCTGGATATTCTTCGGCCACCTGATGGGAAGAGCCAACTCACTGGAAAAGACCCTCATGGTGGGAAAGATTGAGGGCAGGAGGAGAAGGGGACGACAGAGGATGAGATGATTGGCTGGTATCACTGACTCAATGGACACGAGTTTGAGCAAACACTGGGAGATGATAAAGGACAGAGAAGCCTGGCGTGCTTCAGTCCATGAGGTCACAAAGAGTTGGACATGACTGAGTGACTGAGCAACAACAATTGCTTCTGTCTTATGTTTTGGTTTTTTGGCCTCAAGACACATGGGATCTTAACTCCCTGACCAGGCATTGAACTCGCACCCCCTGCAATGGAAGGCAAAGTCTTAACCACTGGACTGCCAGGGAAGTCCCCACTTTCATGTGTAGAACACAATGTGTCCGTTTCCTTACTCTACTTCAGCAGGTTGGGCTACTGCTTAACCTGGGAGGACTCTGCTGGTTCCCACTTAATTCAATGGAAAGCCTGAAATTCTCCAGTCTTGGCACTCTGGATGGACTGATGTCTCAATAGACATTAGCCAAGAGAAGGCTGTGCAAGGGCTCTGATGACTAAGAGTCATTCATCTTCCCAAATGACTAGGAAGGATCATCATACGTAATTCCAACTGAGCTACACTCAGGGAGAAAAAGCACAATCCAGTGAGGCAATGGACATGATGGTCATCTCACCACCACGACCACCACCCCTGCCCCAAGTGTATGCTGGCCACTGCCAAATCCAGACAACTGCCAGGGCTCTCTTGGATACTAGTGAGTGTTGGCCTGACCACCCAGGCTTAATGCCTCAGAAATGTCCACCCAGAATGAGGGAACCATTGAAAGAGGAGAGACCAAGCTACTGCTCTCTTGAGGTCAGAGGGCTGGGTGTGGGAAAGACCTTAGTGATGAGGTAGCCCCACAAGTTGGCTCAATTTGAGTCATGAAAATGGGGATCAGAGGGCAGTGACCATGCAGGCCACACAGCCAGTCAGTATCCGAGGCTGGAGGAGGACTACACCTCCTTAAACTGGTCTGATACTCTTCCACCAGCCCTGACACACCTCTGCATCCCTGGGTATGAATTTGTCTTTCTGTCAAATGAGAGCAGGGCTGTATCTTTGCCCTGTGCTTCATACAGAGGTTGAAGAAAAATAACTCCATTAACTACTTTGTTGCTGTTGTTATTCAGTCGCTAAGTCATATCCAACACTTTGCTACCCCATGGACTGCAGCACGCCAGGCTTCTCGGTCCTTTACCATCTCCCAGAGTTTGCTTAAACTCATGTTCATTGAGTCGGTGATGCTATCAAATCATCTCATCTTCTGCCATCTGCTTCTCCTCTGCCTTCAATCTTTCCCAGCATCAGGGTCTTTTCTAATGAGTCGGCTCTTCCCATCAGGTGGCCAAAGTACTGGAGCTTCAGCTTTAGGATCAGTCCTTCCAACAAATATTCAGGGTTGATTTCCTTTAGGATTGACGGGTTTGATCTCCTTGCTGTCCAAGGGACTCTCAGGAGTCTTCTCTAGCCTCACAGTTTGAAAGCATCAATTCTTCAGTGCTTAGCCTTCTTTATGGTCCAATTCTCACATCTGTACATGACTACCAAGAAGTACTTAAAGTTCATCCAAAGAAAGTGACCTCATGAGTGGAAATACACAGAGAGAGACAGAGAGAGAGGCTCTGCCTTCTTCCCACCTGGGATAGCCCTAAAAGCATGCCAGGGGCCACCATCTGCACACTGACACCTGGCTGTCACTGCACCAAGGGCTTTGCACATGGAAGCCCAGGTAATGCCCTCAAAATGCAACCAAGTCGGCACTATTCATTCGCATTACAAACAAGGAGGACTGAGGTTAGACAGTCTAAGTGACTCACCCAAGACACAGAGCAAGTGTCAAGTCTGGGATTCCAGGTTCAGTCTTTTTTTTTTTTTTTTTTTTAATGTGGACTTTTTTTTTGAAGTCTTGAATTTGTTACAATATTGTTTCTGTTTTATGTTTTGGTTTTTAGGCCATGAGGCATGCAGGATCTTAGCTCCTCCACCAGGGATGGAACCCACACCCCCCACACTGGAAGGCAAAGTCTTAACCACTGGACCACCAGTGAAATCCCCAGGTTCAGTCTCAGCCCAAAACTTGTGCCCTTAGCCACCATTTGCCACAGCCCCCCTCTCAACCCTCAGCCTTTGTTGGGGTGTGTACATGCATATGATAAAGGATGCTGCTGTTAAGATGACAGATTCTAAATATTTCATTTGAGTGCATCCAGCACAGAGTCGGACACGACTGAAGTGACTTAGCAGCAGCAGCAGCAGCAGCTTCCATGTCAGCTTAAGCTCACAGATAAGCCATGTCCCTCAAGGCCTTTGAAATGCCCCCATGGTGGGCTTCCCCGGTGGCTCAGACAGTAAAGAATCTGCCTGCAATGCAGGAGACCCAGGTTCCATCCCTGGGTCAGGATGCTCCCCTAGAGAAGGGCATGGCTACTTACGCCAGTATTCTTGCCTGGAGAGTTCCCTGGACAGGGGAGCCTGGCAGACTACACTCCACGGGGTCGCAAAGAGCTGGACACAACTCAGTGACTAACACTCATTCGGGGGACCCATGACTGAGAACTGGTGCCATTGCTCACAGAAGAAGGTCAGCTGCCAAGCCTCTCATACCTGATGCTTCCTGGACAAAGCCAGGCTGGAAACACGCACAGAGGGAACCGAGGGGACCTGAGAAGGCCTGGCCTGTGTCTTTCTTACTCTCATTCATATAAATGCAGCCTTTGCCCCTTTGTTATTGTCGCCCTAGGGAAAATGGATTAAATTCTGAATGAACCAGATGAAATGGTGTAATATACAAGCACCATGAAAAGAAAAAAGCAAGAAAGAAAAACAACCTTTACAGAGTAACGGAAAGGCTAAAGACATGGGCCTATCGGATAACATGGAAAGATGTTTAAGACACATTGTTAAGTGAAAAATAATAGGTCAAAACAACTGTATGGATTATTCAAGATTGTTTTCATTTAAAGTGTTCATCGCTCGGTCGTGTCTGACTCTTTGTGACCCCATGGACTGTAGCCTGCCAGGCTACTCTGTCCTTGAAATTCTCCAGGGAAGAATACTGGAATGCTGTTTCCTTCTCCAGGGTATCTTCCCAACCCAGGGATCAAACAGGTCTCCTTTATTGCGGCAGATTCTTTACCACCTGAGCCACCAGGGAACTGAATTTTCATTTAAACATACGTGTAAAATATAAATGTGAGTATAGATATTTAAGGTATATAGACTGATAGTTACATAGATGCAGGTGTATCTGTGTGTGTGCATAAGTGTATGGACTTTACCAGTGGCTCAGCAATAAAGAATCCACCTGGAATTCAGGAGATGCAGAGGCTTGTGTTTGACCCCTGGGTCAGGAAGATCCCCTGGAAGAGGAAGTGGCAGCCCACTCCAGTATTCTTACTTGGGAAATCCCATGGATGGAGGAGCCTGGCAAACTCCTGTCAAACAGTCCATGGGGTCTCAAAGACACGTGACTGAGCGACCAAACTACCACCACCACCACCACATAGGGGCTGGCCCAAGGGGCTAACCATCGTGGCAACTGGAGAAAACAGCACCCCACTGGCAGAAAGCAAGGAGTGGGTGCCCACCCCCGATAGAAGGGCTGAGAGATCAGGTACACTCTGCTTGCTGAAGACAAAGAAGGACAAGTGTTAAGACAAGTCTTAAGTAAGACTCGTCTTACTCAAGTCTGCAGTCCCCAGGGTCTAGACCTGTGACCCACAGAGAGGGCCCTCCAGGAGTCCTGCAGCATAAGAGATATCTCCCAGTATCCTTCCTCCCAGTGAGGAAGCAAGAGCCACACCCCTACCTGCCAGGAGTTCAGAGACTACCCCAGGGTTGTGGGCACATGGCACAATAGAAAGTTCATTGCCCATCTCCCTCAACCTTTGACCTCTCATGATTCAGACCCACTGATCTTAAAGGAACAGCCAATTTAGGCAACAGACACTCCTCTCAACTCCCATGTCCCAAGGAATTGCCGTCCTCCTTACTCCACGCTCCCTTTAATCTACGCTGACCCCCCCACCCCAATCCACCGATGAATCACAGGATGTTACAACGACATGGGACCTTGGAAGCCACTGAATTCAGATCCTCCCCATTAAGGAAGAGAAAAATGAAGTTCATAAAATCACCAAAGATGATCAGAGTATAGGCAGGGCTAGAACACAGATCATTAAACTATCCCATGACATCTCCCAAAGTAAAAATTGCAGGGTTCAGAAAATAGACTTGGGTATCCATTATGGAAACTAGAGCCTTGTTAAGCCAGCTGTGGCTGGCAGAACACCAGGAGCAGCCTCCTCTGGCAACTGGTGAGAAATTTAGAATCTCAGACCCTGCCCTAGACCTGCTGAAACAGAGCCTGCATGTTACCAGGATCCTCTCGTCCTGCCATGCACAGTAAAGCTGGAGACTCTCTGAACGAGAGAATTTGCCATCTGATCTACAGTCAGGCGAGAAAGAGACTCTCTCTCCCTTTCTGTGTCCATCCTGCTCTGTACTTTTCCCCAACCCACAAGAGAGCCTAAAAATTAATGGCAATAAAAACCAAAACAGGACTTCCCTGGTGATTCAGCGATTGAGAATCTGCCTGCCAATGCAGAGGACATGGGTTTGATCCCTGGTTCAGGAAGATCTCACATGCTGCAGCACAAATAAGCCTGTGCGCCACAACTGCAGAAGCCCTCGAACCCTACAGCCCATGCTCGGCCTCAAGAGAAACCACCGCAATAAGAAGGCAGTACACTGCCCCTGCTCGCCACAACTAGAGAAAGCCCACAAGCAGCAGCAAAGACCCGCACAGCCAAAAATGAATAAATAAATAAACAGTTTTTAAAAAAGCAAAACAACAACAAGGCTCCCACGTCTAGTCAGTGGATGTTTCTGCTCTTATCCACAGGGAGCCTCTGCGGGGCACTTAAATCTCTCCGTTAAGTAAACAGCACAGTCAACCGTGCATGTAAGAACAGGTGGCAGAGAGCCCTAAGGAACCACAGGAGGGCTGGGTCATTAAACACTGCAGGTAAACAGGTGTGGCAGCCGGTCCCCACGCAGAGTGGGTGAGAGCCAGGGCACTCCATCACCTCTCTGAAGGAGGGAGGGAAGGAGGAGCCAAAAGGAAAGCGAGAAAGCCCAGTCCCACCTTCATCCCTTGGTCCTTCATCCTTGTTAGCTGCTCAGTCACGTCCGACTCTTTGTGGTCCCATGGACTGTAGCCCACCAGTCTCCTTTGTCCATAGAGTTCTCCAGGCAGGAATACTGGAGTGGGTCGCCATTTCCTTCTCCAGGGGATCTTCCCGATCCAGGGATCGAACCCCAGTCTCGCACACTGCAGGTGGATTCTTTACTGTCTGAGCCACCAGGGAAGCCCTTCATCCTTAAGCCAGCTGATATACGACACAAAACAAGGCACTCATCCTTCCTGAAGCTCATGTAAGGAACAGGTACAAGAATTTGCATCACAGTGAAAAGCGAGAACATATAAAGGCCAAGCGCCATGCCTGACACAGTAGTTAGGACGCAATAAACAAGCTGGTGGTAGAGAACTCACCTGCCAGTGCAGGAGACATAAGAGACGCAGGTTCGATCCTTGGGTCAGGAAGATCCCCTGGAGGAGGGCATGGCAACCCACTCCAATATTCTTGCCTGGAGAATCCTATGGACAGAGGCTTCCCCAGTGGCTCAGCAGGCAAAGAATCTGCCTGCAAAGCAGGAGACATGGGAGACCCAGGTTCAATCCCTGGGTCAGGAAGATCCCCTGGAGCAGGAAATGGCAACCCACTACCGTATACTTGCCTGGAAAATTCCATGGACAGAGGAGCCTGGCGGGCTACAGTCCATGGAGTCACAAAGAGTTGGATACAACTGAGCACATGACACAATCAACAAAAGCCTTCCCTGCTGAGTCTTCATCCCTTCCACCCGCTTCTGTCCCAAAGGGCAAGGGAAGCCACAGGGTAGGTTCACAGCCTTGATTCAAAGCCCATTACACTCACCCGGGCACCTTTTACTAGAGTCTGGTCCTGTCCACTGAGATTCTGACTTAATTGGTCTGGGGAGCAGCCTGGACACTGGAATTTGTAAAAGATCCATAGGTTAATCCTAACGTAAGCCCAAGGCTGCAAACCCCAGCCATTATGGCATCTGTGGATTACTTACCACTTGTCTGAATGGAGCAAAAGTCATAATTATTTCTCCCCTCACCACATTCACTGAGTGATTACTACATGGCCAGGGACTAAGCTAATTGCTTTATATACATCATTTTATTTAATTACCACAAAACCATCTATAGTGAGAACTGGCCCGCTCATTCATCAGTTGAGGAAATGGAAACCCAGGAGAGTTAAGGAGTCACGGTAAGTGCCACAGCTCCCAATCAGCAGAAGTGGGATTCGACACCATGTCTGTCTGGTGACACTACTCCTTGCCAACCTTTCAGGCATTGCAGTGGTAAAGAATATGCCTGCCAGTGCAGGAAACACAAGAGACACAGGTTTGATCCCTGAGTCAGGAAGATCCCCTGGAGGAGGAAATGGCAACCCACTCCAGTGTGCTTGCCTGGAAAATCCCAAGGACAGAGGAGACTGGTGGGCTACAGTTCCATGGGGTCACAAAGAGTAAGACACGACTGAGTGACTGAGCACGCACACACTGTCTAAGGTGTAAAGGGCACCAAGTGTGTGACTAGTAGGCTAGGAAGACGTCTCAGTGATGCTGATAGAAGACGAAGCCATACTGTGGATCCAATGCCACATGGGGAGGAGGGGGTGGAAAGGCAGTGGGTAAGGGAAGAGACATCAAGGGTGAGAGAGGACCAAGCAAACACAGGGAAAGGCAGGTCCATCTAGCATCTTCTTGTCCATGGAACGCCCATGAGGTGCAAGGAGAAAAGTCAGGCAGGGAAAGAGCTTTTAGCTGGAAAATGTCTCTATCTTACAGGCAATCACCAGGCATCACAAGAAAATATTCGGATCACACAACGCATCACAGTAGCCACAACACTGGGTACCAGTGGTCAGGGGAGGAGGTCTAGGTTCAGGTCTCAGGGTGCACAGCACAAGGTGGCCAGAGGATATTCACATGTCCCTGTGCCTGGGGCAGTCTGCTGCATCAGTGATGCTCTGTGAGTTAGCCCAGCACAGTTCATCTACTGGGAGAGGAGTTGTTGCTGTTCAGTTACTCAATCGTGTCTGCCTCTTTGTGACCCCTTGGACGGCAACACGCCTGGCTTGCCTGTCCTTCACTATCTCCTGGAGTTTGCTGACTCATTGGAAAAGACCCTGACGCTGGGAAAGATTAAAGGCAAAAGGAGAAGGGAGCAGCAGAGGATGAGATGGGTAGACAGCATCACCGACTCAATGGACATGAATCTGACGAAACTCTGGGAGAGGAGAGCGTTCAGCAAACACTGAATAACTGCTTGAGATGCTACAGAGGGAAGGGGCATGACGCCGTGATGACTGGTCACAGGTCACAGGAAGGGACAGTTAGAGACTTTGGGAAACATTACTATATTTAAAACAGATACCAACAAGGACCTACTGTCTAGCACAGAGAACTCTGTTCACTGTTATGTGCCAGCCTGGGTGGAAGGGGTTTTGATGGAGAATGGATACATGTATATGTATGGCTGAGTCCCTTTGCTGTTCACTTGAAACTACCACAATATTGTTAATCAACTATACCCCAATACAAAATAAAAAGTTTTAAAGTTTGGAAAAATAAATAATGACTTGTCAGTTTAAATATCTTCACTGAATTATATCAAAGCATCGTGTGCTTAACCAGCCATTTATCACTAGATATTTAAGCAATTCTTGGTTGATCCAGTTGACTGTGTAAGTCACAGTGGGATAAATGCCCACACACATCAAGATGGGTAGCTGTTTGTGACCACTACCTGGTGCTGAATTCTCAGAAGTGGAGTTTCTAGGGCATCGGCTTCTTCTGACTTTAGCTTTATAACAGAACTTGCCAAACAGCTTGCCAGAAAGGCAGCCTCAGTCCGCACACTCAGCAACAGAAAACGTGAGTGTCCATTTTTCCCATTCTCTTGCACGGCCCCTCATTGCTGACAGTGCTTCTCCTTAAAGGCCTCCAGCCCCACACACAGCCCAGTCAGGCAGGCATTTTCCCTCCTGAGAAGCAAGCCTATGCAGCGACCGAGGCTGTTCGAGCCATATCTGTACATCATGGCCAATAACAGGACTCAGATCCTGCCCACTTTCCTTAAAGAGCCAACCATGGGGTGGCCCCCAGCACCCCTCCACTGGTCCTAGGCCAACCCACTGAGTTCAGTCAATTGGGAAGGCTTCACTTGGAAAGGTAGTTCCTGGAACCACCTGGGCACCCTCCTAGTGGTTCACATCAGGCCCCGTTGGCAGACAGACAGATGCTGGCGTTCTTCTCCACCACCTGGGGACAGGTATGCACGGCTGCTACAGCACCGAGGCCCCTCTGAACTCCAGATGCCTGTCAGGTAGAGAGGCCTGGCATTTCTGGAACTGATAAGGAAGCTGCTCCAGTCTCTGGCCAGCTATGCAACTCTTATTCCACAGTCAATTGGGAGCGCAGGGCAGGCATCCAGGGTAAGTACCACCGGAGCAGCAGGAGTGAGGAGAACAACATTCCAGCCACCAAGCACAGCGTCTCTGAGGCTGGCAGGTGGCCTGGGCCACCGCTGACTTAACCCACAAGGCTTATTCCGGATCCACATCAGTGCCTGCCAGTCCAAGCTGCTCTGATTTCCTACAGCCCCCAGTGGTACCTCCAAGATCTGCCATGGGAGGAAGAGGAAACAGGGCATGGAAGTTTCTAAAGGAGGAAAGGCATTACCAGAGCACAAGTGACTCTGGGCTGGGAAGGCCTCCTGCCCACTGACTGCTGACCTTCCTGGGGCTCTGTCCCCAACTCTTACATTGATGGACCTCATACTGAGATCAGAGGTGGCAGCATGCCTTCCAAAGTATCCTGGCGTGGAAGGAGATGGCAGTTCGGTGTAAACCAAGGGATCCACTACAGAAACTGCTTTGGAAAAAAGCGAGGCTTAGCTACCCAAAGAGTATGTGTTAGTCGCTCAGTTGTGTCCAACTCTCTGCAACCCCATGGACTGTAGCCTGCTGGGCTCCTCTGTCCATGAAATTCTCCAGGCAAGAATACTGGAGTGGGTTGCCATTTCCTTCTCCAGGGGATCTTCCTGACCCAGGAATCAAACCTGGGTCTCCTGCATTGCAGGCAGATGCTTTACTGTCTGAGCTACTAGGAAAGCCCAGGGTAGAACTCAAATACCTTAGAAGTCATGGTTCTATTTTGTAATCTGATAGTCAATATTGTTGTTGTGTGTGCATGCTCAGTTGTGTCTGACTCTTTGTGACCCCATGGACTATAGCCTGCCAGGCTCCTCTGCCCATGGAATTTTCCACGCAAGAAACTGGAGTAGATTGCCATTTCTTCCTCCAGGACTCACATTATCACAGCTAGTACAGTAAGCCTTTGAGGCAGGCTGATTTTGGTCATGATGTGCAGGAAGAAATGAAAAGCAGAGATGTGATTGACCTAAGTCCCCAGATCACAGGCCTGGGGTTTTCACTTAATCCTCGTTACCTGAACTGTGGGCCCTGGAGAAACATCCTTTGGAAACTTAGATCTCAGCCCTTGTCCGATCTGTTCAATTAGAATCTGCGTTTTCCCAAGATCCCCAGCATCTCCCAGGATTCATGAGCCACGGTCATGAAACGTTACTGAGCATCAAAATCACCCCCACTTCATCCCAGGTCTGACCTAGTGGGTGTGGAGTGAATCCCAGGCATTTGCATGTTTCCCAAGTTCCCAAGGTGATCAGATAGATCAGTCTAGAGACTGCATACATGACCTGGGAGGCTATATGCAGCTGCATCTTGGCCTGGTTCTCAAACTTGGCTGCACAATTGAAATCGCCTGAGGCATTAAAAAACATTCCCATGCCCTAGTTTCACCTCCGGAATCGAATTTAATTGGTCTGAGGTGCCGCCTGGGTTGATGGAGTTAAACAATTTGACCAAGTGATTGGAATGTGCAGCAAAGATTGAGAACCATTGATTTAGAGTGACCTCAATTAAAATCTGGTTTTCTTACTCACCAGTCACACAACACAGGGCAAGTTAGCCAGTCTGAGCATCTTTCTCATCCTTACAATGGGGAGAATAGTCACATATAAGAACTAAATGTTATAAGGTATATTAGACATCTGACATTCAGTAAGTAAGGCAGGGCAGGCATACAGTAAGAGCAGCAAAGAATTGATGCTTTCCAAATATGGTGCTAGAGAAGACTCTAGGGAATCCCCTGGACAGCAAGGAGATCAGACCAGTCAATCCTAAAGGAAATCAACCCTGAATACTCACTGGAAGGACTGATGCTGAAGCTGAAGGTCCAACACGTTAGCCACCTGATGCAGAGTCAACTCATGGGGGGAAAAAAAAGAAAAAAAAAAAAAAAAAACCTGATGCTGGGAAGGACTGAACGCAGGGGGAGAAGAGGGCCACAGAGGATAAGATGGTTGGATGGCATCACTGATTCAGTGGACATGAGTTTGAGCAAACTCCAGGAGATGGTGAAGGACAAGGAAGCCTTCCTTCCCCAAGGAAGCTGCAGTCCATGGGGTCGCAAAGAGCTGGATATGACTTGGTAACTGAACAATGAACAACATACAGTAAGTACCCATTAAATGCCCAGTGTCCCCATAATCTTCCCTTACTATGATCAGAAGTGAAAAATCAGCTGACACCCCCAACTTCTCAACTTCTCTTTAAAAAAGAAGTATAGAAAGATCAGTTCCCCTCATGGCCATGCAGGAAAAGATACAGGCGCCAGGGCTTGAAACCGCATTGGAGCCGGTGTTCAGCAAGCTTAGCGGGCTTCACCAGCCTGACCCTGACTCCACGCTCAGAAGAGCCCCATGATTAGGGTGTAAGTCTCTGCCGTAGCTGCCCTGAAATTCTAGTACTTTGGGAAGATTTTGCACCGGGTCCCACAAATCAGGCAGCTGGTCCTGTCAAGGAGGAAGCTGGTTTGGGGACCCGTGCAAGGATGTCAGCAAGGATGTCTCTGGCTTGTGGCGGCAGAATGAATACAGGAAGAAAGAATAACGGGGTGAGTGCCAGAGTGACCTGATGAATCTCTAAAATAAACATACCATGGTATCAAGGAAGGGAGAAAGAGAGGATGTCACTAGAACCAGGAAGGGAACAACTGGACGCTCTTCTTCTTTCCTCGGGATGTCCCGGCCCGGAGCGGGTGGCAGACACCCCTGGGGGCTGAGCCCCAGCCCGATCCAGGCTGCCCTTCCTACTCCTGCAGCACACCCCTCCTCCGCCTCATCTGGCTCATCCCCCTGGAGGATGCTCAGCACAAAGCGGACTGAGAGGGAGCTGGGACCAGGGATTCGCAGTGGTTCTCTTGTCTCACATTATTTTCCTTGTGTGGTTTTTCTCCCTGAGCCCAAAATCGTGTTCCCCCATCAACTGCCATTTTCATCTCTCTGCTTTGCTGCCTGTGGTTCCATGAGCCACTCTTTGGACATCCCTAAGCTTCTGCAGAGTTCACGAGAGAACAGGCTACCTAAACCCAGGGCTCAGGCACTGCAGCCATTGTGGAAGCTTCCATTAAACAGAGTCCATGGTCCCTCCTCTTCAGGGCAAGTGCAAAGCCCCCAGGACCCGCAGGAGAAGATACAGAGATGGAAACAACGTGCTGTAAGAAGACAGGGGATCCTGCTGGGACTATTTCTGCAGCTTGACTGTGCAGGGGTGCAAACCACGTTGGGCCAAGGACACTGTGAGAAAATCATGGCTGGCAGCCCCTTACCCTCTTAGTCCTCCAGCCTAGTACCAAGACAGAGACAGATTTCTGGATCAGAAAGGAAGTCTGTCACCAGGACTTTGGGTGGCTAATAAAACACCAAAGTTTGTGAATTTTTTTAAGAGTAAAAATTAGCATGGACCTGATTTATTCCTAGTTTTAAAAATCTCTTTTGCTAACTGGTATGCTCATCTATTTTTTTTAGGTATCAAGCTACTGCAAGGGCCATTATTTGTCGAAAAACCTGGTTATTCCTGCAGGAGGGCAAAGGTATGTGGCTGACAGTCCTTTGTCACATGTGAAGCAGGGGACGCAAAGCTGAGAACTTCTAATCTGAAGTATCAAAGGGCTGTTAACCCTGTGGGAACCTGTTGCAATGGCATGGGCTAGCAAGAACTGTGTTCTGCTGCCAAAATCAGATGAATCAGAGAGACAATGGCTTTGGCTGTAGGGCAGGCACGTTGGCCACCCTTGGCCCTGCTGCAGGAAGCAGGGACCTGCCAAGAACAGCCTGCAAGCAGGTAGTTACAGTAGAGAAACATTTTGTATCAGACTCAAAAAAAAAAAAACAAAACAGGGATTTCTCTTCAAATAGAAGAGTCAGTCGGTGCTGGAAAACAGCTGGTTCCCGGATACCCTGAGAGAGGAACAGAGCAGGGCAGTCTTACATGACCAGTGGTGGCAGTACGGCGTCTCTTGTGTCTCCTGCATAGACAGGTGGGTTCTTTCCCACTAGCACCAAGCTCAGAAGCCTCAAAATCAAGGCCAGATAAGTGTATTTCCCAAGACAAAAGAAGCTACCACATCAGCAGCACCAATGGTGGCCTCGTCCAGGGCCCAGGGCCCCTTCCAGCTGGCTCAGAAGTCTCTGTCTCTAACCCACTCTTGTATCAATTCCATGGCTCTGTGCTCCCAGCTATAAATACAGGGATTCTCTCTCCCAACAGAAGAAGAAATGCCAGTGAGAGGATCAAACCTTAGGATAGGACCCCTCCCAACCCTGGAAGAACCCTTCTGAGTCCACTGTCCCCAGCTTAGGAGAGAGGGCAGAAATGATTCCTTCCCAAGTCTAACCATCCCCTTGAACCAAGCAGTTACACCGGAGGCACAACAAGGCCATTCAACGTGGGCAGCCGCCCCCAGGCTCTTTTGGCAGCAGCCTGTACCTCCAAATTCAAGACTCTGGCATGATTCTACAATCCACTTGGAGGACAGTTACCATCTGTTTATGGAGGGGAAAAATGTTAATAACCCCCAATCATAATCAAATAGGCAACCACTTCACTTTAAGTACCTATTAGCTGAAGCTAATTCACAATGGAACAATCCTGGAGTGCCCGTCTACAGGCGCATCAGAGGCACCAGCACACATCCAACCATTAGGATGGACGACAAGCAGATGAAGCTCTTAAGGTTTTACCAGAAGCCCAGGCAGCTTTTCCTTCCCAGCCTCCCTCTTCCTCTGCCTTGCCAGGTGGTCCCCAATGTGTCCAGAAAGAGAGAAAGGATGCCCTGTAAACCTGGGAAGCAAGACTCTTCCATCAGCTCCCATCTTTTCCTCAGGCGAGGTGTGTCCCAGCTTGAGAAAAGCAGTTTCATACTTTTGGAAGCCCCGTTGAAGTAGGATGGTATTCAAAGATGATTAGATAAAATACTGAATAAGCAAAGCTTATTTATTCATAATCCAGCTTCATCTCCCAGACTCTCTGCGCACACCACATATGAAGGAAAGCAGGCCAGCATTGCTCTAGCTAGCCATGTATTATGGCATGCCATTTCATTTCCCTGGGTCTCTTTCCTTTCTTGTACAATGGGGACATTAGCCTAATAAGTCTAAGGTCTGTTTCAACTCTAATAAATGATTATTCTGGTTCTTCTGTGAAAGTAAGAGGGAACCAAGACAAAGGAAGTTCACTGCCAGAGTAACTCTCATCTGGATATATATAAAGATGCTTACGTGACTTCCCCAATGGCTCAGTGGATATCCTCGATGCCTGCCAATGCAGGCATCAGTGCAGGAGACCTGGCTTCGATCCCTGGGTCAGAAGATCCCCAGGAGGAGGAAATGGCAACCCATTCCAGTATTCTTGCCTGAAAAATCCCATGGACAGAGAAG
The DNA here is from genome assembly GCF_055505025.1 of Bos grunniens. Lineage (NCBI taxonomy): Eukaryota > Metazoa > Chordata > Mammalia > Artiodactyla > Bovidae > Bos > Bos grunniens. Next base: position 51,333,094 of record NC_141185.1, on the reverse strand, counting down.
CCTGGCGAAGTTGCAAAGAGTTGGAAAGAGTCAGGAACAACTGAGCATGCACACATACCTAAATACACACATACATAAGAGGTAGTCAGATAAGACAGACCAAAGAATGTATGGTCTTTTTAAAATATATATATATATTTTAGTCTCTGCCCCCAGTTACTGACGCAGGGCACCAAAGACCTTTGTTGGGTTTTTTTTCAAAATATTTATTTCTTTACTTGGCTGCGTCTGGTCTTAGGTGTGGCCTGTGGGATCTAGCTCCCTAACCAGGGAACTATCAAGAAGAAATACTGGACTTATTTCCTGAACCTGGGTCTCCTGCATTGGGAGCACATAATCGTAGCCACTGGACCATCAAGGCAGTCCTCCAAATGTATGCTCTTTTTACAGGCTCCAGAAAGCCCACATATTTGCTTCCTTCAGGATGGGGAACACATGTATACCTGTGGTGGATTCATTTTGATATTTGGCAAAACTAATACAATTATGTAAAGTTTAAAAATAAAATAAAATTTAAAAAAAATAATAATAATGAGTCACCTTATATGAGAATTACAGGACCTGTTCAGTTATTTAAAGACAGATTGAGACAAAGCATCTTTTACCTGGTCATCATTCTAACAACCATGTGAAACAAAGAAGGCAGATGGACTGTGGCTCTTCACGGTGAGACAGCCAACACGAAGCAGTTAGGTCATTCTAGTTGCCATGAAAAATGGGTGAGAATGCAAGGTAGGGGAATTCTAGGCCCAACCCAGCTTAATAGACTGAGAAACCAGAGTAAGTCACCTCTTTTCTTGCACCTCCTATGCCTCATTTTCTCATCTGTAAATACTAATGTTGTTAAGCCTGGCTAGATCCCTGTCGTGATCTTCTGATGTATAATTTTAAAATAGCATATGTTATGAATAAGCATGGTATACATTCTAAGCCATGTCACTTTCAGGCCCAGGATGCATGGGCACAGTATAATTAGATGTTAAAATAATGAACTATTTTTAAATATTTCTGTTGTTTGCTGTATTAGTCACTAAGTCACGTTCAACTCTTTTTCGACCCCGTGGACTGCAGCCTGCCAGGCTCCTCTGTCCATAGGACTTCCCAGGCAAGAATACTGAAGCAGGTTGCCATTTCCTTCTCCAGGGGGTCTTCCCAACCCCAGGGATGAACCAACATCTCCAGTGGTTCCTGCATTGGTAGGCAGTTTATTATCGAGCCACCTGGGAAACCCATTTATTTCTGTACCTCCCAGTAAATGACCCCTGCCCTGAACCTCCCAACCACCCACCCCTCAATCACCCCATGATCCAGCAATGATCATGAGTTAACACACGACCCCGCAGGGAGCCCCAGGGCCCTGCCCAGCAGGAGGGCTGGTGTCTGTTCTGACTGGCCAGTGCCTACACCACACCAAGTACTTCAGGATCATCCTGCTCGAAAGCACAGGGCTTCATCAACAATCCAAAGAATCCCCACCGGACACTCAGCCTCATTTTAGAATCTCTGTGATCACAAGAGGAGAGGAACTCTAATCCTCACGCCTCCACAGGAGAGAATCCAGACCTCTCCCCAGCCCAGAATTTTGATCAACAGGATGGCAGCTGATAACAGTGAAAAGATGTCTGAGACAATGCATTTTCAGTTCATTTGTATAAGCTCTGGTCCATACATTAATCTCCAATAAAACAACTGCTCAGTGGAATGCCTATACATACCAACATGGCGAAAACTCTAACAAACGACAGGTAAATAAAGCAAGAAGCGGAAGGGTGCTTGCAGCATAACATGTGCATACATTAAAACATACACAAAGTCATGCATCTTATAAATATACTCACATATGTATACATATATATACACATGCAATATATATACATATGTCATATGTATACACATGTGTATACATATGTAATATGTATACACACATATATACATATATATACATATACAATATGTATATACATATATAATATATATACATATATAATATGTATATCTTCACATCTTGCCCATATCTATGACAATTCTTGGGAGTCTGCGGTCTTTAATTAAAACTTCTGGCACTCACATTCTCTTATCCAAATAAAATTTATTAAAAAGGTCTATAAGAGACAGAGATATACACATTGCATAGGCCAGAAAGGTGGTTTTTCCATAAGAGGTGATGGAAAAAATCCGAACAAGCTTTCTGGCCAACCCAATATTTTTGACTATTTTCTAGATATCTGTTGACAAAGGCAACTGTAATATCAAAAAATAACCTATGTATGCTGCTGCTAAGTCACTTCAGTCGTGTCCGACTCTGTGAGACCCCGTAGATGGCGGCCCACCAGGCTCCCCCGTCCCTGGGATTCTCCAGGCAAGAACACTGGAGTGGGTTGCCATTTCCTTCTCTAATTCGTGAAAGTGAAAAGTGAAAGTGAAGTCGCTCAGTCGTGTCCGACTCTTAGCGACCCCATGGACGGCAGCCTACCAGGCTCCTCCGTCCATGGGATTTTCCAGGCAAGAGTACTGGAGTGGGGTGCCATCGCCTATATATATATATGCATAAATACACACACACACACATATATATATATATATACATATAAGTAGAATTATAAAATTGAACTGGTTTTCACACTTGGGCACTAAGATTGTCATAGGGTGGAGGCAGTTGCTAATTTGACAGAGTGTGAGGTTGGTTGGGAGAGAACCATGAGGGTAAGTGTGGGTGTGCAGAGACAGCAGAGAAAGAGAGGCAGAGATACCGGGAGAGAGACGAAACAAGTGAACCGCTGGATGCACAGTGAACTCAGGCTAATGACGGCCTAGGGAAATGGGAGGGGCCGTGGGACCAGGGGTGACGGTTAAAGCCATTTTAGTTTTTTATCAGTAATAAGAACAAAAAATTAGATGCAGTATAGAACAAAACAGTGAGTTTGCTCATTCTGAGTGGCAGGAATGGAATACGAGTGTTTGTTTAACTAATCTTCGTATTTTTTTAATATTTTTTAATTTCTCAGAAGGAATTCATTTGAATAAGTCCTTCCCATCCACACATTGTGTTCCAGGCCCTCAGATGTGGATGGTGGGAATTATTTATGAGTTTCCCAGATCATCCCCACTCTCCCTCCCACTGCGCAGACAGCTCAGATTTCCAAATGAGCCCTAACTAGCCCATTACTGATTAACAAGCTGTGCTTTTTTTTTTTTTAATGAGTAAAAATAAAGTCATTCATTTCTAAGTTCAATAACCATTTGTCACAGACTGCAAAGTTTCAGGTATACGGGCAGAGTGATCACAGGCTTCTCTGACAAATCACTCCTGGTCTAACACGACAGATGACGTCTGAGCGAAATAATAACAGTGCCCTAGATGACTGCAGCCATGAAATGAAAAGACGCTTACTCCTTGGAAGGAAAGTTATGACCAACCTAGATAGCATATTGAAAAGCAGAGACATTACTTTGCCAACAAAGGTTCATCTAGTCAAGGCTATGGTTTTTCCTGTGGTCATGTATGGATGTGAAAGTTGGACTGTGAAGAAGGCTGAGTGCCAAAGAATTGATGCTTTTGAACTGTGGTGTTGGAGAAGACTCTTGAGAGTCCCTTGGACTGCAAGGAGATCCAACCAGTCCATTCTGAAGGAGATCAGCCCTGGGATTTCTTTAGAAGGAATGATGCTAAAGCTGAAACTCCAGTACTTTGACCACCTCATGTGAAGAGTTGATTCATTGGAAAAGACCCTGATGCTGGGAGGGATTGGGGGCAGGAGGAGAAGGGGACGACAGAGGATGAGATGGCTGGATGGCATCACTGACTCGATGGATGTGAGTCTGAGTGAACTCCGGAAGTTGGTGATGGACAGGCAGGCCTGGCGTGCTGCGATTCATGGGGTTGCAAAGAGTCGGACACGACTGAGCGACTGATCTGATCTGAGGATTAGGGCAGAAGAAAACTATTTTTACTAAATACTGTGCAGGACAAAGTAGGGCATGATTAAGTCTTGGGAGGGCAGCCCTTCCTGGAAGGAGAATAAAAGGAGCCTGGAAAGGCTTATACACAAAGAAGAGAAGAAAACGACAACCACAGGCACCCTTGCAAACATCAGGCACACACAGATCTTAACACTCAGGGCAATCCGAAGAGGGAGGTGGGGTCACTGCATCATTTTGAAGTTGGGGGAACAGAGGCCGTGAGAAGTTAAGTAACTTTGCTGGGAACAAAGAGCAATTAAGTGACATTATAGATTCTAACCCAGAGTTGAAAATTCAAAGCTGGGGATGGGGTGGCTCAGACTAGAAGGAATTTTGCCTGCTTCAGAGTTGGGGGGTTTCTGGTACCCACATCTTTGCCCCCCCCTTTTTTTTTCCTGGATTGGGATGCCCTCTGGCAATCAAAGATCAAGGGAGGATGCAGCCTGGGGCATTTGCTAGTCATCCTAAGATGAGAACTAAATACTATCAGGTGTAATAAAGAGCAGAAAGATGCAGGCTTAATTCTAAACAGGGTCAGCCTTCAATACACCATCTCATCTTGCCTCTCATTTTAGCGGAACTTCTTTAGGTCACCTAAGTTTAAGGAATATTTCACTGCCAACTTCATGGACATGTTCTTGTAGCTCAATAGGGACCGACGACAGCAGTTCAGCCTGAGAGAGGGGAGCAGGCGCTGGGAGAGGCTCCAAGGACAGCTGAGGGGAAGGCGCCGCCCTGGGTGCTGCCTAATCCATCCGACATGGGGACACGCTGTTCCAGAAACCGGATGACAATTAATAGGAAAAATCTGCTCTCACAGCGCTGCCAAGCTTGTGGCAGGGTCTCAGCGGGTGGCGCGCCTCTCGGTGGGGAAAGCAGGAATGCCTCATTCTTCCCTTTGCTCAAGGCTCTGCTGTTTTCTCAGGTGAAGGGAGGAAGACAAAGGAAAGTTCCTTCCGAGGTAGGAAAAGTCTGCACAAGAGATAGCACTAGGTCCTCAAAGCCAGGACTCCAAGCATGATGCTAAGATTGAAGACTCAGGGACTTCCCTGGTGGTCTAGTGGCAGAGAATATGTCTGCCAATGCAGGGGACATGGGTTCGATCCCTGCTCCGGGAAGATCCCACATGCTGTGAAGCAACTAAGCCCGCATGCCACAACTTCTGAAAGCGGAGCACCCTACAGCCTGTGCTCTGCAAAAAGAGAAACCATGTTTAGTAAGAAGCCCGTGCACCACAGTGAGAGAGTAGCTCCTGCTCATTGCAACTAGAGAAAGCCCTGTGCAGCAACAAGGGGACCCAGCACAGCCAAAAATTAATTAATTATCTTTTTTAAAAGAAGACTGCAGGCTCCAACCTTACAGGATGATGGCTTATCTTCCAAACCTGTGAAACCCTATTTGGCATGTGGGGTACTGGCAGATAAAATGTCTCCAGCCAAGGTACCTGACCATGGGCTCCTCTTGTTTAATAAGTCATCTGGCTTTGGGCCAAGCTTCTATATATGTATACATAGAAAGTTTTATAATTTGCCTGTGTGCATATTTCTCTTGGACGAAATATTTCACATACTTCAAGAAAGCCTGGTTTGCCTTGCTGGGACTTGTTCAGCTTAACCAAGAGCAGAGAGAGGCGGGAGGCTCCTAGGAAGCCAGGCAGTCTGTCCCGTTTCCTACCTTTCTGGTTCTCCACACCATATCTCTTGCTATACATCAGTGTTCTAGATTTATAGGACAGTCACAGACTCTTTTGAGTATCTGACGTGCACTGTCGCCAGCCAGGCTTCTCTGTCCAAGGGATTCTTCAGGCAAGAATACTGGAGTGAGCTTCCATTTCCTTCTCCAGGGGAATCTTCCTGGCCCAGGGATCAAACCCTCGTCTCTTATGTCTCTTGCACTGGCAGGTGGGTTTTTACCACTGAGCCACCTGAGAAGCCCACATTGAATTCAAGGGAGCACTGTCCCTGTGAATCTTTTATGCTTTTCCCCTTCAGTCCCTGAGTCCCCAGGTCAAGACCCCCACCACAGACACCAGCTCTGGTGCAGAAGTCATAGAAATCATCTTTCTGGACCCCATAATCTCATCAGAAAACTCCACCCTGAATCCTACCTCAGGAACCTGATGGCCTGTCAAACCCTTCATCAGCTCTCCCCACCCATCTCCTATTAACATCAGCCATAAATGGAAACCCCAGCTGGGAATATATCTTGAAATTCAAGTTTCTGTTTAAACATTGGTACCCGGCGTCCCTTGAGCCATTTGGTCAGATCCATCCTGGGACCAGGCAGATGGATGCTAATTTACCATATTAACCCCTTTTGTGCCAGTCCCCTTAACCCAAATCTTGGTGGAGAGCCACGTCTCACGCCCGATCCCAGTGTTCGTGGGGTTGAGTGCTCTGTGTGGTGGGAACCGGGCAGCAAATTTAGCAATCATGATGCTGTTGGCATCGTTTCTGGAACTCTGTGTAAACCCATGTGCTGGAATACCCTGCATGGGCCACTTTCAATGCCAGAGGCTACCACCAACATCTAACTCTCTGAATGCCTTCTCATCACAACTCCACACATAGGTGCAGACAAACGCAAAACCTGGTTACTCAGAAAGTCCCTTTGTTTCAGGAGGCAGGCAGCTAGGTTTGAGTAGAGAAACACGGGCAGGAGACAGGTGGCCAGAAACCATGCATCCTGTAAACAGAAGGGGTCCATAGGCAGACAAAGGAAAGCAGGGACCTTCAGACTGACAGGAAACCACATATTTTGGGTGATAAGGGTTCAGGCAGCAAACAAAGATAGGTAAGGAAAGGCAGGAACCTCCTGAGTGTAACCGTCATCTTTTACTCATTATGTTCTCATTACATGCTGGGCTTCCCGGGTGGCACTATTGGTAAAGAACCCACCGGCCAACGCAGGAGACATAAGAGATGCGCGTTTGATCCCTGGGTAGGGAAGATCCTCTGGAGGAGGGCATGGCAACCCACTCCAGAATCCCACGGACAGAGAAGCCTGCTGGGCTACAGTCCACGGAGTCACCAAGAGTCGGACACAACTGAAGAGAGTTAGCACGCACACACCCTCTCATTAGAACAAGGTTAGCCTTACAGATAGGAAGTATTCATCATGCACAAAGGCCATGACACTTTTGATCTAAGCTAAACAGGGACAGAAGCTCCTCCTCCCCTCGGGAAAATGGAGCTGGGATGAAAAATCAGGGAAGTCTACCCCCAAACCCCTCCTTCCCCAGTGAATATTCTGCCCGTTCATTTATATGCCCCTCATCACTGGCTTGCCAAAGAGACCCAGACAGATGAATCCCTCATCTGTCTGCCTGCTCTCCCTCTAAGAGTGTCTCCTTGCTTAAACAAATTTTCACTTTACTTTCTTAACCTCTCTGCATCATCTTGGCACCGGCCCACTGAAGCCATGTTTTCAGTCATCACAGAAAAACCAAGTGGTCCACAATCTGGTCCTCACAGACACCGACACTGCCTTCAATCCATCATTACCAATAATAAAGGTGTAGACAGGAGTCACCAGCCAGGGCCACTTAAGCCCACCACGAGAGACCCTCTCAGAGAGCAGAAAGAGATTAAAACAGCATCTTTTGATCAAAAGGGGCCATGGTTCCCGATGCAACCCTCGCAAATGAACAGCCCACCTTACCTTTCATTCCAAATTTGGACCGTCGCCCATACTTGTTGATCATGATAAACAGAACCACCAACAGGACACAGGCAAAAGCAGCAAGTCCAACTGCTATGGATACCTGTTAGGAGCCAAACACAGACAAGCAAGCACAGTTACTGAAAACCCGAGGGCTGTGTGAGTAACACACGGGCTCAGATGAGAACAGCCCTGTTGTAGTAGCAACCGGAGCCCTCCCAGAACTTCAGTAAACTCCAGAACTTCTCAGACTGAGGAAAGTCTTGAGAAGACATAATTTATAAGGTTCTACGAACATCAAAAAATAAATTACCCAAATCAATTAGAGAAAACTTCCATGATTCAGTTTTCTGAGCCCTCTCAGCTGGGGCCATCCCAACAGACGCAGGAGGAAGCCCAGAGAGGCTTCTGTCTATTGTCTCATTGTGGTTTTAATTAGCAAGTAAATCCTGCATCTTCACATTGACCTGCTTGGGCTAATATTCTTAACCATGAGATTCTAAAAAGACCTCTTTCCTTTCCTCCCCAGAGAAATCTCAGGCTCTGAGACGGGGTAGGGGCACCTCCCACCCAAGAAGATACCCCGGACAACTCTGACTTTTGTAAAAGGTTGTACAATTAGAAGCCCCTTCAAGTCAGGCCCAGCTGGCTGCTGATGGAGTGGGAATTCTCAAACTTTTCTCTTCCAAGCCCTGGGGCTTAAAGCAGATCCTCAGAGATTTCCTCAATGAATTATTCTCATCAAGCTTCAACCACCTGAGAGGAGGTCATTCATCACAGCTTCTTTATGCCATAGTTCCAAACAAGGCAGTGTTTGGAAAAGTTGACAACTTAAAACAGAAGGCGGAAAACCACTGCATCAGTAACACATTTCTCTTGACCAAGAAGTGACTCACCCCAAAAGTGTCTTCCTCTGGTTTGTGGGTCACAGTGATAGGAGGGGTGGGGCTCACTTCGTAGACTGAAAACCAAACAGAAAAACAGGAGAGTCGTTGGTTTGCTGGCCACAAGAACCTCCCCCACAGTTCTTACCCAACTCCCAAGCTTTCTCGAAAGTTCTTCCTAGAGAATATGCCTTTTAAGTCAGACTCTGTCTGACCTGTCCAGGCTTTGCAGGAGTCCCCAGAGACCAGATCCCCAAAGGCTCCCTGGCAGGTGTTGACAGCTCAAGGACAGACTGCATAGGCATAAAGAGCCTTCACCCTCATCCCCTGATTCACATCCCAGAGTAAATAGCCTAACCCTAACCTGGGCAACATGGACCATGAGCTATTGGATAGATAAGAGGAAAGGAGATGGTTTGGGATCACAGCCAGGGTCTGGATTCAGCCCATTTTGTCCATGAAGGCAGCTCTGGCTACACACAGCTCCTCTCTGCATCCCTTATCCTGTCCCTTCTTTCTACGCCCTTCCTGTTCCCTCTTCACTCCTCAGTTGAGATCCAGGAGGTCTGTGGCCCCACAAACTACCCACTATCCATTGCCCTGAGGCAGATTTCAGAGCACAGTGGCAGCTTCAGTTAAGCAACAAGTTTATCTGACTAGGAAACACCAGGTCTTCCCAGCAAGGCCTGGAGGAGCAGCCAAGCCTCCCTCGGACCTCCATCTGGAATCACCAACTTATCCAGAGACACCCCCGGTTCAAATTTCTCCAGAGGCATGTTCTGTGAGAGGACAAGTCCTCTAAGACCAAGGACAAATAAAGGAATTACAGGTGATATTTACATCTGAGCCGAACAGCAATGCTGCTGCTGCTGCTGCTAAGTCGCTTCAGTCGTGTCCGACTCTGTGCGACCCCATAGACGGCAGCCCACCAGGCTCCCCCGTCCCTGGGATTCTCCAGGCAAGAACACTGGAGTGGGTTGCCATTTCCTTCTCCAGAACAACAATGCATGTCCTAAAAAAGACCGTCTGCTGTCTCAGGCCACATAGGAAGCTGAAATGACCTCAGCTGTCACCATTCCTCTCCCATGGGGGACAAAAGGAAAAGGAATAAATATGGGTTCCCCTACAGTCCACGAGCAAACCCCCAAATCCAGGGAGTTGTCTAGTCCTGGCCCCGAATCACTTATAGACTGAGCCTCAGTAATTTCACTTAAAGACAGATGAGCCTCTGGGAGACCTGGCCAGTCACAGCTCCACTTGTCTTGCGTCCTCAGTTGCTTCAGCTGTGTCTGACTCTTTGCAACCCCATGAACTGTAGCCCGCCAGGCTCCTCTCTGTCCATGGGTTTCCCAGGCAAGAATTCTGGAGTAGTTTGCCATGCCCTCCTCCAGGGGATCTTCCTGATCTAGGGATTGAACCCATGTCTCTTAGGTCTCTTGCACTGGCGGGCAGATTCGTTATCACTAGCGCCACCTAGGTGGGTTCTAGCCAAATTCCCTGGCTCTTGAAGCAGGTGACAAACACTGACATCATAGGCTCCACATTCTCTCTGCAAGAACAACTGAGATGCTCAACACGGGCCCACCGGGGCACGTGAGCCCCACATGCTTCCTGACACCACCTCTCTCTGTCTAGGTAGGAAGACTCGCACCATGGTCAGACCCTAGAAAACTGCAGGAGAACTGAGGCAGCAAGTGACCGTCTAAGAGGCATGGGCTTGGAACTGCCCAAGAAGAGTTTCTGCTCTCCTTTCATGGTTCACTCAGATCCTCTCAGTGGACATGGGTCTGGGGATGGTGATAGAACAGGAAAGAGGGCTATCTGGACTCAATAGTCACCAAAAGTATCAGAATAAATCACTTTCAAAGCAAAAGGTAAAAGAGACTTACAAGAGACAAAGTTATCCGTGCTCTCTGCAAAAAAAAGACAGAGATAATTAACAAACGTAATAAAAACCGGAACAGCCTTGCTCTGTCTTCTTCATAGCTATGACCTCTCCCACTCACCATGATCCCCTGTTGCCCTGGCAACTGAAAACTAAAACCCTTGGCACGTCACCCCTCCCCCACACCATATTACTCTTTAGAAGGTGGTCTTCCAAATGGAGAAGGAATAAGAGCTAAAACTCCTGGGTTTCAAGGGAGGTGGCCTGGCCCACCTGGAGACTAGAAACCAAACCATGAGTTGAGGAATTAAATCCAGACTCCCTGTCACACCCACAACCTTCCCTCAGATACCCAGTGTGTTGGGGATGATGGTGGAACATTAGAACCCAGAAGAAATCCTCCAGGATGGGCTTCTGTGATCTACCTGGGAAATGCCAGCTATGATCTCAAGATCACAATTCCCCAATTGTAAAATTTAATCTAATAGGTCACTAAGGCATGCTTGGGAATCCCTCTAGAATCTATTTCCCAGATGAAAATGTGTTATTGAGTCTTCGGCCTTTAGAAATGATCACCTAATAATGAAAGCCAATCATTATAGGGCATTGATTATGAGATGGGGGTGTGAAAAATGCTTTATGTAACACATCACCCAATCCTATACCCACCCTGGGAGATGGGTAGCATTACACCCTTTCATCAGGAGAGTAAACAGACATATAGAGATCAAGTGACTAACTGAATGTCACTCATCTAAGAAGGGATACAACTGGATTCAAGCCCGGGCTCGGAACCAGTTTATAAGAGATTCTCAAACTTCAGCCTGCCACAGAAGCATCCAGGAGATGACCACTATGATCCTCCAACAGAAAGAATGAGGGCTTCTTGGAGAAATGCATAATTCCAGGGCTGGGGAAGAAAAAGTAAAAGATATGCCTAGAACATCTTGCGGTATTGAAAAGCAAGAAGGCACACAAAAACTATGAGGGGAAGGAAGAAAGGATGCAGGAGCCACCATGATGGGGTTTCCAATGGCCAAACCGGGGATGATTTGAGCAACAAAATATAATGACGGTCATAGGTTGTTATGAGCTGAATTATATCTGCCCAAAATTCATATACGGAAGTCCTAACCCCCAGTACCTTAAACTATGACTATATTTAAAGGTAGAGTCTTTAAGAGGTAATTAAGTTAAAGTCATTAGCAACCTAGAGGAATAGGTGGGATAGGAGGGTGGGAAGGAGGTTCAAGAGGGAGGGGACATATGTATACTTATGACTGATTCACACTGTTGTATGGCAGAGGCCAACACAACATTGTAAAGCAATTATCCTCCATTTAAAAAAATAAATATTTTTCTCCCCTTGCAAAAAAGTTCAGAAAAAATAAACTTATTAGGGTGGGCATTAATCCAATATGACTTGTATCCTTATAAGAGGGTATTAGGATATAGTTATACAGAGGCAGATGAAGACACACGGAGATGACAACCATCTGCAAGTCAAGGAGAGAGGCTCATAAAGAACCAGCCCTTCTGATACCTTGATCTCAGACTTCAAGCCTCCAGAAGTGTAAGACGATAAATTTATGCTGTTTAAGCCATTTAGTCCCTGACACTTTTCCTCATGGCAGCTCTAGCAAATTAACACATGGATTGTAATTCACAGAACAAAATAAATACCCATGAGTCCATACTGATATAAGAAGCAATTTAATCAACCAATGAGGAAGAAGAGAAAGCTCTTCCTTACAATAAAATTCCAATTAATAGAGAGGAAAGGATGGAACTAGGAAAAAAATCATTGACAAATGGCACGTTAATATTTGTTTCAGGCAAGAATCACCAATGAATGCTAAAATTAATATGTGAAATAATGATAAAAAATGATATTTATAAAGCTTCAAAATATGATGCTTATTAATTACAGAAGGGAAAAAAATTATCATTTTGCAGTGGAGAAATCTGGCAGACACCATCTTCACCAAGTGAAAAAGTTAACATCACAGGTAATAAGATGTATAGACATCATGTATCCCCAACGCAATGGACGGAAAGGGCACAACATTACTTCTGCGGTGCTCTTACCAAAAACGCATAACTGGCATTTAATTGTGAGAAAACGCCAGGCAAACCCAAACTGTAGGACAGCCTACATATAACGAGTGAGGAGTCTTCAAAGTACGCAGATCATGAAAGACAAAGAAAGGCTGAAGACCTGCCCCAGATTTAAAGAGAATACGGTAACATGGCAGCTAAATGCAATGTATAATCCCGGATTGGATCTCAAGAAGAGAAGGACAACTGATAAAATTTAGATAAAGTCTGTAGATTAGGTAATAGGGTTGTATCAGTATCACTCCTGGTTATGATCACTGCACTGTGATTATGTAAGACGGCAACATTGGGGGAAGCTGGGTGAAGGGTATAAGAACGTCTTTTGTATTCTTTTGCAATTTGGGAGGGTAAATCTCTATTTCAATATCAAGAACTTAAAAAAAATTTTTTTTAACTTTTTAACAAAAGAAATACAGATTATCAATCCTCATCCCAGAGTTTCTGATTCAGGAGGTCTGGAGTGGGTCTTGAGAATTTGCATTTTAACCAAATTTTCAGGTGATGAGGATGCTGCTGCTCCCTTTTCGAACCCCTGCATTGTAGTACAGCTCCTCCTGTCACAAGCCTACCACACCCTAAAAACAACAACTCATTCCTTCATTCATCATGGACCTTCTATTTACCAGGCATCTGGCTAGCTGAGCTTTCAGTCATTGCAGTCGTAGCTCTGCTCTCTACCTGTGGAGAAAATGATGCTTTCTATAAGGAAGGAGTCCTTTAAAGAAAGTTCTACGTATAGTAAATGCACTGTTAATAGATTTCTTGTTCATCATCTGCTTTTCGTTGTTTCAAGGGACAGTGATACAGCTTTGTCCAAATTCCTGAGCATGCCCTTCATACCCCCAGCCTCTTCTAAATTTCAAGTGACCAACTACCTGATTTGGGAGGAAGATGGGGGTCAAGGGACCCTAGCTGTGGTTTCAGAGAATAGAGACATGCCAGATCAACTCATAGTTAAAACTGATTTGCATGTTTCTCATAAGGTTTTCCTTTATTGGAGAATAATCTCATGTCAGCCAAATGTTTTGGCCCAATCTGTGAACCCTGTAATCTCTCGGTGAGCCTATGAATGCTTAGCTCCTTTGTAGGAGCCTGGAGACATGTATTCACCCAGGAAACACCTGAGACCTGGAAGAGCCAGACCTCCAGGGTTCTCTTTAACTTGTGGGAAGACTCAAAACTTCACCCTGGAAGAGGATGGTACCCAAGAATGGTCCTTGTCTCTGCCTGCACCAGCAGTCTGGGAGAACAAACAACTGGACTCGCGTGCCAAAGCAGCATCTGAATCCCAAAGGGGACCGGGCACGAATGGAAGGCATATGTCTCCTCCAGATCCCAAACTCCTCAAGAAAAACTCAGTGGGAAAAGCCAGTGGGGTCCAGAGAAAAGAGAAGAGAGGCAGCAGCTTGCATCCAGACAGACAGAGATGCACTGAGACGTGATGACGTGAAGAGATGGCCTGGCTTCAGATGTGAGGACAGAGGAGGGAGCCGCGCCAGGCGTCCACATGCTCGGCCGACCCCGCGCAGACGGCCACACGCGGCTGCCCCTCCACTTCCCCAGCATCCGCTGGTTGGGAGCATGTTCTCGTCTCAACAAGTTCCCTATGGGAAAGAAGCCAGTCTTGATGCCGCTAAGGGCGCTAGCGCAATGGTTTCTCCCCGTGGTGGTACCTAGGGCCCTGAGGGAACTCTGGTTTCTGCTGTCACAATGAAGAGACTTCCTGGCCAAGCGAAAAAAGGAGAATTCAAGAGTTATGGCAGCTCACTTGTTCCTAAATGTTTCGTTAAGTATTCACAGATATTCATTGCAGGAATGCAGGCAAACACACACACACACACATAAACACACACATACAACTGCATACATGTGCACGCACACATAAATACACATATATGCACACACATAAACACACACTCACAAACATAAATGCACACATACATACATACATACACATAAGCACATAAATGCACACATATACACACACATGCACAAACACATGTGCACACACACACACCTTGCTTACACACATACATGCACGCATGCACATAAAAACACACATGCATACATACATGCGCACATGTACATATAAACACACAAGCACATTCACCGATACACACATACAAACACATGCACATGCACACGCACACATCCCTTGCATACACACATATACACACATACATACACATACACATGCACGCACACTGTGCATATACACAAATGCACATACACACATAAATACATACATGTACACATACACACATGCACACACATGTGTGCGCACACCCCTTGCATACACACACACACATAAATAGACACACACACACATAAACATACACTCACACACATGCATGCATGCATGCACATTCACACATACACACATACAAACACATACACACACACACATACCCCTTGGCAACATTCCCCCTTCTATCACATCATCTAAGGATCCCTAATGGTGACCTTCCAGGTACCACCCTGACCCTGACATGATCCCCAGCCTCCCCTGACACTCAGATCCCTGACTCCTCATGGTCCCACTCTTACACCCAGATCCTTTTTGGTGGCCTCTCTAAGATCCTGAAACATGAAAGAGGATTCCATGCTCCTAGAACACATCTTCCTTTCCAAGGACTGGCTCCTACACTAAGGCTTAAACTCCAGGTGGAACATTCTAGTGCTTCCCTGGAAATGCAGAAGGAACCACCAACATTTGCATAGGATGTGAAGCTTACAAAAAGCTTTCCCAGAACATTTTCATCTCAATGTCCTGCTCGGAGAAAATCCTCTGATCGAAGCCTCTGCATCTTCAGACGTTTCCACTCAATGTATTCATTTCAATCCAGTCTCTTGTGGGCCTCCGACCCACGAACAGTCAGGAAAGAAGACCTTCACCTTCAGATCCCCATCCCCTCCCCAAACAAATCCACTTTCAGTTGCCCTTGGGTGTTTTTAAAAAAAAATAAAAATAAAAACAAACTAATTCTGCTCTTACTCTGTACCAAGCACCATGGGAGATATTTTAGGCAGATTGATCCACTGTCTGTGAATTAATCTTCACCACAATCTCTGAGGCAGAAGGGAGGGGGCTGAGTAATCTGCCTGAGATCATAGAGCTGATGGGCAGCTGAGTGAGAATCTGAACCCTGGCTTGTGACTCCATAACCACTACCTTCAATGAAACTGCCTGAAGACAGTCTGTTAGAAGTTCCCAGCTTGATTACAGAGTGACTACCAGTTCCAGAACTCCTGAACTCAACTCCTTAACTCTCCACTCAGAATCCAGGTCAAGGCCAACAGCGGTTGAACCATCCCTCTGTCCAGACATAGAGCGAAACACTTGGCAAACATCACTTCATTCATCCTCAGGACTATTTAGGCAGGAGCTCCAGTTATCCCCATTTTACAGATGAAGAAACAGAGGCACCTCATGCCAACCGTGTGCCAAGCCCCATTCTAGGAGCTGAGGCCATCTGTCCAGTAGGACCACAGATGCGGTTTGCACCTCAGTCTGTCTGATTTCAGACCTTCGGCTCTTAACCTCTATGCTTTGCTGTCTGGGAGCGAGGGGGTACAAATGACAAATACAACCTCCCCACCACTTTACAGCAAGAGAAGAACAGGAATCCACCAAGAGCCTTTGTACCCAGGGCTCAGCAGGTGTGCAGTTTACTGCCTGCGTCATGGGATGACTGACTCTCCTGAATGCCTAGCTGTTTTTTCACTGTCACCACTGGCCCATCTCTTCCCTGTCACTGCCTTTTCATCATCCATTGATTCCTTTACGAACAAGTAACCCTTCACACAGGATGGCCCTGTCAGGGTGCAGGTGGGTCCGAGAAACCCGCTTCAGGTGAGCAGTTTGCCTTCAAGCTCCTCCATGACTCCACCCTCTCTCCTGCCTCCTCGGTCCACCATATGCCACAGCAGCAGTTGGCAAATAAGAGCGTCTGAATTTTGCGGGTGGGAGGGCTTGTCAAGACACAGACTGCTGGGCCCCACCCCACAATTTCTGACTCAGTAGGTCTGGGTGGGGCTCTAGGATTTGAGTTCTAACACCTGCCCACATGATGTGGATGCTGCTGGTCTGGGGACCACTCCTGGAGAACGACTGGCCTGATTAGAGTTGATAAGGTGATAGGGGTGTCCAGAGGTGATGAGGAGGGGCAGCTGTGTCTCTTGGGGACAGAGAAGGTGTACACACGGCTGGGAGGATGCAGAGAAGAGCTTCCCTCCCAGTGGGAAAAGCCACGCCCCACACCATTCCACTGGTCCTCCTGCCCCACGGCCAGCACACCCTCTGTGGACAGGAGCCGGAGTGTCTTGCCCCACCTCTCAAACATTCAAGGGCTCCCCCTCTCTCCAGACCCCAGGAGTTTCCCTTTGAGAACAGAAGCATCACTTGGCAGGAGCTTCACTCCTCACTCATGAGGGAGTATAGATTCTCCTCTTTTTAAAAAAAAAAAGAAAGAAAACATGTATTGGAGTACAGTGGCTGTACAATATTGTGTCAGTTTCAGCTGCACAGCAGAGTGAATCACCATACGTACGTATATATCTCCTCTTCTCTGGGTTTCCTTCTCATTTAGGTCACTACAGAACATTAAGCAGAGTTCCCTGTGCCGTCCAATAGGTTCTCATTGGTTATCTATTTTATACACAGTAGTGTATACACGTCAACCTCAATCTCCCAGTTCATCCCACCTCATCTTTCCCCCGTCAGTGTTAATACACCTCCTCTTTAAAAGCAGATTCCATTCTCTATGGCTGAGTAATACTCCATTGTGTATATGTACCACGGCTTTCTTATCCATTCATCTGCTGATGGGCATCTAGGTTGCTTCCATGTCCTGGCTATTATAAACAGTGCTGCGATGAACACTGGGGTACACGTGTCTCTTTCCCTTCTGGTTTCCTCAGTGTGTATGCCCAGCAGTGGGATTGCTGGATCATAAGGCAGTTCTATTTCCAGTTTTTTAAGGAATCTCCACACTGTTCTCCATAGTGGCTGTACTAGTTTGCATTCCCACCAACAGTGTAAGAGAGTTCCCTTTTCTCCACACCCTCTCCAGCATTTATTGCTTGTAGACTTTTGGATTGCAGCCATTCTGACTGGCATGAAATGGTACCTTATAGTGATTTTGATTTGCATTTCTCTGATAATGAGTGATGTTGAAATCACCAGATGGACATGAACAGGGCAAAGGGCCACTCCAGCCCTTAATGCCAACAAAGCCTAGCCTGACTTTATGGTCCCGAAAAGCAAAGCATCTCTGCATCTAAAGGTCGCTGCTTCCACAGTGCCGACCGGGACTCTTCCAGTTCTTAAAAAGCCCCGTGTGACCCACGGTGGGAAGTGTCCTGAGGCCCTTTACTGGGTATACTAGGAATGATGTTGGAAATGTCAGACCATATGGGATGGCCAGGGTCTCAAACATTGGCACATTCTCATCCTCTCCTGAGTGATGGCGTCATCACTGCTCCACAGAATTCTGTGCAAGAGTTTAGCTTCCCAGGTAGTCTTGCCTCTCGAGAGTGTCTCTCAGTGTCTCCTGAGTTCAGGTTTTCTTGTGCTAAGATTTAAAAGGCCCCTTGGAGCTGCTTCCTGATGGTTATCTGTACGTTGTAAAGTCACCTTCACATAAGCAGATGCTGCAGTGCTCGTCCTCCACTGCTGTGTGTGTGTGTGTGTGTGTGCGCGTGCGTGCATGATATCAGTCTTTACTGATATCTTTACTGATATCTGCTTTACCCTTTACCTCATTAGAAGCCTGGATTTCTAGGAATTGAAGGCTGAGAGGTCCTCCAGCTTGTTCCCAGCAGAAATCAGCAAGGTCATCAAAGATACATGACTTCACTAATAGAAACTTATCAGCTGCCAAATCTACCAAGAGATGCTGAAGCCACTTTCACTAAACTCTTGGAGTGTTTTCTTCTCCTCCAACATCAGGAAGGTATTTGAAATATTCCAGCCCAGACAAAGACAGACTCCCCTCCAAAATATTCAAACAAAATTTTTTCATTATTTCAATGACCTCTCCTTCCCCCACCCATCCACTGGATGTCAGCACCATCCAGGTTGATGGCATCAGGAACTCCCCACCCATCAACTCACCACAGCATTAGAGGAAAGGAGCCACAGACCTGGAAGCCTCAACCCCAGGCAAAACCTTGCTTCTACCCAGCAAGTGGAAAGAGATTTAACTTTTCTGTTAAACATGGGGATGAATCAGATAGACCTTGAAGTCCCTTACACGGAAGGTCATCAAACCATCATTAGGTACCAAAGCCTGTGACACACGCTTTGTCTATTTTAAGTTATTTAATAAAAGTCACAAGATTCTTATGGGAGCAGTACCGTCATGCCCATTTCACAGATGAGGGTATTGAGGTAATGATCAGGCCCAGAGTCCCCCAACAAACAAAGGACTGGGTCCAGTTCTCAAGCCCCTACTTACTCTTCCATAATACCATATACCCTTATATGCATAGCTGTGTATTTCCAAGGGGTCTTGGTTTTTACTGTGACTGCTAACATCAGAGACTTTATCTAGTTTACATAAAATTCAGGTGGTGGCTGAAGATATTCCAAAGTGTGTGTGTTGCTGGTGATGATGGTATCCGTGTTGATGCTGCTTCTCCCCTCAAGCCCCCACACCCCGACCCCCTTGAGTGCCTGGAGGGATCAGCCACTCCAGGGCAGCTCCACCCTCACCTGGAAAGGGCTCCTTGAGGAAGTGGCCATTGATGGTCTGGTTGGCAGTGCCCAAGGGGTTCTTGGCGATGAGGGTATAGTTGCCGTTGTTGTAGTGGGTGGGCTTGTTGAAGAGCAGGCAGCCCTCGGAGACCTCGCCCTCCTGGTAGTACTCCACGTGGATGATCTTGGACTCGCGCAGCGGCTGGCCGTTGTGCAGCCAATGCAGTGTGGGCGGTGGGTTGCCGCGCACCACGAACTCGATGCAGTGCTCCAGGCGCAGCTCGGGCTCCTCCAGGCTCACCACACGTGGGGGGTCTGCCAGGGGACAGGCCAGCTGAAGCCCAGGACACGGAACCTCCCATGTCCTGGAGCAGCCTTCCAGGAGCTGGGGCGGGCAGCCCAATTCTTCATGCATGCATGCATGCTCAGTCAATCCCATGGACTGTACCCCACCAGGCTCCTCTGTCTATAGGATTATCCCAGCAAGAATACTGGAGTGGGTTGTCATTTCCTTCTGCAGGGGATCTTCCCAACCCAGGGATCTAGCCCTTGTCTTCTGCGTCTCCTGCATGGGCAGGCAGATTCTTTATTACTGCTACCTGGGAAGCCCCAATCTTCTCCATCAGCTCTAAAAAGACTAAGGGACTCAGAAGTCCCCCACTCCCCATCAACACCAACACCATCCCTAAAGAGGTGAAGAGATGTCTGTCTTCACCCAAGCTTCCTGGATCCACTACAGCTGGAGGGTCCTTCTCATGACCTTTGTTGGGGGGCATAAATATTCAGTCTACTATAGTGTCTAAGAATTCCTTAAAGAGATGAGTTCCTCTTGGCTAAAGAAAGTCTAAGAATGTAAGAGAAGTTGGTAGAATTTATCTTTTTTTTTAAGATTTTTTTTTTATGTTGGCCATTTATAAAGTCTATGGAATTTATTACAACATTGCTTCTGTTTTATGCTTTGGTGTCAAGGCAAGTGGGATCTTAGTTCCCCATCCAGGGATTGAACCCACACCCCCTGCACTGGAAGGCAAAATCTTAACCACTGGACCACCAGGAAGTCCCACTAGAATTTCCCTTAAAAGCATCTCCGTTAAGCCAAATGCTATGTATGCTATGCTAAGTCACTTCAGTCGTGTCCGACTCTGTGTGACCCCATAGACAGCAGCCACCAGGCTCCCCCGTCCCTGGGATTCTCCAGGCAAGAACACTGGAGTGGGTTGCCATTTCCCTCTCCGATGCATGAAAGTGAAAAGTGAAAGTGAAGTCGCTCAGTCCTGTCCGACTCTTAGCGACCCCATGGTCTGCAGCCTACCAGGCTCCTCCATCCATGGGATTTTCCAGGCAAGAGTACTGGAGTGGGGTGCCATTGCCTTATCCGCCGTTAAGTCAAAAGAGAACCAAAATTTCATACTAAAGGTCATTCAATGACCCCAGATACTTGCATTTGTTGCATAGATAAGCACCAAAGTCATTAACTTCAGATATCTGGTGGGGTTTTTTTTTTTTTTGGTGTGATTAGCAGTAATTTACCAAGAAGTGTGTATGACTACATGTATTTCCCAGCCCCAAAAATTCATATGTATGCTTGCCCATTCCCTGTCTCTATGGAGTAGCTCCTCAGAGAACTTTAGAGGTTTAGCAAAAGGCAGACTTGGGCCAACTTAGGAGTGAGCACACCCACCCCAGTGTTTCTTGCCTGGAGAATCCCAGGGACGGGGGAGCCTGGTGGGCTGCCGTCTATGGGGTCACACAGAGTCGGACACGACTGAAGTGACTTAGCAGCAGCAGCAGCAGGAGTGAGCAAATCCGAGTTGGAGGTACAGCACCTTCTGTGGCACAGGGACACGCTTTCCGGGGTTACTAGCCAAGGACTGACTTGACTTGCCCTGTACTGCCCCAGAGGAGTCTTTCTGACCCTCCTAGTGGACCAGGCTCATTGCAGCGGCCCCACCCCGTCCCAGCCTCCTGTGCCGAGATCCCCAGGGTCCCACCCGCCTTCCACAATGGCGTCCACTCACAGTGGACAGTGAGGGCCACGCTGGCATTGCTCATGCCCACCACATTCTCAGCGATGCATGTCAGGGTGAAGCCATTGTCCTCACTCGTCACATTTACCAGCGTCAGGTTGATGGCGTGTACGTTGGTCCAGTTCAGATTTGTCTAAAACCCCAAGAAAACAGACAACCATCAGATGTATAAAATAAGCTACAGGGATATATTGTACAGCACAGGGAATAGAGCTAATATTTTATAATAACTAAAAAAATGTTTACAACTGTAAATTTTAAGTTATGTATACTTTATCACATAAAAATTTTTTTAAAAGATTCAAAACAGAAAAATTAGATGATGGCACCAAAACAAAGGCAATAATCAAACAGTTTCCACAAGCCTCCCCCACCTCACTCCCCAACACCTTCAGGAATCAAGAGGAAAGATGGGCAGAAAGTGAAAGAGGGCTTTCCGGTGAAGGCACACTGACCAAAGGCCAAGCTCTCTACAGTCAAGAGCTCAGGTAACCCTCACACTTACTCTATGAGGCCAATGGTAGCATTATACCCATTTCACAGATGAGGAAGGTAAGGTACAGAGATGTTTATAGTCTGAGATCAATTTGGCCAGAAAAAGTTGCAGCTGGGTGGCACCCAAGTCTCTGCCTTTCTTCTTGTAGAGAGAGGACCACAAACTTCCCCTCTTCTTCTTTCTTCTTCTTACATCTCTTGCTTCTCTTCATGATTCAGCTCTTTAAGACTAATAGGTGGCAGGGCCCAAGGCTCGGACGCCTACCTGGTGGGTGTTGATGGACTGCAGTCCGGTGACTATCCAGTCCACATCGGGCAGGGGTGAGCCCGAGCCGTTGCAGGTGATGACAGCGTTGTCACCCTCTCGTACTGTCAGGTTGGCATGGCTCACGCTGATCTCGGGAAGGTCTGGGAGGAAGGACAGGGCGGGTGCATAGATAAGGAAGAGTTTGTGACCAAAACTCTGTCCACGAGGGCAATGGTGGCACTTCCTGCCTTGTCTAATCATGACTCCAACACAACCTGCTTGACCTCCTAAAAGCACCCCAAGACTCAGAAGCCTCACACCAGCTCCAGACGTCAGATCTCAGGACGTGAGCCCATGCAGCTTGACTGGTGGAGGGGATGGTGGTGGGGGCAGGGTTGGAGGGGAGGACAGTTGCTCAAGGCAGGCAACTCTAGCAATGACGTCAAATGGCATCTTCCACTTTGGGCACTGGCTCTCAAAACCTTGATCTGCTTCAGACTCCCCTGGGGAGCTCGCTAGAAATTCAGATTTCCAAACTCATCCCCAGACACTCTGATCTCATTAAGTCAGAGATGAGTGATCAGGCCCACACATCTGCTTCTCTAAAAGTCCCTTAGATGTCCTGATAAAGGAGACCCGGAGACCACACCTGGACCTGCACTCCTTCAGGTTTACTTAACAAGAAACTGACAGGGTGCAGGGACTCTGGTCCGATCACAAAGGGCACACGCGCCCTTTTCTGCATCCCTGAAACCAGGAGTCCCCAGCCTCCAGGACCTAAGGCCTGATGATCTGAGGTGGATCTGATGTAATAAAGTAGGAATAAAGTGTACAATAAATGTAATGTGCTTGAATCATCTCCAAACCATGCCACCCTCCCCCCAACCCCTCCATCCTCTGTCCACGGAAAAACTGTCTTCCACGAACCCAGTCCCTGGTGCCAAAAAGATTGGGGACCGCTGCCTGAAACCAACCTTCCCACAGCTGGCTCATGAAGGGACAGGAGTGAGCAGGAAGTAAGAGGGGAGCCGGATCCGCAGCCACTGTGGCGAATTCGAGGCTGGGAGGGCAGTGGGGAAGGAACACCCTGGCTTCCTTTACTGACTTTACTGACTGTCCCTGGGTCTGTGGGAGGGCGGCGTGGAGCCAGCTGGGCCGGGGGGCTCACTCACCGCACTGGCTGATGTTCATGCGGAAGAGTGGCAGCTGGGAGCCATCGGCGCTGATGCAGTAGAGGTTCTGACTGTTGAGCTTAGCCTCCCCCTGCTCCTGCCACAGCTGCATCCAGCGGATGTCACAGCTGCAGTTGAAGAAGTTCTGCTCCAACCTCCTGTGGGCGAGAAGCGAGTTCAGGGAACCCCTGGACCAAGGGAGGCCCCACTCCCTCCCAGGGCTCTGAAGCCAAGGGCCCCCACCTGCTCCTCATACCCATGAGAGAAGGCATTTAGCAGCACCTCTAAAGAAGTATTGAGCACTAAAGAATTGATCTTTCGAACTGTGGTGCTGGAGAAGACGCATGAGAGTACCTTGGACAGCAAGGAGATCAAACCAGTCAATCCTAAAGGAAATCAGTCCTGAATGTTCATTGGAAGGACTGATGATGAAGCTGAAGCTTCAATACTTTGTCCACCTGATGCGAAGAGCTGACTCATTGGAAAAGACCCTGATGCTGGGAAAGATTGAGGGCAGGAGGAGAAGGGGGCGACAGAGGGTGGCATGGTTGGATGGCAGCACTGACTCTATGGACATGAGTTGTGAGTAAACTCTGGGAGATAGTGAAGGACAGGGAAGCCTGGCATGCTGCATGCAGTCCATGAGGTTGCAAAGAGTCAGACACATCTGAGCGACTGAACAGCTAAAGAAGTAACATTATAGAAGTTCACAAATTTATAGTTTCTAAATGAATAAACTTATTAAAAAGAAAATCCATTCCACTGAACTCATCTGGCAAACAAACCTTTTAAATATGCCATTTTGGGAAGCTCCTATCCTCAAAACCCTCCAAGTGGCCTCCCAACTCATCAAAAGTCAAAGTCAAAGACCTGTGGATTGGCACCACCCCTCTGTCATCTCTCATCACCTGCCTCACCCTCCCCTCCTCTTCTTCAGCCACACTGACCTTGCTGTGGGTCAAGGTCAGCAGGATGACCTGCATGCTCCTGCCTCAGGGCCTTTGCACCTGTTGTCTTCTCTGTCTACAGATTTTGGACCCAGAACATATCTGGAGATCAGCTCCCTCGATCTCCTATGGTTGCCATTTCCTTCTCCACTGCTTAGGCTGCAGTCCATGGGGTCGCTAGGAGTCAGACACGACTGAGCGACTTCACTTTCACTTTTCACTTTCAGGCATTGGAGAAGGAAATGGCAACCCACTCCAGTGTTCTTGCCTGGAGAATCCCATGGATGGGGGAGCCTGGTGGGCTGCCGTCTATGGGGTCCCACAGAGTCAGACACAACTGAAGCGACTTAGCAGCAGCAGCAGCAGCATCAGTTTAAATATTTATTTGCTTGCTTGGGAGTTTGGGACTAGTAGATGCAAACTATTTATTATATATAGAATGGATACAGAAAAAAGTTTAAAAAATAAATATTTATTTGCTTTATCTCCCTAAATAAAAATTAAATTCCGTCAAAGTCAGAGACATTGACTATTAGGTTCACTGCTGTATTCCCCATACCTATAACTAAGCCTGGCACTTAAATACCTGTTGAATGAATAAAAGGAGGAAGAAAAATGGAAGGAAGGTAAGTAGAAAGAAAGGAATAAGCTTTTATCCTTGGAGAGAAGGTGGTTAGCTATTTCCAACATTTTCTCAAAGCCCATCTTGGGACCAGCTTTCTTTTTTCATAGAGTCAACAAAATCCTTAATAAGCACCTCTTCCATGTCTGGCTCTGCCTGGAGTGAGTGCTATTGAAATGGAAATGAATCATCAGTCCCTATTTCCTGGGACCATTCATCTCGGTGAAGAAGACCATCTAATGGAGGCAGAGTCAAGTTCAAGGCCTTCCTCACCACCCATCCAGAAGGGAGTTATTAGCGGACAACTGAAGGGCATTAGCTGATGTAAAACTCCTGAGGTCAAGGGCAACTGATAAATCGGAATGCCTGGCTGGATCACGATTCTCTTTGTGGGCCAGTATGGGGATGACTCTGTTGACGCCCAGAGGGAGGGGCGCTTGGGTAACTCCACTCAGATAGGTGGCAAATTCCAAAGTAGTGAAGCAGGCATCAGCATCAACCAGCTTTCAGGCAAAAAAAAAAAAAAAAACCAACAACAACAACGAGAGGGACCTCCCTGGTGGTCCAGTGTCCAAGACTTCACAGTCCCAACACAGGGGGCCTGGGTTCCATCCCTGGTTAGGGAACTAGATCCCAACATGCTGTAACTAAGGACCCTGAATGCCACAACGACGATCAAAGACATGACACAGTCAAATAAATAAATAATATTTAAAATAAAAGAAGAGAGAGGCCCTTGGGGGCAGGAACCAGTGTTTTCCAGCCAACAGGACAGCAAAGGTTGCATGTGCAAACACCCCCGTGTGATATCCTCTTGGTCTAAAAGTGCCCGTGATTTTTCTCCACACACCACACTCATTCGGCAAAGGAGATGAAAACTAAATTTTATCAAGCATCTGCCTCTCACAACTACACTCAGAGACAGCCAAGTCCCATCACCACACAGATGAGGGACTGCCCCGCTCATGTTTGGAAGAGTCAAGTCACGCACTCAAAGTCCCTCGGCTAGTGTGTGACAGTGAATTGATGTATGTGCTCAGTCGTGTCCAACTCTTTGCGACCCCATGGACTGTAGCCTGCCAGGTTCCTCCATCCATGGAATTCTCCAGGCAAGAATACTAGAGTGGGTTGCCATTTCCTCCTCCAGGGGATCTTACCAACCCAGGGATCAAACCCGTCTCCTGTGTCTCCTACACTACAGGCGGATTCTTTACTTGCTGAATCATAGGAGAAGCCTCAGGGCCTCAAATCTTGGCCTGCTGGACTCCAAAATTCACGCACCTTCCTCATCATCTATCACAAGGCAAGAAATTGCTAGATAGGGGATTCTAAGAGGAGTAAGCAGGACCCCTGACTTTGGGGGCTTGTGGAGGGAGTGACTAGGGAAAGAATTAGAGGGCCTGTTACTGACTGGACTGTGAAAACAAGAAAAACAAAGTTGCATCATGGCAGAGAGTTTGTGTCAAGGAGTACCAGGAAATGAAGCTGGAAGGACAAGTGAAAGCCAGATGGTGGAGGACATTCATGGCCACATCAGGAAGCTTGAAACGCATCCAGAAGGCAGTGGGAACCACTGGAGTCCTTGTAGTTGGACAGTGATGTGAACAAAATTGTAAGAGCAATCCAACAGTGCTGGACAGGATGAACCAGAGAGGGGGTGAGCTGGAGACCGGGACATGAGTCAGGACGTCGAGAAACACAGGGTCACAGTGTACAGTGGGGAAGTTTGTACGTGTTTCAAAACACCCAGCCAAAGGGAGGAACAGGGATGAAATCCAGCCTGCACGCCCTTGACCAGGCCTGGTGCCAGGCATGGGGCTCTATCCGCCCAGAAGAGGCATCTTTTCTCACGCACACATAGGCACCATTCAGGCTGGCAGGCTCTCCAGGTCAGTGCTCTCCAGCTTTTTGGTCTCAGAACTCCTTTTCACCCTGATAAATGACTGAGGGTCTCAAAGAGCTTTTAGGTGCATGATACTTATCATAATTTACCATATTAGAAATTAAAAAACACAAGAATGCATTAGCAAAAACTCCATTGAGCATCAGAGGAAGGATGTTAGCGTACATCACGTGGCCTCTAGAAAACTTCTTTGAACATGGGAGTAAAAAAAGGCAAATAACATTGCTGGATTATTATGGAAAGAGATTTAACCTTGTGATCTGCCAGTACAGGTCTTGGGGATCCCTGGGACCCTGGACCACCATGAGAGAACTGCTGCTCAGTTACTAAGAGCCTGGAATACAGAGGTAAAAACTGGGGAGTTCAGTTCAGTTCAGTTGCTCAGATGTGTCTGACTCTTTGCAACTCCATGGACTACAGCATGCCAGGCTTCCCTGTCCATCACCAACTCCTGGAGCTTACTTAAACTCATGTTCGAGTCAGTGATGCCATCCAACCATCTCATCCTCTGTTGTCCCCTTCTTCTCCTGCCTTCAATCTTTCCCAGCATCAGGGTCTTTTCAAATGAGTCAGTTCTTCATATCAGGTGGCCAAAGTATTGGAGTTTCAGCTTCAGCATCAGTCCTTCCAATGAATATTCAGGACTGATGTCCTTTAGGATTGACTGGCTGGATCTCCTTGCAGTTCAAGGTACTCTCAAGAGTCTTCTCCAACACCACAGTCCAAAAGCATCAATTCCTCAGCACTCAACTTTCTTTATAGTACAACTCTCATATCCATACATGACTACTGGAAAAACCATAGCTTTGACTAGACAGACCTTTGTTGGCAATGTGACAAAGCTGGCAAGTAATGTCTCTGCTTTTTAATATGTTGTCTAGGTTGGTCATAGCTTTTCTTCCAAGGAGCAAGTGTCTTTTAATTTCATGGCTGCAGTCACCATCTGCAGTTATTATGGAGCCCAAGAAAATAAAGTTTCTCACTATTTCCATTGTTTCCCCATTGTTGCCATGAAGTAATGGGACTGGATGCCATGATCTTAGTTTTCTGAATGTTGAGTTTTAAGCCAACTTTTTCATTCTCCTCTTTCACCTTCATCAAGAGGATCTTTGGTTCTTCTTTGCTTTCTGCCATTGGGTGGTGTCATTTGTATATCTGAAGCTATTGATATTCTCCCAGCAATCTTGATTTCAGCTTGTGCTTCATCCAGCCCAGCATTTTGCATGATGTACTCTGCATATAAGTTAAATAAGCAGGGTGACAATATACAGCCTTGACGTACTCCTTTCCCATTTTGGAACCAGTCTGTTGTTCCATGTCCAGTTCTAACTGTTGCTTCCTGACCTGCATACAGATTTCTCAAGAGGCAGGTCAGGTGGTCTGGTATTCCCATCTCTTTCAGAATTTTCCACAGTTTGTTGTGATCCACACAGTCAAAGGCTTTGTTATAGTCAATAAAGCAGAAATAGATGTTTTTCTGGAACTCTCTTGTTTTTTCTATGATCCAATGGATGTTGGCAATTTGACTCTGGTTCCTTTGCCTTTTTAAAATCTAGCTTGAACATCTGGATGTTCACAGTTGAAGTATTGCTGAAGCCTGGCTTGAAGAATTTTGAGCATTACTTTGCTAGTGTGTGAGATGAGTGCAATTGTGTGGTAGTAGTTTGAACATTCTTTGGCATTGCCTTTCTTTGGGATTGGAATAAAAACTGACCTTTTCCAGTCCTGTGGCCACTGCTGAGTTTTCCATGTTTGCTGGCATATTGAGTGCAGCACTTTCACAGAATCATCTTTTAGGATTTGAAATAGCTCAACTGGAATTCCAACATCACTAGCTTTGTTTGGAGTGATGCTTCCTAAGGCCCACTCGACTTCACATTCCAGGATGTCTGGCTCTAGGTGAACGATCACACCATCATGGTTATCTGGGTCATGAAAATCTTTTTGTACAGTTCTTCTGTGTATTCTTGCCACCTCTTCTTAATATCTTCTGTTGGGTCCATACCATTTCTGTCCTTTATTGTGCCCATCTTTGCATGAAATGTTCCCTTGGAATCTCTGATTTTCTTGAAGAGATCTCTAGTCTTTCCCATTCTATTGTTTTCCTCTATTTCTTTGCATTGATCACTGAGGAAGGCTTTCTTATCTCTCCTTGCTATTCTTTGAAACTCTTCACTCAAAGGGATGCATTCAAAGTTGGAAAACTCTGCATTCACATTTGGAATTCTGCAATCAAATTGGGGAGAGTGAAGGGGAAAATGGAGCAAATATCATAAAGGAAGACAAGGTGGTGTTTGGTGTTTCACTGGAGGTAGAAGAAAAGGAAAGAGTAAAATATGATCCCAAGGTTTTATGCTCCAGGGCACAGGAAGTTAATGGTGGAGAGAAATGTCTTTGGTTGAAAAACAGAAGAGAAGAAACCAGTGGAAAGGAAGAAGGGAAACGTATCAGGGCTGGGGTGGGGGTAGGGCCGGGGGGTGGGGAGGGGAAGGGAAGGTCCTAGGGCAGGAAAGTGAGGGATGAAATTAAGGACCCTCGGAGGGGTTTGCCCTGGGATTAAGATAGATGCATGTGCAGTGGCTGAGAAATGAGAAAGAGAACAGAGAAAATGTAGACAGGAGAAAACCAGAGAGGTTTTTTCTGGAGGGAAGAAACTGCTCAGCCTGCCTTGGGGGAAAGGAAGTGGAGAACTGGTTGGGATTCACACTGCAGGGGCTGAGAGGAGAGGCCTGTCAGCCCCAGCCCCGTTGGAAGGATATTGAGGGTCCAGATGCTGGAATATATGCAAACTGAACCAGGTCAGCCTGATTTTTCCCAGTTGCTTACTTGACAAGATGTGGTCATTCATTATTAAGTAGCTGTAAAAATACAGATTACCCACTTGGGTGGAAAATACTAGACAAGTGAGAGGCTTGGCCGGGCTGCTTCAGGTCACATGTGCTTTATTCAGTTCTGCCTCTGGTCTGAGCCCTGCACTCCTGTGTTTCCCCACATCTTAGGAGTGTCCCCCAGAACGGAGGCTGATGCCTCAGCACCCTGAGGTTGGAAGGAGGAGCTGGTGAGACATGTGGGGCATGGCTAAGACCCCGCCAGGCATGGGCACGCTAATGGCTTGTTTATTTCCTTCCCTCTTTCTCCTCCAGAAGGCAAGCACTACAAGACATGTTCCTTTCCTCCCACCCAGAGTCTCCTGAAAATTGTAGAAGAGCCCTGAGTTCTCCCCCGATCCCTCTGGACCCTCCTCCTGGACAGCATGACATACACACAGCAGAGACCATGTTGAGACTCAGAACAGTAGTGCACCAAGCATCTCACTGAGCAAATCCCCTGTCGTCTTCATAACCTGATGAGGGAGTTAAATAGCGCAGTAGGGCCTTTCCTGCTGGCTCATGGGTAAAGAATCCGTCTGCCAATGCAGGAGACACGGATTCGACCCCTGATCTGGGAGGATTCTATATGCGGTGGAACAACTAAGCCCATGAGTCACCAACTATTCAGCCTGTGCTCTTGGGGCCAGAAACTGCAACTACTGAAGCTTGAGTGCCTTAGAGCCTGTGATCTGGAACAAGAGAAGCCACCGCAGTGAGAAGCCCATGCACCGAAAGTAGAGAGCAGGCCTCACTCGCCACAACTGGAGAAGAGCACGCGCAGTAAGGAAGACCCAGCACAGGCCCCAAATAAATTAATTAATAAAATTATTTTTTTAAAAAACAAAAAATCTGTGAAATGGACCAGAAGCAAAGAAGGGCAAGTCCTGGGTCTAAATGAAGCTGTCCACTCTCCCATCCAGTCCGGCCTGGAGCAGTGGAGCCTTCAGCCAGGGCTTCAGGGACAGACTCCTGGAGCCTAAAGCCAGCCTTCCCGGGCTCCATCAATAATGCAGGCAGCCCCATGAATAATACAGCAGCAGCTGCTTCAGAGCACAGATTACCAACACCCAGCCCTTGCCCCAAGATGGCCCGGGGCCTAATTGCAGGGCCCCTGGGGCTTCCTGCAGATTAACTCAGCCTCATCTGAGTCTGTGCACACAGACACTTGGCTGAACAGCCAACGCCAAGACTGGGTGTTTAGAAAACACTGATTCCCCGCCAGGCATCACTCTGGTTTTCTTCTCCCCTCCGCAGTATCGGTGCTGCGGGTGGCAATCCTGGTGTCAGGTAGTGGAAAATGGGGAAGAGACCCAAATCTGTTGTGACAGAAGAAAATATGCCCAAAGGGCATCTGAAGATGCCAGCATCCCGATCATTAAAAAAGTACCCGAAGATCTGAGTTGAGCCAGCCGTGTCACCTTGGGGGGGCCGTAGGAGACTGAAGAGTGTCTCCTCCTCTACCAAAGCCTTGAGTCCCAGTAGTTGTGAATGTGACCTTCTTGGAAACAGAGTCTTTGCCGATATAATCAAGTTAAATCATGAATGAGATCATGCTGGAATACAGTGGGCCGTAAACCCAATGACCGGTATCCACGGAAGAGGAAGGAGGGAAAGGACTTCCCCAGTGGTCACTGCAGGGAGCCTGGAGTTCAATCTCTGCTCAGGGAAGTTTCACAAGCCATGCTGTGCAGCCGAAGAGAGAGAGAAACAGAAAGGAGGGAAAGATGAAAGACAGAGAGGTGGGGAAGATGGCCACGTGAAGACGGAGGCAGAGACTGGAATGGTGCTACCACAAGCCGAGGACCCCCGGAGGCCACTAGGCCCTGGAAAAGGCAAGGACGGGCTCTCCCTCGAGCCTCTGCAGTGTGTGTATCCTGCTGCCACTCTGAGTTTGGACTTCTGGGCTCCAGAACAGGGAGAGGATCATTTTCTACTGTTCAAAGCCACCAAATTTGTGGAAATAGGTCAAGGCAGCCCTAGGATATGAAGACAGCAAGTAACTTCATTCTGCAAGGCTCTGTTTTTACTTCTATAAAGGGGTTCAATCTTCCATCCTCACAGTTATTGTGAGAATTAGTGATGATCTATGTTAATATGCTTTCTGAAGTTATAGGGGCAATAAAGAGGTCAGGTTATTATCATAATAACAGTATTATTAGTCTGATTGTTTATTTACTTATTTTGCTGTTGTTGGTTGTTTAGTCACTATGCTATGCTAAGTCACTTCAGTCGTGTCCGACTCTGTGTGACCCCATAGACGGCAGCCCACCAGGCTCCCCCGTCCCTGGGATTCTCCAGGCAAGAACACCGGAGTGGGTTGCAATTTCCTTCTCCAATGCATGAAAGTGAAAAGAGAAAGTGAAGTCGCTCAGTCGTGTCCGACTCTTAGTGACCCCATGGACTGCAGCCTACCAGGCTCCTCCATCCATGGGATTTTCCAGGCAAGAGTACTGGAGTGGGGTGCCATTGCCTTTTCCTTGTTTAGTCACTAAGTCATGTCTAATTCTTTTGAGACCTCATGGACTGTAGCCCACCAGGCTCCTCTGTCCATGGGATTTCCCAGGCAAGAATATCTGAGTGGGTTACCATTTCCTTTTCCAGGGGATCTTCCCGACCCAAGGACTGAACCCAGGTCTTCTGCATTGCAGGCGGATTCTCTACCACTGAGTCACCTGGGAAGCTTATTTACTTATTTAGGCTGCGCCGGGTCTTCCCTGCTGCACAGGTTTTTCTCTAGTTGCGGTGAGTGGGGGCTACTCTCTAGTTGCTGCGCGCGGGCTTCTCATTGTGGTGGCTTCTCTTGTGGTGGAGGAGGGACTCTAGGTGCTGAGGCTTCAGTGGCTGCGGCTCACAGGCTCAGTAGTTGTGGCACACGGGCTTAGTTGCTCCAAGGCATGTGGGATCTTCCTGGACCAAGGATGGAACCCAAGTCTCCTGCACTGGCAGGCAGATTCTTAACCACGGAGCAACCAGGGAACCCCTTAACCAGCTTGTTTAGTGACTTGAAGAGCCGTGGCAAGCAGTCAGTGCCAGGACTGGGAGAAGGAAAGTGCCAGGATTAGCACAAAGCCATCCCCGAAACCAAGTTAATATTTTACCAAGTCGATGAAATCTGCAGATTATACCAGATGCAATTATCACTTTGCTTTAAGAAAATGAAATATTCCAATCTATTTTAATCATGTCTGCTCTGTGCATGCAGGGTATTAAGAGAAGCCTGTTGGAGATACACTAATGGTCCTTAGGGTATTTCTGAAGGGTTTCTGCACCGTGAGTTTATATCCTCTGATGCCTCTCGCTTTTGCCTAAATTGTATCATGGGATTCAGAATCCAAGCTTCTTTTCTTTCAAATTCATTCTTTATCTTGGAGGCAATCTCTTTGATTCTTGCTTGGCTTTCTCATCAGACCATTCCCATCTTCTTGGTAATGGGAAGACACCATCTTACCCAAACCAGAGACTTCAGAGAGCACTGTGCAACGCCAACTCAAATTTCTCTAAACCCGTGCTATTGGAAGACTGCCGGCTACTCTAATGAAGTCTTGAAAGATGCTTCCAGTTTTTATCAGTAAGAAAAAACAGACCGGACCAGTGAGAAGCAGTGGGCCAGGTGCTCAGCCAAGACCATACCCTTCATCGCACAAGAGTAAATGAGAAATGAGTGAAAGAAGTGTCTGGCACATGGCGAGGGCCCTGAGATGCTAACTTGTTTGGATTTTTTTTTTCCCTTTGGATTCCATTGTTTTTCCCCCATTGATTCCAAGGGGAGCTGCCATGTTGAGAGTGGCTTCTGGAAGGTGATGCAAAGCATGTGGGCTGTGGGGCTCAGTTGGGTCAGAAAAGAGCTGGTCTTTGAAAAGAGCAGACCTGGGTGGTAGCAATGCTAATAATCACAGTACTAATTCCCGTTACTTGCCATGTGATGTTGGATCAGTTATTTCACTTGGCCAGGCCTCCACCCCTTATCTGTCAAACTGGAGAATAAGGACATCCCCACCCCGCTGTGGGATTGTTCCCTGAGATGAGAGTGGACCTCTTAGACATTGCTGCTGTTGTTTAGTCGCTCATTCGTGTCCGTGTCTTTGTGACCCCATGGACTGTAGACCGCCAGACTCCTCTGTCCATGGGATTTCCTAGGTAATAATACTGGAGTGAGTTGCCATTTCCTCCTCCAGGGGATCTTCCCAACCCAGGGACTGAACCACATCTCAGCGCCTCCTGCATTGGCAGGCGGATTCTTTACTGCTGAGCCACAGGGGAAGTCCTTGTATACATTAGGGACTCAGTAGACGTCTCTTCTTTCTCCTTCTCTGCTACTGGAAAAGTCATACACACTCAGCCTTCTGATGGGGAATCCCAACAGCATTCATTCTTCTATCAAGGATCAGAGGAGGGGCTGGTTGGGGCAGGCAGAGATCCCCCACGAAGGAATAAAATGTGCTAAGAAGCTGTCAAAAGCCCCAGTTCAAGCCTTCTGTTCCTGCAGAAGGTCACTGGAAGCCTCACACCTCTACCCTTGCGATGATCTGGCTGCCCCAGTTCACAGAGCCATCTCCTCTAGGACCAACAGTCTTTCTTCCTGGAACTACCCAATCCTTCCCCACACCCCAGCCCGCAGGCTCCATTGGGCAGACCCTGGCAGTCTACATGGCTTGTGGCAGATGGCGCCATGTGGACTAATCAGGAAGTCAGACAAGAAAATACGACCCCCTCTTCCATTTGCCAGGAACTGGGATTGTTTGGATTTTAATCACAGCCACAGCTAAGAGCCAACATGCGGCCCCTCCAGCCAAGAGATAAATTTTCCACTCTCAACATTCAATTCTTCCTCAAAAAAAAAAAAAAAAAGACCCCTATCAAGCGACTGCTCCCTCAGAGAGGGGTTTCTTTATTTTCCAATATAATTCTTTTCTTATTTAACAATATGACAGAAATAAAATACTCCGTGGACATGGTGCTTCTCCCACAGTGACTCGGCCTGGAGGGAACGTCTTCATTCCACCATAAGTCACAGCCAGCTCACTGGTGTATTGATCCCGGGCAAAGATGAATGCAGAGTCCCATGAGCCTCTGGGAGAAATCTGACATTTTCTTTAAATATATATCCATGGAACAACTGTTTCTAAAACTCCAAGAAACAGGTCACGGGGGCAGCACACCATTGATTTAGCAGCCAGTGACTTTTAGAAGGAGCACTGAACGCTGTCTCGATAATTCCAAGGGCAGACCAAGAAGTCCCCTGGAGAGATGCTGTCCCTAGACTCCCAGAGATGAAAGGGCTGGGTTCTTGGGAGAACTAAATGAAAGATTCTCAAGAAAGAGAGCCCCCAACTAGATCCTTTAGGGCAGGGCCCCTGGTCAGTTTTAAAGCAAGGTAAGGAAAAACTGCAATCACACATTTGTTTGAAAATTATCATAGAATGGATCCATCCTTGGATTGGAAGGGTTTTCCTGGTGGCTTTGATGGTTAAGAATCTGCCTGCAATGGGAGAGACCTGGGTTCAATCCCTGGGTCGGGAAGATCCCCTGGAGAAGAGAACGGCTATCCACTCCAGTTTTCTTGCCTGGAGAATCCCATGGACAGAGGAGCCTGGTGGGTCACAAAGAGTCAGACATGATTAAGTGACTAACACACCTGGATTGAAAAAAGACTGAAAAAGTTGGGAGATGGCTGAGCATAATAGTCAAGATCTTGAGTCCATATGCTGCCATTCAACTAACAGGTGACCTTAACCAAGATACTTGGCCTTGCTAAGTACTCCCAGGGTCCCCAAAGGTGAAGTGATAGTAGTCATTCTGACCTGATAGAATTGTTATAAGGATTAAATAACATGCTTAACTCAATAGATTGCTTGGCACAGTGCCTGCAACAAACTAAGATCTCAGAAGTCAGCATTAGTGGTGATCAAAGCAGTCAGGTTCATTTACCTTTAACATCTTGTCTACCTACAAAGATGGGAATGAACACAAGTGCATCAGGTGGACCAACCTGACGCTGAGATATCTCTGTGACATTGTCCAGTTTCTCTGTGTTTTATAAACTAACGAGTATATATTTGGGCTTCCCAGGTGGCGCTAGTGGTAAAGAACCTACCAATGCAGAAGACACAGGAGACGCCGGTTCAATCCCTGGATTGGGAAGATCCCCTGAAGGAGGGTATAGCAACCCACCCCATTTTTCCCACCTGGAGAATCCCATGGACAGAGGAGCCTGGCGGGCTACAGTCCATAGGGTAGCAAAGAGTCAGACACAACTGAATCAACTTAGCATGAATGCACATGAGTATATATTTACCTTTTTTCAAGATCAGAAGTTTTTATTGATGTACATCTGATGGTAGCCATATATGACCTGATATATGGTAGCCATATATGAACTCTGATCACTACAGCTATTGTGCTTGTGGCAGAGGAGAAGGCTAGTGGGAAGGGCAAAGTCCTAAGGTAGGAAAGCGGTTTGATCCTAAACCCTCCAACACTGTCAAAGAGACCCTCTCTGCCCTTCCCATCCCTGGAATGGCCTCTTTCAGCATCATGTAGGCACCTACTCCATGAGGATGAGTAGGGTACATACAGGACTGTCATGGCAATGTACATATTCTTCCTCCTGACAAACTGGGTCAGAAAAGGTTATGACTCTTCCTTGAACTCAGGTCTTAACCAGTTGGAAGGAGAAAAAGTTGAAAGGCCAACAGCTTGGGCAGGGATCCAAGGTCATTCATTGCCTCTTGGTAAAGGATAGGAAAGCAATCTGCATTCAGTGAATTTGGACCGGAGTCACCAAGTAAAAGAGAAGACACGTGAGCAGTGTCTCTGGAACACTGAGTCCCTAATTCCATCCATGTCTCAATTCCTTTGCAGTTTATTCCTTGATTTGTTCTCTCAACATAATATGCCGTCCTTCGTGCACTGAGCTGACCCTGATGACTCACACGACAACATGAGTTATTTTTTCCAGCAGTGGTCCCAGGTTTTTCACTCATCCATCCAATATGTGTTTGTGGAAAATGGCTAGCTGGGGTAGGAGCACACTGATCAGGCTCAGAATGCATCAAGGCTAAGCTTAGGTCCACAGGCAGATTGAATAAATATATGGGCTTTGTCCCTTCAAGATGCCCATACTCAAGCCAAATAGGCTGACAGAAGATCATGAGAAGTGGAAAAGCCATGCAATCTGAAACTAAAGGCTTATGTTCAAGTCCTGGTTCTGCCAGTCCCTAGCAAGGTGATCTTGGCTGTGTCTCACATGCCTTTCTGGAGCTAAAAAACCCTCACCTTAAAGGGTGGAGATACCATTCTTATGGGAAGCATAATAATACCTACCTTGATTGACACTAGTGATGATAAGTCAGAGGTCATGTAAATGAAAGCACACCTAATAATCTACTTACATATTACAAATGTTATTTATTATAAACTAACTCTCTTTATTATTATAAATTCAATACTGTTATTAACTAATTACTAACAAGTCACAAAACTACATCCTGCTAAGAGATGAAATTCCCATTTTCTGAAATGTACTATGCCCAGAAAGAGTATCAGAAATCAAGGGATGAGGTGACTCCCTCTCACTGAACATGGTACACCCATGTCATCCACCCCAAAAACCCCTTCAGTTGTATGCCCAGCCTCCAGTGGCTTCACCCGACCTCTAACCACCACTCCACCAATTTGGACAGTTTTCAAAACTGAACTTACAATTCCCGAAGACTCAGCGTCTGGAAGAGCTGCCATGAGAGTGTGGTGAGCCGGTTACTTGACAGGTTTCTGTAAGACGGACAAATAAAGAAAATTAAAGGACAATCTGGAATAAGTCTTGCTCTGTGTAGTAAGCATGGTCATTTCATGGGAGCCTGGCTCAGCTGTGCTTCTCCTTCGTTCCATTTGGCTAACAGCACATCTGTAGTAGTCAAGGCTAAAGATCATGTCTTGAGAGGATGCTGAGATCTTTTAAAGAAAAGACTTTACAAATCGAATGGAATAAATAAATTAATAAAATTTTCTTGGTCATTCTCTGCTGTCCTCTCACCACAATAAAATTTCACCTTTTTAAGCCCACCCTCTTTCAGGAGGACAGGGAACCCTCAGGGTAGAGCGTGTACAAACCAGCAAGTATTTTTTTCAAATGAAGTACAGTTGATTTACAATGTTGAGTTAATTTCTGCTGTACAGTGAAGTGATTGTTACACAAAAGTACATTATTTTTCACAGTATTTTCCATTATGGTTTATATAGGTAACTGAATATAATTCCCTGTGCTACACAGTAGGACCTATTGCTTATCCATTTTACATACAGTAGTTTGTATCTGCTAATCCCAAACTCTTAATTTATCCCACCTCCCATTTTTCATTACTGAGGCATAGTTGACTTACCAAAAGATCTGTACATATTTATATGTCTTAATGAGTTTAAAATAATATATATAAATAAATGATCACCATAAACAGTGCCATAAACTTAACTGGCGCCTCTAAAAGTTTCTTCCCTCCTTTTTTTATAATAATATTTAATAGAACATGTACCCTTTTCCCAAAATTGTAAGTGTACAATACTGTATTGTTATTGTATATTGTATATGCCCCACCCTGTACTGTAGATACCTGGGACTTCTTCACCCTTCATAAGTGAGGCTATTGTGCCCTGTTACCAACAAACATTCTTAACATTCACACAAGTCAAAAAAAAACTCCACACCTATAATTCCTTCAAGCCAGTCCCTCCCTCAGCTACCCTGCCCATCGATGATCAAGACATCAGCCTTTTTGTTCACACTTCTGTTCTCCTCGTAATGGCTATTTAATTGTTCTCATTAGGATGTACAGGGAAAGGAGCAGTCATTAGTCTTCTGAATAAAAGAAGAAACACACCCACGGTTATTACTTTGCCAGGCTCAACAAACAACTTTCGATGTGATAACAGTCCTTCAAGGCAGCAGCTGGAGACGTTGGAGTCCAAGTGGCACCCCAGGAACTGTGGGGATTCATCTAGTGATGAGAAAGGAGAGCAGTAAAGACTGCACTTAGGTAAATACCTATCCACACACACAAGCACGTGCATATTTATGTCTATCAAACACGTCGGTAACAAAGGCAAGCACAGGCTCCTGTTCATACACATATGCATAGACTTACAAGTGCACCTATATTTAGAGGACTTCTATACCACATATTTGTTCACAGCCAAATATAGGCTCCACTAAGGAACGAGGGGGTGGACAGTAGATAAGGTCTCTTGGGAACATATGTTCAAGTTACAAATGAATAAGCAAGAGAATTGCAGTTTGTGATGAGTAGAATAAAGGGTCTAAGCAAAGTCGGGCAAGAAACTAACGGGGCAGAGAGTCGGGGCTATGTTAGAAGTGTGTAAGGCCTTACTGCTTATCCATTTTATATACAGCAGCTTGTATCTGCTAGCCTAAAACTTCTAATTCATCCCTCCTTTTTTATTTTACTATTAAGGTATAGTTGACTTTCCAAAAAATTTTGTCCATATTTAATGTATATGTATTGATGAGTTTAAGATAATATATATCTATGAAATAATCGCCATAAACAAGCATTCTGAACATTCCACAAGTCAAAGGCTTCCATAAATGCCCTCTGAGAGGGGACACTGGAGCTGAGACAAGAGGAGTGAAGCTAAGCTGAGGGCCAGGGAAGGTGTGTTCCAGGCAGTGGGAGCATCAGGTGTGAAGCCCTGAGAGGGATAAGGGAGCCAGAAAGGAGGCCAGTGAGAAAGCAAGTAGGGGAAGTGTGGTCTAGGATAAATAGGAGGAGACTTCCCCGGCAGTCCAGTGGTTAAAACGCTGCACTTCCAAGGCAGGGGTTGCTGGTTTGATCCCTGGTCAGGGAACTAAGATCCCCATGCCATTTGGTCAAAAGATTTTAAAACTAAACGTAGAGTAAGCACCCAGAAGGGGCCATGCCACACCCACCTTTTGGGCCAAAGTAAGGCATCTGGATTTTACTTTAAGGAACAATGGGAGAGCTCCGAACGGTGTTAAGTAGGGACGTGGCGTAACCTAACCAGCATCTTTAAAAACAGGAACCCAAGACTGGAAGCCATCAAAGCAATTAGGAGATGCTGCCATATTCCAGGCAAGAAGAGAGCACAGAGATGATTAAGCTGATGAATTCAAGCTAGGTGGTGAGGGAGAGCTGCCAGAATTCCTGTGGGGTTGGATCAGGCCACAGAGGGAGACTTGAATGCCCAGGAGAGTGGTGCTGTCATTTAATGAGCCCAAGGCTGCAGAAGGGTCCCCACTGGAGAGTGGCATGGAGATCAAGACCTTCCCCCTTGCAGACACTAAGCTTGAGATGCCTGTTTGATGTCCACAGAGAGACATAAGACAGCCTGCTGGATGTGTGGGCCTGGAGCCCATTGGAGAAGCTCATCCTGGGTGAGGTCACAGAGGGTAATCATGGCTCATCGGAGGAGCAGATGTTCAAAGCCAAGGACAAGCTGCAGGACAGGGCTTCCCCTTTGCATTTGAGGCAGCTCTATCTTGGTGACATGGGCTTCCCTGGTGGCTCAGACAGTAAAGAATCTGCCTGCAATGCAGGAGACCTGGGTTGGATCCCTGGCTCAGGAATATCCCCCAGAGAAGGAAATGGCAACCCACTCCAGTATTCTTGCCTGGAGAAGGCAGAGGAGACTGGTGGGCTACAATCCATGGGGTCACAAAGAGTCAGACATGACTGAGCAACTAGCACTATTTGGGGGCAGCCCATGACTGTGTGGGGGAGGAAGACCCCATTCTTGGGGTGTAAGGGACTGGGGACAAAGGGAAGGTCTCCAAGGAGGTGTACCCCAAACTTACTGTCACACTCTCTCCCCAACTCCCAGCACTCTCTCCTTGGCCCTCTTTAGAAGGGCCCCTCATATCCCCTCGCTGTCACTAACTTCCTCTCTGCAGGGCTGTGGAATGCTGGTGTGAATGCCAACACAGCCTAACCCTATAGCCTATAAACCAAAAGCCTATAAACCTCCTTTTAATGACTGAGTAATACTCCATCATGTAGCACATCTTTATCCATTCATCTGCCATTGAATACTTAGGTTGCTTCCATGCCTTAGCTGTTGTAATAGTGCCCCAATACAGTACCACAATTTAAAAAAAAAAAAGCCCATAAACCTTAACCCATCTGCATGCTCAGCTTCACAAAACCCCTAACAACGGCATATCTTTTTCCTACAAACCGCCTCATTCCCCCACTGAATTGGAAGGGAAGGTGGCTAGAAGAACTGCATGACGACCATGAGGACACCCAGGCGCCCAGCTCCCAGCAGAGCATCTCCTGCTCAGAAGGGAGAAGCAGGCGATCAGACATGTACGCCCGTTAGAGTCGTGACCTTACACCCGGGAGTGGACCTGAGCTGAAGCTTGGGGTCAAGAATAACAGGATTGGGTACCACCCTAGGTATCTCCATTACCATCAGCTGCTCTGATGTTTCCATAAAGGTGAGTTTATGCATCAGAACCTTGTTGCTGGTTTACACATAACAGCACCAGAGGCAGCAGAAGTTAGAAAAGGCCCTGGGGCCTTGAGCTCTCTGCCCGACTCCAGTACAGCCTGGAACAGAGTTCCTGGTTCTAAAGCTGAGCAGTGGCTGCCATAAGAGGCAGCAGCCGGGAACCCCAGGTTCACCACGCCCTGGGAAACATGCCCTGCCCCTGCCCCCACAGGAAGGAGGAGGCGCGGACCCAGGAGCGGTCCAGGTAAAGTGGGGACCCTCGCCCGTCTCTGAGGGAAGAGCAGCCCGGAGTTCTTGGGGGGCCCGAGGCAGGGAGCAGGCTGCCAGCAATGTCCTTTCACAAAGGTCAAGTTTTGCTACATTAGGCAGAAATGTCAAGAGAAAATTGGATTCTGAAAGAAAGAAAATAACAGGCATTCTGGGCAAATAAAGAATAAGAAATTGCATTATCTCCTTATTACAACTTGAGGGGGAGGGGCAGGGGAGACCGGATACAGGGGAGGGGGGATCCCACTCTCCCAGGGGTGTCCCCTCTGTAGCTCCCCACCCCAGGCCTCCCCCACCCACCAAGCCCCAACTGGGGGAGAAAGAGCCCCTTGCATTCCTTCAGTTCTTTGGCCAGATGGAGCGGCCATGGCAGGACTCAAGGGCTTTGTCCATGACTGCCCTCTTCCCTTCCTCCTCCTCCATGGTCCACAAACCACCTTCACCTTCGGGGGTCCAGATCCTCTTCTTCTCTCACCTCCTCCTGCCTCCCCACATCATCTCCAAGACCAAAATCTGCATTCACTAAGGGTTTACTCAGTACCAGCTACTCCGCTACTTGGGGCTTCCCCACTGGCTCAGTGGTAAAGAACCCGCCTGCCAATGCAGGAGACTGGGTTTTATCCCCACGTTGGGAAGATCCCAGAGAAGGAAATGCCAACCCACTCCAGTATTCTTGCCTGGAAAACCCCATGGACAGAGGAGCCTGGCAGGCTATAGTCCACGGGGTTGCAGAAGAATTAGACACAACTTAGCAACAAAATAACAATGATAACAACTCATTTACCCACTTTTGCTTTCTCGATTTCATTTAATATTTACAGCAACTGTACAAGGTGGGTATTGCTATGATCTCCATGCAATAGATAAGGAAACTGAGGCTCAGAGGCTGCCAATCAAAGTTGAACAGCTCTGAGCAGTCTTAACGTAAAGACTCCAGCAACAGGCAACAAAACGACATACCTAGGAACATTTGCAACCAACACACAGACATGTAAATGCCCAGCTCCACATACACACAGCACAGTGCCTGTCCCCAGAGAGAGCAACGCTGTGCTGCCCAAGTCCAGGGAGGAGAGCGTATACACAAGCTGGACAACCGCACACCGCGGCCTGCCAGAGACGCACAACAGAAGCATCCAGCCCAGAGGCAAACGCACACACAGAGCACAGTAAAGGCAAGCATATTCACCCCCAACAAGGCAAGCAGGGCACGCCTCCGGCCATCCTGCCCTCGGAGGCATCTACAAGCGCTCAAGGTGCTGGGCAGATCGGAAAGATGAGGTAAAGAGTTTTAACTGACTTACCACCCGCTTACCGCCCACTGCCCCTGCTTTTCCTTCTAGCTGATGCCTCGCCTGTATTCACCTGTCATCAGTTATTGATGGGCCAGTTACCCCACTCATCAGACAAAGGTTTAATTAAGAACCATCCTGCCTCTGAGCTGCATAGCAGCCCCGAGCCTCCTCCCCCACAGAGCCATTATCACCCGTCTCTGACTTTTGCTCGAGTCCGTGGCCAGTTTCCAAGTCACCTGACCGCTGGAATTAATTTGGTGAGCAAGATTTTACGAGATGATGCATCAAACCCTTTCCCAAAATCAAGCCCCATGACCTTGCCCCGTATGCCTCATCTGAGACTACCAAACAAAGCCATTAATTTTGTCCTGCACTATTGCTCCTCTCACAGCCCAGACTCTGGGGCCCAGAGTAACGAACGGCGGTGATGCAGCTCCTGGGTGCTCTGGAAACAAGGCGCCAGATGGCCAAATCTGACCCTGAGCGGGAGACAGGCTGAGGTCGCCCCTCCAGCATTAGCCCCGTGGTGAACAGAGGGAACCTTAGGATGGAAAGTAGTTCCATGACCCTCCTAAAGGGGAGCCCAACTGCAGCAGGATGGAGCCCCAAGATTTGGGAGGATGTCACCCTCTACCCTGGGAACCCTACCATCCAACAAAAGCACTCAACACGGACCCTGAAATGTAGAGAAGGACAAGCAAGGGAAGGCGAGGGGGGCTAATTGGGAGACTGGGATTGACAATATGCACACTGCGGGCACAAAGGGACATGACTGAGCGATTAGACTGAACTGGACTGATCTTGCTGTGCTCAGTGCTTCGGTCATGCCCAACTCTTTTGCGACCCCATGGACTACAGTCTGCCAGGCTCCTCTGTCCATGGAATTCTCCAGGCAAGAATACTGGAATGGGTTGCCATTTCCTTCTCCAGGGGATCCTCCTGACCCAGGGATCAAACCCAAGTGTCCTGCATTGGCAGGCAGGTTCTTTACCATTAGCGCCACCTGGGAAGCCCCATATATACACTGCTACTGCTACTAAGCCCCTTCAGTCATGTCCGACTCTGTGTGACCCCAGAGACGGCAGCCCACCAGGCTCCCCCATCCCTGGGATTCTCAAGGCAAGAACACTGGAGTGGGCTGCCATTTCCTTCTCCAATGCATGAAAGTGAAAAGTGAAAGTGAAGTCCCTCAGTCGTATCCGACTCTTAGCAACCCCATG
The DNA here is from genome assembly GCF_055505025.1 of Bos grunniens. NCBI lineage: Eukaryota > Metazoa > Chordata > Mammalia > Artiodactyla > Bovidae > Bos > Bos grunniens. Next base: position 51,289,344 of record NC_141185.1, on the reverse strand, counting down.
GACTGCAACCCACCAGGCTCCTCCATCCATGGGATTTTCCAGGCAAGAGTACTGGAGTGGGGTGCCATTGCCTTCTCCACATATATACACTACCATATGTAAAACAGACAGCTAGTAGGAAGCTGCTGTATAACAGGGAGCTCAGCCCAGTGCTCTGTGATGACCTGGAGAGGTGGGATGAAGGTGGGAGGGAGGTTCAAGAGGGAGGTGATATCTGTAAACTCATGGCTGATTCACAAGTGGCGCTAGTGGTAAAGAATCCTCCTGCCCATACAGGAGACTTAAGAGATGAGGGTTCTATCCCTGAGTCAGGAAGATCCCCTAAAGGAGGGCATGGCAACCCATTCCAGTATCCTTGCTTAGAGAATCCCATGGACAGAGGAGCCTTGTGGGCTACAGTCCATAGGACTGCAAAGAGTCAAACACAACTGAAGTAGCTTAGCACACATGTGGCTGATTCATGTTGTACGTCAGAAACTAACACAGACTGGTAAAGCAATGTTCCTCCAATTAAAAAAACAAATAAAAAAGATGGACTCTGCAATCAAAAGAAGCCAACCAGGTGAATACTTCTGTTCCCCAAACACTGAGACAACTGGGGGCTGACCCTCCAGTTTGCTAAAAAGGTTGAGAAGGAGATGCTAATTCCCACCCACGAAGCGATGCTGAAGATGGAAGTCTCCGTGGACTTTCCAGATTAAGGCTGCGGCTGACTTCGGAAGTGCCTCCTGTCCTACCAGCAGAGGCTGGCCCGGGGCAGCCTGGGTCTTAGGACTCAAGTGTGGAACGGACTGTTGGCCACAGCTGCCTAGCTATCCCTATGCTACCAAGCCCTCAGAAGCATTGAACATATCCAATTGGATACATTTTTCACAATCTGTGTTAAACCCTGGCTGCTCCTCCCCCAACCCAATTGATTTTCCTTTTTCTTGACTTATTGTACTAGCTAGGATTTTCAGTGTGATGTTGAGTATAAGTAAGACAGCTTATTTTCCTTGTTACTAAACCTAGAAGAAAAACATCCAGTGTTTCATCACTGAATATGATGTTATTGTTGCACTTTGCTAGGTTTCTCATAATTTCATCTGCCTACAACCTTATTTTTTTGAAATTTGGGAATGTAATGTATGGCAATAGATATTAAAGTAAATATTGTTTTTTCATCTTTGAAAACAAAAAATTATTAAGGCTAAAGGAGGCCATGAACCCTAATCCAATATGGTTGGTGTCCTTATAAGAAGAGATTAGGACACAGACATGCATGGAGGCAGATGACAAAAAGACACCAGGAGGAAAAGTCAGTGTCTACAAGCTGAGGCAAGAGGCCTCAGAAGAGAGGAACCCTACTGACACCTTAATCTTGGACTCCCAGCCTCCAGAACTGTGAAGAAGTCATCATTTCTGCTGTTAAGGCCACCCTGTCTGCAGCATTTATGGCAGCCCTAGCAGACAAGCACACCTATCCTCGCCCCTCTTTTGCCCCCAAGGTCCTGACAGCAGAGTCGGCTGCCCAACTGTGATCTTGAAAGCATCCAAGTCTTGATTTTCAGTCCCTCCCTCTCTGTACCTATGTTTCATCACCCCAGGAAACCAGCTTCCCAATCAGGGTCCAGCCACGAAGATGCAATCTGGAGCCTGTCCGCTTGGTCAGCTCCTGCCCTGGGCATATGCTAGTCTTCTCTTGCAAAAGATGGTTACAAGAGAGCACAGAGACCCAGGAGTGTGCCCAGCTGGCATCCCAATTGTGAATGCCATAGTCACTGACTTTTCCTAGAGGATTCACCCTACTGCTTACAGAAAGCATTATTCTAAGAACCGTACGAAGCTCCAAGACTTTGGCCACCTGATGCAAAGAGCCAACTCATTGGAAAAGACCCTGATGCTAGGAAAGTTTGAGGGCAGGAGGAGAAGAGGGTGACAGAGGATGAGACAGTTGGATGGCATCATCGACTTAGTGGACATGAGTTTGAGCAAACTCTGGGAGGTAGTGAAGGACAGAGAAGCCAGGCGTGCTGCAGTCTACGGGGTCACGAAGAGTCGGACAGGACTGAGTGACTGAACAACGAGCTCCAAGCATCAGGCGTGGCCACCCAGAGAACAACAAAAGGCCACCCCCTTCACTCTCACAAGCTCTCGGGGGCTGTGGCTTGGTGACGTCATCATGATGTAATTCTGACTTCTTCCATCCACGAATGCAGCATATAAAAGAGGCCGTTCTTCCTTCTGAAGACCCCACACCCCCTCAGCAATTTGTCTCTGCCTTTCGAATTTTTCCCATGAAAGAACTATCTCTTTGGTCTTCTTGAAGACAGTCAACTCCCCCCGCTGCTAAGCCACACCAAGATTCGTTTGAAATTGCTGACGGATGTGGAGGAAAAGTCCAAGAAAGAAGAATTCCTTGATGCAGCACTAGCCCTACAGAGAGTTTGCTTTAAAAGGAACAAACCACAGAGAAAGAAGAGACTGGCAGAACCAGCGAGCTTCTCCCAGAACCAGGGAGCTTATACTTCATGATCTTGAACGTGGACTCTGCACACACCAGTCCCACACCAGAGATGCCTGCTGCCCACCATGGGGCGAAGTGAGGGTGGCTGCCCTCAGCCTCCTTGAAGGAAGGAAGCTCCCGGTCATCTCATCACTAGGGCTGCTGCCGACCCCCGAAGGGCCCCCCCTGAGCCGACCCCCTAAAATCCAGCCCCTGAGACAAGGAAGCAGATGCTGCCACCCAGTGTTCCTCTTGAAGGCCAAGGAGTGTTTTTCTACATCGTTGATATATTTGCTTTTCCCTCAATTAAATTGCTGTAAAAGGGGGGTGTGGGTTAAAGCCATTTGAGCCATTTTTATTCAGCTAAATTACACTGGATGGCTCATTTAATGAACTTTAATGAAGCCAAAATGCTTTCTCTAATCAAATCTCAAGTGACGTGACTGGTGTCTTGACCTGAGATCAGGAGACTGGAGGCAGCTTGTCCACAAGGCCTGGGGCTGAGCTAAACCCTGGGTTTCCCAGAGAACGTTCCTGGGAAGCCGAGGTCTTCTGTGTGCTAATGGGTATTACAAGGCCAAAAATCTCATGCTGCTTGAAAAAAGTGGCACTAAATGAAATTAAGCAGGCTTATTTACTGCAGAACTCTCAGAACTTTTACCGAGTGAAGGATCTGACCCATCGAGTCTCTCAAATTTGTTGTTGTTCTTGTTTGGTTGCTGCATCGTGTCTAACTCTTGGTGACCCCATGGACTGTGGCCCACCAGGCTCCTCTGTCCATGGGATTCTCAGGCAAGAATACTGGAGTGGGTTGCCATTTCCTTCTCCAGGGGATCTTCCTGACCCAGGCATTGAACCTAGGTGTCCTGAACTGGCAAGTGGATTCTCTACCACTGAGCCACCTGGGAAGCCCCTCTCAAACTTACTGGATCCCAGAACCTTCTTCATGAAATGTCAGGCAAAAATAGTCACTGCACAAAATATACTGAGAGCTGGGGTCCCCGAACTCCGGGATCTAATACCTAATGATCTGAGGCAGAGTTGAAGCAATAACAATAGAAACAAAGTGTACGATAAGTGTAATGGGCTTGAATCATCCTGAAACCATCCCCCTCAACCTCCGGTCTGTGGGAAAAACTGTCTTCCATGAAACCCGTCTCTGGTGCCAAAAAGACTAGGGACTGCTGATTCGAGAAATGATGGTCATAATAAGAAGTGTATGTTTGGTCCTTATCCACAGTTCCTGACACAGAGCTCCCGGAACCCTTGTTATTTCCTTAAGGACAGATAAACAGGAGCATCTTTTGTTATAAGACTCAGTCTCCTGTCTTCAGTTCCTAAAATTGCTTCAGAGAGTAAAGTGACTTTAGAAATCCCCTAAAGATGTGCATCTGGTTGTCAGGAGAATCAACTATGAGTAGAGGGTTGGAACTTTTAGCCCCACCACTGATCTCCAGTGAGGGGAGAGGAAATCTATCACCAATGGCCAGCGATGTAATGAGGCCCCCATGAAACCCCAGGAGGATAGGATTTGGGGTTGGGAAACCAGAATACTTCTGTGTGTCACCATGTCAAGCTGCAAACTCCATGGGGACAGAGGTTCCCTTGTTTAGGACTTTGTTCTTCATATCTCTTTATCCAGCTGTTGATTTTTTTTTTTTATATAGTTATTTATTTGGCTGCACCAGATCTTAGTTGTGGCAGGCAGGATCATTAGTTGAGGCATGTGAACTTAGCTATAGTATATGGGCTCTAGTTCCCTGACCAAGGATTGAACCCAGGTCCCTTGCACTGGAAGCATGAAGTCGTAGCCACTAGACCACCAGCAAAGTCCCCATCTGGCTGTTGGCTTGTATCCTTTAATGTCCTTTGCAATACACCACTGATCTAGAAAGTAAAAGAGTTTCTTGAGTTCTGTGAGCCGCACTAGCAAATTGATCAATGGCACCCCACTCTAGTACTCTTGCCTGGAAAATTCCATGGATGGAGAAGTCTGGTGGGCTGTAGTCCATGGGGTCGCTAAGAGTCGGACACGACTGAGCGACTTCCCTTTCACTTTTCACTTTCATGCATTGGAGAAGGAAATGGCAACCCACTCCAGTGTTCTTGCCTGGAGAATCCCAGGGACGGCAGAGCCTGGTGGGCTGTCATCTCTGGGGTCGCACAGAGTCGGACACAACTGAAGCGACTTAGCAGTAGCAGCAGCAACAAGGAATAGGTCATCAAACCTCTGATTTCTAGCCAGTTGCTCAGAAACCCAGGTGACAACCTGGACTTGCGATTACCATCTGTAGTGGAGGGTGGTCTGGTGGGACTGAACCCTTAATCTATGTAGTCTGATGCTATTTCAAGGTAAATAAGGTCAGAACTGAGTTGAATTGTGAGACCCTCAGCTGGTGACCCAGAATTGCTTGATGGCGGGGAAAGTCACGTTAGAATTGGATGCAGATTCATTAATCATTGAATGCTAAAGTCAGCAAGCTATGGCCTGTGGGCCAGCACTCTGCTTTTGTAAATAAAGTTTTATTATAAGACAGCCATGTCCATTTATTTGCACATTGTAGCTTCTCTCTGGTGGCTCAAATGGTAAAGAACCCACCTGCAATGCAGGAGACCAGGTTCCATTCCTGGGTCGGGAAGATCCCCTGGAGAAGAGAATGACTAACCACTCCAGTATTCTTGCCTGGAGAATCCCATAGGACTGGTGGGCTACAATCCACGGGCGTGCAAAAAGCTGGACATAACTGAGGGAGTAAGCATGCATGTACTATGTCTACGGTCCAGGTGGGATAAATATCTTCCAAGATGTCCACGGCCTCAACCACGGGATCTGTGAATACATCAGCTTCTAGGGCAAAAAAGACTTTGCAGATGTGATTGACGGTATGAATTGAGATGAGGAAATTACCTTTAATTATCCTGTGGCCCCAGAGTAACCACAGAGGTCCTTAAAGGTGGAAGAGGGAGGCAGAGAGGTCAAGAGGGCTGCAACACAGAAGAAAGCACAGAGAGATGTAATGGGGGGAGGGGGTCAAAAGCCAAGACATGCACATGACCTCGAGCAGCTGGAAGACGCAGTGAAATGGATTCACCCTTAGAGGCCCCAGAAGGGAACCCGGCCTTGTCAACACCTTGAGTTTAGCCCAGGGAGACCTGTGTGGGACCTGTAACCCACAGAGTGTAAGAAAATCACTTTGTCTTTAAGCCAAGTCCACAGCAACTTGTTACACCAGCAAAAGAAAACAAACACAGGTCCCTTCTGCACTACAGCACCAGGGTTGAGCCGCTGTGACAGAGACCGAAAGGCCCTCAAAGTCTAAAATATTTAGTATGTGGTCCCTGGTGGCTCAGACAGTAAAGAATCTGTCTGCAGTGCAGGAGACCCAGGTTTGATCCTTGTGTCAGGAAGATCCCCTAGAGGAGGAAACGGCAACCCACTCCAGTATTCTGGCCTGCGGAATCCCATGCACAGAGGAGCCGGTGGGCTACAGTCCATCGGTCACAGAGTTGGACGTGACTTAGTGATGAAACAACAACAACCCCAAAAAAGGCCTGAAAGTCAGCTTTGCTCCTTCACTTCGCTGCTTCATACCAGACCTCGAGTGTCACCGAGACTATTCTGGGGGATTTAGTCCCTGGGAGTTTCTTTTCAGACAAATTAACAAAAAGCTAATTGCCTTGAAGTACGTGAGCAGTCACTGGAGCCCTGGGCAGGCACAGCCCGGCGGCCACAGCCTGGCAGATGCAGGCGTTTCCAGCAGTGGCCCGCTCAGGGGCAGAGCAGGCTGGCCTGGCTGGGGAGCACCACCACCCCAAGAGAGGCTCCAGTCCATGGAGGATGATGTGGTGATGGGGGCCAAAGCATCACACCTACTCTTTACTCCGGAGCTGTCGTGGTGGGAGAAAAGCAAAGATGCAGAGAGCATCTGTGAGAAAACCTGGAAACAGCGATACAGTCTGCCCTCTGCATCCTCGGGTCCCACATCCACTAATTCAACCAACCATGGATGGAATTCACGGCTGGTTGAATCAGTGGATGAAGAACTTGCACATAGCGAGGGCAGGTGGTGCTATGCTGTTTCACATAAAGGAGCTGAGCATCCTCGGAGTCTGGAATATGGCCAGAGTCTGGGAACCAATCCCCCTAGATGATACTGAGGGATGACTAGTGTAGAGAATAAGAGTGAAGCAGGGACTGTTGAGGGAGGAGGGAGCCAGAGGTGAACCTGGTGCAGGCTCTGCCTGGGCATCTACATGAGATGCTGTCAGGACCAGGGAAACCTGAGACCAAGGGAGGCAGGTGGGGAGGGAGACAGGCAGGGGCAGGAAGGCCATGCTGCTCTTCAAGATGCAGAAAGCACTTTCCTGCTAATTACCTGGTAGCCAGGCCAGTCACCTATCTTCATTCTGAGATCTACTCTTGGGATTTAAGGGAAATTTATGAGAGTCCCTTGAACTGCAAGGAGATCAAACCAGTCAATCCTAAAGGAAATCAAACCTGAATATTCACTGGAAGGACTGATGCTGAAGCGGAAGCTCCAATACTTATGACACCTGATACAAAGAGCTGACTCAGTGGAAAAGACCCTGATATTGGGAAAGACTGAGGGTAGGAGAAGAGGGTGACAGAGGATTCGATGATTGGATAGCATCATTGACTCACTGGACATGAGTTTGAGCAAACTCTGGGAGGCAGTGAGGGGCAGGGAAGCCTGGTGTGCTGCAGTCCCTGGGATCACAGAGTCAGACATGATTTAGTGACTGAACAACACATGGTTCTCTTACACTTGTGAGCAAAAAGTTGCTTTGGGCCTTTTTAAACAGAAATTGGATTAGGCTGACATGGCATCCCAACCCTCCTTCAAGATGAGCACTTGAAGAAACACAGGCCAGGTGTGGATTTGAGGCAAGCATCTGCAGAGAGGTTTTCCAACTCAGTATCAGCATCACCCGGAGGCTTGTAAACCAGACAGCCGGGCTCCACCTCCCTCCAGAGATTCTGACTCAGGCCAAGAATTTGCATTTCCAGGCAGCTCCCAAGGGATGCTGATATTGTTGGTTTGGGAAGTTTACTTCAAGAACCACTGATCTAGTGAAGTTTTGCTTTCCCAGTGAGTTTACTTTACACGTATGCTCAGTCACTCAGTCGTGTCTGACTCTGCGACCCCATGGACATTAGCCCGCCAGGATCCTCTGTCCATGGGATTTCCCAGACAAAAATACTGGAATGGGTTGTCATTTCCTCTTCCAGGGGATCCTTCCAACCCAAGGATTGAACTCACGTTTCTTGCATCTCCTGCACTGGCAGGTGGATTCTTTACCACCGAGCCACATGGGAGCACCTGTCAAATCCTACTGTCGGGAAAGGTTGGACGATCAAACATACATAAGAAAATAAGCATGTAAAGAGACACTCTGTCAGGAGCTAAGCAATTCCTATAAAGGCTCCTAGGAACAAATCTCATTGTTCATAGCTAGGAAGGGGACTTAGCCATCCCCGCCTGCAATTTGGTGGAGGATCGCCAATGGGGAGATGCCACTGAGAAGTCTGGAGAAGGGCTGTCACCACACTGGAAATTGATGGAAATGAACAAATTGGATCAAAGTGCCTCCTGGATTTGCAGGATGAATCTGTCTGCTTTCCCTACCCTCACCCCTGGCCCCTCTCCTTAGCACGATTTCTGAGCGTGGGACCCAGGTTTACCACCTGGAGGTTGTTTTAGGGAAACCCCCATGGGGACTCCCTCCAGGAAGGAGGGCTTTTGGAACTCCATATCTGGAGACCCTGGAGGATGAAGGGAAAAGTGAGAGTCAGTGAAGGAGACCCAAGAAACGGACCTGTGGAAAGGGAGCACAGAAAGAACAAGGGGACAGAACCACAGCCTCCAAACCAACGAGTGCGATCCCTGGGGCTGGGGAGCACGGCGAGTGGAAGGGCCACCGGGGTGAGGGCAGAGAGGGTGGTGCTGGAGAGGCAGGCGGCAGGCAGGTGCATGGCAACAGCGGGCCAGAGCCACACTCTGGGAGAAACGATTGTGCCTGTGGCTCTATGCCAAAGGCCACACTCCTGGCTGCCTGAGGAATGGCCCTCTGGAGGAGCTTGGAGATTTTCTAGGAGCTTAGAGCACAGTGTCATCGATTAGGGACAAATGGCTAACTGAGACCACTCTCTGGAGTGGCCAGGGCAAAACAGAAGTGACTTTGCTGACAATGGCCTGCGGGCTGTGGGCTTCTATGAACCAGAGCAGTTCAGATTCCCTCCCCCTCCCTGGCCCTCCCCATCCCGGACCACAGACTGCAGAAATAAGGAGCTGAAGATGCTGCCTGCCCAGCGTCTGGCAGAGCCCAGAGGACAAACAAATGCCACTGGTGCTCAGGGCCTTCTCCTCTGCCCAGTCTGGCCAGGAGAGTCAGTCACAAAGAACATCTGAGGAACTGGGTAACAGATTAACCTTTAAGATGGAGTTTGCACGGGCAAATGCCACTGCAGGGAGCCCCGTGTCAGCCCGTGTGATGGAGACCCTCATCATGTCCTGGCTGCACCGCTCCGTGAAGCCGAATCCTGTCGGGCAGGCAGAGACTTTCCAAGCGTGGTCCCCAGACCAGCAGCAGCAGCAGCAGCAGTGTGGACTTTGAAATGCACATTCCCAGGGCCCCCACCCCAGGGCTGCTGAGGAGGGCACTCACGGGGTTCACCCAGCATCCTGTGGTATCAAGCACTCCAGGTGACGCTGACTCAGGCTTAAGTGTGAGAACTGCTGGCTTACTGGTAAGTAGCCCAGACTCTGGAGTCAGACCATCCGGCTAGATGCTGGGTGGCTCTGGCCCTCCCGAATTGGATGATTCTTCCTGAAAAAGTTACTGAACCTCTCTGGGTCTCAGTCTGTGCGTCCAAACCACAGAAGTCAAAAGCAGAAGGCTTAAAGAGCAGCCTGGAAAATCAAGATGAATTAGTGCATGTGCCCCAAAACAAGTTCTTGGCTCATAGCAGGTACTCAGTGCCTGGCTGAGGTCATTGATCTATTCCAGGTGGTATTAGTGATAGGAGCTCACATGCCCAGTGGTCCTCACTCTGGGCTCGCGCTCGTTAAAGATTGTGCATATAATAGCCCATCACACACTGTAACAACCCACTAAGACTTCCCTGGTGGCTCAGTGGTAAAGAAGCTGCCTGCCAATGCAGGAGATGTGGGTTTGATCCCTGAGTCAGGAAGATCCCCTGGAGAAGGAAATGACAACCCACTCCAGTATTCTTGCCTGGAGAATCCCATGGACAGAGGAGCCTGGCGAGCTACGTCCAAGGGGTTACAAAGAGTCAGACACGACTGAGCAACTAAACACACACATTACGAACCAGCAACACTTGTGACTAAGAAGTCTAAATAAGATTCTTCAGCGATGACCCAAGTCTCCTCTCCCAGATTCTCTGAAGCACCAGCATCCTAGCACACAGGCTAGAAGGCTTCTAGAAGTTTCTGTCTTTGCTCAGCCACTTTCTAGCTATATAATTCTTGGTTGGCTCCCTTTACCACCATGAATACTGGAGTGGGTAGCCATTCCCTACTCCAGGGGATCTTCCCGATTCAGGGATGGAACCCAGGAACAAAATCTCTACCACATTAGAAAGTGAGAATTAACTAATACACACGGACACAGTGCCCGGCGTAGGCACTGAATGGAAACGAGCTATTATTACTCGTAGAGACTCAAGAGGAAAAAAGCTGATGACATGACAACTGTGAACAAAGTGGGGGGTCCACCAGGGGAGGGGGGATGCAGGGTGCGGCCCACGCTCAATTTCCCAAATTCTTGGAAGAAAAGAGGCACGTGGAGGGAACCATCACCACAGAAGCAGCAAAACAAGAAAACGCGCACCCGGCAACGCGCTCAGCAGACGCTGCTAAATGGTTTCCAATTAATTAACTGATTACATGATAGAACAGAAGGGGATTCGAAAGAGCGCTGTTGACCTTTAAGAATAATTAATATCATCAGGATAGCAAACCCATCCAAGGAAAATAATGAGGAACATTTTCATATTATATTCAAAAGCTCTGGATGGGGAAGCAGATGGGCCTTATCGAAGCAATACCCGGACCCCCTCCCCCTGCACTGGCTTCCTGTCTACCCATCACCTCCCACCCAGGCTCTTCCCCTGGATCCAGAGACTTCCAGGCAGCCCAGGGAGACCTGTGAGCCTCCCACCTCTGCACACGGCAGTGGCTGCCCCGGTCCAGTCTTGTAGCTGCTCTGTTTGCCCACTGACAATAGCAGAAGAAGGAGGGCAGGGTGAAAAACCTACCCCACATCACCAGACAGGAGGCGGGCAGGGGCGGGCGATGCTCAGCTACCCCTTCACAGTCAAACTGAGGACCTGGAAGTCTCTTTCCCTGCCGAGTGCTCTGCCAGGGTCACCCCCAGCAAGCCTCCTGCCTCCCGTCACACACTGTAATTCCCCCATCCCAGACCTGATGGATCAGACGATATTCTATTTTTTTTTTAATTGGAGGATAATTGCTTTACAACGTTGCATTGGTTTCTGGCATACAGCGTGTATCAGTTGTAACTATATATGCAGTTACCACCACAGAGCACAGAGCTGAGCTCCCACCAGCTTCCCACTAGCTGTCTATTTTACACATGGTAATGGCACCCCACTCCAGTACTCTTGCCTGGAAAATCCCATGGGCGGTGGAGCCTGGTAGGCTGCAGTCCATGGGGTGGCAAAAAGTCGGACACGACTGAGCAACTTCACTTTCACTTTTCACTTTTATGCATTGGAGAAGGAAATGGCAACCCACTCCAGTGTTCTTGCCTGGAGAATCCCAGGGACGGTGGAGCCTGGTGGGCTGCCGTCTATGGGATCGCACAGAGTCGGACACGACTGAAGCGACTTAGCAGCAGCAGCAGCAGTGAATAGCAAATATATGTCAATGCTACTTTCTCAGTTCCTTCCACCCTCTCCTTCCCCCATTGTGTCCACAGGTCTGTTATACAGAGTGCAGTAAGTCAGAAAAATAAAAACAAACATTGTATATTAATGCATGTATATGGAATCTAGAAAAATGGCACTGATAAGCCTATCTGCAGGCAAGGAATGGAGATATAGGCGTTAGAGGGGACTTGTAGATGATCTGGCTGTGAGGCCAGAGACACACTGTCCTTGTCACAATTCTATTCCCAGCATCTGGAATAAACTCTCTGCCCTGGACAGGCTTTCTTGACGTCTGGCTCCTCTCAGAATGTCTGGTACACGCCTCATCACCCTCCATGACTCCCTAAAATGTCCCTCCTCTAAGGAGCCTTCCTAACCACTATCTCCACATGTGCATGGAGAATGCATTGTCTGGAGATGGTGGTTAGGAAGGCTGGTTAGAGGAGGGACATTTTAGGGAGTCATGGAGGGTGATAAGAAGTGTATCAGACATTCTTAGAAGAGCCAGATGTCATAGCATCACAGGGCTTCCCTCATAGCTCAGTTGGTAAAGAATCTGCCTGCAATGCAGGAGACCTCAGTTCAATTCCTGGGTCAGGAAAATCCCCTGGAGAAGGGATAGACTATCCACTCCCGTATTCTTGGGCTTCCCTGGTGGCTCAGCTGGTAAAGAATCCGCCTGCAATGCAGGAGACCTAGGTTTGATCCCTGGGTTGGGAAGATGCCCTGGAGAAGGGGAAGGCTACCCACTCCAGTATTCTGGCCTGGGGAATTCCATGGACTGTATAGTCCATGGGGTCGCAAAGAGTTGGACACGACTGAGCAACTTTCACTTTCACTTCATAGCATCATATAATGTGCCTATCAACACTCTGGCTCACTTTTAGACGGCAGGCATCCTTATTCCCTGTCTCTTTGTATACTTGATACAACAGAATACCTGGTATACACCTGGTAGGTGCTTGGTAAATATTTGTTGAATGAACTCAAGGATAAGTGAATGCAATTTAGCTGAAAGAAGGCAAACCTGCAAAACATTCCCTTTTCCTTATATATCTGCAAGAATACAAGATTAATTCATTCACTAAGTACTGACGACAAGTGACCACACAGCAAGGTGTACCCAGACAGTCCCACTTTATACCTGTGGTCCTGGAATCACATCCCATTAGTTCCCCCGCTGCTCTCAGAAGCATCCCAGTTTGGACGATAATTGTAATAAATTCCTACTCTATGTCACGCCCTCTTCTGGGTGTTGCTTTACAGCCCAGAACAAAAAAGCTGAGAAAATCCTCTAAACAAAATGAGCTTTAGCCTCATCGCAGCTTTTACTCCATTGAAAGGTAAACCCCACCCCTCCATCATTCGACACATACTGATCTGGAACCTAGTCTCTGCCAGGCAAGGCTAGGCACTGGTGAACAAGACACGTTCCCCCACCCCTTCATTGATAACATTTCCATCTGAATTCAGAGAAAGGGACCTGTCTGACAAAGTTTGCTTGTGGCTCAGAATTTGACTTTTTCTGCATCGTCTTAAACCTCTCCTGGCCCCACAGGGTTGTGAGATGCAGTCAGCCTGGCTACAGTGTCCACATCTATGCATGTCAGCTGGCCCACGTTTGGTGTCCTTGTATAAGATATCTTGTTTTTTCTAATCCTTAGAAAGGGCAAGTAACTTTATTTTCAAGAAAGGCCAGAGCTGCAAATATGAGACTCAAGAGAACAATCGTCAGAACCCCATGACCCTGAGGACACCCAGCCCCAATCTTGATGCCCCTTCTCATTCCCCAGTTTATCCGTCTTTGCACAGACCTCTCCCATCCCGCCTTATTCTAAATCATTGCAGAGTTCAGGATCTACAATTATCTCTATTTTCAAAGCTCATGTGGTTTTTCCTTCCACTAAAATTCTGCAGGCCGCCACTCTCTGTCCTCCTTGGTTTCAGAAGTGCTGGCCTCCTCTCTCACCTTGCTAGACTGCCTCTTACAGCCGCGTCCTCTCTGCTGAGCTATAGCCATAGGAAGAGGCCAGCTGCCCCCATCCAGACACCCCACCCTCATCTTGGTCTCATTTCCAGTATCAGCTGAAAACATCTCTTTTCTCCTTTTAATTATACTTCTCCAACTCGCTTGCTCGCTCTGTTATTGGCCTCATGACTCAGGGCTTTAATTTATTCACCAAACAATGTCATTACACCACTGTTTTCTGTAATTTATACCATGCACAGTCTTTTGGTCTCTATTGTCCAATTCTGCAAAATGTTTGAGAGAAGCAGGGCTTGTTCCTATTCACCATGTACTCCCTCCTGCGGAGACCTGACAGAGTCCATGGGGACTTACAGAGGGAAGAAATGAAATGGGAACTCTTATACTGAATTCATGGAACCCAGAATCTACCATCCCTCAACTTGGTTCCATGTAGAGTGGAACGGCCTCCAAGGGGCTGTTTCTTCACCTTCTCCCAGGCTGCATGAGGCTGGAATCTAAGCTAGAAGGGAGGGCATTTGCCTACAGAGACAAGGCACTTTTTTTTTTTTAATTGGGGTATAGTTGCTTTACAATGTTGTGTTAGTTTCTACTGTGCAACAAAGTGAATCAGCTGTAAGTATACATACACTCCTCCCATTTGAGCCTCCCCGCCCCCCATCTCACACCCTCGTCCCACACCTCTTGGTCCGCACAGAGCACCGGCCTGAGCTCCCTGAGCTGTGCAGCAGTGTCCTGCCAGCCATCTGCTTTACACATGGTGTGTATACGCCAGCACTACCCTCCCCACTCGTCCCACTTCCCCTTCCCCTGCCTGTGTCCACGTGTCCGTTTTCCACGTCTGTGTCTCTATTCACGCCCTGAATCTAAACTGAGATTTAGAGAAACGAGAGAGAGAAGAACAGACGGAAAGAGCACTCGTGCCTGAGTCTGGCAAAGGCTGGCACATCCAGGGGTGACCGTCCACACCAGAATCTGTGAATCCTGTTTCTGCGGGCAGCTCTTTTCACAGAGTGGAAGACATAGTTAGCACTTTGATCACCATCACTGTTAGTTAAATAAAAGCACACAGGTAAATTTCATTGAATGGTCTGAATTTCACAAATCTTTCATTAAACAGGGTGCCAAAGTCAACTAATTCTTTTTTATTCTGGCACGACTATAGCTGACCTCGGCTTAATTTAAACCATGAGCTTTGAAGACAAATGCAAATAATTAATTAACTTGCTAATCACTTTTCCCCACTATGGGACTTTTCCCAGAATCATTAACAATAATCATGTGAATAAACGAAAGAAAATTGGGATACAGAAATAATTTCCTGAAAAAGAGAACTAATAGGTGACATTTATTGAGTGCTTGTTAGGAACTAATCACTAAAGATATTAAAGATGTTAGTCCATTGAATCTTTCTCAAAACCTTTTATGGCCCACATTGTTGCTATGATTTGCTCTCATTTAAAAAACAAAAAACAAAACATGGCTTAGAGGTTAGGTAGCTAGTTCAAGGTCACAAAGCTGGTAATGTTAAAACAGCACCTGAATGATTATGTCTGATTCCAGAATCCACGCCCTTAGCACACTACTGCAGTGTGCACCTGTGTGTGATGTGTGAGTGTGTACATACACACACACATCAGCCAGAAGATGTGACCTCCAGTTGGGACTTTGTGTCGTGCCTTCAGATGAAAGCCTTCCAAGAACAAAAGCGCATTGTCATGTAGGACAAACCCACCAGGACAAACCCCCATCGTCACACAGGACAAACCCATAACTCAGCCAGCTCTGCTGTTTCTCCCACAGTCTATATCCTCTGACTATTTCTCTGAGAAGGCACGTGAACTTGTGCTTGCTCAGGGCCCCCGCTCAACAGAAACAGAACAGTCTTGGCCAGAGCGATGAGCACAGCAAACCTGAACCACAGACCCTGGGAGCTCTGCCTTGAAAGAAAGAATCCCACTCCAACTTCCCATCTCCTTCCCAATTCCGTGGTCTTAGATGATGCCCCAGTTCAGGGTAACCCAGTCATAAATCACAAGTCCGTATTCCCTCTGTATGGGGTCTGGTGGGGGAGAGGAGCCTAGACAGGCATGCCTTTCTCACATCTCCTCCTCTCCTTGCATCTGGACCCCATCGGGAAGGCTGGCAAACAGCAGGTCAGCTGTCCACCACATGTGCTAGGCTCTTCCTGAGTGCTGCATGGCACTTAAGGACACAGGTGAGCGGCTGTGATGATGCTAGAGAGAAGATACAGGGGAGATCAGACTGGCAGCTTCTCTCTGGAGAGCTGTTCTCAGCTTTCTCTGGAGAGCCCAAGAGAGTTCCTTGGGCTCTGGCCATGGTGCTGAATCCCCAGGGAGTGAGACATGGAGGCTGAGAACATGATAAGCAAAAACAGTGGTACTGAGAAGATACCAGTCTCTCTGCCAAGAGGAAACAATTTTCTGATGTTCTTTTTGGGGAAAGTTGGGATCCTGACCACCCTCAGATAGGTGAGTTGGCCTTTGCACCATGATAGAACAACAACAACAACAAAAAGTGAGTTCTGAAGCAGACATTTATAGACATGAGTTCATATCTTTAGCTGTGTGACCTTGGACAAGATACATAACCTCTCTGAGCCCTAGAGTTCTCATTTGTAAAACATAATACTCCTTATTTGAGCAAGATTACTGTTGGAAGAGTGCCTAGAACAGAGCTTAACACAATAAATGTTTCTTCCCTTTTTCTCTTGGCTTCATTCCCTGTTTGCTAGTAACCGTGAGTGCACCACACACACTTCATGAGCTTTCTCCCTCTTCCTATATAATATTGCTTGTATGCTAAGTCATTTCAGTCATGAGGACTCCTTGTGACCTTATGGACTGTGGACCGCCAGGCTCCCCTGTCCATGGGATTCTCCAGGAAAGAATATTAGAGTGAGTTGCCATGTGCTCCTCCAGAGGATCTTCCCCACCCAAGGATCAAACCTGAGTCTCTTACATCTCCTACATTGGCAACCACCTGGGAAACCCACATAATATTGCTTATCTTCCTTCAAAGACACATTTAAGACCCAGGTCCTTCTTCAATTCTTCTCGAGCATTCCCAGAATACAAGAATCTCTGCCTGGTATGGTCAACACCAGTCGATATTAGCATATTAGCCTCTCTGGTCTAAGAAAGCTAATTTTATCTTCCTGACTAGACTGAACATTTCAACTGTACCTGCAACAAGTACTGTCTTAGTATCTCCATTCCTTCCCCCTTCCTCAGGTTACAGTGCTGGTCACATGGAGACATTTTTGAGCACCTGTTACCTGCATTTAAAAAGGCCCTTCATGATGTCATCCATACAATCATCTAATAGAGGTATCTACTGATACTCAAAGTCTTTATTGATTCAACTGTAACAGCAATCATTGGTGAGACTTGAACCCAACAATATTTGAATGTTTTCAAACTACTTTGGAGTTAGTTTCTGGCAATGATCCAAATAGGGGCTTCCACGCTGGCTCAGTGATAAAGAATCTGCTGGAGACACAGGTTTGATCCCTGGGTTGGGAAGATCCCCTGGAGGAGGAAATGGCAACCCACTCCAGTATTCTTGCCTGGAGAATCCCATGGACAGAGGATCCTGGAGGGCTACAGTCCATGGAGGCACACAGAGTCAGACATAACTGAAGTGACTGAGCACACATGCAACGATCCAACTACCATCATATCACCACTAACCCTGTACTGGTATGTGTTTCCCACGTCACAAAAAAAGTGAAATGAACCGCAAGGTGGTGACTGATCTATGGTGAGTCTCAGAGCATCATCAGGACCCTGAAGTGAATCTCCTCCTGGGGTCAGCGATGACTTATTAAACAGCACAGTGTAGCAGAAAAGACCAAGAGCCTGGAGTCATGTGTAGGTCTCGATCCATATGTCACTGCTTCCAGCTCTGTGGCCTTGGCCAATTCACTCAGTTTCTTCAGCAATAAAATGAGGATGATAGTAATTGTCACTTCACCTTAATCAGATCAGATCAGTCTCTCAGTCATGTCCGACTCTTTGCGACCCCATGAATCGCAGCACGCCAGGCCTCCCTGTCCATCACCAACTCCCGGAGTTCACTCAGACTCACATCCATCGAGTCAGTGATGCCATCCAGCCATCTCATCCTCTGTCGTCCCCTTCCCCTCTTGCCCCGAATCCCTCCCAGCATCAGAGTCTCTTCCAATGAGTCAATTCTTCGCATGAGTTGGCCAAAGTACTGGAGTTTCAGCTTTAGCATCATTCTTTCCAAAGAAATCCCAGGGCTGATCTCCTTCAGAATGGACTGGTTGGATCTCCTTGCAGTCCAAGGGTCTTCTCCAACACCACAGTTCAAAAGCATCAATTCTTCGGCGCTCAGCCTTCTTCACAGTCCAACTCTCACATCCATACATGACTATTGGAAAAACCATAGCCTTGACTAGATGGACCTTTGTTGGCAAAGTAATGTCTCTGATTTTCAATATGCTATCTAGGTTGGTCATAACTTTCCTTCCAAGGAGTAAGTGTCTTTTAATTTCATGGCTGCAGTCACCATCTGTAGTGATTTTGGAGCCCAGAAAAATAAAGTCTGACACTGTTTCCACTGTTTCCCCATCTATTTGCCATGAAGTGATGGGACCGGATGCCATGATCTTCTTTTTCTGAGTGTTGAGCTTTAAGCCAACTTTTTCACTCTCCACTTTCACTTTAATCAAGAGGCTTTTGAGTTCCTCTTCACTTTCTGCCATAAGGGTGGTGTCATCTGCATATCTGAGGTTATTGATATTTTTCCTGGCAATCTTGATTCCAGCTTGTGTTTCTTCCAGTCCAGCGTTTCTCATGATGTACTCTGCAGAGAAGTTAAATAAACAGTGTGACAATATACAGTCTTGACGAACTCCTTTTCCTATTTGGAACCAGTCTGTTGTTCCATGTTCAGTTCTAACTGTTGCTTCCTGACCTGCATACAGGTTTCTCAAGAGGCAGGTCAGGTGGTCTGGTATTCCCATCTCTTGAAGACTTTTCCACAGTTTATTGTGATCCACACAGTCAAAGGCTTTGGCATAGTCAATAAAGCAGAAATAGATGTTTTTCTGGAACTCTCTTGCTTTTTCCATGATCCAGCGGATGTTGGCAATTTGATCTCTGGTTCCTCTGCCTTTTCTAAAACCAGCTTGAACATCAGGAAGTTCACGGTTCACATATTGCTGAAGCCTGGCTTGGAGAATTTTGAGCATTACTTTACTAGCGTGTGAGATGAGTGCAATTGTGCAGTAGTTTGAGCATTCTTTGGCATTGCCTTTCCTTAGGATTGGAATGAAAACTGACCTTTTCCAGTCCTGTGGCCACTGCTGAGTTTTCCACATTTGCTGGCATATTGAGTGAAGCACTTTCACAGCATCCTCTTTCAGGATTTGGAATAGCTCAACTGGAATTCCATCACCTCCACTAGCTTTGTTCATAGTGATGCTTTCTACAGCCCACTTGACTTCACATTCCAGGATGTCTGGCTCTAGGTCAGTGATCCCACCATCGTGATTATCTGGGTTGTGAAGCTCTTTTTTGTACAATTCTTCTGTGTATTCTTGCCATCTCTTCTTAATATCTTCTGCTTCTGTTAGGTCCATGCCATTTCTGTCCTTTATCGAGCCCATCTTTGCATGAAATGTTCCTTTGGTATCTCTGATTTTCTTGAAGAGATCCCTAGTCTTTCCCATTCTGTTGTTTTCCTCTATTTCTTTGCATTGATTTCTGAAGAAGGCTTTCTTATCTCTTCTTGCTATTCTTTGGAACTCTGCATTCAGATGTTTATATCTTTCCTTTTCTCCTTTGCTTTTCACTTCTCTTCTTTTCACAGCTATTTGTAAGGCCTCCCCAGACAGCCATTTTGCTTTTTTGCATTTCTTTTCCATGGGGATGGTCTTGATCCCTGTCTCCTGTACAATGTCACGAACCTCATTCACCTTAATACTACATATTAAATGAGATGGTACTTTTGAGAAGTGGTATAAAGCACTGCAGCCATGTTGGTTATGAGACCATGTTATTCAGGAATCAGGCGTTAGTCATAAAAGGAAATGTACACCATGCGTGACAGTGACAGCCCCACCGTGTGTCCACCTGCAGGGCCCCAGACACATGCACTCATTTCACAGATGCCTGCACGCATGCTCAGTCTCTAAGTCAAGGCCACCACTTTGTGACCCCACAGACTACAGCCCACTGGGCTCCTATGTCCATGGAATGCCCCAGGCAAGAATACTGGAGTGGGTTGTAATTTCCTTCCCCAGGGGGTCTTTCTGACCCAGGGATGGAACCTGCATCTCCTGTATTGGCAGGTGGATTCTTAATCACTTAGGGAGACCTAAGAGGTGCTTAGCATGTTCTAGGTACATCAATGAAAGTGTGGGTCCAGGTCAATAGAAATGTGCTTATGTTTAGTCACTCAGTCATGTCCAACTCTTTGTGACCCCATGGACTATAGCCTGCCAAGCTCCTCTGTCCATGGGGATTCTCCAGGCAAGAATACTAGAATGGGTTGCCATTCCCTTCTCCAGGGGATCATCCCATCCCAGGGCTTGAATCCAGGTCTCCCACATTGCAGGCAGATTCTTTACCATCTGAGCCACCAGGGAAGCCCCAAAATTCTGGAGTTGTTAGCCTATCCCTTCTCCAGGGGATCTTCCTGACCCAGGAATCAAACCAGGGTCTCCTGCATTGCAGGCAGATTCTTTACCAACTGAGCTACCAGGGAAGCTCCCAATAGAAACAAGCTCCATCAAATTTTGGTGTGATCCAAAGAAAAGACCTAATATAAGTAAGAATCTGCTGTGAGTAAGGACTTTAAAAGCATTATCTCATCTGAGTCCCAAGACCAGCCTATGAGGGAGGTGATTTTATCTCCAGAGGAAGAATCAGCTCAGAGAGATTAGATGAACTTCACTGAAGTCTTGCAGCTGGTCAGCAGTCAAGCTGGGAATAGAGCCCAGTTCCAACTGGCTCCAGTCCTCGGGTCCTCAACACAACATTACCCTCTTCTCAAGGCTTAACTGGAATGAGGGTGGTTAGTGGTCAAGAAAATCCTAGCACAACCAGCCCCGTGCCTCTGAAAACACCTACAAAAAATGTTGATGATCTTTGAAAAGACAAGTGTGGAGACTACCCTGGTGGTCCAGTGGTTAAGAATCCGCCTTGCAGCTTAGGTGACTCAGGTTCAATCCCTGGTTGGGAACTTAGATTCCCACATGCTACAGAGCAACTAAGCCCATGTGCCACGACAAAGATCCTGAGTGATGCAATGAAGATGCCATGTGCAAGCAAGATCTGATGCAGCCAAATAAATACATTAAAAAAAGACCATCGTGGGATGACAAGGATGCCCAGTCCCAGCCGGCAAGCAAAGCTCTCCGGAGACTGTTGAGGTCCCGGCAGAGACCTAACCCCATGAGAGATACAGAGGAGAAAAGGAATAAGGAAGGATGGGAGGAGATGGATAGAGGAGAGAGAGAGAAGGCTGCTGGGAAATGCGATTATTAATATTTCAAATGGAGTTCTGACTGCTTAAGCTTTATTTAAGAACATGTCTCACTGTATAATTACAAGGCCTTAATTTGTTTTCTTTTCTGCACAATAAATAAGGAGCACATGGTTGCTCTTTGCAAACACCACCCTCCCTGGCATCGGCAGAGACTCCTGATTGCAGACAGACAGCTGGCACTCACAGGGGCAGCCCCACTGCTGCCGGGAGGGGGTGAGCTACCCGACCCCTGGGACACAGCCCAGCTCTCCAGATGTGGAAAAAGACAAGGGACTAAGGTGCCCATTCAGTTTTGGAGGAAGATGCTGGGGTGGCCTGTGGGTGGGTGAGGTCATCCCGCCGATCCTCCCCTTGGAGCAGGCATTTCTGGGGGCAACTGGTTTTGAGTGACACCGACACAGTATGGAACCAGACTCAACAAGCATCAGAGGAGGTTGATCAGATTCTCAAAGGCAGAAGCCTACTTTCTATTGCCCAGTGGCTAGACCCCAAATGCCTCTGGGCTTCAGAGCTACCCAGTGAGGAAAGGGAAACAAATGATGATACAACCCTTCTATCGAGTCACCCATTCATTCATCCACTGACGTGCCTGCCATGTGTCAGGGGCTGCCAAGGACTGGGTACCGGGTGGTAGAGGAGGGAGGCAGAGGAGGGAGAGGAAGGAGAGGGAGAGGAGGTAGAGGAGGGAGCTTTCAGCCCAGGAGAGACAACAAACATCACAGAATGGGGGCTTCCCAGGGAGCTCAGATGGTAAAGAATCTGCCTGCAATGTGGGAGACCAGGGTTCAATCCCTGGGTCAGGAAGATCCCCTGGGGAAGGGAATGGCCACCCACTCCAGAATTCTTGTCCAGAGATTTCACAGAACTAAAAGATAATTATTCAATTCCAATGTATATTTTATGAGACAAGTGTCCTGGAAGCAAAAGAACAGGGCCCTAAGAAAAGTGATGCGAACAGCACTTGTGGCAGGGGTTGGGCTGAGGGTCATAAAAAGCTTGCTTTCAATCCATTATTGAGCTGGAACTGGAAGGAAGGGTAAGAGCTAACTAAAGAGCCTGGAGGCTGAATGAAAGTCTCCCACCCAAGGGATTACCACCGTGAGCATGGCATGATGGAGGTTTGAGAAATGCAGGGCAGCAGGAGCAAGAGAAGAGGTGGAGAGGGAGATGTCAGTCCCCAGGCTGCTACCAGGGCTGTATTGCTTCCCACTCAGATCTCTGTCCAGGCCACATGCTCACCTGGAAGACCAAGGGAATCTGGTTCTTAGTCTAAGAGCATCAGAGGCACATTCATGAGGCTCTGATTGAAATGTTTAAACAATCTCCTTGGGACTTCCCTGGTGGTCCAGTGGTTAAGACTTCACACTTCCAAGGCAGGGGCCATGGGTTCAATCCCTGGTCAGGGAACTGAGATCTCACATGCTGCATGGTGCAACCAAATTAAAAAAAAAAAAAAATCTCCTCTCCCTTTGCACAGAAAACAATCGCAGGATGGGGGTAAGACTGACAGCTCTGGGGAAACCTCTTAGAACACTGGTGTGTAAGAGAGGGCTTTCCAGGTGGCTCAGTTGTAAAGAATCTGCCCGCTAATGCAGGAGACATGGGTTTGATCCCTGGGTTGGGAAGATCCTGTGGAGAAGGAAATGGCAACCCACTCCAGTATTCTTGCCTGGAGAATCCCATGGATAGAGGAGCCTGGTGGGCTCCAGTCCATAGCGTTGCACAGAGTTGGATGGGACTAGCAACGGAGTATACACACATGTGTAAGAGAGGCTGGGGCTCTTGGCAGGGAAGCACCAAGCCCTCCCTCTAGAAGGAGATGAGGAGGCGTCTGAGCCTTACTGCCTGACAGCAAATGGGGCATATAGTGAGGGATGTGGAGGGAGAACCAGGCTCCACTGGTTCCAACCAGCTCCTCAACACAGCCTTCCAACCCCCCTATCTTTGAGTTCCTGGTTTTCCCCAAATACTGGGTTAGAATTCCAGGGAAGCCTGAGATCCGCCTATTTAGAGCTTGGGCTTCCAAGTGCCTTAAACAAGGACTGAACTTCTGAGCTTCTGCAAAGGTTTCCAAGATACAGGACAGACTGGGTGCTGAGCACCTACCACCTGCAGCCACCAAGGGAGGTGCTGTGTGCTCACTCTTTCAATCCTCACATGAAGGTCTGGATGGCAGGAATTCCCTCCCGTTGTTCTGGGAGGGATACTGAGACATCATTCCTTGGCGGAGAACATCAGCTTAAAGAAAGAGTTGGCAAAGCTGGAGATCCAATTTCACCTCCAAAGTATATGCTGTTTCCACTCTTCCATTTACTCCCTCATTCATTCATTTTTCAAACCTGCAATTAGCATGAAGCAAACATAACGGATATAAGACCTAGTCTTCCCTCCCAAGGACCTTGCACATCATAGGGAGAGACATACCTTTCTAAAGGTCTATTTCAGGGTTTCAAAGTAAACACGGGGAGGAGCCCCTCCTGGCAGCCAAGGGACTGCCATGGCTTAGATCAAGGGCAGCAGATGGTCCAGGCCTGATCTGAGAGACCCAAGCCCTTCCAAGCCAGAACAGTCACAATGTCTGCATAACCTAGAAGACCACCCAGAAAAGGCAGATGCCCCTCAAAACCAAGGCGAGCCCCATGAGACAAAAGGGGTTAACCCAGGAACAAAAGAGACTTTTACAAAGCCATCAAGAGGAAACCAGGAAGAAAGACACAAGCCTGCCAGCCTGCTAAGGCATGAAGAGGGACAAAAATTAATGATGACTCCAAAATAGCCACGAGACTAATCTCATTTTCTAAATCTGTCCTTAACAAGAAAAATGAAGAAAAGAGCTGTGGACAAATGGGAAGTAATGACGCCTTAGGGGAGGGGAGGAAAAAAGAAAAGAAAATCTACTGAGGATAATCAAGGTTGGAAAATACAGGCACACAGTCTAATCCCCAAGGCCAGGAGACATGCAGTCCAGAGTGTTTACTCAGCACTGGACTGAGCTTTTAAAGGCAAAGCTGATGAAGTTACATAAAACTCTTAAAGTTCAGTCCAGAGTATCCTAGAGAAAGAAGTTTCCTGAAATGAGAAAGAACACAGCCTTTATGCTGAATATAGGGCTTTGAGTACGACAATCGCAAAATAGATAACACAGATAGTGGCTGGTAAAGGGAGGTGCATGGCCATACCGTCTGGGTCACATTGGGTCTGCCCCGGGTGGATCACAATGCTTTCCACAAAACAAAAAGTAAACAAAGAAATAATGAGGGAAGATGTGAATAATCCCAGGACCATAGGAAGCCTGAAGGAGAGACTCAAATGGACAAGAAAAAAGAAACTCGATTTAGGAAGCTTGCCACCTGCCTCCCTAGGGACCAATGAGCCACTCTTTCCCATGGCTCCAGAGGGGCAATCTCCCAGGAAAATGAGGGTGTGAGTGGACTAGAAATCTACTTTCTTTGGAGGCAGCAGAGAAACGAGTGGAGACTAAGAAACTCCAAACTGAAAATCTGGAGTTCTAGGGTACAAAACACACATTGGATTCAGTAGGACCAAGAAGTATCCGTTTAAGAGGACAACATGGACTCCCCTGGTGGTCCAGGGGCTAAGACCCCATGCTCCCAGTGCAGGGGGCCCAGGTTCGATCCCTGGTCAGGGAACTAGATCCCACACGCCACAACCATAAGATCCTGTGTGCCACAACTAAGATCCAGTCAGCCAAACAAATAAACTTTAAAATAATAATAACTTTTTTAATTAAAAAAAAAAGAGGACAACAGAGGCTCTCCCTGCAGTCATCAGACGCCACAGGAGCTGGGACATGGGAAGTGCGTGAGGATGCAGGCACCTCTACAGAAACACGACTCTACTGCATCAGGAGGTAACAAGTGTTGAAGCTGCAAACACGGGCATGAAATCATGGCTCGGCAGAGCCTGGGCCTCAGAGTGCCTCTAATCTGCTCCACATCCCCTCCTTTCCCACTCCCACGCTCAGATCTTGCAATGAGGTCTGCCACCTACAGACACAGCCCTGCCCAGAGCTGATGACATGGAAAGCAGCCCAGAGCTTCCTGAAAATGGGTGGGTGAATGCCCACTGCTCCTGCACCCACATATCATAGCATGAATTTATCTCCACCTGCTCCACTCTTTGTGGAGCACCCGCTCTGTGTGACCATCTGCTAACGGCCCTCCTGAGTGCCAGCCAGTAGGCTAAAGGGCATCGCCTGCTCCCCTCGACCCTTTTGGCAGCCAGTTAAAGAAGGACTCGGTTTCAGGGAGTCCTTCTTAGTCACCCAGTGGTCTTTCTTCCCAAATGGGCCCCATTCTGAGAAGCACTGCTCTGAAGCTTATTACTCGACCTTCCTGTCCAGCTGGGCTCCAGAGAACTGACACCAGCCCAGGTTGGACCTGAGTTGGCCACAGTCAATGGACGGTAGACCAGAGACCGTCCATAAAGACCATGATGAAGACCATGGGTTCTGGAGTTCTAGAGGCAGCCCATCCAGGGTTGGCTTCTGTCTCTGCCACTGAGCGGCTGTGTAAGCAAGTCACTTAAGCTCTCTGTGCCTTTAATTCCCCATCTGTAAAATGGAGACAGCAATAGTGTCCACTTGCTATTATGAGCATAAAGTGACATAATATGTGCATACAAGCTAATGCCTGGCCTCCCAGTACTTTCTAGATGTCTTTGGAACTCACTGCATTGGAGCAACTACCATTCCAGGGATGTAGGGGTGGAGGGCCAAAATCAACTGAAAACAGCTTTCCTCTGGCCATGCCCCTGATGGCCACTTTTACCGCTCAGAGGGTAAAGAATCTGCCTGCAATGCAGGAGACCCGAGTTCTATCCCTGGGTCGGGAAGATCCCCTGGAAAAGGGAATAACTACCCACTCCAGTATTCTTGGCTAGAATTCCATGAATAAAGAGCCTGATGGGCTACAGTCCATGGGGTTGCAAAGAGATGGACACGACTGACTAACACTTTCTTCCAGAAAGAATTTCCTAAAATTCAACGAGGCCCAGACTGGGCCTTTACAACATTGCCTCCTTTACAGATGTGAAAACAGATTAAATGGGTTACACAGCTTATCGAGGGTCACAGATAATGCAGAAAAAGGGCAAAATCACATGTAAGGTATGGTCAGCCAGTAGTACTGTCATAGCAAAGAGTACCTCTCACAGCTGACAGCCAGTCAAGGGCCAAGTCCTTCCCCGCACTCAGACATGGACCCAGAGTTCAGCATCTTCTCCACTCCGGATCACCACCCAGACACACCACTGACTCGCGCTTCCCACAGTATTAGATCTGCAAAAATCCCACTGCCTTGACACGTGGCTCCATTTCAAAATTCTGTTCCTTTGGAATTCTTTCAGTGTTTACCTGCTGACCAGACATGATGGCCTGGAACCATGAACATGTGTCTACACAGCTCTGGGAGAAATTCCAAAATAATTTGGAAGGTCCTCCGAAGGAAGACCTTTGGAGAAGGTCTGTACTCACCCTGCAGTGAGTGGCAGCCCCTGTGCCATGAGTAGGCTGTCCACCCATCCAAACCCACACCTCCTCCAGGAAGCCTCCTCAGATGCTCCAACCCTGATCCACAATCACACTTACAGGCTAAACCAGCGGCCCCTCCATTGCCTTGTGTTCAAAGACTGGAGAAAGTACAGAGCTTCAAAGGTGTGAGTGGTCACACCTTTGTCATCAATAATGCATAATGCATATATGTGGAATCTGGAAAAATAGTACAGATGAACCTATGTGTAGGGCAGGAATGGAGACAGAGATTAGACAGTGGACATGTGGACACAGCGGGGGAAGGAGACAGGGGATGAACTGAGAAGGTAGCACTGACATATACACACTGCCCTGTGTAAAACCGACAGCTAGTGGGAAGCGGCTCTACCGCACAGGGAGCTCAGCTCGGGGCTCTGTGATGAGCTAGGTGGGGTGGGATGGGGTGCGGGAAGTGGCAGGGAGGCTCAAGAGGAA
This sequence comes from Bos grunniens, assembly GCF_055505025.1. Classification (NCBI taxonomy): domain Eukaryota; kingdom Metazoa; phylum Chordata; class Mammalia; order Artiodactyla; family Bovidae; genus Bos; species Bos grunniens. Next base: position 51,262,412 of record NC_141185.1, on the reverse strand, counting down.
GGGGGTGTGTGTATACGTATAGCTGATTCATTTCACCGTACAGCAGAAACTAACAACATTGTGACATAATTATCCTCCAATAATAAAAGAAACATTACTTGCTTATGATTTTCTTCTTTATACATATAAATTAGAGAAGGTCCAAAGCCATCTCACTTGTGTCCTGAGACCCTCTCTTGAGGAAGATCGAAAGGAACAGGATGGCAGCTAAGGCACCAAGAGTGAGTGTGCATTCCTGGCAGCCCACCTGGGCACAGCTGGTTACAGCTACTGCCATGAGTTCCTGGTTTATCCTTTTCTCTCTCTTTTATTTTAAACCACAGCAAAAGTTTCCTTCTTTCCCATACTCCAAGTCCACAGCATGTCAGCTGTGGCTTCGCTCCCATCACCTCCCCAGCAAGACTCAGGCTAATGGAACAGCCTCCGTCTGGAACATTAACACCCTCTGTCCCGTGACAGAGGGCAAAGAGACACGATGGACCACACACAGGCTCTGAAAGCTTCTGCTAGGAGGGACGTGAATGCACGTGCGCATACACACACATACACACTCATCAGTTTTATTGATATACAATTTACATACAAGGCACCTGATTAAATGTACAAGTCGCTGGTTTCTGGTATATTCATAGAGTTGTGGAACCCTCACTATAATCTGTTTTGGAACATTTTCTCATCATCCCAAAAAGAAATCCTGAACCACTATATTCCTGATTTATCAGAACTATACTCAATATTTTAAACTATTAAGGCATTCTTTTATGCCCATGAGAATATGACATAACATAAATTTCATTCATTGCTTTTGGTATAATATTTTTTAAATGGCCAAGACCTGCTAGGTATAATCCTTACATCCCAGAAACTACACACCTCTTTCTGGGACACACTTGGAAACAGTTCTTAACCCAGGATTCAAGGGAAGTCTGCAAATTCCTGAAAATGCGTGAGAAACAGTGCATGTATGTGCAAGGCTTCTTATGGGAAGAAATTCCATAGAATGATCAAGGCAGATTAGCATCACTCACACACTCAACAAACAGCCAAGGACCACTGCCCATGCGACAGGCATTCTTCTAGGCACGGGAGCCAAGTCTCTGCTCTGTGGAAGTTCATTCTAGTGGGGGAGCCAGAGCATAAACAAGTAAATAAATGAAAATGGGATACGCTTGAGAGTCCCTTGGACTACAAAGAGATCAAATCAGTCAATCCTAAATGAAGTCAGCCTCATTGGAAGGACTGCTGTTGAAGCTGAAGCTCCAATACCTTGGCAACCTGATGCAAAGAGTCGACTCACTGGAAAAGACCCTGATGCTGGGAAAGATTGAAGGCAGCAGGAGAAGAGGGCAGCAGAGGATGAGATGGTTGGATGGCATCACCGATTCAATGGAGACGAATATGAGCCAACTCTGAGAGAGACAGTGAAGGACTGGTAAAGGGAAGCTTGGTGCGCTGCAGTCCATGGGGTCGCAGAGAGCTGGACACGACTTAGCGACTGAAAACAACGCATGCCTTCAGATCATCAGAAGTAATAAGGGCTGAGGAAACAGTGTAGCGAAGAGTGAGGTGAAGAAAGGCCACTCTGATGGGAGGCTAGAGACGATTTGCTGAGAGGTCATTGGGGGAAATGAGGAGGAGGAGCGAACACTGCAGCGAGCTAGGGAGAGGGATTCACGCAGGATGCACCAGCAAGCACCAGCCCTCCAAGGAGGCCCATGAGCTCGGTGCGTTGAAAGGACTGAAAGAAAGGTTCCCAGGCTGCAGCGGAGGGGCAGGGAGAAGAGTGCAAGGGAAGCAGAGAGGGAGTCGGACACCAAATCAACTCAAGTCCCCGGGCCACAGTGAGAGGTTTAGCCTTTATTGTCAGTAAGGAGGGAAGTAATTGGAGGGCTTTAAGCAGTACAGGGATACAATCAGATCTATGTGTTTAAAATATCACTCCGGCAACTGTGTTGGGAATCAAATGCAGGGGACAAAATGGATGAAATAAAACCAGTTAGGAGGCTGTTATCATAGAGCCAGAGGAGAGGACGGTGGTTTGCATCAAGACAGCCTATGTGGAGGGAGAGAGAGTGGATGGATATAAAGCAGCCTATGCACTTGCGGACTGAATGGTAGAAGGGTGGAGCAGGGCAGGGAAAGGGAAGAGGAGTCAGAAATGACTCTTAAGGTTCTGGCCTCAGCGATCTGGTGGATGGTACCATTCAGGGAAACAAGAAACATTGAGGGCTTGGAGTCAGGACGGGGAATGAAATAAAGAATTCTGTTTTGGCCAAGTTGAGTCTGTCTTGTGTGTTAACCACCCAAGTAAAGATGCCAGCCAGGCAGCTTGATTTATGAGTCCAAAGGGCCAGGATGGGAGCAAGGTGAGGAATATAAAGTTAGGGGTTTAGTGCTAACGCCCCTTCCGCTTTTAACTATCCATGATTCTGTGAAATCAGAGACCACCAACAAGGAAGAAGTCATTAATAGCAGCAAAGAAAATATTGAGTCTTTTGTAAAGCACCATCTTAAGCACTTTTGAAGCATTGTCTCATTTAAAGCTCAGAACAATCTCACGAAGTGGGAACTCTTACACTCCCTTCAAAGCTCACGGAAGTTCATCAGCTTGCCTAACATCCCAAAGTTGTACAGGGAAGATACAGGATTGGAACTTTGGTCTTTCTGTCTCCAAAGCCTACATTCCTGACTGTTACTACACAATGCCCAATGGCTAAGTTCTCTACGTAAAAGGAAGGGCATGCGTGGAGAAGAGATCTGGGGACAAGTGTGCCAGTTACAAGCCCTCTGGGACTTGGAGAAAAGTCAGCGCAGAAGTAAAGGGCAGGCCGAGAGGCACAAGTCTACTGATACAATATCTGCACACTGTCTTAGACCCAGACTACGGTGGTTATTTCAAGGAGACAGAACACCGAGTGGTTTACAACACATCATAAATCCATCTCACCAAGTGTTCACCCCAGCGGTCTCCAGAAAAATGTGCTGCCAGCTCAGATGTGTCGCTGAAAGGGCAGGGACCCTGGCCACTTCCTCTAATCCTATCTGCCCAGTGCTGCTGACTTTCATTCCTTGTGAACATAACACAATTGACATGCCCACAATCAACACAATAATCATGCCCAAATCAGGACACTCTCCCCTCCCCACCCCATCCTGCTCCCATACAGATCAGCTCCAGGCTGGCTCTCTCAGGGGGAAGATCCCACAGACATTTGCAGAGGAATAACTTAGTGTGACATTCAGAGCTTTAGGGGGAGAAATCAACCAACTGAACACAAGAAAGGTCCCATCACAACCACTCTAAGGGATTAAATAAATTCTCTTGGCTTGCTGGAATCTTACATTACATATTCTTGGAAATAAGTGGGCCACAGGCTAACGTTAAGAAATCTTTTACAACAAAGATATTCAGGTCATAATGTAGCTGTTGTTATAGGATTTGACCTGAATAGGAAAATAAATGAAATGGAGCTTTCTAAACGGGAGTTCTTTGAGGATGGATGGTGCTAAATACCCCCGGGGAAATGGCTGCTCTCTAATAAAACTTTAAAGACTCTCCCCCCCCCACCACCACAAGGAATTGTTGCTGTGAAAGCTTGACAGAGAAACAAAACATGCCAAGGGAGTAGAAAAGCCCATGGACTTTAGAGCCTAAAGGATCAGAGTCCAAATCCTGGTTGTACCACTAATCACTACGTGACCTTGGGGAAACTCAGTTATGACTTCTGAGTTTCAGTGTTCTCATCTATGAAATGGGGATGGGGAGCCCAAACTTAAAAGTCACCGTGAGGAGTGAGATTATATTTGCCAAAGCAGCAGGTCCAGTCTTTGGCACATAGTAAGTTCTTAATCAGTATTAGTCTTTCCCCTTCTCCTCATATACCTGCATTTTTTAATGCGATTTTGTAAAAATGAAATTTTTTAATTGCATCATTGAAAAACATTGTCCCTTCCAGTCCATGAACCACAGGAGAAAGATTCTTGTAAAGAGAACCAGAAGACTTCAGTGCAGCTGTATTTCTGCTATTTATAAAACAGGCCCTCCCTGGATCTGTCTTTCAGGCTATAAAGGAAGGCTGCCTACCACACTCCCCCACCCAGGATGGTAAAGGGATTCAGTTCAGTTCAGTTCAGTTCAGTCGCATCCGACTCTATGCGACCCCATGAATCGCAGCACACGAGGCTTCCCTGTCCATCACCAACTCCCGGAGTTCACTCAGACTCACGTCCATCGAGTCAGTGATGCCATCCAGCCATCTCATCCTCTGTCATCCCCTTCTCCTCCTGCCCCCAATCCCTCCCAGTATCACAGTCTTTTCCAATGAGTCAACTCTTCGCATGAGGTGGCCAAAGTACTGGAGTTTCAGCTTTAGCATCATTCCTTCCAAAGAAATCCCAGGGCTGATCTCCTTCAGAATGGACTGGTTGGATCTCCTTGCAGTCCAAGGGACTCTCAAGAGTCTTCTCCAACACCACAGTTCAAAAGCATCAATTCTTTGGCGCTCAGCTTTCTTCACAGTCCAACTCTCACAGCCATACATGACCACTGGAAAAACCATAGCCTTGACTAGACGGACCTTTGTTGGCAAAGTAATGTCTCTGCTTTTCAATATGCTATCTAGGTTGGTCATAACTTTCCTTCCAAGGAGTAAGCGTCTTTTATTTTCATGGCTGCAATCACCATCTGCAGTGATTTTGGAGCCCAAAAAAATAAAGTCTGACACTGTTTCCACTGTTTCCCCATCTATTTGCCATGAAGTGATGGGACCAGATGCTATGATCTTCGTTTTCTGAATATTGAGCTTTAAGCCAACTTTTTCACTCTCCTCTTTCACCTTCATCAAGAGGCTTTTTAGTTCCTCTTTACTTTCTGCCATAAGGGTGGTGTCATCTGCATATCTGAGGTTATTGACATTTCTCCCGGCAATCTTGATTCCAGCTTGTGCTTCTTCTAGTCCAGCGTTTCTCATGATGTACTCTGCATATAAGTTAAATAAGCAGGGTGACAATATACAGCCTTGACGAAATCCTTCTCCTATTTGGAACCAGTCTGTTGTTCCATGTTCAGTTCTAACTGTTGCTTCCAGACCTGCATACAAATTTCTCAAGAGGCAGGTCAGGTGGTCTGGTATTCCCATCTCTTGAAGACTTTTCCACAGTTTATTGTGATCCACACAGTCAAAAGCTTTGGCATAGTCAATAAAGCAGAAATAGATGTTTTTCTGGAACTCTCTTGCTTTTTCGATGATCCAGCGGATGTTGGCAATTTGGTCTCTGGTTCCTCTGCCTTTTCTAAATCCAGCTTGAACATCTGGAAGTTCATGGTTCACATATTGCTGAAGCCTGGCTTGGAGAATTTTGAGCATTACTTTACTAGCGTGTGAGATGAGTGCAATTGTGCAGTAGTTTGAGCATTCTTTGGCATTGCCTTTCTTTGGGATTGGAATGAAAACTGACCTTTTCCAGTCCTGTGGCCACTGCTGAGTTTTCCACATTTGCTGGCATATTGAGTGGAGCACTGTCACAGCATCCTCTTTCAGGATTTGGAATAGCTCAACTGGAATTCCATCACCTCCACTAGCTTTGTTCATAGTGATGCTTTCTAAGGCCCACTTGACTTCACATTCCAGGATATCTGGCTCCAGGTGAGTGATCACACCATCGTGATTATCTGCGTCATGAAGCTCTTTTTTGTACAGTTCTTCTGTGTATTCTTGCCACCTCTTCTTAATATCTTCTGCTTTCTGTTAGGTCCATACCATTTCTGTCCTTTATCGACCCCATCTTTGCATGAAATGTTCCCTTGCAGATAATATAGGAGAAATTACTTTGAAACCAGGCAGTGCTCTACAGATGAAAGCAAGTACCATCATTTGCGTGCAGGTCTTAGGTAGACACTGTCATGACTCTGCTTATGCGGACTCCAAACTGCAGCTATCTGTTATGTATGTGAGCCATCCCAGAGAAGACTTAACCACAGAAAGGAAGAGAAGAGTCTGCTGCAGGAGGTGAGGTTAGAGCACTCAGCAAGCAATCCAAATTCTGTGGTCCTGGTGGGTGTGGTCTCAAGTGAGATGGAAATCAACAAAGTGTAAGCTCACCAGTTGCCACTGGTTGGATCCTTTCTGAAACTAACAGGGGTAAGAAGGGTGTGCACACAGTCTAAATCAGGAGTCCCCAGTGGGTTCCGGTCTGTGGTTAGGAACCGGGAGAGCAGCGGGTGAGCAAGGGAAGCTTCATCTGTATTTACAGCCAGTCCCCCATCACTCACACTACGACCGAGCTCCGCCTCCTGTCAGCGGAGTGGCAGCATCAGATTCTCATAGCACCGCAAATCCTGCTGTGAACAGCGCATTTGAGGGATCTTGGTTGCACACTCCATCCCTCCAGCCCCTTGTCTTGTCCATAGAAAAATTATCTTCCACGAAACCAATGAAACCAGTGCCTGGTACCAAAAAGGTTAGGGATCCCCAAACTAGAGCAAGACGGACTAAATGGAGACTATAGAGGATCTATCAGGGTTTGTTCATCAATCAGCATTCAAGGAAGAAAGTCATCAGAGAGAGTGTAGACTGGAGTCTTAAAATCATCAGAGAGAGTGTAGACTGGAGTCCTAAAGTCATCAGAGAGACACAGGACAGAAATCCAGCTTTTCCTTTAATAAAGAAGTGGTCATAATCGCCATCAAAGCTGTATTATCTCTCCTCATTGATTCGAGGATCACCACCCCAGTAATAACAGTAATTCCATCACTATTAGCAGCTTGCATTTATAAACACTATTTACCGGCACTGGGCTAAGTGCTGTATGTGCCTCCTATCATAAATCTTTATCATATCCTATCACTAGAACAGGCACCTTCATTACACCTATTTTACAGATGAGCAAATAGTGGCTCCAATGATCTATTTGGAAAATCCTTATCCTTAAGAATTCAAAATCCAAAATCTTTCACCAAGGAAAGGATATATAAGGGTCAAGAATATTCCAGTCTCTCAAATGTATATAAATCAGTATTTAGTTTTTCACACTCAGTAAAAGACAAAAAAGACAGACGCGGTCGAAAAGAGATGCTCAGTCACTCATAAACCTTGAAGAGTCCTAGTCTCCAGCCTTCTTTGTGGCAGACAATTTGGCCTTCATATGGCTGGCTCATTTTCTGGCATGAGAGAGTATTATGACTAATGCAACAGCAGCTTAGAGGTGCGGGACAGCTGAACCAATCAGAACAACTTGGATAACTTGACATCGGTACAGAAGGCAATGATTTCACCTCCTGCCTCTTATTGTGTACAGAAGGGGAGAAGAAAAGACTTAGCCATTACCCTAAAAAAAAAAAAAAAAGAAGAAGAAGCAGGGAAAAAAGCCACCAAGCCAGAGCTCGGCAATTAGTGCTGGAGTAAGTGACCATCTTGTGATTGCTCAGCTGGGGCCTGAAAACTTGTAAATGCACTTAGAGGACAGAAATAGAAGACATGTGAGAGAGCAGAGAAACCTTGCCCATTTGCCAGGAGAAATTGTCCCAGAGCTGCCGGGAAATTCACTCAGTCGAGATGTGGGACATGTCTCTGTAAATGGGAAAGTTAGTAAGTGAACCCATCGATGAAGCCAGTGCACGTGGCTGGACCTCTTGACTTTCCTCTCTGGGACCCCCAGGCTCCTCCTCCAGCAGCCCCTGGGCCAGATGCTGACCCTATCACGTGGATCTGAGCAGCCAGCTCATCCCTAATATGCAGACAGGCCCAAACTGGAGTTGGACTGACGGTGACCTGTCTATCTCACTCTTGATCCTTTTGCAGCCAACCACAACACCTGGGCAAGAGCTGGCCAGTGTGTCTAGGAGGAAACGGGGCCCAAGGTCATGGGCAGGTTCACTGGTATCATCAGAACCTATTCCATTGATATCCTTCCTGCCCCTAAAGCCTTGGGGAATCTTGCAAAGCCCCACCAGCCTGTCACTGCCAGCAGACCCGGATCATCTCAAAAGAGATGGTGGGTCACAGCCCTCTTCAGGGATCTCAAGGGTAATTCAAAGACAAGTTCTAGTACAACCCACTTCAGAGATACCTGGAACCCAAGCTGCATGCCTCCCCCCACCTCTGTGGCCCTTGGACATGTGACACGTCTGAAAACCCTCTCAAATGCCTGGAGAGCTGCAGCTGATAGGTGCGCAGGCAGATTCTGAGCACCAAGCCACTGCCGTCTAAAAGGACAGAGCCTCTCCCATGCAGGCAGCTTCTGTCCCCCAAGTCTGACCCCGGCCCCCAAGTTGGCATTCCCTATGTCACATTCTGTCCACAGTGTGATGTTGCCTGGCCCATGGTGTTGAAAGGTTTTATTTTTAGTGCCAGTATTTAAAATTTGAGAGGTTTCACTAAACCTCCAGCTCTTCTTGGGGAAAAAAAAAAAAAAACCACAGTAAATCTGGCAACCCAAGGCCCCACCTCCTTACAGCAGCAGTCTGCTAGAACTGTTTACAGGCCGGCCCTAAGAGGGAACACGTGGTCCCCAGTTCCCACTGTCCCCATTGGTCTTCTGTGGGCATTTGGCTCTGTGACCCTCATATGAGTTAGTATGAAAAGGAGACTTCTCAGAGGTCAAAAGCTTCGTCCCCTGGGACAGTTTACATGGAAAGTCAAATCCCCAGTAAAATAAACACCTGCAACATCTGGTCCAAGACCCTCCTCTGGTCCCAGCTACACCCCCAGCTGCAAAGAACACACATCAGGAGAATCCCACCACAGAGGCTCAACTAGGGCAGTTCAGTTCAGTTCAGTCGCTCAGTCGTGTTCGACTCTTCGTGACCCCATGAATTGCAGCCTGCCAGGCCTCCCTGTCCATCACCAATTCCCAGAGTTCACCCAAACCCATGTCCATCAAGCTGGTGATGCCATCCAGCCATCTCATCCTCTGTCGTCCCCTTCTCCTCCTGCTCCCAATCCCTCCCAGCATCAGGGTCTTTTCCAATGAGTCAACTCTTCGCATGAAGTGGCCAAAGTATTGGAGATTCAGCTTCAGCATCAGTCCTTCCATGAATATTCAGGACTGATGTCCTTCAGAATGGACTGGTTGGATCTCCTTGCAGTCCAAGGGACTCTCAAGAGTCTTCTCCAACACCACAGTTCAAAAGCATCAATTCTTCGGTGTTCACCTTTCTTTATAGTCCAACTCTCACATCCATACATGACTACTGGAAAAACCACAGCCTTGACTAGATGGACCTTTGCTGGCAAAGTAATATCTCTGCTTTTTAATATACTGTCTAGGTTGGTCATAACTTTCCTTCCAAGGAGTAAGCGTCTTTTAATTTCATGGCTGCTAGGGCAAGGGGGCAACAAATAATTGAGACAGCTGTGGTGGGGCATAGAGGGGGACTCGGTCCCCCATGGCTACTACATAAGACCCTGAGTAATGGCCCTGCAGTGTGCCATGTCCAAAGGGAGGAAAGAAAGTTCAGCACAAAGCTGCTGCTGCTAAGTCGCTTCAGTCATGTCCAACTCTGTGCGACCCCAGAGACAGCAGCCCATCAGGCTCCCCCGTCCCTGGGATTCTCCAGGCAAGAACACTGGAGTGGGTTGCCACTGCCTTCTCCAATGCATGAAAGTGAAGTCGCTCAGTCGTGTCCGACTCTTCGCGACCCCATGGACTACAGCCTACCAGGCTCCTCCGTCAGGTGGCCATAACTGATTTCAAAAATAAAAATACTTATCAAGCCCTCACTCATGCTCAGTCAATTTAGTCATGTCCAACTCTATTGCAACTCTATGATCTGTAGCCCACCAGGCTCCTCTGTCCACGGGATTCTCCAGGCAAGAATACTGGAGTATGTAGCCATGCTCTCCTCCAGGGGATCTTCCCAACCCAGGGATGGAACCCACATCTCCTGTGTCTCCTGCATTGGCAGGTGAATTCTTTACTGCTGAGCCACCAGGGAAGCCCTAAGCATTCACTAGGTGTTTGGAAAAACACACAAAGGCCCAGGGGTGAGGCCAGGACCCCCCAAAGGAGAAACAACAGCCCACCACAATTCTCCACGATCTTTTCTCGTCCTCCACCTCCCCTCCACTTCCCTTGGATGCTCTGTCTCTTCCTGTGAGATTCCTATTCAGCCTGATGCCCTTCAAGTCCAAAGTGCCTGCACCAGAGCAACTCTCAGGTGGCCGAAGGAAAGATTCGTCTGCATACCATTCCTCCATTTTCTGGCCAAATACAGTCAACTCCACCCTGCTGGTTACTATGGAATGTCTGCTCTTGGAGAACATGCCCCATAGATGTCCAAGATGGCCACCATCTGCAAAGACCTGACCGAACACCAAGGACCCCCACGGGTGCAGTGTGTTAGCACTTTCCCTAATTGCTGGCTCCAGGTTTCCTTTCGAGCCTGTCTCTCCCCAGGAAATGGCAGTCCTCCCATCAAACCCCAGAGTCTTCAGCCCAGAATTAGGCTTAGAGAGGAAGCACTAAGTTCGTGAGATTCCATCTGCACAGGGCTAGGCAGAGCTGAGCCTGCGGAGGTCCCACCACCATCACACACGACAGTGGTGGGAGGGGAGAGGCGGGAGGAGGAGGCTCAGACAGACAGGATCCCAGCAGAGCCAGGTCACCTCAAGCGCGTCCCAAAGCTGTGTGACTTTATATACTGGTGTCTCTGCTTTTCAGAGCCTTTCGCCACTGAACCCAGGATCTATCTAGATGTGACACTTGGCCTGGCCCTGCTTTCTCTCAGCCAACCCCACCCCAACACACACACACACACACACACACACACACACACGCGCGCGCGCGCGCTTACGGACCTACAAATGGTCTCTGAAGAGTAGTATTCACATCACACACTACACTTATATGGGGAATTTCCTCTCATTTACATTCCCATTAAGTTGCAAATTTCATCATAAAAAGTAAACCAATTCCCTAGTCTCAGGCTTTACCTTCCAATAGGAACCTCAGAGATCATCAAATCTAAAACCCTCATCTTAAGGGGCAAAAATCCGAGGCCCAGAGAAGCGATGGGACTTGCCCCAGGACACACACTAGCGAAGCCAGGTCCAGATCTCAGGCCTCAGGCTTCACCGCCCAGGACTCTCTCCCTGCCGTATGCCTGTCCCCACCCACCCACCCACCCACCCACCAACTTCCCTGCAGCCCGGACCCAGCTCTACTCACATATAGCGCAAGTGGGGGTTCTTGGCAAAGGCTCTGGGCTGGATGTTCCGAAGTCCTGAGTTCTTGATGGTCCTGAAGAGAGAGAGGAAAAGAGGGTCAGCAGAGCTTACGGGGTAGCAATACAGCTCTGCTCTGGGCCAAGACTGACAGCAGTGAGGCCAAGACTGGACAACAGTCGCCTCTGTAAACTGAATGCATCTCTTCATCGCCGGTCATCACTTGTGGTCCAGTTGAGGGACAGGACCACAGGACGAGCGGGCAGGATTTGGGCTCACATCCCACTGGGACCTGGGTGAGTGTGAGAAATGTGCCCATCCTGGCAAGTGGATAAGACTCTGGTCCAGCAACTCTAGCACTGCAGCCTCCTCCCTTTCCCCACCCAATTCCCCCGCAGTCACTCGCACTGAATCCAAAGGAGGAGGTGACTGGAAATATCCCTGCTCCTTGTGAACCATCAGTCCAGCACGGGACTGAGGAAAGCACTAACCCGGGGGACGTGGGTTCAGGTTGTATCTCGAAGCCTGAACTACGTATGGGCTGGCCCCTGCCCCCACCCCACCGGGAGCTGGTGCACTCACAGCTTTTGGAGGCCAGTATAGAGCTCCATGTCCACAGCGTTGAGCGTGTGCAGACCGCGCCAGTTCTCTATGTGTCTGCAGGGAGGGAGGAGAGGCAAGGTTCAGGTCAGCAGAAGGATCACCGGAAAGATGCTGGCTTTAGTGCCAGAGACCTGGGCTTAAATCCTGGAGCAGCCACCCGCGAGCCAGGCTCTCCACCAACTCCCCAGTGATCTCTGAGCCTGCTCCATTCTCTCTCTGCGTGGGGCCACACACACCACCTGGCTGATGGGCTTGCTGGGGGAATCCCAGGTTCTGAGCCCATGGATAGCGCTTAATGCCCCCGCATCCCCTGGGCTCTAGAAAGACTACTCTTTAAATTCCTGAGATTCAATCTCCCTGCAGGTCTTCCTAATTCAGTTTCTTTCCATTCTCTTTTAGTTCTTTTTAACTTCTAGGAATTTTTTTTTTTTTTTTTAAGAATAGGCTCATTTTCTACATTCCTGCCCACAGAAACAACACAAATGAAGTGATTTTTTTTTAAAGGGGTTGGGGGGAGCTTGCTTCGTGAACATGGCTTTTGAGTGGAAAAGCCCAGAAGGAACACACACCACCGCAGGGTCCCCTAGGGGCCAGACACTGACGACCCCCTTTGGATGAGAGTGAAAGTTAGTCACTTAGTCATGTCTGACTCTTTGCAACCCCATGGACCGTAACTTGCCAGGCTCCACTGTCCATGGAATTCTCCAGGCAAGGATACCGGAGTGGGTAGCCATTCCCTTCTCCAGGGGATCTTTCTGACACAGGGATCAAATCTGAGTCTTTTGCATTGCAGGCAGATTCTTTACCATCTGAGCCACCAGGGAAGCCCCCTTTGGTTACCACAACCCAATTCATCTGGTCAAGGACATCAGTGGCTTCATATGGCAGAACCAACTCCACAAAGGAGGCATGACCAAACGCCTGGGTGTCACGGAAAGAGCAGGAAGCTGGCATTAGAGGAGCCGGATTCCAGCTTTGTCTCTGGGACTTTAGCAGCCATGGCTTTGAGCATGAGCTCTCAACACTCTGGGCCTCTGGTATCCTCATTTGTAAGGGGAGAGGGTTACACCAGATCAGCAGTTTCTCCCCCATCTCTTCACAAAGATTTTCTCTTAGAACTTTCTCCCGAGAGATTTCATGCTTAGCTCCCTAAACATGTGTCGAGCAAGCACACACACTTATTAAGCAATAATTAATTCATCTTCTCAGATTTACCAATCCAAGATATAAATCACTGTTAACCAGAGTTTTTTTTTATCAACGGGCATAAACCAGCACTGACTCACCCAGCAGATAAATTCCAGCCCAAAGCAAAGGAATTCTTGAAAGTACTGTTAGCATGGAAGGGCTTGTCATGGGTATGGATTTTATTTCCTTTGTTTGGTGTATATATATATATATAGAGAGAGAGAGAGAGAGAGAGAGAGAACACCAGGGACAAACATCCTACATTACTGCTTTGGGGTCCAGATTGAGAACCGTTAGACCAGCAGTCCTCAACCATTTTTGGCACCAGGGACTGGTTTTATGGAAGACAATTTTTCTACCGACTGGAGAGGGTGGGTGGTTGGGGGATGATTCAAGTGTATTACATTTATTATGCACTTTATTTCTATTATTATTACATCAGCTCCACCTCAGATCATCAGGCTTTAGATCCCAGAGGTTAGGGACCTCTGCATTAGACTATTGATTACCAAGGTCCTTTCCAGCTCCAAAGTCATCTGAGAGGAGGCCATTCATATGCACCTGCCACCCCAAGGAGCTCCAGGGGGCCACAGGAAAAGGCCTCGCACTGCCCTCCTGGGATCTGACTCTCCCATCAGTGCCCCCAAAGTCTAAGCATCCTCTTGGAGAGGAGGGGAAAGACACAACAGCTCACCCTGGGACAGTGATACCCAAGGCACAGAAAAGACAGCCACCTTCCCCAGACATCCCCTCCCAGGCCCCACCCTACCCATGGTTATGCCATCTGCCATCAGGTGGGACCAGAGCCAGGAAGGCCACAGGGAGGCGGTGGCCAGGGCCTCTGGAAGCATTTCAGAGCCGCGCAGCGACAAGGTATGCCAAGAACCCTTTTTGTACCACATTCTCTCGGAGCCCCTGCTAAGCAGCCAGACACATTAGCATCTGCTGGGGACATGGGCCAGGTGGCCAGGTCGGTACTGAATTCCTTCTCCAAAGCCTTCTCCCCTGGAAGCCGCATGGCCCCAGGACAGTTTGTTTAGTTTGGGTTCGCCAGGGCAGGGACCCCGGCTCCATGTCAGCTGAGAAGGAAGGCCAGAGGGAGCAGAAGGACCTGTGCCAGCCCCACCCCAACCCGGGGTATCCACTCAGTCCATGTAAGCCACCAAGTGTTAACAGATTGCAGTGTTCCTACCGACGGGTATTCATTCATGGGAACCCAGCTTCACACACGCTCCCAACAAGCAGTTGTCAATCAAGTTGTTTAAATAAATGAAATCAGTTTTCTGAGCCCACATTAGAATTCCAGAAATGTGTTTTTATTATGGCTGAGTTGTCAATCATTATTGCATTCAAGTACTTGACTTCTCTCAGCCTTCCTGTCCTTATGCCCACAAATGACCTTCCCCGGCAGAGTCACGGCAGGATGATGGCTGAAGTCCTTGGTGCACAGGGCTCTCTTGTCTATTCCACATAGCCCCTTGTATCTTTTTTTGAGTCTGAATTTTCCTACATCAGGGAATGGCACTTTTATAGCAAATGTGTGATTAGGAGTTGGTGCTCCAAAGTTGGGTTAGCCACTACAAACTCCAGCCCACCACCCATTTCCGTACAACCTGAGAAATAAGAACAGTTTTTTTTTTAATCTAATGTAGAATCCTATTTTGTGACATGTGAAAAGTATATGAAATTTAAATCTCCATGTTCATATTTGCTCATTTACTCTTGTCTGTGACCACTTTTCTCCGCAAAAATGGAGTTGAGTTATTGCCGCAGAAGCTCACTTAAAATATTGACTTTCTGGCCTTTCATAGAAAAAGGTTGCTGACCCCTGCCTAGAGCCTGACTGCCAGGATACAGATCCTATCTCCATCGCTACCTCGATCTATGGGACCCTGTCCAGGTTTCTTTACTTGTCTGTGCCTCAGTTTCTTCATCTGTCAAATGGGAATAATAGAATACCTCCAGCATAAGGACGTAAGGATTGCACGTTACATTAAAAAGCCGTTACAGCAGCTGGGGTCAGAGTAAGTCCTCAGGGAGTGCCCACTGTGATGATTATTTTTAACCTCAGGCTTTGTAGGGGCTGGGCTTCCCTGATGGCTCAGACCATAATGAATCAGCCTGCAGTGGAGGAGACCTGGGTTTGATCCCTGGGTTGGGAAGATCCCCTGGAGAAGGGAATGACTACCCACTCCAGTATTCTTGTCTGGAAAATCCCATGGACAGAGGAGCCTTCGGGGGGTTACAGTCCGTGGGGTCACAAAGATATGGACATGACTAAGCAGCTAACATGTTCATTCTTTTCACTTCTATAGAGGCCAAGCAGTCTCTTCTCAGTTTTCATGCTAAAAGGGCAGCCTGGTTCTTCTGGAAGTTGTCATTTCTCAGCCATCATTGATAAAAACTCCGAGTGGCAGAAGGGTGGAGGGGCAGTAAACCTGTCATCCATGACCTCCAGGAAAACTGTTCGAGCTGAAATTATAAACAGCGTCAGAGGATGCACAGACGGCAGCGCCGAGCGGGTTCTCAGGGAAGAGCAGAACCACGAAGGTGCAGCCTGACATTTGCCGTTGACATGGGCAGGGCGCCTGCCAAGCTTTCCCAGTGACTCACCACTTGGTACCAGCCCCAGGGGTTGTAACTCTGCTGGCTGCTTTGTGCTAATGCAGAGACCGTGAGTTTAAGTGGAAAAGGCAGGCTCTAAAAATATAATAAATAAATAAGACCAAGTCTGAGAGAGATCCGCTTGGCTTTGGTCTGTAGTAAACAGTGGTTCCCTTGGCCCAGTACAATCACATGTGACTTCTTTTGGTGTGGTTTTCTGGGTTGTCCAGGCTGTTTGCATGGCGCATGGATTCTGTCATCTGGAAAAGAATCACAAATGATCGCGGGCTTCGCAGGTAGCTCGGTGGTAAAGAATCCACCTGCCAATGCAGGAGACTCGGGTTCTATTCCTGATCTGGAAGATCCCCTGGTGAAGGAAATGGCAACCCACTCCAATATTCCTGCCTGGAGAATCCCATGGACAGAGGAGCCCGGCGGGCTACAGTCCATGGGGGTCACAAAAAGAGTGGGACACCACTTACCATCTAAACAACAAGAAGAATGATCATGTTTTTAAAGGAAGGTTAGGCCCTTGAGCCCTGTCCAGCAGGGCAGTCACTGGTCACCCTCTCCCAGGACGACAGGCTGCACCAGCCCATCCGAGGGGCAGCATCGCACTCACCTGCCACCACTGTGGAGGGCTCGAGAACTCAGAGCGGTGCCAGGAACACAGGTCAGCAGGAGCCCAGATCCCGCATTTGTCTGCTCAGGCACAGAGCGTGTGGTGGTGCTGGCCCCGCAAAGACTTGCAGCCTCACCTCAGTGTGACCCCGGGCTCCTATACCTACTCTAATTCCCTCCACTTTAGTCTCTTGAATTCAGTGGTTCCCAACTGGAGGCAATTTTGCCCCGCAGAGGTCATTTGGCAATGTCTGGAGACATTTTGGGGGCTTCCCTGTGGCTCAGCAGTAAAGAATCTGCCTGCAATGCAGGAGATCCAGGTTTGATTCCTGGGTCGGAAAGATCCCCTGGAGGAGGGCATGGCAACCCACTCCAGTATTCTTGCCTGGAAAATCCCATGGACAGAGGATCCTGACAGGCTACAGTCCATAGAGTCTCTAAGAATCGGACATGACTGAAGCGACGGAGCACACAGGCAAGGACACATTTTGATGGCCACACGGGGGTCAGGGAGCGGCGCCGGCATCCACAGAGATGCTCCTAAACATTCCACCATCCGCCAGGCAGCAGCCCCACAGCAAAGAATTATCTGCCCCAAATGTCCATGGTATTCAGGATGGGAAACATTGCTTTATTACACAACGCTTCTATTTAAGATTCTCTACCGCTGAGCCGCTAGGGAAGCCCCGTGTTCTTGTCTACTTGGCTTCAAAAGTTAAGGAGGTGTGTAATGCATCTTAGGGAAAAGAAGAAACATCCGGTGAGGAGGCTGAACATGCAGAGGTTCTGTATTTAAATTTTGTTGTCTGGAAAATTTGGTTATGAAGAACAGTGAGGGATTAATAGCAGTGAGGGATCACAGGGAAAAATAACAGCCATCTGACAGCAGGGAGGAGAGAGAAAAGCTTGGGAAGATGAGGAAATACTGGGCCTGCTGCATTAAAGAAAGGCAGGACGCTCCTTTGTCCCACCAGACAGTCCTTATCTTTCTAGGCAGCCAGGTGAGCAGGAGAGCTCTGCCAGGTACACGGCGCCTCGCCCCTCTCATGAGCATCCACAGCCAGCTTAGCCCTCCGGTGTTGTACGGACTTGAATGTTGCCGTGTTCTAGAGTTTTCTGCGTTTAACTTTTAAATACTGGAGATACAAACAACTCTTAAACATATCCACATGGCATATTTTTAATTAAAATAAAGACCACAGTCTGCACCGTCTAGCTTTCATGCACTTGGAGATTGCCAGTTCATTACCATACTGGCCCTAGCCAAACAGAAGGAAGAAGAAATAATGGTACAAAAGCACAATTGGATGAATTCTAATGCAAAGGATTTTTATATTCTCTATGAATATATTAATTAACAGGGGTCTAATTAATTAGCGGCTGGTGCTAGTGGTTAAGAATGCTCCTGCCAGTGCAGGAGACCTAAGAGATGCGGGTTCAATCCCTGCGTTGGGAAGACCCCCTAGAGAAGGACATGGCAACCCACTCCAGTATTCTTGCCTGGAGAATGCCATGAACAGAGGAGCCTGGCGAGCCACAGTCCATGGGGTTGCAAAAGGGTTGGACACGACTGAATGGACTTAGCATGCACGCACCCATGCACACGCACGTTAATTAGCATTTCACTTGTGCTCTGACTCATCCCTACAGGGGTTCAAAGCAGCTGTGGATTGGGTTTATCTCCAGGAATAAATGCTTGATGAGCCACTGGGAGTGACTCCATCCTTCCCAAGTCTACCTAGAAGGAGCATGTGCTTTGACCAAGGGCCCCCCACCAAGACCTTATGGAAGTTTTCTGAGCTGTAACACTGAGCTCAGCTCTGGCTCCAGAGCTCAGTGCTGTGATGAACTAAGCCTCGGTTCCTTCCTTCCTCTCCCTGGAAAAATGTTGCACATTGGCTCCTGGCAGAACTTCGGCAGAGTGTCCTGATTCTGTGGCATAAGGGAAGGGCAGTAACAAGGGGGCAGGGCCAGGCCACTGGCGTGACTCTCTGCATGGAACATTTCATATTCCCATGCAATGAAGAAGCCTTCGAAGTGCTAGTGGGAAGCTGCTGTATAACACAGGGAGCTCAGCTCAGTGTCTTGTAATGGCCTAGAGGGGTGAAGAATCAGCCTGCAATGTGGGAGACCCAGATTCGATCCCTGGGTGGGGAAGATCCCCTGGAGGAAGAAATGGCAACCCATTCCAGTACACTTGCCTGGAAAATCCCATGGACAGAGGAGCCTGGTGGGCTGCAGTCCATGGGGTCGCTAAGAGTCGGACACGACTGAGCGACTTCACTTTTCACTTTTCACCTTCATGCATTGAGAAGGAAATGGCAACCCACTCCAGTGTTCTTGCTTGGAGAATCCCAGGGATGGCGGAGCCTGGTGGGCTGCCGTCTATGGGGTCGCACAGAGTCGGACATGACTGAAGTGACTTAGCAGCAGCAGCAGCACAGCGATTAATACTTTCACTTTTCAGAGGGGTGAGAGGGAGGTTCAAGGTCGTGGGGGGGACATATATACATATGGAGCTGATAGTCTTTGGAGTCCATGGGGTCGCAAAAGAGTCAGATACGACTTAGCGACTAAACAACAACAAAACAGACAGAACATGACTTAGAACATTTTCTTGAAGATCCTGGATCATTGTGATCAACTTACCTGTCCCTCTGAGCTAGGCTCAGAGACTCTTGAAGTAGGTAGAACCTGTATCCCTGCCCAAAATGATCCTATCCTGAAATGATGCCTGAATTCTAAGGGCTACTGCTTCCATTTTTTAAAGATTTTCTGGCTCTTCTTTGCTATCAAGCTGTGACCCCAGGGCCCTTCTAACATGCTGCTCTGCAGTCCACTGGAGAACAGAGATCAAGAGTGGACACTCTGAGGTCAGCTGGGTGCTGAGTGACTTAGGCTCAGAGGAAGGGGATATATGTATACATAGAACGATTCCCATTGTTACACAGCACAAACTAACAACACATTGCACAGCAACTATCTTCCAATTAAAAAAAAAAGAATCTATGATAAACCATAACGGAAAAAAATATTTTTAAAGGAATAGATGTATGTTTATGGGGCGGGGTGTGGGTTAGTTGCTCAGTTCAGTTCAGTTCAGTTGCTCAGTCGTGTCTAACTCTTTGCGACCCCATGAATCACAGCACGCCAGGCCTTCCTGTCCATCACCAACTCCTGGAGTCCACCCAAACCCATGTCTGTTGAGTCGGTGATGCCATCCAACCATCTCATCCTCTGTTGTCTGCTTCTCCTCCTGCCCTCAATCTTTCCCAGCATCAGGATCTTTTCCAATGAGTCAGCTCTTTGCATCAGGTGGCCAAAGTATTGGAGTTTCAGCTTCAACATCAGTCCTTCCAATGAACACCCATGACTGATCTCCTTCAGAATGGACTGATTGGATCTCCTTGCAGTCCAAGGGACTCTCAAGAGTCTTCTCCAACACCACAGTTCAAAAGCATCAATTCTTCAGCGCTCAGCTTTCTTTATAGTCCAACTCTCACATCCATACATGACCACTGGAAAAACCATAGCCTTGACTAGACAGACTTTTGTTGACAAGGTAATGTCTCTGCTTTTTAACATGCTGTCCAGGTTGGTCATAAATTTCCTTCCAAAGAGTAAGTGTCTTTTAATTTCATGGCTGCAAACACCATCTGCAGTGATTTTGGAGCCCAGAAAAATAAAGTCAGCCACTGTTTCCACTGTTTCCCCATCTATTTGCCATGAAATGATGGGACCAGTTCCCATGATCTTCATTTTCTAAATGTTGAGCTTTAAGCCAACTTTTTCACTCTCCTCTTTCACTTTCATCAAGAGGCTCTTTAGTTCTTCTTCACTTTCTGCCATAAGGGTGGTGTCATCTGCATATCTGAGGTTGTTGATATTTCTCCCGGCAATCTTGATTCCAGCTTGTGTTTCTTCCAGTCCAGCATTTCTCATGATGTACTCTGCATAGAAGTTAAATAAGCAGGGTGACAATCAGCCTTGATGTACTCCTTTTCCTATTTGGAACCAGTCTGTTGTTCCATGTCCAGTTCTAACTGTTGCTTCCTGACCTGCATACAGGTTTCTCAAGAGGCAGGTCAGGTGGTCTGGTATTCCCATCTCTTTCAGAATTTTCCACAGTTTATTGTGATCCACACAGTCAAAGGCTTTGACATAGTCAATAAAGCAGAAATAGATGTTTTTCTGGAACTCTCTTGCTTTTTCGATGATCCAGCAGATGTTGGCAATTTGATTTCTGGTTCCTCTGACTTTTCTAAATCCAGCTTGAACATCTGGAAGTTCATGGTTCACGTATTGCTGAAGCCTGGCTTGGAGAATTTTGAGCATTACTTTACTAGGTTAGTTGCTCAGTGGTGTTCAACTCTTTGCGACTCATGCACTGTAGCCCACCAGGCTTCTCTGTCCATGGAATTCTCCAGGCAAGAATACTGAGTACTCGAGTGGGTTGCCATTCCCTTTTCCAGGGGATCTTTCTGACCCAGGGATTGAATCTGGGTCTCCTGCATGGCAGGCAGTTTCTTTATCTTCTGAGCCACTAGGCAAGCCCATTTATCTATCTATCTATCTAACATATTATATACATATTATTTATATATATGTATATATATATATAATTGAAACACTTTGCTATACAATAGGAATTACCAACATTGTAAACAACTATTGTTCAGTCGCTCAGTTGTGTCCGACTCTTTGCGACCCATGGACTGCAGCAAGCCAGGCTTCCCTGTCCTTCTTCCATAAAAATAAAGAAGAAGAAACAAATAACAGTGGACACTCAACACCCACATCCAGAATTTGGAAACTGGATGCCTCAGGACAAGTAACTCCAGCCTCTCCAGACCTCAGTTTCCTACCAGGAAATCTGGGTGCTCTGAGGATTAGCTGAGGCCATGCCCACGTCCTCCATTCAGCTCTGACACTCAGCACCAGTGCAAATCAGAGCTGACTCTATGACTGCCTTTGGAACTGTGCCTTAAGTCAGAGTAGTAAGAATCTGAGTAAGAATTTAAGAGAATATGAAAAAAATCACGCACAGACATGTATGTGTGTGTGCATGCACGTGCACACACACACAGATAGATAGACATTTGCCTTTGTTTTCTTATTGTTTTGCATACCCTTTCTGGATGATTGAGCTAACCAGATAAGTAAGTGTTCTTGTTAATTCATAATTCACATGTTCCTCTTGCCATTCTTGGAGGTGTATCCTGGCAGGAGGTAGCTGAAACTGGCATTTCTCAGATGCTTTCTATATGAGTACTCAGTCCTCCAAGAACACAGGAGTTTCAGATATCAAGGCTGGACAGACATCCCATCCTTTCACCTCCAGATGTCCCTGTTCTCTGTAAGACATGGGGCTCCCATCACCTTCTCACTCAAATCTAAGATGGTGGCCCAAACTGAAGTATAGAATTGGGTGCCTGGGGAAACTAGCTTGGGATCTCATTTTCTAATAAGTCAGTATTAGAGCACACAGATGCATGAGTGTGCACATGCATGCACTCACACACACATGCATACCCATGCACACACACTCACCAAGAATACGCTGGATGTTCGACTTCCCAACCTTGTAGGGCAAGGAGAAAATTGATTTGTTATCCAGGCCTATTATGTCTAGTGATCCAGACAGAAGCATTAGCCTTCAATTATCTGATATGTTTAGCATTATAAACAAACCGTCTGGAGCGATAGCTCCATGGAGCTCAAGCACCAGAGGACTGGGGAAGAACTGCCTCGGATCGCACCAGCCAAGTCACTCAGCTCTCCTCCCTTGACAGGCGTCAAGGGGAATACCAGACGCCTGGGGAGCCTTCCTGGGCTGGCAACCCCAGCATGCCAGCATGTGAGCACACCAGCTCTACAAGCAGCTGCCCGCCAAGGACCATGGTGAACCAGCCCCACGGCGCAGGCACCCCCGGGACCGCAGAAAGGAACATTCAGGTCGTGTGGTGAACAGATGGAAGGCGACAGCATCTGTGCCGGCTTTCTGATCCACTCTGAGACTCGTGCCAGGAACAGGGGCTGTTTGTGTGCACACCTATGCTCTCCACCTGCTGAAATGCGATGTCTCCTAATGGAGGAACAGTCAAAGGCATGCATCTGGGGGCTCAGCCAGCTTACTGGGGAGTCCAGGCTGCCCTGCACAGGTCCCAGCCTGTGACCAGACTGGCCTGCCCCTCACCAGTCTGTCTGGTTCTCCCCATGTTCACTGCTGCCTTCACATCCACATGCCAGGAAGCCACTGCCTATAACTGCAAACAGCCACCACCTCTGAGCTAGCCTCCCAGCTTTCACCCTCCCCCAACAGACTCTCCTCCAGCGCAATCCTCCTCTTTCCTGCTTACAACCCTCCAACTACTTCCTTTGCTCCTTAAAATAAAATCCAAAACCCAGGCCGTAGTGGCCCACAAGATGATCACCAGCTGCTTCCATGGTCCCCTCCCAGAACACACCCCCCTGGCTTTCCAAGCCCCGGCCACAGGGACGTGCCTTCTGATCTTTAAACCTACCAGGCTAATTCCTGATCAGAACTTCCAGGAAACGCTCTTCCCTGACTCCTTCTAATCTCTCAGGCCTCCCCTCCAAGGTCACCTTCTCGGAGAAGCCAGCCGACTCCTCTGTGAGCCCACCCTCCCTTCCCCGCCAGCTGCTCTCTGGCGCAAGCCCCTGTTTATGTCCTTCACATCCCTTAATAACCATCTGTAATTGTCTTATTTGATTATTTGATTATGTGTTTGTTGTGTCCCTAGAACTATGATGCATGAGAACAGAGCTCTTATCTGTCTTACTCTCAACTCCCTTACCTCCAGAATCTCAAATGCTGCCCCAGGGTAAGTATATACTCAGGGTGTCACCCAGATTGGTGCTAAGTAGCCATCTAGATGTCCTAACTCACGCCAGAGGTGTTCCAGGCACAGCATCTCCACGGTCCTCTCCCTGGGCCCTGCTCAGTACCTGAACCTGCAGAAACCCTGAGCTTGATCTCTGAAGAAGAATGTGGCCCAGGGCACATGATTCAACAGCCCAAATGGGGACAGGCAACTTGGGGAATCACTGTAGAGCCCAGAGATGGGGTGATCCCAGAGATCTCAGGACCATACCTCCCTGCCTCCAGGAGAGATCTCAGGACCAGACCTGGACCAGATCTCCCCGCCTCCAGGAGAGATCTCAGGTCTACTGCCCACCATCAGGGTCAGGAGTGGAGCAGTGGGCAGGGCCTCCTCTCACCAGACACTGGAGCAGATAAGGTGGAAATGCTGTTGGTGCCTAAGCACATCTTCTCCATCCTTCCCTTCCCCACATGACTATGGTCTTCACCAGAATATGAGTTTTCGGAAAGCTTGTGTCCCCAGTTCCATGAAAATGCTCAGTGACATCTGAACAAATGGATGAACCTCAAAGTGATCAACAGCGGAGCTGAAATGGATAGCCCTCTACCAGCTCCTCTGTGGGCCTTCCCCTGCCCACATCCACTAATCCAGGGCTCATTCCATTTTTCTCCTTCTCATCCAAGTCCCCTCACTCTCCCCCTCTTAGATTTTTCCATCAGCATATAAACACATCCAAGGAAAGCCCATTTCAAAGAAAATCTCCTCGACTCGATGTTCTTCAGCTACCAACTCATGTCTCTCCATCTCCATATGCCAAATGTTTTTAGAAGAATTGCCCACATTCCCAGGCCTTCCTTCCTCACCTCCCTTTGATTCTTCATCCCAATCTGTCTTCATCCCCACCGCTCCACTGAAACGATATTGTCAAGGTCACCAGTGGTTTCCACGTGGGCAAATTCTTCTCTGCCATCCAGTTTCTCAGTCTCTCAGCAGCATTTTACCTAATTAACCACTCTCTCTTTCTGAAAACATTCTCTTCTCTATGAATCCCTTAACCTCACTCTCTGCTGGATTTCTTTCCATCTCCCTGGCTAGCATATCTTAGTCTCCTTTGCTGGTTCCATAGTCTTTATCCATCAGTGGTGGAGTCTCCAGGTCTCACCCTCACCAGGCCATGGGGAGCTCACCCAGGTGCTCTGCTGTGAACATCATCTATGCGCCCAAAGGTATCTCTGGTAAGACCTCCCAGCTGAGCTCCAGGCTCTTCCATGATACGTCAGCAACATCAATCCTTGCTATCCTCCCACTTGGGCGTCTCCATTTCAGTAAATGGCCTCAATGCCACACACTTGTCCAAGTCAAATTTCATCACCGATTGCTCCCTTCCCTCTCTCCAACACCCACACCTTAGCAAGTCCACCTCCGCAGGAGATCATTGGCTCTGCTTACTGCCCACCATCTCCACTCTTATCATCTCTTACCACCCAGGCTGCCACGTCTCTTTCGAAGACCACTGCCTCCAAAACATGACCACTGCTTCCATGGCTTCCACTTCTACTTGACGAAACCTGTCTTCACACAGAAGCCTGAATGAGCTTTTTGTAACATAAACCAGTGCCCTCCCTGGTGGCCCAGTGGCTAGGACTCCACAGTCCCAATGCAGGGGACCCAAGTTCAATCCCTGGTCAGGGAACAAGGTCTCGCATACTACAACAAAGATCAAAGATCCCATGTGTCGCAACTAAGGCCTGGCATAGCAGAATTTTAAAAATATATATTTTAAAAATAACTAAATTAGATCATTCCCCTCTTTTCCACCTTCTCCCCCCCAAAATCAGCACCTGATGGCTTCTGTACTTGGGGTGGAATTCAGTCTCCACCTCAGCCAGCAGGATCCTCCGTGTCTGGCTCATCCCTCTCCCTCCTCAGCTCAAACTAACCTTAATTTTGTTTACTTGGCTTTAGTCTCACTGGTCTCCTTTCTAGTCTTCAAAACATCAAGCTCCCTCCCCCTTCTCAGGACCTAGCACTTGTTTTTGCCTTTAAAAGTGCTTGGATTCCCTTTCAACGTCTTCTCTTCAGGGAGACCTTCCCTGACCAACCAGCCAAAGCTGTTCTGCATCACCTTCCTCTGGATCCAGTGTTGTCAGGCCAGGGGAGGATTTTGCCCCTCAGAGAACATTTGGCAATGTCTGGGGACATTTTGTATTGTCATGACTAGTCTCTAGTGGGTAGAGGCCAGGTGGTGGTGGTTTAGTCACTAAGTGTCCAACTCCTGTGACCCCATGGACTGTAGCCCACCAGGCTCCTCTGCCCATGGGATTTCCCAGGCAAGGATACTGGAGCAGGTTGCCATTTCCTTCTCCAGGTAGAGGCCAGGGATGTTATTAAATATGCTACAACATAGGACAGTGCCTTACAACAAAGAATGTCCAAGAATTCCCTGGTAGCTCAGGTGGTAAGGAATCCGCCTACAAAGTGGGAGACCTGGGTTTGATTCCTGGGTTGGGAAGATCCCCTGGAGAAGGAAAGGCTACCCACTCCAGTATTCCGGCCTGGAGAATACCATGGACTGTGTACTCCATGGGGTCACAAAGAGTCAACATGACTGAGTGCCTTTCACTTTTTTCACAATGTCAATAGTATGGAGCTTGAGAAATGTTGCTCTAGTTATTTCCTTTATATTGTAGCCAAAATCTATAACGACCTCATGTGCATATTTACTTGTCTATTGTTTCTTTCTCCCAACAGAATGCAAGATCTCTGAGGGCAGGCAACCTGTCATCTTGTTTGCTGTTGTATCCACAACATGCAGCCCAGTTCTTGGAGAAGGCAATGGCACCCCACTGCAGTACTCTTGCCTGGAAAATCCCATGGATGGAGGAGCCTGGTAGGCTGCAGTCCATGGGGTCGCTAAGAGTCGGACATGACTGGGTGGCTTCACTTTCACTTTCCACTTTCATGCATTGGAGAAGGAAATTGCAACCCACTCCGGTGTTCTTGCCTGGAGAATCCCAGGGACGGGGGAGCCTGGTGGGCTGCCGTCTATGGGGTCACACAGAGTCGGACACAACTGAAGCGACTTAGCAGCAGTTGCAGCAGCAGAAGATTTAAAGGAACAAATTAACAAATGACTGTTCTTCCTCAGAACCCTAGGACCTTGCAGCAAGTCATGAAAAGGCCGTGGCTCCCAATGTCTTGATGGAACCAGCATGTTCTCCAACTCTCTGAAGAGACCAAGGTGTAAAGAAGCCCATTGTGCCTGTGGGGTTGGGGAAGGAGACAGAGCCCTACGGCCCCTTGGAGACAGTAGTCTCTCGTCTACTCAAAGCACATTGATCATAAAACTTCCAATCCCTCCTAGACATCTCAGCTTTGAACCAGGAGAGAAAGAGGAGGTCTTGGATCCAAAGCAGAAACAGCCTGAGGCAGAGAGGGACACTAGCTTTGACCCTTCCTCCCCAGTGGGCCTTGGAGGAGACAGTTTGAGCAAGAAGGAAAGTCGGGTCTAGGCCAGAGCAGCTGGCTTGAGAGTAATCCAATAGTGCACGCTCTGTGCCTGAGAGCAGCCGGCCCCAGGGGTCCTGAGAGTGCTGCCCTCGGAGTGGCCAATTTCCTTAGGAAAATACAGAATGGCCAGGCCACCCCTTACTGAATTATAAAGCACTTATCACTTCTTTAATGCCTACCCACATGGAGGACTTAATTCACTCAATATGGAAGTTATAAAGGCGCATTGGTAAGTGAGCATTAGGCTCAAGCGCACTGCATAAAGACAGACAAGGGCAATATTTTCCCCTATTAAAAGGGTAGATTTCCTCACTGCAACTCGGCCTTAGAGTTAATGTGGAAAAGTCACTCCAAAGCTCTGGGAGCTTTCCTTATGAGAGGGTAATCCAGGTCACTGGAAGGAAAGGGTGTCCTTGACTTTACAGGAATCATTATCCCCAGAAACCAGGATGTCAGAGTGATTAGTCAAGGTAATCATCAGGAAGGCAAGGTCACGTGGGTGGTACCCAGCCCTCCCTCTGCATGGTAAGCTGGGATGGGACCAGGCCACAGAGAAGAGAGATGTCGCAGGACAGAGGAGGATGGGTGAGCCGGGCCAAGACTGGAAGCCGGATGCGGAGTGGGAGGCAGCAGGGAGAGAGGCATGCTCCTTTAAAGCATCACCAGTGGAAGAAACCCTGGTTACATCCAAGACTGAAAAGGAAGATGTCAACAGCATTAGTCTCTGGCATCTGTAAGGAAACCCGCACTGCCATTCCTTAAGGTTCCAGAGCATTCCATTTTGGGAGCTGGAGAGATGGCCTAACTCCTCAGAAAAAGAAATGCAGTTTTTTCTCTTGTTAACTTTTTTCACTTTCTTGCTTCAGCATCGTGAGCCATTTCCTATCTTCTGGCAAGAAGCCGTCTGTTCTTTTCCCCATCTACTCACCCTCTTGGAAGACATCTCTCTATCCACATGCCTTCAATAACTGCCTAATTAGAGATGAATTCCAGTTCCACGGGTCTACCATTAATGCCTAAACCTATCCACTGTCCTGTCTTCCTTTTCTCACAGTACGTATCCTCCTGGACACTTCAGAACAAAATAAAAAATATGGACAGGAGAGCTCACTCTTTCCTTCTGAATTATCCCAAGGTACCTCTGCTGAGTCCTCCCGACTTGAAATGTTAAAGCAGAGATGGTTAATAGATTTCAATTTTTCTGCAATATCAATGGGATGTTGAGAGTTAACCCAGACTGCTGTGTCTAGAAGGAGGCTGTGGTTGAACTGGAAAAAGAACTGTGATTGATTAGTGATGTCCGTCCTGGGCACGGGACACAGAAGGGCCACATAAACACCATTAACCAAATCTGGGCTTCTTGGGTGGTGCAGCAGTAAAGAATCTGCTGGCCAATACAGGAGACACAAGAAACGTGTGCTTGATCCCTGGGTCAGGAAGATGCCCTGGAGTAGGAGATGGCAACCCACTCCAGGATTCTTGTGGGGGGAAATTCCATGGACAGAAGAGCCTGACGTGCTGCAGTTCATGGGGTTGCAAAGAGTCAGACACGACTTTGCGATTGAACAACATCAAAATGGCCTGTGGCCGGGGGCTCCTGGATGGCCTCAGGATGGGCGGCTGGTAGCCAAGGAACCCAACCAAGTGATTAAACTGTTGGAACCTTCAGCCTCACCTTACTGGAGGCTGAATTGATCACCAAAAGTCAATAATTTAATCAATAATGCCTACATAATGAAGCCTCCATACAAATCCTAAAGCGAGGTTCAAGGAGCCTCCAGGTTCACGACCAGAAGGGGCTGCTGGGAGGCAGACACACCCGGAAAGGGCATGGAACCTCCCTGTCTCCTCCCATGCCTCTCCCTGTGTCTCTCTCCCATCTGGCTGCTCTTGAGTTGGACCCTTTTATAATAAACTGGTAATAATAAACACTAAGGGGCTTCCCAGGTGGCACTAGTGGTAAAGACCTGCCTGCCAATGCAGGAGACATAAGAGATGCAGGTTCTATCCCTGGGTCAGGAAGATCCCCTGGAGAAGGAAACCCATGCCAGTATTCATGCCTGGAGAATCTCATGGGCAGAGCTGTAGCTGGTGGGCTACAGTCCATGGGGTCACACAGAGTCGGATATGACTGAAGCGACTTAGCATGCACATACAATAAACAGCAAATGAACTGTGTTCCCGAGTTTGGTGAGTCACTCTAGCAAATTACCAAACCCCAGGAGGGGGTCCAGGGAACCTCTGATCTGGTCGGTCAGCAGCTCAAGTGACAACCTGGACTTGTGATTTGCCTCTGAGGTGACGTGACGTCGCCTTATGGGACCTAGCCCTTAACCATGGGATCTGACACTCGCTCCGGGAAGCTAGTGTCAGAATTGCATTGAATTGGAAGACACCCACTCAGTGGCCACTGAGAATTAGAGGACTGACCGGTATGGAGGGAAATCACACATCTGACGGCCAGAAGTGAAGAACTGTACTAAGAGCAGAACAGAGAAGTGGATGTGAGTCTTTGCTTTTCAAGTTGTCGCGGGATTGAACAGGGATTGAGGTCAGGAACCGGGGCCTCTGTGCCCAGGAGAGTGACCATGCTTGTAGCTGCCATGCTGAGGCTGTGACACGCATGTAGCCCGAGACCCTCTTTCTCACCTCTCCCCACACCTCCGCCTCCTCGTAGAACATAGCCTGCACTTTACAAGTCAGCCCAACAAAGCACTTGCTGCCAGGGCTGGTTCCCTCCTGCTTGCTCTGAGCCACTGTCTCTGCTTGTTCCTCTGTTCCTCTGCCTGCCAGGTACCTTGAGTACCTAACGAATGTTCCAGAAGCTCAACATCTTTTGGGGGGTGCCAATATGCTGCATCTTCCTCTTTCCACTAAAAGCATTAGTCACTCAGTCATGTCCAACTCTTTTCGACTGTAGCCCTCCAGGCTCCTATGTCCATGGGCTTCTCGAGGCATGAATAGTGGAGTAGGTGGCCATTTCCTCCTCCAGAGGATCTTCCTGACCCAGGGATCAAACCTTGATTTCCTTCACTGTAGTCAGATTCTTTACCATCTGAGCCACCAGGGAAGCCCCTTCCTCTGCTAAGCTTTTATCAAATCATCCGCGTCCAGTTGCAATGATCAGTGATCCCACTGATCAGCTCCTGGGGACTTGTGTCTGTGAGCTTGTCACCTACGTGTGCCTGGCTTCCCTTGTGCATGCTTAGTCACTTCAGTTGTATCTGACTCTTTGTGACCCTATGGACTGTAGCCCGCCAGGCTCCTCTGTCCATGATATTCTCCAGGCAAGAATACTGGAATGGGTTGCCACTTCCTCCTCCAGGGGCTCTCCCCTCAGGAGCATGTAAATTCCTTGACCTTGATGACAGAGTCCTCTGAAGTCTATTTTGTTCACCCTCCTCTGGCTCTGTGCTGGTTCTGTGCTCCAAGTGGGCAGAGACCTCAGAGGTTCCAAGCAGCTTCTCCTTGAAACTGGGACGAGGTGGGCTCCAGCCTGTGGCAGAGAAGAGCTGTCTAGGGTATGGGGCAGGGCTGGGGTCCAATGTCAAGGCTCAGAGAAGCATAAAACATGGGGCCGAAGAGAGAAGATGCTGGCCCACGTTTCTCTGATGTCTTCCTTCAAAACTCAGCTCAGACAGGCCCTTTCTTCCGGGAGCTTTCCCTGGTCTTCCCCTTCCAGATCCTGAGTGTGCCTCGGCTGTGCTGTCTGTCCCAGAAATAGCACTGATACTCGAGAGGGTTGGACAGCATCATCAACTCAAATGAGTTGATGCAAATGAGTTTGACAAAACTCCAGGCGACACTGAAGGACAGGAAAGCCTGGCGTGCTGCAGTCCACGGAGTTGCAAAGAGCTGGACACAACTGAGCAACTGAACAATAACAAGCAGAGCACAAACTCCCAGCAAAGAGGACTCCGGCCAGAGGGCTGGATCAGGGCCCCCGAGGGCCTCCTCCCAAGCCAGGCATTGATGCTTACTTAGCTCCTGGATCCCGGAGGGACCAGGGTGACTGGAGAATTGGGTGTGGTCACTTACCAAGCTCAGGATGCAGATGCTTAAACCACTGCTTCAGAAGCATGTCAGGTGGCGCTAGTGGTAAAGAACCCACCTGCCAATGCAGGAGACATAAGAAATGCGGGTTCAGTCCCTGGGTCAGGAAGATCCCTGGGTCAGGAAGATCCCCTGGAGGAGGTATAGAAACCCACTCCAGTATTCTTGCCTGGAGAATCCCATGGACAGAGGAGTCTGGCAGGCTACAGTCTGCAAAGAGTTGGATACGACTGAAACCATTTAGCACGCACACAGAGAAGCACTTCACCATCTTAACATCCCCACCTTAGCCGAGTGTGCAGACCAGTATCAGCTCCACACGGACCTCATCATGTTGTCTTATACCCTTTGACACCTCCAATACTTGCAAGCCTTGGAGATCCTTAGGGGCAGGGACTGGTCTTTTTTTTTTTTTAATCTCAGCATCCCCAGCACCAAATCCGACACCCATCCGGCTCTCAGAAGCCCTCAGTAAAGGAGCTGTGGGTACACCAGGAGTTCTCCTTTCCTGCTGTCAGCTTCACCCTGGGGCAAGAGCATTTAATTCTGTTGTCAGTGAAGGGATGCCTGAGGCGCCATCTGGGAGTACCCCGCGGAACAAGAAAACTGAATGACAAAGACACCAGTGACGCTCTGTTAGGGAGCCTGGTCACGCACATCCCCTGGAGACTGACCTTCTCATTGGAGGTGCTAGAAACCCCAAGGTCAAGGTAGCATCTCAGCCTCCAACCCCAAGACCTGGAGGAATCCTGTCCAGAAGTTGGCTTTTGCCCCAACCCTGCAGACATCCTCCTCTCCAGGCTGCTGACAGCCGGGTTCACTCAGGACACCGAGGGGCTTGGCAACGTGCAACTGCACCGCTAGCTTCCCCCCGGAGGTCAGCAGACAGGATTGCCTGGGGGCCCCCTTCCAGGAGCAATGGTACAGGGCAGAAAGTGCCAGTGATGCCCAGTGAGTCCGGGAAAGAGGACCTCTACAAGCTGGGGCAGGAGCTAGAGTCAGAAGATGTGGGGTTTTCCTGGCACATCTCAATCCCCAATAGTTCTCTTCTCGGCCCCTGTACAAGGAGAAAGGAAGGCAGAGCCTGTGCCCGTGGCTGTCAGAAGGGAGAGTGACAGTAACTGAGCTGGCAGCATGACTGAGCACTGACTGGAGAAGCCTCTGTTGCCAGGCTGGCATCGCCCAGCTGCTCTCACCACCAGGAAGGACTCGATGGCTCTGGCCGCTATCAGCCTGGAGCACCTTCACCCCACGGGCTCATCTTGGCCTGGTCTAGCAGGGCCGAACCTCATTAGAGGGGGCGCTGAACTCCACTGCATACATTCACTTATCTATTTATTGACTGAGCTGGGTCTCAGTTGCAGCACACAGGATCTTCACTGCAGCATGTGGGATCTAGTTCCCTGACCAGGGACCGAACCCAGACCCCTGCATTGACAGTATGGAGTCTTAGCCACTGGACCACCAGGGAAGTCCTCATTCACTTATTTATAAAGGACCTACTATGTGCCAGTTGCCTGCATCCAGCATCTGTGTACCCAGAGAGGCTTTCTGCGGCACCAAGCTTTGGGCCCCACTTCATGTTCCCTGGGTCCCACCAATAGGTCAGAAGCTCTTCCCAGGTTCTGGTCGTCACTTCACTGGGAGTCAGAATGCTGGGGACCCTGCCCAAATTCTAGCCTCTCAACTGGGCCCTAACGACCCAGAAAGGATACATCAGCCTCTTTTTCCCAGTGGATGGGCCCAGGTCCTGATTATGATTTCTCATCACCATCTTGCTAATGGCTCATGGGCCCAATTTCACATCACGTGGGCTCCTGTCTGCCCACCTTGGAATCATAGCATTTTCAGTTTCTGTTAACAATAGCACTGGTACCCAGACCCCCATTGAGAGCTCACTGTCAGCCACACCAGCCCAGGTTAGACCCCAGCCCCAATACCCTACTCCACCGTGAGAGATTGGAGTGGGAATGCTGACTATACTCTGGCCACCAGAACAAGAGCTGTGTCAGTTTTCCTTAAACCTAAACTCACCTGTTCCTAGCTTTCTTCCTTCCCTTCATCAGCACGGCCCTGGGAATCTGAAATGTCCAATAGATGCTTCTACCACCAACGGATCCCAGGGCCCTGTCCCTGCGTATATGAGAGTATGATGGGGCCTGTCAAACTGCCCCACCATCATGCACAATTCAAGAATGCCAGTCTGTAGTATTCTCTAAATTACAGATATTCAGCATATTTCAACTTGAGTAAAGTTTGTTAAATCAGCTATCTTATAGCAGGCTTTCAAAAATTATTATTTCTATTTGATTTGTAATATCTTTTAGGGAAATTAAGTATTAACACAATTAGTATTCCAGTGCTCTTTGAAAAAAAAAAGAAGAATGCAAGTCTGGGACTTCCCCGGTGGTCCAGTGGTTAAGACTCCGAGCTTCCAATACAGGGGGCCTGGGTTCAGTTCCTGGTTGGGGAACTAAGATCCCACATGCCACGCGCTGTGGTCAAATGAATAAATAATAATTCATTTTAAAAAAGAATGTAAGTTCCAGTCCAGAACAGCACTTGCTTATTCATTTCCTGAAGGTGGAAAACGGCTTGTGCTCAGTTCAGACGCTGGAGGAAACTGCCTGACACACACTTTCACTTCCCAGCGCTTCCCAATGGCCACCTGTGTGCAGAGAGGGGGTCAAGTTGCAAATGAGCCCACTGAAAACCTAGACTCCCAATTCACACCGTTTGCACTCAGGGGGGCTTTGGCCAGCCCACCAAGGTGGAGATGCTGCTGAGTCATCCAGTCCCTGTGCTTAAATCTGTGAGACAATTGAGCCATTCATTGCCTGAGGCATCTGGGGGGCTTCCCTGGTGGCTCAGTTGGTAAAGAATCTGCCTGCAACGCAGTAGACTGGGATTCGATCCCTGGGTCAGGAAGATGCCCTGGAGAAGGAAATGGCAACACACTCCAGTTTTCTTGCCTGGGAAATCCCATGGACAGAGGAATCTGGCAGGCTACAGTTCATAGGGTCAAAAGAGTTGAACATGACTTAGCGACAAAAACAACACGGGGGTGCCTGGGGGCCCCAACACTTCTGAACAAAAGGACAGAACACCAAGATGCCAGACTTTTTCTTAATGGAAACTGCCTGTTTTCTAAAGGCCCAGTCCACTGACTACTTAGAGATTTCCCTGGAATAAACACTTCCATAGGGCACACCAAGCTCTCCTTTAGGGCTAGCAGCTTTATGAAATAAACATGAGTGGGGCTCTAAATTATTCTATTCTGACCTCTTCTCTTTCCTCCTTCCTTCTTTTCTTTGTAAAAAGGAGAACACGTTTCCAAAAGAGACTACAGTGGGGTCAAAATTTGCAAATCTACGTGCAAACAAAGAGGGTCAGGAGTTCACAGATTAGCATTCCCAGACACTCCTTAATGACTTTTCCCCAGGTGATTACTGCTGCCCCAAGCCTGAAGGAGCCCTCTTCTAGGTCCCCTCCTAAATAGCCAGGGGAAGTTTGAAGTCTGACGCAGAGAACCCACAGCTGGTGCTCCACGACAACCTGGAGGGATGGGGCAGGGAGGGAGGTGGGAGGCGGGGTTCAGGAGGGAGGGGACACATGTAATGCCTATGGCCAATTCATGTTGCTGTAAGGCAAAAACCATCACGCGCTGACTCACTCGATTCAGTCACATCTGACTCTTTGCGACCCCATGGATCGTAGCCCGCCAGGCTTCTCTGTCCATGGAATTCTCCAGGCAAGAATACTGGAGTGGGTTGCCATGCCCTCCTCCAGGGGATCTTCCTGACCCAGGAATTGAACCCAAGTCTCCTGAGTCTCCTGCATTGACAGGTGTGTTCTCTACCCATCCTCCAAATAAAATAAATATATTTAAAAAAAAATGCTACCCCCACCCAGGGTGGGGGAAGCTTCTCGCCACCACCAGCCTGCCTCTCAGCAGCCTTGCCAGCTTCTCTCGGTCTCACTTCCCTTCAGCATCCCCTCCCAGTTCGCTGGCTTCCTCTCCCTGCTCTCCCTTCAGTCATGCATCTCCTCTCCCGCCAGCTGATCTCTGCATCTGAAATCATACTTGGCGGCAGAATGCCCCATTCTCTAAAGCAGAAGCCTCAGACAACCCAGAGAGTGAGTCAGTGTTTCCGAAAGCCCCGGGCACTCAGCAAGCTCCTCTGGACGGTTGTGGGTGAGGGGAGCTGAAGGTGTCCTTTTTACCAAAGGACCCATCCACACTCATCTTCAGGGTGTGGACAGCTCGGGTCCCAGAATTCCTCCGGGGGCTGCCTCTCCATCACTGGTCCAGCCCACCTCCTTGCAACACCATGTTTCCTGGACAGGAGGATGCTGCAGCGTGGCTACCAACTGCAGGAGGTAACTTGTGTCTCCAAGAGGCTGGGCGGGTACCACAGGCCTGGTTTCAGCTCAGAGCTGAGAACCTAGAACAACCAAGGCTCAAGACCACAGACTTAAAGCCTGAGAGGCTAGGAATTACACACGCAAATGGCTGGCAGAAAAATAGGGTCAGGGCTGAGTGAGACAAGACAAACCTTACAGAGCAAACACTCCATGTCCTGTGTCCCCTGATGTCCCCGGGACCACTTCATGCTGGTGGCTGGCTCCTGGCCACCAGGCTCTGCATCTCAGCCTGAAAGCTTTCTCCAGGGCAGGCCTAGTGTCAGGGGTACTGAGCAGCAAATAGCCCAGGTCTGTCGCCTGCCTCTCCTTCAGGTAGGGCAACTACTCTGCACCATCTCCCAGCATTTCCACTGAGGGCCTGCTACCTGCTGGGCTCAGTCATCACCTCCGGTGCATTCGTCCGGGGTCACCGCTCAGCAGGAAGGGACCACCTGGCCCAGGAAACACAGCCCCTCTCTCTTTGGATCAAACCCAGTTTGCCCTGCTTGGCTCCATTTTGATGGAAAGAGAAGAGGAGGTGATGGCAGCTATGAGGCATTTCTGGGGTTCACTGTTAATGAAAAACTAAATTTAAAATCAGGTTGGTATCTCCCCTCACCCCATCCCTTCCCACAGGAAAATAAGAACTCTTAGGAGCACTGTGAAACTGGACAGAAAAGAGAAAGTTAACCAGGGCTGAGGGACCTCCCTGGTGGTCCAGTGGCTAAGACTCCACGCTCCCAACGCAGGGGCCTGGGCTCCATCCCTGGTCAGGGAAGTAGATCCCACATGCCCCAACTAACACATCGGTGACTCAGATGGTAAAGAATTGCCTGCAACACAGGAGACATGGGTTCAGTCCCTGGGTCAGGAAGATCCTCTGGAGAAGGGAATGGCTACCCACTCCAGTATTCTTGCCTGGAGAATCCCATGGACAGAGGAGCCTGGCAGGCTGTCTATGAGGTCGTAAAGAGTTGAACAAAACTGAGCAGCTAGCACTTTCGCCACAACTAAGCATTCTCGTGCCACCACTGGGACCTGGAGCCGCCAAATAAATAAATATTAGGAAAAAAATTGAGGGTTGACACTGACATTCATGAAGAGGGGTTTTCTGCCCCTGCTGCCAGCCTTAGCATGTTGTTCTATACACGATGGGAAGACAACAGATTTTGACTCAGTTTCTGAGACAGGTCTCAGTTAGAGCTTTGATGCCTTAGTGTCCCTGTCAGGGAAGAAACAGGAACCAGCACAAAGCTCTCTGGCCCCAGGGAGCATGTGGACAACACAAGGTATGTCTGTGTCCAGAGGGACTGATGCGCTTCTGGGCACTCAGACCCGGTCCCCTAGTCACCGAGGCCTTTGTGCAAGTGCCTGTCCAAACGTCCAAGGGGACTGAGAGCCCAGCATGGCAATGATGCTTACACGGACCCATTATCAGATCTGCCAAAGATTTCTCCTTCTGTTTTTTATTTGGCCGTGCCACAGGGCATATGGGATCTTAGTTCTCTGACCAAGGATTGAACCCACACCCACAGCACTGGAAACACAGAGTCTTAACCACTGAACCATCAGAGAAGACTAAGATTCTTCGTAGGAGGCTATGAACTTCCACAGACATGAGCTCCAACAGTCATCCTAGAGATCCAGGAAATACACCCAGCCAGAGCCCTTGATTCCCAGAGCCACAACACGTGACTCAGCCACACACAGTCCTGCCCTACAGTGGCTGCCCTCAGCCTCTGAACCGGGGACCCCAGGCTCAACCTTCTCATTCCCACTTGACCCCTCCTTTCTTTAGGCCTTAAATAAATAAATAGTCAGGTGATCCTGACCGCAAGAGACGGATCCTGGATAGTTTGCGGATGGGAGGGTGCACAGACTGTATGAAAGTCGCCCAGGACTCTGTCCTCCCAGAGCTGAGCTGGCCCAGACCCTGCCCCCCACATGCCCAGGGCCTCCCAGGAGGATGCATCTTGCTTCCACTCGCAGACCAGAAGGCGCCGTGGGAAGAGACGGCTTAAAGCAGGTGTCCGGCTGCAATGACTGCCTTCCTTCCAGCACCTGCCCGACCCCTTTCTCACCCATTCTCCACAGCAACTGGAGACAATCTGCAAACACACTAGCGAAACTCTTCAGTGGGGATGCTGAGTCTGAGGATAAGCTCAAAGTCCTTAACGTGGCCGAGCAGTGGGGCCGGGCCTTGCCCATCCCTCAACCCCACCTCCCCACGCTCAGCCTCACCCCTGCAAGGGCACCCTTTGCCCGGGGCCTTCGACTGTGTATTAGCCCTCCTGCCTCAGAGATGATCCTTCCACACCCCTCTCCACATGGCCAGCTCCTTCAAGTCTCAGAGAACGCATGCTGCCTCAGAGAAGCCTTTCCAGACCCCCAAGACGTGCCCAGGTCCCCCAGACCTACATTATCACAGAGCCCTGTGCCCCTCTTCAGAGCATTCGTGCTCAGGTGAATATGAAAAGGGTCTTGCACACTCCAGGTTGCCTTTAGAAGTCATGACTCTGGTGGACACAGGTCACCGCGCTCCATTTAAACCTGAATAACAGGAAACCCTGTGGATCTCAACAGGTCAACCTCTTGAAACTCCCTACTGTGCTTGGACCCCACCAAAGCATGAGGCAAGCACGGCTGCTCTGCCCGCATCACTGCCAACCCGCTCCCTGGCAATCGGATCTACTGCCGTCCTACATCCGGCACGGCCACAGCATCCCTCCAGGATGCCTGGACCGTTCCCAAGGAAATGGTAATGTCAGAAATGGGAGTTATCCCTTCCAAACAGCCCATCCCAGAGGCCTCCCGAGCACTGGTGCTCAGTGTGCGCTGAAAGGCTTCCATCTCTCAAAGACCTCCCATACCAACACCTCCCCTCCACATTCAGGGGGATCTATCCCCTCACCTGACTCTTGCATGGTCTCCACTTCCTTGGGAGGGCCGTTTGAGCTGGAGAAAGGAATGCAAAATGATACCCCCATGAAAGTTAAAGACTCTCAGTGGTGTCAGACTCTTTGTAACCCCATGGACAGTAGCCTGCCAGGCTCCTCTGTCCATAGAATTCTCCAGGCAAGAATACTGGAGTGTGTTGCCATTTCTTTCTCCAGGGGATCTTCCTGACCCAGGGATCAAACCCCTTCTCCCGCATTGCAGGCGGATTCTTTACCATCTGAGCAACCGTAAAGGGAAGCAAAACAGTGGATAAGAAAGGAAACGTGATTCATGGTAAACAAGCAGTTGACCTTTGTTTAAGACCCGCACCCTTGCTTGTCAGACTGTGACGTGCATGCGAGCCAGCTGGGGAGCTGGCGACAACGCAGATTCTGACCCAGCAGGTCTGGAGTGGAGCCCAAGATCCTGCAATTCTAACAAGCTCCAGGCGATGCCAGGTTGGTGGCCCATAGAATGCAGAGTAGCAAGAGTCTGTCTACACAATTCTTGGCACAAGGAAGGTGCTCAGAAAGATTTGTTAGGTCGGATTAAATTGTAAGAGGACCTGGGTTTGATGGAAGGAATCATTAACACACACACCAAGTGATAAGGTAAAGTAGTTAAACTAACCTGGCTGTGCATTAAAATTACCAAGGGAAAAAAGGCTTTAGTCACTCAGTTGTGTCTGACTCTTTCCAATCCCATGGACTGTAGCCCGCCAGGCTGCTCTGTCCATGGGATTCTCCAAGTAAGAATACTGGAGTGGGTTGCCATCCCCTTCTCCAGGGGATCTTCTTGACACAGGGATCAAACCCAGGTTTACTAAATTGCAGGTAGATTCTTTACTGTCTGAGCCACAAAGGAGCCTTTTAAAATTCCAGTGCCTGGGCCCCAATTCAGAGATTCTAATGTCTAGGGTAGAGCCTGAATATTTGAAATTTTTTAAGCTTTCCAGGTGACCCTAATATGGAGCCTGGTTATGGCCCCACTCAATTCGAACAGGAAAACTGTCGTTGCCTGTTCCATGCCAGGCATCACGGGCTCAATTCCACTGGCACTCAGAACTGAGGTCCACGCCTTCAGTGAGCATGTCCACTAATGAGGGGAACAGGTCCACTCATGTCTCTATCGGAAAAAGTAATAAAAGGCATATTCAGATAAGCTGAGAATAATAGATGAGGGAGCAACTGATCCAGTCTAGGTGAAATTAGAAGGGGGAAAAAAGTCAGACATCAAGAGACAGTGATATCTGGGCCTTAAAGGATGAATAGGAGTTTTCTAGGCAGACAAGGAAGCAGCTGTCTCAGGCCTCTGTTCCTCCCCATTCTTGGTCACAGGGGGTGATGTCTGGCAAGGACCCAGGGTCCTGTATTCTGGGCCGGCTGCCTACTGCTGCCCTGGGTATATGAAGAAAGTGTAGCATGAAGTATAAGGTCACCCCAGTGCATGTTCTCTTTACTGACTGGTGTACTGGAGGACCACTGGGAGCGGCCTTATCAGATGCCTGATAAGCCAGAGTCCGATCAGAAAACCAGCACCCACATCTTCTGCCTGACACAAGAAATTTGATGAAAGTAGTGGTATTTTAGAGTGGCCAAAAAACCAAACAGGGCGTCTCTGGTGGTCCAGTGGTTAAAAATCCACCTGCCAATGCAGGGGACACAGATTGCATCCCTGACCCAGGAAGATCCCACATGCCACGGGGCAACTAAACCTGTGCACCACAACTACTGAGCCCGCGCACCTAGAGCCTGAGCTCCGCAACAAGAGAAGACAGCGCAGTGAGAAGCCCGCACACCACAGAGAGCAGCCCCACTCTCCGCAGCGCGAGAAGGCACACAGGCAGCAACAAAGACTCAGTGCAGCCACAAATAAATACACAGAGATAAAGAAAAACCAAACGGGGAGCCACCGGGCAACCCAGCGATCAGCAACAGCAGGAAGCCCCCAGGATGAAGGATGAAGCGAGGAGGTGGTGTCAAGAAGCCCAGGGTCAGAGCCCGCTGGGGGCTGGTGACAGTGGGGACCACGCAGCAGGAAGCACTGAGAGACGCAGCCATTGCCAAAGATGCGAAGATAATACTCTGACCCTCGGGCAGCAAGCGGGTGGGGTGGGGGTGTGCCTGCCTTCTTCTCCCTTCCTTCTTCCCCCTCTGTGGCTCCCACTGGCCAGCTGCAGCCTAGAGCCACTTGGCAAAGGAGCCTGGGAGATGGAACTTTCAGGGGTCAGGCCCTGGAAGGACAGGGAAGGGATCTGAGCACTTACAGGAGAAGGACAGATTCACTCTGGCCAAAGCAGGCTGAACAGCCCTCTCCCCTCACCCCTTTCCCCTGCACTTAGAACCCCCTCATGCCCTAGAGCACAGCTGCCCAGAATGTCCTGCAGACACTGTCAGCAACAGAGCTGGGGAGACGCCACCTACCTCTAGCTGCAAATACCCTCTCTGGTTATTCCCCTGGTGCTAGCAAATTTGATCAGCTTCTCACTGTGCCATGGAGCACAAGTGTCTGAGAAGCACTGTTCTCAGAAAAAGCTAAGAAAGAGGGATCATTTCCACATCCTGGCTACTGTAAATAGCACTGCAATGAACATTGGGGTACATGTGTCCTTTTGAATCATGGTTTTCCGGGGGTATATGCCTGGGAGTGGGACTGCGGGGTCATATGGTGCTTCAGTGACTAGATTTTTAAGTAACCTCCATACTATTCCCACAGTGGCTGCATAAATTTACATTCCCACCAACAGAGCAAGACGGTTCCCTTTTCTCCACATCCTCTCCAGCATTCATTGTTTTGTAGAATTTTTTGATGCAGCTCGGTGCTCTGTGATGACCCTGAGGGGTGGGTGGGAGGGAAGTCCAAGAGGGAGGGGATATCTGTATGTTGCTTTTGCTCAGTCGTGTCTGATTCTTTGTGACCCAACGGACTGCAACACGCCAGGCTCCTCTGTCCTCCATTGTCTCCTGGATTTGCTCAAATTCATGTCCATTGAGTTGGTAACACTATCCAATCATACGATCCTCTGTCACCCCCTTCTCCTCCTGCCTTCAATCTTTCCCAGCATCAGGGTCATTTCCAATGAGATTGATCTTCAAATCAGGTGACCAAAGTAATGGAGCTTCAGCTTCAATATCAGTCCTTCCAATGAATATTCAGGGTTGATTTCCTCTAGGATGGACTGGTTTGATCTCCTTGCTGTCCAAGGGATTCTCAAGAGTCTTCTCCAACATCACAACTTGAAAGCATCAGTTCTTCTGTTCTCAGCCTTCTTTATGGTTTAACTCTCACATCTGCACACAACTATTGGAAAAACCACAGCATTAACTATACGGACCTTTGTCAGCAAAGTGACATCTCTGCTTTTAAATATGCTGTTGAGGTCTGTCATAGCTTTCCTTCCAAGGAGCAAGCATCTTTTAACTTCATGGCTGCAGTCACCGTCCACAGTGACTTTGGAGTCCAAGAAAAGAAAATCTTCCACTGCTTCCACTTTTTCCCCTATTTGCCATGAAGTGATCACATGATCACGGCATTGTACAGCAGAAACTAACACAAAAAAATTGTAAAGCAATTATATTCCAAAAACAACAAAAAAGAACAATTAAAGGGAGACCACACCTATGAAGAGAAAATTGTTCTCCTGGAATAGGAAGGGCCTGTCAATGGGAGGCACTCCCAGACCCACTGAACTACGCAGACCACCTGGAAGCACCAGGAGAGACGCAGTTCCAAGAGGGTGCTGATTCCAAAACAGAAGCATGGCCTGCCCTGTCTTCTTCATGGAATCCTGAAGACGGAAGAAATTCTCAGAATGAAAAGAAAATTGCCCCAGCCTCTGGTTTTGAAAGAAGTAAGGGGACTGACCCTACAGAGTGTTCTGTATCTCAAGCAGCTGTGGCTCTATGATCCCTAAACTCCTTTCTTGGCTTTTCACCGTGATGGTCTAGCACAGAACAAACTGGCCA
The DNA here is from genome assembly GCF_055505025.1 of Bos grunniens. Lineage (NCBI taxonomy): Eukaryota > Metazoa > Chordata > Mammalia > Artiodactyla > Bovidae > Bos > Bos grunniens. The sequence continues at coordinate 51,220,520 of NC_141185.1, read as the reverse complement.
GAGGGAAAGCTCAGAGCAGCAGTAACTTTTCTGGAAGTGCCCCTGAACAGGGTGCTGCCTGGACGTGCTCAAGCCCCAGAGGTCGCCAAGACCCAGGGCCACTTGCATCTGGTTTTACTTAGAAACTCCTCTAGGTGCATCTCTATCAAGTTCAAGGAGAAAGCCCAGGCCTGCCCTCAACACCACCAACCTCACCAAAGTCTTCTGGCTTTGTTGTTATTCAATTCCCCAGTTGTGTCTGACTCTTTGCAATCCCATGAACTGAAGCATGCCAAGCTGCCCTGTCCATCACCAACTCCCAGAGTTTGCTCAAACTCATGTCCATTGAGTCAGTGACACTATCCAGCCATCTCATCCTCCATCGCTCCCTTCTCCTCCTGCCCTCAATCTTTCCCAGCATCAAGGTCTTCTCCAATGAATATGCCAAAGTACTGGAGCTTCAACTTTAGCATCAGTCCTTCCAATGAATATTCAGGGTTGATTTCTTTTAGGATTGACTGGTTTAATCTCCTTGCTGTCCAAGGGACTCTCAAGAGTCTTCTCTAGCACCACAGTTCAAAAGCACCAATTCCTGGCACTCAGCCTTCTTTATGATCCACTCTCACATCTGTACATGACTACTGCAAAAACCATAGCTTTGACTATGTGGGCCTTTGTCAACAAAGTGATGTCTCTGTTTTTTAATATGCTATCTAGGTTTGTCATAGCTTTCCTTCCAAGGAGTAAGTGTCTTTTAATTTCATGGCAGCAGTCACCATCTGCAGTGATTTTGGAGCCCAAGATAATATTTGCAAATGGCTGTGAAAGCGCATCGTAAGATTGCGGCAGTGAGTACAACCATCCCTGTACCTTTAACCAGAGACCAGGCACTGGGCAGCACGTGCCGTCTGCAAAGGACACAGCTTTAGGGAAGACTCAGAGCAGGGAAGGAGGGGGACGTGCTCTGCCCGTGCCCCAGAACAAAGAGATAGTTCATCCAGGTTCCCAATGCCTCCCTTTCATTCCAGTTGGATTTCTACGCTCCACTCATTTTTTTAAATTTCAATGCAATATTTTCTGGTTTTTATTGAAAAATATGGACATAACATAAAAGCAACCATTTTAAAGTATGTAATTTCGTAGCATTTAGTACATTCATAATGTGGCTTCCCAGGTGGCACAGTGGTATAGAATCTGCCTACCAATGCAGGAGACACAAGAAATGTGAGTTAGATCCCTGTGTCGGGAAGATTCCCTGGAGTAGGAAATGGCAACACACTCCAGTAGTCTTGCCTGGAGAATCTCATGGACAGAGGAGCCTGGAAAGCTACAGTTTATAGGGCCACATACACTCGGACATGACTGAAAGCGACTTAGTAACAGTAGTAGCATAATACAGACATAATATAAAATAGCAATTTTGGGTACATAAGCAAAACATACTCTTAAAAGAGAACAAAACAGTATATGTTATCAGGACTCCAAGATAAACTAATTTCCATGATCAGGCACTGAATTTCGCTGTGGGTTTCCTGGCAGCTCAGGTGAAAAAGGAAGCAAATCAAGTTAGCAAAAGTCATTTGTAGAGATAACCATTTTTTCCCCTAACAGTAAATCCAGAAAGGCATCCATAACATGGATCCTTGTATAAAAGATTGTGTGTGACATTGTGGAAAACGTAATCTTTATCTTTCTGCAAGAGATAGAAATGTTCTTCAAATGAGTGGATTTGATTTTTTTTCTTTTTAATCAACTCTATATGGATCATGAGCACATTTCAACTGTAATTCGATAAAGCCAATTTTGTAGGATAAAGCAAAGAAAATACAGCCCAGATACATTGCTTTCTAAATGTCCGATTTAATACGTGAATCAAACGTGAAGAAGCCCAAAGAAACAACCCTGAAACATCCATGAAAGTCTCTCTCTAACAGTTTGTTTCTTCAGCACACGACTGTCTGGCACACAGATTCTTTAACGCATGCCCGTGATGCAGGTCTTTTATGAGCTGGTCACAAGGAAGGCCTCAAGGTTATTAGACGTGAGATGAGCAAGAGAGGAAGCTGTTATTCGCTGTGGGTTTATGAGAAGCTTCCATGTCAGTGAACCCCTGTCCCACCCAGCAATGTTACTACAATTGGCTACCCCTGACTCTTCCCTCTCTCAGCTCTTCCCACCTTCCCAACCTGGCCCAAGCTTCATCAAAGCTATTTTTGGTCACTGCATCATACACACACACACACACACACACACACACACACACCAGGCCCCCCACACTCAGCACTGTGTTCCACTTCTGGGCTGCCATAAGCCAAGGAGAAACTCAGCAGGCAAATCTGCAAATATCTGGGCTGAGAACCATGCCTAAAGTCAGGGTTTAGACCTCTGGACTGGGTGGGCCCCAACTCCATCCTCACCCCATCTTGGGTCAGAAGCACTCCTGCCACACACACACAGATGCGTATGTCCAGCCTCCACAGGGTTGGAAGGTGGCTGCTCTGGGCACCTGCTTGCCCCAGGTTTATACTGCAGTAAAATAAAAATATGCCTTTATGATGTCAGAGATCAGCACGATTAGCTTTCTAGCATGGCTCCTCCTCAGACACATGGGAAGAAGAGCAAGGAAGATGTATTGATCACCTACAACCTGGGTGAGCAAATCTCACTTCACATCATCCCCACAAGACTCTGAAGTCAGAGCATCGCTCCCGTCTGACACCTAAAGAAAAACCCAGAATGAAACAGGGAGGGGCCAGGACAAAGCTCCCGACACACAGACTTGAAGGTCTTTTCAGGTCTGTCTTGGCCTTTCTCTCACTAAAGCTGACACCGCAAAGTCCAGACAGACACACACACACACACACACACACAAGGCGCTCTGGCATCATCTGGGCAGGTGGAGGGAGCTCTGTGGTTCAGAAGCAGATGTATCGATGGATTTCAAATGATTATCGTGGGCACATAGGGCCGACTCTCTGCCAGGCGCTATTTTAAATGTTTGCAGTCATTCATTTATCATCACCCCCACTCACCCTTTAGAGAAATACTACTATGATCCCTGTTTTACAGAGAAGAAGCTGAGGCACAGAGGGGCCAGGTAACCTGCCTAAGGTCACACAGTATAACCAGGGTTTGAATTGAGATGCTCTTAGCCACTGTACAGTTTTCCAGGGCTCCCACAACAAAGTACTACAAACTGGATGACTTAAAATAGCAGAAATTACTTCTTTTACAGCTCTGGAGGCTAGAAGTCTGAAACCAAGGTGTCTGGAGGGCCTCACTCTCTCTGACGGCTCTAGGGGTCAAAGCCTCCTGGCCTCGTCTGACTTCCGGTGGCTGTTAGCAATCCTTAACTTCCTTCAGCTTCTCCCTGCATCCCTCCAGTCTTGGCGCCATCCTCACATGGCCTTCCTCCCCGTGTGTGTCTGTGTCTTCACATGGCCTTATTTTTTCTTTTTGGAAAATGTATAATTTTTCTCCTTTAACTCTTTTTTTATTAGAGTTTTTGTTCTTTTTAAATTGAAGTATAGTTAATTTACAATACTGTGTTAGTTTCAAGTGTACAGCAAAGTGACTCGGCCATATATACATATCTTTTTTGGCCACAGGGCATGTGGAATCTTAGTTTCCCAACTAGAGACAGAACCTGTGCCTCCTGCATTGGAAACACAGAGGCTTAACCACTGGATTGCCAGGGAAGTCCCTATATACTCTTTTTCAGACTCTTTTCCATCATAGGTTTACAAGATATTGAGTATCGTTTCTTGTGGACACAGCCTTCTTATAAGGACACCAGTCGCTGGATTCAGGGCCCACTCCCATCCAGTACAGGGCTTCCCTCGTGGCTCAGATGGTAAAGACTCTGCCTGCAATACAGGAGAGCTGGGTTCGATCCCTGGGTTGGGAAGATTCCCTGGAGAAGGGAACGTCTACCCACTCCAGTATTCTTGCCTAGAGAATTTCATGGACAGAGGAGCCTGGCGGGCTACAGACCATGGGATGGCAGAGTCGGACACGACTGAGCAACTGACACTTTCACTTTCTCATCCAGTATGACTGCATCTTAACTAATTACACTGCCAAGACCAAGTAAGGTCACATTCTGAGTTTCCATGAGGACGTGACTTTTAGGAAGACATTATTCAACCCAGCAGAGTCACCACGCTACACTGTTTCTAGAAAGAAAAGTAACTAGAGCCAAGATTCCCTTAAGCCAGGAAAATATAAAGCAGAAAATGAAACCAGAGAGAATCAAGACAGAAAATGAACCCCCGGTAAACACACTGCATCCTCCCAGGTGAGACCAGCTTCCCCAGCATGCCTGCCGTGTGATCCTAGCTTGAAAGGAACTCGCCGTCCAATCCTCACAGCCAGCTGGAGACAGGTCGGTCCCTCCACAAGGAGAAGAGATCCTTAAGGGCGGACCCCCAGGGCTCATCTTCACGCCCAGGCATCCAGAGCAGCACCTGAGGTGCAGCAGGGGCTCAGCCTAGGGGTGGGGAATAGAGGGCTTTCTGAGTCCTCTTTCTTCTCCCCATTCCTGTGTCTGGTTTCCTCCCTTGCCTAGCATTTAGGCTCAGGAAGCAATTCTGAAGTTCAGCGATAACAGTTTATCAGAGAGAAAACATCCCAGTTTGTTCACAGCTTCCCTGGCAAATCCAGATTCGAACGGAGCATCATCCTTGGGGATCAGGAAGGAAAGCTGCTATCAGCAGGGATGGCCGGAGCAGCCCGGCTCCAGGGCAAACGCACACCCATCGGCTTCTCCTGGTCCCCATCATCCCCTCTCTCTTTGAGCTATTACTCGCTATGCATGCATTCACCCCTGCATCACACCATCACTACTCACCCCTCCCCTCTCCCCCCACAACGCTCAGTATTGTCTGCTGCCTCTCACGATGCCAGGAGGGAGCTGCTGGGAGCGAAACTCAAAGGGTCAAAAGGCAGATTTCAGCAGAGTTAGGCTAACGCAGGGATGAAAGAGGAGAAGAAACAAGGCCTAAGGACCTATAGAATGAGAGACAGAGAAATTTCAGATCTAACGCTAGTAGTGGACGCACAGAGGCATTTTGCAAACCGAGTGCAAGGTGGACCACTTCTGGTAAGAAACTTGCCATCGGGTGCCTCCAGGGAAAGGAAGCTGGCAGTTAGAAGGGCAACTTTCCACTGTACCTTTTGAGTCCTGAGCTGCAAAGAATGACACAGGCTAAGAAGAAATATAATAAAAATGCAAACATTCATAAAAAGGGTTTTTTCTGTTAATCCCTATTCTATCAGAAAATGGAAGGAGTTCCCTGGTAGCCTAGTGGATAGGATTCCAGGCTTTCACTGCAGGGACCCAGGTTCAATCTTTGGTCAAGGAACTGAGATCCTGCAAGGCATGAGGCCCAGGGAGGAAACAATCCCCAGTCTTCCTTAGGTTATGAGACCTGAAGAAGGAAACGTAAGTAAAGCAGCGGGCAGTGCCTGTATCAGTAGTGCCGGCAGCCCCAGGCCCACAGCACTCCCATTTCATGCAGGATCAAGCGAAGGGTGGAGGGCTTCCCTGGTGGCTCAGTGGTAAAGAATCCGCCTACCATTGCAGGAGACATGAGTTTGATCTCTGATCTGGGAAGATCGCACTTGGCATAGAGCAGCTAAGCTCATGCGCCACAACTGCTGAGCCGGCGCTCTAGAGCCCGCAAGCCGCAACAACTGAGCCCCTGCGCTGCAATGACGGAAGCCTGCATGCCCTCAGAGCCTGCGCTCCGCAACAAGAGATGTCACCACGAGGAGAAGCCAGCACACCCCGGGCAGAGAGCAGCCCCCGCTCGCCACAACTAGAGAAAGAGCCTGTGCAGCAACCAAGACCCAGCACAGCCAAAAATACATAAATAAATCATTTAAATGAGGGGCAGGGACGGGCTGCTGCGTTCTAGGTCACCTGGGGTAAGGATGGCAGAAACTGCTGACCCCTCACCCCAAAGGGACAAAACTGCTGGTGTATGAAAAAGGCGTCTTAAGTTTTATTTACATACCCCGGGGTTTAAGGTCCAACTTGCTGGCCACACCAGGGTCCAGGGCTGGGTACTGAAAACCCGTACACCATGGTCCCAGGCACCTGTCCCCACTCAGAGAGAGGCCATCCTAAGCACTTGTAGCCTACGAAAGAGAGACACCTGGCTGTAGATCAAAGGTGCCCAGGGTTCACCCGCCCAGCCTGAGTGCCGGGCCCCACCAGCGCCAGGTCGGAGCAGAGGAAGAATTCTGCCAGCCCCTAACTGGCAGGGAGACCTGGCAGAGGGCTGAAACACATGGGCACATTCTCCTTAATCCAAGCTGGACGTGTCTCCTGTCACCTCACCCATCCTCCCCAAGAACAGGATTCCAGGGGACACACCTCCAGAGGTGACCCAGAAGGGTGGGTGGCTAGTTGCTTGGGGAATTACTGTAACCCCCTCTTAACGGAGCTCAGGGTCATCCCAAACACACAGCCTCCTCCTGCTCCAAGAACTCCAGAATCTATTATCTGCCCCTCTCTTAGAAAATGTCCTTTATCCGGCTTTACTGTGATTGTCTGTGAAATAGCCTCAGGTTCTACCTGTCTTTATCTACAAATGCCCTGCAAATAAGAACTATATTTGGTTGTGACTCCAAAGTACCAGTGGAGTGAGACAAGCTCAGCAATTTAGGGTTCCAAATTGACAGATCTGCAAAGCCTGACTCTTTGCCCAGTAAGCACATGAAAAGATGCTCAATATCATTAGCCACTAGGGAAATGCAAATCAAAACCTTAATGAGATTCCACCTCACACTGTTAGGATCAGTTCAGTTCAGTTCAGTTGCTCAGCTGTGTCCGACTCTGCGACCCCATGGACTGTACCACACCAGGCTTCCCTGTCCATCACCAATTCCTGGAGATTGCTCAAACTCATGTCTATTAAGTCGGTGATGCCATCCAACCACCTCATCTTCTCCTCCCGCCTTGAATCTTTCTCAGCATCAGGGTCTTTTCCAAGGAGTCAGTTCTTCGCATCAGGTGGCCAAAGTATTGGAGTTTCAGCTTCAGCATCAGTCCTTCCAATAAATATTCAGGACTTACTTCCTTTAGGATGGATCTCCTTGCAGTCCAAGGGACTCTCAAGAGCCTTCTCCAACACCACAGTTCAAAAGCATCACTTCTTTGGTGCTCAGCTTTCTTTATGGCCCAACTCTCACATCCATATATGACTACTGGAAAAACCATAGACTATCAAAAAAGCAGAAAGTAAGGCATGCCGGCAGAAATGTGGTTCTAACTTGAACCCTTGTGAGTTGTTCATTAGACTGCAAAATGGTGCAACCAGCATGGAAAACCATATGTTTCTCAAAACATTAAAAATCATATGATCCAGGGCTTCCCTGGCGGCTCAGTGGTAAAGAATCCACCTGCCAAAGCAAGACACACGGGTTTGATCCCTGGTCCGGGAAGATCCCACATACGGCGGAGCAACTAAGCCCATGTGCCACAACTGCTGAGCCCGTGCTCTGGAGCTCATGGTGCTGCAACTACTGAAGCCTGAGCCCTAGAGCCCGTGTTATGCAACAAGAGACGCCACTGCAGCAAGAAACCCGCACACCACAGAGAGAGAGTAGCCCGCTCGATAGAACTAGAGAGGAGCCCGTGGACAGCAACAAAGACCCAGAGCAGCCATAAATAAATTTTTTTTAAATCATATGATCCAGAAATTCTACTTCTAGGGATTATTAAAAGAAAAATTTTTACACCAGGGTCTCACAGAGAGATTTGTATAGCCAAGTTCATTGCAACATTCATGATGGCCAGAGGTTGAGGAAACCCAAGTGTCATCCCAAGGGATGAATGGATACACGAAACAAACTTTGGTGTATACAGAGAATGGGCTATTAGTCTTTAAAAGGAAGGGAATTCTGACACACGCTACAACATGGATGAAACTTGAGGCTATACCAAGTATCAATAAAATAAGCAAGTAACAAAGAGCTAAATATTGTAGGATTTCACTTACATGAGGTCCCAAGCATAGTCAAATTCACAGAGACAAAATGTAGAAGGTTGGTTGCCAGGGATGGAGGTGGGGAAGAGAAATGGGAAATTATTGTTTAATGGATGCTTCCGTGCATGCTAAGTTGCTTCAGTCCTGTCCAACTCTTTGCGACCCTATGGACTGTAGCCCGCCAGGCTCCTCTGTCCATGGGATTCTCCAGGCAAGAATACTGGAGTGGGTTGCCATGCCCTCCTCCAGGGGATCTTTCTGACCCAGAGATCAAACTCACATCTCCTAAGTCTCCTGCATTGGCAGGCAGGTTCTTTACCACTAGCACCACCTGGGAAGCCCCAGACAGAGCGCCCAGTTTAATGAGTACAGAGTTTCAGTTCTGCATGGTAAAGAGCTCTGGGGTTAGGTTGCATGATAATGTGAATGCTTTTCATACTAGTGAGCTGCACACTTAAAAATGATGAAGAAAATGAACTTTATGTTATGTTTATTTTACCACAATTAGAAAAAGGAAAACCAGACTCTGTGCCCATCCTCCAGGCTGCCTTGGAGTTGCCAATTTGGAATAACACTTGGAGCACAGAATATCGGCTTTTCCCAATGACCTCCGGGCCCAGACCATCTCAAACCCTGAGATGAACCCAGCTGTGCCCAGGGAATCCTTTCTAATCTGGCCCGACTCTCTGCACATCATCGGGCAAGTCACACAACACCCTACAAAACAGGAGGAGCGGTCAAGGGGCTAATACTCTTCACTCCCACTGCAGGGGACCCGGGTTCAATCTCTGGTCAAGGAACTAGATCCCACATGCCGCAGCTCAGATCCAGCAGAGCCTAATTAATTAATTAATTTTTTCATAAAAAGACAGGAGGAGAGTGTCTGACTTCGGTGTAAGCAGGTACCCTGAACTGATGCCTCTCATGGGCTTTCTTAGGAGGACTCCATAGAAAACTGCCCCAGGCCTGCAAAGACACAGGCCTCTGCAACAAGACCATGGTCATCAGTGGAGGAGACTCAGACTACAGAGTCCTGCCATAGCCGAACTGGAGCTTGCCCTTACCACTTCCTAGGTGTGTGACCCTCTGAGACCTTCTGGATCTGTCTGAGCTTAGATTTTCTCCTTTGTAAAAGGGAAAATAATGCTCACCAACAAGAGCTGTTCTGAGAACAAGAGATGATTCCTGCTGAGTAGCCGTCATCCAGAAGGCATTTAGGAAGTGGAACCATGATGATGGGCCCTCCCAGGTGGGGCTAGTGGTAAAGAATCCACCTGCCAATGCAGGAGATGCAAGAGACTCAGGGTTTGACCTGGGTCAGGAAGATTCCCTGGAGAAGGAATTGGCTACCCACTCCAATATTCTTGCCTGGAGAATCCCATGGACAGAGGAGCCTGGTGGGCTGCAGTCCACGGAGTCACAAAGAGTCGGACATGACTGAAGCGACTTAGCATGCACTATTATGATGAACATTCTGAGTTTTAACCACCTGTGTTGTCAGCAGAGCCCCCACGTGCCTGCTCTCCAGCTCACAGCCCACTTGCAAGGTTGGGGTTCCTGGGAGGTGTTACCCCCAGGCCACGCATGACTGTGCTGAGACCAGGACCCCACACCAGGACCAGGAGCTCAAAAATGTCACCATCAGCATCAGTCCCTGACCCCCTGACCCCCTCCCTGGGGCTCTGACTTTATGTTCACCCTTGGAAAAGGAGGAGCTTCAGGTTGCCTGTGATTCCCTTGGCTTAAGACTTCTTCCTTCTCATCAAACCCACCTGTCTATAAACCCAACCTGCATTTCCAATTGAGACTTTTCTCCACCCTAGCAGCAAGGACAGCTTATACCACAGAGGGCATGAGCTCACCCACCTGGTCTCTCTCACAACACAGCCTGGATGACAAATTCCATAGCAACAGGCCTAGCAACCATGACAGGAGACAACCTCTTGGACACAGACTGATGGGAAATAAGTAAACAGCCACCAGCCATGTATGGAGGAAGGGCTTCTGAGGGCCAGAGGTGCACACACGTACGGGACAACACCGCCTGGACACAGCGGGAGGCCCATTAGCCAAGTCCGCCTTCCCCTTTCAACATCAAAGAGAAAGAATCAATGGGCAAGGGACAGGGGAGGCTGGAAATCCTGCAGCAAATTAAGTTTAATCCTCTCCAGCCAGCTGTGTGGCTGTTGGTATATAATGGTGCTATCTGCTCTGAACTGACAGGTCCCTGATAACTGGGAAGGGAGGGGGAGCCCGGGCTGGCAGCTGGGGCACTGCAGTGGCATGGGGACCCCAGAGCCGCTGGAGGCTGGTCCCTTGAGGCAGAAGGCTGGCCTCCTGGCTTCAGTGCTCTGCAGTCAGGGAGCCCAGAGGAAGCTTAGGAGTTAGAACCTATCCTGTCCCCCTTGCCCTGGGAACTCTAGAAGTAGTCATCATTCTCCTTGGACAAGGTTGACCAAGGCCAGGCCTCTACCAGCCCAACTATGAGGGCATTTCCATTTCCAGAGCAGTTTATCCTGGCAGGAACCAAAGCTCCTGGAGTGATGACTTGTTCAGGCTTCCAAAATCAAGACTTGTTGTCCAGTCACTCAGTCGTGTCTGACTCTTCGCCACTCCATAAACTGTAACCTGCTAGGCTCCTCTGTCCATGCAATTCTCCAGGCAAGAATACTGCAGTGGGTTGCCATTCCCTTCTCCAAGGAATCTTCATAATCCAGGGGTCGAACCTGCATCTCCTGTATTGGCAGGCAGATTCTTTATCACTGAGCCACCGGGGAAGCCCAAAATCAAGACCAGAAGAGCACTGATGGTGGTGGCTGACAAACTTTGAGCACTTCCAGGCCCATGCTCTGCAACTGAGTAAATACAACCCTGCACTGCACACCCCACTGAGACGGATGTCATTACCCAACTGCACACACAGGGAAACCAGGGACCCCCGAGGTAACACAGCCCTCAGTGGGAAACTTGCATTCAAACCCAGGACTGCCCTCAACCTGCTCCCATGCTCCCACTAGTCCAACCTAAAATGTCACCTGTGTACAGCCTGGAGGGAAGCGCTTCAAAAGCCTGCAGAAAATCCCCAAGCAAATCTGGCTATAATTTAGCTGGCTTGGGTTTAAGAGCTGATGTCATCAGAAGACCAAAACACAATAAGAGAAAATAAAATAAGTGAAATAAGAAAGAAAAAGAATGCCAATGGCAAGGATGACAATGAGAATGACCGTGGCGCGGGGCCACACAGAGAGACACTGCAAAAGCGCCCCAAACAAGAAAACAGCTTAAGCATTTGGGGGCGGGGAGGGGAGACTCCTCGAGCCAGGCGTCCTGCTGGAGGCAAGGAGAAGGGAAGACAGCCCACCAGAAAAACCACACAAATAAAATCCCAGCTTCTGCTGCCCACAGGGACAGCTAGGACCTCAAAGACCCCCAAGCTGGAGACCTGAGAGCCAGCCCCCAGTGGAACCTGCTGGAAATTTTAAAAATGTGCAGGTATAGATGGGACTTTAAATCCAGGCTCTGCCTGGAGCAGCTGTGTGGCACGGGGCAAGTCGCTTAGCTTTCCTGTGCCTCCTATGTGGGAAATGGGGAGAGGAACCCCAAGAGTGTGAATTATTGGGGATGAAATGTGATCAGATGGGAAATGACTCTACCTTGCAAGGCTCTGAGAAGCAGCTGGCTGAACAAAGGGCCCCCCTCTGGGCGAAGCCACGTGCCCACGCACCTTTGGGACCACCCATTTGTAGCCAAAGGCCACATACTCCAGAACCGGCTTCTTCCCAGCTTCGAAAAGCACCTTCTTGAAGCCAGGGAGGTGGCTGGCCACAGGGCTCCCTGTTCCCACCCACGGTCTAAAACAACGCATCCATGGGGAATGATCGTGTTAGAAAGAGTCCAAGAGAGAAACACATCCAAGGTTCTAAACCTTCGATGCACAGCCGAAACGCCGGCATCACAGTCCCCGGCATGGGGCTCAGTCCTCTGAATTTTTAGTAAGCAAGCTCTTCTGGGGATGCTAGTGCACTGAAAGCCAGGCTTGGGAATCCAGTCCAATGTTTTGATTTTATAAATGAAGAAAATCTATCATTGCTGAACCTAATGCTGACTAATTTCAATGATTCGTTTCCTGGTTGTAAAGTAATACAGACTCCTTGCAGGAAGTTTGGGGAAAAAATGAAAAGATACTGAGAAAATTAAAGTCACTTATAATCACGTCTCCCAGAGACAGCCACCTTCAGTATTGGGGGCATCCTCACTCATCTTCATTCTTGGGCAGATGAGATAATTATGGATATACAACTTGAATCCTAGCTTTCCTTCACTTAGATTTTATGTTAAGTGTTTTATAATGTCATTACACATTCACAGGAAAGATCAATAAAGATGAAAAAACAGAGCGATTTCAAACACGGTAAATAAACAAGGTGAGCAGCTGATAAATGCCAAGTGCAGGGCCGGGACCCAGGTCCAGTGATCCCACTGCTATGCTCACTCCTTGACCCAAGGAGTTCACCTGCCCGTGCCTGTCACACCGTTTCAAGGAGTCCAGGCCTGGATGAAGGGGCACCAAGGTCAGCCCCCACCCCGGGGATGGGCAAATGGGGCAGGCGAGGCTGGGGTCTTCTTGTCCGCTGGCTCACAAAGGCCGGCCCAGGGAGTCAGATTACAAACAAGCGAGCTAATGACACAGGCCTAGAGACCAATTAGGCTGCACAATAGAAAGATTACAGGGCTGTTTGGTCCCAACTATATAAGATGAATTGATCAATACGGCTTATGTGACACTGGACAGATTGCAACCTGAGCGAGGGTTTCTTGCAGACCTTAAATGCAGCCAGAATCTCTTGGCCTCAGAGCAGGAGCCAGAAAGCAAACTTCTGAGCCTAGGGAGGGCCCTGCGATACGAAGGAGGAGCTGCGTGTCAGCTAGCAGGGACCCAGACCTCCCCTGTTACACAGGCATCCGTTCCGACCCCAGAGCCCAACTCTGACACACTCCAAATCTACACGTCCCCCCAACACACGGTCTGACTTTGAGCCTGGCACACAGCCGGTGCTCAAACCTCACTACAAACCTGTGACTCAGATACCACTATTATCCCCACTTGACAGATGAGAAAACTGAGGCACGGAAATGTCACACCGCTGGCCAGAAGCAGTCCTAGGATTCAAACTCAGGCAGGTGCCAGCCTGTGCTCTTACCCTTGAAACAGCCTTTCAAGAACAAAAAAATAGGGACTTCCCTGGTGGTCCAGTGGCTAAGACTCTGTGCTCCCAAAGCGGGGGGCCCAGGTTCGATCCTTGTTCAGGGAACTAAATTCCACATGCTGCAACTGAAGACCCAGCATGCCACAACTAAACCCCAACACAGCCAAGTAAATAAACAAAAATAAAAATACCAAAAAAAAAAAAAAAAAAGCAGACAAGGAAATCCGAAGCCCAGGGAGAGGGCATGACCGGATGGACATTCACTGCCCAGGCAGCAGCTGAGTTTGACTAAAGGGTCACTGTGGGGCCACCAGCATCCTTTAAGGATGCTGAATGGCCTCACCCCATCACTCAGTGGCCCAGAGCTCAGAACTAGCTGTGGGGAGGGGAGGAAAGGCCAGGAGGCAGGCGGGTGGGCGGGGGGTGAGGTAACAAGGCCCTCGCTCCCCATCTGCCCCCGCGCTGCAGGCCAGGGAGTGGCCCGGGGCTCAGTCGACAGAAGGCAGATGCCCACAGGTCTAGCTGGAACATCCCCAGCACGCGGGGTCCACGGCGTACAGTGACCTTCCCAGAGGACTGTCCTTGACCAACTGGCCGGGGCACGGTGTCACAGCAAGGCCACCCAGGAGGGTTCGCTGGCCTGTGTCGTTGGGCGTGAGGGCCTGGAGCAGGGCAGTCACATCTGTGCCCCACTGCCTGCTGCTCCCTGTCCCCCCGGAGCCCCTCCACCCACAGGCTCGGAGGCAAAGCAGCAGCTGGCAGACGGAGGGCTGCACCAGGAACAAGACGGCAGTGGGGTGGCCAGGTGCCCAGCACTGGGCACTCCGATGCTCTGTGCGCTCAAAGTTAGCCAGAACCCCTGCATCTCCAGTTACTTCTCTCCATGGAAAATGGCCATCACAGGGTCATCTGCCTCCCTGGACCACAGGAGGGATAGATGAGATGTTGCACGCCAAGGGCACGACACGGGAGCTTAACGAAAGGCAGTCGTTATTGTGATTAATGGGGTGGGAGGGGAAGACCTGGAAAGTTACAGCCTAGAGACCAGAGATAGAGGAGTCGAGGGACATGAAGTAGGGGAGACAGAGCTGGAGACAGGATGGAGCAGTCAGGGGCATTCATTCTGTGGACTCCAGAGAGCTGAAGAGTTAAGGAGACACACCCCCAAATCCCCGTAACTAGGAGGACCCCATCATGCCCACCTAGCTCAGATCTCAGACTCTGCCTTTCTGCACAGGTGCAGAGACTGTAACACAACAGCCAGGACCCCCACCCTATAGATGGCGCAGTGTTAGCATCAGGGCCCTCTGTGAGCATCTGGCCTTGAGAGGAATGAGGCCCAAGTTCAGATTAAGGTTCTACATGCAAAGTGGGGGGCGATCCTGTGCCAGGCACCACAGCTCAGGACTTAGAACTGGAGGAGAGCATCAGGGCAAGCTGAGGGGTCAGAGTCTAAGGCCCCCATAGCAAGTAGTTAGGAACCTTCAAACCCCTGCCTGCTGGAACCACAGACAAGTCCCCACGGGCTGCACTTTGGGGCCTGGACAAGCCGGGTCCAGGGACTCTCTCCCCCATCTCCCAGCTGACTGACTTCAGGCATGTTACCCATAATCCTCTCTGAGCCTCAGTTTCCTCATCTGTCAAATGGGGCTAATGACTTTATGAATTCCCACTTCAGAGCAACGTGGTAATAATTCCTGAGATCATCTCCATAAGGTAGCAGGGCCTGGATCATATTAAGACTTCAACAAACAGCAGCCGGTACTAGACTCTAGAGAGTCCCTTGGACATCAAGGAGATCAAACCAGTCAATCCTAAAGGATAGCAAACCTGAATATTCATTGGAAGGACTGATGCTGAAGCTGAAGCTGATGCAAAGAGCCGACTCACTGGAGAAGACCCTGATGCTGGGAAAGATTGAGGACAGAGGAGAAGGGGGAAACAGAGGATGAGCTTGGTTGGATGGCATCACCAACTCAATGGACGTGAAACTGAGCAAACCCCAGGAGATGGGGAAGGACGAGGAAGGCTGGCGTGCTGCAGGCCACGGGGTCACCAAGAGTTGGACATGACTTAGCGACTGAACAACTACAACAAAAGAGCAGCTCTCACGACAGTCACCATGAGTCTCGTTAGCTATGTGGTCGCTGATGCCCCTTCTTCAACAGGAATGCAGGCCCCAGTCGCCCACCACAAAGAAGAGCTGTGATGCTGAAAAGGCAGGTGCTGCTCAGACCTGCCTGCCCCTGACCTTGAGGAGTCCCTGCCTCGACAGGGAGGCTGCTTCACAAGGCACCCTGCACAGAGGCGGGCAGAGGTGTGTACGAGCCCCCACACTCCGGGACGGAGCCTCTGGGGATGGGGGGCGGGCTCTACACAAAGACATCGACCCCCGGGGAGCAGGGCTCAGCAAGTGCACAACGGCAGCCCTTTTCTTTGAAACGCTGACTATTTTGATAATGTTTGCTTTTTTCCCCTATAATTATCCCACTTTCTTCTCCCTGAGTATTTAGTCATTTTTTTTTCTTTTAAATGTCAGCCAGTACTGCCAAGAGGACTCAAGAAAAATGGGGTTTCTCACAGGGGCTGTGTAGGGGGCCATGCTCCCGGGCCAGCAAGTGATGCCCCAGAATTAAAGGGAAGGAACCTCAAGATGAAACAGAGGAGGACCCGCTGAGAAACCCCAACAGATCACTGCCCCTCCAATCACAGAGTCAGATGGTAAAGAACCGGCCTACAAAGCAGGAGATCTAAGGTTTGATCCCTGGGTTGGGGAGATTCCCCTGGAGAAGCAAATGTCTATCCACTCCAGTATTCTTGCCTGGAGAATTCCATGGACAGAGGAGCCTCAAGGGCTACAGTCCACGGGGTTGCAAAGAGCTGGACATGACTGAGCAACTTTCACTTTTCGCTTGAGTAAGAGAAGACATTTCTGCACAGAAAGCCTCACATACAGGGTTCACACCACTGTGGGTTCTCCACTGGGCTGGGGAGACCAGGGGCTGCACCCTCTGCCTGATCCAAAAGAGACAAACCAGTGGGAACTGCAGAGGCCACTCCCCCCGCCTCCTCTCTGCAAACCCCAAGAATGCTCCAGTCTCTGTAGGAGGAACCCCTGGATGCTATTCAGAGAAGGCCCCCCCAAAGCGAGCTGCAGATGAATGAAGTGTGAAGCGAATGGAGGTCGGGGAAAGAGGCAGGAGGAGCTGGGGCAGGGCTTCAGAGCGTGGGAAGGCCTCTCTTTCTTTCTCTCAACATCTCTGCTATAAGTCACTCCACAATCTCAATTCATAAAGCAGGATCCCAGCATTCAGAACCAGCCAGGAGCAGTCCACTTCTATTCTCTTGACAATGCTGATGTTACCCAGCCCAGATCCCCACAGATCAGATCCTCAGTCCTCTCCAGAAATCCAGAAATGCAAGGACCCCTGATGGCCTGGCACACCCATGGAAGGCAAGGGAGGGATGGAGCCCTGGGAGACTGATGTAAGGGCTGGAGCAACAAGACCCAAATGTGTCCTGAGGGCCTTACAGACTGTGGTCAGCGGTCACTGGCTGCCCTGACATACACAGCCCACCACTGCTTCTGCCCCAGACTTGGGCTCCTCTACCCTAGACAGATGATCTGTGCAAAGGGCAGATGTGACAAGCCAAGGGCATTCCAGGAAGCAGCCCAGAAGTCCAGAGAGGACTGGACATGAAGTCAAAGCTGCGGGTGTGACTTCTCATTGTGTCTTGTCCACATTATGACTCCAGGTTAAGACCTTCCTTCTCTGGGCCTCAGTTTCCTCATCTGTGGACTGAGAGAAGACAACTAGACCATCTCTAGATCCCCAGCTCTGAGGCAGAGAGGTCTAAGACTCAAGCAGCACAGGCCAGCTGCCCCAGGGAAGCATAGTGCCCCTCCCATGTCCTTCCCTCCATACCCCTGGGCTCCGACCCCTGAGCACATCACCAAGGATCGCTGAGTGTAGATCATGGAAAGTGCCATGTGTGAGTGGATGGGACAAGCCTCAAGAGGCCCAGGAAGGCTGGGGATCAGGGTACAGTATGTGGACCACACGTTTTACTATATTCTCAGTCCAGAGAGGGGCTTCCCTGGTGGCTCAGCAGTAAAGAATCTGTCTGCCAATGCAGGATACCTGGGTTGGGAAGATCCCCTGGAGAAGGAAATGGCAACCCACTCCAGTATTCGTGCTTGGGGAATCCCATGGGCAGAGGAGCCTGGCAGGCTACAGTCTATGAGGTCACAAAAAAGTTGGACACAACTTTGTGACTGAACAAAAACAACCTCCCAGAGAACTATCTGGCCCCTGCAGTTCCAGGCACAGATTGTTCTAGATGTGGCCCATAGTGGGTGGACAGTGGTTTCCAGAGGATGTCAGCTGCCAGGGCCCTTCTGACCACGGGAGATCTTAGGGCCTAGGATGCTCAGCTTCAGAAGCCCTTCCTCCCTGCTCTCAGGCCCACCCTGGGTACCCAGGGAAGCACTGAGTCACCTCTGGGCTGCGTACAACCTGTGGCTGATGCAAATCTCCACTGAATCCCCATCCTTGCCCTTGGGCTCACACTCACATCAATGAAGGATCTTATTTCCCATTCCACATCAATGAAGGATCTTATTTCCCATTCCACTATCAATAAAATAAATCACAGTAATAATACAGAACTTTTAAAGAGCACTCAGCATGCGTCAAGCATTCTACAGAAATTATCTACCTTAATCCTCCCAATAACCTACTGAGAAAGTGCTAGGAATACTATCCCCACTTTATAAATAAGGAAACTGAGGCTTGGAGAGGTTATATAACTCACTGAGAAGATCTAGGACACCTGATGTGAGCTTTTTCACCTTTTCTCCGCTTCACTAGGGCATCTGGACAGTCACCTTTTCCACTTGCCCTCCTTTCACAGAGAAAGAGGGTCCCTTTTCTTTTATTCATTCAAGATCCAGCGTTGTATGAGACCTGGCAGATTTAGCTACACAAACCAGTGTCCAGCCTTCTAGGAACCATAGCTTCCATCTGTGTCCCTCACTAACTTCCAGCTCCATGAACCCTTTCTCCTCCCAGTCAGTGTGTCTTGCTCCATCAGCTTTTTCTTTCCACTGGCCCTTCTATTCTGACCACAAGCACATTCAGGCCTTTGAGAAAAAAAAGTGTTTCTTTCCAACCTACCCCATGTCCACATCTGGGCCTTGTTGTTCCAACTCTTACATCAGCCTCCCAGGGCTCCATCCCTCCCTTGCCTTCCACGGGCATGCCAGGCCATCAGGGTAACCAAAGCCCTTGAAGGAAGGGTCTGCATCACTGCTTCACGTGCCCTTCCCCTTCCCCTTTAATCCACCCTCGCTTGGCCATGGCCTTGGCTGAGCACTTTGCTCTTTGGTCCAAAAGGCCACATCCCCCTGGCGACCACACCATGCACTCTCCCTGCGAGCCCGCGCCCTGCCTGGCCTCTCTCCTCATTCCCCCCTCCAAATGGAGACAGCTCAGTTTCTCTCCCTGGCCCTACTCCCTTCTCACTGCTCACTTACACCCTTGGCTTCAGCTCTCACCTTTAGGCACAGAATTTGCAAACCTCCCGCTAAGCCCAAGGCTGGCCCTGAAACTCCAACCACCAGCCAGATGTACGCCTGTGGATTTTCCAAGCCAAACCCAAATCCAGCGTGAGAAACCAGAGGCATCGTTCTCCTTCCCAATGGACCAACACCTCCTCCGTTTGATTAAACCACCCAAATTGGTTTTCAGTTGTTGTTCTTCAGTCGCTAAGTCATGTCTGATTCTTTGCGACCCCACGGACTGCAGCACATCAGGCTCCTCTGTCCCCCACCATGTCCCACAGCTGTTGGTATTAGATCCCCTTCATGGATCACAGCCTTGTCATGGTGAAGACGCTTGTATAACTCAATGAAGCTATGAGCCATGCCATGTCAGGCCACCCAAGACGGACAGGTCATAGTGAAGAGTTCTGACAAAACGTGGTTCACTGGAGGAGGGAATGGCAACCCATTCCAGTATTCTTGCCGCGAGAACCTCATGAACAGTATGAAAAGGCAAAAAGATATGACACCGGAAGACGCATTCCCCAGGTCAGAAGGTGTCCAGTAGGCTACTGAGGAAGAGTAGAGGGCAACTACCAATAGCTCCAGTTTTCAGTTAGTTACAGCCAAATGCAAGATCACAAGAGTGATCTCACTGAATGCTAACAGTGACCCTGCAGCATGGCTGTTTATTTTTCACACGAGGAACTGAAGCTCAGACATGTTATATGACTTGCCCAGCATCTCAGAGCCTATGAGTAGGTGAATCAGGATCAAATCTGCCCGACTCTTAAACCCAGGCTCTTTCTGACCTGCTTCCCGCCATGCTGTATTCCAATGTTTGTTGAGTGACTCAATGAGCAAAAAGACCATGCACTTACCAAATCCTCTTCTTTGTACTCAGTCTCTTCGGTCGTGTCTGGCTCTTTGGGACCCTGTGGACTGTAGCCCACCAGGCTCCTCTGTCCATGGAAATCTCCAGACAAGAATACTGGAGTGTGTTGCCATGCCGTCTTCCAGGGAATCTTCCCAACCCGAGGACTGAACTTGTGACTGCCTGCATCTCCTGCATTGCAGGTGGATTCTTTACCCACTGAGCCACCTGGGAAGCCCTTTTCTTCTTTAGGACCCCTTAGAGATATGGGGAAGGGCTGTATCTTCCTCAAGCTTTTGCCCTCATCCACTCCCCTCCATGCAAAAGAAGGTGCCCGGATCAGTGGCTACTGTGGTGTCTAACCAGGGGTATCAACATCCCTTGTCAAGAGTCAATCTGGGTGCACCAGGCAATGCCCAGGGGACCCAGCAGCCCGAGGCCCTGTCCCATCTGCTCTCTGCACACAGGCGGGCACAGCCTCCCCCCACCTGCTCACAGCCACTTGCTCCCTCCCACCTCCCAACCACACGAAATGAAGCAATCAATGGGACAAATATTTTATCTCGTTCCCCACACGGTTTATTTTATTTGAGGTGAATGGATCAATGTAGCCCAGGGAGCATGGAGCAGAATTTCTCACTGAACTGCCACAAGGAACATCTGTTCCCGCTTGGAAAAGCTAACCGAGTTATAAGGCAACTGCTGGGACGGGACGGGTGGTCCCAGCACCCCTGGGTGTGGGCTAGATGGGAAGTCCAAAGACCTGAGGCTGTCATCGAGAACAGAGGGCGTGGGAGCATGGGCTCAGGGGTCAGGCTGCCTGAGCTCCAACCCACTTCGTTGCTTGCTAAACTGGGTCATCGTGGGCATATACAAACTAAGTTCTCACTGCTTCCTCAGTTTGCTCATCTAGAAAATGGGACCAATAATGCCTACCCCATTCAGTCGTCTAAGAATCAAAGCCATGGAATGAAAAGCGCTCAGCATAGAGCCTGGCACGTAGTAAGCACCGGAGTTTGGGTGACGCTCTTATTAACAACTGTCATCATTATCATCATCAACATCATTATTTATAAGAACTTTTCAGCTCAGAGGAGGATGAGAGGATGCCAGATTTCCCAAGTTCACATATGGGGTCCTGCTGTTCTCATACATGTGCCCACGTGTTCTCACTCTGGAGTCAGAGAATATGATCGTGGGAAAACTGGAAGTTGTGGAAAGGATTCTTTCCCCTCTCAACAGACAGAAGATCTGAAATAAATCATTTGCCTTCTCTGGAAAACGGGACAGTAAGGTCTGGCCAGCCTTCGTCATAGGGCAGTAAGAAGTGATTGTGAAAAGGCATTTGAGTGTAAGTCAGTGATTATCATTTGAACTTTTCCATGATTACTAACATCCATCTAGCAACCAGGTTCCCTGTTATTCCACCCAAATGCCAACATCATGACTCCCCCTATTACCTTGCTGTCCTTATTTGGCATAAGAGGCAGGATGCTACCTACAGAAGTGGTGAGGTGAGGGATAGAAGGGAGAGAGGAGCAGAGAAGCCCAAAGGGCCTTGTAAATACAGAAAGGTGAGATGTTTCTGGAGCTACTGTTTCTAACAAAACTCTCCCAGGCAAAAGACCCTCTCCTAAAGAAATAGCAGTTGGTTGGATGGCCATTGAGAAGCCTGGTGGTGGACACAGCCCCTTTTTAACAAGTACCCCAGCTGCTTCGTCAGTTGGTGCGACTTCTCAGAGAAGGGCCCCATTCAGGGACACCCAGGCCTGCTCGGGTTCCTAACCTGTACCCTCAGCACCTCTCCCAAGTCCCAGGAACTCAGGTGTCCCCAGAAGACATCAGCATCTCAGCTTCTCAACTAAACCTGCTCCAGGCAGCAATGTCCTCCCCTCAGTCAAGTTCTAAAAACCTCAGTATCCCTTCATGTCTCTATCACTCACTCAGAAAGTGTGATCAGAGTTCTTTGAAAAGTTGAAATTCCATATGCATTTTTCTTTTTTGGCCGCACCACGCAGCACATGGGATCTTAGTTCCCCGTCCAGGGATCAAACTCAAGCCCCACTGCATCCCTGCATGGGAAGTGAGGAGTCTTAACCACTGGACCACCAGCGAAGTCCTTTGAAATGTTTGTCGGGTCTTTAAAATCCCTTCCCTCTCCACCCTCCTTGCATCCATCCCTGAGTTACTGCACTCACCCCTGCCTTCTTTCTCTACCATTTACCTCTCCTCTTCCTTAACCCATGGTATACCTGTCATTTCGATTCTTCTTAAAACACAAATCAAAATGACCTGCTCACGTACACACAAATACACACACGTGCACACATACGCACACAATGCTGGGCTATTCTGTTGTTCAGTCGCTCAGTCGTGTCTGACTCTTTGCAACCCCAGGGACTGCAGCATGCCAGGCTTCCCTGTCCTTCACCATCTCCCGGAGTTTGCTCAAACTCATGTCCATTGAGTCGCTGATACCATCCAACCATCTCATCCTCTGTCTTCCCTTCTTGTGCCTTCAATCTTTCCCAGCATCAGGGTCTTTTCCAATGAGCCAGCTCTTTGCATCAGGTGGCCAAAGTATTGGAGCGTCAGCATCAGTCCAAACGCTGAATTTATGCCATTTGGCTTATGCTTCCAGGAAGAGTGAGAAAGGAAAATAAAAACTATTTCAAGCCCCTGGTGCTTCGGTCCCCATTTCGCTTGATGAGAACCTCTATCAGACTAAGCTGCGACTCCACCGCTGTGCCCCTGGCTGGCCTCAGTTCCCACGTGCCCCTCACGGTGAGCACAAAGTGTTTCAGGGGTTACTTTCTGCCTTAAGCAGGCTCTAGACTCAACCCTAATCTAAGACTTGAAGGAAACCCTCCCAAAGCATGGTTTTCTTTCCAGGTTGCTGGGACGATGAGTGATTTCTTTGTCTACTATTGGCTATTTCTAATTTTCCATTAACAAACATACATTTTGTTTTGTGAAGTCATTTGAACTATATCTAAAGATTGTCCTCTGAAACCTTCGACAACTCAATCACTCACCCAATCCAGTCCAGATGCCTCAGTTGAGCCTTCAAAGCCCTGCATTCAAAGCGGTCTCAGGCCCGTCTGTCTGTATCTCTCACACCCCTCCATGCTCCATAATGGGAACCCTGCATTTCCTCTAATGCACTGGGCACTTTCGCTGTACCTTCAGCCCAAAATGTGCCCCCTACTCCTCCTTCCCAATCCAGATCTGACTGTGCATCAAGGACACCCCCATTATCAGCTACTTAACCCACTCAAGCATGCTAAGTCACTTCAGTTGTGTCTAAATCTTTGCAACTCCCTGGACTGTAGCCTGGCAGGCTCCTCTGTCCACGGGGATTCTCCAGGCAAGAATACTGGAGTGGGTTGCCATGCCCTCCTCCAGGGAATCTTCCCAACTCAGGGAACAAACACGCATCTCCTGCCTCGGCAGGCAGGTTCTCTACCTCTAGTGCCACCTGAGAAGTCTGCTTCATTCAAGTCCTCCTGAACCCCACTCTGGCCCCACCGCCTCCCGTTCTGTGGTGACCCTGCTCCTCGCAGGCACCTTCCTTGGAGGAACCGAGGATCTTTCTAGTCTGACCTCCCCCCAGAATAGTTAAGCTCTCTTTTGTAGTTTCTGCAATATCCAGCTCTGCACACCACAGATGCTCAAATAATGGAGCAAGTGAAGTGGATCCAATTGGATTGAAATGAATTGGACAGCCCTGGCTTGACTTGAGTCCATAACTCTATTCCTTAAATCCAAGTGTTGGTAAATTCGGCGAACTGGAGCACCCAGCCAGGCTTTCCATGAGTGGCCTACAGGCAAGTTGGCCATTTGCTCCCCAATCATTTGGGCAACCGGCTCTCTGTCACTTGGCTTTCGGGGGACTGCCTTCTGACAAGCTGCTCCCTGCATGCAGTGACCTGATTTTCTGCTGAATGGACCAGAGCAGGCGGTGAGCTGAGCAGGGATGGACCTTATGACAGCCCCGGAGACCCCTGAGTACCAGGGAAGCTCAACCCTGGCCCTTCAGTGACTCTGCAGAAGCACTTCAAGACACCCCAGCCCAGTGAGAGCTGGGAAAAGCCTGGAGGGGCACACTCACCCCTACTTAGGCCGTGCCACTTCCCCCAACCCTCAGAAACCAGCCAGCCAGCCTCGAGCTTCTGTCTGAGAGTTAGGATTCACTCCACACTCGTGGACAGTACCCACAGCAGAGGGGCCCAGGGGACCCCAGCTGCCCCCACCCCTGCCCTTCTCCCTCCTCAGAGCAAAAGTTTGACTAAAGCTCAGTGTCTTTGCTTTTATAAATCTCTGCCTTTTAATGATGGCTTCAAGGCTGAGGGGAAAAAGGACCATTAAACTCACTGAATAAGTTAATGGGGCAGAGAGAATCTATTTCGGAGCCACCCCAGGCTATTTTCCTCTGGAGCTAAAGCCTGAATAAGCAAAAAGAAAAAATTAAAACCGTAGCGCACATTGCCAATAAATAACCCCCAGTGTAATCTCTCAACACCCAGGACTTCATTTGCAGAGATGTTATAATGCAGATCACTTGTAAAACACCTCTGGCCTCAGAGTTCCCCCTGTGTGGCGGCTGGGGCCTCTTCATCTACCCTGGTCCTTCCCTCTGGAGAAGGAACGAACTAAGGGCCGCTCTGATCTGGGCCACAGACCCTTTAGGCATCGTGGTGAGAAGCTGCCCCCAACAAACGTCAGCACTGGAAAACAGAGGAGGCCCCAAGACCCTCCAGTCCCCGATTCACTGTCCTGAAACTCACAACTCCCTTCTTCCTCTGCACAGGCCAGCCACCCAGCATCTTGGTTCCTCTGGGCCTGGACAGCTGCACCTCCCCAGAAAACTCCCCTCCTCCCATTCCCCCTCCCCAGCCCCTCTTCCTCCCTCTGACTTCCCACTCTCACCCCCAACCCCACTCCCCACCCACTCCTGGGAGAACACTGCCTCCCTTGAAGGAAGCCAGAAACAAGACCCTGAGGGCCGAGAAAGCACAAATAATTAAATAAGTCAGCACTCCTGTTGGTAAACGCTGAATCCCACTAGACACACGTTGTTTACTCTTTAATATTTAAACATGTTAATTAAATCCCTGAATAAACAAATAGATGTTCGCAAGTGGCATTCCTAAATCGGAGCTCCTTCCTGCATGGGCCTCAGGGCCTGCCAGGTGGGCCGGAGCCTACTGAGGGCAGATGAGGTTGAGGCCTACTGCCCCTTCCCAGGCAGTCAGGTCAGGCAGCCTGGACCCACCGTCACAGGGTGACGGTCTCCACCTCCCATCCAGCCACATCTGCCCCTCTCATGACCCAAGGCTCCCACTCGGCTCCCCTGACCTTGAAAAAGTCCCACCTCCTCTAGGTCCCCTGCGTAAACTCCCCTAATTCATTAATTCATTGATTAATTCATTTATGTGTGGCCCCAGCACTGATTTAGCCAGGCAGCTGCTGAGCACTGGGAAGAAAGTAATAATCAAGCCTGGACCCCAGGACTTCCCTGGTGGTCCAGGGATTAAGACATCACCTTCCCATGCAGGGAGTTCAGGTTCACACCTTGGTCCTAAACGCCTCTTAGCCAAAAAACAAACAAACAAACAAAAAAACGAAAAAAAACATAAAACAGAAGCAATGTTGACATAAATTCAATCAAGAGTTTTAAAATGGTACACATCAAAAAAAAAAACTTAAAAAAATAGACCAGACCCCAGTCCTCACAAGCTCACAGCTGTCCCAAGAAAAAGCCCACCTCCTTCATCCCTGCCTGGCCCGGCCCCTCCCTACGTCTCCAGCCAGAATGAAGATCCTCAAGCTCTTTAAAGGTTCCCATGCTTTCAGGGCCTCCCTCACACCGTTCTCTCACCCTGGAGTAGCATCCATCGCATGTGTCCCCCACCACGGGTCTAATTCACCCTTCAGATTTCAGGTCAGTGGTCCCTTCCTCTGGGGACCTTCTCCACAAGCCCCAGCTATCTGAACTCACAAGCCGGTGAGCTTTCTCCAACACATTTATTGTGCCCATTTAAGATGTAAATTGAATCAAATCCTGTTTAAACGGAAAAGGCTTCCAGAGCCTCTCACTGCACTCAGATGAAAGCTGAAACCCTTCCCGTGGCCTGCAACCCCTCCAACCTCACCTGCCCCAACCCTCCCCCTTGCTCACTCCATCCCACCTGCCCTACCCTCCTCCAGCCTCTCTCCCATCCCAACAACATCTAGTCCATTCCCAACTCAAAAGTGCCAAGCTTGCCAGAAAATTCCACCCTCAGGGATATTCCTGAAGCTCTGCCTCTTGCTCACTCTCCAGGTGAGAGCTAGACTGCTACTTCTTCCTGGGGCCACCCCCACCCAAACCAGGAGCAGCACCCACTTCCCATCTCCCAGTCAAGCTTCTCATCTCATCACTCTGTTCAGTTCCTTTCTAGAACTTACAGCTCTCTGACACTATCTGAGTGATTTATATCAAGCTGATGGCCCCTGCCCATTGAATTTCCAGGCCAGACACTCTATCTGTCTTGTGCATCATGGCATCACCAACATGAAGGAATGAAGCTTGTTGGTGTCCCTACCCATGGCCGCACCACTAATCTTCAGGCTCTGAGAGGCAGGACCAATCTGGCTGATGCTACAGCCCTGCGCTCAGCACCCACCTCAGATTGAGAGGTGGGCTGGGGCCCCCACACCCCATGTCTGAGCGCTCAGCAAGCAGGGCTCTCGGTTACATCATTTGGGAATGACTTTGTTTTTTTGTCTTTGGCTGCGTGGCATGCAGGATCCTAGTTCCCTGACCAGGGATTGAACCCATGTTCCCCATAGTGGAAGTGCAGTCTTACCCACTGGACCACCAAGGGAAGTCCCCTGGTTACATCACGTCAAGGGGGAAATGCAGAACCAGGGCTGCTGTCTGGCCTTCATCTGTCCACAGCACACAGGACCCAGCCCAGGGAACTGAGTGGGGCAAGCGACTAAGGTGATGGGTAACATGAAGGAAAGAGGCCAAGCCCAGGCCAGAGAGCACCACACGCCTGCCCGGCCCTGGCTTCCACGGTGTCAGAGAGAAGACAGGCGCTCTGCAAGAACCAGGACCGTCCTTGGGCTGTGGACACCAGAAGGTGCTCCCGAGGAGAGCACCCTGCTTTTTCTGCCTGCTTCAGCCCTGCTTCCAGGAGCAGCAGCATGTCACAGCAGAAACCCCACGGGCTCTGAGTCAGACAGGCTCCCAGCCCTGCCCCCTACCAGTGGGGTGACCTTGCCACCCCATGCCCCTCAACTTCCTCATCTGCAAGACAAAACTACAATAGCACCTGTTTCGATGAGTCATGTACGTGTGTCTATCCTAACCCAGATTCATCAAAAGCAGCCCCATTGTGTAGACGGGTGCAACGACTCTGGCAAAAGATCTGGCAGTGTCTTAGAAAGTTAAATATCATCCAATCCAGAAATTCTACTCCTGGGGACAGACCCAAGAGAGATGAAAGTGTTTGTTCACAAAAAGCCTTGTGCTCGAATGTTCAGAGCGGATTTACCCATAATAGTCCAAAATTGGGAACAGTCAGGGTTCCAGCAACTAGGAGACTAAACAAACTCGGGTATTCCATGGAATACTACTCAGCAATAGACAAGAACAGCCTGCTGTTGTCTACAACATGAATGAACCTCAAAAACATGTTGCTAAATACATACTGTGCATTTCCATTTATATGAAGCTGTAACTCAGATAGAAGCAATTTACGGTGGGAAAATATCAGAACTGTGGCCACCTCTAGGGAGATGGGGGCAGGGACTAGGGAGGGGTATGGGGGGAACTTTCTGGGCGAAGGGTAATCAGCTAGATCTTGCCGGGTTTGGGGTCCACAGGTGTATACATTTGTCAAAATACAGAATAAACACTTGCAGTTCACACATTTCATTGACTAGAATACTACCTGCAGTGAAAACAAATAGTGAACTCTAGTGTAATGATACACACGCGAAAGTGTTCAGGGAGAGTATAGTGTACTAACATCTACAATTTCTTCTGAAGTGCGTCAGAAAAAAAGGGTGGAAATGAGTGGCTAGAAGGACTAAGAGAAGGAGAGACCTCGTAACAGAGCAAGTAAGTGAAATATTAATTGCAGACTCCAGAGGGTGGTGATATGGCTGTCCACTGTAAAAATTTTCAGCTTTTCTACAGGCTTAAAAATTTTCATGATGAAATGGCAGATATCGGAGAATCCTACTTACTTGCACGCCCCAAGGAAAGATAGGATCATGGACTCAATGGACATGAGTTTGAGCAAACTCCAGGAGACAGCCCATGCTGTAGTCCTTGGGGTCACAAGGAGTCAGACACAACATCTGAACAGCAACAACAGCAAACAAAGGACAGCAATTTCCTAGCCCCACTTCCAGGAAGCTCTTCCTTTCTGCTAAACAGATACGCTGTGGTCCCAGCCCACTGAGACTTTTGGTGGGGGGAGAGGGTGTCTAACTTGGTGGTGACACAAATCAGGTACTCACCGGTAATTGCTGAAATAATTAAATTAGCTGATTCATAGGAGAGACAGTGCATAGTGCATTTGATATGGGCTGTTTTCCGATTTCCACCTGCTATCTGCTAAACATCAGACCACCAGAGACTTGTCCTCGGGGGCCCTTTTCAAACTCTGCACTGGCTCGGCTCCCTTTACCCCTTTGTTTCTCCTATGAAGGCACAACCTCCCCCACAGGGCTCCTTGGCTCACAAGGGCCAAACAAGCAGGTATGTTTAAAGCATCAGCAGCCAGAGGCACCAAAAAATGAGGACAATTCAGCTTTTCTGCACTCAAGAAGTCTAAGACTCTATTTTCATTTCAGCAGCCATGCAAATTGTCTGTCTTACGGCTGTTTGAGGGCTTCCCTGGTGGCTTAGATGGTAAAGAATTTGCCTACAATGCAGGAGACCCTGGTTTTATTCCCTGGGTTGCAAAATTCCCTGGAGAAGGGAATGGCAACACACTCGAGCATTCTTGCCTGGAGAATCCCAAGGACAGAGGAGCCTGGCAGGCTACTGTCCACGGGGGTCACAAAGAGTCGGACACGACTCAGCAACTCACACACACACATGGTTGTTCTAAGCTGACATGTATCCCCCCAAAATTCATAAGCTGAACTCCTAAGCCCCAGTACTTCCAAATGTGACTCTCTATGGAGGTAAGGTCTTTAAAGAGATAATTAAGTTAAAACGGGGTCATCAGGCTCTAATGCATTATGACTGATGCTATAAAATGAAAGGATTTAGAGCACAAATGCAGAAAAAACCATGTGAAGACACAAAAGGCTACGGCCATTGGCAAATCAAGAAGAGAGGCTTAACGTTGGTTCCATTTCAAACTACAAATCTAGTGGGTGTGGTCATCTTTTTATTGCTTGAAGCCTTTCAAGTGTCATCATAATAGAGAAAAAACAAAGGATTATGCATTAAACACCTTATTTATTCATCACCTGGAATTAATACATATTACCATTTTGTTAGATGCGAAGGTCTCCAAAACAGAAGGAGAACATCACAGATGAAGTTAAGAGTCCTGTGTTTGCCCTTCACTTCCCCTTCCTCTCTTCCTAAGCCTCTCATGAAATCACTCTGTATTCAGCCCGTGGTCTTATCTGTTTACTATATATCTTTGTGTATAAACAATACATTATATTGGTCATCGTGGTGTCTTTAAAATGAAGTACAGCTGATTTACATTGTGTTAATTACTGCTATACAGCAAAGAGATTCAGTTATCATATATACATTTTTTTCTCTTCTCTTCCATTATGGTTTATCACGGAATATTGAATATTTTACATATATGGTATGTCATTCTAAAACTTTTTTTTTTTAAGTTTAGCCAGGTTATTACACCGAGAACAAGGTTTTCAATGCAAATGCTATGCAGGATTCTAGCCTAATGCACACACGGCTCCTCATCCTTTCCCCTCCTGAAGACGTGGTGAGCTGGTTCCCAAGTGGTTTGCAATGAATATGGAACCATGGCCTCTGAAGTTAGCCTGGGTTTGAGTCCTAACTCTGCCATGAACAGCTATGGTCTTACTCAAGCTTTTGCATCTTTAAGCCTCAATCTCCTCATTTGTGAAATCAGAGCAGTTCTCTGCTCACATGTGTGTGTTAGTCGTTCAGTCATGTCTGACTCTGTGACTCCCGTGGACTGTAGCCCACCAGGCTCCTCTGTCCATGGAATTCTCCAGGCAAGAATACTGGGTTGCCACGCCCTCTTCCAGGGGATCTTCTGGACCCAGGGATGGAACCTGTGTCCTTGTGTCTCCTGCAGTGGCAGACCATTCATAGGATGGTGTGGATTAAATGAGACGCTGCATACATTGCCTGGCCCAGAGCAAGGGCTCAAAACCAGCCGCCTTGACCTACCGTGTGCCTCAGAGGCTGAAAAGATAGAGCAATCAGTAAACACAAGTCTGGACAACGAAGACCATCTCAACGATGGCACCAGTGACAGGCAGAGCTCGGGTGGACAGAATGAAGGCCAGAGGGCTTTCAGGCAAGGGCAGGGGCCTGAGCAAAAGACTAAGAGTAGGAAACGGTTGGGGACGTTTCAGGATTGCCCAGTTGATGAGTTTGGCTGGGGCAGACGGTTCTCATGGGGGAAGAATGGGAGGTAAGACAGAGAGATCCTGAAGCCAAGAGATCCTGAACACCAACGCCAAAGGCTCAACTTCACCCCGGGAGCAATTAGGGCCCGAATGACGTTCCTGAGCTGCAGTCACCGAATTACTTCCCTGCCACCCAAACAGTTTTTTAAAGTCAACTTTGAGCCTGGGACGCATTCCAAAACACAGCGTTCTTTCATTTCTCAATTGCATATCAGATGACATAGGTCAGAGCATGTTCGGTCAAGCCCAGCCCCGCTGGGAAAAGGTGAGTGGGCGCCAAGGTCAGGACGGAGCCAAGCATCATTTGGGGGGAATGCAGAGAGAAGAGACGAAAGGGAAATGGAAAGAGAACCCAGCACCTGGGGAGCACCCTCAGAACGTGCTTAGGGGCGGGTAGTGTTCTTCAACAATAAGACATTCAAACACTTCGTAGCCTGGCAAACTTCATAAAGGGCTTCCCATGTGGCGCAGTGGTAAAGAACCTGCCTGCCAACGCAGGAGACGCAAGTTTGATCCCTGGGTTGGGAAGGTCCCCCGGAGAAGGAAATGGCCACCCACTCTAGGATTCCTGTCTGGGAAACCTATGGACAGAGGACCCCAGCAGGCAACAGTCCGTGGGGTCGCAAAGAGTCGAACGCGACTGAGCAGGCTCACAAACGTCATAAATGCCTTCCGCGGAACACCACACCAGCTCTGACCTCACTTCGGAGAGCACAGTTTGAAAGCTGCCAGTGTGACAGTCGTTCTGGAAGTGTGGTCCCTGGACCAGCAGCGTCTGCCTCACCTGGGCACTGACGAGACATGGCCTCCTCCGGCCCCATCGCAAAAACTCACAGCAGAATCAGACGCTCTGGGCTGGGGTCCGGCAGCCGGGGCTTTAGCCAGAGGACGCACGCAGAAGCATGAGGACCCCCAGGGTCTGACCCCACACCCCTCCTCCCCACAGGGTCCAGCCCCGAGACATCCTTCTGCAGCCTTGGTGCTCCCTAACCTTCCACCCAGTCCACAACCCCCGCGTTAGAAGTATGAGAGGCCAAAGCCAGAAGAGGAATCAGAAGTCACCCCGTCAAGCCTCCAGGATGAAATGTAATAAAACGGAGGCTCAGAGGCGGCCAGTGCCTTGCCCAGACTCACCCTCCAAGTCCGTGGCCATTACGGGGCAGAGCACGCCGTCCTGCCTCAGTGCCCTCACTCAGAGGACGTTCTCAGGACGCAGCCAAGACACTTGCTCCCACGAAATTCAGGGACGCCGAGCTCCACTGGGCCCCGGGGCCCCTCCTGCCCCACCCTCCTTCCCGGCACCAGTGTCAGAAACAGAACACGGCAGAACTTACTGTGCCTTACTGGCCAAGGGCGATGGGAGCTGCGGGGGCAGAGCGCAGGGTCTAGCACTAAAGCCACAGGACCGGAGCGGGTGGGTGGACAGGGACGGAGAGGGTCTGTGACACAGGGTGGGTGGGGGCGGGGGGTGTGAGCAGGGGCCTCAGAGCAGACCTGCTGATTCAAACCTCAGCTCAGCCGCTTCCTGCTCTCGTGACCCAGGACGAGTGCCAGAGCCTCTCTGTGCCTCAGTTTCCCCACCCATAAAATGAAGATGCTAATGCCAACCTATCTCACTGGATTGTGCTAAGAGTGAAACAGGATTAGAATCAGATCGTCCCATATATAAAAAGAACGTGTATCTGTGTGCAACTGAGCCACTCTGCTCTACAGCAGAAATCAAACGACACTGTAAATCAACTGTACTTCAATTAAAAAATAAATTTAAAAAAAAAACAGACTGTCCTGAGAACAGCACCCGGGACCTGGTCACCGCACAGTGCCTGCCCTTCCCCGTCATCAGTCAAGTTTCCCTAGAAGATTCCTCCAGCAGCTGCTCTGCTGAAGGCAAAGCTGGGGCCCACAGAGGTGCGGGAGCCATGAGAACAAGGTGCTCTGTGCTCCAGGCAGGTGTACGCGAGCCCACAAGCTGGGATCTGCAGTGGGTCTGTGAGAGATTCTGGCAGGAATGAGCCCATTCCATTCAACAAGTCTCTTCTGAGTCCCTGTGAGGTGCCAGCTACGGCCCTCTGCACACACAGAGAGGAAAGGTCCAGGAGCCTAATGCCAGCCAGGGCACGTCGGTGCCAGGGAGTCTCTACGGGACTAAGATGCTGGCTGAGCACCCTCTCTGCCCAGTGACCCACCTGGGCAGGCACCTGGGAAGATAACAGGGTGGAGTTCCAAGGTCAGAATACTCCTGATTAGAGTCCAGGAAACAGGTGAGTCACCTGCCAGTAGCCGGGCTAGGATAGGGAGCAGGAAAGAGTGGAGCAGCCGTTTCCATGGAGACAGGACGTGACCCTGGATCATGACGCCTGCAGGAGGGGATAAGTCATTCCTCCTCCACTGCAGCTTCCCCAGGCCTGGGGAATGGCTCTGGGCTGAGAAGAAGGGCAGGCCCCCGATGGGCTGGGCAGAGGGTCAACTTGGTGCTGCCGGAGGGAAGCTGGGCTCAGTCCCGGACCAACACGTGAAGCCAGTCTTCACTTGCTCTCCCAGGCGCTCACTCCATCACCTGAGCCACCCCCACCCCCGGTCACCCTCTGACGAAACCTTCTCCCAGGAACTCGGCCTGGGGGCCCAAGGGGACCTGGCCACACACTCGGCACCCCAGCCCACCTTCCCCAGAGCCCGAAGGTCAACTCCAGGTGGAAAGAAAAGGGGGCTTGACCTTACACATCCTGTAACTACGGGGAGAACACAGACCCAGCTGCCCGGCAAGCACTGCCTGTGGTTTTCCTAGCTCTCACAAAAGGGGCCAGCCCAGCAGCGGCTCTCAAATAAACATGCTGAATAAATGCAGAAATCAGGAAATGAGCAAGTGCCTGGGGAGAGGCTCAGCGACACCTCCCGGAACCCGATGTTCTTGGCTTCCTCCCTCTCCAGCTCACTCCCTCCCCCAGGATGCCCCGGGGTCACCTTCCCTGTGAACCACCGGCCCCCAAATCTCTGTCTCTTACAATCAGAAAGTGACAAGAGGAGAAACACAATTCTCCTCTCCTGACTTCTGTTTGCGACTTGCCCTACGATCCCACGGGGTCTCTGTGGACAGACAGCAGGACGATGAGTCAAGGTCACGGCCAAGGCTACTGTGTCCAATCAGATGAAGTCGAAAGCAGGTATATCTAGAATTTTTAAATCTCCATTTAGAAAAAGCCATCCCCTTTCCTCCTGGGGAAGCTCTATTTTCACATCTCTATGCTTTTCTTTCAAATTTTCCATTAAATACATTTTCTAAAATTCTTCCCTGCTTCTCTTGAGACAGCCCTCAGAGCTGCCACCCTGACTTGACTCTAAACTCCAAGAGAGAGGGGCCACGGCCTTCTGCGTTTGAGGGTTCCATCCCAAGGCTGAGCACCATGCCTGGCTCATGGCTGGAGTCCAGGGCTGGGACAAAAAGGGTTGGCCCCTTCTCTCCTGGGCCTGCCAGCCCAGCCAGTGCCTCTGCCCATGCTTCCCCAAGAGGGCCGGGCCTGGGTGGGTGAGGCGGGCAGCTAGACACCTGGGCCCCCATAGCCTGGGGCCAGACACAGCTCAGTCTCCACGGCGAGGGGAACACACACCAGCGCCAGGCCCCTATCGACAGTCTGTTATGCACTTGGGAGTCAGTCCTTTGAGTAGGCAGAGCACAAGGCCTCCCCCTTCAACTCCCGCCCAGGGACAGGAGCCAGACTCCCCCAGAGGACACAGGAAGCTCCTAGGCAACAGGGAACACTTGGGCCACAGGCCACATGCTCCAGAAAGCCAGGCACCTCTTTCCACGCCCTCCTCTTCACTGCCAGGGGCTTCCAGGAGCCCTCGCGCATTCCCAGGGCCTCCAAGACAAGGTTTCTGCCTAGGGACTAGGATTCCACCCCTCCCCCATGCCCTGCCCCCTCCCCATCCCTCATGTTATTTCCCACTTGGTGTCTTGTCGCCACATTTGTTAAAATGACTGCCACTTAGGAGGTGGCAAGGAGTCAGAAACACAATCTGGAGCAAAGCTGATATTAAATAACTTCCTGAGCCTGGTGTGTCTGCCAAGGCTCCCTCCTGGATCTCAGGTGGATAATAAAGAAGCTACAAAAGATGAGGAGCCAGCGGCACCCCGATTCCAGCCTCAGAGCCACGCCTCCGTGGGGGGAAGCCCTTTCCTTCTCTGGGCTGGAGTTTCTGCACCAGGAAAGCCTAAAGTAAATCCTTCCCACGTCATCCCACACCCCTAGACACACAGATGCCCGTGCGCACACACACACACACACACACGAATGCACACACACTGAGTAAAGAATATGAAATAATGTCTGACACTCAAATCCAAGCTAGACGAGCCCTCCCCATCAACCAGACCAACCATCCGCCCCCACCCTGTTTTCCAGATAAACACACTGAGCCTCAGAGATCCTGCATCTCATCGCTGAGCCCAATCAGATAGACCCAGGATGAAAGCATCTCAAGAAGAGTCAACACCCAAGGAAAACACCAGGAAGGGTCTGGCTGTTGGACGCTGGAATTGGCTGGCCACAATGAAGTCAGGCAGGTACACAGACTCAGCAGCAAACATGGCCCATGGCCATCATCACACTCGTGTCCTCAGAGGACCATCTCTAGCTGCTGGCATCGGAAGGGGAGAGAAATTCAACTGATGGGTCGTCTGATGCCTGATGCAGAGTCAGTCTCATCTGCCCAATGATGCCCACCACCGCCATCCCGCCAGGTCAGAAGACTCTGCTGTTCTCCATTCTGGCCACTTGGTGTCACTGCTGCCCCTAATGAACTGGAACCATAGAGGGCTCCTTGGGGAGTAAAATGACCCACCACCCCGCTATTGCTCCCCCCAGGCGAACAGGATCCCATAAACATCTCCTGCACTGTGCCCTAATTTCACCCTTCTTCCAGAAACGAAGAGATGGTCCATCATGGAGTATCCAACATGTTCCAGACAGTTGACACACATCATGTAATTTAATTCTCACAGGAACACCTCCCAGCAACACCTGACTTTGCAAGTGAAGAAAAGGAAACCCTTAGAAATTAACTTATTCAAAGTTCAAAAAAAAAAAAAAAAACAAGCAAAAAGGAGGACAAGGACTGGAACCCAAGTTTGACACCAAATTTCATGCCCATTCACTACGCACTTTGGCCTCCCTTGAGACACCAGACTCGGGGTCGGGGGTTCGGGGTAAATCAAGCGGGCTTGCCATGCTCTGCAGAGGTGCTGGGAGGGACTAAGTGCAGTTTCATTCAAAGGCACAATCATATTTGTTGTTGTTGTTCCGTCGCTCAGGCGGGTCTGCTTCTTTGCAGCTCCAGACTGTAGCCCGCCAGGCTCCTCTGTCCATGGGATTTCCCAGGCAAGAATACTGGAGTGGGGTGCCATTTCCTTCTCCAGGGGACCTTCTGATCCCGAGATTGAACCCGTGTCTTCCAAGTCTCCTGCATTGTTGTTGCTGTTGTTTGGTTGCTCAGTCGTGTGCACCTCTTTGCAACCCCATAGACTGCAGCACAACAGGCTTCCTTGTCTTTCACCATCTCCAGGAGTTTGCTCAAACTCATGCCCATTGAGTCGGTTTTGCCATCCAAGGCCGATTCTTTACCCCTGAGCCACCTGGTGAGCATATTAGGGCCGGACGACTAGCGCCTCCCTCCCTGCAGAAATCGTGGTCTAGTGCCCTCTTGTGGCTGATCATGGAACTGGAATGAATGTGCATGGAAGGCTCTTAATGGGAGGGAATTTACACTTACATTCCCTTTCCCATCGAACTTATACATTCTTTCTCCCAGGGCTGGTCCTGGAACCCCATCTGTAGCTGACAAGCCTCGTCAATTACAATAACTGGAAGAGAATCATCCAGAGAGCCAGAAGCTACACTGGACAAGAAGAGCAGCAAAACCGCACAGAACAACAGCCGCAAGGGACTGGGTGCTCCTGAGTTTCCCTGCATGGAGGTTCCTGGCACCTAAACTTCCAAGGCTGAGGAGTGGGGCAGGCAGGCCCTGCCACTTGGTTTCCCAACTGATGTCATCAGTAGCAACCCTAACGGCCTCCCTGCTCTTGAGCCGACGCGTGCCTCACTCAGCCACCCCGACACTTTCCCAACTACACGCCACCTTGATCATTCTGCTGCCTCCTTATACTCTGGCCCAGGTCCCAGCTCCTATCTATTCCC
Source organism: Bos grunniens (assembly GCF_055505025.1). Taxonomy (NCBI): domain Eukaryota; kingdom Metazoa; phylum Chordata; class Mammalia; order Artiodactyla; family Bovidae; genus Bos; species Bos grunniens. The sequence goes on along the minus strand of NC_141185.1, from coordinate 51,184,083 downwards.
ACTTTTCACGGACCCAGAAATACCCCTGCCCTTCACCTCTGAGAGACTTGACTTGTATATTTGCCAGTTTGGCCTCTGTGTACCCACCAGATCCCAAGTACCTACTGCAACATCCTTTAATCAGCTGCTCTAGGAAGGTGGATCTAGGAAACCTAAATTTTCAGATGAAAAGATGGAGGCTCAGAAAGGTTAGGTAACCTGCCTAAGCTCACACAGCAGCAGCAGCTGCAGCGCCAGGATTTAAACTGAAGGCGATCTGGCCAAAGAAGCCACTACTCTCCCTATGACACTGAGTTGCCTTTCAGACAAAAGAGCCATTGAAAATATCAGGGCCCAAGAATTGTTCTAATGGAAGACCTAGGTTTAAAAGACTGATTCAGGGTAGGACAAACTGAGAAAGTAGCGCTGACATATATACACTATAGTGCGTAAGACAGATGATTAGTGGGAAGCTGCTGAACGGTACAGGGAGCCCAGCCCACTCTGTGACGACCTAGAGGGATGGAGTGGGGAAAGGGAAGCACAAGAGGGAGGGGGGATATATATAATGACTGATTCATGTTGATGGATGGCAGGGACCACCACAATATTGTACAGCAATTATCCTCCAATTTAAAAAAATTTTTAAGAAAAAAATAAATAAAACATGCATCTGGTACAGTGTGTAGGATGGGCTGGGAGGAGGGGAGACTGGACTCAGGAAGAGCAGACGAGGGTCATTACAAGCATCCATGCCTGTGGGTGACGTTCTGGAGAATGGTACTGAGAAGAAGAAAATGAGAGAGACCAGCATTAAGAGTTCTACACACACACGCACGCGCACATGTGTGTGCACATTCTCATCAAAATCTTATCAGTATTATTTCCAATGAGGAAACTGTGATCAAAAAAGTAGCCAGCCCAGGGTCACACAGTTGGGAAGAGGCAGGCTTGCGAACACAAGCTTCATTTAGCAGATGCCGCTCATAAGCAAGGTTATACAGGCAAATACTCTCCCACCCAGTAGGACAGCCATAAATGTTATCTTTATCCCTGCTCTTCAGAGGATCAGCCTCAATTAAAAAGTATCAGAAATAAGTAGATGGGGAAAGACTGACCACAACAGAGAGGGTCCTACCTGCAGCCTGGGGTCCAGCAGCCAGGAGATGGCCCTCAGGGCAGAGCTGCAGGCCCCACCCAGCCCATGGGCCCAGGTCCCACCATGAAAGTGAGAGATCCCATCTCCAAAACTGGTAACTGTGGGACAAAGCTCCTTCACGTACCAACTAGTGCACAGAACAAGACGGCACCCGCTCAGATACGAGACTGCCTGGAACAGCCAGAAAAGAGCCCAAAGCATGCACAGGACAAAAATAGGCCCCCGTGGCTCAGGGATAAAGAATCGCCTGCCAATGCAAGAGACATGGGTTCGATCCCTGATCTGGGAAGATCCTTGGAGAAGGAAATGGCAACCCACTCCAGTATTCTTGCCTGGGAAATCCCATGGACTGAGGAGCCTAATGGGCTACAGTCCATGGAGTCACAAAGAGTTGGACACGACTTCGCAACTGAACAACGACAAGCCAATCCAAGGAGGGCCCAGGACCCCGGTTTGCAAAGCACGTTGATACCCACCAATGTAGATGGGTGTCTCTGAGAACAGTGATGGTCTAGAGAGGTTGAGAGACAGCACCAAGCTCTCACGTCTGGTAAATATCAGGGCCTTGTAATTCCTGAGCAGTTACTCGGTGTGTAATTCATTCCAACACTTAGGAGTGGGACCGGGCGGGGGTGGGATGCAGGGAGAGAAAGGGGAGAGATGCCTTGGAGGTCATAAGGCTCCCTTCTCCCATGACACTAACCCCACATCATAGCCTTCTGTCAGCCTCTCTGTGTCCCCATCAAGACTGATCTTCCTGGGCAGGAACCATCCCCCGTTCATTCATCTCCATTACCCCTGAGCAGATGACTGACCCCTCCTGCTGTTGCTCAGACAGACTTGGAGGGAAGGAGGGCGCTCCAGCGGACATCCTTCACCCAAGGCACTCTCCCAGCCGCCTCCCGGGGGAAACTCAGGTCCAGGAGACTCACGTGCCTGGGCTGCAGATATGGTGCAGGCAGGACCAGCTCTGCTGAGGGAGGCCCCGCCTAGGGGAGAGACCTACCTCCCTGCTCAAGAAAGGCTCTGCAAGCCAGGCCAGCCAGTGAGCATCTCGCCGGACTAGAGAGCCGCAACCCCAGCTCCAGGCAAAGGCAGCCGTGGATCGTCTCGTGCGCAGCACTGCCCTCTGGTGGCCCCCGGGAGCCTAGACGCAGACGATCTCGGCAGGCAGGAAGCCAAAGGCGTTAAGGCTTGTTTACGGGGACCTCAGTCGTGATGTGCAGAGAACACGGAAGAGATGCAGTTGTGCGTGCGCAAAGACGCCCCCGATGCGCGCAGACAGCCCGTTTTACCGTGGGAGGCAGCCCAGATTAGGACTGCGAGTCTAAGACTGCTCCCTTCATCCCCTCTCTCTTTGCAGGAGTCTAAGGGCTCCTTTCCCTGCCTCTGGAAGAGCCTAGATCCCTCAGCCCCAGAGCAGATGCTAGCAGAGGGCGGGAGGACGAGAGCCTCACCAGCTGGGGAGGCGGCCTTGTGCGTTCTGGTCTCGCAGTGCTAGAAACTCGCTGGGTGACTGAGTCCAGTCTATTCATTTCTCTGGAGCCTCAGGTTCCCGCTCTGTAAAACAGGGTTTGGCCCCAATTGTTCCTGAGCCCCTTTCCAGGTCATGATTTATGGTTACAAAGTCTTGATCTTTTGTCATAATTCAAAAACACTCCCAGACATCTATAAATGAAAACAACCAACATGGCGCCCTAGCGCTTGGGAGTCTATGGAGTGTGCGTGTGATCGCCCTGACCTGGCAGTGACCCCGAGAGGGAGACAGGCTCCCATTTCTAGAGGTGATCCCAGCTCCCAGAAGGGGAAACTGAGGGACTCCCAGATTGGGTGAACTCTTCAAGCCAAGCAGCAGCAAAATGGGGTGTTTCCACAGACTCCTGCCCTGCAGTCTCAGCAGTTTGCTGGGACCCCAGCTCGCTCCCTGGGGACAACTGGAACCACCCGCTCCCCATGTTCATCCCTATAGAGAGACAGAGCATCCCTGGGCAAGGGGGACTGAGACACAGGGCAAGAGTAAGGGTGTGTGTGTGTGAGTCGCTCAGCCCTGTCTGACTCTTCACTACCCCAGAGAGTGTAGCCCGCCAAGCCTCCCCCGTCCATGGGATTCTCCAGGCAAGAATACTGGAGTGGGTTGGCCATCTCCTTCTCCAAGAAGAGAAAGGGCAGAGGGAGGTAAAGGCTGCTCATTTGAGGAGGAGGCAACAGAAACATCAGGAAGAACTAGAATTCACCCTCCAGGAAGATGCTCTAAACATCAGCTTCTAGCTCGAGATGGAGACACCAGACATCCCCTTGTGCTCCACATCCAGTGGCAGCCTTAGAACTCCAAACTTGAACTGGGAGAAGCCGCCCCACCCTCCGCTCTTCCATCCAGGCTGTCTCTGGCCATGGGCAATCGGGGACACAGTCCTGCTGACCGTGTCTCAGCCCAGAGCGGAGCTGGCAGGGACCCAGCGGCCAGCTTCCTGAATCTCCGCCAGTCTCAGCTGGCACCTGGTCTCCTAGGGGAATTGACCTGACTTCAGAAACCGGGACACCAGGGGGTGGCCAAGGAGGTCTGGGGAGAGGGCTTGGCTGAGACACGGCCTTGGGGAGGCTGCTGTCGGGAACAGGGCAGGAGGACCCCAAGTCTCCCCCATCATTACATCCTGTCTGTGTCAGCACTGGCCACGGCAGACTGGCCAACACCAGACCCACCACTCTGTCATTCGCCTTCCTCTCCAAGCCCAGCCAGGGGAGTTAGGGAACTGGACAATTATAAAGGATCCTCCTAAACCTTCATAAAATCATTTTTCAAAAACCTTTTACTTTATGATTAATTTATCTGGATGGTCATAGATTCATGAATGCATGTGTATAGCTGTATATATTCACATGCATAAAGGGTACTGCAAAAGAGAATAGGCAACACTGAATGTCAGACTCCTTTGCCACTGATTGGCTGTGTGAAAGGACGAGGGTCACATGCCAACTCTGGACTTGTTTTTCCCATCTGTAAAATGGGATTCATAATAGTGCTTATCTCAGAGAATTGGTGTGAGGCCATGATGGGGTATTTATTGCCCCTGAAGTGCTTGGAACAGTGTCTGGAACATAGTAGGTGCTGTCATGAGTTACCACTAGTATCGATAGCTTTCCCTTTACCCGGCATGACACAGGCCACTGACTCTCAGAGTGCTGCTATAACCGTAGTTGTAATTATTATTCTTATCTCAGAGAGAAGGCAACTGATGCCCAGAGAAGGAAAGGGGTTTGTCCAGAGCTAGGAAAAGGCCAGGTCTCGGAGAGCTGATGGGGAAACCAGCTGCCACCTTCTACTCCCTACTGGATGATTCTGTCTGGGGAGAGAATCCTGAATCTTCCGCCACCCAAATGGGGCACACTTTCGATGGGACAAGTCAGATGCGAGGACGGGGGCAAAGGGGAAGTCAGAAAGGACAGGCTCCAAGCCGACTGCACCCACAGATCCTGGAGCCCTCTATGTAAATAGAGCTCAGCAGAGGCCTCAATGTGGTTCTAATTGGCGTGGGCTGCAGGCTGCGAAGAGCCTAGGGCTGCCAGCCTTGCATAGTTGCTGCCTCTGGGGACCCTAGATTTGGAATCATCACCCCAGAGGGAGACACAGTCGTGGGCGAGGCTCCGGCTTTGACAGAGTGCCCGGAGAGACTGCCAGAGCCGAGTGGGAGAAGATGGGCTGGCACCTGGGCAGGCACGTCCTCCAGCAGCCCGAGAGGGCCCACAACTCCCTGCCCCTCTCTGTGCCTCTCCTGGGACCCTTGCAGGGAACATAAGGGAGAAGCTGACTCAAGAGGTCCCTTCCAGCTCTGAATTCCAGGAGGCCCTGCCCTCAGAGGGTAGGCAGAAATGTGAGGATCCTTGTGAGGGTTCCACTGGGCGTTGGGCTTCTGGAGTCTTCATCCCTGATGGTCTAATGAGCGAATCCATCAAAGAGGAGTTGCAGGCATGCCCGGCCCTGGAGCGTTTGTGTTTCTCAAAGTGGAGGCCAGCAATGCTCAAGGGATGACAGATGACCTGAGCTGAGGGCTCAGTGGGTCATTGGTAGAGCCGGGGGCCCAAGTCCAGCCTTCACTCAGGCCACACTTAGACCCAGCTGCCAGGACACTCAACTGCCCTCCACAAGGCCCTCCCAGATGGGCTGCTGCCTTAATGCTGCCCCTAGGCAGAAAAGGAACTTCCTGGATAAAAACGATCTGCCTGACTGGGGAGCCAGAGAGGCCATGAAGGGAGCATGGTTGGGGGCCGGAGGAGAGGTGGGTAGCGGGGGGCTCAAGGCTCTTCCAGATCTTTCCTTCTGTGAGACACTCAAGTTCTCCCCTTCATTTTGTTTGGTAAATCAAGAAAATAGGGCTAATAATCCCTGCTTCTTCAAGGAGCTGTGGCAAAAATAAATGAACAACTGGAAACTGGAAACCAAGGCAGAAATGAATAGGGTGGATTCATGGAGGTGAAGGATTTGCTACAAGGGACAAAGGGCAGGACCCGGAGGGCTACTGGAGACTGTCTTTTGAGCACTGGCCTGGCCTCGGGTCTAGGGGGCCTAGGAATCCTGATCCCCCTGCCAGCCCGCCTGCCCCCTCCTCCCACACCACGGCTCCCCCTGCCAATTCATCAACCTTCCCTTGGGACAGAGCCAAGAAGGGGAGCCAGGGCTTCAGGACCACCTCTCCTAGTGCTGGCCCAGGCCCTGCCAATCCCAACAGCAGGCCCTGAGCTTTTCTAATTATGCATGCTTAAGCAATAAAAATTTCATCATGTAACCTCCAAACATGCCTATTTACTAAATTATATGCTTATACATCTTCCATCCATACATTAAATATTAAATATTCCCCTTTCTCAACGAGAATAACTTGAAATAGAAGTTCTAACGTTTTCTTCTCACACCCAGCAGAGGCCCCTGCTTGGGCAAGGAGCTGAAGCTTGGCAGGGGCTATCTCCCCGCCTTGAGCTCACGGTACAGAAGCGGGGCTCATGAGAGGCCTCCAGTGAGAGTCCACAGGCTTCAGTGCATTCTTGCTAAGCATGACACTTGGTCTTGGCAGTTGACTCCACACTGGGGAGCCCAGAGTCCTCCAGAGGTGGACGGGGAAGGAAGGGGAGACAATGGCCAGCAAGGGGACACCTGCTGCCCTCCTCAGGGTGGCATCATGGGGGTCAGCACCAAGCCCAGGGGTGGTGCCCTTAGAAGTGGTCCAGCAGAGCCTCCTTGGGCCCTGGGATGGCATATGTTCAAGCCGGAAAGGACACTGCCCCATGGTCTCAATTCATAGTTGAATTTCCAGGCTCAGAAAGGCTACAGTCTTCTATCGTGGTCCACAGAGGGTAAGGGACAATCTAGGGGGGTTGACTCACATGACCCATCCCTTTCTCTAACCCTACCCTTCCACTGGCCAACTGGACACCCCAAAGGGAGGCTGGAAATGGTGTCTGTAGTCCCAGGATAAGCCACTGGATGCAGCCCTCAAGATGGGGGACCCAGGCAGCAGCAGAGATGCCATGAGCCTGGGGTCAAAATCCACCCCAAGGGAGGGTCACAGGTTACCCACACTCTCGGCAAAGGGCCAGCTGGGGCAGGGGCCGAGTCCGCCCCCAACAATCAAAGAGGAGGGGGCAGCAGGCAGAGACCAGTGGGGCAAGAATGGAGGTGGCATCAGGGCCCTCCCCCTGCACAGTCTCAGCGTTCCACTTCCGCTATGCACGAGAGTGGTCCGCCACTTGCAGGATGCTGAGCTGACAACCGAGTTCCAGGCTCAGCCCTCAGGGGGCTAGCTCTCTCAAAGCTAGGGCCAGGCTGGGCTGGTTTTATCCAAAACTGTCACATGCTAGGTCCCCTGGAGCTGCAAGATGGATGTCCTGGGCCCCAGGGTGCTCCTCAGAAGACTGAGCTGGGCTCAGGGTTCTGGCTCCCGGGAGGGTCCTCCAGGGAATGCCTGGAACCCCCCTCCCACAGCCTGGCGTCCACACAAAAGCTCGGGACCTCTGCAGTCCACGGTCCCCAGCTTCTCTCCAGGGCTATACCCACTCCCCCTTCTAAATTTCACCCCCAAAACCCTTAACATCTCTGTCTACCTCCCTCAGGCCTAGCCTCAGTTTGGGGGCTTCTGAGTGAGCCCCATGATGTTCTTGGGGCCTGGCTCCCACCGCTGCCTACAATCCGGTTCTCACTGGTAACTGTCAAGGCTGGCTCTGCCCATGACCCTCAGAAAGACTGAGAATCAAGGAGTCAGTGTAGCAGCAAGCGAAGCCCCAAATGATCTTTCACCCAGACAGGGGAGGGCCTTCCAGGAAGACAGAGGAAATAAAGGGACCAGAGCCCTGGAAACGCCAGGGGCCCCACTGGTGGCTCAGGGTCCCAGCCAAGAGCCCATGTTCTTCTCAAGCCAAAGAACACCCAGCCCAGAGATGCTGTCTTCTTTCCCTGGTCTTTCTAACAGCCTGAGGATGCACGGTTCCAACCCAGCCCCAGGCAGGCTTGGTCTCCAGACGCCCAGACGGCCCCCCTCCCCGCCACCACCCTTCTGCCTTTGTGACGTCAGAGCCGGCTTGGGCGCGGCTGCGCATGGACCCTTCTAGGTAAGGTTACTGTATGTCAGGAGCTTCAACCACAGAGGGACTGGCCTTCTGAACAGAAAGAGGCCAAAAGGGAGGGCGCTTGGGGAGGGACAGAGGTGAGACTCACGCGTCTGCCTTGAGGCCTTGCATCTGATCTCCTCCTGATGCCGGTGGGGCTGCCAACTCCCCATCAGAGGCACCCTCAGTCAGCCTCCCACGGGGGAGGCAGGAACCAACCCACATGCCAGCCCAAAGAGGAAGGACCACAGGAAACCTCTAGTTCCTCTGAAAACTCAGGTGTCATCAGTTCAGCACCTGAAGGAGAAACCTCAGGACCCCAGAGCCCCAGGAACAGGCGGGTGGCTGGGTGGCAGTCACCCCTGATTCCCTTAGCTAAGGCTGCTGGAACTCCAGAATGTGCCCCAGCCTCTTCCTCAGCCCCCAGAGCCTGTCCAAGCTGCACCCCCAGACATACAGCAGCATTAAGGGCTTCAGGCTGATGGAGGGCTGGGGTACCCCTTTGACACCTTATCTCTGATACCATCAGACATCTGAAGAACACATTCCTTTCCAGCAAAGCCCAGGGTTGGAGTGAAGCCCCCCTCCCAGGTCCCACTAAATGAAGGCCCCCTCTTCTGCCCAGAGGGCTCCTGTCTGCCCTCAAGCCTCCATGCGCAGCCCTGCAGAGTGGGGGGCCTGGGCTTTGGGGTGGGACCTCAGCCCTGCAGAGGTCTAAGCCTGGCTCACTGCTTGGGGCTGTGCGCCCCCAGGAGCCATTTGGCAGCCAGAGCCTCCCTCATGGGGTAAGATACGGAGGGGTGACATCTGCTTCCCAGGGCGAGCAGACCTCCCCTCCTTCTCTCCACGGTCATCTGCCTCCAGGCCAGGAGGCTGGACCCTTCCCCAGTTCAGTCATACCAGCCACGGATATAACAGGGCACTGGGGAGAAGGGGTGAGGAAGGGTCATCCTACCCGTGACCTCTGACCTTCCCCCACCTGCCGCTCTGCACAGCTCCTGTGGGAATCCAGTTGCCTGGCTCTGAGGTGTTGGGGTGTCTTCAAGGAAAGGAGTCCCAACTCCCAGGCAAAGAGTTGGAGTCCTGACACAAGGATGGAGACCCCCACAGAGGGACTCCCAATCTACTCCTGGCTCCCTGTCCCCACAGTTGCCCTTTTGGTCCTTCAGTGGCACAGGGGATAAGAAGCCACTTCCTCCCTTCCCGTCACTGACCTCTCCAGCAGTCCCATCTTAGACCCTCCGCCTGGAAAGATCAACCAGCTCTTCCCTGTCAAACTGCCTCCCCAAGCTTCATTTTTTCAGAGGGACCATTTTTCAGAGGACTGCTGCGTGGCCGTGAAAAGCCTACGTGATTGTGACCCTCCCTGCCTCCCACTGGCTTCCTACAGACACACACATCCTTGGAGCAGAGAACAGGCTGAGTGAAGCTCACCAGCTTCCAGAGACCCACGGTGGGCACCCGGGCCACCATCTCTCCAGCTCTTGACCCACCCTATCCCCTGGAAATCCCCAGGTCCAGCTCCTGAGCTCCTGAACCCACTGCTGGGCTGCCCTGAAACCCCTCACCCCACCCCGCCACACACACCCGCCCCACAGGGTACTTCCAAGGCAGAGTTTCCGGGGCAGTCTCACTCCCACCCTCCTCACTGCATCCTCAGGGAGGCCAAGATGCTGTGGCCTGCAGGTGGGAGAGGCTGCGCTGAGTCCGTGCCGTTTTTCTCCTGCCCTCCCCTCCACCCCACCCTTGGCTGTTTATTTTGTCACCCCAGGGCCAGCTGGGTTGAAGGTGGTGAAGTTGGGTTGGGGGGCGGGTGGTGGTGAATGGTCCAGCCAAGATATGGGCCAAGCTTGTCTCCTGAGCCAGGATTCAGGGGGCACCTCCTAAGCTGCACACTTCCCTCAAACTGTTAGCTGAAAGAACACGAGCAGAGTCTCCATTAAGCCAAGAGGGCTGGTGGGCTTGGGAGTGAGCAGGACCGCAATTCCTCCTGGCTTTATAGCCCCATCGGACTGGGGGCCAAGGCACGGGGAGGTCTGATGCTTAGGAGAACAGTTCCCACGGCTGAATCTGCCCAAATGCCTTCCTCAGACGCCAGCCAGCACTTCAGTGTCAACGCTTCTCAGCATCCCACCCACTCTGGGGGTCTCCAAGGAGTGGGGGCCTTGTGGGGGGGAGACAGGCGAGAGCTATCTCCTGAACCCTCACTATGCCCTCCACACCCTTCTCTGGATGGTAGGATGCGGGGGGCGGGGCGGGGGGGGGGGGGTCACCTGGCTGAGGTCAGTGGAAGAGAATCTGGACAGGCTCCCTCTCTCCGCCCTGGCGTCTGACCCCCACCCCGCCAAAGAAAAATGCCATCCCCCTCCCAGAAAAAAAAGAGCAGGCTACCATAGGTCTCACTCAGATGGGGCAGAACCAAGCAAATGCCAGTCGGAGTTCGATTTTTCGAATAAACGATCACAGAAGAAGCCCCATCTCCCAAACACGCAAGCCTTCCCTCCTCCCTTCAGCAGCCTGACTCGGAATTACTGGAACAGTTATCAAAGCTCAAAGAGGAACGGGATCTGTAGGCGCCGAGATGCAGATGAGGGTGGGAATCAGGGGGTGGGGGGGTGGCTGTCTCGGAAATGCCCAAAATGGGGTGGGAGAGGGCGGGCGAGAGGGAAGAGGAAGGGGTAGGCGTCCATGACTGCCTCGACAGGTCCAAAGTCTCCCAGCGAGCAGCCAGCTTCCAACTTGTTTACTTGACGGCGTGTTTTGAGGTTTCCAAACGGAAAGAGTTAAACCTCTCTGCTGGATCGAGAGCAGTCCCTATCTGTCACCTTTCCTCCCGGCTAAGCGCTGCCGCCGCCGCCACTGTCGCTGCCCGGCGCCGCTGCCAGGGAATCGAACCTCGTCTACTTTATTCCACTTGAGCGTGGCCAAACTGTTGCTATTTAGTGGGGGGCCAAGAACCCGATTCACACCCTCGAAACGAGCCGCAGCGGGTGGGGGGTGGGGGCGGGAGCCGGGTCCCGCGTGCCCTGGCCGCTGGGGTCCTCTCGGGGGAGAGGCACACACACGCGCGCGCGCGCGCACACACACACACACACACACACACGCACACACACACACGCATCGCCGGATCACGCCTCGCCAAGGCCGGAGTCACCTGGAATACGCAGCCCGGGAGCATCTCCCGAGCCAGAGCGAGCCTAACGCGCGCCCAGCGGGAGGCGGGCAGCGGCTAGCTGCGGCGGGCGGAGGGCCGGCTCCCGGCTGCGGGCCGGCGGGCGAGAGCGAGACGCGGAGCGAGGGGAGAGGCGGCGGGGCTGGGGAGCGGCCGCCTGACTTACATGGAAGTGATATTCCTTGAGATGTCCGTGATGTTGATGCTGGCGTTCCCATTGCTGTTCCCTGAATCCTGCCCTTCCAGGAGCGGGAAGAGGTTCCCATCGTCCGGTCGCCGGCAATTGATCTCAGTCTTGCTGCAGACACAATTTGCAGGGCAAGCCAACACGGAGCCCACATAGTCCAGCCAGACGCTTCCCAGCAAGAAAATCCGCCAGAAACTACACTTGGCTGGGCAAAGAGAGACATCCATCTCCGATCGCTGCTTCTAAAAAAGAGGAGGAGGAGAGGAGAGGGGGTGGGGTGGGGGGAGTGGGGAGAGCTGGGGGGGAAGGAAACAAAGACGGCGAGGGAGGGGGGAAGGGGGAGGGGGCCTCTGCCTTTGAAACGCCGTGCGATCAGATGCAAAATCCTTCAGCGTCTGAAACCATCGCGGCCGCCGCCGCCGCCGCTGGGTGGGAGCCGCGGGGAGCGCCTAGTGCCGCGGTCTGCCTGGCATGGTGGCCGGCTCGGCGCTCGCCGGCTCGCCGGGTCCGGGGGCTCGGGAAGCGAGCCGACTGCTCTCCGACTCCGAGACTTTGCAGGGTGGCAACAGACGGTGGGGAGGCAAAAAAAAAAAGGCAAAAGGAAAATATGGTGCGAAAGTCACCAAGTCCCACCTACTGGGCAGAATTAAAACGGACACACCTGCAAAATACACACACTCACACACACTCACACATCCATACACCCGGCGCCGGGAGGAGGGGAAGATGCAGTCGGAGCCGCAGCAGCCGCGGCGAATGGCTCGCCGCGCGCCTGCAGAAATGCACAAGTGCTCCGAGCCTTACGAAACGCACGGGTTATCGGAGCGTCTTCCTCGGCCCCCTCCCTCTCTCCCCCTCCCTCCTCCTCTCCCCTCCCTCCTCGCGGCCTCCTCCCCCCCACCCCCCGCCCCGGCTGGGAGCGGCAAGAGAGCGGAATCTCCCCCCTCCCTCCCTCTCCCACTCCCCTCCCCACACCCCTCTCCCTCTCTCCCCGCCCGTCCTCTCCCCTCCTCCCCACCCACCCACCCACCCACTCGCCGGCTCCCGGCGCTCGCCCGCACCGCCACCCGAAGCCGCGCGACCGCCCGCTCCACGCCTAGCGGCCCGGCGCCCGCTCGCCGCAGCCCAGGGAAAAGCCAGACGGAAGGGGAAAAGTTGCAGTTGGGATTGCGAGGGTCTGGACTGGGGAGGGGGACTTGGCGAGCTGGCGGCGCGACGCGGAAAGGCGCTCTCCTTTCCACTTTTTGGCCCTCGCGCTGCCCGGTTTTGCTGCAATCCGGACCGCGAAAGGAAGTGAAATGAACGCGGCCGAGGTGACCGGGGAGCGCTCCCAAGCCCGGCTGGGGTTGGGGAGGGGCACAGGCTCGGAGACGGCGATTGGGAGTGCGAGGGCGCACAGGAACCCCAGAGAGGCGCCCAGGGCCAGGGACCCGCGCCACGAACGCGCGGTCCTCGGTCTACGCGACACTCGTTTCCGTAATCTAGACTCCGGGACCTAGGATCGGCTGGGAGGGGACTGCGGGACACGGCTGGGTAGGTGCCCCCGCGCCCCCTGCGCCTTCTTGGCGGCGGATTTTGCGTCCTTGGGAGCCGAGAAGGAAGGAACTAGCGCCGAAAGGGCTGCACTGGAGATCCGAGGTGGCTCGAGGCGAACCGTGCGTGCGAGAAAAACCGCCGGGGAAATTGAGATGCAAGGGGCATTTTTTGGCAAGCACCAGGCCAGTACCGTCAGAGGCCGGCTTCTCGGGCTCGGCGATCGGGTGCGCTGCGCTGGCTGCCGGGCGAGGGGGTGGGCGAGCTGCTTTCTCCGGATTCGGGGGCACAGGACCTCCCCCCCTTCCCTCCCACACAAGCACCCCTTCCTGGTAGGGGCGCAAAGCAGGTGCAGCCTGACACGCGAGCTCGGTTCCCCACGGGAGAGGAGGCGAGCCCCCGTTCTTCGCCTTGGTAGCGATTTTTCTTTTTAATCAAACGTCAGAATGCCAAGTGTGAGATGTTTGCTGAGACAACCGGAGCATTCGCGGTGGGAAAGGAGAAGAAAGGGTTAGGAAAGTCCGAGCAGGCAGACACACTACAGCATTCACACGCAGAAGAAAGCGGCGCTCTCCTCGCCGACTTGGAGGAGGGCAGGCGAGGAAGCGAACACGCTGAATTCAGCTGCATCCAGCATCTGAAAGGATTCTCCCCCGCCCCCCTGTGGATTCCGATGCAGGTCATGCAACTTGCGGACAAGACGGGGGGATGGGGGAGATGCGGGTGCCACCGGCCCGACCCGGGCGCAGTCTCAGGCTGGCTGGGCGCCTGCGAGTGGCTCTGTCGCTGTGAGTAAACTTGGAAGCAAAAAAAAAAAAGAAAGAAAGAAAAGAACGTGTCTATAAAAGGCAATTTTTCCCGACTCCCTCTTACATTCCACCTTCCCTTGGCCTCGGTGAGACTTTTACCCCCTGTTGCCAGTGTGGCCTCCTTACCAGACTGGCATTTTGCCCTCCCACCAGCAGGAGGGGACAGAGAGTGGAGACCTTCATAGAGTCTCAAACCAGTTCCTACTGGCCCAAGGCCATCTCTGATAGCCCCCAGTGCCAGTCTGTGAGGAGCTCTGGAATTTCTTGATTGAAAATCAGGGAAACTGAGGCGTACTCGAAGCTGTCCCTTGGCCTTTTTTCAGGCGGTATCAGAAAAACAGGGAGAAGCTTTCTCAGACCAGGTCTGGGGAAAGTCCCGTAAGCAGAGTATGCCATGTGGATTTGGCCCAGCATCAGTTCTCCTGCCTGGAACTAAGATGGTTGTGTCTTAAAGGTGCCGCGCACACTTTTGTTGAGAAAGAAATGATTTTTAACACTTCCATTGGAGAAGGGGCGGCATCCATAAGTCAGAACAAATTTAAAACACTTGTAAAACCTCTTTGGAGATGGTACAAGGGCAGCTGTGGAACAAGGGGCCCTGATGAGACAAGAAGCCTTTCATCCCTCCAGTGTGATGGGATTAAGATGAGGCGTTATGTTTATGCTGGAGCTCCAGGCCTGAGCAGGAAGTGGCAACTTACAAGGAGGAAGGCCCTTTTAAAAGCTGACAGGATGGTCCAGGAGTGGAGAGAGCAGTGTTCTATTCGGGAACTTAGGGAAATCACTTATGTATGGCTTTCATATCTGTAAAAATGACTAGATTGGTCCACGCTGCCCAAAGTGTGATCCTTTGACCAGCAGCATCCACATCACCTGGAAGCTTGGTAGAAACCCAATATCTGAGATCCCACCCCAGACTGAGTAAACCAGAAAATCCATTTTAACATGCTCCCCAGGTGAGTCATGAACACATTACAGTGTGAGAGGTACTGAGGTGACTCCCCAAGTCCCTTCCCGCTTGGATAGTCTCTGACTCTACATGGACCTGGGTGGAAGGGACTTTTGAAGAAAAAAAAAAAAGAGGTTACAGTGATGTGGATTCTCAGAATATTATTCAGTTAGGGTGACAAAAATTGGGTGTTTCAGATGCAAGGGCCTTGTCAAAAAACAGACCTGTGAAGTATCACTACAAGTGCAAGGGAGAATATTCTCATCCTTCATTCATTCTTAATCTCTGAGAACAGCCAGATCTCAAAGAGGGGGCAGGACAAATTGTCCAGTGCAGATACCCTGCTCTTGGCCAGCAGGGGTACAGAGCATCTGGGGTGTCTTGTCTGCTTGGCGAGAATGTCCTGGTTGACAAGGAAGAGTGGCTGTCACATCACCGTGATTCCTAGCCTCCAGCCACTGGGTCCTAGAAATATCGTGACCTGCCAATCAGGGGATAATCCCTCCCATCTCTTACAGCTAGCATCTTAGAAAGGAGGAGACTTACCAGTGGATGCCATGCTGATCAACAAGAGGCAGGAGCGGGCAGAGTTTTTTGAACAGTAAATAAACCTTCAGTTTAGTTCATTCGCTCAGTCGTGTCTGACCCTTTGCGCAGAAACCTTTTAATGCTGAGCAGGCACCCTCTGGTACCAGGGGTGTGGAGAAGACAGGAATATTCCTAAGCTCTGGATGTGGACGCCCATGGGTCAGGCCAGAGTAGGGGGCTGCCTTCCAGAGCACAGTGATCCAAACTTCCCGACATCTAGAGAAACCAAACATGTCTCATCCCAAAGGGCATATACCAGCTGGGTGAGCACCTGAGATTTCTCCTTGATTATGTGTTTGTAAGGTGTCCCCAAAGCCAACTTCTCTGCCACAGAGAAAAGGAGGGAGGAGAGAGGACAATCAAGAGACACACAGACAAAATGCTGAGGGGGGATCATCACCCCCTGCCCCAGTGCCACCCCTGCTGGGCTGCTGCCCACATGTCTGCCCCCTTCCCAACCCAGCCATCTCCCCTTTCCCAGTGAACACCCACCTCCAAGTCAGCCACCACATTACTGGGATGCAAGCCAGACCCCAGACGTTTCGGATTTACCCACCATGCCCCTCTCCTAAGATGTCAGCCTCAATCCAAGAACTGTGCTGCAGAACTTTCTAGTTTGAACAGAAATGGGACCCACCACTGTTACTCTGAGCCAGGAAGGGAACTGTGGTTCTGGGTGGTGACTGGGTGGGGAAGGGGGGAGCCCAGGAGGAAACAAAGCGAAAACTAGATCCCCGGAGAGTTTGCTGTTCCAAAGAGTTACTGGAGCTGGCAGGCTTGGACTTGGGTCAAAGAAAGTCCTGTTTCCTGGGTGGCCTACACTCAAGATGCGAGATGAAAAGGCATGGTTGGAGGCTGAGAAGATTTAATGGTATCCAGAAGGCTCAGCGCCAAGGAGGGAATTTCAACCATACACGGAGAGCGAAAGCCCACCCACTGGGCCTCCCTGGGGGTCCAGTGGCTGAGACTCCACGCTCCCGATGCAGCGAGCCCTGGTTCGATCCCTGGTGAGGGAACTAGATTCCACGTGCCACAACTAAAGATCCCATGTGTTGTAACTAAGACTTGGCACAGCCAAATAAATAAACAATTTTTTTAAAGCCCACCCATGAGGAGGGATGGTCAAGCGCCAAGGTGGTGTAAAGGGGCAGGAAAATCCAGCCACAGGAGGACCCAGCTAACCCTGACTGAAGTCCCAAGATCTTGGGCACAGGCCCACCAAGCCCTAGAGCTACCTGCCAGGGTCAGAGCCTCTCACTCCTGTCCATTAAAGAAGATTCCCTGGGAACTTCCCTGGTGGTCCAGTAGCTGAGACTCCGTGCTCTGAATGCAGGGGGCCCAGGTTCAATCCCTGGTTGGGGAACTAGATCCTGGGTGCAGTCAAATAAATAAATGAAATATTGTTTTTACAAAAAGAAGATTGCCTGAAGGATACCTAGTTCCTCCTCTCCAGCCCTGGTTGGAGTGTCTGGAAGGGCTTTAGGGATCAGTGATGCTACCCAGGTGATTGTCCACTTATTCTTCTTACCCTGAATGATAGATTCATAGAGTCTCTGGACTTCCCTGGTGGCTCAGTGGTAAAGAATCCACCTGCGATGCAGAAGACGTGGGTTCGATCCCTGGGTGGGGAAAATCCCCTGGAAAAGAGGATGGCAACCCACTCAGTATTCTTGCCTGAAGAATTCCACGAACAGAGGAGCCAGCCTGGCAGGCCACAGACCATGGGGTTGCAAAAGAGTCAGATATGACTTAGCCACTAAACACCAACAACACTAAACAGCAACTCACAAGGTTATCGTGAGGTCATGCAGTGAAGCCCTTTGAGCAGTACTTGACACACAATAAGTACCTGGTGAGTGTTAACTTCATTTTTCCACTTTTGAGCTTCCCAGGGGGCTTTGCTGCCCTGCCCAGGAAGCCCGCACCAGCTGTCCAACTCTCAGCCACAAACCCTGCCCCCATAAAGCTCACCCTGTATGTGTGCAGAGCAGTGACCCCAGCAAGTTCCTGGATTGTGTTGGGCTGATGGGCTCAGCCGTTGCTCATGGATGCTTCCAACCAGATGTCTAGACCCCAGAGTCATGAATGGTGAGGGTCTGACTCCCAGGTCCCTGCAGAAAAAGGTGTGGGCCAAGCTGATGTATGTCTCCTTTGAGAAAGAACCCTCTGATCCTCCCTGGTTCCTTGCCAGCTTGCTGCTCCTGCAGGAGTGGGTCAAGGTGGGAGAGGGGTTGCTGGCTTTGGTCTGCCCTTAGCGGGGTAAGCCCTGCTCACCACTGGCTGTGAGCACCTGGACGGGGCTGGGAACTCACTGTGGCCTAGGTCCAGGCACATGGAAGTTCCCAGGGCAGGGTCACTGTGCATCCTTCAGAGGACAGAGTCCAGAGCAGACAGAATGATTCGAGAATAAAATCAAGGTGTCAGGAATCAGCAAGCATCTAGGGAGCCAGACAGGTGAGCTCCTGAAAAGTGACAGCAAGAGGCTTCAGGCAGCATCTCTGGCAGGGAGGACCACCCACCCGCACACCCAAGGCCACACCCACACACCCGCCCTTCACCATAGACACAGCCCTCATGTGCCTTCCCAGATAAGCTCTCCACGGTAACTTACATCACACCCCATTCTGCACAATACCCAGCCATTTACCTCTTTACCGACCAGAGGGCAGCCAGGGGCCATGACCTTCACTTGGCAGAGGAGTGAGCTGAAATTGACATGGTGGGGCAAAGATCTATCTGGCGCCTTTCTGATTCTCAAGGGAGTTTTCTTCCTGTTATCAGCTTTTAAAATGTAAGTTCCTTGAAGACAAGAACCTTGCCTGCTTTATTTTCTGACTTGCCTGCCCCTGAAACGATACTGAAAATGTAATAGATGCTCTGTGCATATTTATTAAAGTGCTAGTGGTAAATAACCCACCTGTCCGTAAGGAGATATGAGACGTGGGTTCGATCCCTGGATTGGAAAGATCCCCTGGAGGAGGGCACAGCAACCCACTCCAGTATCCTGGATACCATATCCAGTATCCAGTATCTCCCACTCCAGTCTGGAGAATCCCATAGACAGAGGAGCCTGGTGGGCAACAGTCCATGGGGTTGCAAAGAGTCAGACACGACTGAAGCAAATTAGCATGCATTCATGCACTGCACTTTCAAACCAGTCACCACATTGTAAATGAGGGTTCCATGTCTGTTTCCCCGGGACCATCAGCACTGAGAAAACCAGAATCTACCTCTAGGCCAGCTCAGGACTGGACACCACACATGCGGAGGTGATTTAATGAACCATTTTGCTGCCCCAAACCACATGTGTGTCCTTAAGAGAAGTTTGGGGTGACCACCTCCTCCACACCCAGAGTTACACTTGTGGCTACAGACATGTCTCTAGTGGGACAAATAGCAGAAAGACGAGCAGCTCCTGTTCTCAGCTCTAAAGTTAGGAGAACGTCGGCAAGAGCAGCTTCCAGGGCAATGCCAGACATCCTGGGCCCTAGGCAGGCCCCCCTCACCCAGGCCCAGCAGCCCCATTGCTGTGGCTTCCATGCTGCAGAAAACCAAACCCTCCTCCCCAGCTCCAGGGCCCCACTCCATCCCATCATCCTTCTGAGCCAAGCCAGCCCACTCTTGTTCGGTGCCTGGGCTGCTGCTATGCCTTCAACACCTCCCACGGTGCCCTTTCCTCCACCTGCTTCTCACCAAAGCAGCCTATGTCACACCTTCCCCTGCCCTGGCTCAGGCTCACAGAACATCAGCTATCAGACCCAGCTCTGCACTAATTCGTTCATTTAGTATCAAAAGCCTATTGGGCTGTTTTCCCCTTGGGCATGTTACTTAACCTCTCTGATCCTCCACATCCTCCTCTGCAACATGGGGGCCCAACGATCCCAAGGATCAAATCAAATGTTATACATGAAAATGTCTCGTGAACACTGTTGTCATTGTTCAGTCGCTCAGTCATGTCTGACTCTTTGCAACCCCATGGACTGCAGCACACCAGGCTTCCCTGTCCTTCACCATCTCCTGGAGCTTGCTCAGACTCATGTCCATTGAGTCAGTGATGCCATCCAACCATCTCATTCTCTGTTGTCCCCTTCTTCTCCTGCCTTCAATCTTTCCCAGCATCAGGGTCTTTTCCAATGAGTCGGCTCTTCGTATCAGGTGGCCAAAGTATTGGAGCTTCAGCTTCAGCATCAGTCCTTCCAGTGAATATTGAGAGTTGATTTCCTTTAGGATTGACTGGTTTGATCTCCCTGAACACCACACAAATGACAGACATGGGTTCCTACTAAGTAGGCAGTAGACCCCAGGACCTTTGCATACTCTATCAGTATTTCATACCCAACCTGCCTGCAATTACCAAACAGCTGATCTCATAGAGGGAAATGCAAGGCAACAGCCTCCATCCACACCATATATTACATCCCCTTTTCAAAGGAAGCAGCTAAAGCTTGAGCATCAGCCCCAGGCAAATGTGGTTCAGACCTCGGCTCCAGCCCCTGCTAGCTGGAGACCTGGGCATATTATGTCACCTTGCTGAGCCTCATGCTCTTCACCTAAAAAATGTGCTCTTGGACATTGTTCATGGATATTGCCCCCCAAGACCTATTTTCCGGAATGCAGTCATAAAATGTGCTGAAGGCACCTAGCCGAGGGGCTTGGCATACAGTAGCTGTCCTTTCCCTTCTTTTTCTTTCTATTCTTCCTCAGGTCGAGGGGGGCGGGGCACCTGGTCCAACATTCACCAGATGGTTCAGACCTCATATTAGGGTGCTCACAAATTCTGCCCTGCCTGTTAGCTAGGAACCATCTGGGCTTCTATTTCTTTAAGCCGCACAGATGTCCAGCACCTCAGAGGGCTGAAGAAGTGACTCTCTGAAGTCCTCAGGCCCAGAGAAGAAGAAGGATCCCAGCACACTTGGGATTCCAAGCAAGAAACCACCGACCGGGCTCCGATGTCCTCTGGTGCTGGCAGTGGCCGGGGACAGTGCGTGTGCACCCACTTAAGTGGGTATCAAGAGCAAGTAGAAAACCAAAAAAAAAAAAAGTTATTTGCTGAGACACCAGTGTGGGACTTTGGGGGGAACGTTATGTTATTGGGGGGGTGTTGCTGGGGAGCCATGCCTCCCATTGGAACTAAGAGACAGCTCCCTCCCACGGGCTTTCTGCCTCGTCCTCCACCCCCTCCCCAGCCCACAGCACCAGCTGCACTGCCTGGGAACCGAGGAAAGAAAAGCCCAGCCCGGGGAGTTCCGGGATGGGGGTGGGACACGCAGTGACGATGCGGCAGTGGGGAGGTGCCAGCGCCAGGGTATAACCCCCAGAGCTATGGGGCGAGGGTGCAGTGTTTGGGAGGGGGTCCCAGAGACCTGCCGGAGCCAGAGCTATGGGATGAGGGTGTGGTGTAGGGAAGAGAGTCTCAGAAACCTGGCCAGGAGGCAGATCTGGGAGACACCATGAGTTCATCCAACCGGTAGAAGCTGGATGAACCTCTAAAGGGGGGGAACGTTTGGTCTTTCCCTTCGGTGCCCTCTTCCTGGTGTCAAGCTCTATAACCATCGTCAGGACTCCAAGAAAAAGTGTCCTGGAGCACAGCCCTCTAGATAGACAGCTGTGACCTCTTTCCAGTGTGCCTGAGGCTGTAGTTGGCTGAGGGCTTCTCTGGTAACTCAGATGGTAAAGAAACTTCCTGCCATGCAGGAGACCTGGGTTCGATCTCCAGGTCAGGAAGATCCCCTGGAGAAGGGAGTGGCTACCCAGTCCAGTATTCTTGCCTGGAGAATTCCTTAGACAGAGCAGTCCATGGGGTGGCAAAGAGTTGGACATGACTAACACTTTCACTTTGGATGCCCTCTTCCTGGTGTCGAGTTCTAGAACCATCCTCAGGACTCCAAGAAAGAGCACCCAGAGCCCAGTTTTGTAGATGGTAGGCCGTGACCCCTTCCCAGTGTGTCTGAGGCTGTGGTTCCTTAACACAGGGACAGCTCTGCCATCTGCTCGCCCAAGGCTGGGCAGCCTTCCCCAGCACGCTGGTCTGAAGGATCCAGCCCCTTCCTGAAGAGTTAATGATTGTGCTAGGCTCTGTGCCCCAGTGTGTTGAGACTGTAGCAGGTCCAGATAGATGTAGCTTCACCCTGGACCACAGCAGGCCACTTCCTACGGTCCTGGGATTCTGGGGGTGAAGACGAGCAAAACGATGCTGCCCATGAAGATAGTGACAGCTGCAACCACAGTATAATGGCTTCTGTGTGTAACATTTTTCTATGCCTTTAACAGACATGATTTCACTGAATCCTCACAGGCCTCATTTTACAGATGAGGAAACCGAGCCAGAGAGGTTACATCCCTTGTCCAGAGTCACCCAGCTGGTATGTGGTATGAGTTCAATTTGGTTTAGGTTTTGATATTTATTTATGTGGCTGCTCCAGGTCTTAGTTGTGACGTGCGGGGTCTTTAGCTGCTGCGTGCAAACTCTTAGTTTCAGAGTGTGGGATCTAGTTCCCTGACCAGGGATGGAACCCAGGTCCCCTGCATTGGGAGTGTGGAGTCTTTTAGTCGCTGGACTACCGGGGAAGTCCCCGAGCCCAGTTTAAAACTCTAAACACACACCCACTGCATCAAACTACCTCTGATGTTAAACCGGTCCTTAGTGAGGTGGTAAGGAGAGAGGAGGCTGCCCCTCTGCAGGGGAGAGGGACCACCTGCCCTTTTGCACCCTGACAGCCCTCTCCTGCCACTTGTCTCCTAGTAACAAGGAAAAGGAGACGGGGCGGCAGAAGATGAGATGGTTAGATAGCATCAGCGACTCAATGGAGATGAATCTGAGCAAACTCCAGGAGGCAGTGAAGGACAGGTAGGCCTGGTGTGCTGCAGTCCATGGACGGGGTCGCAAAGAGTAGGACATGACTTAGCGACTAAACAAGTAGCAGGGACGGGACAGAGGTGGGGGAGACTCTGGGCTGCGTCAGGGCCCAGGCGGGCTTAGACAGGGGATGATCAGTCTGCATCCCGCCTTGTGGGTGAGTTCACCTAATACGCAACTAACCCCTTCCCTGGAGGAGACAGCCGTCCCAGCTTCCTCCTGGCGAAGGGTATGAATTCTAGAGGTGGACCCTTGGCACAGTGGCCTCATTGAATGTCCTACCCAAGCGTCTGTAATAAACAAATCAATAATTAAGAGAGGATGCACATTAGCCTTTGAACAAGTTCCAGGGAGAGTTTATTTTTGATCTTCCACGAGGTGAGCAAGTGTGTGCTCGAAGCCTGGGGGAGGCTGTGAGCTGCAGCAATGGGGGGGGGGGGGGCGGGAGAGGCGGGCAGGAGTGGATGCACAGCCTGAGGCCTGAGCCGCCAGCCCCTGGGGGCACCTGTGGGCGCCCGGCTGTGCAGGTGAGCACGGGGGAGCCGCGTGGCGGGTGGGCGAGCATTTAGACTGTGCTGGGCGTGCACATACGTGTGCAGTAGGGAGGAAGGTGGGGGCCGAGGGTGGGTGGGTGCTAAAGGCAGTTGCTGGGTGGGGGGCAAATGATGCTGCTTAATCAGGGGTGTCCAGGGGAATCTTCACCCCCTTGTGCCAGATGGGGTTAGATGCCGAGCTTTTCATCTGCTAGCTCTCAGAGAGGAAGATAGTGGCACAGAACATTTTAAGTATCAACCCTCCTTCCTGACTCCCACTTTTCTCTCTCCCGTCACTCTCTGCTGCCTGAGGAAGCCGGTTCACTTTCCCTTCAACTTCTAAGTCTGCCGGAAGTTTCCATTCCTGGGACTCTTGGGAGAAGAAAGAAAATATTTAGTCGTCTTCTGTAAGGTCAGTTTATCATGAACCCCACCTCCTTCTGCACACACACCCAAAATAACCACCATAGGAATAAATTAGACACTATCATTACAGAATGCTAACATCTGAAACAAAATCTTACATTAACCAGCCTGGTGTTTCTCCAACCAGAACCTCCAAGCCCAGAGGCAAACAAACCCACCACTGTGGGGAACGATGGGACAGAAGAGGTGGGAGAAGGGCTGTAACATGCCGGAAACGTATTTTAAAAATTGAGTGTGTCATTCTACTGCCTAATACTTCTGTGTATGTGTGTGTGAGGGTGTGTGAACTGATGTTTTTAAATCTCTCCATGGAGTAAAATGAGTGATCCTGGTATGTGTATTGCTCTTGTGTCCTCAAAGACCTCTGGGGTTTTAACACAAAACTGTCAGTGGAAACTCACCACTCTCAGAAGCATATATTCAGCCCAAGCCTCTCCTCGCCCATCCTGTCATTTTATAGGTAGAAAAATTAGGCCCAAGGTAACTGAGTTATGTCCCTAAGGCCACACAGCTACTTAGGACCACAGCCAAAGGCTTCTATTCTAAAGCCTCTATCCTGCCATCCAAACAAAGAAGAAAACAACAACAAAAGCCAGATTCTAGGCTGCAGCTCTCAGAACCTCACGTGCCAAATACAGCTGGCCCCTCCTGGACCACATACCCCTCTCCCCAAATGGAAAGCTACCTTTTTAGCACAACAGCATTTTATGACAGATTTTTATGACATCATCTCTCTAAGCAGGTTTTTCCAAGAAACACAAAATTCTCCAACACCACCGCACCCAGGCCTTACAACAGTCTCCCAGAGTTCAGTGGAGTACAGCAATTTTTTGGTGTTTATTGGCTTCCTGTTTATCCAGCGGGGCTTCCCAGTGGTGCAGTGGTACAGAATCCCCCTGCTAATGCAGGAGATGAAGAAGACGTGGGTTCAATCCCTGGATCGGGAAGATCCCCAGGAGAAGGAAATGGCAACCCACTCCAGTATTCTTGCCTGGGAAATCCCATGGACAGAGGAGCCTGGAGGGCTACAGTCCATGGGGTAACAAAGAGTCAGACACAACTGAGCATGTTCAAATACATTGGGTTATTAATTCAGCCTCCTCTCCAAAATGGATTCACAGGTAAGTATGATGATCGTACAGATGGGGGTAACGTGGGAATGTGACTTTCCCAAGGTCACAGGATAGACTTGGGGCAGTGATTTGGACAGGATCTCAAGCATGTATTATACAGTTTAAAGGAGGTCAGGCTATACCCACTTGGCCTTGAAAATGATTGTTATCAGCTTCAGTGCAGGGGTAGCTGCCTGCACTAGCCTGAGCTACGACAGTCAGGCTGGGCTGGGCTGGGCTGTGCTGGGCTGGGCAGGGGCTGGGGGTGGATAGCCAAAGATTCCGAGTACCTCCTGCTGAGCTCGGGCGTGCAGGCTTGAAAATCTTCTAAAAATACCAAGCACGTTTCATGCAGGGGGGCTGATTCAGCTGACCTTTCCTAAGGATGGACAATTTGCTGATTCCGTGCTGGGGGGCAGTGAGCAGAAAGGCCGCCTGTTTCTCTCCAGCTGACTCTTGGGCTGCAATGGGGCATGATGGGAATATCCTTGCACTCCCAGCATCCCTCACTTCAGATCAGCAGTCTCCAACCTTTTTGGCATCAGTAACCAGTTTCATGGAAGGCAATTTTTCCACAGACTCAGGGGCAGGGGGGATGGTTTCAGGATGATCCAAGGTCATTTACATTTCTTATGCACTTTATTTCTAATCTCATGCTGCCACTGATCTGACAGGAGGCACCGGTCCAGGGCCCAGAGGTTGGGGACCCCTGCCTCAAACAGACTCACGGAGAATGTGAAAAAGAACCCTGGACCATCACATGACTTGACTGAGAGCAAGCCGCGGGCCAGGCAAGTTAGTGGGAATGTCAGACTTGGTCTCTAGTCTCACACAACTCGGGGTTTGCCTGCCCAGCCAAGGGGGAGAGGAGACTGTCACCTGTGATGTGCAGCGGAGAGCAGGGGATGTGAAGAAGAGGGTAATGCTGAGTGTGGGGCGTCACTCTTCCCATTGTTTTTATTCATTTACCTGCTTGCTGGGCATGGTTCTGTGTACTGAGATCCTTTGCAGCTGCTTTGGGAATAAGATGCTGATCACCAAGTATGGTACTTGCCTGGTCTTTGTTTTCTTTATCTGTAAAATGGACAGGTTGAAACTGGAGGATTCCACAAACCCCTCCCAGTTGGGACAGTGAGCTAGCTGGGTCCTGGCGGAAGTCCAGGGAGCTCCTGCCAAGTCCTGAGGTTCTGTGGTGTCCTTCTTTATCTTGGCTGACTCTCATGGAGCT
Organism: Bos grunniens; assembly: GCF_055505025.1. Classification (NCBI taxonomy): domain Eukaryota; kingdom Metazoa; phylum Chordata; class Mammalia; order Artiodactyla; family Bovidae; genus Bos; species Bos grunniens. The sequence goes on along the minus strand of NC_141185.1, from coordinate 51,158,958 downwards.
GGCCTTGCTTCCGGCCCCCTCCTAGCCCCTAGAAAGAGAAGCAGAAGGGTCCCCTGCCCTTGTTGGGCTCTCTCCCCTCAAGGCTCCCGGCAGAAGACCCTGCCTCTCCTATTTCTGTCAGAGACCATCCCTGGCAAGCTGAGGGGTCTCTGCTTTGCAGCATGACATCCTGGGGCATGCTGGGAAAGACTGAAGGCAGAAGGACAAGGGGATGACAGAGGACGAGATGGTTGGATGGCATCACTGACTCGATGGACATGAGTCTGAGAAAGCTCCAGGAGTTGGTGAAAGACAGGGAAGCCCGGCATGCTGCAGTCCATGGGGTCGCAAAGAGTCAGACACGACTGAGTGACTAAACTGAACTGATTCTGGGGAGAAGGTTCTAGTCTCCACCCGTCTGCAGCTCCTGGTTTCTGATCCAGGACTGATGTGGGCCAGATAGGAGGGCACGTGTGGGAGTCACAGCTGGCTGGTCCTCACATGGCTCTGGGGCCCCCGTGGGGCCTGGCTCTGGCCTGAACTAACCCCCGCAGCCTTGGCCTGTGGTCCTCCCTGGCTGGTCCTCCTCAGACAGGCCTCGAGCCCTGCTACGAGAGGATGCCGTCAACTCCGGTACGGAGATGAACACTGACGTCCCCTGACTTATGCCCGTGTTATCCTGTGATAGAGGCAACTGAAAAAGCCATCAGCATCTTGGGAGGCCCAGGAAGGAACCCCACACCCCACTGGCCCCACAGCCAGAGGGACCCGCCCCCTGAAGGGCCAAGAACCAGCCTGAACTGGGAGAGACAGGAGGAGAGGGCACGCCACCAAGGCCAGCGGCACAGGCGCCAGCAGACTGCCAACCACACAGGGACCTCCCTCTTGTTGGCTCAGCTCCACAAGTGAAGAAGCAGATGCTTGGAGAGGTTTACACTGAGGTCACACGGTGAGGACAGGCACGAGCTTGGGTCGCTCTGACCTCAAGGCCCTGCCTAAGTGGCTAGGGATGAGGGACCCAGTGGACAGAGGATGGGGCGGGAGCGAGGTCCCCACTGTCAGGATAAGGGGGAGGAAGTGAGGCCGAGGACCGAGCAGGGGAAGGCATGCAGAATTCCTGTCCACTCCAGGGCAGACCCTCTGCTGGGTGCCTCTAGAGGCGTGGATTCCATCTGCATCGGATGCAAAGACAGAACAGGAGAACAGGCAACTCCAACTCCCTGGGAGTGAACACAGTCCCAGGGGCCAGCGCCTCCCTAGGTACAGACAGACCAAGGCCTCTGGCTGCTGCGTGGTTGTGGGAGAGGGAGGGAAGGTTGAGGAGGAAGCTGGGCCAACTCCTCCTTATTAAAATGCAAAGCTCTCAAGGGGCAGAAGTGGCAGGGTGGCGGACCTTTTGTCAAAAGATGGCTTACTCTCCAGCTCTCTCCTGATTTAAAACCTTTCATGGACCTACAGGACTCTGGTCCAGGCTCCATCGCTCAGCAATCAGCTTTCCAGGATTCAGCCTTCCTCGCTTCTCGGCCTTCTGGTCACCAGACTGCCCCGGTCCCCGAGCCAAGCTCACTCCCTGCCTCATTCTCCCTACTCTCACTCACCTCTGTCTTTTGGCGCCTGGGGCCCCATGGCCACAGTCTATCAGAATTTTGCCTTGCTTTCAAAGCCCTGGACATCCACCCTCCTTGACAAGCCTCCCCATGTTCCCCTACTAACCTCTTCGCCCCCTTGGATGTTGAGAGGGTGCCGGCTCAACATCTGTTGTGACCTCTCCTGTTCTGAGGCGGCCAGACATATTTCTGCCTCCTTCCAGGACTCTAGGTGCCTTGAAACCAGACCTATTGTATTTGCACAGAGCCCGGAGTCTGTGTCAATCTAATATGCATTGAATCAAACTAGAACATTAAACCAGAAAATAACAAGTCCTCTTCTTTCCTTCCCCCATCTTCCATCCCAACAGAATCTTCCTTGCGGTCCCAGGGACAAGATTTGCAAACTGAGCAGTGTGGTCTTTGGACAGAGTTTGAAGTTGAAAGCAGATGGGGGCTGAGTGCCCTACCCAACTCCATGGGAGATTAGCATCTGTTTTTACGGAAGGGGCCTCAGCGACGTGGGGTCTCTTGGGCGTTGAGACGGGCTTCCCCTTCCTGCAGGACCTTGGGACAAACTGAAAGGAAGTAAAAGGATCTGAGAACAGAGCCAGCAACCACAATGACTTCCTGGCTCCAAGGATAGTCAGGTACTGAGCTCAAAGTCAACTTTGTCCATCCCGGAAGATTGAGTGTCGGCCAGAAGCCAGCCTGGACACCTAGGGGCCACACAGTCACCAGTGTTGACAGGGCAACAAAGCTGTACTGTCCTCCTGCAAGGTTGGCCTGAGCGGGTCACTCCTCCCCTCTCCCCAGCAGTGGACACCACAAGGCACTGGTTCCCAGGATGGAATGACCAGAGGGGGAGACTCAGGCTCATTTCCACATGCATTAGACATTCCAGGGCACAATGAACGGCTGGCAAATGAGAAAGGGAGGATGAGCCCATAGCACGAGAGGTGCTGCCCTGGGTCCCTAAGCTGTGCGGGGATTTAAGCAACTCCAAGGGCAGGAGGGAGCACCGGTCTTCAATGTCAGCCCTGAGGTGTCCTTCAAAGGATCGCTTGAAACTTCTCAGGTTTTCGCACTGAAAATCCTGCATCCCGGAAGCCCTCCTTCCAGGAAGACTAGGAAGGTGGGTCACCCTGACTCTAGGCCAGGACACAACAGTCTCTGGGCAGGGCCCTCATCTGGGAAGTATGGCAGGTGGAGGAGGTGGCTCTTAAGGATGGTCAGTGTAGAGGGGACCTGCCACCACCCATGCTGAGGCTCAGAGACGTTGCCTTGACCAAGATCCCTGACTTGACTGGGATCACTGAGCTAGAATTTGAACCCCAGCTCCTTGCTGAGAAGTGGGCAAGGGTGAGCAACAGAAAGCTTCGTATCTGAGCTGTCCCTCTGGGACCCAGGAGGACGGAAGTTCTGCTGATGGCCCTTGTCCTCATCCAAGACGCAAGGGAATTCATCACAATTAGCAACTCCAGGCCCAGAAAATAGCTGGGGTGCTGCCACAGGACCACGGGGAGACACGGAGCTGTGAGGCCACTGACCTTTACAGCTGCTTCAGGTCGTGGCTAAGTGGCCCCAAGGCAGACCCTGGAGCAGAGGGATGGACAGAGACTTCCAGACTCTGTCCTGGAGCAGAGGGATGGACAGAGACTTCTTTAGTCTCTGTGACCCAGAGGGAAATTCAGGGCTTCAAACTCAACCCCACCCTGGGCTGGCAAACCTCCAGAGAACTCTGCCACTTCCACAGTCAGTCTGCTCAGCAGTCATCACAGGCCGTGTAGACTGGCTCATCTGCAGCCTCGTGGCTCCCAGGCCTAGTTCCCCCCACGATAAAGAGCTTGGCTCCTTTGCTGGTTTCTCAAGTTTTGATTCTGTCCTGCTTGTTCCCCTCAGTGTCTGTTTCAGTGCGTCGCATCTTTTAAAAGGCAGCGCTGGCTCTTTGTGGGGACATACAACAACAGAGATTGGAAAGTAACAAAGGGAGAAGGAAAGGAGGAGAGGGCTTCAACACGAGCTGGCCTGAAACGGATCACACAGGAAGTTTCCTAGAGCTGAACAGAACATCCCGAGGGTGGCTGGGCAGAGCAGGTCAGAGCTCTGGTCTTCACTCTGAGCATTCGTTCCTGCTGCGCTTCCGTCCCAAGGCTGTCTCAGCTCAATTGTTGTTGTTGTTCAGTCGCTCAGTCATGTCCAACTCTCTGCAGCCCCATGAACCACAGCAGACCTGGCTTCCCTGTCCTTTACCATCTCTCAGAATTTGCTCAAACTCATGTCCATTGAGTCAGTGATGCCATCCAACCATCTCATCCTCTGTTGCCCCCTTCTTCTCCTGCCCTCAATTTTTCCCAACATCAGGGTCACTGCTAATGAGTTGGCTCTTCACATCAGGTGGCCAAAGTTATTGGAGTTTCAGCATCAGTCCTTCCAATGATCAATTAGAAGCACCAAAGCCTTTTCTTGCTGGCAGCTCAGAAGCCTTGCCTCCTGCATCCAGTTGGCTTTAGAGGCAGAACTTGACTTTCATCTTTGTTATTTCAACACCTCATTGCTCCATCCTTCTGTTCTTGTCTGTCCAGATCTTTGCAGATTCAGAAAAATCACCTCCCCTTCCCCCAGTTCATGTTGGCTACAAGTCCATCTGGCTTATTTTATCCAAGTCTTGGGATTGGATAAAATGCCAGCTCGTGTTGAAACCCTCACCTCCATTCCTTCTCCCTTTGTTAATTTCTGATCTCTATTGCTGTACATCCCCACAAAGAGCCAGAGCTGCCTTTTTAAAGATGCAATGCACTGAAACAGACACTTAGGGGAACAAGCAGGACACAGTCAAAACTCAGAAACCAGTGAAGGAGCCCAGGCTCTTCAGGTGGAGAGAAGCAGGCCCGGGAGCCACGAGTCCATGGGATTCTCCAGGCAAGAATACTGGAGAGAATTGTCTTGCCCTTTTCCAGGGGATCTTCCCAACACAGGGCTCAAACCCGTGTCTCTTATGTCTCCTGCACTGGCAGGCAGGTTCTTTACCACTAGCACACTTGGGGAGCTCCCCAATGCCCAGGCTTCCTGCCGTTCCTCTTTCTAAGGATGTGGGGAGGTTTCTTTGTAGACACAAGGAGGTTTTTTGCTTGGAGAGATGTATGTCAAATGAAGGGAAATAAAGCATATTCAACAGACCTCTCAAGTCCTGAGCTAGGCATTGGCTTCCAAGGGCCTTCAAGGGCCATCCTTCCCACTGTTTCTCCACTGGGCTATGGCTAAAACCCTCAGGCAAAGGGACCACCTTGGTTCTAAAGACCTCCAAGGGGGAAGGGTAGTACAGCCTCCGTGCAACCATCGACTCACTCCCTCCATCATGCACCCAGTTCTGAGCATGTGCTGAGCGCAGGGGCCTGGGAAGTTTCTGTAGATATGCAGAATGATTAGAAATGACCCCCAGGAGTTTGGGATACACGTGTACACATTGTCATACTTAAAAGGGATAACCAATAAGGACCTACTGTATAACACGGGGAACTCTGCTCAATGTTATTTGGCAGCCTGGATGGGAGGGGAGTTTGGGAGAGAATGGATACATGCATATGTATGGCTGAATCCCTTTGCTGTCCACCTGAAACTATCACAACATTGTTTATCGTCTATGAAAGTGAAAACGTTAAGTCACTCAGTCATATCCAGGCTCCTCTGTCCATGGGGATTCTCCAGGCAAGAATATTGGAGTGGGTAGCCATTCCCTTCTCTGGGGGATATTCTTGACCCAGGGATCAAACCCAGGTCTCCTGTACTGCAGGTAGATTCTTTACCATCTGAGCCACGGTATACTCCAATAAAAAAGAAAAAAAAAAGTTTTTAAAAAAGGAAATGATCCCAGAAGCTGCAGAAGCTGACAGTAAGGGAACCGTGGAAACAACTCATTCTTGCCCTGTGTAAAGTGCCCCAGTGGGGTGAAGTCAAGCTTGCTCTGAGCTCCTAGAGGAGACAGAACGATCCCACTTAGAGGAGGTGATATTTGAGCAAGGGTGGAGCCAAAGTCCTGTATCCCAGTTGTTATAAGCCCTTTGGGGATAAAAAGGTGAGGCAGGTGCTTTTCAACTCATTTCCAAGTCCTAGAGGGGAGACCAGCCTGTAAGGGCCACTGGGTTGGGTGAAGAAGAGCAGTTTCATTCTCCCAGCCTGTCCTGGATCAACCCTGAAGCCCGGGGTGTCTGGCATCCCGTTAAAAAGGCTGCTGGGCAGACAGACCCCTCTTCCTGTAAGCTGGGGCTGTGGTTTGAGCCAACGCAGCAGCAGGGCCTTGGCTGGCATCTAGCACCACCTACTGGCCACACAGGGAAAACCTCCTGAAGTCACTTCGGGCCTGGCTGTCACACCCCTTCTCATCCCAGCACTCCCCATCCTTATCCTCCACCCCCAAGGGCAGAAGGCAAACTTCCAAGGTGATATGGATGCTCCGAAGGAAACAAGACGCCATGGGGGCAGATGGAGCAGCCATACCCAAGGACAGCAGTCTGTGTGAAGGAGAGGGAAGGGAATGAGACAGGGCAGAGCTGGAGAGGAGCCGGGAAACAGGACACAGGGGAGAGATGGAGAGTGAACGAGGCTTAGAACCAGATCTGGAAAGTGCTGGAGGATTACACACACGGAGTCTTCCTGGGGCAGAAGGGACTGAGCTCTCCTGGGGATTCTGATGTCCTGGGAAGGGGTCACGTGGCAGCCACTGCAGGCCAAGTGCCAAAAGGTGCCCTCAGGCTGGACAATGCCACTTCTCTTCTCCCAGACGTTCTGGGTGGCTCCTCCCAGCCTCTAAGGTCAAGGGGGCCTGCTCTTGCCTTGCCCGTGCTGCTCTCTGGAGTCAGGAAGCATCCTGCTTGGGACCCGACTCCACTCTTGTGAGTTGGGAGATGGCAATGAAAATCAGAAAGAGAAAAGAGACAAACGGAGAAGGAACGGGGACGGAGGTTTCCACACGACCTGATATTAAGTGAATCACATAAAATCCCGTGTGCGTGTGCAGGCTCAGTTGCTTCAGTCCAGGCCGACTATTTGCGACCTTTTGGACTGTAGCCACCAGGTTCCTCCGTCCACGGGATTTCCCAGGCAAGAATACAGGAGTGGGTTGCCATTTCCTTCTCCAGAGGATCTTTCCAATCCAGGGATCCAACCCACGTCTCCTGTGTCCCCTGCATTGCAGGAGGGTTCTTTACCCACTGAGCCACCAGGGAAGCCCCCAGAACCTGTGTGATGAGCTCAGTAAGTACTGGCTAGGGAGAAAGAACAGAGAGCCCCCTGGAGCCCCTTGCTGCACCGAGTTCTCAGGCAGGGCTCGACACTGCCCCCAGCCAGCTCCCAGCTTCCCGTGGGTGAGGGGGGACGCGGGGGCCAGGCCTGTTCTCACGGGGAAGACTGCTCCTGGGTGGATGCTGACTGCACTCCCCACCCACAGGGAAGGGCGCTCAGCAGGCGAATGGAAAAAGCCAGCACACCTCTATGCTGCATTCATTACTCAGACTTTCCCACAGCCTGGTGCCTGCTATGCAGATGTGTGAGAAGCACCAGCGGAGGCCAGTTTTGCCTTCTCTGTCTGAGGTGTGGACAGCAAACCCACTGCAGGGGTCCAAAGGTGGATCGGAGCCAGCTTCTGGACGCCTGGTTCTCCCAAGGCCCAGGTGACCTGGGTGGCAGCATTCAGAGATGAGCTGGGCTTCCCAAGGACTTGGGTGGAATTAGCCTTCTTAAACAACTCTGTGTAAACACCCCTCGGAGGGTGGGTTAACATTGGCCCCAGATGGCGGGGCCCCAGCCCCAGAGATTCTGATCCAGGAGGTCTGGAGTGAGGCCTGAGATTCTGCATTTCTAGCTAGTTCCTAGGTTTGCAGTGATGACTGCTGCTCTGCGTGCATGCATGCATGCTCAGTTGCGTCCAACTCTATGAGATCCCACGGGCTGCAGCCTGCCAGACTCCTCTGTCCATGGGATTTCCCAGGCAAGAATGCTGGAGCGCGTTGCCATTTCCTCCTCCAGGGGAATCATCCTGACCTAGGTATCGAACCTCTGTCTCCTGCATTGGCAGGCAGATTCCTTACCACTGAGCTACGTGGGAAGCTGCTGCTCTGAGGTTACGTTAAGTTGAAATCTCAGTCAATTAAAACTTAACTGACTACAATTTAAAAATACAGTTGCTCAGTCCCCCTGGCCACATTTCACGGTTCCATTGCCACAGGTGGCTAGTGGCTACCGTATTGGGCTGGGAAGATACAGAACATTTCCATCACAGGAGAAAGTTCTGTTGGACAGTGCAGGGCCCCCAGGGACCCTTCAGCAGGATCAGGGTGTGCTGTGAAATGCCCCAGCTCCCCACTGACCATGATGGAGGCACCACCGCCACACAGAGGAGGGACATTTTTTGAAGCCAGCTAGGGGATTGGATGGAGGTGAGTCACAAGCTAAGATCTGAAGGAGGCTGAACAGGGAACCAGGCCTCTGCGATTTCCATTCAACTGAGATCCACTGGCCCACGGGCCCGTGGACATCTCTGTCTCTCTGGACGTCGGCAAGTGGCTGGGTTTTATCGTGTGTGGCAGGAGCAGTTGGGAAGGACGGAGTCTGCGGTGGGCAAGAAGCCTGGATAATGGGATGATGACTCTGAGGAGAAGCACACATCTGAGCTCTAAACAGATGGCCCAGTAAAAGGGGTTAAGGAGAGAGATGGCTGCAAGGCATCTTGTCACTCATGTTTGAGCGGAGACCCAGGAAAAACAGACTTTTGGTGGGTCCGAAATAGCAAGTTCTGTGGAACAGCAGTATGCCTGCCCTCCCAGCCCCACAAACACTCCCCAAAGGAGAGGAGAGTGCTCCAGAGGTTCTGCCCATCTCTGTGTGTCTCTGTTACACAGAAAATCAGCGCTGTTCTTGAACACAAAGGACTTGGCTTGGTTGACTGGAGGTTCCCTGGCTGCACCCCTGAGTGCGCCCAGACTTCTAGGGGCTTGGAGCTCTTTTCCAAATGTCCTGATCTTAATCTAATGTCTTTGCTTCCTTTTCTGCCCCTTCTGTAGAGGTCCTGCCAAGAAGACCACCCTCTGCCAGTCAGTTTGAGACACAAAGGTCCTTGGCAAGGTGTGCGTGCATGCTAAGTCACTTCAGTCGTGTCTGCCTCTTTGTGACCCCAGGGACTGTAGCCCGCCAGGCTCCTCTGTCCGTGGGATTCTCCAGGCAAGAATACTGGAGTGGGTTGCCATGCCTTCTTCTTGGGGATCTTCCCCACCAGGGATGGAACCCATATCTCTTATGTCTCCTGCACTGGCAGGCAGGCTCTTTACCACTAGCGCCACCTGGGAAGCCCCAGGCTCACAGAGAACTGGAACCAAACAGGACGCTAAGTCATTCACAAGCTCACCCACTTCACCCCTTTGCTTCATCTCCATCTCCAGACAACGCTCCCTACCTTCTGCCTCTTCGGTCTCTCTCCTCTCATATCCTTCCCTCTCCTCCTTTCTTTCTTTTCGTCTGCCTTTTTTCTCCATCTTTCTCTGCCTTTCTTCATCTCCAGTCCTTCTCTGTTCCCCAAGGAAGCCAAATCCATCCTCTAGTTCTGTCTTCTCTGAGCATCACAAAGCCACCGCTCACCTGCCTCTCCACCTCTTGTCCCAGAGTTCCCAGGGCCAGTGTGCCCCTGGGCACACAGCCCACGAGCAGCACTGCCTGCCCCTCTGACTGGCCCTCTTCATTTCTCGAAGCCTGTCTCTCCACTCAGCCTTTTTGACCACTCCTTCCTGGAAATCCCTGCAACCAGAATCAAGGAGTCACTCCAGGTTTTTCCTTTCAGCTTCTCCAAACTCATGATCTCTGACCTCAAACTAAAGTCATTTGTCTGAGGTCCCGCCATCCCCTGAGGTCCCCTGGTCCCACCATCCTTTTTCTTGTCAAGCAACCTTATTTTTCCCATTTATAAAACTCACTGTTACCTTGGAGAATGTTTTGGTCTATAAGGAAGGCAGATTTCATGATGCCTTAAAAATAAAAAATTATATTTAGCGTGAGAACGATTGCAAAAGGCAAAAAGAAGTCACCCACTGACTCAAATTTCATACTCCTAAGGAACTTTGCCTGGCTGGATTTTTTTCTGGAAAATGGTGAAAAAATTGTCACCACCTTGAGGGCATGGGCTTCCCCATGTGACTCAGTGACTCGGTGGTAAAGAATCCACATGCAATGCAGGAGGCTCAGGGGATGAGGGTTTCATCCCTGTGTTGGGAAGATGCCCTGGAGGAGGAAATGGCAACCCACTCCAGTATTGCCTGGAGAATCCCATGGACACAGGACCCTGGCGGGCTACAGTCCATAGGATCGCAAAGAGTCGGAGATGACTGAGCACACACGTGGGACAAGAGGAGGGATGCCATTCTGATAGGAGAGTAAAAGAGGACAAGTGGTTCAAAAATTTCCTCTAAGGATCTATTTCTTGTTGGGAACCCTGGACCAGGGTTTCGCAGTCTTGGCACTAATGACATTTCAGGCTGCATTCTTCTTTGCTGAGGGGCTGGTCGTGCACTGAGGGATGTTTAGCAGTGTCCCTGGGCTCCACCCACTCAATGCCAGTAGCAACCCTCTTAGTTGTGACAATGAAAAATGTCCCCAGACCTGGCCAAGTATCCCCTGGGGGGCGGGGCAAAAGAGCCCCTCATTGAGAATCACTGATTGACAATGAACAGGTCGTTTTCGAGTGACAGCGGACACACTGGTGGCTCTGGACAAACTTCCGAGGCTCTAGGGGAAGGTATATGACTCCCTCAGACTTAAGAGGGGCCACATCCAATTTTGGATGTAGGGCAGTGATGTGATGACCGCTCCTGACACTGCACTCCATCCTATTCCGGGCACAGAGCTAGAGACAGCAATCCTCCATATTCTGTATCATACGTCATGGAATCTCAGCATGCTGGGGCAGGATGGACTGAGACGTGGGGTGGCTGAAAGGCTGAGTTAGCCCTTAATGCTAGCTTCATGTTCGGCGTCTGTCCCTTGTCCCCATGGTTACCTCTTTGTAGAAACGAATGAATGCAGACAAGAACAAAGTTCATGCTACAAACTCCACGTGTGCGCTCTTTGCAAACATCAATTCCAACCCTCTACATGGTTTCCTATCCTGAGCCCCTTTCTTCCTAGTTGGCAGAAATGTCATCTTAGTCCATCTTGAGGCTTTCCTGCCAATCAAACTCCCTGGGATTAGGTCAGGACTTCAGTTGTGCCAAGACATGACGGGGGCTACCCAGGGTGAGGGATGCCATCGGCCATCTCTCCACACAGAGGACCACTGTCAGATCATTCCCCATCCCTCTCTGTGTGGCCAGTTTGGGTCTGATGGCTCAGTACTTTTTTCTGCACAGAACATGAGACAAGGACACTTTCTCAAGGCTGCATATAATCCCATATGGCAGGCCGTATTTTCCAAAGTGGTAATGTCAGTCACTCAGTCATGTCCAACTCTTTGCGACCCCATGGACTGTAACCCACCAGGCTCCTCTGTCCATGAGATTCTCCAGGCAAGAACATTGGAGTGGGTTTGCCATTTCCTTCTCCAAAGAATCTTCCCAACCCAGAGACTGAACCCGGGTCTCCTGCGGTGCAGGCAGATTCTTTACCATCTGAGCTACCAGGAAGCCCCCATGAGGGAGACCAAGCAGACACATAAAGAAGACACCTGTGGATATTCCAGCTGACAGCCCCAGGTGACTCCCCATTGACAGACAGGAGAAAGTGCTAGACACAGGAGGCAATAGCCTTCAGACGATTCCAGCCCCCGACTAGCAAGTCATCCCCAGCCTTTGCCTCTCCCCAGACATTGTGCTCCTTGGACAAGCCATTCCCAATGTGCTCTTTCTGCATTCCTGACCCACAGAGACTGTGAACATAACAAAACATTTTGCGAAATTCAGAGCAGTTTGTTACATATCATTAGTAGGTGGAACACTCACCAAATACATCACCATGCAGATACACCTGCATGGGACCCTCCTCCCTGGGGGTTCTCAGGGCAGGAGCCCCCACTGTTCTAGAACCAGCACACCTCTCTCCTCCACGCTCCTGCCTGGGATTTCTTTCCGGTCCAGGATGAAAAGTCTAGCTTTCTTTTTTGCTTCTCCAAGACACTTGGTTTGTACCCAAGCATCTCTTCCTGCTTCCTTTCATGTCTCCGTAATTCATCTAACTTTGATGGGGGTTTAGGCTTTTGAAGCACAAATGCCTGTGAGACCTACAGGCGTTTCATATTTCTCAGCTTCTCTCCCTGAGGGGAAGAAGCACAAAGCCAGGGAGGGACCTACTTCCAAGGGAGAAGGGAAAGGGGAAACGGCTGCTGGATGGGGGGAAGGGGGCATCGATTATTTTTAACAGCTTTATTGAGACGTAATTCACATCATATACAATTCACTCATTTAAGATATATGATTCAGTGACTTTTAGAGCATATAGTTACAGAGTTGTGCCACCGTCTCTACAGCCTTTCTAGAACCCCGGAAAGAAACAGAAACCCCCACCCCTTAGTCATCTGGCTTAGTCCCCGTATGTTCCAGATTGTGAGGAAGAGTCTCTTGGCGTGTAAAAAGGAGGTCTTGCCTTCGCCCGCACAGTCATTCCACCTACGACTTTCGTGGGGGGTCAGCATTACGAGTCCAAGTTTGGGGACCACTTAAAGTTCCAAGGACAGAGGAGCCTGGTGGGCTGCAGTCCATGGGGCTGCAAAGAGTCGGACACAACTGAGCCTGCACACACACACTCCACAGTGAAATGAGAATGGAGCTCCCAGCAGCCCCTCTCTCTGGCCTCTCTCCCTGTGTGATTCAGTGCCTTGTGGGTGCCGTGAATGAACTACTTCCTCCACTGGACCACAGTTGCTCCCATGTGGACCTGCTCTGCCAGTTACTACAAGCTCAGAGCTCAGGGGCAAGCCAGCAAGACCCCAGCCTTGCCAAGGGTCTCCAAAACACAGGTATAGAGGAATCCAGTTCTTATGATTGCCGGCATGGAGGATCGAGAACAGGCAGGGCTTAGGACCCAGCACCAAGCAAGAGCGGTAGTGGGGGCTGCCAGTGGAGGGCTTGTGGCTCACCTAAGAAATGGATGAAGAATGGGCTGGAGAGGATCATGACCATCAATGAACCACAAAGCCTTTTAGCATCCATTTGCGACTGCTGCTGAACAAACAATTGCAAACACACCGGTCACGAACTGGGGCTCGGGTCTCCTGAGACCACCTTGAACACCAGCCTGGCCCCAACCCCAAACAAAGGAGAGGATATGCCCTCAGCAGCCCTGCCCTGGGCTCTATAGCTCCATCCAGATCTGGACTGCTGCAGCTCGCCATCTCCTCGCCTTCCCCATTCATGGCTGGTCCCTGTCCCCTTGCCAAGGAGTCCCCAGTACCTTTTGCTTCATGAGCAATGCTCTGCCATGAATAGACATGAGTTCTTGGGCTCTACTGTGTTAGTAACCACTATTTAGATATTAGCCTTCAGAATCTGATCCTGTTTACCTCATCTACCCATGGTTTAACGTTCCCTTGTCGGAGGCAGGCACAGAGTCTGTGTGTTAAAGATTAGACAACAGGTTCCACTCCCTGAAGCAAAGGCCAGGTTTGGCGAGCCCTTGGCTTGGATAAGCAGCAGGAGGGCTGGCCCTCCAATATTTTCTTCCAACCTCTACTCACTCTGGAGGATGCCAGACCCAAAGGTCTGCTCAATGAGGCTGGGTTTGCGAGCCAGGAATAGTTTGGAATACATAAAACCTGACCCTGATGTTGGGAAAGATTGAGGGCAGGAGGAGAAGGGGATGACAGGATGAAATGGTTGGATGGCATCACAGACTCAACAGACATGAGTTTGAGTAAACTCCGAGAGTTGGTAATGGACAGGGAGGCCCGGCATGCTGCAGTCCACAGAGTTGCAAAGAGTTGGACACGACTGAGCCGCTGACAACAACAAAAGGAACTGCTAGAAGGGACATGAATTCCTCAGGAAGAACAAAAGATGAGGCTCATTCATCCCCACCCCAGGCCTCCCTCTGATCCAGGGACCAGCGCAGTCTTTCTAGCACACCTTCTAGACACAGGACCTGGGGTCTGGGTTCTCTCCACATGGGGGTAAATCAGAAAGCTGGAGCTCTGGGAAGACTGACTGGCCCAGCCTTCTAGCTCTGCCAGGTGGCTGTGCATCAACCAGAGGCAGCAGGAGATTTTGCTGAAATGGAAAACTCCTAGTAAGAGGCCAGAACATAGTAGATATGCAGTCAGGTCTCACGTGTTCTGAACTTGTCAACTCTCCAGCACTTTCAGACCCATTGGCAAAAGAGGGCGAAAAAGGATGACCATGGGAGGGGTCAGTTGTTTTGAGAAAGGGTTGAACACAAAGACAAAAATCAGCTAGGCTAGGAGAAGAAGGACAGGGTACCCAGACTCGGGTCCCCAATGCCACCAGCCAGCCAATGCCAATGCAGCTACAAGCTGTCCGCCTCCCCCTCCCTGCCCTTCTGTACCCCCACGTTCCCCCCACCCCGCCTCCTCCCAGTGGCGTCCGCCTGTTTATTTGCTGAGCCCTGGTTTAACAATGCGCTGTTTTTATGAGTTGTGCTGTAGTTCTTGGTAAAGCACTTTAATCCACTTTAATGCCCCCACTCTGCTCCTCCGTGACAGCCTGGTGGTTACTCTAATGCATCCCTCTCACCTCGGGGTTACTAATGAGGTCAGAGGGAACGCAATATCCCAACTGAATAATTCACTAATCAGATGCTACAGACTCCAGTGGTAAAATTTATTTCTGACACCTAAACGGCAAATGGGTTTGTGGACACACTCACTCTCTCTTCGCTCCAGAGCTATTTCTGCTAAATGGGGGGCTGCTGTGTTTGCTTAACAAAAGGGCCCTGGTCTGGCCACAAACACAGCCCATCAGCTGGGGCCTTGCATTTCTTCAGGGGGTGGGAGGGAGTGGGATGCTGTTTAGACTGGGGGAAGGGTGGGCTCTCGCCACTGGGGGCTGCCTCCTGAGTCCTCACCCCTCCCCTGGCAAGCAGCAGGCACCCTCCTGCCCATCTCTGTGCTAGTGGACATCTCCAGTCCCTGCCTCCTGCCAGGATACCAAGGTCCACCGTCAGATGAGCCATTGTGAACAGCTCTGTATGCAGGCTTCTTGCAAATACTAGAAAGCTCCCCAGAACCATTCTCCGGGGGAATGCACACACCATTCTAATTTCGTTCTCCGTCCTCAGGCGTTCCCAGCTCCATTAAAGGCTTCAGCCTCACCACGAGGCTCTTCTCTGCAAGATCATCATTGACTTCTTTACCATATCAGGTGTCCGGATTCCCAGTTTATAACATGAAGAGGAAGAGCTACAGGTCTTGAAGTTCTCCCCTCAACCACCACCACCACTCTGGGATTCTCTGCACTTGAAGCAGAGCCCCAGGGCTCACCACTGTACACCCCTGCCCAGCCTGGAGAGATGGGACCCTCAGATGGGCCAGCCGTGGAGGGAGGGGCTGGCCCCTCAGCCTCTCACATCCCCTGCCTCTGGGGGCTGGGGGAACACATACCCATCTTCAGATTCGGTCCACAGACGGGGTGTCCCCTATCCTCCAATAGATGGGAAACTGGAGTTTAAACCCCAAACAAAATGCCCCAGGAACTAGAGAGACTGCCCCTATTCTGGAACATTCTAGGCTCCCTGGGATCATGCCAGGTTGCTTTCTACCCTTTCACGTGACCAATCTCTGTGTCAGCTTCAAGTACCTGACAAAAAGAATATGGGAGACCTATCATAGCACCGGTATACCAAGCAGAAGCCTTGTTAACACCTTTTAAGCTTCATGGCCAGAAGATAGTTAATAAATGCATTTGGGCACAAAAGAGATGAACCTGAATGTCCTGCAAACATCTTGATTCTAAATCAAAACTGTTTTCAATTCTCAAACAGATCCTGTGTGTGTGTGGGTATGTGTGTGTGCTGAGTCATATCCAACTCTTTGCAACCCCATGGACAGTAGCCTGCCAGGCCCCTCTGTCCATGGGCTTTCCCGGGCAAGAACACTGGAGTGGGTTGCCATTTCCTTCTCCAGGGGACCTTCCCTACCCAGGGGTCGAACCCATGTCTCCTGTGTCTCCTGCACTGGCAGGCAAGCCAACCAGACATCTTTTGTTGAAGGATTAGAACCAAGGCCTCCAGGGTTCACCTTCCTTTTTCAGACTCCAGCCCCACTCCCCAGGGGCCAGAGCCCTGCCCTGTGCCTCAGGTTCTGGCCAAAGGGCTGGGAAAGGGAACCGATCTGGGCTGGTGATGAGGATTCCAGCCACAAGCCTCTTCCCTGCCCTAGGCAGGAACAGAGCTTTCAGGGGAAAGCACAGGAGGAGCGCTGGATGTCTGGAGTGAGTGCCGCCCTCATCTTATGCTTTTATTCACCAGCAACCATGCCACCTGAGGCTGCCCATCCTTCCTACCTCCAGAGGCCGCGCCAAGATGCTGGAGATGGGCTACAGCCCAGAGCTAATGACGGGCCCTCTCCGTCCAGAGGGGAGGACGTGCAGCCCAGCCACTGGCAGCTCAGGCAGCCTAATTGCCTGTCCACCCAGCCCAGCCTCTCCCCGGCTCCCTCCTTCACCCTACTCCTCTCTGGATCTCCCAGGAGCTAAATGGGTTCTACTCCATGCCCCTGGGGCCTGGGGGGGTGGGGTGCGGGGAGGGTGGGTGAGGTCCCCCAGGCAGCAAGTCATGTATGGCCTCGGGTCACAGGCCTCCAGTCTGCTTTCTGTAAACAGAGGCCAGGGTGGCCGCTCCGCTCCGCTCGCAGCAGCCCATCTGAGCCATCCGCATGCAGAGTGAGGGAGCTCCCCCCACCCTTGACCCTTGCTCCAAGGTGTGACCCCAGTTCTGCACTCTGATTCTAATTTAGGAAGCCTCCTCCTCGCCTGTTCCCGGGAGCCTGGAGCCTGGCATAAGTATCTGAGTCCTGTGTGGCTGATTCAGGCAGATTAACACCTTCGCTTCCAGACTGGAGCCTGGCTGGGCATGCAGACCATCATCAGAGAGTCCAGCACAGCATGAGACTCCAGCTCTGGCTCCTGGCACTGGGCAGTGTTCTTTGCCCTTGACTTTTCCAGAATCTATCTCCTCACTTCTCTCTGCCTCTGCGGGCCCGGCCTTGCACCTTGAAGCTTTCCTCCCCTTTGAATCCAGAATGAGATGGTCAGCTGGGCATCTCGTGGCTCCTAGGCCCCAGCTTCTTCCAAAAACAAAGGGAACTAACATTTGTTGAGCCGCTTCCATGTACCAGGCACTGTTCTAGGGTCTCTATCCTTGAGGCGACCCTGGGAAATATCCCTGTGAGAGGATTTCGCAAAATGAGACCATTTCGCAGATGAGGAAATTGAGACTTTGATGGGTTCAGTAGGTCACCTGTTCCCCTAGCGATTTGCATGCATGTGCAGTCTAAGTCACCTCAGTTGTGTCCGACTCTTTGCCACCCTATGGACTGTAGCCCACCAGGCTCCTCTGTCCACGGGATTCTCCAGGCAAGAATACTGGAGTGGGCTGCCATGCCCTTCTCCAGGGCATCTTCCCAACCCAGCCATCGAACCATCGTCTCTTATGTCCCCTGAACTGGCAGGCAGGTTCGTTACCACTAGCGCCACCTGGGAAACTCAGAAAGAAAGAACAACTGAGTGCTGAGTGACTCAGGAGACCAGAGGTGTGTTCCAGGGCAGGGGGAGGCAGGATGAGACCTCACCCTGCAGCTCCATGGAAACCCCACAGGAAGGAAGGGAGAACTTCCTTGAGCTCAGGACTCTGCTCCTGGGGAAGCACTCACCTTAAGAGAAGTAGTTAGTCCTCCCCAGGAGAACACAGCTGGGGCTCCCAGGAAAGCAATGGGGGTGCAGCTGAAAGAGACTGCAGAGTCTCAAGCACCCCAGCTCTGTCACTCACCAGTCCACGGGTCTTGTTGTTCAGTCATTCAGTCGTGTTCGACTCTCTGCGACCCCATGGACTGCAGCACACCAGGCTTCCCTGTCCATCACCATCTCCCAGAGCTTGCTCAAACTCACGTCCTTGGGTCTAGATGGGTCATTTCACCTCTAAGCCTTGGGGTCCACATTATGGGGAAAGCTAGACTGGATGACCTCTCATATCCCCATTCAGTTCTATCATTCAACATTGGAATATAGACCCTTTATACAAGGAGGTGATAATGACCACGATCGTGACCAAGATGTTTACCATCAAAATACGTCAAAAAAGGAGAACTAACATTTATTGAGAGTGTGTCACGTGCCAGGCATTGTGCTGTGTTTCACACCGATTATCTTGGTTCACCCTCACTGCGTTGAGAAGTCGCACTGCTCCTGTTTTACAAACAAGGAATCCGAGGCTCAGAGGTGCTCTTCATCTTACACAAGATCACACAACAAGATATTACTGGGGCCAAGATTCACACCCAGGCTCTCTGACTTTAGAAACTGTTCCTAGCCACTATTCCAGGCCCTTCTCTACTATACCTAACAGACTTTCCTAGTCCCTGGCCAGGCTGTCTTGATCCCCAGAGGCAGAGGTCAGGGCATCATTTTCCAGGGAGTAGCAGCCTGGGAGTTGAAAATCTGGAATCCACACCCAATGGCTTTGACTCGCTCTATGATCCAATTTCTGTCTCTAAAATGGGACAAAAGAATGCTTCTTAAAAGAGCCTGTCTTCAGTGGAGATGCAGACATGGAGAACAGTCTTATGGACATGGGGGTGGGGAAGGAGAGGGTGGGACGAATGGAGAAAGTGGCATGGACACTTATAAACTTCCATATGTAAAACAGACAGCCAGCGGGAATTTGCCGTGTGACTCGGGGAGCTCACTCCGGGTCTCTGTGACCGCCTAGAGGGGTGGGGGGTTGGAGGGCAGTAAAAGAGGGAGGGGACATACATATGATGATTGCTGATTCATGCCAATGTATGGAAGAAACCAATACAACACTGTAAAGCAATTATCCCTCAATTAAAAATAAATAAATTTTTTTAAAAAAGAGTCTGTCTTAACCCACTGTACAAGAGATTGTAAAGAGAGAAAACTCAAAAGGAGACTCTACATGGAAAGACTGTCTATAAATGTGAGGTTGGAATTCTGGGTCCCTTCACAATTCCCGATCCTCAGGAGGCCCTCCTTCCTGCTGATTCAGCTTCTCCCTCCAGGCTGTTCAAATGAGGAGACAAGTACAGAAGGATGTGTGCGCTTCTTCACATTGACTCATTCACATTCTCCTTCCACGCATTCATCCACCCATTCATTGACTCCTTTTATTTCTTAACTGGGTTAATTCATTCAAACGTTTACCTATTCACCCACCTACACATCCATTCACCCACAACACATATCCATCTACCCACTAAACCTATTTATCTCCTCCTTTATCTATCCATTCACTCATTCATCCATCTATCCTCCCATCCATTCATCAAACCACACACCTATCCATTTATCAGTTCATTGACTCAGTCATAAATTTTATCCATCCTTCCGTTCATCCACCACCTAGACATCCATTAACTCACATACCCATCAACCCAACCTCCACCTATTCATTCATCCGACTATTCATCCACTTACCCATCTATCTAATCACCTACCCATTTATCTACCTGGTCATTTCTCCATTCACCCATTCATCTAGCTATCCTCCATCCAAGCATCGAAGCACACACCTATTCAATCATCTATTTATTAATTATTCATAAATCCTATCCATCCTTCCATCTACTAGTGCACCTTTCCATGCAACTACTCTCCTATCTACTTACCTACAAGTTTATCTATCAACTCACCCATTCACCTGTCCATCAATTCACCCAGTCATTCACCAATTCTTCCATTCATTCATTCAACACACTAACCACCTGCTGTATTCCAGACCCTGTATTATGTGCTGAAGATAAAAAGGTGGGGAAAAAACCATAGACTTTGCTTTGAAGAGGTCAAATTGCAATGGATAAGAAAGGGATGCAAAA
This sequence comes from Bos grunniens, assembly GCF_055505025.1. Classification (NCBI taxonomy): domain Eukaryota; kingdom Metazoa; phylum Chordata; class Mammalia; order Artiodactyla; family Bovidae; genus Bos; species Bos grunniens. The sequence goes on along the minus strand of NC_141185.1, from coordinate 51,139,362 downwards.
ATAGGCAGCTGCTATGGGGGACAATGTGGGTTGGCACAGTGGGATACATGATACAGGATTCAGGAGCACAGAAAAGGGCCTCTGTGGGGATCAGAGTGAGGCTCAGAGATCTTCTCCCAGGAACTCATGCCTGGCCTGGGTTTCCAGAGGTGATTTAGGAGATTGGCAGGTGAACAAGGGAAATCAGTGCTAAGCAGAGGGGACTGCATTTGTTACATAAAAAATAAGTGAAAACGAAGCTCCAGAGCAGTAATTCTCAACTAGAGGTGATCTCGCCCTTGAGGGGACATCCGGAAATGTCTGCAGACATTTTAAAAGATTTATTTATTTACTTCCTTATGGTGGTGCTGGGTCTTTGTTGCTGCACGTGGGCTTTTTTCTATTTGCAGGAAGCAGGGGCTACTCTCTAGCTGTGGTGCATGGGTTTCACATTGTGATGGCTTCTCTCATTGCAGAACATGGGCCCTAGGGTGTGAGGACTTCAGTAGTTCCAGCTTGAGGGCTTAGTTGCCCTGTGGCATGTGGAATATTCCTGAAGCAAGGATAAAATCCCTGCCCCCTGCATTGGCAGGCAGACTCTTAACCACTGGGCAACCAGGAAAGCCCCTGGAGATATATTTGATGGTCATAACTTTGAGGTATCACCGCTGTGACAAATAGCCATAGACTGGGTGGCTTAGACAACAAACATCTGTTTCTTAGCATTCTGGAGGCTGTGAATGGCTGTTTCCTCACTGTGTCCTCACATGGTACAAGGGGTGGGGGAGCTCTCCATGGTCTCTTTTAAAAGGGCACTAATGCCATTCATGAGGGCTCCATCCTCATAACCTAATCTCCTCCCCAAAACCTCACCTCCTAATTCCATCACATTGGGGATTAGGATTTCAATGAACAACTTGAGGTGGATACAAACCATCAGGGGGACTTCCTGGGTGGCTCAATGAGTAAAGAACCCACCTGCCAGTGCAGGAGACACAGGAGACCTGGGTTCGAACCCTGGGTCGGTAAGATCTCCTGGAGGAGGAAATGGCAATCCACTCTAGTATTCTTCCCTGAAAAATCCTATGAACAGAAGAGCCTGGTGAGCTACAACTCCCCGGGGTTGCAAAGAGTTGGACACATCTGAGCATGCATGCACATACACTCAGTCCACAGCTCTTACTCTGTAGTAAGTTTTGTGCTAGGCTGTAGCAACGCTAAGATGCAATAGGATCCAGTGGCTTCTCTCGAGACCTTTACACTCTCTTTGGAGAAAGGATACATATCCTCTAGTAACTATATGCCAGTCTCCATTCTACGACCTTCATGTATAGTATTTCATGGATTTCTTATAATAATTCTATAAGGTGGGTGCTTTGATTTCCATTTTCCAGATGAGAAAGCTGAGGCTCAGACAACTTGACAACAGAAAACAAAACTGGGTCTACATCACACCATGAGTAAGTGGTAAGGCACCACAGTGCATGCTGCCCCATCTGACAGCTGAAGGTTGCAGGCTCGAGGCGAATTACTATCAGAGACTTGATGGGGACAGTGGTCCACAGAGATGTCATGGAGAGGGCTCAACGCTACCAGCATCTTGAATGAGGAGAGGAATGAGACGTGTAGGAAGGATGGAGGAGGTGGGAGGGTGGACTCAGCCAAGGCACAGGTGAGCAAGAACATGGCAGTTTCTGGAAACCCTGGGAGACTGGAGGACTGGAGCACAGAAGAGAAGAGGAAAGGGTCCTATTGGGAACCTAATGCAACGAGCTGCACGTGGAATCCTGCACGTCTAGGTAAGATGCTCAGGACCACGGGACCCAAAAAGACACCAGTAGCACAGACGTCAGAAATACCCCATCAACAACCTCTACGGGATAAAGAGAGACATTGAGAGGAATTTTACACGACAAGCCTGGGTTTTCACTAGAAATACCTGTTCCTCGTCTTCTGAGGATGGAAACTTCCTCTGTCTGCCTCCATCAACCTCCAGGGGGAAAGGGTAGCCCCTGCAGATGACCACAGCAGAGCCTGCTGCTCCATCCTGCCCTGGCCAGTCCTGGAGGAAAAGGGGCTGAGTCTGGAAACATCACGTTCACCCCTGTCAGGAGGGCTGTGCTCTTTCCTTCAATTCTTTCTCCCCTTGATATACATCATCACATAGGCTCACGCGGGCACACCCACATATGCTCCAGACCTGAGGGTTCAAGAGTCACTGCTCATCAGATGAGGAAGACAGTTTGCTGCAGAAAATGCTCACTGGTCCTACTGCTTTGAGCTGCATTGGGGTGAGAGGTTTAAATTTCACCCAAGAAATCTGAAAGGAGACAGGGAAGGGAGGGGCCAGTTTCAGCAACAGCCAGAGACACCAAGCAAAGAAGCCAGAGCCCAGATCAGGGAAAATCTTTGCAAATTGAATTTCTGACCATGGCAGGAGATAACACAGGGTGAGGGAGGCCTGCTCTCTGAGGGAGAAGCCCAGTGCTCCTGGGCCAGGGCACTGCCCCCTTGCCTCCTTTTTTGTATGTTGATGTTCAGTCGCTCAGTCCTGCCAGACTCTTTGCAACCCCATGGACTGCAGCACACCAGGCTTTCCTGTCCTTCACTATCTCCCTGAGTTTGCTCAAACTCATGTCCATTGAGTCGGTGACGCCATCCAACCATCTCATCCTCTGTCATCCCCTTCTCCTCCTCCCTTCAATCTTTCCCAGCATCAGGGTCTTTTCCAATGAGTCAGCTCTTCACAGCAGGTGGCCAAAGTATTGGCGCTTCAACTTCAGAATCAGTCCTTCCAGTTAATATTCAGGGCTTATTTCCTTTAGGATTGACTGGTTTGATCTCCTTGCTGTCCAGGGGACTCTCAAGAGTCTTCTCTGGCAACACAGTCCAAAAGCATCAGTTCTTCAGTGCTTATCCTTCTTTATGGTCCATCTCTCATATCCATACATGAATACTGGAAAAACTATAGCTTTGACCATTCGGAGTCACATGAAAAGAACAGGAAAATCCTGTCCCAGGAGGGCAGTGTCCTCCTTGCCAGTCTGCCCCACTGGCAACTCACAGTCTCCATTTCTCTGTCACCCCTTAGCATCTCTGCTCCCTTCCTAGTGGGAAGGGGGAAGGGCAGGTCCAGAGAGTCTCCCTCCGAAGTAAGGCCTTAGAGGTGAGGATGATCTGGGGAAGGAGCAAGTGTAAGCCAGAAGCAGGGCGTTAGCGTCCATCTGTAGCAGCCCCTCCTCCCAGGTGCTGCTCAATTGCTTCAAACCCAAAAGGAATCTTCACTCTTAGTCAACTGGGTTCTTCTTCTCTCAGAATTTGGAGGCCCCTCCCATCCACTTCCCTCTCCCCACCACCTCAGGGAGGTCGGAGGAAGCTGCCCTCTGGTTGGCCAGGGCTGTCTGCACGCTGAAATTAGGGGTGCTGCAGACTCTGTGCGGGGCTTCCCTGGAGGCTCAGAGGTAAAGAATCTGCCTGTAAAGCAGGAGATGCAGGAGACACGGGTTTGATCCCTGAATCAGGAAGATCCCCTGGAGGAGAGCATGGCAACCCACTCAAGTATTCTTGCCTAGAGAATCCCATGGACAGAGGAGCCTGGTGGGCTACAGTCCATGGGGTCGCAAAGACATGACTGAGCAACTGATCACGCGTGCACGCATGCATGCAGACTCTGTCCCACACCTAGTGGCAAGCCTGTGCTTCCAGTCTCTGGGTGGGAAGGTATCAGGACCTCGAACAGATTTCATTGGAATGTAAACCCTTCCAAAAGCAATGACCTGCTGTGTGGTGGGATCACCATGCCCCTCCTTCTTTCATGGAGGATCTGCTGCCCTGTAAGTCCGTTCATGTGCATTACATGCATTACAGCCATGGGAAATGTTATTTTTTCAGTGTAGCAAAGAGCTAAAACAGTGTCTGACATGTACTCAGCACTTGGTAAATACTTACTGAAGGAATGAATGTTTGCTTCATTTAATCCTCACAACAGCCCTCAAAAGAAGACAATTCTGTCTTTACAATGTGCTGATGAAGAAGCTGAGGCTGTAGCAGGTGCCACTCAAGACTATGCCACTCCACTTGGGGTGGAGCCAGAACTTACATCCTTTTCCATTTCACTTTAGAGCTCATGTCCATTCTCATCCTGACCCTTTACCATCTTTCTTTATAATCCAAGAAGCCTCATCGTAAACTGGGTATCTGCACCATGTTAAACAAGGGCTTCCCAGGTGGTGCTAGTGGCAAAGAACCCACCTGCCAATGCAGGAGACAGAAGAGACACGGGTTCGATCCCTGGGTCAGGAAGATCCCCTGGAGGAGGGCATGACAGCCCACTCCAGTATTCTTGCCTGGAGAATCCCATGGACAGAGGAGCCTGGTGGCTACAGTCCATAGGGCATCAGAACTGGACACGACTAAAGGGACTTAGACTTAGCACAGCACACACAAGATACCACTGAGTTATAAATGGACTGAATTGCCATGGCCAGAACCAGACACAGAAGAGAGGCCTTGTGAGAAGCTGGCAAATGGGGGTTATCTTCAAAGAGCCCCAAGACCTCCTCTGTCCAGGAATGGCGGGCATATGGCCCACCATGGAGAAAGACCCTTTGACGGTAGCCATGGAAATACCTCCAGTAAGGACATAAGGAGAGACCCCCGTAGGGGCAGGAAACTGCTTGCAACAAAAATTGGATCTGGTAGAGCAAATGCCACCAGCAAGGACACTGGACCACATTTGCATCATAGAACGAACCTTGAGACTAGTGAGGTGGGGCTCATGTGTGAGCAGTCATAACCTGGGATTCCAGCTTCTGCTCCCAAGACTCTCCCCACCTAGATCCTCCCTGGTAAATCAGCCTCACCATTCCAAGCAGCTGGTTAGATGAGATACCAGGTTTCTTCAGGGCCTGGTGCCCTCGATGACCTTGAGCTCACCTTAGGGAGAGTGGGGCAGGGGATGGAGACTGGATGCCCTCCCCCCGAAGACCAATCTCTCTAAGACCCAGCACCCGGACCTGTTTCACTCCTTTCCCCCTCCCCTCCCTTCCAGCCCAGGCTCTCTGCATCCCCAAAGGAAATGCTTTCCCATCAGCCCTTCCCACACTAGGGCCCAAGTGAAGCCCCAGCCTCTCCCCCAGACCAGAGCCACTCCACCCCTGCGGAGGGCCAGGCTGTCCTGACCACAGGGAGATCATCATTTTAGAATGTGCCCACACCTCTGTGAAGTGTCAGTGCACAGAGCAGAGTGAAAATAACAAACCGACACCCCCCAACAACCAACGCCGCACAGCACAACAGGGACCTGACGAAGGAAGAAAATAACTCGGAAGGGGGACAAAAGTTTAAGGCTCGAGTCTTGGCAGGGCACAGGAAGTGAGCCTGAACTCTCCCCAAAGGCGAGTTCCCCCAAACTAGGGCGCTGTCCCTGGGGCCCTGTCCTGGACGCCTCTCAGAGTTCAGCTTCTGTGGGCTGGGGCAGCATCTGACTGCAGGGGACGGCACCAGAAGGTCTGTCTGGAGGGAGGTCTTTGGGCCAGTTCAGATGACCTGAAATGGGGTCACTGGCCCCAGAACTGGAAAGAAAGCAGGAGTCAAGAAGAGCCAAAATGAGGCACAGAAACTGGGGAGACACTACCTGTGGAAGGACAAGGCGGGAGAAACCCCACGCCCAGGGTAGCGTTCGTGCCCACCACCACACGTCATGAGTGGCGCTGTGAAGGTGTGTGTGTTGTCACTGCCTGGGCCGAGTCCACCACCTGCTCTGGTAATAGTGCCCTCTTCTCCTTCAGGGACCAGCTGTTTCCCCCACCCAACCCCGACTCAGCCCATAATTGGGGAGGGTTTAGCGGGAGCGAGTGATGCTGGCTCCACCCTCTGGCTTCAGAGGCAGGCAAGTGGTCCAGGCCTGGCCAATCAGATCACACCATCCCCGGGCCATGACAGTAGCTCAAGGAGGGGCCTGAGAGTAAACAAACTTGTCAAAGGCATGACATTAGCCTATTGTTACCAAGGGTCCACCGTGTGGAGAGGGCCTGACTGAGAGAGAAATCAACAAATGCAAAAGAAATCAGAGTATGAGAGAGAAAGATAGAGTGAGTTCATGACATTATTTGAACCCCTGGAGCCAGTTGTACCTGACATTTCAGTTATATAAACCAATACATCTTTGCAGGGGGCAGGGGCAGTTAAACCACTTTGGATTTAGCTTCTGTCACTGGTGACCCAAAGGGTCTTCGTTCATCCAGATAGTCCATTAAAGAGGACCACGCAGGATGTCATCTCTGGCTGATGCTGATGGTACCTATTAGGGAAGCAGAAAGGCCACTGGCCAGATGAAAGGTTTCCCAGTGGGGCTGATTCCACAAGGCGGTCCTACAGGAGGCCAAAGGGAGGGTTCACTGCACCTTGGTCTTGCCTCCTTGCTGCCAGAGAGACACACTTGATGGACGCCCACGTTGCACACCAAGGGTTGTAGACACAAGCCTCTCGTATGCCCCTTACTACGTGGGATTCTCTGAATGTTTGGGGCCCAGCATCACAGGGCAGCGGTGGCCTCTGATCTCTGGCCCACTTACCTGGAGCACAAAATGCTGATCGCATCCTGCTCTGAGCAACTGTGACTTTTCCACGGCCCATCACCCCACTAAGCTACAATCCCTCTGTTGCTTGTTTAATGTAGTGGGACTATAAGAAAGTTTTGCTTTTTAGGGGAAAAAGATTTCACCACTATTTTAAAATTTTAAGTGGCCTTTAGGCCATGATTAGCCTTGTCTAGGACAAGGGTTGACCTATTCATTGAACTACTAACATGTCTCAGTTCTTCAAACTGGGTTTCTTGACCAGCTGCCTAGGCAGCTCAGCTTTTGTGTGTGTGTGATAAAATGTATACAGCATAAAATTTATTGGGTTTTCCACTTTCAAGTTTATGGTTCAGTGTCTCGAAGTACATTCGCACTGTGGTACAACCACTGGCACCATTCATCTTCCCAAACTGAGTATCTTTGCCCATTAAACAGTAACTCCCCAATCCCTGACAGCCACCATTCTACTTTCGTTCTCTATGAATCTGACTATTTTAGGTGCCTCACATGAGTGGAATCATTTGGTATTTGTCCTTTTGTGACTGGTTGATTTCACTGAGCTCATTTTTAAGGTTCAACTGTGCAGCACAGCTTTTGAGATCTTTTGTGGACATTCCTACTAACTGTGGGGCTTCAGTTCTTACTAAGATGGCCAATTCAGCTGCTATATTTCACACCTGGGGAAGGTGAAGTTCAGAGAAGGGAATCTGTATTTCTAAGTATAGGTCCAGCACCTTAAAATTACAGCAGACTTGAATAAATACTTCTGGAAATGAGCAGCTGGCTCTTCCTACATCTGGTAAACCTCCCCCTTATTAATAAAATCCTTTTCTGATAAGCAACAAGGAATCCAATGCTGATTCCATCCAGAAAACCACCCCCCTCCCCAAATACAGGAAGGGAGTCCCTGGACCCAAAGAACAACTTGGCTACCTATTGATTTGTTTTCTCTCTCCTCCCATTTCCAACCAACCTCACAAGTCTGGAGGATGCTGATTTAAAGAAGGTGTCATCAGGGCGACTTTGTGATGACTTGCCCCTGTCTCAGAGAATAAAACCTTACCTGAGTGAATTGATGTGGCCTTCAAAAGAACTGAGCTTTTGTTCCTAAGACTCTCATGGAAAAAAGAGCAAACCAGGTGTCCCCACAGACACACTCATGGGTAAACTCCAGAGGACACCGGATCCCACTTGGGAAACTTTTCCAGATCATCCATTCTGAGTCATTGCTTCTTGCTGCAGTTATTCTGGATTCTATGTGAGTTATTACTGCAGCTTGGAACCACTCTCTGTCTCAGGCCCCCAGCACTCTGTAGACACCTCACCAGCCCTAACGCAGTGTCCCCTTGTAAAGTCTTCTGAGACTCCTGCTCTGGCTCCATGTACTGCCACCATTAACCTTTAGACCCCACCTGCCTCCAATCCTAGTCCTGAGAGTTAGAGGCCAGGGAAGGGGGATGGACACTACACCAGAGAGCCAGTCCTCCCATCTGCCCAATCCTGGTCCACGAAGGGGCAACAAGAAACACTGGCACAAACCTTCTATGGAATGTTCCCATTCCCTTCCACCAAAGTTTCTCCCTACTGCACAAGCCTAGGGAAATCCCCATGCCCTATTCCCTGTCCCTGTGATAACCATTCAATATCACAGTAATCCAAGTCTATGCCCCAATCAGTAACACTGAAGAAGCTGAAGTTGAACGGTTCTATGAAGACCTACAAGACCTTTTAGAACTAACACCCAAAAAAGATGTCCTTTTCATTATAGGGGACTGGAATGCAAAAGTAGAAAGTCAAGAAACACCTGGAGTAACAGGCAAATTTGGCCTTGGAATACGGAATGAAGCAGGGCAAAGACTTAATAGAGTTTTGCCAAGAAAATGCACTGGTCAACCTCACATCTATAAGAATGGCTATTATCAAAAGGAAAAATAGTAACAAGCGTTGGCAGGATGTGGAGAAAAGGGAATCCTTGGGCACTGTTGGTAGGAATGTAAACTGATACATCACTATGGAAAAGAGTATGGAGGTTCCTCAAAAATTTAGAATTGCCATATAATCCGGCAATCCCACTTCCGGGTATTTACCCAAAGAAAAGAAAAACACTAATCTAAAAAGATACATGCATCTCCATGTTCATTGTAGCATTATTTACAATGACATAGGTCTTGGCTATGATTTTCCAAGATATGGAAAGAATCTAAGAGTTCATTAGTGCATGAATAAATAAAGGAGATATGGTACATATATACAATGGAACATTATTATGCCATTAAAAAGAATGAAATCTTGTCATTTGTGACAACATGGATAAACTTTAAGGGCATTACGTGAAGGGAAATCAGTCAAACAAAGACAAATATTGTGAACTCTCTCGTATGTAGAATCTAAAAAAAAAAATTCTTTTAATTTAAAAATCTATGCTAATAAATAAAGAGAACAGATTAATGGCTGCCAGAGACAGGAGGAGGGCAGCAGCGGAGATAAATTAATGAACTGGTTTTTTGTTTGTTTTAGTTTTAATAAATTAAATTTAAAAAAATAAAATCACATCACAGTATTTAGGAAGAAGTGTACTGATGTCTGCAACATACTCTGAATGAATTTAAAAAATAAGATAGAAGGAAGGATAGATAGAGGAGTGGATAAGTGAATATATATATTATAAGCAAACACAATATAGCAAAAAAAAAAAAAAGAAGAAGAAAAGAAAATGCACTGGTCATAACAAACACCCTCTTCCAACAACACAGGAGAAGACTCTATACATGGACATCACCAGATGGTCAACACCGAAATCAGATTGATTATATTCTTTGCAGCCAAAGATGGAGAAGCTCTATACAGTCAGCAAAAACAAGACCAGGAGCTGACTGTGGCTCAGACCATGAACTCCTTATTGCCAAATTCAGACTTAAATTGAAGAAAGTAGGGAAAACCACTAGACCATTCAGGTATGACCTAAATCAGATCCCTTATGATTATACAGTCGAAGTGAGAAATAGATTTAAGGGCCTAGATCTGATAGATAGAGTGCCTGATGAACTATGGACTGAGGTTCATGACATTGTACAGGAGACAGGGATCAAGACCATCCCCATGGAAAAGAAATGCAAAAAAGCAAAATGGCTGTCTGGGGAGGCCTTACAAATAGCTGTGAAAAGAAGACAAGTGAAAAGCAAAGGAGAAAAGGAAAGATATAAGCATCTGAATGCAGAATTCCAAAGAATAGCAAGGAGAGATAAGAAAGCCTTCTTCAGGGATCAATGCAAAGAAATAGAGGAAAACAACAGAATGGGAAAGACTAGAGATCTCTTCAAGAAAATCAGAGATACCAAAGGAACATTTCATGCAAAGATGGGCTCGATAAAGGACAGAAATGGTATGGACCTAACAGAAGTGGAAGATATTAAGAAGAGGTGGCAAGAATACACAGAAGAACTGTACAAAACAGATCTTCACGACCCAGATAATCACGATGGTGTGATCACTCACCTAGAGCCAGACATCCTGGAATGTGAAGTCAAGTGGGCCTTAGAAAGCATCACTATGAACAAAGCTAGTGGAGGTGATGGAATTCCAGTTGAGCTATTCCAAATCCTGAAAGATGATGCTGTGAAAGTGCTGCACTCAATATGCCAGCAAATGTGGAAAACTCAGCAGTGGCCACAGGACTGGAAAAGGTCAGTTTTCATTCCAATCCCAAAGAAAGGCAATGCCAAAGAATGCTCAAACTACCGCAAAATTGCACTCATTTCACATGCTAGTAAAGTAATGCTCAAAATTCTCCAAGCCAGGCTTCAGCAATATGTGAACCGTGAACTTCCTGATGTTCAAGCTGGTTTTAGAAAAGGCAGAGGAACCAGAGATCAAATTGCCAACATCCGCTGGATCATGGAAAAAGCAAGAGAGTTCCAGAAAAGCATCTATTTCTGCTTTATTGACTATGCCAAAGCCTTTGACTGTGTGGATCACAATCAACTGTGGAAAATTCTGAAAGAGATGGGAATACCAGACCACCTGACCTGCCTCTTGAGAAATTTGTATGCAGGGCAGGAAGCAACAGTTAGAACTGGACATGGAACAACAGACTGGTTCCAAATAGGAAAAGGAGTACGTCAAGGCTGTATATTGTCACCCTGCTTATTTAACTTCTATGCAGAGTACATCATGAGAAACGCTGGACTGGAAGAAACACAAGCTGGAATCAAGATTGCCAGGAGAAATATCAATAACCTCAGATATGCAGATGATACCACCCTTATGGCAGAAAGTGAAGAGGAACTCAAAAGCCTCTTGATGAAAGTGAAAGTGGAGAGTGAAAAAGTTGGCTTAAAGCTCAACATTCAGAAAATGAAGATCATGGCATCCGGTCCCATCACTTCATGGGAAATAGATGGGGAAACAGTGGAAACAGTGTCAGACTTTATTTTTCTGGGCTCCAAAATCACTGCAGATGGTGACTGCAGCCATGAAATTAAAAGACGCTTACTCCTTGGAAGGAAAGTTATGACCAACCTAGATAGCATATTCAAAAGCAGAGACATTACTTTGCCAACAAAGGTTCATCTAGTCAAGGCTATGGTTTTTCCTGTGATTTTGTTTGGATGTGAGAGTTCGACTGTGAAGAAGGCTGAGCACTGAAGAATTGATGCGTTTGAACTGTGGTGTTGGAGAAGACTCTTGAGAGTCCCTTGGACTGCAAGGAGATCCAACCAGTCCATTCTGAAGGAGATCAGCCGTGGGATTTCTTTGGAAGGAATGATGCTAAAGCTGAAACTCCAGTACTTTGGCCACCTCATGCAAAGAGTTGACTCATTGGAAAAGACTCTGATGCTGGGAGGGATTGGGGGCAGGAGGAGAAGGGGGTGACAGAGGATGAGATGGCTGGATGGCATCACTGACTGGACGGACGTGAGTCTGAGTGAACTCCGGGAGTTGGTGATGGACAGGGAGGCCTGGCGTGCTGCGATTCATGGGGTCACAAAGAGTCGGAGACGACTGAGCGACTGATCTGATTCTGATTCCCTGTCCCTAAGGACACCTCTTGACTTAGCCAGGAAGTTAAAACCAAAGTGACCGATTACATCCATATTTGTGTATTAGAAAAATTAATGCAATACCTGAGATTTCCCTTTAACTTAGATGAAATCACCCAATCATTAAAGAGCCATATTTGATATAACTAGAAATTCTGTGAGACCTTGACACTCCCCAGCTTGAACTGACAGGTAAGTTTTGCCCCAGCGTGGTGCGTGTGTGCTCAGTACTATCCGACTCTTTGTGACCCCATGGACCATAGCCTGTCCGCCAGGCTCCTCTGTTCATGGGGATTCACCAGGCAAGAATACTGGAGTGGGTTGCCATGCTCTCCTCCAAGGGATCTTCCTGACCCAGGAATCAAACCTACATCTCCTGCATTGGCAGGCGAATTCTTTACCACTGAGCCACCTGGAAAGCCCTAAGTTTTGCCCCACTGATGTGAAAAACAAGACTCTGGATTAAAACTATGCTAAGCAACTTGTGGTTTTATTATCCAACACACAGATCTGTTCCACCTAAGTGGACACTTGAAAAATGAGAAGTAGAAAGAGGTGTGGGTGGACCCAGGTCCAAATGTTGATTTTTCTTTTTTAAGATTCTTCTATCTTGAGAATTCCCTGGTGGTCCAGTGGCTAAGACTCTGAGTTCCTAACATATGGGACCTGGGTTCGATCCCTGGTCAGGGAACTAGATCCTGCATGCAGCAACTAAAAGATGTGCTGCATGTTCCGCAGCTAAGACCTGGCACAGCCAAATAAATAAACACATTTTAAAAAGATTCTTCTATCTTAACTCCATGTCCGTAGAAACAAAGGTAGTATGCTCTACTCAAAGACTGAGAAGGTAAGTAAAATAGTGAACGTACAAATGTTTGGCATATTTGGCCTGACACATCGTAGATTCTGAATATCATGTTCTTCTGTCTTTTCTCTTCCTCTCCTCCCCTTCCTTCTTTCCTTTCTCCCTTCATTCCCTTTTTTCTTTAAATAAATCATAATGTATGGAGGGATCAGATTCCCACAGCATTTCCCTTCCCGCTTTCCTCACTGCCACCCCACCCTCACCCCAGAAAGAGCTCTGTATCTGACTGGTCCAGACACAGAGCATCAACTGGGCCCTGTGCATTGGGTCCCCAGTTTTAGATGTTGTGAATCCACACTCAGCTGTCTCTTGCTTCCAGTCTATGCAAGGGCCCCTCTTGGGACCCGGCTGTCCCTCTTTTTATTTTTCCCTCCATTCAGATGGTCACAGGTAGTAGACACAGAAGATGTGCATTGGGGCTTTAAGGCATTCTTCACCATACAGCTCAGCATCAGTCCAGCATCAGTAAAGTGGTTCTTCTCTCCCTTTAGTTCTTCATTCCCATTCATTATCTTGAAATAAAGGATAGTCAAAATAATACTGAAAAACCTACTGGCAGGGAAGGAATGGAGATGCAGATGTAGAGAACAGAGCTGTGGACATGCTGGGGGCGGGAGAGGGTGGGACGAATGGAGAAAGTAGCATTGACTTGTATTCACTGTCAATGGTGGGAAGATGCTGAACAGCACAGAGAGCTCAGCTCGGTGCTCTTTGATGACCTAGAGCGGTGGGATAGGGTGCAGGGAGGGAGGCTCAAGAGGGAGGGGATACATGTATAATTATGGCTGATTCACATTGTCGTGGAGCAGAAACCAACACAACATTGTAAAGCAATTTTCCTCCAATTAAAAACTAAATTAAATAAATAAATAAATAAAATAAGCTATGGCTTACCAAAAAAAAAAAAAAAATCACTTTGTTGTACACCTGAAACTAATGTAATGTTATAAATCAACTACATTTCAATTTAAAAAGAAGAGTCAAAAAAAAGAAAAAAGATCATCAAGTCATGGCACGAGCATGCCTGCATCTCTGGCAGACACACCATCAAACTTTCAGCTCAGTCCAGTCGCTCAGTCGTGTCCAACTCTTTGCACGCCAAGGACTGCAGCATGCCAGACTTCCAGGTCCATCACCAGTTTCTGGAGCCTACTCAAACTCATGCCCATTGCATCGGTGAGGCCATTCAGCCATCTCATCCTCTGTCATTTCCTTCTCCTCCTGCCTTCAGTCTTTCTAAGCATCAGTGTCTTTTCCAATGAATCAATTCTTTACATCAGGTAGCCGAACTATTGGAATTTCAGCTTCAGCATCAGTCCTTCCAATGAATATTCAGGGCTGATTTCCTTTAGAATGGACTGGTTGGATCTCCGTGCAGTCCAAGGGACTCTCAAGAGTCTTCTCCAACACCACAGTTCAACAGCATCAATTATTCGGCCCTCAGCTTTCTATATAGTCCAACTCTCACATCCATACATGACCACTGGAAAAACCATAGCTTTGACTAGATGGACCTTTGTTGGCAAAGTAATGTCTCTGCTTTTTAATATGCTGTCTAGGTTGGTCATAGCTTTTCTTCCAAGGAGCAAGCATCTTTTAATTTCATGCCACAGTCACCATCCGCAGTGATTTTGGAGCTTAAAAAAAATAAAGTCAGTAACTGCTTCTACCGTTTCCCCATCTATTTGCCATGAAGTGATGGGACCAGATGCCATGATCTTAGTTTTCTGAATGTTGAGCTTCAAGCCAACTTTTTCACTCTCCTCTTTCACTTTCATCAAGAGGCTCCTTAGTTCTTCTTCACTTTCTGCCATAAGGGTGGTGTCATCTGCGTATCTGAGATTAATGATGTTTCTCCCGGCAATCTTGATTCCAGCTTGTGCTTCATCCAGCCCGGCATTTCACATGATGTACTCTGCATATAAGTTAAAAAGCACGGTGACAATATACAGCCTTGAAGGACTCCTTTCCCAATTTGGAACCAGTCTGTTGTTCCATGTCCAGTTCTAACTGTTGCTTCTTGACCTGCATATAGATTTCTCAGGAGGCAGGTCAGGTGGTCTGGTATTCCCATCTCTTGAAGAATTTTCCATAGAAAAAATTGTTGTGATCCACACAGTCAAAGGCTTTGGCATAGTCAGTAATGCAAAAGTAGATGTTTTTCTGGAACTCTCTTGCTTTTTTGATGATCCAGCAGATGTTGGCAATTTGATCTCTGGTTCCTCTGCCTTTTCTAAAACAAGCTTGAACATCTGGAAGTTCACGCTTCACGTACTGTTTAAGTCTGGCTTGGAGAACTTTGAGCATTACTTTGCCAGTGTGTGAGATGAGTGCAATTGTGCGGTAGTTTGAACATTCTTTGGCATTGCCTTTCTTTGGGATTGGAATGAAAACTGACCTTTTCCAGTCCTGTGGCTACTGCTGAGTTTTCCACATTTGCTGGCATATTGAGTACAACACTTTCACAGCATCATCTTTTAGGATTTGAAATAGCTCAACTGGAATTCCATCACCTCCACTAGCTTTGTTCATAGTGACGCTTTCTAAGGCCCACTTGACTTCACATTCCAGGATGTCTGGCTCTAGGTGAGTGATCATACCATTGTGATTATCTGGGTCATGAAGATCTTTTTGGTATAGTTCTTCTGTGTATTCTTGCCACCTCTTCTTAATATCTTCCACTTCTGTTAGGTCCATACCATTTCTGTCCTTTATTGAGCCCATCTTTGCATGAAATGTTCCCTTGGTATCTCTAATTTTCTTGAAGAGATCTCTAGTCTTTCCCATTCTATTATTTTCCTCTATTTCTTTGCACTGATCATGGAGGAAGGCTTTCTTATCTCTCCTTGCTATTCTTTGGAACTCGACATTCAAATGGGTATATCTTTCCTTTTCTCCTTTGCCTTTAGCTTCTGGCTAAAGGTATTTCCTTTTCTCCTTTGCCTTTATCTCTGGACTACATACCATCAAACTCTAACCTCCACCAATATGTCCATATGCCACCAATGGAACACTTCTGCCAGGCCTGTGGTGCTCCTTGGATGCTTGGAGGAATTCTTCAAGCCTGATCTTTGCTCAAGCTCCAGCTGACCTGTCCACCTTCCCCCAACAACCCCAACCTGGCTGGGAAACCCCCATTCATTTCCTGCGGTAGAAAATGAAAGAGGGATGGGAAAGGTTGACACCCTCCCACAAGGAGATAGCCACTAACAGCATACGGTCCTTCACCTGGGAATCCCTGGTAGGAGGAAAAGACACCTAACAGGCTGAAAGGCTTAAAAAAAAAAAGGCGGGGGGGACTCTGGCTATCAAGATGAGGGGTCTCAGCCTCCAGGCTCAGACCTGTAGTCCAGTCCTCCTGCCATCTGTTTTAGGTAGGTCAGATTTTGAGGCTAAAAAAATGGATGCTGTCCACATAAATATAGTTCATATTGCATTGCACGTATTTATAAATATAAGTGCTGTGGCACCACCACACTGCCTGCGAAGAATGCAAGCAGGCTGTGATTAGAGGTGAGCCAGTTGCTGATTGTGGGTTAATTAGCTCTGCTAATAAACTGCCTGTAGCTTTACTTCAGAAAAATAACATATTTCATCTTAGGTAGAACAATTACGGTGTGTGTAAAATAGATATTTTTGCCTAACGAGCATTTGAAATGCTTTCTTTGGGGGGAAAAAAAACCACACATACACATGAGCACATCACTCTTTTCTTTAAAAAAAAAAAGAAAAGAAGAAGAAGAAGAAGGAGAGAAAAAAATCCAGCTCCCACATTCCCCAGCTGGATTTGTGGTGAAGATGAACTTCAAAGGGTGTGCCTGACCAAACGCTGATCTTCAGCTGATGGCCATCGGCAATGGAGCAAATCTTAATGAAATCAGAGTTGGATTCCAGTGGGAATCGGGGGCTGTGGGTTAAAGAGTGATGTGAGTTGCTAAACAATAGGGCTCAGTAGAAATACCTTAATTCAGAGGTCCCCAACCTTTTTGGCACCAGGGGCCAGTTTCATAGAAGATGGGGGGTGGAGGAAGGTTTTCTCATTCCACTTACTGTGCACTTTATTGGTTACAGCAGCTCCACCTCAGATCATCAGGCATTATGTCCCAGAGGTTGGGGACCCCTGCCTTAATTAGCAGAGGGACGTTTGCAGTGGGCAGCCCTGGGACCTGGTGAAGGTGCCAGCAGGGGAAGACAGCCAACGAAAGAGAAACAGTAGGAGTTGTGCAAGGACCTGGGTGGTCCGAGGAGCAGGATGGGGATATGACTGCAGGCACAATATCAGAGAATGTTTGTAGCCTAGGTCTGCGTGAATCTCTGATTAACAGGGGGCTTAGAAACTTGGGGCTAAACTGGGGGCTAATAGGAAATTCTATCATGGTGTTACAGTCAGTGCCAGAAATCTTTGACACTGCCCTTGGTTCTATTAAGACAAATGACAAAACACCATTATATATTTATACACATCAAAATAATGCTATTGGCTTACGGAGTGTTGTGGTTTGATACAGTGTTATAGAATAAAAACATATTTAAATTAAAAAAAGAAACTTGGGGCTAGAGGAGATCTTAAAACTCATGAGTTGGCAGCCCTGGCATATGGACTACCTTTCTCTCTGTGCACACATGGCTGAATGGTTATAGGATTCTTTCCTACTAGTACCATGCAGCCACTCAGAATTGATTAGAACTGATCATCCCTGAACTTTGCCATCCCCAATCTAATCTTGCCTCTGCTTCAAGGTAAGAAAAATGAGACCTGAAGTGAACTCGTTTTGTAAGTGTTTTAAGTGACCTTCACAATTGTCTCCTGACTCTGCCTACTATAAACCACATCCTGGAGACTTGCAGATATGTGTAGTTCTTGGATTCATCAAGGCTAGCTTCAAATGGGTCACAATAACTCCTCCAGAATCCGGAAAAGCAATCCACACAAATGCAGGCAGAGAAAGTGATGTTTGTTCCAAAGAATCACCTTTGAATAATGAGAGCTGCAAGAACATAGGTTGAAAGGGGGTGGGAGGGTCAACAGGGTCATGAGGTTGCAGGTCAATGGGAAACTTCTCCACGGGCGCTGAGCCAGGTAAGACGGTGATGTCGGCTAGGATGAACGTCGTGCCCATCGAGGTGTTGCTGGGGCTTTCATAACAAAGTACCAGGCTGGGTGCTGTAGTAACAGAAATTCATCTCTCACAGTTCTAGAAGTTCAAAGTCCGAAATGGAAGTGTCCGCAGGTTTGGTTGCTCCTGAGTCCTCTCTCCTTGGTGTGCAGAAGGCCACCTTCTTGTGTCCTCACAGAACCTTTATTTCAGGGCCTGAACATCCCTGAGGTCTCTTCAGATCAGATCAGTCGCTCAGTCGTGTCCGACTCTTTGCGACCCCATGAATGGCAGCACGCCAGACCTCCCTGTCCATCACCAACTCCCGGAGTTCACTCAGACTCACGTCCATCGAGTCAGTGATGCCATCCAGCCATCTCATCCTCTGTCGTCCCCTTCTCCTCCTGCCCCCAATCCCTCCCAGCATCAGAGTCTTTTCCAATGAGTCAACTCTTCGCATGAGGTGGCCAAAGTATTGGAGTTTCAGCTTTAGCATCATTCCTTCCAAAGAAATACCAGGGCTGATCCCCTTCAGAATGGACTGGTTGGATCTCCTTGCAGTCCAAGGGACTCTCAAGAGTCTTCTCCAACACCACAGTTCAAAACCATCAATTCTTCAGCGCTCAGCCTTCTTCACAGTCCAACTCTCACATCCATACATAAACACCCATACACAGGAAAAACCATAGCCTTGACTAGACGAACCTTTGTTGGCAAAGTAATGTCTCTGCTTTTGAATATGCTATCTAGGTTGGTCATAACTTTCCTTCCAAGGAGTAAGCATCTTTTAATTTCATGGCTGCAATCACCATCTGCAGTGATTTTGGAGCCCAGAAAAATAAAGTCTGACACTGTTTCCACTGTTTCCCCATCTATTTCCCATGAAGTGATGGGACCAGATGCCATGATCTTCGTTTTCTGAATATTGAGCTTTAAGCCAACTTTTTCACTCTCCACTTTCACTTTCATCAAGAGGCTTTTGAGTTCCTCTTCACTTTCTGCCATAAGGGTGGTGTCATCTGCATATCTGAGGTTATTGATATTTCTCCCGGCAATCTTGATTCCAGCTTGTGTTTCTTCCAGTCCAGCGTTTCTCATGATGTACTCTGCATAGAAGTTAAATAAGCAGGGTGACAATATACAGCCTTGATGTACTCCTTTTCCTATTTAGAACCAATCTGTTGTTCCATGTCCAGTTCTAACTGTTGCTTCCTAACCTGCATACAGGTTTCTCAAGAGGCAGGTCAGGTGGTCTGGTATTCCCATCTCTTTCAGAATTTTCCACAGTTTATTGTGATCCACACAGTCAAAGGCTTTGGCATAATCAATAAAGCAGAAATAGATGCTTTTCTGGAACCCTCTTGCTTTTTCCATGATCCAGCGGATGTTGGCAATTTGATCTCTGGTTCCTCTGCCTTTTCTAAAACCAGCTTGAACATCAGGAAGTTCACGGTTCACATATTGCTGAAGCCTGGCTTGGAGAATTTTGAGCATTACTTTACTAGCATGTGAAATGAGTGCAATTGTGCGGTAGTTTGAGCATTCTTTGGCATTGCCTTTCTTTGGGATTGGAATGAAAACTGACCTTTTCCAGTCCTGTGGCCACTGCTGAGTTTTCCACATTTGCTGGCATATTGAGTGCAGCACTTTCACAGCATCATCTTTCAGGATTTGGAATAGCTCAACTGGAATTCCATCACCTCCACTAGCTTTGTTCGTAGTGACGCTTTCTAAGGCCCACTTGACTTCACATTCCAGGATGTCTGGCTCTAGGTGAGTGATCACACCATCGTGATTATCTGGGTCGTGAAGATCTGTTTTGCACAGTTCTTCTGTGTATTCTTGCCATCTCTTCTTAATATCTTCTGCTTCTGTTAGATCCATACCATTTCTGTCCTTTATAGAGCCCATCTGGGGTCTCTTACAGCCTATTAAAAAGCAAAGACATCACTTTGCCTACAAAGGTTTGTATAGTCAAAGCTATGGTTTTTTCAGTAGTCATGTATGGATGTGAGAGCTGGACCATAAAGAAGGCTGAGTCCCAAAGAACTGATGCTTTCAAACTGTGGTGCTGGAGAAGACTTTTGAGAGTCCCTTGGAGAGCAAGGAGATCCATCCAGTCCATCCTAAAGGAAATCAACTCTGAATATTCATCAGGAAGAACTGATGCTGAAGATGAAGCTCCAGTACTTTGGCCACCTGATGTGAAGAGCGAAGTCATTGGAAAGACCCTGATACTGGGAAAGATTGATGCAGGAGGAGGAGAGGGTGACTGAGGATGAGGTTGTTGGATGGCATCATCAACTCAATGGACATGATTCTGAGCAAACTCGGGGAGATAGTGAAGGACAGGGAAGGCTGGTGTGTGCTCAGTCACTTCAGTCATGTCTGATTCTGTGATTCTAAGGTCTGTAGCCTGCCAGGCTCCTCTGTCCATGGGATTCTCCACGCAAGAATACTGGAGTGGGTTGCCGTGCCCTCTGCCAGGGGATCTTCCCAACCCAGGGATTGAACCCTCGACTCTGATGTCTCCTGCATTGGCAGGCAGATTCTTTACCACTAGTGCCACCTGGGAACCCTCATAAGGGCTACCAGGTCAAATTTGGAGTCAAACCTGGGTTCTCAGCACCTGTTTGAAAGGAAAGGCAACCCAGAGTTACACTTGCCCATAGAGACAGTAGCATCTCTAGGAGTCTTGTTGTACAGTATTTTCTTTCTGAAATAATGCATTTCTTGGTGACAGTTTAACCCTTTGAATACCATTCCCTGTGACATTATCCATCTTCTCTCTGACCAGCTCCTCCATCCCTCCCTAGGGTCTTGGCACAGTCCACAAGCAATGGAAATCAGGGTTCTCTTTGGCAGGAAACCTCTCTGGGGAGGGGGGACAGCCAAGGAGGGAAGGAAGGTAGGGGACCCTTTGAAGTCATGGTTTCTGCCAGACCAGGGAGCCAAGCTGAAAGCGGGCTGTCCAATCCCGGAGAAAGCCTGGCAGGTGACCAGTGCAACCAGCTTTCCCTTCTCTCCTGGAGCCCAGAACCCAGGGACATGTGCAAGGCACGTCTGGGCTTTGGTGTAAAAATAAATCCGGGGCTGTCAAGCCCCAGCATATTAATGACAATTAATGATTTGCTCTAATCCTCCCCACTCTCCGTGGGCATCTGTGACACGCTTGGGGCTGGACACCCCTCCTCGCTCCCTCCGCCTCCTGTGAATTGCATCCATATGCTCAGCTGCTCAGGAATGCAGGTCTGCAGGTCTGGGAGGGAAATTGAACAGGAAGAGATGCCTGCTACAAAATGCCTGCTCAAGGCTAATGGGAGAGGGCAGCCCACAAGCCATGGGGTGGGGAGGGGACTGGGGGGGGGTCCCTTGCACCTGCTCTTCCCTGGGACCCTCAGGGCTTGGGAAAATAGCATTTGCTCACAAGACCCCCTGGGATAAGAAAACAGAGGCTCCCAACATACACTCTTGGAATCAGATTTTGGCATTTCGGGTGCTCCCGCCTCCCAGTCCAGATCCCACTCAAAGGGCAGCCCCATTTCACCCTCACTGGCCAGCTGCCCCTGCTCAGGACCCCAGGCGCTACAGAAAGATGCCAGCTGCTCCCGGAACGCCGCCAGCCTCCTAACTCCTCCTCTGGGCTGAGTGCATCTCGGATACAGTGAGCTCCGCTTCTGCATCCTCATAGCGCCCATGCTCCCCACTGAAACACGCTTCCTGGCCTGTGGCCTGTCATCCTGTTTCCCCACCTGGACTGCAGCCTGGGAGGGCAGGGACCACATCTCGTATTCCCGGTTGGTCCCAGTTGCCTGGCACAGTGCCAGGTGTGCCAAGGTGCGTCATACACGTTGGATGTCTGCCCAGCCAACTGGCCACGACATGGGGGAGTGATGGGAAAGTACCTCACACATGCTAAGTGCCCTGTGTTCACCCTTCCTGTTTCTGCCCATCGATGACTTCAGTCAGTCCTCTCACCTCCCTACGCCTCAGGTACTATTATTACTCCCATTACCAAGAAGAAGAACATTAAGTTCCTGCAGCTAAGATCACGTGTTCCAAGTCCCACAGTTCATAGGTGCCACAGGCATGAGCCATCCCATGCTGTGTGCACCCGGCTCCATCAAGGTCACTCAGCGGTAGGTTCCAGCCTTGCCAAACCCCAACCCTCAAGGTCATTGCCTGCTCCCCAGCCCCACCCTGGGACCAATTTTGTTTTCACAGCCGCCACCCCCAGGAACTGGACTTTTGTTAGAGATGCCCATGGAGAAGGCAATGGCACCCCACTCCAGTACTCTTGCCTGGAAAATCCCATGGATGGAGGAGCCTGGTAGGCTGCAGTCCATGGGGACGCTAGAGTCAGACACGACTGAGTGACCTCACTTTCACTTTTCACTTTCATGCATTGGAGAAGGAAATGGCAACCCATTCCAGTGTTCTTGCCTGGAGAATCCCAGGGATGGGGGAGCCTGGTGGGCTGCCATCTATGGGGTCACACAGAGTTGGACACGACTGAAGTGACTTAGCAGCAGCAGTTACCCTCTCCACTGGGTCTGTGATGATGCCCTCTGCTTCCCCCACTCCTTCAAGAGTAGGCTGGGTGGGAGTAGATCCAAGGAGAGTTCCTCCCCCCGGAAAAGGCTCTCTGTGAGTGTGTGTATGTCTGTCAGGGTGTGTGTGTGTGCGTGCATTGTGGGGGGGAGAAGACAGCTGTTAGAGCCAACTGTGGGCAAGGCCAACCAGTCTCACCCTGGAGTGATTTCTCCTCTAGAGTCCACCACTAACCCCTGTGTTCAATACAATGCCCTCCAGCGTATTTGGCTGTTTAATTAAAATTGAATAAAACTTAAAAGAAAAAAAAAATAGAGATGCCCATTTGACAGATGGGGAAACTGAAGTTTTGGGAAGCTAAGCAAGTTTCTCAGTCACAGAGCAGAGCTCAGGTTCCAGAGACACATTTGTGGATGACAATGACTCACACATTTCTGATGGGCTGATACTTGAAAGATGGGAGTGGAAGGTTGACGAAAGTCTAGCCAGGGGCACTCCGATGTTTATGGGACCTTGCCCTGAGGTCCGGGCTCACCCTTGTGGGTTCGGAGGTGGAGAGAGTGTTGCAGAAGCTGGAGGTAACATGATGCGCGTTGCTGATCACTGGGTCAGGATTTCTCTGCAAATACAGTAGGTGCTTGGGTGGCTCCAGCCCAACCCATGCATTTATACCAATTCACACTGGAGAGGAAGAGGGGCTCTGCCAGCCTCACCCTGTGCTGTAATGAGCAGGAGATAAACTGCCTGGATAACACGCTGCCAGCTCCATTTGGGATTAAAACCACAATGAAAACTAAAAAGAAAAACTGAATCAATAAAGCCCCGAAAACCAAGTACCTTGAAGACTGTCCCCTCTTTGAAATCTCTCTAATTGGGCACTTATCTCGGGTGGGAATGTGGGCTTCTCCCAGCCGCTACAGAAACACATACAATGAGGAAATTGTTGCTTTCTCGGTCCTATATGAACGGCTATTATTCCTGCTGGAGGGACGTTAGTTTCCACACTGCAAGTCTTTGGTGGCAAAGAAAATCACTCTCCCCAGCTGGCCTTGGTAAAAAGAATCAGGTTGCTGCCACAGATTCAAATTTAATCACCAAATGCCTCCTTTCCAAAGCCCAGCCTCCTGCACAGGCAGTCCTGTGCGTGCTTGGCTGCTTGGTCATGTCTGACTCTTTGCAACCCCATGTACTGTAGCCCGCCAGGCTCCTCTGTCCGTGGGATTTCCCAGGCAAAAATACTGGAGTTGGTCACCATGCCCTCCTCCAGGGGATCTTCCTGACCCACGGATCAAACCCACGTCTCCTGCATTGGCAGGTAGGTTCTTTACCATTAGCGCCCCCTGGGAAGGCCACAGTCCTGTGATGTGCGAAACCCCCAGTTCTATCAGGCCTCTGCTGCCCTTTCAAGCACCGAGGCAGCCAG
Organism: Bos grunniens; assembly: GCF_055505025.1. NCBI lineage: Eukaryota > Metazoa > Chordata > Mammalia > Artiodactyla > Bovidae > Bos > Bos grunniens. The sequence continues at coordinate 51,115,828 of NC_141185.1, read as the reverse complement.
GAGGGTTTACCTGCTCACCTCTGTGCTTTCACCTGGCTCAGTGCTGCTGCTTCGTTTCCCTCCCAGCCTCTCCATCTACCTGCCTCTCATCTCCCTACGCCTGCGGGTAGCTCCCATGGGAACCCACGCTGAGCGTCACCTTTTAATCCCCCCAAAACACAGAATCATGGGCTTCTCATCCCAGAAGCAGCCTCTCGCTCTCAGGTTGAGGTGGCTCCTTTACAAGAAATAACAGGATTCACCTTTTCCCTCTAAGCAAGCAGCACATTCCTTGAGTTTTTCGTATAGAAAAAGGATGGTGGTGTGTGACAAGCCTCCACTCTCTTGATCCGTTCACATACCCAAGAGCCAGGCATGGCCGAGCAAGCACAGAATGGACATGAAGCAAATCCTACATTAGGGCCTTGAATGACTAATCCCCCTGCCCATTTCCCCCACATCCCGACTACCAGCCACACACACGCACAGCCCTGTCCATTGCCTGGGCCAGCACACTTGTCCAGGCTTCTCTCCAGACCACTGCAACAGCCTCCAATCACATCCCCACCATTCCTTGCTCCCCACTGGTCCAGCCCAGGTTGGTTATGCCAGTGTCTTGCTCTAAACCCTCCAGTGGCTCTCCATAGCCCCCAGAATAAAGGTGATGCCTTTAGCCAGGCATGCAAGACCTTTCTGAACCTGGCCCCAGCAAATCTTTCCAGCTGGATCTTTCTCAGCACGCCCACCCTCTGGCCAACTGGTCTATTCTCCACCTCCTGTGCACACACCCACCCTCCTCTATCCTGTGAGTTTGCTCATTCAGACGACAACTTGGGATGTTCCCCGCCTCCATCTCTACCTGTCAAATTCCACTTTATCCACAAAGCCCAGCTCAGGTGTCACTTCCCCCACAAAACTGCCCACACTTAGTACCTGGAAAAAGTGAGACATTTTCTCTTGATCAATCTGACGCAGCCTTTGCAGTGCAACTGATTTGGCTCAGCCATGACTATGCTTAAAATTCCTGAGTCCCAGTTTATCCTAATTGCCATCCCGTCACTGAATCTCACCCTATGGTTGAAGGTGGACCAGGGGATGAGGTTGGGAGATGAGGTGCAGACGTCTGGTTTGTACATTTCTTAGTTGGAAAACAGCTGAGAGTATAAAAGTTTGGTTTCTCAGTGCATCGATACTGGATGCTTGGGGCTGGTGCACTGGGACAACCCAGAGGGATGGTATGGGGAGGGGGGAGGGAGGAGGGTTCAGGATGGGGAACACATGTATACCTGTGGCAGATTCATTTTGATATTTGGCAAAACTAATACAATTTGTAAAGTTTAAAAATAAAATAAAATTTTAAAAAAATGCTTTGTTTCAAAAAAAAAAAAAAAGTTTCACCATTGAAACTAGTGCACTGAAATCTCCTGTTCTCTGCCTGCCCCTTAGTACGCCTTCCATATGCTTGTTAAATAAGTTGCGTATTCTCCCATCCTTGATTCCATCTGAGATACCCAGCCTGACTCCCCACCATGCCTCTTCCCTTGCTAGAACCTCTGGATCCCTCCTGCCCTCTCGCCCTTCCCCACCTCTAAGGGGACAACAAGGGGAGGGATTATAAGGAGCCTATGGCAGCCCTCCTCGGGCAGGACTCAGAGCTGGACAGCTTGCTGAGGGCCTACTCTGATCCTTGCCTCTGTTCTGGTCGGTTCGTTGCCTTGACCTACCCTCTTCCGTGTCTCAGATGTATCGATAGTCTCTGTTCCCCACATCCTCCACGGTTTGGCTTCCTTGTACCTGGAGACTAGAGTCCCAACCCTGAACCTCAGTCACAGGACAAGAACTCTGCCATCAGTGACCCAACCTCCCTGATGCCCCCTGATTAAGTCACTGCCCAATGCCTACCCCAGACTGCTTATTTCCAGGTACATCACCTTTTCTGCCAAATCTGTAGTGGCAGACAGGCTAGATTCTTACCAAACCCATTCCCCTTTCCTCCTGGCATATACCTAGACTTCATTCTGGGGACTATGACACAGCCAAATGACTACATTCTGACCAGAGAAATGTGGGAGAAAGTGATGAACTTTTCCAAGCCCAGCCCAGCCCATAAAACTTCCTCAATCTCTCCCTCTCTCCCTCTCCCTGAATGATTACAAATGAGTATGGGGCTCCAGACTGCACTGTCCAATATGGTAGCAGCTAGCCACATGTAGGTATTCAAATTTAAATTACTTAAAATGAAAGAAAATTTAAAATTCCATTTTTCAGTGGCAGTGACCACATATCAAGTACTCCATCATCAAACTGCGGATACAGAACATGTTCATCAGTGCATAAAGCCCTAGGATGGTGCTGCTCCATGGACCCCCTGTTGAGCAAAGTCTGACCCCTGAACCAGGGCTCAGAACAGAATCATTTCCTCCTCCCCAAGTGGTCTTTACAGGAGCTGATGTGAATGAACAAGCAAGGACCTCTGACTGGGTAAGCTGCTGAGGTTTGATGCTGCCCGTGATGGCAGTCAGTGAGCCTAACTCCAGCCCCTCACTTGTCCAGTGTTCCAGACACAGAGCCCAGCCTCTCTCCCTGCCATCTGTGCTTCCCTCCCTATTCCCAGATAGGGGTAGGCAGGGAGCAGGGCAAGTGGTCAGGACTTCAGCCTCTCCTCTTGTACCTTCCTCATTCCTGCTCAGGTCTGTGGCTCTCTGCATCCCTGCCCTAACCTCTGCATTTCCCAAACAAACCCTTTTCACCATTTTTGCCAAACCAGTGTGTAACCTCCATTATCATTTACTTAATATCTTTCCTTAAATGGACTTCTTTTTAATTTAAATAAATGTATTGAATAAGGACACTTTATGTAGCTTCTTGGGCTTCCCTGGTGGCTCAGTGGTAAAGAATTCACCTGCAGTGCAGGAACCACTGGAGATGTGGATTCGATCCCTGGGTCAGGAAGCTCCCTGGAGGAGGGCATGGCCACCCACTCCAGTATTCTTGCCTGGAGAATCCCCATAAACACAGGCGCCTGGAGGGTACAGTCCATGTGGTCACAAGGCAGGAGGGAATCCCCTCTTCCTTGAGGGATGGTCAGCTCTTTTGTTCTGTTCATGCCTTCAGCTGATTGGATGGGGCCCACCCACAGAAGGGAGGGCAGTCTGCCTTCTGGAGTCTATTGTTTCAATGCTAATCTCATCTAGAAATGCTCAGAATAATGTTTGACCAAATGTCTGGGGCCCCTGCTGTGGCCCAGTCAAGCTGACACATAAAATCAGCCATCACATTTGCCAAAAACATAAGAAAAATACAATTAGAACTTCACAATTTTATCAAAGACCAGCTGGAATCTACAGTCCCTCTTAAGCTCTGAGCCTGAGACTTGCTATTTTTTCTTCTAAAAGGGAGACTAGCAAGTATTAAAAGTGCACGGATGCCACGCTGAGACTTTCACCTTAAAATAATCATACAGATTGTATGTATGATTTTACATACAATAATCACATGTATATGATTATCTTTCCCACTGTGTGATCTAGCCCTTCATGTTCTCCTGTAAGTCATCCCCAGTGCCCACCAGTGAAATCCACACCCACCCAGGGGCCTCTCTCCCAGGCGATGGACCTCTGAAGGCCAAGATCACATCCAGACGACAGTTGCATCGCCTGCAGTGCCTCTTATACTGGAGTCACTTAATAAACAGAAGATGGGAGATGGCATGGCCAGGAGCTTTCTCTGACCTAGTTGGTGGTTTCTGTCAGAAGCAGCACATCATGACAGAGGAGACAGAGCCGGAATGGTGAACCACACTAACGGTTCCATCTACCAAAAAGCTCCTATGGCACTTTGGGGCAGGGCTGTGTCTACAGGAATGAAAACACTCGATAGCCCCAGGCCACAGGAAGTCATTCTCAGGCTCCAAACCCTGTCCCACATCATCCAAAACAACAATGTATTTTCACAGGGAGAACACTGAATATTTCTATCTAAACACAAATTCAAGCTGCATATATACAAAACAGTGTATAAAGAGAGAAGGAAGAAGGGGGCGAGAAAGAGGAGCAGGGGAAGAGAAGGCAAGGAAGAAATGGAAAATAAGAAATCTGATTTGGAAATGGAAATCTGAAATCTGATCGTGGCCCTCCCCGGCATGAAATTCTTCGGTGATTCTCCCTTCATGATAAGGACAAACCCAAGCTCCTTTTTATATACACAGAACTTTGGGTCATTTATATCTAAATCTAGCCCCCTCAGACCAACCAGTGTCTGTGGTCCCCCGGCCCCACCCCACCCCACCTCCGGAAGAGCAGAGAAAAGCCATCCTCATGGACACTCATAGACCACCCAAGCGTATCTTTAGTTGACAGGGCTTCATTTTGCCAGAGACTTTCCGGGCTGAGAGAATTCTCAAAGACAGATACAGAGATCTGAGAATTATTTTCAAATTTCAAAAAAAAAATAAATAATAATAATAATAATGGATATCATATATTTTTTTTTCCTGCAACAAAACCTACTAAATCACCTGCAGTCCTATAGCGGGGCGCTGTGCTTACCTCAGATGTACATTTCACTTTCCTGCCTGTCTCCCCGAAGGACTATGAGCTTCTGCAACTGGGAACCATATATTTGGCTGATTTCATGTTTTTAAAAAAAGTTATCCTCAGTGCCTGCCACAAAATCGTTAAAAGATGTCTGAGAATAAGCCAGTGAATTAGTGAATCAAACAGATAAAGGTGATACTATACTGTTTTAATTACGTACTTTGTGTCTTTGAGCAATCAAATGTGAAGGCAAATCCATTAGCAGTAAATGTAGATTATGTGGAAGGAAAAATCACTCAAAATAAGTGGGGGGAAAAACATAATGAAAAGGGTGCCAGGCAATGAAGAGGTAGGGAGCCTTCGACAGTACACATGCACATCTGTCCCCACACACAAAGTCCAAGAAACCTGAATTCCCCCCGGGGAAGCAGAGCCCCGGAGACACAGCCTGCTTCTAAGCCACCAACTCGTAAGGCAGAATTTCTCAAAGGGAGGTCTGGAGACCACCAGTATCGGGATCAATGGGAAACTGACCAAAATGCAGAGTCCTAGGTCCTTGCCCCAGATCCAGAGAGTCTGAATGTCTGAGACAAGGACCTGGACTCTACAGTCTAAGAAGTTCTTGGAGTCATTGTTAAGCTCACTCGAGTTTGAAAACCACTGCCCCAAGGATGTCTGGGCAAATCCCATTCTGACCACCTGCCGCCTGGAGCAGCGATGGGCTCGGAAAGGCTGTCTTATCCCTGTACTTCAGCTGTGAGCACGCACCCCGCACCCGGGACTCATAAACACTGCATTGGAGAGAAGATGTAGTGAGAACTGGGCATAAATTATGCTCCTCTGCCCCTCTCCCCACGCTACCCTCCCTGCCCGCCGCCTTCTCCTAAGAAAGGCCCCGGCCCCGGGGGACTGCTCACCAGTATTTCAATAAACTCCAACTGGCCCTTTATCAGACTGTTCAGTCAATTAGAACTTCATCACGAATCAATTTGTTAGGCCCAGCTGAGATGTAACTATGGATCAGGCCAATGGCAACTGATTATCCCACTAATGGAATATTTCATTGATTAATTGAGTATTTAAATCTTTCAGAGCGTGGCCATGCTTGCTGCCATTGTCACCGGATGAAACGGGGTATGAGGAGTGACTTGGTCAGAGAAGAAATGGATGGTTCCCTCTTCATTCATCAGCTCTCAGCAAAATAACAGGTCTGGCCTGGGTTCTAACAAAACAAGAACATTGCAAGGTCTTCAACACAAGGCAGGAAGATCCAAAGAGTTGAGATGGCCAATGTGGGAAAGATGGATTTAAATTCTCCACTTTCCTGCATGGCTATATACCTGGTGGCTCAAAGAGCCCTCCATGCCAGCGCAACTCACACTTCCAGATCGCCTGGAGACTGGTTAAAACACAGATCTCTGGGTCAACACCAGTCTCATTCAGCAGGACTGAGGTGGAACAGAGGATCTGCATTTCTAATAAGACCACCCCCCGTGAAGTTGAGACCACACATTGAGTAGCACTTATCTACAATTTCTAAACATACATTTTAACAAGTGGGAGAGAGGGGGACAAACGTTGCCTAATACCTGTGTGAGTGATGCTAGTCTGACATTTTAAAACACACATCCTCAATGCCAAGGCAATACTGACAACAAATGTAACACAATGCAGATGACACCAGTGAAAAGTGGATGTATGCATGCCTTACTGGGACCCTTGATTTAGAGGGGAGCCTTTGTCTGGGGCTCATATCCTGATTCCAGTTCTTCTTAGCTGCATAACTCCGAATAAAGAAAGAACTTCCCTTCGTCAGGCCTGGGTCTCCCTGTACTGAGGCCGCCTGCTCCTGCCCCACGGATAGGCCTGTGGAAAGCAAGCTCGTACGGTACTTAATGCGATGCTTGGCATATAGTAAAAACACAAGAGATGGAAGCTATTACTATTATTACCCTGATACCCAATGCCTAAAAAGGTCTCAGAAGTCAGGTTCCCTTTGGGGATAAGAGGGATGTGATTGCTTTTTGCCGAGAAGCAGATGTGTCTGCTTGAGGGAAGAGCCGAGAAGAGCCAAGATAAGCCAAGAAGAGCCTCTTGTTCCCTGCATCTTCTGGTGGCCATACTGGGTCTTTACCACATGGCTGTAAAGTTTCTGACATGTGCACTTTCCAGGGACTTTGGGTCAGGGGGTTGGGGAGAACCAAATTTCCCCAAGTAGCTGGAAGACTGTGAGGGCAAAGGAAAAAAAGAAAAGAAATTGGCCCTGCTGTAAGTTATGCACTTTTTTTGTCATTAAGGGATCTCGTTTAATCTTTACCAAAACCAGAAAAGGCTGGTATAATATCCCCATTTTTCAGACAGAGAAACTGAGACCCGGAGGAGGAAAGAGATTAGCTCTAGACAATCAGCTGGTGGGCTGGAACTAGAGCCCAGGTTTGCTTAGCTCTAAGGTCCCTGCACTTGGCTGTCTACCACACTGTGTCCCAGTTCCGGGTGTCTTTGCAGGTATAGGTGTGAGTTTGTGGGTGATGCTACAGTCATAAGACACAGGACTGCGTGGAGGTGTATCTACATTCCACACAGGCAGATGCGGGCCATCTGTATGCAGAGCACACGGGAGTCAGTTATTCCAGTCACTCGGAGTTCAGTTTATCCCCCTGAGGACTTCTTAACACCAGGGGCTGCTCTTCCCCTGACAAATATGGATTGCTTCATTGGTCCTTAAATTCTCATTTGAGTGACCTACAAAGCACAAAGAATGACAGCACTTCTTGAATTAGTTTTGTCTGTAAACCACTTCAACGGAGGAAAATCAGCTACCTATCGTGTGGTTCCTCAAAACGAGAATCGTTGCCAGAATTAATGGCAAGACCAGCACGGCTCTTAATGGAACAATAAGGAGCAGTGTCTGATTTTCAGAAAATACCAGAGATGACTGATCCATCCATGCCAGAGCAAATGGGACCCACTGTCAGCTTCTAAAAATTAATTCTAAAAGAGATGCACCCATCAAAATCTGAGGACCTCTTATGTGGATGTCTGAGAACTCTCAAGCTCTGATATCGTCTTTCTCTCAGTGACTTGAGCCCAAGTCTTGGAAGATAATAAAAATCCCAAAGCAGTAGGATACTTCGATAAATGTCTGCCCTCGGCCCCAGCTTCCATGAACATACTTGCACATGTCCATTTTTTCAGCTGTTCTGGGAGCCCATGAAACGCATCCGTGTATTATTTAGTGTCACATAGGTTACACTATGGAGAAGGCGATGGCAGCCCACTCCGGTACTCTTGACTGGCAAATTCCATGAACAGAGGAGCCTGGTAGGCTGCGATCCATGGGGTAGATAGGAGTTGGACACGACGGAGCAACTTCACTTTCACTTTTCACTTTCATGCATTGGAGAAGGAAATGGCAACCCACTCTAGTGTTCTTGCCTGGATAATTCCAGGGATGGGGGAGCCTGATGGGCTGCCGTTTCTGAGGTTGCACAGAGTTGGACACGACTGAAGCAACTTAGCAGCAGCAGCAGCAGCAGGTTACACTAAGCAGCTTCCCAGGTGGCTCAGCAGTCAAGAATCTGCCTGCGGATGCAGGAGACGTGGTTTCAATCCCTGGGTGGGGGAGACACACTGGAGAAGGAGATGGCGACCCACTCCAGTATTCTTGCTTGGGAAATTCCATGGACAGAGGAGCCTGGTGGGCTACAGCCCATGGGGTCACAAAAAGTCGGACACAACTCAGTGACTGAACAACAATAACAGGTTACACTAAACTGGCCATCCAGCAGGCTTGACCCAAGGCAGACATCTCCACTAACCAGCTGGTAGCCTTAGAAAATCACCTATTCCTATTTGGGCCTTAGCATCCTCAGTTCTCTGGAGAAGGAAATGGCAACCCACTCCAGTATTCTTGCCTGGAGAATCCCATGGACAGAGGAGCCTGGTAGGTTCCCAGTCCATGGGGTCAAGAGTCGGACACGACTTAGTGACGACACCACCACCACCACCCTCAGTTCTGGGCTTCCCAGGTAGTGTTAATGGTAAAGAACCCGCCTGCTAATTCTGGAGACGTAAGAGATGCAGGTTTGAGCCCTCCCTCAGGGAGATCCCCTGGAGGAGGGCATGGCAACCCACTGCAATACTCTTGTCTGGAGAACCCCATAGACAGAGAAGCCTGGTGGGCTACAGTCCATAGGGTTGCACAGAGTCAGACACAACTAAAGAGACTTAGCACACATGCACGCATCCTCAGTTCTAATGTCCTGTGATCTCAAAAGATGTTCTCCATCTGGCAGGTGGGATTTTAAGGGTCCTCGCTTTGCAGGGAGAGATCCTGTTCTAGACGAGGATGCTTCCTAGAAGGGTAATTTGAGCCTGAGCGGACAAAGTATGACATAGACAACTTTTTCATAGCCAGCTTGATGGAGGGCAGGGACAGCATGAAAAATTCAAAAAGCAAAGGTCAGAATTTAGTCAATGGTCTCAGACCACACCCCAGCTAAGCCTTTTCAGACTTCCTCCATGTCCTGTGTGGGTTCTGAACCCTGCCAACTGCAGGCTCATCTCGGCCAGTCCCTGAGCCAAGAAGAGCCAGCCACACAGCCTATTAGATCCCTGCTGCACTGTGAGAAGGGCTTTTAGAGGTGGTCTAGGACTTGAATGTCATCTTCCAGGTGGGCATGGGGTCAAGGTAACTCTCTAAATGCTTTCAAGAGGGTAATGCTGTACACTCTCTGCCCAGAACACTGGGAATGACCTTGTGCCCCAATATCTGATTCTAGAACTCACTCCAGGTCTATCAAAAAGAGGGGTCTAGCCTGACTCTCTAACATATTTCCTACCATTCCCTGACTCACCACAAGAAGGTATACAGATGTCCCCTCCCTCTTGAACCTCCTTCCAACTCCCCACCCCATCCCACCCCCCTAGGTCATCACAGAGCACTAGGTTGAGCTCCCTGTGTTATACAGCAACTTGTCATTAGCTATCTACTTTGCATATGGTGATGTATATGTTTCACAGCTACTCTCTCAATTTGTGGCCCCTTCCCCTTCCCCTGCTGTGCCCACAAGTCTCTTCTCTACGCCTGCCTTTCCACTGCTGCCCTGCAATAGGGGTTCATCAGTACCGTTTTTCTAGATTCCATAGTTCAAGTGTTGGTTGCTCAGCTGTGTCCAACTCTTTGCAACCCCATGGACTGTAGCCCTCCAGGCTCGTCTGTTCACAGGATTCTCTAGCTAAGAAGACTGGAGTGAGTAGCTAATCCCTTCCCCAGGGGATCTTCCCAATCTAGGGATGAAACCTGGGTCTCCAGCATTGCAGCCAGATTCTTTACTATCTGAGCCACCAGGAAAGCCCATATATGTGTGTTAATATATGATATTTGTTTTTCTCTTTCTGACTTACTTCACTCTGTATAACAGGTTCTAGGTTCATCCATCCACCTCTAGAGCTGACTCAAAGTCATTCCAGGCATATAGCTTAACCACACAGCCGCGGAAATGGCAGGCTTAGAGAATGATGCCTATTGCAATTGGAGTTTCAGGAATGATGACCATCAGGGCTTCTGTGCTGCACCATTCCAGGGGGTGTCATCCACACGGGGCACAATGACGGAGCACCGAGAAGGCGCCCGTGCTGCTGAAGAGAGTCTCAGAAGACGACCTTGGTCCCCAGAGCAATCAGAACCTTCAGTCCTGCCCCAGTTCTGAGTTCTGAGTTTGATTCCTGGGTTGGGAAGATCTCCTGGAGGAGGAAACGGCAACTCACCCCAGTATTCTCACCTGGAGAATTCCATGGACGGAGGAGCCTGGCGGGCTACAGTCTATGGGGTTGCAAAGAGTTGGACACTACTGAGCGACTAACCCCGAGCCCAATGGATCAAACCTCATGAATAATCTCTGATGAGTCAGAAGAAACAGTCACTGTTTGCATCCTTCTCCCTCACTCCAGCCCTCTGTCTTTGGTCCTGTTAGGACATATGTCATAAAAAGAGAACCCTAGAAAACAGCAGAACAGATAAATGCAGATCACTGGGACAAAACTGAGGATGTGGCCTCCACAGTAAGATCTCTGCCATCACTGAGGCCTCTGTTGGCAAATGACAACCCCTCCTCATATCAACATCTATTCGTGCTAAGTCACTTCAGTTGTGTCTGACTTTGTGTGACCCTAAGGACTGTAGCCTGCCAGGCTCCTCTGTCAATGGGATTCTCCAGGCAAGAATACTGGAGTGGGTTGCCATGTCCTTCTCTAGGGGATCTTCCCCACCCAGGGATCGAATCCATGTTCCTTATGTCTCCTGTATTGGCAGGTGGGTTCTTTACCACTGGTACCATTGGGAAGTCAGGAAAAAAGGAAAAAGAAGGAGAATGAAAAGCTTGCTGGTCTCTTGGAGAATCTGCTCTGTGCCATGCATTAGAGGGATGCTATCTTATGTATAGTGACGTAACTAGTAAAAATGAACCAACCCTTAATACAGAGTCTAAATACCAACCAACCTCTTCATGGTTTCCCCTGCAAAAGTGATAGAGTTCCCTTCCTTTTCCATTTAAGATGTGGCAGTTGCTTGGACTTGCCTGGTGGTCCAGTGGTTAAGAATCCACCGTGCAATGCAGGGAACTCAGGTTTGATCCCTAGTCAGGGAACTAAGATCCCACAAGCCCACGAGCCACACGACATGCCCACGTGACTTGAAGATGTCAGGCACCAGAACTAGGACCTGACACAGTCAAATAAAGTAAGTAAATAATCTTTTTTAATTAAAAAAAGAAAAGAAAGGAGCAAAAGAGAAAAAGAAAACTTGTAAAACACAAGTGGAGGTGAGTTGGGAAAAGCAGTGTGCAGTCCTGAGTGGTGAGATGGGGGTGAGGGCAGACAGTGTGCGCGTATGTTGTGTGTTCTCTACAGAGAACCGAGCACACACACCTCGGAGCCGGGCATGGTGGCATTCCCAGTCTTCCGAGTGCGGTCACCAGAATGCCATGGTTTCCCAAGGCAGCGGCAGATCCAGCTGAGGTCGGAGCCAAAATGAGAGCCCTTCTCCCACCCACAGATCTTGCCTTGGTTCTCTCAGGTTACCAGCCCAATCCCAGCAATCCACCTGCTTCCCTGAGGGCATGTCTACATGCGGTTTTCACAGCCTTTGGCTACATTGGCTTAGGGTGTCCATGATTCTCAGAACTTCACGCAGTGTATATCGCTCCCTCCATTCTCCAGAAGAGATATCAAGTGACCCCCTCAAGGTCACAGAGCTGATAAATGGCTAAACTCGGATTGGACGTCTGACCTTTGAGACTTAAAAGTCCTTCCGTGGGATAAGAGTCCCATGTTCCTTAGGAAGGGGATGGAGGCTCTTGGGGTGCCTGTGGCTAATGGAAGACAGCTGTCTTGCCCACATATGTCTGGTACATTTTTGTAGCGTGAGAAGCTCTCTCCTCCCATAGCAACCACTTGGGGTTTTTCGGCTGCTAACCCTGTCCTCCAGGACAATAGCAGTCTGGGCTAGTCAGGCCCATGTAACCACACTTCACTCCAACCTCTTTGTGTTAATAAACCCCGGATCCCACTTCTTTCTTCCTAGCGTCTCATTTATTTTTCCAAAGAACACAATGAGCACAATTGATTTTAAAATAAAAGCCTCTGGCTTATGCATACAGACATTCTTCTGAAAGGTTAAAAATGATGAAGAGGCATTATTTGTCATTATCCGTACTTTGTAAACTTGCCATTGAAGCACCACAAGACTGGGGTGGCCTCCCTGCACAGATCCGGTGTGGGTGGCTGTTGCAGGTGGACAATGAGTATGGCAGTGCCTGGGTGTCCTTGGCTCAGGGTGGATACCCGCCACAAAGGACAAAGGCTCCATAAGTCAGCAGAGCCGGAAGAAGCCTTCTGCACTGTGCGGTACAGCTCCTCCCCTTGCTAGACAGGAAAAGTGAAGGTAATTCTATCCAGAGAGGGGAATACACCTCAGGAATTTGTAAGTCGCTGTGAGCAAAGAGCCACATGCAAGTCTACAGCAAATTCAGTTAAGAAAGGGAACTTGGTCTTTGCCTTGTGTGTGAATGCTAAGTCACTTGAGTCATGTCTGACTCTGCAACCCCATGACCATAGCCCGCCAGGCTCCTCTGTCCATGGGATTTGCTGGCAAGAATACCAGAGTGGGTCGCCATGGCCTCCTCCAGGGGATCTTCCTAACCCAGGGATCAAATCTGCACCTCTTATATCTCCTGCATTGGCAGGCAGATTCACCACCACTATCGCCACCTAGGAAGCCCCTTCCCCTTGGGACGAAGCATATATTTTCTGTGTCAAAAGGCTCCACTGGGGACTTCCCTGGTGGCGCAGTGGGTAAGAATCCGCCTGCCAAGGCAGGGGACATGGGTTTGATCTGTGATCTGGGAAGATCCCACGTGGGGCAGGGCAACTAAACCCGTGCACCACAATTACTGAAGCCCGAGCTCTAGAGCCCGTGCTCTAGACGGCAACAAGAGAAGCCACCGCGATGAAAAGCCCGCGCACCGCAACTAGAAAAAGCCTGCGTGTAGCAACTGAGACCCAGCACAACCAAAAATAAAAGAAACACATAAGCTATGTTTTTAAAAAGGCTCCAGTGGACTCCAGCTTGTGATTTCCTCTCTTTCTAGTGAAAGAGGTGGTGGGAAAACTTCCTGGGAGGATTTGATAAGGCAGCCCTGGAAGAATTACTCACTGTCAGTCACTGAGGTGGGGGTAGGACTGCATATGGCAGAGAGATTACGGGGGAAGACGTGGGTGAAGACGGACAGCCCTATTTGGAGGGTCTGAATGGAGTCTGAAAGAAGGGATGTGATGATGTCCTAAGTCCCAGAGGCGGCACACTGTGTCCAGCTCAATCCTGACCCATGTGCAGCTGTGCAGATGGCAGGACAAGGCCAGGGAGCTACCCCAGATACCAATGTCTTGGGCCTGAAACATGCACAATGGTGCACAGAGTCCCAGGGGGATGAGACAGAGGGTTCGGGAGGAGGACACCCAATTACATCACAGATGGGAATCTTCTTCCCTGGCAAGCCTGTCTCTCTCTGCTCTGAGCTCCCTCGCAGGTTGGTATTGATGAAGGCTCACTGCAGTCTTTGTTGTATTGGCTTAGTCTCCCTGGTGGCTCAGATGGTAAGGAGCTGGCCTGCAATGCAGGAGACCTGGGTTTGATCTCTGGATTGGGAAGATCCCTTGGAGAAGGAAATGGCAACTCACTCCAGTATTCCTGCCTGGGAAATCCCACGGACAGAGGAGCCTGGCAGGCTACAATCCATGGGGCTGCAAAGAGTCAGACATGACTGAGGGACTAACAGTTGCATTGGCTCAAGTTGGTTTAGTTCTGTCTTTTCTTCCACAGGGTAAGCTCCTTGGGACTTCCCTTATGGTTGAGTGGTTAAGAATCCACCTTGCAGTGCAGAGGATACGGGTTTGATCCCTAGTCGGGAAACTAAGATCCCACATGCCACGGAGCAACTAATTAAGCCTGCACGCCACAACTAGCAACTAATTAAGCCATGCACCACAATGAAGACCCCACATGACGCATCGTAGATCCCGAGTGCTGAAACTAAGAACCGACATAGCCAGATAAATAAACATATACAACAACCACCAAAAAACCGAAATAGTATTTTTAAAAATCTAATTAAATGAAAAAATTTTTAAAAAGATAAGCTCCTCAGAGGCAGAGTTCAATATCTAATCAATATTCAGTGACCTACACACTCAGCTACCACCAGGGTCAGCAGGAGCAGCTGGGGTTTGCCTCAGAAATGCCGTGGTGGCGTTCCTTGCCCTGGGTTTGAGTGGGTGATGTTATGAAGATGCAACAGACCTCTAACAGGGAGGTTGGGACGGGGCCAGGAAGGGTTAACTGGAGGAATGGCTTTCCCAGGTAGTTTTTACACCATTGAATTTACCAAACCCCAGAATCTGGTACTCAAGCATTAAGAGCTGATCTGTCACTTAGGACAACTGAGTTCTTCAGAAGAATATATCAACTGAGTTCTCATGTATTAATTTACATTGAAAAACACATAAACACAAAGGCCACGCAGACTCAAGTGCCTGGATCTGTCTGAGTAAAGCCCTCTCTCTTGATTAACATCCTTCTCATTGGCATTTAAATATGCTCAAATCTCTCTCATCTGAAAAGGACAAAGAAAACAATCGCACACCCCCAGAGTCACCATCTTCCTCCAGTTTCTGCCTGTCTCTCTCCTCCTCTTCAGAAGCAAAGTTCTCTAAAGAATTGTTCATGGTTATTATCTCAGTTTTTTTTTCACTTCCCACTCACTTCTCAATCCACTTCAAATACAGCTTCTAGCCAGCGGTGACCGTCAGGATATTTGGATACAGATATAGCCTGGAAACCAACCAACTCCCCATAGAGTCTAGCAGGGTTCCAGAGATCCTCTGCTGGCTGGAAAGTTGACTTTGCTACTGGACCATGGGGAGGCCCATGGGGGAGCCAGGGACAGAGCCAGTGGGCTGGGGCGGTAGCCATTCACCAATCAGTACCTAATCATCGCAAAATTCTAACAACCAGCACGGCCCCGTGTCATTAGGTATGGTGTGAATGCCAGCCTTGCTCCACCACTCCACATACAAAGCTTTGCTAAGGTCATCAGTGACTTCCAGGTTGCTGAATCTACTGAAGCTAACCTTCAGCCCTCATCTTATTTGATCTTTCAACTGCATCCAACACTCTTGACCATTCCTTTCTTCTTGAAACATACCCTTTTCTTCTTCCCTGACTTCATTCTTTCCTGGGTTTCTCTACAGTTCTGACAGCTCTCTTTCAAGCTTCTATTCCCGTTCATTCCATTCCATCCCATCTGGATGTTTAATTTTGTTATCTCTAAACCCTCAATCTTGACCTATCTCTTCTTTCAGTTCTTCGCTTTCTTTTTTGGCAATTGTACCCATGCCCATGTCTTCAATTTCTATTTACACACCAATTAAATCATATTTTTACGTGACCAGCCTACAACCTTCCTCTGATCATTAGCTCTACATACCACCTGAGTTTTTCAAAAGTGCATGAGGACAAAGTATATATGAAACACATATGTGATAAAGGACATGTGTCCAGAATATACATTCAGACCCCTTCAAAGGTTAATAGTAAAAAGCAAATCCAGTTTGTAAATGGACAGAAAATTTGAACAGACAAAGATATACAGATGGCAAACAAGCACATGAAAAGATGTCCAACAACATCAGTTATAAGGGAAATTCAAAATAAAATCACTATGCACCTAAAATTTTAAAATGTGGAAAACACCCAGTGTTGGCAAGAATGTGGAGGGGCTGGACCTCTCACCCATTGCTAGTGGGAAGGCAAAATGGTGAGGCCACTTTGGAAAACAGTTTGGCATTTTTTCACATAGTTAAACAGACACTTACATTTGACCCAGCAATCTCACTCTATTGATTATCACGATCACTTTGCCAACAAAGGTCTGTGTAGTCAAAGCTATGGTTTTTCCAGTAGCTGTGTATGGACGTGAGAGTTGGACCATAAAGAAGGCTGAGAGCCGGAGAACTGATGCTTTCAAATTGTGGTGCTGGAGAAGACTCTTGAGAGTCCCTTGTACTGCAAGGAGACCCAAGCAGTTAATCCTAAAGGAAACTGACCCTGAATATTCATTGGAAGAACTGACGCTGAAGCTAAAGCTCCAATACTTTGGCTACCTGATACAAAGAGCCAACTAATTGAAAAAGACCCTGAGGTTAGAAAAGATTGACAGCAAAAGGAGAAAGGGGCAGCAGAGGATGAGATGTTTGGATGGCATCACTGACTCAATGGACATGAGTTTGAGCAAACTCCAGGAGATAGTGAAGGACAGGGAAGCCTGGTGCACTGCAGTCCATGGGGTTGCAAAGAGTCAGACATGACTTAGTGACTGAACAACAACAACTTATTCAAGAGGAATAAAAACATAATTGACAAGGCCCAGTGCAAAATGAAAATGCAGGGCCCCTTGATGAAAAAAAATTGTTAAGTACTTCAAGACTTGACAGGATAGCATTAAGCCAAGCACACGGCCCTTCTGAGCCTTATGTAACTACACAGGTCACATGCCCATGAAGCAGCCCCGGGTAGAGATGTTCTATTTATTTATTGTGGTGGTGGGTACCCAGCGCTATGTGTTTGTTAAAGCCCACAGAACCATGTACTAAAGAGGATGAGTGTTACTATATAAATTAAACCTCAATAAACCTGACACAAAGGAACTGAGCCTGTCACAAGGAAGCCTCACACTACATCAGGCTGAGGTTCATCCTACAGAAAGACAAACCTGTACTCTTCCAACTGCCCGGGAATGTCAAGGAAACACTGAGAGAATGCTCCAGACTGGAGAGGACCGATACGACATGGCATCCAAGTGCTACATGCATCCTGGATGGGATGTTGGGCCAGGAAGGAAAAGACCTACTTGAGATGGCTGGTGACATTTGAATGGGGTTGTTGCTGAGTCATGTCCAACTCTTTGTGACCCATAGACTGCAGCACACCAGGCTCTCTGTCCTTCACTATCTCCCGGAGGTTGTTCAAACTCATGTCCACTGAGTCGGTGATGCCATCCAACCATCTCATCCTCTGTCATCCCCTTCTCCTCCTACCTTCAATCTTTCCCAGCATCAGTGTCTCTTCTAATGAGTCAGCTCCACGCTATGGTTTATCTCCTGACTAGGGGCTTCTAGGATGGGGATGAAGAGTGTCTTTGCAGAGTATTTACAGGTGATGGACAGATACAATTAAATTTAACTATATTAAATTAGTTTAATATTTAAACTAATATTAAATATAGGGGAGGAGGGGAGATGGGAGTTCTCTGTGCTATTCTTCCAATTCTTCTTCAGGTTTGAAATTATTTTAAAATAAATTATTTTTTAAGTAATTCAGAATCAACAGATCCAAAACCAAACTCATGACCTCTCCCAAACTCCCATCCCTGAACTTTGCCACTTTAGGAAATGGCCCCACCAGCAATCACAGTGAACTAGAATCTAGAAGGCTCTCCCAATGCTGTCTCTTCCCCTATGACCCGGCTTTCCATCCAGGTATTTCTCTCTCCTCCATATCTCACCTTTAGCCGGACTGGCCGCTGCCCACTCCAGGACTGCACACATAACTGTCCCACCTCTGAATGCCACTTCCTAGGGGAAGCCCCGATCCCCAGGCTGGGCCAGGGCCTGTGCTGTGCAGCCTTGGGGCATCATGGCCCTTTCCCTCCCTGGGCTTCTCACGAGCATCATTCTACATCATCTGCACGATTCTTCTACTGCTCTACCATAAGGCTGTATTTCCATGCGGGGCAGGAGTGGGTCTGATTCTGCCCACCAGTGGCCCTGGCACTGTGCCTCACACCTGGGGGGTCGCCATGAATACTTGACGATGACCGTATGGAGAAATGAATGAACCCCATCTTTTTGTCTCTCTTGCTCCTTTTTTTTAAACTGAATGATAATTGCTTTACAATACCATGTTGGTTTCTGCCATACATCAGCATGAATCAGCCATAGGGCAACATATGCCCCCTCCTTCCTGAACCTCCTTCCTACGTCCCACTCCCCATCCCATCCCTCTAGGTTGTCACAGAGCCCCAGTTTGAGCTCCCAGAGTCAGACAGCAAATTCCCACTGGCTACGTATTTTACATATGGTAGTATGTATGTTTCCATGCTACTCTCTCCATTCATCCCACCCTCTCCTTTCCCCCTCTGTGTCCACAAGTCGGGCATATCCCTGTGGAGGGCCAGGTTCTCATTGGAGAACTGCTCTGGTCAGCCTCAAGTCAGGGCCCAGAGACACGAGTGGTTGTGAGATCAGAAAGCTGAGATAGATGGCTGTTGCTCTGGTTTTCCCGGGTGTGCCTCCCAAGCTCTGGTTTTCTGTCTGTGGCAGCCTGACTCCCTTCTGAGGGGTTCTCTTTCTCTAAGACTGTTAACTTACCCAGCCCCCTAAGAGTCAAGTGGACTTGTCCTGTGACTTCTCATTTTGCGTTCCATTCACATCTAAATATGTCTTTTGTGGGGCTTTCCTGGTGGCTCAGTGGCAAAGGATCTGACTGCCAATGCAGGAGATACGAGTTCGATCCCTGATCCAGGAAGATCCCACACGTCTTGGAGCACCTAAGCCCATGCCTCACACCTCTTGAGGCTGTGCTCTAGAGCTCAGAGGCCACAACTACTGAGCCCACATGCCACAGCTGCTGAAGCTCGCTCAGTCTAGAGCCGGGGCTCTGCAATAAGAGAAGCAGCTGCGGTGAGAAGCCTGCGCACCGCAACTAGAGAGCAGCCCCCACTCACCGCAGCTAGAGACAAGTCTGCACAGCAGTGAAGAAGCAGCACAGCCAAAAATGAAATAAATAAGAAAATCATAAATATGTCTTTTGTGGAGCCTTAACTCTTACCAGGCAACTAAAATTTCCTTTTATTAACAAGCTTCTTCTGGGGCACTGTATGGCAGGATAAGACTTCAGGTGGGGGCCCCTTCCCTGGGCTCCCCTTCTCTTTCCACTGCCATTCATTCTCACACCACAAGGGGCCTGGTGTCCTCCTGCCTGTGGAGTCCAAGACCAGAGAAGTCAGGCTCTGTTCACAGCCCTTCGTGTGCCCCTGCCCACCCCCTGGAGTGTGTGTGTGTTGTGGGGAGGTGGGGGGGTGGCGGTGCATGTACTAGTGAGTTCATCCTGAGGAAGCAGCCCAGGGTCACAGGTCTACACAGGCCCCGGAAGTGCACTCTGGGCGTCCAGGCAGTGAGGCAAAGAGACTGCGGGTTCTGCTAAGTGTGTCCCTCTCGGCCCTTGGGGAGGGGCACAGCCAGAGGAGGACCAGAGTGGGCTGGGTGTTGGGACGGGAGCTTGAGCTGCCAGGTCTAGGCAGCACTGCCGCTCCAAGCACCACCTACTGCGGCCATTTTTGTCCCGGTCTATTTACTTAGAGGGCAGCTGGGGCGTCCCAGATGGAAGGTGAGTAAGATGCCCAGTTCTGAAATATCCATAACTTACTACCTGATACTGAATGCCGAGGCTTGTCTGAATTAGTGATGAGGGCTGAACAGGAAGCACTTTTAAAGACATAAAATACCTTTTAAATTATAGGGGCCCAGTCCAGCTCCCTTAAAGAAGAGTAAATTGAACTCCAGAAAGTTTGATTGACTTCCCAAAGTTGAACATCTAAGAGACAAAACCATTGCAGAAGCCCAGGGCCCAGAGCATTGCTGGCTGGGCACCCAGATGCTGCTCCTTCCCCCTTAATAGTTCCAAACCCATCCACCCGGCATAAGAGACGTGGGTTCAGTTCCTGGGTTGGGAAGATCCCCTGGAAGAGGGCATGGTAACCCACTCCAGTATCCCTGCCTGGAGAATCCCATGGATGGAGAAGCCTGGCAGGCTATAGTCCATGGGATCCCAGAGTCGGACACGACTGAAGTGACTGAGCACTTCATGCAGGGGAGAGGAGTAAGTTCAACAGGGTAACAGGAGTCAGGCTCCTGCAACTAACGCTGCCTCTGCCTCTAGAGAGATGTAGGAGCTTAGGGCAAATTACACTGGAGTGTTAAATTTGATTTTCTCATCTGTAAAATGGGTATCCAACGTGGCACTGATCCACCTGGTTCAGCTACTGGAAGGATTAAAATAAAATCCACACAAAGTAGTTAACATAGTGTCTGGCTTAAAGAGGGGGAAAAAAAGCTCAATAAGTGTGAGTCACTACTGTTTTATCTGACAGTAAGGAGAATCACGTTAATAAAATATCACTGGTCTCCTCAGGCTTCGGGGAATGGAGGGATAAGCATGGACAGGGGCTGCCACGTCCATTACTAGGAACAACGCAGGAGCTTCTTGGACCTCAAGTTCTGTATTTCTAATTTCCTCCCAGCATGCTTGCTGAGGCAATTAATTTATATCATCTCTGTTTTCTCTCTCATTAATATCTCTCCCTCCCCTTAATTAAGCTCTAAAACCAGATTCATCTATTTTGCTAGACTTTCCAGGGAACAAAGTTTGGGTTTTATTTATCCTCTCTAATATACTTTGGTTTGGATTTCATTAATCTCTGCTTTTATCTTTGTGCTCACTTTCTTTGAGTTTATTCAATTGCTCCTTTCCTAATTTCTTGAGATGATTACCTAATGCCACCCCTTTGTGGGGAGGGGACTTTCTTCATTAATGATGAAGGCATGTAAGGCTATAAGTTTTCCTCTGCAAACAGCTTTCACCATGTTTGATGGTATGGGGACCTAAGCCCTCTCTAAAGAAAGATTTCTGAACCCAAGTAAAGAGCAGCTCAGGCCTTTTACAAAACTGGTCTCAAATTCAATTAATGAGACTCATTGCTGGTGGGCTAATGGCTTGACTGTTGCATCCTGAAAGCCCTTCTTCCTCGCCCTCTGGTGCAGCAGCCAGTTTCCAAGCCTGCACTCTCTCTCCTTGACCTTATACACTCGCCCCCAAAGACCTCCCCATCTCCAGGTCTTTCTGCACCACACGGCTTCCGTGATCATCCTAATCCTCAAATGCTGTCTCATTGTCCCTCTGCCTCAAACCACTCAGGAGCTTCCTCACCGAAGCATCGTTTCTAGTGCACTAGACACGGCTCCACATCTAGACTCTTGCCAGTCTCCAGCCTCGACCTCCCTCACCTCTCCACTCCAGCCACTCTGGTCCTCTGTCCTCCAGCAGAACCTCACTGCATGAGCTTCCCAGTGTTCTTGGTTTGCTTTAGATCATCATCCCTTTGTTCTGCGGGGCACATCCCTGCCCCACTGCGCCCACCACGTATCCCATGCTAACCGCTGCTCTGAAACCATTCTGTCTGGACTTCGGAGCCATTGGCTTTAGGTAGCTTCCCTGGCAAAGTGCCTCTCGGCTCCCACAGCCACACAGATGCTGGTCCTCCCTTCCTCCTACCACACTGCATTCAAATCGCCTGCCTGCTCACTTCTCCATCACTTTTTGTTGTTGTTTTAGTCACTGAGTCATGTCTGCTTCTTGGCGACCCCATGGACTGTAGCGTGCCAGGCTCCTCTGTCCATAGGATTCTCCAAGCAAGAATACTGGAGTGGGTTGCCACTCCCTCCTCCAGGGGATCTTCCCAACCCAGGAATTGAACCCACAAACTCTTGCATTGGCAAGCAGATTCTCTACCATTGAACCACCTGGGAAACCCTCTCCATCACTTTACTGTGGGCCAAAGACAACATTTTCTTAACCTAGGTCCCCAGCCCCTCACTTAACAATCTCACTAAGGAGTGTCTAGGAACTTCAATATCCCAAAGTGGACCCCTCATCAGGGTTCCTGGGGCTCTTATATTATACATTCCAGTGAGACAGCAGGTGCTCAAGGAGACCAATTGTCAGGTCTGAGGCCTTTATCACCATCATCAGGGCAGGGAGCCCAAGAGCCTGAGCCAGGGGAGCCTGGGCAGGCCCTCTTCTCCTCCCTCTCTGCCTTGGCTCAGCCCTTGTACCCTCAGAGCACTGCAGCCTCGCCTGATGGTCTCCATGTTGCAAAGAGGGTCCTGGAGGACAAAGGCAAAGGGTCCAGATGAGGTGTATCCAAGGACCGGAAGATTCCATTGCACACCTCTTGGGCACCACAGGATCCAGGTTAGGGAGAGGCTCCCTCTCTGCCCTGTCTCGGATCCCACTTCAAGAGGACTCAGGCAGCTGCTGGCCCTTTAAACAGAGCCAGCTCCCACCGGACACTCTTAAAGCTCACTTCATTCATGAATTAAGTCCCTGACATCCCATATCTGTATGATCAATATGTTTGTTTATTAGCAGCAGCTGCTGTGTTTTAGCGAAGGCAGTGGGCCCCAGTGAGAGGGCTGCCCAGTAACCACAGAGCAGGGCCTGGGACAGGGAGAAGAGAGGCCTCCCGCTGGCCGATGGGACCTGGGGCTGGATAGGATTTCATGGTAATGGTCCTTTAATTGAAATCACTGCTCCAGCAGCCTGTTGGGTAGGGAGCTGTGCTGATGGCTCCTGGCCCGGCCCCCCTTCAAGAGGTCCATTAACTGGTGGGCGTGCTCCCAGCTGCTGGGCCCCAAGAGCAGCGGCGGGGTGGGGAAGCAAGGCCGAGGTGGTCAGCACAGCTGCAGGGGACCGTGCGGATGCGAGTGGGACTCAGGGCCTGGCCGCTCTCGAGATATCAGGTGTGCCGACTTGGCCTCCCTGGCCTGGTCCCAAACCTGAGCTCAGCCACTTGTCCCCACACTGGGCTCATTTCCCCTCAGTGACTCAGGGACCTCATTCCTAGGCTGACTTATGTTTTTTCCAGAAGAGGGGAAAGACTCGTCATTCTCCAGTTCTGATATCTTCTCTGTGTCGATGACTCAAGGTCCACACCTCTGGTCCATGTGTGATGCTGGAGGGCCAGGGCACAATCCCCAAATCACTAATTCATTCATTCATGCATGCATTTGGAAAACATGCAGTGAGCAACTTCTACATGCCAAGAACCACACTAGATCCTTGAAACACAAAGATAAGGAAGGCTGCTGCTGCTGCTGCTAAGTGGCTTCAGTCGTGTCCAACTCTGTGCAACCCCATGGACGGCAGCCCACCAGGCTCCCCCGTCCCTGGGATTCTCCAGGCAAGAACACTGGAGTGGGTTGCCATTTCCTTCTCCAATCCATGAAAGGAAAAGTGAAAGTGAGGTCGCTCAGTCATGTCTGACTCTTAGTGACCCCATGGACTGCAGCCTACCAATCTCCTTCATCCATGGGATTTTCCAGGTGAGAGTACTGGAGTGCATTGTCATTGCCTTCTCCATAAGGGAGGGTAGTCTTGCCCTAGAGGGATTTTAAGTCTTATGGCTGTAAAAGCATGCAAATGTCTACCATACAAGAAATTAAGAGCTTTATTGGGAATAGTTGTGAGGTACAGTGGGAGCATAGGAAACGAAAACTCTAAGTCAGGAAAAGTGAAAGTGTTAGTCAGTCAGTCGTGTCCAACTCTGCGACCCCATGGACTGTAGCCTGCAAGGTTCCTCTGTCTATGGAATTCTCTAGGCAAGAATACTGGAGTGGGTTGCCATTCCCTTTTCCAAAAGATCTTCCCCACCCAGAGATCGAACCCAGGTCTCCTGCATTGCAGGCAGATTGTTTACCATCTGAGCCTCCAGGGAAAACTTAGGAAAATGGAAGTCAGGAAAATGGAACCCAATTTAATCTAAGGGAAGCTGTCCTGAGATTTCAAATTAGTCAATTTCCAGACCCATGAGCCTCTTTCATTTCTTCCAGATCCCCCACTTCCCAGTCTAGACTGGCAGGTCTCTTCTCCACCCTAGAATATACACTGGGTACCATAATCTGGCAGGCTATGCAGTGTTCTCATCTGGGGCAATTTGCTTTTGTAGCTGTGACAATGTGGGAGGTAGGTAATGGGGGGAGTGCCACCAGAGGATGCTGCTAAACATCCTCTAACACGAAGGACAGCCACCCAAAGCAACAAAAAAATTATCTGCTCCAACGTATCAGTAATGTCAAGGTTAAGAGCCCTGGACTATGGTGATGCCTTTATATTTTATTCTGCGTGCTGTGTGTGTGTGCTAAGTCACTTCAGTCATGTCCGACTCTTTGCAACCCTATGGACCGTAGCCTGCCAGGTTCCTCTGTCTGTGGGTTGCCATGCCCTCCTCCAGCAGATCTTCCCCAACGCAGGGATCAAACCCATTTTATTCTGAGTGAGATGCAAACACAAGCACCTCACCATTTCTGCCTTAGGTCAGAACCATCATCCTTCATCCACCCGTCACATCTAATTCCAACATGTGGTCAACCCTTCCAGAGGCGAGTCTTGCTGCTTGTTACACCATTCACATCGTCACCCTGGCCTTTGGGGTTTGATGTTGGGTACCACTTCCTATGGCAGGACCCTGACTATCTCCACTTCAGCCTGCAGGTGCTCTAACCTCAGGGCTGCCATCCTGAAACATGGTCTCACTGGGCTCATTCCATCTCTACCAACATGCGCTCAACTACCTCTGCTCTCACCCTTGGCTTCCCGCCTTCAGCCCATACTCAGCTTGTGGTGTGGACTCAGCACTAGGACCACTGCTCTCCAAGTCTCACCAGGAGCCCACCCTCCCGCCTCTCATCCTTCCGCCCTACAACTCAGGTGGGCACAAACACAGGTGGTGTGAGCACATGGAAAAAGGTTGGGTGAGTGGGTGTCACCAACTTTCTTCACATTTGCCAGAACCTGGCTCAAGGTCTTGACCCAGGACACTCCTGCACCCAAAAGCTGTAAGTCATTTCCAGTATCTTATCAAGGAGTCATGATGTCAAAGATGTTGAGACATTCCATCTTCCTGATTCCTTCTGTACAGGATGCTCAGTGGAGAATCTTAGGGTATCAACTTACTGTCCACTGGCCAACTTCTAGGAGGTTATAGAAAATGCCAGTTGATGGACTTGAACTTTCTAAACCAGAAGTGACAACAACCTGCCTCCAATAAATTGATGCTAGCTGCTTGGAGCAATGTGTTGGGAAGAATTCTGGGGAAGCGGGGCAGTGGGGAACCAAGAAGGGTCCTCAGGGAGCGGTACTGGGGACTCTCAGTCATTCCTGCCTCCATTCTGGAACATACTTCAGCTTTGATTCCACACCCTCATTCCTATTCCAACTAGGCAGCTGGTCCTATGTCTCTTTTATTATAAAAATTCTAGGGCCTTACCTGTTTGAGGCCAAGGTTTAGGAAGAGAGTCAAGATCAATTGGCAGTATTTTCAAATACATGGAGGTGAGAGGAGTGGAGGCCCCTATGCCAAATGTTTGCTTTCCTTGCATCTAAATAGAAAACAAATTTTCATACATTCCTCATGCTATTGTATTAGTAGGACAGTGACTACAGTTTATGATTAGTGTCTGGGTCTTCATGAGAGACCCAGATGGGAGCTGAGATGGATTATATCCTAAATGAAGTTGACAATGCATTCTTGTGGGGTTTTGCCCATGGATACAGGCACAAATTCTGTTTGGTGATATAACTGAAAAATAAAACTGTCTTCAATCTGCAAATTGCAATGGTTCATACATTAGAGAGGCACCAAATCTGTGACTTTGTTTCCCTGAATGTCAATATGCATATACCTTAGAATATCCCAATAACCAGGGATTTTGAAAGTCCCCAAGGATTGAATCAAGCATTTACCCAATATTTGAACACACTCTGCAACACTTCAGCCAAATTACCCTAAATTTTGTCTCAACAAATCCATATATGAGGACTCATAGCCTTCTGCCCAATGCAGAACCAAAAGTTCTGGCTGTTTAAACATCTTCCTTAAAGGGAACAAAATCTACAGACCTATACTTCCATCCTTCAGCCCCACTTCTTTCGCTTGAGGACCCTCAGAACACACCAGTTCTCTTTTGGACATTTCTTCAGCCATGTTAAGTAAGACACAATCCTATAGACCAGGGATCAGCAACCTACAAATCTGGCCCTCCACTTGTTTTCATAAATAAAGCTTTACTGAAACACAGTCACACCTGTTCATTTCTTTATCATCTATGGATGCTTTCACACTACAACAGCAAAGCTGAAGCAGATGTAACAGAAGCCATATGGCTTGAAACATCTAAAATATTTACTATCTGGCCCTATACAAAAACATTTGGCAATCCCTGCTGTAGACCATAATTTCTTCAGCGCTGTGATGAGCCAACCAGATCTTAAGTACGTACTTTTAAATTTTTCTTATTTTTGGCCATGCATGTGGTATACGAGATCATCCCAACCAGTGATCAAGGAAGTGATCAGGGAAGTGCTTCCACTTCCCTGCACTGGAAGCACAGTGTCTTAACCACTGGGCCACCAGGGAAGTCCTGAACCAACTAGCTCTTGTTGTTGTTCAGTCACTAAGTCACGTTCGACTCTTTACTACCCCATGGGCTGCAGCATGTCAGGCTTTCCTGTCCTTCGCTATCTTCCAAAGTTCTCTCAATTTCATGTCCACTGAATTGGTGATGCCATCTAACCATCTCATCCTCTGTCACCTCCTTCTCTTGCCCTCAATCTTTCCCAGAATCAGGGTCTTCTCCAATGAGTTGGCTCTTAGCATCAGGTGGCCAAAGTATTGGAGCTTCAGCTTCAGCAGCAGTCCTTGAAATGAATATTTAGGACTGATTTCCTTTAGGACTGACTGGTTTGATCTCCTTGCTGTCCAAGGGATGCTCAAGAGTCTTCTCCAGCACCACAACCCAAAAGCATCAATTCTTTGGCACCCAGATCACCATATGGCATGGTCTTGAGTCTTCTCACCCTGATCACTTTCCTCTTAATGGCTCCCATTGATTTATGTTCATTTTTTTAAGGGCAATACCAGAACTGTGTGCCTGCAGGGGCTGGATGTCTGAGATGCCTACTGAAGATCCAAGCAGAGGCGCTGAATAACCAGGAGGCTATGAGACTGAAGCTTGGAGAAGATCTTTTTGTTCATTCAGCCCTTCACTTATTCACAGTTGTTTATTGAGTACCTACTTCAGTTCAGCAAGTTGCAAAGGCATAAAAATGTTTCTGGGCGAAAGAAATAAACTGGGGCCTGTATTTAGATCAATACTAAACGGCATGCCCTACTATCTTAGCCTATTAACAGCCATCGCTCCTCCAGCAGCAGTACCAGCACACTCTACACACACACACACACACACACACACACACACACACACATACATGTTCACAAACCACAGAAGAATAGAGCCTCTGTAGAGGAAATGAGGGGAGAAGAGAAAGGGAAGATAGGGCAGATGCACCCTGAATGGAGGCAGAGAGCTCTCTCTTTGAGCTCACTGATTCCAACCTCCTGTGATATTTAGCTTCTCCACCTCCAAAAAATATAACATCCCCACCCATCCTACTCAACCTCTGCCTCCTCCATCATCTGGCCTGGCCACCTTCCCTAGGAGGACCTACCCAGCAGGCACCACTGTCCAAGGAAGGCAGATGGCCTCCTTCTAGGACTACATCAAGGGAGGATCCCTTTGGTCTTACATGACATCCCTCTTTTTTTTCCCCCTTTCTATTCTTTTTTCTTTCCCAGCTTAATTATGGCTTCTGATAGAGAGGGCTCAGCTGGTGCAGAAATCTGCACTCCGAACTCATTGGCACAAAGGTTCCAGCCAGACAGACCTGGGGAGACTTTACGCTTGGACTTCGGCTGGGAGATAGAGACTTTTTAATTAGAAGTTGTTATTAATGGGAAATGCTGCAAATTAAAACTAGGCCTCCTCCCTCTCCCTCCTTCCTTCCCCACTATATTTATCTCTGATCTCAATTAGAAAAGTTCAGGGACTCGCTGCTGAATAGAATCTGTGGAGATGAAAGCTGCTGGAGACACCCGGAGGAGGGTGAGGATGGGGGGAGGAGGGTGGAGGTGGAAACTGGAGAAGGAGGGGCAGGGAGTGCTGGGAACCACCCTGGCCCTCAGTTCCCACTGGATCCTGGAACTGGCCCAGGAGTGCCCTCCACAGCTTCTGTGTGCAAGACTGGTGACACATATCTCCATTCTTCTGCTAAGAAATAACTAATCACTAACACAGAGATGAGACATCAGAGGTAGCTACACTCTGAACAGAACTAGATTTGGAAA
This sequence comes from Bos grunniens, assembly GCF_055505025.1. Taxonomy (NCBI): domain Eukaryota; kingdom Metazoa; phylum Chordata; class Mammalia; order Artiodactyla; family Bovidae; genus Bos; species Bos grunniens. The sequence continues at coordinate 51,087,681 of NC_141185.1, read as the reverse complement.
GAGTGGGTGACACCTTCACTCTGGTTGGATCTATACATTTTCAAATGAAAAAATGGCTTTATTTTTCCCAACTGCAAAGATAATATATGTTTATCATTTTAAAAAATCCACATATCACAGATAAAGTTAAAGTAGAAACAACTAAAGTAAAAATCATTTGAAATCTCACCATCTAAAAAGATCTACATGCACTGTTAATAATTTTGGTGAACATCCATCCTGCTTACTATCCATCTTTCTCTTTCTCAGTCTTGTATCTTGGGGATCATGCTATATATATATCAAATGTCCCGAGGCATGCTTTCCTTCAGCAAAATATACTGTGAGGTATCCTTCTAGATCAATCAACATAAATCCATGTCATAATTTTTAATGGCTCCATGGCATTCCATTATGTGGGTGTATTATCATGTATTTAACTCGGCTCATCTTGCCGGTCATTTAGGCTGCTTCCAGGGTGTGCTTTCCACCCCCCGCCACTGGCCCAGCTGAGCTGGAACAGCCTGGCATTATTCCTTCCATCCTCCACAGCATGGGACTTCCCAGGGTCCAACAGCGCCACCTATAGGCTGGAAGACCCCAGAGCAATAGCATTTCCTCAGAGATCTCTTTGCCAGGAGTTGGAAACTGTAGATCTCCCTAGTGACCTAGAGCTGAGGCAAGTTGCATGAACAGAGAATTCAGAACAACAAGCAAACCTCTCCTCATAGGCTAAATCCTTAGGTGAACCTTCAGATGAACAACAGGCCAAGCTCAGCCCTCTCACTATGGTTTGCTGCTATTATGCTATGAACCATGAGATGGTGTCTGAAGCCTGATCACAATAACTCCATTCCACCAAAGAGAGACAGAGAGCATGCTCTGGAGCTGGCCAGCCTGCGAGCAAATCCTGATACCTTCCTGTCCTAACTGTAGGAATGAGGTCAAGTGACTTGGCCTCTCTCACACTTCCTTGGTTTGAAACTCACAGCAATGATCCTTCTCTTGCAGGTTTGTTTGAGAATTAGAAATAATGTACTGAGATGCTCACCACGTGGTCAGAGCATCTGACTACACTAATTGTTATTATTATTAGCATTATGAAGAACAGCAAAATAACAACAAAGTATGAACACAGTCAATCCTAAAGGAAATCAGCCCTCAATATTCACTGGAAGGACTGATGCTGAAGCTGAAGCACCAATACTTTGGCCACATGATAAACGAAAAGCCAACTCACTGGAAAAGGTCCTGATGGTGGGAAAGATTGAGGGCAGGAGAAGAAGGGGGTGACAGAGGATGAGATGGTTGGATGGCATCGTCAACTCAATGGGCCTGAGTTTGAACAAGCTCTGAGAGATAGTGAAGGTCAGGGAAGCTGTCTCCGGTCCATGGAGTCACAGAGACGTAGGCAACTGAGCGACTGAACACCCCCTCCAGTGAATGACAGACTCCTCTCCATCTTGCCTCTGCTGGCCTTACAGGGAATATGCACAAGACATGGGCTCTGCCCTCAAAGCAGACATAAGTCTATTGAAAGCAACTCTCCCAAGAAGAGAGGCACAGGTGGCTGTGGAGAACCAGGGAAGGATTCCTAGAGGAGATGGCACAGAGGACAGAATAAAAGGAACATGCATCACAGTGAAGGGAACTTAAGAATTGGGGTGGGAAGATAGTCAGTCCAAGCCCCCGGTTCCACACTTAAATGCAAACCCACTCCGCACAGGTCTGTCCTGTTTGCCCCATTCCAGGGATAAGTGGAAACCACACCCCGGATGCAGCTTCCCTGTGCCAATAACTCAGAATTAGAAAATCCGCGTGCTCAGAGTGGAGGAAGCTCTAGCATAGGCTTTCTGGACTGTCAGGATGATGAACTGCAGACCTCGGAGAGGAAGGGATTGTGGAGTTATAGACAGGGTGAGTGGCCTAGTCTGGGTTGGCTTTGGTCATCACTTGTCAAAAGCAAGGACCCATCCAGATGCCCAGAGGACCTCTGGGCTACACAGCCTTGTGCCCCAACACGGTACATACATGGCATCCGTGGTCTGTATTTTCCAACCCAGGCTGAGGTCCAAGTGTGGCGGAGGACCGTGACACATACCTAGGCCAGCCAGTGTGCGCTGAGGGCGCGGCCATGAATTGGGCAGGGGTCCTCTGCTCTCCAGCCCACACTACTGTCCTAGTTCAGACTCTCACTGCCTCCTCTATACGCTACCACGATGATCTCTAACTGGTCCCAGTGGTCATGCCTCACTCCACACTGAGCCTTTCCCCCATACTACTGCCAGATGAATCTCACGACTGCTCCCTGGCTCAAAACCCACCCAGAGCTCCTCACTGCCTGCAAAATGAGGTTCAAACTCATTAGCCTGGCATGCAAAACCCTCCCTTATCTGACACCAATTCTTCCCCTAGCTCCACCCTCCTCTGCAGACAGAGAGAAACGTCTGATATCTCCCATACACGCCCCAGGCTTTCCACCCCCACTTCCTGTCTGTGCTCAAGTTATACCCCTACAACAGTCTCTCTCCTCCAGGTCTCCACATGTCCAGATTCTACCCACACTCCAAGGTGATGTCTCTGCTGGTCACCCATTCAGAAGGGAGCCCTCTCCCCTCTGACTTTCATATGGAAGTCAGCATTTTCGATCTGTCATAATTATTAGTGATTCCAGAGACTCGTAGACTCGTCTTGGCAGACAGGGACGATGGCGTTCAACATGTGCCTGCGTGCTGTAACCATGACTACAAGTTGATGAAGGTTCAGGACACACCCTGTGGCACTCATCAACTGTGTGTCCTCAACGAAGTCACAGTCAGAAGCCTCAGTTTCTTATCTGTGGGTGTCTGCTGCTGCTGCTGCTAAATCACTCCAGTCGTGTCCAACTCTGTGCGACCCCATAGACGGCAGCCCACCAGGCTCCGCTGTCCCTGGGATTCTCCAGGCAAGAACACTGGAGTGGGTTGCCATTTCCTTCTCCATTTCTTATCTGTGCGTGTTTGCTAAGTTGCTTCACTTTTGTCCAACTCTTTGCAACCCTATGGACCATAGCCCACCAGGTTTCTCTGTCCATGGGATTCTCCAGGCAAGAATACTGGTTGCCATGCCCTCCTCCAGGGAATCTTCCTGACCCAGGGATCGAACCCAATTGAACCTGCATCTCTTATGTCTCCTGCATTGGGTTCTTTACCACTAGTGCTACCTGGGAAGCCCTTTCTTATCTGTGAAAGTGTTACTTGCTCAGTTCAGTTCAGTTGCTCAGTCAAGTCTGACTCTTTTCGACCCCAATGGACTGCAGCACACCAGGCTTCCCTGTCATCAGCAACTCCCAGAGCTTGCTCATGTCTGTCGAGTCCATCCATCGAGTCAGTGATACCATCCAACCATCTCATCCTCTGTCGTCCCCTTCTCCTCCTGCCTTCAACCTTTCCCAGTATCAGGGTCTTTTCCAATGAGTCTGTTCTTCGCATCACGTGGCCAAAGTATTGGAGCTTCAGCTTCAGTATCAGTCCTTCCAATGAATATTCAGGACCGATTTCCTTTCGGATTGACAGGTTTGATCTCCCTGCAATTCAACGGACACTCAAGAGTCTTGTCCAACACCACACTCACTCAGTCATGTCCAACCCTTCTCGACCCCATGGAGGATGCGGCAAATAATAATGCCTTCCCAGAGTTATTTGTCAATCTCAAAGCTAACAGCAGAATCCCACAGTTCAAAACAAACAAAACTGTAGATTAAAAGTGCAACCAGCAGAGAGACCTCTAAGTGAGGTATGTGGGATAAAACAGAAAGAAACAGAACCGAAATGCAACTGCCTCTGTCCCCTCATGTGGAAGTTGGCAAAACGCTGCTTTCTCAGCTTTTTCCTGGTGGCTAAGATGGTAAAGAATCTGCCTGCAATTCAGGACACCTGAGTTCGATCCCTGCGTTCGAACTTGAGTCTCCAGGAAGATCTCCTGGAGAAGGGCATGGTGACCCACTCCATTATTCTTGCCCTGAGAACCCCATGGACTGAGAAGCCTGGCAGGATATTTGCCAAGAGTCAGACACGCCTGAGTGAGTAACACTTTCACTTCCCAAAGCCGATTTTCTGGAAGGTGGGGCAGGGGACCAATGAGAGGCTAAAAGCTTCACTTTACCCCCTTCTGGAGATGCCTGTCCACTTGGCCATCCCTCAGAAAGATGCTGGATCCTCCACTGCTGGAAGCCCTATCCTTGTCGCCCTATTCCCCCTCCCCACTTCCCTATCTCTGTCCACCCAGGGCTCCAGGCCACGCCCACGGCCTGCGGGGGGGACTTAGGCTCCCCAGGCAGCCCTGCTGAGGTGCTCACTCTCCCTGCCTGAGCAGCTCAGACTCTGAAATGAGCTCTTGTCTGCTAATCGCTCTCTGCTATCTCTCCCTCCCTGTAGGAATATCACTGCCAGCAATTAGCACAAAGATCCTTCCCCACTCTAGTTAAGATCCCAAGCTGCAGTTAAATGCTCCCAGATCCCATTTAAATGATTCCAAACGCAATTCATTCTGGCTCATTAAATAATTCCAGAGTTGGCTTTCCTTACTTTTATCACCTTGGAAATCTCTTTTTCCAGAAAAGAAAAGAAAAGAAAAAAAAAAAAGGAGAGGTTGATAATGAGAGAAGGGTCTGATCTGGGAGAGGGAAGGAGAAGGTTTTCTGTCCTGGTATCTCCGGCACCTCGCTCTGCGTTTCACTCCCTCCTTCTGGCTGCCACCCCAGCTCCCCCTCCAGCTCGCTCCCTCTATCCTTTTTCTCTCGGAAATGACTTCACCTGACAGCTATGGATTTAGAGCTTTTTTGCCAATTACTTATGCCCAGTGAGAAAATAGGTTTTTAATGTCTGTCCTTGTTCCGCCCAGGCTGGCTACCTTACCATGAAGCGAGCCCACAGCCCTCTCCCCTCAGCAGGCTGGGCTCATAGCCCCGGCTGCCCATGCTGGGGGCACCTGGGGTTGGGAGGGGCAGAGCCTCAGGTGGGGGGTGAGGGGCAGCACCCTGGCTACTGTGCTACCTAGGGTGCACCAGCCCATGGGATCAGCACCCCTGCACAGCCCAGCTCAGCACTCACTCACTCATTCATTCTTCGTTCATGACTAAGGTTTACTGTTGCTGTTGTTGTTTAGCCGCTAAGTTTTATCTGACTCTTTTTCAACCCCGTGGACTGTAGCCTGCCAGGATCCACTGTCCATGGGATTCTCCAGACAAGAACACAAGAGTGGGTTGTCATTTCCTTCTCCAAGGGATCTTCCCAACCAACCAACGGATCGAAGTTGTGTCTCCTGCATTGGTAGGCAAATTTTTTTTTAAACCGCTGAGCCACCAGGGAAGCCTGGAAGCTTTACTGAGCACTTGCTATATGCCTGGCTCCAGGTGAGCATTTTACAGGTATTAATTTGCTAAATCCTTGGAACAACCCCTGTGAGACAGATGTTATGAAGGTGGTTTTCCAGAAAGGGAAAATAAACCTCCGGAGAAGCTTAATAAATCACCCCAAATCATACAACTGTAAATGCCTAACTTGGGGGCTTGAGCTCAGACACTTCCTGGCTACCCATGACAACTCTGGCACATCGCCTTGTGCATGGCACAGCTGGGGAGGCTTGCCTCGGCACACGGAGGTCCCTGCATGTCACAGCTCACATTCTACTTTGGTATCTTTTTCTACAGCATGCCACATGCTCTGGTGAGGGCTATGATCAAGGTCTGTGCAAAGTACTGTGAGAACACAGGGACCAGAGTCATCCATTCTGCCTGGGGAATAAGGAAGCAGGTTGGAGGGGCTACAAGAAGAGGCAATCTGTCATCCAGGGTTTGAAGGCTAAGGAGGAACTCCTTGGATGAAGAAGCGAGGGGAAGGGCATTCCTGGGAGAAGGAACAGGATGTGCAGATGCTCAGAGACTGGAAAGGGCCTCACATAACTAAGTAGCATCGTCCCAGGCAAGACACAAGTGAGTGTGGCAGGGGATTTGTTGCATAAATATTGCTCTAGAGCAGTGGTTCTCACCTAGGCTTGGTGACGATTCACTCCACCCAATCCCATCACCTCCAGTGGACTTTGTCTGGAAACATTTGGGCCAATGTCACAACTGGATTGGGAGGAGGAACTGGCATCTAGTGGATAAAAGCCAGGGGTGCTGCTAAACATTGTATCAATACAATCTACAGGAAAGCCACCAGAGCAGGAGTTATTCAGCCCCAATCTCAACAGGGTGGAGAAGCCCTGGTCCAGAGGGCTGATGATGCCGTGGTACTCAGAGCAAAGCAAAATCAGTCCTAGTCGAGGAAATCGGAAAAGGTTCACAAAGAAGGGGCATTTGAGCAGCTCTCAAAAATGCAGAGGATGGACAAATGTGACGGAAGGTGGGGACAGAAGGTGTCATGCTCCTGACAAAGGAGAGCATGCTGCTGCTGCTGCTAAGTCGCTTCAGTCGTGTCCAACTCTGCGCGACCCCATAGATGGCAGCCCACCAGGCTCCGCTGTCCCTGGGATTCTCCAGGCAAGAACACTGGAGTGGGTTGCCATTTCCTTCTCCAATGAGCAGGCCCTAAAAGGAGGAGAGTACACTGTGCATTCAAGGAACTGTACAGTTGGCTGTGTACATGGTTCATGAGGAGGGTTAGAGATTCATGAGCCCTAAAGCACTGAGGGTGTGACTCAGTAAAGCCACAGGGAGAAGTAGAAGGGCTTTCAGCACCAAGAGATGGGAACGGAGCTATACATTCTAATTCCTCAGACTCTAATTAATTAATCAGGTGATGCAGGTAGAGACTAGAGGAAGGGGAGGCCATCTCTGTGTTCCTGGCAGGAGTTTCTGCCAACCTGACCTCAGACAGTGGCAGCCACAGTGAGAAGGAGAGGACAGTCCCTCGAGACTCCTCAAGGGAGAGGAGGACCGGGAACTGCAAGGACCTGGCCCCTGATTGCATTCACGGGAGGACGGAGGAGGAGGAGGAGAAGGCTGAGGGAGGAATCCCCATCTCTGGGAACAGTGAGCAAGGCGGGCCACAAAGCCATGGGAGCTGAGAGAGCCTGAAGGGATGCTTCCTGCCAACCAGGACCTGGTGTTTCTGGGAGAAGGCTGGCAGGTGGGCCACACCCATGTGTGCACTCACAAAGGCGGTACAAAGGGCGGGGCCAGGAATATGCAGGGCCTGGCCAGCATCACCTTGACAGAGGAAAGCAAAGATTGAGCATCTGGGTCTATGCTTATTGATGATGTTGACAGCAATATTGAACGGTTACAGTTATATTGAATAGTCAGCAGTTACTGACACATACACACCACTATACTGACATATACACAGCACAGTATAATTTACAGATATAAATTATATACAATAGGTAATTAAGAATCTACCGTATAGCACAGGGAGCTCTACTCAATACTCTGTAATGGTTTATATGGGGAAAGAATCTAAAACAGAGTGGGTAGGGGTCTTCCCTGGTGGTCCAAAGGTTAAGACTTCACCTTCCTATGCAAGGGGTGTGGGTCGGACCCCTGTCAGGGCACTAAGATCCCATCTGCCTCCAAAAATCCAAATCATAAAACAGATGTGATATTGTAACAAATTCAATAAAGACTTTAAAAATAGTCCACATCAAAAAAATCTTTAAAAGATACGTGTATGTATAACTGATTCACTTTGCTGTACGCCTGAAACTAACACAACATTCACTATAAATCAACTAACACTATCTAAGTGTTAGTCGCTCAGACTCTGTGACCCCATGGACTGTACTCGCCAGCAAGAATACTGGAGTGGGTAGCCATTCCCTTCTCTAATGGATCTTCCCAACCCAGGGATGGAACTTGGGTCTCATGCATTGCAGGCAGATTCTTTACCGTCTGAGCCACGAGGGAAGCCCAATTATACTCCAATAAAAATGAATTAAACCAAACAGCAGTTACCGTTTATTGGGAGTTTATTTTGTGCCAGGCCTGGTGCCAAACACATAACACAAGACTGAGCCATAGCCGAGCCTCATTTTACCCACCAGACAGTTCCCTGGGAGATACAAAAACCAAGCTCCTGTCAATTAATTTAAAATTTAAATGTAATTTGATATTTTAATTTGTTCAAACAGGCATGCACTGCTTTGGCAATTAAAAATACAAGGAATTTTTTTAAAAATGGAAACCGAGACTTATGCACACATATATCTGTTACGGTGTTTTTCTAGAATAGCGATATGTTTGCCATCAGTGGATCACCAGCTACACGGCAGGCATTGCACTGGGTGTTTTACATGAAAACAAACAAGTATTTTCTTTGGAAAATAAAAGGAGAGTTTGCTTTCAACAAACGGACTGGCATATAGTAGTGGTTCAATAAAATGTGTTGGATGAATTAGTTTATCCCAAGTAGAACAGAAGGGCTCGGGGCCTTGGGTATAAAAAAGAAACAGCAGATCTGAGTCTGAGAGCTGGATCACACTGGGCTTGTCTCTAAAACGAGCAGACTTGGGTGACAGGAAGTAGGGCCAGGGCTGCTTCCGTCCTTTCTGTCCCACATCATGATGGGAGCTACGGGACTGAGTCTGTGACACAGGAATGATGTCGTGGCGGGGTGGGGGGGCGGGGGGGCGGTCAGGCAGAGGGACCCTGAGGAGAGGACCCAGGGAAAGCAGAACAGGTGGAAGTTTCTGAGAGTTCTGGGGGCTTCGTGAAGGAGTGCTATATGCAGCTTCCCTGGTGCCTCAGTGGTGAAGAATCTGCCTGCCAATACAGGAGACCCAGGTTCTATCCCTGATCGGGAAAATCCCACGTTCCGCAGAGCAACTGAGCCTGCGCTCTAGACCCCAGGAGCCGCAACTACTGAGTCCACAAGCCGCAACGACTGAAGCCTGCACACGCTAGAACCGGATTTCCGGAACAAGAGAAGCCACCGCGATGAGATGTCTGCACACCACGACTCGAGAGTAGACCCGGTTCACCGCATCTAGAGAAAAGCCCGCACAGCAACGGAGACCCAGCACGGCCAAAAATAATTAATTATACATAAAAAAAAAGAACTCATTGACAGCCCTCAAGATCTCAAAGGCCTTCGGAGACTTCCAAGAACAAGCCTGTGTCACTCATGATTCAGGGAGCAGGCTAGAGCAACTCTGCCCCACCTGTCCCTCACTCATCTGCCTCCCAGAAGCAGTGAGCTAGCCGGCCAGGTTTTTCTTAGATGCTCAGGAGGGCAAAATCAGCCACTCAAGGCATTTCTAGTTCCCTCTTGCACCAGGTCTCCTAATATCCAGTCAGCCAAAGCCAGTCACGTGTCTGAGACAAAAGTCAAGGATCAGGAAGATACACATGCCCTAAATGACCCAGCCTCAGAGCGAAGGGCCTAGATCCACGCAGGGGTGGAGGACGTACGTGATACGACAGCGGGTACTCTATACATGTTTGTTGAATGAATGAACAAATAATTAAATAACAGCTGAATAGATGAAATGTTGGCTGTACCACTTACCAATCTTGCGGTGTTGAGTGAATCTCATATCCTATGGGGCTCAGTTTCCTTATCTGCAATGGAAATAATAGTCTAAATATTGTGGTAAACGCTCCGAGCTTCCACTGCAGGGGCCGGGGTTTGATCCCTCCTCAGGGAACTAAGTTCCCACATGCTCCAAGGTGCAGCACAAAAAAAAAAAAGTCTAAATATTAACACTGAACAATGAATGGTGGCCCATCCACATAACTGAGAATTACATAATCAAAAAGTATTATCAAGACCATGTAATAACATGAAAAATGGGTATGAAGTTAAAGTGGAAAGAGCAGGATGGAAGAATATGACTATATCAAAAGAACAACTGCACTCACACACATTCACATGCACAGAAGACTAGAGACATGTCCCAACGTTCGTTCTTGGGTAGTGGGCCTATGCACGATTTCTCCTTCACTTTATACCCCAGGCTTTCCACATTTTCTTTAGAGGATGTGCATTACTTTTATGATGAAAAATTAAGCTTTATTACCAAATATTAAGAAGTTTCTAAGAAAAGAAGCCTGCGTCCTCCTCATATGGCAATGTGTAGAATGCCTCCCAGGGCTCTCAGAAAGGGAGCTGATTCTGTCCCTCTCGGGTCTTCTTATTCCTTTTAGAGAACGCATCCTGTCCGCACTCTGCCCCTCCCACTGTGCTTGGGGGCAGTGCTGGGTACCCAGGCCCCAGGCCGTGAGGATACCTAGGAAGACTTTGCCTAGAACTAACTCTGCCCCTGGTCTTGTGACAATGGGAGGAAATGGGATGCAGGCTTAATTGCTTCCTCTGACCAGTAAGTTTGGTGCAGAAGAGACAAACCTCAATCTGAAACCTTGCAGTGTGAGAACACGCCCCTGGAACCAGCTCTTCAGGACTGTCCAGCATTTTCAAGGTCTCAATTTTTGTCCATCTATCCCAGGAAAGGCATCCTACTCCATCTCACCTGATGCTTTCAAATTTGGTGCTGGAGAAGACTCTTGAGAGTCCCTGGTACAGCAAGGAGATCAAACCAGTCAATCCTAAAGGAAATCAACCCTGAATATTCATTGGAAGGAATGATGCTGAAGCTGAAGCTCCAGTCCTTGGCCACCTGCTGCGAAGAGCTGACTACTGGAAAAGACCCTGATGCTGGGAAAGATTGAGGGCAGGAGGAGAAGCGAGTGGCAGAGGAAAAGATGGTTAGATAGCATCACTGACTCAACAGACATGAATTTGAGCAAACTCTGGGAGATAGCAGAGGACAGAGGAGCCTGGTGTGCTGCAGTCCATGGGGTCACATAGAGTTGGACACAACTAAGTGACTGAACAACAGCAACAACAACCATCTCATTTCAAGCTAACGAACTGCTAAAGCAGAGATATTGTTCTGAGTTGCATTGGAGGGACTTCTAGGAGACCCACCTTCTCATCCATCACTGGTAGGAGCAGAAAATCCTGCTGAGCTATTTGACAAGATGTATTTGACCCTGATTTCCCCATTAAGCATTTATTCAGGAATATATGGGATTAGGTGTAACTCAAAGAATGTTCACCCAACACTATTTAAAATGTAAAAACTAGGAAACAATGTAAATTTCAAAATAGAAATGTATTAAATTATGACACAATCATTAAGAGAGTTACCATGCAACCATAAAATAACAAGGTAGGAGAACAGTTAATGACATGGAAAATGTGGAATATTGTTAAGTTACAAAGCAGCTTACAAGGCAGTCTATACATAATGATCCTGTTTTGCAGTATGTATGAATGTATCTATAAGCATAGAAAAGAGACTGATAGGATAAACAAAAAACTGCTAGTGGTTATTTCTGAGTAGTAACATTTCAAATGGCATGTCTTCTTTTGGCTCATTTCTATTTTCGACATTTTCTGCAATTAGTTTGGATTGCTCTTGTAACATGAAAAAAATATTTAAGTGTCATGCTTTTGACAATCTTTCAATTCCCTTGAGCCATCTTCTTTTCCAAGTCTTGTGCTATGAATTGGCCATCGTTTCCTTAGTTCTACTCAGGTCCACCTTCCTAATGTTTAGGGAATATGTCTGATGATGCCCAGCTTCATCCACTACGAGTTACCACGGGAGCGTCCCAGGAACTCTAGTCATTTTTTTTTTACCAACCAATTTCTCCTTATCGGTTCAAGGACTAGAATATCAAGACCTCATGTGTATTTCTCCCTGTCCACCAACGGATGAATTTAACAGTTTCTTTGCAGCTGTGGTCACTCAGTCATGTCTAACTCTTTTGTGACCCCATGGACGATAGCCCAGTGGGCTCCTCTGTCCATGGGATTTCCCAAGCAAGAATACTGGAGTGGGTTGCCATTTCCTTCTTCAGGGGATCTTCCCCACCCAGGGATCAAACCCAAGTCTCTTGCTTGGCAGGCAGATTCTTTATCCCTGAGCCACCTGGGAAGCCCAAGGCAAACCAAAAAACAGCTTGTTGTTTTTAGACATCAGCTTGTTGCTGCATGGAATTTCAGGCTGGACTTTCCCATCCAGAGCTGCCTTAGTTCCTGGGCAGATTGTTCACTGCACAAGGCAGGCATTCTAGAGGACAAGCGGAGGTGAGACTCCGTCCTTGTTCTGTTCACTGGGCCTTGTGCCTGGTGCATGGCTGTATCCTTCACGCAGACTGTTTTCCTTGAAAATTTCCAAGGCAACCATCCTCTTGCGGACCTGGGTGACTGCAGGGCTGAGGCTGCTAAAGGGAATGATTTTCTAATTTGCACAAAAATACCCATGGACTAGCAGTAACCCTGTCCCCAGTCCTGAAGACAGGCTGCATCAGGAAGCCAAAATCGGGCTTCTCTGGTGGTCCAGTAATTTGGAGTCCACCTGCCAATGCAGATGACACGGGTTCAATTCCTGGTCCAAGAAGATCCCACGTGCCTCAGAGCAACTAAGTCTGTGCCACAACTACTGAGCCAGCAATCTAGAGCCCATTCGCTGCAACGACTGAAGCCCACACGCCCTCAAACCCATGCTCTACAACAAAAGAACCCCCACAGTCAGAAGCCCTCACACAGCAACTGGAGACTAGCGCCCACTCACCGCAAGTAGAGAAAAGCCTGAACAGCAGTGAAGATCCAGTGCAGCCATAAATAAATAAAAAGAAGCCAATATCAGCTTCCTCCATCAGCCCAGGCAGCTTCCAGAAAGATATCAGCTCTCTTCTTTTCTCCAATAATCTTCTCAAGTGCTCTCCAAATTGTTTCTACCCTGACTCCCTCTGTGCTTTCCCAAAACAAGCAACAGCCTTGCATTTCAGCACATGGAGTGGTAGTGGGGCTTCCCTAATGGCTCAGACAGTAAAGAATCTACCTGCAATGCAGGAGACCCAGATTCGATCTCTGGATCAGGAAGATCCCCTGCAGAAGGGAATGGTAACCCACTCTAATTGGAGAATCCCATGGACAGAGAAGCCTGGTGGGCTACAGTCCGTGGGATCAGAATGAGTCAGAGACGACTAACACTTCCACTTTTTTCTCAAGCCCACTGTCCATCAGAATCCCCTCAGGGAAATTGAAAATCCAGACACTTCAGCCACACCGCAGAGCAATTAAACCAGAACCCCAAGAGTGTGACCCAGCCAGGTCAAGCTCTTGAGAAGTACTGGCTTTACTGGAAACAACTTGAAGTGGATTTTTTCGTTTAAACCTGGGTTTAAGTTCAGTCTCTCTGCTTATCGCCACACCAGCTTAACAAGTGACTTTCCTCTTTTCCAGCCTGGGTCTTCAGCTTTGAAATCGCCAGTTCGGTGTTTTCTAGACAAAATGACACCATGAGCTGGAAAACTCTATAAATGTTCTACTGCTGATCTCAGAATGAGAGAGCTGGGGCACAGCTATTTTCTTCCACACTGAAAGCTATCCAGTCAGGTCTGTTGCAGGACAAAGAATTCTCGGTGAAGCCCTAGAAGACTTGAGGTCAAGACAGGGCTCTACTGCTTCCTAATTGCTCAAAGAAGTACGCCCTCCCTAGGCCTCAATTTCCTCATCTGTAAATGGGGAGAATAATGTTGTACTCTCCTTGCAAGGTTTTGTGAGTATCAGTTGATAAAGTGCCCCCAAGAGCAACTGATAAACTCTTACTATTTTAGCCAAGTTTCTTGTTAATTTTGCCTAGCTTATAGCCTCCTGCCCTCAGACTTTGTGTTTCACTCGGACCAACCACATCCCCCTGGACATGCTCACTGGCTGAGGGATGGACATATGACCCAATCTGGCCAGTGAGCCTTTTGCTGGTTCTATTGAGAAAAAGAAGTTCTCTTTCTGTTGGGAGCCATCTGGCCCCCACAAGGAAGAAGCATTTCAAAGAATGAGAGCAACACAAAGAGAAGCACAACAAGCGATGTTTAAAGACAAATTTCCAGTGACATCATGTGAATATCTGCATGAATTCATTCTTTCATACAACCTGTTATCACATTCCTCCTATAGACCATGTCCATTTCTGGATACTCAGCATTTGGGATGAACAGAACAAAGACCCTACGTTTCTGGAGCACACATTCCAGTGGGGACTCCAAGCAATAAATACCAAGTAGATACAGAATTGCACTGAAGAATTTACACTTATGAAATGTAGTATTGGAGAAGACCCTTAGAGTCCCTTGGACTGCAAGGAGATCAAACCAGTCAATCCTAAAGGAAATCAGTCCTGAATATTCATTGAATGGACTGATGCTGAAGCTCCAATACTTTGGTCACCTGATGCGAAGAACTGATTCATTAGAAAAGATCCTCATGCTGAGAAAGATTGAAGGCAGGAGAAGGGGACAACAGAGAATAAGATGGTTGGATGGCATCACAACTCAACGGACATGAGTTTGAGCAAACTCCAGGATTTAGTGATGGACAGGGAGGCCTGGCATGTTGCAGTCCATGGAGTCTCCAAGAGTCAGACACAACTGAGCAACTGAAGTGAGACATAGAATGGGCTTCAGATGGTAAAGATTCCACCTGCAATGCAGGAGACCTGAGTTCAACCCCTGGGAAGATACCCCAGAGAAGGAAATACCCATTCCAGTATTCTTGCCTGGAGAATCAATTCCATGGGCTGAAGAGCCTAGAGGGCAACAGTCCATGGGGTTCCTCAGTCCATGGAATCTCAAAGAGTCAGACAGGACTGAGCAACTAGCACTTTCACTTTTCACAGACACAGAACACCATGTCAGGTAATAACAAGTGCTATGGAGAAAAATTAAAGCAGTGTAAGAGATGAAGACTGAAGGATCGGTGTTATTTAAGTAGAATGACTGAATCCACCTCTACTTCTGGACTTTCAAGTTTCGTGAGCCAATAATGGCTGATTTTGCTAAGCCAGCTTGAATGGGTTTGCTATCAGTTGTCACCAAGAGTCTCCATGAGTATGGTTTTACAATGTAGGGGTTGGTAATGACACTGATGAAGATAATTATAATAGCAGCACAAACGCCTCTTGCCAAGAAACTGGATCACATCCCTGGGAATCCATGTCTAAGAGATTTATGCCAATGGAACAGCCCACAGACCAGAAGTTATCAATGGATTTCCAAAAGTACTCTCTGTGGAATTAAATGCATGCAAGGGTCATTCCTCTGGATTCATCTGTGGCACCAGTTCATTTGCAAATCAGAAATTTAACTTTAAACAATGTGTTTAAATATCATATGACATCCCTTATATGAAGAACCTAAAAAGAAGTGATACAAATAAGTTCAATGTGTGCATGCTCAGTTATGTCTTAACTCTTTGCAACCCCATGGACTGGAGCCCACCAGGCTCCTCTTCCATGGGATTCTCCAGACAAGAATACTGGAGTAGGTTGCCATTTCCCTCTCCAGGGGATCTTCCCAACATAGGGATTGGACCCTTATCTCCTGTGTCTCCTGCATTGGCAGGTGGAGTCTTTAGCACTGTGACACCTGGCAGAAGCAGACTTCCAGAACCAACTCACGATTGTCAGTGGAGAGGGATGTGGGAAAGGGATAGTTAGGGAGTTTGGGATGGACATGTACACACTGGTATATTTAAAATGGATAACCAACAAGGACCCACTGTCTAGCACAGGGAACTCTGCTCAATGTTGTGTGGCAGCCTGGATGGGAGGGGAGCTTAGAGGAGAATCAGTTCAGTTCAGTTGCTCAGTCATGTCCGACTCTTTGCGACCCCATGGACTGCAACATGCCAGGCTTCCCTGTCCATCACCAACTCCCAGAATTTGTTCAAACTCAGGTCTATTGAGTCAGTGATGCCATCCAACCATCATATCCTCTGTCATCCCCTTCTCCTCCTGCCTTCAATCCTTCTCAGCATCAGGGTCTTTTCCAATGAGTAGTTCTTCACATCAGGTGGCCAAAGTATTGGAGTTTCAGCATCAGCATCAGTCCATCCAATGAATATTCAAGACTGATTTCCTTTAGGATTGACTGGCTTGATTGGAGGAGAATGGATACATGTATATGTATGGCTGAGTCCCTTTGCTTCCACCTGAAACTATCACAACACTGTTAATCAGCTATACTCCAAAGTGAAATAAAAAGTTTTTTAAAAATGTGTTTAGAAAGTTGAAGACATGGATCATCAAGTCAAACAACTCATCAAGTTAGTCATCTGTGACCACTTGGTGACAGTAACATTGCCAGACAAACGCCTATCACTTATATGGATTTAAGGGAGACTCTAAAAGTATTAGGAATAATGAAATATAATTAAGTGGCCAGTACCCACAGTTGGTTGATTCTTTACTATTCTCACGAAGTAGCTAGAAGCTGATAGTCACACACTCTGAACTTGCCCAAGCTCATTGACAACCAGACATCAAGAGTGAAAGTGCAAATGTACAATAATATCATCACTCCCACAGTTTTCTGAGTTTGGGTCCTTCAATTTTAAATTCCTAACACCAAGAAAATTATGAAATGTTTCATAACTCACCCACACACACACCACACACATATAGAAAGACACACACAGAGAGAAACACACAGAGAAACCACACATATATAAATTCTGGTGTGAGGACTATTATTTAAATGATGCCTCAACCGTGGAGTCTTCCCATCTCGATCTCTTAGAGGGACAGTGGGACATTCTTTATCATTTTGATGTATAGGATGTATGACCAAATAGAGGAAAATGTGAAATTGGAACTTCTATCATTGTCCTCCTGGGCTGCCACACCCACACTGTGAATAATATTCGCCTTACTCATACTAAGACATGTGCAAGCCAAGATGAGCCTACTCAAAAAACAAAGCATGTGCTTTAAGCCTTCCTGGAGCTGCTGGAATTGTCTTGTGTTTCTCTTCAACAAAATGCAACGATTGCTGAGACACTGCATTACCTGCTGAGCAGTTCTGAGCTAGACAGCGTGAGAACCCTTTCCTGAATGCCAAACAGGTATTGTCTTCTGTGGCTGGGTTGTTTTAAAGAGATGCACCCCAGGTCTGAAATAAACTTTGCAAAGGCAGTATTCTGTCAAGAGGGCTATGATTATGGTTTTGGCCCCTCTGCTCCAGAATCTTGACTCCAAGAAACATACTAGATATAGATGGATATATACATACATACATACATACATGCATGCATACATACATAGGTCGATCTCTGCATGTCCTTAGTAATGTTGGAACGTGGGATGTTACATTAGGAAAGCATTCTACAATCAACCAAGTTTGAAAAACACTAGTTTTTTTTTTTTTTCCTAAAGAAAAAAAGACTTCTAGGTGATAACACACTGGTTAAGGAGAGTCTTTTAAATGAGAATGCACACTGTAGGGACTTCTCTATTGATCCCCTAGTGGCTAAGACTCTGAGCTCCCAATTCAGGGAGCCTGGGTTCAATGCCTGGTCAGGGAACTAGATCCCACATACCACAAGTAAGACCCATTGCAGCCAAATAAATAAATAAAAAGAAATATCAAAAAACAATAGTAATAATAAAATAAATAAATTATAATGCACATTGTGAATGAGGCATGCTAAATGAGTCCCAAATATATTTTATTAAAATATTATGAAGGAATACCCATTAACACCCCACAGAACACAATTTGGGACAAACTGAACTATAACAATACTCAGTAGAATTCTTTATCTCCAGACTTCAGGATTCAACACAAATAAACGAGAATGTTTGAACTCACACACTATCTAAGGAGATTACACTCTGGGTTTAACTTAAGTATAATTAAATCTAACAACCTACAGATTTTATTTAAAAAAACCTCCCTACTTATGAATTTCCAAGTTATAAACTTTCCTGAAAGTGAAAGTGAAAGTGAAAGTCACTCAGTCATGTCCGGCTCTTTGTGACACCATGGACTATACAGGCCATGGAGTTCTCCAGGCCAGAATACTGAAGTGGGTAGCCTTTCCCTTCTCCAGGGGATCTTCCCAACCCAGGGATCAAACCCAGGTCTCCTGCATTGTGGGAAGATTCTTTACCAGTTGAGTCGCAAGGGAAGCCCATAAACTTTCCTATATACAAACAAAAGCTACGAAACAAGAGTGCATGAACTTGGCCTCCTGCCAACAGGTTGTGGTAGAATGTAGTGCAACTTCCTTTCAGTTTGGACCATAGAGTCCTTTGTTGATAAGTAGCAATTCTGGAGAAGGCAATAGCACCCCACTCCAGTACTCTTGCCTGACAAATCCCATGGATGGAGGAGCCTGGTAGGCTGCAGTCCATGGGGTCGCTAAGAGTCAGGCACGACTGAGCGACTTCCCTTTCACTTTTCACTTTCATCCATTGGAGAAGGAAATGGCAACCCACTCCAGTGTTCTTGCCTGGAGAATCCCAGGGACGGCGGAGCCTGGTGGGCTGCCGTCCATGGGGTCGTACAGAGTCCGACACGACTGAAGTGACTTAGCAGCAGCAGCAATTTTACCTCTTAGTTTTGCAGCCGTTTGCTAGCATGGTTAATCCCACTGTGCCTAGCATCTACAAGAGCAGCAAAAGTTTTACAGTGTCTGAAATAAAAGGTGTGTGATTGTGATGGAACTGAAAGAAGAAATCATAAAAGACTGAAAGTGCTGAGAAAATATAATGATTGCTGTTTTCATGTGCTGTGATTCATTCCAAAAGGATTCATAGGGATTTCCCTGGTGGTCCAGTGGTTGAGACTCTCTGCAGGGGGCACAGGTTCAATCCCTGGTCAGGGAACTAAGATCCCACATGCCACATGGTGTGGCCAAAAAATAATAACTAAATAAATAAACCAGAGACTTTATTTCTAGAGCATTCAATTAAAAAAAAAAAAAGATGCACAGTCCAGAAAGAGAAAGTGCTTAGCATGCAACCTGCCATGCTACACCATCCCTGATAATCAGCAAGAGGGGAGGGAAAAGAACAAGGCAAGAACTTGAGAGCAAGAAGCTACAAGATGAGCACCTTGTGGGCTGCCCATGAGCCAGGTATTAATGCAGGACAAAGCTGAGACTTTGCTCAAGGACCTAATGGCAGAGTGGTCAAAGTG
This sequence comes from Bos grunniens, assembly GCF_055505025.1. NCBI lineage: Eukaryota > Metazoa > Chordata > Mammalia > Artiodactyla > Bovidae > Bos > Bos grunniens. The sequence continues at coordinate 51,068,735 of NC_141185.1, read as the reverse complement.
CTGCCATTGAGCTGTGTGTTCATTCATTCATCACCGGTTTTACTAATGTCTAACATGAGCCAAACATACTTGCTGACTACTGGGAACATGATGGTGACTAAAAAAGATGCAGTCCTTACTCTCGAAAACCTAGTCAGTGGGACATAGGGATAGATATAGGTGACAAAAACCATGAACATGTAAATGCAATCAGTGCTATGAAAGAAACAAAATAGGGGGCAGTGATGGAAACCCAGGGCAGAGGAAGGGGGCAGGTGATGTGGGGAGCTGATAACCGGGGGAGGATCAGAGGTCCCAGGCCCTTCAAGTCTGCACAGTCCTGTTAGAGTGAGTGGGGAGATGGAAAGTGCAGTGTCATGGCGGCTGAGGGACTCAGGAGATGGAGGGAGTTACCCGCTCCACACATTTCCTTAGTGCACTGAGCTGCTGGGAAAAAAAATTGCCCATGAAATACTTATCAGTGTGAAGAAGCAGCATCTGCTGGTTTTAATGTTTCCAAGGACACATACTCTGATTAAGTTATGCTCCCAGGGCCTTGGTCCCTCTGGATTCAAACAAATAGACTTATGAAGAATGTAACCTGCTCTCAAATAGAGGAAGCGCTGTGTGCTATCTAGCAAGGCTGTGGTGTTAATTTTTAATTTCTTATCACTATAGAACCAAGGAAGTGTTTAACTGGATTGAGCTGAGAGAACTGTTAACCCGGTCTGGATCTTTTCTACTTTGTGCAGCGAGGATCTGCTGAACCTCTGCTGTTCCTCCTACACTGATCTCAACCCAGACTGGTGTGCATTTCCTGTGTCACGGGCTTCTGTTTGCAGACAACCCCTAGTTTTTATGTAACAGGTCAAATTTTAGTTCAGCATTTATCCATTATGCTTCTGTGCTTTCTAAGATTAGGTTTGGCTATGAGAAGTAGCAAATCCAAAATAAAAACGGCTGTAAAAGATGGAAGTTTATTTCTCTCTCAAATAAAAATTGAAAGCTGAATAGTCTAGGGAGAATGGCAGCTCTGCTCCACCAAATCTTCAGGAAGTCAAGCTCCTTCTCACTTAGAGCCCTACCAGCCACAGCCTCTGTTTACCTCATGAGCCAACATGGTTGCTTCAGCTCCAGCCATCAACTCTCAGACAGCAGGAAAAAGAAAAGGAAGAAAAGTCCTCTTAAGGAAGCTTCCTAGTACCTGCACTCATCTCTTCTACTTATATCCCATTGGCTAGGACTGCTCATAGAATATACCTAGCTACAAGGGAGTCTGTAAATTTATTCTCTATCAAAAATAAAAGAAGAAAGGGCTGCCTCATCCAACAAGCCCTGAAAGTTATCTGTTACCAGTTTTGTCCCCCAGTTTCCATGGCTCTGCTGTGCTTCTCTTCATCTGTAGCCCTACTTCAGCTCCCTCTGGGTTCTGCTGTTTAGAAGAAGTCATATCTCCTTCTTCTTTGGGAAGAAAAGACACATTGCAATTTTGTCAGGGCTGAAAATGGCCCTTTGGGCAAAAGCTCAGTTACTAAGATATATACCATGAATTACTAGAAAATAATGTGTCTAGATTGCAGTAGCTGATAAATTTATCATTTATCATCTTAATGTCCACTGTCCTTGGGACATTAAGTGGTAATGCTGATATTATTAGAGGATCTAAGCAAGGGCGCAAAGTAGGAAATTAATTTTTATGGAAAAGTCATGTTATGCTTCACATGAATTCTTTACCCACTTAGAATTCCCAGGAAATAATTATTGACTCAGAGAAATTCATTGATTATAATATTTCACTCAATATCTGTTTCTTGAGCATCTACTATATGCCTGATACTACTTAGGTACTTGGAATTCAGCAGTGAACAAGAACTTTGTCCTCACAGTCCTTGTATTCTAGTGGTGGAGAGAGAAGCAATAAACAAGAAAACAAATCAATAATATATTATCAGATAGTAGGTAAGAGGAGAGAATGAGGATAGTAGAGGACTATTCTAATAAAAGGTTTATAATTATGAACCAATAATCATAGCTAATTCTTACACAAATTTACCATGGTGGTGGTGGTGGTTTAGTTACTAAGTCATGTTCAACTTTTGCAGCTCCATGCACTGTAGCCCACCAGACTCCTCTGTCCATGGGATTTCTCAGGCAAGAACACTGGAGCAGGCTGCCACTTCCTTCTCCAGGAATGTATCATGCCATAGGCAGTATCTTAAGACTTTATATCTACATCAACTCACTTAATCCCCACAACAATTCATCCACTCAGGCACACAGAGTCCTTACCTTGTTCAAGGTGGCAGAACTGGAATTGGAACCCAGTCAGGATAGCTCCAGAGTACTTGCTCTTTAGGCTACATGAGAAGTTGCTCCCGGGAGAATGAGTAGGAGCTAGATGTGTGAAGACCCAGGAAACGAACATTCCAGAAAGTGGGATTAGCAAGGATAAAGATTCTGAGGCTGGACCAAGCCAGGATACTTGGAAGACCCCAGGAAGGTCAGCACGACTGAAGACTGGAGGTGGCCAGTTGGGAGGAGAATACGAGAGAAACAGGCTGAGGTCTGCTGACCAGGGCTGGGTAAGCCAGCCCAGGTAAGAAGCTTCAGTCACAGAAGAGGGTCTATGTGCCACCTTCTTCCCCAGTGCTCCGCCTTCTCAGTGTGACATTGCTGAGCCACACTCAGCCACAGAGCACCCAGGACCGTCTGCCAACATTGATATAAGAGCCCTCACAGGACTTCCCTAGAGACCCAGTGGTTAGGAATATGCCTGCCAATGCAGGGGACATGGGGTCGATCCCTGGTCTGGGAAGATTCCACATGCAGCAGAGTAACTAAGCCCGTGAGCCACAACCACGGAAGCCCACATGCCTGGAACCTGTGATCTGCAACAAGAAACACCACTGCAACGAGAAACCTGCATACCATAACTAAAGAGTAGCCCCTGCTCGCCGCAACTAGAGAAAGCCTGTGCTTAGCAACAAAGACCCAGCAGAGTCAAAAGTTAACTACTTTTAAAAAAAAAAAAAAAGCCCTTGATCCTCGAGTCAAAAGGCACCATTTTTTCTTTTATAATCTCTCTTCTTTATATTGTGACTGATCACAGGTCCTTCCGGAGCTCTTTGGAGGAAGAATCCACATCTCCCATGCCTACACTGGTACTGCAGTATCTCGGCAGAGCATTTCTGCACCCTTCTGACCATGAGCAGGTGGAGCTGCAGAAGGCATGAGTTCTGAGTGGTCAGGTGGTCTGCTGAACACACCTGTGCCTGGCAGGGCCTCTTTCCTTGGAGGTGTCTGCAATGGACATGGAGCTCACCTCCTCAGCCAGGTATAACAGCACCTAATAATTCAGCCCCTGGATCAATGGCTTACTGAGGTCTAGGGTGGCTGTCAAGAAGTATCAGTTGAGATCCTGCCTGAAGAATTCAAGCCAGTATCACAGGCTCTCTATCCACAGCAACATCTTGTATTGAGAAGTTACCCACATGCTTATTCCATGAGACACACATCACCTTCTCATTCTGCTACTTGAAAACCTTCAAAGATTTGTGTACATGGCTTTTTAATGATCCAATTTCTGTCTCACTGTCTGGTTTCATCTCCCATCACTCTCATGCCTACTTTTCTCCTTCAAGTCAAGCACTTTACTATTCCCCAAACACACAGCAAACTGGTTAAGGCTCCCCTATCTACCTGGAATGTCTGCCCATCTTCTCTGTACTTCAAGCTTTCACTCAGAGTCCACATCACCTGTAGAACTTTCTCTGACTTCCCCAGGCAGAGTTCGATGATTCTTCTTGCCTAGCCAAATAGCCCCTTGTGCTGCTGCTGCTGCTGCTAAGTCGCTTCAGTCGTGTCCGACTCTGTGCGACCCCATAGATGGTAGCCCACCAGGATTCCCCGTTCCTGGGATTCTCCAGGCAAGAACACTGGAGTGGGTTGCCATTTCCCTCTCCAATGCATGAAAGTGAAAAGTGAAAGTGAAGTCGCTCAGTGGTGTCCGACTCTATCGACCCCATGGACTGCAGCCTACCAGGCTACTCCGTCCATGGGATTGTCCATGCAAGAGTACTGGAGTGGGGTGCCATTGCCTTCTCCATAGCCCCTTGTACATAGTGCTATAATAATGTTCACCTGCCTTCGCATCCATTGCATGCACTGCTTGAGGCAAGGTCCAGTTTCTATTTACTTTTGTCCTGCATTAAAATTTTAGAGTTTTCTCCAGAAGGATCCAGCACATGTCCTATTCGGAATTATTCTTGGGCACCATTATATAGGCTTTACTGCCCTTGTGAATGGAATTTTTCTCTATTGGACTTTCTGGTTAATAACTGCTGATACAGAAAGAGAAAAACAAATATCACATATTAATGTATATACATATGGAATCTGGAAAAATGGTACTCATGGACCTATTTGCAGGGCAGGAGACATAGGGAACAGACTTGTGGACATGGAGGATGGAGAGGGTGGAACAAATTGAGAGACTAGCACTGACATATATACAATACCATGTACAAAACAGACAGCTAGCAGGAAGCTGCTGTATGACACAGGGAGCTCAGCTCCGTGCTCTGTGATGACCTACAGCATCACCTGGTGCAAAGATAAACATCAAGTTCCAGCCCTCTTCCTCCCTACTTACTTAAGCCATCCCCAATGCAACAAATTTTAATTCTTTTGGGTGATTATTTTTAATTGTATCTTGCTATCTCTAAATACCATGCTTAAACTGCTATTTCTTGATTCGTTTTTTTGTAAGAACGGTCTGTTAACGTCCCACTAAAGATGAAGTGCTAGTCTTTCCTCTCCCTTCCCTTCCACTCCCCCACCATCAATACCCACATACTTTCCATACCTATTAGCTTAATAGAGCTGTTGTAACAAAGTACCACAAACTGGATATCTTTTTTTAAAGATTTATGTATTTGTTGATTTTGTTTTGACCTCACCACATGGCTTGGCATGTGGGGTCTTAGTTCCCAGACCAGGAATCAAACTCATGCCCTCAGCAGTGAAAGCACAGAGCTTTAACCACCCCAGGGCCACCAGAGAAGTCCCCTGGATATCTTAAACAACAAGAATGCATTGTCTCACTGGAGGCTGCTGCTGCTGCTGCTAAGTCACGTCAGTCATGTCCGACTCTGTGCGACCCCATAGACGGCAGCCCACAGGCTCCCCCGTCCCTGGGATTCTCCAGGCAAGAACACTGGAGTGGGTTGCCATTTCCTTCTCCAATGCATGAAAGTGAAAATTGAAAGTGAAGTCGTTCAGTCATGTCCGACTCCTAGAGACCCCATGGACTGCAGCACACCAGGCTCCTCCGTCCATGGGATTTTCCAGGCAAGAGTACTGGGGTGGGGTGCCATTGCCTTCTCCCGTACTGCAGGCTAGAAATCTAAAATCCGAGTGTCTGTAGGGTTTTTTTCTTCCAAGAGTTGTGTGGAAGAATCTGCTCCAAGCCTCTCTCCTTGTTTCTGGTGGGTTTTCAGCAACCTTTGGCCTGCCTTGGCTTGTGGCAGCTTAGCCGCAGTCTTCACATGATGTTCTTGCTGTGTCTCTGTCTCTATGTCCAAATTTCCTCCTTTGATAAGGACACCAGTCATACTGGAGTAGAGCCCACCTTAATGACCTCACCTTAACTTGATCATCTACAAAGACCTTATTTCCAAATAAGATCACAGTCACAAGTACTGGGGCTAGGACTCAAATCCATAAGACCACCCTTCCAGAACTATGTAATTACACCATCACTCTGGTTAGATTAACGTGCAGTATTTACATTGTAATGAACTTAATTCTAGTTATTCAGAGCTAAGCCATGTAGTCCATTTCCTTTCCTGAATAATTTTTATATCCCTGAAGTTAATAATTGTTATTCTGTTTGATTAAGTTTTTATGTTATCACTAAGTCAACTCAAAACTCCCTGCCAGTCATCTAAATCTTTTTCCATTACATTCACTCATCTCAACTGCCCTATAAATTTCATCCTGATGAATTCCCCCTCCTCAAGCCTTCTGACCTTCTCTAATCTGGTCAGATTCCTCTTTGGAAAATGTTCACTATTATGCTGGAGTTTTTTCTTATTTCTTGTCTTTTGGATCAGTTGTCTTATTTGTTAGTTACTCCTTAGATTTATAAAGCATAGTTTCCTGAAAATGAGTGTGTGGGAGATGAATATTTGAGACATTATTCCCAATAATGTGTGTATTCTACTTTCATGCTCAATGGATAGCTTGGCTGGGTATAGAAAGATAGGTATGAAATTCTTTCCCTTTAGAATCTTGATAGCACTACTCCATAGCTTCCAACACTGCTGTTGAGAAAGGTGAATTATTCTACTTCCTGATTATTCAAATGAACCTATTTATTTCTCTCTGGAAGCTTATTAGAGCTTCTTTTGGTCTTCAGTTCAGGTAGACAGAATTCTAAGATGATCTTCCATGAGTTACGCCCTTGTATATTCTGAGTTTGAACAGAAGCTGTACTCTGCTTCTAGCCAACAGAATATGGCAAAGGTGATGCAATAGTCACTCATGTGATTATATTATATAAGATTCTGTCTTCCATGGAAGCAACCTAAATGTCCATGGACAGATGAATGGATAAAGAAGATGTGATATGTATGTGTGTGTGTGTGTATGTATGTATGCATATATATATATATATACACAAAAAAAACCAGAATATTATTCAGCCATAAAAATAATGAAATAATACCATTTGCAGAATGGGTAATATATTGATTGACCTTAGATTATCATACTAAGTAAAGTAAGTCAGACAAAGACAAATACCATATGATATTGCTTATATGTGGAATCTAAAAAAAAAAATGAGATGAATAAACTTACAAAACAGAAATAGAGTCACAGATGTAGAAAACAAACATGGTTACTGTGGGGAAAGGGAAGGAGAGGGATATATTGGGAGATTGGGATTGACATATACACAATACTATACACAAAACAGATAACTAATAAGGACCTGCTGTATAGCACAGGGAACTATACTCAATACTCTGTAATGACCTATATGGGAAAAGAGCCTAAAGAAGAGTGGATGTATGTATATATATAACTGATTCACTTTCCTATAGAGTAGAAATACAACATTGTAAATCAACTATCCTCCAATAAAAAATATTTTAAAAAGACTGTGTCTTACACATGTACCCCAATATTCATTACAGCAATATTTACAATAGCCAGGACACAGAAGCAACCTAGATGTCCACCGACAGATTAATGGATGAAGAAGTTGTGGCACATTTATATAATGGAATATTCAGTTCAGTTCAGTTGAGTCTCTCAGTCGTGTCCGACTCTTTGCGACCCCGTGCATTGCAGCACGCCAGGCCTCCCTGTCCATCACCAACTCCTGGAGTTCACTCAAACTCACGTCCATCGAGTCGGTGATGCCATCCAGCCATCTCATCCTCTGTCGTCCCCTTCTCCTCCTGCCCCCCAATCCCTCCCAGCATCAGAGTCTTTTCCAATGAGTCAACTCTTCACATGAGGTGGCCAAAGTATTGGAGTTTCAGCTTTAGCATCAATCCTTCCAAAGAACACCCAGGACTGATCTCCTTTAGGATGGACTGGTTGGATCTCCTTGCAGTCCAAGGGACTTTCAAGAGTCTTCTCCAACACTACAGTTCAAAAGCATCAATTCTTCAGTGCTCAGCCTTCTTCAGAGTCCAACTCTCACATCCATACATGACCACAGGAAAAACCATAGCCTTGACTAGATGGACCTTTGTTGGCAAAGTAATGTCTCTGCTTTTGAATATGCTATCTAGGTTGGTCATAACTTTCCTTCCAAGGAGTAAGCATCTTTTAATTTCATGGCTGCAATCACCATCTGCAGTGATTTTGGACCCCCCAAAAATAAAGTCTGACACTATTTCCGCTGTTTCCCCATCTATGTCCCAATGGAATATTACTTGGCCATAAAAAGGAACAAATTAGAGTCAGTTGTAGTGAGGTGGGTGAACCTAGAGCCTCTTATACAGAGTAAAGTAAGTCAGAGAGAGAAAAGCAATTATCATATGTTAACACATATGTATGGAATCTAGGAAAATGGTGCTGATATACCCAGCAGAGAACAGACTTGTGGTCACAGCAAGGGAAGGTGAGGGTGGGATGCACTGAGAGAGCAGCAGTGGCATATATACTCTGTCATGTGTAAAAAGGATAGCTAGTGAGAAGTTGCTAAATAACACAGGGACCCAGCCTGGTGCTCTATGATGACCTAGAGGGTTGGGCTGGGAGAAGGGAGGGAGGGAGGGGATATACTTATGATTGATTCGTATTGTTGTATGGAAGAAACCAACATAAAATTGGTAAAGCAGTTTTCCACCAATTAAAAAATAATTTAAAAAAAAAAAACAGTAAAAGAAAAAAAAAGACTCTATCTTAGACTGGAGTGAGTCAGTCTCCTGTAGGCTTTGAGGAAGTTCATGGCCATGTTATGAGAGGGCATTAAGTACATTTACCAAGTTGTTGTTGTAACTATCACCACTCATACTTCTAAAAATTTTCATCACCCCAAACAGAAGCACTGTACTCATTAAGTAAAAACTCCCATTCCTAACTGCTTTTTATACAGCTTTCCACCAATCTTTTTCCCCGCCTCCACCTCCAGCTTCAAAAGTTTCTAATGCAAGCAGTCTCTGAGCCTTCACACTCTGCAGTGTACATCTGGTTGATTCTGAGGATTCTCCTCGTTCAGGATTCTGCTAGCTTAGGAGTATTCTTTCTTATATCAGCTACATAAGTTACCATTCACCCATCTGCTTTCTAGCTCCCCAAATGATGTCTCCACTTTCATCCTCCCCATTTTTGTGGATTTATGGGGGAAAAAAACTTTATCGAGAATTTTAGTGGCATTTCAGAACAAAGCGAATTTAAATGACTGTGCTTAATCTACCATTTTCACCAAAAAGTCAATTGGATATGTAGATCTTATATCTAGCCACCTTGCCAAATGTGCTAACTTCTAACAACTTTTCAGCTCGTTTCTTAAGTAGATGATCGCATTGTGTACAGATAATAAGAGTTTTCAGGCTTCTTGCAATATGGTCTGTTAAGTTGATGGAGTTCTCCCCTCTGGCTACAGACAAATAGAAACAATTGATATTATTTTTAAAATATGGCTGCACAGAAAGAAAGAAAGAGGGAAGGAGGGAGGGAGGGAGAGACGTAATAACTAAGACGTAATAACTAAGACGTAATAACTGCCAGTAACTAAGACAGCAGTCAGAGCTAAAAAGGTACAGGAAAGGTCATGACCACCCACAGAGGGTCTGAGGTCATGGATCAGGGTTCCAACACCTATACAGGTATAGGAAATCCTGCCTTGGCCCTTTAAGTGGGAACCTGAGACTGAGCTGCAAGAGGTGCTTTCTATGTCCCATGTCAAATGCCTTTGGCCAGCCTCTGACTTCCATGTAGAAGATGATAGTATCCCACACCTACAGCAAGCACCTAAGAACAGGGGCCAGGTCACGTGGGGCTTAACAAGCCTAGGCAGGTAGGAAGTTTGGAAAGAGTGTATATGCACAGTGGTATTATCTTCCTCACTTGCTTCCCAGGTAGAGCTAGTGGTAAAGAAACTGCCTGTCAATGCAGGAGATGTAAGAGATGCAAGTTTGATCCCTGGGTTGGGAAGATCTCCTGGAGGAGGCCATAGCAACCCACTCCAGTATTCTTTGCTGCTGCTGCTAAGTCGCTTCAGTCGTGTCCGACTCTGTGTGACCCCATAGACGGCAGCCCACCAGTCTTCCCCGTCCATGGGATTCTCCAGGCAAGAATACTGGAGTGGGCTGCCATTTCCTTCTCCAATATTCTTTATATGTATATAAATTTATATATATATATATATTAATTGAATGATAATTGCTTTACAATATTGTGTTGGTTTCTGCCATACATCAGTGTGAGTCAGCCACAGGTATACATATGTCCCCTCCCTCTTATTCTTGCCTGGAGAATCCCATGGACAGAGAAGCCTGGCAGGCTACAGTCCATAGAGTCACAAAGAGTCAGACATAACTGAATTGATTTAACACACACACATTATCTCATTTATATTTCCAAAAGATTTCTGTGGTTGCTCTGTGGAGAAATGGATGTTAGTAGAAGCAGGGGAAGAAGATAGGAGGCACTGCAGCAGACAAGGGTAGTGTTCTGATTACCGGTCACTGCATAACAAACCAGATTTAGTAGCACCAAAACAATAGCCATTCTATTATGCTCATGGCTTCTGTGAATCAAGAATTCAGAAAGGGCACAGGGATGATGGCTTCCCCCTGCTCTGTGGGGTCTGAATTCTCAGTTGCTGCTGCTGCTGCTGCTAAGTTGCTTCAGTCGTGTCCGACTCTGTGGGCCCCATAGACCGCAGCCCACCAGGCTTCCCCGTCCCTGGGATTCTCCAGGCAAGAACACTGGAGTGGGTTGCCATTTCCTTCTCCAATGCATGAAAGTGAAGTCGCTCAGTCATGTCCGACTCTTAGTGACCCCATGGACTGCAGCCCACCAGGTTCCTCCATCCATGGGATTTTCCAGGCAACAGTACTGGAGTGGGGTGCCATTGCCTTCTCCGGAATTCTCAGCTGGGAGGTGTTAAATGGCAAAATGGCTGGGAACTGCAAAAGCTTGGTTTAGCTGCAACTGTCAACTGGAATCCCCTACTTGTGCTCTCCTGGACTTCCTCACAGCAGGACAGCTCATTATAAAAGGGAGTATTTAAAGGGAGTGTTTCAAGAGAACCAAAGAGAAGTCTTTGATGACCTATCTTGAGAAGCCATATAGTATCATTTCCACCATATGTTATGGGTCAAAGTGGTCCCAAGTCCATGGAGGTTCAAGGGGAGGGAACATTAACCCCCACCTCTTGATGAGAGGAGTGCAAAAGAGCTTGAAGACCATGATTTAAAATCGCTAAGGGAGAGACGACAGTGGTTATGACTATTGCCATAGAAATAGATACTGTGGGAGAAAAAGATTCAAGATACATTCAGAAGTCAAGCCAAAAACCTTGCTACTGAATTGCATGCTCAGGAAAGGGGAGCAGGAGGGGTGATATAAAATAAATGAATCTGAGATGAGATGACCTCTAGGTTTTTGGCCTGAGCATGTGGGTAAACGGTAGTGCCAGTTATAAGACGAGGATGAAGTCATCCCCAAAAGGTTTTATTTCATATAAAACGAAAGGTTAAAAGAAAATCACATATTTACCAACTAATATATATACAGACTTTGTGCTTGAAATGTGTTTTTTTCTCTGATCTTTAAAACATCCCTGTGAAGTAGGCATTTTCATTTCCATTTTTCAGATGTAGAAACCAAGTTCCCACAGGTAAGTTTCTTGCATAAAGTTACACGGCAAGTAAGAGACAGAGCCAGGATTCAAACCGTAAAGGCTCTGCTCTTTCCATTCAACTACACTCTTTCCCAAGGGGTCACTGAAGCTCAGAAAGATGAAGTAACTTGCCCAAGATCACACAGCTAGGAAATGACAGACCCAGAGTTTGAAGTAAGTTCTGACCCTCATCTCCTCTTAGCCATACAGGCGGTGATTGAAGGTAACAGACCAGGTGTATCAACAAGAAGAATACAAATTCTCTTGAGTAAGAGAGTTAAGGTTCCTCACGGCCCTCAGTGATAGCCTGGATGGTCTCACGCACATCACAGTGCTCTATGAATTGTAGGTGATCCTCAATTAAAAAAGAAAAAACTATGAAAAGATAAAAAGGCCTGCCATTAAATGCCGTGACCTAAAAGTTACTCCTTAAAAATTGTCCACAGATCATTCTATCCACTCAGGGCATGGTGTTATAGATGCTCCTTGAAGACACAGAGCTGCATGAGCGTTTGCCCAAAGCAAAGAGTGGTATCATCGACTTGTGAGATACAAGAGAGAAGCTGTCTGTGCTGCTTAAATCATGAATCTTTGATCATCCACATCCGGCGTCTTTAATGCTGGCAGCAATCTGCAGTTGGCGAAAATTAACACTCAGGTAGGAAACAGGTTAAAGAGGCAGTGAGAAGAGAAATAGAGGTCTTAGATCTTAACAGTCATACCCTTTTTCTCCATCTTTTCCGCACTCAGAAGAGGGGCTTATCATTTCTCTCTTCCACTGGAAGTGAAATTTCTTGAGATCCTGAACTTATCTGCAATGTTCATCAGTCTCTAGTATCTAAAAAAGGACCTAGTATGGACCAGGTCCTCAGTAATTACTTGTTGAGTAGATGAATCAATACCCTAGTTAATATTCTTTACACCTACACTATAGAGTGACCTCTCTCTTTCACTGGTGAAATTTCGGGGAGCCAAATCAGTTGCAGACTTCCCATCCCACCTGCCCACCTCCTGGACAACGTAACTTCATCCTGAGAACAGCACAGGATGTCCTGATGTGTGGCACTCTGCCTGGCGGGCAGCCCTCCATCTATGAGCCTATTGGTACATCCTTGTGGCCAGTGGTCCCTAGGCCAAAAGAGTGTCAGAGGCACCAGGCCACCAGTGTGATGCCCACTTGTATCTCTCCAGGAAGCCAGTCCTGCAGCCAGAAGCAGCTAGGACACAGCCTCAGCCATGACTCCAGCCTGTCCCCAGCCTGACTACACCAACCTGCCAGCCTCAGCCACTTGCCCACAGTCACCAGCCTTCTACCCAGAGCCACTGGATTCAGTGTGGGGCTCAGCTCAGGATATCTGATGACCTTAGACACCCATAAGAGTGAAAAAGAAGACAAGGGAGTGAGGGAGAGAAGGAGAAAGAGGAAATGGCAAGTGGACACTAGTCTCAAAATGAATGGGTTTAGGTGGGAGGACAGAAAAGGACAGAAAGGTGAGAAATTCTTTCTTCTTAGAATGAATTTTTCCCAAACATGTCGAATTCGTCTCCAGAAACTTGAATAAATTGCAGTCAAAGGTTCTCATGAACCTTGGAGGCAGACAGACTGGTTTTGATTTCTGGCTCTGTGGCTTCCGTGGCCTCTCTGGACCTGTTCCCTCCCTGTAAAGTAGGGAAATAGCTTGTAGGAAGGAGCCTGAGAAAATTCAGCAAGAGCTCATTTTGTGTGCCTCATAGCCACTCAAAAAAGTACTCATTTCCCCCCTCCCTTTGCCCTCCCGCTCTATTGAGCCCCTGCTTTGGGTTGGGCTTCATTTGTGAATTTGTCTGTTCCGCAGCCTCTCAAAAGCATGTGACCAGGATTGTGAGCTCAGGAAAGAAATCTATTTATGAAGGAGACCTGTGATAAATAAGTTATTAAACCCCAAGCTAGCAGTCAGCTGAAGCTGTTCCAGAGAACATATCCGTCTTCGATGTTGCAGCTCATCCGAGAGTCTTGTGGTGAGATAAACCAGGGGGCTGCACGGGGAGGGGGAGGTCAGCAGAGGAGGAGGAGGAGGGGAGTAAGATCACACACACACACACACACACACACACACACACACACACGTGAGCTCAGCGATGCTCCAAGAGGCAGTGCAGGGAGCAGAGATGGTCCCCTCTCCAGTCAGGAGACTGGGTTCCCTGAGGCTCTTTCCTTCTCTGAATCTGGGTCTTCTTATCCATAAAGCAAAGGGAATCAGAAAAGGTGGCCCTGAAGTCCCTCATGTCCTGAGAGTCTGGTGCACAGAGACTTCCCCTGCCCAGGCCCGATATCACGATGCCAGCTGGGCCTCAGCAGTGTCCTGGGACAGGCCTGGGAAAGCTGATAGGGTGAGGAGGCCAGCGGTACGCATTACACACAGCATCTCCTAGCTGTAGCCATGACGAACTCAGTAGTAACAGCAACAGATCTGTGACTCTGGGAATTTAAAAACTTTGGCTCAATCCCTGAATCCCTTGCTTCCTACTTCCAGGTCCCTTTTCTTACTGCAAAGCCCAAGCATTCAAAGAACTCAACCTCAGACCTCTCCTCCCATGTCCCCAAGATGGAAAAAAGGCTGGGTTTACAGGGGAACCTTTCCGCAATGGCTCAGCAGGTAAAGAATTTGCCTGCAATGCACGAGACACAGGAGACGCGGGTTCGATTCCTGTATCAGGAAGATCCCCTGGAGAAGGAAACGGCAACCCACTCCAGTATTTTTGCCTGTGAAATCCCATGGACAGAGGAGCCTGGCGGGCTACACTCCATGCGGTCACAAATAGTCGGACATGACTGAGCAACTAAGCGTGCACGCACGCGCGCGTGCGCACACACACACACACACACACACACACACACACACACGGGTGACTGTAAATTAGATTCAAAGCAGAGCAAGGAAAGGAAGCCACATTCTAGTATGAGCAGAACAATAAAGTCAGTAATAATAACAGCTCTAGTCTCATCCGTTTAGAGTGTAAGGAGGTGGGTCTCATTTCATTCTTTCTGTGTCCCTATGAGAAGGTGCTGCTATTATCCTTACTGTGCAGAAGAGGAAACCGAGGCCCAGAGAGGTTAACAAGTTCATCCATGATGAGTTAGTAGGTGGCAGGGCTCTGACTCCAGGCAGAGCTGTGATTTCAGGCCGAGCCTATTGAAACCAAAGCTTGTCCTCAGAGCTTGCAAGCTGGAGGCCTCTGCACTTTTTGCACAGTGCAAAAAGAAGGTTCTAAAGAAGACAGGTACCATAGGAATATCCTGTGCAGAGACAAGACACCAGACACTTCCAGTGGAGCCTCAGAAATCCAGGAAGGAGAAGCACGAGGGTGAGCTGGGTCTTGGACCACAGGCCCGGAGGATTCTGGGAACTCCCTGGGAGGAATTCAGGGGTGGCAGCAGTCACTATAAATGTCCCTGAAATGCAGCTGATGGGAGCTGTACCCACCAGGCCCTTCGTTGCAGACAATAAAAGCCACCTCTATACCTGATAGAGGAAAGGAGAGTGTTGGAAAGAGGTCAGAAGAACTAATGAGTTTCCCAGAGTATGTGGGAGAAGTCAGTAGAGACCCAGCAGCCACCAGCTCCTCCAAGTTCACATCAGAGGAAAAGGCTGACTGGGACCCTGCTCGTGGGGCTTTCACCATCCTGGCACCAACACCTTATGGGTGAGGCTCCTCAACTCCCCTCAGTCGTCTCTGCCCCAGTGATTCGTCTCTGCTGCGCCTCTGTCTGTGCACCACTCCCTTCACATTCGCGGGTCCAGGGAGCGGCCTCCAAGGGCCCAGACTAGGATGGGTGAGTGTGTGAGTGTGTGTGTGTGAGTGTGTGAGGGAGAGGGGAGAGGGAGAGGTGGGGGGTGGTGGATTCCAGGAGAGGAAGTGGCTGGCCTCTTTTGCCTCCCATGGTAGGAGGTGGCATTTCTGCCTCCCACCAAGATTTTCTCAAAGCAGGGATTCTCCTAAGTAAAAAGTGTGCCTGGATGCTGGGTAGCCAAATGAGACAAGGTCCACCTGAGGTGCTGAGCCAAGTTTGTGATGCCACAGAGGACTTCTCAGACACTCCTGGGAGGTGGACAGGGCAGGTACTAGGATCCTGCCCTGGGTGGGAAACAGGTTCAGGCGATGACGTGGCCAGCCGGTGGTGTGGGCCAGGGCTGAGGACCCACAGGCCTTGTCTCTGCTCTGCACAATACCTTTCCTGTGATGGCGGCTGACAAGCCCACCTGGAACGCGGACTCCCCCAGAACTCTCTGATGCCACCCCAGGGTACCTCCCAGGGCACCTGCCTCACACAGGGCTCCATTCCTCCTGCCCGGAGACTGTAATGGGGAAGTAAGACATCACGCGCCCCTCCATCCTTCTTGTCTGTTCTCTGCCGCCTTCACTCAGCCACTTCCAGTGCCTCTAGGAAAGGGCCAGAGGGCTAGGGAGGGAGGAGAAATAAGGGTCAGAGCTGTTCTCACTGGACTGTTACTATTGTGTTCTGCCATTGATGACTCTTAAAAGAATATTATTATCAGTAAAAACACTTAATGTAAGATCCATTCGACAAATTTTTTTTCTTTATTTTTTGGCTGCATCTGGGGGCATGTAGTGGCACCCTACTCCAGTACTCTTGCCTGGAAAATCCCATGGATGGAGGAGCCTGGTGGGCTGCAGTCCATGGGGTCGTGAAGAGTCAGACACGACTCAGCGACTTCCCTTTCACTTTTCACTTTCATGCATTGGAGAAGGAAATGGCAACCCACTCCAGTGTTCTTGCCTAGAGAATCCCAGGGACAGGGGAGCCTGGTGGGCTGCCATCTATGGGGTCACACAGAGTCGGACACAACTGAAGTGACTTAGCAGGGGCATGTAGGATCTTAGTTCTCAGAGCCAGGATTGAACCCACACCCCTGGCATTGGAAATGTGGAATCTTAACCACTGGACTACCAGGGAAGTCCCCACCCTTAACAAAATTTTAAATGCACATTAGGTATGGTTAACCATAGGCATGATGTTGTATACAACAGATTTCTAGAACTTACTCATCTTATATAACTAAAACTTCACATCCATTAAACAGCAACTCCTATTTTCCCCTCCCCGCAAACCTCAGCAACCACTGTGCTCCTCTCTGTTTCTATGAGTTTAACTATTTTAGATCCCTGGCTTATTTCACTCAGCATAATGTCCTCCAGGTTCAGCCATGTTGCTGCAAATGGTAGGCTCTCCTTCTTTTCTAAGGCTGAACAGTATTCTATTCTATGTATATTCCACATTTCCTTTATCCATTCGTCCATCAGTGGACATTCAGGTTGTTTTCACATCTCGGCTGTAAATAATAAAGATGGGAGCGCGGATAATCTCTTTTGAGATCTTGATTTCAATTCTTTTGGATGTAGACCCAGAAGTGGGATTGCTGGATCATATGGTAATTCTATTTTCTATTTTTTGAGGAACTCCCATACAGTTTTTCATAGCAGCTGCACCATCAACAATGTACAGGAGTTCCATTTCTTCTTGTCCTAGTCAAAACTTGTTATCTTTTTTGTTTTCTGATAATAGCCATCTTAAGTGATATGAGGTAATAATTCACTGCAATGCTGAGCCGCAGGATTAGTAATGTTAAGCATCTTTTCCTATATCCATTGGCCATGTGTATGTCTTCTTTGGAGAAATGTCTCTTCAAGTTTTTGTGCATTTTTAATTGAGTTGTCTGACTTTTTGCTACTGAGCTGTAGGAGTCTGTAGGGGTTCTGAGTCCCGACCTCCCCCTTTTGGGAACTCTGTGTGTGTGGTGTCTTTGTGCAAGGGAAGTACTCTCCGGTGATGCCTCGCCATTTCCTCTAGAGTCCACATCCAGTGGCACAACCCACACAACCTCTTTTTGTTGGGGGGTCACCTTGCAGGGAGCCCTTTCCAAATGACTCCTATCCCATGACACGCACAAGACTCAGAAAAACTCCACTGGAACTGGGAGGGGCATGTTTGCCTGATTCCTGATTCCCAATATTTGGCTCTAGGTAGTACTCCTGGCAAGACAGAGGTGCTCATCTTACAAGACAAGAACACTCAAAGGAATGCTCAAAATAGAAGGAGAAAATCTTCAGAAGGACCCAACATCAGGACCAGACTGAAGAAAGAATGGAAGGAAAGAGTGAGGTTGACAGTTCTGCCCGTGATGGACAGGTCAAGAGGGTGAGGACCAAAACAGTTTTTGACATCCATTCATGCCCAGAAGGTTAATGAGCTTCTGCGTATTCGTGGAGGGTGGGATCTCCTCTCTGGTGAAGCACCCACTCTCCTTCCATTCAGAGTCTAATCACAAGCTTATTCTGGGGTGGGTATGAGGAGGTGCCATGGTTTACCTTCATTTATTACCCTGAAAGCTTAAATAACATCAACTGAATCAACAGTTTGGGAAACAGATAAAAAGGGTACAAGCTGGTGGGGAATAAGAAGATAGCACTGAGGCAGTGCTCAAGGCCTGGTCAGAGAAATTATTCCTTCCAGCAAGAAGGGAGTGGTCAGAGCTGGGCAGGGAAGGAAGACTGAGGGATTGAAAAGAAGAAGGGAAAAAGAGTGTGCTGAATGAAGAAAGGTCTTTGGGGAAAAAACAGCAATAAAATAGGACAAGTTAGAGAAGGAAAAACTGTTAGGAAATTTGTTTAACGGGTAAAGCATCCACTTGAGAAGCAAATCAGTAGTATGGCCACGGGAGAGCATCCCAGATTGAGAGCATGCTGGAGTGGGAAGAACAGACCACAACCCTTCAGCCTAAAGGAGCAGGAAGTCATCAAGGCCATGGTTATGGGAGCGCTCTTGGGACTAAATAAGAAACTTGGGGCTTCGCTGGTGGCTCAGTGGTGAAGAATCTGCCTGCCAATGCAGGAGACACAGGTGTGATCCCTGATCTGGAAAGATCCCACATGTTTTGGAGCAACTAAGCCCGGGAGCCACAACCACTGAAGCCCACGCACCCTAGAGCCTGTGCTCTGCAACAAGAGAAGCCACTGCAATGAGAAGCCCAAACACCGTAACTAGAGAGCAGCCTCCACCCGCCACAACTAGAGAAAGTCTGCACAGCAACGAAGACCCAGCAGAGCCAAAAACAAACAAATAAATAAAATTATTTTTTAAAAAAAGAAGCTTGATTGCTAATGTAGGGTGATGAAAATTACCATTTTACCATATGGCACCAGAGAGTCTCTTAGGCAAGGAACTATCTTTGTAAAAATATCATCAGTTTCTTAGGTGGTTGCAATGTGGGATCTTGGAAAACTGGGGTGGAAGGAAACAAGGAGAGAGTTAAGCTCTTAGGCAAATTAAATGCATAGAAACTTAGATGTGGAGAAGAGGGAAAGGAGCGGGAGAGAAGGCCTAGGAACATCACTAGAGGTTTGAGGTGTTAAAAATGGCTGAGGGACAGAGAAGCGAAATATTCGACCTTAAATTATCTGGCTGCAGTTCTGTGATATTCTTCTCCTCAATGTACCTTCAAATCACAAGGAAAAATCTATGATGCACAACTACCTCATATGCACTATATTTGGGGCATGTGAACATGCAAAAAAGGTGGGTCAAGAAAAACGTGTGTTAGCCAGGACATGGAAGCAACCCAAATGTCCATCAATAGAGGATGTGGTGTGTATACACACACACACACACACACACACACACAATGGAATACTACTCAGTCATTAAAAAGGTGAAATAATGCTATTGGCAGCAACACAGATGGACCTAGAGATTGTCATAATGAGTGAAGTACATCAGACAGAGAAAGGCAATATCATATGATATCACTTACATGTGGAATCTAAAAAAAAACCAAAAACGGGTACAAATGAACTTATCTACAAAACAGAGTTACAGATGTAGAAAACAAACATGGCTATCGGGGGTAAATGGGGAGAGGGATGAATTGGGAGATCGGGAATGACATATACACATTGCTATATATAAAATAGCTATATATAAAAGGGCTAGCTGTATATAGCACAGGGAACCCAACTCAATCCTCTGTAATAGCCTATATGGGAGAAGAATCTGTAAAAAAGCAGATATGCATATATGTATAACTGATTCACTTTGCTACACACCTGAAACTAACACAACAATTTAAATCAACCAGACTTCAATTTTAAAAAATTCTTTAAAAAAGAAAAGTTTGTGTCCCTTATCAGAGTTGTAACCCAGGGGAAGATAAAGGTCCATGGCACTAAACAGAAAACAAGAATTATCAACCCCCCCACCCCCCACCACATCAGAGACAGAGTTGGCTAGGAAAGCTTTTGAAATTTACAAAACCCAAGGCAGGCGGCTAGATTGGCCTCATCTTCCCAAAGACAGGCTAGTGAGGATTTGAGTCAATTTCAGCTAGTCTTTTAGACAGGGTACCTCGAATTTCCATGCACAATGAAATCACCTGAATTTTTATTAAAACACAGTTTCCTGGACCCTGCGCCCTGAGAGTTTGATTCAGCAGGTTTGAGTGGAGCCCATGGATCTTGAATAAGTTCCCAGGGGATGCTGATGCTGCTGTGAATAGCAGTAGTTGACAGGAGACTCCAGCCCCTAAAAGTACCCTCAGGATGCTTCTTTCCAAAATCTACCTCTCTTGCCAGGAAACTCAAAATCCTTTCAGTGTGAGGTTCATGTAAAACACCCAGAACTTTTAATCACCACTGACTCCTCCCTTACCCAGGAAACCAAGGGTCTTTCCTTCATTTGGGTCCTTCCTTCAGCCCCATGTGGGTAAAATGGAAAACCACCAGCACGTTTCCCGTCACTCAGCATCCTCCTGCTTGCCTACTTCCTTGTCCATCTCTTTGACTTAAACCATGAGCTCCATGAGAGCATGGTCCGGCACGTGGTGTTTAACAACTGTTTGGTAGGTAATGGAGTGAGCAAATTGCCCTCTTTGCAGTCCTGAAAAGGAGAAACATTTCACTCTGGACCAAAGCGGGAGGGAAAGTGGGGAGCTGAGGTCCACAGGGTGGGCCCAAGGCCAAAGACTTCCCCCCTTCACCCTCCCCGTGACCCCTGGTCTCCCAAGCCCCTCCCTCACAGACTCTGGGTTCCCTGCTTCTCGACCTCAGCTGTGTGGACACAGGGGGAGGATGCCACCTCCTGGGAGAGAAAGAGGAGAAGCGAGGAGGGGCTCTGGCCAGCACAGAGGGCTGGAAGGGAAGAAATAACATCTCCTCCAGGGCGACGGGGGCTGCGTGCAGCAGATGATGCAGAGCTTGTGAGGGAGGCTGCCGCCGGCCCCCCTCCCTTCACCGTCCTCCCGTTCTGCCTCCCTGCCCCCTCCCACCTCCTACTCAGAACCAGTGACTAATTGCATCGCGTTTCTCTTTGACTTGCGTCACCCGGCAGAGAGTGTGTGGTTGTTTTTCCAGCTTATTCTTTCAGGGATCCTAAGTGACATTTCTTAAGTGCTCTTCTCCTGTCTTGGAGCAGTGCACCTCCTCTCTGCTCTCCCCCTCAATCTCTCTTGCTCTCCTCCTCACTCAACTCAGCTCCCTTCTCAAAGGCTGCTGGTAAGAACAAGAACAGCAGTGCAGAGGCAGGGGGCAGGTCCCCATGATGCAGCAGAGAGGTCTTCCTGCTCCCTGACCCCTGGGAGACCCCAACCGGAAGAGCCCCTCAGGAGGCACTGCCCCCCACCCACCCTGCAAGAGAGGGCCTTTGCGGAAAGTCACACGGGGTCAGCTGGCCTTCCCCCCCTCCCTCCATTCCTTCTTTCCTCTCTGCCTGCCTTTTTTTTCTTCTCCCTTCCATCTATGAACATTTTCTGAGTACCAGCTAAGGATCAGCCCCAAGTATAGTTGCTGTTCTTGTTTGGTCACTCAGTTGTGTCTGGCTCTTTGTGACCCTGTGGACGGTAGCCCACCAGGCTCCTCTGGCCATGGCATTTTCCAGGCAAAAACACTGGAGTGGGTTGTCATTTCCTGCTCTAGGGGATCTTCCCAAATCAGGGATCAAACCCACATCTCCTGCATTGGCAGGAAGATTCTTTACCACTGAGCCACCAGGAAGCCCCCAAGTAGAGAGGGTCAAGCAGAACAAGCATATTTTCTGTCCCCAGTGGGATAAGGGGGGTCCATAATTATCCATGAGTAAACTATCACAACTCAATGGGTATATCCTATAATCTGGAAGGCTACAGGGGCTCTTACATTGCATTGAGTAAGCACCAAACCTGGGGGAATAAAGATAATCAGGGGAGGCTTCTAGGAGGTGGTGTTACAAAATGTGGATGAGATGCTATAGAAGAGAGGCAGGGAATGGACAGAAATAAAGAAAAAAAAAAACTATCATAGTGGTTAGGATATAGCAGAAAAAGCGAAGGAGTGAAATGCAGCTCAATGTGAGCCATCAGGCAGCCATCTGTGAGCTTCAGGCTTCCTCCTCCATAAAATAAGGGAGTTGGGGCAGATCATCTCGAAAATCCCCTTTAGCTCTAAAATTCTGATGGCTAGTCAGGATCTCCTATCATCCAAAACAAACAAACAAACAACAACAAAAAAAGATAAGTAGCATGAGGAAGGAGAGCGTAGAGTGAAAGGGACAATGGGGCTTGGAGTCCGAGGCCTGTGTGTATGTTCAGTCATGTCTGACTCTGAGACACTATGAACTAGAGCCCACCAGGCTCCTCTGCCCATTCTTCCAGGCAAGAATACTGGAGTAGTTGCCATTTTCTTCTCCAGGGTGGAGTCTGAGCACCTGTATTTAAATGCAGGCCACTTGTTACCTGTGGGACCTTCAATAAGGTGGATAAGCTCCACGAGCCTCAGTCTCCTCATCTGTAAATCGGGGATGAGAATGTCAGCCATTTCACAGGACTATTGGTAGAATAATATTATTGGTACTTATTGCTAATAAATTAATAATTCATTACCAGTAATAAAATCATCAGTAGAATAATCCTGTGGAATTATAATAAGAAAATGCATTTGCAAGTGTATATTGAGCACAGGAATGACTAAGTTCTGAGCTACTGTTGCCAGGGGCGTATCTATTGGCCCACACAGAATGTTAAGGACGTAGGGATTTCTTTTTAGTTTAAATTTCAAGTAAAGATTCTTCCCAGCCAAAAAACAAGGTGGTGGGGTGGGTGGGGGGGCGGGTGGGGTAGAGTGCTTAACATCGAAAATTTCAATGGTCAGATAGCTTGGAGCACAGTCACCAGCACATTGCTGATCTCAAAGGGCTTTTTCTTCCTGCCAGAAAAGCCACTGATGGGGACAGGGAACTGCCATATTACAGGACCTCCCCAGATAACAAAGACTTCCCACTCCAAGGACCTCAAAGCAAGAAGCAGACATCTCAGCACAGAGCAGATCCCAGTATACAGATGGGCACTTGGACCAAAATCCACAGCAGACCACAACCATTCTCAAATCCACTGAGCTAAGAAACCTGACCCACTCCTTAGTGAGGAGGATTCAGAGGCCGACATCAGGACAGCCCAGGTTGTCTCTGCTTCTGGGGATCACTGTTCAGCTGTCACCAGAGTGAGCCCTTCCCAGGAAATACTGTGGACGGCATCCAGGAGCCTCCAGCTGAGGAAGAGTTCTCATTCCACATATACACCTGGGCTCATTGGCCCTGCCTGATGGTTACAGCCAAGGCTCTGAAAGCAAGCCCCTCCCTTTCAGAATCCTGTCCGGGGGTGTGCTGCTGTTACAGATCATCCAGGATAGTGTGTGTCACATGATGGCTGACATCAAATGAGACCTGAACAACATTTTACTCGTGTCTATTAGTTGCAAAGTGCTTTTTCATCTATATTCTCCTTTAATGCTTTCAGTAACCTGGAGGGAAGTTGACATAACAATACTCATTGTGAGAGCCAATGGTGGCTGCTCACCAAAACTTTCCAGATCTCCCCCTTTCTGAGCACGTGGCAGGACCATGCTTCCCTGCACCCTTGGAGTTACAGATGACTATGTGACTTGCTCTGACTAACGAAACATGAGCAGAGTAATGCGTGTTACTTCCAGGTGGATGCACCAACATTTGTTCCTACTCTCCCTGTCCCAACACCATAGAATTAACAATGCTTCTGATGGTAACTGTTTTTGTCCAGCTCTGTCCTAGAAGAAAAACAACAGAGCCCTCAGTAGACCAATGATGGACACGAAGAGTGAGTAAGAAATAAATCTTTGCTATATTAAGCAACTGAGTTTTGAGGGCTGTTTGTTCCTGCAGCATGAGCCCATGCTGACTGATAGACCCATGTCACAGGTAAGAAAGTCAGAACTGAAACAGGTGAAGTGAACTAATGTGCCTTTACAGCAAGAAAGTGGTAAAACAAGGACTGAGAGGACACTCTTTCTGAAGCTAAGTTTGATATTGCAAAACTAGCTTGAGTCTTGAAATTAGACCCTTTGAAACTGGAACTACGTAACTTTCATCCTTGTTATCTGTCCCCAGGAGCTCGGGTTCCGGCAGAAGAGAACACACAGAACACTCCGTCCATGAGTATCCTCACTGGGTTGAAGCTTCTAGGAGGCTTGGAACTTTCCAAATACAGCCAGAGCTCACACCATCTGTAAGCAGATAAATTCCTGTGCTCTGCCTTGGTTTTCCGACTCATGGAAGACCAGAGGATGGCTTAGGTCATCCATCAGCTCTTGCCGCTTTCCTGTTTAGGAGGAATGAGAAGAGACTAGTACAGGCATATCTGTACTTGAAACAAGGGATGACTCAGCAGGGGAGGTCAAAAGACCTGCCCACAAAGAATCACATTCCCTTTAACCCCAGCCCCGACTACCACGGAATGCTGAAGAAGCCTAAGAGGTCTGGAAAGACTGGGAATAACTGTCAGTGGAGTTCACTCATCAGTGATAAGAAGTGGACTGGGGCCTCCAAGATACAGCCATGCATCTGCTGCAAGAGAAGAGGAATAGATTCAGCTCTGTCACCTGGAGGTAAAAATAGCCTGGTGACTGCTCTTGGCTTAGGTTTGTGGTCCAGGCCTCTTAATGGAAGACCTGGGAACACCACAGAGCCAACCTTGCCCGAGCCCAAGCCTGCACAATGGCCTCCTGGACAGCCCATTAGACCTGTGGTCATTACACAATGACCTTTGTAAGTGCTTGAGTTCACTTGCCCTTGTCATGCAGTCCCAGTGTGCTAGGGTGGTGGGATGGGTGTGGTCTCCTGCTTTGTAGTATCTTGGATCCCCAAAAAGAGCACAGAGATGGCGAAGACAGGAAGCTGCTGATATAAACCCAAGGGCATACAGACTTAAATCATTTAGGTTTCACTGTCTCCCTGTTGACTGATGTTCTCTTCACTTTGTAGATGAGGGAACGGAGACTCAGGAGACAGTGCTTGCCAAGTATTAAGTACTCACATGAAGAGTAATTCTTATTTTGTCATCATCATCATTATCATCATCATTTGGAACGTTCAGATTTCAAAGAGTTTCATGGTATCTCCAAATCCCTTCTTTTAGATATAAGCAAAATCTTTTGATCAAAATTTCTCAAACTTTGATACAAATCAGAATTACTTTGAGAGTTCTAAAAAAAAAAAAAATGTACATGTGTGATTTCTACCTCAGTCCATAAGAACTACCTATAAGAACCTATAGGTTTAGAGCCTTAGATATTTTATCTTGCTTTCCATTTCCAGATAATTCTAATATACTTCCTAAGTTAGAGAACCATGGACTTAGATGGAAGAAAGTTTTACAACCACACACCAACCCACACACCCCCACCCCAATATCTCACTCTCCTATGCATTAGGATAAGGTTTCTACAGTCTGATTTCTCCTGCTTGACTCTTGGAGGCCTCATCTCTGACCATTAGGGATCAGCCCTGTGTAAGGGAAGCGGTGTATGTGACTGCTGGGGGATGCAGCCTTCAAGATGGCCCCAAATTTGATCCCCATTTCCCGATTACTGTCTGATCTTGTGTAATCCACTCTCTTTGAGTGTAGATTGGATTTATTGACTCATATCTAACAAATAGAATATGGCAGAAATGATGGAATGTCACTTCCAACACTAGGTTATAAAAAGACTGTGGCTTCCATCTTGGGCACCCTCCTGTTCTCACACTCACTCACTCTGAAGGGATTCACCCACCATACTGTGAGCTGCCCTATGGAGAGGTCTAGGTGGGATGGAATTGATGTGTCTAGCCAACAGCCCACAACAATCTGAGGATGGCCAACAGCTGTGAGAGTGAACTTGGAAGTGAATTCTCCTGCATCAAGGCTTGAAGTGACTTACAGCCCCAGTCAACATTGAATATAGCCTTGTGAGAGACACCCAGCCTGGGGTACTGGGTTTCTTACCAGAAGAAATGATGAACCAGTAAATAGTCATTAAAACCATGAAATCTGGAGGTAATTTGTTAAGAAACAATAGATAACTAATACAATTATCCTTGGGGCTAGAGTACAGTGGTAGGATGGAATAACAACACCCCCCCCAAAAAAAGATGCCCAAATCCTAGTCCCTGAAATCTGTTACTTTATATGGCAAAATGGACTTTGCAGATGAAACTGAGTTAAGGATCTCAAGATGGGGAGATATTCCTAGATTATCCTGATCAGCTCAGTGTAGTCACAAGAGTGACTAAGTGAGGAAGAGATGGGCAGAAGAACCAGAATCAGAAACTAGGCACAGTAAGAAAGGCTTAACATAGTGGATTCGCCAAAAAGCTAATTCAGGTCTTTTCATAACATCGTATGGAAAAATCCAAATTAACGGGCTTCTCCTTCAGTGGTGAGGAGTCCGCCTGCCAACACAGGACACACAGGTTCAATCCCTGGTCTGGGAAGGTCCCACATGCCACAGAGCAACTAAGCCACATGCCGCAACTGCTGAGCCTATGCTCTAGAGCCCGGGAGCTGTGAATATGGAGCCCATGTGCTGCAACTATGGAAGCCCGTGCACCCTAGAGCCCATGCTCTGCAACAAGAGAAGCCATGAGCCATGGCCGTGAGAAGCCAGTGCACCACAACTACAGAGTACCCCCACTCGCTGCAACTAGAGAAAGCTGGTGAATAGCAATGAAGAGCCAGCACAGCCATATATTAAGTAAATAAATAAACAGACCCAAACTGACTTTTTGGCCAACCCAGTACATTGCTGGCTCTGAAGGTGGAGGAGGAGACCATGAGCCAATGAATGCAGGCAGATCCTAGAGGCAGGAAAAGGCAAGGAAACAGATTCTCCCCTAGAAACTCCAGAAGGAACGTGATTGCCCAGCAAGATTTGATTTTACCCAGCAAGATCAACTTCAGACTTCTGACTCTAGAACTACAAGATGATAAATTTGTGTTATTTTAAGCCATTAGATGTGTAGTCATTTGTTACAGGAACAATAGGAAACTAATACAAAGGTGAACATGAATAGGACAACACTGGGAAAAGCTTTTCTTGCCCAAATGTAAAAGTCTTGACATCTCCATAGGGAGCTAGACTATTGTTAGTAATGCTATTGGGATGAGGCTATGAGGTTCATGAGAATAAACACAAAGTAATTAGTTTGCCCCTGAATAGGCAATTGGAGAAGTTCGGTTTTCTATCCGATGGCTTTCACCCAACACCAACCAGCTGCCCCACAAAAGCATGTCACAGACTAAGTCTTTGGGAAACAATGACAGAGTGGGACTAAGGCAGGACTCTAATGTAGGTTAATGCCACTTGAGATATCTACATCATCTCCAAATACCAACAAGGCAAAGAGCTGCCCACACAATTTTCACCTAGCTTGCCTACCAGTATCCCATCTCTTCTCCATCACTAAAACGTCCAGGAGCTGCAAGTTAGGTCAAGAGTAATGAGGCAGGGGATTCCCTGGTGGCTCAGTGGTAAAGAATCCACCTGCTAATGCAGGAGACACAGGTTCAATCCCTGGTCTGGGAAGATATCACATGCCACGGAGCAACTAAGGCCATATACCACAACTATTGAGCTCTAGAGCCTGAGAGCCACAACTACTGAGCCCACGAGCCTCAACTACTGAACCTCGAGTGCTACAGCCTTCGTTCCACAGCAAGAGAAGTCCCCACGGTGAGAAGCCCAAGCACCGCAACCAGAGAGTAGCCCCTGCTCTCTGCAACTAGAGAAAAGCCTGTGCAGCAACGAAAACGAGCACAGCCAAAAAATAAATAAAACTATAAAAGAGTAATGGGGCAGTACTGAGCACTCCCTAGACCCCCAGGTCACTGAGGTCACTGCACAGCCATACCTGACTTTTCTTTACTCAAATATATAATCTCCCCACCTCTACCCTGGACAACCCAGGAGTCTACCTACTGTATCACTATTATAAAGTTGGCCAAAATTTTTATTCAGGCTTTTCCATGACACCTTACAGAAAAGTTCAAAGAAATTTTATGGCCAACTCAATGTTAAGATTTATCACTTTACCTCTCTGATCTAATTTTCTCCCCAGCCAATCAATGAATAGGGGAAACAGAAGCTCACAGAAGTTAGCTGATTGCCAAGAAAAGTAGAATCCAGATTTCCCGATTCCAACACTATATTCTGTCAACAAAACCACCGTTTTCTCACTTTAAGCAAAAGGACTTGAATTAAAATCTAATCGCAACGGCTGTGAGACAGACAACTTGAGTTCCAAGCCTGGCTGTCACGTAACGGCTGTCATTTCCCTGTGCCTCAATTTCCTCATCTACAGAAGAAAAATCTAGTGTGGAAAGAGGAGGCAGAGTTTGTGATAATGTCATGGAACTGAGGAAGAATACAGAAATACCCCCAAAGTCAGTAGCCACCCCCACTCAGACTTCCAGACCCAAAGCTGGAAACCATTAACAAAAAAAATTCTCCAAAATTTTTTCTCCCACAAACTTTGAATGTGGGTGTGAGCGGTACTTTAAGGGTTTATAAAGTGACACGTGGGTCACCCGTCAGGGAGCCAGGATCGGAATGCTGGTTTTAATTACACTGAATATTTCACTTTCTTATGCAGAGGCATAATCAATTATCTTATTTAAAGGCATTACGATAATGTGTGTGTAAAATGGAGCCATTCCCTGTATTGCATTAGATTCTACTAATTATAGGAGAATGTTTGGAGCTAAAATGTCAGCTTGTCATCCGGATGGCTTGTAATTCAGGATTTGCATTCACAGACGGAAAGGGAACTCTGACAAAAATTGCAGGCAGCTCAAGCTCGTCTGGCCTTCGCCTCACAGGCTCCAGCAGCAGCTAGAACACCAATTGTCGCTGTACCCCCACTCTTGTCTGCCACGCTGGGTGGTGGTGCTCCATCTCGTCTCTTCCCCCAAGAGGGCAAGACGGGAGGAAGGGCTTTCAGGCAGGGGCAAGATGAGTGGGCAGCAAGTCACACAAGCTGCAGAAAAGGAAGAGCAAAATTCCTCCTGAAGGCTCACGCACCCCCTTATTTCATTTTCTTCCTGGTAACTGAGATTCTAAAAGTGGCATTTAAAGGGATTCATGTTCCTAAGAATTTATGATCTTTGGCTTTCTTGGAAATAGCAATCTGATTGATTTAATTCACTGCACATGTATTTCGTAGGTGCCTACTATGTGCATCGTGCCCATGGGTGGCTTAGGAGGCACTGGTTAATACTGTGGCCTCTAAACTAGACTTCTGGGACTTACTAGAAGCACTCTGTGCACGAAGTAACCTATGCCTCTGATTCAGTGTCTATAAAATGGGGACAGTAGCATCATTACAAGGTTGGGGCAGATAATACCTGTGGTGTGTTTAGAAGGAGTCTGATGTTAATTAAGAAGTCAGCAAGGGTTTCCCTGATGGCTCAATGGTAAAGAATTAGCCTGGCAATGCCGAAGATACAGGATCGATTCCCTAGTTCAGGAAGACCCCATATGCCGTACAAACAACTAAGCCTGCGAGCCACAGCTATTGAGCCTGTCCTGTAGAGCCTGGGAGCCACAACTACTGAAGCCCTTAGACCCCACAGCCCATGCTTGGAAATGAGAAGCCACCGCAATGAGAAGCCCACACAGAGCCAGACAGTAGCCCACACTTGACACTAGAGAAGAGCCTGCATGGCAACGAAGATCCAGCACAGCCAAAAATAAATTAACTAGTTTTTTTTTTTAAGTCAGAGATATAAACTTCTGTTTCTGACAAGCCACCTAGTCTGTGGTGTTTTGTTGTAGCAGCAGGAGGAGACTGAGACAGTCACCCAGCAGGCTTCTATGGCTCCTTGCACTCCGAGGAGTCCCACACCTCGGCCTTTCTCTTGAGCTCAGACCCACGTGACCAACAGCGTCCCCTGTCTCCTCCAGGTACCTGTTCATCTCCACCTCAGGCTCGCCCTCCTCCCGGCCTCCTCCGCCGCACTGTTTACTCCTTTCCCCGGGTTGTCAACCTCCATGGCATCTGACTCATCCTCTTTTCTCGTACAGTCATTCACCAAGTCCCAGTGTTTTGTCTCAGAAACGTCTTAACCATCATCCCCTGGTCCCATCACCGCTGTCACCTCTCCTTGCTGTGGCCATCAAGGCCTTTCCTCGCCAGCCTCCCTCTCCCCAGGCTCATTGACATCGCTTCTCTCCCCCTGCGGACTTCCTATGTCTCGAGCAACTTTCATTGAGCCCTCCCAGGGGCAAGTGCTCATTGGAGGTCCTAGGCTACATCTGAGAATAGAAGGCTCAGAGGAGCCCAGCATTCATCTATTAATCAATAAAAAAATGAAAAAGAAAGTGAAAGTTTTAGTTGTTCAGTCATGTCCGACTCTTTGTGACCCCATCAACTGTAGCCAGCCAGGTTCCCATGTCCACGGAATTTCCCTGAAACAATGATCATTTTATTTCTCACAATCTGGGTTTATAATTCGGTTGGTCTTTCTTCCGGTCTTGGGCTCTCTCATACAGCTGCAGTCAGCTGACAGCTCACCTGGACCTGGAAAGTCGCCTCACTTACACATCTGGCAGTTGGTGCTGGCTACGATGGGCTTCCCTGGTGGCTCAGACAGTAAAGAATCTGCCTGCAATGTGGGATACCCCGGCTTGATCCCTGGGGTCAGGAAGATCCCCTGGAGCAGGAAATGGCAATCCACTCCAGGATTCTTGCCTGGAGAATCCCATGGATGGAGGAGCCTGGTCAGCTACAGTCCATGGGGTCACAAAAGAGTCGGACATGACTGAGGGACTAACACTACTACTACCATGGATCTTCCCTGGTGGCTCAGAGGTTAAAGTGTCTGCCTCCAATGTGGGAGACCTGGGTTCAATCCCCAGGTTGGGAAGATCCCTTGGAGCAGGAAATGGCAACCCACTCTAGTATTCTTGCCTGGAGAATCCCATGGATGGAGAAGCCTGGTAGGCTACAGTCCACGGGGTCGCAGAGTCAGACACGACTGAGCGACTTCACTTACTTACTTACTTACTTACTTACCATGGATGGGAGCACCTGGTTCTTCTGCATGTGGGTTCTCAGCCTCCACTAGGTTGGAGAGGCTTCCTTTCCTAGTGGTCTCTCCAAGAGGGTAGAAAGTAAAAGCAACAAGGTCTCTTAAGGCCAAGACTCCAGATCTTCCTTATGACACTGACACCATAGTCTATGTCAAAGTAAGTCATAGAACAACTCAGTGTGATGGAAATGAAGAAACTTAGCCTCTAAATGGGAGTATGGCAACATCCCATCACAAAAGGCCTGATTCACTGGGGGTCCTGATTAAAATAAGCTGGCTACCACACTGAGAAGGGCTTCCCTGGTGGTTCAGCAGTAAAGAATCACCTGCCAATGCAGGAAACACGGATTCTATCCCTGGGTCAGGAAGATCCCCTGGAGGAGGAAATGACAACCCACTCCAGTATTCTTTCCTGGGAAATCCCATGGACAGAGGAGCCTTGTGGGCTACCATCCATGGGGTCGCAAAGAGTCAGACACAACTGAGCAACAAAACAGCGACAGCAACAACCACATCAACAGACTTGTCCACAGTCATTCACTCAACTTGAAAATGTTAGGATATGAACCAGGGTCTTCCAATGCCAAGGTTTTCCCATTTCCATATCTGCTACTAGACCTGCTTCTCACCAAGAGGAAGTCAGTGATAGATGTGTCACCAAGAGCATCCACAGTAGTGACATGGCCACTTAAGCTGGGCCACCATGGAAGAAAGTGGCCGGCACCACCTCATCTTCCAGGAGCTCTGGCTGTGATGGCAGCTGCCCACCCCACCTTCCTACTCACTGCATCCAACTTGGCTCCAGCGAGCAGCATAATGCAGGACTCGAGAACTCCCCCAGGTCCCCGGACTCCATTAAGGCGCTGATTAAAATTTGATGCTCCCATTTAACACCTATTAGCAAACACAGTGCCCCCTGCTAGGAGAGAGAACTTGCAGGAGGGGGCCTCCCCAGCT
Organism: Bos grunniens; assembly: GCF_055505025.1. Taxonomy (NCBI): domain Eukaryota; kingdom Metazoa; phylum Chordata; class Mammalia; order Artiodactyla; family Bovidae; genus Bos; species Bos grunniens. The sequence goes on along the minus strand of NC_141185.1, from coordinate 51,037,028 downwards.
CCCAGCAGCACCCTTCCTGCCAAGGTGGCAAACCATTAGATGAAAGAGAGATGAAGCAGAGATGAATGGGGAAGGAGGATTGGCTCTTCCTGAGCTCCAAAGTGGGCCTGAGAGCTTAAGTGTCCCGCGCTGAACAGTGAGACGGGGCCAAGGATGAGAAACCAGCATCTGAGAATCTGCAGCCCTAAGTGATGGAGACAGGCCATCTCCTCCCCAATGCCTTCCCACCAGGCAAAGATCGGAATGGTCCATGAGAAGATGCATCATGGGAATGAATGTAATCAGGATACAAATGCCCCAAGTGGCAAGAATGGAATCTCTGTTCCCAAGGTCCACTCTGGAAACTCCCCAGAGAAACTCCCAAAGGGAAGGGGATCCCAGAGAAACTGACAGCATTCCACCTCTCCTTCCAAAGCAGAATGACTTGGCAGCAAACCTGTTGCCTTTGGGATAGGAGAGAAGACATACTCAGCCAAAGGTTGGCTGTTGTTATTTAGTCATTCAGTTGTGTCTGACTCTTTTGAGACCCCATGGACTTCAAACCGCCAGGCACCTCTGTCCATTGGATTCCCTAGGCAAGAATACTGGAGTGGGTTGCCATTTCCTCCCCCAGGGGATCTTCCCCACCCAGAGACTAAACCCACGTTTCCTGCATTGGCGGGCAGGTTCTTTACCGCTGAGCCACCAAGGAAGACAAAAGGTTGGCTAGGTGTGTACAATGTACTAGTGTCTGGCACAAAGCAGAGCTTACACAAAACAAGAAACAAAGTATCTAGCCTCAAGGAGCATATAATTTCATCGAGGCCACAGGTGCACACACCTGCAGCTAGGTAACAACACAAGGGTGTGATCAGGAGCATAAAAGTAGATTTGACTCCCAAGCTTGCCATCACTTACTAGCTGTGTGAGAAGCTTCTGAAAAGCTAATTCACATGCTCCTGGTTAACACATAGCAAACACTGTGCCCTCCTGGTAGGACAGAGCTCAAGGGGGCTTCCTCATGAGCTTGAAGATCAGCACTGCAGCCATGAGGAAGACCCTGGCAAGTCATGTTTAACTTTGAGCCTCAGCATCTTCATCTGTAAAATGGGGATTACAATACCCATTGATCTGGATTGTCATGAAGATGGTGTCAACTTGAAAAATAGCCACAATCTGAAAGTTGAGAGTTGTGTTTTATTTGGTGGGAATTTTAGGACTTCAAGCCAGAGAGATAGCATCTCAAGAGAACTTCTCCAAGGAGGTGAGAGGAGGAGCCAGGTTATATAAAAGCTTTCCAACAAAGGGCGGCAGGTAGTCTGAACATCAGAAGGTTATTGTTAATTAAAGAAAACTGGATAACCCAAGTTAATGAATTAATGCTTTTCTATGTATGGAAAGAGGTAAGAGTCTGGGCTCAATGGAATCATCCCCTTCATAAGCATCTCAGCTATCCCGGGCCAGTGTCTTCTGTTTTTCACATCTAAGCTCCCCTGGGGCTCACAGCTGTCTGATGGCTGCCAGATAGCAGGTATTCTCCTTCCTGTGCCCTTAGGGCTCACCGTCTCACATTGGAGGGCTGTAATCGCTGATGACTGTGACAACCTTGTTTACTGATATGGCAGGAAATAATCCAGTTCTCGGAAGGATGACATGGTGCAGCTGAAAGCACCTTGTGAATGTTCAATAGCTACTCAAGGTCACAGCCTTACAATTAGTATAAGGGTTAGGCATAAGTATAACCCGCCTCCTCCAGGCTGTGGAGCTTCCTGTGGCCACTGATATCACATGGAGATTTAGATGTTTTAAGGTTTATCCAGGTAGTTTTATTCCCTACGAGGCCCTCTCCCTGAGATACAAAGCCCTCCCAGCCCCACCCCATAACCATGGCCTCACCACCTCCCAAAATAGGTGTTTCCACTGCATATTTCATGATAGTCCTGTGGGAAGCAGGGTGACAAGGGGAGCCCCGTGATGACTCTGGCCTGTAATCTGGATGTTTCCCCAACACACTCAGCTACCCCCGCTTCAGGATCCCATGGTTAATGCCTCCCAGTGATCTCTGCCTCCTCCTTTGGCCTCTTCCTGTACCCAGGGTCTTCTGCTATGGGATTCAACACCCTTGGCTTGTCTTTGAAGCCCTGTCTTTCCTCTTTTACCACTAGAGCCCTGTGGTGGCCAGGCCTCCCCTGCCAGGCTGGGGAGCCAGAGGAGTCCTACAGATAGCAGTAACCCACCAGAAGCCAGGCACTTTAGAGCAGTAGAGGGATGGAAGAAAATTCGGGGTTCGGGAATGGTGCCCTGGCAGAGGTTGGGAAGATGACTTTTCTGGGAAGACAGCTTTGTATACAGGGTGACCGGAAACACCCCTACAGCCCCTTCAGGATCCCCACCCACAATGACAGACACCCCCCCAACCCCCTCCTACCAACCCCCTACGCTGCCAGGCTTCACAAAGGGAAGGCTCAGCAGCTTGCCAGAGACCTCTCTCAACCACACCCTTGACTTCGAGCTGGGGAGTTAAATACAGACTCCCAGCAGAGGTGCTACTAGCCCTGTTTCTGTCACCCTGACCCCTGCCCCAAACCCCTACTCTGCTGTGCTCTCTCCCACAGCCTCTGATGTGACCAGGTGCCCATAAAAGTGTCTTTTGGGCTCTGAGTATATCCTGCTCCCAAACTGGCCCCGGCAGGGTGTCCAGGTTGAAAGAGATCAGCATAAAGAGTGATGAACCCAATATCCAAGCTCCCCTCTGTCACCTACCAGCTGTGCAGCCTAGGGCCAAACTGCTTAACCTTTCCAGGCCTTGGTGTTTTCATCTGCAAAGTGAGACCATAAACTCCCTTTGTAGGAAAGTGGTGGAAATGGATGTCTATAAAGTTCATGATGCACAGCCTGGAGCAGAGCAGGAGGCCCCTCGTTGCCCCGGCTTTGAGGCACCATTAGATACCCACGGGGGTTTCCCAGATGGCTCAGTGGTGAAGAATCCGTCTGCCAATGCAGGGGCCACAGGAGACTCAGGCTCGATCCCTGGGTCAGGAAGATCCCCTGGAGACAGAAATGGCAACCCATTCCACTATTCTTGCCTGGGAAATCTCACAGACATAGGAGCCTGGTGGGCTATAGTTCATGGGTCACAGAGTCCCACAGCTGAGCGACAAACACTTAGATACCCACTGGCCATCACAGTGAGGGCATATGATGGGATGCTGGCTGAGGAATGGCACCCCAGCAGGAATGCAACCTCAGAGATGACCTCCTCTCCTCCCTGCCCCCATACCTGGGTTGGTACCACCTATGGATTCTTCTCAGGAATCTTCAGTCTGGCTTCTTGTTCCTGTCTCTGCTCACACTGACTCTGTTCAGGCTCTCATCATCACTCCTCCCAATCTATTAAGACAACCTCTTCCTGGCCCTGCTGTCATGACTTGGGGTTGGAGGGGCTTCCTACAAAGTCAAGAAATCTCCACTAGAGCTTCATGGCCCTCAGGATCAGCTCAACTCCTTTTCAGGGCTTATAAGCACTTCCTAGTCACACCCCACCCTTCTCTCCAGTCTTACCCGCTCACCACCCCCTCCCCCACCTCGCAGCTATAGTCTAGTCACTCCAAACCCCTCACTGTCAGGAAGACACTCTGATCCCCTGCTCCTTTTCACCCAGGTAACTGCACTTGCCTCTGCATGGAAGGCTCACTCTTCCCCTCCCCAGCACATGGTGCCAGGAAACCATCAAATCATGAGAGACTCAGACCCAGCAAAGCCTTGCCTGGTACCCCTCACTGTTGTTGTTCAGTCGTTGTGTCTGACTCTTTGCAACCCATGGACTGCAGCACACCAGGCTTCCCTGTCTTTCACTATCTCCCGGAGTTTGTTCAAATTCATGTCCACTGAGTCGGTGATGGACCCCTCATGGTCCATTGCTTTTACTCTATACCAGGGGTCTGCAAGTTCAGTTCAGTTCAGTCGCTCAGTCGTGTCCGACTCTTTGCAACCCCATGAATCGCAGCACGCCAGGCCTCCCTGTCCATCACCAACTCCTGGAGTTCACTCAAACTCGTGTCCATCGAGTCGGTGATGCCATCCAGCCATCTCATCCTCTGTCGTCCCCTTCTCCTCCTGCCCCCAATCCCTCCCAGAATCAGGGTCTTTTCCAACGAGTCAACTCTTTGCACGAGGTGGCCAAAGTATTTGAATTTCAGCTTCAGCATCAGTCCTTCCAATGAACACCCAGGACTGATCTCCTTTAGGATGGACTGGTTGGATCTCCTTGCAGTCCAAGGGACTCTCAAGAGTCTTCTCCAACACTATAGTTTAAAAGCATCAATTCTTCAGTGCTCAGCTTTCTTCACAGTCCAACTCTCACATCCATACATGACTACTGGAAAAACCATAGCCTTGACTAGACGGACCTTTGTTAGCAAAGTAATATCTCTGCTTTTCAATATACTATCTAGGTTGGCCATAACTTTCCATCCAAGGAGTAAGCATCTTTTAATTTCATGGCTGCAGTCACCATCTGCAGTGATTTTGGAGCCCAGAAAAATAAAGTCTGACACTGTTTCCACTGTTTTCCCATCTATTTCCCATGAAGTGATGGGACCAGATGCCATGATCTTCTTTTTCTGAATGCTGAACTTTAAGTCAACTTTTCACTCTCCTCTTTCACTTTCATCAAGAGGCTTTTGAGTTCCTCTTCACTTTCTGCCATAAGGATGGTGTCATCTGCATATCTGAGGTTATCGATATTTCTCCCGGTAATCTTGATTCCAGCTTGTGCTTCTTCCAGTCCAGCGTTTCTCATGATGTACTCTGCATATAAGTTAAATAAACAGGGTGACAATATACAGCCTTGACATACTCCTTTTCCTATTTGGAACCAGTCTGTTGTTCCATGTCCAGTTCTAGCTGTTGCTTCCTGACCTGCATATAGGTTTCTCAAGAGGCAGGTCAGGTGGTCTGGTATTCCCATCTCTTTCAGAATTTTCCACAGTTTATCGTGATCCACACAGTCAAAGGCTTTGGCATAGTCAATAAAGCAGAAATAGATGTTTTTCTGGAACTCTCTTGCTTTTTCCATGATCCAGCAGATGTTGGCAATATATCTCTGGTTCCTCTGTCTTTTCTAAAACCAGCTTGAACATCTGGAAGTTCACTGTTCACGTATTGCTGAAGCCTGGCTTGGAGAATTTTGAGCATTACTTTACTAGCGTGTGAGATGAGTGCAATTGTGCGGTAGTTTGAGCATTCTTTGACATTGCCTTTCTTTGGGATTGGAATGAAAACTGACCTTTTCCAGTCCTGTGGCCACTGCTGAGTTTTCCAAATTTGCTGGCATATTGAGTGCAGCACTTTCACAGCATCATCTTTCAGGATTGGAAATAGCTCCATTGGAATTCCAACACCTCCGCTAGCTTTGTTCGTAGTGATGCTTTCTAAGGCCCACTTGACTTCACATTCCATGATGTCTGGCTCTAGATGAGTGATCACTGTGACCCAAATCCAGCCAACCATCTGCCTTTTTATGGACCATGAGCTGAAAATGGTTTTCCAATTTTAAGTGCTTTAAAAAAAATCAAAAGAAGAGGAATATGTCAGGACATGTGAAAATGATGTGAAATTCAAATTTCAGTGTCCATAAATAGTTTCATCAGAATCCAGGCACGCACGTTTGTGCACGTATTGTCTGAGGCTGCTTTTGCATGACAAGGGCACAGTAGAGTGATGCAAGAGACTGCATGGCCCACAAAGTCTGAAACATTTCCTCTCTGGCCCTTGACTTAACAGAAAAGATGGCTGACCCCAAATCTAGTCTACTATGATTTTTATTTCAAACAGCACTTGTCCTAGAATTTCTTGTCTTCTCTGTGGATGATGAGTGAATTGAGGAAGAATCTCGCTCAACAATGTCCCTTAGGCCTGTTCCAGTCCCTAGCAATAGCAGATGTTCAGTTAAAATTCTCTTCCCATCAGAAACACCTCTTCAACTGTCCCAGCCCCGAAGGCTGGTCCTGATGCCTGGGATCTGCTATCACCACTGTCTTTGTCCCTCCAGCCCTGGTGGAGGTAGGCTCTGCTGGAGACACCTCCTGAAGCAGAGAGCCAAGAGCATTATGGACACTGCAGCTGAGCTGGATGAGTTGATGTGCGTAAGATCATGCACTTAGAAGGCGCGGAGCAGGGATTCCAAATTCAGATCTTTCCCAGCACACAGCCTGCCACGTGGAAGGACAGGAGAGCTGGGATTCCTTGAGCAGCAGAGTCCTAGGACCAGAGGCAGCTCCCCAGGAATGTTTGTTGCGTGGGGTTTCTAAGCAGCATTTGTCTAATAAAGTAATTTCTGAATATCTCACATCCCCTAATTACTTGTCACAATAATGTGAGGCATCTCCCCCCACATGCTTGTTTTTCTTTCTCTGGTGCAGAGTAGGAGCTCCAGGGCCCGGAAGGCAGAGATAAATATAGCTCCTCATTTACTCACCAGTTGGGTTGCCTGAATGTACAACCATACACGCTGCCACCCCAACACATGCCAAGCCCGTGCATGCACATGGGGAGTGGGTCTGCTTGGACCATGTGACCTTGCTGACACCTCTGGGGCCGGCTCTAACTTGGGAAGAGGCACAGGTTTGTCCAGCTTGATGCCAACTGGCCCCAGCTGAGACCATTCTTTGGGAGTTCCTGGGAGGCAGATTGGGTGTGGTAGAAGGAGGAACTTTCCTGATGATGAAGCATCTTATGATGCCCAATAGAGGGCATTTTCCACTAAGTGAGGGATGAATTTACTTCTGAGGTTCCCATGGGTTCCAAGCCCAAGACAGTCTATGCTCAGAAGTGTTACAAGGCTTCCCTGGTGGTCCAGTGGTGGAGAGTATGCCTTGCAATGCAGAGGACACTGGTTCGATCCCTGGTCCGGGAAGATCCCACATGCCTTGTGGCAACTAAGCCCGTGCCCCACAGCTTCTGAGCCCATGCTCTAGAGCCCAAGAGCCACAACTACTGAAGCCTGCATGCCTAGAACCCACGCTCCACAACAAGAGAAGCCACCGCACTGAGAAGCTTGAACCCCAGAACAAAGAGTAGCGCAGCTCTCCACAACTAGAGAAAGCCTCCAAGCAGCAACAGAAAATGTTCCCCTCACTTCGCCTCATCCTCCAGCAGTTCAGACTGAAACACAGGGAGGGGTGGGCAGCACTAAGGATGGGGCTATGGGCGGGAGGCAAGGCTCTCAAATGTCCATTCTGCAGCTGTCCTCCAATTCAATGGTGTCTTTTTGGGGGTCCAAGGCTGGGTTCTCTCACTGTCTCTGCCTCTTGGAAGAGGCAGTAGCAGAACCAGGAGACGGTGACACACATGGTCCCAATTCTTTCCTTCCTGGGTCAACCCTCTCATCCTCCCTCCCACAGGGTCCCTCCTGGTGCCCTGCATCCCCCAGGACTCCCTAACTCCCAGCATACCCTACTTAAGAGTCTTGATCAGGGTCTTTATTTCCTCATCACAGTCTGGAGGTCATAGATACAGTGATCCAGAAAGAAAAGAATGTGTGTGTGTCTTTCTCCTCTTTCCATATGTATACATGAAATCGTTGCTGCTGCTAAGTCACTTCAGTCATGTCCAACTCTGGGCAACCCCAGAGACGGCAGCCCACCAGGCTCCCCTGTCCCTGTAATTCTCCAGGCAAGAACACTGGAGTGGGTTGCCATTCCCTTCTCCAATGCATGAAAGTGAAAAGTGAAAGATGAAACTGGAGCCTATTATACAGAGTGAAGTAAGCCAGAAGGAAAAACATAAATACAGTATACTAACGCATATATATGGAATTTAGAAAGATGGTAACAATAACCCAGTGTACGAGACATCAAAAGAGACACTGATGTATAGAACAGTCTAATGGACTCTGTGGGAGAGGGAGAGGGTGGGAAGATTTGGGAGAATGACATTGAAACATGTAAAATATCATGTAAGAAACGAGTTGCCAGTCCAGGTTCGATACACGATACTGGATGCTTGGGGCTAGTGCACTGGGACGACCCAGAGGGATGGTATGGGGAGGGAGGAGGGAGGAGGGTTCAGGATGGGGAACACATGTATACCTGTGGCGGATTCATTTTGATATTTGGCAAAACTAATACAATTATGTAAAGTTTAAAAATAAAATAAAATTAAAAAAAAAAAAAAGAAAGTGAAGTCACTCAGTCATGTCCGAATCTTAGCAACCCCATGGACTGCAGCCTATCAGGCTCCTCCGTCCATGGGATTTTCCAGGCAAGAGTACTGAAGTGGGTTGCCATTGCCTTCTCCGATACATAAATAGAACTGGGCCCAAATTTTCTAGAAAGCAGTCCCACTCTAGACCAGCAGAAAACCGCTTCCCCCAGGCAAATTCTTTTATCATTCATGGTCTTGTTCAAAGGGTCCCTCTCCTGTGCTAAGTTCCAGGTGGATACAGACCCTAAATATCTGGTTGGGTGGTATCTGTCCAGCTCATCCCAATGTGGGGATTAATTCCGTGGGTCAGAGGACTCCTCTCCTCTCTGATGTCACTCTGTGAAACGACAGGGCTTGTATGTGTTCACAGTAATGCCCTCTGAGCTCAGCTGTGTTGGGTAAAACACAACAGTATTTGCCAAACATAAGGTTGATTGGAAAAGGCTTTGAACAAACAGACAAGTAGTGCTATTAAGAAGACACAGAAGCCAAGGCTCTCCAATGGAGGCGTCTCCTGGAGAGACTCCTTGATTTCCATCACCTCTGCCCAGCTATGTGGGTCCACTGGAGGTTTACCCAGTCACTGGCTCTTTTTGACATTGGTTACTCCACAAAACCATATTTTCTTTCTTATCATTTCCTCTCCTGTTCCCTTCTACTCCCTGAGCAAGCTGAATTTTCCTGAATTCTCACAGCAATTCCAAGGAATCAAAGCAGAATAGAGTGAGCCCAACTTGGGTGAAATTGCGCATCTACCAAGTTTCAGTTGTACAACTTGGTACCAGACATTTAACCTCTTTTAGGCTCAGTTTCTTCAACTATACCATGAGGGTCTCATGTCTCTAATGGACAAGTGTCATTTTCATCTACCCAGCAACCATTCTCTCATTTTCCAATGTCAACACCATGATTTTCCTTTGGGGAAATCACATCTTTTTTACTCCTAGTCCATATGGTTTAGGTGGGTGATGCCCCCACCAGCACAAGTGGGAAGACACACCTGGGTTGACCAGTGAGAGCAAGCAAACACTTGGCCACAGTGATTGGTTCAGGAAAAGCCATGTGACCAGGCTAAGCCAATGAGAGTCAACCCTGGGATTTTTGCTGAAGCTCTCTTTGTTTGAAATTGCTACAAAGATAGAATAAGTCTAGAGCTGCTGGTGGCTGCCTTTGCAACCACATGAGGTGTGCATGAGAAGAAAACAGAACTAAGAAATTCAGAAATTCCTTAGGACATTACTTAAGGACCTGAATCTAATTGTGTCTGAAGTTTGCCCTTGAACTTCCCATGACATGAGCCAATAAATTTCCACTAAGCCAGTTGGAGCTGTGCTTCTTTCCCTGGCAACTGTAGTCCTGACTAATACACTACCTTAGGGCTTTTGTCAGAATCAAATGAAACAGCATACACAGTCACCTAGAAGACTGCTGGCACATAATAGGAACTCATTAAATATTAGTCACCTTCCCAACAAGAAGAGGAAGGGAAAAGTGCCAGTGGACACAAGAAAGAATGAAAGAAAGATATACAATTAACAGAGCAAAGAGCCCAGGGGAGCCATGGGGATGAGATCAAAGCATGGGTGGAAGGCTTAGCCTGAACAGAGGTAGGGAAACTTCTTCCTTGGGGCAGCAGGAAGAAACCCTGGGAATTCAGAGGGACTTCACAGCAGGTAGCCTGGTCTCCTTGACCTTGGGGTTGGGGTCCTCTGCCAAGTGAGCACATGGATGGCCTCAGAGCCTTGAGGACAGTGGAGAAAGGTGGGAACAGTCATCATAATTGTTAGCAAGAGAAAAATGGAAGGTTGCTTCACACCCAAGGGCCTGCTGCCCTCATCCCTGCAGATCCAAATCCACATAGCTCGTGCCTTTTTCATTTAATGTTCCTTTGGCTCATTCTATTTTCCTTTTAGGTCTTGAAAAGAGGGACCTCTGGCTTTCCAGGAGACTAGCTTAGGAACCCAAGCCCAGGAACACCCTCCTCCACCCCCAAAACACACAGCCCTTTCTTAGAAAGGACTCCTATGGAGTCCAGCCTCCTGCCTGTCCCTCCTTCAAGAAAAAGAGAAATTGATTTACAGGAGAACCGTGGTGCTAGGGAAGATTCTTGAGAGTCCCTTAGACTACAAGGAGATCAAACCAGTCAATCCTAAAGGAAATCGACTCTGAATATTCATCAGAAGGACTGATTGGAAGGACTGTGAAGCTGAAGCTCCAATAGTTTGGCCACGTGATGCCAAGAGCCAATTCATTGGAAAAGACCCTGATGCTGGGAAAGATTGAAGGAGAAGGGGTGGCAGAGGATGAGATGGTTGGATGGCATCATTGATTCAATGGACATGAATTTGCATAAACTCCAGAAGATAGCAAAGGACAAAGCAGCCTTGAGTGCAGCCTGGTATGCTGCGGTCCATGGGGTCACAAAAAGTCAGACTCTACTTAGCAACTAGACAAGAACAGAAGCCATCTTTCTGAGTACCCAGTTCAATCTCTCCTTCCTTTCTCTAAGTCAGAAGTTGGCAACCTTTTTCTATAAAGGTCTACATAGTATATATTTCAGCCTTTCTAGGCCATATGGTCTCTGTCACAACCAGCTTCTCAACTCTGCAGTTGTGGAGTCAAAGCAGCAGAGACAATACGTAAACAAATGGTCATGGCTATGTTCCAATATAACTTTATTTATGAACACTGAGATTTGAATTTTATGTCATTTTCACATGTCATGAAATATTATTCCTCTTGAATTTCTCCCCCAACCATTTAAAACATGCCAATCATTTTTATACCAAGGCCTGTACAAAAAGACAGTGGACAGGACTGGTCCATACTTCATGCTAATAATTTGCCAGCCCTGCTCTGACTAATGAATGTCCATGGCAGGTAATCATTAAATTCCTACTCTGCACAAGATCTATTGAGATTTCCTTAGTTAATCACCATTCCAGACTTATTAGATCAGTAGGATGATCCCCATTTTATAATTTGGAAAATCTGATTTCAGAGAGCTTTTGTGACTTGCCTTAGAGAGTATCCAGCTCAGGGATGGGAAAATTGGGGTTCAAGTCCACGCCTGTCTGTCCGCAAAGTCTTTCTTGCCCATCAAGGTCTTTCCAGAGCCTCTCACACCTTTCTGAGCCCTTCCCCACTGCACAGCCTCATATTGGTCTATTTTATAGTTGTTTGTAACCATGACTTAATTCTCCCACAGAGGTGAAACTGCCTGAGGGGCAGGAATGTGTCTTTTATTCTTCTTACTGCCTAGTCCTCTGCCAGCTATCTTGTCACTCAACAAGTGACAAGCAACACTTGTTGCTCAACAAGTGTGTCAAGCAAACCACTGCTGCTGCTGCTGCTGCTAAGTCGCATCAGTCGTGTTAGACTCTGTGCAACCCCATAGACAGCAGTCCACCAGGCTCCTCCATCCCTAGGATTCTCCAGGCAAGAACACTGGAGTGGGTTGCCATTTCCTTATCCAGTGCATGAAAGTGAAAAGTGAAAGTGAAGTTGCTCAAGTCGCATCTGACTCTTCTCGACCCAAGGGACTATAGCCTACCAGGCACCTCCATCCATGGGATATTCCAGGCAAGAGTACCGGAGTGGGTTGCCATTACAAAGAGGCATTAAATTCAAGGCCACAAACTGGATTGCCCTGGTGGCTCAGTGGTAAAGAATCTGCCCGCCAATGCAAAAGACACAGGTTCAAGCCCTGATCCAGTAAGATGCTACATGCCGCAAATCAACTAAGCCTGAGTGCCACAACTATTGAGCCTGCACTTTAGAACCCTGGAGCCACAACTACTGAGCCTACATGCCACAGCCACTGACGCCTGTGTGCCCTAGAGCCTGTGCTCCACGGCAAGAGATGTCACCGCGCAATGAGAAGTCCCAGCACCACAGCTAGAGTAGCCTCCGCTCTCCGCAACTAGAGAAAAGCCTGCGCAGCAGTGGAGATCTAGCACAGACAAAAATAAATGAGTAATTTTTTAAAAGACCGAAAACGACAAAGCACCCTCAGTATTGCCCAGCAATCCCAGCATGCTGTTCTAGAAATTTCTTTCTCACTCTCTGTGCTGACTGTTAAATGCTTCTTCTCTCCATGTCCCTCCTCCACCCCCTGTTCCCCACCCCTAGAACCTTCTCTCCCTGTATCCGGGGAGCCTTCCTTCTCAGCCCCCGGGGCTCACAGGGATGGAGGGATCTCAGGGATCCCTCCTGAAAGGCTTTCCTCTCTCTGCTGCCCCAGCCCACATCCCTGCAGCCTCCTGGCAGCTGACTGTTTCTGGGGCTCTTGAAAACATTCTTTAACTTGGGAAGCCCAGAGTGGTGCTAGAAACCGGCAGTGCAATTACAGGGCTTTTAAACTGCCAGGCTCCTCTGTGCTCATTTCCCCAGGGGCCCCTCTGAGGCCAGGCTGTGTTAGGTCCAGAGGGAGCAGGTAAACTCCCATCTTCACCAGAGGAGAGTGTCCTTCCAGCAGCTGCTTGTTCAGGGCTTGAGAAGAGGGGCGGCCAGCAGCGCAGCTCAGGGTCCAAAGCAGATCCAAGGCTCCACACCCCAAATCAGAACCTGGGATGAGCAGGGGTTGGAGGGTCTCTACCAGCCAGGGTCAGCTGGGGTGGGGAAGGGGAGTGAGGAGTCACACTGACTTCAAAGTTAAGCCCAGCTGTTTGTGGAGAAGCCAGAAGTGGCCCTACCGACCTCTCCAGCTAGATCTCCAGGGAGGCCATCCGGAGCCCTGGGCACATGTCTGTCCGTCAGTCAGCCTGTGGCCCTGCAAAAGTCTTCCTGGATTCGGAGTCTGTCTTCTTCCCCTCCAGCCTATAGCTTCCTGAGGCTCAGAGACTGTGACTTTTATGTCCCCACAGTGCATTCTTAGCCAATGTTTGTTGAATAGAGAAATGCTTCAGGAGAGGCAGGTGGGGTCTGTCATGCTTGGGGAAGAAAAAGGATCTCCAACAAGTCCACCTCACATATAACTCGGGTGCATCATGGGCTGCTGGGCTTCCCAGGTGGCTCAGTGGTAAAGAATCTGCCTGCCAGGAGATGCAGGTTCGAGCCCTGGGTCAGGAAGATCCCCTGGAGAAGGAAGTGGAGACCCACTCCAGTATTCTTGCCTAGGAGATCCCATGGACAGAGGAGCCTGGTGGGCTACGTCCATTCCATGGGATCCCAAAGAGCTGGACACGGCTGAGCAACTAAACAACAACAGCCTTGTGGGCTGCTAACTGCTCTGCAGCTCAGGATAGTTTTTTCAAGTGTGTTTTGGAGAGGTGGAGCAGTTTAGGAATTTAGCAGGGAGATAGCTAGAAAATCCTCTTGGCTCAAGCCCACCAGACACATCCTGAAATGCAGGGCTAGCTGTGGTCCTAGGAACAGCCACTCTGGGGCTCCATCCTGCCCCCCGGGATCAGTGGGTCAGCATGTCTGCAGCCCCAAGAACTCAGTCACCCCCATGGCAGGGATGAGACATTGCTCCCTCTCTGGAACTCCCTCCTGAGAGCACAGTGACAGATGGAGGGACCTCAGGGATCTTCCAGGCCAACCTCTTAAATCTAAAGTGCTGGACGGGGACACCCAGAACTGAAAGTGGAGCAGAAAGACCTCCTGGGTACCAGGGCATTGGAGGGCCTGTCCCTCATCACTGATAGTGAGCTGTTCCACCCTGGGGTCTGAGATAGGGCCACAGTATTAATGAGGCCTCCGGAGATGCTGCTGCAGGGCCATTCCATCAGTGTCCACTCCTCTACTGATGAATGACTGACAGCCTAGAAAATGTCCTTCCTCCAAGGTCTGAGGCTGAGGGGGTTATGGAGTCCCTACTCAAGCTCTCCCTGGTTGGGAAGATGATGTCCTTCAAAAGTTTGGGGCAGGAGTCCCTTGACACTGCCGTGGGGTGACTGTGTCCCAGCTTACAAGCTTGGGGCCATGCCCTGCTGTGACTGAGGCTCCTGGGCAATGAGGATGGGCTCACCCAATGTGTGGCCCTGTGCTGACCCGGGGTTGTGGGCGGGGAGAAAGCCCCTACCAGGCCCCTCTGACCCAGGACTCAATGAATACTCACAACCATCCTGTGGGGTGGCTATCACTGTTCCAATTTCACAGGGGAGGAAACTGAGGTTCTGAGAGGTACAGCGGCTGTCCCTCATGTCAATCCATCTGGTACATGGCAATGCCCAGAACCGGGAGCTTCTGACCCAAGGCTCGTATTCTTGGCTTCCCCTGGAGACCTGAGTGAGTGCTCGTCACCCTGACCACAGCTGAGGCTACCAAGTAGATGTGTCCCTCCTTCTGGGGACACAGCTCAGTGGCTGAGTGACAGGACCCAGAAGGAAGAAGGGCTGTGGGTTCTGATCCCAGGGGAGCCCGCGCGGACCACTGAGTGAAGAGAAGGGTTTTGCTGGTGAGGCATGCCTGTCCACACCTGACTGCAAACTAGGCAATGGACTAAGTCTGCAGACCTGAAGTGCTCGATGAAGGGCCATTAATAACCCTCCTGGCACGGCCTGGCCTGGGCCGAGCAGGGGTGCATCATCCATACATCTGCCATGGCGCTCCAGCTTCTGTACCATGGCCAGCGGAACGGGATGAGTTGACTCGAGCAGCCTGAGGAAGAGGCTCTGAGAGGGGCTGGGGGACTTCGAGCCCTGCGTGCCCTCAGCACCTCTCCCTAGACTGGGCAGAATCGAGAACCACAAAGGACTGGTTGTTCCACAGAAGCTGGGGCTGTTCCCATCATGGCTGAGGACACTCCCTGGCCTGGAGCTCTGGGACCTCCAGCAGGTCTCTTCATCCAGAAAATGGACCTGAGGAAGCCAAGGTCCTGCCAGCTCCCCCACTCTAGGCCGCCTCTGCAAGCCAGACCTTGAGACTCAATTTCCCTCCTGGGAGGGTAAGGATCTAACATTCCTGGAATAACCGCCAAGCTCCAGGCACCCTGCCTGTTCTACTCCAGTCAATCCCCTTAATACCCTAAGGAGGCCAGTCCTGTCACAATCCCACTCTGCAGAGGTGAAAACTGAGGCTCACCAAAGTTAAAGTAACTTTCCGAGGACCACGGACCTGTTCCCCAAAAGGACGGATTTGGTCACTCAGATCCTTTTGGGATATAACAGAATGCACCTAAATAAAAATAACGCAGACTTCCAGTGGTTAAGACTCCAGGCTTCCAACGCAGAGGGTGCGGGTTCAATCCCTGGTCAGGGAACTAGAATCCCATATGCCACATAGTGCAACCAAATAAATAAATAAAATTTTGAGACTTCCCTGGTGGTCTAGAGACTGAGATTCTGCACTTTTACTGCAGGGCACTCAGGTTTGATACCTGGTCAGGTAACTAAGACTTCCCTGGTGGCTCAGACGGTAAAAGCATCTGCCTGCAATGTGGGAGAACCAGGTTCAATCCCTGGGTCAGGAAGATCCCCTGGAGAAGGGAATGGCAACCCACTCCAATACTCTTGCCTGGAAAATCCCATGGATGGAGAAGCCTACAGTCCATAGGATCGCAAATAGTTGGACATGACTGAGCAACTTCAAGGTCCCATGTGCTGCGTGATGAGGCCAAAAGAATGGGAAAAAAAAAAAAAAAACTAACGTGTCCTCAGAACAGGACTTCTCAGAGTGTTTGTTTGTGTGCTCAGTTTTTGTAAGTCTAGAAGAAATCCTCAGTTCTTCAATCAAGCACTAACCTTAAGTGCTACTGTGTAGGTATTTTATTGATGTGATTAAAATTCACAAGCTGTTACCTCTAGGTAAGAGAGATAATCCTAGATAATCTGCATTGGCCTGATTCAATCGGTCCACAGGCCTTAAGAGCAGAGGGGAGGCTCCCCAAGGAAGAAATGCTGTCTATGGCCTGGAGCTGCGTCCCAGGCCAGAGAGCTTCAGCCTGCCCTCCCTGACAGCCTGCCCTTCCCATGTCAGGCTTGTCTGGCCAGCCCCCACAATGGCATTAACCAACTCCTTGCAATAAATCCCTGTCTACTTTCTATCTACCATACTGGTCTTCTTTCTCTGGTTGGACTCTGCCTGATACAAGTCTGCATCATGTTTCACAATCTCCAAGAGTAGAATACAGTTTTTTTGTTCTTGTTGTTGTTGTTGTTTTAATTATTTATTTATTTTTGGCTCTGCAGTACTCTTGCTTGGAAACTCCCATGGATGGAGGAGCCTGGTAGGCTACAGTCCATGGGGTCGTGAAGAGTCAGACACAGCTGAGTGACTTCACTTTCACTTTTCACGTTCATGCATTGGAGAAGGAAATGGCAACCCACTCCAGTGTTCTTGCCTGGAGAATCCCAGGGGCAGGGGAGCCTGATGGGCTGCCATCTATGGGGTCGCACAGAGTCGGACACGACTGAAGCGACTTAGCAGCAGCAGCAGCAGCAGCAGGTCTTCATTGCTGTGCAGGCTTTTCTCTAGTTGCGGTGAGCAGGGCTACTCTGGTTGCAGTGCACAGGCTTCTCTTTGTGTTGGCTTCTCTGGTTGTGGAGCTCGGGCTCTAGGGTGCACGGGCCCCAGCAGTTGTGGCTCCCGGGCTCTAGAGCACAAGCTAAGTAGTTGTGGTGCATGAGCTTAGTTGCTCCAAGGCATGTGGGATTTTCCTGGACCAGGGATCAAACCCATGTCTCCTGCATTGGGCGGGCAGATTCTTTACCACTGAGCCACCATTCTTTACCAGGGAAGCCCTAGAATAGAGTTTTAAGACAATTTCCAAACAGATTTGGGCAGTGGGGCCTTGAAGGTGAAAAGCAACTCATGGAATTCTTGTCTGGCAGATCTCTCTCTTTCTCTCTCTCCCAACCCCCTTCTCTCTCTCCTCTAGCTCTCTCTCTAGCAAACTCTGATTTAGGCAAAGTGAGCAGCCAGTTATAAGGGAGAGCCAACTCTGTGTGACAGTCAACAGTGGCCATGACTGTGACCACGTGCTCCCACTGTGGGCAGATCATCCTCATCACCATCATGTCAGCCACCAGCCAAAGTCTTGGCTGCTCACAAAACATATCCTCCACATCAGCTCAGGTCAGCCCCTTGGGCCCAGATGTTTGCTCTCAGTCAACGTTCTCGCCTATAGAGCAGCGCTGACAAGCCCAGCCCTTCTCAGAGGGCACAAAGACACAATCAGATGGCTCATGCTGAGTCCCTGGCACACAGAGGGTGGTGGGTGTCCAACCCCTCCTCCCTCCTCCCCCTGATGATGAGCTGTGCTAAAACAGGCCTCCTACTATATAAGGTATGAGCAACGTTTTAAAACTACTCAGAATGTTCAGCATTTGCCAAAAAGATGCTACGGCGCTCTCCCAGGCCCATGGCCCATCCCGAATTTAACAGGCCCGTGTTTACAAACCCAGACCCGTACATCTCCGAGGCTCCCACACACATCCCAGCTGCCTCCCCAAGATCCATGCTCGGAGAGTCTCTGGCGGTGTCACCGCCAGCTGGTGCTTCTCAGAGTGTTCCTGACGCTCAGTCTGGGCCTCAGGCAGCCATCACAGTGGAAGGAGGGGGTGGTCAGGAGACACTCCTACCATCTAAGGACCACTGGGACCCCAAGCTGCAGGGTTTAGGCCAGAGCTCTGAAAGCAGGACTTGAGGGAAACTCTGGCAGCTAAGTGCAAGTAAGTGAACCACAGGACACTGCTCTCTCAGGGTCCCAGACTTTACTGTCTTTCTGTCCTTCATTCCGTGTGTGTGTATGTATGCACCCTCAGAGCACATGCTCACATATCCTTTCCACCCTGTAACAACCCAATCACACTGAACCCAGGACCCAGGAAGAGACACAAGTCTCTTGATTGGACAGAACACAGACCACAGTTAATGCTGTAACGAGCATACACTTAGCATGTGGGAGAGCAATTCAGCCCTCACTTGGACTCTATTTATCATTTCTTTCAGCACTGAGTCTGTAAGCGACATCTGAATCACCAGGACGGCTTGTTAAATACAGACCATTGGCCCCACCCCCAGAGTTTCTGATTCATCTGGTCTTGGATGGGGCCCAACAGTCCATATTTCTAACAAAATCCCAGGTGAACCGGATGTTGCTGGACCAGTGACCTTACTTTAAGGACCACTGCTTCACAGTTTTAGAGAAGCCAAGTCTTGACTTCCAAGTGATACCTGATCAGAATGGAATCGGTGAGTGTGTGTGTTGGGGGGCGGGGTAGTGGTGAGCCCTGCCAAAGCCAGGCTTTCTGACAGCTGCAGGAAGTGACAGTTGACAGCCCGACAGCAAAGAAAGAGACAGCAAACTATAAAAAGCAGACATAAGAACTCAAAAAGCAAGGCAGTCTGAAGCCATCTCAGTGGGATAAAATTATTATACACCCCTAAATAAATCCTGAGGAAGCACTTGCTCGGAGCATCAAATAGTCATGATGTTCATAGTGAAGGCCCTGGAATATGAAGAAAGCAATGCTTAGCCTGCTTAAGAGGGCTGGGTTAAATTAATTTTGTAAAAAATAAATCTACTTCTAATTTGTTGGCAGTGAAATCACCTGGGTGCTCAATGGATAATAAACTTGTTAATCTGGAGAGTTTTTCGGTGTGCTAATTCATTTACCTCGATATCCATGGTTTTACTTTGCCCGTGCACCTGTGTGTGTGCATGCATCCACACGGCTGCAAAGAACGCATCTCGTAACGCTCATTGCTACTCACTCCTGGGTCTGTTCTTAAATATCATCTCCTCCTTGGCCATTCAGGCAATGCTATGTCCCCAACTAAAGCGGCCTTAGACGCACCTGTTGCTTTTTTTTTTTTTGCCTCTCTCTCATGGTGCCTCTCTGTCACAGATCAGTTATGACTCTGCTCCAAGAACTGTGCTAAAGGAACAGCCTACTGGAAATCTCTAATCATTGAGACAGAAGGAAAGTGAACTTGTCACACACTGGCATTTACAGCTTCTTTATTAGCTGAAGCAAGTCACATGGCTATGCTTAGGTTCAAAAGGATAGAGATGTGTAATCCTTCTCCAAAGAGTCTGAAAGAAAAGACACCAAATATGAGTTGAACGGTTATACAATCTCCCATAACCCTTGACTTCCCAGGGTTTCAACTTCCTCACAGTACATCTGTAAGTTCTCACCAACACCACTCACATTGTCATCACCCAAAGCACCATCATTCTCTGTCACTTCCAAAACCACCATCACCAGCCTCGTCACAGCCACAGCAACATCCTCATCCATCCTCATCCACAGCAACATCATTAACAACATTATTACTACCATCTTTAACCCAGGCTCCCTGGAAAATAGGGCCTGCCTGGGGGAGAAGCTGGCCTACCGATGTTTTGCTGCAGAGTGCAATACCAGGGAAAAAGAGACTGAGGCAGAGAAAGAGGGGCAACAAATAGAGGGGATATTTAAGAAGCAAGCCCCAGTTTCATGACAAATGCAATGGGCTGTTCAGTCCTGCAGATCTTCAGATCTTCATGGCCCATCTGCTGCACTTCTTCATAGTTTACTTGTGAGGAGGAATAGAGAAGAATTAATCTGTTGATTCCTTCCCAGCCCTCATCTCCCACTGGTCAAAGTCGGCTCTATGGAGCATTTCTTCCCTTGCTTGTTTGAAAGGTGTAACCTGGTCTCCCCAGGCAACTTCTAATGGAGCCAGAGCTTCTGAGGGTCCAGAACAGAGCCATCAGTCTTTCTTGTTCAAGTAGCCTCCATCTGCAGTGGGAGTGATGGCAATGCTAGAGATCTGGTTTTCCTGCTGTGGGAACAATAGGGTGAGCTCTCGCTAAGCCTGCTCAACAGGAGAGCAAGGCAAGTGACCAAGGCCCAGGCAGAGGGAAGGTGTGGACACATGGACTTAAGGTGGCACAAAACTTGGGTCCCATGCAATTACCCATTGTGCCTTTCATATCTGCTCATAGCCACTTGGAACACGTGATCTTAGGACAATACACCTTCAATTCTTCCCCAAGAAGTTAGATAGAAAATTCTGTTCTTCAAGGTACTGGAAAGTTGCAATACTCCAAAAAGAATTCAAGAAGCTTAGTAAGCCAAACCTGGTACTTCTGTGCTACTCTGGCTGGTCCTAGAGATGTCAAAACTGACATTTACCACTACACTCATTCAGCATCCATTCTGACTAGTCTGTGTTTCTTCCCTGCTGGGTGACCTACACCTTCATCCTCCAGAAGTCGAAGTCCTTACTTAGTTGCCTAGGACTGGTAGAGCCACCGTTGCCAGTGCTGCTCTCGGGCACAGGAGCACCAAAATAAGCTGCCAGGGAATCTTCCAGGTTCCTGACATTATCTTCCTTGTGCCCATCAGAAAAAAAAAAAAAAAGTGAAAGTGTTAGTCGCTCAGTTATGTCTGACTCTGCAATATCACATGGACTATAGCCTGCCAGGTTCCTCAGTTCATGGAATTCTCCAAGCAAGAATACTGGAGTGGGCGGATACTCTGTTCTCCAGGGGATCTTCCCAACCCAGGGATCAAACCCAGGTCTCCTGCATTGCAGGCAGACTCTTTATTGTCTGAACCATCAGATAAGCCCTTCTGCCCATTACATGGCAGCAAACCTAGCTCCTCACCGTAATCAGAGTTAATTATTCCCCCACCCACTAACTCCTTTCTTTTCCTATTGGTTTCTCTGACATTAAGGACCAAAAAGTTGCCAAGTGGTAGCTGCAATTTCCAATTAAGTAGGATCTTCACCGTGCTCCCTGGAGGTCACTGCTCCTTTCGATCAATGAGCTCTGAGTTTAAGAACTGATAGAAATCTGGAAACCATGCAAGGGACCATGATTTTCCACATGTGTAGGTGACATCAATCTTTGGCTGGGCTGGCAGCTCCGACTTCTGCTGCATCTATTCATACAGTTCCTCTCCTTCAGTCTGTTTACATGATGAATTTAACTCATTCTGACGCTATGGAATGGGGTATGGCCTGGGCACTTGGTCATGGGGTGTTTTTGTTTTAATATCGTCAGGTTTATTAATCAGCCATTATATCTTCAAACATTTTCTGTTCTGCCCCATGCTCTCTCTCTTCTTCTGAGATTCCAATTCTACAGACATGAGACCTTCTGATATTGTCCCACCATTCTATTTTCTTTTATGTTCAATCATTTTCGTGCTCTACTTCAGACAAGAGAATTTCTATTCATTTGTCTTCAAGTCCACTGGACTCTCTATCATCTCCATTTTCTTTGACATATTTTTTTTACTTTATTGACTTCAACAGTAATCTTTATTAATTCCTCTTCACTATTAACTGTAGGCTTAATTTCTCTCTTCTTCTAGCTTCTTAACATGGAAACCAGATTACTGATTTTAAACCTTTCTTCTTCATATCAGCACTTCAAGCTGATATAAAGCTATAATAATGCTTTATTTCTGTCCCAAATTCTTACATGCTGTGCTTTTAGTATCATTTAGTTCAAAGTACTTTCTCACTTCTCTTATGATTACTTCCATGACCTTGGGTTATTTAGAAGTGTATTATTTAATTTCCAAACACTTGGGAACTTTCCAAATATATTATTGTTATTGACCTCTTAATTTAATTTCATTATGATCAGAGAACATATTCTGTATCATTTCAATCTTTTAAAATTCATCAAGACTAGTTTTATAGCCCACTGTATGTTCTACCATGGGCTTCCCAGGTGGCTCGGTAGTAAAGAGTCTGCCTACCAATACAGCAGATGCAGGTCCGATCCCTGGATGCAGAAGATCCCCTGGAAAAGGAAATGGCAACCAAATCCAGTATGCTTGCCTGGGAAATCCAAAGGACAGAGGAGTCTGGCAGGCTACAGTCCATGGGATCGTGAAAGAGTTGGACACGACTCAGCAGCTAAACAACAACATATGTTCTAACACAGTGCACATTCCATATGCATTAGAAAAGCATGTGATTGTATATTCTACAGATGTTGGGTACATTGTTCTATAATTGTCAGTTAGGTCAAGTTGGTTCATAGTGTTGTTCAAATTTTCTGTATACTTACTGATATTTTACTTACTGACTCTATAAATTACAGTGAGATGATATTAAAACATACAACTGTAATTATAGATTTTTCTTTTTCTACCATTATTTCCATCAAATTTTGCTTCATATATTTGTGGCTTGTTATTAGATGCATACACATTTAGGATTAGTATATTTTCCTGATGAACTGACTCCTTTCTTCTTGTAAGATGAGCCTTCTATCTGTGTAACACTTTTTAACTTGTCTGATATTAACATAGCCATTTCAGTCTTCTTATGCTAAGTGTTTACAAATTATACATCTTTCCATCCTGCCAAGTCTTTAGACTAATGAGTTTCTCATAGAAAGCATATAGTTGGGTCTTATTTTTTTTTATCTCTTTGCTGATCTCTATCTTTTAACTGCAGTGTTTAATATTAGCCCATGTAGATTTTAAAACTTAATTGATATGATGGATATAATTCTATCACCTTACTGTCTTTTGCTATATGTCTCCTATTTTTTTTGTTTTGTTTCTCTGTTCTTTCTTTTCCTACTGTCCCCTGGGTTAATCTTTTTCTTTCTTTTTTTGTAGTATTCCAGTCTATTTCCTTTATTGGCTTTTAAGCTATACATCTTTGCATTATTTTCTGATGGTTCTCTTAGGATTACAATATACGTATTTAACTTATCACCATGTACCTTGAATCAATATTATGCTACTTTACATACAAGAACCTTATAACAGTAAAATTCCATTTCACCTCTCACTCTTCATACTGCTATCAAATATTTTCCTTTTACACAGTATACTGTTATTATTTTCACTCTAAAGAATTGTCATTTAAGTAATGTTTTATCTTTCTTTTCCCATATATTCACATTTTATTACTCTTCATTCCCTCCTATGGATTGAAATTTCCATCTGATATCATTTCTCCTTTTCTTCAAAAACTTCCACTAGCATTTCTTATACTGCAGGTCTCTCAGCCTTCACTATAAAAAGTGAAAATATCTTTATTCTCAGCCTTCACTATAAGAAGTGAAAATATCTTTATTCTTGCCTTCATTTTTTTCATTTTATCTTTATTCTTGCCTTCATTTTTCTTTCGTTTTGCCTTCGTTTTTTGAAAGATTTTTACACTAGATATGGAATTCTCACTTGACAGATTAACTTTTTCTGATTTTAAATATGTCATTACATTCTCTTCTGGAATGTTTTTATGAGAAGTCAGCTGTTATTCATACCATCTTTCCCCTATATGCTGCCTTTTTAGACTTATCTGGATCCCTTTAAGATATTTCTTAGCCATTGCTTTCATCATTCTGATCAAATGTGATTTTCTTTGTATTTATCTTCCTTGGGATTTGCTCTCCTTTTTTTCTATAAACTGCTGATTTTTGATCAACTGGGAAATTTTTGTTTGTTTGTTTCTTATATGATATTGTACATGTTTTAATGCCATTCTCCCAATCTGGTTGCTACATCTGTCACCCCATTGATCACCAGGGTTGATTCGGCTGATCTGGCTGGCTAGGCGGGTGTCCCCTTCCTCCCTCACTGCTCCATGTGCGTTCTTCCCGAAGCTGCACGCTCGGTCGAAGAGGACGACCATCCCCGATAGAGGAGGACCAGTCTTCAGTCAAGGGCATACAAGTAGCTGCACTCCCCTGCTAGAACCTCCAAACAAGCTGTCAACTGGGAAATTTTTATTTTTCCTATCCCACGTTCTTGTTTCTTATTTCCCTAGGATTCCAAATACATGTAATCTAAACTCCTTAATATTTCTTTCAAAGGTTATTGAGACTCTATTATTTTATTTCCATTCTTTCTCTCTCTGTGTTTATCTTCAGATAATTTCTACTGACTTGTCTTGAAATTCACTCACCCTTTTTTCTATTCTGCCAAATCTGCATTAATCTCATCTAATAGAATTTTCATTATGCATATTTTATTTTTTTAGTGTTAGTATTCCCATTGATTCTGTTTCACAGTTTTCATATATCTTTTGAAATCCCTCTTCTCCTCATCCATTATATCATCTTTTCCTATAGACTCAACCTATTTATCACAATTGTTTTAACTCGTTGCTAAAACTGAAATCCAGATCATCTCTGAGTCTGTTTCTATTTACTGTTTTCTCTCTTGGCTCTGGGTCCCATTTTCCTGTTTCTTCTCATATCTAATAATATTTTTATTACATACAGGACATTGAGGATGATATGTTATAGAACTCTAGACACCATTATCTTCCTTAGAAAAGTATCGATTTTTGTCCTAGCAAGGAGTGAAACTACTGGCAGATAACTTTTCTTGTGGGACTTCATTTTAAGCTTTATTAAGGTAGGTCTTTACAGTAGTTCCTTTAGCCTAAGGAGGAGTCCTTAGTCCTTATACATGGTCCTTACTCCTAGAGTTTGATCCTTCTGATATTTTAACAAAAAGACTAAGGTATTTGTCAAGCTCTTATCTTGGCAGAACTTGAACTCTAAATTATGTATCCACAGCACAGGCTGTAATACCTGCCTAGGAAGATTGCTCATGCTTTCTTCTGGGATTCCTTGGAGTCTTGCCCTGTGTTTTCACAGTAAGCTAAGGATTTGAAGAAAGATTTGCAGATTTGGGAGCTCTCTCTCATGACTCCCTCTTTTCCTAAATAGCCCCCTTAACTTTTAGCCATTCTGTTCTTGTTGTCATCCAGTAGTTAAGTCATATCCAACCTTGTGACCCCATGGATCTCCTGGAGTTTGCTCAAACTCATGTCCATTGAGTCAGTGATGCTATCCCACCATCCCATCCTTTGTCTCTCCATTCTCCTTCTGCTGGAAAACCATACTACCGGAAAAACCATAGCTTTGACTATATGGACCTTTATCAGCAAAGTAATGTCCCTGCTTTTTAATACACTGTCTAGGTCTGTCATAGCTTTTCTTCCAAGGAGCAAGCATCTTTTAATTCTGTGGCTGCAGTCACCATTTGTAGTGATTTTGGAGTCCAAGAAAATAAAATTTGTCACTGTTTCCACTTTTTCCCCATCTATTTTCAGCCATTCTAGCAGCCCTGAACTCCAACTCTGTTTCCTTACTCCATTAGTAATTCTGAAGTACTAGTAATTAGTTATTAGTAATTCAGAATGACTAATTCTGGGCTCTATTACCATACATTAAGTAGACTGGAAAGTGCCCTTGGGGAAAGACAGGTGAGTGTGGGTCTTTCTAGGATGTTTGCTTCTTTCTTAGGTTGTAACCCCTCCAGTTTCTGCCTGCTTTAGGTCACTCTACTGTGCCTTCAAACAACTATTTTTTTTTTTTTTTTTATTTTACCAAGAATTTTCAATTGTTGAATTGTGTTCACAGCCGTCGCAGTGCCACCATTGCTCTCCAGCACAGCCTCTAGCTCACCAAGCTCCAGTCGGAGGAGAAAGGGGATAAGTGAGGAGGTCTCTGTACCATGGCTTGTACAAAGCTGACTGCCTGCAAATCAACTGGCGGTAAAGCACCAAGGCAGACACTGCTACAAAAGCACGTCACAAGAGTGCGCCCTCTACTGGAGGGGCGAAGAAACCTCATCATCACAGGCCTGGTCCCGTGCCACTCCACGAAATTAGCTGTTAATCAAAAATCCACTGAGCTTCTCATTCACCAACTTCCCTTCTAGCATCTGGTGTGGAAAAGTGCTCAGAACTTCAGAACAGATCTGCGCTTCCAGTGCAGCTCTTGGTGCTTTGCAGGAGGAAAGTGAGGATAATCAGGTTGGCCGTTTTGAAGATACTAACGTGTGTCCTCCATGCCAAACGTGTAACAATTATGCCAAAAGAGATCCAGCTACCACACCCCTTAAGTGGAGAATGTGCTTAAGAATTGACTATGCTGGGAATCATTTTATTCTTTTTTATTTTTTTTTCTAAAATGATATAAACTTTATTATGCTCAGTAATTAACCTCATAATAAGAATGTAGCTTCTTTAAGTAATTATAATCTTCCAAATGATAAAAGAAGTAGACATTTAACAAAGTAGCACACCCAAAAAGAAATCAAAGACTTTTTCCATGTTTGTGGTGTGTATTGTATGACCAGAAAGAATTTTAAAAAAAATTCTTGGTTCTTCTAGGATGAACCTAGAACCTATTATACAGAGTGAAGTAAGTCAGAAAGAGAAAGATAAATATTGTATTCTAATGCATATATACAGAATCTAGGAAAATGGTACTGAAGAATTTACTTACAGGGCAGAAATGGAGAAATAGATATAGAGAATAGACTTATGGACATGGGGAAAGGGAAGGAGAAGGTGAGATACATGGAACATGAAAACTTACATTACCATTTGTAAAATAGATAGCCAACTGGAATTTTCTGTATGGCTCAAGAAACTCAAACAGGGGCTCCATATCAACCTAGAGGGATGGGATGGGAAGGAGATGGGAGGGAGGTTCAAAAGGGCGGGGACATATGTTTACCTATGGCTGACTCATTTTGAGGTTTGACAGAAAACAACAAAATTCTGTAAAGCAATTATCCTTCAATAAAAAAAAAACTAAAAAAAATTCTCTTCTTCCTATTATTGGTTGTTCTGAACGTTAAGCAATTTTTTCCCATGGGGTCAAAAGGTACCTAAGTATATGACTGCAAATGGAAAAACAGGGACAGAAATCAGGTACTGGCAGTTTCTCCATTTTCATTTGTGTGTGAATTTTTAATATAAAAGTGGGGACATAAAGCATTAATGCAAGTCAAAATGTTTCAGTGAACAAGTTTTAGCAGTTCAACTTTACAACAATTATAAATAAACCTGTTAAATTTTTCTGGACAAGTAAATTTCTTATTGACCGCAACTAAATGGTGTTGGTAGCATTTTTATCATACAGTAGATTCCATCCATTCACTATACCTTTCTAACTGAGTTATCCTACATGCAAGTGCATGTTTTTAATGCTGTCTGTCTTCTGTACTGTTCCTGTAAGTTTGCTATTAAAATACATAAAACTATAAAAAGATAATAAAATAAAATTGTTGTCACTGGGGAAGTCTGATATAGGGCCATCTGTCATTATCTGCAGCCATAAATCCTTTGAAATATTTTTATTATACAAATTGAGCAACATCCTGCTCAGTTCTCATATATTTCATCACTTAAACTCAGTCCTCCTGGTTTCTGTCATTTATTTAGTGAGTATTTCAATAGGCTTCCTGGTAATACCCATTTTGGTTTGAATCAGCCAGAGCAAGTTCTGATGTTTACAATCAAAGGCTGAGACTAGTACTTAGGGTTTATACTGACCTGCATGTTGTTCAGATCTTGACTACATTGAGTAGCTTCAAGGACCTCTCCATAGTCACTGGCTATGCAATGCTTTCCCTGAAAATATCACCTCAAATCACTGCCACCTTTAATTGAAAAAAATTTTTTTCTTTGGTTGCACTGGGTCTTCTCGCGGCACAGGCTTTCTCTAGTGGAGGTGCACGGGCTTCTCACTGGGGCGGCCTCTCTTGCTGGGGAGCACAGGCTCTAGGTGTGCTCAGTAGCTGCAGTACATGGGCTCAGTAGCTGCTGCTCATGGGCTCTAGGCCGTAGACTTCAGTAGCTGGTGCACACAGGCTTCATAGTTCCGCAGCATGTGGAATTTTTCTGGACCAGAGATTGAACCTGCATACCTTGCACTGGCAGGTGGATTCTTATCCACTGTCCAGGGAAGTCCAGTTTTTTAATTCTTTAATTAACATTTTGACTTAAAATATTTAGTTTTATAATAATCATATTTCATTCCTTCTTAATACCATTAATTATTTTACCCCCTGGATTGGATCAACTTCACTAGCCCCTTCACTCTTCACTCTTACTAGAATTACTCTTCTTTCCATCAATTCTAAGAGTCTAAAACAATCTCACCAAACCATTTGCCTTGCTCTCCAAGCATGCATACACATGCATATGTCCACACACAGACAAATATCTTCCATAGCTAGTAAAGACAGACATTCCAAACTTCCACATCTTTTCCTCCCAGTGACAGGCAAAGAATTTCAATTAGCAAAGGAGAAAAAGAGACATATATTTGGAACATGGTGTAAGACACCAGACGCAAAAGTCAGGAGAGACAGAAAGTTGTGAAAGCAAGGAGGCTGACCTAGGGAATTTCAAGAAGTCCACATGAGCTCATTAGGTTGTGCATGGTCCAACCATTCTCAGAATTCCAAACAAAGTGAGGCACTTGTTAATGAGTATATTAATGACTCTTTAATTTACTCAGTGAATATCAATTCATAAAACATTCATGCTCCATTATGCAGAACTTCCTCTGCCTCTTCAGAGAGCCTAAGAATAGGAATGGGCAAAGCCTCTTTAAAACTGAGTTCTTGGGGACTTCCCTGGTGGTCCAGTGGTTGAGAATCCACCTTCCAGTGCAGATAACTCAGGTTTGATCCCTAGTCAGGAAACTAAGATCCCACACACCACAGGGCAACTACTGAGCCCCCAGCACAACAACAGAGCCCACGCAGGGCAACAAAGACCCAACCCAACCCAACCAAATAAATAAATAAATAAACTGGGCTCCTGATCACTCTTCCCATTAAAGTGAAGAAGGGGATGTGGAGAAGGATAATGAAATTTGGTAGCAGACAGATAGAAAGTTAAGTCTCCACTCAGCTTCTTACTAGTTCTGTGGTCTTGGGCAAGTCAATTCTAAATAATAATAGGTAATACATGTAGAACATTAAGAACTGTGTATTACTCGAATACTTTAAAAGTTTTATTTCAGGCTTCCCTGGTGGCTCAGTGGTAAAGAATCTGCCTACCAAGGCAGGAGACACAGGTTCGATCCATGGTCCAGGAAGATCCCACATGCTGTGGAGCAACTAAACCCGTGTGCCACAACTACTGAGCCTGTGTTCTAGAGCCTGGACACCGCAACCATTGAGCCCACATGCCACAACTGCTGAAGCCCAAGTGTCCCTGAGCCTGTGTCCTGCAACAAGAGAAGCCACTACAATGAGAAGCTCAGGCACTGCAACAATAACCCTCACTCATCACAACTAGAGAAAAGCCCGCATAGCAATGAAGACCCAGCACAGCCAAAAATAAATATAAATCAATAAATAAATTTTTAAAGTTTCATTTCATTTAATCCTTATAACTACCTATTGAGGTAAGTACTATTATGATTCCTGTTTCACAGATGAGAAAGCATCACAACAACATGCGATCTGAGTCTTGCCATGGTGCACGGCTTTTATTTATGATGTTTGATTTTGGTTTCATGAATGCTGTGTATCAGATGAAAGTACCAGCAGGAGTGCAGCTACAACAGTCTCGCTGTATCGTCGGGCATGTCTCCTGGCTGTGTCAATTTCAGCTTTGTAGCTTTCAAGTTTGGGGACTGAAACTTCTAGAAATCTAAAAACTGTTAGTATACTGTATTCAGTTTCTAATGCTGCATAATATGTTGCCATGAATTTAGTAGCTTAAAACAGTACACATTAATTATCTTGTAATCTCCATGGATCAAAAATCCAGCACATTTTAGCCTGGTCCTCTAGAGGCTCAGGATCTCATGGAAATCAAGGTGTCAGCAGCTGTGCCCTCTTCAGGAGGCCCAACTAAGGAAAGATCTACTTCCACACCCTCTCAGGCCACTGGCAAAATTTACTTCTCCATGGTCACATGGTTACATGGCCATGTCTTTTCCTAACTGTCAGCGGGTGACTACTACCAGCTCCTAGAGGCTGCTTTCGGGTCCTTCCCACATGGTCCTCTCTACAATATGGCAGCTTACTCCCTTAGGGCCAGGAGAAAGGCATATGCTTTTCTTCTTGTAGCTTTTAAAAGATATTCTGATTGGGTCAGCTGCTGCTGCTGCTGCTTCTAAGTTGCTTCAGTCGTGTCCGACTCTGTGCGACCCCATAGACGGCAGCCCACCAGGCTTCCCCGTCCCTGGGATTCTCCAGGCAAGAACACTGGAGTGGGTTGCCATTTCCTTCTCCAATGCATGAAAGTGGAAAGTGAAAGTGAAGTTGCTCAGTCGTGTCCGACTAGCAACCCCATGGACTGCAGCCTATCAGGTTCCTCCGTCCATGGGATTTTCTAGGCAAAAGTACTGGAGTGGGGTGCCATTGCCTTCTCAGAAAAACCTCACTTTTGACTGATTCAAAGTCAACTGATCAGGGATGTTAATTACAGCAGCAAAATTCATTCCACCATATAATATAACATAAAGCTATGAGTAATATCCTGTCATATTTAAAGTTTCTTCACACACTCAAAGAAAGGGAATTAGACAAGACAAGTACTCCAAGGGGACACAATCTGGGAACCACCTTAGAATTCTGCCTACCACAGTACCATAGACTAAACGTCTGTGTCACCCAAAATTCATATGTTGAAACCTAACCTTCATTGTGAAGGTATTAGGAGGTCAAGTTTCCAGGAAGTGATAAGGTCATGAAGGAGGCGCCTTCATGAATAGGATTAGTGCCCTTATAAAAGAGAACCCACCCTAGAGAGCTCCCTTGCTCTTTCTACTATATGAGGACATGTGGAAAGACATCTATGAACCAGAAACAGGTCTAACCAAACACTCAATCTGTAGGTTCCTTAATCTTGCACTCTTAAGCCTCCAGAACCATAAGAAATAAATTTCTGTTGTTTATAAGCTATCCAGTCTGTGGTACTTTTGTTCAGTTCAGTTCAGTTCAGTTGCTAGTCGTGTTGGACTCTTTGTGACCCCATGGAATGCGGCACACCAGGCCTCCCTGTCCATCACCAACACCCAGAGTTTACTCAAACTCATGTCCATCAAGTCAGTGATGCCATCCAACCATCTCATCCTCTGTCATCCCCTTCTCCTCCCACGTTCAATCTTTCTCAGCATCAGGGTCTTTCCCAGTGAGTCAGTTCCTCGCATCAGGTGGCCAAAGTATTGGAGTTACAAATTCAGCATCAGTCCTTCCAATGAATATTCAGGACTGATTTCCTTTAGGATGGACTGGTTGTATCTCTTTGCAGTCCAAGGGACTCTCAAGAGTCTTCTCCAACAACACAGTTCAAAAGCATCAATTCTTCAGCGATCAACTTTCTTTATAGTCCAATTCTCACATCCCTATGTGACTACTGGAAAAACCATAGCTTTGACTAGATGGACCTTTGTTGGTAAAGTAATGTCTCTGCTTTTGAATATGCTGTCTAGGTTGGTCATAGCTTTTCTTCCAAGGAGTCAGCATCTTTTAATTTTATGGCCGCAGTCACCATCTGCAGTGATTTTGGAGCCCAGAAAAATAGTCTGTCACCGTTTCCACTGTTTCCCTATCTATTTCCCATGAAGCGATGGGACCAGATGCCATGATCTTTATTTTCTGAATGTTGAGCTTTAAGCCAACTTGTTCACTCTCCACTTTCACTTTCATGAAGAGGCTTTTTAGTTCCTCTTCACTTTCTGCCATAAGGGTGGTGTCATCTGCATATCTGAGGTTATTGATATTTCTCCCAGCAATCTTGATTCCAGCTTGTGTTTCTTCCAGTCCAGCATTTCTCATGATGTACTCTGCATATAAGTTAAATAAGCAGGGTGACAATATACAGCCCTGACGTGCTCCTGGAACCAGTCTGTTGTTCCATGTCCAGTTCTAACTGTTGCTTCCTGACCTGCATACAGATTTCTCAGGAGGCAGGTCAGGTGGTCTGGTATTCCCATCTCTTTCAGAATTGTTCACAGTTTGTTGTGATCCACACAGTCAAAGGCTTTGGTACTTTTGTTACAGTGGCCCAGACAAACTAAGACACACATATATACTATTTTAATTCTCTTCTTTCTCACACTTGGCAAAATGGTTTCTGTCATTTGCAGTTGAACACTGAGCAAAATAGTAAATAATATAAAGAGCAATAAATCTTTGAGGAAATACAGGACTAAATGACTATCTAATCTGATGGGAATAAGGATACAGTTATCAATAAAGCATACCTATTAGAATGGCTAACAGAAAAGTGACAATATCAAGAGTTTGCAAGAATGGCGAGGAACTGAAATTTTTATACCTTTTTGGCAGAAATGCAAAACAATACATCCACTCTAGAAAACAGTTTGGCAGTTTCTTATAGTTAAACCTATACCCACCATATGACTCAGCATTCCTACTCCTCCGGTATTTACCCTATAGGGAAAGTGAAAGTGTGCCCGCTCAGTCGTGTCCAACTCTTTGCAACCTCATGGACTGCAGCCTACCAGGCTCCTCCATCTTTGGGATTTTCCAGGCAAAACTACTGGAGTGGGTTGCTATTTCCTCCTCCAGGGGATTTTCTCGACCCAGGGATCAAAACCAGGTCTCCCACATTGTAGGCAGATGCTTTACCCTAAAGAAATGAAAACTTACATTCACACAAAAACATTCACAAAAAAATCTATACATGAATGTTTATAGGAGCTCTAATCATAATCGCCAAAATCTAGGTACAACCAAAATATCCTTCAAAAGCTGGAAGGATGAACAAACTGTGGTACATCCATACACTGGAAAATTCATCAATAAACAGATTGTTGATACATACAATAATGTGGATGAGTCTCAAATGCACTACGATAAATTAAAGAAGCAAGTCCCAAAAGGCTACAGACTACATGATTCCACTTACATGACATTCTCAAAAAGATAGTACTGTGATATAGGAGCCTTTCCCGTGGTTCAGCAGTGAAGAATCTGCCTGCAATGCAGGAGCCACAAGAGATGCAGGTTCAATTCCCTGGGTAGGGAAGATCCCCAGAAGAGGGCATGGCAACCCATTCTAGTATTCTTGTCTGGAGAATCCCATGGACAGAGAAGCCTGGCGGTTCACAGTCCATAGGGTTGCATAGAGTCGGATGAGACTGAAGTGACTTAGCATGCACGCACAGAGATAGAGAACAGATGGACAGTTTCCATCTGTATAGGGGAAGGATATGATTATGAAGAGGCAGCACAAAGAAGATCCCAAGGTGAAGGAATTATTCTGTAACTTGATTGTGGTGGTAATCACATGACTCTATATGTGTTAAAGCTCATGGAATTATATGCTTCGGAAAGAGTCAATTTTACTGGATGTTAATTTAAAAATTTTTAAATATGAAGAATATGTGTGGGAATGGAGTCTCAGGGACCTGGAACGTGAAGAGAGGGACATAATTTTAGATCAGGTCAAATTTTCAATGTGTGAATATCTACAAGGGACTCTGGATGCAAAATATTGACTCACACTACTGGGAAGGATTCCATTTATTTGCTTGGTTGATGGACTAAAACTAAAGTCAACAGTAACCTACATGAATTTGAGATGCCAAAAAGAACTTGATAGAACATAGAGGAAAGAATCCAAAAAACTGAGGAGATAAGAATATAAGAACAGATTTATCATGTGTTCACAACTCGCACCCCTAAAATAACCCACAAGAGCATTCAGAAGACAATCTCTTCATCATAGTATTGAGAAATGCATTGATGATGAAGAGCACCAATATCCTTTAAAATCGCGTTAGGTAAAAATCATACTAACCACTGTAGGTAGAGGATAGAAGTAGGAAATGTTGCCAATATAACGAGCTCCTTGATTCAAGTGACAGTGATGGAAACTTAGGATGACAAAGGTCTAGTATGTGGACTCAAATCCCAGAGAAGAGGCGGATGCAGTTACCATAATGGGCAGCAGAACCAGAGAAGTGTTAGTCAGCCAGTGGCCTCCTACTCTTGGTGACCCCATGGACTGTAGCCTGCTAGGCTCCTCTGTCCATGGAATTCTCCAGGCAAGAATAGTGGAGTGGGTAGCCATTCCCTTCTCCAGGGGATCTTCTCAACCCTGGGATTGAACTCTGGTCTCCTGCACGGCAGGCATACTCTTTCCATCTGAGCCACCAAGGAAGCAGAACCAGAGGAACAAAATAGCTTTCTTTACCTATTGGGATCTTTGGAGATAATTAGGCCTCTACGACTTAAATAAATGAGTTATCCCTGAGGTTTTACTCTGTGTGACAACAACGATAAACAGCTAGTCTTATTAGTAAGCAGAGAAGATTGACTTGAGCCACTATTATAGGAACTCACTGCTTCTCACCCAGTCTCAGATCAGAGTTTCTGATTGAAAAGGAGATTGGGTACTATTAAAAAAGATTTATGTAAAAAAAAAAATAAAGGAAAAAAATAAAAATTTAAAAAAAGAATTATGTAGCAACATTATAGGGCTTCGCAGGTAATGCTAGTGGTAAAGAACCCACCTACAATGCAGGAGATGTAGGAGACACAGGTTCGATCCCTGGGTAGGGAAGATCCGCTGGAGCAGGAAATGGCAACCCACTCCAGTATTCTTGCCTGGAGAATTCCATGGACAGAGGAGCCTGGTGGGCTGCAGTCCATAGGCTCCTGAAGAGTTGGACACTATTGAAGCAATTCAGCATGCACACACAATAACATTATAAGCTTGTGCCATAACACTTTTGCCTGACTGTTTACCAAAAAGACACAAATTATGTTTCAGAACACACATTAAATTGTACCCTAGAGGGATAAAAAGGAATTCCTAGAACTTGGAGGGACTACTCAACCCTGCCTCTGAGATGACACTAGTCCCTGGCAACACAGTATCACTGTGGACCACTGCTATGGCAGAAGCCTGTGGAAGTAAAGGTTACTGGAGCTGGATGTGAGTCCCGCCATGGTTATTTCACCAGTTCATGGCGTAGCCCATAAGACTGCCAGCTTTTGTGGGAAAGACAAGCAAGAGAAGGCTCTGTTTGGCCCTGGATGCTGTGCAAAGCTCTGCCACTAGGTCTTCATAACTTGGTAGATCTGTGGCCCATTGAGAGCCTTGTAGAACCTGCAGTCAGCCCCTATATGAGAACCACAGCTGAGCCATCTGAGGCTTTGAAACAAAGCCTTGGCCTTCAAGTGGGTGGATGTTCCCTTAACAGCTCGTGGTATGGGCTACACAGCTTCTAGCTGTTCTGTTCTGGCAGGGCCGGGCTCTTGTTCTCCTGGCCGGACTGCACCACTGACTTGGTTTTGCAGATAAGCAAAGCGATGGTTGGGCTGCTGCTTGTGCTCTGCAGGGAGGAACTCAGTCCACCTAGATCCAAATGCCGGTTGTTACAAACCCTACCCCATTCTCCATCACAACCAGAAATCCACTGATGAAGCCCTGCAGATTCCCCTGTAATCTCCAAAGGGTCAGACCAGAGTGGGGGCTCCCGAGACCCACAATACTGGGGGAGCCCCTTGGGCTCTCTTTTCCCACTGAAGGAACCATAGACTCAGGGGAGACCTCACCACATGGTTCTCAGAGTCTCTCGTTGGTATCTCGTCCATGAATACTTGTTAGTTGTTCTTCTTTCAAGGGAGAGTGAAGTCAGGAACTACCCCGCTGCCATCTTGGTGATGTCACCTCAACAGTCCATGGTTTGTTATTGGTCCTGGCAGAGACAAAAACTTCAAACAATGGGAAAAATGGTGGCTTCACAATTAAGTTACCCGTCTCTCACTAGGGGTGGCTGGCCAGCATTAGAATGTATCCAAAAACACTTCATGATCAGATGGAAATGGCAATAATGTATAAACTTAGCTAATCCAACAGATACAGGAAAATTGCATGAATTATATTTCCAGGGTGTCTACTCCCTCCATATTCGCATACCTTCCTATGCATAGAATCTTAAGAGGTGTTCCATATGACCAGCTGACTAAAAAGGTAAAAACTAGAGCCTGATTTTCAGGTAGTTCTGCACAATATGCAGGCTTTAGATGAAAATGGACTATCACCCCACACAGAGATAGTTCTATAGAACACGAAGGAAAAGAAATGTCTCCCAGCGGGGCAGACTTTTAAGAGTATATCTCATGTTCCACTTTATAGGAAAGAGAGCTAACCTGGTCATGGATCTTCTAGGTTTCATAGGCCGAGGTTAACGGTGTGATCAGGCTTGGAAAAAACTAGATTGGAGAATTGGTGACAAGGAGTATTGGAGAAGGGGCACGTGGATGGACCTCTCAGAATGGACAGAGTGGGAACACTTGGTGGTTTCCACTGAGGAGGAAGTTCACAGTAAGCAGGCTATGGAATAAGCTCACGAAGTGTGGCCCTACAAAATGGAGTCCATTCTGGGGCTTCCCCGGTGGTACAGTGGATAAGAATCCATCTGCCAGTGCAGGGGACATGGGTTTGACTCCTGGTCTGGGAAGATTCTACATGCCAGGGAGCAACTAAGCCCAAGCACCACAACTACTGAGCCTACATGCCACAACTACTGAAGCCCACGCACCCTCCAGCCAGCAAGCCACAACTACTGAGCCCAAGTGCTGCACTACTGAAGCCCGTGTGCAGAGAGCCCGTTCTCCACAATAACAGAAGTCATCACAATGAGAAGCCCGTGCACCGAAACCAAGAGTAGCCCCTTGGTCGCCACAACTAGGAAGGCCTGCGCACAGCAACGAAGACCCAGCACAGTCAAAAACAGAGTAAATAAAAAATGCAGTCTATTCTTTAAGTTAATGACCCTGTTTCACCTCTAGAAACAAGAGGTGGGGGTTGCTCCTCACATCATGGAACCTAATGAACCACTTGCTAAATTTTTGCCTTCTGTGGCTTTGGGCTCCAGTGATTTAAAGGTCTTTGAACCAATGAGAAGCATACTTTTTTTTTTAACCAGGGGA
This sequence comes from Bos grunniens, assembly GCF_055505025.1. NCBI lineage: Eukaryota > Metazoa > Chordata > Mammalia > Artiodactyla > Bovidae > Bos > Bos grunniens. Next base: position 51,000,252 of record NC_141185.1, on the reverse strand, counting down.
CACAATAATAGGCCCAATGAATTGGAACCAGAGACTTTCACACGGACATAGGAGACTTATCATGCCCTGTTGGACAAAATGACTGATCCAGATTATCAAAGTAGACTGCTGTCACACATGAGAGTGGAAAGGACTATTTCTGTAAACCCAGGGACTCCCTGGGGCATGTCTAAAATTACCATATTCAGTGATAAAAAGTTAACAGTTCTAACCCCATATGGACAGAGCCCGTAGGTATTCAGATTCCCCAAGAATGAAGATTGGGTCACCCCACCAGATAAAGAGCCACAGCCGCCAGCCAACTCTTTTGCTGAGGACAAAGGGAACATAAATGGGCATGGGGGGGAAGGACATGACAAACGCTATCACAGCCTCGAGGCCAGCTGCGTCAATAAGTTCTGTGGCAGCTAGCCACATTTGCTTCTTTGCCTGCTGTGTCATGTACATACTGAGTATGTAATAAAGTTTCTTTTTCCTCCCATCCCCTTTTTTTCTAATATTTACGTAGTCTGTGTGAGTTTACAGTTTGGTCCAGAGGTTACAGAATACCAATATGATATTATGACTGAACCAGAGGAGACATGGTCATCACCCAGAAAACCTGAACTTGTACCTAGGTGCAGCAACTAATGGAACTCTGGGTCTTCCCTTTGAGGAAGTACATTTTGATTGTCCTAGCAATAGTTGTATTAAGGCAATGGCACCCCACTCCAGTACTCTTGCCTGGAAAATCCCATGGACGGAGGAAGCTGGTAGGCTCCAGTCCATGGGGTGGCTAAGAGTCGGGCACAACTGAGCGACTTCACTTTCACTTTTCACTTTCATGCATTGGAGAAGGAAAGGGCAACCCACTCCAGTATTCTTGCCTGGAGAATCCCAGGGACAGAGGAGCCTAGTGGACTGCCGTCTATGGGGTCGCACAGAGTCGGACACGACTGAAGCGACAGCAGCAGCAGCAGCAAGCGAGCACAGGTTACTGCTACTGTTATGATTGGAAATGTAAGGATGAAAAGAGGGTACATAGGAATGCGAGGCAGCCAAGGGGTAGATCATAGTAACATCTGTAACTGTCGAACACGTCCATGGTGGAAGGACTGCCTTTTCAACATACAGTCCCAAAACTACATTTTCCAGGCTTCCTTTTAACTAAGGTATAGACTTGATCATACTCTTCTTCACTTTGCAGCTTTCACTCGTTTTACGAGATCTACTTTTTTTTTTTTAATTTCTTTTTAATTTTATTTTATTTTTAAACTTTACATAATTGTATTAGTTTTGCCAAACATCAAAATGAATCCGCCACAGGTATACATGTGTTCCCCATCCTGAACCCTCCTCCCTCCTCCCTCCCCATACTGTCAGTCAGCCATGTGACTGTCCTAAAGGAAGAGAAATTTGTTGTTGTTCAGTCGCTAAGTCATTTCCAACTCTCTGCAACCCCATGGACTGCAGCATGCCAGGCTTCAGGTTTCCCAAGAACCTAGTCTTTGTGAACAAGATACTCTAAAATGTTTTAGGAAATACCAGCCTAAGTATTGTCTGGCTTGTAGTAAGCACTCAAAAAGTATTCTCCCTTCCCAGAGATCTACTTTTGTATATTAAGGAAGTTAATTAGTAAAAACACTTTTTCAGGAGTATATTAGAAAATATATCTAGTTAAGAAGGTGCCTTAGAGATTTGGTCAACTCCTCTTGTGTGTAACAGGAAAGATCTGAGACCAGAGAAGTTATGACTTTCTAGTGTTTATAAAGCAAGTTCACAGCTGATACTTTTGTGACTTTACTCAGGATGTGAGTTAATTTACACTACAGTCCATGTAACAACAATGAAAAAATTCCTGGATTATTAATGTCTCAGAAAGATATGGATCCTCTAAAGTTATATGCAGAAAATACATATTACTAATTGTATCACCAATTCTTTTAAAATCATGGGTACAATACCAAATAAAATGAGACATGTTAAAAAACAAATAAATAAGGTAGAGACATGAGACTAGCTTCCTTCAAGCAAATGACTCAGCATGAGACCGGGAAAGCAGATGGGACAATAGTGAGGGTACGAGCAAGTGTGAGGTCTTAGCAGTTCTGCAGAAGTTACGGTAGAAAGCTCTGGAGCAGTGGAGGTCCCATTTATTGCTTCTGTAGCGGTTAAGCAAAAGGTCACACCTTGTACAGGATTTCCAGAGGATAAAACAATGTTATTAAATGGATAAAGATGTGGTACTTATATACAATGGAATAGTACTTGGCCATAAAAAAGAATAAAATAATGCCATTTGCAGGTGCATAGATGGAGAAGGCAATGGCAACCCACTCCAGTACTCTTGCCTGGAAAATCCCATGGACAGACGAGCCTGGTAGGCTGCAGTCCATGGGGTCGCTAAGAGTCGGATATGACTGAGCGACTTCACTTTCACTTTTCACTTTCATGCATTGGAGAAGGAAATGGCAACCCACTCCAGTGTTCTTGCCTGGAGAATCCCAGGGATGGGGAAGCCTCGTGGGCTGCCGTCTATGGGGTCGCACAGAGTTGGACACGACTGAAGTGACTTAGCAGCAGCAGCAGCAGCAGATGGACCTAGAAACTATCACATTAAACAAAGGAAGACAGACAAAGGAAGACAAAATTACCATACGATATCACTTACATGTGGAGTCTAAACTATGACACAAATGAACTTCTCTATGAAACAGAAACAGACTCACAGACATAGAGAGCAGATGTGTGGTTGCTGAGGGTGGTGGGGGATGCGTTTAGTTGGAGATTAGCAGATGCAAATTACTACATATGTTGTTGCTGTTGTCACTGCGGTTGCTGCTCAGTGACTAAGTCGTGCCCAACTCTTTGTGACCCCATGGACTGCAGCACACCAGACTCCTTTGTCCTACATTATATATAGAATAGATAAACAAGGTTCTATTGTATAGCACAGGATATACACTGAATATCCTGCAATAAACCATAATGGAAAAGAATATATACATATATACATATATATATATGAATTCCCTTACTGTACACCTGAAACTAATACAACACTGTAAACTAACTCTACTTCAGTATTTTTAAAATGTCATCAAGAGCTTGCTGTCTCCATCTCCATCTCCTGGCTCTGCTTTCCTCTGCCCTGGGTCTCCTCAGATGAGATTTCTGAAGCAGGTTCTCCCTCCCACAGTGGCTCCTACCAGCTCCAAATCAAGTAGGAAGAGAGTTTCACTTCCAAAAAAAATAAGTCCTTAGATTGAATCTTACTGATCCCATTTGGGTCACATGTTCGTCACTGCATCAGCTGCTACCTAGGGGACAGAATGTGCCAGACCGAGGTGATACGCATACCCTGAACCGTGAAAACAAGATGAAGTCTGAAGAGCAGGATGTGTTTCTCTCATGTATTTCTCCCCATATATTTCACCAAAAAGCACCTGGCCTTAAAGAACAGAAGAACAAACCATTGAAGTGATAACACCAGTGGAGAAGTAACACCTGGTGGAGTTGAGGATTGCCAGATTAAGTGGAGCACATACATGGGACTTCCCTGGTGGTCCAGTGACTAAGACTCTACACTCCCAACACAGGGGGCCTGGGCTCAATCCCTGGTCAGTAAACTAGATCCCACAGGCCGCAACTTAGAGTCCGCACGCTGCCACTAACCATCCTGCATCTAACGAGCCTACAACTAAGACCCAGTGCAGCCAAACAAATGAATAAAATTTTTTTAATGTAGCATATACTTTAAGTTAGCAACGACAAACCTAAAATTTGATTTGGTTCTCAAATCAAATTCAGTATGTTACTAAAGGAAAAGAGAACGGATGTTGGGCCAGCAGAAACAACAGCTTCCTGGCCAGGAAGTCTGGCTTATCCTTTCGCCTACGAGAGGGACAGTGACCAGTACAACCTTCGAACTAAGACCCTGGCTATTTCCACCTTGGGATCCCAGAAGCACTTTGGTTTGATGAACTAAAATTCAGAAAGCCTGGTTCCCAATTCTGATTATCTGCACACCTGGAAATCTCCCTTAACTTTTCTGGACCTTCATCCTCACCTTTGCCAAATGAAGAATGAATAGAACCTGCCTGGTGAAGCTTCAACAAGATAAAATTCATAAAATTGCCTCGAAATCCATAAAGGACTTCTCCATAAATGTAATGGATCATCTCTCTTGCTCCAAGGAAACCAGGAATAACCTGAGCCTAACTCATCCCATTTGCAAATGATAGGGCACCTGAGGTCGATGGAAGATGGTGAGACTAATAGAGGAGTTTAGATGGGAACCACTGTCGCACACCCTTCACCACAGACAGAGGACCAATCCACCTCTTTCTGGTATACTGAGAAATGTTTCTGAGCTCTTCCTTTTCCCTGAATAAGAGTGAAAATAGCAGGTGAGCTGGGGCCAAAGACTTAAACTGGTAAGTAGGTTGGACACAGAATTCCTCATTGAGAACATCTCTTCTAGGAAACTAATTAGATCGGAAAGCAAAGATTCCTGCAGGAGGAAATTTATTGCAGCAATTATTAGGATAACAAAAGTTTGAAAGTAAATGCCCTGCAATAAGGGATTGATTACATAATTACACAAATTATGGTATTATCTCCTCCAGTGGCATAAGAGGAGGTCATGAAAAAGGATGATATGGATGTTACATGGAAGGATTTCCAGGATCTAATAGCTGAGAAGATCCTATAAAGTATGATCCTGCTTTTACCAACCAGTCAGTCATGTAGATGTATTCATATGCATAGGCAAAGACCGAAGAGGTATACAGTGGAGTCACATCATACATGCATTTAACTTCTCTGAATTCAACTCTATACAGAGCCCAGGGTGAGGGAGAGAGAGAAAAACTTAAATAGTGCAGCTCTGACTGGCCAACTCTACTCACTGAGCCCAGGAGTGAGATGGAAGCACAAGGCTGCTGAAATTCCCCCAATTCCCCTTCTAGACATGAGCATCCTCCCGTGCTGAATGTAGTCTAATGCATCAAGATATGCATTTTTCATATTACTAGTGCTCTGTGCTCAGTCATATCCGACTCTTTGCAACCCCATGGACTGTAGCCCATCAGATTCCGCTGACCGTGGGATTTCCCAGGCAAGAATACTGGAGTGGGTTGCCATTTCCTTCTCCAGGAGATCTTCCCGACCCAGGGATCAAACCCACATCTCCTGCATTGGCAGGCAGATTCTTTACCACTGAGCCACCAGGGAAGCCCCTCTTTTTTCTTTATGATAACCTATATCTCCAAATCTCCTAAAAGCAACATGTATTTGTGTAACATATTTTCAAAGGATAGGTAAGAACCCCTCACAGGTACTTGAGGGACCCTCCAGAAAGTTCCATTTAGGGATCTCAGCTTGGCCAGCCCACAGAGGCAGCTTCCTGTCGGGTCTGTCCTTCTGCCGTGGCTTGCGACGCTGCTCTCTCCCTTTCCCTCAGCCCTTATCAGAGAGGATCTCCGCGGGTTATAGCATTAGGCCGGCCTGGGCAGCCCTGGATGGCTGCAGGGCCCAGGGTGCCAGGCAGCTTGGGGCCATCTCAGCCCATCGCCCCCGGGCTCCATCAACCCTTGTTAGTCCTCATTAGCAGCCCAAACCCAGACAGGCTGCCTCCATGCTGGGTCCTTGATTTTTCTATTTTGAGAGGGTTACTCAGGCCAAGTCATCAAATCAAGTTATGCCCCTGACGTCTTAGGATTGCAGGGCCCTGACAGCTTCCTTCCTCTACCAGTCCCCATAGACCACAGTGGTCCGACTCCAGGCCCCCAGCAGCATACAAACACACTCTCACAAGCACACTGACCCACATGCTCATATGCACACACAGACACACACGCACACCCCTTCACAGGCTCATGAACATATTCTGTCACCCACCCTCACACAAATAAGCGTCTTCCATCTCAATGACATAAACACCCACACTCAGGGGTCCTCACAAGTCACGAGAGATCTAGACCACTTGCAGTTTCGGGGGCTCCTAGGATATTAAAGAATGAGAAATTACAACCAAGTCCCCATGTCTGCAGCTGTTCTAAGTGTTTACATGTAACAAATTATCATGGTGTGTTTTAAATGCAATATAATTTTGTCCTCCACCAAATAATGATTGGATTTATGAACTATTAATTCCCAGGGCACTGCAGGCTGTGGGCCTCAGTAATGGGATGTGCTCAGAGCGCATGATGGATGCCTTCTCCTCTCCATCTTGTCAGCAGATCTCGGACTGCGTGTATAACCTCATTTGGGGATAATATCAAGAGCCCATATCTGAGCCCTTTGTGAGTATGAGGCCCAGCCAAATGGCTCCTGTCAACTGCCGAACGCACACACACTGGAGAGGCCTGGTGTTGGACCACCATCCCACCTGTGTACCCACCCACACCCGCCAGGAGAAAGCCCAGGGTCCTGTGGCTCTCCGGTCACCCTGGTAACCTCCTGGCAGTCGTGGGAATGTCTCGGAGCTCGGGAGGAAGCTCAGCGCCACCTTCCCCACCCCCCTTCAGGAGAGAGGGTTCTCCGTAAACCCCAGATGCTTGGCCACCCTGCCCTGGCTCGGGTTCTCTCTGCTCGTCCCTGACACGGCAGCCTGGACCAGCTCTAATGAGAAGGAACGTGAAGCCAGCCATCCTGAATTTCTTTGTATTATAACCAGAATCCTCGTCCTTTTCCATCAAGCAGCTCTAGGTCAGGAGCCACTCCACTCAGGGCTTCTGTTCTGTCCACCTGTGTCTGGGAAAGTTTTGCATACACACACACACTTTCTCACACACACTCACTCACACTCACTCATTCATGTTCTCATGCTTGCACCCACACAAGTACGCTTTAAAAGACACACTTTGAAAGACAGTGTGGTTTTAGAAGTAGATTCTGGCCTTTAGAAGCAAACTCTGGCCGTCTGAAGCTCTCTTCCAACCCTTATGAGTGGTCCCTTAAAGAGTCATTTGTCCTCTCTAAGCCTCAATTTTCCAGATCTTTAAATTAGATCCAGAAAAGATCTGCCTCATAAGCCTTTGAGGCAGGATGTCTCTGAGATATTTGTAAAAGTACCTAGTACATAACTTCTTCATGGCACAGGGCAAGCCCCAAACCACAGAGGGGTCGGCAAACCCTCGGCTGAAGCCCTGGAAGTCACTCAGGCCTATGCTTACAGAGTGAGGCTGGATGGGGAAGGCAGAGATGAGGGAATGACAGTGATCAAAAATGTTGGTTCGCTCCTCAGTCTTTCGTAAATTAACAAATCAAAGACCTGCACAAGGAAATAATCAATACTGGACATGACCCAGGAGAAATTCTGTCCCCATCCAGGGAATGAGGTGGCAGACACAGAAGACAAAGGAAAGCTTGCCATTCCTTAGAAGTCTTTCTGGAGACCGTGTGCAATACAGCCTCTAAATAAATGGTCTTCTACAGCTGACCGAGCAAGAAGGCCCCCACACAATGACCCATCGTTAGCTGTAGCTGCAAAACTGGAAGAACAGGGACTTCGCTGGTGGTCCAGTGGTTAAGAATTCACCTGCCAACGCAGGGAACATGGGTTCAATCCCTGGTCTGGGACGATCCCTCATGCCACAGAGGAACTAAGCCCATGCATCACAACTACTGAAGTCTGTGTGCCCTAGAACCTGCTCTGCAACGAGAAGCCACTACAATGAGAAGCCCCTACACACAGCTAGAGAGTAGCCCCAGCTCTCCAAAACTAGAGAAAGCCCGCACACAGCAACAAAGACCCAGTGCAGCCAAAAATTTTTTAAAAAAAGAAAAATTTAAGTCTGTATTAAAAAAAAAAAATAAGAACAGAAAGTTTCAAGACCTTGCCCAACATCCCCCAGTCAGTCTCAGGATCAACACACACAGTCTAGCTCTTAAATCAAAGACAACATCAATATCGATTTTTGGTACAAGTACACCCTCAGTAAAAGAGCTCAGTATGGCTTTTCGAGTCAGGTGGTCCTGGGTTCAAATCCCAGCTTCACCATTTACTAGTTGTGTGACTTTGGGAAATTTTCTTAACCTCTTCCTTCTAAATTTTATCGTCTATAAGACAGACATAAATAATGCCTGCCTCTTGATGTTTGTGAGGTTTATTTTTTGAGAGCCTAGTTCATGTTTTTCACATGGGTAAGCACTGGATTAAATGGCTATCTCCTTTCCCTCTCCTCTCCTGCCCCCATTGTCTCCATCACATGTCAGAGAAATAAACTTTGGTATCCCTGAGTCTACCTGTGTTTCAGATGAGCATAACTGAGTATTCATATCCCTTCTGTCCCAGGTGTAGAGTATCATGGGAGAAAGTGCCCTGTGTCAGGGCCCACCCCCCATTCATGGAGTCCTCGCCCAATCTCCTTGCACAGCTGGGGGCAGAAAGTCATCAGCTGTCCTGGGAAGCCCTCGGCTCCCAAGCTCACCTCCGTGTCTAAGCACACAGCCAGAAGCCATCCTTCAAGGCCATTAATTAACCAGGGTCTTTGGAGATGACTTTCTCTGTTTTTGGCATGATTTGCTGATAAGAGTTTTAGAACCTAGGTTCCTCTCCATCCCCAGCCTCAGCTGTTTGTTCCCTCCATGTACAGTTAGTGGCATAATCGTTTCATCAAGAAACATCTCCTAACCTCACTGGCCAAATCCTTTGGTCAGAGCTGAGAGGATCCCCTCCCTTTTCCTTTTAGAAAGAGAAGTCTTCTGGACTAACTAAGGATCCCTCCAGGGTCTTCCTGGGCTTCTGGGAAACCCAGGGACCAACCACAAACTGCTCCACTCCCACCAAGGATGAGCACCAGGCTTCCCTGCTGGCTCAGGGGTGAAGAATCTGCCTGCCAGTTCAGGAGACATAGGTTCAATCTCTAATCTGGGAAGACCCCACATGCCCTGGGGCAACTAAGCCCGGGCACCACACTATTGAGCCTGTCCTCTAGGACCCAGGAGTCACAAGTACTGAGCCCATGTACCACAACTATTGAAGCCTGCATGCCCTAGAGCCTGTGCTCCACAATAAGAGAAGCTACCACACGGACAAACCCAAGCGCCACAGCTAGAGAGTAGCCCCAACTCACTGCAACTAGAGAAAAACCAGCACAGCAATGAAGTTCCAACACAGTCAAAAATAAATAAATAAATAGTTTATTAAAAAAAAAAAAGGATGAGCACCAATTCAAACATCCAAGCAAAAGACATGGTCCTCACCCCATGGGTGACTCATTATCATCCTTGATCTGGCCAGATACTACAGAACACATCATATGTCTGTCAAAGAGGGGCCCTGGACTCTGCCTACCCCTCTAGCCTTCTGTTCACCTCCCCTCCTCCTTATGACCTATGTTCACACCTTACGACACACCTGCAGCTCTCAGCCCTCTGGTATGTACTGCCTAACGTATTGCTGTCTCTGATAGGCGTATCTTCCTTGCCATCCCCCAACTCCTCTGGATCAGGGAAGGCTTCCTGGAGGAGGCGAGCCCAAGGATCAGTCTGGAGGGATGAGCTGTATCACCATTTTCCTGCCTAACTCCTATTCATCCCTCCAAAGCAGTGCACAAAGTTTCTCCCCCAGAAAGTCCGCCTTGATCACCTCCCCCTCAAGCCGCATCAGGTAGCACACTTCAGTGAGCATTTTTTGTAATTTATTTATTTTTGGCTGTGCTGGGTCTTCATTGCTGCTCGGAGAACAGGAGCTACTCACAATTATGGTGTGCGGGCTCTTTGCGGTGCTCCTCTTGCTGTGGAGCCCGGGCTCTAGGGTGCGGGGACTCATTAGTTGTGGCTGCCGGGCTCTAGAGCTCAGGCTCAACAGTTGTGGCCCACGGGCTTAGTTGCTCTATGGCACGTGGGATCTTCCCGGATCAGGGCTCAAACCCGTGTCTCCTGCACTCGCCAAGGGATTCTTAACCACTGAACCACTAGGGAAGCCCCAGTGAGAGTTTTTGGTTTGGAGTCAAGACATGTATTAGGAAACACGTGGTATACTCAAAGTGGATAATTGAGAAGAGTTTAATAAAAGGGCAGTTTACAAAGGGGTGAGCAGGGTTTAGAGAAAACAAAAGAGATGGTGCTGCACACAGAGGGCAACCGTGACCATGCACAGGCCTCAAGGGGACAACAGGAGGAGCTGTCAGCAGAACAGGAGGCAGGCACGGAGCGGAAGGAGCAGGGCGCTGTGGGTAATGTGTCCATTACTGAGCATGAGACGAGCTTAGTAATGTTTGTATAATGTTAATACTTTAATTAGCACTTTTAGTTGATGTTTTGTAATATGTCTACACATATTTTATATTTGACGTTATTAAGGTTTTAGTTTCACTGATTATTTAAAAATGAATTTTAAATACTTAATTTTAAAATACCAGTAGCAATGCTAGTATTTCAGCATCATATAAGATAAATACTGATTTACAGTATTATAATTTTGTTCTGATATGGAAAATCTGTACTCCTATGGTGGCAAGGATAAGAAACCCTACTCAAACTGGCTTAAGCAAAAAGGAAATTTGTTACCTCACATGTCTGAGAATTCCAGGGGGTGAGCTAGCTTCAGGCCTGGCTTGGCACAAGGGCTTAAACAGTGTCACCAGGGTGACTGTGTTCTAGCCTGACTCTCTTCTCCTTCGTGAGTTGTCTTGATTCTCAGACAGTCTCTCCCCTCAGGGTCACCAGGGACTGCAGCAGCTCTGGTGTGCATGCGCGTGCAAGTGTGCTAAGTCGCTTCAGTTGTGTCTGACTCTTTGTGACCCAGTGGACTCCACCAGGCTCCTCTGTCCATGGAATTTTCCAGGCAAGAATACTGGAGTGGTTGCCATGCCCAACCCAGGGATAGAACCTGTGTCTCTTCCATCTCCTGCATTGACAGGTGGATTCTTTACCACTGAGCTACTGGGGAAGCAAGCCTGCAGCAGCTCAACTTCACAATGGATGGGGGGAGCCTCTTTCTCAGAAATCCCCCCAAATCTCATTGCCTCTCACTGGCTCTAGTTGGGGGTTTGGTCCTTCACCAGAGATGGTGCTGCACATAGAGGGCAACCGTGACCATCCACAGGCCTCAGGGAGACAACAGGAGGAGGTGTCAGCAGACCAGGAGGCAGGCACGGAGCAAAAAGGAGCAGGGCTAGTTGTGGTTAATGCTGTCCATCACTAAGCATGATATGAGCAATCTCTGTGACCTGGGCTGTGACTCTCAACCACCCTGGAAATCTGGAGCAGGGCCTAGCTTTTTCTGAAACATAAAAGATTGAGGGTAGGAAAGAGGTGGCTCCCCCAAAGCATAGGAAAATACCCCCAAGAATGGAAAGCTCACCTCAGATATGCCCATTGGGGATGCCATGGAATCCCGGACTTCCCTTTAAAATGACTCCACGTCATTAAAAAAACCAAAACAACAACAAAAAAACCCTCTTAGATAAAATTCCCAAAGGACAAGAACTCTCCTGTACCCGCATTCCCTAGGAAGTGCCTGACATTCTCTAGTTGCTCCATAATTGTTTGTAGAGCAAATGAATGATTGCAAGGTCTGTGAGAGGGTGGCTTGATGGGGATCCTCTCTCCACAGGCTGATGGGACAAAGCTTCTTAGTTACCTTCTGAGTTCTGAATATAAAGTTGAGTGTGCCTAGGAACTTCCTGGAGAGCTTTGTAAAACACAGATTTCTTGCCCTCAACCCCAGAGATTGTGTTTCAAGAGGTTTGAGTTGGGGCCTGAGATCCTGCATTTTCAGCAAGCTCCCAGGGGATGCTGATGTTGCTGGTTTGGGATCTTTTGTGGCGGGGGGTGGGGGGGGGTTGTTTGTTTGTTTTTTTGAGTAGCAACACTCAAGAGAATCCACAAGGGAGGCCCTGAGCATCAGGGAAGAGCGCTATTCTGGTCAAGAGTTGGGCTGCCCTTCATGATCAAACAACTACATATATTCAACACAATGCTCCAGTGACTGCTGTATTAACTGAGCATTTTCAAATGCCTTTGCTCGATGGGGCTCCTAATGAAAGGACTAGAATTTTCAGAACTATCTGCTAAAAGATTCATTCAATTAAAGTGATTTGATTTTTAAAGGTATTTGTCCCTTCATGAAGGCAAAGCCATGCTTTTCTAATTAAAAGCTAATTACTTGCTAATATGCCAGTCTCACTGCTTTCAGCACAGTCAGGCAGAGAGGGGTGGGAGGGCCTGGTGGCTTCTGGAAACCCCAAGACTGAAGAGTGACGGGCCCTGCAGAATGAAGTTTACATCTAGGAGCTTCGTTCATCCAACAAGCATCTTAAACATTTTAAAAGAGAAATTTAGAAATACCTATGTAGGGGCTTCCCTGCTGGCTCAGTGGTAAGGCATTCACCTGCCAGCGTAAGGCACATGGGTTCCAGCCCTGGTCTGGCAAGATTCACGTGCTATGAGGCAACTGGGCCTGTGAGTCTCAACTCCTGAGCCCACACTCTAGAACCTGGAAGCTGCAACTACTGAAGCCCTCGCACCCTGGAGTCCGTGGTCCACAATAAGAGAAGCCAGTGCAAGAAGTCCTAGCTCCACAACTAGAGAGTAGCCCCTGCTCACTGCAACTGGAGAAAGTCCACGCAGCAACGAAGACCCAGCACAGCCCCCCAAAAACTATGTAAAATGGACTGTGTCTCTCCTCTGCTTAACGCCCTTCAACTGCTCCTGATTGTGTGGAATAAATGCAAACCTTTCAACATGGCCCACGGGGACTAATCAAGCCCCTCCCCATCTCTCCAGCCTCATCTCGTATCACTTGCTCCCTGACTTAGGGGCCAGAGCACCAGGCTTCACTGTCAGTTCCTCTAATGCAACCAAGTCTTCGCTTTCACACATGCTGCAATTCTCTCCATCTGAAAGGCCTTGCCAGCCTGAGCTGAAGCATCACCTTTTCACATAGATCTTCCCTGACCACTCCTACTTCAGTCTACAGCTTACCTTTAGATAACCTATCGATGAAACAGATTTCAGATCCCAGAACATACCCAAATACAAGGGAAAATATCAAACATGGTCAGTACGACATTTCAAGTCAGTAAAACAAAGGATGCAGTATTCAATAAACAATGTTGGGATAATCTGCATCTCTACCAGGAAAAAAGGAAGTTTAATCTCAATCATACTCCGTACACCAAAATAAATTACTGATGGAAAAAAAAAGGTTAAAGTGTATAAAGTAAAATTTATTCTTGGAGTGGGAAAGACATTTTTAAAGTGTGATACAAACCCAGATACTATGATAGAAAAGACTGAGTACACCAACAAAAAATAAGTTTTCTTTATGAAAAAGAGTCATGAGAAGAATAACAAACTGAGAGAAAGATTTGCAACATATATCCCAGATAAAGGTTTAATTCCCTTAATATATAAAGAGCTTCTATAAATCAATAAGATCAGCAGTCCAACAGGAAAACATGGACAAGATAAAATAGTTAACAGTAACTGGAGCAAAGTGGATTTTAAACATACAAAACGATTTGATAAGATATCATTTTTACCTATCAGGTTGGCCAACTTGACAAAGCTTACTAACAGATTGTTGGCATGCATGTGAAGAAACTGACATTCTCTTTCTATGCGCTTGCAATGCATGTGACCTTTATAGAGGCAATAAACCATAATATTTAAAATGTGTAGTCTTTCATCTAGCAATTGCAATTCCAGAAGATCATCCTACGGGTATGCTTGCCCATGTATGAAATGACATATGTATACGAATATTCATTGAGGCATTGTGAAAAATTCAAAAGACTGGAAACAAACTAAATATCCTTCAACATCAGACTGGTTAAATAAATTATGATACAATCCATACAACTGAATATTATACAGCCTTTAAAATGAATGAGGCAGCTCCTATGAACTGACGTGGAGCATTCTCTAAGACGCATTATTATGGGGAAAAGCAACTTAGTAAGAGGGTATATACCATGCAAGAATATACGTTTAAAAATAAAAGAATGTGCATGCATATACTTATATGTGCATTGATTAACTTTGGAAGGAAACTCAAGGGGCTGGTAACTGAGGCCGCCTTCCAGGAAGGGAACTGGGAGGGTGGGGGGAGACTTCTCTTTCACTGCATAACCTTCTGTAACTTTTGAATTTTGTATGTACTATGAATCAGATTGAATTTTTGATTAAGAATAAATGACTTGAAAGCCATTTCACAGAGGGAAAACACCAAAAGGAAAAAAAAAAGCAGAAACAAAATGTTACTAGTGATTGTGTGGTGGTACGAGGAGTGCCTTGTTCTTTGTATTTTTCTATATTTAACCCTGTTTCTTTAATGAGCATGTTCTGATTTAAAATGGGAAAAAGAATCATTTTTAAAAAGCTTTGGCAGAGTCACTAATCACCATCTTTCCCAGAGCCGCATGTGTTCCCAGCTGGATATGGCATGAAATCCCCCGGCCACATCTGCTAATCCTGAGCATCCTTGTAAAGACCCTCTGCACGTGGCTCTGGGGAAACAGGTCATCCCAGCTGCTTCTCTGGTCCCATTCCAAGCATGATGGCGGGGGTGGGGTTCAGACCTGCACTTAAATGACAGCAGAAGGCTGTCTCCAAGAGCCACCATGGGCCCCCGGAAAACTTGGAAAGACCACAGAAAACAGTTAGCATTTGAACAGCGCTCTGGAGTGTGCCCAAAGCATCTTGTATAACAACTGCCATGAGATGTAGCTCTAATTATTTTCTCCTTTTGAGAGCTAATGGAACTGATGTTGTCAGAAAGTGACTCATCCAAGCTCACACAGTTCCATGCCACAGGGTCAGGAGTTCAATCCCCGTCTTCTAACTCCAAACATGAAGCTCTTTTGGCTTAATTAAGTGCAGACGGAGACACTAAATGTGCTCACCAAAACTGGTCTCTTTTTCCTGGGCACACAGCTAGCTGATACTTCCCTGCCTTTCTTACAATTAAGTGTGGTCACTGAATTGTGCATGCGTGTTCAGTTGTTCAGTCATGTGTGACTCTTCGCAACCTCCATGGGCTATAGCCCACCAGGCTCCTTTGTCCATGGGATTGAACTCTAGTCTCCTGCATCTCCTGCATCTCCTGCATTTGCAGGCAGATTCTTTACCCCTGAGCCACGGGGGAACCCCAGTCACTGAATTAAGCAGGCCCTTTTATTCTGATGTCTTTGTTGACCCTGGGGAAAGTGTCCTCCTGGAGTAAACAGATTTCCCAGGACAGCACACTCTCCCAAGAGCACACCTCTCACAAGCAGACTAACCAGTCCAAACCCAAGCCCCAGACCTTTCTGTCTCGGGATCTCATCCTACGGGACACCATCCCTCTGCCCAATCACTCCAGGGCCAGGCATCAGACAACTAGAGGCAGCCCCTACACCCTAAGCCCCCCAAAATTATTCAATCTGGTCAATCCTAAACCTGCTTACCCTGCCACGCCCATTCATCCCCACTGAAAACACTAGTGAAGGTTTTTCTGTGTTCCCCTTGCTCTCCCTCTGCTTCCTGACTGATCCTGCTGCATCCTCGTGTGGTCCTACATGGCCCGACGTGACCCTCCTCTCAGGAACTGTGAGCAATAAACCAACTTTTCAGTGGCAGTTGTCTCCATAGCTGCAAACCTCGCCAATGGAATGTGATCGGAAATGAAAGATAACACTTCTGGGGCTGACCCACAAGGGGTCCCCATACAAGTTTCTCTCTCTGTCTCCCTCTGTCTCTGTCTCTCTCTGTCTGTCTCCCTGCCTCTGTCTGTCTATCTCTGTAAGCTGGATGTCGAGTGTCCCACCCAGCAGAGTATTCTGAGGTCCTGGGGATGGTAGAGCTGCAAAATGGAAGGAGAACCAATGCCTGAACTACCGCTTGGGAGGCCACCTGTCAAATACACACACACTGTTATCTGAGCAAAAACTAAACTTCTATTGTGTTCAGACATTGCATCTTGAGCTTCTCTGTTGCAGCAGTCGGACGATCCTGACTAGTTCAGTTGCCCATAACGTGTCTTTGCTTCTGTCCACCTCCTACCATAGCCCTGACTGTCTCCCAGACCTCCGTCCCCTTCTTCTCCACTCCCTCAAGGACTTGAAGCCCTACAATCCTAAGGCCCCCTTGTAGAGCATCTGATTATATCAGGTGTGTTCCCCCCTTCCAATTCAACACCACAAAGTCTCCTGGCACCTACCATGTGCCAGGCATAGAACAGGTTGCTAGACATAGGTACCAGCCCTGGGGAGAAGTGACTGGAGGTCAGGAGCTAGGCTGGGCCCTGGGGACACAGGGCTGAAGGACAGAATATCTGTCACCTTGGATTACAGACTCCTTAATGGGTAGGTATGCAGATTTTCAATATCAGGAAAAAAAAAAAAACAGAAGGAGGAGGAGGAGAGGGAATGAGATTGCAATTAATAGATATACTCAAACAACTGAGGCAAGACAGATTAGGGGTCCCAAGGGGAACAGGGAGCAACTTGAGAACCCCAGGTCTCAGGCACAGAGGAGGCCCAAGGGCTCTAAAAGTGTTGGTAAGAACACCGGAGAGCGTGACACCCAAGTCCCACCTGTTTGGGGGATGCCACAGCTATTTGTCTTCTGTCCTGGAAACAAGCCTCCCTTAGGAACATCCCAGAAACATTTAGCGGCTCACCCTCCCCAGAGCCCCTGTCCGGTTAAGAAGCTTGAGCCCACTGGGTGGCTGAACGCTCCTCTGTTGCAGTCCCACAGCCCTCAGTTGCCCGCATTTGCATTCAGCAAACATTCAGGGTTTGCCGCAAAGAGCTGGGGATGTGGCATGGGTGAGACACTGTCCTTATCAGGGGTCACTTGGCCACAGGGAACAGAAATGCCTCCGATGAGCCCAACTGGCAGAGGAAGTGATAGAGGGGCTGCCAGGGAAAGCCAAGGAAATACTGAGCAGGAAGTGAAAGTAACTCTCAGGGAAGCTCAAAATCACCCAGGGCATCTCTCCCCCTTCTCTGCCCCCTGTTTCTGAGTGGCCTGACCATGCACTCAGTCCTTTCCATGGATGAGCTTTGTCTAAGGATTTAGGTTCAGGCTCACCCACAATGTAGGCTTTCCATGGGCTTCCGTGTGTGGCTGATTCATCTCTGACTCCACAGGCCCTCCCCACTCAGCACCCACAGCTCATCAACCCATTTCCTTGGAGTCGTGATTCCAAATTCTTGGGAGAGGAAAACAGATCAGACTGGGCCATCCACCCACCCCTGGTCTAATCAGCAGAGGTCAAGGGGGGAGAAGGATGCCACGGAACAGAAAGCCCCTTCCAGCGACTGGGGGTGCTGTAGATAAGTAGATTGTGCAGGCTGAGGTGCACATGCTGTCACATATTCTCTGGAGACTGGCCCTCCAAAAGGTCACTCTTCACCAGGAGAGCTTGCCCTCAAGTTTATTCTCTGACAAGGACATGAGAGCAAAGCATCGGTCCCATTTCCCAGAGGGGAACGATGAGTCCAAAGAAGGAAGTCCCTATGGTAGGTGAGGAACTCAGCTGAGTCCCTGTGGGGTTGACCCACCCACACGCCACACTGGTCCATCCTGTGTCTCCTCACTGACTAGCCTGGCATTTGGTCCACCTGAGCCCATAGCCCACCCAACCTCTCCATCCTCAGCCTGCCGTCAGAAACTCTTGTCATACTCTTGTGTGAGCAGGGTACCAAACCAGAGGAGCTTTATGACTCAACTGAACAGCATCATCCCTGCTCCCTAGGAGTGTAAATATCAAGACAGACCACACTGGTCTAAAAGTATCTAGGGTGTCCCATGGAAATATACAGAATGTTTAAAAAAAAAAAACAATTAGTCACACAGTGGCAGAACGGGGGCCATACTTGAAATGCAGAGACTTGATTGCTCGTCCTGACGCTGAAACTAGCTCACTAAATGAAGGTGGATAAGTCACTTTCTCTCTCTGTACCTTGGCTTCCCAGGTGGCTCAGTGGTAAAGAATCTGCCTGCCAATGCAGGAGATACAAGTTCGATCTCTGAGTCGGGAAGATCCCCTGGAGGAGGAAATGGCAACCCACTCCAGTATTCTCGCCTGGAGAATTCCATGGGCAGAGGAGCCTGGTGGGCAGTCCACAGGGGTCACAGAGTTCACGACTGAGAGCACAGGCACACACGCGTGCTTGCTGCACCTACATAACTTACACTGTCTGCCCTTCCAGCTTCTCTGGCTGATGAACATCTCAGGCTGGGTTAGTAGGGTGGGATGTAAAAGAGAAGATGATTCATACTTTCCCCCACTTAGTCAGAAAAGATTCCCTGCATGAGGCCAGGGCCCAGAACTGGTTGAAAGAGGGCACGGAGAGGGCAGAAAATGACACCCAGAAAGAGTTTACACTGCCTGGGAGAAGGGGCCGAGTCATTGTCACAGGGCAGGTACACCTGCATGAACAGCAGACCAGCATCCTGTTGAAAGGTTTACTCAGCCATTTAAAGAAAAAGAGAGAGAGAGAGAGAAAAGAAAATCTTGACATGGATGGATGTCAAGGGCCTCCATGGACGCCTTGGAGGAAAATCTTGCATGGACTTTGAGGGCCTTATGCTAAGTGAATTAAGTCAGACAGAGAAAGACAAATACTGCACAATCCCAATTTTATGTGAAATCTAAAAATGTTGAGCTTGGCTTCCCTGGTGGTCCAGTGGTTAATGCTCCTCGCTTTCACTGAGGGCATGGGTTTAATACCTGGTTGGGGAACTAAGATCCCATGTGCCACAAATTTTAAGTTTTTCAATTTTAAAAATAAATAAATAAATAAGCTGAACTCCTAGAAATAGAGAGTAGGTTGGTGGTTGCAGGAGGCTGGCAGGGAGAGGAAATCGAGAGACACTGGACAACCTCGCAGGTATAAGATGAGCAGGTTCGGGCTCTACCATACAGCATGGTGACTAGAGTTAACAACGCTGCATTGTACACAGGAAAGTTGAAAGAAGAGATTTTAAATGTTCTCACCACAGCAACGACAACAAAATGGTAACTATCTGAGGTGATGGGTGTGTCAACTAACCTTACTGAGGTACTCATTTTGCAATATACACATATTAATATAACAGATCATCACATTGTATACAATATTCTGAGTCAATTTTACCTCAGGAAAACTGGAGAAAGAAATATCTGGGTCCTGATGTTTCTTCATGGTCTTCAATTGGTGAGGGTATGTATATGGAAGAGCCGTAGCAGTAAGGGCGACCATGAAGTAAAATACTTACCTTGTGTGGTCTTCTCTGCAATGAGCCTACTGGAGGATTCTTCAAGGCATCCTGCTGTGAGTCAGGAGGCACAAAACCCCGTGTAAATTATTTTAAGCCAAAAGAGAATTCAGTGATACTGTAGCTGAAAAGCTGAGAGGTAGGCTGGCTTCAGGCATGGCTGAATCCAGTCACTCAGAGAGTATCAGGGAAACCTGATTCTTCATCTCTAAGGTCTAGAGATGCTAGTTCCTAAAACAATCATTGTCAGCAGGGAGATGAAGTGCACTGGCTGTCTAAGACTGAGCCTTACACTCTACCCCTGGCAGGGATAGAGTCTACTCAAACCACATGGGCTGAGAGACACAGAGAGGCGGGCTTCCAGATTAAAATCGGGACAGGCGATACTATTACCAGAAAATAGGGAAAGGATACTTGAGAGAAAAATAACACATGTCCACTATAACTTATCCCAAACCACCTACCCTAAACTGCATATGTGGCTTTTAAAAAGTGCATTTCCATTGCAAATGTAAATCTGCATTAAAAAATAATAATAGTAACTCCATCATAGCTACTTTCAGTGTATCTTATCTTCCTACCAACGGCTGATTCTTATTCATCATTCTCCCTCCTTGAAGTGCCTAATATAAGACCTAATACTGGTAAACAGCAGTGCTTAATACCTGCTTCTTGAATTGAAATGAATATCTGCAGCAGACCTAATTAGCACTGTATGCAGCACATTATACCATTTAGCAAGCATTCTTGTATCCATTATCTAATTTCATCCTCCCTAAAGTCCTGTAAGAAAGGCATCATTAGTCTTACTTTATAGGTAAGAAAACTGAAGATTAGGGAAGCTAAATAGGTTATTGACTAGTAAGTGACTTGTCCAGCTGCTAAGTATGGGAGCAGAGTCTCACAACAGGACTTCTCAGCCTAAGGAACAGGCTCTTTCTTCTCCACTGTGCAGTCACCCAGGGGAACAAGGAGAGGACATCAGCACCACGGTTTGGATCCCTGCTGGCCCAGCCCAGCTAGATTCAGACACAATCAGCCACTGCCCACCCAGTAAGCTGGTCATCAGAGTCTTCAACCCTACATACCTGGAGATGGTCTTGCTGTCAGACCATATGTCCTCGGGACTAAGCCCTGGGGGCAGGAATGAATGCTGAGCTGAGAACTGTGGTACTAGGCAACCTGATGGATTCTCTGTCAGTGCTCCCACCTCCTGCTACTCTTCAGGCCTCTACTGAGGCTGGAGCGAAGCAGGGCTGAGTTATGAACCTAATAATTTATTGACATATAAAATCCAAAGGCTTATTTCCCCAAGATTCTACTGATCGTGCATATTTTTAAACAATGACTACGGCCACTGAAAAACATGCCTATCCATCTGGTGACTGCCTTTGAAAGAATTGATATGCTTCTGAACATTTGTTTACCTGGTATTTCTAAACTGAATTTAGAATTTCTACATATTGATATTAAATGCATGTCATCTATTTGGAACTGTATATAAAAGTATTTATAAGAATGATATGCAATAGAAAGCCCAGAGATAAATCCACGCACATATGGACACCTTATCTTTGACAAAGGAGGCAAGAATATACAATGGATTAAAGACAATCTCTTTAACAAGTGGTGCTGGGAAAACTGGTCAACCACTTGTAAAAGAATGAAACTAGAACACTTTCTAACACCATAAACAAAAATAAACTCAAAATGGATTAAAGATCTAAACATAAGACCAGAAACTATAAAACTCCTAGAGGAGAACATAGGCAAAACACTCTCTGACATACATCACAGCAGGATCCTCTATGACCCATCTCCCAGAATATCGGAAATAAAAGCAAAAATAAACAAATGGGACCTAATTAACCTTAAAAGCTTCTGCACATCAAAGGAAACTATCATCAAGGTGAAAAGACAGCCTTCAGAATGGGAGAAAATAATAGCAAATGAAGCAACTGACAAACAACTAATCTCAAAAATATACAAGCAACTCCTACAGCTCAACTCCAGAAAAATAAATGACCCAATCAAAAAATGGGCCAAAGAACTAAATAGACATTTCTCCAAAGAAGACATACAGACGGCTAACAAACACATGAAAAGATGCTCAACATCACTCATTATCAGAGAAATGCAAATCAAGACCACTATGAGGTACCATTTCACACCAGTCAGAATGGCTGCAATCCAAAAGTCTACAAATAATAAATGCTGGAGAGGGTGTGGAGAAAAGGGAACCCTCTTACACTGCTGGTGAGAATGCAAACTAGTACAGCCACTATGGAGAACAGTGTGGAGATTCCTTAAAAAACTGGAAATAGAACTGCCTTATGATCCAGCAATCCCACTGCTGGGCATACACACTGAGGAAACCAGAAGGGAAAGAGACACGTGTACCCCAATGTTCATCGCAGCACTGTTTATAATAGCCAGGACATGGAAGCAACCTAGATGTCCATCAGCAGATGAATGGATAAGAAAGCTGTGGTACATATACACAATGGAGTATTACTCAGCCATTAAAAAGAACTCATTTGAATCAGTTCTAATGAGGTAGATGAAACTGGAGCCTATTATACACAGTGAAGTAAGCCAGAAGGAAAAGCACCAATACAGTATACTAACGCATATATATGGAATTTAGAAAGATGGTAACAATAACCCTGTGTACGAGACAGCAAAAGAGACACTGATGTATGGAACAGTCTTATGGACTCTGTGGGAGAGGGAGAGGGTGGGAAGAATTGGGAGAATGGCATTGAAACATGTAAAATATCATGTATGAAACGAGATGCCAGTCCAGGTTCAATGCACGATACTGGATGCTTGGGGCTAGTGCACTGGGACGACCCAGAGGGATGGTATGGGGAGGGAGGAGGGAGGAGGGTTCAGGATGGGGAGCACATGTATACCTGTGATGGATTCATTTTGATATTTGGCAAAACTAATACAATTATGTAAAGTTTAAAGATAAAATAAAATTTAAAAAATAATAATAAAAAAAATAAAAGTATCAGCTAATTAAAAAAAAAGAATGATATGCATTTTCCATGTATTTATTTAATTTTCTAAATTAACCTTTGAATTTCTAAAAAATGCTGTGCTAAACATGTCACCTTTCTCTTAACGTAATATATAAAAATATTCACAAAATTGCATGCTTTTGAGCATTTCTCTGCTTAATCAAAAATGTGCATGTTTGTACATTTATTTATTATAACTAATTAAAGGTTTTAAATTTTCAAGAGGAGCGAAGATGGCTAATCAAATACAAGAACTCTGAGGAACCACAAAGAAACTGCTTGGACAACTTTAGAGAAGCAATGAGATGAACTGTAACGCTGAAGTGAAACAATCACAGTGAAGACATGCAGGGAAGACTACAAACTGAAGGAAAGAAAATGTTGCAGAACAGACTAGACAAAGAGATAGTGTGATATCCATCGTCAATAAGTACCATGGATTCAATGTTTGTGTCTCCCAAAATTCATGTGTTGGATCCCTAACTCCCAATGAGATGCTGTTAAGAGAAGGGGCTTCTGGAAGGTAATTAGGTTTAGATGCGCTATTAAGAATGGAGCCCCCATGATAGGCTTAGTGCCCTTATTTTTTAAAAAATAGGGAGTTTGGGGAGAATTGATACATGTATAACTTATGTATGGCTGAATCCCTTTGCTGCCCACCTGAAACTATCACAACACTGTTAATCAGCTATGTGCTAAATCACTTCACTCTTGTGCGACCCACGGACTTTAGCCTGCCAGGCTCCTCTGTCCATGGGATTCTCCACGTAAGAATACTAGAGCAGGTTGCCATGCCCTTCACCAGGGGATGTTCCCAACCCAGGGATCAAATCTGCATATCTTATGGTTAATCAGTTACGCTCCAATACAAAATATAAAAGTTTAAAAAAAAAAAAAAAAGACACCGGAACTTCCTCTGTCCACCTTATGAGGACATAGTGAGAAGGTAGCCATCTGCAAGCCAGGATGAAAGCCCTCACCAAGAACTGAATCTGCCAGCACTTTGAGCTTGTATTTCCTAGGCTCCAGAACTATGAGAAATATGTATCTGTTGTTTAATACCTGGTTTTTGGTATTTTGTTACAGCAACTTGAGCTATATCAAGATGACTGGGGCCCAAGATAGGAAATACGTAATGAATATGAGCATCACAGTGATCTCAGACACTATTCACCTCTCACTCCTGCTGTTGCCCTCCATATTCAAAAAAACGGGTTCCTGATTTTTCAATGATCACCTCTAAGACCCCAGGGGAAAACTTTTGGCAGAACTTCAAATAATGGAGAATGATAGGCTCTGTCAAGAATTCTATCATAGAGCTCATTAAGGGTTATATCTGAGAAGAGTAAGATTAACTTTTCACAATGAGATAGATAAAATACATATATATATGATTTTATTAATATCACATGAGATCTGCTGAAATGAGTGTGTTACTTACACTGGATATGGCTCATCTCCCGGCCCCTGCCCCTCAGGCTGTTCTCTATCTTTTGGATCCTTCTGACAGACTTCTTGATTCATGCTTCAGGCTCTCACTGGACTCGGAAAAAAGAGCAGCCTTGCATTCTGCCCAGGTCTTTAAAATTATACACTACACTGGACTTGACAATCTGGACTACCAATTGGCCCTATGCAGCTAACTATTTTTCCCAAGTGCTCCCCACCCCCAACCCTGCATACACACATATGCGAACACACAACCCTAGCAACTACAGTTCTTTCCTTGCCCCCCGCCCCCACCCAAAGATCTCATCCTATTTGAACTCAAAGCAGAGCGTGCTGTGATCCAAGGATTTAAGTGGTTGAAGGACTATTGACCATGGGCACCAATGGCCTTATCAATCAGATTCTTCACATTTTCCCCTGTTGTAACACTTGAGAGATATGTGAAGAATGTAAGAATGAAAGACACCCTAAGTACAGACAGATTTAACAAAAATTTCAAAGCATTTCTCAGACAACTAAGATATTACAATAATTCAGTTATCTCATCAGTAATGGTGAATTATTTAAGATCAGGGGATACAAACCTACAGCCTTATGGGCTAAAAAGCAGTTAGCCCGCAAAAGTATTTCCTTCATTCTGCAGAACATTTTTTAAATATTGGAATTTTTTGCTACCTTGAAAATGAGATGATTTCACACTAAAAGAACAATCATCTGGGCTTCCAATCAATAGAGAAGGTCATAGAAGACAGTCACTATCACCATAACAATGGGAAAACATCAAATAAACCGTAAAATTATATATTGGAAACCCAACAAAGAGTTAAGGATGCAGAGAGATCTAAATGAACTAAATTCTAGACAGAGACAAGCCTTTCATAAATGAATAGAGACCAGCGGCTGTTTTTATTCTTGGAAACACGGGCAGGCAGAGAAGCAAATTTATAATAGACAGGGGTACTTTGCTGAACTAAGAGGAAACCAGATTAACTCATAATGACCAGAAGGGCTGGGATAATGAATTGGATTTTTCTGATTGAGCCCTCAGGTAGAGATGGCAGTCACTACCTGCCAATCCTCCCCCACAGGATGTTTATCAACTATGCCGCAGCATGTGGACTTGGGCTGGAAAGAAAGCAAGAAGTCTCCCACAGAAGGAAAATGTGAAAGCAGGAAAGGGAATCAGAGAGAGAGATTAAGGTCATTTACTATTTAGGGCCCAGAGAAGAGCCCTGATCCTATCTTTAAGGCATTTGAAACCAATGATAAAACCACTATTTTACTGCCGAAGAAAGGACATCGTCTTTCCAGGGATAAATGTTACCTTCTTCACTTTCTACTGTTCTTTTCTATAAAACATCTAGCTTTTGACCCCAAAATACAATAAATGCAAAGAAGGATGACAACTCTAATCAAGAAAAAAATGGTCCAAAGGAGCACACCTACAGATGACCTAGATAATGAATTAACAGACAAGAACTTTGAAATGACAATTGTAAATATTTTAAGAAATTAGTAGAAAGTATAAACATGATGGGTAAAACAATGGAGAATTTCATCAGAGACAGAAACTCTGAAGAAGAATCAAATGGTAATTTCAGAACTAAAAAAAATCTGAAATAAAGAAGTAACTCAATAATGAACTGAACAAAGAAGAAGAAAAGACCAGTAAATTTTTAAAAAAAGATCAACAAGAAAATAACAAAATTGAAACACAAAGAGAAAAAAAAAAAAAAAAGAAGGAAAAAATACGCACATCAGAATGCTGTGGGAAAAACAAATCAAACAGTGTATATAAATGCAACTGGAGTCCAAGAAGAGGAAAGAGAGAACTGAGGTAAAACAAATATCTGAAGGTAAAATGACCAAAATTTTCAAAAGTTTATGGAACACATCAATCTACAGATTTGGGTTTAGTGAATGTCAAGTTGGATAAATACAAAGAACAGCACATCTGATGACGTAATAGTCAAATCACCGATAACCAAAGATGAATAGGAAATTATAAAGCAGCCAGAAAAGGGAGGGACATTAAATTTAGAGTAATAACCATATGATTTACAGAAAATATCTCAATATGGCTTATAGAAAACAATAGAATGACATAGTTTAGCTGCTGCAAGGAAAAAAATCTATAATTCTATATGCTGTGAAAATATTATTCAAAAATGAAAGCAAAATAAAGACATTTTCAGCAAAACAAAAGAAGAGAATATTCACCAATAGCAGAGTGCACCAAAAGAAATACGACAAGAAGCTCTCTGACTGAGGTACAAATGGAGGTCTAGATCTTCAGGAAGGAAGGAAGAGTAAAAGGGAAAGGGTAAATATTTTTTTAACTTTTTATTTTATATTGGAGTATCCATGCATGCGTGTTAAGTCGCTTCCGTCGTGTCTGACTCTGCGATCCTATGGACTGTGGCCCACCAGGCTCCTCTGTCTATGGGATTGTCCAGGCAAGAATACTGGAGTGGGTTGCCATGGCCTCCTCCAGGGGATCTTCCCCACCCAGGGATGGAACCTGTGTTTCTTGTCTCCTGCATTGGCAGGCAGGTTCTTTACCACTAGCGCCACCTATGGTTGATGAACAATATTGTGATAGTTCCAGGTGCACAGCAAAGCGACTCAGTTCAGTCCAGTCGCCCAGTCATGGCCGACTCTTTGCAACCCCACGGACTGCAGCACGCCAGGCTTCCCAGCCCATCACCAACTCCAGGAACTTGCGCCGGGACTCAACCATACACATACATCTATCCATTCTCCCCCAAACTCCCTTCCCATCCAGGCTGCCATATAACACTGAGCAGAGTTCCCTGTGCTATACTGTAGGTGGAAAGGGTATATTAGTATATTACATATTGGTATAGGTAAAATACATTAAAAATAACACCAATGGTGGGAAAGGAAGTAAAGGAATCATACTTTCTAAGGTTCTTACATTATTAAATGGAATAACACTAATACTAATTACAAAATTTAAGTTAAGAATACATATTATAATGTCTAGAAGAGACATTTAAAATAATATAAGGAAGTACAATTTAAAAGCCAACAGGAGAATAAAAAGGAATAATTTAAAATGCTTGATTAACTAATCAAAAGAAGATTGAAAATAAGAAGCATATAAAAAAGAGATAGAAATTGGACACAGAGTAAAAGGGCAAACTTAAAGCCAGTTATATCCTTAATTACACTAAATGTAAATATACCAGACACTTCAACTTTTTTACAAAATGATTGTCTGGATAAAGAATCAATCTCAAATTATGCTATTTGTAAGAGGCACACTTTAAAGACATAATTTGAAAGCAAAGGATGAAAAAAGATATACCATAGAAATGTTAATCAGAAGAAAGTTTGTATAGCTATATTCACATCAGACAAATATTCTTCCAGACAGGAATATTACTAGAAATAAAGGGAACACGTCATAATAATAAGAGTCAATTCATCAGGAAGATCCAACAACTGTAAATGCATATACACCACATATACACCTAATAATAGAGCTTCAAAACACATGAAGCAAAAACTAACACAACTTAAGGAGAGAAACAAATTCACAATCATAGACGAATATTTTCAACTAATAGAACACCTAGTCAAGAAATCAAGAAGTATATAGAAGATTTGAACAGCACTATCAATTAGCTGGATCGAATTAATATTCCCAGAAAACAATATTCAACGACTACAATCTGCACCAGTCACCAAAATAATCCACAGTCTGAGAGACAGAGCAAACCTTGATAAATCTCAGTGGTTAAAGTCATACAGAATATGCTCTCTGATCACAATGAATCAAAATAGAAATCATCAACGAAACAAAACCTGAAAGTCTCTAAATATGTACAAATTAAGTAACACTCTTAAAAGACAAAACAAATAATAACAACAAAACTCCAGGCATCAAAGAAGAAATCCCAAGGAAATGAGAAATATTTTTGAACTGAACAAACAGCATGCTAAAATCTGTGGGATGTAGCCAAATAATGCTTAGAGGGAAATTTATTGCTTTAAAAGGTGCCTATTAAAAAAGAATAAATGTATACAATGGCCAAAGATTTTACCTCAAGAGGCTAAAAAAGGAACAAAATTAACCCAAAATAGAAGAAAGAAAATAAAATATAGGAGCAAACAATCAAAAGAAAGGACGACTTCTCTGGTAGTCTAGCGGTTAAGAATCCACCTGCCAATGCAGGGGACATGGGTTCGATCCCTGGTCCAGGAAGATCCCACATACAAAAGGGCAGTTAAGCCCGTGCGCTGCAACTACTGAGCCCTAGAGCCGATGCTCTGCAACAAGGAAAGCCACTGCAACGAGAAGCCCACGCACAATTAGAGAGTAGCCCCTGCTTGCCACAACTGGAGAAAGCCTGTGAACAGCCACGAAGACCCACTGCAGCCAAAAATAAACAAATAAACAAAAAAATTTAAAAAGACAAAAATAACAGAAATCTCAAAAAGTAAAAACTTCTGTTATTTAAAGATTAATTAAATTGGCTAATGTCTAATAAAAATAATCAAGGAAAAGGAGATTAAACATAATACTAATATTAGGAATAAAAAAGAAAATTATTATAGATCCTACAGATGTTGAAAAGATAATACGGGATATTATGAGCCACTTTATGTTAATAGATTAGACAACTCAGAGGAAATGAAAAATATCCCTTGAAAATCACCACTGAAACTGACGTGAGAAGAGGAAATCCTATTTCATTTTGTTCATTTAATCTGTAGTTTAAAATCTTATATAAACTTCAGACCCAGATGGCTTCACTGATGGATTCTACCAAACATTTGAGGAAAAAGTAGCAGCAGCACCAAGAAAGTGAAAAGGCAAGCCACAGACTGGGAGAAAACAGTCATAGCACACATCTGACAAAGGACTAGTGTTCAGGATATATAAAGAACACAGAGTATATATGTCCTTCTCCAGGGAACCTTCCTGACCCAGGGATCGAACCCGGGTCTCCCGCATTGCAGGCAGGTTCTTTACCATCTGAGCCACCAGGGAAGCCCAATAAAATAAGGCACTCCAATTTTTAAAATGGTCAAGGAATTAAAGAGGAACACCAGAACAGAAAATACTGAATGGCCAATAGATGCACATAAAGGTATATCAGTAGTCACTGGGATATACACACTGAAACCACAGCGAGGCACCACTACACTCCCACTAGGATGGCCAAAAGTGCTGTTGAGGATGCAGAGTCGCTGGAACACCCACACACTGCTGGTGAAAATGTAAACTGACATAACCTCTATGGAAAATTGTCCATTTCTCTTCTTTAAAAATTTATTTATCTAGTTGGCTGTGTTGGGTCTTGGTTGTACATGACACCTTTGTTGTGATACGCAGGATCCTTCACTGCGGTGTGCGGGTTTCTCTCTAGTTGTGATGCATGGGCTTAGTTGCTCTGCAGCACGTGGGATCTTAGTTCCCCAGTCAGAGACCAAATCATGTCCCCTGCATTGGAAGGCGGATTCTTAACCGCTGGATCACCAGAGAAGTCCTGAAAATTGTCCATCGATAATTAAGTGTCAGATTTATACTATGGCCTAGCAATACTACCGGAGAAGGCAATGGCACCCCACTCCAGTACTCTTGCCTGGAAAATCCCATGGACGGAGGAGCCAGGAAGGCTGGAGTCCATGGGGTCGCTGAGGGTCGGACACGAATGAGCGACTTCACTTTCCCTTTTCGCTTTCATGCATTGGAGAAGGAAATGGCAACCCACTCCAGTGTTCTTGCCTGGAGAATCCCAGGGACGGGGGAGCCTGGTGGGCTGCCGTCTACGGGGCTGCACAGAGTCGGACACGACTGAAGTGACTTAGCAGCAGCGGCAGCAGCAATACTACTCCAAGCTGTGTGTATCTGTTATACACACACACACACACACACACATATGCAATAAACCCAAGAGAAATGAGTGCCTGTGTCCAGGAAAAAAAAAAACTTACACTTGAAGGCACATGGCAGTTGTAGTCACAGTAGTCAAGAAGTAAAAGCAGTCCAAATATCCCTCAACAGGAACATGGGTAAACAAAGTGTGGCATTTGGTAGTACTCAGCAATAAAAAGGAATGAACTACTGATAACATGTGGGCTTCCCTGGTGGCTCAGCTGGTAAAGAATCTGCCTGCAATGCAGGAGACCTGGGTTCGATCCCTGAGTTGGGAAGATCCCCTGGAGAAGGGTAAAGCTATCCACTCCAGTATTCTGGCCTGGAGAATTCCACAGACTGTATAGTCCATGGGGTCACAAAGAGTCAGACACGACTGAGCAACTTTCACTTTCACTGATAACATGCCAGATGGAAAACCTCAAGGGTCCTATATTGAACAAAAGAAGCCAGACTCAAAAGTATACATGCTGTAAGATGTCAATCGTAGGAAGTTCAAGATTAAACATAGCTAACTTACAGATATAGAGGTCATGGTTACCTTTGGTGAAGAAGGGGTAGGTACTGACTTAGAAAGAAGCACAATGGAACTTTTAAGAGATGGAAATATTCTCTATCTTCATATGGACAGTGGTTATGTATGTAAAATGTATATATATATGCTAAAAAATTTGTATACTTTATTGTATGCACATTATGCCTCAAAAATAAAATCCCACATGTATCCCGTTTCTTTTGAAAACATGAGAAAATCTGGCAATACAAGGTCCTTATTTGGCCACAACTGGCTGGAGGAACGCACGCGCCACTTCACCACAGTCCCCACCACTCTCTATTGTCACCCACAACCCAGCACACTCATTTCTGCCACCTGTCTGGGTCCCTACTACCCCAAGATCCAACTACCTCAGCACACAGGTCAGGCTGGGAGTCCTGAGGGAGGGCACCACAGCGGCCACTCACCAAGACAGCCTGTGAGCAGACTAGTCAGACTCCAGTTGTTTTTCTGCCTGGAACTTAGAAGTAAGCCTTCTTCCTTCATCCTGAGCCAGTGATTCACTGGGGCAGGAATTCTCAAAAGATAGCCCCTGAATAAAACAGACTGCTCAACCAAGCACTTAACTGAAGACATAAAAGAAATGTGATAGCATCTGCATTCCGAGCTGGTGAAGCAGGTCATATTGATTACATTTTTTAATCATTGAAGCAAACCATCTTTAACAGAGGTATATACTGTTGCCCCAGTTCAACCTCCAGATAGATGCAGGGCTCTGCCTTTGTCCTATAGCTGTGCTGGGGAGCACTGTGGGGATGGGGCTGCACAAGGTACCTGAGGGTGGTGGGCCAGGCATCACATCCACAAGCCAGGGTGACTCAGCTTACTGGCCCGACACCCCCAGGCTATAGACCTGTGATGCCAAATAATTTACCTACCGGTCTGGCACATCCTTGAGCAATCAGAACTGACACTGGCCAAATCACAGGAAAGGGTTCCCATAACTGCTTTAGTTAATGGACCGGTGGGAGCTCTGGGAGGATGGTAAGGGGAAGGCCAGGGTTGCTAGAGTGGTAGGAGGACTCTTGAGCCAGTGGCTATTTACCAACCAGTACAGAAAGTTTTAATATTTATTAAGCAGCCTGATCACACCATTAGTCCTGGACCAGAGCTGTGCCAGAACCAGTCTGCACCAACGCCTAAGAGTCAACGATGAGCACACCTCCCCAATCCTTTATTTAGTGGTACCACGGTGGTGGCTCAAAACCAGCCGGGTAGGAGGATTCACACCATGAAGTGAAAAAAGTGAGTGTTAGTCAGTCCTGTCCAACTCTTTGCGACCCCATGGACTGTAGCCCACCAGGCTCCTCTGTCCATGGGAGTCTCCAGGCAAGAATACTGAAGTGGGTTGTCATTTCCTCCTCCAGGGGATTTTCCTGACCCAGGGGTCAAACCCCAGTCCCCTGCATTGCAGGCAGATTCATTACCGCCTGAGCCGCCTGGGAAGCCTTATTTACACCACAGAAAGTGGCAAGCTCTACAAAGCAACACTCCTGCCCCACTGCCCACCACCTCCAAGGACCTGTCCACCAGCACACCACTGGCACAGACTAAGCATCAGCCACAACCTCACACTCGGGATGGCCTCTGGACTCAGGGACCCTTCTGTTTTATTATAATAAATGTATTATAGTAAACATACGCACTCATTTGATACTCACAGCTACCCCATAAGCTATGTCCTCTGTGTAACCCCATTCTGCAGACGAGGCACAGAGAGGTCGAATGACTCGCCCCAAACCACACAGACATCAGCGGGGCAGAGCTAAGTTCAGACTTGGCTATCTGGAGCCAGAGTCCAGCTGCCTCTCCCCTCCATGACACAGCCCTGCCTCTCTTCCTCCCTCAAAAGCTTCGGTGGACTCTGGGCCCATGAAAGTGTTAGTTGCTCAGCCATGTCTGACTCTGTGCGACCCCATGGACTGTATAGCCCTCCAGGTTCCTCTGTCCATGGGGATTCCCCAGACAAGAATACTGGAGTGGGTAGCCAGTCCCTTCTCCAAGTGGATCTTCCCGACCTAGGGATTGAACCCAGGTCTCCCACCCTGTGGACAGACTCTTTACCATCTGAGCCATAGGGGAAGCCATAGAAAGCAGAACCCAAATTACCAGCTACAGAAAACCTGACTTCCTATTCCTTGAAGGCAGGGCAGGCTAGGCTTCAGAAACACATTCTATCTCTCAAGCTATCTCCATTCTCATGGAGGATGGGAGATCTTTGCATCTAATCTTGATAAAAATCCTCCTCCCCTCAAACCCCCAGACCCAGAAATGTGCCTAATGAGGCCTTTGAAAATGCAAGGTTGAGTTTTCATTACATGAGCAGGTGGGCCGTCCATCTGTGGTAGTAACGGTAATGAATGGGTTCCCGCATCCCTCCTTGAGCTGCAGCTGCTGGGCCCTGCCTTCCTCTCTCTGGCACAGGGGGTAGAAACCCTACGAGGACCCTTGGAAAATCCTGGACTGGCCCCGGGCCCGACAAGCACATCCAGCCCTGGCCCAGGCCCACGCAGGGCCTGAAAAGACCTCAGGGAGGTCCTGGCCAGCAGTGCCAAGACCAGATGGCAGGGGAGATGACTATACTTTTATTTCCACATAGCCCATTAACATGGATGAGCCCGTGTCCCTTCGCATGCCTTATCCTGGAATCCCAGGGAAGCTGTGCAAAGAGTCCAGTTCTCCCACCTCCACAGGCCCCAGATACTGAGCAATCCCGGGTGAGGGATATAAGGGCCAGGGAGCCCTACCAGAGGAGAGGCCATCACCAGTGCCGTGGCAGCTCTTCAGAGCCTGGCATTTGAGAGCGGGAGGGGAGTTCCCTAGGCTTCTAGAAGTAACATATCTCACACTGGAGCCATGAAGACCCCACGTGGCGTCTGGGAAACAGCCTGGGGCTGGAAGTCTGGACTCCCTGGGTCTCCTGCCTGGGCCTCTGGCTCTATATGAGGCCTGAGATGAGAGGCTCTCCCTCTGGGCCTTGTTATCTGAATGTAAAGAGAGGCACTTCCCCGTGGCACTGCAGGAGACAGAAGAGATGCAGGCTCGATCCCTGAGTATGAAGATCCCCCGGAAGAGGGCATGGCAACCCACTCCAGTATTCTTGCCTGGAGAATCACATGGACAGAGGAGCCTGGCAGGGCTGCAAAGAGTCAGATTCGACTGAAGCAACTCAGCACGCACACGCACAAAGAGAGAAACCGAAGCATGGGTGATTTGAGGAGCTCGCTGGCTTCCTGTCTGCCACGTGTGACTCTGGGCAGCACTGCCTTCATGTCTCACGGACAGAACCATCACAACCACCCTGAGGCAGGTAATCACCCCATTAACTGTTTCCAGTACCCAGGGGTATCCTTACTGGCTCATGAGGACCCCGGTTGACATTCCAGCTCTGTGACTGGGTAGGTATATGACAAGGGCCTCACCACTCCACTTCCCTGGCTCCCGGTTACCTGTATCCATCAATGGGGGCCAGCTCCACAGCCCTGCTGTCCTGGGGCATGCTGTAAGGATCACATAAATGTAGGAAGCTGGACGGCAGGGAAATACAGCATGTCAGTCAGTTCAAAGTAAAACTGTATTAAATTGAATCATGTATGTGTGAAAATGCTTGGATGTTGTTATTACTTTATTTTTTCTTGGTTCTGTCTTTCCTTTCAAATTATACCTGTCCCGGGTACCCACACCCTCTTCGTGATTCTGTTTAATCCTACGAGCTCATTCTAATGTGTTAATGACTCCGCCTCACCCTGTCACTGCATATTCGCAGTGATCTTCGATGCTTCAACTCAATTTGTTATAGGCGGAGGACTACTCAGAGGAACTGGCATGCCGGGGAGGCTCTGGGGAGGAAGAACATGGGCTTTCTGACTCCAGGGGCATCGTGGCCGCTTGGGCTGGAGCAGCGTCCGGGGCTGTGTATGAATTTGTGTGTGGCGCCTCCCTGTGGACAACATAAGTACTGCCTGAGACCCACCCCGACCACCAGTCACCAACCCCTGGCAGCCTCCAGCCTTGTGAAGACAACTTCCCTAGGTTGCAGATGAGAAAATATACGTGGGTATGTATTAATGTTCAAGACTAAACCGTTCCTTAGACATTTTATAAACGGAAGTAAGTGATGGGTCATGGTCCCTCGTGATTCTATAAGCAGGATCCTGAGACAAATAACAGCTTGCCCAAGTCAGTTTCAGAACTAGGAATTTACATTCGAGGGCATTTCTCAGACCACAGGTGCACTCAAATCATGAGAGACAGACACTCCCATTCCACTCCGTTTATCTCAGGCATCGAGAGTCCCCTTGCTTCTGATACCACATCTGGCCCAGTGATGCAAAAATCATAAGGCTTCATGACAGCTTCCACGACTCAGCTGAAGGTCACTCACCCTCCACTCTCCAAATGGGCTCTGGCTGAGATGGCCTGGATCTCTATGAGGCTGTGCTAAATGTGGTCATCACAGTCTATCTAGAGAGGGCGGAAGGTGCCCCGAGCCACCTAGTTCAGGGGTCCAACAAGCTCCGCCCCAGAAAAGTCCTGGAACAGGAAGGGGCACTGCACCCATGCATCAACAAATACTGAAGCCCTACTCTGTACCAGGACACCATCCAACACAGACACGAGCACGGCTGGAGGCAAGTGTCGGTCAGGGATGAGACTGTTTTAAAGGGTGGAGCAGTGGCCAGGGTCCAGTTAGGGAAAAGTCACCCATGCCAGGTAGCTCAAAGAAGGAATTTAATACCAAGAGCTAGTTACAGAAGTGTCAGAAAGACTGGAAAACTAAAACGGGGGATGATGAAATGACGCAGAGGTTAGCAAGAGTAGAAGCTGCCACCACCCCTAGAGCTGGAGGGACAGAGGAAGGAGGTGGTGCTGTCAGGACCCTTGCCATCCTTAGGACCTGGAATCATGAAGAAGGCTGCTAGCAGGGGAGGGGACCACAGAGGGATGCTGGGAGAGCGACCCAAACAAAGGAGGGGAAAAGCCTAGCTTCTCCCTTCACCCTCCCACCTGTCACAGGTCAACTCTTATTGGCCAAACCCAGCTGGAATCCAGTGGCAAGAAGGCTTGGAAAATGTAATCTTCAGGGATCAGCATCCCCCCTCAACACACACACACACACCCACACACACACACACACACACACACACACTGCAGAGCAGAGCAGGGGAAGGGAAGGGAATAAATCTGAGAGAAATAGGTAAATGACCTAAACAGTGAACAGCACGTGAGGTGAATCTTCAAGGGTCTGTGTGTGATGTGAATATGCAAGAATGCGCATGTGTATTCTGCTATCAGTTTCAAAGGCATGTGTGTGTGTGTGGAATGTGCGTGTGTGTGTTTCAGTGTGACTGTTCAAGGATACGTATGTATCAGATGGATTTCAGGGGGCTGAATAAATGGGTGATAGGAACAAGCATCCAAGGGTTTGTGTGTGATGTGAACATTCAAGGGTATGTGTTTATGTGACAAGAATATTTAAAGCTCTCAGGGTGTGTGTGTGTGTGTGTGTGTGTGTGTGTGTGTGTGTGTGTGTGTGTGTGCGCTGTGAATGTTCAAGGAGGTGGGTATGTGCTGTGCATGCTCAGAGCTGGGTGATGTGAATGTTCAGAGGTGTGAGACATGCAAGGTGTGTGTGAGACTGCTGAGGAGCGGGGCTGGGAGAGTGGAAAAGCAGAGATGTTCCCTATGGACATTATGGACATGGGAGAAGATGGGGCCATGTGTCTTTGCTGGGGACAGATGTGTAACTGAAACTCTTCATTCAAAATGAGTAAAAATGATGATGTTCAGAGAAGGCTGTATGTAAGAGGCGACTACAACAAACAAACTTTTTTACTATGTTTCCATCCAAATGAGTGTCACCTGCTTCAAAGTAGCAGTCTTAAAAAAATAAGTCTTCATTTTTTTAAAAAAGGAAAATGTTAAATTTGTGTTTTATTGATGCAGCCAAAGTGCAATGAAGTTTTGGGACCTGCCTTCAGTCAGTTTGTGTGCCACATGTAAAGTCTACACTCCTTACTATCATCGTCACTTATTCTTATTGGTTGAGGTTAGAATTATCCAACTCTAATCACTTAATCAGTCTCATCTCTGGCTTTACTTGGAACTTTTCCAAAATGCAAATCTCTCACCTTAAAAAAAGAAAAAATGCTTGTTGATATATGGCAGAAACTAACACAATACTGTAAAGCAATTATCCCTCAATTAAAAATAAAAAAATGTTTTTAAATGCTAATGTGTCACCTTTGAGGTCAAGCCTCCTCTGGGTATGTTGGTTATTTGGGTATAAGCATCACTGCGTGATAATGAGCTGCTGCAGATGGGAGTGTACTGGGAGCTTCAAAAAGGAACTAGGAACCAAATGAATACCATACAATCACATCATATGTACATCTGACTTTTATGAATTCAAACTATTATACTGGGGCTTTTTTTTAAACCTTTTGGCTACACCATGCAGCATGTGGAATCTTAGTTCCCCAACCAGGGATGGAACCTGTGCCCCCTGCAGTGGAAGCATGGAGTCTTAACTGCTGGATCACCAGGGAAGTCCCCTATACTGAACCTTTTAAAGAGGGGACCAATAATCTGTCAATAGCACAGGCATTTCCACCCACGATTGATGAGCTTACTGCTCCCAGGGCTCCCTCCCCGCAGCAAGCCTTCGACGGGTGAGGCAACTCCATCTTGGGTCCTGAAGGCCTATTTATGTGTGAGCATCTCATAACTATGTGTGAGCAACTCATAACATTTCCTCATCCTCTCCCAAACTGCCCCAATTCAGGCCTTTCCTGGTGGGGGGAACAGACCTGTAGTCAATTGCTCCTCAGTGACAGGAATGGGAACCCTAGCGATTTATACAATAGAGACCTAAAGCCAAGCCAACCGGTTCATCTTGTGCTCAACCAGATAAATCATGATGGGTTCCATCACTGGGGAAACACTGGCCATGCTGGATTCCCCCGACAGACCATGTCAGTCATATATGTGATACCTTTCTAAGGGACAGTTCAACAGTAACTTTAATTGTGTATGATTGTGACTTGTGCACTTGGCTTTCTTTTGTTGTTTTGTTGGCCACCCCATACGGCTTGTGGGATCTTAGTTCCCCAACCAGGGATTAAACTGGGGACCAAGGCCATGAAAGCACAGAGTCCTAACCACTGGACCACCAGGGAATTCCCTAGGCACTGACTTTGGAATTCAACCCCCAGGTCAGATGCAGCTTCACTGTAGTAAGAGACCATGGAACTCATTTTCCTGCCTTCGGACAAAACAACTCAAACTGTCTGGGACAGTTAAGGAGGTCAAACACTAAAATAATTTCCACATGCAGCCCCACAGAATTTCCTTCAGGCCTCAGAAGGCAGGAGCTCCCTTCCGCTCTTCCCTCCCCAGCTCACTCCTTCTTATCCTTCTGGCCTCAGCTTAGCCAAGTCTGTCAGCCCAGAGGCATTCTCCGAGCCCCTGACCAGGCTGAGTGAGTGCCCAGCACATGCATGTCCTTCTGTGACACGACACCCTTTGCTGGTTGATGGGTCTGTCCCCTGCCCCCAACCTCAGCCCTAAACCATCAAGAGGACACAATGGCCAGGAGGCTTTTGATCACCATTTTATCCCCAGTGCTTGGCAGTCAAGCCACCTCCTCCACACACATTTGTTGAATGAGGACTGGAATGTCTCAGGAATTCATTTGAATGTTTAGTAATCCTAAATGTCAAGGAACTCTTCCCATGTTGTAATTTCCCAAAGACTCCCTCGCTGCATTCCGAGCTTATTGCTTCTAACTCAAAGGAGACTGGTTGACTTCCCCTGCATAATTAACACACGCACTCGAGGACCATGACTCTCGTCCTTCTCTTCTCCAAGCTCAGTAACTTCAATCTCTTCAGTCTCATCGTTCTCCCCTCCAAATCCTCTTCACGTTCTCCCAAACTTCTCCCAAAGCTCTGGCCTTTCCAGGGGCCTGGGGGTCTGCAGTAGGTTGCCCCTTGGGGACAGGTGTGGGAATTCTGACCCAGAGGTAATCATCCAGGTAACACGGGCAGCAGTGGGCTTTAGAATCTCAAAGTTCTGGGTTCAACGGCTCCACCACACACTGGCACGGAGACCCTCACAGACTTCCTTCACCTTCCCGGGCTTGTCTGCTGATCAAAACACAAGAGAAGCTGCCAGGCAGGGATGCTGTGAGATCAGGCGAGGCAGAGTATGTGAACACACCCCATCTGCCCTGGCCAGTGCTTGTCTCACCCCAGGGGACAGGGCGCCGGGGCCTCTCCAAGGCCAGAACTGGTCAGGCTGTGGGGAACAAAGCGGTTGTCAGGCGAATCCTGCCACCTTGTGGAGCCCATGCGCTTGAGAGCCCACCCCACCCTGCTGAAGCCCTGCCTCACCCCTCTGCCTCCAGCCAGCTTATTCCGGGGTGTTCCCTCTCCTCCTCTCAGCCCTGCTACCCCAAGGCTTCCCAACACATCTTCCCAAACCCCCAGCCCCAGGGTGTTCTCAACTTTACCAGTCCTGTCGTCCTCAAAACGTCCTCTTCTAACACTATTAGAACCATTTTCTCCCTCCTGGACCAAAACAGAGCCTGGTGGGGGGTGGTCCTGTCCCCTATCTCTGTCCCTTCATTAGCCACTTAGCAGCTATATGAGACCCAGACATCTGATTTTTTCAGTGATCAATGGTGCGTCTGTGATGCCAAATCCTCTAAATAGAACATGTTGCTGGCTCCTCTGGCCCATCGAGGATGGTTTGGGGCAGGGGGTGTGTGTGCACATGTGGTTTGGGGCAGGGGTGTGTGTGTGTGTGCTTTGGGGCAGGGGTGTGTGTGCGTGTGTGAGTACACACGCACCTGTTCCTTGCTCTGGGCTAGTGATGTCCTCCTTGGCCATCCCCTCCCGACTCACAGGGGACCTCCCAGGGCCAGCCTCTCAGCTGCAGCAGTGTCTCACTGTCTGGACCCTTCACAGAGGCACCTATTCTGGATACTTCTGCAATCAAGGACAAGACCAGTTTCCTCCTTCATGTCCTGTAGTCTTATGCACTGACATTCCAAGGCAGGTGGGTGGTGACTGCTGGCCTGGAATGACTGGTTACAATCCAGGCTTCTGGGAAATAAAGCAGAAGACACTAGGGGACTGAGGCTGCCTCAAGATTTCAGGCAAACAGGCTTTTACATGCTGCGAGTGCTTGCAGCTTGATGATCTATAAGTTCTTTTTTTCTGATTTACTTACTTGGTTGCACTGGGTCTTAGTTGCAGCATATGTGATCCTGTGGCATGTGGGATCTAGTTCCCTGACCAGGAATCGAACCTGGGGCCCCCTGCATCGGGAGCAGAGCCTCAGTCACTGGAGCACCAGGGAAATTCCTGTGAGTTCTTAATAACTGGGTTGCTGGCCCTTCTGCTGTGCTCCTCTTCCCCCTGCTGGGGTGATGGAAAGGGTCAGCCCGTCCATTCTGGTTTTAGCGCCCCATAGGAATGGGCCTAACAGTGGCTCTGGATTTCCTGGTCCACGGTGGGAAACAGGCCTGTCCAGATGCATGCGTATGTGGGACTGACCTGCCATTCATCCACTCTGAGATGGGCTGATGGAATCCATCAATGTCCAAACACCCATGTCCCTCTCCAAATAGGTAAGAAATGCTTGGCTGTCACACGTATAACTTGGAAAAGGTGAGGACAGGAGTTGTAAAAGCTAAAGACCACACAGTTGAACTCTGGAGATTTCAGGCACCTAACTATGTCGGAAGACAGGAACCATTTACTGAGTGTTTATAACAAGCCATGCATGGTGCTAAGTGCTTTCACATAAATTAACACATTACCTGAGAAATAGTATCATCTTCATTTTAACAGATGACAAAAATTAAGACAGGTTAAGAACTAGTTTTGTACACAGATCTGGGTTCAAATGACTAGTGAGTAACCCTAAGCAAGTTGACTAACCTCTCTGGAGCCTATCCTCTCATCTGTCAACTGGGAGTAACAGTTGCCTGCCCTGCGTGTTGCAGGTGCCAGCTCGTCTGGTTTCCGGCACTCAGGGGTCATTCCACTGTTGTTAAACAGTGACAGTACTTGTAATTCGCCTAAGGTCATACAACAAATTCAAAACTGGATTTTCTGACTTCCAAGTTCAGTGCTCATGAGGGAAAAAGCTGATTCACTTAAATATGTCCTGAGTATGGCCTTGAAGCAGGTTCTGCCCTAGGATCTGGAAGACCAGTTAGGCTGGGAGCCAGACCATGGCCCTACGAAGTGTGATGCGTAGATACACGTTCAAGGTGCAGAAGCGGCCCAGCAGGAGGTGGCTCTTGCGGCTACATCACCAGGAAAACAAGTTGACAAAAGTGGTGGTATTTTTTCTGTAGCCCCCGCAAAGGGGGAGAAACAGAAGTGACTGGAAATCATTGGGGAAGAAGATGACCAGGTGGGGCTAAACTTCTAGAGAGGTCTTCTAGTGAGGTGGTCTGTTTTACATGTTACACACACCCACACCCCCACCCCCACCCCCACACCCACTGAGGTGGTCTGTTTTACATGGTATACACACACACACACACACACACACACACACACACACAGTGGCATTTCTCTACTCAGAGCATACAAGCACACCTCAACTTGCAACTCCTAACACCCATATCACACACAGTATTCTTTCCTCCTCTCACTGATTTCCAAAATACAGAGAACATGTATTTTACTTTGTTCCCTGGTCATCTCCCCCGCAAGAACATGCCAGAAAGTTTCTCGGTTATGTCTGGCAGGCAATGGAAGATGCAGGCTGGCACTCAGCATATCTGGTCATTTCTACCAATAATATAGTGTCAAAAACATTTGCATTCTGCAAAATCACACTCCCAAAATAGCAGGACTCGTGAGCTAAGGAGGCTGGGGAAGACCACACAAAATCTATAGAATTTTGTAGCCAGGGTGCTAACAAACCAGAATCGAGTCCCACACCACACTAACACCATTAAAGCCCCACTGCCATGTGCATTGGGCCCCTGCAGCCTCAAATCCTGACATTTCTTTCTTCTTCCCGAGACATACAGCAGCTTCTTTGGGATGGGGGGAGAGGGGGTGGGGAGGGTCCCAGCAGAAACTAGTTCCATCAAAATCAAAAATGTGACCCAGGATGGGGCCTTCGTCATCAACTGCATAAAACAAAGCAGGGTTGGGGGTGGAGGGGGAGGGTCTTCCTTCCCACCTAGTTTCCCCCAGATAGTCTAACAGAGTAGGAAAGCTCGTGGTATGTCTTGAAGCTACTAGACACTCCTTGTGATAAAGGAAGGCACTTCTATAAAATTCTTAGCTTTTGTCTTAAGGTATTCCACCCTGACCCTGATCACTTCAAAATACTGGGGAAAACCTCACAGGAACCGACCTATAATTTCAGGTTGACATGACACAGTTTCTCCCCTTACCAATTTTACAGATGCTGTTTCCCTTTAAAGAAACAACTCTGTAACAAAACAGCCCATCTTATGAATGGCCATTAAGATTGTGGGATCAACTTGAAAGCGTGGGATTTTTTTCCCCACACCAAGCAATTCTCAGACACCAGCTAGATGTCCAACAATTCAACTCAATTCTGACCCTATCTACCTGAAGAAAGCGGTGGATCCCACAGGCTAAGGGCTTCCATCCTACCAGACCCCTTCTCTCCCTCTTAGGTGTCAGCTGCACCTAAGCACTTGGACTTCCAAGTGCTCATGTGTGCTTCTGACCCACTGGGTATAAACCAGAGGCTCCCAGGATCCCTCTTGTGTGCAGACTGCTAGAGGCCAGTCTGTTTAACCCAGAATGCCTTCTGAGAGGAAACCAGGAAGTCTAATAGGATCCAGGACTGCAGTCTTGTTCCTGGGACCACTATTCTGGGCAGAAACAAGCACGCTTAAGACCCTCCCTCCCCTCCTCTCATTTAGCAAATGTTCACTGAGTGCCCTCCATGTGCCAGGCACCAGGCCCAGTGGGGACCCAGGCAACATGGCGAGGGGTCCAGAGCCCCAGCCAAGAGGCAGGGGATAGGCAGTCTCCTCCTGCACCATCAGTGACCTGCAGCAACTCTCAGCCAGTCACACCTGACCAGGACTCCCACCCCCAAGATGGCAGGTAACAGGCTGACCCTGCTCACTTCACATGACTGTTTCAAAATATATAAGCAGCAATTCTATTGCTTAAATAGAAAATGCCGTTAAAAAAAAAAATGAAAAGAGGAAGGAAGGGAGGGGAGGGGGAAGGAAGCAAAGCAAACAGAAAACAAGGAAGGAATCGTTTCCTCGGCTAAATTGATACATTTTCATATCAAGTAGGAAGAGAAATACAAAACAGAAAATGACTAAGAAACTACAGAGCACGAGGTGTTGTTTTTTTTTTCTTGGACCTAGAGGCTTTCACAGAAGCTCAAGGTTTTTAGAAAGTTGATTCACTTCCTTCTGCTCTTTCTTCCTGGGCGCACGAAGCCAGCTGATTCACTACGAAGCAATGCAATACTACTTAATCACGAGCTCGGGAGAAAAAGGATAAAACACCCTAAGAGATGGCTCTCTCTTCACAAGGAGAAGACAACAGTCCTCAAAGGATAAATCAACTGAGACCCACACAATGGTAAACCCATTTATTTCTCAGAACTTAGTTTGCCGCTTGATATTCCCGTAGAGATGGGAACACCACACCACGTCCTTGAGGCCCAACCGCAGACCTGTCCAAGCACTGTCCACAGGCAGCTCAGTCCATCAGAGGTTCGTCAGAGGTCCAAGAGAAACCTCCTAACCTGGGCCAGGTATTTTGGCTTCAAATAGTCACCCAGTTCCTCCTTGCTGGCCCACACGTGACGGCCCTTCTCCACGGCCGGGGAAAAGTCTCCGGTTAGCAGCAGGGCTTTGAAGAAGAAGATCTTGGCCCCGAGGCTGCCCTCCGCCCGCACTGCCTGGGGGAACTTGAACTTGTAATGGCCGCAGGGCGCATTTCCCAGGAACTTGGCTTCCAGGTTGTTTTCTGAGGAGGAGGGGAGCGGGGAACAGAAGTAGAAGATGAGGACACACCCACCTGTTTACCCTAGTGCCTGAAAGCATTGGGGGGTCTCTGTGAGAGCTGCTTCTGGCCTGAGGGGAACGCCGTCCCGAGGATGAGGACTAGGGTCGGTCCTGAAGACCCTCATCTCCTTTCAAGCCAAAAGCTCCTGGCCCGTGGGTTCCAGATTCTCTGGGTGCATTCCTCATGCCAAGCTACTGCTCTCAGACTGAAGTCCACAAGGCAACCTAAACAGCCCTACCTGGGAGTCAGAGCACTGAGCTTCTAGACTCAGCCCGGTCACCAGCTGTTGACGAAGGACTGAGACACTTGTATCTGTAAAGCAAAGTTCATCAGCCCTTTTAAAGGGAATATCACATGGAAAGTATGGAAAGGTCCCAATTTGACTGCTGCAAGGTGAAAACCGAAGTTAAAAGGCAAAGACAGATGGAGCATCTCTGCAATCTATAACAATAGGTTAATAACACCAACACAGCATTTCAAAGGACAAGGAAATAATGGATCAATTACTAAATGGAACCGGGAGAATGGGCTAGCGAAGAAATAAAACTGGATCACAACCTCACTCCTCATATCCAAACTGACACCCTACAGATCAAAGATCTAACACAAAGTTAAAATTTTCACAAAAGGTTTGTTCATTTTTGAGTGATGGTTTCATGGATGTTTAATATTTTCTGAGTTTTTCTGTATTTTAAAATTCTTCACTAAAGAAAAAAGAAACCATAAGAGTACTATTAAAAAAAAAATGTGGGATACTTTCTGTATCATTTTTGAGAGGGGAAGTGCTAACCAAGACACAAAATGCAAAAAAGAATAGGCATATTTATTTACATAAAAGTTAAAATCCTTCTGCATAGAAAAATGAAGCATAAAAAAGTCACAGACATAATGACAAACTAGGAAAAATATTTTCGACACACTGAACAAAGGAGCATCTTAAGATAAAGTGTTAAATAGGACTTAGAAATCAGTGAGGAGAAAGCCAACAACTCTGAGAGAAAAACGAACCAAGCATGTGAACAACAAGTTCCCATGAAGATAAATTATCAATGAACTATAAACTCATAAAGACGCTCAACTCATTAATAACTCAATAAATACAAACTAAAACAACAAAGACATACCATTACTATTTAAGTTCAAAAACTTTGAGCAGTACACTGCTCGTCAAGGATAAAGGCAAACTGGGTTCTCTCAAATGTACGTGGTATATAATTAGCATAACTGCTCTACTTGGCAGGAGATATCAATTTTAATAATACAAACCCTTTGATCTAACAATTCTGCTTCTAGAATTTCACCCTCCTCAATATATTTATTTGCCCATGTGAGCAAAGGAGTGTACACAGATGTTCACTGAAGCTTTTTTTTAATAAAAGTGACAGACTGCTTAAACAAACTGCAGTACATACAAATATGAAACATTACACTGGTGTTAAAAGTATAAGATATGTCTTCACTTGCTGATACAGAGATATGCTTAAAAGCTGTGTATAAGAAAAGGAAGGTACGTAACCATGTGTATATACATATATGTACATGTTTAAGTACATGTTAAGCCCATTTCATGGAAAAAAGGAACAGATGAAAAAAGTATGTGCTTGCAATTGCTAAAAGGATACACAAAAAAACTATTCATGGCGGTTGCCTCTAAGACGGGAAAATTACCTATTACTCTTACAGTTTTACATTTACCAGACACTGTGATACGTTTTCACCATATACAATGAATGGCTTTTGCCAATATTAAAAACAGTAACAACACTATCAGCATTAGATGAGGAATCCACGTATGATGTGAGCTCACCTACAATATAAAATGTCAGCAGTGGGGATCTATG
Source organism: Bos grunniens (assembly GCF_055505025.1). Classification (NCBI taxonomy): domain Eukaryota; kingdom Metazoa; phylum Chordata; class Mammalia; order Artiodactyla; family Bovidae; genus Bos; species Bos grunniens. The sequence continues at coordinate 50,955,253 of NC_141185.1, read as the reverse complement.
GGTGGTGGAATTACACTGGCGTGATTCTTTACACGTTTCTGAATTTTCCACTTAAGTCAATGGATACATATTACTGTTCTATGACCTGGGGAAATGGATTAAATTAAATCAGAAAGGGGGAAAAAGATGGTTCATTATAAACATGAGCAAAGAATCTAAATAAGCGGTTCACGAAAAAAGAAGAACCAATAGCCACGTGAAAAATATGCAGAGATGGCCACTCTAACCAGTAGCCACTAACCCAAATAAACACATTACCTAACAAAAAAGAAAGGAGACCGCTAATCTAAAGATCTTTTTTTTTACTGACTGGACAGTGAAAAATTTTTAAAGTATGTTCTGCAGGGCACTTTGGTGGTACCTTAGCAAAATCTTAGATGTGTCCATCCTTGACCATGAATTTCACTTCTAGGAATACCATCTTGCAGAAATACCCAGGAAGTATGCCAAACAGAGGGAAAGGAACAGACTCTGACTTTTTTGTACTTATAAGCTGCCCGAGCTTTCCTTTGTCATTTTAATTATTTCATATTATTTATGATTTTAATGAATTTGAAATAAATCAACCTATTTCATTTTCTATGCACCTATAAGAAACCACTATATCTTTTCACTCTTCGTTATGGCAACAGGAATGTTCAAGGGAGGAAAGTGTGGTACCAAGAGGAGGGGAGCCCCTTTCCATGTGGTGCCCAGCAGGCGAAACTGAGCACTGTGAGTGAGCAGAAGAAAGCTGAGGATCTGAGCTCAACGATCCTGGGAAGAAACCCAGCCACCAACTTTTGCGTGATGGCTGAGGAAGCCTGGAGTGTAGCAAAGGGCCCTCCTGTTTTCCCATTTCATTCCACCATCTCACTCCCTCTCCTGCGGCCATACAGGCTGCTGGCGGGACAGGATCAAGGGGGCCACACAGAGGCTGCTTATGTCTCATTAGCAGTACTCACGCTGGTGGCAGAGCCAGAACAGTAGTTGTGTGCTTACACTACCATATCATTTACTCATTAAACACTCAGCATTGGAAGAAAAGCTATGACAAACCTCGACAGCATATAAAAAAGGAGAGACATCACTTTGCCAACAAAGATCCATCTAGTCAAAGCCATGGTTTTTCCAGTAGTCATGGACGGATGTGAGAGCTGGACCAGAAAGAAGGCTAAGCGCCAAAGAATTGATGCTTTTGAACTGTGGTGTTGGAGAAGACTCTTGAAGAGTCCCTTGGACTTCAAGGAGATCAAATCAGTCAATCCTAAAGGAAATCAACCCTGAATATTCTTTGGAAGGACTGATGCTGAAGCTGAAGCTTCAATACTTTGGTCACCTGATGCAAAGAGCCGATTCACTGGAAAAAATCCTGATGCTGGCAAAGACTGAGGGCAAGAGGAAAAGGAGGCCACAGAGGATGAGATGGTTGGATGGGCCTACGGCCATACCACCCTAACACGCCCAATCTCGTCTGATCTCGGAAGCATTTGGATGGGAGATGGTTGGATGGTATCACCAACTCAGTGGACATGAGTTTGAACAAACTCCGGGAGATGGTGAAGGACAGGGAAGCCTGGTGTACTGCAGTCCATGGAGTTGCAAAGAGTCAGACATGACTTAGCAAACGAACAACAGCAAACATTCAGCAAGTGCCTGCTCTGTGCCGGGTACTCTGCTGAGAACCAGGATGATGGAAAGGACAAAATCCTATCCGTATTTTCAGAATGCTAGCTGAGAAGAAATCGTCTGTTAATCAACAATTAAACAGCAATGGAATGAAGAGCATCTTCTTCCCTAGGACATAAGCCCCCAGGAGGCCCAGGTAGCGTCCTGTAGATCACTGTGACACCACTGCCTGGACAGTGACCAGCAACAAGTAGGCACAGAGAGAGTGTCTGCTGTATAACCTGAGTAAGGGCACTCTGTGAGTGTTACAGCAGCCTAGAGGGAGGAGTCGAGCTCTCTACCCAGAAGCTTTCACCACGGAAGGCAGAAGGGACGAGCTGAGTTTTTAAAACCGAGCAGTCAGACTAGGTAGAACCAAAGCTTTGTCTTGGACAGGCAGGCCCCAAAGCCGGGACACAAGAAATACCACATTATTCAAAAGCCTTGCTAGGTTTGAACTTAGAACATACATGAATGAGCAGCAAGACGGAAGACTGATGAGCTTGGGACCAGAGCAAAAAGTATGCGTAGGCCGTGCTCAGAATTCTGCTTTTATGGGAAACCTTTTAAGATTTCGAGCAGAGAAGTGACAAGGTATTTGTGTTTAAGAAGGCTTGTTCTGGCGGCACTGAAAACGACAACACAGAAGCAAGAACGGGGCTTGTGTGGTGTCTGCCTCAGTACTCCAGGGTGGCGGCTCTCAACCAGAGATCCACACCCCAGGTAATTTCCAGCAGTATTCAGTCATTTTTGGTTGTTACACTAGGGACAACCAAAGTGATGTTACTACAATCAAGCAGATAGAGGCCAGAGATGTTGCAGTAAATAACCTAGACAGAACCACAGAAGCCCCCACAAAGAATGATCCTGCCCCAAATTTCCAGAGTGCCAAGGCAAGGCTCAGAAACCCTGATCTAGTGGGAAGTGAAACGACTCCCTGAAGAGCTGCAGGCACAAAGACGGGACTATTTAGAACAGACCAGGTAGAACTCAGGAACTTAGCGGATGCCGGAATGAGGTCACAGATAACTCTGAGGTGTCTAGTTGGGTGAATGCGTCAAGTGGTGCTGCCAACAAGCAAGGCCACAGGGACAAAAAGAGAAGCAGGCTGAGGCTGGCAGGAGCATCAGTTCTGAATGGACTACATTTTAAAACCTCCACGGGGCAAGGAACAGCACAGGGATAGCACCTTCAACCTCTGTCCCCGAAGCGTGTTTCTGCAGGCCCCTAGATGTGTGAACTGTCCCCCACGCTGATGCTTTACGTTAAGCAAATGAACCTCTTTCAGAGAAAGTCTGGGCGTTTCTTGGTTGGCTTTCTCTGTGCTGGGCCCTGGGACAGAATCTAAATCACAGGTCTGTTAGGGACAACCCATATTGTCAAATGCTGAGCAATATGGAGTAAAAGATAATTACCAACCAAGGGATCTTCCTCAAAATGATACCAGATGGCCAAGGAATGAAAAATCTCATTTTTCAGTGAGACACCCAAAATTCAAAGTCAATTTGAGAAGGCAGTGGGTCCCCTAAAATCAGGTTCTGCAACACTTGTTTAGGATCTGAACTATGAGATGAGGAGAGAACTGAGTACGACAGACCATGCTCTAGATGTGACAGAATTAAAGAAATTCCACGTCCTCTAAATCCTTAGCACAAAAACGCTGCCTTAATAGGGGCGAGGGGAAAGGAGTGACTGTGTAAAACAGATCAGGAAAAGATTCACACTATGTGGAGGCACACACACACAAAATCCACTTCCTCAAGAATCCATAATTATAAGAATCAAAAATGTAGGAAAGGAGAAAACCATATAACTAATCCTAATCAATTTTGTGACAGGAAATCACGAACAATGAGAAATGACACTTTGAGTGCCATAAAAACTGAAGCACATTTTACTGTAAGTGTTGATCACCAGACCCCGCTGGAACAAATAGCTTCACTGGTGCTCCGAGTGGAAGGGCAGAAATGCCACTGAAGGGAAGGCGAGTAGAACCTATTAAAGCAACAGGATCTCTCATAGCTATGATGACAAAATATTTTATGATACTGGGCCCCAAAGAAGATCGGGGCCACTTAAGCCAGAAAAAGTACTACAATCACCTATTTTTATAGATTGAAAAATTTTAAAGAATGCAAAACTGGAAACTGAGAGGTGAATGTTTTGTACTTTCTTGGGAAGACAGCTTTAGTGAGCAGAGGCTGAAACTCTCCATCCTTCAGGTAGGCTCCTCTGTCCATGGGATTCTTCAGGCAAGAATACTGGAGTGGGTTGCCATTCCCTTCTCCAAGGGATCTTCCCAACCCAGTAATCGAAGCCCAGGTCTCCTGAATTACAGGCAGAGTCTTTATCGCAAAGCCACCTGGGAAGCCCAAGTTTCCACTAGCCTACTATTAAAAGCCAGGCCCACAGTCAGCCTGCAAATCCTGAGGCTGAGTCTGGAGTGTGTCTTGCGGGATTTAGCAGTGAGGCAGAGGGCTCACCTGAGAGTGTGGCCAGGGTTCGTTCAGCTGTTTGGCGGAGGGTCTCCCCGGGTTGCCACTCGGCCTGGGGCAGCATCCAAACATCTTGGTCTCCAAGCTTGTCTTTGACCAGTAGAATAAGGTTCCTGTCAAGCTTCCGGTGCAGTGAGCTTCGGTCATTCTTTACGTCAGCGTCTGTATAGAAGAGATGGGGAGGGTCACAGGAGACAGGAGGAGCATGTTCTGCCAGAACCAAGAAGATTAGGGCTTTAGGATCCTCCTTTAAGGCAGGGCCACAATCTTTGCCCTCAAAGAACTTATAATCAAATTAGAACCCTGACCACATCTCTCTAACTCTGACCTCTCTCAGGATAGAGTCCCATAATCTTGAGGAAACTAAAATTTAACAAGAAGAAACCCAAAGCTGCACTCCTCCTTTGAAGAGCAGAACACAAAATACCTTTGAGCCTTTGGAAAAGAAGCAATTCCCAGACACTACTAATTCTTTGGTTTTGACACTATTACTGACTTAACCAGGCTCTACTTCAGTTTTCACTGTGAAACAAGAATAAGAGAACTTAACCCCCTGCTTTGGGAGGGATTCCAGATAAAACACAGGAAACGAGTGGGAAAGGCTTAACTTCCCCTACTCTCAGTCCCAAACTAGGAGTTAAATCCAGATAACATTCCTGAGGCTTAACTGAGACCCAGCTGTCCCAACACCCATGTGTACTCAGTCACTCAGTCGTGTCTGACTCTAGGCCACCCCAAGGACTGTAGGCCACCAGGCTCTTCTGTCCAAGGAGTTTTCCAGGCAGGAATACTGAAGTGGGTTGCCATTTTCTTCTCCAGGGGATCTTCTGAACCCAGGGATCAAACCCACCTCTCCTGCAGCTCCTGCACTGGCAAGCAGATTCTTTACCACCGAGCCACCTGGAGAGGTCCCTCAATAACCATACATCCTACTCAAAAATAACACAGACTTTTAAAATATTATATTAGGATGGATGTGAAGAACTGTGAAAAGAATTGTTCTCCCATGTTAAAAAGTTTTATCATTTGAAATTATTATTTAAAACACAAAGCAGAGAATAAGCAATTATTCTTTATTTGCAAATCAGAATATCCACTCTCCTACCTCTAACTGGCCTGAAGAGACCACAAACCTGTTATTCGAGCTCCAGGTTTGAACTGCAGGAATTTCTGCTCCCACATGTCTTCCAAGTCCTGCACCAGCAATATATTCTTCTCGTCTTTTTCTTCATAAAGGTCACTTTTTTTCTTTTCCAGTTGCTCAGCTTCATCCAAGGCACGAAGTTCATGGTCTGAATACAGGCTTCTCTCTATCTCCATCTGGGAAAATTAAAAGAGCAAAAATCTACCCCAAACTGGGAAAATTAAAAGAAAAGAAAAACAATAAAACACAGTTACAGTGCACTTGACAGATTCAGAAGTTTACCCCCAACATAACCAGACACATGATCAGAACACCACAAAGAAAACAGAGGAAAACTGCCCTGTGGGCTTGAGCTGCATTTCCTGAAATATTAAAATGCGTTCAAACATCAAGACTGCCACAACCAAGAGAGGACTAGGACTGGCAGTGCCTGCCCACTCACCACCCTCCAGTCATGCCAGTCTCTGCCCAGAATCTCACTCTCCATGGACTATCCTGCCTCAGGCATTTTACAGATGCTATTCCTTCTTTCTAGAATGTTTTCCCTCATGCTCTCCTGGGAGATTCCTACTCATCCTTCAGATCTCAATTTAAATATCACTTATTTTAAAAGATATTCCTTAACACCTTCCATTAAAATCAAATTAACATCCCTGTTAAACAGTATTACAGTACCCTGTGTTTTCCTTTATTACACTCACCAGAGACTGCAATTCCATAACCATGTGGTTATTTGGTTATTGATTGACAGCCCCCTTCACCAAACTGAATCCCTCTAAGAACCAGGGTTATGTCTGTCTTATTCACCACCACATCCCTACAACCTAGCACAGTGTCTGCACAAAGTTTAAAAGGTGATGTTTAAACGTTTGCAGAGTAAGTTAACAAGCCAAATAAAAGGCACAGAAAGGAAGCTTGTATCTCTCAGTAGCTAAGACAAAAACGCCTCAGGTTCTAGGTAGACATAGTATCTTTAATCACTACCTGTGGGGATTTAGGACCTTCGTTGCCAATACACCGTTTTTGTCCATGTTTCTTCACCTGCCCCTCACATAAACAGACTCTATCACAGACATCTTACGGATGTGCCCTTTGCCTTTTCTTTACGCTCATCACATGACAAAGCCATTTTCCTCTCCAAACTGTCAACCACCTATGATGGGGACTGAATCCGTCTACTTCACCATCGCACCCCTATGTGTCGGAAAAAAAGAAGAGCCTCTCCAGAGAGCTGCCGAAGGTAACGACAGAGAAGATCAATGAAAACGACGTGCCTCTTACTGAACGCGTACAACGTACCGCAGGAACCCAGAAGGTACGTACCATTTTGCAGGAAAGCATACCGAAGCTCAGAGAAGTGAAGTGACTTGCCCAAAGTCACACAAGCTAATCAGTGGTGGGGCCAGGATTAAACCCAAGCCAGCGTACCTCTACTGCGTCCCCAAATGCACCTAGAAGCCACAACCCGCACCTCAACCCACCTGCTGTAGCAGGGCTGCCATCTCTTCCTGCATCGGGGTCAACTGCTTCGAGACCAGCGGTGGCCGCTGCAGGCACAGCGCACCCAACAGGCGCCATGGAGATGCGCTATTCGACGGTGCAGCCGCAAGGGTCAAGCTACGAGAACCCAGACTCCAGGGGCTCTCGAACCGCCGCCAGCACCTCGCCAGCCCTAACACAGTGCGCCTTGTGGGCGCCGCCATCTTTCAAACTTCCCACAACGCTCCGCGGTTCCCGGCGCGGTCCTGGGCCAATCCTATGTTCCCACAAGGCAGCGCGGGAGCAGCATGACGGGAAGAGCTAAGTCCCGCGGTCGCCGCGGATGGGAGCTGACTGAGGTCAACTTAAGTTATGCAGGTTTTAAGAAACGCTGGGTCCTGGCTATTGCGGTCATGGGCTTGGCCGCCGACGACCAGGTAAGATGGTTACTCATTCCGAGCGTACAGTCAATGCGCTCCTGCCCGTGTCCCATGAGCCACTTGGACTCCTAGAGTCCAGTTAGGACTCGCTTAGGTCTGGACCTCCCCGAGCTTTCTTTCTCCGCAGGGTCGTGGCCGGAGTGCCGGCCCCCACCATCCACATGAGCGCCCAACAGATGCAAGACGCAGCGGCCAAGGAGGAGGTTGAGAAGGCGGAGACTCCGGCTCCAGCTCCGAGCCGCAGCAGCTTCAGGTAAGGGCCACTTAGGTCCAGCCCTCTGGCGAGTAGCACCACCTTCCAGGGTCAGAACACCAGTGAATTCCCAGCTCTTTGTCACTGTGGAACCTTATGCAGATTAACCTTAGAGCCTCAGCTTTTTCCTCTTAAAGTGGAAAGAATAGTGGAAAAGGTTGTAAGGATCAGTGAACTTTTGATGAATGAGTGGATGTCGAAGGTGTATAATAAATATCACCACTTTTGTTTCCCTCATGGGATCAGAGTCTCCGATACAAAATGGGCGGAAGGGGTAGTAAGGTAAAGGTTGTTATGCGTTTTTTAGAGTTGGTCTAAGGTCCAGGGTGGTTTTTGTACTCAGCTTCAGCCAGCAACTGGCATCTTGCTTCCTGCCAGGGACACTGCCTCTGTGTGCTAGTTGTACTTCACATGCATTTAGCAGACATTTACTAAGAACCTGCTTGGTTCTGAGGGTACAAATGCAGACAATCATTCCTTCGCACAAGTAGTTCACAGTCAACCAGGAAAGACAAACATGCACACGTCTTCACCGTTAACTGATCAGTAGTTTACTGGAGGTAAGAGCTGGTTGCTTTGAAGTATGAAAGAATGAGTGTCTAACTTCTGAGGAAATCAGACAAGAGTGCCAGGAAAATAATGTGATGCTAAGAGCTGAATTGAATGGGAGCTCAGCTGGAAAAGATGAAAGGTCATTTTATGCAAAATTAACAGTCTGTGTAAGGCACGTGGTATGAATGTTGTGTAGTCAAGTGTGTGTGTGTGTGTGTGAGATGGTAGATGAGGCCAGCAGGGTGAGAAGGAATCAGAATGCTAAGAGCCTTATCTGTAGATAACAAGCAGTCTAAAACCGTTGGCCTAAACAACTGGAAGGTATTCCCTGGTAGCTCAGATGGTTAAGTGTCTGCCTGCAACGCGGAAGACCCAGGTTCGATCCCTGGGTCAGGAATATCCCCTGGAGAAGGAAATGGCAACCCACTCCAGTGCTCTTGCCTGGAAAATCCTATGGACAGAGGAGCCTGGTAGGCTGCCATCCATGGGGTCACAAAGAATCGGACACGACTGAGCAACTTCACTTAAACAACTGGAAAGATAGAGTTGTCATTAATCTGTAGGAGCTTGGATTTGTATGTTTAAGTTTGAGATATTTGATTAACATCCAAGTGGAGATACAATATTGGCTATTAGAGATGAAGTTCAAGGGATAGATGTGAGTCAGACATAGACATTTGGAAGACTCATCACACAGATGATGTTTAAAACTACAAGATACAGTGGGGCTTTTATCCACTCCCCACTGTGGGCAGTGGGGAGCTGCCAAAGGAATTGAAGCGAAGATTCTGTTGTGGTCACTCAACAATGTCAGATACTGTTCAGGGTGTTGGGGACACATCAGTGACCAAACACACAAAAATCCCCGCTCTGGTGAAACTTAAATTTGAGGGGATAGGGGACAGTAAATAGAAAATAAGAAAAAGAAGTATGACAGATTATAAGAGTGTGTCTAGTGTCTGAGCAAGTCTCACTCCACTGCAAGAAAGCCACAGTGGAGTGAGAAGTAAAAATGAATGGTGAGAAGAAGAGGGTGAGGGGTGCGTCAGGCATGCAGGGCTACATCCTGTTGTCCCCTGTGGGCCATTGTGAGGAGACAACCTCACCTTATTCTGAGAGAAAAGGGAAGTCACTGGAGAATTCTAAGTGGAGGGTTGACATGCTCATGCTTACATTTTAAAGGATTCTTTTGGCCACTGCGTTGATATTAAACTGTAGGAGAGCGAGGATGGAAGATGGGAGAAGTCTCCTAAGCAATCAGAAGACTAATGAGATAATCTCAGTGAGAAGCGATGCTGGCAGGGACCAGAGTGGCAGCTGTAGAGATAGTATAAATGGTCAGACAGATGCACTTAGAAGGTGGAACCAACAGAATTTGTTAATGTAAGGTATGAGCAAAGGAGAGAACTGAAGGGACATTCTAAAATTTTTGGCCTAAACAACTAGAAAGATAGAGTTGTCGTGAAGATGGGGAAGACTGCAGGAGCTTGAATTGTAGATTTGAGATGTTTAATTAACATCCAAGTGGGGATACAATATTAGCAATTAGAAATGGAATTCAGGTCACAGATCTGAGGTAGACATACACATTTGGAAAACAATCCATAGATGATTTCTTTTTCTCTCACACGGCTTTTAAGATTTTAGTTCCCCAATTAGGGATTGAACTCAGGGCCCCTGGCAATGAGAGTACCAAGGAATTCCCTAGATGATGTCTAAAATCATAAGATACAAGATCATCAAGAGAGAAGGGGAAGGTAAAGTGAAGGAGAGGTCTAAGGACTGAACCCTGGAGCCTCTGGCTTTTAGAGATTTGGGGAATCAGCAGAAGAGAAAGAAGGACCCTCCAGAGAGGTACTAAAAAAAACCTGGAGAGACTTTTTTTTTCCTGTGATTCAAAAGTAGGTTAGCTTTATCACATGCTACTAATATGATTGACTAGTCCATAGACTGATAACAGAACTGCTCGTAGGGCTTAATACTGTGAATTTGTGGTGACCTTGACTAGGGCACGTTTGGTGGAGTATGAAGGGCTAAGGTTTGAATGGTGTGGGTTCAGGGAGAATAGAAGACAGGAAGAAGCAGCAGGTATGGTCAGTCCTTTAAGGGGGATAGAGAAACGGGCAGGAGCTCAAGGAGGCTTTGGCATCCAGAGGCTTCTGTTTGGTTTTAGACTGGGGAAATGACTGCATGTTTTGCCGATGGGAATGATGCGGTGGAGAGGGGGAAGAATGCAGATGATGGAGCAGGAACGTTGCCGGAGTGCTGTCCTTGAGGGGCAGACACGCAGGTGGAATGTCATCACGGGAGACAAGGCAGAGACTGGGGGCACAGCTGTTCAGCAGTGGGAGCTGAAGGAAAACCTGATTGCTTCTATTTCTTTGTGAAGGTCATCAGCTGGCAGCAAGGAAGCAGGAAGGAGTTGAAGGTCTGAGGGGACAAAAGAAAGTACAAACTAGCCATCCAGGACAGTGAATGGGCAATTAAGCAGGGGATGCGCTGTGTGATTGCCAGCTGTACTGAGGGCCCACTTGATGCTGGAAGTCATTAAAGTAAACCAGCAGTTCCCAGCCTGGGGCCACTGTGTCTCCAAGGAGACTTGTAGCAACGTCTGAAGACATTTTTGATTGTCACAGCTTAAGGGTCAGTACCTAGTTAGGTAGAGGCCAGGCTGCTGTTAAGCACCCACAGTGCTCAGGACAGCCCCCCTGCCAAAGAATCCCCCTGCCCAAAATGTCAGTGGCACCGAGGTCAAGAAACCATGACATGGAGAGAGGACGGTAGGCACTCCTGTGTATTTTCCTCTGGCCACCTGTGCCTCCTATTTTCAGTCCTCGTCAGCCATTTGAAAGACATGCTGTGTGTGCAGACGTGCTTTGAGGATGGGTGTGAAGAGCCAGCAGAGCAGCACCAGAAAGCTTTGTCTTTCCCTTTCCTGGGCTGCCTTGGGGTGAACCACTTGTTCACTGGACGTGGGAAGCTTAAAAGCTTGATCTTGTCTGCACCCTCAGTTAAATGATTCAAGCTCCGGATCCTTTCTAGTTGGAAAATCTTGCCCTATTAAAGGCACAATGCTGGCATGTTCAGACTTCAGAAGGCTTAAGTGTTTGACCTGCAAGTCCATAGAAGAAATTATTAATGGGGAACTTATAAGGTTTTAAACATTAATGTCATCTCAGAGCCTCATACTCTGTCCAAGGAAATCTCAAGGACAGAGGAGCCTGGCAGGCTATAGTCCGTGGGGTCGCAAAGAGTCCGACACGACTGAGCGACTGACTAAATAACAACAGAGCCTCCTTCACAGTCAGTCTCAGCATGTAGCCGATAAGCTGGCAACCTGCCGAGATGCTAAATCATCTCTAAGATCAGGCAGAGCAGGAAGGAATACACTTGTAATTCCTGAATACCCAACAGTGTTACAGTTTTGTTTTGTTAAATATCTCCAGGAAAGCCAGTAGACAGGATGGTGCTCAGATAATAGTATTCTCTGGATCAGAGCCCACCGTAGTTCAGGTGGCTGAGCAGGTACAAACACGGATCTGATCTGTGCACGCGGGCAGGGTGCAGCAGCAGGTTTGCTTGAGTCTGGAATTTAAAAACACAGGTGGTGAGCAAAACTCTGAACCAAGGTAAAGCCCCTTAGCCCAAGGCCTGGCTTCCCTGTTCCCCTATCAGTACTGTTTCTCGACCTGAAAATGAAGAGTCCTGAGCAAGAGATAGCCAGAGGACAGAGCAGACTGGCGGGTGGCGGGCAGGGGGGTTTTCAACTCAGCAGTGTCTGGACCAGTGTGGTGAACCCCTGAGTTCACATCTGACTCACCTGGGCTACTTCAGAAATGGATTCTTAGGTCCCATCCAGAAATCTAGGGCAGAGTGGAAGCATCAGAGTCACATGGTCCTGCCATTCAGCCAGCCTGATATCCACTGGTCTTGGTAGGGGCTGGCAAGTTGGCCCCTACCCACCCACCTGTGGCCAGTTGAGTGATTTTTATAAATAGAACTTTATTGGAACATAGTCACACCTATTAACTCACTGTTGTCTGGGCTGTTTCTGCACCTCAGTGGCAAAGTTGTGTAGTTGCAACAGAAGCATCATGGCCAGCAAAGCCTAAAATATTTACTCTCTGGCCCTTTACAGAAAAAATGTGCAGGCCTCCACTCTAGGGGATACTGGATTTTTTTTTTTTAAACAACAATGATCTTTATAAGTATTACTGTAAGTTTATTTTGTCTTTGTTTTTAACAAAGATAGTCGAGGTATCTGTGGTTGATACAGCAAGAAATAGAGGTTTGACTTAATTTTTTAAATAATTTTATTTATTTATTTTATTACTTATTTTTGACTATACTGGGTCTTTGTTGCTACATAGGCTTTTCTCTCGTTGCAGCCAGTGGGAGCTACTCTCTAGGTGTCGTGTGTAGGCTGCTTGTTGCAGTGGTTTCTCTTGTTGTGGAGCACGGGCTCAAGGGTGTTCAGGCTTCTGTAGTTGCGGCTCCTGGGCTCTAGAGCACAGGCTCAATAGTTGTGGCGCATGGGTTTAGTTGCCCCGAGACATGTGGGATCCTCTCAGATCAGAGATCAAACCTGTGTCTCCTGCATTGGCAGGCAGATTCTTCACCACTGAGTTACAGGGAAGCCCATGTTTTATTTAATTGCAGAAAGAATAGTATATAGAGGACAGAAAAGAGTGATCTGATTATACCAGAAGAGATAAGGGAGGATGGGGATTATGGATTAAGTTCTCTTTCCAGCAGAAAGTCATTAGCTGTGTCCAGAGTCAGCAACTCAGGGAAACAGCCACTGGAGGACGGTGTTCACATATGCCGTGTTCTGGCAGCACCAGAAGTGTTGGGGGCAGCAACCTCAGCAGCAGGTCGGGCAGAGGGCGGCTGTCTTTTGTTACCAGTTTGTTTATGCTCTTGGCTTTTTTTCAACTACGTGGTTGTTTTTTGGGGTTTTTTTGTTTTTTTTAATTGAAAAACAAATATCAGAACAACTTTACCTAAAATTTTTCTTCTAATTGCAGCATTTACCCTCCAATTCCAGGACAGGAAAGCTCTCTGAGGTGGGCAGGAAAGAAATTCGAGGAGATCCCAATCGCACATATTAAAGCATCCTACAACAAGTAAGTGCGGAAGGGACTCCTGGGCAGGGCTGGGGGGGAGGCTTCTTTCCCCTGCAGGGGGGCGAGCAAGTCACATGGGCCCCGGTGCACAGCACCCCACCAAGTATTCCTTCTTGTTTGGGGAAATCTCCTCTCTTTTTATAAAGTTGATTCAGAATAAATGGAACTGTGAACTGGGTGCCCGTATCATATTGTTAAAGATTCCTTTGCTATCCTTGGGAATTGTATTTTCTGGTTCTGCTCCAGAGCTAGAGTATATTTTAGGGCCAGAAGGTCTTCCTGTGAAAGTGTAGTTGTTAAGTGTTGGTACTGGGGATGGATGATTAATAAATGAGGGAGATTATTTCAGAATATAGGGTTTACTAACAAACTAAGCAAAGGGAAACCTCCAAATAAGGGTCAACTTAAAGTACTTGCCCTTGGTCCACTGTGGACCAGGTCTCTGCCTTTGTGGGGCTGAGCGAGGTTGGAGGATTCGCATTCTGTGTGGCTTTCAGATGGTGCCGGGGAAGTTCCCAACTGTGTGTTGGCAGCGGAAAGCTTGCTGACATCAGTGACATCCTCACAGACCAGCCCGCACTTAGAGATGGGGTTGGTATTTGGTCAGCAGTGGCCTGCGAAGCAACTTAGAGGACAGTACAAAAGACGGTGGATGGTCAGGGCTAGAGGTGAGGCGCCAGGCGAGGTGCCGTAGGACGCGTTTCAGCTGTCATCTTACAAGCCCAGAGTCAGAGCCCCTGGGTGTCCCTCTCTTCTCAGGCTGGTAACGGTTAGGCTAGCTCTCTTTGTGTCTTTGCTTTTTTAAAGAGGCCTACTCTGTAGAACTCTGCTGAGGTTGTCTCGGGGACAAGCAATCCTCTTGTGCTTCTGTTTGGTGTAGAAGACCCAAGAAGCCGTGGGAGGGAAATGGCAGCCGTAGCCAGGCCCGCAGCAGCTGGCCCCAGCCCGGGGCTGGTTCCAACAGGTCACCTTATAACCACCCTCCACTTCCCCTGCTTGTGAGTTCTCGAGGGCTTTTCAGCCCATGAGACCGGGTGGTGATTAAGGGGGGAGTGGAAAGCAAATCTAGGGATTTATGGAAGTTATTCTTAGTTTTAATTTAACTTGTTGAAGACTACTTATGTTTTAGAGATATATACTGAAATACAGATGAAATGATGGGTCTAAGATTTGCTTCAGAATAATCCCTTAGTAGAGAGTAGAGGAGAGTAGAAGAAACAAAGTTTATAGATGAAACCAGATTGTATATTAGTTACTAATTGTTGAAGCTGAATGGTGAGCCCAGGGGAGTTCAGACTTTATTGTATCCGCTTTTGAGTATATTTGAAACTTTAACAATGAAAAGTCATTAAAAATTACGTGATGAAAAGTCATTAAAAATTACGCGATGTGAAAATTCAATTTATTGGGGAGGTGGGGGGCTGGAGAATGCCAAAAAAGATTTTGAATCTACTTTAAACACTGTCTGCAGGGAAGATGTGAGGGGGAAAATACGCCACCCCTCCTGTGGATGACACTCAGCGCCCTCAGATCATGGCCTTGGTGTAGCAGCTCAGGCTGCTACAACAAAGTACCAGACTGGGTGGCTGAAACAGCAGACGTTTATTTCCACAGTCTGGAGGCCACAGGTCAGAGATCAGCATGACAGCAGGGTCAGGTTCTAGCAAGAGCTCTTCCATGCTGCAGGTGGCTAGCTTCTCCTCATGTCCTCACATGGTGGAAGAGACTGCTGAGGCCTCTGGGGTCCCTCTGACAGGCCATTGATACTCGCAAGGGCTCCACCCTTATGACCTCATCGCCTCCCAAAGGCCCCACCTCCCAGAGCCATCACATTAGGGGTTCGAATTTCAGCATGAATCTAGGTAGGGGGACACAGACTTTCCATGTATAATAGCTTCTTGTAGAGTTTGCGACTTGTCAGTTTTCAGAGGTTTAGGGGTTGATTCTGACGTTTTCTGACGCCTCCTACCAGAGTTCAAAATCTGATAACCTCAGGGTGGAAGCAGCTAAATGGTGTTTTCCTTGCCTCACTGGGGCTTGTCTGGGCATAGGTTGGTGCTCTCTCACTCCCCTGAACAGACATCATATTCTGTACACCTTCCCTCCGTCCCCAGCACACAGATCCACGTGGTCTCGGCCGCTCACCAGCCCCTTGCCCGCGCCTCCTGTGGCACAGAGGGGTTTCGGAATGCCAAGAAGGGCACGGGCATCGCAGCACAGACAGCAGGCATAGCTGCCGCGGCGGTAGGTGTCTGTGTGTGTGTGTGTGTGTGTGTGTGTGTGTGTGTGTGCGCGCGCGTGCGTGCGTGTTCTTTCCGGCTCCCTCTGTGCTGGGCTCCGCTTTCTGCACGGCTGATCACCGGGAGGAGGATTGTCCTTGCACTAGCCCTTAGAAGCACGAGTTTGCCAACTCGTGTCGGGTCCCCTAACGTGAGGGTAGCTAGAAGGAGCAGGGGCCAGGTGCTGAAGTCTCAAAAGGCCTCCTGGATTTAAAGACCAGAGGGCTGGGTGGGGTGGGGTTGTGGTGAGAGTCCACCTGGAGAAGGTGTGGTGTGGTGAGGACGCTTCTGCAGTACTAGACTGAGCATGAACTGCTGCAGATCTTTCTAGAAGCAAATTGGCAGTGTGCTGCTGTTAGTATGTATTTATGGAGTATCTACTATGCAAGCTTCCCTTATGGCTCAGCAGTAAAGAATCCACCTGCAAATGCAGGAGACTCAGGAGATACGAGTTCAGTCCCTCGGTGGGGAAGATGCCCTGGAGAAGGGCATGGCTACCCACTCCAGTATTCTTGCCTGGGAAATCCCATGGACAGAGGAGCCTGGCGGGCTACAGTCCGTGCGGTAGCACAGAGTCGGACACAACTGAGCAGGGCAGAGCATATCTACTACACACCAGATACTTTATGTTCATTATCTTGAATCCTCGAAGACCCTCAGTATTACCCACGTTTTTAAGAGTCAGTTGGGATTCAGAGTGTGTCGCTTGCTCAGAGCCGTGCAGCCGGTCAGGTTCCCTGAACTAACCGCCCAGGTCTGGGCCCAGAGTCTGTACACTGGCTGCTGCGACACAGGCTCCACAAAGGTTCACACTGCCAAACCCAGCGTGTCCCCTGAAGGAGACCCTGACCCTCGAATGAAGCTCCATGCCCCGAAATACTGACAGCACTGTATTAGTGACCATCAAAATGCCACCAACGGCCACTAAATGAACACGTTATATACACTTAGAAAATAATGTCAGTGTTAACTAACGGTGGCTTCCGCATGGTGGGTTGAGTGACTTCTGTGAGTTTTCCAGACTTTCTGTAATAAACCGCCTTTATAATCAAGAAAGAAAGCTTTCAACTGTAATGAAAGATTTAAAATGGTCAAAAAATACGCTCTAAGAGGGTACTGAGGCTCAGCCAGGAGTCCAGGGATTATTATGGTCTGAAATTCTGCATTTATCCAGAGAACAATCTGAGCAATATTTTGAAGTATCCACTAGGTGGCAGTGCCGTCCCGGGCGGAAAGGGCCCCCAGCTGACTGCACTAGTCTGTCCTGCACCGTAGCCGTCAGCCCTCTGCTTCCTTCCCTGTCCTCTCCTGTTTGCCTGTGTGGGTGCCTGTCCCCTGGAGCTCATAACCCTGTCACTCCAGTGGGTGGTAGCAAGGGCTGGGGTTGTTGCAGTTCTTTCCCAGGAGCACTAACCACTTGCTGCTCCTCGCCAGAAAGCTACAGGGAAAGGCGTGACCCACGTCCGAGTTGTGGTCAAAGGCCTGGGGCCCGGGCGCTTGGTAAGTGACCTCGCTTCTTCACAGTCCAGCCTGTGCGCTTCGTCCTTCAGTTAGTGAGAGAAGTAGGGGTAGGGGCAGAGGAGGGACTGGACTTCCCTGATGGCTTGAAGTTTGTCTCCGTTGCTTCTGATCCACTGAACCTCTCCAGGCCAGCCCTGATCACGTAGTTTCAGTTTCCCAGACGCTTACTGAGTGCCTGCTGGGGACAGGAAGGGGTTCCCTGGGGCCTGTCACAAATGAGTCCCTCGGGACAGACTCATGGGTGCAGCAGGGAAGCTTGTGCCCCGGGTGCTGGGAGCCCCTTGGGTGTGATCACCAAAGTGATCACATATGATCCCCATAGAGGTGACATTTCTACTGATTTCTCAAGAATGACAAGGGACTAGCCAGGTGTGTTTATGAGTTTGGGGGTGAGGGACTCATTCCAGGCAGAGGGAACTACAAAAGCAATGCTTAAGACGTGTTGAGGTTTACAGTAGTCTTTGTCTTTAAGTTGTAAAGGGCAGGGTGGGGCGTGGCAGGTGGGACCCGACGTGGGCAGCGCTGAGGGCCTGGGGGAGGGGTTGGGAGGAGGGGATTGGATTGCGGGCGCAACCCCTCATCCCTGTCCGAGCCCTGTCTGGACACCGGGGCATCGTCTCTGGTCCGTGCCATCAGCCTGTTCCTCCTGCCCCTTCCAGTCTGCCATCAAGGGCCTGACCATGGGGGGCCTGGAAGTGATCTCAATCACAGACAACACCCCCATCCCACACAACGGCTGCCGCCCCAGGAAGGCGCGAAGGCTGTGAGGGCCAGGAAGCCTACACCTGACACCATCTGCCTCCAGCTGGGCCTCGTGGAAAATGCACTGTCCAGCCTCTCCAGGCAGGGCTCATTGAGACCCTGAGACAGTAAGGGAGAGCTTCACCTCCTGACTCGGGGGCCTCTGCTTGTTCCTCTGACTGGAAAGCGGCGTGGCTAGAAGTGAGGCCGTGCCTCTCTTGGACACAAGGGGAGTTAAAGGACAGCTTGACCCAGACTCCCAGCAGTAAATGCTGTTTCTCTTCTGAAAAAATAAAATTATTTCCACCATCTGTAGTAATTTGTGAGTTTTTGGTTAATTTTTTTGCTTCCAGCATTGCAGACCTAAACCTCCCTGCAGTTCCTGAAAACAAGACTGTGAATTGAGGTGAGACCCTCAGTGGAAGGAGTCAGATGTAAATATGGGCAACTGAGCACCAGACACCGTCCCCCTTGGCTTCAAGTATTTCCTCTTTAGCCCCTAAACCAAGGTTTCAGAGCTCTTTAGCAACTTTGCTTATTAACTTGTAATTTGACCCCAAATTGAGAGGTTTTTGCCCCCTACCTCTGGAGTATTCTAATAGTAGGTTTCACTGTTAATGGAAACATCTAAAGTTAGCCCTAACAATACAAGAGAATTGCCCTGGGATCGGGTTTTAAGCGTGAACCATCACCTCTGCTAAATGGTCTGTGGTTACCTAAATGGGAAGGAGATCCAATAAAAGAGGGAATATATATAGGCAATTCACTTTTCTGAACAGCAGAAACCAACACAGTATTACAAAGCAACTATACTCCAATACAAATTTTAAAAATAAAGATGTCAACCCTTACGTGTAAAAAAAAAAAACCAGCGTGAACCATCAGAGATTCCCCACAGTCAAGGCATCTTTCCACATTCCATGGGCGTCAGCAGTCCGAACACCCAAGATTGTGTGGCCCTGAAGGAGGGAAGGGAGAATGGTATAAAACAGGAATTAGTGTGGATGGTGGGATGGGCAAGCACAGAGCCCAGACAGAAGTGCAGGAAAGGGAGTCCCCACCCAGGTGAGCTCAGCCGGCCCCACCAAGTAGCACTGCCTGCTCAGCCTGGGCTCTGGGGTCACTGGATGCTACACAGAAGCCACAGGTGGGGGCTCCAGGGGCCCAGCCGGAGAGACCTCTCCTTCCTCAGACGAAGAGGACCAAGGATGAAAGCATCACAGGAGATGAAAAGGTGCACGACTCTCAGAGGTGAGTCTACAGGAAGGGCCTGCTGACCTCTGACAGGTTTCACGTGGGCCCAGCCAGCCAAGTGCTGCGATTTGCCTGAGCTCCGTGTAGTAAGTCCACAAACGCCCTCTCAAATAGGAAAGCTGCTGTGCTGTACAGGCTAGAGAAGGGAGAAAGACCATGATCTAGATGTGAATTTAGGAGGAAAGTGTCTCCCTGCTGCCTTCTCCATCCTGAGAAGGACCTATGAAGGATAACTTGTGACCAATGACTAAGGAACCCAACTGAAGGTTTCTGGTGTTAAAGCCACTGCCGTAGGGAGTTAACACTTTTCACCATAAAACTGCATGTAAACATGATGCTTAAAAAACACAGGGCTCATGCGGGCCTGGAGCAGTTAATCAGAGCAAGAGGCAGATGGTTCAAAAGAGGGGCTTACTGGTGGCTCAGATGGACCTGGGTTCAACCCCTGGGTCAGGAAGATATCCTGGAGAAGAAAAGGACAATCCACTGCAGTATTCTTGCCTGGAGAATTCCATGAACAGAGGAGCTGGTGGGCTGCAGTCTATGGGTTCGTGAAGAGTCAGGCACAACTGAGCAACTAACAATTTCACTTTACAGAAGTGCCAACAGGGTCAGGATAAGCACGTTGGAGCCCTTGAGGACCAGCAGGGGCAGGAGAAGGACCTGTCCCCCGAGCCTGGCCAAAGCTCCAGTCACAGGAACGCAGCCTCTGCCAAAACTTCAGCCCCTCAGAGGCAGAGTGAAGAAACACCCTGACTGCTCCAGCCTCTGACCACCCAACATCCCCAAGGGCTGAATCCAACAAGAACCAGAACACACGGCAGTTTCTGGTCCATCCTTGGAGGGCATGCCTCCGAGGGAGCAGGTGTGGAACTGCTCGGGAGGGGCATGTGAAGAGGAAGCACAGGTGGTCTCCATCATTCCAGAAGTGAAATCCTCCTTAACGCTGTAGTTTTAGGAAGTGTTATTCCCAAGAGGGCTTTGAAAAGGACGATACTAAGAGTGCCTACAAGTAGCACGCTGGGGACCTTAAAGGATCACTGGTCTTAGACCAGAAATAGCGGAGGCCTAGGAGCCAGCTGGGGTGGCGCTGCTGTCAGGGTGCCCTGGAAGATGACACAGCTTTACTGCTGGGAGCCCCAGGGCCCTGCTGGGTCCAGGCTCTAAGAAGCCAGTGAATGTGTGCTTTCTTAGACTATGCATCAGAGAAGGCAATGGCACCCCACTCCAGTACTCTTGCCTGGAAAATCCCATGGATGGAGGAGCCTGGTAGGCTTCAGTCCATGGGGTCGCTAAGAGTCGTACACTACTGAGTGACTTCACTTTCACTTTTTCACTTTCATGCATTGGAGAAGGAAATGGCAACCCACTCCAGTGTTCTTGCCTGGAGAATCCCAGGGACGGGGGAGCCTGGTGGGCTGACGTCTATGGGGTTGCACAGAGTCAGACACTACTGAAGCGACTTAGCAGCAGCAGCAGACTGTGCATGAGTTCAGTCGTGTCCAATTCTGTGCGACCCTGTAGACTGTAGCCCACCAGGCTCCTCTGTCCATGGGGATTCTCCAGGCAAGAATAGTGGAGTGGGTTCCCATGCCCTCTTCCAGGGGATCTTCCCGACCCAGGGGTCAAACCCACATCTCTTACGTCTCCTACATTGGTAAGTGGGTTCTTTACCACTAGCATCACCTGGGAAGCCCCTCTTAGACTATCACCTCTTAATCATGGGGTCTTGACCTCAGAGAGTGGACCCTCCTCAGGGGGCACTAAGGCATCTTCACTGACCACTTAAGGCTTTATTGTTCACCCAAAATGCCAGTCTGCCTTGTCCCCACTGGCACAAGCCCTTCTCTGAAGCCAGCCTGCCAGGCCTGAGACACAGGTGGCCATGTGCTTGCACTTCCCCTGGGCAAAGAAGACAGAGCCCAGCCCTGGGTCCTGAGTGTTTGCACAAGCAGAGTGTTGGCATCAGCACGTGTGACACACTTCCTTGTTTCCTGGCAGCAGGGCCTCCGGTTATTGCTATGAATTTGTCTGCAGCTCAAAGCTGGTGGCCTGGGACTGGCTACATGAAGAAAGCCTCTCCTCCCCTCTCCCCTCACTTCTCCTCTCCTCTGCAGGCGAAAAGGCAAATGTAGTTTCTTTCAGCATAGATGCAGTGTTTTCCCTCCTTTCAGTCAAGGTCAGTCACTGACACTGAGCTGTACCGTCACCATCAAAATAAGCCTGTTTAACACTCAAGTGATCAAACCAGTCAATCCTAGAGGAAATCAGTCCTGAATATTCACTGGAAGGACTGATGCTGCTGAAGCTGAAGCTCCAATACTTTGGCCACCTGATGGGAAGAGCTAACTCATTGGAAAAGACCCTGATGCTGGGAATGATTGAGGGCAGGAGGAGAAGGGAGCAACAGAGGATGAAATGGCTGGATGGACATGAGTTTGAGCAATTCCAGGAAATGATGAAGGTCAGGGAAGTCTGGCATGCTGCAGTCCATGGGGTCGCAGAGAGTCAGACACGACTGAGTGACTGAATAACAACAAAACTCAGGTACCTGGATGCTCGCAGAATATAACCAGGCACTTTAGGAGAAACCACTTTCCAATCACCTCTGCCTGCAGCCTGACTCTGATGTGTCCATTTGTAAAAAATGCGTGTACGCCTTCCCCCGGCTTCCTTTGTTCTTTCCTTTTCCTACTCTGGATAGACCCATTGCTTTTCTGGTTTTGGTATTTTAATATAATTGCTTTACAATGTTGTGTTCATTTCTGCTGTACAACATCATGAATCAGCCCCATGTGTACATATATCCCCTCCTTCTCGAGCCCCACCTCCATCCTGCCCTTCCAGGTCATCACAGAGCATGGAGCTTAGCCCGCTGTGTGCCACAGCAGCTTCCCACGAGCTATGTTTTACACGTGGTAGTGTACATATGTCAGTGCTCCTCTGTGCCTGGAATTCACAGTTCCCACTGAGGTATTTCCCTCAGTGGAGCAGTATAGTCCCGGCTCATGGACGTGCCCTGGGACCACAGGGCCAGCACAGCACCACCAGCACCTCCAGGACACGCCATCACTTTCAGTGTGGCCAGCATGACCATGTGCGAGGAGCTGAGAGTTCAGTTTTATTCCATTCAAATTAATTGGAATGTATTAGGTTGGCCAAAAAGTTCGTTTGGGGTTTTTCCCGTGACGTGCCATAGAAAGAGCAGAACACACTTTTTGGCCAACCCAATAAATACTTGAGGCCGTTGGCTACCGTAGTGGACGGTGCGGCTGAGACGGGCTTCCATGTGGGTGCGCGTAGGCAGAGACGCATGCTCACTGACTCACTGAGTAATGGAAGGAGACTGCAACCTAAATGCCCATCAACAGAGGCTAAAGAAATTACAGTCCATCCGTATAACAGCATGTTAGCCCTGAAACAAGCCAAGATGTATCTGCTAAGTGAAAAAGCAGAGGTTGTGGGTGGGACGGGCAGGAGAGTATGTGGAGGACAGTCATGCATTGTTGTAGAAAAGGGCAGGATTTGTATACATAAATGCATATGCATTGAGTTATCTGGAAAGACATACTCCAAATGGTAACATTCTCTCCAGGGAGAGAAATGATGTGACTGGGAAACAGGAAGACTTTTTACCTTTTCCACCTTCAGAAGAAGTTGCCATGTACAGCTGACCTTGAACACCAGGCCTAGGGGCACCCACCTTCCACGCACTTGGAGATCCACACAAAACATCACAATGACCCTCTGGATCCACTGTTCATATCCACGGATTCAACCTGGGACATCGTAGTACTGAAAGGATTTAGTGGAAAAACAAAAACTCCACGTATAAGTGAACCCTCAAAGATCAAACCTGTGTTCTTCAAGGGTCAGCCGTCCATGTTGTTGCTTATTCAGATTAAATAATGAACTGACTAAAATAAAATAGAAATAGCTGATTTATAAGAAACATGTAGAAATTGCAGAGTCAGGCGCTATGTCAATTACCTGAAGTGTGCAGATCACATTTTTTAATAGACGTTTTGACACACTCAGACCTGTAACACCCCCCACCCTGCAGCTGGCCCAGTATTTGGGGCAGGTCTTCCGACCTGGCTCTGCAATTTGTTCTGGTAATCAATCTGGCTTCTCCCCTCTGCCTGCCCAAGTTCAAATTAAATTGTGCACATGCCCTGCAATTCAGCCTAACAAGTCTGGCCAAAAAAGTCAGAACAGCAGTGTCATTACTGCTTGGCTGGAAGGTGGGGGCAGACAGAGCTCAGCACCCCGTTTCCATAGCGCCCTGAGGCAGCTTAACCACCTCGGATTTGTGTAATCCCCTTGGACCCAAAGCAAATGTCAACTGAGGGGCAGTGTGGTGTCACGGGGGGCCCTGGCTGGCAGGACACTTGTCTCAACCCAGCTGGAATACTGACTCAGCAGGCTGTCAGCCACATCCCCTCCCCAAGATGGACCTCAGTTTCCCTCTGAGGACCAAGAGGCAGTTGATGGATGGGACATGGCACCTGGGAGCCACGGCTCCTCCATGGCGGGGAGGACAGCCTCGGATCAGATGTACTAGCCCACACTGGGTAGAGGGAAGCCGCAGGGCTGCGACACAGACCTACTGGCTGCCCTGGAAACGCCCTTGGCTCTTCTGGCCTTGCACTTCCCCCCAGGGCTCCCAGCCGCCCGGTCCTGCCAGCCTGCTTGCAGTGGAGAGGGCTGGGGCTTTGGAGACAGCCAGCCCTGGCTGGAACCCTGGCTCAGCATCAGTCTGACCCTCAGTTATTCCACCTGCATGTGGCAGTTAGGTGCATCCGCCCAGACAGCTGTGTACACGCTTGGCCCTTGAGCTCTTTCCACACTGCTCCCTCGGGCCCCAGTCTATGGGGTCCTGGCAGAGAACAGTGGCGGATGCAGATGCAAGCCCATCTCACTGCCAGGATTATCATTACTATTCCCAAAGCTCTCTTCCCTGTGATTTTAATCAGAAAATGTTCTGTAGGAGCCAACCACTCAACCTCCTCCTCCCTTAAATCCACTCAAATGTAGATTAAGCCAGATTGTTACAAATGTGCAGCCAAAAATTAAATTTAAAAGCCAAATGATTCTGAAGTCTATTTTCCAGGAGTCTTTCTTCATCCCTCCTTCCTTGAAAATGTTTCCATGCTCAGATAAAATAAGTCTAGAGCCTAGTGGCTGCCCCTCAACAGCTTTGAGGCTAGCAGGAGAGAGAAATTCAGAAAAAGTCCATTGTAATCTCCCTGGTCCTACCACAGACAGGGGAGTGTGTGTGTGTGTGTGTGTGTGTGTGTGTGTGTGCTGGTAGTGGTGATGAGAAGAGATGTCACAGACACTTCCTACAGGAGGTGAACCTGAGCTCAAAACAAGAGTAAGCATTAGGGAACTTCCTTGGTGGTCCTGTGGCTAGGACTCCAAGCTCCCAGTGCAGGGGGCCCAGGTCTGACCTCTGGTCGGGGAACTAGATCCCACATGCTGCAACTAAAGATCTCGCCTGCTGTAACTAAGACCCAGTGCAGCCAAATAAATAAGAGAGTGACCATCAGGAGACAAGTTCGGGGAATTAGGGGCGACGGGTGACCTTTTCTGCAGAGAGGGTGCACGCATGGACAAACGGTAGAGGGCAGAAATGACAGTCTGTGCAGTAAACTGCCAACAGGTCACAGCATAATGTGAGGGGAGTTGCGGGGAGGGGCGCTGCAACAGGTTGAGTAACGGCCCCCAGAGACAGCAGATCCTAACCCTGGAATCTGAACGTGTCATCTTATTCGAAAACCAGGTCTTTGCAGATGTGATTAAGTTAAAGGATCTTTAAAAAAAATAAAAAATGGGGATATTATCCTGGATGATCAGGGTGGACCCTGTGGGATCACATGAACCCTTAAGAAACAGAAGCCACGGGAGACAGGACTACACAGGAGGACGAGGTCATGTGACCATACGACCGAGACTGGAGCCAGACAGCCGTCAGCCAAGGACTGCCTGCAGCCAGCAGAAGCTGGTAGAAGCCAGAAACAGGTTCCCCCCTGGAGATGAGACTGAAAGTGAGAGTAGGACTGAGAGCAGAGAGGCAGGACTGCAGGGCAGGACGCGTTCAAGAGTGGTTTACGAGGCAAACTTGCTCTCTGGGTTGAAGGGGGCTGAGAAGCACCAGAGCTGCCATAGTGAGTGAGTGTCTAACAGGAGGGGCAGGAGGGCATGCGGACAGATGCCCTGAGCCAGTGGGCCTTGCCTCTGCGATACTGACAGGGCTGCCTCCCCAGGCCAGGCAGCTGGGCCTCTGAAGGGAAGAAGAGCCTCAGCCGTCGCAAGTTGTTGCTGTTCAGTTGCTCAACTGTGCCCGACTTTTTGTGACCCCGTGGACTGCAGCATGCCAGCTCCTCTGTCCTTCACCATCTCCCAGAGCTTCCTCAAATTCATGTCCATCGAGTCAGTGATGCCATCCAACCATCTCATCCTCTGTCATCCCCTTCTCCTCCTACCCTCAACCCTTCCCAGCATCAGGGTATTTTCCAATGATTTGGCTCTTCACATCAAGTTGCCAAAGTATTGGAGCTTCAGCTTCAGCATCAGTTCCTCCAATGAATATTCAGGACTGATTTCCTTTAGGATTTACTAGTTTGACCTCCTTGCTGTCCAAGGGACTCTCAAGAGTCTTCTCCAGCACCACAGTTGAAAAGCATCAATTCTTCAGCACTCAGCCTTCTTTATGGTCCAACTCTTACATCCATACATGGCTACTGGAAAAAACCATAGCTATGACTATACAGGACTTTGTCAGAAAGTGATATGCTGTCTAGTTTTGTCATAGTTTTCCTTCCAAGAAGCAAGTGTCTTTTAATTTCGTGGCTGCAGTCACTGTCCACAGTGATTTTGGAGCCCGAGAAAATAAAATCTGTGCTTCCAAGGATCCTCTCCAGCCCTCAGCCTTGAGAGCAGAGCACACACAGCCTCTGGGAGAAAAACATGGGGACCGTGAGATACGTCCCTGGGAGCAGGCAAAGCACAAGTTTTTGTCCTATTCAGACTGGGATAATTGGAGCATTCTTGGAAATGCATTTCTCACCTATTTTCTGTCTGATTGAAAAGTTCTTCACAGTCATTTAGGACCTTCACACCCCTATAATCAGAGCGCGTGTTGCTCAGTCGAGGCAGAAAACTGGGTCACCACAAGGGCTCCAGAGCCTCTTGGATGCGAGAAGCAAAGAGTGCAGGCCCACTCCCCTGCCGTGCTCCACCAAGGACACCGCCAGCTCTGTGCAGCCCCTCAGCCAGGGCCAATTCAGGAAACAGGCTGAACTTGGACTCTCAGGATACAACTTTATTTTTCTCCCATCACTGCCTCGCCTTACCTATATCAGATCTCCTTTTCTATACAGACCTAAACCCTCATCTCAGGAAAATTCCATGGCCTTCTTTTAATTGTAAGAATAAGTCCCACTTGGGGACATCCTTGGTGGTCCAGTAGTTAGGAATCCGCCTACCAATTCAGGGGACACAGGTTTGACCTCTGGTCCAGGAAGATCCCACGTGCTGAGGAGCAGTTAAGCCCATGCTCCACAACTACTGAAGCCCCTGCACCTGGAGCCTGTGCTCTGAAACGAGAAGCCACTGCAGTGAGAAGCTTGCACATGGAAATTCATGAGTAGCCCTCTCTCAACACAATTAGAGAAAACCCACGAGCAGCGATGAAGACCCAGCGCAGCCAAAAAAATTTTTAAAAAGAAGAGGTCCCATTTTGACTTATCCTGGTCTTCCAGGGATCTAAAAGTCCAGTCAAATCTCTTAGAAAACTCTGATCTCCGGGCCTTTCAAAGCTTCTCCCCTCGCCTCTCTGTAGAGTCTGTCTTCACTTCTCCAGGGTCAGGATAAGGGAGGATGGAACGAGGCGGAAGTGCAAAGCTCCTTCTGCCTCCGTGGGGCTCTCTTGGCCGACACTGGCCATCACTGCACCTCCGTCATGACAGGCTGGCTCTCACCTGGGCCCGTGGTGGCTTCTCTGGGGCCAGTCCCCACCCCCGCCTCATGCAGAGTGCTCTACCCTGGGCCTTTCTGTGGTGGACATGGAGATGCTGCTTAGACACCCCACAAAGGAAGGGTCTGTTGCCTAGCTGCTGTCAGCCCCAGAGATAGCCACAGAGAGCAGTCACCCTTCCAGTGGCACGTCCATCCAGTGGCTGGTAGAGGCCCAGGCATTAGGGCCTGGCCAGCTCTGATGGGCCCCTGGGGTTCGGTTTAGGCTGCAACATAGCCAGCTTTCTCTCTGCCCACCATGCCGCCTTCCCTCCCTTCCCTTGGGTCACTCCTGGACCACTCCCTAATAAATATCCCCCACCCAGGAGTGTCTCCGGGTCTGCTGTCTGGAGAATCCAAACACGACCGCTTTAGTGAGAAGCACATGCTCTCTGGCTGACCCCTCCCCACCCGTCTCAGCTCCTGACCCTGTGGCCCATCCCACCCAGGGTGCTCCTACAGGGACCTGTGAACCCCATTAGGTGAGTGGGGTACCAGCAATGCTGACTCAAGCCCAGCTCCCTCCACAGTCCCCACTGAGCCACAGGGATCCTAGGGACACCTCACTTATCCTCGACCCACCAAAGGCCAGCAGTGTGGCTTACCCAGCTTACCCTATCCCTTTGCCCTGCTCTGCTGACTTCCCCCCTCCAGAATACTCCTGGCCAGAAGCAGGCACCACCCTCCATCTTCATGAATACGCCCCGCCCACGCTTCTTGAGATACCCTCAGTGTTTTGCTCCTGAGAACACTTGAACCCTGCTTGAGAGATGGCACAGAACACGCTCTGGTTTTTTCCACCCCAGTATGCTACCAGCCAAGGCATGAGACACCACTGTCTCCTTCTGATAAGTGCCCCAAGTTCTGCAAGCTCTTCTTCCATCAGTTAACCTCAAAGCAGGGGAAAGGAGCCGTGGCTACACAAGCAGTTCCGCAAATTAGTTGTGCTTGCGCTAGGTTTGGAAGGAAGAAGAAAGGCACAGGCAAGCTGCCTTGGGCAGGGGGTTCCGTGCTGCTTCGGTTGGGGAGATGCTGGATTTTTTTTTGTCAGTGTTGAGAGGCTGCTGTGGCAGTGGCCGTGGCAACGTCCCCATCCTCAGGTCAAGGAGAAGCAGTGGACTGAGGTTGCCCACAGCCTCAGTCATTCCTGCAGCCCTGCCTTCCAGGTGAGGCTAGGCAGCAACTCTGTAGAGATTCTGCAGGTGGGTTCCGGTTCCTTCCATCAGTGTAAACACTGAATTTCCAGTAACAAATCTTCTTCTACTTAAAACCACCAAAGTGGTTTCCGTTTCCTGCAACTGTGAACCTGACTGGCGTAGAACACCCTTTTCGAATCCCGAATCTCCTTTGGGGTGGTGGGCATTGGATTCATTTTGCTCTCCTTTATTAAGTCCTGTGTGGGTATGATAGTCCTTCCCCTTCTCATCCTCTACTGAGCATGCAAAATCCTTGGGGACCCTGTTAAAATGTGGGTTCTGATGTGGTGGATCTCAGTTGAGACCTGAGAGTCTGCATTTCTGACAAGTGCCAGCTAGCGCTTTTGGAGTCACTCCCACCCCCTGCAAAGAGCACAGCTATAGCCTGGGAGGATACTGAACATCTCTGGTCCCCCGTTGGGGGCCTTTAGCAGAAGTTCCAAGGGAGCATGAAGAAGCCCCTTTACCATCCTGCCTAAGTGCAGGCTGGGCTAGGCGCATGGTGGGCGTCGTGAGGAATGAGACACACTGGGGACCCCCAGGATCACGGTGGGCCAGCTCCTACCTTGCACAGAGCCCCATGGGCCCTGGGGACCTAGCTTCCCACCTTCCATGTCTTGTGACTAAAGGATTCATCCCGCTCCTCAGACACAAGCAAGCAAGTGCTTACTGGCTGGATGGGGGTTTCAGTCCCTCAGTGGATGAGCTCGTTAGGAGCACAGCAGAGCAAGGCCCTCATTCTGGCGGCAGACCAGGGGAGGACAGCGCAGGGGGCTGCAGCTGCCAAGCATCACGTGCAGGTGTGGAGCAGTGGAATCATGACTGGAAGGCTGGAAAACATCCAGGTCAGGCTGGGCGGCGTGTTCTGTAAACAGCCCTCCTGATCCACACGTGGGTCAGGATGAGCAGAGTCGGGGGCAGGGTCGGCTGGGAATGCCAAGTGGAAGGCCTGAAAAGGGGCTGAGGCCAGGCTGGTAAGGCCAGGCAAAGGAATCTGGTGCACCCCTAAGGATTCTGAACAGGGCTCTGATCAGAGGCATGACAGCATTCGGGGGATGGAATGGGGTCCAAGGAGCAGACATATAAGATAAAAGGGTTCTAAGGTCACATGTCCTTCCACCAGCCCTGGATTATAGGAGCCCAGCTTCGTCGGCCTTATTAACTATCTTATAAACAGAGCCACTCACTCCGCTGGCTTTCATGTCTTTTTTTTTTTTTCCAAAAGTAGAACACTAAATGGAACACCAGAAAAGAACATGTTGTCCATTTAGATTACACAAAAACATGCACTTTTGAGGGGCAAATGGAAAATAACCATCACGGCACTCAATAAATATGTGTTGAATGTGACCCACGAATGAATGAATGCAGAAGTCTAGGGCAAGCTGCCTTGGGCAGGAGGATTCCAGGGGAGTCCAGGGTGGCCCTAATCACAGGCAGTGTGGCACTGGGCAGCCTGTTCCTTGCGGACCATCCCTCTGCTCCTGCACACCCAGCCCAGATTCAGAGAAGTGCTGACAGATCACTAGAAGTTTGTGGAGCTTTTTACTGACTGTCTCATAGGTATCTCGACCCAGTCTGGCCAAAATAAAACTCTTGATTCTCATCCCCTCTCCAGAAACCCTTTCCCTCTCCCAGTCTAACATAAGATAGCTAATGGAACCATTTCCCAGTTCAGGCCAGAAAACTCTGGACACATCCTTGATTCCTTTGTCTTACCTCTACGCAGAACCCTGCAATTGTCCCAGTCTGATCGCTTATCACCACATCTGCTGCCGCACCCTTGTCTTGCCTGGCCTGTTGCCCTGGCCTCTCAAGTGGGCTCCCTGTTTCCCACCAGCCCCGGCCATGAGCACAACCCATTTTCTACCCAGCAGCCAAAGGGATGTTGCCAAAACATAAACCAGATGATGTCACTGTATTAGTTTTCTCATTTGTGTTCTGTTTTGTCTGCTAGGACGGAACACCAAGAACGCAGGGACTGGTGGATTCACAAGAGCCTAAGAAAGTGCTCAACACGTGCATGCTAAGTCGCTTCAGTCGTGTACAACTCTGTGCAACCCCATGGACTGTAAGCCCACCTGGCCCCTCTGTCCATGGGATTCTCCAGGCCAGAAAACTAGAGTGGGCTGCTGTGCCCTCCTCCAGGGGATCTTTCCGACCCAGGGATCAAACCTGCATCTTCTACATCTCCTGCATTGGCAGGCAGGTTCTTTACCACTAGCACCACCTGGGATCAATAAATGTCTGTAAATCTCACTGAATCAAGGGGCCTAAACCAGTGACTGCAGTGGGGGCCTCGCCTCCAACCTCAGTCACCCAGGACTTCCCAGACTGGCCCATGCTGCCGGGGAGCCAATACCCAGTTACAAACGCAGCCATAATCCAGATACTATGAGAAAGTTGGCGAGCGTTAGAAAAATGTGATTTTTTAAATGGTTTTCTAGAACATTTCTGGAGAAACATTCCAAGACAATAAGGAAAAGACTCTGGCTTACCAAGATGCACACTTAAAATGATACGTAGTAGTGAATTCTGAAGTGTTCACTAGAATTTAAAACACTAGCCAGCATATCTGATTCTGAAAGACCACCATACTGATGGCCCCAAAACATGACAAAAGAATTTAGAAATGCAAATAGTGGAAATACTTTGCTGCTTCTTTTTTTTAAAAAGGTACTTAATATTTATTGAATTAATCAAATTCCTTTGTTACATGAAAAACAAAATATGCCCCAAATGTCGTTCTAAGCATTAAAGTATTAAAGACTAGAGTGGTTCCAGAAGCAGTATTGAGAAAAGGGGTCGCTAAGGGATCCTGGCATTCCATACACACCTTGATGGCTTACCCATACAGTCCTCTGGCCCCAAGTTACTCAAATACATATTTCACTATTCTATTCTCCACCGGCTGTGTATGGAAGTGAGAGTTGGCCCATAAAGAAGGCTGAGCACCGAAGAATTGATGCTTTCAAACTGGTGCTAGAGAAGACTCTCTAGAGTCCCTTGGACTGCAAGGAGATCAAACTAGTCCATCCTAAAGGAAATCAACCCTGAATATTCATTGGAAGGACTGATGCTGAAGCTGAAGCTCCAATACTTTGGCCACTTAATGCAAACAGCCAACTCATTGGAAAAGAGCCTGATGTTAAGCAAGATTGAGGGCAGGAGGAAAAGGGGACAACAGAGGATGAGATGGTTGGATAGCATCACTGACTCAATGGACGCGAGTTTGAGCAAGCTCCGGGAAATAGTAAAGGACAGGGAAGCCTGGTGTGCTGCAGTCCATAAGGTCTCAAAGAGTTGGACACAAGGGCTTCCCTGTGGCTCAGAGGTTAAAGTGTCTGCCTCCAATGTGGGAGACCCAGGTTCGATTCCTGGGTCAGGAAGATACCCTGGAGAAGGAAATGGTAACCCACTCCAGTATTCTTGCCTGGAGAATCCCATGGACGGAGAAGCCTGGTAGGCTACAGTCCAGGGGGTCGCAAAGAGTTGGACACAACTTAGCAACTGAACAACAACATTATTTTCAATGTATTTTTGAGAGCTGCTTCAAATCCTTTGTGAAATGAGGCAGGAAACAGACAGGAGGGCAGACAAAACCAATGAAGTCTGCAGCCCCAAATCAAAGCAGATACAAAGCATGTGGACCAAAGAGGGACTGAGTAGGACAGGAGAGAGACAGTTCATCACAGTTACAGATGACCCTGGGCCCATCATCTTAGTTGGGCATCTTACTTTCTAGGAGAGAGGAGTTTCTCTGATCATTTGGAAAAGCTCCCTGGCCATCAAGAAGTGGAAGATTCCACGGCCTTAGCGATGGCCCTCTCACCTCCTGCTGCCATGGGGACAGAGATTAGCAAGCACTAAGCTCCCCAGGTTTGGAGGTGCTGGAGGGACCAGCCAGAAGGGCGCAGTGTGCATCTCCTCCCCCCTCCCCCCGTGGTCACTGAGGTTGCAGGGTACACCTAATCCAGCTGTCACCACGCACTCTGCAAACAACAGCTGGTCAGGGCCGGGCTCCATGGCTGCCCATCTGTCACCCACCCTTCCTGGCCAGAGATGCTCAGGTGTCCTTAAGATGGCCCTTATCCCTCACAGCATCCCTCCTCTGTCCCCCTGCCTTGGCTCTGCGGCTCATATGGGGATTTTCCACCCTTCCCAGAGGGCTGGCTGCTGGCAGTGAGTCCCAGACATGCCATCTGCCCTCAGGGATCTCATGCCCTTTCCCCGGGCCCCTGATTACACACAGCGTGGAGCAGGCCTGAGCTGCTGACACTGAACTCCATTTGAATTCTGACTCCAGCTCTGTGACCTTTGGCAAGTTACCTCATCTCTCTGTGCCTGAATCCTTATCTCTAAGATGGAGACAAGGCACTTCAGAGAACTGAGTCAATTAGTTAACATGCATAAAGAATGTGTGACTCAGTGCCTGGCTCATATGCTCAAGAAATGCTCACTCTCTTTAGACCCTTCCATTCCCTCTGACCTCTAAAAGGCACCCCTGGCAGCTGACCTCCCCTTTAACTCCAGCAGAGCCTTCAACTCCAGCTGTCTGCACTCTCTTAAGGAGAGCCAAAGAAGTTATTTTAAAACTCTCTTTGGAAAGTGTCTTGAAGTCTATGGGGACCTTAAGAATTCAGTGGAGAGACTTTCCTGGTGGTCAAGCGGTTGGGAGTCCCCCTGTCAATCAATGCAGGGGACACATGGGTTAGATCCCTGGTCTGGGAAGATCCCACTTGCCTCTGGGCAACTAGCGAGGTGCTCCGTGAGCCAGCACTCTAGAGCCTGCGCTCTGCAACAAGAGCAGCCACCGCCAGGAAAAGCTTTCGCAGCACATCTACAGATTAGCTCCCGCCCGCGGCAACTAGAGAAAAACTACACGCAGCACAGCCAAAGATAAATTAAAAAATAATTTTTTAAAGTTATTAAAAAAGAATTTAGTGGAAAGGCTGCAGGCTGATGCTGGCCCCGTCAGTGACTCCCTTGCTCTCGTTCTGTAGCTGGTTTCCTGGTCCATAACCTGGGAATCATGTTGCCTGAGCCCCATCACTCCAACAGCAGCATCTCAATAGCTGACGCTGCTTCCTGATGGGAACTGGATCTAGAAAACAAAGTTTTAGACTAAAATATCAATATCTGGGGGCTACGGCCCTAGGAAGGGGGCTGCCTCTGTATCCTTCCTGTCCAGCGGGCCAGGAAGTCTGCCCTGGTAGGCCGACTGGCAGAGCCTCAGCTATGAGGCCCCATAGAGTAAGCTGGTCTTTGCTCCCTATTGTTTTGTCTCGTGCTCTGTCATGTTCAGCTCTTTGCAATCCCATGAAATGTAGCCTGCCAGGCTCCTCTGTCCATGGGATTTCCCAGGCAAGAATACTGGAGAGGGTTGTCATTTCCTTCTCCAGGGGATCTTCCCGACCCAGGGATCGAACCTGCATCTCCTACGTCTCCTGCATTGGCAGGCAGATTCTTTACTGCTGAGCAACCAGGGAAGCCCTGGCCCCCTACTGGGACTCATAAAATGTAGAATCTACAAACCCAGAAAGAGGCTCAAATGCCAGAGGAAGTCAAGATGACGAAGGCACTCCATGGTCTGAAAAGCAGAACCGTAGGGGAGAGCCCACTGAAGTCAATATAAGGGTGAATGGAGGCCTTGAACTTGAAACTGTTGGGCATGTCTGAATCTCATGGCCTCTCATGAGGTCAACACGGGAACGCAGCGATGCCTGACTGCCTTCCGCCCTGTGCTCCTTGCAGCACCGGTGGCCCGAGCCCGCTCGCTCTGTTCTGTTTCTAGAGAAGGCGTGTTGAGGACGCACTCTTCCCCAGCCTTCCTCCACACCCACCCCTCAGCGGGCGTCCTGTTGTGCTGTGGCTTGCACAATATAAAATCCACACCCAGAAGGTGTCCACAGGCTGAGACAAGCTGGCCTTTGCCTTCGCGGTGGGCGAACCCGGAGGGGGTGGCTTCCTATTTTCACTTCAACTACAAGCAGCAGCTGGAAGGGAAGGCAGAAACATGAGTCGCCATCTCCCATGGCCTCTCTAGAAATGGGAAAAGCTAGTCCTGGCTTGCCATGGGTAGAATGACTTGAAAATGCCAGGTTAACCCTTCAAACACTCACTTGTACCCACCCGGACCCAGGGAGAGGGCGTGTGCTCTCTGGGAGGGAGGCAGGCAGGGGCTGCCCAGCCTGGCATTTGACAAGCGTTTTCTGCCCCAGGTACTGGGCACCCGCTATAATGCAGGTGGGGCCCAGATGTGCAGGCTCTAATTCCATCCTCACAATGGCCCTCGAAAGTCAGTACTCTTATGCCTTTTTATGGGGCTTCTCCAGTTGCTCAGCTGGTGGTGAATCCGAAGGCCAATGCAGGAAATGCAAGAGATGTGGGTTCAGTTCCTGAGTCGGGAAGATCCCCTGGGAAAGGAAATGGCAAGCCACTCCAATATTCTTGCCTGGAGAATCCTGTGGGCAGAGGAGTCTGGCGGGCTACAGTCCATGGGGTTGCAAAGAGTCAGAGACAACTGAACTCACGTGCATCTCTATGTGAAGAATCAGGCTCTGAGAGCCCACACTCTAGGGTCAGAGACTGAGAAGGTACGGAATGAGAATTCTACAGAACAAAGTCTCAGCCACTCCCTGGCCTCCCTCCCTCTGGGATGGTCAGTGCCTCTGGTGGACTTCTCCTCTCCCCTTTTCTCATCAGGCTAACCCTTCTCATCCTTCAGAATTCAGCTGAGGTCTCAGCTTTGCCAGAAACCTTCCTGGACACCACCAGCCTGGGTCAGGTGCCCGAGTCTCTGCTCCCCTGTTTCCTGCGCATCCATCTCCTGCCTGCTCTCAGTGACCTCCCTCACCCCAGCCTGCTTCCTTCTCTGTCTCCCGATCCAGTCCATAAACTCAGGTCTGCAAGGACCATGCCTTCCCATCCTATTAGCCCAGTGCCTAGCTCAGGCTGTGATGCTCAGAAGAAGCTCAAGAAATGTTTGTGTAAAGAGCTGAGTAAAAAAAAAGAATTAAGCAGTAAATACAAGTGGACCACTGCAGAAGCAACCTTGTTCACACCATGGATACAGAAAGGTGCAGAGGTCACAGGGCAAATGGGCCAATACATGAGTGAAGTGGGTTATGCAAGCTGGAGACACACACGCCCGGTCTAAGAGGACCCCAGCCGTGGGACTCAGGCTGCCTAATGGCAATGTGAAAAGGCAGAATATTTTATAAACCTTCAAATCTGTAAAAACACCACTATGGGGCTTCCCTGGTGGTCCAGTGGCTAAGACTATGCTCCATGCTGAGGGCCTGGGATCAATCCCTAGTCAAGGAACTAGATCCCACATGCCGCAACGAAAGACCTGGCCCTGCTAAATAATTATTTTTAAAAACCCCACATGGGGTTTGCAGTGTCCAGTTTGCAAACTCTGTGCAAGCATTTGGGTGGAATCAGGCCTAGAGTCTGTTCCTGGGTAGCCATTGCTCACACCCTGGAGGGTGGTGAGTTCAGATACAGGGTGTGGCTTCTGCTGACATCTTCTCACCCCCAACCCCTTTCCAAAAGCCCAGGAAACCCAAAGCAGTTGGGGCCACCTGGAATGAGGCTTTCTTTTCTCTCTGTGCCCAGGATAGGCGCCCCCAGAGACCCCCTCACACACACACCCACAACCATCCCAAAAGTCAGGCTCTGCCTACTGTGGGGCAAGTTCCCCCTCTCTTGCCCCCGAGTCTCCCAGCTGCACTTCACAAGCCCTGCAGACTTTCCTGGATCACATTGCTCCATCTGTGTTATAACTGGTGACCTTCTCTCTGCTCTAATCATGAACTTGAGGGAGCGGGGTGAAACAGGTAGGTCAGAGGTTTTAGCCCCCTTTCTGGCTTTACAGGAATAATAGGTTCAGATCACCCACTTCCCCTGGAGAATTAGCCACCCCCACCCCCTCCCACCCCAGGCTGTGACAGCAGGTGGGCAGGCCACCCACCTGGCCTGGGGAGAAGCAATCAGGCGAGAGTGCCCCCCCGTTGCTAGGGAGCCACTGGCAACAGCTGGCTGAGGAATAAGTCGTGTCCTTGGGAAAGCATGTTCTCAGCCTCTAATTAAATGCTGCTGCACGTCTCTTCCTTCAGGGAGCTATAGAAATGTGCCGAATCAATGCAGGTAGGAGCAGGCAGGGAGCAGCAAGTTCACAAGCATGTTAAGGCCTCTCTGTCTGGGCAAAGGAAAGGCTCAGGGGGCAGGAATGAAATTGCTCAACCTCCAGGAGGCTGGTAAAGTAAAGAAAATCATGACCTCAGACTACTCAGCTCAACTAAGCCCACAGAGTGGCTACTTCTGTTGCTACAAGCAAATTCACATTAAACACTTTTTAAAAAGCTCTTTAAATCCCACTTCTGGGTATTTATCCAAAAGAACTGAAAGCGGGATCTCAAAGAGATATATGTTCATAGACACATCATTCACAATAGCAAAGAGGTAAAAGTAACCTGTGTCCAGCAACAACGAATGAATAGATTAAACAAAATGTATTCAATTGTATATACATTTGAAAGTGAAAACATGTTAGTCTATCAGTCTTTGCAACCCTATGGACTGTAGCCCCCCAGGCTCCTCCATTCATGGAATTCTTCAGGAAAGAATACTGGAGTTGGTTCCTGTGCCCTCCTCCAGGGGATCTTCCCAATCCAGGGATCCAACCCAGGTCTCCTGCATTCCAGGAAAATTCTTTAGGGCATCTGAGCCACCAGGAAAGCCCAAGTATATACATATAATGGATTATTATTCAGCCTTTAAAACCGATGCTCTCACATGGATGAACTTTGAGGACATTGTGCTAAGTGAAAAAAGCCAGACACAAAAAGACAAATACTGCATAATTCTACTTATCTGAGGTAATTAAAGTGGTCAAATTCATAGAGACAGAAGGTAGAACAGTGGTTACCAGGGGTGGCGTGACAGGGAAATGGGGGAATTCTTGTTTAATGGGTTTGAAGTTTGAGTTTCGCAAGCTGAAAAAGTTGTAGTTTCAGATTTGCAAAATGAAACTGTTGTAGAGATGGCTGCTCAACAGTGTGAGTGTACTTAACACTACTGAGCTGTGCACTCAGAAATGCTGTACGCGCAGTAAAGATGGTAAATTTCATGTCACATGTTTGTTTACCACAGTTACAAATTAGGAATAAACTCATTTAAAAATTTTAAGAAATACATGTTCACAGTAAAAGAATCGCAAAGATAAAGAGGATAAGCTAAAAAGTGAATGTCCACCTTCCCTCAGCCCCAGGCCCAGAGGGAACCACCATAATTGTGTCTTCTGTGGGCCTTCAGAAATGTTTTATGACTCTAAGAATATGTATGTATTTATGTCTATGTTGATTTTCATTTCAGATTCATTTTTCTTTTTTACAGAAAAGAGCATCACACTAAACACACTTGTTCAATTAATATGTCTCAGAGAGCTTTCCAAATCAATATGTATGGATCTGTTTCATTACTTTTAACAGCAGTATCAGATCCCATTTTATGGATATTTCATGATCTATTTAGTCTGTCTCTCTTGACGTACATTCAGCAGTTTCCACTTTTTCATAATAAAAAAGTTGCAATGAAAAGCCTCATGCATATATCTCAGGCACATATACATATGTTTTGGCTTAATAATGTACCATCTAACTGAGCTAAAAGATATGCACATTTATTAAGACGCTGCTCTTTGTCTTTCAAGAAATCTGAATCAACTTTCTGTCCCACTAACAGTGGGTGAGAGCACTCTACCTTCTTGACAATACTGGGTCATCAAATATTTTTAACCTTTGCTAATCTGATTAGTGAAAAATAAATATTATACACATTTTTCATATAGTTTTTGACCATGCATTTATTTTTTCTGTGAACACCCTGCTAATAATACCCTGGGCCCATTTTTTCTTTGGGATAGTTCATCTTTTTGTTTGACTTAGAATGAAAAGAATGCTAGATTTCCAATTTTAAAAAAAAACATATGCAACAAGCAACAAAGGTTTACTGTGTAGCACAGAGAACTATAGTCAATATTTTAAATGTTTTTAAACTAAGGAAATCAATCCTTTGACAAACGGGTTGATTTTATTTTGGTAATTTTTCCCAAGTTTCCATTTGCATGTATTATCGAGGATTTTTTTTCCCCTTCTTAAAAGGGGCTTACTCACTGCAAAATTATAAATAGAAATCTAGAAGACAACAGCACCTCAGCAATTACAGGTTCATTTTGTATCCCTTACCTTTCTCTGACCTTGGCACTTGCTGCCTGCCCCTCCCTGAATCTTCTCTTCAGGAGCTCATAGAAATGTTCCTTCTCAGGGGCTTCACTGGTGGTCCGGTGGTGAAGACTCTGCCTTCCAATGCAGGGGGTGGGGTTCAGTCGCTGGTGGGGAAACTAAGATCCTACATGACCCATGGTGAGGCCAAAAGATTGAAAAAAAGAAAGAAAGAAACGTTCCTTCTCCAGCTTTTTCCATTCTACCTTTTTTTGTGTGTGTGAAATCCAACTTCTTTCTAACACAATGCTTTCCAGCCTCCCTAAACACATCTCCCTATTTGATAACCAGAAAATCTTCTGTTCCTCTAGGATGTTTTAAAGGATGTGTCCCAGTTATGAATCCCTGTGTCTTCTTGCTTAACCTCAGCAGATAAGATTTTTTCCAGTGTCTCCAGTTTGTAATGTGAAAACTTATACGTATTTTCCATTTTTTCAATAAAAATGGTTACCAACTTGTTTTTTCAACAGAATCTCCCTCAAGATTTGAATATGCCCACCGCTTCAATCTTAACCTTAACTGATGCTAAGTTGAGAATCACTTTTCAGGTAAACTTTATTTAAAAAAAAATATAAACAGAATGGCATCTAAAGTTTAAAAAAAAATATTGTCTTGGGAAAACAGTCCAGAGGCAATTTATTCTGAGCAACACATTCCTCCATAAGGATATATTTCAATCCTTATAACCCCCAACAAAAACTATTAGGGAGAAGCCTGAAAATTACCTTTTACTTTTTTCAACTGTTCAGAATATTTCCATTCCTTTTTTTTTTTAGTAGACATATAGACCCCATGTAGGATCTTAGTTTCCCCACCAGCAACTGAACCCCACCCCCTGCATTGGAAGGCAGAGTCTTCACCACCGGACTATATGAATATTGATACCACGTATAAAATAGATAACTAATGAGAACCTACTGTGTAGCACAGGGATCTCTACTTAATGCACTGTGGTGACCTGAATGAGAAGGAAGTCCAAAAAGAGGGTGTATATGTATAACGGACATCTGGCTGATTCACTCTGCTGTGCAGCAGAAACTAACACAGTATTGCAAAGCAACTATACTCCAAGAAAAAATAATTTAAAAAACAATGAAGGATATAAGCTTCCCTGGTGGCTCAGCTGGTAAAGAACTTGCCTGCCAGTACATGAGACGCAAGAGATGCGAATTCAATCCCTAAGTCGGGAATGTCCCCTGGAGAAGGGAATGGCAATACACTCCAGTATTCTTGCCTGAAGAATTCCATGGACAGTTTGGCATGAATTGGTCACACCAGGCCTCTCACTGCATTAGGAACTTCGTCCATTTAATCCAAAGGATGGGATGGTTTTCCCATCATTCATTTGCCCTGTTTTGTGTTTGATAGGCAAGCCTTTTGCACCATTCTCAGCATGTCAGTAAAATTTCAATTACTAGTGTGTATCTTTCTTTAATTCTAAGGTGCACTGGGGGCTTCCGTGGTGACTCAGGAAAGAATCTGACTGGAATGCAGGAGACCAGGGTCGGGAAGATCCTCTGGAAAAGGGAATGGCAACCCCCTCCAGTATTCTTGCCTAGAGAATTCCGTGGACAGAGGAGCCTGGCAAGCTACAGTCCATGGGGTCACAAAGAGTCAGACACGATTGAATGACTAACACTTTCATATCACTTTCAAGATGCATCTGATTGCTGTTTTGCAAAAAATACTACCTCATGTTCATTCCTAAAATGGCAAACCTTTGCTTCATTAATACCAAAATGAATCCCACTGCTCTGCTTCTATGGGCTTCCGTGGTAGCTCAAATGGTAAAGAATCTACCTGCAATGCAGGAGATGTGGGTCTGATCCTTGGGTGGGGAAGATCCCCTGGAGAGGGAAATAGCTACCCACTCCAGTATTCTTGCCTGGGAAATCCCATGGACAGAGGAGCCTGGCGGGCTACAGTCACAGAGAGTCAGACACAACTGAGTGACCAACACTTTCATTTTCAAACTGCTGCTGTACCATTCTGAGTACAAAATAACCTTTCACTGTAATACCAAATCATGGTACAACGCCTTTTTTCTTTTAAATTGGAGTGTAA
This sequence comes from Bos grunniens, assembly GCF_055505025.1. Taxonomy (NCBI): domain Eukaryota; kingdom Metazoa; phylum Chordata; class Mammalia; order Artiodactyla; family Bovidae; genus Bos; species Bos grunniens. Next base: position 50,914,757 of record NC_141185.1, on the reverse strand, counting down.
CTGCTTTACAATGTTGTGTTAGTTCCTGCTGTACAACACAGCGAACCAGCTATCTGTATACATACATCCACACTTCCCATCTACCCCTCTAGGTCCCCACAGAGCACAGAGCTGAGCCCCCTGTTCTATGTAGCTGGTTCCCACGAGCTGTATATTTTACATATGACAGTGTATATATGTCAACCCTAATCTCCCATTTCATCCCACCCTCCCCTTCCTGCTCTGTGTCTACACGTCTGTTCTCTACATATGTGTCTCTATTCCTGCCCTGGAAATAGGTTATTTTCTAGATTCCACATATATGCGTTAGCCAGGACATGCAAACAACCTAAATGTCCAACGACAGATGAACGGGTAATAAAGATGTGGCACATGTATGTGATGGAATACTACTCAGTCAAACAAAGGACAAAGGAATGAAATTGGGTCATTGCAGAGATGTAGATGGACCTAGAGTCTGTTATACAGAGTAAAGTAAATCAGAAAGAGAAAACCAAATATTATAGGTCAGTCTTTTGGAAGACACGTTAAACAGCACAGAACTTTAACACATGTCACATGTCAGTAATGCATATTACTTGGTAGAAATGATGACACAATGACTATGCTCAATGTGATCACTCAGAGGAGGTGACAGTAGTGACGTCACAACTGTCACCTGGCTGACACTCGAAGATGCCAACTTTAGATAGGGTCCGATTTTGAAAACTGCATCCCAGAATGGATGCAGTAGTACACAAATCCCTTCCTGTGTGAGGTGCTTAACAGAGCTTCTGGTCCATGATAGACGTTGTGAGTCACTCAGTCACGTCTGACTTCTTGCAGTCCCATGGATTATAGTCCGCCAGGCTCTTCTGTCCATGGAAATCTCCAGGCAGGAATACTGGAGTGGGTTGCCAGTCCCTTCTCCAGGGGATCTTCCCAATCCAGGATCATACCCAGGTCTCCCACGTTGCAGGCACATTCTTTACTGTCTGAACCACCAGGTCCATGATAATAAGCTCTTACTAAATGCTAACAATCAATGGTAACAAACTCTCAGCAAACAAAGTTCCCTTCTAGCCAACATGTCTGGCTGCAAAGAGGGTTAGGGATGTTCTGATCCTCTCAGACATGGGCGAGTGGGGACAGAGGTAATGCTACCAGTCTCCTGGGGGTGATCAGGAGCTGGGCCTGGAGGAGGCAAGCTTATGTTGCTTGGTCACCAAGGAATGAAGAAGCATTTAGTTAATGCTCATTCAGTGCTCACACTGACCCTGAAAATGAGAAATTATCCCCATTTTACAGAGGAGAAACTAAGACTCCATCAGGTTCTCATTATCAACCCCAGGGTCACATAACTAGCAGCACAGACCTCATTTGCAAACCTGAGCTGTTCTCATAATTCTATCAGGGCTCCATCTGCAAAGGATCTGAGTCTTCCTATGCATCTCTCTGCTTCCTACATTATTTCTGCCTCTGGTAATCAAATGTTGTACAATGGAGACAGCCTTCAGAATTTTTTTTAAAAAAAACAACAGAGGATTATAGCTATAAAGGTATACACTGAGCAATGTTGTTTAATGTTGTAAACAAAATTACCCCACAGAACATCAAAACCACTTAATACACTCAAATGCTTTGGAAGCATGCACTGAGGAGAACCGTTATGCTGATTACCAATAATTATGATCTACTCATTAAGGAACATCCCAAAGGGCTTCTGCAAAGGAACACTTCATAGCTGAGATGGAGTTACTCTGTGTACTTGAAAATAATGAAGCTACGGTTCTTTTAAAAATTATCTAATTTAGGCTTTTCACTGATTTATGTGCTTCTCTGTAAGAACTCTAAATGAAAGAGGTTCTGCTGAATTTACATGGAAGCTTTCTCTCAAGGGTCCACAGCAGCCTCAAACTGACTGTTGACATGCCAGCTCCCTGCCGAGTAGGAACGAGAGGAAAGAGGTTCAGAGAAGAATTTAAATCTGAAGTCTCTGCATTTCTTAAACATTTTGGTTTCAAAGAGCTTTTTTCTCCATAGATTCTTGAGGTTTACTGGGTGAACATTTGCAGAGAGAAGACACTAGAGTTTACTTAACACAGCTTTAAATCCTTTAGAAACAAAGTTAATGTAAACAAATACACAGGATTTGAGAACTAATTATGGGTCAAGTATTCAATGTGCTGAGTGCTTTATCGCCCATTTTAGTTAAGTCATTTTAGGGACGAGAAACAGCCAGCTCAGCTCAGGTGTGGCTGAAGAGGCCTACAGGAGGGCCAGAAATCTGACAGAAATTCAAGAACAGGGATCTAAGAATGGGAATCATAATGGGGCCTCATGGACACTGGAACGGGATCTAAGAAGGTCCCCAGACACAAGGAACTTTCTGACTCTTGCCATGGGCAACTTGCCTTTCTCTTTGCATCTATTAATTTGCTTTCAACTGCAAGAAACAGCAAATCCAATTCAAGCAGCTTAGACAATAAGGAAATTACTGTCTCACGGAACTGGAAATTCAGATGTAGGGTGGGTTTCAGGGTTGGCTGATCTCATCAGCCACCTCTGTCATCTATGATTCAGGTTCTTTCTTCATTTTACCACCCAGAAGGCCAGCTTCATCCTAAGGCTGATTCTCAGTGAAACATGATCATAGGGTGTTGGATGGCAGGAGTGTGGGCTACATGTTTCCTCACTAACATATTCTTTTTTTAGATTATCTATTTATTCTTGGCTGCACTGGGTCTTCACTGCTGTGCACAGGCCTTCTCTAGCTGCAGGGAGTGGGGGTACCCTTTGTTGCAGTGCTCAGGTTCCCCATTGCGGAGGCTTCTCTCGCTATGGAGCACGGGCGCTGTGGCTCACAGGCTGCAGCAGTTGTGGTTCTCGGGCTTGAGAGTTCAGTAGCTGCAGTGCACGGACTCAGTTGCTCCGTGGTATGTGCACTCTTCTCCAGCCAGGGATCAAATCCATGTTTCCAGCATTGGCAGTCAGATTCTTAACAACTGGACCACCAGGGAATTCCCCCTCATTAGCATATTCTAGAGAGAAATGTTTCCTCAAAGGCACTAGACACCTTTATCTCAGGGTATTATTGACCTGAACTACATCACATGACATTCCTACACTAACCCCTATGCCAACTGGTCTTAGCTTAGTTCTAGTAACTAGCAGTTCGTATGAGACCACCATAATTGGCTGAGACTGCTCAGGGCACTTCCCTGGAGTGAAGTCAGATGCGTGGGGGGTGGGGGAAAAAAAAGAAATTGAGAGTAACTCCTTAGGTTTTGCAAGTAAATGGCTAGATACTGAAGTCATTTGGGAGCCTTGTAGGAAAAACAGGTTGGGGGTGGGAGTGGGAATGGAAAATATTGTTTAGGATGCACGGATTCTGAAATGCCTGTTAGATCTGCACATGAAGAGGCCACGTAAGCCAAGGGATATGTGAATTTGGCACTCAAGGAAGGAGTCAGGGCTGGAGTTACAGTTTCGAGAATCATTAGCTTATCCCTAGAATTTAAAACCATAAAATGGATGAAATCAACTAAAGAATATATAGAGAAAAAGAGGTGAGGACTCAAGGCTTCCTCTGTCCTGGCCCACATGACACACTCCCACCTACCCAGTTTCAGCATCCCTTCCCCAGCGCGGCTGTCCTTCTCTGCTTCTCCTCCAATCTCCTCTACGGGTCCGATACACACCTCGGGGGCTTTTTAGCATTTTGCCTACTCCTCCCCTCATCCTCAACATCTCGGCACAGCATTTACCTGACACATAGTAGGTGCTCAAATCTTATGTTGAACGCTGAACGAGAATGAATTTAGCTGTTCAAGACTGAAGATGATGAAATTAGTTGAACTGGTTTTGGTGGGGCTCAGCATCTCATATCCAGAGAAGGCAATGGTAACCCATTCCAGTACTCTTGCCTGGAAAATCCCATGGACGGAGGAGCCTGGTAGGCTGCAGTCCATGGGGTCGATAGGAGTCGGACACAACTGAGCGACTTCACTTTCACTTTTCACTTTCCTGCATTGGAGAAGGAAATGGCAATCCACTCCAGTGTTCTTGCCTGGAGAATCCCAGGGACGGGGGAGCCTGGTGGGCTGCCATCTCTGGGGTCGCACAGAGTCGGACACGACTGAAGCGACTTAGCAGCAGCAGCATCTCATATCACATTTCTTACACTCCCAAGGGAAGCTCGTCCCTAGACGGGAGAGGGATGGAGGATCCAGCTGTCTGCATCCACGGCTCCTTTCCCTGCCTTCTCTGAAACCCAACACTCCAGAGCGAGCTTCAAAGTCAGAGGCTGCACAACAAACTCACTTCATAAATGGTGGACACATTTATAAGGATGAACATACACGTCCTGACAATCTCTGGTGGGGAGACCAGCTGAGAATGTGAGAGGGATGCTGCCTGGCGCCTGGCAGGTGTTTGGAGGAGTGTGGTGATGGTTCAGCCATCCAGGAACAGCCCGGCTGGTCTCCTTAGGGACGCCTGGGGCCTGTCAGCTCCCACCCCTCCAAACGACAGTACGTGCTGCACAGAGCTTGTCTCTGCTGCGGCCGGAGAGGACGGCCTGCTCTCCACCTGCACAACACAGATGGCACAGATGGGAGCATGCTTCCACACAGGGACAGGCAATTAGGCTCCGTTCCTCCAGCTGTAACAATTACCGGGCAAACACCCCAGGGAAGGACACAAGCCCGGAAGAGAGCCGGCCTCCATGCCAGCCCACCCCCACTTAGTCCTACCAGCAGGCGCTGCTGGGTCTGCGGCCTCTAGTCCCTTTCACAGGCCTTGCTGGAACCTATGTATTTGAAAAGCATTTGGTGAGATCGGAACAGAAGGCAGTCCTCAAACGGGATATATTTAAGAAAATACCAAGGCTTTATTTTTTTTTTTCCTTAAAAAGACAGCCCTGCTGTTGGCTAATTGAAAGGATGTACAGAGTTCTCATGAGTAAACAAGTTTCCTGCAGGCTGCATACTGTAATGCCAAAGAAGTGACACGAATGGGGCAGAGGTGTAATGCTGTCATCTTCATAGCAAAAAAATGCAAAATAAGACAAAAAATTAAATGGACTTAATGCTGGGCATTCCCACAGGGAAAAGGCAAGAGGACTTTTAAGTCGATTGATCAGTAGTTGTATTGTGTTCAAGCCACCCTCACACCTCTTTCCTCCTGTCTCTGGCTCTCCACGCGGGCGGTACAGCCTGGGACTCCAAGGCTGGGCATCAGGAGCTTCTGCTTCACAGCCCACTGAGACGTGATGGGGCGGCAGGGTGGGCGGGCCAGAGGCTCGGAAGACCAGAGCAGCCGGCTCCTCGAGGCACCTACGTGCAGCAGTGTCGCATGTGGAAGTTGACGACATACTCAGCATTAGTCCTCTGCACAGAGATGGCAAAAGGCTCGAAAGGGTGGAAGGTGAAGGCAACGAGGCGTCGCACCGTGTGGTTGATGGGGCGGCCCAGTAAGCCCGCCTGAATCTCAAACTTGAGCAGACCAGAGTCCCGGGCGTAGAACCTAAACAGAACAAGGAGAGGAGGAGAGCATGAGACAGACATTCACCACCACCTTAAAACCTGAATAGCAGGGGACTCATGAATTAACCGGGAGAAGGCAATGGCACGCCACTCCAGTACGCTTGCCTGGAAAATCCCATGGATGGAGGAGCCTGGTAGGCTGCAGTCCATGGGGTCGCTAAGAGTCGGACATGACTGAGCGACTTCACTTTCACTTTTCACTTTCCTGCATTGGAGAAGGAAATGGCAACTCACTCCAGTGCTCTTGCCTGGAGAATCCCAGGGATGGGGGAGCCTGGTGGGCTGCCGTCTATGGGGTCGCACAGAGTCGGACACGACTGAAATGACTTAGCAGCAGTAGCATGAATTAACCTCACTGACGAAATCTCCTCTAACGTCAGCCCTCAGTCAAAATCGCCTATGTCTGATCAGCTCATTTTATGAGCACAGAGATTATGAACTTTACTATGCTGGCCTGAATCACTGGGTCATTTGTCTTTCCCAAGATGACCCTTAGTGATGGCCTTGATTACGGTTTCCCCTTTTCCAGCAGCTATCTGCCCAGCTACCTACCTGCCTAGGCCAGGGCTGGAAATGATAATGCAAGCCAAGCAGGCATGCTTAAATGTTCAGGCAGCCACGTCAAACAAGGTAAGAAGGAAAAAGTGAAAATAATTTTAATAATATTTTAGTTAACCTAACGTCGGCATCTAAAGTATTATCATGTCAACCAATGCTATAAAAGATACTAAAGAGATATTTCATTTTTTGTACTAAGTCTTTGAAATCTGACGTGCATTTGACACTTGAACACATCTCATGTTAGTGCTCACCAGCCATGGGGGGCTGGTGGTTACTAGAGGACAGTGCAGATTTAGGCGCGTATCTTGAGTTCTTCTTTCCTCTTTTTAAAATTTATTTTATGTAATTTTGGCTGGGCTGGGTCTTTGTTACTGTGCAAAGGCTTTCTCTGGTTGAGGCGGGCAGGGGCTATTCTCTAGGTGCAGTGTGAGGGTTTCTCATTGTGGTAGCTTCTCTTGTTGAGGAGCATGGGCTCTAGAGCTCGGGCTCCGGCACTCGTGGTGAGTGGGCTCAGTAACTGCGGTGCAATCTTAACCTCTGGACCACCAGGGAAGTCCTGAGTTTTTTCACTGTTAAGAAGAAATTCTTTTGGAAGGTTCTTCTTTTGCACACACAAAAACAAAATACTAACTAGTTTCTACTTTTTCATCTAACACGGTAAGAACAAAGACGCTTCCATCCATCCCAGGACTTAAATGCCTTTTGCCCATATGCAAAGCAAGTGCCCTGTGAACTTGGGAACCAGAGATGATTGGCAGGGTTGGGGCTGAATTGGAGGAAGCTCAAGAAAAAAGGAGCTCTGAAATAAAGAGCTCTACAATGCATGTCCCTCTTGGAAAGCAAATATACAGGAGATACAAAGATATTCGTAATATCCAATAATCCAAGAGCTTATATCCTCAGAATTTATTTTAAGTAAAGTAAATAGTGACGTGAATAAAGATGGCTACTATTGCATTTTGGGCTTCTCCAGTGGCTCAGCGGTAAAGAATCTGCCTGCCAATGCAGAAGACATAAGAGACCTGTTTGGATCCCTGAGTTGGGAAGATCCCCTGGAAGAGGGCATAGCAACCTACTCCAGTATTCTTGCCTGGAGAATCCCACAGACAGAGGAGCCTAGTGGGCTATCGTCCACACGGTTGCAAAGAGCTGGACATGACTGAGGCAAGTTAGCACGCACATAGCATTAGCTCCAGTGTAAAAATGCAGGTAGAGAATAAATGCTCAGTAACAGGGGAACAGCAAAATAAATTATGCTACATCTATTTTATGGAATAATATGCCATCGTCAGGACTGTAACTTTAAGGAATATGGAAAATGTTTATTAAATAAAAGCAGGCTACAAGGTACTATGCCAACCGTAACTATGACTGCATAAATGTAAACACACACACTGGCAGAGACTAGAATGGAATATATTTAATACAATAAAGGTGTTAGAGTAATGGCATTACCTCTTCAAATGACTTTAATATCCTTACATTTCTCATTTTAAATTAAAAAATAAATAAGAATTACAAGAAGTCAGGGTCAATGGCATTTCCAGATTTGTTACTTAGGTTAATTTTTTCAAATCAGAAAGGCAGGGCAGTCAAAAGGGAGAGAAATGTTATCTCGGGCTACGTGACAATGTCAAATGAGCCCAATTATCTGCTTTTATGTGTGAAAACCTTCCCCTTACCCACAAGGTCCTCAGCACACAAAGGGCTTATAATGTAAAGCTAGTTGTTGGAGCTCCGAAATCTAACTACCAGTTTACAGGAAACGGGGAAATGAGAACTGCCTGGGATGCAATGAGCAAAAATCCAGAATGTGGGCAATACCACCAGATGAACAACCTGGTTTTTTCAACAACTTCACTACAAAAAAAGTAACAGGGAAGCAGAACCCATAAAATAAAAAAGACTTAGAGGACAGCAACCAAAAAAACACATTTGGACCTTCTTTAGGTCTTGACTGGAACAAACTGTAAAAAGAATATATACAAAACAATAGGAAAACGTGAAAACTCACTTGCTATCGGTGATCTTTATAAAGGTTTAATTTTCATTTAGTCCTTATCTTTTAGAAATTCATACTGAAATATTTACAAGTGAAATGCTATGATGCCTGGGCTGTGAGACTCCAGACTGGCAGGTGGGAGGGGAGCAGTGGTGGGAGAAGGAGATGAAACAACACTGACCGTGAGTGGCAGCTGCGGAGGTGGGGTGATGGGTACAGAGCTTCATTACAGTCTTCCACTTTTATATGTTTAAAAATCTCCGCAATAAAAACATTTTCAGAACTCGATTACAATTTCCCAAAGGAAATATTACAAACAGTAATTAATCGCACAGAATATGTTACACAAGCCTACTTAATACACAACGAAGCTGGATTATGAAATACTAACTACCACTGTTTCTCTGTGAAGACCTTCCAGAACCCAGCTCACACGTCCCTTGAGATAACCCCACAGTGGAAGTGGTGCCAGCTCCTCTCTCTAGCATCTGTGAAAGCAAAAACAGAACAACCCAGGCTCCCAGCACCGAGGGACAGGAGGGTCTGTGAGCTGGACACCCGTGACGAAGGAACTGCAAGGTTCTAAGAGTAACACGGCAACCTGCGTTCCAACGTTCTTCCAACCGAGCAAGCGTGGGTTTCTCCAAAACCTACTTGTTCCCCCAAACTGTCTCACTTTTCCATTAGGTAACAGGAGGGGATAAAATAATTTGAGCTGGGTAAAATGTAAGTCTCAATTATTTTTACGTGTCTTGTGAAATGGTACTAGGTCATTAAATTGAAAAGTATGGTTCTCTTCCGTGGCTACCTTAAAAAGAGAACAATACTTACTGAATTGGATGTTTTGAGGAGAGGCAAAGAGCAGAACTAATTAATTTTTGATACTAATCCCTAAATGATCAAAGTGAAAGTGGCTCAGTCGTGTCCAACTCCTTGCGACCCCATGGACTATACAGTCCATAGAATTCTCCAGGCCAGAATACTGGAGTGGGTAGCCTTTCCCTTCTCTAGGGGATCTTCCCAACCCAGGAATCGAACCCAAGTCTCCACATAGTAGGCAGGTTCTTTAGCAGCTGAGCCACCAAGGAAGCCAAAACACCCACATTAAAGAAACAGCCTGCCCTGTGACTTGAACCTGTTAGTACAAGTAGACAGAGTCACAGTGAAGTGATGCTCAGGAGAAGGAAGAGAAAGTGGCCGCCCGCACCCACAGGCAGCCTCAGTTGAAGCACCTGATAGGGTGGTCTCCGCAAGTCTTGGGTCGCTCCATGACCGACACCCACTTGTCGTCGTAGCTAAAGAGAGACAGGTCAAGGTAAGGGCTGCCGCTGTAGGACTGGGCGCTGATGGGGAGCTGGCCCAGCAGCCGGCGAACGGCCTCCGTGTGTCCTCCGTACTTGGCGTTGACGATAGTGTCTTTAAACCTGAAATAAAGCACCGAGGAGGAAGGCTGTGTCAGTGGCGCACAAGTTCCTTGGTTTTAAATTGACAAACATGTTTAAAAACAACATATCCTGAAAACACAATCTAGATACTGAACTCTCACACCTCCCAAGTCTATATATCTCCAAGGTGAAGAAGTGAAAGTTCATCAGTTTTGTCTGACCCTCTGTGACCCCACGAACTGTAGCCCACCAGGCTCCTCTGTCCATGGGATTCTCCAGGCAAGAATACTGGAATAGGTTGCCACTTCCTTCTCCAGGGGATCTTCCCAACCCAGGGATCGAACCCAGGTCTCCTGCACTGCAGGCAGATTCTTTACCATCTGAGCCCCCAGGGAAGCCCCTCTGCATACGTACAAATACTCTCAAAAAAGCAGAAAACAGAATGAAAAACTGGAAACATGAAGTTACTTAAGAAAAGTTAGCAAAGATCCTACGAAAGTTAAAAATGAGTATAACTAACCTCTGACAATTATTTCTGTTGAAATGTACATATTTCCCCCAAATTAGAGCCTTCGACTGCATTAACAAGGAGATGCAAAGGATCCTGGACAGAAGTAGTGTCTGACTCTTCTTGAGATCAGTTATAAGCCAACTTGCATCAAATCTTTTGAAAAATTACTGATCCTTTGTTTTAAATAAAGTTGGGGAGGGAATTCCCTGGCAGTGCAGGGGTTAAGACTCTGTGCTTCCAAAAAATAAAAATAAAGCTGGGAACTAGCTACCTATACTTCTGCAGAAACACCAGAATCCAGAAGCACATAATAGGAACACAGAGTCATCTATCTCACTTATCTTTAATTATGGTAATAATAACAATGGAGCAGTTATTTCTCACAATTATAATAAATACTAAACTTAATACCCTTTGACCAAGTATTTCAATTCTTCTGGAAATCTGCCCTAGGAAAGAAAAATCCCTGTGCACATTCAATATACCAGTGGTCATGACAATGAAAAAAAAATGACAGGAATATTAAAAACCTAATGGAAAACTATTATTTTCAAAGATAATGTGGTAACAGAAGAAATGTTTATCATAATGGTAAGTAAAAGAAGTAGGGTACGGGGAGCTCCCTGGTGGAATAGGGGTTAGGATTCCAGACTTTCACTGCCTGTGGCCCAGGTTCAATCCCTGTTTGAGGAACTGAGATCTTGCAAGCCACACAGCACGGCCAAAAAAAAAAAACAAAAACCAGTAAGCTATGTTCCGTATATACAGTATGATTGAAAACACACACACAAATTAACATCTTTAAAAAAAAACAGTGGAAATACATCAAAATGGTCATAGCTGTTTTTATCAGTTTTATTTTTTATAATCTCTACATTGAAGTACATCATACGGTTTAATAATCAAAGGGAAAATAAATAATTTTTTAGTCCAGGGGAAATGCGATATAACATCTCACCCTTGAAACTAATGGTATAAAAAAACTCGAATGTTCCTAATTTTGATGAGACTAGAGAGGTTGATGAGATGGGTTTGATTTTTGTTTTCACTGTCAACCTGCAGGGCTAGATGGACATCAACACTTCTCAGTTCCCCTAGAAGGAAGCCGAGCGTCAACACTGCTTTTCCATTACTTCTCTTAACAGTAATTTTTCACAGCCTTGGAATAAATCCTAAAATTAAACCCTGGGCTACACAAAACTTATTTCTTTCCTTTTCATTTGAGCTGGTATCAAAGATCCTGGGTTCCTTGGTTTTCAGCCCTTTGTCAGCCAAGATCTAGTTCTCCACCCTGCCTGGCTCACTGGCTTCAAAAGGTGATTTCAAATGACGGGGCTGGCCCGTGGCTGTGATGACCACAAATCAAAGCCTCCATGACCATCCACAGGCTGAAGCCGTTCCCATTGCCCACAGCGCCCACCACCTCTACTCTCAGATGCCCAACAACTAAAAGATGAAGCTGTCACCCCTCTGATGTCTTCAGCTGATTAACTCCTGGTGCACTGTCCCTCTGTCCAACCACCCTTCTCTCAATTCACGATTTCAAAATTCTCAGAGGTGATCCTTCCCACACCATGGCTTCCTAGTTCCTGGACCTCCTTTCTGCGTCAGCAATGCATTCCCACATCATACCCTCAATCTCACTATTACCAATGACTGCACCTCCATAATCTCAGGGAGCAGCACAAAGACTCCAGTTATCCTCTCTCCTAATTTTCCAGATAACTCTGCTCATCCCAGCTTCAACATCCTTCAACTGAAATGGGACCAAAATGCCACTGATTCTACCAACTTCTCTCCATCCTATGCCTTCATCATGAACTCTTTCCCTTCCTAAGCCAGCTTACATTTCACAATCGTTGAAATCACAGACTTTATACCCATCAACTCATGGATAGAAATGTTGCCACAATGCTGCAAGGCACTCATGCTGCATTCCCACAGTCTGGCAAGTCGCCCTCTCCCCTCGAAGGCTACTTCCTCCTCCCGACCCTCCATGCTCACCCTCCTGGATGGCACTGCCTTCTTCGTAACTGACAGAAGCCATGAAAAGAAAACTTTTTAAAGCTCCCATCAGGAAACAGAATGTAGTACTTTTATTATTGGATCACTGCAATGGTTTACTAACTTCCAGCCTATCCCCCTATGATCTATTCTTAAAACAGCAGCCAGAGTGACCCTGTTAAAACATGAGTGGGAGGGACCACCCTGGTGGTCCAGTGGTTAAGACTCCAAGCACTCGCTGCAGTGGGCACAGGCTCAGTCCCTGGGTAGGGAACTAAGATCCCACATGCCACAGGGTGAGGCCAAAAAAAATGTCCGTGAGACCACGTCACTCCTCTGCTCAGATACTTCAAACACTACACAATCTCATCTACAGTTAAAGCCAAAGCCTCGGAATGGCCACATGTGTCTGGTCCTGTCTCTCACCACACACCTCTACCTACTCTGCCTCCTCCTTCCTCCAGCCCAGCCACCCCGAGTTCCCTGGTGTTCCTCAGACGTCTGAGACCACCTCTGGACCTTTCCATTTACTATTCCCTTTGCTTGCTCTATTCTTCCCCTGACGGCCACATGGCTTGCTCCCTAACCTCCTTCAAAAGCTTTACTCAAACATCACCTTCTCAGTGAGGCCTATGCTGAGAACCCTGCCGGGACAGCACAGACAATCTCGTCTTAATACATTCAAACCCAACAGATATTCTAGATATTGTAACCTTTCCTTGGGTACACCCGTGATGGGAACCTCCCCCTTCCTGCTTCCACCTGGTCCAACCCGCAGCCTGTCATCCTGGAGCCTCCCTTTGACATTATCCTCGGAATTCTCTGTGCTTCTCTCCACTGTTTGACTCTACTTCCTGTATCATTCTTTCGTGGTTTATTGGGGGATAATATCTTTCAGAGGCTTCCTTAGAAAAAGAACACGGGAGGTAGTTTTTTGAGACCTTACGTGTATGAAAATGTCTGTGTTAAACCCTATTATTTCGATGTAGAATTCTAGTTTTAAAATCTTTTTTTTGCAGAATTCTGAGGACATGATTGTAATGGCTTCAAGTTTTCAGTATTATTATTACACTGATACCATTAATGGCTTAATTTTTTATACGTGAAATGTATGTGTTCTTTCTGAAAGTTTTTACAATTTTCTCTTTATCTCCATTGTTCTAAAATTTCATGATGATATGTCTCAGTATGGTCTTTTCTTTATTGACTGTACTGGGTACTTGATGGAGCTGCAATGTGATGATAGGTTTAATAATTATTTCCCTGAAGGGAAAAAAGCCATGGTTTGCAGTGCTTGCCAATATCTGTGCTGTAAATTCTTCTGGTGTGGTCAATTTCAAGGCACCAAAGTGGCATCATTGAATGCCGAGCTGTCACGAGATGAGCAGTAGCACATCATTATACGGTGTTTTCACCAAACAGGTGAAATAGTTACAAATAACCTCAAGAGTACAATAGTAAAATAACTGTGAATTAATAATTAGGAAATAATTAATTTTTAATAATGGCTGTGTTTAACAAGTTGATTTTAGAAGCTCCTGAAAGTTTAACAGTTTGCTCTCACAAGCCAGAATGAGCCAGTTCCAGCACACCATGCATGGGACGGTGCTTGCCAATCTGGAAGTGTGTGTGTGTATGTGTGTGTGTGTGTGTGTATTCTTCTTTTTCCTTTGGCCATGTCATGTGGCTTGTAGGATCTCAGTTCCCCAACCAAGGACTGAAGCCAGGCCACTAGGTCACCAGGCAACTCCCATGAAAATGTGTATCTATTAATATTAGGAAATGGTTGACATCGTTTCCTCCCTTTCATTTTTTCTATTGCTCCTTCTGGAAGTACCCACATATTGGATCTCCTGGGGAAATGCTCTAAATTTTTTTTTTAATCATTCTCTCCCATTTTCTTACTCTTATCTTTTTTTTCCTACTTTCTCGGAGAGTTTCTAAACCATATCTAACAGAGTTTAGATTTCTAAAGTATCTCACTTAGCATCACTAGTCTAGGAATGTTCCTGTTTTTATAGTTTAAATTATTTCAATTAATACCATGTTCATTTTTTATACTGTTTTATCTTGTTCTCTTTCAAAATAAAGGCTTTCTTTAAGTGACTCATAATCTCTGATGTGCATTTTTTCTTAACCGTTTATTCTAACCTATAATAGTAACAATAAAAATCCATTTCACTCATTTTTACCAGAAGTTCTTTGAAGACTGTAAAATTGTCCCGTTAGAACCATGCCTTCACAAGGAACAAAAACAATTTTGATTTATATGTACATTGTATTTTCAATGCAGCAAAGTATGATAAGATGATTGATAAAATGTTATTAGGACACAATTTTGTGGGGAAGAGGGATAAATTTGAAAATAAGAAGAAATATAAAAGTTCAAACAGTACAGGAAAAACTTACCCTGAGCTTTTTATGTCAAATATGAACACTAAATCACTATGGCATTATAGTACTATAGCACTATGGTCTTATAGAGTCCCTTGGCTGTATTGAAAAGTCTTAATACCTGAAACTTATACAATGTCATATGCCAATTATATCTTGTAATACTTTTATTTTTAAATGTCGATGTTTAACATGCTGAAAACTGCATCCTCTGCCATTATTTAAATTTAACAGTAAGAAATTTAAAGAGCAACTTAAACATTAATGTGTGAGATCTACAGTTTTCAGAACCATTTGCTGGTAAGAAGCAAAATTTTGAAGATCATGAAGCTAGAATGTTTATTTTCTCTTCCTACAATTTCACTTAATTATGGGTACACTGTGAAATAAATTTTCAGAAAACATAGCCTCCTCTAATTCCTGATGATGTTATTCATTCAACAAATGCCTAATGAGCTCCTCCCACATGGAAGACACTGGCCGAGGTGCTGTGGATATGGCGGTGTATACATAACAGATAAAAACCCCGGCCCTCATGGAGCTTGGGCCTTCTGGTGATCTCTTTGATACTTTAACTGTACCCAGCTTTTGTTACTAGTTGATAATAATCTACTTAATTTAAAAGTTAATTTTAAGAGACAGAAGTTCATTTCAAAATGAAAAAAGCAAAAGCTGATCCATATTTTGCTTCCAAAAATTCCTTCTATACTGAAGAGAGATGCCAGTCAGGCTGAAAATGTGTGTGAACCAGAAAAAATAAAAGGGCATGTTTACTTGTCTGAAAATCAATATCCACTTATTTTTAACCACGTACTATCCTTCTATAGGAATACGATGCCAGTGAATTAGATATCTGCTTTGCCCATTTCCCCTGCAGCAGTAATGCTTATTCTGATTCATCCACTCACTCTGATCTGATCTGTACTGGAACCTGAAGCAGCTATTTTCTATAACTGGCTAAGGTATGTGGAATGTTGATGAAACACTGACTGACTTAAGTAGTGTTGCAGGCAGGCCCTTGGTCCAAAATAACTAGTCATTTCACAATAATATACTCAGATAATTATGAGAAGCTCTGGTTCTTAGCAGGTGGGTTTCAACTGAGGGTGACTTAGGTGTTCTGAGAAGGGCCTCCAAGGGTCTCTTCTTCAGGTTGGTCAGTTTCCCTAGGGAATTAACTCTAATAATTAGAGTTAATTAATCAGCCATATCTGATAAGAGGAATAGGAGTCTACCCCACCAGTATATCACTTTTCACGTAATTCTTGGTTTAAGCATGATGAGTCTCATCTCTATCCTCAGCCATGTTTCATGAACTTGAAACCAGAGCCTGCATGGTTTGATTTCTCCAGAGAATAAACCTCTAGCCTTCTGCTGAGTTGGGGAAGAGACAGTCATTTGGCAGTTGGAGGCTTAAGGAAAGGAACTAGAGTATCTGACTGTTTCCTTTAAGAACGTCATCTAGGGGACTCCCTGGCAGTCCAGTGGTTAAAGCTCTATGCTTCCACCGCAGGGGACACAGGTTTGATCCCTGGTCAGGGAACTAAGATGCCACAAGCTTCAAAGCACAGCAAAAATAAAAAAGAATGTCATCCAATCCTTCAGAAGTATATAGGACCTCCAGTTTCTTGACTTTTTCCAGAGTTCTCTACTGCAAGACAACTTACTTCTTGATGGGTAAGCTCTGTAGTCTTTTTTGTTCTCTGAGGTATGTCAAGTTAGTTATCACTCATCCATTGGCTCTTCAGCTTCTAAAACTCGGTTGATATCGCCTCCCCATTCTCTTTCCTCTTGTAGGTTTACATCTCTTCATCCTTTATTGTCACTTTAAGTAGGGTTTTGGGATACAGCAGAGATAAATGCATGTGTTCAATGCACATGTTTAACCAAAAGTTATAAAATTATTTCCTTATTCATTCAAAGTTGGTGATGGACAGGGCTGCTGCAGTCCATGGGGTTGCAAAGAGTCAGACACAACTGAGCAACTGAACCGAACTGCACTGATTCATTCAAAAATTATTTTAAGTGCTTGACAGTGCACCACTGCAGATACAGCAATAAACTAAACAAAGACACAGTCTCTCTCTCTCTGCAGGTAACAGACAGTCTAGGAGGAATCGCAGACAACACACAAGTAATCCCTCAGGTGCTAAGAGACAGACATTTAGGATGCCACAGGAGGTTACAACAGGTAGACCGACCCAAGGCCAGGTGGGCAGAAAGAACATGGGAAGATTTCCCGAAGTAAGCAACTACTGGCTCCACACCAACACATTTTCTACAGAAAAATTAAGCTTGTTAAGTCCAGTGGAGCAGCTTACCGGCGCTGGATCTGCCGTGCAAAATTGTTGCTGGAAGCTGAGCAGGGAAACTGGACTTCACTATGCAGGGTAGCGTTGCGGAAGAGATCACAGAAGTTCTCAAAGAGCTCCAAAAGCTCATCTGACGTGTTCTCAAACACGGCGATCACCTCTGTTGTTACCATGTTGTACACCACAAAGAAAGATGCCTGCGGAAGAAGAGGGAGACCCAAGGGACAGCTGAGCATAAGACCTCACCTAGCATATTCATCATTTGGCTGAAAACGCAAACTCCCCAAGTAAAACCAGCAAACAACTCCACTCCGGCACTACAGCAGCGTGATGCCCAGAGGTTCTGGAAGCGGAGGAAGCCTCAGTGGGCTTGAGCCATCAAGGGCCTCAGAGCTGACTGATTTCCCACTGTACCTGTGCTGCTGGAATTACTGAGTTGCTCAGCATATATGTATAAAAGGGCTTTCAATCTTTCATTTCAACCTGTGTGCAAATTTAGTATGTTTCCTTTCAAGTGCTTATTCCCTACTTATGCCCCAACCCACTCTGAGATTAAAAACACTTTTCTAAAATGCCAGATTTAATTTTCCTTCCTGCTGAGAAAGTGATTTGCAGTCAGGAGCTGCCTGTTGGCAAATTATTTTCTCTTGTATGTGTATAGCAGAAAGTTCAATTTGGGGGCATTTCCTTTCTCTCTTAATATTTCTAACATGCAGAGAGACATCTTAAGCACACCATGTCCACCTAGGCAAGTTGTAACCAAGCGGGGGACTGAGCTGAACAAATGAAAAAATCAGAGAAGTGTTTTCCATTTCCTTCTTCATAAATGTTCTTTTAGCCAAGAGCGTTTGTAACACATGTTGGACATTCGTAGCAATTCAGATCAGAGGGGGAAACATGAAAAGCATTCAAATGCTATGGGTGGCAGAGTTACTGCTTTCTCTGAATGGGTCCCCAGGTGCCTGGTCCTCTTCTCTGAACCTCCAGTGCTCTGCTCAGCTTAACACTGAAGCGCGAGGTACCCCAAGTTTTTGTCACAGTGAATGTGGCAGTGTGGGGCTACCACCAGGACTCTAGAAGTTTCCAGAATGCTAGGATTAGTATTCCGCCTCCTAGGATTAAGCCTGAATCTTCATTACCAATTTTTGGAGACATCTGGCCCACCTGTTTCACCAGTAATTAGTCCTTCCCAGAGCTTATATTACATGACTTTTGCGGTCACCTGGAAATTAAATTTGGCTGTAAATTAAAGAGGCTGGAGGGTAATCTGAGAATAATACCCATAATATTAGCAAGGCTTTGTGTTGAGGTACACTTTTTACTCATTAACCTTATTGGAACCTATCAAATTAAACTGGGGAAGGAGGCTGGAGGACAACGAGGGGAGAGTTTGGGTTTAAAGTTACAAATTCTGTAAGCAAAGCACAGAGCCCTAGCAATGTTGCTGGCTATGACTTACTGTAGCTACCGAACATAAGGAGGTCATATTTTAGTGAAGGAGAAAAGGATAATCTCGAATGCGGCAGTCACAGACAACATACTCCCTCCAAAACAAAAAGCTAATTATAGCTCAAACCTAAATACAAGATGGACTCATGTCCTTTATATAAACCTGGACGACACTTTGATATAGGACGGCTTCACCAGGACCCATCATGACTGCGTGAATACAGAATTACACAAACATTTACTAACATTCCCACCAGGGCAGACTGGGAGATACAGGACAGAAGGGTACAGAAGTCAAGGGCTCTACCAACACCCTCTCATGACGCCTGAGATGAACTGGACACTCACTCACAATGGTGACTGGCTCAATGGTGACTTCATCATTAATAAGAAAGTAAAAAAATTCAGGAAAAAAAAAATCTCTCACAAATGTATTACTCAGATCTCAATGGGCTTCCCTGGTGTCACTGGAAAGAATCTTCTTTCCAATGCAGGATACACAGGTTGGATCACTGGGCCAGGAAGATTCCCTGGAGAAGAAAATAACAACCCACTCAAGTATTCTTGCCTGGGAAATCCCATGGACAAAGGAGCCTGGCAGGCTACAGTCCATAGGGTTGCAAAGAGTGGAACATGACTTAGTGACTAAATAACAACCATTTTAGTCACCTCTGCTCCTTTTTTTTTTTTTTTTAAAGAATACACAAGGTATGATTCAGAAGAAAAATATTAGAAACCATTTTTCCATGGATGGTTGGTAAGGTCTCAGGAGACAATTTTCTGTACAGTTTCTCTTAAGGGCAGAATCAGCTACAAGTCAATGAGAGAAACCAGACTCAGCTGACTGCAGTTTACTGGCTTGCTCTGTTGTACATTTCCAAACTCGTATATAAGGAGACAATGTGGAAACAGGAGAATGATGGGGGGTGGGGTGTTGGTTCCAAACTGGGAAAGGAATACATAAACGCTGTATATTGCCACCTTGCTCTTATACACAGAGTACAACATATGAAATGCCAGACTGGATGAAGCACAAGTTTGAATCAAGATTGCAGGGAGAAAAATCAATAACCTCAGATACGTAGATGACATCGCCCTTAAGGAAGAAAGCAAAGAGGAACTAAAGAGCCTCTTGAAAGTGAAAGAGGACAGTGAAAAAGCTGGCTTAAAACTCAAACTTCAGAAAACGAAGATCATGGCATCTGGTCCCATCACTTCATGGCAAACAGATGGGGAAACAATGGAAACAGTGAGAGACTTTATTTTATTGGGCTCCAAAATCACTGCAAATGGTGACTATAGCCATGAAATTAAAAGATACTTGATCTTTGGAAGAAAAGCTATGACAAACTTAGACAGCATATTAAAAAACAGAGATATGACTTCACCGACAAAGGTCTATCTAGTCAAAGCTATGGTTTTTCCAGTAGTCATGTATGGTTCTGAGAGTTGGACCATAAAGAAAACTGATTACTGAAAAATTGATGCTTTTGAACTGTGGTGTTGGAGAAGGCTCCTGAGAGTCCCTTGGATTGCAAGGAGATCGAACCAGTCAATCCTAAAGGAAATCAGTCCTGAGTATTCAATGAAAGGACTGATGCTGAAGTTTCAATACTCTGGCCACCTGATGTGAAAAACTGACTCATTAGAAAAGACCCTGATGCTGGGAAAGATTGAAGGCAGGAGGAGAAAGCGTTGACAGAGGATGAGACAGTTGGATGGCATCACCGACTTGATGGACATGAGTTTCAGCAAGCTCCAGGAGTTACTGATGGACAGGGAAGCCTGGCGTGCTGCAGTCCATGGGGTTGCAAAGAGTCAGACATGACTGAGTAACTGAATTGAACTGTAAAGAAGTTAGGTCTCTCACTTGGTCAATAATAAAGTAGACAGCTCCTCAAAGGGAAATGTCCACATCGCTCTGAGGTTTGGCATGGTGTTTCAACCCAAACGTCTTCATGGTTTCTGTA
Organism: Bos grunniens; assembly: GCF_055505025.1. Classification (NCBI taxonomy): domain Eukaryota; kingdom Metazoa; phylum Chordata; class Mammalia; order Artiodactyla; family Bovidae; genus Bos; species Bos grunniens. The sequence continues at coordinate 50,894,644 of NC_141185.1, read as the reverse complement.
CTCATAACACAATACCTTATTCCTATTTGTGAAATGATCTTCCCCATCAACATCTTTCACCCAAACTAAAAACCCCTCAGAACCTGCAGTCCTGGTGATTCACCGGCAGATCAAAAACTTTGGCTTCCTTCCCATCTTATCACTGCTCCACAATCTATGTTCCAGCGTGTGGGCAAGGTCAGAGTAAAGTCATAGAGCTTAATTCTGTTAAATGAACTGTCCCATTGGTTATGATCTAAAGATTTTGTGAGGAAGTATACTGACATCATTTAAGTAAGAAAAAAGACTAGTTACAATCTAAAGATATTGTGAGAAAGTATACTGACATCATTTAAGTAAGAAAAAAGACTAAACTTTTTAGAAGATTTTCTTTTTTTGTATGGTGGGTTCATTCTCATTGCCAGAACTAAAACAGACCAATAAGTACAGTCTTCCACAAAACCAAGGCACTATCCATAGGGAGTCAAATCTTAACCTTAGAGCATCTGGGCTTCCATCTCCAGGGTACTGAAAATGCTCTGCAGAAGAATTAGGGTTGGGAACCTCCCTGGTGGTCCAGTGGTTAAGAATCTGCTTTCCAATCCAAGGGACATAGATTTGATCCTTGGTCAGGGAATGAAGATCCCACATGCTGCAGGGCAAGAAAGATGGCCCCACTTGCTGCAGCAAAGACCCAGTGCAGCCCCCAAAAAAGTTAAAATTAAAAAAAATAAATATTAAAAAAAAAAGAAATAGGACAATATTCACAGGGTTGACTATCTATATGTCAATGGCTTGAGATTTTGCTTCCATTTGTCCAAATAAATACACGTGGCTAGAGAAAAGTGGAGCTGTTTTAAGTTCGGCTGAGCCCTAGGGTAGCAAAAATTCAAGATCCACATAAAATGTGTTATTTCTGAGAGGCTGGCCACAGGCAAAGAGAGAAGCCTTCCCAAGGAGAGGGGAAGGAGGAAGGGCAGGACGGCAGCTCCTACCTGCGACGGATCTGTGACTCGCAGGGTCACCACGTCCTCACTGGTGTACTTGATAAACAGGTGGTTTTCATCCAGAAGCTGCATCTTCCACATGCGCAGCTGCCGCAGCTGGTCAAAATACTGAAAAAAGCGCCTCTTGGCCATGGCGCTTCCGTCCTGCTCTGCCCGGCGCCATAGGTACACCAGCAGCCGGTGTTTCAGGGAGTTGATGAAGGGGTCCCTGAACGGGTTGGCCATGCCTGTCTGGCTGTCCCGCTGCACCTCGGGGAACATGGCCGACACGGTGAGCAGGTCGTCTTCGTAGCAGAAGCGGCCGATGGTCCTCACGTCGATGAAGGTGCCCTCGGGGGTCACCTGGAAGACGTGGATGGTCTGCTGCTGCACCGACAGGATGGCCAGGATGTTCTTATACAGGTACAGCCCCTGGTTGTGCGACAGGACCACCTTGTCGCACTTGAAGGTGCGCGTGTCACACAGGCGGCCGGTGTGGAGGTCAACGATGTGGAGGGAGTAATCCTCCAGGGGGGACCGGGGGTTGGGGGTCACGGACTCGCTGTTGCGATACACCTCGTAGAAGGGGGGGTGCGGCTCGTCCGGCAGGTAGGCGGCGGAGCCCACGATGACGCAGCGGCAGTCGTCCGTGAAGAGGCTGCACTCTCGGTTCAGGTGCTCGCCGTTGGCCGCGACGCTGGTGATGTGCAGCAGGACAAAGAAGCGCTCGAAGAGCCGGCCGCGGATGTTGACGGACCGCTGGTCGTTGCCGTTGGCCAGAATCTCCCCCTCGTAGCCCTGCAGGAGGTCCTCGGCGGCCTGGCAGCCCTGGTACTCGTAGATTTCCAGAGACGTCTGGTCGGAAGAGAAAGCGATGAAGTAGCGTCCGTCGGGGGAGAACTTTCGCAAGAAGCAAGGCGGCTTCTCCACATTGACGACCGTGAAGTTGGGGAAGACGTTCTGGTGGAAGACCCGGACCTGGTGCCAGTGGGTGCCTGCCTTGCCCGAGCTGATCCGCCGGCGCTCCAGGCGGTGAATGACATTTTGGTTTTGGATTCTTCGAGGTTTGATGGTGGAAACATGATGATCCATTATCACATCTCTGCATGGGAAAGTAAAAAAGAGAAGTCAAAAAAACAAAAATTTACCAAAACATAAATACAGATGACCTTTGCACAAGGTGGGGGTGAGGAGCACCAACCCTCTGCAGCTGAAAATTTGAGTATAGTTGGCTCAGTATACGTGGTTCCACAGATCTTCAACATCCATGGATTCAAGCGATGTGCAGTAGTGCAGTATTTACTGTTGGAAAAAATGCACATGTACGGGGGAAGGAGAGGGTGGGGCGAATTAAGAAAGTAGCACTGTCGTATATACACTGCCACGTGTAAAACAGACAGCTAGCCGGAGGCTGCTGTCCAACACGGGGAGTCCTGCCTGGCGCTCTGTGATGACCTAGAGGGGTGGGGTGGGGGTGGGGGTGGGAGAGAGGCTCAAGAGGAAGGGAATATATACATAGTTATGGCTGATTCCCGCTGTTGTATGGCAGAAACCAACACAACATTGTAAAACAATCATCCTCCACCAAAAATAAAATAAAAATTATGAATGGCTTTAAAAAAAAAATCCATGTGTAAGCGGACCTGCACAGTTAAAATCTGAGTTGTTCGAGGATCAACTGTGTATACACAATTCAAATACATTTCCTCCATATACCCTGGGTGAAGGAGCTCCCAAGATGACGGTGATTGGCATTTCTCCTTCCCAAGCTACAGTTAGTAAGTGGTCCAGATAGCTTTGAGTCTTATCAAAACTCAATTTTTGAGGGAAGGACCGAATTCTCTAGGAAGACCTTCGAAGCACGCTCAGCTGTTGGGAATATTCAAAAGAACAAACCTTCAAATACATCAAATTTTCTCAGTGTAAACACATTCAGTGTGTAATTCATATAAAAAATATATTTACTGACTGGGCTGTTAAGATGTCCATACTACCCAAAGAATCTACAGACTTAATGCAATTCTTATCAAAATTCTAAAATCATTTCTGGCAAAAATAGAAAAATTCATCCTAAAATGTACATGTAACCTCAAGGGACCCTAAAACACAATTTTGTAAAAGAACAAAGTTAGAAGACTCAGACTTACTGATTTCAAAAAAGTGTGACACTGACATAAGATAGAAAAATATACCAAATGAAGAGAATTAACACCTGAGAAATAAACCCTCCCACACATAAACCCAAGTCTTCCCTAGTGGCTCAGACAGTAAAGAGTCTGCCTGCAGTTCAGGAGACCCGGGTTTGATACCTGGCTTGGAAAGATCCTTTGGAGAAGAGAATGGCAATCCACTCCAGTATTCTTGCCTGGAAAATCCCATGGACGGAGGAGTCTGGCTGGCCCCAAACCATGAGGTCGCAAAGAGTCAACACGACTGAGCAACTAACACACACACACACACACACACACACACATACATAAACCCAAGATTAGAAATTCAGAGAACAGCAAACATGATAAACCCAAAGAAATCCATGCCCAGACATATAGTCAAACTGTGAAAAACTAAAGCATGAAGTAAAAATCTTGAAAGCAACCACATAAATGATACACTACCCACAAGGGAACAACAATGCATATACCTGTGGATGTCTCATGAGAAACTACGGAGGCCAGAAAGAAGCAAAGCAACATTTTTAAAGTGCTGAACCAACTGTTTGATCATTCAAATCTCAGCTAAATAGCAACTCTTCAGTTTTTCCCTGACGACCTTACCTAAAGTCATGCCTTTTCCCATCCACATCAATCTGCTGTTTACCTTATTTTATTTTCTTCAGCCCTTATCACTTTCTGAAACCATTTGTTTGCTGTTTTAGTATCTGTCTCTCCACACTGGACAGCAAGCAGGGGCCTTGTCTAATTCCTTGCTGAATCTCCAGCACCTAGGACAGCGCCTGAAGCACAGCAAGTGCTCACAAATAGAAATGAATGAATGGAACAACATTTGACAAAGGTCATCCAGGATAAACAACACATTAGGTAAAATAAAGGAGGAACATTTCAGAAAGAAAGTAGCTTAAAAAATACACTTAAAAAGAGTGTAGTGTGGTACACTTGGGAAACACAATTCCAAGTGGTTAGAACACAGGAAACACAGTGATAAGAGAAACCTAAAAAAAGCAGATTGGAGCCAGATTAGAAAATACTTTGTGTGCCATGTCATGCAAGTTATTACAGGTTTTAAGCAGGAGTGACTGATCCAATCTGTATCTTAGAAATAAAAACATACAGACAGTGGGAATTTGTTTACATTCTGTCTCCTGAAATTAGAAATACCTGGTGTAAGTATATATACTATCTGTGCCGTGCTTAGTTGCTCAGTCGTATCCGACCCTTTGCGACCCCATGGACTGCAGCCCGCTAGGCTCCTTTGTCCATGGGTATTCTACAGGCAAGAATGTTGGAGTGGGCTGCCATGCCCACCTCCAGGGGATTTTCCTGACCCAGGGATTGAACCCATGTCTCCTGTATTGCCAGGCAGATTCTTTACCACTGAGCCACCAGGGAAGCCCAAGAATACAGGAGTGGGTAGCCCATCCCTTCTCCAGAGGATCTTCCCAATCCAGGAAATTGAACCAGGGTCTCCTGCACTGCAAGTGGATTCTTTACCAGCTGAGTTAGTCCAGTTAAAAATGTGTATACTTGTATGACTAAACAAATCAAGTTTCTCAAACTACTAGTCACAATTCATTAATATATTTCCTACTGATTTAGACTAGAGCAAAAGACTGCAAACAACTGCTCTCAGGCCAAATCTAGCCTCCCTGTTTATTTTTATAAATTTTTACTGAAGCACAGTCATACCCACTTATTCACATGTCGCCTATGGCTGCTTTTGCTTTACAACGGCGTAGCTGATTTGTTAAGACCAAAGACCACACAGCCCATGAGCTTAAAATCCTGACCTAGAGAAATGTCTGCATGTATATAACAGGAGACATATACAAGGATGTCCGTAGCGGGACTATTGGCAACAACAAAATCTTGACAATACTCCAAATGTCCATCAATAGTAGACTAGCTAAAAAAAAAAAAAAATACAGTAGACTAGCTAAATTCATCCAGGCACATCCATGCAGGGGAAACTTTTTGTTTTATTTATTTTTGGCTGCACCATGAGACTTGTGGGATCTTAGCTCCCTGACCAGGGATTGAACACAGGCCCCAGCAGTGAAAGCACCGAGTTCTAACCACTGGACTGCCCGGCAATCCCCACACGCAAGCAATGAATTAATGCACTACAGTCATATATAACAACAGAGACGAATCTCAGACACGGCGTTGAATGAAAAAAGCAAGTTACAGAATACATACAGTGCGATTTCCTTTATATAAGCTTCACACAATTTCTAGTTTAAGAACACAAATACATATGGCATATAATTAGAAACAGTAAAGGAATTACAAACATAAGATTCAAAAGTGGTTACCTCTGAGGAAGTTTAAGAAATGGGATGGGAGTTAGGGACACCCTGGCAGTATTCTGAAGTGTGGTGTTTTGTTTTTTTTTCTTGAATTAGCATTCATTGTACTGTTACTCTTTTAAAATTACATATTTTTTTAAAGTAATACTTGTGCTTCCTCAGAATTTTTCTTAATTAGAAAACAATCACTGTGAAGGGACAACAAAGGACAATGAAATGAAGTCTGAAGTACACAAAAATGCATACCATGAGAAACTGCAGAACTGCCAAGTTGGCTCTGAGTTTCTCAGCAGACAAGGCACAGGAAAACACAGTTATAGACTCTACACTGCCAATAAGATAAAAACTTAATAGCTGCTTGGAAGAAGCACAGAAATCCCCAGCACTGAATTTTAAAAAAATATCTCTCATGAGTTTTCTAAAAGGATTTTGGCATGATTCAGTAAGCAATATCCTCCACTTCTGAGCAAAAATAAACAATATTGAGTTTCACACAGCTACTCCTGTTCACAGTGACATAGTTCATGTGCACATTTTGATATAGTCCAAAAAAAATACTAGTAAGGTTTAAGCAGTTTTAAATACCAAGTAATGTACAAAACTACCTCACTCACTCTCTGTCCAGGACATCGTTGCCACTCGCATCCTTCGAACCCAAGATAGGGGCTGGAATCAGACAGGGAGACGAGCAGGGGATGAGAGCCAAGTATGGCCCACAAATGGAAGAAGGAATAGGCATTTGACACCGTCCAGCAGACTAACTTAGGAGAAGGCGATGGCACCCACTCCAGGACTCTTGCCTGGAAAATCCCATGGACGGAGGAGCCTGGTAGGCTGCAGTCCATGGGGCAGCTAAGAGTCAGACATGACTGAGCGACTTCACTTTCACTTTTCACTTCCATGCATTGGAGAAGGAAATGGCAACCCACTCCAGTGTTCTTGCCTGGAGAATCCCAGGGACGGGGGAGCCTGGTGGGCTGCCTTCTATGGGGTCGCACAGAGTCGGACACGACTGAAGTGACTTAGCAGCAGCAGCAGCAAACTAACTGGCTTCCCTGGTGGCTAAAGGTAAAGAATCTATCTGCAGTACAGGAGACACGGGAGACTTGGGTTCAATCCCTGGGTCAGGAAGATCCCCTGGAGGAGGGCATGGCAACCCACTGCAGTATTCTTGCCTAGAGAATCCCAAAGACAGAAGAGCCTGGTGGGCTACAGTCCATAGGGTTGCAAAGAGTCAGACACCACTGAAGTGCCTGAGCATGCACAGCAGACTAACCACAAATAACCGAATCAGATAAAGCACACTAGTTGTTTGACTTACAATCACAGATCATGTTAAGCAAACTAGATGCTTAATTCTCTAAAAAAAAAAAAAAAAGTGTATACATTTTGAATAGTCCCACCTTAAATTCTCTGCCTTGTCTTTTTTAAGGGAAAAGCCATCAGTACTGTGATGGGGGAAGAGGGGTGGGGTGAAGGCCTGCTAGCTTCAGCTCCAAGCAGCTCCAAGCTATACAGAAAATCGTCACTTAATTTCCTAACCCTTCTCTCAGTATGGTCTCTACCTGCTCCGTATTTTATATCACACAATGACAGTTTTTAGAGAGATGGTGGAATTTGGTCTTTCTCAACCTGTCTTGTTATTCCAATTATAAACTACATGCTTATAAAAACTCAGACAATATAGAAAAAGTACATAATGAAAGTCCCTTCCAGTCAGAGTAGGAGCTACTAAAAATGTTAGAATGACTTATGATATTTTTTCCAAAAGTGGACCCTCTACCCTTCCCTTACTCTAGTTAATGGCACAGCCACTCGCCTGCTGCCAAAGGAACTGGAAACCTAAGAGTCTCCCTTGGGACCTCTTTCCCTCAGCCGCCATATCTGATCATTCAGTCCCTGAACTCTGAAGCTTTTACCTCCTCAACTGTCCTCTAATATCTACCTTCCTTCTATCATGACCAGCCAGCACCCTTACCCAAAATGTTCATAACTTCATGTCTACATCATTGCAACCACTCCATAAGTGGTCTCCCTAAATTCCTGTCCACTTCCAATCTGCTTAACAACCAGAGCAATCTTTTCAATATTCATTTCTGATCACACCCTTTCCCCTGTGGATTAAAACAAGTATTGGATTGGCAAAAAAAAGTTCATTCAGGTTTTTCTGTTACGTCTTGTCTTAATCTGTGTGCTGTGCTGTGCTCGGTCGTTCAGTCGTGTCCGACTCTTTGCAACCACATGGACTGTAGGCCACCAGGCTCCTCTGTCCATGGGATTTCCCAGCCAAGAATACTGGAGTGGGTTGCCATGCCCTCCTCCAGGGGAATCTTCCCAACCCAGGGACTGAACTCAGGTCTCCCACATTGCAGGTGGATTCTTTGTTGTCTGAGCCACCAGGGAAGCTCCAGAGGGGAAAGAAAGAAACTTTTTGGCCAACCCAGTATCTTCCCACTGCTCTTAACACAAAGGATCAAAATCCTTACATGCCTTCTCTTTGCCCGTTTAATCATTTCTTTAATGGGCGGCCCACCTCCTGTCTCTGAACCTTGGCACATGCTTTTCATCTCAGTCTAAAAAAAGCTCTTCTCTTCAATTTGCCAACTTAACTCCTATTTCAGACATCAGCCTAATCATCACTTCCTCAGGGAAGTCTTCCTTCACCTTTCCATCAGGTATACCAGTCATATGTCACCTTCATTAACACTCAACACACTTGCAACTTCATCTCTGCATTTTATTTCTGTCTGTGGCACTAGATAGCTTCCCAGGTGGCTCAGTGGTAAAGAATCCACCTGTGGTGCAGGAGATGCCAGTTCAATCCCTGGGTTGGGAAGGTTCCCCTGGGGAAAGAAATGGCTACCCACTCCAGTATTCTTGCCCAGGAAATCCCATGGACAGAGGAGTTGGGTGGGCTACAGTTCATAGGGTCATAAGAGTCAGACAAGACTAAGCAACTAAACAACAAATGGAACTGGCTCTAGATGGTGAACTCCTGGCCAGTACACAAACATTATATCCTGTAAGCCCAACATGGATTTGACCCATTGTAAGCCTCCTTTTCTGAACGTTCTTTACCAAATCAAATATCCACAGGGTCTGTTCCTCTACCTAGCAGGTATTTCCTCTGGCCCTTGCCACATTTTTCAAGTTGCAGCTTGAGTGTCATCTCCTTCAGGAGGTCTTCTCTGACCATCCTGGCTGAAAGAGATCTTTTTCGCTTTACCATTGCTTTTCCTGTTTGCATCCTTACTGCTGCTGCTGCTAAGTCACTTCAGTCGTGTCCGACTCTGCGCAACCCCATAGACAGCAGCCCACCAGGCTCCCCCGTCCCTGGGATTCTCCAGGCAAGAACACTGGAATGGGTTGCCATTTCCTTCTCCAATGCATGAAAGTGAAAAGTGAAAGTGAAGTCGCTCAGTCGTGTTCGACTCCTAGCGACCCCATGGACTGCAGCCTAACAGGCTCCTCCGTCCATGGGATTTTTCAGGCAAGAGTACTGGAGTGGGGTGCCATTGCCTTCTCCGTTTGCGTCCTTACTAGTCATTGCCATAATGTGAATCTGTACTTTCGTTTGCACAGCTAAGTGTTTACTGTTCGACTCCCCCATTAACTCTCCAGAAAGGAAGTAACCATGCCTACTTTGGTCATCTTAGTTTTTTCAGAGCCTAGCACTGGAGCTGGCCCATAACATGCATCCGTACTTTATCAACTGAACGAAAGAAGAAAGCCTAGCTGAAGTGGCCACTAACTCATGGTGCGGTACTAAGCTAGATAACCCGGTCAGTTTCCCTATGCCGGCAGGTGCATGTAACCCTCTATTCTTTCTGACGTCTTCCTAAACGGGAAGGGGCCACCTAGGGACGGGCACACATGCCCAAGGGGGCGCCCCTGGAAAGAAAAGCCCGGGGCGGGGCCTCAAAGGGCAGAGCATTCTAAGCGAGGCGGGGGCCGCAGGACCTAGGCATTATGCAGGGAGGGGGCAGCCCCATAGCGGTAAATCGAGGAGGCCTCGGGGAGAGCCTGACGGGCTGAGAGGCTGGAACAAGGAAGGAGAAGTCCTCACCTGTCCGGTCCGGGATCAAAGGGCCGGGGCAAGGGACACCCCGGCCTGCTGGGCGCACGCCAGCCCCGGCCCCGCCCCCGCCATGCCTTGGGACCCGGCACCTGCAGCCTCGGGCTCTTGCTTCCGCGAGCTACCGGAACTGCGGCACAACGACAACGGAAGAGGGGAGAGCGCGGCACAGTCCAGCTGACACTAAGGGACGTTACAGCGCACCCTGGTGCCCGGAAGGGGGAGGGTCAAAGCCAAAACAGTTACAGTGGCTGCGAAGGAAAAATGGAACCAGGCACCCTAAACATTGGAAGGACTGATGCTGCAGCTGAAACTCCAATACTTTGGACACCTGATGCGGACAGCCGACTCATTGGAAAAGACCCTGATGCTGGGACAGATTGAGGGCAGGAGGAGAAAGGCGCGACGGAGGATGAGATGGTTGATTCAATGGACATGAACTTGGGCAAACTCCAGGAGATGGTGAGGGACAGGGGGGCCTGGTGTGCTGCAGTCTATGGGGTCGTGAAGAGTCCGACGCGACTGGGCGACTGAACAACAACAACCCTAAACTGAGCAACTGAGTGATCTCCTATGGCAATGTCTCTGCACCCTCTGGGCACATTTGCAAAAATATGAATTAAAAACTAATTGTCACCTCTTGATTATATGCACCATTTCATCAGCTGAGAAACTATCAGTTTTCTGTTGTTTCCTCCTCAATAATGAGTGCTATAAAGACTGGGGCTGTACCGATCTCTATGCCTAAGATATTTATTAGCACACAGCAGATGTATAGTAAAAATGTCTTGCGCTAAATTAATCCTGTAACCTTTACTTGACTTTCATTTAGGTTATCTGATTGTCTCTTTGGAGAAGGAAATGGCAACCCACTCCAGTATTCTTGCCTGGAAAATCCCATGGACAAAGGATCCTGGCGGGCTACAGTCCCTGGCTTTGCAAGAGAGTCGGACACCACTGAGGGACTAAAGAACATTGTCTCCCTAGAAGCCTCTGCTTTGTCCTATTTCTGGAGAGTCTGCCCCTGAACTTCCTGGTGTCAGCCTCTTCCAGACAATTCAGATCTCAGAGCAAATGCCACCTCCTCAGAAGGCTTGTCTGACCATTCTCATTTCACCTCCATCGTGTTATTTCTTAATAGCACTCATCTCTATCTGATAGTACCCTTTTTGGTTTTTTGTTTTGTTTTCTTTCTTTGTTCTGTTTTCTTTGATCCCACTAGAATGTAAATTCCATGAGAGCAGGGGTTTAGTTCTGTATTCTCATCTATCCTCACCTTCTATAGCATTTGGCATCTTGCTGGCACTCAAGGAAGATTCAGTCCATGAAAGAATGGCTCTGTCCACAGGGCTTACAGCATCTCAGTGAGTAAGGAATGTTTATTGGTTTTTACAGATGAGGAAGGTCCCCCACCAGGAATCCAACCCATGCCCTCTGAAGTGGAATCTTAACCACTGGACCACCAGGGAAGTCAGGCATTTAAAAAGTTTTTTTTTTTCTATTTCAAATAACTATTTATTTATTTTTTGGCTGTGCTGGGTCTTCGTTGCTATGCGGGCTTTTCTCTAGTTGTGGCGAGCAGGGGCTGCTGTCTAACTGCAGTGCATGGGCTTCTCATTTCAGTTGCTTCTCTTGTTGCAGAACCTGGGCTCTGGAGCTCAGCTTCAGTAGTTATGGCACCAGCCTTAGTTGCTCTGTGGCATGTGGGACCTTCCTGGATCAGGAATTGAACCCATGACTGCTGCATTGGCAGGCGGATTCTTTACAACTGAGCCACCAGGGAAGCCTTTAAAAAGTTTTGAGATAGAGAATGCTCATTATAAAAAGGTTGTACTAATTTGCACTCTTATTTCTTCACACCCTTGCTCATATTGTCAATCTTTCTTATTTATGCCAGGTATTTCGTTGTTCTAACTTGAATTTTCGTGATTATGATGAGGTTGACTATTTTTTCAGGTGTTTATTGGCCATTTACAGTTTTACTATGAGTTGCCTTTACATATCCTTTGCCCATTTTCCTACTGGGATATTATTTCTTATTGATATATAGAAACTATCTTTATATTCTGAATATCAATCCTTTGTTAGGACTGTAAGCATTTTTTCCCTGTGTGAGACTTGTCTTTAATTTTTAACTTTACTCACAGTGATGCCTTGAAAATACCCTGACCTCCCATGACTTTTCTTGCTATTTGTCTGTTTACTGCAGAGTCTTACGTGGGGAGAGCATTACACTGTGCTTCCTGGAAAATCTGCCAGTGGCAGAGGAGGCCTAAGGTTGTCTTTTCTCCCTGCCTTTTCTAGGAAGTGGATTGTTTCATTTTTTCCAGCTGCTGTTGCTATCAGAGTTTGTGGTTAAAGAAGCAACCGGAGGCAGGACCATGCCTACTTTGTAGGTCTTTGCAAGGACTTTGTCTTCAATTCTGAATGAAATCAAGAGCACAAAAGGATTTGAGCAGAGGTCTAGCATAACTAGACTTATGTTTTAGAAATTTGACTCTGGCTGCCACAGGGAAAGGAGGGCTATTAAGAGACCAGCCAGGAGTCTACTGTGACAGTCTGGACAAGAGATGATGATGGTAACCTGGACTGATGTCAGAGAGCTGGAGGTGGTGAGAAGTGGAATATATATGGAGTTGGAGTCAATAGGACTTGCCAATGGATCGGATAGCGGTGTGAAAGGAAGAGAAAAGGCAAAAATATGCCAAGGTATTGGGCCTAAGTAGTTGAATGCTTTTGCTCAGAAAGGAACAGAATATTTAGACTGGGCGACATTTGAAGCCAGCTCAGAGGAGCCTGGCGGGCTAGAGTTCATGGGGTCACAGCGTCAGACAGGACAGCGCGCACATGCCATGGGACGACGGGACGTTTCTGCTTTGCGTCTCCTGTTTTGCAGGGCTGCGCCTCGGTGCCGCAGTCTCCAAGCACAGTGGACACCACTCTCTGTTTCCACAGGTCTTCAGAATTGCCTCTCCCAGACGTTCCAACTTCTGATTCCCCTCCACTCCCCCCCGCACTGTCCTCTCACCCCAGGAAGAACAGGAAGTCCTGCGCCCCCACTGCACCCCAGGCCCCTGCCTCCTTTGTCCTTCTCTGGAGTCTCCATACACACAGGGTCCCCGGGGGCTGGGATGCTGGAGTGATGGGGGTGCTGAAGGGCTGGAGAGCCTCTCTCCTTTCACTCCGTCCTCCTGTGGCCCTTCTGCCAAGGCTTTTAGCAGCTCTGCTTGCATTCTGCATTAGCCATGAGAGGAGAAGGGAACAAAAAGCAGGACAAGAGGCTCTTGTTCTTTCTCCCTTTCTAGCGGAGGCTGGTGAGCTCTCTTCACTTCTGTTTTAAGTGGCAGACATTTCTTATCCTGAGAGTTATATCACCACCACCACCCCATCACCACCATCATCATCATCATCGTCATCATCAATCTTTAATCAAAATAATTGAAACTGTGGAACTTCCCTGGTGGTCTAGTGGTTAAGACTTTGTGCTTTCACTGCGGGGGGCAGGGGAGGGTGGCAGAGGTTCCATCCGTGGTCTGGGAACTAAGATCCCACATGCCACATGGCGGGGCCAAGAAACAATTGAAATTGTCATTTAGTACATATTTACTGTACACCAGACCACATGTCACTCATTTCGCTTAGGTCATCCCATCCACTCCCCTGGGTAACCTTGTGTGTTAGGTATTATCCCCGCTTTACACACAGAAACCGAGACTAAGTCTCACTCAGCCCTCTTGTGGAAACCTCACCCTATTCTTTCCTTATGAGGTTCACTTCTTTGTAAGTCTTCCTTTATTGTAAGACCTTTATTTTATCTTACTTTATTGATATTTGCAAGAAATGTTCAGTTTCTGCTTGCAGTTCCTCAGCTTTCAGATTTCAAACCCAAAGTCTTATCAACTGTGTGAAGATGTACCTTCCCCCATGTTCTTGGCTAAATGCTTCCTGCCCCAGGAAGCTTTTTTCTTGTTTGTTTTCTTAACCTTTAGTGAGTCTGCAACCTTCAGTCTTTCTCAGACATTTTCCCACTGCCTCTTGCACTTAAGACTCAGTGCTCAGACAACTGGATGAGTTTTGTTCTGTTCGGTTTCGAGGTGGGATAGGGGGATAATAACTTTCCAAATTGGGGTCAAGAGGAACAAGGCAGCAGCTGTTTGAGCTTTTACTATTTTACTCATTTCTTACCAAAAATCTCTCTGTGTGTCTCTTACACACACACACACACACACACACACACACACACTCACAGCTTTCTCTTGACTTCAACATGTTTGGGGAGAATTGCTCTTGTTTGAGTGGCAGAAAAGAAAAATACAGGTTTTGGAATGTGGCTGATATGGGTTTAAACAGGCCGTCCCTCACTCTGGCTGGTCTGGAAACCATGGGGAGCGAGAAGGGGCTAAAATCTAGCTCTTCTGGCTCAGCCAAGCCCTGAGACCCTGGGACCCAAGGACCCCAGCATAGGGCTGCATCTGCTAGGAAAGGAGTGTCTTTTTCTCTCTGACCCAGAGGTCTTGCCTTTTTTTAAGACAAACCCCTTAGAAAGGGAGCCTGGTCCTAATTCACACAAAGGTGCCTTCTGGTAGCAGCAACCCATGGTTCACATCTCATTTTTACCCTACGCTCAAAATGTGACTTTAGACAAGTGACTTCACCAGTCTCTTCTTGTTCAGCTAATCTTTCTAGAACACTGGCTCTGTACCAGGTGCTGTGAGGAGTGTGGCAGGACCAGGGTGAATAAGCCATGCTTCCTGCTTCAGACAAGCCTGCTGTCTAGTTGGAAGGAGGCGTGTGTGCCCAGTTGAGTCTGACTCTGTGAGCCTGTAGACTATAGTCCCCACCAGGCTCCTCTGTCCGTGAAAATACTAAAGTGGGTTGCCATTTCCTCCTCCAGGCAATCTTCCCAACCCAGAGATCAAACCCAGGTCTCTTGCGTCTCCTGCATTGCAGGCAGATTCTTTACCATCTGAGCCACCAGGGAAGCCAAGAGCAGAGTCTGTGTTAAATAAGAAGTTTTTGACTGTCTAGTGCCTTGCACATATTAGAGTCTTAATGAGTAGGTGTTGAATGAGTGAGTGAATGGATGGATGAGTTAAGCCGAAGTTGAAGTCCTTCTGGGTGTTCCTGAGATGGGAGGTTTGAAGAAGGTCTCCGGAGAGGAAGAAAAAATGGGAAATACATCAGTCCCTCCCCTTTACCGTGCATGTGGCTGCTTCGACCACAGAGCAGAGCCCTGTGGAGCGTGTGCCTTAAACCAGGGGTCCCTGCGGGCTAGCCTGTTCCACCTTCTCAGGAGCAGGACAGGGGAGGATGGCTGGGGTGTGAGTGGGGGTGGGGGGGTTACAGGAAGAGATCCCAGAAGAGGATTTCTCATGTTACTTGCTGGAAATGAAGAGTCTGGGTTCCCACCTCCCCCTAGGAGGCATAAAAACAGTAAAAAAAAAAAAAAAGGGAACATAAAAAAAGTCTTAGCTGCAAGGAAAAGCACTCTTCTTCCCATGAAGGCAATGAAATTAGAGGCAATTGTGAGACACAGAGATTCGATCAAACCTAGGGAGGCTTTCAGCTCGGGGAACCAGGACTAGCTTTGGAGATGAAATAGCTGGTCCTCCCCTCCAGCACCCAGTAATCGCCGCTCTTTTGTGACAATTGAACAAACAGTCCTTCCTGGCCCCACACTGGGCTGCCTTGTAATAGGGGCACCTGGAACAGGAGGAGGAGAGAGGTGGCCTGGCCACCCACAAGACACGAGCCTCTCCGTAGCCACCATCCCCTGTATGGGGGCCTGGAGCCCATGAACTGTGGGGCTGCGAGGGCAGAAGGCTAACAAAGGTGCCTAAGCCAGGGCTCCGATCAGCTTAATAGACCACGGGCCACTAGAGGAGCTGGGAGGAGTCAGGGGCAATCTGTGGGGGAGGGGCCGGCACCCCCTCCCTCTCTTTCCCTCTGTTTCACCCACAGAGGATCCGGATAAGTAACTCACACAGGAAAACAGAAAGTGGACCGGGGAAGGTGCTGGTTTAGGGCGGCACCAGGCCATGAGGATACACACAAGTGACAGCCTGTCCTGCTGTTCCTTAGCTGGGAAAGAGGAAGTGATCTCTAACCAGGTCTGGAGCATGGCTGTCCAGGGAGCAGGCAGCGGAGGGGACAGTAGGTGAGAAAGCACAAGACAAGACATACCTTCTAATGTTTTTCATTTTCACATTTTACACTTTGTGTTTTCACTACTAAAAATTTTATAGGTAAGACTGGGAACAGCTACCAAGAGGATGCTGGTTATAAAAAAGAAGGGTGGAAGATCAGGCAGCGATTAAAAGGTCTCGGATGAGTCTGTGTTGATTGGAAAGAATATTCATTACTGCCCTTAAGCGAAGGAATTCTACTGTTTCCCTCTATTTCTTTGTATTGTTCACTTAAGAACAGTAGAATTCCTCACTTAAGAACAATAGAAGGTATTTCACTGGAAAAGCCCCTGATGTTGGGAAAGATTGAGGGCAGGAGGAGAAGGGGGAGACAGAGGATGAGATGGTGGGATGGCATCACCGACTCAGTGGACCTGAGTTTGAGCAAACTCCGGGAGATAGTGAAGGACAGGGAAACCACAGGGTCGCAAAGAGTCAGACATGACCAAGCGACTGACGCTTTCACTTTCAGGATTAATACATACACATTACTAAGTATAAAATAACCAGCAAGGTCCTACCGTACAGTACAAGGAACTCTACTGCATATCTTTTAATAACTAATGGTAAAGAATCTGAAAAGTGAAGTGAAGTGAAGTCGCTCAGTCATGTCCGACTCTTTGCAACCCCATGGACTGTAGCCTACAGACTCCTCCGTCCATGGGATTTTAAGGCATGAATATTGGAGTGGGGTGCCATTTCCTTCTCCAAAAGAATCGGAAAAGGTATATATATATATACCTTTTCCGATTATATATTATATATTATATATAATATTATATATTATATACAATATTATATATTATATATATTATATTATATATTATATATATTATATTATATATATATATATATAACCAAATCACTTTGCCATACACCTGAAACTAACACAACATTGTAAATCAAATATATTTAATAATTTTTTAAAAAAATTCAGCAGCTTGACAAGCTCTTTATGCGAGCATTTTTCTGCATGGTGCCTGGCTAGGCACTGAGGGTGGGGGAAGCAACACAAGAACAAGATGAGCTTGCTCCTCAGTGTGATTAGAGCACAGGGCTGGTGGAAGAATGGAAGGAAAAGCACAGGGATCTTTGAAGCGTCTCCACTGCCTGGACTTGTTCTGTAGGAAGAACGGAAAGCGGGTGACAGGAATAGCGTTGATCCTTAGAAAGATCACTCAAAGGGCAGTGAGACAGACAAAGAGGGTGGGAACCAGGACCAGAGTGATGGGAGAGTCTGGGTCATCCTTCCAGGTGATGAGGGCTCAGGCCAGGAGGTGTGTCCAGGGATCCCCTCTTATGGATCAGCAGCCAGGGAACAAGATGAATCACTCCTTTCTCAATCCCCTGAAAGAAGAGTGTCCCCTGGACCAATAGTTCTCAATCATGGCTGCCTGATAAACACAACCAGGGAGCTTTAGAAATGCTGAACTCTGGGTACCGCCCCCCCCCCAAGTATTCTCTTTTGTTTTGCTTTGTTTTTGGCCACGCTGCATGCATGTAGGATCATATTTCCCTCAGTTCAGTTCAATCGCTCTGTTGTGTCCAACTCTTAGCAACCCCGTGGACTGCAGCACACCAGGCCTCCCTGTCCATCACCAACTCCCATAGTTTACTCAAACTCATGTCCATCAAGTCGGTGATGTCATCCAACCATCTTATCCTCTGTTGATCCTTCTCCTCCTGCCTTCGATCTTTCCCAGCATCAGGGTCTTTTCCAGTGAGTCAGTTTGCATCAGATGGCCAAAGTATTGGAACTTCAGCTTCAGCATCAGTCCTTCCAAAGAATATTCAGGGTTGATTTCCTTTAGGATGGACTAATTGGAACTCCTTGCAGTCCAAGGGACTCTCAAGAGTCTTCTCCAACACCACAGTTCAAAAGCATCAATTCCTCAGTCCTCAGCCTTCTTTATGGTCCAACTCTCACATCCATACATGACTACTGGAAAAACCATAGCTTTGACTAGATGGACCTTGGTTGGTAAAGTAATGTCTCTGCTCTTGAATATGCTGTCTAGGTTGGTCATAGCTTTTCTTCCAAGGAGCAAGTGTCTTTTAATTTCATGGCTGTAGTCACCATCTGCTGTGATTTTGGAGCCCAAGAAAATAAACTATCAGGGATCAAACCTGCGCCCCCTGCTAGGAAAACACAGAGCCGAGCCTCAACCATGGGACTGCCAGGAAGGTGCCCATTCGCAAGCATTCTGATTTAACTGATCTGCTATGCAGCCTGGGCTTGGGGATATTTCAGAGCATTGGAGGCATTTTAAAATGAAGTAGAGTTTGAGAGCAACTGTTCTAAGCATCATCCAATGCAACAGGAGACAAAGGGGTCTGTGCCCAGACAAGTGCTCCACCTCCTCCTGGAACAGATGCTAAGTAACCACAATGATGCTAAGTAACTTGCCTGGTGGCTCAGAAGGTAAAGTGTCTGCCTGCAATTCGGGAGACCTGGGTTCAATTGCTGGGTCAGGAAGATCCCCTGGAGAAGGAAATGGCAATCCACTCCAGCACTCTTGCTTGGAAAATTCCATGGATGGAGGAGCCTGGTAGGCTACAGTCCATGGGTCCGCAAAGAGTCAGACACGACTGAATGACTTCACTCTCTTTTTTCTTTAACCTCACCGACCACTCTCTTATCAGACTCTGAATTTGGCAGTTTTCTGGGGGAAGTGACAACTGTGTCCTATGAGAGTATTCAGCTGTTTGGGCTCAGTATTACCCATTACTTTCGGCCTTCCAGAAACTTGTTAATCACTTAATCTATTGTGGGTCCCTCTTCCTGTTCTCCTCATCATTATGAGTCTGTTTCCTTCTGTTCATCGCCGCAGGAGTTAGAGAAGGGGAGAGGAAAACATAAGTGTGCAAGGAGCCACACTGACCTGGAGGCTCCTTTCTGTCATTTACAGGAGCAGAGGTTCTGGGAAAGATTGTGGCTGTGGGGACATTCACCCTCCCTGGTCCCCAGAGGTTGAATATAAGAAAAGGACCACTTTAGGTATATTCATAAAGAAGCTGGGTTCTATCCCAAGACGCTGGGTTGGGCATTTGGAACTGGAAATTAATATTTGCCATCTGTAACCAAAAACCACAGAGTTTCCCAGGTGGTACACTGGTAAAAAACAAAAACAAAAACAAAAACCCGGCCTGCCAATCCAGGAGACGTAGGTTCAATTTCTGGGTGGGGAAGATCCCCTAGGGAAGGGCTACCCACTCCAGTATTCTTGCCTGGGGAATCGCATGGACAGAAGAGCCTGGTGGGCTATAGTCCACGGGGTCACAAACAGTCAAAAAAGACCGAGCCACTGGAAACACACACACACACACACATGGCCAATAACCACAGTAGCTGGATGTGAGGTTGGCCACCCCATCCAGAGGCCACCCAGAGTTACACTCTTCTTCCTTCCACCCCATTCATGAAAACTAAAGACTAGAAGTCCTGGCTCAGCTCAGGAGGGCAGAGAAGATAGAGGATGACCTCTGCAGATGTCCAAGCCCCCCAGTGTGACCGCAGTAAGACCAATCACCCTCTACTCCAACTGGAATCTCCCCTATGGGCAGCCAGGGAGGGAGTTTTATAGCCCATCCCCCTGGCAGTCTATAAATGGTGTTTCGGAGGCACCCAATGTCCTTCTAGGAACCTAGCCAGCAGCCTTTGTCAGGGATCTGGTACAATGGGGACCGAGTGACAGCCAGCAGCTAAGGACTAGTGGACGGCCTTCTGACCAACTGGGGCAGGTTGAAGAGATGGGAGGAGGAGATAGTGGAGTGGGGAGACCTTCTCCTGCCACCTTCTGAAAACATTACTGTCCGCTGGGGGCTGGACCCCTCAGGGCATCTGATAAGTGGTTAAGTCAGCTGGAGCACCTGCCCTGCCATCTGGCACTTGCATCCTCCAGACAGGGTCACCCAGGCCTCCTTGCTCACTTTCTCGAGGCCAGTGGGCTGCAGGGGTCCTGAACAACTGCCAGGGGAAAATGAAAACCCCCAAAGTCCCCAGAGCTATAAGGCAGAGCTCTGGGTTCTCAGGTAACACTTCAGGAACACTGCTTTAATTTCATTAAGAGATGGATTTTTAGCAATAATGAGCCCTCCCTGAGGCTCCTGGGAGTTTAAACACAGGTTAAGTCTAGTCTCAGTGAGATAACTGGGCAGCGTGATTGGATAAAAGGGGCTGGAACAGGGAGAGTTTAAACAAGACTGCCCTCTCTCCATTATCAGACAAAATGGGAACTGCAGCCCAGAGACAATCAATCATCTCAGATGCTGGGCTTGAGGATCTTATCTACTGACCAATAGCCTTATTCCCACCTCTTCTGGGCTCTGGAAACCATAGCATTTGGGGAGAAAACAGTGCCTGTGTTAGCAAACCTTGCTAAGCTCTGTCTAGTAGCATATGACCCACTGATGTATATGCTTAGCTGTTCCAATAGAGTTCCAATTTGTGTTAAGAAAAACACAAGTGGAGCTGCTGGAAATATCCTGTATCTTGCCTTGTTGTTATTTAGTCACTCAGTCATGTCTGACTCTTTTGCGACCCCATGGACTGTAGCCTGCTACACTCCTCTGTCTGTGGGATTTCCCAGGCAAGAATACTGGACTGGGTTGTTGTTTCCTTCTCTAGGGGATCTTCCCGTCCCAGGGATTGAACCTACATCCCCTGCTGAGCAGTCAGATTATTATTCACTGAGCCACCAGAAAAGTCCCTGGATGATTTGATGTTTTACAAATGCATAGTCTGTGTCCTGCCTTGGTGATGATTATACATACAGACGAACGCATTTGTAAAAACATCAACCAGCTGTATGCCTAAATGTCCTTTATACATGTACTGTCTCTGTGTTATCCTTCTACTTTAGAATGTAAAAGAAAAAATCTATTTAAAAAAAGGAACGCACAACTGAATGTTGCTAAGCTCTTAGGTTTAACACATACCCCCATCCCACAACCAAGGAGCCCAGGCTGTGTGTGCACAACTGGAGCCTTAATGCTTGGATCTCTGCTTGCTGATGCAGGGGTGGGGCCGGGGAGGGGGGGTGGGGGGCTGTGGGGGGGTTGGGGGGAGTGGGGTGGGGGTTGATCAGTAGCAAAGATGACATTTGGAGGAGGCGTATCTGTGTTTGCATCTTGACTCCTCTCTTTGTAAGTCACTCTGGGCAAGTCACTTGGCCCCTCCGTGCCTCAGTTTCCACACCTGTAAAGAGGGGATATTATTGACTGCCTTACCAGTTGTAACTGATCAAAGACAGTTCAATGGAAAGACGCTGGCACGTGGCAGATGTGCAGGAAATAGCAGCGCTGGTCAGGGTGTAGTAGCTTGCCCCTCAGGAGCCTGCTTCTCCTGCTTACCTGTTCTTATCTCAGTTTGACACACCCAGCATCTGAAACGAATTTTGATGTTGCGTGGCAGCAACTCCTCTCTCTCTCCACTTTCTCTCATGCACTCCATGATTTTCTGGTCCTGACTCCAACTTCAGAAGTCCTTCTTATAACCTTTGAGCTGTCCCCTGTTCATACTGCCACCTACTCCAGCAAGAGTGGGTCAATCTTTTTACCGTCCAATCCATGAGATCACCCAAACCCCATTGCTGCGCTCAGTGTTCCCAGCAGCAGCCCTGGTCACACCAGCCTTGGTCCCCACCCCATCTGTGCATTCAGGAGACCCTGGGCTGGGATTTCCATGGTGAATGAGGAGAAGGTCAACAGCATACCCAGCACTTGCCAATGGAGACCAGAGGGTGTCTGGTTCTTAGGACCCAGGATATGGATGAGACAGACTCAGTGCCTACACGCTGAGCCACTCAGGAATTCTGATCTGTCCAAGATGAGGTGTTGTGGATGTACATGCACATATCATGGGCATCAGTGTCCATCTGAGCACATCCTTCCCCAGCAAGCATGCCTGTGCTGCAGAGAATTTACCACCTCCTCAAGACTAGCCCCTTCCTCTAGGAAACATGTAGTTTTCAAAACCGCTCCTTCACGTACACACTGCTATATTTAAAATTTATAACCAACAAGGTCCTACTATATAGCACAAGGAACTCTGCTCAGTGTTATGTGGCAACCTGGCCGCAGGGGAGTTTGAGGGAGAATGGACACATGTATATGTGTGGCTGAGTCCCTCTGTAGTCCACCTGAAACTATCGCAACATTGTTAATTGGCTATATTACAATATAAAATATAAAGTTAAAAAACACTACCTCATAATGGGCCCACATTTGCTTCTGCCTCATGGTACACCCAGGACCAGACTAACCCCTTTTTTATACTCTCAGATTCCAAATATTTAAAGACAACCACGTCTCCAATTCTCTAAAGGAATCTTCTCCACATTAAAGATTCCTTCAATAGTAGCTCAGACACGAGTCTTGCTACCATCCACCTTGCTATGCCCCGTCCTGGTTGCATCATGGAGACAGCAAGAGGTAAAATTAAGAAATGACGGCTATTTTCACACCAGCTCCCAGGCGCCCATCACAGACCCTCCTCTGTGCTCTTTACACCCTTTTACAGTGCCCCCCCCCCACCCTTCTATGATTGATTGCTGGTTCACACTAATTAGGCCTTGCTGGGACTGCGTCAGGAGCGAGTGCTTTGCCATTTTCTTTAAGGAAACCATGTGATAGGCCAATGGGCTTGTGGTTGCCAGGCAACCTTGATGATCCTACAGAAAAGACCAAGAGAGCGGCATGGCCAGAGAGCCTAGTTAGCAGCTATTGAACGTGAGCCTCTGCTCCACTGAGAGGTGCAAGAAAGGCCTGGCTGGCATTGACTCAATTTGCTCCAGCTGTCTTTTTAAATGGAGTGTGTGTGTGTGTGTGTGTGTGTGTGTGTGTTAGGGGTACATATGCAAAGCGAGCTGGGAAAGAAGAAAGGAGTATTAGGCTTTAAGATGGAATCACCATGAAGGATATTGTGGCAGGATTATTTATGAAATATCACACTTTATCTGTTTACACTTTAATTTTCTTTTCTGTCTCCTTAATTCTAGTAGCTGAGCAGGACTTGAAATTCCTTAATCAGAACAGGACAGAATGCAGAAACAGCCTATAGGCAAAGGCCTTTCCCCTCTAGGAAAATATTAAGCCACAGAACAAGGGATAATGGGAGGAGTCTTGGAAGGGGCAAGGTAGGGGGTAGAGTCTGTCCCTGGGAGAGTCCCGCAGGGTCCTGCTCGGATTCAATTTCAGGTGGGTTGAGGCACCTGGGCTCCCAACCTCACCAAAGGATTCCTTAAGCCATGTGTAGCACAGGACCTGGTGGTGAGAAGTAACCGTGTGGGCGGTCAGTGATCCTTGGCTTCAGGGAAACCCAGGTGAGCTGGGGAGTCATCCCAATGCCTTAGCATCTCCAGCAACCTGGAACCTTTGCACAAGTCTGATGGTAGGAGAGGAAACAATGATTTATACTGGATTTCCCTCACTGAAGCCAGAGGAGGACTTGGCAGAGTGGGCTTGATGTAGAGTGGGGAAAGCTCTTTAGGTGGGCAGCTTGGTAGTATGACACTCGGTAATTTCACTTGTCATAAGAGGTCACATTCACTGTACATTTAACACCTGCCAGGCAATGCTGTAAGGACTCTCCTAGTCACACGCTCACCAGCAATAAGAGACTATGTGTATATTCTACATGCTTGCCATCAGAGAATGTTAACAGTCTTTAAAAGTTTTGCCAATCTATTATTGGGAAAATGGTATCTCATTGTTGTTTTAATGTATAGAATACTGAGTAGCGATCTTTCACTTCCATTTCTGTATTGTTTGCATTTTAACAATGAGGATGTATTTGTGTACTAACTTGTGTATGTGAAACTGAAAGTTGCTCGGTCATGTCCGACTCTTTGTGACCCCAAGGACTTTAGTCTGCCAGGCTCCTCTGTCCATGGAATTCTCCAGGGCAGAATACTGGAGTGGGTAGCCTATCCCTTCTCCAGTGGATCTTCCCCACCCAGGAATAGAACTAGGGCCTCCTGCATTGCAGGTAGATTCTTTACCAGTTTAGCTACAAAAGTAAATAAAAATCATATTCTTTATGCACTTAAGAGCATGACTGAAATATATAGACCAAAAAATGGATAGAAAAATAAAGTAAAACCAATAAACCCACAAGGTAGAAGGTTTTGACTGTGTTTATTGGATACTACGTAAAAATAAGAGACTTGATAACACAATTACTTAGGGAATAGCTCAGACAGTAAAGAATTTACCTGCAATGCAGGAGACATGGTTTCAATCCTGTGTTGGGAAAATCCCCTGGAGAAGGGAATGGCAACGCACTCCAGTGTTCTTGCCTGGAGAATTCCATAGACAGAGGAGCCTGGTGGGCTAGTCTGTGGGATCACAGAGTCAGACACAACTGAGAGACTTACGCTTTCACTTAGCATAATTAAATTTGATAATATATAAATGTATATTGCATTTATACATACATGCATATATGCACACAAAGACACACAAAATTTAATAAAACGATGTATACATACACAGCATATAGAGAGCAGTCTCAAAAAATTGACTCTGTCTTAGGCTACAAAGGAAAACTGGACAAATTCTAAAATTCAAAAATCATACAGAGTACAAAACCTCTGAACACAATGAAATAATATTCAAGATTAATAATTTTAAAGGGATAACCAAAATATTATCTACCTAGACAAATTAAATATTCCCCTAAATAATTCTTTCCTGGTGGCTCAGCGGTAAAGAATCCATCTGCCATTCAGGAGACCCAGGTTCGATCCCTGGGTCAGGAAGATCCCCTGGAGGAGGTCATGGCAACCCACTCCAGTATTCTTGCCTGGAGAATCCCCATGGACAGAGGAGTCTGGAGGGCTACAGTCCATGGGGTTGAAAACGGTCGAACACGACTGAGCGACTTTCACTTCACTTCAAATAATTCTTTAGGGTAAGAAAAAAAAAATCAAATTACAATTTATATAGGAATGAAAGACAACAAATTGGTTTGAAGATTTAAATGTAAACAAAACTAGACAAACTATGGATAATTAAAAAAATAATCTTAGCACAGGAAAGGCCTTTCTAAATATGACATAAACCGCAGATACCCCAAAAGACTAATACATTCAGCCACCACAGAATTTTTAAAAGTTATACGTGACAAAGACCTCAATAGGCAAAAGCAAATGATAAACTGGGGGAAGAAATTCGCAACTTATATCACAGACAAAGTGATCATTTCTTTGTATGTGAAGACCTCCTGGACTTCCCTGGTGGTCCAGTGGTTAAGAATACAAGTGCCAATGCAGGGGACACGGGTTCTATCCCCGGTCTGGGAAGATCCCACATGCTGCAGGACCGTTAAGCCCGTGCACTACAACTACCCTCCCACCCTCTGGGATCTGCCCGTGCACTACAAGTTAAGCCCCTCCCACCCACAGTTAAGCCCGGGCACTACAAGCCCACCCTCTGGAATCTGCCCACCACAACCAAGAATAGCCCCTGCTCTCTGCAGTGAAAGCCCATGCACTGCAGTGAAGACCCCGTGCGGTCATAAAAGGCTAACATCACCAGCCATAAGATGATACCACTGTGGTCCCCCTGATATGATGCAATGAGAACACAGGATCGCTCCTGTCTGGATAGTCACAGAAGTCCCCACTTGTCTTTACAGGCCAACTAAGAGGGGGTGTGTGTGTGTGTATGTGTGTGCACGTGTGTGTGTTTGACATAAATTGCAAACCTCCAGTTCACCTCTGGGTCCCCTGGAGTCTAAAGCTCAGAAAGGTCATTGAGCCACAGAGCCTGGAGCAACAAAACATTTTTTACCAAAAGGAAATATTATTTTAGCATGAAATCCTAGCCAAGGCTGCCAGGGGCTGTGGAGCCCAAACCTATAAAACCAAGGTCCTTGGAGCACTTAATGAGATTTCCCACCTGATGAGAGGACAGCAATGATCTGAGATTTCCCCAGGAAACTGGTTTCTCCCAATCCTGCTGAAGGGCTGAGCTCATTTTAGTAATAACAGTGAGGATCAGCAGTAGTCAGTCAGCCATGGTGCATCTCCTGTGCATATTAATTAACTCATCAATTTCCTTCCCAAGGGCAAGAGAAGACAGAGGCCCAGAGGCAAGTCTCCAGAGCTTTCCTGCCTCAGGGATGCCGGGAACTCACTAGTATCCTCTCTGAAACGGTCTGCCTCCTAGACAAACTAACTGATCACTTCTACCTGCTTCTTTCTGTTGCAGCCTCTGGCATTTTCCACTAAAAGGCTCCCCTGATGGATAACACAGAAGACTGCCAAAGTTGTGATTTATGCCCACCGTTAAACCCAGGACCTTCTCACCCACCTCCTTAGGCAAAACGCCTTTATCTGCACTGCTTAGAACACCCTGGGGACACATGAAGGGGGAAATTGAGTGCTGTCTCTTTGTCTATAACCTAATTTAAAATTAGTGTGTGCTCTAGTTGTAAATCTTAGATTAAGCTGTTCTTAGCTCATTATATTTTTGCCATTTCATTTTATGTGATAACAATAGTATCAGCATTAAGCAGAATTTATAGTTTTCAAAGTGCTCTCTGGTGTGTAAGTGTATTTGATGCTCACTAAAATGCTATTAGAGAGAAAAGGAAGGGTCGCCAGTCCTATTTGAGTAAAGAGAACCTGTAACACAGAGGTTAAAGGGCTCTCCAAGGTCAAATATCAATTTCTACCATGAAGCAACCTTGTGCAAGGATTGTGTCTACTTGTAAAAATAAATTATTAAGTATTTCAAAGGAATGTAAAATATAGAAAATGTAAAAGCCACATTGTCTATCTCCCAACTGTTAACATATTTCCTTCAGATTCCTTTAAAAAAGTAGATAAAAGGATACAGATAACAGTTTTTAACCACCCCATTTTCTCTCTTCCTTGCTAGAGGTGATTGCTATCTTAAGGTTGCTATCTATCTGTCCATCCTTCTGTCCTTGTTATTAAGCATTTACTACTCTGTAAACTCATAAAACATATATTAAGATTATGTGTACAGTCTTTTTATTATTCATGTTATAGTTTTTTAATCTTTTTATAACTTGCTTTTCTCACTGAACAGGTTTTCTAGATGCCCAAGTTAATTAATGCAGAGCTGCAAGTTAATTGATCTATGTATTCTCCCCCTGAACTATAGTATTTAATTGCATTAATAGACTACAGTTTATTTATCCATTCTCCTGTGCTGTGCTGTGCTTAGTCACTCAGTCGTGTCTGACTCTTTGCAACTCCATGGACTGTAGCCCGCCAGGCTCCTCTGTCCATGGGATTCTCCAGGAAAGAATACTGTCATAATCCACAAATATGCTATGTCTCTCCATTTATAAGGTCTTCTTTTAAGACTTTCAATAACATTTTAGAATATCCTCAATGAGTAACACATCATGATTAGATTTATCCCTAGGTATCTAAGAATTTTTCTTGTTATTCTGAATAAGTTCATTTATTAAATTATCTTTTAAAATAAGGTGTTATGCAAGAATGCTATTGATTTTTTAAAATTGAGAAATAGGATCTTCCATGGTGGTGCTGTGGATAGGAATCTGCCTGCCAACGGAGGAGACAGGGGTTTGATCCCTGATCTGGGAAGGTCTCACACACTACAGCGCAACTAAGCCTGTGCACCACAACTACGCAGCCTGTGCTGTAGAGCTGGGGAGCCGCAACCACTGAGGCCACGGGCTACAACTACTGAAGCTGTGTGCCTAGAGCCGGTGCTCCACAGCAAGAGAAACCACTGCAGTGAGAAGCCCAAGCACTGCAAAAAGAGTAGCCCCAGCTCACCGCATCTAGAGAAAGCCCACACAAAGCAATGAAGACCCAGCGTAGCCAAAAATAAATAAATAAATACGTATTTTTTAAAATTGAGAAATATTTCACATGATGTAAAATTCACCCTTCTAGGGTATACAATTCAGTGGTTTTTAGAATATTCACAAGATTAGTAATTCTGGAATATTTTCATCACAACAAAAAGAAACACTGTACCCAATGTGATGGGTGATAGTTACATTGACTGATTTCTAGATTTTAAATCAATCTTGCATTTCTGGAATCAATCCCTCTTGATCATGGTGTATAATTCTTTTAAAATGCTTCTGATTTTGATTTTCCAATATTTTGTTGAGGCTTTTTGCATCTATACTCACAAGGACTGTTAATATGTAGTTTTCTTTTTCTTACAATGTCTGTGTCTGTTTTGATAGGAGGGTAATATTGGCTTCAGAGAATGACTTTGAAAGTGTTCCCTCTTCTATTTTTTGGAAGAATTTGCAAAGGATTGGTGCTAATTCTTCTTGAAACAGCAGAACTCAACAATGAAGCCACCTGGTTCTGGGCTTATCTTTGTGAGAAGTTTTTTGATTACTGATTTGATCTCTTCACTTGTTGGGGTCTATTCAGATTTTCTATTTCTTCTTGAGTCAATTTTGAACATTTGTGTATTGTTAGGAATTTTCCATTTCATTTGTTATCTAATTTTTTGGCATGCAATTGTTCATAGAATTCTCTTATAATGTTTTCTATTTCTGTAAGATTAGTACTAATGTTTCCTCTTTCACTCCTGATTTTAGTCATTTGAGTCTTCTCTTTTTCTTGGTAACCTACTGAGAGAATTGTTAATTTCTATGATCTTTTAACGGAGAAGGCAATGGCACCCCACTCTAGTACTCTTGCCTGGAAAATCCCGTGGACGGAGGAGCCGGGTAGGCTGCAGTCCATGGGGTCGCTCAGAGTCGGACACGACTGAACGACTTCACTTTCACTTTTCACCTTCATGAATTGGAGAAGGAAATGGCAACCCACTCCAGTGTTCTTGCCTGGAGAATCCCAGGGACAGGCGAGCCTGGTGGGCTGCCGTCTATGGGGTCACACAGAGTCGGACACGACTGAAGCGACTTAGCAGCAGCACCAGCGTGATCTTTTAAAATAACCACTTTCAGTTTCATTGATTTTTCTCAATTATGCTATTGATTTTTGATATTGATATTTTATCAAATAGTCTTATTAGTTCATAGCATTTGTCTGAAGACTCTCTTACATTTACTACAAAGATGATCCTGTATTCTGAAATGAGGATAATTTGGCATCTTCATGGTTCAGTCTAGTACCATATTGATTACAAGTAGTCACATTCCTGACTTCAAAGAGAATGCGTCTTTAATTTCAATATTAAATGTGATGTTAGCTATGACTGCCGCTGCTGCTAAGTCACTTCAGTCGTGTCCGACTCTGTGCGACCCTATAGACGGCAGCCCACCAGGCTCCCCCGTCCCTGGGATTCTCAAGGCAAGAACACTGGAGTGGGTTGCCATTTCCTTCTCCAATGTGTGAAAGTGAAAAGTGAAAGTGAAGTCGCACAGTCGCGTCCGACTCTCAGTGACCTGATGGACTACAGCCCACCAGGCTTCTCCATCCATGGGATTTTCCAGGCAAGAGTACTGGAGTGGGGTGATACCCTTTATTAAGGAGTAGCAATTTCCTTTCATTCCAGATTGGCTAAAATGCTTTATCTTAAATCAATATTTAATTTTATCAGATGTTTCTAGATACATTCAGTTGCTCATAAGAGTTTTTCCTTTACTCTATTAAAAATGAATTAATTTACATAGATTTTTTCCAAATGTTAAAAATTATTACTCTCCTTGAATAAGAGTTATTACATGAATTTGGCTTACTAAAAATTTATTTAGGATCCTCTGCACTTATGTTTATAGATTAGAAGGGCCTCTACCTTTATTCCCCATATATCCTGTGGTTTGTTGTTGCTGTTTCTTTCTGTCTTTCCTTCCTTCCTTTGGTTCTCTCTCTTTCTTCCTTTTTTTCTTTCTCCTCCTTTCTTTCCTTCCTTACTTTCTATTTCCTTTCCTTCCTTCCTTTCTTTTCTGGTAAGAGTGGTTCTGTAATACAGAGATATCCTGTTCCTCCAAGTTATGGTAGAATTTGGTATAAAACCATCTGAAGCTGATGGTTTATGTGTTTTAGGACAGAGCATGCTGGATTTTTGTTAAAGATTCACCAATTCAATTATATCTTCCTGGCCAATTAATAATCATTAAAATCATTGTCATGCCTCATTTAATGCTTTTTGCTTTAAATTCTGTGCTAGTCATTACACCAAGCTTGTTTTGGTTAGTATTGTCCAAATATACTTTTTCTTAACTCTTGATGTTCAAAGTTTCTATATCCATGTGATTATGAATGTCTCATAATTTGATTATAGGTGGAATTTTTAGAAGCTGTCTGAAAGTTTCTTCTCTTAATAGGAAGATATAATACGTACATTTATTGAGATTAGAACTATTAAAATTACTTCTACCATCTTATTTATTGTTTTTGATTCATCTTGTATTTTTTCTTCTTCTTTTCTTTTTCTTTCTAACTTTCCACTGATCAATCTAATTTTCTTCATTCTTTCTTTTCCCTCTACTAGTTTGGAAGTTAAACTTATCATTTCTGTAATTTAAGGTGTTTTCTTAACATACCTGATTTAGCACAATAGAAAGTTAATAAATAAGATATACTGAAATAAAACAAGAATTTTGAGCTCTTAAACTCTATAACCACCCTCCTGTTTTTCATGTAGTCTGTATGAATCTCATTTTTCATAATTTCTTGAGTTATTCTCATATTTTGGTCCCACCCATTTGAAATTAGAAATTATTATTTTTATATTTTATATGTTATGTTGGATTTATGAACACATTTTCTAATTTCTTTTTCTTTTTGGCTGCCATGAGGCATGTAGGATCTTAGTTTCCTGAGCAGGGATCAAACCTGTACACCATGAAATGGAAGCTCACAGTCTTAACCAATGGAAGTCTTAACCAGGGAGGTCCTCATACTTTCTAATTTCTATTGTCCTTATTACAACTTTCATCTCATTCCTTCTTTTGACCCTCAGTATTTTCATTATCAAAGCCCATCCTTCGACTTCCCTGGTGGTTCAGTGGTAGAGAATACTTCTGCCAATGCAGGGGACACAGGTTCGATCCATGGTCTGAGAAGACACCACATGCCTCAGGGCAACTGAACCCAGGCCCCATAGCTACCGAGCCAGTGTTCTATAGCCCACGGACCATAGCGAGAAAAGCCACTGCAATGAGAAGTCCATGCTAGAGAGCACCCCAGCTAGAGAGTAGCCCCTGCTTGCTGCAACTAGAAAAAGCCCACACACAGAAACAAGGACCTAGCACAGCCAAAAGTTAAACAACAAAAGAGCCCATCCTTTTGTGGCTCTTGTAATGAAGAAAGGCTGTTAAGCTCTATAGTTTCAGGTTCTTTAAAATATTCTTTATCTCAAATTTACTCTTGAATAATTGTTTAGTTGCGTATTGAATTCTAGATGACATTTCTTTTCCTCCAGCACTTTGAAAATGTCATTTTGACCTTAATTATAAGAGCTAGTTAAAAATACTAACAATGCACACATTGTTGTTTATTATTAATGTGTCTTTCATCTTCAATTACCCTTATGATTTTCTTTTTGTGTTTGATGTTCTATAGGCTCACAATTAAGTGTCTGGGTGTGAATTTATTTTTTATTTATTATTCTCAAGACTTGTGGATTCTTTAACTTGAAGAGTCATGTTTTTTTGTTGTTGTTTTTTAAATAAATTTTGGAGAAGTCTTAGCTATTGTCCCTTCTAATATTGCTTCTCTTTCTCTATTTTCTTCTCCTGGAATAGCTAATAGAAATATTTTAGGCTTTCTCATTTATTCATTCTTACCCCTTAATATTTCTTTCTTATTTTGTATCAATTTATTTCTCAGCTAAATTAAAAATAATTTCTTTCACTATCATTCAGCTCACTAGTTCTCTCTCTCCAGTACAAACTAATCTGCTGCTTAACCTATCCATTAAAGAAGTTTCATTTATTCAAATTCGGTTTCTCTTTAATACATTTCTTCATTTCGAAAATGATTGCCCACTCTTTTAGCATGGTTTCTATTCCTTCTTTTTAAGACCTTAAAAACTAGGTATATTTTTACACCTAATTTTATACTTTAATTTTTTAAAGCTCACCAATTGTCCTACTATCTTTGAATGTGATGACTGGCTTATTACACTTGGCATAATGTCCTCAAGGTTTATCCATGTTACAGCGTGTGTCAGAATTGTCTTCATTTAAGGCTGACTAATATTCCATTGATGTATATGCTACATTTTTTATTCATTCACGTATTGAAGGATACTTAGGTTGCTCCCCTGGTAGCTCAGATGGTAAAGAATCTACCTGCAATATGGGAGACCTGTGTTCGACCCCTGGGTCAGGAAGATTCCCCTGTAGGAGGGAATGGCTACCCACTCCAGTATTCTTGCCTGGAGAATCCCATGGGCAGAGGCTATAGTCCATGGGGTCTCAAAGAGTTGGACATGACTGAGCAGCTAATACTTTGGGTTGCTTCTGCCTCTTGGCTTTTATGAGTAATGCTGCCATAAACATGGGCATTTAAGTACATAATCACCTCCTTTTCAAAAAAAAAAAATCTCCTGGTCTTGCACAGTTTCCCACACTTGGGGAAAATGATTAATTTTCCATTCTTTACAGTGTATCTGTGGTACTTTTAGAATTGCCCAGATTAGCTGAACCATCAAATTATAACATATATTTATTTATATATTTATAATTCTCCATTATTAGATTTGAATGTCCCACAGGTAAGTATAGTCTACATTTTAGAACTGCCTTTCAAAGGACCAGTGTTCATTGCCAATGTTATATTTATTTTCTCTTTATAGAATAATAGTCTCTCATCTTTAGATATGATGCCATCCCACTAAGTGTTGGGTTAATCCTTGAAATTAAATTTTCACTCTTTTGGGATCTGGGAAGGGTTGAGAAATACTTGCTACTCATTTGGGATGAACACTGAGAGAGCCTTAGTTCACTGTGACGCCCACCGTGTGTGTACAGGTGAGATAACTGTGTTCGCTGCACTTGTTCTCTGATTCCACATTTGAGATGTGTGGTTGCTGTCATGGGACAGGGGCCTTCTTAGTTACCAACAGCAGGTGAGCCTCTCAGATGCTGTAATCTAATTTCATTAGCTTACAGGATAGAAAAGCTTCATTCTGAAATGTTAACCCACCTAGAAACTCAGTAACACCTTCAGAATGCCTGACCTTTTCATAATCTTTTTTTTTTTTTTTCCACCACGGCATGTGGCACTTCTGGACCAGGGATTGAACCTGCCCCCCACCCCCCGCCCCACCCCGCCTAGCAGAGGAAGTGCTGAGTCTTAACACTTGGGCCACCAGGGAAGTCCTCCCATAATATTTTGACTTTTGGGCTAAGGCTTGCATGGTGGCTCAGATGGTAAAGAATCTGCCTGCAGGCAGGAGACCTGGGTTTGATCCCTGGGTCAAGAAGATCCCCTGGAGTAGGGAATGGCTACCCACTCCAGTATTCTTGCCTGGAGAATTCTACAAACAGAGAAGCCTGGCAGGTTACAATCCATGGAGTTGAAAAGAGTTGGACACGACTGAGCGACCAACACAGACACAGATAAACACACACACACACACACACACATACACACTAAGGTTTGCAAATTCCAAGGAATAAACGGATAAGGACATTGAGGAAACTATCAGTACCCAAGGTTATCTTTATTTGGCTAGAGATGATGGAACTCAAGTCAGTTAAGCTTCCAATCTGTCCTTCAGTTAAAATGTACTCTAAAGAAGAATTTTTATCCATCACGAAGATGTTTATTTCCTATGAAGAGGGAATGTCTAAAAGTCAAATTGTGGATGGAGCCATCACTAATCAGCTGTGTGGTTCCTGGCAAGTTTCTTAAACACAGGTTCAACAAAACTAGAGAACAGAATACCTAATCTAAGAGGGTTATTGTGATAATTAAATATTGCAATATTTAAGTTTGTTTTTTATTAATAGCTGTTACAAATTTATGTAAAATATATTTTACATAATGTGAGAGCACTAAAAAATGTGAAGTACTATTAAAAATATAAGGAAAATGTAATTATCATCATCATTATTACTTCCGGTTCAGAAGAATGCATAGTCAAGAAGTAGACACTAGGAGCAGAACCAAGCTTACTGGGAAGGAGGATGAGGCCAATCAGCTGGGCTGATGATGCATCTGAGTCTACTAACAACCAAATGTCCAGTATCAGCACTTGAATGATAAGGTCAAACCCTCTTGTGGTCACTGAATACCCTGGGCAAACTCTGAAGTAACCTACAGAGTCTGAGACCCAGTCTCCACACTTGTCCCAACTAGGCCCACCTGGAACAGTGCTAGACAAGTAATAGATCCCAAAGAAATGTCATTTATTCCTATATTTGTATCATATTACATTCTAATTATACAAATGACATAGTCACACTTCAGGTAATTTGGAAAAAGTGATAAAAGAAAACAAATTTTAAAGCCACCTACAATCTCTTCACTTTAGCAGAAATTTTACCACACTTTGATGTACTCTGTCTTATATTTTCTGAATTCAGGAAGCCATGAGTTTAATCACAACTGTAAAGGCAATTTACATTCTACTTACTTCCCTCCTTAAAATTATATCATGAGCATTTTCTTTGCTTATGTTTCAACATTAGCATAGGTTTTTAGAATTGGTAAAACATTCTATCCATTCAGTAGACAATTGCCAGTCTCCCATTGTTGGATATCTATGTTCCTTCCATTTAAAAAAAATTACATAATGCTATAATGGACAATTTTATGCATTTAGATTTTCTTGTAGTTAAGATTATTTTATTAGAATAGATTCACAGAAAAATTCCTGACCCAAAGGGAGTCAATATGTTTATGGATCTTGATACAACTTGCGAGATTACCTTCCCATGAATTCAACCGACTTAAAATCTCCAAAAGTTATTAGTGCTCATTTTACCATACTGTCTCCAGCATTGGGAAGTAGACATCTTTATTTTTTGTTAACATCATATGTGGAAAATGGTATCCCATAGTTATAATTCACATTTCTACTTTAGATAAAGCAGGAAAAAAATTCCCAACTGTTGGTATATTCATTGTTTTTCCACTTTTGTACATTGTCTGTTTAATCCTCTCAGCTGCTGAATAAATAATTTTGATGATTCATATAAGGGAGACAATTAGGTCTGTCCAGCAAAAAGAGTACTGATAACTCAGGGTGAATTAAGTGGTTTGACCTCTGTTTCTTCATCCATAAAACAAGTGGTTTCTACATCTACACTACCATATGTAAAATAGATAGCCAACAGGCATTTACTGTATGACTCAGGAACTCAAACCAGGTGTCTGTAACCACGCAGAGGGATAGGAAGGGGTCGGAGGTGGGAAGAGGGTTCAAGAGGGAGAGGACATATGTATACCTGTGACTGATTTGTGTTGATGTATGGCAGAGACCAACATGATATTGTAAAGCAATTATCCTTCAATTAATAATTAATAAATTTAATTAAAAAAACAAGAAGTTTCTAGAATCAGCAGAGATACACCATATGAAATGGTTGGTGAACTCTCAAGTGGTTTAGAAAGACAATGGAACATTAATATTGTTACTCTCAATACTTCGACAGCCTAGAGTTCTAAAATTCACAAAGAGAATGGCTCTAAGAAAAATATGCTGGGTGAAGGAACAAAATCAGGCCAAATGATGAGATGCTGGAGGACTCCATGTACTAACCTAACAGTTTCCCACCAAAACAGTGATGCAGAATCTATTCCAGCCCTCATTTTCCTGAATAAGCTAGAAGTAATCCATATTGGGCAAGACTGGGAGTTGACCTAGTACAAAGTTACCTTTGCTTTCAACTAGAATTGCCTGGATAGTAAGTACATATAAATAAAAACTTCTTTCTCCTTAGGGGGGATTCTACTGCTAAGGGAGAGAAAAGATAACTGCCCTCCCAATTGTTGCATATATTCAAAATGCGCATTATGGTTGTCCCAGTAAGTGTGGCTGTGTGAGAGCCAATATGTGAGACACAACTATATGGCTCTATTGTTGATGGTGGTGGGTTTTGTTAATTTGTCTGCAGGTTAGTTGGTTGGTTGTATTCACAATTTTTTTTTCAGAAAAGTAAAACATTGCTTAGGGGATAAGTGATAAATTTTTTTCTTCTATTTTTCTGTATTTTTATTAATGAGATGTTATTCCTGCGATACGGAAATGCAAAGAATGTCTTATGTAAACAAATCTCTAGGTGATCAATGAAAAATGTTTTTTAAATGTTTCCAAAAGCTGCATAATTGAAATGTGAAAATGGAAGGTGGGGAGAAAAGACTGCTTTACTAGCAGGAAATATCCTGCTCTGTGTTCTTTGACAGATGTCCAAGTGTCAGCCAAAGGTTGGACCTGCAGGGCAGATAGTGAAGCAAAAATTTCAGCTTGAGTGAAGCCATTACCAGTTCCTGTCAGACACTGGGGTGGGGGTTGGGGAGGAGGGGGGCAGAAAACTCAATGACTGCAGGGCTTGACAGGTAACATTCAGTGAGCAGCTGAGACATTTTTACTACAACCAGGTAAAAGTAAGAACCACCCAGCTTAGGCTCTCCCCAATCCTTGAGCCTCAGAAACATAGAACAATTGATTGTAATTTTAAGCTGCTAAATTTGAGGATAATTTATTAGGCAGTAATAGATAACTAACTGGTTACTGACCGAATTGTACAGAATCATTCATGATAATAAGTGATAATAACTAAATCAGTTTTTTAAAAAGTGAGCGGGTGAGATGGAGACAAAAATATTTCACTTTCCTCTCTACTGTTAAAAAAAAAAAAAGAAGATAACATTGGTCACACTGACAAAAAGAAGAGGTGGGAACTTCTGGTCCAGTGGTAGGGGATGCTTGCCAGTGCAGGGTACACGGAGTCGATCCCTGGTCTGGGAGTATTCCACACGCCTCCGGGAAACTAAGCCGGTGCACCGCACCTGCAGAGTAGCCTGTGTGCAGCAGTGAAGACCCAGCACAGCCAAAATTATTTAATTAATTATGTTTTTTTTTTTTTTAATAAAGATAAAAAAGGAGAGATGGGCCTAGGCTGGACTGGATTTCAGCCCTTACTACAGGGTCAGTGTTTTTTCATGGCATGCACCATGCCAGCTCCCCTGTTCAAGAGACAGAAATCCCAGATTTCTGTGTGAACCTTTTCAATCCCGAAGACAAGTACTTCACATTTTTTAAAATTCTGAGAGCCCAGCAAACACTTCTGTGCCCCCATTTAGACCCCTGGCCACCAGTTTGCGAACCCTAGATCCGTGGCTATTTTCTCGTGGGTTTGGCTGTTTTCCGGACCAATAAGGTAAGCTCGGAGCCTCGGTTTACCCACGTACACAGGCGGGGATTGGGGCAGATGGTTCCGTGCGGGCGCTGCCTGGGTGTACTGGCTCGGGCACAGCGCATCCTCGAAGAGTGGATACGAAGAGTAAGCGTTTGCATCTTTGAATTCAGGGAGAAGTAGTCTCTGTGTGCGGTCAGGTGACCCGGGTCTGATCTGCTCAGGCACGGGCGATTTAGGGGAAGTGAAGCTATAGGAGATGCCCTTGTGGAAATGCAAGTTTCTGCGTTATCCTCCTTCCAGCGTATCCTGGGGGTTAGGCAGCCCTTCTCCTGCCCTCACCCGGGGCCAGGACACAGAGGTGGACTCGAGTCTAGCTCTAGTGCCTGTCCTGTTGGGGAAAAGTTGGCTTGGAACCCTCCTCTAGCATTCAGCCATACAGGGGCTTGGAATCCCGGAGCCCAGTCGCTCTACAGGAGAGAGAAAAGGAGAGAGCTGCTGGCCCGCGACCTCCGCGAGCTGTTGCCATGGCCACAGCAGACTTTTGCTGTGAAGTGCGGTGACCACACCCCCAACTTCCCTTCTCCTCTCGCCTTCTGGATGACGTCATGGGCGTCCTCGGCGCTGACTGGCTACCTGTGGGTCGGTCTCGCCTTTAAAGCAGCCGTTCTCCCCCGACCCCCGCAGCTGCAGCGACGGTGTCGGCGCCGAGGGCACCCTGCCGGGACTCTGGATCCGCCTCTCGCCCGGTCGGAGCGGCCACGGCTCCGGACAGCACCGATTACCGGAGAGAGGCAAGTGTTCAAGGATGCTTCACAGGTTTTTTCCTTAAGCTCCATCTCCCTCCCGAATCCTCCCCGCTCCTACCCGCACCCCTGCCCCCACATCTTCAGCTTTTAGGGGAGAAGCGAGGAGCCGGCGGCGGGGTGGTGAGGGGATTTCTTCCAGAGAGGAGTGGAGAGCAGTGACCTTTCTTCCAGGCCGTGGCGACCCAAGCCAGGTAAAATCCCCACCAGGATCCCCGGTCCAGTTCTCTGCCTCAGGGCCAAGGGTGTGGGGTTGGAGGAACTGCAGAGCGGAACTGAGGTTCCCCAGGATGAGCCTGGGGCTGCCTTGGGGGGCCAAAAGGGGACAACCGACCTTGGCATCTGCCAAAGGTGCTGCAGCTGCCCCCAAATTCAGGAAGCGGGGCGGGGAAGACGGTAAGGGCGCCTGGAAAGCAGGAAGCGGCTCCTAAACCTGACACCCCAGCGCTCCAAAGAGGGTGCTCGACCCGCTCGGAGCAATGGGGGCGTTTAGTTCTCGTACCCACTCCGCCGGGCGACGCTGAAACCCGGTCTTCCGTCTGTTTGGCTGGGTTCAGCGCCCCATCCGAGATGCGCAGCACCCCCCGACCCCGGAGTGCGCGGTCTCCGGCCACAACCTCCCCAAGCTCACCGTGGCCGCCTCCCGGTCTCCCGCGCTCCTCGCTTTTCAGATTCCGAATTCAAGCCGACCTGTTGCACGCAGAAAAGCGGCAGGGTGAGGTGTTCCAGGGCTCTCCTCCCCGCCTTGCCGGCCTCCGCCCGCCACGAGATCTGACAGCCAGGAGCCCCCGGGACCTTTCGTGCAGACGCCGAGAGCCTAATGCCGAAAGAGAAAAGGTGTAAGTGCTGGGAGGCCACCGGGTAATTATCCCACTGCAAACTGCCGCACTGTTATTGTGGCAAATCATCCCGCTAACCCGGGGAAGGAAAAGGAGAGGCGCGGGGGATTGAGCCGGGCAGGGAGTCGGGTCTACTGCAAAAAGCGCATCCAGTGCAGACAAGTCCTAGTCTAGCCTTTTACCCTGGCGGCAGACGGAGCGCCTGCGCTTTACGTCCCTACCTCGGAGTTAAAACGGGTCGGCTGATGGTCCCCAGAGCCCCTCCGCAGCGAGTCCGAGACTTCAGCTTCAGCACCAGAGGGTGGACAGCGCCCTGCCGGTCTTCCCCCAAGGGTGGGTTCCCGCCGGTACTCTGCTTCTTAGCCCAGTTCCCCAGATCCCTCGCGAGGGAGGCTGGGAGGCGAGACAGGGTTCACCAAGAAAAGGAGGGGAAGGGTTTCATCTTCCCTATTTTCAGGAGTTTAAGTATCAAATTCTGGGAGGGCATTCTATCGTCCCTCCTCTAAAAGCATTTGGAATAACTTGGTGCCAAGTACAGGCAGGTTGTCGAAGAGGAAAGATGCACACCTGTAAGTGGTGAGCTTAGGCACAAGTGGGACAGTGGTTCCAAGTCACATTCTCTCTACTGCGAAACCCCCTTCTCTCTCACTCTCCCCGAAGTCTCCATAGGCCTTAATGCCGGTAAATGAAGAGAAAAGCGTGGAATGGTGGGAGGAGATATCGAGCTATGGAGGTCAAGGTAAAAACCACATTTATCAGGGCTGCAACAACTTAGTGAAGATGAAATCTGTCCAAATTGCACGTTGAGGTCCGTTTAGCCAAAGGAGCACAGAGTGCCCTTTGTGTTAGGAGGTGAATGACTATTTTGCCAAGAAGGAAAATAGCCACCAAAGGGAAGATGTTATCACAAAAGGGCGAACAGGGGTGGTGGAGGAAGAGAGGGGGACAGGACCCCGCCCCCCCCCAACTAGAGTGTGGTTGCCAGGCAACCAGCCCAGCCTCTTGTTTCCCTGGTTACACTGAGTGGAGGGTCTTTGGCTATTAATTTATCTGTAAGCACCTTTATTCTTGAAAATATCTGCTTTGGTGCTCCTGCCTTCGCTGGTCTGGATGTGAGTCAACAACCGCTTCCTCAAAATTCCTGGGGGGAAGAGTAAATCCTGGAAGGCAAATTATTTTTTTTTTAATCAAGGTGCCTGGCGAAGCAGCTACCTTTCTGCCACCTCAGTCCTTCCTTTCCTTTCTCCCACCTCCTTCAGAAAGGTAATCATATCCTACCCTGTCCTTTCTCTGGGGTTTACTGGGGCTTTTATTTTCTCCTATGATCCTTTAGACAGAAGGGCTCATCCCCTGCCACCCCAGCCCTGTGCGCTTTGCTTTTTTCCCTTTACATGAGAAAGACACATTTGTTCTTCATGAACTGGAGGGAGAGAGGAAACTGTCCAACAGTGTCTCCAGTAGAGAGAGGCTTTTTCCTTGGTTTGGCAGTGATTCCTTCCTTCCTAAACACCCCTCATGCTGGAGAGGGTGAATTCTTGATTACCCCTCTCTTTTCACCTCTTCCCACAGACCACACAGAAAGCACAAGTGGTGAAAAATGGGACTCCCTTGCAAAAGCCATTTGCATCACCAGCATCAGATTCCTCAAAATTCTATTTTCTTTCTCTTAGCTCTGCCTTCATAATTAGGAAATGAAGCACTTAAAGCTTCAAATCTTCTGAGCTTTTTCATTTCCCTGGATTGACAAACACTGATTCTGCTTTTCACCTATCAGACTAGTCTGCCTGCATTCATTCACAGTATCTGGGTAGAAAATCACTTTACCCATAATTTCTCAAAGGCAGATGTAACATTCTCAGGATGACTGAAGGGGAAATTGCCAGTAAGTTAACAGAACAACCTGAGCTCTACGCACTACTTTACTCAGAATACTTCTTAAGAGCTATGAACT
The DNA here is from genome assembly GCF_055505025.1 of Bos grunniens. Classification (NCBI taxonomy): domain Eukaryota; kingdom Metazoa; phylum Chordata; class Mammalia; order Artiodactyla; family Bovidae; genus Bos; species Bos grunniens. Next base: position 50,854,093 of record NC_141185.1, on the reverse strand, counting down.
TTCTTTTTCTACAATAAAACTTTGTTTTAAACTGAGCTATCACTTGACAACAGAGGAATAGAGGAAATCTCTCTTCCAGGTATTAACTATCATTTTTATCTTTGTTGCTCTGCATTACAGACACACATATCCTTACTTTTCACCTTTTCTTTCACTCATTGCTAATGTAAAATTTTTTTTAAAAGATCATTATAATTCCAGACTAAGTTGAATGCCAAAATTAACCTCCATAGGCTGGCTAGATATAATTTTGGGGACATTTACATTAAAATGCTCTCCCCTCACACGTTACTATAGAAACTTCTTTTTAGTTCAGACCAGACAGCTGGTCTGCTTTTTGTACTTTTCTTCCCAAAGAAGTGCCTTCCTTTATGAATTCTCTGGGGCAGCTATCATTGATCACATCAATAAAGTCCCATAGCAACAGTGTTGTTTTTTTTTAATTATTATTCTCTTTCTGCTCATTTTCTTTATGGACAAAGGGTCTACTTTGCTTTCAAGAAGAGAACTGAGATCTTACTGGCCAGAAGGGAAGAAGCATTCTTTCATTGGTTGGTGTATGTTGCCTTGTCAACCAATCAGAGGATGCCATTTATCCTTTTCTGACTAGCTAAGTGAGCAGGGTACCCAGAATGATTGAATCTGCTTTAGTACCATCCAGTAGCGGTAAAGGATGGAACTCAGAGTTCTGAGACCCAGGATGTGCTATTTGCTTTGGCCAATTCAGATTCATTTGACTTGCAAAGATGAATTTTGTTACCTAGTTACTTGTAGCTTACTCGAACACATCTGAATTACATATTATTCTTTTTTAAAAAAATTTTTATTTTATTTTTGGTTGAGCTTGGTTTTCAGTGCTGCCTGGACTTTCTCTAGTTGTGATGAGCAGAGGCTACTCTCTAGTTGCGATGTGCAGGCTACTCATTACGTTGGCTTCTCTTGTGGAGCATGGACTCTAGAGCTCAGGCTTAGTAGTGGCGGTGCTCGGGCTTAGTTGCTCCGCAGCATGCGGAATCTTTCTGGACTGGGGATCAAACCCCTGTTCCCTGCATTGGACAGGCAGATTCTTAACCACTGGACCATGAGGAAGTCCTGAATTACACATTATTCTGTGAATTTTTTTCATTTTAAAATATATTACGATCATCATTCTTCCAAGTCCATGCAGATTATGGGTATCAGCACACCAATGGTCCAGGGATCTTTGTGATTTCCCTTAGAAGTATAGAATTTTTCCTCACCCTAAGGGATTTGGTGAAAACTGAGTTGAGGTTGGGAAGCTAGAAGAGGAAAGAGCTTTGTTCCTTATGATGAACGCATATCTCAGCGTTTGGATTCATTCTGTCCAACTTTGATGTCCCTGGTAGTTGTATTTGTTTGTTTTTCTATTTTAATTCTTCACAGCTGTCTTCTGGCCTACATTTTCAGTGATGAAAAGGTGGATAGATGCAGACAATGACCCTCTAATTTGGTGTAAGAGAAGATATAACTTTCCAGGAAGGCTGTGACAGGTAGGTGGTAGAGATCCCTGGGACTGGAGATTACCCAAATCTCTCATGGTGCTGGAGTTGGGCAGGTCTTTTTTTTTTCTTTCTCCCTCTTCCAAACAGTCTTGCTTAGGGATGCTCACATTAGTCTCCACTTCTCAAAAAGGAAAAAGAAGTGAAGTCGCTCAGTCGTGTCCAACTCTTTGTGACCCCACAGACTGTAGCCTACCAGGCTCCTCTGTCCATGGGATTTTCCAGGCAAAGTACTGGAGTGGATTGCCATTTCCTTCTCCAGGGGATCTTCCCTATCCAGGGCTCGAACCCGGGTCTCCCGCATGGTAGACAGACGCTTTACCGTCTGAGCCACCAAGGGCACGTCAAAGTTCCTTCTCTTCCAAGACAGAAATCATCTGACAACAGCCTAAGAAACCTTAATGTAAGTACAGACCCCATTGGTCAGTCTTTTCTTGTTCTTGGCTGGAGGGGATCCTGGGAGTGGACAGAATCTCGACCATGATGGTGCTATCAAGAGCCACCTCCTTTAGCGACCCCATCTATGCCAGAGTCTGACTGGGGCAATGACCTAACTCTAAGCCTTTCAATAATAGGGGCTATGTCATGTATACCTTTGATTCCCTGGAGCTTAGTCACACTTAAAGTAGGGACTCAGCAAGTATTTGAACTGAATCTTACAGGCTAGTGTCAGGACAAGTCCCTCAACTTCGTGTTTATGACAATGGCAGCTGTAGCCTGCACCCTCCCCCGCCCCTCTCTTCCCATATTCCCTAGCTCTCTTCACAAAAAGATAAATGAAGGCTCAGTTAATTGTTTCCATGGTTACATGGAATGGCCACCCTGAGGATCCCTATCACCCCTTACTGTCAGAAGGAAAAAGAGAGGAGGGGTTTGGGGATCTTTGTCAAGGAGGAAACCATGGAAACAAGCGTTGCTAAGGGGATGGTGCTAAATTCAGAGGAAAGAAACTAAAAGTGGGGAGAGGGAGTTGATGGGCTCAAGGGCAGGTCAGTTTTTCAAAGTACATTTCTCTGAAGCTTCAGCAGCCTCTTTCACTTCTTGCATCTTCCCCCCAACCCAGACGGAGCCCAGAGTTTAAAAATTTTAGAAAACTGGGGCTGCTGTCAGGTTCAAGGCCATCTCCACTGGTCCTGCAAGGAAAAAGCCAATGACAGTGGATTTGTTGTGTTCACACCTCATGATTATACTCTTATCTCTGAACTCTGCCTCACTGCTGATCAGTTTCATCTAATATGAGCCAGGCTCTTGCGAGGCTTTGGAAAATAATCATCAGCAAAATAGTCCCTGCTTGCATGGTGAGCTGATAGCAGGACAGTCCCTTGGTGGCTTTAGAGGCAGGATTTGCTCACATGGGCTGGACTGGACAGTCCTGCATAGCAGGACATGGCAGTGTCCAGGAGTCTCTCCAAACTCTCTATGTAATACCTTTTAGCTTATCTATTACTATCTGAAGTTTACCTGAGAGCTTGCTGGGAAAGGCCAGTTTTTCCTGGGAATACCTAGGGCTCTGGCCCCTCCAGTGACCCTTCACCTTGGTTAGCCTTGCCTTCTGATATTAGCACTCTTGTCTCTGAAACTGCACACCAAGGATGATGAACTAGTCCTCTCTCAACAGTGCCAAAGAGACTTAGGTTTTTTGTTTTTAAACTTTTTGGCTGCAGCACTCAGCATGCAGGATCTTGTTTGCTCCACCAGGGAACTGAAACTGCACCTTCTGCAGTGAAAGCTTGAAGTCTTAACCATCCTGGTAACTCAGAAGGTAAAGAATCTGCCTGCAATGCAGGAGACCTGGAAGATCCCCTAGAGAAGGAAATGGCAACCCACTCCAGTATTCTCGCCTGGAGAATACCATGGACAGAGGAGCCTGGCAGGCTACAGTCCATGGGGTCGCAAAGAGTCGGACACGACTGAGCAACTAAAACACACACACACAGTTATTTTCTTTTACAAGAAGTTATCGGCAATAAATCCCTCTTTCTTCCTTGATGACTTAGCTGGGATGGGGAGCCCTCAAGGCCATGCACCTTGGAGTTGCAGAGTTAGCACCTTGCTAGGGAGTGGAGGAGGGGGCAGTCTTAGCCTCCTGGAGAGGGACACCCCTCTCCCCTCTATCAGGCTGACTGCTGGAAGGGGCTGAGCCTCCCAGCTGGGTGCTGCTGGTCTCCTCCACATCCCCTCCTCTTCAGTTGCTCTGGGCCAGCCCTTCCCCACTCCAGGCGGGTGGAGAGAACCAGCCCAGAGATGGAGGGATGGGCTACAGAGGAAGAGCCGGTAATTAAGAAGAGAAAGAATTAAAAGCAGCACAAAAGGGAAGGGTAATTATCCTTCAGCTGCTGCAGAAATACAATTAGGGCCCTGGTCTTGGAGCCGCCAGGATATTGTGGCTTTGGCTAATTAAGAAGCGGATATCCCCTGCCAGGACAATTAGTGGCCTGCCTGGCCAGCGAAGGGCGGGGCGGGGGCCCTTTCCCTCCCCTCCATCAGGGTCCAGGCCTGAGGAAATGAAGCACAGAGCCCAGCTGGGGTGGGGGGTGGGGCGGGGTGGAGGTAGGGGGGCAGGACTAGAACCCCTTCTACCCGGTCCCTGCACCGCTTCCCCTTTTCCCTCCCCTTTCTAGTCTGTGAGGCCCAGCACCCCTACTCCCACTTCATTCAGAGCTGTGGCTCTCTGAGTACAGAGGGCATTGTCACCCGAGGCCTTGACTGTAGACTTGGGTATAGATGGGGGTTCCTGGTAGAGACAGGTCACCATAACCTGGAGCTCTTTGTTTTTCCCTTTTCCATAATAGCACAGAGCTTTGTGATTACCCAAGCAAGGCTGAGAGATGAGCCGCCTGCTGCTACCCTTTAAAAATTACACCCCCCTATCATTATTAAGGAAGTATACTCATTATAGAACATGGAACCCTCCAAAGAAAAAGAAAATAGGGAAACAATCCCTACTCCCCACAACTGATTAGAGGCTCTGGAGAATTCTGGGGTGGGGGAGGGGACGGGTTTGGACACAAGCTGGTGCGGCTGCAGGGTCAGGCTGGCTGAGGTGGGGTGGGTCCAACGTCACCGAACGCCTGGCGGGATGGATCATGTGTGCGCTGCCGCCGTGGAGCAGCCAGCCCCATCTGGAAGACTAGTGATTTTGTTGTTGTCTCCTGCGCTCAACAACAAGTCCCAGTCTGCCGCATGGTGCTGGCCACCGCAGCCGGGGCAGGGGCGGGGCCGAGCACACCCTTTGCGGTTGTCCTTCCGTTGTGTTCTTTTTGCGCCTTCTCTGTCTCCTAGCAAACATCTCCCAAACTACTCTGAGCACCCGCTCTGGGCGGCACGCTTCAGGCAGACTCTTCCAGAAACAAGAACTGACTGTATTGTGGGGCGAGGGGTGGCCAGGGTCTCCATCCTCCACAAGGGGGCACCTGCTCATGACCTTGGTGCCTGCGATGCTGTTGCGTTGGCGGTGGAGGACATGCCTGGCTCTGGCCCGCTTGGACCTCGCCTTGCCTACCCGATGGGAGAGGAGGACTTGTGTGGACAGACCTTCTTCTCAACCCCGGAATCTGCCTCTGTGCTGCTGAGTCCAGACGCATCACCAGGGGAAAACTGAGGTGAGGAGGCTCAGGACTCCAACTGAGCCTGGACAGCAGTCCCCCACTGTGGCAGAAGCAGTGGTCATCAAAACCATTTCCCAGCCTTTGTCTATGTCTCTGTGGGGGGACGCTGGGGGGAGGTGTTGCCTTGCCCTAGGATGGTTGCCAAATTCCAGTGATGATTCTCTCCATGAGGACAAATTTTTCAGCCAGCAAACTCAAATGTCCTCCTCAGTCCTTTGTATGATTGAAGGTAAAAGGAGAGGGGGTGGCAGAGGATGAGATGGTTAGATAGCAGCACTGACTCAGTGGACATGAATTTGAGCTAACTCTGGGGGGTAGTGAAGGACAGAGGGGCCTGGCATGCTGCATCCATGGGGTTGCAAAGAGTCGGACACGAGACCTAGCAACTGAACAATACAACAAAGTCCTTTCTAAGTATATTCCCTGCCTCCTCTCCACCCTGGAGGAGGCATTCCTGGGATCCTTGGGTCAGAAAAGGGAAGTGTTGGTCAGCAGCCTTGGGAGGCAAAAAGACTCTTGGAAAGTCTTTTTTTTTTTTTTTTAAGAATACTAACACATCTTGCCAATTTAAATTGGGTTGGGAGCTGTACTCCTTTAAGGAACCCTAAAATTGCAACCGCTGCTGAGCTCACATTTGCCTCTGCCACATGCCAGCTGTGTGACCTTTGGCCAGGCACTGGACCTCTCTGAACCAATTAGCCCTTCACGTCCATCCAGAGGTCGCTGTCTCAGCTCCTTTGAACTGGCTCTCCTAGTGCCCATTTCCTGCCTCTTAAATTCTCTTTATTCCAATCCTGCCTGAAGCAGGTGGGCAGCCAGTCCTATTAGAAATCTCATTCACACTTGGGAAGGCTGCAAATTGTTGTCACTCAGCAGGTGCGTGCCCTTCACTGGAGGAAAGGGGGCTGGACTGGGTAGAAGGGGACAGAAGTGGATAACCGGGAGAGGAGGGGGATCAAATCTCTCCCAGGCAGTCTTCAGTATCCAGGGTTGCTGTGGAGACAGATGGGAGAGAGATCCTGCCTCTGTGAAACAAACATCTGGCAGGGTGGGTCGTGGGTGCTTTCCTGATTTGAGAGATGGACAGGAGTGCTGCTGTTGCTAGGGGCAAGGTGCAAAGTAGAGGGAGCGAGGCACTTCCTAGGGGGTGGGTAGGGGTGCCTGGCTTCCAATTCAGACACACCCCAGTTCCAATCCTGGATGCATCACTTAGTAGCTGTGTGACTTTGAGGCATCAAAGAGATGTGTGACTTAACATCTCTGAGCCTCAGATGTCTTAATTATAAAATGGAACTGATCATGTCCACCTTGTTAGGTTAGGATAATTAATCAAGAGAGGTGTCATAATATATAATGGCACATGTAAATACTCAACAGTAGTCTCTTGGCCTCTTGTTTCATAGTTTTTCTCTTCTGGTATCTGAGGGTACCCACAGGTCCCCTTCCTTGAACTAGGAACGAATGAGATCCACCATGTGTTGAAAGTGTAAGTCGCATCTGACTCTTTGTGACACCATGGACTGTAACCCACCAGGCTCCTCTGTCCATGGGATTTCCCAGGCAAGAATGCTGGAGTGGGTTGCCATTTCCTTCTCCAGGGGATCTTCCCAACCCAGGGATCCCATTTAAATGTTTATCCTTCCCCCCAGATCAGTATTTTGCCCACTTCAGGAGGCTCAATATATATCTAAAGAACGACTATAGACCAAGTTTCCCACCTCCCTTTCCCTTCCCGCACTTTCCCGTTTTAAAAATGCAGAAACCAAGACTTGGGTTGTTTGACTTACCTCTAAGTTACTCAGAAAAACAGACAGCTTATTACTTCTCAAGGTAACTTTCTAGGAGTCTCAGAACACAAAATGGTTCTTAATCCAAGGATCAGGTATCTGGGATCCCTTATCTTAACTGCATCACCCGGGTTTTTTGTAGCTAGCAGCCCGATGAGCGCGCACGTTTCCAAGGATGAGCAGGGAGGCAGCGCCCTCTGCTGGGTCCTTCAGGTATTTGCGCTTTAGCGCCCATTCTCAGTCTTGGGGGCAAACTAGAACCACTTGGTGACCTTTTGGCAAAACTAATACAATTATGTAAAGTTTAAAAATAAAATAAAATTAAGAATAATAATAATAATAAAAAAAATCTCCAAAGTTCAGTTCACATTGCGGGCTAGTCACATCGGAATCTTGGGGGTGTCACCCAAGTGCCAACATTTTTTAAAACTCCGCAGGCAATTCCAATGTTCAGCCAAAACTGAGGAATAATTACAGATGAATTTTCTAAGTGAAGAAAATGTAGCCTAGAATCGAAAAACTTACGGTGGAGAATAAAATTCCCCTGGATCAAACCTTGCCAGTTTTCTATTAAAAATCAGTCATGTGGGGCTTCCCTGGGGGCTCAGTGGTAAAGAATCTGCCTGCGAACGCAGGAGACAGAGGTTCGATCTCTGATTCTGAAAGATCCCACATGCCATGGAACAACTAAGCCCCTGTACCACCACTACTGAGCCTGTGCTTTAGAGCCGTGAGCCGCAACTGCTGAAGGCTGAACACCTTAGAGCCTGTGCTTCCCACGAGGGAAGCCACTGCAGCAAGAGGCCTGCGCACCTCAACTGGAGAGTAGCCCCCGCTTGCTGCAAGTAGAGGAAAGCCGTCACAGCAGCAGAGACGCAGCGCTGCCAAAGATAGATATATAAATGAAAAATCTGTCATGTGAGACTTGACACGGTTCTAAAAATACTGGAAAGTCTCAGGAGTTGGGGGTGAGGTAGGAGATAGATGGGCTTCAGGTTGGGAAATTCTGAATCAGCCAGCCTCCTCTTTGCATTTCCTGAGATAGGTGGGCTCCAGTAGAGGAATTTACAATCAGCTCCCTGTTTGCTCTTGGAAATGGAAGTAACAACAGAAACAGGGTAAATAGCCAGTCCTTGTCTCTTGTAAACACCTCAGGGGATAATCATGGCGAGGACAAGGAGAAGCGAAAACTCTGAGTAAAGGATAAAGGAAATACTACACATGGGCAGAAAGGTTCCTTGGAGTCAAAAGACAGGATAACTCCAGGCCATAGTGAGTCTTGCTCCTCCCAGAAGCCCTCACTTTGAGATCCATCTTAGTAAGGTGTGCGTGTGCACCCCAGGGGAGGGTCCTGAGACAAATTAACCAGAGTGGAGCGGGTGGTACAAAGCAAGATGATTGGCCTGAGGGAAGACAAAGACCTAGAAAACTGTCCCCTTACTTATAAAAGATTCAAACTTCAAAGGTGCGGCTGTCTTTCCGAGGTCACCCAGGTGTCTTTCCACACGTACTTTTCTTTTCAATAAACTTTTTATTTTGCCCTTTACCTTCTGTCTCCTTGCCTGAATTCATTCTTGAGTAGACAAGCAAGACTAGGGACCTAGCCCTAACTGCTTGCTCCTGTGGTCCAGTGGTTAGGACTCCCAGTCTGGAAAACTAAAGACCTTGCTTCCAGCTACCACTTGCTGCCGCTTACTGCTGCGTGCCTCTGAAATCAGGGGAAGATATAAAGGTGCCACAGAGAGATCCAAAGTCACTGTTGGATCAAGAATGCTAGTAGAGCAGGAGTGTGCTTGAATAGAATGAGTAAGATACTTACATCGGCTCCCAGAGTTGTGCCAGCTTCATACCCTCTAACACATCAGATTTTAAACTTGAGGATGCATCAGGAAGCTGTCAATCAGGTTGTTAAAACACAGACCGCCTGGGCCCCACCCACCCCTGAATTTCTAAGTCAGTGGGTCCAACCTGTTTCCAGGCGAAGCCTAGGCTGCTGGTTGAGGACCACCCTTAGAGAACCACTGCTGCAAACCATGGCTGGATGGACACCCACCCTCCTGTCTGCACTGGGTCCAGCTACATGGGAATCCCTATAGGGTCCCAGATTGTCCTCAAAACAGGCATGAGGGATTTCCCTGGTGGTTCAGTGATTAAGACTTTGCCTTCCAACGCAGGCGGGTGTGGGTTCAATCCCTGGTCGGGGAACTGAGATCCCCAATGTCTTGCAGCCAAAAAACCAAACCATAAAATGGAAGCAGTATTGTAACAAATTCAATAAAGTCTCTAAAGATGGTCCACATAAAAAAAAGAAAAAAAAGTCTTAAAAATAGGCACGTAAGGAAGTCAGAATGGTGCTTCGAGAGTGTGGCTTGATGGTTTGTAAGGGAAAACACAAGTCACACATCTCAAGTGCTGCTTGATTGACAAGGTAGAGGGAGAAACGGCAGGACTTGGATCATGGGCTTTCCCTCATCAAGCCCAGCTCAAAGGGGTCTGTTAGAGAGGACCCCCACTCTTGTGGAAGGAGGAGGTAGTTTCATTTAAAGAATGGGAGGGTGAGAGCCCTAAAGTTTGGAGTTCACAGACAAGATATGCCAATATTGGGCCATCCATATTGTATACTTGTGGACTTCGAACTTTTTTGCTGGATAATGTTTTGTCATAACCCATGATAGTTACAAAAGATGTATTGGAAATATTGACATCTTTTTTTTTTTTTTTTTAACGTGTCTGTATTCATTGGAAGGAGTGATGCTGAAACTGAAGCTCCAATACTTTGGCCACCTGATGTGAAGAGCTGACTCATGGGAAAAGACCCTGACGCTGGGAAAGATGGAACGCAAAAAGGAGAAGCGGGAGGTAGAGGATGAGATGGGTGGACAGCATCACCAACTCAATGGATATGAGTTTGAGCAAACTCCAAGGGATTGTGGAAGACAGGGAAGCCTGGCATGCTTCCGCGGGGTCCCAAAGAGTTGGATGTGACTGAGAGACTGAGCAGCGGGGACTTCCCTGGAGGTCCAGTGGTTAAGACCTAGTCTACCCGTGCAGGAGGTTTGGGTCTGATCCCTGGCTGGGGAGCTAAAATCCCACATGCCTAGTGGCCAAAAAACCAGAACATAAACAACATAAGCAATATTGTAACAAATTTAATAAGAATTTTCAAATGATCTATGTAAAAAAAAAGTCTTTAAAAATTTTTTAAGATTTGTTTCAAACTGCTATATATATCATAGTAGTTTGATACCAACATTAACCATTTTTTTAAATACATGGAAAAAACTCTTATTGACAATGTTAAATTTTATCTGAGCCCTGTGCACCTAGAAAACATCAATGGTGAAGAAATTTCCCCTATCCTTTTGTGTTCCAGAAAATAGTTACTGCAAAGAAATACGGTGCCCCATATGACTGTGGTAAGACTCCTGGATTGAGTCCTGGCACCGCCGCTCCAAATTCCTATTCTTTGCCTCTTTGGTGATTAACTAAACTGTTGGACCTATGGATCAATTGGAATAAAATGCTTATAACCAAACATTGGTTAAGCTTCTTTTCTTCCCTCAGGTCCCTTGAACTTTGGCCCACCCAGAGCCAGTTTATTATCCCTCTGGACCCCTCCAGAGAATAAGCTGGCCTCAGGGTGAAACAGAGAAGACAATGGCACCCCACTCCAGTACTCTTGCCTGGAAAATCCCATGGACAGAAGAGCCTTGTAGGCTGCAGTCCATGGGGTCACTAAGAGTCAGACACAACTGAGCGACTTCACTTACACTTTTCACTTTCATGCATTGGAGAAGGAAATGGCAACCCACTCCAGTTCTTACCTTGAGAATCCCAGGAACAGGGGAGCCTGGTGGACTGCCGTCTATGGGGTTGCACAGAGTCAGACACAACTGAAGCGACTTAGCAGCAGCAGCAGCAGCAGGATAAAATAATCTCCAAATCTAATATCTACTGATATAAAAGGATCTGGTCACTCTTGCTTCCACAATGTATTCTTTCTGGCCCTGTTTTCTCCTCCCTATAAAAGGAAACTCTTTTTGCCTAACTCTTAAGAATTAGCAGAGCATTTTCTCGATTGCAGTAAATCTCTCCTCCCAATCATCCACCCTACTAATCCTTTCAAATAGTTTCTCCTTACTTAATCTGGATTTGTTTTTTTAATTTATATGCAACATTCTTTGTTCTTCTTCAATTTATATTTCCATTCACCTTCTGCTATGGCGTTTTATCCTAGCATCATCTATTTTCATGTTTGGTAATAATTTCTGGAGAACCTGATCTCATTTTAATGCCGCAAAATTATGTACATCCATTTGAACTTGTTAACACTAGAAAAATGTCTTGTGACCCATAAAGTTTCCAAGCGTGATTCTTTTTTCTGTCTTGTGACCCATAGGGGTCTAAGTGTTATATTTTTTCCTTCCGGATTGAGATATTGTTGCATTATTTGTATTGCAAGTCAGCAAATGATAAAACACAGCATTTCATTGTCCAAAAATAATCTTTAAACATAAAAAGTAAATTTTCACCAGAAATGCCATTGGAAATGTGTCCCTTTAGGAGATGGATTGAACCAGTTATTTTTTCCATTAAGTTTATAAATCCAGGGATGAATATACTTTTTGCGAGAATGAGAAAGAGTTGGGCCTTCCAGTTTGTTTTTATGGATATAAGCACTAATAAACATTGTTCAGATAAAAGACAGAAGTGGAAGGAAGTTTTCCTAGCAATGTCTCTCAATTCTTTTGATTCCTGGTCATTATCCAGCCTCAAAACAATATTTTTAATGACCTATTAGCTGAAAACATGATTAAATCCTCCTTGGATCATAGCGAAAGCAAAGAATCAGAAACCAATAGACTTGTAGAAGGGTTTCTTGCCAGTCCTGGATAATAACCCACTGTTATTGTTGCTGTTCAGTCGCTAAGTCGTGTCCAGCTCTCTTGTGACCCCATGTAGCCTACCAGGTTCCTCTGTCTATAAGATTTCCCAGCAAGAATACTGAAGTGGGTTGCCATTTCTTTCTCCAGGGGATCTTTCTGACCCAGGGATAGAACCCATATCTTCTGCTTGGCAGATGATTCCTTACTGCTGAGCCACCTGGGAAACCCAATTCATATTCAGAATTGGGAGACTCCTTTATTTCCTAGGGTAATGTTGCAGAGCAAAGTTTAGACTGGGTGTGTGTCTGTGACTTTCCTTTGTAAAGTGGGAGACAGCTGGTTATACAAGGGGAGAGGGAAGCTGTACTCTAAAGACTCCAGTTCCATTCTCAGGTCTAGTCCCATGGGAGTCAAGGATCTGGTAACTGACTCTATTAAAACCCTTCCTGTCCCCAGAGTTGCCTCTGACAAAGTCACCTTGTCTGAAAACAGCTGCTCTGCATTCCTTCCCTTCTCTGTCTGTCCTCTCAATGTTGCCTCCTAGGGAGCTCAGGAATCTGTCCCAAGCTCTTCATCCTCCTTACCTAGCACTCTGGCTGGTCTTCTCACATGGTGCAGTGGTAAAGAATCTGCCTGCCAAGGCAGGAGACACAGAGATGCAGGTTTGATCCCTGTGTCACGAAGATCTCTGGAGAAGGAAATGGCAACCCACTCCAGTATTCTTGCCTGGGAAACCCCGTAGACAGAGGAGCTGGTGGGTTACAGTCTATGGGGTTGCAAAGAGTCAAACACAACTGAGCAGGCACACACACATGCACCACTCTGGCCATTAGGATCTTATCCTGCCTTAGAGTCCACAGTCACCCTGCTCCCACTCCTCTTTCTCCAGGCATGGTCCATTCCTCTCATACTGCAGCCAGAGTGAGCTCCCTCAAAAGTAAATCTGCTGGTGAACCAGCTCTGGCTGAAACTCTTTCAGCTCCCCCAAACTGTCAGGAATCTGAGTAGGAATGCTTATCTCTCTAGCGGCCTTATCCTTTGTCCTGCTTCCCTTAAATCTGTATTCTGATCAGAAATAGGCCCAGGTACCCCTGAGCCTCTGGTTACCTTGCGATGGCACTGATGCTTGCAAAATGGAGCTAGAAGGAATCTGACTTCTTAGGTAAGGGTCTTGGTTTGGATTCGAGCTGTTTTTCCTTAATTTCTTTAAATGTCAATCTCCTTAATTGTGAAACAGAAATAGTATCTCAAAGAGTTCATTAGACTAAATGGGTGTATTGCCTGGCATATTGTTAATGCTCAATAATAAATGCAAGCTCTTTATTATTGTTTTTATTATTCACGTTGCAGTAAGTTAGCTGTTAACCTCTGTTACTGTGCCGAACTGTGAGCAACTAGAATCTCCACCAACTGAGCTTATTCTATGTATCCCATTGCGGAGCCCATGGTAGGAACTTACTACTTATGAATAAAGTACTGCAAAAGGATCAGTGAAAAAAGTAGCGCCGAAGAAGCAATCCTAATTTAAAAAAATCTTTCTTTAGTGCTTATCAGGTATATTATTATTTCACCGGGTCTCCTCAGCACCGGAGGAGGTAGGGGCCACCTTCTTCAAATGTGGGTGTGTACACAGTAAGTCATTCTGCCTTTAGTGGCACGGAACTCATAAGAGTCCACATCCTCACCCAGGGAAGGGGATGAATTGGAGCCTGGGGACCTAGGTGGGAGCGGACCCTGGCGAGAAAAAAGGCCACAGTCCCCTCCAGTCGGCTTTAAAAAGTTCCGCGGGCGGGGCCCGCCTGGGCACAAACCACGCCCCTCTGGGAGTCCCCGCCCCTTATGCTCCCATTGCCAACCGGCAGCGAGCTAGGCTTCCGACCAATCAGAAGAGGCCTTAGGCGGGAGCTGCCGTCCAGCTAGCCAATAGGCGGGCGGCCGCGGCGGGGCTTGCCCGGGCGTGTAGCGGCTGCCGGCTCCCTGGACGCCACGTGCTGGCGTGAGGAGACTCGCGGGGCTTTCAGGTGAGCTCGGGGACCCTGCCGGGGATCTCGGGGTGGGGCTGGCTGGCGCGACATGTCCAGGCCGCGGAGGGGCCCCGCGAGAGGTGTCCGCCCCCAACTTGTGGCCGGGGACTCCTGGCCGGGCCGGCTCCGCTCCCGGGGCCGCGGGAGTGCAGGCCCGGCCCGGGGCGCCTCTTGGCCCGCATCGCGCCCTGCTCTAGGGTCTCGGGTCTGAGTGGGCGGCGCTGGGCAGTGGGCCCGGGCCTGGTGGGCGTTGGCCGGGCAGCCGCGACCCCTGAGTGACCAATGCCTCAGTCCCTCCCTGGTGAGGCCCGGCCGCCCGCAAGTCACTCCCCGGGAACGCCGGCGGCCGGGGGAGACTGAGCAGGCTCTCCTCGGACTTTCTTGTCTCATTTTAACTTTTCAGCGGCACAGGGGATCTCATCGAGCCGGCTTTTCTCAAATTCCCGCGATTATTAGTGTCCTGTTGCGGGGGGCGGGGCCGCGCAGTCTGAAATACAGATTCGAGGGCCCTTTTCCCCAAATGGCAGTTAAGGTGTGGGGGTAGGCCTGGAAATCAGACTTTTTAAACAGACGTCTTGATTGTTTTTGATAATGAGCTGCTTTTTGGAGGTGGGTGGCCTGGAGAATCCCAGGGATGGGGGAGCCTGGTGGGCTGCAGTCCATGGGGTCGCTAAGAGTAGGACATGACTGAGTGGCTTCACTTTCACGCATTGGAGAAGGAAATGGCCACCCACTCCAGTGTTCTTGCCTGGAGAATCCCAGGGACGGGGGAGCCTGGTGGGCTGCCGTCTTGGGGTCGCGCAGAGTCGGACACGACTGAAGCGACTTAGCAGCAGCAGCAGCAACCTAGTTGACGCTGGGTTTAATAAACCCTAGTTTTATGTTAGGTCAGCCATCCCCAACTTTTTTTTGGCACCAGGGACAGGTTTGGAAGACAGATTTTCCCATGGACTGGGAAGGCAGGGCGGATGGTTTCTGGATGATTCAAGTGCCTTATGGTTCTTTCTAATCTAATGGTGTTGCTGATCTGACAGGAGGTACCGGTCTGTGGCCCAGAGGTTGGGGACCCCTGAGTTAGGAGACAGTGGACCTAGGTGGGAGCGGTCCTGTTGGTCCTGTTCATCCAGCTCTTTAGTGCCAGAGCAGGGTCTAGAACTGCCCATCTTCCTGATGGCCAGCAAGTTGGTGGCCTTGAGGCCACTGGCGATTCTGACTTTGCAGTTCCTTTGTCCAAAGGCCTGGTGGCTGCTGATTCAGATGTTGGTTCTGGGTGGGAGAGAGAGTTGTTTGCTTCACTGAAACATTTGTTGTTTGAGCGAAGCTTCTCCCTAGCTTCACTGAGCCCAAGAAGAGGACTATGTGCCCTTGATGATTAATTGTTGGTTCTGATGTGTCAGCTAAGTCAGGACATGTAGAAGAGGACTGCTTTCATTTCTTGGAACAAAGAGCCCCTGAGACTTTTTTTTCCCCCTCCTCCATGCTACTCTGCGACCCCACGGACCTCCAGGCTCCTCTGTCCATGGGATTTCCCAGGCAAGAATACGGAGTGGGTTGCCGTTTCCTTCTCCAGGAGATCTTCCCGACCCAGGGATCCTGCGTCTCCTGCATTGGCAGGTGAATTCTTTACCACCATGCCACCAATTTCTGGCTTCTTTGAAACTTTGTCAACAGGTTTAGGGAGGCCATCGACCCTAGTCTGGGCCTCGGCTCCTGACATTGCAGGGTCCTTAGTCATCTCAGAGAAGGACAAGGTCCCTCCTCCCCTACAGAAGGCAGTTATTAGTGGGTCTCTGTCTTCTTAGACCTCATTCTCCCCATTACTGGGCCAAGGCAAGTTGAGGTTCTGTATCTGTCAGCCTCAGTAGGTGACTTGTGAATATGAAGAAGTTGATTATAGTTGAGAGCCCGTTTAAAAAGGAGAAGAGTTCTTGGGGTAAGGGGTCAGGAAGCAGAGGGAGGATGGGTCACGGAAACTCCCCTCTGGTCCAGGCATCACTGAATGGTAGGTAGTTCATCTCTCCTCCCATTTCTCTTAATCTCTGCTGCCCTTGCGCAGATTCCTATGTTCTTTTTCCATGTCTCTTCCTTTAAGGCAGTTGTGATCCTGTCCCCCTCTCCCTAAAACTCTGGAGATTGATGGTTCCCACCCACCTTTGGATGAAGCCCCAACTTTGACTTTTCTCCAGGGACAGTTCTCTCTTACTTTCCCGGTCTCCTCGCTCCTACCTCCTTTCTTTCCAGTTGCTGCACCCAAATCCTTGCTTTCCCACCATGAATCTGTCTTGCCTCTTGGACTTCGTGTCCATGTTTTTTTCTGTCTGCGTGCCCTTCCCTTCCTGGGCTGACTCGTGGACCTTTCTGAAACCCTTCAAAGTGTCTCCTCCACTGCCAGGCCTTCTCTAACTTAGCGTGTCTGCTTTTTAAATACCTGGCCTGATGACAGTCGTGGGTCCTTTCATATATTTATGTGTGTGTGTGGGTGTATGCAGGGAGTTTATAATGTATACATATAATAAATGTAAATATGTAGCGTAATGGGGATTTGGCCACAATACAAATATATACTAACCAGTGGAAAGCCTAGGATATGACACTGCTGACTCCACAGAAAATCCCTTTGATGCTATGAAGAATAGTTGATTCAGGAGTTAAGAATGAGCAGCTCAATTTTAATCAGATGTACTAGGAAATAGCATTTTCATGAATATAGTTGCAACTAAAATTGGTCACCTGTAAAGATTTCAAAGGCTACATCAAAGCATATAGTCTAGATGAAAGACGGATTAATGAACCAAGAGACTGAAATAATGGGGTGGGGGAGGGAAGGATTGGGAGTTTGGGATTAGCAAATGCAGATTATTACATATAGGATGGATAAACAAGTATAGCGCTGCTGCTGCTGCTCAGATGCTCAGTCATGTCCAACTCTTTGTGACCCCATGGACTACAGCACGCCAGGTTCCTCTGTCCATGGGATTTTCCTGGCAATAATACTGGAGTGGGTTCCCATGCCCTCCTCCAGGGGATATTCACGACCAAGGGATAGAACCCTCGCCTCCTGCATTGCAGGTGGATTTTTTTTTGTAATCACTGACCCACTGGGGAAGCCCCCTGTATAGCACAGGAAACTATATTCAATATCCTGTGATAAATCTTAATGAAAAAGCACATGAAAAGGAATGTGTGTGTGTGTGTGTGTGTGTGTGTGTATAACTGATCACTTTGTTATACAGCTGAAATTAATAACACTGTAAATCAGTTATACTCCAGTAACTTTTAAAATAATAATAATTAAAAAAAATACACATGGATTTTACCATTTCCTCTTCACAAGGGAAGGGTGGGTTTACATGCAAAGAACCTGAATTGGTTAGGTACTTATTCTGAGCTGAGTTAGTCCCTGCTTGACTGCTTCAAAGCGCTGGTTTTCTGGTCTATTCAAAATCTACCAGCTGACTTAGCACAGCAAATGAGATGAGGCTTCCCAGGCTACATCCTTGACTATTGGGAAGATGCCGGTCTTACTGCATGGGGTTTGTAAACCCACGTGAACAAACAGCTATTTCCTGTGACCATGGTGTGTGACAGGATCTCCTGTCAGCCCAGTGTTCAGGCAGGGAGAGCTTGGAGGAGGTCCCACGGAAGTCCGCAGCACTGTGCCTCAGGGCTTTTTTCTGTTTCTCCATTTTCGATTTGAGCTGGTTTACCAGCTCACCTATGCCTCTAGACCTCCATGATTAAACTACGAGTCCAACTATGTTAAATGTTTGTAGACAGTGTTATGACGAGTGAATTAGAAAGTCATATGTCATTTTGGTTAACACATACCAAAAATACAACTGTTGTGGGCTTCCTGTGAAATAGTTTCTCTAAGTTCTACTGTGGGTAGAAAAGGTTCTAC
Organism: Bos grunniens; assembly: GCF_055505025.1. NCBI lineage: Eukaryota > Metazoa > Chordata > Mammalia > Artiodactyla > Bovidae > Bos > Bos grunniens. The sequence continues at coordinate 50,836,367 of NC_141185.1, read as the reverse complement.
CTTTACATTGCATAAAGCTTTTATTTGTTTATCCAAAATGGGATTTCGTATATATGTAACACCTCTGTAATCTTTATTTTCTCATTTTGTTTATTTTCTCTTAAACCTCTCTAAAAGTTTTTCATAATTTTTAGTTTAAGCTAACAATGTTGGAGGTAGGCTATGGTGTAGAATTTGAAAGCCTGGGTTCTGGGTTCACATCAGCCTTTGTTTATTAATTGGATGAATTACTAAGCCTTGATGCCTCACTTTTTGCACCTACAATACGGGGATAATAATACCTTTTTGAGTTGTGGGAAAGATTGAGTGATTCCATGTAAAGTACTTAAGACAGTGATTTTGCAGGTGATATTGACTCTGTGAGTGCAGTTATCATTAAAACAGGTCCTTGGCTTTGTCTGGTATCTTGCACGCTGTACAGCAGTTGCACACTGGCTGGAGGGAAGGGGTGTGGGGGGCAGGGCTGGCCGGGCTTGCTCCTCACCCCGCCCCTCTGCCCTGTTTCTCTCCCAGGCTGCTGCCCTGTTGGCAGATCACCTCCCAGGTCTCCCTGGCCCTGAGCGGTGCACAGATGGGGATGGTACCCCAGGAAGCTTCTGAGTCAGTGCAGTGCCCGAGCCCTTCCCTGGCCAGCCCGAATGCCAAGGATGTGCTTCGGAGGAAGCACAAGAGGAAGAGCCGACAGCACCAGCGCTTCATGGCCCGGAAGGCCTTGCTGCAGGAGCAGGGACTGCTGAGCCCACTCTGGGAGCCAGGACCCTCCCCTCTGCCTACGTTGCCCGGGGCCCCGCCAGGCACAGAAGCCACCAGCAGTGCCAGGCAGCGTCCGCGGGCTGAACCTGGAGGTGCTGGGTGCAGCAGAAAGCCAGCTCCCAGGGACTCTGCCGGCCCCTTGCCCAGCAAATGCGTGGCCATCGACTGCGAGATGGTGGGCACAGGACCCCGAGGGCGCGTGAGTGAGCTGGCCCGCTGCTCCGTGGTGAGCTACCACGGCGAGGTCCTCTACGACAAGTACATCCGGCCTGAGATGCCCATCGTGGACTACCGCACGCGCTGGAGCGGCATCACCCGGCAGCACATGCGCAAAGCCATCCCCTTCCAAGTGGCCCAGAAAGAGGTGAGGGCAGGGCGGGGGGCTTAGCCCAGGTCTGAGTTAACGTGTAGCCACTGGAAGCAGAGAGACCTTGGGAACCTTACTAAGCTTCTTCAAACAATGGGTTTCCTCTCCATAGGAAAGGGTGAGTAGAAATCCTGCCTTACCTGCATGGAGCGATTGCTGGCCGTCCCACGTGGTGGTGTGTGTGGAAAGGCTGTGCCTTTCCCACAAGATGGGAAACAGCTTATACTCCACATTTTCTTCTTCTGTTATAAAAGTACTACGTGTCTGCATAAAATGTATAAGGTCCATAGCATTGTCACCTTCAGGTGTTAATATTTTGGTATTTTTTTATGTTAGTTTTTAATTGCTTTGTTGTTGTTCAGTCAGTAAGTCATATTCCCACTCTTTGTGGCCCCATGGACTGCAGCATGCCAGACTTCCCTGTCCTTCACCACCTCCTGGAGTTTGCTCAAACTCATGTCCGTTGAGTCGGTGATGCCATCCAGCCATCTCATCCTCTGTCGTCCCCTTCTCCTGCCTTCCATCTTTCCCAGCAGCAGGATTTTTTCCAGTGAGTCAGCTCTTCCCATCAGGTGGCCAAAGTATTGGAGCTTCAGCTTCAGCATCAGTCCTTCCAGTGAATATTCAGGGTTGATTTAGGATTGACTGGTTTGATCTCCTTGCTGTCCAACGGACTCATTGCTTTGAGGAAAATTAATTTGTGGTTGGGACCACACTAACGTGCCAGGAACTCCCAAACATCCTTGAGCATAGGAAATATACCTAAATCCTTATTAACAATTTTGGATTCTTGTCCCAGATCCTCTCCGTAGAGGATCCTGCAAGTCTCTAGGTCTTGGGAGGGAATTGATGTGTGTTTCTAAAAACCATCGTGCTGTACAAACCTGTATGATAAATACCCTAGAGCTGATGGGGAAAATGGGGTTAGAGACACAACACTTAAGCTTTATCAATGACCCCCCAGATAAAAAGATAGAAGCCTAATAACAGTGGAAGCACAGTTTTGCACAGGTTCAGTGGTTAAGGAAAGTGTAAATTTACATATGGTGCTTTGTGAGCAAACTCCGGAAGATAGTGAAGGACAGGGGATCCTAATGTGCTGCAGTCCCTGGGGTCGCCAAGAGTCGGACCTGACTTGGCAACTGAACTGAACTGAACTTGCCTTGAAAAGACCCAGACACGACTTAGCGACTGAACTGAACTTGCCTTGATAAGACCTGGAGCACTCAGGGAAGTAGCTGTCGAGAGGATGGTGGCTTGTGCTGTGGTGGAGCGGTTAAGGGTGTTACCTGAAGTTAGGAAGTGGGAAGCCAGGTGTGGGAAGCATGCAGGTGAGCTAAGCTGGCTGGTAGACTTCTGAGGTGTGGGCACTTTGTGATTTCCCTGTGGCTCTGCTAAACTGAGTATGGTTTCTGCATTCACTCAATGTTTATCAAGGGCAAAATTTGCATTACTCTCAAGTCCCATCAACCAGGTTGGACCATTCTGCATTTTTAAACCAAGCATTGTAGCAAAGCTATACTTAACATTTCTGATTTGTTCTTGGGATGAGGTACATTTAGGGAATACTGATACAAGTCATCTTGTGTCTTCCTTTTTCACAGCAGATACAGTGTAAGCATTTCTCTTAAAAGGATATTTCAGGTGAGCTGATTAGGAATAGAGGCAGCAGGAAGGCAGACGGGTGGTGACCCCCAGCTCCTAGGGACGTCTCTTGGCCTGCCAAAAGCAGGCCCACGCTGGATCGGCTCACACTCTGAGCCAGTATGAATGGGGTGTGCTGAGTCCCTTCCCACCGTGTGGCTTGTGTGTATGTGTGTGGGGTGGTGGCCTATCCCTACCACTGAAGTCTAAGTGTGCCTTATCCATGTGCTATGAAAGCTGAGTTTAGTGATAAATCATGTGTCGCCAGCAGAGGTGGCTGTAGGAGGCTGGCAGTGGGTGATAAGGAGATGCGAGCCCAGGGAAGAGGGCTCCAGGGGTTTGCAGGCCCGTGGCCCTGGATGTGGCTTCCCCTGGAAGTCAGGAAAGAGAGCCTCACCCTGTGCAGATGGTCTGAGCTGAGCCAGAGAGCAGGTTCCGAGGGTGAGAGGTGGGAGTCCTGGACGGCAGAGGGGCAAAGGGACAGAATCCAGAAGACAGGGACTGCTGCGTTAGTGCTGAAAGAGCTGTCCTTGGTTGCGTGTCTCCAGTGCCTGGCACAGTTCTTTGGCTTCACCTGGCACGTCTCCCCGGACTCCCTCCTGTGAGCTGAGCTGTCACTGGGCACCACTAGTCTAGGCACACATGTCCCTGCATTTTACAATGAGCTTACATTGAGGGGCAGCTGAACAGGCCATGCGGAGCTGAACAGGTACTTAGACAACATGGTTAATCCCCCAGAGGAGAGAGCAGCAGGGGTCCTGGTGGCAGCCGGGGCAGACTCCTGATGTTTAAAGCTGAGCCCTGATGTGAGAGGGGCTGGTGGAAGTTGGGGGCAGAAGTAGGTGGGAGAGGGTCGGGGGTGGCTAAGTCTTCCAGGCTGAGAAGAGGCTGGGCCAGGAGGAAATATGCTTGTCTGGGATAACCTACCCATCTAAGAGCTCCTTAGTGCTCACAGCCACCCCACCAATGTGGTTGCCAGCTTTCCCATTTTGCAGGTGTGGGGGAAGCTTAAACAGGCCCCTGGTGATAGTGAGTAATGAGTCAAGGGTCTGCATTCAAACTTTGAGCAGCCTGATTAACTGTGGGGCCCATGGTCACCCCTATCTACGCTGCCTCCCCCCACAGGGGTCCCTGGACCACTGAGATGTGGCCCTTCCTGACTCCTCCTCTGTTCACAGATCCTCAAGCTCTTGAAGGGCAAGGTGGTGGTGGGCCACGCCCTGCACAACGATTTCCAGGCCCTCAAGTACATCCACCCTCGGGGCCAGACCCGGGATACCACCTCCGTCCCCAGCCTCCTCAGCCAGCCAGGGCTCCACGTCCGGAATCGTGTCTCTCTTAAGGACCTGGCCCTGCAGCTGCTGCACAAGAAGATCCAGGTGTGTGGGGCCGGAGGGGAGTGGAGCGGGGAGCCAGGGGCCATGGGCAGGCAGTGCGGGGCCTGCCACTTCCCCAGCCTGGTCCTGGGACTCCCAGGTGTACACAGAACCCTGGGCATTTTCTCTCCACCCTCCTCTTCAGTAAGTTGTGACTGGAAGCCACCTGCTCCCAGGCTGCTCTCTTTAGATCCATCTCCCACCCAGTTCCTGCTTCTGTCCTCTCGTTCACGTGTAGAATTCCATCTCCTCCAACCAGGAGTGGTCAGGGGTACCTGTCAGTCTTGGTCCTCCTGTGTTTCACATTCATTATTCCATCTGCTCCGCAAGCCTTTGAATTGGGTTTAATGTATTTATTTTTTCCATATGACTGCGTCGAGTAGATCTTTGTTGCTGCCTGCGAACCTTCTCCAGTTGCGACAAGTGGAGGCTGCTCTCTGGTTGCGGTGCTCGGGCTTCTCAATGCAGTGATTTCTCTTGTTGCAGGGTGTGAGCGAAGCCCATGGCCTATGAGATCTTCCCGGACTAGGGAATGAACCCATGTCTCCTGCATTGGCATGCAGATTCTTTACCACTGAGCCACCCGGGAAGCCCAGAATCAGGGATTTTTAAACTAGTTTTTATATTTAAGGAGATAGGCGAAAGAGATGGTTTGTGATACCGCTGGCATTCCAGCGCTTTTCTTTGTGACTGGGTCCCATGTCCTTCTCACAAGGCTGTGCACCCGTGTTCTGAGAGTACACGTCCCTGGGCCCTGACCCAGAGCCCGGGTCGCCTAACTTCCCCCCAGGACCGCGGGCAGTGACACGTGGGCTCTCGTCCGCAGGTGGGCCAGCACGGGCACTCGTCAGTAGAAGACGCCGTGACAGCCATGGAGCTCTACCGGCTGGTGGAGGTGCAGTGGGAGCAGCAGGTGGCCAGCAGCCTCCGGGCGCCGCCTGAGGACAGAGAGCCCGACAGCAGCACAGACATGGAGCAGTACATGGAGGACCAGTACTGGCCGGCGGACCCGGCCCAGGGCACCAGCGGAGACCCGGGGGCAGCGCCGGGCAGAAGGGAGTGAGGGAGGAGAAGCTCCCCTGGGGAACGGGGACAGGAGAGCGCCTGGGGCAGGATGCCTGGCTGCCCCCAGGGTCTGAAGAGTTGGGACCACCTGCCCACAGCATAGCCCTCCCCTCTCTAGGGCTGTTGTCAGCCCTTCCTCCCCCAACTCCTGTGGTTTTGCAAATGGCACTTTATAGACGCCGTGAAAATGGCAGGTGGGCTAGAACCCAGCAGAAGTAGGGAATGCACCAACGGATGGCATCAAGCCACCCCCACCCTCATGCTGTGCTCTAAAGGGATCAGCCTCCTTGGGGGTGCTGGGTGGGGGTGTCAGTATTCCAGAGTTCCCTTATCTCCACCCAGTGACCTGGGGCAAAGTATTCTTCCCTGTTGTCACCAGCTACCTCTTCCTCCAGAGTCACTTTCTAGAGAATAAGTATGCCCTGAGGCTATACAGTTAAGGCCACTCCAAGGCCATTTTGTCCCTTTCTGAACTAGAACTCTGGCAGCAATGGAACAGCAGAGACCTCAGACCATGGGGAGCTGGGTCCTCACCTGCTTGCGGGGAGGAGTCACCAGGTGCTCTTCTGGGAGGAGGGAAGGCAGATAAGCTCTGGGTGGAGGCTGGCATATGTATCTTGACCCAAGGCAGGTATTCCTCCTGCCCACCCAGCGCTAGTCCCTCAAGCAGAAGTCTGAGAAACAGTAGAGCAGTTTAAATTCTGGGACCCCTCTGCAGAATTGCCCACTGGGATCTTTATTTATTGAGAGCAAGACCACAGGTCTCTAGGGGTGCAGAGGGCAGGTCTGCCAGGGTTAGACTGGGCATTAGCAGCTGTGTAGTTGTGCTCACACTTGGGTGGGTGCCCCCAGCCACTTGTGGTTGGGTGAGTGGGTGGGTTTTCTCTAAATTACTAAAAATGTTCTCTGTCAGGATTCATCCCCCACCCCTCTGTCCTTTTTCCCTAAAGGACCAGTTTTGTGGTATTGGGGTACCTGAGAGCTCAAGTCACACAGAAACTCTGAGCCCCATCTTAGCTCGCCACTTAATAGCTTTGAGACCTAGGTAAGTGTGTGACTTCACTCAAGTCTGATCCCTCATCTGTAAAATGGGGATAAGGGTACCACCTACCTCACAGGATTGTTAGGCTCTGTGAGCTGTGTTTTTTTTAAGGATTAGTGTTAGGTTCTTCCAAGTAACACCTGAACACACCCTGGGGCCATTTGAGGGCTTTGACCCCAGAAATGAAATATTTCCAGCCTTATCAGTAAACAAAGGAAGTCACAGTCATCAACAACTGCAGATTGCAGCCCTTAAACAGTGAACTGATGAACCCGGAAGAAACTCAGGGCTGAAAAGAATACCTGCCAGCTAGCAGTCATCAGACTAGCCACTCCCTACAGGAGAGCCCTGAGAAAACTCAGGATGTGAAACACAGGATACCAGCCCCAGAGAGCTGAGGTGCAAGTCAAAGGAATGATTTCAGCTTGAGCCCAGACTCTTGCATCTTCCCATACATAGAAAAGCACTAAACTCCTTAATTCGAGATTTCTGGTTTTAACTAGCATCGTATTTTGATGTTTGGGACCACTTGCCCTTTGTTTCAAAACTCCTATATAACCTGACTCCACTCCTCGCCTGCTCAGATCAGAGCTCTGAAATGCTGGCTCCTGGGCTGCAGTCCTCATTTTGCACCCAAATAAAACAACTCGCATCTCTCACGTTGTGCATTTTTTGCCCAGACAGGACTTGTTCTTGTGGCTATTCCAGTAGGTGGGGCACGGGCCACCAAGCACAGCTCAGAGGTTGTGGGCCCTCACGCTCCCTGTGCTGCACGGATTTGGTATCAGTCAGCAAAGCAGCAGGGCCAGAGAGTGAGAGACACTCCTGAAAACGAAACAGCAAACGCAGGGCCGCAGACTGTTCTGGGAGCTGGCTGAGTCACTGACCAGCTGCTGATCGGCTTCCAAGACTTTGTTCTAGGCTCCTGAAAAGCCTAGCTGATGCCACACTCACAGCTGAGCAGCTGCTTAAGGGCTTTGGGCTTTGGGCTGAGGGATGGAGCTGTTCACATGTGGAGGTGTACTGGGTTTAAAATCAGCTTTGTACAACCGTTCTGGAATAAAACCCAACTGCAAAAGTGGGTGAAATGGCCTTTTCTTTGAATCCTCCAGCCGAGGTGGGAAGGGACTTGCTGAAGGGCTGTGGGACCCCAGGGCACCGAGTCTTGCTGGGCGCTTTGGCCTTTGAGGTGGGTGGCTTTCAAGATGGTGCTTTGGAATGTGGCCAGAAAATCTTAGAGCTACAGAATGTATGTAGTTTATTTTTTTATGTAAGTGCCCTATCACGTATAGAGTACAAGTTTATTAAACTTGTTTCTCTTTGAAGCTATGTACTCACTTTTTATCTTTTTTTTTTTTTTTAGTTTTAAATATAAAATACACAGCTTAAAATTTACCATCTTAACCATTTTTAAGTGTAGAGTTAATAGTGTTAAACACCCACTATGCAACTCATCTCCAGAACTGTTATTATCTTACAAAACTGAGATTCTATGCTCATTAAACAATAACCCCTCAGACCCTCCTCCTTTCAGCTCCTGGCCACTCCCATTCCACTTTGATTTTGTGTGTTTGATTAGGTACCTCATATAAGTGAAATCTGACTCAATGGACGAGTTTGAACAAACTCCAGGAGATAGTGAAGCACAGGGAAACTTGGTGTGCTGCAGTCCGTGGGGTTGCAAAGAGTGGAACATGACTGAAAAATGATAAGTTAAATCCTACAGTATTTGCCTTTTCGTGTCTGGCTTACTTCACTTAACAAAATGTCCCCAGAGTTCATCTCTGAGGTTGTAGGATGTGTCACCATTTCCTTCCATTTTCAGGCTGAGTAACATTCATTTGGATGTCCATGCCATCGTTTATTCATCCATCCATCCACGGACCAGCATTTTTATTGTTAATAATGCTACTGTGTCTCTCCAGGACTCTGCTTGCGATTCTTCTGGATATACACCCAGAAAAATGGGATTGCTGGCTCATGGTAGTTCTGCGTTTAATTTTTTAAGGGATCTTACATTGTTTTACACAGTGACTGCACCATTTTACATTCCCAATGGCTACACGAGTGTCCCAATTTCTCCACATCCTCACCAATATATGTTATTGTCATCTTTTTGGTAATAACCATTTTGACAGGTGTGAGGTGGTTACTCGTTTTGATTTGCACTCCCCTGATTTAATGTTGAACATCTTTTTCACATGTTTATTGGTATATAGTTTATTTTTAATTCATTCTTTTTGTGTATTTAAAAATGTATTCCACTAGTACAGTTTGGTGTGTTTTAAGTTGAACCACATGGAATTGCTATATCCGACTGAGGTGGTTCCATCTGTGGTATGTAATTTTGGAATTCACATACATATTTTAGGGGTTTGTGACCGCTGGATTTCAAAGGGCAGGTTGCCTGTAGGGAGAGGGATGTGACCTACCAATGGGCCAGCTGTGGCAGGGTATGGGTCAGCTAAGGTGGAGAGGTTTGCCAGGAGTGACTCACTTTCCTGCTGGCGCCTGGGGACTTGGTCTGAGTGACACTAGTTAAACCTGGGAAGCAGCACCACTAGGAACCCTGCAGCCCATCGCCTGGCTGGAGTCAGGCATTCCTCCCCTAGGCTGTTAGCAGTTCCTGTGTCCTCAGCACACGGTTGTTATTCAGTCGCTCAGTCCTGTTCGACTCTTTGCGACCCCATGGACTGCAGCACGCCAGCCTTCCCTGTCCATCATCACTTAGAGGTTGCTCAAGTTCATGTCCATTGAATTGGTGATGCTATCCAACCAACTCATCCTCTGCCACCCCCTTCTCATTTTGCCTTGAGTCTTTCCCAGCATCAGGATCTTTTCCAATGAGTTGTCTCTTTGCATCAGATGGCCAAAGTATTGGAGCTTTAGCATCAGTCCCTCCAAAGAATATTCAGGGTTGATTTCTTTCAGGATTAACTGGTTTGATCTCCTTGCTATCCAAGGGACTCTCAGGAGTCTTCTCCAGCACCACAATTCGAAAGTATCTATTCTTCAGGGCTCAGCCTTCTTTAGGGAGTTAACTTTTTCAATGTATGTTCAAGTAGCAAGAATTTTGCATCTTCTCGTAAATCAGGGTAATAATCCTTTATGCATTTGAGGAACAAGAAATCCCCAGACAGTCTGAATTCAAGGAAAAGTTGCTCATTCAGAATGGGAACCAAAACCTCTAACTCAAATTTGAACCAAGAACAACACACAGCAACAATGCCATACCCTTCACACATATTTCAGTATCCGGTTTTCTTTTTGAGGTCTGTTAAATGAAGCTGGATGTCTCATGGTGAATACATTAAGAACCTGGGGAAATTCCTTTCCAAGCCACAAATCTTTGTGACAGTTTGGTGGCAGATTTGACAGCTCAAATCTTGTTCCATCTGGATCTGGGGTAGGAAGTAAGAGGGGGGTGATCAACTCACCCCAGTACCTACAGACAATTTCCTCATTAAAGCTGATTTTATTTTTGCCCCAGCTGTAACTCTCTTATTCAATAGATACTGAGTGCTCCTTATGTACTAGACATTGTTCTAAAGGGTCAGAGTTCTAGCCTGGGAGAGCTGTCGACTTAAAAAAATATTCACAATCTAAAAGTTGAGAGTTAACGTTTTATTCAGTGGGATTTTTAGGACTTCTACCCACTCCAGTATTCTTGGGCTTCCCTTGTGGCTCAGCTGATAAAGAATCTGTCGGCAATGCAGGTGACCTGAGTTCAATCCCTGGATTGGGAAGATCCCATTTAGAAGGGAAAGGCTACCCACTCCAGTATTCTGGTCTAGAGAATTCCATAGACCGTATAGTCCATGGGGTTGCAAAGAGTTGGACACAACTGAGTGACTTTCATTTCAGGCCAGGGAGGCGGCATCTGAAGTGACCCTGGGAGAACTGCTTCAAGGAGGTGAGGGGAGGAACCAGGTTATACAGAGGTTTTGAAACAAAGTTTTGCAAAAAAAAAACAAAAGGGAAGTTTTTAACTTTTGTAACAAAAGTTCTGCAAAAGTTTTGGGTAGTCTGAACATCAAAAGATTATTGTTAATTAAAGAAAACCAGATATCCCAAGGGCTTCCCAGGTGGTGCTAGTGGTAAAGAACCCGCCTGCCAATGCAGGTAGCCGTAAGAGGCGTGGCTTCGATCCCTGGGTTGGGAAGATCCCCTGGAGAAGGGCACGGCAACCCAGTCCAGTCTTCTTGCCTAGAGAATCCCATGGACAGAGGAGCCTGGCCGGCTGTGGTCCATAGGGATGCAAACAGTGTGACATAGCTTGAATGCATGCACAGATATCCCAACTTAAGGAATTTAGTGTTTTTCTATGCATGGGAAGGTGCAAGAATCTGGGCTCACTGGAGTCATGCCTTTCATATGCATCTCAGCTATCCCAGGCCAGTATCCTGTGTTCTTTTCACATCCTTAGCTCCCTTGGGCTCACCATACGGAGAGTGGCTACAGTCTGATGACTGTTGGATTGCAGGTACTCTTACCTTCCTGAGTGCCCTTAGGGTTCACCAGCTCACACTGGAGGGCTATCCTGCTGATGATGGTGACATCCTTGTCTACGGATATGGCAGGAGATACTCCATTTCTCAGAGCATCAGTTCAGTTCAATTCAGTTGCTCAGTCGTGTCCAAATCTTTGCAACCCCATAGACTGCAGCACACCAGGCTTATAGTCCCTAGGTAATACAGCCAGGCTGGTGGGGACTCCCCCCAAGCCTGCTTCTCCTTGTCCTCAAACAGTGTCAGCATAGCCGGAGGCAGAGCCCTTCAAAGGCAGACATGACCGTTTCTGAGACACCCCTAAGCTGGTGGAGTCTCTAGGGCTCCCTCACTGCCTCCTTGCCTCTGCTGGGTCAGCGGTTGGGGCCAGTCCCCCTTGTGTCCCAGTGAGTAACCTCAGTGTCCCAAGAGCCAGTTCTCCCTGCCCTCGAGAAAGACCTCACAGAACGTCAGATTTGGTGGCGGCTCCGGAAGTTGTGGGACTGTCTGCGGGCTCCAGTCTCGGGGATGTTTATTCTCTGAGCAGAGGGTGAGAAACAAGAGACAGATGTTGCAATCTACAACATTTCACATCAGCCGCGTCACCTGAGGAGGGGTGGGCTTGAGGGATTAGGTGGAGGGGCAGGGGCAAAGACAGATAGGACACCCAGACACGGATGTGTCAGCCTCGTCAGTCCTGAGTCAGCCAGCTTCATCAGTCCTGACTCAAGCTACTGAGCTCCCGACAGGCCGGCAGCCCTAGGAGACGAGGCAGCCCAGCCCACGTGCCCGGCCTCCACCCCTGACTTCACTTGATAACAAACCAGAAACTGAAACAGGGTCAGATTCCCGGCTTGAAGTCAGAGATGAGTCACTGCTAAGAGCAACTGCAGTAGCTGAGAAAGGGGCATCAGAGAGGCAGGCAGGTGAGAGTGGGGGACAGGATGGGGGCTTCCAGACATTTCTCCGGGGCAGTGGCCAGGGGTGGTGGTGGGAGGGGGGCATCTTGGTCCTGAGGCTGCCTGGCAGGACCGGGAGAGGCCGTGGGATCGCCAGGTGAAGAGGCCGGTTGGGGTGGCAAGCAGCCAGCTTCTCTCTGTGCCAGGTGGTGGTTGTGACGAAGGGCAGGGCAGAGGGTGTAGGCTGCCTGGAGGTGGCTGAGGACGCCTGGCACCTCGGCCGGCCTTTCAAATGATGGCTGTCCTGCCGCCCCCTGTCCAGCACACCTGAGGGTCCTGGTGGAGCATGGCAAGGAGCGCGGACGTGGTGGCCATGGACTGTGAGATGGTGGGGCTGGGGCCCTTCCGGGAGAGTGGCTTGGCTCGCTGCAGCCTTGTGGACTACCACGGCTCCGTGTTGTACGACAAGTTCATCCGGCCCGAGGGTGACATCACTGACTATAGGACCCCGGTCAGCGGAATCACAGCTCGGAACATGGAGGGGGCCACTCCGTTTGCCGTGGCCAGGCTGGAGGTAAGCGAAGGGCCGGATGCCAGCCAGGCCCACACACACACACACACGCGCGCGCCCCAACACATACACGCTCCTCTGGCGCTTCCCCTGGGTGCTGATCTGTGACCCGTAATTCCAGCCATGTCCGACTCCCCGCCACCCCTGCACCAGGGCATGAGAAACCCATTGGTGTGGCCATCGCATCCCCAAAGATCAGACATCAGACACCCTTAGGCTTGCCTCTGGGAGCAGCCTTCACGGCATCTGGTCCACCTTGCTGGTCTCATGATGGGGACACAGTCCTGCCTGATGTTCCCTGCACACTGATTTGGGGGCTAGATTCCCCATTCTCTCCCCTACACCGGCTGCCTCTGGGAAATGGGGGATGGATGGGTCTTGGAGGCCCTCACTGGCAGGGGGCCCCTCCCTGAGCCCCCGGGAGAGCTCACACCCAGACCCCCACAGGCCATCCATCCTTCCAGGTGGGTGGGGCGTGCCAAAGTCTCCCAGTCCTCTTGTCCTCCAGCTTGCAACGCCTCTAGTTTACTTTCTGTTTCTCTGAATCACTCAGTGAAAAGGAAACTCAACCCCGCCAGAAGTGGCACCAGGGTTTAGTCATTTCTGGGAAGGTGAGCTCAATTTGGGGAAGTTCACGAAGAACACAAAGGCCCAGGGTTCACTTTAGTCCCATGTACTGCTCATGCGTGCGGCTCCCTGTGCCAGAGACGAGGCCAGAACAATAGCCACTGTTTTCTGAGCACTGGCTACTCACTGGATGCTCCCCGAGTTCCATCTGGGAGCTCAATCATGCCTCACAAAGCAGCCTGCCAGGAGCGTCCTCTGGAGCTGTTAGGTCAGGGCCAAGAGGGCCAGGTTTGAATCCTGGCTTTGCCCCTTACCTGCTAAGTGACCTTGTGCAGGTTCCTTGAACTCTCTGTATCCCGTTTCCCCGATGGGAGTGAGAACAGTAGCAATCTCACAGGATTATTGTGAGGATTGAGAAAGGGCTTGGAAAGAGCGCCTATGGAAGTATTAAAAACCCATTAACTAGGGACTTCCCTGGTGGTCTGGTGGTTAAGACCCTGCACTTCCAGTGTAGGGGGTGCAGGTTTGATTCCTGGTCAAGGAACAAAGATCCCACATGCTGTGTGGCATGGCCAAAAAAAAAAAAAAAAAAAAAAAACCACACAGAGAACAGAATAAACCTGCTACTTGTTACGATTCTTCCCTTGTTCCCATATTACAGATGAGGAAACTGAGTCTCTTGAACTAAATGTTGGTTTGCTAGGGCTGCTGAAACAAAGTACTGCAAAGTGGTTTAGACAAGAGAAATGTCTGTTCTCACAGTTCTAGAGGCTAGAAGTCCCCGGTCAAGGTGTCAGAAGGCTCCTGAGGGGGGCAGACCTGACCTGTGTCTCTGTCTTGGCCGCTGACGGTTTGCTGGCCATCTGTCTGTTCATTTATTTGGGGCTGCACTGGGTCTTCGTTGCGGAGCACAGGCTTCTCGCTGGCTTGGAGCACAGGCTCCAGGTGCACAGGCTCCAGTAGCTGCAGCATGCTGGCTTGGTAGTTACGGGCTCAATAGCTGTGGCTTAGTTGCTCTGTGCCGTGTGGAATCTTCCCCGACCAGGGATCAAACCCACATCCCCTGCGTTGGCAGGCAGATTCTTATCCTGCTGGCCATCTTTGATGGTCCTTGGTCTGGAGAAATGTCACCCCAATCTCCGTCTTCGTGTTCACACGGCATTCTCCTTCCATGCAGGGCTCTGTACCCAGATTTCCCTTTTATAAGGACACCTGTCATATTTGCTAGGGCAGTGGTCCCCAACCTTTCTGGCATCCGGGACTGGTTTCATGGAACACAATGTTTCCATGGGGCTGGGGGGATGGTTTCAGGATGATTCAAGCTCAGTAGGGTTTGAGCTCCTCTGAGAATCTAATGCTACCACTGATCTGAGAGGAGGCAGAGCTCAGGTGGTGATGTGAGTGATGGAGAGCGGCTGTAAATACAGGGGAGGCTTCGCTCACACCTCCTCTCACCTCCTGCTGTGGGATCTGGTTCCTAACGGGCAATGCACTGGTAGTTGGGCACCCCTGTGTTACGGAACCAACATACTCCATTATGACATCGTAAAAATAACATCTGCCGTGACCCCATTGAGATGGTCGGGGCTGGGGTTTCAACAAGTGGATTTGAGGGGGAACATATTCAACCCATATCACTGAGTATCTCTTACAAGTTCAGATAAATAGAATGTAGAAGGCTTAAAACCTCTAGACTTGTGTGTCCAATAGAGCACCACCTGTGACTAGTGAGCACCTGGAAAGTGGCTGGTCTGAACTAAGATGTAAATATAAAATACGCACTGGATTACAAAGACCTGAATTTTAAAAAGAACCATAAAATGCCTCAATAATTAACATGGATTATATGTTTGATGATATTTTGGTATGTTAGGTTAAATAAAACATATTGAAAGTAATTTAACCTATTTCTTTTAACTTTTAAAATATGGCTGTTGATGATTTAAAATTACACACGTGGCTCATGGTATGTTTCTTTCTATTGGACACCACTGTTCTAGAGTTGCTAACAGGATACTACGGAGCCCAGAGGAGGGGCCACAGTATGTCAGGGGGTTCTAGAAAGGCTTGGCGAGGCTGGTACTGTTTGCCAAAGGAGTGGGAGGATTCAGTGCTTGCAGCTCAGTGTGCCATAGGGAGCCACTGAAGGTTCTTGAGCAAGAGCATAGCAGGATCAAAACCACTGTCAATAAAACCTGAACTGGGGTGCTGGGGAGACTGGATGGGAGTGAGGAAGGAGATGACAATAGAGAGGAATCAGAGAGACTGAGGAGCTGTCGCAAGGATCTTAGTCATCGGCAGCATCTGGAGATTGGGCAAGAAGGAAATGTTAGGACAGAGAACAAGAAGGGGAGGGCAACACGAAGGGAGGTGCGGCTGTTCAGGTGCCGATGGGAGGCCAAGGGACCCTGCGTGGAGCTGCCCACACTCAGATCCGCACTGAGCAGTCAGGTGGGTGGCATGGCATCTCTTCTCCTCCTTCCCCATCCCTCCCTACCCCAAGGTGGAAGAAAGGGCAGAAGAGTCCAGAGCAGGGGAGAGGAGGCCACAGAGAAATGCAATTCCCTGGACGCCCTCAGGCACCAGCCTGGGAGTTAGGACACCTTGGTCCTCATCCACACTTGGTGCTGAAATGCTTTTGTTTCTCAGCTGGAGATGATGCCAGGCCCTTCTGGTGTGTGACATGGGGTGCTGCCCAGAGTAGGCGCTTAATAGCCATTCAAGAGGGCTTCCCAGGTGTCTCCAGTGGTAAGGAATCCACCCGCCAATGCAGGAGACGCAACAGACACAGGTTCAATCCCTGAGTTGGGAAGATCCCCTGGAGAAGGAAACGGCTACCCTCTCCAGTATTCTTGCCTGGAAAATCCCAAGGACAGAGGAGCCTGGGGGCTATAGTCCATGGGGTCGCAAAGAGTTGGACACAACTGAGCACATACACTCACACACACACACACACTCACAGCCGTACAAGGAGGGAGGCGGGAATCCAAAGGCAGGGCAGCTCTCGGGAACCACCTTGTGGTTCACATTTCCTGCTCTGTCACTGATGGTTGGTGTGACATTTGGCAAGTTACTGAAGCTTTCTGAGCCTCTGTTGTCTCATCAGTGAAGGAGGGCTAATGCGTCCTCCCTGGCCTTGTGAACGCTGGGTGTGGTGATGTGGTCTGTAGCTCTAAGCACAGTGCCTGGTTCAGGGTTGACTGTCACTCCATGTGCCCCTGGAGAGGGCAGGGCAGAAACTCAAATTTTACATCCAGTCCTCTCTCCAACTTCCCCTGAGAACTGCGGGCTTAGATTCTGGTCCTCATTTTCTGCACAGGGTAAGCTCCCTGCTCATCTCTCCCATCCGGCTGTCAGAGAAACTTCCCCAGGCCTGGCTCAGATCACAGTCCCCACTCTCATCCCCACCCCCTGGTTCAAATACCTGCAAAGGCTGCCTGTTGCCTAGAGTCCCCTTAACCCAACGTCCATAGTCCCTCAAACCCCATCTACTTACCTTTTCTGGCATCTCTCTCAGCTCAGCCATCACCCCCCAGTGCTTCAGCCCCATCCCGTGCCCCTCCCATTCCCCATTCCTTCCCCTGCCGTCCTGGCAGGCTCAGGCCAGGGGTGTCCTGTGTGAGGCTCTTCCTCACTCCTCACCCTCCCCACCCCCACTCCATCCACTCACTCACCCCCCACTCACCCTCCTTGCTCTAGCCCACACACTTGGCATGCAGAATCTCAGTTCCCTGACCAGGGATCAAACCCATGCCCCCTGCAGTAGACGTGCAGAGTCCTAACCCCTGGACCGCCAGGAAGTCCCAGAGACGGCACACTTTAGAGCTTGCCTACCCACGCGCATGGGCCTGCCTAGCTCTGCAGCTCCTGCAGGGTATTTTATCTACCCCAGGTTGGAGACTGTGCTTTGAACATAACAGGTGCCCTGAGAATGTTTGTGGGGCTGGAGTTGAACCGATTTTCATAATAGTACAGGAGTCCTGGGGCTTACCAGGTGGCACTAGTGGTAAAGAACCCGCTTGCCAATGCAGGAGACCTAAGAGACACAGGTTCAGTCCCTGGCGGACTGAAGAGGGAGGAAGATTCCCTGGAGGAGGGCGCGGCACCCCACTCCAGTATTCTTGCCTGGTGGGCTACAGTCCATGGGGTCACAAAGAGTTGGACACAACTGAAGTGACTTAGCATGCACAGGAGTCCTGGCAGCTGCGTGGACCAGAACTGCCTCTGCCCTCATGTTGGCCTTTGCTGTCAAGATGCAGTAATACATGCAGGGGGCAGGGAGCAAGCACACTCTCTTCAGACTTGGCTGGACATGGGTCCAGTCCCAGCTCTGCCTCCTGATTGCCCCATGTCCTCCGGCTTGTTGCTAAACCTCTCTGTGACATAGGGGTGATGTGACAAAGTAGCACAGGTGTATCCAGCAAGATGTCCAGGCCCTGTTCTAAGTGCTTTCAGCACACCACTACCTTTACTCCCCACCACAGTCTGGAAGGTAGTCTCATCACTCCATTTTACAGATGAGCACACTAAGGCACAAGGCTGAGCAGACTGTCCAAGGAAGGGGAGGAGCAGAGACTCAAATTCTGTCCCCAGGACTTACTCTGCGATGTTCCAATCCTGTGATCAGTGTGTGAATCCTGTGAATTCACTTAACTGTGAATGCTAAGAGCCTGGTGGTGTTTTTCAGTCATCAAGTCCTGTTCGACTCTTTGTGACCCCATGGACTGCAGGACACCAGGCTTCCCTGTCCCTCACTATCTCCAGGAGTTTGCCCAAGTTCATGTCCACTGAATCGGTGATAGCATCCAACCATCTCATCCTCTGTTGCCCTCTTCTCCTTCTACCTTCAATCTTTTCCAGCATCAGGGTCTTTTCCAATGAGTTGTCTGTTTGCATCAGGTGGCCAAAGTATTGGAGCTTCAGCTTCAGCATCAGTCCTTCCAGTGAGTATTCAGGGTTGATTTCCTTTAGAATTGACGGGTTGATCTCCTTGCTGTCCAGGGGACTCTCAAGAGTCTTCTCTGTGCCTGGTGTACACACAGTGTCAGGGCAGCATGAGAGGGAAGCTGAGGGGTGAGGCAACTGCCATCATTTTCTTTTTGTTTTAAGATATATATATATATATATATATTTAAATTTTTATTTATTTATTTTTGACTGTGCTGGATATTCACTGTTGCAAGGGTTTTTCTCCAGTTGCAGCGAGCGGGGTTATTCTTTAGTTGCAGCACACGGGGTGGGCTCTAGGGTGAGACGGCTTCCGTAGTAGCAGCTCCCGGACTCCAGAGCACAATCTCAATAGATGTGGTGAACGGGCTTAGTTGCTCCGCTGCCTGTGAGATCTTCCCGGATCAGGGATCGAACCTGTCTCCCCTGCACTAGTAGGCAGGTTCTTCGCCACCGAGTCACCAGAGAAGCCCCCGTCGTTTGTTTTCATGAACTAAGACATCGAGACACATTGACCCCACTTGTCATCCTCAGTATTTTAATCCCAAAGGCCAGGCTCATTTAACCCGAGATGTACAGGGGGACTCACCAAAGGGCAGAAGTCTATTAGCCATTTATCAGACCCACAAGGCCAGGTGACACCTCTCAGGTGAGTCGAGGTTTCTTGCAGGGCATTTTCCAAAGGTGGCTCACCAACCTGTCTCTTCCTCCCATGGGAATGGCGAGTGGACCAGACTAGCTGTGAGCCATCGACCAGGTCGTAGAAGCCAGGCGGGCTCCGAGGAGCCACTAAGCCTGCTAGCCCACCTGGTACACCCAGGAGCATTGTGGCCACAAGGCACTGAAGCTTTGAGTGGACTTCCCTCACCCTGTTCTCTTTTTTATTTTTTGTAATGGTATCATATTGCTTTTATTTATTTATCTTAAATATTTATTGATTTGGCTGTGTTGGGTCATAGTTGCTGCACTCAGGATCTTTGCTGTCACATGTGGTATTTTTTTGTAGGGGCACACAGGCTCTAGAGCATTCGGGGTCTGTAGTGGAGGTGTCTGGGTTCAGTGATTGTGGCACATGGGCTTGGTAGCCTCACAGCATGTGGGAGCTTAGTTCCCTGGCCAGGGATCGAACCCATGTCCCCTGCATTGGAAGGGAGACTCTTAACTACTGAACCACCAGGGAAGTTCTGACACTGCTTTTATAATGCGAGGTAATTGCCTTGTTATCTTCTGACACCTGTAGGTCTGACTGTCATCTAACGCAGTAGTTCTCAGTGCACTGTGATTCTGCCCCCAAGGGGACATTTTTAGCAACATCTGAAGGCATTTCTGATTGTCGTAAGTGAGGCGGGGAAGGCTGTCACTGATATCCAATGGCTTGAGGCTAGAGATGGTGCTAGACATCCTACAATGCACAGAACACAGACTCACACCAAAGAAGTATCGGGCCCCAAATGTTCGTAGTTCCAAGGTTGAGAACCCTGGTCTACAGAGAGCCCCATAAACCAGGCTGTCAGCACAGGAGGGAACCTGTGAGGAGACCGAGGTCCAGAGAGGGGCACTGACTTGCTAAGGACACACAGCAGGCTGGGCTACAGCTCGGTGCCCAGATTCAGAGCTCTCACCTGACAGGTCAATGCTCTTTTTTAAAAAAATATTTATTTATTTGGCTGCCTTGGCTCTGAGTCGAGACACATGGACTCTTCATTGTGGTGCATGGATGTCTCTCTGGCTGTGGCTCGCAGGCTCGGTTGGCCCTCAGCACGTGGAATCTTAGCTGCCCAACCAGGGATGGAATCACGTCCCCTGCACTGGAAGGCAGATTCTTAGCCACTGGACCAGCAGGGAGGCCCTCAACACTCTTTTAATTCATATTTTAATCTAATGATGATGGTCAGTAACTTGTAACTCACTTTAAAAAAACCCTAAGTTTTCTATTTGTTTTATTTTTGGTTGCACTGCGTCTTCATTGCGTGTGTGGGCTTCTCACTGCAGTGGCTTCTTTCATTGTGGAGCGCAGCTCTAGGCACGTGGGCTCAGTATGTGGCGCGTGGGCTTAGATGCTCCATGGCATGTAGGATCTTCCTGGAGCAAGGATTGAACCTGTGTCCCTGCATCGGCAGGCAGATTCTTATCTACTGCACCACCAGGGAAAGTCCGTAACATACTTTTGTAAATAAATACTCTTCTAATGTTAACCTGGTATAGTGAGTAGCATCCACCCCAAGACTGGGATTGGAGAATGAGAATGATGCTGTTAGTTCGCACATAGAGAAACTGAACCTTGTGAGTCATCGTAGTTTAGGTGGCAAACAGAAAGGGAGCCACGGTGGCTTGTGAGCAGCGAGTGGTTTCAGCTGTACCAGTGACATAGCCCTTGCCTGGGTCAAGGACCCTGTTGGGGTCCCGACACCTGGCATGTCTTTCTGGGGCTCAGCCAGGTGAAGGAGGACAACTTTGTCATCCAGGTTTTCCACGGGTTAAGCAGCCTTGTGAGAAGCAGACACAAGCTAGGGGCCAGGACACCCGGAGAGCCTGGCAGGGGACAGGACGAAAGAAGGGGTCCAGGGCCACTCCTGACGATGACAGTAGGGGACCTCCACAAGGGCAGCATTCTTCAGAGTGCCTTATAATCACCTCTCCTGGCACCCAGGCATGAACGCATGGACAGATGGAAAGACGGATGCATGATGGGAGCAGCAGGCTCTGAGGGGCTGGACAGACATCAGAGCTGGCATTTCCAAACTAGGCAGATGGGAGGAATACCCTGGAACATTTGCTAATGCCCCTTCCTGGTGACGATGCTTCAGCCGGGCTGGAGTAGGGCCCCGCCCTCTGGTCTTTTAACAAGGGCCCCCAGTGATTTTTTGATCAGGCCCATCTGGGAAATACTTGGACTAGAGGGGAAACACAGTGGAAAGAGGATGTGGGCAGATTCCTGCACCTGGGCCTGTCATTCCCCTAATGAGTGACATGGTACACACCACCCGGCAGCCCCTGTACCTGTGGGTAAGATGCTATGACAATCCCCGCCTCATAGGGCCCGTATTCTGGAATCAGAAATCTTTACTGAGGGCTGTCATGGATTCAGCAGTGGAAATTATTCATTAATTTTTTTCGGTTATATAATATTTTATTTAGGGTTATTACAACACTGTTGTTGTTTTTTTTTAAGTTTTTATTTTGCATTGTTCAGTTCAGTCGCTCAGTCGTGTCCATCTCTTTGCGACCCCATGAACTGCAGCACTCCAGGCCTCCCTGTCTATCACCAACTCCCGGAGTTTACCCAAACTCATGCCCATTGAGTCAGTCATGCCATCCATCTCATCCTCTGTTGTCCCCTTCTTCTGCCTTCAGTCTTTCCCAGCATCAGAGTCTTTTCAAATGAGTCAGCTCTTCGCATCAAGTGGCCAAAGTATTGGAGTTTCAGCTTCAACATCAGTCCTACCAATGAACACTCAGGATTGATCTCCTTTAGGATGGACTGGTTGGATCTCCTTGCAGTCCAAGGGACTCTCAAGAGTCTTCTCCAACACCACAATTCAAAAGCATCAGTTCTTCTGCATTCAGCTTTCTTTGTAGTCCAGCTCTCACATCCATACATGACTGCTGGAAAAACCATAGCCTTGACTAGACAGACCTTTGTTGGCAAAGTAATGTCTCTGCTTTTGAATATGCTGTCTAGGTTGGTCATAACTTTCAAGGAGTAAGCGTCTTTTAATTTCATGGCTGCAAGTCACCATCTGCAGTGACTTTGGAGCCTCCCAAATTAAAGTCTGCCATTGTTTCCACTGTTTCCCCATCTATTTGCCATGAAGTGATGGGACTGGATGCCATGATCTTAGTTTTCTGAATGTTGAGCTTTAAGCCAATTTTTTCACTCTCTTCTTTCACTTTTATCAAGAGGCTTTTTAGTTCCTCTTCACTTTCTACCATAAGGGTGGTGTCATCTGCATATCTGAGGTTATTGATATTTCTCTCATTAATCTTGATTCCAGCTTGTGCTTCATCCAGCCCAGTGTTTCTCATGATGTACTCTGCGTATAAGTTAAATAAACAGGGTGACAATATACAGCCTTGATGTACTTCTTTTTCTATTTGGAACCAGTCCTTTGTTCCATGTCCAGTTCTAACTGTTGCTTCCTGACCTGCATACAGATTTCTCAAGAGGCAGGTCAGGTGGTCTGGTATTCCCATCTCTTTCAGAAGTTTTCACAGATTTTGTATTGGGGTATAGCCAGTTAATGGGGCTTCCCCAGTGGCTCAGTTGGTGAAGAATCTGCCTGTAATGCAGGAGACCTGGGTTTGATCCCTAGGTAGGGAAGATCTCCTGGAAGAGGGCATGGCAACGCACTTCAGTACTCTTGCCTGGATAATCCCATGGACTGAAGTGCCTGGCAGGCTACAGTCCATAGGGTCACAAAGAGTCAGACACGACTGAGCACGCACATAGGCAATTAACAAACAATGTTTTGACATTAACATTTTAACATTAACAATTAACAAACAAAGTTTCAGGTGAACGGTGAAGGGCCTCAGCCATACGTATGTGTGTATGTGCACTCAGTCGCTCAGTCATGTCTGGCTTTTTGTGACCTTATAGACCATAGCCCTCCAGGCACCTCTGTCTATGGAATTTTCCAAGCAAGAATAGTGGCATGGGTTGCCATTTCCTCATCCAGGGGGCCTTCCCAACCCAAGGATGGAACATGCATCTCTTGGGTCTCCTTGCAGATTCTTTACCACTGAGCCACCTGGGGCTAGGAAGCCCTAGCCATTCATATATCTATTCTATTCCCTAGACATTATTAATTTCAACTCTGAAATTAATAATGATAATACAATCCCAGATTCTCAATAGATGGTAATAATAACAACTGTAATAATAGTGACAGGTTCAGGCAGGTCTGGACATGGCATCTCAGTAGTCAACACACCCGCTGTGTGACCTGGGCAAGCCTCTTACCCTCTCTGATCCTCAGCCCCCTCCACTATAAAATGACATTAAGAACACTCTTGCTGTGAGGCCTCATGATGAGGTGAGGAAAGTACCTGACCCAGTGCCAGGCAATGAGAACGGATGGATGACTGTCCCTTCCCCCACCCCCTCCAGTTCTTCCCAGGAACTTGAGCCGCAAACCAGTGTATTGGACACATTTGCCTCACGACACTGATTGAGGGCAGGTCGGCAGCCAGCAGGTCACATAGCCCGGAGGCCCTGCCAGCTGGCACCTCCACACCACCCTGGATTTCCCTCTCTGCCTTGCCTCAAAAAGTCCGTGGAGCTCACCTCTCCAGGCTCTCCCTTTACAAAGAGGAAAACTGAAACCCAGAGATGGTCCTTGACCTCCCTGAGACCACACAGCAAGTCCCAGAATCTTTGTCCTGAAGAGTTGACATCTCTCTGCTGAAGAGTCAGATCTCCTCCTTTTCCTGCTTCTTCATCCTTCTACTTCTTATCCTCTTCATCTTATTTTATTTGTCTCATGATGAGTCTCATGGTCTTGAATGTAACCATGCCCGACCCCCCACCCACTGTGGGGACCCTGGGCTTGGGAAGTGATGAATTTCCCGGGAATCCATCCCATGATGACTTGGCCCTCTTAGCCTGGGACCGGCTACTGCGGTTGACTCTGGGATGTCACAGCCCCCTCAGGGCTTGTGTGAACTAGAGCTGAGTCATCTCCTAGACAAGAAAACAGGCCCCACTGTTCAGAAACATAAAAGACGTCAGCAAGGAAAGGTATGTGATCCCCAGCCGCCCAGCACGGCCATACCCTCTGGCCCTGGGCCTCGAGCCCTCCCCTGCATGCTGCCTGAGCCCTTTTCTTCACACGTAGGGTTCTCCCCCAGCCTCTGCTCAGAGGTCATGTGCCCTCATCGCTCAGGGAGCCCCCAGACCTCCAGCATCCGCACCACCTGTTAGAAAGGCAGAATCCCGCAGTCGAATCCAGATTTTGGTGAGGTTGACTAGCTGATCCCTAAGCCCAAGTGTGACAAGCACTGGTGTCTCTCAGGAGTGTCCCAGCTTCATTCCCGGGGCTTGTTCTCCAGTCCCTAGGTTGGGCAGGAGTCTGTCTGGAGGAAGTGTTAGTTGCTCAGTTGTGTCCGACTCTGTGTGATCGCATGGATTGTTTCCTTTATCCAGGGGATTCTCCCAGGCAAGAATACTGGAGCGGGTTGCCATTCCCTTCTCCAGGGGATCTTCCCAACCCAAGGATCAAACCCAGGTCTCCTGCATTGCAGGCAGACTCTTTACCGCCTGAGCCACCATTCCCAACCAAACCTCAGTAATGGAGGGGCTGATGGTAGGATGGACCCACCCTGTCTCCAGTGCTGTGACTGTGGACAGGTCCCCTCACTTTTTAAAAAAATTTACTTATTTGCCTGCATCGTCTTAGTCACAGCATGCGGGATTTTTGTTGCATCATCCAGGATTTATCCTTGCAGTGCATGGTCGCTCTAGTTGACACATGCTGGCTTATTTGCTCCATAGTGTTTGAGATTTTAGCTCCCCAACCAGGGATCGAACCCACTTCCCCTGCATTGCAAGGTGGATTCTTCACTGGACCACCAGGAAGTCACTTCTGGGAGACTTGGCTTCTGTTCTGCAAAGTGGCCACAAGGGGGAGCAAGTCAAAGGTCCCACTTGATGTCTGGGGAAGAAGCTAGAAGCAGAAGCAGGACACGGGAGGGTGTTAGCCACCTAGAGATTCCTTCCTGGGCACAGAGGAAGAGACGAAGGCTGCTGAAGAGCTGTCCAAGGTGGGCCTTGGATGGCTATGAGCTGCTGCCCAGACGGCACCTGGAACAGCTTTCCCCAAGCACCCTCCCAACTCCGTCCTCCCCAAGGGCAGCCAAGAGAAGGAAAGGTGACCCCTCTGTGTGGCCAGTGACTGAGGCTGTCCATTTGGCCACCGTGGGAAAGGAGGTGAGAACAGAAGCTAGGGGTGGCCTGGGCACACGGGCAGGGCACCGGGCTGGGGCACTCTCTGGGTCGCCCCCTGCAGCTTGCCTGGGGGGCTGGCAGAGGCTGGGAGCGGGAGGCTCTTCCATATAACATAGTATGACCAGCAGGCACTGGAGCCATGCCTGCTGGCTTTGAGGGCTGGCCCTGCCACGAACTAACTGTGTGACTATCAAATGATGCTTACCAAGTCACCCCAAAACCAAGTGCTCCAAACAATGTCAATATTTATGGCACCCACACATCTGCAATCTGGGCAGGGCTCGGACAGGGACAGCTGATCGGCTGAGGCACCTGGCAGGCCCGGGGTTGGAATCACGGGATGGGTCACTCACCCACCTGTCGTGTGGCTGGGGCTCCTTGGGCACAACTCTGTAACTCAGGGTGGTCTCTGCAGCATGGTGGTTTCAGGAAGACTCAGGGATCCTGGGACACTGGCTCCATCGGGAGGTGAGACATCACACAGCCTGGCTCATATTCAAGGTGAAGGGAACCAGATGGCATGTTTTCTTTTCTTTTAAAAATGTGACTTATTTTTGGCTGAGCTGGATCTTCTTCATTCCTGCCTCCCGAGTGGGCTTGCTCTAGTTGTGATGAGCAGGGGCTGCTCTCCAGTTGTGGTGCCCAGGATTCTCATTGTTGCAGCTTCCCTTGTTGCAGAGCACGGGCTCTAC
The DNA here is from genome assembly GCF_055505025.1 of Bos grunniens. Taxonomy (NCBI): domain Eukaryota; kingdom Metazoa; phylum Chordata; class Mammalia; order Artiodactyla; family Bovidae; genus Bos; species Bos grunniens. The sequence continues at coordinate 50,811,011 of NC_141185.1, read as the reverse complement.
ACTCAGGCTTCAGCAGCTGGGGCGCCTTGGCTTAGCTGCTCTGCAGCATGTGGGATCTTCCCAGACCAGGGATCGAACCCATGTCCGCTGCATTGGCAGGCAGATTCTTAATCGCTAGTCTACCAAGGAAGTCCTAGGCTCTGTCTGTTCTGAGAGGAGTGTCAAGGAATCTGCAAACATTTAAAAATCATCAGAATCACCTTGAGTAAATTACTCCACTTCTTGATAGTTCAGTGTTTTTCAACTGCAAAATTCAGTTAAACACAGCCCTCCCTCATAGCTGTACTGGTTTTCTACAGCTGCTATAACAAAACCATAGACTGGTGGTTTAAAATAATGCAAATTTATAATCTTACAGTTCTGTGGTTCAGAAACCCAATGGGGGTGTCATTCTTCTGAGACTGAAGTGTCCACAGGGCTGTATTCATTTCTGGAGCCTCCGATGTGTGTTAGTTGCTCAGTCACGTCTGACTCTTTGTGATCCCATAGACTGTAGCCCACCAGGCTCCTCTGTCCATGGAATTCTCCTGGCAAGGATACTGGAGTGGGTAGCCATTCTCTTCTCCAGGGGATCTTGCTGACCAAGGGCTCGAACCCGGGTCTCCTGCATTGTGGGTAGATTCTTTACCCTGTGAGCCACCAGGGAAACCCCAGAGGAGGCCTGGTGAAGGATTCATTTCCTTGTCTTTCCCAGCTCCTAGCTTCTTGTGTTCCTGACTCTCGGCCCCTTCCTCCACTTCCACAGCCAGCGGCAGACTGTCAAGTTCTCAAGTCAGATCTCTCTGACCTTCACATAAAAGGACCTTGGGATTGATTATGCTGGGCCCCTCTGAATCATCCCAAAACTCTCCCTACCTTTATTTTTGGTTGCTCTGGGTCTTTGTTGCTGCATGTGGGCTTTCTCTTAGTACCTGGACTAGGGATCAAACCCGTGTCCCCTGCATTTGGCAGTTGAATTCTTAACCACTGTACTACCAGAGAAGTCTCAGAAACTCCCCCTCTTTTAAGGTCATCTGATTAACAACCTGAAGTTCATTTGCAGCTTTAATTTCCCTTTGCCATGTAACATGTTTACAGGTCCTGGGGATTAGGAAGTGGGCATCTCTGGGAGGTTATTATTCCACCTGCCACAGGAGGATTGTTGAAAGGATTAAATAACATAATGTATGTGATGAATATCAGTGAGTGCCTGGCTCATGGGACCATTGGCATTGCTATTATTCAAAGTAAACTATTAGTCGCTCAGTTGTGTACCACTCTCTGTGACCCCACAGACTGTAGCCTTCCAGGCTCCTCCGTCCATGGGATTCTCCAGGCAAGAACAGTAGAGTGGGTTGTCATTCTCTTCTCCAGGGGATCTTCCCAACCCAGGGATCGAACCCCATCTCTTACATTAGCAGGCAGATTCTTTACCGTCTGAACCACCAGGGAAACCCCCAAGGCAACCACCAAAGAAGCTGGGATAGGCCTTCGGGCAGAACTAAACAGTTGAAGGTGATGAAGGGCCTGCTCCAGCCTCTTTTTCTCCCTGATAGATATGTCCCAAGCCCAGAGAGGGATGGTGGTTTGCTCATGCTCACACAGCAAGTCCAGGAGGGGCTGCTCCAGGCCCGCCCCCTTGATGGCACCGAGTTGCCCCAGACCCACCTGGAAGGGCCCTGGGTGACGTGTGGGGCCCTTGTCTTCCTGGCCAGATCCTGCAGGTGCTGAAGGGCAAGCTGGTGGTGGGCCACGACCTGAAGCACGACTTCAAGGCGCTGAAGGAGAACATGAGCGACTACGCCATCTATGACACGGCTGCCGACCGGCGGTTGTGGCGCGAGGCTGGCCTGCAGTACTGCCGGCGGGTCTCCCTGCGGGTGCTGAGCCAGCGCCTCCTCGGGCGGCGCATCCAGGTGAGGGCCACCCTGTTACCTGGCGGGGGTGGGGGGCTGGCCTTCCCTGCAGGACTCTAAAGTCCCCCAGTGCCTCCACAGCACATATGCAGCCCCAGAGATGTTCTGCTCACCCCAACTCCCCCACGTAGTCCTGAGAGGCTGTGTGCTCTGAGAGACATGGGCTTTCCCCAGAAGGAGGGCGGGCACCGCGTCCATCTGAGAGCTGACCTGGGAAGCCTGTAGGGTGAGGCCGAGGGCCAGGAAAGGGAAGGCAGCCCATCAAAGTGATTTAGTTTGTTTTCAGTCAGGCCAGTTTCCCTGTGGGTAACTGAGGCTTCACCCTCCAGCCCACCTCAGGAAACAGTGTATAGCGCAGACCTCGGGTGTGCCCAGGGAGCCGCATTGTTTACACACAGCGCCCATCAGGCCGCGGCTGATACTGCTCTCGGGGCCCTAACTCCGAGCCCCAGGCAGGGGCAGGCATGCTGGGAGCTCACCAGGGCCCAGGGAGGCTGGCTGGACACTAGGAACTGCGGCCACTTGGGCTCAGCGGATGTTTAAGAAGCACCTGCTCGGGTCCAGGCTGGACCAGAGGCTGAGGACCTGGGTGAGGAAGATCCCTCTGGTCCTTGAGAAACTCTTGGTTGAAGGGAGGGAGGCCCATGACCTGTCTATCAACACATCTGAGCAGAGAGGGCAGGCATCCTGAGCAGGGATGGAGGACGGGGTCAGGCAGGATACCAAGTCTGAGTGGAGGGTGAAGGATATGTCTTAGTGGAGGAGGCAGGAGAGGGGGGCCTGGGGAGGGGAGAGCCTGAGCCCCAGTCTGAGGGATGGGGGGCAGCTTGTCTGGGGAGCAGAAATGTGCAGGAGGCAGGGGATGGGCGTGAGTTTGGGCCCCTCTGCAGGGCTTGTGGCACCAGGGATCCAGGACAGAGTGTCAGCTCCTGGACTCGCTGAAGAGCCCTGTTCTCAATGTGCTGAGCAAGGAGCACTCTGGAAACATCTGTGTCCATGTTCCCCGGGCCCTGGGCTCCTGTGAGAACTGCTTGAAGCCAGGCCTGCTCCAGCCACCATCTGAGTCTGTGTATCAGGGGCTATGGAGACTCACCCTGACCCACTTCAGCCCTGGACTCAGGCTGTGAGCAGGGAAGGCCCAGGTCCCATAGTGCCTGGATTCAGCCCCCAGCCCCTCTCTGTCCTGTGTCTGCAGGACAGCGTGCTGGGACATAACTCGGTGGAAGACGCCAGGGCAGCCATGGAGCTCTACCGCATCTCCAGGAGAATTCGAGAGCAGTGAGGGCTGCATGCCTGGTGGAGTCCAGCCCCCTCCCCAAGGACTAGAGGCCTTTTGTCTCTTCAGAACAAAAACTTTGTTGCTTTTGTAAAATGCATTTTTAGCAGTAAAATAGCTCTATATTTTCTCTACTCCCTTGGATCCTCTTCTTTTTCTTTCTTCTCTCTGAACTGGGCATTGGTGGATCCCACCCAGCACTTGAGAGGGCAGCCAACATGAACTGGGATGGAGGCTCAAGTGTTCCCATCACTTAAGAGGTGTCAATGTCAAGGAGTGTCAGTTTCCTTAACGTCTTGAATCTGCGAGTCTGCGAAGAAGTCCTTGTGACAACACAATTAATTACCTCCACCTGCCTTTCTAGCTGCATTTATACCCAGAAGGGGGAACTGTTTCCTGAGCATAACACCCAGGTCCAACGTTATGCAGTAGAATCATCTGCAGAGTCGTTATTTTAATCCCTGACTGGGTTCCTCTTCAGCTTCACTGAACCAGAATCCCTGGATGTGGGGGGTGGGGGTGGGGTGGGGGGGTAGGCACCTGTTAGTATTTTGACCTCCAGAGGTGATTCTGATGTGTAAGACATTCAAGTCACATAAAGTACCTTTTCATCACCCTGGTACTTGAGCATCACATGGGGGCTGCTGGGCCCCATCCCAGAGTTTCTGATTCAGCAGGGCTGGGTGGGGGAAACCCAGGAATCTGCATTCCCAACAAGTACCCCCTTGATGTCTTGTGCTGATCCAGGGACCATGCTTTGAGGCGCTTCCCACATCAGGCGACTGTGCTGTACAGCCAAGGATGAGCCACTGGCCTAAGGGCTGAGTACCACCAGGGGGACTGTGGTCACTGGTCCAGCTTCACCCCCTCCAAGTCTCTTGGCTGCCTGTTCATGCAGAGAGTAAATGTGTTGAATGTGTCCTCAGTAGCCCACTGCAGGGATGAGGGGCTCCAGGTGAGGTTAAACCCAAGGGATTCAAATCCAGGCCCATCTGACTCCAAACTCCGGGGCTTTACACTCAGTCTGTTTTACAATGGCAGCCTCCCGTTTGTGCCACTGGCCTCTGAAAGCCTGGCTAGGGAAGGCGAGGGGGAAGTTGAGTTTGATCTGTCTGGATTCTCCCCTACCTTGTCTCCTGCGTTTTGGAGTCCAGACCTCTGCTGATCGTTAATGAACTTTGGAACCTGTTGGGTGCAGCTGCTTGTCTGCCTGTGAGTGGCCACTAGATGGAGCCCTTGAACCATTTTACTGACTTGTAGGTAGAACCAGCCTGAGGGACCCTCTGGCAGGCTGTGTGAGGGACTGGGTCTTTAACATGGATGGAGGGCGGCTCCAGGGACCCTCTAGATGCCCTCATCAGCTCCTGAGCTGAGGCTCAGGGCAACCGGGGCAGTGGTGCTGCCTGGCCTGGAAGGTGACCCCCAGGCTCCGTGACTACCAGCCCGAGTCCTTCCAGGGCTTCAGGCTTCCTGGAAAGAGGAGGAGCCAGGATTTCCAGAGGAAAAGCTTTCCCAAAGGAAATCTCTAACCTGACGTCCTGCTTCCGGCTCTGGGGCTTGGATGCCCCAGGGGAGGAAAGAGCTGGGTTGGGGGGCTTACCTCCTAGGTGGACCCGAGGTGAGGGTCAAGACCCCAGAGGACAGCATGTGCTGTGGCCCCGCCCCCACCCCTGGCCCCTGCCTCCTGCACAGCCAGCTCTCAGTGGACAAAGCCCAGTCATGAGGAAGGACAGGCTGATGCTCTAGAGAGACCCCAGCTTCAGTCAGCCCACCTGGCTCCGTGTCTCCCTCTGTGAGATGAGGGTCTCGTCCATCAAAGGGCTGAGAAGGGGACTGAGACCCCATAGACAGGGTGCCCGGCATCGGGCTGGGGGAGGGGGACCCATGAACAGCACTGTCACCGCTGGTCCTAGTAAAGGAAGAGCCGCTCCTGAGGGCCCTCTGGACCCCTGACCTGCCTGGGTCCCCACACGCCTGTGGTCGTGCTGGCTGGATTTCTCTCTCCTCCTCCTCACTCTCCTGTGAGATCCTTGAGGTCAGGGCTGCTCCACTGTGATCTCATTATCCCCAGAGCTTGCCGCAGGCCCTGGTGTCTGCCAGTGAGTGAGGAGATGGATGGAATGATGGAAGGAAGGAAGGCGGGATGAATCCATTCTTACCAAATGCTGGAATAAGACATCTCATGTCTGACCTCAGCATCCTCCTCCTCGAGCTCCCCTCCTTCCCTGAGCGATGCCAGTCACACAGCCCAGCACAGCACCAGGACCAAGTGACAGTGGCCGGCATCTATCAGGGCTCTTGGGGCACCAGGCACCATTCTAGGTGCTCCACATGTGTGATCTTGTGTGTAGTATGGGCTGTTATTCTGCTCACTTCGTGATGAGGAAGTTGAGGTACAGGGAGGTTGAATAACTTGGCCAAGTCATACAGGGATTAAGTGATAGGTCTAAGACTTGAATACTATTAGAGGAAAAGACGCTTGCAAATTTCTAGTCATGTAGGGAACTGGCAAATCAAATCCCTTCTCCTTCTGCGGCAGCACAAGTCCCATCCCAGGTTTGACTGGCTAGCCGGCTGAGGAGGGAGCCTCTGGCTGCTGCCTCGGGAGACAGGGAGCCCAGGCCAGGCAGAGAGCAAGGGAAGGGCCTGAGGCTTGGGCACTGGGGGCTTCTCCATCAAATGTGTGTGCTGAAGGGCTGGGGAAGGCCCTGGTCACCAAGGCCTTGGCTTGGCTTGGAGGCCACAGCGCCCCTCACTGCCCCAGATCCCTGGACCCAAGTTGCCTCCCTTCCCTCTGCCTTTGGAGACAGGCCTGTGTGGGCATCTCTCAGCTCCTCCCCTAGTCTGTCCATCAAGGCTGCAGAGAACATGGAGACCATCTGCCAAGCATCCTTCCCCTTCTCCACTTGGTACATTTTTTCAAACTTCAGCTTTGTTTTTTTAAAAATATAATATATTGACATGTTTCAAAATAAAGATATTCTTAAAAAGCCACACACTGAGAAACCTGGGTTTACCTGTGGCTTTATCCACTCTACCTCATCTCCCCTACCCCTCCAGGACCACTGCTCCACTAAACTCTCCAGAGTCCTTCTCAAGCTTCTTAATACAAATCAAGCAAATACAATTGTATTTATTTTTATTTTTTCCTTTTTTATTACATAGGAAATAGCATACTGCACGTAGATTTGTATCTTACTCCTTTTATTTAGCATATCCTGGAGATATTTATGATCATTATTTGAGAGCATCCTTATATTTTTCCAGCTGTATAGTATTCCCTCTCCTGTCTTGCCGGAGCCAGCCGGCAAAGTCAATCAGGTCCCGAGAATGTGCACGACGCGGCTGAGAAAGAATACTACAGCAAAGATGGGGTCGAGAGGATCAGACACGTCTCCACAAAGGGAAGCGGTCTGACCATGACTTTATTCAGCATCTTATATTTATATAGGAGAGCAAGAGAAAAACAAGACAGTTAACATTTTTCTTGGCTGACCTATACATCTTACAAAAAGTCACAAGAAATCTTGAGAGCATGGGAATGGCACCCTGTTATTATTTCTTACACCAGATAACATTTCCTTGTGCGTGAGAAGTTTGTCCAGAACTCCAGGTGTCTGCAGTTAATAGTCGCCTAATCTCTGGGGTGGCGGGACAGAGAGCTATGTTTGCAAGCAAACCCTCAAGGACTGAGGCAGCTCCCAGGGCTGTGTCCTTTAGATAAAGGACCCCGTTCTCATGGGCAGCTCCCCGCATCTCCCCCTTTCTTTTTATATAGGCACACGCTTATGTTCCTTTAACTGCAGACAATTTCCATAGATGGAAGCCTTTATCACCCATAGATCATCAATCAGGTTTTTAATTAAACAAGGTGCAAGAAATAAAACAGTTAAAATTATTCAGAATAGTCCTCCTATGGCTGCTCCCAAGTGCCAAATACTATTGATGGTAGGTACATGTCGAAAAAGTTCTTTAACAAAAGACTCAGCTCTTTTTGCAACATCCAAATCAGGTCTGGGTGCATTTTCAATGTTCATTATTTCCTGATATAGATGCAGTAAATCTAAGGAAATATTTTCATTATGCCAAATACCTTCTAAATGAGCTTTCACCTTATCCCAAGCAGTTATACTACCATTATATTTTTTTTTGGGTAACACAGATCCATCGAAAATCGGCATGACATTGTACCCGTAATCTCAACTTTATACCTTGAACCTCTTCGCCTAAAAATTTTACAACATCATAAAGGGCATTCAATCGGTCCTCTAGCTTTTTGTCAATATCTTCTTGAGTCCTCAGGGTAACGGATACATTTTTGTGCCAGATTATCAACAAAAGTTGCAGTTTGCACTGATTGTGCCAGGGACAGGGCTACAGTAATCGAGGAGGCAATAAGGGTTACCAAAGCTACAAATCCCAGAATTATTAACCCTATTCCCCTACGATAACGCATTAAAGCACCCTCTACTTCTCTCCAAAGCTCAAGTCCTTTTTCATCATACCAAGACCCTTTAATCTTTACAGGAATCATAACAAAAGCAGGCTGTCTTAAGACTAGAACCCTAGTTTGATTAGTAATTCCCCTGATGCAGTTAGTCAAAGTACAATTGTTACAAGTTACATTATAATTTCGTGACCCAAGTTGTATATTTATAGATCCTACTAATAAAACACAAGGGTGAGGTACACATGCTCGAGGGTACCTCATGGTGAGATTCCATAAATAACCGTGTCTCACTTTCGATCCCACCTGAAGGTAGGAACCCTCACATCCAAGGGCGGCAGCTAGTTTCCAGATTTCTGTTTGGAACACTTCAGAGCCGCCCAAATTCCAAATACGGGATGCAAACTTTCTATTATCTTGTGCTCCAGGGTTTCTGTTCGAATCCGGAGACCAGTCCCACAATGACTCATTTGTCCCAAATATGTTATAAACCGTGGCAGTCTCATTTCGACACAGTTTCCATGGTGCAGCAGTGACTCTTCCCCTTGTTCCAAAGTCGCAGAAAGGGATATGTAAAGGACCAGTTCCATTACGACGTTGAGGAATTCCAGATTCTTTCGTTACTCCAGGAATATATAGGCTCCAACCATTGTCATAATCAGCATATCCTGACTCCCCAGCAAAAAGGCATCCTGTTCAATTAAAATATCTAGACAAATAGGTAAACGATCAAACATTCCATGATAAGAGAAATTAACTTGATTAGGGATAATATGTTTATCTGAAAAACCTCCCAAAGCCACAGTATCATTAGTGTATATGGGAATGGACTGATCCTCCCAGCCCACCGGTTGGAGAAGGGGAGGGTCGGGAAAATAAGCCCAGTAAGCATTTGAATATTCTTCAGAATGTGCAGTATTAATCTGATTCAAGATAATTAATAAGGTTATCAGGAAGCTTAAAGGCAATATCGGATCACCCTGCACAGCAACACGATTCTGTGCCTCTCGCATCAATGCGAGAGTTGTTGGAGTTGTTGCCGAGATGGTAATTCATCATGCTCTTGAATCGTCAATCTCCTCATCTGGTTTACTAGCGATCATCTCCGCCGTGCGTACCAACCTTTCCGGCAGCCAGCGCGGCGCTTCGGCATCCTGTGGGAAAATACAAACATGCCCTCGTCCCCAAATTATTACAGGATCTGGTCCATACCATTTTCCCACAAGTGGGTCTTTCCAAAAGACTTTAGGTCTTATTGTTTGCGCATCAAAGTTCCAAAATCGCTGTGCTGCTGAACGGCCACATATATCCAATTGTAAAAAATTTAGAACAAATAAAGCATGGTTTAGAGAGTTGGAGGGGGTATTGAGATACAATTCCCCCTTCTTTAGTTTTTGCAATTGATGTTTGAGAGTTTGATGTGCCCGTTCAATGATTCCTTGACCTTGAGGATTATAAGGGATACCCGTTTTATGTGAGATAGACAATTGCATACAAAATAGTTGAAAATTTTTTCCAGTGTATCCTGGACCATTGTCTGTTTTTATGGTCTTAGGGGTTCCCATAACAGCAAAACATTTAATGCAATGAGCTATACAATGTTTGCTAGCTTCTCTGGATTGTAGAGAGGCATGTAAAAAGCCAGAGAAGGTGTCAATAGTAACATGAACAAATTTTTGTTTACCAAATTCAGAAATATGGGTAATATCCATTTGCCATATGTCGTTTGGCAACAATCCTCGGGGATTAACTCCATAATGGGGGACGCTAAAAAATTGAGGACATGTTTGACATTGCTTAACAATCTGTCTGGCAGCGTCTCGAGTAATGCCAAATTGAAGTCTTAAGCTATTGCTGTTTTGATGGTGTAAGCTGTGGGAAGTTTTTGCCATTTGTTCCAAGGAAGGAAATATCATACGTGTAGCTTTGTCAGCCAAAGCATTGCCTCGTGCTAATGGTCCAGGAAGCCCAGAGTGAGCACAAATATGACCGAAATAGCATTTATTAACTCTGGAGGAAATTAAATGTTGTATATCACGAAAAAGAATTTGGATAGTAGAATTCAGGGTACCAATAAATGGAACAGTCTCAATAGTGTTTAAGGCTCTTATGATATATTGACTGTCGGAATATAAATTAAATGGAGCAGAGATGTGTAATAGAGCCTGAAAAACAGCAAATAGTTCTACTTCTTGAGCAGACTTATAATTAGTACGCCAGGTGGCAGTATTGTCCTGTATAATCAAACTAGCTATTCCATTAGAAGAGCCATCAGTAAATACAGTTAGGGCATCGGCAAGGGGCTGAGAAACAACGGTTTTTGGGAAGAGAAATTGGTGATAGTGAGCAAATTGCAAAATTTTATCCGAGGGATAATGATTATCAAGCCATCCACTAAAGCCAGCTAAAGCAATATCCCAGTTGTCGCTAAACTGAAACAGCCAGTCCTGTTGAGTTTTAGCCAGGCTGTGCGGGCGCGAGGCCAGGGGCCCACGTGCGCTCTCCCACAGAGGGCCAAGGACTCGAGGCTGACCACTAGTTTTATCCCGCTTTTGTTGCTGATACAGTACTTCTTTGACTGTCTTTCCTTGTAATGCCGCGGCCAAAGTTATGCCTTGAACGTACGAAGGGCCGATATCGGCACAAATCCGTACATAATCGGATAAGCCTCCCTTTTTCCTGTAAGGTCTCAGGGCAGCTTGACAAGCCGAATTGGCATTCTCATAAGCAAGCTGTTTAGCCAACACCATTCCCGCCTGCTCATCCCCCATCATTTTACTAATTGCCTCAAGCAGGCGGGCAACAAAATCCTGATATGGTTCATCTGGCCCCTGGCGAATTTTAGATAAATCTTCGGTCTTTTTATCAGAATTTGGAAATTTTTTCCATGCTCGTAGAGCCGCAGCACTAATCTGAGGGTAGGCTCTAGGCAAATAATTAAGTTGATTATTAGTGTCTTGATAATCCCCCTCTCCCACCATCATTTCATAAGTGGTGTTCAGTCCCTGTCGCCGATTGATATCGGCTGTGATCCCACACTGCTCAGCAAACTCAGATTTCCATAGTAAATAATCTCCTCCAGATAGACAAGCCCGAGCAACCTGTTTCCAATCATTAGGTGGCAGATTTTGATTTCCTAAAGCCTCTATAATAGCCTGAGTAAACGGCGCAGTCGGACCGTATTGTGCACAAGCCATTTTTAACTCTTTTAGTTGCTTAAAGGGTAGCGGTTCATAATACCTCTGCTGTTGAGCATTTTCAAATACTGGATAGATTCCTGAAAACCCGGGAATATGTTCTCCTTCATCATTAGCTCGCTTAATCGCTTGTTGAAGAGGAGATAATAATTTCTCACTTCTAGTTTTTATGTTTTCACCGGGCAAAGAAGCAGGGATAGATATAAGCTCTCGCGGTTCTACGAAAGGCGGAGGTGGATCAAGTCCAGCAAGAACCGAGGGAGGATATGCTGGAGGCGCAGGCTGGCTGGAGTGGGAGTCTCCCTGTGCATCCTTTTTTACTGCTATAACAATTTTCTGAATTAAATTCTCCAGCTGTTCTTCAGAAAGCCCTGAATGCTTTAATTCCCCTTTTCCCGAGGAGGGTTGCATGCTAACCATCATCTCCCAAGGCATATCCTCTCTATGGTACTGAGCCGCTTGTTCATTTAACTCTTCCTGTTCATCAGAGCTTAACACATCATCATTCCTTCTAGCCTTACAAGCTGTTCCCTCAGGCACGGCATAAAGCGGCTCAGGCGGAGGGGTGGAAGGCTCTGCAACTTCGGGTTCTGTGGTATCCCGGAGGGCCGTTTGAATCTTATGTCCCTCATGTTCAGGATCCAGACAGTCTCTTAGGAGAGTCCACAAAGAAAAAGCATCCACAGGGACACGATTGGGACCATGTAAGGAATAATATGTCTGCAATTGTTTTCCTACTTTCTTCCAAGTTTCCGGACTAACTGTTCCTTCCTCTGGGAACCAAGGACAAACTTCTTCTACAAAAAGTAAAAACTTCTCTAGCTGTAACTTATTTACATGAATTCCCCTGCCTTTTAACAAAGTTTTCAACATATGTACAAATAACTGGTGGCTACTGCCTTGTCCCATGATTTATTACTCTCGACAATAAAACTCCCTGCCCCTTACTTCAAATAATTAGGAATTCCTCGTTGCTTACCTCAATCCTGACGGGCAGCGGCCGTTGTTGCGCTCGGATTCTCGAGTCCCTGTTCGGGTGGGGCCCAACATCTTGTGTCACAGGCTGGCTCACACCCATAGGCTCTGGTTCGGGGTGGGTGGGAGTCAGTGGGAGGGGCTGACTCCGAGTTTGGGTGAGGGTGGAAACTGACTAGGACTGTTCTGAGCTCTAGGCAAATCTGGGCAATTAGAGCAGATTTTGTTTTGGGGGGTTTATATTTTCTTTCATTTTTATGTTGAGGTTAAAAAGGATATTGTAAATGGAGAAAGGAAGAGGGTTTTCTCTACAATTGACAGCACCAGAAGCTCCAGAAAAAATTTTAAATTATATGTATTTTATAGATCACATTGTGTCTGAGTCCCAGAGAATCAAGAAGTTGCAGCAGGAAGCGGTCAGCACATAGAAACTCACATGTGTGTGCCCCTCACACTCAAGCCATGCAGTTTCTTTGACAATGGAAGCAGCAACCCCCACCCTTTACAAAGAAACCTGCCCAAGAGAACTTAAAGAGAAATTTCCCCTTTAAGAACAGAGTCACCCAGTAATTTTTGCCCTCCTGATCAGAAGATAGGAAAAAAAGAAAAGAAAAAAAGTCCCAGGCTAACACACCTTGAGGCTGCAGTGGCCATGCTCTTCTCCCCTCAGAGGCAGGACCTGTGTTTTGATCACTGAGGCAGGAGGACCACGTCGCTGCCCCTCACCAACACTGCAGACAGCTGTCTTAAAGTTTTTGTGTTGCTTCACGAACTCCTACTTTGATTCCCCAGAGAGTAGCTGGGATGGACAGTATCTACCCCTGGCTTCCTCTAAGATGGCCTCTAGGCAGCGGGTTTTTAGTGAGCCTGCAAAAATTCTGGAGCCAATCTCAGGTGGGGCTGGAGTACCCCACCTGGAGCACCAGGTGGGGCCCAGGGACCAGGGTCTCTGCTTCAAGACTCCTGCCATTGAAAATTATAGACCTCCAGAGATTTTAGTTTAAATTAAAGGGCAGGTGCCCTGTATACTCTCCTCCCATGGGAGGTGGGGGCCGAATCACACAGAGGACTGTGTGCTATGGAGTCAGCACCTTAGGAGATGGGAGGGGGCGGTGGGCAGAGAAGGAAGACTGTGGATCAGAAGAAGGAAGATGGGGAGAGGTGGTCAGGACACAGGAGATGAGAAAACCAAGGATGACCAGAAAAGGGGCAAAAAGCAGAAAATGTAGAAAAGATGAAAGAAGCAAGAGAAAGAAGCAAAACAGGACTTGGGCAACCACACTAAGCAGGAAAGAGACAGAGCAGAAGGAGGGAAGGAAACAGAAAAGACAGTGAGGTGCATGGGGAAGGATGTGAGGAGGGAGAGAGGAGCCAGGAAGAGGGCATCAGAGAACACCAGAGCTCGGTGAGGATACCTTTGTGAGCAGAGGATCAGGAGTCCCTGGGCTGGTCCTCAGTCCCTACAGAACCTGGCGGGCCCAGTACCCCAGGTTGGCCATGTAAACCAGCAGGTTGGAGGCTGTCAGGACGGCCACAGCCAGGCACTGGTCTTGGGCGCACATGTCGTGGGTGAGCTCGTCCCTGCAGTTCCCATCATTGGGCCTCTGGGGCTGCCCGCCGAGCTCCTCGCTGAACTGGTAAAGCAGCCAGAGGACCAGGGCACTGACATAGAGGAGGATGGAGAGCAGGGTGAGCACTAGCTGGAAAATGGGATACGGTCTGGGCAGCCTGTATTCCCATTCATCCAGGTTCAGCAGGATGGCCAGGGCTGCTGGGATGAAGCAGATGGAGTACACGGCCACACACCACTCTCAGGCCGGCTGGTGCAGGTACAGGGAGGTGTTGATGATGCAGGCAAAGACGACATACGCCACGAAGGTCTCCAGCACCTTCAGCAGGCCTGGCACGGTGAGCACACAGCAGGGGATCTCCTTGAACCCATAGGCAACCCACGTGCAGGCCACATCTATGGCACACAGCACTGATGTGACACAGGAGAAGGCAGAGGCGGCGATGACCCAGTCCTGGTAAGGACCATCAGGCAGAAAGTGGACATAGATGATGGAGTAGATGATGGAGGCTGAGAGGCAGAGGAGGGTGGTGTAGCAGGCATAGGCCACGGGAAGTTGAACCAGAAAAACGGAAAGTGGGAATGGAACCCATAGCACTCAACAATGAATACCGTGAGGGTCATGGTGAAACAGAAGCACCAGATGGACATGGACCAGTTTCCTGCGGCTCCCTGCTCAGTGGCCCTGCTGGCCACCAGGGAGATGGCCACACACATGGAGAACAGCTGCAGCAGGCGGAGGCAGAGGTACATCATGGCCATGACGTCCGGGTCTGGGGATGTCCACTGTGTGGACATGGTGTTGTGATGGTCAGGCAGGTCACAGTCACCAGTACAGCAGTGGTCTTCACTGAGGACTCATCAGAGAAAGGTTCAGCTCTGGAGGTGGAAAAAGTCAGACGCCTGGAAAAGATTCACGGTCCTGTGATGGCTGAGGCTCTGGATCTGTGGAGTTCCGGCCAGTGGCCCAGACACTCGGGTAACAGCCGGGTGGCTCAGTGGTAAAGCATCCACCTGCCAGCGCAGGGGACACAGGAGATGCAGGTTTGATCTCTGGGTCAGAAAGATCCCCAGGAGAATGAAATGGCAACCCAGTCCAGTATTCCTTCCTGGGAAATCCCATGGACAGGGGAGCCTGGCAGGCAGCAGTCCATAGGATCTCAGGAGTTGGACACGACTGAGTGACTAAACCACTGCCGTGACCACAGCCGCTCCAGGATGATTCTCCCCGCCCATCACCCTTGACCTCATCAGGAGGCTTGTCTTATCCCAAACCTCCCAGCTGGGCTGGGTCTGGCCTCAAACATGAACCTTTTGTCTCTCTCTGGGCTGTGTGTGCCGTATTCTATGGAGACACAGGGTAGTATGGTCCTTGTCTTTAATCCCAACCTTCAAATCTCAACCCTCAATATTTCAAAACTGAAAAGAAATATTTAAAAATCCCAACCTTCAGTATTTCAAAATTGAAAACAAATACTTGAAAAATTGTTTTTTAACAAAATCTGACCAGAAGACACATGAGACAAGTTATGATCTTTGTTATTTCACTTGCGACTATTCAACAGTTCAGTTGTAGAAACACTAATGTGTCTGATTACAAGGTGCTTTCAGACCCTAGAGGGGTCTAATGTCATAGAGAGTAGATGTACCATGTCACCTGTCTGAAGCTGAAAAATTCCGAATTCTAAAGAGTATCTGACCTCAAGGGTTTCAGAAAAGGGACTGTGGATTGTGCTGCTAACTCCATTTTACAGATGAGAAAACTAAGGCTTGGTGAATCAAGTGCCTTCCCTAAAGTCAAAAGACTGGAAGTGGGAACCCCATATGGAAATGCCAAAGCTGTGATTTTGAACACTTTGCACTTCAGCCCACACATCAGGGCCCGTGGATGGGAGCCCAGGACCAAAGCTCTGGGCTCTAGGATGCAGGACATGCCTTCAGGGCCACGGCCCCCTTCCACAGCACCTGAAGACACATGTGTCCTGGCCTGTCCTCCCTGCAGCATCCCTAGAAGGAGCTGCTGTGTGAGGGGACACAGCCCCCACCAGAGGAGGGCAGCTTCAAGGGTGCGCAGGGAGGAGCCCTGGGGTGAGAGCAAGGCCATGGAGACATGAGAAGTAGGGACTGTTGTGAAGCCTCTCCACCCATTTTTACCTTCACATGTGACTCTTCCCCATTGAGGGGAGACCCCAATCCAGCCTGACTCCAAGGTGGGGCCACATTGAGGAAGCACGGAATAGATTAACATAGTGTTGGGCTCCAAAGCTGCCATCCAGGTGGGAGTCTGGAAAGATCTAGGAGAAGTCCTACCTGAGTGAGGATTTTCCTGGCCTGGGAGACTGGTCAGCAGCTTCCAGGGAAGAAAGGATTGGAAATGAACAAGGACGCTGTGTCTGAGGCTGACGTGGAGCCTTTCAGGGCATCTCAGGGACGGGGTGGGGATGGACGGTTGATCATCCCCTTTTAAGGGCAGGAGCTGAAAGAGGAGGCCCCTGCAGGACCCCTGGGAGGCGACAGCCCTGAGAATGCACCCGGGACTGGGGTGGGGGCGGGGAGCAGAGTGGAGGTTACTGGGGGGATCCCAGGTTCCCAGGGGCCCTGAGGCAGCCCAGTAGGGGTCTTCTGACCCAGAAGGGATGCAGGCATGGAGCCAACCTTCCCACGGAGGAGGGGCCTGGACTGGAACTGAGAGAGGAGAACAGGGGCCTGAAGGGGTTTCAGGGCTGTGACAGGGACACCTTAGGCTGCGTCCATATCTTGGCTACTGTAAACAGTGCTGCAGTGAATATTCGGTTCAGTCATTCAGTCGTGTCTGACTCTTTGCGACCCCATGGACTGCAGCACGCCAGGCTTCTCTGTCCATCACCAACTCCCAGAGCTTGCTCCAACTCATGTCCATCTAGTTGGTGGGGCCACCCAAATCTCATCCTCTGTGGTCCCCTTCTCCTCCTGCTTTAAATCTTTCCCAGCATCAGGGTCTTTTCCAATGAGTCAGCTCTGCATATATGCCCAGGAGTGGGATTGCAGGTCATTGTTATTGTTCAGTTGCTAAGTCGTGTCCAACTCTTTGCGACCCCATGGACTGCAGCATGTCAGGCTTTCCTGTCCTTCACCAGGGAGTGTCAAAGGTCAGCAGCTGCAGCAGCACAGGACTCAGCCTCCCCAGAGGCAGATGGCAGATGCCTTTGAGTTGTTGTTGTTCAGTCGCTCAGTTATATCCAACTCTTCCCAACCCCATGAACTGCAGCACACCAGGCCTCCCTGTCCTTCTCCACTCCCAGAGCTTGCTCTAACTCATGTTCATTGAGTCAGTGATGCCATCCAACCATCTCAACCTCTGTCTCCTCCTCCTCCTGCCGTCAATCTTTCAGAGTCTTTTCCAGTGAGTCAGTTCTTCACATCAGGTGGCCAACATGTTGGAGCTTCAGCCTCAACATCAGTCCTTCCAATGAATATTCAGGGTTGATTTTCTTTAGAATTGACTGGTCACACTTCTCTGTCCAAGGGGTTCTCAAGGGTCTTCTCCAGCACTGCAATTTGAAAGCATCGATTCTTTGGCACTCAACCTTCTTATGGGCCAACTCTCACAGCCATACATAACTACTGGAAAAACCATAGCTTTAACTATATGGACCTCAGTAGAAAGCCATTGTTGAGATGTACCCACAGGAGTAGCAGTCACTTAGAAAAAAGCCTCTGAAATTTCCCTTCAGATAGGAAAGTGGTAGATACCCAATGAGAAACATTTCAAAAAAATGAGAGAAGGACCTTGAACTCAAACCCACAGGCCCAACAGCAGCCCCCTTTTCCACCACCCCACAGAAGTGGCAGGCATGTGTTGGGTGCGGGGAGCTCACCAGAATGGAGGGGCCCCGGGAGGTGGGCTGGACACTGGGAGCTGTGGCCACACATGGGGCTTCCAGCTCAGTGGATGTTTGTGAAGCACCTGCTCGGGGCCAGGCTGGACCAGAAGCTGAGGACCCAGGTGAGCAATGCCAGGCAGGTCCTTAAGAAACTCTTGGTTGAAGGGAGGTAGGGCCACGAACTGACCATCAGCACATCTGCGGGGTGTGTCCACAGAGGGAGGGCAGGTGTCTGGAGCAGAGATGGAGGATGGAGAGCAGGCAGGACACCAGGTGTGAGTGGAGGGTGAAGGGTGTGTCTTATTGGAAAAGGACATAAGAAGGGAGCCGGGGAGGGGAGACCTGGGGCCCAGCCTGAGGATTGGGGGGCAGCTTGTCTGGGGAGCAGGAATGTGCAGGAGGTGGTGGATGGTGCTGAGTTTGGGCCCCTCTGTAAGGCTTGGGGCACCAGGGACCCAGACAGAATGTCAGCTCCTAGACTCACTGAAGAGCCCTGTTCTCAACGTGTTGAGCAAGGAGTACTCTAGAAACATCTCTGTCCCTGTTCCCCGGCCCCTGGGGTCCCTGTGAGAACTGCTCCAGCCCCTCTGGGTCTGAGGCCAAGCCTGCAGTGTCCCACCCCCACGCAGCAGATGGGAGCCCCTGGAGGGCAAACGTGGCCTCAGGACCTGGATTCTGTGCCTGGCCCTGCCTGGGCCCCAGGCTCATGGGTGAAGCCTGGCCTGCTCCAGACACCTGCTGAGTCCAGGGTGTCAGGGGCCCGGGAGACTCACCCCTGACCCACTT
This sequence comes from Bos grunniens, assembly GCF_055505025.1. Classification (NCBI taxonomy): domain Eukaryota; kingdom Metazoa; phylum Chordata; class Mammalia; order Artiodactyla; family Bovidae; genus Bos; species Bos grunniens. The sequence continues at coordinate 50,793,002 of NC_141185.1, read as the reverse complement.
CAGCCCTGGATGTCAGGGTGTGGGCAGGGAAGGCCCAGGTCACCTGGTGCCTGGATTCAGTCCCCAGTCCCCTCTCTGTGCCGTGTGTGTGGTACAGCGTCCTGGGATACAACTCGGTGGAAGATGCCAGGGCAGCCATGGAGCTCTACTGCATCTCCAGGAGATTTTAATTGCAGCCTGAGAATTTTAGTTGCAGCGTGTGGGATCTAGTTTCCTGCCCAGGGATTGAACCTGGGCCCATGTGTTGGGTGTGTGGGCGTCTTAGTCCCTGGACCACCAGGGAAGTCCTTACCTCTTATCTTTACATTTCATAGGAAGGAGTCAGTAAAAAATATTCCAAAGAAGAAAAGAAACAAGCACCAATATAAGCATGCTGTATTGAAATATAGCAGTGACAACCATAAAAGAGAACTAAGTGAGCTGAAAGTGCCTACATTGGGTAGCAATTGTTAAGGACGGGGGGATTTGGCCTGGGGAACAATGGTTTTCTATTATAAGCTTTGGTACATTATTTACTTAAAAAAATTGTTTGGGTGTTATTTTTAGAAGAACTTAAAGTGCAATGTGGCAGATAGGTAAATTGGACTGGAAAGAGAGACACAGGGAGCTTCACCTTTGTAAAGTGACAGGTACACAAGTGATATATTATTTATATGCTTCTGAATATCTAAAATATTTTATGGTTATTATTAAGCAGCATCAGTAAGTGATGCTGTTCAGAGAGGGTAACTGAAAGTCCAGGGTTGTGGAGTGTAGGAGACAGGGCAAAGCATAAAAATACAGAAGTCAATCATGGACAGAAGGAGGAACAGTTACGACCACGTCAAAAGAAGAGGATTTAGAAAAGGTGGAGATACAGAGATATTTTGAATTATAGTTGGGAGAAGTTGAGAAATTACAAACCCCGCTGCAGGAATACAGCTGTAGTTCTGGGTTTCAGCAGAAGATAGGAGAGTTATGGGAATATACTATAGGAAGCCCCCTACATATGAAGCTTTATGTTGTGAACTCAAAGATACGAACGCACGTTTACAAAAGTTCGTTCATTGTCTGGTGTACAGCGTCACGTGCTTGCATCCTCTCCAAGGGCCTGTGCTTTTGTGTACTTTACCGTATAGTACTGCACAGGGTGCAGTAGTGGAGTTGCTGGTGGTTTAGTGGCTAAGTCATGTCAGACTCTGGCGACCCCAGGGACCGTAGCCTGCCAGACTCCTCTGTCCATGGGATTTCCCAGGCAAGAATACTGAAGTGGGTTGCCATTTCCTCCTCCAGGGGATTTGCCCGACCCAGGGATAGAATCTGAGTCTCCAGCATGGCAGGTGGATTCTTTGTTGCTGAGCCCCCAGGGAAACCCAAGGTACGGTAGTACATTATCTTTATTTCAAGTCCAGGATGTCCAGAAGCAAGCGTAAACGCAGTGAAGATGTAGCTGGTACTTGACTGTTCAGTCGATGCCAGCCTCTCTAATACCAGCCGTCTTACTGAACTTTTCAAGTTTTACAGTACTTTTCAAGATACTGTACTGTAAGATTTAAAATGTTTGTTTTTATGTTTGGTTTTTATGTATGATTATGTGGCAAGTATTATAAACCTGTTACCGTACAGTACTATATAGCCGACTGTGTTAGTTGGGTACCTAGGCTAACTTTGCTGGACTCACGAAAAAATTGGACTTACAAATGTGCTCTCAGAACAAAATTCATTTATATGTAGGGGACTTACTGTAGTCTCCTAGGGCTGCTGAAACAAGTTACCATAACCTCGATGGCTTAAAATAGCAGAAAGTTATTCTTTCACCGTTCAGGAGGCTAGATATCTGAACTCAAGGTATCAGCAGGGTCACACTCCTCTGGAAAACCTGAGGAAGAATCTATTCCTTGTCCTTCCAGCTGCTGGTAGCTGCTGGTCTTCCATAGTGTTCCAGGGCTTCTGGCAACATCACTCCTATCTCTGCCTCCATTTTCACACCACCGTCTCCTCCGTGTGTGTTGGGCTATGACCTCCTTCTTTATTGGCTACACCTTGAGGCATGCCAGATCTTAGCTCGCCAATCAGGGATTGAACCCGTGCCTCCTGAAGTGGACACACAGAGCCTTAACCACTGGACCACCAGGGAGAGTCCTACATCTCTTTGATAAGGACACTTATTATCGCATTCAGGGCTCACCCAGAAATCCAGGATTAGCTTCTTAGCTCAAGATTTTTATCTTAATCAGATCTGCAATATTCTTTCCCCCAAATAAAGTAACTTTCACAAGGTACAGGAATTTGACATGGAAATCTCTCTGGAGAATATTTTTTTTTTTTCAGCCTACAAGAGGGACTTATGGGATTTAAGGAAACAGTATATTTTCTCACTATTCACCAGTGGACGGGGACATTCAGTAATCAACAAAAACAGGAAAGAAATTACTGTATAAATCTGAAAGTGAAACTGACTTGAATCAACAAGCATGAATTTCTTAGTGGACTTGTTCAGCAAAGTTGATAGGCTCCATTTTGTGTGAATAAACCCCTCAGTTTCTGTGATTCCCTTATCCCTTCAATTGGCCAGAAACCTGGAACATTTGTGTAGATTATGAAAATTTCAGGTGTGGCAGGGAATAAAGCAATGTAGAGAAGATTCTTTGGGTAAATGTAAATCAACTAACCTGGAATGTCAGGTCCATGAATCAAGGCAAATTGGAAGTGGTCAAACAAGAGATGGCAAGAGTGAATGTCGACATTCTAGGAATCAGCGAACTGAAATGGACTGGAATGGGTGAATTTAACTCAGATGACCATTATATCTACTACTGCAGGCAGGAATCCCTCAGAAGAAATGGAGTGGCCATCATGGTCAACAAAAGAGTCCGAAATGCAGTACTTGGATGCAATCTCAAAAACGACAGAATGATCTCTGTTCGTTTCCAAGGCAAACCATTCAATATCACAGTAATCCAAGTCCATGCCCCAACCAGTAACGCTGAAGAAGCTGAAGGTGAACGGTTCTATGAAGACCTACAAGACCTTTTAGAACTAACACCCAAAAAAGATGTCCTTTTCATTATAGGGGACTGGAATGCAAAAGTAGGAAGTCAAGAAACACCTGGAGTAACAGGCAAATTTGGCCTTGGAATACGGAATGAAGCAGGGCAAAGACTAATAGAGTTTTGCCAAGAAAATGCACTGGTCATAACAAACACCCTCTTCCAACAATACAAGAGAAGACTCTATACATGGACATCACCAGATGGTCAACACCAAAATCAGATTGATTATATTCTTTGCAGCCAAAGATGGAGAAGCTCTATACAGTCAGCAAAAACAAGACCAGGAGCCGACTATGGCTCAGACCATGAACTCCTTATTGCCAAATTCAGACTTAAATTGAAGAAAGTAGGGAAAACCACTAGACCATTCAGGTATGACCTAAATCAAATCCCTTATGATTATACAGTGGAAGTGAGAAATAGATTTAAGGGCCTAGATCTGATAGAGTGCCCGATGAACTATGGAATGAGGTTCGTGACATTGTACAGGAGACAGGGATCAAGACCATCCCCATGGAAAAGAAATGCAAAAAAGCAAAATGGCTGTCTGGGGAGGCCTTACAAATAGCTGTGAAAAGAAGAGAAGCGAAAGGCAAAGGAGAAAAGGAAAGATAGAAACATCTGAATGCAGAGTTCGAAAGAATAGCAAGAAGAGATAAGAAAGCCTTCTTCAGCAATCAATGCAAAGAAATAGAGGAAAACAGCAGAATGGGAAAGACTAGAGATCTCTTCAAGAAAATCAGAGATACCAAAGGAACATTTCATGCAAAGATGGGCTCGATAAAGGACAGAAATGATATGGACCTAAGAGAAGCAGAAGATATTAAGAAGAGATGGCAAGAATACACAGAAGAACTCTACAAAAAAGATCTTCATGACCCAGATAATCACGATGGTGTGATCACTGACCTAGAGCCAGACATCCTGGAATGTGAAGTCAAGTTGGCCTTAGAAAGCATCACTACGAACAAAGCTAGTGGAGGTGATGGAATTCCAGTTGAGCTATTTCAAATCCTGAAAGATGATGCTGTGAAAGTGCTGCACTCAATATGCCAGCAAATTTGGAAAACTCAGCAGTGGCCACAGGACTGGAAAAGGTCAGTTTTCATTCCAAACCCAAAGAAAGGCAATGCCAAAGAATGCTCAAACTACCGCACAATTGCACTCATCTCACATGCTAGTAAAGTAATGCTCAAAATTCTCCAAGCCAGACTTCAGCAATATGTGAAGCATGAACTTCCTGATGTTCAAGTTGGTTTTCGAAAAGGCAGAGGAACCAGAGATCAAATCACCAACATCCGCTGGATCATGGAAAAAGCAAGAGAGTTCCAGAAAAGCATCTATTTCTGCTTTATTGACTATGCCAAAGCCTTTGACTGTGTGGATCACAGTAAACTGGAAAATTCTGAAAGAGAGGGGAATCCCAGACCACCTGATCTGCCTCTTGAGAAATTTGTATGCAGGTCAGGAAGCAACAGATAGAACTGAACATGGAACAACAGGCTGGTTCCAAATAGGAAAAGGAGTACATCAAGGCTGTATATTGTCACCCTGTTTATTTAACTTATATGCAGAGTACATCATGAGAAACTCTGGGCTGGAAGAAACACAAGCTGGAATCAAGATTGCCGGGAGAAATATCAATAACCTCAGATATGCAGATGACACCACCCTTATGGCAGAAAGTGAGGAGGAACTAAAAAGCCTCTTGATGAAAGTGAAAGTGGAGAGTGAAAAAGTTGGCTTAAAGCTCAACATTCAGAAAACGAAGATCATGGCATCCGTTCCCATCGCTTCATGGGAAATAGATGGGGAAACAGTGGAAACAGTGTCAGACTTTATTTTTCTGGGCTCCAAAATCACTGCAGATGGTGATTGCAGCCATGAAATTAAAAGACGCTTACTCCTTGGAAGGAAAGTTATGACCAACCTAGATAGCATGTTCAAAAGCAGAGACATTACTTTGCCAACAAAGGTCCGTCTAGTCAAGGCTATGGTTTTTCCTGTGGTCGTGTATGGATGTGAGAGTTGGACTGTGAAGAAGGCCGAGTGCCGAAGAATTGATGCTTTTGAACTGTGGTGTTGGAGAAGACTCTTGAGAGTCCCTTGGACTGCAAGAAGATCCAACCAGTCCATTCTGAAGGAGATCAGCCCTGGGATCTCTTTGGAAGGAATGACGCTAAAGCTGAAATTCCAGTACTTTGGCCACCTCATGCGAAGAGTTGACTCATTGGAAAAGACTCTGATGCTGGGAGGGATTGGGGGCAGGAGGAGAAGGGGGTGACAGAGGATGAGATGGCTGGATGACATCACTGACTCGATGGACGTCAGTCTGAGTGAACTCCAGGAGTTGGTGATGGACAGGGAGGCCTGGCATGCTGGGATTCATGGGGTCGCAAAGAGTTGGACATGACCTAGCGACTGATCTGATCCGATCTGAAATCAACTAAAGCCTGGGTTACAAATTTAAATTTTGACAAATAGAATTGAAGATCACAAACATCATATGGGATAAGGAAATATTTTATGAATATTGACAAAATGAAGATAGATGGAGAAGATATGACAAACACAAACATATATGAATCTGACAACATAGCCTCGAAATGTATGCAGCAGGGCAGCCCAGGAGAACGTTCCACAATGATGGAAGAGTCCAACACTTGCCCTGTCCAGCACAGTGCATCTTCAGTCGCTCAGTTGTGTCTGACTCTTTGCGACCCTTTGGACTGTATCCCTCCAGGCCTCTGTCCATGGAATTTTTCAGGCAAGAACACTGGAGTGGGTTGCCATTTCCTCCTCCAGTACCATATAGAAACTGCTAACAACATGTGGGAATAGGTACTGAAATGTGGCTGGTAGGACTGAGGGGCTGAATTTTTAATTCTGCTTAATTTTAATTAATTAAAAGTGAAGTAGCCAAACATATCTACTGGCTGCTATTAATATATTGAACAATGTGGATAAAACAAGAACTGGAAGAACTGTGAGGTGACATACATACAGCAGTGACAATATCTGGGAATATCAGTATGCTCCGCTCAGAACTGGGTTTATGAAGGAAACAAGAAGGGTGACTCTGAGGTGGTAGCCATGGGTCTCGCCACAGTAATAACTTTTACCGTCTTCTTTCTCATCTCCTGTTTTGCCTTGAGAAGAGTTGAATGTTCACACTATTCAATAACATATTCTTTATTTACTAGCAGATTTCATCCACTGTCCCTATGATTCATGTTTTGTCATGTTTTGGGCTTTAAAAAATATTTTCCCCTTTGGACCTTGGATCAGTATTTGGATGTTCCATTGGGTTGAAGTTAACCTGTAGTAAATGTCCTTCTGCAAGCTTATCATGTAAGTTCTCTTGACCGTTCCCTCGACCGTTCCCTCATGTCCACTATGACCCTATCTCTCCTTCCCCTCACAGACACTAGCTGCCCCAGGAGAAACCTGTATTTACAGTCTTTCCTTCTCATTCTCAGTCTCAAATGCACTGGCTTCTGTCCTGAGGCTCTCAAAGATTTTCAAATACTCACATCCAATGAACACTTCTCAGTGCTGATCCCACATGAACTCTGCTAACCTCCGCAGCATGTAACCATGTTGACCACATCCTCCTGACACTCTCTTCTCTATTATTATTTGAATGACAGGAGCCTCTTGATCTTTTCCTCTTGATCCTGCCTACTTCTTGGCAGATTCCTCCTCTGCCTGCTGCTTAAATACCAGTGTTTTCTCAGTTCTCCCTTCTCAACCATCTCTGCTTCTCACGCTGCCTCGTCTTTCTGGGAAATTGTACTCATGTCGGTAACTTCAATTATTCCTTTAGGAGATGACACTGCATGCATGCATGCTAAGTCAGTTAAGTCGTGTCTGACTCTGTGCAACCCTACGGACGGTAGCCCACCAGGCTCCTCTGTCCATCGGATTCTCCAGGCAAGGATACTGCAGTGGGTTGCCATGCCCTCCTCCAGGGCATCTTTCCTACCCAGGGATTGAACCTGCGTCTCTTACGTCTACCTGCATTGGCAGGCAGGTTCTTTAGCACTAGCATCACCTGGGAAGCCTCATGATTCACTAGCCTCTTCTTAAACTCCTAAGCTGTCCAGCTGGACTATCCTCAGGAACTTCACAGTCAGCCTGTCACACAATTCTGATCTCAGTGAGGCAGCAGTGAGAAGTGGTGTGAAGTGAGATCTTAATTCCCTGCCCAGGAATTGAACCTGAGTAGCCTGGCTTCCCAGTGGTTAAGAATCCACCTGCCAATGCAGGAGATGAAAGCAACACTGGTTCGATCCCCTGGAAGTTCCCCTGAAGTAGAAAATGGCAACCCACTCCAGTATTCTTGCCTGGAAAATCTCATGGACAGAGGAGCCTGGCGGCTACAATCCATGGGGTTGCAAAGAGTTGGACATGTCAGCAACTGAACGCACACACACACACAGCCTGGATGAAAGCCAGGAATCCTAGCCTCCAGACCAGCAAGGGCTAGAGGCTAAAAGCTATTTTCCCCTGGCTCTTGCCCGGAGTGAAAAATGCACTTCTCATAGAAGCAAAAATCTTAAATGCAGGTACAAAGTTTATTATCGGAGACACCGAAGAGCAAGAAGTGGAAGAGGACACTGAGAAACTGTTAGTTTAACTAAGACAGAAGCAAGGCAGAGATGAACGCTCGGAGAGAAAGGGTGTCGGCGTGCCCCCTAGAGAAGAGGAGCACAGGAAAGAGGCAGTTCAATCAGTTCTGTAAGGCAGGTCTTTGTCTTCCCTCTGGCCAGACATCCTGCTTTGACCCCTGGCTGATTTGTCTCAGAACCTTGCCCCTAGGTGTGCACACAATTCTCAACCAAGAGGGCTTCTGGGAGAAGCAAGACTCTTTATGGCCTGGCACCGTCCCCTGACTTTTGGCCCCCAAGGAACCTTTCTGCACGTGTGTAGTATCTCTCTAGCTCCAAAGAGGGGGAAAATCTCTTGATCCTTTACTCGAACAAGGTTTAGCCCCTCTCTGGTCCTGCTGTGACTATTACCTTCAGGTGTCCACCGGAGACAAAGCTGCTTACTCTGTTTCTGTTGTTACTCCCATTTCGGAAAGCAAACAGGAGGCTGATGGTAAATGCCAGCCTGGAGCCCACCTAACGTCTGTCTCAGGAAATGCAAACAGGAGGCCGGTTGTAAGTGTCCAGCCTGAAGTTCAACTTGTTCTCGTCCTTAAGAAAACTGGAGACCAGTCATAAATGCCTATCTCTCTCCTGCCTCAGCAGGAAAATAAAGGGGAGAAGAGTGAGATGATCAGACTTCCAGCCACGACATGCGTGAGGGGCTAACCTCTCTCTCTCTCTGAGCAGTCTCCGGTCAGGCAGAGCCGATGGAGCACCGTCTGCATGGTGTGCGGTGAGCCTCTCCCACTTTCTCTTAATCACCTGTCAAGGTGAGCGGTTGCTGGCTGGAGGGAGCGGGTCTTATGACTGAATGGAGCTGAGGCAGCTGTAGCTGCCTGATATCCACAGGACAGAGATGGGAGCCAGCAGAGAGAAAAGTAGAGAGATCTCAAAAGAGGGAAAGGGAAAGGGGAGGGGGAGAGAGTTGCCTGAATGAGGGAACTGAAGGCCCCCAGGGCCAGGGACAAACTTACCAAACTCAGTGATGTTGAAACAGGAGGGTCAGATGGCCACTTGTCACCCACAGGGAAGCTGCTTTCAGTGGTCTACGAGGTGCCAAATCTTCTCCCCAGAAGGGGACATACGCCCCACATTGGGCGCCACAAAATATATACCAACCAGGATTCTTGGCCCCTTCAATCAATGGAGACTGACTAGAGGCCAGACAAGAAATTCAGGCAAGACTTTATTGGAGGCCCTGTAGAAACAGGGGGAAGTGAGAACAAGTAACAGATTCCTTTGCTCGCTCCATGAGGCAGAGAAGGTGGGGAAAGCTTGCTCCTGATATGCGGTGAGGGTAGGGGTGTGTCCAGGGGTCAGGATGGAGGGGTGGCAGAGGTGGTTTGCCCACCCCTTGGGTGGTGGTGTGTGCAGGGGGCATGCTCAAAACCCTGCTTTTCTCCCAAGTGCTTCTTTTTGCAGGCTCTTCACAAGTGGCCCTTGGGTTTTTCTTTTTTCTTTTTTGGTCTCTTTGTATCTTTGTCTGGAGTTGGCCCCAAGTGCACAAGCACAAATTTCTTTGCATTTTGTTGCTGGAGGAGACATGTGTCCATGTACAAGCATTGCAGCAAAGGATCTCAGGTCCCAGTCTGTTTCATAATCAGGAGGGTGTGACTAATAAACAGGACCCAGCAGCCAAAAGGAAACAAGCAGAGAAGGTGGACAGAGGGGAGGGAGCCAGCTGCCATTTCCACGTCTGAATCTCCAGGACCGACAAGCCCAGGGGCACTGGCAGGGCTGGGAGGGGAAGGAAAGAGAAAAGAGCATGAGATGATGGGGAACGATGTGAGAGGAGAGAGGAAGCCAGGAAGCGGGTGTTAGGGGATGTCAGAAATTGGTGGAGAAACTGCAGTGAAGAGAATTAAGTGTCCCCGGGCCAGCCTTGTGTTAAAGTGAAGGTGTTAGTCGCTTAGTTGTGCCTGACTGTTTGCGAGCCCATGGACTGGAGCCTGCTAGACTCCTTTGTCCGTTGGATTTCCTAGGCAAAAAGCTGGAGTGGGTTGCCATTTCCTTCTCACAGGGACCTTGATGACTAAGGGAGCAAACTCTAGTCTGCCACATTTCAGGCAGATTCTCTACCCTCTGAGCCACCTACAAAAGCTTCTTGGACTAAATACACCGTGTCAGCCACATAAACCAGCAGGTTGATGCCTGTCAGGATGGCTACAGCCAGTCGTTGGTCCCAGATGCAGACAAAGACGTTGAGATGATCACCGCAGCTCATATCGCTGGACCGCTGGGGCTGCCCCCCCCACTTCTCGTGGAACTGGTAGAGGGGCCAGAGAATCAGTGCCGTGACGTAGAGGAGGACAGAGAGCACAGTCTGCACCCGCAGCAACCAGGGGAAGCGGAGGGGAAGCTTTTTGTCATTGTCACAGTCACACCCATTCATAAGGAAGTTCACGACCCCCAGGATGAAGCAGATGGCGTACACGGCCACACACCACTCCAGGGCTGGCTGGTGCAGGTACAGGTCAGTGTTGCAGACGAAGGCGAAGATGATGTTGGCCACATAGTTCTCCAGCCTCCTGAGCACACCTGGGAAGGTTGGCCAAAAGCAGTACATTCCACCGGGTCGTCGACAGACCCAGGCCACTTCGATGGCATAAAGCAGAGCAGCCACGCAGGAGAAGGCGGTGGCGGTGATGGCGCGATTCCGGGCAGGGCCTGGAGGAAAGACCTGGATGTAGGTAGGGCCGAAGATGACTGCAGCTGAGAGGCAGACGACGGCGAAGTAAGAGCAAAAGGCGTGAAGAACGCCATCCCAAGACAAGCGGAGGTGGTACTGGAACTTATCAGACAAGCGGAGGAGGGACTGGATGTTACATAATGGCAGTCCGAAGAGACTGCACAACTCCAGTATGAAGCCGAGTAAGGTGAGGCTTAAGCAGATGCACCAGATGAACAGGCACCAGTTGATTACACCCACCTTCAGAGTGTCCTGACTGGTCAGCAAGATGGGCAGGAGGGTGGAGAGCAGCTGCCCCACGCGGAGGGAGAGGGTCAGGCATGTGGATGAGCAGAGGAAGAGGCTCCAGCCTGAGGACGAGCTCATAGTGCTCCTGATGGTCAGGCAGGTCACGGGCTGCGGTGTTGTGTGTAACCTTGCTTGCTTTCCACCCAAAGTCTTGTGAAGAGTTAAACACGGCTCCGGAGTTGGATGTTCTGTTTCCTCTTTCACTGGGCCGGTTCAGCTCTCCCTCTGTCCTTGATTTTTCAGAAGTATACAACCACTGATCTTTAGAACAGATGCACTTATCTTAACAAAGTAAGGACCGTACTCACGTTCTCAGTCCCCAGCAAGGCTCCCGGTGGTTAATGTCAAGTCTCCAATACCCTCAGGGTGTAGCTCACATCCGTTTCCTGCCCCCCTCCTTGTATAAATGGGGGCTGAGCCTTGCAGTGCTGGGAGTTGGTTCTCTTGCACAGTGATCCGCCTTCTCCCCTTGTGGCTGGCTTCCTTAATGTAAAGCTACCTTTCTTCTATCCAGTGCTTGTCTCTCTGTATTGGCTTCTTCAGTGAAGAGCAGCCTGAGCCTGAGCTGGGGGACAGTGTTGGGCATCCAGGCAGGAGTCAGGTCCCTGGTGCTCCAGCCCTTCCAACTCCTTCTGTGACGAGGAGAGGAGTGCAGCTGGAAGGCTGGGGAGGATCTACAGGGTTAAGCCAGCAGCTGCTGAATTTGTTAGTTTCCAGAATTTCCTCTGTCCCTCCCCACTCCTTGCTCACAGCCTGCTTTCACTTTCTGTTGAGAGAAGCAAACTGGCCTCTGAAGGAGCAGCTGAGCTCTTGACTGAGTGAGTAGAGGGTGTGTGCCCCGGGAGCCCCCCATCCCCTCCTGTTTGGGCAAAGCATTTGCCCTTTGGAACTTTATGGTCAGTTTGGACACCACAGGAGTGGCATGTGGCTTGTTTATGACCCTGTGTGTGCCTCTTCTTGAAGAAGAATTTGTTTATTTGAAATATGTCCTGGGGGAGCAAGCAAAGTGAAACGAGGGGGCCATATCTATCCCTTCTAGAAGTCCACTGGGACGCATCTTGGCCAATTGGCAAAACTAGAGTATGACTCTGTAACCAAGAAGAAAAATGAGTTTTAAATTTTCATACGTCCTAACCCATGTATGTTTTCTAGTCTAAAGAACTGTGTACCCCCTGAATGGGTCTCTCAATTCCTCCACTCTTTTGCAGTTAGAACTGATTTGTTAACATTTGGTAAGTGGGAGGAAATGCCATGGGCAGCTTTCCTGTTACTCTGTAATAAAGGTTCTTCCAACAAGGGCACTACATTAATGCTATTGATCTGGGGTGGCCTCGGCCTGTGTTTTCCATCTGAACCACTCTCTGGGGAATAAACAATGGACTGTGAAGAACCCCAGAGTCTTGAAGACAGCTGTCTGCAGTGTTGGTGAGGAGCAGCAATGTGGCCCTCCCGCCTCAGTGATCAAAACAGCAGGTCTTGCCTCTGCAGGGAGAAGGGCATCGCCACTGGCAGCATTAAAGGTGATGTTAGCCTGCGTGTTTTATTTTTCTTTAATTTTTATTGTCTCAAGGACAAAAATTACTGGGTGACTATATTTTTGCATGGAAAGTTTCTTTTCAAAGTTTTGTTGATGAGTGGTGTTGGATGGGTGGGTATTGCTGATGCCACAGTTGAGGAAACTGAATTGCTTGAGTTTGTGCTGCACAGACATGTGTTTCTATTTGTCAGCTGTTTTCTGATCCTGCTTCCTGCTTCTCCAGGACCCACACATAATATGATCTAAATAGATGTAAATATACATGGATTTTTTAATTCTCTGGAATTTTTGGATACCATCAACCCTGCTATCAATCATAGATGAAGCCTTGCCCTTTCTCCTACAACTTTAATGTTCCTTTTTAACCTCAATACAAAGATAAAAGAAAAAACCCACAAACCTGACATATGCTAATTGCCCCAAATTTTCTCAGAGCTGGGAAGGATGGAGCAGATTTTTATTCTGATGAAAGCCCCCATCTCTGGGAGCCCTTCCCAATGTCTCCCCACTCGCATCTTCCTCGGGCTCTGGGGGCATGGCCCAGCCCAAGACAACTAGCAGTTGTGTCCCCAACACTAGACTTTCTGTCCCCTTAGCTCTTAAAGGACCAGACCCCGGAGAACTGTATTTAAAGGTGTGTCCCTGCGTGCACGCCCAGCGCGTGTTTGCCTGTGTATGTGCCTGTATGTCTGTGCTCACAGGTGCATTTGGACCAGCAGCCTTTATAATAACCGGTGGACAGGAAGCCACCATTATTGTCTTTAGTCTCCTTTCTCAGCCACAAGCCCCAGAGCCCAGCATCCTGGAGTCACCAGGACTGGAGGAGTCAAGCATCAGAGCTGTGGTGGGGGCGGTAAGGGGGACAGGGGAAAGCAACCCACTGCTGCCCCTCGCTCCTGTACTGGGATGAAGCATGAGTTCTTCACCCGGGGGCGGGTGGGGTGGATGGGGAGGGCTCCAGGACATGGTTCCCATGGCAGGCAAATCCTAAGAAGCAATGAAATAAAATTCATATTTTAAGTCAAGACAAGAAAAATTTAAACAAAGTTCTTTTCTCCCTCTTTTGACCTCCTCCCTGCCCTGAAGTGTGCAGTGTGCATCTGCAGTACGTGTTAACCAGACCTTCCGAAGGGCAGAAATACCTGACCCAATATAAAGACCCATTTTGTTCTTCTAACCTCAGCCTTGTGACTTTACATGACACTGCCTCCCTATGACCTTATTAATGTCACTCGCCATATTACTCTTGTCTAGCACTTTACAAGAGTGTTGTTTCTCACATTAACAAATGTGTCATTGAGCCTCTGATAAACATGGCGATGACCAGGTGACCTTACATACAGTTTTATAAGATCCATGACTCGAAATATGGGAAGAAGCAACAGGAGGGAACCATTTCTGAGAGCCTGACAGACAAGTGAGACAATTGTTCCAGAGGAGTTTGGCTACTGTTACCAGAACTAGAAGAAGAATTGCACACCCAGTGGCCCATCAATGGAATATTCCCCTGACCTGGGAAAATTCCTCCCAAACCTTGATTGCAATTAAGATGGAACAAATAGATTGTGTGATAAAGAATGTTGCCCACCACTGAGGTCTTCCAAAATCAAGTCACTGGCTGCTGCAATTCACTGACCTGCAATCCACTCTGGAAAGAAGTCGTAAAAAAGGTCAGGATTGTACTTTGTACTCTGAGAAAACTGGCAGAACCTGCCCTCACATACTTGGATATTTTCAGGAGACTTTTCTATGAACCCAGTTTCCTGCATATATCCAAGCTTAGGAAGCACTAAAAGCATGAACCATGATATCTGTTCTTCCTGAGTGAAGCAACCTTCTACCAAGGCATGGTCTGGTTTCATGGCCTTCCCCAAATCACTTAAACATTGACCTCCAACCCTGATCTCCTCAAAACAGCTCTTGGAGCTTCTTGAGAGACTATCTTCCAGTTAAACTTCTCAGGTTGGTTCCAATAAAATTCCAATTCTTTCTTAGGTTGTCTGATTATTGGCTAATTTTTTATCCACCAAAGCAAGTATGCATTGACCTCCGCAAGTCTCAGTGCAGAAACCTCATATTCTTATATTTTTCTAAATCAAATTGAACACAACCCTGGGACCTCACTTCCCAGGAGAATGGAAATGTCTCTGTGCTTCAGTAAAAGAATTGTCTAGGGTGGGCTCACCTGAGGGGCTCACTGTCGAAGCCTCGTGGTTCATGGGGGCAGCTGGTCAAATCCTCCTGTTGAGAGGTTAAGGGACATTTGTCACAATTCCAAGGCTGCTCCAGTCCCCTCACTGTGGCCCTCAAAAGAAAGTGTAATGATCCTGTATTTAGTCCAACCCTCTAGTCTTAGGGTATTCTCTGGTGGCTCAGATGGGAAAGAATCCTCCTGCAATGCAGGTCGACCTGGGTTTGATCTCTGGGTTGGCAAGATACCCTGGAGACGGGTTGTCAACCCACTCCAGTATTCTTGCCTGGGAAATCCCATGGACAGAGAAGCCTGGTGGGCTGCAGTCCATGGGGTCGCAAAGTGTCAGACATGACTGAGTGAGATACACTTAGTCTTCTCTTCATAGAGGAGGAACAGCTGGACCCCAGGGATGGCAGCACTTGTCCAGAGTCACCCTGTGTGTGGCAGAGTCAGAGTCAGGACCAGGTGTCCTGTCCCCAGGCCGGCTGTCTGTCCACGGCCCCATGCTGCTTGTTATCAATGTGGCAGCAGCATCCTCCAGGCTGGGATTCTGCCCCGTCCACGCAGGTCCTGCACAAACCTGCCCCGTCCCCCCGAGGAGGTCACTCACTGCTGCTGAGTCAGTTTCCTCATCTGCTAGATGGGGGAGGGGTGCCAGAGACCCCTGGTCCCTCCCAGCCCCTTCTTCCCGGGGCCCTTGGATTTGCCAGTCCTGGAGACTCAGACGTGGAGATGGAGCCGGCTCCCTCCCCTCTGTCCACCTTCTCCACCCTCTCTGCTTGTTTCTTCTTGGCTTCTGGGTCCTGTTTATTGGTCACATCCTTCCTGACTAAACACACCCTCCTTCCCCATGACCTCTGCCTGGTGGGGAACATGCTTCTCTTTCATAACATGAGTTTCCTTAATCACTTTCCAGGGGTCCAACTCTCCAGTGATTCTTGTCAAAAACACAAACTGCTTCTAGGCACCCCCACAGTCTGAGGTCTCCCAGACTTCCTTGCTCCCACACATTCTTGACTTTCCATTTTTTCAGAGTCCAGCTCAGCAGCCAGAATGCTCTTGCCTTATTTAGGGAGCTTGTTTTCCTTTAGGAAAAGCAAATTCCTTCCTGCTGGGCATATAGAGGGCTGACCATAAGCAGGGGAAGATGAAACAGAAGCCCAGAGTGAAGAGAGGCAGATCTGGGGTCTGCGACTGGATTCACAGTCACATCTGCTCTGACTCCAAAGCAGACAGGCTGGGGGAGGAGCTGAGAGATGCCCACACAGGCCTGTCTCCAGAGGCAGAGAAAAGGGAGGCGACTTGGGTCCAGAGGTCTTGGGAGGGGGAGCTGGGGACCCAAAACCCACTTACTTGGTGACCACGGCCTCCCCCAGAACTCCAACACACACAGTTGATGGAGAAGATCTCCCATTACCCAAGCCTCAGGCCGTTCCCTTGCTCCCTGTCTGGCCTGGGCTTCTTGTCTCCCAGGCAGTGGCCAGAGGCTCCCTCCTCAGCCGGCCAGAGCCTCCTGTGCACAGGGTGACTCCAGCTGATGCCCCCAGACTATGGCCTGAGCCGCATCCAGAACACAGCCTGGGGCACAGATGTTCCCGTTCTCTGGTCCTGGAGCAGCTTCTTGGAAAAATCACAGAATCAGCCTTCCTCAGTCTTCCTCTGAGTGGGGAGAGTTGGGGCCATTCCCTCCTGTGTCTCAGGCACCTGGTTATCTGCCCTGGGTGCCCGTGCAGACGGCCGATCATGAGGCCCTTGTCTGTGTGGTTGGCTCCTGTCTAAAAGTGCCTGTTGGGAGGCAGGGGAGCTGAGGAGAAACAAGGGGGCTTTAATCAACCCCTGTGAAGTTTCTCCCTGCTGTCTCTGGACTTTTCTGCTGGCTACTTCCCTTTTCAACAGGAAGTAGGTAGTCTGGCTGAGACAGGGGTGCTGCTGTAGGACCTCTGAATGAGGTACTGCAGCCAGAGCAGGACAGACAGGAGCCAGGAGGTTATACCTGGATCTGAGAGAAGAGGGAACGGGCTCAGCATTTCCTGAGGTTCTTGCTGAGCTTTGCGGGAGACAGATCTGTATTGAACGCAGGCTCTCTCAGAGAGTAACTGTGTGACCTTGAGGAAAAAACATAACATGCTCTCTGAGCCTCACTTTCATCGTCTCTTAAATGGGGATGACAATAATAATATCCCTGAAAATGAAATGAAATAGAGATAATAAGTCACCTAGTCAGATTGGTGGTGTGTTTTGTCGCTCAGTCGTGTCCGTCTCCGTGGGACCCCTTGGACTGTATCCCTCCAGGCTCCTCTGTCCAAGGGGATTTTCCAGGCAAGAATACTGAAGCAGATTGTCATGCCCTCCTTCAGGGGATCTTTCCGACCCAGGGATGGAACCCAGGTCTCCCACATTGCATGGATGCTTTACCATGTGAGCCACCAAGGAAGTGCTGGACTGTGGTGCTAAAAAATATTGGCTGTTTTATCTTTCTGGAATACAAGGTACAAATTAATGACAATCCGAGTACAAGATCCTGCACCCACATGACTGGGTTCAAATCCCAGCTCTGCCATTTCCTACTTGTGTGATCTTGGTCTAGTTACCCACTGTGTGTTTGTGATAATGGGGACACTGAGTGCATAGTTCAAGGGCTGCCGGGAGGAACAAAACATCCAGAACAGTGGTTAACCTGCAGTGTGTGCTGTGTGTGACACCTCTCTTAACTTTTTTTCAATACCTGCCTTGTTGGCCCATGGCAAATGTTTCTGAAATGAATACAACAAGTGCTTACAGCTCAGACTATAGCCTGGACCTACCAACTGGGATGCATTTCATCCCTTCTGCCTTTTGGGGGAATATTTGAGAATCTCTGAGTCATGTTTTGTCCCATTTAATCCTCCTAACAACACTTGACCTTCTGTGATGGATATCTCCAAGGAGGGAAATCACTGAGGATCTGACCTCATCACCATATTTGAGGACAATTCCATAATGTGTGCAACCTGGGGAGAGACTGGGCCTGACCCTCAATAAGAAAGAAAAGGAAAGGAAAGTGCAGTCGCTCAGTCGTGGCCAACTCTTTGTGACCCCATGGACTGTAGCATACCAGGCTCCAGCGTCCATGGGGATTTCCAGGCAAGGATACTAGAGTGGGTTGCCATTTCCTTCTCCAGAGTCTTCCTCATCCAGGGATCGAACCCAGGTCTCCCACATTGCAGGCAGATGCTTTACTGTCTGAGCCATCAGGGAAGCCTCAAGAAAGAAAGGCCAGATAAGTACTGGACCTGCCCCACAACTGGGGCCTGGACACACAAAAACAGGTATACACGGAAACAAAGACAGACCAGAATTCCTTCTGCAGGACCTGCAGAGCATCCAGTGTGCTTCCAGTGGCCATGGGGCCTGGACCAAGTGCCCTTGGCTGTGAGCTGGCTGTCCAGAACCCTCATTTCTGGTCTGAGCCTGTTCTCAGGCTGGTCCCTCTCTAGCAGTTCTGCAAGCTATCCAGTATCCTTCTAGTACAGTTGTTCTCTTCTTGTGTTGCCAGAGATGTCTCTGGAGGGTGCAGTTAACAGCCTTTATGACTAAAAGCAGGAGCTATTGTCTCCATTTTCTGGATTAGCAAACTGAGACTTAGAGTAGCATAGACTGAGCATAGGACTGCTGTGAGTCTGGCTGAACTCAGGTCTCAGTTGAGGGTTGGGGGGTGGTGTGTAGACATATAAGGTGAAAGGCTCTGAGATGACCAAGAGAACTGGAAACCGTTGTCAGTGGCTGGAGGCAGAGGAGGAGGCTGGAGAGGAAGAAAGGGGTCAGATCTTGCAGGGCTTTGCAGGTGGGTGATGTTGTGGAGTCTGTGTTCCATCCTAAGGGAGCAAACAGAAATCTTCAGAGTATTGTACTTTGACTTTACTCCAAACCAGTCTTTGAGAGAAAGGATGGAAATAGAGGAAGCATCTAGAAGCTTATGGCAGGAATACAGGTGAGGGGATGGATGGATCTGGACCAGGTGGTCTAGAGATGAAGAAGAGTGGGTGGGTTCAGGAGCATATTGTGAAGAGCATCTGCGAAGGTGGTGCCATTGACTGTGATGGAAACATGAGGAAGGATCAGCGTGTTATGGGAGTGGGGGATTGAAGAGGTGGGACTGGACATACTAAGTGTGACGTGTCCGGAGACATCCGGAGGGGAGATCAGGAGGCAGGTGTATATGACTCTGGATCCCAGTAGAGATTGGCTCCGGAGATAGAACTGGGGAGCTGTCCTCCCTCAGCCTACACTCTTCTTTCAGTTTCTTCTTAAACGTCACATCCATGGAGCACCCTTGCCCCCCGCCGCCAACAGGCACTCCAATAACCCTTCTTACCTGTGTTCCCTTTATCGTGGCATTAATAGCCCACTGACTGATGTTATGTATTGATGTGCACGTCTCCTGTACTAGAGTGCAAGCTCCATGAGGCCGGAACCCTTGGTTCTGTTCTCTGCTCTCTATCCAGAGTCTAGAATAGGGCCTGGCACACACACTTGGGGAACAAGAATATTTATTGATGAGTGGAATCTTAAAGTCATTGGACTGAATGACGACAAAAAAGGCTCCCAGAAAAGACGTGGTCTGGGTCCAAGTCCTGAGCAGATGGTTCCTTCCTGTTGCTTATTCCCGTATCTGTAGCTGTTGTTGTGTTTTAGATGCTAAGTCATCTCTGATCTTTGAGACCAATGGACTGTAGCCCGCCAGATTCCTCAGTCCTTAGGGTTTTCCAGGCAAGAATACTGGAGTGCGTTGCCATTTCGTTCTCCAGGGCATTTTCCAGACCTAGGAATCAAACCTTAGTCTCCTGCATTAGCAGGCAGGTTCGTTACCACTGAGCCATATGGGAATAGTCACTGCATTACAATCCTGGATCTTAAAAAACTATATATACTATATGAATCATTTCAAGAGGCCGAGTCACCATTATTTTTTCATCACATTATCACACATTTGTTAATACAAGAAATAAGGCATGAATCTTTAAAACAAGCAGAGCACAAGTAATACAGTTAGAGACATTGATCAGGTCCTAAGTAAGTTAGCAGTGCTGTCTTCTAAGGAGTTACATGGCTTCCTCTAGAAAATGTCACCCTTGTGGTGAAATGGGTATTTCTTCCCTTGAAGAGGTCTGGTTAAGGCACAATGCAGATGAAATATGCACACTAGAGAAGAATCTGAAACAGACAGACCAAAAATGTTCAATTTAAATTTTTCTTGTCTTGTCTTAAAGTAGGAATTTTATTTCATTGTTGCTTAAGATTTACCTGCCACAGGGACCACCTCCTGGAAGTCCTTCCCTTCCATCCATCCAGCCCCTGGGTGAGGATCACACGCTTTACCCCAGTACAGGAGTGAGGGGCAGCAGTGGGGCCCCTCCCCTCCCCCGCAGCTCTGCTTGTCTGGCCCCTCTGGGTCTGGTGACGCTAGGATGCTGGGGTTGAGACTTTGTAGCTGCGAATAGGAGAAGAAGGCTTGTGGTGCATTTCTCATCACCAGTTACTATATAGGGCTGTTGGTGTCATCGCAGGGCGGCATGTGAACTTTTATGCAGAGTATGTCATGAGAAACGCTGGGCTGGAGGAAGCAAGATGAAATCAAGATTGCTGGGAGAAATAGCAATAACCTCAGATATGCAGATGACACTACCCTTATGGCAGAAAGTGAAGAAGAACTTAAAGAGCCTCTTGATGAAAGTGAAAGAGGAGAGTGAAAAAATTGGCTTAAAGCTCAACATTCAGAAAACTAAGATCATGGCATCTGGTCCCATCACTTCATGGCAAATAGATGGGGAAATAGTGGAAAGAGTGGCTGACTTTATTTTTTGGGGCTCCAAAATCACTGCAGATGGTGATTGCAGCCATGATATTAAAAGATGCTTGCTCCTTGGAAGGAAAATTATGACCAACCTAGACCTCATATTAAAAAGCAGAGACATTACTTTGTCAACAAAGGTCTGTCTAGTCAAGGCTATGGTTTTTCCAGTGGTCATGTATGAATGTGCGAATTGGACTATAAGGAAAGATGAGCGCCGAAGAATTGATGCTTTTGAACTGTGCTGTTGGAGAAGACTCTTGAGAGTCCCTTGAACTGTGAAGAGATCTAACCAGTCCATCCTAAAGGAAATCAGTCTTGGGTGTTCATTGGAAGGACTGATGTAGAAGCTGAAACTCCAATATTTTGGCCACCTGATGTGAAGAGCTGACTCATTTGAAAAGACCCTGATGCTGGGAAAGATTGAAGGCAGGAAGAGAAGGGGACGACAGAGGATGAGATGGTTAGATGGCATCACCGACTCAATGGAAATGAGTTTGGTAAACTCCAGGAGTTGGTGATGGACAGGGAGGCCTGGCGTGCTGTGATTCATGGGGTCACAAAGAGTCGGACACGACTGAGCGACTGAACTGACTGACTGACATGAGCACACACACATGTACACGCACAGGTGCACTGAACATCCACACCAGTACACATCTTTAAAGAGAGGCCTTGAGGTGCTGTCATGGCCCCTTTAAGAGGTAGGGGGCAGAATGTGGACATTGGGGTGGGGCCCAACCTCTTGCCTCACAGGCTGGGCCACATCCCCAGGCTCTGGCCCAGATGGAGGTGGAGAGTCAGTGGGAGTGATTCTCAAAAACATAGATTTGGGTGAGGGTGAAAACTGACTAGGGCTCTTTTGAGTTCTAGGTCAATTTGGGTATTAGAATATGTGGATTTTGTTTTGGGCTTTTTGTTTCTTTGCTTTTTTCCTTCTCATCTTTATATGCATGTTAAGTGGCTTCGGTCATGTCCAACTCTTAGTGATCCCATGGACTGTAGCCCACCTGGCTCTGCTGTCCATGGGATTCTCCAGGCAAGTGTACTGGAGTGGGTGGCCATACCCTCTCCAGGGGATCTACCTTACCCAAGGATCAAACTGGCATCTCTTGCATTGTCTCCTGCATTGCCCATGGATTCTTTACTGCTGAGCCATGGACGATGCTCTTTATCTTTATACTGAGATTATAAAGTACATTATGTGTGTGAGAAAAAGTACAAGGCTTTTCTCGATGATTGACAGCAGGGGCTGAAGGAAACAAAACGATCTAGAAAAAAATTTTTAATTATATATTTATTTTACCTGATTCCAGAAACTCAGGAAGCAGCAGCAGAAAGCAACAGGTACACAGAAACACACACACGTGTCACCTCACACTCAAACAATGCAATTCCTTTGGCAATGGAAGCAGCAGCAACCACACCCACCCCCACCCCCAAACCACCTGCCTAAGAAATTCTGAAAAGAAACTTTCTCTTTAAGAACAAGTTACCCAATAATTTTTGGCGTCCTGACCAGAAGATAGACAAAGAAAGAAAAAAATAATCTGAGGCTAGCATCACATAAGGCTGCAGGGGCCATGCTCTTCTCCCTGCAGAGGCAGGACCTGCAGTTTTGATCACTGGGGCAGGAGGGCCACATCGCTGCCCCTCACCAACACTGCAGACAGGTGTCTTCAAGACCCTGGGGTTCTCTGCCAGCTCCTACTTCGATGTCCAGAAAGTTATTGGGATGGAAATCATCACAACTTCCTCTAAGAAGCCCTCTAGGCAGTGGGTGTTTAGTGAACCTGCAAAAACTCTGGAGCCAATCTCCGGTGGGGCTGAGCACCAGATGGGGCCCAGGGACCCAAGGACTCTGCTTCAAGACTCCCACCCACTGGGAATTATTGACCTCCAGAGATTGTGTTTTAACTTAAAAACAAGCTGACTCATTAGAATAGACCCTGATGATGGGGAAGATTGGAGGCAGGAGAAGGGGGTGACAGGGGATGAGATGGTTAGATGGCATCACTGACTTAATGGACATGCATTTGAGCAAGCTCCAGGAGATGGTGAAGGACAGGGAAGCATGGTGTGCTGCAGGCCATGGGGTCGCAAAGAGTCGGGTACAATTGAGACACTGAACAACAATAATACTCTACAACTCCCTCCACTGGGAAAAACGGGGTCCAATTCCTAGCTACCCACACTCACCCCACTCCACACATCTGTACCAACTAAGACACAGCCAGGGTGACAGACAACCAGAGCCTCCAGAGGCCCAGGGTGTGAACAGCTGCACAGAGGGCTGTGTGCTGTGGAGTCAGCACCTTAGGAGGTGGGAGGGCAGAGGAGGAAGGAGTCTCAGGTCCTGATGGATCAGAAGAAGGAAAATGGGGAGAGGTGGTCAGGACACAGGAGACGAGAAAACCAAGGAAGAACAGAAAAGGGCCAAAAAGCAGAAAATGTAGAAAAGATGGAACAACACAAGAAAGAGACAAAACAGAATTATGGGCAAGCACACAAGACAGAAGGGAGACAGAGAAGAAGGAGGGAAGGGAACAGGAAAGAGCAAGATGAATGGGAAAGGATGTGAGAAGGGAGAGAGGGAGCCAGGAAGAGGACATCAGAGAACGACTGAGCTTGGTGAAGATGCCTCCACTGACAATAAGAGGGAACCGGGGGGCCTGGTGCAGAGCCTCAGAAGCTGATAAAAACAGCGGCGGGCCAAGTCCACCAGGTCCACCACGTAAACCAGCAGATTGACGGCAGTCAGGACGGCCACAGCCAGTCGCTGGTCCCAGGTGCACACGTAGGAGCTGAGCTTATCACGGCAGCTCACGTCCCTGGACCTCTGGGGCTGTCCGCCGAACTCCCTGTTGAACTGGTAGAGTGGCCAGAGGACCACAGCGGAGGCATAGAGGAGGGCGGAGAGCAGGGTCAGCCCCAAATGCACAAGGGGGACGGGGACGGGCAGCCTGTTGTCCCAGTTGTACCAGTTCAGCAGGAGGGTCACGGCTGACAGGAGGAAGCAGATGCAATACACAGCCACGCACCACTCCAGGGCCGGCTGGTGCACGTACAGGTGGGGGCTGCTGATGAAGGCGAAGATGACACAGGCCACGAAGATCTCCAGCCTGTGAAGCAGGGCTGGCAAGGTGAGCAGGAGAACTCTCCAGACTGGGCACAGGTCCAGACCACTTCAGTGGCATAAGCCACAGATGCAAGGCTGGAAAAGGCAGTGACCACAATGGCGTGGTCACCGAAGGGGCTGTGAGGCAGCAACTGGATACAGGCAGTGGCAAAGACGATGGAGCCTGAGAGACATAAGAAGGTGGCACAGGAGGCGCTGGTGATGAGAAAGCCATCCCAGGAGAGGTGGAGGCAAGACTGAAGTCCACACAACTCGACTATGAGGATGATGAGGGTCACGATGAAGCAGAAGCACCAGACAAATATGGACCAGTTACCTGCAGCCACCTGCAAAGTGCTTGCACCAGCCACCAGGGAGAAGGCCACGCAGGTGGAGAGCAGCTGCAGCAGGCGGAGAAAGTAGCCCATGATGATGGTCAGAGAGCCCAGGCCTGAGGACGATCCTGTGGAGGTCCTAATGGTTGTTCAGGCCTAGGTCATCGATACGGCAGTGGTCTTTGCTGACACCCACCAGAAAAAGATCCAGCTCTGGAGTCAAGACGCCTGGAAAAGGCTCAGGGCCCTGTGAGGGCTGAGGCTCAGGATCTGCGGAGTTGGAACCAATGGCTCAGACACTCGGGTGACAGCACAGCCGCTCCAGAATGTTTCTCCCCACCCATCAGCCTTGGCCTTGTCAGGAGACTTGTCTTATCCCAAATCTTATAGCCATGTTTGGTCTGGCCTCAAACCATGAATATTTTATCTCTCTGATCTGTGTACCTTTATCTATGGAGACAGAAGTTAGGCTGGTCCTTATCTGCAATCCCAACCCTTCAAGGCTATGAAAATTGAAAAAAGAATTTTTTTTAAATTTTATTTTATTTTTAAACTTTACAATATTGTATTAGTTTTGCCAAATATCGAAATGAACCCACCATTATATATACCTGTGTTCCCCATCCTGAACCCTCCTCCCTCCCTATACCCTCCCTCTGGGTCCTCCCAGTGCACCAGCCCCAAGCATCCAGTATTGTGCATTGAACCTGGACTGGCGACTCGCTTCATACATGATATTATACATGTTTCAATGCCATTCTCCCAAATCTTCCCACCCTCTCCCTCTCCCACAGAGTCCATAAGACTGATCTATACATCAGTGTCTCTTTTGCTGTCTCGTACATAGAGTTATTGTTACCATCTTTCTAAATTCCATATATATGCATTAGTATACTGTATTGGTGTTTTTCTTTCTGGCTTACTTCACTCTGTATAATAGGCTCCAGTTTCATCCACCTCATTAGAACTGATTCAAATGTATTCTTTTTAATGGCTGAGTAATACTCCATTGTGTATACATGCCACAGCCTTCTTATCCATTCATCTGCTGATGGACATCTAGGTTGCTTCCATGTCCTGGCTATTATAAACAGTGCTGCAATGAACATTGGGGTACACGTGTCTCTTTCCCTTCTGGTTTCCTCAGTGTGTATGCCCAGCAGTGGGATTGCTGGATCATAAGGCAGTTCTATTTCCAGTTTTTTAAGGAATCTCCACACAGTTCTCCATAGTGGCTGTACTAGTTTGCATTTCCACCAACAGTGTAAGAGGGTTCCCTTTTCTCCACACCCTCTCCAGCATTTATTGCTTGTAGACTTTTGGATCGCAGCCATTCTGACTGGTATGAAATGGTACCTCATAGCGGTTTTGATTTGCATTTCTCTGATAATGAGTGATGTTGAGCATCTTTTCATGTGTTTGTTGAAAAAAGAATTTTGAAAAAACTCATTTGGTAACAAGTTTTGACCTGAACAAACATGAGACAATTTATGTTCCAAAGTTCAGTTGCAGAAACACTCCTGTATCTGATTACAAGGTGCTTTCAGACCCCAGTGAGTGTGATATCTCAGAGTAGATGCACCATGTCACTATCGGGAGCTGAAAAATTCTGAATTCTAAAGCTGAAAAATTCTGAATTCTGGAGCAGACCCAAAGGTTTCAGAAATGGGATATTGGATTGTACTGCTAACCACATTTTACAGATGAGAAAACTGAAGCTGGGTGGTTTAGTATTTCCCTGAGGTTGCCCCTTACATAGGAGTGGGAAATCCAGATGAAAATGCCAAAGCTGTAGGTTTGAGTGTTTGCTCTACAGTTCAGCAGGTCAGCCAGAGTGGGAGCCCAGGACCAAAGCTCGGGGCTCTGAGACCCAGGACATACCTTCAGGGCCATGGCCTCCTTCCACAGCAACCTGGAGACACGTGTCCTGGCCTGTCCTCCCAGGAGCCATCACTGGAAGGAGCTGCCATTTGAGAGGACACAGCTCCACCCGGAGGAGGGCAGCTTCAGAGATTAACAGGGAGGAGCCATGGGGTGAGAGCAAGGCCATGGGGACAAGATGACATGGAAAATAGGAACTGTTCTGAATCCCCTCCCCCGCATTTTGCCTTCCCATGTGACTCTTCCTCACTGGGGCAGGGAGACTCCAACCCAACATGACTCCAAGGTGGAGTGTCCCGGAGGAACCACAGAATAAATTAACATAATGTTTAGCTTTTAAGCTCCAAAATTGCCATCCAGATGCGAGTCTGGAAATATCTAGAGGTAGTCCTACCTGAGTGAGGATTCTCCTGGCCTGGGAGACTGGTTAGCAGCTTCCAAGCTGGGAAGAAGGGATTGGAAATGAACAAGGATGCTGTGTCTGATTCTGATGTGAAGTCTTTCAGGGCATCCCAGGGAGGGGGTGGGGATGGACCGATGACTGGCCCCCTTTTAAGGGCAGGAGCTAAAAGAGGAGGCACCTGCCGGACCCCTAGGAGGGGATAGCCCTGAGAAGGCAACCAGGACTGGAGTAGGGGCTGGGTGACAGACTGGGGATGACTGGAGTGGGGGAACGAGTGCGGATTCCAGGGTCCCAGTGGCCCTGAGGCAGCCCAGTAGGGGTCTTCTGACCCAGAAGGGATGCAGGCATGGAGCCAACCCTCCCATGGAGGAGGGGCCTGGGCTGGAACTGAGACAGGAGAACAGGGGCCTGAAGGGATTTCAGGGTTGTGACAGGGACATGTGGCCAGAGTGGCAGGGACCCTGGAGACTACGGAATTGCCCAGGTCACCTGCCTAAGACAGTCCCGCCAGCCAAGACTGCAGTCCTCCTCACACAGGGGCTCCTCCAGGGTCCAGTGTGTTGGGAGAGTGAGGCCTCTCCCAGCCCGCCCCCTCTGCAGGGACAGCTGCCCTGTTTCCAAGGGACTATTTGCTGAGAGGCCCCCAGGGTGGAAGGGCCAGAAGCCTGAGCCCCAGCCAGCTTCCTGCCATCAGGGGCCTTGTCACCTTTGCTGATAATAAACCCTGGGACAAGCTGAGGCTGGAAAGAGAAACACAGAGCAAACCTGAGAACCTCCCTGGACTCACAAAGCTCCCTGAGCCCCAATTGCAGGGCAGCGCTGGAGCCTGCTGGCCTCCCAGTGGGCATGCCAGGGGTGGGGAGGGGTACTGGCATGAGGGCTGATGGGGGTATCTGTCCCTGAAGCTGTTCCCAACTTACCTCAACAAAATGACCCTGCAATTTACATCTAAGGCTAAAAGACAACTTTAAGTTACGTTCAGTAGCTCAGTCATGTCCTACTCTTTGCAACCCCATGAATCGCAGCACGCCAGGCCTCCCTGTCCATCACCAACTCCCTGAGTTCACTCAAACTCATGTCCATCGAGTGGGTGATGCCATCCAGCCATCTCATCCTCTGTCGTCCCCTTCTCCTCCTGCCCCCAATCCCTCCCAGCATCAGAGTCTTTTCCAATGAGTCAACTCTTCACATGAGGTGGCCAAAGTACTAGAGTTTCAGCTTTAGCATCAGTCCTTCCAAAGAACACCCAGGACTGATCTCCTTTAGGATAGACTGGCTGGATCTCCTTGCAGTCCAAGGGACTCTCAAGAGTCTTCTCCAATACCACAGTTCAAAAGCATCAATTCTTTGGCTCTCAGATTTCTTCACAGTCCAACTCTCACATCCATACATGACCACCGGAAATACCATAGCATTGACTAGACGAACCTTTGTTGGCAAAGTAATGTCTCTGCTTTTGAATATGCTGTCTAGGTTGGTCATAACTTTCCTTCCAAGGAGTAAGCGTCTTTTAATTTCATGGCTGCAATCACCATCTGCAGTGATTTTGGAGCCCCAAAAATAAAGTCTGACACTGTTTCCACTGTTTCCCCATCTATTTCCCATGAAGTGATGGGACCAGATGCCATGATCTTCGTTTTCTGAATGTTGAGCTTTAAGCCAACTTTTTCACTCTCCTCTTTCACTTTCATCAAGAGGCTTTTGAGTTCCTCTTCACTTTCTGCCATAAGGGTGGTGTCATCTGCATATCTGAGGTTATTGATATTTCTCCCGGCAATCTTGATTCCAGCTTGTGCTTCTTCTAGCCCAGCATTTCTCATGATGTACTCTGCATATAAGTTAAATAAGCAGGGTGACAATATACAGCCTTGACATACTCCTTTTCCTATTTGGAACCAGTCTGTTGTTCCATGTCCAGTTCTAACTGTTGCTTCCTGACCTGCATATAGGTTTCTTAAGAGGCAGGTCAGGTGGTTTGGTATTCCCATCTCTTTGGATCCATTTAATGGCACAGAGGGAGGGTTTGGGGAAGGAGAGGATGAGATTCCTTCGTGTGACCCTGGGTCAGGCCTGTGCCCTCTCTGGGCCTCAGTTCCCCCACCTGGAAAGCAAGAGGTTTGCCCGAGTCTCCCAGCAGCCCCTCCTCCACTCTAATCTGTGAGCCTGGACATGGTGCCCCAGAGAGATCACAGCCTGGATATGGCTGAGCCCTGCCTGCCCAGCAGCCAGGCGTGTGGACTGGAAGACAAGGAGCCAGGAAGGTCATGGCCGGGACAAAGGAAGGAAGGAGGAGGTGCTGGAAGGACAGGGAAGGAAGAGGGAAGATGGACACCAGAGTGACAAGGATAAGACATCTCATAACTGGATGATCCTGTCCATTTACTCATCAGAGCCTCAGGTTCCCCATCTGTGCACTGGGCTTATAACCTACTATGTGTCAATTAAATGAATAGAAGCACATGAAGGACTCCTCAGAGGGTCTCTGACAGGGCATTCTCAATCCATGTCCCCTACCTGTTCCCCTCCCCGCCCCCCTCACAGAGGACCCGGAAGGCCCTGGCCCCCTCTGGACATCAGCACATGCAGCTTGATTTGCTGCAGATCAGGGGCTGCAAACCAGCTTGCACTGCAGGTGGACTCTTGATGTGTTCAGTTTCCAGCACAGTGTTTTTATGAAGAAATGATATAGAATCACTATTTCTTTCCCTAAGGATTTGGAAGCGGCAGTGTTTTAATTTCGCATGAAAATTCAGACTCCCAGCTCCTTTGGAAGCCTCAGGAGGTCTGGTGTCACCGGGCTGTGTGTCCTTGAGGGGCTGGGTGGGGGGCGCTGGAGCTGATGTGGCTATGCTCTCTATATTGTTTTCCATTCATATCTTCGTGTAGTTTTCTATATTTCTCTTATTCTCCTGTGTAATTGACATAAAGCAAGTCTATGATCATCTCACATGTCCTGATTTCTTCTCTTGGGCATGACCAGGCTTCCTGCCTGCTCACAGGAACGTCCACCCCTCCATCCAGGGAGCATCTGTGTCCTCAACCTCATGTACAATCTTCAACACAATTCATATGTTCTGAAATATGTAGACATGTGTGTACATAAATGCACATGTTTGTAGGGCATATCTGCGTTTTTTTTTCCATTTTATACACGTGAAAGTATGTCATGAACAGAGCCTCCTTCTTTTCCACCACCCCTGACAGGTGCAGCTGGTCCTCTCCAAGGGCCCTAGTCCTCTCCAGGGGCCCTAGTCCTCTCCATCCCCTTTACTTGTTTCCTTCCCCCCTGGCTCCTGTGGGCGTTTGGACTGACTCCCCTTCTCTAGATCAGTGGACCCTCCCCTGTGAGTCTCAGATGCTGGGGAACACAGGAAATAACAAGGGGACCTGGATCCATGTGACTACCATGCTCTAGAGTAGGTCAGCTAGCTTTTCTGGTAATTTATAAAAATAATGAGAGACTATATTTTCCAATTTTTTATTTATTTTTATTTCTTAGGGCTGTTGCATAAGGTTACCATGAGCTTGGTGGTTTAATACAAGAGAGATTTATTTTCTCACAGTTCTGAAGGTCAGAAGTCTGAAATCAAGGTGTCAGCAGGGCTGTGCTGCCTGTGATGCTCCAAGAGGATCCGTCCTTGCCTCCTTTAGCTTCTGGAGATCCCTTATATTGCACCCCCCCTTAACTCCATCTCTGTTTTCATGTGCTCATCTTCTCTCAACTCTGTGTGTGTAAATCTCTGCGTCCTTTCTCTCATAAAGACACCAGTCACTGGACTGTGGTCCCACCCTCCATCCAGGATGATTTCCATCCCCAAATCTTTAGTTAAGTATGTTTGCATCACCATGCTTCTATATAAGGCCGCGATCTGAGGTTCTGAGTAGACATGAGTTTCAGGAGGACCCTCTTCAACTCATTACAGTTCTCTTTCCTATCTTCCTGTCTTTTTTTTCACGGTGTCTTTTTCTAATGTGTTTATCATTAGTGTATTTGTTTCTCAAAGTGTATTGGTTTGCTGAGTATTTCATATCGGTGTGTATTCACTGGAGTTCCTGGGACTCACAGCAGGTTGATCCCTCATGTACTTTGTCATTAAACTGTGAGCCCCCTTTTACAGGACTCGCTTTTCTGGGAGGGTCCTGACACCTTTGTTGGAAGCTTCACCCAGAATAACTGCATTTGCTTCTGCTCAGGACCCTCCAGGCCAAACACCTGCTGGGTGCCAATTGTGTTAATTTCCAGGTTGGCATTGTTTGACCTCAGAGGTCATGTATATTTGGGCCCATTTCACCAGAAATGAAGACTTAGATTTTGCTTCTCTTGTGGAGACTTAAAAAAAAATCCAAAACTCCTGTCAAGGTGGGTATTAGCCTTGACCTTTCCTCTTGCTGAAGGGCATGGTTTTCCTTGTCTACTCTACCTCTGAGGTTGTGAAGAATGTGGTCGTGTCTTTAGGGAAGTGTCTCAGCTCCAACTCGTTACTTTCTGCCACCCCAAACCTTATTCCTGACCCAAGTGGGCATATAGACCAGCCTCCAGTTGGCCAGGGTCAATTCTCTCTTCTCCCTCCTCCCACACACAAGCAGCAGTCACATCCAATCTGCCATTGAAACTTCATGAGATCCTTGAGCAAATCATATAACTGAAAACTCTTCCTCACTTCTCTGCTTTGTTAACCTTTTTATATGTCCTTTAAGACTTGACTTTTAATCACCTCCTCCAGGAGGTCTTCCTTGATTCCAACAACTCCATCTCCGATTGCTTCCAGAGTGACACTTCTGGGAAGTAATCTGATGTGGGCAGCTCCTGGGTCTCACGTGAGCACAACAGGTGAGGTGGGAGGAAGGGAGGTGTTGCAGGAGCAGCAGACAGGGCTCAGTGTAGATGGACCTGGACACCAGAGACACAAGTAGGATCTTATCTGTAAGTGATGAGGCCTTGCTGACATTCTCTAAGGAGGGGCTGATCCATCAGAGGCCCACTTGGAATTGACACTCTGGCTGTAGGAGGAAAATGGGATGGAGGTTGGCCAAGAAGCTGGACGGCCAGTTTGGAGGCTGATTGTAGAGCCCACATATGGGATGATGGGCCTTGAGCAAAGACACTTCAGGGGTGGAGGGCAGGGGCAGATTTATGAAATATTTGAGAGCAAACATTCAACTGGTCTTGATGAGGGGAGGGGCCATGATTACTGACACTTGATGCCCCAGGGACAGCTGTAACCTCACCTCTCTCTTCTGCTCTCTTAGCATCTTAGGCTCCGTCCCAGGTGCTCCCAGCGCCTCGCCCCTCCCTCTGGGCACCACCCACTGAGTGTGCTCTGGGAAGGGAGGCTAAGAAAGAGGGAACCAGCCGGAGCTCAAGGAGGCGGCCTGGGCTCCTGCCTCCTCGTTTCCTTGAGGCCCCTCCAGATACACGTGCTGTTCCTCCACCTGCACCTGAGGCCCGGCTCGTGTGCTTCTAGAGGGAGGAAGTTTATTAAGAAATGGCTCTCTGCCCACAATTCACCAAGAACGATTCTCTGGAGTGATGGTCCCCCTGCTCCTCAGCCTCCCATCCGTCCTTTTCTCCCTCCTCCTCCTCTTCCATTGTCTGAGGGTCTCAGGTCCTCAGGACTCCAGCCTCGACCACCTCTTCTCTGTGTATCTTCTAGTCCTTATCCAGTCAGATGGCTTTAAGTGTTCTAGGCACTGGACAGAGAGCAGAGAATGGAACCAATAGTTTCTTCCCTCACGAATCCTACTTATCTAGATGACTAATATGCAAACAAATATATAATAGCATGTTATCTGGTAATAAATATAATGACAAGGGGAAAAGAGGTGAAGAGGCACTTTTTGGAATGTGGGGAGTAGATAAGACTGCTCCATGGATGTGACATTTAAGAAGATGCTGAATGAAGTAAATAGGCAGAATGATGACAACTCTGCAATTCCTGCCTCCAGAGCTAATCTCTACTGAGTACTAGAGTAGAGTTACCTCCTGAATGCTCCAGCTACCTCCCGAGTTCTCCCTCTGAATCATGCATGGCACCTCACACTCAACATGTCCAATCCCACTTCTTGAAACTCCCACCCCCAAAACACACTGATCCTTTCACATCTTTCTCATTCAGTCAATGGCAGCAGCTTCACAGATGCTCTTTACAAAATACGTGTGAATCCATCCTCTCTTCATCTTGAGTCACCACCTGGTCCAGGTCCATCCATCCTCACTTGCTCTCCTGCCATAAGCTTCCTGCTAATGACTGTTTCCATTCTTTACCTCAATGTCTGCTTTGGACTGAACTTAACTAAGAAAAGTTTTCAGGCTTCTCTTGGCTCCCTCAGGTGAAACACACATTCCAAAATATCACCTTGAAAGCCCTGCAAGCTCACACCTCTTTCTACCTCTCTCGCCTCTTTGCCTCCCTCCCTCCAGTCACTGAGAACTTCTAATTCCTCTTGGTCATCTCAGGGCCTTTCCATTGACATGTCTACACATCCCCCAACCCTGAACTGAGACCAGAGCTCAGCCTGGAACATGGCAGTCCTGTGCTCAGTCAATGATACTCTAAGCCTCAGTTTCATCATCCAGAAAATAGAGATAATTAACACCTGCTTTTGGACATGATGGGCTCTTGATCAGACCTGCGAGAACATCTCTGGCAACTTCAGCAGAGAACAACTGTACTAGAGAGCTGCTGGGTAGCTTAGAGAATTATTAGGGTGGGACCAGGCTCAGAAATAGGCTCAGACCAGGAAGGCAGGAGCTAGGCAGCCAGTGCACAGCCAAGGGAGCTGGTCCAGGCACCATGGCCATTGGAAGCACACACTGGATGCTATTGCAGGCCCCGCAGAAGGAAATGATCTGATCTGTGTCTGTTTGTCACCTGCTCCTTAGGTGTGTGTCCAAGCCCAGGTGTGTCAGGTTAATTATTATTTACCTGCCCTTTTATCTTTCTTATTGAGGTTCAGGCCCAGTGTTTCCCCAAAACTCACATGGCGGGGACATCCTCTAATATAGTGGAGAGTTCACATTCTCAGTGATTCTCCTTCATGGAGATGTCCATTATACATGACCGTGATGTTGTTAGGAGATTAAATGAGATAACACAAAACCTAGTGATTCTGTAACATTTCCACTAAAGACAGAATGTAACCTGGTCAGGAGGTTCAACCTGGATCGTGAGGCTGTGAGGTAATATTCATAAGCCTATATTATAAAGTCATATTCATTCAACAAATACTGCTGTGTCAGCCCAGTCCAGTGCTGGGAATATAGTCATGAGTGAAAGAGGTAAATGCTCTTCCTGGTGCATCTATATTGTAGTGTTTATGTTTGAAGCCTCAGAGTTAACTTGAAGCTGAATGTAGAGTTTTGCATTCTATTTTACAATAGGTCATAATATTATACACATAACATATCAGGCCTGTTTCAGCAAAAAAATAACAGCTTCCTACAAATGGACTGGGGACTCTGTCCCCCTATTTGCTTGATGACACAGAACCCTGTTTCCTTACATGCCTGTAAGGAGCAACTTTTTGACACCAAGAACAAAGCTTCAAACAAGTTTGTGGAGCGGGAAGAGGAGAAAGCATGGGTGCCAGGGTCCTGTGGTGGGGGGCAGAGGTTGAGATGGTAGAGGGATCTGGGTCTCTGCCAGCCTCTGCAAGGTCCAGGAACAGAATATTCTGGAATCCCTCCTTCCGCCTGAAGCACCAGAAAGAAACACAAGCTCTTTCTTCTTAGAGATTAGCATAAGGAGTGGCCCCAGCCTAGCAACGAGAGTGTTACTGGGGGCAGTGGTCTGGGCTGATGGGCAGCTGGCCCTGGCTCAGCAGGGACATGGACCACTGCAGTCACCTGGTGACCTGAGGGATGGCGTGCTTCAGGCAGCAGTGGGCAGCTGGGAGCCCGAGGGTCAGGTGGGCTGCAGCTGGGACCAGGGGAGTGCCTTCCCTTGGCTGTAGTGCTGAGAGGGTGTCATTTGTCCTAAGGTTTGTCAGGGTCAATGTAGGGAGGGGAGGATGCCCAGAGGGAGCCCCACTCTGTGAGCTGCCCAGATGGATGGTTTCTGAGAACTTTGTTGCCTGAGGAAGCTCACTCTTCTTCCAGACAAAGCACTGGAGGGATTTATGGAAACAGATGCTGGTTGGAGTGGAGGTTGAACAGATGGGCCTGAACAGAGCTCCTGTCATCACCTCCCAACCCCTGGTCAGAAGCAGATTCAGAAAAGAATCTCACCAGCCCAGCCTGGCTCCAAAAGAGATCTCAGATTACAGCTCACAGGTTCTGTCGGCTGAGAAAGGGGCCCTGAGGACTTGGGCTGCAGCAAGGCTGTGGTGGACACAACAGTTACAAGAGGTCACACATGTTGTGCTCACTGCAGATCAAGCTCTGCTGTGGATTCATTTGTTCCTCCCAGCAGCCCCTGAACTATGCACTCTGTGTCCCCATTTTCACAGGCACAGAAAGGTCAACTGGCCAAGATCACACAGATAGGAAGTGGCAGAGCTGGGATTTGAGCCTAGATACTTGGTTCAAGATCTTAAACTCTCCCTGGATTTGGCATTGTACCTTAGACCCAGGAGGAATGGAGTAGCCATTTCTGCAGCAACAACACTCTGACTAGGTGACTTATTTCTATTTCATCTTCAGAGATATATTTATTGTCATCCCCATTTTATAGATGTTGAACTGAGGCCCCAAAACTACATTATATCTTTTGCTCAAGGTTACACAGTTGCTCCACGTCAGAGCCTGGAGTTCAAGTCTGGCTTCCTGCAAAACTCAGCAGGTACTAGAACCTCAGGAACGGCTGAGCCCCTTCCCTCTTCTCTTGGGTCCCGGAATAATCTCCGGGCTCCTGTCTGTCCTGGTCTAACTGCAGTGCCCCAAGCAGAGGTCCTGCAGCAGTGCCCTCATCTCAGCCAGACCACTTCCTGTTGACGAGGCAGCCAGAAAATGCCAGAGAGAGCGTGGAGACCTTAGACCCTGCCTTCTCAGCTCATCTGCCTCCCTACACCCACCTTGAGACAGGAGACAAACACACAGACAAGGACCAGGACTGGCATCCTGCACTGGTTCCCAGGGCAGATAACCAGGTGCCTGATGCCCCGGAGAGAAGAAATCCTCTTCTCTCCACTCAAAGGTAAATTAGGGAAGGCTAGCTCCATGATTATTCCAAGAAGCTGCTGCAGAGCCAGAGAATGGGAACATCTGTGCCCCGGGCTCTGATCTGGATGTGGCTCAGGCCAGTCTTGGGGAGTGGGGGCATCAGCTGGAGTCACGCTGCCTGGAGGAGGCTCTGGCTGGCCGGCTGAGGAGGGAGCCTCTGGCTACTGCCTCGGGAGACAGAGAGCCCAGGCCAGGCAGGGAGCAAGGGTAGGGCCTGAGGCTTGGGCACCATGGGGCTTCTCCATCAACTGTGTGTGCTAAAGGGCTGGGGGAGTCCTGGTCATAGCAGGTGGGCTTGGGGGCCACAGCTCCCCCTCTCCAGCCCCTGGACCCAAGGCACCTCCCTTCCCTCTGCCTTTGGAGACAGGCTTGTGTGGGCATCTCTCAGCTCCTCCCCCAGACTGTCCATCAAAGTTGAAGGGAACATGGAAACCATTTGCCAACTATCCCTCCCCTGACCCTTCTTCTCCAGTTGGTATAGTTTTCAAACTTAAATTTTATTTTCTTGAAAAGGTAATATATTTACATGGTTCAAAATAAAAA
Organism: Bos grunniens; assembly: GCF_055505025.1. Lineage (NCBI taxonomy): Eukaryota > Metazoa > Chordata > Mammalia > Artiodactyla > Bovidae > Bos > Bos grunniens. The sequence continues at coordinate 50,757,340 of NC_141185.1, read as the reverse complement.
TATTCTTTTAAAAGCCATATATTGAGAAACCTCACTTCTACCTGTGGCTCCATCTACTCTCTCTTCCGTTCCTCTTCCTGATTAAGACCAGGCATCTGCTCCACTGAACTCATGGGGGTCCTTTCTGTGTTTCTTGAAGCAAACCAATTATATAGATATCTTTATTTTTATTTGTATTTCTCTCCCTATTATACATTTTAAAATAGCATACTATATATCTTACTGTTTTTACTCTGTATATACTGGAGGAAATATACTGTATATAAGAAGGAAATATCCTTATCATTATTTGAGAGCATCCTCATTTTTTCATACTGTTTAGTATTCCTTCTTCTGTCTACACAATAGTTTATTAACCACCATCCTAAAGATGAACATATGAATCACTTCCAATCTTTCCAATCTTATTTTCAAATGAGATCTTGAGTGGGAGTCTGATTCAAGCCAGATTGCTCTGGTTCGAGAAAATGCGGGGTGGGCCAACACCCTACTTGCAACCCCACCATCTCACTAGAAACCAAGGTCTCCAGAGGACATAGCTTAAAAACCATCATTTTAGCCTCATTTTACTATTTTATAAACGGGAAACTGGAGCTCAGATCAGTGATGAGACTCATCCATGCTCATGAGTTATCCTGTGGCAGAACTGAAACCAGAAACCAGATCTCTTGGGCTCTGCTCTCCATCCAACTCATGGTTCATCTCCAGGGAGACCAGACCAGGGCTCTGGGGCCACTTGACTGGAGGCAGGACCACATGTGACTGTGGACCCCAATCTACCTCTTTCTCAGTCTGGGTTTCCATTTCCTCTTCTACTATTTCAGATCAGTCCCTTTGTACTCCCAGCAGAAAAGATCAGGGAAAGGCGGCGTTGGGAAGGACCAGGGTCTCTGGCACCCCTCCCCCATCTAGCAGATGAGGAAACTGACTCAGCAGCAGTGAGTGCCCTCCTCAGGGGGACGGGGCAGGTTTATGCAGAATGAGGGTGGACGGGGCAGAATCCCAGCCTGGAGCATGCTGCAGCCATGTTTGTCACAAGCAGCGTGGGGCCATGGATGGACAGCTGGCGTGGGGACAGGGCACCTGGTCCTGACTCTGACTCTGCCACACGCAGGGTGACTCTGGACACGTCCTGCCCCTCCCTGAGGTCCATCTGCTCCTCCTCTATGACAAGAGGGTTGGACTAAGCAGAGGACCTTTCTACTCTCTTTTGAGATCCACAGTGAGGGGACTGGACCGCCTTGGAATTGTGACAAATGACCCTTAACCCCCCAGCAGGGGGGATGGAGCAGCCGCCTTCATGAACCATGAGGCTTGGACAGTGAGCCCCTCAGGTGGGCCCACCCTGGGTGATTCTTTTACTAAAGCACAGAGACATTTCCATTCTCCTGGGAAGTGAGGTCCCAGGGCTGTGTTCCATTTGATTCAGGAAATATAAGAATATGATACTCCTGCACAAAAACTTGGGTGTATCAATGTGTTTGTCAATGAAAAATTAATCAATAGTCAACTTAAGAAAGAAATAGAAGTTTTATTGGAGCCAATCTGAGAAGTGTAACTGGGGAGACAGTCTCTCAGGAAGCTCTGAGACCTGTCTGGAGAAGTAAGAAGGAGGGCAGGATGTATGTGATTTGGAGACCCACAGCTTGGTATAGGTTACCGCTCTTCATGAGGACCAGATGTCTTGGGTAATGGTTTTAGTGCTTTTCTGAATATGGGAAGATGCAAAAAACTGGGCTCATAAAAAAGTTTTCCTGAAAATATCTAACTATTTGAGGTCTGGTTCTCACACTTGTCCCAGAGAAGTACTTTATCCTGATTTTCACCCTGAATTCCTTCCAGGGTGGATTGTAGATCAGCGACTGCAGTGGCTAATGACTTGTTTCTCTTTTTCAAAAGCATATATTTTATTTATGGATGTGGCTAGGCTGGGTCCTAATTGCAGTATGTGGGATCTAGTTGCCCAACCGGGGATCAAACCTGAGGCCCCTGCATTGGGAGTGCAGTCTTAGGCACTGGACCACCAAGGAAGTCCTGGCTTGATTCTTGTAGAACTGGGTGGTCGGCAACATTCTTTATTACACAATTCCCTTTATTTCTGTCTTAATTTCAGCCAAGGTTTAGGAGACACTTTTCACCAATTTGTCCCAGGGTGCTAGGAATGCTCGTTCCCAGGTCAGATGGGGATTTCACTGATAGGCCACTCACATGCTATTACTCACTCTGTCCTGGCAACAGTAGCTAAAAGACGGCTGGACCACCTGTCTTACAAGTCTTACAAGTCTCTCAGTTCCAGGAGATGGTTTCCACTTGTTGCTTCTTCTCATGTCTAGAATCACACTACTACAATCATGGATCTTAGAGAACTATATATTTCATTTCAAGTAGCCAGTGCTTATGTATGCTCAGTCACTCAGTTGTGTCCAACTCTTTGAGACCTCATGGACTGCAGCCCTCCAGGCTCCTCTGTCCATGGGGATTCTCCAGGCAAGAATCCTGGAGTGGGTTGCCATGCCCTCCTCCAGGGGATCTTCCCAACCCAGAGATCGAACCCAGGTCTCCCACATTGCAGGCCGATTCTTTACTGACTGAGCCACCAGGGAAGCCCAAGAGTACAGCAGTGGATAGCCTATCCCTTCTCCAGGGGATCTTCCTGCCATAGGAATTGAACCACGGTCTCCTGCATTGCAGGCAGGTTCAAGTAGCCTAGTTATCTAATTTTTTTCATCATTGACTCAAGAAACAAGAATCTTGTAAAATGGGCAGAACACAAGCAATACATCTAGTGACCCCAGTAAGGTCGTAAGTAAGTAAGCAGTGTTATCTTCTAAGAAGTTCCATGGCTTGGGCTAGAAAAATTGATCTCTATGGTGGAGCAGATATTTCTGCTCTTAAGGAGGTCAGATTCATGCACAATGCACACTAGCAAGGAAAGAAGAGGCCCAAATGGGCAGAGAAACATTTTATTTGCAAATTTTTCTTCTCTTGCCTTAAAATAAAAATTTTATTTCATTCCCTCTTAAGATTTGCCTGCATTAGGATGAACTTCTGGGAGCCCTCCCCCTGTAGCCCCCTACCAATGGGTGAAGATCACACGCTTCATCCCACTCAGGAGTGAGGGGCAGCAGAGGGGGTCCTTCCCCTCCCCTCCCCCGCAGCTCTGCTTGCCAGCCCCTCTGGTCCTGGTGACGCCAGGATGCTGGGCTCTGAGGCTTTGTAATTGACAACAGGAGACTTGTGGGACCTTCACAGCCACCAGTTACTGTAAAGGCCTGCTGATCTCAATGCAGGGGAGCACAAGGGTGCATACACATGTACACACAGTGCACTGAGCATGCACACAAGCACACACCTTTATAGCGAGGCATCCAGATGCTGTCACGGCCCCTTTAAGAACTAGGGGACAGGATACTGGGCACTGGGGTGGGGCCCAACATCTAGTGTCACAGGCTGGGCCACACTCCCAGGCTCTAGTCCAGGCCTGGGTGGGGAGCCAGTGGGAGGGGCTCCCAGAGACCTATGTTTGGGTGAGGGTGGGAATTGATTGGGACTCCTTTGAGCTCTAGGCAAATTTGCGGCAAGTAGAGTATGTGGATTTTGTTTTGTTTTGCTTTCTTTCTTTTCTTTCATGTTTATATTGAGGTTGAAAAGGTTATTATGAATGTGGGAGAATAGAAAAAGCCATTCTCTATGATTGTCAGCAGTGCTGATAGGAATAAGTAGCTCCAGAAAATCTTTTTAAATTGTGCACATTTATATAGTTCAAATTATGCCTGAGTCCCAGAGAAGCAGGAAGCAACATCAAAAAGCAACGGACATAGAAAAACACACGTATATGTCCCCTCACATTCAAACAATACAGTTCCTTTGACAATGGAAGCAGCAAACCCACCCTCTACAAACCACCTGCCCAAGAAAATTTGAAACTTTCTCTTGAAGAACAGAGTCACTCAGTAATTTTTGGCCTCCAGACCAGAAGAAGAAAATGGAAAACAAAACAAAACAAAACACCCAGACAAACTACAGTGTTAGGGTTGGCAGCATCCATGCTCTTCTCCCTGCAGAGGCAGGATCTGCTGTTTTGATCACTGAGTCAGGGGGACCACATCGCTGCCCCTCACAAACACTGCAGACAGGTGTCTTCAAGACTCTGGGGTTCCTCACCAGCTCTTTTTTTTTTTGATACCCCAGAGAGTAGTTGGGATGGAGGCCTTTACCCCTGGCTTCCTCTAAAATGCCCTTTAAGAAATGGATGTTTAGTGAGCCTGCAAAAATTCTGGAGCCAATCTCTTGGAGGACTGAGCACGAAGTGGGGCCCAGGAATCCAGAATATCTCATGCAAGAATCTCACCCACTAGAAATTATTGACCTTCAGAGATCTTTTTTTAACTTAGAGGGGAGGTGCACTGTACAGTTGCTCCACTGGGAGAAAAAAATCCCAATCCCTTCCTATCTGCCCACATCCCCTAAACTCTCCCAACCACACCATTAAGGCACTGCCGGGGGACAGACATGCTTCGGCAATGAGGCCCCTCCAGAGGCTCAGGGTGTGAACAGCTGCACGGAGGGCTGTGTGCTGTGGAGTCAGCACCTTAGGAGGTGGGAGGGGGCAGTGGGCAGAGAAGGAAGGAGTCTCAGGTCGTGATGGATCAGAAGAAGCAAAATGGGGAGAGGTGGTCAGGACATAGGAGATGAGAAAGCCAAGGATGAATGCAAGAGGGGCGAAAACCAGAAAATATAGAAAAGATGAGAGGAGCAAAGGAAAGAGGCAAAACAGGATGTGGGCAACAAAACAAGAAGGAGACACAGCAGAAGGAGGGAAGGAAACATAAAGAGAGTGAGATGAATGGGGAAGGATGTGAGGAGGGAGAGAGGGAGCCAAGAAGAGGACATCATAGGATATCTTCACTCTGTGAAGACACCGGATAGGACCAGACAGAATCAGGAGCACTGGAGACATCCTTAGTCCCTATGGAAACCTGGCGGGCCCAGTACACCAGGTCGACCATGTACATCAGTAGGTTGATGGCTGTCAGGATGGCCACAGCCAGGCACTGGTCCCAGTCGCACACGTTGTAGGAGAGCTCATCAACGCAGCTCATGTCCATGAACCGCTGGGGCATTCCGCCGAACTCCTCGCTGAACTGGTAGAGTGGCCAGAGGACCATAGAGCTGACGTAGAGGAGGACGGAGAGCAGGGTGAGCAAAAGCTGGAAAATGGAGAAGGGCCTGGGCTGCATATATTCCCATTCACCCAGGTTTAGCAGGAGGACCACAGCTGCCAGGATGAAGCAGATGGAGTACACGGCCACACACCACTCCAGGGCCGGCTGGTGCAGGTACAGGGAGGTGTTGCTGAGGAAGGCAAAGATGACACCGGCCACGAAGGTCTCCAGCACCTTCAGCAGGGCTGACATGGTGTGCTCATAAAAGAAGATCTCCTCAAGATCATACCAGGCCCTCATCCCGGCCACTTCTATGACATACAGCACAGATGCGATGCAGGAGAAAGCAGTGGCGGCGATTGCCTGGTCCCGGTAAGGATGATCAGGCAGGAACTGGACGTAGGTGATGGAGTAGATGATGGAGGCCGAGAGGCAGATGAGGGCAGCGTAGCAGGCATAGGTGACACAGATGTTATGCCAGTAGAAAGGAAAATCATAATAGAGATTGCGTAAGTCGACTATGGAGATGATGAGGGTCATGGCGAAACAGACGCACCAGAAGGACATGGACCAGTTACCTATGGCGCCTCTCAGAGTGCCCATGTCGGCCACAAGCGAGAAGGCCACGCAGGTGGAGAAGAGCTGTGGCAGGCGGAGGAACCAGAACACACAGAGGATGGAGTCACTGCCTGGGTGTATCCACCGGGTGGGCATGGTGCTGTGATGGTCAGGCAGGTCACGGTCACCAGTACAGCAGTGGTCTTCCCTGAGGACCCACCAGAGAAAGATCCAGTTCCAGAGGTGGATTGTGTCAGATGCCTGGAAAAGGCTCAGGGCCCTGTGAAGGCTGAAGCTCAGGACCTGTGGAGTTGGAACCAATGGCTCAGACACTCAGGTAACAAACAGCACAGCTGCTCCAGAATGGTTCTCCCCACCCATCACCCTTGGCCTTGTCAGGAGACTTGTCTTATCCCAAAGCTCCCAGCTGGTTGTGGTCTAGCCTCAAACCATGAACATTGTGGATCTCCCTAAGCTGGCCATTATTTATGGAGACACAGAGATGGATGGTCCTTATCTTTAATCCCAACCCTTCAAGTCTCTCAAAATTGAAAATGAATATTTAAAAAATTGGTAACAAAATTCGACCCAAAGAAACTTGAGACAAATTATGATCTTTTTTTATTTTACTTAATGTGACTGTTCAAAAGTTCAGTTCCCGAAACACTAATGTGTATGATTACAAGGTGCTTTCAGACCCCAGTGGGGTGTGATGTCATGTAGAGTAGACGTACTATGTCACCTGTATGGAGCTGAAAATCCTGAATTCTAGAGAATATCTGACCCAAGGGTTTCAGAAAAGGGACTGTGGAGTGTCCTTTTGACTAACCCCATTTTACAGATGAGAAAACTAAGGTAGGGGAATTAAGTCCTTCCCTAAGGTGGCATGACCATGAAGTTGGAACCCCAGATAAATATACCAAAGCCGTGGGCATGAACTCTTTGCTCTACAGCACACATGGCAGAAATCCCCTTAGGTGGAGCCCAGGACCAAAGCCTAGAACACACCTTCAGGGCCACAGCCTCCTTCCACAGCAACCTGAAAATACATGAATCCAGCCCTCTCCTCCCTGCAGCCATCACTAGAAGAAGCTGCCATGTGAGGGGACACAGCCCCACCCGGAGGAGGGCAGCTTCAGAAGTGAACAGGGAGGAGCCATGGGGTGAGAGCAAGGCCGTGGGGACAGGATGAAATGGGAAGTAGGGACTATTGTGACTCCCCTGCCCAATTTTGCCTTCACATGTGACTCTTTTGCATTGGGTCAGGGGACCCCAACCTAGCATGATTCCAAGGTGGAGCGTCATGGAGGAACCAAGGAACGAAATGTTAAAATGCCAGCTTTTTAAGCTCCAAAGCAGCAATCCACGTGCAAATCTAATCCTTTTAAGGGCAGGAGCTAAGAGAGGAGGCCCCTGCAGGACCCCTGGCAGAGGCCAGCCCTGAGGATGCGCCTGGGTTGGGGTGGGGGTGAGGGGGCAGAGTGGAGATGACTGGGGGGATCCCAGGGTCCCAGAGCCCCTGAGGCAGCCCAGTAGGGGTCTTCTGACCCAGAAGGGATGCAGGCATGGAGCCAACCTTCCCATGGAGGAGGGTCCTGGGCTGGAACTGAGAGAGGAGAACAGGGGCCTGAAGGGGTTTCAGGGCTGTGACAGGGACACGTGGCCAGAGTGGCAGGGACCCTGGAGACCACGGAATTGCCCAGGTCACCACCCAAGACAGTCCCTCCAGCCAGGGCTGCAGTCCTGCTCACACAGGGCCTCCTCCTGGGTCCCGTGTGTGGGGGGAGTGAGGCCTCTCCCAGCCCGCCCCCTCCACAGGGACAGCCGCCCTGTTTCCAAGGGATTATTTGCTGAGAGGTCCCCAGGGCTGAAGGGAGAGCAGCCTGAGCCCCAGCCAGCTTCCTGCCATCAGGGGCCTTGTTGCCTTTGCTGATAATAAACCCTGGGACAAGCTGAGGCTGGAAAGAGAAATAGAGAGCAAAGCTGAGAACCTCCCTGGACTCACAAATCTCCTTGAGCCCCATTGCAGGGGAGCCCTGGAGCCTGCTGGCCTCCTAGTGGGCACTGCCAGGGTGGGGAAGGGTTACTGGGGTGAGGGAGGGAGGGAGTGTCATGCTCTCTGTACCCCAGTTTGATCCCAGTTTAATTACTTGAAGTCACCCTGAAATTCCACCTAAGATAAGAGACAACTTGAATGTTTTGAATCCATTGAATGCATCAGAGAGAGGATATGGAGAAGAGGAAGCATGGGGATTCCAACCGCGTGACCCTGGGTCAGGCCTGTGCCCTGGAAAGCAGGAAGTGGAAGTTTATCTGAGTCTCCCAGCAGCCCCTCCTCCACTCTAATCTGTGAGCCTGGATGTGGTGCCCCCGTCAGAGCACAGCCGATGTGGCTGAGCCCTGCCTGCCAGGCAGCCAGGCATGTGGACTGGAAAACAGTGAGCTGGGAAGGTCATGGCCAGAACAGAGGAAGGAACGAGGAGGTGCGAGAAGGGCAGAGAAGGGTGAGATGGGATGGACACTCAGAGTGACAAGGAGTAGAGCCTTCATAGCTGGATGATCATGGCAAGCTACTCAATAGAACCTCAGTTTCCCCTTCTGTTCAATGTCTCTATACCTACTTTGTGTCAATTAAATGAATAACAGCATGTGACGGGTTCATCAGAAGGCCTGTCACATGGAACCCTCAATCTGTGCCAGCTACCTCCCTACCCCCCTCACAGAGGACCCGGAAGGCCCTGGCTCTGGACATCAGCACATGCAGCTTGATTTGCTGCAGATCAGGGGCTGCAAACCAGTTTGCACTGCAGGTGAACTCTTGATGTGTTCAGTTTTCCATCACAGTGTTTTCATGAAAAAATATGTGGTATCACTAGCATTACTATTTCTTCCCTGAGTGTTTGGTGGCTGCACATTGTTTTAATTTCACGTGACAATTCGGATTACAGCTCCTTTTCAAGCCTCAGGAAATACAGTGTCACCTGGTTTGGTTCCCGTGGCAGTGATGTTGCTGGAGATAAGCAGCTGCTAGCCTCTTTTCTTTATATTGTTTTCCATCCTCATCTCTGTTTAGTATTTTCTATATTTCTCTCATTCTCATGTATAACTGACATAAAGCAGGACTATGATCATCTCTCCTGTGATTGGTTTCCCGTCTTCGGCATGGCCACGCTTCCTGCCTGCTCACAGAAGTGTCCACCCCTCCATCCAGGGAGCATCCATGTCCTCAACCTCAGCCTTCAATACATTTCAAATGCAGTGAAATCACGTGTAGACATGTGTGTACATACATGCATACATGTTTGTAGGGAATATCTGTATCTTTTTCCTGTTTTGTCAACATGAGACCATGTCTTCCCAGAGCATCTTGCTTTTGCACCGCCCCAGACAGGTGCAGCTGGTCCTCTCCAGGGATCCTAGTGCTCTCCATCCCCTTATTTCCTTCCCTCCTGGCTCCTTGGGCATCAGTGGACCCTCCCCTGTGAGTCTCAGACACGGGACATAGGATGGGACAAGGGATCCTGGGATCCAAGTGATCACCATGCTCTGGTGCAGGAGGTCAGCAAGTTTTTCTGAGAAATTTTTTAAAAAATATGACAAAGAATATATTTTTCATTTCTGGAAATTAAATCTGGTTTCCTAGATCTGCAACAAATTATCACAAGCCTGGCGGCTTAAAACAGCAGACACATATTCTCTCACAGTTCTGGAGGTCAGCGTTTTGAAACAAGGTGTCAGCAGGGCTGCTGTCTCTGATGCCCCAGGGGAGGGTCCCGCTTTGCGTCTTTTAGCTTCTGGAGGCCCTTCAGCTTGTCCCATGTTACTAAACTCTGGCTTGTCCGGTCATCCCTCAAGAAGCCAAATACCGAGAGATGAGTGCTGGGCTTTGCTTGGGACGAGGTGCCGCTCCTCCACTGTGAACACAATCATCGCTCACGTCTGTGCATCAGCCCATGTTGGACGGTGGTTTGAAAAAAATACTAATAAACATTTCTACCTTTTTTTGTGGATCAACTTGGAGGATTTGGTTTTTTCCAGTTTAGTAGGTCTGAGGTGAGAAAAAGATTGTATGTCCAATAACAGCCCCTGACTCTTCTCCTGCACTGAAAGCTCCTGCAGGGAATCGTCTCAGTGGAAATCCACCCTTGGCATGCCCCCACCCCACCCCCACCCCAGGGGACACACTCTGGCCAAATCAAGTGATCTGACCCGTCTTAAAAGGAGAGACTGCTTCAGACCTCCTTTCTTCCTCACACTGTGGTGATCTAAGGCTGTGTCCCACCAACACACTAGAACCCCTCCTCCTTCCGGGGACTGGAGTTGGGGGAAGGGGGGCGCAGATGCCCTGGCAGCACCTGCCTCGGGCATCAGAACCAGAACCACAGAGCTGGGGCTGGATTCAGTTCCCTAAAAAGCTGACCCCTCTTCTCCCTCCCTTGCCTGCAGACTCCTCTGTGAACGTGGCAGGCTTTTCACAGTTTCGTTTCCTTTCTACCTTTAATTTAGTGCCCTTGTTGGAAGAATCCTTATTATGGAGTAACAGGAGACCTGCACATGGAGTTCCCTCCCACTTACCAGATCTTGACAAAAGAGCTCCAACTGCAAAATACTGGAATAACTTAGAGATCCATGCAGGAACAATGTTCTTCACAACTGAAGACATACACGGGCAAGGTTGTATTAAAAGTAGAAAACCATTTTTTTCTTGATTACAGGTCATACTGTTAGGGGAAGCACACTGACACAACCACCCACCCTGGCCAGGAACCCTAGTAACCACTTGTATGAGTTGTCTTACGACAGGAGGTCCCGGTAAGAAACACGGAACTAAGAAGCCACCACCAACCGGAAGGGTTCAGGAAAGGTCGAAAGGAGACAGCATGTGTCTGACCACCTTCCACAATCCTTTCTGGCATCCATCCTGGCTGAACAAGGCGGGCACCACCAGGAAGGACTCTGAATCAGAATGATTGGCTATGGACAACCTGGAAACTAATCCCATCACCATAAAACCCAAGCCTGTGAGCCATGCGGCAGAGCTGTTCTCCTGTGTTCCCTTACCCTCCTGCTCTCTGCCCCGGCGCCGTTTCCAATAAAAATCTCTTGCTTTGTCAGCGCATGTGTCTCCTCGGACAATTCATTTCCGAGTGTTAGACAAGAGCACAGTTTCGGGCCCTGGAAAGGGACCCTCCTCCTGAAACAATACCTCTAGTTTTGCCAGTCTGCCAAGATGCGTGCCAGTGGACTTGTAAAAGGGATGGATGTAGGTTCCCTCCCCCCAATTCACTGGCTCCCCCAGAACAGATTTCAAACAAACAAGCAATTCTTCCTTGGGAAGAGAGTGGTACAGAGTCACAAACAAGCCATTTCCCACTTCTGCAGTGTCCAACTGGCCCCAAAGTTCCAAACAGCAAAGAATACACACGAACAGGTGGGAAGGGGGCTCCTGGGACCCACACCCCTCTACTCACTCAGTCAAGAGCTCGGTGCTCCTTCAGAGGCCAGTTTCCTTCTCTTAACAGAAAGAGAAAGCACCCTGTGAGCAAGGCCTGGGGAGGGGCAGGGCTAGTTCCTGAAACTAGCAAGTTCAGCAGCTGCTGGAAAAGACCTATAGATCTTCCTGGGACTAGCTGGCACTCCACCCTATCTTCCCAGTGGCACTTTGCACCTTGTTCTAGGAAGAAAGGGAGGGGTTGGAGACTTGGGGGCCTGACTCCTGCCTGGACGCTCAACACTGTCCCCCAAGTCAGGCCCAGCTGCTTGTCGCTGAAGAAGCCAATACAGAGAGCTAAGTCTTGGGTTTAAGCAAAGTAGCTTTATCTTAAGGAAGCCGGCAAGAAGGTGTTTTACTGCCCAGAAGAATCAACTCCCAGCACTGCAAGGCTCAGCCGGGATTTATACGAGGAGGGAAGCAGGAAATGGCTGTAGGCGGCATGCTGGGCGTGCGCTGTGCTTCTATTTTGGGGGACTTTACAGTATCCACCAGGAGCCTTTCTGGGCTGAGAACATGTGGTTCTTGCTTTGTTCAGATCAGCACATCAGTTCCATGGGTCAGTGATTGTTTATTTTCTAGAGAAAAAAGAATTGAGGCAGAAACAGAGCTTAACGGGCAAAGCAAAACTGAAACTAGAAAACAATGAACTCTGTTTAACTATTCATAAGCCTTTGGTTGAGAAACAAGCAAGGTTACAAACTGGTGCTGCTGACCTGCCTGACCACCATGATCACCATGTGCCCGACCTCAGGCCTGGGCACCAAGCCCATCGTGGACTTCTTCCTCCACTTGGGGCAGCTGCTCTCCACCTGTGTGCCCTTCTCGCTGGGGGCCAGTGAGGACACTCTGAAGGGGGACGTAATTAACTGGTGCATGTTCATCTGGTGCGTCTGCTTCACCGTGACCCTCACCATCTTCATAGGGGAGTTTTGTGGGCTCCGGTCCCGCCTCCCCTTCTCCTGGGACGGCTTTCTCTGCGCCCACACCTTTTACTTCTCCATCTCCTGCCTCTCAACGACCATCATCCTTGGCACCACCTACATCAAGTTCTTGCCTCCAGGCTCCGCCCAAAACAGAGTCATCACTGCCACTACATTCGCCTTCGTGGCTGCTGTACTCTATGCCATTGAAGCGTTCTGCATCATATCCAGCCTGGAGGCATGGTCTGGTTCAAGCCAGCCTTCCCAGGCCTGCTCAGGAAGCCAGAGAACTATGCTGACTGGCTCATTATCACCTTCATCAGCAGCCCCCACCAGTATCAGCATCAGCCAGCCCTACGTTCGTGGTTGTGTCTTCAAGTCCCTGGGGTTCTTCACCAGCTCCTTTTTTGATTCTCCAGAGATTGGTTGGGGGTGGAAGTTATCCCAAATTCCTTTAAGATGCCCTCTAGGCAGCCAGTGTGAGGCTGAGCATCAGGTGGGACCCAGGATACAAATTCTCTGCTTCAGAACTCTTGCCCATTGGGAATCAGTGACCTTCAGAATTTTTTTTTTTTATTTAAAGGGGAGATGTACTATAAACTCCCTTCTATCGGGAAAAAGAGGCCCGATGCCTAGCTACCCACCCTCACTCCTTCTCGTCCTCATCCAGTCCGATGGCTTTAAGATTCCACTCAGTTGACAAATATGCCTGTGCACCAAGTGTGTGCCCGGCAGTTTTCTAGACACTGGACAGAGAGCAGAGAAGATAACCAGTAGTTCCTCCCTCATGGAGCTTATCCTCTAGAACACAAGATGGAAAATCTGAGAACCAATGTGTAATATCAGGTCAGTTCAGTTCAGTTCAGTCACTCAGTCATGTCCAACTCTTTGTGACTCCATGAATCACAGCACGCCAGGCCACTCTGTCCATCACCAACTCCTGGAGTTCACTCAGACTCACGTGCATCGAGTCAGTGATGCCATCCAGCCATCTCATCCTCTGTCGTCCCCTTCTCCTCCTGCCCCTAATCCTTCCCATCATCAGAGTCTTTTCCAATGAGTCAACTCTTTGCATGAGGTGGTCAAAGTACTGGAGTTTCAGCTTTAGCATCATTCCTTCCAAAGAAATCCCAAGGCTGATCTCCTTCAGAATGGAATATCAGGTCAGTGGGTGATAAATACTATGATAAAGGGAAAACAGGTGAAAAAGAGAGTTATTGGAATGCAGGGATGGGCGAGGCTGCTATTTTAGGTGGTTGGAGGTCAGGCCACTCTATGGATGTGACCCACCCCTCACCATGAGATTCTGATTCATTGGAGCTGAGTGAAGTGAATTGGCTGTATGATGATAACTCCCCAATTCTGGCCTCCAGACTGATCTCTACAGAGACCCTGAATCATATGCAACTGCCTCCGGATCTCTCCCTCTGGATGTCTCAGGACGCCTCACACTCGCCATGTCTGCTCCCATCTCCTGAACCCCCCTAGCGCCAACACACACAGATCCTTCCTTGTCTTTCCCATCTCAGTTGACGGCACCACCTTCACAGATGTGCTTCACAAAATACTTTGAATACACACACACACACACACACACACACACACACACACACACACTCTTCCTCCTCTCTAGAGCATCCACTTGATCTTGGTCCAGATCCATCCAGCCCTCTCACCTGTGCCCCCTCATGAGCTTCTCACTGCTTCCTCTATTTCCATTCTTTCCCTCAAAGTCGGCCTGGGCTGAACTCAAACTAAGTTACCTTTGACCGCTTTTCTTTGCTCCCTCAAACCGCACAACATCACCTGCAAAGCCCTGTATGTTTGCACCCCTTTCTACCTCTCTAGCTTCATCACCTCCCTCCCTCCAGTCACTGAGAATTACTTCCAGTTCCTCTTGGTCATCTCAAGGCCTTTCCTGCTACATGTCTACACACACCCCAACCCTGAATGGAGACCAGAACTCAGCCTGGAACATAGTAGTCTTGTGTTCAGTCAACGTCACTCTGAGCCTCAGTTTCCTCATCCAGAAAATGGAGATAATAGCACCAGTTTTTAAAAATTTATTTATTTTTTATTAAAGGATAATTGCTTTACAGATAGCACCAGTTTTTAAAGGAGAAGATTCTTGTTTGCATCCTGCAGAAAACACCTCTAGCAACTTAGGCAGAGAACAACTGTCCTAGAAGGCTGCTAGAGAATTATTAGGGAGAGACGGGCCTGAGAGCAGGCTTAGACCAGGAAAGAGGGGTGCTGGGCAGCTGGGGCACAGGCAAGGGCAGCTGGTCCAGCCACCATGGCCCCTGGCAGCAGACTCTGGATGCTACTCAGGCCCCAGCAATAGGAATCCGATCTGACCTGGTGTCTGTGTATCACCTGCTCCTTAGGTGTGTCCAGACTTCACATGGCGGCAGGTCAAATATTTACCTGACCTTTCGAGTTTCTTATTGAGGGTGAGGCCCAGTTTCTCATCAAGATTCACACGATGGGGACATCCTCAAATATGAGGTGGGCGGAAGTTCAGGTTCTCAATTGTTCTCCCTGGAGATGTTCATCATAAAAGGCCATGGGAAAGTTGGGAGAATTAAAAGAGAAAACAAAGGAATCACTGATTCTTCAACATTTCCCCTAAAAGCAGAAAGGATGAAATGTATCCCGGTCAGGAGGTCCAGGCAGGAAGGAGCCTGAGGTCGTAAGCTCCTGTTAATACTTATTCAATAAACTCCTGCAACATACCAGGCCTTGTTCTCAGCACTGGGAAAACTTCAGTGAACAAAGGACAAGACACCTCTGCTTTGTGGATCTATATTCTAGAGTTTATCTTTGAAGCCTCGTGTTTTCCATGAAAGTAAACGTGGGATATTGTATTCCTTTTTATAATACCCCATAATAATATACTCTTAACATATCAGACTTGTTTCAGTACAAAAGTAACAACTTCCTACTAATGGGCTGGTGGCTGAGCCATCCTATTTGTTTGAAGATACTAGAAGACGAGGTCCTTATGTGCCTATATTTAAGCACATTGTGGTTGACACATGAACAAAGCTGGATCAGAGTACATGTGATCGGGGGAGTAGAAAATGGGGGAGCCAAAACCTGTGAGAGAGGAGCAGGGGGTCCGAGAGATGATGGAGGGTTCTGGGGTCCTGCCAGCCTCTGACAAGTTCCAGGAACAGACTATTCAAGAAGCATTTCCTGCCCGAAGTAGCAGAAAGAACACCAGGCTTTCTTTTAAGGGTTTTGCATAAGAAGTGGTTCCACACTAGCAATGGGAGTGTTACTGGGGGCAGTGGTTTGGGCTGATGGGCCAAGCACTTGAGGGATTTATGGAATCAGATGCTGGTTGGAGTGGGGGGTGAGGAGATGGGCTTGAACTAAGCTCCCCCAGCCCCACCACTTCTCCAATCCTGGTCAGAAGGAGACCCAGAAAATACCAACTGGGCAAACATCACCAGCCCAGCCTGGCTCCAGAAGAGACCTCGGGTGACAGGTCACAGGTTCTGTCGGCTGAGAAAGGGGCCCTGAGGACTTGGGCTGCAGCGGGGCTGCTGTGGACACAACAGTTACAAGAGGTCGTATGTGTCGTGTTCACTGCAGGTCGAGCTTTGCTGTGGATTCATTTGTTCCTCCCAGCAGCCCCTGAACTATGTTCTCAGTCCCCATTTTCACAGGCACACAGAGAGGTCAACCGATCACAATTACAGAGGTTTAGGTGTCAGAGCTGGGATTTGAACCCAGTCATGTGGGTTTAGAACCTTAAAATCTGCTTGGATTTGATTTGTACCTTAGACCGAAAGGGACAGAGTGGCCAATATGTTTTTCAGCACCAACAGACTGACTCGGTGACATCACCTCCATTTCATTCATCTTCAGGGATATTATTACTGTCATCCCCATTGTACAGATGATGATTCTGAGGCTCAGAGACTGTGTTATGTTTTTTGCTCAAGTTTACACAGTTACTTCCTGTCAGAGTCCAGATTTGAATACAGGTCTGTCTCCCTGCAAAGCTCAGCAAGTCATAAGCGGAAAAAAAAAACGTTAATTGCTCAGTCGTGTTTGACGCTGCGACCCCACAGACTGCAGCCCCCATAGGCTCCCTCTGTCCATGGAATTTTCCAGGCAACAGTACTAGAGTGGGAAGCCATTTCTTTCTCCGGAAGATCTTCTCAACCCAGGGATAAAACATGAGTCTCCTGCTTTGCAGGCAGATTCTTTACCATCTGAGCCACCAAGGAAGCCCCAGCAGGGAACAGAACCTCAGTAAATGCTGAGCCCCTTCCCTCTTCTCTGGGTCCAGGATTCATCTCCTGGCTCCCGTGTGTCCTGGTCTGGCTCTAGTGCCCCACCCAGAGGTCCTGTGGCTGAGTTCCCATCCCAGCCAGACCACTTCCACTTGGCAAGCCAGCCAGTACTTGACAGAGAGGGTCCAGACCCTAGGGAGGGACTGATTGGAACCTGGCCTGAATCTCCTCGGCCCATCAGTCTTCCTAGAGACTTTTCCACAAGACAGTGACACAGACAAGGGTCACACGGATTGGCAGTCGATGTCTGGCTCCCGGGTAGGTGCTTGGAGCCTCCTGAGAGCAGAGTCCCTTCTTTCTTCTCAAAGGTGTACTAGGAAGGTTGATTCTGTGATTTTTCCAAGCTGGCCAGAGAATGGAAACATCTGTGTCCTGGGCTGTGTTCTGGATGCAGCTCAGGACACAGTCTGGAGGATGTCAGCTGGAGTCACCCCACCTGGGGGAGGTTCTGGCTGGCCTTCGAGGAAGGAGCCTCTGGCCACTGCCCCAGGACATAGGGAGCTCAGGCCAGGCAGGGAGCAAGGGAAGGGCCTGAGGCTTGGGCAACGGGAGGTCTTCTCCATCAACTGTGTGCACTAAAGGACTTGGGAAGGCTTGGCCACTCAGCAGGGGGGATTGGGGACCACAGCTCTCCCTCCTCAGACCCCTGGACCCAAGGTGCCTCCCTTCTGTCTGCTTTGGAGACAGGCCTGTGCGGGCATCTCTCAGCTCCTCCTGCAGCCTATAGGTCAAGGCTGCAGGGAGCATGGAGACCATCTGCCAACTATCCCTCCCCTGACCTTTCTTCTCCAGTTGGTATATTTTTCAAACATAAATTTTATTTTTTTAAGAAGGGAATCTTTACCTGGTTCAAAATAAAAATATTCTGAAAAAGCCATATTCTGAGAAACTTCACTTCTACCTGTGGCTCCATCCACTCGCTCCTCAGTTCCCCTCCCCCACCTGGACCACATAGCTATTCCAATGCACTCAGGGTAGTCCTTCCTGTGCTCCTTGATGCAAGTCAAGCACATACAGGTGTATTTAATATTATTTCCCCTCATTTTTATTATATAAACTATAGTATGCTCCATGTTGATTTATATCTTAAGTATTTTTATTTCATGTATTCTGGAGATTTTTACTTATCACTGTTGCTGAGTATTCCCTCTTGCACTACATCATCATTTATTAATCCGCATCCTAAAGATGAACACCTGGGTTATTTTCAATCTTCTCTATCTTACTTTTGAATCTGATCTTGAGTGGGAGCTTGATTTATGCCAGGCTGCTCTGATCAGGAGAAGGTAAATGGGGAGAGGTGGTCAGGACACAGGAAATGAGACAAGCAAGGATGACCAGGAAAGGGGCGAAAGGTAGAAAAATGTAGAAAAAATGAGAGAAGCAAGAGAAAGAAGCAAAA
Source organism: Bos grunniens (assembly GCF_055505025.1). Classification (NCBI taxonomy): domain Eukaryota; kingdom Metazoa; phylum Chordata; class Mammalia; order Artiodactyla; family Bovidae; genus Bos; species Bos grunniens. The sequence continues at coordinate 50,739,494 of NC_141185.1, read as the reverse complement.
CAGAATGTGGGCAACCACACAAGACAGAAAGGAGACAGAGCAGAAGGGAAGGAAACAGAAAAGAGAGTGAGATGAGTGGAGAAGTACGTGCACAAGGAGAGAGGAGAGCCAGGAAGAGGACATCAGGAGCCGACAGAGCTTGGTGAGGATACCTCCTGTGAGCAGGGGGTTCAGGAACACTGGGCTGGTCCTCAGTCCCTACAGAAACCTGGCGAGCCCAGTACACCAGGTCAGCCGTGTAAACCAGCAGGTTGATGGCTATCAGGATGGCCACAGCCAGTCGCTGGTCCAAGAAGCACATGTCATAGTTGAGCCCATTGATGCAGCCCATATCACTGGACTGGTGGGGCTGTCCACCAGACTCCTCATTGAACTGGTAGAGCGGCCAGAGGACCAGAGCGCTGACATAGAGGAGGACGGAGAGCAGGCTGAGCACAAGCTGAAAAATGGGATACAGGCTGGGCAGCCTGCATTGCCATTTGCCCAGGTTCAGCAGGATGGCCAGGGCTGCTGGGATGAAGCAGATGGACTACACGGCCACACACCACTCCAGGGCTGGCTGATGCAGGTACAGGGAGGTGTTGATGATGCAGGTGAAGATGAAACCAGCCATAAAGGTCTCCAGCACCTTCAGCAGGCCTGGCATGGTGAGCACACAGCAGGAGGTCTCTTTGAACCCATAGATGATCCGTATGCAGACTACTTACATGGCATGTAGCAGAGATGCGACAAAGGGGAACGTAGAGGCAGTGATGGCCCAGTTCCAGTAAGGACCATCAGGCAGGAACTGGACAAAGGTGACAGAGTAGATGATGGAGGCCGAGAGACAGAGGAGGGTGGTGTTGCACCAGAAGAAAGGAAAGCAGGACGAGAGCTCACATAAGTCGACTATGGGGATGATGAGGGTCACAGCGAAGCAGATGCACCAGAAGGACATGGACCAGTTACCTGTGGCCCCTCTCCAAATGCCCATGTCGGCCACCAGAGAGAAGGCCACACAGGTGGAGAAGAGCTGTGGCGGGCGGAGGCAGAGACAGCAGCATGTGACCTCCAAGAAGCCCCTGTCTCAGGTGTCACCCCAGTGCACGTGGGCTGTGCTGGTCTGGCTGGTGGTGGATCGAGTCAGCCTCCTGGAACAGGCTCAGGGCCCTGTGACGGCTGAGGCTCAGGATCTGTGGAGTTGGAACCAATGGTCAGACTCTTGGGTAACAACACAGCCGCCCCACAATGGTTCTCCTCACCCATCACCCTCGCCCTTGTCAGGAGACTGCCTCATCCCAAAATCTCACAGCCATGTTTGGTCTGGCCCCAAACCATGAATATTTGGGGCCTCTTGTGCTGCATACCATTATCTTTTGGGGTTGTAAGGTAGAATCATCCTTATATACAATCTCAAATCTTCCAAGTCTCTCAAAATTGAAAATAATTTTTAAAAATTTCATTTTTGAGCTGTATGTACATGAGACAATTCATGGTCTCACGGTTCTCTGCCTCCACCTCAGAGAGGACCCAGAAGGCCCTTGCCCCCTCATGCAAGCTTGGTTTGCTCCAGATTAGGGGCACAAACCATTTGTACTGGAGCTAGCCCCGAGGATTTGTTTTGTTTTTCTTCATGATATTTTCTGGAAGACATAGTGTAGAATCAGTGTTGTTTCTTCCCTAAGGGTTTGGAAGCTGCAGGGTTTTAATTTCACAAGGAAATCCAGATTTCCTGCTACTTAAGAAACCTCAGGGGATCTGGTGTCACTGGGCTGTGTTCCCTTGGGGTTGGGGGAGTAGCTGGGGGTGAGATCGGCTATGGCCTCTTTACTCTTTTCCATTTATACCTTTGTGTAGTTTTCTATATTTCTCGTATTCTCCTGTATAATCGACATAAACAGGGCTATGATCATCTCACATGTGCCTATTTCCCCCTCTTTGGTATGGCCAGGCTTCCTGCTTGCTCACACAAGCATCCACCCCTTCATCCAGGGAGCATCTGTGTTCTCAACATCTAGTACAGCCTTCAACACATGTCACAAGCTCTGAAACTGTATTTAGACATGTGTTTGCATACATGCACACATGCCTGTAGGGAGTATCTTCCTTATTTTCTGATTTGTAAACATAAGACCGTGCCATGCACACGGCATCTTGCTTTTCCACCACCCCCAGCAGGTGCAGCTGGTCTTCTCCAGGGGCCCTAGTCCTCTCCATCCCCTTTACTTACTTCCTTCCCTCCTGGCTCCTGTGGGCGTTTGGACTGACCCCCCTTCTCTAGATCAGTGGACCCTCCCCTGTGAGTCTCAGACACTGGGGGACACAGGATATGACAAGGGGTCCTGGGATCCCTGTGACCACCATACTCTAGAGCAGGAAGTTGGCAAGCTTTTCTGGAAACTTTAAAAAAATATGACAAATAATATATTTTTCATTTCTGGAAATTCATTTTGTTCTACTAGGGCTACTGCAGCCAATTACCACAAGCCTGATGGCTTAAAACAACAGAAACGGATTCTCTCACAGTTCTGGAGGTCAGCGTTTTGAAACATGGTGTCAGCAGGGCTGCTCTGTCTCTGATGCCTCAGGGGAGGGTCCCTCCTTGTCTCTTTTAGCTTCTGGAGGCGCCTTGGCCCGTAGCTGTGTTCCTGAACTCAGGCTTGTCTACTCAGTCCTCAAGAAGCCAAACACTGAGAGATGAGTGTCGGGCTTTGTCTGGGACAAGGTACCGCTCCTCTGCTGTGAACACAATCATCACCCACATCTGTGCATCAGCCCATGTTGGGCGGAGGGTTAGAAAAAATACCAGTGAACGTTTCCACCATTTTTTGTGGATCAACTTGAAGGATGGTTTTTTCCAGTTTAGCAGGTCTAACAGTCACAGACTTTTCTTCTGCACTGAAACCTCCTGCAGGGAATTGTCTTAGTGGAAATCCACCGCCACTGCCTGCCCCCGCCACCCCGCCCCACGCCATAAGGGATGCACTCTGGCCAAACTGAGTGACCTGTCAGGTCTTAAAGGGAGAGACTACTTCAGAACCCCTTTCTTCTTCAAGCTGTGCCCCGCAAACACACTAGAACCCCTCCTCTTCCGGAGACTGGAACTGGGGGAGGGGCAGCGGGGTGGCGCAGACCAGGACAGCCCCTGCCTGGGGCATTATAGGAACCACAAAGCTGGGGCTGGATCAGTTCCCTAAGAAGCTGACCCCTCTTCTCCCTCCCTTGCCTGCAGACTCCTCTGTGAACATGGCAGGCTTTTCACAGTTTCGTTTCCTTATTGCCTTTAATATAGTGCCCTTGTTGGAAGAATCCTAATTAGGGAGTAACAGGAAGACCTGCACATGGAGTTCCTTCCCACTTCCGGATCTTGAAAAAAGAGCTCTAACTGCAAAGTACTGGAATAATTTAGAGATCCATACAGGGACCAACACTCTTCCCAACTGAAAACATACATGGGCAAGGTTGTATTGAAAGTAGAAAACCATTTTTTTCTTGATTACAGGGTCATACCTCCAGTTTTGCTCATCTGCCAGGATGCGTGCCAGTGGACTTGTAGAAGGAATGGATGTAAGTCCCCTCCCCCCACTTCACTGGCTCTCCCAGAACAGATTTAAAACAAACAAGCAATTCCTCCTTGGGAAAAGAGTGGTACAGAGTCACAAACAAGCCATTTCCCACTTCTGCAGTGTCCAACTGGCCCCAGAGTTTCAAAGAGCAAAGAATACATCCAAACAGGTGGGAAGGGAGCTCCTGGGACCCACACCCCTCTACTCCCTCAGTCAAGAGCTCGGTGCTCCTTCAGAGGCCAGTTTCCTTCTCTTAACAGAAAGAGAAAACACCCTGTGAGCAAGACATGGGGAGGGTCAGGGCTAGTTCCTGAAACGAGCAAGTTCGGCAGCTGCTGGGAAAGACCTATATAGATCTTCCTGGGAATAGCTGGCACTCCACCCTATCTTCCCAGTGGCACTCTGCTCCTTGCTCTAGGAAGAAAGGGAGGGTCTGGAGACTTGGGGACCTGACTCCTGCCTGGACTCTCAACATTGTCCCCCAAGTCAGGCCCAGCTGCTTGTCACTGAAGAAGCCAATACAGAGCGCTAAGTCTTGGGTTTAAGAAAAGTAGCTTATCTTAAGGAAGCCGGCAAGAAGGTGTTTTACTGCCCAGAAGAATCAACTCCCAGAACGGCAAGGCTCAGCCGGGATTTATACAAGGAGGGAAGCAGGAAAGAGCTGCAGGCTGCATGCTGGGGGTGCGCTGTGCTTCTAGTTTGGGGACTTCACATTAACCCTTGGGCCACCTTGCTGGATTGAGAAGGTGAGTGTGGTCCTTACTTTGTTCAGATTAGCACATTAGTTCTAGTGGTCAGTGGTTGTATATTTTCTAGAGAAAAAAGAATTGAGGCAGAAACAGAGCTTAACTGGCCAAGCAAAACTGAAACTAGAAAACATCACACTCTGTTGAAGTATTCATAAGTCTTTGGTTGAGAAACAAGCAAGGTTACAAACGGGTGCCGCTGATCTGCCTGACCACCAGATCACCATGTGCCCATCCTCAGGCCTGGGCACCAAGCCCATTGTGGGCTTTTTCCTCCACTTTGGGCAGCTGGTCTCCACCTGTGTGCCCTTCTCGCTGGGGGCCAGTGAGGATACTCTGAAACGGGACGTAATTAACTGGTGCATGTTCATCTGGTGCGTCTGCTTCACCATGACCCTCAGCATCTTCATAGGGGAGTTTTGTGGGCTCCGGTCCCGCCTCCCCTTCTCCTGGGATGCCTTTCTCCGCACCCACGCCTTTTACTTCTCCATCCCCTGCTTCTCATTGACCATCATCTTTGGTGCAACCTACATCAAGTTCTTGCCTCCAGGCTCCGCCCAAAACAGGGTCATCACTGCCACTGCATTCGCCTTCGTGGCTGCTGTACTCTATGACATTGAAGTGTTCTGCATCATATCCAGCCTGGAGGCACGGTCTGGTTCAAGCCAGCCTTCCCAGGCCTGCTCAGGAGGCCAGAGAACTATGCTGACTGGCTCATCATCACGTTCATCAGCAGCCCCCACCAGTGTCTGCATCAGCCAGCCTACGTTCATGGTTGTGTACTTCATATGCTTCCTCCTGGAAGGAGCTGTGAACTTCATAGTGAAGGGGTTTGATCGAGTCAAAGACAAAAAGCTCTGTTCCCTACCTGTATCCTGTCTGAACTGAAGGTGCTCTCTGTGTTCCTCTGCCCTAGTGCTCTGGTCCTCTGTCAGCTCCACCAGTTCAACAAGAAGCTGGATGGGCAGCCCCAGTGGTCCAGTGATGTGAGCTGCAGCAACAGATGCACCTGCTCAGTGTGTGGCTGGGACCAGTGGCTGGCTGTGGCCGTCCTATCCAGCTGCTGCTTGTGTGGCTGACACTGAGTACCTGGCCTGTGAGGCTATTGTAGGGACTAAGACTGCACTTTCTAAATGAGAGGTGTTCTTTATAGAGCTCTGACATCCTCTGATGCCCTCATCCTGGCCCCCCTCTCCATCCTCACATCCTTCCCCATGCATCTCACTGTCTTTCTGGTCCTTCCCGCCTTCTGCTCTGTCTTTGTCCTGTTTTGTGTTTGCTCACATTCTATTTTGCCTCTTTCTCTTGCTGCCCTCATCTAATCTACACTTTCTGCTTTTTTCCCCTTTTCTGGTCATCCTTGGCTTTCCCATCTCCTGTGTCCTGACCACCTCTCCCCATTTTCCTTCTTCTGATCCATCAGGACCTGAGACCCCTTCCTTCTCTGCCCACTGCCTCCTAAGCTGCTGACTCCACATCATACAACCCTCTGTGCAGCTGTTCACAGCCTGGGCCTCTGGAGGGGCCTCGTTGCCAAGCAAGTCTGTGCCACTGACGGTGCCTTATTTGGTGCGTTTGTGTGTGTTGGAAGGAGGTTGGGGTTGGGGTTGAGTACCAAGGGATATGGCCCACTTTTTCCCAGAGGATGGGGTATACTGTCCACCACTCCTTTATGTTAAACAAACGTCTGTGCAGGTCAGTAATTTCCAGTGGGAGGAGTCTTGAAGCAGAGACCCTGGTCCCTAGGCCCAAACTGGTGATGGGCCCCATCTGACATTGGCTCCAGAATTTTTCCAAGCTTACTGAAAACCCACTGCCAGCAGAGGCCATCTTAAAGGAAGCAAAGGCTGAATGCCTCCCCATCCCAACTACTCTCTGGGGAATCAAAGTCGGACCTGGTGAATGAACCCCAGAGTCTTGAAGACACCTGGCTGCAGAGTTGGTGAGGGGCAGCGATGTAGCCTCCTGCCTCAAAGATCAAAACAGCAGGTTCTGCCTCTGAAGGGAGAAGGACATCGCCATTGCCAGCATTAAAGGTGATGTTAGCCTGGGTGTCATATTTTTCTTAATTTTTATTGTCTCAAGGGCAAAAATTGCTGGTTGACTCTATTTTTGCATGGAAAGTTTCTTTTCAAAACTTTGTTGATGGGTGGTGTTGGATGGGTGGGTATTGCTGATGCCACAGTCGAGGAAACTGTGTTGCTTGAGTTTGTGCTGCACAAACATGTGTTTCTATGTGTCAGTTGTTTTCTCATGCTGCCTCCTGCTTCTCCAGGACCCACACATAGTATGATTTAAATAAATGTAAATATACTTGGATTTCTTAATATTCTGAAATTTCTGGATACCATCAACCCTGCTATCAATCATAGATGAAGCCTTGCCCTTTCTCCTACAACTGTAATGCTCTTTTTTAACCTCAATACAAAGATAAAAGAAAAAACCCACAACCTTGACATACACTAATTGCCCCAAATTTTCTCAGAGCTCGGAAGGATGGAGCAGATGTTTATTCTCATGAAAGCCCCCATCTCCGGGAGCCCTTCCCAATGTCTCCCCACTCGCACCTTCCCTGGGCCCTGGGGGCATGGCCCAGCCCAAGACAACTAGCAGTTGTGTCCCCAGCACTAGACTTTCTGTCCCCTTAGCTCTTAAAGGACCAGACCCCGGAGAACTGTATTTAAAGGTGTGTGCCTGCGTGCATGCCCAGCGCGTGTTTGCCTGTGTATGTGCCTGTATGTCTGTGCTCACACGTATATTGGGACCAGCAGCCTTTATAAAAACTGGTGGCCAGGAAGCCACCATTATTGTGTTTAGTCTCCTTTCTCAGCCACAAACCCCAGAGCCCAGCATCCTGGAGTCACCAGGGCTGGAGGAGTCAGGCATCAGAGCTGTGGTGGGCAGGGGAGGGGGTGGGACAAGGGAAGGCCCCCCCTGCTGCCCTTCGCTCCTGTACTGGGATGAAGCATGAGTTCTTCACCCGGGGGCAGGTTGGGTGGATGGGGAGGGCTCCAGGACGTGGTTCCCGTGGCAGGCAAATCTTAAGAAGCAATCAAATAGAATTCATATTTTAAGGCAAGACAAGAAAAATTTAAACAAAATTCATCTCTTCCTTTTTTGACCTCCTCCCTGGAGCATCCCCGGGAATAGGGGAGCCTGGTGGGCTGCCGTCTATAGGGTCACAGAGTCGGACATGACTGAAACGACTTAGCAGCAGCAGCAGCAGCAGCTGCCCTGAAGAGTGCAGTGTGCATCTGCAGTACGTGTTAACCAGATCTTCCGAAGGGCAGAAATACCTGACCCAATATAAAGATCCATTTTTGTTCTTCTAACCCAGGCCTTGTGACTTTACATGACACTCCTCCCTATGACCTTATTAATGTCACTCGCCATATTACTCGTAGTCTAGCACTTTACAAGAGTGTTGTTTCTCGCATTAACAAATGTGTCATTGAGCCTCTGATAAACACGGTGATGACCAGGTGACCTTACATACAGTTTTATAAGATCCATGACTCGAAATATGGGAAGAAGCAACAGGAGGGAACCATTTCTGAGAGCCTGACAGACAAGTGAGACAATTGTTCCAGAGGAGTTTGGCTACTGTTACCAGAACTAGAAGAAGAATTGCACACCCAGTGGCCCATCAATGGAATCCTCCCCTGACCTGGGAAAATTCCTCCCAAACCTTGATTGGAATTAAGATGGAAACAAATAGATTGTGTGATAAAGAATGTTGCCCACCACTGAGGTCTTCCAAAATCAAGTCACTGGCTGCTGCAATTCACTGACCTGCAATCCACTCTGGAAAGAAGTCGTGAAAAATGTCAGGATTGCACTTTGTACTCTGAGAAAACTGGCAGAACCTGCCCTCACATACTTGGATATTTCAGGAGACTTTTCTATGAAGTCAGTTTCCTGCATATGTCCATGCTTAGGAAGCTCTAAAAGCATGAACCATGATATCTGTTCTTCCTGAGTGAAGCAACCTTCTACCAAGGCGTGGGCTGGTTTCATGTCCTTCCCCAAGTAACACAAACACTGACCTCCAGCCCTGATCTCCTCAAAACAGCTCTTGGAGCTTCTTGAGAGACTGTCTCCCCAGTTAAACTTCTCAGGTTGGTTCCAATAAAATTTCCAATTCTTTCTTAGGTTCTCTGACTATTGGCTAATATATTATCCACAAAAGCAAGTACGCGTTGACCTCCACAAGTCTCAGTGCAGGAACCTCAGATTCTTATATTTTTCTAAACCAAATTGAACACAACCCTGGGACCTCACTTCCCAGGAGGATGGAAATGTCTCTGTGCTTCAGGAAAAGAATTGTCTGGGGTGGGCTCACCTGAGGGGCTCGCTGTCCAAGCCTCATGGTTCATGGGATGGCTGCTCAATTCCTCCTGTTGAGAAATTGGGAAAAGATTTCCAAATCAGGAAAGAAGTACATCAAGGTTGTATACTGTCACCGTGCTAATTTAACTTTATTGCAGAGTAGATCATGCGAAATGCTGGGCTGGATGACACACAAGCTAGAATCAAGATTGCTGGGAGAAATATAAATAACCTCAGATATGCAGATGACAACACCCTTATGGCCAAAAGTGAAGAAGATCCTGGTAGGGAGGAGCCAAGATGGCGGAGGAGTAGGATGGGGAGAACACTTTCTCCCCCACAAATTCATCAAAAGAGCATTTAAAAGCCGAGTAAATTCCACAAAACAACTTCTGAATGCCGGCAGAGGACATCAGGCACCCAGAAAAGCAACCCAAGTCTTCAAAAGGAGGTAGGAAAAAATATAAAAGACAAAAAAAGAGACAAAAGAGGGAGGGATGGAGTTCCGTCCCGGGAAGGGAGTCTTAAAAAGAGAGAAGTTTCCAACCATCAGGAAACCTTCTCACTGCTGAATCTGTGCCAAGCTTTGGAAGCACAGAGGGCAACATAACAGGGAGAAAAAATAAATAAACAATAAAAACTCTCAGATTGCGTGCCCTACAATAACTCCCCCAGCGGAGAAGCAGCGCAGATGCCTGCACACGCCATTAGCATCGGGGGCTGGGCAGGGAGGCGCGGCATGGGCTGCATCGCTTAGAGTAAGGATCTGGCCTGAATACCCTGAGCGCTATCTGAGCGAAATAATCTGGGCTAGCAAACCAGACTGTGGGATATCTATCACGCGAAAAGCCAGCCCTAACCTAAGACACCACCAACCCACGCACGGAACAAAGGACTGAACAGAGATAGCCGGCTGCAGACCTTCCCCCTCTGGTGACATGCAGCCAGAGCCAGAAGCGGGCAATTGCAGCCCCAGAGAGACATTATCTATAAAACTGTAAGCAGGCTTCTTTGCTAACTAAAACTTCTTGGGGGTCTGGACGGTCAACATCTCCCTGAGAAGGTGCGCCGGTTGTACACCTAGATAACCCAGCGTCGGGGAGGCGATAAGTTGCAGCAATGGCGCTCGCTAAACATCTCATCACCTGAGCTGCTCGGACCTGGGAAGGGCACAAAACGCAGGCCCAACCGAGTCTGTGCCTCTGAGGACTACCCAAGTGCCTGGACCTGAGTGGCTTGGACCTGGGAGGTGCAGGCAGCCCAGGGCTGGCCACGGATGGTTCCCAGTGGAGCAACCTAAAGCCTGAGCAGTGTGGGCAGGGAGGCTACATGCACCGTGAGTGGGGGCAGACCCAGTGTGGCTGAGGCACTGGGAGCACACGCCAGTGTTACTTGTTTGCAGCATCCCTCCCTCCCTCCCCACAGTGCGACTGAACAAGTGAGCCTAAAAAGAAAAAAAAAAAGTGTCCTCCACCATCCCCTTTGTGTCAGGGCGGAAACCAGACACTGAAGAGTCCAGCAAACAGAAGAAGCTATAACAGAGGGAACCGCCTTGGAAGCTACAGGCAATAGATTAAAACCCTGTGGTTACTACCGACTACATAGGAAGGGGCCTATAGGTCTTGAGAAATAAAAGTCGGACCAAGGAACTAGCCAAAAATGAGCTGAACCCACAATACTCACAACAAAACCAGAGAAACGTCTTCGATATATTTTTACTATTTTTATGATCATTCATTCATTCTTTTTTTAAAATTCAGAAAAAAAATTTTAAGTCCTCTATTATTCCTTTAATTTTCACTTTTATAACCTATTACTTTGCAAAAAAAAAAGACCCTATTTTTTTTTCTTCAGCAAACTTCATATATATATATTTATAATTTTTTGACCTTGTTTTTTTTTTTTTCTTCTTTTCTTTAACATTGTAGTTTTGAAATTCCAAACTCTACTCTAGATTTTTAATTTTAGCTTTTTGGTATTTGTTATTAATTTTGTACCTATAGTTTTTTTATAATTTCTGTGACTTTTTTTTCTCTCTGTTTATTTCTCTTCTTCTTTTATATAACATTGTATATCTGAAATTCCAAACTCTACTCTAGATTTTTAATTTATCCTCTTGATATTTGATATCAATTTTGTACCTGTATTTTCTTTATAATTTTTGTGACATTGTTTGTTTTTGTTTGTTTGTTTGTTTTTTCTCTTTCTTTTTCTTCTTCTTTTTTTTTAACATTGTATTTTTGAAATGCCAAACTCTACTCTAGATTTTTAACTTTTGCTTTTTGGTATTAGTTATCAATTTTGTACCTATATTTTCTTTATAGTTTTTGCGACCTTGTTTGTTTTTGTTTGTTCGTTTTTTCTCTCTTTCTTTTCCTTCTTCTTTTCTTTAACATCGTATTTTTAAAATTCCAAACTCTGCTCTAGATTTTTAATTTTTGCTTTTATGTATTTGTTACCAATTTTGTACCTTTAAGAACCCAATCTTCAGTACCCATTTTTCACTAGGGAACGAGATTACTGGCTTTACTGCTCTCTCCCGCTTTGGACTCTCCTCTTTCTCCACCAGGTCACCTGTGTCTCCTCCCTAACCCCTCTCTACTCTACCCAACTGACTGGGGACTGATTACTGGCTGGATCTGTCTCCCTCCTTTTCATTCCCCCCTTTTATCCTTCTGGCCACCTCTGTTTCCTTCCTCCATCTTCTCTTCCCTGTATAACTCCGTGAACATCTCTGAGTGGTCCAGTTGTGGAGTGCACATAAGGAAGTGATTATTGGCTAGCCCACTTTCTCCATTATTGACCCCATCTCATCTCATTCGGGTCACCTCTAACTCCCTCCTCCCTCTTCTCTTCTCCATGTAACGCTGTGAACCTCTCTGGGTGACCCTCATGGTAGAGAAACTTTTCATCTTTAACATAGATGTTTTATCAATGGTGCTCTATAGAAGGAGAAGTTTTGAAACTACTGTAAAAATAAGACCAATAACTGGAAGCAGGGGGCTTAAATCTAAACCCTGACTCCAGGGAACTCCTGACTCCAAGGAACATTAATTGACAGGAGTTCATCAAACGCCTCCATACCGACACTGAAACCAAGCACCACACAAGGGCCAACAAGTTCCAGGGCAAGACATAACAAGCAAATTCTCCAGCAACACAGGAACACAGCCCTGAGCTTCAAGATACAGGCTGCCCAAAGTCACCCCAAAACCATAGACATCTCATAACTCATTACTGGACACTTCATTGCACTCCAGAGAGAAGAAATCCAGCTCCACCCACCAGAACACCAACACAAGCTTCCCTAACCAGGAAACCTTGACAAGCCACCTGTATAAACCCACACACAGCGAGGAAACGCCACAATAAAGAGAACTCCACAAACTGCCAGAATACAGAAAGGACACCCCAAAATCAGCAATTTAAACAAGATGAAGAGACAGAGGAATACCCAGCAGATAAAGGAACAGGATAAATGCCCACCAAACCAAACAAAAGAAGAAGAGATAGGGAATCTACCTGATAAAGAATTCCGAATACTGATAGTGAAACTGATCCAAAATCTTGAAATCAAAATGGAATCACAGATAAATATCCTGGAGACAAGGATTGAGAAGATGCAAGAAAGGTTTAACAGGGACCTAGAAGAAATAAAAGAGAGTCAATATATAATGAATAATGCAATAAATGAAATTAAAAACACTATGGAGGCAACAAATAATAGAATAACAGAGGCAGAAGATAGGATTAGTGAATTAGAAGATAGAATGGTAGAAATAAATGAATCAGAGAGGAAAAAAGAAAAATGAATTAAAAGAAATGAGGACAATCTCAGAGACCTCCAGGACAGTATTAAACGCTACAACATTCGAATCATAGGGGTTCCAGAAGAAGAAGACAAAAACAAAGACCATGAGAAAATACTTGAGGAGATAATAGTTGAAAACTTCCCTAAAATGGGGAAGGAAATAATCACCCAAGTCCAGGAAACCCAGAGGGTCCCAAACAGGATAAACCCAAGGCGAAACACCCCAAGACACATATTAATCAAATTAACAAAGATCAAACACAAAGAACAAATATTAAAAGCAGCAAGGGAAAAACAACAAATAACACACAAGGGAATTCCCATAAGGGTAACAGCTGATCTTTCAATAGAAACTGTTCAAGCCATGAGGGAATGGCAAGACATACTTAAAGTGATGAAAGAAAATAACCTACAGCCCAGATTATTGTACTCAGCAAGGATCTCATTCAAATATGAAGGAGAAATCAAAAGCTTTACAGACAAGCAAAAGCTGAGAGAATTCAGCACCACCAAACCAGCTCTCCAACAAATACCAAAGGATATTCTCGAGACAGTAAACACAAAAAGGGTGTATAAATTCGAAACCAAAACAATAAAGTAAATGGCAACGGGATCATACTTATCAATAATTACCTTAAACGTAAATGGGTTGAATGCCCCAACCAAAAGACAAAGACTGGCTGAATGGATACAAAAACAAGACCCCTACATGTGTTATCTACAAGAGACCCACCTCAAAACAGGGGACACATACAGACTGAAAGTGAAGGGCTGGAAAAAGATTTTCCATGCAAATCGGGACCAAAAGAAAGCAGGAGTAGCAATACACATATCAGATAAAATAGACTTCAAAACAAAGGCTGTGAAAAGAGACAAAGATGGTCACTACATAATGATCAAAGGATCAATCAAAGAAGAAGATATAACAATTATAAATATATATGCACCCAACACGGGAGCACCATAGTATGTAAGACAAATGCTAACAAGTATGAAAGGAGAAATTAACAATAACATAATAATAGTGGGAGATTTTAATACCCCACTCACACCTATGGATAGATCAACTAAACAGAAAATTAACAAGGAAACACAAACTTTAAATGATACAATAGACCAGTTAGACCTAATTGATATCTAAAGGACATTTCATCCCAAAACAATGAATTTCACCTTTTTCTCAAGCGCACACAGAACCTTCTCCAGGATAGATCATATCCTGGGCCATAAATCTAGCCTTGGTAAATTCAAAAAAATTGAAATCATTCCAAGCATCTTTTCTGACCACAATGCAGTAAGATTAGATCTCAGTTACAGGAGAAAAACTGTTAAAAATTCCAACATATGGAGGCTGAACAACACGCTGCTGAATAACCAACAAATCACAGAAGAATTCAAAAAAGAAATCAAAATTTGCATAGAAACGAATGAAAATGAAAACACAACAACCCAAAACCTGTGGGACACTGTAAAAGCAGTCCTGAGGGGAAAGTTCATAGCAATACAGGCATACCTCAAGAAACAAGAAAAAAGTCAAATAAATAACCTAACTCTACACCTAAAGCAACTAGAAAAGGAAGAAATGAAGAACCCCAGGGTTAAAAATTAGGGCAGAAATAAATGCAAAAGAAACAAAAGAGACCATAGCAAAAATCAACAAAGCCAAAAGCTGGTTCTTTGAAAGGATAAATAAAACTGACCAACCATTAGCCAGACTCATCAAGAAACAAAGGGAGAAAAATCAAATCAATAAAATTAGAAATGAAAATGGAGCGATCACAACAGACAACACAGAAATACAAAGAATCATAAGAAACTACTATCAGCAATTATATGCCAATAAAATGGACAACGTGGAAGAAATGGACAAATTCTTAGAAAAGTACAACTTTCGAAAACTGGACCAGGAAGAAATAGAAAATCTTAACGGACCCATCACAAGCACAGAAATTGAAACTGTAATCAGAAATCTTCCAGCAAACAAAAGCCCAGGTCCAGACGGCTTCACAGCTGAATTCTACCAAAAATTTAGAGAAGAGCTAACACCTATCCTATTCAAACTCTTCCAGAAAATTTCAGAGGAAGGTAAACCTCCAAACTCATTCTATGAGGCCACCATCACCCTAATACCAAAACCTGACAAAGATCCCACAAAAAAAGAAAACTACAGGCCAATATCACTGATGAACATAGATGCAAAAATCCTTAACAAAATTCTAGCAATCAGAATCCAACAACACATTAAAAAGATCATACACCATGACCAAGTGGGCTTTATCCCAGGGATGTAAGGATTCTTCAATATCCACAAATCAGTCAATGTAATACACCATATTAACAAGTTGAAAAATAAAAACCATATAATTATCTCAATAGATGCAGAGAAAGCCTTTGAGAAAATTCAACATCCATTTATGATAAAAACTCTCCAGAAAGCAAGAATAGAAGGAACATACCTCAACATAATAAAAGCTATATATGACAAATCCACTGCTGCTAAGTCACTTCAGTTGTGTCCGACTCTGTGCGACCACATAGACAGCAGTCCGCCAGGCTTCCCCGTTCGTGGGATTCTCCAGGCAAAAACACTGGAGTGGGTTGCCATTTCCTTCTCCAATGCATAAAAGTGAAAAGTGAAAGTGAAATCACTTAGTCGTGTCCGACTCCAGCGACCCCATGGACTGCAGCCTACTAGGCTCCTCCATTCATGGGATATTCTAGGCAAAAGTACTGGAGTGGGACAAACCCACAGCAAACATTATCCTCAATGGTGAAAAATTGAAAGCATTTCCTCTAAAGTCAGGAACAAGACAAGGGTGCCCACTTTCACCATTACTATTCAACATAGTTTTGGAAGTTTTGGCCACAGCAATCAGAGCAGAAAAAGAAATAAAAGGAATCCAATTTGGAAAAGAAGTAAAACTCTCACTGTTTGCAGATGACATGATCCTCTACATAGAAAACCCTAAAGACTCCACCAGAACATTACTAGAACTAATCAATGATTATAGTAAAGTTGCAGGATATAAAATCAACACACAGAAATCCCTTGCATTCCTATACACTAATAATGAGAAAACAGAAAGAGAAATTAAGGAAACAATTCCATTCACCATTGCAACAGAAAGAATAAAATACTTAGGAATATATCTACCTAAAGAAACTAAAGACCTATCTATAGAAAACTATAAAACACTGGTGAAAGAAATCAAAGAGGACACTAATAGATGGAGAAATATACTATGTTCATGGATTGGAAGAATCAATATAGTGAAAATGAGTATACTACCCAAAGCAATTTATAGATTCAATGCAATCCCTATCAAGCTACCAACGGTATTCTTCACAGAGCTAGAACAAATAATTTCACAATTTGTATGGAAACACAAAAAACCTTGAATAGCCAAAGCTATCTTGAGAAAGAAGAATGAAACTGGAGGAATAAACCTACCTGACTTCAGGCTCTACTATAAAGCCACAGTCATCAAGACAGTATGGTACTGGCACAAAGACAGAAATATAGATCAATGGAACAAAATAGAAAGCCCAGAGATAAATCCATGCACATATGGACACCTTATCTTTGACAAAGGAGGCAAGAATATACAATGGAGAAAAGACAAACTCTTTAACAAGTGGTGCTGGGAAAACTGGTCAACCACTTGTAAAAGAATGAAACTAGAGCACTTTCTAACACCATACACAAAAGTAAACTCAAAATGGATTAAAGATTTAAATGTAAGACCGGAAACTATAAAACTCCTAGAGGAGAACATAGGCAAAACACTCTCCGACATACATCACAGTAGGCTCCTCTATGACCCACCTCCCAGAATATTGGAAATAAAAGCAAAAATAAACAAATGGGACCTAATTAAACTTAAAAGCTTCTGCACAACAAAGGAAACTATAAGCAAGGTGAAAAGACAGCCTTCAGAATGGGAGAAAATAATAGCAAATGAAGCAACTGACAAACAACTAATCTCAAAAATATACAAGCAACTTCTACAGCTCAATTCCAGAAACATAAATGACCCAATCAAAAAATGGGCCAAAGAACTAAATAGACATTTCTCCAAAGAAGACCTACAGATGGCTAACAAACACATGAAAAGATGCTCAACATCACTCATTTTCAGAGAAATGCAAATCAAAACCACAATGAGGTACCATTTCACGCCAGTCAGAATGGCTGTGATCCAAAAGTCTACAAGCAATAAATGCTGGAGCGGGTGTGGAGAAAAGGGAACCCTCTTAGACTGTTGGTGGGCATGCAAACTAGTACAGCCACTATGAAGAATAGTGTGGAGATTCCTTAAAAAACTGGAAATAGAACTGCCTTATGATCCAGCAATGGGCATACACTGCTGGGCATACACACTGAGGAAACCAGAATTGAAAGAGACACATGTACCCCAATGTTCATTGCAGCACTGTTTATAATAGTCAGGACATGGAAGCAATCTAGATGTCCATCAGCAGATGAATGGATAAGAAAGCAATGGTACATATACACAATGGAGTATTACTCAGCCATTAAAAAGAATACATTTGAATCAGTTCTAATGAGGTAGATGAAACAGGAGCCTATTATACAGAGTGAAGTAAGCCAGAAAGAAAAACACCAATACAGTATACTAACGCATATATATAGAATTTAGAAAGATGCTAACAATAACCCTGTATACAAGACAGCAAAAGAGACACTGATGTATAGAACAGTCTTTTGGACTCTGTGGGAGAGGGAGAGGGTGGGATGATTTGGGACAATGGCATAGAAATATGTGTAATATTATGTATGAAACGAGTCGCCAGTCCAGGTTTGATGCACAATACTGGATGCTTGGGGCTGGTGCACTGGGACGACCCAGAGGGATGGTATGGGGAGGGAGGACGGAGGAGGGTTCAGGATAGGGAACACATGTATACCTGTGACAGATTCATTTTGATATATGGCAAAACCAATACAATATTGTAAAGTTAAATAAAATAAAATTAAAAAAAAAACAACAAGGCTTTTCCTGATGATTGACAGCAGGGGCTGTTGGAAACAAAAAGATCTAGAAAAAAATTTTAATTATCTACTTATTTTACCTGATTCCAGAAAATCAGGAAGCAGCAGCAGAAAGCAACAGGTACACAGAAACACACACACGTGTCACCTCACACTCAAACAAGGCAATTCCCTTGATAATGGAAGCAGCAACAACCACTCCCACCCCCAACCCCCAAACCACCTGCCCAAGAAATTTTAAAAAGAAACTTTCTCTTTAAGAACAAGTCACCCAATAATTTTTGGCATCCTGACCAGAAGATACAAAAACAAAGAAAAAAAAAATCCCAGGCTAACATCACCTTAAGGCTGCAGTGGCCATGCTCTTCTCCCTGCAGAGGCAGGACCTGCACTGAGGCAGGAGGGCCACATCGCTGCCCCTCATCAACACTGCAGACAGGTGTTTGCAAGTCCCTGGGGTTCTTCACCAGCTCCTTTTTTGATTCTCCAGAGATTGGTTGGGGGTGGAACTTATCCCAAATTCCTTTAAGATGCCCTCTAGGCAGCCAGTGTGAGGCTGAGCATCTGTGGGGTCCAGGGATCCAAAATCTCTGCTTCAGGACTCTTGCCCATTGGGAATCAGTGACCTCCAGAATTTTTTTTTTTTTTTTACTTAAAGGGAAGGTGCACTATACACTCCCTTCTATTGGGAGAAAGGAGGCCTGATGCCTAGCTACCTACTCTCACTCCTTCTCGTCCTCATCCAATCCAATGGGTTTAAGATTCCACTCAGTTGACAAATCCGCCTGTGCACCAAGTGTCTGCCCAGCAGTTTTCTAGACACTGGACAGAGAGCAGAGAAGATAACCAGTAGTTCCCCCCCTCATGGAGCTTATCCTCTAGGACACAAGATGGAAAATCTGAGAACTAATGTGTAATATCAGGTCATTTCAGTTCAGTTCAGTCGCTCAGTCGTGTCCAACTCTTTGCGGAGAACTATGCTGACTGGATTATCATCGCAGCATGACAGGCTTCTCTGTCCATCACCAACTCCTGGAGTTCACTCAGACTCAAGTCCATCGAGTCAGGGATGCCATCCACCCACCTCATCCTCTATGAGCCCCTTCTCCTCCTGCCCCCAATCCCTCCCAGCATCAGAGTCTTTTCCAATGAGTCAACTCTTCGCATGAGGTGGCCATAGTACTTGAGTTTCAGCTTTAGCATCATTCATTCCAAAGAAATTCCAGGCTGATCTCCTTCAGAATGGAATATCAGGTCAGTGGGTGATAAATACTATGATAAAGGGAAAACAGGTGAAAAAGAGAGTTATTGGAATGCAGGGATGGGCAAGGCTGCTATTTTAGGTGGTTGGAGGTCAGGCCACTCTATGGATGTGACCCACCCCTCACCAAGAGATTCTGATTCTTTGGAGCTGAGTGAAGTGAATTGGCAGTATGATGATAACTCCCCAATTCTGGCCTCCAGAGCTGATCTCTACAGAGACCCTGAGTCATATGCAACTGCCTCCGGATCACTCCCTCTGGATGTCTCAAGACTCCTCACACTCACCATGTCTGGTCCCATCTCCTGAATCCCCCTAATGCCAACACACACAGATCCTTCCTTGTCTTTCCCATCTCAGTTGATGGCACCACCTTCACAGATGCGCTTCACAAAATACTGTGAATCCACACCACACACACACACACACATACACACACACTCTTCCTCCTCTCTAGAGCATCCACTTGATCTTGGTCCAGATCCATCCAGCCTTCTCACCTGTGCTCCCCTCATAAGCTTCTCACTGCTTCCTCTATTTCCATTCTTTGCCTCAAAGTCAGCTTGGGCTGAAGTCAAACTAAGTTACTTTAACCGCTTTTCTTTGCTCCCTCAAACCGCACAATGTCACCTCCAAAGCCCTGTAGGTTCGCACCCCTTTCTACCTCTCCAGCTTCATTGCCTCCCTCCCTCCAGTCACGGAGAATTACTTCCAGTTCCTCTTGGTCTACTCAGGGCCTTTCCTGCTACATGTCTACACATACCCAAACCCTGAATGGAGACCAGAACTCAGCCTGGAACATAGTAGTCTTGTGTTCTGTCAACGTCACTCTGAGCCTCTGTTTCCTCATCCAGAAAATGGAGATAATAGCACCAGTTTTTAAAAATTTATTTATTTTTTATTAAAGGATAATTGCTTTACAGACAGCACCAGTTTTTAAAGGAGAAGATTCTTGATTGCATCCTGCAGAAAACACCTCTAGCAACTTAGGCAGAGAACGACTGTACTAGAAGGCTGCTAGAGAAGTATTAGGGAGAGACGGGCCTGAGAGCAGGCTTAGACCAGGAAGGAGGGGTGCTGGGCAGCTGGGGCACAGGCAAGGGCAGCTGCTCCAGACACCACGGCCCCTGGCAGCAGACTCTGGATGCTACTCAGACCCCAGCAATAGGAATCCGATCTGACCTGGTGTCTGTGTATCACCTGCTCCTTAGGTGTGTCCAGACTTCACATGGTGGCAGGTCAAATATATACCTGACCTTTTGAGTTTCTTATTGAGGGTGAGGCCCAGTTTCTCATCAAGATTCACACAATGGGGACATCCTCAAATATGAGGTGGGGGGAAGTTCAGGTTCTCAATTGTTCTTCTCCCTGGAGATGTTCATCATACAAGGCAGTGGGAAAGTTGGGAGAATTAAAAGAGAAAACAAAGGAATCACTGATTCTCAAATATTTCCCCTAAAGGCAGAAGGGATGGAATGTATCCCGGTCAGGAGGTCCAGGCAGGAAGGAGCCTGAGGTTGTAAGCTCGTGTTACTACTTATTCAATAAACTCCTGCAACATACCAGGCCTTCTTCTCAGCACTGGGAAAACTTCAGTGAACAAAGGACAAGACACCTCTGCTTTGTGGATCTATATTCTAGAGTTTATCTTTGAAGCCTCGTGTTTTCCATGAAAGTAAACGTGGGATATTGCATTCCTTTTTATGCTGCTGCTGCTAAGTCGCTTCAGTCGTGTCCGACTCTGTGCGACCCAATGGACGGCAGCCCACCAGGCTCCCTCGTCCCTGGGATTCTCCAGGCAAGAACACTGGGGTGAGTTGCCATTTCCTTCTCCAATGCGAGAAAGTGAAAAGTGAAAGTGAAGTCGCTCAGTTGTGTTAGACTCTTCACGACCCCATGGACTGCAGCCTACCAGGCTCCTCTGTCCATGGGATTTTCCAGGCAAGTGTACTGGAGTGGGGTGCCAGTAACACCCCATAATAGTATACTCTTAACATATCAGACTTGTTTCAATACAAAGTAACAACTTCCTACTAATGGGCTGGTGGCTGAGCCATCCTATTTGCTTGAAGAGACAGAAAACCATGTCTTTATGTACCTATATTTAAGCACATTCTGGTTGACACATGAACAAAGCTGAATCTGAGTTTGTGTGATGGGGAGTAGAAAACTGGGGAGCCAAGGCCCTGTGGGAGAGGGTCAGAGGGTCAGAGAGATGATGGAGGGTTCTGGGATCCTGCCAGCCTCTGACAAGGTCCAGGAACAGACTGTTCAGGAAGTGTTTCCTGCCTGATGTAGCAGAAAGAACAGCAAGCTTTCTTTTAAGGGTTTTGCATGAGCACTAGCAATAGGAGTGTTAGTAGGGGCAGTGGTCTGGGCTGATGGGCAGCTGGCCCCAGCTCAGCATGGACTTGGACCACTGCGACCACCAGGTGGCCCGAGGATGGTATGCTGCTGGCAGCATTGGGCAGCCAGGGCCCAGGGGTGGGGGGGGGGGGCGGCTACAGCTGGGACCAGGGGCGTGCCTTCCTTTGGCTGTAGTGCTGACAGGGTGTCATTGGCCCTAAGGCTTGTCAGGGTCAATGTAGAAGGGGAGGAGGCCTGAGGGAACCCCCACCCCATGAGCAGTCTGGTGGCCCAGGTGGGTGGTTTGGGGGAACTTTGTTCTCTGAGGAAGCTCACCCTCATTCCAGGCATAGCACTGGAGGGTATTATGGAAACAGATACTGGTTGGAGTGGGGGGTGAGGGGATGGGCTTGAACTAAGCTCCCCCACCCCACCACTTCTGCATCCCTGGTCAGAAGCAGACCCAGAGAACAGCAAGTGGACAAACCCTCACCAGCCCAGCCTGGCTTCAGAAGAGACCTCGATGACAGCTCACAGGTTCTGTCAGCTGAGAAACGGGCCCTGAGGACTTGGGCTGCAGCGGGGCTGCTGTGGACACAACAGTTACAAGAGGTCGTATGTGTCGTGCTCACTGCAGGTCGAGCTCTGCTGTGGATTCATTTGTTCCTCCCAGCAGCCCCTGAACTATGTTCTCAGTCCCCATTTTCACAGGCACAGAGAGGTCAACCGATCATGATTACAGAGGTTTAGGTGTCAGAGCTGGGATTTGAACCCAGTCATGTGGGTTTAGGACCTTAAAATCTGCTTGGATTTGCTTTGTACCTTAGACCGAAAGGGACAGAGTGGCCAATATGTTTTTCAGCACCAACAGACTGACTCGGTGACATCACCTCCATTTCATTCATCTTCAGGAATATTATTATTGTCATCCCCATTGTACAGATGATGATTCTGAGGCTCAGAGACTGTGTTATGTTTTTTGCTCAAGTTCACACAGGTACTCCCTGTCAGAGCCCAGATTTGAATATAGGTCTGTCTCCCTGTAAAGTTCAGCAAGTAATAAGCGAAAAAAAAAAAAAAAGGGTTAATCGCTCAGTCATGTTTGACTCTTTGTGACCCCATGAACTGTAGCCTCCACAGGCTCCCTCTGTCCATGGAATTGTCCAGGCAAGAATACTAGAGTGGGAAGCCGTTTCCTTTTCCAGAAGATCTTCCCAACCCAGGGATAAAACATGAGTCTCCTGCATTGCAGGCAGATTCTTTACCATCTGAGCCACCAAAGAAACCCCAGGAGGTAACAGAACCTCAGTAAATGCTGAGCCCCTTCCCTCTTCTCTGGGTCCAGGATTCATCTCCTGGCTCCCGTGTGTCCTGGTCTGGCTCTAGTGCCCCACCCAGAGGTTCCTGTGGCTGAGTTCCCATCCCAGCCAGACCACTTCCTGTTGGCAAGCCAGCCAGAACATGAGAGAGGGTCCAGACCCTAGAGAGGGACTGATTGGAGCCTGGCCTGAATCTCCTCGTTCCATCAGTCTTCCTACAGAGACATTTCCAACAGAGACAGCCACACAGACAAGGGTCACATGGATTGGCACTCGATGCCAGGCTTCCGGGTCGGTGCCTGAGGCCGCCCGAGAGCAGTGTCCCTTCTCTCTCCACTCAAAGGTGGACTTTGGAAGGTTTACTCTGTGATTTTTTCCAAGAAGCTGGCCAGAGAATGGAAACATCTGTGCCCCGGGCTGTGTTCTGGATGCGGCTCAGGACACAGTCTGGGGGGCGTCAGCTGGAGTCACCCTGCCTGGGGGAGGCTCTGGCTGAGGAGGGAGCCTCTGGCCGCTGCCCCGGGAGATAGGGAGCTCAGGCCAGGCAGGGAGCAAGGGAAGGACCTGAGGTTTGGGCACCGGGGGGCTTCTCCATCACCTGTGTGTGCTAAAGGGCTTGTGGAGGTCCTAGGCACTCAGCAAGGGGTATTGGGGACCACAGCTCCCCCTCCCCAGACCCCTGGACCCAAGGTGCCTCCCTTCTGTCTGCTTTGGAGACAGGCCTGTGCGCGCATCTCTCAGCTCCTCCTGCAGCCTGTCCGTTTCGGCAGCAGGGAGCATGGAGACCGTCTGCCAACTGTCTGTCCCCTGACTCTTCTTCTCCAGTTGGTATATTTTTCAAATGTAAAATTTATTTTTTTTTTATTTTTAAATTTTATTTTATTTTTAAAACTTTACAATATTGTATTAGTTTTGCCAAATATCAAAATGAATCCACCACAGGTATACCTGCGTTATTTTTTAAGAAGGGACTATTTACATGGTTCCAAATAAAAATATTTCTGAAAAAGCCATATTCTGAGAAACCTCACTTCTACCTGTGGCTCCATTCATTCTCTCCTCAGCTCCCCTCCCCCACCCAGACCAGGTAACTATTCCAATGAACTCAGGGGAGTCCTTCCTGTGCTTCTTGATGAAAATCAACCACATGCAGGTGTATTTAATATTATTTCCCCTCATTTTTGTTATATAAAATATAGTATGCTCCATGTTGATTTTTATCTTAACTATTTTTATTTCATGTCTCCTGGAGATATTTCGGAGAAGGCAATGGCAACCCACTCCAGTGTTCCTGCCTGGAGAATCCCAGGAACGGGGAAGCCTGGTAGGCTGCCGTCTATGGGGTTGCACAGAGTCTGACACGACTGACTCGACTTAGCAGAGCAGCAGCAGGAGATATTTACCTATCACTGTTGCAGAGTATTCCCTCTTGCACTACATCATCGTTTATTAATCCGCATCCTAAAGATGAACACTTGGGTTATTTTCAATCTTTTCTATCTTAGTTTTGAATTTGATCTTGAGTGGGAGCTTGATTTATACCAGGCTGTTCTGATCAGGAGAACATAAATGGGCACAGTTGGTCAGGACACAGGAGATGAGAAAAGCAAGGATGACCAGGAAAGGGGAAAACAGTAGAAAAATGTAGAAAAAATGAGAGAAGCAAGAGAAAGAAGGAAAACAGAATGTGTGCAACCACACAAGACAGGAAGCAGACAGAGCAGAAGGAGGGAAGGAATAGAAAAGAGCGTGAGATGAGTGGGGAAGAATGTGAGCAGGGAGAGAGGAGAGCCAGGAAGAGGACATCAGGGGCTGACAGAGCTCTGTAAAGACACCTCCTGTGAGTGGAAGGGATCGGGAGCATTGGACTGACCCCTAGTCCCTACAGAAACCTGGCGAGCCCAGTACACCATGTCAGCCATGTAAACCAGCAGGTTGGCGGCTGTCAGGATGGCCACAGTCAGTTTCCGGTCCCAGAAGCACAGGTTGTAGGTGAGCCCACTGATGCAGCCCATATCACTGGACCGTTGGAGCTGTCCGCCAAACTCCTCATTGAACTGGTAGAGTGCCCAGAGGACCAGAGCGCTGACATAGAGGAGGACGGAGAGCAGGCTGAGCACAAGCTGGAAGAGGGGGAAGGGCCCGGGCAGCCTGCGTTGCCATTTGCCCAGGTTCAACACGATGGCCAGGGCTGCTGGGACGAAGCAGATGGAGTACACGGCCACACACCACTCCAGGGCCGGCCGGTCCAGGTACAAGGAGGTGTAGCTGAGGAAGGTGAAGATGACACCGGCCATGAAGGTCTCCAGCACCTTCAGCAGGCCTGGCATGGTGTGCGCGTAGCAGGTGACGTCATCGAAATCATAGCAGTTTCTCATGAGGGCCACATCCAGGGCATAAAACACAGACGCGATGCAGGAGAATGCAGTGGCAGCGATTGCCCGGTCCCTGTAAGGACCATAAGGCAGGAACTGGACGTAGGTGACGGAGTAGATGATGGAGGCCGAGAGACAGATGAGAGTGGCGTAGCAGGCATAGGTGATGGAGAAGTTGCACCAGAAGTAACGAAAGCGGGACCAGAGCTCACATACGTCGATTATGGAGATGATGAGAGTTACAACGAAGCAGACGCACCAGAAGGACATGGACCAGTTACCTATGGCCCCTCTCCGAATGCCCATGTCAGCCACAAGCGAGAAGGCCACACAGGTGGAGAAGAGCTGCAGCAGGCGGAAGAGGCAGGAGCACATGACGTAAACGGAGCCCTTGTCTTGAGATGTCAGCCTGGTAGACACAGGTCCGGTAGGTCACAGTCACTGGTATGCGAGTAACCTTCGCTGAGGACCTGTCAGAGAGAAATTCAGCCCTGGAGGTGGATTAAGTCAGATGCCTGGAACAGGCTCAGGAGCCTGTGACGACTGAGGCTCAGAATCTGTGGAGTTGGAACCAATGGCTCAGACACTTGGGTAACCGCACAGCTGCTCCATAATGGTTCTCCCCACCCATCAGCCTTGGCCTTGTCAGGAGACTTGTCTCATCCCCAGATCTCACAGCCATGTTTGGTCTGACCCCAAACCATGAATATTTTGGGCCTGTTGTGCTGCATACCATTATCTTTGGAGATTGCAAGGTAGAATGGTCCATATAACAATCTCAAACCTTCGAGTCTCTCAAAATTGGAAACAACTTAAAAAAAAAATTCATTTGGTAACAGAATTTGAGTTGAATGTACATGAGGCAATTTATGGTCTCACGGTTCTCCACCTCCCCCTCAGAGAGGACCCAGAGGCCCTGGACTCCCTCTAGACATAACCTCATGCAAGCTTGGTTTGCTCCAGATTAGGGGTGCAAACTGGCTTGTACTGGAGGTGGCCCCAAGGATTTGTTTTGCTTTTCTTCATGGTGTTTCCTGGAAGACATGGGGTAGAATCAGTATTGTTTCTTCCCTAAGAGGCTGGAAGCTGCAGTGTTTTAATTTCACAAGAAAATCCAGATTTCCTGCTCCTTTAGAAGCACAGGATATCTGGTGTCACTGGGCTGTGTGCCCTTGGGGGAAATGGGGGGGCGTTGGTTGGAGCTGAGCAGCTTCTATGCCCTCTGTACTGTTTTCCATTTATATCTTTGTGTAGTTTTCTATATTTCTCTTATTCTTATGTATAATCAACATAAAGCAGGACTGTGATCATCTCTCACGTGCCCAGATTCCCCCCTTGGGCATGGCCAGGCTTCCTGCCTGCTCACAGGAGCATCCAGCCCTCCATCCAGGGAGAATCCATGTCCTCAACTTCATGTACAGCCTTCAACATGTGTCACAAGCTTTGAAATCATTATTTAGACATGTGTGTACATACATGCATACATGTTTGTAGGCCATAACTGTATCTCTTTTTTTGGTTTTATAGACATGAGACCATGTCATGCACACAGCATCCTGCTTTTTCACCACCTTTGAGAGGTGCAGCTGGTCCTCTCCAGGGGCCCTAGTCCGCTCCATCCCCTTTACTTCCTTCCTTCCCTCCTGGCTCCTGTGATGTTTGGACCGACCAGCCTTCTCTAGATCAGAGGACCCTCCCTTGTGAGTCTCAGACACTGGGGGACACAGGATATGACAAGGGGTCCTGGGATCCAAGTGACCACCATGCTCTAGGGCAGGAGGTCAGCAAGTTTTTCTGAGAATTTTTTTTAAAAATATGAGAAAGAATATATTTTTCATTTCTGGAAATTAAATCTGGTTTCCTAGATTTGCAACAAATTATCACAAGTCTGGCAGCTTAAAACAGCAGAAACCTGTTCTCTCAGAGTTCTGGAGGTCAGTGTTTTGAAACAAGGTGTCAGCAAGGCTGCTCTGTCTCTGATGCCCCAGGGGAGGGTCCCTCTTTGCCTCTTTTAGCTTCTGGAGGCCCTTTAGCTCATCCCATGTTACTGAACTCTGGCTTGTCTGGTCATCCCTCAAGAAGCCAAACACCGAGAGATGAGTGCTGGGCTTTGCCTGGGACGAGGTGCGGCTCCCCCACTGTGAACACAATCATCACCCACATCTGTGCATCAGCCCATGTTGGACGGTGGTTTGAAAAAAATACTCATGAACATTTCCACCACTTTCTGTGGATCAACTTGGAGGATTTGGTTTTTTCCAGTTTAGTAGGTCAAAGGTGAGAAAAAGATTGTATGAAGAGTCAGTCCCTGACTCTTCTCCTGCACTGAAAGCTCCTGCAGGGAATCGTCTCAGTGGAAATCCACCCCTGGTGTGCCCCCACCCCACCCCCACCCCAGGGGACACACTCTGGCCAAATTGAGTGATCTGTCCCGTCTTAAAGGAGAGACTGCTTCAGACCTCCTTTCTTCCTCACACTGCGGTGACGCTAAGGCTGTGCCCCGCCAACACACTAGAACTCCTCCTCCTTCCGGGGACTGGAGTTGGGGGGAGGGGGCGCAGATGCCCTGGCAGCGCCTGCCTCAGGCATCAGGACTGGAACCACAGAGCTGGCGCTGGATTCAGTTCCCTAGAAAGCTGACCCCTCTTCTTCCTCCCTTGCCTGCAGACTCCTCTGTGAACACGGCAGACTTTTCACAGTTTCCTTTCCTTTTTGCCTTTAATTTAGTGCCCTTGTTGGAAGAATCCTTACTATGGAGTAACAGGAAGACCTGCGTATGGAGTTCCCTCCCACTTACCAGATCTTAACAAAAGAGCTCCAGCTGCAAAATACTGGAATAATTTAGAGATCCACGCAGGAACCAATGTTCTTCACAACTGAAAACATACATGGGCCAGGTTGTATTGAAAGTAGAAAACCATTTTTTTCTTGATTACAGGGTCATACCTCCAGTTTGGCCCATCTGCCAAGATGCGTGCCTTGTGGAAGGGATGGATGTAGATCCCCTCCCCCTACTTCATTGGCTCCCCCAAAACAGATTTAAAACAAACAAGCAATTCTTCCTTGGGAAGAGAGTGGTACAGAGTCACAAACAAGCCATTCCCACTTCTGCAGTGTCCAACTGGCCCCAGAGTTTCAAAGAGCAAAGAATACACCCAAACAGGTGAGAAAGGGGCTCCTGGGATCCACACCCCTCTACTCACTCAGTCAAGAGCTCGGTGCTCCTTCAGAGGCCAGTTTCCTTTTCTTAACAGAAAGAGAAAGCACCCTGTGAGCAAGGTGTGGGGAGGGGCAGGGCTAGTTCCTGAAACTAGCAAGTTTGGCAGCTGCTGGAAAAGATCAATAGATCTTCCCAGGAGTAGCTGGCACTCCACCCTATCTTCCCAGTGGCACTCTGCTCCTTGCTCTAGGAAGAAAGGGAGGGGCTGGAAACTTGGGGACCTGACTCCTGCCTGGACGCTCAACATTGTCCCCCAAGTCAGGCACAGCTGCTTGTCGCTGAAGAAGCCAATACAGAGAGCTAAGTCTTGGGTTTAAGCAAAGTAGCTTTATCTTAAGGAAGCCGGCAAGAAGGTGTTTTACTGCCCAGAAGAATCAACTCCCAGCACAGCAAGGCTCATCTGGGATTTATACGAGGAGGGAAGCAGGAAATGGCTGCAGGCTGCATGCCAGGGGTGTGCTGTGCTTCTATTTTGGGGGACTTTACAGTAACCACCAGGAGCCTTTCCAGGCTGAGAACATGTGGTCCTTGCTTTGTTCAGATCAGCACATCAGTTCGAGGGGTCAGTGGTTGTATATTTTCTAGAGAAAATAGAATTGAGGCAGAAACAGAGCTTAACTGGCCAAGCAAAACTGAAACCAGAAAACATCAAACTCTGTTGAAGTATTCATAAGCCTTTGGTTGAGAAACAAGCAAGGTTACAAACTGGTGCCGGTGACCTACCTGACCACCGTGATCACCATATGCCCTTCCTCAGGCCTGGGCACCAAGCTCATCGTGGGCTTCTTCCTCCATGTGAGTTAGCTGCTCTCCACCTGAGTGCCCTTCTCGCTGGGGGCCAGTGAGGACACTCTGAAGGGGGACGTAATTAACTGGTGCATGTTCATGGTGCCTCTGCTTCACCGTGACCCTCACCATCTTCATAGGGGAGTTCTGTGGGCTCCGGTCCGGCCTCCCCTTCTCCTGGGACGGCTTTCTCTGTGCCCAGGCCTTTTATTTCTCCATCTCCTGCCTCTAAACGTCCATCATCTTTGGCACCACCTACATCAAGTTCTTGCCTCCAGCCTCCGCCCAAAACAGGGTCATCACTGCCACTGCACTCTCCTTCGTGGCTGCTGTACTCTATGCCACTGAAGCGTTCTGCATCATATCCAGCCTGGAGGCATGGTTTGGTTCAAGCCAGCCTTCCCAGGCCTGGCTCAGGAGGCCAGAGAACTATGCTGATTGGCTCATTATCACCTTCATCAGCAGCCCCCACCAGTATCAGCAACAGCCAGCCCTGCGTTCGTGGTCGTGTCTTCAGGTCCCTGGGGTTCTTCACCAGCTCCTTTTTTGATTCTCCAGAGATTGGTTGGGGGTGGAACTTAACCCAGATTCCTTTAAGATGCCCTCTAGGCAGCCAGTGTGAGGCTGAGCATCAGGTGGGGCCCTGGGATCCAAAATCTCTGCTTCAGGACTCTTGTCCGTTGAGAATCAGTGACCTTCAGAATTTTTTTTTTTTACTTTAAGGGGAGGTGCACTGTACACTCCCTTCTATTGGGAGAAAGGAGGCCCGATGCCTAGCTACCCACCCTCACTCCTTCTCGTCCTCATCCAGTCCGATGGCTTTAAGATTCCACTCAGTTGACAAATACGCCTGTGCACCAAGTGTGTGCCTGGCAGTTTTCTAGACACTGGACAGAGAGCACAGAAGATAACCAGTATTTCCCCCTGTTTGCGATTTTCTCCCTGGGACTTGGAAGCGACGAACCTGAAAGAAGGACACTTGGACAGTCTCTTGCAAGGACTGACAAGTTTATTTCTGCAGTCAAGCTTTTTTTATAGAAGCAGGAACAAAGAGCTTAAAGTATATGGTCAGCAGAGCACATACGGAGTTAACACATAATCAGTAAAAACATTTCAAGGACAGTGCGCTCTAAAATGACTCATGGGCTTATCCCACAACCTGCTTTCACAAGTAACATCCCTATTAACTCTTGGCGCCGAGCATAACCAATGGCAGGAGATGATTTTCTGTCCGCAGTGCAAAGCTGAGTATTTATGGCCCTTTTCCATTTTCCCAAGGACTTTCTCCTTTTACGGCTATTTTGCACTATGCTTCCCAACACCCCCCTCATGGAGCTTATCTTCTAGGACATAAGATGGAAAATCTGAGAACCAATGTGTAATATCAGGTCAGTTCAGTTCAGTTCAGTCGCTCAGTCGTGTCCGACTCTTTGCGACTCCATGAATCGCAGCACACCAGGCCACTCTGTCCATCACCAACTCCAGGAGTTCACTCAGACTCACGTCCATCAAGTCAGTGATGCCATCCAGCCATCTCATCCTTTGTCACCCCTTCTCCTCCTGCCCCCAATCCCTCCCAGCATCAGAGTCTTTTCCAATGACACAACTCTTCACATGAGGTGGCCAAAGTACTTGAGTTTCAGCTTTAGCATCATTCCTTCCAAAGAAATCCCAGGGCTGATCTCCTTCAGGATGGAATATCAGGTCAGTGGGTGATAAATACTATGATAAAGGGAAAACAGGTGAAAAAGAGAGTTATTGGAATGCAGGGATGGGCAAGGCTGCTATTTTAGGTGGTTGGAGGTCAGGCCACTCTATGGATGTGACCCACCCCTCACCATGAGATTATGATTCTTTGGAGCTGAGTGAAGTGAATTGGCAGTATGATGATAACTCCCCAATTCTGGCCTCCAGACTGATCTCTACAGAGACCCTGAGTCATATGGAACTGCCTCCAGATCTCTCCCTCTGGATGTCTCAGGACGCCTCACACTCACCATGTCTGGTCCCATCTCCTGAACCCTCCTAGCGCCAACACACACAGATCCTTCCTTGTCTTTCCCATCTCAGTTGATGGCACCACCTTCACAGATGCGCTTCACAAAATACTGTGAATCCACACCACACACACACACACACACACACACACACATACACACACTCTTCCTCCTCTCTAGAGCATCCACTTGATCTTGGTCCAGATCCATCCAGCCTTCTCACCTGTGCTCCCCTCATGAGCTTCTCACTGCTTCCTCTATTTCCATTCTTTGCCTCAAAGTCAGCTTGGGCTGAAGTCAAACTAAGTTACATTTTACCATTTTTCTTTGCTCCCTCAAACCGCACAATATCACCTCCAAAACCCTGTAGGTAAGCACCCCTTTCTACCTCTCCAGCTTCATCGCCTCCCTCCCTCCAGTCACTGAGAAGTACTTCCAGTTCCTCTTGGTCATCTCAGGGCCTTTCCTGCTACATGTCTACACACACCCCAACCCTGAACGGAGACCAGAACTCAGCCTGGAACATAGTAGTCCTGTCCAGTCAACGTCACTCTGAGCCTCAGTTTCCTCATCCAGAAAATGGAGATAATAGCGCCAGTTTTTAAAAATTTATTTATTTTTTTATTAAAGGATAATTGCTTTACAGATAGCACCAGTTTTTAAAGGAGAAGATTCTTGATTGCATCCTGCAGAAAACACCTCTAGCAACTTAGGCAGAGAACGACTGTCCTAGAAGGCTGCTAGAGAATTATTAGGGAGAGACGGGCCTGAGAGCAGGCTTAGACCAGGAAGGAGGGGTGCTGGGCAGCTGGGGCACAGGCAAGGGCAGCTGGTCCAGGCACCATGGCCCCTGGCAGCAGACTCTGGATGTTACTCAGGCCCCAGCAATAGGAATCCGATCTGACCTGGTGTCTGTGTATCACCTGCTCCTTGGGTGTGTGTCCAGACTTCACATGGCGGCAGGTCAAATATTTACCTGACCTTTTGAGTTTCTTATTGAAGGTGAGGCCCAGTTTCTCATCAAGATTCACACGATGGGGACATCCTCAAATATGAGGTGGGCGGAAGTTTAGGTTCTCAACTGTTCTTCTCCCTGGAGATGTTCATCATACAAGGCCATGGGAAAGGTGGGAGAATTAAAAGAGAAAACAAAGGAATCATTGGTTCTCAAACATTTCCCCTAAAGGCAGAAGGGATGGAATGTATCCCGGTCAGGAGGTCCAGGCAGGAAGGAGCCTGAGGTTGTAAGCTCTGTTAATACTTATTTAATAAACTCCTGCAACGTACCAGGCCTTCTGCTCAGCACTGGGAAAACTTCAGTTAACAAAGGACAAGACACCTCTGCTTTGTGGATCTATATTCTAGAGTTTATCTTTGAAGCCTCATGTTTTCCATGAAAGTAAACGTGGGATATTGCATTCCTTTTTATAATACCCCATAATAATATACTCTTAACATATCAGACTTGTTTCAGTACAAAAGTAACAACTTCCCACTAATGGGCTGGTGGCTGAGCCATCCTATTTGCTTGAAGATACTAGAAGACGAGGTCTTTATGTGCCTATATTTAAGCACATTGTGGTTGACACATGAACAAAGCTGGGTCAGAGTACATGTGATCGGAAGAGTAGAAAACAGGGGAGCCAAAACCTGTGCGAGAGGAGCAGGGGGTCCGAGAGATGATGGAGGGTTCTGGGGTCCTGCCAGCCTCTGACAAGGTCCAGGAACAGACTATTCAAGAAGCATTTCCTGCCTGAAGTAGCAGAAAGAACACCAGGCTTTCTTTTAAGGGTTCTGCCTAAGGAGTGGTCCCACGCTAGCAATGGGAGTGTTACTGGGGGCAGTGGTTTGGGCTGATGGGCCAAGCACTTGAGGGATTTATGGAATCAGATGCTGGTTGGAGTGGGGGGTGAGGAGATGGGCTTGAACTAAGCTCCCCCAGCCCCACCACTTCTCCATTCCTGGTCAGAAGGAGACCCAGAAAAGACCAACTGGGCAAACCTCACCAGCCCAGCCTGGCTTCAGAAGAGACCTCGGGTGACAGGTCACAGGTTCTGTCGGCTGAGAAATGGGCCCTGAGGACTTGGGCTGCTGTGGACACAACAGTTACAAGAGGTCGTATGTGTCGTGCTCACTGCAGGTCGAGCTCTGCTGTGGATTCATTTGTTCCTCCCAGCAGCCCCTGAACTATGTTCTCAGTCCCCATTTTCACAGGCACAGAGAGGTCAACCGATCATGATTACAGAGGTTTAGGTGTCAGAGCTGGGATTTGAACCCAGTCATGTGGGTTTAGGACCTTAAAATCTGCTTGGATTTGCTTTGTACCTTAGACCCAAAGGGACAGAGTGGCCAATATGTTTTTCAGCACCAACAGACTGACTCGGTGACATCACCTCCATTTCATTCATCTTCAGGGATATTATTATTGTCATCCCCATTGTACAGATGATGATTCTGAGGCTCAGAGACTGTGTTATGCTTTTTGCTCAAGTTCACACAGGTACTCCCTGTCAGAGCCCAGATTTGAATACAGGTCTGTCTCCCCGCAAAGCTCAGCAAGTCATAAGCGGAAAAAGAAAAGTGTTAATCGCTCAGTCATGTTTGATGCTGTGTCCCCATGGACTGTAGCCCCGCAGGCTCCCTCTGCCCATGGAATTCTCCAGGGAAGAATACTAGAGTGGGAAGCCATTTCCTTCTCCGGAAGATCTTCCCAACCCAGGGATAAAACATGAGTCTCCTGCATTGCAGGCAGATTCTTTACCATCTGAGCCACTAAGGAAGCCCCAGCAGGGAACAGAACCTCAGTAAATGCTGAGCCCCTTCCCTCTTCTCTGGGTCCAGGATTCATCTCCTGGCTCCCATGTGTCCTGGTCTGGCTCTAGTCCCCACCCAGAGGTCCTGTGGCCGAGTTCCCATCCCAGCCAGATCACTTCCTGTTGGCAAGCCAGCCAGAACCTGACAGAGAGGGTCCAGACCCTAGGGAGGGACTGATTGCAGCCTGGCCTGAATCTCCTCGGCCCATCAGTTTTCCTAGAGACTTTTCCACAGGACAGTGTCACAGACAAGGGTCACACGGATTGGCAGTCGATGTCTGGCTCCTGAGTAGGTGCCTGGAGCCTCCTGAGAGCAGAGTCCCTTCTCTCTACTCAAAGGTAGACTAGGAAGGTTGATTCTGTGATTTTTCCAAGCTGGCCAGAGAATGGAAACATCTGTGCCCCTGGCTGTGTTCTGGATGCGGCTCAGGGAAAGTCTGGAGGACATCAGCTGGAGTCACCCCGCCTGGGGGAGGCTCTGGCTGGCCTTCGAGGAAGGAGCCTCTGGCCACTGCCCCAGGACATAGGGAGCTCAGGCCAGGCCGGGAGCAAGGGAAGGGCCTGAGGCTTGAGCAACGGGAGGTCTTCTCCATCAACTGTGTGTGCTAAAGGGCTTGGGAAGGCCCTGGCCACTCAGCAGGGGGGATTGGGGACCACAGCTCCCCCTCCTCAGACCCCTGGACCCAAGGTGCCACCCTTCTGTCTGCTTTGGAGACAGGCCTGTGCGGGCATCTCTCAGCTCCTCCTGCAGCCTATCCGTCAAGGCTGCAGGGAGCATGGAGACCATCTGCCAACTATCCCTCCCCTGACCTGATTTCTCCAGTGGTATATTTTTCAAACATAAATTTTATTTTTTTAAGAAGGGAATCTTTACCTGGTTCAAAATAAAAATATTCTGAAAAAGCCATGTTCTGAGAAACCTCACTTCTACCTGTGGCTCCATCCACTCTCTCCTCAGCTCCCCTCCCCCACCCAGCCCACGTAGCTATTCCAATGCACTCCTGTGCTTCTTGATGCAGTCAAGCACATACAGGTGTATTTAATATTATTTCCCCTCATTTTTACTATATAAAATATAGTATGCTCCATGTTGATTTATATCTTAACTATTTTTATTTCATGTATCCTGGAGATATTTTCTTATTGCTGTTCAGAGTATTCCCTCTTGCACTACATCACTGTTTATTAATCTGCATCCTAAAGATGAACACCTGGGTTATTTTCAATCTTTTCTATCTTACTTGTGAATTTGGTCTTGAGTGGGAGCTTGATTTATGCCAGGCTGCTGTGATCAGGAGAAGGTAAATGGGGAGAGGTGGTCAGGACACAGGAGATGAGAAAAGCAAGGATGACCAGGAAAGGGGCAAAAGGTAGAAAAATGTAGAAAAAATGAGAGAAGCAAGAGAAAGAAGCAAAACAGAATGTCGGCAACCACACAAGACAGAAAGGAGAGAGAGCAGAAAGTAAAGAAACAGAAAAGAGAGTGAGATGAGTGGAGAAGTACGCAAGCAAGGAGAGAGGAGAGCCAGGAAGAGGACATCAGGGTCCGACAGAGCTCGGTGAGGATACCTCCTGTGAGCAGGGGGGTCAGGAACCCTGGGCTGGTCCTCAGTCCCTACAGAAACCTGGCGAGCCCAGTACCCCAGGTCAGCCACGTAAACCAGCAGGTTGATAGCTGTCAGGAGGGCCACAGCCAGTCGCTGGTCCCAGAAGCACATGTCATAGTTGAGCCCATTGATGCGGCCCATATTACTGGACCGGTGGGGCTGTCCGCCATACTCCTCATTGAACTGGTAGAGCGGCCAGAGGACCAGAGCGCTGACATAGAGGAGGACGGAGAGCAGACTGAGCACAAGCTGAAAAATGGGATACAGGCTGGGCAGCCTGCATTGCCATTTGCCCAGGTTCAGCAGGATGGCCAGGGCTGCTGGGATGAAGCAGATGGACTACACGGCCACACAGCACTCCAGGGCCGGCTGGTGCAGGTACAGGGAGGTGTTGATGATGCTGGTGAAGATGAAACCAGCCATAAAGGTCTCCAGCACCTTCAGCAGGCCTGGCATGGTGAGCACACAGCAGGAGGTCTCTTTGAACCCATAGGTGATCCGCATGCAGACTACTTACAGGGCATGTAGCACAGATGCCACACAGGGGAACGTAGTGGCACTGATGGCCCGGTCCCAGTAAGGACCATCAGGCAGGAACTGGACAAAGGTGACAGAGTAGATGATGGAGGCCGAGAGACAGAGGAGGGTGGTGTTGCACCAGAAGAAAGGAAAGCAGGACGAGAGCTCACATAAGTCGACTATGGAGATGATGAGGGTCACAACGAAGCAGGTGCACCAGAAGGACATGGACCAGTTACCTGTGGCCCCTCTCCAAATGCCCATGTCGGCCACCAGAGAGAAGGCCACGCAGGAGGAGAAGAGCTGTGGCGGGCGGAGGCAGAGACAGCAGCACGTGACCTCCAAGAAGCCCCTGTCTCAGGTGTCACCCCAGTGCACGTGGGCTGTGCTGGTCTGGCTGGTGGTGGATCGAGTCAGCCTCCTGGAACAGGCTCAGGGCCCTGTGACGGCTGAGGCTCAGGATCTGTGGAGTTGGAACCAATGGTCAGACTCTTGGGTAACAACACAGCCGCCCCACAATGGTTCTCCTCGCCCTTGTCAGGAGACTGCCTCATCCCAAAATCTCACAGCCATGTTTGGTCTGCCCCC
Organism: Bos grunniens; assembly: GCF_055505025.1. NCBI lineage: Eukaryota > Metazoa > Chordata > Mammalia > Artiodactyla > Bovidae > Bos > Bos grunniens. The sequence continues at coordinate 50,703,218 of NC_141185.1, read as the reverse complement.
AAATCATGAATATTTGGGGCGTCTTGTGCTGCATACCATTATCTTTTGGGGTTGTAAGGTAGAATCATCCTTATGTACAATCTCAAATCTTCAAGTCTCTCAAAATTGAAAACAATTTTTTAAAATTTCATTTTTGTAGCAGAATTTGAGCCGATTGTACATGAGACAATTCATGGTCTCATGGTTCTCCGCCTCCCCCTAAAAGAGGACCCAGAAGGCCCTCGCCCCCTCATGCAAGCTTGGTTTGCTCCAGATTAGGGGCACAAACCAGTTTGTACTGGAGGTAGCCCCGAGGATTTGTTTTGTTTTTCTTCATGATATTTTCTGGAAGACATAGTGTAGAATCAGTGTTGTTTCTTCCCTAAGGGTTTGGAAGCTGCAGTGTTTTATTTTCACAAGAAAATCCAGATTTCCTGCTGCTTTAAGAAACCTCAGGAGATCTGGTATCACTGGGCTGTGTTCCTTTGGGGTTGGGGGAGTAGCTGGGGGTGAGATCGGCTATGGCCTCTTTATTGTTTTCCATTTATACACCTTTTTGTAGTTTTCTATATTTCTCTTATTCTCCTGTATAATCGACATAAACAGGGCTATGATCATCTCACGTGTGCCTATTTCCCCCTCTTTGGTATGGCCAGGCTTCCTGCCTGCTCACACGAGGGTCCACCCCTTCATCCAGGGAGCATCGGTGTTCTCAACATCTCGTACAGCCTTCAACACATGTCACAGGCTCTGAAACTGTATTTAGACACATGTTTGCATACATGCACACATGCCTGTAGGGAGTATCTTCTTTGTTTTCTGTTTTGTAAACATAAGACCGTGCCATGCACACGGCATCTTGCTTTTCCACCACCCCCGGCAGGTGCAGCTGGTCTTCTCCAGGGGCCCTAGTCCTCTCCATCCCCTTTACTTACTTCCTTCCCTCCTGGCTCCTGTGGGCGTTTGGAGTGACCCCCCTTCTCTAGATCAGTGGACCCTCCCCTGTGAGTCTCAGACACTGGGGGACACAGGATATGACAAGGGGTCCTGGGATCCCTGTGACCACCATACTCTAGAGCAGGAGGTTGGCAAGCTTTTCTGGAACTTTAAAAAAATATGACAAATAATATATTTTTCATTTCTGGAAATTCATTTTGTTCTACTAGGGCTACTGCAGCCAATTACCACAAGCCTGATGGCTTAAAACAACAGAAACGGATTCTCTCACAGTTCTGGAGGTCAGCGTTTTGAAACAAGGTGTCAGCAGGGCTGCTCTGTCTCTGATGCCCCAGGGGAGGGTCCCTCCTTGTCTCTTTTGGCTTCTGGAGGCGCCTTGGCCCGTGGCTGTGTTCCTGAACTCAGGCTCGTCTACTCAGTCCTCAAGAAGCCAAACACTGAGAGACGAGTGTCGGGCTTTGTCTGGGACAAGGTGCCGCTCCTCTGCTGTGAACACAATCATCACCCACTTCTGTGCATCAGCCCATGTTGGGCGGACGGTTAGAAAAAATACCAATGAACGTTTCCACCATTTTTTGTGGATCAACTTGGAGGATGATTTTTCCCAGTTTAGCAGGTCTACGTGGAGAAGAAGTTCGTATGTCCAGTAACAGTCACAGACTTTTCTCCTGCACTGAAACCTCCGGCAGGGAATTGTCTTCTTGGAAATCCACCCCCCTGTGCGCCCCCGCCTCCCTGCCCCACACCATAAGGGACGCACCCTGGCCAAACTGAGTGACCTGTCAGGTCTTAAAGAGAGAGACTACTTCAGAACCCCTTTCTTCTTCAAGCTTTCTTCTTCAGCCAACACACTAGAACTCCTCCTCTTCCAGAGACTGGAGTTGGGGGGAAGGGGAGGGGGATGGCGCAGACCAGGGCAGCCCCTGCCTGGGGCATCACAGGAACCAAAGAGGTCGGGGCTGGATTCAGTTCCCTAAGAAGCTGACCCCTCTTCTCCCTCCCTTGCCTGCAGACTCCTCTGTGAACATGGAAGGCTTTTCACAGTTTACTTTCCTTTTTGCCTTTAATTTGGTGCCCTTGTTGGAAGAATCCTAATTAGGGAGTAACAGGAAGACCTGCGCAGGGGGTTCCCTCCCACTTTCGGATGTTGAAAATAGAGCTCTAAGTGCAAAATACTGGAATAATTTTGAGATCCATACAGGGACCAACACTCTTCCCAATTGAAAACATACATGGGCAAGGTTGTATTGAAAGTGGAAAACCATTTTTTTCTTGATTACAGGGTGGTACCTCCAGTTTTGCCCATCTGCCAAGATGCGTGCCAGTGGACTTGTAGAAGGGATGGATGTAGGTCTCCTCCCCCCACCTTCACGGGCTCATCCAGAACAGATTTAAAACAAACAAGCAATTCTTCCTTAGGAAGAGAGTGGTACAGAGTCACAAACAAGTCATTTCCCACTTCTTCAGGGTCCAAATGGCCCCAGAGTTTCAGAGAGCAAAGAATACACCCAAACAGGTGGGAAGGGGGCTCCTGGGACCCACACCCCTCTACTCACTCAGTCAAGAGCTCCATGCTCCTTCAGAGGCCAGTTTCCTTCTCTTAACAGAAAGAGAAAGCCCCCTGCGAGCAAGGCGTGGGGAGGGTCAGGGCTAGTTCCTGAAACTAGCAAGTTTGGCAGCTGCTGGAACAGACCTATAGATCTTCGCTAGGAGTAGCTGGCACTCCACCCTATCTTCCCAGTGGCACTCTGCCCCTTGCTCTAGGAAGAAAGGGAGGGGCTGGAGACTTGGGGACCTGACTCCTGCCTGGGCACTCAACATTGTCCCCCAAGTCAGGCCCAGCTGCTTGTTGCTGAAGAAGCCAACAGAGAGCTAAGTCTTGGGTTTAAGCAAAGTAGCTTTATCTTAAGGAAGCCGGCAAGAAGGTGTTTTACTGCCCAGAAGAATCAACTCCCAGCACAGCAAGGCTCAGCCGGGATTTATAGAAGGAGGGAAGCAGGAAACGGCTGCAGGCTGCATGCCGGGGTGCGCTATGCTTCTATTTTGGGGACACTACATTAACCCCTGGGCCACCTTGCTGGATTGAGAAGGTGAGTGTGGTCCTTACTTTGTTCAGATCAGCACATCAGTTCTAGGTGTCAGTGGTTGTATATTTTCTAGAGAAAAAAAGAATTGAGGCAGAAACAGAGCTTAACTGGCCAAGCAAAACTGAAACCAGAAAACATCAAACTCTGTTTAACTATTCATAAGCCTTTGGTTGAGAAACAAGCAAGGTTACAAACGGGTGCCGGTGACCTGCCTGACCACCATGATCACCATGTGCCCATCCTCAGGCCTGGGCACCAAGCCCATCATGGGCTTCTTCCTCCACTTGAGGCAGCTGCTCTCCACCTGTGTGCCCTTCTCGCTGGGGGCCAGTGAGGACACTCTGAAGGGGGACGTAATTAACTGGTTCATGTTCATCTGGTGCGTCTGCTTCACCGTGACCCTCAGCATCTTCATAGCGGAGTTTTGTGGCCTCGGTCCCGCCTCCCCTTCTCCTGGGACGGCTTTCTCTGCGCCCATGCCTTTTACTTCTCCATCTCCTGCCTCTCAACGACCATCATCTTTGGCACCACCTACATCAAGTTCTTGCCTCCAGGCTCCGCCCAAAACAGGGTATCAGGGCCACTGCACTCTCCTTCGTGGCTGCTGTACTCTATGCCACTGAAGCGTTCTGCATCATATCCAGCCTGGAGGCATGGTCTGGTTCAAGCCAGCCTTCCCAGGCCTGCTCAGGAGGCCAGAGAACTATGCTGATTGGATCATCATCGCCTTCATCAGCAGCCCCCAGCAGTATCAGCATCAGCCAGCCCTACGTTCGAGGTTGTGTACTTCATGTGCTTCTTCCTGGAAGGAGCTGTGAACTTCATAGTGAAGCGGTTTGATCGAGTCAAAGACAAAAACTCTTTACCCTACCTGTATCCTGTCTAAGCGGACGGTGCTCTCTGTGCTCCTCTGCCCTAGTGCTCTGGTCCTCTGTCAGCTCCACCAGTTCAACAAGAAGCTGGATGGGCAGGCCCAGCGATCCATTGATGTGAGCTGCAGGAACAGATGCACCTGCTCGGTGTGCGGCTGGGACCAGCGGCTGGCTGTGGCCGTCCTATCCAGCTGCTGCTTGATGTGGCTGACACTGAGTGCCTGGCCTGTGAGGCTATTGTAGGGACTAAGACTGCACTTTCTAAATGAGAGGTGTTCTTTATAGAGCTCTGACATCCTCTGATGCCCTCTTCCTGGCTCCCCTCTCCCTCCTCACATCCTTCCCCATGCATCTCACTCTCTTTTCCGTTCCTTCCCTCCTTCTGCTCTGTCTTTGCCCCGTTTGGTGTGTTTGCTCACATTCGGTTTTGTCTCTTTCTCTTGCTGCCCTCATCTAATCTACACTTTCTGCTTTTTGCCCCTTTTCTGGTCATCCTTGGCTTTCCCATCTTCTGTGTCCTGACCACCTCCCCCATTTTCCTTCTTCTGATCCATCAGGACCTGAGACCCCTTCCTTCTCTGCCCACCACCTCCTAAGGTGCTGACTCCACATCACACAGCCCTCTGTGCAGCTGTTCACACCCTGGGCCTCTGGAGGGGCCTCGTTGACAAGCAAGTCTGTCCCTCTGGGGGTGCCTTAGTTGGTGTGTGTGTGTTGGAAGGAGGCTGGGGTTGGAGGTGAGTACCAAGGGATATGGCCCACTTTTTCCCAGCAGATGGGCTATACTGTCCACCACTCCTTTAAGTTAAACAAAAGTCTGTGCAGGTCAGTAATTGCCAGTGGGAGGAGTCTTGAAGCAGAGACCCTGGTCCCTAGGCCCCAACTGGTGGTTGGCCCCATCTGACATTGGCTCCAGAATTTTTCCAAGCTTACTGAAACCCACTGCCAGCAGAGGCCATCTTAAAGGAAGCAAAGGCTGAATGCCTCTCCATCCCAACTACGCTCAGGGAATCAAAGTAGGACCTGGTGAAAAACCCCAGAGTCTTGAAGACACCTGCCTGCAGAATTGGTGAGGGGCAGCGATGTGGCCCTCCTGCCTCAGTGATCAAAACTGCACGTTCTGCTTCTGCAGAGACGAGGGCATCGCCATTGCCAGCATTAAAGGCGATGTTAGCCTGAGTGTTATATTTGTCTTAATTTTTATTGTCTCAAGGGCAAAAATTACTGGTTGACTATATTTTTGCATGGAAAGTTTCTTTTCAAAAGTTAGTTGATGGGTGGTGTTGGATGGGTGGGTATTGCTGATGCCACAGTCGAGGAAACTGTGTTGCTTGAGTTTGTGCTGCACAAATGTGTGTTTCTATGTGTCAGTTGTTTTCTGATGCTGCCTCCTGCTTCTCCAGGACCCACACATAATATGATCTAAATAAATGTAAATATACATGGATTTTTCAATTCTCTGGAATTTCTGGATACCATCACCCCTGCTATCAATCATAGATGAAGCCTTGCCCTTTCTCCTACAACTGTAATGCTCTTTTTTAACCTCAATACAAAAATAAAAAAAAAACCCCACAAACTTGACATACGCTAATTGCCCCAAATTTTCTCAGAGCTGGGAAGGATGGAGCAGATGTTTATTCTCACGAAAGCCCCCATCTCTGGGAGCCCTTCCCAATGTCTCCCCACTTGCACCTTCCCCGGGCCCTGGGGGCATGGCCCAGCCCAAGACAACTAGCAGTTGTGTCCCCAACACTAGACTTTCTGTCCCCTTAGCTCTTAAAGGACCAGACCCTGGAGAACTGTATTTAAAGGTGTGTTCCTGCGTGCACGCCCAGCGCGTGTTTGCTTGTTTGTGTGCCTATATGTCTGTGCTCACAGGTGCATTTGGACCAGCAGCCTTTATAATACCTGGCGGACAGGAAGCCACCATTATTGTCTTTAGTCTCCTTTCTAAGCCACAAACCACAGAGCCCAGCATCCTGGAGTCACCAGGACTGGAGGAGTTAGTCATCAGAGCTGTGGTGGGCAGGGGAGGGGGTGGGACAGAGGAAGCCCCCCCTGCTGCCCCTTGCTCCTGTACTGGGATGAAGCATGAGTTCTTCACCCAGAGGTGGGTGGGGTGAAAGGGGAGGGCTCTAGGATGTGGTTCCTGTGGCATGCAAATCTTAAGAAGCAATCAAATAAAATTCATATTTTAAGTCAAGACAAGAAAAATTGAAACAAAATTCGTCTCTGCCTGTTTTGACCTCCTCCCTGCCCTGAAGTGTGCAGTGTGCATCTGCAGTACGTGTTAACCAGACCTTCCGAAGGGCAGAAATACCTGACCCAATATAAAGACCCATTTGTGTTCTAACCCCAGCCTTGTGACTTTACATGACACTGCCTCCCTATGACCTTACTAATGTCACTAGCCATATTACTCTTGTCTAGCACTTTACAAGAGAGTTGTTTCTCGCATTAACAAATGTGTCGTTGAGTCTCTGATAAACACGGTGATGACCAGGTGACCTTACATACAGTTTTATAAGATCCATGACTCGAAATATGGGAAGAAGCAACAGGAGGGAACCATTTCTGAGAGCCTGACAGACAAGTGAGACAATTGTTCCAGAGGAGTTTGGCTACTGTTACCAGAACTAGAAGAAGAATTGCACACCCAATGGCCCATCAATGGAATCCTCCCCTGAACTGGGAAAATTCCTCCCAAACCTTGATTGGAACTAAGATGGAAACAAATGGATTGTGTGATAAAGAATGTTGCCCACCACTGAGGTCTTCCAAAATCAAGTCACTGGCTGCTGCAATTCACTGACCTGCAATCCACTCTGGAAAGAAGTCGTGAAAAACGTCAGGATTGCACTTTGTACTCTGAGAAAACTGGCGAACCTGCCCTCACATACTTGGATATTTCAGGAGACTTTTCTATGAACCCAGTTTCCTGCATATGTCCATGCTTAGGAAGCACTAAAAGCATGAACCGTGATATCTGTTCTTCCTGAGTGAAGCAACCTTCTTCCAAGGCATGGGCTGGTTTCATGGCCTTCCCCAAATGACATAAACATTGACCTCCAACCCTGATCTCCTCAAAACAGCTCTTGGAGCTTCTTGAGAGACTGTCTCCCCAGTTAAACTTCTCAGGTTGGTTCCAATAAAATTTCCAATTCTTTCTTAGGTTGTCTGACTATTGGCTAATTTTTTATCCACAAAAGCAAGTATGCGTTGACCTCCGCAAGTCTCAGTGCAGGAACCTCAGATTCTTATATTTTTCTAAATCAAATTGAACACAACCCTGGGACCTCACTTCCCAGGAGGATGGAAATGTCTCTGTGCTTCAGTAAAAGAATTTTCCGGGGTGGGCTCACCTGAGGGGCTTGCTGTCCAAGCCTCGTGGTTCATGGGGGCAGCTGGTCAAATCCTCCTGTTGAGAGGTTAAGGGCCATTTGTCACAATTCCAAGGCTGCTCCAGTTCCCTCACTGTGGCCCTCAAAAGAAAGTGTAATGATCCTATATTTAGTCCAACCCTCTAGTCTTAGGGTATTCCCTGGTGGCTCAGATGGTAAAGAATCCTCCTGCAATGCACGTCGACCTGGGTTTGATCTCTGGGTTGGCAAGATCCCCTGGAGGCGGGTTGTCAACCCACTCCAGTATTCTTGCCTGGGAAATCCCACGGACAGAGGAGCCTGGTGGGCTGCAGTCCATGGGGTCGCAAAGTGTCAGACATGACTCAGTGAAATTCCCTTAGTCTTCTCGTCACAGAGGAGGAGCAGCTGGACCCCAGGGAGGGGCAGGACGTGTCCAGAGTCACCCTGTGTGTGGCAGAGTCAGAGTCAGGACCAGGTGTCCTGTTGCCAGGCCGGCTGTCTGTCCACGGCCCCACGCTGCTTGTTGTAAGTGTGGCAGCAGCAACCTCCAGGCTGGGATTCTGCCCCGTCCACCCTAGTCCTGCACAAACTTGCCCCATCCCCCTGAGGAGGGCACTCACTGCTGCTGAGTCAGTTTCCTCATCTGCTAGATGGGGGAGGGGTGCCAGAGACCCTGGTCCCTCCCAGCCCACCTCTTCCCGGGGCCCCTGGACTTGCCAGTCCTGGAGACTCAGATGTGGAGAGGGAGTCGGCTCCCTCCCCTCTGTCCACCTTCTCTACCCTCTCTGCTTGTTTCCTCTTGGCTGCTGGGTCCTGTTTATTGGTCACATCCTTCCTGACTAAACACACCCTCCTTCCCCATGACCTCTGCCTGGTGGGGAACATGCCTCTCTTTCATAACATGAGTTTCCTTAATCACTTTCCAGGGGTCCAACTCTCCAGTGATTCTTGTCAAAAACACAAACTACTTCAAGGCACCCCCACAGTCTGAGGTCTCCCAGACTTCGTTGTTCCCGCACATTCTTGACTTTCCATTTTTTCAGATCCAGCTCAGGAGCCAGAATGCTCTTGCTTTATTTAGGGAGCTTGTGTTTCCTTTAGGAAAAGCAAATTCCTTCCTGCTGAGCATATAGAGGGCTGACCATAAGCAGGGGAAGATGAAACACAAGCCCAGAGTGAATGAGGCAGATCTGGGATCTGCGACTGGATTCACAGTCACATCTGCTCTGACTCCAAAGCAGACAGGCTGGGGAGGAGCTGAGAGATGCCCACACAGGCCTGTCTCCAAAGGCAGAGAGAAGGGAGGCAACTTGGGTCCAGAGGTCTGGGGAGGGGGAGCTGGGGACCCGAAACCCACCTACTTGGTGACCACGGCCTCCCCCAGCCCTTCAACACACACAGTTGATGGAGAAGACCTCCCATTACCCAAGCCTCAGGCCCTTCTCTTGGTCCCTGTCTGGCCTGGGCTTCTTGACTCCCGGGCAGTGGCCAGAGGCCCCCTCCTCAGCCGGCCAGAGCCTCCTCTGCACAGGGTGACTCCAGCTGACGCCCCCAGACTATGACCTGAGCCACATCCAGAACACAGCCCGGGGCACAGATGTTTCCGTTCTCCGGTCCTGGAGCAGCTTCTTGGAAAAATGACAGAATCAGCCTCCTCAGTCTTCCTCTGAGTGGGGAGAGTTGGGGACGTTCCCTCCTGTGTCTCAGGCACCTGGTTATCTGCCCTGGGTGCCAGTGCAGACAGCCGATCATGCGGCCCTTGTCTGTGTGGTTGGCTCCTGTCTAAAAGTGCCTGTTGGGAGGCAGGGGAGCTGAGGAGAAACAAGGGGGCTTTAATCAACCCCTGTGAAGTTTCTCCCTGCTGTCTCCGGACTTTTCTGGCTGGCTACTTCCCTTTTCAACAGGAAATAGGTAGTCTGGCTGAGACAGGGGTGCTGCTGTAGGACCTCTGAATGAGGTACTGCAGCCAGAGCAGGACAGACAGGAGCCAGGAGGTTATACCTGGATCTGAGAGAAGAGGGAACGGGCTCAGCATTTCCTGAGGTTCTCGCTGAGCTGTGGGGGAGACAGATTTGTATTCAACGCAGGCTCTCTCAGAGAGTAACTGTGTGACCTTGAGAAAAAAACATAATGTGCTCTCTGAGCCTCACGTTCATCATCTCTTAAATGGGGATGACCATAATAATATCCCTGAAAATGAAACAAAATAGAGATAATAAGTCACCTAGTCAGACTGGTGGTGTGTTTTGTCGCTCAGTCATGTCTGACTCCGTGCGACCCCTTGGAATGTATCCCACAGGCTTCTCTGTCCAGGGGGATTTTCCAGGCAAGAATACTGAAGCAGGTTGTCATGCTCTCCTTCAGGGGATCTTTCCGACCCAGGGAAGGAACCCAGGTCTCCCACATTGAATGTGGATTCTTTACCTAGTGAGCCACCAAGGAGTTGCTGGACTGTTGGTGCTAAAAAATGTTGGCTGTTTTATCTTTCTGGAATACAAGCTACAAATTAATGACAATCCGAGTGTAAGATCCTGCACCCACATGACTGGGTTCAAATCCCAGCTCTGCCACTTCCTACTTGTGTGATCTTGGTCTAGTTACCCACTGTGTGTCTGTGATAATGGGGACACTGAGTGCATAGTTCATGGGCTGCTGGGAGGAACAAAACATCCAGAACAGTGGTTAGCCTGCAGTGTGTGCTGTGTGTGACACCTCTCTTAACTTTTATGTCAATACCTGCCCTGTGGGCCCATGGCAAATGTTTCTGAAATGAATACAACAAATGCTTACAGCTCAGACTGTAGCCTGGACCAAGTGGGATGCATTCCATCCCTTCTGCCTTTTGGGGGAATATTTGAGAATCTCTGAGTCATGTTTTGTCCCATTTAATCCTCCTAACAACACTTGACCTTCTGTGATGGATATCTCCAAGGAGGGAAATCACTGAGGACCTGACCTCATCACCGTATTTGAGGAGAATCCCATAATGTGTGCAACCTGGGGAGAGACTGGGCCTGACCCTCAATAAGAAAGAAAAGGAAAGGAAAGTGCAGTCGCTCAGTCGTGGCCAACTCTCTGCGACCCCATGGACTGTATCCTGCCACGCTCCACCATCCATGGGATTTCCAGGCAAGGATACTAGAGTGGGTTGCCATTTCCTTCTCCAGAGTATCTTCCTGATCCAGGGATCGAACCCAGGTCTCCCACATTGCAGGCAGATGCTTTACTGTCTGAGCCATCAGGGAAGCCTCAAGAAAGAAAAGGCCAGATAAGTATTGGACCTGTCCCACAACCGGGGCCTGGACACACAAGAACAGGTATACACAGAATCAAAGACAGACCAGAATTCCTTCTGCAGGGCCTGCAGTATCATCCAGTGTGTGCTTCCAGTGGCCACAGTGCCTGGACCAAGTGCCCTTGGCTGTGAGCTGGCTGTCCAGCACCCTCATTTCTGATCTAAGCCTGTTCTCAGGCTGGTCCCTCTCTAGCAGTTCTCCAAGCTATCCAGTATCCTAGTACAGTTGTTCTCTGCTTATGATGCCAGAGATGTTCTCTGGAGGGTACAGTTAACAGCCTTTATGACTAAAAGCAGGAGCTGTTATCTCCATTTTCTGGATGAGCAAACTGAGACCTAGAGTAGCATAGACTGAGCACAGGACTACTGTGAGCCTGGCTGAACTCAGGTCTCAATTGAGGGTTGGGGGGTGGTGTGTAGACATATAAGGTGAAAGGCTCTGAGATGACCAAGAGAACTAGAAACAGTTGTCAGTGGCTGGAGGCAAGGGAGGAGGCTGGAGAGGTAGAAAGGGGTCTGATCTTGCAGGGCTTTGCAGGTGGGTGATGTTGTGGAGTCTGTGTTCCATCCTAAGGGAACAAACAGAAATCTTCAGAGTATCGTACTTTGACTTTACTCCAAACCAGTCTTTGAGGGAAAGGATGGAAATAGAGGAAGCATCTAGAAGCTTATGGCAGGAGTACAGGTGAGGGGATGGATGGATCTGGACCAGGTGGTCTAGAGATGAAGAAGAGTGGGTGGGTTCAGAAGCATATTGTGAAGAGCATCTGGGAAGGTGGTGCCATTGACTGAGATGGAAACATGAGGAAGGATCAGCGTGTGTTGGGAGTGGGGGATTGAAGAGGTGGGACTGGACCTACGGAGTGTGACGTGTCCCGAGACATCTGAAGGGGGAGATCAGGAGGCAGGTGTATATGACTCTGGATCCCAGTAGAGATCAGCTCCGGAGACAGGAACTGGGGAGCTGTCCTGACTCGGCCTACACTCTTCTTTCAGTTTCTTCTTAAACGTCACATCCATGGAGCAGCCTTGCCCCCCACCGCCAACAGGCACTCCAATAACCCTTCTTACCTGTGTTTCCTTTATCGTGGCATTAATAGCCCACTGACTTGATGTTATGTATTGATGTGTATGTCTCCTGTACTAGAGTGCAAGCTCCATGAGGCCGGAACTCTTGGTTCTGTTCTCTGCTCTCTATCCAGTGTCTAGAATAGGGCCTGGCACATGCACACTTGGGGAACAAGAATATTTATTGATGAGTGGAATCTTAAAGTCATCGGACTGAATGAGGACAAAAAGGCTCCCAGAAAAAAGGTGGTCTGGGCCCAAGTCCTGAGCAAATGGTTCCTTCCTGTTGCTTATTCCCATATCTGTAGCTGTTGTTGTGGTTTAGACTCTAAGTCGTCTCTGACTCTTTGAGACCTATGGACTGTAGCCCGCCAGCCTCCTCGGTCCATAGGGTTTTCCAGGCAAGAATACTGGAGTGCCTTGCCATTTCCTTCTCTAGGGCATCTTCCAGACCTAGGAATCAAACCCAAATCTCCTGCATTAGCAGGCACATTCGTTACCACAGAGCCATATGGGAACAGTCAGTGTATTACAATCCTGGATCTTATAAAACTATATATATTATATGAATCATTTCAAGAGGCCTAGTCACCATTATTTTTTCATCACAGACTAATCACACATCTGTTAATACAAGAAATAAGGCATGAATCTTTAAAACAAGTAGAGCATAAGTAATACAGTTAGAGACATTAATCAGGTCCTAAGTAAGTTAGCAGTGCTGTCTTCTAAGGAGTTACATGGCTTCCTCTAGAAAATGTCACCCTTGTGGTGAATTGGGTATTTCTTCCCTTGAAGAGGTGTGGTTAAGGCACAATGCAGATGAAATATGCACACTAGAGGAGAGGGAAGAATCTGAAACAGACAGACCCAAAATGTTCGATTTAAATTTTTCTTGTTTTGTCTTAAAATAGGAATTTTATTTCATTGTTGCTTAAGATTTTCCTGCCACAGGGACCACCTCCTGGAAGTCCTTCCCTTCCATCCATCCAGCCCCTGGGTGAGGATCACACACTTCACCCCAATACAGGAGTGAGGGGCAGGAGTGGGGTCCCTCCCCTCCCCTCCTCTCCCCCACAGCTCTGCTTGTCTGGCCCCTCTGGCCCTGGTGATGTTAGGATGCTGGGGTTGAGACTTTGTAGCTGCGAATAGGAGAAGAAGGCTTGTGGTGCATTTCTCATCACCAGTTACTATATAGGGCTGTTGGTGTCATCGCAGGGCGGCATGTGAACTTTTATGCAGAGTATGTCATGAGAAACGCTGGGCTGGAGGAAGCAAGCTGAAATCAAAATTGCTGGGAGAAATAGCAATACCTCAGATATGCAGATGACACTACCCTTATGGCAGAAAGTGAAGAAGAACTAAAGAGCCTCTTGATGAAAGTGAAAGAGGAGAGTGAAAAAGTTGGCTTAAAGCTCAACATTCAGAAAACTAAGACCATGGCTTCCGGTCTCATCACTTCATGGCAAATAGATGGGGAAATAGTGGAAAGAGTGGCTGACTTTATATTTTGGAGCTCCAAAATCACTGCAGATGGTGATTGCAGCCATGATATTAAAAGATGCTTGCTCCTTGGAAAGTTATGACCAACCTAGACCTCATATTAAAAAGCAGAGACATTACTTGTCAACAAAGGTCCGTCTAGTCAAGGCTATGGTTTTTCCAGTGGTCATGTATGGATGTGAGAGTTGCACTATAAAGAAAGCTGAGCACCGAAGAATTGATGCTTTTGAACTGTGGTGTTGGAGAAGACTCTTGAGAGTCCCTTGAAGTGTAAGGAGATCCAACCAGTCCATCCTAAAGGAAATCAGTCCTGGGTGTTCATTGGCAGGACTGATGTAGAAGCTGAAACTCCAATATTTTGACCACCTGATGTGAAGAGCTGACTCATTTGAAAAGACCCTGATGCTGGGAAAGATTGAAGGTAGGAATGAAGGGGACGACAGAGGATGAGACGGTTAGATGGCATCACTGACTCAATGGAAAAGAGTTTGGTAAACTCCGGGAGTTGGTGATGGACAGGGAGGCCTGGTGTGCTGTGATTCATGGGGTCACAAAGAGTCAGACATGACTGAGCGACCGAACTGACTGACTGACATGAGCACGCACACATGTACACCCACAGGTGCACTGAACATCCATACCAGTACACATCTTTAAAGAGAGGCCTTGAGGGGCTGTCATGGCCCCTTTAAGAGGTAGTGGGCAGGATGTTGACATTGGGGTGGGGCCCAACCTCTTGCCTCACAGCCTGGGCCACATCCCCAGTCTCTGGTCCAGATGGAGGTAGAGGGTCAGTGGGAGTGATTCTCAAAAACATAGATTTGGGTGAGGGTGAAAACTGACTAGGGCTCTTTTGAGTTCTATTCAATTTGGGATATTAGAATATGTGGATTTTGTTTTGGGATTTTTGTTTCTTTGCTTTTTTCCCTTTCATCTTTATATGCATGCCAAGTAGCTTCAGTCATGTCCAACTCTTAGTGACCCATGGACTGTAGCCCACCTGGCTCTGCTGTCCATGGGATTCTCCAGGCAAGTGTACTGGAGTGGGTGGCCATGCCCTTCTCCAGAGGATCTACCTTACCCAAGGTTCAAACTGGCATCTCTTGCATTGTCTCCTGCATTGCCCATGTATTCTTTACTGCTGAGCAATTGAGGATGCTCTTTATCTTTATACTGAGATTAAAAATAACATTATGTGTGTGAGAAAAAGTACAAGGCTTTTCTCGATGATTGACAGCAGGGGCTGATGGAAACAAAAAGATCTAGAAAAAATTTTTAATTATATATTTATTTTACCTGATTCCAGAAACTCAGGAAGCAGCAGCAGAAAGCAACAGATACACAGAAACACACACATGTGTCACCTCACACTCAAACAATGCAATTCCTTTGGCAATGGAAGCAGCAACAACCACCCCACCTCCACCCCCAAACCACCTGCCTAAGAAATTCTGAAAAGAGACCTTCTCTTTAAGAACAAGTCACCCAATAATTTTTGGCCTCCTGACCAGAAGACAAAAAAAGAAAGAAAAAAAATAATCTCAGGCTAGGTCACTCCACTCCAGTACTCTTGACTGCAAAATCCCATGGACGGAGGAGCCTGGTAGGCTGCAGTCCATGGGGTCGCTAAGAGTCGGACACGACTGAGCGACTTCACTTTCACTTTTCACTTTCATGAATTGGAGAAGGAAATGGCAACCCACTCCAGTACTCTTGCCTGGAGAATCCCAGGGACAGGGGAGCCTGGTGGGCTGCCGTCTATGGGATCCCACAGAGTTGGACACGACTGAAGTGACTTAGCAGCAGCAGCAGCATCACATAAGGCTGCAGTGGCCATGCTCTTCTCCCTGCAGAGGCAGGACCTGCAGTTGTGATCACTGAGGCAGGAGGCCATCACTGCCCCTCACCAACACTGCAGACAGGTGTCTGCATGTCCCTGGGGTTCTTCACCAGCTCCTTTTTTGATTCTCCAGAGATTGGTTGGGGGTGGAAGTCATCCGAAATCCCTTCAAGATGTCCTCTAGGCAGCCAGTGTTGAGTAAGCTCGGAAGAATTTTGGAGCCAATCTCAGGTGAGGCTGAGCATCAGCCGGGCCCAGGGATCCAAAATCTCTGCTTCAGGACTCTCGCCCATTGGGAATCAGTGACCTCCAGAATGTTTTTTTTTTTTTCACCTAAAGGGGAGGTGCACTATATACTCCCTTCTATTGGGAGAAAGGAGGCCCAATGCCTAGCTACCCACCGTCACTGCCACCCCAGAAACACACAGCAACTAAGGCACCCAGAGGGCAGACACACGTTGGCAATGAGGCCCCTCCCGAGGCCCAGGGTGTGAACAGCTGCACAAAGGGCTGTGTGCTGTGGAGTCAGCACCGTAGGAGGCGGGAGGGGTGGTGGACAGAGAAGGAAGGAGTCTCAGGTCCTGATGGATCAGAAGAAGGAAAATGGGGAGAGGTGGTCAGGATACAGGAGACAAGAAAACCAAGGATGACCAGAAAAGGGGCAAAAAGCAGAAAATGTAAAAAGATGAGAAAGAAGCAAAATAGGACATGGGCAACCAAGGAAAATAGGAAGGAGACAGAGCAGATGGAGGGAAGGAAACAAAAAAGAGAGCGGGATGAATGCGAAGGCCGTGAGGAGGGAGAGGGAACCAGGAAGAGGGCATCAGGGTTCAACAGAGCTCTGTAAAGACACCCCCTGTGAGTGGAGGGGATAAGGGGTACTCGGCTGGTGCTCAGTCCCTACAGAAAACTGGCAGGTCCAGTACACCAGGTCGACCACGTACATCAGCAGGTTGATGGCTGTCAGGATGGCCACAGCCAGTCGCTGGTCCCAGACGCAGCCATAGTCGGTAAGCTCATCAACGCAGCTCATATCACTGTACCAGTGGGGTTGTCCACCTAACTTCTCGTCAAACTGGTAGAGTGGCCAGAGGACCATGGCACTGACATAGAGGAGGAATGAGAGCATGGTCTGCCCCAGATGGAAAATGGTGAGCTGGAGGGGCAGTCTGTTCTCCCAGCCACTCAGCTTCAGCAGCATGGCCACGGCTACCCGGACGAAGCAGGTGAAGTACACAGCCAAGCAGCACTTCAGGGCCGGCTGGGGCCGGTACAGGGAGGTGTTGCTGATGAAGGAGAAGATGACACAGGCCACAACGCTCTCCAGAATCTTTAGCAGGCCTGGTAGTGTGTGCTCATAGCAGGGGATGTTCTTCAACTTGTAGTATTTCCATGTGCAGGCCACATCTGTGGCATAGAGCACACTCATGATGCAGGAGAACGCAGAAGCAGCGATGGCCTGGTCTCGGGAAGGACCATAATGCAGGTACTGGACGTAGAAGATGGGGTTGATGATGGAGGTCAAAAGGCAGAAAATTGCCACATAGCAGGCATAGGTGATAGGTAATTTGTACCAGAAAAAGGGAAGTATCCAGTCATAGTAATAGCACTCTAACATAGAGATGAAGGCGGTCAGGGAGAAACAGACGCACCAGATGGTTAGGCAACAGTTACTTACAGCCCCCCTCTCGTTGTCCATTCTGGCTGCCAGGAAGAGAGTCACATATATGGAGATCATCTGCACGAGGCTGAAGGGGGAGTACAGGGTTTCCATATATACTAGGTCAGGAAGTATCCCTCTGGTAAACATGGTGTTGTGAAGGTCTGGCAGGTTAGAGTCACCAGTATGGAATGGTCTTCACTTAGGACTCATCAGAGAAAGATCCAGATCTGTAGGTGGATTAAATGAGATGATCAGAAAAGGGTCAGGCCCTATGAGGGCTGAGGCTCAGGATCTGTGGAGTTTGAACCATTGGCTCAGACACTCAGGTAAGAGCACAGCTGCTCCAGAATGACTGTCCCCACCCATCACCTTTGGCCTTGTCAGGAGACTTGTCTCATCTCACAAATGGGTTGTATCTGGCCTCAAACCACCAACATTTTTATGTCTTTTTGCTGCACATCAATATCTACAGAAATACAGTATACTGTGGTCTTTTTCTACAATCACAAACCTTCAAATTAGAAAAAGAATTACAAAAAAATTGTTTGGTAACCAATTCTGAGTTGAACGGGCAGGAGATCATTTATAGTTTTGTATGGACTTCCCTGATGGCTCAGACGGTAAAGCGTCTGCCTACAATGTGGGAGACCCAGGTTTGATCCCTGGGTCGGGAAGATCCTCTGGAGAAGGAAATGGCTACCCACTCCAGTACTCTTGCCTGGAAAATCCCATGGATGGAGGAGCCTGGTAGGCTATGGTCCATGGGGTCACAAAGAGCAGGACATGACTGAGGGACTAAACTTTCTTCCTTCTTTCTTATTTCACTCAGTGTAAATGTTCAAAAGTCCATTTGCTGAAACAGTAATGTGTTTGATCCCAAAGTGCTTTCAGACCCCAGTGGGGTGTCATGTCCTATAGAGAATATGTATCATGTCACCTGTCAAAAGTGAAAAATTCCGAATTCTGGAGAATATCTGACCCCAAAGATTTTCAGAAAGGAACTGTTTATTGTTGTGCTAACCCTGTTCTACAGATGGGAAAACCAGGAGTCGAGTGCCTTCCCTAAGGTTGAAAGTGGAGCAGTGGAAATCCAAGATAAAAATTAAAAAGCCATGGGTTTGAGCACTTTGTTCTACAGCCCAGCAGGTCAACCAGGCCCGTGGGTGGGATCCCAGGACCAAAACTCAGGGCTCTGGGACACAGGAGACATCGTCAGGGCCACGGCCTCCTTTTACAGCAACCTGAAGGCACACGTGTCCTGGCCTCTCCTCCCCGCAGCATCACTAGAAGGAGCTGCCGTCTGAGGGGACACAGCCCCACCCAGAGGAGGGCAGCTTCAGGGGTGAACAGGGAGGAGCCACGGGGTGAGAGCAAGCCCGTGGGGACAGGATGACATGGGAGTAGGGACTGTTATGAATCCCCTCCACCCATTTTTGCCTTCACATGTGATGCTTCCTCATGAGGAAGGGAGACCCCAACCCAGCATGACTCCAAGGTGGGGTGACATTGAGGAACCACAGAATAGATTAACATAGTGTTGGGCTCCAGGGCTGCCATCCAGGTGGGAGCCTGGAAAGATCTAGGAGAAGTCCTACCTGAGCAGGATTCTCCTGGCCTGGGAGACTGCTTAGCAGTTTCCAGCTGGGAAGAAGGGATTGGAAATGAACATGGATGCTGTGTCTGAGGCTGATGTATAGTCTTTCAGGGCATCCAGGGAAGGGGTAGGGATGGACGGATGATCACCCCTTTTAAAGGGCAGGAGTTGAAAGAGGAGGCCCCTGCAGGAACCCTGGAAGGGGGTGACCCTGAGAATGCACCCGGGACTGGGGTGGGGGTGGGGCAGAGTGGAGATGACTGGGGGGATCCTAGGGTCTCTGGGGCCCTGAGGCAGCCCAGTAGATGTCTTTTGACCCAGAAGGGATGTAGGCATGGAGCCAACCTTCCCATGGAGGAGGGGCCGGGACTGGAACTGAGACAGGAGAACAGGGGCCTGAAGGGGTTTCAGGGCTGTGACAGGGACACGTGGCCAGAGTGGCAGGGACCTTCGAGACCACGGAATTGCCCAGGTCACCGCCCTAGACAGTCCCACCAGCCAGGGCTACAGTCCTGCTCACACAAGGCCTCCTCCAGGGTGCAGTGTGTGGGGGGAATGAGGCCCCTCCCAGCCCGCCCCCTCCACAAGGAAGGCCACCCTCTTTCCAAGGCACTATTTGCTGAGAGGCCCCCAGCGCTGAAGGGCCAGTAGCCTGAGCCCCAGCCAGCTTCCTGCCATCAGGGGCCTTGTTGCCTTTGCTGATAATAAACCCTGGGACAAGCTGAGGCTGGAAAAAGAAACAGGGCAAACCTGAGAACCTCCCTGGACTCACAAAGCTCCTTGAGGCCCATTGCAGGGGAGCCCTGGAGCCTGCTGGCCTCCTAGTGGGCACTGCCAGGGTAGGGAGGGGACACTGGGGTGAGGGAGGGAGGGAGTGTCATGCTCTGTGTACCCCAGTTTGATCCCAGTTTAATTACTTGAACTCACCCTGAAATTCCACCTAAGATAAGAGACAACTTGAATGCTTTGAATCCGTTGAATGCATTAGAGAGAGCATATGGAGAACAGGAGGCATGGGGGTTCCAACTGCGTGACCCTGGGTCAGGCCTGTGCCCTGGAAAGCAGGAAGTGGAAGTTTATCTGAGTCTCCCAGCAGCCCCTCCTCCACTCTAATCTGTGAGCCTGGACACGGTGCCCCCGTCAGAGCACAGCCGATGTGGCTGAGCCCTGCCTGCCTGGCAGCCAGGCATGTGGACTGGAAGACAGTGAGCTGGGAAGGTCATGGCCAGAACAGAGGAAGGAGGAGGAGGTGCCAGAAGGGCAGAGAAGGGTGAGATGAGATGGACACTCAGAGTGACAAGGAGTAGAGCCTTCATAGCTGGATGATCATGGCAAGCTACTCAATAGAACCTCCGTTTCCCCTTCTGTTCAATGTCTCTATACCTACTTTGTGTCAATTAAATGAATAAAAGCATGTGACGGGTTCATCAGAGGGCTTGTCACATGGAACCCTAATCCATGCCAGCTACCTCCCCGCCCCCCTCACAGAGGACCCAGAAGGCCCTGGCTCTGGACATCAGCACATGCAGCTTGATGTGCTGCAGATCAGGGACTGCAGACCAGTTTGCACTGCAGGTGGACTCTTGATGTGTTCAGTTTCCATCACAGTTTCCATCAGTGTTTTCATGAAAAAATGATGTGGGATCACTAGCATTACTATTTCTTCCCTGAGTGTTTGGTGGCTGCACATTGTTTTAATTTCACGTGAAAATTCGGATTACAGCTCCTTTTCAAGCCTCAGGAGATACAGTGTCACCTGGTTTGGTTCCCTTGGCAGTGGCGTTGCTGGAGATAAGCAGCTGCTAGCCTCTTTTCTTTATATTGTTTTCCATCCTCATCTCTGTTTAGTATTTTCTATATTTCTCTTATTCTCATATACAATTGACATAAAGCAGGACTATGATAATCTCATCTGTGACTGGTTTCCCATCTTCGGCATGGCTAGGCTTCCTGCCTGCTCACAAGAGTGTCCACCCCTCCATCCAGGGAGCATCCATGTCCTCAACCTCAACCTCAGCCTTCAATACATTTCAAATGCTGTGAAATCATATGTAGACATGTGTGTACATACATGTATACATGTTTGTAGGGCGTTTCTGTATCTTTTTTCCTGTTTTGTAAACATGAGACCTTGTCTTCCCAGAGCATCTTGCTTTTCCACCACCCCAGACAGGTGCTGCTGGTCCTCTCCAGGGACCTAGTCCTTTCCAGCCCCTTTACTTATTTCCTTCCCTCCTGGCTCCTTGGGCATCAGTGGACCCTCCCCTGTGAGTCTCAGACACTGGGGGACACAGGATATGACAGGGAGTCCTGGGATCCCTGTGACCATCAATCTCTGGAGCAGGAGGTCTGGAATCTTTTCTGGAAACTTAAAAAATATGACAAAAATACATTTTCCATTTCTAGAAATTCATCTTGGTCTTGTAGGGCTACTGCAGCCAATTATCACAAGCCAGATGGCTTAAAACAGCAGGAAGTATTCTCTCACAGTTCTGGAGATCGGTGTTTTGAAACAAGGTGTCAGCAGGGCGTTTCTGTCTCTGATGCCCCAGGGGAGGGTCCGTCTTTGCCTCTTTTAGCTTCTTGAGGCCCCTTGGCCTATGGCCGTGTTACCCAACTCAGGCTTGTCTGCTTATCCCTCAAGAAGCCAAATACCGAGTGACGAGTGTTGGGCTTTGTCCAGAACAAGGTGCCACTCATCCTCTGTGAACACAATCATCACCCATGTCTGTGCATCAGCCCGTGTTGGGTGGTGGGTTAAAAAAAATACTAATGAACGTTTCCACCATTTTTTGTAGATCATCTGTGCATAGAGGATTGGTAATTATCCAGTTTAGTAGGTCTGAGGTGGAAAACGGAGTATAAGTCCGATAATAGTCAACTGTTTGTCCTCTTAACACTCAGACCTACTGCAGGGAATTGTCTCAGCGGAAATCTACCCCTTCCTGCCTCTCCACCCAATCCGGGTCTTAAAGGGAGAGACTACTTCAGACTCCCTTTCTTCCTCCTGTTGTGGGGGCACTCAGGCTGTGCCCGCCCCCACACTAGATCTCCTCCTCCTTCCACAGATTGCGGGGGGAGTGGTTGGTGCAGACCCTGTGGTAGCCCCTGCCTGGGGCATCAGGACTGGAACCACAGAGGTCAGGGTGTATTCAGTTCCCTTAGAAGCTGACCCCTTCTCCCTCCCTTCCCTGCAGAATAGTCTGTCAAGGACACAGGCTTTTCATAGTTTAGTTTCTTTTTACCATTAATTTAGTGCCCTTATTGGAAGAACCCTTATTATGGAGTAACAGGAAGACCCCCACATAGAATATCCTCCCACTTACCAGATCGTTAACAAATCAATTCTAACTGCAAAATGGTGGAGTAATATAGAGAACCATTCAGGGGCCACGATTCTTCAGAATTGAAAACATACATAGACCAGGCTGTATTATAATTTAAAAATCCCCTTTTTCTTGGTTATAGGGTCATGCCTCTAGGTTTGCCAATCTGCCAAGAGTCGTCCCAGTGGACTTCTAGAAGGGATGGATGTAGACCTCCCACTTCACTTCACTCTCTCACTCAGAGCAGATTTCAAACAAACAAACCAATTCTCACTCAGGGAGAGACTGGTACAGAGTCGTAAACAAGCCATGTCCCACTCAGGTGGGTCCAAAATGACCCCAAAGTTCCAAAGGGCAAAAATTATGTCCAAATGGGTGGGGAGGGGCTCCTGGGGTGCACACTCTGTACTCACTCAGTCAACAGCTCGGCTGCTCCTTCAGAGGCCAGTTGCCTTCTCTCAACAGAAAGCAAAAGCAGGCTGTGAGCAAGGCCTGGGGAGGGACAGGGCAAGTTCCGGAATTTAGTAAGTTCCGTAGCTGTTGCAATTCTTATGTTGTAGTTCTAGCAACATACCTATAGATCCTCCCCAACCTTCCCAGCCTCAGCCCCCTCCTCATCCCAGGGGGAGATGGAGGGGCCCGAGCACCGGGGACCTGACTGCTGCTTGGATACCCAGCATTGTACCCTAGCTCAGGCTCGACTGTTGGTTTCTGAAGAAACCAATACTGAAAGACAAGTGATGGAGAGAAAAAAAGGAGCCTTATGTTAAGGCAGCAGGCCAAAAGGGGAGAAGGTGGATCACTGTGCAAGAGAGCCAGCTCCCACCCCTGCAAGATTCAGTCAGGATTTACACAAGGAGGGGAGCAGGAAAGGGCTGCAGGCTGCTGGCTGGGGGAACCCTGTGCTGCTATTTTTGGAGACGTTTGCATTAACCATGAGGCACCTTGCTGGCTTTTAAACTTGGGTGTGGCCCTTACATTTTCCAGATCAGCAGGTCATTGTTCTAAGGGGTCAGTGGTCTTATATTTCTAGAGAATGAAGAACTAAGACAGAAACTGAGAAAAACAGACACACCAAACAAGCCCATCAAACCCCAGAGCTGTTTAACTATTCAGCAAACGAGGTTAAAAAGCACGAGAATTACCGTGAACCTCTCCTCAGGCCCCAGCTTCACGCCAGTCATGGGCTTCTCCTTCCTCCTGGGGCAGCTGCTCCCCACAGGTGCGCCCTTCCTCTGGTGACCAGCATGGACGCTCTGAAACGGGGAAGGGGATAGATGAGTGTCCATCTGGTGCTTCTGCTTCACTATGACCCTCGCCATCTTCACAGCGGAGTTGTGTGGGTTCCAGTCCTGCCTCCCCTTCTCCTGGAATGGCTTTCTCTCCCCCGACGCCTTTTACTTCCATTCCTTCTAGAAGTCCACGTAGACACATCTTGGTTGATTGGCAAAACTAGAGTATGACTCTGTAACCAAGAAGAAAAACGATTTTTAAATTTTCATACACCCTAACCCGTGTATGTTTTCTAGTCTAAAGAACAGTGTACCCCCTGAATGGGTCTCTAAATTCCTCCACTCTTTTGCAGTTCGAACTGATTTGTTAAAGATCTGGCAAGTGGGAGGAAATGCCATAGGTAGCTTTCCTGTTACTTTATAATAAAGATTCTTTCAACAAAGGCACTACATTGATGGTATTGATCTCGGGTGGCCTTGGCCTGCAGCAGCTTAGAGCGGTGGTTGGGTTCCCAGGCAGAGATTGAGGCCGGGTCTCGGTGGTGAAAGCACAGGTCCTAGCCAGTAGGCCAGTGGTCAGTGACCAGGGCCCTGGCCCTTCAGCTTTGCAGAAAAGAATTTCCACAAAGACAGATGTGAAACAGGTCAAGTATTTATTATGAGGAAAAAGAGAACAGTACGTGTGGATAGAAACCCGGGCAAAGTCAGGGAGAGTCACTGAGTCACACCCTCATGGCAGTTTTAATTACTTTTATGGGACATTTCTTCTGGATTTCCTTTGGCCAATCATTTTGGTTTGCCTGGTTCCGAGTCCATGTTTGATATATCTCCGGATCCTCCCATATGTGCATGCATCTCTTACACAGGACGGATTCTTCCGAAGAGGCCTATGGGTAGCCTGGCATTGGTTAGCATCACTGCCTTTTGACTTCCAAGGAGCTTTTCTGCTCATGTGTGGTCAGGGAGATCTCCTGACTTGGAGAATGAGAAATATGCAGGGCCCAGCCTCCTACCTTAATAGTCTTGCTACTCTAGTCTTGGCGCTTTGGTCCATAGGGAATGTATCTCCAATCACTTTACCCTGATGGGGTCCATCTACCTCCTGTCTCAGTATGAAAAGGAAACTAAATTGTGAAAAGCCTGCCCTCTTTACAGAGGAGTCTTCACAGGCAACAGAGGAAGAAAAGGCGGTCAGCTTCTTAGGGAACTGAGTCCATCCTGACTTCTGTGGTTCTGTAGGGCTGCCCTGGGGTCTGTGCCCACTTCCCCCCAGTCTCTGGAAGGAGGAGGGGTTCTAGTGTGAGGGCGGAGCAGAGCGTCAGCACCCCTACAACATGAGGAAGAAAGAAGGTCTGAGTAATCTTTCCCTTTAAGACCCGACGGACACTCAGTTTGGCCAGGCTGTGTCCAGAACAGGTGTGTGTGTGTGTGTGTGTGTGTTAGTGCTCAGTCGTGTCTGACTCTTTGCAATTCCATGGACTGTAGCCTGCAGGCTCCTCTGTACATGGGATTCTTTTTTTTTTTTCCAAGTACAGTTATTTATTTTTTTAATTTTTAAATTTTTTTAAATTTTATTTTATTTTTAAACTTTACAATATTGTATTGGTTTTGCAAAATATTGAAATGAATCCGCCACAGGTATACACGTGTTCCCCATCCTGAACCCTCCTCCCTCCTCCCTCCCCATACCATCCCTCTGGGTTGTCCCAGTGCACCAGCCCCAAGCATCCAGTATCGTGCATCCAACCTGGACTGGCGACTTGTTTCATATATGATATTATACATGTTTCAATGCCATTCTCCCAAATCATCCCACCCTCTCCCTCTCCCACAGAGTCCAAAAGACTGTTCTATACATCAGTGTCTCTTTTGCTGTCTCGTATACAGGGTTATTGTTACCATCTTTCTAAATTCCATATATATGCGTTAGTATACTGTATTGGTGTTTTTCTTTCTGGCTTACTTCACTCTGTATAATAGGCTCCAGTTTCATCCACCTCATTAGAACTGATGCAAATGTATTCTTTTTAATGGCTGAGTAATACTCCATTGTGTATATGTACCATAGCTTTCTTATCCATTCATTTGCTGATGGACATCTAGGTTGCTTCCATGTCCTGGCTATTATAAACAGTGCTGCTATGAACATTGGGGTACACGTGTCTCTTTCCCTTCTGGTTTCCTCAGTGTGTATGCCCAGCAGTGTATGCCCATTGCTGGATCATAAGGCAGTTCTATTTCCAGTTTTTTAAGGAATCTACACTGTTCTCCGTAGTGGCTGTACTAGTTTGCATTCCCACCAACAGTGTAAGAGGGTTCCCTTTTCTCCACACCCTCTCCAGCATTTATTGCTTGTAGATTTTTGGATTGCAGCCATTCTGACTGGCATGAAATGGTACCTCATAGTGGTTTTGATTTGCATTTCTCTGAAAATGAGTGATGTTGAGCATCTTTTCATGTGTTTGTTAGCCATCTGTATGTCTTCTTTGGAGAAATGTCTATTTAGTTCTTTGGCCCATTTTTTGACTGGGTCATTTATGTTTCTGGAATTGAGCTGTAGGGGTTGCTTGTATATTTTTGAGATTAGTTGTTTGTCAGTTGCTTCATTTGCTATTATTTTCTCCCATTCTGAAGGCTGTCTTTTCACCTTGCTAATAGTTTCCTTTGTTGTGCAGAAGCTTTTAAGTTTAATTAGGTCCCATTTGTTTATTTTTGCTTTTATTTCCAATATTCTGGGAGGTGGGTCATAGAGGATCCTGCTGTGATGTATGTCGGAGAGTGTTTTGCCTATGTTCTCCTCTAGGAGTTTTATAGTTTCTGGTCTTACATTTAGATCTTTAATCCATTTTGAGTTTATTTTTGTGTATGGTGTTAGAAAGTGCTCTAGTTTCATTCTTTTACAAGTGGTTGACCAGTTTACCCAGCACCACTTGTTAAAGAGATTGTCTTTAATCCATTGTACTTTCTTGCCTCCTTTGTCAAAGATAAGGTGTCCATAGGTTCGTGGATTTATCTCTGGGCTTTCTATTTTGTTCCATTGATCTATATTTCTGTCTTTGTGCCAGTACCATACTGTCTTGATGACTGGGGCTTTGTAGTAGAGCCTGAAGTCAGGTAGGTTGATTCCTCCAGTTCCATTCTTCTTTCTCAAGATAGCTTTGGCTATTTGAGGTTTATTGTATTTCCATACAAATTGTGAAATTATTTATTCTAGCTCTGTGAAGAATACCGTTGGTAGCTTGATAGGGATTGCATTGAATCTATAAATTGCTTTGAGTAGTATACTCATTTTCACTATATTGATTCTTCCAATCCATGAACATAGTATATTTCTCCATCTATTAGTGTCCTCTTTGATTTCTTTCATCAGTGTTTTATAGTTTTCTATGTATAGGTCTTTAGTTTCTCTAGGTAGATATATTCCTAAGTATTTTGTTCTTTCTGTTGCAATGGTGAATGGAATTGTTTCCTTAATTTCTCTTTCTGTTTTCTCATTATTAGTGTATAGGAATGCAAGGGATTTCTGTGTGTTGATTTTATATCCTGCAACTTTACTATAATCATTGATTAGTTCTAGTAATGTTCTGGTGGAGTCTTTAGGGTTTTCTATGTAGAGGATCATGTCATCTGCAAACAGTGAGAGTTTTACTATTCTTTTCCAATTTGGATTCCTTTTATTTCTTTTTCTGCTCTGATTGCTGTGGCCAAAACTTCCAAAACTATGTTGAATAGTAATGGTGAAAGTGGGCACCCTTGTCTTGTTCTTGACTTTAGAGGAAATGCTTTCAATTTTTCACCATTGAGGATAATGTTTGCTGTCGGTTTGTCATATATAGCTTTTATTATGTTGAGGTATGTTCCTTCTATTCCTGCTTTCTGGAGAGTTTTTATCATAAATGGATGTTGAATTTTGTCAAAGGCTTTCTCTGCATCTATTGAGATAATCATATGGTTTTTATTTTTCAATTTGTTAATGTGGTGTATAACATTGATTGATTTGCGGATATTGAAGAATCCTTGCATCCCTGGGATAAAGCCCACTTGATCATGGTGTATGATCTTTTTAATGTGTTGTTGGATTCTGATTGCTAGAATTTTGTTAAGGATTTTTGCATCTATGTTCATCAGTGATATTGGCCTGTAGTGTTCTTTTTTTGTGGCATCTTTGTCAGGTTTTGGTATTAGGGTGATGGTGGCCTCATAGAATGAGTTTGGAAGTTTACCTTCCTCTGTAATTTTCTGGAAGAGTTTGAGTAGGATAGGTGTTAGCTCTTCTCTAAATTTTTGGCAGAATTCAGCTGTGAAGCCGTCTGGACCTGGGCTTTTGTTTGCTGGAAGATTTTTGATTACAGTTTCAATTTCCGTGCTTGTGATGGGTATGTTAAGATTTTCTATTTCTTCCTGGTTCAGTTTTGGAAAGTTGTACTTTTCTAAGAATTTGTCCATTTCTTCCACGTTGTCCATTTTATTGGCATATAATTGCTGATAGTAGTCTCTTATGATCCTTTGTATTTCTGTGTTGTCTGTTGTGATCTCTCCAGTTTCATTTCTAATTTTATTGATTTGATTTTTCTCCCTTTGTTTCTTGATGAGTCTGGCTAATGGTTTGTCAGTTTTATTTATCCTTTCAAAGAACCAGCTTTTGGCTTTGTTGATTTTTGCTATGGTCTCTTTTGTTTCTTTTGCACTTATTTCTGCCCTAATTTTTAAGATTTCTTTCCTTCTACTAACCCTGGGGTTCTTCATTCCTTCCTTTTCTAGTTGCTTTAGGTGTAGAGTTAGGTTATTTATTTGACTTTTTTCTTGTTTCTTGAGGTATGCCTGTATTGCTATGAACTTTCCCCTTAGGACTGCTTTTACAGTGTCCCACAGGTTTGGGGTTGTTGTGTTTTCATTTTCATTCATTTCTATGCAAATTTTGATTCGTTTTTTGATTTCTTCTGTGATTTGTTGGTTATTCAGCAGCATGTTGTTTAGCCTCCATATGTTGGAATTTTTAATAGTTTTTCTTCTGTAATTAAGATCTAATCTTACTGCATTGTGGTCAGAGAAGATGCTTGGAATGATTTCAATTTTTTTGAATTTACCAAGGCTAGATTTATGGCCCAGGATGTGATCTATCTTGGAGAAGGTTCCATGTGCACTTGAGAAAAAGGTGAAATTCATTGTTTTGGGATGAAATGTCCTATAGATACCAAGTAGGTCTAACTGGTCTATTCTATTGTTTAAAGTTTGTGTTTCCTTGTTAACTTTCTGTTTAGTTGATCTATCCATAGGTGTGAGTGGGGTATTAAAATCTCCCACTATTATTGTGTTATTGTTAATTTCCCCTTTCATACTTGTTAACATTTGTCTTACATATTGAGGTGCTCCTGTGTTCAGTGCATATATATTTATAATTGTTATATCTTCTTCTTGGATTGATCCTTTGATCATTATGTAGTGACCATCTTTGTCTCTTTTCACAGCCTTTGTTTTAAAGTCTATTTTATCTGATATGAGTATTGCTACTCCTGCTTTCTTTTGGTCCCTATTTGCATAGAATATCTTTTTCCAGCCCTTCACTTTCAGTCTGTATGTGTCCATGGGATTCTCCAGACAAGGATACTGGAGTGGGCTGCCATGCCCTGCTTCAGGGGATCTTCCTACTCAGGGATCAAACCCGCATCTCTTATGTCTCCTGTATTGGCAGGTGGATTCTTTACCACTGAGCCACCTGGGAAGCCCTGAGCTCAGAAGAGTCCTGGCCAATTTGCACTCTCACCTTAAACTAGGTCTCTGGGAGCCCTGCCCACTGACTCCCCACCCACATGTGAACCACAGGATGAGGGTGTGGCCCAGCCTGCAATACAAGCAGTTGGGCCCCACCACAATGCCAATTGCGTTCCTAACTCTTAAAGGGGCCGTGACACATAGGCTGCCTTTTTATAAAGGTGAGCAGTTGTGTGCATTTCAGTGTACTTGTGTGTACATGTGTGTGTGCCCACTGCTCCCCTGCATGGAGACCAGCAACCCTGTACAGTAACTGGTGGCTGTGAAGGCACCACCCATCTCCTCTCCTCAGTCACAGAGCCTCAGAGCCCAGCATCCTAATGTCACCAGAGCCAGGGGCCAGGCACTCAGGGCTGTGGGGGAGGGGAGGGGAAAGACCCCCTCTGCTGCCCCTGGCTCCTGAAACATGTGATCTTCACCCAGTGGAGGAGGGGTGAATGGGGAGGGCTGCCATGAGGTGATCCACATCATGGGAAAAATCTTAAGAAGGACTGAAATAAAATTCATATTTTAAAGCAAGCAAAGAAAAACTTAAAAAGCACAGTATTTTTCTCTGCTTGTTTTGACCTCCTCTCTCCCCTCCACTGTGCACTGTACATCTGCATTATTATTCACCAGCCGTCCCCAAGGGCAGAAATACCTGCTCAACCGTAAAGATGAATTTTTCTAGTGAAAGCCATGCAACTCCTAGAGGGTATTAGTGCTTACTTACCGATGACCTGATTAATGTCATAGCTGTGCTACTGGTATTCTGCCTATTTTACAAGATTCTTGTTTCTTGCATTAACAGATCTGTGATTGAGTCTGTAATGGAAAATAACAATGAATACACTACTTGAAACAATTCATATAATATATAGTCCTGTAAGACCCATGATTGTAATAGTATGACTCTAGATATGGAAAGAAGCAATAGGAGGGACCATTTCTCAGAAACTGACAGGCTAGTGAGACAGGTGATCTACAGGCCTTTGGCTGCTATTCCCAGGGCTAGATAAGTAATAGCATTTGAGTGGTATATCAAAGAAATCCTCACCTGACCTGGAAATGAGCATTCCTAGCATTCTGAGACAAAATGGTCAAAGATGCCTCCCAAACCTTGGTGGAAATTAATACAGAAACAAATGGAGAGGGCTTTCTGGTGGCTCAGAGGGTAAAGAATCTGCCTGCAATGCGGGAGACCTGGATTCGATCCCTGGGTTGGGAAGATCCTCTGGAGGAGGGCGTGGCAACCCACTCCAGTATTCTTGCCTGGAGAATCCCCATGGACAAATCTGCTAGAGGGAGGAGGGGTGCCAGAGACCTCTGGTCCTTCCCAGCCCCCCTCTTCCCGGGGCCCCTGAACTTGCCAGTCTTGGAGACTCAGATGTGGCGATGGCAGCCGGCTCCCTCCCCTCTGTCCACCCTCTCTGCTTGTTTCCTCTTGGCTGCTAGGTCCTGTTTATTGGTCACATGCTTCCTCATTACACAGACCCTCCTTCCCCACAAGCTCTGCTTGGTGGTGAACGTGTTTCTCTTTCATAACATGAGTTTCCTCAGTC
Source organism: Bos grunniens (assembly GCF_055505025.1). NCBI lineage: Eukaryota > Metazoa > Chordata > Mammalia > Artiodactyla > Bovidae > Bos > Bos grunniens. Next base: position 50,673,124 of record NC_141185.1, on the reverse strand, counting down.
ACTTTCCATGGGTCCGTCCAACTCTCCAGTGATTTTTGTCAAAAACCCAAATCGCTTCCAGGTGCCCCTACAGTTTGAGGTGTCCCAGACTCACTTATTCCTGCACATTCTTGACTTTCCACTTCTTCAGAGTCCAGCTCAGCAGCCGGAATATACTCTTGCCCTGACTGGGGAGTTCGTGTTTCCTTTAGGGAAAGCAATGTTCCTTCTGCTGGGAGATAACGAAGGGACTGATCCCAAGCAGTGAAGGAGGAAATGGAAACCCAGAGGGAGAGACAGATCCAGTGTCCACGGTTGTCTCCACAGTTATGCCTGGTCCTGATTCTTGTCATGACCTCCTTCAGGGGATCTTTCCGACCCAGGGATCCAACCCAGGTCTCCCACATTCTATGTGGATTCTTTACCTAGTGAGCCACCAAGGAGGTGTTGGACTGTTGGTGCTAAAAAATATTGGCTGTTTTATCTTTGTGAAATACAAGGTACAAATTAATGACAATCCGAGTACAAGATCCTGCACCCACATGACTGGGTTCAAATCCCAGCTCTGCCACTTCCTAATTGTGTGATCTTGGTCTAGTTACCCACTGTGTGTCTGTGATAATGGGGACACTGAGTGCATAGTTCATGGGCTGCTGGGAGGAACAAAACATCCAGAACAGAGGTTAGCCTGCAGTGTGTGCTGTGTGTGACACCTCTCTTAACTTTTATGTCAATACCTGCCCTGTGGGCCCATGGCAAATGTTTCTGAAATGAATACAAGTGCTTACAGCTCAGACTGTAGCCTGGACCTACCAACTGGGATGCATTCCATCCCTTCTGCCTTTGGGGGGAATATTTGAGAATCTCTGAGTCATGTTTTGTCCCATTTAATCCTCCTAACAACACTTGACCTTCTGTGATGGATATCTCCAAGGAGGGAAATCACTGAGGACCTGACCTCATCAGCATATTTGAGGAGAATCCCATAATGTGTGCAACCTGGGGAGAGACTGGGCCTGACCCTCAATAAGAAAGAAAAGGAAAGGAAAGTGCAGTCGCTCAGTCGTGGCCAACTCTTTGTGACCCCATGGACTATAGCATCCCAGGCTCCAGCGTCCATGGGGATTTCCAGGCAAGGATACTAGAGTGTGTTGCCATTTCCTTCTCCAGAGTATCTTCCTGATCCAGGGATCGAACCCAGGTCTCCCACATTGCAGGCAGATGCTTTACTGTCTGAGCCATCAGGGAAGCTTCAAGAAAGAAAAGGCCAGGTAAGTATTGGACCTGTCCCACAACTGGGGCCTGGACACACAAGAACAGGTGTACACAGAAACAAAGACAGACCAGAATTCCTTCTGCAGGGCCTACAGAGCATCCAGTGTGCTTCCAGTGGCCACGGTGCCTGGACCAAGTGCCCTTGGCTGTGAGCTGGCTGTCCAGCACCCTCATTTCTGGTCTGAGCCCGTTCTCAGGCTGGTCCCTCTCTAGCAGTTCTCCAAGCTATCCAGTATCCTTCTAGTACAGTTGTTCGCTGATTATGCTGCCAGAGATGTTCTCTGGAGGGTACAGTTAACAGCCTTTATGACTAAAAGCAGGAGCTGTTATCTCCATTTTCTGGATGAGCAAACTGAGACCTAGAGTAGCATAGACTGAGCACAGGACTACTGTGAACCTGGCTGAACTCAGGTCTCAGTTCAGGGTTGCGAGTGGTGTGTAGACATATAAGGTGAAAGGCTCTGAGATGACCAAGAGAACTAGAAACAGTTGTCAGTGGCTGGAGGCAAGGGAGGAGGCTGGAGAGGTAGAAAGGGGTCTGATCTTGCAGGGCTTTGCAGGTGGGTGATGTTGTGGAGTCTGTGTTCCTTCCTAAGGGAGCAAACAGAAATCTTCAGAGTATCGTACTTTGACTTTACTCCAAACCAGTCTTTGAGGGAAAGGATGGAAATAGAGGAAGCATCTAGAAGCTTATGGCAGGAGTACAGGAGAGGGGATGGATGGATCTGGACCAGGTGGTCTAGAGATGAAGAAGAGTGGGTGGGTTCAGGAGCATATTGTGAAGAGCATCTGGGAAGGTGGTGCCATTGACTGAGATGGAAACATGAGGAAGGATCAGCGTGTGTTGGGAGTGGGGGATTGAAGAGGTGGGACTGGACCTACGGAGTGTGACGTGTCCCGAGACATCTGAAGGGGGAGATCAGGAGGCAGGTGTATATGACTCTGGATTCCAGTAGAGATCAGCTCCGGAGACAGAACTGGGGAGCTGTCCTCCCTCAGCCTACACTCTTCTTTCAGTTTCTTCTTAAACGTCACATCCATGGAGCAGCCTTGCCCCCCACCGCCAACAGGCACTCCAATAACCCTTCTTACCTGTGTTCCCTTTATCATGGCATTAATAGCCCACTGACTGATGTTATGTATTGATGTGCACGTCTCCTGTACTAGAGTGCAAGCTCCACGAGGCCAGATCTCTTGGTTCTGTTTTCTGCTCTCTATCCAGTGTCTAGAATAGGGCCTGGCACATGCACACTTGGGGAACAAGAATATTTATTAATGAGTGGAATCTTAAAGTCATCGGACTGAATGAGGACAAAAAAGGCTCCCAGAAAAAAGGTGGTCTGGGCCCAAGTCCTGAGCAGATGGTTCCTTCCTGTTGCTTATTCCCATATCTGTAGCTGTTGTTGTGGTTTAGACGCTAAGTCATCTCTGATCTTTGAGACCAATGGACTGTACCCCGCCAGCCTCCTCGGTCCATAGGGTTTTCCAGGCAAGAATGCTGGAGTGCGTTGCCATTTCCTTCTCCAGGGCATCTTCCAGACCTAGGAATCAAACCCAAGTCTCTTGCATTAACAGGCAGGTTCGTTACCACAGAGCCATATGGGAATAGTCACTGCATTACAATCCTGGATCTTATAAACTATATACATTATATGAATCATTTCAAGAGGCCTAGTCACCATTAATTTTTCATCACATTCTTAATCACACATCTGTTAATACAAGAAATAAGGCATGAATCCTTAAAATAAGCAGAGCACAAGTAATACAGCTAGAGACATTAATCAGGTCCTAAGTAAGTTAGCAGTACTATCTTCTAAGGAGTTACATGGCTTCCTCTAGAAAATGTCACCCTTGTGGTGAAATGGGTATTTCTTCCCTTGAAGAGGTCTGGTTAAGGCATAATGCAGATGAAATATGCACACTAGAGGAGAGGGAAGAATCTGAAACAGACAGACCCAAAATGCTCAATTTAAATTTTTCTTGTTTTGTCTTAAAATAGGAATTTTATTTCATTGTTGCTTAAGATTTTCCTGCCACAGGGACCACCTCCTGGAAGTCCTTCCCTTCCATCCATCCAGCCCCTGGGTGAGGATCACACACTTCACCCCAGTACAGGAGTGAGGGGCAGCAGTGGGGTCACTCCCTTCCCCTCCCCCACAGCTCTGCTTGTCTGGCCCCTCTGGCCCTGGTGATGTTAGGATGCTGGGGTTGAGGCTTTGTGGCTGCAAACAGGAGAAGAAGGCTTGTGGTGCATTTCTCATCACCAGTTACTATATAGCGCTGTTGGTGTCATTACAGGGCGGCATATGAACTTTTATGCAGACTTTGTCATGAGAAACGCTGGGCTGGAGGAAGCAAGCTGAAATCAAGATTGCCGGGAAAAATAGCAATACCTCAGATATGCAGATGACACTACCCTTATGGCAGAAAGTGAAGAAGAACTAAAGAGCCTCTTGATGAAAATGAAAGAGGAGCATGAAAAAGTTGGCTTAAAGCTCAACATTCAGAAAATTAAGATCATGGCATCCGGTCCCATCACTTCATGGCAAATAGATGGGGAAATAGTGGAAAGAGTGGCTGACTTTATATTTTGGAGCTCCAAAATCACTGCAGATGGTGATTGCAGCCATGATATTAAAAGATGCTTGCTCCTTGGAAAGTTATGACCAACCTAGACCTCATATTAAAAAGCAGAGACATTACTTGTCAACAAAGGTCCGTCTAGTCAAGGCTATGGTTTTTCCAGTGGTCATGTATGGATGTGAGAGTTGCACTATAAAGAAAGCTGAGCACCGAAGAATTGACGCTTTTGAACTGTGGTGTTGGAGAAGACTCTTGAGAGTCCCTTGAAGTGTAAGGAGATCCAACCAGTCCATCCTAAAGGAAATCAGTCCTGGGTGTTCATTGGAAGGACTGATGTAGAAGCTGAAACTCCAATATTTTGGCCACCTGATGTGAAGAGCTGACTCATTTGAAAAGACCCTGATGCTGGGAAAGATTGAAGGCAGGAAGGGAAGCGGACGACAGAGGATGAGATGGTTAGATGGCATCACTGATTCAATGGAAATGAGTTTGGTAAACTCCGGGAGTTGGTGATGGACAGGGAGGCCTGGCGTGCTGTGGTTCATGGGGTTGCAAAGAGTCGGACACGACTGAGCGACTGAACTGACTGACTGACACGAGCACACACACATGTACACACACAGGTGCACTGAACATCCACACCGGTACACATCTTTAAAGAGAGGCCTTGAGGGGCTGTCATGGCCCCTTTAAGAGGTAGCGGGCAGGATGTTGACATTGGGGTGGGGCCCAACCTCTTGCCTCACAGGCTGGGCCACATCCCCAGGCTCTGGTCCAGATGGAGGTGGAGAGTCAGTGGGAGTGATTCTCCAAAACATAGATTTGGGTGAGGGTGAAAACTGACTAGGGCTCTTTTGAGTTCTAGGTCAATTTGGGGTATTAGAATATGTGGATTTTGTTTTGGGCTTTTTGTTTCTTGCTTTTTTCCCTTTCATATTTATATGCATGCCAAGTGGCTTCTGTCATGTCCAACTCTTAGTGACCCCATGGACTGTAGCCCACCTGGCTCTGCTGTCCATGGGATTCTCCAGGCAAGTGTACTGGACTGGGTGGCCATGCCTTTCTCCAGAGGATCTACCTTACCCAAGGAGCAAACTGGCATCTCTTGCATTGTCTCCTGCATTGCCCATGGATTCTTTACTGCTGAGCCATTGACGACGCTCTTTATCTTTATACTGAGATTAAAAAGAACACTATGTGTGTGAGAAAGAGTACAAGTCTTTTCCTGATGATTGACAGCAGAGGCTGATGGAAACAAAAAGATCTAGAAAAAAAATTTTAATTCTATGTTTATTTTACCTGATTCCAGAAACTCAGGAAGCAGCAGCAGAAAGCAACAGGTACACAGAAACACACACACGTGTGTTTCTCACACTCAAGCAATGCAGTTCCTTTGGCAATGGAGGCAGCAACAACCACCCCACACCCACCCCCAAACCACCTGCCTAAGAAATTCTGAAAAGAAACTTTCTCTTTAGGAACAAGTCACCCAATAATTATTGGCCTCCTGACCAGAAGACAGAAAAAGAAAGGAAAAAATAATCTGAGGCTAGCATCACATAAGGCTGCAGTGGCCATGCTCTTCTCCCTGCAGAGGCAGGACCTGCAGTTGTGATCACTGAGGCAGGAGGCCATCACTGCCCCTTACCAACACTGCAGCCAGGTGTCTGCAAGTCCCTGGGGTTCTTCACCAGCTTCTTTTTCGATATTCCAGAGACTGGTTGGGGGTGGAAGTCATCCAAAATTCCTTCAAGATGCCCTCTAGGCAGCCAGTGTTGAGTAAGCTCGGAAGAATTTTGGAGCCAATCTCAGGTGAGGCTGAGCATCAGGCTGGGCCCAGGGATCCAAAATCTCTGCTTCAGGACTCTCGCCCATTGGGAATCAGTGACCTCCAGAATGTTTTTTTTACTTAAAGGGGAGGTGCGCTATCCACTGCCTTCTATTGGGAGAAAGGAGGCCCAATGCCTAGCTACCCACCATCACTCCCACCCCAGAAACACACAGCAACTAAGGCACCCGGGGGACAGACACACTTTGGCAATGAGGCCCCTCCCGAGGCCCAGGGTGTGAACAGCTGCACAGAGGGCTGTGTGCTGTGGAGTCAGCACCTTAGGAGGTGGGAGGGGCGGTAGACAGAGAAGGAAGGAGTCTCAGGTCCTGATAGATCAGAAGAAGGAAAATGGGGAGAGGTGGTCAGGATGTAGGAGACGAGAAAACCAAGGATGACCAGAAAAGGGGCAAAAAGCAGCAAATGTAAAAAGATGAGAAAGAAGCAAAATAGGACATGGGCAGCCAAGGAAAATAGGAAGGAGACAGAGCAGATGGAGAGAAGGAAACAGAAAAGAGAGCGCGATGAACGGGAAGGGCGTGAGGAGGGAGAGAGGGAACCAGGAAGAGGGCATCAGGGTTCAACAGAGCTCTGCAAATACACTCCCTGTGAGTGGAGGGGATAAGGGGTGCTGGGCTGGTGCTCAGTCCCTACAAAACCTGGCGGGTCCAGTACACCAGGTCGGCCACATACATCAGCAGGTTGATGGCTGTCAGGATGGCCACAGCCAGTCGCTGGTCCCAGACGCAGCCATAGTCGGTAAGCTCATCAACGCAGCTCATATCAGTGTACCAGTGGGGTTGTCCACCTAACTTCTCGTCAAACTGGTAGAGTGGCCAGAGGACCATGGCACTGACATAGAGGAGGAATGAGAGCATGGTCTGCCCCAGATGGAAAATGGGGAGCCGGAGGGGCAGTCTGTTCTCCCAGCCACTCAGCTTCAGCAGCATGGCCACGGCTACCTGGACGAAGCAGATGGAGTACACGACCACGCACCACTTCAGGGCCGGCTGGTGCAGGTACAGGGAGGTGTTGCTGATGAAGACGAAGATGACACAGGCCACAGCACTCTCCAGAATCTTTAGCAGGCCTGGTAATGTGTGCACGTAGCAGGGGATGTTCTTGAACTTATAGTGTTTCCATGTGTAGGCCACATCTATGGCATAGAGCACACACGCGATGCAGGAGAACGCAGAGGCAGCGATGGCCCGGTCTCGGGAAGGACCATAAGGCAGGTACTGGACGTAGAAGATGGGGTACATGATGGAGGTCAAGAGGCAGAAAAGTGTCGCATAGCAGGCATAGGTGATAGGTAATTTGTACCAGAAAAAAGGTAGTATCCGGTCGTAGTAAAAGCAGTCGTACATAGAGATGAAGACGGTCACAGTGAAACAGAGGCACCAAATGGCTAGGCACCAGTTACCTACAGCCCCCCTCTCGTTGCCCATGCTGGCCACCAGGGAGAAGGCCAGACACATGGAGATCACCTGCGGGAGGCGGAGAAAGCAGCACAGTGTGTCCACATCATCTTCCTCAGGAATTATCCGTCTGGTAGACATGGTGTTGTGAAGGTCTGGCAGGTTAGAGTCACCAATATGGAGTGGTCTTCACTTAGGACTCATCAGAGAGAGATCCAGATCTGAAGGTAGATTAAGTGAGATGATCAGAAAACCGTCAGGCCCTATGAGGGCTGAGGCTCGGGATCTGTGGAGTTTGAACCATTGGCTCAGACACTCAGGTAAGAGCACAGCTGCTCCAGAATGACTGTCCCCACCCATCACCTTTGGCCTTGTCAGGAGACTTGGCTCATCTTACAAATGAGTTGGATCTGGCCTCAAACCACCAACATTTTTATGTCTTTTTGCTGCACATCAATATCTACAGAAATACAGTATACTGTGGTCTTTTTCTACAATCACAAACCTTCAAATTAGAAAAACAATTAAAAAAAATTGTTTGGTAACCAATTCTGAGCTGAACAGGCAGGAGATCATTTATAGTTTTGTATGTACTTCCCTGATGGCTCAGACGGTAAAGCGTCTGCCTACAATGTGGGAGACCCGGGTTTGATCCCTGGGTCGGGAGGATCCTCTGGAGAAGGAAATGGCAACCCACTCCAGTACTCTTGCCTGGAAAATCCCATGGATGGAGGAGCCTGGTAGGCTATGGTCCATGGGGTCACAAAGAGTAGGACATGACTGAGAGACTAAACTTTCTTCCTTCTTTCTTATTTCACTCAGTGTAAATGTTCAAAAGTCCATTTGCTGAAACAGTAATGTGTTTGATCCCAAAGTGCTTTCAGACCCCAGTGGGGTGTCATGTCCTATAGAGAATATGTATCATGTCACCTGTCAAAAGTGAAAAATTCCGAATTCTGGAGAATATCTGACCCCAAAGATTTTCAGAAAGGAACTGTTTATTGTTGTGCTAACCCTGTTCTACAGATGGGAAAACCAGGAGTCAAGTGCCTTCCCTAAGGTTGAAAGTGGAGCAGTGGAAATCCAAGATAAAAATTAAAAAGCCATGGGTTTGAGCACTTTGTTCTATAGCCCATCAGGTCAACCAGGCCCGTGGGTGGGATCCCAGGACCAAAACTCAGGGCTCTGGGACACAGGAGACATCGTCAGGGCCACGGCCTCCTTTTACAGCAACCTGAAGGCACACGTGTCCTGGCCTCACCTCCCCGCAGCATAACTAGAAGGAGCTGCCGTCTGAGGGGACACAGCCCCACCCAGAGGAGGGCAGCTTCAGGGGTGAACAGGGAGGAGCCACGGGGTGAGAGCAAGCCCGTGGGGACAGGATGACATGGGAGTAGGGACTGTTATGAATCCCCTCCACCCACTTTTGCCTTCACATGTGATGCTTCCTCATAAGGTAGGGAGACCCCAACCCAGCATGACTCCAAGGTGGGGTGACATTGAGGAACCACAGAATAGATTAACATAGTGTTGGGCTCCAGGGCTGCCATCCAGGTGGGAGTCTGGAAAGACCTAGAAGCCCTACCTGAGCAGGATTCTCCTGGCCTGGGAGACTTCTTAGCAGCTTCCAAGCTGGTAAAAAGGGATTGGAAATGAACATGGATGCTGTGTCTGAGGTTGATGTATAGTCTTTCAGGGCATCCAGGGAGGGAGTGGGGATGGACGGATGATCACCCCTTTTTAAGGGCAGGAGTTGAAAGAGGAGGCCCCTGCAGTTACCCTGGGAGGGGGTGACCCTGAGAATGCACCCCGGACTGGGGTGGGGGTGGGGTAGAGTGGAGATGACTGGGGGGATCCTAGGGTCCCTGGGGCCCTGAGGCAGCCCAGTAGGGGTCTTCTGACCCAGAAGGGATGCAGGAATGGAGCCAACCTTCCCATGGAGGAGGGGCCAGGACTGGAATTGAGACGAGAACAGGGGCCTGAAGGGGTTTCAGGGCTGTGACAGGGACATGTGGCAGGGACCTTCGAGACCATGGAATTGCCCAGGTCACCGCCCAAGACAGTCCCACCAGCCAGGGCTGCAGTCCTGCTCCCACAGGGGCTCCTCCAGGGTCCAGTATTGGGGGGAATGAGGCCCCTCCCAGCCCGCCCCCTCCGCGGGGACAGCCGCCCTGTTTCCAAGGGACTATTTGCTGAGAGGCCCCCAGGGCTGAAGGGCCAGCAGCCTGAGCCCCAGCCAGCTTCCTGCCATCAGGGGCCTTGTTGCCTTTGCTGATAATAAACCCTGGGACAAGCTGAGGCTGGAAAGAGAAACAGAGAGCAAACCTGAGAACCTCCCTGGACTCACAAAGCTCCTTGAGGCCCATTGCAGGGGAGCCCTGGAGCCTGCTGGCCTCCTAGTGGGCACTGCCAGGGTGGGGAAGGGGCACTGGGGTGAGGGAGGGAGTGTCATGCTCTGTGTACCCCAGTTTGATCCCAGTTTAATTACTTGAACTCACCCTGAAATTCCACCTAAGATAAGAGACAACTTGAATGCTTTGAATCCATTGAATGCATTAGAGAGAGCATATGGAGAAGAGGAGGCATGGGGGTTCCAACCGCGTGATCCTGGGTCAGGCCTGTGCCCTGGAAAGCAGGAAGTGGAAGTTTATCTGAGTCTCCCAGCAGCCCCTCGTCCACTCTAATCTGTGAGCCTGGACGTGGTGCTCCGGTCATAGCACAGCCTGGATGTGGCTGAGCCCTGCCTGCCCGGCAGCCAGGCATGTGGACTGGAAGACAGTGAGCTGGGAAGGTCATGGCCAGAACAGAGGAAGGAAAGAGGAGGTGCGAGAAGGGCAGAGAAGGGTGAGATGAGATGGACACTCAGAGTGACAAGGAGTAGAGCCTTCATAGCTGGATGATCATGGCAAGCTACTCAATAGAACCTCCGTTTCCCCTTCTGTTCAATGTCTCTATACCTACTTTGTGTCAATTAAATGAATAAAAGCATGTGACGGGTTCATCAGAAGGCCTGTCACATGGAACCCTAATCCATGCCAGCTACCTCCCCGCCCCCCTCACAGAGGACCCAGAAGGCCCTGGCTCTGGACATCAGCACATGCAGCTTGATGTGCTGCAGATCAGGGGCTGCAAGCCAGTTTGCACTGCAGGTGGACTCTTGATGTGTTCAGTTTCCATCACAGTTTCCATCAGTGTTTTCATGAAAAAATGATGTGGGATCACTAGCATTACTATTTCTTCCCTGAGTGTTTGGTGGCTGCACATTGTTTTAATTTCACGTGAAAATTCGGATTACAGCTCCTTTTCAAGCCTCAGGAGATACAGTGTCACCTGGTTTGGTTCCCTTGGCAGTGGTGTTGCTGGAGACAAGCAGCTGCTAGCCTCTTTCTTTATATTGTTTTCCATCCTCATCTCTGTTTAGTATTTTCTATATTTCTCTCATTCTCATGTATAACTGACATAAAGCAGGACTATGGTCATCTCTCCTGTGACTGGTTTCCTGTCTTCGGCATGGCCAAGCTTCCTGCCTGCTCACAGGAGCATCCACCCCTCCATCCAGGGAGCATCCATGTCCTCAACCTCAACCTCAGCCTTCAATATATTTCAAATGCTGTAAAATCACGTGTAGACATGTGTGTGCACACAAGCATACATGTTTGTGCATACATGCATACATGTTTGTAGGGAATATCTGCATCTTTTTTCCTGTTTTGTCAACATGAGACCACGTGTTCCCAGAGCATCTTGCTTTTGCACCACCCCAGACAGGTGCAGCTGGTCCTCTCCAGGGATCCTAGTGCTCTCCATCCCCTTATTTCCTTCCCTCCTGGTTCCTTGGGCATCAGTGGACCCTCCCCTGTGAGTCTCAGACACGGGACATAGGATGTGACAAAGGATCCTGGGATCCAAGTGACCACCATGCTCTAGGGCAGGAGGTCAGCAAGGTTTTCTGAGAAATTTTCTTAAAAATATGACAAAGAATATATTTTTCATTTCTGGAAATTAAATCTGGTTTCCTAGATCTGCAACAAATTATCACAAGCCTGGCAGCTTAAAACAGCAGACACCTGTTCTCTCACAGTTCTGGAGGTCAGCGTTTTGAAACAAGGTGTCAGCAGGGCTGCTCTGTCCCTGATGCCCCAGGGGAGGGTCTCTCTTTGCGTCTTTTAGCTTCTGGAGGCCCTTTAGCTCGTCCCATGTTACTGAACTCTGGCTTGTCCCGTCATCCCTCAAGAAGCCAAACACCGAGAGATGAGTGCTGGGCTTTGCCTGGGATGAGGTGGGGCTCCCCCACTGTGAACACAATCATCACCCACATCTGTGCATCAGCCCATGTTGGACGGTGGTTTGAAAAAAATACTCATGAACATTTCCACCTTTTTTTGTGGATCAACTTGGAGGATTTGTTTTTTTCCAGTTTAGTAGGTCTGAGGTGAGAAAAAGATTGTATGAAGGGTCAGCCACTGACTCTTCTCCTGCACTGAAAGCTCCTGCAGGGAATCGTCTCAGTGGAAATCCATCCCTGGCACGCCCCCACCCCACCCGCACCCCAGGGGACAAACTCTAGCCAAATCAAGTGATCTGACCGGTCTTAGAAGGAGAGACTGCTTCAGACCTCCTTTCTTCCTCAAACTGTGGTGACGCTAAGGCTGTGTCCCGCCAACACACTAGAACCCCTCCTCCTTCCGGGGACTGGAGTTGGGGGGAGGGGGGCGCAGATGCCCAGGCAGCGCCTGCCTCGGGCATCAGGACTGGAACCACAGAGCTGGGGCTGGATTCAGTTCCCTAGAAAGCTGAACCCCTCTTCTCCCTCCCTTGCCTGCAGACTCCTCTGTAAACGCGGCAGGCTTTTCACAGTTTCGTTTCCTTTTTGCCTTTAATTTAGTGCCCTTGTTGGAAGAATCCTTACTATGGAGTAATGGGAAGATATGCGTTTGCAGTTCCCTCCCACTTACCAGATCTTAACAAAAGAGCTCTAACTGCAAAATACTGGAATAATCTAGAGATTCATGCAGGAACCAACGTTCTTCACAACTGAAAACATACATGGGCCAGGTTGTATTGAAAGTAGAAAACCATTTTTTTCTTGATTACAGGGTCATACCTCCAGTTTTGCCCATCTGCCAAGATGGGTGCCTGTGGACTTGTAGAAGGGATGGATGTAGGTCCCCTCCCCCCACTTCACTGGCTCTCCCAGAACAGATTTAAACAAACAAGCAATTCTTCCTTGGGAAGAGAGTGGTACAGAGTCACAAACAAGCCATTTCCTACTTCTGCAGTGTCCAACTGGCCCCAGAGTTCCAAAGAGCAAAGAATACACACAAACAGGTGGGAAGGGGGGCTCCTGGGACCCACACCCCTCTACTCACTCAGTCAAGAGCTCGGTGCTCCTTCAGAGGCCAGTTTCCTTCTCTTAACAGAAAGAGAAAGCACCCTGTGAGCAAGGCTTGGGGAGGGGCAGGGCAAGTTCCTGAAACTAGCAAGTTCGGCAGCTGCTGGAAAAGACCTATAGATCTTCCTGGGAATAGATGGTACTCCACCCTGTCTTCCCAGTGGCACTCTGCTCCTTGCTCTAGGAAGAAAGGGAGGGGCTGGAGACCTGGGGACCTGACTCCTGCCTGGGCACTCAACATTGTCCCCCAAGTCAGGCCCAGCTGCTTGTCGCTGAAGAAGCCAATACAGAGAGCTAAGTCTTGGGTTTAAGCAAAGTAGCTTTATCTTAAGGAAGCCGGCAAGAAGCTGTTTTACTGCCCAGAAGAATCAACTCCCAGCAAGGCAAGGCTCAGCCGGGATTTATACAAGGAGGGAATAGGAAACGGCTGCAGGCTGCATGCCGGGGGTGCGCTGTGCTTCTATTTTGGGGAACTTTACAGTAACCACCAGGAGCCTTTCTGTGCTGAGAACATGTGGTCCTTACTTTGTTCAGATCAGCATATCAGTTCGAGGGGTCAGTGGTTTCTAGAGAAAAAAGAACGGAGGCAGAAACAGAGCTTAAATGGCAAAGCAAAACTGAAACCAGAAAACATCAAACTCTGTTGAAGTATTCATAAGCCTTTGGTTGAGAAACAAGCAAGGTTACAAACTGATGCCGGTGACCTGTCTGACTACCATGATCACCATGTGCCCACCCTCAGGCCTGGGCACCAAGCCCACCGTGGGCTTCTTCCTCCACTTGTGGTATCTGCTGTCCACCAGTGTGCCCTTCTCGCTGGGGGCCAGTGAGGTCACTCTGAAGGGGGACATAATTAACTGGTGCACGCTGAATTGGTGCATCTGCTTCACCGTGACCCTCAGCGTCTTCATAGGGGAGTTTTGTGGGCTCTGGTCCCGCCTCCCCTTCTCCTGGGACAGCTTTCTCTGCACCCACTCCTTTTACTTCTCCATTTCCTGCCTCTCAACGTCATCATCTTTGGCGCCACCTACATCAAGTTCTTGCCTCCAGGCTCCACCCACAACAGGGTCATCACTGCCACTGCATTCGCCTTTGTGGCTGCTGTACTCTATGCCACTGAAGCGTTCTGCATCATATCCAACCTGGAGGCATGGTTGGTTTAAGCCAGCCTTCCCAGGCCTGCTCAGGAGGCCAGAGAACTATGCTGACTGGCTCATCATCGCCTTCCTCAGCAGCCCCCACCACTATCAGCAACAGCAAGCCCTACGTTCGTGGTTGTGTCTTCAAGTCCCTCGTGTTCTTCACCAGCTCCTGTTTTGATTCTCCAGAGATTGCTTGGGGGTGGAACTTATCCCAAATTCCTTTAAGATGCCCTCTAGGCAGCCAGTGTGAGGCTGAGCATCTGTGGGCCCTGGGATCCAAAATCTCTGCTTCAAGACTCTTGCCAGTTGGGAATCAGTGACCTCCAGAATTTTTTTTTTTTTTACTTAAAGGGGAGGTGCACTATACACGCCCTTCTACTGGGAGAAAGGAGGCCCGATGCCTAGCTACCCACCCTCACTCCTTCTCGTCCTCATCCAGTCCTATGACTTTAAGATTCCACTCAGTTGACAAATACGCCTGTGCACCAAGTGTGTGCCCGGCAGTTTTGTAGACAATGGACAGAGAGCAGAGAAGATAACCAGTAGTTCCCCCCTCATGGAGCTTATCCTCTAGGGCACAAGATGGAAAATCTGAGACCCAATGTGTAATATCAGGTCAGTGGGTGATAAATACTATAATAAAGGGAAAACAAGTGGAAAAAAAAGTTATTGGAATGCAGGGATGGGCAAGGCTGCTATTTTAGGTGGTTGGAGGTCAGGCCACTCTGTGGATGTGACCCACCCCTCACCAAGAGATTCTGATTTGTTGGAGCTCAGTGAAGTGAATTGACTGTATGATGATAACTCCCCAATTCTGGCCTCCAGACTGATCTCTACAGAGACCCTGAGTCATATGCAACTGCCTCCAGATCTCTCCCTCTGGATGTCTCAAGACGCCTCACACTCACCATTTCTGGTCCCATCTCCTGAACCCTCCTAGCGCCAACACACACAGACCCTTCCTTGTTTTTCCCGTCTCAGTTGATGGCACCACCTTCACAGATGCGCTTCACAAAATACTGTGAACCCACACCACACACACACACACACACACACACACACTCTTCCTCCTCTCTAGAGCATCCACTTGATCTTGGTCCAGATCCATCCAGCCTTCTCACCTGTGCTCCCCTCATAAGCTTCTCACTGCTTCCTCTATTTCCATTCTTTGCCTCAAAGTCAGCTTGGGCTGAACTCAAACTAAGTTACCTTTGACCGCTTTTCTTTGCTCCCTCAAACCGCACAATGTCACCTCCAAAGCCCTGTAGGTTCGCACCCCTTTCTACCTCTCCAGCTTCATTGCCTCCCTCCCTCCAGTCACGGAGAAGTACTTCCAGTTCCTCTTGGTCTACTCAGGGCCGTTCCTGCTACATGTCTACACACACCCCAACCCTGAACAGAGACCAGAACTCAGCCTGGAACATAGTAGTCCTGTTCAGGCAACGTCACTCTGAGCCTCAGTTTCCTCATCCAGAAAATGGAGATAATAGCACCAGTTTTTAAATATTTATTTTTTATTAAAGGATAATTGCTTTACAGATAGCACCATTTTTTAAAGGAGAAGATTCTTGATTGCATCCTGCAGAAAACACCTCTAGCAACTTAGGCAGAGAACAACTGTACTAGAAGGCTGCTAGAGAATTATTAGGGAGAGACGGGCCTGAGAGCAGGCTTAGACCAGGAAGGAGGGGTGCTGGGCAGCTGGGGCACAGGCAAGGGCAGCTGGTCCAGCCACCATGGCCCCTGGCAGCAGACTCTGGATGCTACTCAGGCCCCAGCAATAGGAATCCGATCTGACCTGGTGTCTGTGTATCACCTGCTCCTTAGGTGTGTGTCCAGACTTCACATGGGAGCAGGTCAAATATTTACCTGACCTTTTGAGTTTCTTATTGAAGGTGAGGCCCAGTTTCTCATCAAGATTCACACGATGGGGACATCCTCAAATATGAGGTGGGGGGAAGTTCAGGTTCTCAACTGTTCTTCTCCCTGGAGATGTTCATCATACAAGGCCATGGGAAAGGTGGGAGAATTAAAAGAGAAAACAAAGGAATCATTGGTTCTCAAACATTTCCCCTAAAGGCAGAAGGGATGGAATGTATCCCGGTCAGGAGGTCCAGGCAGGAAGGAGCCTGAGGTTGTAAACTCGGTTAATACTTATTCAATAAACTCCTGCAACATACCAGGCCTTCTGCTCAGCACTGGGAAAACTTCAGTGAACAAAGGACAAGACACCTCTGCTTTGTGGATCTATATTCTAGAGTTTATCTTTGAAGCCTCATGTTTTCCATGATAGTAAATGTGGGATATTGCATTCTTTTTTATAATACCCCATAATAATATACTCTTAACATATCAGACTTGTTTCAATACAAAAGTAACAACTTCCTACTAATGGGCTGGTGGCTGAGCCATCCTATTTGCGTCAAGATACTAGAAGACGAGGTCTTTATGTGCCTATATTTAAGCACATTGTGGTTGACACATGAACAAAGCTGGATCAGAGTACATGTGATCGGGGGGAGTAGAACACGGGGGAGCCAAAACCTGTGAGAGAGGAGCAGAGGGTCCGAGAGATGATGGAGGGTTCTGGGGTCCTGCCAGCCTCTGACAAGTTCCAGGAACAGACTATTCAAGAAGCATTTCCTGCCCAAAGTAGCAGAAAGAACACCAGGCTTTCTTTTAAGGGTTTATGCATAAGGAGTGGTCCCACACTAGCAATGGGAGTGTTACTGGGGGCAGTGGTTTGGGCTGATGGGCCAAGCACTTGAGGGATTTATGGAATCAGATGCTGGTTGGAATGAGGGGTGTGGAGATGGGCTTGAACTAAGCTCCCCCACCCCACTGCTACTCCATTCCTGGTCAGAAGCAGACCCAGAAAAGACCAACTGGGCAAACCTCACCAGCCCAGCCTGGCTCCAGAAGAGACCTCAGGTGACAGCTCACACGTTCTGTCAGCTGAGAAAGGGGCCCTGAGGACTTGGGCTGCAGCGGGGCTGCTGTGGACACAACAGTTACAAGAGGTCGTATGTGTCGTGCTCACTGCAGGTCGAGTTCTGCTGTGGATTCATTTGTTCCTCCCAGCAGCCCCTGAACTATGTTCTCAGTCCCCATTTTCACAGCACACAGAGAGGTCAACCAATCACGATTACAGAGGTTTAGGTGTCAGAGCTGGGATTTGAACCCAGTCATGTGGGTTTAGGACCTTAAAATCTGCTTGGGTTTGATTTGTACCTTAGACCCAAAGGGACAGAGTGGCCAATATGTTTTTCAGCACCAACAGAGTGACCTGGTGACATCACTTCCATTTCATTCATCTTCAGGGATGTTATTATTGTCATCCCCATTGTACAGATGATGATTCTTAGGCTCAGAGAGTGTGTTCTGTTTTTTGCTCAGGTTTACACAGTCACTTCCTGTCAGAGACAGATTTGAATACAGGTCTGTCTTCCTGCAAATCTCAGCAACTCATAAGCGGAAAAAGAAAAGTGTTAATCGCTCAGTCATGTTTGACGCTGTGACCCCACAGACTGCAGACCCCACAGGCTCCCTCTGTCTATGGAACTGTCCAGGCAAGAGTACTAGAGTGGGAAGCCATTTCCTTCTCCGGAAGATCTTCTCAACCCAGGGATAAAACATGAGTCTCCTGCTTTGCAGGCAGATTCTTTACCATCTGAGCCACCAAGGAAGCCCCAGCAGGGAACAGAACCTCAGTAAATGCTGAGCCCCTTCCCTCTTCTCTGGGTCCAGGATTCATCTCCTGGCTCCCGTGTGTCCTGGTCTGGCTCTAGTGCCCCACCCAGAGGTCCTGTGGCTGAGTTCCCATCCCAGCCAGACCACTTCCACTTGGCAAGCCAGCCAGTACGTGACAGAGAGGGTCCAGACCCTAGGGAGGGACTGATTGGAACCTGGCCTGAATCTCCTCGGCCCATCAGTCTTCCTAGAGACTTTTCCACAAGACAGTGACACAGACAAGGGCCACACAGATTGGCAGTCGATGTCGGCTCCCGGGTAGGTGCCTTGAGCCTCCTGAGAGCAGAGTCCCTTGTCTCTTCTCAAAGGTGGACTAGGAAGGTTAATTCTGTGATCTGCATCCTAAAGATGAACACCTGGGTTATTTTCAATCTTTTCTATCTTACTTGTGAATCTGATCTTGAGTGGGAGCTTGATTTATGCCAGGCTGCTGTGATCAGGAGAAGGTAAATGGGGAGAGGTGGTCAGGACACAGGAGATGAGAAAAGCAAGGATGACCAGGAAAGGGGCAAAAGGTAGAAAAATGTAGAAAAAATGAGAGAAGCAAGAGAAAGAAGCAAAACAGAATGTGGGCAACCACACAAGACAGAAAGGAGACAGAGCAGAAGGGAAGGAAACAGAAAGAGAGTGAGATGAGTGGAGAAGTACACGAGCAAGGAGAGAGGAGAGCCAGGAAGAGGATATCAGGGGCTGACAGAGCTCGGTGAGGATACCTCCTGAGAGCAGGGGGGTCAGGAACCCTGGGCTGGTCCTCAGTCCCTACAGAAACCTGGCGAGCCCAGTACACCAGGTCAGACGCGTAAACCAGCAGGTTGATGGCTGTCAGGAGGGCCACAGCCAGTCGCTGCTCCCAGAAGCACATGTCATAGTTGAGCCCATTGATGCAGCCCATATCACTGGACCAGTGGGGCTGTCTGCCAAACTGCTCATTGAACTGGTAGAGCAGCCAGAGGACCGAGTGCTGACATAGAGGAGGACGGAGAGCAGGCTGAGCACAAGCTGAAAAATGGGATACAGGCTGGGCAGCCTGCATTGCCATTTGCCCAGGTTCAGCAGGATGGCCAGGGCTGCTGGGAAGAAGCAGATGGACTACACGGCCACACACCACTCCAGGGCCGGCTGATGCAGGTACAGGGAGGTGTTGATGATGCAGGTGAAGATGAAACCAGACATAAAGGTCTCCAGCACCTTCAGCAGGCCTGGCATGGTGAGCACACAGCAGGAGGTCTCTTTGAACCCATAGGTGATCCGCATGCAGACTACTTACAGGGCATGTAGCACAGATGCCACACAGGGGAACGTAGTGGCACTGATGGCCCGGTCCCGGTAAGGACCATCAGGTAGGAACTGGACAAAGGTGACAGAGTAGATGATGGAGGCCGAGAGACAGAGGAGGGTGGTGTTGCACCAGAAGAAAGGAAAGCAGGACGAGAGCTCACGTAAGTCGACTATGGAGATGATGAGGGTCACAACGAAGCAGATGCACCAGAGGGACATGGACCAGTTACCTGTGGCCCCTCTCCAGATGCCCGTGTCGGCCACCAGAGAGAAGGCCACACAGGTGGAGAAGAGCTGTGGCGGGCGGAGGCAGAGACAGCAGCATGTGACCTCCAAGAAGCCCCTGTCTCAGGTGTCACCCCAGTGCCCAAGGGCTGTGCTGGTCTGGCTGGTGGTGGATCGAGTCAGCCTCCTGGAACAGGCTCAGGGCCCTGTGACGGCTGAGGCTCAGGATCTGTGGAGTTGGACCCAATGGTCAGACACTTGGACAACAACACAGCCGCTCCACAATGGTTCTCCCCACCCATCACCCTCGCCCTTGTCAGGAGACTGCCTCATCCCAAAATCTCACAGCCATGTTTGGTCTGGCCCCAAACCATGAATATTTGGGGCGTCTTGTGCTGCATACCATTATCTTTTGGGGTTATAAGGTAGGATCATCCTTACATACAACCTCAAATCTTCAAGTCTCTCAAAATCGAAAACAATTTTTTAAAATTTCATTTTTGTAGCAGAATTTGAGCTGAATGTACATGAGACAATTCATGGTCTCACGGTTCTCCGCCTCCCCCTCAGAGAGGACCCAGAAGGCCCACGCCCGCTCACGCAAGCTTGGTTTGCTCCAGATTAGGGGCACAAACCAGTTTGTACTGGAGGTAGCCCCGAGGATTTGTTTTGTTTTTCTTCATGGTATTTTCTGGAAGACATGGTGTAGAATCAGTATTGTTTCTTCCCTAAGGGTTTGGAAGCTGCAGTGTTTTAATTTCACAAGAAAATCCAGATTTCCTGCTCCTTTAGAAACCTCAGGAGATCTGGTGTCACTGGGCTGTGTTCCCTTGGGGTTGGGGGAGTAGCTGGGGGTGAGCATCGGCTATGGCCTCTTTACTGTTTTCCATTTATACCTTTGTGTAGTTTTCTATATTTCTCTTATTCTCCTGTATAATCGACATAAACAGGGCTATGATCATCTCACGTGTGCCTATTTCCCCCTCTTTGGGATGGCCAGGCTTCCTGCCTGCTCACACGAGCGTCCACCCCTTCCTCCAGGGAGCATCGGTGTTCTCAACATCTCGTACAGCCTTCAACACATGTCACAAGCTCTGAAAATGTATTTAGACATGTGTTTGCATACATGCACACATGCCTGTAGGGAGTATCTTCTTTATTTTCTGTTTTGTAAACATAAGACCGTGCCATGCACACGGCATCTTGCTTTTCCACCACCCCCGGCAGGTGCAGCTGGTCTTCTCCAGGGGCCCTAGTCCTCTCCATCCCCTTTACTTACTTCCTTCCCTCCTGGCTCCTGTGGGCGTTTGGACTGACCCCCCTTCTCTAGATCAGTGGACCCTCTCCTGTGAGTCTCAGACACTGGGGGACACAGGATATGACAAGGGGTCCTGGGATCCCTGTGACCACCATACTCTAGAGCAGGAGGTTGGCAAGGTTTTCTGGGAACTTAAAAAAAATATGACAAATAATATATTTTTCATTTCTGGAAATTCATTTTGTTCTACTAGGGCTACTGCAGCCAATTACCACAAGCCTGATGGCTTAAAACAACAGAAACGGATTCTCTCACAGTTCTGGAGGTCAGCATTTTGAAACATGGTGTCAGCAGGGCTGCTCTGTCTCTGATGCCCCAGGGGAGGGTCCCTCCTTGTCTCTTTTGGCTTCTGGAGGAGCCTTGGCCCGTGGCTGTGTTCCTGAACTCAGGCTTGTCTACTCAGTCCTCAAGAAGCCAAACACTGAGAGACAAGTGTCGGGCTTTGTCTGGGACAAGGTGCCGCTCCTCTGCTGTGAACACAATCATCACCCACATCTGTGCATCAGCCCATGTTGGGCAGAGGGTTAGAAAAAATACCAATGAACGTTTCCACCATTTTTTGTGGATCAACTTGGAGGATGGTTTTTTCCAGTTTAGCAGGTCTATGTTGAGAAGAAGATCATATGTTCAATAACAGTCACAGACTTTTCTCCTGCAGTGAAACCTCCTGCAGGGCCCTGCCCGCCCCCGCCTCCCTGCCCCATGCCATAAGGGACGCACTCTGGCCAAATTGAATGACCTGTCAGGTCTTAAAGGGAAAGACTACTTCAGAACCCCGTTCTTCTTCAAGCTGTGGTGACACTAAGGCTGTGCCCCACCAACACACTAGAACCCCACCTCTTCCGGAGACAGGAGTTGGGGGGAGGGGGAGGGGGTTGGCGCAGACCAGGGCAGCCCCTGCCTGGGGCATCATAGGAACCACAGAGGTCGGGGTGGATTCAGTTCCCTAAGAAGCTGACCCCTCTTCTCCCTCCCTTGCCTGCAGACTCCTCTGTGAACATGGCAGGCTTTTCACAGTTTACTTTCCTTTTTGCCTTTAATTTGGTGCCCTTGTTGGAAGAATCCTAATTAGGGAGTAATAGGAAGACCTGCGCATGGAGTTCCCTCCCACTTCCGGATCTTGAAAAAAGAGCTCTAAGTGCAAAATACTGGAATAATTTAGAGATTCATGCAGGAACCAATGTTCTTCACAACTGAAAATATACATGGGCCAAGTTGTATTTATTGAAAGTAGAAAATCATTTTTTTCTTGATTACAGGGTCATACCTCCAGTTTTGCCCATCTGCCAAGATGGGTGCCTGTGGACTTGTAGAAGGGATGGATGTAGGTCCCCTCCCCCCACTTCACTGGCTCCCCCAGAACAGATTTAAACAAACAAGCAATTCTTCCTTGGGAAGAGAGTGGTACAGAGTCACAAACAAGCCATTTCCCACTTCTGCAGTGTCCAACTGGCCCCAGAGTTCCAAAGAGCAAAGAATACACACAAACAGGTGGGAAGGGGGGCTCCTGGGACCCACACCCCTCTACTCACTCAGTCAAGAGCTCGGTGCTCCTTCAGAGGCCAGTTTCCTTCTCTTAACAGAGAGAGAAAGCACCCTGTGAGCAAGGCGTGGGGAGGGACAGGGCAAGTTCCTGAAACTAGCAAGTTCGGCAGCTGCTGGAAAAGACCTATAGATCTTCGCTAGGAGTAGCTGGCACTCCACCCTATCTTCCCAGTGGCACTCTGCACCTTGCTCTAGGAAGAAAGAGGGGCTGGAGACTTGGACCTGACTCCTGCCTGGACGCTCAACACTGTCCCCCAAGTCAGGCCCAGCTGCTTGTCGCTGAAGAAGCCAATACAGAGAGCTAAGTCTTGGGTTTAAGCAAAGTAGCTTTATCTTAAGGAAGCCGGCAAGAAGCTGTTTTACTGCCCAGAAGAATCAACTCCCAGCACGGCAAGGCTCAGCCGGGATTTATATGAGGAGGGAAGCAGGAAACGGCTGCAGGCTGCATGCCGGGGATGAGCTGTGCTTCTATTTTGGGGGACTTTACAGTAACCCCTGGGCCCCCTTGCTGGATTGAGAAGGTGAGTGTGGTCCTTACTTTGTTCAGATCAGCACATCAGTTTGAGGGACTCAGTGGTTATATATTTTCTAGAGAAAAAGAACTGAGACAGAAACAGCGTTTAACCGGCAAAACAAAACTGAAACCAGAACATCAAACTCTGTTTAACTATTCATAAGCCTTTGGTTGAGAAACAAGCAAGGTTACAAACGGGTGCCGGTGACCTGCCTGACCACCATGATCACCATGTGCCCATCCTCAGGCCTGGGCACCAAGCCCATCGTGGGCTTCTTCCTCCACTTGGGGCAGCTGGTCTCCACCTGTGTGCCCTTCTTGCTGGGGGCCAGTGAGGACACTATGAAGGGGAATGTAATTAACTGGTTCATGTTCATCTGGTGCATCTGCTTCACCGTGACCCTCATCATCTTCATAGGGGAGTTTTGTGGGCTCCGGTCCCGCCTCCCTTTCTCTTGGGATGGCTTTCTCTGCGCCCATGCCTTTTACTTCTCCATCTCCTGCCTCTCAACGTCCATCATCCTCGGCACCACCTACATCAAGTTCTTGCCTCCAGGCTCCGCCCAAAACAGGGTCATCACTGCCACTGCATTCGCCTTCATGGCTGCTGTACTCTATGCCACTGAAGCGTTCTGCATCATATCCAGCCTGGAGGCATGGTCTGGTTCAAGCCAGCCTTCCCAGGCCTGCTCAGGAGGCCAGAGAACTATGCTGACTGGATCATCATCGCCTTCCTCAGCATCCCCCACCAGTATCAGCATCAGCCAGCCCTACGTTCGTGGTTGTGTACTTCATATGCTTCCTCCTGGAAGGAGCTGTGAACTTCATAGTGAAGGGGTTTGATCGAATCAAAGACAAAAAGCTCTGTTCCCTACCGGTATCCTGTCTGAGCAGATGGTGCTCTTTGTGCTCCTCTGCCAGCTCTCCCAGTTCAACAAGAAGCTGGATGGGCAGCCCCAGCGGTCCAGTGATGTGAGCTGGAGCAGCAGACGCACCTGTTCGGTTTGCGCCTGGGACCAGCAGCTGCCTGCGGCCGTCCTATCCAGCTGCTGCTTGATGTGGCTGACACTGAGTGCCTGGCCTGTGAGGCTATTGTAGGCTATTGTAGGGACTAAGAGTCTTGAAGACACCTGTCTGGAGTGTTGGTGAGGGGCAGTGATGTGGCCCTCCTGCCTCAATGATCAAAAAGCAGGTCCTGCCTCTGCAGGGAGAAGGGCATTGCCACTGCCAGCATTAAAGGTGATGTTAGTCTGGGTGTTTTATTTTTCTTTAAATTTTATTGTCTCAAGGGTAAAAATTACTGGGCAACTATATTTTTACATGGAAAGTTTCTTTTCAAAACTTCGTTGATGGGTGGTGTTGGATGGGTGGGTATTGCTGATGCCACAGTCGAGGAAACTGTGTTGCTTGAGTTTGTGCTGCACAGACATGTGTTTCTATGTGTCAGCTGTTTTCTGATGCTGCTTCCTGCTTTTCCAGGACAAACACATAATATGATCTAAATAAATGTAAATATACATGGATTTTTTAATTCTCTGGAATTTCTGGATACCATCACCCCTGCTATCAATCATAGATGAAGCCTTGCCCTTTCTCCTACAAATGTAATGCTCTTTTTTAACCTCAGTACAAAGATAAAAGGAAAAAACCCACAAACCTGACATACGCTAAGTGCTTCAAATTTTCTCAGAGCTGGGAAGGATGGAGCAGATTTTTATTCTCACGAAAGCCCCCATCTCCGGGAGCCCTTCCCAATGTCTCCCCACTCGCACCTTCCCCGGGCCCTGGGGGCATGGCCCAGCCTAAGACAACTAGCAGTTGTGTCCCCAACACTAGACTTTCTGTCCCCTTAGCTCTTAAAGGACCAGACCCCAGAGAACTGTATTTAAAGGTGTGTGCCTGCGTGCACGCCCAGCGCGTGTTTGCCTGTGTATGTGCCTGTATGTCTGTGCTCACAGGTGCATTTGGACCAGCAGCCTTTATAATACCTGGTGGCCAGGAAGCCACCAATATAGTTCTTAGTCTCCTGTTCTCAGCTGCAAAGCCTCAGAGCCCAGCATCCTGGTGTCAGCAGGACCAGAGTGTCCCCAGGCAAGCAGAGCTGTCGGGGAGGAGAAGGCAAGGACCCCCCACTGCTGCCCCTCGCTCCTGTACTGGGATGAAGCATGAGTTCTTCACCTGGGGGCGGGTGGGGTGGATGGGGAGGGCTCCAGGAGGTGGTTCCCATGACGGGCAAATCTTAAGAAGCAATGAAATAAAATTCATATTTTAAGGCAAGACAAGAAAACTTTAAACCAAGTTTCTCTCTGCCTGTTTTGACCTCCTCCCTCCCCTGTTGTGTGCAGTGTATATGTCAAGCAGACCTTCCTAAGGGCAGAAATACCTGACCCAATATAAAGATCCATTTTTGTTCTTCTAACCCCAGCCTTGTAACTTTATATGACACTGCTCCCTATGACCTTATTAATGTCACTGGCTGTATTACTTGTAGTCTGCCGTTTTACAAGAATATTGTCTCTTGCACTAACAAATGTGTCATTGAGCCTCTGATAAAAACAGTAATGACCAGGTGACCTAATATACAGTTTTATAAGATCCATGAGTATAATAAGGTGACTTGAGATATGGGAAGAAGCAACAGTGGGGACCATTTCCAAGAGCCTGACAGACAAGTAAGACAATTGTTCCAGAGGATTTTGGCTACTGTTACCAGGACTAGATGAATAATTGCACATTGAGTGGAGAATCAATGAAATTCTCACCTGACGTGGGGAAGTCCTCCAAACCTTGATTGGAATTAAGATGGAAACAAATAGATTGTGTGATAAAGAATGTTGCCCACCACCCAGTTCTACAAGAATCAAGTCACTAGCTGCTGCAATTCACTGACCTGCAATCCACTCTGAAAGGAAGTCATGGGAAAAGGTCAGGATTGTTCTTTGTACTCTGAGAAAACTGGCGAACCTGCCCTCACATACTTGGATATTTTCAGGAGACTTTTATGTGAACCCAGTTTCTTGTATCTGTCCATGCTTAGGAAGCACTAAAAGCATGAACTATGATATCTGTTCTTCCTGAGTGAAGTACCCTTCTACCAAGACGTGGGCTGGTTTCATGTCCTTCCCCCAAATAACACATACACTGATCTCCAACCCTAACCTCCTTGAAACAGTTCTCGGAGCTTCTTGAGAGACTGTCTCCCCAGTTACACTTCTCAGGTTGGTTCCAATAAAGTTTGCAATTCTTTCTTAGGTTGACTATTTCCTAACTTTTCATCCACAAAAGCAAATATGCATTGAACTCCGCAAGTCTCAGTGCAGGAACCTCATATTCTTATATTTTTCTAAATCAAATTGAGCACAACCCTGGGACCTCACTTCCCAGGAGGATGGAAATGTCTCTGTGCTTCAGTAAAAGAATTATCCAGGGTGGACTCACCTGAGGGGCTCGCTGTCCAAGCCTCTCGGTTCATGGGGGCGGCTGCTTTATCCCTCCTGTTGAGAGGTTAAGGGCCATTTGTCACAATTCCAAGGCTGCTCCAGTCCCCTCACTGTGGCACTCAAAAGAAAGTGTAATGATCCTATATTTAGTTCAAACTTCTCGTCATAGGGGCTTTCCTGGTGTCTCAGAAGGTTAAGAATCCTCCTGCAATGTAGGAGACCTGGATTGGATCCCTGGGTTGGGAAGATTCCCTGGAGAAGAGAATGTCAACCCACTCCAGTATTCTTACCTGGGAAATCCCATGGACAGAGGAGCCTGGTGGGCTGCAGTCCATGGGGTCGCAAAGTGCCAGACATGACTGAGTGAGATACACTTAATCTTCTCATCACAGAGGAGGAGCAGCTGCGCCCCAGGGATGGCAGCACTTGTCCAGAGTCACCCTGTGTGTGGCAGAGTCAGAGTCAGGACCAGGTGCCCTGTCCCCAGGCCGGCTGTCTGTCCACGGCCCCACGCTGCTTGTGACAAATGTGGCAGCAGCATCCTCCAGGCTGGGATTCTGCCCCGTCCATTCTAGTCCTGTACAAACCTGCCCCGTCCCCGTGAGGAGGGCACTCACTGCTGCTAAGTCAGTTTCCTCATCTGCTAGATGGGGGAGGGGTGCCAGAGACCCCTGGTCCCTCCCAGCCCCCCTCTTCCGGGGCCCCTGGACTTGCCAGTCTTGGAGACTCAGACGTGGAGATGGAAGCCGACTCCCTCCGCTCTGTCCACCCTCTCTGCTTGTTTCCTCTTGGCTGCCAGGTCCTATTTATTGGTCACATCCTTCCTCATTACACAGACCCTCCTTCCCCACAAGCCCTGCTTGGTGGTGAACGTGCTTCTCTTTCATAACATGAGTTTCCTCAGTCACTTTCCAGGGGTCCGACTCTCCAGTGATTCTTGTCAAAAACACAAACTGCTTCCAGGTGCCCCCACATCTGAGGTCTCCCAGACTCCCTTATTTCCGCATGTTCTTGACTTTCCACTTCTTCAGAGTCCAGCTCAGCAGCCAGAATGCTCTTGCCTTATTTAGGGAGCTTGTGTTCCCTTTAGGAAAAGCAAATTCCTTCCTGCTGGGCATATAGAGGGCTGACCATAAGCAGGGGAAGATGAAAGAGAAGCCCAGAGTGAAGGGAGGCAGATCTGGGGTCCGCGAATGGATTCACAGTCACATCTGCTCTGACTCCAAAGCAGACAGGCTGGGGGAGGAGCTGAGAGATGCCCACACAGGCCTGTCTCCAAAGGCAGAGAGAAGGGAGGCACCTTGGGTTCGGGGTCTGACTCTTTCCGACCCCATGGACTGCAGTACGCCAGGCTTTCCTGTCCATCACCAACTCCCGGAGCTTGCTCAAGTTCATGTCCATTGCGTCAGTGATGCTATCCAATCAACTTGGATGGGGAGGGGGAGCTGTGGCTCCCAAACCAACCTACTTAGTGTCCAGGGCCTCCCCTAGCCCTTTAGCACACACAGTTGATAGACAACCTGCCCCCTGCAGTGCCGAAGCCTCAGGCCCTTCCCTTGCTCCCTGCCTGGCCTGGGCTTTCTGTCTCCTGGGGCAGTGGCCAGAGGCTCCTTCCTCAGCCGGCCAGAGCCTCCTCGGCACACGATGACTCCAGCTGATGCCCTCCAGACTGTGGCCTGAGCCGCATCCAGAACAGAGCCTGGGGCACAGATGTTTCCATTCTGTGTTCCTAGACCAGCTTCTTGGAAAAATCAGAGATTGCCTTTCCTCAGTCCTCCTCTGAGTGGGGAGAGTTGGGGCCGTTCCCTCCTGTGTCTCAGGCACCTGGTTATCTCCCTTGGGTGCCAGCGCAGATGGCCGATCCATGTGACCCTTGTCTGTGTGGTTGGCTCCTGGATCTGAGAGAAGAGGGAAGGGGCTCAGCATTTCCTGAGGTTCTTTTACCTGCTGAGATTTGGGGGAGACAGATCTGTGTTCAAGTCCAGACTCTGTCAGGGAGTAACTGTGTGGCTCTGAGCTAAAAACATAATGTACCCTCTGTGCTTCAGTTTCATCATCTGTTAAATGGGGATGACACAGTAATAATATCCCTGAAGATGAAATGAAATAGAGGTAATAAGACAACCTTGTTAGACTGTTGGTGTTCAAAAAATATTGGCTACTTTATCTTTCTGGAATATAAGGTACAAATCAATGCCAATCAGAGTTTAAGGTCCTGCACCCACATGACTGGGTTCAAATCCCAGCTCTGCCAGTTCCTACTTGTGTGGTCTTGGGCTCGTTACCCTTTGTGTGCTTGTAAAAATGGGGACACTTTGTGCATAGTTCATGGGTTGCTGGGAGGAACAAATGAATCCAGAGCAGGGCTTGATCTGTAGTGAGCGCTGTATGTGACACCTCTTAAAACTTTTATGTCTGTAACTACCCTGTTGGCCCATGGCAAGTGTTTCTTAAATGAATATAACAAGTGCTTACAGCTCAGACTATAGCCTGGAACTACCGACTGGGATACATTCCATCCCTTTAGCCTTTTGGGTAAATTTTTGACAATCACTGAGTCATGTTTTCTCCCATTTAATCCTAACAATCCTTGGTCTTGTGTGATGGACATCTCCATGGAGGGAAAGCACTGAGGCTGTGAACTCATCACCATATTTGAGGACAATCCCATCATGTGTGCGACCTGGAGGGAGACTGGGCCTGATCCTCACTAAGAAAGAAAAGGCCAGACAAATATTGGACCTGCCCCATAAGTGGGGCCTGGACACACAAGAACAGGTGATACACAGAGACAAAGAAAGACCAGAACTCCTTCTCCGGGGCCTGCAGCAGCGTCCAGTGTGTGCTTCCAATGGCCACGGGGCCTGGACCCGCTGCCCTTGGCTGTGACCTGGCTGCCCAGCACCCCTCCTCCTGGTCTCAGCCTGGAGTCAGGCTGGTGCCTCCCTAATGATTTTCCAAGCTATCCTGCATCCTTCTAGTACAGTTGTTCCCTGCTTACGTGGCTGAGATGTTCCCTTCAGGGTGCAGTTAACAGCTTTTATAACTAAAAGCAGGAGCTTAAATCTCCATTTTCTGGATGAGCAAACTGAGGCTTAGAGTGGCATTGACTGACACAGGACTACCATGTTCAGGGCTGAGGGGTGGTGTGTAGACAGGTAAGGTGAAAGGCTCTGAGAGGACCAAGAGGAATTGGAAGCAGTTTTCACTGGCTGGAGGGAGGGAAGTGAGGAGGCTGGAGAGGTAGAAAGGGGTCTGAACTTGCAGGGCTTTGGAGGTAATGTTCTGGAATCTGTGTTCCATCCTAAGGGAGCAAACAGAAACCTTCAAAGTATCTTACTTTGACTTTATTCTAAACCAGTCTTTGAGGGAAAAGATGGAAATGACCAACCTAGACACATATTAAAAAGCAGAGACATTACTTTGCTGACAAAGGTCAGTCTAGTCAAAGCTGTGGTTTTTCCAGGAGTCGTGTATGGATGTGAGAGTTGGACTATAAAGAAAGCTGGGCACTGAAGCATTGATGCTTTTGAACCATGGTGTTGGAGAAGACTCTTGAGAGTCCCTTGGACTGCAAGATCAAACCAGTCAATTCTAAAGGAAATCAGTCCTGAGTATTCATTGGAAAGACTGATGCTGAAGCTCTAATACTTTGGCCACCTGATGCGAAGAACTGACTCATTGGAAAAGACCCTGATGCTGGGAAAGATCGAAGGCAGGAGGAGAAGGGGACGACAGAGGATAAGGTGGTTGGATGGCATCATCGACATGACAGACATGAGTTTGAGCAAGCTCCAGGAGTTGGTGATGGACAAGGAAGCCCGGCATGCTGCAGTCCATGGGGTCACAAAGAGTCACACACAACTGAGCCACTGAACTGAACTGATGGAACTACAGAAAGCATCTAGAAGCTTATGGCAGGAGAGCAGGTGAGGGGGTGGATGGATCTGGACCACATAGTCTAGAGATGAAGAAGGGTAGACGGATTCACAAGCAGTTTGTGAAGAGCATCTGGGAAGGTGGTGCCATTGACTGAGATGGGAAAGATGAGGAAGGATTAGCGTGTGTTGAGGGCTGAGGGGTTTGAGAGGTGGGATTGGACATGTTGAGTGTGACGTGTCCTGAGACATCCAGAGGGAGAGATTAGGGGCAGTAAGGTGTGACTCTGGGTCCCAAGAGAGATCAACTCCAGAGACAGGAATTGGGGAGTTGTCAGCACAGGGCCTATTCACTTCCTTCAGCATCGTCTTAAATGTCGTATCCATGGAGCAGCCTGACCTCCACCCACCTAAAATAGCAGCCTTGCCCCTTCCCCCACCATACACATTCCAGTACCTGTTCTTACCTGTGTTCCCTTTATTGTGGCATTAATAACCCACTGACTTGATGTTATGTATTGATGTGCATGTCTCCTGTACTAGAGTGTAAGCTCCATGAGGGCAGAACTCTTGGTTCTGTTCTCTGCTCTCTGTCCAGTGTCTAGAATAGGGCCTGGCACACACACACTTGGTGAAAAAGAATACTTACTGATGAGTGGAATCCTAAAGTTGCTGGGTTTGATGAGGAGGAAAAGGTGGTCTGGGCCCAAGCCCTGAGGAAATGATTCCTTCCTGTTGCTTCTTCCCACATCTGTAGTTGTTGCTGTTTAGTTGATAAGTCATCTCGGACTCTTTGCAACCCAATGGATTGTAGCCCTCAAGCCTCCTCTGTCCATGAGGTTTCCCAGGCAAGAATACTGGAGAGGGTTGCCATTTTCTTCTCCAGGGCATCTTCTAGACCCAGGGATCAAACCTGAGCCCTCTACATTGGCAGGCGGGTTCTCTACCACTGAGCCGTATGGGGACAGTCACTGTATTACAATCACAAACCTTATAAACTATATATATTATATGAATCATTTCAAGAGGCCTCAGTTCAGTTCAGTTCAGTTGCTCAGTCATGTCTGACTCTTTGTGACCCCATGAATCACAGCATGCCAGGCCTCCCTGTTCATCACCAACTCCTGGAGTGCACTCAGATTCACGTCGACCAAGTCAGTGATGCCATCCAGCCATCTCACCCTCTGTCGTCCCCTTCTCATCCTGCCCCCAATCCCTCCCAGCATTAGAGTCTTTTCCAATGAGTCAACTCTTCGTATGAGGTGGCCAAAGTACTGGAGTTTCAGCTTTATCATCATTCCTTCCAAAGAAATCCCAGGGCTGATCTTCTTCAGAATGGACTGGTTGGATCTCCTTGCAGTCCAAGGGACTCTCAAGAGTCTTCTCCAGCACCACAGTTCAAAAGCATCACTGCTTCAGCGCTCAGCCTTCTTCACAGTCCAACTCTCACATCCATACATGATCACAGGAAAAAGCATAGCCTTGGCTAGCTGGACCTTTGTTAGCAAAGTAATGTCTCTGCTTTTGAATATGCTATCTAGGTTGGTCATAACTTTCCTTCCAAGGAGTAAGCGTCTTTTAATTTCATGGCTGCAGTCACCATCTGCAGTGAGTTTGGAGCCCCCAAAAATAAAGTTTGACACTGTTTCCACTGTTTCCCCATCTATTTCCCATGAAGTGATGGGACTAGATGCCATGATCTTCATTTTCTGAATGTTGAGCTTTAAGCCAACTTTTTCACTCTCCACTTTCACTTTCATCAAGAGGCTTTTGAGTTCCTCTTCACTTTCTGCCATAAGGGTGGTGTCATCTGCATATCTGAGGTTATTGATATTTCTCCCGGCAATCTTGATTCCAGCTTGTGTTTCTTCTAGTCCAGCGTTTCTCATGATGTACTCTGCATAGAAGTTAAATAAACAGGGTGACAATATACAGCCTTGACGTACTCCTTTTCCTATTTGGAACCAGTCTGTTGTTCCATGTCCAGTTCTAACTGTTGCTTCCTGACCTGCATACAGATTTCTCAAGAGGCAGGTCAGGTGGTCTGGTATTCCCATCTCTTTCAGAATTTTCCACAGTTTATTGTGATCCACACAGTCAAAGGCTTTGGCATAGTCAATAAAGCAGAAACAGATGTTTTTCTGGAACTCTCTTGCTTTTTCAATGATCCAGGAGATGTTGGCAATTTGATCTCTGGTTCCTCTGCCTTCTCAAAAACCAGCTTGAACAACAGGAAGTTCACGGTTCACATATTGCTGAAGCCTGGCTTGGAGAATTTTGAGCATTACTTTACTAGCATGTGAGATGAGTGAAATTGTGCGGTAGTTTGAGCTTTCTTTGGCATTGCCTTTCTTTGGGATTGGAATGAAAACTGACCTTTTCCAGTCCTGTGGCCACTGCTGAGTTTTCCACATTTGCTGGCATATTGAGTGCAGCACTTTCACAGCATCATCTTTCAGGATTTGAAATAGCTCACCTGGAATTCTATCACCTCCACTAGCTTTGTTCATAGTGATGCTCTCTAAGGCCCACTTGACTTCACATTCCAGGATGTCTGGCTCTAGATGAGTGATCACACCATCGTGATTATCTGGGTCGTGAAGATCTTTTTTGTACAGTTCTTCTGTGTATTCTTGCCACCTCTTCTTAATATCTTCTGCTTCTGTTAGGTCCATACCATTTCTGTCCTTTATCGAGCCCATCACTAGTCACCATTATTTTTCATCACAGACTTAATCACAGATATGTTACCACAAGAAACAAGACATAAATCTTTAAAGTAGGCAGAACACAAGTAATACAGCTAGAGACATTAATCAGGTCCTAAGTAAGTTAGCAGTGCTATCTTCTAAGGTGTTACAAGGCCTTCCTCTAGAAAATGTCACCCTTGTGGTGAAATGGGTATTTCTTCCCTTGAAGAGGTCTGGTTAAGGCACAATGCAGATGAATAATGCACACTAGAGGAGAGGGAAGAGGCTGAAACAGACAGACAAACAATGTTATATTTAAATTTTTCTTGTTTTGTCTTAAAATAGAAATTTTATTTCATTGTTTCTTAAGATTGTTCTTCCACGAGGACCACCCCCTGGGAGCCTTTCCCCTCCATCCAACCTGCCCCTGGGTGAAGATAACATGCTTCATGCCAGTACAGGAGTGAGGGGGCAGTAGAGGGGGTCCTTCCCCTCTATTCCCCCACAGCTCTGCTGCTCTGGCTCCTCTGGCCCTGGTGACACCAGGATGCTGGACTCTGTAGCTTTGTGGTTGAGACTGGGAGACTTGTGGGGCCTTCACAGCCACCAGTAAAGAGCTGCAGATCTCAATGCAGGGGAGCAGTGGGCATGTACACATGTACACACATGTGCACTGAGCTTGCATACAAGTACACACCTTTCTAGAGAGGTGTCCAGGTGCTGTCATGGCCTGCACAACATCCTGTGATGTTGGCATTAGGGTGGGGCCCAACATCTTGCATCACAGGCTGGGCTGCACCCCCAGGCTCTGGTTCAGGTGTGACTGGGGTCAGTGGAAGGGGCTCCCAGAAACCTAGGTTTGGGTGAGGGTGGAAATTGACTAGGACTCTTCTGAGTGCTAGGCAATTTGGGGCAATTAGAATATGTGGACTTTGTTTTGGGTTTTTATTCGTTTGTTTCTTTTCTTTCATCTTTGAATTGTGATTGAAAAGGACATTATCAATGTGGAGAATGTTGAACTGTCTTCTCTATGATTAACAGCAGGGACTATTAGGAACCAGAAGCCCCAGAAATTTTTTTTAAATTATGTACATTGGTTTAGATTACATTGTGTCTGAGCCCCAGAGAATCAAGAAGCAGCAACAGAAAGCAACTGGTACACAGAAACACACATACATGAGTGTGTCCTCTCACACTCAAGCAATGCAGTTCCTTGGACAGTGAGACCAGCAACCTCTATCCCATTCCCGAACACCTGCCCAAGAAAATTTGAAAAGAAACTTCCTCTTTAAGAACAAAATCACTCACATGTATTAACTTTAAAAATGCCTTCCAATATACAATAGGTGCGACAAATACTACTTTATTCCACTCATACGTGGTACCTAGAAGAGTCAAATTCATAGAGTCAGAAAGTGTGTTGGTAGATGCCAGGAACAGGAGGTGGATGGGAGTTAGTGCTTAAAGGGGGGAGTTTCAGTTTAAGAAGGTGAAAAATTTGGGAGAGAGATGATCTTGAGAGTTGCACAATGTGAATGCATTTAGTGCCACTGAACTATACAGTTAAATATGGTTAAAGTCACATGTTTTATGCTATGTGACTTTTACCATGATAAAAAAAAAAAAAACCTTAAAAAAAAGAAACCAATGTAAAAAATGTCTTTAATCAAAGAGACCCCAAAACAGGGTCACTCAGTAATTTTTGCTCTCCTGAACAGAAGATAGTAAAAATAAATAAATAAATAAATAAAACACTGAGGCTAACATCACTTTAAGGCTGTTGGTGGGGGGACAAGTGGGATGCCCTTGTCCCTACAGTGATCAAATGCTGTTTTATCACTGAGGCAAGCAGGCCACATCGCTGCCCCTCACAAACACTGCAGACAGGTGTCTTCACGACCATACAGTTCTCTCAGCTCCTTTTTTAAAATTCCCCAGACACTAGCTGGGATTGAAGGCATTCACCCCTGACTTCCTCTAAGATGCTCTCTAGGCAGTGGGTGTTCAGTGAGCCTGCAAAAATCCTGGAGCCACTCTCAGGTGGAGCTGAGCACCAGGTAGGGCCCAGGGATCCAGGGTCTCTGCTTCAAGACTCTCGCCCACTGGGAATTATTGACCTCTAGAGAATTTTTTCGATGTAATGGGGATGTAGCCTATATATCCCCCTCCACTGGGAGAAACGGGGCCCAATGAGTAGCTACCCACCCCACCCCCAAATGCATATACAACTAAGGCACCACAGGGGACAGACACGCTTTGACAATGAGGCCCCTCCCGAGGCCCAGGGTGTGAACGGCTGCACAGAGGGCTGTGTGCTGTGGAGTCAGCACCTCATGGGGTGGGAGGGGGCAGTGGGCAGAGGAGGAAGGAGTCTCGGGTCCTGATGGATCAGAAGGAGGAAGATGGGGAGAGGTGGTCAGGACACAGGAGATGAGAAACCAAGGATGACCAGAAAAGGGGCAAAAAGCAGAAAATGTAGAAAAGATGAGAAAGAGACAAAACAGGACACGGGCAACTAAAGAAAACAGGAAGGAGACAGAGCAGAAGGAGGGAAGGAAACAGAAAAGAGAGTGAGATGAAAGGGGAAGGATGTGAGGAGGGAGAGAGGGAGCCAGGAAGAGGGCATCAGAGGAATCCAAACTCTGTGAAGATACTGAATGGGAGCAAACAGAGTCTGGAGCACTGGAGGTATCCTCAGTCCCCACAGAAAGCTGGCGGGCCTAGTACAGCAGCTCAACCACGTAAACCAGCAGGTTGACGGCTGTCAGGATGGCCACAGCCAGTCGCTCATCTCAGGTGCACACGCAGACTGTAGGGGAGGTCATCGATGCAGTCCTCGTCACCGGACCAACGAGGGTGCCCGTCACACTCCTCACTGAACTGATAGAGCAGCCAGAGGACGAGAGCGCTGATGTAGAAAAGGACAGAGCGGGTCACCACAACCTGGAAGATGGGCAGGGGGTGAGTAGCTGTCCTCCCAGTCATCCGGCTTCAGCAGCATGGCCACAGCTGCTGGGATGAAGCAGACGGAGTAACGGCCACGCACCACTCCAGGGCCGACTGGTGCAGGTACGGGGAGGTGTTGCTGAGGAAGGCAAAGATGATACAGTCCACGAAGGTCTCCAGCACCTTCAGCAGGCCTGGCACAGTGTGAATGTAGCTGGAAATCTCCTTGAACACACAGCAGACCCATGTCCAAGCCACAGCTATGATATACAGTAGAGATGCGAGACAGGAAAAAGCAGTAGCAGTGACAGCCCAGTCCTGATGAGGGACATAATAGGTGATGGAGTGGATGATGCGGGTTGAGAGGCAGAGGAGGGCGGCGTGGCAGGTGTAGGTGTCGAGGAGGCGGTACCAGAGACAGGAAGCCAGGACCGGAGCTTACATAACTCAACAATGAAGATGATGAGAGTCATGGCTAAACAAAAGCACCGGATGGCCACGGGCCAGTTACTTATGGCCCCTGCTTCCCAATGCCCATGCTGGTCACCAGCGAGAAAGCCACACTGATGGAGAACAGTTGCAGCAGGCGGAGGAAGTGGAATGTGGTGTCCAAGGTCTGGGGATGTCAACCTGGTGGAATGGTGTTATGACGGTCAGGCAGCTCACGGACACTGGTAAGGTAGTGATCTTCACTGGGGACCACCCAGAGAATGATCCAGCTCCAGAGGTGGATTGAGTTAGATGCCTAGAAAAGGCTCAGGGCCCTGTGAGGACTGAGGCTCAGGATCCATGGAGTTTGAACCAATGACTCAGACACCTGGTAACAGCACAGCTGCTCTACAGTTACTCTTCCCTCCCATCAGCCTCGGCCTTGTCAGGAGACTTGTCTTATCTCACAGATGGGTTGGGTCTGGCCACAAAGCCATGCACATTTTTTCACGCTTTGAGCCGTTATCTACAGAGACACAGGGTACTCTGGTCGTTTCCTACAACCACAAATCTTCATTATACTCAAAATTGAAAAAGATTTTTTAAAAAGCTGTTTGGTAACAAAGTTTCACCTGAACAGACATGAGACAATTTATGGTCTTTGTTTATTTTACTTAGTGTGAATGTTCAAAAGCGCAGTTACAGAAACACTAATGCCTTTGCTTAAAAGGTGCATTAGACACCAGTAGGGTGTTAGGTCCAATAGAGAAGATGCATCAAGTTACATGACTGATGCTAAAAAATTCTGATTCTGTAGCAATCTGACCCCAGGGGTTTCAGAAAAGGGATTGTGGATTGTCCTGCTAACCCCATTTTACAGATGGCAAAGCCAAGGCTCCAGGAGTCAAGTGTCTTCCCTAGTTTGAAAGGGGAGGAGTGGAAATCCCTGTTAAAAATAAAAAGCCGTGGGTTTGAACACTACGTTCTACAGCCCAGCAGGTCAACCAGGCCCGTGGATGGGAGCCCAGGACCAAAGCTCGGGGCTCTGGGACCCAGGACCCACCTTCAGGGCCACAGCCTCCTTCCACAGCACTTGAAGACACATTGTCCCAGCCTGTCCTCCCTGCAGCATCACTAGAAGGAGCTGCCATCTGAGGGACACAGTCCCATTCTGAGGAGAGAAGCTTCAGGGGTGAACAGGGAGGAGCCATGGGGTGAGAGCAAGGCCGTGGGGACGAGATGACATGGGAAGTAGGGACTGTTGTGAATCCCCTCCCCCAATTTGTCTCAGCATGAGACTGTTCCCTTTGGGAAAGGAGACCCCCACCCAGCATGACTCCAAGGTATAGTGTCGTGGGGGAACCACAGAATAAATTAACATAATGTCTGTCTCTTAAGCTCCAAAGCTGCCATCCAGGTGGGAGTCTGGAAAGATCTAGGAGTAGGGCTACCTGAGTGAGGACTTTCCTGGCCTGGGAAACTGGTGAGCAGCTTGCAAGCCAGGGAAGAAGGGATTGGAAACGAACAAGGATACTGTGTCTGATGCTGGTGTGGAATCTTTCAGGGCATCCCAGGGAGGGTGTGGAGGGACGAATGACCCCTCATCAGGTCTCCACAAAATTATCACCCAAACCTGCGCATCAGCCCGTGTTGGGTGACGGCTTGAGAAAAATCCTAATGAACATTTCCACTATTTTTGTGGATCATCTCCATGTAGAAGGTTGGCAGTTGACCGGTTTAGCAGGTCTGAGGTGGAAAACAGAGTATAACAACAATAATAGCCTATTGGCTGTCCTCAAACCTCCTGCAGGGAGTCGTCTTAGTGAAAATCCATCCCCTCCCTGCCTCTCCCTGATAGGAGACACACTGCAGGCAAACTCAGTGCCCTGTGGGGTCTTAAAGGGAGAAACTACTTCAGACCCCTTTTTGTCCTCCTGCTGGGGGACACTCAGGCTCTGCCCTGCCCCCACACTAGAACTCCTCCTCCTTCCAGGGACAGGTGGGAGGGGGGTGTGCGGGGAAAGACCCCGGGGCAGCCCCAGCCTCTTTTACCGTTAATTTAGGGCCCTTGTTGGAAGAATCCTTAGTGTAAGAAACAAGGAAGCCTGCACATGGAATTTCCTCCCATTTACCAGATCATGGTCAAGTCAGTTCTAACTGCAAAATAGTGAGGAATTTAGAGACACATTTAGGGGCCACCATTCTTCAGAATTGAAAACATACATGGGAAGCCTGGCTTATAATTAAAAAAAACATTTTTTTGTTGGTTACAGGGTCATAGTCTAGTTTGGCAACCTGCCAAGATGCCTCCCCTATGAAGTTCTGGAAGGCACTTCACTTGCTCCCCCAGAACGGAATTCAAACAAAGCAATTCTGCCTCAAGGAGAGACTCGTACAGAATCCCAAGCAAGCCACTTTCCACTCCTGCAGTGTCCAAGTTGACCCCAAAGTCCCAAAGGGCAAATATTATTCCCAAATGGGTGAGAATGGGGGGATCTCCAGGTGCACAGCCCTCTATTCACTCGGTCAAGAGCGCAACTGCTCCTTAAGAGGCCAGTTTCTGTCTCTCAACAGAAAGCGAACACAGGCTGTGAGCGAGGAGTGGGAGGGACAGGCAAGTTCCTGAAACTAGCAAGTTCTGCTTCTGCTTGAAAATGCCTATAGATCCTCCCCAACCTTCTCAGCCTCACCCCTCTCCTCGCCCCAGAAGGAGGTGGAGGGGCTGAGCCTAGGGGACCTGACTCCTGCCTGGATGCACAGCATTGTCCCCCAGCTAGTCTCGACTGTGCGTTGCTTGAGAAGCCAATACATTGACATGAATCTGCCACGTGTCAATGTATGGCAAAACCAATACAATATTGTAAAGTAATTAGCCTCCAATTAAATTAAATAAATTTACATTAAAAAAAAAAAAGAAGAAGAAGCCAATACAGAGAGACAAGCACTGGGTAAAAGAAAAGTAGCTTTATCTTAAGGAAGCCAGCCACCAGGGGAGAAGGTTTTTTACTACTCAGAAGAATCAACTCCCAACACAGCAAGGCTCAGCCAGGGGAACTTACATGGAGGGGAGCAAGAAGTGGCTGCAGGCTGCACACTGCGGGTGTGCTGCACTTCTTTCTTTGAACAGTAACCAGGAACCAGAAACCATCTTGCTGGAGTGAGACCGTGAGTGTGGTCCTTACATTGTTAGGATTGGTGGTTGTATCTTTCTGGAAAAACAAAGACAGAAACAGAACTAAACAGGCAGAGTGAAACTGAACCAGTCCGTCAAAACCCTGAGCTGTTTTTTAATTATTCACAAGCCTTTGGTTTTAAAACCAGTAAGGTTACAACTCCTGTGCTGGTGACTTGCCTGACCGTCACCATCACCACGGGAACCTCCTCAGGCCTGGGCTCCAGAACGGTGGGCTTCTTCCTCCACCTGGGGCAGCTGCTCTCCGCCTGGTTGCCCTCCTTGCTGGTGGCCAGCATGGACACTTGGAGTGAGTGCACAGTCAACCGGTCTGTGTTCCTGTGGTGCTTCTGCTTCGGTGAGACCCTCACCGTCTTCATAGTGGAGTTGTGTGGGCTCCAATCCCACTTCCCCTTGTCCTGCTATGACGTTCTCTACCACTGTGCCTTCTATTTCACCCTATTCTGTCTCTTTGCCTCCACTATTTTCACCACCAACTATGTCCGGTTCTTGCCTCAGAGCCACACCCGGAACCAGGCCATCTCCGCCACTGCCTCCTCCTGCATCAGTGCTGTGCTTTACGCCGCCGCAGGGGCCTGGACCTGCGCCCTGGCTGGCGACACATCCTGCTTTGTGCCTGCTGGTCCAGGCATGCTCGAGAGACTGTTGATCTTCCTGCTCTATGTCATTTTGGCTTTAATTTTCATACCATTATCAACTGCAACAGCCGTTTCCAGTACACGTCTGCCATGGTGAGACAAACGATCCTGTGCTCCGTCTGCTTCTACCTAGGGATGATGTCCACCCTGTTGCTCAAAGATGACACTGAAACACGGACACCTGTCTACTATCCTTTACTGTAAAAGGAGACTATGTTTCCATCCTCCTCTTTACCAGCGCTCTGATCTCTGGTCACTCTGCCCCTTTCACGAGAAGTTGGGTGGGCTGCCTCTGTGGTCCAGTGATGTGAGCTGCCATGATAAAATAGAGGGAAAAAAAAACCCTCACTTGCTCTGTGTGTGTCTGGGATGAATGCTGGACTGTGGCTGTCTTGACAGCCGCTACCCTGCTGATTTACTTGGCTGACCTGCTGTACATGGCCTCGGAGGCTTTGTAGGGACCAAGGATGGGCCCTGGGGCTCCCTATTTCTCTTCTCACCTGCAGGTTCTTCACTGAGCTCTGATGTTCTCTTCCTGGTTCCCTCTCTCCCCTCTCACATCCTTCCCCATTCATCTCCCTCCCTTTTCATTTCCTTCCCTCCTTCTGCTCTGTCTCTCTGTTTACCTTGTTAGCTGCCTTCTTTTTCCACTCTCATCTTTTCTATATTTTCTGCTTTTTCCCCCTCTTCTGGTCATCCTTTTTTTTTTTCCTTATCACCTAAAGGAAAAAAACCCTTGATATTCATTGGAAGGACTGATGCTGAAGCGCCAATACTTTGGCCACTTGACGTGAAGAGCTGACTCATTGGAAAAGACCCTGATGATGGGAAAGACTGAGAGCAAGAAGAGAAGGGCACGGCAGAGGATGAGATGGTTGGATGGCATCATCAACTCAATGGACATAAGTTTGAGCAAACCTTGGGAGACAGTGAAGGACAGGGAAGCCTGGTGTGCCTCATGGGGTCACAGAGTCAGACACGACTTAGTGACTGAACAATAATAACAGCATGTGTCCTGACCACCTCTCCCCATCTTCCTTCTTCTGATCCATCAGGACCTGAGACTTCTTCCTTCTCTGCCCACTGACCCCTCCCGCCTCCTAAGGTGCTGACTCCACAGCACACAGCCCTCTGTGTGATTCGGCCCCCACCTCCCATGGGAGGGGAGTGTACAGGGCACCTGCCCTTTAACTTAAACTAAAATCTCTGGAGGTCTGTACTTTTCAGTGGCAGGAGTCTTGAAGCAGAGACCCTGGTCCCTGGGCCCCACCTGGTGCTCCAGGTTGGGTGTTCCAGCCCCACCTGAGATTGGCTCCAGAATTTTTGCAGGCTCACTAAACACCCGCTGCCTAGAGGCCATCTTAGAGGAAGCCAGGGGTAGATACTGTCCATCCCAGCTACTCTCTGGGGAATTAAAAAAAAGAGCTGGTGAAGAACCACAGAGACTTGAAGACACTTGCCTGCAGTGTTTTTGAGGGGCGGCGATGTGGCCCTCCTGCCTCAGTGATAAAACAGCTCATTTTGCCTCTGCAGGGAGAAGAGCATGGCCCTGTCAACCTTAAGATGATGTTAGTCTGGGGTATTTTCTTTTCCTTTTTATTGTCTCAAGGGCAAAAATTATGGGGAGACTATATTTTGCATGGAAAGTTTCTTTCCAAAGTTTTGTTTGGGGGTGGTGTTGGGTGGATGAGCACTGCTGCTGCTACTGTTGAAGAACCTGCATTTCTTGGGTGTGTGCTGTACACACGTGTGTTTCTATGTGCCAGCTGCTTTCTGTTGTTGCTTCCTGCTTCTCTGGGACCCACCTGTCATATGATCTAAATAAATGTAAATATACATATATTTTTTAATTCTCTGGAATTTCTGGATACCATCAAACCCTGCTGTTCATAGAGAGAAGCCTGTCCTTTCTCCCATATCTATAATGTTCTTTTTTAAACCTCAACACAAATATAAAAGAATAAAGCACAAATCAACATACCCTAATTGCCCCAAATTTTCTTAGAACTCAG
This sequence comes from Bos grunniens, assembly GCF_055505025.1. NCBI lineage: Eukaryota > Metazoa > Chordata > Mammalia > Artiodactyla > Bovidae > Bos > Bos grunniens. The sequence continues at coordinate 50,631,648 of NC_141185.1, read as the reverse complement.
AAAAACTGAGCAGATTTTTGTTCTCACCCAAACCCCCATCTCTGGGAGCCCTTCCCAATGTCTCCCTACTCCCACCTTTCCTGAGAACCTAGGGGCATGGCCCAGCCCAAGACAACTAGCAGTTGTGCCCCCAACACTAGACTTTCTGTCCCCTTGCCTCTTGAAGGACCAGACCCCGAATAACTGTATTTAAGGATGCATGCCTGAGTGCATGCCCAGTGTGTGTTTTCCTGTATATGTGCCTGTATGCCACACATGCATTGAGACCAGGAACCTTTATAATAATTGATGGCCAGGAAGACACCACAATCTTTTTTCTTCTTCTGCTCTCAGCCACAAAGCCTCAGAGCCCAGCATCCTGGCGTCACCAGGCCCAGAGGGGCCCCAGGCAAGCAGAACTGTGGGGAAGGGGGTGGGGGGAAGGCCCCCCGCTGCTGCCTCTCGCTCCTGTACTGGGATGAAGCATGAGCTCTTCACCCAGGGGTGGATGGGGTGGATGGGGAAGGCTCCCAGGAGGTGAATCTTATGGAACAATGTAATAAGACTCATATTTTAAGACAAGACAAAAAGCATATCAACATAAAAATTTTCTCTGCACATCTGGACCTCCTCCATCCCCTCTAGTGTACATCTGCAGTATGTGTTAACCAGCCCTCCTAAGAGCGGAGATACCTCAACCATCAAGACCAGTTTGGTTCTTCTACACCAGCCGTGTTAACTTTTATAACACTGCCTGCTTATGACCTTATTAGTGTCAGTAGCTCTTAATATATTGCTTGTATTCTGCCATTTTACAAGAGTATTGTTTCTTGCATTAATGGATGTAACACTGAGCCTAGACAAAAATGATGATGACCAGGTGACTTGAAACCCTTGAGCTCATATACAGTTCTATCAGATTGTATTGCAGTAGTGTGACTCTAGGTATGAGAAGAAACAAGAAGAGGGAAATATTTCTTGGAGCTGACAAGACTAGTAGCACACGCGATCCTCAGGATTTTGGCTACTGTTTCCAAGACTAGATGAGTACTTGCACACTGAGCAGTTTTTCAATTATCCTTGTCCAACCTGGGAATGAGCACTCCTAAAGCCTGGGGACAACATGGTCAAAATTCCCCCCAGATCTTGGTTGAAATTAAGATGGAAATGGAGGGGATTGTGTGATAAAATATGTTGCCCGCCACACAGTTCTACGAGCACCAAGTCACTAGCCACTGCAGTCACTGACCTACAGTCCACCCTGAAAGGAAGTCATGGAAAAGGTCAGGATCAGGTACTTTGTGCTCTGGGAAAACTGGCAGAACCAACCCTCAGATACTTAGACAATTTAAGGAGACTTTCAATGAACCCAGTTCCTTGCATCTTCCCATAACCAGAAAGCACCAAAAACATTAACCAAGATATCTCTTCCTCAGGGGTGAAGTAACTTCTACAAGCTGTGTACTGGTTGCATGTTCCCCTTTCCCCAAGTCATATACACACAGTCCTCCCCGCTTCCTTAGTATAGTTTTCAGAGCTTCCTGAGAGACTGTATGCCCAAATATAATCCTCAAGTTGGCTTCAATAAAATTTCCATTTCTTTTTTAGGTTGACTACTGACTCATTTTTCATCCACAAATGCATGTATGCATTGACCTTACCAAGTCTGGGTGCAGGAATCTCTAAGGCTTAGAGCAGCATTGACTGAACATAGTACTACCGTGTGCCAGACTGAGCTCTGGTCTCAGTTCAGGGTTGAGGATGTGTAGATATGTCAGGGGAAGGGTCCTGAGATGGCCAAGAGGAACTGGGAGAAGTTCTCAGTGGCTGGAGGGAGGGAGGTGAGGAGGCAGGAGAGGTAGAAAGGGATCTGAGCTTGCAGGGCTTTGGCTTAATCTTTTGGAATTTGTGTATCATTCTAAGGGAGCAAACAGAAGCTTTCAAGGTACCTTAGTTTGAATTTACTCCACTCAGTTTTAATTTGCATTGCAATTACTCCAAAGTAGACATTGAAGAAAAGAATGAAAATAGAAGCTTATGGCAGGCATCTGCGTAAGGGGATGGGTGGATGTGGACCAGGTGGCTCTAGAGATGAAGAAGAGTGGGTGGGTCAGGAGTATTTTGTGAAGAGCATCTGTGAAGGTGGTGCCATCGACTGATATGGGAAAGATGAGGATCAGTGTCGGGGGTGGGGGGAAGGGTGCTCAAGTGGTGGGATTGGACTTGGTGGATGTGAGGTGTCCTGAGGCACCCAGAGGGAGAGATCAGAAAGCAGTTGGGCACAATTCTGGGTCTTAATAGAGATCAGCTCAAGAGGCAGGAACTGGGGAGTTGTCATCATATGGCATGTTCACTTCATTCAATATCTTCTTAAGTGTCACATTCATAGAGCATCCTGACCTCTACCTACCTATTAATAAAATAGCAGTTTTGCCCACCCCCCACCCCCAACTCCAATAACTCTCTCTTCACCTGTTTTCCCTTTATCATGGCATTTATCACCCAATGACCTAATACATATTGGTTTGCACATTCTCCATCTCCTGTACTATAGTGTAAGCTCCATGGAGGCAGAATTACTGGTTCTTTTCTCTACTCTCTGTGCAGTGCCTAGAACGGTGCATGGCACACACTCTGTACACAACATCATTTGTCAACTGAGTGAAGTCTTAAAGCTATCGGCCTGGATGAGGACGAGAAGGTGCACAGAGAAGAGATCGTCTAAGTGGCCTGAGACACTCAGACAATGGGAGAAGGGGAGGAGGGGAAGGGACAGACAGAAGGACAGAGGCTGAGCCACAGGAGGACCATCACTCCAGACAAGGTTTCCTGACTCAGGTGAACTGCGGGGAGAGATCCATTTCTTAATAAATTTCATCCCTCTAGAAGCACGCGAGCCAGGCCTCAGGTGCAGGTGAGAGATGAGCACGTGTATCTGGAGGGGTCTCAAGGAGATGCAGAGGCAGGAGCCCAGGCTGCCTCCCTGAGCTCCAGCTGGTTCCCCCTTTCTTAGCCTCCCTTCCCAGAGTACTCAGTGGGTGGTGCCCAGGGAGAGGGGCAGAGCGCTAGGAGCACCTTGGACAGAGCCTGAGATGTCAAGGGAGCAGAAGGGAGAGGTGAGGTTACAGCTGCCCCTGGGGCATCAAGTGTCAGTAATCATGGCCCCTCCCCTCATCAAGACCAGTTGAATATTTGCTCCCAAATATTTCATAAATCTGCCTCTGCCCTCCACCCCTGAAGTGGCTTTCCTCAAGGTCCATCATCCCATATGGGGACTGTACAATCAGCCTCCAAACTGGCCGCCTAGCTTCTTGGTGGACTTGATTTAGTTTTTCTTCTACAACCAGAGTTTTAATTCCAGAGTGGGCCTCTGATGGATCAGCCCTTCCTTACAGAATGTCAGTGAGGCCTCATCACTTACAGCTAAAATCCAATGTATGTCTCTGGAGTTCAGGTCCGTCCACAGTGGGCCCTGTCCGTGGATCCTGCAGCACCACTGGCATCTTCATAAGAGAAAGGACAGAGAGTTTACACACACAGGGTTGAGAGAAGATGAGCATGTGGAGGGGGAGGCGGAGATGCCCCCAAAGCAAAGGGGCCTCCAGAAGCTAAAGGAGCCAAGGATGGACCCTCCCCTGGAAGATCAGAGACAGCAAAGCTCTGCTGGCCTTGATTTCAAATTTCTGACCTTCAGAACTGTGAGAAAATACAATTCTGTTGTGCTAAGTCTCCCAACTTGTGCTAACTTATTGCAGTTGCCCTAGGAAACAAAAATGAGTTTCCAGAAGTGGAACCCCTGGAGAGGACCAGCTGCACCTGTCGGGGGCTGGTGGAAAAGCAAGATGCTGTGTGATGACAGGGCTCCATTGGCTATTGGGGCTGAAGGAGCTTTGTGAGTCCAGGGAAGTTCTCAGGTTTGCTCTGTGTTTCTCTTTCCAACCTCAGCTTGTCCCAGGGTTTATTATCAGCAAAGGAGACAAGGCCCCTGATGCCAGGGAGCTGGCTGGGGCTTAGGGTGCTGGCCTTTCCGCCCTGGAGGCCTCTCAGCAAATAGTCCCTTGGAAACAGGGCAGCTGTCCCTGTGGAGGGGGCGGGCTGGGAGGGGCCTCACTTCCCCAACACTGGACCCTGGAGGAGCCTCTTTGTGAGCAGGACTGCAGCCCTGGCTGGCGGGACTGCCTTGGGCAGGTGACCTGGACAATTCTATGGTCTCCAGGGTCCCTGCCACTCTAGCCATGTGTCCTTGTCACAACTCTGAAACCCTATTTCAGGTTGGCTCCATGCCTGCATCCCTTCTGGGTCAGAAGACACATACTGGGCTGTCCCAGGGCCACTGGGACCCTGGAATCCCCCTCCTGGGTCTGCATATCTCCACTCTATCCCTGCCCCTCACCCCAGCCCCACTCCCAGATGCATCCTCAACACGTCCCTTCTTGGGGGTCCAGCAGGTGCCTCCCCTTTCAGCTCCTTCCCTTAAAGGGGGCGGATCATTCGTCCATCCCCACCCCGCTCCCTGGGATGCCCTGAAAGGCTCCCTATCAGCATCAGACACAGCATCCTTGTTTATTTCTAATCCTTTCTTCCCAGCTTGAAAGCGAAGACCTACAAGACCTTTTAGAACTAACACCCAAAAAAGATGTCCTTTTCATTATAGGGAACTGGAATGCAAAAGTAGGAAGTCAAGAAACACCTGGAGTAACAGGCAAATTTGGCCTTGGAATACGGAATGAAGCCGGGCAAAGACTAATAGAGTTTTGCCAAGAAAATGCACTGGTCATAGCAAACACCCTCTTCCAACAACACAAAAGAAGACTCTACACATGGACATCACCAGATGGTCAACACCAAAATCAGATTGATTATATTCTTTGCAGCCAAAGATGGAGAAGCTCTATACAGTCAACAAAAACAAGACCAGGAGCTGACTGTGGCTCAGATCATGAACTCCTTATTGCCAAATTCAGACTGAAATTGAAGAAAGTAGGGAAAACCACTAGACCATTCAGGTATGACCTAAATCAAATCCCTTATGATTATACAGTGGAAGTGAGAAATAGATTTAAGGGCCTAGAGCTGATAGATAGAGTGCCTGATGAACTATGGGATGAAGTTCATGACATTGTACAGGAGACAGGGGTCAAGACCATCCCCATGGAAAAGAAATGCAAAAGAGCAAAATGGCTCTCTGGGGAGGCCTTACAAATAGCTGTGAAAAGAAGAGAAGCGAAAAGCAAAGAAGAAAAGGAAAGATATAAGCATCTGAATGCAGAGTTCCAAAGAATAGGAAGAAGAGAGAAGAAAGCCTTCCTCAGCGATCAATGCAAAGAAATAGAGGAAAACAACAGAATAGGAAAGACTAGAGATCTCTTCAAGAAAATTAGAGATGTCAAGGGAACATTTCATGCAAAGATGGGCTCAATAAAGGAAAGAAAGGTATGGATCTAACAGAAGCAGAAGATATTAAGAAGAGGTGGCAAAAATACACAGAAGAACTGTACAAAAAAGATCTTCACGACCCAGATAATCACGATGGCGTGATCACTCACCTAGAGCCAGACATCCTGGAATGTGAAGTCAAGTGGGCCTTAGAAAGCATCACTACAAACAAAGCTAGTGGAAGTGAAGGAATTCCAGTTGAGCTATTTCAAATCCTGAAAGATGATGCTGTGAAAGTGCTGCACTCAATATGCCAGCAAATTTGGAAAACTCAACAGTGGCCACAGGACTGGAAAAGGTCAGTTTTCATTCCAATCCCAAAGAGAGGTAATGCCAAAGAATGCTCAAACTACTGCACAATTGCACTCATCTCACATGCTAGTAAAGTAATGCTCAAAATTCTCCAAGCCAGGCTTCAGCAATACGTGAACCATGAACTTCCTGATGTTCAAGCTGGTTTTCGAAAAGGCAGAGGAACCAGAGATCAAATTGCCAACATCCCCTGGATCATTGAAAAAGCAAGAGAGTTCCAGAAAAACATCTATTTCTGCTTTATTGACTATGCCAAAGCCTTTGACTGTGTGGATCACAATAAACTGTGGAAAATTCTTCAAGAGATGGGAATACCAGACCACCTTACCTGCCTCTTGAGAAACCTGTATGCAGGTCAGGAAGCAACAGTTAGAACTGGACATGGAACAAGAGATTGGTTCCAAATAGGAAAAGGAGTACGTCAAGGTTGTATATTGTCACCCTGCTTATTTAACTTATATGCAGAGTACATCATGAGAAATGCTGGACTGGAAGAAACAACAAGCTGGAATCAAGATTGCCGTGAGAAATATCAATAACCTCAGATATGCAGATGACACCACCCTTATGGCAGAAAGTGAAGAGGAACTCAAAAGCCTCTTGATGAAAGTGAAAGTGGAGAGAGAAAAGGCTGGCTTAAAGCTCAACATTCAGAAAACGAAGATCATGGCATCCGGTCCCATCACTTCATGGGAAATAGATGGGGAAACAGTGGAATCAGTGTCAGACTTTATTTTTCTGGGCTCCAAACTCACTGCAGATGATGATTGCAGCCATGAAATTAAAAGACGCTTACTCCTTGGAAGGAAAGTTATGACCAACCTAGATAGCATATTCAAAAGCAGAGACATTACTTTGCCAACAAAGGTTCATCTAGTCAAGGCTATGGTTTTTCCTGTGGTCATGTATGAATGTGAGAGTTGGACTGTGAAGAAGGCTGAGTGCCGAAGAATTGATGCTTTTGAATTGATGCTTGTGGTGTTGGAGAAGACTCTTGAGAGTCCCTTGGACTGCAAGGAGATCCAACCAGTCCATTCTGAAGGAGATCAGCCCTGGGATTTCTTTGGAGGGAATGATGCTGAAACTGAAACTCCAGTACTTTGGCCACCTCATTCGAAGAGTTGACTCATTGGAAAAGACTCTGATGGTGGGAGGGATTGGGGGCAGGAGGAGAAGGGGACGACAGAGGGTGAGATGGCTGGATGGCATCACTGACTCGATGGACGTGAGTCTGAGTGAACTCTGGGAGTTGGTGATGGACAGGGAGCCTGGTGTCCTGGCGATTCATGGGGTCGCAAAGAGTCGGACACAACTGAGCGACTGAACTGAACTGAAGCAGTCCCAGGCCAAGAAAATCCTCACTCAGATAAGACTACTCCTAGATTCTTCCAGACTCACACCTGGATGGCAGCTTTGGAGCTAGAGACAGACATTATGTTACCTTATTCTGTGGTTCCCCCATGATGCTCCACCTTGGAGTCATGTTGGGTCGGGGTCCCCTGTCCCGATGGGAAACAGTCACATGCGAAGGCAAAACTGGTGGGAGGGGATGCACAACAGTCCTTACTTCCCATGTCATCTTGTCCCCACGGCCTTGCTGTCACCCCATGGCTCCTCCCTGTTCACCCCTGGAGCTGCCCTCCTCCGGGTGGGGCTGTGTCCCTCAGATGGCAGCTCCTTCTGATGATGCTGCAGGGAGGAGAGGCCGGGACACGTGTGTCTTCAGGTTGCTGTGGAAGGAAACTGTGGCCCTGAGTCCTCACTCACTCTTGTACTGGGATGAATCAAGTGATCAGCACCAGCGGCCTTTGTTGGATTGGGGAAAATCATAAGAAGGAATGAAATAAAATTCACAATTTAAGACAAGATAAGAAAAATTTAAACAAAAATTATCTCTCCCGGTTTTGACCGCTTCCCTCCCGTCTAGTGCATTGTGCATCAGCATTATGTGCAAACCAGCCCTCCCAAGGGCAGAAATACCTGCTCCACCATAAAGGTTAATTTTTAAAAATAACTCCTTAGAAGATAATGCTGCCTACATATTAAGTCGGTGCAAACACAATTACAGTTTCAAACCATGGGTTTTAAATCATTATAACTAGGCTCAAACACATCTTTATTAATCAAAATAGTAACCATTACAATCACTGCATTTTTGCCAATGAGAAATAAGTTTGTTTATTCCTGTAGCATAAAAATCCGTGCTTCAGGATACAACAAACTCTTGGAAAGCATTTTCTGCCTCCTGCTGGTTATGGAAGTGTGTTCTCTGTACAAAGATGCTCGAAGAAGTGTTAGTCAGTTGGTGAGAGGTCAGGTGAACATGGTGAATGAGGCAAAACTTGTTCACAATTTGTTCAACTTTTGAAGTGTTGCTTGTGCGACATGTAGTCGGGTGTTGTTGTGAAGAATTGGGTCCTCTTTGTTAACCAATGCCAGCTGCAGGCATTGCAGTTTTGGGTGCATCTCATTGATTTGCTGAGCATACTTCTTAGATGTATTGGGTTCACCGGGATTCAGAAACCCATAGTGGATCAGACGGGCAGCAGATCACCAAACAGTGACCATGACCTTTTTTTGGTGCAAGTTTGGCTTTAGAAAGTACTTTGGAGCTTCTTCTCAGTCCAGCCACTGAGCTGGTCATTGCTGGTTGTCATATACAATCCACTTTAAGAAAAAAAATGTTTATTTTTAATTGAAAGATAATTGCTTTACGATATTGTGTTGCTTCCTGCCATACAACAATAATGAATCTACCACAGGTGTACTTATGACCCCTCCCTCTTGAACATCCGTTCCACTTCCCCTACAATCCACTTGTTGCGTGCCACAATCTGATCAAGAAACAGCTCTGTGTTACACAGAAAAAGAGAAGAAGATTCTTCAAATAGATGATTTTTTTGATTTTTGGTCAGTTCATGAGGCATCCAGGTATAAAGCTTTTTCACCTTTCCAATATCTTCAAATGGCAAGTGACGTTAGAACAGTTGATATCGAGTTCTTCAGCAACTTCTTGTACATTTGTAAAAGGATCAGTTTTAATTGTTGCTCTCAGTTGTCATTGTCAACTTCTGATGGCCGGCCACTATGCTCCTCGTCTTCAAGGCTCTTGTCTCCTTTGCAAAACTTCTTGAACCATCACTGGACTGTATGTCAGCGATTCCTGGGGCAAATGTATTGCTGATGTTGCAAGTTGTCTTCAATGCTTTAAGACCCATTTTGAACCCAAATAAGAAAATCACTTGAATTTGCTTTTTGTCTAACAGCATTTCCATATTCTAAAATAAATATAAAATAAACAGCAAGTAGTAAGTCATTAGCAAAAAACATAAAATGAGATATGTGTAATTAAAATGATATATAGCATAACCACCGAGAAGGCAATGGCACCCCACTCCAGTACTCTTGCCTGGAAAATCCCATGGACGGAGGAGCCTGGTGGGCTGCAGTCCATGGGGTCACTAAGAGATGGATACCACTGAGCAACTTCACTTTCACTTTTCACTTTCATGCATGAAGGAAATGGCAACCCACTCCAGTGTTCTTGTCTGGAGAATCCCAGGGATGGCGGAGCCTGGTGGGCTGCCGTCTATGGGGTCGCATAGAGTTGGACATGACTGAAGCGATGCAGCAGCAGCAGTAGCGTAGCATATCCACATTTATTTAGAATGTATTCCAATACCAAACAGCAAATTTCAATAATGCAAAAACCGCAGTTATATTTGTACCAACCTGATACTTATGACCAGCTTCCCAGGTGGCTCTAGTGGTAAAGAACCCATCTGCCAATGCAGGAGATATGAGATGTGGGTTCAATCCCTAGGTCAGAAAGATCCGCTGGAGGGGGCATGACAACGCACTCCAGTATTCTTGCTTGGAGAATCCCATGGACAAAGGAGCCTGAAGGGCTACAGTCCATAGGATCACACAGAGTCGGACATGACTGAAGCGGCTTAACACACATATAGTACAATACTTAGAATCAGATTAATGTCACTACCTTTATTACTTGTATTCTACCTAATTCTATAAGATTCTTGTTTCTTGCATTAATAGTTCTGTGATTGTGTCTGTGATGAAATTTAATGATGACTAGGCTACTTGAAATTATTCATATAATATTCAGCTCTATAAGATCCATGACTGTAATCTTGTGACCCTAGAGATGGGAAGGAGCAAAAAATGGAAACCATTTCCTGGAGCTGACAGACTTGTAGGACAGGTGGTGCAGAGGCTTTTGGCTGCTGTTTACGGGACTGGATGAGGAACAGCACACTGCGTGGTCTATCAGCAGACTTGTCTTCTGAGCAGGGAATGAGCATTCCCAGCACCCTGGGACAAGTCAGTCAAAAAATGCCTCTGAAAATGGATAATAAGAGAGAAATGGAGGGGACTGTGTAATAGAGAATGTCGCCCAAGCCCAGTTCTCCAGGCATGAAGTCATTAGTCCCTGCAGTCACCTATGATCCACCATGAAAGGGGTTCAGTGCGAAGGTCAGGATGAGACATTTTGTGCTCTGAGAAAACTTGCAGAACCAGCCCTCTGGTCAACATTTTCTGGTGAAGTTTTTATGAACCCAGTTTCTCACTTCTTCCCATACTTAGAAAAGCACTAAAACCATTAACTAAGATATCTCTTCCTCCTGCGTGAAGTTACCTTCTTGCCAAGCTGTGTGCTGATTGCATGTCCCCCTCCCCCCAAGTCACATACACATTAAGGCCTCCAGTCTTACTTCCTCAGAACAGTTCTCAGAGCTTCCTGAGAGACTGTCTCCCCAGTTATAATCATCAGGATGGCTCGAATAAATTTTCAGTTTCTTTCTTAGATGGACTATTGATTAATTTTTTATCTACAAAAGCAACTACGTACTGACTTCCACAAGTCTCCTTGCTCAGCACGTTGAGAACAGGGCTCTTCAGTGAATCCAGGTGATAACTCTCTATCCTCAGTCCCTGGTGCCACAGGCCCTACAGAGGGGCCCAAACTCAGCCCCACCCCCCGCCTCCTGCACATCCCTTCTCCCCAGACAAGCCAACCCCCACTCCTCAGGCTGGAGCTCGGGCTCTCTCCTTCCTGGGCCCCCTCTCCCGCCTCCTCCACTAAGACACACCCTTCACCCTCCACTTGGAACTGTGTGTGTCCTGCCTGCCCCTCATCCTCCATCCCCACTCAGGACACCTGCCCTCCCCTCTGTGGACATGCCCCGTGGATGTGCTGATGGTCAGGTCATGGGTCTCCCTTCCTTCATCTGAGAGTTTCATAAGGATGGGCTGGGCCTTGCTCACCTGGGTCCTCAGCCTCTGGTCCAGCTTGGCCCAGAGCAGGTGCCTCATAAACATCTACTGAGCTGCAAAGGCCCAGGTGTGGCCGCAGTTCCTAATGTCCAGCCCACCTCCCTGAGCCCCTCTACCTGGGTGAGCTCCCAGCCCCCAGCATGTACCTGCACCTGTCCGGGGTTTTGGAAGGCCTGCTAGTTTGAGCTCAGGGTCCCTCTCACTTTTTGAACCCTCCCCCTGCCCTATTGCATATCTGCCATTTTGCTCTCTGGGGGGAAATCCAGAAGCTTCTCTGTAAGTGAACATCTGGTTACATCTCAGCATGGCTTCCCACTGAGTCCCAAATGCTTAATATGGTACCCAAGGGTGGGATGGCCTTTCCTGCCAGAGTCTACTCTCTCTCTCTCACTTTCTCTCTCCCATAAACCTTGCTCACTCCTTCTGTCCCTGGATTCTCCTGTGAGAATTACCCCTCCCCCAACAAAGCCCTCATTCAGGAGCCCCTCATTCCCTGAGGATGCATATTCCAGACCACAATCAACTCTTAAGAGTTTGATCCAAATGTTAGAGAATCCAGCAGCACTCCATCTTCCCCAAAGGTTTAAATAGTTACCTTCTGAGGGTCCTGTGATGGGGGTCCCCAAACTCCTGAATCAAAGCAGGAAAAGAGGACCATGAAGGTGAGTGTGGGCATCATTGTCAGGGCTCAGACTCCTTGGTCTGCCTCCAGAGGGATTCTCTCTTGTCTATCTGGGGCCTCTGGTATTTGTGGGGAGGAACCACAAGGGGGAGCCCTAAGTATGAGCCCAGGATTCTGCTCACCCACACCTGAAGGAAAGGTAGTGCAGGAATCACCTGACTTACTTCTCCAAGGCTGCTTCGTACCCTGAGGCCCATGGGTCCACTAATGTCCTGGAATGGGCTCTAGGAGATCTACAAGAGCCCTGTAACTGAATGCAACATTTCCAATGTATGAGAATGCATATTCCTGGGACAGTCATATAGTCAAAGGGATTTATGCGCAGAAAATATTAAAGAGTCTCTGGGTGGTTCCCGCATAACTCCAAAGAAGTAGGCTCTGCCAATGTTCCTAAACCAAACTGAGTAAGTGAGGGAGCATGGACTTGAGATCTCTCCGGATTGCCCATCTGGGGCAGTGATCTTTCTTGGCATCAGGAGAAGCAGGTTCAGAAAGATCTGGTACCCTCTCTGAGCATTTAATTTCCCAAGCTTGTCGCCTTCCCAAAGCACAGCATCAGAGAATCCCTTAGTGGAGGGATCTCTTTAGAACTTTAGTTCATCTCTACATTATACCCCAGCCTGGGGCTCATCCATCATTTCCCAGAGAGCGCTCTGCACAGTGCTCCTCAAAATGCAGTTTGTGGAGTAGTACCAGTTGCAAACTGTTCTTGGTCCACAATGAGATAAGTACACACAGTGAGTGAACATTTATAAACTTTTATAGTAATTTGACATTGTCCAAAGATCCAGGGGTATGACCAGTGCCAGACAATGGGGCCTGGAGTTTAAGTTTAGTTTGGAGTTTGTGCTGATGGTCCAGCTGCAGTGGCAAGACAGACATGACCCAGATGAAGGAGGCTGGGCCGGCGAATCAATGCACTGCTTCCTTCATTGAGAATGTCCTGCCAAACACAAAAAATTAACTTTGCGAAACTAAGTAGCCAGCTTCAGTTCAGTTCAATCGTTCAGTAGCGTCTGACTTTTTGCGACCCCATGGACTGCAGCATACCAGGCCTCCCTGTCCATCACCAACTCCTGGAGCTTGCTCAAATTCACGTCTATCAAGTCAGTGATGCCATCCAACCATCTCATCTTCTGTTGTCCCCTTCTCCTCCTGCCTTCAACCTTTCCCAGCATCAGAGTCTTTGCCAAGGAGTCAGTTCTCCTCATCAGATGGCCAAAGAATTGAAACTTCAGCCTCAGCATCAGTCCTTCCAACAAATATTCAGGAGTGATTTCCTTTAGGATTGACTGGTTTGATCTCCTTGCAGTCCAAGGGACTCCTAGGAGTCTTCTCCAACACCACAGTTCAAAAGCATCAATTCTTCGGCACTCAGCTTTGTGGTCCAACTCTCACATCCATACATGACTACTGGAAAAACCATAGCTTTGACTAGACGGACCTTTGTTGGCAAAGTAATGTCTCTGCTTTTTAATATGCTGTCTAGGTTTGTCATAGCTTTCCTTCCAAGAAACAAGCATCTTTTAATTTTATAGCTGCAGTCACCATCTGCAGTGATTTTGGAGCCCCCCGAAATAAAGTCAGCCACTGTTTCCATTGTTTCCCCATCTATTTGCCATGAAGTGATGGGACCAGATGTCATGATCTTAACTTTTTGAATGTTGAGTTTTAAGCCAGCTTTTTCACTCTACTCTTTCACTTTCATCAAGAGGCTCTTTAGTTCTTCATTTTCTACCATAAAGGTGGTGTCATCTGCATATCTGAGGTTATTGGTATTTCTCCCGGCAATCTTGATTCCAGCTTGTGCTTCATCCATCCTGGCATTTCACATGATGTATTCTGCATAAAAGTTAAATAAGCAAGGTGACAATATACAGCCTTGATGTACTCCTTTCCCAGTTTGGAACCAGTCTGTTGTTCCATGTCTGGTTCTAACTGTTGCTTTTTGACCTGCATACAGATTTTTCAGGAGGCAGGTCAGGTGGTCTGGTATTCCCATCTCTTTAAGAATTTTCCACAGTTTGTTGTGATCCACACAGTCAAAGGCTTTAGCGTTAGTCAATGAAGCAGAAGTAGATGTTCTTCTGGAATTCTCTTGCTTTTTGTATGATCCAGCAGATGTTGGCAATTTGATCTCTGGTTCCTCTGCCTTTTCTAAATTCAGCTTGAACATCTGGAATAGTCAGATAGTGAAGAGTTAAAATGAGTGAATTATAGAAAGACTAAGGCATTATTGTCTTTTATTATGTGATAATATTCCAGCTAATTGTCTACAACTATTGTTTTATACAAAGTTAGAATGTACTATGGCACCCCACTCCAGTACTCTTGCCTAGAAAATCCCATGGACGGAGGAACCTGGTAGGCTGCAGTCCATGGGGTCTCGAAGAGTTGGACATGACTGAGCGACTTCACTTTCACTTTTCACTCTCATGCATTGGAGAAGGAAATGGCAACCCACTCCAGCGTTCTTGCCTGGAGAATCCCAGGGACAGGCGAGCCTGGTGGGCTGCCGTCTATGGGGTCGCACAGAGTCAGACACGACTGAAGCGACTTAGCAGCAGTAGCAGTAGCAGAATGTATTAAGGGGAAGGTCCTGTAAAAATATTCAAACAATAGAATAAACTCCTGGAGATGCTGCAAGATAAGTTTAGTCCCAACTTTTTAAACATGTCAAATGGACAATCAGATTTGCTTATTTATCTTAGGCCATCAGATTTTTAATGACTTTAATACTTACCTTCTATTAAAAGAAATACTATGTTTTTATTAGATTTTTTCATGTTACATCATTTTATTAAATTAGCCATTCTATGAATGTGTTAATCTTCCTGAAACTTTATTTTTATTAATTTTAAACAGTTATAGTGTGCCAGTTTTATTTATTTATTATTATTTATTTTTAATTGTCAGGACCATGCAACCTGTGGAATCTTGTTGCTTGACCAGGGGTTGAACCTGTGCCCTGTGCATTGGAAGCGCACAGTCTTAACCACTGTGCCACCAGGGAGGTCCTCTGAAACTTCATTTAAAATCATATCATTACCCTTCTCAAAATCCTCAAACTTCTTTTAAAAGATAAAACTCAAACTTCTCCTTGTGACAATTGAGATCCTCTTCAGTTGGCATTGACTTGTGTTTTCTGCCTTATTGCTCACTGTTTCTTTAAAAATTATCATTGCATTGGTTAAGGTGTGTAGTGATATCTCATTGAGGTTATACCTTGCATTTTCCTCACTATTAATGAGTTTGAGTATTTTTTTAATGTGTTTACCTACCATTTAGATATCAGTCTTTATAAAATATTTCAGCCTATTTTTGCAATCAAGCTATGCCATTTGAACTACATGACTTATTTCTTATATGAACTCTCATTTTTCCAACACAGTGCAACTATCAGTTGACACAATTTATACACTTTTCCAAAAGAGCACAATTGGTGATTAGGTGGGTTTAGTGCATCTAAATCATTTATCTCTTATATTAATTTTCATTTTTGTTAAACAGTAACCATTCTCGTAGACCCAGACCCCGGAGGCAAGACTTAAATTTGTATAGAGGATAAAATACCAAATGAAAACTTTGTTGTTAGAATTCTATAATACATAAAGAAATATTTAAAAAGTTCTCTCATTTAAATCAGTCAGATACACTAAAACTTCTTAGGAAGTTTGGCCCATTTTGGGGGGTTGTTTGCCTATTTATTATTAAGTTGCAAAATTTCTTTCTATATTCCAGATAACAGAAATTAAAAATATAATCCTTGTCATATTTTTTAAAGTTTCCAGAAAAGCTTGCCCTACTCTTGCTCTGGAGTATGGTGGTCACAAGGATCCCAGGACCCGTTGTCATATCCTGGGTTCCCTAGTGTCCGAGACTCACAGGGGAGGATCCATTGATCTAGAGAAGGGTGGTCAGTGGAAACGCCCACAGGAGGCACGAGGGAAGAAAATAAGTAAGGTGGATGGAGAGGACTAAGGTCCTTGGAGACAACCAACTGAATCTGTCAGGGGCGGTGGAAAAGCAAGATGCCCTGTGCATGACATAAGCTCATGTTTATAAAGTAGGAAAAAAAATCTACAGGTGCCCTGTACAAACATGTGTGCGTGTATGTACACACATATCTATATATGATTTCAGAGCATGTGAAATGTGCTGAAGGCTGTATATGAGGTTGAGGACATGGATGCTCCCTGGATGGAGGAGTGGACACTCCTGTGAGTAGGCAGGAAGCCTGGCCAAGTCCAAGAAGGGAAACTGGAACATGTGAGATAATTATAGACCTGCTTTATGTCAATGACACCTGAGAATAAGAAAAATATAGAAAACTAAACAGAGATGAGAATGGAAACAATATAGAGCATGTAACAGCTGCTCAGCTCCAGCCACCCAACCGTATTATCTATCACCAAGGGAATGTAGCCTAGTGACACCATATTTTTTGAGTCTTCTAAAGGAGGTAGAAATCTACATTTTCAAGTGAAATTAAAGTGCTGTACAGCAACCAAACATGCTGTTGTTGTTCAGTCACTAAGTCATGTCTAACTCTTTGTGACCCCATGAACTGCAGCATGCCAGGCTTCCCTGTCCGTCACAATTTCCCAGAATTTGCTCAAACTCATATCCATTGAGTCAGTGATGCCATCCAACCATTTCATCCTCTGTCATCCCCTTCTACTGCCCTCAATACTTCCCAGCATCACAGTCTTTTCCAGTGAGTTGGCTCTACTCATCGGATGACCGAAGTACTGGAGTTTCAGCTTCAATATCAGTCCTTCCAATGAATATTCAAGTTGATTTCCTTTAGGATTGACTGTTTTGATCTCCTTGCCGTCCAGGGGACTCTCAAGAGTTTTCTGCAGCACCACAGTTCAAAAGCATCAGTTCTTCGGTGCTCAGCTTTCTTTATGGTCCAACTCTCACATCCGTACATGACTACTGGAAAAGCCATAGCTTTGATATACAGACCTTTGTCAGCAAAGTAATGTCTCTGCTTTTTAATACACTGTCTAGGTTTGTCATAGCTTTCCTTCCAAGGAGCAAGTGTCTTTTAATTTCATGACTGTCACATTAAATGGACACAAAGTTGTCATTTACTCTTAAGTATGAATCATAGGGTCATTTTGGTAGTAAGTTGGGAAAAATGAAGAGACAGTATGACCCTCCAGTTTCCCTCACCCCAGGGCCCCTCCCCGACCCCGGCAGTGCCCACTGGGAGGCCAACAGGCTCCAGGGCTCCACTGGCAATTGGGGCTGAAAGAACTTTGTGAGTCCAGGGAGGTTCTCAGGGTTTGCTCTGTGTTTCTCTTTCCAGCCTCAGCTTGTCCCAGGTTTATTATCAGCAGAGGTGACAGGGCCCCTGATGGCAGGAAGCTGGCTGGGGCTCAGGCTGCTGGCCCTTCAGCCCTCTCAGCAAATAGTCCCTTGGAAACAGGGCAGCTGTCCTTGAGGAGGGGGCAGGCTGGGAGGGGCCTTACTCCCCCCACACACTGGACCCTGGA
The DNA here is from genome assembly GCF_055505025.1 of Bos grunniens. Taxonomy (NCBI): domain Eukaryota; kingdom Metazoa; phylum Chordata; class Mammalia; order Artiodactyla; family Bovidae; genus Bos; species Bos grunniens. The sequence goes on along the minus strand of NC_141185.1, from coordinate 50,614,440 downwards.
GGAGTCCCTGTGTGAGCAGGACTGCAGCCCTGGCTGGCGGGACTGTCTTGGGCAGGTGACCTGGGCAATTCCGTGGTCTCCAGGGTCCCTGCCACTCTGGCCACATGTCCCTGTCACAGCCCTGAAACCCCTTTAGGCCCCTGTTCTTCTGTCTCAGTTGCAGTCCAAGCCCCTCCTCCATGGGGAAGGTTGGCTCCATGCCTGCATCCCTTCTGAGTCAGAAGACACCTACTGGGCTGCCTCAGGGCCACTGGGACCCTGGGATCCCCCCAGTCATCTCCACTCTGCCACTCCCAACCCCACCCCAGTCCTGGGTGCATCCTCAGGGTTGTCCCTCCCACGGGTCCATTCAGTGCCTCCTCTTTCAGCTCCTGCCCTTAAAAAGGGCCCCATCATCTGTCCATCCCCATCCCCTCCCTGGATACCCTGAAAGGCTCCATGTCATAATCAGACACAGCATCCTTGTTTATTTCCAATCCCTTCTTCCCAGCTTGGAAGCTGCTAACTGGGGGCTAGGGGAGGGGGTGGGGCTTCCCAGGTGACTAAGTGGTAAAGAATCAACCTGCCAAAGCAGGAGACACAGGTTTGATCCTTGGTTTGGGAAGATCCCCTGGAGAAGGAAATGGCAACCCACTCTGGTATTCTTGCCTGGGAAATTCCATGGACAGAGGAGTCTGGAGGGCCAAAAAGACTCAGACACGACTAAGCATAACACAGCTGAACCAGTCTCACAGGCCTAAAATCTTCACTCAGGTAGGGCTAGTCCTAGATCTTCCCAGACTCACAGTGGGATGGCAGCTTCAACCCAGGGTTCGAACTCAGGTCTCCCGAATTGCAGGCTGATTCTATGCCAGCTGAGCCACAAGGGAACCCCAAGAAGCGCATCTTCCCCACCCAAGAATTGAACTGGGGTCTGCTCCATTGCAGGCAGATTCTTTACCAACTGAGCTATCAGGGAAGCCCTTTAAAAACCAAACATTATGTTAATTTATTCTGTGGTTCCCCCATGATACTCCACATTGGAGTCTTGCTAGGTTGGGGTCTCCCTTCCCCAGTGGGAAAGTCACATGTGAAGGCAAAACTGGGGGAGGGAATTCACAACAGTCCCTACTTCCCATGTCATCTTGTCCCCACGGCCTTGCTATCACCCCTGGCTCCTCCCTGTTCACCCCTGGAGCTGCCCTCCTCCAGGTGGGGCTGTGTCCCTCAGATGGCAGCTCCTTCTGGTGATGCTGCAGGGAGGAGAGGCCGGGACACGTGTGTCTTCAGGTTGCTGTGGAAGGAGGCCATGGCCCTGAAGGCGTGTCCTGGGTCCCAGAGCTCCAAGCTTTTTTCCTTGGCTCCCACCCATGGGCCCTGGTGACATGTGGGCTGTAAAGCAAAGTGTTCAGGCTCCCAGCTTTGGCGTTTTTATCTGGGTTCTCACTCCTATCCACGGAATGTTATTTGAGGCACTTGGTTCCCTGAGCCTAATTTTCTCTTTGTCAGATGATTAGGAGGACAATGTATTTATACAATCACTGTTCTGAAAACTTTGAGGTCAGATCTGCTCCAGAGTCAGAATTTTTCAGTTTCGGGCAGGTGACATGGTGCATCTACTTTACAGGAGATAAAACCCTACTGGGCTCTGAAAGCACTTAGTAATCAACACATTCGGTTCTGTGTGTGCTCAGTCATCTCCAACTCTGCAACTTCATGGACTGTAGCCCAACAGGCTCTTCCATCCATGGGATTCTCCAGGCAAGAACACTGGAGTGGGTTTCCATTTCCTACTCCAGGGACTCTTCCCCACCCAAGGATCAACCCATGTCTCCTGCATCTCCTGCGTTGGCAGGCAGATTCTTTACCATAGCTCCACCTGGGAAGATCCAGTCAAATATGTTAGTGTTTTTGCAATTGAACTTTTGAATTTTTGCACTAAGTGAAATAAAGACCATAAATTGTCTCATGTCCATTCAGGCCAAATATTCTTATGAAATAAATTTTTTAAAACTTGTATAATTTTCAGAGCCTTGGAGATTGGAGTTACAGATAAGGACAATTCTACCTTGTGTCTCTGATAGTAATGGCAAAAGCTGAAAGAGATAAGTAATGTTTATGGTCTGACGCCAGATCCAGCCCAGCTGTAAGGTTGGGATAAGCCAAGCCTGACAAGGTCAACGGTGATGGGTGGGGAGAACCATTCTGGAACAGCTGTGCGGTTACCCAGGTGTCTGAACCATTGGTTCAAACTCCACAGATGCTGAGCCTCAGCTGTCACAGGGCCCTGAGCCTTTTCTAGGCATCTGACTTAATCCACTTCCAGAGCTGGATCTTTACCTGGTGAGTCCTTTGCAAGGACCATGGCCATTCCATTGACAGAGACCCACATGACCATCATGACATCCGCGTCATTGTCCTCAGGCTTGGACTCTGTGACCAACAAGAGCTACTTCCTCCACTTCCTGCAGCTGCTCTCCACCTGCATGGCCTTCTTCCTGGTGACCAGGGAGAGCACTTGGAGTGTGCTCATAAGTAACTGGTCCATGTTTGTCTGGTACTCCTGCTTCGCCATGACCCTCCTTACCCTCATAGCTGAGTTATGTGCACTCCAGGATAAACTTCACTTCTCCTGGGATAGATTTCTCATCACCTCTGCCTGCTACTGCACCCTTTTCTGCCTCTCGGCCTCCATCACTTACCCCATCATCTACCTTCAGATTTTTCCCGATGGCTCCCCCCAACACCATGTTATTGCTGCCACTGCATTCTCCTGCATCACTTCTGTGGCTTATGCTATCGAAGTGGTCTGGACCTGTGCCCAGACTGGCAAGTCCTTCTACTCTTTGCTAGGCCTGCTCAAGAGGCTGGAGATCTTCGTGGCATGTGTCATCTTCGCCTTCCTCAGCAACACCTACCCGTATGAGCACCAGCCAGCCCTGGTGTGGTGTGTGGCCGTGTATTGCATCTGCTTCATCCTGGGGGCTGTGGCTATGTTGTGGCACCGGTGTGACTGTGACAAGAGTCTGCCCTACTCCTGTTTGGGGTTTGGGCAGTCTGTGCTCTCCATCCTCCTCTACACCACTGCTCTGGTCCTCTGGCCTCTCTACCAGTTCAATGCGCGGTTCGGTGGGCAGCCCCAGCGGTCCAACGAGTTGAGCTGCATTGATGAGCGCACTTCCTACATGTGCGTCTGGGACCAACGACTGGTTGTGGCCATCCTGACAGCCATCAACCTGCTGATTTACGTGGCGGACCTGATGATCTTGACTGTGGTCAGTGACCGAGGCTCTACGCAGGGGCTCCAGATTCCTCTTCTTACCGAGCTCTGCCTCCTCTGATGCCCTCTTCCTGGCTCCTCTCTCCCTCCTCACATCCTCCCCCGTTCATCTCACTCTCTTTTCTGTTTCCTTCTCTCCTTCTGCTCTGTCTCCGTCCTGTCTTGCATGTTTGCCCACATTCTGTTTTACCTCTTTCTCTTGCTTCTCTCACCTTTCCTACATTTTCTGCTTCTTGGCCCTCTTTCAGTTATTCTTGGTTTTCTCATCTCCTGTTTCCAGACCAGGACATTTTCCTTCTTTGGATCTATTGTCATAGCCGTGCGTTCCAGGAAACAAACTCACTCAGAAGGACAATGCAGATAGTGGAGTACAGTTTATTACACTGGTGGGCCCAAGGCAGAGTCTCCTCTTAGTCAAGGACCTGGACCAGTTTTTGTGAAAACTTTATATACCTTAAGTGTACATGCCCAAACCCACCTCCCCAAATTCCCTGAAACTAGTCTGAACAAAGGAAAAGAAAGATACAGTCAAAGATGACCCATGATTCAGATGCCTTGCTGCTGCTGCTAAGTCACTTCAGTCGTGTCAAACTCTGTGCGACCCCATAGACGGCAGCCCACCAGGCTCCCCTGTCCCTGGGATTCTCCAGGCAAGAACACTGGAGTGGGTTGCCATTTCCTTTTCCAATGCATGAAAGTGAAAAGTGAAAGTGAAGTTGCTCAGTCGTGTCTGACCCTTTGTGACCCCATGGACTGCCACCTACCAGGCTCCTCCATCCATGGGATTTTCCAGGCAAGAGTACTGGAGTGGGTGCCATTGCCTTCTCCTCAGATGCCTTAGGCCTAGGTAGTTAACAGAGGACAATTATCAATAGGCCTGTGGTTATATCCCAGTAAACATAATAGAATTTATGATTCTATTGGTTTACACAGATAATTAGGGTATTCTTTTAGGTGAGGGAGAGTCTAGGTACGAGCCCTGGGGTTCTTCCATGGCGGGTGAAGGGGTGGGGAGGGGGTCTGGTTTTCCAGTTGGTATGTTGTTTCCATAGATACTGGGCTCAAAGTCCACAGTCCGGACCAAGATGGAGTCCTGCTTTCAAGATGCAGCCCGTTCTGTCTGTTTCCTCCTTCACTATCAGGACCCGAGACTCCTTCCTTCTCTGCCCACCACCCTTCCCACCTCCTAAGGTGCTGACTCCACAGCACACAGCCCTCTGTGCAGCTGTTCACACCCTGGGCCTCTGGAAGGGCCTTGTTGCCAAAGGGTGTCTGTCTCCCTGACGGTGCCTTAGTTGCTGTGTGTGTTTGGTGTATGTGCAGGTAGCTAAGGATTTGACCCCCTTTCTCTCAGGATAGGGCCTTGTACAGTGCACTTCCCCTTTCAGTTAAAAGAAAAAACTCCAGAGGTCAATAGTTTTCAGTGAGTTGCAAGCTTAAAGCAGAGACCCTGGATCCAGAGGCCCTGCCTGTTGCTCAGTCCCACCTGAGATTGGCTCCAGAATTTTTGTGGGCTCACTAAAACCCTCTGCCTAGACCTTATCTTAAAGCTAGCAAGAGGTAGATGGCTTCCATTCCAATTACACTAGGGGGAGTCAAAAATTGAACTGGAAAAGAACTGCAGTTTCTTGAAGACAACCTCTGAAGTATTTCAGAGGGGCAGGGATGTGACAGCTTCAGAACTAAAAACTGCATATCCTGCCTCTGCAGGCAGAAGAACATGGACCTTGCCGCTTAAAGAAAAATAGCCATTTAAAGCTGATGTTAGCTAGTATCAACTTTAAAAAGTAGTCACAACCTAGAAGATGAGAGTTATGTTTTATTTGATGGGAGTTTTTAGGACTTCAAGCCCGGCAGCCAGCATCTCAAGTGACCCTGAGAGATATGTTTTGAGGAGGCGGGGTTGGGAGGTGGGCAGGAGTCAGATTATATAGAAGCTTGTAACAAGGAGCAGGTAATCTAAACATCAAAGAATTATTGCTAATTAAGGAAATCCAGATCTCTCTAGTTAAGGAATTTAACACTTTTCTGTGAGAAGATGCAAGAGTCTGAGCTTACTAAAATCATTCCTTTCATTTGCATCTCAGCTGTCTTGGGCCAGCATCCAGAGATTTGATTACTCACATCCTTAGTTCTTTGTTCATGGTAGGGAGTGGCAGCAGCTCATGTTGCCAACTCAGTAGCTGCTGGACAGCAGGCATTGTTCTTCCTGGGCTCAGAAATTCACGTTTAGAGGGCTGGAAGACTGTGACATCCTGTTTATTGATATGGCAGGAAATACTCCATTTCACACTCAGTTCAGTTCAGTTCAGTCGCTCAGTTGTGTCCGACTCTTTGAGACCCCATGAACTGCAGCACACCAGGCCTCCCTGTCCATCACCAACTCCCGGAGTATATCCAAACCCATGTCCATCGAGTCAGTGGTGCCATCCAACCACCTCATCCTGTCGTCCCCTTCTGCTCCTGCCCTCAATCTTTCCCAGCATCAGGGTCTTTTCCAATGAGTCAGCTCTTCACATCAGGTGGCCAAAGTATTGGAGTTTCAGCTTCAACATCAGTCCTTCCAATGAATATTCAGGACTGATTTCCTTTAAGACTGACTGGTTGGATCTCCTTGCAGTCCAAGGGACTCTCAAGAGTCTCCTCCAACACCACAGTTCAAAAGCAGCAATTCTTCTGTGTTCAGCTTTCTTTATAGTCCAACTCTCGCATCCATACATGACCACTGGAAAAATCATAGCCTTGACTAGATGGATCTTTGTTGGCAAAGTAATGTCTCTGCTCTTTAATATGCTGTCTAGGTTGGTCATAACTTTCCTTCCAAGGAGTAAGCGTCTTTTAACATCATGGCTGTAGTCACCATTTGCAGTGATTTTGGAGCCCAGAAAAATAAAGTCTGTCACCGTTTCCATTGTTTCCCCATCTATTTGCTATGAAGTGATGGGACCAGATCTTAGTTTTCTGAATGCTGAGCTTTAAGCCAACTTTTTCACTCTCCTCTTTCATTTTCATCAAGAGGCTCTTTAGTTCTTCTTCAGCCTGTGTAATTTTTCTGTTTTTGTTTGTTTCTTTTCTTTTTGATCAAGAGCCAAATTACTATGTGACCTTATTCTTAAAGGGAAATGTCTTTCAACCCTTTTTCAATTGGCAGGTGGGTTGGGTGGGTGGATATTATTGCTACAACAGTAAACATAATTCCAGTGCCTGACTATGTTACACAAGCAAGTTTCCGTGTGCCAGTTGCTTTCTGCTGCTCCTACATGCTTCTCTGGGACTCATGTATAACGTGATCTACATAAATGTACATAAATTTAAAGAATTACCTGGAGTTGCTTGGTCCCAACAGTCCCTGCTCTGAATCATAGCGAGAAGGCTTGTTCCTTCTCCTTCATCCATAATGTCTTTTTAAAAAATATAAATAGAAAGATAAAAGCAAAAAAAAAAAAAAAAAAACAAAATCAACAATCTAATTGACCCAAATTTGCCTAGAGTTCTGAAGCAACTGAGCAGACTTCCATTCTCACCCAAACCACCATCTCTGTAAACCTGTCCCACTGTCTCCCAGTTTCCATATTAGCCAGAACCTAAGGGCTTGGCTCAGTGCTGCAGATCTAGCGGTTGGGTCCCACCCCAATGCCCAGCGTTCTGTCCCCTAGCTCTTAAAGGGGCCATGATAGCACCTGGAGACCCCTCTATAAAGATATGTGCCTGTGTGCATGCTCAGTGTGTGTGTTCCTGGGCATGAGCACACTGAGACCAGCAGCTGTCTGCAGTAACTAGTGGCTGTGATGGTCCCAAAGTCTCCTGCTCCCAACCACAAACCCACAGAACCCAGCATCCTGGCGTCACCAGGGCCACAGGGGCCAGGCAAGCAGAGCTGTGGCGGGGGGCGGGCAGGGGAAGGCCCCCCACTGCTGCCCCTTAATCCTGTACTGGGATGAAGTGTGTGATCTTCACCCACAGGCAGATAGGGTCGATGGGGAGGGCTCCCAGGAGGTGATCCCCATGGCGAAAAAATGGTAAGATGTAGTAATTTCCCTATTTTAAGGCAAGACAAGAAAAATTTAGACAAAATTTTTAGTTTGCTCTTTGGGCCTCCTCTCTGCCCTCTGGTGTGCAGTGTGCATCTATCTGCATTATGCGTTAACCTGACTTCCTCAAGGGCAAAACTACTTGCTCCACCATAAAGATAAATTTTCTTCTTCAGGCCCCAATCATGTAACTCCTTAGAAGACATCCTTACTTACTTATGACTGGGTTAATGTCATAGGCCATATTATTTGTGTTCTGTGCTTTTCCTAAGATAATTGCTTCCTGCTTTAAAAAAAATATGTGATTGAGACTCAGATAGAAATAATGATGACTTGAAATGATTGACCTAAAGTATAGTACTCAAAATTGGCATTTTGACAGTTGTCTTCAGCAAGTTTATATTTTGATAAAAACAGCTCAGAGTGTTTTTCAACTTTTGCTTTTCAGTTTTAAAATGATTTTTCTTTAATAGTTTGCTACATCTCTTCTTTTTTAGAATTAACTTTATTAAGGTATAATTTACATACAGTAAATCAAATTTATACATTTTGATGAATTATGACAAATATGCACACCTGTGAAACTATTGCCAAAATAAAGATACAAAAAATTTCCATCACAAAAAAAAAAAAAAAAAAAGTATAGTACTGTAAGATCCATTGTTGTAACAGTATGACTCTGGAGAGGGGAAGAAGCAACAGTGGGGAATATTTGCTGGAATCTGACAAACTAGTAAAACAGGTGGTTCAGAGGACTGAGGTTACTATTAACAGGACTAGGTGAGGCCTACTAACAAAATCTTCTCCTGACCTGGGAATGCATACCTGGTGTCCTGGGACAAACCGGTTATGAATGTCTCCCAAACCTTGGTTGAAATTAAGACCAAAAGGCAAGGGACTGTGATATAAAAATGTTGCCCACCACCCAGTTTTACAAGAATTAAGTCATTAACCACTGCAGTCCTTGACTTAAAATCAATCCTGGAAGGAATTCAGAGTGAAGATCAGGCTGAGGCACTCAGTAGTCTGAGAAAACTGACAGAACCGGCCCTCAGATATTTAGATATCTCCAGGAAAAATTTTCATGAGCCCAGTTTCTTGCATCTTGCCATACTTAGAAAAGCACTAAAAGCATTAACTAAGATATCTGTTCCTCCTGAGTGAAGTAACCTTCTACCAAGCTGTGTGCTGGTTGCCATGTCCCCTCCCCCAAGTCATATAGGCACTGTCCTCCCCCTCTTACATCCTGGGAACAGACAGAGAGACTCTCTCCCCAGTTGCAATCTTCGGGTTGGCTTGAAATAAAATTTCCATCTATTTTTCTAATAGATTGACTATTAGTTTTTCATCCACAAAAGAAAGTATGTGTTTACCTCCACAAGTTAAATGCAGGAAACTCATGATCTTTTCCTGAATCAAATTGAACACAGCCCTGGGATCTCACTTCCCAGGAGGATGGAAATGCCTCTCTGCTTTAGTAGAAGAAATGCCCAGGGTGGGCTCACCTGAGGGGCTCACTGTCCAAGCCTGTGGTTCATGAGGGCGGCTGCTCCATCCCTCCTGTTGGGGGATTAAGGGTCATTTGTCACAATTCCAAGCCTGGTCCAGTCCCTCACTGTGGAGCTCAAAAGAGAGTGTAAATGTCCTCTGCTTAGTCCAACCCTCTCATCATAGAGGAGGAGCAGCTGGACCCCAGGGAGGGACAGGACTTGTCCAGAGTCACCCTGTGTGTGGCAGAGTCAGAGTCAGGACCAGGTGTCCTTTCACCAGGCTGGCTGTCTGCTCACGGCCTCACACTGTTTGTGACAAATGTGGCAGCAGCATCCTCCAAACTGGGATTCTGCCCCATCCACCCTCATTCTGCACAAACCTGCCCCATCCCCCTGAGGAGGGCACTCACTGCTGGGTGAGTCTACTAAAGTATTACCAATGCTGAGAAGACAGCATGGCACATTGAGGTGTTTGTTGAATGAATATTACAGGAGCTTACAGGATCAGACTCTAGGCTAGACCTCCCAATCAAGATACGTTCCAATTCTTCTGCCTTTAGGGGAAATGTTTGAGAATTATCAGACATGTTTTATCTCATGTATTCCTCCTAACAACCCCAAGTCCTTGCATGAAGGATGTCTCCAGGGAGGGGACAACTGAGAACTTGAGACAGTATTTAAAGATGTCCCATCATGTAAGTCTTGGTGAGAGACTAGGCCTCAGACACATAAGAAACTTAAGAGGCCAGATAAATAGCTGACTTTCCCCTCAAGTGGTGTCTGGACACACACATAAGTAGTAGGTGACACACAGACACAGGTCAGATCAGAACTCCTTCTGCGGGGCCTGCAGTAGGAATAGCTGGAATACTGGAAGCAGTAGCACCCGCTGTCTGCTTCCAGTGGCCACAGTGCCTGGACCAACTGCCCTAGGCTGTGGCTGCCCAGCACCCTTCCTTCCCTTCCTCATCTGAGCCTAGTCTAAGCCTGGTTTCTCCCTAATAATTCTCCAAGCTACCCAGCAGGCTTCTAGGACAGTTGTTCTCTGCTTAAGTTGTCAATGATATTCTTTGCAGGATGTAATTAGGATTTGTCATGTCCAAAAGCAGGTGCTATAACCATTCCTTGGATGAGGAAACTGAAGCTTAGAGTGGCATTGACTGAGCACAGGACTACCGTGTGGCAGGCTGAGCTCTGGTCTCAGTTCAGGGTTGGAGGTGTGTAGACATGTCAGGGGAAAGGCTCTGAGATGACCAAGAGGAACTGGAAGATGTTCTCAGTGGCTCAGACTCTCTCAGAAGGAGGGAGGTGAGGAGGCTGGATGTCAGGAGCCGCGTTAGGCATTACTGACAAAATGGAGGCACAGCCCCAGCCCCATCTCTTCATTCCGCAGGCATGGACCCGGGATGAAGGAGTCAGTTCTTGTGATTCTGACTTGTTTCTTCCTTTCTTCAGTTGAGTTGGCTGGAAAGAATGTTAAGGTGCTTATTGTTCTTGAGAGAAGCACAAGAAAGCACAAAGCCTTCTGTAGTTGTGCCCAGAAAATAATCTATACAGTAACCATTGACATTTGTTCAAGGATCTTTACAAAGATTGTTCCAGGATGAGCATGTAGGCCACAGCTTGAGGCCATGGGAAGGATTGGTATCTGAGATCTGTTTATGAGGGAAATGTTTATGGCAAAGGAAGTTTACTGAGCTTAGGGTTTAGGAATAATTAAGAATAGCTAGAAGCCTTTTTAGGAGATAGTGAGCTTAAGATACTAGGGGCAAGCAGGATTTAGAAAGATAAGAAATAAACTGAGGAATGTGGTATGCAGCCCAGACATAAGCATGAGTTACAATGTAAACACAAGTAAACACGATTCTGAGAGAATCGCTGAAGCAGGAACTCTGTTTGAAGGGCAGCAATGAGACAATAATCTGGGTGAGGGGGAACTGCAAATGTCAAACCTCCTACCTGATGCTTTTGAAAAAGTATAAAAGAGAACCTGAAGCTTAAAATAAACATGTAGTCCTGTACCTCGAGTCAGTGGCTACATCATTCTCCACCAACACCACTCATCCCTTCAGGCTGATTCCCTGGCTGCCGGAGCTGGACTCCGGCAGCTGGAGAGGTAGAAAGGGGTCTGAGCTTGCAGGGCTTTGGAGGTGATGTTTTAGAGTTTGTGTTTCATCCCAAGAGAGTGAAGAAAAGCCTTCAAAGGTGTTTTAGTTTGAGTTCAGTCCAAGCAGACATTGAGGGAAGAATGGAAATGGAGGAATCAACTAGAAGCTGCAGGTGAGGGGATGGATGGATCTGGGGATGAAGAAGGTGTCTCTAGAGATGAAGAAGAGTAGGTGGGTTCACAAGTATTTTATGAAGAGCATCTGTGAAGGTGGTGCCAGTGACTGAGATGGGAAAGATGAGGAAGGATCAGTATATGTTGGGGGTGGGGGATTGAAGAGGTGGGACTGGACGTGTTGAGTGTGACGTGTCCTGAAACATCCAGAGGAAGAGATCAGGAGGCGGTTGGGTGTGACTGTGGATCCCAAGAGAGATCAGCTCCGGAGGCAGGAACTGGGGAGTCGTCATCATAGAACCTGTTCACTTCATTCAGTATCTTCTTAAATGTCACATCCATCAAGCATCTTGATCTCCACCCACCGAAGACAGCAGCCTTGCCCACCCCACTCCAATAACTCTCTTTTCTCCTGTTTTCTCTTTGTGCATGTGTGCATGCTGAGTTGCTTCAGTCGTGTCTGACTCTTTGCAATCCTATGGGCTGTAGACCACCAGGCTCCTCTGTTCATGAAATTCTCCAGGCAAGAATACTGGAGTGCATTGCTGTGCCCTTCTAGAGGGGATCTTCCTGACCCAGGAATCAAACTCAGTTCTCTTATGTCCCCTGCACTGGCAGGCTGGTTCTTTACCACTAGTGCCACAAGCCAGTGAAAGTGAAAGTCGCTTAGTCCTGTCCAACTGTGGACTGTAGCCTGCCAGGCTCCTCTGTCCATAGAATTCTCAGGCCAGAATACTGGAGTGGATAGCTGTTCCCTTCTCCAGGGGATCTTCCCAACCCAGGGATCGAACCCAGGTCTCCCACATTGCAGGCAGACTCTACCGTCTGAGACACCAGGGAAGCCCAAGCTAAGGGGCCTGCAGAAGCTAAAAGAACAAAGGAATGACCCTCCCGGAGCATCAGAGACAGCACAGCCCTGCTGAAAACTTGGCTTTAGGTTTCTGGCTTCCAGAACTATGGGACATAAATTTCTGTTTAAGCAATCAAAATAGTAATAGATTTTTGGATATAGTTAAAGGAAACCAAGATGAATACTCAGAAGTAGAAAATAGAGTCTTTGTCATATCTTTTTCTAAGTTTCCGGAAATGGATTCTGACCTCCTGTTCTACAGCATGATAGTCACATAGATTCCAAGACCGCTTGTCATATCCTGGGTCCTCCCTGTGTCCGAGACTCACAGGGGAGGATCCACTGACCTAGACAAGTGGGTCAGTCCAAACACCCATAGGAGCCAGAAGGGAAGGAAATAAGTAAAGGGGATGGAGAGGACGAAGGACCCTGCAGAGGACCAGCTGCAACTGTCGGGGGTGGTAGAAAAACAAGATATTGTGTGATGACAAAATCTCATGTTTATAAAACAGGAAAAAAATACAGATATGCCCTACAGACACATGTACATGTATATACACACATTTCTACATATGATTTCAGAGCCTGTGAAATGTGTTGAAGGCTGTCCTTGAGGTAGAGGACCTGGATGCTCCCTGGATGGGGGGGTGGACACTCCTGTGAGCAGGCAGGAAGCCTGGCCACACCCAAGAGGGGAAAGGGGCACATGAGAGATGATCACGGTCCTGCTTTATGTCCATTATACATAAGAAGAAGAAAATAGAGAAAACATTAAACAGAGATGAGAATGGAAAACAATATAAATGGCATAGCAGCTGCTCAGCTCCATCTACTTGCCTTCCTGAGGGAACACAGCCCAGTGACACCAGATCTCCTGAGGCTTCAAAAGGAGCTGGAAATGTGGATTTTCACGTGAAATTAAAACACTGCAGCTACCAAACACTTAGTGAAGAAATAATACTTTACTCTATACACTGTGAAGGAAAACCTAACACACCTATGGACCACCTCCAGAACAAACTGGTTTGCAGTCTCTGATATGGAGCAAATCAAGCTTGCATGTGCTTATGTGCAGAGTGGGGCAGGGCTTTCTGGGTCCTCTGTGAGGGGGATGGGTAAGGGAACAGGTAGCTGGCATGACTGAGTGCACCATGTGACAGGTCCCCTGATAGACCCTCAACTTCCTTGTCACTCTGAGTGTCTTTCCTACTAGCTTCCTCCTTCTCTGCCCTTCTTGCACCTCTTCCTTCTTCCTTTGTCCCAGCCATGACCTTCCCGGCTCCCTGTCTTCCAGTTCACACGCCTGGCTGCTGGGCATGCAGGGCTCAGCCACATCCAGCCTGTGTTCTGACGGGGGCACCATATCCAGGCTCACAGATTAGAGTGGAGGAGGGGCTGTTGGGTGGCTCAGGCAAAGCTGCTGCTTTCCAGGTGGGGAAACTGAGGCCCAGAGAGGGCACAGGCCTTACCCAGGGTCACACAGCAGGAACCCCCATGGCTCTCCTTCCCCAAGAACTCACTCTATGCCATTCAGTGGATCCAAACTTGTCATTTAACCATAAGTATATATCACAGGCTTACTTCATGGAGGTTAAGTTGGGAACAAATTTGCAGACAGACAGCAAGACTTTGCCGGCATCCCTGATAGCTGGTGCCCCTCCCCCACACCTGGCAGGGCCCACTGGGAGGCCAGCACCTTATAATCATACACATTAGTGTTTCTGTCACTGAACTTTTAAGTATTCACACTAAGTAAAATAATAAAAAGCATGAAGTGTCTCCTGTCTGTTCAGGTCAAATTTTCTAAGGAACCTTTTTTTTAAAGTATTCTTCCCTCATAGCTCAGTTGGTAAAGAATCCATCTGCAATGCAGGAGACCCCAGCTCGATTCTTGGGTCGGGAAGATCCACTGGAGAAAGGATAGGCTACCCACTCCAGTATACTTGGGGGCTTCCCTTGTGGCTCAGCTGGTAAAGAATCTGCCTGCAATGTGGGAGACCTGGGTTCAATCCCTGGGTTGGGAAGATCCCCTGAAGAAGGGAAAGGCTACCCACTCCAGTATTCTGGCCTGGAAGAATTCCATGGACTGTATAGATAATGTATAGATAATGGTACAAAACACAAAGAGATTTAAAAAATGTTCACCGTTTGAAGCCAGATCCAATCCAGCAGTGAGGTTTGGAATAAGACAAGTCTCCTGACAAGGCCAAGGGTGATGGGTGGGGAGAACCATTCTGGAGCTGCTGTGCTGTTACCCGAGTGTCTGAGCCATTGGTTCCAACTCCACAGATCCTGAGCCTCAGCCCTCACAGGGCCCTGAGCTTTTTCCAGGTGTCTGACTTGATCTGTCTCTTGATCTAGATCTTTCTCAGGTGTCTGTTCCAGAGGATCAAAGTGCAGTCCTCCGACGGTGACCCACAGGACCATCACATCCTCCTTCTGACCATCCTCCGGCCTGGGCTTTCTGACCATCGTGGGCTCCTCCCTCCACTTCCCGAAGCTGCTCTCCGTCTGCATGGCCTTCTCCCTGGTGGCCAGAGTGGGCACTTGGACGGTGGAACTAAGTAACTGATCCATGTTTATCTGGTGCTTCTGCTTCACCGTGACCCTCCTCATCCTCATAGTTGACTTTTTTGGGCTCCAGTATCACCTATGCCTCTCCTGGGACAACTTTCTCATCACGTGGGCCTGCTATGTCACCCAGTACTGCCTCTCAGCCTCCATCAGTAACCCCCTTATCTACCTTCAGTCTTGCCTTAAGGCATCTTCTGGAACCACACCAGCCCTGCCTCTGCATTCTCCTGCATCTGTGGTTTATGCCACCGAAGTGGCCTGGACCTATGCTGGACTGGTGAGTTCTCTGGCTCTATGCTCACCGAGCCAGGACTGCTCAAGAGGCTGGAGCAAGATGCTGGGCTTGGCTGAGAGCAGGAGAGGAAGAAGGTTTGGAATGACTTCACAGCCACCAGTTACTTTAAAGGGCTTTTGGTGTCAAGGCATGTATGAACACAAACACACACGACCACACACAGACCCACACACTGAGCATGCACTCAGGCATACACCTTTAGATAGAGTCATGCAAGTGCCGGTGGGGGCCTTTTAAGAGCTAGGGGTCAGAAAGTTAAGAGTTTAAGGGGTGCAACTGCTAGCTGTCCTGGGCTGGGCCATGTCCCCAGGCTCTGGGGAAAGTTGGGAGTGGGGAGACTGTAGGAAGACGTCACAGAGATGGTGATTTGTGTGAGAACAAAAATCTGCCCAGTTTTTCTGAGTTCTAAGAAAATTTAGATCAATTAGGGTATGTCAATTTTATTTTATTTTTTAAAATCTTTGTATCAAGGTTTAAAAAAAGAACATTATAGATATGGGAGAAAGGACAAGGCTTCTCTCTATGATTGACAGCAGTTTTTGATAGTAACCAGAAATTCTAGGGAAGTAAAAATTACTTGTGTATTTACATTTATTAGATATGGGCAGAAACAACAGGAAGGGATCATTTTCTAGAGCTTGACAGACTCTTGAGACAGGAGGTTCGGGGGATTAGGCCACTGTTGCCAAGACAAGATGAGAAATAGCACTTGAGTGGTCTATCAGTAAAATTCTTGGCTGACCTGGGAATGAGTATTCCTAGCACCCGGAGACAAATTGGTGAAAAATGCCTCCTAAATTTTGGTTGAACTTAAGACCAAAAGGAACAAGATTGTGAGTAAAGAATGTTACCCACCACCAGTTCAACAAGAATCAAGTCACTAGCAACTGCAGTTACTGACTTACAATCCACCTTGAAAGGAATTCAGGGTGAAGATAAGGATGAGGTCCTCTGTGCTCCAGGAAAACTGGTGAAACTGAAACTCACATAAATATTTTCAGGAGAAATATTTATGATTCCAGTTTCTTGCATTCTCTCATACTCAGAAAAGCACTGAAACCATTAAATAGATGCTTGTTCCTTGGGAAGACTGTGTCCCCAGTTGTAACTGTCAGGTTGGCTTGAATAAAATTTCCTATTCCTTCCTTAGAATGACTACTGATTAATTTTTTATCCATAAAAGCAACTATGCATTGACCTCCACAGTCTGGGTGCAGGAATCCCATATTATACTATTTTACGGAATCAAATTGGGCCCAAACCTAGGCTCTCACTTCCCAGGAGGATGGCAATGCCTCGGTGCTTTAGTAAAAGAATTGCCCAGGGTGGGCTTACCTGAGGGGCTCACTGTCCAAGGCTGGTGGTTCATGAGGTGGTGCTCCATCCCTCCTGTTGCAGGAGGTTAAGTGTCATTTGTCTGCCTCAGGGCCACTGGGACCCTGGGATCCCCCCAGTCATCTCCACTCTGTCCCCCCGCCCCACTCCAGTCCTGGGAGCATCCTCAGGGTGGCCCCCTCCCAGGGGTCCTGCAGGGGACTCCTCTTTCAGCTCCTTCCCTTGAAAGGGGGTGATCATCCGTCCATCCCCACCTCCTCTCTGGGATGCCCTGAAAGTCTCCACGTGAGCATCAGACATAGCATCCTTGTTCATTTCCAATCCCTTCTTCCCAGCCTGGAAGCTGCTAACCAGTCTCCCAGGCCAGGAGAATCCTGCTCAGGTAGGACCACTCTTAGATCTTTCCAGACTCCCACCTGAATGGTAGCTTTGGAGCTTAAGAGCCAAAAAGAAGTGTAAATGAAATTGTTAGTCACTCAGTCGTGTCCAGTTCTTTGTGACACCATGGACTGTAGCTCGCCAGGCTCCTCTGTCCATGGAATTCTCCAGGCAAGAATACTGGAGTGGGTTGCCATTCCCTTCTCAAGGGGATCAAACCCAGGGTTTGAACTCGGGTCTCTTGCATTGCAGGCAGATTTTTTTTTACCGTCTGAACCACCAGGGAAGCCCTAAGAGCCAAACATGTTAATTTATCCTGTAGTTTCTTCAAGACACTCCTCCTTGGGGTCATACTGGGTTGAAGTCTCCCTTCCCAATGAGAAAGAGTCACATCTGAAGGCAAAATTGGGTGGCGGTGGGGGAGAGGGGATTCACAATAGCCTCTACTTCCCACGTCATCTCGTCCCCACGGCCTTGCTCTCACCCCATGGCTCCTCCCTGTTCACCCCTAAGGCTGCCCTCCTCCGAGTGGGGCTGTGTCCCCTCAGACGGCAGCTCCTTCTAGTGATGCTGCAGGGAGGACAGGCTGGGACATGTGTGTCTTCAGATGCTGTGGAAGGAGGCCGTGGCCCTGAAGGTGTGTCCTGGGTCCCAAAGCCCCAAATTTTGGTCCTGGGGTCCCACCCCTGGGCCCTGCTGTTGTGTGGGCTGTAGAGCCAAGGGTTCAAATTCACAGCTTTAGCATTTTTATCTGGGTTCCCACTCTGCACTTTTTTACCTTAAACAAGGCACTTGACTGGACTTTCTCATCTGTAAAATGGGATCAGCAGGACAATCCACGATCCCTTTTCTGAAAACCTTTGGTTCAGATATGCTCCGGAATTTAGAAGTTTTCAGCCTCCAACAGCTGAAATGGTGTATCTGCTCCCCGTGACATGACACCCTACTGGGGTCTGAAAACACCTTGTAATCAAATACTTTATTGTTTCTGCAAAAGAACTTCAGAAATTCACACTAAGTGAAATAAATATAGACTGCAAATAGTCTCATGTCTCTTTTAGTAAAATTTTCTACCCCAAAATATTTTTAAAACATTATCTTTTTTTTCAGATCCTTGAAGCATTGGGATTGCAGATAAGGGCCACCCTCCCCTGTGTCTTTGTGGATAATGGCACATAGCACAAAGAGATTAAAACATGCTCATAGTTTGAGGCCAGGCCCAACCCAGCTGTGAGATGAGACAAGTCTCGTGACAAGGCCAAGGCTGATGGGTGGGGAGAATCCTTCTGGAGTGTCTGTGCTGTTACCCGAGTGTCTGGGCCATTGGTTCCAACTCCACAGATCCTGAGCCTCAGCCATCACAGGGCCCTGAGCCTTTCCCTGGCATCTGATTTAATCTGCCTCAGAACCTGGATCTTTCTCCAGTGGACTCCAAGTGAAGACCACTGCCATACCAGTGACTGTGACCTGAACACCCATCAGGACCTCCACGTGGTGTACCAGACATGGACACTGATAGAGTCCGGTTATGCGTCTACCGCCTGCTGCAGCTGTTCTCCACGTGCGCGGCTTTCTCACTGGTGGCCAGCTTGGGCACTGGAATGGGGGCTGTAAGTCACTGGTCCATGTTCATCTGGTGCTTCTGCTTTGTCATCACCCTCATCACCTTCATAGTCCAATTAGGCAAGTACCAGCCCAGTCTCCCCTTTTCTGGGAAGAGCTTTCTCTTCACCTATGCCTGCCTCGCCACCGTTTTCTGCCTCTCAGCCTCCATCATGTACGCCATCACCTACATCCAGTTCTTGCCTCATGGCCCCTTCCGGGACCAGGCCACTGCCGCCACTGCATTCTCCTGCATCGCGTGTGTGCTTTACGCCTTGGAAGCGGCCTTTCTGTGGCTACTATTCCTGGGTGAGACCACTTTCTATTTTGCTACCATTCATGGCCTGTTCAAGCTGCTGGAGACATTGGTGGCCTGCATCATCTTCGCCTTCATCAGCAACACCTACCTGCACCAGCACCAGCCGGCACTGGTGTGGTGTGTGGCCGTGTACTCCATCTGCTTCACACTGGGGGCCGTGGCCATGCTGCTGAAGCTGGTCAAATTCGAGAACAGACTACACACCTTCTTCCCTCGTTTCCTGTTGGGGCAGACCGTGCTCTCTGTCCTCCTTTATGCCAGTGCCCTGATCCTCTGGCCACTCTACCAGTTCAATCAGGAGTTCGGCGGGCAGCCCCAGCGGTCCAGTGATGTGAGCTGCAGTGATGAGCTTGCCTCCACACTATGCATCTGGGACCAAAAACTGACTGTGGCCATCTTGACAGCCATCAACCTGCTGATTTATGTGGCTGACATGGCATACTGGATCCACTTCATTTTTATCAGGTACTGAGCTCTGCCCAGGGCCTCTGGATTCCATCTTCTTACCAAGTTCTGTAATCCTCCGACATCCTCTTCCTGGCTCCCCTCTCTCCCTCCTCACATCCTTCCCCATTCATCTTTCCTGTTTCCTTCCCTCCTTCTCATCTGTCTCCTTCCTGCTTAGTGTGGTTCCCCACACCCTGTTTTGCCTCTTTCTCTTGCTTCTCTCATCTCTTCTACATTTTCTGCTTTTTATCCCTTTTCTGATCATCCTTGGTTTTCTTATCTCCTGTGTCCTGACCACCTCTCCCCATTTTCCTTCTTCTGATCCATCAGGACATGAGACTCCTTCCTTCTCTGCCCACCGCCCCTCCCACCTCCTAAGGTGCTGACTCCACAGCACACAGCCCTCTGTGCAGCTGTTTACACCCTTGGCCTCTGGAGGGGCCTCGTTGCCAAAGCGTGTCTGTTCCCCTTGCGATGCCATAGTTGGTATGTGTGTGGGGGGTGGGATAAGTAGCTAGTCATTGGGCCCACTTTCTCCCAGTAGGGGAGAGTGTACAGTGTGCCTCTCATCTATTTAAAGAATAAATCTCTGGAGGTCAATAACTCCCAGCGAGTGGAAGTCTAAAGCAGAGACCCTGAATTCCTGGGCCCACCTGGTGCTCAGCCCCACTTAAGATTGTCTCCAGAATTTTTGTAGGCTTACTAAAACACACTGCCAAGAACAACAGAGTCCAACATTTTTGGCATCAGGGATCAGTCTTTTGGAACAACAATTTTCCATTTCTCCCTGGGGTAGGGCGGGGGGATGGTTCAGGTCATGCCCGTTGCTCACTTCCTGCTGCGCAGTCAGGTTCCTAACAGGTCACAGACCAGTACCCGTCCGTGGCCCAAAAATTGGGGATTCCTGGCCGAGATAGCATCTTAGAGGAAGTTGAGATGACTTCCATGCCAACTGCTGTCAGGGGAATTTAAAAAGGAGCTACTGAAGAAGCCAGCGTCTTGAAGACACCTGTCTGCAGTGTTGATGAGGGGCAGTGATGTGGGCCTCCTGCCTCAGTTATCAAAACACCAGGTCCTGCCTCTGCAGGGAGAAGAGTGTGGCCCTGCAGCCTTAAAGGGATGTTAGCCTGGGTGTTCTCATTTTCTTTTGTTTTTTTTTCTAGTCAGGAGGTCAAAAATTACTGGGGGACCCTATTCTTAAAGGGGAATTTTCTAATTTTCTTGGGCAGGTGGATGGGGGTGGTGGGATTGCTGCTTTCATAGTCAAGGGAGATGCGTTAGTTGAGCGTAAGGGGACACACACATGCTTCTTGTGCCAATTGCTTTCTTCTGCTTCTTCCTGTTTCTCTGGGACTCAGACATAATATAATCTCTACAAATATATATAATTTTCAAAAAATTCCTTGGACCTTCTGGTTCCCATCAGTCCCTGCTGTCAATCGTAGAGAATAGCCTTGTTCCTTGCCTATGTTCATAAAGCCCTTATAATTTCAATATTAAAAAGCTTCCCAGGTGGTTCCCAGGTGGTGCAGCAATAAAGAATTTGCCTGCCAATGCAGGAGATGCAGGAGATGCAGGTTCGATCCCTTTGTTGGGAAGATCCCCTGGAGGAGGAAATGGCAACCCACTCCAGTATTTTTGCCTGGGAAATCCCATGCACAGAGGAGCCTGGCAGGCTATAGTCCATGGAGCCACAAAGAGTTGGGCACAACAGTGACTGAGCATACACATAAAGACAAAAGAAAATAAACACCGCCCCCCCCCCATGCCCTCCTCTCCTCCTCACCTTCGCAAAACCAAAATTCACACACTGTAATTTTCCCAAATTTGCCTAGAGGTCAGAAGTGTCCTAGCCAATTTCCATCCTCAGGCAAACCTAAGTTTCTGGGACTCTCTGCCCATACCTGGACCAGACACTGGGGGTGTGGCCTAGGGGGTGGGCCCGCAAGAGGTTGGGCCTCACCCCAGTGCCAACATCCTTTCCCCCTAACTCTTAAAGGGGCCATGACAGCACCTGGATGCTTCTCTTTAAAATGTGCGCCCGTGTGCATGCTCAGTGTGTGTGTTTGTGTGTGTGTGTGTGCTCGCCTGCCTTGAGACCGGCAGCCCTTTACAGTAACTGGTGGCTTGGATGGCATCACAAGCCTTCTTCCTCTCTTGCTGTCAACTGCAGAGCCTCAGAGCCCAGCATCTAGTGTCAAGCCAGGCAAGCAGAGCTGGGGGGAAGGGCAGGGGAAGAATCCCCACTGCTGCCACTCAGTCCTGTGCTGGGATGAAGCCTGTGATCTTCATCCAGTGGCAGGTTGAGTGGAGGGGAAGGGCTCCCAGGACAGGGTTCCCATAGCAGGAAAATCTTAAGAAATGATGAAGTAAAATTCATATTTTTAGGCTAGGATAAGAAAAATATAAACATAAAATTTTTTCTCTGCCCATTTGGGTTCCTCCCTCCCTGGTGGTCTAGTGGCTAGGATTCGGTGCTTTCGCCACCGCAGCCAGGGTTCGACTCCCAGTCAGGGAAAACTTTCTTTCTAGGGACTTCCCTTGTGGCTCAGCTGGTAAAGAATCTGCCTGCAGTGTAGGAGACCTGGGTTTGATCCCTGGGTTGGGAAGATCCCCTGGAGAACGGAACGGCTACTCACTCCAGTATTCTGGGAGAATTCCATGGACTGTGTAGTCCATGGGGTCACAAAGAGTCCGACATGACTGAGTGACTTTCACTTTGCACTGCACTCCCCTCTAATGTGCATTGTGCATCTGTATTAACCAGCCCACCCCAATGACAGAAATACCTGCTCAGCCACAAAGATCACTTTATTCCTCTGGTCCCAGCCATGTAACTAGAAGATAACACTGCTTACTTATTACATGATTAATGTCCCTAGCTATTTTCTGCCTATTTTACAAGAGTTTTGTTTCTTGCATTAACAAATGTGTTATCAACCTTGTGGTTAAAAAATAATGGTGCATAAACCACTTAAAACAATTGACCTAATGCATAGTTCTATAAGATCCTTGACTGTAATAGTGTGACAATAGATATGGGAAGAAACAGAAAGTGGAAACCATTTTCTGGAACCTGATAGACTAGAAAGATAGGTGGTCCAAATGCTTTTGTTCACTATTAAGAGAACTAGAGTAATAGCACTTGAGTGGTTTATCAAAGAAATCCTTCGATGACCTGGGAATGAACATTCTTAGCACCCTGGGACAGA
Organism: Bos grunniens; assembly: GCF_055505025.1. NCBI lineage: Eukaryota > Metazoa > Chordata > Mammalia > Artiodactyla > Bovidae > Bos > Bos grunniens. The sequence continues at coordinate 50,592,367 of NC_141185.1, read as the reverse complement.
CTGGTCCAAATTGTCTCCCAAACTTTTGTTGAAATTAAGACAGAAATGGAGGGGACTGTAATAAAGAATATTGCCCACAACCCAGCACGAAGCCATTAGCCACTGTGGTCACTGACATGCAATCCACCCTAAAAAGAATTCAAAGCCAAAATCAGGATGAAGCATTTTGTGCTCTGGGAAAACTGGGAAAACCAGCCCTCAGACAGATATTTCAAGAGGAATTTTCAGTAACACGTTTTTGCATCTTCCCGTATTCAGTTCAGTTCAGTTCAGTCGCTCAGTCGTGTCCGACTCTTTGCGACCCCATGGACTGCAGCACGCCAGGCCTCCCTGTCCATCACCAACACCCAGAGTTTACTCAAACTCATGTCCATTGAGTCGGTGATGCCATCCAACCATCTCATCCCATATTTAGAAAAGCACTAAAACCATTAAGCAAGATGGCTGTTGTCCTGGAAGAGCAGTAACCTGTAACAAGGTGTGTGCTTGGTGGCATGTCTCCCTCTCTCTGAGCCACATCCCTACTGCTCCCCCCGTACTCTTCTCAACAGTTCTCAGAGCTTCCTGAGAGACTGTTTCAGCAGCTTTACTCCTCAGGCTACTTTGAATAAAATTTTCCTTTTCTTTCTAACTTGACTATTGATTAATTTTTTCAATGACAAAAGCAAATATGCATTGACCTCCACAAGTCTGGGTGGAAGAATCTCATATTCTATTTTCCTGAATAATATAGAACACAATCCTAGGAGCTCGCTTCCCAGAAGATGGCGATGCCTCTGTGCTTTAGTACAGAAATTGCCCAGGGTTGGCTCACCTGAGGGGCTCACTGTCCAAACCTCCTGGTTCATGAGGGCGGCTGCCCCATCCCTCCTGCTGGGAGGTGAAAGGTCATTTCTCACAATTCCAAGACAAGGTCCAGTCCCCCCACTGTGGATCTCAAAAGAGAGTGTAAAGGTCCTCTGCTTAGTCCAACTCTCTCATCATAGAGGAGGAGCGGCTGGACCCCAGGGAGGGGCAGGACGTGTCCAGAGTCACCCTGCATGTGGCAGAGTCAGAGTCAGGACCAGGAGTCCTGTCCCCAGGCCGGCTGTCTGTCCATGGCTCCATGCTGCTTGTGACAAGTATAGCAGCAGCATCCTCCAGGCTGGGATTCTGCCCCGTCCACCCTCGTTCTGCACAAACCTGCTCCGTCCCCCCGAGGAGGGCACTCACTGCTGCTGAGTCAGTTTCCTCATCTGCTAGATGGGGGAGGGGTGCCAGAGACCCCTGGTCCCTCCCAGTCCCCCTCTTCCCGGGGCCTCTGGACTTGCCAGTCCTGGAGACTCAGACGTGGAGATGGAAGCCAGCTCCCTCTCCTCTGTCCACCCTCTCTGCTTGTTTCCTCTTGGCTGCTGGGTCCTGTTTATTGGTCACATCCTCCCTGATTACACAGACCCTCCTTCCCAATGACCTCTGTTTGGTGGGGACCATGTTTCTCTCTCATAACATGAGTTTCCTCAGTTACTTCCCAGGGGTCCAACTCTCCAGTGATTCTTGTCAAAAACACAAACTACTTCCAGGTGGCCCCACATTCTGAGGTCTCCCAGACTCCCTTGTTCCGGCACATTCTTGACTATTCACTTCTTCAGAGTCCAAATCAGCAGCCCAAGTGGCCTTGCCCTGTTTGGGGAGCTTTGTTCCTTTAGGGAATGCAAAGTCCTTTCTGCAGGGTGTACAAAGGGGCTGACCATAAACAGGGGAAGATGAAACAGAAGCCCAGAGTGAAGAGAGAGGCAGACCCAGAGTACACAATGGTTCCACAGTCTCATGTGGGTCTGATTCCCAAGGAGAAAGCCTGGAGGAGGAGCTGAGAGATGCTCTCACAGGCCTGTCTCCAAAGGCAGAGGGAAGGGAGGCACTTTGGATCCAGGGATCTGGGGAAGGGGAGCTGTGGTCCCCAAGTCCACCTGCTGTGACCAGGACTCCCCCAGTGCCGGGAGCCGGCATATTGCATATTGAGTGCATATTGCATATTGAGTGCAGCACTTTCCACAGCATCATCTTTCAGGATCTGGAATAGCTCAACTGGAATTCTATCACTGCCGGGAGCCAGTGTGAGGAACTCTGCCCATGACAAAGGTCATGAGGAAGGAGGCTCGGCATACGCAAAGGTGGGATCGAGCTTCAGGAGTCCCCCTGGAAATTCTCGAGCATTTACACCCAAAACCAGAGTCTGCCTACTTTCTGCTTTGTGCCTTCACCTACACTTCTGACTTTACGGGGGGCTGTCCCCCACTACCTCTCTGAAAAAAGAGTTAGCTTACAGCTCCAGTTAATAATTCCTGGGTGTGACAGTGCTTAACCTACAAACTCCTTTGGAAATCCTCTAGCCTGCCTGAATAGGTTTTTCCGGCCACATGTGATTGTTCAGAGCCTCCCAACTGTGAGAGGCAGGAGATGTTCTAAACTGTCTAAACACAGATTCTTTTGAGTAGTTAAAAGATTGATTAGAAATTGTATTGGTGAAGGGATTTTCACTTGTTGGGCCAATGTTTGCTGCTAAGTTTCCATATCCCTTACCTGCTGTGTCCCTGGCAGTGTATTGATTAATATAATTGGTGTAAGTAGTAGCTTTAATGTTTGTAACCTTGGACCCTTGAGTTAATTCATTTTCTTGTTATAGCCCACCACACCTTTGCTCTGTAGGAATGCAACTTTATCTAATGCTTTTGAAGGGTGGCTCCTGACCAATCACCTTTAGAGAAAAATAAGTTTTCTGAAGAAAAGGTCTTAAAATGTTAACAGGCCTCCGGGCCAGAAGATGATGCAAATCACCTAAGCTTTTGCATATGATAAGTTTGCAGGAAGAAAGCCTGGCTTGCTGCAAGACTCTACCCCTTCCCCCATTATCCTCTATGCATAACTTAAGGTATAAAAACTACTTTGGAAAATAAAGTGCGGGCCTTGTTCACTGAAACTTGGTCTCACCATGTCGTTCTTTCTCTTACCTTCTGGCTGAATTATTCAGCCTCTTTTCTCCACTGAATTTCCTCACTGAGCTATCCTTATTTCAGCCTCTTTTCTCCACTGAATTTCCTCACTGAGCTATCCTCATTCTATTACTCTTTATATCCTTAATTAACGTTTAATTAAGCAATTGTTTCCTGATCCTCGCCTATGCTGTCTCTCCTTCGAATACCCTGGATCAGCCGGGGCTGGACCCCGGCACCCCAGACCTTTAGTACACACAGTTGATGGAGAAGACTCCTGGTGCCCAAGCCTCAGGCCCTTCCCTTGCTCCCTGCTTGGCCTGGGCTCCCTGTCTCCAGGGGCAGTGGCCAGAGGCTCCCTGTTCAGCCGGCCAGAGCTTCCTCCAGGCAGGGTGACTCCAGCTGGCGCACCCCCCTCCCACCCCCCCACCCCCCGACATCTGCCAGACTGTGTCCTGAGCTGCATCCAGAACAGAGCCCAGGGCACAGATGTTTCCATTCCATGGCTCTGGACCAGCTTCTTGGAAAAATCACAGAGCTGACCTTCCTCAATCCTCCAATGAGTAGAAAGAAGTGGGCCATTCCCTCGGCTCTCAGAGACCTGGCTATCTGCCTTGGGGGCCAGTGCAGATAGCCAATCCAAGTGGCCCTTGTCTGTATGTCTGGCTCCTGTCTAAAAGTTCCTGTAGGGAGCCCAGTGAGCTGAGGAGAATCCAGTGAGGGTCCAGTCAGCACCTCTCTAAGTCTCCACACTCTCTGGCATTTTTTGGCTGGCTTGTCAACAGGAGGTCTGGACAAGTTGAGGGCATTGCAGCCAGACCAAGACCCACAGGAGGCAGGAGATGATTCTTCGACCCAAGAGAAGGGGGTCAGCATTCAGTAAATCTCAGCATTTCCCGAGGTTCTATTACCTGCTGAGTTTTGCAGGGAGACAGACGTTTATTCAAATCCAGGCTCTGTCAGGGAGTAAGTGTATGACCTTGAGTAAAATGATCTAATGTACTCTCTGAGCCTCAGTTTCATCATCTGTTAAATGGGGACGACAATAATAATATCCCTGAAGATAAAATGAAATAGGGGTAATAAGTCACGTTGTCAGACTTGCTGCTGAAGGCTATTGTCTCCATTTTCTGGATGAGCAAACTAAGGTTTGGAGTGACACTGACTGGGCACAGGACTACTGTGTGCCAGGCTGAGCTCTGGTCTCAGTTCAGGGCTAGGGGATGTGTAGACATGTCAGGGGAAAGGCCCTGAGATGACCAAGAGGAACTGGAAGACGATCTCAGTGCCTGGAGGGAGGGAGGCAATAAGGCAGGAAAAGTAGAAAGGAGTCTGGACTCTCAGGGCTTTGGAAGTGACATTTTAGAGTCCGTGTTCCATCCTAAGGGAACAAAGAGAAGCCTTCAAAATATCTTAGTTTGACTTTATTTCAAATTCATCTTTGAGGGAAAGGATGGAAATAGAGGAACCAACTAAAGCAGGTGAGGGGATGGATGGATCTGGACCAGGTGGCTGTAGAGATGAAGAAAAGTAGGTGGATTCGAAGTATTTTGTGAAGAGCATTCAGGAAGGCAGTGCCATTGACTGAGATGGGGAAGATGAGGAAGAGCCCAAATTCTGTGGTTCTTATCCTGATGCCCCAGGCAAGGGGAGCCTGGAGCCTTCAGCCTCCCTCCCCCCAGTCTCTGGAAGGAGGGGGAATTCTAGTGCAGGAGCAGCGGTGGGGGGACTGCAGGGTGGGGGGAGAGGAGGAGAGCCTCAGAGCCCCCACAGCTTGAGGAAGAAAGGAGATTTGAAGTAGTCTCTCTCTTTAAGACCTAACAGGATACTCAGTTTGCCCAGAGTGTGTTCCCTACAGGGCCGGGGCAGTGGGAGGGTGGGGGGTCTGGGGTGGGGGGTGGGGAATAGATTTTCACTGAGACAGTTCCCTGCAGGAGGTCTGAGTGCAGTAGGACAGCCCTGCGTGCTTGTCTGCTCAGTCATTTCCAACTCTTTGCAACCCCGTGGACTGTAACCCAGCTGTGGACTGTAGTCGTTCCATGGGATTTCCCAGGCAAGAATAATGGAGTGGGTTGCCATTCCCTTCTCCAGGGGATCTTCCTGACCCAAGGATCAAACCCAGGTCTCCTGCATTGGCAGTTAATTCTTTACCAGCTGGGCCACTGGGGAATTCCTACTAGGATATCCTTTTGGACAGCCATTGCTTAATTTTATGCTCCATTTTCCATCTCGCACCTACTAAACTGGAAAAATGCCATTCCTCCATATCAAGCTCTTCCACAAAAAATGGTTCATTAGTATTTTTTTCAACCCACCATCCCGGTGATGATTGTGTTCACAGCAGAGGAGCGGCACCTTGTCCCAGACAGAGCCCAGCACTCATCTCTCAGTATTTGGCTTCTTGAGAGATGAGCAGTCAAGCCTGCATTTGATAACACAGCCACAAGGTAAGGGGCCTCCAGAAGCTAAAAGAGGCAAAGAGGGACCCTCCCCTGGGCATCAGAGGCAACACTGCCCTGCTGACACCTTGATTTCAGAGTTATGATGCCCAGAACTGTGAGAGAATATATTTCTGTTGTTTTAAGCCACCAGGCTTGTCATAATTTGCTGCAGTGGCCCTAGGAAGCCAAGATGAAATTTTAGAAATAAAAAGTGTACTCTATGTCGTATTTTTAATAAATTTTCCAGGAAAGCATCCTGACCTCCTGCTCCAGAGCATGATGGTCACATGCATCCAGGACCCCCTGTGTCCCCCAGTGTCTGAGACTCACAGGGGAGGGTCCACTGATCTAGAGAAGGACAGTCAGTCCAAACACTCCCAGGAGCCAGGAGGGAAGTAAATAAGTAAAGGGGATGGAGAGGACCAGCTGCACCTGTCTGGGGTGGTGGAAAAGCAAGATTCTGTGTGATGATATAGTCTTGCATTTATAAAACAGGAAAAAAAGATACAGATACTCACTATAAGCATATGTACATGTATGTACACACACGTCTACATATGACATCAGAGCATGTGAAATTTGTTGAAGGCTGTACATGCAGTTGAGGACACGGATGCTCCCTAGAGAGAGGGGTGGACACTCCTGTGAGGAAGCGGAAGCCTGGCCATACCAAGGAGGAGAAACTGGGCACATGTGAGACACTCATAGTCCTGCTTTATGCCAATTATACTTGAGAATAAGAAAATACAGAAAATTACACAAAGATGAAAATGGAAAATAACATATAGCATGTAGCAGCTGCTCAGCTCCATTCACTGGCCCCTCATCTTGAGGACACACAGCCCAGTGACACCAGATCTCCTGAGGCTTCAAAAGGAGCTGGGAATCTGGATTTTCATGTGAAATTAAAACACTGCAGCCACCAACACTTAGGGAAGAAATAATACTGATTCTACACCATTTCTTCCTGAAAACACTGTGACGAAACACAAAACACATCCCTGGACCACCTGTAGTACAAACAGGTTTGCAGCCCCTGATCTGCAACAAATCAAGCTTGCGTGTGCTGATGTCCAGAGTGGGGCCAGGGTGTTCTGGGTCCTCTGTGAGGGGGAGGGGGACAGGTAGCGGGCATAGATTGAGTGTGCCATGTTCCAGGCCCTCTGATGGGTCCTTCACGTGCTTTTGTTCATTCATTGACACAAAGCTGGGATTAATTCCATTGCAAAGATGGGGAGACTGAGACTGATGAGTAACTTCCCCAGTATCTTCCACCTCTAAAGTATCTCCTCCAGGCCCCACCTCTCCCTGTAACTGAGTGTCCCTCTCACTTCCTTCTCCTTCCTTTGTCCAGGCCATGACCTTTCCGGCTCACTGCCTTCCAGTCCACACGCCTGGCTGCTGGGCAGGCAGGACTCAGCCACATTTAGGCTGTGTTCTGATGGGGGCACCATGTCCACACTCACAGATTACAGTGGAGGACGGGCTGCTGGGGAAAGTGAAAGTGAAGTCGCTCAGTCGTGTCCGACTCTGCCACCCCATGGACTGTAGCCCACCAGGTTCCTCCGTCCATGGGATTTTCCAGGCAAGAATACTGGAGTGGGTTGCCAGTTCCTTCTCCAGGAGATCTTCCCAACCCAGGGATTGAACCCAGGTCTCCCACATTGTAGGCAGATGCTTTACTGGAGGAAGGGTTGCTGGGGAGACTCAAACAAACTTCCTACTTTTCAAGTAGGGGAAACTAAGGCCCGGAGAGGTCACAGGCCTTACCCAGGGTCACCCAGCTGGAATCCCCACACCTCTCCTTCTGCAACCCTCCCTTTGTAGCATTAAAAGGATCCAAAGATCTCTTGTAGTTCCAGGCGGAATTGTAGATGGGGTCTTGGAATTAGGTGGGGATCAAATTGGGGGATAGGCAACATGACACCGCCTGCCTCCCTCACCCCAGTATCCCTCCCCACCCCTGGCATGCCCACTGGGAGGCCAGCAGGCTTCAGGGCTCCACTGGCTATTGGGCCTCAAGGAGCTTTGTGAGTCCAGGAAGGTTCTCAGGTTTGCTCTATGTTTCTCTTTCCAGCCTCAGCTTGTCCCAGGGTTTATTATCGCAAAGGTGACAAGGCCCCTGATCGCAGGAAGCTGGATGCGGCACTGGCCCTTCCACCCTGGTGGCTTCTCAGCAAAAAGTCCCTTGGAAACAGGGCAGCGGTCCCTGAGGAGGGGGCGGGCTGGGAGGGGCCTCACTCCCCCAACACTGGACCCTGGAGGAGCCCCTGTATGAGCAGGACTGCAGCCCTGGCTGGCGGACTGTCTTGGGCAGGTGACCTGGGCAATTGCGTGGTCTCCAGGGTCCCTGCCACTCTGGCCATGTGTCCCTGTCACAGCCCTGAAACCCCTTCAGGCCCCTGTTCTCCTGTCTCAGTTCCAGTCCAGGCCCCTCCTCCATGGCAAAGGTTGGCTCCATGCCTGCATCTCTTCTGGGTCAGAAGACCCCTAATGGGCTGCCTCGGGGCCACTGGGGCCCTGGGCTCCCCCCAGTCATCTCCACTCTGCGCCCCCCTGCCCCCTGCCCCCACCCAAGTCCCGGGAGCATCCTCAGGGTTGTCTCCTCCCAGGGGTCCATCAGGGGCCTCCTCTTTCAGCTCCTGCCCTTTAAAGGGGGTGATCATCCGTCCATCCCCATCCCCTCCCTGGATACCCTGAAAGGCCCCCATCAGCATCAAACACAGCATCCTTGTTCATTTCTAATCCCTTTTTCCCAGCTTGGAAGCTGCTAACCAGTCTCCCAGGCCAGGAGAATCCTCACAGGTAGGACTACTCCTAAATCTTTCCAGACTCCCATCTGGATGGCAGCTTTGGAGCTTCAGAGCCAAACATTATGTTAATTTATTCTGTGTTTCCTCCATGATGCCCCACCTTGGAGTCATGCTGGGTTGAAGTCTCCCCTTCCCAGTGGGCAAGAGTCACATGTGATGGCAAAATTGAGAGAGGGGATTCAGAACAGTCCCTACTTCCCACATCATCTTGTCCCCATGGTCTTGCTCTCACCCCATGGCTCCTCCCTGTTCACTTCTGAAGCTTCCCTCCTCCAGGTGAGGCTGTGTCCCCTCAGATGGCAGCTCCTTCAAGTGATGGCTGTAGGGAGGATAGGTCCAGGGCATGTGTGTCTCCAAGTTGCTGTGGAAGGAGGCCATGGCCCTGAAGGTGTGTCGGGTCTCAAAGCCCCGAGCTTTGGTCCTGGGCTCCCACCCACAGCCCTGATGACATGTGGGTTGTAGAGCAAAGTGCTCAAACCATGGCTTTGGTGTTTTTATCTGGGTTCTCACTCCTAACCTTTGACCTTGGGGAAGGTACCTGAGTCTCTCGGCTAACTCTCATCAATACCTGGGAGTAGCAGTAGAATCCACAGTCCTTTATCTTTATCTTTGGGCTCAGGTATGCTCTAGAGCTCATAATTTTTCAGCTTCAAACAGATGACCAGATAGTTCTCTATAGAACATAGCATCACCCCAGAGTCTGAAAGCACCTTCTAATGAAACACATTAGTGTTTCAGCAACTGCAGTTTGGAACATTAACAGTAAATGATGTAAATAATGACCATAAATTGTCTCATGTACATTTTGATCAAATTTGCTTACCAAATAATTTTTTTTTAATCTTTTTCAATTTGGAGAGACTTGAAATTTTCAGATTGTATATAAGGACCATTTTACCTTGGGCCCCCATAGATAATGGCACGCAGCACAAGAGGTCCAAAACGTTAATGGTTTGAGGTCAGACCTAACCCAGTAGAAGGTTTGGGATAACACAGGTCTCCTGACAATGTCAAGGGTGATGGGTGGGGAATGTAATTCTGGAGCGGTTGTTCTGGTATCCCAGGTATCTGAGCCACTGGTTCTAACTCCACAGATCCTGGGCCTCAGCCATCACAGGACTCTGAGCCTTTTCCAGGAATCTGATTTAATTCACCTCCAGAGCCGGATCTTTCTCTGATGGGTCCTCAGGGAAGACCACTGCTGTGTTGGTGACTGTGACCAGCTTGACCATCACAACACCATGTTCTTCAGGGTGACATCTCGAGACAAGGTGCCTTGGACGTCATGTGCTGCCTCCTCCGCCTGCCGCAGCTCTTCTGCACCTGCATGGTCTTCTCCCTCGTGGTCGACATGGGCATCCTGAGGGGGGCCGTAGGTAACTGCTTCATGTCCATCTGGCGCTTCTGTTTTGCCATGATCCTCATCATCTCCACTGTAGAGCTGTGTAAGCTCCAGTCCCCCTTTCCTTTCTTCTGGTACAACTTACCATCATCTACACCTGCTATGTTGCCCTCCTCTGCCTCTTGGCCTTCATCATCTGTGCCACCACTCATGTCCATTTCCTGCCTTATGGCCCTTACCAGGACCGAGCCATCGTGGCCACTGCATTCTCCTGTGTTGCTTCTGTATTTTATGCCATGGAAGTGGCCTGCTCATGGCAGTATTATGAGCTCAGTGAGATCCCCTGCTATGTGCACACCATGCCAGGCCTGCTGAAAGTGCTGGAGACCTTTGTGGCCTGTCTCATCTTTATGTTCTTTAGCCACACCTCCCTGTACCTGCACCAGCCGGCCCTGGAGTGGTGTGTCGCCGTGTACTCCATCTGCTTCTTCCCAGCAGCCCTGACCATCCTGGGGAACCTGGTTGGATGGGAATACAGGCTGCCTGTGACTGTCCCCATTTTCCAGTTTTTGCTGACCCTGCTCTCTGTCCTCCTCTATGTCAGCACTCTGGTCCTCTGGCTGCTCTACCAGTTCAATGAGAAGTTTGGCGGGCAGCCCCAGCAATCCAATTATATGGACTGTATCGATGGGCTCATCTATTACATTTGCACCTGGAATGAGGAATGGCTGTGGCCATTCTGACAGCGCTCAACCTGCTGATATGCGTGGCTGACCTGGTGTACTGGGCCCACCAGGTTTCTGTAGGGACTGAAGATTAGCCTGGAGACTCCTGAGCCTCTCTGATTACCAGATGCATATTTACCAAGCTCTGATGTCTTCTTGTCTCTTCTCTCTCCCTACTCACATCCTTCCCCATTCATCTCACTTTCTTTTTTGTTTCCTTTTCTCCTTCTGTTCTGTCTCCTTCCTGTTTTGTGTGGTTGCCCTCATCCTGTTTTGCCTCTTTTTTTTGTTTCTCTCATCTTCTCTGAATTTTCTGTTTTTTTGCTCTTTTCTGGTTTTCCTTGGTTTTCTTATCTTTTGTGTACTGACCACTTCTTCCCATTTTCCTTGTCCTGATTAGAGCAGCCTGGCATGAATGAAACTCCCACTCTAGATCTCACTTGAAAATAAGACAGGAAATATTGGAAATAACCCAGGTGTTCATCTTTAGGATACAAGTTAATAAACCATGGCATAGTGCAAGAGGGAATCTTTTCCAACGATGATAAGTAAATATCTCTAGGATATATGATATAAAAAGTAGTAAGATACAGGCTGGGTGATTCAAGATGACGGAGTAGAAGGATGTGTGCTCATCTCCTCCTGTGACAGCATGAAAATTGCAACTGTTGAACAACCATCAACAGGAGGATGTTAGAACCCACCAAAAAAGGATATCCCAAATCCAAAGACAAGGAAGAAGCTGCAGTGATATGGTAGAAGGGGCACAATCGTGATAAAATCACACCCCATACCTGCTGGGTGGGCGACCCACAAACTGGAGAAGAATAATACTAAAGAAGTTCTCCCACTGTTATGAAGGTTCTGAGTCCCATGTCAGGGTTCCCAGGCTGGGGATCTGAAAAAGGGACTATGAATCCCCAAGGAATTTGATTTTGAAGGCCAGCAGGATTTGATTATAGGACTTCCAAGGACTAGAGGAAACAAAGGAGGTTTTGGAGGTCACAAACAAAATCTTGCATGCACCATGACCCAGGCGAAAGGAGCAGTGACACCACAAGAGACTGAACCAGACCTCCTCTTAGTGTTGGAGGGTTTCCCGTGGAGGGTGGTTTGGCAATGGCTTGCCATGGGGACAGGGGCATGGGAGCAGGAGTCCTTGAGGGACCCCTTGGCATAAGCCCTCTTGGAGGTCACCATTAGCCCTACCATAGAGCTGACAGACCCAAGGGCTGGATTGCCTCAGACCAAACAACTAACAGGGAGAGCACTACCCCACCCATCAACAAATATGTGGATCAAAGTTTTGCTAAGCATGGCCCTGCCCACCAGAAGAAGACCCAGCTTTTCCCTCCACCAGTCCCTCCCATCAGGAAGCTTACTCAATCCTCTTAGCCTCATCCACCAGAGGGCAGACAGAGGAAGCAAGAAGAGCACTAATTCCACAGCAGCTAGGATGAAAACCACATCACAGAAAGTTAATCAGAATGAAAAAGCAGAGGGTTATGTCCTAGATGAAAGGACACGATAAAACCCCAGAAAACAACTAAATGAAGTAGAGATAGGCAACCTTCCAGAAAAAGAATTCAGAATAATGATAGTGAAGAGGATCCAGGATCTCAGAAAACCAGTGGAGAAGATGCAAAAAATGTTTGCCAAAGACCTAGAAGAACTAAAGAACAAGCAAACAGAGACGAACATTACACTGCTGCTGCTGCTGCTGCTGCTGCTAAGTCACTTCAGTCGTGTCTGACTCTGTGCGACCCCATAGATGGCAGCCCACCAGGCTCCCCCATCCCTGGGATTCTCCAGGCAAGAACACTGGAGTGGGTTGCCATTTCCTTCTCCAATGCATGAAAGTGAAAAGTGAAAATGAAGTCGCTCAGTTGTGTCCGACCCTTAGCGACCCCATGGACTGCAGCCCACCAGGCTCCTCCATCCATGGGATTTTCCAGGCCTCTGGCATAACATTAAATGCACCAACATTCATATTATAGGGGTCCCAGAGGAGAGGAAAGAGAGAAAGGACTTGAGAAAATATTTGAAGAGATAATAGCTGGAAACTTTCCTAACATGGGAAAGGAAATAGTCAGCCAAGTCCAGGAAGCACAGAGTGTTCTAGGCAGGATAAACCCAAGGAGAACACATCAAGACACATAGTAATCAAACATGAAAATTAAAGACAAAGATAAAATATTAAAAGCAACAAGGGGAAAATGACAAATAAAATACAAGGGAATTGCCATAAGGTTATCAGCTGATTCCTCAACAGAAACTCTACAAGCAAGAAGGGAATGACATGGCCAGAGCTGGTGTGGCTGTGAGGGGCCATGGCTTGCTGTCTGTGGCCAGCTGGCCAGCTGGTGTTGGGCACCGGGCTTGCCTTGCCTGTCTCGGGGTGCCCAGGATAAAGGTAGTAGTGATGTTGATGCTGGCAAGCAAGCTGAAGAGTCAGCCACAGCCACTGACTCCACTCGGCTAGTGTCTGTGAGAGACAGGCTGCTTGTTAAAGAGGTTGCAGAACTTGAAGTTAATTTACCTTGTATGTATAAAGTGCATTTTCCTGATCCAAACAAGCTTCATTGCTTTCAGCTAACTGTCACCCCAGAGAAGAGTTACTACTAGGATGGAAAATTTCAGCTTGAAACTGAAGTCTCCAATGCATACAACATGGTGCCTCCCAAAGTGAAATGCTTGACCTGGATCTGGCACCCCAACATACAGAAACAGGAGAGATATGTCTCAGTTTACTGAGAGAACATCCAGTTGATGGCACCTGCCGGGCCCCTAAGAGGACACTGAAGGATGTTGTTTGGGGATTAAAATTTTGCTTATTGATCTGTTGAATTTTGATGATCCACTGAATATCAAAGCTGTAGAACATCATTTGTGGGACAAGGAGGACTTCCAGAATAAAGCTGAAGACTACATTAAGTGCCATGCCAGATGGTAGGAGGAGAGGACTGCAGGGCCATGGACTGTGCATGAGAAGAGTGTCCCAAACCAAAACTGGACTTGTATCACAGTCCTCGGCTCCCCTCAGTCTCGCTGGGTCATCCGAGTCCTGTGACCATGTTGTCATGAGGAAGAATGTCTTCACGACCACCCATTGTAGCTGGAGAGTTCTGCATAAATACAGCCAGAAAATGTGTCTGGGGTTCTAAACAGTTGTCTTCTTACCTTAACATGTTTACTTTTTTGAAACTTTACTGAATAGGCTGTTGATGAGAATGAACTCAGCATCGAGGTAAAAGTTGCTTCTCCTCCCCCCAGTCAGTCCCTGCACAGGTGATGCTCATGACGCGCTCAGTGTAGCTTGCAGATTGGACATCAGAAACCTCCTACAAACTGTGATTGGTGTGAAGTCTCTTAGCTTGTCCCACGAATGCCAGCCCTGCCTAGGTTCCCAGGATGCAGAGTCATTCACTGTAGATCTCTTACTTAAATGCATATTTTATTTAATGTAAATATATTTTGGAACAGACTTGTAATTCGTACAATTTAGTGCTTTATTTATTTTTTCTATTCTCATTTAGTTTGTATTTTCATTGTATAGAGCAGACAGAAAGATGTTGGGTCAAGCAACTATTGAAGAGAAATACAAAGAAAATATGAAAGGCAAAAAAGAGAGAGAGAGAAAGGTATGGCATGATATATTCAAAATGATGAAAGGGAAGAAACTACAACCAAGAATACTCTATGCAGAAAGACTCTCATTCAGATTTTACAGAGAAATCAAAAGCTTTAGAGACAAAAGTTCAGCGAATTCAGCACCACCAAACTAGCTTTACAATAAATGCTAAAGGAACATCTCTAAGCAGGAAACACAAGAGAAGGGAAAGATCTACAAAAAATAAATCCAAAACAATTAAGAAAAATGGTAATAGGACCATACATATTGATAATTACTGTGGAGCCCTATACCAAGGTCACAGGTGTGGAGCTCTGTACCAAAGTCACAGGATAAAAATCTCTGGAACTGACCAAGCACATAGTGCTTGGTCCAAGCCATGCCTCTGGATCCAAACCAGCCAGTTGCCTGATCCCACATTAGGTAAAATACCGACCCTATAGCTTCTTAACCAATCACCTAATGTCACCATTCCAGTAGGAATTTTCTGTGTCTTGAAGCTATAAAAATTGGTAGCTAGCCTGTGAAAAGGTTTAGCTCTCCCTTGAACCAGTCCACTGTTCTAACAGTGTCTCCTGCTCTAATCAACTTTATTCTCTGTTCAATCTGCTTCATGTCTGGAAATTCTTTTCCAACCCATGCATGGACCACAACATTTTGGTGGCCTGTACAAGGACTTGGAGTCTCTTCCCCACCTCCTTGCCTCTCCTTTCTCGTAGGGACCCTCTATGAACAGGCAAGTGACTGTGGAAGCAGCTGAGGAACTCTGGCCAGGGTTACCCTCTGATGTGTTCCAAAGGCCCCACTGCTCAATCTGTCCCAGTAGCTGAAACCCAAAGGAGTGAGGGTCTCTCTTATTTACTACTTTCCAACTGAGGACTAGGCCAATCAATATTGTGTGGGCACAGGTCAGGCACTTAAAAGCCACTAGGGCACCTGTCACTGGAAGGCTTCTGTGAAAGGATAACGGATTGTGGTGGGGGTGGGTGGTGGGTGGGTCATGGAATGGACAAGGCCACAAGGGCATCCACCCCGAGCAAGACAACTTCGGTGTACCATATCAGGCACATATTGGTTCAAACAAATCACAGTCCACCACCCCTGGCCACTGCCTCTCCTGTAGGATTGTGAGGCAGATTTCTCCACCTATCTTCCCTGTCTCTTTCACTTCTTTCCCTTTCAGTCTGGATTGATTTACAAGTACCTAAGTGTTGCCTCCGAGCTATCCTAAGAGTGCCTTCCATGTTTCAGGGAATCACCAAATGGTGAGTCACCCAGTTGCTCCCAGGGATCTCTGTCTTTCCCTGTCCAAGTCACATGGTTCCTTGTTGTTGTTCAGTCACCCAGTCATGTCTGACTCTTTGCAACTCCATGGACTGCAGCATGTCAGGTCTCCTGTCCCTCACCATCTCCTGAAGTTTGCCCCAGTTCATGTCCATTGCATTGGTGATGCCATTCAGCCATCTCATCCTCTGATGCTGTTTTCTCCTTCTACCCTCAATCTTTCCCTGCCTCAGGGACTTTTCCAATGAGTCAGCTGTTAGCATCAGATGATCAAAATACTGGAGCTTCAGCTTCAGCATCAGTCCTTCCAATAAGTATTTAGGGTTGATCTCCCTTAACATTGACTGGTTTGATCTCCTTGCTGTCCATGGAGCTTTCAGGAGTCTTCTCTAGCACCATGGTTTGAAGGCATCAATTCTTTGGCATTCTGATTTTTTTTTTTTTTTTTTTTTTGCATTCTGATTTCTTTATAGTCCAGCTATCACCACCACACATGACCACTGGGAAGACCATAGCCTTGACTATACAGACCTTTGTTGGGAGAGTAATGTCTCTTCTTTTCAACACACTGTCTAGGTTTGTCATAGCTTTCCTGCCATATCTCTGAATCTGGCTCAGACAGTAAAGCGTCTGCCTGCAATGCGGGAGACCGGGTTCGATTCCTGAGTCAGGAAGATCCCCTGGAGAAGGAAATGGCAATCCACTCCAGCACTCTTGCCTGGAAAATCCCATGGACAGAGGAGCCTGATAGGCTACAGTCCATGGGGTTGCAAAGAGTCAGACACAACTGAGTGACTTCACTTTCACTTTCACTTTCCTGCCAGAAAGCAGCTGTCTTCTGATTTCATGGCTGCAGTCATCATCCGCAGTGATTTTAGAGCCCAAGAAGAGGAAATCTATTACTACTTCCACACTTTCCCCTTCTATTTGCCATGAAGTAATGAGGCCAAATGCCATGATCTTAGTTTTTTTAATATTTAGTCTTAAGTCATCTCTTGCA
Organism: Bos grunniens; assembly: GCF_055505025.1. NCBI lineage: Eukaryota > Metazoa > Chordata > Mammalia > Artiodactyla > Bovidae > Bos > Bos grunniens. Next base: position 50,576,162 of record NC_141185.1, on the reverse strand, counting down.
CTCTCCTCCTTCACCCTCATCAAGAGGCTCTTTAGTTCCTCTTCGCTTTCTGCCATTAGAATGCCATCATCCTCATATCTGAGGTTGTTGATGTTTCTCCTGCCTATCTTGATTCCAGCTTGTAACTCATGCAGCCCAGCATTTCTCATGATGCGCTCAGCATATAGGCTAAACAAACAAGGTGACGGCAGACAGCCCTGTCATACTGCTTTCTCAATCTTAAACCAATCATTGTTCCACACAGGGTTCTAACTGTTGATTCTTGACCTGCATACAGGTTTCTCAGAAGACAGGTAAAATGGTCTGCTATTCCCACCTCTTTAAGAGCTCTCCACAGTTTGTTATGATCCATGCAGTCAAAGGCTTTAGCATGGTTAATGAAACAGAAGTAGATGTTTTTCTGAAATTCCTTTGCTTTCTCTATGATCCAGTGAATGTTAGCAATTTGATCTCTGGTTCCTCTTCCTTTTCTAAACCCAGCCTGGACATCTGGAAGTTCTTGGTTTGCATAGTGTTGAAGCCTAGCATGCAAGATTTTAAGCATGACCTTACTAGCATGGGAGATGAATGCAACTGTCCAACGGTTAGCACATTCTTTTGTACTACCCTTCTTGGAAATTGAGAGGAGGATTGACCTTTTCCAGTCCTGTGGCCACTGCTGGGTCTTCCAGACTTGCTGACATATTGAATGCAACACCTTGATGACATCATCCTTTAGGGTTTTGAATAGCTCTATTGGAATTCCACCACATCCACTAGCTGTATTAACAGCAGTGCTTCCGAAGGCCTGCTTGACTTCACTCTCCAGAATGTCTGGCTCTGGGTGACTGACCACATCATCATAGTAATCCAGTTCATTAAGATCTTTTTGTACAGTTCTTCCATATATTCTTTCCATCTCTTCTTGATCTCTTCAGTGTCTACTAGGCTCTGTAGCATTTCTATCCATTATTGTGCTCATCTTTGGGTGAAGAAAGAAAAGCCTTGGAAGAAAAGCTATGACAAACTTAGACAGGATATTAAAAAGCAGAGACATTACTTTGCCAACAAATATCCGTCTAGTCAAAGCTATGGTTTTTCCAGTAGTCATGTATGGATGTGAGAGTTGATCTATAAAGAAAGCTGAGCACCAAAGAAGTGATGCTTTTGAACCGTGGTGTTGAAGAAGACTCTTGAGAGTCCCTTGGACTGCAAGGAGGTCAAACAAGTCCATCCTAAAGGAAGTCAGTTCTGAATTTTCATTGGAGGGACTGATGCTGAAGCTGAAAATTTAATACTTTGGCCACCTGATGTGAAAAACTGACTCATTGGAAAAGAACCTGATGCTGGGCAAGACTGAAAGTGGGAGGAGAAGGGGACAACAGAGGATGCGATGGTTGGATGGCATCACTGACGTGATGGACATGAGTTTGAGAAAGCTCTGGCAGATGGTGATGGACAGGGAAGCCTGGCATGCTACAGCCCATAGGGTCACAGAGAGTCAGACATGATTGAGTGACTGAACTTGGGCAAAATATTCTCTTGATATTTCCAATTTTCCTGAAGAGATCTCTAATCTTCCCCTTACTGTTGTTTTCTTCTAGTTTTATTCATTGTTTATTGAAGAAGGCCTTCTTGTCTCTCCTAGCTGTTCTTTGGGACTCTGCATTTAGTTGGATATACCTTTCCCTTTCTCCCTTACTTTTTACTTCTCTTCTTTCTTCAGCTATTTGTAAAGCCTTCTCAGATAACCACTCTGCCTTCTTGGTTTTCTTTTCTTTGGGATGGTTTTGTTTGCTGCTTCCTATACAATATGATTGGAGAAGGAAATGGCAACCCACTCCAGTGTTCTTGCCTCATTGCCTCCACTGCATATTCATAGGGGATTTGATTTAAGTCATACTTGGCTGGCCTAGTGGTTTCCCTGTTGTCTTTAGTTTAAGCCTGAATTTTGCTATGAGAAGTTGATGATCTGAGCCACAGTCAGCTCCAGGTCTTGTTTTTGCTGATTGTATACAGCCTCTTCATCTTCAGCTACAAAGAATATAATCCATTTGATTTCAGTATTGACCATTTGGTGATGTCCATGTGTAAAGTCGTCTCTTGGGTGGTTGACAAAGGATATTTGCTATAACCAGTGCATTGTCTTGGCCGAATTCAGTTAGCCTTTGCCCTGCTTCATTTTGTTCTCCAAGGCCGAACTTGCCCGTTACTCCAGGTATCTATTGGCTTCCTACTTCTGCATTCCAATCCCAAATGATGAACAGAACATCTCTTTTGGTCTTAGTTCTAGGAGGTCTTCTAGGTTTCCTAGAGCTAACACATGGTGCCTCAGCTGCACAATTCCCAGGGGTCACCTCTCACCATCAGACCTGACTGTTGGGACAGTCGGCCGTTTTGTGCCGTTACCCGCATGGAGAGATCACTGGGACAAAAGGGATGCCTTTCTGTCAGCCAGTGACTCTCAGAACTCCCATTTTATGCATGCAGGCTAAGAGCTGATTCTGGTAGGTCCCAAGAGCCTCTCTCAGACTCACCCCTTGACCATATTATCAGGAACTGGAAAAATTTGACCCTGAAAAATCTCAAAAAGACCTAGCCCTAGTACAAATTAGGGGATGAAAAATGGCCTCTGAATGGCACACTAGGTTGTAGCCAAAGCAGGGAAAGTTTTCAGAGGTCCGTTTTGTTCAGTCCTTCATGGCCCTTAATCAGAATCCAGATCTGAGGGACTCAAACCACTGTCCTTTTGTGACCATCCTATCCCCTCACCCCCCACTGTCTCCCCCTCCATCAGATTTCCTAGATGACCCTTGCTTGACCTTTCCTATCCACATTTGATCTCTATTGTTGGACACAAAGAAAGGATTCTGAGGTTCCCTTTGATCTAGGACTTTCTCCCATAATCAAAAGCCTGAAGGATCAAAAACATTTCACCCCACTCCAGTACTCTTGCCTGGAAAATCCCATGGGCAGAGGAGCCTGGTAGGCTGCAGTCCATGAGGTCACTAAGAGTCAGACACAACTGAGCAACTTCACTTTCACTTTTCATTTTCATGCATTGGAGAAGGAAATGGCAACCCACTCCAGTGTTCTTGCCTGGAGAATCCCAGGGAGGGGGGAGCCTGGTGGGCTGCCATCTATGGGGTCGCACAGAGTCGGACACGACTGAAGTGACTTATAGCAGTAGCAGCAGCAACATTCTAAAGAATCCCCTTCCAACTTCTATCTCTCAGGGTGGGGAGGGACCAAGCTTTTCCCACTCCTGCAAGTTCCTTTTCCCTTCCAAATTCTTCTGATCAAACTAGGACCACACCACGTTTCCCCGGAGGGGTAATTCCTGCTGGGACAACTTTTATCAGTCAATCAGCCCCTGTTATCAGAGTCAATTTGAGCACTCCATAAAATTTAGCTGTGAGATAATGACGACAGCAGGAAAAAGATAGTGTGGCCATGATAGTAGACTCTGGAGAAAACTGGTTAAAATGAAATCTTTTGAAATTACAAAACTGGTTCTTGCATGAAAAAGCTAGCTTGTTAAACAAAATTATGCCTAGGAGAAAGTTTGAAGTTAACTCTTGTCATATGCGTGAAATTTACAGACCACTTTGCCTGAGACTTCAACTTTGAGCAAATTAAAACTTCAAGCCAAGAAAAAAAGGTGGGGCGGGGGAGGGGGCAGAGGGCAAAGAGACATTTTAAATCTCCAGCAGATAACTGTGAGATCTATGTCTGTCTGTCTGGGTTTATGCATGTCTCAGTGTATGTCTTTGTCTTTGGATAATATTACTGAGGTTAGGTTGTAAATGAGCTCTAGCATAAGTGACCCAAAGAAAAGTAAGCACTTACAAATCAAACAATTCTAAATACAAGAGAAATTAACCTAAATTAATTTCAGGTTCACATAAACTAGGAAATATTCAGTATTAAATATCTGGCATTAATGTTTGTTTAGTGATCTAATTAATGTAGACATGTCTAAGAGTCACTTATATTAAACATAACATTTTCATTATACCTAGGTTTGATATAAGTTTAACCTTATTATATCTGTCACAAATTTGTCACCGAGGAAAGTGACTGGAGTCCAAAAAAACTCTTCAAGAAAGAAAATGTGAAAAAGATAAGAGCTTTTAGATAAACTCTATTAAGAATAATTATGCTTTAGGAATGTTGTTTGAAATAGTCTCTCCAGATTGAGGCAACTTGAATTTCTAGGGGTTTGTTAAACTAAGTGATGGAAGTTTACTAAATAGCTAGGTCATTTCCAAATAAAATAAGTTTCTGAAACATTAATTACTGAGCACTAACTTCCTCTTACAGAGAAACTAGAGATTCTGAACTATTAATGAATATGTGTGGTGTCATCCTGAGATGTTCTCTATAAGAAAACAAATGTTTTTAGAAATCATCACAGGTATTTATGTTCACAAATCTACAGAATTCTAATCTAAAGGACAGCTGATGGTTGTTTAAGGAAAGTAGGATGTATGTTTTTAATAAAGAAGGTATAAAGAATGAAATTTCATTTTATTAAGAGAAAAGAAAGTAGGTCTGACTTACAGGTAGCTGTTTCTAAATGAACAAAGTGATAGATTAAAAAAAAAAAAAGGTTTACGAAAAGTGGACCCCAAGAAAAGAGTTTTGTGTATAATACAAGTTTTCTTAATATGTTGAACTGCCTTTGATAATGGGTTTTAAGTTTCTTTACCTCTAAAGTGATCTGTTCTGTGTTTACCTTTGAAATCTTGTGTTACTTTGGGTAAGCAAATAACTATTGTTTCAGTGACCTATATGATCCAATCTGACTGTTATAAACGCTTTAGATATTTTTGGAAAAACTTCCTAAAATTAAATTCTAATGAAGTTCTTTGGACCTCTAGCTAATTTTGGAGTGTTTCAGAGGGCCCCTGAGACATCGCAAAGAGATATTCAAGTATTTGGGTTCATTTGACATGTTAAATTACTTGGGAAGTATTAGTAGAGGAGTGATGAATCTTCTCAGGTTATATTGTCTGGTTGATGTTACTAATTTAGATATCCTAGAAATTATACGGAATTCATGAAAATCTAATATGTTCTGGTAAAATGTCAGTTATAATTCTGTTGTCATGTTAAAGTGTTACATGTCACAGCAATGACCAAGTTGCTTTGTTGATTGCAATTTGATTCTAAATGTGCCTTCAATGGTTTCACTCTGATGCCTTTGCAAGAATACTGCTACTTCTTCAAGGTTTATGGAAAAAACTTTCTAAGATTAACCAGATAAATAAATGTTGTAATTAATAGTAAACTGGTGCCAGAGTGAAATTTAGTTTTGTTTTTTCTGTTCATAACACAAAGTTTTCTTGAAATGTGGCTTTTAATAACAGACTTTGTGAATTTCTTTACCTTTAAATGATTTATATTTGTTTTTAAAAGCTTTTCTTACTCTGGTAAAGTAAATAAGCATTATTTCACAATGATCTATTGCTGGAAGCCAGCACGGGAGTCCCCACCTATGGCAAGGCCATGTGGGAGAGTTCTGGTGGGCAAGGCGAGCCAGAACTCAAGGGGTGCCCCTCTGGGCCTGCCTGAGCATCTACCCCAAAACCAGAGTCTGTTTTACTACTTCACGACTTTCACCAACTCCTCTGACATTAAAGGGGGGCTATCTCCGACCACCTTTCTCTGTAAGAAAATCAACTTAAAACTGTAGTTAATAAGTCTCCTGGGCATAATAGGAGTGTTTCAATTCAAACCCTTCTGATGACTTTCTTGCTTGCCTGACAGGTTTGTTCAGATTCACAGCCTCCCAACCACTAGAGGCACAGGAAGCTTAAGATAGTCTAACAATGCAGAGTTTCTCAGAGAGTTAAAGTTGTAAAATAGAACTAGTAGAGGATTTCTTTGTTGAGTTAATGCTTGCTGCCAAGTTTCCATATCCCTTACCTACTGTGTCCCTGGGAGTGTATTGATTAATATAGTTGGTGTATAGAAATGTAAGTAGCAGCTTTAATGTTTGTAACCTTAGACCCTTGAGTTAACTCTTTTCTTGTTATAGCCCACCACTTTTGCCCTATAGGTATGCAACTTTAATGCTTTTGGAGGGTGACGCCTGACTTTAGAATAATCACCTTTAGAGAAAAATAAGTTTTCTGAGGAAAAGGGTCATAAAATGTTAACAGGCTTCCTAGCCAGAAGATGATGTAAATCACCTAAAACTTTTGCATATGATAAGTTTGCAGGAAGAAAGCCTGGCTTCCATAAGGATCAAGGACTGCTGACCTTGCGTGACTCTACCCCTTCCCCCATTATCCTCTATGCACAACTTAAGGTATAAAAACTACTTTGGAAAATAAAGTGCGGGCCTTGTTCACTGAAATTCGGTCTCCCCGTGTCATTCTTTCTTGTTTCCTTTTCCTCCTTTTCTCTTCTGTTCTTCCTTCATGCCAAAATAATTGGAGCGCGGGGGTCCTCTGCTACCACTTACTTGCCTGGGCTTCTAAGACCCACTTGAGAAGGTGCCTAAGGTGGGGCACCTTCCACTATTCGAGAGGGCGCCTGCGGCCTCCGTGGTCAGAGCTAACCTGGTGTCACAGGTTATATTGATTTTCCGTGTAAACCAGTTATTATTGAGCATCTAATAAATCTCTGCTTTGCTATTCTAATCGCCAACGCCGTCCTCCTGAGGGAATCCCTGGATCCAACCGGGGCTGGACCCCGGTAATCTATAAAGATTATGGTGCATATAGATAAAGCTCATTCTGCTTCTTCAAAATATTAACCCCTCACTGTCAGACTTTGGCTATCCTGATGTCCTTAAACATGGCAATAGTCTACTCCTAAATCCGGGAATTAAAAATGGGTGAACAATAGCTGTATCAGTCAGGGCTGTGGGAAATCCAAGACAGCTGCTTGGCTTTCCCCAGATCCCTGACAAACCTCATTTTTATGTGATGGGTTAAAGCCTTCCCAGACTGCAGGGTTAATACCCACCCCACCCACCCCCACCCCCACACACACAATTATGTCTAACTAAATATTAAGTTTTAGTTTTGTTAATTAATGTTTGTGTTTACTTTGACTCATTTCTGAGATAGTTCCTTGTTTATGTTATACTGCTAAAAGGTTTAAGTTATTAAAGAGGACAGTCTAAGTTTGTTTCTAAAGTTTATCTCAGTAATCAGTCTTTAAATAAAGATCAGATGCTCCAAGATCTACAAACAGGAAATTAACACTAGTCAATAGCTGCAATTCATCGGGTCGCAAAGAGTCAGACATGACTGAGCAACTGAACTGAACTGAACTGATAGTCTTTGGGGCTTCCCAGGTGGCACTATTGGTAAAGAACCCACCTGCCAAGGCAGGAGACATAAGAAATGAGGGTTCAATCCCTGGGTCAGGAAGATCCCCTGGAGGAGGGCCTGGCAAACCACTCCAGTATCTTGCCTGGAGAATCCCATGGACAGAGAAGCCTGGTGGGCTATACTCCACAGGGTTGCAAAAAGAGTCAGACACAACTGAAGTGACTTACTATACATAATCATTTACCAAACCAGGTCACATGACCTGGGGATATACTGGGCTATACCTAAAGGAAATTCTTGACTTAAATTCTTGCTTAAGATCTTACCAATAATAGCTAGCTATATTTTCTATGTTGCCTGTTTCAGAAAATTGCTTCTTACATTATCAAATATGTGACTGAGCCTCTGATAAAATGATGATATGTAGTTTCATATGTGATCAGGAATTGTAAAAATCTAACTCTAGGTATGGGAAGAAGCAACAAGAGAGAATATTTTCCTGGACCAAGAGGCTAGAAATACAGGTATGGTCCAGAGACTTTTGCTACTTGTGAGGCCTGGTCCAGTAACAGCACAGTGAGTGGCCTGTCTCGGCAATCTTTGACAGAACTGGGAATGAGCATTCCTAGAACTGTGGGACACAATGGCCATGAAATGCCCCCCCAAAAAAGTCAAATTTATGACACTGAAGGGCTCTGTCAACTGGAAAGTGGCACTTGCTGTTTGCCTCTACAAAGAATTAAATCATGATCACTGCAAGCTGCTGACCTTTGACACCCCCTGAAAGGAGTTCAGGGTGGAGATCAGAAATAAGGCACTCTGTGCTCTGAGAAAAACTGGAAGAATAGGCCTTCAGATAGTCAGGTGTTTTCAGGTAAAGAATTTCATGAGCTCAAATTCTTGCATCTTCTCGTACCTAGAGAAACACTAACATCACAGATCAACATCTGGTTCTGGTTCTCCTGGCTAGTCTCTTGGCAGCTTTTCTACTTCTATTAATCTTTGGGCCATAAATCCTTAACCTGCTTGTTAAGTTTCTTTCTTCTAGAATACAACTAAGTCTCCCACTGGTAGTACAACAAGAATATCACTCAGCCAACACCCAGACAGTGGTGGAACAAGAAGCCTTATCATTCCATGGATTCTCATCTCCCTCTGTAAATGTACCCTAACCGAGATCAGGCATTGGGACCCAGGAACCCACAATGCCTCTGTCCAGCTTGAAGAAGCCAGGGCAGTCATCGGCCCTTTCCCCAATGACCTGGGTCCCCATGGCTCAAGACAGGGATAGGTAGACAGTTATTCATGAGCAGGGTGTTAAGGGGTAAAGATTTGGTCCATAAATAAAAAGAGGGGGAATGTGGGACTGTATAGCAAGGCCACAGGTGTGGAGCCCTGTACCAAGGTCACAGGATAAAAATCTCTGGAACTGACCAAGCCCCATAGCAACTGTTGCCATGAGCCTCTGGGTCTAAACTGGCTAGTTCTCTGACCCCATACTAAGAAAAATACCCAGCGTATTACCTACCCCATAGCAACCTAACCAATCACCTAATGCCACCATTTCAGTAGAAATTTTCTCTGTTTTGATGCTATAAAAATTGGCTACTAGCCTGTTTGAAAGGGTTTGGCTCTCCCTTGTATTGGCCCACTGTTCTAACAGAGTTTCTCACTCTAATAAACTTTATTCTCCTTTCATTCTGCCTCACATCTGAAAAATCTTTTCCAATCTGCACATGGACCCATGACAATTACTTTAAATCTAAATGAATTAAATGCACCAATCAAAAGACATAGACTGGCTGGGCAGATGGAAACTTGTGCATGTATGCACTTCTGCTTACCACATCACGCTACTTACCCCCAAAATTGTATGTAATTATTTTATACTGTTAGGTTAATCATGTTTCCATTATGGCTGGCAATTGTAATCTTCTTCATTTTTTGCCTGGCTATTGATTGTGAAAACTGATAAACTTCCTTTACTATTATGATTATGTAACTACTATTCACTTAATATCATTGTATCATAATTGGTCAACAGAAAATAGTAGAATTCTGTGTCACTAAAAGTACCTCTTAGTAGAAAAATCTGTACCACTTTTTAAAATCCAGATGCATATCAAAATTATCTGGGAATTTTTTGAAAACTACAAATGCCGACATACTGCTTTTTTTCTCCAAAGCTCTAAATGTGTTTCTAATGACCAGCCATGTTTAAAAACAACCGGACTATACGATGACCTCTTACTTTGATCTGGTGTGTCTCACTTTTTCTATTTCCTGTGCGGTACTCTCATTTCAATTCGTTTATGTTTTCCAATTTCTCCAACTCTTTGTTGTTGTTGTTCTTTCTCAAACCTTTATCAAGAGTAGTGGAAAAGCTTTTGTATACAGATATATATGTGTGTGTATATATAGTATGTATAATGTGGTAACTATTTTATAAAATGTATGAACTTTTTCCTAGCTAAAAGATTATTTTGATTCCACTTGTTTTACTTCATGTGAATAGAATGCTAGATTTCTAACTTATATTCACTCAAAACTTCAATAAAATTCCATGTATTTTGGCATCTAGTATTACTGCTAAAAGTCTAAAAGTTTATTATCTTAGTGATTTTTCTAAAAATTGAACGAGGCTTGAAACTTCTAATCCAACTCTGAGAATATGAAGAAATACTATGCTGTAAAAAAATAAAAAACAAAACAGGAAATAAACAAATGATATAGTATTATTAACTAAAGAACAGATTTTATTCAAATTTCACAAATGTTAGTGTCCATTATTTGTTTTCATACCTTATTCAAGATTACACATTGTGTTTAGTTGCATTGAGCAGCTTCAGGTGAATGCAACAGATTCTGGTAAATTCTCTTTTCATTTTTATTCTGTTACAAATATTTGCTAATTTGCCTTGTTATGGCTTCTTAGGTACATCCATCACTTAAAAGTAGACATTTAATTTCCAAATACCTGGGTTTTAAAAAATACCTTTGATATTAATTTCTCATTTTGAGAATAACTTCTCATTAAATGCTTTCTTCTCTGCAATCACCCTCTGTGTTTTTTTCAGTCTTCTCACTTTACTGAGGTTTTCAATGGCTAAGTCAAATGTCTCTCTTGGTAAATGTCACATTGCACTTGAAAATATATGGAGGTATATTCAAATCTTTTGATATTGATTTCTAACGTAATTCCACAGTAATAAGAGAACAGACTCCGTATGATTTCAATACCTTTATACCATGAAATTTTTGCACCTTGTTTTATGTCCCTGGATATGTTCTGGTGTCTCCTAGTTTATAGTCTATGGGAACCCAAATAGAATCTGTATCCTACTTTTATGTGAAAATTGTATAAATCTTAATTATGTTGAATTGATTCATGGTGCTTTCAGGTCTACTAAGAATCCTCCTGCCAGTGCAAGAGACACAGAAGATGCTGGTTTGATCCCTGAGTTGGGGTGATCCCCTGAAGGAGGGCATGGCAATCCACTCTGGTATTCTTGCCTGGAGAATCCCATGGACAGAGGAGCCTGGTGGGCTACAGTCCACGAGGTCGAAAAGAGTAAGATACGGCTGAAGCAACTTAGCCTGCACATATGCATACCCTTCTACTTTTCTGGGTAGTCATTTTATTAATTTTTGAAAGTTTGATATTGAAACTCCAACTAAAAATCTTAATTTATCTACTTAAAGAAATAAGTGTAATATAGAGTTGCTGCTGCTGCTGCTAAGTCGCTTCAGTCATGTCCAACTCTGTGTGACCCCATAGATGGCAGCCCCCTTCTCCAGTAATATATAGCAGAACTACATAAAATTTGTTCTGTATTTTCCTAGTCTCATACAAATGTATTCTCATACTTTCATAATTTAAAAAATAAAAAAAGAAAAGGAAAAACAAAAACAAAGGATTACTGCACCAAAAAGTTTACAAAAACCAGCCACCTCCTCCTCTTCTTTTAGTATTGATAAAAGAAGCCTGAGTTCTAACTCAGGTAAGATGGTTCTTTGGAACACTACCACTATCTTCTTGGTCTTCTGACTTTCCCAATAAAGTCATTATTCTTTGCCCCAAAACCTCATCTCAGTTTATTGGCCTCTCATGCAGGGAGCAGTAAGAGCCTGGATTCGGTAGTAGTGGTGGTGTAGAAAAAAACTGAATGGTAAGAATATAGGAAGGAAAATCCATGGGGAAGTTTGTGATGGTCAAGACAATGAATAGTGATGACTAGCTGGTCAAAGGACATGGTGAGGCAGATTCAAGAGTCAGTCAGTAGGTGCAATGTCAAGTTATCACCAGTCACCACAATCACTTTAGGTCAATTTTTTATCTCTTAAAAGGACCTCCCGATTCCTACATAGTTACTTTTGTTTTATCCCTTATATTCCTCTCCCCATTTAAAATAAACAATCAATTACTAATCCACAAAAATAAACACTTAGGACTGACTTTGACATCATTTAAGGCAATTCTCTCATTAATGACAAAATAGAGGTCACGTTGTCCAAACCCAAAGAGTTGTTGCCCTGCTCTCTAATCCACTTTTCATGCCATTGCACAAGGACTTTCGTTTTCCACTCCTTATTTTTACTTACATAAATTCTCAAACAGAGATATACGTTCCTTCCACCATTGCTTTCATAATTTGTATTCTTTCTCCAGGGAGTAGGTAGGGTTGGAAGGATGTTAAAAGAGGGACACAGAATCCATCGACAAGCAGCAATGGCACTACTTACCCACTGAGCCCCATCCCTAGGGTCACTGGGCTGTAGAACTCTCTACTGAGTTGTTAGGTTCTACATTATAATCCTGCCTGCTTCCAGCCCAATGGGTATGCCTCCGCTTGGAAAGCCCACACTTTCATCTGTTTGGGTATGGCATTAAATGGAATGTCATTCCAGTGACACAAAGCCACCTTTGTGGCTTTCCATCAATATCTCCCATTAAGAACAGCCAAGTGAGTGTCTGATGGACTATGTCTGATGGAAACTTCAATGGTTTAACAGCTCCAAACCCTGTCATACAAGTCTAATGAAGGAACATACAGATTTTCAGCTTGTCACAGAATGTGATGACCATGGTATAATAGCTTTCTGTATTTCAGTGTTTACCTTTAAAAGTTCACCTGCTACTTCCATATCACTGGCAGCTGTTGTTAAATTTCTAAGTAAAATAAAAAGATAGTAAGATACAGATTGACATGTAGTATGCTATTTTTTATGTAATAAAAAAGAGAACTAAAATTGAATACATCTGTATATGCTTGATTTGCATCAAGAAGCAAGGGAAGGGCAGGGCTACGCTGCTGACGCAGTGGATAAGGATCTGCCTTTCATTGCAGGGGACATGGGTTCAAATTCTGGTCTGGGAAGATTCCACATGCCTCGGAGAAACTACGCCTGATGCGCCACAACTTCTGAGCCCAAGCTCTAGGGTCCGTGAGCCCCAGTGAATGAGTCCCTGTGCTGCAACCATTGAAACCTGTGCCCCTAGAGCCCATGCTCGACAACAGGAAGAGCCACTGCAATGAGAAGCCAGTGCACTGCAACGAAGAGCGGCCCCTATTCTCCCCGACTAGAGAAAGCTGGAGCACAGCAAAAAATAGATGCAGTCCAACCAAAAATAAATAAATAAATACTTAAACAAAACGAAAAAGAAGAAACAAGGGAAGGGCTCCTATGAATTCAGTGAAGCAGTCACCTGGTCCTGGAGGAGGTGAGGAGCTGAGGGGAAAGTGGATGGAAACTCAGGTAGAAGTGATGTCTCTCAGGGTGTGGCTTTTTAGAGCATTTTGGTTTCAAACTTTGAAAATATATTAGTTTTTTAAGAAAATAAATTTTAATTTTCAAAAATATACAAAGTAAAGAAGGGGTCAGGGGAGGGATAGGTGACCAGATGGTCTCCATGCTGCCTACAGCCTCGATGGACAGGCTGAGGGAGGAGCTGAGAGATGCCTCCACAGGCCTGTCTCCAAAGGCAGAGGGAAGGGAGGTAGCTTGGGTTCTAGGGTCTGGGGAGAGGGATCTGTGGCCCCCAAGCCCACAGCTGCATTGTCAGGGCCTCCCCCAGCCCTTTAGCACACAAAGTTGATGGAGAAGATCGCTGGTGCCCAAGCCTCAGGCCCTTTCCTTGCTCTCAGCCTGGCCTGGGCTCCCTGTCTCCTGGGGGCTTGTGGTCAGAGGCTCCATCCTGAGCTGGTCAGCCAGAGCCTCCTCCATGCAGCGTGACTCTAGCTGATGCATTTCCCCCCACCCACAAGACTGTGTCCTGAGCCACATCCAGAACAGAGCTGGGGGCCCAGATGTTCCCATTCTTTGGCTCTAGACCAGATTAGAAAAATTACGGACCCAGCCTTCCTCAGTCCTCCTCTAAGTGGAGAGAGAATGGACTCTGCTCTACAGCGGCCTCAGGTACCCATCCTGGGGGCCAGGCATCGACTGCCGATCCATGTGATCCTTGTCTGTGTGGCTGTCTCCTGGGGAAAAATCTCTGTAGGATGGCTGATGGGCCCAAGAGATTAAGGCAAAGCTCCAATCAGTCCCTCCCTAGTATCTGCACCCTCTCTGTCATGTTCTGCTGGCTTGTCAACAGGAAGTGGTCTGGTTGAGACGGGGGCACTGCAGCCAGAGCAGGACAGACAGGAGCCAGGACATGATTCCTGGACTCACAAGAAGGAAGGGGCTCAGTGTTTACTGAGATTCCATTACCTGCTGAACTTCACAGGGAGACAGACCTGTATTCAAATCTGGGCTCTGACAGAGAGTAACTGTGTGACCTTGAGCAAATGACATAATGTTCACTCTGAGCCTCAGTCTCATCATCTATAAAAGGAGGATAATAATAATAATAATAGCCCTGAAGATGAATGAAATGGAGGTAACGTCACCTAGTGAGTCTGTCGGTGCTGAAAAAAATATTGGCCACTCTGCCCCTTTGGGTCTAAGGTACAAATCAAACCCAGGCAGATTTTAAGGTCCTGAACCCACATGACTGGGTTCAAATCTAGCTCTGCCACCTAAACCTGTACGATCTTGACCAGCTAACATCTCTGTGCCTGTGAAAATGGGGACACTGAGTGCACAGTTCAGGGGCTGCTGGGAGGAACAAAAGAATCCACAGCAGAGCTCGACCTGCAGTGAGCACGACACAAATGACCTCTTGTAACTGTTGTGTCTACAGCAGCCCCGCTGCAGCCCAAGTCCTCAGGGCCGCTTTCTCAGCCGACAGAACCTGTGAGCTGTCACCTGAGGTCTCTTCTGGAGCCAGGCTGGGCTGGTGGGGGTTTGTCCACTTGGTCTTTTCTGGGTCTGCTTCTGACCAGGGATGGAGAAGTGGTGGGGATGGGGGAGCTTAGTTCAAGCCCATCTCCTCACCCCCGACTCCAACCAGTATCTGTTTCCATAAATCCCTTCAGTGCTTTGGCTGGAAGGAGGGTGAGCTTCCTCAGGGAGCAAAGTTCCCCAAAACCACCCATTTGGGCCACCAAGCTGCTCATAGGGTGAGGGGGTCCCTCAGATTTCTTCCCCTCCCTACATTGGCCCTGACCAGCCTTAAAGCCAATGACACCCTCTCAGCACTACTGCCAAGGGAAGTCACTCCCCTGGTTCGTGCTCCCAGGTGTCCACTGCTGCCTGCAGCACGCCATCCCTCAGGCCCAGTGACTGCAGTGATCCATGTCCATGCTGAGCTGGGCCAGCTGCCCGTCAGCCCAGACGACCGCCCCTTGTTACACTCTTGTTACTAGTCTGGGATCACTCCTTATGCAAATCCCTTAAAAAAAAAACAAAGAGTTTGAGATTATTTCTGATGCTTTGGGGAGAAGGAAGCACTTTCAGAATATTCTGTTTCTGGATGCTGGCAGACTCTAGCAGATGCCCCAAATCCCTCCATTGCTCTTCTCACCTCTGCCCACTTCCCACGGGAATCTGGCACCCCATCTTTCTCCTCCCTCTCCTCCACAAACTTAATTTAAGCTTTGTTCTTGATGTCAACCAGAAGTTGCTCAAATAATGCACAAAAGGAAACTGTTCTGTGTCATTAAGCAAATAGGGCAGGGAAGCCCACAGTCCATTAGTAGGAAGCCATTATTTTGTCTTGAAATAAGCATGATATGTGATGAGTATATTATTAAAAGTGCACACGTGCGTGCTCAGTCATGTCCAACTCTTTGTGGCCCCATGGAGTGTAGCCCGCCAGGCTCCTCTGTCCAAGGGATTTCCCAGGCAAGAACACTGGAGTGGGTGGGGGCCATTTCCTTCTCCAGGGGATCTTCCAACCCAGGGATAAAACCTGTATTTCCTGCGTCTTCTGCATTGGCAGGCAGATTCTTTACCACTGAGCCATCTCGAAAATGCCAGTTGTTTTTTTTTTTAATATAACATGAGGACAGGGAAGCCTGGCATGCTGCAGTCCATGAAGCAGCAAAGAACTGGACACAACTGAGCGACTGAACAACAACAACCACATGAGCTTACCGCCTCAGGCTCCAGGCTGGGTCTCCTGGCCAGGATATATTCCATTTCTTCAGCCTTTAGTGGAAATGCTTGAGAATTCTTGGATTTGGTGCTATCTCATTTAATCCTCCTAACAGCACCATGGCCTTGTGTGATGGACATCTCCAGGGAGGGGAACCACTGAGAACCTAAACTCCCCACTATATTTGAGGATGTCCCCATTGTGTACTTGTGACAGACTGGGCTTCACCCTAATAAGAAACTTAAAAGGTCAGATAAATATTGGACCTGCCCCACAAGTGGGGCCTGGACACACACCTAGGGAGCAGGTAGCAAACAGACACAGGTCAGATTAGAATTCCTTCTGCGGGGCCTGAAGCAGCATCTAGTGTGTGCTTCCAAAGGCCGTGGTGCCTGGACCAGCTGATCTTGACTGTGCCCTGGCTGCCCAGCTCACTTCCTTCCTGTTCTGAGCCTGGTCCCTCCATAATAATTCTCCAAGCTACCCAGCATCCTTCTAGCACAGTTGTTCTCTGCTAAAGTTGCCAGGGAGATTCTCCACAGGGTGCAGTCATGTCTAAAAGCAGGTGCTATTATCTCCATTTTCTGGTTGAGGAAACTGAGGCGTAGAGTGGCGTAGACTGAGCACAGGACTACTGTGTGCCAGGCTGTGCTCTGGTCTCAGATCAGGGTTGGGGGACTTGAGACATGTAAGGGGAAAGTCCCTGAGATGACAAAGAGGGACTGGGAGAAGTTCTCAGTGGCTGGAGAGGTAGAAAGGGGTCTGAGCTCGCAGGGCTTTGGAAGTGATGTTTTGAAGTCTCTGTTTCATCCGAAGAGAAGCTTTCAAAGGTATCTTAGTTTGAATTTAGTCCAAAACAGGCTTTGAGGGAAAGAATGGGAACAGGAATCAGTTAGAAGCTTATGGCAGGTGTCCAGCTGAGACGGATGGATGGATCTGGACCAGGTAGCCCTACAGAAGAGGAAGAGTGGGTGGATTCATGAGTGTTTTGTGAAGAGCATCTGTGAAGGTGGTGCCTTTGAGACAGGAAAGATGAGGAAGGACCAGCGTGTGTGTGTGGGGGTGGTCCGGAGGTTCAGGAGATGTGATTGGACATGGTGAGTGTGAGGAGTCCTGAGACATCCAGAGGGAGAGAGCAGGAGGCCATTGGATTTGACTCTGGACCCCAACAGAGATCAACTTCGGAGGCAGGAATTCCAGAGTTTTCATCATACAGCCTATTCACTTCATTCAATATCTTCATAAATGCCTACCATGCCCACTCACCTAAAAGAGCAGCCTGGCCACTCATACCCACACACTCCAATAACTCTTTTCACCAGTTTTGCCTTCATTATGGCATTTATCATCCACTGACCTGATACTGTATACTGGTTGCACATGGTCCATCTTCTGTACTAGAGTGTCAGCTCTATGAGGACAGAGTTCTTGGTTCTCTGCTCTCTGTCCAGACCTAGAACAGTGCCTGGCACACACTTGGTGCACAAGGATATTTGTCTATTGAGTGGAGTCTTAAAGCCATCAGACTGGATGAGAACACACACAGAACATGGCACACAGAGAAGATGTGATCTGGCTCCAAGTCCTGAGGACCTGAGACCCTCAGATGATGAGAAGGAGCAGGAGGAGGGAGGGAAAGGGGGAGGAGATGCTGAGCCAAAGGGGCAGCTCTTCCTTTATTAGGATTGTGGTGACAGTGCTGTTTGTGGGTCCCCACCTCCCCTAGCCCAAGGCTGGGCACCCTGTCTATGGGATCTCAGTCCCCTTCTCAGCGCTTTGATGGAGGACATCCTCATCTCACAGAGGGAGACACAGAGTCAGGAGGGCTGACTGAAGCTGGGGTCTCTCTAGAGCATCAGCCTCTCCTTCCCCGTGACTCTACTGAGAGCAGACTGTGCAGGAAGCAGGGGTCTAGGGTGGGGGTGGGGCCACAGCACACGCTGTCCTCTGGGGTCTTGACCCTCACCTTGGGGCCACCTAGGAGGTGGGGGCGGCCTCCTCAGGTTTTCCCTGCCCTGGGGCATGCAAACCCCAGAGCCAGGAGCAGAATGTCAGGTTAGAGATTTCCTTTAGGAAAGCTTTTCCTCTGGGAATCCTGGCTCCTCTTCTTTCCAGGAAGCCTGACCCTCTGGAAGGAACTTGGGCCGGGAGTCAAGGAGCCTGGGGGTCACCTTCCAGGCCAGGCTGCACCGCTGCCTCAGCCCCCTCCCAGTCTCAGCTCAGTGGCTGAGTGAGGGCATCTAGAGGGTCCCTGGAAAGTGAGTCAAGTTGCTTCAGTTGTGTTCAGCTCTTTGCGATCCCATGGACTGCAGCCCACCAGGCTCCTCTGTCCATGGGATTCTCCAGGCAAGAATAGTGGACAGGGTTGCCATGCCCTCCTCCAAGGGATCTTCCCAACCCAGGGATCAAACCTAGTTCTCCTGCATTGCAGGCAGATTCTTTATCGTCTGAGCCACTAGGGAAGCCCAAGAATACTGGAGAGGTCTCTGGAGCCGCCCCCTAACCATGTCAAAGACCTAGCCCCTCACATTTCCTGCCAGAGTATCCATCAGGCTGGTTCTGCCTGCAAGTCAGCCTGGAGGAGAGATAGTCCAAGCGCTCTCCCTGGTGGCCGGTCATAATCAGACAGGCAGCCACACCCAGCAGCTTCTGAGGTTCATGAAAAGAGTTAACAGTAGAAGCCATGACCCTAAACCCTAGAGCCTGGACAGGAGAGAATCCTGAGAGGTCAGGCTACAGCTCCCTGCTCTCCCAGACCAAGTCCCCAAAGGTCAGTGTTACAAATGGCAGGTATGGCCACTGTAAAGTTGAGTGAAAAGCACAGTAGTTTGATGTCATATGAACTTGGATTTGAATCCCTGAGTTCTTAACCTCACCTGGAGCCCCTCATGCTGTTAGGTGGTGGGCTGTTAGGACATATCCTGCAGGGCTGTGCCCTCTCTCTGCATGAACAGGTAGCCAAGGGAGATGGCAGGGGCGAGGCTGGACCAGTGACCGGAGTCCCCTGGAGGTGCTCAGCCCTTGGGCCAGTGGCCCATCCGTGGCTGCACAGCACAGTCGTCTGGCCCTCGGGCTGAGCTTCTCAAAGCGTGGGCTCCCTGCCTGCTGCACAGCCAGCTCTCAGTGGAGGAAGCCCCACCCAGAGGTCCTACAACAGCACCCCCTTCTGCTGTTGGCAAGCTTGCCAGAAATATCCTGAGAGAGTCAAGATGCTAGGCAGGGTCTGATTGGTGCCTCCTTGCCCTTCCCCCAGCCCACCAGCCTCCCTACAGGGGCCCTGGGATAGGAGTCAGCCATACAGACAAGGGCCACATGGATGGACCATCTACACTGGCCCCCAAGACAGATAGTCAGGTGCCTGAGGCTTCAGGAGAGAAGAGACCCTCTTTTCTCCACTCAAAGGTGGATAGAGGAAGGCTGACTCTGTGATCCTTCCAAGAAGCTGCTCCAGGGTCAGAGAATGGACCCGGGCTCTGTTCTATACCAGGCTCTGGCCACAGTCTGAGCCTGGTGTCAGCCAGGAGGCTCTGGCTGGCCGGCTGAGGAGGGAGTCTTTGGCCACTGCTCTGGGAGGCAGGGAGGCCAGGCCAGGCAGGGAGAAAGGGAAGGGCCTGATGCCTGGGCACCCGGGGTCTTCTCCATCAACTGTGTGTACTAAAGGGCTGGAGTTGGCCCTGGCCACTCAACAAGTGGGCATGAGGGCCACAGCTCCTTCTCCCCATGTTATAGACCAGGGTTCTTGGCCTCCTTAATCAATAGAAATTGATTTGGTGCTGTCCAGGTACAAGCAAGGGTTGCAGCAAAGGGTCCAAGATCGCAGCCTGTCTTGTATCCAGATCCCTGGACCCAAGGCGCCTCCCTTCCCTCTGCTTTTGGAGACAGCCTGTGGGAGCATCTCTCAGCTCTTCCCCAGCCTGTCCATCAAGGCTGCAGGGAATATGGAGACCATCTGGCCAACGATCCCTCCCCTGATCCTACTTTTCCACTTGGTATATTTTTCAAACTTTAATTTTGTTTCCTTAAAAAAGCAATTTGCTTACATGTTTCAAAATCAAAATGCTCAAAAAGGCCATATTCTGAGAAATCTCCCTTCTACCTGTGGCTCCATCCACTTTCCCCTCAACTCCCCTCCCCCACCAACACCAGGTATCTGAGTCTAAAAGAGGGTATCAAGGGACATCAGAAGTTGGTGAAGAAACTGCAGGTGAAAGGGAGAATCCAGAGTCCCTGGGCTGAGCCTCAGTCCATACAAAAGTCTCTAGGATCAAGTACATCATGTCAGCCACATAAACCAGCAGGTTGATGGCTGTCAGGAGGGCCACAGCCAGTCGAAGGTCCCAGATGCAGACAATGGTAGTGAGTTGATCACTGCAGCTCATATCACTGGATCGCTGGGGCTGCCCCCCCAACTTCTCATGGAACTGGTAGAGGGGCCAGAGGATCACTGCGGTGGCGTAGAGGACGACAGAGAGCACAGTCTGCACCCACAGTAAAAGGGGGATGCGAAGGGGCAGCTTTTTGTCGTTGTCACAGTCACACCCATTCACAAGGAAGTTCACGACCCCCAGGACGAAGCAGATGGCGTACACGGCCACACACCACACCAGGGCCGGCTGGTGCTGGTACAGGTCAGTGTTGCAGATGAAGGGGAAGATGACCCAGGCCAGATGGTTCTCCAGCCTCCTGAGCACACCTGGGAAGGTGGGCACAAAGCAGACCATGCTGCCGGGTCGGACACAGACCCAGGCCACTTCGATGGCATAAAGCAGAGCAGCCACGCAGGAAAAGGCGGTGGCGATGATGGCGCGGTTCTGGGCGGGGCCTGGAGAAAAGACCTGGATGTAGGAGGTGCCGAAGATGACGGAAGTCACGATGCAGATGATGATGAAGTGGAAGGAATAAGCATGAATAAAACCATCCCAGAAGCGTGGGAAGCGGGACTGCAGCCCACATAACTCCACTATGGAGGTGATGAGGCTCACGGCAAAGCAGAGACACCAGACGAACATGCACCAGTTACCCATGCCCTCCTCCCAAATGCCCAGGCTGGCCCCCAGCGAGAAGGACACGGAGGTCGAGAGCAGCTGCCCCACGTGGAGGAAAAAACCCATGATGGGCTTGGAGGCCAGGCCTGAGGACCAGCATATGGTGATGGTGACGATCAGGTGGTCAACGTCACCGCTGTTGTAACCAAAGCTTCTTGCTTTGGTTTGTTCTCAACCAAAGGCTTGTAAACAGTTTAAACACAGCTCCGGATTTGACGTTCTGAGTTCAGATTTGCTTTGCCGGTTAAGCTCTGTTTGTGTCTCCGTTTTTTCCTCAAGAAAATATACGACCACTGACCCCTAGAACTGATGTGCTGATCTGAACAAAGTAAGGACCACACTCACCTTCTCAATCCAGCAAGGCGGCCCGGGGGTTAATGTAAAGTCTCCCAAAATAGAAGCACAGCGCACCCCTGGCACACAGCCTACGGCAGTTTCAGTTTTCTTCCTTGTATAAATTCCAGCTGAGCCTTGCCGTGTTGGAAGTTGGTTCTTTTGCGCAGTGATCCACCTTCTCCCCTGCCCGCCGGCTTGCTTAACATAAAGCTACTTTTCTTCTGCCCAAGACTTATCTCTCAGTACTGGCTTCTTCAGGGACGAGCTGTCGAGCCTGAGCTGGGTGACAATGTTATGCATCCAGGCAGCAGCCAGGTCCCCGGGGTTCCTGCCCTCCCCCTCTTCCTGGGGCGAAAGGGACAGTGCGGCTAGGAAAGTCGGGGTGCCCGCTGCTCCCACTGAAGATCTGTAGGTATTTTTCCAGCAGCTGTAAAACTTACCTACCCCTCCCCACTCCTTGCTCACAACCTGCTTTCACTTTCTGTTGAGAGCAGGAAACTGGGCTCTGACGGAGCAGCCAACCTCTTGATCGAGTGAGTAAAAGAGCATGCGTCCTGCGAGGCCACCTTCCCCGCTATTTGGTCATATTCTTTGCTCTTTGGGACTATGCGGTCAGTAGGATGCTGCAGGAGTGGGGAATGGCTTATTTGTGACTCTGTACCACTCTTTTCCCAAGAAAGAATTGGTTTGGTTGCTTTAAATCTGTTCTGGGGGAGCCAGTTAAGTTGGGGGAGGGGAGTCTACATCCATCCCTTCTAGAAGTCCACTGGCACGCATCTTGGCAGATTGGCAACACTAGAGCTATTACCCAGTAGGTAGCCATGAATAAAATGCTTTTTTAATATAGCCCAAGTCGTGTATGTTTTCGATTCTGAAGAACAGTGGCCCTGGAATGGGTCTCTAAATTACTATTTTCCAGTTAGAATTCTTTTGTCAATGATCTGGTAAGTGGGAGGCTTTCCTGTTACTCATGATAAAGATTCTTCCAACAAGGGCACCAAATTAAAAGCAAAAAGAAAATGAAACTGTGAAAAGCCTGCCTCCTTTACAGGGGTGACTTTGCAGGCAAGGGAGGAAGAAGAGGGGGTCAGCTTTTTAGGGAACTGAATCCACACCGACCTCTATGGTTTCTGTCCTGGTGCCCCAGGCAGGGGATGCCGGGGTCTGTGCCGCCTCCCCCCAGTCTCTGGAGGGAGAGGGGTTCTAGTGCAGAGGCAAGGGTGGGAGGAAGAGCCTCAGCGCCCCCACAGCGTGAGGAAGAAAGGTGGTACGAAGTAGTTTCTCCCTTTAAGATCCCACAGGACACTCAGTTTGCCTGGAGTGTGTCCCTTACAAGGGGACAGGGAGGGAAAGTGGATTTTCACTAAGACAATTCCCTAAGGAGGTTTGAATCCACGAGGACAGCCGGTTGGCTGTTGTTGGACATACAATCTTTTTTTCACCTCAGACCTACTAAACTGGAAAAAACAAAATCCTCCATACCAAGATGATTCACAAAAAATGGTGGAAATGTTCATTAGTACTTTTTTTAACCCACCGCCCAACATGGGGCTGATGCAGACATGGGTGGTGATTGTATTCACAGCGGAGGAGCGGCACCTTGTCACAGACAAATCCTGACACTCGTCTCTCGGTATTTGGCTTCTTGAGGACTGAAGAGACAAGCCTGAGTTCAGTAACACAGCCACAAGGTAAGGGGCCTCCAGAAGCTAAAAGAGGCAAAGAGGGACCCCTTCCTGGGGCATCAGAGACAGCACAGCCCTGTTGACACATTGCTTCAAAACACTGACCTCCAGAACTGTGAGAGAATGCATTTCTGTTGTTTTAAGCCACCAGGCTTGTGATAATAGCCCTAGGAAATCAAGATGAACTTCCAGAAATGAAAAATATATTATTTGTCATATATTTTTTTATAGTTTCCAGAAAAACTTGCCGACCTCCTGCTCTAGAGCATGGTGGTCACATGGATCCCAGGATCCCTTGTCATACCCTGTGTCCCCAGTGTCTGAGACTCACTGGGAAGGGTCCACTGATCTAGAGAAGGGGTTTCAGTCCAAATGCCCACAGGACCCAGGAGGGAAAGAAATAAGTAAAGGGGATGGAGAGGACTAGGGCCCCAAGAGAGGACGAGCTGCACCTGTCGGGGGTGGTGGAAAAGCAAGATGTGGTGTGTGATGATATGGTCTCATGTTTATAAAACAGCAAAAAAAGATACAGATACTCCTTACAAACATGTGTGAATGTGTGTACACACATGTCTACATATGATCAGAGCCTGTGAAATGTGTTGAAGGCTGTACATGAAGTTGAGGACCTGGATGCTCCATGGATGGGGGGGTGGATGTGCCTGTGAGCAGGCAGGAAGCCTGGCCACACCCAAGAGAGGGAATGGGGCACTTTTGAGATGATCACAGTCCTGCTTTATGTCAATTAAACATGAGAAGAAGAAAATGTAGAAAATACTAAACAGAGATGAAAATGAAAAATAATATAAACGGCAGAGCATTTGCTCAGCTTCACCCCACACCAAAGGAGCATAGCCCAGTGACACCAGATCTCCTGCAGCTTGAAAAGGAGCTGGAAATGTGGATTTTCATGTGAAATTAAAACACTTTGCAGCTACCAAACGCAATAGAAATAAATAACACCAATTCTATACCCTCTCTTTCTGAAAACACTGAAGGGACACCAAACACATCCTTAGATCACCTCCAATACAAACTGGTTTGCAACCTCTGATCTGGAGCAAATCAAGCTTGTATGTGCTATGTCCAGAATGGGGCCAGGGCCTTCTGGGTCCTCTGTGAGGGAGCAGGGGAGGAGAACAGACAGCTGGCATGGATTGAGTGTGCCATGTGACAGGCCTTCTGATAAGCTGTTCACATGATTTCGTTAATTAAAGTAGGTATTGAACCCATTGCACAGATGGGAAAACTGAGGCTCTGGTGAGTCACTTTCCCAGGATCATCCAGCTATGAAATGTCTGCCAAAGGTCCAGAGCCTCCTTGTAACTCTGGTGACCATCTCCCCTCCTTCTCTGCCCTTCTGGCACCTCCTCCTTCCTTCCTTCCTTTATCTTGGCCATGACCTTCCCAGCTCCCTGTCTTCCAGTCCACGTGCCTGGCTGCTGGGCAGGCAGGGCTCAGCCACATCCAGGCTGTGCTCTGACAGGGGCACTGTGTCCAAGCTCACATATTAGAGTGGAGGAGGGGCTGCTGGGAACTCAGGCAAACCTGCTGCTTCCCAGTTGGGCAACTGAGGCCCAGAGTGGCACATGCCTTACCCAGGGTCACACAGCAGGAACACCCATGGCTCTCCTTCCCCAAGCCCTCCCTCTGTCCCATTGTGCACAGCTGCTCAGTCATGCCCAACACTTTGCAACCCCATGGACTCTAGTCCGCCAGACTCTTCTGTCCATGGGGATTCTCCAGGCAAGAACACTGGAGTGGGTTGCCATGCCCTCCTCCAGGAGATCTTCCCAACCCAGGGTTCTAACCCAGGTCTCCCCATTGCAGGTGGATTCTTAAAACGTCAGAGCCACCAGGGAAGCCCAAGAATACTGGAGTGGGTAGCTTATGCCTTCTCCAGGGGATCTTTCTGACCCAGGGATCGAACCAGGGTCTTCTGCATTCCAGGTAGATTCTTTACCAGGTGAGCTACCAGGGAACCCCCTCTGTCCCTGGATCCAAAGTTGTCATTTCTCCCTGGAAGGAAATTCCAGATGAGTTCTGGGAGGTTGGTGGGAATAGACTGGCAAACAGCGAGCAGGACACCCCAGCCTCCCTCACCCCAGTGCCCCTCCCCACCTCTGGCATGCCCACTGGGAGGCCCATAGGCTCCAGGGCTCCACTGGCAATTGGGGCTCAAGGAGCTTTGTGAGTCCAGGGAGGTTCTCAGGTTTGCTCTCTGTTTCTCTTTCCAGCCTCAGCTTTTCCCAGGGTTTATTATCAGCAAAGGCAACAAGGCCCCTGATGGCAGGAAGCTGGCTAGGGCTCAGTCTGCTGGCCCTTCAGGCCTGGGGGCCTCTCAGCAAATAGTCCTTTGCAAACAGGGCAGCTGTCCCTGAGGAGGGGGCGGGATGGGAGGGGCCTCACTCCCCCCACACACTGGACCCTGGAGGAGCCCCTGTATGAGCAGGACTGCAGCTCTGGCTGGCGGGACTGTCTTGGGCGGTGACCTGGGCAATTCTGTGGTCTCCAGGGTCCCTGCCACTCTAGCCATGTGTCCCTGTCACAGCCCTGAAACCCCTTCAGGCCCCTGTTCTCCTGTCTCAGTTCCAGTCCAGGCCCCTCCTCCATGGGAAGGTTGGCTCCATGCCTGCATCTCTTCTGGGTCAGAAGACATGTACTAGACTGCCTCAGGGTCCCTGGGACCCTGGGATCCCCCCAGTCATCTCCACTCTGCCCCCCGCCCCCACCCCAGTCCCAGGTGCATTCTCAGGGCTGTCACCTCCCAGGGGTCCTACAGGGGCCTCCTCTTTCAGCTCCTGCCCTTAAAAGGGGGTGATCATCCATCCATCCCCACCCACTCCCTGGGATGTATACATCAGCCTCAGACACAGCATCCTTGTTGATTTCCAGTCCCTTCTTCCCAGCTTGGAAGTTGCTAACCTGTCTCCCAGGCCAGGAGAATCCTCACAGGTAGGACTACTTCTAGATCTTTCCAAACTCCCACCTGGATGGCAGTTCTGGAGCTTAAGAGTCAGACATTATGTTAATTTATTCTGTGATTCTTCCATGATGCTCCATGATGCTTGGAGTCATGCTGAGTTGGGGTCTCCCTTCCCCAATGCAGAAGAGTCACATGTGAAAGCAAAATTGGGGGAGGGGATCCACAACAGTCCCTACTTCCCATGTCATCTTGTCCCTAGGGCCTTGTTCTCACCCCATGGGCTCCTCTCTGTTCAGACCTGAAGCTGCCCTCCTCTGGGTGGGGCTGTGTCTCCTCAGATGGCAGCTCCTTCTAGTGATGCTGCAGGGAGGACAGGCCGGGACACGTGTCTCCAGGTTACTGTGGAAGGAGGCCGTGGGCCTGAAGGTGGGTCCTGGGTCCCAGAACTCCCACCCACAAGGGACCTGCTGACATGTGGGCTGTAGAGCAAAGTGCTCAAACCCACAGCTTTGCTATTTTTATCTGGGGTTTACACTTTTACAGCCTTTTCACCTTAGTTTTCTCATCCACGAATGGATTATCAGATTTTCCTGGTGGTCCAGTAGTTGTTTCACTGAAGGGGGCACAGGCTCAAACACAGGTTGGGGAATTTCCACATACCATGCAGCGCAGCTAAAAATAATTGCATTAACAATGCAATCCACTACTTCTTTTCTGAACTCATGGGCTCAGATGCTTGTTATTCAGAATTTTTAAGTCAGACAGGTATATGGTGAATCTACTCTATATGCCATAACACTCGGCCTTGTGTCTGAAAGCACCTTGAAATAAACACGTTAGTGTTTTGGCAACTGAATTATAATCAAACATGTTAGTGTTTCAGCAACATAAATTGTCTCAACTTTGTTGAAGTCAAAGTTTGTTACTAAACAATTAAAAACTTTTTTTTTTTTCAATTTGGAGAGAGTTGAAACTTGGGATTATAGAAAACCATCACTGTAACCAGAGCTTCTCAGATAGCAATAGTGGTAAAGAATCCACCTGCCAGTGTTGGAGATGCGAGAGACAGGGGTTCGATCCCTGGTTTGGAGAAGATATCCTGGAATAGGAAGCAGCTATCCACTCCAGTATTCTTGCCTGGGAAATCCCAAGGACAGAGAAACCTGGTGGGCTACAGCCTATGAAGTCACAAAGAATCAGACACGACTGAGCACATTCTTGTACCCTGTATGGCTGTAGATAATGGCATGCAGTGCAAAGAGTTAAAAATGTGCATGGCTTTGTGGTGAGACTCAACCCACCTTTGAGATAAGACAAGTCTCTTGACAAAGCCAAGGGTGACGGGTGGGGAGAATAACTGTAGAGCAGCTGTGCTGTTACCAAGTGTCTGGTTCTAACTCCACAGATTCTGAGCCTCAGCCATCACAGGGCCCTGTGTCATTTCCAGACGTCTGACTTAATCTACCTCCGGAACTAGGTCTTTCTCTGATGAGTCCTCAGCGAAGACCACTGCCATACTGGTGCCATACTGATGCCTGACCATCACAACACCATGTCCACCAATAGGACATTCACTTTGTCCATCTCAGCCTCTTGGAACACCATATGGTTCTACCTCCGCCTGCCGCAGCTGTTCTCCACTTGTGTGGCCTTCTCACTGGTGGCCAGCATGGGCACTGGGAGAGGGGATGTAGGCAACTGGTCCATGGCCATCTGGTGCTTCTGTTTCACTGTGACCCTCATCATCTTCATTGCTGAGTTACGTAAGCTCCGGTCCCCCTTCATTTCTTCTGGCACCACCTCCTCGACACCTACACCTGCTATGCCGCCCTCTTCTGCCTCTCGGCCTCCGTCATCTACTCCATCACCTTTGTCCAGTTGCTGTTCAGTCACCAAGTCATGTCCGATTCTTTGTGACCCTGTGGACTGCAGCACGCCAGGCCTCTATGTCCCTCACTGTCTCCGGAGTTTGCCCAAGTTCACGTCCAGCTGTGCAACATGGAGTACAAGCTGCCCGTCAAGGTTGTGCACACCCTGCTCATCGTGCTCCTCTACATCAGCGCTCTGGTCCTCTGGCCACTCTACCAGTTCTATGAGAAGTTGGGTGGGAAGCTCCGGCGGTCCAGTGATGAGGACTGCACTGATGGCTCACCGCCTACATGTGCACCTCGGACCAGCGCCTGGCTGTGGCCGTCCTGACAGCAGCCATCAACCTGCTGGTTTATGAGGCCGGCCTGGTGTACTGGGCCCGCCAGCTCTCTGTAGGAACTAAGGCTCTGCCCAGCACTCCTGATTCCCTCTGCTCATAGGAGGTATCCTCACCAAGCTCTGACATCCTCTGACATCCTCAGTGGACGTGAACTTGGACAAACTCTGGAGACAGTGAGGGACCTAGAGGCCTGGCGTGCTGCAGTCCACAGGGTCACAAAGAGTCGGACATGACTTGGTGACTGAACAGCAACAACGTTGTCTGATATTCTCTTCCTGGCTCCCTGTTGCCTTAACGGTCCAGAAGCAAGCCACGAGAATGAAGACAGAACACAAAATCTGGTGCAATGGGTCAGAGGACCTGCAGCCTCTATTGGACTGAGGTGCAGAGTCCACTCTGAGTCCAGCTTTTATTCCTAATTGCAGACTACAAGACTTTCCTTGATGTTATCTTTCTCAAGACACGTGCTGTTTTAAGCACGTACTCCTAAATGTCATGGACTACACTGACATAGTCCAGATCTCCTTGTTTTTACTCCAGGCCATTCCCTTCCAGGCTAGTCTCAGGAACAATCAGCAAGTACGTAGGCAGTCTTCATGCCTGGCGCCTACCCGGTGTTCCAAAGTCCATGCTTTCATGATCCCGGTCATACTCCCTTCTGGGTCTGGCCTTGGGGTTTGTAGCAAGGCTATTATTCTAAGAAAATCATGAAAGATAATCATTAACATAGTTTCTTAATATATGCTGTTTTTCCAGATTCTACTTCTGTGGAATCTCTCAAGGCTGGGTAAGTACATTATTAGGAATTCCCAGTAAATCTCCCCCTTTTTATTTTTGCAGGCGTAGATACACCAATCGAGCAACTTCTTTCTTCAGCAGTTCTTGGATGATTTCTTTCAGTTTCTCTTATCATCTGAGGATTAGACACAGAACAGTCAAAAATATACATCCTGATATTATAGTACTAAGCAATCCTCCTCCTACAGGGGTTTAGTTTATGTAAACCTTCTTCAATTTCTTCAAATAAGTTTCTGGGAGTAGTTGTAAGTGAGCATTCTGCATATTAAAAATAGTAGCCTGTAATTGGGAAATATCTAAGGATAGATTATTACAAACGTGTCCTCTCAAATGTTTAGATAATTGATCCCAAGTATATGCACTTTGATTACACTTATGAAGTGTGACACGAAATGAAGAGATATTCCAATCACACTTCAGATGAATTTGTAATTTTAAATTTTGTACTCTGTCCCCTAGTAGGAGAACTGCATTTTCTAAATCAATCAATTGTTCATTAACTTCTTGGTCTGTGTGAGTTTGAGTTCCCCAGGCAGAACTTGCATTTTGGTGCCACTGCTGGACAAATGCAGTCATTTGTATAGTTTGATGCAGTGGCACCCCGGCTACTGCCATGGTTGTGACTATAGCAGTAATTCTCATAATAGCTACTATAAGGAGTCCAATAAACCTTTTGGAACGTTGCAGTACTTTCTTTATAACCTTTAAAAGAGCATGTGTTTCAAGGGGGCCTTCCCAAGGTCTGGTTTGATTTACTGGAAGCCATATCCCCAATCTTCTTCTTAATATAACAAATGAGTGATTAGAATTATAAAGTGAAGAATTTAAGCAGGTACATAATTTTCAGTCCTGGCAAGAAAGTTCCTGTACACTTTCACTGATAGAAATTGTTCCTTTCAAGAGCACATAAGGATCTCTCATGCAAGCCTGAATATAAAATGTCCAATTTGTACTGGTATTAAATGTCAATGAATAATTCGTTTTATCAGAATAATATCCATCCCAAATTTGGAATCTTTTAAGACTTAAAGCTAATTTCCAAATCCCTCCTTGCCCTCTTCCTTGATCTAATTGTGGGAAGGGGGTGACATGCCACTACCATGCCATATAATTGGATGATCTGAAGAGTGGTAAATTAGTATGGTTAAAGACTTTATGCCCCTGCCAACACAGCCTTTTGTGAGGATAGCAGAACTGCTTTTGATGAGAGCAATTAGAGACTGCATACCCCTTAGGGGACCAGTCCCATACAATTCCATAGGAACCATTAATCAAAATTATTCCCTCAGTCCCACTGCAATTACCCCACTGAATACGATCTTGCTTTTCAGTCCACAGCTTGTGATGCTCGCATAAAGGTCTGTCCAATTTGGTGTCATCATGGGGTTCCCTGGTGGCTCAGACGGTAAAGCGTCTGCCTGCAATGCAGGAGACCCAGGTTCAATCCCTGGGTCAGGGAAGATCCTTGGAGAAGGAAATGGCAACCCACTCCAGTATCCTTGCCTTGAGAATCCCGTGGACGAGGAGCCTGGTAGGCGACTGTCCACAGGGGTCACAAAGAGTCGGACACGACTGAGCGATTTCACATCGGGTTCTGAGTTGTTATAAGCAAAACTCAGACCACAGAGAAGATGTAGCTGAACCTTAACATAGTTACTATTTAAAGAATTAGTGGACAGCCAGGCTTGCATAGACAATTTAAGACATCTTGTAGTTGGTCCCATACAAGTTGGCCAGGATTCATACCCATAAGTAACACTGAAGGGAGTCCCTTCCTCTTGTTTAAAAAGAGGAAGGCGTGTATCTTTAGGTCCTGGTACCCAGGAAGAATAATAAACATAAACGGGGATCATAGAATCCCCCCAGTCAATGGGTTTTAGTAATGGGAGGCTAGGTATATATGCCCAATAAGTTTAATTTTTAGATTCAGCTGTTGCTAAGGGTATACTCACTGTGGTGGTGATAAAAGCAAACATGGCAACAGGCATGTTTGTTAGGAGTGACAGCATTCCCTTTATTTTCTAAGATCTCTTCTGATTTCTGTGTTAATCTTTTAATTTTTTATCCCCAAGTGGGGATCTTGTTGCGATAAGTCAACGGGAGAGGAATCATTATCTTTGTGTGTTTCAGACTCAGGCCTTTGAAACTTATTTCTGGGGGCGCAACGTTCCACAGAAAAGATGCTTTCAGATGACGTGAAGGGATGTTTCTGAATCACCTGGTGAAACACAAGCGAAACCCCTCCCCCAGGTTGTCAGAGTCCCCCTGTGCTATGAACGTGTTACTGGATCACATCACCGAACAGGTGGTTTGGGGTGAATTTCTTTTTGTTCCTTTTTAAAATGTCATTCTACTGCAGTGAAATCATTATTTTGATGCAAAAATTTAAAATTAATAATGCTTTACATAATTTTTACTGTGGAGGAAGTGACATTCCATTTCCCACCTTTTTGTTTTTGTAGCATTTCTTTAAGAGATCGTTAGCTCATTTTACAATATCTTGTCCTTGGGGATTATAGGGAGTTCATGTATGATGTTTTATAGACCAAGCCTTTTTAAAAATCCCTAAAAGGGGAACTAGTGTAAGCCAGGCCATTGTCTGTTTTTATATTTTGTGGGAGGTCCATAGTAGTAAAGCAACTACGCAAATGTGAAATAACATGTTTTGTAGATTCCCCAGAGCAACCAGTTGCCCAGATAAACTTAGAGTTAGTATCAACCATGATGTGTACATAAGCAAGCTTTCCAAAGGATGGAATGTGAGTTATGTCCATCTGCCAGATCTGACTTGGCTTCAGGCCACGGGGATTAACTCCCAAGGCTTCTGTTGGAGATGTGGTTATCACAACCATCTGGCATTTAGGATAAGGCCATACAATCTGTTTAGCTTAAGCCCAAGGGATATGAAACTTGGTTTTTAAATATTTTAATTACAATGTGACAGATCATGAAGGGCTGATGCTTCTATAAATGCTGGAAATAAAAGGGCATTGGCTTGATCATCTCTGAGATGGTTGGATGGCATCTCCGACTCAATGGACATGAGTTTGAGTAAACTCCGGAAGTTGGTGATGGATAGGGAGGCCTTGGATAGGGACGCCTGGCATGCTGCAGTCCATGAGGTTGCAAAGAATCAGAGACAACTGAGCGACTGAACTGAACTGTGTTAAAGGCCCTGGTAAATCAGTATGAGCTGGAGTATGAGTAATGTAGAATGGAGACTGTTGGTATCTAATCACCTTTTGTAAATTTGTAAAAAGTGTATACAATGTGGATGGGATAGTATCCTTAATAGTTGCTATTTCTATATGTTTAGTAACATGTACAGAATATTGAGAATCAGATAAGATGTTAATTGTTTGGGGAATATTTTGTAATGTGTGTTTAATAGCCAGAATTTCTGCTCGTTGTGTAGAATATCCAGGTGTTTAAATAACTAGCATAAACGTGCTTGTATATCCTGTTTTACCTCAGCTAGTGCCATCTGTAAAAATAGGAGGAGCTGAGGGAATGGGGTCAACACTAGTAATTCTAGACAAAATCCATCTTGTTTATTTTAAAAACTATAAGATAGGTAAATCAGAACAGTGTCTGTCGATTTGCCCAACATAGTCAGCTAAAGCAAGTTGCCAAGATAAAGAACTGTGAAGAGAATATTTTAATTCTTTGGAAGTTTGCAGTGCAAATAAGGCAGGAATCATGTCCAGTAATCTATTGAACACGCCCTCTTCCTTTGAGAATTGTAGTGGCTATCATATCTAAATAAGGGGTAATAGATTTTGTTTGTGAATTAGCTATGAATATCCATTCAACTATTAAAGGAGTTAGCAAATCAACCTAGTAGGGGAATGAGGGGTAGGGAAGATAAACAACTGGAGAGGCACCAAAGGGTCTATTCTGTCTATTTGGCATTTTTGTGCAGCTTGTTCTATAATTGATAGTTCTTTCTCAGCCTCAGGAGTTAGCTCTCGGGAGCTATTAAGCTCTGGATTTCCTCTTAATAGAATAAATGGGATAAAGAATAAGTTGGAATCCCTAACTTAGGTTGAATCTAGTTAATATCTTCCAGTAGTTTTTGTAAGTCATTTAGAGTTTTAATTGAGTCTCTGCGTATTTGCGCCTTTTGTGGTTTGATTGTAGTATGCATGACTATATTCCTTAAGTACTGAAAAGGTTCAGTGTATTGTAATTTATCAGAAGCTATACACAAGCCAGCACACTCCAAGCATTCCTTTAGCTTTAAAAACAGTTCCTTTAGGCTTTCAACTTCAGGTAAGGCACATAATATATCCTGATATATGCACGAGGGAACTGTTGTTACACTGGGTGTAAAGCCTTCGTTACAAAATGTTGACAAATAGGGAGCTGTTAAGCATACCCTGAGATAATACAGTCTATTAAAATCTTTTATGTGGCTCCTTTAAATTAACGGAAGGAACTGAAAAGGCAGATCTACGTTGATCATCAGGGTGTCAAGGACTAGTGAAAAAACAATCTTTGAGGTCAATAATAAACAAATGCCAATTTCTTGGAATCATACTAGGATTAGGGAGGCGAGGCTGCAAAGCACCCATCGGAACAATAATAGCCTTAACAGCTCTCAGATCAGTAAGCATTCTCCATTCACCAGATTTCTTTTGTATAACAAACACCAGAGAATTCCAAGGGCTAAAGGACTCAATAATATGTCCCTTGCTAAGCTGTTCATTAACTAATTCATGTAAAGCCTCCAATTTTTCTTATTTTGGAGGCCACTGCTCTATCTACACAGGTTGATCAGTTTTCCAATTAAGAGGTATGGGTGTGGATGGAGGAAGATTAATATGAGCAGTGGCCACTAAAGAAAAGGGAGCGGTTTGAAATCTTGAGTAGTCAAAGGATAAATCTTCCTTGTTGATTTGTGCCCAGTCCCAATCCCGGTATATAACCTTGACTGAACATAATTCAGTGACTGGCCTCGCTATATTGATTTGAAGGAATATGTATCTCAGCATGTCATTGTTCCAAGAGATCAAGACCCCATAGATTGCCAGGTATATCAGCAATATAAGGTTAGATAGTGGCTGGTTGTTTATCAGGCCCTGAACAAGACAATACCATAGCACTCTGCTTTAGCCCCTGTGCCTGTCCCGGACCTACAATAGATATTGGAGCAGGCCTAGTCAGCCACACTTTAGGCCAATGTTGAGAGCTGATGATAGAAACATCAGCTCCAGTATCTATTAAACCTTGAAAGCTTTTGCCACTTATATTGACTTGTTAGGTGGGTCTGGATTCTAAAATTTTTTCAGTGAGAAAAATACCAGCCTTTCCTGTGCTTCCAAATCCCCCAGAGCTCTGCTTTTTGTCTGAATGTCCTATACCCACATAAGGTAGAATTAAAGGCTGAACAATTCTATCCCCTTTAGAAATCTTCCAGGGAAGAGCAGTAGAGGCCATAACCTCCAATTCTCCTTCATAATCACTGGCTATAACTCCGGTATGAATTTGAACTCCCCGGGAAGTCAGCCCTGATTTTCCTGACAATAATTCAACTGTCCCCTGTGGAAGCAGTCCCAATATTCCTGTTGAAATAACAGTTGGTGTCTCTCCAGGAGTAACAGTAATATCCTGACTACTACTTATATCAAGGGCTGTGTTTCATTGGGTTGCTGGGGATAATTCCATGACACAGCATGGTAAATCTTGTCATGGTCTAGGTGTGGGTGGGAATAGAATTTCCAGACATGAGACAGAATGAGAAGGAAATAAATTTATTAGAATGGGGGACACTGTTAGAACAGCGGGCCAGCTCAAGGGAGAACCAACATTGAACAGGGGTCTTTAGTCCACTTTTATACCCAGGGTACAAGGAGTGGGATAGGGGTCTTGTGGGTCATTTGCTGATTGGACGAGGCACGTATACTGGGTGGAGGGAAGAGTAAGGCAAATACCTTCTCCCTATAGGGTAAGAGGGGAGCCAGGTTATGCTGCTCAGGAGGACTTGAAATCCATTAATAGTTACAAGAAGGGGGAGGGAAGGATGACAAGGGTCTGGTTTTTCCATTCCTGCATTGCAAGATCCTCCTTGGTTTTATCTGCTCTTTTGTCCTTGGGTCCTCCCTCTCTTTATTTCTAGGGCTAATTCTTTGGCCTCTTTTGATACCCTGCTCATGTCTGTCTACCTATTTCCCTTCTCAGGCATTTGGGAACCCAGTCTCAGGGGAAAAGGGGCGATGACCACTCTGGCTTCTTCAAGCTGTACAGGGGCGTCGTGGGGCTCTGGGTTCCCTTTGTCTGCTCTCTGTCAGGTGCATTTACGGAGGGAGATGAGAGTCCATGGAATGATAAGGTGGCTTGTTTCAGCACTGTCTGGGTGTTGGTCAGGGAATATTCTTGTCATCCTACCACTTGGAGATTTGTTGTATTCTGGAAGAAACAAACTTAACAAGAAAGTTAAAGGTATATGGCCCAAAGATTAATAGAAGTAGAAAAGCTGCTCCGGGGCTACCAGGGGAACCAGGACCAGACATTGGTTTGTGACGTTAGTGTTTCTCTAGGTATGAGAAGATGCAAGAATTTGGGCTCATAAAATCTTTACCTGAAAACATCTGACTATCTGAAGGCCGGTTCTTCTGGGTTTTTCCCAGAGCACAGAGTGCCTTATTTCTGATCTCCACCCTGACCTCCTTTCAGGCAGTATCGAAGGTCAGCAGCTTGCAGTGGTCATGATGTAATCTTTGTAGACGCAGCTGGCAAGTACCAACTTCCAGTCAGCAGGGCCCCTTCACAGCCACATATTTGACCATGTCTGGGGGCCATTTCATGGCCATTGTGTCCCACGGTGCTGGGAAGGCTCATTCCCAGGTCTAGGGAATATTCCATTGACAGGCCACTCAGTGTGCTGTTATTGGACCAGGCCTTGCAAGTAGCAAGTCTCTGGACCACTGTCTTACTAGCCTCTTGGTCCAGGAAAATATTCCCTCTTGTTGCTTCTTCCCATATCTAGAGTTACATTATTACAATCATTGATCTCATATGGAACTGCATATCAGCATTGTATCACAGGCTCAGTCACACATTTGTTAACGTAAGAAATAATCCTCCGAAACAAGTGACATAGAAAATAATATAGCTATAGCTAGCTGTTATTAGTAAAGTCATAAGCAGAAGGAAATGGCAGCCCACTCCAGTGTTCTTGCCTGGAGAATCCCAGGGACGGGGGAGCCTGGTGGGCTGCCGTCTATGGGGTTGCACAGAGTTGGACACAACTGAAGCGACTTAGCAGCAGCAGCAGCAGCAAGCAAGAATTATAAGTCAAAAACTTTCATTAGGTAGAGCCTGGTATACCCCAGGTCATCTGACTTCATTTGTTAAATGACTATAGGCTGGTGTTAATCTCCTGGTTGTACATTATGGAACATCTGACCTTTATCTGAAGATTGGTTACTGAGATAAGCCTTAGAAACAAACTTAGAGTGTCCTTTTTAATAATTTAATTAAATCTTTTAGCAATATAACATAACAAGGAACTATCTCAGAAGTGAGTCTTAGCAAACACTAGACCTTAATTAACAAAACTAGAAATTTAGTTTAACAATTTACAAAACTTAATATTCAGTGATTTTTTCATTATGGAGGCATTAACCCTGTAGCCAGGGAAGGCTTTAACCCATCAAATAAAAATGAGGTTTGTCAGGGAGCTGGGAAAAGCCAAGCGGCCGTCTTGGATTTCCCATAGCCCTGACTCTTTGATTTTCAGCTATTGTTCACCCATTTTTAATTCCCCAATTTAGGAGTAGACTGTTGCCATTTTTTAAGGACATTAGGATAGCACAAGTCTAACAGTGAGGCGTTATTTTTTGTAGAAGCAGAATGAGCTTTTACATGTACCATAATCTTAAATAACACTTATTTACTAAAGTAACAAAAGATTTTTAAAACAAATATAAATCACTTAAAGGCAAAGAAATTCATAATCTATTATGGAAAGATTCATTCTAAGAAAACTTTGTTCTCTTAACATAGAGAGTAGACTAAATTCCAGTCTGTTACCAATTTATCAGGTAGCAAACAAACAAAATTTATCAGTTAATCTTAGAAAAGTCTTTTCCATACACCTTGAAGAACTAGCAGTATTTTTCTAAAGGCATGAGAGTGAAACCACACAAGGCATGTTTAAAATCGAATTAAATTGTAATTGACAAAGTAGCCTGGTCATTGCTGTGACTTGTAACACTTTAACATGATAACTAGAATTATAACTGACAACATTTTACCAGGACATATCAGATTTTCATGAATTTCACATAATTTCTAGGATATCTATATAAGTAACATCAACCATACAATTTAACCCGAGAAGATTCGTCACTCCTCCAACAATATTTCCCATGCAATTTAACATGTCAAATGAACTCAGGTAGTTTAAGAGCTCTTTGGGATGTCTCAGGGGCCCTCTGAAGCATCCCAAAGTCAGCTAGAAGTCAAGCTATTTAGGCAGTTTTGTCAATAAATATCAGAAGGGTTTATAACACTCAGTCAGATAGAATCATATAGATCATTGTGAAATAATATATTCACTTAGCCAAAGTAACAAAGAAGATTTCAAAGGTAAACATAGAACAGATCACTTTAGAGGCAAAGAAACTTAAAATCCATTATCAAAGGCAGTTCAACATCTCAAGAAAACTTTTATTTATACACAAAACTCTTCCCTTGGGGTCCACTTTCCATAAAGCCTTCTTATCACTCTCTGTACCCATTTGTTCTCCCATCGTGGAACAGCCAACGGTAAGTCAGACCTACTTCCTTCCCCTTCATAAAGTGTAACTTCATTCCTCATACCTTCTCTACTGAACACACACATCCTGCTTTCCTTAAGCAACCAAGAATTGACCTTTATATTAGCATTCTATAGATTGGTGAACACACATACCAGTGATAATTTCTCAAAAAAATTCTAGCGAACATCTCAGGATGGCATCAAACATTATTTATTAATAGTCCAAAATCTTTAGTTTCTCTGTAAATTAGTATTCAGTAATGAATGTTTCAGAATCTTATTTTATTTGGAAATGACCTAGCTGTTCAATAAACTTCTGTTACTTAGTTCAGCACAACCCTAGAAATTCAGGTTACCAAAATCTAGAGAAACTGTTTTAGACAGACGTTTTTAATCTTAATAGAGTTTATCTAAAAGCTCATATCTCGTTTACATTTTTTTTGAAGTTTTTTCACTTGAGGTACCTTCCTTGCTGACAAACCTGTGACAGATATAACAATATAAAATATTTAACTTATAATAAACCTAGGTACAATGAAAATATGCTTAATCTTAATGACTCTTAGACATGTCTATATTAGATTAGCAAACAAATGTTAATACTAGATATTTAATATTGAATATTTCCCAATTCACGTGAATCTGAAATTCAGTTAGGTTAATTTCTCTTGTATTTAGAATTGTCTGATTTGTAAGCACTTACTTTTCTTTAGGCCAATTAAATTAGAACTCACAACTTCAGCAATATTATTGAAAAAAAAAAAAGACACACACTGAGACACACATAAATCCAGATAGACAGACAGAGATCTCATAGTTTTCTGCCTGAGATTTACAATGTCTCTTTGAACCACCTTCCCCCCCACTGCTTTTTTTTGCTGAAGTTCTAATTTGCCCAAGGCTGAGGTCTCAGGCAAAGTGGGCTGTGTATTTCAGGGACATAGAAAGAGTTAACTTCAAGCTTTTCCCTAGGCAGGGCTTTTATTTATTTATTTTTTTTAGGGATGAATAACTTTTTATTTTTTATTTTTTTTAATATAAATTTATTTTAATTGGAGGCTAATTACTTTACATATTGTATTGGTTTTGCCATACATCAACATGAATCCGCTATGGGTGTACACATATTCCCCATCCTGGACCCCCCTCCCACCTCCCTCCCCTGTACCATCCCGTTGGGTCATCCCAGTGCACCAGCCCCGAGCATCCTGTATCATGCATCAAACCTGGGCTGGCAATTCGTTTCACATATGACATTATACATGTTTCAATGCCATTCTCCCAAATCATCCCACCCTTGCCCTCTCCCACAGAGTCCAAAGATGGTTCTATACATCTGTGTCTCTTTTGCTGTCTCGCATACAGGGTCATCGTTACCATCTTTCTAAAGTCTATATATATGCGTTAGTACACTGTATTGGTGTTTTTCTTTCTGGCTTACTTCACTCTGTATATAGGCTCCAG
This sequence comes from Bos grunniens, assembly GCF_055505025.1. Lineage (NCBI taxonomy): Eukaryota > Metazoa > Chordata > Mammalia > Artiodactyla > Bovidae > Bos > Bos grunniens. The sequence goes on along the minus strand of NC_141185.1, from coordinate 50,537,185 downwards.
TTTCATCCACCTCATTAGAACTGATTCAAATGTATTCTTTTGAATGGCTGAGTAATACTCCATTGTATATATGTACCACAGCTTTCTTATCCATTCATCTGCTGATGGACGTCTAGGTTGCTTCCAGGTCCTGGCTATTATAAACAGTGCTGCAATGAACACTGGGGTACACGTGTCTCTTTCAATTCTGGTTTCCTCGGTGTGTATACCCAGCAGTGGGATTGCTGGGTCATATGGCAGTTCTATTTCCAGCTTTTTAAGGAATCTCCACACTGTTCTCCATAGTGGTTGTACTAGTCTGCATTCCCACCAACAGTGTAAGAGGGTTCCCTAACAAGCTAGTTGTTTCTAATTGCACATGCAAAAAGAACCGGTTTTTCAGTTTCCAAGAAAAAACATTTTTGTTTTAACCAGTTTTCTCTGGAGTCTAAAGAATATCATGGCCATCCTGTGTCAAAAAGTCATCTTTCCTTTCTGTAGTCATAGTTTTACACCTAAATTATAGACCAACTATGCGCAAATTGACTCTGATATCAGGGACAGATCAGTTGATAAAATTCTTGGATTGTCCCTCTGGTGGGAAGTGAGGTCTTTGTCCCATCAGAAGAATCTGAAGGGTTAAGGAAATTTGCAGGAGTGGGGGAAGCTTGATCCTTCCCCACCCTGAGAAACAGTAGTTAGCAGGAACTCTTTAGGATGTTTAGGAGTGGGGGAAACTTGGTTCTCTCCCCATCTGAGAGATAAGCATAGAGGACAGTTTTGATCCTTCAGGCTTTTGAATATAGGAGAAAGACCTGGACCAAAGGGAACCTCAGAATTCTTTCCTAGAGATCATGTGGATATGAAAGGTCGAGTAGGGGTTGTCTAGGAAATCTAATGGAGAGAGACACAGCAGGGGACAGGAGATAGGGAGGCAACAGAAAGACACATGCGGCATGAGTCCCTCAAATCCATATTCTAACTGAGGGCCATGAAGGACTGAACATAAGGAAATTCTGAATCCTTTCTCTGCTTTTGGCAAAAGCTAGTGTGCCATTCAGAGGCCATTTTGGGGGGTCCCCCAGTTTGTATTGGGGCAGGCCTTTTGCAGGGTCAAAATTTTCCAGTTTCTGAGAATGTAGCCAAGGGGTGAGTCTGAGAAAGGCTCCCAAGACATACCAGAACCCATCCTTAGCCTATACACCATAGAACGGGGGTACTGAGAGTCACCGACGGCAAAAAGTCATCCCTTTTTTGTCTCAGTGACGTCTCGGTGCAACTCTTGGCACAAAAATAGCCGACCGTCCCAACAGTCGCGTACAACAGTGAGAGGTGACCTCTGAGAACTGTGCAGCTAAGGCATCATGTGACCTGGGCAGAGAAAGACAGAGATCCCTGGGAGCAGCTGGGTGACTCACCATTGGGCGATTGCCTGAAACATGGAAGGCACTCTTGGGATGGCTCAGAGGCAACACCGAGGCTCCTGTAAATCAATCCGGACCGAAAGGGAAAGAAGTGAAAGTGACAGGCGAGAAGGCTGAGGAATCCACCTTACAATGCTACGGGGGAGGCGGTGGCCAGGGGACAATGGTCTGTCCCTGCTTTGCTTCAACCACTACGTGCCTGACACAGTGCACGCAAGTTGTCTTCCTGGGGGCGGATGCCCTTGTGGCCTGATCCGCTCTGCGACCCTCCTAGTGGACCGGCTCACGGGAGTCTTCATGTGGCAGGCACCCTAATGGCCTTTAAGAGCCTGAGCCATGCCCACACAACATTGGTTGGCCTAGTCCTCAGTTGGAAAGAAGACGAAGGAGAGACCCTTCCCATTTGGGTGGCAGCTACTGGGGCTCAGTGAGCTGTGGGGTCCTTGGAACACACCAGAGGATAACCCTGGCCAGAGTTCCTCAGTTGCTTCCACAGCACTTGCCTGTTGCAGAGGGTCCCTATGAGAAAGGAGAAGTGAGGAGGTGGGGAAGAGACCCCAAGTCCCCATACAGGCCACCAAAAATGTTGTGGTCTAGGTGCTGGTGGGAAAAGAATTTCCAGACATAAGACAGAATGAGAGGAAATAAAGTTTATTAGAATGGGAGACACTGTTAGAACACTGGGCCAGCTCAAGGGAGAACCAACATTGAACAGGGGTCTTTAGTCCACTTTTTAACCGGAGTACAGGAGCGGGATAGGGGTCTTGTGGGTCATTTGCTGATTGGATGAGGCATGTATATTGGGTGGAGGGAAGAGTAAGGCAAATACCTTCCTCCTATGGGGTAGGAGGGGAGACAGGTTATACTGCTCAGGAGGACTTGAAATCCATTAATAGTTACAAGAAGGGGGAGGGAAAGACGACAAGGGTCTGGTTTTTCCATTCCTGCATTGCAAGACCCTCCTTGGTTTCATCTGCTCTTTCGTCCTTGGGTCACCACAATTCTGACCGTTATTGTTGTTGGCAGGAGTAGTTGGGGAAGACATTTGTGGAGTCTGAACAGGACAGGCTCCCTTGTTTGTTGGGGCTGGGAGCTTGCCCTGGGAGCCGTTTCCCAAAAGGGGGGTGCCATCCTTATGAAATTTAGAACGACATTGATTTGCCCAATGATTTCCTCTTTTACATTTTGGGCAGAGGCTGGGGACATTCCCCTTTTGTGAATTACCTTTTTGAAAGTTCCCTTTTTTGAACTTACATTCAACCCTAGTATGTCCAGGTTTCCCACAATTAAAACAAGTGCTGGGGAATTTAGGAAGTTGTAATCTAGCCATAGCTTGAGCTAATAAATCCCCTTTAAAGGATTCGGTTCCCACTCCCTGTCATAGCTTAACATAATCATTTAAACTAGCTTTTCCTTTGAAAGGGTTCATTACTTTTTTGCAATCAATGTTAGCATTATTGTAAGCCAACAATTGTAATAAGATGTCTGCTGCCTTGGCATCTGTGACTTGCTGGGAGATTGCCTCTTGTAATCGGGCAATAAATTCAGTATAGGGCTCCTTAGGCCCCTGGACAACTTTTTGAAAGGAAACAGAAGTCTGGCTTATTGACTCTATTTTCTCCCAGGCCCTCAAGCAACAGCTTCGCAATTGTTTTATGGCTTGATCATTCATACGTATTTGATCTTGCACTCTCCCCCATGGACCTATCCCCGTAAGTTGTTCCAAGGAAATAGGGATATTATGAGTCTGATTGTGTGCAGCCAGAGTCTCAGCATGATCCTGCCACCAAGTTCTGAACTGACGAAACTCCCCTGGGGTCAAGACTGTTTTTGCTAATGCCAACCAATCTGCTGGAATGAGGCGATTGCCCTCTGCCACACTCTGAACTATTTCTACCGTGAACGGGGAATTTACACCATAATTTTGTATTGCTTGTTTTAATTCCTTTAGGATTTTAAAAGGAAAAGGCTCACGAACAGCCTCATAGACTCCATTAGGGTTGTTAGGATCAACACCAAGAGCTACACTCTCATGAATAGTCATAGGAGAGGTAGTACAAAAAGCCTCTAAATCTCCTTCCCGTTGTGCTTGTAAAATTCCTTTCTCTATGGATGAAAGGCGAGGAGTGGGCATAGACTCTCGACTGAAAATGTTTCCTGCAAAAGCAGGTGGTAGGGATGGAAAACAGTGGGAAGGAGGTGGAGAAAAAAATCCCTCATCACCCTCCTTGGGAGCTGAGGGAGCGGGTTTTGCAGATGGCTTGCCCTTTCCCTCTGGCTTCACATACTCTGGACTTTGAGGCTTTTCAAAAGAGTCATCATCACTTTCATCAGAAGAATCAGAAGTCTGTAAAAGTTCCAGTACTGACTTAATTAATGCCCACGTACTCCAAATAGAAACAGGGAGCGGAGTTCCTTTCGCATATTCTTTCTTTAACTCAGCTCCAATCTTTTCCCAGGCTTTTAAAACTAAGGTCCCTATTGATGGGAACCAGCAGCAGTATTTATCCACTGCTTGTAACAATTCTAATAATTGCCCTTCACTAATAGAAACTCCTCCCACTTTCAAGAGCTGTCTTAATAAACAAATATACGGGCAATAGTTTTCTGCACTCTCAACATTTCCCATTTTAACCCTGATTACATGCCTGTAAGACTTACCAGTGGAGATTTTCAGAGGCTGCTCAATCGTCCCAGGTTCTGCGTCCCTGCAGTTTCACTTGCACTCGTAGAGGTCTTTTGCTCCAGCCCCACGTTGGGTGCCAATTGTTGCCTTAACAGTCCAGGAGCGAGCCTCGAGAATGAAGACAGAACACAAAATCTGGTGCAATGGGTCAGGGGACCTGCAGCCTCTATTGGACTGATGTGCAGAGTCCACTCTGAGTCCAGCTTTTATTCCAAATTGCAGACTACAAGACTTTCTTTGATCTTATCTTTCTCAAGACACATGCTGTTTTAAGCACATACTCCTAAATGTCATGGACTATACTGACAGAGTCCAGATCTCCTTGTTTTCACCCCAGGCCTTTCCCTTCTGGGCCAGTCTCGGGAACAATCAGCAAGTGCGTAGGCAGCGTTCATGCCTGGCGCTGACCCGGTGTTCCAAGGTCCGTGCTTTCATGATCCCAGTCATACTCCCTTCTGCATCTGGCCTTGGGGCTTGTAACAAGGCTATTATTCTAAGAAAAACATGAAAGATAATCATTAACATAGTTTCTTAACTTATGCTGTTTTTCCAGCTTCTGTTTCTGTGGAATCTCTCAAGGCTGGGTAAGTACAGCATTAGGAAGTCCCAGTACAGCTCCCTCTCGCCCTCCTTTCACCCTTCCTCACTCTCCTTTCTGTTCCCTTCCCTCCTTCTGCTCTGTCTCCTTCTGGGTTTTGTGTTTCCCCACACCCTGTTTTGCCTTTTTCTCTTGGTGCTCCCATCTTTCCTGCATTTTCTGCTTTTTGTCCTTTATCGGGTCATCCTTGGTTTTCTTGTCTCCCGTGTCCTGACCACCTCTCCCCATTCTCCTTCTTCTGATCCATCAGGACCTGAGACTCCTTCCTCCTCTGCCCACCGCCCCCTCCCACCTCCTAAGATGCTGACTCCACAGCATACAACCCTCTGTGCAGCTCTTCACACCCTGGGCCTCCGGAGGGGCCTCATTGCCAAAGTGTGTCTGTCCCCTTGGGGGTGCCTTAGTTGGTGCGTGTGTCTGGCTTTGGGGGTGGAGTGGATATATAGGGATTGGAGCCTGTCTCAGAGCAGAGGGATGTACCGTGTGTCTCCCTTTTCAGTTAAAACAAAATCTCTGCTGCTGCTGCTGCTAAGTCGCTTCAGTCATGTCCGACTCTGTGTGACCCCAGAGATGGCAGCCCACCAGGCTCTGCTGTCCCTGGGATTCTCCAGGCAAGAACACTGGAGTGGGTTGCCATTTCAAAACTCTGGAGGTCAATAATTCCCAGTGGGAGAGAGTCTTGAAGCAGAGACCCTGGGTCCCTGGGCCCCACCTGGTGCTCAGCCCCACCTGAGATTGGCTCCAGAATTTTGGCAGGCTCATTAAACACTGGCTGCCTAGAGGGCATCTTAGAGGAAGCTGGAGGTGAATGCCTTCCATCCCAATACTCTCTGGGAAACCAAAAATAGGAGCCAGTAGAGAACCCCAGGGTCTTGAAGACACCCGTTGGCAATGTTGGTGAGGGGCAGTGATGTAGCCCTCCTGTCTCAGTGATGGAAATATCATTTCCTGCCTCTGCAGGGAGAAGAGCATGGCCACTGCAGCCTTAGAGGTGATGCTAGCCTGGAGTTTTTTTTCTTTTCTCCTGTTCAAGGGGTCAAAAATTGCTGGGTGACTGTTTTTAAAGGGGAAGTCTCTTTTCAAATTTTCCTGGGCAGGTGCTTTAGGGGGTGAAGTTTGCTGCTTCCGTTGTCATATGAATTGCAGCGCCTGGCTGTGAGGCGACACACGTGTGTTTCTGTGTGCCAGGTGCTTTCTGCTTCTGCTTCCTGTTTCTCTGAGCCTCAAGCGTAATACAATCTATATCAGTGTATATTATTTTAAAAAAATTTCTGAAGCTTCCGGTTCCCATCAGCCCCTTCAGTTAATCACAGAGAAGAACCTTGTCCCTTCTCCCATATTGATAATGTCCTTTGTAACCTCAATAGAAAGATGGAAGAAAGAAAAAAACTCTGCAAGACAAATTCACATATACTAATGCCCCAAATTTGCTCACAGCAGAGACACAGGTCAGAAGGGTCCTAGCCAATTTGCACCCTCACCCAAACCTAGGTTTCTGGGAACCACTGCCACTGATTCCCCACCCACACCTGGACCACAGCCAGGGGTTGTAGCCCAGCCTGTGACTCAAGAGGTTGGACCCCACCAAGTGCCAATATCCTGTCCCCCTAACTCTTAAAGGGGCCATAGCAGCACCCAGATGCCTCTCTTTAAAGTTGTATGCCTGTGTGCACACTCAATGTGTGTGTCTGTGTGTGTTTGTATGTGTGTCTGAGTATATGTGCCCACTGTTCCCCTGCATTGAGATAGGCAGCCCTTTACAGTAGCTGGTGGCTATGAAGGCCCCACAAGTCTCCCATGGACAGAGCAGTCTGGTGGGCTACAGTTCTTGTGGTTGCAAAGAGTTGGACATGACTTAGTGACCAAACAATGGCAACAACTACAGATATGTGAAAAAGCAACAGGAGGGAACCATTTCCTCAGGACTTGGGCCCAGACCACCTCTTCTCTGGGAGCCCTTTCAGCCTCATAAATAGTCAGATGACTTTAAGACTCCACTTGGTCAACAAATACTATTGTGCGTCTGACTTTGTGCGACCCCATAGACGGCAGCCCACCAGGCTCCCCCGTCCCTGGGATTCTCCAGGCAAGAACACTGGAGTGGATTGCCATTTCCTTTTCCAATGCATCAAAGTGAGAAGGGAAAGTGAAGTCGCTCAGTCCGACCCTCAGCGACCCCATGGACTGCAGCCTTCCAAGCTCCTCCATCCATGGGATTTTCCAGGCAAGAGTACTGGAGTGGGGTGCCAGTGCCTTCTCTGGAATCTCTAGCTACCCACCCTAATCTCCAGCCCTTCCCCCCACATCTCCAAATAAGACACTGTCAGGGGGACAAACACACTTTGGCAATGAGGCCCTTCCAGAGGCCTAGGGTGTGAACAGCTGCACAGAGGGCTGTGGCTGTGAAGTCAGCACCTTGGGAGGTGGGAGGGGGCGGTGGGCAGAGAAGGAAGGAGTCTCAGGTCCTGATGGATCAGAAGAAGGAAAATGGGGAGTGGTGGTCAGGACACAGGAGACGAGAAAACCAAGGATGACCAGAAAAGGGGCAAAAAGCAGAAAATGTAGAAAAGATAAGAGTGGAAAAAAAGAAAGAAGCAAAACAGGGCTTGGGCCAACAAAGAAAACAAGAAGACAGAGCAGGAGGGAAGGAAATGGAAAGGGAAGGAGATGAATGGGGAAGGATGTGAGAAGGGAGAGAAAGAACCAGGAAGAGAACATCCCAAGCTCAGTGAAGAAACTGCAGGTGAAAAGAGAAATTGGGAGCCCCGGGGCCCATCCTTAGTCCCTACAGAAGCCTCCAAGACCAAGTACAGCAGGTCAGCCAAGTAAATCAGCAGGTTAGTAGATGTCAAGATGCCCACAGTCCAACCTTCATCCCAGATGCACAGAGCAGGTGAGTTTTTTAACCACAGCAGCTTACACTACTGGACCTCGGGGGCTGCCCGCTCAGCTTTTCTTCAAAGGGATAGAATGGCCAGAGGACCAGAGAGCTGGTGTAGAGGAGGATGGAGAGCACGGTCTCCATCTATACTAAAGGATGGTCCACAAATATGTGTTTCATTGTCATCCTTGAGCAACAGGGTGGACATGGTCCCCAGGGAGAAGCAGATGGAGCACAGGGTCATTTGTCTTACCATGGCAGAAGTACACTGGAAACGGGTGTCACAGTTTACAAGGATGCTATAAGTGAGAGCAAGAATGACACAGACCAGGAAGATCAACAGGCTCCCAAGCACATCTGGACCAGCAGGCACCGAGCAGGATGTATCACCAGTCAGGGCACAGGTCCAGGCCACTTTGGTGGCATAAAGCACAGAACGGATGAAGGAGAAGGCAGTGGCAGAGATGGCCTGGTTCCAGGTGGGACCCTGGAGCAAGAACTGAACATAGTTGATGATGAAAACAATGAGGCAGCAAAGGGTGAAATAGAAGGCACAGTGGTAGAGAATAGCAGGACAAGGGAAAGTGGGATTGGAGCCCACACAACTCCACTATGAAGACAGTGGAGGGTCCCACCGAAGCAGAAGCACCACAGGATCACAGACCAGTTAACTGTGCACTCACTCCAAGTGTCCATGCTGGCCACCAGCAGGGAGGGCATGCAGGCGGAGAGCAGCTGCCCCAGGTGGAGGAAGAAGCCCACGGTCCTGGAGCCCAGGCCTGAGGAGGTTCTCATGGTGATGGTGACGGTCAGGCAGGTCACCAGCACTGGTGTTGTCATCTTGCTTATTTTACAATAAAATCTGTGAACTACACAGCTCTGGGTTTTGATGGACTGGTTCAGTTTCACTTTGCCTGTTTTGTTCTGTTTCTTTGTTTTTGTTTTTCCAGGAATATATGGCCACTCACCCCTAGAGCAGATGTGCTGATTTGGACAATGTAATGACCACAAACTCAGGTTCTCAGTCCACCAAGGCGCCTTATGTTTAATGCAAAGTCTCCAAAACTAGAAGCACGACACACCCCAGCACACATCCTGCAACCATTTCCTGTTTCTCTTGCGTAAATCCCAGCTGAACCTTGCAGCGTTGGGCGTTGGTTCCCACCTTCTCCCCTAGTTGCCGGCTTCCTTAAGATAAAGTTACTTTTCTTTCATCCAACACTGACCTCTCTGTATTGTCTTTTCAGCAAACTAATCAGAGCCTGGTGACAGTCAGAGCCTTTGTGCAACCAGGCAGGAGTCAGGTCCCCTAGCCTCTGCCCCTCTAGCTACACTTGAGTTGATGAGGAGGCTGCTGTTGGGAAGGTGGGGAGGATCCACAGGTAAGTTTTACAGCTGCTAAACTCATTAGTTTCTGGAATTTTCCTATCCCTCCCCACTCATTGTGGACAGCCTGTTTTCAGTTTCTGTTGAGAGAAGGAAACTGGCTTCTGAAGGAGCTGCTGAGCTCTTGACTGAGTGAGTAGAGGGTCGTGCACCCCGGAAGCCCCCCATTCCCACCCATTTGGACATAATCTTTGCCCTTTAGAACTCAGACATAAAGAATCTGCCAGCAATGCAGGAAATGAGAGTTTGATCCCCGGATTGGGAAGATCCCCTGGAGAAAAGAATGGCAACCCACTCCAGTATTCTTACTGGAAAATCCCATGGACAGGGAAGCCTGGCAGGCTACAGACCATGGAGTCACAAAAGAGTTGGACATGACTAAGCGGAGACTAACGCCTTCACTTTGAACACCGCAGGAGTGGGAAATGACTCGCTTGCCACTCTGTACTAGTCTCTCCCAGAGAATTAGTTTGTTTGTTTGTAATCTGCTCTAGGGGAACAAGTGATGTGAAGTGCATTGGGGGGCGGGGGAGGGGTGTCTTTATCCATCCCTTCTAGAAGTTCACTGGGACGCATCTTAACAGATTGGCAAAACCAGAGCTATAACCCTATAACCAAGAAAAAAGAGGTTTTTGAATTATAATACAGCCTGGCTCACATATGTTTCTGATTCTGAAAAGCAGTAGTCCCAGGTGGGTCTCTAAATTACTCCCCTATTTTGCAGTTAGAACTGATTTGTCAGAGATCTGGTTAAGTGGGAGGATATTCCACATTTGAGCCTTCCTGTTACTCATAATAAGGATTTTTTCCAACAAGGGCACTAAATTAATTGTACAAAAGGGAAACTAAAGTGTGAAAAGCCTGCACTCTTTACAGAGGAGTCTTTGCAGGCAAAGGAGGGAGAAGAGGAGCCAGCTTCTTAGGGAACTGACTCCACCCCGACCTCTGGGGTTCTTATCCCGATGGCCCAGGTAGAGGTTGCCCCGAGGTCTGTGCCCGGCTCCCCAAGTCTCTGGAAGAAGGAGGGGTCCTAGTGTTGGGGCGGGGCACAGCCTTAGCGTCACCACAGCATGAGGAAGAAAGGGGGTCTGAAGTAGTCTCTCCTTTTAAGACCGTCAGGTCACTCAGCTTGGCCTCCATGTGTCCTCGAGGGTGGGTGGGGTTGGATTTCCACTAAGATAGTTCTCTGCAGGAGGACAGCCCTGTGGCTATTATTGGACTTACACTGTTTTCAACCTCAGACCTACTAAACTGGACAATTGCCAATCCTCTTTACAGAGATTATCCACAAAAAATGGTGGAAACGTTTATTATATTTTTCAACCCGCTGCCCATCATGGGCTGATGCACAGATGTGGGTGGTGATTGTGTTCACAGCAGAGGTGCAGCACTTTGTCCCAGGCAAAGCCCAACATTCATCTCTCAGTGTTTGGCCTCTTGAGGAATGAGCAAACAAGCCTGAGTTGGATAACATGGCTAAGGGGTCTCCAGAAGCTAAAAGAGACAAAGAGGGACCTCCCCTGGGGCATGAGAGACCACAGTCCTGCTGACACCTTGTTTCAAAACGCTGACCTCTGGAACTGTGAGAGAACACATCTCTGTTGTTTTAAGCCACCAGGCTTGTGATAATTCACTGCAGTAACCCCAGGAAATCAAGATGAATTTCCAAAAATAAAAAGTATATTCTTTGTCATATTTTTTTTTAAAGTTTTCGGAAAAGCTTGCTGACCTCCTGCCCTAGAGCATGGTGGTCACATGGATCCCAGGACCTCTTGTTATCTCCTGTGTCCCCCAGTGTCTGAGACTCACGGGGAAGGGTCCACTGATCTAAAGAAAGGTGGTCGTCCAAACGCCCCCAGGAACGAGGAGGGAAGGAAATAAGTAAAGGGGATGGAGAGGACTAGGGCCCCTGGAGAGGACCAGCTGCACCTGTCGGGTGTGGTGGAAAAGCAAGGTGCTGTGTGCAAGATATTGTTTCATGTCTATAAAATGGAAAAAGAGATATAGATACTGCCTCAAACCATATTTGCATGTATGTACACATGTTTCTACATATGATTTCAGAGCCCATGAAATGTGCTGAAGGCTGTACATGAGGTTGAGGACATGGATGGAAGGGTGGATGCTCGGGTGAGCAGGAGGAAGACGGGCCATGCCTAAGAGGGGAAACCAGGACATGGGAGATGATCATACTCCTACTTTATATCAATTATACATGAGAAGGGACTTCCCAGGTGGTACTAGTGATAAAGAACCCATCTGCCAATGCAGGAGACGTAGGACATGGGTTCAATCCTTGGTCAGGAAGATCCCCTGGAGGAGGGCAACACACTCCAGTATTATTATTATTTTTAATTTATATATTACTCCAGTATGCTTGCCCAGAGAATCCCATGGACAGAGGATCCTGGTGGGCTACAGTCCATAGGGTTGCGAAGACTCAGACACAGCTGAAGCAACTTAGCATGCATGCATACATGAGAAGAAGTAAACCACACAAAAATATGAATGGAAAACAATATAGAAGCCATCCACAGTACAATCCACAATCCCTTTTTTCAAACCCTTTTTTCTAAGGGTCTGAAAGCACCTTATAAACAAACATATGACTGTTTTTGCACTGAACCTTTGAACGTTCACACTAAGTGAAATAAATAAAGACTCTAAATTTTCTCCTACCATCTTGTTGGGGCTTCTCCTTTGTCCTTGGACATGGGATATCTTTTTTGGTTGGATCCAACATTCTCCTGTTGATGGTTGTTCAGCAATGAGTTGCCAACTCCAACTCTCCCTGGAGTTTTCAAGGGAGAAAATGAGTGCACATCCTTCGACTCCACCATCTTGTTGTTACTCCTGGAATGGGCAAATTTAATTCAGATGACCATTATATTTACTACTGTGGGCAAGAATCCCTTAGAAGAAATGAAGTAGCCATCATAGTCAACAAGAGTCCAAAATGCCATACTTGGGTGCAATCTCAAATATGACAGAGTGATCTCTGTTCATTTACAAGGCAAACCATTCAAGATCACTGGGATCCAAGTCTATGCCCCAACCACTAATGCCAAAGAAGCTGAAGTTGAACGGTTCTATGATGACCTACACGACCTTCTAGAGCTAACACCAAAAAAAAGATGTCATTTTCATCATAGGGGACTGGAATACAAAAGTAGGAAGTCAAGAGATACCTGGAGTAACAAGCAAGTTTGGCCTTGGAGTACAAAATAAAGCAGGGCAAAGGCTAACAGACTTTTGCCAAGAGAACATACAGGTCATACCAAACACTCTACTCTTCCAACAACACAAGAGATGACTCTACACATGGACATCACCAGATGGTCAATACAGAAATCAGATGGATTATATTCTTTGCAGCCAAAGATGGAGAAGGCCTATACACAGTCAGCAAAAATAAGACTGGGAGCGAATTGTGGTTCATATTATGAATTTCCTTATTGCCAAATTCAGACTTAAATTGAAGAAAGTAGGGAAAACCACTAGACCATTCAGGTATGACCTAAATCAAATCCTTTACGATGATACAGAGGAAGTGACAAATAGATTCAAGGGGTTGGGTCTGATAGAGTGCCTGATGAACTATGGACGGAAGTTCATGACATTGTACAGGAGGTAGTGATCAAGACCATCCCAAGAAAAAGAAATGCAAAAAGACAAAATGATTGTCTGAAGAAGCCTTACAAATAGCTGAGAAAAAAAGAGAAGCTAAAGGCAAAGGAGAAAATGAAAGCTATACCCATCTGAATGCAGAATTCCAAAGAATAGCAAGGAGAGATAAGAAAGCCTTCCTCAGTGATCAGTGCAAAGAAACAGAGGAAAACAATAGAATGGGAAAGACTAGAGATCTCTTCAAGAATATTAGAGATACCAAGGGAATTTTTCATGCAAAGATGGGCCCAATAAAAGACAGAAACGGTATGGACTTAACAAAAACAAGGTATTAAGAAGAGGTGGCAAGAATACACAGAACTATACAATAAAATAACTTAATGACCCAGATAACCATGATGGTGTGATCACTCACCTAGAGCCAGACATCCTGGAGTCCATAGTCAAGTGGGCCTTAGGAAGCATCACTACAAACAAAGCAAGTGGAGGTGATAGAATTTCAACTGAGCTATTTCAAGTCCTAAAAGGTGATGCAGTCCTAAAAGTACAGCACTCAATATGCCAGCAAATTTGGAAAACTGTGGCCACAGGACTGGAAAAGGTCAGTTTTCATTCCAATCCCAAAGAAAGGAAATGCTGAAGGATGTTTAAACTACCATACAATTGCACACATCTCACACGCTAGCAAAGTAATGCTCAAAATTCTCCAAGCCAGACTTCAACAGTATGTAAACTGAGAACTTCCAGATGTTCAAGCTAGATTTAGAAAAGGCAGAGTAACCACTCTGGTGGTTTCAAATTGCCAACATCCGTTGGATCATCAAAAAAGCAAGAGAGTTCCAGAAAAACATCTGCTTTATTGACTATGCCAAAGCCTTTGACTGTGTGGATCACAAAAAACTGGAAAATTCTGAAAGAGATGGGAATACCAGACCACTTGACCTGCCTCCTGAGAAATCTGTATGCAGGTCAAGAAGGAACAGTTAGAACCGGACATGGAACAATGACTGGTTCCAAACTGAGAAAGGAGTACATCAAGGCTGTATATTATTTAACTTATATGCTGAGCACGTCATGTGAAATGCTGGGCTGGATGAAGCACTAGCTGGAATCAAGATTGCCAGGAGAAATATCAATAAACTCAGATATGCAGATGACACCACCCTTATGGCAGAGAGTGAAGAGGAACTGAAGTGCCTCTTGATGAATGTAAAACAGGAGTGAAAAAATTGGCTTAAAACTCAACATTCAGAAAACTAAGATCATGGTATCTGGTCTCCTCACTTCATGGAAAATAGATGGGGAAACAAAGGAAACAGTGACAGACTTTATTTTCTTGGGCTCCAAAATCACTGCCGATGTTGACTGCACCCATGAAATTAAAAGCCGCTTGCTCCTTGGAAGAAAAGCTATGGCAAACCTAGACAGAGCATTAAAAAGCAGAGTCATTACTTTGCTGACAAAGGTCCACATGGTCAAAGCTATGGTTTTTCCAGTAGTCATGTACGGATGTGATAGTTGGACTATAAACAAAGCTGAGCGCCAAAGAATTGATGCTTTTGAACTGTGGTGTTGGAGAAGACTCTTGAGAGTCCTTTGGACTGCAAGGAGATCAAACCAGTCAGTCTTAAAGGAAGTCAGTCCTGAATATTCATTGGAAGGACTGATGCTGAAGCTGAAACTCCAGTACTTTGGCCACCTGATGAGAAGAAGTGACTCATTTGAAAAGACCCTGATGCTGGGAAGGATTGAAGGTGGGAGGAGAAGGGGATGATAGAGGATGAGATGGTTGGATGGCATCACAGACTTGATGGCCATAAGTTTAAGCAAGCTCCAGGAGTTGGTGATGGACAGGGAGCCCTGGCTTGCTGCAGTCCATGGGGTTGCAAAGAGTTGGACACAACTGAGCGACTGAATTGAACTGACCTGATAAATTTTCTCATGTCTGTTCAGGAAGATTCTCTAGCCAAAGGAATTTATAAAAGTTCTTCTTTTCTTTTTGGAGCCTTAAAATGTTGGGATTGCGGATAAGGGCCACATTCCACGGTATCTCCAAAAATAGTGGCGCACAGCCAAAGAGATAAAAAGTCTTTATGGCTTGAGGCAAAACCAACTGGGCTGTGAGGTTTGGAATGGGATAGTCTTGACAGAGTCAGACACAACTGAAGCGACTTAGCAGCAGCAGCAGCAGCAGTCTTGTTACAAGGTCAAGGGTGATGGGTGGGGAATATAGTTCTGGAGCTGTTGCCCAAGTGATTGAGTTATTGGTTCTAACTCCACAGATCCTGAGCCTCAGCAGTCACAGGCCCCGAGACTTTTCAAGGCATCTGATTTAATCCGCCTCCAGAGTGTATGTTGGCTGGTGGGTCCTCAGTGAAGACCACTGCCATATTGGTGACGGGACTTGCCTGACCATCACAACATCATGTCCACCGGTAGGACATCCCCAGAAAAGTGTGGCTTGTACATTGTGTTCAGCTGCCTCCGCGTGCCACAGCTGGTCTGCATCATCTCGGCTTTCTTCCTAGTGCTCGACATGGGGATTCGATGGGGGGACATAAGTAGCTGGATCATGTTCAGCTGGTGCTTCTGTATCATTGGTACGCTCATCATCGTCATACTGGAATTATATAGGTTCCCGACCGACTTTCCTTTCTGCTGGTACAACTTCTCCATCACCTATGCCTGCTATGCTGCCCTTATCTGCCTCTCAGCCTCCATCTTCTACCCCATCACCTACATCAAGTTCTTGCCTTATGATGCCACCCGAAACCGGGCCATTGCTGCCACTGTGTTCTCCTGCATCGCATGTGTGGTTTATGTCATGGAAGTGGCCTGCGTATGGGAATGCTACAAGCTCAAGGAGATCCCCTGCTTCGTGCACACCATGCCAGGCCTGCTGAAGGTGCTGGAGACCTTTGTGGCCTGTGTTATCTTTGCCTTCCTCAGCAACACCTCCCTGTACATAGACCAGCCAGCCCTGGAGTGGTGCGTGGCCGTGTATTCCATCTGCTTCATCCTGGCAGTTCTGGCCATGCTGATGGACCGGGAAGAATGGGAGAACAGGCTGCCCATCTCCTTCCCCGTTTTTCATCTGGGACTGAACTTGCTGTCTATCCTCCTCCACTTCACTGCTCTGGTCCTCTGGCTGCTCTACCAGTTTGATGAGAAGTATGGCAGGCAGCCCCAGCAGTCCAGTGATGTGAACTGCGTTGATAGAACTACCCACGGCATGTGCGCCTGGGAGCAGCGCCTGGCTGTGGCCGTCCTGACAGCCGCCAACCTGCTGACTTACATGGCCGACCTGGGGTACTGGGCCCACCAGGTTTCTGTAGGGACTGGGGGTCAACCCACAGACTCCTGATCCTCTCTGCTCACAGGAGATCTCTACTGAGCTCTGACATCCTCTGATGCCCTCTTCCTGGCTCTCTCTCCCTTCTCACATCCTTCCCCATTCATCTCACTCTCTTTTCTGTTTCCTTCCCTCCTTCTGCTCTGTCTCCTTCCTGTCTTATGTGATAGCCCCCATTCTCTTTTGCCTCTTTCTCTTGCTTCGCTCATCTTTTCTACATTTTCTGCCTTTACCCCCATTCTGACTCTCTTTGTTTTCTCACCTTCTGTGTCCTGACCACCTCTTCCCATCTTCCTTCTTCTGATCCATTAGGACTTGAGACTCCTTCCTCCTCTGCCCACCGCCCCCTCCCACCTCCTAAGGTGCTGACTCCACAGCACACAGCCCTCTGTGCAGCGGTCACACCCTCGGCCTCCCGAGGGGCCTCATTGCCAAAGGATGTCTGTCCACTTGGGGGTGCCTTAGTTGGTAATTGTCTGTGTGTTTTTTTGGAGAGTGAAGGCAGGTGGTAAGTCACTGGACACTCTCTCCTAGTGGAGCGTTGGAGGGTGGTGTGCAATGTGCCTCCCCTTTAAATTAAAAAAAAAAAAAAGTCTCTGGAGATAGTAATTCCCAGTTGGCAAATTTAAAGCACAGACCCTGGGCCCCTTGGCCCCTGAGCCCCTCCTGGTGCTCAGCCCCACCTGAGAATGGCTCCAGAATTTTTGCAGGCTCACTAAACACCCACTCCCTAGAGGGCATCTTAGAGGAAGCCAGGGGTCAATACCTTCCATCCCAGCTATGCTCTGGGGAATCACAAAAGGAGCTGGTGAAGAACCCTAGGGTTGTGTTGGTGAGGGGCAGCCATGTGGCCCTCCTGCCTCAGTGATCAAAACTGCAGTCCTGCCTCTGCAGGGAGAAGAGCATGGGCCCACCAGCCTTAAAGTGATGTTAGCCTGCTTTTTTTTTTTTTTTTTTTCTGTTCTCGTCTCTTTTCTGATTGGGAGGGCAAAAATTACTGGGTGACTCTGTTCTTAAAGGGGAAGCTTCTTTTCAAATTTTCTTGGGCAGGTTGTTTGGAGAGGGGAGGGAGTTGCTGTTCCCATCATCAAAAGAACTGCATTGCTTGAGTGTGCAGTGACACACAGTTCTTTTTTTTTTTTTTATAAAGAATTTTTTAAAAAATTATTGATTGATTGAGTTTTCGCTGTGCTGAGACTTCACTGTTGTGAGTGGGCTTTCTCTAGTTGCAGAGCACTGACTCTAGTGCACACAGGTTCCAGTAGTTGTGGCACACAGGTTTAGTCACTCTGCTGCATGTGGGATATTCCCAGACCAGGGGTGTGCCCTGCGTGGCAGGTGTACTCTATCCACTGTGCCACCGGGGAAGGCTACATGTGTGTTTCTGTGTGCTGGTTGCTTTCTGCTGCTGCTTCCTGATTCTCTGGGACTCCAGCATAATGTGATCTATAAAATGCATACAATTTTTTTTTTATTCCCAGAGCTTTTGGTTCCCATCAGCCTCTGCTGTCAGTCATTGAGAATAGCATTGTCCCTTCTTCCACATTCATAATGTAGCTTTTCAACCTCATAAAAGTGAAAGAAAAAGACAAAGACAAAAAACTCCAGAACCAAATCCACATAGTCTAATTGCGCCCAACTTGTCTAGAGCTCTGAAGGTCCTAGCCAATTCCCACCCTCACCAAAGCTAGGTCTCTGGGAGCCCCTCCCCCTGACTCCCATCCACAACTGGACCAGAGCCTGGGGGTGTGGCCCAGCCTGTGACACAAGAGGTTGGGCTCCACCCCAGTGCCAGCATCTTTTCCTCTAACCTTTAAAGGGGCCATGACAGCACTTGGATGCCTCTCCAGAGAGGTGTGTGCCTGTGTGTATGCTCAGTGCAGGTATGTGTGTATACATGTGTGTGTGACCATGTGCTTCCCTGCATTGAGACCACAGCCCTTTACAGTAACCGGTGGCTGTGAAGGCCCCTCAATCTCCTGTCCTCAATCACAAAGCCTCGAGCTCAGCCTCCTAGAGTCACCAGGGCCAGAGGAGCCACAAAAGCAGAGCTGTTGGGGAGGGGAGGGGAAAGACCCCCCTCTGCTGCCCCTCATTCCTGTACTGGGATGAAGCGTGTGATCTTCACCCAGAGGCAGGTGGGGTGCAGGGGGAGGGCTCCCAGGAGGCCGTCTACATCACGGCGAAATCCTAAGGACTGAAATAAAAATTGTATTTTAAAGCAAGATAAGAAAAATTTAAAAATAAAAATTTTCTCTGTCTTTTTCGGCCTCTTCCCTCCATTCTAGTATGCTTTGTGCATCTGTATTATGTGTTAACCAGCCCTTATCAAGGGCAGAAATACCTACTCAAACGTAAAGTTGAGTTTCTCTGGTGCATGCATGTAACTCCTTAGAAGGTACTACTACTTACTTATTTAGGACCTTATTAATGTCATTAGCTGTGTTACTTATCCTGCCTATTTTATAAGACTCTTGTTTCTTGCATTAACAAATGAGTGATTGAGCCTATAATAAACAATCATGATGACCAAGTGACTTGAAATGACTGATGTGATGCAAAGTTCTTTAAGATCCATGATTGTAATAGTGTGACTCTGGATACAGAAAGGAAAGAGGCAACAAGAGGGAGCCGTTTCCTGGAGCTGACACACTAGTAAGGCAGGTGCTCCAGAGGATTTGGCTACTGTTACCAGGAGTGGGTGAGTAACAGCGCATTCAGTGGCCTAACAACAAAATCCTGGGTTGATTTTGGAATGAGCATTCCTAGAACCCTGGGACAAATTGGCCAAAAAAGCCTCCCAAATCTTGTTTGAAATTAAGGTCAAAAGGAAGGGAATTGTGCAGTAAAGAATGTCGCCCATCACCAGCTGTACAAGAATCAAGTCATTAGCCACTGTGGTCACCGACCTATAGTCGATCCTGGAAGGAATTCAGGGGGGAAACTCAGGATGAGGCATTTTGTGCTCTGGGAAAACTGGGAGAACCTGCCCTCAGATAGTGATAGTTTTTTAGGAGAAATTTTTATGAACTCTGTTCTTGCATCTTCTCATACTTAGAAAAGCATGAACGCCTTTAGCTAAAGTATTTTTCCTTGGGAAGAGCAGTAAGCCTCTTCCAAGCCGTGTGCTTGTTTGTATGTTCCCCTTCCCCCAAATCACATACATACTAATCTCCTGCCTTATGTCTTCAGAACAGTTCTCAGTTTACTGAAAAACTAGGACCTGGGTTATAGTTGACAGGTTGGCTTGAATAAAGTTTTTGGTTTCTTTCTTAGATTGACTAGTGATTAATTTTTTTTCATTGAGAAAAGCAAGTGCACATTTACCCCTGTAAGTCTAGGTACAGGATTTTCACATTCTTCTATTTTCCTAAATCAAATTGAAAACAACCCTGGGACCTCACTTCCCGGAAGATGAAGGTGCCTCTCTGCTTTAGTAAAAGAACTGCCCAGGGTGGGCTCACCTGAGGGGCTCACTGTCCAAGCCTCATGGTTCTTGAGGGCAGCTGCTCCATCCCCCCTGCTGGGGGGTTTAGCGTCATTTGTCACAGTTCCAAGGCTGGTCCAGTCCCCTCACTGTGGAGCTCAAATGAGAGTGTAAAGGTCCTCTGCTTAGTTCAACCCTCTCGTCATAGGGGAGGAGCAGCTGGACCCCGGGGAGGGGCAGAATGTGTCCAGAGTCACCCTGTGTGTGGCAGAGTCAGAGTCAGGACCAGGTGCCCTGTCCCCAGGCCGGCTGTCTGTCCACAGCCCCACACTGCTTGTGACAAGTGTGGTAGCAGCATCCTCCAGGCTGGGATTCTGCCCCATCCACCCTCATTCTGCATAAACCTGCTCCATCCCCCTGAGGAGGGCACTCACTGCTGCTGAGTCAGTTTCCTCATCTGCTAGAGGGGGGAGGGGTGCCAGAGACCCCTGGTCCCTCCCAGCCCCCCTCTTCCCGGGGCCCCTGGACTTACCAGTCTTGGAAACTCAGATGTGGAGATGGAAGCCCCTGTGCCTCCCCTGTGACCATGCTTCCTCCACTGAGAGCGGGCTGTGCAGGAGGCGTGGAGCTTGAGATGGGGCTGGTGCCACGGCACATGCTACCCTCTGGGTCCTGACACTCGCTCACCTCAGCACCTACCTGGGAGGTAAGGAGGCTTCCCTAGCTTTTCCCTCCCCTGGGGACATCCAAACCCCAGAGCCAAAGCAGGAGGTTGAGTTAATTTCCTTCGGGAAAAGTTTTCCTTTGGGAATCCTGGTTCCTGTCCTTTTGAGGAAGCCTGAAGCCCTGGAAGGAACTAGGGGCTAGGAGTCAGGGAGCCTGGGGTCACCCTCCAGGCCAGGCCACAGCAAATACACCCCCAAATACATCTTATGGATGAGGGGCCTGGTGCCATTCTCTGAGTTTTAAGACATTCCATTCTTTCTTAACAGACTGCTCAATGGCACCCCACTCCAGTACTCTTGCCTGGAAAATCCCATAGATGGAGGAGCCTAGTAGGCTGCAGTCCATGGGGTAGCTAAGAGTTGGACACGACTGAGAGACTTTACTTTCACTTTCATTCATTGGAGAAGGAAATGGCAACCCACTCCAGTGTTCTTGCCTGGAGAATCCCAGGGACGGGGGAGCCTGGTGGGCTGCCGTCTATGGGGTTGCACAGAGTCGGACACGACTGAAGTGACTTAGCTTAGTGACTATATAACATCCAGCTAAAAATTATCAGGGGGGGTACTCTTTCTGCCCCCTTCTGATATGTATGTCAGAAGCTTTCTCTATCTCTTTTATACTTTAATAAAACTTTATTACACAAAAGCTCTGAGCTATTAAGCCTCATCTCTGGCCCCGGATTGAATTCTTCTCCTCTGGAGGCCAAGAATCCCAGCGTCTTTTCATGGTTCAGCAGCAACCTATCACCAAGGGCTCTCCCTTGGTGGCCACTCACAGCCAGACAGGCAGCCCCACCGAACCCAACAGCTTCCAAAGTTCATTAAAATAATAATAATAACAACAACCGAGTTCATGACCCTAAACCCTAGAGCCAGAGCAGGAGAGAACCCTGAGAGGTCAGGCTACACATCCCCACTCTCCCAGACCTGGTTCCCAGGTGGTACCACCTACGTCACCTGGTTCAGTGGTACAAATGGCAGGCATTGCTGTTGTCCCCTTGGAGGTGCTCAGCCCTTAGGCCAGTGGCTCATCCGTGGCTGCACAGCACAGTAGCCTGATGTAGGCAGCACTTCTCAAACATGAAACCTGTGCCAGGCTCCTGTGTCTATGGAATTCTCCAGGCAAGAATAGTGGAGAGGATTGCCATGCCTCCTGGCAGACTACAGTCTATGGGGTCGCAATGAGTCAGACACAACTAAGCAACTAACAGTTTCATGACACCAAACTACCGTGTTTTTCACTCAGGGGGTTGGGGGGCGGGGAGGGGGTGCTGCTTTACAACAGCAATGCCTGCTATTTGTACCACTGAACCAGGTGAGAAGCACAGGCTGATGCTCTAGAGAGACCCCAGTCAGCCCACCTGACTCCGTGTCTACCTCTGTGAGCTCAGGTCCTGTCCATCAAAGGGCTGAGGAGGGGGCTGAGGTCCCCCATAGGCAGGGTGCCCAGCACCAGGCTGGGGGTGGTGGGGACCCATAAACAGCACCATCACCCCTGTTCCTAATAAAGGCAGAGCCACCCCTGCTGCCCCTCTGGACCCCTGACCTAGCTGGGCCCCCACACACCTGGGGTTGATGCTGCAAATGCTGGGTTTTCTCACTGAGGCTGTGATAGAAGGAGGCATGGGAGGTGATGTTTGTTGAGGGGCTGCTTTGTGACTGGTTCTGGGCTCCATGCTTCACACATGTCATCTTTCACAGTCCTCCAGTGACCCCAGCCTGGCTCCTGAGCCCCTGCTCTGTCCTCCCCAGCAGACCACTGGGAGCAACTCCTCAGAGAGCAGACCTGGGACAACCCAGGAGCCCTGCTGTCACCTATGGCTCTACTCATATCTGGGCAACTCCTGCCTCAGTCGTCTCCTTTGTGAAATGGGGACAATAGTCCCGACTCCGTAGCCACCATGGAAAGAACTGGGCTCATGCTGAACTCTGCTCTAGCCTGTTCAGGCATCCGCATGGAGGTCACTTCCTCCTGCTCTTCTGCTCTCAGTTCTGAAAAGAGCAGGTCAGGGTCCACCCCAGGCAACAGGGAGAAGTGAGAGCTGTGCTTCTCAACACCCTTCGCCTTTCGGTGGTTTCTTCCCAAGCCCTTTAGCTGCCCTACTCTGCTTCTCCAGATTAGTTCCCCAGCCCCTCTTCTCACCATCCACCTCCCACCTTCTCTCTGCTCCGTTGCTTCTGCCATCCTGTCCTGGGCCAGGGGGAGGGTGTGTGTCCCCATGTTGTCCTTCATCTCAGCTCACAGAACACCTGCCCTTGTGCCCTTCTCAAGCCTTCGACATCCTGGGGACAGTCTGCTGCAGGGCAGGAGGCTCCATGAGTGACTCTGCCGTCCTGGGTGGTAGGAACCAGTCCCTGGAGACCGGGATAGACCCAGCAGGATGGCAGCGGGAGGAGAGGAAGAAGGAACAGCCTGTGGGGAGTCTCCAGTGTGTGTGTGGGGTGGGAGGGGAGTGCATCTGGCATGGCAGTCCTGGCTGGGATGTGCTCTCACCTGAGCCTGTGGGAAGACATTGTGCGTCCCCTCCTGCCCCGAGGGGGCTGCGTGTGAACCTAGAAATGGGGAGGATGATGAGTGTGGTCAGGACCTCTGCTCCAAGGCTCACCACCCCCAATGCCTAAGCGGTTGACCCAGGAACAAGTGAGTGACCCCAGACTGATGCTTGTCAGGACTGAGAATGCAGGCTGCACTGCACAGGTGCCTCTCAGCCCAGCTGATGGTGTCTGTGAAGAAACGCTGACCCATGGGAACAGGTTTGGGGCTATGTCTGGATCACAGGACACCAGGTTGAGCCCTGAACCCTAGCCCACCTCCCCCCTGCCACCTGACTCCTTTCACCTGGGCCATGGACCCTGGCCTGGACGTGCCCAAGGACAGAGGAGTCGTAGTCTGGAAAGCACTGCTCGGAGGGTTGAGTCCCTGGTTTATACACACAAGGCTTTCCCCACTGAAGTTTCCAGCCAGGATAAATCCAGTGTCACTTCCACATGGTGACCTGTCACCCATCTTCACCTCATCCTCATGTCTCCATCTCAACCCTGAGTTCTTGACTGTCCAGGTTACAAGGCCCCAGTTTCTTCAATACTTTCCCCTTATGTGGAACCTGACCCCATTTCCTTCTGCCCCACCACCCACCCCAATATTGGCCTCCTCCTCCCTTCTCTGCTCACTTTAATTTAGTCACATCTGCAAAGATCTTTTTTTTTCCTCCAAATAAATAACATTCACAGGATACAGGAGTTGACAAGGTTATCTCTCCAAGAAATATTTTTCCAGCCTACCAGAGGGACTGATTGTTTTTAAGGAAATAGGTATTTTTAGACTATTTCCCAAGGAGAAATTCAATGAGAAATTCAATAAGAAATTAACAAGAGCAGAAAAGAAATTGCTAGATAAAAATGAAACTGACCTGAATCAACCTGTATGAATTTTTAGTGGACTGTTTCAGGAAAGTCGGTAGGCCAATTTTGTGTCAAAACCTTATTTTCTGTTATTCCCTTATCACCTCGATTAGCAAAAACACTGAAATATCCATGTAGATTGTGTAAAGTTCAAGTGTGGCAAGGAAACAATGTGGAAAAAGATATTTTAGGTAAATGTAAATTCATTAACTAAAGCCCAGATTGCAAATTTAAATTCTGAGAAACAGAATTTGGGGTAATAAACATCACAAGGGACAAGGAGATAGTTTTTGAATTGAGAAAGTAAACAAGAAGACATAACAAGCCCAAACATATATGCATCTAACTATACGGCCTTGGAATATATGAAGCAGAGCAGTCAGCAGAACTTTTTAAAATATGTATTTATTCATTTATTTGGCCTCATCAGGTCTTCATTGCATCACTTGGGATCTTTGGCTGTGGTGCATGGAGTCTCTAGCTGATGCACGTGGGCTCGCTAGTTATGGCATGCAGGCTTAGTTGTTTTGAGACATGTGGAATCTTACTTCCCCAACCAGGGATTGAACCCACATTCCCTGCATTGCAAGGTAGATTCTTAACCACTGGACCACCAGGGAAGTCCCCAGTAGAACTTTCTGCAATGATAGAAATATTCTATACCTGTCTTGTTCAATACAGTAGCCTCTAACAACATGTAGGTATATGGTGCTTGAAATGTGGCTGGTAGGACTGAGGACTTGCATGTTTCAATCTATTTAATTTTATTTAGTTAAAAATTAGGGGACTTCCTTGGTAGTTAAGACTCTGCACTTCCACTGCAGGGGGCACAGGTTCAGTTCCCATTTGGGGAACTAAGATCCCACATGCTGCATGGCTTGGCTAAAATAAATAAATAAAACAAAAGGATATGATTAAAAAAAATTAAATAGCTGCATGCATCTACTGTCCAATATACTGTACAGAAGAATTGGGTTCATGAAGTAAGTAACTCTGAAGTGATAATCACAAGTTTCTTAACATTAATAACCTTTACCCTCTTTCTCTTTATTTCCTGTTCTGACTCCAAAACAGTTGGACCATTCAGACTGTTTGATAACAAGTTAACATATCTCCTATTTACCTAAATGATGTCATACACTGTCACCGTGATTCACATTTTATCATGCTCTGGGCATTAAAAAGTATTTTCCCCTTTGGGCCTTGTGTCAGTATTTGGATGTTCCTTTGGGTTGAAGTCAAGCAATAGTAAATGACCTTTTGCAAACTTATCATCTAGGTTCCCTTGACCCTTGGCTCCTCTCCAACTGTGACCCTCTCTTTCCCCTTACAGACACTAGCTGCCCCAGGAGAAACCTATATTTACCGTCTTTCGTTCTCTTTCTCTGTCTCCAATGCACTGGCTTTTGTCCTGAGAACTTCATAAAAAAGCTCTAAGCAAGGCTGTCAATGACTTTCAAATGGTCACATCCAGTGGACACTTTTCAGTGCTTATTTCATGTGATCTCTGCAGTATTTAACCAAAAGTTTATGTTTAAATTTCTCTTGTCTTTCATTAAAATGTTAATTTTATTTCAATGCTTCTTAAGATTTGCCTGCCATGGAGACTACCTCCTGGGAATGCCCCCTGCTCCACCCCACCTGCCCCTGTGCTTCACCCCAGTCCAGGAGAGAGTGGCAGCAGTGGGGGGCCTTCCCCTGCGCCTCCCTCAGACCTCCACTTTCCTGGCACCTCTAGCCCTGGTGACACTAGGGTGCTGTTTTGAACGCTGGGGCAGGAGGGCCACATCGCTGCCCCTCACCAACGCTGCAAACAGGTGTCTTCAAGATCCTGGGGTTCTTCACCAGCTTCTTTTTTTTATTCCCTATAGAGTAGTTGGGATGGAAGGCATTCACCCCTGGCTTCCTCTAAGATACCCTCTAGGCAGCAGGTGTTTAGTGAGCCTGCAAAAATTCTGGAGCCAATCTCAAAGGGGCTGAACATCAGGTGGGGCCCTGGAATCCAGGGTCTCTGTTTTAAGACTTCTGCCCGCTGGAAATAGTTAACCTCTTGAGACTTTTTTTTTTTAATTGAAGGGAGGGCACACTGTACACCCGCCTTCCACTCAGATAATTGAGGCCCAATGCCTAGTTACCCCGGAGAAGGCAATGGCACCCCACTCCAGTACTCTTGCTTGGAAAATCCCATGGACGGAGGAGCCTGGTAGGCTGCAGTCCATGGGGTCGCAAAGAGTCGTACACGACTGCAAGACTTCACTTCCACTTTTCACTTTCATGCATTGGAGAAGGAAATGGCAACTCACTCCAGTGTTCTTGCCTGGAGAATCCCAGGGACAGGGGAGCCTGGTGGGCTGCCGTCTATGGGGTTGCACAGAGTCGGACACGACTAAAGCGACTTAGCGGCAGCAGCAGCAGCCTAGTTACCCATGCCACCCCTAAACTCACACACACACACCAACTAAGGCACTGCCAGGGGTACAGACTTGCTTTGGCAACGAGGCCCCTCTGGATGTCCAGCGTGTGAACAGCCACATAGTGAGGTGTGTGCTGTGAAGTCAGCACCTTAGGAGGTGGGAGGCGGTGGTGGGCAGAGAAGGAAGAAATCTGATCTTGATGGATCAGCAGGAAAATGGGGAGAGGAGGTCAGGACATAGGAGACCAAGGATGATCAGAAAAGGGGCAAAAGCAGAAAATGTAGAAAAGATGAGAGAAGCAAGAGAAAGACAAAACAGGGTGTGAGCAAACACATAAAACAGGACAAAGAGCATATGGAGAGAAGGAAACAGAAAAGAGAGAGAGATGAACGGGAAAGAATGTGAGAAGGGGAGCCAGGAAGATGACATCAGAGCTCAGTATAGAAACCTCCATTGACAAGAGGGCTGATCCTCAGTCCTTGACAAAACCTAGCGGGCTGAGATCACCAGGTCGGCCACATAAATCAGCAGGTTGATGGCTGTCAGGATGACCACAGCCTGTCGATGGTCCCTGCGGCTCCAGCGGCTCCAGCGGTCGGTGAGCCTCAACATGTACAAGACCCAGAATCCCTTGGGCTTGCCCTCAATCTCCTCATCTACTGGGTAGAGCCACCAGAGAACCAAAGCAGTGGAGTAGAGGAGGACGGAGAGCAGGGTCAGCTGGATGGGCAGCCTGTACTCCCAGCTGCCCAGGTTCAGCAGCGTGGCCACAACTGCCTGGATAAAGCAGATCCAATAGATGGCCAGACACCACTCGTGAGCTGGCTCCTTTGGGTGCCGGGAGGTGTTGCAGATGAAGGTGAAGATGACACAGGCCACAAACATCTCCAGCACCTTCAGCACGCCCTGTGTGGTGTACACAGCGCAGGTGAGGTCTTTGAGCTTGTCGCAGTTCCACGTGCAAGACAGTTCTACACCATAAAGGAAGCACGTAATGTAGGTGAATGATAGGGCAGCGTTGACGCGGTCTATGAAAGGTTCATAAGGCAAAAACCGGTGTCTCCGGATAGACTGGACGACGAGTAGTGAGAGATAGACGTGGGCGGCGAAGCAGGCATCTGTGAGGGGCATGTGGTACGAGAAATGAAAGTGGGACTGGATATAACATAATTCAACTATGACTATGATGAGGCTTATGGGCAAAGAGAGGAACCAGATGAGCATGGCCCAGATATTTACGTCCCCGTAGCCCCTCTTCCGAAAGCCAGAAGTCACCAGCCAGAAGGCCATACAGCTGGAGAACAACTGCAGCAGGCGGAAGCAGAACCACACCAAGGCCAAGTAGTCCTGGTCTGTGGATGTGGACCTGGTGGCCATGGTGCTGTGATGGTCAGACAGGTCACGGTCACTGGTTGTGGCAGTGGTCCTCACTGAAGATCCACCAGAGAAAGATCCAGATCCGGAGATGGATTGAGTCAGATGCCTGGAAACGACCCAGGGCCCTGTGAAGGCTGAGGCTCAGGACCTGTAGAATTAGAATCAATGACTCAAGACACTTGGGTAACAGCATAGCCACTCCAGAATGATTCTCCCCACACATCACTGGTGGCTTTTTCAGGAGACTTGTTTTATCCTAAACTCACAGCTAGACTGAGGGTGGCATCAAAACTGTGTATATATTTTTATCTCTTTGTGCTGCTGCTACTGCTTCTAAATCGCTTCAGTCGTGTCCGGCTCTGTGCGACCCCATAGACGACAGCCCACCAGGCTTCCCTGTCCCTGGGATTCTCCAGGCAAGAATACTGGAGTGGGTTGCCATTTCCTTCTCCAATGCATGAAAGTGAAAAGTGAAAGTGAAGTCGCTCAGTTGTGTCTGACTCTAAGCAACCCCATGGACTGCAGCCTACCAGGCTCCTCCATCCATGGGATTTTCCAGGCAAGAATACAGGAGTGGGGTGCCATCGCCTTCTTTGTGTTAGATACCATTATTTAAAGGAATATAGAGTATGCTTCTCCTTTTCTACAATCACAAACCTTCATGATTCTCAAAATTGAAAAAGAATTAAAAAAAAAAATAGTTTGGTAGCAAATTTTGACCTGAACAGACCTGAGACAATTAACAATTTTTGTTTATTTCAATGAAAGTGAATGTTCAAAAGTACAGCTGCCAAAATGAATGTGTTTGATCACAAATTGTTTTTAGACACCAGTGGGGTGTGATGTCACATAGAGTAGATGTACCGTGTTACTAGTCGGAAGCAGAAAGTTTCTGAATTCAGAAGCATATCTGTCCCAAAGGGATTTCAGAAAAAAGACTATGGATTGTAGTCTTTTGGAGGATGTGTCCCGGCCTGTCCTCCCTGCAGCATCACTAGAAGGAGCTGCCATCTGAGGGGACACAGCTTCAACCACAGAAGGGCAGTTTCAGGGGTGAACAGGGAGGAGCCATGAGGTAAGAGCAAGGCCGTGGGAACAGAATGACATGGGAAGTAGGGACTGTTGTGAATCCCCTCCACCCATTTTTGTCTCAACCTGTGACTCTTCCCCACTGGGGAGGGGATATCTCAACCCAGCGTGACTCCAAGGACGAGTGTCTTGGAGAAATCACTGAACAAATTAACATAATGTTTGGCTCATAAGCTCCAAAGCAGCCATCCATGCGCCAGTCTGGAAAGATCTAGGAGTAGTCCTACCTGTGTGGGTTTTCCTGGCCTGGGAGACTGGTTAGCAGCTTCCAAGCAGGGAAGAAGGGATTGGAAATGAACAAGGATGCTGTGTCTGATGCTGATGGGGAGTCTTCCAGGGCATCTCAGGGAGGGGGTGAGGATGGATGGATGATCACCCCCTTTTAAGGGCAGGAGCTGAAAGAGGAGGCCCCTGCAGGACCCCTGGGAGGGGCCAGCCCTGAGAATGCTCCTGGGACTTGGGGGGAGGGGGGTGCGGGGGGCAGAGTGGAGATGACTGGGGGGACCCCAGGGTCCCAGTGGCGCTGAGGCAGCCCAGTAGGGGTCTTCTGACCCAGAAGGGATGCAGGCATGGAGCCAACCTTCCCATGGAGGAGGGGCCTGGCCCGGAACTGAGACAGAACAGGGACCTGAAGGGGTTTCAGGGCTGTGACAGGGACACATGGCCAGAGTGGCAGGGACCCTGGAGACCACGGAATTGCCCAGGTCACCTGCCCAAGACAGTCCCGCCAGCCAGGGCTGCAGTCCTGCTCACACAGGGGCTCCTCCAGGGTCCAGTGTTGGGGGAGTGTGCCTCTCCCAGCCCGCCCCCTCCTCAGGGACAGCTGCCCTGTTTCCAAGGGACTATTTGCTGAGAGGCCCCCAGGGCAGAAGGGCCAGCACCCTGAGCCCCAGCCAGCTTCCTGCCATCAGGGGCCTTGTCACTTTGCTGATAATAAACCCCGGGACAAGCTGAGGCTAGAAAGAGAAACACAAAACAAAGCCTGAGAACCTTCCTGGACTCACAAAGCTCCTTGAGCCCCAATCACCAGTGGAGCCCTGGAGCCTGCTGGCCTCCCAGTGGGCACTGCCAAGGGTGGGGAGGGGCACTGGCGTGAGGAATGCTGGGGGTGTCATGCTCTCTGTACCCCAGTTTGATCCTGGCTTAATTACCTGAACTCACCCTGAGATTCCACCTAAGACTAAATGACAACTTTGGATCCTTCTCATGTCACAGAGGGAGGGCTTGGGGAAGGAGAGGATGAGGTTCTTGCTGTGTGACCCTGGGTCAGGCCTGTGCCCTCTCTGGGCCTCAGTTCCCCGACCTGGAAATCAGCAGCTTTGCCTGAGTCTCCCCAGCAGCCCCTCCTCCACTCTAATCTGTGATCCTGGACATGGTGCCCCCGTCGGAGTACAGCCTGGATGTGGCTGAGCCTTGCCTGCCCAGCAGCCAGACGTGTGGACTGGAAGACAGGGAACCAGGAAGGTCATGGTCAGGACAGAGGAAGGAGGAGGAGGTGCCAGAAGGGCAAAGAAGGTAGAGGGGAGAGATTGTGGGAGATCCCTCAGAGCTGGATGAACCTGGGCAAGTTACTCACCAGAGCCTTAGTTTCGCCGTCTGTGCAGGGGACTTTAGTATCTACTTTACATTAATTAAATGTATGGAAGCATGTGAAGGGCTTATCAGAGCCCTGGTGCATGGCACACTCAACCCATGCCATTTACCTGTCCCCCTCCCCCTCACAAAGGACCCAGAAGGCCCTGGCCCCACTCTGGACATCAGCATATGCAGCTTGATTTGCTGCAGATCAGGGGCTGCAAACCAGCTTGGACTGGAGGTGGTCCAGGGATGTGTTTGGTTTCCCTTCAGAAAGCGATGGTAGAGAATCAACATTATTTTTTTCCTCAAGTGTTTGGTAGCTGCACAGTGCTCCAATTTCACATGAAAATCCAGATTTCCAGCTCCTTTTCAAGCCTCAGGAGATCCAGTTTCACTGGGCTGCATTCCCTAAAAAGGGGGTCACTGGAGCTGAGCAGCTGCTGTCTCCTTTATATTGTTTTCATTCTCCGTTTAATTTTCTATATTTTCTTTTTCTCATGTATAACTGAACTGACAAAAATTAGGACTATGATCATCTCCCATGTGCCTGTTTCCCCTCTTGGGTGTGGCCAGGCTTCCTGCCTGCTCACAGAAGCATCTGCCCCTCCATTCAGGGAGCATCCATGTCCTCAACCTCATGTACAGCCTTCAGCGCATTTCACATGCTCTGACATCACATTTGGACATGTGTGTACATATATGCATACAAGTTTATAAGGCATATCTGTATATCTTTTTCAGTTTTATACACATGAGACCGTGTCATGCACACGGCATCTTGCTTTTTCACCACCCTTTTGAGGTGCAGCTGGTCCTTTCCAGGGGCCCTAGTCCTCTCCATCCCCTTTACTTATTTCCTTCCCTCCTGGCTCCTGCGGGTGTTTGGACTGACCTGCCTTCTCTAGATCAGTTGACCCTCCCCTGTGAGTCTCAGACACGGGGGGACACAGGATATGACCAGGGGTCCTGGGATCCACATGACCACCATGCTCTAGAGTAGGAGGTCAGCAAGCTTTTCTGAAAACTTAAAAAAAAAAAAATATGACAAAGAATTTATTTTTCATTTCTGGAAATTCATCTTGAATATCTAGGGCTACTGCAGCAAATCATCACAAGCCTGATGGCTTAAAACAGCAGTGTATTCTCTCACAGTTCTGGAGGTCAGAGTTTTGAAACAAGGTGTCAGCAGGGCTGCTCTGTCTCTGATGCCCCAGGGAAGGGTCCCTCTTTGCCTCTTTTAGCTTCTGGAAGCCCCTTAGCCATGTTACCCAACTCGGGCTTGTCTGCTTATCCCTCAGGAAGCCAAACATTGAGACACCAGTGTCGGGAACAAGGTGCTGCACCCCCACTGTGAAGCCGATCATCGCCCATGTCTGTGCATCAGCCTACAACCGGGGGCGGGGTCGGAAAAAATACTAATGAACGTTTCTACCATTTTTCCTGGATCGCCTGTGTACGGAGGACTGGTGTTTTTATGGTTTAGTAGGTTTGAGGTGGAAAACAAAATCCAATGATGGCCAACTGGCTGTCCTCTCGCACTCAGACCTCCTGCAGAGAACTGTCTTGTTGGAAATCTACCCTCTCCCTCCCCCTCCCCCTGTAGTGGACACACCCTGACCAAACCGAGTGTCCTGTCAGGTCTTAAAGGAAGAAACTATTTCAGATCCTTTTTTTCTCATGCTGGGCAGGGGGTGGGGTGGGGGGTGCCCCAGGTTAGAACTCCCCTGGTGTTAGAACAATAGAAGTCTTCTTCCGTCCAGAGACTGGGGGAAGGGGGCGCAGACCTAGGCAGCCCCTGCCTGGAGCATTAGGATAAGAACCACAGAGGTGGGGGAAATTCAGATCCATAAGAAGCTGATCCCCTCTTTTCACTCCCTCGCCTGCAAAGACTCGTCTGTAAAGGGGGCAGGCTTTTCACAGTTTAGTTTCCCTTTTGCCTTTAATTTAGTGTCCTTGTTGGAAGAATTTTGCCTTTCAGTGCCCTGTTACTGTTACTATGGAGTAACAGGAAGGCCTGCACATGGAGTTCCCTCCCACTTACCAGATCTTTGACAAATTAGTTCTAAGTCCAAATAGTGGAGGAATTTAGAGACCCATTCAGGGGCCACCATTCTTCAGAATCGAAAGCAAACTGGGCCAGTCTGTATTGCAATTAAAAAAAAGACTTTTTTAAAACAAGGTCATAGCTCTAGTTTTGCCAACCTGCCAGGAAGTGTCCAGTGGACTTCTACAAAGTCTAGAAGTCCACTGGATGGATGTAGGCCCCATCTTCACTTCACCCACTCCCCTGGAACAGATTACAAACAAACATGCAAATTCCTCTTGGGTAGAGACTGGTACAGAGTCACAGAAAAGCCAGGTCCCACTCCTGTTCTGTCCAAATTGACCCCAAAGTTCCAAAGGGCAAAGAATATTCCCAAACAGGTGGGAAGGGGGCTTCCAAGGTACACACCCCTCTACTCACTCAGTCAACAGCTCCGCAGCTCCTTCAGAGGCCAGTTTCCTTCTCTCAACAGAAAGTGAAAGCAGGCTGTGAGGAAGTGTTAGGGGAAGCACGCTGACTGAAACCGCCCACCCTGGCCAGGCACTACCCACCCTGGCCAGGCACCATAGTAACCATTTCCATGAGTTGTTTTACGACAGGAAGTCCTGGTAAGGAACAGGGAACTAATAAGCCTCCATCAACCAGAAGAGTTCGGGAAAGGTCAAAAGGAGGCACCACCTGTCCGACCACCTCCCAGAATACTTCTCTCTGGCATCCGTCTTGCCTGAACAAGGCACCACCAGGAAGGACTCTGAGTCAGAATGATTGGCTAAAGACCACCCGGAAACTAATCCCATCACCCTAAAACCCGAGACAGCGAGCCATGTGACAGAGCAGTTCTGGGTTCCCTTACCCTCCTGCTCTCCACCCGGGTGCCCTTTCCCAATAAAATCTCTTGCTTTGTCAGCGCATGTGTCTCCTCAGACAATTCATTTCCAAGTGTTACACAAGAGCCCAGTTTCGGGCCCTGGAAGGGGTCCCCCTTCCTGCAACAGAAGGACTCGGGAGGGACAGGGCAAGTTCGGAAACTAACACATTTGGCAGCTACTGGCACATCCCTGTAGATCCTCGCTGGGAGCAACTGGCACCTCGACCTTCTCAGAGGCACCACCCTTGTCGCCCCCGGAGGAGGGGGAGGGTCCGGAGCCCCAGGGACATGACTGCTGCCTGGATGGCCAACATTGTCACCCAGCTCAGAATAAGAACTCAGTATTGAGAAACAAGTGTTGAGTAAAAGAAAAGTAGCTTTATTTTAAGGAAGATGCAACCGGGGGAGAAGGCAGACCACTGTGCAAAAGAACCAGCTCGCAGCACTCCAAGGTTGAGCCGGAATTTATACAAGGCGGGAAACAGGAAAGGGATGCAGGCTGTAGGCTGCATTGCTGGAGGTGCTCTGTGCTTCTATTTTTAGAGACTT
Organism: Bos grunniens; assembly: GCF_055505025.1. Classification (NCBI taxonomy): domain Eukaryota; kingdom Metazoa; phylum Chordata; class Mammalia; order Artiodactyla; family Bovidae; genus Bos; species Bos grunniens. The sequence goes on along the minus strand of NC_141185.1, from coordinate 50,503,779 downwards.
TACATTAACCACGAGACACCTTTCTGGCTTTTAAACTTGAGTGGGTCCTTACATTGTCCAGATCAGTGGGTCATTATTCTACAGGTCACTGGTCATATATTTCTAGAGAAAGAACTAAGATAGAAACAGACAAAAACAGGCAGATCCACACAGTCCATTTTTTGGACTGATCAAACAGATCAATACAGATAAAAACAGTCCATCAAACTCTGGAGCTGTGTTTAACTATTCATAAGACTTTGGCTGTAAAACAAGCAAAGTTTTACCTCTGTTGATAGTGTCTGACCATCACCATCACTATGGCAGGAAGCTGCTGGGGATCAGGGTGCTGGCCCTTCAGCCCTGGGGGCATCTCAGCAAATAGTCCCTTGGAAACAGGGCAGCTGTCCCTGAGGAGGGGGCGGGCTGGGAGGGCCCCCACTCCCCCGACACACTGGACCCTAGAGGAGCCCCCGTGTGAGGCAGGACTGCAGCCCTGTCTTGGGCAGGTGACCTGGGCAATTCCGTGGTCTCCAGGGTCCCTGCCACTCTGGCCACGTGTCCCTGTCACAGCCCTGAAACCCCTTCAGGCCCCTGTTCTCCTCTCTCAGTTCCAGTCCAGGTCCCTCCTCCATGGGGAAGGTTGGCTCCATGCCTGCATCTCTTCTGGGTCAGAAGACCGTTACTGGGCTGCGTCAGGGCCACTGGCCCCCCAGTCATCTCCACTCTGCCCCCTACCCCCACCCCAGTCCCAGGTGCAACCTCAAGGCTCTCACCTCTTAGGGGTCCTGCAGGGGCCTCCTCTTTCAGCTTCTGCCTTTAAAAGAGGGCCAATCATCTGTCAATCCCCACCCTGTCCCTGGGATGTCCTGAAAGGCCCCCCATCAGAATCAGACACAGCATCCTTGTTCATTTCTAATCCCTTCTTCCCAGCTTGGAAGCTGCTAAGCAGTCTCCCAGGCCAGGAGAATGCTCACTCAGGTAGGACTACTTCTAGATCTTTCCAGACTCTCATCCGGATGGCAGTTTTGCAGTTTAAGAGTCAGACATTATGTTAATTTATTCTGTGTTTCTTCAAAGACGTTCCACTTTGGAGTCATGCTGGGTTGGGGGGCTCCCCTCCCCAATAGGGAAGAGTCACAAGTGAAGGCAAAATTGAGGGAGGGGATTCACAGCAGTCCCTACTTCCCACGTGATCTCATGTCCCCACGGCCTTGCTCTCACCCCAGGGATCCTCCCTGTTCACCCCTGAGGCTGCCCTCCTACAGGTGGGGCTGCGTCCCCTCAGATGGCAGCTCCTTCTAGTGATGCTGCAGGGAGGACAGGCCGGGACACTGTGTCTTAGTTTGCTGTGGAAGGAGGCTGTGGCCCTGAAGGCATGTCCTGGGTCGCAGAGCCCTGAGGCTTGGTCCTGGCCTCCCACCCACGGGCCCTGCTGACACGTGGGCTGTAGAGTGAAGTGCTCAAACCACAGCTTTGGCATTGCTATCTGGGTTCCCACTCCTCAGCTTTTAACCTCAGGGAAGTCACTTGAGTCCTCCAGCCTTAGTTTTCTCATTTGTAAAATGGGGTTAGCAGTATAATCTATAGTCTCTTTTCTACAGTCTCAATTCTGGAGTCAGAGTTGAGATATGCTCCAGAATTCAGAGATTTTTAGCACTAGACAGATAACCTGGTGCATCCACTGTATATGACATAACACTGAAAGCTCTTTGCAATTAAACACATTAGTATTTGTGCAACTGCCTAAATTGAACTTTCACACTAAGTGAAATAAATGCATGCATGCTTGCTAAGTTGCTTCAGTCGTGTTCGCTTCTTTGTGATGCTATGGACTATAGCCGCCCAGGCTCCTCTGTCCATAGGATTCTCCAGGCAAGAATACTGGAGTGGGTTGCCATGCTCTCCTCCAGGGGATCTTCCCAACCCCGGGATCGAATCTGCGTTTCCTGAGGCTCCTGCATTGCAGGCAGATTCTTTACCCTTGAGCTACGGGGGAAACCCCAAGTGAAATAAATAAAGATCATTAATTGTCTCATGTATATTTAGGTCAAATGCTTTTACCAAATGAATTATTTAATACTTTAATTTTCAGAGCCTGAAAGGCTTGGGATGTCAGATAAAGCCCATCCTACTCTGTGTTCCTGTAGATAATGACACAGTTTAAAGGGCAAAAATATGTTCATGGTTTGAAGCCAGACCCAACCCAGCTGGGAGTTTTGGGATAAGACAAGTCTCCTGACAAGGCCAAGGCTGATGGGTGGTGAGAACTCTTCTGGAGCGGCTGTGCTGTTACTCGAGTGTCTGAGCCATTGGTTCCAACTCCACAGATCCCGAGCCTCAGCCGTCACAGGGCCCTGAGCCTTTCCCTGGCAACTGACTTAATCCGCCTCTGAAGCTGGATCTTTCTCTGGCGGGTCCTCAGCCATGACCACTCTCATACTGAAGGTGAAGGTGACCTGCATGACCATCGTGACCTCCATGTAATCATCCTGAGGCCTGGACTTCTGGGCCATCATGGGCTACTTCCTGCGAACACTGCAGCTGCTCTCCACCTGCGTGGCCATCTCACTAGTGGGCAGCCTGGACAGCTGGACGGTGCCCACAAGTACCTGGTCCTTTGTTATCTTGTGCTTCTGCTTCGTGGTGACCTTCATCATCCTCATAATCGAATCACTGGCACTTCATTACTGCTTCCCCTTCTCCTGGGGGGACTTTCTCCTCTGCCATGCCTGCTACCTCGCCCTCTTCTGCCTCTTGGTCTCCATCATTTACCCCGCTACCTATGTCCAGTTTTTGTTTTACACCCCCTCCTGGGACCATGCCATCGCTGCTACTGCGTTCTGCTTCATTTCTACTGTGTCTTATGCCACCGAAGCAATCTGGATCTTGGGCTGGCCCCAGACAGGTGATTTCACTGGCTATACAGGCAGCTTGCCATTCCTCCTCAAGATGCTAGAGACACTGGTGGCCTGTGTCATCTTACCCTTCATCAGCAATCCCTCCCTGTACATGGACCACCCATTGCTGGTGTCGTGCGTGGCCGTGTACTCCATCTGCTTCATCCTGGGGATCGTGACCATCCTGTTGAACCTGGCTAACTGTGAGAACCGGCTGCCCATCTCCTCCTCCGTGTTCCATCTGGTGCTGAGCCTGCTGTCTGTCCTTCTCTACATCGGTGCTCTGGTCCTCTGGCCACTCTACCAATTTGATGAAAAGTTTGGTGGGCAGCCCGAGAGGTCCAGGGATGTGAGCTGTCAACATAGACTTACCAACTATGTATGCGTCTGGGACCAGCGACTGGCTGTGGCCATCCTGACAGCCATCAACCTACTGATTTACGTGGCCGACCTGGTGTACTGGGCTCGCCAGGTTTCTGTAGGGACTGAGGACCAGCCCGGGGACTCCTGATCACCTCTGCTCACAGGAGGTATCTTTACCAAGCTCTGACATCCTCTTCCTGGCTCCCTCTCTCTCTCCTCACATCCTTCCCCATTTATCTCACTCTCCTTTCTGTTCCCTTCCCCTCTTCTGCTCTGTCTCCCTCCTGTTTTCTTTGGTTTTCCACATTCTGTTTTGCCTCTTTCTCTTGCTTCTCTCATCTTTTCTACATTTTTTACTTTTTGCCCCCTTTCTGGTCATCCTTGGTTTTCTCATCTCCTGTGTCCTGACCACCTCTCCTCATTTTCCTTCTGATCCATCAGGACCTGAGACCCCTTCCTTCTCTGCCCACCGCCCCCTCCTGCCTCCTAAGGTGCTGACTCCACAGCACAAGCCCTCTGTGCAGCTGTTCACACCCTGGGCCTCTGCAGGGGCCTCATTGCCAAAGTGTGTCTGTCCCCCTGGGGGTGCCTTAGTTAGCGTGTAGGGTGGATTTGGGGTGTGATTGGTAGCTAAGGATCAGGCCTCACTTCGTCCTCATGGAGGGGGTGGTACACTGCACCTTGCCTTTAAGTTAAAAAAAATAAAGCTCTGGAGATCAATAATTTCCCTTAGGCAGGAGTGCTAATGCAGAGACTTGGATCCCTAGGCCCTCCTTGGGGCTCCGTCCTACCTGAGATTGGCTCTGGAATTTTTACTGACTTTCTAAAACCCACTGTCTATAGGCCTGTGGACAAAAAAATATTGTGAATCATTTCTGTAAACCATGAACGCTGCTGGCCATCAAGCCTTCAGCCACTGCAGTAGCCCCCACTGGGGGCAGCCCGAGGGGAATTCACGATGGAGAAAGATGGCACTGGCTTTAGATCATTACGATGCATAAGAAAGGAGTGATACTAATGCGCTCAGACTCCTGCACCTTCTGGTCCCGAGAAAAACACTAAAGCTTGAGATGTCTCTTTTTGTGATTAGTGATAATCCTTTGATGTTTGACCACACGTTTCCTTTTTTTTTTTTCCAGCAAAAACTCCCATGTATCCTGGCCCCCTCTCACCTCTTTGGAACAGTTCTGCAGCATGATCTGTGAGGTGTCTCCCAAGCTATAGTCTCCCAATAGAACATAACTCACAACTTAGATTGTGAGGTTTCTTGTTTTTTCATTTCCCTTCAGTCAGCAGTTTTGGTGACTGATGAAGGAGGAACCCAGAGCAGACTTCTCCTAACTCTACAAGGCACTGGATGTTGGGTACCTTTTGTGCCCATCTGCCTCCTCAGAGCGTCCAGATGAATATGGGGGAGGTTATTGGATCTCCTGTTATTACGTGATTATGCAAAGTTTGATTTGGTGCTATTAAACTCTTCCCTGGAGGGGTAGGTTTTCCTCGGCACTTAGTTCAAGAAGCAGTACCTGGGCTATTCTCAGGAGAAAGACACTAGGAAGATTTTGCTCAGTGGAAACACACTGAGTGAAATGAAATGAAATCCATATTTTAATGGCAAGAGGAGAAAAGATTAAATATAAAATTTTCCTTTCCCTGTTTGGGCCTCCTCCCTCCCCTTATTGGGTATTATGCATCTGCATTAACCACGCCTCCTAAGTAGATAACATTCCTTCTTTATCATATCAAGGATCACAGCTTCTTAGGAGATAAACTTTCTTCTCCTAAGGGGCCACAATGACCACCACACACTTTGTTGAGCTGATCTGGATCATGTTAAGTGTCAGTAATACCTCGCTTGATGGATAACCGTTTGTCCCAAAAGTATAACTGTGCTTTGACCTCCTGGGTAGAACATTCGCAGAGTGTTCTGAAAGACTGTCTCCTAGGTTATAATTCCCAGACTGGCCCAAATAAAAGTTTCCACTTGTTTCTTAGACTTTCTGTCAATTAATTTTTTTCATCACAATGGGTTATTTTCAGATGAAAGACACAGAGAAGTGCCTACAGAATTATATCTACAAGGTCTTGCTTAATTGGAAATTAAAGGAAACATCACCCCAAAATGGCCAAATTGGTGTTCACTGGACTTTGCAAAATTAATTAGTTTTGCATGTGCAGCAAGAAGAACCAGCTTGATAAAATATCTTTTTAGAATTCTGACCCTAAAGGATCAAAAGCCCTTTAGAAGGATCTTGCATTTCTCTTCCTGCATCTTTGATACGTAAACATAACTGATCTTCTGAGGCTTTTTTCCCCCTGTATTTTAAGAGTTTCCTATATTTTAAGAGTCTCTACCATCCAGAAGGAGCACATGGCAGCCAGTCAAATAGATTAGAATTTTAAGGAGACTTTTTTGGTCTGGCTGTGTCAACACTCCTAGCCCATAAGTGCCCTTGGTCACCTTCACCTGTGAGATATAGGTATCTGCCTAAACCGTGAAAGCCCTTTACTTTTTCAGACTACTTTTGAAAAAAAGCTTTCTAGGTCTTGTGAAGGCTATATCCTCTTCTGGGAGCACCTCTTGTATCTTCTTGGTTTGAGTCACTATTAAAATCACCACTCATCAATGGCCAAACAACAACAGATTTTATCTTCTTGGGCTCCAAAATCCCTGCAGATGGTGACTGCAACCATGAACTTAAAAGCTGCTTACTCCTTGGAAGGAAATCTATGACAAACCTAGACAGCATATTAAAAAGCAGAGACATCACTTTGCTGACAAAGGTCCATATGGTCAAGGCTATGGTTTTTTCTGTGGTCATGTATGGGTGTGAGAGTTGGACTATAAAGAAAGCTGAGCGCTGAAGAATTGATGCTTTTGAACTGTGGTGTTGGAAAAGACTCTTGATAGTTCCTTGGGCGGCAAGGAGATCCAACCAGTCCATCCTAAAGGAGATCAGTCCTGAATATTCATTGGAAGGACTGATGCTGAAGCTGAAACTCCAATACTTTAGCCACCTGATGAGAAGAAGTGACTCATTTGAAAAGACCCTGATGCTGGGAAAGATCGAAGGTGGGAAGACAAGGGGGACAACAGAGGATGAGATGGTTGGATGGCGTCACCAACTCAGTGGACATGAGTTTGAGTAAACTCTGGGAGTTGGTGATGGACAGAGAAGCTTGGTGTGCTGCAGTCCATGAGTTGTAAAGAGTCGGACACAACTGAGTGACTGAACTGAACTGAACTGAACTGATGTACTATGAGTTGGAGCTGAGACACTTCCCTAAAGCCAGGGCCATGTGGCCTACAGGGTCGGAGTAAGGGTAGACAAGCAAAACCATGGCCTTCAGCTAGAGGAAAGGATAAGGCTGACGTCCACCTTCACAGGAGTTGGGATTGTTTTTTTTTTTTTTTAAGTCACTACAGGAGAAATAGAAATCTCAAGTCTTCTCTTCTTGTGGGTTTGGGCCAAAATATTCTTGATCCTTGAGCTCTAAAAACTCCAACCTGGGAAATTAACTCAATTTGTGCCCAACAGGTGATTGGCCAGAAGGATTCTGAGCAAGTGCAGTTCTTCTGGGTGAAGCTCCCAACCCAGGCGGCAGGATCCTCCCAGGTAAAGGGGGGTCTTGTAAAAGGGGGCTCACAGTTTAATGACAAAGTACACGAGGGCTCAACCCACTGTGAGTCCCAAGAACTCCACTGAACAGACACCAATCTGAAAGAGACAGCAAATAAATACAGTTGATACAATTAATCACATTAGAAAAAGTCACCATGAATAAAGGACAGGAAGATGGGAGCGAGGAGCATATGAATTGAAGAGTGTCCTCCAAAAAAGTCATGTCTACTCAGAACCTCAGAATGTGGCCTTATTTGGAAGTAGGGTCTCTGCTGACATATTTAGTTAAGGATTCCAGTGTGGAAATTGTCCTGGACAGAGGGTGGGACCACAGTCCAGTAACTGGTGTCTATAAGAGAAAGGACAGAGAGATTCACATACATGTAGTTGAGAGAAGATGAGCACGGGAAGGTGGAGACAGAGAGGGAGTTAAGTAACCACAAGCTAAGGGGTCTCCAGAAGCTAGAGGGGGAAAGGACAGACCGTCCCCTGGGGCATCAGAGACAGCACAGCCCTGCTGACCCCTTGCTTCACACTTCTGACCTCTAGAACTGTGAGAGAACAAGTTACTGTTGTTTTAAGGTACTAAGCTTATGGTAGTCTATAACTACTATACACTACGAATTTGTTACAAAACCAAGATAAATTTCCAGAAAATTTTCCAGAAATGCTTGCCTACCTCCTGCCCTAGAGCATGGTAGCCACATGGATCCCAAGACCCCTGGTCATATCCTGTGTCCCCAGTGTCTGAGACTCACAGGGGAGGGTCCACTGATCTAGAGAAGGGTCCAAACGCCCCCAGGAGCCAGGAGGGAAGGAAATAAATAAAGGGGATGGAGAGGACGAGGGCTACTGGAGAGGACAGAGGCAGCTGCCTCTGTCGGGGGTGGTGGAAAAGCAAGATGCCACGTGCATGATAAGGTCTTGTGTTTATAAAACAGGAAGAAAGGTTATAGATATGCCCTACAAACATGTGTGCATGTCTGTGTACACGTGTCTACATATGATTTCAGAGCATTTGAAATGTGTTGAAGGCTGTACACGAGGTTGAGGACATCGATGCTCCCTGAATGTTGGAGGAGTAGATGCTCCTGTGAGCAGGCAGGAAGCCTGGCCATGCCCAAGAGGGTAAACCAGGACATGGGAGATGATCATAGTCCTGCTTTATATCAATCAGACATGAGAATGAGAAAAATACAGAAAATACTAAGCAAAGATGAGCATGAGGAACAATATAAAGGGCTGAGTAAGTGCTCAGCTTCAGGCACACACCCCCACTGCTCCCTAAGGGCACACAGCCCAGTGACACCAGATCTCCTGAGGAGTCAAAGAAAGCCGGAAATGCAGATTTTCACTGAAATTAAAATATTGAGTAGATAACAAACACTTAAGAAAAAAATAACACCAATTCTATATGATCTGTTCTAGAACACACTGTATAGGGAAACCAAGCATACCTTTGGGCCACCTCCAGTATAAACTGGTTTGCAGCCCCTGATCTGCAATAAATCAAGCTTGCATGTGCTGATGTCCAGAGTGGGGCCAGGGCCTTCTGGGTCTTCTGTGAGGGGCAGGGGGACAGGTAGCGGGCATGGATTGAGTGTGCTTATGTTCCAGGCCCTCTGATGAGCCCTTCACATGCTTTTATACATTTAATTTATATGAAGTCAATATTAAGACCATTGCACAGATGGGGAAATTGAGGCTCTGATAAATAAGCTTGCCCAAGGTCATCCGTCTATGAAGCATCCCCTCCAGGCCCCACAGCCTCCTTGTCACTCTGAGTGTTCATCTCCCCTCCACCTTCTCTGCCCTTCTGACACCTCCTCCTCCTTCCTCTGTCCTGGTCTTGACCTTCCCAGCTCACTGACTTCCAGTCTGCACGCCTGGCTGCTGGGCAGGCAGGGCTCAGCCACATTCAGACTGTGCTCTGACTGGGGCACCATGTTCAGGCTCACAGATTAAAGTGGAGGAGGGGCTGCTGGGAGACTCAGAGAAACCTGCTGCTTTCCAGGTAGGGGAACAGAGGCCCAGAGAGGCACAGGCCTTATCCAGGGTCACACAGCAGGAACCCCATGCCTCTCCTTCCCCTTCCAGCTCTCCCTCTGTGCCATTAAATGAATCCAAAGTTGTCATTTAGTCTTAACTGAAATTGAAGGATGAGTTCCTGGAGGTTAGTGAGAAAAAAACTGGGGTACAAAAAACATAACCTCCCCAGCCTCCCTCACCCCAGTGCCCCTTCCCTACCCCGGCAGTGCCCACTGGGAGGCCAGCAGGTACCAGGGCTCCACTGGCAATTGGGGCTGAAGGAGCTTTGTGAGTCCAGGCAGGTTCTCAGGTTTGCTCTGTGTTTCTCTTTCCAGGGTTTATTATCAGCAAAGGTGATATAATAATCTCCTGATGGCAGGAAGCTGGCTGGGGCTCAGGGTGCTGGCCCTTCAGCCCTGGGGGCCTCTCAGCAAATAGTCCCTTGGAAACAGGGCAGGTGTCCCTGTGGAGGGGGCGGGCTGGGAGGGGCCTCACACTCCCGACACACTGGACCCTGGAGGAGCCCCTGTGTGAGCAGGACTGCAGCCCTGGCTGGTGGGACTGTCTTGGGCAAGTGACCTGGGCAATTCCATGGTCTCCATGGTCCCTGCTACTCTGGCCATGTGTCCCTGTCACAGCCCTGAAACCCCTTAGGCCCCTGTTCTCCTCTCACTTCCAGTCCAGGCCCCTCCTCCGTGGGGAATGAACAGCATCCTTGTTTATTTCCAATCCCTTCTTCCCAGCTTGGAAGCTGCTAACCAGTCTCCCAGACCAGGAAAATCCTCACTCAGGTAAGACAACTTCTAGATCATTCCTGACCTACACCTAGATGGCAGTTTTGGAGCTTAAGAGCCAAACGTTATGCTAATTATTCTGAGGTTCCCTCATGACATCCCACCTTGAGTCATGCTGGGTTGGGGTCTCCCTTCCCCAATGGGGAAGAGTCACATGCTAAGGAAAAGTTGGGAAAAGGATTCAAAGCAGTCCCTACTTCCCATGTCATCTTGTCCCCACGGCCTTGCTCTCACCCCATGGCTCCTCCCTGTTCACCCCTGGAGCTGCCCTCCTCCGGGTGGGGCTGTGTCCCTCAGATGGCAGCTCCTTCTAGTGATGCTGCAGGGAGGAGAGGCCAGGACACGTGTGTCTTCAGTTTGCTGTGGAAGGAGGCCGTGGCCTGAAGGTGGGTCCTGGATCCCAGAACTCCCACCCACAGGGCCCCTGCTGACATTTGGGCTGTAGAGCAAACCACTGAAACCCACAGTTGATACTTTTATCTGGGATTCCCAGTTCCTAGCCATGCCACTTTAAGGAAGGCACCGGATTCCCCAAGAGTCAGTCTTCTCATACGGAGAATGGAGTGATTATGGAGTACTATCCATAATCCCTTTTCTGAAATCCCCGGGTCAGATCTACTCCAGGACTCAATATTTTTTAGCTTTAATCACATAACCTGGTGCATCTCCCTACATGCCATAATACTCAAAGGGGCCTGGAAGCACCTTTTAATAAAACATCTTAGTATTTCTACAACTGAACTCTTGAACATTTACACTAAGTGAAATAAATATAAACCACAAATGGTCTCATGTCTGTTCAGATCAAATTTCTTACGAAACAAGGTTTTTTGTTTGTTTGTTTTAATTTCTTTTCCAGTTTCAGAAACTTAAAGGTTTGGGGGTGTAGATAGAGACCACACTATTCTGTGTGTCTGTAGATAACGGCACATAGGAAGATCCAAAATGTTCATCATTTGAGACCAGACCCAACCCAGCTGGGGGCCTCGGGATAAGACAAGTCTGACAAGGCCAAGGGTGATGGGTGGGGAAAAAAAACTAGAGCAGCTGTGCTGTTATCAGGGGTCTGAGTCACTGGTTCAAACTCCACATATCCTGAGCCTCAGTCATCACAGGCCCCCTGAGCCTTTTCCAGGCGTCTGACTTAATCCGCCTCCAGAGCTGGACTTTCTCCCTCAGTGAAGACCACAGCCGTATCGGTGACACAGACGTGCACCACCATCACAGCACCATGAGCTTGTTCTCAGGCCTGGACTCTGTGACCATCGTGGGCTATTTCCTCCGCCTGGGGCAGCTGCTCTCCACCTGCGTGCCCTTCTCGCTGGTGGCCGTTGAGGACACTCTGCGGGTGGGCATAGGTAACTGGTGCATCTTCATCTGGTGCTTCTGCTTCTCTGCATCCCTCCTCATCCTCCTAACTGAGTTATGTATATTCCGGTCCCCGCATCCCCCACTACTGGGATGGTTTTCTCCATGCCTACGCCTTTTACTTTACCTTCATCTGCCTCTCAGCCTCCATTATCTTCGGCATCACCTACATCCAGTACTTGCCTCAGGGTTCCGCCCAAAATCACGCCATCACCGCCACTGCCTTCTCAGCCGTGGCTTCTGTGCTTTATGCCTTGGAAGTGGCCTGGGTGTGTGCCCGGCCTGGCAATATATACTGCTTTGTGCCCACCTTTCAAGGTGTGATCAGGAGGCTGGAAAATGTCGTGGCCTGTGTCATCTGCGGCTTCATCACTAACATTGACTTGTACCAGCACCAGCCGGCCCTGATTTGGTGTGTGGTCGTGTACTCAATCTGCTTCATCCTGGGGGCCGTGAACTTCTTTATCAACGGGTGTGACAGTGACAACGACAGAAGGCTGTCCATTCCCTACCCTGGTTTCCTGGTGGGGCAGACAGTGCTCTCCATCCTCCTCTACACCACCGCTGCGGTCCTCTGGCCGCTCTACCAGTTTGATGAGAATTTTGGGGGCCAGCCTCTAAGGTCCAATGATATGACTTGCAGCAGTGACCTTCCCCCCACACTGTGTGTCTGGGACCAACGATTGGCTGTGGCCATCCTGACAGCCATGAATTTGCTAACTTACATGGCTGACAGCGCATACATGGCCTTGGTTTTTGTAGGGTAACGTTCTGCCCACAAGTCTCGATTCCTCTTCTTAACAGAAATTTCATTACTGAGCTCTGCCCTCTCTGATGTCGTCTTCCTGGCTCCCTCTCTCCCTCCTCACATCCTTCCCCATTCAGCTCACTCTCTTTTCTGTTTCCTTCCCTCCTTCTTCTCTGACTCCTTCCTGTCTTGTGTGGTTTCCCACATTCTCTTCTGCCTCTTTCTCTTGAAATTAAAAGATGCTTACTCCTTGGAAGGAAAGTTATAACCAACCTAGACAGCATATTAAAAAGCAGAGACATTACTTTGCCAACAAAGGTCCATCTAGGCAAGGCTATGGTTTTTCCAGTAGTCATGTATGGATGTGAGAGTTGGACTATAAAGAAAGCTGAGTGCCAAAGAATTGGTGCTTTTGAACTGTGGTGTTGGAGAAGACTCTTGAGAGTCCCTTGGACAGCAAGGAGATCCAACCAGTCCATCCTTTAGGAGATCAGTCCTGGGTGTTCATTGGAAGGACTGATGTTGACGCTGAAACTCCAATACTTTGGCCACCTGATGCGAAGAGCTGACTCATTTGAAGAGATCCTGATGCTGGGAAAGATTGAAGGCAGGAGGAGAAGGGGACAACAGAGGATGAGATAGTTGGATGGCATCACCGATTCAATGGACATGAGTTTGGGTAAACTCCGAGAGTTGATGATGGACAGGGAAGCCTGGAGTGCTGCAGTCCATGGGGTCACAAAGAGTTGGACATGACTGAGCAACTGAACTGAACTGAACTTGCTGTTCCATCTTTCCTACATTTTCTACTCTTTGTCCCTTTTCTGATCTTTCTTAGTTTTCTTATCTCTTGTGTCCTGACCACCTCTCTCCATTTTCCTTCTTCTGATCCATCAGGACCTGAGACTCCTTCCTTCTCTGCCCACCACCCCCTCCCACCTCCTAAGGTGCTGACTCCACAGCACACGGCCCTCTGTGCAGCTGTTCACACCCTGGGCCTCCAGAGGGGCCTCACTGCAAAGCGTGTCTGTCCCCTGGCAATGCCTTAGTTGATGTGGGTGAGTATGGGGCAGTGAGGTTGGGGGGCAGGCTGGATAGGGATTGGACCCTCTTTCTCCCAGTGGACGGAGGTGTCCACTCCACCTTTCCTTTAAGTTAAAAAATAAATCTCTGGAGGTCCATAATTTCCAGCAGCAAGAGGATTAAAGCAGAGACCCTGGGTCCCTGGGCCCAACTTGGTGCTCCAGGTGTTCCAGCCCCACCTGAGATTGGCTCCAGAATTTTTGCAGGCTCACTGAACACCCACTGCCTCGAGGGCATCTTAGTGGAAGCCAGAGGTAGATACCCTTCCATCCCAACTACTCTCTGAGGAATCAAAGTAGGAGCTGGCAGAGAAACCCAGGGTCTTGAAGACACCTGTCTGCAGTATTTGTGAGGGGAAGCAATGTGGCCCTCCTGCCTCAGTGATCAAAACAGCAGGTCTTGCCTCTGCCGGGAGAAGAGCATGGCCACTGCAGCCTTAAAGCTGATGTTAGCTGGATTTCTTTTCTGATTAGAAGAGCACAAGTCACTGGGTGGCCATATTCTTAAGGGAGAAGGTTCCTTTCATTTTACTTTTTCTGGCATGGTTTGAACAGGATGGGGATTGCTGCTGCCAGTCAAGGAAACTGCATTTGTTGAATGTGTGCAGCACACACGTGTGTTTCTGTGTGCCAGCTGCTTTCTGATGCTGCGTCCTGTTTCTTTGTGACTCAAAAATAATGAGATCCATGTAAATGTGCATCATTTTAAAAAATTCTTGGAACTCCTGGTACCCATCAGCCCCTGCAGTCAATCACTGAGAGAAGCGTTGTCCAGAGGTGGTGTCCCTTGTACCACATCTATAATGTTAGCTTTTAAACCTTTAGCTCAGAGAGTAAGGAATCTGCCTCCAATGCAGGAGCCCTGGGTTTGATCCCTGGGTCAGGCAGATCCTTTGGAGAAGGGAACAGCAACCCTCTCCAGTATTCTTGCCTGGAGAATTTCATGGACAGAGGGGCGTGGTGGGCTACAGTCCCTGGGGCTGCAAAGAGTCAGACACAACCAGCACATACAAGATAAAAGAAAACATATGAAATCCACAGATCCTAATTACCCCAAATTTGCCTGGAGCTCAAAGCTGCCAAGCAGACTTCCTCCTCACACAAGCAAACAACCCTCTCAAGGAAACCCTCCCTGAGTCTCTATTCCCCTGTCTCCACCCCTCCAGCCCACCATTTACCACCCCGGCCAAATCCTAGAGAATGGCCCAGTGTTAGGAAAGAAGAGGTGGGCCCCACAGTAATGCCCAGCATCTGGTCCCCTAGCTCTTAAAGGGGCCCTGCCAGCTCCCGGGTGCCTCCTTTTAAAGGTGTGTGTGTGTGTGTGTGTGTGTCTTTGTACATGCTGAGTGTGTGTGTGTGTGTGTGTGTGTGTACTCTCAGCCACAGAGCCCCAGAGCCCAGCATCCTGGCATCACCAGGGCCAGAGGGGCCTGGCAAGCAGAGCTGTGGGGGAGGGGAGGGGAGGGGAAGGCCCCCCTCTGCTGCCCCTCACTCCTGTTCTGGGATGAATTGTGTGATCCTCACCCAGGGGCAGGTTGCATAGTTGGGGAGGGCTCCCAGGAGGCGTTCCCATGGCAGAACAGTATTAAGAAGTGATGTAGTAATTTCCATATTTTTAGGAAGACAAGAAAAAGATAAATGTATTCTCTGCCTGTTTGGCCTCCTCCCTCACCTCTAGTGTGATTGTGCATCCATGTTACATGTTAACTAATCTTCCCTAAGGGCAGAAATACCATAAAGATGAATTTTTCTTCTTCTGGTGCAGCCATGTAACTCCTTAGGAGATAACAATGCTTACTTATGACTTTATTAATACCACAAATTCTATTGCTTGTGTTCTGCCTATTTTACTTTTATATGAATTTTTCTTGTATTACCAAATGTTTAACAGAGTCTATGATAAAAATAATGATGACCAAGTGACTTGCAACAATTGCCCTGATGGATAGTCTTTAAGACCCATGATTATAACAGTGTGACTCTAGACATGGGAAGAAGCAACAGGAGGGAACCATTTCCCGGAGGCTGAGGGACTCGTAAGGCAAGTGGCCCAGAGGAGCTTGCTACTGTTTCTAGGACTGGGTGAGTAACAGCATTTGAGTGGTCTATCAGTGAAATTCTTAACTCTTGAGACAAATTGGTCAAAGATGCCTCCCAAATTTTATGGAAAATAAAACTAGAATGGACAGGATTATGTAATAAAGAATGTTGCCCACCACCCAGGTCAACAAGAATCAAGTCATTAGCCACGGTTGTTGCTGACCTAGTATCCATCCTGGAGGGAAATCAGAGTGAAGGTCAGGATGAGGTGCTTTGCTCTCTGGGAGACCTGGAAGAACCAGCCCTCAATTAAATATGACAGGAGAAATATTTATGAACTCAGGGACTTGCATCTTCCCATACTTAGAAAAGCACTAATCCCATTAACTAAGGTATCTGTTCCTCTCAAATAGCAGTCACCTAAAAAGACCTGGTTGCACGGACCCTCTCACCAAAATCACATACATATTTGTGTATGTATGTGGCATGTTTAAAAAGTAGAGACATCACTTTGCTGACAAAGTCCATCTCGTCGAGCTATGGTTTTCCCACTAGTCGTGTACACATATGACAGTTGAACCATAAGGAAGGCTGAGTGCCCAAGATGCTTTCGAATTGTGGTGTTGGAGAAGACTGTAGGGTGTCCCTTGGACAATAAGGAGATCAAACCAATCCATCCTAAAGGAAATCAGTCCTGCATATTCATTGGAGGGACTGATGCTGAAGGACTGAAGGACTGAAGCTCCAATACTTTTGCCACGGGATGCGAAGAGTTGACTCACTGGAAAAGCCCCTGATGCTGGGAAGATTGAGGGCAGGAGGAGAAAGGGGAGACAGAGGATGAGATGGTTGGATGGCATCATCAACTCAATGGACAAGTCTGAGCAAACTTGAGGAGACAGTGAAGGACAGGGAAGCCTGGTGTGCTGCAGTCCATGGAGTTGCCAAGAGCTGGACACGCCCGAGCAACTGAACAACAATGACAAATGGTTTTACAAAATGATGGCTGTATTTCCCCGCAGCTGTTTACCATGTCCTTGTAGCTTGCTTATTTTACACATGGTGGTTTGCATCTCTCAGTCCTCTGTCTCACCCCTGCCTCCTCCCTCTCCCCACTGGTAATCACTGGATCTCTGTATCTGTGAGTCTGTTTCTGTTTCACAGATAAGTTCGTTTATGTCATATTTTGGACTCCACATACAAGTGATGTCATACGGTGCTTGTCTTTGCTTTCTGACTTTCTTCACTTAGTATGAGAATCTGTAGGTTCATGTTGCTGAAAATGGCATTATTTTAATATTTTATTTCACATATGGAAATAGGGGGCAGATTTGCATCTATGAAATATGGAATATTATATATTTCACATATGGAAATAACAGGGAAGATCTCCTTCTGTGAAATATGGAATTTTCTATATTTCCTGTATGAAAATATGGTGGCATATTTCATATGGGAAAATAGAATTTCCCATATTTCACTTGTGAAAATATAGGGGCATATTGCCATATATGAAAATAGAATTTCTTATACTTCCTGTATGAATATAATGGGGCATATTGCCATTTATGAAAATAGAATTTCCTATGTTTCATGTATAAACATATGGGGGCATATTTCATATATATAAATAAGATGTCCCATATCTCATGTATACATAAAATTTCCTATATTTCATATATGAGAATAAAATATGGGTGTATAGTTCATATATGAAAATATAATTTTCCATGGTTCATATATGAGTGTATGAGCAGTTCTAAAGCTTCTGATTTAGTAAATCAGTCCAGGAACCACAGAAAAATCATTGTGCCTTTTGAGTAATGCTTTTAAAGACTTGAGATAATTGTTCTAACTCAAGTACACTGTCTTACATCTCAATATATACATACAAAAGTCTCAATTTGAAATAGTAAGATTTCTAAGTGACTTCTATTTTAGAGAATTGTGAAATGAAATAAAAATGTAGGCATCAAAAATAATGCTAAAATCTTTTATCAGAGAACGCTGACAAAAGCAACTCAACTTAAAAAAAAAAACATATTTATCCTGTAGTTAGATTTATTGGCTTGACTAATTAGTTCTTCAGGAAGCAAAAATTAAAAGAGTAAATCTACTTCATGTGATTTTTAAAAATCTCATCAAAGTTAGTTTCTTGATAGCATCTTTTATTTTTAAAAATTTCCCATTTTTATTTTGCTAATTTCTTTCTGTTGATTATTTTTTGTATTTATAGCTAGCCTTCAACTATTTTTTAATGAAGTACAGTTAATTTACAGTACTATATTTGTTTTCAGTGTACAAAATGCTCATTCAATGTTTTTACTGACTATACTCAATTTAAAGGTATTACAAAATAATGCCTGTATTTCCCTCTGCTGTATGCTTGTAACTTATTTATTTTATATTCAGTGGTTTGTGTCTCCTAGTCCCCTAGCCCTGTATTGGCCCTCCCACCTCCCTCTCCCCACTGGTAACCATTAGTTCTCTGTATCTGTGAGTGTTTCTGTTTCACAGATAATTTTATTTGTGTCATATTTCACGTTCCACATATACATTTTCTCACATGGTATTTGTGTTTCTGACTTACTTCGCCTTCATGATAATCTCAAGGTTCATGATGCTGAAAATGGCATTATTTTAATCTTTTCTTTATTTCGTATATGAAAATATGAATGGATATTCCATACATGAAAATAGAACTTTCTAGATTTCATTTATGGAAATATGGGTGCATATTTCCATATATGAAAATAGAATTTCCTAGATTTCCTGTAAGAAAGTATGGGTGCATATTTCCATATGTAAAAATTGATTTTTTATATTTCCTATTTGAAAATAAAATTTGTTATATTTTCTATATGAAAATACGGATGTATATATCTATATACGAAAATCTAATCTTCTGTATTTCCTGTCTGAAAATATGGGTGCAGATCCTAGGGTTAGCCCTCTAGATAATTTTTTTTTCTGGCATTTGGAGACAGTCACTGTGGGTGTTGCTATTGTCCCTTCCCAAGACAGAGGAGGGGCATTCCCTCCCTTCCAGCTGCTATCCTGTATCTATTGTTTGTAGATTTTTGATGGTGGCCCTTCTGACTGGTGGGGATTGAGTCCTTATTGTCTTTTTTGATTGTCATTCCTGAGGTAATTACAGATGCTGACCGTCTTCTATGGTGATTTGGTGTTTGGGGTTTTTCCCCCCTCAAATCGTGGGAGGAAAATTTACCTGTGGCAAGTGGCTTCTAGAAAGTTGGTTGTGTTTGGAATTTATTTCGGCAGTACTTGCCCCAGGACATTTCTTGAGGATAGCTGTCGTGAACAGCCCGCCAGGCTTTCTGAATTGGAGGTGCCAGCAATGGCACCCCACTCCAGTACTCTTGCCTGGAAAATCCCATGGACGGAGGAGCCTGGTAGGCTGCAGTCCATGGGGTCGCTAGGAGTCGGACACGACTGAGCGACTTCACTTTCACTTTTCACTTTCATGCACTGGAGAAGGAAATGGCAACCCACTCCAGTGTTCTTGCCTGGAGAATCCCAGGGACGGGGCAGTCTGGTGGGCTGCCGTCTCTGGGGTCGCACAGAGTCGGACACTACTGAGGTGAGTTAGCAGCAGCAGCAGTGAGCACTGGCGGTCGAGTTGAAGTTACAGGAAATGTCCACAAGGGGGCAGCCGTTTCTCACGCCCGCCTCTGGACCCTCCAGTAAGGAGAGTCTAGGGAAAGTTGGCTTCCTGGATATGAATTGGAGTGGACTGTGCCTGACCAAACACTTAAGGTCTGGTGGCTCAGTACTTCTTCCCACTAAAGCTTCACAACTCTCCGTTCTTCTGTCCTATGCAGGGCCACAGCGTCCTGCTGAGGGTGCTGAGGTGCCAGGAGGCAGCACTCTCAGGAAGGAGGCTTGAGTTGGGAACCTCAGCACCAGGAGACGTGGTGGCTAGGTGTCTATTGCCCGGAAGGTCCTCCAGCCCTTGGTCCCACTCGAGACTCTGGTCCCAGCCAGAACACAGCAGACAATAGGTCTTTAAAAAGGGTTAACCGAAGGGCACCGTGCCAAGCTGGGTGGACCCCTCCCCAGTCCAGCAGTGGGACCGAAGGCTGCTCAGCCTCCAGGGATAGGATAGCATCCCACATTAGGGAGGCTGGAGATAAAAGAGTAGGCACCGCTCTTCTTTCCTTTTCTTCAACATATTGCTGATGCTACCTTGCAGTATAGTTGGTTTGCTGCCAGGGTACAGCCACCTGGTTCAGGCAGGACGTATCCATGGAGTGTATTTGTCCTTTTTCAGATTCTTTTGCCATAGAGTTTATTGCAGAAGGTTGAGCAAGGTGCTGAGCGTCAGGTCTTTGGGGATTATCTATCTCACATGCAATTTTCTCTGTATATGAGGAAGGAAGGAAGGAGATAATCCTTGTGGAGTGTCTCTTAGAGACACATATTTCTGGGTATAGGTCAGAAATAGAGATTTCTGTGTGTATGCAAAAGGAAGGAAGCTGATAATCCCTGTGGATTACTGATTACAGATACAGATTTGTGCCTGTGTTAGTCAGACAACAATAAGGAGAGAAGTTTCAACCTTCAAACAGCACTGGTGGGAATGTGAAATGGTGCTGCCATTTTGGAAAAGAGTCTGGCAGTTCCTCAAAATATCAAACTTGGAGTCACCACATGACCCAGCAATTCCACTCTTGTGGCTAAACCCAAACACTTGTGCACACATGTTCACAGCAGCCCAGTTTCCAACAGCCAAAAGGGGGAAACCACCCAAATGACCATCAATAAGCAATCAAACAGATACACACAGTGGGGTCCATCCACACAGTGGAGTATGACTCAGCCATGAAAAGGAGCAAAGCTCTAACACAGGCTACAATGTGGATGGACCTTGAACACATGATACTCCGTGAGAGAAGCAGACACAGGAGGACACACAGCACGTGATTCCATTTATAGGAAATGTCCCAAACAGGTACATCCACAAAGAATGAAAGTGGGTTTGTGGTGGCTATGGGATAGGGGAGGGGGTGGATGGATGGATGGATGATGGATGGGTGGATGGATGGATGATGGATGGATGGATGGACGTGAAAGGTTGTTGCTGAAACATGAAAGACACCAGGATTCTTGGCCTCTGGAGGAGAAGAATTCAATCTGAGGCCAGAGACGAAGCTTGATCACTCAGAGCTTCAGTGTAATAAAGTTTTATTAAAGCATAAAAGGGATAGAGAAAGCTTCTGACATAGACATCAGAAGGCTGCAGAAAGAGCACCCCCTTGCTAGTCTTTAGCTGGATGTTATATAGCTACTAGCAGTCTGCTAATTAAAGAAAGGAGTTATCTCAAAACTCAGAGAATGGCACCAGGCCCCTCACCCACAACATGCATTTTGAGATAACACTGGCACCAGGTGAGTCATCCCGGGCCATGAAACGATTGACATAAACCTTGAAGAAAGGCAGATTTCCACACAAATGTATCGTTTCATTAACACAGATTAGGAGAACAATGTATGAGTATAACCTACCGGTTTATCAAGTGGGTTCTGAGCCTTTAGGCGGAACCGACTTGAAGACAGAGTCCGGGGTAAATGCATAGCACATTAACATAGCTTAAGACCAACATTTCCATAAGAAAAATGCATTGGTTAGCTCAAGGTTTGAGAAAAGTTAAGTTTAGGTAGAACTGGGTGTCATTAAGGCAACACAAAATTTTAAGAGAAACCTCTTTTTATATTTGTATAGACAAGGGAAAAAAATATAACACTAGTTTGTTTCCTCCTGGCGCAAGAGAGAGATAAAAATGTCTGACACTTGCAGCCTATTTCCTCCATTTGGAGACCCCTGACCTTCCTGCCTGTTACCTTCTCATTCCCCGCTTTTCTTCTAGGAGAATTATGTTGCCTAGGGAAAGGGGCTTCGTTCTCATTCCATAACTGCTTCTGAGCTGATAAGGGGCATTGTCCCTAAATTGGTGAGGCATCATATTCTCCTAACCCTCAGGCTCCAAGTAGTAGATGGAGGAAGCTGCTGCAATTACAGGAGTTTGAGCAACCTTTTGTAACTTAAAAGCCTTCATGCAAATAGAAACAAATCCAGCTACACAGTTACAGATGCAGGGAGAAAACAGCAAAAACAGAACAATCAGAATTATTGTAATTAAGATAGTTTTCCACCATGGGGAACTAGTTAATGTCCAAAGTGAGGCAGTTGAGTCTTCAGGAGTATCCATAGCCTGAGTCATCTTGTTCATGTGTTTAGTAAAATGAGTAACATTCGTGCTCGTATCAGGTATATATGTACAGCATTGGGTATGAATAATGGCACAAGTTCCTCCCTGTGCAGCTGTCAGAATATCTAAGGCCAATCTGTTTTGTAAAACCACCTTTCTAATTTGTATTTGTTCAGCATTAAGAGCTGAAATAGCTTTTTGAGAATCTTGCAATGCCTGTTGAGTAAAATTAGTCAAAGCATCCACTTGTAGCATAACATTTGTAGTTCCCAGAGAGGGAACAAACACTGCAGCCAAATAATTACACCAGTGAAACACAGACCTTGCCCACCGAGTTTTAAGGTGCGGTAAATTAGCAGGCTTTTCTGGAAGCTCTGAAAATATGAAGCCATGAGTAAAAGCTAGACCTAGGGTGCATCTCCCTATCTAGCCAGGGGGAAGCCATGCCCACAGTAAGAGCCACATATTCAATACGCCCCTTTTGGAGCAAGCCAGCGTGACTGAGATATCCAGTCCAAATCAATGCTTGGCCAGGCAAAGGGAGGACCTGAACTGGGGTTGGAAAACACGGGAAAGATTACATTACACATTTCCTGAGTCAAAAATCCCAATTGTTTCCAATCATTGTAAGTTGTTGGACCTTTAGTATAGGCTTAATTCTCTCAGGGCCTATGGTCCTGGTCCCTTCTGAAATGATTAGGCCCAGATAGCTCACAGATTGTTGACAAAGCTGAGCCTTTTCCCTTCATGCCTTGTAACCGCAGCCTGCCAGAGAGTTTAAGAAATCTTCTGAGGCTTGTGAACAAGCTTCCTCTCTCAGCACAGAGCAGAATATCATCTATATATTGTAGTACCACTGCTTCGGAGCTATTCAAGTTTTGTAGATTTCGTGACAAACTTTGCCCAAATAGGTGAGGGCTGTCACGAAATCCCTGGGGCAAAAATGTTCAGGTTAAGAGAAAAGCCGGCTGCATAGGGTCTTCAAAGGCAAATGGAAATTGACTTTCCTCCGCCAAAGGCACTGAATGGAAAGCATCTTTTAAATCAATTACTGAGAAATATTTGGCTCGTTCAGGAATTTCAGACAATAGACTATAAGGTTAGGCACCACGGGGTGTAAAGAACTACAGTCTCTATTATTCATAAATCTTGAACTAGTCTCCATTTACTATTTGATTTCTTTATACCCAAAATAGGAGTGTTGCATGGACTGTTACAGGGAATTAATAGCCCCTGCTCCTTTAAATTCTCAGTGATAGGTTTTAACCCTTCCTTAACCCTTCGGCAACCCACTCCAGTACTCTTGCCTGGAGAATCCCATGGACGCAGGAGCCTGGTAGGGTGCAGTCCGTGGGGTCGCTAAGAGTCGGACACAACTGAGCGACTTCATTTTAACCCTTCCTCAGGTTTCAGTGGGTACTGCTTCTTATATGGAAATAAGTGTGGGTCTTCTTTAAGCTCTGGGGATCAAATCTATCCTAGTTTTTCAGGATACAGTTCAAAGGAGTGAGGCCGAAATTGTTAGTTCCCATCTGTGAGAGAGAGCAAAAAAGCATTGGAGACCCCTGGCCTTCCTGCCTGTTATCCTCAGATGGATGGATGGATGGGTGGATTTGTTGCAGGAAAGGGGACCCCTTCCAGGGTCCGAAACTGGGCTCTTGTCTAACACTTAGAAATGAATTGTCCGAGGAGATACATGTGCTGACAAAGCAAGGGATTTTATTGGGAAAGGGCACCCGGGTGGAGAGCAGTTGGGTAAGGGAACCCAGGAGAACTGCTCTGCTGCGTGGCTCGCAGTCTCGGGTTTTATGGTGATGGGATTAGTTTCCAGGTGGTCTTTGGCCAATCATTCTAATTCAGAGTCTTTCCTGGCGGCGCACGCATCGCTCAGCCAAGATGGATGCTAGCGAGAGGGATTCTGGGAAGTGGACGGACACGCGGTGTCTCCTTTGGACCTTTCCTGAACTCTTCCGGTTGGTTGTGGCTTATTAGTTCCGTGTTCCTTATCAGGATGTCCTGTCAGAAAACAACTCATGCAAATGGTTACTATGGTGCCTGGCCAGGGTGGGCGGTTTCAATCAGTGTGCTTCCCCTAACAGATTGATCTGTGGGTGGGTGGGTGGGTGGATGGATGAATGGATGATGGATGGATGATGGGTGGGTGGATGGAAGAAGGGGTAAACAGAATGTGGCCCATTCACACAGTGGAATATGACTCAGCCATGAAAAGGAGTGAAGCTCTGACACAGGCTACTGAGAGAGTCATTTCCTAGGCAGGTTGATAGGAAATCTAGGGGTCCCCAAGGAGAGAGGGGTCTGGAATTCTCAAGGAGGAAGAAAGGACAAACTTTTCACAGTCTTTGTAGACCAGGACCTGGGGACTGGAGTCGTTGAAAATGAGAGGGTAACAGGCAGGAAGGCCAGGGGTCTCCAAATGGAGGAAATAGCCTGCAAGTGTCAGACATTTTTATCTCTCTTAAGGGGCAGGAGGAAACAAACTAGCAATATTTTTTCCTTCTCTATACAAATTTAAAGGGAGGTTTCTCTTAAAATACTGTGTTGCCATAATGACACCTGGTTTCGCCTAAAGTTATCTATTCTTGAGCCTAGAGATAACCAATGCCTTTTTCTTATGGAAATGTTCGTCTTAAGCTATGCTAATGTACTATGCCTTTACCCCAAACTCTGTCTCCAAGTCGGTTCCGCCTCTTGGCCCAGAACCTACTTGACAAACCAGTATGTTATACTCAAATATTGTTCCCCTAATCTATGTAAATGAAACTATTTGTGTGGTGGTCTGCCCTTCTTCAAGATTCAAGTTAATCATTTTATGGCCCAGGATAAGCCATTTGGTGCCAAGATTATCCCAAAATGCATCTTATGGGTGAGGGGCCTGGTGTCATTCTGAATTTTAAGACATTCCTTTCTTTCATTAACAGGCTGCTAGTGACTATATAACATCCAGCTGAAGACTAGCAGGGGGGTACTCTTTCTACCCCCTTCTGATGCCTATGTCAGAAGCTTTTTCTATCTCCTTTATACTTTAATAAAACTTTATTACACAAAAGCTCTGAGCGATCAAGCCTCGTCTCTGGCCCCGGATTGAATTCTTCTCCTCGGGGGGCCAAGAATCCTGGTGTATTCGCGTGATTCAACAACAACCTTTCACTACAATGGGGATGAACTCGAACACACAATGCTCAGCGAGAGAAGCAGACACAGAAGGACGCACTGTCTTAGTCTGCCTGGGCTGCCATAGCGAAACAGAAGGCTGGGGGCTTCAGCAACAGGAATGCATTTCCTACAGTTCTGGAGCCCAGACGTCTGAGATCAGGGCGTCAGGATGGTCAGGTTCTGGTGAAGCTCTGTTCTTGGTAGGGGCAGGGGTCTTCACTGCGTCCTCACATGGAGGAAGGGCTGAAGGGGCTCCTTCGGGGTCTGTTTCTTAAGAGCATTAATCCCATTCACGGGGTCTCCACTCTCACGACCTCATCACCTCCTCAAGGCCCCCCTCCTCACACCATCACCTTGGGGGTTAGGTTTCAACATATGCATTTTGAGGGGGACACCAACACACAGCCCAGAATAATCACAAACCATATGATTGCATTTATAATAAACATCCAGAACAGGCAAATCCAGAGACAGGGAGTGGGTGAGTGGGGCCTGGCGCTGGGGGACGGGAAGGGCAGTGGGAGGACCTGAATAAACCCTGCAGCTTAGGATGTTCAGGAATAGCCAGTTCTGACTCCACGTTGGAACTGTGTCTTTGACTGGCTCTCTGTTACTTTTGTTACTATAATCACACATAGCGGCCTGCCCCAGAGAGTCCTGCCCCTCTGCCTGACTGTTAAAGTGCTTTTGTTCAGAACCCTGTCCACCTGTGGATGGCAGGAAGGAAGAGATTAACACATCCCCTGCCTGAGGCTTGCCGTTCTCCAAGATATTTGCAAGATTTAAGGACTTTTTAGTTTGTTTCCTCACATCCTCCTTCTCTAATTCATAAAAGAACCTGGCACCCAGAACCCAACAACAGGGTTATTTGGAGACATTAATCAGCCATAATTTTGGTCAGCCGGCAGTTAGGAAACAGTCGTATTCCTTGCCTCAACACCCGTGTCATGTGGTGAGCATAACAAGCTTGGATCCCTGACACCTGTCCTCAGCTGATTTTAATCTGCATCCTAAGCAGCTGTGTTCCAGCTGCAGAGAGGGATCCTGTTCACAGGGCCCTCCCAGGGCACGGGGCTCACATGGGCAGACCCCTCCCAGGGCAGGGGGCCCGTCTGGGCAGGGCTCAGCACACAGGTACCCTGCATGGAACCCTGCAGAGCACCCCCAGCCCTCTTCCTGGTCACCTCAGAGCAGGACCTGGACTAACAAACAGCCGCTCCTGGGCAGGTCAGTGACCCTGGGCTTCACTCTGTGCGGCCTCCTTCTGGCAGGTCTTCCAGAGTTTCCACTGCACCCGGGGCCCTAGGCTCCTGTCTCCACCCACCACCCCTCCTCTCCCTGACTCCTGGGTTCCTCTCTTTAGGAGAAGATCTTCTTGAAATTCTCTCCCACTCGTGGGCCAGAAAAAAAGACTAGAAATGAAACCAGAGCTGCAGCCCCATGTCCATCTTGACCCTCAGGCCCACACCTGTTCCTTGCACCTGGCAGGCACAACAAGACCCATTTTCTGCAACTGTGAGCCCCTGGTGGGTGAGGATTGGCTGACTGGATGAGTCAGCCAGCCCTTCCCAGCAATGCCTGGGTTGAGGTCTTTATAAACAACCCCCTCCAGGCAGTGGGGCTTCTCTGGTGGCTCGGTTGGTAAATGAAATAACCTGCAATGCACGAGACGCGAGCTGGCTACCTGGGTCAGGAAGATCCCCTGGAGAAGGGATGGCAACCCAGTCCAGTATTCCTGCCTGAGAAATCCCATGGACAGAGGGGCCTGGCAGGCTACAGTCCATGGGGTCACAAGAATCTGACACGATTTAGCAGCTAAACCACCACTGCTTCCCTAGTAGCTCAGCTGGTAAAGAATCCGCCTGCAAGGCAGGAGATCTGGATTCAATCCCAGGGTTGGGAAGATCCTCTGCAGAAGGGAATGGCTACCCACTCCAGTATTCTGGCCTGGAGAATTCCATGGACTGTATAGTCCCTGGGGTTGCAAAGAGTCAGACACAACTGAGCAACTTTCACTTGGAAAAAACCACCCTGTCCAGGCAGCAAGAATGCCTGCAGCGGCACCCGACACCATCTTCTCTGCCCCTCAGGAGCACAGCTGGTCTGGTGAGAAGGATGAGGGGTCACACATCGTGGGCTGACTTCTTATTTTGGGTTTCTTTTTCGTTGTTCTAAGAAGTGGATCCCAAAAGAACTTGCTATGATGAATGACAAAGTTTCTACCGCCTATATTTTCCTCAAGAATTTCATAGTATCTGACCTTACAATTAGATCTTTATCTTGACAATCTGTTGCTAACTCGTGTCCAACCCTTTTGTAATCCCATGGACCATAGCCTGCCAGGTTCCTCTCTCCATGGGATTTCTCAGGCAAGAATACTGGAGTGGGTTGCCATTCTCTTTTCTAGGGAATCTTCCTGACCCAGGGATCCAAACCCGAGTTTGTTGCATTGACAGACGAGCTCTTTACTACTGAGCCATAATAAGGTGGGATCTTTATCTTTGTTGGTCAGTCACTCAAGTCGTGTCTGACTCTTTGTGACCCTATGGACCATAGCACGCCAGGCTTCCCTGTCCATCACCATCCCCCGGAGTTTTCTCAAACTCATGTTCATTGGGTGACTCCATCTAACCATCTTGTCCTCTGTCATCCCCTTCTCCTGCTTTCAATCTTTCCCAGTATCAGGGTCTTTTCCAATGAGTCAGCTCTTCGCATCAGGTAGACAAAGTATTGGAGCTTCAGTTTCAGCATCAGTCCTTCCAATGAATATTCAGGACTGATCTCATTTAGGATGGATTGATTGGATCTCCTTGCAGTCCAAAGGACTCTCAAGAGTCTTCTCCAACACCACAGTTCAAAAGCATCAATTCTTTGGGGCTCAGCTTTCTTTATGGTCCAACTCTTACATCCATACATGACTGGAAAAACCATAGCTTTGACTAGATGGACCTTTGCAGGCAAAGTAATGTTTCTGCCCCTTAATGTTATCATTATACTGCTGCTTGATTCAGTTACCACATACACATACAGCATATCTCTTTTTCTGGATTCTTTTACCACAGAGGAATTGCAGAAGGACTAGCAAAGTTCCCTGTGCTGAGCATCAGGTCTTTGTGGAGTATCTACTAGAGATACAGATTTCTGTGTATATGTTAACAATACAGATTTTGGTATATGTTTTAGACATACAGACTTTTGTTTATATCTGGAGGAAGCAAGGAAGGAGATAACCTTGCAGATTATCTATTACAGATATAGATTTCTGTTTATGTTAGTGATACAGATGTCTGTGTAATCTTAGAGATTCTCAAATTTTTGTATTTGTGGGAGAAAAGTAATAAAAAAGTGAAAGTGTTGGTTGCTCTGTCTTGTTCAACTCTTTGCCACCCCTGCCAGGCTCCTCTCCATGGAATTCTCCAGGCAAGAATACTGGAGTGAGTAGCCATTTCCTTCTCCAGGGGATCTTCCCAACCCAGGGATCAAAGCCAGGTCCCCTGCATCGCAGGTAGATTCTTTACTGCCTGAGCTACCAGGGAAGCCCATTTCTGGGAGGAAAGGGCAAGGAAAGAAGAAAGGAGGTAATCCTTTTGGATTATCTATTTTAGATACAGATTTCTGTGTATATGTTAGTCCCGACCTCCTAATTCATCGTTGCTCTTTCAACTTTTTTGGAACCCTCTGTGTTTGAATTCTCAGAGTCTCTTTTTGTGTTGTAAATTAGTTTGTCTACTTCCTTTTAGATTTTGCCTAGTATTCACATCATATGCTATTTTCTCCCTCTGTCTGCCTGACTGGTGTCTGACCCTCCCAGGTCCATCCTTGTGGTGACCAGTGGAATAATTTCATAATTGCAGTGGCGGTTCTCATGGTTGACTTGCGGTCCACTGTATGCATGTACCACACCTTCTTTAAGCTTTCATGTGTCAGCAGACACTTAGCTGGATCTGAGTCTTGGCTACTGTAAGCAGTGCTGCAGTGAGTGTTGGGGTGTATGTGGGTTTTCAAATGATGGTTTTCTCGGGATATAGGCCCAGGTGTGGGAATGGCAGATCCTAGGCTTAGCTTTCTGGAAAGTGTTTTTTTTCCCTCCCGACACAGGGAGGCTGTGCTTTCTAGTGGCTGTTGCCAATGTCCATTCCCACGTACTGTATAGGTGGGTTCTCTCTCCTCCTGGCTCGCTCCTGCCTTGTTGCCTGTGACATGTGAGAATGGCCATTCTGGTCAGTGGGATTTGATTTGTCATTGTCACTTTAATTTGCATCCTCCTGTAATAATTAGGGATGTTCAGCATCTTATCCTGGAGGAGGAAATGGCAACCCACTCCAGTGTTCTTTCCTGGAGAGTCCCGCGGACGGAGGAGCTTGGTGGGCTGGTGTCCATTGGGTCGCACAGAGTCAGAGGTAATTGAAGTGACTTTGCATGCATGCATGCACTGGAGAGGGAAATGGCAACCCACTCCAGTACTCTTGCCTGGAGAATCCCAGGGACAGAGGAGCCTGGTGGGCTGCCGTCTATGGGTCGCACAGGGTCGGACACGACTGAAGTGATTTAGTGGCAGCGGCGGCAACATCTTATCCTGTTGCAGGGTGGGAATTTATTTTCCCCCTTTATACTTTTCTTTAAAGGATGTCAGGAAAATTTACCTGTTGCAATTGGCTTCTTGAACATCGGTTGTGTTTGGAATTTACGTCTGCAATGTGAGCCCCAGATCCTTTCCTGAGGGCAGCTGTCATTCACAGCCCCACAGGCCTTTTTCATTGGAGGTGTGAGCAAGCGCTGCTGGCCAAGTTGTAGTTACAGGAAATGTCCACAGGGCGGCAGCGCTGTTTCGTGCTCAACTCTGGTTTCTTGGACAACCAGAGCCTTCGGGAATGTCTGCTTCCTGATCTGTGAGTTAGAGGACTGTGGCTGAGTAAACACCCAAGGGCTTGTGTCCCCTGCCTCTTCGCCCTAACGCTTCGCTCTTTACCATCCGAATCATCCCTGCCTCGCCCACAGAACCCTGCTGAGGTTCCTAGGAGGCTGCACTCTCAGGAAAGAGCATTGAGCTGGGGACCCCAGCACCAGTCGACCTGCAGTCTCGGTTACTTTTCAAAGTTCAAGGCCAGAGGGTCAGGCGACCATCCTTTGGTTAAACGAAGGACTCTGGTCGCAGCCAGAGCAAACCTCACAGTATAGGTTAAAGATGGGGCTCAGTTAAGGGCACCCTGCCGGGCTGTTCAACCCTACTCCTGTAGGGTTGGATCCAAGGCCGTTCAGACTCCAGGGATGGGATGGCAGCCCAGGTCAGGGAGGTGGGTGGAAATTAGGCTTTGCTTTTCTTTAATCCAATGGCGATGGTATACGGGAATATAGTTGACCTGCCGTTTGGTGCTTGTTGTCAGTATACAGCCACCTGATTCAGTGTGACATATATTAACACACAGCATATCTGTTCTTTTATGGATTGTTTTGCCCTTGAAAATCTTGTAGAATTTCAAGCAAAGTTCCCTGTGGTGAACATCAGGTGTTTGTGCAGTATCTGTGAGATACACAGATTTCTGTATAAATGCGAAATTAGGAAGGAAGGAGATAATCCTTGTGGATTACCCATTACAGATACAGCTTTTTGGGTATATGTTAGTATCAACCTCCTAATTCATTCGTGGTGTTTCCTTTTTTTTTCTTTTAATTCTTTGTTTTTCGATTCTCAGAGTCTCTTTTTATATTATAAACTACTTCCTCTGTTTCTTTTTTTAAACTTTGCCTAAAAGGGACATCTCCTGTTATTTTCTTCCTCTGTGGCTGACTTCACTTAGTGTATGATCCACCAAAGTTCATCCTTGTGGGAACCATTTTCAGAATTTCAGTGGCAGTTTTTCATGTCTGAGTAATAGCCCATTGTATATATATACCACATTTCTCTAAGGTTTAATCTGTCCGTGGACATTTCTTGGGTCTGTGTCTTCGCTATTTGAAGTAGCACTGGAATGAACATTAGGTTGCATGTGTCATTTTGAATGATGGTTTTTTGTAATATAGGCCCAGGTGTGGGCACAAAAGTCCTAGGCTTAGCTCTCTTGAAATTTTTTCTTCTGGCCTGTGGAGGCTGTCCTTTCTAGGGGCTGTTGCCAATGTCTGTTCCTAGGGAAGGTGTAGGGGGATTCCATCATCTCCCTGCTCTTTACCCCCTTTCCTGTTTGTGGACAGTCAGGATTCCCATTCTGTCAGATGGGGTTAGATTTCTTGTTATCATTTTGATTAGCATTCTTCCTGTAATAACTCAGGATGCTGAGCTTCCTGTCCTGTGGCCATTTGTGGTTTTTTTTTTTTTTTTTTTTTCATTTCTTTCTCTTAAAGGGAGTGAGGAAAATTTACCTTCGCAGTTGGTTTCTTGAAAGTAAGTTGTGTTTGAAATTTATTTCTACAATAGCTGCCCCAGGTCCTTTCCTGAGGGTAGGGGTAATTAATACTTCCAGGTGAAAGTGAAAGTCGCTCAGTTGTGTCCGACTCTTTGCGACCCCCTTGGAATTCTCCAGGCCAGAACACTGGAGTGGGTAGCCTTTCCCTTCCCCAGGGGGTCTTCCCAAACCAGGGATTGAACCCACGTCTTCCACATCATGGGCAGATTCTTTACCAGCTGAGCCACAAATAGCTCCAGAGGCCTTGTTAATTGGAGGTGCTAGTAAACACGCAGTGGGCAAGAATGCTCAAACTACTGCACAACTGCACTCATCTCACACGCTAGTATGACTTTCTAGAAATGGAAAATGTATTTTTGTCATATTTTTTAAGTTTCCAGAAAAGATTCCAGACCTCCTGCTCCAGAGCATGATGGTCACATGCATCCCAGGACTCCCTGTCATATCCTGTGTCCCCCAGTGTCTGAGACTCACAGGGGAGGGTCCACTGATGCCCAAGGACCCAGGAGGGAAGGAAATAAGTAAAGGGGCTGGAAAGGACTAGGTCCCTGGAGAGGACCAGCAGCACCTGTCTGGGGTGGTGGAAAAGCAAGATACTCTGGGAAGACAAGGTCTCATGTTTACAAAACAGGAAAAAAGATACAGAAACGCCCTACAAACATGTATACATGTATGTACACACATGTCTACATATGATTTCACAGCATTTGAAATGTATTGAAGGCTGAGGTTGAGGACATGGATGCTCCCTGGATGGAGGGGTGGACGCTCCTGTGAGCAGGCAGGAAGCCTGGCTATGCCGAAGATGGGAAACCAGTCACAGATGAGATTATCATAGTCCTGCTTTATGTCAATTATACATGAGAATAAGAGAAATATAGAAAATACTAAACAGAAATGAGGATGGAAAACAATATAAAGAAAGAGGCTAGCAGCTGCTTGTCTCCAGCAACGCCACTGCCAAGGGAACCAAACCAGGTGACACTGTATCTCCTAAGGCTTGAAAAGGAGCTGTAATCCGAATTGTCACGTGAAATTAAAACAATGTGCAGCCACCAAACACTCAGGGAAGAAACAGTAATGCTAGTGATTCCACATCATTTTTTCATGAAAACACTGATGGAAACTGTGGTGGAAACTGAACACATCAAGAGTCCACCTGCAGTGCAAGCTGGCTTGCAGCCCCTGATCTGCAGCACGTCAGGCTGCATGTGCTGATGTCCAGAGCCAGGGCCTTCCGGGTCCTCTGTGAGGGGGGCGGGGAGGTAGCTGGCACACAAAGTAGGTATAGAGACATTGAACAGAAGGGGAAACGGAGGTTCTATTGAGTAGCTTGCCATGATCATCCAGCTATGAAGGCTCTACTCCTTGTCACTCTGAGTGTCCATCCCATCTCACCCTTCTCTGCCCTTCTGGCACCTCCTCCTCCTTCCTCTGTTCTGGCCATGACTTCCCAGCTCACTGTCTTCCAGTCCACATGCCTGGCTGCCGGGCAGGCAGGGCTCAGCCACATCCAGGCTGTGCTATGACTGGAGCACCACGTCCAGGCTCACAGAAAGGAGGAGGGGCTGCTAGCAGACAAACTTCCACTTCCTGGTTTCCAGGTCAGGGAACAGAGGCCCAGAGAGGGCACAGGCCTGACCCAGGGTCACAGGGTTGGAACCTCCATGCCTCCTCTTCTCCATATCCTCTCTCTGATGCATTCAATGGATTCAAAGCATTCAATGCATTCAAGTTGTCTTAGGTGGAATTTCAGGGTGAGTTCAAGTAATTAAACTGGGATCAAACTGGTGTACAGAGAGCATGACACTCCCTCCCTCCCTCACAGCAGTGCCCCTCCCCACCCCGGCGGTACCCACTGGGAGGCCTGCAGGCTCCAGGGCTCCACTGCCAGTTGGGGCTCAAGGAGTTTTGTGAGTCCAGGGAGGTTCTCAGGTTTGCTCTCTGTTTCTCTTTCCAGCCTCAGCTTGTCCCAGGGTTTATTATCAGCAAAGGCAACAAGGCCCCTGATGGCAGGAAGCTGGCTGGGGCTCAGGCTGCTGGCCCTTCAGCCCTGGGGGCCTCTCAGCAAATAGTCCCTTGGAAACAGGGCAGCTGTCCCTGCGGAGGGGGCAGGCTGGGAGGGGCCTCACTCCCCCAACGCTGGACCCTGGATGAGGCCCTGTGTGAGCAGGACTGCAGCCCTGGCTGGCAGGACTGTCTTGGGCAGTGACCTGGGCAATTGCGTGGTCTCCAGGGTCCCTGCCACTCTGGCCACGTGTCCCTGTCACAGCCCTGAAACCCCTTCAGGCCCCTGTTCTCCTGTCTCAGTTCCAGTCCAGGCCCCTCCTCCATGGGAAGGTTGGCTCCATGCCTGCATCCCTTCTGGGTCAGAAGACACCCACTGGGCTGCCTCAGGGCCCCAGGGACCCTAGGATCCCCCCAGTCATCTCCACTCTGTCCCCCGCCCGCCCCAGTCCTGGGTGCATTCTCAGGGTCGTCTCCTCCCAGGGGTCTTGCAGGGGCCTCCTCTCCTGCATCATGTGCGTGCTCTATGCCATAGATATGGCTTACATGTGGAAACACTACAAGTTGAAGAACATCCCCTGCTATGTGCACACACTACCAGGCCTGCTAAAGATTCTGGAGAGCGCAGTGGCCTGTGTCATCTTCGTCTTTATCAGCAACACCTCCCTGTACCTGCACCAGCCGGCCCTGGAGTGGTGTGTGGCCGTGTACTCCATCTGCTTCGTCCAGGTAGTCGTGGCCATGCTGCTGAAGCTGAGGGGCTGGGAGAAGAGACTGCCCCTCCGGCTCCCCACTTTCCATCGGGTGGGGACCTGGTTCTCATTCCTCCTCTATGTCATTGCCATGGTCCTCTGGCCACTCTACCAGTTCAACGAGAAGTTAGGTGGACAACCCCACTGGTACAGAGATATGAGCTGCGTTGATGAGCTCACCAACTATGGCTGCGTTTGGGACCAGCAACTGGCTGTGGCCATCCTGACAGCCATCAACCTGGTGATTTACATGGCCGACCTGGTGTACTGGACCCGCCAGGTTTCTGTAGGTCTGAGGACCAGCCCAGTTTACTTTATTCCCTCCACTAAACAGAGGTGGTCTTCACAGAACTCTATTTACTGCTGATGCCCTCTTCTGGCCCCCTCTCTCCCTCCTCACACCCTTTGCATTCATCCCACTCTCTTTTCTGTTTCCTTCCCTCCATCTGCTCTGTCTCCTTCCTATTTTCATTGGCTGCCCATGTCCTATTTTGCTTCTTTCTCTTGCTTCTCTCATCTTTTCTACATTTTTTACTTTTTGCCCCTTTTCTGGTCATCCTTGGTTTTCTCGCCTCCTGTATCCTGACCACCTCTCCGCATTTTCCTTCTTCTGATCCATCAGGACCTGAGACTCCTTCCTTCTCTGTCCACCACCCCTCCCACCTCCTAAGGTGCTGACTCTACAGCACACAGCCCTTTGTGCAGCTGTTCACACCCTGGGCCTCGGGAGGGGCCTCATTGCCAAAGCATATCTGTCCCCCTGACAGTGCCTTAGTTGCTGTGTGTTTCTGGGGTGGGAGTGATGGTGGGTAGCTAGGCATCGGGCCTCCCTTCTCCCAATAGAAGGCAGTGTATAGTGCACCTCCCCTTTAAGTAAAAAAAAAAAAAAAAAACATTCTGGAGGTCACTGATTCCCAATGGGCAAGAGTCCTGAAGCAGAGATTTTGGATCCCTGGGCCCAGCCTGATGCTCAGCCTCACCTGAGATTGGCTCCAAAATTCTTCCGAGCTTACTAAACACTGGCTGCCTAGAGGGCATCTTGAAGGAATTTGGGATGACTTCCACCCCCAACCAGTCTCTGGAGAAATGAAAAAGGAGCTGGTGAAGAACCCCAGGGACTTGCAGACACCTGTCTGCAGTGTTGGTGAGGGGCAGTGATGGCCTCCTGCCTCAGTGATCACAACTGCAGGTCCTGCCTCTGCAGGGAGAAGAGCATGGCCACTGCAGCCTTATGTGATGCTAGCCTGAGATTATTTTTTTCTTTCTTTTCCTATCTTCTGGTCAGGAGGCCAATAATTATTGGGTGACTTGTTCTTAAAGATAAAGTTTCTTTTCAGAATTTCTTAGGCAGGTGGTTTGGGGGTGGGGGTGGGGTGGTTGTTGCTGCTTCCACTGCCAAAGGAATTGCATTGCTTGAGTGTGAGGTGACACGTGTGTGTGTTTCTGTGTACCTGTTGCTTTCTGCTGCTGCTTCCTGAGTTTCTGGAATCAGGTAAAATAAATATATAATTAAAAAATTTTTTTCTAGATCTTTTTGTTTCCATGAGCCCCTGTTGTCAATCATCGGGAAAAGCCTTATACTTTTTCTCACACACTTAATGTTCTTTTATCTCAGTATAAAGATAAAGAGCGTTGTCCATGGCTCAGCAGTAAAGAATCCATGGGCAATGCAGGAGACAATGCAAGAGATGCCAGTTTGATCCTTGGGTAAGGTAGATCCCCTGGAGAAGGGCATGGCCTCCCACTCCAGTACACTTGTCTGGAGAATCCCATGGACAGAGGAGCTGGGTGGGCTACAGTCCATGGGTCACTAAGAGTTGGACAAGACTGAAGCCACTTAGCATGCATATAAAGATGAAAGGGAAAACTAATACAATTTTGTAAAGTTTAAAAAAAAAAAAAAGCCCCAAACAAATCCACATATTTTAATACCCCAAATTGACCTAGAACTCAAAAGAGCCCTAGTCAGTTTTCACCCTCACCAAATCTATGTTTTTGAGAACCACTCCCACTGACTCTCCACCTCCATCTGGACCAGAGCCTGGGGATGTGGCTCAGCCTGTGAGGCAAGAGGTTGGGCCCCACCCCAATGTCAACATCCTGCCCACTACCTCTTAAAGGGGCCATGACGGCACCTCAAGGCCTCTCTTTAAAGATGTGTACTGGTATGGAGTTCAGTGCACCTGTGCGTGTACATGTGTGCGTGCTCATGTCAGTCAGTCAGTTCAGTCGCTCAGTCGTGTCCGACTCTTTGCAACCCCATGAACCACAGCACGCCAGGCCTCCCTGTCCATCACCAACTCCCGGAGTTTACCAGACTCATTTCCATTGAGTCGGTGATGCCATCTAACCATCTCATCCTCTGTCGTCCCCTTCTCTTCTTGCCTTCAATCTTTCCCAGCATCAGGGTCTTTTCAAATGAGTCAGCTCTTCGCATCATGTGGCCAAAATATTGGAGTTTCAGCTTCTACATCAGTCCTTCCAATGAACACCCAGGACTGATTTCCTTTAGGATGGACTGGTTGGATCTCCTTACAGTTCAAGGGACTCTCAAGAGTCTTCTCCAACACCACAGTTCAAAAGCATCAATTCTTCGTCACTCAGCTTTCTTTATAGTCCAACTCTCACATCCATACATGACCACTGGAAAAACCATAGCCTTGACTAGATGGACCTTTGTTGACAAAGTAATGTTTCTGCTTTTTAATATGAGGTCTAGGTTGGTCATAACTTTCCTTCCAAGGAGCAAGCATCTTTTAATATCATGGCTGCAATCACCATCTGAAGTGATTTTGGAGCTCCAAAAAATAAAGTCAGCCACTGTTTCCACTATTTCCCCATCTATTTGCCATGAAGAAATGGGACCGGATGCCATGATCTTAGTTTTCTGATGTTGAGCTTTAAGCCAACTTTTTCACTTCACTCTCCTCTTTCACTTTCATCAGGAGGCTCTTTAGTTCTTCTTCACTTTCTGCCATAAGGGTAGTGTTATCTGCATATCTGAGGTTATTGCAATTTCTCCCAGCAATCTTGATTTCAGCTTGCTTCCTCCAGCCCAGCGTTTCTCATGACATACTCTGCATAAAAGTTCACATGCCGCCCTGCGATGACACCAACAGCCCTATATAGTAGCTGGTGATGAGGAATTCACCACAAGCCTTCTTCTCCTGTTCGCAGCCACAAAGCCTCAACCCCAGCATCCTAGCGTCACCAGGCCAGAGGGGCCAGACAAGCAGAGCTGCGGGGGAGGGGAGGGGAGGGGCCCCACTGCTGCCCCTCACTCCTGTACTGGGGTGAAGCATGTGATCCTCACCCAGGGGCTGGACGGATGGAAGGGAAGGACTTCTACGAGGTGGTCCCTGTGGCAGGAAAATCTTAAGCAACAATGAAATAAAATTCCTATTTTAAGACAAGACAAGAAAAATTTAAATTGAACATTTTTGGTCTGTCTCTGTCAGATTCTTCCCTCTCCTCTAGTGTGCATATTTCATCTGCATTGTGCCTTAACCAGACCTCTTCAAGGGAAGAAATACCCATTTCACCACAAGGGTGACATTTTCTAGAGGAAGCCATGTAACTCCTTAGAAGACAGCACTGCTAACTTACTTCGGACCTGATCACTGTCTCTAACTGTATTACTTGTGCTCTGCTTATTTTAAAGATTCATGCCTTATTTCTTGTATTAACAGATGTGTGATAAAGAATGTGATGAAAAAATAATGGTGACTCGGCCTCTTGAAATGATTCATATAGTATATATAGTTTTATAAGATCCAGGATTGTAATGCAGTGACTATTCCCATATGACTCAGTGGTAACGAACCTGCCTGCTAATGCAGGAGACTTGGGTTTGATTCCTAGGTCTGGAAAATGCCCTGGAGAAGGAAATGGCAACGCACTCCAGCATTCTTGCCTGGAAAACCCTAAGGACTGAGGAATCTGGCGGGCTACAGTCCATTGGTCTCAAAGATCAGAGACGACTAAGCGTCTAAACCACAACAACAGCTACAGATATCGGAATAAGCAACAGGAAGGAACCATCTGCTCAGGACTTGGGCCCAGACCACCTTTTTTCTGGGAGTCTTTTTTTCCTCATTCAGTCCGATGACTTTAAGATTCCACTCATCAATAAATATTCTTGTTCCCCAAGTGTGTGTGTGCCAGGCCCTATTCTAGACACTGGATAGAGAGCAGAGAACAGAACCAAGAGTTCCGGCCTCATGGAGCTTGCACTCTAGTACAGGAGACATACACATCAATACATAACATCAGTCAGTGGGCTATTAATGCCATGATAAAGGGAACACAGGTAAGAAGGGTTATTGGAGTGCCTGTTGGCGGTGGGGGGCAAGGCTGCTCCATGGATGTGACGTTTAAGAAGAAACTGAAAGAAGAGTGTAGGCCGAGTCAGGACAGCTCCCCAGTTCCTGTCTCCAGAGCCGATCTCTACTGGGATCCAGAGTCATATACACCTGCCTCCTGATCTCCCCCACCGGATGTCTCGGGACACGTCACACTCCGTAGGTCCAGTCCCACCTCTTCAATCCCCCGCTCCCATCACTCACTGATCCTTCCTCATCTTTCCATCTCAGTCAATGGCACCACCTTCCCAGATGCTCTTCACAAAATTCTCCTGAACCCACCCACTCTTCTTCATCTTTAGACCACCTGGTCCAGATCCATCCATCCCCTCACCTGTACTCCTGCCATAAGCTTCTAGATGCTTCCTCTATTTCCATCCTTTCCCTCAAAGACTGGTTTGGAGTAAAGTCAAAGTATGATACTCTGAAGATTTCTGTTTGCTCCCTTAGGATGGAACACAGACTCCACAACATCACCCACCTCCAAAGCCCTGCAAGATCAGACCCCTTTCTTCCTCTCCAGCCTCCTCCCCTGCCTCCAGCCACTGACAACTGTTTCCAGTTCTCTTGGTCATCTCAGAGCTTTTCACCTTTTATGTCTACACACCACCTCCCAACCCTCAACTGAGACCTGAGTTCAGCCGGGCTCACAGTAGACCTGTGCTCAGTCTATGCTACTCTA
The DNA here is from genome assembly GCF_055505025.1 of Bos grunniens. Taxonomy (NCBI): domain Eukaryota; kingdom Metazoa; phylum Chordata; class Mammalia; order Artiodactyla; family Bovidae; genus Bos; species Bos grunniens. Next base: position 50,465,247 of record NC_141185.1, on the reverse strand, counting down.
GGTCTCAGTTTGCTCATCCAGAAAATGGAGATAATAGCTCCTGCTTTTAGTCATAAAGGCTATTAACTGTACCCTCCAGAGACATCTCTGGCAGCATAAGCAGAGAACAACTGTACTAGAAGGATACTGGATAGCTTGGAGAACTGCTAGAGAGGGACCAGCCTGAGAACAGGCTCAGACCAGAAATGAGGGTGCTGGACAGCCAGCTCACAGCCAAGGGCACTTGGTCCAGGCCCCGTGGCCACTGGAAGCACACTGGATGATACTGCAGGCCCTGCAGAAGGAATTCTGGTCTCTCTTTGTTTCTGTGTATATCTGTTCTTGTGTGTCCAGGCCCCATTTGTGGGGCAGGTCCAATATTTATCTGGCCTTTTCTTTCTTGAGGCTTCCCTGATGGCTCAGACAGTAAAGCATCTGCCTGCAATGTGGGAGACCTGGGTTCGATCCCTGGATGAGGAAGAGACTCTGGAGAAGGAAATGGCAACCCACTCTAGTATCCTTGCCTGGAAATCCCCATGGACAGTGGAGCCTGGGATGCTACAGTCCATGGGGTCGCAAAGAGTTGGCCACGACTGAGCGACTGCACTTTCCTTGCCTTTTCTTTCTTATTGAGGGTCAGGCCCAGTCTCTCCCCAGGTTGCACACATTATGGGATTGTCCTCAAATATAGTGATGAGGTCAGGTCCTCAGTGATTTCCCTCCATGGAGATATCCATCACAGAAGGTCAAGTGTTGTTAGGAGGATTAAATGGGACAAAACATGATTCAGAGATTCTCAAATATTCCCCTAAAAGGCAGAAGGGATGGAGTGCATCCCAGTTGGTAGGTCCAGGCTACAGTCTGAGCTGTAAGCACTTGTATTCATTTCAGAAACATTTGCCATGGGCCAACAGGGCAGGTATTGACATAAAAGTTAAGAGAGGTGTCACACAGAGCACACACTGCAGGGTAACCACTGTTCTGGATGTTTTGTTCCTCCCAGCAGCCCATGAACTATGCACTCAGTGTCTCCATTATCACAGACACACAGTGGGTAACTAGACCAAGATCACACAAGTAGGAAGTGGCAGAACTGGGATTTGAACCCAGTCATGTGGGTGCAGGATCTTGTACTCTGATTGTCATTAATTTGTACCTTGAATTCCAGAAAGATAAAACAGCCAATATTTTTTGCACCAACAGGGTGTAAACAAACAACAAGGAGGTCCAGCACCTCCTTGGTGGCTCACATGGTAAAGAATCCACATACAATGTGGGAGACCTGGGTTCAATCCCTGGGTCAGAAGGATCCCCTGAAGGAGGGCATGACAACCTGCTTCAGTATTCTTGCCTGGAAAATCCCCTTGGACAGAGGAGCCTGGCGGGATACAGTCCAAGGGGTCGCACGGAGGTGGACATGACTGAGTGACAAAACATACCACCAGTCTGACTAGGTGACTTATTATCACTATTTCATTTTCAAGGATATTATTATTGTCATCCCCATTTAAGAGATGATGAATGTGAGGCTCAGAGAGCACATTATGTTTTTTTCCTCAAGATCACACAGTTACTCTCTGAGAGAGCCTGTGTTGAATACAGATCTGTCTCCCCCAAAGCTCAACAAGAACCTCGGGAAATGCTGAGCCCGTTCCCTCTTCTCTCAGATCCAGGTATAACCTCCTGGCTCCTGTCTGTCCTGCTCTGGCTGCAGTACCTCATTCAGAGGTCCTACAGCAGCACCCCTGTCTCAGGCAGACTACCTATTTCCTGTTGAAAAGGGAAGTAGCCAGCCAGAAAAGTCCGGAGACAGCAGGGAGAAACTTCACAGGGGTTGATTAAAGCCCCCTTGTTTCTCTTCAGCTCACCTGCCCCCCAACAGGCACTTTTAGACAGGAGCCAACCACACAGACAAGGGCCGCATGATCGGCCGTCTGCACGGGCACCCAGGGCAGATAACCAGGTGCCTGAGACACAGGAGGGAACGGCCCCAACTCTCCCCACTCAGAGGAAGACTGAAGAGGCTGATTCTGTGATTTTTCCAAGAAGCTGCTCCAGGACCAGAAAACGGGAACATCTGTGCCCCAGGCTGTGTTCTGGATGCGGCTCAGGCCATAGTCTGGGGGTGTCAGCTGGAGTCACCCTGTGCAGAGGACGCTCTGGCCGGCTGAGGAGGGAGCCTCTGACTGCTGCCCCAGGAGACAAGAAGCCCAGGGCAGACAGGGAGCAAGGGAAGGGCCTGAGGCTTGGGTACTGGGAGGTCTTCTCCATGAACTGTGTGTGTTGAAGGGCTGGGGGAGGCCGTGGTCACCAAGTAGGTGGGTTTCGGGTCCCCAGCTCTCCCTCCCGAGACCTCTGGACCCAAGTCACCTCCCTTCTCTCTGCCTTTGGAGACAGGCCTGTGTGGGCATCTCTCAGCTCCTCCCCGAGCCTGTCTGCTCTGGAGTCAGAGCAGATGTGACTGTGAATCCAGTCGCAGACCCCAGATCTGCCTCTCTTCACTCTGGGCTTCTGTTTCATCTTCCCCTGCTTATGGTCAGCCCTCTATATGCACAGCAGGAAGGAATTTGCTTTTCCCAAAGGAAACACAAGCTCCCTAAATAAGGCAAGAGCATTCTGGCTGCTGAGCTGGATCTGAAAAAGTGGAAAGTCAAGAATGTGTGGGAACAAGGAAGTCTGGGAGACCTCAGACTGTGGGGGTGCCTAGAAGCAGTTTGTGTTTTTGACAAGAATCACTGGAGAGTTGGACCCCAGGAAAGGGATTAAGGAAACTCATGTTATGAAAGAGAAGCATGTTCCCCACCAAGCAGTGGTCATGGGGAAGGAGGGTGTGTTTAGTCAGGAAGGATGTGACCAATAAACAGGACCCAGCAGCCGAGAGGAAACAAGCAGAGAGGGTGGAGAAGGGGGACAGACGGGAGGGAGCCGGCTCCATCTCCACGTCTGAGTCTCCAGGACTGGCAAGTCCAGGGGCCCCGGGAAGAGGGGGGCTGGGAAGGACCAGGGTCTCTGGGACCCCTCCCCCATCTAGTAGATGAGGAAACTGACTCAGCAGCAGTGAGTGCCCTCCTCAGGGGGATGGGGCAAGTTTGTGCAGGACTAGGGTGGACGGGGCAGAATCCCAGCCTGGAGGATGCTGCTGCCACACTTATAACAAGCAGTATGGGGCCATGGACAGACAGCCAGCCTGGCAACAGGACACCTGGTCCTGACTCTGACTCTGCCACACACAGGGTGACTTTGGACAAGTCCTGCCCCTCCCTGGCGTCCAGCTGCTCCTCCTCTATGAAGAGAAGACTAAGTGTATCTCACTCAGTCATGTCTGACACTTTGCGGCCCCATGGACTGCAGCCCACCAGGCTCCTCTGTCCGAGGGATTTCCCAGGCATGAATACTGGAGGGGGTTGACAACCCATCTCCAGGGGATCTTGCCAACTCAGAGATCAAACCCGGGTCAACCTGCATTGCAGAAGGATTCTTTACCATCTGAGCCACCATGGAATACCCTAAGACTAGAGGGTTGGACTAAATACAGGATCATTACACTTTCTTTTGAGGGCCACAGTGAGGAATTGGAGCACCATTGGAATTGTGACAAATGTCCCTTAATCTCTCAACAGGAGGAATTGACCAGCTGCCCCCCATGAACCAGGAGGCTTGGACAGCGAGCCCCTCAGGTGAGCCCACCCTAGACAATTCTTTTACTGAAGCACAGAGACATTTGCATCCTCCTGAGAAGTGAGGTCCCAGGGTTGTGTTCAATTTGATTTAGAAAAATATAAGAATCTGAGGTTCCTGCACTGAGACTTGCGGAGGTCATTGCGTACTTGCTTTTGTGGATAAAAAATTAGCTAATAGTCAGACAACCTAAGAAAGAATTGGAAATTTTATTGGAACCAACCTGAGAAGTTTAACTGGGGAGACAGTCTCTCAAGACGCTCCAAGAGCTGTTTTGAGGAGATTAGGTTTGGAGGTCAATGTTTAAGTGATTTGGGGAAGGACATGAAACCAGCCTACGCTTTGGTAGAAGGTTGCTTCACTCAGGAAGAACAGATATCACGGTTCATGCTTTTAGTGCTTCCTAAGCATGGACATATGCAGAAAACTGGGTTCATAGAAAAGTCTCCTGAAATATCCAAGTATGTGAGGGCAGGTTCTGCCAGTTTTCTCAGAGTACAAAGTACAATCCTGACCTTTTTCACGACTTCTTTCCAGAGTGGATTGCAGGTCAGTGAACTGCAGCAGCCAGTGACTTGATTTTGGAAGACCCCAGTGGTGGGCAACATTCTTTATCACACAATCTATTTGTTTCCATCTTAATTGCAATCAAGGTTTGGGAGGAATTTTCCCAGGTCAGGGGAGGATTCCATTGATGGGCCACTGGGTGTGCAATTCTTCTTCTAGTTCTGGTATCAGTAGCCAAAATCCTCCAGAACAATTGTCTCACTTGTCTGTCCGGCTCTCAGAAATGGTTCCCTCCTGTTGCTTCTTCCCATATTTCGAGTCATGGATCTTATAAAACTGTATGTAAGGTCACCTGGTCATCACCATGTTTATCAGAGGCTCAATGACACATTTGTTAATGCGAGAAACAACACTCTTATAAAGTGCTAGACAAGAGTAATATAGCTAGTGACATTTATAAGGTCATAGGGAGGCAGTGTCATGTAAAGTCACAAGGCTAGGGTTAGAAGAACACAAATGGATCTTTATATTGGGTCAGGTATTTCTGCCCTTCGGAAGGTCTGGTTAACACATACTCCAGATGCACACTGCACACTTCAGGGCAGGGAGGAGGTCAAAACAGGCAGAGACGAATTTTGTTTCAATTTTTCTTGTCTTGACTTAAAATATGAATTTTATTTGTTTGCTTCTTAGGATTTGCCTGCCACGGGAACCACGTCCTGGAGCCCTCCCCATCCACCCCACCCGCCCCTGTGTGAAGAACTCATGCTTCATCCCAGTACAGGAGCGAGGGGCAGCAGGGGGGCCTTCCCCTGTCCCACCCCCTCCCCTGCCCACCACAGCTCTGATGCCTGACTCCTCCAGTCCTGGTGACTCCAGGATGCTGGGCTCTGTGGTTTGTGGCTGAGAAACGAGACTGAACACAATAAGGGTGGCTTCCTGGCCACCAGTTATTATAAAGGCTGCTGGTCCAAATGCACCTGTGAGCACAGACATACAGGCACATACACAGGCAAACACGCGCTGGGCATGCACGCAGGGACACACCTTTAAATACAGTTCTCCAGGGTCTCGTCCTTTAAGAGCTAAGGGGACAGAAAGTCTAGTGTTGGGGACACAACTGCTAGTTGTCTTGGGCTGGGCCATGGCCCCAGGGCCCAGGGGAAGGTGCGAGTGGGGAGACATTGGGAAGGGCTCCCAGAGATGAGGGCTTTCATCAGAATAAAAATCTCCTGCATCCTTCCCAGCTCTGAGAAAATTTGGGCAATTAGATATGTCAAGTTTGTGGGGTTTTTCTTTTATCTTTGTACTGAGGTAAAAAAGAGCATTACAGTTGTAGGAGAAAGGGCAAGGCTGCATCTATGATTGATAGCAGGGGTGATGGTATCCAGAAATTCCAGACAATTAAGAAATCCATGTATATTTACATTTATTTAGATTATATGTAGATCCTGGAGAAGCAGGAGGCAGCATGAGAAAACAGCTGACACATAGAAACACATGTCTGTGCAGCACAAACTCAAGCAACACAGTTTCCTCGACTGTGGCATCAGCATTACTCACCCATCCAACACCACCCATCAACAAAGTTTTGAATAGAAACTTTCCATGCAAAAATATAGTCAACCAGTAATTTTTGCCCTTGAGACAATAAAAATTAAGAAAACTATAACACCCAGGCTAACATCACCTTTAATGCTGGCAATGGCGATGTCCTTCTCCCTTCAGAGGCAGAACCTGCTGTTTTGATCACTGAGGTAGGAGGGCCACATCGCTGCCCCTCACCAACTCTGCAGGCAGGTGTCTTCAAGACTCTGGGGTTCATTCACCAGGTCCTACTTTGATTCCCCAGAGAGTAGTTGGATGGGGAGGCATTCAGCCTTTGCTTCCTTTAAGATGGCCTCTGCTGGCAGTGGGTTTCAGTAAGCTTGGAAAAATTCTGGAGCCGATGTCAGATGGGGCCAACCACCAGTTGGGGCTTAGCGACCAGGGTCTCTGCTTCAAGACTCCTCCCACTGGAAATTACTGACCTGCACAGACTTTTGTTTAACTTAAAGGAGTGGTGGACTGTATACCCCATCCGCTGGGAAGAAGTGGGCCATATCCCTTGGTACTCACCCCCAACCCCAGCCTCCTTCCAACACACACACACACCAACTAAGGCACCCCCAGTGGGACAGACTTGCTTGGCAATGAGGCCCCTCCAGAGGCCCAGGGTGTGAACAGCTGCACAGAGGGCTGTGTGATGTGGAGTCAGCGCCTTAGGAGGCAGTGGGCAGAGAAGGAAGGGGTCTCAGGTCCTGATGGATCAGAAGAAGGAAAATGGGGAGAGGTGGTCAGGACACAGGAGATGGGAAAGCCAAGGATGACCAGAAAAAGGGAAAAAAGCAGAAAGTGTAGATTAGATGAGGGCAGCAAGAGAAAGAGACAAAACCGAATGTGAGCAAACACACCAAACGGGGCAAAGACAGAGCAGAAGGAGAGAAGGAACACAAAAGAGAGTGAGATGCATGGAGAAGGTTGTGAGGAGGGAGAGGGAGGCCAGGAAGAGGGCATCAGAGGATGTCAGAGCTCTACAAAGAACACCTCTCATTTAGAAAGTGCATTCTTAGTCCCTACAATAGCCTCACAGGCCAGGCACTCAGTGTCAGCCACATCAAGCAGCAGCTGGATAGGACGGCTACAGCCAGCCGCTGGTCCCAGGTGCACACCGAGCAGGTGCGTCTGTTCCTGCAGCTCACATCACTGGATCACTGGGGTTGCCCATCAGGCTTCTTATTGAACTGGTGGAGCTGACAGAGGACCAGAGCACTAGGGCAGAGGAGCACAGAGAGCACCGTCTGCTCAGACAGGATACAGGTAGGGAACAGAGATTTTTGTCTTTGACTCGATCAAATCGCTTCACTATGAAGTTCACAGCTCCTTCCAGGAGGAAGCATATGAAGTACACAACCTCGAACGTAGGGCTGGCTGATGCTGATACTGGTGGGGGCTGCTGATGAACGTGATGATGAGCCAGTCAGCATAGTTCTCTGGCCTCCTGCGCAGGCCCGGGAAGGCTGGCTTGAACCAGACCATGCCTCCAGGCTGGATATGATGCAGAATGCTTCAATGGCATAGAGACAGCAGCCACGAAGGCGAATGCAGTGGCAGTGATGACCCTGTTCTGGGCGAAGCCTGGAGGCAAGAACTTGATGTAGGTGGCGCCGAAGATGATGGTCTTTGAGAGGCAGGTGATAGAGAAGTAAAAGGCGTGGGCACAGAAAAAGCCCTCCCAGGAGAAGGGGAGGTGGGACCGGAGCTCACAGAATTCCACTATGAAGATGGTGAGGGTCATGGTGAAGCAGACGCACCAGATGAACATGCACCAGTTAATTACGTCCCCCTTCAGAGTGTCCTCACTGGCCCCCAGCGAGAAGGGCACTCAGGTGGTGAGCAGATGCCCCAAGTGGAGGAAGAAGCCCACGATGGGCTTGGTGCCCAGGCCTGAGGACGGGCACATGGTGATCATGGTGGTCAGGTAGGTCACCAGCACCCGTTTGTAACCTTGCTTGTTTCTCAACCAAAGGCTTATGAATAGTTAAACAGAGTTTGATGTTTTCTGGTTTCAGTTTTGCTTGGCCAGTTAAGCTCTGTTTCTGCCTCAATTCTTTTTTCTCTAGAAAATATACAACCACTGACACCTAGATCTGATGTGCTGATCTGAACAAAGTAAGGACCACACTCACCTTCTCAATCCAGCAAGGCGGCCCAGGGGTTAATGTAAAGTCCCCAAAATAGAAGCACAGCGCACCCCTGGCATGCAGCCTGCAGCCGTTTCCTGCTTCCCTCCTTGTATAAATCCCGGCTGAGCCTTGCCGTGCTGGGAGTTGATTCTTCTGGGCAGTAAAACACCTTCTTGCCAGCTTCCTTAAGATAAGCTACTTTTCTTAAACCCAAGACTTAGCTCTCTGTATTGGCTTCTTCAGCGACAAGCAGCTGGGCCTGACTTGGGGGACAATGTTGAGCGCCCAGGCAGGAGTCAGGTCCCCAAGTCTCCAGCCCCTCCCTTTCTTCCTAGAGCAAGGAACAGAGTGCCACTGGGAAGATAAGGTGGAGTGCCAGCTATTCCCAGGAAGATATATAGGTCTCTTCCATCAGCTGCCGAACTTGCTAGATTCAGGAACTTGCCCTGTCCCTCCCCAGGCCTTGCTCACAGGGTTCTTTCTCTTTCTGTTAAGAGAAGGAAACTGGCCTCTGAAGGAGCACTGAGCTCTTGACTGAGTGAGTAGAGGGGTGTGGGTCCCAGGAGCCCCCTTTCCACCTGTTTGGGTGTATTCTGTGCTCTTTGAAACTCTGGGGCCAGTTGGAGACTGGAGAAGTGGGAAATGGCTTGTTTGTGACTCTGTACCACTCTCTTCAAGAATTGCTTGTTTGTTTTAAATCTGTTCTGGAAGAGCCAGTGAAGTGGGGGGAGGGGACCTACATCCATCCCTTCTACAAGTCCACTGGCACCCATCTTGGCAGATGGGCAAAACTGGAGGTATGACCCTGTAATCAAGAAAAAAATGGTTTTCTACTTTCAATACAACCTTGCCCATGTATGTTTTCTGTTGGGAATAGTGTTGGTTCCTGTATGGATCTCTAAATTATTCCAGTATTTTGCAGTTAGAGCTCTTTTTTTAAGATCCGGAAGTGGGAGGGAACTCCATGTGCAGGTCTTCCTGTTACTCCCTAATTAGGATTCTTCCAAGGGCACCAAATTAAAGGCCAAAAGGAAAGTAAACTGTGAAAAGCTTGCCGTGTTCACAGACGAGTCTGCAGGCAAGGGAGGGAGAAGAGGGGTCAGCTTCTTAGTGAACTGATCCAGCCCCAGCTTTGTGGTTCCTATGATGCCCCAGGCAGGGGCTGTCCTGGTCTGCGCCATCCCCCTCCCCCTCCCCCCAACTCCAGTCTCCGGAAGAGGAGGGGTTCTAGTGTGTTGGCGGGGCACAGCCTTAGCGTCACCACAGCTTGAAGAAGAAAGGGGTTCTGAAGTAGTCTCTCCCTTTAAGACCTGACAGGTCACTCAATTTGGCCAGAGTGCGTCCCTTATGGCACGGGGCGGGGAGGCGGAGGTGGGCAAGGGGGTGGATTTCCACTAAGACAATTCCCTGCAGGAGGTTTCAGTGCAGAAGAAAAGTCTGTAACTGCTACTGGACATACGATCTTCTTCTCAACATAGACCTGCTAAACTGGAAAAAACCATCCTCCAAGTTGATCCACAAAAAATGGTGGAAACCTTCATTCGTATTTTTTCTAACCCTCCACCCAACATGGGCTGATGCACAGATGTGGGTGATGATTGTGTTCACAGCAGAGGAGCGGCACCTTGTCCCAGAAAAAGCCGGACACTGGTGTCTCAGTGTTTGGCTTCTTGAGGACTGAGTAGACAAGCCTGAGTTCAGGAACACAGCCACGGGCCAAGGCTCCTCCAGAAGCCAAAAGAGACAAGGAGGGACCCTCCCCTGGGGCATCAGAGACAGAGCAGCCCTGCTGACACCTTGTTTCAAAACGCTGACCTCCAGAACTGTGAGAGAATCCGTTTCTGTTGTTTTAAGCCATCAGGCTTGTGGTAATTGGCTGCAGTAGCCCTAGTAGAACAAAATGAATTTCCAGAAATGAAAAATATATTATTTGTCATATTTTTTTAAAGTTCCAGAAAAGCTTGCCAACCTCCTGCTCTAGAGTATGGTGGTCACAGGGATCCCAGGACCCCTTGTCATATTCTGTGTCCCCCAGTGTCTGAGACACAGGGGAGGGTCCACTGATCTAGAGAAGGGGGGTCAGTCCAAACGCCCACAGGAGCCAGGAGGGAAGGAAGTAAGTAAAGGGGATGGAGAGGACTAGGGCCCCTGGAGAAGACCAGCTGCACCTGCCGGGGGTGGTGGAAAAGCAAGATGCCGTGTGCATGGCACGGTCTTATGTTTACAAATCAGAAAATAAGGAAGATACTCCCTACAGGCATGTGTGCATGTATGCAAACATGTGTCTAAATACAGTTTCAGAGCTTGTGACATGTGTTGAAGGCTGTACGAGATGTTGAGAACACGGATGCTCCCTGGATGAAGGGGTGGACGCTCGTGTGAGCAGGCAGGAAGCCTGGCCATCCCAAAGAGGGGGAAATAGGCACATGTGAGATGATCATAGCCCTGTTTATGTCGATTATACAGGAGAATAAGAGAAATATAGAATACTACATAAAGGTATAAATGGAAAACAGTAAAGAGGCCATAGCTGATGCTCACCCCCAGCTACTCCCCCAACCCCAAGGGAACACAGCCCAGTGACACCAGATCCCCTGAGGTTTCTAAAGGAGCAGGAAATCTGGATTTTCTTGTGAAATTAAAACACTGCAGCTTCCAAACCCTTAGGGAAAAAACAACACTGATTCTACATCATGTCTTCCAGAAAATACCATGAAGAAAAACAAAACAAATCCTCGGGGCCACCTCCAGTACAAACTGGTTTGTGCCCCTAATCTGGAGCTAACCAAGCTTGCATGAGGGGACCAGGGCCTTCTGGGTCCTCTCTGAGGGGGAGGCGGAGAACCGTGAGACCATGAATTGTCTCATGTACATTCAGCTCAAATTCTGCTACAAAAATGAAATTTCTAAAAATCGTTTTCAATTTTGAGAGACTTGAAGATTTGAGATTGTACATAAGGATGATTCTACCTTACAACCCCAAAAGATAATGGTATGCAGCCCAAGAGGCCCCAAATATTCATGGTTTGGGGGCAGATCAAACATGGCTGTGAGATTTTGGGATGAGGCAGTCTCCTGACAAGGCCGAGGGTGATGGGTGGGGAGAACCATTCTGGAGCGGCTGTGTTGTTACCCAAGTGTCTGACCATTGGTTCCAACTCCACAGATCCTGAGCCTCAGCCATCACAGGGCCCTGAGCCTGTTCCAGGAGGCTGACTCGATCCACCACCAGCCAGACCAGCACAGCCCACGTGCACTGGGGTGACACTTGAGACAGGGGCTTCTTGGAGGTCACGTGCTGCTGTCTCTGCCTCTGCCCGCCACAGCTCTTCTCCACCTGCGTGGCCTTCTCTCTGGTGGCCGACATGGGCATCTGGAGAGGGGCCACAGGTAACTGGTTCATGTCCTTCTGGTGCATCTGCTTCGCTGTGACCCTCATCATCTCCATAGTCGACTTACGTGAGCTCTCGTCCTGCTTTCCTTTCTTCTGGTGCAACACCACCCTCCTCTGTCTCTCGGCCTCCATCATCTACTCTGTCACCTTTGTCCAGTTCCTGCCTGATGGTCCTTACCGGGACCGGGCCATCACTGCCACTACGTTCCCCTGTGTCCCACCTCTGCTACATGCCATGTAAGTAGTCTGCATGCGGATCACCTATGGGTTCAAAGAGACCTCCTGCTGTGTGCTCACCATGCCAGGCCTGCTGAAGGTGCTGGAGACCTTTATGGCTGGTTTCATCTTCATCTGCATCATCAACACCTCCCTGTACCTGCACCAGCCGGCCCTGGAGTGGTGTGTGGCCGTGTACTCCATCTGCTTCATCCTAGCAGCCCTGGCCATCCTGCTGAACCTGGGCAAATGGCAATGCAGGCTGCCCAGCCTGTATCCCATTTTTCAACTTGTGCTCAGCCTGCTGTCTGTCCTCCTCTATGTCAGCGCTCTGGTCCTCTGGCCGCTCTACCAGTTCAATGAGCAGTTTGGCAGACAGCCCCACCGGTCCAGTGATATGGGCCGCATCAATGGGCTCAACTATGACATGTGCTTCTGGGACCAGCGACTGGCTGTGACCCTCCTGACAGCCATCAACCTGCTGGTTTACGCGTCTGACCTGGTGTACTGGGCTCGCCAGGTTTCTGTAGGGACTGAGGACCAGCCCAGGGTTCCTGACCCCTCTGCTCACAGGAGGTATACTCACCGAGCTCTGTCAGCCCCTGATGTCCTCTTCCTGGCTCTCCTCTCTCCTTGCTCGCGTACTTATTCACTCATCTCACTCTCTTTTCCATTTCCTTCCCTTCTGCTCTGTCTCCATTCTGTCTTGTGTGGTTGCCCACATTCTGTTTTGCTTCTTTCTCTTGCTTCTTTCATTTTTTCTACATTTTTCTACCTTTCGCCCCTTTCCTGGTCATCCTTGCTTTTCTCATTTCCTGTGTCCTGACCACCTCTCCCCATTTACCTTCTCCTGATCACAGCAGCCTGACATAAATCAAGCTCCCACTCAAGATCAAATTCACAAGTAAGATAGAAAAGATTGAAAATAACCCAGGTGTTCATCTTTAGGATGCGGATTAATAAACAGTGATGTAGTGCAAGAAGGAATACTCTGCAACAGTGATAAGTAAATATCTCCAGGATACATGAAATAAAAATAGTTAAGATATAAATCAACATGGAGTATACTATATTTTATATAATAAAAATGAAGGGAAATAATATTAAATACACCTGTATGTACTTGACTTGCATCAAGGAGCACAGGAAGGACTCCCCTGAGTTCATTGGAATAGCGACGTGGGCCGGGTCGGGGAGGGGAACTGAGGAGAGAGTGGATGGGGCCACAGGTAGAAGTGAGGTTTCTCAGAACATGGCTTTTTCAGAATATTTTTATTTTGAACCAGGTAAAGATTCCCTTTTTAAAAAACTAAAATTTATGTTTGAAAAATATACCAACTGGAGAAGAAGAGTCAGGGAAGGGATAGTTGGCAGATGGTCTGCATGCTTCCTGCAGCCTTCATGGAAAGGCTGCAGGAGAAGCTGAGAGATGCCCACACAGGCCTGTATCCAAAGCAGACAGAAGGGAGGCACCTTGGGTCCAGGGGTCTGAGGAGGGAGAGCTGTGGTCCCCAATCCTCCCTGCTGAGTGGCCAGGGCCTTTCCAAGCCCTTTAGCACACACAGTTGATGGAGAAGACTTCCCGTTGCCCAAGCCTCAGGCCCTTCCCTTGCCCCCTGCCTGACCTGAGCTCCCTGTCTCCTGGGGCAGTGGCCAGAGGCTCCTTCCTTGAAGGCCAGCCAGAGCCTCCCCCAGGCAGGGTGACTCCAGCTAACATCCTCCAGACTGTGTCCTGAGGCGCATCCAGAACACAGCCCGGGGCACAAATGTTTCCATTCTCTGGCCAGCTTGGAAAAATCACAGAATCAACCTTCCTAGTCCACCTTGGAGTAGAGAGAAGGGACTCTGCTCTCCGGAGGCTCCAGGCACCTACCTGGGACCCAGGCATCGACTGCCAATCCGTGTGGCCCTTGTCTGTGTCACTGTCCTGTGGAAAAGTCTCTAGGAAGACTGATGTGCCGAGGAGATTCAGGCCAGGCTCCAATCAGTCTCTCCCTAGGGTCTGGACCCTCCCTGTCATGTTCTGGCTGGCTTGCCAACAGGAAGTGGTCTGGCCTGTATGGGAACTTGGCCACAGGACCTCTGGGTGGGGCACTAGAGCCAGACCAGGACACACGGGAGCCAGGAGATGAATCCTGGACCCAGGGAAGAGGGAAGGGGCTCAGCATTTACTGAGGTTCTGTTCCCTGCTGGGGCTTCCTTGGTGGCTCAGATGGTAAAGAATCTGCCTGCAAAGCAGGAGACTCATGTTTTATCCCTGGGTTGGGAAGATCTTCCGGAGAAGGAAATGGCTTCCCACTCTAGTACTCTTGCCTGGACAATTCCATGGACAGAGGGAGCCTGTGAGGGCTACAATCTGTGGGGTCGCAGCATCAAACACGACTTAGCAATTAACACTTTTCTTTTTCTGAGCTTTGCAGGGAGACAGGCCTGTGTTCAAATCTGGGCTCTGACAGAAAGTGACTGTGTAAACTTGAGCAAAAAACATAACACACTCTCTGAGCCTCAGAATCATCATCTGTACAATGGGGATGACAATAATAATATCCCTGAAGATGAATGAAATGGAGGTGATGTCACCAGGTCAGTCTGTTGGTGCTGAAAAATATATTGGCCACTCTGTCCCTTTGGGTCTAAGGTACAAATCAAACCCAAGCAGATTTTAAGGTCCTAAACCCACATGACTGTGTTCAAATCCCAGCTCTGACACCTAAACCTCTGTAAAGGTGATCGGTTGACCTCTCTGTGCCTGTTAAAATGGGGACTGAAAACATAGTTCAGGGGCTGCTGGGAGGAACAAATGAATCCACAGCAGAGCTCGACCTGCAGTGAGCACGACACATACGACCTCTTGTAACTGTTGTGTCCACAGCAGCCCCGCTGCAGCCCAAGTCCTCAGGGCCCCTTTCTCAGCCAACAGAACCTGTGAGCTGTCACCTGAGGTCTCTTCTGGAGCCAGGCTGGGCTGGTGAGGTTTGCCCAGTTGGTCTTTTCTGGGACTGCTTCTGACCAGGAATGGAGAAGCAGTGGGGGTGGGGGAGCTTAGTTCAAGCCCATCTCCTCACCCCTCACTCCAACCAGCATCTGTTTCCATAAATCCCTCAAGTGCTTGGCCCATCAGCCCAAACCACTGCCCCCAGAAACACTCCCATTGCTAGTGTGGGACCACTCCTTAGGGAAAACCCATAAAAGAAAGCCTGGTGTTCTTTCTGCTACTTCAGGCAGGAAATGCTTCTTGAATAGTCTGTTCCTGGACCTTGTCAGAGGCTGGCAGGACCCCAGAACCCTCCATCATCTCTCGGACCCTCTGCTCCTCTCTCACAGGTTTTGGCTCCCCCATTTTCTACTCCCCCGATCACATGTACTCTGACCCAGCTTTGTTCATGTGTCAACCACAATGTGCCTAAATATAGGCACATAAAGATCTCATCTTCTAGTATCTTCAAGCAAATAGGATGGCTCAGCCACCAGTCCATTAGTAGGAAGTTGTTACTTTTGTATTGAAACAAGTCTGATATGTTAAGAGTATATTATTATGGGGTATTATAAAAAGGAATGCAATATCCCACATTTACTTTCATGGAAAACACGAGGCTTCAAAGATAAACTCTAGAATATAGATCCACAAAGCAGAGGTGTCTTGTCCTTTGTTCTTTGAAATTTTCCCAGTGCTGAGCAGAAGGCCTGGTATGTTGCAGGAGTTTATTGAATAAGTATTAACGCGAGCTTACAACCTCAGGCCCCTTCCTGCCTGGACCTCCTGACTGGGATACATTCCATCCCTTCTGCCTTTAGGGGAAATGTTGAAGAATCAGTGATTCCTTTGTTTTCTCTTTTAATTTTCCCAACTTTCCCATGGCCTTGTATGATGAACATCTCCAGGGAGAAGAACAATTGAGAACCTGAACTTCCCCCCACCTCATATTTGAGGATGTCCCCATCGTGTGAATCTTGATGAGAAACTGGGCCTCACCCTCAATAAGAAACTCAAAAGGTCAGGTAAATATTTGACCTGCCGCCATATGAACTCTGGACACACACCTAAGGAGCAGGTGATACACAGACACCAGGTCAGATCGGAATTTCTACTGCTGAGGCCTGAGTAGCATCCAGAGTCTGCTGCCAGGGGCCATGGTGGCTAGACCAGCTGCCCTTGCCTGTGCCCCAGCTGCCCAGCACCCCTCCTTCCTGGTCTAAGCCTGCTCTCAGGCCCATCTCTCCCTAATAATTCTCTAGCAGCCTTCTAGGACAGTTGTTCTCTGCCTAAGTTGCTAGAGGTGTTTTCTGCAGGATGCAATCAAGAATCTTCACCTTTAAAAACTGATGCTATCTGTAAAGCAATTATCCTTTAATAAAAAATAAATAAATTTATAAAAACTGGTGCTATTATCTCCATTTTCTGGATGAGGAAACTGAGGCTCAGAGTGACATTGCCTGGACAGGACTACTATGTTCCAGGCTCAGTTCTGGTCTCCATTCAGAGTTGGGGTGTGTGTAGACTTGTAGCAGGAAAGGCCCTGAGATGACAAAGAGGAACTGGAAGTACTTCTCAGTGACTGGAGGGAGGGAGGTGATGAAGCTGGAGAGGTAGAAAGGGGTGCGAACATACAGGGAGGTGACACTGTGCAGTTTGAGGGAGCAAAGAAAAGCGGTCAAAGGTAACTTAGTTTGAGTTCAGCCCAAGCTGACTTTGAGGGAAAGAATGGAAATAGAGGAAGCAGTGAGAAGCTTATGAGGGGAGCACAGGTGAGAAGGCTGGATGGATCTGGACCAAGATCAAGTGGATGCTCTAGAGAGGAGGAAGAGAGTGTGTGTGTGTGTGTGTGTGTGTGTGGTGTGGATTCACAGTATTTTGTGAAGCGCATCTGTGAAGGTGGTGCCATCATCTTAGATGGGAAAGACAAGGAAGGATCTGTGTGTGTTGGCGCTAGGGGGGTTCAGGAGATGGGACCAGACATGGCGAGTGTGAGGCATCCTGAGACATCCAGAGGGAGAGATCAGGAGGCAGTTGCATATGACTCAGGGTCTCTGTAGAGATCAGCTCTGGAGGCCAGAATTGGGGAGTTATCATCATACAGCCAATTCACTTCACTCAGCTCCAATGAATCAGAATCTCTTGGTGAGGGGTGGGTCACATCCATAGAGTGGCCTGACCTCCAACCACCTAAAATAGCAGCCTCGCCCATCCCTGCATTCCAATAACTCTCTTTTTCACCTGTTTTCCCTTTAGCATAGTATTTATCATCCACTGACCTGATATTCCATTCTAAAGGAGATCAGCCCTGGGATTTATTTGGAAGGAATGATGCTAAAGCTGAAACTCAAGTACTTTGGCCATCTCATGCAAAGAGTGGACTCATTGGAAAAGACTCTGATGCTGGGAGGGATTGGGGGCAGGAGGAGAAGGGGCTGACAGAGGATGAGATGGCTGGATGGCATCACTGACTCGATGGATGTGAGTCTGAGTGAACTCTGGGAGTTGGTGATGGACAGGGAGGCCTGGCGTACTGCGATTCATGGAGTTGCAAAGAGTCGGACATGACTCAGCGACTGAACTGAACTGAACTGACCTGATATTACACATTGGTTCTCAGATTTTCCATCTTGTGTCCTAGAGGATAAGCTCCATGAGGGGGGAACTACTGGTTATCTTCTCTGCTCTCTCCATTGTCTAGAAAACTGCCGGGCACACACTTGGTGCACAGGTGTATTTGTCAACTGAGTGGAATCTTAAAGCCATCGGACTGGATGAGGATGAGAAGGAGTGAAGGTAGGTAGCTAGGCATCAGGGCTCCTTTCTCCCAATAGAAGGAAGTGTATAGTGCACCTCCCCTTTAAGTAAAAAAAAAAAAAAAAAAGAAAGAAAAAATTCTGGAGGTCACTGATTTCCAATGGGCAAGAGTCCTGAATCAGAGAATTTGGATCCCAGGGCCCCACCTGATGCTCAGCCTCACACTGGCTGCCTAGAGGGCATCTTAAAGGAATTTGGGATAAGTTCCACCCCCAGCCAATCTCTGGAGAATCGAAAAAGGAGCTGGTGAAGAACCCCAGGGAGTTGAAGACACAACCACAAACGTAGGGCTGGCTGTTGCTGATACTGGTGGGGCCTGCTGATGAAGGCGATGATGAGCCAGTCAGCATAGTTCTCTGGCCTCCTGAGCAGGCCTGGGAGGCTGGCTTGAACCAGAACATGCCTCCAGGCTGGATATGATGCAGAACGCTTCAATGGCATACAGTACAGCAGCCACGAAGGCGAATGCAGTGGCAGTGAGGACCCAGGTTCGGGTGGAGCCTGGAGGCAAGAACTTGATGTAGGTGGTGCCAAAGACGATGGACGTTGAGAGGCAGGAGATGGAGAAATAAAAGGCATGGGTGCAGAGAAAGCCGTCTCAAGAGAAGGGAGCCCACAAAACTCCCCTATGAAGATGGTGAGGGTCATGGTGAAGCAGACGCACCATGAACATGCACCAGTTAATTATGCCCCCCTCACTGGCCGCCAGCGAGAAGGGCATACTGATGGAGAGCAGCTGCCCCAAGTGGAGGAAGAAGCCCACGATGGGCTTGGTGCCCAGGCCTGAGGACAGGCACATGGTGATCATGGTGGTCAGGCAGGTCACCGGCACCGGTTTGTAACCTTGCTTGTTACTCAACCAAAGGCTTATGAATACTTAGAGTTTGATGTTTTCTGGTTTCAGTTTTGCTTTGCCAGTTAAGCTCTGTTTTTGCCTCAATTCTTTTTTCTCTAGAAAATATACAACCACTGACCCCTCGAACTGATGTATTGATCTGAACAAAGTAAGGACCACATGTTCTCAGCCCAGAAAGGCTCCTGGTGGTTACTGTAAAGTCCCCCAAAATAGAAGCACAGCGCACTCCCGGCATGCAGCCTGCAGCCGTTTCCTGCTTCCCTCCTTGTATAAATCCCGGCTGAGCCTTGCCCTGCTGGGAGTTGATTCTTCTGGGCAGTAAAACACCTTCTTGCCAGCTTCCTTAAGATAAGCTACTTTTCTTAAACCCAAGACTTAGCTCTCTGTATTGGCTTCTTCAGCGACAAGCAGCTGGGCCTGACTTGGGGGACAATGTTGAGTGTCCAGGCAGGAGTCAGGTCCCCAAGTCTCCAGCCCCTCCCTGTCTTCCTAGAGCAAGGAGCAGAGTGCCACTGGGAAGACAGGGTGGAGTACCATCTATTCCCAGGAAGATCTATAGGTCTTCTCCAGCAGCTGCCAAACTTGCTAGATTCAGGAACTAGCCCTGCCCCTCCCCACGCCTTGCTCACAGGGTGCTTTCACTTTCTGTTAAGAGAAGGAAACTGGCCTCTGAAGGAGCACAGAGCTCTTGACTGAGTGAGTAGAGGGGTGTGGGTCCCAGGAGCCCCCCTTCCCACCTGTTTGTGTGTATTCTTTGCTGTTTGGAACTTTGGGGCCAGTTGGACACTGCAGAAGTGGGAAATGGCTTGTTTGTGACTCTGTACCACTCTCTTCCCAAGGAAGAATTGCTTGTTTGTTTGAAATCTGTTCTGGGGGAGCCAGTGAAGTTGGGGGAAGGGACCTACATCCATCCCTTCTACAAGTCCACTGGCACGCATCTTGACAGATTGGCAAAACTAGAGGTATTGTTGCAAGAAGAGGGACCCTTTCCAGGGCTCGAAACTGTGCTCTCGTCTAACACTCGGAAATGAATTGTCGGAGGAGACACATGCGCTGACAAAGCAAGAGATTTTTATTGGGAAACAGCACCGGGGCGGAGAGCAGGAAGGTAAGGGGACCCAGGAGAACAGCTCTGCCACATGGCTCACAGTTTGGGTTTTATGGTGATGGGATTAGTCTCCGGGTTGTCCATAGCCAATCATTCTGATTCAGAGTCCTTCCTGGTGGTGCCCACCTTGTTCAGCCAGGATGGATGCCAGAGAGGAGGATTGTGGAAGGTGGTCAGACACATGCTGTCTCCTTTCGACCTTTCCTGAACCCTTCTGGTTGGTGGTGGCTTCTTAGTTCCGTGTTTCTTACCGGGACCTCCTGTCGTAAGACAACTCATACAAGTGGTTACTAGGGTTCCTGAACGGGGTGGGTGGTTGTGTCAGTGTGGTTCCCCTAACAGTATGACCCTGTATCAAGAAAAAAGTGGTTTTCTACTTTTAATACAACCTTGCCCGTGTATGTCTTCAGTTGTGAAGAACATTGTTCCTGCATGGATCTCTAAGTTATTCCAGTATTTTGCAGTTAGAGCTCTTTTGTCAAGATCTGGTAAGTGGGAGGGAACTCCATGCGCAGGTCTTCCTGTTACTCCATAGTAAGGATTCTTCCAACAAGGGCACTAAATTAAAGGCAAAAAGGAAAGGAAACTGTGAAAAGCCTGCCGCGTTCACAGAGGAGTCTGCAGGCAAGGGAGGGAGAAGATGGGGTCAGCTTTTTAGGGAACTGAATCCAGCCCCAGCTCTGTGGTTCCAGTCCTGATGCCCGAGGCAGGAGCTGCCTGGGCATCTGCGCCCCCCTCCCCCCAACTCCAGTCCCCGGAAGGAGGAGGGGTTCTAGTGTGTTGGCGGGACACAGCCTTAGCGTCACCACAGTGTGAGGAAGAAAGGAGGTCTGAAGCAGTTTCTCCTTTTAAGACGGGACAGATCACTTGATTTGGCCAGAGTGTGTCCCCTGGGGTGGGGGTGGGGTGGGGGCGCGCCAGGGGTGGATTTCCACTGAGACGATTCCCTGCAGGAGCTTTCAGTGCAGGAGAAGAGTCAGTGGCTGACTCTTGATACAATCTTTTTCTCACTTCAGACCTACTAAACTGGAAAAAAACAAATCCTCTGAGTTGATGCACAAAAAAAGGTAGAAATGTTCATGAGTATTTTTTTCAAACCACCGTCCAACATGGGCTGATGCACAGACATGAGCGATGATTGTGTTCACAGTGGGGGAGCCGCACCTCGTCCCAGGCAAAGCCCAGCACTCATCTCTCGGTGTTTGGCTTCTTGAGGGATGATCGGACATCATCAGAGTTCAGTAACATGGGACGAGCTAAAGGGCCTCCAGAAGCTAAAAGAGGCAAAGCGGGACCCTCCCCTGGGGCATCAGAGACAGAGCAGCCCTGCTGACACCTTGTTTCAAATTGCTGACCTCCAGAACTGTGAGAGAACAGGTTTCTGCTGTTTTAAGCTGCCAGGCTTGTGATAATTTGTTGCAGATCTAGGAAACCAGATTTAATTTCCAGAAATGAAAAATATATTCTTTGTCATATTTTTAAGAAAATTTCTCAGAAAAACTTGCTGACCTCCTGCCCTATAGCATGGTGGTCACTTGGATCCCAGGATCCCTTGTCACATCCTATGTCCCCGTGTCTGAGACTCACAGGGGAGGGTCCACTGATGCCCAAGGAGCCAGGAGGGAAGGAAATAAGGGGATGGAGAGCACTAGGATCCCTGGAGAGGACCAGCTGCACCTGTCTGGGGCGGTGCAAAAGCAAGATGCTCTGGGAAGACGTGGTCTCATGTTGACAAAACAGGAAAAGAGATACAGATATTCCCTACAAACATGTATGCATGTATGTACAAACAAGTATGCTTGTGTGTACACACATGTCTACACGTGATTTTACAGCATTTGAAATGTATTGAAGGCTGAGGTTGAGGTTGTGGACATGGATGCTCTCTGGATGGAGGGGTGGACGCTCCTGTGAGCAGGCAGGAAGCTTGGCCATGTCGAAGACAGGAAACCAGTCACAGGAGAGATGATAATAGTCTTGCTTTATGTCAGTTATACATGAGAATGAGAGAAATATAGAAAATACTAAACAGAGATGAGGATGGAAAACAATATAAAGAAAAGAGGCTAGCAGCTGCTTATCTCCAGCAACCCCACTGCCAAGGGAACCAAACCAGGTGACACTGTATCTCCTGAGGCTTGAAAAGGAGCTGTAATCCGAATTTTCATGTGAAATTAAAACAATGTGCAGCCACCAAACACTCAGGGAAGAAATAGTAATGCTAGTGATTCTACATCATTTTTTCATGAAAACACTGATGGAAACTGTGGTGGAAACTGAACACATCAAGAGTCCACCTGCAGTGCAAACTGGCTTGCAGCCCCTGATCTGCAGCAAATCAAGCTGCATGTGCTGATGTTCAGAGCCAGGGCCTTCTGGGTCCTCTGTGAGGGGGGTGGGGAGGTAGCTGGCACAGATTGAGGGTTCCATGTGACAGGCTTTCTGATGAACCCGTCACATGCTTTTATTCATTTAATTGACACAAAATAGGTATAGAGACATTGAACAGAAGGGGGAAACTGAGGTTCTATTGAGTAGCTTGCCATGATCATCCAGCTATGAAGGCTCTACTCCTTGTCACTCTGAGTGTCCATCCCATCTCACCCTTCTCTGCCCTTCTGGCACTTCCTCATTCCTTCCTCTGTTCTGGCCATGACCTTCCCAGCTCACTGTCTTCTAGTCCACATGCCTGGCTGCTGGGCAGGCAGGGCTCAGCCACATCGGCTGTGCTCTGACAGGGGCACCATGTCCAGGCTCACAGATTAGAGTGGAGGAGGGGCTGCTGGAAGACTCAGACAAACTTCCACTTCCTGTTTTCCAGGGCACAGGCCTGACCCAGGGTCACGCGGTTGGAACCCCCATGCCTCCTCTTCTCCATATCCTCTCTCTGATGCATTCAATGGATTCAAAGCATTCAAGTTGTCTCTTATCGTAGGTGGAATTTCAGGGTGAGTTCAAGTAATTAAACTGGGATCAAACTGGGGTACAAAGAGCATGACAATCCCTCCTTCCCTCACCCCAGTGCTCCTTCCCACCCTGGCAGTGCCCACTAGGAGGCCAGCAGGCTCCAGGGCTCCCCTGCAATGGGGCTCAAGGAGCTTTGTGAGTCCAGGGAGGTTCTCAGGTTTTCTCTCTGTTTCTCTTTCCAGCCTCAGCTTGTCCCAGGGTTTATTATCAGCAAAGGCAACAAGGCCCATGATGGCAGGAAGCTGGCTGGGGCTCAGGCTGTTGGCCCTTCAGCCCTGGGGGCCTCTCAGCAAATAGTCCCTTGGAAACAGGGCGGCTGTCCCTGCGGAGGGGGCGGGCTGGGAGAGGCACACTCCCCCCACACACTGGACCCTGGAGGAGCCCCTGTATGAGCAGGACTACAGCTCTGGCTGGAGGGACTGTCTTGGGTGGTGACCTGGGAAATTCCGTGGTCTCCAGGGTCCCTGACACTCTGGCCATGTGTCCCTGTCACAGCCCTGAAACCCCTTCAGGCCCCTGTTCTCCTGTCTCAGTTCCAGTCCCGGCCCCTCCTCCATGGGAAGGTTGGCTCCATGCGTGCATCCCTTCTGGGTCAGAAGACCCCTACTGGGCTGCCTCAGGGCCCCTGGGACCCTGGGATCCCCCCAGTCATCTCCACTCTGCCCCCCGCCCCCGCCTCCACCCCAGTCCCGGGCTCATCCTCAGGGCTGGCCCCTCCCAGGGGTCCTGCAGGGGCCTCCTCTCTCAGCTCCTGCCCTTTAAAGGATTAGATTTGCACGTGGATGGCTGCTTTGGAGCTTAAAAAGCTGGCATTTTAACATTTCGTTCCTTGGTTCCTCCATGACACTCCACCTTGGAATCATGCTAGGTTGGGATACCCTGACCCAATGCAAAAGAGTGACATGTGAAAGCAAAATTGGGGAGGGGAGTCACAATAGTCCCTACTTCCCATTTCATCCTGTCCCCACGGCCTTGCTCTCACCCCATGGCTCCTCCCTGTTCACTTCTGAAGCTGCCCTCCTCCGGGTGGGGCTGTGTCCCCTCACATGGCAGCTTCTTCTAGTGATGGCTGCAGGGAGGAGAGGCCTGGATTCATGTATGTTCAGGTTGCTGTGGAAGGAGGCTGTGGCCCTGAAGTTGTGTTCTAGGCTTTGGTCCTGGGCTCCACCTAAGGGGATTTCTGCCATGTGTGCTGTAGAGCAAAGAGTTCATGCCCATGGCTTTGGTATATTTATCTGGGGTTCCAACTTCATGGTCATGCCATCTTAGGGAAGGACTTAATTCCCCTACCTTAGTTTTCTCATCTGTAAAATGGGGTTAGTCAAAAGGACACTCCATAGTCCCTTTTCTGAAACACTTGGGGTCAGATATTCTCTAGAATTCAGAATTTTCAGCTCCATACAGGTGACATAGTACATCTACTCTACATGACATCACACCCCACTGGGGTCTCAAAGCACCTTGTAATCATACACATTAGTGTTTTGGCAGCTGAACTTTTGAACAGTCACATTGAGTAAAATAAAAAAAGATCATAATTTGTCTCATGTCTCTTTGGGCCGAATTTTGTTACCAAACAATTTTTTAAATATTCATTTTCAATTTTGAGAGACTTGAAGGGTTGGGATTAAAGATAAGGACCATCCGTCTCTGTGTCTCCATAAATAATGGTCAGCTTAGAGAGATCCACAATGTTCATGGTTTGAGGCTAGACCACAACTAGCTGGGAGCTTTGGGATAAGACAAGTCTCCTGACAAGGCCAAGGGTGATGGGTGGGGAGAACCATTTGGAGCAGCTGTGCTCTTACCCGAGTGTCTGAGCCATCGGTTCCAACTCCACAGGTCCTGAGCCTCAGCCGTCACAGAGCCCTGAGGCGTTTGTAGGCGTCTGATCCTCTGGAGCCGGATCTTTCTTTGGTGGGTCCTCAGTGAAGACCACTGCCAGACCGGTGACTGTGACTTGCCAGACATTCATAACACCATGAGCACCAGGGCGACACTCCCATACTGGCTCTACGTGAACAGAGTGTTCTGGCTCCTCCGCGTGCCGCAGCTCTTCTCCACCTGCGTGGCATTCTCCTTGGTGGCTGACATGGGCATTTGGAGAGGGGACATAGGTAACTGGTTCATGTCCTGCTGGTGCATCTGTTTCATTGTGACCCTATTCATAGTCATAATTGAGTTAAACGATCTCCAGCCTCGCTTTCCTTTCTACTGGTACAACTTTCCCGTCACCTTTGCCTGCTATGCCGCCCTCATCTGCCTCTCAGCCTCCATCATCTACTCCATCGCCTACGTCCAGTTCCTGCCTGATGGCCCTGAGTGGGACCGGGCCGTCGCTGCCACTGCATTCTCCTGCATCGCGTCAGTGCTTTATGCCATAGAAATGGCGGGCGTGTGGAACTTCTACAAGCTCAAAGAGATCCCCTGCTACGTGCACACTGTGCCAGGCCTGCTGAACGTGCTGGAGACCTTCGTTGCTGGTGTCATCTTTGCCTTCCTCAGCAACACCTCCCTATACCTGCACCAGCCGGCCCTGGTGTGGTGCGTGGCCGTGTACTCCATCTGCTTCATCCCAGCAGCAGTAACCATCCTGTTGAATCTGGGCGAATGGGAGAACAGGCTGCCAATCCCCTTCCCCATTTTCCAACTTGTGCTCACCGTGTTCTCTGTCCTCCTCTACATCAGTGCTCTTGTCCTCTGGCTGCTCTACCAGTTCTATGAGGAGCTGGGCGGGCTGCCCCAGCGGTCCAGCGATGTGAGCTGCATTGACGACCTCATGTGCGCCTGGGACCAGCGCCTGGCTGTGGCTGTCCTGACAGCCATCAACTTGCTGATTTACGTGGCTGAGCTGGGGTACTGGGCCCGCCGGTCTCTGTAGGGACTTAGGACCAGCCTGGAGACTCCCGATCCTCTGCTCACAGGAGATATCCTCACTGAGCTCTGACGTCCTCTGATGCCCTCTTCCTGGCTCCCCTTTCCCTCCTCACATCTTTCCCCATGCATCTCATTCTCTTTTCTGTTCCTCTGTCTCCTTCCTGTCTTGTGTGGTTGCCCACATTCTCTTTTGCTTCTCTCATTTTTTCTATATTTTCTATTTTTTGGCCCTTTTCTGGTTTTCTTGTCTGTGTCCTGACCACCTCTCCCCATTTTCCTTCTTCTGATCCATCAGGGACCTGAGACTCCTTCCTTCTGTGTCCACCGCCCCCTCCCGCCTCCTAAGGTGCGGACTCCACAGCACACAACCCTCTGTGCAGCTGTTCACACCCTGGGCCTCCGGAGGGGCCTCATTGCCAAAGTGTGTCTGTCCCCCTGGGGGTAATAGTTGGTGTGTTTATGGGGGGTGTATGAGTGTTGGGGGTAGGTAGGTCCTCATTTCTGTTAGTGGAGGGGGCTGTACAGTGCACCTCCCCTTTAAGTTAAATAAAATCTCTAGAGGTCAATAATGTCAAGTGGACAGGAAACTTGAAGCAGAGACCTTAGATTGAGACCCAACCTGTTGCACAACCCCACCAGAGATTGACTGGAGAATTTTCCCAGGCTTACTTATTATCTGCTGCCTAGAGGGTGTCTTAACAGAAGTGTCTTAACCAATCCAGCTCCTCTCTGGGCAAAGTAAAAAGGATCTAGGGAAAAAAAGCACAAGGTCTTGCAGACACCTGTCTGCAGTGTTGGTGAGGGATGGTGATGCAGCCCTCCTGCCTCGGTGATCAAAGCAGTAGGTCCTTCCTCTGTAGGGAGAAGAGCATGGTCCTGCCAGCCTTAAAGGGGATGTTAGCTTGCTATTCTTTTTTCCTATTCTTTTCTTTTTTCTGATCAAGACAGCAAAAATTAGTAGGTGACCCTATTTGTAAAGGGGGAAAGTTTCTTTTCAAATTTTCTTCAGTGGGCAGTTTGAGGGGGTAGCATTTGACAGCATTGACAATGCTGATGTCATTGTCATAGAAACTGCATGGCTTGAGTATGTGGTGCACACACATATGCTGAAGCATAATGTGATCTATATAAATACATATAGTTTAGAAAAACTCCACAGAGCTTTTCGTGTCCATCATTGTCTCTGCTCAATCACATAGTCTGTTTCTTAATCACAGAGAAAGACTTGTACCCCTTCCCACATTTATAGTGTCCTTTTCAATTTCAATATAAAGATGAAGGAAAACAAAGAAAAACTTCCACAAAATCCAAATATTCCAATTGCCCCAAATTTGCCTAGGGCTCAGAAGGATCCTATCCAATTTCACCCTCACCCAAACCTGGGTTTCGTGGAGCCCCTTCCACTGATGCCCCACCCACACCTGGACGAGACCCTGGGTCACAGGTGGCCCAGCCTGGGACACAAGAGGTTAGGCCCACCCCAGTGCCAGCTTCCTGTGCCTGAACCCTTAAAGGGGCCAGGAAAGCCCCTGGACATCTCTCTTTAAGGGTGTGTGCCTGTGTGCAGGCTCAGTGGGTGTTTGTGTCTCTGTGTGTACCTGTATATGTGCCCATGGGTTCCACTGCACTGAGGCCAGTAGCAGTTTGTTTATAGGAACTGGTGACTGGGAAGGCACCGAAAGGCCTCTTCCTCTCTTCCTCTCAAATGCAAAGCCTCAGAGCCCAGCATCCTGGTGTCACCAGGCCCAGAAGGACCCGGCAAGCAGAGCTGTGGGAGAGGGGCGGGGAAGGACCCCCGCTGCTGCCCCTCAGTCCTGTGCTGGGAGGAAGCCTGGGATCTTCACCCACAGGCAGGTGCGGTGGAGGGGGAGGGCTCCCAGGAGGCAGTTTCCATGGCCGGTAAAACTTAAGAAGCAATGAAAAAGACTTGCTATTTTAAGACAAGACAAGAAAAATTTAAACATAAATATTTTCTCTGCCCATTTGAACCTTCTCCCTCCCCTCTGGTGTGCATTGTGTATTTGCATTGTGTATAAAACCTACCTTCACAAGGGCAGAAATACCTGCTCCACCATAAAGATCAATATTTCTGTTCTGGGCCCAGCCACGTAACTCCTTAGAAAATACTACTGCTTACAAATGACCTTACTAATGTCACTACTTTATTACTTCTATTCTTCCTGTTTGACAAGATTCTTGTTTCTTGCTTTCACAATGTGTTATTGAGCCCCTGAAAAAACTAATGATTAACAGACTTGAAACAATTGACCTGATGTATATATAATTCTAAGATCACTGATTGTAATAGTGTGACTCTGGATATGGGAAGAAGCAACAGGAGGGAATCATTTCCTGGAGCTGACAGACTAGTAAGACAGTTGGTCCAGAGGATTTTGGCTACTGTTACCAAGACTAGACGAGTAATTGCTTGCTGAGTAGCCTATCAATGAAATCTTTACCTGACCAGGGAATGAGCATTCCTAGCATCCTAGGGCAAATTGGTCAAAAACACCTCCTAAACTTTAGCTGAAATAAGACAGAAACAAATGGAGAATATTGAGTAGTAAAAAATGTTGCCCACCACTGGGTTCTACAAGAATCAAGTCATTAACCACTGCAGTCACTGACCTATCCTGAAAGTAAGCTACCCTGAAATGAATTCAGGGTGGAAATCAGGAAGAAGCACTTTATGTTGTAGCAAGACTGGCAGAACCAGAAAGAAACCAGAGGAAGATAGATATTTTTAGGAGAAATTTTTATGAACCCAGTTTCTTGCATCTTCCCATACTTAGAAAAACACTAAATCCTTAACTCTGGTATCTGATCCTTTCGAAGAACAATAACTTGGCTAAGATGTATGCTTGGTTGCATGTACCCAAATCACACACATACTGTCTCCAACCCTTAACTCTTCAGCACAGTTCTCACAGCTTTCTGAAAGACTGTCTCCCTGGTTATAATTCTTTGTTGATTTGAGTAAAACTTTTCACTTCTTTTTGAGTTGACAATTGATGAATTTTTTTACTGATATGAGCATGTATGCATTTATCTCTTGCAAGTTCAGTGCAAGAACTCTCATTTTCTTACATTTTCCTGAATCAGACGAAACACAAACTCCCTCCCAGAGAGGGAGGTGATGAGGTTGAAGAGGTATAAAATGGTCTGAGCTTGCAAAGCTTTGGAGGTGACATTTTAAAAGTTTGTGTTTCATCTTAAGATAACAAAGAGAACCCACCAGAGTTATTTCAGTTTGCATTCAGCACAAGCAGACATTGAGGAAAAGAATGGAAATAGACAAAGCAGCTAGAAGCTAATCACAGGAGTGCAGGTGAGGGGATGGATGGATCTCAGGTTCATCTTTGTTCAAGGCTGCCTTTCACCGGGAACCCCTCTGTCCCTGGCCCCTCACATCATTGTCTCTGACCTTCACACCAGCCTTAGGAGAGTTATATAATCTCCAGTCTACAGATGAGAAACTAGAACCTCAACAGGGCTAGAGCTCAGGACCTTCCAGCCCTGGAGTCACTGAGCAGGGCCTGATCTGCAGTCTCTGCCCACCAGGTCCTGTCCTTCCTGTGGCTGCACCTCAGGCCAGGCTCCTGGGGCTTCCAAACAGCAGGGGAGCCCCAGCTGTGATCTCGGTCGTCCAGCCTTTCTTTCACTTAGAGGACAGATGCTAGTCACATAGAGAGAATTCTTATTACAAAGCCACCCTTCCTTTCTGTAGACTCCAGTGAGTCCCGGTGCAGTGGGACTGAACCAGTAGGCTTGCCAGCTCCCCCTTAGCCTGAGCTCTTGAGACAGAGGATCCTGGGTGGGGGAGGTCTGTCAAGTGGAACAACTCCAGCCTCCACTGAGGGACCCCATGGATGAAAAGCTGGGACTGACTGGCAGGGTGATCTCTGCACCCCTGTCCTTCTAGTGAAAGTGAGTCACTCAGTTGTGTCTGACTCTTTGTGACCCTGTGGACTATATAGTCCATAGAATTCTCTTCGACCAGAATACTGGAGTGGGTATAGCCTTTCCCTTCTCCAGGGGATCTTACCAGCCCAGGGATCGAACCCAGGTCTCCCACATTGCAGGCAGATTCTTTACTGGCTGAGCCACAAGGGAAGCCCAAGAATACTAGAGTGAGTAGCTTATCCCTTTTCCAGCAGATCTTCCTGAACCAGGAATCAAACTGGGGTCTCCTGCATTGCAGGCAGATTCTTTACCAACTGAGCTATCAGGGAAGCCCCCTGTCTCTCTATCCCAGCCCTAAACCCTGGGGATAGGTGGACATGAAGAGATGAAGACACTCCATCTTGACAGAGGGACAAGCTCAGGGCTCTAAACAAGATCCTGATAGGTGTCCCTGGAGCTCCAGGACCTGGGAACAGAGGGTGGCTGTTCTTCACAGACATGAGCAGCTGGGCTGAAAGGCATCTGCCAAGGGTAACTGACCCTGCATTGAGCCAGAAGCAGGAGGCAGGGTTAGAGATTTGAAAGCTCTTCCTCTGGGAATCCTGGTTCCACTCCTTCCAAGAAAGCCTAAAACTCTAGAAGAAACCCCGGCTGAGAGGCAGGAATCCTGGGGTCATCTTCCACACCAGGCTGCAACACTGCCCCAGGCCTCTCCCAACCTCAGCTCATTGGCTGAGAGAGGGCATCTAGAGGTCCCTGGAGCTGCCCCCTGGAGCCACCCCTAACCAAATTGGAGACCCAGCCCCTCACGCCTCCTGCCAGAGCGTCCCTCAGGCTGGCTCTCCCTGCAAGTCAGCCTGGGGGAGAGATGGTCCAAGGACTCCACCTGGTGGCCACTCCACAGCCAGACACAGAGCTGCCTACAGCAGAGACCCCTGAGAAGTCAAGCTGCACCTCCCTGCCCTCTCACACTGGTTCCCAGGTTCTCACACTGGTTCCCAGGTGTCATAGGTGGGAATGCAAAGCACCAGCTCTGGAAACCTGTCTGAATGAAAAGCACTGGCATTGCTGTCAGATGGGCCTGGATTTGAATCCCTTGGGTTCTTAACTTTACCTGGAGCCCCTCATCCCTGCAGTGGGCTATTTGGGACATGTCCTGTGGAGCTGTGCCCCCTCTCTGCATGAACAGGCAGCCCAGGGAGATGGCAGGGGCGAGGCTGGACCAGTCATCAGAATCCCTCTGGAGGTGCTCAGTTCTTAGGCCAGTTGCTAATCCGTGGCTGCACATCATGGTTGCCTGATGTGGCAGTGCTTCTCAAAGTGTGGTCCTCGGACCAGCAGCAGAACATCAACAGGAAATTATTGGGAATGCAGATGCCTGGGTTCCACCCCAGACCTGCTGAGTCAGAAACTCTGGGATGGGGCCCAGAAGCCCCCCAGGTGATGCTGATCCTGGTCCAGTGTGAGAACACGGTGCTCAGGTACCAAGGTGCTGAGAAAGCCCCTCAGGGCATTCCAGGGTGTTAGGCACTGGAAACATCTGAAGGTCAACAGGGCCACCCTACCCCCACCCATCTGCCTCACTCCCCACCCCCAGGGATTCTGGTTCCTTGGAGCTGAAGCAGGACCCAGACACAGATCTAAATAGCAACATGCAGCTGATCCTAATGTGAGTCGCTGCTCTGGTATGGACACTTCCTTACGTACACTGTGCATGCTCTTCCTTTAGAGGCCAGGCCCTGCAGCACAGGACAGGTGCGCTCTGCTAGGTCACTGGACTGTGCAGAGAATAATCACCAGATATTGACGTTTAGTGGTAGCTTGAGCTATGACATGCATGGTGCTGGATGACTTCTATGTAATATCTCAGAAGAGCCCAGCGAATTGTTAGATTTTCCTGCTTTACAGGTCTAAAAACTGAAGCACAGAGAGGTTAAGTCCTTAGTCACACAGCTACTAAATGACAGAATCAGATTTCCAACCTATTTTTCTCAGACTTCAGAGTACACCACTTTTGCTTCCTTTTTTTTACAAACAAGAGCAGGAATGAGGTGCTGAAGGTCACCATGCGGGGCATCCATCACTCCTGCTGTACTTTTGCCTGGAAGCTCCCTAGTGCTGGGGCATCAACTTCAAGATGTGATGAATGGACCTCGGAGCTGGGTATCACCTCAGGAAATAATGCCTCCTGCCTGGGCATAGATGTAGTTGGGAAAGGAAGGTGAGGTTTCATCCTGGACTCACAGGATTCAGGGTGTTAAGGAATTTGACACTTGCCCCTACCTTCTGCAATAGCTATTATGGAGAAAGAATCCAAGAAAGCACAGATATGCTGTGTGTGTATGTCATAACTAAAAAAGCGGCTGTACTGTGAGGACAAGCACAAAACCGCAAATCAACTATATTCTAACACAGCAAAGGCGTGAGATTACAGGACAGGAAAGGAAATGAAAGCAATATCTATTTCGTTTCCCTCTTGCCTCCCTAACTTGGGCTCCTACCCCATCCCTGGAGCCTGAGGAGGCTTGGTTCCTGTGGCTGGACTCGGAGCATCACGACACTGGGAAGTGTGCCCTTAATTTTGATTCCTGTGACACTGGTATTGTGTGATTCCCTCTGGCTAGGACCACAAGTCAGCAGGGCCCATGGGTGGGAGCCCAGGACCAAACTCGAGCTCTGGGACCCAGGACTCAGCTGCAGGTCTTCCTTCCACAGAAACCTGAAGACACACATGTCCTGGCCTGTCCTCCCTGCAGCATCACTAGCAGGAGCTGCCATCTGAGGGGACACAGCCCCACCCAGAGGAGTGGGATCAGAGATTAACAGGGAGGAACCATGGAATGAGAGCAAGGCCATGGGGACAAGATGACATGGGAAGTAGAAACTATTCTGAATCACCTCCCCTAATTTTGCCTTAACATGTGGTTCTTCTCCACTGGAACAGGGGACACCCACCCAGCATGACTCCAAGATGGAGCATCATGGGGGAACCACAGAATAAATTAACATAATGTTTGACTCTTAAGCTCTAAAGATGCCATCCAGATGGGAGTCTGGCAGTAGTCCTACCTGTGAGGATTCTCCTGGCCTGGGAGACTGGTTAGCAGCTTCCAAGCTGGAAGAAGGGATTGGAAATGAACAGGGATGCTCTGTCTGATGCTGATGTGGAGGTTTTCAGGGCATCTCAGGGAGGGGGTGATGATGGATGGATGATCAGACCCCTTTTAAGGGCAGGAGCTGAAAGAGGAGACCCCTGCAGGACCCCTGGGAGGGGCCAGCCCTGAGGATGCTCCACGAACTGGGGTGGGCGGGGAGCAGAGTGGAAATGACTGGGGGGACCCCAGGGTCCCAGTGGCCCTGGGGCAGCCCAGTGGGTGTCTTCTGACCCAGGAAAAGTCACCCTCCTCCAGGTCCGCTGGTGCTGGGGTCCCCAGCTGAAGCCTCTGAGAGTACAGCCTCCTGGGCACCTCAGCAGGGAGCGGTGCCCCAGGTTGGGATAAGTCTGAAACAGAGGGTGAAGTGTTAAGGGGAAGTAGCAGTGAGACAGGCCTTGCGTGTTTGCTCAGGCACGTTACACTCTTAATTCACAGCCCAGGAAGTCAATTTCCAAAGTCTCAGCTTGCCTGCCATTTCCTTCTCCAGGGGATCTTCCTGACCCAGGAATCGAACCCGAGTCTCCCTCATTGAGGGCAGACTCTTTACCGTCTGAGCCACCAGGGAATCCCTAAGAACCAGAGTTGGCACGAAACAGTGCTGCCTCCTTGTGGACATTACCTGAAACTACAACTTGAGCACAGATAATGCCACCTCCAACTGACAAGGACTTTGGGAATGCTGACGACCGCAGCACTCAGGAAAGGCCCTGGGGAAGATATTGCAGAAATAAATTCCAAACACAGCTGACTTTCAAGAAGACAACTGCAACAGGTAAATTTTCCTCATGCCCTTTAAGGAAAAAAAAAAAAAAAAAAAAACTCAGACACAGGACAAGATGCTCAGCATCCCTACTTATAGGAAAAAGGACAAAACTACACAAATACCACTATACGGTCAGAACGGCCAACAATCTGCATCTCCCCCAAAATAATAAAATTTCAAGTTAACTACAGCCTCTGACATTCCCAAACTTGGAGTATATCCCCAGAAAACCATCTTTCAAAAAGACACATGCACCCCAGCGTTCACTGCAGCACTGCTCACAGCAGCCGAGACACAGAACCACAAAGTGTCACCCACAGCTTAAAGCTTAAACAAGATGGGAAAATATTTGCCACAGACTATTACTCAGCCATAAAAACCACACCTGAAATTATGAAATTATGTGATTGGTCATCACAAAAGTGAACCTTAGAGGATCATACGCTAAATGAAATCAGCCGGACAAAGGAAGAAAATACCAGATGAAGAATCTCCAGGGCAACATAAAAAAAGATCAAAAAAAAAAAAAAAGGAACTAATTCACAGCTCAAAAGAAGCCTCTGAGAATTCAAACACAAAGAATTTTTTTTAAAGTTAAGGACCAGGTTGTATTCATAGGGGCTTGGGACTGACAAATACACAGAAATCCACTACTTCAGCATATACACCGAAATCTGTATCTGTAATAGAAGATCCATGAGGATTATCTCCTTCCCTCATTCCTTCCTTTGACATACACACACACAAAAATCTGTGTCTCTAATAGACACTGCACAAGGATCTGATATTCAGCAAATGGAACTTTCCTTTACCTTCTACAATAACCGTTATGGAAAAAGAATCCAAAAAAAGAACAGATGTGCTATATGGATATGTCATCACTGAATCAAGGGTGTATAAACCCCGACAACAAGCATAAAACCTCAAATCAACCATATTCCAACATAGCAATGGCATGAGGTTACAGAAAAGAAAAGGAAACAAAAGCAATATCTATCTCATTCCCTCCTGTCTCCCTGACTTGGCTGCTATCCCATCGTTGGAGTCTGAGGAGGCTTGGTTCCCATGGCTGGACTGGTATGGGACACTGGTCTTGACTTGACTGGGAAGGATACACTTAATTTAGAGCCCTATGACAACTGTATTGTCTGTTTCTCTGGCTGGGACCCCATGCCCTAGACACCCAAAGGATGCTGGCATGACCCTCTGACTTCAAGGACCTTGGAAAAGTCACCTAGCCTCCAGGTCTCCTGGTGCTGGGGTCCCCAATTCAAGGTTCCTTCATGAGACTACAGCTTCCTAGGCACCTCAGCAGGGGCTGTGGCCCAAGTTGGGATGAGTCTGGAGGGGAGGGGTGAAGCTTTAGGTGGAAAAATTAGTGAGACACAAGCTCTGGAGTGTTTGCTCATGCACATTCCACTCTAAATCACAGCCCAGGAGGCCGACTCACCTTAAGGCTCGGGTTGCAGGAGGATCAGAGTTGGAATGAAGAAGTGCTGCCGCCTTGTGGGCATTTCCTGTACCTACAACTTGAACACGCGCATAATGGTGCCTCCAATTCACAAGGGCTGTTAGGCTGCTAATGGCAGCTGCCCTCAGGAAAGTTCCTGGGGCAGGTATTGCAGATAAATTACAAACACACTGACTTTCAGAAGCCAACTGTAACAGGTAAATTTTCTTCACATACTTTCAGGGAAAAGTAGAGAAGAAAATCTCCAAAGGGACACAGGACAAGATGCTCAGCACCCCTAATTATTACAGGAGGAATGCCATCAAAATAACAATGTACTAGTCAGAATGGCCGTTCTAAAAGTCTACAAACCATGTCTACTCCCGGCGTCCCACCTGACTCGGTCTCTGGAATTGACATTGGCAACAGCCACAGAAAGGAAGGCTATGCCAGGGGAAAAAAAAAAAAAAAACTTTCAAAGGTGTCAAGCCTAGGATCTGACATAGCCACATCTGGTCATCTATCTTATGAAAACCATCATTCCAAAGACACATGCTCCCCAACGTTCACTGCAGCTGAGACACAGACATGGGAAAATGTCCACCGACAGATTAAAGAAACTGTGGTACACATACATACACAGTGGACTCTTCCTCACCCATGAATAGCCACCACTGAAGTGTGACATCAGTCACAACAAGACTGGATCTTGGAGAATCATGCATTACATGAAGTCAGCTAGACAGAGGAAGACAAAAGAATTTGATTTCTCTTACAGGCAAAATTTTAAAAATTTACAAAGGAACCAATGTAAAACACAAAAAGATTGCTGAGAATTCAAACACAAAGAATCAGTCTCAAAAAAGTAACAATAAAGGGGCAGGGATAAAATCAGAGATCCTGAAAAACATACGCAGGAATTTGTAATGATAATCCCCACTTCATGGATCACTGCCTTGTTGTGTCCAAGGGGCTTGTATAACTCAATGAAGGTATGAGCCATGCAGTGTAGGGCCACCTGAGAAGGATGGGTCATACCAGAGACTTCTGACAAAACGTGATCCGCTGGAGGAGTGAATGGCAAACCACCCCAGTAGACTTGCCATGAGAAACTCATCAACTGCTGTTTAAAAAGCTAGTGGATGCCATGGAACTCCAGTAGAGCTATTTGAAACGATAAAGGATGACGCCATTGATGTGTTGCATTCAATATGTCAGCAAATCCAGAAAACCCAGCAGTGGCCACAGGACTGGAAAAGGTCAATCCTCATGCCAATTCCCAAGAAGGGCAGCAATAAAGATGTGCTATTGGACAGTTATATTCATCTCCCATGCTAATAAGATCATGCTTAAAATCTTACTTGCATGCAAAGCATTATGCGAACCAAGAACTTCCAGATGTCCAAGCTGGTTTAGAAAAGGAAGAGGAAGCAGAGATCAAATTGCCAACATTCGCTGGATCATAGAGAAAGCAAGGGAATTCCAGAAAAACATCTACTTCTGTTTCATTGATTACTCTAAAGCCTTTGACTGTGTGGATCATAACAAACTGGGGAAAGCTCTTAGAGAGATGGGAATACCAGACCAACTTACCTGTCTCCTGAGAAACCTGTATGTGGGTCAAGAAGCAACAGTTAGAACCCTGCAGGAAACAACTGATGGCTTCCAGATTGAGAAAGGAGGATGACAGGGCTGACTGCTCTCACCCTGCTTGTTTACCTATATGCTGAGCACATCATGAGAAAGGCCGGGCTGCTGAGTTACAAGCTGGGATCAGGATAGTTGGGAGAAACATCAACAGTTTCAGATATTCGGATGATACCACTCTAATGGCAGAAAGTGAAGAGGAACTGAAGAACCTCTTGATGAGGGTGAAGGAGGGGAGTGAAAGAGCTGGCTTAAAACTCAATATTAAAAATACTAAGATCATGGCATCTGGCCCCATTACTTAATGGCAAATAGAAGGGGAAGTATGGAAGTAGTGACAGATTTCCTCTTCTTGGGCTCTAAGATCACTGTGGATGGTGACTGCAGTCATGAAACCAGAAGATGATTGCTTCTTGGCAGGAAAGCTATGACAGACCTAGGGAGTGTATTGAAAAGCAGAGACATTACTCTGCTGACAAATGTCCATATAGTCAAGGCTGTGGTCTCCCCATTGGTCATGTGTGGTTGTGAGAGCGGGGCCACAAAGAAGGCAGAGCACCAGCGAATTGACGCCTTCAAACTGTGGCGCTGGAGAAGACTCCTGAAGGTCCCCTGGACATCAAGGACATCACACCAGTCAATCTTAAGGGAAAACAACCCTGAATACTCATTGGAAGGACTGATGCTGAAGCTCCAGGATTCTGGTCATCTGATGCAAACAATCAGCTCGCTGGAAAAGTCCCCGATGCTGGGAAAGATTGAGAGCGGAAGGATAAGAGGGTGTCAGAGGATGAGAAGGCTGGACGGCGTCACCAAGGTGATGGGCATGAACTTGGGCAAACTCCAGGAGATGCTCAGGGCCAGAGATGCCTGGCGGGCTGCAGTCCATGGGGTCTCAAAGAGTCGGACATGACTGGCCAACTGAACAACAATGACAATGATAATCCAGAAGGATCATCTTTACTTCCCTTCTTCCTTTCAAATATACACAGAAACCTGTATCTCTAACCTATACAAAGAAACCTCCCTCTGTAATAGGTAATTCACAAGGATTAGCTCCTCCCTTCCTGTCTTTCACAAACCCACAAAAAAATCTGTATATCTAATAGATAATCCAGGACATGATTTTCAGCAAAGGGAACTTGGACCAACTTTCTGCAATAAATTTTATGGCAAAAGAATCCCCCAAAGAAGTGATAGGCTATATGTATGTGTCATAGTTGAATCAGGCGGCTGTACACTAACAGAAGCATAAAAATGGAGATTAAAGAAAAGTAAAAGAAGGAAAAGGAATGCCCATTTGTTCCCTCCAACCTCCCTGACTTGGGCTGCGATCCCTTCCCTGGACCCTGAGCAGGCGTGGGTGCCCGTGCTGGACTGGATGGGGCAGAGACCACGGGTAGGGTGCTGGTAATAGAGCCCCCCCGCCCCCAAACCTGTACTATCTGGTTTGCTTGGCTGGGAACAGAGTCCCAGGGCACCTAAAGGATGGTGGCCCAACCCTCTGACGTCCAGGACCTTGGAAAATCACCTAACTCTAGGTCTCCTGGTGCTCTGGTGCCCAACGCAAGCCATCTTCTGAGAGTGGAGCCTCCTAGGCCCCTCGGCAGGGTGTGTGGTCCAGGTTGGGAGGAGTCTAGAGGGGAGGGGTAAAGATTTAGGGGGAAGAAGTACTCAGACCATGCCCTTGAGTGTTTCCTCAGGCACTTTCCACTATAATTCACAGCCCAGGAAGCTGATTTTCCTTAAGGACCTCCTTGCAAGGGGAACAAGAGTTGGGCAGGCAGAATTGCTATTGCCCTGTGGACATTTCCTGTAACTACAACTTGACCAGCAGTGCCCACTTGCACCTCCAATTCGCAAGGCCTGGGGGGCTGTTAAGGACAACCTGCCCTCAGGAAAGATCTTGGGCAGGTGGTGCAGAGATATATTCCAAACAGAGTTGACATTTAAAAGCCAATTCTGACAGGTAAGGATCCTAAATTCTTTATGGAAAAAAAACCCAAACAGCCACAGCACATGATGATCAGCATCCTTAAATATTATAGGGGAAATGACAATCAAAACAGCAAGAAATCAAATCCCACCTGCCCTAATGGCCATCATCACAGGTGTGTAAACAGTAAATGCAGGAGAAAGCCGGGGGATGTTTGAACTCCACTACATGGTTGGTGAGAATGGACATTGCCAACATCCCTTAGAAAAGACAATTTTCTCATGCCAAAAAACCCCCAAAAAACCTTTCCGACAAGCTAAGCCTACTATCTGGCATCTTCACCTGGGTCAGTGTGCAGAGAAAACCATCATTAAAAAAAGATTCATGCACCCCAGCGTTCACTGCTGCAGTGCTTACAATAGTCAAGACACAGAACCACAAAATGTCCTGACAGATTAAAGCTTAAGGAAAATGTCATACATAAATACAATGGACTATTACTCAGTCATGAAAAAGCAGCACTGAAAATATGAAACTATGCTCCAGGTTGCCACAGGAATGGAGCCTGGATGATCATACACTAAATTTAATCAGCCAGACAGAGGGAAAAAATAGCATATGATGTTCCTTTGAGGCAAATAAAAAAAGAGATACTAAGGAACTAATTTACAACACAGAAAGAGACTAGGAAAATTCAAACATAAAAGAAATTTCCCAAAAAAAGGAACAATAAAGGCCAGTGAAACATTTGGAAATCAGCACTACCATATACAGAGGAATTTGTATCTCTTACATACACATAGAAATTTGTATCTGCATGACATACACACAAAAACCTGAATCTGTAATAGATGATTCACAAGGATTATCTCCTTCCTCCTTCCTTTCATATATGTGTGTGTGTGTGTGTCTATATATATATATATATATATATATATATATAATCTCTATCTCTAATAGATACTATGGTCTTCCCTGGTGACATAAGGGGTAAATAATATGAAGGCAATGATGGAGACCTGGATTTAATGCCTGGGGCCAAAATATCCCCCAAAGAAGGGGATGGCTACCTACTCCAGTATTTGTGCCTGGAGAATTCCATGGAGAGAGGAACATAGTGGGTTACAGTCCTTGGTGTCGCATACACTCAGAATAGATACACCAGAAGGACATAATATTCAGCCCAGGGAGGTTACTTGACCTTGTTCAATCATCTCTATGGCAAAGACTTGAAGGACAGAGATGCTGTGTGTAAATGTCATAACTGAAACCGGAGCCTGTTCACTGACAACAAGCACAACACTGCAAATCAAACGTAGGCCAACGTAGCATCTGCGTGAGATTAACCAAAAGAAAAGAGCAATGTCTTTTATTCCCTCCGATCTCCCTGACTTGGGCTGCTTTCCAGCCCGTGGAACCTGAGCAGGCTTGGTTCCCATGAGTGGGTAGAGAGGGGTCCAGACAGTCGGGCCGGGTGCCCTTCACTGAGCCTCCTCTTCAACATGTACCATCTGGCTTGCCCTGGCCGGGACCATAGCCCCTACTGCATCCAAGGGATGGTGGACTGACCCTCTGGCCACGAGGACCTTGGAAAAGTCACCTTCCTCCAGGTCCGCTGGTGCTGGGGTCCCCAGCTGAAGCCTCCTTCTGAGAGTGCAGGCTCCTAGGCACCTCAGCAGGGAGCGGTGGCCCAGAATGGGATGAATCTGAAAGGAAGGGGTGAAGCCTTAAGGGGAAGAAGCAGTGAGACTCAAGGCCTTGGGTGTTTGCCCAGGCACCTTTCACTCTATTTCACAGCCCTGGAAGGCAACTTTCCCAAAGGCTCAGTTTGCCTGAAGAACCAGAGTTGGCAAGAAACAGTGCTGCCGCCCTGTGCACATTTCCTGTAACTACAACTTAAACACCTTGCTTTCTGCACCTCCATTCACAAGGCCTGTGGGGCTGGAATGACAGCTGCCCTCGGGAAAGGTCCTGGGGTGGGTATTGCAGAAATAAATTCCAAACACAACTGACTTTCAAGATGCCAGTTGCAACATGTACATTTTCTTCACACAATTTAAGGAAGAAAATAAAGAAAAAACAATCCCCAAATGGCTACAGGACAAGATACTCAGCATCCCTAATTATTACAGGAGGAAAGTCAATGAAAATAGCCAGAAATCTAATCACACTAATCCACAAACAATAAATGCAGTACAGAGCCGGCAAGACAAGTAACACCTCCCTCTCTGACCCAGCACAATCAGTGGGATGGACATTGGCAATAGCCACTGAAAGGAGAGTTTCCACGTGCCAGAAAAAAAACACTTTCCAAGTAGCTAAGCTTAGGATCTGACATATGCACACCTGGGCCAAGAAACTGTCATTCCAAAAGACACATGCACCCCACGTTCACTGCAGCACTACTCACAGTAGCTGAGACACAGACCCGAGAAAATGTCCAATGGCAGATGAAAGCCTAAAGAAAATGCGGGGCACATATACAATGGACTGTCACTCAGCTATGAGGAGGCACCACTGAAACTACTAAACTCTGTCGTCAGTCACTAGAAGGATGGACCTCGGAGGATCACACACTAAGTGACGTCAGCCAGAGAAGACAAAAGACTATGATACCCCTACAGGGAAAGTTTTTAAATACATGAAGAAACTCATTGAAAACTCAAAAAAAATCCCTGAGAATACAAACACAAACAACCAATCCCCAAAAAGTAACAATAAAGGGATATGGATAAATTCAGCGGTCATGACTAAAAAAACACATGAATCTCTATCTGTAATAGGTAATCAAGAAGGATTATATTTTTCCTTTCTTTCTTCCTTCCAAATATATTCAGAAATCTATCTCTAACATATACACAGAAAACTAAATCTGTAATAGATAATTTACAAGGACTATCTCCTCCCTTCCTTACTTTCACAAATACAAAATATCTGTAATAATAGATATCCTGAAGAACATGATTTTCAGCAGATGGAACTTTCCTCAGCCTTCTGCAATAATCTTTATGGCAAAAGGATCCTCAAAACGAGAGTTACGCTGTCTGTTTATGTCATAGTTGAATCAGATGGCTGTCCACCGACAAGAGGCACAAAATTGGAGATTAAAGAAAAGTCAAAGAAAAGGAATCCCATTTTGTTCCCTCCGACCCCCTGACTTGAGTTCCTATCCCATCCCTGGAGTCTGAGCAGGCTTGGGTCCCACTGCTGGAATGCATGGGGGCAGAGACAGCTGGGCAGGGCACCCTTAACCAAGCCCCCACTTAACCTGTACTGTCGGGTTTGCTTGGCTGTGAACAAATTCTCCAGTGCACCCAAAATATCGTGCCCCAACTCTCTGACCACTCTCTCTGGTGGATATTGCACATATAAATTACTAACAGCCGACTTTCAAGAAGCCAATTGCAACTGGTAAATTTTCCTAACACCCTTTAATGAAAAAAAAAAAAGAAATAAAAACTATCCCAAATGGCAACCAGACAAGATGTTCAGCACCCCTAATTACTGCAGGAAGAATGACAGAATGACAACAAATGTCACCCTACACCAGTCAGAGTGGCCATCCACCCAAGTCTACAGGAAATAAATGTAGAAGAGAGCCAGGAGGTGAGGGAACCCCTTACATGGTCGATGGGAATGCACACTGGCAACAGTCACTAGAAAAGACAGTCTCTGCATGCCAGAAATTAAAGTTTCAAGATAGTTAAGCCTAGGTCTGACATTCCCACACCTGGGCTATGTCCTGAGAAAACCATCATTCACAAGACACATGCACCCCAACATTCTCCGCAGCACTGCTTACCACAGACAAGACACAGAAACACAAAATTTCCACCCACAGCTCAAAGCTTAAACAAGATGTGCTACGTACTTACCATGGACTATCACTCAGCCATAAAAAAGTGCCACTGAAATTGTGATATTATGTCCAGGGCTCCACAAGGGTGGACCCTGAAGGACCATACACTAAGTGAAATCAGCCAGACAAAACAGCAGAGGAAGAACCTTCCAGGCCACATAAAAAGAGATAAAAAGAAACCAATTTACAACACAAAAGGAGCCTCTGAGAATTCAAACACAAATAAAGGGTTAATAAAAGGCCAGGATGAATTCAGAGGAGGTTGGCACTAACACATACACCAAATTCTTTATCTGTAATAGTTAATCTACGTGCATTATCTCCTTCCCTCATTTGTTCCTTCACATTCATGCAAAAAACAAACAAAAACTGTATCTCTAATAGATACTGCACAAGGATCTGAAGTTCAGCACAAGAACCTCCCCCTACCTTCTGCAATAACCTCTATGGAAAAAAAATCCAAGAAAGCACAGATATGCTGTGTGTATACATCATAACTGAAAAACGCGGCTGTACATGGATGACAAGCACAAAACCGCAAATCAACTATATTCTAACACGGCAAAGACACGAGATTACAGAAAAGAAAATAAAAGCAGTATGTATTTCATTTCCCTTTTCCCTCCCTGACTTGGGCTCCTATCGCATCCCTGGAGCCTGAGGAGGCTT
Source organism: Bos grunniens (assembly GCF_055505025.1). Classification (NCBI taxonomy): domain Eukaryota; kingdom Metazoa; phylum Chordata; class Mammalia; order Artiodactyla; family Bovidae; genus Bos; species Bos grunniens. The sequence continues at coordinate 50,422,767 of NC_141185.1, read as the reverse complement.
GGTTCCTATGACTGGGCTGGGAGGGTCGAACACTAGGAAGAGTGCTCCTAATTTAAACCCCTATGACGCTTGTATTTTGTGGTTTCCTCTGGCTGGTTCCTAACGCCCTAGGGCATCCAAAGGATTGTGGCAGGACCCTCTGACCTCGAAGACCTTGAAAAAGTCTCCTAATCTCCAGTTCCCTGGTGCTGGGGTCCCAGGAGGGAGTGCAGCCTTCTGGGCCCCTCACCAGGGACAGGTCCGCAAGGTAGGCATGAGGGTAGTGGGCTGGGGAGAAGCTTCAGGAGGAAGAATAGTGAGACACAAGCCCTTGGGTGTTTGCTCAGGCACATTCCACTCTAAGTCACAGCCCCCAAAGTCCACTTTCCCTCAGGCTCTGACTGCAGGTGGAACCAGAGTTGTCATGAAGTGCTGCCGCCTTGTGGACATTTCCTGTAACAACAACTTGCCCACCAGCGCTTACCTGTACCTCCAATTCAAAAGCCCTGTGGGGTGGTTAATGACAGCTGCCCTCAGGAAAGGCCCTGGGGTGGCTATTGTGGAAATAAATTCCAAACATAACGGACTCAAGAAGTCAATTGCGATGGGTAAATTTCCTCAAATCCTTTGTGGGGGAAAAAAAAAAGAAAAAATGGCCACAGGACAAACCATTCAGCATCTAATTATTACAGGAGGAAAGACTATCAAAATGATGACAAGAAATCAAATCCCACCAGTCAGAATGGACACCCTCAAAGGCCGACAAAGAGCAAATGTGGGAGACAGCCAGTTAATGATTGAACCCCACTACACGGTTGGTGGGAATGGACGTCGCCAACAGCCCCTAGAAAAGGCAGCCTCCGCATGCCAGAAGATAAACTTCTCAAGAGAGCTAAGCCTCGTGTCTGACATCCACACCTGGGCCTATAGCCCCAGAAATCCATCATTCAAAAAGACACATGCACCCCAACATTCACTGCTGTACTACTTATAATAGCCAAGACACAGAATGACAAAATCCTGTAACAGATTAAAGCTTAAAGACAATGTGGTAAATACATTGGACTATTAGTAAGCCATGAAAAGCAGCACTGCAGTGATGAAATTAGGCCACAGTTTGCCACAATGATGGAGGCTGGAGAATCAAACACTAAGTGGAAGAAAATAGAAAATAGAGGAAGGAAATATAATATGATGTTCCTTCTAGACAAAAATAAATAAAGAAACTAATATACAATACAGAGACAGAGACTCTGAAAATTCAAACACAAACAGGAATTCCAAAGAAAAGAAACCATAAAGGGCCAGGGATGAATTAGGAATTCAGGACTACATATACATAGAAACGGTATCTGAATAGATAATTCACAAGGACTACCTCCTTTCTTCCCTGCCCTCCTTCCTTATTCCTTCATTCCTTATTCCTTCCTTCCACATATACACAGAAATCTGTATGTCTAACAGGTACACACAAATCCATATGTCTAACATATACACATAAATCTGTACTCATAATAGATAATTCAAAGGATTATCTCCTTCCTTCCACATACGTAAATATCTGTATCTCTAATAGATACTGTGGGCTTCCCTGGTGGCTCAAAGTATAAATAATATGAAAGCAATGAGGGAGACCTGGGTTCAACCCTGGGTCAAAACATCCCCAGGAGAAGGGAATGGCCCCCCACTCTGTATTTGTGCCTGGGAAATCATGGAAAGAGGAGCCTGTTGGGCTTCAGCCCTTGGGGTCACATAGAGTCAAAATAGATGCTCCAGAAGGACAGAATGTTCAGCATAGGGAGCTTACTCTCCTTGTTCAATAACGTCTATGACAAAGAAGTGAAAAAGGAACAGATATGCTGTATGTACACGTCATAACTGAATCAGGAGCCTGTACACTGACAGCAAGCACAGCACTGCAAATCAAATACAGGTCAGCATTTCATCAGCATGATATTAAAGAAAAGAGTAATGCCTTTTTTATTCGCTCTGGTCTCCCTGATGTGGGCCGCTTGCTGTACCTGGAACCTGACCAGGCTTGAGTCCCATGACTGGGCAGGAGAGGGGCTGAGACAGTTAGGGTGAGTGCCCTTAACTGAGCCTGCTCCTAAGCCGGTAGCATCCGGTTTGCTCTGGCTGGGACCATAGACCCTAGTGCACCCAAAGGATGGTGGCTTGACCCTCTGGCCACAAGGACCTTGGAAAAGTCACCTTCCTCCAGGTTTCCTGGTGCTGGGGTCCCCAGCTGAAGCCTCCTTCCTGAGAGTGCAGCCTCCTAGGCACCTCAGCAGGGAGCAGTGCCCCAGAATGGGAGGAGTCTCCAGGGGAGGGGTGAAGCCTTAAGGGGAAGAAGGGAGACCCTGGCACATTCCTCTCTAATTCACAGCCCTGGAAGCCAACTTTCCCAAAGGCTCAGTTTGCCTGAGGAGAAGGCAATGGCAACCCACTCCAGTACTCTTGCCTGGAAAATCCCATGGACAGAGGAGCCTGGTAGGCTGCAGTCCATTGGGTCACGAAGCGTCGGACACGACTGAGCGACTTCACTTTCACTTTTCACTTTCATGCATTGGAGAAGGAAATGGCAACCCACTCCAGTGTTCTTGCCTGGAGAATCCCAGGGACGGTGGAGCCTGGTGGGCTGCTGTCTATGGGGTCGCACAGAGTCGGACACGACTGAAGCGACTTAGCAGCAGCAGCAGCAGCAGGCAAGAAATAGTGCTGCCGCCTTATGGACATTTTCTGTAATAACACCATGAAGAGCTGTGCTGCTGGACATTTAATATTCACAAGGATCCAGGAGCTCCAAAAAATTAAATACATGCCCTAGAGAAATGTTTTATGGGTGGCCATGGAAAAATAATTCAAAATAAGGCAGGCATTAAAGAAGCCAATTTCAAGATATAAGTTTAACTCACACCCTTTTCAAAAAAATCACATGAAATGATGTCAACATTGTTAAATATTAGAGAAATGCAAATCTGAACTACAGCAAGGCATCACATCACACTGGTCAGAATGGCCATTGCCAAACACTCCACAAACAATAAGTGCTGGAGAGGCTGTGCAGACAGGGGAACACTCCTCCACTGATGCTTGGGATGGAAATTGGTAACAGCCACTGTGGAGGACGCAGTGAGGGTTCCTTCAGACATGAAAATGAGAAAGAAGTTAGAAAAATTCCTAACACCGTACACAAAATAAATATGGTGTAAATATCTACAGGCAATGATGGATACTATGAAATTCTTGAGAAAAATATAAACAGGACATGATTTGACATAAAATGCAGGAAGTCTGCTGTGGATCTACCTCTCAGAACAATGAAAAATAAACCACAGATCAGAAAATGGGATTTCATTAACCTTAAAACCATTTGCCTACCAAAGGAAACCCTAAACAAGAGACAAGCACAACCCTCAGAATGGGAAGAAAGATTTGCAAACCAAGACACCCACAAGGAATTCATCTCCAAAACATACAAACAGCTCATGCAACTCAATATCAAAAATAAATACAACCCAAGAATAAAATGGGCCAAAGATTGAAGATGATATTTCTCAGAGGAAGGCCTGCAGATTGCACTTGGGCACATGAAAAGATGCTCAGCATCACTAATTATAGAAAGACTCAAAGTCCAATAAGCTAAGCACTCACATTGGTCAGAATGGCCATTTCAAAACATCTTAAAGAATAAATGCTAGAAAAAAAATGCTAGGACTTACCTGGTGGTGCCATGGTTAAGAATCGCCTGCAAATGCAGGAGACAGAAGCCCGGTGCTCTGGAGCCCACATTCTGCAGCCAGAGGGCACCTCAAGGAGAAGCTGCACAGTGAAGCTAGAGAGTAGCCCCGCTCGCTGCAGACAGAGGAAGCCTGCGCTCAGCAACTAAGGCCCAGTGCAACCAGAAGAATGAATAAATAAAATTATTTTATAAGAATAAATGCCAGAGAGGGTGTGGAGACAAGGGAACCCTCCTGCACTGTTGATCGTAATGTACATAGGTTCATCCGGTAGGGAGAACACATGGAGGTTCATTTAAAAAATAACAGAAGTACTTCAGGACCCAGCAAGCCCATGTCTGGGCATAAATCTGGAGAAATTCAAAAATTTAAAAGCCAAGGGAACGCCTGCAGTCTCGGCCCCACAAGGTACAACAGCCAAGTCTGGGAAGCAAGCTAATTGATGAAATTACAGATGAATGGATACACGGTGGGGTCCATATACCCAAAGCAATATTTCTCAACCATAAAGAAGTAGGAAATAATTCCAAGGCCAGCCACAGAAAAGAAAATCAAGATGATCATTCCAGGTGAAGTAAAGGAGACAGGGACAGACAAGTATCGTATGATGTCACTTCTAGGTAATCAAAACATGGATGCAAATGAACTTCTTTACAAAAGAGAAGCAGATTAACATACTTAGAAAAGAAACTTAGGGTTACCAAGAAAGAAATGTGGAGGGGGGACGAGGGGAATTAGCTGGTTCAGGTCAATATATACACCTCAAAACAGGTGCTGTTGTTGTTCAGTCGCTCAGTCGTGTCCAGCTCTGTTGCGACCCCATGGACTGTGTAGCCCACCAGGCTCCTCTGCCCATGGGAGTCTCCAGGCAAGAATACTGGAGTGGGGTGCCATTTCCTCCACCAGGGGATCTTCCTGACCCAGGGAGCGAACCCGTGTCTCCTGCATTGAAACTGACTCACTGTACAGAGGACTAAGTCAGCAGTGCAGAGAGGGAGGTGGGAGGGGCAAGATAGGGGTAGGGGAATAAGAGACACACACTGCTATCCGTAAAAGAAATAAGCTACTACAGCAGAGTGAAATACAGTCATTATTTTGTGATTCCTTTAAATAGAGTATATTCCATAAAAATATTGAATCACTATGTTGCACACCCAAAACAAACATAGGAATGTAAATCAACTGTACTTCAGTTAAAAAATACAGTTGATGGCTAGCTACAAACACAAAAAATAATCAACAAAAAAAGTTAGCAAAATAAAACTGGGTATTTTTTTAAAATAGGAGATTCTATCAAGAAATTAATTTTGATGAGATTTTAAATAATCATATAAAGTAGTTTTAGTCTTTTAAAATTTGCTTCACAAATCATTCAGGTCAAGCCAATTAATCTAACTACAAAATAAATATGGTTTTTTGAAAGTTATGTTGCTTTTGTCAGTGTTCTCTGAAAAAATACTTTATTTAATGTTATTTTTGATGCACTTGCTCCTTGTGAGAAAAGCTATGACCAACCTAGACAGCGTTTTGAAAAACAGACAATCACTTTGCTGACAAAAATCTCTATAGTCAAAGCTATGGTATTTCTGGGTGAAGGCAATGGCACCCCACTCCAGTACTCTTGCCTGGAAAAATCCCATGGACAGAGGAGCCTGGTAGGCTTCAGTCTATGGGGTCGCTAAGAGTTGAACATGACTGAGCAACTTCACTTTCACTTTTTACTTTCATGCATTGGAGAAGGAAATGGCAACCCACTCGTGTTCTTGCTTGGAGAATCCCAGGGACAGGGGAGCCTGGTGGGCTGCCGTCTATGGGGTCGCACAGAGTCGGACACGACTGAAGCGACTTAGCAGCAGCAGCAGCATGGTATTTCTAATAGTCACGTACAGATGTTACAGTTGGACCATAAAGGCTGAGCGCTGAAGAACTGATGCTTTTGAACTGTGTTGCTGGAGAAGACTCTTGAGAGTCCCTTGGACTGCAAGGAGATCCAACCAGTCCATCCTAAGAGAAATCAGTTCTGAATATTCATTGGAAGGACTGATGCTAAAGCTGAAGCTCTGATATTTTGGCCACCTGATGTGAAGAACTGACTCGTTGAAAAAGACCTTGATGCTGGGAAAGATAGAAAGCAAAAGGAAAAGAGAGAGGCAGAAGATGAGATGGTTAGACAGCATCACTGATTCAATGGACATGAATTTGAGGAAACTCCAGAAGATAGTGAAGGACAGGGAAGCTAGTGTGCTGCAGACTGTAGGGGCAAAATGAGTCAGACAAAACTTATCAACTAAACAGCAGCAATATGTACACAGAAAGCTGTACCAGTAATTTTAATATATCTTATCTTATATAAGCTTATCTCCTTCCTTCCACATATACAAAAAAAAATCTGTATTTCTAACAGATACTCCACAAAGACCTAATGTTCAGCACGGGTTCAACCTTCTGCAATAAGCTCTTAAGCAAAAGAATTTAAAAAAGAAGAGATACGCTGCATGTATATGTCATAACTGAATCAGGCGGAAATCGACTATACTCCAGCACAGCATAGACATGAGGTTAAAGAAACGGAATAAAAAAGTAATGCCTAGTTTATTCCCTCCAACTTCCCTGACTTTGGCTGCTACCCCATCCCTGGAGCCTGGGCAGACTTGGGTCTCTTGTCTGGACTGGGGTGGGGTCCAGGCGGCTGGGTCGAGACAACCCAAACTTTAATAGAGAAGTGTACCTATGTAATTTTGACCCCACAAGGTACAGCAGCCAAGACAGGAAGCAGCTAATTATAGGACCACACATGAATGGAGACAGAGGTGGGTTCATGTTCACAGTGCAGCGTACCTCCACCAGAAAAAGGAGGATATAACGCGGAATCCAGCCACAGAAAAGGAAGGAGGCGTGGTCATCCCAAGTGAAGTAAGGGAGACAGGCAGCTGCAAGTATCACATGATCACTTCCAGGTGTAATCTGAAAATGGATACAAGTGAACTCTTTCTAAGAGACACAGCTCAGAGACTTAGAAGGGAAATCTCCAGTCACCAAGAATGTAAGATGTGGGGCAGGGAGAAATGAGCTGCTTCAGACTAACATATGCACATAACTATTTCTAAAGTAAGACACCAGGACCCACTGTGTAACACAAGGAATCTTACACCACACTATGTAATTACCTATATAGAAAAAGAACCTCCCCAAAAGCGTATACATCTATATGGAAGTGAACCAGTTGCGGTAGATTGAAAAGGAAAGGGGAAAAAAAAAAAACAAAAACAAGATTTTAATTCACCTAAAAACTCTAGTTCAAATAATTGATTAAAAACAGAAAGAAAAAAAAATGGGAAAAAATGCTAACTCTATTCCCTCCAGGCAATAGTGACCGGGCTGGTGTCACATCCCTGAAGCCAGATTGGCTTGCGTCCCAAGGCTGCAGAGTCCAGGAGCTGAGGGAGCTGGGAGCATGTGGCAGGCAGTATACCTCCAAAACCAACCTGGAGTATCTCTTCCTTTCTGCAGAGCCCCCAACCTCCAGATACAGGCAGGAGAAATTGAAAGCTTGGAGTTAACATATACACATTAATTCGTGTCGGATAGATGATCCAGAAGTTTATTGAACACATTGTAATCATGTGAAGAGTTGACTCATTGGAAAAGACTCTGATGCTGGGAGGGATTAGGGGCAGGAGGAGAAGGGAACGGCGGAGAATGAGATGGCTGGATGGCATCACCGACTCGATGGACATGAGTTTGAGTGAACTCCGGGAGTTGGTGATGGACAGGCAGGGAGGCCTGGCGTGCTGCGATTCATGGGGTCGCAGAGTTGGACACCACTGAGCGACTGAACGGAACTGAATCACCTAAACGTGAAAAAGGACCTGAAAGATAACAGATACACATCTATGTATAATTGAATCAAGTTCTTGTACACCTGAAACAAAAACATCAGAAATCAACTATGTTCCGATATAAAATTACAAGAAAATTACAGAATAAAGAAATAAACATTGTAGCGTGGAGAAGTGATGCCGCCTTGTGGCCATTTTCTGTAACAACACCATGAAAACCAATAACATGAAAAACCAATAACAATTAAAATACTTGAGCTTGGTGAAGGGGAAACCAGGCAGTGGTGACCTATGAGACTGGTGAAGGGGAAACCAGGCAGTGGTGACCTATGAATTAGACATGTGATATGCTATGATATGGAGAAGGCAATGGCACCCCACTCCAGTACTCTTGCTTGGAAAATCCCATGGATGGAGGAGCCTGTTAGACTACAATCCATGGGGTCGCTAAGAGTCGGACACGACTGAGCGACTTCACTTTCACTTTTATGCATTGGAGAAGGAAATGGCAACCCACTCCAGTGTTCTTGCCTGGAGAATCCCAGGGACGGGGGAGCCGGGTGGGCTGCCGTCTCTGGGGTCGCAATAGTAGGACACGACTGAAGCGACTTAGCATAGCATAGAATGATATGACATTAATCTGACAGCAAAGGTTGTCACTCAGCAGAACACAGAGCAGCAACCCACTCAAAGGCGCCTGACCTCACGTGAATGTGACAACGTGAAGAGAAGAAAAGGGACCACAGGTTAATCAGGCAACACCCTCAATTCAGATGTTGGGAATCTCCGAGGTGACAAGACACACTGCAGGCACACAGCAGATACACGGCCTCTGTGTACACAGGATCCCGACCCACGTGGATGGGGTGAGACCCACACAATCCCCAGAGCCTGCACCTGGGGTCCCACGACCCTTGGTTAGGGTGTCGTGTCTCTGAGGAGTCTCCTGAGGAGTCTCCAGGAGCCCCAGGGAGGGTGAACCTCGCGGGGGTAAAAAGGCAAACAGGCACAGCCTGTATAAAGTGAATTCCATAAAGTACTGATTCCTAAACACAAGTGAAGCTCTCATGTATCCTTCCCTTTTTCTTGTCTTTGTGTGTGTGGTCTCCCCACATACGTGATCCTGACCCATGCAGAGGGGGTGAGACTCACACAGTCCCCAGAACCCCACCTCGGGTCACGTGCCCCCTCGATCAGGACACCATGGCTGTGGTCAGCCAGACCCCAGTGGGTAAACGAGCCAGGTCTGTGGGACCCCCGGGACCCTAGAAAGAAGTGCAGGGTCTGTCTCCTCTCCCCTCAATTGTCCCTGAGAAGTCAGGCCCCTCCTGTTTTCACTTTGGTTCTGTGTGATTTTTTTTTTTTTTTTTTACTGGTTTGGAAGCTCATGCTGGAGTTAAATACAGTACCTTGGTTCTGGCGGGCTCTGTCTTTCTTGTCCCGACGAGGTGCTGAGAAAACACAGGAGAGCTGGGCTGAAAGACGAGGGGCAGCTCTGTTCTCTTCGGAGGAGAGAGTCGACTGGAAGGAGTTCACAGCCGCAGCCTCACCTGCTGCCCATTGACTTTATGCCCGATCCCTGTGCCCTGGAACCAATTCACCAGGTGAACCTGCTTCTCTACTCAACCCGAATGTGCTGGAAAATTGGAATAATTACCAGGTAGCCCACCTGAGGGGTCTCCAGGAGCCCCAGGGAAGCTGAACCTGGCAGGCCCCCCAGAAGGGCCATGGAACCCCACTCAGAGAAGAGCACGGTTACCTAGAGAAGGCCTCCTCAGCTCCAGACCCCAGACAGCTGAGCACTGACATTCAGATGCAAGCATGGAGTTTTCTAGGACAGAAGCCAGACCAGGCCTCCACCCGGGTCTCCATGTCCCAGTGCAGAGAGTACAAGGTCAGGTCTAAATGTTCTCACTGCAGAAAGTGTAGGGAATGGAGTTAGAGAAGGCGAGGTTCAGAAAAAGAAGGAGACCAGCACTTTACAGGAACAGATCACCTTTAATGAGGTGAGAAGGGGCAGCAGTCAGATTAGTGAGCTGCTACACTAACCCAAGAAAAGAGCAGGTATGTATAGGCATATATGTGGAAATCTACTGTCTTAAGGGGGCCTGTTCTTCTCCAAGGTTGTTCAGAGTAGATATCTCTTAAATGGCTGGGGCAAGGAATTCTGGAGATCGGCCAGAGGCTGGACTGGCTGGGAGCTGGTTGTAACCAACCTTAATGTCCATTTTTTCCTTTGGGTGAGAGAGTTCTTTGTTTTGCATAGAATGGTGGGGAGGACCAGAGGGGAGTTTAACTCCAGGCTATTTTGAGCCTGTAACTTTCCTTCAGAAAGCACAGTCTCATCTAAACATCATCATGTAGATAGGACTTATAGAGGGCTAAATCTACCATGTAGACAGAACTTGGTCAGGTTCAAACTAGTTTAGCGCTGGTCTCCCAGGAGGCACAGGTCACACATGCAGGGTCTCTCATCATCCGATGGGGGCTCACCCTCGTGTGGGAACTAGGAAGAAGTCATCACTGGGCTCCACACTTCACCCACATCAGGAAACCGAAAGAATCTGTCCTATTACACATTTCAACAGGCAAAACAACAACGTTACCAATTTCTCTGGCCACATGATGGTCAGGGGAGCAACAGGAACTTCTCAGAGTGCAGCCCAGTGTCCTGTAAAGACAGACAGGAAGAGGCCTGATTCCAGCATCCCAGCTTCCAGCAGGAGGTGGCCATGCTGGAAATCTTCTGAAAAAATACATTCCTTATCAGAATAAAAATATATTGTTGAAATCGCAAGCATACTAATTACTGTTTGCACACCTAAAATATTCTTAAAAGCTTGGCACCCTGATCTTTGCGGTTTTCATTGTTTCCTTCGGTTCAGATTTTCAAGCCATCTTTTCAAACTACTTTCTTCTAGTTCTGTTATTTGTTATTATATGAATGAAGGGTCACACTTAAAATAAAAGAAAACCCCTGCCAACAATTAGTGACAAAGATCACATGAGCTTCAGGAATTTTTCTTCTAACAGTTTCATTTTTCTCCATGATGAAAACAGAAAACATAGGCCCCCCTGATTTTTTGCTTCTCTGTTCAAACTGAGCTAAAATGAAATTGATGCTCATAGCAACAAGTAACAGTTTTGAGGTTTGAAATGTCATGCCAGAGTAACAGGGCCTGGAGAAAAGGGAATGCTCCTAAGCTGCTGGAGAGAAACCACATCCTAAAATTCAAATTGGACAGATTCAAACTATGACAGAATGTGATTACATGGAGTATGAACCAAGGGTCTCCATGTAGCAAGCAATATGTGAAGACAAATTTGATGTCTCAGATGTGAGAGTAAAGGTTTCTTCTCAGATCTGCAGCTTGTATGCACAAATTCTTTTAGAATACTGCATGTATCTTTTCAAATTATAGCTTAGTCTGTATGGTTGGGAGTGGGATTGCTGTATCATATGGTAACTATTTTTTTTTTTTTTTTTGAGGAACTGCCATACTGTTCTCTACAGTGACTGCACCAATTAACATTCCTACCAACACTACTGGAGGGTTCCCTCTTCTCCACATCCTCTGTAACACTTGTTATTTGGAGATTTTTTAAATGATGGCCATTCTGACCAGTTTGAGGTGGTACCTCACTGAAGTTTTGATTTGCATTTCTCTAATAATTAACAATGAGGAGCATTACAGGATGATTCTTTAATTTTCAGATATGTGAAGTACGTTAAGTGTAACCTGTCAACTTGACCATTATTTTCACAGATGAGGATTTATTGAATATTTAGTTATTTCCTTTCTTCCTAGTCTAACTATAGGGGACATTCATTATCATGTTACTTAAGGCAATGATCTTGGTTATGCCTGCAATGCAGAAGACCCAAATTTGATCCTTGGGTTGGGAAGATCTCCTGGAGAATGGAATGTCTACCCAGTATTCTTGCCTGGAGAATTCCATGGACAGAGGGTCCTGGTGGACTATTGTCCATGGGGTTGCAAAGAGTTGGACACGACTGAGCAACTAACACACACGCGCGTGCACGTGCATACATACACACACACACACATACACACACACACATACACACACACACATCTTTGAACAGTTTTAGAGAACTGCATTGCTCCCTATACAGGGAAGGTTTGTGTTGGGACCAAGGTCTGCTGTTCCTTGAGCAAATAAATGCTGTTCCTTGAGCAAATTCAGTCACTGCCCAGGGGGCACATGGTGAGACCACCTTGTCAGCTGACATTTCCCACATCTCAGGCCTCAGACTGACCATTCCATTTGTGGTGTAACAGTTTGCCCTGGTGATACAGCTTGACCTCTTTCTGTATGACTAGGTGAGTTGTTAATAACATTTTAGGATTCTGTAGGATTAACAGCCCTCTAATAGCAAAATATCGGAGAAGGCAATGGCACTCCACTCCAGTACTCTTGCCTGGAAAATCCCATGGATGGAGGAGCCTGGTACGCTGCAGTCCATGGGGTCGCGACTGAGCGACTTCACTGTCACTTTTCACTTTCATGCATTGGAGAAAGAAATGGCAACTCACTCCAGTGTTCTTGCCTGGAGAATCCCAGGGACGGCGGAGCCTGGTGGGCTGCCGTCTACGTGGTCGCACAGAGTCGGACACTACTGAAGTGACTTAGCAGCTGCAGCAGCAATAGCAAAATATATGTTTTAAAGTTACACCAGGACCCAGGGGTTACACCATGAGCCTCAGGGAGTTTCTGCTGGATTTTTCTGTTCTGACATCAAGGCCCATCCCCAGTTTGATGACAGCACAATTGCCAGAGACTGGATGAGCTACATAATTGGGAAGGATCAGCGCAAAATGAAAATGTCGGAATTCTTGTGTAAGAATTATTAAGAATTTGGATGGTGACAGCCAGCCTTAAACCAAGCACAGAGCCCTTCTAAGTGCAAGAGGAGCCCCCGACACCATGCAAACCTGTGCCCATGAAGCCAGCCCCAGCCAAAGACTTCTGTTTGAATAGTCAATCTTGTGTAAAGGTGTGCTAAATTGACTTATAACTTCAAATATTTGTATTAATGATATGTGGACTTGTTTTCTATCGAAAACAGGTGCATTTTTAATTGAAGAGTATTTGTTTTACGTTAATTCCAGGTGTACAGCAAAGTCATTCAATTGTATATATATTATATATATATAATATATATTACATATATTTATATAAGCATATATAATACATACATATAAATATACCCACATACATGTTCTTTCTCAGATTATTAGGCTATTACAAGATATTGATTATAGCTCCCCATCCTGTTCATAGGGACTTGTTTATCTATTTCATATATAGTAGTATGTATCTGTCGATACCAGACTCCTAATTTGTCCCCCACCTCTTTCCCCTTTGGTAACCATAAGTTTGTTTTCTATGTCTGAGACTATTTCTGTTTTGTCAAGAAGTTCATTTGCATCATAGTTTAGATTCCACACATAAGTGATATCATATGCTATTTGTCTGTCTGTGCCTTCACTTAATATGCTAACCTCTAGGTCCATTCATGTTGATGAAATGGCATTATTTCATTTATTACGGCTGAGTACTATTCCATTGTATATTCTATGATTTGTGGACTCTTGATTCAGGCCTTAGAGATGTTACCCACAGACCTGTTTGCATGAACGTGCTCTCATGGTGAGGGCTAAACCATGATTCCCCAGAAGAAACTTACCTGATGGTCTGGGCCTCATCTTCTGACATGGAGCGCTCCCTGATCACCTTAACAGAACATTATACTGCCCCTCCCACCTGCCCAGAGGGACCGCTCCAAACAGGCCACTTCCCAGCTCCTTCAACACGGTAATCTCTTCACTTTGCAGACCCCAGACTCCTAATACGGCAGCACAGGTGCACTTTAGGATGAGAGCAGGAGGCTCTGGGGCTAGCAGCGTCACAAGTGACTTCCTCTCCAATGAGAATTTAACACCGACAGGATGAAGCACAGCACGACTTTTTAAAAAGTTGCTCAGTTAAAAAGAAAACCCTTGGTAATGTGATCTTAGGACCTGTTATACCACGTGATATTGCCACCAGAACAATATTGCTCCTGAAATAGCTACAATTAGTGACAAGAAAGGTTAAAGTTAAAAAAAACCTTTGCCAACTAGAGGCTTCTTGGAAAAACATGGTGACCAAATGTGCTTACCGCCCTTAGCTTGGTAAGGTTTAGTGTTAGGTAGATTAATTGGCTTGACTGGACTAATAAGTTCTTGAAAAGCAAGAATTAAAACAGTAAAGCTATTTTAGGTGATTTTTAAAATTCTCATCAAAATTAATTTCTTGATGGAATCTTCTATTTTTAGCAATTTCCCATTTTTATTTCACTTATTTTTTAATTTTTGACTACTTTATTGTTTTTGTAGATAGCCATCAACATTTTTTTAAGTTGAAGTACAGCTTATTTACAATACTATATTAGTTTTGGATATTCAACATAGTGATTCAATATTTATATGGATTATACTCCATCTAAAGGTATTACAAATAAAGGCTATATTTCCTCATGCTGTATAATATATCCTTATACTTTATGGATATTATACATAGTTTCTATCTCTTAATCCTCTATACCTATCTTGCCCCTCCCACTGGTAACTGGTAACCATATCTATGAGTCTGTCTCCATTTCATAGATAAGTTCATTGGTGTTATACTTTAGATTTTACATGTAAGTGATATTATATGGGATTTCTCTTTGTCTTTCTGACTTATATCACTTATTATGATAATCTCTAGGATTATACTGCTGAAAATGCCATTATTTTAATCTTTTTATTAACTGAGCAGTACTCAGTATATATTTCACATATGAAAACCTAGGTATATATTTCATATAAGAAAACATAGGTATATATTTCATATATGAAAATATACATACATATATTTGCAGAGTACACTCCTTTGCTATTGTTCTTTAACCAAAAGGACGAAAATTTTACAATAACTTCTAATGATACTAATTCTTACAACTGGGGCTTGGTAAAAGTGTATTTTGCCAGGATTTTCAGCGCAAAAACTGAAAACTGAAGTTCTCAAAAGTCAGTTTGCTTTAGTGCTTCAGATTCACCTGGACGCTTATTTACTAAAATCATCAGACGGCAGTTCAGAGCTTCTGATTTAGTAGATTTGCAAATACCAGTCCAGGGACCATAATGAAAACCATTGTGCCTTTTGAGTAATGCTTTTAGAGACTGAAGATAACCCTTCCAAATCAAGTATACTGTCTTACATCTTAATACATACAAAAGTCTTAATCTGAAGCTAGAAGATTGCTAAATGACTTCTACTTATAGGGCATTGTGAACTGAAATCAATTTGTAGGCATGAAAAATAATGAAAATAAAATGTTTTGTCAGAGAACATTGACAGAAGCAACTTAAGTTTTAAAAAAAGCATATTTATCCTATAGTTATATTAAATGGCTTGACCTGACTGATAAGTTCTTTGTAAAGCAAAAATCAAGAGTAAAACAATTTTACGTGATTTTTAAAAATCTCATCAAAACCTGTTTCTTGATGGCATCTCCTGTTTTTAAAACTTTCCCATTTTTATTTTGCTATTCTGCTGAGTAGTATTCCATGTGTATTTCATATATGAAAATAAAGTTATACATTTCATATATGGCAATATAGGTATGTATGCCACATGAAAATATTAGTATATATCTCATATGACAATGTAGGAACATATCTCATATGCAAAAATATAGGTATATATGTCATAAAATATAGGTATCTATTTTTATATCATAAAATTAAAAACTTTCATAAACTTAAAACTTAAAAAAGAATTAAAGCCTTTGATTATGTGAATCACAACATACTGGAGAATTCTTAAAGAGATTGGAGGACCAGACCACCTTACCTGCTTCTTGAGAAACCTGTATGCAGGTCAAGAAGCAAAGGTTAGAACTGGATATGGAGCAATAGACTGGTTCAAAATTGGGAAAGGAGTATGTCAAGGATGTGTCTTGCTACATGGCTTATTTAACTTCTATGCAGAGTACATCATATTAATGCTGGGCTGGATGAAATCACAAGCTAGAAATGAGGTTTCTAGGAAAAATGTGAGCAATGTCAAATATGCAGATGATACCACCCTAATGGCAGAAAGTGAAGAGGAACTAAAGAGCCTCTTGATGAAGGTGAAAGAGGAAAATGAAAAAACTGGAATAAAACTCAACATTCAAAAAACTAAGATCATAGTATCTGGTCCAATCACTGTATGGCAAACACACAGGGAAGAAATGGAAACAGTGGCAGATATTATTTTCTTGGGCTCCAAAAGTACTGTGGATGGTGACTGCATCCATGACTGAAACACCTTATTCAGAAAACCAAGTGATGAACCACAGACTGGAAGAAACTATTTCCAAAACACATATCAGAGAAAGGATCTGTACTCAATCAAGAAAGGATCTGTACTCAAATTGTATCAAACAGCTCCTTAAAATTTGATAAAGATTGAAAAACACACCTGGCCAAAAAATATAAACAGATGTGTACATAGATATTTATATAATATATAGAGAATTGTTTATCTCTCTGTAGATAGATGTTTACATGTCTAGGTAGATAGATATTTATATCTCTCTGTAGGTAAATATTTATATCACTACACAGATATTCCACAAAATTAATAACTTCCATAAAATTAAATACCTCCATAAAATTGAAAATTTCTATAAAATTAAAACTTCCATAAAATTGATAATTTTCATAAAATGAATATCAAAATTTGCATAACTTCTATAAATTGAATAAATTTATAAAACTATTGACATTCCTAAAATCTTTTATAATTAATAATATTCATAGAACTACTCACTTTCATACAATTAAAAACTTCTTCAGGAAGTTAAAACCTTCCTCAGAAAATTAAAAACTTCCTCAGAAAATTAAAAATTATAAAATTATTTATAAAAATTAAAACTTCTACTCTATGAAACACCTTATTCAGAACATCAAAAAATGAACCACAAACTGGAAGAAACTGTTTTCAAACCACATATCAGATAACGGATCTGTACTCAAATTATACCAAACAACCCCCCAAAAATTTGGTAAGGTTTGAAACACACATCTGGCCAAAAAAAGATAAACGATAAGTAAGAGAGGAAGGAAAAACTAGGGTGGGGTAGAGACAGCCCCTTGAGACAGCTAACCCTAGGATCTGACGTTCCCACCCTGGGCTGATATCCTGAGAAAAACAAGATTCAAATATGCACATGCACCCTGACCTTCACTGCAGCACTCCTTACAATAGCCAAGACACAGAACCAGCAAGACGTCACCCACAGGCTAAAACTTAAAAAAGATGTGGTACGTGTAGATAATGCACTGTTACTCACCCCAGAGAAACTGCCACTGAAACTGAAATAACACCCCTGCAGCCACAGGGATGGACCTTGAAGGTCACACACGAAGTGAAGCCAGACAGAGAAAGGCCATAGCATATGAGTCCATTCTGGGCAAAATAAAAAAGGTGGTACAGGAACTAATGTACAAGACAAAAAGAGACTGAGATTTCCAACACAGACAAAGCAAACCAAAATAAATAAATAAATAAAGGCTTTATCTCCTTCCTTCCATCCACTGTGCAGAAACTCTGTATCTCTAATAGACACTCCACAAGGACCCGAGGATCATCACACGGAACTTTACTTGAGTTTGTGCAATATCCTCTATGGAAAAGAATTGAAGGAAACAACAGATATGCTGTCTGTATGTCACAACTGACTCAGGTGGCTGTACACTGCCAACAAGCACAAACCGGAAAACTGTCCCAGCACAGCTACCCATGAGATTAAAGAAAAGGAATTACTAGTTTATACCCTGCCACCTCCTTAACTTGGGCTGATAACTCATTCCTGGAACCTGAGTAGACTTGAGTGCAGGGCTGGATTGGGGTGGAGTCGAGACAGGCCAGGAGGTGCCCTTCTTTGACACCCCTGTTAAACCTGAACTGTCTGGCTTGCCCTGGCTGGAACCAGAATCCCTAGTGCTCCTTAACGATGGTGGCCTGACCCTCTGGACCAGGGTAAAGTCACCAAAAATCCAGGTTCACTGGTGCCGGAGTCCCAGCTGAAGTCTCCTTCCTCAGAGCACAGCCTCATCAGGGAGCCGTGCCCCAGGTTCAGATGAGTCTGGAGGGAAGGGGTGAAGCTTTAGGGGGAAGAAGTAGTGAGACACAAGCTCTTGGAAGTTTGCTCAAGCACATTTCACTCTCATTCATAGACCAGGAAGCCCACTTTCCCTAGGGCTGGGGTTGCAGGTGAAACCAGAGTTGGGCATGAAGAAGTGCTGCCACCTTGTGGACATTTTCTGTAACTATAACTTGTCCACTGCATGTTTACTAGCACCTCCAATTAACAATGGGGCTTCCCTGGTGGCTCAGAGGGTAAAGCGTCTGCCTGCAATGCGGGAGACCGAGGTTCGACTCCTGAGTCAGGAAGATCCCCTGGAGAAGGAAATAGCAACCCACTCTGGTACTCTTGCCTGGAAAATCCCATGCACAGAGAAGCCCTGTGGGCTCCATGTGGTCATAAAGAGTCGGACACGACTGAGTGACTTCACTTTCACTTTCCAATTAACAATGCCTCTGGGGCTGTTAATGACACCTTCCCTCAGGAAAGGACCTTGGACGGCTATTGCAGAAATAAATTCCAAAGACAACTGACTTTCAAGAATCCAATTAAAGGTAAAATTTCCTCACAGCTTTTAAGGAAAAAGAAAAGAAAACCCAAACAGCCACAGAACAAGAATCCCAGCATCCTGAACTATTACAGCAGGAATGCCCATCAAAACGATAAGAAATCTAATCCCATCTGACAGAATGGGAATCCTAACTGTCTACAAACAGGAAAGGGGGGAAAGACCAGGGAGATGATGGAATCCCCCTACACCTTTCATAGGAACAGACATTGGCAACAGCCCCTAGAAAGGACAGCCTGCACAGGCCAGAAGAAAAAATTTCAAGAGAACTAAGCCTACGACTTTTGTGCCCACTGCTGCTGCTGCTAAGTCACTTCAGTCGTGTCCGACTCTGTGTGACCCCATAGACGGCAGCCCACCAGGCTCCCCCGTCCCTGGGATTCTCCAGGTAAGAACACTGGAGTGGGTTGCCATTTCCTTCCCCAATGCATGAAAGTGAAAAGTGAAAGTGAAGTCACTCAGTCGTGTCCAACTCTTAGCGACCCCATGGACTGCAGTGTACCAGGCTCCTCCGTCCATGGGATTTTCCAGGCAAGAGTACTGGAGTGGGGTGCCATTGCCTTCTCCGTTTGTGCCCACACCTGGGCCTATATTACAAAAAAATCATCATTCAAAATGACACATGCAATCTAATGTTCATTCCAGTGCTACTTCGAATAACCAAGACACAGACCCAAGAAATGGTCCATGGACAGATTAAATATTAAAGAACTGTGGTATATATATATACAATGGGCTATTACTCAGACAAGAAAAACTGCCACTGAAATTATGAAATCCTGCAAATGGTTCCCACAAGGATGGACCTTGGTGGATCATATACCAAGTGAAGTCAGAAACAGGAAGAAAATAGCAGATGTCCCTTCTAGGCAAAATTTAAAAAAAGAAATACAGAGGAAGTAGTTTACAGCACAAAAAGAGACTCTGAGAATCAAAACACAAAAAACTCAAAAAAAAAAAAAAAAAAAAAAAGGAAATGTCACGAATGAAATAGGAGGTTGATACTAACATATACCCAAAAAGCTATATCTGTAATGGGTAATCCACAAGGATTATCTCCTTCCTTCCTAATTCCACATTTACACAGAAATCTGTATATCTCACAGAGGCTGCACAAACACCTGATGTTCACCACAGGGAACTTTGCTTGAAATTCTGCAAGAACCTCTAGGGCAAAACAATCCATAAAAGAACAGATATGCTGTGTGTTAATATATGTCATACTGAATCAGGTGGCTGTATACTGACAACAAGCACCAACTGGCAGGGCAACTATATTCCTGTATACCATCGCCATTAGATTAAAGAAAAGCAAAGCCTAATTTCCACCCATCTCTCTGACCTGGGCTGCCATCCCATCCCTGGAGTCTGAACGGCCTTGGATCCATGCCTAGCCAGGAGTAGGGTTGAACAGCCCGGCAGGGTGCCCTTAACTGAGCCCCGCTTTAACCTGTACTGTGAGGTTTGCTCTGGCGTTTAACCAAAGGATGGTCGCCTGACCCTCTGGCCTTGAACTCTGAAAAGTAACCAAGACTGCAGGTTGACTGGTGCTGGGGTCCCCACCTCAATCCTCTTTCCTGAGAGTGCAGCCTCCTAGGCACCTCAGCAGGGTTCTGTGGGCGAGGCAGGGATAACTCGGATAATGAAGAGTAAAGCGTTAGGGCGAAGAGGCAGGGGAACACAAGCCCTTGGGTGTTTACTCAGGCACAGTCCTCTAACTCACAGCCCAGGAAGCAGACATTCCCGAAGGCTCTGGTTGCCCAAGAAACAAGCGAGTTGAGAACGAAACAGCGCTGCCGCCCTGTGGACATTTCCTGTAACTACAATTTGACCGGCCGTGCTTACACCTCCAATGAACAAAGCCTGTGGGGCTGTGAGTGACAGCTGCCCTCAGGAAAGGATCTGGGGCTGATGTTGCAGACGTAAATTCCAAACACAACCGATGTTCAAGAAGCCAATTGCAACAGGTAAATTTCCCTGACACCCTGTAAATAAAAGTATAAAGGGGGAAAAATAAATTCCCACCCTGCAACAGGATAAGATTCTGAACATCTCTAATTATTACAGGAGGATGCAAATTAAAGTGACAATGACAAATCAAATCCCACCGCTCAGAATGGCCATTCTCACATGTCACAGGCAACAATGCAAGAGCAAGCCAGGAGGAGAGAGAAGCCACCTACACAGTACGTGGGAATGGACATTGGCAACAGCCACTAGAAAGCACAGCCTCCCTGTGTCGGTTGAGGGGGGGACACTTCCCAGAAAGCTAAGCCTAGGATCTGACATTCCCACACCTGGGCCTATATCCCGAGAAAACCATCATTCAAAAACCCACATGCACCCCAACACTCACTGCAGCACTGCTTACAGTAGCCAAGACACAAATCCAGCAAAATGTCTGCTGCTGCTGCTAAGTCGCTTCAGTCGTGTCCGACTGTGTGTGACCCCATAGAGGGCAGCCCACCAGGCTCCCCTGTCCCTGGGATTCTCAAGGCAAGAACACTGGAGTGGGTTGCCATTTCTTTCTCCGATGCATGAAAGTGGAAAGTGAAAGTGAAGTCACTCAGTCGTGTCCAACTCTTCGAAATCCCATGGATGGAGGAGCCTGGTGGGCTGCAGCCCACCAGGCTCCTCCATCCATGGGATTTTCCAGGCAAGAGTGCTGGAGTGGGATGCCATTGCCTTCTCCGAGAAAAATGTCTACTGACACATTAAAGCTTAAAGAAGGTGTGGTACATACATACAGTGGACCACAATTCAACCATGAGAACCGCCACTGCAATTATGAAATTATTCCACTGGTCACCACAAGAATGGACCTTGGAGGGTCAGACACTAGTCAGGCAGACAGAGGGAGAAAATAGCATATGATGTGAATACTAGGCAAAATCTAAAAGGAAGTAGACAAACTAATTTACAACACAAAAAGAGACTCTGAGAATTCAAACACAGAGGGTTCCAAAAAAGTTGAAAGAGCAAGGATGAATTAGGAGGTCGGGACTAACATATACACAGAAATCTGTATCTAAAATAGATAATCCAAAAGGATTACCTCCTTTCTTCTTTCCTTGCCCTTTCCTCCCAGAAATGGGCTTCCCTGGTGGCTCAGGCAGTAAAGAATCTACCTGCGATGCAGGGGATCTGGCTTTGATCCCTGGGTTGGGAAGATCCCCTGGAAAAGGAAATGGCTACTCACTCCAGTATTCTTGCCTGGAGAATTCCATGGAGAGGAGCCTGGCAGGGGTGGGGTGGCAAAGAGTTGGACACGACAGAGCAACTAACACTTTCACTTTTTTATTACTTTCCTCCCACAAATGCAAACATTTCAGAATCTGTAAGAATACACAGAAATCTGTATCACTAACATATAAGCAGAAATCTATGTCTGTAACAGATAATCTGCAAGATTATCTCCTTCCTTGCTTCCTCCAGATATAAACTAAAGTCTGTATGTCTAACATATATACCAAAATCTGTATCGTTAACATATACACAGAAATCAGTATCTCTAATAGATACCCTACAAAGACCTGATGTTCAGCACAGGGAACTTTGCTAGTCCTTCTGCAATTCCTCTGCGGTAAAAGAATCCAGAAAAGAGATATGCTGTATGTGTATGTGGTAACTGAATCAAGCAGCAGTATAATGATAACATTAAGGAGCAGAGACATTACTTTGCTGACAAAGGTCCATCTAGTCAAAACTATGGTTTTTCCAGTAGTCATGTATAGATGTGAGAGTTCAACCATAAAGTAAACTGGGCCCTGAAGAATTGATGCTTTTGAACTGTGGTGTTGGAGAAGACTCTTGAGAGTCCCTTGGACTGCAAGGAGATCCAACCAGTCCATCCTAAAGGAAATCAGTCCTGAATATTCATTGGAAGGACTGATGCTGAAACTGAAGCTCCAATACTTTGGTCACCTGATGTGAAGAGCTGACTCATTGGAAAAGACCCTGGGAAAGATTGAAAGCAGGAGAAGAGGGGGTTAATAGAGAACAAGATGGTTAGTGGAATCACCGACTTGATGGACATGAGTTTGAGAAAACTCCGGAAGATGGTGATGGCAGAGAAGCCTGGCATGTTGCAGTCCATGGGGTTGCAAAGAGTCAGACATAACTGAGTAACTGAACGACAACAAAGATAAAGATTCCACCGTATTATGGCTCAGTAGTAAAGAGCTCGCCTGTCAATGCAACAAACTCGGGTTTGATCCATGGGTCAGGAAGATTCCCTGGAGAAGAGAACGGCAACCCACTCTAGTATTCTTGCCTGAGAAATCCCATGGAGAGAGGAGCCTGCCAGGCTATGGTCCATGGGAATACAAAAGAGTTGGACACGACTTAGCAACAGATTTTCAAGATAAAAATCTAATTGTAAGGTCAGATACTATGAAATTCTAGAGGAAAATATAGGCAGTAGAAACTTTGACATTCATCACAGCAAGTTCTTTTGGGACCCAGCTCTTAGAACAATGAAAAAGAAACCCAAAATAAGAAATCAGCCCACGATGTGTGACCCCTCATCCTTCTCACCAGACCAGCTATGCTCCTGAGGGGCAGAGAAGATGGTGTTAGGTGCCACTGCAGGCATTCTTGCTGCCTGGAGGGGGTGGTTTTTTCCAAGTGAAAGTTGCTCAGTTGCGTCTGACTCTTTGCAACCCCAGGGACTATACAGTCCATGGAATTCTCCAGGCCATAATACTGGAGTGGGTAGCGGTTCCCTTCTACAGGGGATCTTCCCAAGCCTAGGACTGAACCCAGATCTCCTGCCTTGTAGGCGGATTCTTTACCAGCTGAGCTACTAGGGAAGCGGTGGTGGTTTAGTCGCTAAGTCGTGTCAGATTTTTGTGACCCCATGGACTGTAGTCTGCCAGGCCCCTCTGTCCATGGGATTTCTCAGGCAGGAATACTGGACTGGGTTGCCATTCCCTTCTCCAGGGGATCTTCCTGACCCAGGTATCCAGCTCGCGTCTCGTGCATTGCAGGTTATTTCATTTACCAACCGAGCCACCAGAGAAGCCCCACTGCCTGGAGGGGGTTGTTTATAAAGACCTCAACCCAGGCATTGCTGGGAAGGGCTGGCCAACTCATCCAGTCAGCCAATCCTCACCCACCAGGGGCTCACGGTTGCAGAAAATGGGTCTTGTTGTGCCTGCCAGGTGCAAGGAACAGGTGTGGGCCTGAGGGTCAAGATGGACATGGGGCTGCAGCTCTGGTTTGATTTCTAATCATTTTATCTGGCCCACGAGTGGGAGAGAATTTCAAGAAGATCTTCTCCTAAATAGAGGAACCCAGGAGTCAGGGAGAGGAGGGGTGGTGGGTGGAGACAGGAGCCCAGGCCCCGGGTGCAGTGGAAACTCTGGAAGACCTGCCGGAAGGAGGCCGCACAGAGTGAAGCCCAGGGTCACTGACCTGCCCAGGAGCGGCTGTTAGTCCAGGTCCTGCTCTGAGGTGACCAGGAAGAGGGCTGGGGGTGCTCTGCAGGGTTCCATGCAGGGTACCTGTGTGCTGAGCCCTGCCCAGACGGGCCCCCTGCCCTGGGAGGGGTCTGCCCATGTGAGCCCCGTGCCCTGGGAGGGCCTTGTGAATAGGCTCCCTCTCTTTGCAGCTGGAACACAGCTGCTTAGGATGCAGATTAAAATCAGCTGAGGACAGAGGTCAGGTGCAGGGGCAGGGATCCAAGCTTGCTATGCTTGCTGCGTATGCTGGCTGCATGACACGAGGTGTGGAGACTAGAAATACAACTGTATCCTAAGGGCCGGCTGAGCAAAATGACGGCCGATCAATATCTCCAAAGAACTATCTCTTCGGGGTCTGGATGCCAGGTTCTTTTATGAATTAAAGAAGGAGGGTGTGAGGAAACAAACTAAAAAGGCCTTAAATCTTGAAAATACCTTGGGAGAACACCAAGCCTCAGGCAGGGGATGTGTTAATCTCTTCGTTCCTGCCATCCACAGGTGGACAGGGTTCTGAACAAAGGCACTTTAACAGTCAGGCAGAGGGGCAGGATTCTCTGAGGCAGGCCGCTATGTGTGATTATAGTAACAAAAGTAACAGAGAGCCAAAGACACAGTTCCAACGTGGAGTCAGAACTGGCTATTCCTGAACATCCTAAGCTGCAGGGTTTATTCAGGTCCTCCCACTGCCCTTCCCGTCCCCCAGCGCCAGGCCCCACTCCCTGACTCCCTGTCTCTGGATTTGCCTGTTCTGGATGTTTATTATAAATGCAATCATATGGTTTGTGATTATTCTGGGCTGTGTGTTGGTGTCCCCCTCAAAATGCACATGTTGAAACCTAACCCCCAGGGTGATGGTGTGAGGAGGGGGTGCCTTGAGGAGGTTATGAGGTCGTGAGAGTGGAGACCCCATGAATGGGATTAGTGCTCTTAAGAAACAGACCCCGAAGGAACCTCCTCAGCCCTTCCTCCATGTGAGGATGCAGTGAAGACCCCTGCCCCCACCAAGAACAGAGCTTCACCAGAACCTGACCATCCTGACGCCCTGATCTCTGACATCTGGCCTCCAGAGCTGTAGGAAATGCATTCCTGTTGCTGAAGCCCCCAGCCTTCTATTTCGCTATGGCAGCCCAGGCAGACTAAGACAGTACGTCCTTCTGTGTCTGCTTCTCTCGCTGAGCATTGTGTGTTCAAGTTCATCCCCATTGTAGCCTGTGTCAGAGCTTCACTCCTTTTCATGGCTGAGTCATAGTCCACTGTGTGAATGGACCACATTCTGTTTACCCCTTCTTCCATCCACCCACCCATCCACACATCCATCTACCCATCCATCCATCCATCCATTATCCATACATCCATTCACCCATCCAACATCCATCCATCCATCCACCCCCTCCCCTATCCCATAGCCACCACAAACCCACTTTCATTCTTTGTGGATTTGCCTTTTTGGGACATTGCCTATAAATGGAATCACGTGCTGTGTGTCCTTCTGTGTCTGCTTCTCTCACTGAGTATCATGTGTTCAAGGTCCATCCACACTGTAGCCTGTGTCAGAGTTTCACTCCTTTTCATGGCCGAGTCATATTCCACTGTGTGGACGGACCCCACTGTGTGTATCTGTTCTCTGATCACTTGTTGATGGTCATTTGGGTGGTCCTTGGAAATTGTGCTGCTGTGCACATGCATGCACAGGTGTTTGGGTTTATATGTAAGAGTGGAACTGCAGGGTCATGTGGTGACTTCAAGTTTGACAATTTGAGGAACTGCCAGACTGTTCTCCAAAATGGCAGCACCATTTCACATTCCCACTAGCACTGTTTGAAGGTTCAAACTTCTCTCATTATTGTCTAACACAGACACAAATCTGTATCTGTAATCAATAATCCATAAGGATTATCAGCTTCCTTCCTTCTTTCCTTCTGCATACACATAGAAATCTCTATCTCTGACCTATACACAGAAATGTTTGTCTCTAAGAGATACTCCACAAGGATTATCTCCTTCCTTCCTTCCTCATATACACAGAAAACTGCATGTGAAATAGATAATCCCCAAGGACCTGATGCTCAGCATCTTTCTTGACCTTCTGCAATAATCTCCATGGCAAAAGAATTCAGAAAACAACAAATACACTCCATGGATACGTCCTGCCTGAAGCAGGCGGCTGTACACTGACAACAATCATATTGCAGATCGACAATACTGCAAGGAAGCATCAACAAGATGTTGAAGAAAAGGAAAGAAAAGTGATGCCTACTCTATTATCTCCAGCCTTCCTGACATGGGATGCTATCCCATCCCTGGAGGCTGAGCAGGCTTGGGTCCCACTGCTGGACTGGGGTGGGGTCCACACAGCCTGGCATAGTGCCCTTCGGTTAACATTTTTTAAAGACCTATTGTCTGCTGTGTTCTGGCTGGGACCAGAGTCCTGAATGAGATCAAGGGCTCAAGGACTTTGGGGGCAACAGACACCCAGGCACCATGTCTCCTGGTGCTGAGGTTCCCAACTCAAGCCTCCTTCCTGAGAGCACTGCCTCCTAGGCACGTCAGCACCCTCAGCAGGATGCTGTGGCCCCGGATGGGACAGTGGAATGGAGGATTGTGAAGCTTTAGGGAGAAGAAGTACTGAACCGCAAGTCCTTGAGTGTTTGGTCAGGCACAGTCCACTCTAATTTACATCCCAAGAAGCCAAATTTCCCTAGGCACTTGTCACTGGAGGGTCCAGAGGTGGGCATGAAACATGGCTGCCCTTGTGGACTTTTCTTCTAACTTCAACTTGACCACTGGTGCTTATTGGCATCTCCAATTCAGAAAGCCTGGTGGACTGTTTATGACGGCTAACCTCAAGAAATGTCCAAGAGAAGGTATTTTTGAAATGAACTCCAGACACAATGAACTTTCTAGAAGCCACTTGCCACAGATAAATTTTCCTCATACAATTTGAGAAGAAAACAAAACAAAACACCAAATCTCCACCACAGAAGAAGATAGTCAGCATCTGTAATTACTTGGAATGAAGATCAAAATGACAACTCAAATGAGAGCTCAAATCCCACCAGTCAGAAGACAGAAAAATGTGCTTTATGCAGAGTACATAATGTGAAATGCCAGGCTGGATGAAGCACAAGATGGAATCAAGATTGCTGTGAGAAATATCAATAACCTCAGATATGCAGATGACACTAACCTAATGACAAAAAGCAAAGAGGAACTAAGTCTCTTGATGAAGATGAAAGAGGAGAGTGAAAAAGCTGGCTTAAAACTCAACATCCAAAACACTAAGATCATGGCATCTGATCCCATCACTTCATGGCAAATAGAGGCGGAAAAATAGAAATAGTGACAGACTTTATTTTCTTGGCTCCAAAATCACTGAAGATGGTGGCTGCAGCCATGAGATTAAAAGACACTAGCTCCTTGGAAGAAAAGCTATGATAAAACTAGACAGCGTATTAAAAAGCAGAGACATTGCTTTGCTGACAAAGGTCCTGTTAGGTAGTTAGAATGGGATAAAGGAGTCCAGAATGGTGGTGGCCAAAAGACAAAGAAGGAAAAAGCCCACGAAAATAGTGCAAAGGAAGGTCCAGGGAGTGGAGTGAGGACCTCAGGTAAAACAGTCTTCCTGGCTAGCCCAGTTTACACAGGGCAGGCTCAGGGGAAGGAGAAAAAACATACAAAAAGAGGAGCCAAAATTGACCCGGGGGCCTCTCTTCTCTTCTTGTCTTTTGGGTCAGCCCGCCCTCATGCCTCAAGGATGTATTTTCCTTTGCTTGCCAAATAAAACTGAGCTGTAACACTGATCTGTCCGTCGCTTCAATTTTTTGCTGCAGCAAGACAGAACCGAGGAAATTACGAACTCCCCCTACAGTCCGGATAGTCAAAGCTATGGTTTTTCCAGTAGTCATGTAGTGATGTGAGAGATGAACCTGGCTTGCTGCCGTTCATGGGGTCCCAAAGAGAAGGAAATGGCAACCCACTCCAGTGTTCTTGCCTGGAGAATCCCAGGGATGGCGGAGCCTGGTGGGCTGCTGTCTCTGGGGTCACACAGAGTGGGACACATCTGAGGTGACTTAGCAGCAGCAGCAGCAGAGTCGTATATGACTGAGGGACTGAAAAACAACAGAGGGAATCCCTCTTGGCTCATTAACTTTAAGGTAAAGTCGGACACGACTGAAGTGACTTAGCAGCAGCAGCAGCAGCAGTGTAGTAATATCAAACCTTATTTTAATCAAATAAATCTCCATTCTATTTATCCGGTTCCAAATAACCATCCAAAGATTTTTTTACATTTATTTAGTTAAGGCAAATCATTTTTTAAAAGAATCTGCCTCAGTGAAATGTGCTTAGTTGCTCAGTCCTGTCTGACTCTTTGCAACCCCAGGGACTGTAGCTCTCCAGGCTCCTCTGTCCATGGGATTCTCTAGGCAAGAATACTGGAGTAGGTTGCCCTGTCCTCTTCCAGTCATTGAAATAATAGCTACATTTTCCTTCCAAATTTTTTTCTGCTGTTATTCTTAATTGTTCTTATTAGCATCTGTAAGAGACATCGAGGGGAAGATCATAATGGCGTTTCCCAAACCAGCTTTTCTTGTTTTCAGGTTAACTTAACTTTGGTTAGATAGGTACAGGAAAAAAGAGTTGTTTACAATGAGAGCATTCTGGATTTCATAATTTGTTAGTTTCTTTAATTTTAGAAGTATCCATCACTTGGGCACTAATAAATTATAAAAGGACCTCTTATAGGCCTAACTCAAACAAACACACAACAGAACACCTTAGGAATGTCAGATAGAACATTCACATCTCAAAAACACATGGAAATGTAAGTTTCCCCCAGGAGGTCTTTGTTTAAAGTTACCAAGCCAGCTTCCTGCCTGCCCCTTCCCCACATCATCTTAATTAATTACATAGGCAAAAAAAAAAAAAAAAAAGAACTTTCTGGGGGGGGAAATATTTTTTACATGTGATCATCTTTAACTTCCACTTAAGTAAATTCTTGTCATAATTACAGGTTGACCAAGTCCCCTAGGATTTTCCCTAGGGGACTCTGAGAAGGAACTTTAGAGGAAGCACTTCCATTCTAGCTTAAGCAGTTAGCGTCAGAAGTCTGTGCTCACAAATCAGAGTAATCAAGCCAAACCAAACCACACTAACGGGAAGTCACCAAAAACAAAGCAAATGCCTAAGAGATGCCCAGAAATTCAAAGCACAAATGGCAAGCCTGCCCCAGACGTGACTTCTAAGTCCCACAAGCCTGGGACACTTCTCCAAAGCAACGCCTTACAAACAGGCAGAAACCTCAAACTGGAACTCCATCAGTCCCCAAAACAGAAAACATCAAGAGGCCTTGAGGTGCACCTCGGGGGATTTACCAAAATGCTGGTGGGTGTCACAACACACCAGACGCCCTCCTCCTGATCCTCCAATATTTAGTGTTTCTCTGAGTGGAAGGTCAGGCTGGCACGGACAAGAGAATAAAAAAGTGTCCTCAAGGCCTAAGAGACCTTGGCAGCTGCAAAGGGCAACCTCTCTCCCATTCTCTGCCATAGCCTGGAGTTCCACAGTCGAGCCACAGGGTCGGGTTGAAGAAGGAATTCACAGGGCCTGGACTCCATCTTAGGCCTGTTCATGCTGATCATGCTCAGCCACCTTTCCAATGGACTCTGAACTCTGTGTTTAGTGCCCATGAAAACAACAACAGAAGGATAAGACCCCCTGTCTGGAGGTCTTATGACCTTGAAGATCATATCTAGGTTACTCATCGCCTAAGAGAAAACATACACTAATCACCCCTTCTCCAGACAGGCTATAAATTTTTCTGTATCTATCAGAGTGTAACCTCGGGTTTATTGATTACTGGTTAATTGTTTGACTGTTTGAGCACATGAGCACATAGCACATGAATGATGGGGTTATTGGTTTGTATTTTCCTTGGTTTATGTAAGTCTCAAGGAATTTGGAGTGGTGGGTTCAGACACGTACACATGGAGTATAAAAGATTTTCACAAATGCTGGTCGGGGTCCTTGGCTAAGGGGAGACTCTGCCTTGGGCCCGCCGGTGTAATAAACTGTGCTCCACTATCTGCATTGTCCTTCTGAGTGAGTTTGTTTCCCGGAACACGTGGCTACAGCAGGGTGTGATCAGGCACAGCCCTACAGCAGGAGGTCTGTGGCCTCAGAGAATTCCCTTAATTCTCTGCTCTCCCAAAGGAGGCTGGCACTGTTAGCAGAAGCACACTGATTGAAACTGCCAACATGTCCCAGATGCCTCCATCATCTCCCTTACACTCTGCCCAACTCCCAAAGGACCCAGTTTTCTCCTCCATCACCCAGAGGAGGAGTGTCCACCGGAACTTGCTCAAATATAGGCACAACAAGACACAGTTTTCTGTATCTTCAAACAAATAGGGCAGCGCAGGCACCAGACCATTCATAACTTTTGTACTAAACAAGCCTGACATGTTCAGTTCAGTTCAGTCGCTCAGTCGTGTTCGACTCTTTGCGACCCCATGAATCGCAGCACGCCAGGCCTCCCTGTCCATCACCAACTCCCAGAGTTCACTCAGACTCACGTCCATCGAGTCAGTGATGCCATCCAGCCATCTCATCCTCTGTTGTCCCCTTCTCCTCCTGCCCCCAATCCCTCCTAGCATCAGAGTCTTCCAATGAGTCAACTCTTCGCATGAGGTGGCCAAAGTACTGGAGTTTCAGCTTTAGCATCAGTCCTTCCAAAGAATGCCCAGGACTGATCTCCTTTAGAATGGACTGGTTGGATCTCCTTGCAGTCCAAGGGATTCTCAAGAGTCTTCTCCAACACCACAGTTCAGAAGCATCAATTCTTCAGCACTCAGCTTTCTTCACAGTCCAACTCTCACATCACACATGACCACAGGAAAAACCATAGCCTTGACTAGACGGACCTTTGCTGGCAAAGTAATGTCTCTGCTTTTGAATATGCTACTTAGGTTGGTCATAACTTTCCTTCCAAGGAGTAAGCGTCTTTTAATTTCATGGCTGTAGTCACCATCTGCAGTGATTTTGGAGCCCCCCAAAATTAAGTCTGACACTGTTTCCACTGTTTCCCCATCTATTTCCCATTAGGGGTATATTATTGACATTATGGACCTATTACAAAATAGAATGCAGAACTCTGAACTGACTTTCAAAGAAAACAGGAGGCTTCAAAGATAAACCCTAGAATACAGATCCACTGAGAAGGGGTATTCTGCCCTTTGTTCATTGTTGTAGTCCCTGAACTGAGAAGAGGGCCTGGCACACGGCAGACACTTGCTGACCACAGCACAGGATTATAGCCCAGGGTCCTGCCTGGACCTCCCACCCTGGACACATGCCATCCCTTCTGCCTTTAGGGGAAATGTCTGAGAATCAGTGCTTTGTGTGTTATCTCACTTCATTCTCCCAACCACCCCCATGGTCTTGTGTGATGAATACCTCCCTGCATGGGTTCACTGACAATCTGAACTGCTTGCCATATTTGAGGGTGTCCCTCTCCTGTGAGTTGTGGTGAGCAACTAGGCCTCACCCTAATAAGAAACTTAACGGCCAGATAAGTATTTGACCAGCTGCACAAGAGGGGCCTGCACACACACCTAAGGAGCAGCTGGAACACACCAGGTCAGGTCAGATTTCCTTCTGATCTGCAGGAGCATCCAGTGCGTGCTTCCAATGGCCACGAGTGCCTGGACCAGCTGCCCTGGCTGTGCCCTGGCTGCTCAGCTCCCCCCATCCTGATCTAAGCCTATTCCCAGGCTGGCCCCTCCCTAGTAGCTCTCCAAGCTACCCTGCATCCTTCTAGTACAGTTGTTCTCTGCTTGAAGTGAAGTGAAGTGAAAGTCGCTCAGTCATGTCTGACTCTTTGTGACCCCATGGACTGTATAGCCCGCCAGGCTCCTGTGTTCATGTAATTCTCCAGCAAAAATACTGGAGTGGGTAGCCGTTCCCTTCTCCAGGGGATATTCCCGGCCCAGGGATTGAACCCAGGTCTCCCACATTGCTGGCAGATTCTTTACCATCTGGGCCACCAGGGAAGCCTAAGAATACAGTAGTGGGTAGCCTATCCCTTCTCCAGGGGATCTTCCTGACCCAGGAATTGAACTGGAGTCTCCTGCACTGCAGGCGGATTCTTTACCAGCTGAGCTTTGCCAGAAATGTTCTCTGCAGGGTGTAATCCAAAGCCCTTACGACTAAAAGCAGGAGATATGATCTCCGTTTTCTGGACAAGCAAACTGAGGCTTGGAGTAGCATTGACTGGGCACAGGACTATTGTGTGCCAGGCTGAGATCTGGTCTCAGTTCAGGGTTGGGGAGCACGTGGACATTAAGGGAAAGGCCCTGTGATGATCAAGAGGAACTGGAAGAAATTCTCAGTGGCTGGAGGAAGATGAGGAGGCTGGAGAGGTAGAAAGGGGTCTGAGCTTGCAGGGCTTTGGAGATGACATTTTGCAGTTTGTTTTTCGTCCTCAGGTTACAAAGAAGCTGTCAAAGGTGTCTCAGTTTGAGTTCAGCCCAAGCAGACATTGAGGGAAAGAATGGAAATGGAGAAACCAGCTAGAAGCTAATGGCAGGACTGCAGGTGAGGGGACGGATGGCCTTTCACTGGCACCCTTCTGGGAGCCGCCCTTCACTTCTTTGTCTCTGACCCTCACACCAGCCCTGGAAGGGTTATTATAATCTCCAGTCTACAGATCAGGAACTAGGACCTCAGTGGGGCTAGAACTCAGGACCTCCCAGCCCCGCAACCACTGAATGGGGCCAGGCCCCCAGCCTCTGCCCACCAGGTCTTGCCCTCAGCACCTGGAAACAGAGGCCAGTGGTTTTACCAGGAGACACAGCACATCCCCTGAACTCAGGGTGCTGGGCCAGGCTAGAGTTTGCCTTTCCCTCCATGTTTCAGCAAAGCTATTCAAACCCTCTTATCCCCCAGAAGGAAAAGCACATGCTCTTTCCATGAAGAGGAGAAACTGTGCCCTGAGTGAGTAAGCTTCTTGGCCATGGTGCCCATGGCAGACTGGGCAGGAAGCGGGCAGCGTTCCTACCACTGCTGGAACCAGACCGCCTGGATTCTCACCTTCAGAGACAGCGGGCCTTCGGATAGGGCAGGGCGCAGGGGAACAGGGCAGGGTGTGAGCATGAACATAGGAAGCAGGTAAAAATGGAGAATCCTGTCCCTGAATAGAAAGTCTTTTCTCCATTGGGCGGGTCCCCTGGTGGCTCAGACGGTAAAGCATCTGTCTATCAATGTGGGAGACCTGGGTTCGATCCCTGGGTTGGGAAGATTCCCTGGAGAAGGAAATGGCAATCCACTCCAGTTCTCTTGCCTAGAGAATCCCATGGACGGAGGAGCCTGGTGCAGGCTACTGTCCATGGGGTTGCACAGAGTCGGACACGACTGAGCGATTTCACTTCACTTAAGAGGGTGGAGAAGGTGAGAGGGAAGGCTGCTGCTGCTGCTGCTAAGTCGCTTCAGTCATGTCTGACTCTGTGCGACCCCATAGACGGCAGCCCACTAGGCTCCTCTGTCCCTGGGATTCTCCAGGCAAGAATACTGGAGTGGGTTGCCATTTTTCTCCAATGCATGAAAGTGAAAAGTGAAAGTGAAGTCGTTCAGTTGTGCCCGACTCTTAGCGACCCCATGGACTGGAGCCTACCAGGCTCCTCCATCCATGGGATTTTCCAGGCAAGAGTACTGGAGTGGGGTTCCATTGTCTTCTCCAGAGAGGGAAGGCTACCAGGTGTGAAAAGAGCAGGCAGCCCTTCCAATCCCCTTACTCTACCAGCAAACAGGTCTGAGTCAGAGGTGACCCAGGTGAGCTTAGTGAGGCAGGACCACTGTCAATGGTCCTTTCCAGACATCCCAGATTTCCCTTGATGCCTCCAGGGTTAGGTGGCAGGAAGGGATCCCATCCCTGTGTCGTAGTTCATTCTGTCAGAGAACTTACAGGTGTTTCAAAAGCCAAAGTCAGCCCTGTGCACTGGTTCCCCTGGCTCAGCTGAGACCTGATTTTCCTCCCATCTTTTCCTCATTTGCTGAGAATCCCCTGAGAATAGGTTAGGGGGGCGTGAGCAGAGAATGGGAAGAGAGAAGCACCCACTCAGCTCCAAGCACTCTCCTCTGTTGCTGTTGCTGCTAAGTCGCTTCAGTTGTGTCCGACTCTGTGCGACTCCATAGATGGCAGCCCACCAGGCTCCCCCGTCCCTGGGATTCTCCAGGCAAGAACACTGGAGTGGGTTGCCATTTCCTTCTCCAATGCATGAAAGTGAAAAGTGAAAGTGAGGTCGCTTAGTTGTGTCCGACCCTCAGCGACCCCATGGACTGCAGCCTTCAAGGCTCCTCCATCCATGGGATTCTCCAGGCAGAAGTACTGGAGTGGGGTGCCATTGCCTTCTCCAAGCACCCTCCTCTTAGAGACAACAAAACTCAGCGACACCAGAGCTCCTGAGACTTCAAAGGGACCTAGAAATACAGATATTCTTTGAAATTAAAACACTGTGCAGTTAAACACGTAAGGAAAACATATCATCAATTCTGTAACTGTCTGACACACACAGAAAATACTGTGAAGGGAGACCAAACACAGGTACCGGCCACCTTGAGTACAAACAGGATAGCAGTCACTGATTCGAAGCAAATCAAGCTTGCCTGTGCTGATGTCCAGAGTTGGGCCAGGGCCTTCTGGGTCCTCTGTGAGGGAGATGATGAAGGGCACAGGTAGCTGGTAGGGATTGAATGTGCCATGTGACAGGCCTTCTGATGAGCCCTTCACATGCTTTCATTCATTTAACTGATACAAATTAGGGATTAAACCCATTGCACAGATGGGGAAACTGAGGTTCTGATGAGCAACTTGCCCAAAATCATCCAACTCTGAAATGTCTGCCAGAAGTCCAGAGCCCTCTGGTAACTGAGTGTCCATCTCCCCTCCACCTCCTCTGTCCTTCTGGCACCTCTTCCTTCCTTCCTCTGTCCCAGCCATGACCCTTCCAGCTCACTGTCTTCCAGTCCACATGCCTGGCGTTGGGCAGGCAGGGCTCAGCCACATCCAGGCTGTGCTCTGACGGGGGCACCATGTCCAGGCTCACAGACTAGAGTGGAGGAGGGGCTGCTGGGAGACTCAGGCAAAGCTCTTCTTTCCAGGTGGGGGAACAGAGGCCCAGAGAGGGCACAGGCCGTACCCAGGGTCACACAGCTGGAAGCCCCATGCCTCTCGTGCCCAAGTCCTCCCTTGTGCCATCAAATGGACCCAAAGTTGTCATTTAACCTTAGGTAGAATCAAGGGTGACTTTGGGGATGTTGGTGGGGGAGCAACTGAGGTACAGACAGCATGACACCCCAACTCCCTCCCCCCGGTGCCCTGCCCCCACCCCGGAAGTGCCCATGGGGAGGCCAGCAGGCTCCAGGACTCCATTGACAATTGGGACTCAAGGAGCTCTGTGAGTCCAGGAAGGTTCTCAGGTTTGCTCTGTGTTTCTTTTTCCAGACTTACCTTGTCCCAGGGTTTATTATCAGCAAAGGTGACAAGACCCCTGATGGCAGGAAGCTGGCTGGGGCTCAGGGTGCTGGCCCTTCAGCCCTGGGGGCCTCTCAGCAAATAGTCCCTTGGAAACAGCTGTCCCTGAGGAGGGGGTAGGCTGAGAGGGGCCTCACTCCCCCGACACTGGACCCTGGAGGAGTCCGTGTGTGAGCAGGACTGCAGCTCTGGCTGGCGGGACTGTCATAGGCAGGTGACCTGGGCAATTCTATGCTCTCCAGGGTCCCTGCCACTCTGGCCACGTGTCCCTGTCACAGCCCTGAAACCCCTTCAGGCCCCTGTTCTCCTGTCTCAGTTCCAGTCCAGGCTTCCATGGAGCCTCCCATGGAGGAGGCTCCACGGGAAGGTTGGCTCCATGTCTGCATCCCTTCTGGGTCAGAAGACACCTACTGTGCTGCCTCAGGGCCCCTGGGCCCCTGGGATCCCCCCAGTCATCTCCACTCTGCCCTCCCACCCCAATCTCGGGTACATCCTCAGGGTCGTCCCCTCCCAGGAGTCCTGCAGGGGCCTCCTCTTTCAGCTCCTGCCCTTAAAAGGGGGGTGATCATCCATCTATCCCCACCCCCTCCCTGGGATGCCCTGGAAGTCTCCCCATCAGCACCAGACACAGCATCCTTGTTCATTTCCAATCCCTTCTTCCCAGCTTGGAAGCTGCTAACCAGTCTCCCAGGCCAGGAAAATCCACACAGGTAGGCCTACTCCTAGATCTTTTCAGACTCCCACCTAGATGGCAGCTTTGGACCTTAAGAGCCAAATAGTATGTTAATTTATTCTGTCGTCCTCCATGATGCTCCGCCTTGGAGTCATGCTGAGTCAAGGTCTCCCTCCAGTGGAGAAGGATCACATGTTAAAGCAGAATTTGGGGAGGAGACTGAACAACAGCTCCCACTTCCCATGTCATCTCATCCCCACGGCCTTGCTCTCACCCCAGGGCTCCTCCCTGTTCACCCCTGAAGCTGCCCTCCTCCGGGTGGGGCTGTGTCCCCTCAGATGGCAGCTCCCTCTAGTGATGCTGCAGGGAGGGCAGGCTGGGACATGTGTATCTTCAGGTTGCTGTAGAAGAAGCCCATGGCCCTGAAGGGATGTCCTGGGTCCCAGAGACCTGAGATTTGGTCCTGGGCTCCCACCCTCAGGCCCTGCTGACATGTAGGCTGTAGAGCAAAGTGCTCAGACCCACAATGTTGGCATTTTCATGTGGGGTCCCACTTCCCAGTCGTGCCACCTTATGTAAGGCACTTGATTTCTCCAGCCTTGGTTTTATCATTTGTAAAATGAGGTTAGCAGTACAATCCACAGTCCCTTTTCTGAAATACTTAGAGTCAGAATAAAGATAAGGCCTAGAATTGAGAATTTTTCAGCCCCAGACAAGCAACCTGGTACACATCTACTCTATATGATGTAACACCAAAAGCTGTTTGTAATCAAATACATTAATATTTTTGCAACTTCACTTTTGAACTTTCACACTAAGTGAAATAAAGACCACTAATTATCTCATGTCTTTTTAGGTCAAATTCTGTTACCAAATGAATTGTTTTTATGCTTTCCAATTTTCAGAGCCTTAAAGGTTTGGGATGTCAGATAAGGGCCATCCTACTCTGTGTTCCTGTAGATAATGACCCAGTGCAAAGGACAAAAATATGTTCATAGTTTGAGGCCAGACCCAACCTAGCTGTAAGATAAGACAAGTCTCCTAACAAGGCCAAGGGTGATGGGTGGGAAGAACCATTCTGGAGCGGCTGTGCTGTTACCCGAGTGTCTGAGCCATTGGTTCCAACTCCACAGATCCCGAGCCTCAGCCGTCACAGGACCCTGAGCCTTTTCCAGATGTCTGACTTAATCTGCCTCTGAAGCTGGATCTTTCTCCAGTGACCACTCTCATACTAGCGAAGGTGACCTGCATGAACATCGCAAACTCCACGTAATCGTCCTGAGGCCTGGACTTCTGGGCCATCATGGGCTACTTCCTCCGAACACTGCAGCTGCTCTCCACCTGCGTGGCCATCTCACTAGTGGGCAGCCTGGACAGCTGGACGGTGCCCACAAGTACCTGGTCCTTTGTTATCTTGTGCTTCTGTTGCCTGATGACCCTCATCATCCTCATAATCGAGTCACTGGCACTACAGTACCGCTTCTCCTTCTCTTGGGGGGACTTTCTCCTCTGCCATGCCTGCTACCTCGCCCTCTTCTGCCTCTTGGTCTCCATCATTTACCCCACTACCTATGTCCAGTTTTTGCCTTGCAACCCTTCCCGGGACCGCGCCATCGCTGCTACTGCATTCTGCTTCATTTCCACTGTGTCTTATGCCACCGAAGCAATCTGGATCTTGGGCTGGCCCCAGACAGGTGATTTCACTGGCTATACAGGCAGCTTGCCATTCCTCCTCAAGATGCTAGAGACACTGGTGGCCTGTGTCATCTTACCCTTCATCAGCAATCCCTCCCTGTACATGGACCATCCATTGCTGGTGTCGTGCGTGGCCGTGTACTCCATCTGCTTCATCCTGGGGATCGTGACCATCCTGTTGAACCTGGCTAACTATGAGAACTGGCTGCCCATCTCCTCCTCCATGTTCCATCTGGTGCTGAGCCTGCTGTCTGTCCTTCTCTACATTGGTGCTCTGGTCCTCTGGCCACTCTACCAATTTGATGAAAAGTTTGGTGGGCAGCCCGAGAGGTCCAGGGATGTGAGCTGTCAACATAGACTTACCAACTATGTATGCGTCTGGGACCAGCGACTGGCCGTGGCCATCCTGACAGCCATCAACCTGCTGATTTACGTGGCCGACCTGGTGTACTGGGCCCACCATGTTTCTGTAGGGACTGAGGACCAGCCCGGGGACTCCTGACCACCTCTGCTCACAGGAGGTATCTTTACCAAGCTCTGACATCCTCTTCCTGGCTCCCTCTCTCCCTCCTCACACCCTCCCTCATTCATCTTGCTCTCCTTTCTATTTCCTTCCCTTCTGCTCTGTTTTGTCTCCTTCCTGTTTTGTGTGGTTGCCCACACCTTGTTTTGTCTCTTTCTCATTTTTTCTGTATTTTCTACTCTTTGGCCCTTTTCTGGTCATCATTGGTTTTCCCATCTCCTGTGTCCTGACCACCTCTCCCCATTTTCCTTCTTCTGATCCATCAGGACCTGAGACCCCTTCCTTCTCTGTCCACCGCCCCCTCCCGCCTCCTGAGGTGCTGACTCCACAGCACACAGCCCTCTGTGCAGCTGTTCACATCCTGGGCCTCATTGCCAAAGCGTGCCTGTCCCCCTGGTGGAGCCTTAGTTAGTGTGTGGGGTGGTTTTGAGATGTGGTTGGTAGCTAAGGATCAGGCCTCACTTCGTCCTCGTGGAGGTGGTGGTATAGTGTACCTGTCCTTTAAGTTAAAAAAAAAAATCTCTGGAGATCAATAATTTCCCTTGGGTGGGTGTGCTAATGCAGAGACTTGGATCCCTAGGCCCCCCTTGGTGCTCCATCCCATCTGAGATTGGCTCCAGAATTTTTTCTGGCTTACTAAAACCCATTGCTTACAGACCATGTGGACAAAAAATATTGTGAGTCATTTCTTAAACGATGAATGCTGCTGGCCATCAAGCCTTCAGCCACTGCAGCAGCCCCCAGTGGGGTCAGCCTGAGGGGAATTCACGATGGAGAAAAGGCACTGGCTTTAGCTCATTACGATGCATAAGAAAGGAATGATTCTAATGCCCTCAGACTCCTGCACCTTCTGGCCCTGAGAAAAAGACTAAACTCATTACCTTGAGATTTCTGCTTTTGTGCTTAGTGATAATCCTTTGATATTTGACTACATGTTTCTTTTTTTTTCCCCCAGCAAAAACTCCCATGTATCGTGCCCCCTCCTCACCTCTTTGGAACAGTTCCACAGAGCCATCTGTGACGTGCCTCCCAAGCTATAGTCTTTAGTGAGGTCTCCAAACAGAATGTAACTTACAACTTAGATTGTGAGGTTTTTTTTTCTTCAGTCATATGTTTTTGGTGACTGATGAAGGAACCTAGAGCAGATTTCTCCTGAACTCTATGAAGGACTGGAGGTTGGGTACCTCTTGTGCCCATCTGCCTCCTCAGAGAGTCCAGATGAATATGGGGGAGGTTATCGCATCTCCTATTATTGGGCAATGATGCAAAGTTTGATTTGGCGCTATTAAACTCTTTCCTGGAAGGGTAGGTTTTCCTCGACACTCAGTTTCAAGAAACAGCATCTGGGTTATTCTAAGGTGAAATACACTAGGAAGATTTTGCTCAGTGGAAACACACTGAGTGATATGAAATGAAATCCATATTTTAATGGCAAGAGGAGAAAAGTTTAAACATAAAATTATTCTTTCCCTGTTTGGGTCTCCTCCCTCCCATTATTGCAAATTGAGAATCTGCATTAATCACACCTTCTAAGTAGATTGACAGCCATGTGGCTCAGACGGTAAAGAATCTGCCTGCAATGTGTGAGATCTGGATTTGATCCCTGGATCGTGAAGATCCCCTGGAGAAGAGCATGGCAACCCACTCCAGTATTCTTGACTGGAGAATTCCATGAACAGAGGAGCCTGGCAGGCTACAGTCCATGGGGTTGCAAAGAGTTGTACAGGACTCAGTGACTAACACTTTCACTTTCTTAAGGAGATAAAATTCCTTCTTTACCATATCAAGGATCACAACTTTTGGGGAGATAAACTTCCTTCCTCTTCTCCTAAGGAGTCACAATGACCTGTACTCACTGCACACTTTATTGAGTTGATCCGGATTGTGTAAAGTGTCGGTAATACCTCACTTGACAAATAACCCTTTGTCATAAAAGCTTACATAACTGTGCTTCGACCTCATGGGTGGAACAATCTCAGAATGTTGTGAAATACTGTCTCCTAGGTTATAATCCCCAGACTGGCTCAAATAAAAAAGTTTCCACTTGTTTCTTAGACTGATGATTAATTTTTTCATCATAGTGGTTTATTCTCAGTTGAAAGACATGGAAAAGTGCTTACAGAATTATATTTACAAGTTCTTGCTTAATTGGAATTTAAAGGAAATATTGCCCCCAAATGGCCAAATTTTATTTACTGGACACTGCAAAACTAATTAGCTTTGCATGTGCAGCTAGAAAACCAGCTTGATAAACTCTCTCTTTAGAATTCTGACCTTAAAGGAACAAAAGTCATTTAGAGGCACCTTGCATTTTTCTTCCTGTGTCTTTGATTTATAAATATAACAGACCTTCTAAGGTTTTTCCTCCCTGTGTTTTAAGAGTCTCTACCATCAGAAGGAACATGTATGGCAGCCAGTTGAATAGATTAGAATTTTAAGGAGTTTTTTTGATCTGGCTATGCAACTTTCCTAGCTCATAAGTGGCCTTTGTCACCTTAACCTTCGTTGAGTCTGCCTATACAACGAAGGCCCTTTACTTTCTCAGACTATTTTGGGGAGGAAGCTTTCTAGATCTTGTGAAGGCTGTATCCTTTACACCTTCTTGTGGGGCACCTCAAGCAGTGGCCAGATGATGAACCCTTTAAATTGAGAAAACTTCTAAATTGGTATATTTTCAGAGAGTCTCAGTATAAACAGTTCTTCTCTTGGTATCTGAGGAAAGACAAACAAATTAGAAGGTTGATTAAAATATTTTAGGCTCATCTAAGAACTCCTTTACTTTAAAACAAACAAGGAAAAAATACAGTTTGGAAAG
Source organism: Bos grunniens (assembly GCF_055505025.1). Taxonomy (NCBI): domain Eukaryota; kingdom Metazoa; phylum Chordata; class Mammalia; order Artiodactyla; family Bovidae; genus Bos; species Bos grunniens. Next base: position 50,381,760 of record NC_141185.1, on the reverse strand, counting down.
CTTTATTTGTGGTCCTGGCTTCCCTTCAATGGGGTTTACAGATGTTAATACACTAGATGAACTATTAGTTAGATTGATTAACAAGGGAATAAGAAGAAGCTGCGGCAAAATCTAGACATTTCCCAACAAGTTGGAAATTTAAAGGGACTAAACTCAAAAAGATAAGATCTTCATTGTTGTTTAGTAGCTAAGTCTTGTCCAGATCTTTTGCAACCCCATGGACTGTAGTCCGACAGGGTCCTCTGCCCATGGAATTCTCCAGGCAAGAGTACTGGAGTGGGTTGCCATTTCCTTCTTCTGGGGATCTTCCCAACCCAGGGACCAAACCAGCGTCTCCTGTATCTCCTGCATTAGCAGGTGTATTCTTTACCACTGAGCCACCAGGGAAGCCCAAAGAAATCTTTAGATGGCTATTAAGAAATGGGATAAAGAAAACTGATGCCGGTGGGATTAAACAAAAGATTTGATACAACATGATCTAAGACTAGATGGACCAAATAGAGACCCTGTTTGTTCCCAACGTTAAAAAGCCCCAAACAAATCTGCTCTTTTTACCCCATTTTAAAAATAGATATAGAATTAATGCTTTTGAACTGTGGTGTTGGAGAAGACTCTTGAGAGTCCCTGGGACTGCAAGGAGATCCAACCAGTCCATCCTAAAGGAGATCAGTCCTGGGTGTTCACTGGAGGGACTGATGTTGAAGCTGAAACTCCAATACTTTGGCCACCTGATGGAGAGCTGACTCATTTGAAAAGACCCTGATGCTGGGAAAGATTGAGGGCCAGAAGAGAAGGGGACGACAGAGGGTGATACGGTTGGATGGCATCACCAACTCAATGTACATGGGTTTGGGTAGACTCTGGGAGTTGGTGATGAACAGGGAGGCCTTGCATGCTGCGGTCCATGGGTTTGCAAAGAGTCAGACATGACTGAGTGACTGAACTGAACTGAACTGAAAAATAGATAAATAAATATGCCTAATTTAAAGCTGGAAGAAAATTGCATTTGAGATACTTGATCAGGAAACGCTTAGGACAACAGACAACAGGGCAACTAATCAAGTTAAAAGATTAACAAAAGGACCTTTCTTGAACTCTTCCAGTTGGTGATGGCTTATTAATTCCGTGTTCCCCATTAGGACCTCCTGTCGTAAAACAACTCATGCAAATGGTTACTCTGATGTCTGGCCAGGATGGGTGGTTTCAGTCAGTGTGCTTCCCCTAACACATCAATGGGTTAGAAAGCTCCCCTGGAGGAGGAAATGGCAACCCACTCCAGTATTCTTGCAGAGATATTCCCATGGACAGAGAAGCCTGGTGGGCTACAGTCTATGGGGTTGCCATGGGAATAACACAACTGAGAGACTGAGCATGCATGCATGCAAGCTATGGGTTAGCATAAATTTATGAAGAGGCTTGGGTCACATATGCATATTCATGAAGGGGCTTGAGCAGGAGAGAGTTCAGTATAGAATTGGAGCAGGGGTTGTCAGAGTCCAAGCTTTAGTTCATTGAAGTTAGGAGGGTCAGAGGGTTCTTGTGTCCTTTGGTTCAACCCCTCACTGGGGACTTCAAATGGGGTAAAATGTCCAGGGATAAAAAGGGAAGCTTCTAGGACTTCTTTAAGACCAAGGCTTATTAATGGGCTCTTAAAGGAAACTAAAGTTAAAGGTATGAAAATCAACAACACTGAGATGAAAGTTTACATAAATTGGTATATTTAAATGGCCATTATATAAGATGGTTATATGTCCTTTGCCTAATTATATTGTGAGAATCTAATTATTCCCAAGATATAATTATGTCTCACTGGGCACTGCTTCCCCTGCCTGGTATTACAAGACAGAGTATACACATCTGTCCCTCAGACAGGTATTATGGCAAGTATGGCCACAATACTTGCCCTTGAAAAGGAATTAATGATCTTAAGGGGACAAAAGAATGCAGGAACAACCAACTCAAGACAAGTAACTCATGAAAAAGAAGTAACAATAGCAAAGAAAGAATTAGTTATAACGACTTCTCTTTCATTTCAATGGTAAATATTAGCCTGAAGAATTTTTGAGCTGTTTTGTAGAATTCAACCCTTTTCTCACCCCCAGTGCTCAAGCATTAAATCAACTGGTGATTTTTCAGTTGCTAAGTCGTGTCTGACTCTTGGTGGCCCTAGGAACTGCAGTCAGGCCTCCCTGTCCTTCACTGTCTCCTGGAGTTTGCTCAAAGTCATGTTCATTGAGGTGGTGATGCCATCCAACCATCTCATTCTCTGTCACCCCCATTCTCCTCCTGCCCTCGATCTTTCCCATCATCAGGGTCTTTTCCAATGAGTTGGCTCTTCACATCAGGTGGCCAAAGTATTGGAGTTTCAGCTTCAGTATCAGTCTTTCCAGTGAATATTCAGGACTGATTTCCTTTAGGATTGACTGATTTGATCACCTCGCTGCCCAAGGGACTCTCAAGAATCTTCTCTAGCATTATAATTTGAAAGCATCAATTCTTCTGTGTTCAGCCTTCTTTATGGTCCAACTCGCACATCTGTACATGACTACTGGAAAAAACCATAGCTTTGACTATATGGATCTTTGTGAGCAAAATGGTGTCTCTGCTTTTTAATACGTGGACCCAAGGAATAATGATCTTGGTCTTCTCTGACCCTCCTAACTTCAATGAACTAAAGCTTGGACTCTGACAACCCCTGCTCCAATTCTATATTGAACTCTCTCCTGCTTAAGCCCCTTCATGAATATGCATATGTAACCCAAGCCTCTTCATAAATTTATGCTAACCCATAGCTTGCATGCATGCATGCTGTCTCTCAGTTGTGTTATTCCCATGGCAACCCCATGGACTGTAGCCCACCAGGCTTCTCTGTCCATGGGACTATCTCTGCAAGAATACTGGAGTGGGTTGCCAGTTCCTCCCCCAGGGGATCTTCCTAACCCAGCGATGTGTTAGGGGAAGCACACTGACTGACACTGCCCATCCTGGCCAGACATCAGAGTAACCATTTACATGAGTTGTTTTACGACAGGAGGTCCTAATGGGGAACACGGAATTAATAAGCCATCACCAACTGGAAGAGTTCAAGAAAGGTCAAAAAGTGACACCACGTGTCCAAAACCAACCACCTCCCAGAATCCTTCTTGCTGGCATCCATTTTGGTTGAACAAGATGGAACCACCAGGAAGGACTCTGAGTCAGAATGATTGGCTAAAGACAACTCAGAAACGAATCCCATTACCATAAAACCTGAGACCATGAACCATGTGGCAAAGCAGTTCTCCTGGGTTCCCTTACCCTACTGCTCTCTGCTTGGGCACACCTTCCCAATAAATTTCTTGCTTTGTCAGCACATGTGTCTCCTTGGACAATTCAATTCCAAGGGTTAGACAAGAGCCCAATTTTGGGCCCTGGAAGGGGTCCCCCTTCCTGGAGCAAATGGAGACTAACATCCTGACCACTTGGGGAACTCAGGGACCAGCTTGCCCACCAATGGGCCAGACTCAGCGGCCACAACTAAAACCCTTTTGTCCCTGGTCTCCTCCTGATGTGGACAAATGGCCAAAGTGTCCCGACCAGATAAGAAACAAAAGACTTTATGGACCTCTCTCCCCTTCCGTCTCTCTTTCCTCTCCTTAACCCTTCCTATTCCACCCTTTTTTTCTAGTCCCACCTTCCTGGATGCAGGAATCTGGTCAAAGTGCCTCAGCCTGAGCTGAGAATTGGAGACCAATCACCTTCTCCTGGCATAGAACTTGAATTCTGCTTCTGTTCTGAATTCTGGTTCTGTTCTGATCTGGTCTGATTTTTGGCAGGGCCAAGTTCCAGTCCTCCCTTCCCTGGAGGCCCAAGGTAAAGTCCATAACACCTGGGTATCTGCAGGTAGCAGAAGAAATTTGTAAGACCATCCTTTTTGCTCTCCTCTCCCACCTCTTCATCCCTCTTCTTTCAACCTGGCTTATTTTCATTTACTCTGTTAGTACTTGGATCTGAAGTTCTGTGTCTCTATAGGAGCTTTCCTGAGAGACTGAAATCTTGTGTTTAAGCGAGCATCTGATTAGGACTGCCAGGTCTATGTGAGTGTTTTATATTCTGTGTTCTGTATTGTGATTTGTAATGGCCATTTTGCTTTGTGTGGCCACCATTTTGTGTAGACCTGGCACCATTTTGCTAGAACTTGATTTTTTTTCCCTGTGCCTTGAGACCTGGGCCCTCAGTAAACACTCAGTAAACATTTAGATCATCTTTAACTCTTGAGACTGAGGGAAAATGGGAAGAAGTCTTCAAAAATTTTATTTGTTCTTTTATTTATAAGCTAATGAATTTTATATTGTAGGATGGCAGAGTAGAAGGATGTATGCTCATCTTCTCCTGCAAGAACTCCAAAATTGCAACTTGCTGCTGAACAACCATCTATAGGAGAATGTTGGATCCCACAAAAAAAAGATACCCCACATCCGAGGGCAAAGAAGAAGCCTGAACAAGATGGTAAGAGGGGGGAGATTGCCTTTAGAATCAAACCCCATACCCGCCAGAGACACTCAGAGAGCGAAAACAAAACCTTGAATACACCAGGACCCAGAGACCCCACAAGAGTCTGAGCCAGACCTGCCTTTGAGTGTTTGAATGTCTCCTGTGGAGGCATGGATCAGCAGTGGCCACATGGGGACAGGGGCTCTGCCTTCATCAGACCTGGGAAGCACTATGTGTGGCATAAATCCTCTTGGAGGAGGCCATAATTAGCTCCACCATAGAGCCACTGAGCAGACGACCCAAAAACTGGAGAACAAATATATCAAAGAAGTTCTTGCACTGTTACAAAGGTTCTGGGGCTCACAACAGATTCCCCAACCTGGGGGATCCGGCCAAGGGATGGTGAACCCCCAGGGAACTTGACTTTGGAGGCCAATGGGATTTGATTACAGAACTTCCACAGGACAAGGGAAACAGACTCTTGAAGGGCACAAACAAAACCTTGTATGCACCAGGACCCAGGAGGAAGAAGCACTGACCCCACAAGAGACTGAGCCAGACTTGCCTATGAGTGTCCAGGAGTCTCCTGTGGAGTTGTGGGTCAACAATGGCTTGCTGTGGGGTCAGAAGCACTGAATACCGCAGTCCTGTGAGCCGTGGGGTGTGCTGGCATAAGTCTTTTTGCAGGAGGTCGCCATTACCACCATTCAGTTCATTTTAGTCTCTCAGTTGTGTCCAACTCTTTGCGACCCCATGGATTGCAGCACTCCAGGCCTCCCTTCCATCACCAACTGCCAGAGTTTACTCAAACTCATGTCCATTGAGTTTGTGATGACATCCAAACATCTCATCCTCTGTCATCCCCTTCTCCTCCCACCTTCAATCTTTCCCAGCATCAAGGTCTTTTCAAATGAGTCAGCTCTTCACATCAGGTGGCCAAAGTATTGGAGTTTCAGCTTCTACATCAGTCCTTCCAATGAATATTCAGGACTGATTTCCTTCAGGATGGACTGGTTGGATCTCCTTGCAGTCCAAGGGACTCTCAAGAGTCTTCTCCAACACCACAGTTCAAAAGCATTAATTCTTTAGTGCTCAGCTTTCTTCATAGTCCAACTCTCATATCCATATGTGACTACTGGAAAAACCATAGCCTTGACTAGACTGACTTTTGTTGGCAAAGTAATGTCTCTTCTTTTTAATATGCTGTCTAGTTTGATCATAACTTTTCCTCCAAGGAGTAAGTGTCTTTTTGTTTCATGGCTGCAGTCACCATCTTCAGTGATTTTGGAGCCCCAAAAAATAAAGTCTGCCACTATTTCCACTGTTTCTCCATCTATTTGCCATGAACCGATGGGACTAGATGCTATGATCTTTGTTTTCTGAATGTTGAGCTTTAAGCCAACTTTTTCACTCTCCTCTTTCACTTTCATCAAGAGGCTCTTTAGTTCTTCTTCACTTTCTGCATGCATAAGCATGGTATCATCTGCATATCTGAGGTTATTGATATTTCTCCCGGCAATCTTGATTCCAGCTTGTGCTTCTTCCAGCCTAGCGTTTCTCATGATGTACTCTGCATATAAGTTAAATAAGCAGGGTGACAATATACAGCCTTGACAAACTCCTTTTCCTATTTGGAACCAGTCTGTTGGACTGGAACAGGTGAATTTAATTCAGATGACCATGACATCTACTACTGTGGGAAAGAATCCCTTAGAAGAAATGGAGTAGCCCTCATAGTCAACAAAAGAGTCCAAAATGCAGTACTTGGATGCAATCTCAAAAATGACAGAATGATCTCTGTTCATTTCCAAGGCAAACCATAAAATATCACAGTAATCCAAGTCTATGTCCCAACCACTAATGCCAAAGAAGCTAAGGGGTTCCATGAAAACCTACAAGACCTTCTAGAACTAACACCCAAAAAAGATGTCCTTTTAATCACAGGGAACTGGCATGTAAAAGGAAGCCAAAAGATACCTGGAGTAACAGGCAAATTTGGCCTTGGAGTACAAAATGAAGCAGGGCAAAGGTTAACAGACTTTTACCAAGAGAATGCACCAGTCACAGCAAAAACACTCTCTTCTAACAACACAAGAGAAGACTCTACACATGGACATCACCAGACAGTCAATATCAAAATCAGGTTGATTATTTTCTTTGCAGTCAAAGTTGGAGAAGCTCTATACTGTCAGCAAAAACAAGACCAGGAGTGGACTGTGGCTCAGATCATGAACTCCTTATTGCCAAATTCAGACTTAAATTGAGGAAAGTAGGTAGAACCATTAGACCATTCAGGTATGACCTAAATCAAATCTCTTATGACTATACAGTGAAAGTGAAAAATAGATTCAAGGGATTCGATCTGATAGACAGAGTGCCTGAAGAACTAGGACGGAGGTTTGTAACATTGTACAGAAGGCTGTGATCAAAATTATCCCCAAGAAAAAGAAATGCAAAAAGGCAAAATGGTTGAGGAGGCTTTACAAATAGCTGAGAAAAGAAGAGAAGCAGAAGGCAAAGGAGAAAAGAAAAAATATATTCATCTGAATGCAGAATTCCAAAGAATAGCAGGAGAGATAAGAAAGCCTTCCTCAGTGATCAATGCAAAGAAATAGAGGAAAACAACAGAATGGGAATGACTAGAGATCTCTTCAAGAAAATTAGAGATACCAAGGGAAAATTTCATGCAAAGATGGGCTCGATAAAGGACAGAAATGGTATGGACTTAACAGAAGCAGAAGATATTAAGAAGAGGGGGCAAGAATACACAGAAGAACTGTACAAAAAAGATCTTCATGACCCAGATAATCACGAAGGTGTGATCACTCACACTCACCTAGAGCTGGACATCCTGGAATGTGAAGTCAGATGGGCCTTAAGAAGCATCACTACGAACAAAGCTAGTGGAGGTGATGGAATTCCAGTTGAGCTATTTCAAATCCTAAAAGATAATGCTGTGAAAGTGCTGCACTCAATATGCCAGCAAATTTGGAAAACTCAGCCACAGGACTGGAAAGGGCCAATTTTCATTCCAATCCCAAAGAAAGGTAATGCTAAAGAATGTTCAAACTACTGCACAATTGCACTCATCTCACATGCTAGTAAAGTAATGCTCAAAATTCTCCAAGCCAGGCTTCAGCAATATGTGAACCGTGAACTTCCAGATGTTCAAGCTGGTTTTAGAAAAGGCAGAGGAACCAGAGATCAAATTGCCAACATCTGCTGGATCATGGAAAAAGCCAGAGAGTTCCAGAAAAACATCTATTTCTGCTTTATTGACTATGCCAAAGCCTTTGACTGTGTGGATCACAACAAACTGTGGAAAATTCTGAAAGAGATGGGAATACCAGACCACCTGACCTGCCTCTTGAGAAACCTGTATGCAGATCAGGAAGCAACAGTTAGAACTGGACATGGAACAACAGACTGGTTCCAAACAGGAAAAGGAGTACGTCAAGGCTGTATATTGTCACCCTGCTTATTTAACTTCTCTGCAGAGTACATCATGAGAAACGCTGGGCTGGAGGAAGCACAAGCTGGAATCAAGATTGCCGGGAGAAATATCAATAACTTCAGATATGCAGATGACACCACCCTTATGGCAGAAAGTGAAGAGGAACTAAAAGGCCTCTTGATGAAAGTGAAAGAGGAGAGTGAAAAAGTTGGCTTAAAGCTCAACATTCAGAAAACGAAGATCATGGCATCCGGTCCCATCACTTCATGGGAAATAGATGGGGAAACAGTGGCTGACTTTATTTTTCTAGGCTCCAAAATCACTGTGGATATGATTGCAGCCATGAAATTAAAAGACACTTGCTCCTTGGAAGGAAAGTTATGACCAACCTAGACAGCATATTCAAAAGTAGAGACGTTACTTTGCCAACAAAGGTTCATCTAGTCAAGGCTATGGTTTTTCCAGTGGTCATGTATGGATGTGAGAGTTGGATTATAAAGAAAGCTGAGCGCTGAAGAATTGATGCTTTTGAACTGTGGTGTTGGAGAAGACTCTTGAGAGTCCCTTGGACTGCAAGGAGATCCAGCCAGTCCATCCTAAAGAAGATCAGTCCTGGGTGTTCATTGGAGGGACTGATGTTGAAGCTGAAACTCCAGTACTTTGGCCACCTGATGCGGAGAGCTGACTCATTTGAAAAGACCCTGATGCTGGGAAAGATTAAGGGCCTGAGGAGAGGGGGACAACAGAGGATGATATGGTTGGATGGCATCACCGACACAATGGACATGGGTTTGGGTGGGCTCCGGGAGTTAGTGATGGACAGAGAGGCCTGGAGTGCTGCGGTTTATGCAGTTGGAAAGAGTCTGACACGACTGAGCGACTGAACTGAACTAATACTTTATAAACAAATTAAAACAATTATATTTTGTCTCTGACTCCTCCAGAGACTGAAAACTCATAGGTTTCCAGTTACTTTATCAGATGAGTTAGGAAGCTTATCTCATTAACAGGTACAGAAATCTCAAGGAATTTTTGAGACCTTGAAAAGGGAAGAATTCACTTAGATTTGTTAGGCGAAATGTGTGATAAGCCTTTGGTGTGACTTTCCCAGCCCTGTTTTATTTTAAAAGTTCCGTCTGAGATTAAAGTTTCAGCAAAGCAAAAAGTCTATGATCGATTATGGTTATACAAATCATCAGGCCAAATTTATTGACAGCAAACCTGTTTGAAAACAAATTAACCTTAATTTGGTTATATTTGATAAAAATGAGGGTAATTTTAGGGAGAAAAAGATGTTTCAATAAATATCAAATCCCAGTCTGTTAATGGAGGTCTGTATCTAGTCAGACTCACTTTCTGGATAGTTCTTTGCTGTTGTGGGATATTAATGTAACATCTAATTGAATTCTTAAAGAACACCCTAAGTTTGTTTCTGAAGCTTATCTCAGTAGTCTACCTTTGGATGAAGATCAGATGCCTCATGACCTGCAACCAGGACTGGGAAAAGACACAATTTAAGCGACTGTCTCCAACTTGGATGAAAGGATCTTTTTGTCAGGTATTCTTAACTAGCTCATGCATACTGAAATTGAAGGGAAATTGACTCTTGGATTAATTCCCATTTCCAAAGGCCCCTATACTGGACTGGTCTATAGAGAGGACAGCTGACTTGATCTCACCTTAAAATGACACTCAAACAGAGGGGAATCTACACTATACCAGGACAAGAAGAAGACAACATCAGAGACTGATAGCTTGCCCAAGATGCTGGACCTGATTCGTGTGATCATATGATCATTTATAATGTTTTCTTGACTTCTTATGTTGCAGGAAGGAGGACTCCTTCTAGGGCCCAAAAGTGGGCTCTTGCCTAACACTCAGAAATGAATTATCTGAGGAGACACATAAGCAAGAGATTTTACTGGGAAGGGGCGCCCAGGCGGAGAGCAGTAGAGTAAGAGAACCCAGGGGAACTGCTTTGCCACATGGCTTGCAGTCTTGGGTTTTATGGTGATTCATTAGTTTCTGGATTGTCTTTAGCCAATCCTTCTGACTCAGAGTCTTTCCTGGTGGTGCATGCCTTGTTCAGCCAAGATGGATGCCAGCAAGGAGGATTCTGCGAGGTGGTTAGACACATGGTGTCAATTTTGAACCTTTCTTAAACTGTCCTGGTTGGTGGTGGCTTATTAGTTTTGTGTTCCTTACCAGGACCTCCTGTCATAAAACAACTCATGCAAATGGTTACCATGGTGCCTGGCCAGGTAACTGGAGTGGATGGAGGGTGTCATGTGACAGGCCTTCTGATAAGCCCTTCACATGCTTTTATTCACTTAATTGATACAAAGTAGGGATTAAGCCCATTATACAGATGGAGAAACTGAGGCTCTGATGAATAAGTAGCCCAGGATCATCCAACTCTGAAATGTCTGCCAGAGGTCCAGAGCCTTCTGTAACTATGAGTGTCCATTTCTCCTCCACTTCTTTGCCCTTCTGGCACCTCCTCCTTCCTTCTTTTGTCCTGGCCATGACCTTCCCAGGTCACTGTCTTCCAGTCCATGTGCCTGGCTGCTGGGCAGGCAGGAATCAGCCACATCCAGGCTGTGCTCTGACGGGGGTACCATGTGCTCTGACTAATCCATGAATAAGCTCATGGATTAGAGTGGAGGAGGGGCTACTGGGAGACTCAGGCAAACCTGCTGACTTCCAGGTGGGGGAACTGAGGCCCAGAGAGGGCACATACCTCACCCAGGGTCGCACAGCACAAATCCCCATGCCTCTCCTTCCCCAAGTCTTCCCTTGTGCCATCAAATGGATCCAAAGTTGTCATTTAACCTTAGGTGGAATCAAGGGTGACTTTGGGGATGTTGGTGGGAGAGCAACTGGGGAACAGGCAGCACGACACCACCAGCTTCCCTCATGCTAGTGCCCCTTCCCCACCCCGGCAGTGCCCACTGGGAGGCCCGCAGGCTCCAGGGCTCCACTGGCAATTGGGGCTCAAGGAGCTTTGTGAGTCCAGGGAGGTTCTCAGGGTTTTCTCTGTGTTTCTCTTTCCAGCCTCAGCTTGTCCCAGGGTTTATTATCAGCAAAGATGATAAGGCCCCTGATGGCAGGAAGCTGGCTGGGGCTCAGGGTGCTGGCCATTCAGCCCTGGGGGCCTCTCAGCAAATAGTCCTTTGGAAACAGGGCAGGTGTCCCTGAGGAGGGGGTGGGCTGGGAGGGACCTCACTCCCCCAACACTGGACCCTGGAGGAGCCCCTGTGTGAACAGAACTGCAGCCCTGGCTGGCGGGACTGCCTTGGGCAGGTGACCTGGGCAATTCCGTGGTCTCCAGGGTCCCTGCCACTCTGGCCACGTGTCCCTGTCACAGCCTTGAAACCCCTTCAGGCCCCTGTTCTCCTGTCTCAGTTCCAGTCCAGGCCCCTCCTCCATGGGGAAGATTGGCTCCATGCATGCATCTCTTCTGGGTCAGAAGACACCCACTGGGCTGCCCCAGGGCCACTGGGACCCTGGGGTCCCCCCAGTCATTTCCACTCTGCTCCCCACCAACCCCAGTCCTGGGAGCATCCTCAGGGCTGGCCCCTCCCAGGGGTCCTGCAGGGGTCTCCTCTTTCAGCTCCTGCCCTTAAAAGGGGTCTGATCATCCATCCATCATCACCTCCTCCCTGAGATGCTCTGAAAACCTCCACATCAGCATCAGACAGAGCAACCCTGTTCATTTCCAATCCTTTCTTCCCAGCTTGGAAGCTGCTAACCAGTCTCCCAGGCCAGGAGAATCCTCACAGGTAGGACTACTGCCAGACTCCCATCTGGATGGCATCTTTGGAGCTTAAGAGTCAAACATTATGTTAATTTATTCTGTGGTTCCCCCATGATGCTCCACCTTGGAGTCATGCTGGGTGGGTGTCCCCTGTTCCAGTGGAGAAGAACCACATGTTAAGGCAAAATTAGGGGAGGGGATTCAGAATAGTTTCTACTTCCCATGTCATCTTGTCCCCATGGCCTTGCTCTCATCCCATGGTTCCTCCCTGTTAATCTCTGATCCCACTCCTCTGAGTAGGGCTGTGTCCCCTCAGATGGCAGCTCCTGCTAGTTATGCTGCAGGGAGGACAGGCCGGGACACGCGTGTCTTCAGGTTGCTGTGGAAGGAAGACCTGCAGCTGTGTCCTGGGTCCCAGAGCTCGAGTTTGGTCCTGGGCTCCCATCCATGGGCCCTCCCAACTTGTGCGGTACAGAACAAAGTGCTCAAACCCACAGCTTTGGTACTTCTATCTGAATTTCCACTTCCTAGCCATGGTACGAGAGAAGGAAATGGCAACCCACTCCAGTATTCTTGCCTGGAGAATCCCAGGGACAGAGGAGCCTGGTGGGCTGCTTTTGTCTATGGGGTCACACAGAGTCAGACACGACTAAAGCAACTTAGCAGCAGCAGCAGCCATGGTACGAAATTAGGGATGGTACTTAAGTCTGTGAATGTTTTTTGTTTCCTCCTCTGCAAAATGGAGTTAACTGTACAATCCAGGACCTCATTCCTGAAACATTTGGGGTCATATATCCTCCAGAATTCAGAATTTTTCAGCTTCAGTCATGAAACATGGTGAATCTACCCTGTATGATGTAACACCCCCTGGGGTCTTAAAGCACCTTACAGTCAAACCCAGTAGTGTTTCTTCAACCAAACATTTAAACATTCACACTAAGTGAAATAAAGATCAGAAACTGTCTCATGTCTGTTGAGGTAAAACTTTATTAGCAAATGAATTATTTTAATTTAATATTATATTTATTCAAGATTTCAATTTGGAGCAAAATCCATGACATTAAAGGCCAAATGAATTTTTTTTTAATTCTTTTTAAATTTTCGGAGACATGAAAATTGAGTAATGTAGATAAGGACCATCCTACCCCGTGTTTCTGCAGATAACGTCATGTACCACAAAGTAATCATTTAAAAAAATATATTCATGGTTTAATGCCAGACCTAACCCAGCTGTGAGGTTTGGGATAAGATAAGTCTCCTGACAAGGCCAAGGGTGATGGGTGGGGAGAATCATTCTGAAGCGATTGTGCTGTTACCAGGTGTCTGAGCCACTGGTTCTAACTCCACAGATCCTGAGCTTCAGCAGTCACAGGACTCTGAGTCTTTTCCAGGCATCTGACTTAATCCCCCTCCAGAGCTGGATCTTTCTCTGATGGGTCCTCAGGGAAGACCACCGCCATATTGGTGACAGAGACTGATCTGACTTCATGATCACCATGTGCTCATCCTCAGGCCTGCTTTCTGCAATCCTCCTGGGCTACTTCCTCCGCCTGTTGCAGCTGCTCTCCACCTGCCTGGCCTTCTCCCTTGTGGCCAGCGTGGGCACTTGGATGGGGGCCGTGAGTAACTGGTCTGTATTCATCTGGTGCTTCTGTTTTCTCGTGACCCTCATCATCCTCATAATCGAGTTCTGTGGGCTCCAGTCCCGCTTCCCCTTCTCCTGGTACAACTTTCTCATCACCTATGCCTGTTACGCTGCCCTCCTCTGCATCTCGGCCTCCATCGTTTACCCCATCACTTACATCTGGTTCTTCCCCCATGGCCGCTCCCAGGATCATGCCATCGCTGCCACTGCATTCTCCTGCATTGCTTCTGTGGCTTATGCCAGCGAAGTGGCCTGGGCTCGTACCTGGGTCTGGCTCGGCGTGATCACCGGCTACATGGTCACTGTGCCAGGACTGCTCAAGGGGCTGGAGACTTTTGTGGCTGGTGTCATCTTTGCCTTTATCATTGACAGCCACCTGTACATGCACCAGCCGGCCCTGGTGTGGTGCGTGGCCGTGTACTCCATCTGCTTCCTCCTGGCAGCCTCGGCCCTTCTGCTGAACTGGTGTGACTGCGACAACAGGCTGCCCATTGCCTTTCCCACTTTTCTTTTGGGGCTGACCCTGCTCTCCGTCCTCCTCTACACCAGCGCTCTGGTCCTCTGGCCTCTCTACCAGTTTGACGAGCAGTTTGGTGGCCAGCCCAAGCGGTCGAGCTGCAATGATGGGCTCATCTACTCTCTTTGTACCTGGGACCAGCAGCTGGCTGTGGCCATCCTGACAGCCATCAACCTGCTGATTTACGTGGTCGACTTGGTGTTCTTGGCCCACATGGTTTTTTCAAGAACCGAGGATCAGCTCAGGGGCTCCCAGTTCCCTCTTCTTTACAAGTCATGATGTGCTCTTCCTGGATCCTTATTTAGGGACCTCCCTCAGGTTTGGCTGCCTCTTTTCAGAAGTCCAACGGTGAGGGAAAAGTGTCAGTTAAAAGAAAAATAGCTTTATCGAGGAAGCTGCTAATCCTGGGGAGAATGTGAAGTCATGTCCCAAAGAATCCACTCCTAAATCCCCAGGTTTTCCTCATAGTTTATATAAAGAAAAGAGTAAGGGTATAAGCTAGGGGTGCTTCCCAGGTGGTGCTAGTGGTAAAGAACATGCCTGCCAATGCAGGAGGTATAAGAGACATAGGTTCGATCCCTGGGTCAGGAGATCCCCTGGAGGAGGGCATGGCAACCTACTCCAGTATTCTTGCAGTGTCCTGCCCCCATCCAGAGTGTGGGAAGCCCCTGGACAGCACACCTGGCCTCAGGATCTGGATTCCTTGCCTGGCCCTGACTGGGCCCTGGGCTCATGGGTGAAGCCAGGGCTGCTCCAGACACCTGCCAAGTCCAGGGTGTCACAAGCCTTGGGGACTCATCCCTGACCCACCTCTGCCCCGGACATCAGGATGTTAGCAGGGAAGGCCCGGGTCCCATGGCACCTGGATTCAGCCCCCAGTCCCCTCTCTGTCCTGTGTCTGCAGGAGAGCGTGCTGTGACATAACTCAGTGGAAGACGCCAGGGCAGCCATGGAGCTCTACCGCATCTCCAGGAGAATTCAAGAGCAGTGAGGGCTGCACGCCTGGTGGAGTTCAGCCCCCTCCCCAAGGACTAGAGGCCTTCATCTCTTCAGGACAAAAACTCTCTTGCTTTGGGAACGTGTATCTTTAGCAGTAACATGGGTCCATATCCTCTCTACTCCCTCGGGTCCTCCTCTTATCTCTTTCTTTTTTCTCTCTGAGCTGAGTGTCAGTGGACACCACCCAGCACTGAGATGGCAACAAAGGCTTGAGCTGGGATGGAGACAAGTGTCAATTTCCTTAACATCCTGAATCCTGTGGGTCCAAGAAGATGTCCCTGGGACTTAATTAATACCCTGCCTCCGCCTCACTTTTCCAGTTGCATTTGTTCCCTGGAGGGTGACATTATTTCCTGGGGGTGACACCCCCCCTCTGAGGTCCATTCATCTCAATTTGATATTGGTGCCTCAGCATTGGGGAGCTTCCAGACAAGGGTGCAGGAAGAGGGATGGGTGGCCCCTGCTGACCTTCAGCACCTCATCCCTCCTCTCGTTTATAAAACTAGGAAACAAGGGTAGTGGACTTGCAAGAGTTGTGGATCTGTGGGAACGAGGTTGGAATCCTTCCTTTGGGTCCAGGAGTCATGTCCTGGACACTGTGTGTCCTGGTCTGGCTGCAGTGCCCCACCCAAAGATCCTGCAACAGCACCCCTATTTCAGTCAGGTCAGTCCCTGTTGGAAAACCAGCCAGAAAAAAACAGTGTGGAGACTTTAGGTGGGGGCTGATGGAGAGCATCACTCTCTTTCCAGCCACCAGCCTCTCTACAAGGACATTCACAGCCAGCCTCACAGACAAGGGCCACATGGATTGGCAGCCAGCACTGCCATCCCCAACCAGGGTGGACAGCCAGGTGCCTGAGGCCACAGGAGAGAAGGGTCTCTCTTCTCTCCACTCAAAGCTGGATTGAAGAAGTCATCTCCATGATTTTCCAAGAAAAGCCAGAGAATGGGAACATCTGTGCCCTCAGCTCTGTTCTGGATGCAGCTCAGGCCACAGTCTAGGGGACGTCAGCTGGAGTCACCCTGCCTGTCAGCCAGCTCTGGCTGGCTGAGAAGAGAGCCTCTGGCCGCTGCCCCAGGATACAGGGAGCCCAGGCCAGGCAGGGAGCAAGGGAAGGGCCTGAGACTTGGGCACCGAGGGGGCTTCTCCATCAACTGTGTGTGCTAAAGGGCTGGGGGAGGCCATGGTCACCCAGCAGGTGGGCTTGGAGGCCACTGCTTCCCCTCCCCAGACCCCTGGACCCAAAACACCTCCCTTCCTTCTGCCTTTGGAGACAAGCCTGTGTGGGCATCTCTCAGCTCCTCCCCCAGCCTGTCCATCAAGTCTGCAGGGAACATGGAGACCATCTGGCAACCATCCCTCCCCTGACCCTTCTTCTCCTCTTGGGATATTTTTCAAGCTTGAATTTTGTTTTCTTAAAAAGTTAATTTACTTCCATATTTCAAAATCAAGTTGTTCTAAAAAGCCATATATTGAGCCATATAATCCCTCCTTACTCAACCCTCAGCTCCCCTCCCCCACCAGGACCAGGTAACTTCTCCACTGGACTCCTAGGAGTCATTCATGTGCTTTTTGATATGAATCAAGCAAATACAGACGTATTTATTTTTATTTTCTCTCCTTTGATTATTTAAAATGTATAATACTATTCATAATTCTGTATCTTACTGTTTTTTCCTTATAAATCCTGGGGATATTTTCTTATTATTATTTTGAGAGACTCCTCATTTTTCTAAGCTGTATAGTATTCCATCTTGTGGCTACACCATGGTTTATTAATATTTGTCCTAAAGATGAGTACTTGGGTTATTTTAAACCTATCCACCCTTATTACCAAATGAGATCTTGAGTGAGCGAATTCATTTCATACAGCTCTGGTTAGAGAAAAGTGGTGGATGATGCCATCAACCTACTTACAACCCCATCAACTCACCAGAAACTTAGAGCCTCAGGGAAAATAGCTTAATAACAATCCCTTTAGTATAATTTGCTTATTTTATAAATGGGAAACTGAGGCTCAGATCAGTGACAAGACTCGTCCGTGCTCATGGCAGATGAGCTGTAGAATGGGAACTGGAAAACTGATCTCTTGGGCTCTGCTCTCCACATGATCACTATTCATCCCCAGGGAGACCAGACCAGGGCTGTAGGGCCACTGGACTGGAGTCAGGAGCACATGTGACTGTGGACCCAGCCGTGGACCCCAGGTCTGCCTCTCTCTCATTCTGGGCTTCTGTTTCCCACTTCCCCTGCTATGGTCAGTCTCTCTGTACTCTCAACAGAACGAACTTTGTGTTCCCTAAAGGTAACATGAGCTTCTCAAACAGAGTGAGAGCATTCAGACTGCTGAGCTGGACTCTGAAGAAGCGGGAGGACAAGAATGTGCAGGAACAAGGAAGTCTGGGACACCTCAGACTGTGGGGGCACCTGGAAGCAGTTTGTGTTTTGACAAGAATCACTGGAGAGTTGGAACACTGGGAAGTGATTGAGGAAACTCATGTTATGAAAGAGAAACGTGTTCCCCACCAAGCAGAGGTCATGGGGAAGGAGGGTCTGTGTAATCAGGGAGGATGTGACCAATAAACAGGACCCAGCAGCCAAGAGGAAACAAGCAGAGAGGGTGGACAGAGGAGAGGGAGCCGGCTTCCATCTCCACGTCTGAGTCTCCAGGACTGGCAAGTCCAGAGGCCCCGGGAAGAGCGGGGCTGGGAGGGACCAGGGGTCTCTGGCACCCCTCCCCCATCTAGCAGATGAGGAAACTGACTCAGTAGCAGTGAGTGCCCTCCTCGGGGGGACGGGGCAGGTTTGTGCAGAATGAGGGTGGACGGGGCAGAATCCCAGCCTGGAGGATGCTTCCGCCACACTTGTCACAAGCAGCATGGAGCCATGGACAGACAGCCGGCCTGGGGACAGGACACCTGGTCCTGACCCTGACTCTGCCACACGCAGGGTGACTCTGGACACATCCTGCCCCTCCCTGGGGTCCAGCTGCTCCTCCTCTATGACGAGAGGGTTGGACTAAGCAGAGGACCTTTACACTCTCTTTTGAGCTCCACAGTGAGGGGATAGGACCAGTCTTGGAATTGTGACAAATGACACTTAACCCCGCAACGGGAGGGATGGAGTAGCCGCCATCATGAACCACAGGCTTGGACAGTGAGCCCCTCAGGTGAGCCCACCCTGGGCGATTCTTTTACTAAAGCACAGAGGCATCTCCATCCTTTTAGAAATGAGCTCCCAGTGTTGTGTTCAGTTTGACTTAGGAAAATAGAAGAATATGAAATTCTTTACCCAGACTTGTAGGCATCAATGCGTACTTGATTTTGTCAATTAAAAATTAATCAACAGTCTAAGAAAGAAATGGGAAATTTTATTCAAGCCAACCTCAGAATAATAAACAGTCTTCCTGAGGTACAGGCATCTTATTTAACAGTTTTAGCACTTTTCTGCAAGAGCATGAGAGGGTGCAAGAAACTAGATCCATAAAAGTTTCTCCTGAAAATACCTCTTTGAGGGCCAGTTCTTCCAGTTTTCCCAGAGCACAAAGTGCCTTATCCTGATCTTCGCCCTCAATTCCTTTCAAGGTGGATTGTAGATCAGTGACTGCAGTAGCTGATGACTAGATTCTTGTAGAACTGGATGGTAGACAGTATTCTTTATTACACAGCCCATCTATTTCCACCTTAATTTCAACCAGGTTTTCAGATACATCTTTAACCAATTTGTCCCAGGTTAGTAGGAATGCTCTTTCCCAGGCCAGGTAAAGATTTCACTGATAGACCACTCAAGTGCTATTGCTCATCTAGTTCTGGTAAGAGTAGCCGAGTCCACTGGACCACGTGTCTTACTAGTCTGTCAGCTCCAGGATATGGCTCCCTGCAGAGGCAGGACCTGCTGCTTTGATCACTGAGGTAGGAGGCCACATCGCAGCCCCCCACAAATACTGTAGACAGATGTCTTCAAGACCTTGTGATTTTTTACCAGCTCCTTTTTTATTTTCCCAGAAAGTAGTTGGGATAAAATGTATCCCAACTTCTGTTAAGATGACCTCTACACAGCGGATATTTAGTAAGCCTGGAAAAATTCCGGAACCAATTTCAGGTGGGGCTGAATACAACATGGGACCCAGGGATCCAGAGTCCTGCTCACTGGGAATTACTGACCTCCAGAGATTTTTGCGTGACTTAAAGGGGAGGTACACTGTACATTCCTCTCCACTGGGAGAAAGGAGGCCAAATTCTAGCTATATACCTCCAGCCACCAACCCCTTCCAACCCACCCCCTAACTCTCCCCACATACACACCAACTAAGGCACCCCCAGGTGGACAGACTTGCTTTGGCAATGAGGCCCCTCCGGAGGCTCAGGGTGTGAACAGCTGTACAGAGGGCTGTGTACTATGGAGTCAGCACCTTAGGAGGTGGAAAAGGGTGGTGGGCAGAGAAGAAAGGAGTCTACGATCCTGATGGATCAAAAGGAGAATGGGGAGAGGGAGTCAGGACACAGAAGACGAGAAAACCAAGGACGACCAGAAAAGGGGGAAAAACCCCCAGAAAATGTAGAAAATATGAGAGCAAAAAGGAGGCAAAACAGAATGCGGGCAACCCAACAAAATAGGAAGGAGACAGAGCAGAAGGAGGGAAGGAAACAGAAAAGAGAGAGATGAGTGGGGAAAGATGTGAAGAGGGAGAGAGGGAGCCAGGAAGAGGACATCAGAGGACATTGCTGTTGTTCACTTTCTGAGTCGTGTCTGACTCTCTGTAACCCCATGGACCGCAGCAAGCCAGGCTTCCCTGTCCCTCGCCATGTCCTAGAGTTTGCCCAAGTTCACATCCATTGAGGACATCAGAAGATAACAGAGCTCAGTGAGGAGACCTCCTGTGACCAGAGGGGATCAGAAGTCCCTGGGCTGGTCCTCAGTCCCTATAGAAACCTGGCGGGCCCAGTACACCAAGTCAGCCACATAAATCAATAGGTTAATGGCTGTCAGGACAGCCACAGCCAATCGCTGGATCCAGGTGCATATGAGGTCATCGATACAGCTGATATCACTGGACCACTGGGGCTGCCCGCCGAATTCCTCATAGAATTGGTAGAGCAACCAGAGGACCAGAGCGCTGATGTAGAGGAGGACGGAGAGCAAGGTTAGCCCCAACTGGAAAATGGGGAAGGGGACGGGCAGTATGTTCTCCCAGTCACCCAGTTTTAGCAGCATAGCTAGTGCTGTTGGGATGAAGCAGATGGAGTAGACAGCCACGCACCACTCCAGGGCCGGCTGGTGCAGGTACAGGGAGGTGTTGCTGAGGAAGACAAAGATGACACCAGCCACAAAGGTCTCCAGCACCTTCAGCAGGGCTGGTAATGTGTACACATAGCAGGGGATATCTTCGGGCCAATAGTAGTTCCACACAAAGGCATCTATGGCATAAAATGCAGAAGCGATACAGGATAATGTAGTGGCTGCAGTGGCCCGGTCCCGGAGAGGTCCATCAGGCAGGAACTGGACGTGGGTGATGGAGTAGATGACGGAGGCCAAGAGGCAGAGGATGGCAGCGTAGCAGGCGTAGGTGATGGAAAGGTTGTACCAGAAGAGAGGAAAGTGTGATTCAAAATCAAAAAACTTGACTGTGACTATTATGAGTGTCACAGCAAAACAGAAGCACCAGATGGACATGGACCAGTTACCTATGTTCCCTCTCCAAATGCCCATGTCGGCCACCAGGGAGAAGGCCACGCAGGTAGAGAAGAGCTGTGGCAGGCGGAAGAAGCAGCACACTGTGTTCCAGTCATCCAGGTTTGGGTGTGTGACCCCAGTGGACATGGTGCTGTGATGGTCAGGCAAGTCACGGTCACCAGTATGGCAGTGGTCTTCACTGAGGACCTGCCAGAGAAAGGTCCAGTTCTGGAGGTGGATTAAGCCAGACACCTGGAAAAGGCTCAGGGCCCTGTGACAGCTGAGGCTCAGGATCCATGGAGTTAGAACCAGTGGCCCAGACACTCGGGTAACAGCACAGTCGCTCCAGAATGGTCGTCCCCACCCATCACCCTTGGCCTTGTCAGGAGATTTGTCTTATCCCAAACCTCACAGCTGGGTTGGGTCTGGCCTCAAACCATGAACATCCTGGATCTCTCTGAGCTGTGGGCCATTATCTGAGACACAGGATAGGATGGCCCTTATCTCTAACCCCAACCCTTCAGGTCTCTCAAAATTGAAAACAAATTAAAAAAAAAAATTTGGTAACAAAATTTAACCTAAACAGACATGAGAAAATTTGTGATCTCTATTTATTTCACTTAATGTGAATGTTCAAAAGTTCAGTTGCAGAAACACTGATGTGTTTGATTACAAGGTCTTTTCAGACCCCAGTGGGGTGACGTGTCGTATAGAGATGTACCGTGTCACATACCTGAAGCTGAAAAAACTGAATTTTGAATTATATCTGACCCCAAGAGTTTCAGAAATGGGATTGAGGATTGTATTGCTAACCCCATTTTACACATGACAAAACTTAAGGCTCAGAGAATTAACT
This sequence comes from Bos grunniens, assembly GCF_055505025.1. Classification (NCBI taxonomy): domain Eukaryota; kingdom Metazoa; phylum Chordata; class Mammalia; order Artiodactyla; family Bovidae; genus Bos; species Bos grunniens. Next base: position 50,360,385 of record NC_141185.1, on the reverse strand, counting down.
GCTTTCCTTAAGGTGGCATGAACAGGATGTGGGAACCCCAGATAAAAATGCCAAATGTGTGGATTTGAGTGCTTTGCTGTATAGCCCATATATCAACAGAGCCCCTGGGTGGGAGCCCAGGACCAAAGCTCGGGGCTCTGGGACCCAGGACACGGTTGTAGGGCCACAGCCTCCTTCCACAGCAACCTGAAGACAGACGTGTGCCAACCTGTCCTCCCTGCAGCATCACTAGAAGAAGCTGCCATCTGAGGGACACAGCCCCACCCGGAGGAGGGCAGCTTCAGGGGTGAACAGGGAGGAGCCATGGGGTGAGAGCAAGGCGTGGGGACAAGATGATGTGGGAAGTAGTGAAACAGAGCAGGACTCTATGGTCCTTTCCTCCATGACCCTGCCTGCCTTTTGTCTATGGAAAACTTTAGTTAAAGAATGAGTTTAATCAAAGAAATGAGAACATGTAGAAACAAAGGAAAACGGACAAAGGAGACCAAATAATAATAATAATGAACTCATTAAGTGTAGTCAAGGATCTTTAGTTCCTCCTTGAGGGCTATAGATAATATTCTGATCCATATCCTATAAGCTGTCTTATAGGTACTGGAACCCACACCAGGTGGAAGAAGTCAACTACATGATGATCAGACTGTAGCCATGACATAAGCTGCCAGTTCTGAGAAGTGGCTTCAAACAAATGGAAACAAACCAGTTCGTAGTGATGTAGAATTAAAGCATCACTACGAACAAAGCTAGTGGAGGTGATGGAATTCCAGTTGAGCTATTTCAAATCCTGAAAGATGATGCTGTGAAAGTGCTGCACTCAATATGCCAACAAATTTGGAAAACTCAGCAGTGGCCACAGGACTGGAAAAGGTCAGTTTTCATTCCAATCCCAAAGAAAGGCAATGCCAAAGAATGCTCAAACTACCGCACAATTGCACTCATCTCACATGCTAGTAAGGTAATGCTCAAAATTCTCCAAACCAGGCTTCAGCAATACGTGAACCGTGAACTTCCTGATGTTCAAGCTGGGTTTAGAAAAGGCAGAGGAACCAGAGATCAAATTGCCAACATCTGTTGGATCACAGAAAAAGCAAGAGAGTTCCAGAAAAACATCTATTTTTGCTTTATTGACTATGCCAAAGCCTTTGACTGTGTGGATCACAATAAACTGTGGAAAATTCTGAAAGAGATGGGAATATCAGACCACCTGACCTGCCTCTTGAGAAATCTGTATGCAGGTCAGGAAGCAACAGTTAGAACTGGACATGGAACAACAGACTGGTTCCAAATAGGAAAAGGAGTACATCAAGGCTGTATATTGTCACCCTGCTTATTTAACTTACATGCAGAGTACATCATGAGAAATGCTAGACTGGAAGAAACACAAGCTGGAATCAAGATTGCCGGGAGAAATATCAATAACCTCAGATATGCAGATGACACCTCCCTTATGGCAGAAAGTGAAGAGGAACTCAAAAGCCTCTTGACGAAAGTGAAAGTGGAAAGTGAAAAAGTTGGCTTAAAGCTCAACATTCAGAAAACAAAGATCATGGCATCTGGTCCCATCACTTCATGGCAAATAGATGGGGAAACAATGGAAACAGTATCAGACTTTATTTTGGGGGGCTCCAAAATCACTGCAGATGGTGATTGCAGCCATGAAATTAAAAGACACTTGCTCCTTGGAAGGAAAGTTATGACCAACCTAGACAGCATATTCAAAAGTAGAGACATTACTTTGCCAACAAAGGTCCGTCTAGTCAAGGCTATGGTTTTTCCAGTGGTCATGTGTGGATGTGAGAGTTGGACTATAAAGAAAACTCAGCACCGAAGAATTAATGCTTTTGAACTGTGGTGTTGGAGAAGACTCTTGAGAGTCCCTTGGACTGCAAGGAGATCCAACCAGTCCATTCTACAGGAGATCAGCCCTGGGATTTCTTTGGAAGGAATGATGCTAAAGCTGAAACTCCAGTACTTTGGCCACCTCATGTGAAGAGTTGACTCATTGGAAAAGACTCTGATGCTGGGAGGGATTGGGGGCAGGAGGAGAAGGAGACGACAGAGGATAAGATGGCTGGATGGCATCACTGACTCGATGGACGTGAGTCTGAGTGAACCCTGGGAGTTGATGATGGACAGGGAGGCCTGGTGTGCTGCGATTCATGGAGTCGCAAAGAATCGGACACGACTGAGCAACTGAACTGAACTGAACTGACTGAGAACAATCAAGATGATGTGAGTCAGACCACCGAGGACCGATATGAAGATGACTGTCAGAGCTGACTATGCTGTTTCTGCATGTAGCCCCCTCCCTCAGCCTATAAAGGCTCTCACCTCCTGCTTGGCAGGGATGTACGGTGGATAGGGTGGGGTGGGGAGTCAGCCTTGGGATAGACATCCACCCTCCCGCCAAATTGCCACTATCTGAAATGAAGTAAACTTTCCTTCCCACCAACCTGGCCTATTTATTGACTTTTGGGCAGTGAACAACCAGACCCCACACCTTTTGGTAATAGTAGCCACTATTCTGAATCCCCTTCCCTCAATTTTGCCTTAATGTTTGATTCTTCCTCATTTCGGAAGGGAGACCTCAACCCAGCATGACTCCAAGGAGGAGAGTCATGGAGGAACCACAGAATAAATAAACATAATGTTTGGCTTTTCAGCTTCCAAGGGGCCATCCAGATGTGAGTCTGGAAAGATTTAAGAGTAGTCCTACATGAGCAGGATTTTTCTGACCTGGGAGACTGGTTAGCAGGTTCCAAGGTGGGAACCAAGGGATTGGAAATGAACAAGTACGCTGTGTCTGATGCTGATGTGGAGCTTTTCAGGGCCTCCCAGAGAGGGGATGGGGATGGACAGATGGCTGGACCATTTTAAGGGCAGGAGCTGAAAAAGGAGGTACCTCCTTGATCTCTGGGAGGAGACAGCCCTGAGAATGCACCCGAGACTGGGGTGGGGGCGGGGGACAGAGTGGAGATGACTGGGGGGATCCCAGGGTCCCAGTGGTCCTGAGGCAGCCCAGTAGGGGTCTTCCGACCCAGAAGGGATGCAGGCATGGAGCCAACCTTCCCATGGAGGAGGGGCCTGGGCTGGAACTGAGACAGGAGAACAGGGGCCTGAAGGGGTTTCAGGGCTGTGACAAGGACACCTGGCCAGAGTCGCAGGGACACTGGAGACCACGGAATTTCCCAGGTCACCTGCCCAAGACAGTCCCTCCAGCCAGGGCTGCAGTCCTGCTCACACAGGGGCTCCTCCAGGGTCCAGTGTTGGGGAAGTGAGGCCCCTCCCAGCCCGCCCCCTCCGCAGGGACAGCTACCCTGTTTCCAAGGGACTATTTGCTGAGAGGCCCCCAGGGCTGAAGGGCCAGCAGTCTGAGCCCCAGCCAGCTTCCTGCCATCAGGGGCCTTGTCACCTTTGCTGATAATAAAGCCTGGGACAAGCTGAGGCTGGAAAGAGAAACACAGAGCAAACCTGAGAACCTCCCTGGACTCACAAAGCTCCTTGAGCCCCAACTGGCAGTGGAGCCCTGGAGCCTGCTGGCTTCCCAGTGGGCACTGCCAGGGGTGGGGAGGGGCACCAGATATAAGTTATTCTGGGATGTTAATGCTCTGTACCCCAGTTTGTCACCAACTTAACTCCCTGAACTGCCACTGGGATTTCCACTTAAGAGTGAAAGACAATTTTGGAGTCTTTTAATGGCACAGAGGGAGGATTTGGAGTGGGAGAGGCATGGGGGTTCCAGCTGTGTGACCCTGGGTCAGGCCTGTGCCCTCTCTGGGCCTCAGTTACCCCACCTGGAAAGCAGGAAGTGGAAGTTTGTCTGAGTCTCCCTGCAGCCCTCCTCCACTCTAGTCTGTGAGCCTGGACATGGTGCCCCCATCGGATCACAGCCTGGATGTGGCTGAGCCGTGCCTGCCCCGGCAGCCAGGCATGTGGACTGGAAGACAGTGCGCCAGGAAGGTCGAGGTCAGGACAGAGGAAGGAGGAGGAGGTGTCAGAAGGGCAGAGAAGGAGGAGGGGAGATGGACACTCAGAGTGACAAGAAGGCTGTGGGGCCTGGAGGAGACACTTCATAACTGAATGATCCTGGGCAAATTAGTCATCAAAGCCTCAGTTTCCTCATGTGTGTAGGATGAGGAAACTTAGTATCTGATTTATGTCAATTAAATAAATAATAGCATGTGAAGGGCTCATGAAAGGGCCTGGCACAAAACACACTCAGTCCATGCCGGCTACCTGTTCCCCTCCCTCTCACAGAGGACACAGAAGGCCCTAGCCCCACTTTGGACATAAGTGCATGCAAGCTTCATTCTTCCAGATCAGGTGTTGCAAACCTGTGTGTCCTGAAGGTGGCCCAGGGATGTGTTTGGTTTCTCTTCACAGGGTTTTTAGGAAGAGATGGTGTAGAATCAGTATTATTTCTTCCTGAAGTGTTGGTAGCTGCAGTGTTTTAATTTCACATGGAAATCTGGATTTCCAGCTCCTCTGGAAGCTTCAGGAGATGTGGTGTCACTGGGCCATGTTGCCTCTGGAAGGAGGGGTGGAGCTGAGTAGCTGCCATGTCCTTTACTTTCCACTGCTTTTCATTCTCACCTTTGTTTAGTATTTTCTATATTTCCTTCTTCTCAGGTATAATTGGCACGAAGCAGGGCTACGAGCATCTCACATGTGCCCTGTTTACCCTCTTGGGCATGGCCAAGTTTCCTGCCTGCTCACGGAGTGTCCACCTCTCCATTCAGGGATCATCCGTATCCTCAATCTCATGTACAATCTTCAACACCTTTCACATGCTCTAAAATCATACGTAGACATGTGTGTACATATGCAGCTTCCCATGTGGCTCACTGGTAAAGAATCTGCCTGTCTATGCTGGTGACTCAGGAGACATAGGTTTGATCCCTGAGTCAGGAAGATCCCCTGAAGAAGGGAATGGCAACCCACTCCAGTAATCTTGTCTGGGAAAATGCCATTGACAGATGAGCCTAGTGGGCTATAGTCCATGGGGTCTGACACTACAGAGGGACTGAGCATGCACACACATACATATATGCACGCATGTTTGTGATACATATCTGTAGTTTTTTTCCAGGTTTGTAAACATAAGACCATGTCATGCACATGGCCTCTTACTTTTTAACCGCCCCCAACAAGTGCAGCTAAACTCTCCAGGGGCCCTAGTCCTCTCCATCCCTTTTACTTATTTCCTTCCCTCCTGGCTCCTGTGGGAGGGAAGGAGCCTTCTCTAGATCAGTGGCTCCTCCCCTGTGAGTCTCAGACACTGGGGGACACAAAATATGACAAGGGGTGCTGGGATCCATGTGACCACCATGCTCTAGGGCAGGAGATCAGGCATTCTGTCTGTAAACTTTTAAAAAATACAACAAAAACTCTTTTTTCCTTTCTGGAAACTTAGCTTGGTTTCCTAGGAATATTGCAACAATTTGGTACAAGTTTGCTGGCTTAAAACAACAGAGATTTATTCTCTCACTGTCCTGGAGGCCTGAAGTCTGAAATCAAGGTGTCAGCAGAACTGTGCTGCTTCAGATTCTTCAGAAAGAGAATTCTTCCTTTCCTCTTTTAGTTTCTGGAGGCCTCTTAGCTTGTGGCCATTTATCTATGTCTCGGCCTCCACCTTCATGTACTCATCTTCTCTCAACTATGTGTGTGAAAATCTCTCTCTCATTTCTCTTATAAAGATACCAGTCATGAGATTTCAGGCCCACCCTCCATTCTTAACTAAATATGTCTGCAAAGATCCTACTTCTAAATAAGGCCCATTCTGAAGTTTTGAGTAGAGATGAATTTTTGGAAGACACTCTTCAGCCCTTTATGGTCCTCTTTCACGTCTTCCTGTCCTTACTTCATGATTATTTTTCTAATGTGTTTTATCATATAAAGTGAATTTGTTTACTGAGTATTTCTGATTGATGTGTGTTCACTGGAGTTCCTGGGATTCACAGTGGGTTGTTCCTCATGTATTTTGTCATTAAACTGAGACCCTCTTTTACAGGACCCCTTTTCCTGGAAGGGTCCTACTGGGTTGGGAGCTTCACCCAGAATAACTGCACCTGCTCCTGTTCAGGACCCTCCAGATCAATCGCCTATTGGGCACTGACTGTGTTAATTTCCCAGGTTGGAGTTGTGGGATCTCAGGGATCATGCACATTGGGATCCAAACACACAAGAAAAGAAGACCTGAAATTTCTATTCCTCTTGTGGAAACTTAAAAAAAAAAAAGGCAAAACTCACGTGGGGCGATGTCAGCCTTGACCTTTCCTCTGGCTGAAGGGCATGGTTTTTCCCTGTCTACCCTTGCTCCGAGGCTGTAGGCCACGTGGTCTCGGCTTTAGGGAAGTCTCTCAGCTCCAAATCCTTACGTTGTGCCACCCCAAAGCCTTGTTCCTGACTCAAGTGGGGATATGAATCAGCCTCCAGTTAGCCAGGCTCAATTCTCCCTTCTCCCTCCTCCTTCCTACACACAAGCAGCAGTCACATCAGCTCTGCCACTGAAGACTCATGAGATCCTTGAGCAAAAATTTAATCCTGCAACTGTTTCCTGTCTTTTTGCTTTGTTAATTCTAACTCGTCCTTGACCTCCACATCACCTCCTCCAGGAAGTCTTCCTGGATCCCACAAGCTCCGCCTCTCATTGCTCCCAGATTGATACTTCTCAGCCTTTACCCTGTGGTAAGCAGTGATTGTGGACAGGTCACTACAGAGTCCTGCATCTTATCTGAGCATCACAAATGAGGTGCGGAGTAACAGAGGTGTTGGATGGGCCTGAACACCAGAGAAATAAGTTGGATTTTAGCCGTGAGTGATGATGCCTCACTGACATTTTCTACGGTTGGGCCACTCAATCAGGTGCCCACATCAGAACTGTCCCTCCGGTTGTTAGGAAGAAAATGAAATGGAGGTCAGTGAATAAGCAATGCAGAATGCAGTGGTCACGTGGAGCAACTGGAACATGCGTACATCACTGTGGGCGTGTAAAAGCTACACTCAAGGGTCGGACAGTTTCTTATACAATTAAACATAAACTACCCTGTGACCCAGCAGTTTCAACCATAAGTATTTTCTCAACAGAAATGAAATCTTCCTTTACAAGTCTTATATGAGAATGTTCATTCATAGCAGCTTTCGCATAATAATCCCAAATTAGAAACAGGCAATATATCAATCAACAGGGGAATAAAGACAGTAATACAGTCAAACCTAGAGTATTACAATACAAAGGATGAACTATAAGCTACACAAAACATGGATGCATCTCAAAAACTTTGTGATAATTGAAAGATTCTAGAAACAAAAGAATATACACAGTATCATTCTGAAATAGGTTAAACTAATCTATTATGCAAATCGAAAGTGGTCCCCTCTTGGGTTAGAGAGGTGGATTTACTCAAAAGGGCATGCGGAAACTTTCTGGGGTGTTTATATTGCTCTATATTTTAACAGTAGTTTACAACACATTGGTGCACGGATTATCTTTTGATGGAAAATGAAATTCAAGAAGTCCTCTCCTTCTATAAAGTGTTTGATAACATTTTACAACAAGCAGTATCAAGATATGTATATGTCACTTTTGAATTATGTTTTAAATAATGGAACACTTTATAACAATCTGTAGAAATTCTATTTTTCCAAATCTGCAATTTTAGTTTTTGCCCTTTCATCTTATCTGATATTAAGGAGCATGGCAAAATGAAAATAACCTGAGTGTCCATCGATGGGTGAATAGAATAAGAAACACACACACACACACACACACACACACACACACACGGAATATTATTCAGCCCTTAAAAAGAAAGAAATTCTGACATTAGCAACAACTTAGATAAACCTGGAGGACATTACACTGAGTTGAAAGGGAGATACAGAAAAACTAGCACAACTGCACTTATGTGTGGAATCTAAAAAAAAAAAAAAAACATATTCACAGAGGCAGAAAGTAGAACAGTGGTGGGGCAGGGAGGTGGGGGGAGGCGTTGTTAAAAGATACAAAGTTGTAGTTCAATCCACAGATGCTCCAATGCTGTAGTTTGGGAAAGAGGCAAGCTGGGGAAATTTAATGCCCAGAGAGGCTACCAGATCTTTTTGAACCTACTTCTCTTGATGCTGTGGTGTTGGAGAAGACTCTTGAGAGTCCCTTGGACTACAAAGAGATCCAACCAGTCCATTCTAAAGGAGATCAGCCCTAGGATTTCTTTGGAAGGAATGATGCTAAAGCTGAAACTCCAGTACTTTGGCCACCTCATGCAAAGAGTTGACTCATTGGAAAAGACTCTGATGCTGGGAGGGATTGGGGGCAAGAGGAGAAGGGGATGACAGAGAATGAGATGGCTGGATGGCATCACTGACTCGATGGACATGAGTCTGAGTGAACTCTGGGAGTTGGTGATGGACAGGGAGGCCTGGCGTGTGCTGCGATTCATGGAGTCGCAAAGAGTCAGACACAACTGAGCGACTGATCTGATCTAATCTGATCTCTTGATGCCAAGGGAGGTCACTGCTCCAGATGGACAACACAGAGAGAATCCTAAATCTTTGTTCCCTCACTTATTCTGTTGGTACACAATATTAGTACACAATATCTACTTCTTTTGGAGATACAGAAAGCCCCTTGGAAACATTTCAGCTTTTCCAGTACACAATTCCCATTGAGAATATGATGATCCCAGAAATATGCATGCACATACCTTGGAAACATTGCATTCTGTTATAAGGCTGTTACAGACCACCTAAATCCTATCTTCCAGGACATTAATGGACCCACGGGACTCAGGGTAGAAAGCTGACCTTAGAGGTAAGTCGGGTGATTCCTGCACTACCTTCCCCTCAGGTGTGGGTGAGCAGAGTCCTGAGCTCATACTCAGGTGTCCCCCTTGTGGTGCCCCTCAAATGCCCGAGGTCCCGAGACAGACCAGAGAGTCCTCTGGAGGCAGACCAAGGAGTCTGAGTCCTGACAATGATGGCTGCACTCATCTTCACGGTCCCCTTTTGCTTCTATGCCTCAGGAGTTCTGGGACCCCCATCACAGGACCCTCAGAAGGTGACTATTGAAACCTTTGGGGAAGGTGGGTTGCTATATTTTTCACTATTTGGATTAAACGATTTTAAGAGAGTGATTGCAGTCTGGAGTTTTCATCTTTAGGAAATGATAGGGGAAGGGTACTTCTCACAGAACAAGCCAGGGGCAGGGGGGACAGAGCAATGTTTATGGGAGAGAGAGCAAGTAGAGTCTGACAGGGACAGACAGTCAGTCTTGGGCATCACATTGAGCACTTACGATTCAGTGGGAAGCCATTGTTGAGCTGTAACCTGGGGACTAACTTTCAGTCTGAGAAAAGCCTCTGGGACTTCCCCTCAGATAGGAGAGTGGCACATATGCAATGAGCAGGGGGAGGGGGATCAAAAAATGAGAGAAGGACCCTGAGCTCAAACTCGCAGGCAAAGATGGTCCCCCTGAGGTCCCAGGCAGGGGCAGGTGTGTGCTGAGAACTGGGAGCTCACTGGGGTAGAAGGGCCCAGGGAAGCGGGCTGGACACTAGGAGCTGCGGCCACACAGGGGCCCTTCTAACTCAGCACCTGCTCTGGACCAGAGGCTGAGGACCTGGGTGAGCAAGGCCCAGCCAGTCCTTGAGAAACTCTTGGTTGAAGGGAGGGTGACCCATGACCTGACCATCAGCACATCTGGGGGTATGTCCACAGAGGGGAGGGCAGGTATCCTGAGCAGGGATGGAGGACAGGGGCAGGCAGGACACTAAGTCCAAGTGGAGGGTGAAGGGTGTGTCTTAGTGGAGGAGGCAGGAAGCAGGGACTGGGGAGGGAGAAACCTGAGCTCCAGTCTGAGGAGTGGGGGCAGCTTGTCTGGGGAGCAGGAATGTGCAGAAGGCGGGAAATAGACCTGAGTTTGGGCCCCTCTGCTGGGCTTGTGGCACCAGGGACCGAGGACAGAGTATCAGCTCCTGGACTCACTGAAGATCCCTGTTCTCAACATGCTGAGCAAGGAGCACTCTAGAAACATCTGTGTCCATGTTCTCCAGGCCCTGGCCTCCCTGTGAGAACTGCTTGAAGCCAGGCCTGCTTCAGCACTTGCTGAGACTATTGTATCAGAGCCCTTGGAGACTCACTCTGACCTACTTCAGCCCTGGAGTCAGGGTGTGAGCAGGGAAGTCCCAGGTCACATGGCACCTGGATTCAGCCCCCAGGCCCCTCTCAGTCCTGAGTCTGCAGGACAGTGTGCTGGGATACAACTTGGTGGAAGATACCAGGGCAGCCATGGAGCTCTACCTCATCTCCAGGAGAATTCGAGAGCAGTAGGGCTGCCTGCCTGGTGGAGTTCATCCTGGCCCTGCCCGAGGACTAGATCCTCATCTTTCCAGAGCAAATATTCCCTTGCTCTTGGAAAATGCTTTTTTAGTAGTAAAATGGTTCCATATTCTCTCTACTCCCTCAGATCCTCCTCTTTTTCTTTATTCTCTCTGAGTCAAGTGTTGGTGGACACCACCCAGCACTGAGAGGGCGATGAACACTTGAGCCAGGACAGGAACACCCTGAATCCTGTGGGCCCAGAGAGCAGACCACGTGACTAATCAATACCCCTCCCTTTGCCTCCCTGTTCCAGTTCCATTTGCTCATGGGAGGGGGGCATTATTTCCTGGGGGTGGCACCTGGCTCAGAGGTCCATTCACCCCATTTTGAAATTGGTGCCCCAGCACTGGGGAGCTTCCAGGCAAATGTACAAGAAAAGTGATGGGTGCCCCCTTCTGACCTTCAGCACCTCATCCCTCTGTTCCTACAAGTTCTTGGGCCCCATGCACAGTGAGGCCAAACAAACTGAAATGTTGAGGTTTGGACCAGAAAAAGGTTTATTGTAGAGCCATGCAAGGAGACACGTGGCTTGTGCCCTAAAATACTCCCTGAAGAGTTTCAGCAAAGCTGTTTTAAAAGCCGTGTTGGGGGCAGGGAGTGTCCTAGGGTCTGTGATTAACTCCTGCACATTTCTCTGATTGGCTGATGGCGTGACTGCAAGGTGGTGTCACAGGGCTGAACTCTATCAGTCCTTAGGCTCCAGGAGGCCCGGGGCTACGTGCTTCTGGCCATCAGGCAGTTAACCTCTTCCATTTGTTGGAGAGGGAGTTGGTTTTCACATCTGCAGACCATCTCAGGAAATGTGCATCACCTACTATTTATTATCTAGAAACTTCAGTTTAGCTCAGTTCAGTTCAGTCGCTCAGTCGTGTCCGTTCACTCAAACTCACGTCCATCGAGTCAGTGATGTCATCCAGCCATCTCATCCTCTGTCGTTTCCTTCTCCTCCTGCCCCCAATCCCTCCCAGCATCAGAATCTTCTCCAATGAGTCAACTCTTCACATGAGGTGGCCAAAGTACTGGAGTTTCCGCTTCAGCATCATTCCTTCCAAAGAACACCCAGGACTGATCTCCTTTAGAATGGACTGGTTGGATCTCATTGCAGTCCAAGGGACTCTCAAGAGTCTTCTCCAACACCACAGTTCAAAAGCATCAATTCTTTAGCACTCAGCTTTCTTCACAGTCCAACTCTCACATCCATACATGACTACTGGAAAAACCATAGCCTTGACTAAACGGACCTTTGTTGGCAAAGTAATATCTCTGCTTTTGAATATGCTACCTAGGTTGGTCATAACTTTCCTTCCAAGGAGTAAGAGTCTTTTAATTTCATGGCTGCAATCACCATCTGCAGTGATTTTGGAGTCCCAAAAAATAAAGTCTGCCACTGTTTCCACTGTTTCCCCATCTATTTCCCATGAAGTGATGGGACCAGATGCCATGATCTTAGTTTTCTGAATATTGAGCTTTAAGCCAACTTTTTCACTCTCCTCTTTCACTTTCATCAAGAGGCTTTTTAGTTCCTCTTCACTTACTGCCATAAGGATGGTGTCATCTGCATATCTGAGGTTATTGATATTTCTCCCTGCAATCTTGATTCCAACCCGTGCTTCTTCCAGCCCAGCGTTTCTCATGATGTACTCTGCATGTAAGTTAAATAAGCAGGGTGACAATATACAGCCTTGACGTACTCCTTTTCCTGTTTGGAACCAGTCTGTTGTTCCATGTCCAGTTCTAACTGTTGCTTCCTGACCTGCATATAGGTTTCTCAAGAGGCAGGTCAGGTGGTCTTGTATTCCCATTTCTTTCAAAATTTTCCACAGTTTATTGTGATCCACACAGTCAAAGGCTTTGGCATAGTCAATAAAGCAGAAATAGATGTTTTTCTGGAACTAGAAACTCCAGAGAAGAGCTAAAGCAGAGGATATCGGGGAGGGGCCTGTCCTGGGAAGATCTCATGGGTTCCTGCTCAGTTACACCTCCTCTCATTTATAAAAAGGGGGAGAAAAGGTAGTGGACTCTGGAGTCTGGAGGAACTAGGATGGATCCTGGTTCTGCTATTTAGTAGCTGTGTGACCTAGGGTGAGTGACTCAACCTCTCTGTGCCTCAGTTTCACCCTCTGTAAAGTAGGGGAATGTAACCATTCATAGGGTTCTCATGAGATGTTGATACAAACCCCAAGCACCAGGCCTGTCATAGATCAAGCAGCCACCAAATGTCTGTAACTGTGATTATTCTCTGCACCACAGGCCCACCTAGGAGAGCAGTCATCCTCTGCTGCAGGGCCCAGCCTGTGAAGAAAGGTTGTGCATAGTATGTGGGGAGAAGGGTCCAAACTAGAGCAGTGACTGTGAATAGGAATCAGTTTCTGAGTTGTTTTTTAATCCCTGCCTGGGTCCCGTTTCAGGTTCACTGAACCAGAATCACTGGGGTTGGGCAATGGGGTTAGGGCAGAAACCTATTAGTATTTTGACTTCTAGAATTATTTCTTTTATTTATTTGGCTGCATTGGATATTTTTTTAACTTGTGGAATCTTTCATTGCAGTACATAGACTCTCCAGCTGCAGTGGACACAGTTGCTCCATGGCATGTGATATCTTAGTTCCCTGACCAGGGATTGAACCCATGTCCCCTGCACTGCAAGGCAGATTCTTAACCACTACCACCATGGAAGTTCCGTTCTAGAGGTGATTCTGAATGTTGAGACATTGGAGTCACCTGAGGGGTTTTTCAGCACCCAGGACCTGAGCACCATGTTCTCACAGTGGACCAAGAGCAGCATCACCTGGGGGCTCTTGGGCCCCATCCCAGAATTCCTGATTCAGCAGGTCTCAGGTAGAACCCAGGAATCTGCATTCCCAACAAGTTCCCCCTATCGGCTACAAATTGGCGCTTGCCATCTACCTCTACAAGGATTAAATCATGTGCTACTGCAGCTGCTGACCTTCAACACCCCCTAAAAGGAGTTCAGGGTGGAGAGCAGAAATGAGGCCCTCTGTGCTTGGGGTCCTGGCAGGACAGGTCTTTAGACAGATATTTTCAGGAGCCGATTTTATGAGCCCAGTTCTTGTACCTCCTCATATCTACAAAAACACTAAATCCTTCATGGTGACCACTGTTCCTCATGACTAGCAAAACCTTCATGAGACTAGTTGGAACCTTCTGGAAAAATATGTGCTTGACTGCACATATTCCCCTTTCATGAAAATCATATATAAATTGCCTCTTTGGAGCAGTCTCTCAGAGCTACCTGAGATGCTATCTCCCAGGCTACAGTCCTCATTTTGCCCCAAATAAAACTTAAAGCACAACTCTCATGTTCTTTTTTTTTTTTTTTAATTCGACGCCCTCTACCCCATGTTGATATTCTGTTGCTGGCCCGGGAACCATGTTTGAGAAGCACTGCCAGAGCATTAGGTGATTATGCTGTGTCATCATGGATAAACCACTGGCCTAGGAGATGAGCACACCACTGTGGGGACTTTTGTCACCATTCAGCCTCTCCCTCATCTCTCCCTTGGCTGCTGTTCATGCAGAGAGGGCACAACCCTGCAAGGAGTGTCCTAAACAGCCCACTACATGGATAAGGGTCTCCAGGTGAGGTTAAGAACCCAAGGGATTCATTCCAGGCCCATCCGACTCTAAACAGACTTCTGTTTCCTTCCTTCCTTTTGCTCTTTCCTCCTGTTTGGTGTGCCCACATCCAATTTTGCCTGTTGCAAGTAAGATGCTGGCCTCACCTACCACTTTCTTTAACTAAAGCAGTCTGGCATTGACCTCAGAGAGACAGCTATGAATGGTCCTGACAAGAGATCTTAGCTTCCTGCCCAGGAATTGAACCTGGGTAGCCTGGATAAAAACCAAGACTCCTTGCCACCAGGGGCTGGAGGCTAGAAGAAAAGTGGCCCTGCTTTTTCCCCCATTTGAAAGCAAGAACGTTTCAAGACGGCAAAAACCGTAAAAACAGGTACACAGTTTATTATTAGAGACACAGTATTACATGTGGGAAAACACACAGAGAAACAGTTTTTTTATTTAAGTCAGAAGGAGGCCAGAAATAGACACTTGGAGAGGAGTGCAATAGGAGGTGATTTATGTTGCTTATATAGGATAATCCTTCAAGGTCTTTGTTTACATTTGACCAAGATGTGTACGCAACTTTTTGCTAAGATGAATCCCAATGCAGAAGCCTGTGGGTGCATGTCCACACTTATTATGGGGTGCTGCCATTTTCCTTTTTGAACTACAAGGAGCCTTCCACACATGTGCAGATGGGGAAGTCTTCCTTGACCTCGGGAGTGGAAACCTTATCTCTGCTTTAACAGAGCTCAGCTTCTGCCACTAGCTTTGTCTTTGGAATGTCTGGTTGAGAACAGAGCTTCAGTTTTAGCCCATTTGACAAACACCAGCTGTCCATTCCAGGGGCCAGCTGTCCATTCCAGGGGCCCAAATATCCCCTACTTCAGTAATAATCAATTTATGCCCTGTCCTTGGGCTATGTCCTTCTCTAAAATGTTATGCCCTGCCCACCTCCCTCCTTCCCCATCTACCCATCCCACACTCCCAAGAAAAATTTGAAAAGAAACTTTCCCTTTAAGAATAGGGTCACCCAGTAATTTTTGCCACCCAGACTAGAAAAGCAAAGCAAAAAATACCCATCCTATCATCACCTTCAAGGCTGGCAGTGGCCATTACTTCTTCCTGAAGAGGCCTGGGAACACTAAGGCCGGAGGGCCACAGGGATGCCCTTCGCAAACATGCAGGCAGGTTTCTCCAAGACCATATTTTTTTGATCGTTTCTTTTGTAACCGAGCAGGACCCTATGGGGGCTTCTTGGACCAGAAAGAAAGTGTTAGTCACTCAGTTGTGTCCAACTCTTGTGACTCCATGGATTGTAGCCCACAGGTTTCTCTGGGATTCTCCAAGCAAGAATACTGGAGATCCCTCCCTCAAACCCTCTGCTTTAGCTCCTTTTGAAGTACCTAGAAGACACTATCTGATGCACATTTTCAGAGTTGTTTTACAGATGTGAAAAACCCTGAGTGAATGTGAGACCTTAACCACTTCAATTTTTTTTAGTATATGTGCTGCCGAAGCGAGCACCCTTAACCACTTCAAAAGCTGGACTATAAAGAAAGCTGAGCACTGAAGAATTGATGCTTTTGAACTGGGGTGTTGGAGAAGACTCTTGAGAGTCCCTTGGACTGCAAGGAGATCTAACCAGTACATTCTAAAGGAAATCAGTCCTGAATATTCATTGGAGGGACTGATGCTGAAGCTGAAACGCCAATACTTTGGCACCTGATGTGAAGAACTGACTCATTTGAAAGGACCCTGATGCTGGGAAAGATTGAAGGCAGGAGGAGAAGGGGACGACAGAGGATGAGATGGTTGGATGGCATCACCGACTCAATGGACATGAGTTTGAGTAATCTCTTGGAGTTGGTGATGGACAGGGAAGCCTGGCGTGCTACAGTCCATGGGGTTGCAAAGTCAGACACGGCTGAGAAATTAAACTGAACTAAACAGAACCACTTCAAGACCTTGAGCACATAGCCCCCAGGCCTCCTGGAGGTAAGGACTCATAATCAGAGCATTGCATAGTAGCTGCTCGCTATCCTGAGACCCTCCTCCCTTACCTGGCCTTTAAATATCCTGATACTCTTAGGGGAGTTAGGGCTTTTGGACATGAGCCACCTTTTTCCTCCCATGATCTTGCAGTAAACCTTTTTTTCTACTCCAAACTCAGACATTCCGGTATTGCTTGGCCTTACAGTGCACAAAGCACAAGAGCTTGCTTTCTATTACACTTGTTTGATACCCAGAGAGCAGCTGGGATGGAAGGCATCCACCCCTGGCTTCCTCTAAGATACCCTCTAGGCAGCAGGTATTTAGTGAGCTTGCAAAAGTTCTGGAGCCAGTCTCAGGTGGGCTGAGCAATCCAGGTGGGGTCTCAAAATCCAGGGTCCCTGCTCTAAGCCTTCTGCCCACTGGAAATTATTGACCCCCTGAGTTTTATTTTGCTTTTTTTCAGTTAGAAGGGAAGAGCACTGTACACTGCCCACCACTGGGAGAAAGCAGACACAATCACTAGGTACCCACCACCACCCCAAACCACCCTCCACACACACACCAACTAAGGCACCGCCAAGGGGACAGATGTGCTTTGGCAACAAGGCCCCCCTAGAGGCCCAGGCTGTCAACAGCTGCACAGATGGCTTTGTGCCGTGGAGTCAGCACCTTAGGAGGTGGGAGGGGGCGGTGGGCAGAGAAGGAAGGAGTCTCAGGTCCTGATGGATCAGAAGAAGGAAAATGGGGAGAGGTTGTCAGGACACCAGAGATGAGAAACCAAGGATGACCAGAAAAGGGGCAGAAAGCAAAAAATGTAGGAAAAATGAGAAAGAGGCAAAACGGTGTGGGCAACCACACAGAACAGGAAGGACACAGAGCAGAAGGAGGGAAGGAAACGGAAAGGAGAGTGAAATGAGTGGAGAAGGATGTGATGAGGGAGAGAGGGAGCCAGGGAGACATTAGACGACATAATATCTCCATAAGTATAGGGAATCTGGAGCCCGTGGGTGGAGCCTGTCACTGACCAGGCAGCTCGCGATCACCAGGTCGGCCACATAAAGCAGCAAGTTGATGGCTGTCAGGACGGCCACAGCCAGTCGCTGGTCCCAGTTGCACACGTAAGTAGTGAACTCATCTCTGCAGGTCGTATCACTGGATCGCTGGGACTGGCCGCCCAGCTCCTCATTGAACTGATAGAGCGGCCAGAGGACCAGAGCGCTGATGTAGAGGAGGATGCAAAACAGGGTCAGCCCAAGCTGGGAAACAGGGAAGCGGATGGGCAGCCAATTGTCACAGTAGAGCAAGCCCAGCAGGATGGCCAGGGTCCCCAGGATGAAACAGGTGGAGTACACAGCCACGCACCACACCAGGGCTGGCTGGTGCTGGTACAGGGAGGTGTTGCTGATGAAGGCGAAGATGATGCAAGCCACAAAGTTCTCCAGCAGCTTGAGCAGGCCATGCAGCGTATGCACATAGGTGATGATCCTTCTGGGCCGGTGACCCACCCAGGTCCCGACAAATTCGGTCCCGTAAGCCACAGCAGCGATGCAAGAGAATGCTGTGGCAGTGATGGCGTGGTTCCGGGTGGGGCCCTGAGGCAAGAACGGGACATAAGTAGTGGCAGAGATGATGGAGGTTGAGAAGCAGAAGAGAGCGGCATAGCAGGCGTAGTTGATGGGGAAGTTGTACCAGTGGGAGGAAAAGTGGGACCGGAGGTTACTGTATTCCACAATGATGATGAGGAGGGTCACAACGTAGCAGAAGCACCAGAAGAACATGAACCAGTTATCTACGCCCACCCGCTGAGTGCCCACGCTGGCCACCAGCGAGGAGGCCACACCGGTGGAGAGCAGCTGCAGCAGGCGGACGGAGCAGCCCATGACAGTCCAGGAGCAAAGGCCTGGGGATGACGAAGTGGTGGACATGGTGGTTCATTTGGTCAAATTGGTCACTGTCCCGGGTAAGGCCTGGCCTTCGCTGAGGACCCACGAGAGAAAGATCCAGCTCCGGAGGTGGATTAAGTCAGATACCAGGGAAAGGCTCAGGGTCCTGTGATGGATGAGGCTCAGGGTCCTGTGATGGATGAGGCTCAGGATCCGTAGAGTTAGAACCAGTGGCCCAGACACCTGGGTAACAGTACAGCTGCTCCAGAATGATTCTCCTCACCCATCACCCTTGGCCTTGTCGGGAGACCTGTCTTATCCCAAACCTCACAGCTGGGTTGGGTCTGGCACCAAACCGTGAACGTTTTTCACCTCTTTGTGCTGCGTGCCATTATCTACGGAGACACATGGTCCTTATCTGCAAGACCAACCCTTCAAGGCTCTGGAAAATGTAGAAAATTTTTTAAAAAGTCATTTGAAACAAATTTGATCTGAACAGACATGAGACAATTTATGGCCTTTATTTATTTCACTTAGTGTGAATGTTCAAGTTTGGTTGAAGAAACACTACTGTGTTTGGTTGCAGGATGCTTTCAGACCCCAGTGGGGTGTGAGGTCATATAGAGTAGATGAAACATGCCACCTGCCTAAAGGTGAAAAATTCTGAATTTTGGAGTATATCTGACCCCAACAATTTCATAAAAGGCATTATGGATTGTACTGCTAACTCCATTTTACAGATAAGAAAGCTAATGCTTGAGGGAAAAAAATCTCTACCCTAAGGTCCCATGCCTAGGAAGTGAGAACTTCAGATGAAAATGCCAAAGCTGTGAGTTTGAGCCTTTTGTTCCACTGCGCACATGTCAGCAGGGCCCGCGGGTGGGAGCCCAGGACCAAAGCTCAGGGCTCTGGGACCCAGGACACACCTTCAGGGCCACGGCCTCCTTCCACAGCATCTGAAGACACACGTGTCCTGGCCTCTCCTCCCTGCAGCATCACTAGAAGGAGCTGCCATCTGAGGGGACACAGCCCCACCCGGAGGAGGGCAGCTCCAGGGCTGAACAGGGAGGAGCAATGGGGTGAGAGCAAGGCCGTGGGGACGAGATGACATGGGAAGTAGGAACTGTTGTGAATCCTTCCCACCCTGGGGAATTTTGCCTTAACATGTGACTCTTCCCCACATGGAAAGGGAGACCCCAATCCAGCATGACGCCCAGGTGAGTGTCCTGGAGGAACCAAGAAACAAATATTAAAATGCCAGCTTTATAAGCTCCAAAGCTTCCATCCACGTGAGAATCTAACCCCTTTTAAGAGCAGGAGCTGAAAGAGGAGCTACCTGCTAGACCCCTGGGAGGCCCACCCGGGACCGGGTGGGGGCGGGGGGCAGAGTGGAGATATTGGGGGCAGCTGGGGTTGGGGGGAGGGATTGCAGGGTCCCAGTGGCCCTGAGGCAGCCCAGTAGGTGTCTTCTGACCCAGAAGGGATGCAGGCATGGAGCCAACCTTCCCCGTGGAGGAGGGGCCTGGACTGGAACTGAGAGAGGAAAACAGGGGCCTAAAGGTGTTTCAGGGCTGTGACAGGGACACATGGCCAGAAAGGCAGGAACCCTGGAGACCATGGAATTGCCCAGGTCACCTGCCCAAGACAGTCCCACCAGCCAGGGCTGCAGTCCTGACACACAGGGGCTCCTCCAGGGTCCAGTGTGGGGGAGTGAGGCCCCTCCCAGCCCACCCCCTCCACAGGGACAGCTGCCCTGCTTCCAAGGGACTATTTGCTGAGAGGCCCCCAGGGCAGAAGGGCCAGCAGCCTGAGCCCCAGCCAGCTTCCTGCCATCAGGGGCCTTGTCACCTTTGCTGATAATAAACCCTGGGACAAGCTGAGGCTGGAAAGAGAAACACAGAGCAAACCCAGAGAACCTCTCTGGGCTCACAAAGCTCCTTCAGCCCCAATTGCCAGTGGAGCCCTGGAGCCTGCGGGCCTCCCAGTGGGCACTGCCAGGGTTGGGAAAGGGCACTGGGGTGAGGGAGTCTGGAGGTGTCATGCTGTCTGTTCCCCAACTGTCCCCCGACCAACCTCTCCAAAGTCACCCTTGATTCCACCTAAGGTTAAATGACAGCTTTGGATCCATTTGATGGCACAGAGGGCTTGGGGAAGGAGAGGCATGGGGGTTCCAGCTGTGTGGCCCTGGGTAAGGCCTGTGCCCTCTCTGGGCCCCAGTTCCCCCACCTGGAAATCAGCAGGTTTGCCTGAGTCTCCCAGTAGCACCTCCTCCACTCTAATCCATGAGCCTGTTCATGGTGCCCCTGTCAGAGCACAGCCTGGATGTGGCTGAGCCCTGCCTGCCCAGCAGCCTGGCATGTGGACTGGAAGACAGTGAGCTGGGAAGGTCAAGGCCAGAAAAGGAAGGAAGGAAGAGGTGCCAGAGAAAGGCAGAGTAGGAAGAAGGAAAAATGGATACTCAGAGTTACAAAGAGGCTCTGGAGCTTTGGCAGACACTTATAGCTAAATGATCCTGAAGTTTCCCCACCTGTGCAATGGGCTTAATACCTACTTTGTGTTAAATAATGAATAAAAACATGTAAAGGGCTAATCAGAGGGCCTGACGCATGGCACACTCAATCCAAGCCAGTTCCCGCCTTCAGCTTGAAGCCACTTAACTCCATCTGCGCCTCCACCTTCACGCACTCATCCTCTCTCAACTCTGTGTGTGCAAACCTCTCTGTCCTTCCTCTTATGAAGACACCAGTCACTGGACTTTGGTTTCACACTCCACCCAGGATGTTTTCCATCCCAGAGGCCTTAACTAAATATGTCTCCAAAGACCCTATTTCTAAATGAATGTGTTTTCTGAGTAGAAATGACATTTTCGGAGGACAATCTTCAATCCGTTGTGGTCCTCACTCAGATCTTCCTGTCCTTTTTTCACTGTGTCTTTTCCTGATGTGTCTATCATACTAAGTGAATTTGTTTTCTTTTGCAGATTGTTCTGTGTTCACTGGAGTTCTTGGGACTCACAGTGGGTTGATCCCTTGTGTACTTTGTCATTACACTGTGACACCCCTTCTACAGGATCCCTTTTCCTGGCAGGATCCTGACATCCATGTTGGGAGTTTCACGAAAGTTTCACCAAAGAATAATTGCATTTGCTTCTGCTCAGGACCCTCCACGCCAATCACCTGTTTGGCACCTATTGTGTTAATTTCCCCAGTTTGTAGAGCCACTGGACCTGAGGGATTGAGAACTTTTGGGCCCAAATCCACAAGTGAAGACCTGAAGTTTCTATTTCTCTTGTGGAGACAAAAAAAAAACCTCCCGTGGAGGTAGGTATCAGCCTTGACCTTTCCTCTTTCTGAAGGGCCTGGTTTTCCTTGTCAACCCTTGCTCCGAGGCTGCAGACCACGTGATCCTGGCTTTAGGGAAGTGTCTGAGCTCCAACTCCTCACCTTGTGCCACCCCAAAGTCTCATTCCTGACCCAAGTGGACAAATAGGCCAGCCTCCAGATATCTATGCTCAACTCTCCTTTCTCCTCCCTCCTACAGACAAGCAGGGGCCACATCAGTTCTGCCACTGAAGATTCAGGAGAAACTTGAGCAAATCAATTAATTCTATAGGTTCTTTCTCTCTTCTTTTCCTCCTTAAAGACTTGACTTTTAATCACCCCCTCCAGGAAGGCTTCCAGAATCTCACCAGCTCCACGTCTGATTGCTCCCAGATTGATAGTTTTCGGTCTTTGCCCTTCTGTGAAGCAGCCTGGTGTGGACAGGTCATCACAAGTTCCTGGGTCTTACTTGGGCCAAACAGGTGAAGTGGGGAGGAAGGGAGGTGTTGCAGGGGCAGCAGACAGGGCCCAATGTAGATGGACCTGAACGCCAGAGACATAGGTATTTAGCTGTAAGTGATGAGGCCTCACTGACATTCTCTAGGGAGGGGCTGATCCATCAGAGGCCCACTTTGGAACTGACACTCTGGCTGTAGGAGGAAAATGGAATGGAGGCCAGAGCGTCAGGGAGGCAGCCTGGGTTCCTGCCTCCGCGTCTCCTGGAGGACCCTCCTGACACACGGGCTCTTCCTGCGCCTGCACCTGGAGGCCTGGCTCGTGCACTTCATGAGGGGTGGAGCTGATCAAGATAGGAGAATTCTCAGGCAGACTAGCCCTCCCTGGTGAGTGACCGCACAGTCAAAGGTGACAAGGGTCCTTCACAGGCCCAACTGCCCGGAGCTGCCCAGGCAGCCAGATGCAGCTCCTGAATCTGCCCCTAGTAGAAGGTCAGCACCTCACAGCCTCACTTTGCCCTAGGATGTCTGGCTGAACAGTGACAGGAGCATTTATGATGAAATGTGGGAGGAGAGTCTATGTGGTCCAAGATGACAAGACCTCCACGATCGATTTTTTTTTTAGTAACACAAATGTGTTTCTTTGTAATGTATATCCATATAAAGCTTATTTTTACCTTATCATAATTGTAATATATATTATTTTGTCTTTCCAAACATTATATTTGATTTTTATGTTACCATGTGGGGTTCTTAACTACTTTTTTATGTTAGCTTTTAAAAAACTTCTTTATTTAGATATTATTGATATGAAACTGTTCTGTATACAACTCAATGAGTTTTCAGATAAATATACATTTCATGAAACCATCAACAGTCTCAAGGCCATAAACTGTTCCATCACCACCCAAAGTTTCCTCCCCATCCACTTTATCGTAATAATTATCACTTTGTCTACATGTGATAAGAACACCTCCTTTTCCAATGATCACTGATTCCAGTTGTTCATTTGTCCAAACTATGCCCTGGATGGACTTGGCCCAGAGACCCAGAGGTGACCACAGACACTAGATGCTTATTTGCATGGAGCTCTGCTCCAGTGGGTGTGTCAGATGACAAATCCATAAACTAGTTAAATCCTCTAACAAGGTAACCTCAAGAAGTGACCAGCACGATGAAGAGAACAACGGTCCCGGGACGAAGCAGATGACTTTTGGAAGATCCTCCTACGCAGGTGGCATTTCAGCTGAGAACTGAAGACTGACAAAGAGGTGGCCACGTTGAAGGTAGAGGGAACAGCTTGTGCAAGATCTTGAGCAGGGAACAAGTCGCCATCTCGAGATTACCTATAAGAGAGTTGCGGGATCTGAAGAGTTAAGGGACCATAGAACAACGAGCACTGGAGACCGAATGTCCCTGGAAACATGTGAGGCACCATGTGTGGCTCCACAGCACTTCATCGCAGACAGCCAGGAGCAGGGAAAGTCTGGAGATGGGGGCACAATTGTGGTTGTATGAGCAATCTGGGAAGACTCTATGCACTTCTGCTCTAAACAGTGATTTACCGCATGTTTGCTGTGTGCTGGGCACTGCAGACCCCACAGCAAAGCTAGTTCCTGTCCTGAAGGAGCATCTGGCTTAATGCAGAGACATTTAGTCTAGGGGATGTGAAGACAGAAGATCCAGAGACATAGCAGAACTTTCAGAGGACTCTGAAAAAGAAAAGGGTTGGGTCTATTCTGTTCAAACTCCAGAGAGCAGGGCAAGTGGGCTTTGCACCCCCTAAGGAATTAAAGATGCCCCCAAATGAGATGGGCCACTGTGGGAGGTGATGTTAGAGCATTAGAGCCTTTCCAGCCAGCACTGCTGGATCACTCCCAGCGAAGGCTTGAAACTAATTGTTCCCAAAGGATAGTCCATGGAACACTAGTCCAAGATGCTGCATGGAAAGAGTTCCCTGATTGTGCAAGTAAGTTTGAGAAATACTTCCTGCTATCGGTAATTTTATAATGCATACTGCTCTATAAAAGGTCCTAGGAAGTCCTGCAATAAACAAGTCTGTTTAACTTTTTAATATGGTGTTAAATGTATTTGGCCATATGAAATTTTTGTCTTGCCTTAACATATGAATTTTATTTCATTACTTTTTAAGAATACCTGCCATGGGGATCACCTCCTGGGTGCCCGCCCCATCCACCGCACCTGCCACTGGGTGAAGATCACATGGTTCATCCCAGTATAGGAGTGAGGGGCACAGTGGGGGTCCTTCCACTGCCCTTCCCATAGCTCTGCTTGCCTGGCCCCTCTGGCCCTGGTGACCCTAGAATGCAGGGCTCTGAGGCTTTGTTCTGACACTAGGAGAGGAAGAAGGACTGTGGTGCGTTTCTGGCCACCGGTTACTGTAAAGGGCCATTGATCTCAATGCATGGGTGTGCATAGATGGACACACACACACACACTCTGAGCAAGCACGCAGGCACACAACTTTGAAGACAGGTGTTGAGGTGCTGGCAAGGGACCTTTAAGAGCTACAGGATGAGATGTTGGGCATTGGGGTGGGGCCCAACCCCTAGTTTCCCAGGGATGAGCCCTAAGACTCTGGGCTGGGGAGGCAATAGCAGGGGCTTGTAAAAACCTTGGTTTGGGTAAAGATTGACACCTGCTCAGTTGATTCTGCATTCTAAGCAAATTTGGGTAATCAGGGTCTGTGGATTTTATGGTTTGCCTGTTTGTCTGGTTGGTTTTTTTCTTTGTCTTTCTCTGATCATTAGGAAACATCTGACATAGAAACATGCGCATGCTCTACACATGCAAACGATGCGATTCCTTTCACTGTAGCAGCAGGTTTCAAACCTACCCCTCTGCTTGCCCTCAATCTACCCCTCCACCCCCTAAAAAATTGAAAAGCAACTTCCTGTTTGCCCTCATAACCAGGAAAAAGAAGAAAAAAATCCAGGTTAATGTCAATTTGAAAAAAAAAGCACATACTAAACTTTACAAATTATGTTTTACTCAGGAACCTTATAGAGGACCATAGCCTTGGAGACAGCCTCTAAGACAGTTCTGTGGAACTGTTCCAAAGAGCTAAGGGAAGAGCCAGAATATGCATGTGTTTTTGCTGAAAAAAAAAAAAAAAATAGCATGAAGTTGACCATCAAAAGATTATTGCTAGCCATAAAACCCAGGCACCTCAAGTTAATCATTTTAGTGCTTTCCTATCTATGGGAAGTGAGTGTGAGCTCACTGAAGTTATTAGATGTGCATGTTCACCATCTTGAACTAGTATCCTGTTTTTATCCATTCTGAATTCCTCCCTGGTTGCACTTTTGAGGGTGGCTGCAGTGGCTGATGGATAGATAGAGGGCAACATCCATTGTTTACTGAAATGGCAAACCATGTTCTTTGTCCTTGGCAATTTCTCCTGGTCAAACTTTGACCAAGGTTTGGGAGGCATTTCATAGCCAGTTTGTCTGAGGACACTAGAATTCTTTTGATAGGCCACTTAATAAGCTTATTTTTCATATTAGGTCCTGTTGATAAACCAAAATTCTATGGATCACCTGTCTCACTAGTCTTTTGTGATCCAGGAAATATTTTCTCTTGTTGCTTCTCCTAAAATCTAGAGTTTCAGTATTACAGTTACTCTATGTAGAGTTTTATACATGATAGAGTAACATGTTTAGCCATCATTAATTTTATCGGAGGCTTGGTTACACATTGGGTAAAATAAGAGATAGTAATTAATCTTAGAAGTAGACAGAATGTAAGTAATAGAGCAGTGACATTAGTAAAGTCACAGTACAGCAGAGAGAGGCATGCGGCAAACATAATTTGAGACAACAAATGAAAACAGTGAATAGTGTAACTAGTTGTAATCTGGTCACAGTAAATCATCAAGTCCACAGGAGAGCAAGCTGGATAAGCCAAGTTCTAGAGGGATCAGGTAAAGAGAAAAAGATAAATGTTACATCTTTATTTACAAATGTATACTTTATCAATTTGCTGTAGATCATAGCATAGGAAGAAAGGTTTTCTGAAAACCAAAGATTAAAAACCGTTCTATTTCAGGGCTTCACTGGTGACTAGGTGGTAAAGAATTTGCCTGCCAATGCAGGAAACATGGGTTCGATCCCTGGTCTGGAAAGATCCCACATGCCACGGAGCAACTAAGCCAGTGCGCCACAACTGCTGCGCCCACACACCCCAGAGCCCGTGCTAGGCAACAAGAGAGCCTGCTGCTATGAGAAGCCCGCACACTGCAACTAGAGGGCAGCTCCATGAAGCAACGAAGAGCTGCAATGAAGACCCACCCAAACCAAGAATAAAAGGAGGTGCCACCATAAGAAGGTGCAAAGGACGTAGCCTTCACAAAATGTGGAAAGTTTGCTTCCAAAAATAGTATAAGAAAGTAAAAAGCACATGTATACCTGTGATGGATTCATTTTGATGTTTGGCAAAACTAATACAATTATGTAAAGTTTAAAAATAAAATTAAATTTAAAAAAAATTAAAAAAAATAAATAAATAAAAATAAAGCTCTAAATAGAAAAAAATTAAAAAAAAAAAAAAAAGAAAGTAAAAAGAAGGTTAAGATGACAAAGGACCCTTATGGGTTGGGATCCCTTATGACTAATTTCCCTAAGAGCCAGACAAAAAGTCTCCTTGGAATCCCAGTGTATTTCACTGGCTGCCATATGAATTCCTCTGGATAACAGAGACCAAGCTCTTAAAACACAGGGAAAGGAAAGTGAAGTCGCTCAGTCATGTCCAACTCTTTGCGACTCCATGCACTGTAGCCTACCAGGCTCCTCTATCCATGGGATTTTCCAGGCAATAGTACTGGAGTGGGTTGCCATTTCCTTCTCCAAAAACACAGGGAGGGGTGGGGAAATGCCTAAGATCAAGTACATTTAATCACAAAGACACAGGAAGAGAAATCTAAGTTTTCACTACAGGGCTTTTGTTCCTTTAAGGTAAGAATTTTAAAAGGATGGTTTATCAAGCTGTTTCCTCTAGCTGCACATGCAAAAATATATTAATTTTGCAATGTCAAAAGAACCACAATCTGGCCAATTTAAGGTGAGATTTCCTTTAATTATCAATTAAGCAGATACTTGTAAGTATAAACTCTGTATGAACATAATAAACTATTCCCAGTGTCCTTCAACTGAGAATAATCCAATGTTCATGAAAAAAAAATCATAGTCTATCTAAGAAACAAGTGGAAATTTTTATTTGAGCTAACCTGGAGGATTATAACCCAAGAGACAGTCTTTCAAAAATCTCTCTGAGGACTGTTCCACCTGTTATAGGTCAGAGCACAGTTGTATAAGCTTTTGAGACAAACAGTTATACATTAAATGATATATTATTGTCAGTTTACTCAATCCAAATCTACACAAACAAAGAGAACAATGGGTATGAGTCATCTTGTTCACGCTCAGTCGTGTCTGACTTGCGATCTGGCGACTATAGTCTGCCAGCCTCCTCTAACCATGGGATTTTCCAGGCAAGAATACTGGAGTGGGTTGCGTTTCCTCCTCCAGGAGATCTTCCCAACCCAGGGACTGAACCTGCATTTCTTGCATCTCCTACATTGGTAGGTGGATTCTTTACTGCTGGGAAGAATCTACCTGAGAAGCCTGGGTCATCTTGGTCCCTCACAGAATTAAGAAGGAAGATTATCTCCTAAGAAGCCATGATTCTTGATGAGATCAAGAAAAAATGTTGTCTCCCAAGGAGGCCTAGTTCATGCAGATGCACAATACACAAAAAAGTGAAGGAGGAGACCCAAATGGGCAGAGAAAAGTTTTATGCTTCAATTTTTCTCAACTTGGCATAAGTATGGATTTTATTTCATTACCATTGAGTGTGTTTCAACTGAGCAAAATCTTCCCACATCTTTTAACTGAAGATAGCGTATAGTGTTTGCCTACAATGCAGGAGACCTGGGTTCGATCCCTGGGTCAGGAAGATTCCCTTGGAGAAGGAAATGGCAACCCACTCCAGTACTCTTGCCTGGAAAAATCCCATGGACAGAGAAGTCTGGTGGACTACAGTCCATGGGATTGCAAAGAGTTGGACACAATTGAGCGACTTCACTTCACTTCACTTCAAACCAGTTACTGCTTCTCAAAACTAAGTCTCAAGGAGAACCTACTCCTCCAGAGAGGAGCTTAACATCACAGAATAAAATTTAGGATTATCAGACAATAACAGGAAATCTAAAACCCAAGAGAGACTCACCCCAATTCATCTGGATTTCCTAAGGAGGCAGATAGGCACAAGAGGCCTCTGGGGGTACAAGGCTTGTGCTTCGAAGAGTTCAGGAGAAGAGAAACCTTCCCTGGGTGCGTTCTGTAGTCACCAAAACTGTTGACTGAAAAAAAAAAAAAAGCAAAACCTAAAAGTCACAAATTTATGTTTAATTTGGAGATGTTACTGAGGACTCTAGCCAAGGAGACACTCTCAGATAGCTCTGAGGAACTGTTCCAAAGAGGTCAGGGATGAGTCAGGATATACAGAAGATTTTACTGGGGCTGGGGGAACACATGTAGTTAACATCAGTAGGTTATTGCTCATCACGAAAAACAGATATCTCAAGTCAATGATTTTAATGCTTTTCTATGTATGGAAAGATATAGTGCTTGGGCTCACAAAAATTATTCCTCTGATATGCATCTTAACTTTCTAGGATCAGTACCTTGTTTTTCTCCATCCTGAATTCCCCTCAGGATAGGATATTAGTGCTGAAACAGAGGCTGAAGGCCTGAGAACATGATGGACAAGATAATTCACCATTTTCTGAAAATGCAGGCAACATTCTTTGTCCACATTTGCATCACTTCTAAGGCTGGTGGGTCCATGCTCTTCTCACTGCAGAGGCAGGACAAGCTGTTTTGATCACTGAGGCAGGAGGGCCACATTGCTGCCCCTCACCAACATTGCAGACACGTGTCTTCAAGACCCTGGGGTCCATCACGAGCTCCTTTTTTGATTCCACAGAGAGTAGTTGGGCTGGAAGGCATTCACTTCTGGCTTCCTCTAAAATGTGCTTTAGTCAGTCGATGTTTAGTGAGCCTGCAAAAATTCTGGAGCCAATCTCAGGTGAGGCTGAGCACCAGGTAGGGCCTACGGACCAAAGATCTCTGCTTTGAATATCCTGCCCGCTGGACATTATTAATCTCCAGGTATTTCTTTTTAACTTAAATGGGAGGCACACTGTGCACCCTCCTCTACTGGGAGAAAGTGAGCCCAGTGCCTATCTACCTGCTTCCACCCCAACACATATACACACACACACACACACACTAACTAAGGCACTGCCAGGGGGACAGACACACCTTGGCAATGAGGACCTCCAGAGGCCCAGGGTGTGAACAGATGCACAGAGGGCTGTATGATGTGGAGGAGATGGGAGGGGGCGGTGGGCAGAGAAGGAAGGGGTCTCGGGTCCTGATGGATCAGAAGAAGGAAAATGGGGAGAGGTGGTCAGGACACAGGAGACAAGAAAACCAAGGATGATCAGACAAGGGGCAGAAAGCAGAAAATGTAGAAAAGGTGAAAGCAAAAAGAGAAAACAGTAAAAGAGGGTGTGGGCAACCACACAAAACAGGAAGGAAACAAAACAGAGCAGAAGGAGGGAAGGAAACAGAAAGGAGAGAGAGATGAGTGGGGCAGGATGTGAGGAGGGAGAGAGGGAGCCAGGAAGAAGACATTAGAGGACACCAGAGCTCAGTGAAGATACCTCCTGTGAGCAGAGGGGATCAGGAGTCCCTGGGCTGGTCCTCAGTCCCTAATAAAGACCCAGCGGGCCCAGTACACCAGGTCAGCCACGTAAATCAGCAGGTTGATCACTGTCAAGATGGCTACAACCAGTCTTTGGTCCCAGATGCACACCAAGTGGTGATGGCGGCAGCTCACATCATTGGACTGCTGGGGCTGGCCACCAAAATTCTTGTCGAACTGGTAGAGCAGCCATAGGATCAGAGCGCTGGCATAGAGGAAGATGGAGAACAGGGCCAACCCCAACAGGAAAATGGGGAAGCAAATGGGCAACTTGTTGCTATAGCCTCTCAGATACAGCAGGAGGGCCACGGCCCCCAGGAAGAGGCAGATGGAATATGCGGCCACACACCACACCGGGGCCGGCTGGTGCAGGTACAGGGAGGTATTGCTGATGAAGCCAAAGATGACACAGGCCACGAAGTTCTCTAGCCCCTTGAGCAGTCCTGGCATGGGGAGCACATAGCAAGTGATCTGGCTGGGCCAGGCATAGATCCAGGCTACTTCAGTGGCATAAGTCACAGAAGCGAGGCAGGAGAAAGCAGTAGCAGCAATGGCGTGGTTCCAGGAGCTGCCACGAGGGACGATCTGGAGGTACGTGGTGGGGTAAATAATGGAGGCCGAGAGGCAGAGGAGGGTGGAGTAGGAGGCATAGTTGATGAGAAAGTCATCCCAGGAAAAGGGCCAGAGGAACTGGAGCCCACATAACTCGACTATGAAAGTAAGGAGGGTCACGACGAAGCAGAAGCACCAGATGAACGTGGACCAGTTACCTATGGTCTCCCTCCAAGTGCCAGTGGTAGCCACCAGCGAGAAGGCCAGGCACGTGGAGAGCAGCTGCAGCAGGCGGAGGAAGTAGCCCATGATGGTTGCAGAGGCCAGGCCAGAGGACGAGTTCATGGTGAGCCTGATGGTCAGGCTGGTCTTTGTCATCAGACTGGGTCTTCACTGAGGACCCACCAGAGAAAGATCCAGCTTTGGAGGTGGATTAATCAGACATCTGAAAAGAGCCTCGGGTCCTGCGACAGCTGCTACTCAGGATCTACGGAGTTGGAACCAATGACTCAGACACTTGGGTAAAGGCACAGCTGGTCTAAGACAATTCTCCCCACCCATAACCCTTGGCCTGTCACAAGACTTGTCTTATCCCAAAGCTCAGAGCAGGGTGGGTCTGGCCTCAAACCAGGAACATTTTGGATCCCTCTGAGCTGTGTGTCATTATCTACAGAGACACAGGGTAGGATGGTCCTTTCTACAGTTCCAACCCTTCAAGTGCGTCAAAATTGAAGAAAAAAATTTTTTTAATTATTTGGTAACAAAATTAGATGTGAACAGACATGAGACAAATTATGATCTCTATTTCCCTTAGTATGAGTGTTTAAAAGTTCAATTTCAGAAACACTAATGTGTTTGATTACAAGTGCTTTCAGACCCCAGTGGGGTGGGGTGGGATGTCCTATAGAGTAGACACACTACATGTAACTGGAGTTGAAAAATCCTGAATTCTGGAGCATATCTAACTCCATGGATTTCATAAAATGGACTGTGCATGTATGCTAACCCCATTTTAGAGATGAAAAAACTAAAGTGAAAGTCGCTCAGTCGTGTCCAACTCTGCGACCCAGAGAATACTTCAGGCCAGAATACTAGATTGGGTAACCATTCCTTTCTCCAGGGGATCTTCCCAAGCCAGGGATCAAACCCAGGTCTCCCACATTGCAGGCAGATTCTTTACCAGCTGAGCCACCACTGCTAATCCCATTCTAGAGATGAAAAAACTAAGGCTTGGTGAATCAAGGGCCTTCTCTAAGGTCAAAGTTTAGGAGTAGTAACCTCATATAAAAATGCCAAAGCCATGGATTTGAACACTTTCCTCTACAACCCAGCATGTCAGCAGGGCCTGTGGGTGGGAGCCCAAGACCAAAGCTTGCATCTGTGGGATCCAGGACCCGCCTTCATGGCCGTGGCCTCCTTCCACAGCAACCTGAAGACCCACGTGTCCCGGCCTGTCCTCCCTGCAGCATCACTGGAAGGAGCTGCCATCTGAGGGACACAGCCCCACCTGGAGGAGGGCAGCTCCAGGGGTGAACAGGAAGGAGCCATGGAATGAGAGCTAGGCCATGGGAATAAGATGACATGGGAAGTAGGGACTGTTCTGAATCCCCTCCCCTCAACTTTGCCTTAACATGTGACTCTTCCTCACTGGGACAGTGGACACCAACCCAGTATGACTCAAGATGGAGTGTCCTGGAGGAACCACAGTATAAATAACATAATGTTTGGCTCAAGCTCCAAACCTGCCATCCAGGTGGGAGTCTGGAAAGATCTAGGAGTAATCCCACGTGAATGAGGATTTCTGTGACCTGAGAGACTGGATGGCAGTTTCCAAGCTGGGAAGAAGAGGTTGAAAATGAACAAGGATTTTGTGTCTGTATGCTGATGTGGAGCCTTTGAATCCATTTAATGGCACAGAGGGAGGATTTAGGAAGGAGAGGCATGGGGGTTGCTGAAAGCAGCAGGTTTGTCTGAGCTTCCCAGCAACCTCTCCTCCACTCTAATCTGTAAGCCTGGACATGATGCCCCCATCAGAGGACAGCCTAGATGTGGCTGAGTCCTGCCTGCCCAGCAGCCAGGCATGTGGACTGGAAGACAGTGAGCTGGGAAAGTCACAACCAGGACAGAGGAAGGAAGGAGGAGGTGAGATGGACAGTAAGAATTTCAGGGAGGATGTGGGGCATGGAGGAACCTGGCACGTTACCCACTGAGCCTCAGTTTTTCCATCTCTGCAGTGGGCTTAATACCTGTGCATGTATGCTGTTATGTTCGACTCTTTACAGTCCCTTGGACTGGAGCCTGCCAGGCTACTCTGTCCATGGGATTTTCCAAGCAAGAATTTCCAGACTGGTTTGCCATTTCCTTTTCCAACAGCTCTTCCTGACCCATGGATTAAACCCACATTTCTTCCACTTCCTGCATTGCAGGTAAATTCTTTACCACTGGGCAACCAGGGAATGTGTCAATTAAGTGAATGAAAGATTGTGAAGGGCCTATCAGAGGGCCTGGCACACAACATACTCAATCCATGCCAGCTTCCTGTTCCCCTCTCCCTGCTGCTCTAAGAGGACCCAGAAGGCTCTGCCCCTGGACACAAACACGTGCAAGCTTGATTTGCTCCAGATCAGGCAAACCTGTGTGTCCTGGAAGTGACCCAGGGATGTGTTTGTTTTTCCTTCCCAGTATTTTCAGGAAGAGATGGTGTAGAATCAGTTTTGTTTCTTCTTGAACTATTTGGTAGATGCACTGTGTTTTCATCTCTCGTGAAAATCCAGATTTCTAGCTCCTTTAGAAGTCTCATGAATCAGTTGCTATGCCCTTTACTTTATATTGTTTTCCATTGTCATCTCTGTTTAGCACATTCTATATTTTCTTCTTCTCATATGTAATTGGCATAAAGCAGGACTATGATCATCTACACGTGCCCAGTTTCCCCTCTTGTGCGTGGCCAGGCTTCCTGTCTGCTCACACGAGCATCCACCCATCCTTCCAGGGAGCATCTGTGTCCTCAACCTCATGTACAGCCTTCAGCACATTTCACATGCTCTGACATCATATGGAGACATATATGTACATGTATGTAGGGCACATCTGTAGATTGTTTTCCTGTTTTATAAACCTGAGACCCTGTCATGCACAGGCATCTCGCTTTTCCACCACCCCCGACAAGTACAGCTGGTCCTCTCTAGGGGCCTTAGTCCTCTCCACCACCTTTACTTATTTCCTTCCCTCCTGGCTCCTGTGAGCATTTGGACTGACCACCTTTCTCTAAAGACTCCCCTCTGAGTCTCAGACATGGGGGACACAGGATATGACAAGAGGCTTGGGATCCATGTGATCACCATGTTCTACGGCAGAAGGCTGGTTTCTCTGTAAACTTAAGAAATATCTTCATTTCTGGAAACTCATCCTAGTTTCCTAGGGCTACTGGAACAATTTACTCTAAGTTTGATTGCTTAACACAGCAGGAATTTATTCTCCCACAGTACTGGAGGCCAGAAGTCTGAAATCAAGGTGTCAGGGGGACCATGCTGTCTCCAGCGCTCCAGGTGAGGCTCATTCATTTCCACTAGTAATATTTCAAACCCCTCAGCTTGTGGCCACTTATTCCATCTCTGCCACAGCCTTCGTGTTGTCATCTTCTCTCAGTGTGTGCAAACTTCTCTGTCCTTTCCCTTATAAGGCCACCAGTCACTGGATTGCCAGCCCACCCTCCATCCTAGATGATTTTCATCTCAAGATCCTTAAATAATTATGTCCTACTTCTAAATAATGCCATAAACATGGGTATTTTTTGGGGGGGTGAGGGTCACTCTTCGACTCATTAAGGTTCTCTCTCACATTTTCCTGTACTTTTTTCATGATGTCTTTTCTAATGTGTTTAATCACACGTGTACCCGTTTGCTGTCTCTTTCAGACTGGTGTGTGTTCACTGGAGTTCTTGGTACTCACAGTTGATTTTTCCCTCGGGTACTTTGTCATCACACTGTGAGCCCTTGTACAGGAGCCCTTTTCCTGGGAGGGTCCTGCCGCCTGGGTTGGGAGCTTCAGCCAGAATAACAGCACCTGCTTCTGCTCAGGACCCTTCAGGCCAGTCGCTTGTTGGTCCCCACTTGCGTAAATTTCCCAGGTTGGAGCTGTTGGATCTCAGGGATCAGGTACACTTTGGTCTAAATACACCAGAAGTGAAGACCTGAGAATTCTATTTCCCCTGTGGAGACTTCAGAGAAATCTCAAATTCCTTTGGAGGCAGATATCAACTTTGTCCTTTTATCTTCCTGAAGGGCATGCTTTTGTTTTTGTTTGTTTGTTTTTAAACTTTTTTATTTTGCGTTGGGGTATAGCTGATTAACAACGCTGTGATAGGTTCAGATGCACACCAAAGGGACTCAGTCATACATATACATGTATCCATTCTCCCCCAAACTCCCCTCCCATCCAGGTTCCACATAACATTGAGCAGGGTTCCATGTGCTATATGTCCTTCTTGGTTATCCAGTTTAAATAAAACAGGGTATACAGGCAACCATAAATTCATTCTCTAAGTCTGTGAGTCTCTTTCTGTTTTGTAAGTTCATTTGTATCATTTCTTTTTAGATTTCACATATAAGGGATGTCATATGATATTTATCTGAAGGGCAGCCCTTTCCTTGCCTACCCTTGCTCTGAGGTTGCAGGCCCCATAGTCCTGGCTTTAGGGAAGTGTCTCAGCTCCAACTCCTCACCTTGTGCCACCCTAAAGCCTCATTCCTGACCCAAGTGGGCAAATAGACCAGCCTCCAGACGGCCAGGCTCAATTCTCCCTTCTCCCTCCTCCTTCCTCCCTGCTGCACACGAGCTGCAGTCACATCAGCTCTGCCGCTGAAACTTCATGAGATCCTTGAGCAAATCAATTAATTCTAAATATCCTTTCTTCTTTCCTGTGAGCCTGAACTTCTCCTTAAAGGCTTGACTCTTAGTCATCTCCTACCAGAAGCCTCCCTGGATCCCACCAGCTCCATGCCTCATTGCTCCCAGACTGACAGTTCTCAGCCTTTGCCCTTCTGTGAAGCATCCTGGTGCGGGCAAGTCATCACAAGCTTCTGAGTCTGGGCAAGACAGGTGAGATGGGGAGGAAGGGAGGTGCTGCCGGACCAGCAGACAGGGCCCACTGTGGATGGATCTGAATACCAGAGACATAGGTTGGATTTTAGCTGTAAGTGAGGAGGCCTCACTGCCATTCTCTAAGGAGGGACTGATCAGTCAGAAGCTCACTCTGAAACTGACACTCTGACTATAGAAGGAAAATGGATGGAGGCTAATTCTGTAGTCAAGGTATGTGATGATGGGCCTTGAGCAAAGACACTCCAGGAGGGGGCAGGGGCAGATTTATGAAAATATTTAGGGAGCAAACATTCAGCCGGTCTTGATGAGAGAAGGGGCAGCAATTACCAGATATTTGGTGCCCCCAAGGACAGCTGCAACCCCACCTCTCCCTCCTGCTCCCTTTACATCTCAGACCCCATCCCAGCTGTTCCTAGCACCCTACCCTTCCTCTGGGCACCTGAGCACTGAGTGCTTTGGGAAGGGAGAAATGGGGAAGGATATGAGGAGACAGAGAGAGAGGCCAGGAAGAGGACATCAGAGGATGTCAGAGCTTGGTGAGGATACCTTTGTGAGCAGAGGATCAGGAGTCCCTGGGCTAATCCTCAGTCCCTACAGAAACCTGATGAGCCCAGTACACCAGGTCGGCCACGTAAACCAGCAGGTTGACGGCTGTCAGGATGGCCACAGCCAGGCGCTGGTCCCAGGCGCACATGTCGTAGGTGAGCTCGTCCCTGCAGTCCCCATCACTGGGCCTCTGGGGCTGCCCGCCGAGCTCCTCACTGAACTGGTAGAGCGGCCAGAGGACCAGAGCACTGATATAGAGGAGGACGGAGAGCAGGCTGAGCACAAGCTGGTAAATGGAGAAGGGGACTGGCAGCCTGTATTCACGTTCACCCAGGTTCAGCAGGAGGACCACAGCTGCCAGGATGAAGCAGATGGAGTACACGGCCACACACCACTCCAGGGCCGGCTGGTGCAGGTACAGGGAGGTGTTGCTGAGGAAGGCAAAGATGACACCGGCCACGAAGGTCTCCAGCACCTTCAGCAGGCCTGGCACAGTGTGCACATAGCAGGGGATATCACTGAGATCATACCAATCCCACACCCAGGCCACATCCAGGGCATAAACCACAGACGCGATGCAGGAGAACGCAGTGGCAGCGATGGCCCGGTCCCGGGAAGGACCATAAAGCAGGAATTGGACGTAGGTGATGGAGTAGGTGATGGAGGTCGAGAGGCAGACGAGGGCAGCGTAGCAGGCATAGGTGACAGGGAAGTTGTACCAGTAGAAAGGAAAGTGGGACGGGAGCCTCCATAACTCGACCATGACTATGATGAGGGTCATGGCGAAACAGAAGCACCAGATGGACATGGACCAGTTACCTATGTCCCCTCTCGCAAAGCCCATGTCAGCTACCAGGGAGAAAGCCACGCAGGTGGAGAAGAGCTCTGGCAAGCGGAAGTACCAGAACCCTGCCCAAAAGTCATCATAGTCTGGGGATGATGCCCTAGTGGGCATGATGTTTCGATGTCCAGGCATGTCACTGTCACCGGTACAGCAGTGGTCTTTGCTGAGGATCCACCAGAGAAAGATCTGGCTCCGAAGGTGGGTTAAGCCAGACGCCTGGAAGTGACACAGGGCCCTGTGACCGCTGAGGCTCAGGATCTGTGGAGTTGGAACCAATGGCTCAGACAACTGGGTAACAGCACAGCTGCTCCAGAATGGTTCCCCCCACCCATCACCCCTGGCCTTGTCAGGAGACTTGTCTTATCCCAAGCCTCACAGCTGGGTGTGGTCTAGCCTCAAACCACGAACATTTTGGGTCTCTCTAAATAGCTGTATGCCATTATCTATGGAGACACAGGGTAGGATGGTCATTATCTGCAATCCCAACCCTTCAAAGCTGTCAAAATTGAAAACAAATTTTTAAAAAATTGTTTGGTAACAAAATTTGACATGAAGAGACATGAGACAATTTATGATCTCTCTCTCTCTTTTTTTTTTCACTTATTGTGAATGTTCAAAAGATGAGTTGCAGAAGCACTAATGTCTTTAATTACAACATACTTTCAGACCATAGTTGAATACTATGTCCTACAGAGTAGATGCACCATGTCATCTATCTGGAGCTGAAAAAGTCTGAATTCAGGAGCAGATCTGACACTAAGGATTTCGAAAAAGGGATTGCAATGGTAGCACTAACCCCATTTTATAGATGAGAAAATAAAGGCTGGAGGTATTAAGTCCTTCCCTAAGGTGGCATGACCATAAAGTGGAAACTCCAGATAAACATACCAAAGCTGTAAGTGTGAACCCTTTGCTCTACATCCCACATGTCAGCAAGGCCTGCGGGTGGGAGCTCTGGAACCCAGGACCCGCCTTCAGGCCTCCTTCCACAGCAACCTGGAGACACACCTGCCCTGGCCTCTCCTCCCTGCAGCATCACTAGAAGGAGCTGCCATCTGAGGGGACACAGCCCCACCCAGAGGAGGGAGGCTTTAGGAGTGAACAAGGAGGAGCCATGGGGTGACAGCAAGGCTGTGGGGAAGAGATGACATGGGAAGTAGGAACATTTTGAATCTTTTGCTCAATTTTTCCTTCACATGTGACTCTTTCCCACTGGGGAAGGGAGACCCCCCAACTCAGCATGACTCCAAGGTGGAGCATAACAGAGGAATCATTAAAATTAAATTAACATACTGTTTGGAATAAATTAACATACTGTTTAATACAGTATATTAATACAGAATAAATTAACATACTGTTTGGCTCTTAAGCTCCAAAGCTCCAAAGCTCCCATCCAGATGCGAGTCTGGAAAGATCTAGGAGTAGTCTTAACCTGAGCAGGACTTTCCTGGCCTGGGAGACCGGTTAGCAGCTTCGAAGCTGGGAAGAAGGGATTGGAAATGAACAAGGATGCTGTGTCTGATGCTGACGTGGAGTCTTTCAGGGCAACCCAGGGAGGGGGGTAGGGATGGACGGATGATCACCCCCTTTCAAGGGCAGGAGCTGAAAGAGGAGGCCCCTGCAGGACCCCTGGGAGGGGCCAGCCCTGAGGATGCTCCTGGGACTGGGGTGGGGGCGGGGGGCAGAGTGGAGATGACTGGGGGGATCCCAGGGTCCCAGGGGCCCTGAGGCGGCCCAATAGGTGTCTTCTGACCCAGAAGAGATGCAGGCATGGAGCCAACCTTCCCATGGAGGAGGGGCCTGGACTGGAACTGAGACAGGAGAACAGGGGCCTGAAGGGGTTTCAGGGCTGTGACAGGGACACGTGGCCAGAGTGGCAGGACCCTGGAGACCACGGAATTGCCCAGGTCACCTGCCCAAGACAGTCCCGCCAGCCAGGGCTGCAGTCCTGCTCACACAGGGGCTCCTCCAGGGTCCAGTCTTGGGGGAGTGAGGCCCCTCCCAGCCCGCCCCCTCCTCAGGGACTGCTGCCCTGTTTCCAAGGGACTATTTGCTGAGAGGTCCCCAGGGCTGAAGAGCCAGCACCCTGAGCCCCAGCCAGCCTCCTGCCATCAGGGGCCTTGTCGCCTTTGCTGATAATAAACCCTGGGACAAGCTGAGGCTGGAAAAAGAAACACAGAGCAAACCTGAGAACCTCCCTGGACTCACAAAGCTCCTTGAGCCCAATTGCCAATGGAGCCCTGGAGCCTGCAGGCCTCCCAGTGGGCACTGCCAAGGTGGGGGCAGGGCCCTGGGGGTGTCACACTATCTATCTTCCACTTTGTTCCCATAACCTCTCTGAATTTACTCTGTATATGCTACTGGAGAAGAAAATGGCAACCCACCCAAGTATTCTTGCCTGGAGAATTCCATGGACAGAGGAGCCTGACAGGCTACAGTCCATGGGGTTGCAAAGAGTAGGACACAACTGAGCTACAAACATGCACACATGCTGCTTCAGGGTAAACAACAAGTTTGGATCCTTTTCATGCCACAGAGGGAGGGCTTGGAGAAGGAGAGGATGAGGTTCCTTCTGTGTGACCCTGGGTCAGGCCTGTGCCCTCTCTGGGCCTCAGTTCCCCCACCTGGAAAGCAGCAGCTTTACCTGAGTCTCCCAGCAGCCCCTCCTCCACTCTCATCTGTGAGCCTGGACATGGTGCCCCCGTCAGAGCACAGCCTGGATGTGGCTGAGCCCTGCCTGCCCAGCAGCCAGACGTGTGGACTGGAAGACAGTGAGCCGGGAAGTCTGGAAGACGGTGAGCCAGAAAGGTCATGACCGGGACAGAGGAAGGAAGGAGGAGTTGCCAAAAGGGCAGAGGAGGAAGAGGGAATATGGACACCAGAGTTACAAGGAGGCTGTGTGTCATAGAGGAACCTGGCAAGTTACTTAACAGAACCACAGTTTCGCCATCTGAGCAATGGGCTGAATACCTACTCTGTGTCAGTCGATGAATAAAAAGTATGTGATGGGCTCATTAGAGGGCCTGGCACATGGTACACTCAGTCATCCCAGCTACCTGTTCCCGTCCCCCTCCCCCTCAGAGAGGATCCAAAAGGCCCTGCCCCACTCTGAACATAAGCTCATGCAAGACTGGTTCGCTCCTGATCAGGGGCCATAAAGGAGTTTGTACTGGAGGCGGTCTCTTAATGCGTTTAGTTTTCCCTCACAGTGTTTTCTGGAAGAGATGTAGAAAAGGTATTATTTCTTCCCTAAGTGTTTGGTAGCTGCCCATTGTTTTAATTTCACACAAAAATCCAAATTTCCTGCTCCTTTAAAAGCCTCAGGAGATCCGATGTCACGGGGCTGTGTTCCCTTGGGGGAGGTGGCTGGAGCTGAGCATCTGCTATATCCTCTATATTGTTTTCCAGTCATATTTTTGTGTAGTTTTCCATATTTCTCTTATTCTAGTGTATAACTGACATAAAGCCAGACTATGATCATCTCGCACGTCCCAGTTTCCCCTCTTGGGCATGGCCAGGCTTCCTGC
The DNA here is from genome assembly GCF_055505025.1 of Bos grunniens. Taxonomy (NCBI): domain Eukaryota; kingdom Metazoa; phylum Chordata; class Mammalia; order Artiodactyla; family Bovidae; genus Bos; species Bos grunniens. The sequence continues at coordinate 50,320,417 of NC_141185.1, read as the reverse complement.
CTGCTCACAGGAGCATCCAGCCCTCCATCTGTGTCCTCAACCTCATGTACAGCCTTCAATACATTTCATGTGCTCTGAATCATATTTAGACATGTGTGTACCTCCATGCACATGTGTTTGTAGGGAGTATCTGTATCTTTTTTCCTGTTTTATATGCATGAGCTCGTGTCATGCACAGGGCATCGTTTCCACCACCCCTGACAGCTGCAGTTCATCCTTTCCAGGGCCCTAGTCCTCTCCATCCCCTTTACTTATTTCCTTCCCACCTGGCTCCCGTGGGCATTTGGACTGACCCCCCTTCTCTAGATCACCAGACCCCCCGCTGTGAGTCTCAGACACTGGGGAACCCCATTGTATGACCCTCTAGAAGGTGACTGTTGAAAACTTTGCAAATGTGCATTGCTTTGTATTTTCCAATATTTGGATTAAACCCTTTTCAGAGAGTGGACTGGAATTTGGCGGGTGCACCCTGAGGAAATGAGGGGCTCCTGAACCAGGGCTGTGCTACGGGAGGGGCACTTACTGTGGTAAGGGGCAGAAGACAGGGGGCAGGCGGTCTGAGCAATGAGAGCAGAGTCTGGCAGGGACAGGCCAATCCAAGCCTTGGGCACCACATTAAGCATTTGGGACTCAGTGGGAAGCCCATGTTGGTATCATTCCTTTACATAGACTCCTCTGGGAATCCTTCCCCCTCCCCACCCACCCCTGCTCCGCAACCAGGATAGGAGGGTGGCAGATGTCTAACAAGAGGGATTAAAAAAGTGAGGAACACTGAACCCAAACCCACAGACTGAGCAGGCTCCCTCAAAGCCCTGGGAGGGGCTAGCATGTGCTGGGGGCTGGGAGCTCACTAGGGTACAAGAGCCCAGGGAGACAGACTGGACATTAGGAACTGTGACCAAATGTGTATATTATCACACAGATAATATACACATCTGGCCCTTCTAGCTCAGTTCAGTTCAGTCATTCAGTCGTGTCCGACTCTTTGCAACCCCGTGAACCACAGCACACCAGACCTCCCTGTCCATCACCAACTCCCGGAGTCCACTGAAACCTAAGTCCATTGAGTCGGTGATGCCATCCAACCATCTCATCCTCTGTCGTCCCCTTCTCCTGCCCTCAATCTTTCCCAGCATCAGGGTCTTTTCAAATAAGTCAGCTCTTCGCATCAGGTGGCCAAAATATTGGAGTTTCAGCTTCAGCATCAGTCCTTCCAATGAATATTCAGGACTGATTTCCTGTAGGATGGACTGGTTGAACCTCCTTGCAGTCCAAGGGACTCTCAAGAGTCTTCTCCAACACCCCAGTTCAAAAGCATCAATGCTTCAGCGCCCAGCTTTCTTTATAGTCCAACACTCACATCCATACATGACCACTGGAAAAACCATAGCCTTGACTAGACAGACCTTGTTGACAAAGTAATGTCTCTGCTTTTCAATATGCTGTCTAGGTTGGTCATAACTTTGCTTCCAAGGAATAAGCGTCTTTTAATTTCATTGCTGCAATCATCATCTGCAGTGATTTTGGAGCCCAGAAAAATAAAATCAGCCACTGTTTCCACTGTTTCCCCGTCTATTTCCCATGAAGTGATGGGACCAGATGCCATGATCTTTGTTTTCTGAATGTTGAGCTTTAAGCCAACCTTTTCACTTTCCTCTTTCACTTTCATCAAGAGGCTCTTTAGTTCTTCTTCACTTCCTGCCATAAGGGTGGTGTCATCTGCATACCTGAGGTTATTGATATTTCTCATGGCAATTTTGAATCCAGCTTGTGCTTCTTCCAGCCCAGCATTTCTCATGATGTACTCTGCATGTAAGTTAAATAAGCAGGGTGATAATATACAGCCTTGACGTACTCCTTTTCCTATTTGGAACCAGTCTGTTGTTTCACATTCAGTTCTAACTGTTGCTTCCTGACCTGCATATAGATTTCTCAAGAGGCAGGTCAGGTGGTCTTGTATTCCCATCTCTTTCAGAATTTTCCACAGTTTGTTGTGATCCACACAGTCAAAGGCTTTGGCATAGTCAATAAAGCAGAAATAGATGTTTTTCTGGAACTCTCTGGCTTTTTCCATGATCCAGCAGATGTTGGCAATTTGATCTCTGGTTCCTCTGCCTTTTCTAAAACCAGCTGGAACATCTGGAAGTTCATGGTTGACATATTGCTGAAGCCTGGCTTGGAGAATTTTGAGCATTACTTTACTAGTGTGTGAGATGGGTGCAATTGTGTGGTAGTTTGAGCATTCTTTGGCATTGTTTTTCTTTGGGATTGGAATGAAAACTGACCTTTTCCAGTCCTATGGCCACTGCTGAGTTTTCCAAATTTGCTGGCATATTGAGTGCAGTACTTTCACAGCATCATCTTTCAGGATTTGAAATAGCTCAACTGGAATTCCATCACCTCCACTAGCTTTGTTCGTAGTGATGCTTCCTAAGGCCCATTTGACTTCACATTCCAGGATATCTGGCTCTAGGTGAGTGATCACACCATTGTGATTATCTTGGTCGTGAAGATCTTTTTTGTACAGTTCTTCTGTGTATTCTTGCCACCTCTTCTTAAAATCTTCTGCTTCTGTTAGGTTCCTACCATCTCTGTCCTTTATCGAGCCCATCTTTGCATGAAATGTTCCCTTGGTATCTCTAATTTTCTTGAAGAGATCTCTAGTCTTTCCCATTCTATTGTTTTCCGTATTTCTTTGCATTGATTGCTGAAGAAGGCTTTCGTATCTCTCCTTGCTATTCTTTGGAACTCTGCATTCTAGCTCAGTGGATGTTTTATGAATCACCTGCTCTGGGCCACTCTGGACCACAGGCTGAGGACCTGGGTGAACAAGGCCTGGCCTGTCCTTGAGAAGGTGGAAGGGAGGGTGACCCATTACCTGACCATCAGCACATCTGGAAGTTGTGTTCACAGAGGAGAAGGCAGGCGTCCTGAGCAGGGACGGAGGATGGGGGCAGACAGGACATCAGGTCTGAGTGGAGGGTGAAGATTGTGTCTTAGTGGAGGAGCAGGGGGCCGGCTGCGGAGAGGACAACTGGAGCCCCAGTCTGAGAAGTGGGGGCAGCTTGTCTGGGGAGCAGGAGGCAGGGGATGGGCCTGAGTTTGGGCCCTTCTATAGGGTTTGTGGCACCAGGGACCCAGGACAGAGTGTCAGCTCCTGGGTTCACTGAAGAGCTCTATTCTCAATGTGCTGAGCAAGCAGCACTGTAGAAACATCTGTGTCCATGTTCCCCACGCACTGGGCTCCTGTGAGAACTGCTCCAGCCCCTCTGGGTCTGAGACCAAGTCTGCAGCGCCCTAGTCCCACTCAGTGGATGGGAGCCCCTGGAGGGCACACCTGGCCTCAGGACCTGGATTCAGTGCCTGGCCCTGCCTGGGCCCTGGGCTCATGGGTGAAGCCACGCCTGCTCCAAACACCTGCTGAGTCCAGGGTGTCAGGGGCCTGGGAGACTCACCTGACCCACTTCAGCCCTGGACACCAGGGTGTGAGCTGGGAAGGCCCGGATCCCATGGCGCCTGGATTCAGCCCCCTGTCTCCTCTCTGTCCTGTGTCTGCAGGACAGCGGGGTGGGACACAGCTCAGTGGAGGGCGCCAGGGCAGCCATGGAGCTTCACCACATCTCCAGGAGAATCAAGAGCAGTGAGGGCTGCACGCCTGGTGGTATCAGCCCTCCCCAAGGACCAGAGGCCTTCATCTCTTCAGGACAAAAACTCTCTTGCTTTTGGAAAATGCATTTTTAGCAGTAAAATAGATTTATATTTTCTCTACTCTTTAAGATTCTTCCCTTTCTCCTTCTCCTCTCTGATCTGGGTGTTGGTGGACACCACCCAGCACTGAGAGGGCAAGGAACACTTGATCTGGGATGGGGCAAGTGTCAAATTCCTTAACACCCTGAATCCTGTGAGTCCAGGATGAAACCTCACCTTCCTTTCCCAACTACCTCTATGCCCAGGCAGGAGGCATTATTTCCTGAGGTGATACCCAGCTCTGAGGTCCATTCATCACCTCTTGAAGTTGATGCCGCAGCACTAGGGAGCTTCCAGGCAAAAGTACAGCGGGAGTGATGGGTGCCCCGCATGGTGACCTTCAGCACCTCATTCCTGCTCTTGTTGTACAAAAAGGAAGCAGAAGTGGTAGACTCTGGAGTCTGAGAAAAATAGGTTGGAAATCTGATTCTGTCATTTAGTAGCTGTGTGACTAAGGACTTAACCTCTCTGTGCTTCAGTTTTTAGATCTGTAAAGCAGGAAATTCTAACAATTCGCTGGGCTCTTCTGAGATATTACATACAAGTCATCCAGCACCATGCATGTCATAGCTCAAGCTACCACTAAACGTCAATATCTGGTGATTATTCTCTGCACAGTCCAGTGACCTAGCAGAGCGCACCTGTCCTATGCTGCAGGGCCTGGCCTCTACAGGAAGAGCATGCACAGTGTACGTAAGGAAGTGTCCATACCAGAGCAGTGACTCACATTAGGATCAGCTGCATGTTGCTATTTAGATCTGTGTCTGGGTCCTGCTTCAGCTCCAAGGAACCAGAATCCCTGGGGGTGGGGAGTGAGGCAGATGGGTGGGGGTAGGGTGGCCCTGTTGACCTTCAGATGTTTCCAGTGCCTAACACCCTGGAATGCCCTGAGGAGCTTTCTCAGCACCTTGGTACCTGAGCACCATGTTCTCACACTGGACCAGGATCAGCATCACCTGGGGGGCTGCTGGGCCCCATCCCAAAGCTTCTGACTCAGCAGGTCTGGGGTGGAACCCAGGAATCTGTATTCCAAATAATTTCCTGTTGATATTCTGCTGCTGGTCCGAGGACCACACTTTGAGAAGCACTGTCCACATCAGGCAAGCGTGATATGCAGCCACGGAGGAGCCAATGGCCTAAGAACTGGGCATCTCCAGAAGGATTCTGGTCACTGGTCCAGCCTCGCCCCTGCCATCTCCCTGGGCTGCCTGTTCATGCAGAGAGGGGGCACAGCTCCATAGGACGTGTCCCAAATAGCCCAATGCAGGGATGAGGGGCCCCAGGTAAGGTCAAGAACCCAAGGGATTCAAATCCAGGCCCATCTGACAGCAATGCCAGTGCTTTTTATTCAGACAGGTTTCCAGAGCCAGTGCTTTACATCCCAGCTATGACACCTGGGAACCAGTGTGAGAGGGCAGGGAGGTGCAGCTTGACTTCTCAGAGGTCTCTGCTGGAGGTGGCTCTGTGTCTGGCTGTGGAGTGGCCACCAGGTGGAGGCCTTGGACCATCTCTCCCCCAGGCTGACTTGCAGGGAGAACCAGCCTGAGGGACACTCTGGCAGGAGGCATGAGGGGCTGGGTCTCCAACTTGGTTAGGGGGTGGCTCTAGGGGGCAACTCCAGGGGGCAACTCCAGGGACCTCTAGATGCCCTCTCTCAGCCAATGAGCTGAGGTTGGGAGAGGCCTGGGGCAGTGTTGCAGCCTGGTGTGGAAGGTGACCACAGGATTCCTGCCTCTCAGCCGGGATTTCTTCTAGGGTTTTAGGCTTTCTTGGAAGGAGTGGAACCAGGATTCCCAGAGGAAGAGCTTTCAAATCTCTAACCTGGCCTCCTGCTTCTGGCTTAGTGTAGGGTCAGTTATCCTTGGCAGGTGCCTTTCAGCCCAGCTGCTCATGTCTGTGAAGAACCACCGCCCTCTGTTCCCAGGTCCTGGAGCTCCAGGGACGCTTATCAGGATCTTGTTTAGGGCCCTGAGCTGGTCCCTCGGTCAAGATTGAGTGTCTTCACCTCTTCATGTCCACCTATCCCCAGGGTTTAGGGCTGGGATAGAGAGACAGGGGGCTTCCCTGATAGCTCAATTGGTAAAGAATCTGCCTGCAATGCAGGAGACCCCGGTTTGATTCCCGGGTCAGGAAGATCTGCTGGAGAAGGGATAAGGTACCCACTGTAGTGTTCTTGGGCTTCCCTTGTGGCTCAGCTGGTAAAGAATCTGCCTGCAATGTGGGAGACCTGGGTTCGATCCCTGGGTTGGTAAGATCCCCTGGAGAAGGGAAAGGCTATACCTACTCCAGTATTTTGGTCAAAGAGAATTCCATGGACTGTATAGTCCACGGGGTCGCAAAGAGTCAGACACGACTGAGTGACTCACTTTCACTATAAGGACAGGGGTGCAGAGACCACCCTGCCAGTCAGTCCCAGCTTCTCATCCACGGGGTCCTCAGTGGAGGCTGGAGTTGTTCCACTTGACGGACCTCCCCCACCCAGGAACCTCTGTCTAAAGAGCTCAGGCTAAGGGGGAGCTGGCAAGCCTAGTGGTTCAGTCCCACTGCACCGGGACTCACTGGAGTCTACAGAAGGAAGGGTGGCTTTGTAATAAGAATTCTCTCTATGTGACTAGCATCTGTCCTCTAAGTAAAAGAAAGGCTGGACGACAGAGACCACAGCTGGGGCTCCCCTGCTGTTTGGAAGCCCCAGGAGCCTGGCCTGAGGTGCAGCCACAGGAAGGACAGGACCTGGTGGGCAGAGACTGGAGACCAGGCCCTGCTCAGTGACTCCAGGGCTGGGAGGTCCTGAGCTCTAGCCCTGTTGAGGTTCTAGTTCCTCCTGTAGATTGGAGATTATATAACTCTCCTAAGGCTGGTGTGAAGGTCATAGACAATGATGTGAGGGGCCAGTGACAGAGGGGGTCCCAGTGAAAGGCAGCTTTGAACAAAGATGAACCTGAGATCCATCCATCCCCTCACCTGCACTCCTGCCATCACTTCTAGCTGCTTTGTCTATTTCCATTCTTTTCCTCAATGTCTGCTTGTGCTGAATGCAAACTGAAATAACTCTGGTGGGTTCTCTTTGTTGCCTTAAGATGAAACACAAACTTTTAAAATGTCACCTCCAAAGCTTTGCAAGCTGAGACCATTTTCTACCTCTCCAACCTCATCACCTCCTTCTCTGGGAGGGAGTTTGTGTTTCGTCTGATTCAGGAAAATATAAGAAAATGAGAGTTCTTGCACTGAACTTGCAAGAGATAAATGCATACATGCTCATATCAGTAAAAAAAAAAAAAAAAAAATTATCAGTTGTCAACTCAAAAAGAAGTGAAAAGTTTTACTCAAGTCAACAAAAAATTATAACCAGGGAGACAGTCTTTCAGAAAGCTGTGAGAACTGTGCTGAAGAGTTAAGGGTTGGAGACAATATGTGTGTGATTTGGAGAAGAGTACATGCAACCAAGCATATATCTTAGCCAAGTAATTGTTCTTTAAAAGGGTCAGATAGCAGAGTTAAGGATTTAGTGCTTTTCTAAGTATGGGAAGATGCAAGAAACTGGGTTCATAAAAATTTCTCCTAAAAATATCTATCTGAGGACCGGTTCTGCCAGTTTTGCTACAACATAAAGTGCTTCTTCCTGATTTCCACCCTGAATTCATTTCAGGGTAGATTACTTTCAGGATAGGTCAGTGACTGCAGTGGTTAATGACTTGATTCTTGTAGAACCCAGTGGTGGGCAACATTTTTTACTACTCAATATTCTCCATTTGTTTCTGTCTTATTTCAGCTAAAGTTTAGGAGGTGTTTTTGACCAATTTGCCCCAGGATGCTAGGAATGCTCATTCCCTGGTCAGGTAAAGATTTCATTGATAGGCTACTCAGCAAGCAATTACTCGTCTAGTCTTGGTAACAGTAGCCAAAATCCTCTGGACCAACTGTCTTACTAGTCTGTCAGCTCCAGGAAATGATTCCCTCCTGTTGCTTCTTCCCATATCCAGAGTCACACTATTACAATCAGTGATCTTAGAATTATACATCAGGTCAATCGTTTCAAGTCAGTTAATCATTAGTTTTTTCAGGGGCTCAATAACACATGGTGAAAGCAAGAAACAAGAATCTTGTCAAACAGGAAGAATAGAAGTAATAAAGTAGTGACATTAATAAGGTCATTTGTAAGCAGTAGTATTTTCTAAGGAGTTACATGGCTGGGCCCAGAACAGAAATATTGATCTTTATGGTGGAGCAGGTATTTCTGCCCTTGTGAAGGTAGGTTTTATACACAATGCAAATACACAATGCACACCAGAGGGGAGGGAGAAGGTTCAAATGGGCAGAGAAAATATTTATGTTTAAATTTTTCTTGTCTTGTCTTAAAATAGCAAGTCTTTTTCATTGCTTCTTAAGTTTTACCGGCCATGGAAACTGCCTCCTGGGAGCCCTCCCCCTCCACCGCACCTGCCTGTGGGTGAAGATCCCAGGCTTCCTCCCAGCACAGGACTGAGGGGCAGCAGCGGGGGTCCTTCCCCGCCCCTCTCCCACAGCTCTGCTTGCCGGGTCCCTCTGGGCCTGGTGACACCAGGATGCTGGGCTCTGAGGCTTTGCATTTGAGAGGAAGAGAGGAAGAGGCCTTTCGGTGCCTTCCCAGTCACCAGTTCCTGTAAAGAAACTGCTACTGGCCTCAGTGCTGTGGAACCCATGGGCACATATACAGGTACACACAGAGACACACAAACACCCACTGAGCCTGCACACAGACACACACCCTTAAAGAGAGGCGTCCAGGTGCTTTCCTGGCCCCTTTAAGGGTTCAGGCACAGGAAGCCGGCACTGGGGTGGGCCTAACCTCTTGTGTCCCAGGCTGGGCCACCTGTGACCCAGGGTCTCGTCCAGGTGTAGGTGGGGCATCAGTGGAAGGGGCTCCACGAAACCCAGGTTTGGGTGAGGGTGGAAATTGGATAGGATCCTTCTGAGCCCTAGGCAAATTTGGGGCAATTGGAATATTTGGATTTTGTGGAAGTTTTTCTTTGTTTTCCTTCATCTTTATATTGAACTTGAAAAGGACACTATAAATGTGGGAGGGGGTACAAGTCTTTCTCTGTGATTGAGAAAGAGACAATGTGATTGAGCAGAGACAATGATGGACACGAAAAGCTCTGTGGAGTTTTTCTAAACTATATGTATTTACATAGACCACATTATGCTTCAGCATATGTGTGTGCACCACACACCCAAGCCATGCAGTTTCTATGACAATGACATCAGCATTGTCAATGCTGTCAAATGCTACCCCCTCAAACTGCCCACTGAAGAAAATTTGAAAAGAAACTTTCCCCTTTACAAATAGGGTCACCTACTAATTTTTGCTGTCTTGATCAGAAAAAAGAAAAGAATAGGAAAAAAGAATAGCAAGCTCACATCCCCTTTAAGGCTGGCAGGACCATGCTCTTCTCCCTGCAGAGACAGGACCTACTGCTTTGATCACGGAGGCAGGAGGGCTGTATTACCGTCCCTCACCAACACTGCAGACAGGTGTCTGCAAGACCTTGTGGTTTTTTCCTAGATCCTTTTTAGTTTGCCCAGAGAGGAGCTGAACTGGTTAAGACACTTCTGTTAAGACACCCTCTAGGCAGCAGATAATTAGTAAGCCTGGGAAAATTCTCCAGTCAATCTCTGGTGGGGTTGTGCAACAGGTTGGGTCTCAATCTAAGGTCTCTGCTTCAAATTTCCTGCCCACTGACATTATTGACCTCTAGAGATTTTATTTAACTTAAAGGGGAAGTGCATTGTACAGCCCCCTCCACTAACAGAAATGAGGACCTACCTACCCCCAACACTCATACACCCCCCATAAACACACCAACTATTACCCACAGCGGGACAGACACGCTTTGGCAATGAGACCCCTCTGGAGGCCCAGGGTGTGAACAGCTGCACAGAGGGCTGTGTGCTGTGGAGTCCGCACCTTAGGAGGCGGGAGGGGCGGTGGACAGAGAAGGAAGGAGTCTCAGGTCCTGATGGATCAGAAGAAGGAAATTGGGGAGAGGTGGTCAGGACACAGGAGGCAAGAAAACCAGAAAAGGGCCAAAAAGCAGAAAATGTAGAAAAAATGAGAGAAGCAAAAGAGAATGTGGGCAACCACACAAGACAGGAAGGAGACATTGCAGAAGGAGAAAAGGAACAGAAAAGAGAGTGAGATGCATGGGGAAGGATGTGAGGAGGGAGAGAGGGAGCCAGGGAGAGGGCATCAGAGGATGTCAGAGCTCAGTGAGGATACCTCCTGTGAGCAGAGGATCAGGAGTCTCCAGGCTGGTCCTCAGTCTCGATAGAGACCCGGTGGGCCCAGTACCCCAGCTCAGCCACGTAAACCAGCAAGTTGATGGCTGTCAGGACGGCCACAGCCAGGCGCTGGTCCCAGGTGCACATGAGGCCATCAACGCAGCTCACATCGCTGGACCGCTGGGGCAGCCCGCCCAACTCCTCATAGAACTGGTAGAGCGGCCAGAGGACAAGAGCACTGGTGTAGAGGAGGACAGAGAACACGGTGAGCACAAGTTGGAAAATGGGGAAGGGGATGGGCAGCCTGTCCTCCCATTTGCCCAGATTCAACAGGATGGTTACTGCTTCTGAGATGAAGCAGATCGTGTACACAGCCACGCACCACACCAGGGCCGGCTGGTGCAGGTATAGGGAGGTGTTGCTGAGGAAGGCAAAGATGACACCAGCAACAAAGGTCTCCGGCACGTTCAGCAGGCTGGGCACGGTGTGCAGGTAGCAGGGGATCTCCTTGAGCTTGTAGAAGTTCCACATGCCTGCCATTTCTATGGCATAAAGCACTGACGCGATGCAGGAGAATGCAGTGGCAGTGACGGCCCGGGCCCACTCAGGGCCATAAGGCAGGAACTGGACGTAGGTGACGGAGCAGATGATGGAGGCTGAGAGGCAGATGAGGGCGGCGTAGCAGGCGAAGGTGACGGGAAAGTTGTACCAGTAGAAAGGAAAGCGAGGCTGGAGATCGTTTAACTCAATTATGACTATGAATAGGGTCACAATGAAACAGATGCACCAGAAGGACATGAACCAGTTACCTATGTCCCCTCTCAAAATGCCCATGTCAGCCACCAAGGAGAATGCCACGCAGGTGGACAAGAGCTGCGGCACGCGGAGGAGCCAGAACACTCTGTTCACGTAGTGCTGGTATGGCAGTGTCGCCCTGGTGGGCATGGTGTTATGAATGTCTGGCAAGTCACAGTCACTGGTCTGGCAGTGGTCTTCACTGAGGATGCACCAAAGAAAGATCCAGATCCAGAGGATCAGACGCCGACAAACAGCTCCGGGCTCTGTGACGGCTGAGGCTCAGCATCTGTGGAGATGGAACCAATGGCCTCAGACAATCAGGTAACAGCACAGCTGCTCCAGAATGACTCCCCCCACCCATCACCCTTGGCCTTGTCAGGAGACTTGTCTTATCCAAAGCCTCACAGCTGGGTGTGGTCTAGCCTCAAACCACGAACACTCTGGGTCTCTATATGTGCCATTATCTATGGAGACACAGAGACAGATAGTCCTTATCTTTAATCCCAACCCTTCAAGTCTCTCAAAATTGTTTGGTAACAAAATTTGACCCAAAGAGACATGAGACAAATTATGATCTTTTTTTATTTTACTCAATGTGACTGTTCAAAAGTTCAGCTGCCAAAACACTAATGTGTATGATTACAAGGTGCTTTGAGACCCCAGTGGGGTGTGATGTCATGTAGAGTAGATGTACTATGTCACCTGTATGGAGCTGAAAATTCTGAATTCTAGAGAATATCTGACCCCAAGTGTTTCAGAAAAGGGAATATGGAGTGTCCTTTTGACTAACCCCATTTTACAGATGAGAAAACTAAGGTAGGGGAATTAAGTCCTTCCCTAAGATGGCATGACCATGAAGTTGGAACCCCAGATAAATATACCAAAGCCGTGGGCATGAACTCTTTGCTCTACAGTGCACATGGCAGAAATCCCCTTAGGTGGAGCCCAGGACCAAAGCCTAGAACACACCTTCAGGGCCAAAGCCTCCTTCCACAGCAACCTGAAAATACATGAATCCTGGCCTCTCCTCCCTGCAGCCATCACTAGAAGATGCTGCCATGTGAGGGGACACAGCCCCACCCGGAGGAGGGCAGCTTCAGAAGTGAACAGGGAGGAGCCATGGAGTGAGAGCAAGGCCATGGGGACAGGATGAAATGGGAAGTAGGGACTATTGTGACTCCCCTCCCCAATTTTGCTTTCACATGTGACTCTTTTGCATTGGGTCAGGGGACCCCAACCTAGCATGATTCCAAGGTGGAGCATCATGGAGGAACCAAGGAACGAAATGTTAAAATGCCAGCTTTTTAAGCTCCAAAGCAGCCATCCACGTGCAAATCTAATCCTTTTAAGGGCAGAAGCTGAGAGAGGAGGCCCCTGCAGGACCTGTGGGAGGGGCCAGCCCTGAGGATGCATCCAGGACTGGGGTGGGGGACCGGGGGCAGAGTGGAGATGACTGGGGGGATCCCAGGGTCCCAGGGGCCCTGAGGCAGCCCAGTAGGGGTCTTCTGACCCAGAAGGGATGCAGGCATGGAGCCAACGTTCCCATGGAGGAGGGGCCTGGACTGGAACTGACACAGGAGAACAGGGGCCTGAAGGGGTTTCAGGGCTGTGACAAGGACACCTGGCCAGAGTGGTAGGGACCCTGGAGACCATGGAATTGCCCAGGTCACCTGCCCAAGACAGTCCCGCCAGCCAGGGCTGCAGTCCTGCTCACACAGGGGCTCCTCCAGGGTCCAGTCTTGGGGGAGTGAGGCCCCTCCCAGCCCGCCCCCTCCTCAGGGACCCCTGCCCTGTTTCCTAAGGACTATTTGCTGAGAGGTCCCCAGGGCTGAAGGGCCAGCACCCTGAGCCCCAGCCAGCCTCCTGCCATCAGGGGCCTTATCGCCTTTGCTGATAATAAACCCTGGGACAAGCTGAGGCTGGAAAGAGAAACACAGAGCAAACCTGAGAACCTCCCTGGACTCACAAAGCTCCTTGAGCCCCAGTTGTCAGTGGAGCCCTGGAGCCTGTGGGCCTCCCAGTGGGCACTGCTGAGGTTGGGGACGGGCACTGAGGTGAGGAAGGCTGGGGTGTCGTGCCTTCTGTACCCCAGTTTGTCCTCATCAACCTCCAGGAACTGAAGAGAGAGTTCCATAAAGAAGGTTGAGTGTTGAAGAATTGATGCTTTCAAACTGTGGTGTTGAGAAGACTCTTGAGATTCCCTTGGACAGCAAGGAGATCAAGCCAGTCAATCCAAAGGAAATCAACTCTGAATATTCATTGGAAGGACTGACGCTGAAGCTGAAGCTACCATACTTTGATCACCTGATACAAAGAGACAACTCACTGTAAAAGACCCTGATTCTGGGAAGAATTGAGGGCAGGAGGAGAAGAGGGCAACAGAGGATAAGATGGTTGGTTGGCATCATGACTCAATAGACATGACTTTGAGCAAACTCCGGCAGATAGTGAAGGACAGGGAAGCCTGGCGTGCTGCAGTCCAAGGGGTCACAAAGAGTCGGATACCACTGAGTGACTGAACAACAACAACAACTTTGCATACAAGTTAAATAAGCTGGCTGACAATATACAGCCTTGACGGTACTCCTTTCCCTATTTTGAACCAGTCAGTTGTTCAATGTCTGCTTTTTTGCTTCTTGATATGTAAACAAATTTCTCAGGAGACAGATAAGGTGGTCTGATATTCCCATTTCTTTAAGAATTTTCCACAGTTTATAGTGATCCACACAGTCAAAGACTTTCTCGAGTCAGTGAAGCAGAAGTAGATTTTTTTAGAATTCCCTTGCTTTTTCTATGATCCAACAGATGTTGGCAATTTGATCTCTGATTCCTCTGCCTTTTCTAAACCAGCTGTACATCTGGAAGTTCTCGGTTCACGTATTGCTGAAACCTAGACTGGAGGATTTTGAGCATAACCTTGCTAGCATGTGAATTGAGCACAATGGTACTGTAGTTTGAACACTTTCTGGCATTGCCCTTCTTTGATACTGGAATGAAAACTGCTCTTTTCCAGTCCTGTGGCCACTGCTAAATTTTCCAAATTTGCTGCCACACTGCGTGCAGCAATTTTACAGCATCATCTTTTAGGATTTGAAATACCTCAGCTGGAATTTCATCACCTCCACTAGCTTTGTTCATAGTAATGCTTCCTGGAGAAGGCAATGGCACCCCGTTCCAGTACTCTTGCCTGCAAAATCCCATGGACGGAGGGGCCTGGTAGGCTGCAGTCCATGAGGTCGCTAAGAGTCAGACACAACTGAGCAACTTCTCTTTGACTTTTCACTTTCATGCATTGGAGAAGGAAATGGCAACCCACTCCAGTGTTCTTTCCTGGAGAATCCCAGGGACGGCCGAGCCTGGTGGGCTGCCGTCTATGGGGTCACACAGAGTCGGACAAGACTGAAGCGACTTAGCAGCAGCAGCAGCAATGCTTCCTAAGGCCCACTTGACTTTGCATTCCACGATGTCTGGCTCAAGGTGAGTGCCCATCATGGTTATCTGGGTCATGAAGATCTTTTTGTATAGTTCTTCTGTGTATTCTTGCCACCTCTTCTTAATATCTTCTGCTTCTGTTAGGTCCATACCATTTCTGTCCTTTATCGAGCTCATCTTTGCATGAAATGTTCCCTTGGTATCTCTAATTTTCTTGGAGAGATCTTTAGTCTTTCCCATTCTATTGTTCCTCTAGTTCTTGAGAATATGACTATCCTAGAAATACACATGCACGTACCCTCAGATGTTGCATTCAGTTGCAGGGCTCTTGTAGACTTCCTAGAACCCATCCCAGGACGTCAGGGCTCAGGGTTGAAAGCCTCCTTGGAAGAGTAAGTCAGGTGGCTCCTGTTCCACATTTCCCTCAGGTGTGGGTGATCACAGTCCTGGGCTCATACTCAGCACTCCCCATTGTAGTTCCCGCACAAATGCCAGAGGTCTCCAAACAGACAACCCAGTCCTCTGGAGCAGTGGTCCCCAAACTCTTTGGCACCAGGGACCTGTTTCATGGAAGACGATTTTTCCCTGGAAGGGGGTATGGGGAATGGTTTGGGGATGATTCAAGTGCATTACGTTTATTGTGCACTTGGCTTCTCTTACTATTACACAGTGATATATAATGAAATATGAAATGATTTTACAGCTCACCATAACGCAGAATCAGTGGGAGTCCTGAGCTTATTTTCCTGCAACTACACAGCTCTATCTGGGGGTTATGGGAGACAGTGGCAGCCAGTCTCTAGTGCTAGCATCACTGCCTCAGCTCCACCTCAGACTACCAGGCATTAGATTCTTATAAGGAGCACGAAGCTAGATCCTCCCAGAGGCAGAGATGACTGAGCAACGTTTATGAGAGGGAGAGACAGAGACTCACAGAAAGAGATACAGAGTCTGGCAGGGACAAACATTCACAGCATTGGGCACCTCATGAAGCATTTAAGACTCAGTAGGAAACCACTGTTGAGATGTAACCAGGGGACTAACATTCACTTACAGAGAAGCCTCTGGGATTTTCACTCAGGAAATTGGCCCCATGACGAGGTTGCAAAAGTGAGAGACCCTGAGCTCAAACTTGCAGGCAGAACAGACCCACAAAAGCCCCAGGTGGAGGCAGGCATGTGCTGGGGGCTGGGACCTGGGAACTCACTGGGGCAGAAAGGCTCAGAGAGCAGGCTGGATGCTAGAAGCTGTGTCGACTCAGGGTCAGCAGATGTTTATGAAGCACCTGCTCTATACCCAGCTGGACAAATACTGAGGATCCGGGTGAGCAAGGTGCGGTCCGTCCTTGAGAAACTCTTTATTGAAAGGAGGGTGGCCTGTGACCTGACCATCAGCACATCAGTGGGGTGTGTCCACAGAGGGAGAGCAGGTGTTCTGAGCAGGGATGGAGGGCAGGAAACAAGCAGGACACCAGGTCTGAGTGGAGGGTGAAGGGTGTGTCTTAGTGGAGGAGGCAGGAGATGGGGGCCAGGGAGATGAGAACCCAACCCCAGTCTGAGGGATGGGGGACAGCTTGTCTGGGAGCAGGAATGTTCAGGAGGAGGGAGATGGGCCTGAGTTTGGGCCCCTCTGCAGGGCTTGTGGCACCAGGGACCCAGGACAGAGTGTCAGCTCCTGGCCTCAATGAAGAGCCCTGTTCTCAACATGCTGAGCAAGGAGCACTCTAGAAACATCTCTGTCCCCGTTCCCCGGTCCCTGGGCTCCTGTAGGAATTGCTCCAGCCCCCCTGGGTCTGAGGCCAAGCCTGCAGCACCCCGCCCCCACCCAGCCGATGGGAGCCCCTGGAGGGCACACCTGGCCTCAGGACCTGGATTCCTTGCCTGGGCCTGCCTGGGCCCCAGGCTCATGGGTGAAACAAGGCCTGCTCCAGACACCTGCCAAGTCCAGGGTCTCAGGGGCCTGGGAGACTCACCCCTGACCCACTGCAGCCCTGGACTCAGGAAGTGAGCAGGGAAGGCCCGAGTTCCATGGCGTCTGAATTCAGTCCCAGTCCCCTCTCTGTCCTGTGTCTGTCTGCAGGACAGCGTGCTGGGACACAACTCGGTGGAGGATGCCAGGGCAGCCATGGAGCTCTACTGCTTCTCCAGGAGGATTGAGAGCAGTGAGGGGTGCCCTCCTAGTGGTATCAACCCCTCCCCAAGCCCTTCATCTCTTCAGGAAAAAATCTTTATTGCTTTTGTAAAATGCATTTTTAGTGGTAAAATGGACCTATATTTTCTCTACTCCTTAAGATCCTCCTCTTTTTCTTTCTTCTCTCTGGGTGTCAGTGGACACCACCCAGCATTGAGAGGGCAAGGAACACTTGAACTGGGACAGGGGCAAGTGTCAAATTTCTTAACATCATGAATCCTGTGATTCCAGGATGAAATCCTTGTGACTTAATTAATACTCCACCTCACTTTCCTTTTCCAACTCCATCTATGCCCAGGAGGGAGGCATAATTTCCTGAGGGTGACACCCAGCTCCGAGTGCCATTTGTCACATCTTGAAGTTGCTGCCCCAGCACTGGGGAGCTTCCAGGCAAAGGTACAGCAGAAGGGATGGGTGCCCCCGCTGGTGACCTTCAGCACCTCATTCCTGCTCTTGTTTGTAAAATGAGGAAGCAGAGGTGGTGGACTCTGGAGTCTGAGAGAACTAGGTTGGAATTCTGATTCTGTCCTTTAGTAGCTGTGCGACAAAGGTGAGTTACTTAACCTCTCTGTGCTTCAGTTTTTCTGTCTGTAAAGCAGAGAATTCTAACAATTCACTGGGCTGTTCTGAGATGTTACATGCAAACCATTGAGCACCATGCATGTCATAGCTCAAGCTACCACTAAACGTCAATATCTGGTGATTATTCTCTGCACAGTCCACTGACCTAGCAGAGAGCAGCTGTCCTGTGCTGCAGAGCCTGGCCTCTAAAGGAAGAGCGTGCATAGTATATGTAAGGAAGTGTCCATACCAGAGCAGTGACCCACATTAGGATCAGCTGCATGTTGCTATTTAGATCTGCGCCTAGGTCCTTCTTCAGCTCCAAGGAGCCAGAATCCCTGGGGGTGGGGAGTGAGGCAGACGAGTGGGGGTGCGGTGGCCTCTGTTGATCTTCACATATGTTTCCGATGCCTAACACCCTGGAATGCCCTGTGGAGCTTTCTCAGAACTCTGGTACCTGAGCACTGCGTTCTCATACTGGACCAGGATCAGCATCACCTGGGGGGCTGCTGGGCCCCATCCCAGAGTTTCTGACTCAGCAGGTCTGGGATGGAACCCAGGAATCTGCATTCCCAGTAACTTCCTGTTGATGTTCTGCTGCTGGTCCGAGGACCACACTTTGAGAAGCACTGTCCACATCAGGCAACCGTGATGTGCAGCCACGGATGAACCCCTGGTCTAAGAGCTGAGCACCTCCAGGGCGACTCCTGTCACTGGTCCGGCCTTGCCCCTGCCATCCCCCTGGGCTGCCTGTTCATGCAGAGAGAGGACACAGCCCTGTACGACGTGTCCCAAATAGCCCACTGCAGGGATGAGGGGCTCCAGGTAAGGTTAAAAATCCAAGGATTACAAAGCCAGGCCCATCTGACAGCAATGCCAGTGCTTTTCATTCAGACAGCTTTATAATGGCAGTTTTCCCATTCCCAGCTATGACACCTGGGAACCAGTATGAGAGGGCAGGGAGGTGCAGCTTGACTTCTCAGAGGTCTCTGCTGGAGGCGGCTGTGTGTCTGGTTGTGGAGCGGCCACCAGGTGGAGTCCTTGGACCATCTCTCCCCCAGGCTGACTTGCATGGAGAACTAGCCTGAGGGACACTCTGGCAGGAGGCATGAGGGGCTGGATCTCCAACTTGTTTAGGGGGCGGCTCCAGGGACCTCTAGATGCCCTCTCTCAGCCAATGAGCTGAGGTTGGGAGAGGCCTGGGGCAGTGTTGCAGCCTGCTGTGAAAGGCGACCCCAGGATTCCTGCCTCTCAGCCCAGGTTCCTTCCAGGGTTTCAGGCTTTCTTGGAAGGAGAGGAACTAGGATTCCCAGAGGAAGAGCTTTCAAATCTCTAACCCTGCTTTCTGCTTCTGGCTCAGTGCAGGGTCAGTTACACTTGGCAGGTGCCAATCAGCCCAGATGCTGGTGTCTGTGAAAAACCATTGCCCTCTGTTCCCAGGTGCTGGAGCCCCAGGGACGCTTGTTGGGATCCTGTTTAGGGCCCTGAGCTGGTCCCTCACTCAAAACTGAGCATCTTCACCTCTTGATGTCCTCCTATCCCCAGGGATTAGGGCTGAGGTAGAGGGACAGAGGTGCAGACACCGCCCTGCCAGCCAATCCCAGCTCTTCACCCCTGGGGTCCTCAGTGGAGGCTGGAGTTTTTCCACTTGACGGACCCCCACCCAGGACCCTCCTTCAGGAGGAGCTCAGGCTGAGGAGGAGCTGGCATTCCTGGTGGTTCAGTCTAACTGCACCGGGACTCACTGGAGTCTATAGAAAAGAGGGGTGGATTTGTAATAAGAACTCTTTCTATGTGACTAGCATCTACCCTCTAAGGGAAGGAAAGGCTGGAAGACAGTCACCATGGCTGGGGCTCCCCTGCTGTTTGGAAGCCCCAGGAGCCTTGCCCTAGGTGCAGCCTCAGGTAGGGAGGACCTGGTGGGCAGAGACTGGACCTGACAGGCCCTGCTCAGTGGTTCCCAGGCTGGGAGGTCCTGAGCTCTAGCCCTGCTGAGTTCCTGATGTGTAGACTGGGGATAATAATCAACTCTCCCAAGTTAGTGTGAGGGTCAGAGATGATGATGTGAGGGGCCAGGGGCAGAGTGGGCCTGGTGAAAGGCAGCCTTGAACAAAGTCGCACCTGTGATCCTTCCATCCCCTCACCTGCACTCCTGCCATTAGCTTCTAGCTGCTTCCTCTATTTCCATTCTTTCCCTCAATGTCTGCTTGTGCTGAACTCAAACTGAGATAACTTTGAAGGCTTCTCTTTGCTGCCTTGGGATGAAGCACAAACTTTAAAGTATCACCTCCAAAGCCCTATAAACTCACACCCCTTTCTTCTTCTCCAGCCTCATCACCTCCCTCCCTCCAGCCACTGAGAACTTCTTCCAGTTCCTCTTGGTCACCTCAGGGCCTTTCCCTGCACATGTCTATGTGCTCCTCAACCCTGAACTGAGACCAAAGCTCACCCTGGCACACAGTCATCCTGGGCTCAGTCTATGCTACTCTAAGCCTCAGTTTCCTCATCCAGAAAGTGCAGTTAATAGCACCTGCTTTTAGACATGAAGGCTTTTGATTACACCATGAAGAGAACATTTCTGGAATCCTAAGCAGAGAAGAGCTGTACTAGAAGGACGCTGGATAACTTGGAGAATCACTGGGAAGGGACCAGCCTGAGATCAGGCAGAGACCAAGAAGGTGGGAGCTGGGCAGCCAAGGGCAGCTGGTCCAGGCACCTTGGCCATTGGAAGCCACGCTGAATGCTACTGCAGGCCCCGCAGAAGGGATTCTGATCTGTCCTGGTATCTGTGTGTCACCTGCTCCTTAGGTGTGCCCAGTTGTGGGGCAGTTCAAATATTTATCTGGCCTTTTAAGTTTCTTACTGAGGGTGAGGCCCAATCTCTCACTGAGACTCACAGAAGGAGGACATCCTCAAATATAGTGGGGAGTTCAGGTTCAACGAATCTGTGCAGGGAGGTGTCTGTCACACAAGGCCACAGGGCAGTTGGGAAGATTAAAATGAGATAACACGCAAATCAGTGATTCTCAAACATTTCCCCTAAAGGCAGAAGAAATGGAATGGATCCTGGTCAGGAGATCCAAGCTGAAGCCTGAGGCTTCAGTCTTATGCTGTATACAGTCAGCAGGTATCTGTCATTTGCCAGGGCCTCAGCATGGGGACTACAACAATGAACAAAGGACATGATATCCCTACTCAGTGGATCTGTATTCCAGGGTTTATCTTGGAAACCTCTTATTTTCCTTGAAAGTGAATGCAGAATTTTCCCTTCCATTTTGTAACAGGACCATAATGCTAATAATACACCCATAACATGTCAGGCATATTTCAGTACAAAAGTTATGAATGAACTGGTTCCTGCGCTGCCCTATTTGCTTGAAGATACAGAAAACGGTGTCTTCAAGTGCCTATATTTCAGCAAGTTATGGTTGATACTCCTCCTCTGGGTGATGGGGGAGAAACTGGGTCCTGTGGGAGAGGAGGCAGAGTGTAAGAGAGATGATGGAGGGACTGGCCCCCTGATAGCCTCTGCAGGCTCTAGGAACAGAATATTCTGGAAGTGCCTCCTTCTCCCTGAAACATCAGAAAGAACCACACTCCCTTTATTTTTAGAAATTTGAATAAGGAGTGGTCCCACACTAACAATAAGAGTATTACTGGGGGCAGTGGTCTGGGCTGATGGGCAGCTGGCCCCGGCTCAGCATGGACACGGACCACTGCAGTCACCAGGTGACCTGAGGGATGGCGTGCTACGGGCAGCAGTGGGCAGCCAAGAGCCCAGAGGGCGGGGGGGCTGCAGCTGGGACCAGGGAAGTGACTTCCCTTGACAGTAGTGCTGAGAGGGTGTCATTGGCCCTAAGGCTTGTCAGGGTCAATGTAGGGAGGGGAGGAGGCCTGAGGGACCCCCCACACCATGAGCAGCCTGGTGGCCCAGATGGGTGCTTTGGAGGAAATGTGTTACATGATAAAACTTACTCTCCTTCCAGGCAAAGCACTGGAGGGATTTATGGAAAGAGATGCTGGTTGGAGTGGGGGTGAGGGGCTAGGCTTGAACTGAGCTCCTCCTCCTCACATCTTCACCCCTGGTCAGAAGCAGACCCAGAAAAGACCAACTGAAGCAAATCCTCACGCTCCCAGCCTGGCTTCAGAAGAGACCTCAGGTGACAGCTCACAGGTTCTGTCGGCTGAGAAAGGGGCCCTGAGGACTTGGGCCACAGCAGGGCTGCTGTGGACACAACAGTTACAAGAGGTCGTATGTGTCGTGCTCACTGCAGGTTGAGTTCTGCTCCGATTCATTTGCTCCTCCCAGCAGCCCCTGAACTGTGCACTCAGTGTCTCCATTTTCCAGGCACAGAGAGGTCAACTGGCCAAGATCACAGGGGTTTAGGTGGCAGAGCTGGATTTGAATCCAGTCATGTGGGTTTAGGATCTTAAATTCTCCTTGGCATTCACCTTGCAACTTATACCCAGAGGAAGAGAGTAGCCAATATTTTTTTTGTAACAGCTGTCTTTTTGGTAAGACTTATTACCTCTAAGTCTTTTGGTAAGACTTGTCTACCTCAACTGACTTATTACCTCTGTTTCATTTTATCTTCAGGGAGATTATTCTTGTCATCCCCATTTTATAGATGATGAGACTGTAATTTAAACAAAGTCACACAGTTACTCCCTGACAGAGCCTGGATTTGAATACAGGTCTATCTCTCTGCAAAACTCAGCAGGTAATAGAATCTCAGGAAATGCAGAGCCCCTTCCCTGTTCTCTTGAATCCAGGAAATCATCTCCTGGCTCCTGGTGTCTTGCTCTGACCGCAGTGCTCCACCTAGAGGTCCTGCAACAGCCAGACCACTTCCTGTTGGAAAGCCAGTCAGAAAACACCAGAGAATGTTGAGATCCTAGGCAGGGGCTGTGTGTGTGTGTGTGTGTGTGCTCAGTCGTGTCTGATTATTTGCAACCCCATGGACTGTAGCCTACCAGGCTCCTCTGTCCATGGGATTCTCCAGGCAAGAATATTGGAGTGGGTTGCCATTTCCTTCTCCAAGGCAGGGGCTAATGGAGCATAACTATTCTCTTTCCACCCACCAGCCTCTCCACAGGGACCTTTGAGAGGAGCCAGCCTCACAGACAAGGGCTGCATGGATTGGCAGCCATCACTGCTGCCCCCACAAGGGTGGACAGGCAGGTGCCTGAGGCTGCAGGAGAGAAGGGTTCCTCTTCTCTCCACTCAAAGTTGGATTGAGGAAGTCATTGCCACGATTTTCCAAGAAAAGCCAGAGAATGGGAACATCTGTGCCCCAAGGTCTGTTCTGGATGTATCTCAGAACACAGTCTGGGGGAGCATCATCTGGAAACACCCTGCATGGAGGAGGCCAGAGGAGCCAGCGTAGGGCCGCTGTCCTGGGAGACAGGGAGCCCAGGCCAGGCAGCAGAGAGCAAGAGAAGGGCCTGAGGCTTGGGCACCAGAGGGCTTCTCCATCAACTGTTTCTGCTAAAGGGCCGGGGGAGGCCCTGGGGATCCAACAGGTGGGCTTCAGGGCCACAGCTCCCCCTCTCCAGACCCCTGGACCCAAGGCACCTCCCTCCCCTCTGCCTTTGGAGACAGGCCCATGCAGGCATCGCTCAGCTCCTTCCCCAGCCTGTCCATCAAGGCTGCAGGGAACATGCAGACCGTTTGCCAACCATCCCTCTTCTGACCTTCCTTCTCCACTTGGTCTATTTCTCAAACTGAAATATTGTTTTCTTAAAGGTAATTTACTTACATGTTTCAAAATCAAATTGCTCTAAAAAGCCACATATTGAGAAACCTCCCATCCACATGTGGCTCCGTGCCCTCTCCCCTCAGCTGCCCTCTCTCATCAGTGCCAGGTAGTGGCTGCTCCATTGCGCTCATGGGAGCCCTTCCCGTGCTCCATGATACAGAGCAAGTACATGCAGATTTATTTTCTATTTCTCCCACTCTCTTTACATTAAAAAAGGATATAATATGTTGTTCTTTATCTTACTATTTTTACTTAGGGTATATTGAACATTTTTCTTTATCATTATTTTGAAAGCATCATCATTTTTCCCAGTTGTATAGTATTCCCTCTTCTGTCTACACCTTGGTTTATTAACCAGCATCATAAACATGACCATATGAGTTGTTTCCAATCTTTCCAACCTTATTTTCAATTGAGATCTTGAGTAGGATCTTGATTCTCACCAGGCTGCTCTAGTTAGAAAAAGTGGTGGGTGAGGCCAATACCCTATTTTCAACTCCCATCACCTCACCTCACCAGAAACCATGATTTTAGCCCAATCTGCTTATTTTATCAATGGGAAACTGAGACTCAGATCAGGGACAAGACTCATCTGTTATATGGTGGTGGAACTAGAACTAAAAACAAGATTTCTTGGATTCTGCTCTCCATACTCCTCATGGTTCATCCCTAAGGGAACCAGCCCACAGCGGTGGGGCCACTGGACTGGAGGCAGGACCAATGTGGCTGTGAACCCAGACGTGGACCCCAGATCTGCCTCTCTCTTACTCTGGGATTCCACTAAGCCATCAAGGAAGTCTGGGGAGGTTTATGCATGCTTCCTTTCCTTGATGAAAAATGAATCATTAGTCTATCTAAGAAAGAAGTAGAATTTTTATTTGAGTTCAGCCGTAAAGAATCCACCTGCCCATGCGGAGGGTGCAGGTTCAATCCCGGGGTCGGGAAGATCCCCTAGAGAAGGAAATGGCAACCCACTCCAGTATTCTTGCCCGGAAAATCCCATGAACAGAGGAACTTGGCGGGCCACAGTTCATGGGGTTGTATAAGTTGGACATGACTGAGCAAGTAAACAACAACAATGAGGAATATGACCTGAACAACAATCTTTCTAGAAGCTATGAAACTGTTCTGAAGAGGTAAGGGGAGAGGCCAGCATGTATGTGACTTCAGGGAAGGGGCACACGCAACCAAGCACGTAGTTTTGGTGGAATGTTTCCGCTCTTCATGAGGAATAGCTCCCCTACTTAACAGTTTTAGTGCTTTTCTAGGTATGGGAAGATGCAAGAAACTGGGATCATAAAAATTTCTCTTGAAAAACTCTTGCTATCTGAGGTCCAGTTTTATAGATCACAGTGTTTCATCCTGATGTTCGAGCTAAATTCCTTCCAGGGTAGATTGTAGGTCAGTGACTGTGGTGGCTAATTACTCGATTCTTGTAGAACGGGGTGGTGGGCCACATTTTTTATTTCACAGTCTTCTCCTTTTTGGTCTTAATTTTAACCAGAGTTTGGGAGGCATTTTGTGGCCATTTTGTCACAGGTCACTAGGAATGTCTATTCCTGGTCACTTAAGGTGCTATTACTCATCCAGTCTTGGTAACAGTAGCCTTAATCCTCTGGACCACCTGTCTTACTAGACTGTCAGCTCCAGGAAATGGTTCCTTCCTATTGCTTCTTCCCATATCTAGAGTCACACTATTACTATCATGGATCTTAGCGAGTATACAATCAGGTCAATCATTTCAGGTCAACATTATTTTTTACCAGAAGCTCAATCACACATTTGTTAGTGCAAGAAGCAATAATCTTGTAAAATAGGCAGAATACAAATAATACATCTATGACATTAAAAGATCATAAATTGTGTTAATCTTCTGAGGAGTTATATGCCTGGGGCCAAAAGAAGGAAAGTTCATCTTTATGGTTGAGCGGGTATTTCTGCCCCCAGAGAGGTTGGTTAACACATACTGCAGATGCATAATGCTCACTGGGAGGGAGGAGGCTCAAATGGGCAGAGGAAATTTTATGTTGAAATTTTTCTTGCCTTGTTTTATAATATGAACTTTTTTAGTCCTTCTTAAGATTTCCCCACGATGGGGATCACCTACTGGGAGCCCTTCCCATTCACCCCACCTGCCACTGGGTGAAGATCAAATGGCTTCCTCGCAGTACAGGAGTGAGTGGCAGCGGCCAGGGTGGGGTGGGGGACTTGGGAGGGGAGGGCAGTCCTTCCCCTGCGCCTCCCCCACAGCTCTGCTTGCCTGGCTCCTCTGGCCCTGGTGACATAAAGGATGCTGGGCTCTGAGGCTTTGTATCTTAGAGTAAGAGAGGAAGAAGGCTTGGGGTGACTTCACAGCCACCAGTTATTTAAAGGGCTGCTGGTCTTAATGCATGCCTGCCCATTGACATGGACAAGCACACACAGTCGTATGCACGCACCTTTAGAGAGAGGCATCTAGGGGCTGGCAGGGCCCCTTTAAGACCTAGGCGGCTTCTGACTTCTAGTCAAATTTAGGCAGTTAGGACCTGTGGACTTTGATGGTTTTGTTTTCATTTTATCTTTATATTGAGGTTTTTAAAAAAGAACATTGTGGATGTGGAAGAAAGGACAAGATTTCTCTCTATGGTTGACAGCAAGGACTGATGGGGATCAGAAACTCTAGGTAGTTAAAAGAAACCATACATATTTTTTTCTACATTTATACAGATCACTTTATGCCTGATTCTCAGAGAAGCAGAAAGCAGTGGCAAAAAGCCACTGACATGCAGAAACACATGTGTGTGTGCACCACACACTCAAGTACTGCAATTTGTTTGACTACAGCAGCTGAAATCGCCAGTCAACCCACCTTCCCCAGAAAAATAGAAAAGAAATTTCATCTTTAAGAACAGGTCCATTCAGTCAATTTTGTCCTCATGACCAGGAAAAGAAAAGAAAAAAATCCTAGGCAGGCTAACATCACCTTTAAGGCTGCAATGGCCATGATCTTCTCCCTGCAGAGACAGGACCTGCTATTTAGATCACTGAGGCAGGAGGGCCACACCACTGCCCCCCATCAACACTACAGACAGGTGTCTTCAAGACTCTAGGATTCTTTACCAGCTCCTACTTTGATTCCCCAAGAGTAGCTGAGATGGGGAGGCATTCAACCTTTGCTTCCTTTAAGATAGCCTCTGCAGGCAGTGGATTTTAAGTAAGCCTGGAAAATTTTTGGAGCCAACGTCAGGCAGGGTTGAACACCAGCCTAGGGATCAGGGTCTCTGCTTCAAGACTTCCACCCACTGGAAATTACTGACCTCCAGAGATTTTTTTTTAACTTAATGGGGAGGCACAGTGTATACTCCCTCCCCCGGGAAAAAGAGGGCCCAATGCTTAGCTACCCGCCCCACCCCCAAACTCATCACACATATATCAGGGAATAGGCATGTTTTGGCAATGAGGTCCCTCCAGAGGCCCAGGGTATGAACAGCTGCACAGAGGGCTATGTGCTGTGGAGTCAGCACTTTAAGAGGTGGGAGGGGGTGGTGGGCAGAGAAGGAAGGAGTCTCAGGTCCTGATGGATAGGAAGAAGGAAGATGGGGAGAGGTGACCGGGACATAGGAGATGAGAAATCCAATGATGATCAGAAAAAAAAGAAAAAAGCAGAAAATGTAGAAAAGATGAGAGCAGCAAGAGAAAGATGCAAAACAGGATACTGGCAACCATACAAACAGGAAGAAGACAGAGCAGAAAGAGGGAAGGAAACAGAAAAGAGAGTGAGATGAATGGGGAAGGATGTGAAGAGGGTGAGAGGGAGCCAGGAAGAGGACATCAGGAGACCACAGATCTCTGTAAAGACACCAGATGGGACCAAACAGAATCTGGAGCACTGGGGACATCCTCAGACTCTACAGAAACCTGATGGGCCCAGTACACCAGTTCGGCCACATAAACCAACAGGTTGATGAATGTCAGGATGGCCACAGCCAGTCCCCGGTCCAAGCTGCAAATGGTGTAGGTGAGCTCATTGCTGCAGTTCACAACCCTGGACTGCTGGGGCTAGCCCCCGAATTCCTCATCCAACTGGTAAAGCTGCCAGAGGATCAGAGCACTAAAGTAGAGGAGAATGTAAAACAGAGTGAGTACAACAAGCTGGAAAATGAGGTACAGGATGGGCAACGGGTATTCCCATTCAGCCAGCTTCAGCAGGAGGGCCATGGCTCCCAGGATGAAGCAGATGGAGTACACGGCCACACACCACTCCAGGGCCAGCTGGTGCAGGTCCAGGGAGGTGTTGCTAATGAAGATGAAGATGACACAGGCCACGAAGGTCTCCAGCACCTTCAGCAGGCCTGGCATGGTGTGCACACAGCAGGTGATATCATCCAGCTTGCAGCTGTTCTACATGAAGGCCACATCCATGACATAAAACACATACACGAAGCTGGAGAATGCAGTGGTGGTGATGGTCTGGTCCCAGTAAGGACCACAGGCAGGAACTGGATGAGTGAAATGGAGTAGATGATGGAGGCTGAGAGGCAGATGCGGGAGGCATAGCAGGCATAGGTGACAGGGAGATTGTACCAGAAGAAAGGAAAGCTGGATGGGAGCCTACATAGCTCTACGATGGGGATGATGAGGGTCACAGTGAAAGAGAAGCACCAACTGAACATGGACCAGTTACCTATGTCCCTGTTCTCAACGCCCATGTTGACCACCAGTAAGAAGACCACACAGGTGGAGAGAGCTGTGGCAGGCTGGGGAGGCAGCACGCCTGGGCCCAGCCGTCCAGGTCTGGGGATGTCCACCTGGTGGACATGGCGCTGTGATGGTCAGGCAGATCACAGCCACTGCTATAGCAGTGGTCACTGAAAACCCACCAAAGAAAGATCCAGCTCTGGAGGGGGAATAAGTCACATGCCTGGAAAAGGCTCAGGGCCCTATGATGGCTGAGGCTCAGGATCTGTGGAGTTAGAATCAGTGACTCAGACGGTCAGGTAACAACACAGCTGCTCCAGAATGGTTGTCTCCACCCACCACCCTTGGCCTTGTCAGGAGACCTGTCTTATCCCAAAACTCATAGCTGGGTTGAATCTGGCCTCAAACTATGAATATTTTGGGATTGCTTTGACTGTGTGTCATTATTTACAGAGGCACAGAGTAGGACAGTTGTTATCTGCAATGCTAACCCTTCAAGTCCTTCAAAATTGAAAGCAAAATTAAAAAAAATTATTTGGTAACAAAATTTGACCTGAACAGACTTTTTACTTAGTGTGAATGTTCAAAAGTTCAGTTGATTAGCTGAGATTAAGGGAAAAAAAAAAAAGTTCATCAAAAGTTCAGTTGAGAATATACTAGTATGTTTGTTTACAAGGTGCTTTCAGACTCCAGGGGGGTGTTGTTATGTCATACGGAGTAGGTACACCATGTCACCAGTCTGAAGCTGAAAAATTATGAGTTCTGGCCCTTATCTGACCCCAAGAGTTTCAAAAAACAGACTGTGGATTGTACTGCTAAACCATTTTATATATGAGACAACTAAGGCTGGGGGATGTTGAGTCCTGCCCCAAGGCCACAGGTGCAAGATAAAGGCCAGAAGCGTAGCCGACACCCCAGGTCGCCTCAGAAGCTGACTGAACCCCTTTGTCACCATGGCCAAAAGACTCCAAGATCATCACCAGCAGGCTTTCTGACCCCAAATGAGGCAAAAAAAGCCCACCCTGGTAGTCACCCTATAGCACCCTAACCAGTCGCCTAACACCAACTTTCCAGCAGGAATTTTCTTTGTCTTGAGGCTATAAAAACTGGCTACTGTCGAAAACTGTCAACTCTCCCTGGTCTGTCAGGTCAGCCTGCTGTGCTTGCAGCGCCCAATTTGTTATCTCTGCTCTTTCTTTTTAATAAACTCACTTCCTTCTGAAATGCTCTGTGTCCAGAAATTCTTTTCCAATCTGCACTTAGACTGCCTCAACAGGGATCTTAAGTGCCGTCCTTAAGGTTGAAAGGCTAGGAAGTGGGAACCCAGATAAAAATGCCAAGCTGTGTGTGTGAACACTTCACTCTACAGCCCACGTGTCAGCAAGGCCCGTGGGTGGGAGCCCAGGACCAAGCCTCAGGGCTCTGCGACCCAGGACATGCCTTCAGGGCCACGGCCTCCTTCCACAGCAAACTAAGACACAGTGTCCTGGCCTGTCCTCCCTGCAGCATCACTAGAAGGAGCTGCCATCTGAGGGGATGCAGCCCCACCCGGAGGAGGGCAGCCTCAGGGGTGAACAGGGAGGAGCCCTGGGGTGAGAGCAAGGCCATGGAGACAAGATAACGTGGGAAGTAGAGACTGCTGTGAATCCCCTCCACCCAGTTTTGCCTTCACATGTGACTCTTCCGCATTAGGGAAGGGAGACCCCCACCCAGCATAACTCCAAGGAGGAGTGTCCTGGAGGAACCACAGAACACATTTAGAGCACGAAATTTTTGCACTTGTTTTATATCCCTGGACATGTTCCAGTGTCTCCTGGTTTATTGTCTATGGGAACTTGATTAGAATTTGTATCCTGCTGTACTTTGCCAACAAAGGTCTGTCTAGTCAAGGCTATGGTTTTTCCAGTGGTCATGCATGGATGTTAGAGTTGGACTGTGAAGAAGGCTGAGCGCCGAAGAATTGATGCTTTTGAACTGTGGTGCTGGAGAAGACTCCTGAGAGTCCCTTGGACTGCAAGGAGATCCAACCAGTCCATTCTGAAGGAGATCAGCCCTGGGATTTCTTTGGAGGGAATGATGCTAAAGCTGAAACTCCAGTACTTTGGCCACCTCATGCCAAGAGTTGACTCATTGGAAAAGACTCTGATGCTGGGAGGGATTGGGGGCAGGAGGAGAGGGGACGACAGAAGATGAGATGGCTGGATGGCATCACTGACTCGATGGACGTGAGTCTGAGTGAACTCTGGGAGTTGGTGATGGACAGGGAGGCCTGGCGTGCTGCGATTCATGAGGCTGCAAAGAGCCGGACATGACTGAGTGACTGAACTCAACTGAACTGAACTGTTGTGTGAAAATTGAATAAATCTTAATTATGTTGAATGGTTCATAGCGCTTTTCAGGTCTACTATACTTTTCTGCATTTTCATTCTATTAATTTTTGGGAGTTTGCTATTAAAACTCTAACTAAAAATTGTAATTTATCTACTTAAAAAGTAATTGAAATATATAGTGGATATTACATACATACCTGTATTACATATACATATGTAACTTTGTTCTGTATTTTGCAAGTCTACTGTAAATGTGTTATCATATTTTCACAATTTAAAAAATTTAAAAAATAAATTAGCATAATGTTTGGCTTCTAATCTCCATAACTGCCATCCAGGTGCAGTCTGGAAAGATCTAGGAGTACTCCTACCTGAGTGAGGATTTTCCTGGCCTGGGAGACTGGTTAGCAGCTTCAAAGCTGGGAAGAAGGGATTGGAAATGAACAAGGATGCTCCATCTGATGCTGATGGGGAGCATTTAGATTCATTTAATCGCACAGAGGAACCAGAGATCGAAATGCCAACATCCGCTGGATCATCGAAAAAGCATGAGAGTTCCAGAAAAACATCTATTTCTGCTTTATTGACTATGACAAAGCCTTTGACTGTGTGGATCACAATAAACTGTGGAAAATTCTTCAAAAGATGGGAATATCAGATCACCTGACCTGACTCTTGAGAAACCTATATGCAGGTCAGGAAGCAACAGTTAGAACTGGGCATGGAACAACAGACTGGTTCCAAATAGGACAAGGAGTACGTCTGTATACTGGCTGTATACTATCACCCTGCTTATTTAACTTATATGCAGAGTACATCATGAGAAACGTTGGGCTGGAGGAAGCACAAGCTGGAATCAAGATTGCTGGGAGAAGTATCAATAACCTCAGATATGCAGATGACACCACCCTTATGGCAGAAAGTGAAGAGGAACTAAAAAGCCTCTTGATGCAAGTGAAAGAGGAGAGTGAAAAACTTGGCTTAAAGCTCAACATTCAGAAAACGAAGATCATGGCATCTGGTCCCATCACTTCATGGGAAATAGATGGGGAAACAGTGGCAGACTTAATTTTTGGGGGCTCCAAAATCACTGCAGATGGTGATTGCAGCCATGAAATTAAAAGACACTTACTCCTTGGAAGGAAAGTTATGACCAACCTAGACAGCATATTCAAAAGCAGAGACATTACTTTGGAAACAAAGGTCCGTCTAGTCAAGGCTATGGTTTTTTCCAGTGGTCATGTATGGATGTGAGAGTTGGACTGTGAAGAAAGCTGAGCGCTGAAGCATTGATGCTTTTGAACTGTGGTGTTGGAGAAGACTCTTGAGAGTCCCCTGGACTGCAAGGAGATCCAACCAGTCCATTCTAAAAGAGATCAGTCCTGGGTGTTCTTCGGAAGGACTGATGCTAAAGCTGAAACTCCAACACTTTGGTCACCTCATGTGAAGAGCTGACTCATTGGAAAAGACTCTGATGCTGGGAGGGATTGGGGGCAGGAGGAAAAGGGGATGACAGAGGATGAGATGGCTGGATGGCATCACCGACTGAATGGACATGAGTTTGAGTGAACTCTGGGAGTTGGTGATGGACATGGAGGCCTGGCGTGCTGTGATTCTTGGGGTTGCAAAGAGTCGGACATGACTGAGCGACTGAACTGAACTGAACTGAATCACACAGAGGGAGAGCTTGGAGGAGAGGCATGGGGGTTCCTGCTGGGTGGGATAAGGCATGTGCCCTCTCTGGCTTCAGTTCCCCCACCTGGAAATCAGCAGCTTTACCTGGGTCTTCCAGCAGCCCCTCTGCCACTCTAATCTTTGAGGGTGGCGTGGTGCCCCCTTCAGAGCCCAGCCTGGATGTGGCTGAACCTTGCCTGCCCAGCAGCCAAGCATGTGGACTGGAAGACGGTGAGCCAGAAGGGTCATGGCCTGGACAGAGGAAGGAAGGAGGAGGTGCCGGAAGGACAGAGAAGAAGGAGGGGAGATGGACACTCAGAGGGACAAGGAGTCTGTGGGGTGTGGAGGAAACTGGCAAGTTACTTTACAGAGCCTCCATTTTCACATGTGTGCAATGGGCTGAATACCTACTATACAAACAAACTATACAAAGTTGTATCCGACTCTTTGTGATCCCATGGACTGTAGCCTACCAGGCTCCTCCGTCCATGGGATTTTCCAGGCAAGAGTAATGGAGTGGGTTGCCATTTCCTTCTCCAGGGGATCTTCCCAACCCAGGGATGGAACCCGGGTCTCCCGCATTGCAGGCAGACGCTTTACCCTCTAAGCCACCAGGGAAGCCCCTATATATCAGTTAAATGAATGAAACTATGTGAAGGGCTCCTCAGAGGGCCTGGCACGTGGCACTCTGGATCCATACAACCTACCTGTTCCCCTCCCCCTGAAAGAAAACCCAGAAGTCCCTGGCTCCACTTTGGACATAAGCACACGCAAGCTTGATTTGCTCCAGACCAGAGGCTGCACACTTGTACGTCCTGGATGTGATCTGCCTGTGTGTTTGGTTTTTCCTTCGCAGTGCTTTCAGGAAGAGATGTGTCGGATCAGCTGTGTTTCTTCCTCAAGTGTTTGGTAGATGCACAGTGTTTTCATCTCACATGAAAATCCAGATTTCTAGCTCTTTTAGCTCTTCTAGCTCATAAGATCAGCTGCTATGCCCTTTACTCTATATTATTCTTGATCCTCATCTTTGTTTGGTTTTCTATATTTTTATTCTCCTCATGTATAATTGACAAAGTAGGATTATGATCATCTCACATGTGCCCAGTTTCTCCTTTTTGGTGTGGCCAGGCTTCCTGCCTGCTCATAGAAGCGTCCACCCCTCCATCCAGGGAGCATCCATGTTCTCAACCTCATGTACAGCCTTCAACACATTTCACATATGTACATGTGTGTAGGGCACACATATAGATATTTTCAATTTTATAAACTTGAGACCGTATCATCACACAGCATCTAGCTTTTCCATCACCCCTGACAGGTGCAGCTGGTCCTCTCCAGGGACCCTAGTCCTCTCCATCTCCTTTACTCATTTCCTTCCCTCCTGGCTCCTGTGGGCATTTGGACTGAACACCCTTCTCTGTGATGATCTCTGTGGTGATCAGTGAGCCTCCTGTGAGCCTCAGACACTAGGATCACAGGACATGACAAGTGGTCCTGGGATCCATGTGATCTCCCTTCTCTAGGGCAGAAGGTCAGCAAGTTTTTCTGGAAACTTTTTAAAACTATAACAAAGATTTTATTTTTTATCTCTAGTAACTGGAATGTAGAAAGAAGTTATACAACTTAATAATAGACAACCCAGTTGAATATCAACTAAACTTCCTAAGATGTTTTAGTTATCTTACTGATTTAAACGTGATAATTTTTAATAATTTCTTTAGATACCATGGAACTCTAAAATTTTTAATTTGGTATTTTACCCTCTAAGCCTTGCTTCAAGGCATTATAAGTCTATGAGAATGGCTACTATTTTACAAAAATGAAATTCATATAAGAGATAAATGATTTAGATGCAGTGAATCCACCTAATCAGTACTTGTGCTCTTTTGGAAAAATGTATAAATTGTGTAAATCAATAGTTGGAAAAGTGAAAGTTAATATAAGAAATAGATCATTAAATTCAAATGGCACAGTTTGATTGCAAAAAATAGGCCAAAATATTTTGCAAAGACAGATACGGGAATAGTGTTAGTTGCTCAACCGTGTCCGACTCTATGCAACTCCATGGACTGTAGCCCACCAGTCTCCATGAGATTGGTTCATGGGATTCTTTACACACAAATCCTGAAGGACGAGCCCCAGACAGAGTGACAAGTTCTGTGGCTTCTCTTTCTTATGTTAGATGTCAGGGTCTGGTCTGAGAAATTCATCTCTCTGGGCAGAGTGCATGGAACAACCAGGAAGCCATGAACTTTATAATCAAATAGTCATGAGTTCAAGTTCTGACCCTACCACTTAACACTGTGCTTAAGTTTGACTATCTGCTGTCCATGGGATTCTCCAGACAAGAATACTGCAGTCTGTAGCCATTCCCTCCTCCAGGGGATCTTTCCAACTGTTCTTTCAAAAAATGTCTGAGATTTTTGAGAAGGGTAATTATTTA
The DNA here is from genome assembly GCF_055505025.1 of Bos grunniens. Lineage (NCBI taxonomy): Eukaryota > Metazoa > Chordata > Mammalia > Artiodactyla > Bovidae > Bos > Bos grunniens. The sequence goes on along the minus strand of NC_141185.1, from coordinate 50,286,548 downwards.
ATTTTTAAAATAAAGTTTCATAGGACTCCCCGATGGTTGGCTCAATGGTTAAGACTCTGCACTTCCAATGCAGGGGGCACAAGTTCTACCCCTGGTTTGGGAATTAAGATCCCACATACTTGTTGCTCAGCTGGTAAAGAATCCACCTGCAATGCCAGAGACCTGGGTTCGATCCCTGGGTTGGGAAGATCCCCTGGAGAAGGGAAAGGCTTCCTACTGGAGAAGGGAAAGGCTTCCCACTCCAGTATTCTGACCTGGAGAATGCCAGGGACTGTGTAGTCCATGGGGTCACAAAGAGTCTGACACGACTAAGCGACTTTTACTTTCACTTCACATACTGTGTGGAGGGGCCAAATAAAAACAAAATAAATAAACAAACAAACATCTTGTAACTGTTTAAAATAAATAAATAAGTTTCAGTTCAGTTCAGTTCACTTCAGTCACTCAGTTGTGTCCGACTCTTTGTGACCCCATGAATCGAAGCACGCCAGGCCTCCCTGTCCATCACCAACTCCCAGAGTTCACTCAGACTCACGTCCATCGAGTCAGTGATGCCATCCAGCCATCTCATCTTCTGTCGTCCCCTCTCCTCCTGCCCCCAATCCCTCCCAGCATCAGAGTCTTTTCCAATGAGTCAACTCTTTGCATGAGGTGGCCAAAGTACTGGAGTTTCAGCTTTAGCATCATTCCTTCCAAAGAAATCCCAGGGCTGATCTCCTTCAGAATGGACTGGTTGAGAAAGATTAATCTGACATATGTTCATAGAATGGTGAATTTAATAAAAATGATACAACATGAAAAAAAACTAATAAAAAGCATAGTGTCTTTTTTTAATAGAATGCAAGTTATAAATCATTAAAGTCCTGAAGTTATAGGATAGATAAGCTAATCTAATTGTCAGTTGGCATGTCTAAAAAGTTGTAATCAAATTATCTTGCAGAAACTGCAGGCATTTCTTCCATAGTTTGACTACTTTTATAGGAGCATCCCCTCAATTACGTTTTTACTTTGTATAAAACAATGAAAGTGTGAAAGTGAAAGTCGCTCTGTTGTGTCTGACTCTTTGTAACCCCCATGGACTATACAGTCCATGGAATTCTCTAGGCCAGGACACTGGAGTGGGTAGCCTTTCCTTCTCCAGGGGATCTTCCCAACCTGGGGATCGAACCCAGGTCTCTTGCATTGTGGGTGAATTCTTTACCAACTGAGCTATCAGGGAAGCCCTGTATGAAACAATAGTTGTTGACAATTAGCTCCCATATTATCACAAAATAAAAGACAATAATTTAACATATTAGTTTTTGTGTAGTTCACAATTTTTACATCTTCACTAAGCCCACTATTTAGTTTTACTAACTTTATTTTTGTTTTTGGCAAAACATTCTTGATTAAGGGAGCAGAGCATTGATTCTCTAGCCCAGCCTCCTTCATTTGGGTCATGCCTGTCCTGCCACTGCTACAGTAAACTTACCCTCCAATTTGCTGACTCTCATCATACTCTTGGATCTTTGTACAATGTCAAGTTGCCCTGCTGCTGCTGCTGCTGCTGCTGCTGCGTCGCTTCAGTCATGTCCAACTTTATGCGACCCCATAGATGGCAGCCCACCAGGCTCCCCCTTCCCTGGGATTCTAAAAGTTTCTAAATACTCCCTCTCACTTTCTGTACTTCATCTCATTGTGAACAAGGAACAATTTGCAATCCGCACTAATCCACAAACCACACTCTGAGGAGCACTGTACAGAGCTCTCTCTGGGAAATGATGGATGAGCCCAGAGTTAGGGTACGAGGCAGAGAACTGAACTAAAGTTCTAAAATGGTCCCTCCACCCAGGGATGCTCTGATGTTGTAGTTTGGGAAGGAGATCATCTGGGGACATTAAATGTTCAGAAAAGCTACCAAATGTTTCTGAACGTGCTTCTCCTGAGGCCAAGGGAGGTCAGTGCTCCAGACAGACAACCCAGAGAGATTCTCAAATCCATACTCCCTCACTTACACTGTTTGATTCAGCAATTTTAGGAGATCCTACTTCTTCAGAAGTTATGAGAGTCCCTTGGGAACTCTTACCTTTTCTGCACATAAATCCCCTTGAAAACATGACTATCCTAGAAAGACAAATGTACCTACATTGGAAATCTTGCATTCATTTACAAGGCTTTGGTAGACCTCTTAGACCCCATTCCAGGACATCAGTGGATTCATGGGGCTTAGAGTAGGAAGCTGGCCTTGGAGGAGTAAGTCAGGTGATTTTTTTTTTTATAATTTTATTTACTTATTTATTTATGGCTGTGCAGCGTCTTTGTTGCTGTGAGGCTTTTCTCTAGTTGCCTTGCCTGGGCTTCTCCCTTGTGATGACTTCTGTTTCAGAGCACCAGCTGTAGGGAACTCAGACTTCAGTAGTTTTGATTCCTGGGCTCTAGAGCACAGGTTCAGTAGTTCTGGTGCACAGGCTTAGTTGCTTCAAGGCATGTGTGATCTTCCGGGATCAGGGATTGAACCACCGTGTCTTTCGCATTGGCAGGCAGATTCTTTACCACTGAACCATTAGGGAAGCCTGGAAAGTAATGGCTTCTTACAAATGGCTGCTGAACTGGACTCCAAAGAAGTGGAAAGGAAGAATGTGCAGGAACAAGGAAGTCTGGGACACCTCAAACTGTAGGGGCACCTGGAAGCAGTTTGGGTTTTTGACAAAAATCACTGGAGAGTTGGACCCCAGGGAAGTGACTGAGGAAACTCATGTTACAAGAGAGAAACACATTCCCCACCAAGCAGAGGTCATGGGAAGGAAGGTCTGTGTAATCAGGGAGGATGTGACCAATAAACAGGACCCAGCAGCCAAGAGGAAGCAAGCAGAGAGGGTGGACAGAGAGGAGGGAGCCGGCTTCCATCTCCACGTCTGAGTCTCCAGGACTGGCAAGTCCAGGGGCCCCGGAAAGAGGGGGGCTGGGAGGGACCAGGGGTCTCTGGCATCCCTCCCCCATCTAGCAGATGAGGAAACAGACTCAGCAGCAGTGAGTGCCCTCCTTGGGGGGACGGGGCAGGTTTGTGCAGAACAAGGGTGGACGGGGCAGAATCCCAGCCTGGAGGATGCTGCCACCACACTTGTCACAAGCAGCGTGGGGCCGTGAACGGACAGCCAGCCTGGGGACAGGGCACCTGGTCCTGACTCTGACTCTGCCACACGCAGGGTGACTCTGGACACGTCCTGCCCCTCCCTGGGGTCCAGCTGCTCCTCCTGTATGGCGAGAGGGTGGGACTAAGCAGAGGACCTTTCTACCCTCTTTTGAGCTCCACAGTGAGGGGACTGGACCAACCTTGGAATTGTGACAAATGACCCTTCACCCTCCAATAGGAGGGATGCAGCAGCCGCCGCTATGAACCACAGGCTTGGACGGTGAGCCCCTTGTGTGAGCCCACCCTGTACAGGTCTTTCACTAAAGCACAGAGGCATCTCCAGCCTCCTGGGAAGTGAGGTCCCAAGGTTGTGTTCAATTTGATTCAGGAAAACATAGGACTCTGAGATTCCCTGCACCGAACTTATGGAGATAAATGCATACTTGCTTATATCGATGGAAAAAATTGATCAGTAGTCAAGAAAGAAATGGAAAATTTTATTCAAGCCAACATAAGAATTATAACCAGGAAGACAATTTCAGAAAGCTGTGAAAACTGTTCCAAAGCGGTTAGGCGTTGAGGGCAGTGTGTATGTGACTTTGGTGAAGGGATACACGCAACCAAGCTCACATCTTGACAAAGTTACTGCTTTTCGAAAGGACCAGATACCATGGTTAATAGTTTCAGTGCTTTTCTAAGTATGGGAAGATGCAAGGTACCATGTTTATAAAAAATTCTCCTGAAAATACATAAGTATCTGAGGGCTGGTTCTGCCAATTTTCCCAGAGCACAAAGGGCCGCATCATGACATTCGCCCTGAATTCCTTTCAGGGTGGATTGTAGATCAGTGACTGGAGTGACTAATGACTTAATGCTTGTAGAACTGGGTGGTGGGCAACATTCTTTATTACACAATGCCTTCCAATTCCCTCTTAATTTCCAGCAAGGTTTGGAAAGCATTTTTGACCAATTGTTCCAGAAGTCTAGAAATGTTCATTCCCAAGTCAGGAAAGGATTTTGCTGACTGACCACTCGGTGTGCAATTACTCACCTAGTCCTGGTAACAGTAGCCTTAATCCTCTGGGCCACCTGTCTTACTAGTCTGTCAGCTCCAGGAAATGGTTCCCTCCTTTGCTTCTTCCCATAGCCAGAGTCACGCTATTATAATCATATAGATCTTATAGACTATATATCAGGCCAGTCATTTCAAGTATTTGGTCATCATCATCATTATTTTTTTTAACCACAGCCTAAATCACACATTCATTAATGTAAGAAATAACAATCTTATAAAATAAGCAGAATAAATTAATAATAAGTAGTGACATTAATCAAATCATGAATAGGTAAGCAGTGTTATCTTCTAAGGAGTTGCATGGCTGGCACTAGAAGAAAAATTGATCTTTTTGGCCAAACCCTCCTTTGAGGAGGGCTGTTTAACACAATGCAGATGTACAATGGATACTAGAGGAGGAGGAGGGCCAAAGGGCAGAGAAAATTTTTTATGTTGAAATTTTTCTTGTCTTGCCTTCAAATTTGAGTTTCGTTTCATCACTTTTTATGATTTTCTGATCATGGAAAGCACCTCCTGGGAGCCCTCCCACACCACCCCACCTTCCACTGCATGAAGAGCTCATGCTTCCTCCCAGTACAGGACTGAGGGGCAGCCATGGGGGTTCCTCCCCTCCCCTCCCCTATCCCGCAGCTCTGCTTGCCTGGCTCCTCTGGCCCTGGTGACGCCAGGATGCTGGGCTCTGAGACTCTGTGTCTGAAGACAGAAGACTTTAGCCACCAGTTACTGTAAAGGGCTGCTGGTGTCAGTGCACCCGTGGCCTGGAACACACACAGAGCATGCACACAGGCGCACAGCTTTACGGAAAGGCATCCAGGTTCTGACAGGGGCCCTTTAAAAGCTAGGGGACAGGGTACTGGGCAATGGGGTAGGACCCGTAGGCTACTTTTCCATGGCTGGGCCAAGCTCCTAGGCTCTGGCCAATGTGGAAATTGGGAGACAGTGAGACAGGTTTGCAGAGAGGGTTGTTTGGGTGAGAATGGAAATCTACTTAGTTGCTTCTGAACTCTAGACAAATTTGAGTCAATTAGATTATGTTATTTTGCAGGGGTTTTTCTATCTTTCTACTGAGGTTTTAAAAAGTACATTGCAGATGCAGGAGAAGGCTTCTCTCTATGATACAGAGCAGGGACTTATGGGAACCAGAAGCTCCAGGGAATTTTAAAATTTTTTACACATTTAGGTGGCACTAGTGGTAAGGAAATGGCACCCCACTCCAGTACTCTTGCCTGGAAAATCCCATGGATGGAGGAGCCTGGTGGGCTGCAGTCCATGGGGTCGCTAAGAGTCGGACACGACTTCACTTTCACTTTTCACTTTCATGCATTGGAGAAGGAAATGGCAACCCACTCCAGTGTTCTTGCCTGGAGAATCTCGGGGACAGAGGAGCCTGGTGGGCCGCTGTCACTGGGGTCACACAGAGTCGGACACGACTGAAGCGACTTAGCAGTAGCAGCAGCAGCAGTGGTAAGGAACCCACCTGCCAATGCAGGAGACATAACAGATGTAGGTTTAATCCCTGGGTTGGGAAGTTCCCCTGGAGGAGGTCATGGCAACCTGCTCCAGTATTCTAGCCTGGAGAATCCCATGGACAGAGGAGCCTGGCAGGCTACAGTCCATGGGGTAGCCAAGAGTAAGACACGACTGAAGTGACTGAGCGAGCACACATATAGATCACATTATATGTGAGTCCTAGAGAAGCAGAAACAGCAGTAGAAAGCAACTGGCACACAGAAACTTGTCTGTGCAAAGCACAGTCAAGGAAAGCAAGCATTAATACTCTGACTATTGAAGCAATGATACCCACTCAACCAACCCACCTGCTAATCTAAAAAGGGTTGAAAGGCACTTCCCCCTTAAGAATAAGGCCACACAGTAATTTTTACCTTTGTGATAAAAAAAGAACAGAAACTGTACCGAGTCTAACACCAGCTTCAAGGCTGGCAGTGTCCATGTTCTCCCTGCAGAGGCAGGACCTGCTGTTTTTAGCACTGAGGACGGTGGGTCACATCTCTGCACCTCTGAAATACTCTGGAGTATTGTCTTCAAGAAACTGCAGCTCTTTGCCAGTTCAGTTTTTGATTCCCCAGAGAGCAGTTGGACTGGAAGTCATCTACCCTTCACTAGCTTTAAAATGAGCTCTAGGCAGCAGGTATTTAATGAGTCCACAATATTCTGGAGCCAATCTCAGGTAGGACTGAGCATCAGATAGGGCCTCTGGATCCAAGGTCTCTGGTTTAAGCTTGCAACTCACTGGAGTTATTGACCTCCTGAGTTTTTCTTTTACCTTAAAGAGGAGGGACACTGTATACCACCTTACACAGGGAGAAAGGTGGCCCAATCCCTAGCTACAACCCCCCTCCTCCTCCCTACCAAGCACACATACACACACCAACTAGGGCACCCAGGGGGACAGACACGCTTTGGCAACGAGGCCCCTCCAAAGGCCCAGGGTGTGAACAGTTGCACAGAGGGCTGTGTGCTGTGGAGTCAGCACCTTAGGAAGGGGGAGGGGCGATGGGCAAAGAAGGAAGGAGTCTCAGGTCCTGATGGATCAGAAGAAGGAAGATGGGGGGAGGTGGTCAGGACACAGGAGATGAGAAAACTAAGAATGACCCCAAAAGGGACAAAAAGTATAAAATGAGGAAAAAATGAGAAACAGGCAAAACAGGGTGTGGGCAACCACACAAAACAGGAAGGAGACAAAACAGAGCAGAAGGAGGGAAGGAAACAGAAAGGATAGAGAGATGAGTGGGGCAGGATGAGAGGAGAGAGGGAGCCAGGAAGGAGACGTCAGAGCATGTCAGAGCTCGGTAAAGAAACCTCCAGTGAGAAGAGGGAATCAGGAGCCTCTGGGCAGAGCCTCAGATCCGGGAGGCCGAGATCACCAGGTCAACCATGTAAATCAGCAGGTTGATGGCTGTCAGGGTGGCCACAGCCAGTTGTTGGTCCCAGATGCACACGCTATACCCAGCATTGCAGCTTGCATCTCTGGACCGCTGGGGATTCCCGCCAAACTGCTCATTGAACTGATGGAGAGGCCAGAGGACAGCAGCAGTGGTGTAGAGGAGGACGGAGAGCACAGTCTGCCCAAACACAAAATGGGAGGAGGGTAGACTCTCATCACAATCACACCGATGCCGCAATAAGGATATGACCCCCAGGATGAAGCAAATGGAGTACACGGCCACACACCACACCAGGGCCTGCTGGTGCATGTACAGGAAGGTGTTGCTGATGAAGGCAAGGATGCAACAGGCCACAATGATCTCTAGCTTTTTGAGCAGGCCGATAAAGGAGCAAGACTCACTAGTGTTGACACAGGTCCAGATTGTTTCCATGGCGTAAACCACTGAAGCAATAAAGGAGAACGCAGTGGCGGCGATAGCATGGTTCTGCTGGGTGCCATAACTCAACAGCTGAAGATGGATGATGGGGTACATGATGGAAGCTGAGAGGCAGGCGAGGGCAGAGAAGCAGGTATAGGTGATGAGAAAGTTGTCCCAGGACAAAGAAAATTGCTCCTGGAGTTCACATACCTCAACTAGGACAATAAAGTGATTCACGACGAAGCAGAAGCACCAGATGAACATGGACCAGTTGCTTACGTCTGCTCTCCAGGCTTTCTCACTGGCCACCAGGGATAAGGCCACACAAGTGGAGAGCAGCTGCAGCAGGCGGAAGAAGTAGCCCATGATGGTCACAGAGCCCAGGCCTGAGGACGATCACGCGGTCATGTGGATCACTGACATCAGGATGGCTGTGGTCTTCTTGAAGGAGCTCAGGAGGTGGATTGAGTCAGACAAGTAGAAAAAGTTCAGGGTTCAGTGTCAGCTGAGGCTCAGGATCTGCAGAGTTGAAACCAACGGCCCAGACACTTGGGTAACAGCACAGCTGCTCCAGAATGGTTCTCCCCACCCATCACCCTTGACTTTGCCACAAGACTTGTCTTATCCCAAAGCTCACAGCTGGCTTGGGTCTGGCATCAAACCATGGACATTACTTATCTCTTTGAACTTTTTGCCATTACTGTCAGAGACACGGGGTAGGATGGTCCTTATCTATAATCCTAACCTTCAAAGCTGTGAAATATGCAAAAGAGTTTTAAAAATTTGTTTGGTAATAACATTTGACCTGAATGAACATGAGACAAGTTATGATCTTTATTTATTTCACTTACTGTTAAACTTCAAAAAGTCAGTTGCAGAAATGTTACTATGCTTGATCACAAGGTGCTTTCAGACCCCAGAGTGGTGTGATGTCATATACAGCAGATGCACCATGTCACCTGTCTGAAGCAGAAAAATTCTGAATTCTGGAGAAGATCTGACCCCCAAGTTTTCAGAATAGCAATTGTACATTGTACTGCTTACCATTTGACAAAAGAGAAAATAAGGCTCAGGGAACCAAATGTCTACCACGAGGTTCCATGGATAGGAGTGGGAACTCAGGTAACAATGCCAAAGCTGTGGCTTTGAGCATTTGGCTGTACAGCCCACATGTCAGCAGGGCCTGTGGGTGGGAGCCCAGGACCAAAGCTCGGGACTCTGGGACTCAGAACACCCCTTTAGGGCCACAGCCTCCTTCCACAGCAACCTGAAGACATATGTGTCCCGGCCCCTCCTGCCTGCAGCATCACTAGAAGGAGCTGCCATCTGAGGGGAAACAGACCCACCCAGAAGCTTCAGGGGTGAACTGGGAGGAGCCATGGGATGAGAGCAAGGCCGTGGGGACAAGATGACATGGGAAGCAGGGACTGTTGTGAATCCTCTCCGCCAGCATGACTCCAAGGTGAAGTGTGTTGGAGGAATCACAGAGTAAATTGACATAATGTTTGGCTCTTAAGCTCCAAATCTGCCATCCAGCTGGGAGTCTGGAAAGATCTAGGAGTAGTCCTACCTGTGAGGATTCTCCTGGCCTGTGAGACTAGTTAGCAGCTTCCAAGCTGGGAATAAGGAACTGGAAATGAACAAGGATGCTGTGACTGATGCTGATGTGGAGCCTTTCAGGGCATCCCAGGGAGGGGGTGGGGATGGACGGATGATCAGCCCCCTTTTAAGGGAAGGAGCTGAAATAGGAGGCACCTACAGGACCCCTGGGAGGGGGCAGCCCTGAGGATGCTGGGACTGGGGTGGGGGTGAGGGTCAGAGTGGGGATGACTGGGGGTATCCCAGGGTCCCAGGGGCCCTGAGGCAGCCCAGTAGGGGTCTTCTGACCCAGAAGGGATGCAGGCATGGAGCCAACCTTCCCATGGAGGAGGGGCCTGGACTGGAACAGAGAGAGGAGAACAGGGACCTGAAGAGGTTTCAGAGCTGTGACAGGGACACATGGCCAGAGTGGCAGGGACCCTGGAAACCATGGAATTGCCCAGGCCACCTGCCCAAGACAGTCCCTCCAGCCAGGGCTGCAGTCCTGCTCACATAGGGGCTCCTCCAGGATCCAGTGTGTCGGGGGAGTGAGGCCCCTCCCAGCCCGCCCCCTCCTCAGGGACAGCTGCCCTGTTTCCAAGGGCCTATTTGCTGAGAGGCCCCCAGAGCTGAAGGGCCAGCAGTCTGAGCCCCAGCCAGCTTCCTGCCATCAGGGCCCTGTCACCTTTGCTGATAATAAACCCCGGGACAGGCTGAGGCTGGAAAGAGAAACACAAAGCTAAGCCCAAGAACCTTCCTGGACTCACAAAGATCCTTGAGCCCCAATTGTCAGTGGAACCCTGGAACCTGCTGGCCTCCCAGTGGGCCATGAGAGAGGCTGGGATGTCACTCTGACTGTTCCTGAATTTGTTCCCAATTTACTGTTAAAATGACTCTGCGATTTACACCTAAGTCTAAATAATAACTTTGGATCCACTTAACACTACAGAAGCAGAGCTTGGAGAAGGACAGGATGAGGTTCCTGCTGTGTGATCCTGGGTAAGGCCTGTGCCCTCTCTGGGCCTCAGTTCCCCCACTTAGAAAGCAGCAGCTTTACCTGAGTCTCCCAGAAGCCCCTCCTCCACTCTAGTCTGTGAGCCTGGACATGGTGCCCCCATCAGAGCACAGCCTGGATGTGGCTGAGCTCTGCCTGCCCGGCAGCCAGGCATGTGGACTAGAAGACAGTGAGCCGAGAAAGTCATGGCCGGGACAGAGGAAGGAGGAGGAGGTGCCGGAAGGGCAAAGAAGGAGGAGGGGAGATGGACATCAGAGTTACAAGGAGGCTGTGGGGCCTGGAGGAGACACTTTAGAGCTGCATGATCCTGGGCAAGTTATTCATCAGAGCTTCAGTTTCTTCATCTGTGCAATGGGCTTAATACCTGATTTGTGTCAGTTAAATGAATAAAAGCATGTGAAAGGCTCCTCAGAGGGTCTGAAACAAAACACAGTCATGCCAGCTACCTGTCTCCGCCCCCCTCACAGAGGACCCAGAAGGCCCTGGCCCCACTCTGGACATGAGTACACGCAAGCTTGATTTGCTCTAGATCGGGGGTTACAAATTGGTTTGTACTGAAGGTGGTCCCCTGATGTGTTTAGTTTTCCCTCACAGTGTTTTCTGGAAGAAATGGTGTGGAATAAGTATTGTTTCTTCGCTAAGGGTTTGGAAGCTGCAGTGTTTTAATTTCACACGAAACTCCAGATTTCCTGCTCCTTTAGAAACCTCAGGAGATCTGGTATCACTGGGCTATGTTCCCTTGGTGGGGGACTGACTGGAGATGAGCAGCGGCTATGCCCTCTATATTGTTTTCCATTTATATCTTTGTGTTGCTGCTGCTGCTGCTAAGTCGCTTCAGTCGTGTCTGACTCTGTGCGGCCCCATAGACGGCAGCCCACCAGACTTCCCCGCCCCTGGGATTCTCCAGGCAAGAACACTGGAGTGGGTTGCCATTTCCTTCTCCAATGCATGAAAGTGAAAAGTGAAAGTGAAGTCGTGTCCGACTCTTAGCGACCCCATGGACTGCAGCCTACCAGGTTCCTCTGTCCATGGATTTTCCAGGCAAGAGTACTAGAGTGGGCTGCTATTGTCTTCTCCAATATCTTTGTGTAGTTTCCTATATTTTCTTCTTCTTATGTATAGTTGACATAAAGCAGGACTATAATTATCTCAACATGTGCTGAGTTTCCCCTCTTCAGCGTGGCCAGGCTTCCTGCCTGCTCACAGGAGCGTCCACCCCTCCATCCAGGAAACATCCATGTTCTCAACCTCATGTGAAGCCTTCAGCACATTTCACATGCTCTGATATCATATGTAGACCTGTGTGTACATACATGCACATGTGTTTGTAGGGTGTATCTGTATCTTTTTTCTGTTTTATAAGCATGAGACTGTGTCATGCACACAGCATCTTGCTTTTCCACCACCGCTGACACGTGCAGCTGGTCCTCTCCGTGGGCCCTAGTCCTCTCCATCTTCTTTACTTATTTCCTTCCCTCTTGGCTCCTGTGGGCGTTTGCACTGATCTCCTTTCTCTAGATCAGTGGACCCTCCCCTGCAAGTCTCAGACACTGCGGATGTTAGGGGAAGCACACTGATTGAAACCGCCCACCTTGGCCAGGCACCATAGTAACCATTTGCATGAGTTGTTTTATGACAGGAGATCCTGATAAGGAATAGGGAACTAATAAGCCACCGCCAACCAGAAGAGTTCAGGAAAGGTCAAAAGGAGACACCGCGTGTCCGTCCACTTCCCAGAATCCCTCTCGCTAGCATCCATCTTGGCTGAGCAATGTGTGCGCCACCAGGAAAGACTCTGAATTAGAATGATTGGCCAAAGACCATCCGGAAACTAATCCCATCACCATAAAACCCGAGACTGCGAGCCACGCGGCAGAGCTGTTCTCCTGGTTTCCCTTACCCTACTCCTCTCCACCTGGTGCCCTTTCCCAATAAAATCCCTTGCTTTGTCAGCACATATATCTCCTCGGACAATTCATTTCCAAGTGTTAGACAAGAGCCCAGTTTCGGGCCCTGGAAGGGGTCCCCCTTCCTGCAACAGGGACACAGGATATGACAAGGGAGTTCTGGGAACCTCACTGTATGACCCTCTCAAAGGCGACAATTTAAGCTCTGCAAGGGTGCCTTGCTGTTGTATTTTCCAATATTTGGATTAAACCCTTTTCAGAGAGTGGACCATGATCTGGAGTGACCATCCTGAGGAAATGAGGGGCTCCTGAACCAGGGCTGTGCTGGGGGAGAGGCACTTCTCACAGTAAGCAGGAGAAGCCAGGGTGGGTGTTCTGAGCAATGTTTATGATGGAGAGAGACAGAGACAGACACACACAAGAGAGAAGACTCTGGCAGGGACAGGCATTCACAGCCTTCAGTTCAGTTCAGTCGCTCAGTCATGTCCGACTCTTTTCGACACCATGAATCGCAGCATTCCAGGCCTCCCTGTCCATTACCAACGTCTGGAGTTCACTCAAACTCATGTCCATCGAGTCAATGATGCCATTCAGCCATCTCATCTTCTGTCGTCCCCTTCTCCTCCTGCCCCCAAATCCCTCCCAGCACCAGAGTCTTTTCCAATGGGTCAACTCTTCACATGAGGTGGCCAAAGTACTGGAGTTTCAGCTTCAGCATCATTCCTTCCAAAGAAATCCCAGGGCTGATCTCCTTCAGAATGGACTGGTTGGATCTCCTTGCAGTCCAAGGGACTCTCAAGAGTCTTCTCCAACACCACAGTTCAAAAGCATCAATTCTTCAGCGCTCAGCCTTCTTCACAGTCCAACTCTCACATCCATACATGACCACTGGAAAAACCATAGCCTTGACTAGACAGACCTTTGTTGGCAAAGTAATATCTCTGCTTTCCAATATGCTATCTAGGTTGGTCATAACTTTTCTTACAAGGAGTAAGCATCTTTTAATTTCATGGCTGCAGTCACCATCTGCAGTGAGTTTGGAGTCCCAAAAAATAAAGTCTGCCACTGTTTCCACTGTTTCCCCATCTATTTCCCATGAAGTGATGGGACCAGATGCCATGATCTTTGTTTTCTGAATGTTGAGCTTTAAGCCAACTCTTTCACTCTCCTCTTTCACTTTCATCAAGAGGCTTTTTAGTTCCTCTTTACTTTCTGCCATAGGGGTGGTGTCAGCTGCATATCTGAGGTTATTGATATTTCTCCTGGCAATCTTGATTCCAGCTTGTGCTTCCTCTGGCCCAGCGTTTCTCATGATGTACTCTGCATATAAGTTAAATAAGCAGGGTGACAATATACAGCCTTGACATACTCCTTTTCCTATTTGGAACCAGTCTGTTGTTCCGTGTCCAGTTCTAACTGTTGCTTCCTGACCTGCATACAGATTTCTCAAGAGGCAGGTCAGGTGGTCTGGTATTCCCATCTCTTGAAGAATTTTCCACAGTTTATTGTGATCCACACAGTCAAAAGCTTTGGCATAGTCAATAAAGCAGAAATAGATGTTTTTCTGGAACTCTCTTGCTTTTTTGATGATCCAGCAAATGTTGGCAAATTGGTCTCTGGTTCCTCTGCGTTTTCTAAAACCAGCTTGAACATCTGGAAGTTTACGGTTCACGTATTGCTGAAGCCTGGCTAGGAGAATTTTGAGCATTACCTTACTAGCGTGTGAGATGAGTGCAATTGTGCGATAGTTTGACCATTCTTTGGCATTGCCTTTCTTTGGGATTGGAATGAAAACTGACCTTTTCCAGTCCTGTGGCCACTGCTGAGTTTTCCAAATTTGCTGGTATATTGAGTGCAGCACTTTCACAGCATCATCTTTCAGGATTTGAAATAGCTCAACTGGAATTCCATCACCTCCACTAGCTGTGTTCGTAGTGATGCTTTCTAAAGCCCACTTGACTTCACATTCCAGGATATCTGGCTCTAGGTTAGTGATCACACCATCTTGATTATCTGGTTCATGAAGATCTTTTTTGTACAGTTCTTCTGTGTATTCTTGCCACCTCTTCTTAATATCTTCTGCTTCTGTTAGGTCCATACCATTTCTGTCCTTTATGGAGCCCATCTTTGCATGAAATGTTCCCTGGGTATCTCTAATTTTCTTGAAGAGATCCCTAGTCTTTCCCATTCTGTTGTTATCCTCTATTTCTTTGCATTGATCGCTGAGGAAGGCTTTCTGATCTCTTCTTGCTATTCTTTGGAACTCTGCATTCAGATGTTTATATCGTTCCTTTTCTCCTTTGTTTTTTGCTTCTCTTCTTTTCACAGCTATTTGTAAGGCCTCCCCAGATAGCCATTTTGCTTTTTTGCATTTCTTTTCTATGGGAATGGTCTTGATCCCTGTCTTCTGTACAGTGTCATGAACCTCATTCCATAGTTCATCAGGCACTCTATCAGATCTAGTCCCTTAAATCTATTTCTCACATCCACTGTATAATCATAAGGGATTTGATTTAGGTCATTCCTAAATGGTCTAGTGGTTTTCCCTACTTTCTTCAATTTAAGTCTGAATTTGGCAATAAGGAGTTCATGATCTGAGCCACAGTCAGCTCCTGGTCTTATTTTTGTTGACTGTATAGAGCTTCTCCATCTTTGGCTGCAAAGAATATAATCAATCTGATTTCAATGTTGACCACCTGGTGATGTCCATGTGTAGAGTCTTCTCTTGTGTTGTTGGAAGAGGGTGTTTGCTATGACCAGTGCATTTTCTTGGCAAAACTCTATTAGTCTTTGCCCTGCTTCATTCCATATTCCAAGGCCAAATTTGCCTATTACTCCACGTGTTTCTTGACTTCCTACTTTTGCATTCCAGTCCCCTATAATGAAAAGGACATCTTTTTTGGGTGTTAGTTCTAAAAGGTCTTGTAGGTCTTCATAGAACCGTTCAACTTCAGCTTCTTCAGCATTACTGGCTGGGGCATAGACTTGGATTACTGTGATATTGAATGGTTTGCCTTGGAAACAAACAGAGATCATTCTGTCGTTTTTGAGATTGCATCCAAGTACTGCATTTTGAACTCTTTTGTTGCCATGATGTCTACTCCATTTCTTCTGAGGGATTCCTGCCCACAGTAGTAGATATAATGGTCATCTGAGTTAAATTCACCCATTCCAGTCCATCTTAGTTCGCTGATTCCTAGAATGTCGACGTGCACTCTTGCCATCTCTTGTTTGACCACTTCCAATTTGCCTTGATTCATGGACCTGACATTCCAGGTTCCTATGCAATATTGCTCTTTACAGCATCGGACTTTGCTTCTATCACCAGTCACATCCACAACTGGGTATTGTTTTTGCTTTGGTTCCATCCCTTCTTTCTTTCTGGAGTTATTTCTCCACTGATCTCCAGTAGCATATTGGGCACCTACTGACCTGGGGAGTTCCTCTTTCAATATCCTATTATTTTGCCTTTTCATACTGTTCATGGGGTTCTCAAGGCAAGAATACTGAAGTGGTTTGCCATTCCCTTCTCCAGTGGACCACATTCTGTCAGAACTCTCCACCATGACCCATCTGTCTTGGGTGGCCCCACCAGCCACCAGCATGGCTTAGTTTCATTGAGTTAGACAAGGCTGTGGTCCTAGTGTGATTAGATTGACTAGTTTTCTGTGAGTATGGTTCCAGCGTGTCTTCCCTCTGATGCCCTCTTGCAACACCTACCATTTTACTTGGGTTTCTCTTACCTTGGACGTGGGGTATCTCTTCGTGGCTGCTCCAGCAAAGCACAGCCACTGCTCCTTACCTTCACCACATTAAGCATTTGGGACTCAGTAGAAAGCCATTGTTGAGAGGTAAACAGGGGACTAACATTCACTTACAGAGAAGCCTCTGGGAATTCTTCCCAGATAAGAAAGAGACAAATATACAATGAGAGGGTTTCAAAAAGTGAGAGTCTTGTGGTGCCCAAGACTGTGAATGCCTGTCCCTGCCAGACTCTACTCTCTCTCTCCCATAAACTGCTCAGTCCTCTCTGCCCCTGGCTTCTCCTGTGAGAAGTACCCCTCCCCTGTCAGAGCCCTAGTTCAGAAGCCCCTCAGGGTGCAAACCCTAGACCAAAATCAACTCTCTGAAAAGAGTTCAATCCAAATAGCAGAGAATATAGCAGCACTTCACCTTCCTCAAAGGCTTCAATAGTCACCTTCTGAGGATCCTGCAATGGGGGTCCCAGAACTCCTGAGTCATAGAAAGAAAAGGGGACCACGAAGATGAGTGTGGGCATCATTGTCAGGACTCAGACTCCTTGGTCTGCCTCCAGAGGACTCTCTCGTCTATCTGGGGACCTCCGGCATTTGAGGGGGGCACCAATGGGGGAGCCCTGAGTATGAACCAGGAACCCATAGTGCAGGAATCACCTGACTTACTGCTGCAAGGCCACTTCTTACCCTGAAGCCATGAGTCCACTGATGTCCTGAGATGGATTTTAGGAGGTCTATATAGCCCTGTAAGTGAATATAGTATTTCCAGGGTATGTGCATGCATATTTCTGTGATAGTCATATTCTCAAAGGGAGTTGTGTGCTGGAAAAGCTGAAAAGTTTCCAAGGGGCTTTCTTGTATCTTCCAAAGAAGTAGAGTTTCCTAATATTGTGTACCAAACAGAGTAAGTGAGGAAGCATGGAGCTGAGGTTCTCTCTGGGCTGTCTGTCTGGAACAGTGACCTCTGTTGTCATCAGTAGAAGCATGTTCAGAAATATTTGGTAGCCTTTCTGAGCATTTAATTTCCCCCGCTTGTTTCCTTCCCAAACCACAGCATCAGAGTATCCCTGGATTGAACTGAAACGTCATATCCTTTGACAACATCTCCCCATTTCCCCACCACCTTGTCCCTGGTAACCATTGTTCTACATTCTGCCTCTGTTAATCTGACTTTTTTAGATTCCACACATAAGTGAGATTTCGCTAGCTTTTCTGTATCTCTCTTTCCACTTAGTGTAACGTCCTCCAGGTTTATCTCTGCTGCTGCTAATGTCAGAATCTCTTTCCTTCTTTAGGGCTGAATAGTATTCTGCATATGTTTCTTATTCTATTCACCCACTGATGTACACTCAGGATGTTTTCATATTACCATGCTCTTTAATATCAGGTAATATGAAAGGGCAAAAACTGAAATTGGACATTTGTAAAAACAGAATGTTTACAGATTGTTATAAAATGTTCCATTATTTAAAACATTATCAAAAGGTGGCATATGCATGTCTTGATACTGCATATTTGTAAAATGTTATCAAACACTTTACAGAATGAGAGGACACCTTAATTTTCATTTTCACTCAAAAGAAAATCCATGCACAAAAAATTCATGGGTTCAGAATCTATTTCTTTCAATTAAAGTTTAATTATAATAAACAGTAATAAGAAATTATAGTGTTACAGAGTAATTATTGATACTGTCTACTAAAAAAACACTGAAGATAGTTTTTAAAACAGGTCAGCATTTACCTTGCTTTGGGAAGTAGCTAAAAAATAAACCCTGAGCTTGATGAAGTTACTATAAAATCTCTTTATCTTACCCTATTATAGTCCTATGAGACTGCTTTCCGTACAATGGATATTGGTGAAGCAAAACACAGAAGCCATTTACTCACATTTGTCTCCTGTGACTAACATTGTCATCAATCCAAAACAAATATATTAGATTTTTGTTCAAAATGTGTGTTTTGGGGATTAATATGGGGAATGAAAAATTTCAAATTTGAAAGAACAGTGAATACCCATACATTCATTATCTAGTTCTTCAATAAATATATGTACTTACTCCATCACATATCTCTCTACTTACCCATTTCTCTTTCCATCCACTAATATATCTTTTTAAGAATGTACTAAAGTAAGCTTCAAATGTGCTTCACCAGCCCTGAGTACTTCAGCATTGCTAGCATTAACTGGGGTTCAGCATTTGTTTATGGTTCTTTTTTATTCCTTTGGGTAAATTTTATATACAACGACAGGCACAAATCTTAAGGGCGTCGTTCGATGAGTTTTGGCAAATGCAAACAGCTATGTGTTGCAAACAGTTAAAATAAAAGCAATAAATACACCTCAGAGGGTTTCCTCATACCCTTCTAAGTATATCCATGTCCCCCACCCAAGAGGGAACTGCTTCTGACTTTTTCCCCTCATAGGTTCAGTTCGGTTCAGTTCAGTCGCGTCCAGCTCTTTGCGACCCCATGGCCCGAAGCACACCATGCAGCACGCCCTCATAGATTACTTGAACCTATTTCAGCATCTGCAGTGGATACTCTTTTGTGCCTGGCTTCTTTCACTCGGCATCCAGTGTTTGAGATGCATCCATGTTTATGTAGATACATGGTTCATTCGTTTGTATTGTGGGTGATATCTAATTTTGAATGTCTTTGTTGTTTAGTTGTGTCCGACTCTTTGGCAACCCCCATGAACTCTGGCCCACCGAGTTCCTCTGTCCATGGGGTTTCCCAGGCAAGAATACTGGAGTGAATTGCCATTCCCCTGTCCAAAGGATCTTCCCAGACCAGGAATCAAACCCGTACCTTCTGCAAGCATCTTCTGCATTGCAGGTGAATTCTTTCCTGATGAGCCACCAGGCAAACCTCCCTTGAACAGATTACTGTTTGTTCATCCCCCAGTTAATTGACGTATTGTTTGCTTCCAGTGTGGGATTATTATGGGAAAGCTGTGGTCAACATTCTCATACAAGTCTTATAGAGTCAACTTTCATTTCTGTTGAGAAAATACTTATGTGTGAAATTGCCGGATCATGGGGTAGTTTATGTTTAGTTGTATAAGAAACTGTCAGACCCTTGAGTGTAGCTTTTACACGCCCACAGTTACTCACGCATGTTCCAGTTGCTTCACACGACCACTATACTGTGTTGCTTCTTCACTGACCTCCATTTCATTTTCCCCCTAACAACTAGAGGCACACTTTCAGTGTGGGCATCTGACTGAGTGGCCCAACCGCAGAAAATACCAGTGAGGCATCTTCACTTACAGCTAAAATCCAACTTATTTCTACAGGGTTCAGGCCCATCCAACACCTCTGTTACTCCCCACCTCACTTGTGATGTAATCAGATAAGATGCAGGACAATGTAATGACCTGTCCACAATCTCTACTTCCTAGAGGACCAAGGTTGAGAAGTATCAGTCTGGGAGCAATGAGAGATGGAGCTGGTGGGATCCAGGAAGTCTTCCTAGAGGAGGTGATTTGGGATCAAGGACAAGTTAGAATTAGCAAGACAGATGAGAGGAAGGATTTGTATGATTAGATGCTTTACTCAAGGGTCTCTGAATCTTCAGTGGCAGAGCTGATGTGACTATTGATTGGATGTTTGAGAGAAAGAGAAATGGAGAATTGAACCTGGCCAACTGGAGGCTGGTCTATATGCCCACTTGGGCCAGGAATGAGACTTTGGAGTGGTGCAAGGTAAGGAGCTGGAGCTGAGACACTTCCCTAAAGCCAGGACCACGTGGCCTGCAGCCTAGGAGCAAAGGGTAGACAAGGAAAACCCACCCTTCAGCAAGAGGAAAGTCAAGGCTGATATCTACCTCCACGGGAGAAATAAAAATGTCGTCTTTACTTCTTGTGTGTTGAGCCCATATATGCATGATTTCTGAGGTCCAAAAACTCCAACCTGGAAATTAACACAGTTGGTGCCCAAAAGGAGATTGGCCTGGAGGGTCCTGAGCAGCAACAAATGCAGTTATTCTGGGTGAAGCTCCCAACCCAGGCAGCAGGATCCTCCCAGGAAAAGGGGGTCCTGTAAAACGGGGCTCACAGATTAATGACAAGGTACATGAGGGATCGACCCACTGTGAGTCACAAGAAGTTCAGTGAACAAACACCAATCTAAAAGATAAAGCAAATAAATACACTTAATGCGATAAACACGTTAGAAAAAGACACCATGAAATAAGGACAGGAAGATATGAGAGAGAACCTTAATGGCTGCAGAATATCCCCAATTCATGTCTACCTCAGAATGTGATGCTATTTAGAAGTATGGTCTTTGCAGACATATTTAGTTAAGGGTTTAGGGATGAAATCATCCTGGATGGAGTGTTGGCCCACGGTCCAGTGACAGGTGTCTTTGTAAGAGAAAGGACAGAGAGGGTTGCACACACAGAACTGAGCGAAGATGAGCACATGAAGGTGGAGCCAGAGATAGAATTAAGTGGCCACAAGCTAAGGGGTCTCCAGAAGCTGAAGGAGGCAAGGATGGACCCTATTGGAGCATCACAGACATCACAGCCTTGCTGACACCTTAATTCCACACTTTGGGCCTCCAGGATTGTGAGAAGAATAAACCTCTGTTATTTTAAGCCACCTAACTTGTGGAGAAGGCAATGGCACCCCACTCCAGTACTTTTGCCTAGAAAATCCCATGGACGGAGGAGCCTGGTAGGCTGCAGTCCACGGGGTCGCTAGAGTCTGACACGACTGAGTGACTTCACTTTCACTTTTCACTTTCATGCATTGGAGAAGGAAATGGCAACCCACTCCAGCGTTCTTGCCTGGAGAATCCCGGGTATGTGGGAGCCTGGGGGGCTGCCGTCTCTGGGGTCGCACAGAGTCGGACACGACTGAAGCAACTGAGCAGCAACTTGTGCTAACTTGTTGCAGTAGCCCTAGGAAACCAAAAAGTTTCCAGAAAGGAAGAAAAGAGTCTTTCTCATATTTTTAAAAAGTTCACAGAGAGGATTGCCAACCGGTGGTCACATAGATCCCAGGCCCCTTGTCATATCTTGTGTCCCCCAGTGTCTGAGACTCACAGGGGAGGATCCACCAGTCTAGAGAAGGGTGGTCAGTCCAAATGCCCACAGGAGCCAGGAGCGAAGGAAAGTAAGAGGATTAAGGCCCCTGGGGAGGACCACTTGCACTTGTCAGGGCTGGTGAAAAAGCAAGATGCCCTGTTCATGACATGATCTCATGTTTATAAAATTGCAACAACAATAACAAAAAATCTACAGCTATGTATCACAAAACATGTGCATATACGTATGCATATGTATATTCAGTCATTGAGTCTTCTTGGACTCTTTGCAACCACATGGACTGTAACTCACCAGGCTCCTCTATCCATGAAATTTTACCAGGCAAGAATTTTGGAATAGGTTGCCATTCCCTTCTCCAGGGGATATTCACAACTCAGGGATGGAACCCATATCTCTTGCATTGCAGGCGGATTCTTTACCACTAGAGCCACTTGGGAAGCTGCATGTGTACACACATGTCTAAATATGATTTCAGGGCATGTGAAATGTGCTGAAGGCTGTACAAGAGGTGGAGAACATAGATGCTTCCTGGATGGAGGGGTGATGCTCCTCTGAGCAGTCAGGAAGTCTGGCCACGCCCAAGAGGGGAAACCGGGACAAGGGAGATGATTATAGTCTTGCTTTATGTCAGTTATATATGAGAAGAAGAAAATATAAAAAACTAAACAAATATAAGAATGAAAAACAATATAAAGTAAAGGAGCATCTGCTCAGCTCCACCCCTCCCCCGCAAGGCAAAACAGCCCATTGACAGCAGATCTCCTGAGGCTTCAAGTTCAGTTCAATTCAGTCGCTCAGTCATGTCTGACTCTTTGTGACTCCATGGACTGCAGCACACCAGGCTTCCCTGTTCATCACCAACTCCCGGAGTTTGCTCAAACTCATGTCCGTCGAGGCGGTGATGCCATCCAATGATCTCATCCTCTGTCATCCCCTTCTCTTCTTGCCTTCAATCTTTCCCAGCATCAGGGTCTTTTCAAATTAGTCAACCCTTCTCATCAGGTGGCCAAAGTATTGGAGTTTCAGCTTCAGTATCAGTCCTTCCAACGAATATTCAGGACTGATTTCCTTTAGGATGGACTGGTTGGATCTCCTTGCAGTCCAAGGGACTCTCAAGAGTCTTCTCCAACACCACACTTCAAAAGCATTCATTCTTTGGCAGTCAGCTTTCTTTATGGTCCAACTCTCACATCCATACATGCCTACTGGAAAAACCATAGATTTGACTAGATGGACCTTTGTTGACAAAGTAATGTCTCTGCTTTTTTAATATGCTGTCTAGGTTGGTCATAGCTTTTCTTCCAAGGAGCAAGTGTCTTTTAATTTCATGGCTGCAGTCACCATCTGCAGTGATTTTGGAGCCCAAGAAAATAAAATCTGTCCCTGTTTCTATATTTTCCCAGTCTATTTGCCATGAAGTGATGGGACCAGATG
Source organism: Bos grunniens (assembly GCF_055505025.1). Taxonomy (NCBI): domain Eukaryota; kingdom Metazoa; phylum Chordata; class Mammalia; order Artiodactyla; family Bovidae; genus Bos; species Bos grunniens. The sequence continues at coordinate 50,264,292 of NC_141185.1, read as the reverse complement.
CCATGATCTTTGTTTTTTGAATGTTGAGTTTTAAGCCAGCCTTTTCACCGTCTTCTTACACTTTCATCAAGAGGCTCTTTAGTTCCTCTTCACTTTCTGTTGGTTTTCTTCACTTTCACACCACCACATAAGGGTGGTAGCACCTGCATATCTGAGGTTATTGATATTTCTCCTGGCAATCTTGATTCCAGCTTCATCCAGCCCAGCATTTCGCATGATATATTCTGCATATAAGTTAAATAAGCAGGGTGACAATATACAGCCTTGATGTAGTCTTTTTCCAATTTGGAACCAGTTCATTGTTCAATGACAAGTTCTAACTGTTGCTTCTTGACCTGCATACAGATTTCTCAAGAGGCAGGTAAGGTGGTCTGATATTCCCATCTCTTTCAGGATTTTCCAGTTTGTTGTGATCCACAGTCAAAGGTTTTGGCGTAGTCAATGAAGCAGAAGTAGATGTTTTTCTGGAACTCTCTTGCTTTTTCAATGATCCAACAGATGTTGGCAATTTGATCTCTGGTTCCTCTGCCTTTTTAAAATCCAGCCTGAACATCTGGAAGTTCTCGGTTCACATATTGTTGAAACCGGGCTTGGACAATTTTGAGCATTACTTTGATAGCGTGTGAGATGACTGCAATTGTGCAGTAGTTTGAACATTCTTTGGCATTGCCTTTCTTTGGGATTGGAATGAAAACTGACCTTTTTCAGTCCTTTTGGCCACTACTGAGTTTTCCAAATTTGCTGGCATATTGAGTGCAGCACTTTAACAGAATTATCTTTTAGGACTTGAAATAGCTCATCTGGAATTCCATCACCCCCACTAGCTTTATTTGTAGTGATGCTTTCTAAGGCCCACTTGACTTCACATTCAAGGATGTCTGGCTCTATGTGGGTGATCACACCATAATGGTTATCTGGGTCATGAAGATTTTTTTTGTATAGTTTTTCTGTGTATTCTTTCCACCATTTCTTAATATCTTCTGCTTCTGTTAGGTTCATAACATTTCTGTCCTTTATTGTGCCCATCTTTGCATGAAATATTCCCTTGGTATCTCTAATTTTCTTGAAGAGATCTCTAGTCATTCCCATTCTATTATTTTCCTGCATTTCTTTGCAATGATCACTGAGGAAGGCTTTCTTATCTCTCCTTGCTATTTTTTAGATTAATACAAGATGGTAGAGTTGAAGAACTTGTGCTCATCTTCTCCATCAAGAACTCCAAAATTGCAACTCGCTGCTAAACAACCATCAACAGGAGAATGTTGGATCCCACCAAAAAAAGATACCCCATACCTAAGGGCAAGGGAGAAACCCCAACAAGACAGTAGGAAGAGCAAAATAACACTTAGAACCAAACCCCATACCCACCAGAGATGCTCAGAGGGCTCAAACAAAACCTTGTGTGCACCAGGACCCAGAGGCCCCACAGAGACTGAACCAGACCTGCCTTTGAGTGTTTGAGTATCTCCTATGGAGGCATGGGTCAGCAGTGCCCTGCTGTGGGGATAGGGGCTCTGGCTGCAGCAGACCTGGGTCATGTAACATGTGGCATAAGCCCTCTTTGGAGGAGGTTGCCATTAATCCCACCATAGAGCTGCCAAGCAGATGACCCACAAACTGCAGAAAAATTATACCAAAGAAATTCTCAAACTGTTAAGAAAGTTCTAGGACCCACAACAGACTTCCCAACCTGGGGATCTGGCAGAGGGACTGAGAACCCCCAGCAAATCTGACTTTGGAGGCCAGTGGGATTTGATTACAGAACTTCTACAGGACTGGGTAAACAGACTCTTGTAGGGCACAAACAGAAACTTGAGGCTTCAAAAGGAGCTGGAAATTGCGTTTTCATGTGAAATAAAAACACTGCAGCTACCAAACACTTAGGGAAGAAATAGTACACATTTTATACATTCTTTTCATGAAAACTCCCTTAAGAGAAACCAAACACATCTCTGGGCCACCTTCAAGACACATAGGTTTGTAGCCCCTGATCTGGAGCAAATCAAGCTTGCATGCACTTGTGTCCAGAGTGGAGCCAGGGCCTTCTGGGTCCTCTGTGGGGGGTGGGGGTGGGGTGGCACAGGTAGTTGGCATGACTGTGTTTTGTTTCAGACCCTCTGAGGAGCCTTTCACATGCTTTTATTCATTTAATTGACACAAATCAGGTATTAAGCCCATTGCACAGACAAGGAAACTGAAGCTCTGATGAATAACTTGCCCAGGATCATGCAGCTCTAAAGTGTCTCCTCCAGGCCCCACAGCCTCCTTGTCATTCTGAGTCTCCATCTCCCCTCCTCCTTCTCTGCCCTTCTGGCACATCCTCCTCCTTCCTCTGTCTCAGCCATGACCTTCCTGGCTCACTGTCTTCCAGTCCACATGCCTGGCTGCTGGGAAGACAGGGCTCAGCCTCATCTAGACTGTGCTCTGATGTAGCATGTGCTATGGAGAGTGGTACCATGTCAGTGCTCACAGATAGACTAGAGGAACTGAGGCCCTGAGAGGGCACAGGCCTTACCCAGGGTCACACAGAAGGAACCCCCATGCCTCTCTTTCCCCAAGGTCTGCTTCTGTGGTGTTAAATGGACCCAAAGTTATTATTTAGCCTTAGGTGTAAATCGCAGGGTCATTTTACCAGTAAATTGGGAACAAATTCAGGAACAGTCATAGTGACACCCCAGCCTGTCTCTCAGCCAGTGTCCCACCCCCACCCCTGGCAGTGCCCACTGAGAGGCCAGCAGGCTCCAGGGCTCCACTGGCAATTGGGGCTCAAGGAGCTTTGGGAGTCCAGGGAGGTTCTCAGGTTTGCTCTGTGTTTCTCTTTCCAGCCTCAGCCTGTCCCAGGGTTTATTATCAGCAAAAGTAACAAGGCCCCTGATGGCAGGAAGCTGCCTGGGGCTTAGGGTGCTGACCCTTCCGCCCTGGGGGCCTCTCAGCAAATAGTCCCTTGGAAACAGGGCAACGGTCCCTGCGGAGGGGGCGGGCTGGGAGGGGCCTCACTCCCCCAACACACTGGACACTGGGGGAGCCCCTGTGTGAGCAGGACTGCAGCCCTGGCTGGCGGGACTGTCTTGGGCAGGTGACCTGGGCAATTCCGTGGTCTCCAGGGTCCCTGCCACTCTGGCCACGTGTCCCTGTCACAGCCCTGAAACCCCTTCAGGCCCCTGTTCTGTCTCAGTTCCAGTCCAGGCCCCTCCTCCATGGGGAAGGTTGGCTCCATGCCTGCATCCCTTCTGGGTCAGAAAACCCCTACTGGGCTGCCTCAGGGCCACTGGGACCCTGGTATCCCCCCAGTCATCTCCACTCTGCCTCCCCCACCCCCACCCCCACCCCAGTCCCGGGAGCATCCTCAGGGCTGTCACCTCCCAGGGGTCCTGCAGGGGCCTCCTCTTTCAGCTCTTGCCCTTAAAAGGGGGCCAAACATCTATCCATCCCCACTGCCTTCCTGGGATGCCCTAAAAGACTCCACATCAGCCTCAGACACAGCATCCTTGTTCATTTCCAATCCCTTCTTCCCAGCTTGGCAGCTGCTAACCAGTCTGCCAGGCCGGGAAACTCCTCATAGGTAGGACTACTCCTAGATCTTTCCAGACTCCTACCTAGATAGCAGCTTTGGAGCTTCAGGGCCCCAAATTATGTTCATTTATTCTGCAGTTCCTTAATGATGTTCTACTTTGGAGTCACACTGGGTGGGGAGTCTCTCCTCCCCAGGGGGGAAGAGTCACATGTGAAGGCAAAATGGGGGGAGCAGATTCAGAACAGTCCCTTCTCCCACGTCATCTTGTCCCCACGGCCTTGCTCTCACCCATGGCTCCTCCCTGCTCACCTCTGAAGCTGCCGTCCTCTGGGTGGGGCTGTGTCCCCTCAGATGGCAACTCCTTCTAGTGATGCTGCAGGGAGGAGAGGCCAGGATACTTCAGATTGTCCCAGGTGTGTCTTCAGATGCTGTGGAAGGAGGCTGTGGCCCTGAAGGTGTGTCCTGGGTCCCGGAGCCTCAGGCTTTGGTCCTGGGCTCCCACCCACAGGCCCTGCTCACATGCAGGGCTTTAGAGCAAAGTGTTCACATCCACAGTTTTGGTATTTTTATCTGGGTTCTCACTTCCTAGTCATGCCACCCAAGGAAGGAACTTGATTCCACAGCCTTAGTTTTCTCATCTGTAAAATGGGGTTAGCAGTAGAATCCACAGTTCCTTTTCTGAAACCCTTGGAGTCAGATCTGCTCCAGACAGGTTAAATAGTACATCTACTCTACATGACATCACACCCCACTGGGGTGTGAACACACCCTATATTCAGACATTAGTGTTTCTGCAACTGAACATTTGAAATTTCACACTAAGTGAATTAAATAGATATCATGAATTGTCTCGTGTCTGTTCAGGTCAAATTTTGTTATCGAACAATTTTTCAAAAATTTGTTTTCAATTTTGAGAGACTCGAAGGGTTTGGATTGCAGATAAGGACCATCCTTCTCTGTGTCTCCATAGATAATGGCACACAGTCAGAGATCCACAATGTTCATGGTTTGAGGCCAGACTCAACCCAGCTCTGAGGTTTGGGATAAGACAAGTATCCTGACAAGGCCAACAGTGATGAGTGGGGAGAACCATTCAGGAGAAGCTGTGCTGTTCCCCAAGCAACCAGGCCATTTGTTCTAACTCCCCAGACCCCGAGCCTCTGCTGTCATAGGTCTCTGAGCCTTTCTAGCTGAATCTCTCTTAATCAACTTCCAGAACTGGATCTTTTTACAGTGGTTACTCAGAAGATCCTGCCACCCCAGTGACTGTGACCTGCCTGACCGTCACGGCACCATGTCCAACTCAGGAGCAGCTCTATACCTGGCCGACTTGGACACCACGTGCCGGTTCCTCCGCCTGCCACAGCTTTTTTCCACCTGCATGTCCTTCTCTCTGGTGGCCGACATGGGCATTCACAGGGGGTACGTAGGTAACTGGTTTATGTCCATCTGGTGCTTCTGTTGTGCGGTGACCCTCATTGTCCTCACAGTTGAGTTACGTAGGTTCCCATCCGAGTTTCCTTTCTTCTGGTACTTATCTAACACCTACGCCTGCTATGCTGCCCTCCTCTGTCTCTCAGCCTCCATCATCTACTCCCTCACCTACGTCCAGTTCCTGCCTTATGGTCCTCACCGGGACCAGGCCATCGCTGTTACTGCGTTCTCCTGCATTGCGTCTGTGTTTTATGCCATGGAAGTAGTCAAAATGTGGGAGCGCTGCAAGATCTACAAGACCTCCTGCTATGTGCTCACCGTGCCAGGCCTGCTGAAGGTGCTGGAGACCTTCATGGCCGGCATCATCTTCGCCTTCATCAGCAACACCTCCCTGTACCTGCACCAGCCGGCCCTGGAGTGGTGTGTGGCCGTGTACTCCATCTGCTTCATCCCAGCAGCCCTGGCCATCCTGCTGAACCTGGAACAATGGGAATACAGGCTGCCTGGGCCCTTCCCCCTCTTCCAGCTTGTGCTCAGCCTGCTCTCCGTCCTCCTCTATATCAGTGCTCTGGTCCTCTGGCTGCTCTACCAGTTCAACGAGGAGTTCGGCGGGCATCCTCAGCGGTCTAGTGATGAAGACTGCAAGGACAAGCTCGCCTACGACATGTGCGCCTGGGACCAGCGCCTGGCTGTGGCCATCCTGACAGCTGCCAACCTGCTGGTTTATGTGACCGAACTGGGGTACTGGGCCCGCCAGTTTTCTGTGGAGACTAAGGCTCTGCCCAGGGTCTCCTGATCCCCTCTGCTCATAGGAAGTATCTTTACAGAGTTCTGATGTCCTCTTCTTGGCTCCCTCTCTCCCTCCTCACATCCTTCCCCCTTCATCTCACTCTCTTTTCTGTTTCCTTCTCCCCTTCTCCGTCTTCTTCCTGCTTTCTTTGGTTGCCCACACATTGTTTTGACTTTTTCTCTTGCTGCTCTCATCTTCCCTTCATTTCCTACTTTTTGGCCCTTTTCTGGTCATCCTTGGTTTTCTCATCTCCTGTGTCCTGACCACCTCTCCCCATCTTCCTTCTTCTGATCCATCAGGACCTGAGACTCCTTCCTTCTCTGCCCACTGCCCCCTCCCACCTCCTGAGGTGCTGACTCCACAGCACACAGCCCTCTGTGCAGCTGTTTACACCCTGGGCCTCTGAAGGGGCCTCATTGCCAAAGTGTGTCTGTCCCCCTGGGGGTGCCTTAGTTGGTGTGTGTGGATTTGTGATTGAGGTAGTTAGTTAGGTATTAGACCCCTATTCTCACAGTGGATGAATGGTGCATCTCCCTTTTACTTAAAAGAAAAAAATCTCTGGAGGTCAACAATTTCCAGTGGCAGAAATCGTAGAGACCCTGGATCCTTACGTCCCATCTGATTCTCATCCTTGCAAGAGATTGGTTGAATTTTTTCAGGGTCACTAAACACCCATCACCCAGAGGGACTCTTAGAGAAAGCAAGGGATGAATGCCCTCTCTGAGGAATCAAAAAAAGAAGCTGAGAACAAATAATTTCACAATTTGTATGGAAATACAAAAAACCTCGAATAGCCAAAGCGATCTTGAGAAAGAAAAATGGAACTGGAGGAATCAACCTACCTGACTTCAGGCTCTACTACAAAGCCACAATTATCAAGACAGTATGGTACTGGCACAAAGACAGAAATATAGATCAATGGAACAAAATAGAAAGCCCAGAGATAAATCCACGCACATATGGACACCTTATCTTTGACAAAGGAGGCAAGAATATACAATGGATTAAAGACAATCTCTTTAACAAGTGGTGCTGGGAAATCTGGTCAACCACTTGTAAAAGAATGAAACTAGAACACTTTCTAACACCATATACAAAAATAAACTCAAAATGGATTAAAGATCTCAACGTAAGACCAGAAACTATAAAACTCCTAGAGGAGAACATAGGCAAAACACTCTCTGACATACATCACAGCAGGATCCTCTATGATCCACCTCCCAGAATATTGGAAATAAAAGTAAAAATAAACAAATGGGACCTAATTAAACTTAAAAGCTTCTGCACATCAAAGGAAACTATTAGCAAGGTGAAAAGACAGCCTTCAGAATGGGAGAAAATAATAGCAAATGAAGCAACTGACAAACAACTAATCTCAAAAATATACAAGCAACTCCTACAGCTCAACTCCAGAAAAATAAATGACCCAATCAAAAAATGGGCCAAAGAACTAAATAGACATTTCTCCAAAGAAGACATACAGATGGCTAACAAACACATGAAAAGATGCTCAACATCACTCATTATCAAAGAAATGCAAATCAAAACCACTATGAGGTACCATTTCACACCAGTCAGAATGGCTGCGATCCAAAAGTCTACAAATAATAAATGCTGGAGAGGGTGTGGAGAAAAGGGAACCCTCTTACACTGTTGGTGGGAATGCAAACTAGTACAGCCACTATGGAGAACAGTGTGGAGATTCCTTAAAAAACTGGAAATAGAACTGTCTTATGATCCAGCAATCCCACTGCTGGGCATACACACTGAGGAAACCAGAAGGGAAAGAGACACGTGTACCCCAATGTTCATCGCAGCACTGTTTATAATAGCCAGGACATGGAAGCAACCTAGATGTCCATCAGCAGATGAATGGATAAGAAAGCGGTGGTACATATACACAATGGAGTATTACTCAGCCATTAAAAAGAATACATTTGAATCAGTTCTAATGAGGTGGATGAAACTGGAGCCTATTATACAGAGTGAAGTAAGCCAGAAGGAAAAACACCAATACAGTATACTAATGCATATATATGGAATTTAGAAAGATGGTAACGATAACCCTGTATACAAGACAGCAAAAGAGACACTGATGTATAGAACAGTCTTATGGACTCTGTGGGAGAGGGAGAGGGTGGGAAGATTTGGGAGAATGGCATTGAAACATGTGAAACGTCATGTATGAAACGAGATGCCAGTCCAGGTTCAATGCACGATGCTGGATGCTTGGGGCTGGTGCACTGGGACGACCCAGAGGGATGGTGTGGAGAGGGAGGAGGGAGGAGGGTTCAGGATGGGGAACACATGTATACTAATTAAATAAATTTCTATTAAAAAAAAAAAAAAAAAGAAAGAAAGGAGCTGGTGAAGAACCCCAGGGACTTGCAGACACCTGTCTGCAGTCTTGGTGAGGGGCAGTGATGTGGCTCTCCTGCCCCAGTGATCAAAGCAGCAGGCCCTGCCTCTGCAGGGAGAAGACCATGGACACTGCAGCCTCAATGCCGTTGTTCCCTTGATTTTTTTTTTTTTACTTTTCTAATCAGGGGTTCAGAATTTACTGGGTGGCCTTGTTCTTAAAGGGACATTTCTTTTAAAAAATCTTGGGCAGATGTGTTGAGGTGGTGGAGAATTGCTGCTTTTGTAGTTAAAGAAACCGAAGTGCTTGAGTGTGTGGTGCACACATGTGTTTCTGTGAGTCAGTTGCTTTCTACTCTTGCTTCCTTGTGCTCTGGGCCCCAGGCATAATGTGATCTACATAATGTATTTTATAATGTGTGTGTGTGTGTGTGTGTACATATATAAAATATATGTGTGTCTGTGTGTGTTTTAAATTCCCTGGAGCTTCTGGTTCCTATCAGCCTTTGCTGGCAATCATAGAGAGAAGCCTTGTCTCTTGTTCTACATAATAATGTTCTTTTTTTCCCCAACCTAATATAAAGGACAAAGACAAAGGAAAACAAAATCAAAAGGTCCTGACTGCCCTCAATGTGTCTAGAGTTCAGAAGTACCCTAGCCAACTTGGACTTCCATGCTCACCCAAAAGACCCCCTCTGTGAACCGCACCCAGCGACTCCCCACACCCCCTCAGGCTGAGTCTAGGGCTTCAGCCCATTAGAGCAAACTAGCAGTTTGGCCCCACTCCAAAGCCCCAAATCCTTAGCTATTAAAACCCTCTGCCAGCACCAGGATGCTTCCTTTAAAGGTGCCTGGATGTAGGCTCAGTGCGTGCGTATGCATGTGCCTCCCCGACCCTCTTCATGGATGAATTCAGACCAGCAGCCCTTTACAGTAACTGGAGGCCGGGAAGCCCCCACAAGCCTTCTTCCTCTCCTGCTCTCAGCCACAAAGCCTCAGAGCCCAGCATTCTGGTGTCACCAGGGCCAGAGGGGCCAGGCTAGCAGAGCTGTGGGGGACGGGCAGGGAAGGACCCCCCTGCCCTGCTGCCCCTCACTGCTGTACTGGGATGAACCATGTGATCTTCACACAGAGGAAGGTGCGGTGGGCGGGGAGGGCTTCCAGGAGGTGGTGCACATGGCAGGCAAATTTTAAGAAGTAATGAAATAAAAATTGTATTTCAAGGCAAGACAGGAAACATTTCAACATAGTTTTTTTTCTCTGCCCTTTTGGGCCTCCTCCCTCCCCTCTAGAGTGCAGTGAGCATCTGCAATATGTGTTAACCTGACCTCCCCAAGGCGAGAAATACCTGCTCTACCATAAAGATGAATTTTTCTTCTTCTGGCCCCAGCCATGTGACTCCTTAGAAGATAACACTATTTACTTATGAGCTTATTAATTTCACAAGCTATTTCACTTGTACTCTGCCTATTTGACAATACTGTTGTTTCTTATATTAACAAATGTAATTTGTGAGATTGAGGCTCCAATAAAAATAATGATGACCAGGTGGGCCTGCTGATGAACCTAGAGAAGGGAAGGGTGATGAGTGTGGTCAGGGCCTCTGCTCCAGGGCTCACAACTCTAAATGCCTAAGCAGCTGATCCAGGAACAGGCCAGTGACCCTGGTCTGATGCTTGTCAGGACTGAGAATGCAGGCTGCACTGGGCAGGTGTCTCTCAGCCCAGCTGATGGTGTCTGTGAAGAAATGCTGGCCCGTGGAACCATGTTCAGGGCTGTGTCTGGACTCAGGTCATCAGGTTGAGCCCTGAGCCCTAGCCCACCTCCCACTTGCCACCTGACTCCTTTCATCTGGGCCGTGGACTCTGGCCTGGATGTGCCCAAGGACAGGGGAGTCATTGTCTGGAAAGCACTGCTCGGAGGGTTGGGTCCCTGGTTTATACACACAGGACTTTCCCCACTGAAGCTTCCACCTAGTACAAATCCAGTGTCACTTCCACATGGCGACCTGTCACCCATCTTTAGCTCATTCTCATGTCTCTGTCTCAACCCTGGATCTTTGACTTTCCAGGTTAAATGTCCCCAATTTATTCAATGGTTTGCCTTTATCTGGATTGCATTTCACCTGTGCCCCACCAGCCACCCCAACTCCCTGGCCTCCTTGTCCCTTCTCTGCCCATGTCCCCCAAACCCATTCACAGTGGATTCCTAACAAATGAGGAAAAGGTGGGAAGAAAACCAGAACTCAGCTGAGCCAGGGGCATCCAGCGTGTCCTCCAGCCCAGAGCTGGTTTTGGAAAGACCTGTACATTCCTGCTGCTGCTAAGTCACTTCAGTCATGTCCAACTCTGTGTGACCCCAGAGACGGCAGCCCACCAGGCTCCCCCGTCCCTGGGATTCTCCAGGCAAGAACACTGGAGTGGGTTGCCATTTCCTTTTCCAATGCATGAAAGTGAAAAATGAAAGTGAAGTCGCTCAGTCGTGTCCGACTCCCAGCGACCCCATGGACTGCAGCCTACCAGGTTCTTCCATCCATGGGATTTTCCAGGCAAGAGTACTGGAGTGGGGTGCCATTGCCTTCTCCAGTATGTTCCTGAGGCTCTGGCAAAATGAACTAGAAGACAGGGATGTGAGCCCTTAGTGCTACCTAACCCTGGAGGAACCAAGCGAAATCTGGGGGGTGGTCTAAAAAGGCTGTTTACAGTGGCCATGCCTTGCTGAGCTCCCTTGGGGCACCTGTGACTCAGACCTGTTAGCTGGAGGAGTACAGGGATTGGGAAGGGTGCCCGCCCCTCTAACACTCTGTAGCCACCCCTCCTCCCCTTCTTCCTCTGCCCCCAGCCCCACCCGATGGAGAAAGACCTATTCAGGGACAGGATTCTCCACCCTCATCTGCTGTCTCCAGGCACACATCCCACCACCTTGCTCCCCAGCGCCCAGCCCCATCAGGACAGCATCACTGCCTCCGAAGGTGAAGATCCAGCCAGTTTGGTCCCAGGAGTGATACGAACGCTGCCCACTTCCTGCCCAGTGTGCTGCTGTCTGGGCCAGGCTCCGCAGCCAAGAAACTTACTCACTTGGAGCACAGTTTCTCCTCTATATGGAAAGAACAAATGCTTTTCCTGTTGGGGGATGAGAGAGTTTGAGTGGGTTTGCTGAGAAATGGGAGAAAAGGGCAAATGCTGGCCTGGCCCAGCATCCTGAGTTCAGGGGGTGTGCTGTGTCACCTGGTAGAATCGCTGGTTTCTGTTACCAGGTGGTGGAGCCCTGGGGACACTGGTGGGGACTTGTTTAGGGTCCTGAACTTGACCCTTGCTCAAGGGCATCCTCACCTCTTTATTGTCCTCCCATCTCTCAGAGTTTAGGGCTAGGACAGAGAGAGAGGGCTGCCGACTCCATCCTGCCAGCCAATCCTAGCTCTGCCCCCGAGGGCCCTCAGTGGAGGCTGGAAGCATTCTGCCTGATGGACCCCCATCCAGCACCCTCCATCTGGAGGAAGAGCTCAGGCCAAGGGGTAGCTGGCAAGGCTGGTGGTTCAGCCTAACTGCACCCAGGACTCACTGGAGTCTACAGAAGGAGGGGTGGATTCTAATAAAAATTATCTTTTTGTGAATTAGCACCTGTCCTCTAAAGGAAGGAAAAGTCTGGAAAACAGTGATCATGGCTGAGGCTCCCCTGCTGTTTGGAAGCCCAAGGAGCCTGACCCGAGGTGCAGCTGAAGGAAGGGCAGGACCTGGCTGGCAGAGGCTGAAGGCCAGGACCTGCTCAGTGGTTCCCGGACTGGGAGGTCCTGAGCTCTCGCCTTGCTGAGGTTCTGGTTCCTGATGTGTAGACTGGGATAGTAATAACTTTCCCAGGGTCAGTTTAAGAGTCAGAGACAATGGTATGAAGGGCCAGGCAGAGAGGGGGGCCAGTGAAATGCAGCCTTGAGCAAAGATGCACCATGGCTTTGGTGGAGGAGGAGGGGAATAACAGCTGTGAGGGCTGGGGAGGGCACTAGGCCTGGAAATACTTGAGGACCAGATATTTCTGGGTCCTTCAGGAAGATGACAATTTTCTTCCCAGATCTATTATGTCTGCCACATAGGCTTTGATTGGAAGAAACACTCCAACTCAACAAACTGGACTTCCTGATATATTGCCAGGACCCAGTGTTTTCCAGTTGAGCTGCTGTAACAGAACTCCATAGACTGGGCAGCTTAAACAACAGACATTTACTTCTCAGAGTTCTAGAGACTAGGAAGTTCAAGATCAAAGTTCCTGGAGAGCTGAACTCTGGTAAGGGCTCTCTTCCTGGTTTGCAGTCTTCCCACTGTATGAGGCTATGACCTCACATGATGGAGAGAAAGATCATCTGTCCTATTTCTTCTCATAAAGGCACTAATCCCATTCACACAGGCCCCAGCCTCATGACCTAATTACCTCCTAGAAGCCCCACCTCCAAATCCAACATATTGGTGATTTAGGCTTCAACATATGAATTTTTGAGGGAAACAAACACTGAGTCTACAGAATTTGGCATTAGGAAAAAAAGTTACCAATGAGTTTGAAAGTCTGGTGGAAAATCATTTGAACTCTAGTTTCCCCTTTCTTTTACACTCAGGTCCAGGGGCAAGGCCATGAACCAAAAATATTCAGTTACTGGTCAGATTCTGCCAATAAAAAGGGTTTGCGTTCTGGCATGAGTAAATGGAATTCAATCCATGTATATGGCACATGTCATGTGCAAACCACGTTGTAGCATCTTGCAGTTTAAAACAAAGCAGAAGCAAACCCTTGGTCCTACACCTGCCCAGCTATTGTCCTTTGCACTCTTTCTCCACAAGTATCCTGAACATGATCTAACCCCCCTCTGCATCTTCCTTCTCTCATCTACTCTAACCCCCTCTCTGCCTTCTGTTCCCGCCTCTCCATGGAAAATGTTCTCACCAGTTCACCACTGAGCAGCATGTGGGCAACTCAAGATATATTTACCCTCTCATCACCAGGTCTCTCAACACAATTCACCTGCTTCAGGAAACCTTCTCTGGAGTGATGGTCCTCCTGCTGCTCAGACTCTCCTTCCTCCTTCTCCTCTTCCTCCTCTCCATCATCTGAGGGTCTCAGGACTTGGGACTGGAAAACATCTGTCATGTGTCAAACCCTCTTCTTAGCACTGGGAATACACATACATATTGGTTCTAGATTTTAGTGTTTATCTTTCTCATGTTTTTTTTGAAACTGAATGCAGAGTTTTGCGTTCTTCTTTATAATAGGGCCATAATAACATAACAATAATGTATCAGGCCTTATTTCAATACAACAGTAATGCATGCATGCATGCTCAGTCACTCAGTCATGTCTGACTTTTTGTGACCCCATGGACTGTAGCCTGCCAGACTCCTCTGTCCATGGGATTTCCCAGAAAAGAATACTGGAGTGGGTTGCCATTTCCTTCTCTAGGGGATCTTCCTGACCCAGGGATCAAGCCAGTGTCTCCTACGTCTCCTGTATTGGCAAGTAGATTCTTTACTATTGAACCACCTAGAAATCCCACAAAAGCAATGTTTTCCTACAAATGGCTGCTGAGATGGACTCTGAAGAAGTGGAAAGTCAAGCATGTGCAAGAACAAGGGAATCTGGGACACCTCAGACTGTGGGGGCACCTGGAAACAGTTTGTGTTTTTGACAAGAAACACTGGAGAGTCAGACCCCTGGGAAGTGACTGAGGAAACTCTTGTTATGAAAGAGAAACATGTTCCCCACCAAGCAGAGGTCATGGGGAAGGAAGGTCTGTGTAATCAGGAAGGATGTGACCAATAAACAGGACCCAGCAGCCAAGAGGAAGCAAGCAGAGAGGGTGGACAGAGGGGAGGGAGCTGGCTTCCATCTCCACATCTGAGTCTCCAGGACTGGCAAGTCCAGGGGCCCCGGGAAGAGGGGGCGTGGGAGGGACCAGGGGTCTCTGGCACCCCTCCCCCATCTAGCAGATGAGGAAACTGACTCAGCAGCAGTGAGTGTCCTCTTCAGGGGGATGGGGCAGGTTTGTACAAAACGAGGGTGGATGGGGCAGAATCCCAGCCTGGAGGGTGCTGCTGCTACACTTATAATAAGCAGCATGGGGCTGTGGACAGACAGCCGGCCTGGGAAGGAGGACACCTGGGTCCTGTCTCTGACTCTGCCACCCACAGGGTGACTCTGGACACGTCCTGCCACTCCCTGGGGTCCAGCTGCACCACTTCTATGACGAGAAGTTTCGACTAAGCAGAGGACCTTTCTACTCTCTTTTGAGCTCCACAGTGAAGGGACTTGACCTGCCTTGGAATTGTGACAAATGATCCTCAACTCCCCAACAGAAGAGATGGAGCAGCCACCCTCCTGAACCACAAGACTTGGACAGTGAGTCCCTCAGGTGAGCCCACCTGGACAACAGATCTTTCACTAAAGCACAGAGGCATCTCCATCCTCCTGGGAAGTGAGGTCACAGAGTTATGTTCAATTTAATTCATGAAAATAGAGAATATGAATTTCTTTCACTTATGCAAATATTTATAAATGCACACTTGCTCATATCTATGAAAAAGTGAGTGAAAATCAATTAAGAAAGAAATGAAAAATTTTATTCAAGCCAATGTAAGAATTATAACCAGCAAGACATTCTTTCAGGAAGCTGTGAGAACTGTTCCAAAGAGGTAAATGGGGGCCACTATGTATGTGATTCAGGGAAGGGGTACATGCAACCAAGCACACTTCTTGACAAAGTTATTGATCTTCAAAAAGGCCAGAAGCCATAGTTAATGGTTTTAGTGCTTTTATAGTATGGCAAGATGTAAGAAATTGGGTTTGTAAATATTTCTACTGGAAATGTCTAAGTATCTGAGGGCTGGTTCTGCCAGTTTTCCCAGAGTACAACTTGCCTTATCATGGTCTTTGCCGTGAATTCCTTCCAGGGTGGATTCTAGATCAGTGATGGCAGTATGCTAATGACTTGATTTTTGTAGAACTGGGTGGTTTGTTCTATTTGATTGTGATATTACACAATCCTATGGCTATTCCCCTCTAAATTTCAAGCAAGGCTTGGGAGACACTTTTGACCAATTTGTCCCTGGGTCATAGGAATGCTCATTCCCAGGAGGGGAGAGGATTTTTTATACAGGCCACTCGGTGTGCTAATACTCAATTTCTGTTACCAGTAGCCAAAAGCCTCTAGGCCACCTGTCTTACTAGTCTGTCAGCTCCAGGTAGTGATTCCATCCTATTCCTTCTTCCCATATCTAGAGTCACACTATTACAATCATGGATCTTACAAGCTATACATCAAGTCAATCATTTCAAGTCACCTGGTCATTATTATTTTTATTGGAGGTTCAGTCACACATTTGTTAATGCAGGAAACAATAATTTTGTAAAAAAAAAAAAAAAAAGCAAAGTACAGAAAACATCAGATCAGATCAGTCACTCAGTCGTGTCCGACTCTTTGCGACGCCATGAATCACAGCACACCAGGCCTCCCTGTCCATCACCAACTCCCGGAGTTCACTGAGACTCACATCCATTGAGTCAGTGATGCCATCCAGCCATCTCATCCTCTGTCGTCCCCTTCTCCTCTTGCCCCCAATCCCTCCCAGCATCAGAGTCCTCTCCAATGAGTCAACTCTTCACATGAGGTGGCCAAAGTACTGGAGTTTCAGCTTTAGCATCATTCCTTCCAAAGAAATCCCAGGGCTGATCTCCTTCAGAATGGACTGGCTGGATCTCCTTGCAGTCCAAGGGACTCTCAAGAGTCTTCTCCAACACCACAGTTCAAAAGCATCAATTCTTCAGCGCTCAGCTAGTTGGAAAGTGTTCTGCCTATGTTTTCCTCTATGAGTTTTATAGTGTCCAGTCTCACATTTAAGTCCTTGATCCATTTTGAGCTTAATTTTGTGTATGCAGTTTAAATATGATCTAATTTCATTTTTTACATTAGCTGTCCAGTTTTTCCAGCAGCATTTGTTGAAGAGACTGTCTTTCCAACAATGGGCAGTCTTGCCTCCTTTGTCATAGATTAATTGTCCATAGGGTTTCCCAGATGGTGCTAGTGGTAAAGAACCTGCCTGCCAATGCAGGAGATATAAGAGACCCAGTTCACTCATTGGGTCTATAGTTTCATGGGTTTATATCTGTTTTTGTTCTGTTCTATTGATCTATAATTTCTATTTTTGTGTGGGTATCATACTGTTTTGATGACTGTAGTTTTATAGTATACTCTGAAGTCAAGGAGCCTGATTCTCCCAGCTCCAATTTTCTTTCTCAAGATTGCTTTGGCTATCCAGGGTCTTTTGTGTCTCCATACAGATTTTGAGATTTTTTTGTTCCAGTTCTGTAAAAATTCCATTGGTAATTTGATAGGCATTGCATTGAATCTATAGGTTGCCTTGCCTGACATAAATCACAGCAATATCTTTTTTTGATCTGTCTCTATGAATAATGGAAATAAAAACAAAAATAAATAAATGGGACCTACTTAAACTCTAAAGCTTTTTCAGGCAAAGGAAACAATAAACAAAATGAAAAGACAACCCACAGAATGGGAGAAAATATTTGCAAAGGACATGACCAATAAGGGATTAGTCTCCAAAATTTACAAAAAGCTTGTGACATTTAGTAGCATCAAAACAAACAATCCACTCAAAAAGTGGGCAGGAAACATAAGACATTTCTCCAAGACATACAGATAACAATAGCTACATGAAAAGATGTTCAACATTGTTATTTATTAGGGAAATGCAAATCAAAACAATCTGATATCACCTCTCACCAGCCAGAATGACTACCATCAAAAAATCCACACAAACAATAGAGGCTGGAGAGGGTGTGGAGAGAAGGGAGCCCTCCTACACAGTTGGTGGGAATGTAAATTGATACATCCACTATGGAGAATAGTATATGAAAGTTGCTCAGCCATGTCTGACTCTTTGCATCCCCAAGGACTGTGGCCTGCCAGGCGCCTCTGTCCATGAGATTCTCTTCTCTATTTTATTTTTAATTTTATTTTATTTTTAAACTTTACATAATTGTATTAGTTTTGCCAAATATCAAAATTAATCTGCCACAGGTATACATGTGTTCCCCATCCTGAACCCTCCTCCCTCCTCCCTCTCCACACCATCCCTCTGGGTCGTCCCAGTGCTCTAGCCCCAAGCATCCAGTATCGTGCATCGAACCTGGACTGGCATCTCGTTTCATACATGATATTTTACATGTTTCAATGCCATTCTCGTAAATCTTCCCACCCTCTCCCTCTCCCACAGAGTCCATAAGACTGATCTATACATCAGTGTCTCTTTTGCTGTCTCGTACACAGGGTTATTGTTACCATCTTTCTAAATTCCATATATATGTGTTAGTATACTGTATTGGTGTTTTTCTTTCTGGCTTACTTCACTCTGTATAATAGGCTCCAGTTTCATCCACCTCATTAGAACTGATTCAAATGTATTCTTTTTAATGGCTGAGTAATACTCCATTGTGTATATGTACCACCGCTTTCTTATCCATTCATCTGCTGATAGACATCTAGGTTGCTTCCATGTCCTGGCTATTATAAACAGTGCTGCGATGAACATTGGGGTACACGTGTCTCTTTCCCTTCTGGTTTCCTCAGTGTGTATGCCCAGCAGTGGGATTGCTGGATCATAAGACAGTTCTATTTCCAGTTTTTTAAGGAATCTCCACACTGTTCTCCATAGTGGCTGTACTAGTTTGCATTCCCACCAACAGTGTAAGAGGGTTCCCTTTTCTCCACACCCTCTCCAGCATTTATTATTTGTAGACTTTTGGATCGCAGCCATTCTGACTGGTGTGAAATGGTACCTCATAGTGGTTTTGATTTGCATTTCTTTGATAATGAGTGATGTTGAGCATCTTTTCATGTGTTTGTTAGCCATCTGTATGTCTTCTTTGGAGAAATGTCTATTTAGTTCTTTGGCCCATTTTTTGATTGGGTCATTTATTTTTCTGGAGTTGAGCTGTAGGAGTTGCTTGTATATTTTTGAGATTAGTTGTTTGTCAGTTGCTTCATTTGCTATTATTTTCTCCCATTCTGAAGGCTGTCTTTTCACCTTGCTAATAGTTTCCTTTGATGTGCAGAAGCAATCAAAGAGGACACTAATAGATGGAGAAATATACCATGTTCATGGATTGGAAGAATCAATATAGTGAAAATGAGTATACTACCCAAAGCAATTTATAGATTCAATGCAATCCCTATCAAGCTACCAACAGTATTCTTCACAGAGCTAGAACAAATAATTTCACAATTTGTATGGAAATACAAAAAACCTCGAATAGCCAAAGCGATCTTGAGAAAGAAGAATGGAACTGGAGGAATCAACCTACCTGACTTCAGGCTCTACTACAAAGCCACAGTTATCAAGACAGTATGGTACTGGCACAAAGACAGAAATATAGATCAATGGAACAAGATAGAAAGCCCAGAGATAAATCCATGCACATATGGACACCTTATCTTTGACAAAGGAGGCAAGAATATACAATGGATTAAAGACAATCTCTTTCACAAGTGGTGCTGGGAAATCTGGTCAAGCACTTGTAAAAGAATGAAACTAGAACACTTTCTAACACCATACACAAAAATAAACTCAAAGTGGATTAAAGATCTCAACGTAAGACCAGAAACTATAAAACTCCTAGAGGAGAACATAGGCAAAACACTCTCTGACATACATCACAGCAGGATCCTCCATGAGATTCTCTAGGCAAGAATTCTGGAGTGGGTAGCCATTCCCTTTTCCAGAGGATCTTCTCAACCCAGGGATCGAACCCAGGTCTCCTGCATTTCAGGTGGATTCTTTACTGTTTGAACCATCAGGGAAACCCAGAGAACAGTATGGAGGGTCCTTAAAAAACTAAAAATAGAACTACCATATGACCCTCCAATCACACTCATGGGCATATATCTGGAGAAAAACATTATCTGGAAAAATACATGCACCCCAATGTTCATTGCAGCGCTGTTTGCAATAGCCAAGACATGGAAGCAGCCTAAATGTTCATCAGTGGAGGAAAGGATAAAGAGGGGTCCATTCCCTAGCTACCTACCCCCACACTTCCAACCCCCACCCCCCAATACCACCAACTAAGACACCACCAGCATGTATAGACACGCTTTTGCAATGAGGCCCCTCCAGAGGCTCAGGGTGTGAACAGCTGCACAGAAGGCTGTGTGCTGTGGAGTCAGCACCTTAGGAAGTGGGAAGGGGAAGTGGGCAGAGAAGGAAGGAGTCTCAGGTCCTGATGGATCAGAAGAAGGAAAATGGGGAGAGGTGGTCAGGACAAAGGAGATGAGAAAGCCAAGGATGAATGCAAGAGGGGCAAAAAAAAAAAAAACAGAAAATGTAGAAAACATGAAAGAAACAAGGGAAAGAGGCAAAACAGGATGTGGGCAACAAAACAAGGAGACAGAGCAGAAGGAGGGAAGGAAGCATAAAGAGAGTGAGATGAATGGGGAAGGATGTGAGGAGGGAGAGAGGGAGCCAGGCAGAGTGAAGATACGGGATAGGACTGGACAGAATCGGGAGCACTGGAGACATCCTCAGTCCCTATGGAAACCTGGTGGGCCCAGTACCCCAGGTCAACCGTGTACATCAGCAGGTTGATGGCTGTCAGGATGGCCACAGCCAGTAGGCGATCCTACAGGCACATGTCGTAGGCAAGCTCATCACTGCAGCTCACAACACTGGACCGCTGGGACTGCCCCCCAAACTCCTCATTGAACTGGTAGAGAGGCCAGAGGATCGCAGTGCTGATGTAGAGGAGGATGGAGAACAAGGTGAGCACAAGCTGGAAAATGGGGTACGGGATGTGCAGTCTATATTCCCGTTCACTCACTTTCAACAGGAGGACCACAGCTCCCAGGATGAAGCAGATGGAGTACACGGCCACACACCACACCAGGGCCATGTGTTGCACAATAGGGTGCAGGTCCAGGGAGGGGCTACTGATGAAGGCAAAGATGACACCAGCCACAAAGGTCTCCAGCACCTTCAGCAGGCCTGGCACAGTGTGCACGTAGCAGATGATACCATCAAGGTCATACCAGTTCCACGTGAAGGCCACACCCAAGGCATAAATACAGATGCGACTCGGGAGAAGGCAGTGGTGGTGATGGCCTGGTCCCGGTAAGGACCATAAGGCAGGAACTGGACATATGCAACGGAGTAGACGATGGAGGCCAAGAGGCAGACGAGGGTAGCGTAGCAGGCATGGCTAACGGGGAAGTTGTACCGGTAGAAAGGAAACCAGGACGGGAGATCACAGAACTCAACAGTGGAGAAGATGAGGGTCACAGCGAAATAGATGCACCAGATGGACATGGACCAGTCACCTATGACTCCTCTCCAAATGCCCATGTCGGCCAGCAGGGAGAAGGCCATGCAGGTGGAGCAGAGCTGCGGCAGATGGAGGAGGCAGTACACCTTGCCCGATTCATCCTTTTCTGGGGATGTCGCCCTGGTGGGCATGGTGTTGTGAAATCTGGCAGGTCACAGTCACCAGTGTGGCAGTTGTCTTCATTGATGACCCATCATTGAAAGATCCAACTCTGGAGGAGGATTAAGTCAGACGCCTAGAGAAGGCGCAGGGCCTGTGATGGCTGAGGTTCAGGATCTGTGGAGTTGGAACCAATGGCTCAGACACGTGGGTAACAGCACAGCCACTCCAGAATGGTTCTCCCCATCCATCAGCCTTGGCCTTGTCAGGAGACTTGTCTTATCCCAAACCTCACAGCTGGGTCGGGTCTGGGCACAATCCATCAACATTTTGGACCTCTCTGAACTGTGTGGCATTATCTACAGAAACACAGGGTAGGATGGTCCTTATCTACAAAGCCATCCCTTGAAGTCTCTCAACATTGAAAACAAATTTTTAAAAAATTATTTGGTAGTAAAATTATACCTGAACAGATATTAGAGAATTTATCATCTGCATTTATTTCCCCTAGTGTGAATGTTCAAAGGCTTCAGTTTCAGAAACACTCATGTGTATGATTACAAGGTGCTCTCAGACCCCAGTGGGGTGTGATGTCATGTAGAGTAGATACACCATGTCATTTGTTTGGAGCTGAAAAATCTTGAATTCTGGAGCTTATCTAATCCCAAGGATTTAAAAAAAAAAAAAATGGACTGTAGATTGCACTGCTAACCCCATTTATTGATGAGAAAACTAAGACTTGGGGACTTAAATGTCTTCCCTAAGGTCGAAACCCTAAGAAAAGAGAACCCCAGATAAAAATCCCAAAGCTGTGGGTGTGAGCACTTTGCTCTACAGCCCAGCATGTCAGCAGGCCGGCAGGTGGGAGCCCAGGACCAAATCGTGGCGCTCTGGGACCCAGGACACACCTTCAGGATCATGGCCTTCTTCCACAGCAACCTAAAGACACACGTCCCAGCCCCTCCTCCCAGCAGCATCACTAGAAGGAGCTGCCATCTGAGGGGACACAGCCCCACCCAGAGGAGGGCAACTCCAGGGGTGAACAGGGAGGAGCCACGGGGTGATAGCAAGGCCATGGGGACAAGATGACACAGAAAGTAGGAACTATTTGAATCCCTGCTCTCAGTTTTGCCTTCACATGTGACTTTTCCCCACTGGGGCAGGGAAACCCCAACCCAGCATGATTCAAGGTGGAGCCTCATGGAGGAACCACAGAATAAATTAACATAATGTTGCGCTCTTAAGTTCCAAAGCTGCCAGCCAGGTGTGAGTCTGGAAAGATCTAGAAGTACTCTTACCTGAGCAGGGATTTTCCTGGCTGGGAGACGGGTGAGCAGCTTCCAAGCTGAGAAGAAGAGATTGGAAATGAAAAAAGATGCTGTGTCTGATGCTGATGGGGAGGCTTTGGATCCATTTAATGGCACAGAGGGAGGCACTGGAGAAGGAGAGGCATGGGGTTTCTAGCTGTGTGACCCTGGATAAGGCCTGTGCCCTCTCTGGGCCTCAGTTCCCCCACCTGGAAAGCAGGAGGTTTGTCTGAGCCTCCCCAGCAGACCCTCCTCCACTCTAGTCTGTGAGCCTGGACATGGTGCCTCCATCAGAGCACAGCCTGGATGTGGCTGAGCCCTGCCTGCCCAGCAGCCAGGTGTGTGGACTGGAAGACGGTGAGCCAGGAAGGTCAAGGTCAGGACAAAAGAAGGAAGGAGGAGGTGAGATGGAAACTCAGAGTTACAGGGAGGCTGTGGGGTGTGAAGGAAACTGGTAAGTTACCTTACAGAGTCTCAGTTTTCTCATGTGTGCAATGGGCTTAATACCTACTATATGTCAATTTAATGAATGAAGCTGTATGAATGGCTTATAGAGGACCTGGCACCTGAACACACTGGAACCATAGCTGGCATGCCAGCTACCTGTTCCCCTTCCCCTACCCACCAAAGGGAACCCATATGGCCCCAGCCCCACTCTGGGCATAAGCACATGCAAGCTTGATTTGTTCCAGATCATGGCTTGCAAACCTGTGTGTCCTGGAAGTGGCCCAGGGATTTGTTTGGTTTTCCTTCACAGTGTTTTCAGGAAAAGATAGTGTAGAAGCAGTTTTATTTCTTCCTGAAATGTTTGGTAGATGCACGGTTTTTTCATTGCATATGAAAATCCAGTTTTCCAGATCCTTTACAAGTCTCATAAAATTAGCTGCTATGCCCTTTATACTGACTTTCACTCTCATCTTTGCTTAGTATTTTCTATATTTTCTTCTTCTCATGTATAATTGACACAAAGCAGAACTACTTTAAAAGAACTAAATTAAAAGATGTTTTATTTTCTTGGGCTCCAAAATCACTGCTGATGGTAACTGCAGCCATGAAATTAAAAGACGTTTGCTCCTTGGAAGAAAAGCTATGACAAATCTAGACAGTGTATTAAAAAGCAGAGACATTATTTTGCCAACAAAGGTCCATATAGTCAGAGCTGTGGCTTTTCCATGGAAGGACTGATGCTGAAGTACTGAAACTCCAGTACTTTGGCCACCTGATG
The DNA here is from genome assembly GCF_055505025.1 of Bos grunniens. Lineage (NCBI taxonomy): Eukaryota > Metazoa > Chordata > Mammalia > Artiodactyla > Bovidae > Bos > Bos grunniens. The sequence goes on along the minus strand of NC_141185.1, from coordinate 50,241,193 downwards.
TGAAGAACTGATTCATCGGAAAAGACCCTGATGATGGGAAAGATTGAAGGCAGGAGGAGAAGGGGATGACAGATGATGAGATGGTTGGATGGCATCACTGACTCGATGGACATGATTTGAGCAAGCTCTGGGAGTTGGTGATGGGCAGGGAAGCCTGGCGTGCTGCAGTCCATGGGGTCGCAAAGAGTCGGACACGACTGAGCGACTGAACTGATGGTTTTTCCCGTAGTCAGGTAGGGATGTGAAAGTTGGACCGTAATGCAGGCTGAATGCTGAAGAATTGATGCTTTTGAACTGTGGTGTTGGAGAAGACTCTTGAGAGTTCCTTGGACTGCAAGGAGATTAAACCAGTCAATCCTAAAGGAAATCAATTCTGAATATTCATTGGAAGGACTGATGCTGAAGCTGAAGCTCCAATACTTTGGCCACCTGATGCAAAGAGTTGTCTCATTAGAAAAGACCCTGATGCTGGGAAAGATGGAAGGCAGGAGGAGAAGGGGAAGACTCACCAACTCAATGGATAGGAGTTTGAGAAAGCTCCAGGAGATAGTGAAGGACAGGGAAGCCTGGCATGCTGCAGTCCATGGGGTCACAAAGAGTTGGACACGACTGAGCGATGGAACAACAACAAATGATGACCTCACATGTCCCAGTTTTCCCTCTTGGACATGGCCAGGCTGCCTGCCTGCTCACAGGAGCGTCCATGTCTCCATCCAGGGAGCATCCATGTCCTCAACGTCATTAGAGCCTTCAACACCTTTCACATGCTCTGACGTCATATGTAGACATGTGTGTACAGACATGCACACATATTTGTAGAGCATATCTGTATCTTTTTTCTTCCCTGTTTTTTAAACATGAGACCATGTCATGCACACAGCATCTTGCTTTTCTACCAACCCCAAAAGGTGCAGCTGGTCCTGTCCAGGGGCCTTAGTCCTCTCCATCCCCTTTACTTATTTCTTTCCCTCCTGGCTCCTGTGCATATTTGGACTGACCCCCCTTCTCTAGATCAGTGGATCCTCCCCTGTGAGTCTCAGACACTGGGGGACACAGGACATGGCAAGGGGTCCTGGGTTCGATGTGATCATCCTGCTCTAGAGTAGGAGGTAGGCAAGAATTTCTGGAAATTTTTTAAAAAATATGACAAAAATTGTGTTATTCATCTCTAGTATCTAGAAAATAGACAGAAATTCTACAACTTAATAATAGACAACACAATTTAAAATCGAACAAACTTCTTAAGATGTTTTACTTTGTCTTACTAATTTACAGAAGAGTCCAAAATGCAGTACTTGGGCGCAATCTCAAAAACAACAGAATGATCTTGGTTTATTTCTGAGGCAAGCCATTCAACATCACAGTAATCCAAGACTATGTCCCAGGGCTTGATACTGAAGAAATTGAAGTTGACCAGTTCCGTGAAGACATACAACACCTTCTAGAACTAACACCAAAAGAAGATGCTCTTTTCATCATAGGGGATTGGAATGTAAAACTAGGAAGTCAAGAGACACCCAGGACAAGAGGCCAAGGCATTTTGGCCCTGGAGTACAAAATGAAGCAGGGCAAAGGCTAACAGTTTTGTCAAGAAAACACACTGGTCATAGCAAACACCATTTTCCAACAACACAAGAGATGACTCTACATATGGACATCATCAAATGGTCAATACTGAAATCAGATCGATTATGTTCTTTGCAGCTAAAGACAGAGAAGCTCTATGCAAATAAGACCTGGAGCTGACTGGGGCTCAAATCATCAGCTCCTTATTGGAAAATTCAGGCTTAGATTGAAGAAAAGTAGGGAAAACCATGAGGCCATTCAGGTATGAACTAAATAAAATCCCTTATGATTATACAGTGGAGGTGATGAATGGATTCAAAGGATTAGACCTGATAGAGCGAGTGCCTGAAGAACTATGGATGGAAGTTCGTAACACTGTACAGGAGGCAGTGACCAAAATCATCCCAAAGGAAAAGAAATGCAAGAAGGCAAAGTGGTTGTCTGAGGAAACTTTACAAATAGCTGAGGAAAGAAGAGAAGCAAAGGGCAAAGGAGAAAGGAAAAGATACACCAAACTGAATGCAGAGTTCCAGGGAATAACAAGGAGAAATAAAAAGGTCTTCTTAAAGCACAATGCGAAGAAACAGAGGAAAACAACGGAATGCAAAGGCTAGAGATTTCTTTTAAGAAAATTGGAGAGATCAAGGGAGCATTTCATGCAAGGATGGGCACAATAAAGGACATAAATGGTAAGACCTAACATAAGCCAAAGAGATTAAGAAGAGGTGGCAAGAATACACAGAAGAACTATACGAAGAAAGGTCTTAATGACACAGATAGACACGATGGTGCGGTCACTCACCTAGAGCTGGACATGCTGGATCATGAAGTCAAGTGGGCCTTAAGAAGCATTACTATGAACAAAGTTAGTGACGAGATCAGGCTGGGTTATAAGGTAGAGAGCTGAACTGAAATCCTAAAGTGGTCTCTCCACTCTGATGCTCTGATGCTATGGTTTGAGAAGGAGACAATCTGGGGAAATTAAATGCTGAGAGAGGCTACAAGGTTTTTCTGAATGAGCTTCTCCTGATGCCAAGGGAAGTCACTATTCCAGATGGAAAACACAGAGAGATTCTCAGATTCACACTCCCTCACTTACTTGGTTTGGTTCGGCAATATTAGGAGACTCTACTTCTTCAGAAGGTATGAGAGAGCCCCTTGGAAACTCTTAACCTTTCTGACACAAAAGTCTCTTTGAGAATATGACTATCCCAGAAATATGCATGCACATACCCTGGAAATGTTGCACTCACTATCAGGGCTCTATAGACCTCCTAACCTATCCCAGGACATCAGTGGATCCACAAAGCTCAGGGCAGAAAGTGGCCTTGGAGGAGTAAGTCAGGTGATTCCTACACCACCTTTCCCTCACGTGTGGGTGAGCAGAGTCCCAGCCTCATATGCAGGGCTCCCCTTGTGGATCTCCCAAATGCCAGTGGTCCCCAGATAAACAAGAGAGTCCTCTGGAGCATCGGTCCCTAAACTTTTTGGCACCAGTGACCTGTTATGTGGAAGACGATTTTTCCACATACAGGAGAGAAGGCGGTGGTTTTGGGATGATTGAAGCACATTGCATTTATTGTGCACTTTATTTCTATAATTATTGCACTGTGATACATAATGAAATAATTATACAACTCACTATAATGCAGAAGCAGTGGGAGCCCTGAGCTTGTTTTCTTACAAATAGACAGTGCCACTGGGAGTGACGGAAGACAATGACAGCCACTCTCCAGTGTTAGCATCACTACCTCAGCTCCACTTCAGATAATCAGGCATTAGATTCTCATAAAGAGCACACAGTCTGGATCCTGTCAGATGCAGGGGGTCTGAGCAATGTTTATGGGAGAGAAAGATAGAGAGACGTGGTGGGGAGGGGGATGCGGTGCAGAATCTGGCAGGGACAGGCATTCACAGCCTTGGGCACCACATTGAGTATTTCGGACTCAATGGGAAAGTATTGATGAGATGTAACCAGGGGACTAACATTTACTCACAGAGAAGCCTCTGGGATTGCCCCCCAGATAGGAAAGATGCAGTATGCAACGAGGGGCATTCCAAGAAGAGAGGGAGGGATCTTGAGCTCAAAGTCATTGGATGAGTAGGCCCCTCAGAGCCCCAGGCGGGGGCAAGTGTGTGCTGGTGGCTGGGAGCTCATTTGGATGGAAGGGCCCAGGGAGTTATAGCCACATGTAGGCCCTTCCAGTTCAGTGGATGTTTATGAATCATCTGCTCTGGATCAGAGGCTGAGGATCCAGGTAAACAAGGTCTGATTCATCCTTGAGAAACTCTTGGTTGAAATGGAGGAGGCCCATGACCTGACCATTAGCACATCTGTCGGGAGTGTCCACAGAGGGGAGGCCAGGCGTCCTGAGCAGGGATGGAGGGCGGGGGCAGACAGGACACCAGATCTGAGTGGAGGATGCGGGTGTGTCTTAGTGAAGAAGGCAGGAGAGCGGGGCCTGGGGAGACGAGAGTCCAAGCCCCAGTCTGAGGAGTTGGGGAGCTTGTCTTGGAAGCCAGAATGTGCAGGAGGCAGGGGATGGACCTGAGTTTGTGTATCTCCCAAATACCAGAGGTCCCTATGCAGGGCTTGTGGCACCAGGGACCCAGGACAAAGTATCAGCTCCTGGATTCACTCAAGAGCCCTGTTCTCAACATGCTGAGCAAGGAGCACTCTAGAAACATCTGTGTCCAGGTTCCCCGGGCCCTGGGCTCCTGTAAGAACTGCTCCAGCCCCTCTGGGTCTGAGCCAAGTCTGCAGTGCCCCGCCCCCACCCAGCAGACTGGAGCCCCTGGAGGACACACCTGGCCTTAGGACCTGGATTCCTTGCCTGGGCCTGCCTGGGCCCCAGGCTCATGGGTGAAGCCTGGCCTGCTCCAGACACCTGCCGAGTCCAAAGTCTCAGGGGCCTGGGAGACTCACCCCTGACCCACTTCAGCCCTGGACTCAGGAAGTGAGCAGGGAAGGCCCGGGTCACATGGTGCCTGGATTCAGCCCCCTGTCCCCTCTCAGTCCGTGTCTACAGGACAACTCGGTGGAAGATGCCAGAGCAGCCATGGAGCTCTACCGCATCTCCAGGAGAATTCGATAGCAGCGAGGGCTGCCTGCCTGGTGGAGTGCAGTACCTCCCCAAGGACTTGAAGCCTTTGTCTTTTCAGGACAGCAACTCTCTTGCTTTTGAAAAGTGCATTTTTAGCATTAAAATGGCTCCATATGCTCTCAACTTCCCTTGTAGCTCAGTTGGTAAAGAATTTGCCTGCAATGCAGGAGACCTGGGTTTGATTCCTGGGTCAGGAAGACCCTCTGGAGAAGGAAATGGCAACCCACTCCAGTATTCTTGCCCGGAGAATCCCATGGACAGAGGAGCCTGGCAGGCCCCAGGCCATGGGGTTGCAAGAGTAGAACACGACTTAGCAACTAAACCACCACCACATATGCTCTCTACTCCTCCAGATCCTCCTCTTGTCTTTTTATTTCTTCTCTCTGAGCTGGGTGTCAGTGGACACTGCCCAGCACTGAGAGAGCAATGAACAATTGAGCTGGATGGGGATGAGTGTCAATTTCCTTAACATCTTGAATCCTGTGGGTCCAGGAGTAGTCCTGGTGACTTAATTAATACCCCTGGCTCCCCCTCCCTTTTCCAGCTGTGTCTATGCCCAGGAGGGAGGCATTATTTCCTGGGGGCGACACCCAGCTCAGAGGTTGATTCGGCCCATCTTGATATTGGGGAGCTCTCAGGTACTTTCAGGCAAAGGTGCAGAAGGAGTGATGGGTGTCCCCAGGTGACCTTCAGCACCTCATTCCTCTCGTTTGTAAAATGGGGAAAAAAGGTGGTGGACTCTGGAGTCTGAGATAACCAGTTTGGAATCCTGCCATTTAGTAGCTGTGTAACCTAGGCTGAGTTACTCAACCTCTCTGTGTCTCAATTTCTCCATTTGTGAAGCAAGAGAATCTAACAACTCATAGGGTTCTTGTGAGATGATGATCCATACAGAGCCCACAGCACCATGCCTGTCATAGCTCGAGCAGCCACCAAGTGACAATAACCCATGACTATTCTGTAGACCACAGGCCAGTCTAGGAGAGCCACTGCTCTCTGCTACAAGGTCAAGAATCACTGAGGTGGAAGAGTAGGGGTGTGGCAGGCCCTGGTTAGTATTTTGACCTCCAGAGGTGATTCCGACGCATAAGACATTCAAATCCCATAAGGTGTCTTCTCAGCATCCCCTGGTACGTGAGCACAGCGTTCTCTCACTGCACCAGATTGGCATCACCTGGGGGCTGCTGGGCCCTGTCCAGAGTTTCTGATTCAGCAGGTCTTGGTGGGAGAACCTAGGAATCTGCATTCCCCAACATTTCCTGTTGATGCCTTGCTGCTGGTCCAGGGACCACACTTTGAGAAGCACTGCCCACATCAGGCCATTGAAATGTGCAGCCACGGATGAGCCATTGGCTTAAGGGCTGAACACCACCAGGGGGCTCTTCTCACTGGTCCAGCCTCACCCCGCCATCTACCTTGGCTGCCTATTCAAGCAGAGAGAGGACACAGCCCTGCAGGACGAGTCCTAAACAGCCCACTACAGGGCTGAAGTTAAGAACTCAAGGGATTGAAATCTAGTCCCATCTGACAGCAATGCCAGCGCTTCTCAGACAGTTTTACACTGATGGTGGTTCCCATTCCCACCACTGACACCCAGGAGCCAGGTGTGAGAGGGCGGGCAGATTGAATTCTCAGGGTTCTCTCCTGCCCTGTCTCCCAGGGTCAGGGTCCTGACCTCCTCAGTTATGATTTTTATGAACCTTGGAAACTGCTGGGTGGGGCTGCCTGTCTGGCTGTGAGTGGCCACCAGGTAGAGCCCTTGGACCATCGCTCTCTAAGACTGACTTGCATGTGGGATCAGCCTGAGAGTCATTCTGGCAGGAGATGTGAGGGACTGGGTCTTTCATATGAATAGGGGGAAGCTCCAGGACCCTCTAGATGCCCTCACTCACCCGTGAGCTGAAGCTCAGGGCAGCCAGAGCAGTGGTGAAGCCTGGCCTGGAAGGTGACCCCGGGCTCTCTGACTCCCAGCCCAAGTTTCTTCCAAAGGATCAGGCGTCCTTGAAAGGAGAGAAGCCAGGATTCCCATCCCCTGAGATTTGGGGCTGGGACTGAGGGAGAAGGGTGCAGACTCTGCCCTGCCAGTCAGTCTCAGCTCTACCCGCCATGGGGTCCTCAGCAGAGGCTGGAATTATTCTGCCTGACGGACCCCCACCCAGGACCCACCATCTGGAGGAAGAGCTCAGGCCGCAGGGGAGCTGGTAGGGCCTAGTGGTTCGGTCTAACTGCACCGGGACTCACTGGAGTCTATGGAACGAGGGGTGGATTTGCAATAAGAATCCTCTCTATGTGAGTTCGCATCTGTCCTCTAAGGGAAGGAAAGGCTGGAAGACAGCAACCAGGCTGAGGCTCTCCTGCTGTTTGGAAGCCACAGGAGCCTGGCCTGAGGTGCAGCCACAGGAAGGGCAGGACCTGGCTGGCAGAGGCTGGAGGCCAGGCCTGCTCAGTGGTTCCCGGGCTGGGAGGTCCTAGGCTCTAGCCCCGCTGACATTCTGATTCCTGATGTGTAGACAAGGGATAATAATAACCCTTCCAGGCTAGTGTGAGGGTCAAAGACAATGATGTGAGGGGCTGGGCACAGAGGGGTGCCTGGTGAAAGGTGGCCTTGAAGAAAGACTCACCTGTGATCCATCCATCCAAATAGGGCCACAATAATCTACCCATGACATGTCAGTCATGTTTCAATACAAAGTTATGACTTCCTACGAATGGGCGGGTACTTGTGCTGCCCTATTTGCTTTAAGATACAGAAAATGGTGTGTTTGTGTGCCTGTATTTGATCAAGTCTGGTTTACATTAGAACAAAGCTTAAACTGAGTTTGGGGTGGGTGGAGGAGAAAGCTGGGGTATCACGGTTCTATGGGAGGGGGGCAGAGAATAAAAGATGATGGAAGGATCTTGGACTGTGTTGGCCTCTGACAGGTTCAAGGAATAGAGTATTCCAGTAGTGCTTCCTTCTGCCCAAAGCAACAGAAAGAACAAGCTCTTTTTGTTGTAAGGGATTTGTTTAAAGAGTGGTCCTAGACTAGTAACAGAGTGTAACTGGGGGCAGGGGTCTGGGCTGGTGGGAGCTGGCCCCAGCTCAGCATGGACATGGACTGTTGAGGTCACCTGGCGGCCTGAGGGATGGCATGCTGCGGGCAGCAGTGGGCAGCCAGGAGCCTGAGGGGCAGACAGGCTGCCGCTGGGACCAGGGGAGTGATTTCCCTTGGCAGCCGTGCTAACAGCGTGTCATTGGCCTTAAGACTTGTTAGGGTCAATGTAAGGAGGGGAGGAGCCCTGAGGGACCCCACCCCATGAGCAGCCTGGTTGTCCAGATGAATTGCTTTGGAGAGCTTTGTGACCTGAGGAAGCTTACTCTCTCTGCAGACAAAACACTGGGGGGATTTACGGAAATACGCTGGTTGGAATGGAAGTGAGAGCATGGGCTTGAACTGACCTCCCCACCCCACCTCCCCACCCTTGGTTAGATGCAGACCCTGAAAAGATCAACTGTGATGAATCCTCACCCTCTGAGCCTGGCTCCAGAAAAGACCTCAGATTACAGCTCATAGGTTCTGTCGGCTGAGAAAGGGGCCCTGAGGACTTGTGCTGCAGCGGGGCTGCTGTGGACACAACAGTTACAAGAGGTCACACATGTCATGCTCACTGCATATCAAGCTCTGCTCTGATTCATTTGTTCCTCCCAGCAGCCCCTGAACTATATCCTCACTGTCCCCATTTTCACAGGCACAGAAAGGTCAACTGGCCAAGATCACACAGGTTTAAGCGGCAGAGCTGGGATTTGAACCCAGTCATGGGGGTTTAGGATCGTAAATTCTGCTTGGCATTCATTCACCTTGCAATTTATACCCAGAGGAAAAGAGTAACCAATATTTTTTTCATATTAACCATCTGATTTGGTGACTTGTTATATTTATTCATTTTATCTTCAGTTCAGTTCAGTTCAGTCGCTCAGTCATGTCTGACTCTTTGTGACCCCATGAATTGCAGCACGCCAGGCCTCCCTGTCCAACACCAACTCCCAGAGTTCACTCAAACTCACGTCCATCGAGTCAGTGATGCCATCCAGCCATCTCATCCTCCGTCGTCCCCTTCTCCTCCTGCCCCCAATACCTCCCAGGATCAGAGTCTTTTCCAATGAGTCAACTCTTCGCATGAGTTGGCCAAAGTACTGGAGTTTCAGCTTTAGCATCATTCTTTCCAAAGAACACCCAGGACCGATCTCCTTTAGAATGGACTGGTTGGATCTCCTTGCAGTCCAAAGGACTCACAAGAGTCTTCTCCAACACCACAGTTCAAAAGCATCAATTCTTCGGTGCTCAGCCTTCTTCACAGTCCAACTCTCACATCCATACATGACTACTGGAAAAACCATAGCCTTGACTAAACGGACCTTTGTTGGCAAAGTAATGTCTCTGCTTTTCAATATGCTGTCTAGGTTGGTCATAACTTTCCTTCCAAGGAGTAAGCGTCTTTTAATTTCACAGCTGCAATCACCACCTGCAGTGATTTTGGAGCCCCCAAAAATAGTCTGACACTGTTTCCACTGTTTCCCCATCTATTTCCCATGAAGTGATGGGACCAGATGCCATGATCTTCGTTTTCTGAATGTTGAGCTTTAAGCCAACTTTTTCACTCTCCTCTTTTTCAGGCAGATTATTATTGTCATCCCCATTTTATAGATGATGAAACTAAGGCTCAGAGAGTACATTATGTAATTTAAACAAAGTCACAGTTACTCCCTGACAGACCCTGGATTTGAATATAGGTCTGTCTCCCTGCAAAGCTCAGCAGGTAGTAGAACCTCAGGAAATGTGGAGCCCCTTCCCACTTTTCTCAGGTCCAGGAATCATCTCCTGGCTCTTGTGTGTCCTGCTCTGGCTGGACCCACCAGAGGTTCTGCAACAACCAGACCACTTTCTGTTGGAAAGCCAGCCAGAAAATGTCAGAGAAAGTGTGGAGACTCTAGGCACGGGCTAATGGAACATAACTATCCTCTTTCCACCCACCAACCTCTCTATGGGGAGGTGTTTCTCCTCCTTTGAGAGGAGACAGCCACACAGACAAGGGCCACATGCATTGGCAGCCAGTACTGCCACCCCCAACCAGGGTGGACAGCCAATGCCTGAGACTGCAGGAGAGAGGGGTCCTTCTTCTCTCCACTCACAGGAGAATTGAGAAACGCTGACTCTGTGATTTTTCCAAGAAGCTGGTCAGAGCCAGAGAATGGGAACATCTGTGCCACAGGCTCTGTTCTGGATGTGGCTCAGACCACAGTCTGAGGGAGTGTCAGCTGGAAAACCCTGCGTGGAGGAGGCCAGAGGAGCAAGGGTAGGGCAGCTGTCCCGGGAAACAGGGAGCCCAGGCCAGGCAAGGAGCAAGAGAAGGGCCTGAGGCTAGGGCACCAGAGGGCTTCTTCATCAACTGTTTCTGCTAAAGGGCTGGGGGAAGCCCTGGGAATCCAACAGGTGGGCTTCAGGGCCACAGCTCCCCCTCCCCAGACCTCTGGACCCAAGGCACCTCCCTCTGCTCTGCCTTTGGAGACAGGCCCATGCAGGCATCTCTCAGCTCCTCCCCCAGCCTGTCCATCAGGCTGCAGGGAACATGCAGACCGTTTGCCAACCATCCCTCTTCTGACCTTCCTTCTCCACTTGGTCTATTTTTCAAACTGAAATTTTCTTTTCTTAAAGATAATTTACTTACATGTTTCAAAATCAAAATGCTCTAAAAAGCCACATATTGAGAAACCTCCCGTCCACATGTGGCTCCGTGCCCTCTCCCCTCAGCTGCCCTCTCTCATCAGTGCCAGGTAGTGGCTGCTCCATTGTGCTCATGGGAGCCCTTCCCGTGCTCCATGATACAGAGCAAGTACATGCAGATTTATTTTCTATTTCTCCCACTCTCTTTACATTAAAGAAGGATATAATATGTTGTTCTGTATCTTACTATTTTTACTTAGGGTATATTGGACATTTTTCTTTATCATTATTTTGAGAGCATCCTCATTTTTCCCAGCTGTATAGTATTCCCTCTTCTGTCTACACCTTGGTTCATTAACCAGCATCTTCAACATGACCATGTGAGTTGTTTCCAATCTTTCCAATCTTATTTTCAAGTGAGATCTTGAGTCGGACCTTGATTTCCACCAGGCTGCTCTGGTTAGAGAAAGTGGTGAGTGAGGAAAACACCCTATTTTCAACCCCCATCAGCTCACCAGAAACTCAAATCAGGGACAAGACTCATCTGTCATATGGTGGCAGAACTAGAACTAGAAACCAGATTTCTTGGGTTCTGCTTTCCATATTCCTCATGGTTCATCCCTAAGGGGACAGACCACAATGGTGGGGCCACTGGACTGGAGGCAGGATGACATGTGACTGTGAACCCAGATGTGGACCCCAGATCTGCCCCTCTCTCTTACTCTGGGATTCCACTAAGCCATCAGGGAAGCCTGGGGAGGACTACGCATGCTTGCTTTTCTTGATGAAAAGTGAATCATTAGTCAATCTAAGAAAGCAATGGAGTTTTTTATTTGAGCTCAGCGGTAAAGAATCCACCTGCCAATGCAGGAGGTGCAGGTTCGATCCCGGAGTCAGGAAGATCCCCTAGAGAAGGAAATGGCAACCCACTCTAGTATTCTTGCCTGGAAAATCCCATGTACAGAGGAACTTGGCAGGCCACAGTTCATGGGGTCGAAAAAGTTGGATACGACTGAGCGAGTAAACAGCAACAAGGAGGAATATGACCCGAGCGACAATCTTTCCGGAAGCTATGAAACTGTTCTGAAGAGGTAAGGGAGGAGGCCAGTATGTATGTGAGTTCAGGGGTACACGCAACCAAACACATAGTTTTGGTGGAATGTTACTGCTCTTCATGAGGAATAGATCCCTTAGTTAACGGTTTGAGTGCTTTTCTAGGTATGAGAAGATGCAAGAAACTGGGATCATAAAAATTTCTCTTGAGAAACTCTTGCTATCTGAGGTCCAGCTTTGTAGATCACAGTGTCTCATCCTGATGTTCGACCTAAATTCCTTCCAGGGTGGATTGTAGGACAGTGACTATGGTGGCTAACTACTTGATTCTTGTAGAACTGAACAGTGGGTGACATTTTTTATTTCACAGTCCTCTCCCTTTTTATCTTAATTTTAACCAGGATTTAGGAAGCATTTTATGGCCATTTTGTCACAGGTCACTAGGAATGTCTATTCCTGGTCGTTCAAGTGCTATCACTCACCCAGTCCTGGTAACAGTAGCCTTAATCCTCTGGACCATCTGTCTTACAAGAGTGTCAACTCCAGGAAATGGTTCCTTCCTATCGCTTCTTCCCATATCTAGAATCACACTATTACAATCAAGGATCTTATAGACTATACATCAGGTCAATCATTTCAAGTCAACATTAATTTTTTACCAGAGGCTCAGTCACACATTTGGCAATGCAAGAAACAATAATCTTGTAAAATAGGCAGAATACAAATAATACAGCTGTGACATTAATAAGGTCATAAGTTGTGTTAATCTTCTAATGAGTTATATGACTGGGGCCAAAAGAAGGAAAATTCACCTGTAAGGCTGAGCAGAGAGGTTGGTTAACACATACTGCAGATTCACAGTGCACTCTAGAGGGGAGGGAGGAGATTCAAATGGACAGAGAACAATTTTATCCTGAAATTTTTCATCTTGCCTTAAATATGAATTTTTTTTAGTCCTTCTTAAGATTTCCCCACGATAGGGACCACCTCCTGGGAGCCTGCCCCATTCATCCCACCAGCCACTGGATGAAGATCACATGACTTCATCCCAGTACAGGAGTGAGGGGCAGCAGTGGGCGTCCTCCCCTCCCCTCCCCCACAGCTCCTCTTGCCTGGCCCCTCTGGCCCTAGTGAAGCTACTATGCTGGGCTTTGAGGCTTTGTGGCTGAGAACAGGAGAGGAAGAAGGTTTGGGGTGACTTCCTCACCACAGTTATACAAACGGCTGCTGGTGCCAATGCCAGCGTGCACATGGACACGCATGCTCATACCCAGGCAACATTCTGTGCATGCACACAGGCACACAACTTTTAAAAAAAAAATGTTTTTGCCTGCGCTGAATGGCAGGTGGAACCTTAGTTCCCAGACCAAGTATAGAACCCACTCCCCCTGCAGTGGAAGCCAGGAGTCTCAACCAGTGGACTACCAGGGGAGTCCCTGGCACAAACTATTAAAGAAAGACATCGGGGAGCTGGCAAGAGCCTTTTAAGACTTATCTGATGGGATATTTGGCACTGGGGTGGGGCCCAAACTCTAGTTTTCCAGGGATGGTCCACTCCCTAAGGTCTAGCTCAGGTGAGGGCGGGAAGACAGTGGGAGGGACCCCACCAGGGACCCCACCCAGGGTCGGATGGGTGAGAAGGGAAATCTGGTAGGCCTCTTCTGAGCTCTAGATAAATTTAGGTTAATTAGGATCTCTTGATTAGTGAGGAGGGGAGAATGTATTGTTTTGTTTTGTTTTGTTTTCCTTTATCTTAATATTGAGGTTAAAAAAGTACATTGTGATTGTGGAGAAGGGACGAGATTTTCTCTATGATTGACAGCAGGGGGCTGATGGGAACCAGAAGCACCTGGGAATAAGATATACATACTTATACATTCATATAGACCATCTTATTCATGAGTCTCAGAGAAGCAGGAAACAGCAGAGAAAGCCACTGATAGAATCATACTAAGCCATAGAATCATACTTCTGTGTGCAGCAGTCAGGGATGCAATTCTTTTCACTCTGGCAGAAGGAATTTCCACCCTTTGAAGTAACCCCGCTGGGAAAAAGAATGAAAAGAAACTTCCCCTTTAGTGAATAAGGATATTCACTAATTTTTGCCTTCCTGATCAGGGAAAAAAAACCCAGGCTAACATCACCTTTAAGGCTGCAGGGGCCACACTCTTCTCCCTGCAGAGGCAGGACCTGCAGTTTTGATCACTGGGGCAGGAGGGCCACATCACTGCCCCTCACCAACACTGCAGACAGGTGACTTCAAGACCCTGGGGTTCTCTGCCAGCTCCTACTTCGATGTCCAGAAAGTAATTGGGATGGAAGTCATCACAACTTCCTCTAAGAAGCCCTCTAGGCAGTGGGTGTTTAGTGAACCTGCAAAAATTCTGGAGTCAGTCTCAGGTGGGGCTGAGCACCGGATGGGGCCCAGGGACCCAAAGTCGCTGCTTCAAGACTCCCACCCACTGGGAATTATTGACCTCTTTTAACTTAAAAACAAGCCGACTCATTAGAAAAGACCCTGATGATGGGGAAGATTGAAGGCAGGAGGAGAAGAGGGTGACAGGGGATGAGATGGTTAGATGGCATCACTGACATGTCCATTAGGACATGCATTTGAGCAAGCTCCGGGAGATGGTGAAGGACAGGGAAGCATGGTGTGCTGCAGTCCATGGGGTCGCAAAGAGTCGGACACAATTGAGAGACTGAACAACAATAATACTCTACAACCACCTCCACTGGGAAAAACGGGGTCCAATTCCTAGCTACCCACACTCACCCGACTCCACATATCTGTACCAACTAAGACACAGCCAGGGTGACAGACAACCAGAGCCTCCAGAGGCCCAGGGTGTGAACAGCTGCACAGAGGGCTGTGTGCTGTGGAGTCAGCACCTTAGGAGGTGGGAGGGCAGAGGAGGAAGGAGTCTCAGGTCCTGATGGATCAGAAGAAGGAAGATGGAGAGAGGTGGTCAGGACACAGGAGATGAGAAAACCAAGGAAGAACAGAAAAGGGACAAAAAGCAGAAAATGTAGAAAAGATGGAACAACACAAGAAAGAGGCAAAACAGAATTATGAGCAAGGACACGAGACAGAAGGGAGACAGAGAAGAAGGAGGGAAGGGAACAGGAAAGAGCAAGATGAATGGGAAAGGATGTGCGAAGGGAGAGAGGGAGCCAGGAAGAGGACATCAGAGGACGACTGAGCTTGGTGAAGATGCCTCCACTGACAATAAGAGGGAACCGGGGGGCCTGGTGCAGAGCCTCAGAAGCTGATAAAAACAGCAGCGGGCCAAGTCCACCAGGTCCACCACGTAAACCAGCAGATTGACGGCAGTCAGGACGGCCACAGCCAGTCGCTGGTCCCAGGTGCACACGTAGGAGCTGAGCTTATCACGGCAGCTCACGTCGCTGGACCTCTGGGGCTGCCCGCCGAACTCCCTGTTGAACTGGTAGAGCGGCCAGAGGACCACAGCGGAGGCATAGAGGAGGGTGGAGAGCAGGGTCAGCCCCAAATGCACGAGGGGGACGGGGACGGGCAGCCTGTTGTCCCAGTTGTACCAGTTCAGCAGGAGGGTCACGGCTGACAGGAGGAAGCAGAGGGAATACACGGCCACGCACCACTCCAGGGCCGGCTGGTGCACATATAGATGGGGGCTGCTGATGAAGGCGAAGATGATGCAGGCCACGAAAATCTCCAGCCTGTGAAGCAGGCCTGGCAAGGTGAGCACAGAGCAGGAGAACTCTCCAGACCGGGCGCAGGTCCAGACCACTTCAGTGGCATAAGCCACAGATGCAAGGCTGGAAAAGGCAGTGACCGCAATGGCGTGGTCACCGAAGGGGCTGTGAGGCAGCAACTGGATACAGGCAGTGGCAAAGACGATGGAGCCTGAGAGACATAAGAAGGTGGCACAGGAGGCGCTGGTGATGAGAAAGCCATCCCAGGAGAGGTGGAGGCGAGGCTGAAGCCCACACAACTCGACTATGAGGATGATGAGGGTCACGATGAAGCAGAAGCACCAGACAAACATGGACCAGTTACCTGCAGCCACCTGCAAAGTGCTCACACCAGCCACCAGGGAGAAGGCCACACAGGTGGAGAGCAGCTGCAGCAGGCGGAGAAAGTAGCCCATGATGATGGTCAGAGAGCCCAGGCCTGAGGACGATCCTGTGGAGGTCCTGATGGTTGTGCAGGCCTAGGTCATCGATACGGCAGTGGTCTATGCTGACACCCACCAGAAAAAGATCCAGCTCTGGAGTCAAGACGCCTGGAAAAGGCTCAGGGCCCTGTGAGGGCTGAGGCTCAGGATCTGCGGAGTTGGAACCAATGGCTCAGACACTCGGGTGACAGCACAGCCGCTCCAGAATGTTTCTCCCCACCCATCAGCCTTGGCCTAGTCAGGAGACTTGTCTTATCCCAAACCTTATAGCCATGTTTGGTCTGGCCTCAAACCATGAATATTTTATCTCTCTGAGCTGTGTACTTTTATCTATGGAGACAGAAGTTACACTGGTCCTTATCTGCAATCCCAACCCTTCAAGGCTATGAAAATTGAAAAAAAGAATTTTGAAAAAACTCATTTGGTAACAAGTTTTGACCTGAACAAACATGAGACAATTTATGTTCAAAAGTTCAGTTGCAGAAACACTCCTGTATCTGATTACAAGGTGCTTTCAGACCCCAGTGAGGGTGATATCTCAGAGTAGATGCACCATGTCACCTACCTGGAGCTGAAAAATTCGGAATTCTGGAGCAAACCCAAAGGTTTCAGAAATGGGATATTGGATTGTACTGCTAACCACATTTTACAGATGAGAAAACTGAAGCTGGGTGGTTAAGTATTTCCCTGAGGTTGCCCCGTAGATAGGAGTGGGAAACCCAGATGAAAATGCCAAAGCTGTAGGTTTGAGCACTTTGCTCTACAGTTCAGCAGGTCAGCCAGAGTGGGAGGCCAGGACCAAAGCTCAGGGCTCTGAGACCCAGGACATACCTTCAGGGCCATGGCCTCCTTCCACAGCAACCTGGAGACACGTGTCCTGGCCTGTCCTCCCAGGAGCCATCACTGGAAGGAGCTGCCATCTGAGAGGACACATGTGGCTCCACCCGGAGGAGGGCAGCTTCAGAGATTAACAGGGAGGAGCCATGGGGTGAGAGCAAGGCCATGGGGACAAGATGACATGGAAAATAGGAACTGTTCTGAATCCCCTCCCCTGCATTTTGCCTTCCCATGTGACTCTTCCTCACTGGGGCAGGGAGACTCCAACCCAGCATTCCAAGGTGGAGTGTCCTGGAGGAACCACAGAATTCCAAAATTGTCATCCAGATGTGAGTCTGGAAATATTTAGAAGTAGTCCTACCTGAGTGAGGATTCTCCTGGCCTGGGAGACTGGTTAGCAGCTGCCAAGCTGGGAAGAAGGGATTGGAAATGAACAAGGAGGCTGTGTCTGAGGCTGACGTGGAGTCTTTTAGGGCATCCCAGGAAGGCAGTGGGGATGGACGGATGTTTGGCCCCCTTTTAAGGGCAGGAGCTGAAAGAGGAGGCCCCTGCAGGACCCCTGGGAGGTGACAGCCCTGAGGATGCTCCCGGGACTGGGGTGGGGGCGGGGGAGGGGTGCGGGCAGAATGGAGATGACTGGGGGGATCCCAGGGTCCCAGTGGCCCTGAGGCAGCCCAGTAGGGGTTTTCTGACCTAGAAGGGATGCAGGCATGGAGCCAACCTTCCCCATGGAGGAGGGGCCTGGACTGGAACTGAGACAGGAGAACAGGGGCTTGAAGGGGTTTCAGGGCTGTGACAGGGACACATGGCCAGAGTGGCAGGGACCCTGGAGACCACGGAATTGCCCAGGTCACCTGCCCAAGACAGTCCCGCCAGCCAGGGCTGCAGTCCTGCTCACACAGGGGCTCCTCCAGGGTCCAGTGTGTGGGGGAGTGAGGCCCCTCCCAGCCCGCCCCCTCCTCAGGGACACCTGCCCTGTTTCCAAAGGACTATTTGCTGAGAGGTGCCGAGGGCTGAAGGGCCAGCACCGTGAGCCCCTGCCAGCTTCCTGCCATCAGGGGCCTTGTCACCTTTGCTGATAATAAACCCTGGGACAAGCTGAGGCTGGAAAGAGAAACAGAGCAAACCTGAGAACCTCCCTGGACCCCCAAAGCTCCTTGAGCCCCATTGCAGGGGAGCCCTGGAGCCTGCTGGCCTCCCAGTGGGCACTGCCAGGGTGGAGGATGGGCACTGGCATGAGGGTTGATGGGGGTATCTGTCCCCAAAGCTGTTCACAACTTACCTCAACAAAATGACCCTGAAATTTAAGGTAAGTTCAGTCGCTCAGTCATGTCCGACTCTTTGTGACCCCATGATTCGTAGCCCGCCAGGCCTCCCTGTCCATCACCAACTCCCAGAGTTCACTCAGACTCATGTCCATCGAGTCGGTGATGCCATCCAGCCATCTCATCCTCTGTCGTCCCCTTCTCCTCCTGACCCCAATCCCTTCCAGCATCAGAGTCTTTTCCAATGAGTCAACACTTTGCATGAGGTGGCCAAAGTACTGAAGTTTCAGCTTTAGCATCAGTCCTTCCAAAGAACACCCAGGACTGATCTCCTTTAGGATGGACTGATTGGATCTACTTGCAGTCCAAGGGACTCTCAAGAGTCTTCTCCAACACCACAGTTCAAAAGCATCAATTCTTCAGGGCTCAGCTTTCTTCACAGTCCAACTCTCACATCCATACGTGACCACTGGAAAAACCATAGCCTTGACTAGACAGACCTTTGTTGGCAAAGTAATGTCTCTGCTTTTTAATATGCTATCTAGGTTGATCATAACTTTCCTTCCAAGGAGTAAGCATCTTTTAATTTCATGGCTGCAATCACCATCTGCAGTGATTTTGGAGCCCCAAAAAATAAAGTCTGACACTGTTTCCCCATCTATTTCCCATGAAGTGATGGGACCAGATGCCATGATCTTCATTTTCTGAATGTTGAGCTTTAAGCCAACTTTTTCACTCTCCTCTTTCACTTGCATCAAGAGGCTTTTTAGTTCCTCTTCACTTTCTGCCATAAGGATGGTGTCATCTGCATATCTGAGGTTATTGATATTTCTCCCAGCAATCTTGATTACAGCTTGTGCTTCCTCCAGCCCAGCGTTTCTCATGATGTACTTTGCATATAAGTTAAATAAGCAGAGTGACGATATACAGCCTTGACGTACTCCTTTTCCTATTTGGAACCAGTCTGTTGTTCCATGTCCAGTTCTAGCTGTTGCTTCCTGACCTGCATATAGGTTTCTCAAGAGGCAGGTCAAGTGGTCTGGTATTCTCATCTCTTTAGATCCACTTAATAGCACAGAGGGAGGACTTGGGCAGGAGAGGCATGGTGGTTCCTTCTGTGTGACCCTGGGTCAGGCCTGTGCCCTCTCTGGGCCTCAGTTCCCCCACCTGGAAAGCAAGAGGTTTGCCTGAGTCTCCCCAGCAGCCCCTCCTCCACTCTAATCTGTGAGCCTGAACATGGTGCCCCAGAGACATCACAGCCTGGATGTGGCTGAGCCCTGCCTGCCCAGCAGCCAGGCGTGTGGACTGGAAGACAAGGAGCCGGGAAGGTCATGGCCGGGACAAAGGAAGGAAGGAGGAGGTGCTGGAAGGACAGAGAAGGAAGAGGGAAGATGGACACCAGAGCGACAAGGATAAGACATCTCATAACTGGATGATCCTGTCCATTTACTCATCAGAGCCTCAGGTTCCCCATCTGTGCACTGGGCTTATAACCTACTATGTGTCAATTAAATGAATAGAAGCACATGAAGGACTCCTCAGAGGGTCTCTGACAGGGCACTCTCAATCCATGTCCCCTACCTGTTCCCCTCCCCGCCCCCTTCACAGAGGACCTGGAAGGCCCTGCCCTACTTAGACATCAGCACATGAAGCTTGATTTGCTGCAGATCAGGGGCTGCAAACCAGCTTGCACTGCAGGTGGACTCTTGATGTGTTCAGTTTCCATCACAGTGTTTTCATGAAGAAATGATGTAGAATCACTAGTATTACTATTTCTTTCCCTAAGGGCTTGGAAGCGGCAGCGTTTTAATTTCTCATGAAAATTCAGACTCCCAGCTCCTTTGGAAGCCTCAGGAGGTCTAGTGTCACCGGGCTGTGTGTCCTTGAGGGGCTGGGGGCACTGGAGCTGATGTGGCTATGCTCTCTATATTGTTTTCCATTCATATCTTCATGCAGTTTTCTATATTTCTCTTATTCTCCTGTATAATTGACATAAAGCAAGTCTATGATCATCTCGCATGTCCTGATTTCTTCTCTTGGGCATGACCAGACTTCCTGCCTGCTCACAGGAACGTTCACCCCTCCATCCAGGGAGCATCTGTGTCCTCAACCTCATGTACAATCTTCAATACATTTCATATGTTCTGAAATATGTAGACATGTGTGTACATAAATGCACATGTTTGTAGGGCATATCTGTATTTTTTTTCCATTTTATACACATGAGAGTGTGTCATGCACAGGGCCTCCTTCTTTTCTACCCTGGCAGGTGCAGCTGGTCCTCTCCAAGGGCCCTAGTCCTCTCCAGGGGCCCTAGTCCTCTCCATCCCCTTTACTTCCTTCCTTCCCTCCTGGCTCCTGTGGGCATTTGGACTGACTCTCCTTCTCTAGATCAGTGGACCCTCCCCTGTGAGTCTCAGACACTGGGGGACACAGGAAATAACAAGGGGACCTGGGATCCAAGTGACTACCATGCTCTAGAGTAGGTCAGCTAGATTTTCTGGTAATTTATAAAAATATGAGAGACTATATTTTCCAATTTTTTATTTATTTTTATTTCTTAGAGTTGTTGCATAAGGTTACCATGAGCTTGGTGGTTTAATACAAGAGAGATTTATTCTCTCACAGTTCTGGAGGTCAGAAGTCTGAAATCAAGGTGTCAGCAGGGCTGTGCTGCCTGTGATGCTCCGAGAGGGTCCGTCCTTGCCTCTTTTAGCTTCTGGAGACCCCTTATCTTGTAGCCCCCCACCCTTAACTCCATCTCTGTCTTCATATGCTCATCTTCTCTCAACTCTGTGTGGGTAAATCTCTGCATCCTTTCTCTCGTAAAGACACCAGTCACTGGACTGTGGTCCCACCCTCCATCCAGGATGATTTCCATCCCCAAATCTTTAGTTAAGTATGTTTGCATCACCATGCTTCTATATAAGGCCACGATCTGAGGTTCTGAGTAGACATGAGTTTCAGGAGGACCCTCTTCAACCCATTACAGTTCTCTCTCCTATCTTCCTGTCTTTTTTTTCACGGTGTCTTTTTCTAATGTGTTTATCATTAGTGTATTTGTTTATCAAAGTGTATTGGTTTGCTGAGTATTTCATATTGGTTTGTATTCACTGGAGTTCCTGGGACTCACAGCAGGTTGATCCCTCACAAATTTTGTCATTAAACTGTGAGCCCCCTTTTACAGGACTTGCTTTTCTGGGAGGGTCCCGACACCTTTGTTGGAAGCTTCACCCAGAATAACTGCATTTGCTTCTGCTCAGGACCCTCCAGGCCAAACACCTGCTGGGTGCCAATTGTGTTAATTTCCAGGTTGGCATTGTTTGACCTCAGAGGTCATGTATATTTGGGCCCGTTTCACCGGAAATGAAGACTTAGATTTTGCTTCTCTTGTGAAGACTTAAAAAAAAATCCAACACTCCTGTCAAGGTGGGTATTAGCCTTGACCTTTCCTCTTGCTGAAGGGCATGGTTTTCCTTGCCTACTCTACCTCTGAGGTTGTGAACAATGTGGTCCTAG
The DNA here is from genome assembly GCF_055505025.1 of Bos grunniens. Classification (NCBI taxonomy): domain Eukaryota; kingdom Metazoa; phylum Chordata; class Mammalia; order Artiodactyla; family Bovidae; genus Bos; species Bos grunniens. The sequence continues at coordinate 50,219,990 of NC_141185.1, read as the reverse complement.
CTTTAGGGAAGTGTCTCAGCTCCAACTCATTACTTTCTGCCACCCCAAACCTCATTCCTGACCCAAGTGGGCATATAGACCAGCCTCCAGTTGGCCAGGGTCAATTCTCTCTTCTCCCTCCTCCCACACACAAGCAGCAGTCACATCCACTCTGCCACTGAAACTTCATGAGATCCTCAAGCAAATCATATAACTGAAAACTCTTCCTCACTTCTTTGCTTTGTTAACCTTTTTATATGTCCTTTAAGACTTGACTTTTAATCACCTCCTCCAGGAGGTCTTCCTTGATTCCAACAACTCCATCTCTGATTGCTTCCAGAGTGACACTTCTGTGAAGTAATCTGATGTGGGCAGCTCCTGGGTCTCACATGAGCACAACAGGTGAGGTGGGAGGAAAGGAGGTGTTGCAGGAGCAGCAGACAGGGCTCAGTGTAGATGGACCTGGACACCAGAGACACAAGTAGGATCTTAGTGATGAGGCCTTGCTGACATTCTCTAAGGAGGGGCTGATCCATCAGAGGCCCACTCTGGAACTGACACTCTGGGTGTAGGAGGAAAATGGGATGGAGGCTGGCCAAGAAGTTGGGTGGCAAGTTTGGGGGCTGATTGTAGAGTCCACATATGGGATGATGGGCCTTGAGCAAAGACATTTCAGGGGTGGAAGGCAGGGGCAGATTTATGAAATATTTGAGAGCAAACATTCAACTGGTCTTGATGAGGGGAGGGGCCAGGATTACTGACACTTGATGCCCCAGGGACAGCTGTAACCTCACCTCTCCCTTCTGCTCTCTTAACATCTCAGGCTCCATCCCAGGTGCTCCCAGCGCCCCTCCCCTCCCTCTGGACACCACCCACTGAGTGTGCTCTGGGAAGGGAGGCTAAGAAAGGGGGAACCAGCCAGAGCATCAGGGAGGCAGCCTGGGCTCCTGCCTCCTCGTTTCCTTGAGGCCCCTCCAGATACACATGCTATTCCTCCACCTGCACCTGAGGCCCGGCTCGTGTGCTTCTAGAGGGAGAAAGTTTATTAAGAAATGGCTCTCTGCCCTCAATGCACCAGGAACGATTCTCTGGAATGATGGTCCCCCTGCTCCTCAGCCTCCCATCCCTCCTTTTCTCCCTCCCTCCTCCTCCTCTCCCATTGTCTGAAGGTCTCAGATCCTCAGGACTCCAGCCTCGACCACCTCTTCTCTGTGCACCTTCTAGTCCTTATCCAGTCAGATGGCTTTAAGTGTTCTAGGCACTGGACAGAGAGCAGAGAATGGAACCAATAGTTTCTTCCCTCACGAATCCTACTTATCTAGATGGATAATATGCAAACCAATATATAATAGCATGTTATCTGGTAATAAATATAATGACAAGGGGAAAACAGGTGAAGAGGCAGTTATTGGAATGTGGGGAGTAGATAAGACTGCTCCATGGATGTAACATTTAAGAAGATGCTGAATGAAGTAAATAGGCTGAGTGATGACAACTACGCAATTCCTGCCTCCAGAGCTAATCTCTACTGAGTACTAGAGTATAGTTACCTCCTGAATGCTCAGCTACCTCCTGAGTTCTCCCTCTGAATCATGCATGGCACCTCACACTCAACATGTCCAATCCCACCTCTTGAAACTCCCACCCCCAAAACACACTGATCCTTTCTCATCTTTCTCATTCAGTCAATGGCAGCACCTTCACAGATGCTCTTTACAAAATATGTGTGAATCCATCCTCTCTTCATCTCGAGTCACCACCTGGTCCAGGTCCATCCATCCTCACTTGCTCTCCTGCCATAAGCTTCCTGCTAATGACTGTTTCCATTCTTTACCTCAATGTCTGCTTTGGAGTGAACTTAACTAAGAAAAGTTTTCAGGCTTCTCTTTGCTCCCTCAGGTGAAACACACATTCCAAAATATCACCTTGAAAGCCCTACAAACTGATACCTCTTTCTACTTCTCTTGCCTCTTTGCCTCTCTCCCTCCAGCCACTGAGAACTTCTCCCAATTCCTCTTGGTCATCTCAGGGCCTTTCCACTGACATGTCCACATGTCCCCCAACCCTGAACTGAGACCAGAGCTCAGCCTGGAACATGGCAGTCCTGTGCTCAGTCAATGATACTCTAAGCCTCAGTTTCATCATCCAGAAAATAGAGATAATTAGCACCTGCTTTTAGACATGATGGGCTCTTGATTAGACCTGCAGAGAACATCTCTGGCAACTTCAGCAGAGAACAACTGTACTAGAGAGCTGCTGGGTAGCTTAGAGAATTATTAGGGTGGGACCAGGCTTAGAAATAGGCTCAGACGAGGAAGGCAGGAGCTAGGCAGCCAGGGCACAGCCAAGGGAGCTGGTCCAGGTACCATGGCCATTGGAAGCTCACACTGGACGCTATTGCAGGCCTGGATCGTGAGGCTGTGAGGTAATATTCATAAGCCTATATTATAAAGTCATATTCATTCAACAAATACTGCTGTGTCAGCCCAGTTCAGTGCTGGGAATATAGTCATGAGTGAAAGAGGCAAATGCTCTACCTGGTGCATCTATATTGTAGCGTTTATGTTTGAAGCCTCATAGTTTACTTGAAGCTGAATGTAGAGTTTTGCATTCTATTTTACAATAGGGCATAATATTATACACATAACATATCAGGCCTGTTTCAACAAAAAAATAACAGCTTCCTACAAACGGACTGGGGACTCTGTCCCCCTATTTGCTTGATGACGCAGAACCCTGTTTCCTTACATGCCTATAAGGAGCAACTTCTTGACACCAAGAACAAAGCTTAAAACAAGCTTGTGGAGCGGGAAGAGGAGAAAGCAGCAGTGCCAGGGTCCTGTGGTCGGGGGAAGAGATTGAGATGATGGAGGGATCTGGGTCTCTGCCAGCCTCTGCAGGGTCCAGGAACAGAATATTCTGGAATCCCTCCTTCCGCCTGAAGCACCAGGAAGAAACACAAACTCTTTCTTCTTAGGGATTAGCATAAGGAGTGATCCCAGACTAGCAGCGAGAGTGTTACTGGGGGCAGTGGTCTGGGCTGATGGGCAGCTGGCCCTGGCTCAGCAGGGACATGGACCACTGCCGTCACCTGGTGACCTGAGGGATGACGTGCTGCGGGCAGCAGTGGCAGCTGGGAGCCCGAGGGGCAGGCGGGCTGCAGCTGGGACCAGGGGAGTGCCTTCCCTTGGCTGTAGTGCTGAGAGGGTGTCATTTGTCCTAAGGTTTGTCAGGGTCAATGTAGGGAGGGGAGGATGCCCAGAGGGAGCACCACTCTGTGAGCTGCCCAGATGGATGGTTTCTGAGAACTTTGTTGCCTGAGGAAGCTCACTCTTCTTCCAGACAAAGCACTGGAGGGATTTATGGAAACAGATGCTGGTTGGAGTGGAGGTGAGGAGATGGGCTTGAACGGAGCTCCTGTCATCACCTCCCAACCCCTGGTCAGAAGCAGATTCAGAAAAGAGCAACAGGGCAAACCCTCACCAGCCCAGCTTGGCTCCAGAACAGACTTTAGGTTACAGCTCACAGGTTCCGTCAGCTGAGAAAGGGGCCCTGAGGACTTGGGCTGCAGCGGGGCTGCTGTGGACACAACAGTTACAAGAGGTCACACGTGTTGTGCTCACTGCAGGTCGAGCTCTGCTGTGGATTCATTTGTTCCTCCCAGCAGCCCCTGAACTATGCACTCTGTGTCCCCATTTTCACAGCCACAGAAAGGTCAACTGGCCAAGATCACACAGATAGGAAGTGGCAGAGCTGGGATTTGAGCCTAGGTACTTGGTTCAAGATCTTAAACTCTCCCTGGATTTGGCATTGTACCTTAGACCCAAGAGGAATGGAGTAGCCATTTCTGCAGCAACAGCACTCTGACTAGGTGACTTATTTCTATTTCATCTTCAGAGATATATTTATTGTCATCCCCATTTTATAGATGTTGAACTGAGGCCCCGAAACTACATTATATCTTTTGCTCAAGGTTACACAGTTGCTCCTCGTCAGAGCCTGGAGTTCAAGTCTGGCTTCCTGCAAAACTCAGCAGGTACTAGAACCTCAGGAACGGCTGAGCCCCTTCCCTCTTCTCTTGGGTCCAGGAATAATCTCCGGGCTCCTGTGTGTCCTGGTCTAACTGCAGTGCCCCAAGCAGAGGTCCTGCAGCAGTGCCCTCATCTCAGCCAGACCACTTCCTGTTGACCAGCCAGCCAGAAAATGCCAGAGAGAGCGTGGAGACCTTAGACCCTGCCTTCTCCTCAGCTCATCTGCCTCCCTACACCCACCTTGAGACAGGAGACAAACGCACAGACAAGGGCCAGGATTGGCATCCTGGACTGGTTCCCAGGGCAGATAACCAGGTGCCTGATGCCCCAGGAGAGAAGAAATCCTCTTCTGTCCACTCAAAGGTAAATTAGGGAAGGCTATCACCGTGATTATTCCAAGAAGCTGCTCCAGAGCCAGAGAATGGGAACATCTGTGCCCTGGGCTCTGATCTGGATGCGGCTCAAGCCACAATCTTGGGGAGTGGGGGCGTCAGCTGGAGTCACGCTGCCTGGAGGAGGCTCTGGCTGGCCAGCTGAGGAGGGAGCCTCTGGCCACTGCCTCGGGAGACAGAGAGCCCAGGCCAGGCAGGGAGCAAAGGTAGGGCCTGAGGCTTGGGCACCGTGGGGCTTCTCCATCAACTGTGTGTGCTAAAGGGCTGGGGGAGTCCTGGTCATAGCAGGTAGGCTTGGGGGCCACAGCTCCCCCTCTCCAGCCCCTGGACCCAAGGCACCTCCCTTCCCTCTGCCTTTGGAGACAGGCTTGTGTGGGCATCTCTCAGCTCCTCCCCCAGACTGTCCATCAGAATTGCAGGGAACATGGAAACCATCTGCCAACTATCCCTCCCCTGACCCTTCTTCTCCAGTTGGTATAGTTTTCAAACTTAAATTTTATTTTCTTGAAAAGGTAATACATTTACATGGTTCAAAATAAAAATATTCTTTTAAAAGCCATATATTGAGAAACCTCACTTCTACCTGTGGCTCCATCTACTCTCTCTTCCATTCCTCTTCCTGATTAAGAGCAGGCATCTGCTCCACTGAACTCATGGGGGTCCTTTCTGTGTTTCTTGAAGCAAACCAATTATATAGATGTCTTTGTTTTTATTTGTATTTCTCTCCCTATTATACATTTTAAAATAGCATACTATACATCTTACTGTTTTTACTCTGTATATACTGGAGATATTTCCTTATCATTATTTGAGAGCATCCTCATTTTTTCATACTGTTTAGTATTCCTTCTTCTGTCTACACAATAGTTTATTAACTACCATCCTAAAGATGAGCATATGAATCACTTTCAATCTTTCCAATCTTATTTTCAAATGAGATCTTGAGTGGGAGTTTGATTCAAGCCAGATTGCTCTGGTTCGAGAAAATGCGGGGTGGGCCAACACCCTACTTGCAACCCCACCATCTCACTAGAAACCAAGGTCTCCAGAGGACATAGCTTAAAAGCCATCATTTTAGCCTCATTTTCCTATTTTATAAACAGGAAACTGGAGCTCAGATCAGTGATGAGACTCATCCATGCTCATGAGTTATCCTGTGGCAGAACTGAAACCAGAAACCAGATCTCTTGGGCTCTGCTCTCCATCCAACTCATGGTTCATCTCCAGGGAGACCAGACCAGGGCTCTGGGGCCACTTGACTGGAGGCAGGACCACATGTGACTGTGGACCCCAATCTACCTCTTTCTCAGTCTGGGTTTCCATTTCCTCTTCTACTATTTCAGATCAGTCCCTTTGTACTCCCAGCAGAAAAGATCAGGGAAAGGCGGCGTTGGGAAGGACCAGGGGTCTCTGGCACCCCTCCCCCATCTAGCAGATGAGGAAACTGACTCAGCAGCAGTGAGTGCCCTCCTCAGGGGGACGGAGCAGGTTTATGCAGAATGAGGGTGGACGGGGCGGAATCCCAGCCTGGAGGATGCTGCTGCCACATTTGTCACAAGCAGCGTGGGGCTATGGACGGACAGCTGGCTTGGGGACAGGACACCTGGTCCTGACTCTGACTCTGCCACACGCAGGGTGACTCTGGACACATCCTGCCCCTCCTTGGTTTCTAGCTGCTCCTTCCCTATGACGAGAGAGTTGAACTAAGCAGAGGACCTTTACACTCTCTTTTGAGCTCCACAGTGAGGGACTGGACCAGCCTTGAAATTGTGACAAATGACACTTAACCCCCCAGCAGGGGGGTTGTAGCAGCCACCCTCAAAAACCATGAGGCTTGGACAGTGAGCCCCTCAGGTGGGCCCACCCTGGGCGATTCTTTTATTAAAGCACAGAGGCATTTCCATTCTCCTGGGAAGTGAGGTCCCAGGGCTGTGTTCCATTTGATTCAGGAAATATAAGAATATGATACTCCTGCACAAAAACTTGGGTGTATCAATGTGTTTATCAATGAAAAATTAGTCAATAGTCAACTTAAGAAAGAAATAGAAGTTTTATTGGAGCCAACCTGATGAGTATAACTGGAGAGACAGTCTCTCAGGAAGCTCTGAGACCTGTCCTTCAGAGAAGTAAGGAGGGCAGGATGTATGTGACTTGGGGACACACAGCTTGGTATAGGTTACTGCTCTTCATGAGGACCAGATGTCTTGGGTAATGGTTCTAGTGCTTTTCTGAATATGGGAAGATGCAAGAAACTGGGCTCATAAAAAAATTCTCCTGAAAATATCTAACTATCTGAGGTCTGGTTCTCACACTTGTCCCAGAGCACAAAGTACTTTATCCTGATTTTCACCCTGAGTTCCATCTAAGGTGGATTGTAGATCAGCGACTGGCAATGGCTAATGACTTGTTTCTCTTTTTCAAAAGCATATATTTTATTTATGTATGTGGCTAGGCTGGGTCCTAGTTGCAGTGTGTGGGATCTAGTTGCCCAACCAGGGATCAAACCTGGGGCCCCTGCGTTGGGAGTGCAGTCTTAGGCACTGGACCACCAGGGAAGTCCTGGCTTGATTTTTGTAGAACTGGGTGGTCGGCAACATTCTTTATTACACAATCCCTCTATTTCTGTCTTAATTTCAGCCAAGGTTTAGAAGACATTTTTCACCAATTTGTCCCAGGGTGCTAGGAATGCTCATTCCCAGGTCAGATGGGGATTTCACTGATAGACCACTCACATGCTATTACTCACCCTGTCCTGGCAACAGTAGGACGGCTGGACCATCTGTCTTACAAGTCTCTCAGTTCCAGGAGATGGTTTCCACTTGTTGCTTCTTCTCATGTCTAGAATCACACTACTACAATCATGGATCTTAGAGAACTATATATTTCATTTCAAGTAGCCAGTGCTAATGTATGCTTAGTCGCTCAGTTGTGTTCAACTCTTTGAGACCTCATGGACTGCAGCTCTCCAGGCTCCTCTGTCCATGGAGATTCTCCAGGCAAGAATCCTGGAGTGGGTTGCCATGCCCTCCTCCAGGGGATCTTCCCAACCCAGAGATCGATCCCAAGTCTCTCACATTGCAGGCAGATTCTTTACTGACTGAGCCACCAGGGAAGCCCAAGAGTACTGGAGTGGGTAGCCTATCCCTTCTCCAGGGGATCTTCTCACCATAGGAATCGAACCAGGGTCTCCTGCATTGCAGGCAGGTTCAAATAGCCTAGTTATCTTATTTTTTTCATCATTGACTCAAGAAACAAGAATCTTGTAAAATGGGCAGAACACAAGCAATACATCTAGTGACCCCAGTAAGGTCGTAAGTAAGTAAGCAGTGTCATCTTCTAAGAAGTTCCATGGCTTCGGCTAGAAAAATTGACCTCTATTGTGGAGCAGATATTTCTGCTCTTTAGGAGGTCAGATTCATGCACAATGCACACTAGCAAGGAAGAAAGAGGCCCAAATGGGTAGAGAAACATTTTATTTGCAAATTTTTCTTCTCTTGCCTTAAAATAAGAATTTTATTTCATTCCCTCTTAAGATTTGCCTGCGTTAGGATGACCTTCTGGGAGCCCTCCCCCTCCACCCCCTACCAATGGGTGAAGATCACACGCTTCATCCCAGGACAGGAGTGAGGGGCAGCAGATGGGGTCCTTCCCCTCCCCTCCCCCACAGCTCTGCTTGTCAGCCCGTCTGGTCCTGGTGACACCAGGATGCTGGGCTCTGAGGCTTTGTAATTGACAACAGGAGACTTGTGGGACCTTCACAGCCACCAGTTACTGTAAAGGCCTGCTGATCTCAATGCAGGGGAGCACAAGGGCGCACACACATGTACACACAGTGCACTGAGCATGCACACAAGCACACACCTTTATAGTGAGGCATCCAGATGCTCTCACGGCCCCTTTAAGAACTAGGGGACAGGATACTAGGCACTGGGGTGGGGCCCAACATCTAGTGTCACAGGCTGGGCCACACCCCCAGGCTCTAGTCCAGGCCTGGGTGGAGAGCCAGTGGGAGGGGCTCCCAGAGACCTATGTTTGGGTGAGGGTGGGAATTGATTGGGAGAAGGCAATGGCAACCTACTCCAGTACTCTTGCCTGGAAAATCCCATCGATGGAGGAACCTGGTAGGCTGCAGTCCGTGGGGTTGCTAAGAGTCAGACACGACTGACCAACTTCACTTTCACTTTTTACTTTCATGCACCGGAGGAAGAGATGTCAACCCACTCCAGTGTTCTTGCCTGGAGAATCCGAGGGACAGTGGGGCCTGGTGGGCTGCCGTCTATGGGGTCGCACAGGGGACTCCTCTGAGCTCTAGGCAAATTTGCGGCAAATAGAGTGGAGGATTTTGTTTTGTTTTCTTTCTTTTCTTTCATGTTTATATTGAGGTTGAAAAGGTTATTATAGATGTGGGAGAATAGAAAAAACCATTCTCTATGATTGATAGCAGTGCTGATAGGAATAAGAAGCTCCAGAAAAATTTTTTAAATTGTGCACATTTATATAGTGCAAATTATGCCTGAGTCCCAGAGAAGCAGGAAGCAACATCAAAAAGCAACCAACACAGAAAAACACACGTATGTGTCCCCTCACACCCAACAATACAGTTCCTTTCACAATGGGAGCAGCAACCCCCACCCCCTACAAACCACCCGCCCAAGAAAATTTGACACTTTCTCTTAAAAAACAGAGTCACTCAGTAATTTTTGGTCCACAGAACAGAAGGAAAAAAAGGAAAAACAAAACAAAACACCCAGACAGGTTGGCAGTGTCCATGCTCTTCTCCCTGCAGAGGCAGGATCTGCTGTTTTGATCACTGAGTCAGGGGGACCACATCGCTGCCCCTCACAAACACTGCAGACAGGTGTCTTCAAGACCCTGGGGTTCTTCACCAGCTCTTTTTTTTTTTTTTTTATTCCCCAGAGAGTAGTTGGGACGGAAGGCATTTGCCTCTGGCTTCCTCTAAGATGCCCTCTAAGCAATGGATGTTTAGTGAGCCTGCAAAAATTCTGGAGCCAATCTCTTGGAGGACTGAGCACCAAGTGGGGCCCAGGAACCCAGAGTATCTCATGCAAGAATCTCGCCCACTAGAGATTATTGACCTTCAGAGGTTTTTTTTAACTTAAAGGGGAGGTGCACTGTACAGTTGCTCCACTGGGAGAAAAAAAGCCCAATCCCTTCCTACCTGCCCACACCCCCTAAACTCCCCAGCCACACCAGTAAGGCACTGCCAGGGGGACAGACACACTTTGGCAATGAGGCCCCTCCGGAGGCCCAGCGTGTGAACAGCTGCACAGAGGGCTGTGTGCTGTGGAGTCAGCACCTTAGGAGGCGGGAGGAGGCTGTGGGCAGAGAAGGAAGGAGTCTGAGGTCCTGATGGATCAGAAGAAGGAAAATGGGGAGAGGTGGTCAGGACACAGGAGACGAGAAAACTAAGGACAATCAGAAAAGGGCCAAAAAGTAGAAAATGAAGGAAAAATGAGAGAAGCAAGAGAAAGAGACAAAACAGAAATTGAACAACCAAGGAAACCAGGAAGGAGACAGAGCAGCAGGAGGGAAGGGAACAGAAAAGAGTGAGATGCATGGGGAAGGATGTGAGGAGGGAGAGAGCGAGCCAGGAAGAGGGTATCAGAGGATGTCAGAGTTCGGTGAGGATACCTCCTGTGAGCAGAGGATCAGGAGACCCTGGGCTGGTCCTCGGTCCCTACAGAGACCTGGTGAGCCCAGTACCCCAGGTCGGCCACGTAAACCAGCAGGTTGATGGCTGTCAGGACGGCCACAGCCAGGCGCTGGTCCCAGGCGCACATGTCGTGGGTGAGCTCGTCCCTGCAGTCCCCATCACTGGACCTCTGGGGCTGCCCGCCGAACTCCTCGCTGAACTGGTAGAGCGGCCAGAGGACCAGAGCACTGATGGAGAGGAGGACGGAGAGTAGGCTGAGCACTAGCTGGAAAATGGAGAAGGTCCTGGACAGCATGTATTTCCATTCAGCCAGGCCCAGCAGGAGGACCACAGCTGCCAGGATGAAGCAGATGGAGTACACGGCCACACACCACTCCAGGGCCGGCTGGTGCAGGTACAGGGAGGTGTTGCTGAGGAAGGCAAAGATGACACCAGCCACGAAGGTCTCCAGCACCTTCAGCAGGGCTGAGATGGTATTCTTATAGAAGAAGATCTCCTTGATACCATACCAGGCCCTCATCCCGGCCACTTCTATGACATACAGCACAGACGCGATGCAGGAGAAAGCAGTGGCTGCGATGGCCCGGTCCCTGTAAGGACCATAAGGCACGAACTGTACGTAGGTGATGGAGTAGATGATGGAGGCCGCGAGGCAGATGAGGGCAGCGTAACAGGCATAGGTGACGGAGATGTTGCACCAGAAGAAAGGAAATTCAGAATCGGCCCTGCATAACTCGACTATGGAGATGAGCAAGGTCATGGCGAAACAGACACACCAGAGGGACATAGACCAGTTACCTATGGCCCCTCTCCAAAAGCCCATGTCAGCCACAAGAGAGAAGGCCACACAGGTGGAGAAGAGCTGTGGCAGGTGGAGGCAGCAGCACACGGCAAACATGGCACCACCATCTGGGGATGTCGACCGGGTGGACATGGTGCTGTGATGGTCAGGCAGGTCACCGTCACCAGTACAGCAGTGGTCTTCCCTGAGGACCCACCAGAGAAAGATCCAGTTCCGGAGGTGGATTGAGTCAGACGCCTGGAAAAGACACAGGGCCCTGTGAGGGCTGAGGCTCAGGACCTGTGGACTTGGAACCAATGGCTCAGACACTCAGGTAAGAGCACAGCCGCTCCAAATGGTTCTCCCCACCCATCACCCTTGGCCTTGTCAGAGACTTGTCTTATCCCAAACCTCACAGTTGGGTTGGGTCAGGCCTCAACCATGAACACTTTTTATATCTCTTTGTGCTGCATGCCATTATCTATAGAGACACAAGGTAGGATGGTCCTTATCTGCAACCCCAAACCTTCAAGCCTCTGTAAACTGAACAAGAATTTTTTTAAATTCATTTGGTAGCAAAATTTGACCTGAACATATCTGGGATAATTTATGATTTTCATTTATTTTATGTATTATGAGTGCTCAAAAGTGCAGTTGTAGAAACACTAATGTATTTGATTACAAGGAACTTCTAGACCCCAGTTGTGTCATATAGAATAGATGCACCAGGTCACTTGTCTGAAACTGAAAAATTCTGAATTCTGGAGGATATCTGACCCAAGGGTTTCAGAAAAGAGACTGTGGATTATACTGCTAACCCCATTTTATAGATGAGAAAACTAAGGCTAAAGAAATCAAATGCCTTCACCTAAGGTGGCATGCATGACCAGGAAGAGGGAACTCAAACACACAGCTAAAGCTGTAGGTTTGAGCACTTTGCTCTACAGCCCACATGTCGGCAGGGTCCATGGGTAGGAGGCCAGGACCAAAGCTCAGGGCTCTGGGACCCAGGATCCACCTTCACAGCCCTTGGCCTCCTCCCATAGCAAGCTGAAGACACACGTGTCCCGGCCTCTCCTCCCTGTAGCATCACTAGAAGGAGCTAACATTTGAGGGACACAGCCCACCCAGAGGAGGGCAGCTCCAGGGGTGAACAGGGAGGAGCCATGGGTTGAGAGCAAGGCCGTGCGGACAAGATGAGGTGGGAAGTAGGAAGTGGTCTAAATTCCCGCCCCCCACCCACAATTTTACCTTAACATGTGACTCTTCCCCACTGGGGAAAGGAGACCCTCACCCAGCATGACTCTGGGGTGGCGCCATGAGGAACCACAGAATAAGTTGACATCATGTTTGATTTTTTAGCTTCAAAGCTGCCATCCAGGTAAGAGGCCAGAAAAATCTAGAAAGTAGTCCTACCTGAGTGAGGGTTTTCCTGGCTTGGGAGACTGGCTAGCAGCTTCCAAGCTGGGAAGAAGGGATTAGAAATGAACAAAGAGCTGTGTCTGATGCTAACGTGGAGCCTTGCAGAGCATCCCAGGGAGGGGGTGGGGATGGACAGATGGTGGGCCCCTTTTTAAGAGCAGGAGATGAAAGAGGAGGCCCCTGCTGGGCCCCTGGGAGGGGACAGCCCTGAGAATGCAACCAGGACTGGGGCAGGGGTGAGGGGGGGCAGAGTGGAGATGACGGGGGGATCCCAGGCTCCCAGTGGCCCTGAGAAAACCCAGTAGGTGTCCTCTGACCCAGAAGGGATGCAGGCATGGAGCCAACCTTCCCATGGAGGAGGGGCCGGGCCTGGAACTGAGACAGGAGAACAGGGGCCTGAAGGGGTTTCAGGGCTGTGACAGGGACACGTGGCCAGAGTGGCAGGGACCCTGGAGACCATGGAATTGCCCAGGTCACCTGCCCAAGACAGTCCCTCCAGCCAGGGCTGCCGTCCTGCTCACACAGCGGTTCCTCCAGGGTCCAGTGTGGGCAGAGTGAGGCCCCTCCCAGCCTGCCCCCTCCTCAGGGACACCTGCCCTGTTTCCAAGGGACTATTTGCTGACAGGACCCCAGGGCTGAACGGCCAGCACCCTGAGCCCCAGCCAGCTTCCTGCCATCAGCGGCCCTGTCTCCTTTGCTAATAATAAACCCTAGGGAAGGCCATGGCTTGACAACGAAGCAGCCAGGAATGTGGAAGTTCTCTAGATGGAGGCACTGTTGTGGTTGTGTGAGCCATCCAGGGAGGCTCTATGCCTTTCTCTTCTAAACAACTATTTACTGTGTGTTCACTGTGTGCCAGGCACTGCAGATCCCACAGCAAAACCCAATTCCTGCCCTGAATGAGCACCTGAGTCAACGCAAAGACATCCTGTCTAGAGCAGGTAAGCAGATGAGAGTCAAGGACTCTTGAGGACTTTTCAGAGAACTCTCCAGCTGAGCAGAGATTGAAATTCTCTGTGCAAGTCCGGAGAGCAGGGTAAGTGGACTTTGCACCCCCTAAGGAATGAAAGCTGCTGCAAAATAAGATGGCCCACTGTAGGAGGTGATGTTGTTAGAGCCTTTCCAGTCAAGCTGTTGAACCAGTCTGGGGGGAGGGGGATGTGACTGATGGTTCCCAAAGAGTATCCCATGGAATACTAGTCCAGGATGTTCCATGGAAAAAAACAGTTCCCTGATTATACAAGTCTGGGAATCACTTGCTGCTATAGATCTCTTTTAGTCCTAAGAAGTCCTGCAAAAAAGAAATCTGTTTAACTTTTTAACCCAGCTTTAGATGTATTTGGCCAAATAAATTTTCTTGTCTTAAAATACAAATTTTATTTTATTGCTTCTTAAGATTTTCCTGCCATGAGGACCACCTCCTGGGAGCCCTTCCCCTCCATCCAACCCACCTCTGGGTGAAGATCACACACTTCATCCCAGTATAGGAGTGAGGGGCAGCAGAGGTCCTTCCCCTCCCCTCCCCGAGAGCTCTGCTTGCCTGGCTCCTCTGGCCCTGGTGACTCTAGGATGCTGGGCTCTGAGGCTTTGTGGCTGTGAACAGGCGAGGAAGAAGGCTTGAGATGACTTTGCCAGTTATTTAAAGGGCTGCTGGTCTTAGTGTATGCATGCCCACTGACACACACACACACACACAACCACACACAGTCAGTATGCACAAAGCACACGCCTTTAAAGAGAGGCATCCAAAGAGCAACTTCCCTTTCACTTTTCACTTTCATGCATTGGAGAAGGAAACGGCAACCCACTCCAGTGTTCTTGTCTGGAGAATCCCAGGAACGGGGCAGCCTGGTGGGCTGCCGTCTTTGGGGTCACACAGAGTCGGACACGACTGAAGTGATTTAGCAACAGCAGCAGCAGCAGCATCCAAGGGCTGGCAGGGCCCCTTTAAGACCTAGGCCCTTTCTGATTTCTTCACCTGCTCCTGCTTCGATTCCCCAGAGAGTAGTTGGGATGGGGAGGCATTCAGCCTTGGCTTCCTTTAAGATGGCTTCTGTAGGCAGTGGGTTTTCAGTAAGCTTGGAAAAATTCTGGAGCCAATGTCAGCCGGGGACAACCACAAGCTGGGGCCTAGGGACCCAGGGACTCTGCTTCAAGACTCCCACCCACTGGAAATTACTGACCTCCAGAGACTTTTGGTTTTTTTAACTTAAATGGGAGACACACTGTACACAAAGAAAGAGGATCCAATGCCTAGCTACCCACCCCCATCCCCAAACCCATCACACATGTACCAGAGGGACAGACTTGCTTTGGCAACAAGGCCCCTCCGGAGGCCCAGGGTGTGAACAGCTGCACAGAGGGCTGTGTGCTGTGGAGTCAGCACCTTAGGAGGGGGGAGGAGGCTGTGGGCAGAGAAGGAAGGAGTCTCAGGTCCTGACGGATCAGAAGAAGGAAAATGGGAAGAGGTGGTCAGGACACAGGAGACGAGAAAACCAAGGATGACCAGAAAAGGTCATTTCCATCAAAGACAGAAAGAACAGAATGTAACCTGGTCAGGAGGTTCAACCTGGATCGTGAGGCTGTAAGGTAATATTCATAAGCCTATATTATAAAGTCATATTCATTCAACAAATACTGCTGTGTCAGCCCAGTTCAGTGCTGGGAATATAGTCATGAGTGAAAGAGGCAAATGCTCTACCTGGTGCATCTACATTGTAGTGTTTATGTTTGAAGCCTCATAGTTTACTTGAAGCTGAATGTAGAGTTTTGCATTCTATTTTACAATAGGGCATAATATTATACACATAACATATCAGGCCTGTTTCAGCAAAAATAATAACAGCCTCCTACAAACGGACTGGGGACTCTGTCCCCCTATTTGCTTGATGACACAGAACCCTGTTTCCTTACATGCCTACAAGGAGCAACTTCTTGACACCAAGAACAAAGCTTAAAACAAGCTTGTGGAGCGGGAAGAGGAGAAAGCAGCGGTGCCAGGGTCCTGTGGTGGGGGGCAGAGGTTGAGATGATGGAGGGATCTGGGTCTCTGCCAGCCTCTGCAGTGTCCAGGAACAGAATATTCTGGAATCCCTCCTTCCGCCTGAAGCACCAGGAAGAAACACAAACTCTTTCTTCTTAGGGATTAGCATAAGGAGTGATCCCAGACTAGCAGCGAGAGTGTTACTGGGGGCAGTGGTCTGGGCTGATGGGCAGCTGGCCCTGGCTCAGCAGGGACATGGACCACTGCCGTCACCTGGTGGCCTGAGGGATGGCGTGCTGTGGGCAGCAGTGGGCAGCTGGGAGCCCGAGGGCAGGCGGGCTGCAGCTGGGACAAGGGGAGTGCCTTCCCTTGGCTGTATTGCTGAGAGGGTGTCATTTGTCCTAAGGTTTGTCAGGGTCAATGTAGGGAGGGGAGGATGCCCAGAGGGAGCCCCACTCTGTGAGCTGCCCAGATGGATGGTTTCTGAGAACTTTGTTGCCTGAGGAAGCTCACTCTTCTTCCAGACAAAGCACTGGAGGGATTTATGGAAACAGATGCTGGTTGGAGTGGGGGTGAGGAGATGGGCTTGAACGGAGCTCCTGTCATCAACTCCCAACCCCTGGTGAGAAGCAGATTCAGAAAAGAATCTCACCAGCCCAGCCTGGCTCCAAAAGAGACCTCAGATTACAGCTCACAGGTTCTGTCAGCTGACAAAGGGGCCTGAGGACTTGGGCTGCAGCGGGGCTGCGGTGGACACAACAGTTACAAGAGGTCACACGTGTTGTGCTCACTGCAGGTCGAGCTCTGCTGTGGATTCATTTGTTCCTCCCAGCAGCCCCTGAAATATGCGCTCTGTGTCCCCATTTTCACAGGCACAGAAAGGTCAACTGGCCAAGATCACACAGATAGGAAGTGGCAGAGCTGGGATTTGAGCCTAGATACTTGGTTCAAGATCTTAAACTCTCCCTGGATTTGGCATTGTACCTTAGACCCAAGAGGAATGGAGTAGCCATTTCTACAGCAACAGCACTCTGACTAGGTGACTTATTTCTATTTCATCTTCAGAGATATATTTATTGTCATCCCCATTTTATAGATGTTGAACTGAGGCCCCAAAACTACATTATATCTTTTGCTCAAGGTTACACAGTTGCTCCTCGTCAGAGCCTGGAGTTCAAGTCTGGCTTCCTGCAAAACTCAGCAGGTACTAGAACCTCAGGAATGGCTGAGCCCCTTCCCTCTACTCTTGGGTCCAGGAATAATCTCCGGGCTCCTGTGTGTCCTGGTCTAACTGCAGTGCCCCAAGCAGAGGTCCTACAGCAGTGCCCTCATCTCAGCCAGACCACTTCCTGTTGATAAGCCAGCCAGAAAATGCCAGAGAGAGCTTGGAGACCTTAGACCCTGCCTTCTCCTCAGCTCATCTGCCTCCCCACACCCACCTTGAGACAGGAGACAAACACACAGACGAGGGCCAGGACTGGCATCCTGCACTGGTTCCAGGGCAGATAACCAGGTGCCTGATGCCCCGGAGAGAAGAAATCCTCTTCTCTCCACTCAAAGGTAAATTAGGGAAGGCTAGCTCCATGATTATTCCAAGAAGCTGCTCCAGAGCCAGAGAATGGGAACACCTGTGCCCCGGGCTCTGATCTGGATGTGGCTCAGGCCAGTCTTGGGGAGTGGGGGCATCAGCTGGAGTCACGCTGCCTGGAGGAGGCTCTGGCTGGCTGGCTGAGGAGGGAGCCTCTGGCCACTGCCTCGGGAGACAGAGAGCCCAGGCCAGGCAGGGAGCAAGGGTAGGGCCTGAGGCTTGGGCACCATAGGGCTTCTCCATCAACTGTGTGTGCTAAAGGGCTGGGGGAGTCCTGGTCATAGCAGGTGGGCTTGGGGGCCACAGCTCCCCCTCTCCAGCCCCTGGACTCAAGGCACCTCCCTTCCCTCTGCCTTTGGAGACAGGCTTGTGTGGGCATCTCTCAGCTCCTCCCCCAGACTGTCCATCAGAATTGCAGGGAACATGGAAACCATCTGCCAACTATCCCTCCCCTGACCCTTCTTCTCCAGTTGGTATAGTTTTCAAACTTAAATTTTATTTTCTTGAAAAGGTAATACATTTACATGGTTCAAAATAAAAATATTCTTTTAAAAGCCATATATTGAGAAACCTCACTTCTACCTGTGGCTCCATCTACTCTCTCTTCCATTCCTCTTCCTGATTAAGAGCAGGCATCTGCTCCACTGAACTCATGGGGGTCCTTTCTGTGTTTCTTGAAGCAAACCAATTATATAGATATCTTTATTTTTATTTGTATTTCTCTCCCTATTATACATTTTAAAATAGCATACTATACATCTTACTGTGTTTACTCTGTATATACTGGAGATATTTCCTTATCATTATTTGAGAGCATCCTCATTTTTTCATACTGTTTAGTATTCCTTCTTCTGTCTACACAATAGTTTATTAACCACCATCCTAAAGATGAGCATATGAATCACTTCCAATCTTTCCAATCTTATTTTCAAATGAGATCTTGAGTGGGAGTTTGATTCAAGCCAGATTGCTCTGGTTCGAGAAAATGCGGGGTGGGCCAACACCCTACTTGCAACCCCACCATCTCACTAGAAACCAAGGTCTCCAGAGGACATAGCTTAAAAGCCATCATTTTAGCCTAATTTGCCTATTTTATAAACAGGAAACTGGAGCTCAGATCAGTGATGAGACTCATCCATGCTCATGAGTTATCCTGTGGCAGAACTGAAACCAGAAACCAGATCTCTTGGGCTCTGCTCTCCATGCAACTCATGGTTCATCTCCAGGGAGACCAGACCAGGGCTCTGGGGCCACTTGACTGGAGGCAGGACCACATGTGACTGTGGACCCCAATCTACCTCTTTCTCACTCTGGGTTTCCATTTCTTCTTCTACTATTTCGGATCAGTCCCTTTGTACTCCCAGCAGAAAAGATCAGGGAAAGGCGGCGTTGGGAAGGACCAGGGGTCTCTGGCACCCCTCCCCCATCTAGCAGATGAGGAAACTGACTCAGCAGCAGTGAGTGCCCTCCTCAGGGGGACGGAGCAGGTTTATGCAGAATGAGGGTGGACGGGGCAGAATCCCAGCCTGGAGGATGCTGCTGCCACATTTGTCACAGGCAGCGTGGGGCCATGGACGGACAGCCTGCCTGGGGACAGGACACCTGGTCCTGACTCTGACTCTGCCACACGCAGGGTGACTCTGGACACATCCTGCCCCTCCTTGGTTTCCAGCTGCTCCTCCCCTATGACGGGAGGGTTGAACTAAGCAGAGGACATTTACACTCTCTTTTGAGCTCCACAGTGAGGGACTGGACCAGCCTTGAAATTGTGACAAATGACACTTAACCCCCCAGCAGGGGGGTTGTAGCAGCCACCCTCAAAAACCATGAGGCTTGGACAGTGAGCCCCTCAGGTGGGCCCACCCTGGGCGATTCTTTTATTAAAGCACAGAGGCATTTCCATTCTCCTGGGAAGTGAGATCCCAGGGCTGTGTTCCATTTGATTCAGGAAATATAAGAATATGATACTCCTGCACAAAAACTTGGGTGTATCAATGTGTTTATCAATGAAAAATTAGTCAATAGTCAACTTAAGAAAGAAATAGTAGTTTTATTGGAGCCAGCCTGATGAGTATAACTGGAGAGACAGTCTCTCA
Source organism: Bos grunniens (assembly GCF_055505025.1). Classification (NCBI taxonomy): domain Eukaryota; kingdom Metazoa; phylum Chordata; class Mammalia; order Artiodactyla; family Bovidae; genus Bos; species Bos grunniens. The sequence continues at coordinate 50,201,044 of NC_141185.1, read as the reverse complement.
GGAAGCTCTGAGACCTGTCCTTCAGAGAAGTAAGAAGGAGGGCAGGATGTATGTGACTTGGGGACACACAACTTGGTATAGGTTACCGCTCTTCATGAGGACCAGATATCTTGGGTAATGGTTTTAGTGCTTTTCTGAATATGGGAAGATGCAAGAAACTGGGCTCATAAAAGAATTCTCCTGAAAATATCTAACTATCTGAGGTCTGGTTCTCACACTTGTCCCAGAGCACAAAGTACTTTATCCTGATTTTCACCCTGAGTTCCATCTAAGGTGGATTGTAGATCAGCGACTGCAATGGCTAATGACTTGTTTCTCTTTTTCAAAACCATATATTTTATTTATGTATGTGGCTAGGCTGGGTCCTAGTTGCAGTGTGTGGGATCTAGTTGCCCAACCAGGGATCAAACCCGGGGCCCCTGCGTTGGGAGTGCAGACTTAGGCACTGGACCACCAGGGAAGTCCTGGCTTGATTCTTGTAGAACTGGGTGGTCGGCAACATTCTTTATCACACAATCCCTCTATTTCTGTCTTAATTTCAACCAAGGTTTAGGAGACATTTTTCACCAATTTGTCCCAGGGTGCTAGGAATGCTCATTCCCAGGTCAGATGGGGATTTCACTGATAGGCCACTCACATGCTATTACTCACCCTGTCCTGGCAACAGTAGCTAAAAGACGGCTGGACCACCTGTCTTACAAGTCTTACAAGTCTCTCAGTTCCAGGAGATGGTTTCCACTTGTTGTTTCTTCTCATATCTAGAATCACACTACTACAATCATGGATCTTAGAGAACTATATATTTCATTTCAAGTAGCCAGTGCTTATGTATGCTCAGTCCCTCAGTTGTGTGAAACTCTTTGAGACCTCATGGACTGCAGCCCTCCAGGCTCCTCTGTCCATGGGGATTCTCCAGGCAAGAATCCTGGAGTGGGTTGCCATGCCCTCCTCCAGGGGATCTTCCCAACCCAGAGATCGATCCCAAGTCTCCCACATTGCAGGCGGATTCTTTACTGACTGAGCCACCAGGGAAGCCCAGAGTACTGGAGTGGGTAGCCTATCCCTTCTCCAGGGGATCTTTCTGCCATAGGAATCAAACCAGGGTCTCCTGCATTGCAGGCAGGTTCAAGTACCCTAGTTATCTTATTTTTTTCATCACTGACTCAAGAAACAAGAATCTTGTAAAATGGGCAGAACAAAATAATACATCTAGTGACCTCAATAAGGTCATAAGTAAGTAAGCAATGTTATCTTCTAAGAAGTTCCATGGCTTGGGCTAGAAAAATTGGTCTCTATGGTGGAGCAGATGTTTCTGCTCTTAAGGAGGTCAGATTAATGCACAATGCACACTAGCAAGGAAAGAAGAGGCCCAAATGGGCAGAGAAACATTTTATTTGCAAATTTTTCTTCTCTTGCCTTAAAATAAAAATTTTATTTCATTCCCTCTTAAGATCTGCCTGCATTAGGAAGACCTTCTGGGAGCCCTCCCCCTACACCCCCCTACCAATGGGTGAAGATCACACACTTCATCCCAGGACAGGAGTGAGGGGCAGCAGAGGGGGTCCTTCCCCTCCCCTCCCCTGCAGCTCTGCTTGCCTGGCCCCTCTGGTCCTGGTGACACTAGGATGCTGGGCTCTGCAGCTTTGTAATTGACAACAGGAGACTTGTGGGACCTTCACAGCCACCAGTTACTGTAAAGGCCTGCTGATCTCAATGCAGGGGAGCACAAGGGTGCACACACATGTACACAGTGCACTGAGCATGCACACAAGCACACACCTTTATAGCGAGGCATCCAGATGCTGTCACGGCCCCTTTAAGAGCTAGGGGACAGGATCCTGGGCACTGGGGTAGGGCCCAACATCTAGTGGCACAGGCCAAGCCACACCCCCAGGCTCTAGTCCAGGCCTGGGTGGGGAGTCAGTGGGAGGGGCTCCCAGAGACCTCTGTTTGGGTGAGGGTGGGAATTGATTGGGACTCCTCTGAGCTCTAGGCAAATTTGCGGCAAGTACAGTATGAGGATTTTGTTTTGTTTTCTTTCTTTTCTTTCATGTTTATATTGAGGTTGAAAAGGTTATTATGGACATGGGAGAATAGAAAAAGCCATTCTCTCTGATTGTCAGCAGTGCTGATAGGAATAAGAAGCTCCAGAAAATCTTTTTAAATTGTGCACATTTATATAGTTCAAATTATGCCTAAGTCCCAGAGAAGCAGGAAGCAACATCAAAAAGCAACTGACATAGAAAAAAACATTTATGTGTCCCCTCACATTCAAACAATACAGTTTCTTTGATAATGGAAGCAGCAACCCCACCCCCTACAAACCACCTGCCCAAGAGCATTTGAAACTTTTTCTTGAAGAACAGAGTCACTCAGTAATTTTTGGCCTCCAGACCAGAAGAAGAAAATGGAAAACAAAACAAAACACCCAAACTACAGCATTAAGGTTGGCAGCGTCCATGCTCTTCTCCCTGCAGAGACAGGATCTGCTGTTTTGATCACTGAGTCAGAGGGAACCACATCTCTGCCCCTCACAAACACGGCAGACAAGTGTCTTCAAGACCCTGGGGTTCCTCCACAGCTCTTTTTTTTTTTTGGATTCCCCAGAGAGTAGTTGGGATGGAAGGCCTTTACCCCTGGCTTCCTCTAAGATGCCCTCTAAGCAGTGGATGTTTAGTGAGCCTGCAAAATTCTGGAACCAATATCTTGGAGGACTGAGCACAAAGTGGGGCCCAGGAACCCAGAGTATCTCATGCAAGAATCTCGCCCACTAGAAATTATTGACCTTCAGAGATCTTTTTTTAACTTAAAGGGGAGGTGCATTATACAGTTGCTCCACTGGGAGAAAAAAAGCCCAATCCCTTCCTACCTGCCCATATCCCCTAAACTCTCCCAACCACACCATTAAGGCACTGCCGGGGGACAGACACGCTTTGGCAATGAGGCCCCTCCAGAGGCTCAGGGTGTGAACAGCTGCACAGAGGGCTGTGTGCTGTGGAGTCAGCACCTTAGGAGGTGGGAAGGGGCGGTGGACAGAGAAGGAAGGAGTCTCAGGTCCTGATGGATCAGAAGAAGGAAAATGGGGAGAGGTGGTCAGGACACAGGAGACAAGAAAACCAAGGATGAATGCAAGAGGGGCAAAAAAAAAACAGAAAATGTAGAAAAGATGAGAGAAGCAAGGGAAAGAGGCAAAACAGGATATGGGCAACAAAACAAGAAGGAGACACAGCAGAAGGAGGGAAGGAAACGTAAAGAGAGTGAGATGAATGGGGAAGGACGTGAGGAGGGAGAGAGGGGAGCCAGGAAGAGGACATCATAGGATGTCTTCACTCTGTAAAGACACCGGATAGGACTGGACAGAATCAGGAGCACTGGAGACATCCTCAGTCCCTATGGAAACCTGGCAGGCCCAGTACACCAGGTCGACCATGTACATCAGCAGGTTGATGGCTGTCAGGACAGCCACAGCCAGGCGCTGGTCCCAGGCGCACATGTCGTTGGTGAGCTCATCAACGCAACTCATGTCCATGAACCGCTGGGGCTGTCCGCCGAACTCCTCGCTGAACTGGTAGAGCGGCCAAAAGACCAGAGCACTGACATAGAGGAGGATGGAGAGCAGGGTGAGCACAAGCTGGAAAATGGAGAAGGGCCTGGGTGACATATATTCCCATTCAGCCACGTTTAGCAGGAGGACCACAGCTGCCAGGATGAAGCAGATGGAGTACACGGCCACACACCACTTCAGGGCCGGCTGGTGCAGGTACAGGGAGGTGTTGCTGAGGAAGGCAAAGATGACACCGGCCACAAAGGTCTCCAGCACCTTCAGCAGGGCTGACATGGTATTCTCATAGAAGAAGATCTCCTTGATATCATACCAGCCCCACATCCCAGCCACTTCTATGATATACAGCACAGATGCGATGCAGGAGAAAGCAGTGGCGGCGATTGCCCGGTCCCGGTAAGGATGATCAGGCAGGAACTGGACGTAGGTGATGGAGTAGGTGATGGAGGCCGAGAGGCAGATGAGGGCAGCGTAGAAGGCGTAGGTGACGCATATGTTATGCCAGAAGAAAGGAAAATCGTAACAGAGATTGCATAAGTCGACTATGGAGACGATGAGGGTCATGGCGAAACAGATGCACCAGAAGGACATAGACCAGTTACCTATGGCCCCTCTCCAAATGCCCATGTCAGCCACGAGCGAGAAGGCCACGCAGGTGGAGAAGAGCTGCGGCAGGCGGAGGAGCCAGAACACACAGAGGACGGCTTCACTGCTTGGGGATGTCCGCCGGGTGGACATGGTGTCATGACTGTAAGGCAGGTCACGGTCACCAGTACAGCAGTGGTCTTCACTGAGGACCCACCAGAGAAAGATCCAGTTTCAGAGGCAGATTAAGTCAGACACCTGGAAAAGGCTCAGGGCCCTGTGAGGGCTGAGGCTCAGGACCTGTGGAGTTGGAACCAATGGCTAAGACACTTGGGTAATAGCACAGTCATCCCAGAATGGTTCTCCCCACCCATCACCCTTGGCCCTGTCAGGGAACTTGTCTTATCTCAAACCTCACAGCTGGGGTGGCTCAGCCCTCAACCACGAACATTTTTTTCATCTCTTTGTGCTGCGTGCCATTATCTATAGAGACACAAGTTAGGATGGTCCTTATCTACAACCCCAAACCTTCAATCCTCTGAAAACTGAACGAGAATTTTTAAAAATTCATTTGGTAGCAAATTTGACCTGAACAAATCTGGGATAATTTATGATCTTCATTTATTTTATGTATTATGAGTGCTCAAAAGTGCAGTTGTAGAAACACTAATGTATTTGATTACAAGGAGCTTCTAGACCCCAGTGGGATGTTATGTCATATAGAATAGATGCACCAGGTCACTTGTCTGAAACTGAAAAATTCTGAATTCTGGAGCATATCTGACCCAAGGGTTTCAGAAAAGAGACTGTGGATTATACTGCTAACCCCATTTAATAGATGAGAAAACTAAGGCTCAAGGAATCAAATGCCTTCACTGAAGGTGGCATTGCCTTTCTTTGGGATTGGAATGAAAACTGACCTTTTCCAGTCCTGTGGTCACTGGTGAGTTTTCCAAATTTGCTGGCATATTGAGTGCAGCACTTTCACAGCATCATCTTTCAGGATTTGAAAGAGCTCAACTGGAATTCCTTCACCTCCACTAGCTTTGTTCATAGTGATGCTTTCTAAGGCCCACTTGACTTCACATTCCAGGATGTCTGGCTCTAGGTGAGTGATCACACCATCGTGATTATCTGAGTCGTGAAGATCTTTTTTGTACAGTTCTTCTGTATATTCTTGCCACCTCTTCTTAATATCTTCTGCTTCTGTTAGGTCAATACTATTTCTGTCCTTTATTGAGCCCATCTTTGCATGAAATATTCCCTTAGTATCTCTAGTTTTCTTGAAGAGATCTCTAGTCTTTCCCATTCTATTGTTTTCCTCTATTTCTTTGCACTGATCACTGAGGAAGGCTTTCTTATCTCTCCTTGCTATTCTCTAGAACTCTGCATTAAGATGCTTTTATTTTCCTTTTCTCCTTTTCATGAGAAATAGATAAACAGTGGAAACAGTGTCAGACTTTATTTTTGGGGGCTCCAAAATCACTTCAGATGGTGATTGCAGCCATGAAATTAAAAGATGCATACTCCTTGGAAGGAAAGTTATGAGCAACCTAGACAGCATATTCAAAAGCAGAGACATTACTTTGCCAACAAAGGTCCATCTAGTCAAGGCTATGGTTTGTCCTGTGGTCATGTATGGATGTGAGAGTTGGACTGTGAAGAAAGCTGAGCACCGAAGAATTGATGCTTCTGAACTGTGGTGTTGGAGAAGAATCTTGAGAGTCCCTTGGACTGCAAGGAGATCCAACCAGTCCATTCTAAAGGAGATCAGTCCTGGGTGTTCTTTGGAAGGACTGATGCTAAAGCTGAAACTCTAGTACTTTGGCCACCTCATGTGAAGAGTTGACTCATTGGAAAAGACTCTGATGCTGGGAGGGATTGAGGGCAGGAGGAGAAGGGGACGAGAGAGGATGAGAGGGCTGGATGGCATCACTGACTCGATGGACATGAGGTTGAGTGGACTCCTGGAGTCGGTGATGGATGGGGAGGCCTGGAGTGCTGTGATTCATGGAGTCACAAAGAGTAGGACACGATTGAGCGACTGAACTGAACTGAATTGAAGGTGGCATGCACAACCAGGAAGAGGGAACTCAGAAAACACAGCTAAAGCTGTGGGTTTGAGCACTTTGCTCTACAGCCCACATGTCAGCAGGGTCCACGGGTTGGAGGCCAGGACCAAAGTTTGGGGCTCTGGGACCCAGGATCCACCTTTACGGCCCTCGGCCTCCTTCCATAGCAAGCTGAAGACACACGTGTCCTGGCCTGTCCTCCCTGCAGCATCACTAGAAGGAGCTGCCGTCTGAGGGACACAGCCCCACTCTGAGGAGGGAAACTTCAGGGGTGAACAGGGAGGAGCACTGGGGTGAGAGCAAGGCCGTGGGGACAAGATGACATGAGAAGTAGGAACTGTTCTAAATTCCTGCCCTGCAATTTTGCCTTAACATGAGACTCTTCCCCACTGGGGCAGGGAGCCTCCAACCCAGCATGAATCTGGGGTGGTGTCATAAGAAACCATAGAATAAGTTGACATCATGTTTGATTTTTTAGCTTCAAAGCTGCCATCTAGGTAAGAATCCAGAAAAATATAGAAAGTAGTCCTACCTGAGTGAGGATTTTCCTGGCCTGGGAGACTGGTTAGCAGCTTCCAAGTTGGAAGAAGGGATTGGAAATGAACAAGGATGCTGTGTCTGATGCTGATGGGGGCCTTTCAGGGTATCCAGGGACGGGGTGGGGATGGACAGATGATCACCCCCTTTCAAGGGCAGGAGCTGAAAGAGGAGGCCCCTGCAGGACCCCTGGGAGGAGACAGTCCTGAGAATGCTACTGGGACTGGGGTTGCGGGGGGCAGAGTGGAGATGATGGCGGGGGTGAGGATGGTGGGGGGATTCCAGAGTCCCAGTGACCCTGAGGCAGTCCAATAGGGGTCTTCTGACCCAGAAGGGAGGCAGGCATGGAGCCAACCTTCCCATGGAGGACGGGCCTGGACTGGAACTGAGACAGGAGAACAGGGGCCTGAAGGGGTTTCAGGGCTGTGACAGGGACACGTGGCCAGAGTGTCGGGAACCCTGGAGACCATGGAATTGCCCAGGTCACCTGCCCAAGGCAGTCCCGCCAGCCAGGGCTGCAGTCCTGCTCACACAGGGGTTCCTCCAGGGTCCAGTGTGTGGGGGAGTGAGGCCCCTCCCAGCCCGCCCCCTCCGCAGGGACACCTGCCCTGTTTCCAAGGGACTATTTGCTGAGAGGCCCCCAGGGCTGAAGGGCCAGCACCCTGAGCCCCAGCCAGCTTCCTGCTATCAGGGGCCCTGTCTCCTTTGCTAATAATAAACCCTAAGAAAGGCCATGACTTGACAACGAAGCAGCCAGGAATGTGGAAGTTCTGGAGACGGAGGCACTGTTGTGGTTGTGAAGCCATCCAGGGAGGCTCTATGCCTTTCTCTTCTAAACAACTATTTACTGTGTGTTCACTGTGTGCCAGGCACTGCAGATCCCACAGCAAAACCCAATTCCTGCCCTGAATGAGCACCTGAATCAACGCAAAGACATTCTGTCTAGAGCAGGTGAGCAGAGGAGAGCCAAGGACTCTTGAGGACTTCTCAGAGAACTCTCCAGCTGAACAGAGATTGAAATTCTCTGTGCAAGTCCAGAGAGCAGGGCAAGTATCCCATGGAATACTAGTCCATGATGTTCCATGGAAAAAAACAGTTCCCTGATCATGCAAGTTTGGGAATCACTTACTGCTATAGATCTCTTTTAGTCCTAAGAAGTCCTGCAAAAAAGAAATCTGTTTAACTTTTTAACCCAGCTTTAGATGTATTTGGCCAAATAAATTTTTCTTGTCTTAAAATACGAATTTTATTTTATTGCTTCTTAAGATTTACCTGCCACAAGGACCACCTCCTTGGAGCCCTTCCCCTCCATCCAACCTTCCTCTGGGTGAAGATCACACACTTCATCCCAGTACAGGAGTGAGGGGCAGCAGAGGGGGCCTTCCACTCCCCTCCCCCGCAGCTCTGCTTGCCTGGCTCCTCTGGCCCTGGTGGTGGCCTGGCCCACACTTCATCCCAACACCAGGATGCTGGGCTCTGAGGCTCTGTGGCTACGGACAAGAGGGGAAGAGGCTTGAGATGATTTTGCCAGTTATTTAAAGGGCTGCTGGTCTTAATGTATGCCTGCCCACTGACACACACACACACACACAACCCCACAGTCAGTATGCACAAAGCACATACCTTTAAAGAGAGGCATCCAAAGAGCAAATTCCCTTTCACTTTTCACTTTCATGCATTGGAGAAGGAAATGGCAACCCACTCCAGTGTTCTTGCTTGGAGAATCTCAGGAACGGGGCAGCCTGGTGGGCTGCCGTCTTTGGGGTCACACAGAGTCGGACATGACTGAAATGATTTAGCAGCAGCAGCAGCAGCATCCAAGGGCTGGCAGGGCCCCTTTAAGACCTAGGCTCTTTCTGATTTCTTCACCTGCTTCTGCTTTGATTCCCCAGAGAGTAGTTGGGATGGGGAGGCATTCAGCCTTTGCTTCCTTTAAGATGGCTTCTGTAAGCAGTGAGTTTTCAGTAAGCTTGGAAAAATTCTGGAACCAATGTCAGATGGGGCCAACCACCAGCTGGGGCCTAGGGACCAGGGTCTGTGCTTCAAGACTCCTCCCACTGGAAATTACTGACCTCCAGAGACTTCTTTTTTTTTTAACTTAAATGGGAAACACACTGTACACAAAGAAAGAGGACCCAATGCCTAGCTACCCACCCCCATCCCCAAACCCATCACACATGTACCAGAGGGAAAGACTTGCTTTGGCAACAAGGCTCCTCCGGAGGCCCAGGGTGTGAACAGCTGCAGAGAGGGCTGTGTGCTGTGGAGTCAGCACCTTAGGAGGCAGGGGGTGGTGGGCAGAGAAGGAAGGAGTCTCAGGTCCTGATGGATCAGAAGAAGGAAAATGGGGAAAGGTGGTCAGGACACAGGAGACGAGAAAACCAAGGATGACCAGAAAAGGTCATTTCCACTAAAGACAGAAAGAACAGAATGTAACCTGGTCAGGAGGTTCAACTTGGACCATGAGGCTGTAAGGTAATATTCATAAGCGTATAATATAAAGTCATATTCATTCAACAAATACTGCTGTGTCAGCCCAGTTCAGTGCTGGGAATATAGTCATGAGTGAAAGAGGCAAATGCTCTACCTGGTGCATCTATATTGTAGTGTTTATGTTTGAAGCCTCAGAGTTTACTTGAAGCTGAATGTAGAGTTTTGCATTCTATTTTACAATAGGTCCTAATAATATACACATAACATATCAGGCCTGTTTCAGCAAAAAAATAACAGCTTCCTACAAATGGACTGGGGACTCTGTCCCCCTATTTGCTTGATGACGCAGAACTCTGTTTCCTTACATGCCTATAAGGAGCAACTTCTTGACACCAAGAACAAAGCTTAAAACCAGTTTGTGGAGTAGGAAGAGGAGAAAGCAGGGGTGCCAGGGTCCTGTGGTGGGGGGAAGAGATTGAGATGATGGAGGGATCTGGGTCTCTGCCAGCCTCTGCAGGGTCCAGGAACAGAATATTCTGGAATCCCTCCTTCCGCCTGAAACACCAGAAACAAACACAAGCTCTTTCTTCTTAGAGTTTAGCATAAGGAGTGGCCCCAGACTAGCAACGAGAGTGTTACTGGGGGCAGTGGTCTGGGCTGATGGGCAGCAGGCCCTGGCTCAGTAGGGACATGGACCACTGCAGTCACCTGGTGGCCTGAGGGATGACGTGCTTCGGGCAGCAGTGGGCAGCTGGGAGCCCGAGGGCAGGCGGGCTGCAGCTGGGACAAGGGGAGTGCCTTCCCTTGGCTGTAGTGCTGAGAGGGTGTCGTTTGTCCTAAGGTTTGTCAGGGTCAATGTAGGGAGGGGAGGATGCCCAGAGGGAGCCCCACTCTGTGAGCTGCCCAGATGGATGGTTTCTGAGAACTTTGTTGCCTGAGGAAGCTCACTCTTCTTCCAGACAAAGCACTGGAGGGATTTATGGAAACATGCTGGTTGGACTGGGGGTGAGGAGATGGGCTTGAACGGAGCTCCCGTCATCACCTCCCAACCCCTGGTGAGAAGCAGATTCAGAAAAGAATCTCACCAGCCCAGCCTGGCTCCAGAAGAGACCTCACGTGACAGCTCACAGGTTCTGTCAGCTGACAAAGGGCCCTGAGGACTTGGGCTGCAGCGGGGCTGCGGTGGACACAACAGTTACAAGAGGTCGTATGTGTCGTGCTCACTGCAGGTCGAGCTCTGCTGTGGATTCATTTGTTCCTCCCAGCAGCCCCTGAACTATGTGCTCTGTGTCCCCATTTTCACAGGCACAGAAAGGTCAACTGGCCAAGATCACACAGATAGGAAGTGGCAGAGCTGGGATTTGAGCCTAGATACTTGGTTCAAGATCTTAAACTCTCCCTGGATTTGGCATTGTACCTTAGACCCAAGAGGAATGGAGTAGCCATTTCTACAGCAACAACACTCTGACTAGGTGACTTATTTCTATTTCATCTTCAGAGATATATTTATTGTCATCCCCATTTTATAGATGTTGAACTGAGGCCCCAAAACTACATTATATCTTTTGCTCAAGGTTACACAGTTGCTCCTCGTCAGAGCCTGGAGTTCAAGTCTGGCTTCCTGCAAAACTCAGCAGGTACTAGAACCTCAGGAACGGCTGAGCCCCTTCCCTCTTCTCTTGGGTCCAGGAATAATCTCCGGGCTCCTGTGTGTCCTGGTCTAACTGCAGTGCCCCAAGCAGAGGTCCTACAGCAGTGCCCTCATCTCAGCCAGACCACTTCCAGTTGACGAGCCAGCCAGAAAATGCCAGAGAGAGCGTGGAGACCTTAGACCCTGCCTTCTCAGCTCATCTGCCTCCCTACACCCACCTTGAGACAGGAGACAAACACACAGACAAGGGCCAGGACTGGCATCCTGCACTGGTTCCCAGGGCAGATAACCAGGTGCCTGATGCCCAGGAGAGAAGAAATCCTCTTCTCTCCACTCAAAGGTAAATTAGGGAAGGCTAGCTCCATGATTATTCCAAGAAGCTGCTCCAGAGCCAGAGAATGGGAACATCTGTGCCCTGGGCTCCATTCTGGATGCGGCTCAAGCCACAGTCTTGGGGAGTCGGGGCGTCAGCTGGAGTCACGCTGCCTGGAGGAGGCTCTGGCTGGCCGGCTGAGGAGGGAGCCTCTGGCCACTGCCTCGGGAGACAGAGAGCCCAGGCCAGGCAGGGAGCAAGGGTAGGGCCTGAGGCTTGGGCACCATGGGGCTTCTCCATCAACTGTGTGTGCTAAAGGGCTGGGGGAGTCCTGGTCATAGCAGGTAAGCTTGGGGGCCACAGCTCCCCCTCTCCAGCCCCTGGACTCAAGGCACCTCCCTTCCCTCTGCCTTTGGAGACAGGCTTGTGTGGGCATCTCTCAGCTCCTCCCCCAGACTGTCCATCAGAATTGCAGGGAACATGGAAACCATCTGCCAACTATCCCTCCCCTGACCCTTCTTCTCCAGTTGGTATAGTTTTCAAACTTAAATTTTATTTTCTTGGAAAGGTAATATATTTACATGGTTCAAAATAAAAATATTCTTTTAAAAGCCATATATTGAGAAGCCTCACTTCTACCTGTGGCTCCATCTACTCTCTCTTCCATTCCTCTTCCTGATTAAGAGCAGGCATCTGCTCCACTGAACTCATGGGGGTCCTTTCTGTGTTTCTTGAAGCAAACCAATTATATAGATATCTTTATTTTTATTTGTATTTCTCTCCCTATTATACATTTTAAAATAGCATACTATACATCTTACTGTGTTTACTCTGTATATACTGGAGATATTTCCTTATCATTATTTGAGAGCATCCTCATTTTTTCATACTGTTTAGTATTCCTTCTTCTGTCTACACAATAGTTTATTAACCACCATCCTAAAGATGAGCATATGAATCACTTCCAATCTTTCCAATCTTATTTTCAAATGAGATCTTGAGTGGGAGTTTGATTCAAGCCAGATTGCTCTGGTTCAAGAAAATGCGGGGTGGGCCAACACCCTACTTGCAACCCCACCATCTCACTAGAAACCAAGGTCTCCAGAGGACATAGCTTAAAAGCCATCATTTTAGCCTAATTTGCCTATTTTATAAACAGGAAACTGGAGCTCAGATCAGTGATGAGACTCATCCATGCTCATGAGTTATCCTGTGGCAGAACTGAAACCAGAAACCAGATCTCTTGGGCTCTGCTCTCCATGCAACTCATGGTTCATCTCCAGGGAGACCAGACCAGGGCTCTGGGGCCACTTGACTGGAGGCAGGACCACATGTGACTGTGGACCCCAATCTACCTCTTTCTCAGTCTGGGTTTCCATTTCTTCTTCTACTATTTCAGATCAGTCCCTTTGTACTCCCAGCAGAAAAGATCAGGGAAAGGCGGCGTTGGGAAGGACCAGGGGTCTCTGGCACCCCTCCCCCATCTAGCAGATGAGGAAACTGACTCAGCAGCAGTGAGTGCCCTCCTCAGGGGGACGGAGCAGGTTTATGCAGAACGAGGGTGGACGGGGCAGAATCCCAGCCTGGAGGATGCTGCTGCCACATTTGTCACAGGCAGCGTGGGGCTGTGGACAGACAGCCTGCCTGGGGACAGGACACCTGGTCCTGACTCTGACTCTGCCACACGCAGGCTGACTCTGGAAAAGCCCTGCCCCTACCTGGGGTCCAGCTGCTCCTCCTCTATGACGAGAGGGTTGGACTAAGCAGAGGACCTTTACACTCTCTTTTGAGATCCACAGTGAGGGACTGGACCAGCCTTGGAGCTGTGACAAATGACACTTAACCCCCCAGCAGGGGGGATGGAACAGCCGCCTTCATGAACCATGAGGCTTGGACAGTGAGCCCCTCAGGTGGGCCCACCCTGGGCAATTCTTTTATTAAAGCACAGAGGCATTTCCATTCTGGGAAGTGAGATCCCAGGGCTGTGTTCCATTTGATTCAGGAAATATAAGAATATGATACTCCTGTGCAAAAACTTGGGTGTATCAATGTGTTTGTCAATGAAAAATTAATCAATAGTCAACTTAAGAAAGAAATAAAGTTTTATTGGAGCCAACCAGATGAGTATTTCTGGGGAGAGAGTCTCTCAGGAACCTCTGAGACCTGTCCTGGTAAGTAAGGAGGGCAGGATGTATGTGATTTGGGGACACACAGCTTGGTATAGGTTACCGCTCTTCATGAGGACCAGATATCTTGGGTAATGGTTTTAGTGCTTTTCCGAATATTGGAAGATGCAAGAAACTGGGCTCATATAAAAATTCTCCTGAAAATATCTAACTCTCTGAGGTCTGGTTCTCACACTTGTCCCAGATCACAAAGTACTTTATCCTGATTTTCACTCTGAATTCCTTCCAGGGTGGATTGTAGATCAGTGACTCCAGTGGCTAATCACTTGTTTCTCTTTTTCAAAAGCATATATTTTTATTTATGTATGTGGCTAGGCTGGGTCCTAGTTGCCGTATGTGCGATCTGCATAAATCTGCTCCAAGAGTACTGGTGTGGATAGCCTATCCCTTCTCCACGGGATCTTCCCGCCATAGGAATCGAACCAGGGTCTCCTGCATTGCAAGCGGCTTCAAGTAGCCTAGTTATCTTATTTTTTTCATCATTGACTCAAGAAACAAGAATCTTGTAAAATGAGCAGAACACAAGTAATACATCTAGTGACCTCAATAAGGTCGTAAGTAAGTAAGCAGTGTTATCTTCTAAGAAGTTCCATGGCTTGGGCTAGAAAAATTGATCTCTATGCTGGAGCAGATATTTCTGCTCTTAAAGAGGTCAGATTCATGCACAATGCACACTAGCAAGGAAAGAAGAGGCCCAAATGGGCAGAGAAACATCTTATTTGCAAGTTTTTCTTCTCTTGCCTTAAAATAAAAATTTTATTTCATTCCCTCTTAAGATCTGCCTGCATTAGGATGACCTTCTGGGAGCCCTCCCCCTCCACCCCACTACCAATGGGTGAAGATCACATGCTTCATCCCAGGACAGGAGTGAGGGGCAGCAGAGGGGGGGTCTTTCCCCTCCCCTCCCCCACAGCTCTGCTTGCCAGCCTCTCTGGTCCTGGTGACCCTAGGATACTGGGCTCTGAGGCTTTGTAATTGACAACAGGAGACTTGTGGGACCTTCACAGCCACCAGTGACTGTAAAGGCCTGCTGATCTCAATGCAGGGAAGCACAGGGGCACACACACATGTACACACAGTGCACTGAGCATGCACACAAGCACACACCTTTATAGCGAGGCATCCAGATGCTGTCACGGCCCCTTTAAGAGCTAGGGGACAGGATCCTGGGCACTGGGGTGGGGTCCAACATCTAGTGTCACAGGCTGGGCCACACCCCCAGGCTCTAGTCCAGGCCTGGGTGGGGAGTCAGTGGGAGGGGCTCCCAGAGACCTCTGTTTGGGTGAGGGTGGGAATTGATTGGGACTCCTCTGAGCTCTAGGCAAATTTGCAGCAAGTACAGTATGTGGATTTTGTTTTGTTTTGCTTTCTTTCTTTTCTTTCATGTTTATATTGAGGTTGAAAAAGTTATTATGAAAGTGGGAGAATAGAAAAAGCCATTCTCTATGATTGACAGCGGAGAAGGCAATGGCACCCCACTCCAGTACTCTTGCCTGGAAAATCCCATGGACAGAGGAGCCTGGTAGGCTGCAGTCCATGGGGTCGCAAAGAGTCGGACACGACTGAGAGACTTCACTTTCACTTTTCACTTTCATACATTGGAGAAGGAAATGGCAACCCACTCCAGTGTTCTTGCCTGGAGAATCCCAGGGACGGGGGAGCCTGGTGGGCTGCCATCTTTGGGGTCGCACAGAGTTGGACACGACTAAAGTGACTTAGCAGCAGCATGATTGACAGCAGTGCTGATAGGAACAAGAGGCTCCAGAAAATCTTTTTAAATTGTGCACATTTATATAGTGCAAATTATGCCTGAGTCCCAGAGAAGCAGGAAGCAACATCAAAAAGCAACCAACACAGAAAAACACACGTATGTGTCCCCTCACACCCAACAATACAGTTCCTTTCACAATGGAAGCAGCAACCCCCACCCCCTATAAACCACCCGCCCAAGAAAATTTGACACTTTCTCTTAAAAAACACAGTCACTCAGTAATTTTTGGCCCACAGAACAGAAGGAAGAAAAGGAAAAACAAAACAAAACACTCAGACAGGTTGGCAGTGTCCATGCTCTTCGCCCTGCAGAGGCAGAATCTGCTGTTTTGATCACTGAGTCAGGGGGACCACATCGCTGCCCCTCACAAACACTGCAGACAGGTGTCTTCAAGACCCTGGGGTTCTTCACCAGCTTTTTTTTTTTTTTCCCCAGAGAGTAGTTGGGATGGAAGACATTTACCCCTGACTTCCTCTAAGATGCCCTCTAAGCGACGGATGTTTAGTGAGCCTGCAAAAATTCTGGAGCCAATCTCTTGGAGGACTGAGCACCAAGTGGGGCCCAGGAACCCAGAGTATCTCATGCAAGAATCTCACCCACTAGAGATTATTGACCTTCAGAGGTTTTTTTTAACTTACAGGGGAGGTGCACTATACAGTTGCTCCACTGGGAGAAAAAAAGCCCAATCCCTTCCTACCTGCCCACATCCCGTAAACTCTCCCAGCCACACCAGTAAGGCACTGCCAGGGGGACAGACACCCTTTGGCAATGAGGCCCCTCCGGAGGCCCAGCGTGTGAACAGCTGCACAGAGGGCTGTGTGCTGTGGAGTCAGCATCTTAGGAGGTGGTGGGCAGAGAAGGAAGGAGTCTGAGATCCTGATGGATCAGAAGAAGGAAAATGGGGAGAGGTGGTCAGGACACAGGAGACAAGAAAACTAAGGATGATCAGAAAAGGGCCAAAAAGCAGAAAATGAAGGCAAAATGAGAGAAGCAAGAGAAAGAGACAAAACAGAAATTGAACAACCAAGGAAACCAGGAAGGAGACAGAGCAGCAGGAGGGAAGGGAACAGAAAAGAGTGTGAGATGCGTGGGGAAGGATGTGAGGAGGGAGAGAGGGGGCCAGGAAGAGGGCATCAGAGGATGTCAGATTTCGGTGAGGATACCTCCTGTGAGCAGAGGATCAGGAGTCCCTGGGCTGGTCCTCAGTCCCTACAGACACCTGGCGGGCCCAGTACCCCAGGTCGGCCACGTAAACCAGCAGGTTGGCGGCTGTCAGGACGGCCACAGCCAGGCGCTGGTCCCAGGCGCACATGTCGTAGGTGAGCTCGTCCCTGCAGTCCCCATCACTGGGCCTCTGGGGCTGCCCGCCGAGCTCCTCGCTGAACTGGTAGAGTGGCCAGAGGACCAGAGCACTGATGTAGAAGAGGACAGACAGCAGGCTGAGCACAAGCTGGAAAATGGGGAAGGGGACCGGCAGCATGTATTCCCATTCAGCCAGGCCCAGCAGGAGGACCACAGCTGCCAGGATGAAGCAGATGGAGTACACGGCCACACACCACTCCAGGGCCGGCTGGTGCAGGTACAGGGAGGTGTTGCTGAGGAAGGCAAAGATGACACCAGCTACGAAGGTCTCCAGCACCTTCAACAGGGATCGCGTGGTGTGCACATAGAAGAAGATCTCCTTGAGCTCATAACAGTCCCATATCCCGGCCACTTCTATGACATACAGCACAGATGCGATGCAGGAGAAAGCAGCGGCGGTAATGGCCCGGTCCCTGTAAGGACCATAATGCACGAACTGGACATAGGTGATGGAGTAGATGATGGAGGCCGAGAGGCAGATGAGGGCAGCGTAGCAGGTGTAGGTGACAGAGATGTTGTACCAGAAGAGAGGAAAGCTGGACGGGTGCCTGCAACACTCAACTATGGTAATGATGAAGGTCATGGCGAAACAGACACACCAGAAGGACATGGACCAGTTTCCTATGGCCCCTCTCAGAGTGCCCATGTCGGCCACAAGCGAGAAGGCCACGCAGGTGGAGCAGAGCTGCGGCAGGCGGAGGAGCCAGGACACCCAGAGGATACCTTCACTGCTTGGGGATGTCCGCCAGGTGGACATGGTGTCATGACTGTAAGGCAGGTCACGGTCACCAGTACAGCAGTGGTCTTCCCTGAGGACCCACCAGAGAAAGATCCAGTTTCGGAGGTGGATTAAGTCAGACGCCTGGAAAAGGTTCAGGGCCCTGTGACGGCTGAGGCTCAGGATCTGTGGAGTTGGAACCAATGGCTCAGACACTCAGGTAACAGCACAGCCACTCCAGAATGGTTCTCCCCACCCATCACCCGTGGCCTTGTCACAGACTTGTCTTATCCCAAACCTCACAGCTGGGTTGGGTCAGGCCTCAACCATGAACACTTTTTATATCTCTTTGTGCTGCATGCCATTATCTATAGAGACGCAAGCTAGGATGGTCCTTATCTGCAACCCCAAACCTTCAAGCCTCTGAAAACTGAACAAGAATGTTTAAAAAAATTCATTTGGTAGCAAATTTGACCGGAACATATCTGGGATAATTTATGATTTTCATTTATTTTATGTATTATGAGTGCTCAAAAGTGCAGTTGTAGAAACACTAATGTATTTGATTACAAGGGACTTCTAGACCCCAGTGGGATGTTATGTCATATAGAATAGATGCACCAGGTCACTTGTCTGAAACTGAAAAATTCTGAATTCTGGAGGATATCTGACCCAAGGGTTTCAGAAAAGAGACTGTGGATTATACTGCTAACCCCATTATATAGATGAGAAAACTAAGGCTAAAGAAATCACATGCCTTCACCTTAGGTGGCATGCATGACCAGGAAGAGGGAACTCAGAAAACACAACTAAAGCTGTGGGTTTGAACACTTTGCTCTACAGCCCACATGTCGGCAGGGTCCATGGGGAGGAGGCCAGGACCAAAGCTCGGGGCTCTGAGACCCAGGACCCACCTTCAAGGCCCTTGGCCTCCTCCCATAGCAAGCTGAAGACACACATGTCCCGGGCTCTCCTCCCTGCAGCATCACTAGAAGGACCTGCCATCTGAGGGGCACAGTCCCATTCTGAGGAGAGAAGCTTCAGGGGTGAACAGGGAGGAGCCATGGCTTGAGAGCAAGGCCGTGGGGACAAGATGACATGGGAAGTAGGAAGCGTTCTAAATTCCGCCCCTCAATTTTGCCTTCACATGTGACTCTTCCCCACTGGGGCAGGGAGACTCCAACCCAGATGACTCTGGGGTGGCGTCATGAGGAACCACAGAATAAATTGACATCATGTTTGATTTTTTAGCTTCAAAGCTGCCATCCAGATAAGAGTCCAAAAACATCTAGAAAGTAGTCCTACCTGAGTGAGGATTTTCCTGGCCTGGGAGACTGGTTAGCAGCTTCCAAGCTGGGAAAAGGGATTGGAAATGAACAAGGATGCTGTGTCTGAGGCTGAGGTGGAGGCTTTCAGGGTATCCAGGGAGGGGATGGGGATGGACAGATGACTGGGCCCTTTTTAAGGGCAGGGGCTGGAAGACGAGGCCCCTGCTGGACCCCTAGGAGGAGACAACCCTGAGGATGCTCCTGGGAGAGGGGTGGGGGTCAGGGGGGCAGAGTGGGGATGACGGGGGTAGGGCGGGATCCCAGAGTCCCAGTGGCCCTGAGGCAGCCCAGTAGGGGTCTTCTGACCCAGAAGGGAGGCAGGCATGGAGCCAACCTTCCCATGGAGGAGGGGCCTGGACTGGAACTGAGACAGGAGAACAGGGGCGTGAAAGGGTTTCAGGGCTATGACAGGGACACGTGGCCAGAGTGGCAGGGACCCTGGAGACCACAGAATTGCCCAGGTCACCGCCCAAGACAGTCCCGCCAGCCAGGGCTGCAGTCCTGCTCACACAGGGGCTCCTCCAGGGTCCAGTGTGTGGGGGAGTGAGGCCCCTCCCAGCCTGCCCCCTTCTCAGGGACAGCTGCCCTGTTCCCAAGGGACTATTTGCTGAGAGGCCCCCAGGGCGGAAAGGCCAGCACCCTGAGCCCCAGCCAGCTTCCTGCCATCAGGGACCTTGTCTCCTTTGCTAATAATAAACCCTAGGGAAGGCCATGGCTTGACGACGAAGCAGCCAGGAATGTGGAAGTTCTGGAGACGGAGGCACTGTTGTGGTTGTGTCAGCCACCCAGGGAGGCTCTATGCCTTTCTCTTCTAAACAACTACTTACTGTGTGTTCACTGTGTGCCAGGCACTGCAGATCCCACAGCAAAACCCAATTCCTGCCCTGAACGAGCACCTGAATCAATGCAAAGACATTCTGTCTAGAGCAGGTGAGCAGAGGAGAGCCAAGGACTCTTGAGGACTTTTCGGAGAACTCTCCAGCTGAGCAGAGATTGAAATTCTCTGTGCAAGTCCAGAGAGCAGGGCAAGTGGACTTTGCACCCCCTAAGGAATGAAAGCTGCTGCAAAATAAGATGTCCCACTGTGGGAGGTGATGTTGTTAGAGCCTTTCCAGTCAAGCTGTTGAACCAGTCTAGGGGGAGGGGGATGTGACTGATGGTTCCCAAAGAGTATCCCATGGAATACTAGTCCAGGATGTTCCATCGAAAAAAACAGTTCCCTGATCACATAAGTCTGGGAATCACTTACTGCTATAGATCTCTTTTAGTCCTAAGAAGTCCTGCAAGAAAGAAATCTGTTTAACTTTTTAACCCAGCTTTAGGTGTATTTGGCCAAATAAATTTTCTTGTCTTAAAATACAAATTTTATTTTATTGCTTCTTAAGATTTTTCCTGCCACAGGGACCACCTCCTGGGAGCCCTTCCCCTCCATCCAACCCACCTCTGGGTGAAGATCACACACTTCATCCCAGTATAGGAGTGAGGGGCAGCAGAGGTCCTTCCCCTCCCCTCCCCCAGAGCTCTGCTTGCCTGGCTCCTCTGGCCCTGGTGACTCTAGGATGCTGGGCTCTGAGGCTTTGTGGCTGAGAATAAGAGAGGAAGAAGGCTTGAGATGACTTTGCCAGTTATTTAAAGGGCTGCTGGTCTTAATGTATGCATGCCCACTGACACACACACAACCACACACAGTCAGTATGCACAAAGCACACGCCTTTAAAGAGAGGCATCCAAAGAGCAACTTCCCTTTCACTTTTCACTTTCATGCATTGGAGAAGAAATGGCAACCCACTCCAGTGTTCTTGCCTGGAGAATCCCAGGGATGGGGGAGCCTGGTGGGCTGCCGTCTATGGGGTCACACAGAGTTGGACACGACTGAAGCGACTTAGCAACAGCAGCATCCAAGGGCTGGCAGAGCCCCTTTAAGACCTAGGCTCTTTCTGATTTCTAGTCAAGTTTGGGCAATTAGGACCTGTGGATTTTGTTGGTTTCATTTTCATTTTGTTTATTTTATCTTTGAGGTTTTTAAAATTAGAAAAAAAAAATAAAAAAGAACATTGTGGATGTGGAAGAAAGGACAAGATTTCTATGGTTGACAGCAGGGGCTGATGGGGATTGGAAACTCCAGGTAATTAAAAGAAACCATGCATATTTTTGTCTACATTTATATAGGTCACTTTATGCCTGAGTCTCAGAAAAGCAGAACGCAGTGGCAAAAAGCCACTGATGTGTGTGCGCACACACACTCAAGTACTGCAATTCACTTGACTACAGCAGCCGAAATCCCCACTCAGTCAACCCACCTTCCCCAGAAAAATAGAAAAGAAATTTCACCTTTAAGAACAGGTCCATTCAGTCAATTTTGTCCTCCTGACCAGAAAAAGAAAACAAATGATCCCAGGCAGGCTAATATCACCTTTAAGGCTGGCAGGGCCATGCTCTTCTCCCTGCAGAGGCAGGACCTGCAGTTTTGATCACTGAGGCAGAGGGCCACATCGCTGCCTCTCACCAACACTGCAGACAGCTGTCTTCAAGACCCTGGGGTTCTTCGGCAGCTCCTGCTTTGATTCCCCAGAGAGTAGTTGGGATGGGGAGGCATTCAGCCTTTGCTTCCTTTAAGATGGCTTCTGTAGGCAGTGGGTTTTCAGTAAGCTTGGAAAAATTCTAGGGCCAATGTCAGATAGGGCCAACCACCAGCTGGGGCCTAGGGACCCAGGGACTCTGCTTCAAGACTCCCACCCACTGGAAATTACTGACCTCCAGAGACTTTTTTTTAAACTTAAATGAGAGACATACTGTACACAAAGAAAGAGGACCCAATGCCTAGCTACCCACCCCCATCCCCAAACCCATCATGCATATACCAGAGGGACAGACTTGCTTTGGCTACAAGGCCCCTCTGGAGGCCCAAGGCGTGAACAGCTGCACAGAGGGCTGTGTGCTGTGGAGTCAGCACCTTAGGAGGGGGGAGGAGGCTGTGGAGGAGGCTGTGGGCAGAGAAGGAAGGAGTCTCAGGTCCTGATAGATCAGAAGAAGGAAAATGGGGAGGGGTGATCAGGACACAGGAGACAAGAAAACTAAGGATGATCAGAAAAGGGCCAAAAAGCAGAAAATGAAGGCAAAATGAGAGAAGCAAGAGAAAGAGACAAAACAGAAATTGAACAACCAAGGAAACCAGGAAGGAGACAGAGCAGCAGGAGGGAAGGGAACAGAAAAGAGTGTGAGATGCGTGGGGAAGGATGTGAGGAGGGAGAGAGGGGGCCAGGAAGAGGGCATCAGAGGATGTCAGAGTTCGGTGAGGATACCTCCTGTGAGCAGAGGATCAGGAGTCCCTGGGCTGGTCCTCAGTCCCTACAGACACCTGGCGGGCCCAGTACCCCAGGTCGGCCACGTAAACCAGCAGGTTGGCGGCTGTCAGGACGGCCACAGCCAGGCGCTGGTCCCAGGCGCACATGTCGTAGGTGAGCTCGTCCCTGCAGTCCCCATCACTGGGCCTCTGGGGCTGCCCGCCGAGCTCCTCGCTGAACTGGTAGAGTGGCCAGAGGACCAGAGCACTGATATAGAGGAGGACGGAGAGCAGGCTGAGCACTAGCTGGAAAATGGAGAAGGGCCCAGGCAGCATGTATTTCCATTCAGCCAGGTCCAGCAGGAGGACCACAGCTGCCGGGATGAAGCAGATGGAGTACACGGCCACACACCACTCCAGGGCCGGCTGGTGCAGGTACAGGGAGGTGTTGCTGAGGAAGGCGAAGATGACACCGGCCACGAAGGTCTCCAGCACCTTCAGCAGGGCTCTCATGGTGTGCACATAGAAGAAGATCTCCTTCAGCTCATACCAAGCCCTCATCCCGGCCACTTCTATGACATATAGCATAGACGCGATGCAGGAGAAAGCAGTGGCGGCAATGGCCCGGTCCCAGTTAGGACCATAAGGCATGAAGTGGACATAGGTGATGGAGTAGATGATGGAGGCCGAGAGGCAGATGAGGGCAGCGTAGCAGGCATAAGTGACAGAGATGTTGTACCAGAAGAAAGGAAAGCTGGATGGGTGCCTGGAACACTCAACTAAGGCAATGATGAAGGTCATGGCGAAACAGACACACCAGAAGGACATGGACCAGTTTCCTATGGCCCCTCTCAGAGTGCCCATGTCGGCCACAAGCGAGAAGGCCACGCAGGTGGAGCAGAGCTGCGGCAGGCGGAGGAAGCGGCACACATTGAACTTGGCGTCACCACTTGGGGATGTCGACTGGGTGGACATGGTGTTGTGATGGTCCAGCAGGTCACGGTCACCAGTACAGCAGTGGTCTTCCCTGAGGACCCACCAGAGAAAGATCCAGTTCCGGAGGTGGATTGAGTCAGACGCCTGGAAAAGGCTCAGGGCCCCATGAGGGCTGAGGCTCAGGATCTGTAGAGTTGGAAGGCTCACACACTTGGGTAACAGAATAGCCACTCCAAATGGTTCTCTCCACCCATCACCCTTGGCCTTGTCAGGAGACTTGTCTTATCCCAAACCTCACAGTTGGGTTGGGTCAGGCCTCAACCATGAACATTTTTTTTCATCTCTTTGTGCTGCATCCAATTATCTATAGAGACGCAACATAGGATGGTCCTTATCTGCAACCCCAAACCTTCAAGCCTCTGAAAACTGAACAAGAATTTTTAAAAATTCATTTGGTAGCAAATTTGACCTGAACAGATTTGGGATAATTCATGATCTTCATTTATTTTATGTATTATGAGTGCTCAAAAGTGCAGTTGTAGAAACACTAATGTATTTGATTACAAGGGACTTCTAGACCCCAGTGGGATGTTATGTCATATAGAATGGATGTACCATGTCACTTGTCTGAAACTGAAAAATTCTGAATTCTGGAGGATATCTGACCCAAGGGTTTCAGAAAAGAGACTGTGGATTATACTGCTAACCCCATTTTATAGATGAGAAAACTAAGGCTCAGGGAATCAAATGCCTTCACCTAAGGTGGCATGCATGACCAGGAAGAGGGAACTCAGAAAACACACCTAAAGCTGTGGGTTTGAGCACTTTGCTCTACAGCCCACATGTCGGCAGGGTCCATGGGTAGGAGGCCCAGGATCCACCTCACAGTCCTCGGCCTCCTTCCATAGCAAGCTGAAGACACACGTGTCCCGGGCTCTCCTCCCTGCAGCATCACTAGAAGGAGCTGCCATCTGAGGGACACAGCCCCACCCGGAGGAGGGCAGTTTCAGGGGTGAACAACGAGGAGCCATGGGGTCAGAGCAACGCCGTGAGGACAAGATGACATGGGAAGTAGGAAGTGTTCTAAATTCCACCCCCCAATTTTGCCTTCACATGTGACTCTTCCCCGCTGGGGAAAGGAGACCCTCACCCAGCATGACTCTGGGGTGGCGTCATGAGGAACCACAGAATAAGTTGATATCATGTTTGATTTTTTTTAGCTTCAAAGCTGCCATCCATGTAAGAGGCCACAAAAATTTAGAAAGTAGTCCTACCTGAGTGAGGATTTTCCTGGCCTGGGAGACTGGTTAGCAGCTTCCAAGCTGGAAGAACGGATTGGAAATGAACAAGGATGCTGTGTCTGATGCTGATGGGGGCCTTTCAGGGTATCCAGGGAGGGGGTGGGGATGGACGAATGATCACCCCCTTTCCGGGCAGGAGCTGAAAGAGGAGGCCCCTGCAGGACCCCTGGGAGGAGACAGTCCTGAGAATGTTCCTGGGACTGGGGTTGGAGGGGGCAGAGTGGAGATGATGGCGGAGGGGCAGGGGAGCAGTAGGAGGATTCCAGAGTCCCAGTGGCCCTGAGGCAGCCCAGTAGGGGTCTTCTGACCCAGAAGGGATGCAGGCATGGAGCCAACCTTCCCATGGAGGAGGGGCCTGGACTGGAACTGAGACAGGAGAACAGGGCCTCAAGAGGTTTCAGGGCTCTGACAGGGACACGTGGCCAGAGTGGCAGGGACATGGAGACCATGGAATTGCTCAGGTCACCTGCCCAAGACAGTCCCACCAGCCAGGGCTGCAGTCCCGCTCACACAGGGCCTCCTCCAGGGTCCAGTGTGTGGGGGAGTGAGGCCCCTCCCAGTCCGCCCCTCCTCAGGGACCGCTGCCCTGTTTTCAAGGGACTATTTGCTGAGAGGCCCCCAGGGCTGAAGGGCCAGCACCCTGAGCCCCAGCCAGCTTCCTGCCATCAGGGACCTTGTCTCCTTTGCTAATAATAAACCCTAGGGAAGGCCATGGCTTGACGACGAAGCAGCCAGGAATGTGGAAGTTCTGGAGACGGAGGCACTGTTGTGGTTGTGTCAGCCACCCAGGGAGGCTCTATGCCTTTCTCTTCTAAACAACTACTTACTGTGTGTTCACTGTGTGCCAGGCACTGCAGATCCCACAGCAAAACCCAATTCCTGCCCTGAACGAGCACCTGAATCAATGCAAAGACATTCTGTCTAGAGCAGGTGAGCAGAGGAGAGCCAAGGACTCTTGAGGACTTTTCGGAGAACTCTCCAGCTGAGCAGAGATTGAAATTCTCTGTGCAAGTCCAGAGAGCAGGGCAAGTGGACTTTGCACCCCCTAAGGAATGAAAGCTGCTGCAAAATAAGATGTCCCACTGTGGGAGGTGATGTTGTTAGAGCCTTTCCAGTCAAGCTGTTGAACCAGTCTAGGGGGAGGGGGATGTGACTGATGGTTCCCAAGTATCGCATGGAATACTGGTCCATGATGTTCCATGGCAAAAAACAGTTCCCTGATCACATAAGTCTGGGAATCACTTACTGCTATAGATCTCTTTTAGTCCTAAGAAGTCCTGCAAAAAAGAAATCTGTTTAACTTTTTAACCCAGCTTTAGATGTATTTGGCCAAATAAATTTTTCTTGTCTTAAAATACGAATTTTATTTTATTGCTTCTTAAGATTTTCCTGCCTCGAGGACCACCTCTTGGGAGCCCTTCCCCTCCATCCAACCTGCCTCTGGGTGAAGATCACACACTTCATCCCAGTACAGGAGTGAGGGGCAGCAGAGGAGGCCTTCCCCTCCCCTCCCGCAGAGCTCTGCTTGCCTGGCTCCTCTGGCCCTGGTGACTCTAGGATGCTGGGCTCTGAGGCTCTGTGGCTACGGACAAGAGGGGAAAGGCTTGAGATGACTTTGCCAGTTATTTAAAGGGCTGCTGGTCTTAATGTATGCATGCCCACTGACACACACACACAACCATACAGTCAGTATGCACAAAGCACACACCTTTAAAGAGAGGCATCCAAAGAGCGACTTCCCTTTCACTTTTCACTTTCATGCATTGGAGAAGGAAATGGCAACCCACTCCAGTGTTCTTGTCTGTAGAATCCCAGGGACGGGGCAGCCTGGTGGACTGCCATCTTTGGGGTCGCAGAGTCAGACACGACTGAAATGCTTTAGCAGCAGCAGCAGCAGCAGCAGCATCCAAGGGCTGGCAGGGCCCCTTTAAGACCTAGGTACTTTCTGATTTCTTCACCTGCTCCTGCTTCGATTCCCCAGAGAGTAGTTGGGATGGGGAGGCATTCAGCCTTGGCTTCCTTTAAGATGGCTTCTGTAGGCAGTGGGTTTTCAGTAAGCTTGGAAGAATTCTGGAGCCAATGTCAGACGGGGCCAACCACCAGCTGGGGCCTAGGGACCCAGGGACTCTGCTTCAAGACTCCCACCCACTGGAAATTACTGACCTCCAGAGACTTTTGGTTTTTTTTTTTTTAACTTAAATGGGAAACACACTGTACACAAAGAAAGAGGATCCAATGCCTAGCTACCCACCCCCATCCCCAAACCCATCACACATGTACCAGAGGGACAGACTTGCTTTGGCAACAAGGCCCCTCCGGAGGCCCAGGGTGTGAACAGCTGCACAGAGGGCTGTGTGCTGTGGAGTCAGCACCTTGGCAGGGGCGGGGGGGTGGTGGGCAGAGAAGGAAGGAGTCTCAGGTCCTGATGGATCAGAAGAAGGAAAATGGGGAGAGGAGGTCAGGACACAGGAGATGAGAAAACCAAGGATGACCAGAAAAGGTCATTTCCACTAAAGTTAGAAAGAACAGAATGTAACCTGGTCAGGAGGTTCAACCTGGATCGTGAGGCTGTAAGGTAATATTCATAAACCTATAGTATAAAGTCATATTCATTCAACAAATACTGCTGTGTCAGCCCAGTTCAGTGCTGGGAATATAGTCATGCGTGAAAGAGGCAAATGCTCTACCTGGTGCATCTATATTGTAGTGTTTATGTTTGAAGCCTCAGAGTTTACTTGAAGCTGAATGTAGAGTTTTGCATTCTATTTTATAATAGGTCATAATACTATACACATAACATATCAGGCCTGTTTCAACAAAAAAATAACAGCTTCCTACAAACGGACTGGGGACTCTGTCCCCCTATTTGCTTGATGACACAGAACCCTGTTTCCTTACATGCCTATAAGGAACAACTTCTTGACACCAAGAACAAAGCTTAAAACCAGTTTGTGGAGTGGGAAGAGGAGAAAGCAGGCGTGCCAGGGTCCTGTGGTGGGGGGCAGAGGTTGAGATGATGGAGGGATCTGGGTCTCTGCCAGCCTCTGCAGTGTCCAGGAACAGAATATTCTGGAATCCCTCCTTCCGCCTGAAACACCAGAAAGAAGCACAAGCTCTTTCTTCTTAGAGATTAGCATAAGGAGTGGCCCCAGATTAGCAATGAGAGAGTTACTGGGGGCAGTGGTCTGGGTTGATGGGCAGCTGCCCCTGGCTCGGCAGGGACATGGACCACTGCAGTCACCTGGTGGCCTGAGGGGTGGCGTACTGCTGGTATCAGTGGGCAGCTGGGAGCCCGAGGGGCAGGCGGGCTGCAGCTGGGACAAGGGGAGTGCCTTCCCTTGGCTGTAGTGCTGAGAGGGTGTCATCTGTCCTAAGGTTTGTCAGGGTCAATGTAGGGAGGGGAGGATGCCCAGAGGGAGCCCCACTCTGTGAGCTGCCCAGATGGATGGTTTCTGAGAACTTTGTTGCCTGAGGAAGCTCACTCTTCTTCCAGACAAAGCACTGGAGGGATTTATGGAAACAGATGCTGGTTGGACTGGGGGTGAGGAGGTAGGCTTGAACAGAGCTCCCATCATCAACTCCCAACCCCTGGTGAGAAGCAGATTCAGAAAAGAATCTCACCAGCCCAGCCTGGCTCCAGAAGAGACCTCACGTGACAGCTCACAGGTTCTGTCAGCTGACAAAGGGCCCTGAGGACTTGCGCTGCAGCGGGGCTGCTGTGGACACAACAGTTACAAGAGGTCACACGTGTTGTGCTCACTGCAGGTTGAGCTCTGCTGTGGATGCATTTGTTCCTCCCAGCAGCCCCTGAACTATGTGCTCTGTGTCCCCATTTTCACAGGCACAGAAAGGTCAACTGGCCAAGATCACACAGATAGGAAGTGGCAGAGCTGGGGTTTGAGCCTAGGTACTTGGTTCAAGATCTTAAACTCTCCCTGGATTTGGCATTGTACCTTAGACCCAGGAGGAATGGAGTAGCCATTTCTGCAGCAACAGCACTCTGACTAGGTGACTTATTTCTATTTCATCTTCAGAGATATATTTATTGTCATCCCCATTTTATAGATGTTGAACTGAGGCCCCAAAACTACATTATATCTTTTGCTGAAGGTTACACAGTTGCTCCTCGTCAGAGCCTGGAGTTCAAGTCTGGCTTCCTGAAAAACTCAGCAGGTACTAGAACCTCAGGAAAGGCTGAGCCCCTTCCCTCTTCTCTTGGGTCCAGGAATAATCTCCGGGCTCCTGTGTGTCCTGGTCTAACTGCAATGCCCCAAGCAGAGGTCCTGCAGCAGTGCCCTCATCTCAGCCAGACCACTTCCTGTTGACCAGCCAGCCAGAAAATGCCAGAGAGAGCGTGGAGACCTTAGACACTGCCTTCTCCTCAGCTCATCTGCCTCCCTACACCCACCTTGAGACAGAAGACAAACGCACAGACAAGGACCAGGATTGGCATCCTGCACTGGTTCCCAGGGCAGATAACCAGGTACCTGATGCCCCGGAGAGAAGAAATCCTCTTCTCTCCACTCAAAGGTAAATTAGGGAAGGCTAGCTCCATGATTATTCCAAGAAGCTGCTCCAGAGCCAGAGAATGGGAACATCTGTGCCCTGGGCTCTGATCTGGATGCGGCTCAAGCCACAGTCTTGGGGAGTGGGGGCGTCAGCTGGAGTCACGCTGCCTGGAGGAGGCTCTGGCTGGCCGGCTGAGGAGGGAGCCTCTGGCCACTGCCTCGGGAGACAGAGAGCCCAGGCCAGGCAGGGAGCAAGGGTAGGGCCTGAGGCTTGGGCACCATGGGGCTTCTCCATCAACTGTGTGTGCTAAAGGACTGGGGGAGTCCTGGTCATAGCAGGTAAGCTTGGGGGCCACAGCTCCCCCTCTCCAGCCCTTGGACCCAAGGCACCTCCCTTCCCTCTGCCTTTGGAGACAGGCTTGTGTGGGCATCTCTCAGCTCCTCCCCCAGACTGTCCATCAGAATTGCAGGGAACATGGAAACCATCTGCCAACTATCCCTCCCCTGACCCTTCTTCTCCAGTTGGTATAGTTTTCAAACTTAAATTTTATTTTCTTGGAAAGGTAATATATTTACATGGTTCAAAATAAAAATATTCTTTTAAAAGCCATATATTGAGAAACCTCACTTCTACCTGTGGCTCCATCTACTCTCTCTTCCGTTCCTCTTCCTGATTAAGAGCAGGCATCTGCTCCACTGAACTCATGGGGGTCCTTTCTGTGTTTCTTGAAGCAAACCAATTATATAGATATCTTAATTTTTATTTGTATTTCTCTCCCTATTATACATTTTAAAATAGCATACTATACATCTTACTGTGTTTACTCTGTATATACTGGAGATATTTCCTTATCATTATTTGAGAGCATCCTCATTTTTTCATACTGTTTAGTATTCCTTCTTCTGTCTACACAATAGTTTATTAACCACCATCCTAAAGATGAGCATATGAATCACTTCCAATCTTTCCAATCTTATTTTCAAATGAGATCTTGAGTGGGAGTTTGATTCAAGCCAGATTGCTCTGGTTCGAGAAAATGCGGGGTGGGCCAACACCCTACTTGCAACCCCACCATCTCACTAGAAACCAAGGTCTCCAGAGGACAGCTTAAAAACCATGATTTTAGCCTCATTTTACTATTTTATAAACGGGAAACTGGAGCTCAGATCAGTGATGAGACTCATCCATGCTCATGAGTTATCCTGTGGCAGAACTGAAACCAGAAACCAGATCTCTTGGGCTCTGCTCTCCATCCAACTCATGGTTCATCTCCAGGGAGACCAGACCAGGGCTCTGGGGCCACTTGACTGGAGGCAGGACCACATGTGACTGTGGACCCCAATCTACCTCTTTCTCAGTCTGGGTTTCCATTTCCTCTTCTACTATTTCAGATCAGTCCCTTTGTACTCCCAGCAGAAAAGATCAGGGAAAGGCGGCATTGGGAAGGACCAGGGGTCTCTGGCACCCCTCCCCCATCTAGCAGATGAGGAAACTGACTCAGCAGCAGTGAGTGCCCTCCTCAGGGGGACGGAGCAGGTTTATGCAGAACGAGGGTGGACGGGGCAGAATCCCAGCCTGGAGGATGCTGCTGCCACATTTGTCACAGGCAGCGTGGGGCTGTGGACAGACAGCCTGCCTGGGGACAGGACACCTGGTCCTGACTCTGACTCTGCCACACGCAGGCTGACTCTGGACAAGCCCTGCCCCTACCTGGGGTCCAGCTGGTCCTCCTCTATGACGAGAGGGTTGGACTAAGCAGAGGACCTTTACACTCTCTTTTGAGATCCACAGTGAGGGACTGGACCAGCCTTGGAATTGTGACAAATGACACTTAACCCCCCAGCAGGGGGGATGGAACAGCCGCCTTCATGAACCATGAGGCTTGGACAGTGAGCCCCTCAGGTGAGCCCACCCTGGGCGATTCTTTTATTAAAGCACAGAGGCATTTCCATTCTCCTGGGAAGTGAGATCCCAGGGCTGTGTTCCATTTGATTCAGGAAATATAAGAATATGATATTCCTGTGCAAAAACTTGGGTGTATCAATGTGTTTGTCAATGAAAAATTAATCAATAGTCAACTTAAGAAAGAAATAAAGTTTTATTGGAGCCAACCGGATGAGTATATCTGGGGAGAGAGTCTCTCAGGAACCTCTGAGACCTGTCCTGGTAAGTAAGGAGGGCAGGATGTATGTGATTTGGGGACCCACAGCTTGGTATAGGTTACCGCTCTTCATGAGGACCAGATATCTTGGGTAATGGTTTTAGTGCTTTTCCAAATATTGGAAGATGCAAGAAACTGGGCTCATATAAAAATTCTCCTGAAAATATCTAACTCTCTGAGGTCTGGCTCTCACACTTGTCCCAGATCACAAAGTACTTTATCCTGATTTTCACTCTGAATTCCTTCCAGGGTGGATTGTAGATCAGTGACTCCAGTGGCTAATCACTTGTTTCTCTTTTTCAAAAGCATATATTTTTATTTATGTATGTGGCTAGGCTGGGTCCTAGTTGCCGTATGTGCGATCTGCATAAATCTGCTCCAAGAGTACTGGTGTGGATAGCCTATCCCTTCTCCAGGGGATCTTCCCGCCATAGGAATCAAACCAGGGTCTCCTGCATTGCAAGCGGCTTCAAGTAGCCTAGTTATCTTATTTTTTTCATCATTGACTCAAGAAACAAGAATCTTGTAAAATGGGCAGAACACAAGTAATACATCTAGTGACCCCAGTAAGGTCGTAAGTAAGTAAGCAGTGTTATCTTCTAAGAAGTTCCATGGCTTCGGCTAGAAAAATTCATCTCTATGGTGGAGCAGATATTTCTGCTCTTAAGGAGGTCAGATTAATGTACAATGCACACTAGCAAGGAAAGAAGAGGCCCAAATGGGCAGAGAAACATTTTATTTGCAAATTTTTCTTCTCTTGCCTTAAAATAAGAATTTTATTTCATTCCCTCTTAAGATTTGCCTGCATTAGGATGAACTTCTGGGAGCCCTCCCCCTCCACCCCACTACCAATGGGTGAAGATCACATGCTTCATCCCACTCAGGAGTGAGGGGCAGCAGAGGGGGTCTTTCCCCTCCCCTCCCCCACAGCTCTGCTTGCCAGCCTCTCTGGTCCTGGTGACCCTAGGATACTGGGCTCTGAGGCTTTGTAATTGACAACAGGAGACTTGTGGGACCTTCACAGCCACCGGTTACTGTAAAGGCCTGCTGATCTCAATGCAGGGAAGCACAGGGGCACACACACATGTACACACAGTGCACTGAACATGCACACAAGCACACACCTTTATAGCGAGGCATCCAGATGCTGTCACGGCCCCTTTAAGAGCTAGGGGACAGGATACTGGGCACTGGGGTGGGGCCCAACATCTAGTGGCACAGGCTGGGCCACACCCCCAGGCTCTAGTCCAGGCCTGGTTGGGGAGCCAGTGGGAGGGGCTCCCAGAGACCTATGTTTGGGTGAGGGTGGGAATTGATTGGGACTCCTCTGAGCTCTAGGCAAATTTGCAGCAAGTACAGTATGTGGATTTTGTTTTGTTTTGCTTTCTTTCTTTTCTTTCATGTTTATATTGAGGTTGAAAAAGTTATTATGAAAGTGGGAGAATAGAAAAAGCCATTCTCTATGATTGACAGCAGAGAAGGCAATGGCACCCCACTCCAGTACTCTTGCCTGGAAAATCCCATGGACAGAGGAGCCTGGTAGGCTGCAGTCCATGGGGTCGCAAAGAGTTGGACACGACTGAGAGACTTCACTTTCACTTTTCACTTTCATACAATGGAGAAGGAAATGGCAACCCACTCCAGTGTTCTTGCCTGGAGAATCCCAAGGATGGGGGAGCCTGGTGGGCTGCCATCTTTGGGGTCGCACAGAGTTGGACACGACTAAAGTTACTTAGCAGCAGCATGAGTGACAGCAGTGTTGATAGGAACAAGAGGCTCCAGAAAATCTTTTTAAATTGTGCACATTTATATAGTGCAAATTATGCCTGAGTCCCAGAGAAGCAGGAAGCAACATCAAAAAGCAACCAACACAGAAAAACACACGTATGTGTCCCCTCACACCCAGCAATACAGTTCCTTTCACAATGGAAGCAGCAACCCCCACCCCCTACAAACCACCCACCCAAGAAAATTTGACACTTTCTCTTAAAAAACAGAGTCACTCAGTAATTTTTGGCCCACAGAACAGAAGGGAAAAAAGGAAAAACAAAACAAAACATTCAGACAGGTTGGCAGTGTCCATGCTCTTCGCCCTGCAGAGGCAGAATCTGCTGTTTTGATCACTGAGTCAGGGGAACCACATCGCTGCCCCTCACAAACACTGCAGACAGGTGTCTTTAAGACCCTGGGGTTCTTCACCAGCTTTTTTTTTTTTTTATTCCCCAGAGAGTAGTTGGGATGGAAGGCATTTACCTCTGACTTCCTCTAAGATGCCCTCTAAGCGACGGATGTTTAGTGAGCCTGCAAAAATTCTGGAGCCAATCTCTTGGAGGACTGAGCACTAAGTGGGGCCCAGGAACCCAGAGTATCTCATGCAAGAATCTCACCCACTAGAGATTATTGACCTTCAGAGGTTTTTTTTTAACTTAAAGGGGAGGTGCACTATACAGTTGCTCCACTGGGAGAAAAAAAGCCCAATCCCTTCCTACCTGCCCACACCCCCTAAACTCTCCCAGCCACACCAGTAAGGCACTGCTAGGGGGACAGACACGCTTTGGCAATGAGGCCCCTCCGGAGGCCCAGCGTGTGAACAGCTGCACAGAGGGTTGTGTGCTATGGAGTCAGCATCTTAGGAGGTGGTGGGCAGAGAAGGAAGGAGTCTGAGGTCCTGATGGATCAGAAGAAGGAAAATGGGGAGAGTTGGTCAGGACACAGGATACAAGAAAACTAAGGATGATCAGAAAAGGACCAAAAAGCAGAAAATGAAGGCAAAATGAGAGAAGCAAGAGAAAGAGACAAAACAGAAATTGAACAACCAAGGAAACCAGGAAGGAGACAGAGCAGCAGGAGGGAAGGGAACAGAAAAGAGAGCGAGATGCGTGGGGAAGGATGTGAGGAGGGAGAGAGGGGATCAGGAAGAAGGCATCAGAGGATGTCAGAGTTCGGTGAGGATACCTCCTGTGAGCAGAGGATCAGGAGTCCCTGGGCTGGTCCTCAGTCCCTACAGACACCTGGCGGGCCCAGTACCCCAGGTCGGCCACGTAAACCAGCAGGTTGGCGGCTGTCAGGACGGCCACAGCCAGGCGCTGGTCCCAGGCGCACATGTCGTAGGTGAGCTCGTCCCTGCAGTCCCCATCACTGGGCCTCTGGGGCTGCCCGCCGAGCTCCTCGCTGAACTGGTAGAGCGGCCAGAGGACCAGAGCACTGATGTAGAAGAGGACAGACAGCAGGC
Source organism: Bos grunniens (assembly GCF_055505025.1). NCBI lineage: Eukaryota > Metazoa > Chordata > Mammalia > Artiodactyla > Bovidae > Bos > Bos grunniens. The sequence goes on along the minus strand of NC_141185.1, from coordinate 50,167,104 downwards.
TGAGCACTAGCTGGAAAATGGAGAAGGGGACCGGCAGCATGTATTTCCATTCAGCCAGGTCCAGCAGGAGGACCACAGCTGCCGGGATGAAGCAGATGGAGTACACGGCCACACACCACTCCAGGGCCGGCTGGTGCAGGTACAGGGAGGTGTTGCTGAGGAAGGCAAATATGACACCAGCTACGAAGGTCTCCAGCACCTTCAACAGGGATCGCCTGGTGTGCACATAGAAGAAGATCTCCTTGAGCTCGTAACAGTCCCATATCCCGGCCACTTCTATGACATACAGCACAGATGCGATGCAGGAGAAAGCAGTGGCGGCGATGGCCCGGTCCCTGTAAGGACCATAAGGCACGAACTGGACATAGGTGATGGAGTAGATGATGGAGGCCGAGAGGCAAATGAGGGCAGCATAACAGGCATAGGTGACGGAGATGTTGTACCAGAGGAAAGGAAAGCTGGACGGGTGCCTGCAACACTCAACTAAGGCAATGATGAAGGTCATGGCGAAACAGACACACCAGAAGGACATGGACCAGTTTCCTATGGCCCCTCTCAGAGTGCCCATGTCGGCCACAAGCGAGAAGGCCACGCAGGTGGAGCAGAGCTGCGGCAGGCGGAGGAGCCAGAACACCCAGAGGATGCCTTCACTGCTTGGGGATGTCCGCCAGGTGGACATGGTGTCATGACTGTAAGGCAGGTCACGGTCACCAGTACAGCAGTGGTCTTCCCTGAGGACCCACCAGAGAAAGATCCAGTTTCGGAGGTGGATTAAGTCAGACGCCTGGAAAAGGTTCAGGGCCCTGTGACGGCTGAGGCTCAGGATCTGTGGAGTTGGAACCAATGGCTCAGACACTCAGGTAACAGCACAGCCACTCCAGAATGGTTCTCCCCACCCATCACCCGTGGCCTTGTCACAGACTTGTCTTATCCCAAACCTCACAGCTGGGTTGGGTCAGGCCTCAACCATGAACACTTTTTATATCTCTTTGTGCTGCATGCCATTATCTATAGAGACGCAAAGTAGGATGGTCCTTATCTGCAACCCCAAACCTTCAAGCCTCTGAAAACTGAACAAGAATGTTTAAAAAAATTCATTTGGTAGCAAATTTGACCAGAACAGATCTGGGATAATTTATGATTTTCATTTATTTTATGTATTATGAGTGCTCAAAAGTGCAGTTGTAGAAACACTAATGTATTTGATTACAAGGGACTTCTAGACCCCAGTGGGATGTTATGTCATATAGAATAGATGCACCAGGTCACTTGTCTGAAACTGAAAAATTCTGAATTCTGGAGGATATCTGACCCAAGGGTTTCAGAAAAGAGACTGTGGATTATACTACTAACCCCATTATATAGATGAGAAAACTAAGGCTAAAGAAATCACATGCCTTCACCTTAGGTGGCATGCATGACCAGGAAGAGGGAACTCAGAAAACACAGCTAAAGCTGTGGGTTTGCACACTTTGCTCTACAGCCCACATGTCGGCAGGGTCCATGGGTAGGCGGCCAGGACCAAAGCTCGGGGCTCTGAGACCCAGGACCCACCTTCAAGGCCCTTGGCCTCCTCCCATAGCAAGCTGAAGACACACGTGTCCCGGGCTCTCCTCCCTGCAGCATCACTAGAAGCACCTGCCATCTGAGGGACACAGTCCCATTCTGAGGAGAGAAGCTTCAGGGGTGAACAGGGAGGAGCCACGGGTTGAGAGCAAGGCCGTGGGGACAAGATGACGTGGGAAGTAGGAAGGGTTCTAAATTCCGCCCCTCAATTTTGCCTTCACATGTGACTCTTCCCCACTGGGGCAGGGAGACTCCAACCCAGCATGACTCTAGGGTGGCGTCATGAGGAACCACAGAATAAATTGACATCATGTTTAATTTTTTAGCTTCAAAGCTGCGATCCAGATAAGAGTCCAAAAACATCTAGAAAGTAGTCCTACCTGAGTGAGGATTTTCCTGGCCTGGGAGACTGGTTAGCAGCTTCCAAGCTGGGAAAAGGGATTGGAAATGAACAAGGATGCTGTGTCTGAGGCTGAGGTGGAGGCTTTCAGGGTATCCAGGGAGGGGATGGGGATGGACAGATGACTGGGCCTTTTTTAAGGGCAGGGGCTGGAAGAGGAGGCCCCTGCTGGACCCCAAGGAGGAGACAACCCTGAGGATGCTCCTGGGAGATGGGTGGGGGTCAGGAGGGCAGAGTGAGGATGACGGGGGCGGGCAGGATCCCAGAGTCCCAGTGGCCCTGAGGCAGCCCAGTAGGGGTCTTCTGACCCAGAAGGGAGGCAGGCATGGAGCCAACCTTCCCATGGAGGAGGGGCCTGGACTGGAACTGAGACAGGAGAACAGGGGCCTGAAGGGTTTTCAGGGCTGTGACAGGGACACGTGGCCAGAGTGGCAGGGACCCTGGAGACCACGGAATTGCCCAGGTCACCTGCCCAAGACAGTCCCTCCAGCCAGGGCTGCAGTCCTGCTCACACAGGGGCTCCTCCAGGGTCCAGTGTGTGGGGGAGTGAGGCCCCTCCCAGCCCACCCCCTCCTCAGGGACACCTGCCCTGTTTCCAAGGGACTATTTGCTGAGAGGCCCCCAGGGCTGAAGGGCCAGCACCCTGAGCCCCAGCCAGCTTCCTGACATCAGGGGCCCTGTCTCCTTTGCTAATAATAAACCCTAGGGAAGGCCATGGCTTGACAACGAAGCAGGCAGGAATGTGGAAGTTCTGGAGATGGAGGCACTGTTGTGCTTGTGTGAGCCATCCAGGGAGGCTCTATGCCTTTCTCTTCTAAACAACTATTTACTGTGTGTTCACTGTGTGCCAGGCACTGCAGATCCCACAGCAAAACCCAATTCCTGCCCTGAATGAGCACCTGAATCAACGCAAAGACATCCTGTCTAGAGCAGGTGAGCAGAGGAGAGCCAAGGACTCTTGAGGACTTTTCGGAGAACTCTCCAGCTGAGCAGAGATTGAAATTCTCTGTGCAAGTCCAGAGAGCAGGGCAAGTGGACTTTGCACCCCTTAAGGAATGAAAGCTGCTGCAAAATAAGATGGCCCACTGTGGGAGGTGATGTTGTTAGAGCCTTTCTGGACAAGCTGTTGAACCAGTCTTTGGGGAGGGGGATGTGACTGATGGTTCCCAAAGAGTATCCCATGGAATACTAGTCCATGATGTTCCATGGAAAAAAACAGTTCCCTGATTATACAAGTCTGGGAATCACTTACTGCTATAGATCTCTTTTAGTCCTAAGAAGTCCTGCAAAAAAGAAATCTGTTTAACTTTTTAACCCAGCTTTAGGTGTATTTGGCCAAATAAATTTTTCTTATTTTAAAATACGAATTTTATTTTATTGCTTCTTAAGATTTTCCTGCCACGAGGACCACCTCCTGGGAGCCCTTCCCCTCCATCCAACCCACCTCTGGGTGAAGATCACATGCTTCCTCCCAGTACAGGAGTGAGGGGCAGCAGAGGGGGTCCTTCCCCTCCCCTCCCCCAGAGCTCTGCTTGCCTGGCTCCTCTGGCCCTGGTGACTCTAGGATGCTGGGCTCTGAGGCTTTGTGGCTGCGAACCGGCAGGAAGAAGGCTTGAGATGAGTTTGCCAGTTATTTAAAGGGCTGCTGGTCTTAATGTATGCCTCCCCACTGACACACACACACACAACCACACACAGTCAGTATGCACAAAGCACACACCTTTAAAGAGAGGCATCCAAGGGCTGGCAGGGCCCCTTTAAGACCTAGGCTCTTTCTGATTTCTAGTCAAGTTTGGGCAATTAGAACCTGTGGATTTTGTTGGTTTCATTTTCATTTTGTTTATTTTATCTTTGAGGTTTTTAAAAAAGAACATTGTGGATATGGAAGAAAGGACAAGATTTCCATGGTTGACAGCAGGGGCTGATGGGGATTGGAAACTCCAGGTAATTAAAAGAAACCATACATATTTTTTTCTGCATTTATATAGGTCACTTTATGCCTGAGTCTCAGAAAAGCAGAACACAGTGGCAAAAAGCCACTGACATGTGTGTGCACACACACACTCAAGCACTGCAATTCACTTGACTACAGCAGCTGAAATCCCCACTCAGTCAACCCACCTTCCCCAGAAAAATAGAAAAGAAATTTCACCTTTAAGAACAGGTCCATTCAGTCAATTTTGTCCTCCTGACCAGAAAAAGAAAACAAATGATCCCAGGCAGGCTGACATCAGCTTTAAGGCTGGCAGGGCCATGCTCTTCTCCCTGCAGAGGCGGGACCTGCAGTTTTGATCACTGAGGCAGGAGGGCCACATCGCTGCCCCTCACCAACGTTGCAGACAGCTGTCTTCAAGACTCTGGGGTTCTTCACCAGCTCCTGCTTCGATTCCCCAGACGGTAGTTGGGATGGGGAGGCATTCAGCCTTTGCTTCCTTTAAGATGGCTTCTGTAGGCAGTGGGTTTTCAGTAAGCTTGGAAAAATTCTAGAGCCAATGTCAGACGGGGCCAACCACCAGCTGGGGCCTAGGGACCCAGGGACTCTGCTTCAAGACTCCCACCCACTGGAAATTACTGACCTCCAGAGACTTTTTTTTTTTTTAACTTAAATGGGAGACATACTGTACACAAAGAAAGAGGACCCAATGCCTAGCTACCCACCCCCATCCCCAAACCCATCACACATGTACCAGAGGGACAGACTTGATTTGGCAACAAGGCCTCTCCGGAAGCCCAGGGCGTGAACAGCTGCACAGAGGGCTGTGTGCTGTGGAGTCAGCACCTTAGGAGGTGGGAGGCAGTGGTGGGCAGAGAAGGAAGGAGTCTTAGGTCCTGATGGATCAGAAGAAGGAAAATGGGGATAGGTGGTCAGGACACACGAGATGAGAAAACCAAGGATGACCAGGAAAGGGGTAAAAAACAGAAAATGTAGAAAAGATGAGAGAGCAGCAAGAGAAAAAGGCAAAACAGGATGTGGGCAACCAAAGAAAACAGGAAGGAGATAGAGCAGAAGGTGGGAAGGAAAAGGGAAAGGGAGTGAGATGAATGCAGAAGGACGTGAGAAGGGAGAGAGGAGAGCTGGAAAGAGGACATCAGAGCTTGGTAATGAACTTCAGGTGAGACAAGGGAGGAATTGGGAGCCCTTGGGCAAAGCCTCAGCCACTGTTAAAATTCAGGCGGGCAGAGAACACCAGGTCAGTCACATAAATCAGCAGGTTGATGGCTGTCAAACTAACCACAGCCAGTTGTTGGTCCCAGATGCACACGGAGGTGGGAATTCGACTGCTGCAGTTCACGCCACTGGACCGCTGGAGCTGCCTGCCCAACTCCTCGTTGAACTGGTAGAGCGGCCAGAGGAGCAGAGCAGTGGTGTAGAGGAGGACGGAGAGCAGGGTCAGCACAACCTGGAAAACGGAGAAGGGGATGGACGGCCTGCTGTCGCACTTGCCCAGGTTCAGCAGGATGGCCACGGATGACAAGACGAAGCAGATGGAGTACACGGCCACGCACCACTCCAGGGCCGGCTGGTGCAGGTACAGGGAGGTGTTGCTGAGGAAGACAAAGATGACACAGGCCACGACGGTCTCCAGCCCCTTAAGCAGGCCTGGCACGGTGGCCATATAGCCTGTGATCATGTTGGGCTGGGCCCTAGTCCAGGTCACATCCATGGCATAAGCCACAAAGGCGATGCAGGAGAATGCAGTGGAGATGATGGTGCGGTCCCAGTCGTGGCTGTTGGAGAAGAACTGAATGTAGATGATGGGGTAGATGATGGAGGCCGAGAGGCAGAGGAGGGCGGAGTAGCAGTTGCAGGTGATGAGAAAGTTGTCCCAGGAGAAGGGGAAGTGGCCCTCCAGCCCGCATAACTCAACTATGAGGATGAGGAGGGTCAGGACGAAGCAGAAGCACCAGATGAACATGGACCAGTTACCTATGGCCCCCTTCCAGGTGCCCACGCTGGCCCCCAGCGAGAAGGCCATGCAGGTGGAGAACAGCTGCAGCTGTCGGAGGCAGCAGCCCATAATGGTCGGGGAGCCCAGGGCCTGAGGACGATCATGTGGTAGTCGTTCTGGTCCTACTGGTCACCAGTGTGGCAGAGGTCTTAGCTGAGGATCCACCCGAGAAAGGTCCAGCCCTGGAGATGGATTAAGTCAGATGCCAGGGAAAGGCTCAGGGGCCTGTGATGGCTGAGGCTCAGGATCTGTGGAGTTGGAATCAATGGCTCAGACACTCGGGTAACAGCACAGCCACTCCTGAACGGTTCTCCTTCACGCATCACCCTTGACCTTGTCACAAGACTTGTCTTATCCCAAAGCTCACAGCTGGGTTGGGTCTGGCATCAGACCATGAACATTTCTTCACCTCTTTCTGCTGCATGCCATTATCTATGGAGACACAGAGTAGCCTGACCCTTATCTGCAACCCCAACCTTTCAAAATTCTGAAAATTGAACAAGAATTTAAAAAAAAAAATTGTTTGGTAACAAAATTTGAACTGAACAGACCCAGACCATTTATGGTCTTTATTTCATGTCGTGTGAATGTTCAAAATTCAGTTGCAGAAACACCAATGTGTTTGATTACAAGGTGTTTCAGACCCCAGTGGGGTATTATGTCATGTAGGATAGATGCACCATGTTACATAAATGAAGCTGAAAAACTCGGAGTCCTGGAGCACATCTGCCCCACAGGGTTTCAGAAAAGGGACTGTGGATTGTACTGCTAACCCCATTTTACAGACAAGAAAACTAAGGTTGGGGGAATTAAGTCCTTCCCTAAGGTGGCACTGGAGAAGGAAATGGCAACCCACTCCAATATTCTTGCCTGGAAAATCTCATGGACAACGGCCTGGTAAGATATAGTCCATGGGGCTGCCAAGAGTCAGACACGACCGAGCACACTCGCATACTAAGGGTGCATGACTAGGAAATGGGAACCCAAATAACAGTGCCAAAGCTGCGGGTTTGAAGGCTTTGCTCTATAGCCCACATGTCAAAAGGGCCCATGGGTGGGAGCTCAGGACCAAAGCTCAAGGCTCTGGGACCCAGGATACACTTTCAAGGCCACGGCCTCCTTCCACAGCAACCTGAAGACCTACGGGTCCCAGCCTTTACTCCCTGCAGCATCACTAGAAGGAGCTGCCATCTGAGGGGACACAACCCCACCCGGAGGAGGGCAGCTTCAGGGGTGAACAGGGAGGAGCCCTGGGGTGAGAGCAAGGCCGTGGGGACAGGATGACATGAGAAGTAGGGACTGTTCTGAATCCCTCCCCCGAGTTTTACCTTAACATGTGACTCTTGCACATTGGGGAAGGGAGACCCCAATCCAGCATGACTCCAAAGTAGAGGATCATGGGGGAACCACAGAATAAATTAACATGTCTGGCTCTTAAGCTCCAAAGCTGCCATCCAGGTGGAAGTCTGGAAAGATCTAGGAGGAGTCCTACCTGAGCAGGATTTTCCTGGCCTGGGAGACTGGTTAGCAGCTTCCAAGCTGGGAACCAAGGGATTGAAAATGAACAAGGATGCTGTGTCTGATGCTGAATGGAGCCTTTCAGGGCATCCCAGGGAGTGGGTAGGGATGGATGGATGATCAGCCCCTTTTTAAAGGCAAAAGCTGAAAGAGGAGGCCCCTGCAGGACCCCTGGGAGGGGCCAGCCCTGAAGATGCACTGGGATTGTGGCAGGGCTGGGGGGAACAGACTGGAGTTGACTGGGGGCATTCCAGGGTCCCAGGGACCCTGAGGCAGTCCAGTAGCTGTCTTCTGACCCAGAAGGGATGCAGGCATGGAGCCAACCTTCCCCATGGAGGAGGCCTGGAGTGGAACTGAAGAAGCCCCATGAAAGCCTCAACATGTCTGAAATGCTATGAATTGTGAGCCCCGAGAAGTGTCCCTGGACAGTGACATGCCATTTTCACCATCTCACCTTATAGCCCAGTGTTTGGCTCCCTTGTGTCACCATGGAGTCCCTCTGAGCACCACACATTCTGGAGAAATCCTTACAGATGTGACAGAGCCAGCCTGGCCTCTGGGAGCCAGAGTGGTGTTAAGGACTCAGGCCAGAGCTATTACTCAAACAAACCAACAATCTCAGGACCAGAATAGCAGCAATTATTTAAGTATTCTTGGAAACACCAAAATTTTCTTTCTTCTAGTTTGTACTAATTTTTTCCTCTGGGCTGCAGAACAGACTTGCATTGTCAGCACAACAGCACCAGCTCCCTCATTCCACCCTCCCTTCCCCAAGACACACCACACACACACACACACACACGCGCGCTCAGAAGAGAAACCCATGAGGCAGAGGCTTCTGTGAGTTCATAGAAAGCCCACGACCCAGGGAACTGGAGCCCATCCTCTGTGAGCCCTGGTCAGTGTGGTGGAACCCAGCTCTCCTGTGAGATGCAGCAGGTGGAGGAACCAAGGTTGCCAGAGAGGGGTGTTGGGGACAACAGCTGGAGAAAAGGGTCCTCCTCAAACAGTTCAGAGCCATGGAAAAGCCGCCCAGCATACTTAACTACACCTTCTTTGCCCACAGTGGATGCAGAGATCCACTTGATCTCCTCAGACAGTAGGTGGTGCTCTTGTATCTGGTACTCAGCACGGTGGACACACTCCCTCCCCTACCTGAGGCCTGACACTCAGGTGCCTCTCCCATAATGGCCCCTGAGGACCAGTAGCTGCCACCTAGAACCAGCTTCTCCAGGAACAGCAGCCTCCCTCCTGTCTCCATCACCAATCACATTAGTGAGGGCCCCAGTGACTGTCAACACATCACCAGGCTTTTACCGGGGTCTCCAGTGACATCACCTCCTCCGCCCAGCTCCCCATTTTCCAGTAATTGTGCCCAGAGCATGCAAGCTAATTGAAACAAGACGTGGACTTTTGTGCTAAAGTAGCCTTCACCAGAGAGGCAAGGGCGGCTTCTGGAAAATGTTAATGCTGTTTCCTGTTGGATGCAAATCCTGCTTGGAACTTAGCTTCAAACGAAACCTCATCTGTAAAATGAGGGGGTTGGACAATCCCGAAGAGCCATGCTGGCTCTGAGAGTTTATGCTACTGTGAAAAAAATTCCAACTGAGCCCTGGGTCGGGGAGCCAAAGGCTACTTCTGGTTGGCAATGGTGTTGTCACAAAGTGGCTGCAAATCAGTTTTTATTTTAGGCCCTGCAGCTGATAGATTAATTTCTATTTTGTGGGACGTACTCTGAATAATTCCATGAAAATCTTTCCACTGACATCACCAACCACCAGATAGGAGGTCCCCAATGTGCAAACCTCAGGCTGAGTTACTTTTCGAAGACTTGGGTCCAGGTAGAAAAAATGGTTGTTTATGATTGGGACCCCCTAATTGCTATGGAAACCAAGTTTCTCCCTCTCTATCCTCTTCAGGAGGTGTAAGCTTCAGAGGGTTTCCCACTTACCCATGCCCAGAACCGAACTTAAGAAGTCCAATCTTGGGTCAGGCAAATCCACCAGATATTAAAGACAGACAAAAGTTCTGTGCTCTGGACAGCCGGACAACCTGAATTTGGGAGGTGTGCACTTCACTGCTATATAATTTTGGCTTGGAGGTTTATTGTTTGTTTGTTTGGTTAATTATTTCTTGTGGAATTTCTCCACGTAGGTCCAGTCTTCCTGAGACTTCCTAAGTTCTTTATTTGGAAAAGAAAAAGATCCTTTTAAAAAAGAGAGAGAGAGAGAGAGAGAGAGAGAGAAAAGAGGTTTATAATCATTTCAGCTGGGAGACCCAAACTGCTGAGTAGAGAAATGCGTTTAGAGATCAGCCAGGTGTGAGATGAACCACAGCTAAGACCAGCAGACGATTTCTAAATCGACAAAAGCAAAGAGCTTTCTCTTTACTCCACTTCGAAATTCTTTGGAACCTCCACACTGAAAGAAGTCTGAGAAGTCACCTGGTATATCCACCCAGGTTATGGCAGCCTGTGTTCCTCCATCCTTGGCAACTGTCAGCCGACTCTCTGCTTCCCTGGGCAGTCAATTCTATATTCTTATAACTTGGCTGAAAAAAACCTCCTGAGGTTCTTAGAATGAGCTGAAATCAGCCTCCCTGTTACTCCCATTCACCAGTCACAGGTTTGTTCTCAGAAGGACCGTGCAGAGAAAAAAGTACAAACTCTAGTCCCAGTGAGCTTGGACAGTACTATTGGCCGCGGGTGCCATGTCATCTTCTCTTCTGGATGAATACCCTTAGTTCTTTTCATCACTCCTCATTTTCAGGCATTTCCAGGCCCTTCACCCTCCTGGCCACCTGCCTCTGGATGCTTTCCAAACCGTTGGCTTCCTTTTCACGCTGTGATTGGAATTCTGTTCTGATGATCTGAATTCTGAGTTGATGGACTGACGGATGTAGAAAGTGAAAGTCACTCAGTCGTGTCCGACTCTTTGCGACCCCATGGACCATACAGTCCATGGAATTCTCCAGGCCAGGATACTGGGGTGGGTAGCCTTTCCCTTCTCCAGGGGAATCTTCCCAACACAGGGATCGAATCCAGGTCTCCCACATTGCAGGCAGATTCTTTACCAGCTGAGCCACAAGGAAAGCCCAAGAATACTGGAGTGGATAGCCTATCCCTTCTCCAGCGGATCTTCCCGACCTAGGAATCAAACCAGGGTCTCCTGCATTGCAGGTGGATTCTTTACCAACTGAGCTACCAGGGAAGAGATAAGCTCAAACCTGAAACTGCGAAGCCACATACGGGTGGCTCACCAGAAACGGGCTACAGGGACATGTCCTGTCATGAAAGGACATCTTTGAGTTGCTTGCAAACACTATGGCATGTTGTCTACAATGAGAAACACATGCTGAAGTGAAAGTGTTAGTCACTCAGTCGTGTCTGACTCTTTGCGACCCCATGGACTGTAACCTGCCCAAGAATCCATGTAGGTTCTCCAGGCAAGAATACTGGAGTGAGTTGCCCTCCTATAGGGAAATCTTCCCAACCCATGGATCAAACCCAGGTCTCCTGCGTTGCAGACAGATTCTTTACCATCTGAGCTACCAGGGAAGCCCCAACCACATGCTACGTATCCTTAAGTGTCTCTAGAGAATCAGAGTATAGTTGGAAGTGATTCCTTTTTCCTTCAGTGAACGCTTAGTATGAATCTTCTAAGATTCTATCTCTGATCATAGATGAAAGGCTTTGGAGCCATGATAATAGATGGTCCAGTCTCTAACCTCAAGGAGATTCACTGGGATAATCTACAACAGCTTAATTGGCCCAGGTGTGCTAGCTCTAAACAACTTTGGAAGAATTCTGCTTGTGATTTTAATAAAAAGCATAATCATAGATGACCATAGATGATTGAAGATGGAAGGACTCTCAGAAAGCTTGAATTGATGTCCCTTGGTTTATAGACGTGCAAACTGAGCTCCAGAATTTGTAACTCATCCACCTGGCCATCTATCCTTCTATCCATCGACACAACAAATGTATTTATTTAGCAGCCGCAATTTGCAAGTAATATATTTGGGGGGAGTCCAAAGTGAACAGCAATACCAGATAAGGGGTAGGAAGTAACTTTGTTGGTATATGGATAAAAAGCTCGTATTGAATGATCTGGCCAACATAATCTGGTTGGTTGACAGGCATCAAAGCCAGGACTCGAAACCAGGTCTTCTGCTGTCTGGCACAGGGCTTTTCCAAAGCACATGCTTTCACCAGTAAATGACTGATGGTAGACAATAGAGCATCTGCTCTATATCAGGGAACCCTGTCCTGATGGAATCCTATTTAGACATTTCAGACAATACATCTGTAATGGTGAATGTGCTGGTTGCACAGATGTAGTGCTTCACCACTGAAAAGCACGATGCAGAAGATAAACATCATTTCTGTCCATCTTCCAGAAGCATAGACAGTCTCTCCTTAACTCCTTCATTCATGACTCCTCCTTGCCAACAGTTTACCAAAACTCTCTCCCAGGATCCACCAGAGAGCAAATCCAACTTGTTTTCTTTAACTTTCCTGCTCTTTGAGCTCCATGAGATAGGATGCTATTGGCTTTCCTGAACATCCTCCTTCCTTGGTTCCCATATCCTTCTCTCTTAAGTCTGCCCACTTGCTGACACTATCCCTTGTCAGGCCCTTAACCATGAACATTATCAAGAATATTACCTTGTACATTATAGCTTCTGGATAAATGTATTTGTTGAGTGGATGGATGGTTGGATGGATGGATGGATTGCTATGTGAATTAATGACAAATTCTGGAGCCCAGTTTGCCCATTTATAAACCAAAGGATATTAATTCAAGCTTCCGAGGGTTCCCCATTCTTCATATTTTGCCATAATGTCTCTCTTTTGAGGACTGACTCATTCACAAACTATCGGCTATCATCTCTATGTATGAAGTTTCCAAATCTACATCCCCACCTTAACAAGAACCCTTTGTTCCACTTGGCTCTTGTTCTGCTGCTTCAAACCCAACAGATCTCTGATCAAGCCATCCTTGTCTGATCCCCAGTCTGCAAGCTGAACATCCATCTCTTTTCCACAACCCTGACCAGCAGCCCTCCCTTTCAGACTCATTCTCTTAGTCCATCAGGCTCAAAACATTGAGACAAAATTCAATTTTCCTCTCTTAAATAAATGAGTCATCTACATAAAGTCATTAGAGATATCTCTCTCAGATAAGCTTAATTTTATCCATCCATCTATCTGTGAATCCATCCTTCATCCTTTGAGAACATCCCAGCTTTCTCTGGGATGACCACATCACGTGTCAGATAAGCCAGATCCCTCTCCTGAAAGTTCAGGGTGATGTCACATCTCAGCTAGAATTGCTGGTGTATGCATCCCTCAGGCATTTGAGCCATGCCCAGCCAGATGCTTCCCTCACCTTCTTTTCACCCTTGAGTACAAGTCCAAGACTGAGAGCATGTGCAAGGCCACAGAGATGCCTCCCCATCAGACGTCTTGCTAGAGAGCACATGGCCCTCTTGCTCCTCTGGGAAGGGAAACTCTCCAGGGGCTCAATGGGCTATAACCAGACCCTGTTTAGAATAGGCAGCTGAGAGTTCAGGGTTCCCCGGGGCTGAGCAGTCACCCCTCCAGTGCAGCCCACTCCCAACTCCCTCCCTCCTTGACCTCATAGCCCCTATCCCCAACTTCCGTTCCTGACACCAGCATCCAGACCTTCTCTATGATTGTCTGCAAAGAGACGGAGGGATGAGGGGGGCTGTATACTAGTTAAACATCTTTGTTTTTATATTTTTTTTTCTGGACTTATATTTTAATGTTTTGTACGATCTGTGTTTCCCAACTTCATATAATCTATAGATCTGCGACTCTCCTCTATGACTGCAATAGGACATTCATTTTTATATACGAAATCTTACTGTTTTATTACCCCAACTTCTTCAACATTAAAAAATGAATTAGCTATAATCTCTATCAACAACTTCAAATCATTTCTGGTGAGAAAGTGAAGTTGCTTAGTCGTGTCTGACTCTTTGTGACCCCGTGGACTGTAGCCTGCCAGGATCCTCCATCCATGGAATTTTCCAAAATAATTTCATTTTATTTATTTTTGGCTGTGCTGGGTCTTCGTTGCTGCAAGGGTTTTTCTCTACTTGCAGCGAGCACAGGCTACTCTCTAGTTGGGTGTATGGGCTTCTCATTGCGATGGCTTCTCTTGTGGAGAACAGGCTTTAGGCATGCAGGCCTCAGTGGTTGCAGCACCGGGGCTCAGCAGTTGCAGTTCCCGGGCTCTAAAATAAGGCTCAGTAGTTGTGGTGCATGGGCTTACCTGCTTGGCAGCATGTGGGATCTTCCTAGATCAGGGATCGAACCCATGACTCCTGCATTGGCTGCTGGATTCTTATCCACTGAGCCACCAGGGAAGCCCCAGTCAAACATCTTTAACATGGAGGCAAATATCCAGGAGAAAGCCCCTTTGGGGAGTGTTGCGGCATGCAAAGTGGCTAGCATCCAGGCATGACCTCCCATGTACTCATGTAAAGATATTTCCAGTCTGATTGCAGTATACCTGCATCCAGATTTCCAGACTGACAGAAAATTGGAGCTTTGAGGGCCCTCAGCAACCAACCAATTCAATCCCTGCCCTGTGCAGATGAGAAGACCAAGGCTCAGTGACCTCCCACGGTCATTCAGTGAGGCAGAGACAAAGCTGGAACTAGAAGACAGAGGGCCAGTGTGACAGGCAGGATAGTGACAGCAAGCCACCCACTCACTGAGATAGACCCCACAGCAGCTGGGGGTTCTGGGTTCTCCTCCTTAAACTTTGAGTAAGAGAGCTTCTGCTGGTGGAGCCAGGTGGGTGGTGTGAGCCCAGAATGGCAGTAGAGAACTGGGGTGGGGGTCTGAGTGGGGTGGGGAGCGTGTCCAGTGAGAGAGAACCCATGCTTGGCCTGGGAGCCTAGCACAGTGGGAGAGGCAGACAGAGAACAGCCCCACAGGGACTTGAACTTCATCTTCCCCGCCAGGAGCCTGATCACCTGGGAAGCCAGTCAGTTTCGCAGAAGGGCCCCTCCCTGGCCTCTCTGCCGGCTCACAGGGACGGCTGGCCAGGAGGCAGTCCTTCCACCCACGGCTTCCATGGCTGCCCGGGACTCGGGCATCCTGCCCTCTCACCTCACCCCTCGCATCCAGACGTGCTCAGGAGGCAGGCTGTCTTTGCCAAGGGCCCTCAGAGGTCCAGACGATCTTGATCCAGTTCCAGGGACTGAGTCTCCCAGTGTACCGAAAAATAGAAAGATGCCAAACAGGGCTCCAAAAATTGAGGTGTGTTTAAAGCATTTCCTGTGAACAAATTAACACTCTTCACACACACACACACACACACACACACACACCCCAAACATAAAGCAACATAATCATGCTATTCACAAAATAATCATAGAAATTATATAAACATTCAGAGCGCCCCCCCATCGACCCCCAACTTGGCAACATGGCCTAGCAGTGAACAAGGATTTAAAGTTGTATGGTGAAGGTCGGCCTCAGCAACTCTCTATGACTGCATGTGTGAAACTTCTCTCAACGTGAGTTACATCTCAAGTCGAGACGGGGACTAAATGGCTCTTGGGTCCCAGGCCCTCTCCTTCGGTCAGCTCCACACCGAGGTGTGCAGTTGAGGGACCGAACCTGAGAGTGACGGGGCCCCGCGGGGACTGGGCCTGACCTGGCGGCCTCCACACCCACACCCAACCCCAAGCCCGTACCTCAGGGAGAGAGGGAGGGAAGCCAGGCTGCCCCCAGGGACAGTGCAGGAGCCTGGGCTGCCGGTGGGCCGCCAGGCCTGGCTGAATGAAGCCTTTTCATAGCACACCACCCAGGAGGGGGGTGTGATCCCTCCCCAGCCACACAGAAGCCTCTCAACCCAGGCAGCACAGTGCCCTGTTCACACAGCTCAGGAAACAAAATAAATATATTCTCCCCTGAAGACCCCACAATGGGGCTTTTTCACAGCACAGAATCAGAAACGGCCCTCTCGCTCTCCACCCGGCTGACAGGCTACTGGTCCCTATAGCCTTTGCCTGACCCTTTCTAGACTAGCCAGGGTTCCCTAGTAGCTCAGACAGTAAAGAATTTGCCTACAATACAGGAGATCCAGGTTCAAACCCTGGGTAAGGAAGATCCCCTGGAGAAGGGAATGGTTACCCACTCCAGTATTCTTGCCTGGAGAAGGGAATGGTTACCCACTCCAGTATTCTTGCCTGGAGAATCCCATGGACAGAGAAGCCTGGCAAGCTACAGTCCATGGGGTCACAAAGACTGGGACACCTCTGAGCGACAAACACTTTCTAGACTCAGGGTCCACCTGGCCTAGCCTAGGCCTGTCTTTCTACTTTCTGGTCAAGTCCTTGTATGGTCAAGTGGCCTCCTGGGTAGGTATTGGGAACAATCTGTAAGAATTTGGAGAAAGGAAGGAGACAGGACCCAATGCTTATTGATTTTCTACTAAGTGTCAGGAAAGTGAGGGACATGCTTACCTGCCCTGGATGGTATACTTCCCTCTGTCTGGAATGCCATCTTCCTCTCCACTCTACTCTCTCTAAAATCATGGGGAATAGTAAAAAACAAATAGATAATATCCGCTGAGTGCTGACTCCAAACCAAGCACTTTTTGGAACTCAAGCATCGCCTCTTACAGGAAGCTTTCCCTGACTTCACTCAGCATTGAGATCATCTGTCTAAGAATCTCTCTCCGACTGGATGGGGAAGGCCTAGAGGTCATGGCCTTGCACTCCATTTCTGAGTACCTGGGTTCCTTCCCAGAGATGACCCCTAAAGGTTGGGTGAATGTGATTGCCTCTAGTTTCCTCACCAATACAGTTGCTTATAGAGCGCCTTGAACTAGTGCAAGCCCTGAGCCATAGAGACTAATGGTTACAGTCTTGGAGTCAGCATCCTAGCTGTTAGGCCTGGGCCAATTCAACCATCTAAGCCTTTCTTTTCTTTTTTTTTGCTTTATTTGCATTTGTTGCTGTTTTAGCTTTTAATTTCAAGCACAACAAGTTGGTTAATGATATCCTTTAGCTCAAAATATATGATCATCATTAGTGCAAAGCTCTTTCTTGTTTCTTTTTATAGCTTTAATTGACATAGAATAAGATTTAAAGTGTGCAATTTGGTGAGTTTTGGCACGTTCATACACTTGAAGAACCCATCACCATAACCCAGGTAGTGAACAAATCCTTCCACAAGTTTCTTCGTGCCCTCTGGTCATCTCTCCCCCCACCACTCCCCTCCTCCTATCCCCCACTCTGGGGGCAACCACTCATCTGCTTTCTGTCACTACAGATTAGTTTGTGTTTTCTAGAAATGTATATAAATAGAATCATACTATCTGGACTCTTTCATTCTGCGTAATTATTTTGCAAGTCATCCATACTGTTGTGTGTATCGTGGTTTTTCCTCTTTTATTGTTGAGAAGCAGTCTATTGTAGTTATAGTACAATTTGCTCAACCACTTATCTGTTGATGGACACTGGAGTGGTTCCCATTTTGGGTCTATTACAAATAACGTGAATATATATGTAGAAAACTTGGTGTGAACATATACTTTCATTTCTCTCTCGAAGTAGAATGACTGGTCATATTTTATTTTCTTCTTCATTCCCAACCTTTACTCTCCCTCTCCCTTAAGCACCCACTCTGATATTTAACGTATTCCCTTAACTATGAATAAATTATCATAAAATGAGCAGAGCTGTTGTGTTCGTGGTGGGCGGTGGGGGGTTAGCTTATGTACCTTGCTGTAAATCTAGTTGTTTCTTACCTTTTTCACTTGATCTTATTTTGGAAGCTCCACTGTGTATACTCTTCAATTAGAAGTTTGTTATTTCTAATTACTGTGCAGCATTCATAGTGTGAACCCATCACTTTATTTATCCTTCCCTTTAAAAGAAATATTTATTTGGCTGCACTGGGTCTTAGAAGCAGCACACTGATCTTCATTGCTGCATTCGGGCTCTAGTTTCCCAGTCAGGGATCGAACTCAGCCCCCCTGCACTGGGAGCTCAGAGTCTTACCCACTAGATCACCAGAGAGGTCCCTATCCCTCCCTTTGATCAACTCCAAGGTTTGCGCCCAATCCAGCCCTCCCATAAATGATGCCACAGGGAATATGTCATCCTTCCAGTCCCCTTGCTGATCTGTACAAGCACTGAGTTGGATATCTGGGTCCCAAGGTGTGCACTTACTTTATATCACTCAGCTCTGCTGGCTTGACTATTTTCTCACCACCTGAGCCAACTAGTTAACTGCCTGCCCTTCAGCAGTGCTCCAGCCCCATCTCCCCACATCCCGGCCAGTGCTGAACACCCGTTTGCTTTACTGATCTTTGCCATTCTGATGGGTGTCAAGTGATATCATGTTTCAATGTATATTCATCTTATTACTAATGAGATTGAGCATCTTTTCTTCTTTTTTAAGATTTTTTTAATATGGACCATTTTTTAAAGATTTTATTGAATTTGCTACAATATTGCTTCTGCTTTATGTTTTGATTTTTTGGCAGCAAGGCATGTGGGATATTAGCTCCACAGCCAGGAATCGAACTTTACCCTCTGCATTAGAAGGTGAAGTCTTAGCCACTGGACTGCCAGGGAATTCCAGAGCATCTTTTCAATTACTTGTTAGCTCTTAGGATTTCTTATTCTGTGAATTACCAATTTGCATTCTTTGCCTATCAAACTTTGTACTTCCTAACTTTTCCTTACTGAGAGGCAGGAGTTCTTTGTTTTGCTTTGTTTGTATTGAGATATGACAGCATATTAAAAAGCAGAGACATTACTTTGCCAACAAAGGTCCATATAGTCAAAGCTAAGATTTTTTCAGTAATCATGTATGGATATGAGAGTTAGACCATAAAGAAGGCTGAGTGACAAAGAATTGATGCTTTTGAACTGTGGTGTTGGAAAAGACTCTTGAGAGTCCCTTGGCCTGCAAGATCCAACTAGTCAATCCTAAAGGAAATCAGTCCTGAATATTCATTGGAAGGACTGATGCTGAAGCTGAAGCTCCAATACTTTGGCCACCTGATGCAAAGAGCCAGCACACTGGAAAAGACCCTGATTCTGGGAAAGATTGAGGGCAGGAGGAGAAGGGGACGACAGAGGACGAGATGGTTGGATGGCATCACCAACTCAATGGACATGAGTTTGAGCAAGCTCCGGGAGATAATGAAGGACAGGGAAGTCTGATGTGCTGCAGTCCATGGGGTTGCAGAGTCAGACATGACTGAGTGACTGAACAACAATAACTTCTAAAAAGTAAAGTGCACAGATATTTAGTGTGGAACTTGGTTAGTTTCTACACATGTTTACACTGGTGTAACCATTGCCCAGATCAAGATTTAGAGCATGTCCAGCCCTCACAAAGTTCCTTGTGTCCCTCTAGTCAGCAACCTCTTAAGGTAGCCACTGTTCTGACCTTTATCACCTTAAATTATCCCTGAAACTTTATGTAAATGGAATTAAACAGTATGCACTTTTTTCACCAGCTATTATCTGTGAGACCCATCTGTGTTGCTGTCTGCAGCATTAGGTCATTCTTTTTCATTGCTGCATAATATTCCATCATGTGCCTGTACCACAATGAATTCACCCTTTTTCTTGTTGCTGGACATTTGGGTTATTTCCAATTTGGAGCTATTGTATATGAATAAAGCTTCTATTTATTTATTTGGCCGTTTCAGGTCTTAGTTGTGGCATACAGAATCTTTCACTTCAGTACACAGATTCTCTAGTTGTGCCTCAGGGGCCTAGGTGCTCTGAAGCATGTGGGATCCCAGCTCCCTGACCACGGATAGAACCCAAGCCCCTACACTGCAAGATGGATTCCCAACCACTGGACCACCAGTGAAGTCCTGTGAATAAAACTTCTAGAAACATTCTTGAACAAGCTTTTGGGTGGACATAAGTACCAAGTGCAGTTGGGAGTGGGATTGCTGCATCAGGTTTAGCTTTAACGGACACCACCAAGCATTTTCTAAAATGTTTGTTCCAACTGACACTCTTACCAATGGGATTTGAAAATTCAAGTTGCTCCTCACTCCTGACAATGCTTGATATTTTCAGTCTTTTTTAATTATAGCCACTCCAGTGGGTTTTGTAAGCGAGGTCTGTATATCCTAAGAGATTCACTTCTTTGGAGTTATATACTGTGTTGTAGATGTAATTTTACCCACTATCTTAGTCTATCCTGTACCACTGGTATCTGTCTTCTTATCTGTAAATGAGGATAATACCACCTACCTTCAAAACCTGGCAAAACAATAAACAGGTGCTCAATTCACGTTAGCAAGCATTTCTGTCTCCACCGTTAGACCGGTGCCCTTCCAGGGCAGTGCCTGGATCTTAATTTGTGTAGCAAACAGAGCCCAGCTCTGGGCCAACAAGGATTGGTTTTTCAATAAAGTTTGTTGATTGACTAAATGACCGAGCCTCCCAGAAGCAATCTCCAGACCGCAATTCAAAGATCTGAGGGAGGAAATGATGGGCTGTGGCAGTGAAATTGGAGGAACATTTCCCTTTCAGGCATCTAGCGGGTGGGGGAGCCCCCTCCTCCAGGCATGGGGCCCGGGACCTAGCGAGGAGGGATGGGGGTGGGTGGGAGCCAGGGCTGAGAAGTGGTAGTTTTTCCTCTTGAGTGCTCGCTGCCCGGGTGGGCGGCGCGGAGCCGGCCAGCTGCCGTCTGCCCCTCTGCCCGTCCCTTTTTTCCAAAGGCTTTGCCCAGAGGAGCAGGAGGAGGAGTAGAAGGAGGCGGCGGCGGCAGAGACTGTGGAGGAGGGCGCTAGTCTCGCCCCCGCGCGGCCACGGGAGCCTCCCTCGGGGCCTCGCTGCCCTGGGCGGGCGCTGCTGGACCGCGCGAGCCGCCGCTGGCAGCCAGACGGAGGCGCCTCGCCGCCTCGTCGCTCCGCCACCTGGCTGCCGCCTTCCCCGCCGCCGCGCCGCCCCCTCCGCCCGTAGAACAGCCCGCAGGCCAGAATGGGCAGCCACAGGGGCGCCGCCACCGCGGGCATCACCCTCCCCCGGCAAACAGCACTTCTTAGCTGGAGGGTTCGCCAGTCCTGCACTCAACCCTTATAGACTTACACTAGAGTTTAGGCCATCCTTCCCCTTTCCCACTAGGGCCTGAGGATGGGGAGGGGAAGCAACTGGTCTAAGATCGCATGGTGAATTAGGAACAGTCAGCACTAGGCTCAAACCCCCACTCCCTGTCCTGCCTGGCCTCTGCCCTATGGCCAACACACAAGCATTTTGCTCAAGTGTGCCTCCCCAATCCCCCTTGACTCCCCAAGCTGTCCCCCCTACTCCCACCCCCGCGTCCCCCACCCAATCCCCTCTCTGTGCATTACCTGGAGGCTGGCAAAAGCCTTCACAGGTCTCCTGCCTTCCTTCTTGTCCCCTTAACATACCATCCTCCATCCAGCAGCCAAAGTGATCTTTTAGAACAAGAATCTGATCACCACTCTGTTTTAAGCCCTGATGTCTTCCAGCATAGAGGGGAATATGGATGAAAACCTACCACATCCCCACACCTCCACTCCCGCCCCTACAACCCCAGGCCCCTGGGTTTACTCCTCAGACCTGTATATTCAGTCCCTTGACCTGGGCTTCAACTTGCCAGGTTCATTTACACCGCAGGGACCGCAGGGTCTTTGAACTTGCTGTTCCCTCTTCTCCCAAACACTCCTTCTTTAGGGGTTCTTAATCAGAAGAGTCTATGGATCGAGGTCAATTTCAGTTTAATTGTTTTCCTGTGTAACCCTGCATATATTGTTTTATGTGTTTAAAAACATCATTTGGGGAAGGGGTCCATCAGCTTCACTAGACTGTCCCAGCACCTATGGCACAGAAGAGTTTAGAAACCCCTACACCTTTGCAGAAAGGCAGAAAGTGAAGAGGAACTAAAGAGCCTCTTGATGAGGATGAAAGAGCAGAGTCAAAAAGCTGGCTTAAAACTCAACATTCAAAAAACTAAGATCATGGCATCTGGTCCCATCACCTCCTGGCAAATAGAAGGGGAAAAAAATGGAAGCAGTGACAGGTTTTATATTCCTGGGCTCCAAAATCACTGTGGATGGTGACTGCAGTGAAATTAAAAGAAATTAAAAGACGCTTGCTCCTTGGAAGAAAAGCTATGACAAACCTAGACAGTATATTAAAAACCAAAGACAGTACTTTGCCTACAAAGGTTCATATAGTCAAAGTTATGGTTTTTCCAGTAGTCATGTACAGATGTGAGAGTTGGATCATAAAGAAGACTGAACACTGAAGAATTGATGCTTTGAATTGTGGTGCTGAAGAAGACTCTTGAAAGTCCCTTGGACTGCAAGGAGATCAAACCACTCAATCCTAAAGGAAATTAACTTGAATATTCACCGAAAGGATTGATGCTGAGACTGAAGCTCCAATACTTTGGTCACCTGATGTGAAGAGCTGAGTCATTGGAAAAGACCCTGACGCTAGGAAAGATTGAAGGCAAAAGAAGAAGAGGGTAGCAGAAGATGAGATGGTTAGATGGTATCACCAACTCAATGGACATGAATTTGAATAAACTCTGGTACATAGTGAAGGACAGGGAAGCCTGGCATGCTGCAGTCCATGGGGTCGCAAAGAGTTGGACACAATTGAGTGACTGAACAACAGACCTTTGCACATCTGGATCTTCCTTGTCCTTCAAGTTCCAAGTCAATGTTACCTCCTCAGGGAGGTCTTCCCTGGTTGTGTCAGCTAAGGTTGCTCCCTTCCTCATCTGGTCACTACTTAATACTGTATTTCCCCAAGTGTGGTCCCTGGACCCATAGCATCACTCAGGAATTTGTTCAAAATACATGTTCTTAGAATCCATCTCAGACCTAGTGAGTGAGAAACTCTGGGGAAGGGACCCAACACTCTATTTTTAAGAAGCCCTCAAAGGTGATTCAGATGTTGGATCTTCAACTTGGACAACTGCTGGTTCAGCATGGTATCACAGTTTTCACCATCCACCCAAGGAAAGTTGGAACCTGGGGGCTTGAAAAGAGGAAGCAGAATGGGGGCAAAGATGGAAGAGGAGCTGGCTGGGTAATGAGACAGAACTATACCAACGTATAACCCACAGAGGCCAAGCTGTCTTGGGGAAGGTGCATGGCTTGACTTCAGAGTAGGGCTTGGCAAGCCTGACTTCTGTCTCATGTTGGCTGGCCCAGGTCAGCATCAAGCTGGAGAGAAGGAGGTCCACATTTCTGTGTTCACGGGTGACACGAGAGGAGCTTGCATTCCCCTGGACACTCATACCTCTTCCCTGGTCTGAACATTAACCAGGATCCCTGAGGTCCCATTTGGAATCAGCCACAGTCGCTCCCATCTCATACCAGCCTGGTCTCCTGGCCTCGACTCTACTGGCCACAGGAAGTTCCAGGGCGATCCCAGGGCCCTCCCATCCTGTTTCCTGTGCATTTTCCAGGAGGGCCAGATGTTCATGCAACCTGAGTCTGAGCCTTTCTTCAGACTGGAGAGCTGGTCCCTCTTTGCCAGTCCCTGGGAGCTGCCTGATGCTTCCTGCAGACCGGCTAGGTGCGGCCTCTGGCTCTGGTGTTGAATAAGGAGGGTTAAGGCCCTCTTCCCCTTGGCCACTAGTCTCTGGCCTTTGTGCAATTCCCAGGCCCTGAGGAGGGAAACCAGACACTTTTAATTGACTTCCCCAATCTGATGATAGAGTATTGGGTATCAATAGACCGCAGGCAAGCTATTTTCATCCATGATTTCAGATGGCAGCTGAGGCCCAGGCTACCACCACCATCCTGCCACACCACCCCAGGGGATGAGCTCAACCCTGTTTGCTAGCACAGCAGCATTTGCTGTGGCCAGCCAGTCTGATGCAGGACCTCCCAGCGAAAGTTCTAGGAAGTGGGGGTGTAAGCAGTTACAGCAGTGGGCTGAACCAAGGTCTATTGGAGAACAGCTTGGAGTCAGGAGACCTGGGCATTCTCCCAGCTCAGCCTCCTCCAAGCCGCGGACAATGAATGGATGACTTGCCCAATCTATGCCTCAGTTTCCTCGCCTGCCAAGAGGAGGCTGAAGTAGATGACTATTCTTGGCTCTGGAATTCTACAATGAAGCCTGAATGCTTTTTTCCACCCTGTCTTATTTCAGAGTCCTGAGCCTTGCTAGCTGTCATCAAGATAAGAATCACCAACTTAACAACACTCAGGGGGTCCTGAGTTTGGTTCCGACTTCCCCACCTGCATGCACGTCCTGAACCTTGGCCAGCTCTCCTAAGCACAGGATGGAGATATCATCTCTAAAGTGTTTAGGGCGTTTCACAGTTATATGTATATACTCTGGGTCCAGTGTGAGCAAGCATAAATTGAGGAGGAAGTGATATGACCAGGATGCTTGTGGGCACTTCTTCTCCTCACAGCCCCCTCATCCAACCCCTGCACTCAGCCTTTCACTAAGCATGACCTGACTGATCTACATGCCACCCCTCCACTACCAGTCTGTGACTTCAAAGGCAAGGAGGGGATCTGATTACCTCTGTGTCTACAAGACACAGTGGGCACTTAATGAGCAGTCATGGAACAAATGAATGAATAAGCAAATAAATGGATGGATGGATGGGTGGGCAGATAAATGAAAGAAAGAAGGCAGTCCACAAGATGCATGCTTGCTTAAGACCCTGTGTGTATGTGTGCGTTGTTGCTAGGTGGGGAGAGGACAGGATTAGTCACAGCCAAGGAGGAGGGGACTCCATGGCTGTGCCTGGAAGCCTTCCCCCTCAGTCACGGTCTGCAGACTCAAGAATAGGGAGAAGCTTTTCTCTGCGAGAAAAACCATAGAATCATGGAATGTTGGCTCCAAGCAAAAACCACAGGTCACTTAATCCACACCCCTCCAGTGAGGAAGCAAAAAGCCCAGACAGGTTCAGTTCCTGCCTGTACTCTGAGCTCATCATGGAAACTGTTGTTTTTTCCATGAAAACTGAGCCAAGAGGGCAGAGGAGAAGGGGGCACGGGAGGAGTCAGCATTAAACAGAAAACTGTTAATCACAGAGAGAGTGTGTGCTTTCCCAAGGACCTGAGCAGCTCAGGGCAAGGGGCTCACAAAGCAAAGGTGGGCTTTGCCAAGCTTCAGGGGTGCCAGCTTGCCTGGGCCGGGCCATCAGGCATTATGTAACCAAGCCAAAGCCTCCAAGAAACACCTAAACTGGTGTTCATCCTGGAACGCGGTTTCCTGCTATTTCCTTATACAGGGAGGTTTTTTGCTGAGCACAGGGTTTTCTGCATTTTCCAGCCCTTTGTTATTAAAGAAAAATAGGAGACAAAATAGAAAAATCCTATCCCAAGGTTGCCAGAAATCTCCCAGTTTTGAAAAAGGAAGAGCTTAAGCTCTGCGCCATGGTCCCTGGAAGCCTGATATGTGAAGCAGCAGGAGCTAATCCCAAGGTGCAATCTGGTCAAATAGGCAGCTCCGCTTGGAGCTGGCAGGGAGCAGGATGCTCAGCCCTGAGCTTACATGGCTCCAGGAGGAGAGAGGGCAAGAGGACAGGGAGACCAGCACAGGAGGGTTAGAAAGGAGCTCTAGTCCGAAGGTTTAAGTCAGCTTTGGAGAGGTTGAAACAGGCCCTGCTAACTTCATCACTGAAATGATCATCTTCGCCTTAGTGTCATGTCTCCAGAAATCCCCACTTAGGGAAAGATAGTTGTCTTTAATGCATTCCTATGGGGGGTGAGTGGGCTTCCCAGGTGGCTCAGTGGTAAAGAATCTGCCTGTCAATACAGGAGACATGAGTTCAATCCCTGGGTTGGGAAAGATCCCCTGGAGAAAGAAATGGCGACCCACTCCAGTATTCTTGCCTGTGAAATCCCATGGACAGAGGAGTCTGGCGAGCTACAGTCCATGGGATCACAAAGAGCTGGACATGACTGAGTATGCATGCATGTACACACACACACAAGGACTTTGGACACAAGAGGAACTGGTTCCAATAGCCCCTCCCTCTTCTGGGTGACTTCCCTGAAGCTTTCCATGAGCTCTCAAACCTTTGTGTTCCCAAGTATCTCATCCTTAAGCTTTTATACACCACGCACCACAGTCACTCAGCACTTTCAGTGCCTCCACCAGACTAAGTTCCCCAAGGGCAGGAACCGTGCTGTCCCATTGCCCAGCTCAGTCTCTTGTTGCACCAGCGCAGCAGGGACACACACACATGGGATTTTTCTGAAAAAACTTGGAATTTTGTGATTTAGTCATTAAGTCATATACGACTCTTGCAACCCCATGGACTGTAGCCTGCCAGGCTCCTCTGTCCATGGGATTCTCCACTCAAGAATACTAGAATGGGTTGTCATTTCCTTCTCCAAGCAATCTTCCCGACCCAAGAATAGAACCCAGATCTCCTGTATTGCAGGCAGATTCTCCTGTACTGCAGGATGGGGAACACATGTACACCTGTGGTGGATTCATATCAATGTATAGCAAAACCAATACAATATTATAAAGTAATTAGCTTCCAATTAAAATAAATAAATTTATATTAAAAAATAAAAATAAAAAGCATCCTAGTCCCTATTATAGGAAAAGCCAAAATTTTGTTGGTCTCCCTTACACTCCTATTAGTTTAGTGTGGCTTTCATATGGGGCATATTCTTATAGGTCCATAGCAACTTTCAAAGTCTCTCAGAGCTTTGTTGGTTTAAAAAAATGTATATATAATATATATATATATGTATAAAACGGCTAAACACATCATTTCTTAAGAGAAAACCCATAATTAAGAAGAACATTATAAGGACTTCCCTGGTGGTTCTGTGGTTAAGAATCCACCTTGCAATACGGGGACACAGGTTCAGTCCCTGGTCAGGGAACTAAGCTCCCACCTGCTGCAGGGCAACTAAACCCACATGTCACAACTACTGAAGCTTGCGCGCTCTGGAGCCTCCAAGCCACAACTGGAGAGACTGTGCCTCCCCGACGAAAGATCTCATGTTCCGCAACGAGACTCGACGCGGCCAAATAAAGATATAAAATGTTTTAAACAATGATCATGTATCAGATTCACAAGTTTATTAAAAAAGAAAAAAAAAAAGAACATTATAAAGTCAGATCTGGGTTTGAATCCTGTCTCACCATTCAGCCAAATGAGGACTTGAACAATTTACTTAATGTATCTAATACAACATGACCCCCACGAATCCCTTGTTTCTTTATCTAATGATTTATTTGGCGTTTAGTGAGTGCCTACCGTGTGTCAGCACTGCTCTAAGTGCCTGGCATACATCAGCACACAAAACAAAGTCCTAGTGGTGCTTATTCATTCATTAATAAACCATAATCAATTAAGTAAATTATATGTTAAGTTAGAGGAGACAAGTTCTATTGGGAAAGGAAAAAATGGTAAAGGATTAAGCAATGGGGTGCTGAGGGTTGGAGTGAGGGGCAAGCTGCAGTATTAAATGTTTTTGAATATAAAGCATTTGACATGATAAGTAAGAGCATGGATTCTGGAGCCAGACCTGGGTTTATATCCCAGGCTGTGAATCTTCACAACCCAATGGATTGCAGCATGCTAGGCTCCTCTGTCCTCCACTATCTCCCGGAGTTTTCTCAAATTCATGTCCATTGAGTTGGTGATGCTATCTGACCATCTCATCCTCTGTCACCTCCTTCTCTCACCCTCAATCTTTCCCAGCATCAGAGTCTTTTCCAATGAGCCAGCTCTTCGAATCAGGTGGCCTAAGTTTTGGAGCTTCAGCTTCAGCAACAGTCCTTCCAATGAATATTCAAGATTAATTTCCTTTAGGATTGACAGGTTTGAACTCCTTGCTGTCCAAAGGACTCTCAGGAATCTTCTCCAACACCACAGTTCAAAAGCATCAGTTCTTCAGTGCTTAGATTCAGGATCTTGCTTGTGAACAACATGGTCTTAGGATGTGGAATCCTGATCTTCAGCACTGGACCGCCCTTTTACGGGTATGCTACAAAGCTCTTCATTCTTTCTAGTTCCATATCCTTGGAAATGAAGCCAGAGCTCTGGACTAGATGGCTGCTAAATTCTGTCTCGGCCTAGAGGCACTTCATTTAAGACTGGGGCCAGTCCAGAATCCCTTACCCAGATGACTGCTGGTGGTGGACCCAGGACTGGAATGGCGTTGCTTGTAGGAGTGCTGACCTGGAGGTCAGGAGACTGAAGCTCCATCCAGTTTTGTTTGTACCATGAAATATGTGGATGAAGATGGGGGTGGGGGCAACTGTTCTTAACTGTCCCATTCGAGTGATTACAAGCTTGACCTTTTAAGGAAAGTTTCAATGGTTTTATCATAAATGATTTTCTTTGAAAAATACTACTACTGCTATTAACAGCAGCCACCTCATAGGGGAGAATTATAAGAACTAAAAGAGAAAAATATCTGTAAAGTGCTTGAAACAGAGCTGTCACATGGCGAAAGCTGTATTTGTGTTGAATAGAAGCAGTAGGAAGCACTGGCTAAATGTCAGTATTTAAATGTCCTAGATTCCTGGACTCAACCATCTTTCTCTGGGTCCCCGTAGGTTGTGGGCATGGGAAAGGGTAGGCAAGGGGTCCCTCAGCCTCTTCAGCTCAAGACTTAGCTGGAATCCCCTTCCTTTGCTCGGCGGTGAAGGGTGGGGGCAAGTCCACCAGTTCTGGATGAAGCTGATTAGGGCCTGAGACCCGTTTCCATCGCTAGCTAGCTGTATGACCTTGAGCAACTCATATGGTCTCTGCAAGACTTAATTCCTTGTCTCTGTGCATGCTAAGTCACTTCAGTCACGTCCGACTCTTTGTGACCCTATGGACTGTAGCCCACCAAGCTCCTCTGTCCATGGGATTCTCCAGGCGAGAACTCTGCAGTGGGTTGCCCTGATCTCCAGGGGATCTTCCTGACCCAGGGATTGAACCTGCATCTCTTGCGTTTCCTGCATTGGCAGGGGGGTTCTTTACTACTAGTGCCACCTGGGAAGCCCTCTTCATCTCTAATGTGAGGATAATAATGATTGAGTATTGAGAAATGGAGTATTTCTTGCCATGTCAATAAACAAGGATGTCACAGCCATCAGCAACTCCAGCCCTCCAAATGTGATTTCCTGAGCCCTAAGGGCACTCAGGAAGGAGAATACCTGTGATCTGACAGCCATCAGGCTACAGCCACTACCTACAGTGAACCCTGAGGAGCTGAGATGCATATGATAGCTGGCCCCATAGCTGAGATGCATATGAAACTAATGATTTCAGTCAGCCCAGACTCTTATATCTCTCCATGCTTAAAAAAGGCACCGAATTCCTTAATTTGGGATATCTGCTTTTGTTTAATTAACAATAACCTTTTGATGTTCAGGCCACCTGCCCTTTGTTGTAAGACTTCTTATACAACCTGGCTCCTCCTCTCGCCTGCTTGGAGCAGTTTTCTCAGGATCACTTGACAGGCTGTCTCCCATCGAATAAGACATAACTCTCAACGTTTAGGTTGTGACGATTTTTTAAGTCAGTGGTATTTAGCATGACCCAGGCACTATTATTCTAATTGCTCTGTAAATATCACTTCATGTCATCTTTGCCACAACCTTGTGAGTTGGTTCTTTTGTTATCCTCTTTTACAGGTGAGGAAAGTGAGGCACAGATAGGCAAGAAGCTTCCCTGGTGGAGCCAGGATTTCAACCTCATCTACCTGACCCCAAGAGCTCCCCCGTCCCTCCCTGTAGTAACACCAAGGGTGAGTGTGAAACACACACACTCCAAGCTCAGAGCTTGACACCCGGCAGTGCCCTTCCCATCCTCAGCTCTTTCCCCGTGACTGGCTGGAGAGAACAGGGTAGTCTGGGCCCAGGTCTCATTTGTCTTTTGCTTGCATTTTTAAAGTTCTTTCTGCCCAGAGAACAATCATCATGGGATCCGAGTTTGCAGTTGACCTATATTTTACACCCTGTGCCTCCTCCAGGTCCCTCCCCACCACCCCCCCCCAAAAAAAACACCTGGTCTCTGCTACTCAGTAACATCAAAATAACTTAATTATTAAACATCTATATTTGGTGCAAGCTCAGCCCTCTAAGAGGGATCTGGCTAAACTATGTTTCAGAAAGAAAAAATTTTTTAGATGAATGGGCTAGATTGTTTGTTCATTTTAGTGAAAAGACTCAGAGAGGCTGAAATGGCTGGGGATGGGTAGGGTCAATAGAGGTGTGCAGTCATTCTTCAGAGAGAATCCCAGGGGGCCGTGTGGACAATCAGAAATAAACCGACTCGTGCTTACTCCAGTGTGTAGGTCTTTAAATAGAGCCCGGGGTGCATTTCTGTAAATGTGGGACAAGGTGTCCCTTCTGAAGGCTGTTTATGGGACTCGGTGGTTCTGGCCTTCAATGGGCTGCTTTGTTGTGTGTCTGCTTGCGCAGCCACAGTGGCTGCCGAGCGGCTCCAAAGCTCATGCTCCCTCCGCCACTTTCCTTAAACAAACTCCAGAAGCAACAGTCACCCTGGGAGTGAGGATTGCACAAGAGCGGATGGAACCCAGGCTGTGCCCGAGACCTGCCAGGGCTCCCCAACAAGGACCGCCCTCCTGGGCCTCCTGTGCGGTGTTCCAGAGCAGCGCTGGTGGGACCCCAATAAAGTCTTGGCCCCTTGGTACCCCAGTTCCCTGCCCTTAAGGGGTTCGCCTTGCTCTTTGACCCCTAACACAGTACACTTTCCACTGCAGGGAGTCATCAGAGTACCTGGGGCCCACCACAGAAGGTCATGATGAGTTCAGCCCAGCCAGCCAGAGGACAGGCGAATGTCTATTTGTTCAGCCTCTTCTCCGTCCGTTCAGTCACCCACACTCTAAGCTACTGCTGGGTGTTGGGCACATGAGCCACAATCGCAATCACAATAGCTAAGTCTCTTGGATGTTTACTGTGTACCTGTGCTCAGTCGCTAAGTCATGTCTGACTCTTTTGCGACCCCATGAACTGTAGCCTGCCAGGCTCCTTTGCCCATGGGATTTCCCAGGCAAGAATACTGGAGTGGGTTACCATTTCCTTCCCCAGGGGATCTTCGACACACAGAACCCAAGTCTCCTGCGTTGGCAGGTGAATTCTTTACTGCTGAGACATCAGGGAAGCCCTCCTGTGCACCTGGTTCTCTTCCAAACTCCCACATCCCTTCTTTCTTTAATCCTTTCCAGGGCTCTGAGTGTTTTACCCTCACTTTATTCCCATTTACAGATAAGAAAACCAAGATTCAAATTACTGGCAAGGAGACCAAGTTCCTGCCGTTAGTCAAGACCAGGACTCTCACCCAGATGTGTTCAATATCAAAGCACGCAGTCTTTAGCATTAAACTCTTTTACCCTGAGGATACACTAAACACCATCCCTGCCCCCCAGGAGCTCAGCCTGATGGGAAAGACAAGCAAAAAATCAGACCATTAGAGAAGACCTATAAGGATGCTAGCTCAGCCGAAGTCTAGTCTAAGCAGGGCAAGTAGGTCATAAGAACTTAAAAGAGATGATTTTTGAGTTCACACTTAAAAAAGGTAAAAGTTACCCAGATGGAGAGAGCAGGTCTGCTCTTTGTCTAAACTGAAAGATTCTTCAGAATGGGAGGAGATGAGTGTGTGCGTGGGTGTGTGTGTGTGTGTTCCAGTCTGACTGTTGATTTAGGGAACAGTGAGGCAAGACTGGACACTCGAGACTTCAGTGGTATAGGGGTAATGCCATTGGTGTCAGCTACTGACTTTGATCATTTAATAGCCACCCATATTTACTGAGAACCTATGTTAGTGACATCTTACATGTCACTATAGCCTTGGGGTGTCAAACCTCATTTGATCCTCATCATGATGCAACCCAGACACACTGTTTTTCAGATGGGGAAGCTGAGGTTTGGTTAGATTAAAACACTTGCCAACATGCATGTCACTGACTCAATTCCTAGGACCTAAGGACTTTGGGGATAGGACATGTCCTTGAGAGAATCTCCTGCAACCACTAATCAGTTCATGATTCCCCTCCAGTTCAGTTCAGTTCAGTTGCTCAGTCGTGTCCGACTCTTCACAATCCCATGAATCGCAGCATGCCAGGCCTCCCTGTCCATCACCAACTCCCGGAGTTCACTGAGACTCATGTCCATCGAGTCAGTGATGCCATCCAGCCATCTCATCTTCTGTCGTCCCCTTCTCCTCCTGCCCTCAATCCCTCCCAGCATCAGGGGTTTTTCCAATGTGTCAACTCTTCGCATGAGGTGGCCAAAGTATTGGAGTTTCAGCTTTAGCATCAGTCCTTCCAATGAACATCCAGGACTGATCTCCTTTAGAATGGACTGGTTGGATCTCCTTGCAGTCCAAGGGACTCTCAAGAGTCTTCTCCAACACCACAGTTCAAAAGCATCAATTCTTCAGCGCTCAACTTGCTTCATTGTCCAACTCTCACATCCATACATGACCACTGGAAAAACCATAGCTTTGACTAGATGGACCTTTCCCCTCCAGACATCCCGCCAAAGTGGTTGCCATACTTTTTGTTTGAACACATTTAATGAAAGATAATTCATTATCTCTTTTTTGTCGTTGCTTAATTTATTTTATTGAAGTATAGTTGATTGACAATGTGTTAATTTCTGCTGTACAGCAAAGTGATTCAGTTATATATAAACATGCCTTTTCATATTCTTTTCCATTATGGTTTATCACAGGACACTGAATGTAGTTCCCCGTGCTATACAAGAGGACCTTGTTGTTTATCCATCCTACATGTACTAGTTTTCATCTGCTAATCCCAAACCTCATCTGTCCTGAGAGAGATTTTACAGTTATTGACAAGTTCTTCCTTATTTTGAGGGTATCTCCAGGTTTGGGGCCTCTCTGGTTGATCAGCAGTAAAGAACCCTCCTGCCAATGCAGGAGACGCAGGTCAGGAAGATCCGCTGGAGAAGGAAATGGCAACCCACTCCAGTATTCCTGTCTGGAGAATCCCATAGACAGAGGAGCCTGGCAGGCTACAGTCCACGGAGTAGCAAAGAGTCAGACCTGACTTAGGGACTGAACAACCGAGTAACAACCAGGTTCTTTGATCCATCCTTCCAGTCCCCTTGGGGGACCCTAGAGAGTAGCATCACTCTCTTCTAGAGACCAGCTTTTCAAAATTTCAGAAAAGACCCTTGGGTCTTAGCCAGGAGGCATCAGGCATATGGTGAGGCTGGTCACAGAGGCCTCTGTCCCACTGCCCTGCCCGCTCTGAGCCATGTGTCTGACATCAGGCCAACACGTGTCTTGGAACGTGTCTGGTTCCAGGGACAGGGCACCATTTGCAGATCCCAGCACCTCTGCCTGGTGGCCCAGCCCCAGGGCCATCTGCCCAGCCAGGTCCTCGGACTGGCTCCAGCCAGTGTGGTCCTCCCCCTTGGGCCCACGTTGTCTGCTGCTGGTTCAGCTCGCCTTTCCCTTTCCCTGAACTAGTAAGAGAGGGTGAGGAGCCAGGCAGCAGCAGAATGCCCTACTGTTCAGGCCTGCAAGCCGCCAGCGTGACTCTCTGGGGACGCATGGCCCCCTGACTCACCGGGGCCCGCCCTGGGTAAACGTCTCGTGCTGGGAGACCAGGGGCTGTCCTTTCAGAGCGTACATTTCCATGAGGCCCAGCTTTGGTTCCCAGAACAGCCTTAAAGGAAGGACCCACACATCCTCTTGGCCCCTCGGCCCCTCTTGCTCAGCCATTGTTGACAGAAGAGCCATGTGACATAGAGGGAGGCAGGCAGGGGGCGGGATGAGTGAGACAGGAAGCAGAAGGCCTAGCTGGTCAGCGCCTGGGACGACACCGGGCGTGGTCCACACACCCCTTCCTCTGCTTCCCATTGTGGGGCTTGCATTGTTGGTTGAACCCTGCTCAGTTCCTCCACCCACGAAGGGCCAGTCCCCAGGAAAACGTCTCCTGCTTGGGCTCCGGGGGCAGCAGGTAGACAGCCTGCCTGACATCTTCTCCCTCCCTCATCTGCCCAGCTCCTTGGTCAAGTCCTGGTGGTGTAGCAAAGGCTCTGCATCTGGAATCTTCCAGCCCTCCTACTCCCTTGGCTGGGTGTATTTGTCTTGGCTGCCTTCACCTGGGCTTTCTGAAACAGATTTTCTTTCCTTTGCTCTCCCCCAGCAGCTGGCCTCCACAGCACAGCACACAGAGCAAACCTTGTTTTTTAAGGAGCCACAGAACCCTGCTGTGCAAGGCAGCCCACCCGTGTCTTCACCCTCACAGACACTTTTCTCTGGGGCTACAGAGCGAACTGATGAGCAGGGGACTGGCAGAGTCAGGGCCTGGGACCAGAGAGCCAGGAAGGGGGACAGATGGGCTGAAGTTATCAGGGGCAGGAAGAGAAAGGCGAGTGCACATCACAGCAAGCACACGGCTCCCTTACACTGAGATGTGTTGGAGGAAAACAGGGATCGAATGGAGAAAGTCAAGTCCCAAAACCACATGACAGGGAGTCAAGCTAGGGAGACGGGACCTGCATTCAAGTCCCCATGCGTGCATGCTAAGTCACTTCAGTCGTGCCCAACTCTGTGCAACCCTATGGACTGTAACCTGCCGGGCTCCTCTGTCCATGGGATTCTCCAGGCAAGAATACTGGAGTGGGTTGCCACGCCCTCTTCCAGGGGATCTTCCCAACCCAGGGATCGAACCTGCATCTCTTGACTCTCTTGCATTGGCAGGTGGGTTCTTTACCACTAGCGCCACCTTGGAAGCCCCATTCTAGTCTCCATCTGCTCTGTATTATCTATAAGAGCCTCTGTGCCCTATTCCTAAACTATCACATGGGCACAATAATATTTTACTTGCTCCCAGTAAGAAACTGGACTTCTGGAGGCACTTTCCAGTTTGAAAACCTATGACTTAATAGTTTTGTTTTTTTTAATGTCAATAAAAGGTTATTTGTGTGCAAACAGAACATTGACATAATGAGGTGTGCCTGGGTGACATAATGAGGTGTGAGTGGGTGACTTTCAGATCAATTATAAGGACTAAGTTAGTTCTGACCACAGCCTGTCTTCCTGGGGTGGATGGTTTCTGAATGGAGGGATCTTTATCGTTCCCAGTCCACAGCCCCTCCTAGGAGCACAGGGCAGAGGGCAGACACTCTCCTGAAGTCCCCAGTCTTAGCCTGACATTCTGCCTCCTCTTCCTGGGCTGCTAAGGCCCCGCTGCCCCAGACTTTGTCTCTAGCCAGCTGGCCCATAGGACGGGCTTGGTGCCCAGGACAGACTCCCCTGCTCCAAGGACAGTTCTGGGCTTGTTCTGGAGGCATGTAGCCTGTGCCTGAAGTTCAGGAAGCCCGTTGCTGATCAGAAAGTCCTGTCCACTCCATCTCCCATGCCATGGAGGGAGGGATGACTCCTCATCTTCAAGGCCCAACCCCCACTCACCTTGGGGTGCTCTCTTGGTCAAAGAATTCCCTTCCAAGTATACCTGCACCCTGCCCCACCCCCATGCCAGCTGAGACCCATCTCCCACTGCATCCCTGCAGGGCTCAGTCATTTCTCTATGTGGGTCCCTCCTCCTTGCCATGACCTCTGACTGACAGTGCTGATGGCCCAGCTGTCCTCCTCACAGCCTCACAGCTGCTGGCCCCTCGTTCAGCCCCAAGAATCCCGTCCACTTGACACTTCCCGCTGTCCGTCCTGCCTCTGCTTCATCCCATGCTCCCCTCTCTTCTCTTGGTCAATTCTAATAGACGTTGTCTATTTCTTGCCATTTGATCTGCAGAAAATTCTCCTTAGTCGCGGTAATGTTCTATAAGTCACTGCAAACACTAAATTAGTAAACGCTGAAACATTGCTCCTCTGGGGGAATATAGGGTTAGGCTCCTGCCAGTCTCTGGTCACATTTTCATCAACCATCAATTCATAGCTCTGTTTTATGTGTGTTTCTATTTAAGGGCATCTTATTTAATAATATAGTTGGTTCCTCAGCATCGAATTCACAGTCAACAGCACCATGACTCATGCCTGAACCAAGCTTATCTAGTATGTGTATTTTCTCCATAAGGCACATCACAGCATTCTTGCTCTTAGGAAGCCAAGCCAACTATCTAACTGCTGCCACAGACCATATGCAAATGAAGAACTGTTATACAAAACAGGGGTCCCTCCACTGGGTCTACAAGAGTCTTGTCTCCTTACCTGTCTCCTGGCTCTTCCCTCCTCTTCCAGCTCATCAATTTCCACTCCCTGAATGTCATCCATTTTTGCCTACCTCTGCTGGAAGTCCTCCCCAGTGCCTTGGACTTGAGAGTACGTGCTGGTCCAGCACGGCAGGGGACATTTCTTTGCTGAAGAGACAAACAAGTACATAAATCAGTGTCCTATATTTATGACCGCACAGGACCTAACTCTTGACACCAATGCACTTTACAAATATTTCAAGTCAGCTCCACGATTATATTTAAAAACAGACCCCTTCTGGGGCCCTGTCTGGAAGCAGCCCCTGAAAAATCACAAGCGCTTCTTTAGGGATGAGGTATCTGCTGGTCTCCAGCCCTACGTTTTCCTCAAGGGAGGGCCCTGAAGACAACATGGGCACACCGTTGAGACAGGGAAAGAGGAGCCTTCTCTTTATTTTTTCCTCCTCATTCTTTTTTCTCTCCTTTTTTTTCCCTCTTCCCCTCCCCAAGGAAAGCCAGGTAGTTAGGAAGCTGCTGAAAGTTGCCTCTGGCCTAGGGTTTCAGGGAGCAGGGTGGTCAAAGTCCCTGTTTCTGGGCTGTCCCGCCAGCTCTTCCTCATTCTGTGGGAATAATACTCCCTTGCACTTGGCCTGGGATCCCCTGGGATTA
Organism: Bos grunniens; assembly: GCF_055505025.1. Lineage (NCBI taxonomy): Eukaryota > Metazoa > Chordata > Mammalia > Artiodactyla > Bovidae > Bos > Bos grunniens. Next base: position 50,130,864 of record NC_141185.1, on the reverse strand, counting down.
TACCTCCTGGAGGCGCAGCCCAGATGCAGGCAGGAGGAAGGACTCCCAACAGAAGTCTGTCCCCAACACAGAGCAGTGACCTCTCCCCACCAGAGAAGGAGATACCAGGGGATGGGCCAAGGGAGTCAAGAAGAAAGTGAATTCCCAGCCCCCCATCCCTTGTTAAATCCCACCACACAGATCATCCTCTGTGGTCAAAGGCAGCCCCAATCCTGGAGCCCCGTGGCTCTGGCCCCATCGACCTATGTGTGCAGGATCATACACTAGTACAAATGTGATCTCATGGTCTGCAGGGCAGAAAAAGAATCTCAAGTCATTTTAGAGTTTCTTCTCAGTATGTCACTTCTACTTATAAAGTCTCCACTCCATAGGGAAAGATTGAGAAAATCTGGGACATGAGTCCTGGGGCCCCAGGTTTCGGGGAACTGTGGGTTGGTGTGAAGGTGAGTCAGTTTTCACACTTGCTCATGAGACTTCCATGGGTCCATACAAAACGCAGCCTCACATCACCCTTCATGGCTGGGATCCATAAGGGGACTGGCCCAACACCACACACAGGACAGAGACCCCGACAGAGGTAAAGAAAGTGGGAGAGAACACAAGGGAACGGGCTCTGGGGAGGACCTTTCACATCTGCACATCTGGAGGTAGCTCCTATATGGTTGTAGCCTCAGGACCACAGCAGCCTGGAGCAGACCCTGAAGGTGCTGTGTGGACCCATGCCCTCCTGGAACAGAGGGCCAGGTCTACTCAAAGACCATGTGAGCACTGAAGCCTACAGAAATCACATGTTTGAGAAATGGAAGCACTGGAGGGGCACAGAGTGGCCAGTTATGAAGACTCAGGCAGCCCTGAGTCAGGCAGATACAGCTGTGTGACCTGGGCCCATCAAGCTCTGCACTCTTCATCTGTCCCACATGCTAACACTAGCCTCCTCCTCACAAGCTTGTTGGGAGGATTAATTAGGTAAGGCTTAGCTTTTTTTTTTTTTTTTGTATTTTTTTTAAAGTTTGTATTTTCATCCTTCCTAGAGGAATACAGGGCTTCCTTTGTGGCTCAGCCATAAAGAATTTTGATATTTGGCAAAACTAATACAATTTGTAAAGTTTAAAAATAAAATAAAATTAAAAAAAAAAAAAAAAAGAATCTGCCTGCCAATACAGAAGACATGGGTTCCATCCCTGGGTCAGGAAGATCTCCTGGAGAAGGACATGGTAACCCACTCCAGTATTCTTGCCTGGGAAATCCCATGGACAGAGGAGCCTGGTGGCCTACAGTCCATGGGGTTGCAAAGAGATGGACACAACTTAGCAACTAAACAACAACACAGAATAATATAGATTTGAATTAAATACATTCATTCCATAAATACATGAGCAGCAAAACTTTCCCACCAGAGTTCTCTCTACTCAGCCCAGAGGTTGTGTCTTAGAGCAGGAGAGCATGTTCTGTCAACCGTCAACTTCAGGATATGCTTGCTTCTTGCTGAAGGCATGATAGGCATGAGAGAGACCAGGTGAAAGGTCAGCTGGGTAGATGAATTAACCAGGGACTCTCAAAATACACCTATGTGGTGATTAATTAGATAGTACCTGCCATGTAGTAAGTCTGTAAAATCTTGGTGGCCTTGTTGACAAAAATAATAATGATGATCATAGAACTCCTTTATGTGTACATATGTGTGTGTGTGTGTGTGTGTGTGTATGCTTAGTCATGTCCAACTCTGCAGCTCCATGGACTGTAGCCAGCCAGGCTCCTCTGCCCATGGAATTTTCCAGGCAAGAATACTGGAGAGGGGTGCCACTTTCTACTTGAGGGGATCGTCCCGACCCAAAGATCCAAGCTGCGTCTCTAGCATCTCCTGCACTGGCAGGCAGATTCTTTACCACTGCACCACCTGGGAAGCCCAGAACTCCTTTAGCTTTTAGGAGTAAAGAGTTTAATCCAAGTTTAATTTTTACAGTCCTCTTCCTTGTCAGCACTAATTGGTTCTTCTATAAAATGAGATGGCGCAGCCAAATGAGTCCTAAGACTGTTTCTAGACTAATGACTTAGGACTCTAGGAGTTCCCACATTCTGGGACTCATTAAAATTAATAACCTGTTCATCAAAAGACACTATTAAGAAAGCAAATAGAGGGAACTTCCCTGGTGGCCCAGTGGTTAAGACTTCACCTTCCAGGGCAGGGGGTGCGGGTTTGATCCTTGGTCTGGGAATTATCATGCCTCATGGCCAAAAAACTAAAACAGAAGCAATATTGTAACAAATTCAGTAAAGACGTTAAAAAATGGTCCACATCAAAAAAAAAAAAAATCTTTTAAAAAAGAAAGCAAATAGATAAGCCAAAGACTGAGAGACGTTTGCAATACATATACTGACAAAGTAGTCCTATTTAGAATGTCTACTTTTAAAACTCCACAAGTCAATGATAAGGAGAGAAACAACTCAGTTAAAAAATAGGGAAAATATTTGAACAGAAACTTTTTAAAAAGATGTCCAAAATGGTTATTTTGAGAAAAAAATACCCAACATCATTACTTGTCAGGGAAATGTAAACAATAACCCAATGAGACATTGCTACATACCCACCAGGAAGACTAAAATTTAAAAAATGGACAATCCGCAGTGTTGGGGACGGTGCGGAGAGGCGTAACACTCAGACAGTGCTAGTGGGAGAGTAAGTCAGTTTAGCTGCTTTGGAAAATCATTTGGTAGAATCTACTAAAGGTGAATAGCACTCTATGACTCAGTGATCCCACCAACAGAGAGGAGCACAAATGTTCACCAAAAAGACATGAAAAAAAAAAAGTCTACAGCAGATTTATTCACAATACCCAGCATACTTTAAAGTATAAAATACAAATGTCTTCTAAATGACTTTAGTCTTAGGGTTTTTTGTTTTGTTTTGGTTCTGCTGGGTCTGTGTTGTGGCTTCTCGCTGAAGCATGCATGCTTCTGAAGTTGCAGGGCATGGGCTCCAGAGCCCAAAGCCTTTGCAGCTCAAAGGCTTTCTAGTTGCCCCACTGCATGTGGGATCTTAGTTCCCCAATCAGGGATGGAACCCACGTCTTCTGCATTGGGAGACGATTCTTAACCACTGGACCAGCAAGGAAGTCCGTAGCCTTAGGTTTGAAAGGACACAGCACCAGAAAGGAATACGTGGAAGACTGCACTGCACTGCTTTGTTCAGAGAAGAGACTGATGACAAAAGGGGATAAAAGTTCGTGGTACCAAAAGAACTCTGCTTAGATGATGAACCTGGAAGCGGGGTTTGGGGGGGGGAGGGGGCGGGCCTGATCCGAGCTAGCTAAGGGAACCCTGTCAAGCTGTATATGAGCTTGAGAGCAACAGTCTCTCAACCTGTGCCCTGACATTGTTGCTTAGTTGTTAAGTTGTGTCTGACTCTTTGAGACCCCATGGACTGTAGCCAGCCAGGCTCCTCTGTCCATGGGATTCTCCAGGCAAGAACACTGGAGTGGGTTGCCATTTCCTTCTCCAGGGGACCTCCCCAACCCAGGGATTGAACCCTCGTCTCTTGCATTGGTGGGTGGATTCTTTACCACTGAGCCACCAGGAAAGCCCTGACCTTGGCCCTTGCTTAGACGGAATTTTTGTACCCTGTTGGAAAGGATAGGAAAAGCTCTGCCAGAGAGACCACGGAGAGTGAAATCTTTTGAGGGGAAATGTCTCCCTTTTACGTGTCATGAGTAGGCACCCACCACCCAGTGAGATTCTTGAACACTGAGATAAAGTTCACTGGTCCCAAGCCCACAGTGAAGCTGATTCTGCTTCTCAAGAGCTGGACCTTCAGCCACCTCAAAGCCCATCTACACTGGTCAGCTCCTCTCCTCCCACACATGCTGCCAGGGTGGGGACCCTGGAAATCCCTGGGCCAGGAACACCCATCTACCCACAGTGATGGTGCACACCCAACCTGACATCTTTTCTGAATGCAGAAATAACCTCATCCAAACACAGAACGGAAGAGATGTTTGACAAGGAGATTTGCAAGCATTTCCTGGGGTAGGCACTATATAGCTTTAGAACCGCAGGAAAAGGACACACACGGGGCTTGGTCCTAAGTCACCCAGCTCTCACACAGGAAATATTTGGGTAAACCTCTCACCTCAACACACACACTTGATTAAACTCTACCTCTTGGTGATAGGGGGAGAACCCCCAAAAAAAAAATCCGTCATTTTTAGTAAGAGGAACTATTGGAAAATATTGTTAGGGAAAAATAGAAATAAATAGAACAGTTTTCTGCTTTAAAAGTAAATAGTCCACAGGAAGCCACAGACTATTTAAAATGTCATATTGGAAGTCCAGGAAAGATGTGAGCTAGGGCTTCAAAATAGCTGTTAAATAATGAACCTGTCTGGCTGGGTTGGGGCTTCCCAGGTTGCGCTGGTGGTAAAGAACCCGCCTGCCAATCCGGGAGATGCAAGAGATGCAGATTCGATCCCTGGGTTGGGAAGATCCCCTGGAGGAGGAAATGGCAACCCATTCCAGGATTCTTGCCTGGGAAAGCCCATGGACAGAGGAGCATGGTGGGCTATAGTCCATAGGGTCGCAAAGAGTCAGACATGACAGAGCAACTTAGCACATATGCATGCTGACTGGGCTAGTGAAATTGTAGATCATTGCAGAGCAAAAAGTATGCTTTCAAAAATGGGAAGTGAGTCTGAGGAAGCACGGGAACCCAGAAGTCCCCTACCCGAGACAGGCAGCCGGTCCTGAACCTCACTCTATCCTGATGTCTGCACTGTGTCCTGATCCATCCAAGCCCCAACTGCGTTCCTCCTGTTTCTTCTAAATGGCAAGCCCTCTTCTGTAGAAGGATGAATTCTCTCGTCCTCAAGCCTCTCTTTTATGAGCTAACTTAATAAGGTTCATAGGTCACAAACATAATTCAAGGAACTTCTTACAGGAGAGATCTCAAACCAATAGTATGAACTATTTCAAGTCAGAGATGGAGCCATGCCCCATCCCCCTGTGAAGATCTCAGTTTAGAGGGAAGATAATGCAGCCTGATGGGGGTACCTAACCTGACAGTTACAGTGGAGTGTGATGAACGCTCTAATTGAGAGACAGCAGGGGGCTTGGGGAGCCCAGTGGAAGGCATCTGGCTCTCCCTGGAGTATCAAGGAAGCCTTCTGGGGACCAGAGCCTGAACTGGGTCTTGAGCCAGAGGAGGAAGAGAAGGAAGAGCTTTCCAAGAGGAGAAGCCTCAAGTGCAAAGGCACAGAGCTGTGATTGTTCAGCAGATGGCAGGGGGCTAAGGGAGGGAAGCAGGATGGTGAGAGAGGCCAAATCTGAAAGAGAATTTTATGACCTGCTTCTCTTCTGAATTTACCCTGAAGGCACATACACAAATACTGGATGGGTACCTGACAGTATGAGTTTCGTGATACGGAGCCAGGGTCAACATACTCCCATTCTCCAGTGATAAAGGCATGATTACACAAGGGGAAAGATCGATTAAGCCTATCAGAGCATCCAGGAACCTAGACTGCAAATAGATTTACATATTTGTCTGGTTCATTCTCAGGAGCATCGAGAAGAATAGAGAAAGTGTTCATGCCATGAAAAATATGGAGAAGGTTCAGCATTTCAAAATGGTAGAAGCAGGGAGTATCCCCAAGAAGCTTGGGAAGGGATGCTTTGGGGGAAAGAAAAAAAAAAACAGGAAGCAGTACTTTGCCCAGGAAGCTGCAAACATCTGGAATTAATCCACCCTAGAGATGGTAGGGAGGCAAGCAAGAATTGGTTCAAGGAGGGTTTTGATAATTTCAGGGGTGGGAGAGTCACAGTGATAATTAAGGGAAGCTAGGGATGTTTGGCACTTATGCCTAACCACCTGAGGTTGGAGTCTTGGAGCACCAGCATGCTTTCCCAGCAAGCCTGCAGACAGGGCAGACCAAGGGTTGGGCTGGACTGACCACTCATCCCGGCAGGCTTGGCGCCGCTCCTGCTCCCTGCATCCCTGACCTCAAGCCCAGGGAACCCTGGTTCTGATAATGACAGGGCAGAGGGACTCAGAGCGGGAGCTACTGAGCATGTGGCGCCACCCTCTGAACTGAACATATGCTCTTTTCCCCCACTACTCACATATGTGCCAAGCTCTAGTGCCCAAGAAGGGCTGGGAATGTCCTTGTCCATCGGACTGAGCAAAATCTGACTTGACTTTCTTTATACAGGTCTCCTTCGTCTCAACAGAATGAGGCTCATTTTTATACAGATATCATTTATGGGCAAGGGCCATATAGGAGATTTCTATGTTCAGTGTCAAAGGTAGGGACATGGAGACAATTAAGAAAAACCTGATAATAATGAGGAGCAGGTGCTAAGAATAGAGGTCAAAGAGATAAATAGCAGTGGTCATAACGGCGGAGTTGATGAGTGAGAATAAGCCATGGAAGTAATGGTGGAGAAGATGGGAGTGACGATGATGAAGGCAGCGATGGTGGAAGTTGTAGCGAAGATCATGGAGCAGCATGGAGGTGATGAAGGAAGTGGACTCCATGGAAGTAAAATTGGAGGTGATGATAATTGTGCTGGAGGAAGTGATAGTGAAGGTAATAACGCATTGGTGGTGGAAGCGTGAAAGTGGTGTGGAAGTAGAGAACCAGTGACGGTATAGGTGATACAGGAGATGAAGATAAAGGTAGAGGCGATGGTGATGGTGGTAGTGATGAATAGTGGTGCCAGTAAACATAAGGAACTAGGATGGTGGGCATGATGAAGGCACTGGAAGTAGTGGTGGAGGTGATAATAAATGGAAGCAATCATTGCAGTGAAGGTGAGAATAAAGAAGGAAGTCAACTGTGAGCTAGAGCAGTCAGGGAGGGATTCCTGGAATGTGTCAGTCTGGAACCAGAATTTATAGACTTGTAGAATTTAGACAGGATAGAGTAGGACATTGCAAGCCAGGAAAATGTTAGTGAGAATTTGCAGGAGTAGAATATATAGGTTGTATTTGTGTGGCAGTGAGGGGAGGATGAACACTGGACTGGTGTGAGAAATGAAATGGAGCAAGGAGAGAATGCCTAGGCAGACAAGCTCAGACTCTGGGTGGTAAAGTGGAGAGCCCAGGAGCCTTGAGCAAAGATGGACTATTGGGAAAGATGGTGTGCTATGGACAGTCTGCGGATGGTGAGCAGCTGTCTGGAGGTGGGGGCATCCAGCTTGGAGACAGTGGAACCCACGGGGAGCACAGTGAAGAGTGCTGGTTTCCAGCAGTGGACGGGCCTAGCTGATACGTGCCTTCTTTCCTGAGGTCCAGGTTCCAACTCTGAATATTTATTGGAAGGACTGATGTTGAAGCTGAAGCTCTAACACTTTGGCCACCTAACTCAAAGAGCCGACTCACTGGAAAATACTATCGTGCTGGGAAAGATTGAGGGCAGGAGAAGGTGGAGACAGAAGACAAGATGGTTGGATGGCGTCATCGACTCAATGAACATGATTTTGAGCAAACTCTGGGAGACAGTGAAGGACAGGGAAGCCTGTTGTGCTGCAGTTCATGGGGTCACAAAGAGTCAGACATGACTGAGTGACTGAACAACAAAAACAAATGTTCCAACCACAAGCCCTACCTTACCTCCTGAGAAATCAGGATGCGTCCTGTCTGCTCCAACCCTTTGTCCGGCTGGATGGCCCGAGTATGCTGCAGCCAGCTCACATGGGTCTGTGAGACCTGTTTATTTTCAACTTGGAGTTCAGTGACATCACATTGGTAGTGTTTTGCTTTTTTGGCCACGCAGTGTGGGGATCTAAGTTCCCTGAACTTCCACTGGACCACCAGGGAAGCTCAGGACTCTTTTTAAGTCTTAGTGTCACAATTAATGACCATAATTATTTTTGTGATTTGGCTCAAATCGGGCCACATTTGTTCAGAAGAAGGCCCTTCAGTTGGCTCCTATATTCTTTTGGCATAACTTCCATTCATCTTTGAGTGCCACCTTGCTTTATGACACAGATGATATTCCAGACTCATTTCATACTTTTCCTGCTCCAGAGCTGGCCTCAGGTGAGCTCCAAGGCACCATAATGTTTAGGAACCAAGATCTGGGCACTAGTGGGGTGTCACTGCTTTAAGTGCTTTAAGGACAGAGATAGAAAATAAATTGTTAAAGAACAAGCATCTATATTATAATTTTTAATGCATATTTAGTGCAAGTTTTTTTCTAATTTCTTTTATTTTTTATATATTTATATCTTTTTTTCTCTTATGTTAAAAACCTTGGTTCTTAATAAAATTGGTATATTTTATTTTTTGCTTTATTTCATAAAAATGAAAGTTTCAAAATTATAATGCTATTATTACTTCCAACAATAAGCCTACTAAGTGAAATTCTGAATTTTTTCCAGTTGTTTTACTCCTTAAAACATATTGTACTCTAGTCAGAATATTATGTTTAAAAGTTGTTTGAAAAAATAAATAAATAAAATAAAAGTTGTTTGAAATAATTACTTTCTCCATGAAGTAATATTATAAATTTAGCATGGAGTTAGGTTCATCTGTTTCTGTTCAGCTTTAGAGGGTAGTTTTTCCTTTTATTTACTAGTAATTTTGCTTTCATATACATAAACCATTCAAAAAGTTAAAACCGAATATTTTAACTGTCAGTTGCTCTCAGTGTAGGGGGCGCAGATGTGATCCCTGGTCAGAGAACTAGATGCCACAACTAATAGTTCACATCCCACAGCTGAAGATCCGGCATGCCACACAAAGACTGAAGGGCCCGTGTGCCACAACTAAGACCTGGCACAGCCAAATATGTTTAAAGTTAAAACTACATGAGGTGACATACTCAGAAAAAGGCTTGCTATCATCCTTATCTTTTCCACCCTCTTCATCAGCAGCCCATCCCCACTGAATATGTAATTATTTTCTCTGGTTTCTGTTTTGCAAACAATGTCCAATTATTATTTTCATTTCTTTCTTACACAGAAAGTGAAGTGAAAGTGAAGTCATGTCCGACTCTTTGTGACCCTGTCGACTGTAGCCTACCAGGTTCCTCCGTCCATGAGATTTCCCAGGCAAGAATACTGGAATGGGTTCCCATTTCCTTCTCCAGGAGGTCTTCCCGACCCAGGGATTGAACCCGGATCTCCTGCATTGTACACAGATGCTTTACAGTCTGAGCCACCAGGGAAGTCCCTTCTTACACAGAAGGTAATATTATATATTCTGTTCAGCCTCCTGCTTTCTTCACTTAACAATATATCCTAGAAATCAGTATACATGTATTCACAGGGATTTTTCCTCGTTCTTTTTTAGACCTGCCTGGTATTCACTACTTGCACATACCAGAGTTTATTCAACGAGCCCCCTTTTGATGGGTGTTCGGGTTCTTCCTATCTTTCACTTTGACAAATAATGCCACAGTAAGTAACCATGTACTTATTTGTTCAGTCCTGTCTGCAGGGTAGATTCCTGGAATGACAGTGTTGGGTCATTTGGATAACTATTGGATTGGCCAAAAAATTCATTCGGGTTTTTCTGTAAGATAGTACAAAAAACTGAAATGAACTTTTTGACCAATCCAATACCTATGCCACTTGATTAGGCTGCCAACTTCCCCTCTGTTTTGCACTCTCACAGCAGCGCACCAGCCAGCCCGGCCTCAGATTGAATTGTTAATTTCATAAGTGAGAAACGATAGTTCAATGAAGTTTTAATATGCATTTCTCTGATTGCTTACGACACTGAATACAGTTTCACATGTTAAAGAGCCATTTGCCTTTCTTTTTCCTATAACTATCTGCTCATGTCAATCATGTCATTTACCCATTTTTATGTTGGGTTTTTGCTCTTTTTCTTCTCAAAGAGCTCTTTATATGCCATTACTTTATTTGTGATAGAGACTGTAAATATTGCCCCCTAGGGTGTCATTTGTCATCTGACTTTATGTTGTGTCCTGATGGTGTTTGCTCTTTGGGGAAGGAAGAGGGCAAGAGAAAAAAGCCAGCGGTGCTTCCCCAACTGTCCTCAGGATTTTAGACTACTTCTCTCCCTTCCCAGCGGAGAAGGCAATGGCACCCCACTCCAATACTCCTGCCTGGAAAATCCCATGGACAGAGGAGCCTGGTGGGCTGCCGTCTATGGGGTCACATAGAGTCGGGCACGACTGAGCGACTTCACTTTCACTTTCACTTTCTCCCTTCCCAGGGGCTTCCCTGGCGGCTCAGTGGTGAAGAATCCACCTGCCAATGCAGGAGACATGGGTTCAATCTCTGGATCAGGAAGATCCCCTGGAGAAGGAAATGTCAACTCACTCCAGTATTCTTGCCTGGAGAATCCCATGGATAGAAGAGCCTGGCACACTGCAGTCCATGGAGTCAGAAAGAGTCAGACACGACTTAGCAAGTACACAACAATAACTCCCTTCCTAGGGCAAAAAACAACCCAAACCAGGTGTATAAATGCCCAGGAGCACGTGAGAAAGGAAGCCACGGAGTGTGGGGATGGCTCCACCCCTCAAGAGTTTGGGGAGCCATCAGTCAAGGGTTAAACAGCCTAAGGGAGAGGCCAGGGGTCAGGTTCTGCCTGGCTGGGCTTGTACAGAGACTGTGAAATTCCTCCTGAGCTCGGCAGGACGTGGCATTTGGACTCTGGGTGAGCAGAGCATTCCAGACCCCACCCAGAATGAGGCATGAGGGAGGCCAGTCATGAGAGGGGAGGGGCAGGACCCTGAGTCAGTCCTTCTGAGTCTGACCCTTGTTGACTCACTCAGGCTGTGAGGCCTTCCCGCACCTGGAAGAAGAGAAAAAGCCCCGAGATTCCACTTCTAGGACTTGGGGGAATTTAGTATTCTCAGCTGCCTCCCATTGTGTCCCCAAAATATGAAAACTAGTACTATAACTGATCGTGTTGTTTTAGTTGCTAAGTTGTGTCTGACTCTCTTGCCACCCCATGGACTGTAGCCCACCAGGCTTCTCTGTCCATGGAATTTCCCAGGCAAGAATGACAGAGTGGGTTTCCACTTCCTATTTCAGGGGATCTTCCTGACCAAGGGATCAAACTCACGTCTCTTATGTCTCCTGCATCAGCAGACAGATTTTCTACCACTGTGTCACCTGGGTAGCCCAACTAATGTGTAGTATCACTATTAATATTGCCAGAGACACAGAAAAGTGATTCTATGGGAACCAGGGAATAAACATACTCAGGTACATCAGCAAAAATTAAAATAATGGCCATTTTCCCCTCCCTTCCAGTCCTTTCTCCAGGACTGAAAGTCAGTTCCTTGGGTTCTTGTGCCAACTTCTGATCTAGCCGGTTGTTTTTTGCATTTTTATTTAGGCCCACCTCCATTGGTTCAGCAGGTAAAGAATCTGCCTGCAATGCAGAAGACACAGGAGAGTCCATGATTCTTGGGTTGGGAAGATCCCCTGGAGAAGCAGATGGCAACCCACTCCAGCATTCTTGCCTGGGAAATCCCATGGACAGAGAAGCCTGGTGGGCTACAGTCCATGGGGTCACAAAGAGTCGGACTCAAATGACCAATTAAGCACACATATGACGGCTAGCATCATGGCAACTTTAGTCTCCCAAGTCTGTCATTGTGAATGTTGCCCTTCTGAATAATCTCTTTAAGAAGAGAAAGGAGGATTGATATTCATCAAGTGGCTACTCTGCTAAATGCTTTACATAAATTATTCTTTTTCAAGTATTCATAATAGCACTGCCAAACTGGTCTCAATGGCTCCTTTTTACAGATAAGGAAACCAATGCCCAGAGGTTAGTGCCTAAAGGTTGGTCCCTCAGCAAGAAGAGAGAGATCTGGGATGCACCCCAAGTCTGTCTGCCTCCCAAAGCCATGCTCTTCCAAGATTGGAAGAGTTCCTCCTCAGGAAGTCCCATTGTATCTCTCTGGAAAGGCGGTGATGATAAAACAAGATAATTAACCCATGTAAAGTACTTACCCTCATGCCTAGTACATAAAGAGTGTTCAGTAAACACTGGTGATTGCTGTCCTTTCCAGGAAAGCCCTGGCTGATGCTCCATCCCTCCAGTGTGTGGTTAGGGCTCCCTCCTCTCTGTTCCCTCAGCATCCCCAAGCTGCTGTCATTGTGCTTAACCCCTGGGCATTGTCATTTCCTGCCATCATACACCAGGCCTGAGCTGTGCTCCCTGAGGGCTGGCACCATTCCCAAACCATGTGGGTCAAGGGGCCTCTTGGAAGGATGACCAGTTGGTCACCAGGCTGGTCAACCTGCTGATGGCCCCTAGCAAGCCATGAACACTTTCAGGAACTTCTCATCCCCAAGCAACAAGAACAATGACTGGCTCATAGTAAGCAATGAGTGCTGCTGCTGCTGCTAAGTCGCTTCACTCGTGTCCGACTCTGTGCGACCCCATAGATGGCAGCCCACCAGGCTCCACCATCCTTGGGATTCCAGGCAAGAACACTGGAGTGGGTTGCCATTTCCTTCTCCAATGCATAAGCAATGGGTGAATGAATGCCAAATGACCATTAGCTATTTTTAATTTTAAAGCATCCACCATCTTCCCTGAGAAAATTCAAGATCACTGGGAGAAGGGGCTGGGAGTAGTTCCTCAAATAGTGGTGGCCTCCCTGGGTATGTGAGTATCAGGGAGCAAGCTCATTTGCATGAATAAATTCTGATCTGTGGTTTTTCAAATCAGTGCTTCTTTGTGTCCTTCACGAAGCTGTGCACACAGTAGGAGCTCAATAAATAGGTTTTTATTTATTGCAGTACTCCAGAGCCCCTGAATTCGAAAACAGAAACCAGAATCAAGAGTCTCCTCCCTGGCAGGTCAGGCTTTGGTCCATCTGGGCAGACAGATGATCATTCAGCAGTCTGCTCCCTCTGGGAATACTGTCCTGGCTCCAAGCAGGGCTGCTGAAAGGGGGCCATTCTCTCATCTCAAAAGGGCCTCAGACACTTCACAGTGAGGAATTTTTTTTTTTTTTTCCTCAACTGCCTCACTTGACCTTTGGGCCTAATGGGCAGTGGGCAAAGCCTAGGGAGCCCTGTAACAAATGACCTTCCTTCCACCAGCCCATGATCTACTCTGCTCTCTTGAACTCCCAATTTGGCACTTTGGGGGACTTCCTGGAAACTTGGAAGAGCATAGAAGACTGCAACATTTCTATCCTTTCCTCTGGTTTGGGTGCTGTTCTCCATTAGAAGCTGGGCTTCCTGGTGGCTCAGCGGAAAAGAATCTGCCTGCAGTGCAGGAGACACAGACTTAGGTTCGATCTCTGGGTCGGAAGATCCCCCGGAGGAAGAAATGGCAACCCACTCAAGTACTCTTACCGGGACAATCTCATGGACAGAGGAGACTGACGGGCTACAACCCATAGGGTCTCAAAGAGTCAGACACGACTTGGCAAGTGAGTGCACACACACTCTGTCAGAAGTTAGGAGGCTCCTTTCTATGGCCACAGCACCTCACCTGACCCACCAGCCTCTCCCTTTCACTGTCTCCCTCCTGCATGGCAAGGAGTCAGGACAATCAGTTATCTTACATGTAACAAAAGCCCTGACTGGCCAGGGTGAGGAGTTCAAAGAGACAGGACAATCACAACACACCATCCCCCAGGACAGTGGCTCCATCTCTGCAGACTGGCATGCTGGGGAAGGGAAGATGCTGCTGGTCATTGCCCAGGAACTTGTGCTCCATCAAGTCAGCGGGTGGGGTGGAGGGCAGCTAGTGGAGAAGGTGTGGTACCCGATGAACGTGAGCTGGGGAAAGAGAGAACGATCTAAAACAGGAGACCATCTGGGGACTCCCAAGAGATCCAGGTCAGTTGGTCTCATCTCTTGCTTTTGGTATCTTCACCCCAAACTTCCAGAATGTTCATAGCATCAATTTCCTAGAGACCACACAGGACGTAGCACTGTGATTCCAAAGATCTCGATAATTGTCAAGTGTTTAGGTTCTGGGGCATGCGTGCGTACGTGCATGCTTTCGCTTCAGTCATGTTCTACTCTTTGCAACCCCATGGACTGTAGCCCACAGTCTTCTGTCCATGGGATTCTCCAGGCAAGAATACTGGAGTGGGTTGCCATGCCCTCCTCCAGGGGATCTTCCCAACTCAGGGATCAAATCCAAGTCTTTTACATCTCCTGTATTAGCAGGCGGGTTCTCTACCACTAGAACCACCTGGGAAGCCCTCGGTTCTAGGGACTGGGTTCAAATTCCCATTTACTGGGTGATCTTGGGTGAGTCAGGAACTATTCCTGGTGTAAGTTTTCTCATCTGTCAAGGTAATAACACTTCCTACCTTGTAGGATTGAGATAAGGGAAGCTCAGGACCTAGCATGTGGTGAGTGCTGAGCGAGTGTCCATTACCATGGTTATCAAGTGCCAAGGCAGCGGGGCACACAGGCAGCAACGCGTTGTCCTGTTTGATAGAGCTGGGACTGAGAAAAAACCAGACTGGAGTTCATGAGTTGTGGCCTTTGAGAATTTTATACTCAAGTCGGTCATGGGAGCCCCTGAAGGAGATGGAGATGGAGAGTCTAAAATCAGCCTGTTACCAGTGCCCACGTGTTCAGATCAGGCCTACCCCATTCCCCTCAAACTCCCAGCCTCACCCCCAGCCTACACAGCAAAGGGATCACTTTGTCATTGAGGATCGTAGCTTTCTTCAACCATGAAATCTTGCTTGAATTTGCCGAGTAAAGATAACAGGACTCAGCGAGACATAGCAGGTCTGCACTTGTTTCTCAGCAGGTCCTGGTTTGATTGAACGCTGATCTAGTGTGGTGTCTATTTTTCACACATGTTTCCTCTCACTTCCCTGGAATTTCTTTTTTTTTTTTTTTTTCCCTTAACTCCGCACCGTGCTCTTTGCTAGTCACCCGTTAGAGACTCCTTAGCAAAAATGCTGCCCAGGACTGGTGGGTCTGTCCCGTGGACCCGTTATGTTGAATCTGTAGCTAGGGAAAGCTAAGGCCAGCGGGAGTGATCTGCCAAAGTCAACGTAATAGCTGTGAAGGAACAGGTTTTGGAGTCAGGCCACAGCACCCTGTGGGTTAAGACTAGGTCTGCCCTGTTCTCTGATGTATTCCCTGCATCATTGGAATAGTGCCTAGCACACAGCAGGCACTCAATAAGTGGATGCTAAGTAGAGAAGTGAATGGAGGGACGGCTGCCCATCATGAGAGGTGCAAGTGTAAGGACTGCCAGGTCAAGCGATTCCAGCTGGAGAGCACCTCATTGCCATCTGCCAGGTTTTGAAAAAATGGGCCACTCCCTCTGAGGGATGGTGACAGTGGGTGATAAGGCTGTATGGGGGGAGGAGGGCGGGGAGGGGAGGCAGATCCAGCTCTGAGGATGAGTCTGGCCAAGGCTTGCCCAGAGTGATGCTCTGTCAAAACAGCACAGGAGAAGGCGCCTGGCGCCTGTATCCACCTCAGTCCTCTACCACACAGCACCCCATCCTGCCCACTGCAAGGGTGACCGTGACAAGGGCACCTTTACTGCCTCGGTAGGTGGCGAACGTCCATGACTCACAGCTGGAGTAACCCATCAGCTGGGGGCCAAGCAACCAGGGTCTGGGCCTGGCCTTCCTTGGCAGAACAGAGCCCGAGACTGGGCCCCAGGATCCTGAGCAGGGCTGTCCACCCCACCAAGCCCCACCTCCTCACCCCCGCCCCCATCCCCAGCAGGAGTCTGCGGCAGGCGGCACGTCCCCTTCCCGGCGTGGTCCGGACAGAGAGGGACCCCGGGAGGTCTGGGGCCAGGGCACGCATCCGAGGCAGCCAAACAAGGGCGGGCTTTGTGCCGCGGGCCGGCGGCAGGACGGCGAGTCCCCGCGCCCCTCCCGGCCTAGGTCTCCTCGCCGCTCCCGGGCGGATTCCTGCGGCCGCGGCGTCTTGGCAGCTCCGCAGCGGCGGCGGCGGCGGGCGCCCCGGCGGAGACTTCAGCCTCGGCCCCCTCGCCCTCCCTTCCCACTCGGGGAGAAAAGCTCCAGAGCAGAGAGAACCTTCCCCTTAGACCTCCGGGGGACCCAAATCCGCCACGGAGTCGACGGAAGGCGGTGATCGCAGCACAAGCTGGCTTTTCACCCAGCAGGCGTTAGGGCTAACACAGCGCCGGTGCACTTGGCCGCTCTACCAGCTGGAAGGGCGGAAAGTTCATCCAGGGCGGCAGAGGTTGGGGGGCCGGGGACGGGGCGGGGGTGTCCAAGGGCTCCTCCCTCCTATCCCAGGGCCTGCTTCCCCAAGACCCTCTGGAGCTGGAGGGGAGGGGTGGTCTGCAGAACGCAGACACTGTCTTGCCCTCTCTGATCCGTTGCCTGGATCTACTGCAGGGTCTGAGTGCAGAGTCCACCACACAGACAACAGGTGGGAGAGAGAAGGGGCTCATCCCAAGATCCCAGTCCCAAGCCACACCCACCCAGTGATCCCAGACCAGGGCAGCAGCCTATCACACCCCTGCCTCTGTCTTGCAACTGACTGGGGCTCTGTCTGAAGCCTGACTGTCCCTACTCCCCTTCCAGGGGTCAGTGTGACCTTGGGAACCTAATTGTTGGAATGTTCTCGGAGCATTCTTATACTCTACTGGAAAATGTCCGCACAAAAGAGTGTGATATTTCAGGAGGCAAGGCCTTTAAAAAGATTCTTTCCTTCTGATCAGCAATTTCAAGGAATTTTTCCTAAGGGAGGAGCTAGATGTGGGCACAAAGATGTTCAATGCATAGTCACTTATAATAACAAAGCAATTGGAAACAAACTCATGGACAACAATAGTGTTATATAGACATCACATGGCATAGACAGGAGAAAAATTGTCACCATATCGTAAGTGGAGAAAATGTAAGATACAAAACTGGATGCTTTCAGTTTAAGAGCTCTGATAGGTCCAGAGGAAGCCAGTGTTCTGAATATTTAGAGCTAAAAGATAAAATAAAGCGAATCCATTATTTCCGAGTATACATCCATGCCAAATAACATAAAGCACAGGGTTTTCTTGACCAGCAAATCAAATCACACTAGTCAGCATTCACCAAATGCTTATGATGCAGAGGGAAATTTTTAAAAACAAGATGAAAAAGATAGAAAAGCAGAAGAGGGAGTTTAAAAAGAAGCATAGGAAAGGCAAGATGAATCTAAAACATACAGTAATATGGTGAAAATAATAACTATATTAAGAATTATAACAAATGGTAGAAGTCTAAAGTCAGCACTTAAAGTTTGCCAAATTTGGTTTTAAAAATATGTGCACAAATCAAAAAGTTATATAAATTTATAAATTCACAACTATATGTGTAAGATTTATAAAAGAAAGTCAAAATATGAAACAGAAAGGTTGAAAATAAGACTGAAAAAGATATACCCAAAAATGCTAATCCCAGTCCCCGCCCCAAAAAAAAACCCAGCTTCTATGGCTATATTAAATTTTAAGGAGAAAAAGCATTTTTGAGAATATCAGCAACTACATAATTGTAAAAGGTGCAATTCACCACGAACCTATGACAATTGTAATAACATAAGTTTAAGATCCAAATTTGTAAAACAATGTGATAGAATTATAAGAAGTTTATAAATCCTCAATAATAATAGCAGATTTATTATACTTCTTTCAGTAACTGATAGATCAAGCAGACAAAAATGTAGTAAGGACAATGAATTTAAACAATACAATTAAGTTTAATCTATGAACATGTATAGAACCATGTATTCAACACCTAGAAATATTTCAAGAACACATACCCCATTTGCAAAAACTAATTATTTGCTAGGCATGAGGCAAATCGTAATAAAAACCAGAATCAGTTGCATATAAACCATATGCCCTGAACACAATTCAATTAAGATAGAAATCAAGGATCAAAAAGATGACTGTACATTTTTTGTAAAATTCAAAACAAACTTCTAAACAACACATGGATTACAGAAAAATTAAAATGGGAAATTAGAAATTATTTAACACTGAATGACATTGAAAGTCTTATGTATCAAAACATATGGGATGCTTTTCTCCTGCACTTCCCTTCCTGACCCATTCAGTTTTAAGCTGTTAGGTGGACAAAGCAAGATAGGTGCCCTCTGAGAGGGGAGACCTGGAACCCATGTTGCAGCCCAAGTAGAATGAGGAGCACATCCATGCAGGGGGTGCCGCGTGGCGTGGGGAGTCAGAGCCTGAGCCAGGAGAGGAGGGCGTCTGTGCAAGGAATCAGCCTGGTGTGGGATGTTGAAGCCCAAAGCTGGTAAGCACAGCATTGACTAGGCTAGGGGGGTGCCTGGTGGGAGGTGCCAGAGTCCCAGTAGGGTGAGGAGGGCAACCACACAGAGCGGCAGACTAGTGCCAGGTGTCAAAGCCCAAGCTGGGTAAGGAAGGGTACCCACAGACCTCACACTATGCCTTCAGTTCCAATCCAGCATCAAGGGTTCGTTCTAGTTATCTCTGTCTCCACTGATGTAACTCCTTTCTCCAATAGTAAGAAACCTGGCTCCCATTATTCTTAATACCTTAATATAATGACACCTTTGATCCATTCCCCTTGAAATCAACCTCCCACTACTGCTGCCACCTCTCCGCTAAACAGACAGACATCCTTCTTACCCTGGCTGGTCTCTGACATCCCATGACAGATTTTTTTTATACTGTGCTTGAAACTTTTCTGTAAGTTGATGGTGTTTAAAAAATCATTTAAAAAACCTTACAGGATGCAGCTAAAGCCATACAGGGAGATTTTGTAGCCTTAAAGGCTCAAATAAGAAAAGCAGGCTAAAAATTAATCAGCAAAGTACCTGCAACATTTGAGAAAGAAAAAACAGTAAACTTGAAGGAAGCAGAAGGAAGGAAATAATAAAGATAAGTGTTGGCAACATCATAAGGTCATGTCAACGCTTCTACGTCTACGGAGAGAATGTAACTGGATACAATCAATTTAGAAAATAATCTTCCTCATCTAGTAAAGTTTAAGATGTGGGGGAAAAAAGATGGGCATAACCTATGACCCAACAATTCCACTCTCAGAAACTTTTCCATATGCACCAAGAGCCAGTACAAGAATGCTACTGCAGTTCTCTTTATGACAGTAAAAGAAGGAAAACAAATGGAATGGCCCTTGTTAGAATGCATAAACAAATCATAATCTATTCATAAAATGAAATACTGTGGATCAGTAAATACATGAACCACAGCTACACTCATGACCATAGATGAATTTCAAAACCATAGCATTGGGCAACAATTGCTAGTAACAGAAGAATTCATATTTCTGAAAATACTTCAAGAAAACATAGAATAACATATTTATCCTATGTTTGGGGCTAGGAACAATGTCCCAAATAAGACATAAAAGATATGAAAAAGCCATAATGTGATAAAAATGATAATATTAAAATTAAAGCTTCCTGCATGACAAGGGAAGAAAAAAAAAGAGAAAGACAAGTGACAGGCTGGGAGAAGACTTTTTTAGCAGATTTAATTGACATGGATTGGTCCCACAATTTATAAAAGACTTCTTAAATATCACCCAAAGTCAAGCTCAATAGTAAAAATGAGCAAAGGATATGGAGATCCAATTTAAAGAAAAGGAAGTTGGAATGAATGGCTGACATACTTGATGTAAGATGCTCTATTGCTTTGGAGATGGGGGGATGCAAATTAAAATTCTAACCTTACACCTCAGATCCCACCCCAAGGGGATCAATACCATGCTCACCATCCTGCTCCTGTAACCACTCACCTTCAGTGCTCACCACACCCTGATGCTCTCAACTGCCTTCCTAGGTGCCAGAGCTCACCTGTCTCCTGCCCGGTGGCCCACTCTCTCAGAGCTACACAGGTCCTCAGGTCCCCAGGGGCTAGACATGCACAGTCCCTTCTTCCTCAGTCCACATATACATTTCCAGGGAGACTGGGCATGGGCAGGTTCAAGACACAGTGAAATACTGTGACTAATGAAATGCTGATCCCCTTCAATCCTCAACCCCTTTGCTGAGTCAGCCTCACCATGGCTTGTCCTCCTTTCCCTGTGGTGTCCTCCTTTCTCTTCCAGGTCCTCAAATATTCATCTCCCTTGCAATTAAGTGTCTGTTGGCTTCTACACTCCATTCCTGTGTGTCTGAACCCCCACATGTGGACACAATCTGGGATCACTCCCAGAAGTCTACCGAGTCCCCGTCAACATCAATGAACGTGAAATGTATTTCATAGTAATATTTTTTCTGAGATAGGTAAAAATTGCTAGTTTTTAAAGTTTTTATTTATTTTTACTTGAAGGATGATTACTTTACAATGTTGTATTGGTTTCTGCCATACATCAACATCAATCAGCCATAGATATACACATGTTCTCTCCCTCTTGAACCTTCCTCTCACCTCCCACCCCATCCCACCCTGCTAGGTTGTCACAGAGCACTGAGCTGGGTTCCCTGTGTTATACAGCAACTTCCCATTAGCTATCTGTTTTACGCATGGTGGTGTATATATTTCAATGCTATTTTCTCAGTTCGTCCCGCCCACTCCTTCCCTCATAAGGAGAGGGAAACAGTCCATAAGTCTGTTCTCTCTGTCTCTGTCCCTGCCCTGCAAAGAGGTTCATCAGTACCCATCTTTCTAGATTCCATATGTGTTAATATATGGTATTTGTTTTACTCTTTCTGACTTTTTTCACTCTGTATAATAGGCTCTAGGTTAAAAATTGCTAATTTTTTATCAAGGTAGGATGTAAAAGCAAAGACCTGTGGAATAACCAAGCTTTGATAACGTCTCAAGCCTGCCCTCCTGCCAACAGACCTTTACTTCATCCTGGATATAACTGAGCATACCTGCCAAACCAGCATTATGCCTCTATTAAGAAATTTAGGAATAAGAATGAAATCATTCAAGAAATACACGCTTCTTTCTTATCTGGCTGTAAGGGAAGCCATGTCATGGAACTGGCAAGAGTCGGCTGCCATGTTTCAGGAACACAGAAGCTAGGCAGTTATCCAGTTCAAGCTGTCACCCATGGCAGTAATGCTCTCTACGACTCCTGACCTGGGGTCAGTGAACTCTGCTTAATCTGTCCATGGAGACAGAGGTAAAGTCTGACAACACCAAGCCTGGGTATCTGCAACATAGAGCAGGAGACATGGTCAGCTGCTGGACTCAATCAATATCTGCTGAGCAAATATGTGATTTTTTTTTTTATTAACTGAACTATTTATTAAAAGCTTCATTTGAATGTGGTCTTTGACCTATTAGCTTTATTTTGTGACTTGGAATGATATTTCTATATATTTACACAAGGGTTACATTTAGAAATCTAACCACCCACAGAAAAATAGCTTTTTGTGAATCTAAAAATTCTCAAGCTTGTTGTTTCAGTGAGTGGAAACAACATTTTTCTAAATGGCTTCTTTAAAAGCAGGCATAAATCAGCATGACTTTATTGGCTACAAAAATACTGATGCAACTAACGGATTAAAAGTTATTTGCAGATGGTAGCATGCTAAATTTATCCTTAACATCTACTCGTCACCAAATATGGGTTTCTCTATAGTACTGAAAAATAAAAGTTATTTTTAAATGTAATGTAACCCAAATGTCAACGGTCCCCAGTCCCTCTCATTCTTTCCTCTTCTTTTCTATGAACTCTTCAGCAGTAAGTGTAAATACAATTTCTTACTTTGGTTACATTAATATTGCACAGAATTTGGAAAATAAGACAAATTATTTTACATGTAAGCATTTTTATGGTTTTCTTTCTTACTTTCTTTTCTTGTTTTTTTTTTTTGGTTACCATTGTTAGTTTTCAAATATATTTTTGTATGTTTGTTACATGGCTTGTACATACATGTTACATACATTTTTTGCCTCATTCTTTATTTTCTGGAAAATGTCTTATCCCCAGTTCATGGTGTCCAGTCTACTTCCTTCCATCTTGTCTCTATGAAATCTTCAAGGACAGGGATCATATCTTTGCCTCTCTATAATCCTTTTGATATCAATAAATATCAATAACCTCAGATACACAGATGACACCACCCTTATGGCAGAAAATTAAGAAGAACTAAAAAGAGCCTCTTGATGAAAGTGAAAGAGGAGAGTGAAAAAGTTGGCTTAAAACTCAACATTCAGAAAACTAAGATCATGGCATCTGGTCCCATCACTTCATGGCAAAGAGATGGGGAAACAGTGGAGACAGTGACAGGCTTTATTTTCTTGGGCTCCAAAATCACTGCAGATGGTGATTGCAGCCATGAAATTGAAAGACACTTGCTCCTTGGAAGAAAAGCTATGACCAAAAAAAGCAAGAGACATTACTTTGCCAACAAAGGTCCGTATAGTCAAAGCTATGGTTTTTCCAGTGGTCATGCATGGATGTGAGAGTTGGACTATAAAGAAAGCTGAGCACCAAAGAATAGATGTTTTTGAACTGTGGTATTGGAGAAGACTCTTGACAGTCCCTTGGACTGCAAGGAGATCCAACTAGTCAATCATAAAGGAAATCAGTTCTGAATATTCATTGGAAGGACAGATGCTGAAGCTGAAACTCCAATACTTTGGCCACCTGATGCGAAGAGCTGACTCATTTGAAAAGACCCTGATGCTGGGAAAAATTGAAGGCAGGAGGAGAAGGGGATGACAGAGGATGAGATGGTTGGATGGCATCACCAACTCAATGGACATGAATTTGAGCAAGCTCCAGGAGCTGGTGATGGACAGGTAAGCCTGACATGCTGCAGTCTATGGGGTCGCAAAGACTCGGACATGACTCAGCGACTGAACTGAACTGAACTGAATCCTTTTGAGGGCACAGCACCTGGACATTACCATGTGCATTCAATAATGTTCATTAAAATTCTTAATAATATTCACCAAAATCACCAAGGAACACTCCAAGTCTTCAGAATTATGACATGGAATTATTCTGTGGAAGATACTGTTATTTTTCTCACTTGATAAGTGAAAAAAGCTCAGATTCAGAGAGTTTAAATAACCTGCCCCAGGTCACACAGTGTCCTGACAAATGGCCCAGCTAGGACTCACTCACAAGTCAAGTGTCTCAACCCCAAATTCCTGAAAAGTTTGTATGATGAGTGTCCAGCGAATATAGAAGCTTCTTACTTTAATAATGCTTCTCTTCTAAAGTTGAAGAGCTTCCATCGTTAGAGAAAAGCAAACCATGCATTTTGATAGTCACTGACTTTGACTATCAAACTAGTTACATCCACCCTGGTCTTCTCTATTCTAGTTAGTTAACTAGCTAGTTAACCCTGTGTTTTTCATAGGGATAGAATGAAATAGTATGATATATCATACTTGATATTTTAGTATGTGCATATATGACTTCAAATAGGGGCCATAAAACGAACAAAAATCCAAAATAATAAGAAAATAATCTCATTTACAATAGCATCAAAAATAAATAAAATACTTGGGAATTTAACTAAATTTAAATTTTAGTTAAATTTAATTAAAATTTAACTAAAGAGTCAAAAGACTTGTACATTGAAAACTAAAAAACATTGCTGAAATAAAGAAGACACAAATAAATGGAAAGACATAATGTGATCAGAGATGATAGATCATAACTTAATCGTAGATTAAGAAGCCTTAATATTGTTAACATGTCCATACTATCCAAAGCAGCCCACAGATTCAATGCAACCCCTATCAAAATTCCAATGGTATATTTTACAAAAATAGAAAAACCAATCCTAAAATTCAAATGGAACCACAAAGGAACCTGAATAGCCAAAACAATCTTGAAAAAGAAGAAAAAAGCTGAAGGTGTCACACATCCTGATTTCAAAACATATTACAAAGCTGCTGCTGCTGCTGCTAAGTCACTTCAGTCGTGTCCGACTCTGTGCGACCCCATAGACGGCAGCCCACGAGGCTCCCCCGTCCCTGGGATTCTCCAGGCAAGAACACTGGAGTGGGTTGCCATTTCCTTCTCCAATGCATGAAAGTGAAAAGTGAAAGTGAAGTCGCTCAGTCGTGTCCGACTCTTGGCGACCCCATGGACTGCAGCCCGCCAGGCCCCTCTGTCCATGGTATTTTCCAGGCAAGAGTACTGGAGTGGGGTGCCATCGCTTTCTCTGATTACAAAGCTACTGTAATCAAACAATATGGTATGATGTAAAGACAAACATATACACCAATGGAGCAGAACAGAGAACCCAGAAAAAACCCTTGCATATACTGTCAACGGATTTTCAACAAAGACACCAAGAACGTCCAATGGGGAAAAATTTAATCTCTTCAACAAATGGTGTTACAAAAAATGAATATCTGCGTGTAAAATAATGAAACTGTATCCTTATCTTACATGAAATAAAGATCAACTCAAAATGAATTATTCAAACCATATATCTTGTAAGGGATTAACATCCAGAATATATAAAGAACTCAAAACTGAATAACAAAAAACAAATAACCCAATTAAAAATTGGGCAAAGGACTTAAATAGATACATCTCCAAAAAAGACATACAAATGGCCAACAATGATATGAAAAAATGTTCAAAATGACAAATCATCAGGGAAATGAAAATCAAATATCACTTCACATCTGTAATGATGGCTACTATTGAAAAAACAAAACAAAACAGAATAACATGTGCTGGTAAGGTTACAGAGAAAATGGAGCCCTTGTGCACTGCTGTTAGGAATGTAAAGTGGTGCAGCATCTATGGAAAACAGTAGGAAGTCCCATTCCTAGATGTTTATCAAAAAGAATTGAAATCAGGATTCCATAAAGATATTTTCATTCCCATGCTCAATGCAGGATTAATCACAATATCCAAGAGACTAAAGCAACCTGAACGTCCACTGAGGGATGAATGGATAAAGAAATAAATAAAGAAAATATGATATATACATACAATGGAATATTATTCAGCTGTAAAGTGAAAAACAAACAAACATGAAAAACCTTCTGTCATATGCTACAACATGGGTGAAGCCTGTGGACATTATGCTAATTGAAATGTCAGTCCCTGAAGGACAGATACTGCGTGATTCCACTTATATGAGGTACCTAAAGTAGTCAAACTCATAGAAGCACAAAGTAAAAAGGTTGCTGCCAGGGTCTGAAGGGAGAGGGAAATGGGGAGTTGCTGTTCAATGGGTATAAAGTTTCAGTCATCTAAGATTAAGAAAAAAAAAAAGCCCTAGAAATTTGCTAAACAATACTGTGCTTATAGTTAACAATACTGCATTGTACACTTGAAATTTTGTGAAGAGGGTTGATCTCTTGGATATACGGGTATGTGTGTGTGTGTGTGTGTACATATATATTCAGCAATGTGGCCTTTTGACTTGAGAATGAAAAGTTCCTCTTCTCTTGTAGGTCATGACTAATTGTTCCTCAACCATAGTAATGAATAAGTGCCATGAGACTTTGAAACCTGTTCCATTCACAGGCTTCAAACCAGAATCCAGGCTTCTGAGAGTCAGCCAATCAATGAATGACCCACACTTTTGATAGCCAGCCAATCAAAAATAGCCCTATGATTCTGTCAGCCAATCAGCAATAGTTGCACTTCAGTAAACCACACCTCCACAGCTAAAGGTCAACCAATCTTTAACATCCTCGCTTCTGAAACTCCAGCTAATCCTTGGATTCCTTAATTTTGTTTAGGAAGAGTGTCTCAAGGCAGTTTTCCTTTGTTTCACAGAAAATAGATCTTTTTCAAGTTTGCAATAATGCTTTCGTGACCTGGCAGACCTAATAATTCCATTTTCTGGGAGTTTATCCTAAGAAAATAGCCCGGAATCTATGCAAAGATTTAGCACTAAAGATGACATTTAATTTGAAGAAGCAGCATGTGTGCAAAAGCATTTTTAGCTCTAAATTTGGATTCCTTCATTAAATGGAATAAATACTAAATAGTCATTAAAAATCATATTGTAGCAGATTATTTAATGGATATGGTATTGACATTTTATTGATGTGTTTAAGATATGACAAAAAAACATATTACGGTAAGTCCCCTATATACCAAAGAGTTCCATTACAAGAGTATGCTCTTAAGTCCAATTTGTTCCTAAGTCCAACAAAGTTAGCCTAGGTACCCAACTAACACAATTGGCTATATAGTATTGTAATAGGTTTATGTTACTTTTCACACAAATAATACATAAAAAACAAACACACAAAAAAGACAACATTTTTAATCTTACAGTACAGTACCTTGTAAAGTACAGTAGCACAGTACAACAGCTAGCATACAGGGACTGGAATCAAGTGATCAGGCAAGAAGAGTAGAAGAGTTACTGACTGGAGAAGCTGGAGGTGGGAGATGGTGGAGCTGAAAGATCATCAGCAACAGGAGATGGAAGGCAAGCTGCAATTTCACTCATGCCTGACACTGACAGAAAACACATTTACCTCTTTTGAGATTTAACAACTTAAAGGTTTGTATGTAGGGGGCTTACTGTACAATGCAGTATTTACCATATAGCTCCAATTCTGTAAATGAGTTAAGATATATGTATAGAAATAAAAGACAAGAAGGATATCTATAAAGCCATTAATTATTATAGATGGAAGGATTATAGGCAATTTCCTTTTTCTCAATTTCAACATTTTTCCTACTTTTCTGTTTTGAAAATATACTACTTTTGTTAATTAAGAGAAAAATAATATATTTTTAAATAGTGTTTGGAACAGAGTATAATCTTCTGATAAGTTCAGAGAGCAAGACACTTTAGATAAATGCCTCCTTGATGATGCCAGATGCTAACTCTGATCATATAACACTGCAGCTGCCTATTGCTATAAGTGCATATTAAGTTCAAGGTTAATTACATCCTCCTTGTCCTTGCTTCTTGGATATGCCCAGCCATGAACTCAAATGCAACTTGTTAAAACAGAACTCATTTTTCCTCTGGTTTCCCATCTGACCTCATCTTCCTACCCCAACCCACCACACACACACACACACACTCTCTCTCTCTCTCTCTCTCTCTTTCTCTCTCTCTCTCCTTATACCAAAGCAACCTCTCCTTCAGTTCACAATCCTGAGTTCTCCCAGGTCTTCAAGCTGTTCTTCTCCTTGCACCCAGTCCACCACCAATCTTCCTCCAGAACACAGTGTGCATTCGGCCCCTTTTGCCAACACTCCACTTCAGTTTTTCCTGTCTGATAAGATGTCTCAGGTTGTCAACCTGAGAACCAAACCTTGCCCACAAATCAGTTTTGCTTGACCCACATACTACTGGATTATATATCAACATTTAAGATTTGAGAAACATAACATAAATACAGATTTCTGGCTTCTCATTTAAAAAAAAAAAAAAAAAGCTATACTGATGCTGAAAACTGCCTTCCCCTTTAGACACAGACGCTCCTTTCCAGTTTTCCACGGTCTCCAGCACTTCCTACTAAAGCTCTAACACTAAATTCCAGGGATTATTTAATATCAAGATTACATGTTTTTCTTGCACAGTCTCTGTGCACATTTGAGTGTGTGACTCCAACCTCCATTCATGGAATTCTAATAGCAAGCAGTCTTCAAAGTCTTTTTAGAGCAGGAACATCAAGTATAAATTTTTAAAATAGTATTTTCTCTTTGCTCTAATCAATTCCAAAATGATAAACTGCCTAAGAATAGGTAAGGTAGAAAAATGCATCCCAACCTTTCTCTTTTCATCTACGAACAAATAGGAAAAGGAAGACTGAGTCCACCACATAATGCAACATTTTGTTTCTTAAGTTGTCCTAGCTTGAAATGAGGTCAACCATGCCTGCTTCTTATTTATGTCCATTTAAATTCTATTTCTGCTTTATTGACTATGCCAAAGCCTTTGACTGTGTGGATCACAATAAACTGTGGAAAATTCTGAAAGAGATGGGAATACCAGACCACCTGACCTGCCTCTTGAGAAACCTGTATGCAGGTCAGGAAGCAACAGCTAGAACTAGACATGGAACAACAGACTGGTTCTAAATAGGAAAAGGAGTACGTCAAGGCTGTATATTGTCACTCTGCTTATTTAACTTACATGCAGAGTACATCATGAGAAACGCTGGGCCGGAATAAGCACAAGCTGGAATCAAGATTGCCGGGAGAAATATCAATAACCTTAGATGTGCAGATGACACCACCCTTATGGCAGAAAGTGAAGAGGAACTAAAAAGTCTCTTGATGAAAGTGAGAGAGGAGAGTGAAAAAGTTGGCTTAAAGCTCAACATTCAGAAAACGAAGATCATGGCATCCGGCCCCATCACTTCATGGGAAATAGATGGGGAAACAGTGTCAGACTTTATTTTTGGGGGCTCCAAAATCACTGCCGATGGTGATTGCAGCCATCAAAGTAAAATATGCTTACTCCTTGGAAGGAAAGTTATGACCAACCTAGATAGCATATTAAAAAGCAGAGACATTACTTTGCCAACAAAGGTCCATCTAGTCAAGGCTATGGTTTTTCCAGTAGTCATGGATGTGAGAGGTGGACTGTGAAGAAAGCTGAGCACCGAAGAATTGATGCTTTTGAACTGTGGCGTTGGAGAAGACTCTTCAGAGTCCCTTGGACTGCAAGGAGATCCAACCAGTCCCTTCTAAAGGAGATCAGTCCTGGGTGTTCTTTGGATGGACTGATGCTAAAGCTGAAACTCCAGTACTTTGGCCACCTCATGCGAAGAGTTGACTCATTGGAAAAGACTCTGATGCTGGGAGGAATTGGGGGCAGGACAGAGGATGAGATGGCTGGATGGCATCACCGACTGAACTGAACTGAACTAAATGCTAAGCCCCTTAACCTACTTTATCACACCCTGATACTTCAAAGTCAGTAGGGCAAGCTGCATTATGCATTTTCAAAAGAAAAATCATTTAATGCTTAGAGTAAAAAAATGAATTGCCCCAGGGCCCAAGGTCTGGAAGTTATGCTAAGATTGGCCCTAAACCTTGAGGCTGGGAGGTAAGTGGATCTCAGAGTTTCTTTACATTCAGTTTCTTAGAGGAAGAAGGTATCAACACATAGGGATATGGAGGAAAAGCCTGCCCAAGACATGTACCTTTGGTGGAGCATTCTGGATAGCTGCAGTGACGGGATAAAGTCAGTGCCATGAATGAAAAGCA
The DNA here is from genome assembly GCF_055505025.1 of Bos grunniens. Taxonomy (NCBI): domain Eukaryota; kingdom Metazoa; phylum Chordata; class Mammalia; order Artiodactyla; family Bovidae; genus Bos; species Bos grunniens. Next base: position 50,101,846 of record NC_141185.1, on the reverse strand, counting down.
GATCATCTACCTGGTTCTAGATCCAGCTCAGTTACTGGCCAACGTGATCCTGGGAAAATCCCTCTCCCTTCTCCCATCCAAGACCTCTTATTCTTTAATCCTGAAAAACCAAGTGGACAATTTCTAAGGTCCAGGCTGGCGCCAGGATATAGATTTTTCTTTTCATCTTCAATGTATTTGGATCTTTATGGTTTATGCTTTTGGAAAGCATATCAATCTGATTTCTTATTATAAATACTTGCTCTTCCTCCATATAAATGCTGGTGAATATGAAGTTATATGTCCCCAGGGGGATTTTATTTTCCATGCCAAACCACAAAGCCTGTTCCATGACCCAAAAAAGTGGCAGCTTTACTCTCCTGATGACAGCTATTAGAGATAAATGCAGAGGGTGGAGGAGGCACTAAGCCAGACTGTATCAGGACATCATCCCAAACCTCAACCAGGTTTTGAATCGTCTTCCAAGTGGGTTTCCAAGGCGCTCCATGAACCCAAGGACTCAACACCCCATAATAAGAATGCTAATTAAGCATTTATTATGTGCCAGTCTCTGTGCTTTCCATACATTTGCCTATTTAATCCTCATAACAACTCTGTAAAGTTATTGTTCCCATTTCAAATATGAGGAAAATGAGACACAGATAGGGTGGGTAACTTGTATGAGGTCACAGAGCAAGTAAGTGGAAAAGCTGGGATTCAACCCAAGCACTCTGCTTTCAGGTTGGTTTATCACAACACATGTTGGCACAATTTATAATCCGTAAAATTAGGACATTTTACTATGGGATGAACATATTGCCACTGTGCTTAGATAATATTATGAAATCTCAACTGCGGTTTTTTTTTCTTTGACTCTTACATTGCTATGAACCCTGTGGCCCTTTCTCAGTTCCAGCAGACATAGCATGTGGGATCTTTTGCCTCAGAGAAGGGATAATGAGGCAGAATGATAGAGGAAAATAAGAAAATGAATCTTTTTTCCTGGCTTCTGAGTTGAGGCCCTAGAGCTAACAGGAAGGATTTTAGCAGAGGCCATCAGTCTGGGAGAATGTTCAATGTCAGAGCAAGGCTTGGAGCCCAGGACTAGATGAGGTCCATTTAAGAGTGGCGTAAGAGACTTGATGGGAAGCAAAGAGCATTGAAACACAGGTGTGTCCACGGGAGGTGGAACCTATTTTGTCCATCTCCTTCACCCAGAAAATAGGAGGAGAAAAAGTAGAAGCAGTGACAGATTTTATTTTCTTGGGCTCAAAAATCACTGTGGACAGTGACTGCAGCCAGGAAATTAAAAGACGCTTGCTCCTTGAAAGGAGAGCTATGACAAACCCAGACAGAGTACTAAAAAGCAGAGACATGGCTTTGCCGACAAAGGTCTGTATAGTGAAAACTATGGTTTTTCTAGTAGTCATGTACAGATCTGAAAGTTAGACTATAAAGAAGGCTGAAAGCTGAAGAACTGATGCTTTTGAACTGTGGTGTTGGAGAAGACTCTTGTGAGTCCCTTGGACAGCAAGGAGATCAAACGAGTCAATCTTAAAGGAAATCAGTTCTGTATACTCATTGGGAGGACTAATGCTGAAGCTGGAGCTCCAATATTTTGGCCACCTGATGCGAAGAACCAGCACACTGGAAAAGGTCTTGATGCTGGGAAAGATTGAGGGCAGGAGAAGGGGGAAACAGAAAATGAGATGGTTACATGGCATCACTGACTCAACAGACATGAGTTTGAGCAAACTCCAGGAAAGAGTGAAAGACAGGGAAGCCTGGTGTGTTGTGATCCATGAGTTCACAAAGAGTTTGACATGACTTAGCGACCGAACAACAATAAGAACCTGGTCAAACAAGGATGACAGAGCCATATTGAGATGACAGAGCCAGTTCAGAAAATCTGAGAGCAGGGGTGTCAACAACCCAAAGTAGACATGTCCAAGTGAGTTGTGCAGGCAGGCAGGACTCAGTGACATCACCAAGTCCCCATGGCCCAGTAGAGCAGGCAAGCATCTCTGTGCACAAGGGTTGCCCTGAAGGACCAGGACAGTTATTCAACCTGAAGGACCTCACATACAGAGACAGGAATGACACAGGAGTGGCTCACTGCCCCAAGGCCATCCCCCTGGCACCACAACTCAAGGGGGAAGTGACAGGAACCACAGGTTAACTGAGAGTATCTCCACCATGAAGGGTAATCAGGACTCAGAGCAGAGATCAGTCTCAAAAAGATAAAGTTCCTCTTTTTGCACATGGTAGTAGTTTGTGGATTGAAATTTACACATTATTTTGTACACTAGGATTTTTTTTTAATTTATCTATTTATTTTGAGTTGCACTGGGTCTTCATTGCTACACCCAGACTTTCTCTAGAGGCAATGTGCAGGCCTCATTGTGGTGGCTTCTTCTGCTGTGGAGCATGGGCTCTGGGCACTCAGACTTTAGTAATTGCAGCTCCCGGGCTCTAGAGTGCAAGCTCAGTAGCTGTGGTGCATGGGCTCAATTGCTCGCAGCATGTGGAATCTTCCCAGACCAGGGTTCAACCTCATATCCCCTGCATTGGCAGGCTGATTCTTAACCATTGGACCACCAGGGAAGTCCAAATTTTATACAACATTTTTTTTGAAATCGCAAAATATGGATCCTGTTTCCAAGTTACTACCAACCCAAGAAGGAGACAACTATGCTATAACAGCCAGAACCCAGGGTGTAGGGTGTGCAAGGTCATACATAAGGCCTGATTTCAAGACTAGTTCCCCCACTTTCCAAAATAATCTAAGCTCCAGGTCCTTCATCTATAAATTTGGCACATGGCACTAACTCACTAGGTATTGGGTATATTAATACAAGGCATGTGAAGGAATTTTGATCATTATAATTACTATTATTACAAAGACACATAAAACGATTAGAGAACCCAAGTTGGGATATCATTTCGCGGTACACAGGGAATGCAAAGGAGGGAGTCCAAGTAGGTGCACAGCGAGTGTACAAGGAGTCCAAGGAGGACTAGAATATGTCATTAGGCATGAAGTGAGAATTTAAAATGCCCTCTTCACCCCTTCTAAATTATTGTGACTGCACTATAGTCTCGCTGTGTAGAAAAGGTTACCACCCGTTGTTTAAAGCACAATCATTTATCCTGCTCAGCACCCTTGTTCCCACCTGTCCTCACAAACCACCTCCTTACTGCCTGTAGACCTGACTTTGGGTTGAGTTCCCTCAGCAACCACACATTTACCAAGTTCACCTAGGTCCAGGTGCCCAGACCTCAAGGCCCAGCCCGGTGCCAGAAACAGACAGTATGTATACTGAACACTGAGATTTCCCTGGTGGTCCAGTGGATAAGACTCCATACTTCCAATGCAGGGAGCCTGGATTTGATCTCTGGTCAGGGAACTAGATCCCACAAGCCCCAATGAAAATCCACAATGAAGATCAAGGATCCCACCGGCCGCAACTGGGACCAGGCTCAGTCAAATGAATGGATGAATAAATAAATAAAATAAATATATGTTGTTGTTTTTTTTAAGTCCACCCTTATCTTGAGCTAAATAGAGCTCTTGCTTCAAGACTCACTTCCAGCTCCATTTCCTCCATGAGATGGTTCCCAATTCTCTGATTTGCCTTCCATTGGGGGGATTTGTTGCCATATTTGTGACTTTATTTGAACTCTTGTCACCTGAGCCTCTATCACCTCCCTTACCAGGCAGCCTCCTTGTGCCCACCCTGACCTCACACGGCATGGCACAGACCCTCCCATTTAGGAGGTGACTGAGAAAGAAACAATGAAGGGATGAGTGTAAAACACACATGTCTTTTTAAAATATTTTATTAATTTATTTAGGCTGTACTGGTTCTTAGTTGCAGCATGCTTGTGGGATCTTAGTTCCCCAACCAGGAATTGAACCAGGGCCCCCTGCAATGGGAACGTGGAGTCTTACCCACTGGATCCCCAGGAAAGACCCTCACACGTGTATTTTTAAACCATATATTAAGGGTGTGTTCGTGGCAAATATTCCAACAGTGACCAAGGAGATAGAGGTAGAAAGCGAAATTCCCCTGCCTCTTCTCTCCCAGGACTAAGAGCTGGTCCCTGTTGTCATTTTCTTGTGTATCCTTCCAGAAATGATCTTTTATTTTTGTGTAAGCCCCTGGTACCCAATGAATGAAGACAGATAATCAAGACAAATTAGCACAGGGGGAGGAGGAGTGCAGGCCAGGAATCTGAATGGAATCTTTGCCTATTATCGCTGACACTATAAATCAGGGGTCCCCAACCTTCGTGATCTATGCCTGATGAGCTGAGGTGGAACTGATGTAAAAATAATAGAAATAAAGTGCACAATAAACATAATGCACTTGAATCATCCAGAAACCAATCCCCATCCCTCCACCCCATCCATGAAAAAACTGTCTTCCATGAAACTGGTCCCTGATGCCAAAAAAGTTGGTCTTCCTGTGTCCTATGTCACTTTAATCGTGTCAGACTCTTTGCAACCCTATGGACCATAGCCCACCAGGCTCCTCTGTCCATGGGATTCTCCAGGCAAGAATACTGGAGTGGGTTGCCATTTCCTTCTCCAGGGGATCTTCCTGACCCAGGGATTGAGCCCATATCTCCTGTATTTCTTGCATGCGCAGGCGGGTTCCTTACCACTAGCACCACCTGGACTACTGCTATAAATGCTTTAGCTCAGATCCTGTTCACTGGTTCTGTGAGTTCTCTCCAGGTTCTGTGTGCTTTGTTTTTGAAGGCTCGCATCTGTGATCTTCAGAGGGCTGCTCTGGGCTATTGGAGCCATTTCCTCTCCAACACTCACTACTGCAAAACAGGAAGTGCCCAGGAAGTAATGTCTACCCCAACACACACACACACACACACACACACACACAGACTCACATGTACACCCAAGTAGCCAGCAGCTAGTAACTAACTTGTGTAGGAGGAAAACTGAGATGTGATGCACACTCTAGAGCACCCCTGGGGATCAGACTGAGGTTGGAATCTCATTTAAAATCTCATCCTTGCTTGACTTCTTCTTCCCTCTTCTTCCAACCCTCCTATCTCCCCCACTTGTTTCTCCAAGGAGAATTCTCTTAATAAATCACTTGCCCACAAATCCTCACCTCAGGGTCTGTTTCTGGGAAAACAGACTAAAATATTCAGTGATATAAACCAGAGGTCCCCAACCCTTGGACCACAGACCAGTACTGGTTCCTGGCCTGTAAGGAACTGGTCTGCGTAGCAGGAGGTCAGTGGCAGGCAACTGAGCGAAACTTCATCTGTATTTACAGCCACCCCCAATCACTCTCATTACCGCCTGAGCATCACCTCCTTTCGGGTCAGCAGCAGCATTAGATTCTCATGGAAGCATGAACCCTAACCCTAAAATCAAGATGGAGTATCCTGAGAGTGCCACAAAATAGGAATAAAGTGCACAATAAATGTAATACACTTGAATCATCCCCAAACCATCCTGTTCCTATCCATGGAAAATTCTTCCATGAGATGGGCCCTCATGCCAAAAAGGTTAGGGACCACTGCTATAGACTGAGTGTTTTTGTTCCCCAACATATAGGACTTATATGTTGAAATTATAACCCCTAAGGGGATGGTTTTAGGAGGCAGGGCCCTTGGGAGGTACTTAGGTCACAAGGGTGGAACCCTCCTGAATGTGTTTAGTGCCCTTTTAATGGGACTCCTGAGAGTTCCCTTGCCCCTTCTGTCATGTGAAGACACTACAAAAAGAGAGTCATCTATGAACCAGGAAGCAGGTCCTCACCAGACACAGAATCTTCCAATGCCTTAATCCTGGCAGCCTCCAGGACAGTGAGAAATAAACCTCTGTTGTTTAAGGCACCCAACCTATGGCATTTTGTCATAGCAGCCCAAACAGACTAAGACACTAGAGAGTTTTTATCCTAGTAATGGAGATAGACAATAAGCAAGAGAAAAATGCAAAAAATACTTAGGATGTTAGTGATAAATACAAAGGAGAAAATGAAGAAGCAAAGGGAGCATGTGGTGTTTAGAAGAGAACTGAACTTTTGACAGCATGATCTGAGTAGGCGGTATTTTTTTTTAACATTTATTTAAGTATTCGGCTGCACGGGGTCTTAGTTGCAGCACATGGGACATTTGATCTTTGTTGAAGCATGTGAACTCCTAGTTATGGCATGTGGGATCTAGTTCCCTGACCAAGGATCAAACTCAGGCCCCTTGCATTGAGAGTGCGGAGTCTCGGCCACTGGACCACCTGGGAAAACCCTGAGTAGGTGGTATTTGAATACAAATTTCAAAAGAGAGAGAGAGCAATGGAGACAGAGCTCTGAGCAACGACATATGCAAAGGCCTTGTGGCAAGTGTGTGCCTAGTATGTCCCAGGAACATCATGGAGGAATGAAATGAGGAAGAGAGTAACAGAGATGAGGACAGAGAAGGAGAGAACAGCCAGTGAAGCAGGGAGATGATAAATGGTTTTGAGTAGAGAAGTGTCATCATCTGATGTGGGTTTTAATACTGGCTTCCATATGAAGACCAAAGGGGGACAAAATAGAGGAAGGGAGACCTGTTAGGAGGCAATTCAAAGGAGAGATGACAATGGTGTGGCCCATGGCAATAACAATGAGAGTGGTGAGAAGTGATTGGATTCTGCGTACATTTTGAAGACAGCATCAAAGATTTCCTGTCTCTCACTCTCCCCTTCTGAGATATTTTATCTTATTTCAAAGAAAGAAAATAGTGATATCAGAATGGAAATGAAGCATGCTATGTTTTAGAAAAGGCAGAGGAACCAGAGATGAAACTGCCAACATCTGATGGATCATCGAAAAACAAGAGAGTTCCAGAAAAACATCTATTTCTGCTTTATTGACTATGCCAAAGTCTTTGACTGTGTGGATCACAATAAACTGTGGAAAATTCTGAAAGAGATAGGAATACCAGACCACCTGACCTGCCTCTTAAGAAACCTATATGCAGGTCAGGAAGCAACAGTTAGAACTAGACATGGAACAATAGACTGGTTCTAAATAGGAAAAGGAGTACGTCAAGGCTGTATATTGTCACCCTGCTTATTTAACTTATACGCAGAGTACATCATGAGAAATGCTGGGCTGGAAGAAGCACAAGCTGGAATCAAGGTTGCCGGGAGAAATATCAATAACCTCAGATATGCAGATGACACCACCCTTATGGCAGAAAGTGAAGAGGAACTAAAAAGCCTCTTGATGAAAGAGGAGAGTGAAAAAGTTGGCTTAAAGCTCAACATTCAGAAAACGAAGATCATGGCATCTGGTTCCATCACTTCATGGGAAATAGATGGGGAAACAGTGGAAACAGTGTCAGACTTTGTTTTTTTGGGCTCCAAAATCACTGCAGATGGTGATTGCAGCCATGAAATTAAAAGACACTTGCTCCTTGGAAGGAAAGTTATGACCAACCTGGATAGCATATTAAAAAGCAGAGATATTACTTTGCCAACAAAGGTCCATCTAGTCAAGGCTTTTGTTTTTCCAGTGGTCATGTATGGATGTGAGAGTTGGACTGTGAAGAAAGCTGAGCGCCGAAGCATTGATGCTTTTGAACCGTGGTGTTGGAAAAGACTCTTGAGAGTCCCTTGGACTGCAAGGAGATCCAACCAGTCCATCCTAAGGGAGACCAGTCCTGGGTGTTCATTGGAAGGACTGATGCTGAAACTCCAATACTTTGGCCACCTCATGCAAAGAGTTGACTCATTGAAAAAGACCCTGATGCTGGGAGGGATTGGGGGCAGGAGGAGAAGGGGACGACAGAGATTGAGATGGCTGGATGGCATCACCGACTTGATACACATGAGTTTAGGTGAACTCCGGGAGTTGGTAATGGACAGGGAGGCCTGGTGTGCTGCGATTCATGGTGTTGCAAAGAGTCGGACACGACTGAGCAACTGAACTGAATTGAACTGATGCTTAGAATGGTCTACAGAGTCTGCCTTTGCTTCTTTGGAAGCCCTACTTCACCCAAGACCACTGGTATAGGTTATGGACTTTTTTTTTTTAATTGGAGGCTAATTACGATATTGTAGTGGTTTTTGCTATACAGTGACGTGAATCAGCCATGAGTATACATGTGTCCCCCATCCTGAACTCCCCTCTCAGCTCCCTCCCCATTCCATCTCTCTGGGTTGTCCCAGTGCAATGGCTTTGAGTGCCCTGTTTCTTGCATCAAACTTGGACTGGTGATCTATTTCACATATGGTAATATACATGTTTCAATGCTATTCTCTCAAATCTTTCCACCCTCACCTTCTCCCACAGAGTCCAAAAGTCTGTTCTTTATATCTGTGTCTCTTTTAGTGTCTCACATATAGGGTAAAGTGATGGACTTTTGAAGGTGAGTTTCTTACCAGCCCCATCAATCACTACTTGGAAATGTACATTTCACACATGGACTCAACAATCTAGAATAATAATCAACTGCAGAGCTGTGGCTTACCTGTAAAATCTGTGCCCACATTTGAGGATACAAAGCATCCATTCTGTAGGAGACAGAACCCACCCCACCCCTGAGAGAATAGATCATGTATAGGTATGGCTGAGTCCTTTCGCTGTCCACCTGAAACTGTTACAACATTGTTAATTGGCTATACTCCAATACAGAATAAAAAGGGTTTTTTTAAGTCAAGGGAAAATAAATAAAGAGCTCTCTTAGCAAAAAAAAAGAACCTCCACTCTGAGAGTTGGGCTTTGACAAGAAGCACAAGTCCAGCCAAAGCTCCCCACCACCCAGCATTAGCCAGAGAGGATGGGAGATGCCTCACAACACAGCTTTTTTGCAAACAGCTCTCACAAGTGGCCAAGATGGAAATTTACTGAGTGTTAAGCATCAACCACTGGGAAAAAGACTTTCTACTGTGTTTTTTCCTGAGGCCTTTTGCCAAGGTTGCTGAGGCCACCCACACTCCCGGGATCATATTGTCACCCAGATGCTACTGCTGAATGCAGTACTCAGGCCAGCCTGGCCTTTTTGCACAGAGAGGTTCTCTATCTATCAACAAATACTTATTGGGGATGTATTTGGGCCAAATATTGATCTAGACACAAGGCATAAAGCAATGGACAAAACAGACAAGTATCCTTGCCCTCATGGAGCTTACATTCTATTGTGTGTGGCAGGGAAAGAAGAAGAGACAGACAGTTAACAAAATAAGTAAATGAAATATGTGGTGTGTTGAGCATCAATAAGTGCAGTGGAGAAAATAGTGGAAGGAAGAGGAGATACAGTGTGGAAATGTGCTGCACTTTTTGAGGGGATACAGATGTTTACCGGTGTGCAGGTGCAATGAAGAACAATTAAAAAGACACAAATGAAACTAAGAACAGAGATTTCAGAGAAAAGGAAGTCCAGGGATGCCTTTTTCAAAATACACTTAAGAAAAAAAGCAATTTTAGGTCACAGCAAAATACAGCAGAAGGTACTCAGATTTCCCCTATACTCCTCCTGCCCCCGCACAAGCATAGCCTCTTCCACATCAACATTCCCCAGTAAGGTTGCATATTTTTTGCAACTGAACCTACATTGGTGGCTCAGACAGTAAAGAATCTGCCTGCAGTACAGGAGACCTGGGTTCAATCCCTGGGTTGGGAAGATCCCTTGGATGAGGAATGGCAACCCACTCCAGTATTCTTGCCTGGAAAATTCCATGGACAGAGGAGCCCGATGGGCCACAGTCCATGGGGTCGCAAAGAGTCAGACACAACTGAGCAACCAACACACTCACTCTTTGATGTACATGCTGTGGAAAATATTCTGATGATAGATATCCACCATTATAGTATCACGCAATGTAGTTTCACCACTCTAAAAAACCCTCTGTGCTCTGCTCCTCATCCCTTTTCTCACCACTCAGTTCAGTTCAGGTCAGTCCAGTCGCTCAGTCATGTCTGACTCTTCGAAACCCCATGGACCACAGCACGCCAGGCCTCCCTGTGTCCATCACCAACTCCCGGAGTTTACTCAAACTCATGTCCATTGAGTCGGTCATGCTATCCAACCATCTCATCCTCTGTCGTTCCCTTCTCCTCCTGCCTTCAACCCTTCCCAGCATCAGGGTCTTTTCAAATGAGTCAGCTTTTCACATCAGGCGGCCAAAGTATTGGAGTTTCAGCTTCAACATCAGTCCTTCCAATGAACACTCAGGACTGATCTTCTTTAGGATTGACTAGTTGGATCTCCTTGCAGTCCAAGGGACTCTCAAGAGTCTTCTCCAACACCACAGTCAAAAGCGTCAATTCTTCGGCCCTCAACTTTCTTTGTAGTCTTACTCTCACATCCATACATGACTACTAGAAAAACCATAGCCTTGACGAGACAGACCTTTGTTGGCAAAGTAATGTCTCTGCTTTTTAATATGCTGTCTAGGTTCTCACCACTGACCCCTGGAAATTATTGATGTTTCACTGTTAATGTGCTGCATCTTTATTCAGGGAAGTCAGGGATAACTTACTGAAAAGGGACCAGATAGTCAAGGACTCGAGAGGATGAAGAAGGGAGGCTGTGTGTATGTGGTGAAAGGGTAATTCAAGATGAAGAACCAGGAAGTGCAAAAGCCCTGAGGTGGAAGCAAGGCTGAAGAGAAACAAGCTTGTGTTCTCAGAGCCTGGGCGCAGACAGGCCTGCTCTTAAACAAGACTGAAGACAGGAAGTTGGGCTTTTTGTTTGTTTTTTTATTCATTTTTGGCTACGTTGAGTTTTCGCTGCTTCGAGGGCTTTTCTCTACTTATGGTGAGTGGGGGCTACTCTAGCTGCAGAGTGCGGGCTTCTCATTGTGGTAGTTTCTCTTGCTGTGGAGTGCAGGCTGCAGGGTGAGCAGGCTTCAGTAGTTGCTGTTTCCAAGTTTCGGAGCACAGGCCAAGTAGTTGTGGTGCATGGGCTTAGTTGCCCCACAGTATGTGGGGTCTTCCCAGATCTGGGATCAAATCCATGTATCCTGTACTATCAAGTGGATTCTTTACCACTGGACCATGAAGGAAGCCCGAGAAGTTGCTTTTAAATTAAAGCACCTCTCCTCTGTACATGGGAGAAGGCAATAGCACCCCACTCCAGTACTCTTGCCTGGAAAATCCCATGGATGGAGGAGCCTAGTGGGCTGCAGTCCATGGGGTCGCTAAGAGGCGGACACGACTGAGCGATTTCACTTTCACTTTTCACTTTCATGCATTGGAGAAGGAAATGGCAACCCACTCTAGTGTTCTTGCCTGGAGAATCCCAGGGATGGCGGGGCCTGGTGGGCTGCCGTCTATGGGGTCACACAGAGTCGGACACGACTGAAGCGACTTAGCAGCAGCAGCAGCAGCCTCTGTACATGCATGCGTGCATGTTAACTCTCCTCTGAGGACAGACCAATTATTCTTGAATTGGCTGGGTACATATCCCGGGGAGCAATGAGTCTGGCCTGCTCCCACCTCAATCCCCTCCGCGTACAGACTCCTCTCCTACTATCTGCGCTCACAGAGGTGAGAGGTGGCAACTGCTCTCCTGGGACTCTCGACTTTGAATTCACCCCAAGGTCACTGCATTGGTCAGCAGACACTCCCAGAGCAAAGGCCCTGTCCCGGGTGCCAGCGAGTACCCACAGCAGGAGGATTTCAGTTCCCACAGTCATAAAGCCACTCTATCCCACATGCTCTCCATTTCATACCAGGCCTCGCAGGCTCAGCAGAAGCCAGCAAGGGAGACTGGGGAGAAGCCAGGTCTATGGAGGCAGATCTTGAGTCCCCAGGCTTGCCTTCAACCTCACCTCCCCTTTCTCCCTCCCGCTCACCTCATCCTCTTCTTCATCCTTCTGTGTCCTGCTGGCTCACCACCCCCTCCTGAAAGCCCCCTCCTGGCTGAAGGAACTTCTCTCTTCCTTGGATTCACACAGTAATTGCACTCTCTCCTGAGCAGAAGCCACAGCCTACTATATTTCAGTTGGTTGAGCCGGTTTCCCCACTAAACTGAGACTCCTTGAGGCAGGCTCCTTGTGCTGCTGTTGTTCAGTCACTAAGTCATGTCTGACTCTTTGCGACCCCACGGACTGTAGCACACCAGACTTCCCTGCCCATCACTATCTCCAGGAGTTTGCTCAAACTCATGTCCATTGAGTCAGTGATGCCATCCAACCATCTCATCCTCTGCTTGCCCTCTTCTCCTTTTGCCTTCGGTCTTTCCCAGCATCAAGGTGTTTACCAATGAGTCAGCTCTTTGCATCAGATGGGCCCTTGCGGGGAGTTCTAATTCAATACGAGTTTCTTGGGTTGACTTGTAACAGGCTGCTTAAACACCTTCTTCCTGAGCTCCAAGGCTCTATTCCTCAAGAGCCAATATCCAACTTCTCCCTGGTGGGGTAAGATCTGGGGTACAGTGGCCCCAGTCTCCTTGGGAAACCTCCAGAAGATTAGCTGCCCAGAAACCCAGGGTACTATGGGTCAGAAGGTGAGGCCACAGCTTTAAACACAGAATACCCTATAATAATAAAAAGATTAAACATGAATGTTTTTTCTCAAAACACAAGACTTTGCCCATCTTTGGCATCAGAGCCAATCTGAGCTTTTCTCTGGTGTTGATTGGGCTCAGTTCAGGAGGGACAGAATGTTTTACAACTGTTTATAGGGGAAAAAAAGGGAAGCTCTGAGGAACCAAAGAAAGGCCTACTGTTGGGAGACCAGATGGACCGAGGTGCCCAAATGGGGGAGGTTAGCATCTCTGGTCAGCCCTAGGCCAAGGACAGTAAGGTCACAGAGAGGAGCTTGTTCCTCAGGTAAACAATACCAGGCATTTGCAGCTTAAGAGGTACTTCTGTAACCAAAACTATTCAAATGCTAATGCTGTACCTAGGATGTGGATGGAATAGGGGGCCCAGGGTGTGGCAGAGAAGGGTTGATTGACTTGAATTTCAAATTTCACAAAGTGCTTCAAACTCAGAATTTTAAAATTCTCCCCAATAAGGCTTTTGGTACAGTCACACATATCAGCTTCCAGGATGGACACAAGAGAATGATCATCATTTGGCTTCAAGGTCCCAGGAAAGAACCACCAAGCACTGTGAAATAATGTGGTTTTATAAATCCCATTATTTTCTTGCAAATAGTACAATCCTACTATATTGTATTTTTATAGAACATCAATTTATGTCAATATTTTAAATACACCACAATTTCAAGTATTGTGTCAATATTAAGGGCTTCCCTGGTAGCTCAGCTGGTAAAGAATCCACCTGCAATGCAGGAAATCCCAGTTTGATTCCTGGATCAGGAAGTTCCCCTGAAGAAGGAATAGGCTACCCACTCCAGTATTCTTGCCTGGAGAATCCCCTTGACAGAGGAGCCTGGCGAGCTACAGTCCATGGGGTTGCAAAGAGTCAGACATAACTGAGCTACTAAGTGCAAGCACAGCACATCAATATTCAATCAATGACATTTACAACTGTACTGTGGTTACGTACAAGAATAGCCCTATTCTTTGGAAGTAAACCCTGAAATATGTAGGGGTAAAGGGTCATGATGTATATAACTTACCCTCAAATGGTTCAGAAAAGAAAATAGATAGGTGATAGATGGATAGATAGATAGATGGCTGCGGGGGTGGACAGATAGAGATGATAATGAGAGAGAAGGAGGGGAAGCAAATGATAAAGCAAATGAGTAGAATGGTAACAGAAGGTGAATCTGGGTAAAGGATTATAGGTATGTTTGTACAGGTTTTATTTTTGTGTACTATCTGTAACTTTGGAATTATTTCCAAATAAAAAGCTTTAAAATTTTGTCAGTTTCTATATTTTGGAATTTATTTATTTATTCATTATTTTTTGGCTGCACTGGGTCTTCATTACTGCATGGGCTTTCTCTGGTTGCGGCGAGTTGGGGCTGCCCTCTAGCTCTGGTGCGCAGGCTTCTCATTGCGGTGGCTTCTCTTGTTGCCAAGCACGGGCTCTAGGCACGTGGGGCTTCAGTAGACGTGATGTGCAGGCTCTAGAGCTCAGTAGTAGTGGCACACAGGCTTAGTTACCCCATGGCATGTAGAATCTTCCCAGACCAGGGATCAAACCCCGTCCCCTGCATGGGCAGGCAGATTCTTAACTACTGGTCCACCAGGGAAGACCTGGAATTTATTTATTTTTAATATAGCAGAAGTCTCCCAAAACACAGAATGGGCCCAGATCTCTCTCAATCTTTTAATTCCAAGAAGCTCTCACTGTATGCCATATCCTATGTTTCCATAGAAAGGGAGGGGCAGAGACCCCTTGGGGAGAGTGGGCTATCTCAAGCACCAGCAGAAAGACAGAGGCTCAGCTGACTCCATCCAGATTTTGATAAGCTGGAGATACTCAGGATTTTGGTAAGGTTCTTAAACTAGAATTCTTACACATCACCTCTGCATCACCGACTCCCTGCCTCCTCATTCTATACCCTTTCCCAGGCAAGGTCAACTGCTCCACAGCTCCACTTACAGGGAGCTGATTCCCAAGTTTGTGTATCTGCCCCCCAGCCTCTTCTCTGAACTTCAGACCCTCATATCCAACTACCCTTCCTTAACAACGGTGTCTCAGAGGTAGCCCAGTGTCACCATTCCCAGACGCAAACTCTTCATTTTGTCATCCTAAATTCATCTTCTCCAGGGTTCCTTCCAACAGAAAAAGCACCACACAGGTGCCAAAGCCACGCCCTGCCTCCAAAACATCTGCCCAAGCCATCCACTTCTCTCCATCTCCACATCAGCACGGCAATAAACCCCAGCTGTCCACATTCACCCTCATGTCCATCCTCCAGCACCAGCCAGAGGGGGCTTTTTAAAATGAAAATCATCAATTCCTCTTCCTCTCCAACGCCTCCCCCATCCCCGGTTACTCTTGGGATAAAATCCAAAATCTTCAACAAGATCTACAAAACCTTGAATGGTTGATTCTAAGAGCTTCATCTCACATTCTTCCACGGCAGTCCCCCCCCACAGACTGTGTCCAAATGCCTGGTATGCATCTTGTTCCCCAGCACCTTCCCAGGGGCCATTCCCTGCATCTGGAAGGTTCTCCTCCTCCCTCCCTCTGTCTCCATCTCAACTGAGCTAACGTCCATTCATCCTTCAACTCCAAGCTGCCTTCTCCTCTTGTGTATTCAGTGTTCTCTGCACTGCTGCTGCTGGTGGTGCTAAGTCGCTTCAGTTGTGTCCGACTCTGTGTGACCCCATAGACGGCAGCCCACCAGGCTCCCCATCCCTGGGATTCTCCAGGCAAGAACACTGGAGTGGGTTGCCACTGCCTTCTCCGTCTCCGCACTAACTGACTGACATAAAGTACACTGGTCATTATACCTGTGTCTGGGTTGACTGGTTCAGGAAAAGAATTTTGTGGTAAAGGATGTGGATTTAGAAGTGGGGGAAACATGACGAAGACTATGAGTTGGTCATGGAGAAATGATCTCCCCAAAGCAGAAGAGCTTGGTCAATCCTGTCCTTCCCAAGCCTTCCCAACCAAACTACCACTGATGTGACCTTGACATCCAAGGCTAAGTTATAAAAGGTCTAGAGCTGCTGCCTGGGCCCTTGGAACACTCTCCTTGGAGCCCTGAGCCACCAGGTAAGAAGTCTGACTCCCCAGAGGCTGCTAAGCCCAAGGCACATGGACGAGACACCAGAGGTGTTCTAGCTCCCAGCCCTGGCTGAGGTCCCAACCACAGCCAGCATCAACTGCCAGGCGCATAAGTGAAGACAGCCTCCACCCACAGTCGCCCCCAGCCATCAAGGCGTTTCAGACAAGGCCCCAAACAGCATGATGTATAAACATGCCATCCTCGCTTGTGTCCTATTCGAGTTTCTGACTCACAGAATCTGGGAGCATAATAAAATGGTTGTTTTAGGCCACTAAGTTTTGACATGGTTTATTATACATCAATAGTAACTGAATACTCATGATTTTAATAGACATTATGCAAAATAGGGGGAGGGATCCTCATAATTAAATGTTTTGGAAAGTGATCTGTTACACAAATTCCAAGTGAAACAGGCTTTTATTTTTCTGTAGGCCTCCTCCCTCACAGCTTTTAATTCATAAAATGTACTATGAATCTCTAAGAGGGAGATATGGTATTTAGTGTTCCCAAAAGGTTTTTTTTTTTTTTTAATTTATTTATTGGCTGCGCTGGGTCTTCATTGCTGCGCAGGCTTTTCTCTAGTTGCGGCGAGTGGGGGCTACTCTTTGTTGCAGTGCACCGGCTTCGCATTCGGTGGCTTCTCTAGTCGTGAAGCACGGGCTCTGGGTGCAGGGGCTTCAGTAGTTGCGGCACGTGCGGGCTCAGCCGTTGCAGTCCTCAGGCTCCAGAGGACAGGCTCAGTAGTTGTGGTGCAGGCGCTTAGTTGCTCCGCAGCATGTGGGATCTTCCCAGACCAGGGATCTAACCCATATCTCCTGCATCAGCAGGCAGACTCCTCCCCAATGACCTACCAGCCCCCGAAAGGTTTTTTTTTCTTTTTTTTTTAAATGAGCTGTCTTTCTGCAAAAGGCTGACAGTCCAGCCCTAATGGCATGGAGAAGCCGTTAGAGGCCCAGAAGGCTCCAGAGATCTGTCCAGTCCTAGGCAGAGGCAGGATCACCCGGTACCTGGCTTAGGGCTGGCTCGCCAATGCCAGGCTGCTGCCACCGGGCCAGCTCGGTGTTGGGCACATGGGCTGTGCAGACCCGAGTGGAAGTGTGCGGGGGCATCTGTTTCCTCACCCCTTCAGCTTCTCCTGGGGCCGGCCCCTTTCTCCCCGGCCTCCTTCTCACCTCCTTCCTAGCTCCCCCCACCTCTTCCTCTGAGGGCGCCTGTCTCCTCCACAGGCAGCTGGGAGATGAGGAAGGGGAAGGGGAAAGAGAGGCAGGGGTGGGGAGTGGCGCACTCCCCACCCCAACACACCACAGGCACGCACCACACACCCCACACACTGCCACCTCCACGGTCAACCTCAGCCCCTCGCAGCTGGGCCTGCCTCCGTGAAAGCTGCTTGTCTGTCCTGAACACTGCCTGTTGTCCGATCCACGCAGCCTGGGGCTCCTCCTCCAGCTCCTAGCCCCGGCTGGAAGAGGAACACAGTCCTGCCTTGTCCCTCCTCTTGATATTTCCAGTAAAAGCACCTCGAACACAATCTCACTGCCACAGCCCTAATTATGTGTGAAATCATTTTTTTTTTTTTTTTTAGCTCGAAACCAAAGCAAACAAGCGCACACAGAGAAGCCCATTCTCTGCGGCCCAGGAGGAGCGGTCTCGCTCCTGTTGGGTTACCTCAGGCCTGCACAGAGACCCCGCTGTGTTTTGCAAAGCTGCCCGCCTGGCCAAGGTGCCTCCCAGGCCTGACCAGGGAAGCGGTCCACCCCCCAACTCGGGGGAAAGAGTGGGTTTCAGTTTGTTCTGCACTCTCCACACAGGTTTCCAGGAGCCTCACACAGGCCTGCTGTATTGCGAGGCCACAGGAAAGGCCTCTTTGAAAGAAAAAGTGAGTTCTCAGGAGAGAATGTGGGGCAGAGAGCTTTGCCCCAAAAGACAAGGAACTGTTCTCCTGATTCAGTCAAATCAGTTTGCCCCTCGGTGAAATTTTTATCATTTTATTTTATATCATATTTTACTATTTTATTTCAGGGTGTCAGGTAGCCAAAAGAAGGTCATACGGCAGCCTTGTCCATACATAGTCACTTTCTCTAGCTTCCGTTTCTTCCTCTTCTCCCCACATCCTCACTCCCAATCCTTTTCCATTGACAACTGCATTCAAATTTGTTTAATACACTTTTTTCATGTGTACGTGCCTTCGAAAAGATAGTATTGTGAGTTTAATTTCTGTAAGTGGTACTGTTAGAAATTCACTCTAACTTTTTCATTATGGTCCTATATTTGGAAGATGTATCGTGTTGCTATTAGCCCTGCTATACAGGACCACCGCATTAAAGCCCAGCACACGCCCTGACTACATCGGTCCATTTGCCTGTTGATGGATACCTGGGTTATTTCCAGTTCATAGCCACCACAAATAACATAAAGGTGAACAGCCATGTGTGTGCGTGCATGCTAGGTCAACTCAGTCATGTCCAATTCTTTGCAACCTTATGGACTGTAGCCCACCAGCCTCCCCCGTCCACAGGATTCTCTAGGCAAGAATATTGGAGTGGGTTGCCATGCACTCCTATAGGGGATCTTCACAATCCAGGGATCGAAACCACGTCTCTTATGTCTCCTGTATTGGCAGGTGGGTTCTTTACCACTAGCCCCACCTGGGAAGCCCAAGCCATATATGTGTCCCCTTATCGATCTTTTGCAAGAAATTCTGGGACTTACATGTCCAGGATTTGGATTGCTGACTTGCAAGTTGCACACTCCCTTGGGTTCACTAAGTACTGCTGGATAGGCTTCCTGAATGCCTGTAATCAGTTTACACTTTCACCAACAGGGCAACAGAGTTCCCATTTCCTCATCATCTTACTTATTAGCACTTGATATTACTCAATTTTCTACTGATTACCAATATTTGAGTTTAAAATATTGCTTTTAAAAATTATTTTTCTCATGGCTACTAAGGTAAGGTATCTCTTCAAAAAGTTCTGGTTTCACCTTCTATAAATTTTCACTTACTATCTTTTCTTAACCATTTTTCTAAGTTACACACATACAGACCTCTGCTGGAGTTGTGATTGGAATTGCATTGGATAGATATTAACTAAAAGACAATTTATATCATTACTGTGTTAAGTTATACCATCCAGGATCATGATCTACCACAGTGTAACAGAAATGTAAGCCACATATGTAATTTTAACAATTTAGTAGCAACAGTTTTTAAGAAGTAAAAAGAAAAATGAAATTAGTTTAAGCCGATATATATATAAAATTTCCACATGTGAACAGATGCTTTCAAATTGTGTTGCTGGAGAAGACTCTTGAGAGTCCTCTGGATGGCAAGGAGATCAAACCAGTCAATCCTAAAGGAAATCAACCCTAAATATTCACTGGAAGGACTGATGCTGAAGCTCCAATACTTTGGCCACCTGATGGGAAGAGCTGACTCATTGGAAAAGATCCCGATGCTGGGAAAGATTGAAGGCAAAAGGAGAAGAGGGCAACAGAGGATAAGACGATTAGATAGCATCACTGACTCAATGGACATGAACTTGAGCAAACTTCGGATGAGAGTGAAGGACAGGAAAGTCTGGCATGCTGCAGTCCATGGGGTCGCAAAGAGTTGGATACGATTTAATGACTAAACTAACAACTAATGAAATTCTTTACATCATTTTGTTATACTAATTCTTTGAAAACCAGTGTTTACACTTAATGTCACATTTCAATTTGAACTGGCCACATTTTAAGGGCTCACATGTGGCTAGGGGCTATGGATTGGACAGCATACATCTCTCTCTTCATTTATTCATGTATTTATTTAAGACTGTAATTTTATTTTAAAAGTTTCATTTATAAATATCTCAAGCATTTTTTCATTAAAATTTTTGTTACCATTATAAATGTTACCTTATTTTCTGGCTGGTTTTTCCTGGAGTATGGAAATGTTGCTGGTTTTTTTTTTCAAGTTGATCTTGAATCTGATAAATCTGTTCAACTGTCTTAGTAGTGCCAGAGGTTTGTTGATTCTAATGGATTTTTATGTAATTGATCATCTTATCTATAAATAATGACTGCTTTAATTTTTCCCTCCTAATTGTTCTGCCTATCATTTTATTTTCTTGTCTTATTACTCAGAGCACCTCAATTTCTATGTCAAACAGCAAGCATCCTTGTCTAATTCCTAATATTAAAAGGAATGCCTCTAAAAGTTCTCTTTAAATATGATATTTTGGGTTGATGACCTTTATCAATAGAGTTTCTGTCTATCCTTAATTTTCTAAGAATTTTAAGAGTCTTAAATAGGTGTGCATTTTATCAAAAACCATGT
Organism: Bos grunniens; assembly: GCF_055505025.1. Lineage (NCBI taxonomy): Eukaryota > Metazoa > Chordata > Mammalia > Artiodactyla > Bovidae > Bos > Bos grunniens. The sequence goes on along the minus strand of NC_141185.1, from coordinate 50,081,929 downwards.
ATATATTGACTGAACGGAACAGATCATCTCTTTGTCATTAGTGTGGTTTTTTTTTCCCCTTTACTCATTAATATGGTGAATTGCATTGATTTTTTTTCCTGATGCTGAGCCATTCTTGCTTTCCTTAGATAAACTCTACTTGATTATGGTGCCTTATTAAAAAAAAATACATATTTAGATTAGTTCAGCTGATATCTTACTTAGGATTTTCACAGTTATGTTTATAAATTAAACATGCTTGTCATTTTCTTTTCTTAAGATGTCTTCCATCAGTTTTGAAATCAAGGTTATGCTAACCTCGGGAAATCATTTTATTAATGTCATTCCTGTTTTCTGGAAAACTTGTACAAGATGGAGATTATTGTCCCTTAAAAGGCCCATATAATTATCTAGTCCTAGGGCTTTTTGATATAGGAAAGTCTTGGGTTACTATTCCAATTTTTTTAAATCTTTATTGGTCTATGCAAGTTTTCTATTGTTTCCTGTGACAGTTTGGTCCTGCTGACTTCCACTTACATCTCAAGGGATAGAACTGTGTCCCAAGGTCACTTCACTTGGAATGGAGACTAAGAGAGTAACAGTTTAATGTTTCAACCTCTACAGAGAAAAGCAATAAGGAAAGGGGGAATAATACTTTATCTGCCACCGTTTCTGGAAGACAATATATTGCTTAGTCATTTTTTTTTTATTTTATTATCCAGTCAGATCACTGAGTTTAATTCACTTCCATTTATTTTAATTGCTGGAATATTAGGACTTATTTCAGCCATTTCACTTTGTGCTTACTGCATTTACCATCTTATTTTGTATTTATTCTGTTTTCTCTCTCCTATTTTCCACTGCAGGAATCAGATTTTTTTAGGCTAGATTGAAAGTTGTATATTCTATTTTCGTTCTTCTAGCTGTTCCCCCTATTTAAATATGATACTTCTGTTTGTTTTTCACTACCAATTTCTTTTCCCTTGGCCCTCACACACCTCTTTCCAGTCTCTACATCTCCTCACCATCATCCCCACCCTGCCATGGTGATATCACCCAGAATTGGTTCTTGATCGTTATAGACAATTTTCCTATTTTGACTTAAAATTTTATTTTTAGAGAATGACAAATCTTAGTAAGTTATTTACAAGCCCTCATTTCCCATGTGTCATTCCTTCCTCGTGAGAAATCTAATGTCAATACGATTCTTATATTTGTGCATGATCTGTTGTTTCTTTTGTTTTTTCTGAAAGTAAACTCTCAAAATTTTCTCCTGTGTTCGGTGTTCTAAGACTTCTCTGTGATGCCCTTAACTTGACTATTTGTTTGTCTTGAGTCAATCTGCCCCCATTTAATACTCTGTGAACTTTTAAAATTCAAGTTCTTCCTTTCAATTCTATGAAATTCTTAGTCACTATTTCCTCTATTCCATACACTTTTTTTTTTTCTATCTTTCTGGAAATCTCATTTAATGATCTCTACTAAATACCAAGCCCTTTTCTAGATGATGAGGTTACAGTGCTGAACAAAGCAAAGCCTTTGTGGAACTTGCATTCTGGCAGGAAAAAGAGGCAACAAACAAGCTCCAATGTAATATGTCAAAGATGGTAATGCTATGGAAAAAAAATAAATAAAGCAGGAATAAAGGGGTAAGGGTTCCCAGGTGGGACTGAGGGTAATTGGAAGGCATCTCTGAGCAAATGCCTAGAATAATCAAGGGAGAATTAGTTAGAACTAAGCCATGCAGATATCTAGAAGAGCATTAGGCAAAGGTTTTAAGACAAGAGCATGCTTGGCTTGTTTGATGGGCAGAAGGCAAGTAGGGAAGATGGAATGAGTAAGGGAGGGACAAGCATCAGAAGATGTATCTGGGAGCCAGATCAGGAACATCCTGTGGTCATAGTAAGGACTGGGCTTTTATCCTAAGAGAAGGACAGCTACCAAAAAGTTTTGAACAGAAGAGTGACATGACCTGGATTTCTTTTTAAAAGATTTACCCTGAAGGAAAAATAAAAAAGACTTACCTGGTTGCCCTGGGGAACAATGAGAACAGGAAAATTAGGAAACTGATAATAATCCAAGTGAGAAATGATGATGGCTTGGACTTGAGAGGGGAGCGTGGAGGTGGTAGAAGAAGGTCAGATGCTGGATGTATTTTAACAGTAGAGCTAATGGTATTTTCTGACATATTAGACATGGAGTATGAAAGTTAGACATGAATCAGCAAAATTCAAAGGCATGAAATGTCTGCAATAGTTTCAGGCATTACATTCAATCCCAACAATGACCAATGGAAGAAGAGGTTATCTCTTGCATTTCTCTCTTAAGGACTAGGAAACCTTCCCAGAAACTACGCAGCAGAATTCTCTTCATGTTTCACTTGTGTCACATAACTATGCCTAAGCCAATCACTGGCAAGAAGGTTAACACTACTTTAGACCAGTTGGTGATGGTTTAGTTACTCAGTCGTGACTGACTCTTTGCAATCCCCTGGACTGTAGCCCACCAGGCTCTTCTGTCCATGGGGCTTCCCAGGCAAGAATACTAGAGTGGGTTGCCATTTCCTTCTGCAGGGGATCTTCCTGACCTAGGGATTGAATCCCAGTCTCCTGCATTGCAGACCATATCCTGTGGTGCAAGTAGATTCTTTACCAGCTGAGCCACTAGGCCAGAGGTTCTTCAAACGTGATCCAGGGACCCCTTTAAGTGGGTCAGTAAGGTGAAAACTGTTTTCCTAATAATATATGACTTCATATGTTTTGTTCATGTTAATTCTCTCCCAAGTATATAGTAGAGTTTTCCAGAGGCTACATGATATATAATGATATATAATGTCATTGCTCAAACAATTCATGAAATATATACTTGTGTATTCCTGTGTTTTCTAGAATTTTCTAATTAAAGTAAGTTTAAGGCATAAATAATTGCATTTTCAGAGATTAACTCAGTTTGTTTCAGTATTTCTGTGCTTTTATTGGCTATCTTTGGTTATGCTTGTTATAACCTGTAACCTCATTATCATAAAAAAAATCATGATTTCAAAATCCCAAAGTTTCTTTTGCACCTACACAGAAGCATAAGAAGTTCAATTTGTTGTTTTGGGTTTTTTTTGTTTTGTTTTTTTGTTTGTTTGTTTGTTTTTAATTTTATTTTATTTTTAAACTTTACATAATTGTATTAGTTTTGCCAAATATCAAAATGAATCCGCCACAGGTATACATGTGTTCCCCATCCTGAACCCTCCTCCCTCCCCATACCATCCCTCTGGGTCGTCCCAGTGCACTAGCCCCAAGCATCCAGTATCGTGCATCGAACCTGGACTGGCAACTCATTTCTTACATGATATTTTACATGTTTCAATGTCATTCTCCCAAATCTTCCCACCCTCTCCCTCTCCCACAGAGTCCATAAGACTGTTCTATACATCAGTGTCTCTTTTGCTGTCTCGTACACCGGGTTATTGATGGATGAGAAAGCTATGGTACATATACACAATGGAGTATTACTCAGCCATTAAAAAGAATACATTTGAATCAGTTCTAATGAGGTGGATGAAACTGGAGCCTATTATACAGAGTGAAGTAAGCCAGAAGGAAAAACATAAATACAGTATACTAATGCATATATATGGAATTTAGAAAGATGGTATCAATTTGTTGTTTTGTAATTCTCCAGGCAAGAACACTGGAGTGGGTAGCCATTCCTTTCTCCAGAGGATCTTCCCAAGCCAGGGATCGAACCTAGGTCTCCTGCAATGCAGGCAGATTTTTTATTGTCTGAGCCATCAGGGAATCCCCATTTTGAAATACTATTCACTAAATGTTCAAAAAGTTTTCCTAATTTTTAAATTGGATCTCTGACTCTTACTTTCGAATTTAATAATATTTTATTCTGAATTTAAAATTTTATTTATAATATATATTTTCTTACATTGATCAGTAGCTTTAAAAGACATGCTTAGAAGACTCCCTTTCTCAGCCTATCACTAAATCTAAACATCCTGAAGAAGATGAAAGTAATATGTCAAAGAGTTTGCTGACAACTGGTGTGCTGTGCACGGGCTAAGTCGCTTTAGTCATGTCCAACTCTTGTGACCCCATGGACTGGCTCCTCTGTTCATGGGATTCTCCGAGCAAGAATACTGGAGTGGGTTGCCATGCCGTCCTTCAGGGGATCTTCCTGACCCAGGGATTGAACCCTCATCTCTTACATCTCCTGCCTTGGCAGGTGGGTTCTTTACCACTTAGTGCCACCCGGAATGGGAGACACTGTGAGTAAGAAGCAAATATAGGATGAAAGCAATCTCTCCCTCTGCTTTAGAGAAATTAATTATTTACCTCATTGTGTCTTATGCAACAGAACATTTCTGAATAGTGTTACGGTGCCCAGGGCCAGTTCCAGGGAGAAGCTAGTGAGGTGCCCAGGTGCAGAATATCAAGAGACACTTCCTCTCAGACTCCTGCAAGTGCAGGGAGGCAGAGTGGGCACCCCTTTAAATCCTGTGTCCTCGGCACTCACTTGCCTCACCCCTGCTCCAGCCCCAGTGGAGCCATTTGAATTGTGGCATCATTTTAAAATCAGAGTTTAAAGAAAAAGGATAGTAATGGTGAAAGTGGGCACCCTTGTCTTGTTCCTGACTTTAGAGGAAATGCTTTCAATTTTTCACCATTGAGGATAATGTTTGCTGTGGGTTTGTCATATATAGCTTTTATTATGTTGAGGTATGTTCCTTCTATTCCTGCTTTCTGGAGAGTTTTTATTATAAATGGATGTTGAATTTTGTCAAAGGCTTTCTCTGCATCTATTGAGATAATCATATGGTTTTTATTTTTCAATTTGTTAATGTGGTGTATTACATTGATTGATTTGCGGATATTGAAGAATCCTTGCATCCCTGGGATAAAGCCCACTTGATCATGGTGTATGATCTTTTTAATGTGTTGTTGGATTCTGATTGCTAGAATTTTGTTAAGGATTTTTGCATCTATGTTCATCAGTGATATTGGCCTGTGGTTTTCTTTTTTTTGTGGCATCTTTGTCAGGTTTTGGTATTAGGGTGATGGTGGCCTCATAGAATGAGTTTGGAAGTTTACCTTCCTCTGTAATTTTCTGGAAGAGTTTGAGCACGATAGGTGTCAGCTCTTCTCTAAATTTTTGGTAGAATTCAGCTGTGAAGCCGTCTGGACCCGGGCTTTTGTTTGCTGGAAGATTTTTGATTACAGTTTCAATTTCCATGCTTGTGATGGGTCTGTTAAGATTTTCTATTTCTTCCTGGTCGAGTTTTGGAAAGTTGTACTTTTCTAAGAATTTGTCCATTTCTTAAAACCTCGAATAGCCAAAGCGATCTTGAGAAATGGAACTGGAGGAATCAACCTACCAGACTTCAGGCTCTACTACAAAGCCACAGTTATCAAGACAGTATGGTACTGGCACAAAGACAGAAATATAGATCAATGGAATAAAATAGAAAGCCCAGAGATAAATCCATGCACATATGGACGCCTTATCTTTGACAAAGGAGGCAAGAATATACAATGGATTAAAGACAATCTCTTTAACAAGTGGTGCTGGGAAATCTGGTCAACCACTTGTAAAAGAATGAAACTAGACCACTTTCTAACACCATACACAAAAATAAACTCAAAATGGATTAAAGATCTAAACGTAAGACCAGAAACTATAAAACTCCTAGAGGAGAACATAGGCAAAACACTCTCTGACATACATCACAGCAGGATCCTCTATGACCCACTTCCCAGAATATTGGAAATAAAAGCAAAAATAAACAAATGGGACTTAATTAACCTTAAAAGCTTCTGCACATCAAAGGAAACTATTAGCAAGGTGAAAAGACAGCTTTCAGAATGGGAGAAAATAATAGCAAATGAAGCAACTGACAAACAACTAATCTCAAAAATATACAAGCAACTCCTACAGCTCAACTCCAGAAAAATAAACGACCCAATCAAAAAATGGGCCAAAGAACTAAATAGACATTTCTCCAAAGAAGACATTCAGATGCCTAACAAACAGATGAACAGATGCTCAACATCACTCATTATCAGAGAAATGCAAATCAAAACCACTATGAGGTACCATTTCACGCCAGTCAGAATGGCTGCGATCCAAAAGTCTACAAATAATAAATGCTGGAGAGGGTGTGGAGAAAAGGGAACCCTCTTACACTGTTGGTGGGAATGCAAACTAGTACAGCCACTATGGAGAACAGTGTGGAGAGTCCTTAAAAAACTGGAAATAGAACTGCCTTATGATCCAGCAATCCCACTGCTGGGCATACACACTGAGGAAACCAGAAGGGAAAGAGACACGTGTACCCCAATGTTCATCGCAGCACTGTTTATAATAGCCAGGACATGGAAGCAACCTAGATATCCATCAGCAGATGAATGGATAAGAAAGCGGTGGTACATATACACAATGGAGTATTACTCAGCCATTAAAAAGAATACATTTGAATCAGTTCTAATGAGGTGGATGAAACTGGAACCTATTATACAGAGTGAAGTAAGCCAGAAGGAAAAACATAAATACAGTATACTAACGCATATATATGGAATTTAGGAAGATGGTAACAATAACCCAGTGTACGAGACAGCAAAAGAGACACTGATGTATAGAACAGTCTTATGGACTCTGTGGGAGAGGGAGAGGGTGGGAAGATTTGGGAGAATGACATTGAAACATGTAAAATATCATGTAAGAAACAAGTTGCCAGTCCAGGTTCGATACACGATACTGGATGCTTGGGGCTAGTGCACTGGGACGACCCAGAGGGATGGTATGGGGAGGGAGGAGGGAGGAGGGTTCAGGATGGGGAACACATGTATACCTGTGGCGGATTCATTTTGATATTTGGCAAAACTAATACAATTATGTAAAGTTTAAAAATAAAATAAAAATTAAAAATTAAAAAAAAAAGAAAAAGGAATGAAATATTTCATTTTTTAGTTTAATTGTTTCTATTTATTTATTTTGGGCTGCACTGGGTCTTTGCTGCTGCCTTTGGGCTTTCTCTAGTTGCAGCAGGCGAAGCCTACACTCTAGCTGTGGTGCACAGGTCTCTCACTGCAGTGGCTTCTCTTGTTGACTTCCCTGGTGGCTCAGACAGCAAAGAATCTGCCTTCAATGCAGGAGACCTGGGTTTGATCCTTGGGTCGGGAAGATCCCCTGGAGAAGGGAATGGCTACCCACTCCAGTATTCTTGCCTGGAGAATTCCATGGACAGAGGAACCTGTAGGGCTACAGTCCATGGGGTCACAAAGAGACTGACACGACTGAGCGACTAACACGTTCAGGCACGAGGGCTCAGTTGTTGGGGTGCATAGGCTTAGTTGCCCCGTGGCATGTGGAATCTTCCCTGGCCAGGAATCAAACCTGTTGGCAGGCTGATTCTCCACCTCTGGACGACCAGGGAAGTCCCCAACTGAATATTTTAAATGTAGACATTATGAACTCTCAAAAAGCCAAAAATGCTTTCTTACAGCTTTTCAAACTAGAAATGAAAAAGCCACAGCAGCGTCTGACAGAGTAAGTCTTAAAACTGCATCAATGGAAAGACTAAGAAAGTCTTGTCCAGTGGACACTCCTGAACAACACTGAATCACAGCACTCCACTTCCAGGTGGTACAGCAGTTTGTCAAATGAACAGTTTAGCTGTCAACATGAAGACGGAATTGATCTCTTATCAGAAGAAACGTATGTCTGTCTTATAAATGGATAAATACACAGGGGTAGCTAGATCAGCTGCTTTGTTTGTATTTGTTCAGGATCAACACCAACTAATCATCAAAGAAGATCTTTCATGTAGATGCTTGGCAACAGACACCAGTGGTGCTGAAATATTTAGCATTGAAGAACTTTTTTGAATCTTATGGATTTATCTTAAGGGTTATCAACCATGTTGACATTTGCGCTGATGAAGCAAAAGCAAGGTGGGTTAAACTGCTGAGGTCATAGCACCCAGGCAGTGGCAAACTGTACTATCATTGTATACTTTGGTATCGTGCTCTCCCAGTTTGAATAAAAGCCAGTTTCACTTTAGGATGTCCTTGATGAAGCAGTGAGAACTACTAATTTTATTAACTCTAAACACCTAAGCATGACTTTTTTAATGTCATATTTTAATATCCTATGTGATGAAATGAAAATTATGCATAAAGCATAAAAAGCATAACTGATGTATGAAAATGCTTACCTAGAGAAAAAGCATTTGTACAACTGAGTGATAAACTAAACTAGCCACTTTTTGCAGAGAACATAATTTTTATGTGGAACAACAACTGCCAAACTATAGTTATTCAAACTTGTGTATTTGATAGACATTTTCTTAAAGATGAACAAAGTGAGCCTGTCATTTCAAGAAAAACCAGTGTTTGCAGCCAATGATGACATTCAAACAAAAATTCAAATTTTGTAAAACTTGCGTTGACGCCATGACTTTGGCAGCTTTCCAATACAAACTTTTCTGGTGGTGACATTAACAAATACGATTTTTGTTTCTTATGCTGTATAACAAAATGTGTCAACATTTGGAATATGTGCATACCAGTATTTTCCAAACGATCACAAATGGGTAGACGATCCACCCAAAGTAAAAGGTACATCAATAGATTTTCTCACAAGAGGGTATGAAAAGTTCATTGACCTCATTTCAGATATCAAATTACAGCTAACTTTTTCAAAACTACTTTTTGTTGAGTTTTGGTGCAGTATCAAAGAAAAATAATTATATGAAAAAGCTATTCAAATACTTCTTTTTTTCTTTCTTTCTTTTCTCCCCCTGCTTTATTGAGGTATGACTGACAAATAAAAGTTGTATATATTTAGGTTATACAGCATGATGTTTTGATACAGATGTTACATTATAAAATGATTACCCCAACCAAGCTAATTAGCACATCCATCAAGCCACATAGTAATCTCTTGTGTGGGGTAAGATTTACTTCCACAGAAAATTTCAGCTGTACAATACATGAATACTTCTCTCTTTTACACCTAGATAGTCCCATGAAATATTTTTGTGTTCAGTTCAGTTCAGTTCAGTCGCTCAGTCGTGTCCGACTCTGCGACCCCATGAATCGCAGCATGCCAGGCCTCCCTGTCCATCACCAACTCCCGGAGTTCACCCAGACTCACGTCCATCGAGTCAGTGATGCCATTCAGCCATCTCATCCTCTGTCGTCCCCTTCTCCTCCTGCCCCCAATCCTTCCCAGCATCAGAGTCTTTTCCAATGGGTCACCTCTTCACATGAGGTGGCCAAAGTACTGGAGTTTCAGCTTTAGCATCATTCCTTCCAAAGAAATCCCAAGGCTGATCTCCTTCAGAATGGACTGGTTGGGTCTCCTTGCAGTCCAAGGGACTCTCAAGAGTCTTCTCCAACACCACAGTTCAAAAGCAATATGCTAATTTGTCATCAGTTCAGTTCAGTCATTCAGTCGTGTCCGACTCTTTGTGACCCCATGAATCGCAGCACACCAGGCCTCCCTGTCCATCACCAACTCCCAGAGTTTACTCAAACTCATGTCCATTGAGTTGGTGATGCTATCCAACCATCTCATCCTCTGTCATCCCCTTCTCCTGCTTTCAATCTTTCCCAGCATCAGGGTCTTTTCAAATGAGGCAGCTCTTCACATCAAGTGACCAAAGTATTGGACTTTCAGCTTCAACATCAGTCCTTCCAATGAACACTCAGGACTGATTTCCTTTAGGATGGACTGGTTGGATTTCCTTGAAGTCCAAGGGACTCTCAAGAGTCTTCTCCAACACCACAGTTCAAAAGCATCAATTCTTCAGCACTCAGCTTTCTTTATAGTCCAACTCTCACATCCATACATGACTACTGGAAAAACCATAGCCTTGATTAGATGGACTTTTGTTGGCACAGTAATATCTCTGCTTTTTAATATGCTGTCTAGGTTAGTCATAACTTTTCTTCCAAGAAGTAAGCGTCTTTTAGTTTCATGGCTGCACTTACCATCTGCAGTAATTTTGGAGCCCCAAAAAATAAAGTCTGCCACTGTTTTCACTGTTTCTCCATCTATTTGCCATGAAGTGATGGGACGGGATGCCATGATCTTTGTTTTCTGAATGTTGTGCTTTAAGCCAACTTTTTCACTCTCCTTTTTCACTTTCATCAAGAGGCTCTTTAGTTCTCCACTTTCTGCCATAGGGTAGTGTCATCTGCATATCTGAGGTTATTAATATTTCTGTCATAAACATATGTTAACATGTAATGAGTTGTTTGTAAATGAATTAATAAATTTTAAATTCTCAGCTTCAGGGGACTTCCCTGGTGGTCCAGTGGTTGGTAATCCATCCACCTTGCAATTCAGGGGACGCGGGTTCAATCTCTGGTTGGGGAGCTAAGATCCCACATGCCGAGGAGAAACTAAGCCTAAGCGCCGCAACTTCTAAGCCCCCAGGCCACAACTAAAGAGTCCATACACAGGAAGAAAAGATCCCGCACGATCCAACCAAGATCTCAGGTGACTCAACTAGAACCCAGTGCAACAAAATACATAAATATTAAAAATTCTGTTTTAATTTCTAATATGCTAATATAATTGATACAACACATGAACAAAAGCTTGTTGCTGTTTAGTTGCTCAGTCACATCTGACTCTTTGTGACCCCATGGACCATAGCCCACCAGGCTCCTCTGTCCATGGGATTTCCCAGGCAAGAATACTGGAGTGGGTTGCCATTTCCTTCTCCAGAAGATCTTCCTGACCTAGGGATCGAACCGCCATCTCCTGCATTTCGGACCATCTCCTGCATTGCATGTGGATTCTTTACCACCATGCCACCTGGGAAGCCCAATTTTTAACAGTCTTGAGACCAAAAAGTTTGAGAACTACTGGCTTAAGCCCAATCAGGATTCACCCTCTGGGATCCAAGGGTTGTCCAGCCTCCCAGGAGGCATGCGGCTCCTTGACTTGAGGGAGGCCTTGAAACCCTCGAGGTTCTGTGAGGAAACGGGAGTGAGTGTTCGTAAGTGACCACGTGGTCAGCTACAGTGGCTGCAGAGTGAATGCTCACCCTGGACCAGGGACTCCTGGGACACGTCTGGCCAGCAGAGCTGCGTCAAGCCCAATATGTGCTGTGGCAGATGTTTGGAGTAAGAGACAGGGGACCTTTCTCTTGAAGAACAAGGAGGCTTTGTGAGGCAAGAGGCCTCTGCTCTGCAGGGCTTCACGACCTCTTCTACGAATGGGCAACACTTGGCTGCTGAGGCCATTCGCCATGAAGTGCAACTATGTATTTTAACTTGCCTTACAACACCCTCTTATCCCATCTTTTCAGCATATTTGCAAAAGGAGAAGCCACAGCCAACAATTTCACTCTCCTGCCTAAACATACCATCATATCACTTACCTGTTCAGAATTCTGAAAAATCCAGTGTGTACCGAATAAAGCCCAGATTTTCAACATGCACTTAAAGATTCCACATTGTGGGCCCCAAACCGGCTTTCCAGACTTTCAGAATAAGTTTAACCTAGTGGTTTAAGAGCATGCACTTGGGAGCCAGGCTGTCAGGGTTCAAGACCCAAGCCTACCAACCACTTACTGACCGAATGACCTAAAAGAGCTATGCTGGTGAATGTTTAACAACTGGCTCTCAAGGTGGGCTTGACGCCCTGATTCGCAGCATTTGCCAATTTCCATGGTATTAATACTTCCATTATGGCCAGTTTCAAGCTACCAATATGACATCACTAAATTTAGGGCTGGGAAGCGATGCTTATAATTTGCTTTCAAGAGCCACATGCAAGCCAGCTTCAGCATCCCTCTGGACCTTGGTAAGTTACCTACTCACTCTGAGACAACTTCCCCATATGTACAGCATAGACAGTGAGTGCCCAGCTATGGCACTGTTGTAAGTATCAAATTGTATGGTACAATGGTTCTCAATCATTAGCATGCTTCAGAACCATCTAGGGCTTGCTAAAACACAGATTGCTAGGCCCTACTCCCAGAGTTTTTGATTCCATGAATCTAAGTGGGACTTAAGAGCTTTCATTTCTCCTGCATTGGCAGGCAGGTCCTTTACCACTAGCGCCACCTGGGAAGCCCAAAAACTTTCATTTCTAACAAGTTCCCAGGGCTTCCCTGATGGTCCAGTGGTTGAGAATCCACCTGCCAATGCAGAGGATATGAGTTCGATTCCTGGCCTGGGAAGATCCCACAAGCGCAGGGCTGCTGAGCCTTTGTGCTGCAACTACTGAAGCCTGTGTGCCCTAGAGTCCATGCTCTGCAATGAGAGAAGCCACTGCAATGAGAAGCCCGCTTGCCACAACTGGAGAGAGTCCGCACGCAGCAGTGAAGACCCAACGCAGTCAAAGATAAACAAACAGCAAGTTCCCAGGTTATAAGATTTTTTGGCTGCATCATGCAGCATACAGGATCCTAGTTCTTTGACCAGGGATCAAACTCACGCCCCCTGCATTTGGGATCCCAGAGTCTGAACCCTGGACCACCAGGGAAGTCCGAGGATACCATTTTGGGAACCACTAGTTTGGTGCCTATAACAGACTGAACCCAGTCCCAGCACAGAGATGCTCAAGCACAGAATCAGCTCTGCTTTGACTGCTGCATCCCCACATAGTCCACACTGTGGCCACACTGGTCTTTCCCTCAACCCACAGTATACTTCCCAATTTCTGTACCTTTGCTGCCCTTTCTCCCTGCACCTAAATGCCATTCTCTCTGAACCAGTAACTCTTCCCATTGAACACTTAATTCAGCTTCAATATCTCCTCCCCACTAAAGCTTTCCCTGAATCTTCTACTTAGAAATAACTGCTTCTAATCTGTCCTTTCTCAAATTTGCAGTTGCTCTTCTACTCTCATCAAAGTTTGCTTCAAATCAGAAAGATTGCCTCAATACCATCCTTCCTATTCAAGTGTAAGTACCTGGTGCAAAATACTATCACATCCATCCATATCACCCTAGCGCAGCACCTTATATACAGAAGGAACGCCAACGAATCCACCTTCCAAGGCAGGAGACACAGGAGATGCGGGTTCAATCCCTGGGTTGGGAAGATCCCCTGGAGAAGGAAATGGCAACCCATACCAGTATCCTTGCCTGGGAAATCCCATGGATAGAGAAGCCTCACAGGCATCTGGCTTGCAAAAGAGTCAAACACAATTGAGGGACTAAGCACACTCCAAGACAGATAAATACTTTCAATTGCCTGTTGATGAACAAGCCTTTTCCTAACAAGGGAAGGTGCCCTGTTCTTAGATACATGACCCATCTCTAAGCTATAGGCTTCCTCATGTTCAGCAGAGTTGTGCCAAGGGAGCTCCCAGACATCATCTGAGGTTGAATTAACGATACATACGTAGAAAACATGACAAACAAATAATAGTATTCTGCTACTGCTAAGTCACTTCAGTCGTGTCCAACTCTGTGCAACCCCATAGACGGCAGCCCCCCAGGCTCCCCCATCCCTGGGATTGTCCAGGCAAGAACACTGGAGTGGGTTGCCATTTCCTTCTCCAATGCAGGAAAGTGAAAAGTGAAAGTGAAGTCGCTCAGTCGTATCCGACTCTTAGTGACCCCATGGACTGCAGCCTACCAGGCTCCTCCGTCCATGGGATTCTCCAGACAAGAGTACCGGAGTGGGGTGCCATTGCCTTCTCCAATAGTATTCTGATGTCAATGGAAAACAAAAAGTTCTGTAAGAAAAGAAGCTAAATGTCCGGGTTCTACACGGCCCAGCTATAAAGCACATTTCCACTGTCACGTTGTTGTTGTTTAGTCACTAAGGTGTGTCCAACTCTCTTGCAACCTCATGGACCGTAGCCCACCAGGCTCCTCTGTCCATGGGATTTCCCAGGCAATGGAGTGGGTTGCCATTTCCTTCCCCAGGGAATCTTCCCAATCCAGGGATCAAACCTGTATCTTCTGCACAGGCAGGTGGATTCTTTACCACTGAGCCACCAGGAAAGCCCTTCCATCATCAGAGTAGTGCTATATACTGACTTGTCCAAAGTTATGATTTAACTCTTCTGGGAGGATGAAGGGGATAGAAAGTATGCACTTAATGAGAGCTAAATCTTCATTTCCAACACAATGAGAAATCAATAGATCATGCCTAGAACCTAAAAAATGAAGAAATATCACTATGTTAACATTGATTAAGTGTATTGAGATGAATTCCAAATGAAAAAGATAAAAGAATTGAAGTGGTTGCCTCCAGGGAGCAAAAAAACAAAGAAGGGCCTGACTTGAGAGGCAGGGTAATAAACCTTAAAGTATAATAGACTCTTTAAGCTGTATTCACACACAGGTTTACACACACACACACATCTGTGAAAACACAAAAACTAAATATTTTTAAAGTGACGTAGAGAAATTTATGACAAAGCTATAATAACCAGAACAGTGTAGCACTCTCATACAGATAGACATATAGACTAATGGAATAAACTAGTGATCCCAGAAATAAGTCCTTGAATATATATGGTCAAATAACTTTCAACAAGGGTGCCATTCAATGGAGGCCATTCAACAGAGAATGGACAGTCTCTTCAACAAATGGTGGTAGGAAGACTGGGCATTCACATATAAAAGAATGAAGTTTGAACAGTTATAACTGACTTTGAACAGAAAGATAATGGTATGTAGGGCCCAACTTGAAGAATGTCTATAACTAAGTCCCCTATGTATGAACGAGTTCTGTTCTGAGAGCGCGTTTGTAAGTCCAATTTGTTTGTATGGCCAACAAAGTTAGCCTAGGTACCCAACTAACACAATCAGCCATACTAAAATGAAAGCCTCTCTTTGTGACCCCATGGAATGTAGCCTGCCAGGCTCCTCCGTCCACAGGATTTTGGAGCATGTTGACATTTCCTCCTCCAGGGGATCTTCTTGACCCAGGGATTGAACCCACGTCTCCTGTGTCTCCTGCATTGGCATGTGGGTTCTTCACCACTGAGCCACCTGGGAAGCCCACTTTGATAGCCACTGTTTCTGACCAATTTCAGAGCTAGAGCACCCAGGCTACCTTCACTTCCAGGGCAACTGCCAGTTGCAGGAGTTTCTGGACCATTCTATGGAACAGCAAACAGGCTCCCCACTTCTTACACAACTGCAGGGCTCTAGCCCAGACCAGAAAGAAAACCACTTAAAGTTGAGCTTGGTTAATGCCTCTGGCACCTGGGTGCCCTGTCTATTGAGATGGGTTTGTACATTTTGAGCCATCAGGCTGAATAACGCTCCCAGAAGCACTGATCAGAAGGAGGCGGGCAGGAAGAAAGGCCAAGTTGCTTCAGGTCTGGTGTGAAATTAGGCAAGGGGGACAGTTCACCCTACTAGGAGAAGCGACCCAGACGGCAAACAAACAGGGCAGCATGGACCAAGACCAAGTTATGTGGATGGCTCAGCGGTCACAGAATCCACCAGAACCAACAGAGCTGCCTTCTCTCCACACCTCCAGAGACCAAAATTTTCCACTAGGGACAGGGCACCTGGAGACAGCATGACGCAGCCGTCTCAAGACAAAGCCAGAAAGTCCACGCGTGGAGGGAACGTGACGTGCCGTCTTCACCACAAGAAGGAATTCATGCTCAGGGTCTAACCAGCACGAAGGTGCAGCCAGGCCTCATGGGGATCTTTGCGGGACAAACAGGGGCACCCTGAATCTCCAGCTGCAGCATTCACAGTGGCACCCAGGTCCACCAGATTCACCCACTCTTCCCACAAGGCTCTGTTTGCTTCATTTACACCCCACTTGTGGGATTGCACTGGCCTGTTTGCTTATTGATGCCTCTACCAAACCATGTTCACTGAGGCACCTCAGAGCCCAGCAGAAAAGCCAGTCATCATGTGTCTAAGGAACATTTGCATGCAAAGGAGAGAGTGTACCCATTGTTCTTAAGTAAAGTATCATTAGCTCTTAGGGAAGTTTTCTTCTGGAAGTTTCCTCCAGATCTGCTAAATCTGGCCCTTTGGAGGTAGAGCCCTGGCATTGGGTAATAATCATTCACATTCCTGACTAGGAACCACTGCCGTACAAGCCAGCGGTCTCATACATTAGTCATACAAGAATCACCAGAGGTGCTCATTAATAATGCAAATTTGAGCCACAGATCATTAGGGAAAAGAAATCTAAAAAGTAATATCTTCCAGTCGCCTCAAAAACACATGATCCAGACTTCAGTGGTGGTGCAGTGGATAAGAATCTGCCTACCAATACAGGGGACATGGGTTCAATCCCTGGTCTGGGAAGATTCCACAAGCTGTGGAGCAACTGAGCCCACAAGCCACAACTACTGAGCCTGTGTGCTACAACTACTGAAGCCCAAGCACCTAGAGCCTGTGCTCTGCAACAAGAGAAGCCACTGCAATGAAAAGCCCTCACACCACAATGAGGAGTAACCCCTGCTTGCCACAACTAGAGAAAGCCTGTGCAAAAGCAATGAAGGCCCAGCATAGCCATAAATAAATAAATAATTTTAAAATAAATTAAAAAAAAAAACACATGATCCATCCATGGGTGAGTAGATAAACAACCTACATGCTGATTTTCAACAAAGGAACCAAGGTAATTCAATGGGGGAAACCAGTCTTTTCAATAAATGGCACTGAAAAAAACCTGAATACCTGTAAGAATAAGAGTTGATCTCAGCTCTTACATCACACACACAAAATAACTCAAGATGTAACACAGACCTAAACACAAAAGTTAAAACTAGCAAACTTCTAGAAGAAAACAGGAGAAAATCTTTGTGACCTTCGTAGGGAAAGATTTCTTAGGTAGTGAACAAAAACCACTAACTATATGGGGGAAAATTGGAAATCTGAACTGTATCAAAAGACTTCCACTCTTTGAAATTTGCTGTCAAGGAAATGAAAAGGAAAGCCACAGACTGGGGGGAAAGATTTGCAGTATTTATATTCAACAAAGGACTTGTATCCAGAATAAACAAGGAACTCTTAAAGTTCAGTAAGAAATTAAACATCTCCTACATACACAATGGGCAAAAGTTTGCACAGCTGTTTCAGAAAGATATACAAATGACCAATAAGCACACCCAAAAGTGCTCAATTAGGGAAATGCAAATTGAAACCACAGGGGAGTACCTCTACACATTCAAAAATTTGAATACAGAGATAAGTATGGCCCCTGTGCAAGGATAACATGCAAAATCATGAAGCATTCCGTTGGTAAAAATTGTGACACAACATTTGAAGAATCATGTTAATTTTTAATACAAAATTAGAAAGTAAAAATGAAAGATTTCAGTAAGTCTACAACTTTACACTTAATATCTACACTTTACCCTAAATATCATTTTGGCTCATATTTAGCTATTTCTATAGATAAAACTACTACAGATTTTCTGATCTTCCAGTACTATTAGAGTATCACCTATGTACATCACTTACCATGAGCTTTTTAAACTATTTTGGCTGTGCTGGGTCTTCGTTGATGTGGAGGACTTTCTCTAGTTGTGGTGCATGGGCTTCTGGTTGCCATGACTTCTCCTGTCGCAGAGCATGGGCCCTAGGGCACACAGGCTCGGTAGTCGTGGCACACGGGCTTAGTTGCTCCAAGGCATGCAGGATCTTCCCAGGTCAGGGATTGAACCTGTGTCCCCTGCATTAGCAGACAGATTCCTAACCATTGGACCACCAGGGAAGTCCTTAACTTATGTTTTTTGGAAAAAAGAAGCATTTTTTTAAACAAGTAAGTCTTTTTCAAATAAAGTTGAATATATGTATGTACTAGGATATTTATTATATATATAGTACATATATATTTATTAAATATAACCTATAACTCTAGCATAAATATGTGCATTTATTATAGATTATAATTTCAATTAAAGTTAAATTACATATTTTTATTTATTATATATAATGCATATACATCTATAATAGATGAAAGACTGACAAAATCATGTGTTAGTGGGAACTGAAGTAATGGAACTCTCATACACTGTTCATGGGAATTCAAACTGGTATGACCACTTTGGGAAAGTATTTGATAGTTTCATATTAATTTAAACATACTTATAGCATAATCCAACAACTTCACTCCTGATTGTTACCCAAGAAAAATAGGATACATGTACACACACACACAGGAACTTGTTTATAACAGCTCTATTCACAGTCCTCTGAATCTGGAAATAATTCAAATATTCATCAATAGGTAAAATGAATAAACAAATCATGGTATATCCATACAGTGACATATGACTGCAATACTAAGGAAAATGAGCTGTGAACACAAATATCGTGGAGGAATATTAAAATCAATCCAAGCAAAAGAAATTAGACACAGAAAATTATATTCCATGTGCATTCATTTCCTTGAGCTGCTGTGAAAAATTACCACAGCCTTAAAACAACTTAAGGTTGTTTAAAACAACCTTGGCTTAAAACAACAGAAATTTATTCTCTCAGGGTTCTGGATACCAGGAGACTGAAATCCAGGTCCCAGTACAGCAGCCCTCCCTTCAGAGGCACTGGGAGAGAATCCATCCGTTGTCTCTTCCAGACTCTGGTGGCTACCAGCATTCCTTGGCTTACAGCCACATCACTCCAATTTTTGCCACCGTCTTCACATTGACGTCTTCTTGTGTGTGTGTAGTGTTGAATCTCCCTCTACTTCTCTCTTATAAAAACATGTTCAATGGCATTCAGGACCCACCCAAATAATCCAGAATTATTTCCTCATCTCAAAATCATTAACTTAATCCCATCTGCAGAGATGGAATCAGTCACTTCAGTGTGTCTGGCTCTTTGCCACCCTATGGACCATAGCACACCAGATTCCTCTGTCCATGGGATTTCTTAGGCAAGAATACTGGAGTGGGTTGCCATTTCCTCCTCCAAGGAATCTTCCAGACCCATCAAACCCACATCTCCTGAGTCTCCTGCATTGCAGGCGGATTCTTTACTGCTGAGCCACCCGGGAAGCCCCAACTGCAGGGACAGTTTTTCCAAATAAGGTAACATTTACAGGTTCCAGCAATTAGGACACATCTTTGGAACTACCATTCAACCTACCACATCACATGTTTCCATTTATATGAAGTCCTGGAACTAATCTTTAGAAATAAAAAGAAGTGGTCATCTGGAGCCAAGGAGGGTAGTTGATTAACTGCAAAGGGGCATGAGAAAACTTTCTGGTGTGAAATAAATACTCCATATTATGACTGAGATGATGAGTACATGACTGTAAAATTACCAAAACTCATCAAACTTTACTCTTACAATGGGTATATTTTATTACACATAATTATACTTCATTAACTTTATTTATTTAGTTTTGACTGTGCTGGGTCTTTGTTGCTGCCTGGGCTTTTCTCTAGTTGTGGTGTGCAGGCTTCTCATTGAAGTGGCTTCTCTCTTTGTGGAGCACGGGCTCTAGGGTGCAGGGACTTCAGTAACTGTGGCTCCCAGGCTCTAGGGCACAAACTCAGTAGTTGTGGTGCATGGGCTTAGTTGCTTCGTGGCATGTGAGATCTTCCCAGATTAGGGATCAAACCCATGTCTCCTGCATTGGCAGGTGGATTCTTCAATGCTGAGCCACCAGAGAAGCTCCATTAATGTTAATTTTAAAGGAAAGCAAACAAGTGAAGACTTAGGGGGTTCGCCTTGTAAAGTCAGATTTGGCAAGTCAGGGGTGAATTCTAAACAAACAGCCCAGGTGTCTGGGAGGTAGGTGGTCCTGGAACCTCCCTGGGGAAGCAGGATTCTGAAAGGACTTCCCACATCCTGCTGCCTCCCTTTAGCTCCTCATTTTCCTGAGAGCCAGGTGCTAACCTGGGGGTGCCCTGCTGTGGGGTGCCATCCACAGAGAGATCAGGCTGTTGGGAGAGACACTCAAAACTAACTCCAGTACAAGGCACCTGTGATAACAAGTGACAGATACAGAATCACAGAGGAATGTATTTTGGGATGTATTCTGACCCTAGATTATGACAGAACTCTCTAGATGGGGTAACATTTGAGTGTGGACCCTGAAAATGGGGCCAGGCTTTTTTTTTTTTAAGTCTTTTCTTTATTTCTTTCTTTATTTTTGCCTGAGCTGAGTCTTCATTGCTGTGCGTGTGCGTTCTCTAGCTGTAGCAAGCAAGGACTACTCTTTGTTGTGGTGCCCGGACTTCTCATTTCAGTGGCTTCTCTTGTTGCAGAGTACAGGCTCTAGTCACTCACATGTCAAGTAACTGTGCACTCGGGCTTAGTTGCTCCTCAGCATGTGAGATCTTCCTGGACCAGGGATCAAACCCATGTCTCCTGCACTGGCAGGCTTATTCTTAACCCCTAGACCACCAGGGAAGCCCAGAGCTGGGGTTTTACATGCAGAAATACCAATGTCAGCTTCTTCCTGCTCATAAACTTTTAGTATGCCCTGGGTCCTCTTGGCCCTCTCCCCATCTGACTCAAGACTACCCAGGGTGGCCTCTCTAGGCATTCTACTCTGTCTCCTTTCTTTTGCTCATGTTGGGCCATGTGTCAGTCATGCCAATCCCTTCTTTATTGTTCAACAATGAAGCCTCAACAACAAAACATGACCTTCAATAAGGCATGCTGGGGCGGCCCCCATCGTAGAAAAGCAGGCTGGCTGTCTCTTTCCATGACTACTCCACCCCAGGTTCCAACCCACAGCTCCAGCCAGGGCTTCATGTTCCCAGGGCTCTTCTTCTTTGACTTGAATTATTGGTCCCTTCCTGCATCTTTGCTAGCTCTGGCTTCTCATGAAGACTTTACCAAGGTGAGCTCTGCCCTGCCTAGTGCAGGGGTGCCATGGATGGTTAGACCTTCTCCTATGTCCTGGTTCCTGAGCCCTACCTCAGTCCCCATCCCCAGGCCACAATACTTCAACTTGTAGACTTTCAGGGATGGACCCATGCCACAGCCCCAGGGCTTCCTTGGAACAAAAATGAAGCAATTTGAAACTCTCAGGCTCTCATTTCAGCACAATCCCCTGGATTTCATTCTGTGTGCTTTGCCTAAGGAGACAGCTTGGAATCTCTTAGCCTATATCCTCCCCTTGTCTCCATAAGCCAGGAAGCTTCTCCTCCTTTGCTGAGTGAGAAAAGGCAGGCTTCCCAGAGCCTGGGCCAAGCCACAGCTAGGAAAGCTGAGCCCTATGGCTCCAAGTAGGCCTCCCTGCATTCTTGCTCTCACCATATGAGATGCTCCATCATTTTCTTATGATCATTCCTTGTTTGTACCATTTTTAGGTGTCATCAGAGCTCCACACTGACCAGCTGAGCAGGAAAACCTGCAAGAGGTCCCCAAATGGGAAATCCATAGCCTGAAAGACCACAACCAACTCCAGTGATGGCTCCACCTTTTGGAGAGTCCAGGGGCCTCAAGATCTGGTCTCAGAAGACAAGGAATAAAGCCATAGGAAAGGAAGGGGGTCTTCTGAGGAGCTAACAGTCCTATAGCAAAGAGGAGATCTCACCTTGGCAAGCACCCTGAACCCATCACCTTGTGTCAAAGACTGAACATGTCCTAAGTGGGGCTTCCAGGTCCTGAAAGCCCAGGAAAGGAATGCAAGGAGGAGGCTGCCCTCCTCTCTTTCCAGTAGAGTGGAGGAAAGATCGTGGGCAAATGGGCACTAAATGGGGTTCCATCAAATGTCCAAGACCCTTGTTGGAGAGTGAAGGCTGCTCTGGCAACAGAGATCCAATAATGGGGCTACCCAGGACCCCCCAGTGCACCATATCACCCTCACCTCCTCTGGGAGACATTCTAACCCCTAAAGAAAGGATCCCAGTGACTGAAATAGCCAGGTGGAATGCAAACCTTACTCCATCACTGAGAGGACTGACTAGAGATAGTAAAAATGCCTTTCACAATTTTCCAGCTTTTCATCCACCTGGCACTTAGCTTTGCACTTCCTCTCCCATGTCAGCTGGGTGGGGGTCACATGACTAATTCTAACCAATGAGTTATAACCAGAAATATATGTTCAGTCGCTAATTGGGGGCAGGAGGAGAAGGGGACGACAGAGGATGAGATGGCTGGATGGCATCACTGACTCGATGGACGTGAGTCTCAGTGAACTCCGGGAGTTGGTGATGGACAGGGAGGCCTGGCATGCTGCGATTCATGGGGTTGCAAAGAGTCGGACATGACTGAGCGACTGATCTGATCTGATCTGAAGTTGTGTAAGACTCTTTGCAACCCCATGGACTATAGCATGCCAGGCTTCCTTGTCCTCCACTATCTCCCAGAGTTTGCTCAAACTCATTGAGTCTATTGAGTCAGTGATACTATCTAACCATCTCATTCTCTCTTGCCCCCTTCTCCTCCTGCCCTCAGTCTTTCCCAGCATCAAGACCATTTCCAATGAGTCAGCTCTTCCCATCAGGTGGCCAAAGTACTGGAGCTTCAGCTTCAGCATCACTCCTTCCAGTGAATACTCAGGGTTGATTTCATTTAGGATTGACTGGTTTGATCTCCTTGCTGTCCAAGGGACTCTCAAGAGTCTTCTCCAGCACCACATTTTGAAAGAATCAATTCTCTGGCCATCTTTATGGTCCAGCTCTCAAATCCATACATGACTACTGGAAAAACCATAGCTTTGACTATACAGACCTTTGTCAGGAAAGTGATGTCTCTGCTTTGTAATATGCTGTCTAGGTTTGTCATAGCTTTTCTTGCAAGAAGCAAGCATCTTTTAATTTCGTGGCTGCAGTCACTGTCCACAGTAATTTTGGAACCACAAATGACATGTGCCTATTCTGGGCTGGAGCATTTAATTGCTGATACACAACAGGACCCTCTTTTCCCCTCTGCCATGGAACCAGAGGGGAATGTCCCAGATGGTGGCTGCTCTATCAGCCTGACCTGGAGGATAATGACCTGGTGCAAAGTTCCCAGCCATCCACAGTGGATGTGGGCAAGAACTAAATCTTTATTATTTCAAGTCACTAAGATTTGGGGGCTGTTGTTATTGCAGCATAACCCAGCCTATCCTGACTGAGTGCTTAGTGTGTGCTAAGTCACTTCAGTCATGTCCAACTCTTGGTGACTCTATGGACTGTAGCTCACCAGGCTCCTCTGTCCATGGGATTCTCCAGGCAAGAATACCGGAGTGAGTGGGTTGCCGTGCCCTCCTCCAGGGGATCTTCCTGACCCAAGGATCAAATCTGAGCCTCTTGTTTCTTTTGCATTAGCAGGCGACTCTTTACCACTGAGCCACCTGGGAAGCCCAATTGACGCATGGGCCAAAGGTTAACTAGCACAACACAAGATCAATATCACTATTCCCAGTGACCCACACTGCCTTGTTTCCCAGTCATCCACTTTTAATTTTGAGTCCATGTCAACACCTCAGTCCTAATAAATGAAAATGTTAGAATGCCACAGAATCCTCCTGCCCATCTTAAAGACTCCAAATTGATTACCTTCTCTAAGTCAAATGCCAGCTCTTCAGGATTTGGTAGATTCTAGTTGCATGTTAAGGTCAGGATTAGTCAGCTACAGGTGGCAAAGCTCGGGCTGCCAACCAAATACCAGAAGTTGAACTGTAACATGTGAACCAACATCAGACTCTGGAGCTCAAACACTTCTTGACAGATTTGACTAAAGACAAACCAACTTCACCTCTTCCGAGGTTTCATCTTGGACAAGAACTCCCACCTGTGGGTCCTGACTTGATGGATCACCATCTTCAGCTTCACGTCCTGATGCATCCTAGTGGTACTTCCGCTCTCCTATTAATTTTCTAACTTGCTATCCATGGGATTTGTAGCTTCTAGTCCTTCTTTGCTGCCCACCCTTGTCAGCTCATGGCCTGAGGCCATGGCCTTGGCCTGCCATCACCCCCTCCCCTCCGTCTCTTCCTGTTATTTAAACATTTCCTAACCCTACCATCCCCAGGAAGTTCTCTTGGGTGATAGAGCCTGGCTGATTGGTACTGAGGCCTCACCCTACCCACCCTTAGAGCTCCCCAACCATCCACTCCCATTCATCACTATAGACTTTACACATCTTTACTGTCATATAAAGCTCTAACTCGACCCTTTCAATCAAGCATGCAGGCAGAGGGAAAGAATAAGTGAATGTTTATGAACCTCTGCAATGAACTAGCTTCTTTCCTTTACTCACCTCTTCATTCAAGCAGGATGGTGAGAGGTTAAAGATACAGATTCTGGCACCTAATTATCTGGGACTGAACCTCTGCTTTGCCATTCACTAGCTATGATTTAGGCAAAGCGCTTGACCTCTCTGGACCTCAGTTTCTTCTTTTTTGGAAAACAGAAATAAGTTATGATGGCCATTAACAAATTGTAATATTACTACGGTTACTAAATGAGTCACTAGACGTCAAACGCTTAGAACAGTGCCTAACACAGAGTGCTCAATGGATGTGAGTTATTATGATTCACCTCCCTAGTCTCTAAACGTGCCAGACACAGGAGAAACAAAGAAGAAAAAAAGACCTATTCATTCATTCATTCATTCAACAAATATCGATTGAGAGCCTGTGCATGACCCACTCTGAGCTGGGAGCTGGCGACATGTGTCCCTACCCTCATGAAGCTCAGAGTCTGGTAAGAGAGGGCGGGGGACACTACATGTAAACAGCTCAAAATACACACCAGCGAGGCGTGGGCTAGACCAGGAAGGGAAGGAACAAGACGCCGTAATAGAAACTGGGGGCAGCAAAGAAGTTGGATGGTCAGGGAAGGCCTCTCTGATATTTAAAGTACAATATGAAGATGAAATGGAGCCAAAACACAGAAGGGAAGAGGAAGGTGGCTGGAGGGGACATGAGGTGAGAGAGGCAGGGCCAGGTCATTCAAGCTCTGTTGGCCGCTGTGTCCTGAATGCAACCAAAAGCCACAGGATGGTTGTAAGCAGAGAAGCAACAGGAACTCACCTGCATCTTTCTATGGGGATATCGTCATTCTTCTTTCATTCATTTATATTTATTTATTTGGCTGTGTCCTGTCCTAGTTGCCACATGAGAGATCTTCAGTCTTCATTGCAGCATGCAGGATCTTTAGTTGGGGCGTGTGGGATGTAGTTCCCAGACAAGGGATGGAACCTGGGCCCCCTGCATTGGGAGTGCAGAGTCTTAGCCACTGGACCAGCAGGGAAATCCCTGCAATTCCTCTTTTACTAAAAAGGAAACTGAGGCCCAAGGTCACACTGCTGATAAATGGTGCAGCTGGAACTAGAACAGGTCTCATAAGCCCTAGCTCAATGAACCCGCCAATTCACTGCACACTGCTCACCCACCCATGTCCCATACAGTGGGAACCAAGTACATAGGGTAAGAGCTCATTACCTCCAAATGCCCTTCACCTGCTCATGGGGTCATGGCGCCTGCCTTGATTTAAACTCATACCACACCCAGGACTCTGCCATGTGCAATTGGCTGTCCAGTGAAAATTTTCACATCAGTGGTTTCTGCAAATGAACTGCTTCCCCGCACTTCTTCCCACCACTGTTTCCATCCCCCGCAGTCACCAGAGTTGACACCCAAGCCAACAACCACAGGTAAATGTGTCTCTCCCTGGGACACAGAGTTAAACACACAACCACAGAGATGCGTCTTGGGCCCAGAATGGAAGGGGCCAAGGTGCCAGGGATGACAAATCCCCCAAGAATCCAGCTCAAAGCTCCCTCCCCTCAAGAGACACCCCTCCTCAAAATAGGCAGAGGGGTCAGGAAGACTCGTGCAAACAGCTGATCCACAAAACCCCACTGTGTCCATGACTTTCCCCACCTTGGCACTTTCTATTTTTATCAGGAGGGTGAGAGGGGGTTGCCAGGTGGGGCTACGCCGCTGTTTATGTCTGAAATTTGAAAAGATGCACAGTGTACTTGGGAGAAGGCATTTGCAGTTAAAGGAATTTCGAAGGAGAATTTCAAATCCAGCAGGGTGAATAGGTGCCTTGTCCTCTGGCTTTTGACTCTGGAAAAGCCACATTTCCAACCAAGGCATGCAGAGGGGCCAGAGACGGGGAAAAAACGCACGGGTGTGAGATTTGGACAGGTAGTGGGACCCAGCTCACCTGGGCACAGGCAACAGCTAATTTTCAGACTGGGGGTGCTGGGGGAGGATCCCCTTTGACCCTCTAGTGTAATTTCTATTTATTTCTTCACCAGATAATTCATAGACTGTCCTTGTCCTCTTACACTCCCCAATACACCCCCACTCACTGATAGCCATTATCTCCTCTGTGTCTGTCATCTCTCTCCTCTCTATTGGGGAGTTTTATTGAGTATTAATTTTATCAAGTATTAATTTTCTAATGGGCTTTCCTGGTGGCTCAGACAGTAAAGAATCTGCCTGCAATGCAGGAGACCAGGGTTTGATCCCTGAGTTGGAAAGATCCCCATTGAGGAAAAGGCACCCACTCCAGTATTCTTGCCTGGAGAATCCCATGGACAGAGGCTACAGTCCATCAGGTCGCAAAGGGTCAGAGACAACTGAGGGACTAAGCACACACACACAGATTTTCTTGTATATTCATATTTGCTTCTTATGGCTTTAAGCACTCTCATTTGTCAATTTTCTGTTTTTGAATTAAATCGTAAGTGTTCCCTTGGTAGCTATATGGTATACACACACACACACACACAGCTTAGGACCTGCTGCTGCTAAGTCGCTTCAGTTGTGTCCGACTCTGTGCAACCCCACAGATGGCAGCCCACCAGGCTCCCCCGTCCCTGGGATTCTCAAGGCAATCACACTGGAGTGGGTTGCGATTTCCTTCTCCAATGCATAAAAGTGAAAAGTGAAAGTGAAGTCGCTCAGTCGTGTCCGACCCTCAGTGACCCCATGGACTGCAGCCTTCCAGGCTCCTCCATCCATGGGATTCTCCAGGCAAGAGTACTGGAGTGGGGTGCCATTGCCTTCTCCACAGCTTAGGACCTGGTCAACCATTTTACTCTATGGGCATAACAGTGGGACTTGATGGTCCTATTCCTTCAATTGTGGAAAATGGGAAGCAAGAAAGAGCAATTAAATGACACCACCCCCTAAGTTAAATGAATTTTACCATGTCCCTTTCCTTCATCCTTCAAAGGTTAAAGTGGCTCTGAAATAACTCTGTGGAGAACTTCTAGCATGAACTATACATGCCCTTATGAAACCAAGGATCCTCAGGAAGGCTGGCACGACTTTTGTGGGGCTGGACATCTGACTTGATCCAGGACCTAAGGTGGACTTAATGCCATGGTTCCATGGTGAGATATGGCCAGTGTGTATAAAAAGATCATAGCTGTCGATCTCATTCATTTGGGCTTACAGGTAAATGCCATGAAGCACCAGATTCATTTCTGTGCCTATAAGCTGCAAAAACACAACAGTAGTTCAAAAAAGGAATTTAAAGACTTCCCTAGCGATCCAGTAGATAAGACTCTGCTCCCAATGCAGGGGGCACGAATTCTATCCCTGATGAGGGAAAATTACACATGCCTTGTGGTACACCTCCCCTCAAAAAGAATGGATTATGTTACTGAACACTGTGGGGATAAACTGAATTTAAAAGTTCATTAACCACTAAGTCCTAATAGCCACAAGATGCAGCTGTCATGCAGTCAAACCCCAGTTGTGTCTATGGCTGATGGAAATTCATCACTTGACACTTGTTCACATTTCTTTTTCTCTAGAACCCCATTACCTGCATCACTTTTCTTTGGGTGTCAGGGTCTCTGGCATATCCTTGCATTTCTCTCCAAAGCCTCTTTTCCTCCCTGTTTTCTGCCCTTCTACTTTCTCCCTTCATTACAGTATGAAATTAAAGTATATTTTAACATTTGTCAACTACAATTTAATGTTCCCTGTTCTTATACTGGGGGCTTCCCTCGTGGCTCAGCGGTGAAAAATCCACCTGCCAATGCAGGAGACATGGGGTTCGATCCCTGGGTCAGGGAGATCCTCTGGAGAAGGAAATGACAACCCACTCCAGTAGTCTTGCCTGGGACATCCCCTCGACAGAAGAGCCCTGGCAGGCTACAGTCCATGGGGTTGTAAATAGTCAGACATGACTTAGCAGCAGCCGTTCTAATGCTAAATGCAGATGTGTAGAATTGCAGACCCAGCATTTCCCTGAGCCTCAGTCCCACATTTCTCTCTGCTGTCTGGCCTCCTCGCCCTGGATGTCTCTCCACCTCGGAAAACCAAGCTTGTCTACAATGGAATTCACTGTCTTGTCTATCCAAGCCAGCTGCCCTTCCCCACTGCCCGTTTCCTGATGGGACTCCCCATTCCCGGTCATTCAGCTTCAGAAGGTTGAGACCATTCTTGATTCCTGCTTCTCTCTCTCCCTCAGCATCCAGTGTCTTTGATTCTCCCTTTCGGATGTCCTTTCTTGTCCATTCTCATCATCATAGTATTTATCCAACCACCCATAGATGAATTTTGCTGATCCTTCAGTGTTTTGACACATATTATATTTTAAATGTTTAAGTTAATCACCACTGATATCCCATAAAGATCTAGAAATTTGGTTTCTCAAGGAAAACAACAACAACGACTATGGCTACTATTACCATTGCTAGGACATGACCCAGCAACGTGCAGCCTGAACTCCTAAACGGCAACATTCAGGTGGAGCTGGCTAGTGGCTGGTGGCTGTCTCTTTGGACAGGCCACACCCTCTCCAGTTTGCCTCTGGTTTGAGTAAAAGAAGCCAAACAAAAAGGAGTACTCATGGGAAGATGACATTTTTCTCAAGTAAAAAATAGACAAAATTGGTCCATCGGTGAGGTCAGAACAGTCATCTCCAGGGGGGTGGGGAGGGGGGAGCTATTGACTAGAAGATGAACAAGGGAATGCTCTACATCCTGATTTGGTTGTGATTACTACGGTGTTTGTAGATGTGAAAAAATTCACTGATTGTATACTGAAGATGCACTTCAGTCTATGTAAATGATACAGCAAAAGAAAGAAAGGGAAAGGGAAAATGGTATAATGCCTAGTACCAGACACATACTAGGTGCTCAATAAAAGACTGATATTAGCATTTTAAGTATGAGGGTTCTGAAGCCAGGAGGCCTGGGTTAGTGCCTGGTTCTATCATTTAGCAACAACATGAACCTGAGCAGCTTCCCTGTCCTCAATTGCTTCATCAGTGAAATAAAGCCAACAAGACCTCACTGAGTCATTGTGAGGTTTAACGAAGCATTTAGCACAGGTCCTGGCACATAGTAAATACCCAGTAAATATTACTGTGAAAAACAGAAAGTCTGACACCAGTTACAACATGGATGAACTTTAAAGACATTATGCTAAGTGAACAAGCCATCAATAAAGGACTGACACTGTGTGATTCCAGTCATACGAGCTACCTAGAGTAGTTGGACTCATAAAGACACAGAGTAGACTGGTGGTTGCCCGGCACTGGGAGGAGAGAGGGCATGGGGAGTTTACTGTTTAATGGGTATAGAGTTTCAATTTGTGAAGACAAAAAAGTTCGGGAAATGGATGGTGGGGATGGGTGTACAACAGTGTGCATTTACTTAATACCATGGAACTGAACTGTATATTTTAATTTGTTAAAATGATAAATTTTATGTGTGTTTTATAATAATAAATAAATGACAAATAAATAAACACACCAATAAATATTACTATGATGATGACGCTGTGCTAACCCATGAAGAAACTGAAATCCCTTATTTTTAAACTTGAAATTTTGAGACTAGTCAGACAGCCCTCCAGCATCTTAATAATGCCTATTTTTATGCCTGTTTTTATGATTCTTTCAAGATTAAAATGCTAACCAGTAAAAGTCCTAAAAATAAAAAATAATATGCTGAAATACAGCTTTGTCCCCTTATGTATTCTGGGTTTTCTGCTCTTGAAGGAATACACAGTAAGAAGCCGAATAGATGAAGAAGAGTAACTAAAATGTCAAGAGGACTATCCCCCAGCACTGTATACCAAATGAGTGCCAGGTTTTGTGGGGAAAAGTCATGCCTGTGTCTTAGCAGGTCATTTTCAAACTATGGAGTTTGCTGTCTGTCCCTCTTATGTTTCATTTCTAGCAAGCATTTGTTTGGGGGTTATTTTATTTGTTCATATGATACCAATTTTGTTTCTCTACTAAAAGGTGTAAAAATCTAGGAAAATCTCTCCAGAATGACACAATATTTATCAGTGAAAGAAAATAAAAAGATCAAGCCCAATGTGACAAGGGCTGGCAGTCAATTCTAAAGACTCTGATGGCTGGAATAAAGGGGAAAACACAGAAGAGCCAGCTCAGGTCCAGGTGTGGGAGATGCCCCATAGGATTCAGGGTGATGAAGAGATAAGATGGGGAGGCTCCGAGAGCTGTGGGGTCTGGAATTACCTAGAGAAGCATCCTTCTATCCCTCTTCTTACCCCAAACCTATTGTAACTGGTGATGGTGATGATGCTATGATGATGACTACGATGGTAGAAACCAACACATTAACACCTCAATCAGCATCACTCCCTGCGTATCCTCAATAATAACGCACAAGTGAGTCACGAGTGAAATGTTTGCCACGACTTCCTCTTTTATAAATGGCAGGGTTTATTGAAAATAGAATCTGTGATGAATTCAGGGGGAAAAAAAATCAAACTGAGTCTTCAAGAAATCAGAGTTTCCTTAAGCGCGTCCTTCAACTTCTATGTCTTAAGTGACACAGCACTTTGCTGTTACTGTACATCATTGTTCCACACAGTCGTGTGTGGAACTGTGTTTCATTAATGTACCCCATGCTCTTTATTATTAGAACCTTTCCCTCTGAGTTCATCACTCACACAGTGTTGAAGAAATAAAACACTTTTCAAATGTTCCACTAGTTCTCAGAAGACTTGGCTTCCTGGCCCACAGTTCTGCTATAAGAAGGTTATTTCTATACCATATTGCTATGGTCCTTTGCTTCCAAAAAGGATCACAATGTTTTCTACACACATTACATATAGTATTAATCATTGCCACGCTCTAGGAGGTGAGTATTTTTAACTTCTTTCACAAACCCAGAGACCAGCAGACAGAAGAGAATGCACTTATTCAAGGACATCAAACGGCAGTGAAGGGGACCAGAGAAGAAAACTAACCACCTTGCACCTTGAGCTAGATCATTCGCTCGGTGCTGACATCCCAGCTCTTATTCTAATTCTCATAAAAATTCCATAAGTTTGCTCCATTTTACAGATGAGAACATCAAGACCCAGTGAGGTTACACAACTTGCTCCAGATGTCTGTTCCAGAACTGGGATTCATGTCCTATAGCTCTTGAACACACAGGGACCCTTCCTCTCCTCAACCCTGTTTTGTTGCTTGAGATAAGCTCTTTTGTGGTGGCCAGCATGAGAACAGTCTGATGGTTTTAACTGTCCACAAGTTTCAGTATCAACCAAAAGCATGACGTAGCACCAAGACTCAACAAACTTGTCTACAACCACCCCACCTGACCAAGTCTGATCTCGGAACCCAAGCAGAGTCGGGCCTGGTTAGTACTTGAATGGGAGACTCAACCATCTCTGGCGGCATCGGCAGGTGCGAAATGCCCAAATGGTGAGAAGGGAAGGTTGTCTTGGCTCTGCCCTGGTCAGTACACAGCCGAACTTGGGCTCCAATGCTGGGAATTACACATCAGAGGGACAGCCACAAACAGGAGTTTCCGGAGAGTGAGGAACCCAGAAGGAAACTCTTTCAGGAAATAGTTGAAGGACGTGTGGGCATTCCACTATGAGAAAAGACATAGAAACTCCTCTTGGGCTAAATGAAGCCTTTCCTACAGAGATTGGGACAAATCTGTTGTCGGAGGGCAAGCTAGAACACTCACTCATACAGGAGTATTGGAAAGATGCTTCAGAGGAATTCTGCAAACACCTTATACTTGAACTGGTGAGGCATTTACATGGCATCACCATGGCAGGGTCAATAACAAGCACTCCATGGTAATACAGTTACACGGACCAGGAGACTAGCCATCCTCTAAGAGTCAGTTTAATGGAGAGTGGTAACCAGCCTCCAAGATGCCTCTCAGCCATCCCCAGACCTATATTCACACCTTTGTATGTCCCTTCTCACACAAATTCAGGGCTGGCCCTATGTGACCAACAATCTACAGTGAATATGACCATCTATGACTTCCAAAGCTAGGGCATAAAAGCATTGTGGCTTCCCCTTGGGCTCTTGCATCACTCACTGTCATGGAAGCCAGGTGTCATGCCATGAGGGAGTCCCACTGGCAGGGCCCATCCAGAGATGACCTGAAGCCACTGGCCAAGAGCCAGTACCAACTTGCAAGCCATGTGAGTGAGCCACCTGAGACCTGGATCCTCCAGCCTCAAGTCGTCAGATGATGGAGCTGCAGCTAATGTCTTGACCACAACGTCATGAGATGGCCCAAACCAGAACTGCCTGGGCTAGCTTCTCCCAAATTCCTCATCCATAGAAACTATGAGAGACAGTGACTTAAGCCACCAAATCTTGGGGTCAAGTGACACACTGCCATAAAAACTGGGATATAGAACCATGGCATCCTAGAAGGGCTGTCTCATGTGCCCTGTCCTAGAAATCAGCCCCAGCCCGAGTGCAGACCCAGAAAAAGTTGTCCTCAACATTCTCTGAGAGCTCTTCCTAGCTCAGAGATTCTCTTGTTCTGTGATTTTGTGACTGAATGAGTAAACCTGCTGAAAGATGCTTCTCAAAACTAAGCAGATACAGAAGACACCTGGGGGGGCCTTATTAAAAAGCAGATCCTGAGTCTGGGGTGGGCCTGAGGGTCTGCATTTCCAAAAAGCTCCAGCTGACCCCGCTAGTGTGTCAATAAGTCTGAGCAGCAAGAGGTTAGAACTTCCCAATGACAGCAGACTGAGTCAGAGCCTGGAAAAGGCAGGGGGCAAACTACAAAGCGTTCAACAGAGGAGGGAAAACCAGGATCGGAAATACTACACAAGAAGTTCTCTTGTGTAGACACCTGCATGGAATGGGGGAATGTCCATATGCCACCAAGGGCTTTCAGACACTCAGGTCCTTTGATTTGCTGAACACGGTCTTTAAAATGTTCAAATGCTTTCCCATCATGCTGGGTTTTCTGTAGCCTGTAAGGGCAGGCAGTGTGGAGTCATGCCAACCTGCACTCATTCACTACCTCTCAGTTTCTTGCTGTGTAAAATGGGAATAAGAACCACCTGCCAGGCTGTGGTATCAAGCAGTGTCTGGCACGCAATAGGTGTCTAGTATATGCTTTCTAGCCTCGATACAATCTAGATGATCAATAAACATTCATTCCCTTCATTACAAAGATTAACTACCTAATTAATATTTGTCCCTGAATTATCCTTCACTAGCCCCTGGCTCCCCTGGTGGCTCAGATGGTAAAGCGTCTGCCTGCAATGAGGGAGACCCAGGTTCCATCCCTGGGTTGGGAAGATCCCCTGGAAAAGGAAATGGCAATCCACTCCAGTATTCTTGCCTGGAAAATCCCATGGATGGAGGAGCCTGGTAGGCCAAAGTCCACATGGTCGCAAAGACTCAGACACAACTGAGCAACTTCACTTTCACTTTCACTAGCCCCACCTGTCCTGAGATATCTGTCAGAAATGACCCATTTCACAAATGAGGGTATGGTTTGTTCTCACCAGAGAGCATCAGCTGAGTGAATACTGACAGGGGGAATCCATGACCTTCCTGTTTGAATTTTAAGGATTGTCTTTTTTCTAGAAGGATCATTTCCTCTGGTCTGGACACTGAGGTCAGTAACTAGTCAGATTTCATCCCAAAGACACTGTTTGCCTGTGAGGAGTTCTGAGCACCATCTTGTCAGCTGTGCTCAAAGTGTTCTGCAACTTAGATACCTGACTCAGAAAAACCAACAGACTCAGGTAGAACAGAGATGAAGTCAGAGCCGGCAACCAATGGAACGCCTTATAGCCCCAGCTCCCAGGACTAGTGGATGGACTGGTCACCACACCCTCCTCAGGCCCAGGGCAGGGAAGGGGTGGCGGGGTGGGGGCAGCTCCAGAGAATGTGCTGGGTCAGGGCCAGTATCCACACAATTCTAGAGAAGTCACACTGGGGAAACTGAGGCAGTCTGGCCCCCTTTAATCGAGGAAAAACTGGGTCTATTATCTCCGTATTGGGCAGCCCACAAAGATCCCACCCCTTGTGCTTCTCCATTCAGTCCCTACCCAGTGATGGGTCTAGCGGCTTCTACCACACTGACCAAGGCCGCTAAATCTTATGTCAGTCACCAGCAGTTTCCTCCCTAAGGATGCTGAAGGCCACTAGCCAGCCTGCGTCCCCCAAAAGTGCTGAGGCTGAACCAACAGCTCGCATAGCAGCAAAGAGAGTGTGACTTTGGGTATGAATTCAGACCCCGCCTTGAGAGGTAATTCCATCACCCTCTGAGCCTCAGTTTTCACTTTTTTTTTTTTTTTTTTTTTTTGCGGGAGGTAAAGTAGTTGTAATATGTATCTCCTTGGGCTCTTTGGGAAAATTAAATGAGATATTAATGTGTATTAAGCAACCAGCTCACAGAAGGTCTTCAAATGCTGTTAGTTCTTTTATTCTTTTGCCTGGAATCAAAATTAAGGAGGGGGGTGTCTGCAGCTACTGGAGAATTCCTGCTCCGTTTGAAATATATCCTTGTCTGTCTCTCCTGGATTGTGAAGACCCTCAGCCTTTGGTGCTGAGGCTTCCAGCCCCTAGCATGCCTCCTCGCAGTCCCCTAACCTCCTTTGCCCCTCCGTACTCGCCTGCCTTCTCGGAGCACCCCATCCCCAAAAACTTTCAGCCAGTTCCCCAGGAGGGTCCTTCCGGAGCGCGGCCGGGGAGCAGGGGGCCGCGCCCCTCGCTATCGCATCTTGCGGAGCATCAGCCGCAGACCCTGCGCGCGCGCCTGGGAGCCCGGTCCGGCCGCGGCGGCCGCGGAGCCCAGCCCGCCGGGGACTGCCAGTGCCGGTGCGGCCCTCCGGGGCCCCCTCCGACTGCGGAGCGGCCCGACCGCATTGCAGACGCGGGGCCCTCCAGCCCTTCCCGCGCCGCCGTCCTCCCGCGGGCCCCGGGGCTGCTGGGGCCGCGCCGCCGTGGGGAGCGCTCCTCTCGCGCCCTGCGCGCCGGGCGGCTTCCCCCGCTGCGCGCCGGACCGGAGCCGGGGTCCAGCGCGCTCCAGCAGCCTCTGCCTTCCCCTCCCCCTGTCGGCCGCCCCTCGGGTCCCCCGGGGGTGGGGTTTCCCTTCGCGCTCGCCCCCCCCGCCCCCTCCGGGGTCCTCCCCTCCCCCGCCCGCCCCTATGTATGTGTCACCGCGCGCCGTGCCCGCCCGCCCGCCCGCCCACCTACCTTCCCGCCGCTCCAGAGGGGCTCGCAGAGCTGAGGACGCGCGCGGCGCTGCTCAAGGTCTCTCTCAGCACCCTCGCCGGCCGGCATCTGACACGGGTGTCAGGGGGCTCCGGGCGCCTTTCAGCATCCCTTCCCCAGGCCTGCCGGGACTCCGCTACCCAGACGCCGCCACTGCGGCCACCGCCCGAGGGGACCTGCGGACAGGACGCCGGCAGGAGGAGGGGTGCGCAGCGCCCGCCCAGAGCGTCTCCCCCGCGGCGCGGCCAGACCCGGGCATCCCGGCCCCAGGAGCCCCGCTGTCTCGCCAAGTGTATGGGACTGAAGTTCTTGGAGAAGGAAGCCCAACTCTCGAAGGTAACCGTCTCCTGCCCTCCAGAGGGAGGCTCTCCCAGCGCGCCTGGCGAGCCGGGGGAGGTGCTGTGGCTCCCCCTCTGTGCCGGAGGCTGCGCTGCCTCGGTCTCCCCCTCTCCCCGGAGGCGTGTGCTGCGGACCCCCGACGTCCACCCGCTGCGTCCGCAATGGACTTGGGCAAACTTTCTGGCTGTTGCAGACTCAGCGTGGATGGGGCTAGGGAACACGTGAGGGGGGCTCTTGCTCCCGGTCCCCAGAATGAAGGAAGAGAGAGCAAAGGAGCCTTCGCTCCAAACTCCCGTCTGTTTTCAAGCCCGAGGGTCTGGGAGGAGCCGTAATGGACAGAGTAGCTGCTTCAGAGTCAGAGAACTGTGGGTCCCAATCCCGCTGGGCTACTTTTGAGTTGAAAGGGGTGGGGAGATGCTTCATTTTCCGGAGCCTTGGCCTGTCCTCTGTCAGAGGGGAAAGAGGAGGCTTCCTGACAGCAGAGTGGTTAGACACTAAATGAAATGACAAGGCATTGTGCCAGGTACCCAGCAGGTGCCTAAGCAGAGGCTGAGAGAACTCCCCCATTTGGTCCCACTTCCTTGGCCACTGGGCACCTGGAGGTGGGGAAAAAGCCGGCAGGAATTGGCAGAACCTGGGACAGGGCGCCTGAGCTGCCCACAAGAGAGCCAAGAGCAGTGCTCTGAACATGCTACCCAGGAGGAGAATTCCTCAAGGAAGAAGAGGATAGATGAGGACCCGGGGCCACAGGTAGCCTTTCCATCTCTAGGTTCCCCTACAGGAGAAGCCAGTGACGGTGGAGCAGGATGGGGTAACCCCCATTACCCCTGGGGTTGGGTAGGCAGTTGTCAATGTCAGTGGAACCCATGTCCTAGGCTAGAGCAGACTGTAGGAGTGGGAGTTGTCTCTTATAAGGGGACAGCATCCAACCCAAACTTTTTCATCATTCTCCTCCTTGCAGTCATAAGCGGGGTTCTGATGGGATTCTTCGAGGGTTTCACCACTAAGGAGCCCAGGGCTGTGCATTTTGATTGATGCGTAAATACTGTGGGAGTGGCTGGCTGCCAGGAGGAAAGAGAGGAATATGCAAAGCTGAATTGGGTTAGTGTGATGGTTCAGGTCTTGGATGCTGCAGTGGGTGGGTGTCTGACAGTCTGGGGGAACCCTGAGCCTTGGAAACACCCTCATCTCTGAGGGAAAGTGATTCCAGAAATGACTAAGGGGCATGGGTAGGACTAGAATGTAGGTTTTCTGAGGCCACAATCTATCGATCATTAGTCCTGACTGAAGGGTCCAGACATCTGGGATCAAATCCTTCTCTTTCTTCCTTGCCTTAAGGGTTGCCAAGGAGACAGGACAGTCAGGTTGCCTGAGCTCCTGGGCAAAGGGGCTGACAAGGCTCAGTTTGATGTAAGAGTGTTGACCTGTCAATCACTGGGCCAGGAAGAGACTACCCAGGAATGGAAAGGCAATAGGAGAGAAAAGGCAAAGTCTTGTTAGGGGTGAGAACGTGGGGTGAGGGGAAATGATGATTGTAACCTGAAAGATAAAAGTACAAAACAAAAGATCTCTCCAGTTTAAAAAGTTTTTGATGAAGGAATATTCAAAAGGAAGAAAATATCTCTCAGAGAAATACTGGAATTCCTCAGGTGACATAGAGTTGTGTTTAAATTAGTTGTACTTCTGTGCAGTTTCTAGTTCAACGCCGGGTACATTCATTCATTCTGATATCTGCAAGCGCCACCTAGGTACCAGGCTCTGTGCTCCGTGCTGGCCCAGAGCGGGTCCTCTGTAAACGGAAGGTTTGACGTGACCCAAGCAAAGCTCTTGGCAAAGTGCCTGCCCCCGGACAAGCATGCAAAGCTGTTTGATATTATTATTATTACTGATTTTAATATAAAGTCGAAGGTTTTCTTTCACTAGAAACTTTCAGTGAATTTCATACTTAAATTGGGATTCTCCCTTTATTATCTGAAAGCCCTCAGATAATAAAAAGCCCTTTTATTATTGAAAGCCCTTTTATTGTTGAAAGCCCTTTTCAACAGCTAAGAATTCAGAAGGGGAAAACATATATTATTACTTCTTTGGGTGGGGAGCCTGTGTGTTTGAGGGATGAGAAACTGCGCTGTCTGAGCCCTTCCTCACACCCATGCACACATTTTGCCTGTGTCATCCTCTCACACGCACAGTCCCATCCCAGGCAGCCTGCACCCCCACCTGCTGAGCTGGGGTGTTTCTCCATCCTCACAGACCCAGAATCGCCTGTCAGACTCCCCAGTCAGAGTTGGAATTCAAGACAGAGCTCACCTCCTGAGCTGGTAGAGAAGAGCCATGTGGCTGAGAAGCATGCCAGCCAAGGCAGACCCGGGTTCGAATCCCAGCTCAGCCAGCTACTGGCCACATGACTTTATCTTACTTAGCCTCCCTAAGACTCAGTTTTATTTTTTCTAAAAAGGGGAGGAAAACCTCCAATTGGGGATTTTTGTGAGGATTAAAAGACATAATATAATGCCTTGTTCAGCTCTCAGCAGACACCACAAACCTGAATTCCTCTCCTCTAGCGGTTTCTAGCCACTCCCTCCACCCCAGGGTCCCAAATCTGTCTCAGTGAAAGACCATGTGTCCAACTTTTGATGTGGATTTTTTTTTAACGATCCCTTCTAGAACCTGGTCCCTCTCAAGGCCCCTCTTGTTAGATGCTAGGAGGACCTCAGCTGAGCCAAGGGAAGCCCATGGGCCCCAGTTAGGAGTGTCATTTTTAGTCTGTTCCCACAAGAACATTTAGCACAGAAGTTGTCCAACTGCCAGTTTTGAAACCAGTTTAGTGGCAGTTTAATGAAATAGGAATAGTGTCTCCCATGCTGCAAAGGTAAGTATTGCTTCTAGAAACTTTGCTTTCTGATATATACTTTGCAGTTCTACAGAAGCATATTTGTGTTGACAATCTACGTGTATATGCATTAATATACACAAATTTGGTATTTGCATAATGTATTTCTCACTGCGGGTTGCGATCAAAAGAATTGGAAAGCCTCTGGTCCGGATGATGTTTCGTTTCTGAGAAACTCCTGCCTCATGGCCCCAGCTGGCAGGCACTGGGGCATCCTTGCTGCACTTGTAGGAACAAGACCCTTAAATATCTTGGAAGATGGAAGCTGGAGGTGGGAGTGAAGGGCAAGTTCAAGGAAGAGGACAGGCCTGCTTACAAGTGGAGCAGGCAAGGGGACAGGGCTAGCTGGCTGCCTTTGGAAAGGGAAGGGGGCATCTATGGATGGGAACACATCTTGAAACAGGAGCTGTCCTCTCCTGCTCTCACCAGGCCACCTCTTGGCCATGCTCCCATCATATTTGATGGGAGCTTTACTGCCCCCCTTAAGAAAGCCCTGTTCCAGGGGGCAAAGGCCAGGCTGTCTGTGTGGCATCTGCCCTGGGGAGCTGGGGTAGGGGCTGCAAAAGATCAGCTGCTGGGGGCGGGGCGAAAGTAGGGTTCGGGGGAGGGCACGGGATTGAGGCAAAGGGAGGACCAGAAAAAGGGGGAATTTGTAGGGAAACCGGTAAAACAGTTCCTTTTTTCAAAAGTTGAATCCAGGGCAAGAGCGGAAACGGTAGGGTTTACTTTTAAAAACTCAGAGCCTTCTTGTAAGCGGCCCGAGTATGTGTGTGTGTGAGTGTGTGTGCTGGGAGGGCGGCCCTGCGGGCTGGCCTGGGTGTGTAAGAGGCGACTTTTCTCCCTCTCAATGGCCTTACAGTGTACCCTAAAGAAGCTTTTTGTTAAACTCATGAATAGGTGGATTTGGGGTGTGTGGTGCTGGGCACCACGATCGGGATATTTGGTTACCTTTGAGGTTACATGTTTTTCCTTTTAAGACACACACTCTGAAAAGGAGCCACCTCTACTGCATGGGGTCTTGGGGGGGGGGGTGTGGCAAGGGGGGGAGCACTTGCCTGTCTCTCTGTAATTGATTTGACTTGAGGAGCGTGGATAAAGAAGGAGAAACTCAAGACTGGGCAGATCTCAGTGTCCAGCCTGTGGGGAGACAGCCTCTCTTCTGTCCAGGGCTGAGACTCTTCTCAGCCCCTGGACTCTGGGCCTCAGAGATGGAACGTGGCAGTTTGCAGACCACTGATGTCCAGGGCTTCAGGGCCAGGGAGGACCCTCATTTAAGAGATGGCAAAGGGAGACTGAGGCCTAAAAAGGAAAAGGTATTGTGCACCAGCCCCTGCAGGTCGATGAGGATCCGGATGGGAACGTCACCCTTCAGGCCCTCATCCTGAAACATACCATGTTCATGGAAACCTCACTCACTCGTTCATTCTTTCAGCAGCACTTGCCACATGCCAGGCACTACAGTAGGTGTGGATAACACAGCAGTACATCAAACAGTTCGCTCTTCCTGCCCTCCAGCTGCCCATGGTCTAATGGGGAAGGCAGGTTATAATCAACTTGACCCTGACTCCTCATTTCTATGACAGTGGTTCTAAACTGGAGGGCTGTTGTGCACCCCAGGAATATTTGGTCATGTCTGTAGATACTTAGTGTTGTCACTGTGAGAGAGGAATGATACTGTCTGCTGACCTTTAGTGGGCAGAGACCAAGGATGCTGCTGAATATGTATGATGCACAGGACAATGTCTTTGCTTCAACAAGAGAATTACCCAGCCCCAAATGTCAATAGTGCCGAGATTAAGAAACCCTGCTCCAGATTGTCGTTTAGCCATTGGGTCAGGCCATGTCCGACTGTGTCTAACAGCAGGAAAGTAAGCCGGGGGTAGGAGGGCAAGAAAAGAGAGTGTGGCAGGTGAGTAAGAGCAGACAACAAATGAAAAAAAGAGCCAGGACCACAGAGGTAAAGTAGAGATAACTTGGACTTTGGTGGCCCAGATCCAAGTTGAAATCCTAGCTACAAGCACTTGGGCAAGTCATCTGCTCTGAGCCTCAGTTTCTGCGCCTATGAAATGGGGCTTGTGAGATAGTTTGAGAGAATTCAAGATAAAGCAAATAAAGGAGCTGACATACAGTACAATAAATAGCAGCTGTTATTATTATCTGAGGTTTTTAAAGGTCCCACTCTGGAAAGTTACCGCATCAGCTGGTGTAGACATGTGATTATGAGGTCCAAGAAGGTTTCTGTTTGGAGCACAGTTGCCATAGTAATGCCTTCTGCTTGCAGGGGTGGGGGGTCAGCTCCTCCTCCTCATACATATAGGTCTCAGCAAGGGGTGAGAAGATGGGGAAGGCTTTGCTTCAGCAAGAAGCCCAGGGTGTGCATTCTCCACTGTGAGGCGCCCTGGACTTGGAGTCACATAAACTGTGCTGTGCAATGTGAGGAAATTGCTTCACCTCTCTGAGCCTCAGTTTCCTTATCTGTAAAATAGAGATACTAAGGCCTGCCTTCACAGGTCCAGATTAGTGAGAAGTTACTGTCTAGGAAGCTGCCTTGTGGGGGTGCCTGTGAAGCCCAAGCTGGTTTTGTATCTGGTGTACATTGTATCTAAGCCAGGACTGGACACACACAGACAGGCTGAATGAATAAATGAATGAACAAACCAGTGGACCGTTGCTCTATAAACTCCTTTCAATTCTTGACAAGGAAAGTGCCAACAATACCCAGATGGGCATCCTCCACTCTGCTGATCTATCCCCAGAAGGCCAGAAACCAGGACCTGTGGTTCCCACTGCCTACTAGGGTCAGGTTACTGCACCAGGCAACAGCTCCCTCTAGAGGGAACTGCAGATACAACCACTGAGCTGGGACATCCCCAAGAGCTGGATCCCCATGGGGAGAGGGAGGTAGGAATGGGACCTCAGAACTGAAAAGAGGACCAAATCAGGATCAGGCACCCAGAGACTTATCTCAGTGCAGGCATGTCATTGAATACCTCCATTTTCCCTTCTTTAAAATGGGACCATTTGTCACTCACATGGAGTTGAAATAAATTAAGGCCTAACTAAAAGCCACTAACCAAATGGGTGGATTTGAGAAATCCAAGTGACTCACTGGCAAAGAATCTGCCTTCCAATGCAGGAGATGCGGTTTCTATCCCTGGGACGGGAAGAACCCCCGGAGATGGAAATGGCAACCCACTCCAGTACTCTTACCTGGAAAATTCCATGGACAGAGGAGCCTGATGGGCCACAGTCCATGGGGTTGCAGAGTCAGACATGATTGAGGGACTGAGCCAGAACACATTTCTCTGAGCCTTCTCAGAATCATGAAGCCTCAGAGCACAGTGGGACTTAGGGAGAATTTAAATCACCTGCCTGGGACTTCCCTGGTGATCCAGTGGTTAAGACTCTGCACTCCCAAAGCACAGGACATGGGTTCAATCACTGGTCAGGGAACTAAGATCCCACATGCTGCAAGGTATGGCCAGAAAAAAAAAAAAAAAATCCCCTGCCTCCTTCATCATACAAGGGAGGAGACTGAGTCCCAAAGAGGGGAGGGCACTGGATTTGGAGGGGGCGCAGGCTGCTCTTAGCAGAGTCGTGGTTTTAACCAGGCTGCTGAGGCTCCTCCCTCCATGTCACATGTCACATTCAAACCAGTAACAGGAGGTGCTAGGACACAGAAACACTGGCCATCACATCTACCTGTGGACACACTGTGTCCTGGGACCACCCATCGCCCACCGTTGGGCCTCCTTCTGGCTCTGTCCCTCCAGGGTCCTTGCTGGTCTCAGGGTTGTTTTGGGGAAGAAAACCTATTAGTAGAGAAAAGTCCAAAGCCAGGGGGAATGGAGGCCACATTTTCCCCAACAAACTCTGGATCTTGGCCTGACCTTCCCACCACTACTTCCCTCCCCCGCCAGGGGTGCTCCCTTCCTCCCCAAACCCCTCTTTTTGACCTGCTTATCCGAATGGCTCAGAGGAACACCTGGATTCTAAGATGACTCAGGGATGCAGCAGATGTTTGTCCGTTTTACAAGACACTGGAAAGGGGGCCTAGAAGCTGTCACCAGAGGTAATCTCTGTCCCTAGAATCAGAAACATTGGAGGAGCTTTTGAGAAACAGGGGTTCCCCAGAGATTGTTGCGGGGAGGCAGGTTAGGCATCTGTGTTTTTCAAAATCTCCCCAGGTGATTCTAATGCAGTCCCATTAGTCCGAACCCCTCGTTTAAAGCCCAAAACTGTTCCTCTTGTTGCATTTGATTCTGAGCCCCTCCCTCTAGCCCTACCTTTTGGTATGACTTGTCCTCCCTTTTTTGCAGATAGAACTACAGCCTCTGCCCCTACCTTTGTTCTTTAGAGTAATGAGAAAGTAGAGGCCTGCCTCCCCTGTCCTGTGGGAAGAGCTACCCACTCCAGTATTCTGGCCTGGAGAATTCCACGGACTGTATAGTCCATGGGGTCACTAAGAGTCAGACATAACTGAGAAACTTTCACATATCCTCTCTCCTACCTGAGACAGGGACCATTCTTTCATTATACAGTTGTCCTTGACCTGGGATTAAAGTACATTTAGTGTACTTGAATGTAAAAGTACATTCTGCTCTAGAGTCAGAAGAAGCTAGCCCTGGGTTCACCAAAGTGGAACATTCTTTCCCGAGATGTCAATAGGCATTGCATGTAAAAAAAAAAGCTCATCCCCAAGGGTTAAACAGAATAAAAAGTACCCCTTTCTTGTAGGACTTCTCAGCGTGCTAATGAGCATTGGAAATCACCATCAAGTTCCTCACATTGAATGTGACCAGAGCACTCTTCTTCCCTAGAGCAGAGTGAGGTTCTCGGCCTGGAGATGCTGATCTAGGCAGTCAGCCAGATCTGATGCTGAGGCAGGGATGAAGCTGCAGCACCAGGGCCCCGGCGGCCAACCCAGGACAAGAGGGACCCCACCAAGGAGAGCTTAAAGCCCTAAACCTCAAACACAGTCACTGCTGTGTTTGATCAGTCAGTCATGTCCAACTATTTGCGACCCTGTGGACTGTAGCCCGCCAGTCTCCTCTGTCCATGGGAATTCTCTAGGCAAGGAACACTGGAGAGGGTTGCCATGCCCTCCTCCAGGGGATCTTCCTGACCCAGGGATCGAACCCAGGTCTCCCGCATGGCAGGAGGATTCTTTACCGTCTGAGCAAAGCTGGACCCAACCTCTCCTTTTCCACCTCCTACCTGCCACCTTCTGTTTAAACACTGGTCTTGCTGGGAGTTCGTTTTAGTTCTTTTTTTTCCCCTAGATTAAAAAAAAAAAAGGAGAGAGAGAGGTAGAGCATTCAGTGTGGTTTACTGGAGGGTGGAGCCCTGGCTCCTCCTCTGGCTTGTGCCTCTGAACAGGGTTCTGTCTCCAGACCAGGCTGGTCTCCCTCCAGCACACACACCCACACCCTATCTCCTCCCCTGGGCTGCAGGCCTGACCCAGTGTGCTCTACCTGCCGTCTGACTCCAGGGGGCGCCAGTCTCCTGGAAGTCTCTGTGAATAGCACACCCCGCGCCGGCCGCCGGGAATGGCAGCCCCAGAGCTTAGCAGAGAGGTGCCCTGTCTCCCTGCCTGTCTCTGTCCGCCTTCCTCACCACTCCATCTGTGGGTATCACCCCACTCCCCAGGTCCACACAGCCCAGTCAGGGTGCTTCTTCACCCCTTTACCTCAGCCTTTCATTCCCCTGGCGCAGCCTCGTTCTGGATTTCAGTTGCTGCCTGTGCCCCACCTGCCATGACTTCTGCTATAGCTTGTTGACATTTTAAGAGAGAAGGTCCCCGTGGTATGAGAGAACCTGAGTCCTTCCTGCCCGTTCCATAGGGAGAGGGCTGCTGTGTCACCCCGTCGGGGGACTGGAGTGACTTTATTGGTCAAGGAGGCTCCTCACCCTCCATTGCTCTCAGGAGCTCCCTCTGCTCTCTCAGTGCCTCAGGGGTCCCCACCCCGGGCTTCACCCACAGGGGTCAGCAAGACTCTGATAAGCACCAGGTAGGGCTC
Organism: Bos grunniens; assembly: GCF_055505025.1. Taxonomy (NCBI): domain Eukaryota; kingdom Metazoa; phylum Chordata; class Mammalia; order Artiodactyla; family Bovidae; genus Bos; species Bos grunniens. Next base: position 50,037,397 of record NC_141185.1, on the reverse strand, counting down.
AGGCAACTGCAGTGGCTGGACACTGGCCACTAGTCTGGACTACTCCTTAGTCACCGTAAGAAGCCTGTGTCGGTGTAGGAACCTACCCATAGATGCAGGCACCAGGCAGTCAGGCCCTCCTCTGCCCTCTGGGGATTGCCGAGGCTCTTAGAAGACCTTAGCGGTGTGGTCCTTTCACACTTAGAATAAAGCCCAAGGCCCTCAGGAGCTGGTCTCCGTGATACACTCTCCCCTCACCCACCACTGGCCTCCTGCTGGCCTCTTCAGCCACTGTCCTCCCACTTCATTCCCACCTCAGAGCCTTTGCCCTCCTGGGCTCCTCTGCCTGGATGCCCTTCCCACAGGGCTCTGTGTGGCTGGCTCTTTCTGGTCATTCGGGTCCAAATGTCCCCTCCTCAATGAAGCCTTCTTGGCCACCCAGTATACAGAACGTGACACCCTCAACCCCACACTCCAGCAGCCCTTTGTCGTATTTTCCTTGCAGCTTATCACTGTCTGAAAGTTTCTGCTTGGCTGTTTTCGTCTCTGCTTGTCTGCCCCCTTCCCAGCCCCTCCAAGACCAGAAGCCCTGTCTATCTTGATTGTCTTCTATCTCCAACACATGGAAAACACTTGCCACACAGTAGGTGCTCAGTAAAAGTCTGCTGAGTGGGACCTCCCTGGTGGTCCAGTGGTTAGGACTCCGCACTTTTACCGCCGTGGGCCCAGGTTCCATCCGTGGTCAGGGAACTAAGATTCCGCGTGCCACATGGCATGGCCAAAAAAATTAATTAAAAGTCTGCCGAGTGACTTCTATCCAGTGCTTTTCAAACTATCCTCCAGGGGGTCAGCATAGGAGTTGTGTGTCTCTGACACCCCACAGAGGCCACAGAAGTGAATTGAGAGGGGCAATGATTATGGGAGTCGGCATCAGATTCTATGAGAACAACTCAGATCTTATGTCTTCTGAAAGCCATTGTATGGTGCATCTTTCTCTTGTCGTAGATGTGAAAGCCAGAACCTAGAAAAATATATGTCCTGCCTGGAGGTGTGACTGTCAGTGCTGGGACGAGGGCCCAATTTTCTTGCTCCCAGCGGTCTGTCTGCTGAACATGGCAGCTGTCTAAGGGCAGTTCCCACCTGCCCCGCCCACTTCAGCGGCCCCACCCACCCCGGCCAGGACCCAGGGACTCTGCGTAGTCACCCCGGCGAGCTGATGTTCTGCCATCAGAGGGGCCCAGCTGAGGAGATGAATGGCTGCTCTCTTTCCAAGCTTTCCTTAATGATTCATGCTGACTCAAACATCGTGAGGAGCAGCTACTTTTAGAAATAAACATTGTTTTAGGTCCTAACACCTTTGGAGCCTCAGGTTCTATCACTGGCTACCCATCATGGGTCATGGGCTCTTTTATTGCATTTCCAGTACCTCTTTCAAGCTGCAGGGTCCCAGCACTCCCCATGACATTTTAGACGGCCAGCCAGGCACCAGGGAAGAGGATGGAGAACAAGACAAGGTTTCCCCTGGCATTGCAGCTCAGCGTCTTCATGATTCTGAAGACCTCAGTGGGCAGCTCTTCTCAGCCTTCACCATCCACACTTAGGAGTATTCCCCTCCAGCTCTGTGCTCTCAGGCCCCACCCACTGTGGGCCTTCCTTGAACTCCAAGTCCATCTTGTCTCTCTTTTGTGATGGAGGTCCAGTGCATTGTCACTTACATTTTATTTCCAGCGTCCTTCCTAATGACATCTAACACCTGGACTCATCAAGGAATCCCTCAGGCCACTGTTTTCCAGGGGTGGAGTCAGGTTGAAGGGCTCTGGGCCCAGTTTGGCCTGTTCAACCAGAGGTGTGACTTCACCAGGGTTGACTAGTCTTGTGTGCATCAGTTTCCTTATCCGTAAATTGGGTACATTGACTCTCCCTTCATAAGGTTGCTGGAAGGATAAAGTAAGATAACATAGCTAAACCAAGGTGTGTGGCACAGAGCAAGTGCACTCAAGCAGTAATTGCTGTTCATTGTGAATGTTCCCCGGGCCCATTCCTGGTGTCTCAGAACCTGAATTTTGAGTCAGTGGGTTGGATGATCGTGTGATTGCCTCTTCTTGCCCAAGATGAAGTTGATCAGCTGCTTTCCTGCCCACTTATGCTCTTAAGTAGTCATACAGCTCAGAGCAGGAAGGGACCAGAGAGATGCAGCAAGTACCTTATGCTTCCAGGCACCCTGAAGCTAGCGCAGGCCTCCTGACATACCTGGAAACCACAGCAAGCCCTATTGAACCACTGTAATGACCTTATCTTAACTAAATTACATCTGCAAAGCTTCTATTTCCAGATAAGCTCATATTCACAGGTACTGGGGGTTAGAGCTTCAACATACCTTTTGGGGCAAGGGGAGAGACAGAATTCAGCCCATAGCATTCTTTATTGACTCTTGTTATATTTTAGATCTATGCTTCATTAGTAGGTCTTTCCTGGTGGCTCAGACAGTAAAGAATACACCAATGCAGGAGACCTGGGTCAATCCCTGGCTCCAGACAATTCCCTGGAGAAGGGAATGGTTACCCACTCCAATACCCACTCCAATATTCTTGCCTGGAGAATTCCATGGACAGAGGAGCCTAGCAGGCTACTGTCCATGGAGTTGTAAAGAGTCAGACATGACTGAGCCACTAACACTTTCACTTTTTGCATTTGTAAGATGTAAAGGAAGTTCTATCAGGAAACTGCTGCTGCTAAGTCACTTCAGTCGTGTCCGACTCTGTGCGAACTCATAGACAGCAGCCCATCAGGCTCCCCCATCTCTGTGATTCTCCAGGCAAGAACACTGGAGTGGGTTGCCATTTCCTTCTCCAATGCATGAAAGTGAAAAGTGAAAGTGAAGTCACTCAGTCGTGTCCAACTGTTAGCAACCCCATAGACTGCAGCCCACCAGGTTCCTCCGTCCATGGGGTTTTCCAGGCAAGAGTACTGGAGTGGGGTGACATTGCCTTCTCTGCTATCAGGAAAGGCAGATTAAATAAGTGATCCAATAGGTCAGTGCTGTATGCTAACCAGAGGCTGGGCAAGTGGAGTCCATAGGGTATAAATGCCCTCTCATTACCTGAATCGAGCTATACACACACACACACACACACACACACACACACACACGTAGGTTTAATTATCTCTGTTTTATAGAGGGGCTTCCCAGGTGGCGCTAGTGTAAAGAATCTGCCCACTAATGCAGGAGATGTAAGAGACGCTGGTTCAATCCCTGGGTAGGGAAGATCCCCTGGAAAAGGTCATGGCAACCCACTCCAGTATTCTTGCCTGGAGAATCCCATGGATAGAAGATAGTGAAACCGAGGCACAGTGTTAAGTGGTAGGGCCAGAACTTGAACTCCAGAACTTGAACTCATGACTATCTGATTGTAAAGTTCATGGTTTCCTACACTCTGCCTAGAAAGAAGGCAGAATTTCTCAGACCAGGCCCTGACATTTAGCATAAGAAAGAGAAGCCACAGAGCTTGTCCCTCAGTCTGGGGCTCGTCCTTCAGGGTGTATGTGTAAAGCCCTGTTTATTCCTGCACATCATGCCCTTGATTCATGGGGATTATTTGGCAGATTCAGGGACACCTCCAGGAGAGGGAGCCATGAGCTAGAAAGACCGTGGGTCCAGAGTCTGTTGAACACTGGGACAGAAGAAAATTCTGTTTCCCAGCAGATTTCCAAGACTTCTAACATGGAAAGAACTTTCTCCCTCTGCCTTTCTCCACTGATACACTCCTCTCCACCCGCCCCAACCCCAGTTGGCTGTCACATTGGTCACTGGGGAGTCTGTTGGCTTTGACCCACAAACTCCAGTTCTCCTAATGGCCTCCAGGACCGGAGTTTATTCTCTTCTGTGATTGTCTTGAATGAAGTTTTTTTTAAGGACATAAAATTTCATTTTCTTTTTAGAAACATTTTTCCTTTAAAAAAAAATAGTGAACAACATAGAAAGTTTAGGAAATAAAACTTTCAAAATGAAAAAAGTTAAAATTGACTGCAAACTCTCCGCCAGAAGATAACCAGAGTTACATTTCTGTATATCTTTGTGGTCTTTTTTCCATGAATAGATTTACATAAAAATGAAATGGAGTCTCATTCTACATATTATTTTGCAACTTGCTTTTTTTTGTGCTCCGTCATATAAGGTGAATGTGTTTCTAAGTAAGTAAACAGTTTTTCCATAATTGGAATCTTCTACATGCCAGGCTCTCTATTGAACACAGTAGGGAATACAAAAGGAGAAATGCAAAGTTTTCCTTGACCTTCAGGAGAGCCCACAGCTTAGATGGGAGAGAGTGCTGTCTGCTCGTCACATGATGCAGAGAGCCCTGGTTCCTTGTCCTCATACATCTACTGGTTGTGCAGCTGCGGGTGAATTTTTCCATCAAGGGAAATTGGCATCAAGCTCTCCCGAGTTTGAAGCAGCTACAGTGCAGTGACAGTCACTGGGAGAGAGCATGCTTTAGTGAGAAACTCTGCAGCCACTCCACTAATGGCTCCACGTCCCCAGTGAGGCAGAAACAAGGGGCTCAAATTTGCTGTCCCCAGGGTTGACCTCTGTCCCCTCGTTCCTCTCAGAGCATGAGGATCTTGAGGTATCACACATGCATCTAGTGTTTAATATGTATTTCTCATACATCCTGGCCCTCCTAACAAGCCAACAAATTTATCTTCTTCTCAGATAAAGAAACAACAGTCCCACGCAGTAATGGAAGAAAGATGATTGCATTCAACTCATTGGGAGAGAATGTTAGTGGGAGGACTCCACCAGGACACCTTTCTTAAGAGATTTTCAAGGGGAGTTTTGATCCTACTTGGGTTCCAGCTTGTGTGCAGCCTTAGAGCCCAACCCCCTGAAGATGCAGATCATTGCTGGGGTATGTGAAAGCATCCCAGGATGCTGGAGGCAGTGTGGTACCCTAGAGAGTCCTGAGTACATGAAGGCCTCCCTGGATATACAAAATATTCCAGAAAAAAATTGGATGCGAAAAATTCCAATTGGAATAGCACACAATGATCTCTAAAGATTGTGCCAGACAGCAGTATAGATTTGCCTCCTCAGACGGAGAGATAGTAGTCCAAGCCCAATTCATAGAAACAGAAAGTAGCCTGGTGGTTTCTAGGGGCTGGGGGAAGCAGAAATGGGAGTTCTTGTTTAATGGGTACAGAGTTTCATTTTGCAAGATTAATTCTGAAGATGGATGGTGGAACAATGTGAATGGATGGTTGTCGAACAGTGTGAATGCACTTGATGCCACTGAATGATAAAATATCTGAACTTGAAAATAGTTAAGATGGTAAATTTTATGTTATTTATATTTTGCATGCATGCTAAGTCGCTTTAGTCATGTCTGACTCTTCGCCACCCTATGGACTGTGGCCTGCCAGGCTCCTCTGTCCAAGGGATTCTCCAGACAAGAATACTGAAGTGGGTTGCCATGTGGAGTGGGTTGCCATGCCTTCCTCCACGGGCTCTTCCTGACCCAGGAATCGAACTTGCGTCTCTTCCGTCTCTTGCACTGGCAGGTGGGTTCTTTACCACTAGCGCCACCTGGGAAGCCCTATTTGTATTTTACCACAGCTTAAAAAAAAAAAAAAAAAAGAATCAATTCTTTGAAAAAGGAAAGTTGGCTTTCTCGTGAGGAAGAAACCTTGACTAGGAGGAGCTGGGAGGCAGCAGACAGCATGAATCCCTAGAAGGCGTTTTCATGAAGGTCGCTGCTCTGGCATCCCGTCAGGAGGCTAATAGGCACCACAGTCCTGACAGCCTTGCAGGGCATAGTCATACCACCAGGAGCAGCTGGCAGCGAACTGGGGACACATGGGAGACAGCTGGAAAAGGAGGAAGCGGGAAAGGGGTGCAACATCTTATCATGTCAATGTTTGCAGCTCTCCTCCAATTGTTCTGAAACAAATCAAGAGTCAGAAAGGTCTGTGAGGAGTTCAGAGAGCAAGTTCTCTGCCTGTCTCTGGGTTTTGAGCGCATTCTACCGCCCCAAGGCGCCTTGGTGCTTTGAGTCAAAATGTGAAGTCTCCCCATGTGGGAGGCACACCACAAATGTCCCTTCACTGCACAGATTATCAAAGTTCGTTGGGTGACAAGAACAAACCCGTGACAGGTTCCATTCTCAGCACGTGCCCCCATCCCTAGCATGGACGTGGGGAGCAGGGATCTAGTTAGGAGCACTGGTTTTGGAGTCAGACCGATCTAGGTTTGAATTCTGGGTCTAGCGTTCCCTGGCTACAGGATTTACGGTAAGTCATTTACCTGCTCTGAGCCTCTGTATCCTCCGTTCTAAAAACAGGACCAGTAACGGAGCCCCTCCCAGGACGATTGTGAACCTTGAATGATATGATTTGTTTGTTCACACTGCTGCTGGGCACCATGCCCAGCTTGGGCTCAACCTTCAATTTATAGCCATTTTGAGAGGAAGGGTAGGTGCTCATGGACAAGGGAGACCCAAGGATGGACAAGCCCAGTGCATAGCCCAGTGGGTGCAGTCTTCCTGCAGAAACAGACAAATGCTATAGGCCGCATGCACTCCTGCTGTGAGGGAGGAGGGTGCACTTGATGGCAATGGGAACTTCACAGAGCAAGCAGAGATACTGGGGGCCGTGGTTTCCTCCTGATACACACCTAAGATCAGGGCATTCCCCAAAACCCTGAGACAGCCCCCCACCATCACCTACAAAACCAAACCAAACTCATTAGCCCAATCATGGAGGCTCTTCAGAATCTGGCCCAGCTTTGTTTCTAACTGTATGTGATCCTACACCAGTTGGATCCACTCCTTTTACCATACCTTTATTCATGTGACCCTCCCAGAATGCCCTTCCCCTACCTCCACAGGCCCATTGTCATCATTCAGTCACTCAGTCATGTCCGACTCTTTTCGACCCCATGGACTGCAGCAGGCCAGCCTTCCCTGTCCTTCACCATCTCCCGGAGTTTACTCAAACTCATGTCCATTGAGTCGGTGATGCTATCCTGCCATCTCTTCCTCTGTCATCCCCTTCGTCACATCTTTCAAGGCTCAGTTCAAAAGCCATCTCTTCTTCACAGTTCTCCCAGGTCCTCCCAAAACAGGAGTGATTTCTATGTCTTAGCTTGTGGAGCGGTCTCATTGAGAGAGGCTCCCCTCTGGTGCTGTAGGATTTATTCACACATCTCACCTCCTGCCTCACACAGTGAGCCCCAGCGGCAGATCCACTCTGATCCTTCCTCAACACCCGCTGCAGAGTTTTCCACATGATGGGTGTTTGATGGAGGAAAAGAGGGAGGGAGGAGAGCCAGGAAATCCTTGGAACTTTTCCAGATGAAAGGCAATGATTCCGTCCACATGAGGGCCAAAAAAAGAGTGCTCAGCTCTTCAGAGCATATGCGCCAAGAAGAGAAAGCAGTGTCACTGAAGGATGGCCATGGGGAGAAGCGGGCTTGTCTGCTGTGTACCCGGACCACGCTAAACCCCCCTGGGCAGGGCGAACTAACCTGGTGGAGCAGAAAGTTTCAGGAGGTTTCCAAGACCTCCTTGTGGTGCAGTTGATTACTAGAAGGACTCAGAGCTCAGCAAAGCTGTTACACTCACAGTTACTATTTATCACAGCAGATGGATACAGATCAAAACCAACATAGGGAAGAGCCACACAGGACAGGGTCCCAGAGAGACCAGGCATGAGCATCCAGTTGCGCTGTCCCAGGGAGTTGCGTGGACAACCTTTACTTCCCCAACAACAATGGGTTGCAATGTGTACAGAGTGTTGCCACCCCAGGAAGCTCACCTGAGTCCAGGATTTTCACTGTGGGTTGGTCATGTAGACATGGCTGACCACCCACATGCTGACCTTAGTTTCCAGTCCTTCCAGAGGTCAAGTTGATATCACATGACCCAAGACCCCCGCCGTAAATCACACTGTTAGTACAGACAATCCAGTGTGGCCCAAGGCCCCCAGGTAAATAAAGACTTAGAGACTACCTTCTGGGAGCCAGGTCCACAACATCCAGTGGCTCTCAAAGAGAAGCCTGACCCAAAAGGAACTAAGTGAATGTTCTCTATGACGTCTTCCCAGTCCTAGAATTAGGGCATGCAACTACAGTCAAGAGAATGAGGCTTGATTCCAGTGGCCCATCCTCTTTCTTACTCTTGACTAGACCCCAAGTCTAGACTAAACTCCAAGAACCTGGGCATCTGCCCCCGGAGTTTAAGGGGTTGGGCTAGTTGCCCTTTTGTTTCCTTTTAGCTGCATCCTAGGCACTTGGCCCTCTGCTTTGCTCAGGAATTCATCTGTAACCCCAAACGCCTGTGTCGTTGCTGGCCAGGACCTTCAGCTGTCAGAAAGCTTTACCAAAGATAGTTTTGGAAACCTGGGCTCAGTTCCCACCAAGGGAGGCCCCTGATGAGTCCTGCTGGGTCCCCTAGCCCCTTCCCAAACTCCTACAGGAAGGAGCACTCTGTCCTGCCAGGTTGGTGGTCAGCGCCAACTGGAGGGAACTCAGTTCTTGGCCCCAGATTCCTGCCCCAGGAAAGGTTCTTGTGCCTGATGGAAAGTTTGGGCTGAAGGATACTTACTCTTTTCCAAACTCCCAGGTCTGATATTTACACAACGTCTGAAATTAATGCAGAGAAAACCTCCAAGATCCCGGGTTGGAATGGAAGGCTGAGAACAGGAAGGGGCAGGTCCCAAGTACCAGTTTTTTTCCACACAGAGAACAGGGCAAAGCTCAGTGTCCCTGGGCGAGTGAATCGGGAGCCATTAATGTACCACTCTCCATTTTAAACTGTGCCATGTACCACTCTCCATTTTAAACTGGTTTTACTGGGAATTTGCAGTCGAGGGTAAGGAGAGGTGGGAGTGATGGGGAAAGGCTGGTGATGTTGAGCTGAGTTCTTCCCTCTGGTGCCCACCCTGGTCTGGTCTTATGGTTTGGGGCCAGGTTTGGGTGCAATCTCCCATCCTAAGAAGCACCATCATGGCTGGCCTTCCTTCCCAGCTCTGGACCTGGCTCACTCCCAGCTCCTTAAATACACAGCCTTCATCAGGCTGTTAGATGACTCTGAGTTCTGTTCTGTCCCAGGGTTCTATCTCCTGGGTCACCCACCACTCCCTGCTTAGTGGTCCCCAGATCCATGCTGACCAGTCTTGGTCCTCTCCTAGTAGGAGACGAGGGTAAATGGATGTTTCCATGGGCCATGGTATGTTCCGGGCTACCCCTGACCCGCATTCAGAGTTAAAACTCCTCCTAGGCCTTCTAATGTGTTTCAGGGTTGAGGAGGCAAGAATGCTTTGAAATCAGTTGATTTGCAACAGTTATTATCAGTCTTAAGCTTAGTGCTCCTTCTGTTCCCAAACAATCCAGAAGGGACATTGCCCATTCATGAAGCACCATTCATTCATTCATTCATTCAACAAATATGTGTTGAATACCTTCTATGTGCCAAGCACTGTTGCAGACACCTAAAGTATGTATGTGTGTGTGGGTGCTCAGTTGTGTCTGACTTTTTGTGACCCCATGGACTGTGGCCTGCCAGGCTCCTCTGTTCATGGAATATTCTAAGAATACTGAAGTGGGTTACCATTTCCTTCTCCAGGGGATCTTCCTGACCCAGAAATAGAACCCACATCTCCTCTGTCTCCTTTATTGGCAGGTGAATTCTTTACCACTGCACCACCTAGGAAGCCTAAGTAGGTATAGTGTTAGTCACTCAGTTGTGTCCAGTTCTTTGCAAACTTGTGTACTGTATGTAGCCTGCCAGGCTCCTCTGTCCATGGAATCCTCCAGGCCAGAATATTGGAGTGGGTAGCCAGTCCCTTCTCCAGGGAGTCTTCCCAACCCAGGGATCAAACCTGGGTCTCCCCCATTGCAGGCAGATTCTTTACCATCTGAGCCCCCAGGGATGCTGCTGCTGCTGTCACTTCAGTCGTGTCCAACTCTGTGCGACCCCATAGACGGCAGCCCACCAGGCTCCCCCATCCCTGGGATTCTCCAGGCAAGAACACTGGAGTGGGTTGCCATTTCCTTCTCCAATGCAGGAAAGTGAAAAGTGAAAGTGAAGTCGCTCAGTCGTGTCCTACCAGGCTCCTCCGTCCATGGGATTTTCCAGGCAAGAGTGCTGGAGTGGGGTGCCATTGCCTTCTCCAGAGCCCCCAGGGATAGTAGTGAGCAAAACAGACAAAAGTCCCTGCCCTCATGGAATGTATATTCTAGTAGAGGAAACAAATAATAAACAAGCAAATGGAAAAGTGCAGGAAGTTCTAGTAATGATAATGCTATAAATAAACAATAATAGGGTGACGTGATAGGAGGTACTGGGTAGGGGTCAGGAAAGGGTGGTCAGGGAAGGGACATTTGAACTGAAGCTAGAATGATGGAAGTGGCCAATGAGGGAAAGATCCAGAAATGTGTACCAGGAAGAAGGAAGAGAAGGAACTAAAGCCATTAAAAAGAAACACATTTTTATGTTCAAGAAATAGCTAGAATGTGGCTGGGAATAGAGGTATGATGTGGTGTGAGCAGGAGTGAGGGCATAGAATGTAGGGACTTAATAGAACATGAGAAGGGGCTGGACTTTACTCCAAGAGCATTCGTCCTGTTCTGCCATGAAATATAGGCCAAGATTCGTTTTAACGGTCCTTTCTGATCTGAGCTCTACGTCCCTGGCTCACTCAAGATTCCAATGTGATATAAGCTTCCTTCCTCCCAATGCCTTTTACCACCCCACCCAACAGATCAGACTGCTCAGGGAACAAAAGGACTTCTGTTTGATGATTTAGAGGAAATAAGACATTTAGAGCAATTTGTCATGGGAGTCATCACTCCCTGTTCTCCTCCTAACTGGAAATTAGCTATTTCCAGAGCCATCATTCATGGATATTCTGGCCAGAGTTGTCAAGAAACTTTCTCAAGCTCATCTATATTTTAGATGAGTCAAAGGTATGAATTCAGGTTGTAGTTTTAACGTACTCACCTTCTCCCAGACCATATGGTCTCCTAGGAAACTGAGACTAGGCTATTTCAGGAAATTGCATGGTTCCTGGGTTCAAAGTGGACCCCAGAGAGAAGAATAGCATATCTCTCATCACAGTAGATCCAGGTCAAGCAGTTGTTACTAGCAAGGACCTTTTTCAGTGAGTGAAGGAAATCAAGACAGAAAGGCCAGAGAGAGTAGAAACTGATGTTTTTTAAAAACAACTGTGGGATTCCCTGGTGGCTCAGACAGTAAAGAATCTGCTTGCAAAGCAGGCGACCCGGGTTCAATCCCTGAGTCCCCTGAGAAGGAAATGGCAACCCACTCCAGTATTCTTACCTAGAAAATCCCATGGACAGATGAGCCTGGCCGGCTACCGTCCATAGAGTCACAAAAACTCGGGCACCACTGAGCAACTAACACTTCACTGTGCCCTGAACCAGAACTACTCCTTTTGGGTTCCCACTGTGCCTGTCACCCACCTCCATAGGGAGGGCCTTTACCTGCAAACCTACTCACACCTTCAGCCAACCAAAATCAGTGCTGTTATTTATTGATTTATTTTGGCTGTGCTGGCAGCAAGTGAAAGCTACTCTTTGTTGCAGGCTTCTCATTGCGCTAGCTTCTCTCGTTGTGGAGCACGGGCTCTACAGCACATGGGCTTCAGAAGTTGCTGCTCCCGGGCTCTAGAGCACAGGCTCAGTAGTTGTGGTGCGCAGGCTTAGTTGCGCCTCAGCACGTGGGATCTTCCCTGACCAGGGATTGGACCCATGTCCCCTGCCTTGGCAGAAGGATTCCCATCCACTGTACCACCAAGGAAGTCCAATAAAGGCAGTCTTTAGATTGTCTGTGAAACCACAGTATAAGCTGATTTTGGCTGTAAGGTGCTCACTGTTGCCTAAGGGTGGAACAGGGATGGCTGGCCTCATTCAGTGAACATGGGGCAGCTCTGAGAGTGACAAGGCTTGGGTCACTGGAGAGGACACCAGCAGTATCAGCATCTCACTTAAGCAATCTAGACTTTTATTTGAACTATCATCCTATACCCAGGCTTGGGGTGAATATAGTCATGAGCCCTAAGTTAACCAAGTTGTAGGGGAGCCCACTGTTTGCTGTCATTGCAAATCAAATGACCATCCACACATGGGACATCATCTCAATTAGATCTAGGCATGAACTCTATCGGGTATAACTTCTATCAAGTCAGTTCACGTTGGTTGAGGGACTATGATGTGCAGAGCCCAGTGCTTGGTGCCCACACTAGGTGCTCAGCACACCCACAATGGATTGAAGACCATGATGTGTGTACACAATGCAGCTGTTCTCCCACCTCAGCCAGGGAGGATCCGGTCTGATAAGATTTAGGAAAGGAGACAGAATTTACTGAAAGCCACACAGAGCATGCATGCTAAGTCGCTTCAGTCATATCCAACTTTTTTGAGACCCCATGGACTGTAGCCCACCAGGCTCCTCTATCCAGGCAAGAATATTGGAGTGGGTTACCATGCCCTTCTCCAGGGAATTAAAGAAATCCTATATGATAGATCCTATTTGATCAGCACTTTAGAATTAAGGAAATTGATCCTTCAAGAGGTTAAATAATTGGGCCAAGGTTTTATGTTCACATGTAAGTATCACAGTTGCAATTCAACAGAATCTATGTTACTCCAAGGGCTTCCCAGGTGGCTCAGTGGTAAAAGAATCCACCTGCCAATGCAGGAGACACAGAAGACATGAGTTCGATCCCTAGGTCGGGAAGATCCCCTGGAGGAGGAAATGGCAATCCACTCCAGTATTTCTTACCTGGAGAATCCCATGGACAGAGGAGCCTGGTGGACTACAGGCCATGGGGTCACAAAGAGTCAGACATGACTCAGCACACACAAGCACATGCCTGTGACTCCAAAGTCATCTTCTTCTCACTACACAGCCCCACTCCCCACCCATACACCCCCCATAAGTGCTTAGCCTGGGAGTTTAAAACAACGATGGGAAAGAAATCACAAGCTGGCATGTGTTTGTTCATTAGTTGGAGGTAACCACAAGGAATGACAAAGAACATGGGCAGAAAGGAGATGGTTTCAGGCCAAGGTATCTGGAAGTTCCCAGGAGGTAGTATTTACCCTGGATTCAGAAAAGGCTATGATTAGGTCAGATGAAGAGCTGTTCTACAGATATAAAGTCTTCTGGAAGGAACAAACTGCGTGAGCAAAAGGAAGGAAGAGAAAGAGGAGGGCCAGACCCAAGCCACGGGCACCACTCGAAGGCGAGCCCACATTAGTAGAGAATGCCTGGTGGGCTACAGTCCGTGGGGTCACAGGGAGTTGAACACAACTGGGAGCACACATACACAGGCACCAGATGTGACACTTTCTGGACACATGTCTTTCTTTTTATTTTTTATTAACTAATTTATTGTTTTATTTACTTATTTGGCTGCTCTGGCTCTTAGTTGTAGCATACGGGATCTTTAATCTTCATTGCAGCCTGTGGGATCTAGTTCCCGGACCAGGGATCGAACCTGGGTCCCCTGCTTTGGAAATGTGGAGTCTTAGCCCCTGGACCACCAGGGAAGTCCCTGGACCTGTGTCATTTCTTGATTTCTTTTCTTGATCATTTCTTGATTTCTTCTGATTCCTCCACTTGAACCTTGCTCCTCCCTTGAGAGCCTGAGGCTCCCCTGAAAGCCTAATACCTCTGAACTTAGGCATGATACTCATAACCACACAGCTCCCCTCTTTGCATCCCTCTGCTGCCCCCTACATCTTCCCCAGCATGTGGAGGGCACAGGGGGGCATCTTTCCCAGTGGTTTCGAACCTTCCCAGGGAATGCTGATCTGGGTGCAGGATCAGAACAAGAGATGAGCTCATTTCTAACCCGGGGGGAGGCTGTGACAGGTGAGATGTGACCGACTCTGACCCTATATCAAATGTCTCTTTTCTGCACTGTGTGGAGCTGGCACTTAGAGTCTCAGAGAACTCCAGGGCCAATTCTCCCATGCTACGTTTTGTCAAAGATGCAAAAACTACACTTGGGGTCACACAGCCATTCTAGACAGCATCAAGGACCTGGCACCCACTCACACGCCTGCTATTTTCTAGGTACAGATATGTCTCCATCTACAAGAATATAAGCAACTCAGAGGAAAACCCTCCCTCCCCACCTCACTGTGCCCTCTGTCTTAGCACAGGGCTGCTTGAGGCCAATCCTAGACAAAACTATGGGTTTGAAAGGTCGCTCTGCAGCACCCCCAACCTGCTGCCACAGCTTTTTCCAATGGACCCACTTAATTGCCCAGAAAGCAGGAAAACATTTGCAGAATTTAATTTGTAGTGATAACCAAGCAAGTAATACAATGCACTGTGCTTAGTCACTCAGTTGTGTCCAACTCTTTGTGACCCCATGGACTTACCCACCAGGCTCCTCTGTCCATGGGGATTTTCCAGGCAAGAATATTGAAGTGGGTTGCCATGCCCTCCTCCAGGGGATCTTCCCAACCCATGGATCAAACCCAGGTCTCCTGCATTGCAGGCAGAATCTTTACCATCTGAGCCATGAAGGAAGCCCAAGTAATACAATAGGAATAAGGAAATCAACTCTATTTTTTAGAAAAAGATACAGATGGAGAGAGAATAAGCAAAAGAGAGAGAAGAGAAAGAGGAGAAAATATAAAATGAGCATTAGCATCCATGAAAATTATCTTCACCATGTCCCATTCTGATTCCAGCATGCAGATGAGAAAACTGAGGGCTTGTGTGAGTTCACCTGGAGTCAGTTTCCTGACTCCCCTTTTCCACGCCTTCCCACCATGTCTATTTAGAATATGTGGGAAATTAGCAGCTGCAGTTGGAGTCAGTCTGGCCAGATGTGTCCTTGATGTGGGATCCCTGCCACTTTCCCTATTCTGGGTTTAAAATCTCTCTTTCCGGTATTCTTGCCTGGAGAATTCCATGGACAGAGGAACCTGGGAGGCTACAGTCCACGGGGTTGCAAAGAGTCAGAAACAACTGTGCGACTAACACACTAACTGTGGCGGGGGTCACCCCGTGAAGAATGAATGAGCACTTCCTGTTCAATTAGAGACTGAAGATCACCTGCCTCGGCCATGTAGACAGGATTCCCAGCAGCAAAGTCGTGATTGTACAGCCCCAAAGCCATCCGTCAGTTCTGAAGGAACCAAAAACAAGTCATTTGATTCACCATGCTGTGTGGAAAAAGCAAACAGGATGCAAAAAGATTACAACTCCACAAAACGCAAGTGGATGCCTAAGGAAAAAAACCAGAAGGAAAACTATCAAAACACGAACAATGGTTGGATTAGGATGGAGGATGATGGTGATTTATTTTCTCTAGTTCCTTATTTTCCAAATGTGTGGTAGGGTGGTGATGTTGGCAAAGGCAGTTTTATCCTTTATGGAAAGTCATCTCATCCAACCCTCATCCCAGGGCAAGAAGCCTCCCTGTAACCACTAGACGCTCTTCCAGTCCCCACATTCTGAGAGGCTCACCCAGGCCTGACTCTAGGGAGGAGGGAAGAGAGTGGTGCTGACAGATGCCTGCTGAGTGCCAGACCCTGGGCTTGCTGCCGAGCCAGAGACACAGCCCCCGCCCTCAGAAGCAGGGTCTGCCTGGCACATTCTCTTGCTTAGTCTCTGAAATAGCCATGGAGATGGATCTTTGGTTATTAAAGCAGGAGGTGCCGAGCAGGACTGGGATACAGGTCTAGGGGTCTCCGCGGCATGTTGCTGGAATAAGAATTCAGGGCAGGCAGGTGAGCCCCTCCCATTCAGCCCCATAATCTGATGGAATAAAGGTCAAAGCCCTGACTGGGTTGGTAGCCATCTGATAGGGTCTAGCTGATGAGGAGGTGGAGGGTTTCCATACGTTCAACTATGGGTTTGTGTGTGTCTGTCTGTCTCTCTCTCACACACACACACATGGCCTGAGCTCAGGTTCAAAGCACTAGCATGCTCTCTTTCCCCCATCAAACTTCCTAATAATTCTGTCCTGAAAAAGCCAGTTCCTTGGTAATGAGCCCAACCTCACACACATGGAGCCCACAGAAGCTCTGCACAGACCCTCCAACTTTCACCCGCTCCTCAAGCCCCTCTTTCCCTCCATTTTAGACAACCCCTTCCCCTGTCCTCAGCCCCAGCCTCCCAATCCCATCGCCACCATCCAGCTCCATTTCCCCTGCAGAAAGGCTGCCCTGTTGTGGGGACTGGCAGAGTCCATCTCCTCACATAAAGGCTCAGTGAGGCCTGGACACACTGGAATCCAGACAGAATGGAATTTCTCCCTATTTTCTTTACAGCTGAGAAAACACACACAAACACAAGAGCATATTTATTACGATATTTCTATCCCAAAGTTTGTCTTGAAAAAAAAAGAAGAAATAAAATTAATTTCTCTGCCCACAACCCGTCCCCCCCGCCCACCACCACCACCGCCAATGCCCACTCCCTGCCCTTTTCATTCCTGGCCGAAGCCAGGGAGAAAAACAGAGCAAACCCAAGCCCCACAGAGAACCACTGCTTCCCGGACAATGTCAGGCTTGTTCAGAGAGCGAGGGAAGAAACACAACTCTGAAAACATACAGAGAACTTCCCAGTGAAGGGTGTTCTGAGGGAAGAAGAACAGGCGGCCTTCTGTCTGGACACGCTTTCCCTGAGGCTCTAGGAAGAGAGGGCCCTGCAAGTCTAGCCCCCTCCTCACAGAGGAGGAGACACCTGACTGTTTTAGCCTCCGGAGAAATAGTTCTTGGCTGTGTCGGATCACACTGGGCCTGAGGAAAAGGCCCCTCACGAGCCAGAACCTGGAGTCCCAGAGATTTTTTTTTTTTAAAGGCAGCTTCTAAGGAGAAAAATCCCTCAGAAGCTAGGGGCTGCTTCTTAAGCCTTTGGAATTTTCCAGACTTCCTACTCATCCTACGCCTCACACTTTCATCTCTGAGCCCCCAGCAGCACCCACACAGACAACCCTTTCATCCCTCAGGTGCCTGCTGTACGTGGAATGAATGAAGGATAGCTGTGGAAAGATCACTCAAATGACAAGCTAAGGGACTTCCTGGTGGTCCATTGGCTAAGACTCCACAATCCCAGTGCAGGGGGCCTGGGTTCAATCCCTAGTCGGGGAACTAGATCGCACATGCCACAAATAAAGATCCTGTATGCTGCAACTGAGACCCAGCACAGCCAAATTAAAAATATATCAGTTCAGTTCAGTTCAGTCACTCGTGTCCGACTCTTTGCGACCCCATGAACTTCAGCACGCCAGGCCTCCCTGTCCATCACCAACTCCCAGAGTTTACCCAAACGCATGTCCACTATATATATATATATACATCTAAAAAGAAAAAAAAACTTTTTTAGAAGAATGACAGACTAGGGTCACCCACGAGGGTCCCCAGAGTCCTGGCCCTACCCACTCCCTTCCCCACATTCTAGGGGTGGGAACCTCAGAGCCTCTCATCCTCAAATCCATCCAGCCACAGCTGATGGTGACTGAGCCAACAGAGACTCCTACTGGGTCATCAGACGCTGACAGAGTCCAGGTCAGGGGCGCTGGCTGCAGCCTCAGTTGGGCATTGCACTCAGCCTGTGAAAGCTCCCTTCCTGTCTTTAGGGCACGTGTCCTGGGGTGCAAGTCACAAGTGTCCGCAGTGTGACTACATACTCTCTAGCCAGCAGTGCCCTGGCCACGTTTTAGAACATTCTAGGGAGCTTTTAAAATGTCTGAGGACCAGGCTGAAGCCCAGGTGATGTCAGTGTGTAGTCAATTTGAGAACCATCCCTCTGGTTGATCTCTTGTAAATTCAGATGGGTCTTCTTGAGGCCTGAGTACTCTGGCCCGCTCAGAGTCAGGGTTCCAGTTACGCAGGGGGTTCCCTTTACGTTTTGTCATCACAGATCAGTATACTTTCCGGGACAGTTTTCCAACAGATGACAGTAAGGAAAGTTTGTTTTCTCTAATTCATATGAAGTCATTGTTTGGGCCAACAGGGGTTGCTTCAAGGGTCCTGGGCTGTCATTTCTCTCATGGTGCTAGTGATAAAGAACTCGCCTGCTAATGCAGGAGATGTAAGAGAGGCAGGTTCAAGCCCTTGGTTAAGAAGACCCCCGGGGGAGAGAATGGCAACACACAGTATTCTTGCCTGGAGAATCCCATGGACAGAGGAGCCTGGCAGGCTACAGTCCATAGGGTCACAGGGTCAGACGTGACTGAATCGACTTAGCACATATCCCACAGAGCAATCTGGGTGAGCATCCTTCCCCTGACTTGAATGAGACCCCTGAATTGTGCCCCAAATCTTGGTACATTCTCTGTCCAAAAACACACAGGTTCCTGAATTTGGAGTTGATGGCAAGTTCAGAGTTTATCAAGGAGACAGGGTAACTCGTGTCACTTTTCTGGGCCTGGGGAACTGTGTTAGGCAGGGTTCTCCAGAGAAACAGAACTATTTGGTTGTGCGTATACATATAGAAAGAGATTTATTCTAAGGAATTGGCTCACATGATTGTGAAGGGTTTTGGCAAGCTAACAAATTGGCTTAGATGGTAAAGAATCTGCCTGCAATGTAGGAAACCCAGGTTCAGTCCCTGGGTCGGGAAGATCCCCTGGAGGAAGAAATGGCAACCCATTCCAGTAGCCTCACCTGGAGAATTCCATGGACAGAGGAGCCTGGTGGACTACAGAGCATAAGGTTGCAAAGAGTTGGACACAACTCAGTGACTAACACTTTCACTTGGCAAGCTAGAGAGCCAGGAGAGCCAGGGTATGAAGCCTTGAAACCAAGAAGAAGCAATGTTTCTGTTTAAGTCTGAAGGCAGTTTGGTGAGCATCAGGCAAAAGACATTATCTCTTTTTAGGGAAGGTTCAGCCATTTGGGGCAAAAATGTGGGCCTTCAATTGATTAGGTGAGGCCCACCCCCATTGGCAGAGCAATCTGCTCCACTTAGTCTGCCAATTTAAATGTTCATCTCTTCCCAAGACACCCTCACAGACACACCCAGAATAATAGTTGACCAAATATTTGAGCACCTCATGGATCAGGCAAATTGACACATAAAATCAACCATCACAGGGATCCTTTAGGATGAGACTTTACTGGTTAGAAGATGAGAGGTTCCCTAGAAAACGCAGGAGGAGATAAATTTAATTACAGCCTCACACTGGTAATTAAACTGAGGAATCCATGAAGGTTTTGTGAGGACAGGATTCTTGGAGAAGATATCGCTCAGATCACAATGCAGCCTCCTTATAGGTTTTTTTTTTTTTTTTCCAATAAAACCTCATTTTTCTTTGCACATAGGTGAGATAAACAGTAGATCAGCTGAGGATATTTTATAATCCTTAATGTGTGTGTGTGTTTATACACTAAGTCGCTCATTCGTGTCCAACTCTTTATAGCCTTTTAGATAAATATCTGTTGTTTTATTTAATCACAAAAGTTATACATGCTTATCATAGACACTTTATAAAACATGAAAAAAAAATCCAAAGTGCAAAATAAAATTATCCATAAAGCCATTGTTCAAGTATAATCATTATCACTTTTTTAAAATTAGCCTCCTTCTCTTGATGTGATTTCAGATCCATGGATGAGGACTTTATCACACTTGTCATGTGACGCGTGACCCTCCACCTCACCATATCTGAACCTCTGAATGACATCTCTGTTCCCCTCTCTTCCAGGTGAACTATGACCACTTTACTCTTGGTGTTTGTGACTCTGAGGGTCATCACAGCAGCCATCTCAGTAGAAGTTTCAGGTGAGGACATCCCCGTGTGTCTCATTTACCTGGCAGGCACTGAGGACTGGACTCGGGGGTTGGAGACCAAGCCTGGCACTGATAGTCCTGGTGCTTGATCTGGGCCATCACTTTAGAGGCCCCCCTCTCTGACTCTCCCACAGCCCCAACATTCCCTAAAAGTAAGGAATTGTAGGGCCAGTGATATGTGTCCACCCTGCTCTATTCTCCCTCTGGGTACCCAGGACGCCCAGAATTCCCTGTCCAGCTGGACCCAAGTCATTTCCAGGGCTGCATGGTTTGCTCCTCTGGGTCCATCCTTCCATGAAAGGACCACCCACCATCACCAATCTGAGCCACCAGAAGGCCAGTGGGAGAGGTGAAGGGGTGGCTGTTCGGGTGTGGACAGAGCTGGGTTGTGAGGGCCTGGATAAATACAGACCCTTCACAGTGCAGAGCTGTGAGGGAAGAAAAGGGGTCCTGATTCCCTCTCCTCCAGCGTGGCCACCACATTCCAATGCAAAACTCTAAGGGATCCAAGAATTCTAAATTTGAATCTGGTTTTTCATTTTGAAAGGTATCATTGTCAAATAAGAAGATAGAACAATTTTTAAAATAATTTATTGGTCTATTGGCTTGATGTATAGCTTTTAAATATTTAGACATATGATCCATGAGTCTCCACTTGTACTCTTTCCCTGAGACCCTTGAATACCCAGCTGGCTATACCCTGGGGTGATTTGCCCACACAGGCCAACCATTTCATGAGGGTTGGTTGAGAGCTTTAAAAACTGCAGAGCTGGGTGCTGCTGTCACTTCCAGTTGTCCCTGGAGAACCGTGTGTGCGTGATCAGTCAGTGCAGTATTGTCTGACTCTTTGTGACCCCATGGACTGTAGCCCACCAGGTTCCTCTGTCCATAGGATTCTCTAGGCAAGAATACTGGAGTGGATTGCCACACACGCCTTCAGAGGATCTTCCTGACCCAGGGACTGAACCTGAGTCTCTTATGTCTCCTGCATCGGCAGGTGGGTTCTTTACCACTAGTGCCACCTGGGAGGAACCTGCCCTGGAGAGCTACCACCACTAAAACCATGCTGTGTCCTGTGCTAGGGCGGAGCCTCAGAGGGATATTTCTGTGAAGGGCCTGCTAGTGACCCCCCAGGATATCAAAAGGTTAGGGCTGGACCCCAAACATTCCTGGCTCCCTCTTTCTTGCCTTGCTATGTATCTGCCACTCACAAATATCTGAAACATTTTTATGGTCAACCTGCAGGCTCTCCTGGAAAAAAAAGTTCAATAAGTGTATGACTGTTCATAAAAGTGCTGTTTTTTCAAAGGCTCTTTCTTTCCAATACCAGGAAGATTTTTGACTTCTAACAGAATTTGCAAACTCTCTGCATCTTCCCTATCAATACCATCTAGGTTTGTTGTTGTTGTTTTTTTTTAATGGAGTCTAATCATATCCCAACCCACCCCAGGCTGACTCTTTGCAGACTTAAACGTCTGATCTTCTCTGATGCCTCTCCAACTAGGCCCCTGAGCCCCCAACAACAGAACAGAATGACTAGTCCTTCTGCAAGGTCAGGATGGAGCCCAAAGCAGACCTCCTTAAGTGTTTGATATTTTTATATCTTAGCTTTACAAGTTGTATAAATTTTTTCTTCCCCATAGTAATTTTTTCTTGATGTTGTTCAGTCACTAAGTCATGTCCGACTCTTTGCTACCCTATGGACTGCAGCATGCCAGGCTTCTCTGTTCTTCACTATCTACCAGAGTTTGCTCAGACTCATGTCCATTGAGTTGGTGATGCCATCCAACCATCTCAACCTCTGTCATCCCCTTCTCCTCCTGCCTTCAGTCTTTCCCAGCATCAGGGTCTTTTCCAGTGAGTCAGCTCTTCACATCAGGTGGCCAAAGTATTGGAGCTTCTCCCCCAAAGTAACTTTTTACCAATTTTTGAGTCAAGCTGTCACTCCAGAAAGATGGGTTCTGTTTATCCCATGGCTTGGCATCACCTAGGGTACCCCAGTTTGAGAAACAAAGAGGTACACCTGTGAATTTCCCAATGGCCTCCTCTGCAATCCTTTCTGGCTCCATAGTTCCCATCTTGAGGCACAGAGACCAGGGGGTCTTGAGGAAGCTGCTCTGGAAAGGGAATTCCATATGACACAGGAGGCTTCCCCAGCACCAGCACAGACATTGTCATTTCCAGAAGGACTGACAGAGAGGCTGGGTGGTCCTCTCTGGGCACTAACGGCTCTGTCTCCCGCCCCATGTCTCCCTGCACAGAACCTGACAACTCGCTGAGTGTCAGCATCCCTGAACCGTCCCCGCTGCGGGTCCTCCTGGGGAGCTCCCTCACCATCCCCTGCTACTTCATCGACCCCATGCACCCCGTGACCACCGCCCCCTCCACCGCCCCCCTTGCCCCAAGAATCAAGTGGAGCCGCATTTCCAAGGAGAAGGAGGTGGTGCTGCTGGTGGCCACTGAAGGGCGGGTGCGGGTCAACAGCGCCTACCAAGACAAGGTCACGCTGCCCAACTACCCCGCCATCCCCAGCGACGCCACCCTGGAAATCCAGAACATGCGCTCCAATGACTCCGGGATCTATCGCTGCGAGGTGATGCACGGCATCGAGGACAGCCAGGCCACCCTAGAGGTCGTGGTAAAAGGTGAGAGCCTGACCGGGGGGACCCTGCTTCACCTACAGAAAGAACCAGAATGCCATCCTCACTGGTGGGCACCCAGGCTGGCTGGCTTGCAAACCCCAGCTCCTCCTCCTGCCAGTTTGCACCTCAGTTGAGTTACTTAACTTCAGTTGCTTCCTCTGTAACACGAAGCTAGTAACATCACTCTCACCAGACTCTGAGTGAATTAAATACTCCGTGGCCACAGTCACGTGTAATGAATGACAATCTGTGCTTCCCAACAATCCTGTGATTCGATTGCTTTGTGATCATCCCCATTTTACAGACAAGCAAACTGAGGTTAAGTGACTTGCCTGAAGTTTCCCAGGAAGGGAGCCAGAGCATCTCCTGACTCTCCACCCAGATGTCTTTTCCTTCCTCCACCTCCAGTTCCAGAAGCCAAAGAAAGGGATGAGGACTTTCTGGTCCCCTGCCCTCAATGGACTAAGGAATATGCTTGTGTTCTTGGTAGGCTTCAGGACTTCAGTCAGCACCATGTTTTTCCTGTTGGGTTGTTGTTCATTTGCTCAGTTCTGTCCAACTCTTCCCAACCCCATGGACTGCAGCATGCCAGGCTTAGAGAAGCCTTCACTATCTCCTGGAGTTTGCTCAAACTCGTGTCCATTGAGTTGATGATGCCATCCAGCCATCTCATCCTCTGTTTCCCCCTTCTCCTCCTGTCTTCAATCTTTCCCAGCATCAGTGTCTTTTCCAGTGAGTTGACTTTTCACATCAGGTGGCCAGAGTATTAAAGCTTCAGCTCCAGCATCAGTCCTTCCAATGAATATTCAGGGTTGATTTCCTTTAGGATTGACTGGTTTAATCTCCTTTCTGTCCAAGGGATTCTCAAGAGTCTTCTCCACCCCTACAATTCGAAAGCATTGATTCTTTGGTGCTCAGCACTCTCTGAAAGGCAGTCTGCTCCTACCTATGCCTTAAACAAGACTCTCACTGGGATGGCCCTGGGTGGAGGGGGCATCTTTCTGCAAAGCAAATATGGGGTCCTGGAATGACATGAAAAATTATGAGGAAGGCAGATTTTGATCCAAATCAAATAACCTGATTATCAGAATTATCACAGGTTTCCAAAAAGATGCCTTATAAGGTAATGAGCTCCCTGTTAATAGAAATGTTCTAGCAAAGGCAGAAGCACCCCATGCAGACATGGAGCTGGGATTCACCCATCAGCTGGAGGCCCAGCCCAGATGTCTCTATGCCCCCTTGACTCTCCCTGATTCTATAAGGGCCTGGATGAGAGGAGGCTGCACTGACCTGCCCTCTCGCTCTCCTGTGTCTTGCAGGCATCGTGTTCCATTACAGAGCCATCTCCACGCGCTACACCCTGGACTTTGACAGGGCGCAGCGGGCCTGCCTGCAGAACAGCGCCATCATCGCCACGCCCGAGCAGCTGCAGGCTGCCTATGAGGACGGCTTCCACCAGTGCGACGCCGGCTGGCTGGCCGATCAGACTGTGAGGTGAGCCCCGGGGCCACCATCGGAGTGGAGTGGGAGACGGACTGGAACGCCGACCAGCACTGAGCTGGTGCCAGCCTGATGACACCAAGGCCAGCCTGGGCTGGGGCTAGACAGATGCCTTGGCCAGTTCGAGGTCAGGTCCCAAATCCTTGGTCCTCTGTCCTGTGGTGGATGAGTGATCACTAGCAGCATAGCTCTACGTGAGCATTTTCTCCATGCAAATTATACATCATTATTCTTCCTACTCATTTTTCCCTTTACATCTTTTTTAAATTTTGGTGTTTACATATTTTTGTGAACCACTTTCTATTCTGTTTTTAATAGGGCAAGACACATGTAAATTAAGCTTTTTGGTTCATTTTTCCCTGAGCACAGCTGCTAAGGAATGGGTGGGTTGCCCAGCAAGACAGACAGAGCCTTAGAGGGCAATCATGTGAGCAAGCCTGTAAAAGCAAGATGAGACAATTCATTCGAGGTGGATCAAAGCTCCAAATGCAAAAGCCAGAACCACAAAGCCACAAGAAGAAAACAAAGGGAAATAGCTCTGTAATCTTGGGATAGGCAAAAGATCTCAGGATAAAAAAAGCCATTAACCATTAAAAAAAAAAAAAAAAAAAGGGCAAGGTGATTCAACAGCCTAGCATAGTGCAAGAGACCACACCTCAGATACAAGAGGTACTTATATACCTCAAACCCCAGTTTTGATACTTAGAGGCTGTGTGACCTTGAACAAGTTGCTTAACATCTCTGGCCCCCACTTTCTTATAGTTTAGAGTGGTTATAGCACTTTCCTTCTTAGGTTGATGTGAGACTCCAATGATACAGAGCAAAGTTCAGCAAACTATGGCTTATGGGTCAAGTCCAACCCACTCCTTGATTCTGTAAACAAAGTTTTATGGGAACACAGCCCCGCTTGTTATTTTGTCTGTGGTTGCTTCGTTTGCACTAGGATGGCAAGGTTGAGTGGTGGGTCACAGTGGAGACCCTCTGGCCTGCAAGACCTGAAACATTTACTGTCCATCCTTTTACAGAAAAGGTTTGCAAGCCCCTGATAGAACATGTTTGGTACCAATAAATATTTAGTAAAAGGCGCCGCTTTCTGTCACCAATAGTGATGAAAACCTCCATCTCAATAAAGCTGGGAAAAATCTGTAGAAACAAGTAGCCCACAGATCTCAGCAGATCCCAGCAAACACATCAGTAAGTCACCGCTTCCTCCCACAAGGGAGGAGGGTACAAGGACACAGGTCACCGGGCCCCTCCGTCCCCCGAGTGTCACATCCCTGCCTTGGGTTCCCGGTAGGTATCCCATCCACACGCCGAGGGAAGGTTGCTATGGAGACAAGGACGAGTTTCCCGGCGTGAGAACCTACGGCATCCGGGACACCAACGAAACCTATGACGTGTACTGCTTCGCGGAGGAGATGGAGGGTGAGGCCGCCCCGCCCTCCCACGAGCCTCTACCCAGCCCCTTCTTCCTGCCGACTCCCGGGGTCACGCGGGCCTCCTCTTGGGCAGGGCGCCAATCCAGGATACCATACCCTACCTCGATATCCCTCCCAAATCCCCATCCTATCCCTGAAATACAGATACGTGGGACCAGGGCTTTCCCCAGTTAAAGACCAAACTCAGAGGAACCTGGGGATCTCCCTGGGGACTCAGGGCAGACGTGGGAAGGAGTTCCTTACCCTCCTGGCTGTGTCTTTTGCAGGCGAGGTCTTCTATGCAACATCCCCGGAGAAGTTCACCTTCCAAGAGGCAGCCAACGAGTGCCGGCGGCTGGGCGCCCGGCTGGCCACCACGGGCCAACTCTACCTGGCCTGGCAGGGTGGCATGGACATGTGCAGCGCCGGCTGGCTGGCTGACCGCAGCGTGCGATACCCCATCTCCAAGGCCCGGCCTAACTGCGGGGGCAACCTCCTGGGAGTGAGGACCGTCTACCTGCACGCCAACCAGACGGGCTACCCTGACCCTTCATCCCGCTATGACGCCATCTGCTACACAGGTGGGTTTGGGCTGGAGGCATTTCGGTGGGGAGCATGCCACCGAAATGGGGACCCAGAGGATGAAATCTTAGAATGGGGAGTTGGGTTTTACCTCCTTCAAGGGTCCACTGGGTACCTGAACCCCATGTCTTGGCACCCCCTATTTTCATGGATTCCTCGGGAAGCTAGAATCACTGCAGCCTGCAGTGTACCCAGTCCTATCTCATCAGCCCAGAACTGGGGGGAAACATGATATTCAGAGACTGTTTTCTCAAGTTTGAATCACGTCTCTGCCACTCACTCCTGGACAGCTGTGACAAAGTCAAGGCCCTGGAGCGTCACTTTCCTTATCTGTCTAATGGGAAGATGTGGGGGCCTGACTTGAGACTGTGCGCCACAGGAGGGCGCTGTGATCCACCCTTTTTTAAATTTTAAAAGTATTTTTTAATTGAAGGATAATTGCTCTACAGAATTGAGTTGCTTTCTGTCAAACAATCAGCCATAGGTATACACATGTGCCCTCCCTCTTGAGCCTCCCTCCCACCTTCCTCTCTGCAGTTACCCTTTTTAATTGAATTCACTTCAAAATGAGGGCCATAGTGTTACTTAAGAGTGGGAAAAAGGTTTTGACAAGGACTTTATTGTGAACATTTAGACTAAAACTTTTTTAAAAGTTTGTATCCTGTATTTTACACTGTCTAGGGTTATTTGTGCAAAAATAATTAGAATTACCCCCAAAAGCTTCTCTTCACTTTTCAATATTCCCACCACCCTTTTTGCAGTTGTAGCATCCTCATGAATGCTCTCTTTATTCATTACTAAGTGGCTTATTTGTTCATGACTGAGGCAGGCAGTTCTCTCACTTTCATCAATTTCATGAGCTCCTGCATCTTTGGGAAGATTTTTTCGTTTCTCTTTCTAATTGATTTACATTGTCCCATTGGCTAGTTCTAACATCAGAGCCTCAGCAGGTGCTCACAAGATAGGTAAGGAAGCAACTGGCTGGCATTACTCAGGAAGGGATATTGGAATAAGATGGTTTTAATAAGCAGTGAGCTGATTGGTCAGGGTCTTGTGCTATGGTGACTGCATATTCTTGCAATCTAGGGAACTCCTATAATAAATACTCAAGCCATTGAGGTCTCCAGCAATGGACCCAGCCAGGTGCCTGGCACACAGTAGGTGCTTTCTTTTCTTAGCAGAGGAGGGGAGCATCTGATATTCATCTCCATCAGGCCAGCCCCAGGCCAAGCACTAATGCCTGTCTCTGCCCCCTGCCCCAGGTGAAGACTTTGTGGACATCCCAGAAAGCTTTTTCGGGGTGGGCGGTGAGGAGGACATCACCATCCAGACGGTGACCTGGCCTGACGTGGAGCTGCCCCTGCCCCGAAATATCACTGAGGGTGAAGCCCGAGGCAGCGTGATCCTCACGGCAAAGCCCGACTTTGAAGTCTCCCCCACCGCCCCGGAACCCGAGGAGCCTTTCACGTTTGTCCCTGAAGTAAGGGCCACTGCATTCCCCGAAGTAGAGAACAGGACTGAAGAGGCCACCCGGCCCTGGGCCTTTCCCAGAGAGTCCACCCCCGGCCTGGGAGCCCCCACGGCCTTCACCAGCGAGGACCTCGTCGTGCAGGTGACCTTAGCCCCAGGTGCGGCTGAGGTCCCTGGGCAGCCACGACTGCCAGGGGGTAAGTGTCCGCTGCTCAAGGGGCTGCATCCAGGGC
Source organism: Bos grunniens (assembly GCF_055505025.1). Taxonomy (NCBI): domain Eukaryota; kingdom Metazoa; phylum Chordata; class Mammalia; order Artiodactyla; family Bovidae; genus Bos; species Bos grunniens. The sequence goes on along the minus strand of NC_141185.1, from coordinate 50,009,798 downwards.
TGGGGAAAGGGCTTGGTCTGGGGTCTTCTGTGTGCAGTGCAGGAAGTGCTCAGTCATTCTGTCATGTCCGACTCCTTGCGACCCCACAGACTGTGCCCGCCAGGCTCCTCTGTCCGTGGAATTCTCCAGGCAAGGATCCTGGAGTGGGTTGCCATTTCCCTTCTCCGGGGGATCTTCCCAACCTAGGGAATCGAACCTGCGTCTCCTGCACTGGCAGGCAGATTCTTTACCACTGAGCCACCTGGGTGGAGGTTCTTCTGTACTTTCAACTTCACCTGGGATGTGAGACAAGTGTCCCTCCCCTCAGACTCAGCTCTCCTCACTTGTGAAACAAGAAACAAAGGGGATGGGCCACACCACTGGTGCTCACGCTCTTTTATGGGTGTGCGGCTCTTTGTCACAAAGCATTTCCTTCAAATGAAGTCAGAGGTAAAAACCAAAGAATGTATCAACAGGCAGAGGTGAAGGGCAAAGGAAAACCAGGGCTCTTCTGCCCATGGGCCCTCCTTGCCCCAACAGGCACTTCTGCAGAATAGAGCCGCTGAACTCGGCTGCAATAGGTACCCTCAGGGCTTCTCACAACACTGGCCCTCCAGAACAGAGGTCTGCAGACTGTGGTCCATGGACCAAACCTAGCTGTAGCCCATGTTCAGTTCTTCTGTGGCCCATGAACTGAGAATTAAAAAGCTTTTTAAGTAGTTGAGGGGGAAAGTCCAAAGAAAATAACATTTTGTGATGTATTGTGAAAATTACATAAAATTCAAATTTTAATGTCCACAAATAAAGTTTGACTGGAACAAAGTCACACCCATTTGGTAACATGTTGTCTGTAGCCATTTAGGGCCGTTTAGGGCTATCAGGGTGGGATCAAGTAGATGTACAAAACCCATTTAGCCCACAAAGTCTGAAATGTGTTCTATCAGGCTTTTTCCAGAAAATGTTTGCCACCTCGGTTCTGGGATGGTGTTGTTTCAGGTGCTCAATAAATGTCTGGATGGGGACTTCCCTGGCAGTCCAGTGGTTAAGACTCTGCACTTCCAATGAATGAAGCGTGGCTTCAATCCCTGGTCAGGAAACTAAGATCCCACATGCCAGGTGCCAAAAAAATAAATAAATATTTGAATAATTGGGATGTCACATCACATGGAACTTGGCTGTTTCCAAAACTCGAGTCCATGAATAGGAAAGACGTACTGGGGTGGCCTCCAGCAGGACCTTGGTAGTGTCTCCACTGGGGGTGGGGCAGATGGCCACCACCATCCACCTTCACTCCCATGATGCACCAAGTGAGATGTCAGCCTGAATCACGCAGGTAAATACAGTATGTTGAGAAGGAAGAATTGCTTAGAAGTTTGAGGGTAAGGCCAACAATAACTGTGTCCCGGGTTGGCTCAGGGCTGGAGAGACCCTCACTCCCTCCACGTGGCTGCCACCCATAAAGGTGCCAATGGATAGGTGAGCATCTAACACAGGACAGGATAAGAATGTAGGGGAGACTCAGATTAGGAATCCATCTACAACTGGATGTAAACTGACCAGTCACCCAGGGAAGTATCAAAAACCAATGTGTGTCCAGTTAAATGCAACAGGGGAGGCAGAGTGAGTGGGGGTTCATGCACAGGCTGTGCCCTGTGCTCATGCCCCGACATATACCCAGTGCACCAGCACAAACTCTTGCAGCTATTTTCAGGAGGACCACCTACCCCCTGAACCCGGGACTTTGGGCCAAGTGGAAGAAAGGCAGTGGTTTGATAGATTTGTTTGATGTTTTTCTTTGTCCTTCTCTGTGTTTTCCAAATGCTCTGCAGTGATCACTTATTCTTTTTATACTAAGAGCAAGTGCCTTTGTTTTCAAGAGTCTGGGGACAAATGAGCAGCCTTGGAGTGAGGAAGCCAGAATGAAGGGTTGGGGACACCCATGGCAGAAGGTTCCTAGAAGGCTTTCTCGGGAAGGTGAATTTCAGGAGCAGTTTGAACGAGCAGAGATACCAACTTGACAAGGAATCAGATGGGGAATAGAAAAGGAAGGAGGGGATGAAAAGAGGTCATTCCTCAAGGAGCCAGGGCTCCTTCCACACCTGCAAAGCCTTGAGAACCAGGTACCACAGACGTTGGCATTGTGGCCCTTGGTCCATGCCCTGATCCTGACCTGTCTCACCTCTGCCTCTCCTCCCCACCCAGGAGTCGTGTTCCACTACCGCCCAGGCTCCTCCCGCTACTCGCTGACCTTTGAGGAGGCCAAGCAGGCCTGCCTGCGCACCGGGGCCATCATCGCCTCGCCCGAGCAGCTCCAGGCCGCCTATGAAGCAGGCTACGAGCAGTGTGACGCCGGCTGGCTGCAGGACCAGACAGTCAGGTGACAGACGAGCTGGGCTCCCCTGCCAGTCCAAACCCCACCGTGCGAGGTCAGGCTTGGGGAGCCTGAGCCTGCGGCACCCACCACACTATGTGCTCTGTTAATTAGTGGCTCCTGGCTGACCCCTTAATTTCTCCCCCAGAACCAAACCGTATTCTGAGAGGGCGGGAATGGATCCCAGGAGACATTAACTCCTTGGTCATATCTCCTCAAAAAACATATTGAGAGCTCCTTGTCAAGCCCCCCAGTCCTCACCAGCCTGACCCTTCCATGCCATGGGCTTTCTTCTGAAGCCAGGAATCCCTCAGTGGCCCCCAGGCGGCCCCATCCCCAGCTGCACAGGGAACATGTTGCATGAGAGATTCCTTCCTGTTTTTTTGTTTTTGTTTTTTTTGGCTGCACTGGGTCTTCACTGCTGCTTGTGGACCTCCTCTAGTTGTGGCAAGTGGGGGCTACTCTCTAGTTACCGTGGCAGTCTTCTCACTGTGGTGGCTTCTCTCATTGCATAGCATGGGCTTCAGGGTGTGTGGCTTCAGTGGTTGCAGTGCATGGGCTCAGTAATTGTGCCTCATGGGCTTAGTTGCCCCACAGCATGTGGGATCTTCCCAGACCAGGGATTGAACCCGTGTCCCCTGCACTGGCAGGCAGATTCTTAACCACTGGCACACCAGGGAAGTCCTCCTTCCTGGTTTGAACCCTTCAGGAGACCTGCCGGCCTCACCCTGGGGCCCCGCATCCCCAGTTTTCTAGAACAAGCTCTCACCTGCCCCTCCCACCTCCCCTGCAGATACCCCATTGTGAGCCCGCGGACCCCCTGTGTGGGTGACAAGGACAGCAGCCCGGGGGTCCGGACCTACGGCGTGCGGCCACCATCAGAAACCTACGATGTCTACTGCTACGTGGACAGACTCGAGGGTACAGGCCCTGTTCTCACATTTCGGGCTGAGGAAGGGTGAGGGGACTGATGCGGAGATGCAGAGGAGGGGGAATCCACCTAGTCCAGTTCTCACCTGAGCAGGCAGCCAGGAAAGGATCCTATTTAAGAAAGAAGGCCTTCCCAGTCCCTCTCTCAGGTCAGGCCCCTTGTCTGCCTCTAAGATGATTCATGTGGATTCCCCAGCATTGCAGGGAACCATTGGTTTCTTGAAAAAGCAGTAAGTTCTATAGATAAATGAATTAATTTACTTGTACCAGAAAATGTTATATGCACCTTCTGCCTCATTGAGAGTCTCAATGCCCATGAACAAATCAAAGACTCTGAGAAGTCCTGCATTAAAAAAAAAAAAAAAAAAACCAACCTCTTCAACTCTGCTTAACCAAGCATCATCCAAGCTTAATGAAACATAGACCCTTTCTTTGGTCTTATTTCTTATCATTTCAATTAAAATCACCAAATTACTGTCCCACTGAATGCAATCTTGGAAATGCTGACATTCTGGAGAGATTTCAACACTGTCACTCACTTGTTTGGGGACCTGGGCAAGTTACTTAACCACTCTAGGCCTCAGTTTCCTCATCTATAAAATGGAGCTGATTTATGCTTATATCAGAGACTTCACTGAATATTAAATGAGATGTGCATGAAAAGTGCCTGGTATAAGCAGGTATTCAATAAATGTGAAATTCCTCCCCCCAGATCAGACACAGACCCCAGTATTGTTCTGGGTGTTGGGACTCCAACCCCTAAGAGTGGCCACAGGCCCCGCTCCCTGAGTTCACAGGACGCGGATGGGGCCACAGGTCCATAGCATTCAGTGCTCCATGATTAAGTGCTGAGGTTTAGGGGAGCACGGGATGCCCAGGAGTGCCTCTCTTAGACAGAAGAGGGGGTGCCTACATGTGACTGGAGAATCCAGAGAGAAAGAAGGGAAGTTGTTCTCATGGAGAGTGACTAACTTGTCTTAGTGCAGCTGCCCTGCCCCTGGGTGAGCAGCAGCTGCTCTGGCCGTGGGCACAGAGGCTCACACCTGCCACCTGCCTCTACCCCCAGGGGAGGTGTTCTTCGCCACACGCCTGGAGCAGTTCACCTTCTGGGAAGCCCAGGAGTTCTGTGAATCCCAAAACGCCACTCTGGCCACCACAGGCCAGCTCTATGCTGCCTGGAGCCGTGGTCTGGACAAGTGCTACGCCGGCTGGCTGGCTGACGGCAGCCTCCGCTACCCCATCGTCACCCCAAGGCCCGCCTGTGGCGGGGACAAACCGGGCGTGAGAACCGTCTACCTCTACCCCAACCAGACGGGCCTCCTGGATCCGCTGTCCCGGCACCACGCCTTCTGCTTCCGAGGTTTGTGTCCTCATCTCCCCTTCAGCCCCGCTCTGTCTTGGGGGTGACCCCCCCAGGCTCATCCTCCTGATCTCTGCCCATCCATCACAGCAAAGAGGAAAAAGTTCAGTCCCTCTGCACAGGATGACCTTAGGCTTTGACTCTGTGGCAAGTACATCTTTCTAATGTGCCCCCAGAGACACATAAAGAGAAACAAGTAAGAACTTAGGTTCCAAAATCAGGCAGATCTGAATTTTAATTATGACTCTGCTGCTTCGTAGCTGTGTGACCTTGGGCGAGTCACTTAGTCTCTCTGTTTCTCTGCTTTCTCTATAAAATAATGATATAATATTTCCTACCTCGAATTGTTGCTGCAAGGATTAACTGGGGTAGTACATACAGAACACTTAGCATAGTACCTGGGAAATAGTAAATGCTCAATAAATGTTAGCTTTGCAAATAAATAACACACATATATGTTGTGTGTATGTGTGTATATAAGTATATATACAGTTTTGAATAGTACAGCCTGGTCAAACTTTCATCTGCTTCTAAATATTTCTGTGATGAGTTTAGTCAAATTATTATTCACTGAGCACCAAAAATTCACATTTCTAACTGACCCATGCTGAGGACTCTATGCCATGTTATTGGAGTTCTGAGAGGGATGTCGTCGACTCAGTGGGCATGGCCAGGGCATGGCCAAGGACTGGCTGGGCTCTGATTAGATGAGTTCTTACAGGGTCCATGGGTCCAGATACACTGCCCAGAATGTAGACTGTAGTACTGGCTTGTGCCATATTTTACATATACATCAAAACTCAGTATATTTATAATTTCCTGTGAATATGTAATTATTTCAAAATAAAGTTAATTTTTTAGAAAAACCCCCAAGGGACTTCCCTGCTAGTCCAGTAGATAAGACTTAGCCTTCCAATGCAGGGAGCATGGGTTCAATCCCTGGTCAGGGAGCTAGGATCCCACATTCCTTGTGGCCAAAAAAACAAAACATAGAACAGAAACAATATTGTAATAAATTCAATAGAGACTTTATAAATGGTCTAAATCAAAAAAAGAGGGGGGATCTCTAAAAAAACAAACAAACGTTGAACGTCCCAAAGTTTCCAAGACTTTCAGTCCTAAGTCACTTCAGTCGTGTCCGACTTTTTGCGACCCTAGGGACCATAGCCCACCAAGATCCTGTCTATGGGATTCTCCAGGCAACAATACTGGAGTGGGTTGCCATGCCCTCCTCCAGAGGATCTTCCTGACCCAAGAATCAAACCCATATCTCTTATGTCTCCTGCATCAGCGGACTGGGTTCTTTACCATTAGCCCCACCTGGGAAGCCCCAGGGTCACCTTTTAAAACCTAATTCGAAGAAAGTTCAGTCTCACTCTGTCAGTCAAGAAAGCCAATCCCTTCCCAGAGGATTTGATGAGGCCCTTGCCCCAGCACCCCTCTCCTTGCTCTGGACATCAGAAGTCAAGCCAATTAGCCCCCCAGTAAATTCTCAGCCAAGCATCTCTACCGTCCATGCCCGACCCTCTGTAGACTCAGCCTTTTATATATCTGCTGAGAAACCTGGCTTCCTTCCCAATCAAGTGCACAAAACCAGAACAGTTACTCCCAGTCAATGAATCCTGCCTTCACCATCCAGTGCCAGGATGGCTTCATGCATGTTAAATAGCACTCTCCTGATTTTGATCCAGGAACAACATCATTTGGAACATCATTTCTGTCCCCAAGAAAGGCAGCATCATTGCAGTACTTAAGAGCGGAGAGTCTGACATCAGATCATGCTGTTTGCTCAGTCACTCAGTCATGTCCGACTCTTTTGCGACCCCATGGACTGTAGCCTGTCAGGCTCCTCTGTCTATGGAATTCTGCAGGCAAGAATACTGGAGCAGGTTACCATTTCCTCCTTCAGGGGATCTTCTGACCCAGGGATCAAGCCCACATGTCTTGCATCTCCTGCATTCGCAGGTGGATTCTTTACCACTACAACCACCTGGGAAGCCCCTGGCACCAGATACTTGGGCCCATGGACTAGATTTGTCACTTAGAAGCCACTGACACTGGGAAAGTCACTTAACCTTAGTTTCCCTGTCTGTAAGTGAGATAATGTATCTCTCTCACATGGCTGTTGTGGGATAAAATGATTTTATCTTATTTTAAAATATTTGTTTATTTATTTGGCTGTGCTGGGTCTTAGTTACGGCACGCAGGATCTTTAGTTGTGACAGGAGAGATCTTTAGTTGCTCCACACAAACTCTTAGTTGCAGTGTATGGGATCTGGTTTCCTGACCTGGAATTGAACCCAGGCTCCTGCATTGGAAGCACTGAGTCTCAGCCACTGGATCACCAGGGAAGTCCCCTAAGATGATTTTATGCATTGATGCATCACACCTTTAAACAATGCCTGGCATGTATAATAGATTCTGCAAAAGAGGTGCCCCAGACCACTGAAATAAAGTGCTGATGGTATGTGCATATTGATATAGTTGAAGCAAACACCTCTTATTAATTAAGGACAAACGTCATTTCACTGGACTGGGTAGGGGTTGGAAGTCCAAGGACTAGCAAGATTTGTGCACAAGCCTGGCCCACCTCATGGGCCCCTGGGTCCCCTGAAGAAGGGCCAGCCTGGGGTGGGTCACTGGTAAGGAGCCCCCAGCCCTCACCACACATGTCCTCTTTAGGTGTTTCAGCGGCGCCCTCTCCAGAAGAAGAGGAGGGTAGTGCACCCACAGCAGGCCCTGACGTGGAGGAGTGGATGGTGACACAAGTGGGGCCTGGCGTGGCTGCTGTCCCCATCGGGGAGGAGACGACTGCAATCCCAGGCTTCACCGTTGAGCCAGAAAACAAGACGGAATGGGAACTTGCCTACACCCCAGCGGGCACTTTGCCACTACCAGGTCCGTCCGGGCTCTCCTGCATGTCCTGCTGCCTCCCTGGGCCAGGGTGTGGCCTGGAAGGGGGGAGGAGGAAGTGTTCTCTCCCTGGGACCCGTGATCTGTTTCCCCAGCCCTGACCCCCAGCCCTGATTTTATTTAAGTGTGCTGCCATGGGTAACTTCAGCCACCTCAGCAGGCATCCAGGACCAATCCTAAGGGAGAAAAAGGGCAGCTTTGTTCATAAAACACACCTCTTCTCTCTCTCTCTTTCACTCTCTCTACACTCACTTATCTTCCAGCTACACGCCCCAAATGCCCAGCACTGTATCAACTGGAGGACTCTCACTTACTCTGTGCTCCTGCATTCACACCTCTACTCCCTAACCTCTTAAAACTCTTGTGGGAAGGACTGCAACAGAGGGAAAAGGACCTGGGAGGGGGTAGCTGTTGGCAGTCCCACTGTGACCTGTCTTCTCTTGCTTTTTATTTTTTTTATTTTATTTTATTTTTTAACTTTACAATATTGTATTGGTTTTGCCATATATCAACATGAATCTGCCACAGGTATACACGTGTTCCCCATCCTGAACCCTCCTCCCTCCTCCCTCCCCATACCATCCCTCTGGGTCATCCCAGTGCACCAGCCCCAAGCATCCAGTATCATGCATCGAACCTGGACTGGCGAGTCGTTTCATATATGGTATTATACATGTTTCAATGCCATTCTCCCAAATCATCCCGCCCTTTCCCTCTCCCAGAGTCCAAAAGACTGTTCTATAAGAAAAACACCATTACAGTATACTAACGCATATATATGGAATTTAGAAAGATGGTAACAATAACCCTGTATATGAGACAGCAAAAGAGACACTGATGTATAGACCTGTCTTGTCTTGTTTCTCCATCTGAGTCCTTTTTTTGGGCCAGGTGTCCCCAGTCAGAACTTCCTGAGCAACAGCTGTCATGATTAAATCACATGGGACTTGCTGGGATGAAATCCACGGACTCCAAACCCTATTGGAAAAAGCATTTAGTAGGCATCAGGTTTAGGAAATCCTGACTTACAGAAACATTAATAGCACCCAACCACAACCCCCACCATTGCAGAGCTTCTCAGAGCCTTGGATGTGCTAATATGCTCTGTAAAGCAGAGAGGGCAGTGTATTCAGTGGGTCCCAAATGAATGTGACCACAGGGTCTTTTTTTTTTTTTCCATGGAACATTTTTAACATAGCCCACTTTGGGTAAGGCTGATTTATAGTGATGCACAGTAACCTGTGTATACCTGGCAGAGTCAGTTTGCCCAGGGTCACATGCATTTGAAGACAGGAATATATCAAAGCTTCCCACTAATTCATCCAGTCACTCAGTCAGTGCACAGTCCCCAAGCAATCCGGCCACACTAAGTGCTCCTCTGGGTGCTGGAAATGCAAACCCAGAAGGTAAAGTCACATCAGTGGAGTAAGTAGAATTTTCATTCAGAGACCTCACCCAGCAGTCACACCTGCTCCAGGCCCATTCCTCGCCCTTCACCAGGACAGGAAGAACTGAGTCCTCTTGGGTATGAGTGTGTGGCTTGGCACAGGACTCGGGCAGCCAGTAACAGAAGTTATTCACGGGAGGGGACTCCAGTGGCCCCACAGAAATATTTCCCAATATTTCGTCAGTTCCCTACCACCTCACTGATTTGAGCCATATGGGGAACAATCTCTACTGCTGTTAACTCTGGACCTTTTTCTTTAAATTGACTTGCTTTTGACAAGAAACCAAAAATGTAATGTCTGTAAGTGGCTATTTTCTGATTTGTGGTGTGTGTATATATTTATGTGTATGTGTATGCGTGTGGGGAAATTCCCCAGTGGCTCAGTGGTAAAGAAACTGCCTGCAATGCGGGAGACCTGGGTTTGAGTCCTGGGTTGGGAAAGATCCCCTGGAGGAAGGCATGGCAACCCACTCTAGTATCCATGCCTGGAGAATCCCATGGACAGGGGAGTCTGGCGGGCTACAGTCTATGAGGTCACAAAGAGTCGGACACGATTGAAGTGACAGCATGCATGCTCGCATGTGTATATGTGTTTAAATAGATAGATAAATATCCACCTAAAATCCTCTTGCATGCATTCCACCACAGTTCCTGAGCTCCCCACCCTTATCCAGCATTCTCCAGTGAGAGTAGGCTGTGAGCCTGACCACTGGGACCCAGCACCCTCTGTGCTCAGGTTCTCTGCCTGGGAAATTAGCCCAAAAATACATGCAAGGTACAATCCCAGCTAGTTATTTTTCAATGCCAAAGGAAACAGGACATAAAGGAAATAATATAACCATAATTATTTAGAGTTATGGGGTTTCCTTTTCTCTCTCTCTCTCTTTTCCAAATCCTCTCTATTAGCCCTATTAGGGCTCTCAGAATGGAAAAAGTTGATGTATTTTTGCAAACATCCCTCTTGGCCTCAGAGGGATGAGTTCTGGTGCACAATTCTCACTTACAGAGATTATCAGCATGGTCAGAATATTAAAATCATTATGCCATGTCCTGCCCCAAACATGGGGGCATAAATGTTAAAATACATTGTGCTATGTCCTGCCCCAGAATTCCCAATTCAGTGGAGCTGGGGAGGGACCTGAGAATCTGCTTTTCTGTCCATCTCCCAGCTGATGCAGTGCTGATGGTCCAAAGACCACACTTTAAAAATCATAGTTCTAGATAAATGAGGTGATAATGTAGAAGCACTTGAAAGAAGGTGACCTTGATTGCCTTCAGCGGCAGCCAGGCTCTCACATACTGTGACTTGTGTGGGTGGTGCCCCCTAGAGTCTCACAAAGCAGAGCCTGAGGGTGGTGGGGAGTTTCCTGGTCCCCATTCTCCCAAGTGTCTGTGCGAGGGTCCATTACAAAATATCTAGACAGATCTCTGAGCTCTTGAGGAAAAAGTCTTACGGTGGAAGGGATGGAGTTCAGCTTCTCTGCATGAGCTTAAAATGGGGCAGAGTTACTAAATTCACACCTCGCCTTCCCTCTTCCTTTCCTCCAGGGATCCCTCCTACATGGCCTCCCACTGGAGAAGCAACAGAGGAGCACACAGAAGGCCCTTCTGCAACGGAAGTGCCCTCAGCCTCAGAGAAGCCGTTCCCTTCAGAGGAACCATTCCCCCCAGAGGAACCATTCCCCTCAGAGAAACCATTCCCCCCAGAGGAACTGTTCCCCTCAGAGAAGCCATTCCCCTCAGAAAAGCCGTTCCCCTCAGAGGAACCGTTCCCCTCAGAAAAACCATTCCCCCCAGAGGAACTGTTCCCCTCAGAGAAGCCAATCCCCTCAGAGGAGCCATTCCCCTCAGAGGAGCCATTCCCCTCAGAGAAGCCATTCCCCCCAGAGGAACCATTCCCCTCAGAGAAACCAATCCCCTCAGAGGAGCCTTTCCCCTCAGAGAAGCCATTCCCTTCAGAGGAGCCATTCCCCTCAGAGGAGCCATCCACACTTTCAGCCCCAGTGCCCAGCAGGACTGAGCTGCCAAGCTCTGGGGAGGTGTCTGGGGTGCCCGAAATCAGTGGTGACTTCACAGGCAGTGGAGAAATTTCAGGACACCTAGACTTCAGTGGGCAGCCCTCAGGGGAAAGTGCAAGTGGACTGCCCTCTGAAGACCTTGACTCCAGTGGGCTCACCTCTACAGTGGGCTCAGGCCTGCCTGTGGAAAGTGGACTGCCTTCAGGGGAAGAAGAGAGAATTACATGGACCAGTGCTCCTAAAGTTGACAGGTTGCCCTCTGGGGGTGAGGGCCCAGAAGTTTCTGGAGTAGAGGATATCAGTGGACTTCCTTCTGGAGGAGAGGTTCATCTAGAGATCTCTGCCTCTGGAGTAGAGGACATCAGTGGACTTCCTTCTGGAGGAGAGGTTCATCTAGAGATCTCTGCCTCTGGAGTAGAGGACCTAAGTAGAATTCCTTCTGGAGAAGGTCCAGAAATCTCTGCCTCTGGAGTAGAGGACATCAGTGGACTTCCTTCTGGAGAGGAAGGTCATCTAGAGATCTCTGCCTCTGGAGTAGAAGACCTCAGTGGAATTCCTTCTGGAGAAGGTCCAGAAGTCTCTGCTTCTGGAGTAGAGGACCTTATTGGACTTCCTTCTGGAGAAGGTCCAGAAGTCTCTGCTTCTGGAGTAGAGGACCTCAGTAGACTTCCTTCTGGAGAAGGTCCAGAAGTCTCTGCTTCTGGGGTAGAGGACCTTAGTGGACTTCCTTCTGGAGAAGGTCCAGAAGTCTCTGTTTCTGGAGTAGAGGATCTCAGCAGACTTCCTTCTGGAGAAGGTCCAGAAGTCTCTGCTTCTGGAGTAGAGGACCTCAGTAGACTTCCTTCTGGAGAAGGTCCAGAAATCTCTGTGTCTGGAGTAGAGGACATCAGTATACTTCCTTCTGGAGAAGGTCCAGAAGTCTCTGCCTCTGGAGTAGAGGACCTCAGTGTTCTTCCTTCTGGAGAAGGTCATCTAGAGATCTCTACCTCTGGAGTAGAGGACCTCAGTGTTCTTCCTTCTGGTGAAGGTCATCTAGAGATCTCTGCCTCTGGAGTAGAGGACATCAGTAGACTTCCTTCTGGAGAAGGTCCAGAAGTCTCTGCCTCTGGAGTAGAGGACCTCAGTGTTCTTCCTTCTGGAGAAGATCATCTAGAGATCTCTGCCTCTGGAGTAGAGGACCTCGGTGTTCTTCCTTCTGGAGAAGATCATCTAGAGATCTCTGCCTCTGGAGTAGAGGACATCAGTAGACTTCCTTCTGGAGAAGGTCCAGAAGTCTCTGCCTCTGGAGTAGAGGACCTCAGTGTTCTTCCTTCTGGAGAAGGTCATCTAGAGATCTCTGCCTCTGGAGTAGAGGACCTCAGTAGACTTCCTTCTGGAGGAGAGGATCATCTAGAGACTTCTGCTTCTGGAGTAGGGGACCTTAGTGGACTTCCTTCTGGAAGGGAAGGTCTGGAGATCTCTGCTTCTGGAGCTGGGGATCTTAGTGGGTTGACTTCTGGAAAAGAAGACTTGACTGGGTCAGCTTCTGGAGCCTTGGACCTTGGCAGAATACCTTCTGTAACTCTAGGAAGTGGGCAAGCTCCAGAAGCAAGTGGTCTTCCTTCTGGATTTAGTAGTGAGTATTCTGGGGTGGACCTTGAAAGTGGCCCATCCTCTGGCCTTCCTGATTTCAGTGGACTTCCATCTGGGTTCCCAACTGTCTCCCTAGTGGATACTACATTGGTGGAAGTCGTCACAGCCACCACAGCAGGTGAACTAGAAGGAAGGGGAACCATTGACATCAGCGGTGCTGGAGAAACATCTGGGCTGCCCTTCAGTGAGTTGGACATTAGTGGAGGAGCAAGCGGACTCTCTTCAGGAGCTGAACTCAGTGGCCAAGCATCTGGGTCTCCTGACATCAGTGGGGAAACCTCTGGACTCTTTGGTGTCAGTGGACAGCCCTCAGGGTTTCCTGACATTAGTGGGGAAACTTCCGGGCTTCTTGAGGTCAGTGGGCAGCCATCAGGGTTTTATGGAGAAATATCTGGCGTGACTGAGCTTAGCGGACTGGCCTCTGGACAACCAGAAATCAGTGGAGAAGCTTCTGGAATTCTTTCTGGCCTTGGTCCACCATTCGGCATAACCGACCTGAGCGGAGAAGCACCCGGGATCCCTGATCTCAGTGGGCAACCATCGGGCTTGCCAGAGTTCAGTGGGACAACATCCGGGATCCCTGACCTGGTTTCCAGTGCTGTGAGTGGCAGTGGTGAATCTTCTGGCATTACGTTCGTGGACACCAGTTTGGTTGAAGTGACCCCAACGACATTTAAAGAAGAAGAAGGCTTAGGATCTGTGGAACTCAGTGGCCTCCCTTCAGGAGAGGTGGGTGTCTCAGGCACATCTGGGCTAGCGGATGTCAGTGGACTGTCTTCTGGAGCAATTGACTCCAGTGGGTTTACGTCCCAGCCTCCAGAATTCAGTGGCCTGCCAAGCGGAGTAACTGAGGTCAGTGGAGAAGCCTCCGGAGCTGAAAGTGGGAGCAGCCTGCCCTCCGGAGCATATGACAGCAGTGGACTTCCGTCTGGTTTCCCCACTGTCTCTTTTGTAGACAGGACTTTGGTGGAATCTGTAACCCAGGCTCCAACTGCTCAAGAAGCAGGAGAAGGGCCTTCAGGCATTCTGGAACTTAGCGGTGCGCCTTCTGGAGCACCAGACATGTCTGGAGACCATTTGGGATCTTTGGACCAAAGTGGGCTTCAGTCTGGACTAGTGGAGCCCAGTGGGGAGCCCGCAAGTACTCCATATTTTAGTGGGGACTTTTCTGGCACCACTGATGTAAGTGGGGAATCCTCTGCAGCCACGAGCACCAGTGGGGAGGCCTCCGGACTTCCAGAAGTTACGTTAATCACATCTGAGTTGGTGGAGGGAGTTACTGAACCAACCGTTTCCCAGGAACTGGGCCAGAGACCCCCCGTAACATACACCCCCCAGCTTTTTGAATCCAGTGGTGAAGCCTCTGCATCTGGGGATGTGCCAAGGTTCCCTGGATCGGGGGTAGAAGTGTCATCAGTCCCAGAATCCAGCGGTGAGACGTCAGCCTATCCCGAGGCTGAGGTGGGAGCATCTGCTGCCCCCGAGGCAAGCGGAGGAGCTTCCGGGTCCCCTAACCTGAGTGAAACCACCTCCACCTTCCATGAAGCTGATCTGGAGGGAACCTCAGGCCTGGGAGTGAGTGGCAGCCCCTCAGCCTTTCCAGAAGGCCCCACGGAGGGCTTGGCCACCCCGGAAGTGAGTGGAGAGTCAACCACTGCCTTTGACGTGAGCGTAGAGGCATCAGGCTCACCTTCTGCCACTCCCCTGGCTTCTGGAGACAGGACTGACACCAGCGGAGATCTGTCTGGCCACACCTCGGGGCTGGATATTGTCATCAGCACCACCATCCCAGAATCCGAGTGGACTCAGCAGACCCAGCGCCCTGCAGAGGCGCGTCTAGAAATCGAATCCTCAAGCCCTGTGCACTCAGGAGAAGAGAGCCAAACAGCCGACACAGCCACCTCCCCGACTGATGCTTCTATCCCAGCCTCCGCAGGAGGGACAGATGATTCAGAGGCAACCACAACAGGTACAGCTGGGATCATTTTCCTTTAAGTGGGTCGGAGTGATTCAGACTGTAGCATGGTAGGAAGCAGTGTAGACTCAAGGTTCTGAGCTGTGCAGGCTTAGGCAGGTATCTTAACCTCTCTGAGCCTCATCTGTAAAACAGCAATAGTACCAGAGGAGAGTAAATAAGATATAAATATGTCGAGAACAAGGCTATATCTTTTGCACACAGTACACACTTGTAGGTTCACAATTGTTACAGTCACAGTAGAGTTCCATCACACAAACATTTATATGTGAACTCAACTATCTTACTCGGCACGAGAAGTACTGTTTAGATAGTGCTGGAAATTCTTCTCCTGCCCCTGGCTCATGGAATGAGCATGAGAAGAGAGAATGAATCTGCTGATGACATTTATGTGCCAATACTTACTTTGTGCAGGGTTAAAACCTGCACAGTTCAAGTTAATATGAAGCATCACTCCAGCTGTGTCCTGCCTTTGGACCCTGGCTCCTCACCCCGACCCTGTGCAAGTAAACCCTCCTCTGTACTGTAGTGATGGTCTTGCCTTGACACAAACCCAGAAGCTTCTGGTTTTCCTTTATTTTCTGGGGCCCCTTGCATCCCCCTGTGTACTGAGAGTCCAATCAGAGAATTCAGCCCCACCAGAAGCAGGGGCTCAGGAGGGAGAGAGTCCCCAGAAATCATGTTGACCCAAAACCAGCCTTGTGGGTTTCTGTGGCCTGAGGCCCCACCCTGGAGGTCTTGGAGGCTGCGCTGTACCCCAGGCAGCAACATTCTTGATGCCCAGCCTCTCCCTGCGGGTTGCAGCCTCTACCAGTTCCTGTGCCGAAAAGCCCTGTAGCGCTGGGACCTGCCAGGAGACGGAGGGACACGTCATATGCTTGTGCCCCCCGGCCACACTGGCAAGCACTGAGACGTAGGTAAGACCCTCGGCGGCCATGGGGGTGCAGACAGAAGGGTCGGGAGGAGGCGTCCAAGGTCACCTGAGGTGCAGGCTTCTTGTCACACTGGCGTAGAAGAGTACATAGTGATGTGTTGGGGTAGCAGCCACAGGATAAACATGGCATGTCTTTCTAGAGGGTCTGTTCTGCATGATGGTTTAGGAGAAAAAAGTCATTAAATTGAGAAGTAGTTCTTTTTTTTTGTCAAGCCAATGATTGTTTTATGAGCAAAATCCAAAAGGTGCTTGAATTTTGAAGATCAAGCTGGAGACTTCAAAAGAATGTTGAGCTAGGGAGTTATTGAAGAGAGCCAGTCATGCCCCGAAGTCCCTGGGAGGGAAAGTCCGAGGGTAGGCTGTCTTGCATCATCCAGAGTGGACCCCTTTGGGAAAGCCCCTAGAGTCCCCTCTATGCTTAGGCCTGGGTAGGGTTTGAGTACCTTTCTTGCCTTAAATGAGATAACACAGATAGAACTCATCACTCCCAGCTCCAGGATTCATGGCTGCAGGTCAGCTATGACCCAGCAGAGCCCCACCCTTGAGCACCCATCATGCTGGGGCCTCTGTTTGTCCAAGGAGCTTGTGAGGTAAGTGAGGAGCCTGGGGGATCCTCTGACTGGAGGTGGCTGCCAAAATGAGATGGTAGAATCTATGTGTCACTCCCGGAGCACCTGGAGGCCTGTGGCTGTGAAGACATTTCAGCTCATCAACATCACCACCCTTGAGGGAAGAAATGCCCGGTTCCCTCCAAGCTCAGATTCTTGGGTTAGCTCTCTGCACTGCCTCCACGTCCTTACCCCAACTTGTGTCTGGAGTTAGAACTCCGAGACCCAAGGCCTTCCGTTAAAGGGCTTCAGTCCTAAGACACATGCAAAATGCCTTTACATCCTACACAAAGGTACATTAATATAGATACCAATATATATGCAAAATAATACAGCAAGTCCCCTCCATGTAAATGAGTTCTGTACAAAGACCACATTCATAAGTCCAGTTTAAGTCCAACAAAATTAGCCTAGGTACCCAACTAATACAATTGGCTATAGAGTGCTGTACTGTAATAGGTTTATAATACTTTTCACACAAATAATACATACAAAACAAACACAAAAACAAAGAAAACATTTTTAATCATACAGGACAGTACCTTGAGAAGTACCTTGAGAAGTCTAACACTGGCATACAGGCGCTGGCATCGAGTGAACAGGCAAGAAGAGTTACTGACTGGAGGAGGGAGAGGAGGTGGGAGATGGTAGAGATGAAGGGTCGTCAGCAACAGGAGATGGAGGGCAAGCTGCCGTGTCACTCATGCCTGATGCTGAGGGCACGGGTTCTGGTTCCTTGCTGGAACCACATGTACGTTTGCATCTTTGAAGTTTGCAACTTGAAGGCTCACATGTAGGGAAATGACTGTGAATGAGTTATATGCTCTTAATATATATGCACTCTTAATATAAACCTGCTATATACTTGGCACTTACACAGGAAATGTGTGTATATATATATATATATATATATATATATATATCAGATCAGTCGCTCAGTCGTGTCCGACTCTTCGCGACCCCATGAATCGCAGCACGCCAGGCCTCCCTGTCCATCACCAACTCCCAGAGTTCACTCAGACTCATGTCCATCGAGTCAGTGATGCTATCCAGCCATCTCATCCTCTGTCGTCCCCTTCTCTTCCTGCCCCCAATCCCTCCCAACATCAGAGTCTTTTCCAATGAGTCAACTCTTCACATGAGGTGGCCAAAGTACTGGAGTTTCAGCTTTAGCATCATTCCTTCCAAAGAAATCCCAGGGCTGATCTCCTTCAGAGTCCATTCTCCTTCAGAATGGACTGGTTGGATCTCCTTGCAGTCCAAGGGACTCTCAAGAGTCTTCTCCAACACCACAGTTCAAAAGCATCAATTCATCAGCGCTCAGCCTTCTTCACAGTCCAACTCTCACATCCATACATGACCACAAACAGGCTCTAGGGTGTATACTATTCACTCTCTTCCCCTTTGGGATCAGCCTCTGCCCACATGTGCGGGCCGTGACTGAGAACACTATAGGCCTCTGTGGCCAGAGAAGGTTGGTTCTCCTAGGAAGGTCCTGGCCTTTCTACCAAGGGGACAGTGCTTCCACTGAGCCATAGTGACCCCAGAGCTGTAGACACACCCCTCTGTCTCCCACCTCCACAGGGAAGGCAGAGCACTACCTCTGTCCTGGGAGAGACCACCGCTGATGAAAACGTGGAAAGACCTAGTGTGCTTTACAGCACACAGATTCCTCAGTTGGCAGTAGAAGTGACTCTGTCTGTCTGGTAGACATCTTGCCAGGTGTGCAGACACGTCCCCCCTCCTGGGTCTGGGTGTGCAGTAGAGAGCAGCAGGGCGCCTGTCTTGGGTGAAGTGCTATGGAGCTCAGCTCTGTCAGCCAGCCCAGCCTGGGTCAGCGAGGAACAGACTCAGGGCCCAGCAGGGCTTCTGGGATGGGGGCCGCCACCAGGATCAGAGCCCCCTTGCTCTCTTTTAGTATCTTCTGACACCTCTGTCCATTCTTAGCAACTCCTTTTCCAACCTGATACTTGAAACAAAAATGGAATACTGGTATCAGAAGTCACACAGCAAGGCTCGCGTCCTGGCACCTCTGAAATTAGAAGTAGGTGACAATGGACCTTAGCTAATCTGCTCTAAAGACACCTTTTCTTTAATCATGTATATTTCCAATGGGCGTTCCTTCCCGCAGTTTCTTCCCAGGCAGCTCTGAGCCTGGTAATCATGTCCATTTGAAAGTGCAGCCCCTAGAGGTTAAGCAGTTTGCCTAACTCCGCTGAGTGAGTCCAATCAAGAACTGGGGTCTTCAAAACTCTTCTGTTATGTGCATGTGGTGAGGGCGGCGGATAAGAGTGCAAAACACTCTGTAATTAATGCATATCCCAACCAATTGGCTCAGACGGTAAAGAATCTGCCTGCAGTATGGGAGACCTGGATTCGATCCCTGGGTCAGGAAGATCCCCTGGAGAAGGAAATGGCAACCCACTCCAGTATCCTTGCCTGGAAAGTTCCATGGACTGAGAAGCCTGGCAGGCTACATACAGTCCATGGGGTCGCAAAGAGTCAGACACACTGAGCGACTTAACTAACCAACTGGGTTAAAAGATGATTACAATGACCAGTTGAGGAAACACTTTTATTATTTCAATTAACAATTGAATTAGATCTATTCAGTAATTACCTAATCAATTGGCCTTTTAGTTTGAGTTATATTGATAAGCATTATTTTAATAGCATATTACTAGTTCTTTTTCCGGGATATAATTTCCTGGTGGTAAAGATGGTACAGAACATGCCTGCAATGCAGGAGACCCAGGTTTATCCCCTGGGTCAAGAAAATCCCCTAGAGAAGAAAATGACTACCTACTCCAGTATTCTTGCTTGGAGAATTTTTTGGACAGAGGAGCCTGGCGGCCTAGAGTCCATAGGGTCACAAAGGGTCACATGACTGAGCGACTAACAATTTCTAACACTTTTTGTATCAAAAACATTTGTGTGCTAATATCCAAGAAATGAATTTGTGATTTAAAAAAAAAGAATTGAGGTCTTCACTGCTTAACACATCCAGATGAATAAGAAATCTTCTCTTGAACATAACAACCAGTTGTTGGTCTTAAAAAGCTAGAAGCTAAATTTCAGGGGAACCAGAATTAAGAGTGGCTGTAGTATCACATTGGTTCAACTAGAGACAGACGAGCCCTCGCTACCTCATTTGTAAACAGTGTCAATGATGGTGGTTCTGTGCTTTAAGACCTAGTGCCTCGGTCCCACTCGTACAGACTCTGATTAGAATAGTCCTGTGGCCTTGGCACTGGAGTTTTTTAAACTCCCAGGTGACTCCAGTGTGCAGGCAGAGCTGAGAAACACTGCTGTGAGGATTAAGATCATCCATGTACATCTTACAGGTTCCCTTTTCTGTCTCTCATGCCACTGATTACGAAAAGCTTTGTCATCTCTAAAGAGTGAGTAGTAAGAGTCATCCACGTGCAAAATCTGGCATCTCGGTGCCCACCACGATACCCCTGGGGTCCCAAGTCACTCCTGTTCAATTTAACTCGAGACTTGGCGCTTCCAAAAGGACTGCAGATGGTGTCCAGCATCCATAGATCACCCACCTGTCATGTGGCTCTAGAACCAGGAACTACAGGTTGTTAAAAGGCCTTATAGATCTGTGTCATCTTGTTTAGTCAGCATTCTGTAAACAGGTTCTTGATAAATTATTAATCTGTACTCTTTACAGCAAAATAAATGCTTAATGAATACTCAGATTCTTTAGCAAGGCTTCCCAGGTGGCACAGTGGTAAAAAAAAATCTGCCTGCTAACGCAGGAGACACAAGAGACGAAGGTTCAATCCTTGGTTGGGAAGATCCCCTGGAATAGAAGATGGCAACCACTATTGCCATACTAGCCAGCCTTTTATCTTCCCTGGTGGCTTAGAAGTTAAAGCGTCTGCCTCCAATGCAGGAGACCCCGGTTTGATCCCTGGATCGGGAAGATCCCCTGGAGAAGGAAATGGTAACGCACTCCAGTATTCTTGCCTGGAGAATTCCATGGACGGAGAAACCTGGTAGGCTACAGTCCACGGGGTCACAAAGGGTCGGACATGACTGAGCGACTTCACTTACTTACTTACTGCCATACTGGAGATGGCACCCGCTCCAGTATTCTTATCTGGTAAATCCCATGGACAGAAGAGCCGGGAGGGCTACAGTCCATGAGACCACGAAGAGTCAGACACGACTAGCAGCTGAGCACTACTGCTTCTAAAGGTCCTTTGGCAGTTAAGCACTGAACTGGAGAGTTCCCTGGCAGTCCAGTGGATAAGACTCTTCGCTTCCAGTGCGGGAGGTGCAGGTTTGATACTTGGTGGGGGAACTAAGGTCCCACAGGCCGTGAGATGTGGCCAAAAAAAAAAAGCAAGACTATCCTATTCCTATCGACTTAAAAAGCAGAAGCACTCTCCTCACTTCCATTGTTAACACAGTATTTCTTGTAGGAATTAGATTTCTGATCCTGACGTTTCAATCCTGGCAGCTCCTTAGAATCACCTGGGAAACTTTATTATTTTTATTTATTTATTCATTTTTGGTTACACTGGGTCTTTGTTGCTGTGCATGGACTTCCTCAAGTTGTGGCAAGTGGGGGCTACTCTGGAGTACTCGGGCTTCTCATTGCAGTGGCTTCTCTTGTTGTAGAGCATGGGCTTTAAGCACACAGGCCTCAGTAGTCATGGGTTTAGGAGTTGTGGCACACCAGCTTAGTTGCCCTGTGGCATGTGGAATCTTCCCAGACCTGGGATCGAACCCACATCCCCTGCACTGGCAGCTGGATTCTTATCTATTGTACCACCAGGGAAATGCTGGACTGCTTTTAAAAAGTGCCATACGTGGGCCCCACCCTGAGCCATTCTGATTCACTTGGTCTGGAGAGGGACTCTGGTGGTGTTGGTAATTTTTTTTTTAATCTAAAAATTCACTATCACAATGATTCTAATGGGCAGCTAAGTTTAAGAAATCAGATCTCACATTCAATTTCCCAGCAATCACTGGCATTGCCTGGATTTCTCTAAACTCCATGGTTAGAAGGGCATGAACTTAAATTTTAATCAGACTCTTTTCTGTTTTATTGACATTTTTCACTTTGTGGATTTGAGATTCTGATCTATAATCCGACACTGTCTCTTCCCCCAGTGGGGTGATGTTTGAATTCCAGTGAAACCTTATCCCTGGGGATTGGGGGAAATGCTTTCAAAGCAAGTAAAAATACAGGGTTATAAGTCAAGATACAAATTACATCTTGACATAACCAAGAAGTCCACAGGCAGATTTTAACAGGCAACTAATTGAATTTAAGAAGTAGGATATTAAAGTTGCATCCAAGATCAACCTTTAAAATGTAAAAGACTTGACAGTATAAATAACTATAACTTTAATCATGTTTGTTTTTAAAGCTAATTGGAACTGATAAATATGCTGTTATAGTCCTTCTCCTGGAGAGGGAAATGGCACCCTGCTCCAGTGTTCTTTCCTGGAGCATTCCCTGGACAGGGGAGCCTAGCAGACTATAATCCATGGGATGGCAAAGAGTCAGACACGACTGAGCACACACACATAGTCCTACTATCAGTTGTGATACACCAGAGAGCAAGTATTTATGTTCAATTCTGTTCATCCTGATTGATCCTAGGTCTTTGCAGGGTGTGGAGCATCTGTTGAGCTAAGAAATTGCCTCTGTGCTTCTTGAGGGGATTTCCGCCCCCCAATCCTTGTTCAGTAGTCATGTCCAGGGTCATCACATATAGCCGCACAGGTTGTGCACTGAACAACTTGAGGGGTAGCACTCATACCATGGTATTTATGAGTGGCAGCCCCTTTGGTTGGATATCACTTGAGTTAAAGCACCTGCTGTCACTTCACTCCACTTTTTCTGTAAACAAAATAAACTCTAACGTGGATGTCTTGAGTTCTGACCCAGGCAACAGCTGGACAAGATCTATTCAGGGTAGAGGCCTGAGTTCTCCAATTCAGAGGCCAAGGTGATTATTTACAAGTATCTTTATTCCCATCACCTTTACCAGGGGTTCTTAGCTAGCGACATCACTAGAAAGCCTTGTTCGGGAACAAAAAAATCTCTTTTGGTTAGAGTAGTGGAAAGCGGACTCAGAGGCCCTACTCAGTGATGACCTGTGAGCCCTTGGCTGGGGAGGCACAAATGGTAATGAGATGCTGAGATCCAGGACTCCAGTCTCTCTCTCCACATATAACAGAGACCTGACTTTCATCCTCATGGCCTAATCTCCTCCAGTCTGTCTCCCCTTCTTACCATGTGGGCAGGTCACTTCATTTGTTTTCTTATCTATAATATGACACAATGACATCCATGCTATAGGGACACTTGGAGGATAAGTGGTTGTGAGATATGGTGTCTGGCTCAGAGAAGATTCTTGGAAGATAATGGCTCCCTCTCTTTCCTCTCTTCCTTCACACAGTCTGCCCAAAGCCCTTCCCATTCTCCATTTGTTGTCACCTTGTCTGGGGTCCCCAAAGTACAGCAGGGCCCAGCCCAGCTATTCTCATGGTTCCAGAAGATAAACAATGTTCTAACTGCCTTCACTGAAAGAGGTGGGGCAAATCAGGGCCAGAATGGCTCTTCTAATCAGAGGAAAAGAAGAGGCACCACAGGCCTGAGTGACCAAAGAGAAGGCCCCACCCAGGATGTCCCACCCTCTCCGTACTGCTGACGGCCTAAGTTGCCCCAGTGCTGCTCACAGGCTCTCAGGTCTTCAGGATTATGGCCCTTCCTTCCCTCCTCATCTGTGAATCTTGGGCGCTGTATGAAACAGCTTCTGAGCCCAGGAAACTAGTTCCTTGAGTTTCAGTCCCTGCAGCCTTCTCAGATTCTGTGCCCTGGCCAAGCACAACAAAGGAAAATGCACTGTCCCAGGGCGCAGGCCACGTGGGGAGGGCAAGTGATGTAAAATAAGCCTCTGGGACCACTGGAGGCCACTGGGCCTGACCTCCCTTGGGCCTCTGCCCTCCTACCCTCTCCCCCATGGGTTGGGCAGAGGCCCCAGGGTTGATGTCTAGCTCTTCTTCCCAAGGCCCACTCCCGTCCCTGCTCTGTACAACTGCTTTAGCGCCTACATTTGCTTAATACCCCCTTGCCCAGTGCTTCCCGTCTCCCATAATGACGCTAAGGGACCAAAAGACAACAGTAGAAGCAAAAGAGCCTCCCCCAGCTTCTGCCCAGCCCACCGGCCTGACCTATTGCTGCTACTGCTGCTGCTGAGAATCCTGGTGCATGCTGGGAATCCAAGTGCATGCTGGGATTTCAGCCCATTACTCCATGCATTTTGGTTTTGCTTGGAACAGTTTCAAACTTGGAACTGTTGGTTTCTAGCCCATGGTGTACAACTCCCTGAAATGAAGTCAAGAACTTTGTGAGAAGAGAGACCTCCCTGAGGACTTGAGATTCTCAGGCCCTCTCATGGCACAAACCCAGCTCGGGTCTAGATGACATCAGCGACGCACTAGTGAAAAGTGCTTTTATCTTCTTCTAAGAGGATTGACTTTAACGGTCTAGTCTGTCCTTAAGAAGTAAGAACTAAGTCCTGGAACGTATTTAGGAAGATGCCTACGTGGAGACCACCCATCAACACATCAGGTCCTGAAGTTTGTATGAACATAGCTTTACACATCATGCTGACTTATAAGACAGTAGAATCTATTCATTCCAGAATTGTATGAATCCCCTGGGAAGAGGAGCTTCCAATACCTTTTGTCATGTTCTCAGAGGAAGGAACCCAGCAGGTGCCTTTGAAGAATGAATACAAAAAGCGTAGAAGGATCTTCTAGGTCTCTGGCTTCTCTGAAAGATACAGAAAGACTAGATAAGGAGTTCCAGTTCTCATCTTGGCTAATGGATGAAAATTTGAGGCAAAGGCCAATGACTTACCAGTATAAGTCCCACAAAGATGGACATCTTGGACCAGATGAACAGAAGGAGAGAAGAGTCTTCTGGGGAACAAGGCTGATGGATACCTGCCAGTATCCCAGGCTGGTGCTGGTGGCTTACTAAGTGCCTTGCCAGCTTCCAACACTGGGTCTCCCACTGGCCAGGATGCAGCCCTTCTAGAAATCATGATTCACTGGAGATGTCCCTGTTTTGAGGCCTTTGGCTGGAAGAGAAGATTACATGGGGAGATATTAGACTGGGTTTCTGTTCCTTCCCGCCAAGATAACAAAGTTGGCTTCATCTTTATAAGATACTCTAGACTTTTATTTACTGAAGACAAAGAAGGTTCTGCATCCAAAAAAAAAAAAATCTCATGTGAATATTCCACGCTGCCATTTTCTCATGAACCTGTGCTCTGCAGACCACTTCTAGCTTGTTTGTTCTAGTACTGCATGGCCTTGTCCTCTTTCCTTGGTTCAGACTGACAGAAGAAGTTAGGAAAAGAAAGAGCTCTAACTAAGCTTCCAGTATTTGAATTCCAGCATCCTTGCTCACTGCCATGTTAAGAGCCAATTCAGACCCCAGGGCCGCTTGAAATATTCACAAGAGAAAACACCTGGAGGAACTCCAAGCTCACTCTCACAATAGGACTTTGCCTTCACAAGCCCCAGATCTCTTCACCCACTGGGAAACCTGGCTCCAATGCCCCAAGCTTGCCAATCAAGAATCACACACATGCAAGAAAACCCTTGTTGGATCTTTGGCTCAGTGCTCCAAGATGGCGGCAGCAGCAGCAGCAGCAACAGTTCTTAGGAAATCCAGGGCTGTGGAGAACCGCAGGGCTGGCCACCCATAAAGAAGCTGCAATGCAATTGAGAAGCTGGAGTTGCCGGCAGGAGTCCTAATGGTGGCCCTTGGTTTCTTGCAGACATTGACGAGTGCCTCTCAAGCCCTTGTCTGAATGGAGCCACCTGCGTGGATGCCATCGACTCTTTCACATGCTTATGCCTTCCCAGCTACCAAGGGGACGTGTGTGAGATTGGTACGGCTGTCTCGGCTTCAGCTAATGTTGCTAACTGCTGCACCCAGTCTTCCTCCCTCACCCTTCCCTGCTAACCACAGGTTCTAGGCCCTGGCTGGACCCCCCACCCAAGATCCATCCAGGCAGCCACTTCCAGGGCCACAACTGAGAAGTCAGCTTCCCTCACTTTCACTCCTTCTCTTGCTGTTCCCCATGGAAACCCTCCTCTGGTGCACTGGCTGACCTGACCACAGAAGAGCCAGGCAGGCCAGGCCAGTTTGTGTTTTGGAAGGTGGAGCTATAGAGGAAACTTTCAAATACTAACCTTCTCCAGGGCTGCCAGATGCCACCAGCAAAGTTGGTGCCTGCATCAGACTAAGAAGACAGAGCCGATTCCATGCATTTGTCTTGAAGGAAGCTATGGGTGGGAGTCATTGGTCCTTGCTCTGGATGATGGCCATGGATCCTCCCAGCATGCCCATGGGCTTGTGTCTGCCTGCCGTCTTGCCCATGGGACTTTAGTGGCCCCTCCATGGCCAGGGGAGCCACTGCACCACACTGGCCAAGCTGACTTCTTCTTCTCTGGCAAGAGCTATGGTTGATCTGTCTGAGAGCTCCCATGTCACCAGCATGCTCAGGTCACACATGCACAGGGACTGTTTCGTGTCACCTTGTCATCATTGCCACCATGACAGCTGCCATGTCAACACCACTCCGGTCTGTGCTTCCTTTCTCGCTTCCTTGTGCAAGGCAAAAGGCTGGCCAGAGAGAACAGAACCTCGTTACATGGGACAAGAGCTGAGTGTCCTGTTCCTTCTTAAACAATTTTTTTTTTTTTTTTTTTTTGCCACACCACGTGGCATGTGGAATCTTAGTTCCTGACCAGGGATCAAACCCGTGCCCCCTACACTGGATGAGCTTCCTCTTGCCAACCCCTCTGCTTCTACATCTGGGCCAGGACCTGCCAAGGGGAGCTGTGGGCCAGGAGCTTCCTGAGGCCAGACTGTGCCTGAAGCTCTCTCACCTTTGATGTTTCCTAGTCTCCCCATCCTCCTGGGTCTCAGGGCCACCCCAACTCAGAAAGGCTTGCCGTTGCTAGTAGCAACGATCCATGCAGAACTGGTAGTGTTTAGGGGCTCAAAGCTATTTACAATGAAACCTCAAGTTGGTCATCCCAGAAGCTTCCGAACAGCAGCTGAAACTCCTAATCAGCGTGGTAAGATAGTTTTGGAATGTTTCAGGCTGGTGGAGGAAATTCTGAATGAAAAGGCTTGGCCTGGACCCTCCTTCTCTGCAGCTTCCCATCCTCCACCTTCACCCCAAGGCTCCAAAAAATTGGTGCAACGGGTCTTTTCTGGGGTGTGAGTGGAGAGTTACAAGGATTTTCTCCCCGGGGTGCCAGAATATTTGCCACTGGGAGAAGAGTCTGGAATGTCCATGCAGACCACAGCTCTTGGGTGCCAGGCTGGGTGAGGAGGTGCCTGCACAGGGCTCTGCCTTCTGATGCAGCAAAGAGAGGGTGCTGCCGGAGCCCCAGAACTGGGCCCTGGGCCTGGACACCCAGCTGAGCAGGGCTGCCTCTCTTCTCCCATCCAATCCTGAGCACTCACCACCCCCAGCGGGTGCTTCCAACCTTGGCTGTAACCCTGAGCCTTCTTGTAACCTTCCTGGAGGTCTGTTGCTTATTTCCTGAGAGCCTCCATTTTGCAGGACCCTGGCTCCTCTTGGCTCAGCTATTCCCTCCAGCTTTGCCAGCCCAGCTCAGCCCTCAGGCCCCGAGGGGGTCCAAGAATTGACCCCCCAAGTCAGCCCTGGGATGATGTCTGTGGCTTCCTCAGGTGCTCAGTTATCTCTGAAGCCTCTCCACCTTTCTTTCCAAACCCTTTGGAGAAGGTGTTGGCGGCAGGGGGACCAGCAACCTCCTCCTAAGCACTTCCTGCTGCTCTGCCTCCTTCTTCAAAGACTGCCGGCCACAAACTCTTCTCTCTGTGTCTGTCTTCCAACCCTGCCAAGCAGTAGTGATCTTTTCTTCCTAGAACTGCCCGACCAGAAGGCTGCCACACAGCCTGAGGGGTTCATGGCCCCACACTCAGCTTCAGGGCCCTAGGGACAGTCCTTCACCTGTGAGACACCAGGGGAAGAAAGAAGAGAGGATCTTGGAATTCCCTCTGTCCAGTGCTGTGCTGGTAGATGTTTAACAACTGGCTCTCAAAGAGGATGTGTAGCACCTGCCAGTTTCTAAGATTCAACACTCCCACAAGGGCCAGGGAAGCTACCAATGTCATACCACTAAAGGCCGAGTTGGGGGGGGGGGTGCTTCCATAATGGTCCAGTGGTTAAGAGTCCCTGCTTCTACTGCAGGGGGCATGGGTTCTATCCCTGGTCAGGGAACTAAGATCCCGCATGCCTCATGGAGCGGCAATAAATAAATAAAAATAAAGGCCAAGTTGGGAAGACACACACCAGCTCTAGCACATCCCTGCCTCTGTCCCTCTAGACTGTTCCAAGAACTCCACCTCAGTGCTTTCTCCTGAACTCAGAACCCCTTATCAATATAGATTTAGGGGGAGAGAAGTCCCTCTTCTCATCCGCCACCAAGAAATAACATGGAAAACCAGGGTCCCTGGGTCATGGACTCCAAGCCAGTATTGCGTGCTCTCCTAGAGCCAACTCTGATCAAAAGGCTTAGAGGTCTGTGTCTTCTTTGGACCAAAGCGGACTTGGTTCTCCTCCTCTGTCCCCACCCAAGCTTCCATTCCATGCCCCCAGCACTGCCTGCTCCTGCCACCTGCACACACTCCCCTGCAGCCCCCTCTCTCCCTGAAGCCCCTCAGAGTCTCCTTAAGTTGTCCTTAAGCCTCAACACCTCCTACCTTCCCAACTCTTTTTACCTGGCCTACTGAGCTCTGCCAGTCCTGGTGAGCAGGCATCAACAGGAGAAAAACTTCGGGGGTGGGAGGCGATAAGAGAAAAAGAGAGGGTCCCTGGCATTTCCCAGAGGCCTCTGGGGGATGAGGGGCAGGACCAGGCCTCCCGGCTTCCCACTTGAGGCTCAATCCAGTGGGGCCTCTCCCTGCCTTTCAGGGTGTGACGCAGAAGGCAGGATGAACACAGGAATCCACCACCCTTAGTCGGCCCCCTGGCTCTCTCCTCAAGCCCCTGCCCTGTATTGCAGACCAGAAGCTGTGCGAGGAGGGCTGGACCAAGTTCCAGGGCCACTGTTACCGCCACTTCCCCGACCGGGCAACCTGGGTGGACGCTGAGAGCCAGTGCCGGAAGCAGCAGTCACACCTGAGCAGCATCGTCACCCCCGAGGAGCAGGAGTTTGTCAACAGTGAGTGCAGTGGGGCCTTAGGGGCCCGAGGGGAATGGTCACGCAAGCCAAGGGCCTCCCTGGCCAGCAGTCAGTGGACTTGGGCCCAGTCAGGGCGGAGAGGGAGGGAAAGGGGGCATTTCCACAGGCTGAGGGGCCAGTGGTTCTGACTGTACCAGGACAGCCCACAGTCTGTCAGAGTCAGCCTCAGACTAACCCTGTCATCAGTCTACGTTGCTCAGGGAGCTGGGCCCAAGTGCACTGCAAACGTGCACGTATGGAGACCCTTGTCAGGACCCCGGAGGCAGGTGGCACGCTCCTAAGCACCCACCCAGCTCCTGCCACCCCTCTGTCCCCTCTGTCTCGATGAACTCAGGTTTCTCCCACATACCTTCAGGTGCCCAATACCCATGCCCTTTCTCTAGACAATGCCCAGGACTACCAGTGGATCGGCCTGAACGACAAGACCATCGAAGGGGACTTCCGCTGGTCAGATGGACACTCCTTGGTGAGTTCTGCTGGGGGCACCCAGGATAGTTGATGGCCCAGAGAGGATGAAGGAAGACTCCCCCAGAGACAGACATGTTCAAATCATGTGCAGATGTTCACTGAGCAGGTGCTAGACCAGGAGCCCTGAGGTCGGGATTGTGTCTTGTTCGTCTCACTTTTAGAGACTAGCCCAAGGCTGGACACCTGAATAATAACATGAAGGGAAGGGTGGGGATGAGGAGGGCAATGAATGAATGAGGGCAAATCACCAAGAGGGTATGTATGCATGCATGCATGCTCAGTTGCTTCAATTGTGTCTGACTCCCTGTGGCCCTATGGACTGTAGCCTGCCAGACTCCTCTGTCCATGGGATTCTCTAAGCAAGAATGCTCGAATGGATTGCCATGCCCTCCTCCAGGAGGTCTTCCCAACCCAGGAATCGAACCCATGTCTCCTGCCCTGGCAGGCAGACTCTTTACCCACTGAGCCACCTGAGAAGCCCCCAAGAGAAAGGTTTAGAGAGGTTCCTTGGCTACAGAGCACTGGAGTCCACACAAGGAGGTAGACAGACAGCAACATAGATGCCAGTTGAAGAGTGTACGTAGTAAATAATGAAGATCAGCAAAGGACCTCAGGGAAGACTTCCTAGAAGAGGCAAATGTCAACAGCATCGTGGCTGTGTTGTGGTCATGGGGAAGAGGAGCAGCTACATCAGAGCAAAGGGGCCTCGTTTGTCTGCAGTCAGGCTACAGGGAGAAGCCTGGAAAGGCAGAGTCTGGACATGGGAACAGTAGCTCTACCACCCAGTCCTGCCCAAGCCTGGCAGCCTGGTGACCAGCCCCGCTGGCCCATATGGAAAAGGAGATAGGCATCAACTCATGAACAGGGACTGTGAACCCGGGGTCTTCTGAGTTCCTGACAATGACCGCAGCCCAGTGGTGTGACCAAGTTCTTGGGAGGGCCCGTGAGTCCCATGGCACCACCAGACACCCAACAGTCTTTGTGCCATGGCCAGGAAGGGGCTGGACAGGGAGTGAAAGCAGGGGTTAGGCAGGCTGTCCCACTCCTGCCCTCTGCTCACCCCTTCCCCAATCCCACCCACAGCAATTTGAGAACTGGCGCCCCAACCAGCCTGACAACTTCTTTGCCACTGGGGAGGACTGTGTGGTGATGATCTGGCATGAGAAGGGCGAGTGGAACGATGTCCCATGTAATTACCAGCTACCCTTCACCTGTAAAAAGGGCACAGGTAAGTGGCAGCATGGGAGGGGTCCCACAAGGACAGACTCAAGACCCCAGATTCCTGCTGTGTAACCTGAGCCACGTCACCTGGACTCCTGGCTGCTGGCATCACTCACCTGCCCAACTAGCAGATTGGAGCTGACCTGAGGGGCAGGGGCCTCGCCCCATGCCAGCATCCCAGAGCCAAGGGAAAGGCTTAGCCCACTAGGGACCGGGAGAGGGTGAAGGCTAGAGGACAGAGCCCCCTGCACACACAGTGCCCTGGGTATCAGCACAGAAAGTCACCCACAGTTGCACATGAATTGGGAGCCTCCCTCTCTAGGATCCCAAGTCCATCAGTCGCACGAGTTGGAGAGTTGTCAGGCCTTGATCCTTGGCTTTGAGTCTGCAGACTTGGAGGTGTGGCTGGGACACTCGCCAGTGTTCCTGCTCCTGGCCTCATGCCCCTCCCCCCGCCCCCAGCCTCCTTTGGTTCCTCCTTCCCCTGCACCTGTTTTCATAGTCCGTTATCATGGCAAGGTCACAACCAGTCTACCTGGCTCTCACCCTCTTTCCCAACTCCTCATCCTTTTATTCCCTTCCTGCTGCTGTAAATCATTGAGGAGCCCAGATGTCAGAACCAGTGGCTTCCAGATTCTCAGTGCAGAGTGAAAGCAGGCAGGCAGGGCTCATGGCCAGGTGTCCAGGCTCCCTGCCCCTTCCTTGGACTCTAAGCTGGCTCCCCACAGCCAGGGGGACCACACCAGCTCATCACAGGGCATCAGGGGAGACCCTCCGAGAGCCCTTTCTGAAGGGTATTTGCCCCTCAGTGGCCTGCGGAGAGCCCCCCGTGGTGGAGCATGCCAGAATCTTCGGACAGAAGAAGGACCGATACGAGATCAATGCCCTGGTGCGGTACCAGTGCACCGAGGGCTTCATCCAGCGCCATGTGCCCACCATCCGGTGCCAGCCCAGCGGGCACTGGGAGGAGCCTCGGATCACCTGCACAGACCGTGAGCATCACCCCGCACAGTGTTAGATCCAGCCAACACATCCTCCTCCCTATCCCCGACTGCCAACACAATCGAGGGCTCTGTCACAGATGTCCCCTGCCCCCCGGGAGGTTCACTTTCACTGAGAGGGGGACGGAGAAGGCGAGTGCCCTACTGTCCTTTTCAACGCCCACCCAAAGCCCCCTGTTACCAGTCCCCCCGTCGTGTCCGATTCTTTGCGACCCCATGGACTGTAGCCCGCCAGGCTCCTCTGTCCATAGGATTTTCCAGGCAAGAATACTGGAGTGGGTTGCCATTTCCTACTCCAGTATTCTAGCCTGAAGCCCCTTAGCCCAAGGTGGTTCCAAGAAAAATCAAAACCAAGAAGCAGGTAAAACCTCAGGCTGTCTTCATCAGCCCATGATTTCTACAGGGAGGGGATCAGCAGAGAAGGACTGAGGGAGGCTGGGCTGGCCCGCTTTCTTCCCAGAGTTCACCCAGATTTTTCCATTTCCCTTGCACCCCAGCCGCTACCTACAAGCGCAGACTACAGAAGCGGAGCTCACGGCCCCTGAGGAGGAGCCACCCCAGCACGGCCCACTGAGAGGAGCTTCCCGGACGTGCCCAGGACGCTGAGCCCAGAAGCCTAGCCAGGCTGACACCCCATCCGGATGGTGTCCTCTCCTTGTCGCTTTCTGTCATATAAGGAATTCCATTAAAGAAGGAAAAAAAATAAACCCCACATTGTGTATGCACCCGCCCACCCCCCCAAATCGCCAAATCTGCATCTAATTTTCCCCCCAAACGCCAAAGCAAAGCAAACGTATGGTAACCCATGGACTGGAGTTTAGAGACGTTCCTTCAGTCTCCCATCGTGCCTTTCCAGGGACCAGCACAGGGACAGGGGGAGAAGGGAAGGGGTTAAGTTAAATAAAGAAGATTATTTTTTGTTTCCTGACTTTATCCAAGAGCAGTGCAATCGTTGGTTCGTTGGTTCTTTCACCTCCAGGGAGAGCTAGGGAGGAGGGAGGAGGGGCAGAGAGACCCGAGGGCTGAAGAACTCTGGAACCGCAGCTGAATGTATTGGATAAGATGGAGTTCATCTGTGTCGGGGAGAAGCCCAGGGGAGAGGGGGTGGCTTCCAGCCCACTGAGAGAGCAAGCCATCAAGGGATCTTCGAAGCGTGGGGGGTCGGGTTCCCTCCAAGGGTCCCTCCTCCAGAGTCCTCTCACCTGGGTCTGCCACCCGAGCAGGTGTCCGTCTCGGCAGGGCTGGGTCGGGGGGCACTTCCTTCCCTGTGGGAGTGTCACCCACCTCTCCCCCACCTTTCCCCACCCCCCGGGACCGTGCAGGCACCAGGGTTCCGTGCACCTATTTATATTTTTGAAAAGTAAAGATTATGATAATTATAATAATAAAGACATTGGAAGAGATCTATTTCTTTTCTTTTCCCTTCTTTTTCTTAATTTAAAGAGAAGGCAACCATAGTCCAGGATCTACTGAGAAGTTTCTTAGGAATGGGGACTGCAGGGACACACTTTGATCAAATGACTCTAAATTTGCGAATCCTGTTTGATTGGAAGGCCTGGGACACCACACAGGTTTGGTGCTCTATTATATGAGTTCTGTGTGTGTGTGTGCACACATATGTGTGTGTGTGCATGTGTACGTGTGTGTGTGTGTGTGTGTGTGTGTGACAGCCAAGAGGTGCTGTGTATGGATCTGTGAGTTGGCACCCTGTCAGAGAGTAACTCAAGTCAGACTTCTGGCCACTTTCCATAGTTTGTTCCTTTGATTTACACTGTTTGCTCACACAAGAGGAGTCGATTTATAGAGTGAGTCCAAGAACAGAGGCAAAATCACGATTTATAAGAGGGAAGAAAAAAAACTGCAGACAGTCTGGGAATGCTGAATCTTGTTTATACATTTTTGGGGTCAAATGGGTTAGCTAGCCACTAGCACAAAGGTCTGGGCATCCTGCCCATAAGTAGGCTGTAGGTTATCAATGAAAACGCTTTCAATTGTTTATGGATTTCCCCCAACAGACCTTGAGTGGAGCTGGGCTGTGTGTGCCAGATAGTTACCATCTGCTAGCCTCCTCCCTGGAAGGTCAGGTTAGTGCCACTCCCTCATCACACTTGCTCAAAGTGTCTGATGTTGGTTGTAGACGGTAAAGAGTCCCCCTGCAATGCAGGAGACCGGGGTTCGATGCCTGGGTTGGGAAGATCCCCTGGAGAAGGGAATGGCAACCCACTCCAGTATTCTTGCCTGGAGAATTCCATTGACAGAGGAGCCTGGCGGCCTATGGACCATGGGGTCACAAAGAGTAGGACACAACTGAGGGACTAACACTGGTGCTGGTTAGCATGTGCCAGTGTGAGTCTGCTGATGTCTCTTCGGGTGTGTACTTGTGTGGTTGAGTGTTTGCTGGTGAGTATTTTTGTGTGCCCAGGTTACCTACAGCTCTGGAAAGGATCCGTGGACAAAAGTAGAAGATGCAGCGATGGTCACAGAGTAGGAACTCAAAAATTGTGCCGTTTTATAGTAACTGATTCATTGGGAACACAGCTATGTCATTGGTTTTCAACCTTGAGTCTGCATCAGGAGGACTTGTGAGAGACCCCACTCCAGGGTTTTCGACTCAGCGGGTCTGGGGGTCGGGTGCAGAAAGTTGCATCTCAAACACATTCCCAGGTGAAGCTGGTGGTGCCGGCCACACTTGGAGAAGCACCTTGCTAAAGGATCAACTGTGGGTGGCAGAGGTATGCCTGTGCAGAAGCAGGAGATCTTGAGGCTGACATGGGGGTGGGGACCAGGGTGAGGAATAGCCTCCTCCAGCCTCCCACTCTTATGCTGGATCCACACAGACACACAGCCCGGAGTGGGATGATGGGAGAACACGCCAGGGCCTCCAGCCACTAGCTCAGTCCCTGAGGCAGGATATACACAGGCAGGCCAGGCAAGACCAAGGCAGCCTGAAGGTGCAGCCCATGGTGTTCCCTGCCCACGCCAGTGGACAGACCCAGGCGACCTCTTCAGTCTAGGACAGAACCGTCCCCCATGCAGAGAGCTGGACCCTAAGACTGAATGAGATAAAGACTGAGACACAGAGACTTCCCTGGTGGTTCAGTGGCTAAGACTCCACACTCCCATTACAGGGAGCCTGGGTTTGATCCCTGGTCAAGGAACTAGATCCCACATGCCCAACTAAAGGTTTGCCTGTTGCAATGCAGATCGAAAATCCCGCATGAAACAACTAAGACCTGGTGCAGCCAGATAAGTAAAGAAGCAAATGTTAAAAAAAAAAGCGTGACACAGAGGAGGGCTCAGGATGGAGGGAGGGGTCACAGCACCATTTATTGTCCAAAATAGTACACAGACCTGAGGGCCACTCGCCAAACAGAGAAAAATGAGAACAAAACACAGACTCTTTGGAGCCAAGAGAGAAGGAAAACATGGGGCGGGATCTCCCTCCCTACCCTGGGACATCACGTGGAAGCCCAGGGACCCACCTCCTGCCCAGGCTCCTCCGCCATGCTGACACGGGCCAGCTGCTCCCCAAAGAAGTACAAGGGGCAGGAGACCACCAGGCCCGAACCCCAGCTCCAGAGCCACCTGGCTGCCCCCTCGTCCCCAGGCGGAGGCGGAGGACGGGTCGCAGCCCTGGCTCCTCGTGCCACTGCCACTACCGGCTCTGGGAACAACCTCCCCAGGGCTGGGAGAGGGGATGGACTCCGCGATGGCAGAGAGCGCTCATGAGCCCAAGGACTTCAAACGTCCCAGAGGAGAGAGGCAGGAGGATTCAGGGAGGGTGAGAGCCTTGGCAAAGGGACCCGAGTAAAGGGACGATTTGGGATCTGTGGGATTTACCCAAAAAATAATATTTAAAAATAATTTTAAGTTGGAAAGTATAAAAACAAGATGAAAATTGCCCCAACCTGCGAGGGACAACGAACTACTCAATAATTAATACCGCCCGTGAGGGGAGGGGGCAGGGTATAGAGCGACCTGGAGCTAGCGCGGCCGGTAGCAGTAGACGCCGTACTGGCGGCTGTGTGGGTCGGGGAAGCCAAAGCTTCGGACCCCAGGCTCCAGGGCCCCACAGTTGGAACGTGGGTGAGCCACAGGGTAGCGGGCACTGCCGTCTGCCAGCCAGCCAGCATCGCAGCGGTCCAGGCCACGGAACTTCCAGGCAGCAAACAGCTGGCCCACCTTCGCGATCTGGGCGCCATCTTCCTGGCAGGCCTCCCTTGCCTCTGCCAGCGTCAGCTTCTCAGGGTGCTCCAGGTAGTACACCTGCCCTGTGGGAGGCAAGGCGTGAGGACAGAGAAGGGAGAGGGCAGCCAGAGAGGGCCTGGGGCAAGGCCAGCCCATGCAGACCCCACCACCCAGCCCCCAAAAGACCTGTTAACTCTCTGCACTTAGGGAGCTGCCACACTATGGAGCGTCTGCAGTGGAGATGGTCAGGGGCACCTTCCCAAATCTCAGCCCCTCTCCAAAAGCATCATCCCCCCCAGCCATGGTACCGGGTTCCCCACAATCAGGTCTGTACTCTGTCCCAGCCCTTTCCTAATTTTACTCTAGGTGGGCGCCCCACCTCTGCTGGACCAATCAAGAATCTCTCATCTGCTCAGCCATTTATTGAGCACCTACTAAGTGCCAAACTGGGATATGGCACTGAAACGATGTGTTTTTGTTCATGTATCTTCCCATGAAATGAGCTCCTTTGTGAGGGCAGACTGTGTTTTTTCTGTCTATGATGACCGAGCACCTAGTAGGCACTCAGGGAATGTTGGATGATTGACTGAACCGATGATCGGTGTGAAGCAGCAGCATCAAGGCACAGGGCTTCAGCTGGAAGTGCCAACAGGGTGGGCAGAGAGGACTGAAGGCCCCCCCAGAGGCTGCCCTTCCACCCACAGGCCCATGCTTGGCCAGTCCACTCACCCCTGAGGGCAACCGCGAAGCAGAACACGTCGTAGCGGTGCAGGCGGCGGTGCCGCGGGCCGTAGCTGCGCACGCCGGGGGCCAGCCCCAGACCTCCACAGGGGCGCCGGGCCTGCGTGACGGGGTACTGGACCGAGGCATCCTGCAGCCAGCCCGCGTTGCACCAGTCCAGGCCCTCCTCCCAGGCCCGGAACAGCTGCTCGAAAGAGGCCACCACCGCGTCCTGCTCCTCGCAGGCCTGCTGGGCTTCGTGGAAGTTGAACTTGTAGCGCCCTTGGGGGTGCTGGTAAGGAAAGACCACACCTGGGGAGGGCGGAAAAGGGGGCTTGAATGGGTGGGCAGGGCCCAGTGATGGGACACCCACCTCCACTGAAACAGAGGCTTCCCTCAACACACACACACACACACAGTCCCTCAGAAAAGGTCTACAAACTGTCATCTCCTGTCCGCTGCCCAAGTCCAACGCAGAACCAGTATCTGCTTTACATCTCCCTCCCAGAGCTAGACAGGAGCACAGCAGTACTCAGAAAACTACTAACTTGTTAAAGGAATGAGTCAGTCAAATAATATCCCCAATTACAGACCAGGATTAATACCTAACCCACAGGGCTGTTCCAAGAACCCCACTGCTATGGGCGCAGTATGCCTGCCGAGTCACTCAGTTGACTCTTTGTGACCCCACAGGCTGGAGCCCACTGGGCTCCTGTCTATTTTTCCAGGCAAGAATCCTGGAGTGAGCTGCCATTTCCATCTCCAGGGGATCTTCCCGACCCAGGGACTAACCTTCGTCCTCTACATCTCCTACATTGCAGGAGGATTCTTTACCACTGAGCCACTGAGGAAGCCCATGGTCTCAATTCAGATGTTTAAATCCTAATGCCCAGGAATTCCCCCTTGCGGTCCAGTGGTTAGGAAATGGTGCTTTCACTGCCAGGGCCCAGGATCGATCCCTGGTCAGGGGACTAAGATCCCGCAAGTCGCACAGCACAGCTAAGTAAATAAATCCTAATGCCCAATATGATGGTATTAGGAGATGGCGCCTTTGGGAGGTAATTAGATTATGACGGTGGAGTCCTCATGAATGGGGTTAGTACCCTTAAAAAAGACACCCCAGAGAGTTCCCCCCAAGCCCCTTCCACCGTTGTGAGGACATAGAAGTCTGCGCGACCTGGCACCCTGGTCTGGGACTTCCAGCCTCTAGAACTGTGTGAAATGAATCTGTTGTTCAGAGGTCACCAAGGCTGTTTTGTTACTGCAGCCTGAACTAAGCCACCAGTGAGGAGGTGCTGCCACCTACAGGAGACAGGCGTTGCTGGGCTCTGACTCAGTAGCTGAGACCTCATCGTCTGTATTAACATTAATATGGAAGCTTCAGAGGAGGATGCAAGAAACTTCCCACGTGTGACAGACGACTTTCAGGGGAAGAGGAAAGAAGACAGTGAAAGTGTTAGTGGCTCGGTCATGTCTGACTGTGACCCTATGTATGTAGCCCACCAGGCTCCTCTGTCCATGGGATTCTCTAGTCAAGAATACTGGAGTGGGTTACTATTTCCTTCTCCAGGGGATCTTCCCCACCCAGGTATCGAACCTGGATCTGGATTTGCATTGCAGGCAAATTCTTTACCGTCTGAGCCACCAGGGAAGTCCCAGGGGAAGAGGAGGGATGGGAAAAGGTCTTACTAAAGGAGGCTCGAGATCAGGGAGGTCCCAGGCAGGGGGCTTCCCTTTCTGGTACCACGGTCTGGGAGGTGCCACAGGCTCCCTCAAAATTCCATGTTTGAAATTTTAGTGTAATAAAAAACTTTAAACCCCCTGGGCTCATTCTCTATCAAGTCAGATGAAACCTTAGGGAGAAGGGGTGTCCCTAGGGCCTGGAACTAGTGCTATTCAAAGGCAGGGTCTGGAGTGAGGGCTCCCTGGATTGGGACTGACATATACACACTGTGTGATATATACACTACTATGTATTAAACAGAAAACTAATGAGACCTGCTGTACAGCATGGGGAACTCTACTCAGTGCTCTGTGGTGACCTAGAAGGGAAGGAAATCTAAAACAGAGGGGATACATGAATACGTATGCCTGATTCCCTCTTCTGTGCAGCAAAAAGCAGCATGACGTTGTAAAGACACTATACTCCAATTAAAATTAATAAAAAATAATAAAAAGTGTACCCCCAAAAAAGTGAGGACTCCCTGCTTCTCTAGGCTGCCCCCGTGGTCCCCAGACAACTGGCTCTGACCGGCTCGCACACATCCCACACCATCCCCAACATCAGGGACAAGGAACATGGCCCCTCTGGGACACCATCTAAGCCCCGTGGACTGGGCAGGTGGCTGCTGGTGGCAAGGTCTGCCTCTGATTGACAAGCCCTTGAGCCACATTCTGTCCTCATCTCCTCGAAGGAGGTAAAGGAGGAACTACCCTTATTCTTCATTTTACCTGTGACAGGACTGGAGCTCTGTGGGGAAGGCACCGATCTGGAGTGCCACAGCTGGGATGGGGCAGACATGGAGTCAGATCAGCCTTCCATCTCTGCCCTCCCGGCGGCCTCCCTACCAGGCAGGAGAGGTCGGAGGACACAGCCCCGGCCCAGGGTCAGAGAAGGCAGAAGTCATGTGACGATCACAGCTGGCAGCTTTGGACAGCACTGGCTGTTTTTGCTTTTGTTTTTAATTAGGCAATTTTCTACATAAAAATCCAGAGGTTTCACATACGAATATAAGCTTCTCTTGTCAAATCAGAAAATCTGGCTTGCAGGGACTTCCCTGGTGGTCTAAGGGATAAAGAATCTGCCTTCCAATGCAGGAGATGCAGGTTCGATCCCTGATTGGGGAACTAAGATCCCACATGCCTTGGTGCAACTAAGCCCAATTGCTCTAGAGCCCATGCACCACGACAAAGACCCCTTGCACTGCAACTAAGACCCAACGCAGCCAAATAAGTAAACATTTGAAAGAAAGAAAGAAAATCGGGCTGCACTGGGCTTGCTTCTGGAGTAGCATCATCAGCTGGGCCTGAGTAGGAGGGCCCAGGAGTGGCCCCCGTCCCCACCACCCCGGATCACCCACCCCGGGCTGCCTCATCTGTTTGTGTCACCTGCCAACCCTGTGCAAATCTCAGCTCCAACTCAATGAGCTGTGTCATCAGCTCCTGTCTCCCTCTCTCTGAATAGGACGTGAGCAAGAGGGAGTAGAGAGCAGTGGATTCTGGAGTCTGACTGCCTGGGGTCAAACCCCTACTCGGCCATGTATGAGCTGTGTGACCAAAGTAAGTGACTTGACTTCTCTGTGCCTCAGTTTTCTCATCCACACGTTGCGGGTGAGAATAACAGGAGCTTCCTCGTGGCATTGTTCTGAGGACTGGATGTTTTATCTGCCAGAAGCACAGAGGTCTAGATGCTTTCTCAGGGCCTTCTCCCCACAGCCCCCAGGACCCAGCCACCATCAGGGTCTCACCCCGAAGCTCCAGCTCCACGAGGCCGCTCTCATCCTCCAGCCCATCGATGACCTCGCAGCGGTAGCGCCCGTAGTCCTCCAGCCGCAGGTCCCGGATCTCCAGCGACACTTCCCGCGCTCTGTCCTGCCGCAGGCGCACCCGGCCTCGGTAATCCCCAAAGGTGCGCTGCCTCAGCCCAATGGCCACCAGCACGTCCTGCTCCGGGACCCCGTTCTCCGACAGCTTCCACCATTTGATGCGCACGGGCCGCGGAGAGGCCAGGGCTGGCTCGTAGTGGTAGCGGCAGGGCAGGGTCACGTTGGCCCCTCGGTGGGAGAACAGGGTCTCCTCGGGCGTCTCTACCACTAGCTTCACTCCATTGAAGATGCCTGAGGGGAGAGGCGGGGTGCAGATGGGGACCTCTGGCAGCATGTCGATAGTCCTGCAGGGGCCACCCCTCCCTCACCCTCACCCCCAGTCCTAGATTGCACCGCCCCTGTACCCACACACTCTGCAATGTGACTTCACAACTCCTTCCTTCAGGAGGTGACCTATGAACCACCCCCAGTCCCTGAAATCCTCGCTGGCCCTGCCACTTGCTTTGACCAAATGAATGCAGAGGAAGTGAGTGTTCTGAGGTGTTTGTTCAGAGCCAAGGCTCCAGGGGGTCCTGCTGAGGCCTCTCTCTCTGGGAACCTTGCCAACCACCATCAGAACAAGGCCTGGGCGCCCCTGCGGGGTGAGAACACGCAGAGAGCAGAGACAAGCCCTCCAGCTGAGGCCATCCTAGACCCACCAGCCTCCAGCTGACCTGCCCGCCCACCGCAGGCACAATCAAGGGAGCACAGCCAAGACAGAAGAGACAGAGCCCAGCCCAAAACGCTGGCCCATGAAACCATGAGCAAAGTACACGGCTGTTGTCTTAAACCACTAGGCTTGTTGGGCAGAAGATGAGAACTGGTGGACTTCACTGATGGTCCATGGATGGCAGATGAGAAGTTGCTATGTAGCACAGGGAGGCTATCTCTGGTGCTCTGTGAGAACCTGGAGGGATGGGATGCAGAGAGGGGAGGGAGGCTAGAGACAGAAGGGGTGTGTATAATTATGGCTGATTTGTGTTGTATAGCAGAAACCATGGAGAAGGCAATGGCACCCCACTCCAGCACTCTTGCCTGGAAAATCCCATGGACGGAGGAGCCTGGTGGGCTGCAGTCCATGGGACTGAGTGACTTCACTTTCACTTTTCACTTTCATGCATTGGAGAAGGAAATGGCAACCCACTCCAGTGTTCTTGCCTGGAGAATCCCAGGGACCGGAGAGCCTGGTGGGCTTCCGTCTCTGGGGTCGCACAGAGTCGGACACGACTGAAGTGACTTAGCAGCAGCAGCAGTAGCAGCAATATAACACTGTAAAAATGTTTTGTTGTTATTGAGTCGCTCAGTCATGTCCAGCTCTTCATGACCCCATGAAAGCAGCACACCAGACTTCCCTGTCCTGTTCACTTTTTAAATATATTTAAAATTTTTTAATGGGGGGAAGAAAGAATCCAGCCTTTCACTGCGGTGGCAGTGGGGGGAGGTGGGTTTGATCCATGGTCGGGGAACTAAGATGCCACATGGTTTAGCTAAAAAAAAAAGAAAAGCAAAAGGCAAATTGGTGTAGCTGGTAGCAAGAGCACCTCAGATGGGAGTGTGGGGGGACTCAGATCATCTGAGTCTCCTTCTCTAACACACTGGTCCCAAGAGACCACA
The DNA here is from genome assembly GCF_055505025.1 of Bos grunniens. Taxonomy (NCBI): domain Eukaryota; kingdom Metazoa; phylum Chordata; class Mammalia; order Artiodactyla; family Bovidae; genus Bos; species Bos grunniens. The sequence continues at coordinate 49,968,565 of NC_141185.1, read as the reverse complement.
GCCTGCCCTTCACTCTGTCCAGCCATCCACCACGACTCTTCCCAAACACCTAGAGACACAGGTGAGATGAGGCCAGGGCTTAGAGAGGAGACTGCAGTCAGGCTCAGGGGGACAAATAAACTCCGAGCCTAACATGCTCCATAAGAACCAGATTTTTGGGCTAAGGCTGGCCCATCTCTCACTTGAGTCTTCCTATTGGGGCCTCATGGTCTCATGGCCTTAGGTCTAGACTTGAGACCTTAGAGGTACATAGAGAAGGGGAAGGGGTAACCTCAGGAGTAAGCAAGGGATAGACAGGGAGGCTCCTTGCAGAGAATCTCATGCTGAAAAACAGCCATACCTAACGACTTGCCTGTGTCCAAGTTTCTATGAGGGTCATATGACCTAACAAATGATGCAGAGTAGGTGCATAAAGCTGCTGATAAAAAGTCACCTGGCTTTTCCAGTAACTGGCCTGAAGTGACCTCTAAAAATGGTTTGCTATTCACTTGACCCAGAAAACTGCACAAAATCAAGAGGTTCAAATTTTCATGTTCACTTTAAGAACACTGCTTCCCTGGTGGCTCAGCTGGTAAAGAATCTGCCTGCAATGCAGGAGACCCCAGTTCGATTCCTGGGTTGGGAAGATCCCCTGGAGAAGGGATAGGCTACCCACTCCAGTATTCTTGGGCTTCCCTTGTGGCTCAGCTGGTAAAGAATCCGCCCACACGCGGGAGACCTGGGTTCGATCCCTGAGTTGGGAAGAACCCCTGGAGAAGGGAAAGGCTACCCACTGCAGTATTCTGGCCTGGAGAATTCCATGGACTGTATAGTCCATGGGGTCACAAAAGTTGGTCGGACACAACTAAGTGACTTTCACTTTCTTTTAAGAACACTCATGAAACCACCCAGGCCATGAAGGGTACGCATATCGGGAAAGCCACCAAGTATCTGAAAGATGTCACTTTAAACATATCGTGAGCCATTCCGTCATTACAATGGTGTTGATAGGTGTTCCCAGGCCAAACAGTGGGACTGGATGCAGGGTCAGTGGCCCAAGAAGAGTGCTGAGTTTTTATTGCACATGCTCAGAAATGCAGAGTGATTCCAGACTTCAGAGCTTAGATGGAGATTTTCCGGTCATCAAGCACGTCCAGGTGAACAAAGCCTCTAAAGATGAGGGACAGGACTTACAGAGCTCAGGGTTGGATCAACCCATACCTAAGCTCCCCTGACACATGTAGATGATCCTTACTGAAAAAGGTCAGATTATTCCTAAACCAGAAGAGAAGGCTGCACAGAAGAAAAAGATATCCCCAAAGCAAAAAAAACAATAATTTATGGCCCTGGGACTTCCCTGGTGGTCCGTGGCTAAGACTTCACACTCCCAATGCAGGGGGCCTGGGTTCCATCCCTGGTCAGGGAACTAGATCCCACATACCTTAACTAAAGATCCCAAAGTGTCACAACTAAGACCCAGCACAGCCAAATAAATAAATAAATATTTAAAAAGAAACTTACGCCCCGGGGAAGAAATGCCGCAAAAAAAAATAAACGCAAATGAAAGTTTTTTAAAAAGTCACCTTGGGGAGGGAGGAGGGAGGAGGGTTCAGGATGGGGAACACATGTATACCTGTGGCAGATTCATTTCGATGTTTGGCAAAACCAATACAATATTGTAAAGTTTAAAAATAAAATAAAATTAAAAAAAAAAAAAGTCACCTGGCCAAAGCTGCATAGCTAGTAAGTGGCAAAATGGAGAGTCAAACACATCTCCCTAACTCCAAACCCCTTTTCCACTGGGAAGACCTGGGGAAGTCACATTTAAGTGGAATTTTGCAAAACTGGCAGGACTTTGGGGAAAGTATAAAAAGCAAAATTGACTGTGCTACAGTGCATTCAGCTCCACACCCATGGGCTGTTGGTTTAGTTGCTCAGTCATGTCTGACTCTTGCAACCCCATGGGCTGTAGCCTACCAGGCTCCTCTTTCCGTGGGATTCTCCAGGCTGGAATGCTGGAGTGGGTTGCCATTTCCTCCTCCAGGGGATCTTCCCAACCCAGGGATCAAACCCGGGTCTCCCGCATTGCGGGCAGATTCTTTACTGACTGAGCCAGCAAGGAAGCCCTCCATATCTGAGGGGCCAGTAGACATGGAGTAACAGAACCACCCTTCTGCTCATCTTAGCGAGAAGGCTGGACCACTGCACTGGCCCAGATGGGAGCAGGGCTGCTGGCTTCACACCCTGAGCCCCCACCCAACTCGGAACTTGCAGGGTCCAGGAGAGGCCTTCGTCACCTAGCCGAACCAAGAGCCGAGTTAAGAGCAGAGCCAAGAGGCCACCCACCTTCACTGTAGCTGTTGCCCAGGTTCCGGCCGTTGGGACGGTTGGAGTAGTAGAAGCCATTGTAGAAAGGCAGGCCGGAGACACAACACAGCAGGAGCAGCAGGATCGGGAGCCGCAGGCCCATGGCGTCACACACCGGGCAGCGCCAGGGTGTCCAGACAAGGCTGGGGCCCGGGGCAAACTGGGAGGAGGAAAACAAGCCAGTGAGAGAAGTCTGCAGCGGGGCCCAGGGACCAACTTACTCATTCGTTCAATCAACAGGAATTTAGCAGCTTCCTTTGTGGTTCAGTGGTAAAGAATCTGCCTATCAAGCAGGAGACAAGGGTTCGATCCCTGGGTCTGGAAGATCCCCTGGAGTTTGTGTGTGTGTGTGTGTGTGTGTGTGTGTGTGTGTGTGTGTGTGTGTGTGGCTCAGATGCTAAAGAATCTTCCTGCAATGCAGGAGACTGGAGTTCAGTCCCTGGGTTGAAAGATCCCTTGGAGAAGGGAACAGCAACCCACTCCTGTATTCTTGCTTGTAGAATTCCACGGACAGAGAAGCCTGGCAGGCTGCAGTCAATGGGGTTGCAGAGTTGGTCACGACTGAAAGACTTTCACTTTCCAACCTTTTTGGCACCAGGGACCTGTTTCAAGGAAGACAATGTTTTCATGGACTAGGGCAGGGTGGTGGTCGGGGTGGTGATGGTTTCAGAATGATTCAAGCACACTACGTTTATTGTGTACTTTATTTTTATTATTATTACATCAGCTCCATCTCGGATGACCAGGCATTAGATCCTGGAGGTTGGGGACCCCTGTGATAGAGCAGCTTCGGCACGCTAGGCACCGTTCTCGCGGCCGGACAACAGCGGTGATGAGCAAGATGAGGTCCCTGCTCTCAGAGGACTGCACTCTGCAGGCAAGATGGGCAACAGGCAAGCCGACAAATCCTAAGCAGGAATTTATTGCTGTCATTTTTTTAGTCCCTAAGTCGTGTCAGACTCTTTTGTGACCCTATGTACCGTAGCCTCCTTTCTCCATGGGATTCTCCAGGCAAGAATACTGGAGTTGATTTCCATGCCTTCCTCCAGGGGATCTTCCTGGATCAGGGATCAAACCCGTGTCTTCTGCATTGGCAGGCAGATTCTTTACCACTGAGCCACCAGGGAAGCCCAAGCAGGAATTAGGAGGCAGTGAAAAGACTGTAGAAAAAATTAAGCAGGACCATATGACAGTATCACCATTTTCAAACTGCAAAGTTGAATTGGAAAAGTTGTGAGCAGCATTTTAAAATAACATTGAAGAGACCAGACTAGACTAGAAAATATCAGGTGCATTCATGGTTAGTGAGGATGAGTCCTGCACTGCAAAGCTTTTGTTTCAGTCCAGAAACGACTGCGGAGGTAGAGGTTAAAAAAATTTTTTTTTTATGCCATGCTAGAATACTTCTGGGGAGCTCTTACAGTTTAAGTGGACACTCAAATATAATAGGCAGCTGGCCCAAGGGCTATAGATTGTGGATTCAATTTTCTTTGCATTGCATCAAAATATTATGTCTTGATTATTGAGATTTTTGGCATGCATACTCCCCTCCCTCCAATTTTCACATGAGGGGACTTCCCTGGTGGTCCAGTGGTTAAGACTTTACCTTCCAATGTAGGGGGTGTGGGTTTGATCCCTGGTTGGGAAGCTGGGATCCCACATGTCTGGTAGTCAAGAAAACCAAGACATAAAATAGAAGCAGTGTTGTAACAAATTCAGTAGAGACTTTAAAAATGGTTCACATTGAAAAAAAAAAATTGTACATGAGCCTCGTGCCCCACATACCTCCCCCTCATTTCTGCCCTGCTTGTCTGTTTACTGAAATTGCTGTGTGTGTACTCAGTTACTTCAATTGGGTCCAAATCTTTGCAACCCCATGGACTGTGGTCTATTGGGTTCCTCTATCCGTGGGATTCTCCAGACAATAATATTGGAGTGGGTTGCCATTTCCTTCTGCAAGGGATCTTCCCAGCCCAGGGGTCAAGCCCACCATCTCCCGTGGCTCCTGCATTGGCAGGTAGTTTCTTTACCCCTGGGCCGTCATTAGAGAGTCTTTATTGGAAACATCCAGGGTGAATTCTGCTTTCTGCTAAGGCTCTGGCTGAAACTTGGGAGAGGAGGACAGAAGGACCAGTGTCTAGATGCCCTTGGGTGTCAGACTCAGCAGCCTGTCCTTTGTCCCCAAGGCCCTGGGTGCTAGTAGTGGCTTTAGGCAGAGGAGCCACAGGATCAGACCTACATGTTAAAAACATCCCTCCAGCACCTGAATGGAAAGCGGACTCTGGGGCAGCGATACCAGAGTTGACAGCAGGCATTTGGAAGTATGAGTATGATCATCAGGCAGCAACGTGGAAAGTGCACAGGGTATAATTTAGGGTAGACAAAGCAGAACACAGACTTGCCACTCTGCTATGATTGTGTGTGACCCTAAGAATGCCTGTGTACAGGAACTAGAAGGGGAGGGATACAGCAAAACCAGAGAAAGGGAGAGGAAGGGAGGGGAAAGAAGAAAAGCATTGGCCTGTAAGAGTGGTGGAACATGGAGGAAACATTCTTGTTTTCAGAACAGTTAGGCGCTCTTACTGGAGAAGAAGCAATGATGTGAAGGAAGTTGATGGGAGGGAGCCCCAAAGCCCAGGGAGGGGCTCTTTGCAGGGAACCCAAAGCCCAGACTTGCCCTGTGTGCTGTGCATGACAGGAGGACGCTGTGAGCCCCGCTCCTGTCCAAGACAAATCCCCAGGTGACATCCACAGAGCCTCTTGGTGACTTAGATCTAAGCAGCTTAAGCACAAACAGGAGCTTCCCAGGTGGCTCAGTGATAAAGAATTCACCTGCCAATACAGGAGATGCCAGAGACACAGGTGTGATCCCTGGGTCTAGAGGGTCTAGAAGATCCCCTGGAGGAGGGCATGGCAACCCACTCCAGTATTCTTGCCTGGGAAATCCGGTGGACAGAGGAGCCTGGTAGGCTACAGTCCATAGGGTCGCAAAAGAGTCGGACAGGACTGAACAACTCAACAGCTCAAAACACATGCAACTTTGTAACCAGAGCACTAACAGAAACAAGAGCAATCCTGAAAAAAAAAAAAAACCAGCATGTCAATCTGCAGTTTGCAGCTTTCACCCACCACTGGGTAAACGCTTCTTCCTTCAGGATGTGGGTTCTTCCGGGCATTGGATTCCAAAAGATACCAGGTTTACCAAAATTAAAAGTCTGACCCAGGGTAGAGTCATCTTCTTAAATGTTTTGTTTTGTTTTTTAACACAGAGGAAATGTCTTTGCAACTTCTTCAGCTGTTTCCCACTTTTTTTTGGCTGTGCTGGGTCTCTTTCCATTGGGCAGGCTTTTCTCTACTTGCGGCACACAGGAGCTTCTCTAGTTGCAGTGGGTGGGCTCACTAGTTGTGATGCACAGGCTTCTCTAGTTGTGGGCTCTCTAGTGGCTGCTCACAGGCTTAGTTGCCCTGAGGTAGTGCTAGTCGCTCAGTCATGTCCAACTCTTTGTGACCCCATGGACTGCAGCCCACCAGGCTCCTCTGTCCATGGAATTTCCCAGGCAAGAATTTGAAGTGGGTTGACATTTCCTTCTCCAGGGGATCTTCCGGACCAAAGGGTCAACCCGAAGGGTCAATCTGAGCAGTATTCTGGCCAGGAGAATTCCATGGCCCTGAGGTATGTGGGATGTAATTCCCCGACCAGGGATCGAACGTGCGTCCTCTGCATTGGAAGGTGGATTCTTAATCACTGGATCACCAGGGAAGTCCCTGGTTTCTACTTTTATCAGTAGAACTTTATACTGAGTTCTGTTCAGCAGCTAAACCAGCAGTACAGTGCTCCTCCTTCACCAAATCTCTCGTGTCCTTCAGATGGGATGGCAAGAGTTTGGATACTGAGAGTTTGGGGAATCTGGACAGGGAGGGATGCTGTGTTATTCAAATCTATTTGGTTCTTGAGTGCTGACAGTGAATAACAAGCATTCAAATAGTGAGGGACATCAATAAGAAAGGCACTTTCTGCAGGACTGACAGCATTTATCTTAAGGAATTCACACATTGCTGAGGTTTGCTCTTTAATGGTGAAGAACTCTTTGTTTTGGTCACTTTAATACATTAGTGAGCTGGAAAAAAAAAAAAAATCACCACCAGACCATGTCATACCGACGTTGCTCCCCTAGGGTTCTTACCAGTCATGCATGAAGTAATTCAAGGTTCAGAAACTAAGCCCTGAGCCAAAACAGCTCTTAGTTTCTGGTCTGGGTTTTTCCCCTAGCTCACTAATGAATTGGAATGACCGAAACAAGATGTGTGGATTCCCTGATTTCTGACGACCCATCCTTTGCTTTTCCCAGCCACCACTTGGCTTAGGACCCCTCTGCACATCAGAATAAGCTGAACCCTGACTTGTTAGGAAGATGAGCTACAGCCGGTACCCCGACTGCACCACCGGGCAGCACACGTCTCCCTGACACCAGCAGAGGGCAACCTTGCCCTCCAGGTCTCCATCAGCCTGCTCCCGGAGAGGAATTTGACTTCGGTGCCCCAAGCCCTTTGAAACCTGCGGTTCCCGGAAAGTAGAAGTCCGGAGGTGTTTCCTACCAGCATTCCCAGCCCGCTGGCCCGTGCAGGGCTGTGGGAGAGGGAACAGGGCGCCTCTCGGTCACCTCCTCCTGGGGCAGAGGACAAAAGGCCCTCCGGAGGTCAGCGCTGGGCGTCAAGGTCCAGACCGGGTCACAGGCTGCTGAAGGCCACCCAGCGAGTTGGTGACAGAGCTGGGTCCAAGTGTCCGGCGCTGTTTTTTGTTTTTTCTTTCCGGGCTGCTCAGGAGCCCTAAATTCCTCCCTACAGGATCCCATCTCCCACCCAGAACTTTACTCTCCGCGCGCTCTGGCTGTTCCCTAAGTTTCCCTAAGTTCCCTAAGTTTCCCACTGAAACCAGGCCTGAAACCCACGAGCATCCATTGCGTTTGCCCTGAGAGGGCCAAAGCAGGCCGGCAGAGGACCACCCGCCCGCTGCCTCAGGAGGTGTCCCCAGCCCCTCGCAGTGTTCCCGACACCCTCTCCCGCTCCCACCCCCAACAGAGGAGCATCCAACTGATGCCCCAGGGCAGAACCCGGCGCCTGCGGCGCTGTGCTGGAGGCTGCGGGATAAGTTGCGAAGAGACCCGGTGGGAGAGAGGAGACCCGGGAGGTGGTCTCGGAGGCCACTGGTTTCCCTCTGAATTGGCCTCCTCGCCGACCACGATCTATGCACAAGGGTCCCACGCAAGCCAGCCCACGCCGCGCGCTGCTCTGAACCCGCGGGCGCCCGGGGCGCCCCCGACCGGCGGCGGCGATCACAACCCAACTTGGCCCCGGCCCCACGGGGCCCGGCTCACTCCTCCTGCCCGCTTTCCCCAACCCCCCGGGAAGCGTGGGGCTGAGAAAGCGGGAAGAGAGGAATTGGTCCATAGGGCGCCCCAGGAGCCCGGCCACCCCTGAGCTACGTACCGTCCCCAGGCGGCTCCTCGACGGCTCGAGCGCTCCGGGCTGCGGGGCTGATCCGGTCGGAGGAAGCAGGAGGACTCGGGGATCTTGAATGGCCAGAAGGGAAGCGGCTGCGGACGAACCCCCGCGCTCCCGCCGGGCCAGCCCCTTAAAGGAACACACGCCCCTTTCCCTCCCTTGGGCTGGGCCCAAACGGAGGAGGTGCGACAGATTTGGGCGGCCTCCAGACTTGCCTGGAGACCACCCCTAATCGGCTGGAGACCACCCCAACCTGCGGAGCATCTGGCAGGCCGCGCGGTGAAGGGAGTGCTCAGGAGTTGAGGCTGTCATATTCAGGGGCGTGGAAGAGGAGCGTTCGCAGAGAGAGGGTCATTAGAACGTACCGGTTTACCAAAAGTAACGGGACTAAGCAAGGGGAAGTCCCCCTCACCCTACCTCCACACTGCGGGTGAGCTATGGTGAGGGAGGGGTGACCGCTCTCATCTGCCTTTCGCCCAGGGAAGGCAAAGGGGCGCTGACATCCCTCCTGCCCTAGAGTTTGACCGTCAGGAAATCTACTGCCGGCTAACTCAGCATCAGGGACAACTCAGCATCAGGGACGGGGAGGCTGCCCCTAGTAGGTGGGACTAGAGTGAGTAGTCTTGGGGGTGGGAAGGGGGAACACAGGATGGGCAGATGGTGCTCCTGCAGCCTGCAGGGGCGGTCAGGCTTCTGCCTGGTCCTCCAACTGGGGTGACTCGGCTTTAGACTCCTGACCTGTCAGCACAGCTATCAGGCAGCCACCTCCCAGGACGCCTGTTTGGACTGGGTGTTTAATTTTCCCTCCAGGCCAACAGGAGGCCTGGCCTGGAAGCCCCATTGGTTCCTCAGCAGCCAAGCCTAAGGAGATCTTTCCGCCTTGGCCAAGTGGTCACTGAACCCGGAACCTCTTCCTAAATACACCCTGACAGTATGTGTGTGTGTGTGATTTGCCAGGAGCATCTCAGAGCACAAAGAGCTGCTGTAGTAGTGTGTGTGTGCTTAGTCGTGTCCAACTCCTGTGACCCCATGGACTGTAGCCCGCCAGGCTCCTCTGTCCATGGGATTCTGCAGGCAAGAATACTGGAATGGGTAGCCATTCCCTTCTCCACGGTGGACTAAATTGCACCCAAAGTGAATGCCGGCCTGATGGGCAAAAGGGAACCAGTGCAGTTTCCTCTCCCCAAGGGAGAGCTGTCAGAAGACTGGGTGCAGAATGGATGGGATGGGGAAATGAGTAGGATGCAAGTTACAATTAGGAAACCCTTGCAAGCTCTGGTGACAATGATCCAAGTTTCTGAGGCCCCTGATGAGCCAGGCTTTGCATCAGTGCTTATGTACATTCTCTCCATCCAACCCAAGGCCATGGAGTTGGTCCTCTTATTTCCGCTTTACAGATAGGAAATGAGGCTTAGAGGGATTTAAGTAAATTGCCCAAGATCACTCAGAGCCAGGATTTGAACCCAGATTCTCCAACTTGGAGGCTTCCCTGGTAGTTCAGATGGTAAAGAATCCGCCTGCAATGCAGGTGACCCAGGTTCGAGCCCCATGTCCGGAAGATCCCCTGGAGAAGCAAATGGCAACCCACTCCAGTATTCTTGCCTGGGAAATACCATGGACAGAGGAGCCTGGTAGGCTACAGTCCATGGGGTCACAAAGCATCAGACACGACTGAGTGACTAACGCTTTCACTGTTCTCCAACTTGAGGCCTTGTGCTCCTAATCACTCCACTGTATTTAAACCAGGAATGAAAAGGTGTCTAGACTCCTGGGAGACGCAGGTCAACAGGTCCCAGTGCTGACAGCCACACACGTAGGGAGAGGGATGGATGGACGTCAGGGAAGATCAGTTTTGTTACAGCAAAGCAAGTTTAACATCCTGGCCAGTGGCAGGGATGGCCAGTAGGTAAAATCTGAGGTGGCTCTCGGGACTGCGGTCAGGAATAAAAAACATAATTGGTAGAGGTGATGGTGAAAGCTCTGGAAGTGGAGGGGGCTGCCCAGGAAGAGAAGTCAAGGACAGAAGGGGTCAGGAAGGAAGGGACCCTTATCTAGGGTCCCAGGAGGGGGGCACTTTCAGAAGGCTATGGGCCAACACATCCAAAGCTGCAAAGATGAGCGAAATAAGGGACTGAGAAGTGGCTTAGGCAACTCCAGAGTCACCTTGGGTCTCCTAGGCCAGGTGGAGGGTCGTGACTACTGCCCACCAGTCCACCTGGCCAGCCATCCAGTGAAACTGGCCAGCAAGAAATATCCAATGCCACAGAGGGACAAGTTGACAGACTGGAGTGAAGCTCAGTTTCCCCTTCTGCAAGTGGAACTTACTGGGGGAACGGAACCATCTCAGAGCAGAGATGCAAGGTGGAAAAGATGCTCAGTCCCCAGGAGAGGCCTGAACAAGATTGGTGGTAAAATATGCTCCTAGGAGGGAGTCCTGAAGTCAGTAACGACCCAGAAAGACTCCATACCCAGACCATGCAGCTCCACAGAGGAGAGCTCTGAAATGGGAAGGAATCCCAGCCCCCAAGGATGAGGAACCCCACCCTCCCAGTTCATTCAGAGACCACAGTCTGCGCCTTTTATTTTGTCCCTGCCCAGCCAAGAAGCCCAGCCAAGAAGCTCTAGGGGAGGAGCCACTTCTAGACTAATTTCCCTGATGATGTTCCAACAAAACCACACCCTCCCTTTGGCAGCCACATGGCCAGATCTGCAGCCCAGACGCTGCCTAAATGTGTCAAGGCACACTCCCAAAGTCTGTTCAGTAAAATCCATCTTGGGTCCCAAGACTAAGGGGTGGTCTCATATGCCCCTCTCCCAGGTAGTCAGTCCCTCCTCTATCTGCAGCCCCCCTTCCAGATCACTGGCTTGCAGTGTGCCCCCCTACACAGGAGCCACTTCCTAATGGCCTCCTGCTAAGGGTGGAGAGTGGGAAGAGGGGTACCCCCGGAGTTTCCTCCAAGCCCTGGAGTAAAACTGTCAGTGGCTTCCCAGGACCCAGTGTGCTTGGCCAGCAGCACCTCGCCCCTTTGGCAGAGCCCTGCCACCACCCCCCATCCCACACTGCACCCCACGCTGGGGCCTCCCGCGGCTCTGAAAGCAGCCTAGGTTCACTAAGTTTCTAACAGCTCCTCCAGCCCACCGTTCCAGTGGCAAAGAAAATGGAAACTGCTGAAGGGGAAAACCAGCCGCCTCCACCTATTTTCCTGGAGCCGGAAAGGAGCAAAGGCAGGCCTGCAGGAAGCCACTGCGCAGGCTCCCAGGGGCCCTCACCTGGCAGCTACTAAGGCCCGGGGCTGCATGGCTCTGAAGCAGAACTATAGAGAAGAGTCCTGACCCCTCCAGTGGGATGCCAGCCCCTGCCCCCAGCAGCCTCCTCCCTCTCTGCAGCCAGGTCAGGTGACACAGAATGCTGGGGCTCAGCGAGGGCTGAGGGCGGGAGTCGCAACCAGCCCAAGTCTAAGCCCATTGAGTGAGTCAAAGTCACGCAGTGGTGTCCAGCTCTTTGCGACCTCATGGGCTATACAGTCCATGGAATTCTCCAGGCCAGAATACTGCAGTGGGTAGCCTTTCCCTTCTCCAGGGGATCTTCCCAACCCAGAGATCAAACCCAGGTCTCCAGCATTGCAGGCAGATTCTTTACCAGCTAAGCCACAAGGGAAGCCCAAGAATACTGGAGTGGGTAGCCTATCCCTTCTCCAGAGGATCTTCCCAACCCAGAAATCGAACCGGGGTCTCCTGCATTGTAGGCGGAAGCCCATTTCGACGGAGCAATGACGAACCACAGCGAGTGTTCAGGGGGTGATATAAATATATTTTGGAAGCTGCCTGTGTACTCTGGGTAAAGAACCAGCACAGAGGGGCTCCCCGCCTTTCCCATGCTCACCCGCCTCCTCCCCCGTCACTCCACAGACCCACCCCACCCCGCCTTCTACCTCTTTCTAGGCTTCAGGATGAGAGTCAAAAGGGGTCTGTGGGGAGTGGGAGGGGATGAAGGGGAAGTCTCGGGGCCAGGAGTGCGGCATCATGCCTCGGGCTATTCTCTCCAGCCTGGGGCCTCGGGGCCTGTCTATTCCTCAGGGCCCTGGGGGTGTGGGGTGTGGGAGCAGTGCAGGAAGGACACGGGGGGCTGGACGTGGGGACCTGGAGAGGCAAAGGTCACCCACGCTCTGTACTTTGCCCTTCCCTGTCCATCCCAGACCTACTCAGCTCCCACCGTGCCTAAGAAAACGGGATGGCTTGAGGACTGGGTGCCAGAGACCCCTGGGCGGGGGCGAGGAAGAGGAGGGAGGGAGAGGTGACTGGGAGGGAGACACTGCCTGCCCCCAGGTCAGCTACAATCAGGAGGGCGGGCGGAGGAGGCAGCAGGTCCACAGAAAGGAGCAGCTGCCCCAGGGCCCCTCCGGTCACTTCGGCCAGGCCTACCACTAACAGCCCAGCAGCTCCACTCGCAGGGTGATACGGTTGTGCCAGGCCACGGGCTGGATCCGCACGAAGCGAGCCTGGAACGGCGTCTCAAATATGTTCTTCTTGTGGGAATTATTGTCCATGTTACCAGGGAAAATCTGGTGGAAGAGGAGGTGTCAGGAGGCCCTCAGACCCAGCCCTCCTCCCCCTCAGACCCCAGATCTGACTCGCAGGGCACCCCTGGAGTGGGGAAGGCAGGATAGCTGGACACACACTCACCTTGCTTTCTGAGGCCCCCGGGTCCTTGTACTCAGTCCAGGTCACACCATCATCACCATAGGCCACCCTGTAGGCAGCCACATATTGAATGTGGCCAAAGTCTCGGGCACCCTGGGTGATGATGCCCGTGACTCGCTTCTGGGAGCCCAGGTCAATCTACAAGGGGTGAAAAAAAAAAAAACCAATCCCGTCTTCTTTGCTTGCACCATTCCCAGTAAGGTGGGGAAAAGCACACATACACGCTGGGGCATACATTCTAGTTTCGGGAAAATTACTTCATTTGGCAGAGCCTCAGTTTACCCATCAATCAAGTGGGCATAAATAATCCCAGCAACTTTGTCAAGCACTTCACTGCAATGTCAGATTTCAGAGCCTGGTCCCAGGCAACCCTTGTGCAACGGGAACAGGGGCAGAGAGGCCATAGTCTATAGGGACATAAACTGCTCATGAGGCCCCTGCAGGCTGTCCAGGGCCTGACATTGGTCCTGGGGGATTCCAAAGGCAGGCAGCTTCTCATGGAACCCAGTCCCCCAGGCTAATGTGCTCCTTGGGGCCTAGAGACACGACCAGCCTCCTGCCCCCCAGTCCATCCTGGGGAGCCTGCCAGCTGACCAGGGGAAGACGGTGCTCAGTAAGATCCAGGCTACAAACCCATCTCACTGCCAACCAGAAGGGGAGCCCCAGGCAAGTCCTTGCCCTGCCAGGACCCGGCTTCCTCAGAGATAAGAGGATGCTCTGGTTTTCCACGACTCTCCTGAGCTTCCCAACTGCAGTGAAACCCAAGGGCTGTCGCACGGTGTGCTCTCGGTGAGTTACAGCGCATCCTCTGACAGCAGGCACAGAAACCCCGACACATCCCTCCTCCATCCTGCCCTGCTGTCCCTGGGCTCAGCCTTACCCTGTGGCAGCCAATGGAGGTGGCCCCACCTCTACACACACACACACTCATCACCTGGGGCCGAGGGCCTTGACGGAAGCAGCTCTGAGCTCCTCCACCATCCCCCCAGCCTTGAGTGACAGAATCAGCAGAAAGGTGGTAACACAAGAGGAAAAAAAGAGCAAAGTCGAACACAAACAAGGCTCAAAGAAACTCCCTCTTGGCAAGCAGAAGCCAGGGTTGGTCCAAGGTCATAGATCCCACACCCCCACCCAACCCCAACCCTGCATCCCCGGAGGAGCCTGACCCACCTGCAGCCACTCAGAGGCACTGTTGGTCTGGGCGGTCCAGGCGTTGAACTTGCCCTGATTATCCAGTCGTGCGTAGTAGGGAAACCAGCTAAAGGCACTCAGGCCCCAGGTTTTGTAGTAGCTGGAGGCTGTGATCTGCTTGTTGGGGATGGTATTATCCTTCAGGCCTAGGGGTTCAGTGCATCCTGCGAACAAGGAGGTAGGGGTGGGGGCTGTCACCGATCTGGGATCCACAGCCTCCCCTGGTGGGTGTGAGAGCGAGGCAGTGAAGGGAAAAGAACTCTGGCTTCTGACAAGCCTCTGGCATCCTCTTGAACACAGAGAAGCTCCTTCAGGCTTCCCTGCTGGCTCAGTGGTAAAGAATCTGCCTGGCAATGCAGGAGACAAAGGTTCGATCCCTGGTCCAGGAAGATCCCACATGCCATGGAGCAACTAAGCACGTGCCCCAAGACTACTGAGCCCTGGAGCCACAACTACTGAAGCCCATGCACTCTACAGCCTGTGGCCCACAAAATAGAAGCCACTGCCGTGAGAAGCCCGCGTACCACAACTAAAGAGCAGCCCTCGGCTGCAACAACTAGAGAAAAGCCCACGCAGCAATGAAGACTCAGAACAGCCAGAAGAATAAAATTACACTTAAAAACCATTAAAAACCAAAAGAACAATCTCCTTCCACCTTTTAGAGCCAACTAACTGGTCTAAATATTTTCTTGCTGACAGCCCTACCCACACCTCAGCTCAGCTCCCGCCCCACGCCCCTCAGTTGCTCTGAACAGATCACCCACCAGGCTTCTCCCTCTGCACCAGGGCAGGGCCCTGATCCACCACCTCTCACCCTCCTTCAAAGCCTGATTCAGACCCCTCCTCCAAGAAGCCTGCCCTGATCACCTCACTCAGGTGGGACTCCTCTGGACTCACAGCACTTCCTGTCGTTCCTACAGTACAGCTGCGATTCATACCACCAAGTTCAGGAGTAACTAATAATAACCATCTCACTGACTCAGTGCTGACTTCAGTCATTTAATCCACCACACAAAAACCGGAATCAACAGGATATTAGCAACCCCATTCCACAGATGAGAAAACTGAGGCTAAGAGCCATTAAGCACTGTCCCCAAGTCTCTCTGACACACACACAGAGCTAATCACCATGCCACACTGCGACACTGTCTCCAGCACTCTTGCACCCACTCAGAGCTGGGAAGGCCTGCCTGGTGATGACCCAGTGATGAACAGCACTGCATTCCTGCTCTCTAGCAGGCGGAAGCTGAGAAGTCAGAACTCCTGAGGCTCAGAAACGACCATGTCTTCCTGTCCCACACCCCGTCCCAAAGAGTTTACACATTCACTACTCTGCTGCTGTCTGACGTGCCTGGGAAGGTTGCCTGAGAAGCTGGCCTTGGGTTCACTCAGGCCTGCTCCAAACATTCAGGAATGTGCCGGGCTGTTCTGTACTCTCATCTGCACCTGCAGGAGGCTAGAACAGCTGGGGATGGGCAGGAGACAAACTCCCACGAGGGGACTTCCCTGGTGGTCCAGTGGCTAAGACTCCACACTCCCAATGCCAGGAGGCCCAGGTTCGATCCTTGGCCAGAGAACTAGATCCCGTAATGCCAAAACGAAGAGTTCACACGCTGCAACTGAGACCTGGTGTAGCCAAATAAATAAATATCTTTAACAAAAAAACTCCCAAGAGAATAGTGGGTATGTCTCACACATGTTAGAATCTTCACTGCACAACTGGCTGTCCCTTTGCAGAATCCAGGGTAAGACCTGCAAATCCATGGTGCCACCTGGGAGCAGACTATAGTACACAGTGCTTTACACCACAATCTCCCCAGATGCTGGTGACCTTGCCAGTGAAGACATTTGCCTTCAGATGGTGCCGATGCTGATCAATCATACCATCTCTTTGTGATGGTGGTGCATCAGGTAACCTCCAGCCTCTCCCATAAAGACAGGCTGATGGGCTGGGAGCTGGTTCATCCCAAAGCTCCAGACCTGGAAGGCCACGGGGCTGGCACAAACCTGGAGCACTCTCGAGAGGAGCCAAGGAATCTTTTGATCATGGTGCACCCTTCTACAGCCCATCTGCTTCCAGCACTACATTTCCCCATCATTATGGGCCCCCTCCCCAGAAGTCAGACAGCCTTCCAGATAAAAGAGAACTGGGCAGGGCACCAAGCAGAACTCTCAGCTCCACCACTCCCTGTGTGACCCTGGGGAAGTCTCCTCCCGACTCTGGTCCTCAGACTCCCCATCTAGGTACCAGAGCAGTGTTTCTCAGAGATCAGTGGAAGTGAAATGAAGTGTTAGCCACTCAGTCGTGTCTGACTTTTTGCGACTCCATGGACGATAGCCCACCAATCTCCTGTCCATGGGATTCTCCAGGCAACAATATTGGAGTGAGCTGCATTCCCTTCTCCAGGGGATCTTCCCAATCCAGGGATCGAACCCAGGTCTCCTGCATTGCAGGCAGATTCTTCACCATCTGAACCAGAATACTGATGGTTTTTAGATCACTGGTGCGTGCATGCGAGCTAAGTCACTTCAGTCATGTCTGACTCTGTGTGACCCCATGGACTGTAGTCCCTCCAGGCTCCTCTGTCCATGGGATTCTCCAGGCAAGAATACTGGGTGGGTTGCCATGTCCTCCTCCAGGAGATCTTCCCAACCCAGGGATCGAACCCTTGTCTCATGTCTCCTGCATTGGCAGGTGGGTTCTTTACCACTAGTGCCACCTGGGAAGCCCTTAGATCACTGGGGACCCTGTTAATATAAGGCTTCTGTCTCAGCAGGTCTAGGCTGGGGCTAGAAGTTTACAAGCTTCCAAGTGATGATCATTCTGCCGGGCCATGGAGCTCACTTGGAGTAGAAGACACTCATCCACCCAATCCACTGGCTCCGCCACCCTGACCCAAGCCACCTTATCTTCTACACATCTCCCCCTCACTCACAATGCCCCTCTGCCTCCATTCTCCCTACACAGCCTGAGGGATCTCTTCTAGACCCAACTCTAACCACAGCCTATCAGCAGCCCCACAACAATGGTTGCCTCTTGTTCTGAGTACAAAGGCCTGCATCCTTAAAATGGTCCACACAGTCCCTGCCTGGTCCATCTCTGCCCATCACCCACCCAGCTATCCTTCATTTTCCAGGCTCCAGCTCCACTGGCCTCCCTTCTACCTTTCAACATGTCCCAGGGGCTTTGCACTCACCAATTCCTTACCTGAGATGCCTTTTCCAAGTTCTTCTCATGGCTTGATCTGCATTATTCAAGCTTCTACTCAAAGGCCATCCCAACAGGGCAGTCCCCATGCCATTCCCTCTCTTCACCCCAAGTCACCATCGTCACATCTCCTGCTAATTTCTCCTTTATCATTCTTACTGCTATCTGACCTTTCTTTTATATTTGCATCTTGTCTCACAACAGACTCTCTCATTAGAACCCAAGAGCCTTACTCCCTAGAGCCAGACACTCAGAAGGAGCTTAATGAATACCTTAATAAATATCTACTGAGTTAAATAACTAATCAATTCACCAAGGAGACTGTGCCTGCTGGTAAACAGGGATCTGGTGCAGGGCATGCCCAGAAATGCCCAGATCAAGTCCCATGCACGTGCACACATGTATACACACACACACACACACACCCCCCAATACTCTCTCCAGCTGACCCAAATGCCTACAAGGGAAAGGAGACTGGTCCAATCCTTAAGGAAAACAAACAAGTCAGCTTCACCTCCTCCCCTTGCCAAACACACCCTCTCTTGGCCTTAGAAGGAGCCAGTTGTGACATGAGACGCTCAGGTCAGCAACTTTAAACAGGCAAGGGCTTCAGACAATGACAGCAAGTAGTGAGGGACGCCAGGGAGAGGAGCCCAGGGTGAGGGTCCCCAGACCTGTTTCTGTCCTTTATCAATTGTTTAAATTTTCTTTCAGCAAAAGGGATAGTCTTTAACTCCCCAAAACAATTAGGTTCAAAAGGCAGTGACCCTGGGAGCAAAAATAAACTGACTTTACTTCATGCTTTAAAAAAAGAATAACCCCGACAGGCACTGAACTCAACTCTGAGTGGTTTTGGGTGATAACTGAAATGCGATAACAGAAAGACGATCCACAGAGGGGAAGGAGGCGAGAAGGGTAGGCCCTGGGTTAAGACAAGAAAGGCAGAGAGCCATCTCTGCTCTGCAAGCTCTGCCTAGAGAGCCCTGCAGTTCTGCCGGCAGCCAGCAGGTGGCACTGTGGCTGCAAAGAGAAAACTATCCAGACCTCAGGGAGAAAGCAACGCCCGACTGAGCTGGGCAGACCATGCCCTCAACCCAACCCCTGTACCCTGATCTCTCCAGAAAGAGAGACAAGAAGCACGCCTCCAGCCCTATGACCTTCCATGTCCCAAAATGTTTCTCCTGAATGCAGATTATAGGTTTGGGAGGGAGAAAAAGTGGATGAGTGGGTGTCAAAGCCCAGGGATTCAGACCAAGTTTTAATACCTACCAGCTGTGTGCCCTTGATAAACAATTTATCTGGGCCTCACTTCCCTCCTTCATTCATTCATTTATTGAACCCATGATCAATGCACTGGGAATGCAGCAGTGAACAAAACAAACACAAACTCCCTGCCCTCGTAGAATTGACATCTGCAAAACAGAACTAACGCTATATGTTCTAGAAGCTCAAGGAACCAGAATACGTGAAAATATTTTGAAAACTGAAGTGGTATCTTTTTTTTCCCTCTTTGTTGTCATTTGCTGTTTAGTGGCTAAGTCATGTCTGACTCTTTGCAACCCCATGGACTACTGCCCACCAAACTTCTCTATCCACAGGATTTCCCAGGCAAGAATACTGGTGTAGGTTGCCATTTCCTCCTGCAGGGGATCTTCCCAACCCAGGGGTCAAACCCGGCTCTCCTGCATTGCAGGTGGATTCTTTATCACTGAGCCGCAGGAGAAGTCCTTTTTTCCTCTTACCAACCAGCTTCTAGAAAATGTAGCACCTGGGCAGGACTGCTTAAGGCCTGGTGATCCTTCTGTGTTAGCCCAGGTTCCCAGGCTTTGCTGCCTGCCTACCCAACTCCTCACCCTGGCTGAGAAAAGAGGGGACAGGAACAGCCATCTCCGAGGACGGCAGAGCCACTGGCACTCACCATTCAACTCACAGCCAAGGAGTTCAAAGCGGAGGGTGCAGCCCCGGTGGCAGATGATGGGTACCAGTCTCACATACTGCGTCTCCAAGGGGGTATCAAACAGGTTAATCTTCAGGCCGCTGTTGTTCACATTACCTATAAATATCTAGGAGGGAAGAGGCAGATTGGAGGAGGAGGTCAGTGCAGGCAGTCCCGCTTCCTGGGGTGGTCTCTCCCCCTCTTCCACTTTGGGCCTGGAAACAGAGGTGTGCGTAGCAGAGCTGGCAGGAGCTCCCCGTTCCTCCAGACAGCCCACAGCCCTCAACAGATTCCCCTTTTCATACCTTCTTTGGTCACCATGGGGCATAGGTGTAAATTCTCATCTTTCACCCAGGACCACCTATGATCTACAGGGCTCCTCTGTGCAAATTAGGAAAAGGTACTCCTTTCTGAAAAGACTTGTAACAACAATTTTCCCACAGACAGAAGTACACATGAGGTCTACATTGTGAATGATGCTAAGTAGTAGCCCTTGAGCAGTGCACAACCCGTACAACTGTACATGGTGTCCCTGAAGGCTGTAAATGCATCCCATCTCCACCATTACAGCCACCCTCAACAAGTCACTGAAACTTCTTGAGTCTCACTATTCTTATCTAGGGCTTCCCTCGTGGCTCAGTGGTAAAGAATCCACTTGCCAATGCAGGAGACATGGGTTCGGTCTCTGAGTTGGGAAGATCCCTTGGAGAAGGAAATGGCTACCCACTCCAGTATTCTGGTCTGGGAAATCCCATAAACAGAGGAGCCCAGCAGGCTAAGTCCGTGGGGCCACAAGAGTCAGACATGACTGACCAACTAAAAACAATTCTTATCTGTCATATGGGCCTATTACTTGTAAATCACAGAGCAGAGACACAATCTGGGCTTCCCAATTTCTGTGAGCCAAGATACACCTGAAAACCCACCTTATGGTTCATTATCCCGGGTACCCTCACCTCCTTGGGAGCCCTCAAACAGCACTGAGCCCCAGGGGTTGCTGACCACAGCCCTTCTTCAGGGTTCCCAACAAACCTCACCTTATCTCCTGACCGCCCTGCAACCTGGATGAACTGGAATTGGCGCCCATCGGTGCTGTAGGCCACTTTAAAAGTCTTCAGGTACTCAGCACTTCCTGCGCGGCTGGCCCCCTGGGTCACCACACCCGTCACCCACATCTTCCGCATCAGGTTCACCTGGACCAGGGCAGGCAGGACAGAACCCCTATCTCCCGGGTTCTTCCTACCCCCGTCACTCCCCCAATCAGGACAACGAAGCGGGGGGCTTTCTCATCTGGCCCTCTCCAGGCTCTGGACCCAGTGCTCAGGACACAGGGACAAGACTCCAGGGACTTCCCTGGTGATCCAGGGGTTAAGAATCTGCCTTCCAGTGCAGAGGGGCATGGGCTCCATCCCTGCTCTGGTTGGAGAACTAGATCCCACATGCCTTACAGCCAAAAAAACTAAAACATAAAACAAAAGCAATATTGTAACAAATTCAATAAAGGCTTAAAAAAAAAAGGACAAGCTTCCAGAGGCTGCAAACAGTGCAAACACCCCTCTAACAGCCTAGTATTCACTCCCTTCATCCCGCCCACCCACTCCAGGCCCCCAGAGCAGCCCTCCACTTAAAGATACTTCACCCATGGGAACCGGCTACCTTGCTACCTGGACTCCAGTTCTGAACCCTCCCATGGTGTCCCCCACAGTATAGGCACCCACATTCTCCCATCACATCACCCACCCCCGGGCCACCCTTTCCATACCTGGATCCAGGGGTTTTTGTCATAGTTGCCGGATGTCCAAGCGTTGACGATGCCCGTCTGGTGCAGGCGGGCTAGCTCCGGGGCCCAGCGCTGCAAACCCATGAAGCCCAAATGCATGGACGAGGCAGAGATCTGGGAGTCGGCAATGGCACCCGTCTGCATGCCCAGCGGTGAGGTGCAGGCTGAGGGGGGAAAGGGCAGTCAGAGGGCCACTCACGCAGGTGGTACCCAGAAAACACGAGAACAACACAGTTGTGGCCTCTGCTGAGGACCCAGAGGACCCAGAGCAGAGATCATGAAGGGACGATGAGGGCCAAGGAGGAGGTGCAGAAACAAAGTGCACAGGGAGGAACAGAGGGGCCGGGCAGAGCTGTGAAGGGGCTTGGGACACTGGGCTGCTAGAAGGTTCCAGGCGAGGCCCACATGTCACGACTGGCAGCTGGAGTCCCCCACCAGGCTGCAGGAGGCGGTCTCTTTTTTACAGGACATCAAGAAGCAATTATTCTAACACAGTGGGTGGGCTGGTGAGCAGATACCAGTATGACCTCCTGTCTTTCTCCATGTCCCGCCCCATCCAGCCCAGCCCCCTGGTCCCCTGGAGGATGGCTTTGGAAGAAGGGCCCCTCAGATGGCAGCGAACAGTCCTTACACTGCACATAAAGCACTGAGCATGTGTGCCTGGAGTTTTCTAGAATCTCACTGGCAGGAGTTTTCTGAATGGAGTGTGAGAGCCATTGTTTTGTCTGGTACCCTCTGTGCCTTCTCACTACTGGTCCTGACCAGCCATCTGGGACGACCCCCCTGGCCAAGGCCCATCACCTTCACCAGTAATGTGGTCTTCGGGGGCCAAGCCTGCAAGCCTGGACCTCAGGTCCCAAGCAGAGAACCCGGGAGGGCTCCACTTGTATTCCAAAATCCCAGGCTCACGCCAAGCTCGGTGCATGACCCTCTCACAGGAAGAGAGAGGCACAAGTGAGGCCATACACCCGAGATCAGAGCCGGCCACTGGCTGAACAGAGATCCAAACCCAGGTCTGCTCTGTCCTCAGCCCTCATGTCCACACCCAGCGGGCCCCAAACATGCCTGCGGGGTCCTTAAGGGCTCCAAAGACACACACCAGGTAACAAGTAAGGAGGGGCAGCAAAGGTCCCTGTGGGGGGGTTCCTCGCCCTTTGTGGTCGTGGCCACATCCAGCCTGGGACAGACCCCAAGCCGAGAAGTAGAAGGAGGCGAGATGAGTAATTCGCACTCAGGCACACCCCGGGTTACCTGGGCTCCAGCACGGTAATTAGTGGGCCCACCTGGCTCCACCCAGGGCTCCCAGCGGCCTTGGCGAATACCTGCCCCCCCCACAACATTCCTCTACCCAGTGTCTCAGACATGCTGGTCTCAGCCCTGGGCACAGGGCACAGGCCCTCGGGGCCTGTCTCCTCTGAGCTGAAGAGTGAGCAGGCACTTACCTGGTCTCCCCCAGAGCTGGCTCCCACCCGGCTGGCCCAGCCCTTTCTCCTTCCCCTGGAGACGGTCCACGGATCTGCCCAGAGCAGGACACTGCCCCCTGCCCACCCGCTCAGGGACAGACCCCCTGGACTGCAGAAATCAGGCACTGCCACCCTCACCCCATCCAGCCCTGGGCCTAGATTCGCCCACCCGATGGCAGGTGAGGAAGAGTCCTGGTTTGTGGGAGGAATCTCAGCTAGGCCAGAAGCGAGGACGGCATGGACAGATGCCGCTGGCAAGGTTTGCTGGGCACCCGCCAGGGCCAATCTGCGGCCGGGTGGATAACCAAGTGAGCCAGGCTGGTCAGCCCCTCTGCACACGCCGGGCCTCTGACCGCCTGACCGTGAGCGGACGGCCCAGTCTGCCCAGACCTCTCCCTCCTCTCTGAGCTCTGCAAGGAGGCCAGAGGTCACACTTGGGCCAGCACTGTCAGACCCTGAGGATCAAACCTTATTAACTGACTCCCTGGGCCCCAAAAGATTAAGAATGTGTTGGTTTTCCTTTCTCGGTAGAAAAATCCCAGGACTTAACCCTAAGGCTATATGTCTCGTTCATGGTGACAGAAAATAACACTCCCACGACCTCTGGGGTCACCACCACCCCTCACTCCCCTGCAGGGACATCAGGCCTGGCCAGCAGTCCCAGGAGAGAGAACCAGGCAGGAAGAAGCCTGGGAAGGGACAACAGAGTCCCTCCCTGCCTCCCCAGTCCACAGTAACTGAGTTCTGCCCCGCTCGGAATCCTTCCGAAGGAGACCCTGACACAGGAGGAAGGCTGGCATGTGACCTGAGCCGCCAGGCCTGTGGTACAGGGTCTGCCCCTCAGAGCAGGCACCGCTGGATACTCACTGGTCTCACAGTGGATGCCCACGTATCCAAGAGGGCACTTGCAGATGTACTGGATGAAGACATCCCCTCGGTGGGAGTCGTCAGTTACCTGGCACTCAGCATCATTGTGGCAGGGGTTTGGGAAACAGGGACCTGGGAGGAAGCAGGTGAGATGGGCAGGTGATCAAGAAGGAGCTGGAGACAGGCAACAACAGACAGGCCAAGCCCCAAAGGACCCTCCACCCAAATTTGGCCTACTGCCTGCCAGTGCCCACCAGCTCCTCCCTCCCCCCTCTCAATCTGCCCCATGGGGCCTGGGCCATCCTGGAGCCAAGAAGGGTCACGTGGAGGTGAGTCAGCCCAAGTGAAGGAAGCACCCAGCTTTCCAAGTGGCCTGGGAGCTTCCAGGAAAAGGCTGGCGGACAATGGGAGGGGTGCTGGGGACCACTGCCCATAGCCGGACAAGCTAGGCCAGCAGCCTGGGCTGCAGCTGGGAGCTGGCGGGGAGCAGCAGGCATGGCCCAGGACAGGTACCGTGCTCTGTCTCGTTGCATAGGAGGCCCGTGAAGCCTTCGGGGCAGAGGCAGTAGAAGGGGGGGGTTCTGTCCTCGTTCAACAAGCAGGTCCCACCATGTAGGCACTGGCTGGAGTCACAGAAGTCACCTGCAATGACAGTTCTGGGTTAGTAACAAGTCATTCATTGAGTAAATATTTGGGGGAGGGGAGGGTCAACCACCAGGTATATATTCTGGGCCCCTAAGACAGATGCAGTCTGGGTCTCAAGAAGCCAGATGAGGGACGTCCCTCATGGTCCATTGGCTGAGATTCCACATTCCCAATGCAGGGGGCCTGGGTTCGATCCCTGGTCAGGCAACTAGATCCCACATGCCTCAACTAAGAGTTTGCATGCTGCAATTAAGATCGAAGATCCCACATGTCACAACTAAGACCGGGTACAGTCAAATAAGCAAATACCTATTTTTAAAAAAAAATAAGAAGTCAGAGGAAAGAGGTGGTGACCTACAAGTCACCAGGTAATGAGGAGGCACCATGAGCTCTGAAGGAGCCTGCGTGAGGGGCCAAGGGAGAATGGTTTCTGCCATAAAGCTGGAAGGTTCAGAGGTGGGGACATTTGAGCTGGCTAAAAGTCACAGTGGGAAGGTGCCAGGCTGGAGAATGAGGAAAGAACTTTCCAAAAAGAACCAGAAGCCCAGAGCACACGGTATACTGCAGATCAGGAAGAAAGACATCGCTGAAAAGGGAGGTTGTCGGGGGGGACCTTACGAAGGACAAGTGTTGACTCTTCATCCTGCAGAACAAGGGCTCTTAACCCTCCTTCAGCGGCCCCACCACTGACCACCAGGAAAAAGTCAGAGGTTCGAAAGCATGAGGTGGGAGTTGGGAAGCCATTTCCTAGCTGGTGAGGGAGAATGTCAAGAAAAGGCCACGTGCTGAGACGTGGATGGGCTGCCGGGGTGGAGAAGTGGCTCAGAAGTACACACAGATCCCTCTGGCTCTGCGTGGAAATGTGACTGAGCAGGTGAGAGAGGAGACCAGGAAAGCATCAAGGATGCTGCCACAGGCCTCCTGGTAAAAGACGAAGTCAGGCTGAGAGATAAGGAGGAAGGTGGATTTGAGAAACACTGGACAACAACGAGAGGTGGGAAGAGGGCTGGAGAGGACTTCACAGCTTCTATCTGGGGGCCCAGGTGACAAGTGTTAGCCTGTCCCCAGTGCTTTGACTCGGGTGGACTTCAGCCCATTAGGTCAGCCAGACCTTCAGAGCATCTTCTACTTGATCTTTGCATCCCAGAAGGGCTGCCCCAGACCCCACACCCCTACGCATTACTTGGGGTGAGACATGAGAAACCTTTTTTCCTCCCTGCAGAGTCACGCCATCCCAGGCTGGAGGGCCCCTCTGAAATCCCAAAGCCCTGGAGAGCTGGGCAGGGGCTCCAGGGAAGGGAACACAGTTAATGAGCAGTGGGGGCCTCAGGAGCTTAAGGCGGCTCCCAATGAGCCATTAGTCATTGGCTTTAAATAGCAGGTTAATCCCCTCCCTGACCTGACAGGCGGCGGGCACTGCCTCGGCAGAGGCTTGAGAATGGCCAGAGCCTTGGGCTCCTCCTGGCAAAATCCAACTCCCCTCTGTCCCCCTCCCAAAGGGCCCTCTCCCTGCAGAGCTCCAGGGCAAAGCAGAGGAAAGGGGAAAGAGAAAGGTGTTCCCTCCTCGCAGGCGTCTGACCCACTCACCCGCGCACCGCAGCTGTGCGGCTTCCCCCTTCCTGCTTAAGCTGGGCCTCCAAAACCACCTTTGGGATTTCAGGGTCCTGCCTTCTCTGGGAGATCTCCCCAGGGACATTTTGCCAGGGCTCAGGCTGTGGGGCCAGGGGAGGCGAGGCAAGGGACTTTTAAGACCCAGCCATCTCTCTGTGTCTCCAAGAGACTTCAAGTGGCTTCCACTCCAGTTGGGGGACGGGGGGTCAGATTGGCACCGGATGGCAGAGCCGAGGCTCAGCCATGACCCTCCCACCCCAACGAATTTCATCAATCCTATTTCTAGGGATGGAGGCGGTGCCTGAAGAGTCTTTGCCATATCCCGCTCACCCCATGGGCACCCTTTCCTCAGCCCGCGGTGTAGGGCATCGCCCATCCCCATCACCAGCCTGCTGGAGGCCCAGCTCTCAGCAGGATGCGTCCTAGGCAGGGGAGGAGGGCCAAGAAAGATAAAGCGGCAGGCCAAGGCCATAGGGAGAGAGGGGAGTCGGGAGCCGCCATCTCCGGTCGGAGCCCTTTTCCGAATCCCTCTCTAGGCTCCTCACCCCTCCTGGGTTCCCCCCACCCCCCACCCCCGACCCAGCCCCAAGCCTATCCACTCCTCTGGCTCCCTAGCCAGCCCCTCGCTTATCTGACCAAATACCTATTTTTAAACGGAGGATAAAATCCCAATGAACAGACCAGCCGCCGGCATGGCCTGGGAGGGAGTTTCCAGGTAAAGTTGGCTGGAAAAGATTTATCAATACAAGAGTCCTAGAAACTTCCTGGTGGAAGGAGCGCAAGAGCACTATGTTACTCGCTCAGTCGTGTCCGACTCTTTGCGACTCCATGGACTGGATCCTCTGTCCATGAGATTCTCCGGGCAAGAGTACTGGACTGGGGTGCCATTTCCTCTTCCAGGGGATCTTCCCTACCCAGAGATTGAACCTGGGTCTCCCGCATTGCGGACAGATTCTTTACCATCTGAGCTACGAGGGATGTGGCCTCATTTTACAGATGGGAAAACAGAGGCCCGACACAGCGGATTCCTTTGTTCTGTGTAAGCCACTTCCCTGGGGGAGGCTGGGCTGTCACCCAGTGTCCCGAGCCCCCGCCCAACGCTCAAGCCTCTAGCACCGACCAAACCTCCACCCCCAGCTGGAGGCCGAGAGCATCCCCGCCGCCCGCCCGGGCGCAGCCGGAGAGGTCGCCCCTCGGCTCAGCCCCGGCTCTTGGACCAAGTTTGTAAACAGCGGAGGCAAAGGGAGGGCGCGGCGGCGAACTTCCGAGCGGAGCGGAGAGGAGGGGCGAGGGCGAGAGGGCGGCGCGATCAACTCACCGGAGAAGGCGAAGAGTCCGGAGGAGCAGAAGAGCGCGCCGCAGAGCGCGGCCAGCAGACGGGGACACGGCATGGTGTGGGGACGAGGGCGCGGAACCCGCGCTGGGGCGGTTCAGACCCGAGGGCTCGCACTCCTTCTCCTGGACGGGAATAAATCAGGCAGCGCAGCACCTCCCACCGGGCCACGTGCTCCTCCCAGGCCCGCCAGAGGCGGACTCGGGGCGGGGCTCCGCGGACTGGGGAGGGGCTGGGAGGAACTGGGAGTCGGCTGCCGCCCGCTTCAGTCCGAGCCACGCCCTGCATCCCGCAGGGTGCGAGTGACCAGGCATTGAGTTCCGAGTCGTCTGAGCAGTAAAGGGCTCAGAAGGAGTTGTCTGTTCTTTGCTTTTTGGTTTTGCTTTGGTTTTTGTTTTTAACTTTTTAGGCTTAAGAAAAGATGCTAGACCTTATTCATTGTAGAAAAAAACCCAGATTACAAGTACGGGTACCATTTGCATTTATCAGATTGGCAAGCAACAAATTAGTAGCGCAGTGTGAGTGCGAGGCTCCCCGGAACAGGCTCAAGCATGCATTGTTGGAGAGAATGTAAATTGGTTCAACTTCTCCAGAGAGCTGTGTGGTAATATCTATCAACATGACAAAGGCTGAGACCGGAAGACCTAGCAATTCCCCATAAAGGAATTCATTCTGCCGAAACTCTCACGCATAAAATGACATGTACACAAAGAGCATAGCATATCATAGCATCATCCTTTGAAATGGTAAGAGACTTAAAAAAAAAAAAGAATAATCAGCATATTTTTCTGTAAAGGGCCAGGTAGAAAATACTTCAGGATTTTCATGCTATAAAGTCACTGAGACAACAGTTCACCTCTGTCCTTCCTTGTAGCAGGAAAACACCTCAGTGTTCCAGGAAATTAAATGAACACGGTGGTTGTTTAAGGGGGCAGAAACTGGAGTGTTGGGGTCAATACAGACTTGCTTGTCATGGTTGAATTTTTCCTAAATAATTGTTTTTTTATCATGTGCAGGTATTGCCTTTTACAGGGGTAAAAATTTTTAATAATAGTGTTCTCATCTGACTAGCCAAAAAAAAAAAAAAAGAGAGGGAGCAGCCGGATATCTCCTCTACCAGCTATGTTGATACCTAGGTTCAGACTAGAGTCAGACTTAACTACTGGCAGGAGACCCTTCTTAAAACCACTCAGAAGGAAAAACACTGCACATACATGATCTACTCGGTAGCCACAGAAAAAGCATTTGGTAAAAAATCCAGTACCCTTCATGATTTTGTTGTTGCTTAATCACTAAGTTGTGTCAGGCTCTTTTGCAACATATGGAATGTAGCCCTCCAGGCTTCTCTGTCCCTGGAGTGGGTTGCTATTTCTCCAGGGGATCCTCCCAACTCAGGGATCAAACCCCAGTCTCCTGCATTGGCAGGGGGATTCTTTACCACTGAGCCACTAGGGAAGCCCAGAAATGAACAATACAAAAATGGGTTAATAGTTAAGCAAACAATTTCATTCACAGTAGCATCAAAAAGAATAAAATACTTACAAATAAATTTAACAGAAGAAGAAGGCTTGTATACTGAACACTAACAAACATTGAAAGAAATTAAAGAAGACTTAAATAAATGTAAACATTTTTGTTCATGAGTTGGAAGACATATTGTTAAAATTTATTTGATGGCAATACTCTCCAAACGGATTGACAAATTGAACATAGCACCTATCAAAATTCCAACTGTCTTTTTTTTGCAGAAATTGACAAGCTGATCCTAGAATTCAGGTAGAAACAGAAGGGACCTAGAATGATCAAAGCAATCTTAGTAGGGGAAGAACAAAGTTGTTAGACTCATACTTCACAATTTTAAAACCTGCTCCAACACAACTGTAATCAAGACTGTGTGGGAACTTTTCTGGTGGTCCAGTGGCTAAGACTCCACACTCCCAACAGGGGAGGGGAGGTGGGGGCTTGTCAGGGAACTGAATCCCAAAAGCTGCAACTAAGAGCCCACATGCCTCAACTAATATCTGGAACTGCCAAATATACATTTTTTTAATTAAAAAAAAACACCATGTGGTACTGGCATAAGGAAAGATACATAGATCAATGGAATAGAACTGAGAGTCCAGAAATAAAGTCATACATCTATGGTCAATTGATTTTCAACGAGTGCCAAGATAATTCAATAGAAAAGGAATAGTCTGGGAATATCCCTGGCGGTCCAGTGGTTAGGACTCAGCACTTTCACTACCATAGGCCTGGGTTTGATCCCTGGTCAGGAGACTGGAATCCCACAAGACATGTGGTACGGCCCAAAAAAAGAGTAGTCTTTTCACCAAATTGTGCTGGAACAACTGCTGCTGCTGCTGCTAAGTCGCTTCAGTCGTGTCCGACTCTGTGCGACCCCATAGACGGCAGCCTATCAGGCTCCGCTGCCGTCCCTGGGATTCTCCAGGCAAGAACACTGGAGTGGGGTGCCATTGCCTTCTCTGGCTGGAACAACTGGATAGACATAAAAGAATAAATTTGGACTCCCATGTACTTTATACAAAAGACTAACTCAAAAGAGATCAAAGAACTAACTGTAAGAGTTAAAACTATAAAACTTGTAGAACAAAACAGGCATAAATCTTTATGACCTTGGATCAAGCAGTGGCTTTTTAGGCATGACACCTAAAACACAAGCAACTAAAGGAAAAAATAGATCCACTGGACTGCATCAACATTTAAAAACTTTTATACTTCAAAAGACACTTTCAAAAAGGTCTTTTCACTTCACAGAATTGGAAGAAATCAATATAAGTCATTTGTAAGGATCTAATACCACGAATATATAAATAACTCAGAATTCAACAGCAGAAGGACAAATCAATTTTTAAATGGGGAAATAATTTGAATGGATATTTCTCCAAAGAAGATAAACAAATGGGAGATATACATGAAAAGATGATTTATGTCATCATAAAAATGGAAATCAAAATCAAAACCACGTGAGGGACTTCCCTGGTAGGTCCAGTGGCTAAGACTCCTCACTGTCAATGCAGGGGGCCTGGGTTTGATCCTGGTCAGGGAACTAGATCTCACCTGCTGCTTCAAAGATCCCATGTACTTCAACTAAGACCCAGTGCTGCTAAATAAGTAAAAAATTATTGAAAAAAAACCACATGAGATACCACTTCACATACCCACTACGATGGCTATAATCAAAAAGTCAGATGACAATAAATGCTGGTGAGGATGTAGAAGATTGGGACCCTCACACATTACTGATGGGCTCGTAAGATGGTACAGCCACTGGGGAAAACAGTTTGGCAGTTTCCCAAAAAGTTTAACATAGAGTTATCATAGGACCCAGCAATTCTACTCCTAGGTGCATACCCAAAAGAACTGAAACCAAGTTCATACAAAAACTTACACATGAATGCTCCTGACTCATTATCAGCAGCCCACAATTGAAAACAATTCAAATGTCCATCAACTGATGAATAGATAAACCGACTGGTATATCCACTCAATGAACCATTATTCAGCCATAAAAATGAATGAAGTACTGATCATTGCTGCAACATGAATGAACCTTGAAAACAGCATGCTAACTGAAAGATAGGTCACGGGTACAAGGTTTCTTTTAGGGGTGATGAAGATGTTCTGAAATTAGCAGTCAGTGATGGTTGTACAACTTTGAGAGTATACTAAAACCACTGTACATTTTTAAAGGGTGAATTTTATGTTCTCTGAATTATATGTCAATAAAAAGGAAATACAGCTCTTCAGAAATCCCACCTAAGGGAATCCCCTAGTGGTCCAGCGGTTAGGACTCAGTGCTTACACGGTGAGGGCCTGAGTTCAATTCCTGGTCAGGAAACTAAGATCCCACAAGCTGTACAGCACAGCCAAAAAAGAAAAGAAAACTGAAATCCCACCTCAGATAGCAGATACAGAGGGCTGTGAGTACAGCATCCTTTCTGGTTAGTGCCACAAACTCCAGCAGAACTGAAGCTCCTGATCACCCTCACTGACTTTCTGCCACCCACCTGGTATAAATACAGAGTTACCAACTTAAGTTACATTTCACCATTGAGTCATTCAACAAGCTGTTTATTGAGTACCAACTGTGGTCAGCATTCAAGCTGGAAATGGTGGCTGCACACTGCCATCAACTGGGAAGCTTTAAAAATATACAGGTGACCAGGCCGCATTTCCACATAATTATATTAGAATCCCTGGGGTGGAGCCCGGGAATAAGTATTCTTAAAGTTCCCCCAGTTAAAGCTAATGCACAGTGAGAATGGGAACCACTGGCTCCACTCACTGAGGAGAGAGACCGAAGACCTGGGCCCCGGGATCTGGAGCTGACAGAGGATTTAACAAGTGAGAGAGGGCTAGACAGGAAGGGGATTTTCTTTTATGATCTGCCCCTTTTGGAGTTCAGTGGGATGGTATCTCTTTGGCCTGAACACTTTCTTACCTAGTACTAGATAGTTTCAGGTCTTAGTACTACAAAGACAGCACAACAATATGACATGATTTGAATAAAGGAGGACAAGTTTAGATCGGGTGACCCGGGAAAAGCTCTTTAAAAAGGTGACTTTCACACGGATCCTGAGTAAGAAGCCAGCCTTACAAGGCTCTGAAGAAGCAAAAGCTCTGAGAAAGGGACAGAGCAGAGAGCTCAGAAATTAACCCCAACATAAACACCAATTTGATAAACTGAATTTTGAAGGTGCCAGGACGATACCTGGCAAAGGATAGGTTTTTCGACTAAGGGTACTGGAAGAATCAGATGACTGCATGCCAAAGAAAAAAAATAAAAACAAAATTAAACTTTATTATTTTTTTGTTGTTGTTAGTAATACCTGTGTTGTTCTCTATACAAGACTGTTATAAGATTAAACTTTAATCTTATATAAAACTTAACTCAAAAAGGATCATAGAAATAACTCTATACCAGAAATCTATAGAACTTCTAGAAGAAATTCTGTGTAACTTCTGTTTGGGTGATGAACTTGAAATACTGTACTAAAAGCAGGATCCATGAAAGAAAAATTGACAAACTGGACTTCATGAAAGAAAACTGTTTGCTCTGCAATAACATTGTTAAGAGAAATAAAGACAAGCCACACACTAAGAAAACGTCTGCAGATCACATATCTTATAAAGAACATGTATCCACAATAAAGAACTCTTAAAACTCAAAAATAAGAAAATATACAATCCAGTTTGTTAAATAGGAAAAAGATCTAAACTGACAAAGAAGATAGTGAAAGTCTCTCAGTCGTGTCCGACTCTTTGTGACCCCATGGCCTATACAGTCCATGGAATTCTCTAGGCCAGAATACTGGAATGGGTAGCCTTTCCCTTCTCCAGAGGATCTTCCCAACCCAGGGATCAAACCCAGGCCTCAGGCAGGTTCTTTACCCGAATCTGAGCCACAAGGGAACCCCAAGAGTACTGGAGTGGGTAGCCTATTCCTTCTCCCGTGGATCTTCCTGACCCAGGAATCGAACCAGGATCTCCTGCCATTGCAGGCAGATTCTTTACCAACTGAGCTATCAGGGAAGACCAACAAAGAAGATAAGTGGATGGCAAATAAGCAGAGGAAGAGATACTCAAAGTAATTTTTCACTAAGAAAATAAAAATGCAAACAACTATTTAATATCTCTGCAGACCTATAGAATGGCCAAAATCCAAAAACAAACAAACAAACTTGATCACCCCAAATACTTATTGACAGCAATGCAGAGCAATAGGAACCCTCATTCACTGCCCATGAGGATGGAAGATGGTACAGTCGTTTTGGAAGACAGTTTGGTGGTTTCCTATAAAGTTTAACATAGACTTATGACACACAGGCAGTTACACTCTAAGTGTGTATCCAAGTGAATTAAAACATATGCTAACATGGAAACCTGTACACAAATGTTTACAGCAGCCTCATTCATAGTCATCAAAAACTGGAGGACTTCCCTGGTGGTCCAGTGGTTAAAAACCCACCTGTTAATGCAGGCGACATGGGTTCGATCCCTGGTCCAGGAAGATTCCACACGCCCCAGGGCAACTAACCACAGCTTCTGAAGCCTGCACGCCCTAGACACTGTGCTCTGCAACTAGAGAAACCATCTCAATAAGAAGCTCATGCACCACAGTGAAGAGTAGCCCTCGCTTGCTGCAACTAGAGAGAAAGCCCAGGCACAGCAATGAAGACCAAACACAGACAAAATAAATAAATAAAAATTTTTTAAAAACTTAAAGCAACAAAGATGTCTTTTAACCAATGAATTGGCAAATTGTAGTGTAACCATATGATGGCATACTTATCTGTGAAAAAATTACTGAGATAGTGATTCATATGGCAACATGGATGAATCTTAAATGCATTTTGCTAAAATAGAGAAAAAAGACCCAAAAAACTACATGTTTTATGATTTCATTCACATAACATTCTGGGAAAAGTAAAACTATAGGGATGAAGAATGGATGAGTGGTTGCCAGGGTTTGGGGAAGCAGGAGTGGTTAACCGCAAAGGGCAAGCTTGGGGGAATTTTTGGGTGATGGAATATTCTGTATAACACTGGAGTGCTAGATACGTGATGATACCCAATTTAGCCAAATCCACAGACTTCACAACACAAAGAATGAACTTTATGAACATAGACAAATACTTAAAAATCAGCCAGGATGGCTGGGGGACCCCAGACTGTGACAGAAGAGTCTAACTTGATTGCAAATGTATGACAAACCTCAGTGCAAGTAGTTGGTGGGGGAGGCAGGAAGGGGAGTGGAGAGGAACTGACATAAGTAGATTAGGAAAACACTGTTTTGACTGGAAACTATAAGGCTAAAGACAAACAGAATTCTGCATAATCCCCAAATCTAATCAGTAAAGGCAGTAAAGTTGTTTTTCATGGAGTTTCAGGCTAACATGTGCATACATGTGCTCAGTTGTTCGGTCACGTCCAACTCTTTGCGACCCAAGGACTGTAGCCTGTCAGCGCCTC
The DNA here is from genome assembly GCF_055505025.1 of Bos grunniens. Lineage (NCBI taxonomy): Eukaryota > Metazoa > Chordata > Mammalia > Artiodactyla > Bovidae > Bos > Bos grunniens. The sequence continues at coordinate 49,934,989 of NC_141185.1, read as the reverse complement.
TGTTCACGAGCTTTCCTAGGCAAGAATACTGGAGTGCGTTGCCATTTCCTCCCCCAGGGGATCCTCCAGACCCAGGGATCAAACCAGCATCTTCTGCACTGGCAAGCGGATTCTTTACCACTAAGCCACCTAGGAAGCCCTCTGTGTGCATGTATGCTGCTACTGCTGCTAAGTCGCTTCAGTCGTGTCAGACTCTGTGCGACCCCATAGATGGCAGCCCACCAGGCTCCCACGTCCCTGGGATTCTCCAGGCAAGAACACTGGAGCGGGTTGCCATTTCCTTCTCCAATGCATGAAAGTGAAAAGTGAAAGTGAAGTCGCTCAGTCGTGTCTGACTCTTAACGACTCCATGTACTATAGCCCGCCAGGCTCCTCCATCCATGGGATTTTCCAGGCAAGAGTACTGGAGTGGGGTGCCATTGCTTTCTCTGGTGTGCATGTATACTGGGGCTTAAACAAGTGAGTAAATGGATGGTTGATGGTAGGACTCAGATTTCTCACTGTTGGAGAAAGAAGTTGTAGATAAACAAGGAAGGAGGTTGGAATAATCCACGTAGTACAAGATTAATCAGAGATACTAGTATGACTTCAAGTTCAACTTAACCTAGATACAGATGAATGGGTGCAGAAATAATTATAGATATGTGTGTATACAAGAGTTGTAATGTTGTTGTACTTTAGTTGCTAAGTCATGTCCGACTCTTTCTCGACCCCATCGAATGTAGCCCACCAGGCTCTTCTGTCCATGGGATTTTCCAGGCAAGAATACTAGAGTGGGTTGCCATTTCCTTCTCCAAAGAGTTATAATATGTTTATTTCCTAGCTCTGTCTGCTGAGAGGGCCTAGAAACAGTGACACCCCAGTAGCAATGAGCACCTCAATGCTCAGACCTTTGTCTCTAATACCATTCTCCAACAAAAGGGATGAAAGTGCTTTGGAGAAATGGCTGGTTCTAGGGCAGGGAGTATATAAGAAGAGCCTCAAGCATCCATAAAGTGCTCAAAAAGAAAACAGTGCTCTCCAATGATAGCTGCTATGTTTGTATTGGGAAACAGATTGCTGTTGTTGCAGGGGTGGGTCCCTGTGGCTGGAGGGATTCAAGCAAAGGGCATGAGTCAGGAGGAGGGTATATGAGAGGCACAGTGAGGACAGGTGATCTCTCAGATCTTCACTATCTCTAAGATGCTGGTTTATAATTATGTATTTGTCAACACTGCCCAACGCCATTGATGTGGAGAGGAAGGAAGAGTTTGCCTAGTCCAGCCATTCCTCTCCTGCCCTCCAGCATCTGTGAATGCAGGCGGGGCTGGAGCAGGATGGCACGGCAGTCCCATGCTCACGCTCCTTAGATGTACACCTCCTTTCCCAGACCAGATGCTCCAAGCACACATCATGATCTGTGAGCAAACATCCCAGCCCAGGGACTGAACAACCTCCTTTTGTTTTTCAGCCAAAGGCCAAGAGCCAAGGGCCGGCACTGGGGAATAAACATGCTTTCAGATTAAAAATGCAAAAGTGTTTTCTCGCTGAAACCAAAAGGTGGACCAAATTCTGAGGGTCCTTTATATGATTTTCCTCACCTTTGAACACTATCCTCACTAATTTCCCTGGCAACTCCCTCCACCCTCACTAATTTCTCCTTCTCTGAACTCCTGAAGCCCTGATGCTCAGAACAGCCAACGGTCTCCTGTTCACAGTTCCTGGCACCCTGAGATGCCTCCCCACCTGGTTTGTCTGCTCCTCTGAGAGACAGTTGGGTGTTGCACAGAGAGATTTAGACCCGGGACCTGGACTTGAGCCCCAGCTTCCCATCTTACCTGTCTGGTGCCTCAACCAAAGCTGCTAACCAGGCACATTAATCTTCTTCATTCAAAGTCTGCTTCCTTTCCTCCTTCCCGGGAGGTTAGTGGCATGCATGGAGGTTGCCTCGCTGGCCCAGAGCAGTCCTCGGAGTCAGCATCTGGTGTGGAAAAGAAATACCACCTGGGTCGGGGATTTGATCTTCAGAGCAGAAAGGGGACACAGAAGAAATGCCTTAGAAAGATCTATTTTTGTAGGGCTCTGTTCAAAGCCTTATTAATGGGGCCAGCTGGACATCTGGACAAGCCATCTCCTTCCTGAGTCCAGAGCAAGGCCATTTCCGGGAAGAACATCAAGTCCTTTCTTAGAAATTGAACCCAGGGAGGAATAAAGCCAGAGCCCCAGGTTGGGCAGGGTCGAAGGGTGGTTAGTAAACCACAGGCCCAGGAGGGTTTGTCACGGACTAACCCCCACCCCCCCTACTCGCCCACCCAACACTTGCTCATCCTCCAGCTGGAAGGGTCTCCCTTTAAGGATATGGGTACCTTGTCTATGCAGAGATCCTGGCCCCGTCTTCTTTCTCTTACTACTGCCTCCTTTTCAAGCCAGCAGCCCCAGGAGAACTTGTCAGACGCTCATTTTGCCATTTCTCCCAAGAAATAGTCGACCCTTTTGTTAAAAAGAAAAAAGAGACAACAGCAATAAAAAATAAAAGGTTCAAAATGGAATTACTTATGTTAAAACCCCTCCTTAGCAAACCAAGACTTAATACCTAACCCAACTGCAATTACAGCCTCCCCCAGGAATGTAATCTTTAACCAACTTGAAATTACCTGGTCAGCACTAATGAGATATTCTGCCTCGTAGGTCCCTTCCGTTCCCCTTAGGAGGGCGACCCTGCCTGAAACAATGCATTTTTTTTTTTTTTTTTTGCTCACAATTTCCTTTTTCTGCCCCCTCTCTGTCTTTAGAAATCTTTCATTTTTTCCAGCTTGGTGGAGCTCCTTTCTACTTGCTAAGTGGAATGCTGCCCAATTCATGAATTGTTTAATAAAGCCAATGAGATCTTTAAGATTTACTTAGTTGTGTTATTTAACTCTCAATGAACGTGAGCAGCAGACTTAAAATTTCTGATTGCTTGCTCCAAACCTACTATGCTTGCAGCTCTGGCCCCAGTGCCCCTTTGAACTCAACTCCCAAGTCCCTAGCAGAGGTCACATGCACTTTTGTAAAACTGCCAGGTGAACAAGTTGGTCTACCCAGTCTTTGCCATATTCCAAAAATGCCACTGAGCCCAGAGGGAGCTCACCTTGGCTGTGGGGCAAACTTCTCTCCAGAGAGGAATTGGACTACATCTCCTGCTCCAATCCTCGGTGTGAAATGTGTAGCCATAAATCAACATCCTCCCTACCTAATCTCTACTGTGTTCATTCATTCATTGAAAAATATTTACTGAGCAATTGCTAAGCTATGTGGCATGAGGGCCCATTCAGCACCTCAGAGTTGGAATAAGGATTATTTTAAGCTGAAGACATCTGGAACTCAATTGATGTGGAAAGAAGCCTTCTCAGAGCTTCCCTGTATGACTAAAAGCAGAAAACTTTGAGACTTGAGGATTGTCATAAATGCCCTCTTTAGGGTGACTCTGTTCCCAGGAAGAGACTAAGCAGACTACAGAAAACCCCTCTCTATAGAATTTTTAGGGTCCTGTAGGTCACAGAAAGACCACTCATACCTTTTTAATGAAATATTTTTGCAAATATTCTTATGTCCCCTTAGTTCTCCTAGAGAAACCTATTCCTTCCATAGGATTCTTTCCTTCCTCTTTCCTTTCACCTACTAAGTTAGATACTCAGACCCCTAATTCTAACTCCCCTTTTGGGTTGCTCATCATTGATCACCTGTGTGTAAGTAAATTCTTGTTAAACTGTCTTTTGTTAGTTTAATTCACAGACCCTCATACAAGAACGTAAGAGTGTAGAGGAGGAGTTTTTTCTTTTCAGCAATGGTTTGAAATGAATCTTGTTTTACCCTGCAGTTCTCAACAAGACCTGGAGCCCCTAAAGCCCTAGCACTGCCAACCTCTTGATCCTAAGGCATTAAATCCTCCTTACAGGACCTTTAGCAGGTATGCCAATTCCTAGCCTTGCACACTTCCCATCCTCACTTTCCAAGTATCTGCTAACCTCAGTCGAGGAACTTGCTGAGACCCCTGCCTGGAGCCAAAATCCACTCCTTCCCCAGCATATCCACAGGTCTAAGCTATTTGTCTTTCTAGAATTTAGATTCTAGAGTCTATTTGTCTTTTTAGAATCTAGAACATTGATTAATGCCCTGGGGACTAGACAGCTTGTGTGATGACCCTTGGCTGGGAAAGCTTTGGTCTACCAAGTCCAGACCCCATCAAGGTCTCACCAGCAAGGTAACTTGCAGAAAAGCCTCTTCATTTTCCCACTAATCCAACCCCCATCACTGCTGAATCAGATGCCCCCAGGCTTCACAAGGGCAAACGCTCATTCTCAGAAATAGCTTCCCAGGTGGTAAAGAATCTACCTGCCAATGGAGGAGAGCCAAGAGACACAGGTCAGATCCCTCGGTTGGGAAGAGACCCTGGAGGAAATGGCAATCCACTCCAGTATTCTTGCCTGGAAAATTCCATGGACAGAGGAACCTGGTGGGCTTACAGTCCGTGGGGTCACAAAGAGTCAAACACGACTGAGAGACTGAGCAGAGTACACAGCAGTACAACCCTTAAGGACAGAGCAGTGTTCCCAATGGCCCTCAGATACCGAGTTAGCACCACACACCACCCTGCCCCCAGCCCCTTGGGCTGCCAGGAGTGAGAAAGGGTCCCAGCAAGAATAGTCTCCTTAAAGGGCTGTTCTCAGCTGCACTCACAAAGACCTGGCTGGGGCTTGGAAAGGAAACTTGTAAAAGGGTAGCTGCATTCTTAGGTGAGGGTGGCCCTCCTCTTCTTCCTTCACTCTGCTGTCTGCTGTGGTGGGGGGAGGGTGTTCTTCAGGTGATCTTTGTGTTGAGAATATAAAGCTGGGATGTCCTGAGGCATTGGGGAAGTTGGCAGTAAAGCCCCTGGAAGCTAGTTGATCCATACAGATAGATGTGAAAATCACAGTCTCTAAGGTGGCAACCCAAGGCGTGAAAATGCAGACACAGGAAGAAAGCCAAACCTGTGTGATTTCACCTGCAGGGCTCTGCAAACACTCGCTCCCTCACCTCAGTCCAAGCTCACTCTGCTTGCCGCAAGCCAGGCCAGTGGGTCCGAGATGAGGTGTAGAGGCAAGGAATACGGCTTTATTCAGAAAGCCAGCTGACCGAGAAGATGCCAGCGGGCTGGATGCCATGTTCTTTTAGAGAACCAGAGAGAGAAGTGATGAAGAACTAAAGTCAAATGGCAGAATAGAGAGGGAGGGGCAGTAAAGTAAAAAGGGCCCTCAGTCTTGCAGAACATCTCTGGGAAGGGCCGGACTTTGAAGGGGTGTTAATCTCTCCTTTGTGGCCATTCACAGGTGGGCAGGGTCAGATTATCTCTCTATGAGCTGAACAAAGGCACTTTAACAGTCAGGCTGGGTCCTTTGAGGAAGGCCATTATGAATGATTATAATAATAGCAATAACAGCAATGAAAAGAACCCAGTACTTTAGCCACATAATATGAAGAGCCCACTCATTGGAAAAGACCCTGAGGCTGGGCAAGATTCTCCTCTTCACCCAGGAGAAGAGGGTGGCAGAGGATGAGATGGTTAGATAGCATCACCAACTCAATAGACTGAGTTTGAGCAAACTCCCGGAAATAGTGAAGAACAGGGAAGCATGGTGTGCTGCAGTCCACAGGGTCCCAAAGAGTTAGACATGACTTAGGGGCTGAACAACAACAGCAACGGAGAAGGCAATGGCACTCACTCCAGTACTCTTGCCTGGAAAATCCCATGGACAGAGGAGCCTGGTAGGCTGCAGTCCATGGGGTCGCTAAGGGTCGGACACGACTGAGTGACTTCCCTTTCACTTTTCACTTTCCTGCATTGGAGAAGGAAATGACAACCCACTCCAGTGTTCTTGCCTGGAGAATCCCAGGGACGGGGGAGCCTGGTGGGCTACCGTCTATGGCGTTGCACAGAGTTGACACGACTGAAGCGACTTAGCAGCAGCAGCAACAACAGCAGCAGCAATGAAAGCAAGTCAAAGAAACAGTTCCAACATAGGGTCAGAACTGGTTCTTCTCTACAACAAGCCCAGATTCCCTGGATGCTTGAAGGAGAAGAAGGGGCAGCAGAAAATGAAAAGGTTTTGATAACCTCCTGGCCCTAAGGCAGCATTAAGACATGAGAGGCCCATGGACTTCTGAATCCTCCAAACTGGAATGTGTCAACTACAAACTGGCACTTGCCACCAGTCAATCCTAAAAGAAATCAACCCTGAATGTTCATTGGAAGGACTGATCCTGAAGCTGAAGCTCCAGTACTTTGGCCACCTGACGTGAAGAAGCAACTCATTGGAAAAGACCCTGATGCTGGGAAAGATTGAAGGCAAAAGGACAAGAGGGCAGAACTGGATGTGATGGTTAGATAGCGTCACCGACTCAATGGACATGAATTCAAGCAAACTCCAGGAAATAGTGAAGGACAGGGAGGCCTGGCGTGCTATAGTCCATGGGGTCGCAAAGAGCTGGACACAACTGAGCGACTGAACAACAACAACTCAAGGGCGTTTGCCTTCTGCCTCTGGGGAGGCTGAATCCTGTGCTGCTGCAGCTGCTGACCTTCGACACTCTCTGAAGGGAATTCAGGTTGGAGAGTGAGGCATTCTGTGCTCCAGGGAAACTGGTGGAACAAGTCTTTAGATAGATATTTTCAAGAACTGACTTCATGATCCCAATCCTTGCATCTCCTCATATCTGGAAAAGCACTAAATCCCTTCATGGTGACCTCAGCTCCTCATGACTAGTAGAAAACCTTTTGTAAAGTAAGCGCTTGATTGCATTCAACTCCTCCTTCACCGAAATCTTGTATAATAACCTTCTCCCACTGCCCCTTTGGAGCAGTATCTCAGAACTATCTGAGGTGCTGTCTTCTGGGCTGCAGGCCTCATTTGGCCCCAAATAAAACTTAACTCACAACTCTTGTGCATCTTTTTAGTCAACAGATGGAACCTTGGCTCTGCCTTTTTTATAGTGGGGTACCTGAGACCCAGATTATTCCCAGGTGGCGGAGAGGTCAAGAGTCCATCTGCCAATGCAGGAGCTGCAGGCGAAGCGAGTTCAATCCCTGGATCTGGAAGATCCCCTGGAGGAGGAAATGGCAACCCACTCCAGTATTCTTGCCTGGAGAATCCCATGGACAGAGGAGCCTGGTGGGCTACAGTCTGTGGGGTTGCAAAGAGTCAGACATGACTGAGCAACTGAGCATGTGTGCACTCAACGGGCACCCACCATGTAATGTGCCAGGGCCCAGTAGCCCTCTCAAGCCCTCATCAGATGCATCAAGATGAGAATCAGCTGCTCAGGCAGACCTTTCTCATTGCCTGTAAACTTGACTTTGCTACATTATTATACTAAAAGACCTCTTTTATATTGGGGTTGGAGTCCAAGGAAATAAAGTAGGGAGGGATACAAAAAAGCAGTTGGACCTCACATTACCAGCCACGGTTAATCCAGATTACTTATCCAGCCTTGCAAAGTGGCCCTGGAAAATTACAGATGATTCACTGAATTCTCCATCTTCACCATGAGTATTTAGCATCTGCCAGGCCTGGTGTGAATGCCAAAGGGGCATAAAGGTGACCAAAAGGGGCTCAAAAGTCATCCCTCAAAAGGGAAGCAAAGTCATCCAAGGCTAATGAGCCATACCGTGATAGGGGCCCCCTGACACATTCTAACGTAGACCACCGTGGCTCTCAGAGGCTGGACAAACTGCTGGAATTGCACACCGCACTCTCCATGTCTCTCTCCATAAGGCCTTCCAGCGGCAACTTTAAACCTTTTCAATGCCAGGGATCTTGGCAGAGCTCTGAGACCCATTTCTTCCTTGAACTAGCAAGTGGATGCCCTTGAGTTGGGCTTTCCGGGTGGTGTTAATGGTAAAGAATCTGCCTGTCAACGCAGGAGACATAAGAGACATGGGTTCTGTCCCAAGGTCAGGAAGATCCCCTGGAGGAGGGCATGGCAACCCGCTCCAGTATTCTTACCTAGAGAATCCCATGGACAGTGGAGCCTGGAGAGTTACAGTCCAGTGGGTCACAAAGAGCTGGACACGACTATCAACTGAGCACACCTGCCCATGAGTTACCAAACCTCCCTGATGAATGTGGAAGGAGGGGGTCTCCCAAGGCCCTCCCCCTTCATAGTTATCACTGGCACTTGGCTCCTGTGTCCCAAGAGTGACAGTTCCCAAATGGCTTCCCCAGCACTTTCCAAAGAACTGGTGCACACCCATTGTCCTGCCATCCCCACCTAGGCTCTTTTTTTCTCCTTCCTTTCTTTTTTAATATTATTATTATTGTTATTTTTGGCCACACCACTTAGCATGCAGGATCTTAGTTCCCCGACCAGGGATGGAACCCATGGCCCCTGCAGTGGAAGCTTGGAGTCTTAACCTACTGGACCACTAGGAAAGAGCCATCAACAGGCTCTTTCTTGCCCGTTTTCCGCACTGCTGCTACTGAAAACTCAGCCTGCATTACCTCCCTGAGCTGCCACCAGCAGCCCCTTTGAGTGGGGGCTCAGACCACATCTTGCTGCTCAGTTCTCAGGGGGCAGGCTCTGCACTCTGAACACTGGATGCCCCTCTTTGTCATCCTTCAAAAGATAGGTTCACTGCTGAAGATGCCCAGAGATACACTTCCCTAATGCCAGTCTAAGGGCCCACTTCCCCCAGGGGGGAGCATGGACCCCAGCCAAACCAAAGCCCTCTCCCCTCCCCGCCTGTAGCCTGCCCCCTCCCGGCTTCATCTGGGCCCTCTCTCCACCATCTTCAGATCTCGCTATTGCACCCATTTCACAGTTGGGAGGATGAAGCTCAGAGAAATCTCCGCCCGCTGGCCTGTTCAGGGACACGGCTGCTGGGTGCTTTGTCCATAAGCCCGCTTCTGAGGACAGAGAGAGTAGATCCTGGCTTGGGACCTGGAGCTCCTGGGAAGAAACCTCATCAGATCTGTCCCCCGTGGGCAGCTCCCAGGCTCCTGTGCGGCCTCCCTTCCTCCCTCCTCCAGTGAGTTTGGAAATGGAGGGGCAGGCTCCCTGGGAATCAAGTGCACCGGAAGGAAGCCGCTGGCAGACCTTCCAGACCCAGTGTTGTGGAGGAGCAGGGAGCCTGGGGGGTTGGGGTCAGCGGGTGACAGAGAGGGCACAAACAGGGCTCTTTGTAGGGAAAAGCAGAAAAACACACTGAACTCCCAATGACATTTCCTCATCAGCCTGGGCTGGCCAGCTCTCCCTGGCCTCCTACCCCCACGCCAATCCCAGAAGGCTGGCTGTCTGGACACGGGCATGGAGAGTTCCTTCCCAGCACAGCAATTAGGTCCAGACGTGGAGCAGATGTACATTCCCAGGGAGGCCAGGCCCCCCGGCCTTGGCAGGGACCCCCGAGGCTGCCCACCGCCAGCACAGCCATCAAAAGGAGGTGAGGCGTGGGAGCCGGGCCCTTGGAGGGACCAGCACAAGGCCCGCCGAACTGCCATCGGGTCTTGGCAGGAAGAGAAAACTTTTTTTTTTTCTGCTCTTATAGACAGCAGAGAGAAAGACAGCATGGCCCCCGGACAGGCCAACTCTTGCCAGTCTTCAGGAGGCGGAGAACAAAACCCTTTTTTCCTCCAGGTCCTGGAAGCTTCTGCCAGGCCAAGCCATTGGCTGGTTTTTTCCCAGCTCTCTTGGCACCCGGAGGTGTGTCGATCAGAGCTGCCCAGGCCCATTGAGGGAAAGTCCTGAATAGGAACAGGGCTTTCGGATGTGCCCTCCCAGAGTCAGCGCCTTACAGGCTTTGCATCCTGAAAGACCTGATTTGCCATCCAGGCTCCATAACCCCAGGAACCTCGTGGGTTTAAAAATAATGTGGAGAGGGACTTCCCTGGTGGTCCAGTGTTTAATATCTCCCCTTGTAATGCTAGGGGTACAGGTTCCATCCCTGGTTGGGGAACTAAGATCCCACATGTCTAGTGGCCAAAAAACCAAAACATAAAACAGAAACAATATTGTAACAAATTCAATAAAGACTTTAAAAATGGTCCACGTAAAAGAAATAACTTTAAAATGTATTAGTATTGGGGAGGCTGTATTGCTAAGTAAAGTAGGTGAAGTACGGACTGGGTAGATAGTAGCCACCATTGGAGAAGGCGGAGGAGCAGGACATAATATTTATACATGTCTCCTTGTGTGTGCAAGAAGTATGTCTGGAAGGATAAACAAAACAATGGACTGTTTGGGTTGCTGCCAGGGAAGGAAATTGGTGGCTGAGGACCAGGGGAGGGAGGGAGACTTTTTAGAAGTGTATGTTTTGGAGCTTTAAAGTTCTGAATTATTTCAATGACTTTAAAAAACAGAAGTTGAATTAAGTAAACAAAACCCAGGGGTAGCTTGAGTACCTCCCTGGGTTGCCTCAAGGACAGAGTGAGTTAAACACACATGAAATGCCAGCAGGAGGTGAGTGAGAGCCCTGGGGGTTACAAAGCACACACACACACATATGCAGGTGTACTGACTCTCGCCACTGAACAAGGAAGGGTGCAGGCAGTCACAGGTGGGACCGTGTGGTCCAGAAGGGACCTGCCGAGGTCTCGCGGCTCAAAGTGATCAAAGCTCAAAGTGATGGATGATGTATCTTGGACTGGAATCCCAGAGGGCCTTGGAATCTTTGCAGAAACTAGGAAAGCTATTAAGATCTTTGGAGACACCAGAACCAAATGAAAATCAGACCCTTCCATGATAACGTGGCTTTCAAGTTCAGCCTTCAGAAGATAGGATGCTCAGTCCTTAGCTGATCAAGGCAGGACTTTGGGCTAAGGCCTAATGGCAGAGAGACTGGATCCAGAATCTAGCCTCCTGCCAGACCAGGCCCAGCCCAGAGGCTCATTTGCAGACGCTTCTATCTGTGATTTCTCCTCCCAGTCCGGAACTCGGCATCAGCTGAAGATGAATCTTTTCAAAATGTCCCCAGTTCCTCCCACACTTCACTGACATTGTATGTCCACTCTGTACTAGCCATTCAGCCATGCCTTAGACATCAAGAGGTCTAAGGCATCTCTTTTTTAACATTATTTTTCTTTTTAATTTTTTTTTTTTTAGCCATGCTATGCAGCATGTGGGATCTTAGTTCCCCAACCAGGGATTAAACCCACGCCCCTGGCAGTGGAGTCATAACTGACGGCACCTCTTAGAGCTTCTAGTTTAATCAGAAGATAGGTCAGGCAAGAAGTTAAGCACAGACCCATGTCTTTTCTTGGAGTTCTGGCTTTGCCACTTTCCAGTTATGTGACCTCAAGTCAGACACTGCGCGACTTTCAGCCTCTGCTTCCTTGTCTGGAAAAATGGATTTGATAAAAGCCACTGCTTAGCTTGTTTAGAAGATTAAATGAGATAGCGTCTCAGGTGGCACAGTAGTAAAGAATCTGCTTGCTAATGCAGGAGACACGAGACTCTGCTTCAATGCCTGGGTCAGGAAGATCTCCTGGAGGAGGAAATGGCAACCCACTCCAAGTATTGTTGCCTGGAAAATCCAGGACAGAAGACCCTGGCGGGCTACAGTCCACGGGAGGCAAAGAGTCAGCCACAACTGAGCAGAGCGCATATGTCCATGTAAATGAGAGAATCCACAGAACACACTGAAGCTGTCCATAGGAAGTGCCTGATCCATAGCTCCATCAGCTGCTGTTGTTTTACGAGACAGAAAGGGAAAAGAGGCCTTTCAAGACAGAAAGAACCAAAGGTTGGGTGAGTGGTGTAAGTCTATACTGCAGAGTCCTGTGACCAAGTAGATCATGAATTAAGCCTTGAAGCAAAGTAAAAAAGGAGAAGGCCTTCCAAGGAGGAGGATCAGTGATGGCAAAGATATGAATTGAAAATGAATCCTGCATATCCAGCTGTGGAGTCCAAGCCAGCAGTCTGTCTTTGGGGAATTGGACCCTCATCCTCGTAAAGCGTCTGCCTGCAATGCGGGAGACCCGAGTTCAATCCCTGGGTCAGAGGGAAGATCCCCTGGAGAAGGAAATGGCAACCCACTCCGGTACTCTTGCCTGGAAAATTCCATGGAAGGAGGAGCCCGTAGGCTACAGTCTATGGGGTCACAAAGAGTCAGACACAACTGAGCGACCTCACTCCACTCCTTCCTTCCTCCAGATGAGAGTGAAAAAAGTGAAAGTGTTCACTCAGTCGTGAACACTCAGAAGTGTCCAACTCTTCGCGACCCCATGGGCCTGCCAGGCTCTTCTGTCCATGGAATTCTCCAGGCAAGAATCCTGGAGTGGGTAGCTGTTCCCTTCTCCAGGGGATCTTCCCAACCCAGGGATCAAACCCACGTCTCCTTCTTTGCAGGAAGATTCTTTACCATCTGAGCCACCAGGGAAACCCAAAGTGAAAGTGAAAGTGTTGGTCGCTCATTCATGTCCGACTCTTTGCAACCCCATGGGCTGTAGCCCACCAGGCTCCTCTGTCCATGGAATTCTCCAGGCAAGAATACTGGAATGGGTAGCCATTCCCTTCTCCAGGGGATCTTCTCAACCCAGGGATCAAACCTGGGTCTTCTGCATTGTAGGCAGATTCTTTACTGTCTGGGCCACCAGGGAAGCCCCCCATGTGAGAGAACCAGGGTCTGAAGTAGTCTTCCCTGGGCAACACCCAGGAATGGCCATAGGTCACCCAGAGTACTTGCTCGCAGCTCACTGGTGTCAGTTTACCTCCTCCCTCTGGGTCCAGATGGTCAAACTCAGAGTCAGGATGCTCCATTCCTAGTCCTGGGCAAGACCAAGGCAGTGGGTACAGGTGGCCTGATCCTGTGCCCTCTGCCCTCGCTTTGACTCTAACCCACACCAGAGCATGGCTACATACTCGTCAGGCTCTTTCCTGCTTGGACAGTCAATAGAACAAAATTTCTTTTCATAGGAATTACATGCTCCTTATTAGAACTTCAGAAAATATGGAAGCCTTTCAAAAAGGAAAGAAACAATACCTTGAGGACTTCCCTGGTTGCCCAGCAGCTAAGAATCTACCTTTCCAAGCAGTAGTTCAGGAACTAAGAGCCCACATGCCTCGGCCCGCCCACCACAACTAGAGAAACCTGAATACCGCAGTGAAGATGCAGCACAGTCAACAAAATAATCAATTAATGTTTTAAATTTTTTTCAGTAATTTTTAAAAATTTATTTATTTTTAATTGGAAGATAATTGCTTTACAATATTTTGTTGGTTTTTGCCACTTGTCGTATGCCACCTGTCAAGGCTCTGGACCTAATTTTGTACTTATATTTACATAATTGTAATCTAATTTGTTTTAAAAGAGGGCCCACCAACTGTATAAGTTTCAGGGCCTCACAAACATGGATCTATCCCTAGGAAAGATAATAAAGGAATAGCAGTTACCACACAGGGTGACTGTAAAGATTGAGGAGGCAATGTATTTAGTGACTTAAAATCAAGTCTGATGAGACTTTCCTCATGGTTAAGACTCTACACTTCAATGCAGGGGACACGGGTTCGATTCCTGGTTGGGTAACTGAGATCCCACACGCCACATAGTGCAGCCAATTGAAAAAAAAAAGTTTTTTTAAAAATATCAAGTCTGACAAGAGAAAGCCCTGGCTATATGTTGCAGCTGCTTCTTTGCAGCGTGTGAGAGCAGAGCTTGCTTTCTTCCTTTTCTTCTTTTTACAAGTAACTGAAACACAGCAGGACTCTACGGTCCTTCCCCCCTGTGCTCTGCCTGCCTTTTGTCTGTGGAAAACTTTAAAGAATGAGTTTAATCAGGGAAATGAGAACATGCAGAAACGAAGGAAAACAAAGGAGACCAAATAATAATAATGTACTCATCAGGCATAGTCAAGGACCTTTAGTTTCTCCTCAAGGACTATAGATAATATTCTGAGCCATGTCCTGTGAGCTGTCTTATAGATACTGAAATCCCCACCGGGTGGAAGAAGTTAACTACACGATAACCAGACTGTAGCCATGACATAAGCTGCCACAGTTCCAAGAAACGGCCTCAAAGAAATGGAAGCAAACCGACCCTGGAACTGAAGATTAACTGTACCTAAAACAATCAAGATGACGCTGGTCAGTGTACCGATAACCAATCTGAAGATGACTGTCAGAGCTGACTGTGTTGTTTCTGCATGCAGCCCCCTCCCTCAGCTTATAAAAGCTCTCACCTCCTGCTTGGCAGTTGGCCTTTGGACAGACATCCACACTCCCTCCACCAGTTGCCAGCATCTAAAATAAAGCAAATTTTTTCTTTCCACCAACCTGGCCTGTTTATTGGCTTCTGAGCAGCAAGCGGCCGGACCCCACACCTCAGTAACACAACAACTTCAGGAAACCTAATGTACAAAACCCAAGTTTGGGGAAAGAGGACCCATGAGAGGATGATCATTCTAGTTTTGACTCACTGACCAGTGTCAGGAACTTGACGTTTTCAGCTGATGTCTGAAAAGCATCAATGCATCCACCGAGCAAGCAGAATTATTGAGATGCTGCTAAGCACTGCGAATCCTGGGAGAAAAGAGGGATAAATGGAACTCTGGCAGCAGCACCCAGGAAGCTGCAAGAGGCTCCCAGTTCACTGAAGAGCGGAGGGCCTCATCCCCTCTCCAGCTCAACCCCAAGCCTCTCGCAATCCTTAAACACCAGCCTCCTTCAGACCCAGCCTGTCCTTTTGGAAATTCCCTGAATTTAAGCCGCATCCTCCCCCAAGAACAAAGTCACATACAACTGAACATAGCTGGAGGCAATATTTCCTGCCTGGCCCTCCTGGCTGGCTAAGGAGATGAGGCAGCTCTAGGCAAGAGCGGAGGCCCTGAGTCAGATGGCCTCAGGCGGGTACCCATCAGAACTTGTCCTCTGTCCCTGGGCAGTGTGGACTGAGGCTCCGCACTGTCCCACAAGGCCCTCAGAGAGCAGCCCAGCCCCGGCCCATGCTAGAATAGTTCCTTGGACGACCTCCCTGTGGCCAGATGTTCTATGATCTTGAGGCACTTGTCCCCAGTCCTCTGGTCAGTGGAAGTTCTAGGTCAAGGCCTGACTCCCTGGGAAGGGATGTCCTCTGGGGATAGAAGCCTGGGCCACCACATCCTTTTAAAAGCTGCAGAGCCTTCCCCAGTGTCAACATAAGGCCCAAAGGGCTCTGTGGCCCAGCACATGCTGGACTGCAGCTCCTACCACCTAGCAAACAAAATCATAGCTAATCTTAGATAATAGTCCCTGGGCTTTCCTAGTGGCTCAGTGGTAAAGAATCCACCTGCCAAGCAGGAGATACGGCTTCTATCCCTGGGTCAGGAAGATTCCCCTGGAGAAGGAAATGGCAACCCGCTCCAGTATTCTTGCCTAGAGGATTCCACGGACAGAGCAACCTGGTGGGCTACAGTCCATGGGGTCGCAAAGGGTCGGACATGATTGAGCAACTAACACACGCACTTGGTTGGGAAAGAAATTCTGCTGACCCATATCTAAACTTCATCTCTTCCTCTTCCCGCCCCATCAAGGAAACACACAGGAACCATTGGAATTAGGACAACACAGTGGCTAAGTTCATAGTTGGTTTTGTTTTTTTTGGAGGGGGTTCTTAAGGGAATTTTCAAATACACACAAAGTGAACAGTAAAATCAAACTCTTTGGATGTATTATTCACTTGCAGCAATTATCAATATTTAAGAAACTATTGGGGTTTAGGGGACTTTTCTGGCAGCCCAGTGGTTAAGACCCTGTGCTTCCAACACAGGGAGCCAGGGTTCAATCCCTGGTTGGGGAACTAAGATCCCACGTGGCCCATGGTGTGGCAAAAAAAAAAACAAAAGGAGAAGAACCTGAGGGAGGAGGGATTTGGGGATCAAGCCGATGCTGGAATTAGTGCTGGGACTACCGATTAGTGTTGGGATCCTGGGCAAGGTGTTCAGTTTCTCGGAGTCTGTTTCTTCATGCAATAGGTAGAAATATTACCTCATATCTGAAGCAGTTGTTCTGGAGTAAATGAAATAAGGCAACTCTAAGGCACTAGCCGAATGCCAGCCCAATCCAGCCCCCACCCCTAGCCCACTCCCTGTCAAGGTCAGTGCTCATTCAATAGTGATAATCATTGCTAAAGGCAATGTGATGTAAATCCCAGCTCTCACTGCCTTCTAGCTATGTGACCTGGGACAAGTTCCTGACTCTCTCTGTGCCCCCAGTGTTTTTACAGCAGTATCTACCTTAGGGGTGTTTTGTTAGGTAAGTACACTTAGAGCATAGAGTAGTGTTTGGCATATATTAATAGTAAGAGCTCAGTAAAGATAGGCTTTGTTACTATTAACACAACCTGTCAAATTTTATTTAATTTGGCACTTCCTGCATTCCGTTCCCACCCATAAGCATTCACCTACTGAAGTGGAATCTCACCAGATTTTTCCAAAGAGACTGGACAAAGGAAATAGAAGTCAAGTCTCAGAGTCTCAATTCCCCTAGCCATACTCCACTGACGCATCTCCTATTTCCTCGCTAGGAACCCCAGACCTGCAGACCCAAGAGTTACATGCAACTGATTTGTTTGCTTGGTGTGTGGGTCATAGATTATTTGCAGGACATCCCAAAATGCTTTTCCACAGAACTGACACAGTCTTGAAAAGCTGGTGTCACAAATCAGAAGGTGCCTTTCCCCACCACTAGATAAACAAAAAGAATCTCAGAACTTGAAGACCTCTGCCCTGCTGCCTGGCCCTTCACTAGGCACCCTGTTGCCTGGAAATCCTGTACTGGGATCCATGGATGAGTCTACCCTGTTATTCTTCTCTCATTGAGCAAACGCAGACCCAGTACCCAATAAGGTGTGGGGGTTCCCTGTATTGGAAGGCAGCTTCTTAACCACTGGACCACCAGGGAAGTTTTTCTTTTTTTTCCAATAGTCTGCACCCAAATGATATCCAGCATCCCTTCCAACCTTGCCTTTTATGATTATATAATTCAACTTTTGATCTGAAATGATACTATTCTAACAATTTGACTCTTTTACCAAAACAAGGAGTGAGGTGCAGGGAAGGGGACAATAAATAGAGAAATCGGGGCCTGTGGCTTCCGGAGAGCGTGGCTTTCCTCTGGGTCTGCGCCTGCCCACACCGCCTCCTGCATCCAGATGTTTATGGCAGCCCAAACCACAGCACTTCCGGAGGTTTCAAACAGTAAGGCCAGCTCATCCCATCTGACCCTTTGCTTTGTTTATTAGGAAAAAACACCCAAAAAATTCCTACCACCAAGGTCCCAGACATGCTGAACCCATAACCCCAGAGAGGGCAGTGTCCTGAGCCCTGAGGGTCAGAGGGAAAGCCCAGAGGCCACAGGAGGGCTGGAGATCCTTCTGGTGCCCTGGCCAGGATGTCAGAAACTGGAAAGAGAGTCCTCGACCCAAGTTCTGACCTTGTCACCCAGTGCCTGTGAGGTAGGCTGGGACCTGGGACCTGAGACCCTTGACTGCAGGGCTTGTACCTCAACAAACATTTCCTCAAGCACAGACACAAAGGAACTATAAAAGGCTAAAAATAACTGCACGAAGTCAGGGCAGTTATGAACAACAAAATACAAAAATGTGTGCCCACTTAGGTCCTTCGGGCATGTCTGACTCTTTACAACCCCTGGACTGTAGCCCACCAGACTCCTCTGTCCATGGGATTCTCTGGGAAAGAATGCTGGAGTGAGTTGCCATGCCCTTCTCCAGGGGATCTTCCCAACCTAGAGATCAAACCCACGTCTCCTGCACTGTAGGCAGATTCTCTACTGCTAAGCCACCAGGGAAACCCAGACACAAAAATGCCAAAACCTAATTGCCATTTTGTGACATGCTGGTAGCAAAAGCAGGGTACCAGGGCACCGTGCACGACCCCTGCACACAGCACCACTCTGGGGGTGGGCAGACCACCTAAGCTACCCCTCCGGCCAGACCCATCTACCGCCCCTATCCTCACCTCATTTGAGGAAGCAGTTCGCCCCCTTTCCCCCAGGGAGCAAGCAAGGGCACCTGTTGCCTCTTTTCAGCCCCTGGGGCTGCAGCCCAAGTCCCAACAAAGCCTTGCTCGAATTTCTCGCCAGACTTCTTATCGATTTCTATTGATTAAACAGTCCAAGAACCCGGGTAGGTAAGGCCTGGTTTTATTACTTTGTTCCCTCCCATGAACTCAGTATAAAATGACTTTCTTCTCTGTCAGTCATGTTAGTTAAATGGTGCTGTTTAAGAAGCCAGCTGGAACTCTAAGAATCAGGCAGATGGCGGCTGGATATACTGTGCTGTGGTTCCCGTTATCCACTGCCCTCCCCTCCTGTGAAAGGATTGTTTATGCCCACCGTGAGATTCATGGTCCCCACCCTGTTGTCAGACCTAGCCCTGTGATTTTTTTTTCTGGAAATTTTTATTTAAATTTTAAAGTTGTTATAATTACTGGTCAGAATTTCCTAAAATATATATTTTAATATGCATTTATTTGACTCTGCTGGGTCTTAGTTGCAGCATCTGGGATCTCATTCCCTGATCAGGGATTGAACCCAAGCATCCTGCCTCGGGAGTCTGGAGCCTTAGCCACTGGACCACCAAGGAAGTCCCCGGCCCTGTGATTTAGCACTGCCTGTGAGATAGGACGCTTGCTCCTCGAAAGAAAAGCTATGACAAACCTAGACAGTGAGTTAAAAGGCAGAGACATCATTTTGCTGACAAAAGTCCATATAGTCAAAGCTATAGTTTTTCTAGTAGTCCATGGACGGATGTGAGAGTTGGGCCATAAAGAAGGCTAAACATCAAAGAATTGATGCTTTTGAATTGTGGTGCTGGAGAAGACTCTTGAGAGTCCCTTGGACTGCAAGGAGATCATTTCTCCTTGATCTTGGGAGTCCCTTGGACTCCAAGGAGATCAAGGAGATCATTTCCTTTAGTCAATCCTAAAGGAAATCAACCCTGAATATTCATTGGAAGGACTAATGCTAAAGCTGAAGCCAACTTTGGCCAACTGATGCAAAGAGCCAACTCAGGGGAAAAGACTCTGATGCTGGGAAAGACTGAGGGCAGGAGAAGGGGGCAACAGAGGATGAGATGATGGATTGGCATCACTGACTCAATGGACACGAGTTTGAGCAAACTCCTGTAGAAAGTGAAGGACGAGGAAGCCTGGTGTGCTGCAGTCCACAGAGTCGAAAAGAGTCAAACATGACTGAGAGACTGAACAACAACATGAGGTAGGAGTGTGAGTGATATGCCATTTCCAAGTAGAAGCCTGAAGTGTTTCCTGCAGCAATCTCACTTTCTTTTTGCCGTGGGAATACCAGATTCCAGATAGGAGATCCTCCTTCAGCATGTGTCCTGGAATAAACAGTCATGTGGACAGAACTGTAGCCATGAATATATAACATGAGTGAGAAACATGCCGTGGCTGTTCTAAGCCGCCAAGATGTGGGGGCATGTTACTGCATCATGACCTGGTGGAAGCTGACTAACCCAGTAGTGTTATCCCAAGATGGTGTCATGGCTTGCCTATTGGCCTTTCCCGCCTCAGTTCAGTTCAGTAGCTCAGTCGTGTTCTATTCTTTGCAACCCCAAGGACTGCAGCACACCAGGCTTCCCTGTCCATCACCAGCTCCTGGAGCTTACTTAAACTTATGTCCATTGAGTTGGTGATGCCATCCAACCATCTCATCCTCTGTCATCCCCTTCTCCTGCCTTCAATCTTTCCCAACATCAGGGTCTTTTCCAATGAGTCAGTTCTTCACATCAGGTGGCCAAAGTATTGGAGCTTCAGCCTCAGGCCTACTCAAGACTGATTTCCTTTAGGATGGACTGGTTGGATCTCCTTGCAGTCCAAGGGACTCTTAAGAGTCTTCTCCAACACCACAGTTCAAAAGCATCAATTCTTCAACGCCTAGCTTTCTTTATGGTCCAACTCTCACATCCATACATGACTACTGGAAAAACCATAGCTTTGAATACAAAGATCTTTGTTGGCAAAGTAATGTCTCTGCTTTTTAATATGCTGTCTAGGTTGGTCATAGCTTTTCTTCCAAGGAGCAAGCGTCTTTTAATTTCAAGGCTGCAGTCACCATCTGCAGTGATATTAGAGCCCCCAAAATAAAATCTCTCACTGTTTCCATTGTTTCTCAGTCTATTTGCCATGAAGTAATGGGACCAGATGCCATGATTTTAGTTTTCTGAATGTTGAGTTTTAAGCCAGCTTTTTCACTCTCCTCTTTCACTTTCATTAAGAGGCTGTTTAATTCTTCACTTTCTGCCATAAGGGTGGTGTCATCTGAGTATCTGAGGCTATTGATATTTCTCCCAGCAATCTTGATTCCAGCTTGTGCTTCACCCAGCCTGGCATTTTGCATGATGTACTCTGCATGTAAGTTAAACAAGCAGGGTGACAATATCCAGCCTTGACATACTCCTTTCCTAATTTAGAACCAAAATTCAAACACTGGAAATAATCTGAGTCTTCTTTCCATCATCAACCAACACCCAGTTGGAAAGCACTAGTCCTGGGAAAGCACCAGGACTTCTGCAAAAACAACTGAACGGCATTCAGATCAACAGGAGCTAAACCTTAGGAAACCACTTGACTTTCATTCAAAATGGTGAGTCATGTGAAAACACTGCTGTTTTCCACTCCACATGATTCTCTGCTGCCTTGCATTAGAAGCACAAAATCTGCTTATTCTGTTCCCAACTTTATCTACTATGATGGCTAATTTTATGTGTCTACTCAGCTAGGGTATAGGTGCTGTTGTTGTTGTTGAGTCACTAAGTTGTGTCTGTCATGGCGGATGCCATGATCTTAGTTTTATGAACGTTGAGTTTTAAGCCAACCCCACGTCCAAGGAGGGCGGCTGCGCAGGCGCAGGAGGGCTGAGAGGAGCTACTTCATGTTCAAGGTCAGGAGGGGCGGCTGTGAGGAGATACCCCTTGTCCAAGGTAAGAGAAACCCAAGTAAGATGGTAGGTGTTGAGAGAGGGCATCAGAGGGCAGACACACTGAAACCATAATCACAGAAAACTAGCCAGTCTGATCACACAGACCACAGCCTTGTCTAACTCAATGAAACTAAGCCATGCCTTGTGGGGCCACCCAAGACAGACGGGTCATGGTGGAGAGGTCTGACATAATGTGGTCCACTGGAGAAGGGAATGGCAAACCACTTCAGTATTCTTGCCTTGAGAACCCCATGAATTGTATGAAAAGGCAAAATGATAGGATACTGAAAGAGGAACTCCCCAGGTCAGTAGGTGCCCAATATGCTACTGGAGATCAGTGGAGAAATAACTCCAGAAAGAATGAAGGGATGGAGCCAAAGCAAAAACAATACCCAGTTGTGGATGTGACTGGTGATAGAAGCAAGGTCTGATGCTGTAAAGAGCAATATTGCATAGGAACCTGGAATGTCAGGTCCATGAATCAAGGCAAATTGGAAGTGGTCAGACAGGAGATGGCAAGAGTGAGCGTCGACATTCTAGGAATCAGCGAACTAAAATGGACTGGAATGGGTGAATTTAACTCAGATGACCATTATATCTTCTACTGTGGGCAGGAATCCCTTAGAAGAACCGGAGTAGCCATCATGGTCAACAAGAGTCCAAAATGCAGTATTTTGATGCAATCTCAAAAACGACAGAATGATCTTTGCTCATTTCCAAGGCAAACCATTCAGTATCATGGTAATCCAAGACTATGCCCCAGCCAGTAACGCTGAAGAAGCTGAAGTTGAACGGTTCTATGAAGACCTACAAGACCTTTTAGAACTAACACCGCAAAAAGATGACCTTTTCATTATAGGGGACTGGAATGTAAAAGTAGGAAGTCAAGAAACACCTGGAGTAACAGGCAAATTTGGGCTTGGAGTACGGAATGAAGCAGGGCAAAGGCTAATAGAGTTTTGCCAAGAAAATGCACTGGTCACAGCAAACACCCTCTTCCAACAACACAAGAGAAGACTCTACACATGGACATCACCAGATGGTCAACACCGAAATCAGATTGATTATATTCTTTGCAGCCAAAGATGGAGAAGCTCTATACAGTCAGCAAAAATAGGACCAGGAGCTGACTGTGGCTCAGATCATGAACTCCTTATTGCCAAATTCAGACTGAAATTGAACAAAGTAGGGAAAACCACTAGACCATTCAGGTATGGCCTAAATCAAATCCCTTATAATTATACAGTGGAAGTGAGAAATAGATTCAAGGGACTAGATCTGATAGACAGAGTGCCTGATGAACTATGGACAGAGGTTCGTGACATTGTACAGGAGACAGGGATCAAGACCATTCCCATGGAAAGGAAATGCAAAAAAGCAAAATGGCTGTCTGAAGAGACCTTACAAATAGCTGTGAAAAGAAGAGAAGTGAAAAGCAAAGGAGAAAAGGAAAGCTATACCCATTTGAATGTAGAGTTCCAAAGAATAGCAAGGAGAGATAAGAAAGCCTTCTTCAGCGATCAACGCAAAGAAACAGAAGAAAACAACAGAATGAGAAAGTCTAGAGATCTCTCCAAGAAAATTAGAGATACCAAGGGAACATTCCATGCAAAGATGGGCTCGATAAAGGACAGAAATGGTATGGACCTAACAGAAGCAGAAGATATTAAGAAGAGGTGACAAGAATACACAGAAGAACTGTACAAAAAGAGCTTCACAACCCAGATAATCACGATGGTGTGATCACTCACCTAGAGCCAGACATCCTGGAATGTGAAGTCAAATGGGCCTTAGAAAGCATCACTACGAACAAAGCTAGTGGAGATGATGGAATTCCAGTTGAGCTATTTCAAATCCTGAAAGATGATGCTGTGAAAGTGCTGCACTCAATATGCCAGCACATTTGGAACACTCAGCAGTGGCCACAGGACTGGAAAAGGTCAGTTTTCATTCCAATCCCAAAGAAAGGCAATGCCAAAGAATGCTCAAACTACCGCACAATTGCACTCATCTCACATGCTAGTAAAGTAATGCTCAAAATTCTCCAAGCCAGGCTTCAGCAATACGTGAACCGTGAACTTCCAGATGTTCAAGCTGATTTTAGAAAAGGCAGAGGAACCAGAGATCAAATTGCCAACATCCGCTGGATCATGGAAAAAGCAAAAGAGTTCCAGAAAAACATCTATTTCTGCTTTATTGACTATGCCAATGCCTTTGACTGTATGGATCACAATAAACTGTGGAAAATTCTGAAAGAGATAGGAATACCAGACCACCTGACCTGCCTCTTGAGAAACCTATATGCAGGTCAGGAAGCAACAGTTAGAACTGGCCATGGAACAACAGACTGGTTCCAAATAGGAAAAGGAGTACGTCAAGGCTGTATATTTTCACCCCTCTTATTTAACTTATATGCAGAGTACATCATGAGAAACACTGGGCTGGAAGAAGCACAAGCTGGAATCAAGAAAGTGAAGAGGAACTAAAAAGCCTCTTCATGAAAGTGAAAGAGGAGAGTGAAAAAGTTGGCTTAAAGCTCAACATTTAGAAAACGAAGATCATGGCATCTGGTCCCATCACTTCATGGGAAATAGATGGGGAAACAGTGGAAATAGTGTCAGACTTTATTTTTGGGGGCTCCAAAATCACTGTAGATGGTGATTGCAGCCATGAAATTAAAAGACGCTTACTCCTTGGAAGGAAAGTTATGACCAACCTAGACAGCATATTCAAAAGCAGAGACATTATTTTGCCAACAAAAGTCCGTCTAGTCAAGCCTACGGTTTTTCCTGTGGTCATGTCTGGATGTGAGAGTTGGACTGTGAAGAAAGCTGAGCACCGAAGAATTGATGCTTTTGAACTGTGGTGTTGGAGAAGACTCTTGAGAGTCCCTTGGACTGCAAGGAGATCCAACCAGTCCATCCTAAAGGAGATCAGTCCTGAGTGTTCATTGGAAGGGCTGATGCTAAAGCTGAAACTCCAGTACTTTGGCCACCTCATGTGAAGAGTTGACTCATTGGAAAAGACCCTGATACTGGGAGGGATTGGGGGCAGGAGGAGAAGGGGACAGCAGAGGATGAAATGGCTGAATGGCATCACTGACTTGATGGACATGAGTTTGAGTAAACTCCAGGAGTTGGTGATGGACAGGGAGGCCTGGCATGCTGCGGTTCATGGGGTCGCAAAGAGTTGGACACGACTGAGCGACTGAACTGAACTGATAGGGTATGATGTCTGATATTTAATCAAACATGAATCTACGAGTTGCTGTGAAGCTTCGAGTTGGCAAGAAAGTTCATTTCCATAATATCTTATGGTAAAACCAAAAGAAACTTTTTGGCCAACCCAATATTGACAGATAGGATTAATTATAATCAATTGACTTTTAATAAAGAAGATGATCCTTCATAATGTTCATCAGCCCCATTCAATCAGTTCAATTTTGCTCATAAGAGCAAAATCTGTGGTTTCCTGGGGGAAGAAAAAGTTCTGCACCACAAGTTTCCAGCCTGCCTTAGAAATTTCAGACTTACCAGCCCTTTCATTAAAAGAAATCTCTGTCTCCCCATCCCGTTCTTCTCCAACCAGAGCCAGTTCAGATTTTCCTGTATTCCCAGGTCTGAGCGACCTCACTACCCTCAGGGCTGCTGAGAGGGAGGCCCCTGGTCTCAGGCAGTCCCTGTCACACTAGGGATGTGGGATGCGGGATGTGGGATGTGGCGGGGGTGGGGTGGGGGGGAGGACTGAGAAGAAGGAGAGGCTCCCCCTCCTTAACCTTCCTTATTGTAAAAAGCCCAGCAGGTGGTAAAGTGGGGAACCCTCTTCCCTTTTCTAGAACCTCCTCTCCCATACCTCTCTGTTCCCCTTCCACATTCACCACTCAGCATGTCTGTCACCCTTTGCTGACTTCTCTACCCAGTTAAGGCTATCTGTTAGCATGATTTTATCCTAATTCCAGCAGTATAAAAACAAGTGTATTGGCGCTTCCCTGGTGGCTCAGTGGTAAAGAATTCGCCGGCCAGTGCAAGAGACAAACGTGCTTCCATCCCTGACCTGGGAAGATCCCACATGCCACGGAACAGCTAAGCCTGTGCACCACAACTATTGAACCTGTGCTCCAGAGCTGGGGAACTGCAACTACTAAGCCCAGGTGCCGCCACTACTGAAGCCCGCATACCTGAGAGCCCATGCCCGTCTGCAGCAAGAGAAGCCACTGCAGTGAGAAGCTTATGCACTGCAATTAGAGAGTTGCCCTGCTTGCCATAACTGGAGGAAAGCCCAAGCAGCAATGCAGACCCAGCACAGCCAAAAATAAATAAATAAAATTTAAAAAACAAGTGTATGGATCAAAGGCACATCAGTAGCCTTCCCCTTTCAGGAGCGACGCAGCCTCCAGCCTCTAATCTTTCTTTCCCTCCTACTTCTTGCTCTTCTCACTCCTTCCTCCCCATCTTTTCTCTCATTTCCACAGAAGTGAGGACAGTGGAAACAGTGGGATGGAGAAAGGGAGCTCTGGCAGAGGTGATTGTAAAGAACTGGGGCAGGAACCGAGCCAGACCCCGAGGCATGGAAAGGCAGGTATGGGCGTGGACAGTGGACAGAGGACATAGAGAGAGTTGGCAAAGGACAGTGCAATGTTGTGATTTATGATAAGAATATGTATTCGGTCTTCCCCTTTTTCTCGCACAGGACTCTTAAAACTCCTAGGATTTCCTAAGTAGTAAGAGCCATAAAGATGTATTTTGTTATTCATAACAAGCCCCTTTCAATCACATCAGAGTTCATATTGACAAGGAGACTTTCGGAAAGCCCCCAGGATGGGCTGGTTGGCGAGAAACCAACCCTGCAATCAGAGACAGTGGTTGGAACTTTCAGCCCCACTCCCAACCCCGGCAGAGGGGGGAGGGACTACAGAATGTGTTCAGTCATCCATAGCTAGTGATATAAGCAATTGGTGTCTATGTAATAAAGCCTCCCAAAAAACCCAGAAGGAAAATCCCAGAAGGATGGACCGATGAACAAGAGTGCATCCACATGCCAGGATGGTGGCACACTCTGGACTCCACAGGGTCAGAAACTCCTGTGTTCAGGGCCCTCCTGCACCTCGCCTTGTGTGTCTCTTCATCTGGCTGCTCCTTTGTGTTTTTGTTTAGTCGCTCAGTCGTGTCTAACTCTTTTGTGACCCCATGGACTGTAGTCCACCAGCTCCCCAAGTTCATGAAATGTCCCAGGCAAGAATACTGGAGTGAGTTATCATTTCCTCCTCCAGGGGATCTTCGCAACCCAGAGATTGAACCCACGTCTCTTGGCATCTCCTGCGTTGGCAGGCAGATTCTTTACCACTGCACCACCAGGGAAGTTCCTTTTCCCTTTGTGATAAACCAATAACTAATAAGAAAACTGTTTTCCTGACTTCTTTGAGCTGCTCTAGCAAATGAATCAAACTCGAGGACAGGGTGGTGAGAACCCTCTTATTTATAGCTGGTGGGTCAGAGACACAGGTGACAACCTGAACTTGTGATTGGCAATGAGTGTGTCTGAAAATTCTTTAAGAGCTGGGAATACCAGACCACCTTACCTGCCTCCTGAGAAATCTGTATGCAGGTCAAGAAGCACCAGTTAGAACCAGACATGGAACAACAGACCGGTTCCAAACTGGGAAAGGAGTACATAAAGGCTGTATATTGTCACCCTGCTTGTTTATCTTATATGCAGAGTACGTCATGGAAAATGCCAGGCTGGATGAAGCACAAGCTGGAATCAAGATTGCTGGGAGAAATATCAATAAACTCAGATACTGCCCTTATGGCAGAAAGCAAAGAAGAATTAAAGAACCTCTTGATGAAAGTGAAAGAGGAGAGTGAAAAAGCTGGCTTAAAACTCAACATTCAGAAAACTAAGATTATGGCATCCAGTCCCATCACTTCATGGCAAATAGATGAAGAAACAATGAAAACAGTGAGAGACTTTATTTTGGGGGGCTCCAAAATCACTGCAGATGGTGACTGCAGCCTTGAAATTAAAAGATCCTTGTTGCTTGGAAGAAAAGCTATGACCAACCTAGACAGCATATTAAAAAGTGGAGACATTACTTTGCCAACAAAGCTCTGTGTATTCAAAGCAATGGTTTTTCCAGTAGTCATGTATAGATGTGAGAGTTGGACCATAAAGAAAGCTGAGCGTTGAAGAATTGATGCTTTTGAACTGTGGTGTTGGAGAAGATTCTTGAGAGTCCCTTGGACTGCAAGGAGATCCAACCAGTCCATCCTAAAGGAAATCAGTCCTGAGTATTCATTGGAAGGACTGAGGCTGAAGCTGAAGCTCCAATACTTTGGCCACCTGATGTGAAGAACTGACTCATTGGAAAAGACCCTGATGCTGGGAAAGATTGAAGGCAGGAGAAGGGGATGACAGGGGATGAAATGGTTGGATGGCATCACCAATTCAATGGACATAAGTTTGAGTAAACTCCAGGAGTTGGTGATGGACAGGGAAGCCTGGAGTGCTGCAGTTCATGGGGTCACAAAGAGTCAACTCGACTGAACGACTGCACTGAACTGTGTCTGAAAAGGAGGGGAGCTTAAGCTGTGGATCTGATGTTATCTTCAGGTAGATGGTGTCAGAATTGAGTTAACTGTGGGACATCTGGCTGGGTCACAGAATTGTTTCATGTAGGAACCCCTCCCAATACATAAACACACACAGGGTGACCACAAGGGTCAGGAGTGGAGAATTGAGTGTAGAGGAAACACACAGGAGTGTGTGTTTTTCTTTCCAGGTTGGAAGAAAGTGATTTTCATTAGGATTTTAAGTTATCTGTGAAATACTGTGTGGGCTGAGCAGGTAGAAGGAAATTTGGGTCTAAACACCTGAGACTTGTGTATTAATGAATTATGGTTTGGACAGGGCTCAAAATATAGGAGAGAGGTTAGGTTGTGGGAGTAGGTATGATCACTTGGAGAGGAAGAGGTGAGTGACAGAGACACTCTGGCTGGTCCCTGGGGGAAATTCCAGCACTTGAAGGACTAGCAGATAAAGAATTTCTTTAAAAAAGAAAAAAATAATAAGGGACAGGAGAGCCAACCATCTGAAAGTTCCAGAGAAACAGGAGAAAGAAAGGAAAGAAACGGGATGGAAATAATAGAAAAATATATCCACAAATTGAAGAAAGGCATAACTCTTTCAGATTGAAAAGACTCATGTGTCAAGCAAGATAAACAAAGGAACAACAGAAAATCCCAACAAAACTCCTAGATGATATTAGAGCATTCTAAGGATAATGAAAAAAAAAAAAATTTTAAGTTTCCAGAGAGGGAAAAACAGGTCACCTGCAAAAGAATGAATATCCAACTAGCCACAGACGTCTCAGCAATATTGGATTCTAGAAGATTGAAACAATGCCTTCCAAATCCTCAGGGAATGTGGTTTTGATTCTGTACTTGTATGCCCAGCCAAAAGATCAAATAACCATTTTCTTCAGATATGGGACTTAGAACACTGACTTTCAGTACTTCCCTGGCTGTCTGTGGTTAGGACTCTGAGCTTCCAATGCAGGGGGCGCAGGTTCAATCCCTGGTCAGGGAACTAAGATCTCATTTGTCCTGCAGCCCACCCCCCCACCCCCCAAAAAAAGAACATTGACTTCTGTGTGCCTTTTCCGGAAAAAAAAAAAAAAAAAAAAATTCAAGGACAAACTCTAGCAAAATGAATTCAGGAAAAAGAAATGAACAATGGGACAGGGGAAAAAATCCCAGAATGATAGTTGTCCACAGATCTGTGAATTAGTGCCTCAATTAGAGTTAGAAGTCAAAGAGTTACATGAAGAATGCTTTCAAGGAGAAAGTAGATTTCAACCAACAGGGAGTGTTTATGAAAGAGGATAATCTTTGCTCTTTGTCAATAAAAAAAAAAAATAGGGGAAGCAATTTCAATTAAAAAGAAAAAGGCAGAGAAGCAATTTTAAAAAATTCTAGGGAAAGCAAAAAATGGTATAAAAAAGTCAGGATTTATATATAAAATGCTTGGGAGGAAGACATTTCCCGATACCTTTCTAGGTCCTTCTGGCTGGTCTAATAACTAAATTGACATGAGACAGATCAACAGAAGGAAATCAAATTTTAATCTTGGGTGTATGGGAGTTCATAGCAGTTTTTAAGTCTTTTAGATGAAGAAACTATAAATTTGTGAAGAACTGACAAGACAAAGAAACTTCAGCTTAGGTACTAATTAGTGAAGAAACTATGCAGAGTTTGTTTACACAGGCCCTCTGGGCTCCAAACTCCTTATCTCCGGCAGTAAGGATGTCTAGTGTGGGAGGGTACCTTTCCTGCGGGAGGTTTATTTCCTGCTTTCAGGGGGATAGAGAGGAGGGTCAGAGTGTCCTTGCACCTGCTGTTTCTCAAGGAACTTTAGTTCAATCAGTATGACAGAGTGGCATGTATTGGGGCAATCTGCTCTGAACCACATTATAAACTATTCGTTTCATTTAAAATTGAGGTATAGGGGCTTCACTGGTGGTCCAGTGGTTAAGAGTTCACCTTCCAAGGTAGGGGATGTGGGTTTGATCCCTGGTTGGGGAGCAAAGATCCCACATGCTTCACGGCCCAAAAGCCAAAAACATAAAACAGAAACAATATTGGAAAACATAGGCCACATTAAAAATAAATCTTAAAACATAAAATAAGATTGAGGTATAATACACATATGGAAAAGTGCATGCATGCCTGCTCAGTCTCATCCAACTCCTTTGACTCTATGGACCCAGGGGTTGAACCCGCATTTCCTGTGTTGCAGGCTGATTATCACAGAGCCAGCAGGGTTTCCCAGGTGGCTCAGTGGTAAAGAGCCTGCCTGTCAATTCAAGAGACATGGGTTTGATCCCTGGGTGGGGAAGATCCCCTGGAGGAGGAAATGGCAACCCACTGCAGTATTCTTGCCAGAAAAATGTCATGGACAGAGGAGCCCGGCAGGGCTACAGTCCAAAGGGTTGCAAAGAATCAGATGTGATTGAGCGACTGAGCACGCATAAACACAAGCCCATTTGACTTGGATTCTTAGAACGTCTCCTTCAAGCAGCACAAAGAACAAAGAATTACATTTATTTCTTCATGGATCCAATCACAATTTTTTTGTCCTAATACTGTAATTGATATTTATTGAGATATTGGCTTCCTAGCACTACAGTAACAAAATACCACAATCTTGATGGCTTAAGGGCTTCCCAGGAGGCACTAGTGGTAAAGAACCCGCCTGTCAATGCTGGAGATGTAAGCGATGCGGGTTTGGAGATGCAGGGTTGATCCCTGGGTCAGGAAGATCCCTTGGAGTAGGAAATAGCTTAGGAAAACAACAGAATTTGTTCTCTCACATATCTGGTATTTGGAAGTCTGAAGTCAAGGTGTCAGCAAGTCTGAGCTCCCTCCGAAGGCGCTAGAGGAGATCTTTCCTTGTGTTTTTCAGCTTCTGGTGCCTCCAGATACCCCTGGCTTGTAGCTGCATTGCTCCATTCTCTGTGTCCATGGGTCACATCGGTTCCCCTGAACCTCGGTGACTTCTCCTCTGAGCGTCTCTTCTAAGGACACCTGTCTTTGGAAATAGATATTCCAGATGACCTCCTCCTCTCAAGATCCTTAACTTAATTGCATCTGTGAAGTCCTTTTTTTCCTGGGTAATGTCACATTCACAGATTTGGGACATGGACCTATTTGGGGAGGGGAGGTTCAGGTGTCACTATTTAGCCCACTACAACTGGTTTTCAATTTTTAAAGCCAACACCTAGATGAGTGCTGCCATTAGAAATATAAATGTGAACAACATGTGTCATTTTAAATATTCTAGTAGCCATATCGGGCTTCCCTGGTGGCTCAGACAGTAAAGAATCTGCCTGCAATGCAGGA
Organism: Bos grunniens; assembly: GCF_055505025.1. Lineage (NCBI taxonomy): Eukaryota > Metazoa > Chordata > Mammalia > Artiodactyla > Bovidae > Bos > Bos grunniens. Next base: position 49,904,171 of record NC_141185.1, on the reverse strand, counting down.
GACCTGGATTCAATCCCAGGGTTGGGAAGATCCCCTGGAAGAGGGCATGGCAACCCACTCCAGTATTCTTGCGGCATGGCAACCCACTCCAGTATTCTTGCCTGGAGAATCCCCATGGACAGAGGAGCCTGGTGGGCTACAGTCCATGGGGTCGCAAAGAGTCAGACATGACTGAGTGACTGAGCACTAGCACATTAGTATTCATATGTAAAAAGTAAAGTCATTTGTAAAAAAATAAAGTAGAAAGAAATGAGTGATATTATGGACTGAATGTTTGTGTCTCCCAAACTCATATGTTAAAGCTCTACCCCTCAGTGTGGCTGTATTTAGAGACAGGGCTTCTAAGGAAGTAATTAAGGTTAAAAGAAATCATAAAGGTGGGGCCCTAGTTTGATAGGATTGGTGTCCTTAGAGGATGAGACACCAGTGCACTGTCACGAATATAAATTGGTGCAGTCACTATGGAAAATAATACGGAGGTTCCTCAAAAAACTTAAAGTAAAACTACCTTATAAACCATCAATCCCACTTCTAGGTATTTATCAAAGGAAATGAAATCACTATCTCAAAGAGACATCTGCACTTCCAAGTTCACTGGAGCACTATTCACAATAGCCAAGACATGGAGACAACCTAAGTGTCTATCAACAGATGAATGAAAAAGAAAAACATGGTTTATATATACACAATGGAAGATTATTAGACCATGAAGAAGAAGGAAATCTTGCGATTTGCAGCAACATGGAGGAAAGTTAAGGGCACGAAGCTAAGTGAAATAAGCCAGATAGAGAAAGACAAATTCTCTATGAGCTCACTTCCATGTGGACTCTAAAAAAAGCTGAACTCGGCAAGTAGATCAGTGGTTGCCAGCAGGTGGAGGCGGGGGAAATGAGTGACGGTGGTCAAAAGGTTCCAACTTCCAGGGACTTCCCTTGTGGTCCAGTAGTTAAGAATCTGCCTTCCAATTTGGAGAAGATGGGTTCAATCTCTGGTCGGGGAAGATCTCACCTGTCTCGGGGCAACTAAACCTGTGCACCACAGATACTGTGCCCTAGAGCCCATGCTCTGCAACGAGAGACGCACCACAGTGAGACGCCCGCCCACTGCAACAAGGGAGCAGCCTTCACCCACTGAAACTAGAGAAAGTTAGTGATGTAGCACAGCCAAAAATAAAATAAACAAATAAATCTTTTTTTTAATGGCAATACTTCCTAATTAATGTAGAGGTTCAATTCAATCCCTATCTAAATTCCAGCTGCCTTTTTGCAGAAGTTGACAAGCTGATCTTAAAATTCATAGGGAAATACAAGAGATCCAGAATAGCTAAAACAATCTTAAAAAAAAAACTTAGAGGACCCACCTCCCAATTTTAAAACTTACTACAAAGTTACATTCATTAAGACTTATTTGGTTCTGCAATAAGGATAGACATAAATCAAGGGACTAGAACTGAAAATCTAGATGTCACCCCACATATTTAAGGGCAATTGATTTTCAACAAGGGTGTTAAGACCTTTCAATTGGTGAGGACTTCTCCAGTGGTCCAGTGGCTAAAACTCCACAGTCCCAATGCTGAGGGTTTGAGTTCAATTCTTGGTCAAGGAACTAGATCCCACATGCTTCAACGAAGAGTTCACATGCTTCCCGTATGCCACAAGTAAAAAAGATGCCGAGTGTCGCAACGAAGACCCAGTGAAACCAAATAAATAGTTTTTAAAAGAGAAAAGAAAAATAAATGTATAGACATAGAAAGTAGATTAGTAGTTCCCAGGAGCTGAGGATAGAGAGACGCTAAGAGTGATTGCTCATGGTTACAGGGTTTCTTTTGGGGATGATGAAAAGATTCCAGAATCAGATAGTGGTGATTACTGCAAAACTCTGCGAGTACATTAAAAGCTATTCAATTGTACATTCTAAAGGGGTGAATTTTCTGGTATGTGGAAGAAGAGAAAGAGAGAAAAGAAGAGAGTAAGCTAGGAAGAAAAGGAGGAAGGAGGGAAGGGGAGGATGGAAGGAGGGAGGGAGGGAAGGAAGCTCAAGATTTAACTAGACCCTTTATTTTCTCAACGAAACAATCATTCATTCCATAGACCTTACCTATTTTTTAAATTCAAGTATACTTGATTTAATTGAAGAGTCTCTGGTGGCTCAGATGGTAAAGAATCTGCCTGCAATGCAGGAGCCCCGGGATTAGATTCCTGGGTCAGGAAGATCCCCTGGAGGAGGAAATGGCAAACCACTTCAGTATTCTTGCCTGGGAAATCCCATGGTCAGAGAAGCCTGATGGGCTACAGTTCATGGGGTCACAGAGTCAGACACAACTGAGTGACTAACACTTTAACACTTTCATACTTGATTTACAATATTGTGTTAGTTTCAGGTCAGCTAAGTGATTCAATTATATATATATATTCTTTTTCAGATGCTTTTCCATTATAGGTTATTACAAGATACTGAATATAGTTTCCTATGTCACACAGTAGGACTTTGTTGTTTATCTACTTTATAAATAGTCAGTTAATACCAAACTCCTCATTTATTCCTCCCTCCCCATTTTCCCCTTTGGTAACCATACGTTTGTTTTCTGTGTCGGAATTTACTTCTGCTTTGTAAATAAGTTCATTTGTATCCTTTTTTTAGATTCCACGTATAAGTGACAACTTATATGTTTTTGACAAATGTTTTACTTAGTATGATAATCTCTCAGTTCATCCATGTTGCTGAAAATGCCAATATATCATTCTTTTTTATGGCTGAGTAACATTCCACTGTATATACCACATCTTCTTTATGCATTTATCTCTGGATGGACATTTAGGTAGTTCCATATCTCAGCTATTTTCAATGGTGCTGCTATGAACATTACTGTGCATGCACCTTTTCAAATTAGAGTTTTCCTCTTTTCCAGATATATGTCCAGGAGTGGGATTGCCTGGGTTATACGGTAAATCTATTTTCAGTTTTTTTTTTTTTTTTTTAAGGAAACTCCACAGTGGCTACATCAATTTACACTCCCACTGACAGTGTAGGAAGTTTCCCTTTTCTCCACACTCTCTCTAGAATTTGTTACTTGGAGACCTTTTTTTTTTTTTTTTTTAAATCGTTCCATGTGGCTTGTGCGATCTTAATTCCCCAACCAGGCATTGAACCTATGCCCTTGACAGTGAAAGTACAGGGTCCTAATCACTGGACCACCAGGGAATTCCCATTTGGAAACTTTTTGACTGGTATGAGGTGATAACCTCATTGTAGTTCTGATTTGCCTTTCTCTGATAATCAGTGATGCTGAGCATCTTTCTCGTGTGCTTTTTGGCCGTCTATCTGTCTTCTTTGAAGAAATGTCTATTTAGATCTCTGTCCATTTTTTGATTGGGTTGTTTGAGTTTTTTTGATATTGAGCTATATGAGCTGTTTGTTTGGAAACTAAGCCCTTGTTGATCACACTGTTTGCCAATATTTTCTCCCAGTCCATAGGCTGTCTTTTTTGTTTTGTTTATGCTTTCCTTTACTGTACAAATGCTTATATGTTTAATTACTTTGTCTATTATATGCAGAGCACTTAATAGATGCTTCTTGACCCAGCAGAGGCTCTGTAGCTGCTCATTCAGGAAGTAGGCAATGGGTTCTGCTGACTTAGAAGGGGTGTGGGATTGAGGATTTTAAAAGGGAGAAAGTTTTCTTTGACCTTTCAAAACACAGAGGAATACCCTTGGTGTGTTAACTATCCTGGTTTATCTGTTGACCATTCTGGGCCATAGTCTGTTGCCCAAAAGGCTTTTTAAGGGTCAGGAATCCTATTTTTGGCTTCTGCAGCTGAGTTGCCTTGCCAGTGACAACATCAGGGCAGCAACAGAAAAAGATATACTTCCGGTTCCTGGGTAAAATGTCTCTATAGTCTTGGCAAGTAAGTTCTTTTTTTTGCTAGTTTCCCAATAAATGACTCATTTTCCTGGAGGCAACTCTGTGGGCACTTCTTGGACACCCACTCCCCTGGAAAAACTGAGGTTGCTCTTGACCTGAAGCAGGTCTCCTAATGCTGCCTTCAGGCAAGACAACAAGGCTATTGTGGGTAAAAATAGCTGCCTTCTGGATCCTTCCCCACTTAGCTCATCCCCTCACTGCCTAGGGATTCCTTGGTAGCTCAGCTGGTAAAGAATCCACCTGCAATGCAGAAGACCCCAGTTTGATTTCTGGGCCAGGAAGATCCACTGGAGAAGGGATAGGCTACCCACTCCGGCATTCTTGGGCTTCCCTAGTGGCTCAGCTGGTAAAGAATCCACCTGCAATGTGGGAGATCTCCGTTCAATCCCTGGGTTGGGAAAATCCCCTGGAGGAGGGAATGGCTACCCACTCCAGTTATTTGACCTGGAGAATTCCATGGACTGTATGGGATCACAAAGAGTCAGACACGACTAAGTGATTTACACTTTCACTTTTCACTGCCTAAGAACTCACCTCCAGTGCCTTAGTGACCTGGAATGCACACAGATTTGGCTTAAGAATTGATGCTTTCGAACTTTGGTGCTGGAGAAGACTCTTGAGAGTCCCTTGAACAGCAAGAAAATCAAACAAGTCAATCTTAAAGGAAATCAACCCCGAATATTCATTGGAAGGACTGATGCTGAAGCTGAAACTCCAACACCTTGGCCACCTGATGTGGACAGCCGACTCACTGGAAAAGAAACCTGATGCTGGGAAAGATTGAAGGCAGAAGGAGAAGAGGGTGACAGAGGATGAGGTGGCTGGATGGCATCACCAGTTCAATGGACATGAACTTGGGCAAACTCAGAGAGATGGTGAGGGACAAGGAAGCCTGGTGTGCTGCAGTCCATCAGGTTGCAAAGAGTGGGATACGACTTGGCTACTGAACAACAACAAGAACTGGAAAACTGGCTAGGACAAAGACGGCCAGTTTAAAATTGTAACGAAGCTGAGAGACATCCCTAAGGCTGCAGGACCGTAAGTACAGAGGCGGAACTTCCCTGGCCTTTCTTGGAAGCAGAAGCCGTGAAATGCCCAAAGCACAGTACTGGTTGGTGCAGTTCTTTTCCCACTCATTCACCGCTGGCCACGTGCCTTGATCTCTACCTGTTGAAGAGTCCCCACCTCTGGTCTTTGGGATGCAATAAAGAGAAGAGAAGAGAAGTTCATCCACTCAGTCTTGTCTGACTCTTTGTAACCCCATAGACTGCAGCATGCCAGGCTTCCCTGTCCTTCACTATCTCCCGGAGTTTGCTCAAACTTATGTCCATTGAGTCGGTGATGCCATCCAACCATCTCGTCCTCTGTTGTCCCCTTCTCCTCCTGTCTTCAATCTTTCCCAGCATCAGGGTCTTTTCCAATGAGTCAGTTCTTTACATCAGGTGGCCAACATATTGGAGTTTCAGCTTCAGCATCAGTGAAGGGAAGGTGATGCAAATTTGATATGTCCTGCTCCTCTGCGCCCTCTAGTGGCTAACTGGGCCCACTGCTTTCTCGCCCCACACCCCCAACCATGCCAGGGGAGACTTGGATTCCAGGGACTCTTTTGCAAGTCAGAACACTTGCCTGATGGTATCACACGCTCACATATCCACCCCTACCTCCTCACATGCTTATGACAGCAAATGTGCTTCTCAAATGTTTTTGAGAAGTTGCAGTTACATAAGTAGATTAAGTACGTTACTTGTCTGCTAACAGCATATTTGCTTGTGTACATGTGTGCTGCGTATGCACCCAGCCCCCTTGCTATAATTTCAGGAGCCTCTCAGGATAGGAGCCACTAATCAAAGCCAGGCCTTTCTGGCCCTTGAGTTAAAAACAGATTGTGGCTGTAGCCACTGCTGTCCATATTTAGGCTCTTACTTCCCAGGGCTCTGTTCCAGAAGCTGCCTCCTCTTTAGCCAGGGCTGACTGAAATTCCCTGGGGAGGGGGAGGTCCTGGGAGGAGTCACGTGGACTCTCAGCTTTCAGGCAGAAGGGTCTCTCTTGCCGTGTGACCTTGTCATCTGTGTGACTCGCTGTGTGTCAGTGGTGCCGGAAGGCACAGTGAGTTTGAGAATGGCTCAGGGCACGAGATTAGTGGGCTCATCTCCTGATGCAGTTGTTACCACCATCACAATCCCCAGTGTTCTGTGAGTTCTTACTGTGTGCAGGGGCTCCTCAGGTGGCTCAGTGGTAAAGAATCCACCTGCCAATGCAGGAGACACAGGAGACTAGGGTTTGATCCCTGGGTTGAGAAGATTCCCCTGGAATAGCATGGCAATCCACTCCAGTATTCTTGCCTGGAAAATTCCATGGACAGAGGAGCCTGGTGGGCTACAGTCCATGGGGTCACAAAGAGTCGGATACAACTGAGCAACTGAGCATGCACACACGAGCTATGTGCAGAGCACCTTTCAGTAACTTATAAAAAGTAGAAAACAGGGACTTCCCTGGTGGTCCAGTGGTTAAGAATCTGCCTTCCAAAGCAAAGGGTGCGGGCTCCATCCTTGGTTGGGGAGTTAAGATCCCACGTGCTTCAGGGCCAAAAAAACAAAACAAAAAACAGAAGCAATGTTGTAACAAATTTCAATAAAGATTTAAAAAATTATCCACATTAAAAAAAAAAAAAAACTTAGAAGAAAAAAGTAGAAAACAGTGTCTCCATCCTCCAAAAGCCATACTTCTATGGGAAAGGGAGGGGATGACATTAATCCATAGGAGAAAATAACTAAAAATTCTGTTTAATTCCATCAAAACCAGTTGAGTACTTGTATAAGGAGTTGAAGAAGGCATTTTAAAGGTGCCTAAAACAGCTTAGCTAGAATCTTGTGAGGACCACGTGGATAAGGAATGGGAGATACTAAAATGCAAGGGTCAATGATACAAGATAGGGTAAGGTCATGCCTATACTGACTAGGATCCATTCTGCTGGAAGTGTCAGTTATATAAACTCACGCAAGCCAAAAAAGGAAAAAGATTATTAGTCCATTGGAAAAGACCCTGATGCTGGGAAAGACTGAGGCCAAGAGCAGAAGGAGGTGACAGAGGATGGATGGTTGGATGGCATCATCGACTCAGTGGACATGAGTTTGAACAAACTCTGGGAGATAGTGAAGAACAGGGAAGCCTGGCGTGCTGGCTTCCATCAGGCTCCTATGTCCCTGGAATTCTCCAGGCAACACTACTAACGTGGGTGGCCATTCCTTTCTCCAGGGGAATCTTCCTAACCCAGGGATTGAACCCAGGCTTCCTGCATAGCAGGAGATTCTTTACCATCTGAGCCACCAGGGAAGACCAATAGAATATATGCCAATAGAAGGGCAAACTGAGGTGGAAAAAGTATAGACAGGTTGCTCAAGATCACACAACTATAGTGGAATTCTATTGGTTTGCCCAAAAGGTTCATTCGGATTTTTCTGTAACATCTTCCGGGAAAACTCAAATGAACTTTTCGGCCAACCCTACATATTAGTTTGATGTAGGGGATGTGTAAGAAGAGTTAAAACCTGATATTAAGTTTAAAGTCAAGCAAACATTTTTCAAACGATGATAGAATGTCATAAGGAGAGAATACAGGGGAAAATAAAACACAGAATGAGGTGAGGCTTATTTTTAAAAAAAGAAAGTTTTGAAAATCCTCTAACATCAACAAGGGCTACTTTGGTTATGTTCCAAGGCCCCACCAATGTTTGTAATCTTTGAGGAATTTTTAAGAATGGGCGAGGCTCCACCCAATTGGAAATAGGCAAACGTTCTAATTTTCTAATTTTCCAAAAGAAGAACAGGCAGAGTCTAAGTACTGCAGGCTGATGAAGTGGACAAAGCTCCAGTGTGGGCTTGTGAGGACGGGGATATGCCAGACGGACCTTGTTTCCATTTTTGAGAAAGTTCTCCCTGAAAGGTTACTTAGGGAGAATACTCTAGACTCCAAGACGCCTGATATTTTAAATCTAAAAAGAATCTCTGTGTGTGCTAAGTCACTTCAGTTGTGTACAGCTCTTTGCAACCCCATGGACTGTAGCCCCTCAGGCTCATCTGTCCATGGGATTCTCCAGGCAAGAATACTGGAGTGGGTTGCCATTCCCTTCTCCAAGGGATCTTCCTAGCCCAGGGATTGAACCCACATCTCTTATGTCTCCTACATTGGCAGGCAGATTCTTTATCCACTGAGCCACCTGGGAAGCCCACTTAGTTGAATAACATACTCCATAACCAGCAATTCTTCTTCTAGGTAAATTTCCCAAAGAAATTCTCTTATTATTCTCTAAGTAAGGCTGTTCATGTTTGCATCATAATAGCAAAGAGCTAAAGTCAATCTAGGTGCACACCTTTGGGAGATGTGGCACAAGCATTCATCAGCAGGCATGAATTAGAGGCATATTTAACAATATGGATGCATAGTAAAAACAGAGTGCTGAGTGAAAAAAAGAGAAATAGAATAAAGCCTATAGCACAATAGCATCTATGTAAATTAAAAGCAGATGCCCATAAAACATGATATGTTTTGCAAGAACACACACAAATAAAAGAACACACATCACATTAGAATCTTATTAATGGGGTGGAAGGAAAGGGAAGTGGTGGGGGGAGTGAAGAGGGAAGATAAAAGCAAATGTCATAGATTCCTCTAAACCTCACTCATAGCCTGTGCTCCTCTACGCCCAAGCACGGGGGAGGATTGCACTTCTCTGCCCATCCCCTCCAGAGCTGGGCAACGTCGTGCGATTAGCTGTGTCCCAGGAGTTGTGAGTGGAAATGATATATGCCAATTCTAGGGTGGAGCATTTCATTTCTGGTGGGAGGCCATCCAGTACTCTGTTTTTCCACTGCAGATTCTCAGGAACACACACGTTAAGAAGAAACATCCATCAACTTGGACCCCAGAGTGGAGATAAGGACCTGACTCCCTCCCCTGCCCCTTCTCTACCAACCTGCTTGGGACAGTTACTTTTAGTGAGAATTTTTTAAAAATTATTTATTTACTATTATTTGGCTGTGCTAGGTCTTCACTGCTGTGTGTGGGCTTTCCCTATTTGTGGCGAGCGGGGGCTACTTTCTAGTCCCAGTGCCTGGGCTTCTCATTGCAGTGGCTTCTCTTGTTGTGGCTCCCAGGCTCTAGAGCACAGGCTTGGTAGTTGTGGGGCATGGGCTTCGTTGCCCTGTGGCATGTGGAGTCTTCCTGGACCAGAGATCAAATCCACATCCCCCTGCATTGGCAGGCAGGTTCTTAACCGCTGGACCACCAAGGAAGTCCCAGAAATAAACTTTTGCTGTTGTGATCCACACAGTTAAAGGCTTTCATGTAATCAGTGAAGCAGAAGTGTATATTTTTCTGGATTGGAAAAGACTCTGATGCTGGGAAAGATTGAAGGCAAAAGGAGAAGAGGGCAGCAGAGGATGAGATGGTTGGATGACACCACCGACTCAATGGACATGAATTTGAGCAAACTCTGGGAGATAGTGAAGGACAGGGAAGCTTGGCATGCTGTAGTCCATGGTGCCAGGAGCCACCACGGGAGATCCCACCCATGACAAAGGTCATGCAGAGAGAACCTGACAGGCAAAGGCGGATCAGGCCTCAAGGGACCCCCTGAATCTGCTCGAACATCTACCCCAAAACCATAATCTGTCTGTCTTACTATTTTGTGCCTTTCACCAACTCTTCTGACATTAACAGGGGGCTATCCCCGACCACCTTTCTCTGGAAAAAGTCAACCTAGGGCTTTAGTTAACAAGTCTCCTGGGCATAAAAGGAATATTTCTATTTTAACCCCTCTATTGACATTCTAACTTGCCTGACAGGTTTATCCAAACTCTTAGAATTAACACACATGATTGTTCACAACTCCCCAGCCTTAAAAGACATGGGAAGCCAAAACATTCTAAAAGTCCTAATGAACATAGAGTCCTTAAAGGGATGAAAAATTATTAGAATAGACAGTACTGGTAAAGGGTTTCATTGTTGAGCAAAGTGCCCATATCCCTTATCCACTGTGCACCTGGGAGTGCATTAGTTAACATAATTAAAATGTAAGAAAAACCAACAGTAGCCTTGGAATTAACCACATCAGACCTTTGAGCTAATTGGTTCTTTTTTTTGTTGTAACTCACTACCCCTTTGCTCCATGAGAATGTAACTCTGTTTAACACTTTCTGAGGCTGACATAGATTAAAAATATAAAGAAGAAACACTTCAAGGGAAAATAAGTTTTCTGGTTGAGCAGCCCTTATCAAAAAAGGGTCATAAAATGTCCACAGGCCTCCAAGGCCAAAAGATATTGTACCCAACATTGTTTATGGAAAAGGTATGCAAAAAAAATCCCGGTTTTGATAAAGACAAAACAGATGTAATGTTTGGACTGACTCTGTATGACTTTACATCTTTCATTTCCTTCTATGTACAAGTCAAGGTATAAAAGTTCCTTTTAAAAATAAAGTTAGGGGCCTCACTCACCGAAGCTTGGTCTCCCCGTGTCATTCTTTTTTTCCTTTTCCCTCCTTTTCTCTCTCTGTTCTTCTTTCAAGATGACTCCTTGGAACACCAGAGCTTTATTGGCTTTCTGTGTTAATCAAGGAAGATCAAGCCTCTTTCTCTTCTCTCTATTTTTTCTCCTTTATTCTCTTATCGTTCGACCCTGGACTATCAGGTTTCAATCCATTATAAGACCCGTGTCATCTCTCTCTCGCCGATGCCATCTTTCCTGAGGGTACCCTAGGATCCTGCTGGGGCTGGACCCCGACACTATGGGGTGGCAAAGAGTTGGACACAACTTAGCGACTGAACAACAACAACAAAACCTTTGTTGCTTTAAGCTTCTGGTATTGGAGGTGTTGTTACTACAGCACGGTCTTGGTCTGATTAGCACAGGGACTAATCCATTAAATAAAACAAAAGGGTCCTATTTGGGACCATCGGTCTGGAGAGGGGTCTCCCAGGGACCAGCGATAGCAAGCAGAATGACTAACTCAGACGTGCGCACCTGAGCTTTTCCTGCCTGCCCCACCCAAATGAGATGGAGGAAGAAGGCAAGGCCTAAGATCACACCGCCTTGAGTTAAGGCATAACAACAACCCTCAAAAGGAACAAGAGTGAACACTCTCCCTGCCTGGGTTTCAACAAGGCTTTCACAAGGTTCCCTGGGCTGTTTCCAGGGCAGGACGGAGAGTTACAGGCTGAGGAAGTATGGCCATTGGCTTTCCCACTGATAGAAATCCATCGTCTCCTACAAGGGCCGATGAGTGTGTCAGGCAAGTGTCTACTCCTCAGTTCTGTCTCGTCACAACAAAGATGTGGAGTGACGGACATTAAAGCCCTCGGCATGTCACAGCCCTCGGGTCTTGGACAGACCGTGTTATAGCTCTCTGGTCTTGAACCAACCGTGTTACAGCTCTTAGACAAATCAGTGTTACAGCTCCATGTTACAGCTCTATTTTATTTAGGTAATAGCAGGAAAATCCATCCTTGAGGCGTGAGGGCATGTCGACCCAAAGACGCGAAGAGAAGAGCGCCCCAGTGCGTGGGAGAGAGAGAGAGAGCTTTGGCTCCTCTTTTTACTTGTTTTTCTCTCCCTGGGCCTGTCCTATGTAAATTGGGCCAGCCAGAAGTGCTGTTTGTTCTACCTGAGGTCCTCACTCCGGTCCTCGGACCTTCCTTTGTTCTATCTTCGAGGGCTTTTCCCTTCCTTGTCTTTTAGCCATCCCCATTTTGGACTCCTTTTCCCTATTCTAACTTCCTAACAAGTGTATCCCCGTCATCCTGAAGCTTCTTGTTGCAAAGCCGGGACCTCAGTCCCACCCAGTTCAACCTTTTATCAACGACTTAGATGAAGATACAGAAAGCAGACTGGGAGAGACAGCTAATATGAAGAATGGCATCATGATTCAAAACAACAGGCTAGGGACTTCCCTGGTGGTCCAGTGGTGAAGACGTCATGCTCCCGACACAGGGTGCCTGGGTTCGAACCCTGGTCAGGGAACTAGATCCCACGTGCTGCAACTAAGAGTTCAAACACCACACTAAAGATTCTGAAAGCAGCAATGAAGACACCAAGCACCGCAACTAAGACCCGGCACAGCCAAATAGATTAATAAATATTTTTTTAAACAAACAAAAGAACAGGTTAGCTAGACCAAATGGTAGATATGAGGTCCTCAGACTAGCATCATCAGCATCACTTGGGAACTTGTTACAAACTCAGATTCTTGGTTGATCAGCTCTGTTGATGGAGCCCAGATATCTCTGTTTTAATAAGCCCTGCAGGCGGCTGTGATGTACATTAGCATTTGAAAACCAAAGTTTTAGGAAAATGGGCTGACACCAACAGTGTCCTAGTTAACAAAGATAAATGTAAACCTTCTCCCTCACTCCATGTATCCCCACACAATCAAACAGAAAAAAAAAAAAAAAAAAAATGTGGATAAGGGACTTAGAAGTTTGAGAGGTTTTGTTCTCTCCTGTTTGTTTTTTACTATAACCTCAAAATGAACTATTGGTATGTGAGAGGGAGCCTTCCAAAAAACCAACTCGATCTTAGGTTACATTACAAACAATGTTGACCACTACTCAGGAGCCCAAAGGTGACTCTGAGACTTGGGTCTTGGGTCCTGGAATCACAAAGCAAATTTTGTTAAGACTGGAGCCAAGTTTGGACTTCCCTGGTTGCCCAGTGGTAAAGAATTCTGCCTGCCAGTGAAGGGGACACAGTTTCAACCCCTGATCCAGGAAGATTCCACATGCCATGGAGCAACTAAGCCTGTGGACCACAATTACTGAGCCCACTTGCTGCTGTGACTGATGCCTCCACACCCTACAGCCCAAGATCTGCAAAAGAGAAGCCACCACAATGAGAAGCCCACACATCGCAGCTAGAGAGTAGCTTCCACTTGCTGCAGCTAGAGAAAATCCTGTTCGCAGCAATGGAGACCCAGCACAGCCAATAAATAAATAAATAAAAATTTAAAAAAGGTTGGAGCCGGGGACTTCGCTGGTGGCCCAGTGGTTAAGACTCCCTTCTCCCAGTGCAAGGGACACAGGTTTGATACTTGGTCAGGGAACTAAGATCCCATAAGCTGCACATGACAGCCAAAAACTAAAAAAATAAATAAATAAATAAAGGTTGGAGCGAAGTTTATCAGTGAAAATATAAATAAGTATATATATGTGTGTGTATATATGTATCTATATAATATGAAATGTTATAAATTTGCAAGACTCAAAATTCAAGAGATGCAAGTGGGTATACAATGCAAAGTATCCCTCCCTTTCATTCTCCATTCTTCCAGTTCCTTTACCAGAAGCAACCAATTTTATTATATTTCTTTGACTTTTAAAATACATATTTTCCCCATGTTTTAACATCTTTGAAATCAGGCTGTATCTTACAATACCTGTGAGCCAGGTGGCTCTCGTCACGTGGATGCCGACACATGTGCAAACTTAGCTATGGCTTTTGTAAGTTACCACTTCAACAGATTTGCGTATGTGTGCTGAGTTTAATTGATATTTAAAATGTCTTCAGAAGGATTATAGCTGCTCACTCGTGTCCGACTCTTTGCAACCACAGGGACTGTAGTCCACCAGGCTCCTCTGTCCATGGACTTCTTCAGGCAAGAACACTGGAGTGGGTTGCCATTCCTTTCTCCAGGGGATCTTCCCAACCCAGGGATCGAACCTGGGTAACTCTCATTGCAGGTAGATTCTTTACCAGCTTATCCACCAGAAAAGTATGATTCCACATTGAAATGAAAGGTCACTCTGGATGCAGAAAGTCACAGAAACAATGGTGAGGTGCAAAATTGCTATTAGTGAAGCCGATGTATGCTTTGTAGGAGAAATGATCACAAGTTCCTATATTGTTGCAGAGCAGCCCCAGAGCGCTTTTCTGTGGCACTGCTTCTCCCACTGCAAAGGGTACCTGAAGCCCCTGGGATCTGGATAAAGTGCAGATTCTGATTGACCAAGCCTGGCATGGGTCCAAGATGCAACCTTTCTAACAAGTCCCCTGGTGATGTTGATGCTCTGGTCCACACTTGGTCCACTTTGAAGACCTAAGAAAGGAAGATACCCAACATAGGTGACAAGCTGCGGCATATGGAGACTCACGCGAGAGCCTTGCCAGACAACACGGGTCAAGGCAGAGGAAGTTGCCAGGTCTCCCAACATAGAAAGAATTTCAAAGCAGTGAAGGGCTGATGTGACCAACCACGTGTCATGCAGGACTATTGCCATGGCATCATGCCAAATAGTTCACTGATACTGTATTTTTAAATAGGTCATTTTTGAAGCAGTTTTAGATTCACAACAAAATTGTGATAGAGTGCAGAGTTTCCCTTAATCCTTTGTCCCCACACAAGTAAGGCTTTCCCACTATCAACATTCAGTGTCCTACATGCGTTACAATCCATGAACCTACATTGACACAATATTATTATCCTAGGTCTGTTGCAGGAAGGGGGACCCCTTCCAGGGCCCCAAACTGGGCTCTTATCTAACACTTGGAAATGAATTGTGTGAGGAGACACATCTGCTGACAAAGCAAGAGATTTTATTGGGAAAGGGCACCCGGGTGGAGAGCAGGAGGGTAAGGGAACCCAGGAGAACTGCTCTGTCACATGGCTCGCAGTCTCAGGTTTTATGGTGATGGGATTAGTTTCCGGGTTGTCCTTAGCCAATCATTCTGACTCAGAGTCCTTCCTGGTGGTGCCTTGTTCAGCCAAGATGGATGCCAGAGAGAAGGATTCTGGGAGGTGGTCGGACAGGTGGTGTCTCCTTTTGACCTTTCCCGAACTCTTCTGGTTGGTGGAGGCTTATTAGTTCCGTGTTCCTTACCAGGCCCTCCTGTGGTAAAACAACTCAAGCAAACGGTTACTATGGTGCCTGGCCAGGGTGGGCGGTTTCAATCAGTGTGCTTCCCCTAACAGGTCTATAGTTTCTTTTGCATTCCAGTCCCCCATAATGAAAAGAACATCTTTGGGGGGTGTTAGTTCTAGAAGATCTTATGGGTCTTCGTAGACTCATTCAACTTCAGTTTCTTCGGCATTCGTGCTTGGGGCATAGACTTGGATTACTGTGATGTTGAATGGTTTGCCTTGGAAATGAACCAAGATCATATCACTGACTCAATGGACATGAATTTGAGCAAACTCGGGGAGATAATGAAAGACTGGGAAGCCTGGTGTGCTACAGTTCGTGGGGTCACAGAGAGTCAGCACGACTTGGCGACTGAACAACAAGTCTAGAGTTTACGTTAGGGTTCGCTCTTGGTGTTACACATCCCATTGGTTTTAACAAACATACGGTGACTTATATCCACCAGTAGAGTATCATACAGAATAGTGTCAGTCTTCTAAAAGCCCTCTGTGCTCCACTTATCGCTTAGTCCCCTGAGCCCCTGGAAAGTACTGATCTATTTACTGCCACTTCCAGGGTGTCATATAGTTGGAACCGCACAATATGTAGTCTTTAAGACTGGCTTCTTTCTCTTGCATTTAATATGCATTTAAGTTTGTAATATGCCTTTAAGCTTCCTCCACGTCTTTTCATGGCTTGATAGTGAGAGGGTAACAGGCAGGAAGGCTAGGGGTCCTCAAACAAACAGAGTGAAGAAGGAATTCATATGGCCTGGACTCCATCTTAGGCCTGTTCATGCTGATCCTGCTCGGCCACCTTTCCAATGGACTCTAAACTCTGTGTTTAGTGCCTATGAAAACAACAAAAGAAGGATAAGACCCCCTCCAGACTGGGGAACCTTGAAGATCGTATCTAGGTTACTCATTGCCTAAGAGAAAACATACACTAATCACCCCTTCCTCCAGACACATTTTTCTGTGTCTATCGGAGTGTAACCTCGGGTTTATTGATTATTGGCTAATTGTTTGACTGTTTGAACACATGAGCACATAGCACATGAATGGTGGGGTTATTGGGATTGTATTTTCCTTGGTTTATGTAGGTCTCGAGGAATTTGGGGTGGTGGGTTCAGACACGTCCACATGGGGTATACAAGATTTTCACAAATGCTGGTCGGGGGTCCTTGGCTAAGAGGAGACTCTTCATTGGGCCTGCCGGTGTAATAAACTGCGCTCCACTATCTGCATCGTCCTTCTGAGTGAGTTTGTTTCCTGGAACGCGTGGCTACAACACGAGGAAATAGGCTGAAAGTGTCAGACATTTTTTTAAATCTCTCTCTTAAGCGGCTGCCGCTGCTGCTGCTGCTGCTGCTGCTGCTAAGTCGCTTCAGTCGTGTCCGACTCTGTGCGACCCGAGACGGCAGCCCACCAGGCTCCCCCATCCCTGGGATTCTCCAGGCAAGAACACTGGAGTGGGTTGCCATTTCCTTCTCCAATGCATGAAAGTGAAAAGTGAAAGTGAAGTCGCTCAGTCATGTCTGACTATTAGCGACCCCATGGACTGCAGCCCACCAGGCTCCTCCGCCCGCCCATGGGATTTTCCAGGCAAGAGTACTGGAGTGGGGTGCCATTGCCTTCTCTGCTCTTAAGCGGCAGGAGGAAACAAACTACAAGCATCAGGTTTTTCCCCTTCTCTATACAAAATTAAAAGGAGGTTTCTTTTTAAATTCTGTGTTGCCATGACGACACCTGTTTCCACCTGAACTTAACTTTTCTCAAACCTTGAGTCAACCAATGCGGTTTTTCTTATGGAAATGTTTTCCTTAAGCTATGTTAAAGAACTATGTATTTACCTTAGACTCTGTTTTTCTTCAAGTTGGTTCCCCTAAGACTCAGAACTTGGCTATTATCTCAGCTTGTTGAGATAATGGCTCAACAGGCCAGTGTGTTTTACTCGTGGAAATGTTCTCTTAAGCGATGTTAATGAGACTATGTATTTGCTTGGAAATCTGCCTTTCTTCAAGATTCATGTCAATCACTTTATGGCCTGGGATGACTCATCTTATGCCAATGTTATCTCAAAATGCATGTTGTGGGTGAGGGGCCTGGTGCCACTCTCTGAGTTTTGAGACATTTCCTTTCTCTAATTAGCAGCCTACTAATAGGTGTATAATTTCTTGCTGAAAACTAGCAAGGGGACACTCTTTCTGCCCCTTCTGTTGTCTATGTCAGAGGCTTTCTCTATCTCTTTTATAGTTTAACAGAACTTTATCACACAAAATCTCTGAGTGATCGAGCCTCGTCACTGGCTCGGGATCGAATTCCTCTCCTCCGGAGGCCAAGAATCCCAGTATCATTTCACGGCTCATAGCAACAACCTTTCAATAGCTCATTTCTTTCTTTTTTTTAACTTTTTATTTTATATTGGAGTATAGTTGACTACGGAGAAGGCAATGGCACCCCACTCCAGTACTCTTGCCTGGAAAATCCCATGGATGGAGGAGCCTGGTAGGCTGGAGTCCATGGGGTCGCTAAGAGTCAGACATGACTGAGCGACTTCGCTTTCACTTTTCACTTTGATGCATTGGAGAAGGAAATGGCAACCCACTGCAGTATTCTTGCCTGGAGAATCTCAGGGACGGGGGAGCCTGGTGGCTGCCATCTATGGGGTCACACAGAGTCGGACGCGACTGAAGCGACTTAGCATAGTATAGCATAGCATAGTTGACTAACAATGTTGTAATAGTTTAGGGTATATGGCAAAGTGATTCAGTTATACATATACATGTATCTATTCTTTTTCAAATTCTTTTCCCATTTAGGTTGTTACATAACAGTTAGCAGCATTCCTTGTGTTGTATGGTAGGTCCCTGTTGGTTATTCACTTTAAATATAGCAGTGTGCAATGTTATGTGACGGCCTCAATGCGAAGGGAGTTTTAAGGAGAATGGACAGCTGAGTCCCTTCGCTGTTCACCCAAAACTATCACAACATTGTTAATCAGCTATACCCCACTATAAAATTAAAAGTTTTAAATAAATAAACAAATATAGCAGTGTGTACATGTCAATCCCAAACTCCCTAACTATGGCATATAAGCAGAATCTAAAAAGAAATAGTACAAATGAACTTGCAGATCAGAAACAAACTCACAGAATTAGAGAACGAACTTATGGTTACCAACGGGGAAGGGATAGTCAGCTCATTTCTTTCTAGCACTGAATATTTTTCCACTATTTGGATGTATCACAATTTATTTATCCACTCGCCTACTGTAAAACATCTTAGTTGCTTCCAAGTTTGGGAAATTATGAATAAAACTACTATAAACATCTGTGTATAGGTTTTTGTGTGGATATAAATGTTCAGCTCATTTGAGTAAATACCAAGGAGCATTGCCATGTCACAGGGTAAGAGTGTGTTTGATTTTATGAGAAACCCCCAAACAGTTTTCCCATTCCCACCGGCAGTGAACGAGAGTTCCTTTTGCCTCATATCTTCACAGCATTTGGTGTTGTCAGTGTTCCAGGTCTCAGCCATTCTCCTAGGCATGTAATGATTTTTCACTGTTGTTTAATTTGCATTTCACTAATGACATGTGAGTGGAGAAGGAAATGGCGGCCCCCTCCAGTATTCTTGCCTGGGGAATTCCGTGGACAGAGGAGCCTGGAGGGCTATGGTCCATGGGGTCGCAAGAGTCAGACGTGACTTGGTGACTAAACCACCACCAGTGACGTATAACGTGGAGCATCTTTTCATGTACTTATTTGCCTTACGTGTATGTTATTTAGGGAAGTAGCTTTTCAACTCTTTGGCCCATTTTAAATATCAGCTTATCCATGTTCTTATTGTTGAGATGTAACGGTTCTTTCAATATTGCAAATAACAGTCCTTTAGCAGAAATGTCTTTTGTAAAAATGTTCTCCTAGTTTGTGCCTCTTCTCATCTTGACAGTTCTTTCACAGAGCTTAAGGTTTTAAGTTTAATGATTTCTTTCATGAATTGTCGCTTTGATGTTATATCTAAAAGATCGCTGCCATATCCAAGATCATCTAGATTTTCTTCCATGGCATTTTCTAGGAGTTTTATAAGCTTGCATTTTGCATTTAGCTCTATGATCCACTTTGAGTTAATTTTTGTGAAAGATCTAAGATCTGTGTCCAGATTCTTCTTTTTTTTTTTTTTTTTGCGCATGTGGTGTCCAGTTGTTCCAGAACCATTTGGAACAACTGGGAATCCATTTATGGGAATCTATTTCTGGGTTCTCTATTCTATTCTATTCCATTGATCTATTTTTCTCTCCTTTCACCTGTATCGCACTGTCTTGATTACCACAGCTTGCAAATAATTCGTGAAGTTCGGTAGTGTCAGCCCTCCAACTTTGTTCTTCTTCCAAATAAGGCATTAACTGTGCTGTTTCTTTTGCATCTCCAGTTAGCAGTCTTTTTCATTTCTTTCCTGAAGACGAAACAATGGAGCATCTTGAAACTGATGTTACTTTAGGTTTGATAGACTATGATAGCTTTTTTTGATAAAATTATTTATTTTTAATTGGAGGATAATTGCTTTATAATAATGTGTTAGTTCCTGCCGTACATCGAGATGATTCAGCCATTGGTATACATATGCTTGTATGTATACCCTCTTGAACCTCTCTCCCAACTTCAACCCCATCCCGCCCATCTAGGTTGTCACAGAGCACCAGGTTTGGGCTCCCTGGGTCATGCAGCAAATTCCCACTGGCTGTCTGTTTTACATATGTTTCCATGCTCCTCTTTCAATTCATCCCTCCTTCTCCTCCCCTACTGTGTCCACAAATTGGCTCTCTGTGTCTGCGTCTCCATTGCTCCCTGCAAATAGGTTCATCAGTACCATCCTTCCAGATTCCATATGTATGTGTTGGTACACAATGCTTGCTTTTCTCTTCCTGACTTACTTCACTCTGTGTAATAGGCTCTAGGTTTATCCACCTCACTAGAACTGACTCACATGCATTCCTTTTATCGATGAGTAATATTCTATTGTGAAATAGATGGGGAAACAGTGGAAACAGTGGAAACAGTGGAAACAGTGTCACACTTTATTTTTTTGGGCTCCAAAATCACTTCAGATGGTGACTGCAGCCATGAAATTAAAAGACGCTTACTCCTTGGAAGGAAAGTTATGACCAACCTAGATAGCATATTCAAAAGCAGAGACATTACTTTGCCAACAAAAGTCTGTCTAGTCAAGGCTGTGGTTTTTCCAGTGGTCATGTATGGATGTGAGGGTTGGACTGTGAAGAAGGCTGAGCACCGAAGAATTGATGCTTTTGAACTGTGGTGTTGGAGAAGACTCTTGAGAGTCCCTTGGACTGCAAGGAGATCCAACCAGTCCATTCTGAAGGAGATCAGTCCTGGGTGTTCTTTGGAAGGAATGATGCTAAAGCTGAAACTCCAGTACTTTGGCCACCTCATGTGAAGAGCTGACTCATTGGAAAAGACTCTGATGCTGGGAGGGATTCGGGGCAGGAGGAGAGGGGGACGACAGAGGATGAGATGGCTGGATGGCATCACTGACTCGATGGACGTGAGTCTGAGTGAACTCTGGGAGTTGGTGATGGACAGGGAGGCTTGGCGTGTTTCAATTCATGGGGTCGCAAAGAGTTGGACACAACTGAGCGACTGAACTGAACTGAATATTCTATTGTATATATGTCCAATAACTTCTTTATCCACTCGTCTATCAATGGGCATCTATGTTGCTTCCATGTCCTAGCTATTATAAACAGTGCTGCAATAAACACTTGGGTACATGTATCTTTTTTCATTATGAATATTTCCAAAAGTATCTTGTGCGTATAAAAGCAAATACACAAATGTTTTATTTTTCCCTCAAGTCCATTTTCAACGTCTATATTGCGGGACAAATTTTAAGTCTTTAAAAGAAAATGAGAGTATAAATGTGAATGTCTGCCCCATGATGGGCACCCATGGGAATTTTTTCAAGTCTTATTTGGCTTTTTTTTTTTTGCATTTATTTCACACTTACTGTGTGCAAGACTCTGAAAAAAGAATTCTTGGCCCCATTAAGCTTACAAAGTAACAGCAAAGACACAAAAGACTGTGGTTTGAAACATTCTCTCCTATAAGTTTATACCAAATGCAGCTAAGGTATAAAGAGCAGTGATTAATCCTCCCTAGGAATGAGACTCAGAGCAGACCTCACAGAGTGAGGGCTGTTTGACTGGGGTCTTAATACATGAGTGGAGTAAAGCAAGCAGGAAAGGACATTACCAACAAAGGGAGTGGAGGGAGCGGTGTGCTCAAAGTATCAGAAGGCAAATGCTAGAGAACATGCCTTGAGGGCTTCCCTGGTGGTGCAGTAGTTAAGAATCTGCCTGCCCCTGCTCCACAAGAGAAGCCACCACATCTAGAGAGGAGCCCCTGCTTGCTGCAACTAGAGAAAGCCTGCACAGCAATGCAACCCCATGGACAGTAGCCTGCACCAGGCTCCTCCGTCCATGGGATTTTCTAGGCAAGAGTACTGGAGTGGATTGCCATTTCCTTCTCCAAACAAAGACCCAGCGCAGCCATAAATAAATAAATCTTTAAAAATAGATAAATAAAGAACATTCCACAAGCTTAGAAAGGTGAGGCCAACTCTGGAGTTGGTAGAAGAAAAGAATACTAGGGAATGAGGTTGGAAAAACAAGGTAGGTGAGTCTATAAATCTTTTTTTTTTTTTTTTTAAATTTTTGGCTTTGCCGGGTCTTAGCTGCAGCATGTGGGATCTTCAGTCTTTGTTGCAGCTTGCAGGATCTTTAGTTGTGGCATGTGGGATCTAGTTCCCTGACCAGGGATTGAACCCAGGCCCCCTGCATTGGGAATGTGGAGGCTTAGCCACTGGACCACCAGGGAAGTCCCCATAAACTGTTATTCTAAGTGTTCGGATTTATCCTGTGAACAGTGAGATGTGGTGAAGAGGTTTTTAAGTGGGAGAGTGAGGTGTTCAGGTCTAAACTTTAGAAAGATCCCTCTGGCTGCAGCATGAACAGGTGATTAGGAAGAGAAGGAGCAGAGGGCCTGGTGAGGAAGTTACTGGAAAACGCCAATTCAGACGGTTAAGGAAAGTGGCAGAGACTGGTGACTGTCTCCCCAAATCCATCTTCCTCTTCTTAAAGAAGAATATTTTTTATGGAATATCTCTTTGTTGAAAGCTAAGTGTCACAAAGTGGTTTAGGTTTCTTATGAATACATTCTTTTTTTTTTAACTTATAGTCCAGAGGAGTATATTTTGAATAGATTTATCGGGGTTGGCCAAAAAGTTCATTCAGATTTTTCTATAAGATCTTATGGAAAAGCCTAAATGAACTTTTTTGGCCAACCCAATATTTATACATTCAGAAGAAATGCATATTGGTATAGTTATTGAAAACAATAAAGACATTATTCTTTTAAATGGGCAAATTAAAAAATTCAATAAATTCAGCACATGGGCTTTTGGTGACCCTTTCTACTTCCAGCGTCAGCAGCTCTTTGAAGGATTTTGAAAGTGAAGGAAGGAGACAGGGCAGTATCCTAGGGAAAAGCAGGGCTGAGGAAGCTGTTTGGAAATAGCAGCTGTGATGCAAGTGGTGTGTTGGCTGAAAAGGGGTGATTAAATGAGGGGAGAGCAAAGGCTGAGCTGAGAGAGGCTACCGGCCAGAGCAATGTTTCAGCCTGGAAGAGACGGTGTCACAGGCACAAAGGGGGAAGATTTGGAAAAAAAGTGGAGGCTGACTGCCACTTTGGCGGCTCCCAATAAGCCATACTTTCTAGTATTTGCCTGTGTATAGCACCCCCTGGAGCTTCCCTAGTGGCTCAGCTGGTAAAAAATTTGCCTGCCAACGCAGGAGACTCATTGCAGGAGTTCAGTCTCTGGGTCAAGAACATCCCGTGGAGAAGGAAATGGCAACCCACGCCAGTACTCTTGCCTGGGAAATCCAGTGGACAGATGACCCTGGTGGACGACAGTCCCCAGGGTCGCAAAGAGTCAGACACGACTTAGCAACTAAACCACCACCATAGCACCTCCTACCCTGAAAATTTGTAACAAATTTGTGTGATGGGGCATTAGCAAAAAGATGCTAGCAGAGGCTGAAAAAGTACCTGAACACCTGGCCTGTCCTTTTGGAGGTTCTCCCACTCAGAACCCAGCTGGCATGCTGCGGGAAGCTCCACTTAGCTGTGTGGGGAGGCTATGAAGAGGTGGTCCCCTGGGCTGACAGCTCCAGGTGGGGCCCATCCAACAGCCGACATCAACTTCCAACCAAGTGAGTCCAGCCTCCTCCAGCCTCAGTCAAGCGGCCCCAGATGATGGCATGCAGACCAGAGAAGAGCTGTCCCTGCCAACACCTCCCCATGTTACAGAATCTTGAGCAAATGTGAGTTTTGTGGTTTTAAGCCAACAAAGTTTTGGGGTGTTTTGCAAGGGAATAGAAAAGATTGCTTTTCTTCTGAATTTTGGCTTAAATTCTGCTTTCTTATAGTTTGTTTATTACATACTTTATGATGGGACTTCCCTGTTGGCTCAGATTGTAAAGAATCCACCTGCAAAGAGGAGGTGGCCCGGGTTCCATCCCTGGGTCAGGAATATCCCCTGGAAAAGGGAATGGCTATCTACCCCAGTATTCTTGTTTGGGAAATCCCATGGCCAGAGGAACCTGAAGGGCTACAGTCCATGGAGTCTCAAAGGGTTGGACACGACTGAGCAACTAATACATATCCTTGTGATCATTCTATCTTGGCCCATCAGCATTTGCCGGCACAGAGCCACTAAAGGCATCAAGACTCCTAGAAACTTCTTTGATATCTGATCTATTGCAGTGGCTTTAGTGCATTAGTTAAAAGCCAGATGGACTGAGTTTGAATTCAACATCGGCCATTCATTGGCTGCAAGACCTGGGTAAGCCTGTGCCTCTGTCAGGGCTTACATGTAGATGTCTTAGGAGACGGCTAAGAAGAGAGCTGAACCAAGTGAGACGTGGAGCTGGGGGAATAACTCTTCCCTCAACCTGCTCTGCTGACCGAGGGGAAACTCTTCTCCATCAGCGGGGCCCACCTCCCCTAGGCCCCACACCTGAGCAGCAGAGAAGCCTAGATGGGACAGCAGTCAGATAGTCACAGAATTAGAAACCTTGAATCTCAAAGGGCACAGGTGTCTTCCCCTACTTGGAATCAGAGGCTCAGCTGGAGACTAACAGTGAGGGGGTGGGGCTGGAAGGGGACTAAGGCCTAAGGCCCCTTACGGTGTTTAGTTGGTAGGGGAGCCACCATCATACCATTATCTTCATCATCTCCATCATTACAAACAGGAACATGGCTGATGTCCAATGAGCCATTGCTATATGCTGAGTACTAGTCTAAACGCTTTCTTACTCGTATTAATTCATTAATACATATACAGGTAAATTCACAAGTATTAACTTCTTACACATCTAGTTCATCTGCACAGCCACTTGATGAGGATTTTTATCACCTACACATCGCAGCTAAGGAATCCATGGGCCAGAGGGGGCTTGTAATTTACTGAAGGAGGTGCAGCTGATGAGTAGCACAGCCAGGGTTGGAGCCCTGGCGGTCTGGCTCTTGGGTCTGCTCGAACAGCTCGGCAACAGGACCTAAGATTTCCACCACCTTCTCCATAACCCTGTGGTTTTGCTCTGACTCTATCCCCTCAAACGTCTTTTCACCGGGTCAGTGTTTTAGCTCAAAAATTGAAAAGCTGTTGCTTTTGGAGCAAATACTCAAGGTGCAATGCACTGTCCGTTTCCCCCCACCCTCGCCAGCTCCCCAACCAGGCCACTCCTTTCTCCCCTGCTTCCAGTCACATCTAAGTCACGCTGAATGCCACCTCCTCCACAAAGACTTCCTGCTTACTCCCCTCCTAGAAATCAACCCCTCCTTTCTTATTTTGCTTAGGCTGAAGGGTTTCTTCACTCTTATTCAGGGCTCCCACAATCTGATCCCAGCGTGCTGACCACTGGGATGAAGCCCTGGGTTCTTCTCCACGCCATCAGGGTGGCTGTGGACAAACAGCAGTAGGACTTGGAGTCCCTCTGAAGGTGGCAGTCCACCCTGCCTGAGCTCTTCCTGGTGCCCCAAATCAAGGCATGTTCACTCTTGACAGAAGAGCTGGGGTTAGGGGCAATCAATAAGATCGGGATAAGCGTTTTGATGTATTCATGTAGGATTTTTTTCTTCCTCCTTGTATTGATAATTTTTCCATTCCTTCAAAGAGTGTGGTCTCCCTATCTCTGGGCAGGGCTGCAGCAGTAAACAGAAGTCACCCACAAAATACAAACTCCCTTCCTGGAGTGCTGATTTAAGGCCCCAAGATAGAGAAGATTTCCTGGAGGAGACAAAAATATCTGGGAGGAAGGGGAAGGCAGATGGGCCTGGGAGGACCGGGAGGTCAGGGGTCCTAGGAGCAGCGCAGACAGGACCTGACTCTCTGGAAGACCTGGAAACCTCACATGTGACCCCTGATGGGTTGGCTGAAGAGTGTGTCTTGGTAGAGGGCTAGCTGAGATGGAATTTGCAACTTGAAAGACCAGGGGGCATGGTTGTGGACGTCTCAGCGGTAACCACATGGGCATATATCCAGTGAGAGACAGCTCAGCACAGCCTAAGATGTGAGGACTGAAATCAACCCTGGGGTGGGATAGGGGAGCAAGGAACTCATCTCTAAGAAGAGCTGGAGTTAAGCTCCCCCCAGTTTAGCAGGTTTGGCCACGTGATGCAAAGAGCCAACTTGTTGGAAAAAACCCTGATGTTTGGGAAGATTGAAGGCAGGAGAAGAAGGGGAAAGAGAATGAGATGGTTGGATGGCATCATCGACTCAATGGACGTGAGTTTCAGCAAACTCGGGGAGATAGTGAAGGACAGGGAAGCCTGGCGTGCTGCAGTCCACGGGGTCAGACACGACTTAGCCACTGAACAACAGCAGTTTGGCAAAGTGCTTGATTCATGAAAAACAAAGCTAAACCTTGTGTGCACCTGGGCTTTCAGACTGAGATTTCTCCTCAGCGCACCTGTTCTCACGTTGTGAGTCCCAGAGAGCCAACGTGTTCCTGTTCTCACCGGAGCAGGGGAGCCAGTGCATTCAGTGGGTCCCATCAGCTGGGGGGGTGGGGACAGGAGGGGGCTGGACTTCCCACAGATGCCAGATGACAGTTCCCTTAGGAGCAAATCCTGCCACCTGGCCAATTCCCTCAGCCCTGAGGGAGGCAGGGGCAGCTTGAATAACACCGATGAGTCCAGGAGCTTGGGACAGCAGGCTCCAGGGGCCAGGAAAAGACAGGGAAAGAAACCTGCAGGAAGGTTTTCATAGAAAGGGATTCAATCCATTTAAGAATTACACACTGAGTATCTAGAATGTGTCCAGTCTTGGGCTGGGGGCAGGGGAATAAGTAAAAGAAAGCCTACAAGAAGCATTGTTTCAGAGTCTGGCGAACGGTAGCTGCTTTGCGAATGCTGTCTGCCTCACACTCTTCCTGAAAGGATTGTTGTTATTGTTTAGCCACTAAGTGACCCCAGGGACTGTAGCCCACCAGGCTCCTCTGTCCATGGGGTTTCCCAGGCAAGAATACTGGAGTGGGTTGCCATTTCCTTCTCCAGGGGATCTTCCTGACCCAAGGATTGAACCCACATCTCCTGCATTAGCAGGCAGATTCTTTACCACTGAGCCACCAGACAAGTCATCCCGGAAGGATACAAAGATGAGAAACATACAATTTTGCCCTCAAGGATCTTAAGATCCTGTTAGAGGTCAGGAACCTTGCACACAGTTCCCTAGAGCCCAGGCAAAGCAAGGAAGGCACTGCAGCCCAGGCCCAAAGGTTCTGGGGTTCAAGGGAGAGAGAGAGAGGAAACTGGCTGAGACTTCACAGAAGAGGTACCATTTGAGGGTTGAGTGTGTATAGGGCAGACGGGAGGTGAGGAAGGGGCTGGGGGACAGGACTCATGGGAAGCTACTAGAAAACTAAGCTATGAGAAAACACATTCTGGCAGTCCCTAACCTCCAGAGTGAAAGTTCCTGTACAGATCCGTTGTTTGGAATTTGGAATGCATTTTCCCATGGGAACAAGACCATAAATGGAGGCTAGGTTCCTGGGCCAGAGGATGGAAACAGATTTCCCCCACAATGTTATTCAACTCGATTACTCAGAGCTGGTCCCTAGTTTAGTGTTGAGAGACACAGGAGTGCTGTGGCCTAACTTCCTTTCGGGGCCCCTGAGCCTGCCATAGGCCAGGGACTGTTTGGCAGGGGTTTGGTATGGTTTAGGAGGAGATTAAACCTGAGAAATCATGGGATATCCCTGGCGGTCTTGCAGGTGAGACTCTACGCTTCCAAAGCAGGGGGCCTGGGTTCGATCCCTGGTCTGGGAACTGGATCCCACATGCTGTGACTAAGACCTGGTGCGGCCAAGGTTGAAAAAAAAAAAAAAAAGAAAGAAAGAAAAATATTTAAAAACCTCAAAAATCATAAGGCTAGGTTTTATAATTTTTGTTTTTATTTATTTATTTTGGTTGCACTGGGTCTTCAGTCTTCATTGCTGCTTGGGCTTTTCTCTAGCTGTGGGGTGTGGGGGCTACTCTCACTGACGTATGCAGGCTTCTCATTGCTGTGGTCTCTCCTGTTGTGGAGCACAGGCTTCAGAAGTTGAAGCTTGCTGGCTCAGTCGTTGCAGCTCATGGGCTCATGTGGAATCTTCTGGGATTTGGGATGAAATCTGTGTCCCCTGCCTTGGCCAGATGGACTGTCATGCACTGTATCACCAGGCTAGTTTTAATTATATTTAATAACAAAGCTATCCAGTGACATACACTTATGATTATATATTAAAGGAATAGCCTGTTTGCAGGACATAGAGATGAAGTAAATTCTAAATTAGTATCAAACCAGCTGGCCAGCTAGGTCTTAGAATTTCACCGTGGCTAAAGCAGTTCTGTTTGATGTAAATGCCTCCTAATCCCTAATGCAATATGACTGATGTCATTATAAAAAGGAATTTGGACACAGACACACACAAGGAGAACACAGTGTAAAGATAGAGGCTATGATCGTGGTGATGCCGTAAGCCCAGGAGCTCTAAAGATTGCCAGCAAACCACCAGAAAGCGAGCATGGACAAGATTCTCCCTCACAGCCCTCATGAGAAACCAGTCCCGCTGACACTGATCTCAGATTGATCCCGCATCCAGAACTGTGAGACAATACCTTTCTGTTATTTAAGTTTGTGGCACTTTGACTCAGCAGCCTTAGAAAATGAACACGGCCATTCTGGTTGTCACAGAAAAGTGACATGCAGCCTAATCCCCCCACCGTTGTGACAGCTGACCTGGCCAGGGATCTCTGACAAAGGCTGACCAGTGCGACCTGACCTGGACAGGTGCTAGAGCTGTGCCCAACGGGTGCTCCCCATACTGGCCACCCAGTCAGATCGTTTGTTTGTTTGTTTGTTTTTTCTTTTTCAGCTGTGTTAGGTCTTTTTTTTTTTTTTTTTAATGTTCTTATTTATCTATTTTTGGTTGTCCGCGTCTTCGTTGCTGTGCTTGGGCTTTTCTCTATGCTCGGGTTTTTCTCTAGTTGCCAGGAGCGGGGGCTACTCGTCAGCTGTGGTGCACAGGCCTCACTGCGGTGGCTTCTCTTGTTGCCAAGCACGGGCTCTAGAGCACAGGCTCAAGAGTTGTGGCGCCAGAGCTTAGTTGTTGCGTGGCATATGGGATCTTCCCAGATCAGTGACTGAACCCGTGTCTCCTGCAGTGGCAGATGGATTCTTTACCACTGAGCCACCAGGGAAGCCGCGTGCTGGGTCCTTGTTGCAGTGCGCATGCGTCTCTAGTTATGGTGCTTGGGCTTAGCTGACCCACAGCACGTGGGATCTTAGTTCCCGCACCAGGGATCAAACCTGCATCTCCTGCAATGGAAAGCAGAGTCCTAACCACTAGTCCACCAAGGAAGTCCCAGATCATGTTTCTTAAAGGGTTTATAGAGAGTGCAAGACTCTCAGAGAAGGGGGACAGGGAGTGGTAGAGGAGCTGAGACTAGGAGGTCCATAAGCAGAAGCCATGGAAGGAACAGAAGCAGATCCTTCAAGCACAGAGGAGCATGGAGCCAGGCACTGGAAGCAGCAACAGAGGCTGAGACTCCAGGGCAAAGCAGAAGCCAGGGCAAAATGCCTGGACAAAGATGCACTTGAGGGCATCCCTTGGAGCGAGGCCAGCACCTCCACTAGCCTTGAAGGCTGAGCAGAAGCTTACCCCACTTCTCCCACGGAGCCGCCAGAGCCACCACCATCCTGAATAATCTACCAGCCTCCTAGACACCTGGCATCCTCACCTTTCTGGTGAAACCTTAAAATAACCTCACCTTTGCCAGGTCAGACACCTGAGCTGGTCTCTTCTCTGCCTCCCTGCAACCTGAGGGAGCCTAACACATTACTACACATTTTCTTGGGGAAATTTTAGAAACTATAGACAAGGCAAGATAAGAAAATAAAGATCGCTTCTGACCCCACCACTCAGAAATGACCACTGATAATATTTCAGTATTCTTTCTCAAAGTCTTTTATTCTACGCACATATTTTTACAAAATAGGGTAACACAACATAACATGACTTTCTCTAAATAGCTTCAAGCACTTTTCAAAACCAATAGCAATTTGCTGTTATTTGTAAGGAATGTTTCCTCGTGTGGGATGTGTGCTAATCAACCTCCTATTGTTGGAAATTCAGTTTGTTCCCAGTTTTAATGTGCAAACACCTTGATCCTACATTCCTACTTTTAGGAATACATCCCACAAAAGTAAAGCACTGGTTTCTAGGAAGACATTTACAGAGACATTTATTGCCAGATTATTGACAATAACAATAATCACAAGAAACAACCTGGATGTCCACCAACCGGGGGGTGATTGAATAATTTATGGCGCATTTTGCACTATGAAATTTTGGACTGCTATTAGGAACAAGAAGGGTCAATATTATTTGTAAAAAATTGGTCATGGTATATTGTTAAGTGAAAAATACATTGTAGGCCAGTTGTACAAGGTGATTTTTGCTTTTGATTAAAGTGTTGTAAATGGAAGTGGGGAACTCCTATCTGCATTTTTACAAATTTGCATTTGTATTTCCTTAGGGAAAAAAATAGGAAAAAAACTCACCGAACTGTTAATATTGTTCACCTTAGGAGGTGGTGGTAGAGATATTTATTCAGTTACAATAGATAGATATTGATTCTGCAACTTGAATAATGTAGTAGAAAACAGTTTAAGAAGTAACAGTAAAAAGAACACCATGCCCTAGAGCAGAGATTGTGGCAAGGATTTGAATGCTTAATCCCTTTGGAGATGCTTGCAGAAGATAGAATGGGGGAAAGAAAAGAGATGAGAGATCCAGCAGTGTTCCTTATTCCTGCATGACCTTGAGCAAGTCATTCATCTCCCTGGGCCTCAAGTTCCCTGTCTATAAAATGAGGATGATAACAATCAGGGTTGATGTGCGGGCAATGCCAGGAGAGACAGCAAGCAGTCTTTAGTCTTTTTCACACTGTCAATCCGGTTTAACCTATAACTGATACAATTTAAAATAATGCTCAGTGAAAAGGGGAAAAGATCTATTTAACTCCCTCTGAAAGCATATGGGGGCTTCCCAGGTGGCTCAGTGGTAAAGAATTTGCCTACCATCACAGGAGGCACAGAGATACAGGTTCCATCCCTGGGTCAGGAAAATCCCCTAGAGGAGGAAATGGCAACCCAGTCCAGTATTCTTGCCTGGGAAATCGCATGGACAGATTAGAAACTATAGCCCGCATGGCGGGCTACAGTCCACGGGGTTGCAGAGTTGGACACGACTGAGGGACTGAGCAGGCACACAGGAAAGCACGTGAGCTCTGCTTGAGAGGCTGCCCCAGGATAACACTTCTCAGCTACTCAAGGGTTCCTCTCTAAGTGACAGGAGCACTTGGCGGCGTGGTGGGGGTTTCTGGGGGTGAGGAGAAGCAGGCGTTCCAAAGGGGCCATGGGGAGTTAGGGACTGCATTCCTTGGGAGCTTGGAGGACTGACTTCTCACCATTAGTAAACAGCTAAGAATTCTCTGGGGAGCTTCCATGAGGAAACTGATATTTTTGGTAAGAAAATAAAAAATAAAGCCTCTAAAGGAACTGTGGCTGTGGAATCGGGGAGGGCGGGGTGGATCTGGTGCATGACGCTCTCAGAGGCAGGTCCCCTTGGGATCACAGAATGATTCCTGCTGCAGTTCGCACCCTGGCCTCAGGGTGGCACTGTTTCCTCTTCAACAATTCTCATTTCTCCTTGCTCTATCCACTGGGACTTTCCAAGGCAGCCGTAAAAGATGAAGAATAACAAAAGGAAAATTGTCTCAGAGGGCACTGTGTTAGAACTCTAGCTTGCCAGGTCTAGCTAGGTTCCCTTCAGCTCACAGGCCTTGTGAACCAGTGACGCTAGACCTACAACTCCCTATTTTCTTTCCCACTTCCGTTTTCAGGTCTAATATTATACATTGGCACTAATATTGTATCCTTGGCAAGAGGACGAATGGAGGTCTTGGTACCAGTTGGGCAGGAATTCTGGGGTCTGGTTTCCAGAGTCTATTCTGAGAGAGTGTATCAGTTTCCCAGGGCTGCTGTAACAAAGCACCACATGCTGGGTGGCTTCAAATAATAGAAATATATTGTCTCAGTTCTGGAGGCTTGAAGTCCAAAATCAAGGTTATCAGCAGGGCCACACTCCATCCGAAACCTGTACAGGAGAATCCTTCCTGGTCTTTCTCTAGTTGCTGGGGGTTTTAGGAATCCTT
Organism: Bos grunniens; assembly: GCF_055505025.1. Taxonomy (NCBI): domain Eukaryota; kingdom Metazoa; phylum Chordata; class Mammalia; order Artiodactyla; family Bovidae; genus Bos; species Bos grunniens. The sequence goes on along the minus strand of NC_141185.1, from coordinate 49,872,519 downwards.
GTCTTATATTGTATCACTCCAGGCTCTACTCCATCTTTTCATGGCCTTCTCCCGCCGTGTCTCTGTGTCTCATGTTAACTAATTCAACGGCAACAACTCTATTTCCAAATAAAGTCACAGTCTGAAGTACTGGGGGTTAGGATTTCAACATATCTTTGGGGGAAACTCAGTTCAGCCCATGGGTTTCCCGAGTGACTTAGTGGTAAATAATCCACGTGCCAGTGCAGGAGACAGAGGTTTGATCCCTGGGTTGGAAAGATCCCCTGGAGAAGGAAATGGCAACCCACTCCAGTATCCTTGCCTGGGAAATCCCATGAACAGAGGAGCCTGGTGGGCTTCTCTCTGCCCTCGATAGTATCTCAATAAAACAGTAGCCTCCCCCCCCAAAAAAAAAAACAGTAGCCCAGCCTTCTTCTGAAGGATGGAAACCTACAGTAATACGGGATAGGAGCTGTCCCTCCAGGAGCACAGAGTGCCCTTCCTCTCTCCAGAGACAGATAATTCTGCCTTAATGCAATTCTTCATCTGCTCTGTCTCCAGATGCTGGGAAAGCAGGCTCCCATAGCAGCCCCGGTGAGAGATAAGGGCTCTTTGCCTGAAATGAAAAATTCATGAAGGAAGACTAGGGATCAGGCACTAGGAGAGCCGCCAAGTTGCTGTGCTCTAGGGACGTGGCAAGAAGCTGGAAAAGCCAAATGGAAATTTTCTTTCCTCTCCAGCACCTCCCTCAGGCTCCCCTTCCGTGTTCAGCGGGGCTCCTTTCGCCCCTGTAGCCACCCACACCTCCGCAGTCTCATTTGAGACTCCAGGCCAGCACCGGCAATGCCCATGTGCCAGGGCATTCAGGAAGAGGGATACTGCTCTGTACCCAGACCGGGCATCCACCACCAGCCTCAGTAAAATGTGTACTATTGCTAGAGCAAGCTGGCACAGTCCTGACCACCTGCCAACCCCAAAACTGGAGAAGCCCCAAACTGGCTATTATTTGCCCCTAGAGGTACCCCTGTCTCCAGATGACTTCCAATTCCAATTCCCTGACCCACAAATCTAACCAAAATTCCTAAGATTGATCAGATGATCGTACTTACAACTTGAAGAGGAAACCTTGAATCTGTTGTCACCACGCTGGGCAGGCAATGGTTTATAGAGCTATTAAAGTGGAGACTTCCTGGTGGTGCACTGGCTAAGACTACTCCCAATGCACTGGACCCGGGTTTGATCCCTGGTCAGTGACCTAGATCCCACATGCCACAACCAAGAGTTTGCAAGCTACAACTAAAGATGTGCTGTAACTAAAACCTGGTGAGGCCAAATAAATAGTAAATAAAATAAAAACATTTTAAAAATAGAATAACTGAGTTGACACATTTTTTAAAAAAAGATAGAGTTAAAGGGGAAAACACAGTTTTAAAAAAGAGTTATGGGGGAAAAAACCTTGAACCCTAAGAGTTGAAGAATTTGACTTTAATGAAATGATGGATTGAGAAGTATGACTGGCCAGCCTGTGAGATGCAAGATGGACAGGAGCCACAGACGCCAGTGCAGAGACAGTGAACACTGGGGTGGGGGGTGGGAGCGGGGAGTGGAAAACTCCCCAGAAATCAGGTAGGGGGACAGGCTGCCATCACAGGAGGGAATCGGCCACCAGTCTCACCGAGAAACAGGGAGCTTGAGTCTCCTGCTGCAGAGCTGCCATCTTCCTCCTAGTCACTGGTGCTGCAGGAAAATCTCACTCCACCATCCCTGCCCATGCCAGCTGGGCTGTCAGGACCACGCCTTCCTCCACGAGCCTGGGGGGCCTCGCAAGCGCCCAGGGCCTTGGCTCCTGATTCCCGGTTCTTTCAGGCCTTTCCCATTCACAGAGGGACCCGGGCTCAGACAGCTGCCTCTCCGTGAATAGCAACCCTTGTGCCTGCTTCCCTGAGTTCCTGAGAACCAGCCCAGGCCTGTCTGCCAACACCAGCTCCCCAGAACAAAGGATGTGTTCTACCCTGTCCTCCATATTCCATCTCCATCAGGCAGAGCACAGATCGGCTTATCTGCGCCCACCCAGCATAAACAGGAGCCCCTTACAAGACATCAGCAGAAAGACAAAGCCCAAGTTAGGTTCTCAGTGGACCACCCTCGTATAATGGGTTGGCCCAAAAGTTAGTTTGGATCTTTTATACGATGTTATGGAAAAGCCCGAACAAACTTTTTGGCCAGCTCAATACTCGGGAACCTAGCCATTCAGACTAGGACACCCAGTCCGAGCGTGATGTAGTTATTTCTTCTCCTGTGTGTGGAAAGTCTTTTGGAGTTTTTTCCTACAGATTATAAAAGTGATTTGTACTCCCATGGAACACATGAAAAGTCTAAGTACAAAGACAAACGGGGAAAAAATGTACCTAGAATCTTACCACCCAGAGGCAAACTATTAATATTTTGGCATATTTCTTTTCTATTTTGGTTCTATGACTTTTTTATTTCACTTGAAATCATACCAAATACATAATTTTGATCCGGTATTTTCCCCATAGCATTAATGATACTCCACAAATTTATTCATGGCTGCATAACTGTCCACAATACACACTGGCTATAATTTGCTTCATTTGATTAATCTTCTGCTCTTAGACATCTAGGCTGCATCTGCTATTTTGCTGACTTAAATTACATGATTCCTATTTCTGCATTAATTTGTGTCCTTTCATTTTGGAATATTTCCTTAAGATAGAGTCTCAGAAATGGAATTGTAAAGTCAAGAGTTTCAAAGGCTACAAAATATTTTCAGAATCTTCTTTCAAAGGGTCAAATGGCTTTTCTGGAAGCCTGTCCATCCCATTAGTTTATGAAAAGGCTGTCTCTGCAAGACTATACTAAGCTCCACCAGGTCCTAAGGCCAAAGCTACATGGGGTGAGGGGGACACGACTGAGCTTGAGGTGAAGGAAGAGTAGACCCAGCCAAGAGGAGCTGGAATAGGCAGAACTAGGAAGGCTGAGGCTCACAGAAAGCACCAAAATTTGAGGAGGCTTTTGAAAAAATACTTTCATTCATTTATTTGTTGTTCTGGGTCTTTGTTGCTGCGTGGGCTTTCTCTAGTTGCGGTGCATGGGCTTCTCATTGTGGTGGCTTCTCTTGTTGCACCGCACAGGCTCTAGGGCGCAAGCTCAGTAGTTACGGCGCGTGGGCTTAGCAGTTCCATGGCACATGGAATCTTCCCAGATCAGGGATTGAACCCGTGTCTCCTGCATTGGCAGGTGGATCCTTTACCACTAAGCCACCAGGGAAGCCCCTTGAGGACACTTTTAAGACATGAATTCTGGAGGACACAGCCTCTGTCTTAGAAAGCGAGAAACCTCTGGACTCCATGACTGAAAGGAAAGACAACCAGAATCCTGTGGCCAGGCTAAGATCCGAGAAAAAGGCACAGTGTGTGATGAAGAAGGGGGTTTAGGGTCCCAGAGTTCTTGTTCATTCAAAAATACTAAGGTCAGTCTCTTGGGGATGATGTGCACTAGGGGTTTGTCTGGAGGAAGTTGAGGACTCGATCTTAAAGAAAAGAAATTTAGGAATGGATAAGGGGAGTTGGCTCTAAAGCTGGCAAAGAGAGGATAAGCGTAGTTTCAGATACTCTATTGTGAAATAGGCATGAATATGTCAGAGAGGAAATCTAAAGCTGGCTCATCTCACCTTATTGATTTCTACTGTTGCCTCAATGAGTCACTTTTATTGGAGAATAATTTCCTTTTAATTTTTTATCTTGCTTGTTTGACTCTGTCGTCTCTTTAATCAATCACAATTGCTGCTTCTTTTAAAAAATGTATTGAATTGCAGCTAGTTGATTTACAATGATGTATTAATTTCTGCAGTACAGCAAAGTGATTCAATTATATGCATGTATACATTCATTTTCATATTCTTTTCCATTATGGTTTATCACAAGATGCTGTATATAGCTCCCTGTGCTATACAGGAGGACCTGGTTGTGTATCCATCCTATGTATACTAGCTTGTATCTGCTAATTCCAAACTCCCACTCCATCCCTCCCCCACCCCCACTCCCCCTCAGCAGCCAGTCTGTTCTCTGTATCTGTGAGCCTGTTTCTATTTTGTAGATAAGTTCATTTGTGAATGTACAAGTGATATCATACGGTGTTTGCCTTTCTCTTTCTGACTTACTTCTTTCAGTCTCTCCATTGGCATTGTTTCATTCTTTTTATGGCTGAGTCCTATTCCATTGTATATATGCACCACATCTTCTTTATCCCCTCATCTGTCCATGGACATTTAGGTTGCTTCCATGTCTTGGCTATTGTGATTAGTGCTGCATAAGAATGCATTATCTTTTTGAATTATAGTTTTGCCCAGATATATGCCCAGGACTGGGAGTGCTGGATCATACAACAACACTATTTTTAGTTTTTTTAAGAACCTCTATACTGTTTTCCATAGTGGCTGTGCCAATTTACACTCCCACCAACAGTGTAGGAGGATTCCCTTTTCTCCACACCCTTTCCAGTATTTAAATTACAGCCATTCTGATTGGTGTGAGGTGGTACCTCATTGTAGTTTTGATTTTCATTTCTAAAGTAAAAAGCAATATTGAGCATCTTTTCATGTGCCTGTTGGTCATCTGGATATCTTCTTTGGAGAAACTTCTATTTAGATATTCTGCCCATTTTTCAGTTGGGTTGTATGGGGGAGGTCTTTTGTTGTTATTGAGTTGTGTGAGCTCTTAGTATATTTTTGAAAATTAAGCTTTTCTTGTAAGAGCTTAATGATGCAAATACAATGATACAAATGATGCAAATGCAAATTCACATCATTTGCAAATACTTTCTCCCAGCCTGTAGGTTCTTTTTGTTTTGTTTTTTGGTTTCCTTTGCTGTACAAAGGCTTGTAAGTTTGACTAGGTCCCTTTTGTCCATTTTTGCTTTTATTTCTATTGCCTTGGGAGACTGACCAAGAAATATTGGTATGATTTATGTCCGAGAATGTTTTACCTATATTCATCTCTAAGAGTTTTATGGTGTCATGTCTTATATTTAAGTCGTTTTGAGTTTATCTTTGTACATGGTGTGAGGACGTGTTCTAAATTCATCGGTTTACACGTGGCTGTCCAACTTTCCTACCACCACTTGCTGAAGAGATTGTCTTTTCTCTATTGTATATTCTTACCTCTTTTGTTGAAGATTAATTGACCATATTTTCTTTATTTCTGGGCTCTGTATTCTGTTCCAATGGTGCATACATCTGTTTCTGTGCCAATACCATGCTCTTTTGATTACTATAGCTTTGTAGTATTGTCTGAAATCTGGGAGGGTTATGCCTTCTGCTTTGCCCTTTTCCTCAAGATTGTTTTGGCAACAATTGCCACTTCTTGATAGAACATGGAATTCCTTTCTTTTAAATCAGGTTTATTGTGTTCTGACTACACATACAAAATTTACTCAGAGTAAAAAAACTATAGTATATAGAAAAGCATGAAGTATAAGCAAGAAAATAAAAATCATCTGTAGCCTGAACACCAAAAGATAACCATTGTAGACATATTATATAATTCCTGTCAGATTTTCCCCTATACATTTTCCCTCTCTTTCCCTCTCTCTTTCTCTGTCTTACAAAAACACACACAGAGGTTATTGTATTATATATTAATATATAGCCATTTCTTTTCATGATAAAATAAACATAAAATTTACCATTTTAACCACTTTTAACCACACAGTTCTGTGGCATTAAGCACAGTCACATTGTTGTGCAACTATTACCACCGTTTATCTCTAGAAGTTTTTCATCTTCTCCAACTAAAATTCTGGACACATTAAACATTAACTCCCCAGTCCCCTCCACCACCAACCCCCAGCCTCTGGAACCACCATTCTGCTTTCAGTCTATGAATTTGCCTTCTCTAAATATCTCATGAGAATGGAGTCTTACAGTATTTGTTCTTCTGTGACTGGTTTATTTCACTGAGCAGAGTATCTTCAAAGTTTAGTGCGTGTCGGAATTTCCTTCTTTTTAAGGTTGAATAATGTTCCGTCATATACCAAATCTTGTTGATTCATTCGTCTTTCAGTAGACACTTGGCATCTATAGTTTAAGCTTTTGGGTGGCATGTGGGATCTTGATTTCCTGACCAGGGATCAAACCCCTACCCCCTGCCCTGAAGTTCAGAATGTTATCCACTGGACTGCCAAGGAAGTCCTAAGTTAGCTTGCTCATTTAATATATCATGGATATGGATTCATTTCAATAAGGTAAGATTATATTATTATTTTAATGGCTTGTTCATATTTCATTAAGCAGATATTTTATGTTATTTAACTGGACTGCTGACAACGAAACTTGATTCTGTTTCCAAATATGTACTTCATAAACCTCTTAGTGATGAACACTCTTTACAAATTTTTACTGATAAATATATCACACATGAGAGGCTACGAGATATATATACATATTTATATAAAGCTTAAAAGATATTAATAAAATGAACTCACTCAGTGCTTAAGAAATAGAGCATTATCAGAACCGTAGAAGCCCCCTGGAGGCCCTGCCCAGGGGGGCTTACCAGTCTGTCATCCTCCTAGAGTTACTCCTATCCTGAATTTACATTAATCATTCCCATGCTTTTCTCTGTAATTTTATTATGAGTATGCATCCTCCATGCCCAAAAACTAGAACCTAAATATAAGCCTACAGGATTAAAGAAAGAAAAAGAGCACTACAGGCATCTGGATTCCTGGCCTTCCTTTCCGGACCAGGGACCCTGACTTACTGAGCTCTACGTTCAAGCCTGGAGCTTACTAAAAAGTGTTAGTTGCTCATGTCCGATTCTTTACGACCTCATAGACAGTAGGCAAGAATACTAGAGTGGGTTGCCATTCCCTTCTCCAGGGGGTCTTCCCAACCCAGAGATTGGACCCGGGTCTCCTGCATTGCAGGCAAGTTCTTTACCAACTGAGCCATTAGGAACTGACCAGCAATTGTTTGATGAATAAATGAATGAACTTGTGAATGAATGATTGAGTGAAAGAACCAGGGTTCAGTGGAACTCTTGCCATAAATATGGAATAAACTTCTACTTCCTTTACCGAGGAATAAGGGAGAATTTCTTTTGCAAAGACTATGAGCCTAGACTTCTTCCCCTGCAGGACCGTTCCTGTCAGGACCCCTCCATGTCATTCTGTGGACCACCTACCATCTAACATGTGCAAACTCACTTAAAAGGGCCTGTGGAGAGATTTTTAAATAGTAGATCACTGAAACAGTTTTACAATGTGTATTTTTTAAAAACTGTTCTAAGTTATCTGCTGTTACATAACAAACTCAATGCCCCCAAAACAAGCATTATTATGTTTTATGAACTCTGGGTTAGAAAATGAGACAGGATCTAACAGGGGTGGCTTATCTATGCTCCCTGATGTCTGGAGTCTTACCTGGGAAGACGCAAAGGCTGTAGATGTCCCAGTGGTTGGGGGCTGGGGTCATCTGGAGGCATCTTTACCCACGTCTGATTGTGTGATGCTGGTTGTTGTCTGGAACCTCAGCTGGGCTGTCAGCCCAAACACCTACATATGGTCTCTCCACGTGGACTAGTGTGGGCTTCCTCAAACTAGCTTGTAGCTGGGATGCAAGAGAAAGTGTTCAAGAAGGCAAAGCACAGGGCATGCTGTTTTTACAATCCAGTCTTAGAAGTTACACAGCCTCAGGACTTCCCTGAGTTGTCCAGTGATTAGGACTCCATGCTTCCACTGCATGGGGAATAGGTTTGGTCACTGGTTGAGGAACTAAGATCCCACACGCCCCACAGGGTATGGCAATAAATAAATAAAAGAAGTTACATGGCCTATTTCTGCCATATCATATTGACTGAGGCAGTCATACAGTTGCCTGGGTTCAAGACAGGGAGAGTAGTGAGTTCTAAAAGAGTATTTATTTAAACAGGAATTATCGTGTCCATCTTTGGAAAACATAATCTGCCAAGCTTTCCCTTTCTTTTTCTTTAAATTGCCTAATCCACATACAGAAGAGTAAATATAACATATGAAGAGTCTAGAACTCTCCAATAATGTCCATCTCCCTTACATCAACCCAAGGTCACCACTCTCATGAATTTGGTGTTAATTATGCTCTTGTTTTCTTTATAATTTTGCCACTCCAGGTTTATTCCTAAGTATTATACTGTTTAGTTTTGCCTGTTTGCAAACTTTATAAAAATGGAATGATACATAATCTTGTTCATTCCCTCTTGTATCAGGCAGGATTGGCCTGGTTATGCCGTGGTAACAAACATCACCTAGATCTCATTGACTTAATACTACAAACATACTACATATACGTCGAAAGTTGGCTGCAACTTTGCTATGGGATCCAGGATGAAAGAGCAATTCCTACCTGGAACATCACTAGCCTAGTGGCAGAAGGAAAAAAGAAAATGGTGGGCCATGAGCAGGCTCTTCAAACTCTTGCTCAGAAGCGACATCTGGCTGTTCTACTCACATTTTATTGGCCAAAGAAAGTCATGTGCCCAAGCCTAAGGTCAATGGGGTTGCAAATACAATCCTCAAGTAGATAGGGACCCCAAAGGGAGTAGCCATAGAGGAGCAACAGACATTTTGGATAATAATACAATCTACCCCAGTATTCCCCTTTGGTCACAAATATTTATTTCCCTGTTTTTTTGCAAAATAAATTCATTCCTCTCACAGGCAACAACCTAAATTCCCATCTAAACAAGGCACCAGACTTTAAGTCAAGGATTTCATGAGTGTTGCTGTTGTGGTTGGCCAAAAAGTTCAAACTCAAATGAACTTTTTGGCCAACCCAATACATCAGGTCTAGATGTAGCTCCAATTGATCAGGAGATCTAGACCATAAAAAAAACAAGTTATCAGCCCTCTATACACCCAATGGACAAACGAAGAACAGAGATTGGACAATCCCAGTAACTTTCATTTAGAAAGGAAAGAATGGGCGACATGGTAGTCACTGGTCTATAGAAATCTTGAAATTCTGCTGGGCTGACATGGAACCCTAGGCAGAGGGAATGTTTCTTGATTAGGTCTTAGTCCTGCTCTCAGGGGAAGTGAGGATTCATCAGGCCATTGTCCTTCATAGTTCTTGCCTCTGCCATCTTGGAGGTTCTTCTTAGAGAGGGCATATGCCCTCCTGGAGGTTGTGAGGTTTTTTGACTTGTTTTCTTTGGTAGACTATATTAATATTCAGAATGGTCATTCCCTCCTCTATGGGTCCCTGGCTACTGGAGGCTTTGTAAATTGTTTACCCCATTGATGACAAACTTGGTCATGTGACCTTTTTTGGCCAGTGGAATGTGAACACCAGTAAATGTGCCACTTTCAGATAGAAGCTTTACCAGGGTGACTGACTATTTTGATTTGCCCAGAACCATTGTGGTTTTGGCACAGGAAGCCCCCCATCTGGGCAAAGTGGGATATTTGATCACTGTAGCTTTACGAATAACTAAACTACCTGGCCAACCACTTCCTTTTTTTCCTTTTTCGTGAAACCACAAATATCCTCACGAGAAGGTTCCCATGAGACTTGAGACTTGCATGAAAAGGAGATGCAGCTGACATCTATGGACACGCAGCACGAACAAGAAAGAAATCTGTGTGGTTGTGAGCTGTGGCTGTGTGACAGCTGTTTCTCACTGCAGCCTCAGGCATATCTTAGCTTAAACAAACTGAGATAACTAATGATGAGGTTTCTGACATCCAGCCATTCATTCATCTACTTCTTGTTGATGTCCTGGAGGACTCTGTCTCTTCCTCCTCTCCCTAAAGTTATGCCAAATTTAGTCTTGAAACTCTGCTACTGTTGTGAGTAGGGTTGCCAAACAAAATACAGAATGCCCAAGTCAATCTGAACTTCAGGTAAACAATAATTTCTAAACAATTTTGACTGAATTTAAATCGATCAAATTTATTAAATTTAAATTTTTTTCCTAGCAAATTCACTAAATTAAAATTTTTTACTATTGAAAATAATTTTAATTATATAATACATGCAATATTTGGGACACACTTATACTAAAAGTATATTTATTCTTTATCTGAAATTCAAGTTGAACTGGGCATTCTATAATTTCATCTGCTAAATCTGGCAAGCTCATTGTGAGGAAAACATCTTCTGAGGTACCTGGGAACAAGGAGTATACTCAGAAAATTTTCTTTTCTGCAGGGAGGCAGCGTTGTAGAGGAGAGTGGTCCTCAAACTTAACTGATCATCACACTTATGGGGAGCTTTAAAAAAAGGAGCTAGGTATGACCTCAGACCTAATGAACTAGAAACTTGGGATACCTAGGGGATTTATACTTTAAAAAAACAAAGAAACAAAACTCCCTAGTTAATTCTGATTGTCAACCAGGTTTGGGATCTACTGATCTCAAATTTTAAAGCACATACAGGGGCTTCCTTGGTAGTTCAGTGGTTAAGATGCTGACCTCCAGTTCAGGGGATACAGGGTTGATGTTCTATCCCTGATATGGGAAGATTCTACACTCCACAAGTCCGTGGGGCAACTAAGCCCAGGCGCCATAACTACTGAGCCCACATGCTGCAACTACTAAAGCTCGCGTGCCCTAGACCCCAACCAGAGAAGCTATCACACTGAGAAGCCTGAGCAAAGCAGCTAAAGAAAGCCCGTGAGCAGCAACGAAGATCCAAAAATAACTTTAAATAAATAAGAAAATAATAAAGTAAATAAATAAAAATAGAGCACATGCAAAAAAGACAGGAACATGCCAAAAACAGAGACTGGATCAGTGCATCTGGGGTAGGACCTGAGGTCCCACATTTCTAACACATTCCCAGAAGATGCTGATGCTGTGCACGTGTAGGTCACAACTTTGCTTTGAGTAGCAAGGCTTTGGGGGCTTCCCTGGTGGCTCAGTGTTAAAGAACCTGTCTGCCAATGTAGGAGATGTAAGAGATGCGGGTTCGATCCCTGGGTCGGGAAGATTTCGCAGGAGAAGGGCATGGCAACCCACTCCAGTGTTCTCGCCTGGAGAATCCCCATGGACAGAGGAGCCCCGCAGGTTATAGTCCATGGGGTTGCAAAGAGTCAGACACAGCTGAGCTACTTACCACTCAGGCACAGCAAGCCCATCTCACATCGCATTGTGCTCCAGAGCTATGAGGGGGCTGGCTTTACCAGATTGCTAAGCCCCACCCCGAGAGCTTCTGACTTAGTAGGTTAACAGGTAAGTAGGGCCCCCACTTTCTAGAAGAGTATCGGGGGCCTCACACTGAGAATCGCTGCCCTAGGGGAAACCATTCTGGCTTTGGAACCAGACTGACCAGAGTCGAATTCCATCCCAGCAAGTGAACCACCTCCAGCAAATTCCTTACATGGTATTCCACTCTGACTATACATTAGAGTCACTTGAGGAGCTTAAAAAATTTAGATGCCAGTGTCTTATCACAGATCAAATGAAACCAGAGAAGCTGGAATACCTAGAGTCACAGTTTAGGTGATTCTAATGTATAGCCAGAGTGGAGAGTCACTGAGATGCTTTGAGCCAGGCATCCCTAACCTCCAGGATCTAATACCTGGTGATCTGAGACGGAGCTAATGTAATAATAATAGAGTGAACAATAAAGGTGGTGTGCTTGAATCATCCTGAAACCATCCCTCCCACCCCCAGGCCATGGAAAAATTGTTTTCCATGAAACCAGTCGCTGGTGCCAAAAAGACTGGGGATGGCTGCTTTGAGCCATGCTCCTCATCTGAAAATGAAGACTGTGTGGGGATTAAGTGAGATTAAAATGTAAAGGATCTGGTAGAGGGGAGGTACTACAAGCAGTTGCTATTACTTGCTCTTTCTCTGTTGGTGATTTCTTTCTTCCCTTCCACCTTAGAGGAAGGGTTATCTCCAGGCCTGTGCAAGATCCATCTGGTCTGCTTTCCTTTCTCCCCTGAAATAAACCTAGTCACCTTTGACTCTCTGCTTCTGTCATTCAGTTGTTCAGTTCAGTAGCTCAATTGTGTCTGACTCTTTGTGACCCCACGAACCACAGCATGCCAGGCCTCCCTGTCTATCACCAACTCCCAGAGTCCACCCAAACCCATGTCCATTGAGTCGATGATGCCATCCAGCCATCTCATCCTCTGTCGTCCCCTTCTCCTCCTGCCCTCAATCTTTCCCAGTATCAGGGTCCTTTCCAATGAGTCATCTCTTTGCATGAGGTGGCCAAAGTATTGGAGTGTCAGCTTCAACATCAGTCCTTCCAATGAACACCCAGGACTGATCTCCTTTAGGATGGCTTCTGTCACTGACCCCACTCAAAAGCATTTTTTTTTTGAAAATTTTTGGCCTCACTGCGCAGCATGGGAGACCTTAGTTTCCCAACCAGGAATCAAACTTGCACCCCTGCATTAGGAGGTGGAGTCTTAAACTCTGGACCCCTAGGGAAGTCCCTCACCAGCATCTTAAGTCTATTTCCCATGGGCTCTTCCCTATGTCTTTTAAAGTCCTCTGAACACCCTCATCACTCAATCTTGCTGCCATCCTGTTTCCTACCCTTTCTCATGAATGTACTTCTCAAGCATGTGGCTACAGCTGGACCAATTCCTAGGTTCTCCTTAACCCCTGGGGAAAAGGAACTCATTCTCTCCGTCCCTGACCCTAAATTTTACCATGCAAACATCCAAAGATTATCAAAAGCATTTGAATGGTCAACCCCAAAGGCCTTTTCTCAGTAATCATTCTCCTTTAATTCAATTGAACAAACATATTTAGCACCTTCTATCATTGGGGTTCAAAGATGAATAAGTCATCATTCTTGCCCTCAAGGTATGACTATAGAAGTAGCTATTAATGTAAATAGGTCAACAGTATTGATGAGATAAGAACTATGATATGAAGTATGAACTGTGAGGATTCTTGACCTCAGCACTCAAACTTAGTTCAGGGCCTTGAACATAAATATTTTTTGAATCAATGAATTAATGATTGAATGAATGCATGAACTCCACAGGAAGGTGAGAGAAGGCTTTATGAATGAAGTGACCTCCGAGCAGTGTTCCAAAGGATGAATAAGGTTTTCCAGGTAGAGAGGGTATAGTTAGGTGTTCCAGCTGGGGTCAAAGGTGTGGGAGCAAGAAATAGCATGGCACATTCCAGATACAGCGATGATGTAACTGGGTGACATGGAGGTATGAAGGGGAATGGGAGGAGGAAAGGCTTGGGATGGAATGTGGTTAGGAGGTGGAGATGCAAAGAGATGCTGGAAAAAACCTCCTGTGCCTCCAGGAAGAGTTTGAATGTTATCACTCGGGTAATGGAAGCCATTCCTGGGTTTTTATTTTAACAAGGGAATCAGTTGATTAGGAGTGCATTTTGAAAGACAGCCTGGCAGCCACTTAAGGTACTAGAAGAGGATGAAACACTTGGAAAGAGTATATGGGAGAGAAAAACAGAAGGCTGAGGACAGAACCAGGGCTGAAGAGTCAGACACGGGAAGAAGAGTCCACAATACACACCAAGAGGGAATGTAGGGAAAACAGGGCTGCCTACCACCAGAGTCCCAGGCTACCAAGAAGTCGAGAAAGGGTGTCTGAAAGCTGACTGCAAAACGTGGCAGTGAGTGGGGGTGATAGTGACCTTGTCAGAGCCCGTCCAGTGGAGCAGCAGGGGCAGAGCTAGGACTACAGCAGTGGGCACTGCGAGACCACCCCCTCCTCCCTTGACCTCTGTGACCACGCACCTGCTCTCTCCTCTCTCTCTCTCAATGGAAATACAAACTTAAAAATAAGAAGCCATGGGAATCAATTTCTTTGCCAGGACATTGAATGTTAGTTTTCTTCTTCTTCTTCTTTTTTTAAAGCTTCTTATCTAAAAAATGTTCAGGGACTTTCCTAGTGGTCCAGTGGCTAAGACTCCATGTTCCCAATGCAGGTCGCCTAGGTTCGATCCCCGGGATGCACATGTACTCACTGCTTGCTATATTTAAAATGGGTCACCAACAAGGACCTCCTGTACAGCACAGGGAACTCTGCTCAATGTTATGGCAGCCTGGATGGGAGGGGAGTTTGGGGGAGAATGGGTATATGTATATGTATGGCTGAGTCCCTTCACTGTTCACCTGGAACAATCACAGCATTGTTAACTGGAAATACACCAATACAAAATAATAAGTTTAAAAAAGACAGAGAGACAGGGTTAACATGATCAAGGCGACATGCATGTGCCTGGAGTTTAGGATACCTGGGGTGTGACTTGCGCTGAACTAGGATAACCAAATCCTCAGGCAGAGAAGATGAAGCCATCTACTTCGATGAAATAGTAACCAGCCTCTGTCGTGTCACTGGCCCATTCTATCTCTTCACCTTCTCTCCTATTGATTTTCCACTTGGACTCTGCTCTGGACAAGTCAAATTGCATTCTTCCACTTAGAGGCCTCTGTCCCCATGTCCTCCCCCCTCCCCGGGTGCCATGCCACCCTCACCCTGACCTCAGCCCATAGACCTTCAAGCACCAGTTCGTATCTCTAAGAATCAAAATCAGAAGAAATTGTTCCCTCTGTGGAATAATTGCTCATGATATTGATTACACTTTATCACTTACTACTCAGTCCTTTTTAGTGAGCTCTCCAAGTATTTCCCTTTGGCCTACACAGGACTTGGCTTTCTGGTTCTCTCTCTGTAATACTAAATGTCTTGCTCGGTAAAAATATTTGCTCTGTTATTAAATCCAATATATGGTGAAACAATATAGGGATCTCTGGCAGGATGTAAACAGCTTAAAAATAGCTCAAGAACATGAAATTATGCAGGAAAGGCTTGTAAAGCACTTACTTAATGCACAAGTTTTACTGACTCCTTTGGAGTTAGCAGCATGAACAACTCAATTTTTATTACTGTAATTAAGGATGACGTCAAGAAAAGGAATGCACGGTGACTAAGAAGTCATCTCTGGCCAATCACCTGTATTAATCACTCTGATTATGTATCTGATTATAATGCTGAAACAGCTTTTCATCTGTGTGTGTGTGTGTGTGTGTGTGTGTGTATTACATAAACATTTACAGCCCTGGGTCCTACGTATGTAAGTACAAGTGTCACCACACTATTTATCATTCAAATTGAGACCATTTGAGAGTGAACAGGGGCCACGGTTGCAGTGAAAAGGAAAAAAGGGGGAATGAGTTTTTCTTTCTTTTCTTTTCCTTTCTGAGAACAAAGAAGATAAAGAGAACAGTGAGCAGGCTTGATCATTCCTGGTTTTCACTTTAACTATTCCTAATCTGTGGTTTGTAACTAAGTTTGCTTTTCTCAAAACTAACCTGACACT
Source organism: Bos grunniens (assembly GCF_055505025.1). Lineage (NCBI taxonomy): Eukaryota > Metazoa > Chordata > Mammalia > Artiodactyla > Bovidae > Bos > Bos grunniens. Next base: position 49,857,219 of record NC_141185.1, on the reverse strand, counting down.
ATGTAATTTACATCCTGCATTTAACTCAGCATAACTTACATTCTGCATCTATCATCCTTTAACTCTGTGCTAATTGCATCCTGTACCTGGTGCTCACCTTTACCTGGGACCACCTCTTGTAGTTTTTTATCTTTTTGCACTTTTAGCCAGAAAGCCACAGTACAAAAATCCAGAGACAAACAGACCCAATTACCAGGCTACACTGGACTGCCAGACTCAATTCCTGGGCTACCTGATGCCAGATAGGAGTTTTGAAACAAAGCAAGAAAAAAAAAAAGAATGCAAACCTTCATTACTTTGAGCCTTATCATTTATCTAAAGACCAGAGACCCAGACTATGGAAAGTCCCTCGGTTCCCTTGGGGCAGGGAGCACAGTTCTTGAGACCCTAGCCTGCTGCGTACTCCTCTCCACTGGCTGAGAATTAAGGCCACCTTTCTTTTTCCTCCAAACTCTGTCTCTGTAATTTTTAAATTTGGCTTCAGTGGGCAGAGAAAGCCAAGATTTGGGGGATAACAACACTGTTAAAATTCTACTGGGGCAGCAGGCGTAAAACCAAGACTGTCCTGGACATAAAAGCACCCTGTGATGTGACCACAGACAACTTCACAAGTAAGTTTAAGGAAGCAGCCCAAGTCACAGACAGGGATCTTGTTCAGCCAGCCAGCAGGAAGCTTTACTGATAACAGAAGAGGCTAAACCGTTGAATTTCACCATAGTTTGTCCTCATGGAACTATTGAGTATGGCAACTTAGATCTTCTAAACAAACTTCATCTGTGTTATCAATCAGAAGCTAGCCAGGAGGCCTGGCCCTGGGGCTTTCTAAACACATTGCCCAGACTTTACACAGAGGCAGCACTGGGTATGACAATAAAGTGACAGTGTTGGAGTCCTTAGAGCCTGAGCTATCTCAGGCCTTGAGCGGAATCTCATGGACACCCAGGTTGCAGCCACAGCTTTCACCTTTCCCTCAGAGGGGTTATGCTGATGAGGTCTAGTCTCAAAAATCTTAACTCATGGTGGGGATGTAAACTGGTGCAACCACTATGGAAATCAGTATCGAAATTCCTCAAAAAACTAAAGATAGAACTACCGTATGATCCAGCAAGGGCTTCCCTGGTGGCTCAGCAGTAAAGAATCCGCCTGGCAATGCAGGAGACATGGGTTCCATCCCTGGGTCAGGAAGATCTCCTCGAGAAGAAAATGGCAACCCATTACAGTATTCTTCCCTGGAGAAACCCATGGACAGAGGAGCCTGGTGGGCTACAGTCCATGGGATCACAACAGTTGGACAAAACTTAGCGACTAAACAGCAGCAACAACAATGATCCAGCAATCACACTCCTGGGCATATATCCAAAGTGAAAGAAAGTGAAGTCACTCAGTCGTGTCTGACTCTTTTCGACCTCATGGACTGTAGCCTACCAGGCTTCTCCATGCATGGAATTTTCCAGGCAAGAGTACTGGAGTGGATTGCCATATCCTTCTCCAAGGGATTTTCCTGACCCAGGGATTGAACCGGGTCTCCTGCATCGCAGGCAGACGCTTTACCATCTAAGTCACCAGGGCATATATCCAAATGAAACTATAATTTGAAAAGATAGATGCACCTCTATGTTCATAGCAGCCCAATAGCCAAGACATAGTTCACAACAGCCCAGACATGGAAACAACCTAAATATCATCAACAGAGAAATGGATAAAGAAGGTGGGGCACATACATACGGAATATCACTCAGCCATGAAAAGAATGAAACAATGCCAGCAACATGGATGAACCTGGAGATTATCATACCAAGCGAAGTAGGTCAGAACGAGAGGGACAGATAGATATCACTTATATGTGCATTCTAAAATATGCCACAAATGAACTTATTTACAAAACAGAAGCAGACTCATAGACAAGAGAACAGACTTGTGGTTGCTAAGGGGGAGGAGGGGAGGAGAAGGTTGGGTTAGGAGTTTGGGATTAGCAGATATAAACTATTATATATAGAATGAATAAACAATAAGGTCCTATTGAGTAGCATGGGGAACTATTTTAGATATCCTGTGATAGGGCTTCCCTGGAGGTCCAGTGGTGAAGAATCTGTCTTGCAATGCAAGGGACACTGGTTCAATCCCTGGTCTTGGAAGATCCCAAATGCCGTGGAGCAGCTAAGCCCATCCAACACAGCTACTGAGCCAGCATTCTAGAGCCCTCGAGCCACAACTAGTGAGCCCACGAGCTGCAGCTACTGACGCCTGTGTGCCTAGAGCCTTCGCTCTGAAATAAGAGGAGCCACTGCAACGAGAAGCCTGCATGCCACAACCGAGAGTAGCTCCTGCTTGCCGTGACTAGCGAAGGACTTCATGCAGCAACAAAGACCCACCACAGCCAAAATAAGTAAATACATAAATCTTTAAAAAAATATCCTGTGATAAACCATAGTGGAAAGAAAGATGAAAACCCCCCTTAACTCAGTCCTCTGAACCTTCTCTGGTAAGGAGAGTCTGAAGGAAAACCTTCTCTTACCATGTGGCAGGTGGTAGATAAAATTAGCAAAAAAAAAAAAACAAAAAAACCACCCTGCATGTGTTAGGGTGATGGGTAAATGAGAATTTTCTGTACTTTCTGTCCAATTTTGCTGTGACAAATTTTTAATTTTAATTTTATTTTTTATTTTTTTATTTTAATTTTAATTTTAATTTTAATTTAAATTTTAATTTAATTAAATTTAAATTTTAATTAAATTTTAATTAAATTTTAATTTAATTTTAATTTAATTTATTAATTTATTTATTTTATTTATTTATTTTATTTATTTAATTTAATTTATTAATTAATTTAATTAAATTAAATTTTAATTTTAATTTTAATTTAATTTTAATTTTAATTTATTTGGCTGCACCAGGTCTTAGTTGCAGCATGTGAGATCTTGTTCCCTGACCAGGGATTGAACTTGGGTCTCCTGCATTGGGAGCTCAGAGTCTTAGCCACTGGACCACGAGAGAAGTCCCCAAAACTATTTTTTAAAATAAAGTCTATTCAGGACTTCCTTTGTGGTCCAGTGGCTAAGATTTTACCTTCCTACTCAGGGAGTGTGGGTTCAATTCCTGGTCAGTGAGCTGGGACCCCACATGCTTGATGGCCAAAAAATCCAACAAACATAAAACAGAAGCAATATTGTAGCAAGTTCAGTAAAGACTTAAAGAAAAATAAAGTCTCAGTTCAGTTCAGTTCAGTTCAAGTCGCGTCTGACTCTTTGGGACCCCGTGAACCACAGCACGCCCAGCCTCCCTGTCCATCACCAACTGCCCGAGTCTACCCAAATCCATGTCCATTGAGTCCGTGATGCCACCCAAACATCTCATCCTCTGTCGTTCCCTTCTCCTTCTGCCCTCAATCTTTCCCAGTATCAGGGTCTTTTACAATGAGTCAGCTCTTCGCATCAGGTGGCCAAAGTATTGGAGTTTCAGCTTCAGCATCAGTCCTTCCAATGAACACCCAGACTGATCTCCTTTAGGATGGACTGGTTGGATCTCCTTGCAGTCCAAGGGACTCTCAAGAGTCTTCTCCAACACCACAGTTCAAAAGCATCAATTCTTCGGCGCTCAGCTTTCTTTATAGTCCAACTCTCACATCCATACATGACTACTGGAAAAACCATAGCCTTGACTAGATGGACCTTTGTTGGCAAAGTAACGTCTTTGCTTTTTAATATGTTGTCTAGGTTGACCATAACTTTCCTTCCAAGGAGTAAGCGTCTTTTAATTTCATGGCTGCAATCACCATCTGCAGTGATTTTGGAACCCCCCAAAATAAAGTCAGCCACTGTTTCCCCATCACTTCATGGATCCTGAATTCTGTGACCACTACTTTTGAAGGACAGAACTTGAAAAATGAGTTAGCACCTAGAGAAATGTTCTTAAGTGAGTTCTTATAATAACTATGGCAGGAACTTCTGTAGCAGTTCAGTGGTTAAGACTCTGGGCTAATAAATAAATAAGGCACACACTTATTAAGAGCTAAATATGTGGCAGGCACTGTTTGATGCACTTTACATCTATTAACTTGTTTGCTCCTCACAGCACCCCATGAAGGAAGCACAAATACCATCATCTGAATTTTATGGAAAAAAAGTGGACACACAGAGGTGCAGAACTTGCCCAAGGTCACAAACTTGGGAAAGGAGGAGCCAGGATTCAAGTCCCAGGGGAATAGATGCCAAATCCCACTGCTCTTGATCATTCACTAAGGATACAGGATAATAAAAACGACAGACTGAGTGAATCACTGACTGCTATAAGAGAATAAATAGAGCTCACTACCTGCCCTGACCTCTGGTGCCTTATATTTCTCTGAAGACCTCAACGATTTGGTCACAAATCCTGCTGAGAGACCCCAGGTGAGTTTAGAGTCAGTTCGCCTTCAGTAAAGTGATGGAGCTTTAGTCATTCTGGAATGTGAGTGGGTGCACACCCTCTCCCTCCTTCCCTTTATGACAAGGCACTCGCATGCTTTCAGAAATGCATCTCATAGCCACGTGCTAACCAATGCAATGGTTACCGAAAACCAAGCCATCCCAAATTCTCAATCCCAGCAGGCTACTAAACTTAAAGGCAAAACTGAGTCCATTCTCTTCCCCTAACTGGCCTCCCACAGAAAAGCTTTATAGAGGGAAATCATTTGATTCAACAGAATATGGCAAGAGCCAAAGCTGGGGAGAGGAAACAGAAACCAGAGACCAATAAGAAAACAGTCCTGTGTGTTGCAAATGGCAATGGATCATTACTTAAACCAGCCAGAGCTGCAAAGGAAAAGATGGTCATGTCCTTTCCCTTGTTCTTCTCTGCCTGGGCTCATTCTGCACCTCCCTTGGAGCTTCGGTGACACAATTGTGCTTTAGAATTCCTGAACTGAATGGACATCCCTTTCTGGAACTCTTGGCTGAAGCTTTGTTCCTGACCTGTGTGGAAAAATCCATTTGCACAATAAGTCTATCTGCAATCTACTCCCAACAGCTGCTATCTGTGGCTCTGAATCAAGCTGGAAAAGTCTTCCCGGATCCTGGGAGCCACTTCATGCCTTTCAGAGCCTAACGAAACATCTCAATCTCCTTCAGCAAACACCAGCAGGGGCAAACCTGTTCCCCCAGCACACGTGCAGACATACGTATGGCCACCAAGCAGTACTATTTAAAGACACAACAACTGGAAAACTGTGGAACAGAACCAAATGCACACACACACATACACACACACGTGCACATACACATGAACACACACACATATCCAACTGGCCACAGGTCTAAAGCTCCTTTCCTGCAAGCACAAACTTTAAAAATTTTTTATTTTATTTTATTTTTTTAAATTTTATTTTATTTTTAAACTTTACGTAATTGTATTAGTTTTGCCAAACATCAAAATGAATCCATCACAGGTATACATGTACTCCCCCTCCTGAACCCTCCTCCCTCCTCCCTCCCCATACCATCCCTCCAGTTCATCCCAGTGCACCAGCCCCAAGCATCCAGTATCGTGCATTGAACCTGGACTGGCATCTCGTTTCATACGTGATATTTTACATGTTTCAATGCCATTCTCCCAAATCTTCCCACCCTCTCCCTCTCCCACAGAGTCCATAAGACTGTTCCATACATCAGCGTCACTTTTGCTGTCTCGTACACAGGGTTATTGTTATCATCTTTCTAAATTCCATATATATGCATTAGTATACTGTATTGGTGTTTTTTCTTCTGGCTTACTTCACTCTGTATAATAGGCTCCAGTTTCATCCACCTCATTAGAACTGATTCAAATGTATTCTTTTTAATGGCTGAGTAATACTCCATTTTTATTTTATTTTTAATTGGAGGATAATTGCTTTACAATATTGTGTTGGTTTCTGCCATACATTAACATGGGTCAGTCATAGGTATACATATGTCCCCTCCCTCTTGAACCTCCCTCCCACCTCCCACCCCATCCCACCCCTCTAGATTTTCACAGAGAACTGGTTTGATCTCCCTGTGTCATATAGCAAATTCCCACTGGCTATCTATTTTACGTATGATGGTGTATATGTTTCCACGCTACTCTCTCCATTCATCCTGCCCTCTCCTCTCCGCCCCACAAGTCTGTCCTCTGTTCTCTACATCTGCGTCTCTATTGCTAACCTGCAAATAAGTTCATCAGTACCTCTTTCTAGATTCCATATATGTGTGTCAATATATGATATTTGTTTTTCTCTTTTGGACTTACTTCACTCTGTATAGTAGTCTCTAGCCTATTATAGCCTCTAGTGAGATTCATCCACCTCATTAGAACTGACTCTAATGTGCCCCTTTTTATGGCTGAGTAATAGTCCATTGTAAATATGTACCATGCTATTTCAAATCCTGAAAGATGATGCTGTGAAAGTGCTGCACTCAATATGCCAGCAAATTTGGAAAACTCAGCAGTGGCCACAGGACTGGAAAAGGTCAGTTTTCATTCCAATCCCACAGGAAGGCAATGCCAAAGAATGCTCAAACTACCGCACAATTGAACTCATCTCACATGCTAGTAAAGTAATGCTCAAAATTCTCCAAGCCAGGCTTCAGCAATACGTGAACCATGAACTTCCTGATGTTCAAGCTGGTTTTAGAAAAGGCAGAGGAACCAGAGATCAAATTGCCAACATCCACTGGATCATAGAAAAAGCAAAAGAGTTCCAGAAAAACATCTATTTCTGCTTTATTGACTATGCCAAAGCCTTTGACTGTGTGGATCACAATAAACTGTGGAAAATTCTGATAGAGATGGGAATACCAGACCACCTGACCTGTCTCTTGAGAAATCTGTATGCAGGTCAGGAATCAACAGTTAGATCTGGTCATGGAACAACAAATTGGTTCCAAATAGGAAAAGGAGTACGTCAAGGCTGTATATTGTCACCCTGTTTATTTAACTTATATGCAGAGTACATCATGAGAAACACTGGACTGGAAGAAACACAAGCTGGAATCAAGATTGCTGGGAGAAATATCAATAACCTCAGATGTGCAGATGACACCACCCTTATGGCAGAAAGTGAAGAGGAACTCAAAAGCCTCTTGATGAAGGTGAAAGAGGAGAGTGAAAAAGTTGGCTTAAAGCTCAACATTCAGAAAACCAAGATCATGCCATCTGGTCCCATCACTTCATGGGAAATAGATGGGGAAACAGTGGAAACAGTGTCAGACTTTCTTTTTCTGGGCTCCAAAATCACTGCAGATGGTGACTGCAGCCATGAAATTAAAAGACGCTTACTCCTTGGAAGGAAAGTTATGACCAACCTAGATAGCATATTCAGAAGCAGAGACATTACTTTGCCAACAAAAGTCCGTCTAGTCAAGCCTATGGTTTTTCCTGTGGTCATGTACGGATGTGAGAGTTGGACTGTGAAGAAAGCTGAGTACCGAAGAATTGATGCTTTTGAACTGTGGTGTTGGAGAAGACTCTTGAGAGTCCCTTGGACTGCAAGGAGATCCAACCAGTCCATTCTAAAGGAGATCAGCCCTGGGATTTCTTTGGAAGGAATGATGCTAAAGCTGAAACTCCAGTCCTTTGGCCACCTCATGCAAAGAGTTGACTTATTGGAAAAGACTCTGATGCTGGGAGGGATTGGGGCAGGAGGAGAAGGGGACAACAGAGGATGAGATGGCTGGATGGCATCACTGACTTGGACGTGAGTCTGAGTGAACTCCGGGAGTTGGTGATGGACAGGGAGGCCTGGAGTGCTGTGATTCACGGGGTCGCAAAGAGTCAGACACGACTGAGCGACTGAACTGACTGAATTGAAATATGTACCATAGCTTCTTTATCCATTCATCTGTTGATGGACATCCAGGTTGCTGAAGGCACAAACAGTTAACATAAAGAGTTAGAACTATGAGGGGGGGTCCCTCACTATAATCCTTTGAGTTTTTCTTTCCCAAAATGAAAAGAATATAGAGGAATAAATAAATGTTGAGGTTAAAAAATTTTTTTTAGGTAGCATGACAACAGAATGAAAAATAGAGCATCAGTGAAGGATTCTTTCTCTTCCTTCAACCTATATGTGAGTTCTCTCAAAGGCAGACCCAAAGATCTGGGGCTAACTTCAGGCTTGAAGGTTTATTTCTGTTCACATTTTAGGACTTCCACACCTTCAGAATAGGCAAGGGGCTTCAGGAGTTCCTGACAGATTTTATGCTGATTAGCCTTCAAAAGGATGAAACATGAGCCATTGCATGTTTGGATGGGTGAATAGGAAAAAGGAAGCTCCATTTTTCCTTGTCATAATCCTGAAATGTGTTGGAAAAAATTTAACATTGATACAAATACCACTGCCCATCTCTGGGTAAATCACCATTCCCATCTCACCCTGTGCTCTCTTTCTTCCCGCCCTATGGTGCCTTGGTAGGGTGGCCCTGTTTGCCCTAGAATAGTTGCCTTTCAAGTCAGTCAAGTGTTCTATTCTTGGTAAAAGCACATGCCAATGCAAAAGTAGTTTCAGACTCATAGAATTTTAGAACTGGTCCTAATGCCATAGACTGATGTGTCAGTGAGTGGAGAACTAGTCTTGCCTGAACGCCTGCCTACTCAGTGCCAGGCACTGTTGGTGTTTTGTTGTTGACGTTTAGTCACTAACTCAAGTCCGAATCTCCTGCAACCCCTGGTCAGTAGCCCTCCAGGTTCCTTTGTCCATGGATTTCCCAGGCAAGAATACTGGAGTGGGCTGCCATTTCCTTCTCCAGGGGATCTTCCTGACTCAGGGATTGAATCCGCACCTCCTGTGTTGGCAAGCAAATTCTTTACCACTGAGCCAGCAGGGAAGCCCAGGGGGTTGGGGAGTGGAGAGTTATTAAATCTTCTCATCAACTACTGTTCATCTCAGTTGCCAAAGCAAAAAATCTGGACCTAAGCAGAAAGGTTAAATGACTTGCTCAAGACCATGTAACCTGTACATGCCAACAGAGTTCTAGTTATGATTCCAAAGGCCACATTCTTCCAGTCTGCCTTCAACTGGGCGAGGGTCGTCTTAAGGACAGAAAGAACAGTGGGACAATAACTGAGATCCACACTGCCCCACATGTCCCAATCACATTTCCCTAGCTAGAAGAGGCCAGAGACGGCTGCCTCCTCATCCTTTCCTCCCCTTGCGGCTTGGTGACTAACCTGCCTCCTTTCTCGTGGGACACGACCCCAGATTTTGCCCTGGTGTCCTGGACTACAGGTGAGTCCATTGGTCGGCCTGAAGCCTTCAGACCCAGAAGCTGAACTACCTGCGTGCCTTCCTCCTCCCAAACCCAGACGACACTTGACTCTACCCCGCCCGGCAAGCCAGCTTGTGGTCACAATTGCCTCCCTATTTGCACCCTGCCTCAATCAGCATCACACAAGACCTATCTTTTAGCCCTCCTCTCTTTTCCCTGCCCCCTCCGCGCTGGCTTTATCCTATAGTTCCTTGGCCTATGGGCTAAAGACGTCAAAAATAACCAATTGTCTTGGAGTTCTTCGCTAAGGGCTCCGCCTCCGCTCTGAGGAGCAGGTCCGCTGACCAATGGGCTGCCCTCCGGGCGCAAAGAGAGCGCGGAGCTAGCAGAGCAGCCGCTGGGCTGCCCAATGAACAGGCTGGTTTCCGCGGTTAGGGGCGTGGCAGAAGCGGTGGTCAGGGGCGTGGCGGCAGTTGCTTGGGCGGGGCCGGTAGCGGCGGGAGCTGCACTGGCCAGGGGTTCCGGCTGTATTTCCATGACCGCCGGCGGCAGCCGTGGAGCTGCGGGAGCGCGACCGGGGGCGAGCTGGGCCGCTGTAGTCAACCAAGCGCAGGTAAAGCCACGGCCGAGCGAGCTCCGCTTTGCCGCGATCGAGCCCGCGATCAGTTGGGTCAAACCTCTGAGCCTCGAGATCCCTTGTCCTGGCTCGGCCCATCGCGCAGCTGCCTGAGAGCCCCGGATCCTCAGGGAGCCTGTTACCTGGCGCTGCGGGGGTCCCCAGGGCCGGCGGGGAGGGAGGCAGCCTGGATCACATAGGGTGGGATACGCCTTCCTGAAAGCCCTTTGTCCCTTGAAGCTTCAGATACCGAGGTTGGGGACATCCCCGACTGCGGCCTCCCTACCGGCCATTGGTCCATCAGTGCGCACTTGGGGGGTCTGGGGAGGGGGGGTCTGCCAGGCTTGGTGAGGAGATCTGGCAAAAGCATCTGTAAGGAGAGGGCCAAGGAATCTGATTACAGCCCCGAATATCCGAAGGGTCTCTGCGTTTTGGGGCTCCAGGGGCATACTCAGGACTGATGGGTTCAAGTTGTAAGGAGGCAGCTTTGACCCACTTGGAGGCGCACTTACTGAGCTCGGCTCCTTGCCAGGCACTGTTCTAGGCGCTTCGTGGTCTTTCCCCACAGTGAGAGCTGTCCAGCAGCACAGGCCCTGCTAGTCGGGGCAGCTGGCATCTCGACCTTGGAAGTGACCAGGCAGAGGCCAAGTGACAGCCACCTGCCAGGGATGCTTAGCCAGGACTCGAAAGGGACGACTGTGCCACCGACCTGTAAAGGCCCTTCTTCATGCATAGATGCACTCTGACTTTGAAGGCCTACCTCCAGAAGAATACTGCTGGGGGCTCACTAGTTTGAAAGAGGGTGTTGAATTCATTCCTAATGAACTGGTGGTCTCACTTTCCAGAGTGGATGTTAGCAAAGAGAACAGACCATAGGCAGAAGATAAGGTTTATTTAGACATCACGAAACTCCTTCCTTTGAACTCTCTTAATCTTCCTGATTCCTGTCTGGTCGCTTCACCTCCAGTGTGTCAGTTTCACCTGCATTCCAGTAACCGGATCCAAAGGCAGGCTCCAAGATCGGAGTCCTGAGAGATGCCTGGAGGTGGGAGGGACTGTAGATTTAATAGAGTTAATGTGATCTGGCCCAGAGCTTTTCGAGGGCCATTTCATTGCAACCACACAAAGCAGTGTCCAGAAGAGAAACCATACAGCCTCCCTTTCACTACCCTCTTTCACTTGCCTGAATGGAGAGGACATAATAATCTTCTGAAGGTCAGGAGATAGAGGAGGAACCTTAATAGCAAGTGTGCTGCCTGTTGTAGGGTGAATTCGCCTTTGACTAACCCAGTCAGAAAGCAGACCGGTCCATACACTGCTGATTGTCAGCATGGACTTGTGGAATTTTAGAGCTGAAGACACCTTAGGTAGAGCTCATCTAATCAGCCTTCCCAATGCACAGGTGAGGGAATGAAAGCCTGGGGAGGTCTCAGGACTGACTGGTCATCACAGAACCATGACTAAAGGTTAATCTGTTGACCTTGGGTCTAGCAAGTGCATGATTTGTATTTCACTCCTAGCTCCTTTTCTCACTCTTCTGAGTTGAAATTCTAGGGGTGGGGTGCAGAGACGTTAAGGGCACAGATTTTGAGGCCAGGGTGCCTGGATTTGAACCCTAGCTTTGCTTTGGACTGGCTATCACCTCGGGCAAGTCACTTAACCTCTCTGTGCCTCTGTTTGTTGCTGTTTACTCCACTCTCTGTGACCCCACGAACCATAGCATGCCAGGCTCCTCTGTCCACGGAATTTTCCAGGCAAGAATACTGGAGTGGGTTGTTGCCATTTCCTTTTCCAGGGGATTTTCTCAACCTAGGGATTGAACCCACATCTCCTGCATTGGCAGGTGATCCACCAGGGAAGCCCGTGCCTCTGCTTGTTCACCTCTGAAACAAGAAAAATAATGGTACTTAGATTAGAGGTTGCTTTGAGGTTTTGATGTCAGAAGCAGTTAGAGCAGTGCCTGGCACACAACAAACATTATGGATTTGCTAAATATGGTCTTCTATTGCCTTTTTAATCCTTATTTTCTTTGTACTTACCCCCCAGTATTTTCTATCAGGCTCTGATTTTTTCCCCTGCCTCCACTCGCCCAGTTCATTAAACATATTCCAGATTTCATTGTAGCACAGATGTCTGTGGGGTTTTTCAAGTCACATCACATTTTATTTCTTATTTATTGCTTATTTTTCTGTCTTTTATTGAATCAGGTAATTCATTGTCTCTGTTAGTCCTCTCCTTGCAATTATACTCTTTTTCAGACTCCATATCTCGTTCTCGTTAAAAGAGGGCGAAAAACCCCCCAAAGTGATAAACACCCTGATAATATCAGTTTCCACGGCATTCTTCCAAATATCTATCCCCCCTGCTCGGCCCTTCGTCCCAGTTGTCAGTGTGATGCAGCGTGATTATAAATGGGTGAACATTTTTAGATTAAGATTTCATGAGCCACTGTATTAAGTGCTTTTCGGAAGTTCAGGGATCGTGTGTCAAATGCATTTAAGTAAGTTACTTAGTCATGGGAGGAGGGAGAGCACCAGCAGCGCCTGCCTTCCCTGGCAGAAGCACAAGTGTGTGACTGATTCTTGCTGGTAATCTAGCTCTTTCACTAATTTCACTGCGTTTTTCCTGTTCTTTTCTTGAGCTTGAAATAAACCAGATGGCACGTGCAGTGGAATGGTTCTTTCCCTCTTGTCTTATTTGGGGAAATCCCCTTTCTTTCTCTTTGCTTTCACCTTCACTTCCTTTATCAGCTTCACGGGGCTGATAAATATCTACTCTCAATCTGCCAGCCAATTCCCTTTTCATCGGAAGGTAACCTGTCGTCTTTATTTCTTGCAGGAATCTGGTCACTTTTGGTTTTTCCCTTCTCTGTTTTTACATGTTTTCTAGAATGAACCAAAGATGATCGCTGTTCATTGATTCGCACCTTCCTTACAACTGATTCTGAGTTTGGGTTTTTGTTTGTGTTATTTTGTTTAGGACATTCTAGACCTCAGCCATCTTAGAATAATTGTTGTAGTTTCTTTGTGTATTAATATAGGCCCTTTTCTCTCTTGCTTTCTTTTCTTGTAACTTCTGGGTGGAAGGGCTTCTCATTTGCTGTTGTTTCTTGTGTGTGTGTGTCTGAGTTTCTGGGTCATGTCCAACTCTGCGACCCCATGGGCTGTAGCCCGCCAGTCTCCTCTGCCCATGGATTCTCCAGCCAAGAATACTGGAGAGGGTTGCCATTCCCTTCTTCCATTTCCACTTTTTTCCTGGGAATCTCTGGCAGGGACCATGGAGAGTATAGTAGTTCCCCACCACCCTTGTCCCAAGCTCCTGTCCACACCTCAAAATAATTTCTTTGGTCCTAGGGAAGACCGTGGTGAAGTCTTATTCTTTTCATGAAACCTGGCTCTTTGAAAAACCCTAGGAGAGAGAGCCTTCTAATACAATGGAATTCATGTGGCAGAATTTCTGCTACAACCTTCTACTTACAACAGAATGATTTTCTTTTTTTTTTTTTTGCAGTGTGGGTTTTGAGTACTTTTTGACCAATTTAGGCGTATAGATGACTGGGGCAAGGGGTGTTTCAGCCTTCCTGTATCATCTTAGGCTATACTGTCCCTAGGAACAGAGTGCAGGGAGTTCATGCCACCTCTTCTTGCGCTCTGGCATGAGGTTCATAGTGGCTCTGCATGTTCTAACCTTTTTGGCTGGTGCTTGATGTTTTTTAACCCACAAGCTGCTATTTCTGTACTGATACCCTGCAGGTGCTGACATCTCCCTTCAGGATCATTTTCCTATCTGCATGTTTGTTTTTGTGGTCTTGGTTCCAAGGCATCATGTTTTTGGATTATATGTTTTCTATTTATAAAAGGGGGGTGTGGACAGGCCACTAGACCTATTGTTACCCATGAGGCTGGCGCACTGGACCCAGCTGGGTGCAGAGCATGTGACCCAAGGAACTGTTTTATGATCTTTTGTGGTAGTTAAGTAACAGCCAGGTAAAGAGCTTATTAGAGAATTAGAACTGATACCCTTGGGTTTGCCTGGTTTCTGATTTTCTTTTGTTTTCTTTCAAGCGGAGGTTCATTAAGTTCAACAAACTGAGCATCTGGTGTGTGCCAGGAAGACAGCTGTCCAGATTAACAAGGGTGTTTGGTTTTGCTGCAGAAAGACTATTCTGGGTTTATTATTATTATTTTAGATTTTTCAGTGTTTGTATTGCAAAAAAAAAAAATTTAGTAGGTAACGCATCTACATGATGAAAGAAAATATTCAAAAGTCACAAAAGTGAGGCAGGAACTACATCTCTGCCCGTCCCTGACCGCCGCCACCTGGTTTTATTCCTTAGAGGCACCACTCTTACTGGTTTTTCATCTTCCAGAGGTGTTCCGGGCACAGCCAAGATACTTTATAACATCTATTAGCAAATGCATTATGATTATCTTTCCCTTTTACACAAATGGTAGCAGACGATACATGCCCTTTTCCACTCAGTATTTCTTTGCAGTACAGGAAGAGCTTCAGTATCCTTTTTCACAAAGGTGATCTATTTTAAATATTCGATTCTGTTACCAAGGCTGCTAAGAACCAGTCTTATTTAGGCAATAGCTTCACATGGAGATCCTAAGGCATTTCTGTGGATGTTGGAGGGCAAATATTTTTCTCCTCTATGTCCTATAGCTCTGAGCCTTGGAGGAGGCTAGGTGAGGGGGAGGGCCTCTCCTGAAGGTCCTCCTATGAAGGGAGAGTGGGACATTGAAAAATGAACGTTGGACCTTAGGCCCTTGGCCTGCGCTCTGGGCAGAAGGTGCTGGAATCACCTGGGAAAGCTTGCTGTGCTTTCTCTGGTCTCCAGGGAAAGCTCTGGGCCTTCCTGATTGGCCTTTCGGCATCTCTACCACGTCTAATCCGTCTCCTACACCCCAGCCCCGGCTCTGTGTTCGCCTTAGGCATAAGAAGGGGAACCCTCCCTTCTTGACACAACGTCCTGTCTGGTCGGCTTTGTTAAGCCCCGGCCCTTCCTTTCCCTCACCCCAGGAAAAACCAGCTCTCACACCTGTGCCTCTGTGAAGCATCCTTCCCAAACAATATTTGGGAATATAATTTTTTTCTCTCCTCAGAAGTCTTTCCCATTCTCCATATCACTTTGTCATCTCCAAGGCCTCTGAGACTCACGTGGCCTTGCTAGGCTCTTGGTGATTACTCTAAAGAGAGTTTAGGGGGTCTTTGTGTTTGAATTTTCTCTGGCTGCAATTGTGTTTTTCTAACCACACTGATTTAAACATGGTCTTATGGTCCTCAGTGGCTTCCATCTTGCCTGCTGCTTTATTTTTCCCTTTTCTTTAAAATCTGCCTTAATCTTCATCTTGTTTTTATTTCCCTCCGAATCTAATTTAGAGTCACCTTGACCTTGCTTTGAATCTTCATAATGTCAGTCAGCCAGTCTAACGGAGAATCGTTGCATTCTGATCTTTGCTCCTCCCTAGGCGTCTACATTCTCAATCAGTTGTGCCATAGCTGCTGTGTGATGTAATATGAGAGGGGATGATGTTATCAGTCAGCTTCTGGAGGTAGAATAGTTACAAGCTTTGAAAAACCACCCCATATCTGCATAGTCACGCTAGGCATGTATTTGTGTACTTTACTTAGTCATATCAGTGACAACAGTTAAAAAAAATCAGGAAGTCCAACACAGGATTGCCGAATTTTGTTTTTCAAATAGGGAAATAAAAAAGCTCTGTTCTCTTCCATCATCACCGTCATTTCTTAAGAAAAGACATTTTAACACCAAAAATGAGGGAGGGTCCACCTCCCAGAATAAAGAGCAGCCTTCTAAACAGAACGTATTTAGATTGATTAAAAAGGTGGAGGGCTTCCCTGGTGGGCTAGTGGATAAGAATCCGCCTGCCAGTGCAGGGATGTGTGTTAGTCACTCAGTCACGTCCAACTCTTTGCGACCCCATGGGCTGTAGCCCACCAGGCTCTTCTGTCCATGGGGTTCTCCCGGCAAGAATACTGAAGTGGATTGCCATTTCCTCTCCAGGGGATCTTCCCGACCCAGGGATAGAACCTGGGTCTCCTGCACTGCAGGCAGATTCTTTACCATCTGAGCCACCAGGAAAGCCAGTACAGGAGACATGGGTTCAATCGCTGGTCCTGGAAAATCCCAGATGTCATGGGGCAGCCAAGCCCATGAGCTACAGTGAGAGAAGCCACCACAGTGAGAAGCCCAAGCACCCCTACAGAGTAGCCTGTGCACAGCAACAAAGACCCAGTGGAGCCAAAAGTTTAAGTACATAAATAATTGTTTGAAACAGTTTTGCTAATGGAAATTGAATCATGGCATTTGAGAGGGTCTGAAGTAGAGGATTCTATTCAAGGAAGGTTCCACTTTTTCAGTTTCCTTAAACAGTGCCAGCTTTTCTTCTGCTGGGAAACAAGGCCATTCACTTAAGCTAACCTAGCTGTGGCATCATTTGGTGCAGTTTTTGCCCAGTTTCTTTTAGGGGATACAGACCACATAATGTCAATATGTGATGGTGCCGTCAGAGTGATGCGAGCTGACTCATGGGAGTCAGGGTACGTTCATGTCTTACATGTGTTCTCTGGTAGTTCACTGGTTAGGGCTCTGCGCTCCCACTGCCAAGGGCCTGAGTTCAATCCCTGGTTGGAGAACTAAGATCCTGCAAGCTGTGGCAAAAAAAAAAACTAAACCACAGTAATAAAGTGCCGTGTTGTAGTTCTTAAGGAAGAGGCGTGGGGGAAGCCAGGGTGGGACCTCCACAGCTTGGAATGAGGCCCTTTGATGTGATGTCTTTTGAAGTGTATGTTTACACGTATTAAATTCTTGATGTAATATGTCAGGGGGTGGCTCATATTGTTTCTGAGATGCAATGTGACTTTTCATTTGAGTCCCCATGGCACCCTCTGCTCTCCTCCAGCAGTCAGTACCACGACATTCCTTCTGGGTTACAGATATGTCCCAATCCAAGACCAAGGGTATGTCCTTGATTTTCTTTGAGTTCTCCTTAAATTAAGAACACTCAGACTTTTAGAGTTCATATTAATGATAATTGGCAATATTTTAAAGGTATGCCTGGATCACTGGGATGACCATATTATATTAGGGTCCAGCCAGGCCACCTCAGTGCCTCTTATTATTTTTTTTAAAAATTTTTAAATTTCTATTTTTATTTATTTATTTGGCTGCACCAGGTCTTAACTGGACTCTTAACCACTGGACCTGGAGAAGGAAATGGCAACCCACCCTAGTAATCTTGCCTGGAGAATCCCATGGGCAGAGGAGCCTGGCAGGCTACAGTCCACGGGGCCACAAGAGTCGGACACGACTTAGCAACTAAACAACCAAACAACCAAAATCAACCACTGGACCACCGGGGAGGTCCCTCAGTGCCATTTGTGTATAAATTTCTGGTAACTTAGAGCCAGGTTAACCTGCTATGAGAAAAACACAGAGACAGACTTAGTGTGGAGAAAAGATGGTGTCAGATGAAGCCAAGTGTGCAAATGAAGGCTGAAACAGGGGTTCCAGCAGAGGAAAGTGGTGTAGTCGAGTGTAGTCAATCTGAATTATACTCTTTGGGTAATTTTATTTGTTTTTCTTTGTACATTCATTTTAGTCTCCATAATTGGAAAAGTGCTAAGGTAAATTTATGCCTGGTTTTATGTTTATATGTTTTAAGAAATAGTATAGGAAATAATAATTGAATAAAAGTAATTCAATGTAAAGACTTCTCTGGCGGTCCAGTGATTAAAACTCTGGGCTCCCAAGACAGAGGGTTCGAGTTCTATCCTTGGTTGAGGAACTAAGATCCCACATGCTACTCAGTGTGTCCAATAAATACATAAATTAGAGCTCCTTTCTTCTGGGGTCCCTGCATTTAAAAAAGAAAACAAAGCAATTTGATGTAAGAATCGAATAAAAGGCAGGACTATTTTTTTTCCCATAGAGGGGGCCACCTGGCCCCTGAGTTTGAAATACCCCAGTGGAAATCTAACCTCAAGACAGAGGTTTCCAGTCACATTTGTGTCATGCATGGCTCCTTTCCACATGTTTTTGTTGAACACTTTAGAAATACCCTTTGAGTCTGTTCCTTGCTTTGTTCACTTAACGAGGGGCAATGCGTTTTAGCAAATCTCCGCATGTATTGTTTGGCATCCTGTTCACTTTTCTCCAATACCCAGCTATGACATTACTGCTCTCAAGAAATTCAGGAAAGCACAGTATTCCCAGGATGACGTGATAGCACTGAAGTGGTTTTTTTTTTTTTGGCCACACCACAGAGCATGTGGGATCTTAGTTCCCCAACCAGGGATCAAACCCTCACCCTTGCCTTCGAAGCTCAGAGTCTTAACCACTGGATCTTCAGGGGAGTCCCTGCTCTGGCGTCTTTCAATAAACATTTACTGAGCCCTCTCTTTGGGGGGCCTCTACCATCCAGGCTCCTCTCTGGGGACTGGACACCCTCTGTCCCACTGTTGGCCCCTTGTTTGGCCCAGAGGTGGATTTCCATGAATGCTTGCTGAGCTTCCAGCCCCTCCCAGCTATAGCTTCCTGTGTGGCCTGGACTGTAGGCTTCAGCTTCTCAGATTCCGAATACCCCAGCTGCAATTCCCGTTTCTATTCTGATCATGTAAATAAAGTGCTCGCTCACTCTTGTCAATGACATTAAAAAATGTGCCCTTCTAAATAGTAAGATGATGGAAAGTGCCAAGGAGATGATAGTCAAGCATACTTTTTTCCCAATTTAGAAAACTCAGTCCCTTTCACTTGGTCTGTCATTAATGTCACCCATCACTCTATTTATTGCCTCTACATAGCTGGATGTTACCCTAAAATTGCGAGAGAAATCTTGACTTTGCCACCAAAGAGCCTGTGAGGGGAATGCATATTTCCGGAAGCCCCTCTTTGATGGGAGAGGATGTGCAGAGCTGCTGTCAGTGGAGCCAAAGGGATCAGGATCCATCCAGCTCTGTGAAAGCTCTCTAAGACAGACAGGTGGCTTGTTTCTCTGTATTCCTAGAGCCCTTCCCAGGCCTGGCCCAGGGGGGGTCTCCAGGCCTCAGCCTCCTCCTCCCTGGCATTAGTAATAACTCACAGAACTGTCATGAGTACCGAGTGAGGTAATGTCTGAGGACGCACTCTGTAAACAATAAATTCCATATAGGTCTCTACTGTCAACACCGGTGCACTTTGTGACTTGTTTGAGGATTAACCAATGTAATGTATTAATATTTAGCTCACAAGCATTTGATTAACTGTAGAGCTACACAAATAGGAATTTTGTTTTCATCTGGTTCTACTCCTTCCTTTTGAAGAGACAGTGACTTGTTAGTTAGAATTAGCCAGAGAGCACTTACTGGATTTCAGAGTGAGGGTCTTTGACCCCTAATGTGTGAATCATAAACTTTATAAATTCTCTGGGGGAGCTAATAGACAAGCTACAGGTCAGGAATGGGTACGGGAATGTGTAGAATGTCTGTGATCTGCTCATCACCTGCATGAGATGGTTAAATTGGGGTTGCTGGTGATCGCTCACAAGCAAGTTCAGGACCTGGACTAATCAGGCTTGAAGAGACCTACACTTTGGGCTCTGCCCTGGGACCCTCTAGTCCAGTTGGATAAATCAATTTCCTCTTTTGCCACATCTGGTGGACACACCATTGCCAAGTCATCGTGTTTGCATCTAGCGTTTTTGTGGTAACAGCAGGACACTCTATCATCCCCATTTTAATGGGTAAGGAAACTGAGGTGCAAAGAGGTTAAGAAACTTGCCCCAAGTCATACAACCAGTCAGTGGTAGGATTGTGATTCTGGACAAATCGCTCTGCCCCCAAAGCCTGCCACCCTACTGTGAGCAGCCTCACTACCCCACCACCCCTGCACACCTATGGGAGCATCTCCATGAAGCAGAAATCTTTGTAACAAGACTTGTTCTGACCTATTTACACAAACCTGTTCCGAATGTCACAGATGTTTAAGGAAGCATTTTTCCATTTTTCTTAGATATTAAAAATGATCTTGGGGACTTCCCTCGTGGTCCAGTGGTTAAGACCATGCGCTCCTAATGCAGGGGGAGTGGTCAGAGATCCCTGGTCAGAGAACTAAGATCCCACATGCCATAGGGAACAGCCTAAAAAAAGAGATCCCTATTTGTTAAAATCCCATTAACTTCTCAGTCTAGGTTAACCTTCGGATTAGTTGTATTCAGATTTAAATTTTCTAGCTCAAATAAGCTTATGCCGACAGTTTTGTTGCATTGGGTGTTTTGGAGTAGGAAGCAGGTGCCGGGAGTCTTCTAATGGTGTTTCAGTATTTATCTGAATGCCAACAATTAATGGGTAGTTTTCTGCTACCTTCTCTTTGGGTATCTTTCCTTTCTTCTGCTACATAGAACAGCCTGTTTATTAATGGCTCAATCCATTAATAAATATTTACAGAGTGCTGCCCCCTCCCTTGCTCCCGTGCTCCACACTCTGAATTGAAACTTGTATAGAATTGTACACTGAGGATTGAATTAGCAGGGCGTGGACCAGAATCCCCAGCAGAGATCAAAGGGACATGAATCATCACTTTTATGTGGCAGTGAGGCTTGCTGATTTTCTAGTCATGAAGAAGTATCTGGAAAACACAAAGGTAGGAAACAGGACGTTTTTGAGGGCCTGGAGGGGATAGTCCTCAACTGAAGACTCCTGAATACTTCAGCAGATTGTCTAAAAACTACTGCAATGTCATGGCAACTTGGGGCGATGTTCACGAGGTGAATGACAATGCTTGTCCAACATCCTACAGGTCGGGTTACACCCAGCCAAACAAGGGCTTCTCATACCTACCGAGGCACATCTGTCCCCCAGTGGGCCAGCCCACTGGGCTCCACCAGGGCACCATCTTCCAAGCTGTTGTCTAGAATTCCCCCTGGAAGTAAAGCCCTGAAGCTTCTTCCACAGTGACCCACTCCCACTGCTCCCAGACCCATTCCTCCTGTCCTACCTGCCAGTTTCCTGGTTGTCCAGGATCTTCAGGCCTTGGCTCCACTCCTGAGCCCAGCTTGAGGTCTGCACCCACCCCTTCTTTCCCTCTTTTCTGTTCCCTCCCTTCCCTAGATGGCTCTCTAGCCATCTGAGTCCCCCCCCTCCTTCTTGCCTCCTTTGAGTTCCTCCAGTATTCATAGTTGGAACTTAGGATTTCATTCTTCATTATATATGGGTTTGCACTGTTTGCTCATTATTTCCTGGACGCCATGTATTGTACTTCTTTCATAGTCCCCATAGGGCTTAGAATGAAGCTGATGCCTTTGGTACCTGTGGGGAGCAGAGTGGAATGTCAGAAGTGGGATGTAGTTTTGCAAATAGCTCCCCCAGTGATATTGACACACTTTGGGTGGTGGGGGTGGGGTGTCTGTCCCCTACTTTTAAAAAGTGAAAATTGGAATTGTTAGTCACTCAGTCGTGTCCAGCTCTTTGCAACCCCACGGACTGTAGCCTGGCAGTCTCCTCTATCCATGGGATTTCTCAGACAAGAATACTGGAGTGGGTTGTCATTCCATTCTCCAGGAGGATCTTCCTGACCCAGGGATTGAAGCCTGGTCTCCTGCGTTGCAGGCAGATTCTTTACCATCTGAGCCACCCAGGAAGCCCCTACTTTTACAAACCACTGCTTTATCCTTGAGGGTGCATCCAACTTACACAAGTAAATCAATTTGGGGAAAATGGGATCATTTTCGCAATAATGGAGAAACATTTCCCTCATTTCCAGTGAAATCTAACTTACCTTCCAGGAAACTAATGTTTGGCATCACATAGGCGCAGGGAAAGCCCAGCAGAGGAAGACCACCTGTAAACTGAGCTCGTGGCTGAGTCTCTGCTCCCTGGGAGGCTCACCTGCCTTCGGTGGAGGTGGAGATGGACTCAGATCAAATGCCTGCCTGAACAGGCAAAATTTAAACAAAAACCGAAGGAGGAAGGCTGCTGGGCGACTAGGAATAACAATGGAGACTTGCCTTCAGGCTTTAAAGAAGGCAGAGAACTCTCATTTGCTTAGTGGGAGGACTGGGAGGAAAGTGCAGAACAACAGTGTGACGTTTGTGTTGGATGGACGAGGAGACAGGAACTTTTGAGAACGTGAACCTCCTTCTGTTTAGCTAAGACCTCAAAATATATCAACCCAGAGAGCTGCCCTTTTCATGTCAGAGCCTCTGAATTTTTATTCTTCTAGATTTTCAGGGTCCTTGGTAGAAAGATCTGACGAAGTCAAGCTCAAGACTGCCTAGGGACCAACTCCCCTGTTCTTCATATGTTGAGAACTCCCTAGCTCTTTCTTTCTTTAAACAATTTTATTTGTTTATTTTTGACTGTGCTGGCCCTTCCTTGCATGGGCTTCTCTTTGTGGTGGCTTCTCTCGTTGCAGAGCACAGGCTCTAGCAGCTTGGGCTTCGGTAGTTGTGGCCTGCAGGTTTAGTTGCTGCTCGGCATATGAGATCTTCCCAGACCAGGGACTGAACCTGTATCCCCTACATTGGCAGGTGGATTCTTATCCACTGTGCCACCACGAAAGTCCTCGAGCTGTTTCTTTACATTTTTATAATCTTGAAATATATAATAAGGCAGACTTCCTGTAAAAAGCTCTAAGCATTTTGCGAACCGTGTCTTGAGTGTATCGGTATTTTATAATTACAAAGCATTTTCTTAACCAACATAATTTCACCAACTTCTTTCCCTCCATAGTCTGTAATGTAATCTCCCCTCCCCTACTTGATAGAAGAAAAAGTGAACTTTCATGAAATGTAAGTAGTTCACTCAAAGTCACTTGGAACAACCTAAACTCAAACCCAAGGCCTATGACTCTAAAATCTATGTTATTTGAACTGAATTTTTAAAAATGGACGGAGGTTCTGAATAGATGTTTTTTCCAAAAAAGATATGCAGATGGCCAACAAACACATGAAAAGACGCTCAACATTGCTAATCATCAGATATACGCAAATCAGAATCCCAATGAGACATCACCTCACACCTGTCAAAATGGCTGTTATCAAAAAGAGAACACATAAATGTTGGTGAGGATGTGGAGAAAGGAGGGTCCTCGCGCACTGTTGGTGGGAGTGTAAACTGGTGCAGCCACTGTGGAAAACAGTTGGAGTTTCCTCAAAAAATTATAAATAGTCCTACCATATGATCCAGCATTTCCATTTCTGGGTATATATCAGAAGAAAACAAAAACACTAATTAGAAAAGATATATGCACACTGATGTTCCTTGCAGCATTATTTACAATCGGATTTCCCTGCTGGCTCAGTGGTAAAGAATCCAGCTGCCAATGCAGGAGACTCAAGTTCAATCTCTGGGTCAAGAAGATCCCGTGGAGAAGGAAATGGCAATCCATTCCAGTATTCTTGCCTGGGAAATCCCATGGACAGAGGAGCCTGGCAGGCTACAGTCCATGGGGTCACAAGAGTCAGACACGACTTAGTGACAAAACAACAAAAATATGGATGTAATCTAAGTGCCCACCAATAGATGAATGGATTAAGAAGATATAGTACATATGCACAGTGGAATATTACTCAGCTATAATAAAGAATGAAATCTTGCCGTTTGCAACAACATGGATGGACCCCGAGGGTACTATGCTAAGGAAATAAGTCAGACAAAAACAAAACACTGTATGATTTCACTTATATGTGGAATCTGAAAAACAAAACAAATGAAGAAACAAAACAGAAACAGAGATAAAGAGAACAAACAGGTGGTTGCTTGAAGGGAGGCAGGTGGGGGGAAGAAGGAAATAGGTGAGGGAGATTTAAGAGTACCAACTTCCAGTTGCAAAATAAATGAATCACTGGTGTGAAATGTACATTGTGGGGAACGTAGTGAATGACTGTTTAATATCTCATGTGGTGATATATCGTAACTAGATTTAAGGTGATCATTTTTTAAAAGTATGGACAGATTGAAACACTTGGTTGTATAACAGGAAGTGATATAGTGTTACAGGTCAGTTTTACTTCAAGAACATATGGGCAAACTCATGGAAAAAGAGATCAGTTGTGTGCTTACCAGAGGCAGGTGGCAGGAGGAGGGGAAATTGACTGAAGAAGGGCAAAAGATACAAACAAAGGTCCTAAGATTAAAAAGCACTAGGGGTGTGATATACAACATGAAATATGAAAGTTGTTCAGAGAGTAAATTCTAAAAGTTCTCATCACAAAGAAAAAGTTTTTTTTTTTTTTTTATTTCTTAATTTTTGTTTCTGTATGAGGTGATGGAGCTTCACTGAACTTATTGCAATCGTCATTTCACGATGTAAATCAAGTCTTTATGCTGTTCACCTTAAACACATGCAGTGCTGTACGTCCAATACATCTCAATGAAAGAAAGAATAAATGGAAGGGAAAAAAAAATCTTTTGTCATTTGATTATACCACAGGGGCTCTTAGGGTAAACTTCAAAATCCCCAGAGAGGGCAAGTGATCTACTCAGAGCTGCACAGCACAGCCCATGCTCCGATTAGGGACTAGCATCACATACCACCAGAAGTACATCGTATGGAGACGCCAATGGGATGGGATCCCCTTCCTCTTCTGAGAGCCAGAATCCAGCACATCTGGGTCCTTCCACTTGAGCTGTGACCTGGACGCTGGGGACAAAGCTCTATTTAGCTCTCAGAAACAGCAGAACTGATGGCAGAGGCTGGGTAGGGGCTCCCTGGAGGCCTGTGAAGCCCCAGAAGGGTGAATGTCTCGAGATACCCTGCCCTTCATTTTTAGCCTAAAGGCCTGAGTATGAGTCAGTGCGTCCTATGGGTCTGCATTTAGCTGGTGGATTTGTCTTCCGGGACGTGGGTACTTGTCTCTGGAATCCACATGACCTTTAAGCTTACTGCTCCAAGCCTGCAGGAGATCCTGTGTCTAGTCCCAGAGCCCGAGGTATATATTAATAAAACAGAAGTAAGTAAAGCATGCCTTACACTGCATACCCTTGCCCCTAGAACCTTCTCTCCCTCTTGGAAGGACAGGGAGTCCAGAACCTTTCCTGCTTTCTAGGCCAAGCCCTGAGGGGAGCTACTGTTCTCACTACTGGCAGAAGGCTGAGCACTAAAGAATTGATGCTTTCGAACTGTGGTGTTGGAGAAGACTCTTGCGAGTCCCTTGGACAGCAAGGAGAGCCAACCAGTCAATCCTAAAGGGAATCAATCCTGAATATTCATTGGAAGGACTGATGCTGAAGCTGAAGCTCCAGTACTTTGGCCAACTAATGCGAAGAAGTGACTCATTGGAAAAGGCCCTGATGCTGGGAAAGATTGAGGGCAGGAGGAGAAGGAGCGACCGAGGGTGAGATGGTTGGATGGCATCACCGACTCAATGGACATGAGTTTGAGCAAACTCCGGGAGATGGTGAAGGACAGTGAAGCCTGGCGTGCTGCAGTCCTGGGAGTCGCAAAGACTGAGTAACTAAACAGCAATGGGCAGAATTCATCATCAGAGGCCAGAGCTGGGAGAGGCCAGGAGCGGATGAGCCCAGCCTGGCCCTGTGGCCATGCGAGTGGGCAGAAGTGTCTCTTCCTAGGGGAGGGGCAAGGGGCTTGACCTGTGGGTTGGTTCTCCTCACAGACCTACTTCCTGCTGCCTGCGTGGTGACAGGCAAGCATCGGGATTATAAAGGGCCACGCATCATGATCATGCTCCTATTACAGCTTCAAAGTGTGTGTCTTAGCCAAGTACTGTGCACCAATCTGGCTCTGGGGCCTTTGGGACAGAATGCTCAGGAATGGGGACTCCCGATTATTTTTATTCTCTCATTAACTGAAGGTGGCTGTAAGTGCTTTGTATTGCAGGTCTGTGTGAAACTTTCTGTTTTAGTGAGTTCCATGGGGTCAATGATTCTTCTTCTTCTTTTTTTTTTTTTTTAATAAGTTAGAACCTAGAGTTTCGTTTTTAATAAATATTTATTTATTTGGCTGCATTGGGTCTTAGTTGCAGCATGTGGGATCTCCAGTTGCGGCATATAGGTTTACCTGTTCCATAGCGTGTGGGGTCTTAGCCCCGTGACCAGGGAACGAACCCACATTCCCTGCATTGCAGGGGCATATTCTTAACCACTGGACCAGGGAAGCCCCAGGGTCAGTCACTGTTCAGCCAAGGGCTGTGCCAGGCACTAGGGCTTGCCCTCCCACCCCATCCCTGGTTTCCTCCATCTAGAAGCTTGTTTGCTGGGTGGGACCTTTGCCGTTCCCATCGCACGCCCTGGAAGTTTCTTCTGTTTAAGAAGTCTGGAGATGCCCTTCTCTTCAGTTGTACCTATCTCTTAAAAATTCCAGGGACTTCCCTGGTGGTCCAGTGGTTAAGACTTCACCCTCCAAAGCAGGGGTCGATCCCAGGTCAGGGAGCTAAGATCCTACATGCTTTCTGGCCAAAACATAAAATAAAAACAGTGTTAAAACAAATTCAATAAAGACTTTAAAAATGGTTCACTTCAAAAAAATCTTTAAAAAAATTCCTGTGTACTAGGCAATTGGGTTTGTTGGTTTCTGATAAACTGAGATTTTCTTTTGATATTACAGAGTTTAATTACAGTATGTATTTTTAAAGTGTTTTTTAAATTATTTATTTAGGATGCACTGGCTCTACGTTGCTGTGCATGGGTTTTCTTGAGTTGCAATGTGAGGCTTCTCATTGCAGTGACTTCTCTTGTCACGGTCTCTAGGACTCTTGGGCTCTAGTAGTCACAGCACTCGGGCTTTAGTCGTTATGGCATATGGGCTTAGTTGCCCCATGGCATGAGGGATCTTCCTGGACCAGGGATCGAACCTGTGTCCCTTGCATTGGCAGGCAGATTCTTAACCACTGGACCACCAAAGATGTCCCACAGTGTATGTTTTTAAATACAGTGTTGGAGTTACCAAATCTCTCCATTAAAATGCCAGTCATATTAGAAAACTATTGGATCTCCGTAGAGGAAACCCCTGGCTTAGAACTTTGGGTTTGTCCTCAGGTTTGCATTGAATGGTTTCTTGACTGTACAGAAAACAATTTTCCTGTAATTTTATTAAGTGCTTTACCCATTGTCTTCCAGTAGAAAGTACTACTCTTTGAGGAAGACTATTTGCTAATGAGAGAGGCCAGCTCCCTTTCGGTAATTTAGTAAATGCATGTAAAAGGGCTCAAATCAATGTGCCTGCTTAACTGGTGACACAGTCTCCAGCTATTTTTAGTTTAGTGACTTCTTTTGTGAAACCTATGGGTTAGTAGTCACTCCTGATACTTAAGTACAAGGTTCACACTTCCTCTCATAAGATGACTTTGCTCTTACTAGACACTTGTAGGACACCTTCTGAAATTGCAGCAGGATGAATGCATGAGCTTATGACTGTGGAAGAATATGGTTAAACGAAACTGTTATCACTTGGGTGAGTTTTCACAAAAAGGCAATTTCAAGCTCTTCATTTTGAACACAACTGAGAGTGAGGTTAACCTAAATGTATTTAATCATTTGGAAATCCCCTTCTCTTTACCAAATTGAGTGTGACTCAGAGCATTCCCTTCCCCTCATAGGACCTGATTTGTAAGGAACTAGCAATTGGATCTTCCTGCCACCACCCACAGCCCAGCACCATAGCCTGGTCCCAGGACGCCAGAGCTGGTCCCTGGTTTGATCTGCTGAAGGAAAGGGCCTGGGTACTCGATGCTTAGTGTTCAGAAGTCAATCAGTTAATTAATCAACGTGTCTTGGCATATCTGGAAAATACAATTACCCCTGTCATTGCCAGGGTTCTCCATCAATTTGGGGCGTGAGGTGATGGCAGTGGTGAGAGGCAGAATTTCAAAACCAGGTTACCCTGAAGGCTCAGTCCATGGGAGTCTCCTTGGGAGGAGGACACACAGGATTGGAACAGCCTGGCTGTGCTGAGAGGTGGTTCTCTGTGCTGCTGGCCAAGGCACTGACCTAGAGAATTGAAATCTCACTGTGAGATCAGAATGGGGCCAAAATCAGCTCAGGTTATCAAGCGTGCACACGTCTGGGTTGACTAGGACATACTTCAGAACCTTCCGTCTCAGCCCCGAGTCACTGAGCACTTAGCAAGTGCAGAGAAACAGCTCCTGAGGGGTGTCCAGGCTTTGTTCCAGCAAATCTGCTCTGGGCTTGTTCCTCCCCTTCTGTGTGACTGTGTGTGGTGTGTACAACAGCCCCAATTTCCTTAGTTAAGTGGCAGATAAAGTAGGGAGAAACTGGCCCTTTTCCTCCTGCTTTCTCCCCAAATATGTCATGTTGCCTTCATTTAGAGTTGACTACTTTTATCTAAGGGCTTCCCAGGTGGCCCAGTGGTAAAGAATCTGCCTGCCAGTGCAGGAGACGAGGTTTGATCCCTGATCCAGGAAGATCCCCTGGAGAAGGAAATGGCAATGCACTCCAGTATTCTTGCCTGGGAAATCCCATGGACAGAGGAGCCTGGCGGGCTCCAGTCCACGGGGTCACAAAGAGTTGGACATGACTTAGCGACTGAACAACTTTTCTCTAAGTTGTCACCAAAAGGTGGACAGATTAGAATGACCTGACCACCATGTGATACGGCCCTTGCCTTCTCCTATACTACTCACAGGGCCTTCTGGAGGAAGCAAGCCTGCCCCAGGCTTACTGTGCTGGCGTGGGGTTTTATTTCAAGGCGTTGAACAGGTTTGCTATGAAAACCGAGCAAGAGTAGATTTACAGGCAGGAAGGAGGTGCAGTTGGAGGAATGGTCTCCGTGGGAAAGGAGGGGTCCCTTGGCAGGAGAGAGGGTGTATGTGTCAGAAGCAGAGGTCCAGGCTGTGGACTGCCAGACCCTTTCAGCATAAACGAAAATGTACCTTGGAACTGTTCATGAACCTTGGTGATGAACATTTACTATCCAGTGATTTATTAAGTGTGTAACATGATTCTGCATTAGAAGAATCGAAAGTGTGTCCTGGGAGTAATCTGAAACTTGTTGGAAGAGCCCAGGCAGTGGATCCACTAGTTATTTCATTGTTGATGAGGCCTCTGTGTCAGTTGGGAAAAGGGCATCTTTTGTGGTACTTGCTACCTGTCAGATTAGTGTTTACTAAGGCAAGATGGAGGAGAGTTTAATGGTGGTGATGGGGTAGCTAATATTTGGGGTTCACTTACTGTATACTGACTTTCCTGGTGGCTCAGTTGGTAAAGAATCCACCTGCCCATGCAGGAGACCCAAATTCAATCCCTGGGTCTGCAAAATCCCCCGGAGAAGGAAATGGCAACTCACTCCGGTATTCTTGCCTGGGAAATGCCATGGACAGAGGAGCCTGGTGGGCTACAGTCCACGGGGTTGCAAAGAGATGGACACTACTGACACTTAACTTACTGTATGTCAGGGACTGATTTAAAATTAACACCTTCGGTTTGCAGACAAGGCCCACAGGAGGTAAGAAATGTGGCCCAAAGACAAACACCAGACCTGGGTGGGGTCAGGGTTTGACACTGGGTCACCTTACTCCAGGGAATGAACCGAAGCATTATCTACTTCAACTAGATTGGATTTGAAAGAGAGAAATCCTTTAAGAGTTTGGTTTCGTTCTCCTTGAGGTGTATTTGACGCAGGACTAATGTCTGTGTTGAAGTTTGCTTGTCAGGTCCTTTGGATGGCAAGGAAAAGGGGGCCCTCTGTTCCCAGCCTGTGATATTTCGTCTCTGGGCTCTCTCACTTCACTTCCCTAGAACAGGAGAGGAAAGGATGGTCCTAACAGCTGAATGTCAGAGGCAATGAGGCCAAGCCAGTGAACACTTGGGCCCAGAGTGCAATTTGTCGTGTGCTATGCAAGTAGCCTGGGAGTATCGTGTTGTTAGCTGATTATGGTTAGTATCAGTTGGAACTTGTCTGGGTGACTTTGGAAAGAGTGTGGCAATGGTTCTCGTCAACCTCTTGAGGACAGGGGTATGGAACAGTTGAGTCATGAGAGGTGCTTTGGATCTGTTCTGTCATAGTTCTGGAGGTTAGATGTCTTAAATCAGGTGTCAGCAAGGTTCTTTTTTAAATGAGTTTTTATTTTTTTAGACCCATGCAGCAAGTGGGATCTTAGTTCCCTGACCAGGAATCGAACCTGTGGCCACTGCATTAGAAGTGTGGAGTCCTAACCACTGGACAACCACTTCCTTGTTGCAAGGTTCTGAGAGCCGGCCGGGTTTTTCTTGAGAGCTCTGAGGGAAATCTGTTCCTTCTGCCCCTCTCCTAGCTTCTGGGGATTGCTAACAATCCTTGGCGTTCTTGGTTCAGAGAGGCATGACCCTCGTCTCTACATCCATCTTCATTCACATGGCCTGTCCTCTGTGTCCAGATGTCTCTCTTCTTTCATGGAAACCAATTGTGGGGTTAAGAGTCACTTGAACCAGTGTGACTGCACTTTAACTTGATCATATCTTCAAAGACCCTATATTCAAATAAGGTCGCATTCATAGTTCCCTGGTGGACGTGGATTTGGGGAAACAGTGTTCACCCGATTATTACCAGCCATTGAGTCTTCTACGTGTGCAGTCTCTGCTTGGTGTTTTTCTCCTTTTCTTCAGTGTAAGTTTTAGGTTTTTAGTAAACATTAGTATTCCAAGGCTGAAACCCCAGTCATGGAGTTGGAATGAATAGGATGGAATTATTGGTGTAAATGGCACAGCTGAAAATATATTACTGTTTGACTTATTTGCAGGAAGAACAGAGGCCCTGAGGGTTGTTAGTTCTTATGAGTTTTATTGTTTAATGGTCCACAAAGTAGACTGGAAAACAGGGCTATCTCCTGTTACCGAGCACAGAGAGAGTGTTTCCTGTGCTCTGAAGCCAAGGACTGCAACTCTATCCCTCAGAATCTCAGAAATTTTGAGCTGAGAGAGACCGTTGGCATCATCAACTTCTAATCTAGTCCTCTCCTTTTACAAATGAGTTCTTTAGGGCCCAGCAAGGTTAAGTGACCTCTTCAAGGTCACCAGCTAAGAAGGGGCAGAGCAAGCACAAGGACCAGGTCCCAGACATCTCTCCTGGAATCTGTGCCTCCATCTGAAAATAATGCCCTTCGTCACGGGGGAGCAGTGAGAAGCCCAGGCCCTCGCACCGGTGGAGATGGAGGTGCCCAAGCGTGTCTTAGAGACCAAGGACGATACTGAAAGTTCTTTTCCTGTTGAGCCTTTGGCAACACCTCGGATTACTTTTTAAATGTTAAGATGACAGATGGAATTTTAACTATCAGTTACAGCACCAAAATCCCACTCATAAAAAGACCGTGTTACGGGACCTCCCTAACAGTCCAGTGGTTAGGACACCAAGCTTCCACTGCAGGGGGCATGGGTTCCATCCCTGGTCAGGAAACTAAGATCCTAGATGATGTGTGGCCCAGCCAAAAAAAAATAGGAAAAAAAAAAAAGACTGTGGTGGGAGCAGAGAAATGTGGGGGTTGGAATGGAAGAAGCACTGATCAGGTACACCGTAGGTGGGGTGGGGAAGGGAAAATGTCTGCTTTCCACCTAATGCATACTCAGCCCTAGGCTGCCAGAGGTCCATTTTAACTGAATTTCACTTGCCCAGGAAGGGAGAGGAAACACACAAAGAGTACGTCTGTGCTTAGTCGTATCCTACTCTTTGTGAGCCCATGGACTTTAGCCCACCAGGCTCCTCTGTCCATGGGATTTCCCAGGCAAGAATACTGGAGTAGGTTGTCATGTCCTCCTCCAGGGGATCTTCCCAACCCAGAGACTGAACCCGTGTCTCCTGTGTCTCCTGCATTGCGGGCCAGTTCTTTACCCACTGAGCCATCGGGGAAGCCACCAAAAGTTCAATAGAAGCTAAGTTTGTTATGGCTGTAACAAGTGCAGAATATTAATTTTTAGTGGCAGGTCGAACTTAGAAAGAAGACCATAAAATAAAATGCAGTAAGAGAAATGCACATGAATATCAAAGAGTCAGTCCACACCTGCCAGTTAATTCCTGGTTTAACGTATATAGTGCGCATGTACGCATGCACACGTGAAGAATCTCCCTCACACAGACTCACACACACACTTCTTCTGAATCCACACTTCACTCATGCCCAGTTCTAATTCTAGCTGCGCCATAAGTCCTTTCCCCACGTTTTTTTTCCCTGGACTACTTATTCTTGTCCCCAAGTTTCTAAAGTCAGTGTAGCGCTAACACAAACTTCTTTTCCCCCCAGCTAAAATGAGAATTCTATTTGATTGTGGTTCTACACAATGCTTAGCACAGTTCCAGGCACACTGTACGTAGGTCATCAGGTCTTTAAGCCCCCTGAAGTTCAAGGAAGGTGGCCCTAGCCATCTACAGTAGAACCACCCTGCTTCTCGGGGCTTCAGCTCAAGGCTCCGCATTTGGACCATAATAATTAGAAACCTCTCATAGGATTGCCTTCAGGAATTAAATCCAATTTTAAACCCTTAGTGTTTTTCAAGGGTTGAGGAAATTAATTCTCTACTGCATTTGCTATTAAAAAATCTTGTAGGAGGACATTGCCTGTCACATTACTCAAGGTCCCCTTATGTAAAGTCTCGAAGAATTTTTTTTTTTTTTTAATAAATTTGTGCCAAAAAAATCCCTCTTTTCTCTGAGTGTCTTCCTGGGAGGTAAGAAGAGTGTAACACATGTTATCTCTGCGTTTTGGAGACTCTCAAGTCTGGCTAGGTTTCCCTTTTCCCCCTGGCAGTCAGAAAGCTCAGATATAGTTTAGACTTAGTCACATGCTTAGTTTTATATATCTTGACGTAGGTATTTTCCTTGTTCAGAGTTTCTTTTCTTTTTAGATTTTGTTCATTGCCATTTTGAAGATATTTTTGGTAATAAAAAAATTGTAGTCATTATGAATTTTGGAAAAGAAAGAAAAGTTTGCCTGTGCTCTAATAATAACCCAGCCAGGGTAACATCCATGAAGATTTAGGGAGATAGTAATTCCTCCTGTGTAATTAGAAATTACAGACTCAGAGAGTCTAGAAATAACAGCGGTTGAAATGTGCAAGGGTTTATTCTCTTGCAGAAAAGAAATCCTGAGATAGGCAGTCTAGGTCTGACACGGTGGCTCCATGGGATCATCATGGACCCCGAGCCTCTGTCTTTCTCCTCTCCTGTCCTCTCAGTGTGGCTCCTAGAGTGACCTCATGGTCCCTTCATGGCCCAAGATGGCTGTTGGAGTTGCAGCCCTCTTGCCTGCATTCCAGGGAGGCAGGGAGGGAAAAGGGCAGAACAGTTAATGCCTTTTTAGGTGTCTCCCCAGAAAGCAGGCCAGCCCCTTCAGAACAGGCCCACATTTAGTCACGTGGACTCTCCTATCTGCAACAGAGGCTGGGATCTGTAGTTGGTTTTTTCTAGCTAGCCATGTTTTCTAGGTTTCTGTTCCGAAGAAAGCAGAGACTTCTTTTGTTCTTTTTTCTTCCGGGCACTCCACAGGGCATATGGGATCTTAGTTCCCTGACCAGGGATCGAACCTGTGTCCCCTGCTTTAGAAGCGTAGAGTCTTAACCACTGGACTGACAGGGAACTCCTGGGACTTCTTACTGGGAAGCACTCAGCAGTTAACTGCATTTCTGAATCTTTCTCTGTGGACGTCTATCCAGTATTCGCTTGAAGCTATCTCAAATAGTTTGTGGAAAGAGTAAAACTGCAGGAGGTTTCCCTGGTGGTCAAATGACTAAGACTCTGTGCTCCTGATGCAGGAGGCTTGGGTTCAATCCCTGATAAGGGAACTAGATCCCACATACTACAACTAAGAGTTCACATGTCCCAACTAAGGGTTCTTTTGCCTTAACTAAAGATCCTACATTAAAAAAAAAAAAAATCCCACATGCCACAACTAAAACCCAGCACAGCCAAATAAATCAATAAAAATAAAATACTAAAAAATAAGTAAGAAGTCGATAGATGACTTCTAAAATTAAAAAAAAAGAGTAAAGGTATAAATAAACATCAGTGTAAATATCAATAAATAAGATGTATTGCATCTTGTTATTTGCTACTTTGCCTTTCCATAATTCTTTTGTATTAACTTATCATTTATACATATACTGATTGGAGAAGGAAATGGCAACCCACTCCAGTATTCTTGCCTGGAGAATCCCATGGACGGAGGAGCCTGGTGGGCTACAGTTCATGGGGTCGCAAAGAGTCGGACACGACTGAGCGACTTCACTTTCACTTTCATACATATACTGATAGTGTATATTTTGAATATTCAATCAGCATAGACTTATTCAAGGCTAGTAGGGACCTTGGTCTTCCCTGGTGGCTCAGTGGTAAAGACTCTGCCTGCCAGTGCAAGAAATGAGAGTTCAGTCCCTGGATGAGGAAGATCCCCTGGAGAAGGAAATGGCAACCTACTCCAGTATTCTTGCCTGGAGAATCCCATGGACAAAGGAGCCTGGTGAGGGCTACAGTCCTTAGCATCGCAAAGAACTGGACATGACTCAGCGACTAAACAACAACAACCCTTTCCCCAAGGGTTGCACATTGGGATGCCTATAGCGACCATTCAGGTACCATCAGTGATTAAGGAGGTCAGAGATCATTGCTGAGGACCATATGGGGACGGTGGCCACCTGGAGAGAGCACAATCTGTCTAGAGGGTCAGCCCTGCTCAGCTCCATTCATTGCTGCCATGTGAGAATGCTGGATCAGTTTCCCAAACCTTCGGATTTTTTTTTTCTTCTCAAGAGAAACCAGAGATTCCGATTTTTATCTGCAATCTCCTGGTGTTTATAACTTGGCAGCTAATAAATACAATTAAAAAAAATGCCAACCAAATGCAATGCCATCCCATGGGTTGCCAGTTTAAGATCTCTGATCTGGCACATCCCTTGTTTTTTAGTGGACAGCCAAGCCCTGGAAAGGTCAGGTGGCTTGTGATGTGGCTGGAGACATGCTCCTTAGTACCCTGCCCCTACCCCCCAACAAAGCCTGGTCCTCTGTGTCTAATTTGTCTCAGAATAGGAAAAAATAAAAAAAATTTGAATTTGAGCAAGGCTACTCTGAAGGTTAATTGAATCTCCCCTCCAACTGGCTTTCATTTTCTTTTTAAATCATTTGGGTGTGATGGAATCAGAAAAAAACTGGGCTTGAATCCCAGCTCTACTATGTTACAGCTTCATGATTTTTGCAGGCTCTTGGTGTCTCATTTGTGTTTTCCTCTACCATCCACTTTCTTTCTTGTTTCTCTTTTTCTTACTTTTCCTCTTTTCAAGTAGCACAGCGTGGTGGTTAAAAGCACGTTCTTTGGAGCCTGATATGTATCTTGGTTTCTTTACCTACTACCTGTGTGACCTTGGGCAAGTCACTCAAGTTTTCTATGGCTCAGTTTCCTCATCTGTTGTCGTTGTTCAGTCACTCAGTCGTGTCTGACTCTTTGCAACCTCATGGACTGTAGCATGCCAGGCTTCCCTGTCTTTTACTATCTCCCAGAGTTGGCTCGAACTCATGTCCATTGTGGAGAAGGCAATGGCACCCCACTCCAGTACTCTTGCCTGGAAAACCCCATGGACGAAGGAGCCTGGTAGGCTGCAGTCCACGGGGTCGCTAAGAGTCGGACACGACTGAGCGACTTCACTTTCACTTTTCACTTTCATGCATTGGAGAAGGAAATGGCAACCCACTCCAGTGCTCTTGCCTGGAGAATCCCAGGGACGGGGGAGCTTGGTGGGCTGTCATCTCTGGGGTCGCACAGAGTTGGACATGACTGAAGCGACTTAGCAGCAGCAGCAGCATGTCCACTGAGTTGATGATGCCATCCAACCATCTCCTCTGTTGCCCGCTTCTCCTGCCTTCAATCTTTCCCAGCATCAGGGTCTTTTCCAGTGAGTCAGCTCTTCCCATCAGGTGGCCAAAGTGTTGGAGCTTCAGCTTCAGCATCAGTCCTTCCAATGAATATTCAGGGTTGATTTCCTTTAGGATTGACTGGTTTGATCTCCTTGCAGTCCAAGGGACTCTGAAGAGTCTTCTCATCTGTAAAATGGAATAATAATAGTACCTACCTCAGAGGTACTCTTAAAAGCATTAGGACGCATTTTACATGAAATATAAGGGGAGCTCGGCACCTAGATGGTGCTCTGTAAACACTGCTGTCTCTCCCTCTCCCTGTTTCTCTTTTTGTTTCCTCTGCTGCTTTGGAAGCCATGGGTCTTTAACCCAGAAGGCCCGGCTCTGGTTCCCCATCTCACGGTGAGCGTTTCAGCCCTGGATGGCCCAGCACAGCCAGCCTCCAGCCCGCAGTGTGGCCCAGATCTGGCAGGTGTTATGGCTCCCCACTCGTTACTTTCAGTTCTGTTCCATTTCTGGAACTGCGTTTTTGAGCCCATCTGTGCCCTTTTACTTGTCTCAGCTCCTATTTTTTCTGTCGTTTCCGTATATTTGGAAGAGATGAAACAAGTCAGCTGCCTGCTATCTCGACCTAAACCCAGCTAAATTATTTCATCAGTCACACAGAGATGATCCTTGTCATCGTCGGGTATCTCTGAAAATGATGTTATGAGATAAAGGACAAAAGCAGCTTGAGTTTACATTAGCCAGAGTTGTGAATGCAGCAGATAACTTGTCCTGGAAACCACAGAGCCCGCCAGTCTGGATTCACCAAGATCTCCCCCAGCAGGTCTGGCCAAGAGTGTGTCACATATGTTAATTAAAGAAATAGTTTTTGGGTTTTTTTTCCTAACGATTTTAAACGCAGAAAAACTTAGACTATGCTTATATTTCAATTAAATTGCTTCTTTCTCAACCTGTAAAATGCCACTATCCAATCTTTTCAGCTTTTAGGTTAAATCGAATAAGAGATCTGACCTGACCAGCCCAGCTGTTCAACTCTTCTTCAAGATCAGTTTGTATTTGCAGCAGAGAGGAACTGGTGACGTAGGTATGTATTGGCGAAACTCTTATTTTTGCCTCTTCTCCCTACCTTCCCAACATTCGTAAGTGGTGAGTGAAAGTGGGGGTGGAGGGACTTATTTTATGTTTTTAATTCAATGTGTCTACTCTAGATCAGCCAGAAAACTGGTCAAGCGACCCAGTGCCACCTTCTCCTCTCTTTGCGATTAAGAGGACAAGGAGGATGTCTATTTCAGTTTCATATCACCAGCATCGTGCCAGAAAAACTGGAAATCCTCCTAGATTTTGGTTTCGGCCCCCCACTCACTACACTTAAAAGTCTCTATGAAAATTAAGACAACACTATTTCAATCAACTATACTTCAGTAAATAGCAAGCCATGTCATCTTGGATATTTGTTTCGAGTTGGTTTGACTGGCAGGTGGCAGGGTTCTGGAGATGTGAGGGACAAGGACACAGGTGGGACCACCAGAGCAACTCTGAGTGTGGTGCTGTGTGCTTGTTTAGGTCACAGGCCCCCTGGAGAATCTGATCTTATCTGCAAGCCCTCTTCCCAGAAAACTGTACAAACACGCACACTTTCACACATAATTCCAGGAAGTTCCCAGAAACCCATAGGGGACCTACGGACCCCAAGTTAAAAGAATCCTTGTTTTAAAGGTTTGGGGAACAGCTTTTGAGAGACATGACCCCAGAAGTTAAGTTTTAAGGAAACCGTCAGCTCATAAAAGGTCAAAGGTTGATGTAGCTAAGAAGTATATTCTGAGGTCTAGCCTTGATTCTAAACCAGATAAATTTAAAAAAAGTATTTTCTTGCCCTGATGGTGAGTTAAGGAACCGGGTTCTTTTTTCTTCAGTTGGACTATAGTTGATTTACAGCGTCGTGTTAGTTTCCCGTGTACAGCAAAGTGATTCTGTTATACGTATACATACATTCTTTTTGAGATTGTGTTCTCATATAGGTTGTCACAGAATGTTGAGTCGTGTTCCCTGTGCTATACAGTATGTCCTTGTTGGTTATCTTATATATAATGTGTGTGTGTGTGTGTGTTTATCCCAAGTTCCTCATTTATCCCTCCCCCACTCACATTTCCCGTTTGGTAACCATCAGTTTGTTTGCAATATCTTTAAGTCTGCTTCTGTTTTGTAAATAAGTTTATCTGTTTATTTTTTAAAATTAGATCCCACATATGAGTGATATCATATTTGTGGGATCTTTTGATTGCCTTTCCTCACTCAGTTGGAGCCCCTGCCAGACATGGTCTGCCCTGTATTTGCCACAGATGCCTCGATTTTAGCAAAGGACTTCCAAGACCTCTCTGGCCTGACCGTCGGTCTCAGATGAGTTCGTTTGGTTCTGCCCCAAACACATTTTTGAGAGATCGTTTCGTCCTGCCTCTTTTCTCTGTACCGCTGGCCACTGGGGTTGTCCTGCTGTTTTCAGCAGAGACTACTTAAAACCATTCCAGGGGAAGCTGTTGCCATAGCGACCTTGGCTGCCAGGAGTTACCATTTTCTTCTTTTTGTTAGCTTGTGGTTTCCCTGATTTTGAAGGTAACAGCTGATGTTCTGATTTCCTGCAGTGCAGCGAGGAAAAGACTGGATTTTTGTTATTGTTGTTGATGTCTGTTTTTTTTAAAGTTTAGAGGGATGTATGTGAGTGTGTGTGTGTGTTTTGTGTACAAGATAAAGCTACCTGAAAAGATGAAAAACTAGATATGCGTGTATATTTTCCATACTCCAGTTTTAAATTTTGGTCTAGCAGTTGAATGGTAGTCCACTTTTAGCCCAATTTTGGAGACTAATGACTGTAAGCAGTTGCCTTCAGTGGGGGGAAAAAGTGACCAAGTTCCATTTCACATTGCCCGTGACTCCCAGGTGTAAAGACCTCTGCGAGCTGGGCTTAGTCTGAACTTGACTCCAGCGCCAGGACTGCCTCCAAGGGAGCAGGTGGCTGAATCAGGCTCTTCCTGCTCTGGAAACAAAGGTGGGGCCCACAGGCATGACAGCCACACCTGGTGGCCACAGCAGTCCCATCTCACATCTGTCCAAGGCTGTAAACACGACACCTGATGCCCGGCCAGGGTACCAGGTGCAGGTGAAGTCAGGAAGTCAAGGCTGCCTGGTAACAGAAATCAAAGCTAGTCTCCTGGTCCCCATGTGCCTTTCCAGCTGGACTTCTTTCTCCTGCTCTCATGAGGTTTTATTTATTTCTTTTTTACACTTTTGGTCCTGCCACACTGCATGTGGGATCTTAGTTCCTAGATCAGGGAGGTTGGACCTGCACTGCCTATGTGCAGATCAGATCAGATCAGATCAGTTGCTCAGTCGTGTCCGACTCTTTGCAACCCCATGAATCGCAGCACGCCAGGCCTCCCTGTCCATCACCAACTCCCGGAGTTCACTCAGACTCACGTCCATCGAGTCAGTGATGCCATCCAGCCATCTCATCCTCTGTCGTCCCCTTCTCCTCCTGCCCCCAATCCCTCCCAGCATCAGGGTCTTTTCCAATGAGTCAACTCTGTGCATGAGGTGGCCAAAGGACTGGAGTTTCAGCTTTAGCATCATTCCTTCCAAAGAAATCCCAGGGCTGATCTCCTTTAGGATGGACTGGTTGGACCTCCTTGCAGTCCAAGGGACTCTCAAGAGTCTTCTCCAACACCACAGTTCAAAAGCATCAATTCTTCGGCGCTCAGCCTTCTTCACAGTCCAACTCTCACATCCAGACATGACCATAGGAAAAACCATAGCCTTGACTAGACGAACCTTTGTTGGCAAAGTAATGTCTCTGCTTTTGAATATGCTATCTACATAACTTTCCTTCCAAGGAGTAAGCGTCTTTTACTTTCATGGCTGCAGTCACCATCTGCAGTGATTTTGGAGCCCAGAAAAATAAAGTCTGACACTGTTTCCACTGTTTCCCCATCCATTTCCCATGAAGTGGTGGGACCAGATGCCATGATCTTGGTTTTCTGAATGTTGAGCTTTAAGCCAACTTTTTCACTCTCCACTTTCACTTTCATCAAGAGGCTTTTGAGTTCCTCTTCGCTTTCTGCCATAAGGGTGGTGTCATCTGCATATCTGAGATTATTGATATTTCTCCCGGCAATCTTGATTCCAGCTTGTGTTTCTTCCAGTCCAGCATTTCTCATGATGTACTCTGCATATAAATTAAATAAACAGGGTGACAATATACAGCCTTGACGAACTCCTTTTCCTATTTGGAACCAGTCTGTTGTTCCATGTCCAGTTCTAACTGTTGCTTCCTGACCTGCATACAAATTTCTCAAGAGGCAGATCAGGTGGTCTGGTATTCCCATCTCTTGAAGAATTTTCCACAGTTTATTGTGATCCACACAGCCAAAGGCTTTGGCATAGTCAATAAAGCAGAAATAGATGTCTTTCTGGAACTCTCTTGCTTTTTCCATGATCCAGCGGATATTGGCAATTTGATCTCTGGTTCCTCTGCCTTTTCTAAAACCAGCTTGAACATCAGGAAGTTCACAGTATACATATTGCTGAAGCCTGGCTTGGAGAATTTTGAGCATTACTTTACTAGCATGTGAGATGAGTGCAATTGTGCAGTAGTTTGAGCATTCTTCGGCATTGCCTTTCTTTGGGATTGGAATGAAAACTGACCTTTTCCAGTCCTGTGGCCACTGCTGTTTTCCAAATTTGCTGGCATATTGAGTGCAGCACTTTCACAGCATCATCTTTCAGGATTTGGAATAGCTCAACTGGAATTCTATCACCTCCACTAGCTTTGTTCATAGTGATGCTTTCTAAAGCCCACTTGACTTCACATTCCAGGATGTCTGGCTCTAGGTCAGTGATCACACCATCGTGATTATCTGGGTCATGAAGATCTTTTTTATACACTTCTTCTGTGTATTCTTGCCATCTCTTCTTAATATCTTCTGCTTCTGTTAGGTCCATACCATTTCTGTCCTTTATGGAGCTCATCTTTGCATGAAATGTTCCTTTGGTATCTCTGATTTTCTTGAAGAGATCCCTAGTCTTTCCCATTCTGTTGTTTTCCTCTATTTCTTTGCATTGATCGCTGAAGAAGGCTTTCTTATCTCTTCTTGCTATTCTTTGGAACTCTGCATTCAGATGTTTATATCTTTCCTTTCCTCCTTTGCTTTTCTCTTCTCTTCTTTTCACAGCTATTTGTAAGGCCTCCCCAGACAGCCATTTTGGTTTTTTGCATTTCTTTTCTATGGGAATGGTCTTGATCCCTGTCTCCTGTACAATGTCACAAACCTCATTCCATAGTCCATCAGGCACTCTATCTATCAGATCTAGGCCTATGTTGGAAGGTAGATTCTTAACCATTGGGCCACCAGGAAGTCCTCTCCTGCTCTCAGCAGGACGCTATTCTCCGCATTTTCCAGTTTGCTCATCTTAGAAATAAATGCTCATTTGTTGTTGTTCAGTTGCTAAGTTGTGCCTGACTCTTTGTGACCCCATGGACTGCAGAACCCAGGCTTCCCTATCCTTCACTATCTCCCAGAGTTTGCTCAAACTCATGTCCATTGAGTCTGTGACACCATCCAACCATTTCATCCTCTGTCACCCCCTTCTCCTCCTGCCCTCAATCTTTCCCAGCATCAGGGTCTTTTTCAATGAGTCGGCCAAAGGATTGGAGCTTCAGCTTTAGCATCAGTCCTTCCAGTGAACATTCAGGATTGATTTCCTTTAGGATTGACTGGTTTGATTTCCTTATAGTCCATGGGACTCTCAAGAATCTTCTTCAGCACCACAGTTTGAAAGCCAACACCCAGCCCAATTTATCAGTGCTCAGGATTTTTGTGACCTGGGTTGTTGCCAGTTCATTGGCGGCTGTAAGGGCACCGATAGGAATTAGTCAAGGTGGGTTCTGTGGGCCCTTCTGGATCGTCACCATTCCCACTGGCTTTGTCTCTGTGCGGTGGGCTCTTCCCTCTACATGTGCTTCTAAACCCACCTGTACCCCTGCTCCCCAGATCAAGATGAATGCCATGATGGAGACCTCCGAGCTCCCGGCCGTATTTGACGGGGTGAAGCTGGCCGCGGTGGCTGCCGTGCTGTACGTGATCGTCCGGTGTTTGAACCTGAAGAGCCCCACAGCTCCGCCCGACCTCTACTTCCAGGACTCGGGGCTCTCACGCTTCCTACTCAAGTCTTGTCCTCTCCTGACCAAAGAGTGAGTAGACGTCAAACCCACCTGTACACCTGATTGCTGATCTGTCTGTCATTACACTGTTCAAAGAAGAACCTTTTCACCATGGGTCCTCAAGGCATCTATGTAAAATAGTGTCACTGATGTTAAAATAGCCACCATCTCTGTAGGAGTCTGGCACTTGAATCCTGGCGGGTAGGGGACGGACTCAGATCTTTGTTGCCCAAAGTCATCCCTTCTTCCACAGTGTGGTGTCATCAACCATGTCAAGGACTTTGCAGAAAACTGTTGTTGTTTTTAGGTAGATGCAGAAAACTTGGACAGTATTTTGCATGTGTGTGGACTCAGTTGTTTCCAATTCTGTGCAACCCCATTGGCTGTAGCCCACTAGGGTCCTCTGTGGGATTTTCCAGGCAAGAATGCTGCAGTGTGCTGCCTCTTCTTTCCTCAGGGGATCTTCCCAACCCAGAGATCGAACCCGGGTCTCCTGCATTACAGGCAGATTCTTTACCACCTGAGGCCAGTTCTAAGGTGGAAGTTTTCCTGACCCCAAATAATTAATGAGCAAAAAAAAGCATAGGTTTCTTGGGTACCTGGAAAAATATACATTAGCTAAGAGAATCCACTCTAAGAGAAGGTTTTCATTCTAGTTCAGTTCAGTTCAGTCACTCAGTCGTGTACGACTCTTTGAGACCCCATGAATTGCAGCCCTCCAGGCCTCCCTGTCCATCACCAACTCCCAGAGTCCACCCAAACCCATGTCCATTGAGTCAGTGATGTCATCCAACCATCTCATCCTCTGTCATCCCCTTCTCCTCCTGCTCTCAATCTTTCCCAACATCAGGGTCTTTTCAAATGAGTCAGCTCTTCGCATCAGGTGGCCAAAGTATTGGAGTTTCAGCTTTAGCGTCAGTCCTTCCAGTGAACACCCAGGACTGATCTCCTTTAGGATGGACTGGTTGGATCTCCTTGCAGTCCAAGGGACTCTCAAGAGTCTTCTCCAACACCACAGATCAAAAGCATCAATTCTTCAGCACTCAGCTTTCTTTATAGTCCAACTCTCACATCCATACATGACCACTGGAAAAACCTTAGCCTTGACTGGATGGACCTTTATTGACAAAATAATGTCTGTGCTT
The DNA here is from genome assembly GCF_055505025.1 of Bos grunniens. NCBI lineage: Eukaryota > Metazoa > Chordata > Mammalia > Artiodactyla > Bovidae > Bos > Bos grunniens. The sequence continues at coordinate 49,814,252 of NC_141185.1, read as the reverse complement.
TTTATTATGCTGTCTAGGTTGGTCATAACTTTCCTTCCAAGGAGTAAGCGTCTTTTCATTCCAGGTGAACCAGATTTCCCTGCAGAAGCCCCAGCTCTGTGTTCTGGAGGTGACAGGGGTGAGCACAGCTTCTGACAGAAGTAAAACAGTAGTTGTGAAAGAGACAGAATCTGTGTTCCACACCACACATGCTGTTTCCAGGAGACATATTTGACAGGATCTTCATTGAGGCATGTGGAATCTAGTTCCCTGACCAGGAATCAAACCTGGGCCCTCTGTATTGGGAGCACGGAGTCTTAGCCACTGGACCACCAGGGAAGTCCCTGAATGATTCTCTTCGAAGAACAGATGGGCAGCAGAGACACCTGAGAGTCTGGGCTCTTGCTTTGTCCTCTTTGGTTGTCTAGCTCATTTCCACAGCCACGGGTAAAGAGCTGTGGGCTATGGGTATTTTGGGTGTCTGTGTACAGTTTGCTTGTTAGTTATAATGTCGTGACCCTAAAAAGTTGTAATCAAGCTGAAAGAGACTTATAGCTCAGTTATATTGCCTAATACCTGTGAACTGCCATATACAATATAAATCGAGGTGAACTTGGACCCGCCCCTGCTGAGGGGATTCTACGTCATAGTGGCCTCCACAGCTATGATCAAGGGCATGGTGTTTTAGTAAGCAGTGTTTGCCGTGGAAACTCTGCTTTCTGAGGAGTGTGCACAGCGTTGGTGTGTTTTCAAAATCATCCGGCATTTTTCTTCCATGTTTAATTTAGATAATTCACTCATCTGAACTGGCAAGGAACATTTGCATCCCCTACTTTCAGATGGGGTGGGATGCAGCTGGATCCAGTTCCTGGGTCTCTGTTTGTAGAGAGCTTTTGAAAAACCAAGGTTTTAAAAGCCCTACGAGATCATAGGCAGATGAGTACAAAGTTCCAGCCAGCATCAGTTCCTGAGTAATTAGAGGAAGCCCTGGGAAAGCTTCTCCCCTCTAGGCTGTTTGGAAAACATCATGTAAGGTTTCAGTTAGTCAGTCGCTCAGTCTTGTCTGACGCTTTTGCAACCCCATGGACTCTAGCCCACCAGGCTTCTCTGTCCATGAGGCAAGAACACTGGAGTGGGTAGCCATTTTCTACTCCAGGGGATCTTCTCAAGCCAGGGATCAAACCCGAGTCTCTTGAGTCTCCTAGGTTTGATTTCACACTAATTGTTCAAAGCATTTTTTTTTTTTTAAACTGATTTTTGGCAGGGTTTTTCCTAACCTGGTTTCTCAGTTTCCTTTGAAAAACAGCCTGGAGACATACATCCAACAATTTCTCTTTGCTTTTTCTTCTTCCTGTACACTTTCTCGATGAACCTATGTAACTTCAAGGTTGGATTTGTTTTCCTCGCATTTTAAGGATGGGGAGATGAGGAGTAGTAGAGGGGGAGCCTGGACCCAAGTCTGTGACCCCACAGCTGGCTCCTTTCTTGTCCACAGGGAGGGGGAACAGTGACCTTTCTCAGGGTGCAGGCGAGGGACGGGAGGCAGAGAGCAGTAAGGGGCCAGTCCGAGACAAAAGTCTCTAGCTGGGCTAGCCCTGGAGTGGCCTTCTGATTCCTGCATGACCCTCTCGCTATTTTAATCACTGTCGGAAGCCAGTGGCCTTGATGTTTTTTCTCTGTGTGGCCTTTCTGGCAACAGCCTTCCGTGTGTTTGAAGCCAAGCTCAGGAAGCTTATCTGTTAGGGGTAAAAGTGCTTCTCCCGGGACTTTGAAGATTTTTTTTCCCTACAGGAAGCCTGTCTACAGCCTTTACAAACAACTGTCTCGGCTAAAAATTTCACTTAACTGATTTAAAACAAGCTGATGGGGTTATTCAGTAACCCTGACGGAAAGCAGCCAGTTAATTATGACTTACGTGCAAAATCACGGACATAGCCTTTTGATGTTCTGGTGTAGGAAAAAAAAAAAAGTCGGTGAAAGGTGAACAGTGAAAACATGTTAGGAGAACAGGGATTTTTTTCCCCCTCTTTTCAGCATTAAAGTCAGTTTTTAAGTCTGTCTTGAGATCACCTAGCCAAAGATACATCAGAAATGAATTTTTCAATGTCTCGAGAGAAACTTTTCTAAGGTCAGGTGATACGTCTCTTGTTCACTTAGCAACAGGTCAATATTTACCTAGTGATTCAATTTTTTTTCTCAAAACATGTTCGATTTCAGTGAAACAGGCAGACTAAAAAGCTCAAATCAGGATTATGAGAAAATTTAGATGGTGATACAGATCTCCATTTTTTCCTCAAATAAAAAATTTAATGCATGTTCATTGTTTTTTTTTTAAACGGAGAATAAGGTGAAACACAGAAATCATCTGTGAGTCTCCTCCTTGGGGATACACATCACTATGTTGGTCATCACTCCTGCAGGGTTTTTGCTGCTGCAGATCATTTCCTCCAACAAAATCAGGGGCATATGTAGCATTTGGTAACCTGCTTTAACACTTAGCATACCATGGGGACTTCCCTGGCAGTCCACTGGTTAAGAATCTACCCTTCTAACACAGGAGCTGAGGGTTCGATCCCCGGCAGGAGAACTTAGATTCCATAGGCCGCATGGTGTGGCCAAAAAATTTAAAAACAAACAAAAAACAAAACAGTATGCCATGGACATTCATCCACACTGCTACATATCTTCTAACATTTGATTTTTAGCAGCTTCAGAATTCTGTCAACTATTCAAATTTCCTAATGGCTGTTGGCAGCAGTGGTGCAGAGAAAAAGCCTTGATCTGAAATGTGGATTAGGATGCAAACTGAGGTCTTCTTCTAAACAAGGTGGACCCCTGGACCACGTGACAGGCCCTCTGGCCCTTGGTTTCCTCGTGTGTGAAATGAAGCAGTCTTACAAAGCTCCTTCTCATCATGAAGCTATGACCAGAAAGTACTATCCAAGAAAGCATCAATTTTTTTTTTTTTTAATTTATACATGTGGCACACACTACATAGACTTCTAAGGCCGCAGCTTTTTGTTGGGGTGAATGACTCAATGACTAGAAGTCACAGAGGGTGTGAAGAGATGAATATTATAGAGTTCTGCTTTAAATATATCTCTAGTTTTAAGCTGTGAAGAAAAGGCTGAATGTTTCTGATGGTAGTTCTTTAATTGTAATGCATGAGAAAAAACAGGGCCGATTGAGCCCATCATTCTAGCTGTGTTTCCTACCCCTTCTCCCATCCTAACTCAGATTGAAGCATCCCAGTGTGGTTTGGAAAATGAGTTGTGCTATGGACTGAATTGTGTCCCCCCAAAATTCATGTATTGAGGACCTAACTCCTTATATGATGATATTTGGAGGTGGGGTCTCTAGGAGATTATATGGTCTAGATAAGGTCATACGGGTGGGACCTTTATGATAGGATTAGTGCCCTTATAAGAAAAGGAAGAGCATCAGTGCTGTCTGTACCATATACAGACACAGCAAGAATGTGGCCTTCCACAAGCCAGGAAAGGCGCGCTCACCAGGAAGCAGATTGGCTGACACCTTGATCCTGGTCTTTCATCATCTAAAATTGTGAGAAACAATTTCTGTTAGTTAAGCCACGAAGATAAATTAAGTAAAAATAAATGAATAAAATGAAACTGGCCGTTCTCCCGCGGTGCCCTTTCAGCACTATCATCCTCTGAGTCTAGGACCACTGCATCGTCACAAGCACTGAAAGACTTTCTTAGAAGGACCCTGGGTTGGGAGCCCTAGTGACCAGGTAAGGACCAGAACCCAAAGAGAAGGGTTTTCTTGTGTGTCTGCCCACTCCTAACCATTCTCACTCCCTTTGCTCTAGGACAAGGGGACACTGGACCCCTTGGACTTTTGTTTTTTTAAGGACTTTGTTGAGCTGTCATTTACATATAGTAAAATACACAAACCCTAAGTATACAGCTCAGGGCCTTTTGCATATATATTCACCTGTGTAACTGCCACTCCCCTGTGCTTTACAGGAATGTCCCAAGTCACCTCTTGCCTCTGACCCACTTTGCCACTATGCCACTTGAGTTGGGTTCTTTAAGCAGGCCAGCACCCAGAGTGCAACACTGTGACCCTAGCCTATCCCAGCCTCACCACCCATGGCATTTTGCATTGCCCATTAAGTGCCTGCCCCTTAGGCACTCGTCCCTGGCTCCCCCAAATCTCTTCTCTCTCTCCACCAAGAAGCCTCCTCACCCTGCAAGAAAAACTTAACTAGCATAACTTCGCTGGTGGTCCAGTGGCTAAGACTCTGAGCTCCAAATTCAGGGGGCCAAATTCCCTGTTTGGGGAACTAGATCCCACACGCTACAACTAAGAACTAGTGCAACCAAATAAATAGGTTTTTCTTTTTTGAGTATGTCATAAAAAAAGAAAAAACTTAAATAGCTTCTATTCTGAGAAACTTTGCCTGACTACCCTCAGCTCCTCTTCAGTCAGAATGAGCCCCCTCTTCCTTCTTCCTGTCCGAGTTTCCCCAGCATGTAGCTTCTGTGTCCATTTAACATATTTCATCGTTTTCTGCAGGGCTTCCCTGGTGGCTCAGTGGGAAAGAATCTGCCTGCCAATGCAGGAGATGTGAGTTTGATCCCTGGGTAGGGGAAAATCCCCTGGAGAAGGGAATGGCAACCCACTCCAGTATTCTTGCCTGGAGAATCCCACGGACAGAGGAGCCTGGCAGGCTACAGTCCATGGGGTCAAAAAAGAAATGGGCAATGGGTTGGACATGACTTAGTGATAAACAACAACAGTCTTATTCTATGGAGGTTTGTACCTGTCTCTTTTCTTCACCAGTGGAGTATATGTACCCCAAATCAGGATCCATAGTCTTGACCAGACAGAACAGGATTCCAAGCCATTCTAAGTCTTAAGTGTAATGCTCTTCTGCCACTTGTTTTCCATAGACAGGTGTAGTTGAGGGATGTTCCCATTTTGGTTTGGTTTGGTTTCCCACTCCAGCTTAAGCAATCAGTGCTGCTCAGGGGCACTTCAGGGAATCAGGTGTACCTTCAGCTCTGAGCTTAGGGCTTCCCTCGTAGTTCAGTCAGTAAAGAATCTGCCTGCAGTGCAGGAGACCCAGGTTCAATCCCTGGGTTGGGAAGATCCCCAGGAGAAGGAAATGGCAACCCACTCTAGTATCCTAGCCTGGAAAATCCCCTGGACAGAGGAACCTGGTGGGCTGCAGTTCATGGGGTTGCAAAGAGTTGGGCACGACTAAGTGACTAACCCTTTCTCAGCTCTGACCAAGTTTTGCTTATTAGGAAGTCACTGTGCTGTCTCTGAAAGAGGATGGATTGGTTGTTTGGTCTTGCTGCTGCTGCTAAGTCGCTTCAGTCACATCCGACTCTGTGCGACCCATAGACGGCAGCCCACCAGGCTCTGCCGTCCCTGGGATTCTCCAGGCAAGAACACTGGAGTGGGTTACCAATTTCCTTCTCCAATGCATGAAAGTGAAAAGTGAAAGTGAAGTCGCTCAGTAAGTGTCCAACTCTTCGTGACCCCATGGACTGCAGCCTACCAGGCTCCTCCGTCCATAGGATTTTCCAGGCAAGAGTACTGGAGTGGGTTGCCATTGCCTTCTCCGTGTTTGGTCTTAAGTCAGGGCAAACCCAGGTATATCCAGAAAGGCAGTTTGCAGCCTCCACCCTCCCCTTGTAGTTCCCATCACCAGCCCTGGTTTAGAAAGTGAAGACAGGAAGCAGGTGCCCTGTCTCTGGAAGCTGTTATTAAAATGCATACATTCCCTGTGAGAAGCCAGGCGTCTACTTTTTCACTCATTAGTGGGCTCGTCAGTGTGGATCGTGGTAGAGCTGAAGATGAAGGCTTTTAAGAGGAATGTGATGGAGCGCTTAGCTAAAAGGCAAGCCTAAAAACAGATGACCGAGGTGTTTTTATTAGATGCAAGAGACATCTGTGAAGCCCTACACAGTCTAGTGAAGGGACACAGTGAGATCAAATCATCAACCATATGCTTGTGGGTCCTTTCTTCCCCAGAGGCAAAAAAGGTAATAGCTTCCTTCTGTAACCCACTGCTGCCTGTATTAATAAGCTCTGGATTTTATTATTCTCCATGGGTTTGAGAGACACCTGAAACTTGGAGTAGAGGATCACACCCATTTCAGCACCAAGCCAAAAATAGTAGCTGACTCATCTCTGCCAATGGTGCCCTTTTTGAGCACTTCCTCTTTGAAGCTGCTTCAGACACTCATCAAACAACAGCAGAAACCCTGTGACCTTTCCATGGATCGTAGTGGGTTCGTCTTCTGTGTTTTGTTTTGTTTTTTTTTTTCTATTTATCTCCTCATTCACGAGAGTAGACTCCAAACAAGAATCCCATGGAAATGTTGTTCTCATCGTAATTAGTCCCTATCTTTAGTTTCCTGCCAGTGGTCATTCATTAGCCTGGGTTAATGAACATCGAAAGATTTACTTCTCTGAGACTCTGTTGTTGGAGGTATTTTCAAAAGATCATTTATTTTAAAACCATTTCATTGTGAAAAAAAAATTTTGAGGGACTTTCCTGGCAGTCCAATAGTTAGGACTCTGTTCTTCCTGCAGGGCATGGGTTGCATCCCTGGTCTAGGAACTGAGATCCCATATGACACGTGGTATGGCCAGAAAACAGAAACAAAAAATGTTATTGGTTTCTACACACCTGTGCTTAATTATTTCTTCTCAGACACAATATCAGTTCCCTTTCTATACAGGCATTCATACTCCCTTTCTATCAGTAATATTCACTTTTCTTTTATTTATCCCAAATAAAAGCCTTTTTCTATATATAAAAATACCATGTTGTTGCTGTTGTTTAGTCGCTAACTCATGTCCAACTCTTTTTCGACCATGTGGACTGTAGCCATCCATGGGATTCTCCAGGCAAGAATTGGAGTGGGTTCCCAACCTAGGGATTGAACCTGCATCTCCTGCATCATCAGATGGATTCTTTACCACTGAACCACGAAGGAAGCCATTCACACATGTATATATATCTGTGTGTGTGTGTGTGTGTGTGTATCCTAGTATACCCAGGACATATTAAAAAATTAGAAGTACTCAACAGAAAAGCACTAATTCAGATTGGTCTCATGTTGCAATATATGAAATTATTTTCCAGATCTAAAGAGCAAAGGGCTCAATATGTAAATTCCTACTCCCCTTTCCATTTCCTGCCTTGCCTCCTTTTTATTTTACTGTGTCTTCTTAGTGGCGGTGTCACAGGGGAAGCTAGGACAAGAATCTTGTTTGTGAACAATTGGTGTTTTCTCAGTCTTAAAGGAAACCGTGCAAAAGCAGCCCCACGCGTTCCCTTCCGGTCACACTGCCACCCCTGGGCCCCTCCTGGGTAGAAATTCCGGAGCCAGCACGGCTTATTTATAGTGAGTTAAAGTTGAAAAGAATTTCATTATCTTGGGCTTAAATTCTTAATTCCTTCTTGTTCACAGAGACATTCCAAATCAGATTTAGATCCTTTCCTTCTTGGCTGCACACTCAAGCTTTGTCCTTTTTATAGGATAATCTCCTAATTGCCAGGAGCCTTAATTCTATTGACCTGATTTTACCCATTTAAGAACTGTGCAAATATTTCCTTAGATGCTTGTGGTAAACCATTAACAATTGATAAGTGGATCTGGAGCACTCTAATGGGTTTATTATGTACGCACCAGACCTTCAGAACACATTTGTTGAGAAACTTACATTGCAAGAGAGTCCTTGAAAGATGAAAGACTCAGAAAGCATGAGACTGATGATTGGTGGTTAGCTCCCATGAGGTCACCTTTTCAGGGGCCTTCATCTTAAAATGGCTTGTGTTTTTGATGACAGTGGCCCAAACCCAAACTGTCAAGGTGAGAAAGTTGAATTGCTAAAGCTGGGTTACTGTCCTGTCACTAGGCTGACCAAACATCCCGATTTTCCTGGGGCTTAATAGGGTTCCCAGAGTATGGAACTTTCCCACTAAAACCTGGGAAAGTACCAGATAAACAGGGATGCATCGGTCACTATCTGTTTCTCACTGTCTTCTGGGATCAGATGGTGAGGTTTTTGTAAGTGGGTGCCATTAGGAGTAAGTGTTTAGTTCGCCAGTGGTCAGCTGTAATTTAACCCTTGGATGTTGCCCATCTGTACTGTCTCTGCCCTAGCAGCTCAGTTATCCAAGAGACCAGGAGGAAAGTGCTGCTGCCTCTGAGGCCTCTTGTATTGACTTAAGACGAGAAAACTGTGAGACCGTGGAGAGATTCGTCCGCCTTCCTCTAGCCTTGGGACAGGTTGTAGCCTCTTGTTAGAGATTCTGCTTTCGTGGAGGAATTGCTGAAAGCTCTAAAAGGTTCAGAATCTAGAATATGTGAAACTCTCTTGATTTGGTTCAGATGGGAGGAACATCTATGTGCCATGCACTCCGTAAAGCAGAAGTTTTCAGTTTCTAAGAATGTATTACCAGCCTATTCCCCTGTTGATCATGCTTGAGTTTACCCTTCGGGCCTCTACCATGCCTTCAAAAAGGGAAAAGAAGCATGTGCTACAGCTGATTCTATCCCACGGTGTCAGAGCCAGCACATCTGGATGGGCCGGTGGGCCTCCGCTTTGTGCAGGGCTGGCTGCATTGCCAAGTCACCGTCTCTTTCAACTTTTCCCAGGGCTCCAGGGTCAATCTTTGTCCATCAGTCAGCCTTAATTTTATTTAAACTACTTTAAACCTAATTTCCTTTATAGGATTTGCCTGGGATTAGATCCACTTTTGTGGTTCTTCTCAATATGTAGTTGACTGAAAACAGGTCCAACATCTAGGAGCATGACCAGGCTTCATTTTCTAGAAACTGTAAAATTTCCAAGTGTAGCCAACTTTTGTCAGTTTTTCTTGTTCTGTTGATCCTGTAAATTTACTGCTTACGAATTTTGATCTCAAACTATTTCTTTTCTCTGCCAGCTCCCTGGCACAGCTCCCCTCACTGTGACAGTGCACTCGATACTATGTACGCTTTATTAATAAAGTATAATTAAGACAGCAACTTGATTTTGAACGTGTGTCCTAGGGACTTCCCTGGTGGTCCAGTGGTTAAGACTTCACCTTCCAATGCAAGGGGTGCGGATTTGATCCCTGGTTGGGGAGCTAAGATGCCACATGCCTCGTGGCCCAAAAACCAAAACATAAAACAGAAGCAATATTGTAACAAATTCAATAAAGACTTTTAAAAATCTTAAAAACGTGTTCTAGAGGGTTCAAGTCAGGGATCGCACCAGGGTCGTCTCCTGAATTGCAGGCAGTTTCTTTACTATCTGAGCCACCTCCAGGGACGCCTCCTCTGGAGGGTTAATAAATATGGTTTCTAAACTCTCAACTGCCCTCATCAACATTCAGTGGCATGGAGGGTAAAAAGCTGACTGCCGTTTTACTTCATCTTCGTCCAAAGCGGCATCAAGCGAAGCAACCAATTTTGGAAGCCCAGTCCTCTTCAGCCACCTCGAGGATGCCTTCTGTGCAAATGGAGTCTGTTGGGGGGATGGGGTTTTAGGATCAGAATCTGCTAAATGGTATAATATTAATTCAAGGTAAGCGTCTTCTGAGGTTTTTAAGGAAACTTATTCCTCTGTGAAATTCTGGGAAGTGAAGCTTTTACTCCTACAGAAAACTGTAGTCCTTGACTAATCGATGTTTCAAACGGTTGGATAAGATGCCAACCCTGTCACCACTCCCAGGTCACGGTCTGCCAGACTGAGCGGCGCCATCCCCCAAGGGCCATGTCCTTCTGGGAGCGTGGCCTCTGCCCAAGGTGACTCCCAGTGGTACAGCAGCCCCGTGAGCCTCAGAAATGAGTCAGCCCTCCTGGCAGCTTGTGAACCAGCCTAAATCTCCACCCTGTGCCGTCTCTAATCATAGAGTGAGGACCCAGCCTGTGTGGGTGCAAGTTGGACGGCTTAACTTGTGACGTGGCCAATAAGAGTCTGCAAGCCGGAGCATTTGGGAAACCTCCTCGCCCAGAGGTCAGCAGTTGATCCCTCCCAGGAAGGGAGAGGTCCATGAGAGGTGGCAGGTTGTGTGTTTTCCATCTTTTCCGCTGGGTACTAAAGCCATTGCCAACCAACCCCACTTTCTTGTTGAACTGTGGTACCAAATTCTCCAACACTGGCATTTTCAGCCAGATAGCAAAAGCTTGAACAGTAATTCCTTTTTTTTTTTTTTTTTAAGATTTTAAAAACCATTTTATTGATTTATTTATTTTTGGCTGCACTGGGTCTTCATTGCTATGTAGGCTTTCTCTAGTTGTGGAGAGCGGGGGCTACTTTCCAGTTGCGGCGCTCCAGCTTCTCGTTGCAGGGGCTTCTCTTGTTGTGGAGCACGGGCTCTAGGGTGCGTGGGCTTAAGTAGTTGCAGCTCCTGGACTTAGTTGCTCCAAGGCAAGTGAGATCTTAGTTCCCTGACCAGGGATGGACCTTAGCACCCAGCAGTGAAAGAGTCGAGTCTTAATGACTGGACCACCAGGGAATTTTTTAAACTTGAAATCTGCCAAGCCATAACAATGCAGACTTTTCCTTCCTTAGTATTTCCATAAAGGACAATTCTTCTTCTCAGTGGATAAATATATATATATATATATGTATATATATTTTAAGTTAGTCAATTAATATAGAACAACATGCTCTTCCAGTCTGTTCTCTGTGTGTGCAGCCCATACTCACCCCTTCCCTTACACGCAGAATCCTTCTTCTCGTATTTCTGTCTCCTCTGTATATCAAAATCCTCTTCATCTCTCAAGGCCTCCTCACATTCTAGCTCTTCCAGCATTCTCTAACCTTTACTCTTCTTCTGTCTCTTTGGCTCCTACTTATCAGCAGAACTATAAATGATATCTTTCTCTGTGTGTATCTCTCTTCACCCTCAGCTGTGTTCTGAGAGGCTTAAGGGCAGAAGCTGTCTTAACGTTTTCTGTATTCTCTATGGCCGCTGCTTTGCACAGAGTCAGTGCACTCTGACACTTGTAGGTCGTTTTGGTAGGAACCCAGGTGATTAAGGGTCAGAATGAGTAATTCAGATCAGTGATTAAGGAGTGTAGAGGAAGAGGGAGATGGTGCTGTGTTGGCTTGGATGAAGTCTTGTGGGATCCTGAAAGATGAGTTGGTTTGGAAAAAAGACAGAGCAGTTGGCATGATCATGAGCTAGCGAAATCCATCATTTAAGCAAGTACTTCCGGTAGAAGACTGCCTTTGATCCCCAGGCCATCGCTTTTCACCGACCCACGTTTGTTCCTTGGTCCTGTTGGCCATCCAGCCAGCCTGCCTGCGTAAGGAGATGATGGATGTGCCACCGATTTGGCCTGTTTTCTCACTGTCACTCTTCGCCCTGCCCCCACAGCCTCTCTTCTCCTGTTGCCCATGTTCCAGGATCTTTATTTGGCTAGACTTGGACCATCTGTCTTGCAATTCCCAAACATTTCTTTGATGCTCTTTGTGTAGCATTTGGACCTGCTGCTGTCTCTGCCCTTTGTTCTCTGTGCCCTGGGTTTTTTTGCTAATGTGCTTTGGCCCCATCACTGGCCTCATCTCCATGGCTGCTTCCTGGCAAGCTCCTTGCTGGATCCCTATGCCGTGATCCAGTGTGAGGAGAGCTGTCTGATTACAGCAGACAGCCCCAGGTCACCAGGGGAGAAAGAGGAGTCTCAGATTCCCAGAAAGGAAGAGTCTGGTCTGGATCCCATGAGCGCTAGTGGAGAGAGCAAAGGGAAGGGTGGGAGGCCTTTCAAGGTAGAATCAATAGGTGCTGGTAGATAGTGGAATAGCCTTGAGTGGTTGAAGGGAAGGGCTGAGTAACAGAAAATGCCATGATTACCGAGCAATTGAGAGAGGAATAGAGCCATTGACAGAAATAAAGGAGTCCAATGGGGAAGCTGCTTTCTCGGGGAAAGTTGTTTAGTTTGGGACAGTCTATGGGACATGCCTGGGCAACGAAATTTAGGTGTGAGCTTAAGGCCAAGTGGTTCAGATGGTTAAGAGTCCACCGCAGTGCTGGAGACGTGGATCCGATCTCTGGGTTGGAAAGATCCCCTGGAGAAGGGAATGGCAACCCACTCCAGTATTCTTGCCTGGAGAATCCCATGGACAGAGAAGCTTGGCGGGCTACACTCCACGGGGTCGTAAAGACTCGGACACTACTAAGCAACTAACACTTTAAGGCCAGGCATGCAAAGTCCAGAGCAGCTATCAACAGGGGAGAGAAAGGCAGATGGGGAGAGAGCTGAGGACTGATGGCCGTGGCAGGTGAGGGTGGGAGGAAGAGCCAGTGAACGAACCAGAGATGGGCAGTTCTTGAGGAGAACCAGGAGCCCTAGGTGTCATAGAAGCCAGAAAAGGAAGACTTTGAAGCAGACCATGTCAGAAGCCACAAAAAGTCAGGAAAAGTGAGGGCTGACCAAAGACCTTGGAGCTTAACCAGAAAGAAGCAGGGATTTTTGAGGATGAATTTTCTTTTTTGGGGTTGGTTTTTTTGTTTGTTTGTTTGTTTTTAATTGGAGTATAGTTGCTTTTGGGTTTCCCTGGTGGCTCAGCAGTAAAGAATCTGCGTGCCAATGCAGGAGATTCAGGTTCAGTTCCTGGGTCAGGAATTGACCTGGAGGAGGAAATGGCCACCCACTCCAGTATGCTTGCCTGGGAAATCCCATGGGTAGAGGAGCCTGGCAGGCTATAGTCCATGGGGTCCCAAAGGAGTCGTACAGGATTTAGCGACTGAACAACATAGGTGCTTTACAATGTTGTGTTAGTTTCTGGTGTACAGCAAAGTGAATCAGCTATACTATACATGTATCTCCTCTGTTTTGGGTTTCCTTCCCATTTAGAACAGACCGCATAGCGCAAGGCTGTTTTCAGTAGGGTCAGAAGTGAAGTCAGTTCATAGAAACTGCAGGAGAAACAACAACAACAAAAATAAGTGTGGCAACCAAAGCTGAGAAAGAAAGGAGGGAAAATAGGAAGCTAAAAAGTGAAAGTCACTCTTTCACTTTTAAGCTTTCACTTTTAGCTTTCAAGTGAAAGCTAAAAAGTGAAAAGAAGTGTCTCCAACTCTTTTCGACCCCATGGACTGCAACCCACCAGGCTCCTCTGTCCATGGGATTCTCCAAACATGAATACTGGAGTGGGTTGGCCATTTCCTGTGCCAGGGGATCTTCCCCATCCAGGTATTGGACCCGGGTATCCCACATTGCAGGCACATTCTTTACCGTCTGAGCCACTAGATTTATCCTAGGAAGCCAGAGGAGAAAGCCAAATTGAATGAAGGTCTTCCCCAAGATCAGGAAGGTGGGTGCTGTGGTGCCAGGCAGAGGGAGAAGTTAACAGCTATTGCTCATGGAGCTCTGGAGCCCAGCTCTGTGGCAAGACCACCTGGGTTCTCATACCAGCTCTTTCCCCTCCTGGCTGGGCCACTTCCCCTTGCTGAGTCTCTGTTTCCTCATTTGTTAACTAGCACTTGTTTCATAGGTTCAGTATGAGAAATAGCATGTGAAACAGTTTATAGTCTGTTTAGCATGTGTAAGAAGTCAATAAGCATATATTGCTATGGGTGTTATTATTCTCTACCTCTATCCTCCAATTTTTAACTCATAAGTAAGTGCAACTCAACAAGGTAATTGACTTGAGCAAAGTTGCAGAGCTATCAGGAATGAGATTGGACCCTGGTCTCTCTGACAACCTAGTTCTCATTGTTTTCTCTCTGCCATGTGTCATGACTGCCCAGTATTGTGTCCAACACATAGTAGGTGCTCCATAAATATTTACTGAGTGAAAATAAGAATACACAGATCACAAATAAAGGAACAAAATTGTTAATTCCACTGCTATGAATCTAACACAAAGAAATTATTTAAACCCTGGTGGTCCAGTGATTAAGAATCTACCTTTCAATGGATGGGACGTGGGTTCCATCCCTGGCCAGGGAACTAAGATCCCCCGTGCCTCAGGGCAACTGAGCCTACCTGTCCCACCTGCCACAACTAAGACCCCACACAGCCAAATAAATACTTAAAAATAAAATAAAGAGAAATGCTGAGACTTGATTAAAAGTGGCAGATTGAACACATGTTTACCTTCACCTCTTCTCGAATCCCCACTAAAATGACAGTAAAGGAAAAAAAGGCATGAATTTTCAAGAACATAGAGACTAGGAGGGGGAGATAGGGGCAGATGAGTGGAAAGCAGACAGACAAGTGGTGGACACTAACTTAGAGAAGCAGAGAAAGCTGAAGCACAGGCCTGCAGACTGGGAACTCTACAGGAGTCAGGCTGGTTTGAACGCTCAGGAACTAGAGGCACCTCTGAGGTTGGGGTGTGAAATATGTCTAAAACCACAAAGACTGAGGGAGAGTCCCCCAATCTCCTCCTATCCCACACAACCAAGTGAGCACCCTGCCTCTGCCTGTTGGGAGACTGGCCGACTGAGAGCAGGAGTGAGGTGCCAGGTCATAGAGTCTGCCCACAGAAAGTCCCAGCCGTGCCTAGGTTCCCCAAGGAGTTGGGAGGACTGCCCTCTGGGGAAACTGACCTGCCCAAGAGATAAGTCCGAAAGACCTTTATCTGGGGGTCCTCTAACAAAGGAGCTGGAACCCACAGATTGACAGGCCCTGCTTAAGGAAACAGCTGGGCATCAATTTTCCTGCCACAGGAGCAGACACAACCAAGAGTCCCTGGACATTCAAAGAAAACCTTGAACATGAAAGCCAAAGATATAAAGCAAGCAGATGAAAGGCTAGGGAGGAAACACAATGGGAAGGAACCAAAGTAAACTTGAGAAAACCTGTAATGAGCATACTCAGAGGGAAGAGAAAATGTACATCCTTGTGGCAGGAAGAATTGCAACATCAGGGAACAGGAAGAGCTTTGGGAACACAAATGGAGAAGATTGATAAAGGAATTAGAAGATTAAAGGACGATCTCTTCCAGAAGGTAGAATAAGAAGACAAAAGATGGAAAGTGGAAGAGATTAAAGGATCAGTCCAAGAAATCTAATATCCAAATAATAGTAGTTCCAGAAAGAGGCGAGAGAGAGTGGAGGGGAAGAAATTATCAAAGAAGTATCCCAATATCCTATAAGTATGAAGTGAAGTGAAGTGAATTCGCTCAGTTGTGTCTGACTCTTTGCGACCCCATGGATTGTAGCCCACCAGGCTCCCAAAATCCATGGGATTTTCCAGGCATGAATACTGGAGTGGGTTGCCTTTTCCTTCTCCAAGGAATCTTCCTGACCCAGGGATCGAACCCACGTCTCCCACATTGTAGGCAGATGCTTTACCATCTGAACTACCAGGGAAGGACCTAAAAACTCTTATTAATTGAAAGAGCCTCTGAAATTCTAGCTCAGAGAAAAAGACCTAATCAAGGTTCTTTGTAAAATTTTGAAACACTAAAGCAAGATCCCCAAAATTTGCAGAGTAAAGAATTAGATACTTTGGCCACCTGAGTCAAAGAGCCGACTCATTGGAAAAGACCCTGATGCTGGGAAAGATTGAGGACAGGAGGAGAAGGGGGCGACAGAGGATGAGATGATTGGCAGGGCAACCTGCCAGGACAGGGCAGCCTGGCATGCTGCAGTCCATGGGGTCACAAAGAGTCAGACATGACTGAGCGACTGAACAACGACAAAAGAAACAGAGTGCACGTAAGGACCAGGCATCAGCATGACACCAGATCTCAGTGGCGGATCAGAAGCTGGAGGACAGGATTGAGGCTTCCAAATCCTGAGGTGTTAATAAAATGGCTTTTAACTTAGACTTCTGTACCTGCCAAACTAAACCTACTGTGAAGGTAAAATTAAGACATTTTCAGGGACTTCCCTGGTGATCCTGTGGCTAAGACCCTGTGCTGCCAAAGCAAAGGGCCCAGGTTCAATCCCTGGTCAGGAAACTAGATCCCACACGCTGCAACTAAGACCCAGCACCGTCAAATAATTTTTTTTTTAAGTCATTTTCAGATATTGTGAGTTGCTCTCAAAAGTTTTTTTTCTTCCCCCCAACTTACTTTTTTGCAAGAAACTAGTAGAAGCTATTGTTGTTCAGTCTCTAAATTGCATCCAACTCTTTTCGACTCCATGGACTACAGATGCCAGCTATCCTGTCCTCCACTGTCTCCTGGAGTTTGCTTAAACTCACGTCCATTGAGTCGGTGATGCCATCCAACCATCTCATCCTCTGTCGCTCCCTTCTCTTCCCAGCATCAGGGTCTTTTCCAATGAGTTGACTCTTCGCATCAGGTGGCCAAAGTATTGGAGCTTCAGCATCAGTCCTTCCAATGAATATTTAGGGTTGATTTCCTTTAGGATTGACTAGTTTAATAGAGGAGAAGGCAATGGCACCCCTCTCCAGTACTCTTGCCTGGAAAATCCCATGGGAGGAGGAGCCTGGTGGGCTGCAGTCCATGGGGTTGCTAAGAGTCAGACATGACTGAGTGACTTCACTTTCACTTTTCACTTTCATGCATTGGAGAAGGAAATGGCAACCCACTCCAGTGTTCTTGCCTGGAGAATCCCAGGGACGGGGGAGCCTGGTGGGCTGCCGTCTATGGGGTCGCACAGAGTCATACACGACTGAAGCGACTTAGCTGCAGCAGCAGCAGGTTAATAGAAGCTGTTAGTAGAAGCTGACCTCCAGCAAAAGAAGGAAGTAAATGAAGGCAGGGTAGCCATGGCATCCATACTGCAGGAAAGAGGCCAAGAGGCCTCACAGGATGGAAGGAAGCGAGGCCCTTTCATAGGGGTGTGGGGGCAGAGAGGTCCTTGAACAGTGTCTCCAGGAGAAAGCAACACTGGTGATGTCTGATATCTTTGTCCGGTGGTCAGAGAACTAGACCGCACATGCTACAGCTAAAGATCCCACATGCCACAATGAAGATCAAAGACCCCCCACCATACTGGAACCAAAACCCAATGCAGCCAAATAAATAAATAGTTTTTTAAAAGGCATCCCCAGTGGAAGCAGAAGCACTACAATGCAGGGTTAAGAACGTGGGGTATCAGGTTAAGAGACATGGAGTTCAAATGCAAGGTCTGCTGCCTACTATGTTTTTGGAACCTGTTTCCTGGACTACAAGGAGAGATCCTGATAATAAATGTTGCTGTGAAGGATAAATTATATTATGTAAATGTGCCCATACAAGGTGCAAGATAAATATTTGCTCCCTAAACTACAGCTAATAAACAGGTTAAAATTGTATGCAGCCATTCAGAACTTAGTATTATAGCTATATGTACAAACAGGGATTAAGTGAAGAAAGCAGAAGATATTAATAAAATTATATAGCTATATATCAAGAGACCAATATTATAATTATATAAATACTCTTCAAACAGATACAGGTAGAAAGGAAATGAAAAAATAGAAATAGTTCTTGTTCTATAAGGGTTGTGAGGATATGGATTTGTTTTTAAACTTTTGGTTTCTTCTAGCTGTTGCAAATTGATATGAAATAAAATGAAGGGACTGTGAGTATACATTTCATTATACATTTCATCCTCCACAGTTTTGAAAGTCGTTTGTAGTTCATTTGCTAATAATAAGGATAAGCAGTGATGCCAGCCACTGTCTTTTGAATCTATCCTTCATGTGTAAAGAGACATGTGCTTTGCTTTAGCAGAACTTTCTAGAATATGCTTATCTGTACAGTTTTGTGATGCTCTCTTGTCATGTGGGCAAGAATGAAGTTTCAGTGCCTAAGTTGCCGTGAGTTTTCACAAGGGTGGAGTTGTTGACTAGCTGAGGAAATATTTTTCTGTTCTCATGTCATAGGAAAGAGCTGCCATTTCATCTGGGCTAAACCACAGCCCTCAACAGTGGCCTCTTTCAGCTTTTTGGAACCGCGTTCCTCTTACAGAAAGCTCCAGGGCAGCTGCATCATTTCCTTCCTTTTACATTTCTGCTCAAGAAGCAGTGTCTGCATTTCCCAGTCGTTCTCTCATCACCCAGGAGCGTCCATGACCTTGTTCTGTCCTTCAGTGTTTCCCTGGCCATCAGTAGGCTCTGAGGTTCATCAGGGTAAATTTATAACAGTCATGCATATCATAAACATCCTTAACTCCTGGGTAGCTTATATTTGTTTTTAAAAGACAGGTTACATGAAGAGACTCCCACAGACATCATCCAGTTACCTTCAACCGATGTTTCCAGTTTCTTGACTGTTTTTCCAGATATATTTTTAAAATTTATTTTTTAATTGGAGCATAGTTGCTTTACAATGTTGTATTATTAATAGTTTCTGCTGTACAACAATGTGGATCAGCTATAAGTATTCATGTATCCCCTCCCTCTTGTGCCTCCTTCCCAACCCCTGATGCCCATGCCTCTCAGTCATCACAGAAAACACCGAGCTGGGTTCCCTGTGCTAGACGGCAGCTTCCCTCTAGCTCTCTGTTTACACATGTGCTGTATACATGTCAGTACTACTTGCTCAATTCATCCAGACATATTTTATGCAAAAACAGTTACACACACACACACTTCTTTTCCTCTTATTGCACAACTAGTAGTATGCTATATACGCTTCTACACTTGGTTTTTCTTCATGAAATACCACCGAGAGCTTCCGTATGAATATAGGAAGAACTTCCTCCATGTATGTCTCAGCTGCTTAGTATTCCATTAGTATTGCCAATCCGATGAGTAAAAAAGTGTTTTCTCACTGTGTGTTTTAATTTGTGTTCCTCCTGTCAAAGAGGCTGTGCATTCTTTTTACATCTAAGAACTATTTTTATTTCCTTTCCTGTTGACCTTCTATTGGTAGCCACTGCCCAATCGTCCAGTGGTCATTGGTTTCTTCAGAATCATCTGAAAAGATGATTTTTATTTTGTTTTTACTTGGGCAAGATTTTTATTTTCAAATTATTGGTGATGCGAATAATGGTTATACCAGTGGTACTTATAACATTAAAAAAATCCTCAAATAGAATACAAAACAGTGGAAACAAGTTCTTAACGCGTGATTGTAGTTACCTTTGGTATAAATTGCTCAATCTAGAAGACAGTTGATTATCATACCTTTTTCAATTATCAAATCTCCTAGACAGCCTCCTGTTTTGAAAAAAAATTTTTTTTCTTCCTTCTCTTTTAGAATGTAGAGTTAAATATTTTCCTTCTGTAGTCTAACCATGCATCCTTTTATTTTTTGGGGGAAGGGACACCTCTGTCTCCTATAATATCACTTAAAATGTATTTTTGAACTTCCTATTAATTTTCTCTGTATTACTTTAGCCCAGAGACCTTTGGGTTGGGTAATGGAACCTAGTTCTGTAATGGATCCTTTATGTATGCTGGAGATTAGCCCTTTGTGGTATGTGTTGCAAATATTTGTTCTCAGTCTGTCATTTGTTTTTGTGACTTTGCCCATGCTGGTATTTGCCTTGCAGATTTTTTTTTTTCTTAATATTTGCATAGTCAAATCTTTGGATCGTTTCTTTTGGCTTCTGGGATTTCTGTTTTCCTTTGAAAGATCTTCTCCATTGTGATGATTTTAAAACCGCCAAACTTTCTTTGGGGTTTCCTGGTGGCTCAGACAATAAGGAATCTGCCTACAATGCAGGGGACCTGAGTTTGATCCCTGGGTCAGGAAGATCCCTTGGAGGAAGGCATGGCAACCCACTCCAGTATTCTTGCCTGGGAAATGCCATGAACAGAGGAACCTGGTGGGCTACAGTCCGTGGGGTTGCAAAGAGTCGGACATGACTGAGCAACTAACCGTTCCTTTTCTTTCACTAATCTTTTTATGGACACCTGTATTCTTTCATTTCCTATTTTAAAATGTCGGATCTCTCTGGAATTTGTCGTGGTATGAAGGGTGACTCCAACTTAATTTTTTTCTACATGGTTACCCTTTGTCCATAGCCACTTATTGAACGGCCATCTTTACCCCATTTATTGAAATGCCACCTTCCTCTCCTACTAAATTTCCTGGATGCATTTAGGCATATTTCCAGTCTGTTCCACTCTGTTGATAATCCTGAATATACATCATTAGCAGATTTGTAGCTTTTAAATACGTTTTGCTGTGGGCAGAGGGGTGGGTACTAGTGCCCTGCCATTATTCCTCTGTTTCATGATTCCCTAGACTATTACAGCTGGTTCTTTTTTTCCATATGAACTTTAGAATGCTTGTTTAATTCCAAATATAAAAACCCTGCTATTTTTACTGTGTGTCTATGACATTTATAGATAATTTAGGGAGAATTGGCATATCTGTGATGCTGAGGTTTGCCATGCAAGCTCATTTGTTCTTGTTTCCTGAGCCCTAAAGAGCTTCATACACTTTCCTTATTATCTCCTTCTCATGTCTGTGAACTTCCTGGGAACAAGAACGGAGCCATATTTTGAGTGTTGTAGGGTAGTAACAATGATATATATATATTGCTGACAAAAAAAAAGCATATTTTTAATTAACTAGTTTAAGAACCTGTCTTCTTCTAATGGCAGTTTGCCATTTTGTGAATTATTTTCTGCATGTCGAGGAAAGGCAAAATACATGCTGTTGTTGAATGCTGACACTTTTAATTCTTACAGTAATCTCTTGATTGAAGTGCTCTTAAAAGGGCACTCCATGTAGATAACCTAGGAATCTCACATTTCGGTATTCCAGTTCCCCCCACACTAGGAATAGTAGCAGATACGATGTGACATTTCAGCTCTTATCGTCCCTCCTGTCTAGCCCTGGCAGATTTTGAGGTGACCTTGGCCTGAGACGTGAACAAAGAGGTTGGACGAAGAACAGACTATTGCTATCTCTGTGCCTGTCCTTCATACAGATGACGGGTGACCGGGGAAGACAGGGACAAAATGAAGGTGTTCCGTGTGCTGCGTGTTACTGTAGGTCCAGTGTGGTCAGCAGAGGCAGCTTTTCCAGAGCTATTTATTCATTTTTCCCTTTTGGCCACGTCGCATGGGTTATGTGATCTTAGTTCCCCCACCAGGGATTGAACCTGGGCCCTCAGTAGTGAAAGTGTGGAGTCCTAACCACTGGATCACCAGGGAATTCCCAGAGGCAGTTTTTTTCAAATCCACGCTTTAGTAATAAGAAAGGTGAGGTGGGGGAACAGTTTAGCATCTTGGGTGCCAGACTCCAGGAGCTGTGATGTAGTCTCCCAGCAGAAATGTGGAAGTGTTAGTTGCTCAGTTGTGTCCAATTCTTTGCGGCCCCATGGACTGTAGCCCGCCAGGCTTCTCTGTCCGTGGGATTCTCCAGGAAAGAATACTGGAATAGGTTGCCATGCCCTCCTCTAGGGGATCTTCCCAACCTAGGGATTGAGCCCAGGTCTCCTGCGTTGCAGGCAGATTCTTTTCCACCAGAGCCACCAGCAAAGTAACTAATATTTGACTGGCTCTTTGCAGGACTAGTTATTTAATAGGTGATATTTGTCGGTGGAACCCCCAAACCTCCTGATAAACTATGAGCCCACTTAGAGCATAGTGTCCAAACCAGGTCGAGATATACATGAGGAGAGAGGGCTGAGCTTCCTCCCTTCTATGTACAGGGAGAGGCTGGTGACCAGAGCTAAATGTGCAGGAAGATAATGGGATCAGAGACATTTAACATGTGAGTACAATTCAGAGGGATTTTAATTGGTTTTCTTTGAACTTTAAAATTGAGTTTATTTTTCCTCAGAGTAAAAAAATGTGTGGTTTCTTTCTAAGTGGTTTCTTGTCACTCATGGGCGTCCCCAGTGGCCCAGTGGTAAAGAATCCATCTGCAACGCAGGAGACTCGGGTTCGATCCCTGGGCTGGGAAGAGTCCCTGGAGAAGGAAATGGCAACCCACTCCACTATTCTCGCCTAGAAAATCCCATGAACAGAGGAACCTGGTGGGCTACGGTCCACGGGGTCACGGAGAGTTGGACACGACGGAGACACTGAGCACACATGCACACCCATTGTCACTGGTGTGCTTCTTCCTGCTAACGTTCCTTCTTCATGGCTTGCACAAGAGACATAATGGTTCAGAGATGTGCCAATGTCCTGTATATATTTAGAAACCAGGCACAGGAACAGAAGTCGACTTCTCTCTTGTTTCCTTCAGCCACTTTTGGTCACTTCAGGCAGAAACAGCCCTCTCTGCACTGGAATTTTTCTGTGCACCATCCTGTAATTCAGGAACAGAGCAACAACCGTTTTAAAAATGTAGCGTGTGACAGCTGTGAAGAGGAATTTGCTTCCAGTGGGGGAAAATGCTGTGTTCCAAGCATACTGCTGATGAGCCTATTAATGGGGCTTGGGGAAGCTGAATGTGCCATTTTGAGATAAAACGCCCAAGATGTTGGTTTCCAAAGCCAGTGATGAGGTCCCTTCCCAGCCTCAGCCTCGCCTCCCCAGCAGGACTGGTGTCACGTGGTGCAGGGTCTCCTCCGCGTCTCGGCCTCCTGCAAAGAAGGGCCCTCCAGGGGGCTGTGTCCTAGCGGAAAAGGATGAGGTCCAGTGTGGGGAGACCACAGAAGACCTGCTGGCTTCGGGCCAGCCAGGCTGGATGCAGAAAGACGGGGGACCCAAGGGCTCTGCGGTAGGAGCAGCTGCAGTTCTGTGTTGAGGGTCTGTGAAAGAGAGGCTCTGGTAGTTCAGGATCCAGGACAAGTGTCTATAGGATGTTCCCCTAAACTCTAAAGGGCTCTGCCCCTTCCCCTCTCTTCTGTGTGGACACAGGCTTGTGCACACACACAGGCGCATACACACAAAGGCCTGACATCAATTTTCTGACATCTGGAGCTGCCACAAATCTTCGCTCCCAGTGTCCTCCCCCACCCCACACACGCCTGCCCCAGTGATCCTTGTCTTGATTAATTTATCCTCACTCAATTAAAGCAGGTAAAAATGATTCCCCAAACCAGACACCTCTCACCTTTCCAGAAGTATCTCCAGCCTTTTGCTCTACCATCCCTCTCCTGGGTCTCACTATCTTTGGGGAGATATTTGGTATGAGTTTATTAACACTCTGGCCCCATCTTGAAATAATCCATGTGAGTATTCAAATTAATTACCCTCCAGATGAATCTCCTGCAGAAAAAAAAAAAAAACTTCACTAACGTGACGGAGTTGGTTACAGTTGTGAAAAACATGTAAAATCAAAGAAGTTTCTTATGTTTGTTTAATGTGTACTTAGAACACCAAAGAGAAGTTCCAACAAATTCAATTATCAGATTGGAAAAACGTGATTTAACCTAACATTCTGCCAGTTGATCAGACAGAAAAGAGCGGGCACAAAACTGTTTGTTGTTTTAACTCGTAGTTGAGGGAGTTGAGAAAGCTCAACATTCAGAAAATGAAGATCATGGCATCTGGTCCCATCACTTCATGGGAAATAGATGGGGAAACAGTGGAAACAGTGTCAGACGTTATTTTCGGGGGCTCCAAAATCACTGCAGATGGTGATTGCAGCCATGAAATTAAAAGACGCTTACTCCTTGGAAGGAAAGTTATGACCAACCTAGATAGCATATTAAAAAGCAGAGATATTACTTTGCCAACAAATGTCCGTCTAGTCAAGGCTATGGTTTTTACAGTGGTCATGTATGGATGTGAGAGTTGGACTGTGAAGAAAGCTGAGCACTGAAGAATTGATGCTTTTGAACTGTGGTGTTGGAGAAGACTCTTGAGAGTCCCTTGGACTGCAAGGAGGTCCAACCAGTCCATCCTAAAGGAGATCAGTCCTGGGTGTTCATTGGAGGGACTGATGCTGAGGCTGAAACTCCAATACTTTGGCCACCTCATGTGAAGAGTTGATTCATTGGAAAAGACCCTGATGCTGGGAAGGATTAGGGGCAGGAGGAGAAGGGGACGACAGAGGATGAGATGGCTGGATGGCATCACCAACTCGATGCACATGAGTTTAGGTGAACTCCAGGAGTTGGTGATGGACAGGGAGGCCTGGTGTTCTGTGATTCATGGGGTCTCAAAGAATCGGACACGACTGAGCAACTGAACTGAACTGAACTGAGGGAGTTGATGCGTCTGGAGTATGGCATGGTAAGAACAGCTCTGAAAAGAAAGCGGAGGTCTGTGCTCTAATCCTGACTTCCTGATACCAAGCAGGTCAAGACTCTATTTTTCTCATGTGTAAAGTGGGGGTGATACCATCACTCAGAGATGTTGTAAACACTGCAAGACATGACCAGCCCAGTCCTTGACCAGAGGTTGGATGCTCAGAAACTTGCCCACTCTCTGGGAACCTTAGACTCCCTGTCTTAGCTCAGGCTGCTATAACGTAATACTGTAGACTGGGATGCTTAAACAACAGATAGTTACTTTCCAAAGTTCCAGAGGCTGGAAGGTCTGTGATCAAGGTGCCAGCAGGTTTGTTTCCTGGTTTGTTTCCAGGGCTCTCTTCCTGGCTTGCAGGTGGTCACCTTCTCACTGTGTCCTTGCATGGCAGAGAGAAAGAGGGAGAGACTAGTCTCTCATCCTCTGCTTATAAGGACACCAATCCCATCATAGGGGCTCCACCCTCAGGACTTTATCTAAGCCTAGTTACATCCCAAATATTCCATTTCCAAATACCATCACAGGTGGTAGGAGAGCCAGGTAGGGCTTCAGTATGTGAATGTTGGGGGAGGGGACACAAATATTCAGTCCTTAACATTCCCCATCAGATACTGAGTTAAAGTGGTACTTCTCAGTCATGTGACTCAGTCTCCCCAAACATCCCCCCATCCTGCCTTTCTGACCCCATGGCCCACGCCTCCTCTCTGTGAGTAGTTGTCTGTGTTTCCCTCATGTGCTTCCACCCCCAGGATGTGAGCCTTCTAAGGTCGGGCACTGTGTCTCCCTAATCTCTGAACTGTATTGACTCAACATGTAAGAGCCAAAAAAAAAAAAAGTAGGGCGTGGCCGGCTCAGTTTCGATGACGTCTCTGGTTGGGTCCCAAGTACCAGCCACGTGCTCCTAGAGCCATTTCTGGTCCATGTGCTCACTCTCCAAACAAATCTCCTGATCAGAATAAAGGTCATCTCTCTTCTCAGTGGTCAAATATTTTTGCTGAAATGGAAAATTTGTTTTTCTTTACCTGAGGCTGTGCTCTGAGAGCCTGTTGAGAAGAGTACTCTCTGCAGAGGCTGAGCGAAGGGCCCCAGCACCTGCCCCGACCCCCGGCCGGCATCTCGGCTCAAGGCCAAGGAAGGACATTATCACCACTCAAATGAGAGATTCCCAAGAGAGAAACAGGAGCAGCTGTGAGGCAGTGCTCTGTGGGCCTGATGTGAGGGGAGCTCGTCCCTTGGGAGGCTCTCCCAAGACACCATGACCCCTCCCTTTCTGCCCCTGTCACTGAGGCGTTCCCCAGGATTGGGCTTTGCGGAAGGAGAGCGAAGCTAGGGCAGACTAGAGTCTGTGGAGTGAGCCACTGGGTTGGGAACACAGTCAGGGCTGTGCACTGGATGGGCCTCCAGCCAAGTGCTGTGTTCACAGATGCTGACATTCAGAAGTCACCAACCCTTGAGAAGGTGTCGTTCATTTTACCAAATGACTTTTTTTTTTTTTTTTAATTGGAATATAATTGCTTTAAAATGCTGTGCTAGTTTCTGCTGTACAATAAAGTGAATCAGCTTTATGTATACATATAACCCCTTCCCTCCTGAGCTACCTCCCACCTACCCCCATCCCATCCCACCCCTCTAGGTCATCACAGATGACCCTTTAAACCTAAAAAGCAAGTTCTAGGTGAATCCCTGAGGTGACCGTGGATGCCTGGGAGAATCCTGCAGACAGATCTGCTCAGTGTCTGGAACTTAGGCAGGGAGTAAACGAAATTACTGCTTCCCAGGTGGCTCAGTGGTAAAGAATCTGCCTGCAATACAGAGATACAGGTTCTATTGCCAGATCGGGAAGATGCCCTGGAGGAGGAAATGGAAACCCACTTCAGTATTCTTGCCTGGAGAACCCCATGGACAGTGTAGCCCCCTGGCGGGCTGCAGTCCATGGGTTGACAAAGAGTCAGACATGACCTAGCGACTGAGTGTGCTCGAATGGAATTACTACTTTAAAAAAAAAATGTTTTTTGCAATATGTAAATTATTACTCCAATATGCTTTCTAGTCTTCAGTTGGAGCTGTATCATATATATTGGGTTGGCCAAAAAATTCATTCAGGTAGTGAATGTGTTGTGCAGTACAGTTCTTGGTGTATATGAAAAAGTACGTATTTTATTTTTACTTAAAACTGAACGAACTTTTTGGCCAGTCCAATAACTCAACTTGTGTAGATTCAGCTCTTTATGTCAAGAACGACAGACACTTACGAGCGCACACGCGCGCGCGCACACACACACACACACACACACTCTTCCTTTGTGCTGGTCCCGCAGCCGGATTCTTTACTCAGACACACTCAGCCCCCTTGTGTAGGTTGGGAGCCTCATATCCCCACCAGCAGTACCAGGGCCTGTGTGCTTCTGCTGCAAGGGAGAAGCATCGTGCTATGTCCTTGCGTTTAAACATTTGGGATTTCCTGGTTTCACAACATGACCCTAACCACAGGTCATCAGGGCCATCTGTGTTAATGCTGTCCCAGCCATCCGCCCAGCACTGGATGAGAGCTGCTTGGACTTCATGGACAAGCAGTGTGTTCCTGCCTGTAGGGTATTCAGAAGGTGATTTGACTTTAGCTGGTGGTTTGAACTTTTAATTTGAAAATCAGACTATGGGTGAGACATGACCCCACTACACTAACAGAATGACCCTGCGGAGGAGAGAGCAAAGTTAAAACAGAAGGGATCACTTCTGAATGACCCCTTTGCCATGACTGTTGCACTCACCGAAGACCCAGGATGTGATCTGAGGCTTTGTCCTTTCTCCGGGGTGTCAGGGGTGTCAGACAGGGGTGTCAGACAGGGGTGTCCTGTCTCCGGGTGTCTGACTCAATAAGTGGATTTATATCAGGAGTAGCTACCAGGGCTCCCTGTGTTGCTAAGAAGCCCCTGATTGGCCATAGCCTTAAAAACGGACAACTCTGAAATACGCATATGCTAATTTGATGTATTTTTAAAGCTAGAGGCTGCCTGTTGACTAAGATATGTTAAGTTTCATTTGCACTAGTTCTCCATAACTGTAATATTTTTAAAGGATGACTAATAGAATCATAGGAGTATCTGGAATGAAAATATCTCTTTTTCATCATCATGCCTGTTTTGTCATCCAGATAAGCACTGGACACAGTGGTCATCAAGGTCTCAGTTGAAGTCCTGACTCTGCCCTTGATTAGCAGAGTGACCGTGGCTAAACTCTGGGCCTCAGGGTCCCCATGGTTGACAACAGCTGCCCATTGCAAAAACTTGGTATCAAAGGCAAATGAAAACAAGATCGGACTGTGTAGCACAGGGAACTCTATTCAATATCCTATAATAAAGCATAATGGAAAAGAATATGAAAAATAATACATATATATGTGTGTAACTGAATCACTTTGCTATACAGCAGAAACTAACAACATTGTAAATCAACTATACTTTAATTTTTAAAAATTACTTAATTTGGGACTTCCCTGGCAGTCTTATGGTGCTTTCAATGCAAGGGGCATGAGTTTGGTCCCTGGTCAGGGAAGAAAAATCCCACATACCACATGACCAAAAAAAACCCAACTTTTTTTTTTTAATAACAAACATTCCTGTGATAACATAAATAAAAAACAATTAAAATTATTCTTAAGAATAAAATTTTAAAAGGCAAGTGAAATCCTGTACAGAAAAGATTTTGACAAATTGTGAAGTGCTCTAAGTAAATGAAATGTTCTACGTTGAAAGTAGGAAATAAATGTGGTGATGGAACCATAACTAGCACCTCAGATATTCCTGACTACTTTGGAAAAGCCTTGGGGGAGGATCCTTAATGTGCCTGAAGTCATGAAGGGTTTCAGTCCTGGTGATGTTTCTTTGCTCTAGTAAGCTTCCAGACCTTTGTCTTCACAGGTATCTCATTCTCGCAGATAATTAGAGTCTGGTGACTCTTCCCTCCCGCTTCCTTTTTCTCTGTGAAATCACTGGCCCTCCTACTTCCTTAAGATGGTGGAGAAGCAAGACTTCTCCCACGACTCCCACGGATCTCAGTGGCCCCCAAGTGGACCCTGCATTTGGGATCTTGTCTTCACTGCCTCCTTACTTTTCATATCATCTACTTTGTTGGTACTGGTCTTGTCTGGATCGAGCTGGGAAGAAGGACCTCTAGTTGGGTTCTAACTATCTGCGTTCCCGCAGGGAGAAGGCTCAGTAGAGGTTGAACCCAAGGACATTTTAAATGCAAGTATTTTCATCAGATTTACGTTACCATGAAAGAATTTTAGAGAAACTATCTTTGGGAACAAATTCTACTGAACCAATTTGGTTTCATGTTGATTTTTTAGAATATAATACAATTGAATTTTATCTCCATCAGGTTTATTTTCCATTTAACTTTTACTGCAAAGCTTGGATTCAGTTTTTTGTTCATATTGTGTGTTACTGACCATGGCTTCCTCTATAGAAAGCTCTCTTGTGGCTTTTCTTTTCATCAAGACCAATTCTCTAGGTTAAATTTTGCAAGTCTAAATGCTTTTATGAAAATGGATTCTTTTGTCAAAATTTAGACAATGCTAAATTATTGTTGTTGTTTAGTCACTAAGTCATGTCCCACTCTGCGACTCCATGGACTACAGCACATCAGGCTTCTCTGTCCTCCACTGTCTCCCAGAGTTTGCTCAAATTAATGTCCATTGAGTAGGTGATGCTATCTAACCATCTCATCCTCTTTCGCCCCCTCCTACCCTCAGTCTTTCCTAGCATCAGAATCTTTTCCAGTGAGTCAGCTCTTCACATCAGGTGGCCAAAGTATTAGAGTTTCAGCTTCAGCATAATTTAGTATCCAACATAATACTAAATTATACCACATACCATTTTAACTGTTACCAATTTTACTCTGATTTGATTCTTTCTACTGGTAGTAGCCAAATTATGATTAATATTAGAGATAGAGATAGAAGCAGAGATAGAGTGGAAGGAAATAGCCTGGAGTCAAAATGGTAGGGCTTTTCAGTGCCATTAATCATTAGGGAAATGCAAATCAGACCACAGGAGATGCCACTTCATACCCACTAGGGCGGCTGTAATAATTTTTCTCATGGAAAATAACAGGTGTTGGCAAGGATGTGGAGAAATTGGAACCCTTGTGTGCTGTTGATGGAAATGTAAAAGTGTTTCAGCTGCCGTGGAAAACAGTTTGGAGGTTCCTCAGAAAGTTAAGCATGCAATTACCAGATGACCCAGAAATACCACTCCTTGGTATTTCCCCAAAGAATTAGAAACAGGTATTCAGTCAAAAACTGGTACACAAATATTCATATCAGCACTGTTCATGATAGACACAGGTGGAAATAATCCAAGTATACATCAACAGATGAATGGACAAGCGAAGTGTGATATATCCATGCAATGAAATATTATTCAGCCATAAAAAGGAGTGAAGTACTGACACGTTACTACAACATGAATTAGCCTCGAAAACATAATGTAGGTGAAAATTCACAAGACAAAAAATCACATATTGTATGGTTCCATTTATGTGAAATATCCAGACTATACAAATCCATAGAGACAGAAAGCAGATAGATAAGTGGTTGCCAGGGGCAGGGGGAGGGGAGGAAGTGATTATGTAATGGGTGTAGTGTTTCCTTATGGAATGGTGAAATGTTCTGAAACTAGGTAAGGTGATGATCCACAATGTTGTGAATATACTAAATGCCACTGAATTATAGACTTTGAGATGGTTAATCCCATGTTGTATGAATTTTACATCAAAAAGATGAAAGTGAAAGTCGCTCAGTTGTGTCCAACTCTTTGGGACCCCATGGACTATACAGTCCATGGAATTCTCTAGGCCAGAATACTAGAGTGGGTAGCCGTTCCCTTCTCCAGAGGATCTTCCCAACCCAGGGATCGAACCCAGGTCTACTGCACTGCAGGCAGATTCTTTACCAGCTGAATCACAAGGGAAGCCCAAGAATACTGGAGTGGATAGCCTATCCCTTCTCCAACATATCTTCCTGACCCAGGTATTGAACTGGGGTCTCCTGCATTGCAGATGGATTCTTTACCAGCTGAGCTACTAGGGAATCCTGGTAAAAGATAGTGGGGGCAAAATGACGGGTTATGTAACATGTGTTAATTTAAGGTCAGTAAAAATCACTCACCAGGAGTCATAAAAACTCTACTTGATGTCTCCTTTAAAGAAAACAACACAAACTTTATATATATAATATTTGCTTTTATAAAGACAGGTGTGTGGGGGGAAAAAACACTTGAGCAAGTAGGTTGTCTTTTTCTGAGCTATGCTATGTCATAAGTGAAGCAAATACTTCAAAGTAGATACATTTGAAAATAATGGGAAAATACTGAGTTGGGACCAGGTTTGGGGAATAGGAACAAAAAGAAAGAGGAGACTTTGGGAGCACTAGAAGAAGCATTGTGGTTTGATGGGGGCTGTGGGGTGTCAGGGCACTGAAAAAGCCTCCTTTTTAATGTTATTTATTTGTCTGTGTCTCTAGTTACGGTGTGTGGGCTCCAGAGCAGGCAGGCTCAGTAGTTGTGGCACATGGGCTTATTAGTTGCCCCATGGCATGTGGGATCTTACTTCCCCAACCAGGGATGGAACCTGTGTCCCCTGCATTGGAAAGCAAAATCTTAACCACTCGACCACCAGGGAAGTCCCTGAAAAAAGGCTCTTGAAGCAAAGACAAGTCCAGCTAAAAGCCTTGAAAATGATGTTTGTTACTTTTCTGCCGCCCAGCGTCCATTCCTCCTCTCCAAGGGCACACACATTTCCTTTGGGGGACGTTCTTCTCTCACAATGCACATAAGTAGTAATTCAAGGTGCCCTGCCCACCCACTCTGAAATTCCGTGCTTCTAGACATCTCCCTCCTGGGACATTGACTCTTTGCAGGGAGTGATCCTGCTGACTGTGTAAAGAGCGCATTGCTAGAGCAGCCCCCTGGTTTCTTTCCTGGATCCTGCGCTCTTCAAGCCTGCTCCAGCCTCTCGTCCATTTGGGGAACATCCCAGCATCCCTCTAATATAAGAGGAGTTAAGTTAGTCGGGGCTGGGTTGTTGCTTTAACCAAAGTATCCTGTTTGATACAAACATAAAACGCCAAGAAGTAGCTGCTAATGGGCATTTGTTTCACTGGGAAAGACTTTCTGGGAGTCATGGTGGGGGAATTAATCTCAGACAACATATCCTGAACACCTATTGTGTGCCAAGCCTGGAGCCAACTTGGTAGAGAGGTGCTGGAGAGAATCAAAGGGAATAATAACTAAGTCTAGGTCCTATAGCTATAAAGTGGTTTGATCTATTAATACATCCAAGGGACCCAAGTCCCATAGGGAAGAATCGGTCACCCACAGATTTAGGGCAAAGATGAGCATTAGTCACCTTTTTTTCCAACTGTCTTATAAACAGCCCAGCAACCATCTGTCCTTGCTCATGTGAACTCCATCTGCCCAAAGGTGGTGTGTGTGTGTGTGTGTGTGTGTGTGTGTGCCTGTCAGGAGGGATGTGGGTGGGAGGGAGGTCTGAATTTTCCCTTGAGGTCTTTTCCTTTGGGCAATTCTGTTAGTATAGCCCGATGTTGATTATAAGCATGTTCAGAAGATAAAGACATCCTGGCCTCTAGATTTTATTGTGGTCTTCCAACTTCTTTCTTAGTAACAGGATTCATTAACCACTGACCACAGCACGACATTGGACAAAATACCATCTAGATAAGTAAAGAAGTAGAAGACATCACTTCTGCTTCCTGGGAGTCAGGAGTAAAACATGCCCAGATGCTAACTCTTGAGAGTAACTTTTAAAAATGTAGACATGAATGCAAATTAGGGTAGTGAAAATTCAGTATTGAAACATGAAGCAAGCTATAAAGTTTTACTATAAGACATAAATACTTGAATAGTGGAGAGCTACACCATGTTTTTCAGTGCGACAAGTCAAATTGTAAAGATGTCAATTCTTCCCAAAGTAGTATGTGTTTGGTGTGTTTGCAATTTAAAAATCCTAAATTTTTCATAGAACAAGCTAATACTATAGTTCATCTGGAAACTAAAATGCCAAAAGTCTGCCAAGAAAATGTTGAGTGAGGTAGGCCTGTACTATCAATTCTCAAAATACTCCATAAAGCTATGTTAATTAAAGGGATACCATATTGGCACAAGAATAGACAAAGAAATCGATGAACCAGAATAGAAAATGCAGAAAGAATTCCAAATATTTCATTGAGAACTTGATGTATATTTAAAATGACAGTCAAAACAGTAGGGAAAGGATGGGCCATTTATAGTGTAAGGACAATTAGCTAACTGTCAGGAAAAAAAATGAGTGAAATCTTCACATCATTTTCAAAAATAAGTAGATTTAAAAGAGTAATACATTTTTAAAAACTATAGGAATAACAGAAAGAAGTGTTGGGAATATACTTATAATTGGGTGTTAGAATAGTTTCCTTCTAAACAAAATGCAAAGCACAAAGGTTTTAACAGAGAAAATTAACAGATTTAACCACAACACATAAAATTTATATAAAGTGAAAGACAAAATTAAAGTATGCAATACAGTACATGGTAGTTAAAAGAAAAAAGGAGATGTTTTCAGGTGTTAAGATCCCAGACTAGGCCTTTCCCACTTCCACACTAGCTCTCCTCCCCCAGCCCCTCCATAAAGGGCGGGGCGGTGGGTGGGGATGGTGGGTCTCAGGCCTTGCCGCTCTCCTTTCTGCCTGTGCTCGTCCCAAACCACGGCTGTGAGAGTCATCTCGTGATGACTGCACTAGGTGCTCAGCACATGCTTGTGAAGTTAATTCACACACACACACACACACATAAATGGGATAGACTGGGAGAAAACCTTTGCAAAATATAATATATATAATGACTTAATGTAGGGATGATAAAAAGGAAAAAAGAAAAGTATAATAGAAAATGGATGAAGGATATAAATAGACAGTTCACAGAAAAGAAATACAAATTGCTAATAAGCATATGAATCAAGGAAATGCAAATTCAAATAAGAAACTTTTGGCCATACCTTTAGGAAACACAAATTGAAGTGAAATATCCATTTTTTGCCTATCAAAGTAGCCAAAATGGGAAAGATTGATAACACCAATTCTTGATGAGAGTGAAGAAGACAGGTACTTTCATACATAATTGGTGGGAATGTAAATTTGTCCCTCTTTTGGGGGAGGCAGTTTGGTGATACAATAACATTTAAAATGCACATAGCTCTTGTGTGTGTGTTTTTTTAATATTTATTTATTTATGGCTTCCATGGATCCTAGTTGTGGCTCTCCGGCTTAGTTGCCCTGTGGCTCGTGGTATCTCTGTTGCCCAACCGAGGATCGAACCCAAGGCCACTGCATTGGAATGTTGATTCTTAGCCACTGGACCACCAGGGAAGTCCCAAGCTCTAGGTTTTACTTCTCATCCTCTCGGCCCCCTCCGTATTTCCCCACATCACTGTGTAGTCAAGGCCCGGCTTCTATATTGGCGTATGCTGTGCTTAGTCGCTTAGTTACATCTGACTCTTTGTGACCCCGTGGACTGTAGCCTGCCAGGCTCCTCTGTCCATGAAATTCTCTAAGCAAGAATGCTGGAGTGGGTTGCCATTCCCTTCTCCCAGGGATCCTCCTGACCCAGGGATAGAACCTGTGTCTCCTGCATTGCAGGTGAATTCTTTACTGTCTGAGCCACCAGGGAAGCCCCTCTTTACTGCATAGCACCAGGCTTCCAAGGAGGTACAAGAAGCTGCCAGATTCCTGAAGGGCCAGGCCCAGATCTGGGCAGCTTCCCATCACATCCTACCAGTCCAAACAAATCACAGGCCTGCCTGGACTCACAGGGTGTGCAGATGTTTCTAGCTCCTAATGGGAAGAGTGGCTTTCGGGGACAGGAATAGGTAAAATTATTGGCACCCGTATTTTCAGATAAACTATTCCATAGGTAGTTAGAGTAAAACATATTCCTCCATGTATTATTTCAGCAGCATTTCTTAAATGTTTCCATATTCATACACATTTCAAATGTTCCGTTGTTTCGGTCCAGATTTCTTCGCTGAGCTAAACCATGTAACTAGGCACCTATTCTAGTTTTTCATTTCTTAATGTTTTTCTTATGATCTGTGGATTGGTTATATAAACAAACAGAAACACACAGTAAAGCTCCACTACAGTAAATGCTATGCAGAAACTCAATTTTGTAAGCTCTCGTGTTGTGTTACCGTGAAGTTAATTAAAGACAGTGTTTTATCAGTAGGTGGTAGTGTCATAAAATGATAGATTATGAAACCTCCTCTGTGCACAATTGACTTTAACTGAAGGTTCCAGATGACCCTGAGGCAGTTGTTTATTCTCATACACACACACGCATGCACATACGCACACACGGCTTGAGAATTTCATCCCAACCCAGTCTGAGAACAGTGCTAAGTAGCCTCGAAAGAGATCAGCAGCCAAACCAGTCATGCCACAGCCAAGTTCGCGTTATTATGATGCTTATGATATTTTAATCATATCTTTGTCTTTTCAGAGGGCTTCCCTTGTGGCTCAGCTGGTAAAGAATCCACCTGCAGTGCAGGAGACCCCGGTTTGATTCCTGGGTTGGGAAGATTCCCCTGGAGAAGGGAAAGGCTACTCACTGCAGTATTCTGGCCTAGAGAATTCCATGGACTGTATAGTCCATGGGGTTGCAAAGAGTCGGACACGACTGAGTGACTTTCACTTTTCACACCAGTGGGTCTGTACTCTTCATCCTCAAGTCCTCCCTACATGTTTAGTGTGTGTGTAGTGCCATGAGGACAGACACAAGAGAGAAGGAGCCTGGCTCCTGCAGGTGGCAGGGAGGAGTGTTCTTGAAAAGAGTGTATTTTAATGAAGCCTCAGGAGTGCCGGAATGGAGTTATGTCGTGGGGTGCTTTGCCAGGGGCCACAGAGAAGAGGCAGCTCCCCAAACAATCTGATTGGAAGTGACTTTTGAGAGACAGGTAGTAGCCGGGCAGGAGAAAAAATTGGATGTAAAAAGAGAGAAGGAGGGACTTCCAGTGCAGGAGACGTGGGTTCAATCCCTGGCCAGGGAACTAAGATGCCACACGCCAAAGGGCTGCTAAGCCCGCGTGCCACAACTACTACAAAAACGGCAACTAAAGAGAAGCCCAAACGCCACGACAAAGAGCCTGCTTGGGGCAACTGAGACCCAGCGCAGCCAAAAATAAATGCATATAATTATTTAAATGAATAATTATTTAAAAGAGAGAAGGAGAGTGTATTCCAGGTAGAAGAAACAGGCTGAGCAAAGATATTTGGGATAAAAATAGCTCCTGGGTGGAGCTGGGCTGGTGGTTCAGGTTTTTTGGAGCTTAGGGAGAAAAGGCAGGCACCAGAGTGTGGTGGGCCTCCCAAGCCAAGCTACAGGGACTCAAACAATGGAGGACTGTGGCCAGGGTTATGTGTTAGTTATCCCTCCACTGGTCGGGGGATGCCAGAGTCGGCGGGAACAAGACTAGAGGCTAAGAGGCCACTGGAGGGAGGCAGATGCCAAGATTCAGAGGTGCTGACAGGACCTTGAATCTGGAGCATGGCCTCAGGGTCATCACATGTGTCATGATTATACAGGAAATCTGTGACTAGCCAAATGGAAATTTTATTCTTTTGTCATCTTCTCTAAGATTATATTGTATTCCAAACAAAATCAGAAGATTTTGTATTCCAAACAAGATCAGAAAATAAGTAGATGAAATTTAACCCATCCTTCTGACATTTTTAACCTCAGAACATTTCCATTTTTAATTTACATTATAAACAAAATTTTCTCTCAACTTTTCCTCCAGGAGCGATTGAAAGTTTAGTTTCTTGGACCACTCCCCTACCCCGATGCACAATTTATCGTCCAATTTAGTAGTCTGACGGTCATCCTCATCATTTTTCAACAGGGTTTTTATTGTTTAGTTGCTTAGTCATGTCTGACTATTTAGCAACCCCCATGAACTGTAGCCTGCCAGTCTCCTCTGTCCACGGGATCTCCCAGGCAAGAATACTGGATTGGGTTGCCATTTCCTACTTCAGGGGATCTTCCCAACCCAGGGATTGACCCCAGGTCTCCTGCATTGCAGGTGGATGCTTTACCACCAAGTCACCTGGGAAGCCCCTAAGTAGTCTGAAACCCTTCATAAATTCTCTTATCTAAATCTTGTATAGTATTCACCTGTCCAATTGACATTATTTTTATAGGCTTGCTTTCTGTTGCTATCATAATCCACTCATCTCTTATAAATGCTTCTGCCTGCTTTCCAAAGGCCATGCCCTCTGCACTGAGATTTGCACCTGTGGTGTGACATTGGCAAGTGATTTCTTGTCCTTAGGTCTTAAAATACTCTTCCTTGTCCTCCCTGTACCCACAGAAGAAGCATGTCTGGGAACTGGCTTGCTTAAGGTGATAACTTCCCTTCTCTTAAACCTTGTGATGAATTAATTAACAGTTAATGAATTACCAGGGAAAAAAAAAAGAGTAAATCTGGTTTAAGGAGAGGATCTAGATCATCTGGTCTGATAAAAAAGATGGTTTCGAATTGGCAAACAAACATTAAGGTAAATTCTTAACAAAATGCTCACCACTGTGATACGCTACGGAGATGGATTGACGTCAGTACCAAATCCTGCTTGACCATCAAGCTGGGGCTCAAAGCTGAAGAAGAGAAACAGATAGCAATTTCAGGAGATGGGATCGTCTTGCGAACTGTGATTGTGAACAGTAATCATTTCTTAATTGTCACTTGGAGGACCTTGTTTTTCCCAGTAATTAACTAGTTTGTGGTTTTTGCACTTCCCTCTGACGACCAGAGTCACTCTGTGTTTTCACGAAGGACAGTTGTTAGGGTGGTGTCGTGCCTTGCTTGTGCTAACAAGACTTTATCCTTCATTAATCCAACAAATATTTACATTGCTCTGCCCTTCCGGCACATTCTCCGGAGCATACAATGCTGCCCCCGCAACACACAAAGACACGCACAAGGCACTCGACAGACTCTCAGGGGCTTTGCAGCCCTTGCCAGTTTAACAAAGGCAGCAGGTTTGTGTTCATGGGGTCACCCCTGCAGCTGTGGCTGCCTTATTAGGGGAAGGCAAAGAAGTGAGCATTTAGTGTGCGTAGGCGCCTGCCAGCTATTTTATATACATTAGCTCAGTTGATAATGAGGCTAACCCTGTCAAGTAACATGTGTTCAAAATGTACTAGTTGCTTTCTTTCTGTTCTACATTATGGAAATAACCCATGTTGAATTAATTAACACCTTCAATTTGAAATCCTGTCTATATAAGCATGTCCTGGTTGATTTCTAAAGCTAATCTGATGCATCAGTGGGAAAAGAAGTAAATCATGGTCTGGATGTAAGGTTGAAAAAAATATCCTATTTGTGCTTAGTGGACAGAATTTACCAGGGGGGGGGAAAAAAAGGTTGAAAAGCTTTTGTTCCAAGAGTTTTTCAGAGTGTTATTCCAAGAGTGTGGGAAAATTGACCTCTCCTCTCCTCCTTTCTAGATACATCCCACCCTTGATCTGGGGGAAAAGTGGACACATCCAAACGGCCTTGTATGGGAAGATGGGAAGGGTGAGGTCGCCACACCCGTATGGGCACCGGAAGTTCATCACCATGTCTGATGGAGCCACTTCGACCTTTGACCTCTTCGAGCCCTTGGCTGAGCACTGTGTGGGAGGTGAGCTAGTTCAGGTTGTGGGATTGGGCCAGCCCTCAGGGAGGGAGCATTAATCCCTGAGGGAGCTCGGTGTAAATGCTCAAGCCACTGACTGTCACCATCGCATCCAGGGGGCCCAGAGGACATCAGCCGAGGTTCGTCACTTAGCTACCACCTGCAAGGACTGGGTCCAGCATGAGCGGGCCGAGTGACTTGTAGGGCTCTGCAGAGAGCATTGTCGAATACAGTTGATAAGTCCTCTTGTGAAATAGAAAGGTTTGTATAAGAACTTGGAGCCCAGGATCAGATCTCTGGTGATAATGGCAACAGAAGCTGGCCTAGTCTAAGTGTTTCACATATACTCTCATCTCATTTAATCTTCACAACCACCCTGAAGAGTCGGTGCCTTATTCTCCCTGCTTTACTGGTGAGGGAGCCGAAGCTTATAGATGCAGTGTGGCTAGTCTTCTTTGTTGGACAACAGCAGCTCACAAAGGCTCTCAGGTACCCTCTGCTTAGATTTTCAGGGGTCTGGGACACCTATTTCTCAGAAACAACCACAGTTTCTATTGCTGATAAAACTCTCATTGTTCCGTCCAGGCTGCACAATAAGCAGGCATTAAAAAGCTTCACAATGAGGACTTTTGAGGAAGTGGAGTTACACGGCAGCATCCTCTGAATGTTGTTTCTACCAGAAGAGAACAATATTTTGATTCCATAGTATTCAAATGCACCTCGTTTGTTTTTTTTTTTTTAATAGGAGCTCAGTAAATATTTAGGGGTAAATTCCAGTAAGTATATTATTATAGCTCTCAGTTATTTGAAGCACTTAGAACTGCCGAGTAGCTAGTGACAGCGTAGCTTATGTTCCCTCTGTCAGGAACGCTTGTCCCAGACTTTCACGTGACTGCTCCCTTGTCACTTAGCTCTGCGCTCCAATGTCACCTCCTCATAGGGATGCTCTCTGATCCTTCCCAGCAAATCCATCACCTTCTTGCTCAGGTTCTTCATGGTACCTGCCAATCTCTAAACTTACTTGTGTAGCTGTTTATTATCTGTCTGCTAGAATGTTGGAATCCTTCAGAGTCCAATAAATAGTCACAGAAAGAATGAATAAATGAATAAGTTGGCCGTTCACAGTGTGTTTATGGTCTTGTAGCCGATCTTTCAAATATTTACTTCTCTACCAAACCCAGTTAAATATGTTTTTCCCTTGTATCTAATGCTCTGACTTCTTCTACTGTTGAAGCACAAAATTTAATTTAACCAGTCTGCTCTTTAGGACGGAGGTAGAAAGTTGAAAAAGACAAAACTTTTATTCTTTTTTTCCAACTTGTCTCTGTATTTCTGTCACCCCTGTGGCCAGAAAGAATTGATGAAGGTAGTTGTGGAAAGCAGTATTTGCATCCAAGAAATGCTCTAAGGAAAGCAGCCCTTTTTTCCCCCCTTTTTTGATTTTTTTCTGACAACAAAAGGAATACTCACTTTAAAAAATGTAGATAACATAGAAACTTTTTTTAAAAAGAGAAAATAATCATCAATAATCGTACACCCTGCATACCGTTGTTAACATTTTGTTCCATTTGTACCATTACAGTAAAATAGAACTGAAAATTTTCAGTTACTACACATTATAAGTATATTCCCATATCATTAAAAGTCTAAAATGTCTTTAATAACAAAAGTTTAATGATTGCTTAATAGTCTACCATGTGGTCATGACATAATTTAATCAATCTATTTTTGAACATTTAGCTTGCTTATAATTTTGTTATTCTTAAGTAATCCTTTGATAAGCATACTTATTCATAAAATTTAAGGCAGGATTCCAAAAATTGGAATTTCAAGATTTATTAAAAATTTTAATGTTCTTTATACATTATTGCATAAGAATTTAAAAATTATTTGTCTCAACTTTTAGAAGGAAAATTTATGATTGAATTTAATGACCTAAATACCACTTTTCTTTTAAAGAAAAATGCATATTCATATTTTCAAGTAGGTAGTTCATACTCATGGTAGAAAATTCAAAAGTTACTAAAGGACATACAGTAAAAGTGTAAATTTCTCTCCCACCCTTACTCCCCAGTGGTACCAACTGTTAGGACTCATGTGTATGGTTCCAGAGCTAGTGGATGCATTTATAAATATAGATGTCCTCCCCCGCCCCCAAATGATAGCATAGCATAGCCTTTTTTTGCATCTTGCTCTTTTCCACTTAATACTTATTGGAGAGCTTGCCTTTAGCCGTGTATAAAAAAATGTCTCATTATTTTTAAGGACTACATAATATTTCTTCATTTGGATATGCAAAAACTTATTTAACCAGACCCCTGTTTCTGGACATATATATTATATTCAGATTTTTGCCATTACTGCAGATGTATTGCTTTGTGTATGTACCATATATTTTTAGAATTCATATCTGAAAATAAAATTGTTGGATCAAAGAAGTCTGTGCAAACATAGTTTTTTATTTTTCTGTTCATTGATTCATTCATACAGAATTTCATATAGAAATTAAGAGTGATGCTCAGAAATTTGTATGGTGGTTTGACAGAGGAATTTTATATCTGTTGAATCTAGTACTAAAAAATTGAGATTGTATTTCTTCATTTTATTTTTCTAGTAATTAATTTTTATTGTATTTTATTTTTCAAAAGCATCTGCCCTTATGGATTGGAACTTTTTAAAAACTGACCCCTCACCATAAATAATTTGAGAAGCACTGACGTAGACAGTTCCAGCTAGAAGGGAAAGTTACTCTGGCTGAAAGTAGAGTGAAAAGATGAATGTTAAATTCTGTCCTACTGTTTTCTAAGCCAGTGAAGTGTAATTGTGTCCATTTACC
The DNA here is from genome assembly GCF_055505025.1 of Bos grunniens. NCBI lineage: Eukaryota > Metazoa > Chordata > Mammalia > Artiodactyla > Bovidae > Bos > Bos grunniens. The sequence goes on along the minus strand of NC_141185.1, from coordinate 49,773,718 downwards.
ACGTCAGTATTTATTGGCTATCTCAGAATCTCCTTCTCCACCCTACAGATGACATTACCATGGTCATCTGCCCCGGAATTGCCAATCACAGCGAGAAGCAGTACATCCGCACCTTTGTCGACTATGCCCAGAAAAATGGCTATCGGTGCGCTGTGCTGAACCACCTGGGCGCCTTACCCAACATTGAACTGACCTCGCCACGCATGTTCACCTACGGTAAGCTGGGGCCACGGCCAAGCGGAGTGCCCCTCGACCTTTTTTTTTTTTTTCAGTTCCCACTGCAAGTGTGCTGCTCCATCTGCGTCTGCCTTACTTTTCTGAGTTTAGAGTTTGTGCCCATGTGCAAGAGCTGGTGAGGCACACAATTGTAACAGCAGGGCATTTAAGAAGCTATGCCTCCCAACAGCAGCTCAGTGGGGCCCTGGAACCACCAGGTGCTGGAACCACCTTCCTCTCATCCCATCTCAGGGGCAGGAGCTAAAACTCACAGGGGACGGTCTTGCACAGCGCCCCCTGCTGGTAAGTTAGTGCCCTTCACTCATTCCTCCAGACTCCTGTGACTGGCGGGCAAGCATTGTGATGAGGCCGGTGGATGCCCGTGGGAAGGGAATCTGGTACCTTAACAACCTAGTGGCTTTCAGGCTGCTTGAGGACAGGAATTAAATCTCATATTTAAATACATGCTTCTTGCCTTTAACTGAAGTCCTATGTTAGGTAAGGCTCTGTGTTCTGGACTGCTCATTCTTGAATCTTACTTAACTCTCCCTTCAGATTAACTGTGAACACTCATAAATAATAAACACTTAAAATACGTGTCTTTATATATGTACCATCCTATGGGGTGTTCATAAGTAAATCAATTATAATGTGTTTTCATGGGAAACAAATGAAAATTATATCTATAATCTCACCATAACTAACTCTATTTCTTCATCCTCCCATTCTTCGATCTATGTGTACAGTTTTTGAGTGCAGTCATAGGGTGTATATCTATGGTGACTTAATTTAAACAATTTTATATTCACTAACATAAAGATGCATAGTCATTTAATCTTTTTAAAGAGCCACCTTGCTGTGATTACCCTGTTATAGTTTATTTAACCATTCCTCTTTGTAATCATTTAGGTTGTTTAAAGTTTTTCAGCGTTTTAAATAACGAAGCTATGAATATTTTTACATAGAATCTTTTTCTTCTCTTTAATGACTTCTTGGGAGTAAATTTCCAGGAGTAGAATTTTGGAGTCAGCATTTCTTATGCATGTTTATACATATTGTCAGATTGTCCTCCAGCAAGGTGGTTCTGGTTTATTCTGCCCTTGGTGGCATGTAAGGGCAGGTAGGGAAGCGTGAGCGGGTTTGCCTGCTCTGTGCCTGGCTGGGGGCTCCCCATCTGCCCCTCCTCGGTATGCACTCCCACCTAAAGACACTCACTTTACAGACTCTCTTCTGTACAGCAGGTTGTTTAGTGGCTTGAAGATATAGGTGAAACCCCAGATTTATACATAAGACAGGAACATGGGACCCTGATGCTGGGAAAGATTGAGGGCAGGAGCAGAAGAGGGGGTGACAGAGGATGAGAGGGCTGCATCACTGACTCAAGGAACGTGAGCAAACTCCGGGAGATAGTGAAGGACAGGGAAGCCTGGCGTGCGGTAGTTCATGGGGTCACAGCGTTGGACACGACTTTGCGACTGAACAACAGGCACGTGGGCAATAGTGAGTAAGCAGGAGACAGGTATGGGGCCAAAAGACAGAAACAGAATCTAATAAAAATGAAAACAGTGGGGAATGATGATAGGTCTGGGACTTCCCTAGTGGTCCAGCGGTTAATACTTCACCCTCCAATGCAGGGGGTGCAGTTTCAGTCCCTGGTCACGGAACCAAGATCCTACATGCCTTGCAGCCAAAAAGCCAAAACATAAAACAGAAACAATATTATAACAAATTCAATAAAGACTTTAAAACTGGACCACATAAAAAAAAAATCTTAAAAAAAAATAAGGTCCTGTACTTGGATATACAAATTCATCTTCACAAGTAGAGAATGGGGAGGTGTGGCTTGCTTGGCCACAGGATCTGGGATGGGAGCATGAAGTGCTAAAAGCATAAAGTGCCAAGAATTCAAGAAATACTAGCGAAAACACTGATCACGTGCCCGACACAGGGAAACATCCATTTCCCATGGACAGAATCCCTCCCACCTCAGCAGTAGCCCTCGAGGAGGTTAGTAAAACTGTGATGGAAAGACTGAAGCACAGAGAGGCTAGGTAATTCAGGCAGAGAGATAGAGCCAGTAAGTAAGACAGGCAAGATGAGAGCCTGGATCTGGCCGCCCCAGCCTCCAGAATCCTCGAAGAGCTGGGTGTGTGTGGTCCAGGCCCCTGCCCCACAGCGTGCTGAGCCATAGGGACAGGGGATTGGATTAGGGGGCATTCACACCCATATCCGGAAGTCTAGTGGCTAAAGGAGAAGAGAAGAGTTGCTCACTGTGGGATGTGGTCACAGAGCAGCCACCCCGGCCCTGCCACTGGCTGGCTGTGTGTCCTTGAGTTTGCTTAAACTCAGTTCCAGGTTCTTCATTGGCAAAGTGAAGACTACAATTTTACAATTAAATGTGGGTTACTAAGGACTTAGCCGGCAATTGAGTGCCTAACGTATAGTAACAGCTTATTAAATGTTCGACTTACTCAGATACTTGAAGATCCATTAATGCTAGTGAGAGATTAGCAGTGTTCTGTGTGGCCAAGATAAATAAGTTCTCCAGGGGCAGATGGGAGTATCAGTAATAATTACAGTACAGTATGATGAGTGAACCAGTAGAGAGGTCTGGTGGGCACACCACCGCAGTGCAGGGAAACCAGCCTCTTTCTCTGTAGTCAAGGAGTCATTCGTGGAAGGAAGTGTTCTCCCAGAAAAAGCATTTGAAGTGGCTCCTCAAGGTGAGGATGGGGGATTTCCTTGGTGGGTCACTGGTTCAGACTCCATGCTTCCAATGCAGGGGGCCCAGGTTCAATCCCTGGTCAGGGAACTGGATCCCACGTTCCGTGACTAAAGACCTGGCACAGCCAAATAAATAAATTTTTTTAAAAAATGGTGAGGATGGTTGGAGCTCATAAATAGAGGGAAGAGCTGTAGGGGAAACAGTAGTACAGCTGCTTTTACGAGCATTTCACACCTAGGCTGGCCATCAGAAAGGAAGAGCCTGGGATTAGATAAGCCCATGTAGGGCCAACTCAGCCCCCACATTTTTCATAGACATTTAACTGTTTCCTCCTTTGTTGTTGTCACCGTTTGCTTCCTCAGAATTTTAGAAGTAAATTCCTATAGTGTATTATATTTTAGTAGTATTTCAGAAAGACAGGTGACCTAGAAGATATGGATGATTTTTCTAGCTGTGCTGTTTATCAGTACATCTTTGTTTATCTTGTTTATCAGTACATCTTTGTTTATCTTGTTTATCAGTACATCTTTGGCCTATTCAGATGCATTGGTTTAACCATCAGTTAATAAGGTCAAACAAATGTGACCTTAGGTCAAAAATCCCGAACTCCAGTGCTTTGTTGAAATCCAAACAAAAACATCTCTGGTAGCCTTGAGAAAGTATTAGTGCTTCCATAAGCACTGTTCATTCCAGGAGATGGTGGAGGACAGGAGGCCTGGTGTGCTACACTCCATGGGGTGGCAAAGTATCAGACACAACTTAGCGACTGAATGACAAAGTGCTATTGATGTGACTTTAGCTTTTCTCTGGTGGCTCAGATGGTAAAGAATCTGCCTGCGGTGGAGGAGATCCAGGTTTGATCCCTGGGTCGGGAAGATCCCTTAGAGAGGGGAATGGCAAAACCCTTCTCCAGTATTCTTGCCTAAAGAATTCCATGAACAGAGCCTGGCGGACTACAGTCCATGCGGTCACATAGAGCTGGACACGAATAAGCAGGGAGTCTTAACCACTGGACCACCAGGAAAATCCCTCTACACCTAATATTATTCATTTTTAATTACTGTTGCTCTGTGATATCACTTAATTTCTGATAAGATTCACCCTGACTCATCACTTCTTCAGTGTGTACTTTAGACTTTCCTGCTTGTTTATTTTTTTCCATTGAACTTTAGAATTATTTTGTCAAGTTCTGTGTTGAATTTCTGTACCAGTCAAGATGAACTAGATTATGCTGTGGAAACAATCCCCAAATCTCAGTGGTTTAAAAACAAAGATTTATTTCTTCCTCAGACAACAAATCCATCCTGGGTTGGCTGAGGGGTTCTGTGTCCCATCCCCATCCTCACTCAATGACCCAGGTTCACCAAGCAGCTTCCAGCTAGAGTGGTACCCATAGAAGTCACAACTGATTGGCCAAAGAATATCACATGGTCATGCCTAACTTCACTTGGGTTGGGGAGGTGCATTGCTCCCAGAGAGGGAAAGTAGATTTTGGTGAATTCTAGAAGGAAATGGCAACCCACTCCAGTGTTCTTGCCTGGAGAATCCCATGGACGGAGAAGCCTGGTAGGCTGCAGTCCATGGGGTCACACAGAGTCGGACACGACTGAAACAACTTAGCAGCAGCAGCAGCAGCACTGTATTACAATTTTTTTTTAAAGGCTTTTTGATATGGACCACTTTTTTAAGTCTTTCTTGAATTTGTTACAATATCGCTTCTGTTTTCTGTTTTGTTTTTTTGGCCATGAGGCTCATGGGTTCCCAGCTCCCCAACCAGGGATCAAACCCACACCCTCTGCACTGGAAGCGTGGAGTCTTAACCACTGGACCACCAGGGAAGCCCCTGTATCACAGTTTTGGAATAGGAATTTTATTGTATAAATTAACTTGGAGAAGTTTGTTGTCATAGTACTTTCTCATCCAGGCATATGGGACTTCCCTTGAAGTCTTTCTTTATTTTTCCCATAAAGAACTTCTGGCTCTTAGTGTATGTAAGTCCATGGTTATCAAGATTAGAATTCCCCTGGGGACCTTCTAAAAGATACCAGCGCCAGGGGCCAGGCCCTAAGAATGCCCGGCGCCCCCAGGGTGGAGAGCCATAGACGTAGCTCTTTCACAGTTTGTTTCCTCTTCAGCTTTTCCTTTCAACTTTTCATTATACGATTGTTCAAACTATAGAAAAGCAGAGAGCATAGTAAAATGAACTCAGGATAAACCCATCACTCAGTCTCAACAATTTGTCAGCTTTGGGCCGATCTTATTCCATCTATAAACCATCCCTTCCTGTGTCCCCCTTCACTGATTATTTTGGAGCAAATCCCAGGCAGCCTATCGTGTCATCTGTGACTGTTTCAGGGTGTGATGCTAAGGTACACGTACTCTTTGTTTTAGTCTGCTAGGGCTACCAAAACAAAATACCACAGTCTGGTGGCTTAAACCACAGAAATGTATTTCCTCGTAGTTCTGAAGGCTAGAAGTCCAAGTTCAAGATGCTGGCAGGTTTGCCAAGGCTTCTCTCCTTGGTTTAGAGATGGTTCTCTCTCTGTCCACATCTCTGTCTGTATCCTAATCTCTTCTTATCAGGATACCAGTCAGATTGAATTGGGCTCCCCAAGTGGCGCTAGGGGTAAAGAATCCACCTGCCAGTGCAGGAGATGCAAGAGACTCTGGTTTGATCCCTGCATCAGGAAGATCCGCTGGAGGAGGAAATAGCAACCCACCCCAGTATTCTTGCCTGGAAAATTCTATGGACAGAGGAGCCTGGCGGGCTACAGTCCATGGGGTCACAAAGAGCTGGACACGACTGAGCAACTGAACCACTGCTACCACCGTGTTGGGTTGGGGCTCACCCAAAAGACCCCATTTTTACTTGACTACCTCTCTCCAGAAGCTCTGTCTCCAAACAGACATTCTGAGGTCCTGGGGCCTAGGACTTCTATATAGGAATTTGAGGGGAACACAACTCAGTCCCTACCATAAACATAAACCATCATCACACCTGAAATGTAGTCCTTCACAGCCGTTCAGTTTCCCCAGCTGACTTCTTTGTTTTTGTTTTTCCTTTTTAATTATAATTTGCTCAATTCAGGATCAGAATCGGGTCCCATATAGTGCAGCTGGCTGAAAGCTTCCTTAAACCTCTTTGAAATCTCCTTCCCTCCACTGGTATTTGGCTTCCACTCACGTCAGCCTCCTCCATGTGGGGTGACTGGATGTGACGTGAAGGAGGCGCCTGATCTGAGACGTGCCACAGCCCACCCAGAACATACGTGGGCACCAGGCACTGGCCCGAGGGCCCCACTGACCTCAGGCTGCCCACGTCCTGTGTGGAAGGCCCTTCCCTAGCCCTCACCGGGTTGCTCCTTGTCATTCAGGCCTCCACCAAGATGGCACCTTCCTGGAGAGCCCTTCCGAGACTGCCCTCGACCCCATTCTCATCTAATCCCCCTCTTTACGTCCGCCAAGGCACTTGTGATTTGGTGAGACCGTGTACTTGTCTACTGTTTGTTTCCTGTCTCTCCTCCCCAGTCCCCCTCCACAAGCACCAGAGGTCTTTGTTCTCCTGCTGTGGCTCCCCGGAGTCTCTGCTTGGCCCCTAGAAAGTGCTCACTAGGTCCGTATTGCCTGAGTGAGGGCTGAGGGGAGGAATGTGAAATGATGGTTTTTCTGGACGGAAGGTGGCGTGCAGACGGGCACGTCTCAAACAGGTGTGTCTTGTGGTTGTGTGACCTGCCCTTGTGCAAACCGTGTCACTCTGGAGCAGATAGCAGGCCTTCCTGTCACGGAGATCCCCTTCTGGCCTTTCGAAATTGAGTTCAACCAGAGGCAAACTAAAGAGGGCATTAACAAGAAGCCCTTCTTCTTTGTTTCCTGTGTCCCACCCACCTCAGATCTCTCTGAGAAAACTGCAAAAAGCCTTTTCCTGCTTACCTACCAGCTTTGTTCTAAACCACATAAGCACTAGTCCCTTGTTATTGGGCATCCTTGCTGATGTGATTAGAAACTGTTGGCCCTAGATCTCTCTTGAACAGAATTTCCTAAATGGATATCCGTATGTTCTTGTGACTTAGAATCACAGGAATCCTTCCTGCTGCCTTTGAAACATAAATTCATTAAAGGAAAATCCCGCATGAAGCAGTTACCATTTATCTCGCATTGACAGTGCCAGGCACGCGCTGAGCATCCACGGGTGTTACTTCCCTTCATCCTCCTGATGCCTCGGAGGTTGGCATTAGTTTCCCCACTTGCCAGGCTAAAGGAAGTAAAGTACCTTGCCTGGGGTCACACAAGCAGAACGTGGCAGGACCCGCCTTCAAACTGTGTGGTTCTTAACCCCAGCTCAGTGCCGCCTCTGTCACAGTGTTCATTTCCTATTTGAGATACTGCTTATTAGATACAGTAAGGGGCTTCCCAGGTGGCTCAGACGGTAAAGAATCTGCCTGCAATTCAGGAGACAAGGAACTCTACTCAGTAGTCTGTAATGACCTATATGGGAACAGAATCTAAAAAGGAGTGGATATATGTGTATATGTATAACTCATTCACCTTGCTGTATAGCAGAAACTAACACAACATGGTAAATCAGTAATACTCCAATAAAAATTAAAAAAAAAAAGTTGAGTAACTTGCTCCAGATCACAAAACTGATGAATGGGCGACCCAAGTTTCCCACTCAAGCAGTCTAGTCCTGGAGTCCATGCCTTTTTTTTTTTTTTTTTTTAAGCTTTATGCTTCATTATGTATTTGGGTTTTGTTTTTTTTTTAATATTTTTTGTTTGTTTGTTACAACATTGCTTCTGTTTTATGTTTTGATTTTTTCGCCACAAGGCACGTGGGATCTTAGCTCCTCAACCAGGAAACTGCACCCCCTGCACTGAACATTGAAAGACAAAGTCTTAACTACAGGATGGCCAGGGAAGTCCCTTGGAGTTCATGATTTTGAACAACAAGCTAAACAGCCTTTTTAAAAAAAAAATTTTTTTTTTTGTTCATTTATTTCATTTTTGGCTGCATCAGGTCTTAGTTGTAGCATGTGGGCTCTTCCTTGCAGCCTACGGGCTTCTCTCTAGTTGTGGCGCTCAGATTCCTGAGCGAGAGGGCTCAGTTGCTCCATGGCGTGTGGGATCTAAGTTCCCCGACCAGGGATCGAACCTGCGTTCCCTGCATTGGAAGGCGGATTCTTAATCACTGGACCACTGGACCATCAGGGAAGTCCCCACACAGCCTTTCTGTGTAAGGAACTACATCCTGTCGATACTTCTAAGGAGGAAGGAAATAGTTCCCAGTCGGATATATATCAGATATAAAGCAAAAGAACAGCGACAGCTTCTCAGAGTCACAGAAATAGGCCCGGTGGGTTTGGGCTCCATTTTTTTTTTTTTTAATCTCACATCCTACAGACATTCATGAGGCCAGACCCCAAGACGAGAATACAGGTGGTAGCCAAAGCCCCCTGCTTTCCTGAAGCACCCCGTCTAGTGAGGAACAGCTCAGCGTCGGGGGAAGAGGTCGGGAGACAGTCCCAGTCAGGCTGCACTTGTTGGCTGGGCTTTTCCAAAAAGAACATTTACCAAACCGCATCTTTTTTCAAGACAGGAGCCAGATTTCCGTGTTTAATTTTCATAGTATGTTCATCTCCTGCACCTAGTGGATCACTCAGAGAGAGATGCTCAGGAGAGGCCTGCGGAAGAAGGCAGTGTTTCAGAGTCCAGCAGATGGGAGTCTGCATTCCCCAGCTGGGGAGGTCAGCAGTAATGTGAAGGCACACAGCGTGGGGTCCAGCAAATACCACTGCATGGCCATGTTACTGCCTTTTTCCATCTTCACTCTATGTGTGTTCTGTGAGCCCACGTAGACGAGCAAAGGTGGAAGTTCACTGGAATCGTTAAAAGGCCTCACTTCTAGGTCAGCTGACTGCCTGTGAACAAGGGCCAATTTGTGAAGCTGTGCTTACGGAGCATAAATTTCTGTTTTGAATTTGGTCTGAATTCTGACTCTTTACATGTGGGGATGGCAAGACCCCGGTGGTTATTTTGAAGGATGCAGTGCTTGCTCTCCAGTGGCGTGCACTTCAGAATTGGCTCCTTGCCAGATCTGGTGGGCCAGGGCTGAGGATGGGGCGGAGTGGGGGTGGTGGTGCATGTGGGGGTCACACACCTCCATGTTACTGGCTTGTTTTATATTTTATAGTACATGCAGTGCGCACTTGGTAAGCCGCTTCAGTCATTTCCAGCTCTTTGTGACCCTATGGACTATAGCCTGCCAGGCTCCTCTGTCCATGGGATTCTTAGGCAAGAATACTGGAGTGGGTTGCCATTTCCTTTCCCAGGGGATCTTCCCGCCTCAGGGATTGAGCCCGAGTCTCCTGTGTCTCCTGCATTGGCAGGTGGGTTCTTTATTGCTAACTCCACCTGGGAAGCCCCAATTGTAGTATATGTTTATTTAGCTATATTTTAACTTTCTAACGGAGAAGGCAATGGCACCCCACTCCAGCACTCTTGCCTGGAAAATCCCATGGACGGAGGAGCCTGGTAGGCTGCAGTACATGGGGTCGCTAGGAGTCGGACATGACTGAGCGACTTCACTTTCACTTTTCACTTTCATGCACTGGAGAAGGAAATGGCACCCCACTCCAGTATTCTTGCCTGGAGAATCCCAGGGATGGGGGAGCCTACTGGGCTGCCGTCTGTGGGGTCGCACAGAGTCGGACACGGCTGAAGTGACTTAGCATAACTTTCTAAAATTTATTTTCATTCTTTAAAAATAATTCACCATCCCTTGCCTCAGAATAGTTCATAGATTTTTTTTTAACCAGCAGAATTTCCCTTTAGAAGAATTAAATTCAATGACATTATCTGATCTGACCAAAGACAAAATGTGAGGCCATTAGGATGAGTAGTAGAATCCACAGGGGTAAAATTTATCCATCTTTTTAATTTCTTATTTAAATAGGATTCTTTCCTGGATCAGACTGGGTCCACAACCCTGTCATCTGAATAAGATCAATGAATAACACGTGAAAATCAAGGAACACCTAGAAGTCGTGAATATTTTTTGAAGTGTATTTATCATACAGAGCCTAGTCTTTAATTGGAACACAGCAGTCGTGGACATGTGGGCTTGCTCTTTATTGACTCAACTAATTTTCTAACCTGGACAGTGTTTGGAATATAAGTAATTTTGTCAGCGACACTGCAAGGGACCAGTAAATTCAGAAAGTATTCTGCTCCATCTTTCTGTCTTGGGCAGAAGGCCGTATCCCAACAGTCCAGTGTTCATATTCAGAGCAGAGTACAGCTGGGTCAAGTCTACCAGCCAAGGAAACTGAAAACCAAAATAATCCAGTTGTGGTTATTCTGACCTCCATTTCTAAGACTGACCCTCGAAATGTTATGACCAGAAACAGCCAAGCAACAAAGGATCCATGAGTTTGATCTTGATTAGAGAAAAAAAAATTGGGATTTTTTTTTTAAAACAGCCTTTTCTATATCATATGAAAAGAATCAAAATAATAACCTGGCATTAGCCCCTATAAGTGACCAAATCTTTTAGAATCATGAACCTCCTAAGAACTTATGACCGAACACCAACCTAGGATATTTTGGCGTTGAAAATGGTCTCAAACTATTTACATTGCCTTTTCCTGTGAGTTTTAACAGTGAAGTGGGCTCTTCCCTTATTTCTAAACACTTGGCTTTCTTGCATTAGCATCAAGGTGAGCAGAGGTGCCTAAAATCACAGCATCTTTTTTATTGCTTGGAGGGGGAGCTCATTAATGTCCATTTGGGTTTAATACTGGAATTGTTTGTGTATTTAAAACTATCTTTTGTAATCTCAATGTAAGATCAAAAAGCTGTGCCTTACTTAGAGTACAGTATTTCCATCTTAGAAGGGAGGGAGGCCCTGTACCTAGGGTGACTGTATAATTTAGCATCCCAACCAGGTCACTTTTGAGAGTGAAAGAGAACTTTCCTCATCACTGCATCAGAATAACAGACAAACTCTGAGGTCTCTCTCAGGCAAACCCTGCTATACGGCAAGCTGTAGAGATCACCCATGATCCAATACATCTTGCCACAAAGACTTGCAGATCTGTGATTTCCTGTTACACTTTAAAATTTTTATTGATTTGTCTATTCATTTTTGACTGTGCTAGGTCTTTGTTAGTGCACTCAGTCTTTCTCTAGTTGCAGTGAGCAGGGGCTACTCTTCACTGTGGTACAGGGGCTTAGTTGTCCTGGGGCATGTGGGATTTTCCAGAACCAGGGATTGAACCCATGTTCCCTGCATTGGCAGGCGAACTCTTAACCACTGGACCACCAGAGAAGCCTGCAGATAGTTTTAAAAAACTTCTACTTTTCCATAAGTTTCTCCTACCTACCATTTTAATTGCTGCAGACTGTTCTCAATCGTATTCATGATTCCAGATGATAACCAGAGCTGTTTTGCCTGTGCAACAATTGTGTATAATAATTGCAGGAGGATGCCATGGGGTGGGAGGGGGGTGAAGAGAGACGGAGGATGAGGAAGTGAAGGCAGTGAATTTGCAGAAAGTCAAGCATCTCAGTAAAACATCTGACAAGACCATCTGCTGAGAGGACTCGAGCATCAAGAGAGTTCCCAGGGAGGGGCCAGAGTTTGGGATGTGTTCGGGGGCATCCCATTTGCACTTTCAGGATGAGATCTAAATATTTAACCTTCAGCTGGAAGAGGGCCGTATTCAGCACCCTGCACCCAAGGAAACAAAGCCAAGAGTACTCATGCGCGAAAATCTTTGTTTCAGAGATAAAGACAAGGCCAATTAACATGGTGGGCCAAAAGGGCTCTCGCTTTACTTCTACAGCTGTTTTCTTCCCCGGGTGACTCAGCTTGGCAGTAGCTTGCCCACAGCTCGAAGAAATGACTCACACACCTTCACTAGGAAAATGCTGGGGACTGCGAGGCTCCTAGCTGCCTGCCAGCCGAGCCATGTTGTTGGCTAACCAGATCATACTCGGGGTTAAATTTAGGGGGAAGGCTATTTAGGTTCTTTCCCCCAATCCCCTGTACAGTCACACTGGGTGTTACTGTGTGGTCTCATTCCAAATGATTCAGACTTCCTCCCTGCCCAGTTCATTGTGGCACACCCACTATGTGCCTAGCACGGAGCTCACAGATGACTCAGCGTCTCCATCCACAAAGAACACCAAGTCTCTGGTTCTTGTATTCCAGCCCACTGAGTCATGTCGGTGCCATTTTGGGGGCATGTGGCTTTGAAATAGTAGCATTCAGACTGTCTTAGCCTTGTCTCTGGTTAGGGGTGGGAGGTATAAGAAAAGGGTCTCCCCTGTCCTCCACAGTTGGCCTTTCAAAGATGGGCCTGTGGTACTCAGTCTCTTTAAGGCCAGGGTGGGAGTGGTAGTGGTAGTCGCTCAGTTGTGTCTGACTCTGTGACCCCACAGACTGTAGCCTGCCAGGATCCTCTGTCCATGGGATTCTCCAGGCAAAAATTCTGAAGTGGGTGGCCATGCCCTCCTCCAGGGGATCTTCCTAACCCAGAGATCAAACCTGGGTTTCCTGCATTGCAGGCAGATTCTTTACAATTGAGCTACAGGGAAGTCCTAAGGCCAGAGTACTGTCTCATATTTCATTGTGTCTTAAAATTGCGGCAAGATTAGAGACCTCAATCTTGTTTCTGGTGCTAATCCCTTAAGGATTAAATATGTAGAACCGCATTAAATTAATTCCTAGTATTAAAAAACAGATTGCGTAGCTCTTAATATCAGGTTAGCCGAAAAGTTCGATCAAGTTTTTCTATAAGCTGTTACGGAAAAACCCAAACGAACTTTCCGGCCAGCCCAGTAAACGCACCCAGGAGGGGGTTCCCAGACACTGAGGAACTGAGGGTGTTTGGTAACTGACATCGGGTGGAGATCTTGGGAGGACCCAGCATCTACCCAAACGCTGATCCTGGAGGCAGGCAGACACCATGTCTTCGCCTTTCCCTTGCCTGGGAGAGACAGCAGCCCCACACAAGCACCCAGCAGCTTGTCCAGGGTTACACAGGCCTGGCCTTTTATCCACATCAGAAGTGCTTGGATTGAATTAACTTGCAGCTCCTAAAGCACCCACACAATTAGCTGTAACTGCTCCTCAGAATCCGCCTGCTGATGCAGGAGACTTAGGTTTGATCCCTGGGCCAGGAAGATCCCCTGGAGAAGGAAATGGCAACCCACTCCAGTATTCTTGCCTGGGAAATGCCATGGACAGAGAAGCCTGCCAGGCTACAATCTATAGGGTCATAAAACAGTCGGACACAACTGAGCGACTAAACAACAGTATTTCATTTAGCATAATGTCCTCAAGGTTTGTCTTTGTCACAACATGTGTCATGATTTCCTTACTTTTTAAGACTGAATAATATTCCACCAAATACATGTCAACATCTGGTTTATTCATTCATCTGTTGATGGACACTTTTGTTGCTTCCACCTTTTGGCTGTTGTGAATAAAGCTGTCATGAACATGGGTGTCCTTAAATGATATTTTAAAAAGAAAAAAGAACTAACACAATACCCTGTCTAAGCCCTTTACCTATATCATCTTACTTAGTCCTGACTTCACCAGCTTCTCAAGGGGCCACCAGCTGATATCATCCCTCCCGGGCACACTGGGCCCAAGTGCCCTCTCCATTCAGAAGTCTCCTCTGTGTTTCTGAATGGGTCTGCCTCCCTTGACACCTGTCTCTACGTCACCAAGAACATTTTACCTTAATCCCACAGAACATGTTGGCCATCCCTCTGGACTGAAGTTTGTCTTTCCTTCTCCCCGCTGGCAAGGCGATCCTGTAAACAACATCCACTTGGTACTTTTCTTAACACCATGAATCACTGTACACGTGGGTATAGCATCTTGTTTTGTAGCCTAAGATGCTGATCCCTAAGAGTATTGCTCTTGTTTTTGTTTTCCTCTGTGTGCGAACCGAGGCGCTCAGGCACACCTTGAATATATGTTTTGATTTCAGTGAGTATGGGAGGGGCTTCTCAGCTCCCGCCTCTGAAGGAGGAAGGCACATGCGTTTGGTAAATGGCCCCTTCCCTCATGGGCGCTACTTATGCTGTGTTTCCTCACACTGAGGGGCCTCTGGGAGCTTCTCTTGCTGGTCAGTTACTAAGTCATGTTCGACTCTTTGCGGCCCCATGAACTGCAGCACACCAGGCTTCCCTGTCCTTTACTATCTTCCTGGAGCTTGCTCAAACTCGTGTCCATTGAGTCTATGATGCCATCCAACCATCTCATCCTCTGTCGCCCCCTTCTCCTCTTGCTCTCCATCTTTCCCAGCATCAGGGTCTTTTCCAATGAGTCAGCTCTTTGCATCAGGTATGCAAAGTGTTAGAGCTTCAGCTTCAGCATCAGTCCTTCCAATGAATATTCAGGGCTGATTTCCTCTAGGATTGACTGGTTTGATCTCCTTGTTGTCCAAGGGACTCTCAAGAGTCTCCTCCAGCACCACAGTTCAGAAACATCAATTTTTGGCACTCAGCCTTCTCTGCAGGTAGCCAAAGAGAAGTCTGGCTTCTCTCTCTACACACACACCGAAATACCTGCCATCCCTCAGCATCCTCAGGGAACTGGTTCCGGGACCCTCTTGGACACCAAAATCCACGGATGCTCAAGCTCCTTATATAAAATGGCATAGTATTTCCATAAAACCTAGGCACATCCTCCTGTGTACTTTAAAATAGTGGTTCCCAACCTTTTTGTCACCAGGGACCGGTTTCGTGGAAGACAGTTTTTCCATGGACCAAGGTGGGGGATGGTTTGGGGATGATTCAAGCGCTTTACATTTATTATGCACTTTATTTCTGTTATTATTATATCAGCTCCACCTCAGATCATCAGGCATTCGGTCCCAGAGGTTGGGGACCCCTGCTTTAAAACATTTCTAGGTTACTTATAATACCTGATAATACCACGTAAATGCTATGTAAATAGTTGCTTATGTACGGCCAGTTTAAGTTTTGATTTTTAGAACTCTGGAATTTTTTTCCCAAATATTTTCGATCTGTGTTTGGTTGAATCTGCAGGTGTAGAACCCACAAATACAGAGGATGGGCTGTATACTTACATTTCTGTCTGTCTCTCTCTCTTAATGCCTTGGCACCCACTTAAGTAACCCTCCCAGCTCACATTTTCTCCAAACTTTGTTGCATCTGAAATGACCAAGTTCTCTTACCTCTCTGTCCACAGGCTGCACCTGGGAATTTGGAGCCATGGTAAACTACATCAAGAAGACATATCCCCTGACCCAGCTGGTGGTCGTGGGCTTCAGCTTGGGCGGTAACATCGTGTGTAAATACTTGGGGGAGACCCAGGCCAACCAAGAAAAGGTTCTGTGCTGCGTCAGCGTGTGCCAGGGCTACAGCGCACTGAGGTGAGTGATCCTGGCCACGTGCTCCCACTTCCTGCTGCCACTGGTCCTCCAGTTAGCTTTCATTTATTGAGATGTCCCCAGCACACCAGACACTGGCCCGTGAAGACCTGGGGAAATGCTAGGGCAGACTAAGCAGAAGTGTCTGGGTCTTGATTTTACCTTGCTTTGCTTCCACATCATATACTGGAGTGGTCCTGTCAGACCCCTTCAACCTGGGATATGCAGCTGTATTTTGGGGGTCAGATCTGTAATGGAGTAAGCCAAAGCCCCGCCCCTTTAATAGCTGCTGTTTCCCTTTGGAGTCTCTGAGATTACTTAAATTCTTCATGCTCCAGGAGTTTTGTAGAACTGTGGGTTTATGAAAACACAGGAGACTTGGCAAAGCAGGGTCTGAGAGCTGGACCACCGTATGACCCCAACCCCTCCTACCTGCCAAAGAGTTGAGTCTCGGATGGCATCTGAAGGGATCTGTAGAAACTGTTTAATCTGTGCCCTCACCGTCAAATAATCATCTCTCTCAGCATCCCAAGATCACACATAAGAGACGACCTTCTGGGTAGAGGTTTACCTCCCGGCTAGCCCCCCGACAACAGAAACCTGCAGGATGAGTCCTAGGGGGACACTTGTCTGCTCTGACCTCCCTGCCCAGATCAGTGTTGTCCTCGACCACTCCAGAGTCACCACGCACACACATTCACACATATACACACACACCCATACACACCCATACACATACACACTCACAAACATGCACGTTCATATATATACACCTATACACGTACACACATACACACACACACATACACCCATACACATACACACTCACACACACACACACCCCCATACACATACACACATACACATTCATGTACACACACCCATACACATACACACTCACAAACATGCACATTCATATATACATACCCATACACGTACACATATACGCACTCATACACACTCACACACAAACACACTCATATACACACACATCTCTTCAGATTCTTTAAATGCATTCATATTTTTTCCTGTACTCACTCCTTGTGATAATGTCTTTTTGTGTTATAAATGGTTAATGAAGAAATCTAAAATCACACACACAAAAAATAAAAAACAAACTCCCTGCCCTGATTGATCCAGTCTAATACCACAGTCCTTGTAGACAATCCTTACTTTCTGCCTCACCTGTATGTCTTGGTGTCGTTTAAACCTATTTTGTCATTTCTAATGGATAAGGGGCTATGTTATTTCTAAAAATATCTATTACTGGAATTTGAAATCAACAAATCCAAAGGGCAAATGCAGGCTCAGAATTCAGCCTCTGCCCAAGCCTTAAAGCTTGGCCAAAATGGGGAGTTTAAATGTACCCCAAAATAGACAGGAAATACTTCCCTGCTGGAGCCTTTCCTGAGTTCCAGGGCTGAAGCCTGGGTCCCAGTTGTTCTCACCTGCAGTACGGGGGTGACAATAATTGGAAACTACCCTGTGACGCCATGGTGAGGGTCAAATGAGTTCATGAGAATGAACTACTTGGAACAGTGCCAGGCACGTAGAAAGTTGTCAGTAACTACCAATTATCATCATTATGCATTGTCAAATGAGAAGTGGGCTACATCAGTGGATCGTAGCATCACAAAGACCAATCTAGAGAACTAGTGACTGCCACACTTAGTTAAGAATCACTTGGAGGATCATGATAAAAATAAATTCATTTTCTCGGGCCCCAGCCCCGGAGATCCTGATTTGTGAGTCTGGGGCATGGGGCCAGGAATCTGCTTTTGGACGCATTTCACAGGTGACTCCTGAGGTGTTAGCCGTGTTTAGCAGTCACTGGGCCCAGGGACCTCAAGGGTCTCTCCAGCTCTAGTGTTGCAGGCTAGGTTATTCTCCTCATTCTCCTGTTGGGAATCCTCCCCTTCAATTCCCCTCTACACTCTGGTTTGAATCAGAACACGTTCCTTTGTGTTGACTTGGCTAGAAATACTCAACTCCTGATTCTCAGCCATGATGTAACCAGAGTTACCCAAAGCCCCATCCTTGCCAGTACCTGGGATCTTAGAGCAAAGAGCAGAGGGCACGCCCCAGGATCCCGGGTAAATCAACTCTTGTCTGATTAGCGGTCCAGTTTTTTGGCCAGGCTTCTAGTGTCTGTAAAAATCAGAGTCCCTTCCTAAACCAAGCGCTGTCAAGTGACTAGAACACTGACTTCGTGTTCAGAGAGCACTGGGTTTGACAGGAACGAGAATGTAGGACAAGTTTGTTTTCCCTGTTTTTTAACGCGGAGAATCGTCAATTAACAGCCTTGTTTAATTTTGCTGCAACAGCGCCATCTGCTGTTGGCCAAGCCCATGACTTGCACAATTGAGGATCCCAGGTATGGGTTTAAGCTAGGAAGCTAACCAACATCTGTGAGGTGCTCTATGCACTTTGCAGACGTGGTCCACACCACTTCTCTTTGAGGCCTCAGAGATCTTTATATTCATAATCATTGTCACATCAGTTGTCTGCAAATAGAAGAGAAACAGGCAACTTTATCCTCTGGAGCAAAGAGATCCAGGCTAAGATCCTACACCCTACGCACAGGAAAACTGGAGGCAGATCAGAGACACGGTCGTCTTATGTGTGCTGGGGCCGCTCACGGCTCAGGTCCCCTCAACGTTTCAATGAGATCTACTCGCCAGGAGACAGTGCCTTACTTTCAACCAGTGTAACCTTTTTTTTCCTGCCGAGGCTTGAGGGCAGTGAGCCTTTTCCGCACTGGAATGATGGCAGCCATGCTTCCTTTACACGGAGGTGAAGCGGGGAGGGCCCATCTGCCGCTGCAGGGGCCACACAGGAGTTCATGCTTCTGGTAAATCCCTCCCCTAGTTGAGTCTCCAGAACCGCTGGTCAGTGATCCGTCCTCTCCCTCTGGCTTCTCATCCCGTAACGCACCTCCCCACTAGCCACAGCCAGTTCTAGGCTCAGAAGCCAGCCCCCGCTTGCTGTAGTTAGCAGAGTCTAGCTGCTGCTAAACTAGCTCACGCTTGATGAGGTGCTGAACCAGCAAAGGAGGGTGACAGATGTCCCCAGACTACACTGTATCCAGCAGACTTAACTCGTTCCCTCAGCACAAACAGCTGCCAACTAGCCCTGGAAATGTGTGTGTTCAGACTCAGCCTAAATCTCTAGTTTAATTAATCATTTAATGGTGTTAAGAAGACATGCTGCGTGCTCTGTCATTCAGTCATGTCCGACTCTTTGCGACTCCATGGACTGTAGCCCGCCAAGTTCCTCTGTCCATGGGATTTTCCAGGCAAGGATACTGGATTAGGTTGCCATTTCCTTCTCCAGGGGATATTCCTGACCCTGGGATCGAACCCACGTCTCTTATGTCTCCTGCATTGGCAGGCAGATTCTTTACCACTGAGCCACCTGGGAAACCCCTGATTAGAAATTGGGGCATCTTGAAAGAACTTTATTGGTTGAGATAGGTAGATATATGGATGGGTAAAGCACTTCTTACCTGAGCCATCTGCTTCCCAGGCTGACATTCTATTTATCCTCATGAGATGTATGCCCTGGAGCCTGCCCATCCCCCAGACCTCTTCAGCTGAGGCCAGAATTCAGACCCATTCTTAACATCACCGGTTGGCCAGCTCTCCACTCACTACATGCACCCCTGTCTGCCGAATTTCACCTGCTAGCAGAAGCAATGAAAACACCACCAAGGCTCCCAGGGCGACCTCTGTCAGGCCTGAGATGGAACATACCTCACCCATAGAACAGTCTTGGTGTGAACATTGCTTCTCTAATTCAACCTCCTAATTTGACAGATAAGGACACTGAGGCTTGGAGAGGTGAAGTGGCTTCCACAGAGTTTGGTGAACCACCCAGTGGGGTCAGATGGGCCATAGTTCCAAGTCTCTGTGCTAACTCATGCCCCCCGGGAGGCCTGGACATCTTGTTAGACCATCCCATCACCAGCCCCATTCCCTGGAGCCTGGTTCTGCCTCCTCCCTTCTCTCACTGCAGAAACATGGCATATAAATTGGAGCTTGGCTTCAGTGGGAGCTGCAGTTCCCAGTGAGGTTCTTGTTGGGCTGTGTGTACAGTGGTTCCAGACCACTGCTGATCTTTCCTCAACCCTAAGATATAGTTGATGAGTTTCATGGTTAATGGTTAAAACTGACTTTAATCTTCAGCTCTCCTCCTCAGGGTAGATAATTTTCAGGAGGTCACAATCCAGAAGATTTTCTATTTTCTGTCTTCTTCTCTTTCTCCTTCTTCATTATTATGGAAAATTTTAGATACATACAAAATAAAAGCAATGGGGTATTGGACCCCTGTATATCCACTACCAGCTTCAAACGTGCTTAACTTTTGGCTACTCTTATTTCCTCTGCACCTCATTCACACATCACTCCCCTATAAGATGGATTATTTTGAAGCAAATCCCAGACGTTATGTCATATCATTTGTAAATATTTCATTTGGTAGCACTAAAAAGACTCTAAGAACTTTTTATTTTTAATTAGAGTGTAATTGCTTTACAAGGTTGCCGGGGTCCAGCCCCAGCAGGATCCAGGGGTACCCTCAGGATGATGGCATAGGCGAAAGGATAGCAAAGCAAAGAGAACAAAGGCTTGACCTTCCTTGATTAACACAGAAAGCCAATAAAGCTCCTGTGTTCCAAGGAGTCATCCTGAAAGAAGAACAGAGAGAGAAAAGGAGGGAAAAGGAAAAAAATAACAACACAGGGAGACCAAGCTTCGGTGAGTGAGGCCCGTAACTTTATTTTCAAAAGGAACTTTTATAGCTTGACTTGTACATAGAAGGAAATGAAAGATGCAAAGTCATTCAGAGTCAGCCCAAACATTACATCTGTTTTGTCTTTATCAAAACCAGGATTTTTCTGCATACCTTTCCCATAAACAATGTTGTGTACATTATCTTCTGGCCTTGGAGGCCTGTGGACATTTTATGACCCTTTTTTGATAAAGGCTGCTCAACCAGAAAACTTATTTTCCCTTAAAGTGTTTCTTCTTTATTTCTCCCAGCCTCAGAAAGTACTAAACAGAGTTACATTCTCACGGAGCAAAGGTACAGTGGGTCACAACAAAGAAAGAACCAATTAGCTCAAAGGTCTGATGTGGCTAATTCCAAGGCTGCTACTTGTTTTTCTTACATTCCAACTATGTTAACTAATGCACTCCCAAGTGCACAATGGATAAGGGATATGGGCACTTGGCAGCAAGCATTGGCCCAATAATGAAGCCCTTTACCAGTACTATCTATTCTAGTAATTTTTCATCCCTTAAAGGACTCTATGCTCATTAGGACTTTCAGAATGTTTTGGCTTCCCGTGCCTTTCAAGGTTGGGGAGTTATGAACAATCATGTGTGTTAATTGCAAGAGTATGGATAAACCTGTCAGGCAAGCTAGAAAGCCATCAGAGGGGTTTGAATTGAAACACTCCTATCATGCCCATTAACTAAAGCCCTAGGTTGATTTTTTCCAGAGAAAGGTGGTCGGGGATAGCCCCCTGTTAATGTCAGAAGAGTTGGTGAAAGGCACAAAATAGTAAGACAGACAGATTCTGGTTTTGGGGTGGATGCTCGAGCAGATTCAGGGGGTCCCTTGAGGCCTGACCCGCCTTTGCCTGTCAGGCTCTCTCCGCATGGCCTTTGTCATGGGTGGGATCTCCCGTGGTGGCTCCCGGCACAAGATTGTGTTGGTTTCTGCCATACAACTAAACCTGAGTCAGTCACAAGTGTACCAACGTCCCTTCCCTCTTGAACCTCCCTCCTACCGCCCCTCTAGGTTGTCACAGAGCACCGGATTGAGCTCCCTGGCAGCTTCCCACTAGCTATCCGTTTTACACATGATAATGTATGTTTCAGTGCTACTCTCTCAATTCGTCCCACCCCTCTTCTTCCCTGCTGGGTCCACAAATCTGGTTCCTATGTCTGCGTCTCTTGTTTCTGTCTTGCAAATAGGTTCATCAGCACCATTTTTCTAGATTCCATATATATGCATTAGTGTACAATATTTGTTTTTCTCTTTAAGAATGTTTTCTTAAACATAATCACAATATCATCATCACACCAAAAGATTATTAACTCTGAATATTAATATCATCCTGTCTGTAGTCAGTGTTCAGATTTCCTTGATTGTCTCACAGAAGTTTTTTAACAGTTTCTTTCAATCAGAATTCCCATTATGTCCACGCACGGCATCTATTGATTTGTCTCTTCAATTTCTTTTAGTCTATAGGTTCCCCTCTCTTTTATTTCTTCTCAGTTTGTTGTTGGTGCTGGTATTGAAGAAGGTCTTTTTTTAAAGAGATGAAATGAATGGGTTTTTTTTTAGTAATACATTGATCTCGATTATGCTTTATTAAACTAATATAAAATTAAGTTCAGTCCCTTAATTTTATACTCAAAGGTGATAAAAGACATCCCTTAAATATATTGAATGATAAACCAAAGATACAAGAATCACTGTTGGCCAGTGTTGACTGAGTGAAGCATTGGTCCCAGCGTCCTTATCCCCGTCCGTCCTTGAGCCCCAGGCCCCCGTGAGTCCCCAGAGCCTTTCAGTGAATGGTTTCTTGGGTTGGGATGAGATGGTTGGGTGGCATCACCAACTCGATGGACATGAGTTTGAGCAAGCACCAGGAGTTAGTTACGGACAGGGAAGCCTGGCGTGCTGTAGTACAGGGAGTTGCAAAGAGTTGGACACAACTGAGTGACTGAACTGAACTGAACTGAACTGAACCTCTGGGGTTATTCAACTAAGAAACCCACAGAACTGAAGCGTCTTCTCATAGCCCAGGTTTATGATCAGAGCCCCCTCCCTTCCCTACGTCTGTTGTCCCTCTAATATGAAGGTAATACTAACAAAAGCAGTTGGAAGGTCAGCAAAGGGAGAAATGGATGAGGGCAAAACTACTTCTTCATTTCTAGACTATTGACTTTCTGAGGAAGGGGCTGTTTGGGTCCAACATCAGAGAAGAAGGACCCACCCTGGCAGCAGGGTGCAATTCACAGACTGGGTAACACCCTTCTGTGACACCCTCACAGACCAAGAAGCAGGTGCCCACAGCCCTGCCTTAGCTGGGGTCCTGCCTAAGGTGATCTGGCCCATCCTTTCTACTCATGAAGTGTTTGAGGAGCCGCCTCCAGCCCCCCATGGATTTATGGAATGACCTTTTGACTTTTGAAAGCAATGTTAGTCTTCACCGTACACTTTAGCCTGTGTTTTATGAGCATGTCACAGGCTGTTAAACCCACCAACTCTTTCCCTTTTAACTTCCCACTAGCTCTTATTTTTTAACTGTGATGTTATGGGAAATGTTTGCTATGCCAGAACTGAAGTGTGACAGCTTTTGGGAAATAACTTTTATAACTCCCTGGGTTTATATATATATACATATATATATGTGTGTGTGTGTGTGTGTGTGTGTGTATATATATTTGAAAATGTTTTATTTGTATTTCTTTGATTATATTTTTCATTTTCATCAAAGCTTTTGTAAATTGTTTTGATCATGCCACTGCCAATATTTTTGCTTTCATTATTTAAATTTATTCATTTTTAATTGGAGGACAATTGCTTTACGACATTGTGTTGGCTTCTGCCATACATCTACCTGATCCTTGTTTTTTGTTTTTGTTTTTTTAATACCTATGAACCACCCTTTCTCTCAGGAGTCCTCTCTCTGGCCATCTGAGAAATGAGACCATTGTGGGCATAGTGATACCCAGATTCATTCCCAGGGTGGAATCAGGCCTTGAGACTCAGAAATCTGCAGAATGGAGGTCAGCAAGGACGCCATGGCAGCTGTGTTTGGGTTCACACCCAAGGGAAGAAAGCAAAGAGTGGAGAGGGCTGAATGGCAGCCTGGGAGTCACCACCCTGGTATTTGTTCACCTGACATGTGGGCAGGGAAATCTGGCCGCAGAGGTGAGCAGAGGAGGCTGGCCCTGCGGTCTCCTCCCGCCGCACAGGGTGGTGATCCGAGCAGGGACGCTTGAGCCACGCCAGCCTGGGTCACACTCAGCCATACCTGACCTCTGTGGTGGGACCTCTCTGAGTCCCTGGTCTCCTGATCTGGAAGTGGGGATATTACATGTCTAGCGACCCCCCTGGTGAAGGAAATGGAAACCCACTCCAGTATTCTTGCCTGGAGAATGCTGTGGACTGAGGAGCCTGGTGGGCTACAGTCCATAGGGTCACACAGAGTCGGACACAACTGAAGTGACTTAGCATGCATGCATGCATTGGAGAAGGAAATGACAACCCACTCCAGTATTCTTGCCCGGAGAATCCCAGGGATGGAGGAGCCTGGTGGGCTGCCGTCTATGGGGTCCCACAGAGTCGGACACAACTGAAGTGACAGCAGCAGCAGCAGCAGTGCTTTATAATTTAAAAAGTTTCAAGTGCCATTTGCAGAGATGTGGATGGACCTAGAGACTGTCATACAGACTGAAGTAAGTCAGAAAGAGAAAAACAAATATCGTAGAATATCACCTATTCGTAGAAATAGAGATACAGATGTAGAGAACCAAACTTATAGACACCAAAAGAGGAAGGGGCAATGGGAGGAATTGGGAGATTGGAATTGACACATATACACTACTATGCATAAAACAGGTAACTAATGAGACCCTACTCTAACAGCACAGGAAACTCTACTCGATGCTCTTGTGGTGACCTAAATGTGAAGGAAATCTAAAAAAGTGTGTGTATATATGTACATACAGCTGATTCACCTTGTTGTACTGCATAAACTAACACAGCATTGTAAAGCAACTATACTCAGTAAAGATTTTAAAAGTTTCACACACATGATTTCGTATAATCCCATAATAACCCTTCCACCCATATTGCCCATTCCCCTTCCCTCTCCCCACTGATAACCACTAGTTTATTCTGAGTCTGCTTCTTTTTAGTTTTATCTAGTTTGTTGTATTTCTTACATATTCCGCACAAAAGTGATAAAATGAAGCGTTTTTAGGTTTTGCCACACACTTATCTTCTCCACACACCCCGTCCCTATGCACGGTCCTGTTATTAAGCCAGAAAAACTTGCTTGCAGGGTAGAAAGCCAAGGAGAGAAACCCTTCAAATGACAATCGAAGCAGGTCCTGTGACAAAGACCTAAGAGTCAGAAGAGGGGGTCAGGAGTGTCGCCGGCAAAGCCCGTGGCCCCAGAGACCTTTCGGGCAGGGGCCTCTCATTGAGCATTGTTCACTCACTTAGTGCTCGGGTGGCTCTCTGCCCTTAGTCTGAGGACCACGTGTTCAAGCCCAGGTTCCCACCGAGGGAGCCAGCCCCCTCCAGTGGCAGGAGCTCTGCCTCCTGCCCCCGCAGCCTCAGCCTCTCCACTCCAGGACGGACCCCCGCTTCTCACCCTTCCCTTGTGGCTCTTCCAGGGCCCAGGAGACCTTCATGCAGTGGGACCAGTGCCGGCGCTTCTACAACTTCCTCATGGCCGACAACATGAAGAAGATCATTCTCTCGCACCGGTGAGGCACCTTCCCCTCCCTCAGGAGACAGACAGTACCTTTGTTTTTTTTTGGCTGCAGCAGGTCTTCGTTGCAGCCTGCAGGATCTTTAGTTGCAGCATTTGGGATCTAGTTCCCTAACCAGGGAATCGAACCCCAGAGCCCCTGCTTTGGGAACATGGAGTCTTAGCTACTGGACCACCAGGGAAGTCAGTGCCTTTCTGAGCTTATTTCACTAAATGCCAAAATTCCTCTTTCTCTAGGATAAAAAAGAAGAAGAAGAAGAAGAAGGCAGGGTTGGTGCAGATTCTCTGCTGACTGCTTTGTGATTTGGTTAGAAACAAATTTGTCCCAAGCTCCCAAATTAACCATGGAAGCTATACTGCTTCCATATTTTTCAAAAAATTCAAGAAGGAAGAGAAACCATTTCCACACCATTCTTTCCCAAATGAGGGCCATCCTGGGGCTTCTCTGATGGTCCAGTGGTTAAGCCATCAAGCTTCCAACGCTGGGGACACAAGTTCAATCCCTGGTCGGGGAACTAAGATTCCACATGCAGCCCCCCAAATTTTTTTAATTTTTAATTTTAAAAAAGCAAAGTTAATTATTAAACAAAAAAATGAGGGCCATCCTGAGGGTGGCTTGTCACTGTAGAGGAATGTTTCTCTTTAGGAGGCTTTTGTGCTTGGGGGAACCCAGAATCGTTCTCTGCTAGCTCTTGGGGTTCTGATCAAGCAGCAGTGGGACGGGGATCCCACCACTGGCGCCAAGCATGGTGTCCACACTCTCCACACCCTGCCTGCCCATCTCATGCTCAGAGTGCTTTGGTGCGTTAGCCCCTAACAAGTGCTGAGAGCAGCCCCTGGCTGGCAGTAGCACTCAAGGAATATTAGTGATGATTTCATCACTGTGACTGTCCTTGGCCGAATGGGTTCTCCCCCTTCCCCCACATGCCTCCCTCCCCCTCCAGCTGGAGCGGGCCACTCAGAGACCCCCGTGCCCCCTGGCCTCTCCCGACCCTCTTCCCATCACCTCTGCTTGTCCAAACCCAGCGCACGCCTTTTAGGTCCATCTCTGATCTCCACCTCCGTGAAGCCGGCTCCTTCCCACTAGTTGTTTTTCTGTTGTTTCTCCCCGAGTGTGAATCCTGCATCCATGAACCAAACAGGAAAGCACGGGAGGGCTCGGGCATGTTTTGATTCACTCAGAGCCTGGTACACAAATGGGCACTCAAAGAGGTACCCAAAGCGGGGTTCTGAGGCCATCCTAGGAAAAGCAATCTGGTCTGAATGATCAGTTTCTTATTCTCTTTTTCTCAGCAGTTAAAAGAAAATGTTGTACTGTCCAGCCAGCCAGGCACCCCACTGGGCTTCCTGTGGGTGGGGTTCCTATGGCGTCTGGGCTGGCGTGGTGCTCACAGGCCCCTGGGCAGCCAGGCAGCCGGGTGCGTCCCCAGGCTGTGGTGCTGGGCGGGTGGAGACCTTTGGAGACGAACGTGCCCCAGGCTGGCCTTCCGCTCAGCTCGTGGTGTGTGAGCATCAGTTGTGTGCCGGGCTCCGAGTCGGGTGTGGCTCAGCTGAGGTTTGGATGGATCCAGGGGTTTGCTGAAGATACGCAAGGGGTGAAAGCAGCCCATCAGACCCCAAGTCCAGGCCTCCGTCTGGCTTTCCACACCTCTGGGGTGGACAGTGAGCTCCTCCCAGGGAACGTTTGTTTTGCTGCTGGGCTCAGTCTTGCCATTAATTAATGAGTCCAGAAAGGCCATCATGTAATTCTTAACAAATTGGGAGAGTCCTTTGAATGTGCTTTCAGTGTATTTAAATGTTTTTTTTTAAACTTACCACAGAAAGTCAAACATCTCGAAATTTTCAGGACTCTTCATTAGAATTTTTTGTTTTCCCCACCAGCATCATCTTTCCTTTCTTAAAATTTTTTTCTAGTTTTATCGGGACACACTTTAAATTGGGAATTCTATCCTTTAAGTATATGATCTTCCTAATTCTCTTTTGAAAAAAAAAAAAAAATTTTTTTTTTTTTTTTTTAAGAAGTTGGTTCCTTTCCTTTGGAAGAGGTGGTGACTGGCTACCAGAACATTTAGTTTCTATAATGAATTTTTCCCACTGTGGGGCCAAACCTCAAAACAAACTTCGTCAGTCTTCCTTGAGCTGTGTGAGTGACAGCTTTCGCTGGCAATGGACATCTAAATGTATTCACTATGACCTCTGGCTTTACGCTCACCCTCTCTAGATGGATCATTTTCTTAACTAGAAATGATTAGTCTTCCGATATGTTGTTGTTGTTCAGTCGCTAAGTCATGTCATACTCTCTGCACCTCATGGACTGCAGCACGCCAGGCTCCCCTGTCCTCCACTTTGGAGTATACGTTAGCTTTTTATATAAAAAATAAACTGTGAGATGAATGTTTGATGGGGAAAATTTTTTAATGTTTATTTTTGTTTACTTATTTGGCTGCACTGGGTTTTAGTTGTGGCATGCAGGATCTTCTCATTTTGGCCTGTGGGATCTAATTCCCTGACCTGGGATCGAATCTGGGCCCCTGCCACTGGGAGCATGGAGTCTTAGCCACTTAGCTAACATATTGGAAAGTGGTTGATTTGCCCAAGTGCTGAATGGGTTAATCATTATCTTCCTTGTGAAGTGGCACGAAGAGCTCACAAAGGGAAAAAGGTTCTGCCGAAGAGAGCAGTGGCAATACCAGTGTAAAGTTGGGGGCCCCCCAACTTTAGAGTAAGCACCCCCACCCCTGCCTTTGGTTGGCTGACAGCCTACCCCAGGCCACACAGCCCATCCTGAGATCTCTCTGCAGGGCCAATTTTGAAATAGTCATCTAGGCTGAAGCCTAGTCCTTAGTTTGTCTAGCTGCCCCTCACAAGGAAAATAAGGTCTTGATATCCATCGCTCTCCGGGTCTTCAAAAGTCAACAAGCTCATGCTCTGGGACATTCCAACGGCTGAAGGGATTTATTTCTAAGTTATCCACATCTGCTTTGTCACAGACTCTCTCCTGGCGTACCTCTGGGCCAGGAAGCAGGCTCAGCCGTGGTTGTTTATCATGTGCTTTAAAAAACTTTTTTTTTTTTCAGCTTTACAGATGTATAAGTGACAAAACGGTAAGCTATTTCATTGTACAGTGTGCTGATTTAACATCTACTTCTCATTCCTTTTGCTTTCCATCCCCTTCTAGGCAAGCTCTTTTTGGAGACCATGTGAAGAAACCCCAGAGCCTGGAGGACACAGACTTGAGCCGCCTCTACACAGCCACATCTCTGATGCAGATTGACGACAACGTGATGAGGTGTGCCCACGGCCCGGGGTGGGGTGCCAGGCGGGAGGTGGCGGGCCAGCACTGCCCGGCACCAGGGCTTTCCTCTGCACACTTTGGTATTAAGGGTTTGTTCGTTTGTTTTTAATGCCCACCATTTAAAAACTGAAGATTTCAGGACTTCACTGATGGTCCAGTGGTTAATATTCTGGTTTCCACTGCAGGGGCCACCTCAGGTTCAATTCCTGTTCAGGGAACTAAGATCCCACATGCCGTGCAGCATGGCCAAAAAGTTTTTTTTAAAACCCTGAAGATTTCACAGAGAAATCCAAATTTCTAATGTCTCTTAAAAAACAGGAAGGTGCTCTGAGCACTCATTCTGCATTCCTGCCTTGCCCGGCTGAGCGTGAACAGGGGAGCTGGGGTGTGTGCGCCCTAGTTGTCCATAGTCCTCAACTCTGGCATGGAGATCACATGTCACACAAACTGCATGTGGCAATGGAGTAAAGGAGAAGGAAATATTTCCTGTACTTGTACCTGCCCACGTCTCTATCCAAAGTAGAAAAACCAAAAGTAAACCAAGAGAGCTGGGTGTTGCAAGAAAAATGGACAGAGCCTCTTCCTTTAGGGGCACGAAGACACTTCTCTCTGAGTGTAAAACCAAACCTCGCCCACTTCGCTCAGGGACCCTTTCCTGCCCCACCCTCTCCAGGCACCTGAGGTCACCCCTTTGACAGTGTCCTCTTTTCTGGCACCAGTGGTTTCTGATTGAGGTTAACCTCACCTGGAAAGGTAAAGCTGATCTCTGACCTCATCAATCTCTTCTAAAAGCATCATCCTTTTTGTTTAATGATTATTTGATACCTTCAGATGTGGCCTAAAGTTCATCCAAATAGACAGATATTAACCTGAGGGCATGGGATCTGTACTTACCTTCCTTATGAGGTTTTAGTAGCCTTCTTATACCAAGTAACTTTGAAATATGCCCGTGAATATGCCCAGTTACTCAGAGGAAATGGAAATTGCTGGTATGTTCAACAGGCAAGAATGAATTATACCCACGCTCACCTACCACAACGCTCACCTACCACAGGGCATGCAGCTTTACTGTGGTGCAGACACTGTCCTGGGGCTTCCGTTGTGGCCCAGACAGTAAAGAGTATGCCTGCAATGCAGGAGACCAGGGTTTAATCCCTCAATTGGTAAGATCTCTTGGAGAAGAGAATGGCTACCCACTTCAGTATTCTTGCCTAGAGAATCCCATGGACAGAGGAGCCTAGCAGGCTATAGTCCTTGGGGTCGCAAAGAAGTTGGACATGTCTAAGGAACTAACACTTTCACTTTTCAGACACCATACTAATGAGGGAAAAAAATATTACATAAATTTCATTCATCTTCTAAGTCCAAAAGAGAGTGTTTAGGAAGAAGCTGCTCTCTTTAGCTCCATTTTACAGAGGAGAGGGCTTCTCTTGTGGCTCAGCTGGTAAAGAATCCACCTACAATGCAGGAGACCTGGGTTCGATCCCTGGGTTGGGAAGAGCCCCTGGAGAAGGGAAAGGCTACCCACTTCAGTATTCTGGCCTAGAGAATTCCATGGGCTATACAGTCCATGAGGTCAAAGAGAGTCAGACATGACTAAGCAACTTTCACTTACAGAAGAGAAGCTCAGCGAGGTTAAGCCCTTTGTGTAAGCTTACCTAGTAAGTGACAGAACCAGAATTTGAACCCAGATGCCATAGCCGGGTGTTCTTAACCCCTAACTCTGGTACCTGTGTATATTCTCTGATATGATGTGTTAGTGTGGGAACCTGCACAGTAATATATCAACTCAGCATTCCAGTCTTATTCCAAGTGTTGTTTTTTCTTTTTCTTGTGTGTGTGTGTTCCAGGAAGTTTCACGGCTACAACTCCCTGAAGGAATATTACGAGGAAGAAAGCTGCATGAGATACCTGCACAGGGTGAGTGGCCACAACTCAGAGAGCGACATCTCAGAATTAGCATCACCCCACCCAGCTCCACCCACTGTATAACAAGTCTCCCTCCTCAGCTTCCCTGGTGGAAGTTCAGCTGGCATCTGGCTCCATCCACTGTAGTTGTTGACTTGAGTTTATTATCGAATAAAGCCCTGCCCCTCTGTGACCTCTGAGTAGTAACCCCAGAGCTGTCCCTTAGTCCAGTCTGCTCCCCAGTCTGTGTGAAAGCCCTTAAAGTCACTGCCACATCCGTTTTTTTCATAAGTCCTCCTTTGATAGTTTCATCCAGCCTGGTTCCTACTGTGGTTCCTCATAGGAAGCCCATGTAGATTTCTTATAATCCTAGACTCTTTTGGGTCATTGTGTCTTTCATCGGTGTGGTGCCCAGGACTGAATTCAAAATTCCTGCCTTGATCTGGCAAGCACAGAGCAAAGCAGATGTCTTTCTGTATCCAAATGGTAGAGAAGCATGTCTTTGGTCGAAGTGGATTGGTTTATATTAATGGAGTTGTCAGCAGCGATGATGAACTTTGTGTGTGATAAATCAAGCTTGTGGCCGATCATAACCACTATGCTTTTTTTTAACCTGAATCCCCACCAAACCAGTGTCTCCCTTTCTGTCTTTGATCAACTGCTCTTTTTACTCAAACACAGGACTTCCCATTTATCCCTGTCAATGTCCACCTGTTAGTCTGGCCCACCACTCCCCCCGCTAAAGCAGATCATTGTGAATGGCAGCTCTGCCATCATGTCATGTCAGCCACCCTGCATACTTTAGCATCATCATCTAGGCTTTTCATGTCTTCATTTAAGCCATTACAGAAATGTGGAACTGTCCAGAGCCAATGTCAGGGCCTCCAGCTTAGGCAGCCAGTTGTCACACTTCCTGAGCATGGCTGTTCAGTAATATCTGAGCACCCCCATCAACACCATCTCCGCTAAGAAGAAAAAGGACACTACTGGCTGTTTTGCTAAAGTGGATGTTGAACGCACAGCTGCCAAGAGCCTCCCAAGATCTACCAGCTTGCTCCTGTTTTCCTTCCTCAGATTCTTCTAGAAAGGCTCCTTTGTCTGCAGTGAAGCAGACTCCTTTCTTTCTCCCCACAACATAAATTGGATGACCATGTACATAACTCTGTAAAGTCGTTTTTCTGAAAGATACGGCTAATCTGAGACACTGTGAAGAGGATCAGAAATACGTTGCCGGCGAGTATTGTAGTCCTGAGCCTTGCTCCATCAGAGCACGTGGGTCACCTAGGACACCAAGCACGGCTCCTGTGCGTGCCTGTATGTGCCTGTGCGTGCCTGTGCGCACCTGTATGTGCCTGTGCGTGCCTGCCAGGGCTGCAATCCCAGCGGCCACTGCCAGGGAGCACAGGCATCCTCAGTCCATTAGTTCGGCAGACTAAGCACCGACCCTCTTCCCTTTGCTTCGGAAACATGTCCAGTAGTGTATTTCAGCCTTGGATCAACGGGATCTAAAAAAAGAGAATTGATCATTTAATCCTGCTTTTATTTCCTTGTTTCAGATTTACGTACCTCTCATGCTGGTGAATGCAGCCGATGACCCCTTAGTGCACGAAAGTCTTCTAGCCATTCCAAAATCTCTTTCAGGTAAGTGTTTCTTCCCGCCGCTCTCTCAACCGCTCAGCAAACTACCACAGTACATCGCCTTCACCACGCTGACATCTCCTGGACACCAGAGCGTCTTATGGCAGTATTCTTACTTAGTCTAGTCTGATAGGCCTGGGGCTGTGGTAGAGCCTGTGTTGAGCCTTTCATGTTCTGTCCTGGTGCAAGAGACAGGATCCTCATTTATAACCACAACCCAGAGTTTGGGGGAGTCCCCTGGTATTCTATGAAATTATTGCCTCAGGGATGTGACTCCATTAGGTCTGAGAGCTTGAATTAAAGAGAGATTTAGACTTGAAACGTTGACCTGAAAAGGAAAAAAAAAGTCAGTTCTGCTGCCTCTTGTGACAGACAGCCTCCCTGTCCACTTTGAGGATAAAAATATAAGCCATTGAAAAAGTAGAGAAGGTCACTCATGGGAATACCATCATATTTCAGGCTGGCATGACCTCATGTCTTGCTAGGTAGGAGCTACAGAAAGAACTAGAAAGAGGGAAGCAGAGGAAATACTTGGGTCACAAACCACAGTTACTGTGCATTGTCATTCAGATCCCTCGGACCAGACCTCCCTGCCCCATCCTCTGTGATTGTTTCCTCTTATAAACATCACGTGTTAACCAGAGGGAAAGGGGTACATCTGATTCTCTCCTGACCCCAAGTTAAAGAGTAGATAATGCAGCAAACAGACACAGGACCAATGTCCAGACAGAGCTCTGTTCTCCACTCAGAGCGAATGCATGAGTCGCAGGTGTGTTATGTGATAAAAGCTGTCGCCTGTCAACCGCCTGTCAAACCACAGGCTCCCTGCACAGAAACAGCCACATTGGCAGCGGCAGGAGGACACAGGCTTCCTTCTGCACATCTAAAGTAACACCCACAGCGCTCATGCTGTCATACAGAAACTGATGAAATAGCAGCCAAAAGGGAAGAATAAAGGGGATCAGACAAGAGCCCTGCAGAGCCAGAAATGCAGGTGCCAGGAAGCGCCTCAAAGGCCTGGAGCAGCCAGCAAGGGGCCCCTTGTCGCTCGTCCCCCTGGGAAGACAGATGCTCTTTGTGGTACCTGAATGCACCTGGCTCCACATTTTTGCATGTCTTCAGTAATGGCTTTACTAGCCCATGTGGGACTAGCTTAAACATGGACTCATAAAGTCAAGCTCCAGGTTTGTAATTCTCAGATGACCATTTATCACGTGAGGTTGAGAGCTCGGGCAGCTTTTAACACAACTTGCAGCTTTATGTTTTAGTCTTGCAAGATAAAGTTCTGCAGTGGAAAATCATTGGCTCCATTGAATTCATCTGGTTCTTTGGTCAATAAGAGTGTGTTAGGAATCCGTCCTCAAAGTCTGGGCCCCACCAGTAGCATCAGCATCACCTGGGAGCTTGTGAGAACCGCAGAGTCTCAGCTCCTTAAATCCAGGCCTGTTAAAGCCAAACCTATATTTTAAGTCAATTGCCTGGGTGATTTGGATTGGCCAGAAAGTTTGTTCAGATTTGTAAGACGGTGCAGAAAAATCCGAATGAAATTTTTTGGCCACCCCAATACTTGGCTGTACAGTTGAGTCACCTGGGAGTTTTAACACCACCAATGCCTGGGTCCTCCCTCTTTCACCTGCCAACTCCCAGTTCCACCCCACCCCAGCCCTCACATCAGAATCTCACTGGTCTGGGTGCAACATAGGGACCTTTATTAAAAAGAAAAAAAAAATTCAGGTGATTCTAATAGGCAGCCAAGTTTGAGAACCACTTAGAGTTCTAAGGATGTCCTAAAAGGCAACCCACTCGAGTATTCTTGCCTGGAGAATCCCATGGACAGAGGAGCCTGCTGGGCTACGGTACATGAGGTCACAAGAGTTGGACAAAACTGAGCAACTAAACCTAAGCCAGTACCCATTCTGCTCCAAAGCTAAGCTGCTATTCCCAAACCTGCTTGATCTCACCGTCTTGCCTGCCCCCACCAAGTTAGCACCCGCCCCCACTGCTGGTGAACGAGGCGGAGGGGGTGGAGATCAGATGCCCACTTAGAGGGGGACACCTGCACCCTTGGGGCAAGCCTGGGCCACCCTGGCCAGCTCGCCCTCCCACCTCCAGCCCCGGAGCCGGTCAGAGGACAGTGACTCACTCAGCCGCCTTTCTCCTGCAGAGAAACGGGAGAATGTCATGTTTGTGCTGCCCCTGCACGGGGGCCACTTGGGCTTCTTTGAGGGCTCCGTGCTGTTCCCCGAGCCCCTGACGTGGATGGATAAGCTGGTGGTGGAGTACGCCAACGCCATCTGCCAGTGGGAACGCAACAAGTCGCAATGCTCTGACACGGAGCTGGTGGAGGCTGACCTGGAGTGAGGCGCTCCCCGGACTCTGGCGTGCTCCAGCCGCCCTCCTCTGGAACTCTCATCCCTCACTGGCTGTTTTCAGGTCTCCCATCTCCCTCAGCGACCTGGATCTGACCTCACACCATCAACGGGGACCACCCACCAGACACACATGCGACCTGAAGTGGGTGGTGGTCCCTGGGAGCTCCAGGCTATTTTTGTGCTTAGTTACTGGTTTTGTCCATTGCATTTGTTAGCCATGGTGACAAGCGACAGGGTTCTCACCCTGCTGTCCGGTGTCAGCATCGGATTGCTTTCAAGCCAATTACATCTAGTTTCCCTATTAAAAAGCGTGTCTGAATAGCAGTTTTGCTTTGCCAATCAAATTTTCCCCAAGAGCAGGGAAGGATGGATGTTACGCTGTGGCAGTTGTATGTGTCCTGGATGTAGACCCTAAATAGAGCCAGTGCTGTAGCTACAGTTCTTGGGGGCCTGGGGCCCTGGGCCCCCCCTGCTGAGAGTGTGGTCTCTTACATGACAAAATTCCCTTGAGTCAGAAGCCAACTTTTTTCCTTACGCATTCCTGACGATGAGAGTTACCTGGGGCGCTTATTACAAATTCAGCCTCCCACGTCCTTCCCCTTGGAGGTGTTTCTGTGGGGCTGGGAAGGGGCCTGGGATTTTAATTTTTGACAAGTGCCCCAGGTGATCCTTATCACCAGGCAAATTCGAGAAACCCAATGGTGCGGAGCCTGTGAATTAGAAACGTCTTGGTAGCTCATGGTATCTCGTAGCTCCCAGGAGCCTCTGAAGCAGCAGTGCCTGTCATGTGCACCTGCCTTGATGTGATAGCCATGAGCAGTTTCAGCACGGGCCTGGGCTGGTGATGGAGACTTCAGGCCTGCCTCTGCCTCTCACTGGCTATATGACCCTGGACAAGTCCCTTTGAACTTTTCTTTCTTCACCTGTAAAATGCAGGAGCGGCTGGACCAGGCAGATTGCCGAGATCACTACCAGTTCTAAAGTTCAATGACAAACTCAGTTTACTGAGGTTTGAGAGAACTCCTCTCCAGGGGAGCCCGGGAGCTATTCTAAGCATGTCGATATCATCATTTGCCTTTCTTTTTTTTCTTTTTCCTGTCCCTCATTTCATATAAAGTGGTTTGGTTTTGTTTTTTAAAGTACTCATTTTATTTTTTTAGCCCACACACAGAAGTCGCTCAGTCGTGTCCGACTCTTTGCGACCCCATGGATTGTAGCCCACCAGGCTCCTCGGTCCATGGGATTTTCCAGGCATGAATACTGGAGTGGGTTGCCGTTTTTTTTAACCCAGTTCTCTCTAACTCTGGCTTTTGATACCAAACAGTTCAAAGGTTGGATCTGAGTTTGGAGAAATCGCTTTTCAACTGAAGAGGGTGTGATTTTGGAAACCGGATTTTTAGTTGAATAACTTATGTCCGTAGGCTATTGGATAGGTCTTTCAAGAGTGTGTCTTCTCAAATGAAAAGCCCACGCTGTGTTTCAAGTACTCCTTTCCTCCAATCCTGTGGTACTTGAATATCTAAAAACCCTGCACTTTGAAATAATCAGCAGTTGCTATCTGGAACTGAACAGAATTATGAGTGAAATGACCTAGATACTTAAAATTATTATTTCCCCTGCTTCTTCTACTTTGCTCTAGGACAGACAGGAGTATTGATAATGGATCCGTGTGCAGATATTTAAGGGGTAAAGGGAGCCATATGAGGGCCTGGGCGCGGACCCTCTTGGTCACAGGTGGTTATAGTTTGAGCCTCGGTCCTAGTCACGTGAGTCATGTGTTGTTTTCTGACAATCACCAGCTTATCCTAAATGGTAACATCAAAGACCACTGTTATCTGAAGAGACTGAGGTTTCTCTGGTCTCAACTTGGCTTTGGTTTCTCTCTCTCTCACACACACACACACACACAAATTCATCATCATGACTTTCCCCCCAGGTTGTTATTTTTCAAGTGCATATCTCATTCACGTGCTTTTAGCACAGATCGGCACTTTATCTTCTGCCCCTCGATTTGGAAGCTCGTCTTTTCCCCCTCTGTTACTTTTTCCTCCAACCTGCAACCACAGCTGTAATCGAGAAAATTCACAGTCATATTTCCTGCTCCTACCTTCCTGTCTCAAGACTTTTTGTGAAATCAGATAAACGAAGCAATAACCTAACGGGGCTGAATCACCATCCCAGGAAGCAAGAGGCTCCTTTTCATTTGCCTTAGGACACGTCCCTTGATCTGTTCCAACTATATAGCAGCCAGGTACCAGCTCCATTCAGGAGGAGAAAACAGTCCGGTTGTCATACACTTGGCGGAGACAGGGACAGGAGTCTGGAGCCTGGTGTGCCCGGCAGTTCTGTTGACCCACGGAGGAGAGGCAGGGCTCAGAGCATTCCCTTTGTTGCTGGACAACCGGATTTTACCCCACAGGACCGTGGGGCGCCATGCACAGCTGAAGTCTTTTTAGCGTGTGACTCTGAATGGCACTTTTTAGCTCACATGAAATCAACTGAGGCCCTTTGTTCAAGCTTCAGGCTCTCATGCATGGAAATGAGAGTGTAACTGTGGCCGTCTTACAGGAAAATTGTTGTTTGTTTCTGAATGGGAGCACAGAGGCATTCAAGCCTAATAAACAAGGGAGCAGCACTTTATATGTCGGTCAGCTTTTTCCTCCCTCCCGCTTGCCTGGCTTTTCTGTTCATTTCTGATGATAATGTGGCGGCTCTTCTTGCTCCTGAGGTCCTCTTGGGGTTAACACAAGGCTGAATTTTCAGAGTGTTTGCATATTATATTTTAAAATCAGGTTAAGGACATAAATTGTAATGGCCTAGATAATTCTGTTGCTGGAAGAACATGTTAAAAAACCAAACAGGCTTCTAGCAACATTTTTCCAAGTTTTTCTCCCTGCCTCTGTAAACAGTTTTGAAGACAACAGTGAGTAACTGATCCCAGTCAAGTTAGGATTGTGCATGTTCAGTCACTCAGTCCTATCTGACTCTTTGCGACCCAATGGACTATAGCCCGCCAGGCTCCTTTGTCCATGGGATTTCCCGGGCAAGAATACTGGAGTGGGTTGCCATTTCCTCCTCAACGGGATCTTTCTGACCCAGGATCAAGACCTCGTCTCCTGTGTCTCTTGCATTGGCAGGTGAAGTCTCTACGACTGAGCCACCTGGGAAGCCCAAGTTAGGATTATCTGACTTGAAAAATGGTCTCAAGTCTTCTTGATGCACTTATATCAGTAGCAAGTTTAACAGTCTTAAAGAAAACCTCTTACCTTCTCTGATGTGAGTCTGTACCAATGATTCCAGGGCAGAATGAAGACAGAAAGTTATTTGTTGTCACTGTATTCCTTGAACCTCCTGCAAGCATTTCCCACATACCTTAGAATGGGAATATACCTGCCAGGGGAGCACCCTCTCCTGACTTGGTGTTAATGTCCCAGGGTCCTGGACACTTGGATTCTTCTCCTGTCTAAATCACACTGGTCTGTGGGCAATCTCTTCCCCTCTCTAAGCCTCGGTTACCTCACCTTAGACCATCTCCAAGTCCATTTCACCTGTTTACACATCCTTTGCCAGAACATTCCCAACTGGCCTTCTACAGCCCTTGTAAGTGGACACAGATAAGTCAAGGCTTCGGGCTTGTCTTGAGGGGACTTGGAGAGAGAGAGTGAGCTACTGCATTCAGCCTTTGCTGGTGAAGAACCTTGATTTTGCCCCAAGCCCCGTGTCCCTAACTAGCTTCTCTTCAGAGCCTCCATTGTCCTCCCAGTAGCCTTTCTGTGCCGAGGGCGGTCTCATGACGGGGACAGGTGCTGACCGTTGGAACAAAGCGAATATCCCCTTCATTCTGTGAGACTTGGGCAAGCATTGACCGTTCCCAGGGCAGGAATCCTTCCTGCTCAGACTTCCATTCTCAAACTGCAGCCTTCATTAGAGCTGAGATTTCTGGATAGTCGAGTTTGTCTGTCTGGCATCTGAATGAGAGCTCTCTTTGTCACTGTGTGGCTCATGATCCATTTTGCCAGCGCCTGGGAAGCAATACACGTGTTCTTGTTTGTGTTTGCCAGGCTAGCAGATGTCTGAGCTCTGAAGGGCTTTTCTTTTTCCCATGGCACTGATTCTGACTTAGCGCTGAAGATCACTGAAACATCACCTTGAGTTCAAAGAACTCTGGTCTTTGTCCTCTGAGGTAGGACAGGAGAGTTATCATATTAAGCATTTTGCTGCAGCGTCCGCTCACAATATCAGCTGGAATCATTTTTCTTTGCCCAGAAAGCCTTAACTTGCCTCTAGAATATCCCCTGGTAGGACAAAGCTATTTGGCTGCAGAATTGAAATTCTCCTGCTGTATTAGTCTGCAACAAAGCCACAGCAAAACCAGAGAATGTTACATTAGGCACCTCCCACCCCTTGACAATTAAGAGCAGTCTGGAACTGGCCAAACACCTGATGTCTCTGATGTCTTTCTTCCTTCTTGGCCTCACTCTGTAGTTCAAAGACTACTTGGATACTTCCAAAAGCCATGAAAAGTGGCAAAAGCCTGCGTGTGGCATTTAGTGGCCAAGCAATTGAGGGAAAGGTGTTCTTCTCCACATGTTATCAAAGCAGAGGAAAATGTCCCCCACCCCGCCCCGCCCCCGCGAATTCCCTGGTGGTCCACATTAAGACTCCGCACTCCCAGTGCAAGGGGCAAGGTTCAGTCCCTGGTTGGGGAGCTAACATCCTGCATACTGCAAGCATGGCCAAAAAAATACAGAAGAAAATAGCCACCACCAACCCCCTTCACATACTAAGATAGCTTTTGCCAAATTGTATTTGAAGGGGAGCAGGCAGTGAGAACTGGAATGCTGTCCAAAACTGAAGCTGCTTCCTCTTTGTTCTCTGCTCCTGCTGCCTCGGCCGCTGTAGCCCAAACACCCCCAGCCCCTCAAGTGGCCCTTAGAGGCAGGCTGCAGAGCCTGGCTCAGCAGCAGTTCTCAGACCCCAGGACAGTGGACAGCTGCCCCTTTTGAAGGAGCCAGCCCCTCCTTCCCAACACATCATGTTTTCTGAACCATGTTTTCCCCAGCATGTATGTGGATAAAACATTCATCTATCTCAAATGAGTAAGCTGAAGTTAATTTCGAACCGCTGGATTGTCTTTTTAACTCAACTCCTGTCAATTAGTAACAAAGCCTATAACCTGCCTTCCCTCCCTCCTGGTGTCCCCATTAGCCAAGAAACCCATTGCCGCAAGTTAGGGACTGACCACCTATATAGCACCTGCAGAAGTACCCTTCATTGCCGTGGGGCATTCTCCTTCCAGGCCACCCACGTGCCGTGGCCAACAGTCCCCTAGCACGATGGCTGTGCCCGCAGTCCCGGCGCCAGTCACCTCCTTCCCGGGCTGTTTGTGGGGGGCGGGCCGAGTTCCCGGGCAGGCGTGGGAGCTAGGTTTCCTTTGGTTTTTGCTTTGGGCCTCTTTAGTCTTCCTAAAGCACAAGTCCTTGTAGACTCCTGTCCCCTCTTCTCCACACCAGTCTCAGACGATCTGGGTCTTGCCCACCGCCTCAGGAAGACCTTCACTGTACCTGAGCTTCTGATTTCTGCCACTGCAGCTGCCTTAGTGACACCAGGGGCTGGGGGGTGGGGGGTGGGGGGCCAGTTTGCATCTCCCCCCTTTCCTGGTTAGACTCCCATGAACCACTTTCTTTCTGTTGGCAAGGTGTGCTTCCAGGTTGATTTTTGAGAACCATCACTTACACATTCCTAAATTCCTGTTTTGTTTGAGTTTGGTTTCTTTGTTTGTTTTGTTGTTGTTGTTAATTTTCTGAAACTTCAAATGCTGCCCTGAAAATAATGTATTTTTGAGTTTGTGTTCTGAAGGCCTCTGTGCTGCTGGATTTGGGGGCGGGGGTGGGGGCAAGATATAGGATCCTCCAGCACTGAGGTGTTTAAGATTTGCAACTAGCAATGCAATTTTTTCTAAATATGAGGATATTTACCTTTATTAAGAAATTATACTAAACAGTGGTGTCCTTGATCATTTTATGTTCTCATAAATTACTTTTGGTTCTGTTTTGATTCTGTGTGGTGGTAAACAAAGATCATTACAAACAAAAGCTGTAATTTTGTTATCTTTGATTCAATGGAATTTCTTTACTTAAAAAAAAATAAAAAAGACTAAAAATGTGACCTGGCTGTGCAGTCATTTGTAGTGGAGATTTTCTGTCTGTGAATAAAAGAATTCTTCTTGGGCTTGCCTGGTGGTTCAGTGGGCTAAGATTCAACCCTACCAATGCAGGGGGCCCAGGTTCAGTCCCTGGTCAGGGAACTAGCCCCCACACACTGCAACTAGAAGACCCTGCATGCTGCAACTAAGACCTGGCACAGCCTAATTAATTAATTAAAATAAGTTTTTAAAAAATAAATAAAAGGATTCTTCCCATGTCTTCACCAAAGCACGAGCTTGAAAGAAGTGGGCAAAATACCAAATTCTCATCACAATTGACTTTAACCCAGCCTTGCAAATACCGAAGAAATGACCAGCCCACAGGTGTCTTTACAAGCCCATCCTCTCTGGGAAGACAGCCAAGGCCTGGGAAGAGTGAGATAATCAGCATTTTAAACACTTGCTCTATAAAGTGAACCACGTAGACAGAATGTAAGAGATGTCAAAGTGGTAGTTGTCACACATGATTCACAAGCTTTTCTGATAGTGTTCTTTGGAAAGACCAGGTGAACATGACCTAAATTAAGATTATATTGGGTTGGCTGAGTAATAGTGGTGTTTTCTTCTTTATATCTGTCTGAATCCAAGCGAAGGGTCTCCCAGGGCCAAGTACTGGCCCAGCCAGAAGGGTTGTGGTGGTCCATGCTCCCCCACCCCAAGGACCTTGCACTTAATCTTCTTCCTTCCTTGGTCTTGCAAAGCCTTTGACAAACTAAGTGGGGAGAGGTGAGTTGGTTTTGGGGGACATACATCAGCAAGATCTAAGAATGCTCACAGACAGAGGATCCCCGTGGGCTATAGCCCATGCAACCCATGGGGTTGCAAAGAGTTGGACACAACTGAGCAAGTCATCAAGCTTCCCAGGAGAATCAATCAGCAAGGAGGTTGCAAACCCCTGCCTTGGAAGCTCTGATTGGTTATGTGCATTCCCCTAAGGATCTTGTTAAAATGCAGACCATGATCCAACAGATCTGGGGTAGGGGGAACTAAGATTCTGCATCACTAGCAAGCTCCCAAGTGGAGCAGACATCCCCTCCTGGGGCCACACTTTGAGCAGGAAGGCTCCCGGGTATCCTGTGAGCTTCCCCTCCCCGCACTGCTGCTGCTGCTGCTGCTGCTAAGTTGCTTCAGTCGTGTCCGACTCTGCAACCCCATAGACGGCAGCCCACCAGGCTCCACCGTCCCTGGGATTCTCCAGGCAAGAACACTGGAGTGGGTTGCCATTTCCTTCTCCAATACATGAAAGTGGAAAGTGAAAGTGAAGTCGCTCAGTCGTGTCCGACTCTTAGCGACCCCATGGATTGCAGCCTACCAGGCTCCTCCATCCATGGGATTTTCGAGGCAAGAGTACTGGAGTGGGGTGCCATTGCCTTCTCCACCCTGTACTGCTAAAAGCTTCCTCAACACCAGAGCCACACCCACAATGAAAAGTATTATAAAAGGTGGTCCAATTCACCCTGAAGGTGACTCCTCAGCTTTCTCAGATTAACTTAAGACCCAGGCATCCCTCTTCCAGGAAGACTCTGCCAGGACACCCGGCAGCATTAGCCTCCTGCAGCATCCCTTAGGTAAACTCGAGAATCTAAGAAGTGGCTAGTCTTGCTCAGAGATTCTTTGAAGCTGATGGCCCATTTCATTACTGAGACCTCCACCCACACCTTAACAAATGCTTCCATCTGCAAACAGTATTTCCCCAAAGGGCCATGTGATGCGTCACTGTGACCTCCCAACTTTGCTGTTGTGCTGTGTTCAGCCATATCCAACTCTGCAACCCTGTGGACTGTAGCCCGCCAGGCTCCTTTGTCCACGGGATTCTCCAGGCAAGAATACTGGAGTGGGTTGCCATTTCCTCCTCCATGGGATCTTCCTGACCCAGGGATGGAACCCGTAGTTTCCTGCGACTCCTGCATTGGCAGGCGGATTCTTTACCCACTGAGCCACCTGGGAAGCCCTCCCAACTTTTGCTTGGCTCAAATTACTTTCGTGTGCAGAATCCCTGCCTCATCCCAGATGTCTCCGGAAGGAAGGTGTTCTGAGCAGCAAATGGTTGTAATGAAAGTCATGTTTTGTTATCCCCTTTCCCATATTTGGTGGCTTTCAAGAGTATTTTATTGTCCCTCTAATTTTCTCATGAATGAGGGGGGTGGTAGTCACTTGCAGGAATCCAGCATATCCAGGCAGCTCAGAATTTGGGAAACTGAGCACATCAGATTTTAACATTAACATTCATGATCTTCAGGCACCTACTCCCAAAGGCAGCACCACCTTCCTGGCAAGGTCTGGCTCAGACTGCCCCTGCCCAGGACTGCCACGGACATCCATGGACATGGAGGAGCAGTATCAGGGCATGGCCAGCAGGGGGCGGTGGCAGCCCACAGTCAGAACCGACTTCCTCAGAAAACCCTTGGGGCTTTTTTGTCAAACCATTCTTAAGCTAAGTCTCCAGCCATGCTGACTTTAGCGGGGACCCCAGCATCCCATTTGAATTTGAGTAAGAACCAAATGTATGGATGTGAGAACCAAATGTCATGTATGGAGAGTTGCATCATAAAGAAAGCTGAGCACCGAAGAATTGATGCTTTTGAACTGTGGTGCTGGAGAAGACTCTTGAGAGTCCCTTGGACTGCAAGGAGATCTCACCAGTCAATCCTAAAGGAAATCAGTCCTGGGTGCTCATTGGAAAGACTGATGCTGAAGCTGAAACTGCAATACTTTGGCCACCTGATGTGAAGAACTGACTCATTTGAAAAGACCCTGATGCTGGGAAAGACTGAAAGCAGGAGGAGAAGGGGATGACAAAGGATGAGGTGGTTGGATGGCATCACCGACTTGATGGACATGAGTTTGAACAAGCTCCAGGAGTTGGTGATGGACAGGGAAGGCTGGCGTGCTGCAGTCCATGGGATCACAGTCGGACACAACTGAGCGACTGAACTGAACTAAACTGAAGAACCAAAGCTGCCCCCAAGAACTTCTGCCTGCAGTGTTTTCCATATCCTGATTTCCTTTGTAAATTAGAGCGCCCACAAATCAGAGGGTGGGGCGAGGAGGGCTCTGGCAATAAGGGACCCGGGGGAAGAAGGGAGTCATCCAAGAGGAATCAGCCAGGGTTTTCCTCAAATCTGGGAGACAACTCCTCTGCAAAACAATTGTAAGTGTAGCTTGAAAGCTTTAACAAAGCTCATTCCTTTCACCTTTTCAGCTCAGCCTCATCCTCTCCCGGCTTCTACCAACACCTGTACTGTTGACTC
This sequence comes from Bos grunniens, assembly GCF_055505025.1. Classification (NCBI taxonomy): domain Eukaryota; kingdom Metazoa; phylum Chordata; class Mammalia; order Artiodactyla; family Bovidae; genus Bos; species Bos grunniens. Next base: position 49,730,182 of record NC_141185.1, on the reverse strand, counting down.
ACCAGTGCCCTCTATCTCGGCAAATACAAGCCCCATTCTCCTATCACTTGCCCCCAGCAGCATGCTTCTGTCCTCACCCTGGACATAGCCTTCTTAGCTCCAGATATTCTAGATCTCTTGGGGATGAGGCTGCAGAGCCCTCTTCAATCAGAGCAGCTCCACTCTTTTCAGGCTTGATAATAGAGTTCCATGTAAGGTTTGATATGGAAAGGCTTCAGGTTTTAAAGAATTTGAAGACGGGTTTGCGAGAAATCCTCACTGGTCGTGTATGCTCAGTCACTTGAGTCATATCTGACTCTTTGCAGTCCTATGGACTGTGTCCTGCCAGGATCCTCTGTCCATGGGATTCTCCAGGCAAGAAAACTAGAGTGGGTTGCCATGCCCTCCTCCCAGGGATCCTCCCAGCCCAGGGATCAAATCTAGGTCTCCTGCATTGCAGGTAGATTCTTTACCGCTGAGCCACCAGGGAACCCTCTTCACTGGTCAGCCACCCATAATAACTTGCTGTGATTCTTCCTCCAGCTCTGAGGTTGTATGTATATCATTTAAGAAAATAGAGATTGTTGACTGTGAAAGTGATAAAGGAGAAAGTTACTCGGGTGATGAGTATACACTACAAACCCCAGAAATGAAAGAAAAGATACAAGGAATGAATGCATATATATGCACAGTCACATATAGATGTACATGTACATAGCCACACTGGAAAACAAGAAAGAGAATTCAGTGGCTTCAGAGAAATTTCCAAAGGCGTGAAAGCAGAGGGCACTGGATTGAACCCACAGCCCAGGAAACAGCTGAGGGTCCTGCACCAAACGGTGTGCCCAGCACCAAGGGTGCTTTCGTGCTCAGAAGGAGGCAAGAGCAGGGAAGTCTTGGGATGAGTACTGAGGTGCCTCAGTGAGAAGAGCCAGGCCAGTTGACCCTCACTCATCACCACAAGCTGGATAACAGGAACAAGTGTCTGTCTGAGTGGGAAAGTCAGTGCAGGACCTTGGGAGAAGAATCAGTCAGTGCCTCTGAGCCCCATGCCCAGAAGAAGCCAGGCTTTCCCCAAGAGGGAGCAACGTGCCCAGCACATACTCAAAAATCACCAGATGCTTTGAGGAAAGCCAGCTCCACAGAAAGAAAAGCATTTATGTTTGTCTAAATATGCAGAGCTTGAAAGTAGAAGCTCACTGCTGTAGGGTGAGACTGCAGACAAAGAAGAGTTTTCACCATATAACTTGAGGTCTGGGAGAGTGCTCAGAGAAGATACCGTCTGTAAATCTAAGTAAAACCATCCGTGGAGGCAAGGGGTCTGGAGGAGACAGCTTTGATGGAGAGACTCCACAGACAGAAGGAGGGGGACACAACAGTCACCCTTGAAGGAGGTCAAAGCTCCTGACCATCACTGCATACATCAGAGGAGGAGGACCCGACCACCCCAAAATGCAGCCACGTCAAGAGTGCTTCCACCCCATAATTCAGCATGGAAAACCTTTCACCTGCCTCCCAGCCACTAAGGTCACCGTACTTGCCAGATCCTTTGGACTCACATCCCTCCTCGTTTGGGCGGAGCAACTAACGCTTTTACTTTACTCCTCTTTGATCTTTTATTTTTTGTATTTTTAAGGAGGAAGAGACCTTTAAAACCAGACTCCTTGCCTATTTTCACAGATCCTAAACAGTAAAACTCTATTACAAAGGAAATCATTCAGAAGCTTGATTAGAGTCTTTGAAACTCAACCCCATACCAAGTCTGTGTCCTAAAGCTTCAGAGGCAGTAGAAATATAACTATCCTCACTTTTTCATGTTCAGGAAATTCCCCTGCTTTTTTATTGGCCCCCAGCTTGGGAGGAGAATGACATCTGAGTTTGCCCAAACTTAGAATGGTTCAGAGGAACCACAGTCACCCCAGGAAGCCCTTTTTCACAGCATTCTGGGTCCAGGGCAGTTGAGGAGAGGCCTAGGGATGCTAACTACAGGTCAGATGGCAGGAGATGTTCTCAGAAGGCTGTGTTCTCAGTTTGGTCCCGAGGACCAAAGAGCTGCTCAGCAACGGCCTTGCCATCATACTTGGGCAGTGTACCCCCAAAGTCGGAGGGCAGGATGTCCTCGTCAAACTCCTGGTAGAAGCTGGAGAGGTCTTCTCCATGGACAAATACCTGCAAGGAAGCAGAGGAGATGGGTCTGAGCAAGGAGGTACCCTAGGATGAGGTTGGGGGAGAAGAGGAACAGGAAGACAAAGGCACACATGCCATCTCTGCCTGGCGATGTCCTTCTCAAAAGTCCTCCTTGCTGTGCTGTCCATGGGATCCACTTAGTTCCAAGTCTTCATACAGAGCCCGAGGAGGTGGGGTTCCCTCCTCCTCCACCCTCATCCCTCTTGTCTCCTGAACCCTTTCCTGCTACAAGCCCATTCACTCACTCACCCACACACCAGACGATCAGCGGGCACCTTCCCTGTGCAGCTATGCACTCACCCTCTGGAGCAATTTGCTCTTCAAGAAGGGCTTGACCACGTTGTAGGTGGTGGTGAAGTACCAGGGCTGGTAGATGAAGTGGATGGCTTTGAACCGAGCTGGGAAGGAATCCTGCAGGGACAGACAGCACCCCCACCACATGGCCCCGTGACCTCAAAGGTTCCCACTCACTTTCCCACTACACTGCCCCTCCCCACGACACAAGGACAGAGTTGTCATCACACAGTTGCTCCAGAGGATAGCCCACTGCAGGTTCCATCCCCAGGCCAATATCTGGGGAGCCCTGGTTATGCTGTAGGTCCAAACTGAAGGAAGGATGCCCCAGAAGCAGCCCAACCCTCTTCCTGCTGATGCACAAGACTCTGTCATTACATGGAGTGGAAATGGAAAGATAGCCTTGCTTGGCTTTTAGGTGACCGAGTTTTTTCAAATCCACTTGCCTGCTGAGTAGACTACAAGCTGTGATAGACCAGAGGGACACTATTGTCATGCCTTATTGTCCTGATGCGCAGAACCGACTCATTGGAAAGATTGAAGGCAGGAGGAGAAGGGGACGACAGAGGATGAGATAGCTGGATGGCATCGCTGACTCGATGGACGTGAGTTTGGGCAATCTTGGGGAGTTGGTGAGGGACAGGGAGGCCTGGTGAGCTGCAGTCCATGGGGTCACAAAGAGCTGGACAGGACTGAGTGACTGAACAACAACAATTGTCCTCCATCCCCTCCCGTGACCCTTACCTCCCATCTCTCCTTTCCAAAGCAAAGCGGATTTAAGATTAGATTCAGTTGAGTTCAGTTCAGTCGCTCAATCATGTCCAACTCTTTGCATCTCCATGGACTCCAGCATGCCAGGCCTCCCTGTCTGTCCATCACCAACTCCTGGAGCTTGCTCAATCTAACTCATGTCCATCGAGTCGGTGATGCCATCCAAACATCTCATCCTCTTTCATCCCCTTCCCTTCTTGCCCTTAATCTTTCCCAGTATCAGGGTCTTTTCCAATAAGTCAGTTCTTCACATCAGGTGGCCAAAGTACTAGAGCTTCAGCTTTAGCATCAGTCCTTCCAATGAATACTCAGGACTGATTTCCTTTAGGATGGACTGGTTGGATCTCCTTGCAGTCCAAGGGACTCTCAAGAGTCTTCTCCACAGTTCAAAAGCATCAATTCTTTAACGCTCAGCTTTCTTTATGGTCCAACTCTCACATCCACACATGATTATTGGAAAAACCATAGCTTTGACTAGATGCACCTTTGTTGGCAAAGTAATGTCTCTGCTTTTTAATATGCTGTCTAGGTTGGTCATAGCTTTTCTTCCAAGAAGCAAGCGTCTTTTAATTTCATGGCTGCAGTAACCATCTGCAGCGATTTTGGAGCCCAAGAAAATAAATTCTGTCACTGTATCCATTCTAAGAAAGGACTTCAGATACATGAGTATATAGGAGTGAGTTGTCTTGGGGCATTAGTGCTATCTCTTTCTCAGGATAAATTCACAAGCAGAGGGAGACAGCATGACAAAAGGGGACAGAGAATGGGATTCCAGGTCAGAAGGTGCAGTTCAAGTCCCACCTCTGCCCCTTGATAGCTGTGTGACCTTGAGAAGTCACTCAAATCTCTGAGCCTAGGTTTCCAGGTTTGTAAAATGAAGCAGGGAGAGAATGTTTTTAAAGAGTAAATGAACTGATGAATGTGAATACATGGCAAACTGTGGATCACCGTGAAGTGTTTGTGGTTGGGGTTGTGATTATCCAGCATCATTAAACCAGAAACCTGGGCCCTGCCTCTCAGTCTCCCCACCCATGACAGGCTCCTGCAGGACAGAGTTCTGAGGCCTCACCTGGAGCATGTCCACCATCTTTCTGAGATCGGAAGGCCGAAGTCCGGCAGCCTGCTGCATGGTGAAGCCCTTGAAGTTCTCAATGATGCAAAAGCCATTAATTTGAGTCTCCTCATTCTCCAGTAGCTTCTCCAGGATGACGCAGTATGCCTGCAAGATCTTGGGCACAAGTGAATGGGCTGTAAGATCCAAGCCATAAGGACAGCTAAGACTCAAGGTCCTAAGAGGAGGGCTTCCCTAGTGGTTCAGTGGTAAAGAATCCACCTGCCAACGCAGGAGACTCGGGTTTGACCCCTGGTCTGGGAAGATCCCACTTGCCACAAAGCAACTAAGCTCTTGCATCATGACTACTAAGTCTGAGCTCTAGAGGCCAAGAGCCACAGCTACTGAAGCCCGTGCGCCTAGAGCCTGTGCTCCACAAGAGAAGCCACTGCAATGAGAAGCTGCACACTGCAGCTGGAAAGTAGCCCCCACTCATCACAACTAGAGAAAAGCCTGCACAGCAACAAAGACCAACACAGCCAAAAGAAAGAACATTTTTAAGAACGGTCTTAAGGGAAGAGCTATACCAGTGAGCAAATTAGAGGTAATCTGTCACAGGCTTGGAGCTGGGACAGTCCACCTCTCTGAATGTATCCCAAGAAAATAATCAAATCATCTTCAGTGTCATATCCATGGTTAGATGCCAGAGTGTCTATCCTTATACCATTGTAACAGTGGAACAACCTAAATGTCCAGCAAAGGGACTGGTGAAATTATGGTATATTCACACCATGGGGTATTCTGGAACAGTGATATATAAGACTAATGATACAGAAAGATATCCATTCATGGTATATTATTGTAGAATACGATCCATATTTGTAAGAAAAAATGTGTACGTCTGTATGCATTTGTATGCACGTATGTTTCTAGGTTTCTTGCAAAAATAGACTTGGAAGAATGTCAGTGGTAGAAATCTCTGGATGGTAGAATTCTGGATGATTTTAAATTTGTGATTTTTTTTTTTTTTTGGTATTTTCTAAAATGAGTGGTATCACTTATGTAATCAGAAAAAAAAATTTGTAAGTCTCTTCCTTAGCAGATATATGTATGCTTCAGTCCTAAAACCAATATCTTATTCAGTAGCAGACACTACAGTAGGATCAGGAACAAGATAAGCATGCTCACTTCCCCCTGCTACTGCTGCTAAGTCGCATCAGTCGTGTCCGACTCTGTGCGACCCCATAGACAGCAGCCCAGCAGGCTCCCCCGTCCCTGGGATTCTCCAGGCAAGCACTTTGGAATGGGCTGCCATTTCCTTCTCCAACGTATGAAAGTAAAAAGTGAAAGTGAAGTCGCTCAGTCGTGTCCGACTCTTCACGACCCCATGGACTGCAGCCTACCAGGCTCCTCCGCCCCTGGGATTTTCCAGGCAAGAGTACCGGAGTGGGGTGCCATTGCCTTCTCCATCACTTCCCCCCACCACAGAAGTATTGACCAATGCACTCAAGTTTTTTTGTTGTTGGTTTGTTTTGTTTTTGTTTTAATCAGGGACATAAGAGCTAGAAAAGGAAAAGAAAAAATTTCCTCTAATTACAGATATTATGATAGCATTCTTAGGAAATCTGTATATGACTAACAAATAACAGGAAAATTCAGTAAAAATACTAGGATATGAAACTAAGAGACAAAAACAATAATCTTCATAGACGCAAAAAATAACCAATTAGGAGATATAATGGAAGAGAAAGTTCAACTAATAGCAAAAACAATAAAATAAATACTTTAACGACAAATGTGCATAAGGATTGAAAACTCTGAAAAACTTCTGGACGCTCAAAATGTAGTCATAAAAGGGAAGGCATCCCTTTTTTGTGGATGGTACCACTGGCCATGGATGTTGCATTCATACTGATGCTGATTCTCCTCGTTTGTTATTTATATTAATGTTACTCTAATAAAAATCTTCTGACATTTCTCCTAAAGCTAAACAAGTTAATTCTAATTGTTTTAGGGAGGGTAAACATGCAAGAATAGCTAGAAAAGCCCTGAAAAAGAGGAGCATTAAGGACTGAACGAATCCCAACAGATATTAAACATTCTATACTGGACATGGAATAACAGACTGGTTCCAAATAGGGAAAGGAGTACATCAAGGCTGTATATTGTCACCCTGCTTATTTAACTTCTATGCAGAGTACATCATGAGAAACACTGGGCTGCATAAAGCACAAGCTGGAATCAAGATTGCCGGGAGAAATATCAATAACCTCAGATATGCAGATGATACCACCCTTATGGCAGAAAGCGAAGAACTACAGAACCTCTTGACGAACATGAAAGAGGAGAGTGAAAAAGCTGGCTTAAAGCTCAACATTCAGAAAGCTAAGATCGTGGCATCTGGTCCCATCAATTCAGTTCAGTTCAGTCGCTTAGTTGTGTCCAACTCTTTGTGACCCCATGGACAGCATGCCAGGCCTCCCTGTCCATCACCAACTCCCGGAGTTTATCCAAACTCACGTCCATTGAGTCGGTGATGCCATCCAACCATCTTATCCTCTGTTGTCCCCTTCTCCTTCTGCCTTCAATCCCTCCTAGCATCAGGGTCTTTTCAAATAAGTCAGTTCTTTGCATCAGGTGGCCAAAGTATTGGAGTTTCAGCTTCAGCATCAGTCCTTCCAGTGAACATTCAGGACTGATCTCCTTTAGGATGGACTGGTTGGATCTCCTTGAAGTCCAAGGGACTCTCAAAAGTCTTCTCCAACACCACAGTTCAAATGCATCAGTTCTTTGATGCTCAGCTTTCTTCACAGTCCAACTCTCACATCCATACATGACTACTGGAAAAACCATAGCCTTGACTAGATGGATCTTTGCTGGCAAAGTAATGTCTCTGCTTTTTAATATGCTGTCTAGGTTGGTCATAAATTTCCTTCCAAGGAATAAGTGTCTTTTAATTTCATGGCTGCAGTCACCATCTGCAGTGATTTTGGAGCCCAAAAAAATAAAGTCTGCCACTGTTTCCACTGTTTCTCCATCTATTTGCCATGAAGGGATGGGACCAGATGCCATGATCTTAGTTTTCTGAATGTTGAACTTTAAGCCAACTTTTTCACTCTTCTCTTTCACTTTTATCAAGAGGCTCTTTCATCTGTATATCTGAGGTTATTGATATTTCTCCTGGAATTCTGGTTCCAGCTTGTGCTTCATCCACTGGTCCCATCACTTCATGGCAAATAGATGGGGAAACAGTGGAAACAGTGACAGACTTTATTTTGGGGGGCTCCAAAATCACTGCAGATGATGGCTGCAGCCATGAAATTAAAAGATGCTTGCTCCTTGGAAGAAAAGTTATGACCAACCTAGACAGCATATTATAAAGCAGAGACATTACCTTGCCAACAAAGGTCCATCTAGTCAAAGCTATGGTTTTTCCAGTAATCATGTATGGGTGTGAAAGTTGGACTATAAAGAAAGCTGAGCACCAAAGAATTGATGCTTTTGAACTGTGGTGTTGAAGACCCTTGAGAGTTTCTTGGACTGCAAGGAGATCCAACCAGTCCATCCTAAAGGAAATCAGTTGGAAATATTCTTTGAAAGGACTGATGCTGAAGCTGAAACTCCAATACTTGGGCCACCTGATATGAAGAACTGACTCATTTGAAAAGACCCTGATGCTGGGAAAAATTGAAGGCAGGAAGAGAAGGGGACGACAGAGGATAAGATGGTTGGATGGCATCACTGACTCAATGGACATGAGTTTGAGCAAACTCCTGGAGTTGGTGATGGACAGGAAGGCTTAGCGTGCTGCAGTCCATGGGGTTGCAAAGAGTTGAACATGACTGAGCGACTGAACTGAACTGAACTGATCCTGTCTCTATAATTAAAACAATGTGGAGCATGAAAAGACAGACCGATGGCACAGAGTAGAAAGTCCAGAAATAGATCCAAGCACCTATGAAGATGCAGAATATGATAAAGATGGTGTCTCAAGTCACTGGGGGGAAAGATAAACTTTTAAATACATGTTGCGACAACTAGATGGCATTTTCTAAAATAAGTTTGTACATTTTTTTAAGGCTTGGTGTCACATGCCAACGTCCTCCCCAGATGAACCCTATATCCCCAATTATGACAGCTCTCTTAAGGGCTTGGCAAGTGAAATCACACACATACACAAATGCAAAGAACTCAGGCGCTTAACAGATTGGAACCCATGCTTTCCAGAATCTCTCCCAGTCCACAGTCCACTAAGCCCTGTTCTCTGTGTTGCTCTCCACTTTCAGCATTTGGCAGGGTTGATCCCAGCTCATGGCCCCAACTGTCAGTCCTATTCAGTAGGGATACAGGGGGCAGCCATGTACTGGCCAGTGGGCCCTGCCTGCAAAGCTGCTGGGTTTTCCAGCTGCCACAGCACATCCAAGGAGTTCTCTTCCTGCCCGGAAAGGGCTTGGTGCCATGAGTTTACCAGATATTCCCTCACAAACCTTGCCTCCCGGGGAGCCAGGAATGAGGTTCCAGTGGAGACCAGATCTAGAGAAGGCAACCCAGCCCAGAGGATGGCAGGGAACCAGGAGAGCCCCCACTGACCTCATCAAAGGTGATTTCTTCAGAGTCCCAGTTCTCAATATTGAAGAGCATGACCACTCGGCCATACTTGTCCCGCGTGGAGAGGACACCAGGGTAGCCAGCCTCAACGGTGCAGCGGACAGCCTCTGGGGACAGGCTGTCGAAGAGCTCTGGGTACTGCAGCCGGAAGTTCACGTAGCCTGGCAGAGGCGGAGCAGAGGAGGCCCCTCAGGGAGCCGGCCCCTCAGGGAGCCAGCCCCTCCCGGAGTGGCACATGGTGGGCATGCAGAGACCCGGGCTCCTGCCTGGCTCCTCATCTACATGCTGTGTATAACCCGGCAGGGTACTCAACCTCTCTGTGCCCCAAGTTTCCCCTCCAAAAGATAGGAGGATAATGCTATCTCGCCAAGTTGCTGTGGTTAACAAACAAGATTCCAGGTACGCTACGGTCTAGCACGGGGAACTGTGCTCAAAGTTGTGTGGCAGCCTGGATGGGAGAGGAGTTCGGGGGGAAGGATGGCTGAGTTGCTCTGCTGTCCACCAGAAACTATCACAACGCTATTAATTGGTTATATCCTAATACACAATAAAAAGTGAGAAAAAAAGTGCATGAATTTTTCCAGGTATGAATGCCATCAGTAAACTGTATAGGTGTAATCAGTAAACATCAGTAAACATAAGGTGTAATCGTAAATCTGAGGACAGCTACTACTGGTTATTTTTCTCTTTCCCACGAGTAGAAACACAGGTGTTTCAGTTGGGCACAGGGTTAGCTGAGCAGGGGTGGGGAAATGACCCCCAGATAAAATCCAAACCCCAGGTAGGACACAGAGATCCCTTCTAATTTCAGCGGAACTTCCACCAACCCCATCCTGAGCCATCCTGAATGGGTCCCTTCTTCTCTGCGGTTGTCTCCTCCACCAGACCCTGGAGGTGCCAGGCCCAGAGGAGGAGTTTGGGAGGCATTTGCCAAGGGAAAGGCACTGACCTCCTTGCTGTCCCCCCAACACCCCAGGCAGCCACCATGCAGTGTTTGCCCTTGCTGTGCCCTCTGCCTTATTGCTCTCTCCTAGGGCATCTCACTTCTTTCTAGTTTTTCTTTGAAAGTTTCCTTTGCACTAGAGCTTTCCTAATCATTTTACCTAAAACCCCTCAATCCTTTATATCCACCTCTTTTGTTTTTCTCTGTATATTTTTAATTGTCTGGATTGTTATTTCTACCATTAGACTATCAGGCCCACGAGGGCAGACAGTTCTTGTCTACTTTGTTCTCAGCTGCATCCTTTGGCCTGAAACAGCCGTTGGCACAGAGCAGCAGTGAATTAACATTTGTAGAAGGAAGGAAGAAGTTAGGAGAAGAACTTCCCTGGCAGTCCAGTGGTTAAGATTCTAGGCTCCTACTGCAGGGGAGCACTGGTGGATATCTGGTGGGGCAACTAAGATCCCACAGCCAAAAAAAAAACAAAAAGAATAATGAAAAAAATTTTTTTAAGAAGAAGGAGAATCATTAGGCTGCTGAGCACCTGCTCAGACACCGTTCCCTCCGACAGCACCAAAGACTTGATTCCCTTGGGACACTGGTCTCCATCCAGTGGGCGTGGCCAGGGAGGTTCTGTTCTCCAGGCTCACTCCCAGGGCAGGCACCATCTTCGATTCCACTCTTTGTGAGGTTTGAGTACCTGCGAGGAATCAGGCTCATACCTACCTTCCATGCAGCGCTCCAGAGCCAAAGCATAGGAGGGGCCGGTGGGGGGCGAGGAGGGAGCAGGGCTTGGAGAGGAAGCTCTCGCATCTTGGGCTCCCAGTTTGGGTGGCTAAGTTCTGCTCATTGAAAGTGGAAAGAGGGGCCTCTTGGGCTCCCAGTTTGGGTGGCTAAGTTCTGCTCATTGAGAGTGGAAAGAGGGGCCGGATCTCCAGGAATCTGGTCCTGCCAGACTCACTCCTTTGTCTGAACAGAAAAGGATCTCGAGACTATTCAGCTCACACACCCATTTTACATATGAGGAGAAGGAGGCTCAGATACAGTCACTTGATAGAGCATGGGAAGGAGGTGGAGTGGCCAGTCTCCTCAGTGCCTGGATGAGGGTCCACACCACCCTCATGACCTTCCCCTCCCACTCCCCAACCCCCGCAACCTTCCTGGGGCCTCACCTCTGAGCAGCTCGTAGGCGCGCCCCACGTGGAACTTGCGCGCGCGGATGAAGCGCAGGAAGAAGGCACTGTCTTTTCCCTGCACCCTCTCCGCCACGGCCACGGCCAGCTCCTGCCCCGAGGCGGCCTCCGCCTGCACCAGCTCCTGTAGCTCCCGCACTGCCTCTTCCCGGGTCTCTTCCTTTTCATTCAGCTCGTCCTTGGCCTGGAGCAGGGGCAGGGTGCAGGCACAAAGTCAGGTAGGCGCGGTGCAGGAGGCTCCTCCCGGTGCCAGACCGGCGGACGGGCAGAGGGCACGGCAGGTAGTGCCATCGCTCCTCTGCCCACAAGAGCAGCATCAGCATTGGCAGCAGCTCAGACTGCCCGTTATATTTGGAGAAAATTAGGTCAAACTGCTCATCCTGGGTTTGTTCGCAGGAGAGGGCCAAAGGACTAAATGTTTCTAACCACAACAGCCTATGCTTACTGGAGCCCTGAATTAGCACGCTGCTAAGTCCTGGGTGTTCTTTGGAAGGAATGATGCTAAAGCTGAAACTCCAGTACTTTGGCCACCTCATGCGAGGAGCTGACTTATTGGAAAAGACTCTGATGCTGGGAGGGATTGGGGGCAGGAGGAGAAGGGGACGACAGAGAATGAGATGGCTGAATGGCATCACTGACTCGATGGACATGAGTTTGAGTGAACTCCGGGAGTTGGTGATGGACAGGGAGGCCTGGCGTGCTGCAATTCATGGGGTCACAAACAGTCGGACACGACTGAGCGACTGAACTGAACTGAAGTCCTGTAGATACTTTTTTTTTTTTTAATGTATTGATTTGTCTGCTCTGGGTCTTAGCTGCAGCCCGCAGAGGCCATGGGGTTACAAAGAGTCAGACATGATTGAGAGACTGACACACACACATTCAAACTCCTAGTTGGGGCATCTGAAATCCTAGTTCCCTTGACCAGGAATAGAACTCAGTTCCTCTGCACTGGGAGGGCAGAGTCTTAGCCCCTGGACCACCAGGGAAGTCCAGTACATGATGTTTCTAAATCTTGGCCACAGTCCATCACAAGAAGGTTGTATTCTTATCCCCCATTTCTCAGGGTGAGCAGATTGAGGCTCATAGAGGTCAAGATATTCTTGCTCAAGATCACCCAGGTAAAAAGAGTTGAAGTTGAAACTCCTGATCAGGTTGAACTGTTAATTGCTTCAGTCTGCTGCATCCCAGGTTAATTTCTGATCTTCTCAAAATTAAAGATACCATTAATTAACAAAAAAATTAAAGATACCAGTCAGATGGCAGCCTGCCCTCTCCCTCACATTCCTCCCCTTGGATAAGCCTGGAGAAATCCTGAGCATGCCAGGGGCTGTTCTTTCCTTGGATGGCATGAGGGACGAAGGTAGGTCTGGGGGAACTCGAAGCAGCTTTCCCTTGAGATGCCCAGGGAGCAGAGATGGAAGCCAGGAGCCCAGGGCCAGCTCAACCCCAGGCCAGCTCTGCCACAGTCTGATCATCTCTGAACTGGTCCAACAACCTTCTTTCATAGATACCGAAGACAAGACCCAAAGAGGGAAAGCAGTTTGCTCAAGATGACACAACAAGTTGGAAGTCGTTGTGATATTAGGACTTGGGCCCTTTCCTATTCAGTTGGGGGCAGCAGTTGTATCTGTGCTCTCTAAGGCCATTGCAAATCAGGGTTCCTCATGTCTGAGTCCAGGATGATCCCTGATCCAGAAGCCCTAGGTCCCAGCCTTGGTTTCAGGGAACCCTGTTGATGCCATAATCTTAGAATCGGGTAGCCTGGACATCTGGTTGACCCAATTGCTACCATGGCCCTGACTTCAGAATAGCCCCTAGAACAAGTCAGTCTTTTAGGTCCAGAATAACCCGGAGGGCTGGTACTGGACCTCTTCTACAGGAGAGAGGATGTTATCAGTATTCCCTTATGTTGGGACTACCATGACGGCCCAGTGGCTGAGACTCGGTACTCCCAATAAGGGGAACTCAGGTTCAATCCCTGGTCAGGGCAGTGGATCTCACATACCGTGACTAACAGCTCCTGCATACCACAACTAAAGATCCCACACGCTGCAACTAAGACCTGACACAGCCAAATAAAAAAATAAATATATTCCCCCTTGTTACCTCCCTACCTGTCCCTTCACACACCCCCAGGCTACCTCACCTTCTGCAAGGTGTGGCGGGGCAGCTGGCTGCACGGGCCAAAGACAGGTCCATGGTCTTTGGTCGTAAGCCTCTCCAGTTGGGCACGGAGCTCCTGTTCCTCTTCAGGGACCATGCGGAACGTGCCCGCCTGAGGAGGGAGAAGCCAGGAAAAGGGAGGAAAAGGCCCCCATCAGCCTGAGCAAGCCAGCCAAATGGGTCTGCTCAGACCCCAAGCTAGTGCTTTTGCCCAAGGTCACTGTTGAACTTCCTCCCTGTGGGTGGGGTCAGGGACTACCGAGAGGTCTAAAGGGTGGATGCCCATAACCCTGAGGAGAGCAGATAATAGAGAAACAGGGAGGAAGAAAAGGAAGGAGGGAAGGTGGACAGAAGGGAGCCCCAGGGCACGGAGGTACTCACCCCCTCTGACATGCTGTCTGTGGAAGACTGGAAGTGCTGCAAACAAAGAAGGAGCCCACTTCGTCCGTCCTGGCCTCTCAAGGCAGCCTCCTTTCTAGGGGAGACATGGAGAGGTTCTTCTGTTATTGTCTCAGAACAATGAATCTCAGACTTTTGAGTGCATCAGAGTAACATGAGGCATTTGCTAAGAATACAGATGCCTCGGCCCTGTGCCTGACTCTGAATTGGAGACCAGACATCTGTATTTTAAAGCAGCACCCCAGGGACTTCCCTCATGATCCAGTGGTTAAGACGCCGTGCTTCCAGTGCAGGGGACCCGGGTTCAGTCTTTGGTTGGGAAACTAAGATCCCACCTGCTATATGGCGCAGTCAAAAAAAAACAAAGCAGCACCCCCAGTGGCCCTGAATAAGGTGGTTCTTGGGCTGTGCTTTGGGAAACACCCCTCTAAGAAGGAGCACACACAAATATACCTCGAACTTCAGTTCTTAAAATGAGATGGCCCAGCCAGGGAGAAACTAGAACAGGCTTCCACTCTTGGTTACATGGTCACTGAGGGATAAGGCAATCCCTCGCATTTGTGTCCCCCTTTTTCCAGTCCCAAGGGGCATCTGAGAAACTCCCCAGCCTAGTGAATGGCACCATTCCAGTGAATCCACTCCCTGGAGGGATGATGGCTAGTTACATAACCATAACTGAATGTGTGTTCAGTGCCTTGTGATGCACTTTTCAAATCCATTGTCTGGGAGCCAGCATTATGATATCCACTTTACATAAGAGGAAACAGGCCCAGGAGAGTAGGTGATTTGTCCAAGGTTACACAGCCAGATATAGCCAGGGATCAGGACTCAAGACCAAGCTGTTACTTTCCATCAGCACCAAGAGGCAGCCTGTTGTGGCAGAAGTCAGATCTGGGTTCAAATTCTGTCTCTTCCCCTTGCAAGTGATGTGATCTAACCTGAATTGGGGTTGTCCCCTATAAAAGGGAGGTGGAAGGTTATGAAGATTTTATTAAATAATATACACAGAAGCAGTGGGAGGCCAGCAGAAAAAATTTCATCCTTTGCCCACATGACACCCCGCTGAGTACTTTTGGAGACAATTCTATTTTCACATTTTCTCCTCTCCTACCTAAACATCCCCAGGCCCGTCACCACTCCACTCCTGCCTCTGACCAGGTTCCTGTCGGTCAGTTCTGTCACCTGGTCACTGTTGATTAGTGGCAGAGGTGGGACTTGAACCTATGTCTGCCTGACACCAAGACTTTTTTTTTGACACCTAGAGCCAAGACATCTCCAGGCAAACTCTTAGGACAGCAGGTGTCACAGAAAACCACACTTGAGAGTCAGAGAGACCCAGGTTTGAATCAGCCTTTGTTATCTATCACCCATGTGACTTTAGGCCAATAAAACCTTTCAGAGCCTCAGTTTTCTCATCTGCAAATTGGGGATAATAGCCACACCTACCAAACAGAGTAGTAACAAAGATCATAGAAGTTCTGTAGGGTACCTAGCACAGTGTTTTGCTCTGAAACATAGTTCCCCTTCTCTTTCTTAGCACCATCCGGATCATTACCCCAGCTTGCAGAGAGAGTCTTAGAAGATTCCAGGGAGTATCTGAGGATCTTCCATCTCCTGCCTGTCCCACTCCGCAGCCCCAGCAGGACAGGGAAGTTCTGGGGGGCTGTAATCCACCAACAGGAATAAAATCGAAGTCAACTTTCTGAGACAGAGACTTCCAAATATGCAGGAAGATATATAAGATAGACTGAAATGCGACTGTGTTCTCACTTCGGTTTTGCTGGAACAGGAATGGCAAGGCTAATAGAACTCCCTGAGCGAGAGGCTCAGACGGGAGAGACAGCTAGACGCCCCCAGAGAGTTAAGCGGATCATCACAAGATCAAGGGTCTTAGAAATGAAGGGTTAAAGTCAGTACAGCAACTCTTTTTAACATATGCCCAGGGATGGGAGGGGAATTGGGGGGAGAATGGATACAAGTATATGTATAGCTGAGTTCCCTATTCAACTGAAACTATCACAACATTGTTAGTTGGCTATGCCCCAATACAAAATAAAAAGGGTTTTAAAAAATAAAATAAAATATCCCCAGGCGACTTCTCTGATGGTCCAGTGATTAAGCTTCTGCACTGCCAATGCAGGGGATGTGGGTTTGATCTCTGGTTGGGGAACTAAGATCTGACATGCTGTGCATGGCCAAAAAATTAAAAATAAAATATGTCCAAACTACTAACTGTGATTTGAAACTATTGATTTATAAGTTGTATACATGGAAAAAAAACCCACGCCTCACTTCATGTCAAAGCTATTCCCTGCCATCTAGGCTTGCCAGATAAAATATAGAATGTCCAATTACACATGAATTTCAGATGAACAAAAAAGTTTTGACGTGTTTAAGTATGTGCCATACAATATTTGGGACATACTTATACTAAAAAGGGCTTCCCAGGTGGCACAGTGGTAAAGAATCCACCTGCTAATGCATGAGATGCAAGAGACTCTGGTTCAATCCCTGTGTTGGAAAGGTCCCCTGGAGTAGGAAATAGCAACACACTTCAGTATTCTTGTCTGAAAAATTCCATGGATAAAGGAGCCTGGCAGACTACAGTCCATGGGGTTATAAAGACTGAGAACACAAACACTTACACTAAAAAAGTATTTGTGGTTCATCTGAAATTCACATTTAACTGGGTATCTTGTATTTTTATTTGCTAAATCTGCCATCAGGTTGGTCGAACTCACCCTGAAGAATGGCCAGTTGGTTTCAGTTTTGGGGGCAGCCTGGAATCTCCCCACCACAAACTCCTTACCCTAATCCTAAGCTTCCTGGCCCAGCCAGGCCCCTGCTACTGACTTACCTGACAAGTTAGCAGCTCCTCCTTGGGACACCTGGTGCCTGTGTCCTCCGGGAGCCTGGAGGTTGCCTCTGCTGGGGGTGTGGTCCAGTCAGCAGGCTGGGATTACTGGGTCACAAGGAACTTCTCAGGGCCCACAGTTTCCGTTTAAATCAGGCTCACAGGGAGGCCCAGATTGGGGCAAGTGACGCACCAAGGGGGAGAGGGGCTCAGCTTGGGCCTGGCTAGAGCTCGCTCAAAGCCCTCCTTTGTGTGCGGCTGCTCCAGAGTTCCTGCTCAGCCATGTGGAAGCCGGGCCGTGGGGGTGGGATCTGGGTCAGTCCCCTTCTCTCCTCCCCTTCCTCTCTCTCATTGCAGAGGGGGTCTGAGAAAGCACTCCTTAGGGTAAGACATGCTGGAGACGGAGGGAAAATTGAAATGTGATCATTGATGAAATGGCAGTGGCAGAGAATCTGGGCCGGTCACCCTCTCCCTGAGCCCAGCCGGGCCTGGCATGGTAGGGCAGGGAGCAGGGCCCACCGGGGAAGGTAACTGGTTAAGGCTTCGTGGGGAAAGGACAAGCCCAAGCTGACCCACGTCTAGGCAGTGGTGTGCAGTGATAAGAGCCGGCTTAGGAGCCATTCTGCCCCCTCCAGCACCTTCTAGCTTCAAAAAGTGACTTCACCGCTGAGTGACTCAGTTTCCTCCTCAGAGAAGTGGGGATCATTAGAGGAAGTCCTATTCCCCAGGATCTCAGAATGGGACTCTATTTGGAGATACAAGAGGATATTAAGGAAAAATGAGGTCATCACGGTGGCCCCTAATCCAAATCACTGGTGTCCTTATAAGAAGAGGGAATGTGGACGCCAACACACAGAGGGAAAACTGCGTGAAGACCCAGGAAGAAGGTGCCATCTACGAGTCAAGGAGAGAAGTCTCAGAAGAAACTAGCCCTGGGGACTCCCTGGCAGTCCAGTGGTTAGGACTCTGCACTTTCACTGTGAGGTCCCCGGTTCCATTTCTGGTCAAGGAACTAAGATCCCACAAGCCGTGTGTGGCATAACCAAAAAGAAGGGGAAAAAAAGAAACCAGCCCTGCTGACACCTTGACCTTAAACTTCTAGCCTTCAGAATTGTGAGAAATGAATTTCTGTTGTTTAAGCCACTCCATCTATAGTATTTTGTTACGGCAGCTTTAGCAAACTGATAGAGATGCGTCCTTGGATTTTTTTTTTCCGCAGGTACTTCACAAAGTGTGAGGGCACTAATGAAAGGAGGCGGTGGTGAGAGCTCAAGCAGCCCTGTGGGAAGGAAACGTAGAGACCCCAGAAGCGTGCATGCGTGCTCAGTTCATGTCTGACTCCGCGACCCCATGGACTGTAGCCCACCAGGCTCCTCTGTCCATGGAATTTTTCAGGCAAGAATCCTGGAGCGGATTGCCATTTCCTTTTCCAGGGGCTCTTCCCTACCCAGGGACCGAACCTGAGTCTCTTGCATTGGCAGGCAGATTCTTTACCACTGAGCTCCCTGGGAAGCCCAGAGACCACAGAAGAGACTCTGTCAGAACTGGATGAGGGGAACTTCCCTGGCAGTCCAGTGGTTCAGACTCTACACTTCCATTGTAGGGGGCCCGGGTTCGGGCCCTGGTTGGGGAAACTAAGATCCTGCACGCCACATGGTACAGCCAAAAATAATAATACAAATTACTTAAAAAACAAACAAACAAACTGGGTGATGAACTCCATCATGAGGAATATTCTTTTCTACCAAGATCGCTTTCGAGTTGATGGCACAGCCCTGACGGGAGTGGGGATTTTCAGGATGCTGCCAGGCCACAAGGCCCTGTATAAGGAGCAGAGCTTTCTGTGGCATTCTGCTCACAGCCCTTCTGTGCCTCTGCCCTGTCCCTCCCCGCTCCCAAGAGTCACGTTCACGTCCAGCCTCTCTGGCTGGAACAATGGTGCTGCTGTGTGAGTGGGGACACTGCCCTGCACAGGCTGCACCGGCAGACCCTCTGGGCTCCTTGGCTCTCTCTGCCAGGCTAGAGACACAGAGGGAGGGGCCTCCCTCCTGGGCCAAGGAGGACCCCAGCGGGTGGCCGGGCCTCAACTCCCCAACTTTCAGAAGTGGGAAAACCCAGGTTGAGGGACATTCTCAGTTCAGTTCAGTTCAGTCGCTCAGTCGTGTCCGACTCTTTGCAACCCCATGAATCGCAGCACTGCCAGGCCCCGCTGTCCATCACCAACTCCCAGACTTCACTCAGACTCACGTCCATCCAGTCAGTTGTTAAGGGAAGCACACTGATTAAAACCACCCACCCTGGCCAGGTATCATAGTAACCATTTGCATGAGTTGTTTTATGACAGGAGCTCCTGATAAGGAATACGGAACAAATAAGCCACCCCCAACCGGAAGAGTTCAGGAAAGGTCAAAAGGAGACACCGTGTCCGTCCACTTCCCAGAATCCCTTTCGCTAGCATCCATCTTGACTGAGCCATGTGTGCAGCCACCAGGAAAGACTCTGAATTAAAACAATTGGCCAAAGACCACCCAGAAACTAATCCCATCACCATAAAACCCGAGACTGCGAGCCACGTGGCAGAGCAGTACTCCTGGGTTCCCTTACCCTACTGCTCTCCACCCGGGTGCCCTTTCCCAATAAAGTCTCTTGCTTTGTTACCACATGTGTCTCCTCGGACAATTCATTTCCGAGTGTTAGACAAGAGCCCAGTTTCGGGCCCTGGAAGGGGTCCACCTTCCTGCAACAAGTGATGCCATCCAGCCATCTCATCCTCTGTCGTCCCCTTCTCCTCCTGCCCCCAATCCCTCCCAGCATCTGAGTCTTTTCCAATGAGTCACTCTTCGCATGAGGTGGCCAAAGTACTGGAGTTTCAGCTTTAGCATCATTCCTTCCAAAGAAATCCCAGGGCTGATCTCCTTCAGAATGGACTGGTTGGATCTCCTTGCAGTCCAAGGGACTCTCAAGAGTCTTCTCCAACACCACAGTTCAAAAGCATCAATTCTTCGGCGCTCAGCCTTCTTCATAGTCCAAGTCTCACATCCATACTTGACCACTGGAAAAACCATAGTCTTGACTAGACATTCTACATCTTCCTTAAAATTACACAGTAGTAATGAGAGTCCCTCAACTAGTGTGGGCTGACCCACAAAGATTGGCAGTCACCTTGTGCTCTAAAAACTCCACAGAATTCCCTGGCCGTCCAGTGGTTAAGACTCCATGCTTCCACTGTCGTGGGCCCTGGCTCAGTCCCTGGTCAGGGAACTAAAGATCCTGCAAG
Source organism: Bos grunniens (assembly GCF_055505025.1). Classification (NCBI taxonomy): domain Eukaryota; kingdom Metazoa; phylum Chordata; class Mammalia; order Artiodactyla; family Bovidae; genus Bos; species Bos grunniens. Next base: position 49,710,463 of record NC_141185.1, on the reverse strand, counting down.
CTGCACAGTGTAGCCAAAAAAAAAAAAAAATTAAAAATAAATAATAAAAAGCTCCTGTTCTTAGACATAGACATAAAGAACAGATTTATGGACACAGGGGAGAAGAGAGGGTGGGATGTATAGAGACAGTAACTTGGAAACAAACATTACCATATGTAGAACAGATAGCCAATGGGTATTTGCAGTTTGACTCAGGGAACTCAAACCAGGCTCTCTAAAGACCTAGAGGGGTGGGATGGGAAGGGAGGTGGGAGGGAGGTTCATGAGGGAGGGGACATATGTATACCTATGGCTGATTCATGGTGATGTTTGGCAGAAACCAGCACAATTCTGTAAAGCATTTATCCTTCAATTAAAAAAAAAGCTCCAGTTTTTCCAAGAGGCATGCTCATTTATCCCATGAAAAAAGGCCTGCCCTGTGGCAGTGGGGGAGAAGGAGGTGCCAGAGATGAAAGTAATGAGTAGAAGAGTAAAATCAACCAATATATTGTTCAAAGAGTATTTTCAAATTAGTAGGTTTAACAATATGTGGCGGCTCAGCGGTAAAGAATCCACCTGGAATGCAGGAGTTGCCCGCAACTTGCGTTTGATACTTGGGTCAGGAAGATCCCCTGGAGTAGGAAATGGCAACCCACTCCAGTATTCTTACCAGGAAAATTCCATGGACAGAGGAGCCTGGTACAGTCCATGGGGTCGCAAAGAGTCGGACATGACTGAACACGCATGCAACACAACAATACAGGGAAAAACCAGTTGGTGCTTTCAGAGGGCAGGTTGGTTTTAACTCCCACCACTAAAGAAAAAGACACAAGTATTTGCTATGGACTGGATGTTTATGTCTCCCACCAGGTTCTTATGTTGAAGTCCCAACCCTCAATGTGTTGGTATTAAGGGGCAGGTCTTCTGACAGGGGATTAGATTTAGATGAGATCTTGCCAGTGGGGTCCTCGTCATGGGATTAATGCCTTTATTTAGAAGAGGAAGAGGCCCAGACCAAGCTCTCTCTCTCTCTTTCCATGTGAATACATGGAGAAAGGCCTTAAGCACACAATGAGAAATTGACCATCTGCAAGCCAGGAGGAGGGTCCTCACCAGAGTTGGACCATGCTAGCCCCTTGATCTCAAGTTTTCCGCCTCCAGAACTGTTAGAAAAAAAAATGTCTCTTGTTTACGCCACCCAGTCTGTGGTATCTTGTCATGGCAGTGTTTATAGGAAGGAAGCCGTAGAAAGGGAGAGGTTAAAGATGAGTTTGAGCAAACTCTGGGAGATAGTGAAGGACAGGGAAGGCTGGTGTGCTGCAGTCCATGGGGTGGGAAAGAGACAGACACGACTGAGCAACTTAACAACAACAGTGACCAAGCTCAGAGAGGGGGAAGTGACAGTAAGTGAGTTTCTTGCTGAGAAGATGGAAGAGAATAGGATTCGGTGCTCCAGCAGAAGTACTAGACATAGCCAGTTTGGTTGAACACTCTCCCATCACAACAAGAAGCCAAAGAGAAGAATTTGTGCTGATGACAGTGAGTTTAAAGATTTGGTATAAAGTTCAGGTCATCTGCTGAGAGTAAAGGAGGAGATAGGAAACTTTGAAATAATCTTCATGAAGAAAAAATGGTTAAACTTATTAGGGAAGATTGGCTGTGTTGAAGCCTTGAGATTGGTGACAATGGCTTTTTCTTCTTTTTCAAATTGAAGAATAGTTGATTTATAATGTATTAGTTTCAGGTGTAAAACAAAGTGATTCATATATATATATTGCTGTTGTTTAGTCACGAAGTCACGTCCAACTCTTTTGTGACCCCATGGACTGTAGCCCATCAGGCTCCTCTGTCCATGGGATTTCCCAGGCAAGAACACTGGAGTGGGTTGCCGTTTCCTTCTTCAACGGATCTTCCCAACCCAAGGATTGAACTTGTGTCTCTTGTGTTGGCAGGTGGATTCTTTACCAATGAACCACCAGGGAAGCCTATATATATATTCTTTTCCAAATTCTTTTCCTTTATAAGTTATTACAGAATGTTGAGTATATTCCCTGTGCTATACAGTGGGTCCTTGGTGATTATTTATTTTGTGTATAGTAGTGTGTATATGTTAATCCCAAACTCCTCATTCACCTTCCCTCCCTCTTTTTCCTTTGGTAACTGTAAGTTTGTTTTCTATGTCTGTGGGTCTACTTCTGTTTGTAAATAAGTTCATTTGAACCTTTTTTTTAAGATTCCACATATAAGTGATATCATATGTATTTGGTTTTGCTGGCTTATTTAACTTGGTATGATCTCTCAATTCATGTTGCTGCAAATGGCATTATTTCATTCTATTTATGGCTAATATTCCATTGTATTAATATGTATGTACCATATCTTCTTTATCATTCATCTATTGATGGACATTTATTTTGCTGCCATGTCTTGGCTATCATAAATAGTGCTGAAATGAACATTTGGGTTCATGTATCATTTTGAATTATAGTTTTGTCTGGATGTATGCCCAGGAATGGGATTGCTGGATCTTATGGTAACTCTATTTTATTTTTTTGCCACACTGCAAGGCTTGTAGGATCTTTGTTCCCCGATCAGAGATTGAACCTGTGCCCGTTGTATTGCAAGCTAAGTTCTTAACCACTAGACCACCAGAGGTGCTTCCCTGGTGGCTCAGTGGTAAAGAATCTGCCTGCAATTCAGGAGACAAGGTTTCAATCCCTGGGTCAGGAAGATATCCTGGAGGAGAGCATGGCAACCTACACAAGTATTCTTGCTGAGAAAATCCCATGGACAGAGGAGCCTGGCTGGCTGTGGTCCCTGGGGTTGCACAGTTGGACACAGCTGAAGCGACTACATATGCATGAGATCACCAGGGAAGTCCCTAAGTCAAAATCTTCATTTTGAAATTTATTTCATTGAAATAATTTAAAAACCTATTTTTCTAAGGATGTGTTCATAGCTTTGCACCCATTAAACAAATATATGAAGCACCCACTATGTACCACTTCTCCAGACACTGGGAATACAAACAGTGAGCTGTTAAAAACTTAACAGCTTAAGTTAAGGCTTAACTTAAAACTTCAAATCAGATCAGATCAGATCAGTCGCTCAGTCGTGTCCGACTCTTTGCGACCCCATGAATCACAGCACACCAGGCCTCCCTGTCCATCACCAACTCCTGGAGTTCACTCAGACTCACGTCCATCAAGTCAGTGATGCCATCCAGCCATCTCATCCTCTGTCATCCCCTTCTCCTCTTGCCCTCAATCCCTCCCAGCATCAGAGTCTTTTCCAATGAGTCAACTCTTCGCATGAGGTGGCCAAAGTACTGGAGTTTCAGCTTTAGCATCATTCCTTCCAAAGAAATCCCAGGGCTGATCTCCTTCAGAATGGACTGGTTGGATCTCCTTGAAGTCCAAGGGACTCTCAAGAGTCTTCTCCAACACCACAGTTCAAAAGCATCAATTCTTCGGCGTTCAGCCTTCTTCACAGTCCAACTCTCACATCCATACATGACCACAGGAAAAACCATAGCCTTGACTAGACGAACCTTTGTTGGCAAAGTAATGTCTCTGCTTTTGAATATGCTATCTAGGTTGGTCATAACTTTCCTTCCAAAGAGCAAGCGTCTTTTAATTTCATGGCTGCAGTCACCATCTGTAGTGATTTTGGAGCCCAGAAAAATAAAGTCTGACACTGTTTCCACTGTTTCCCCATCTATTTCCCATGAAGTAATGGGACCGGATGCCATGATCTTAGTTTTCTGAATCAATCAAGCTTTAAGCCAACTTTTTCACTCTCCACTTTCACTTTCATGAAGAGGCTTTTTAGTTCCTCTTCACTTTCTGCCATAAGGGTGGTGTCATCTGCATATCTGAGGTTATTGATATTTCTCCCGGCAATCTTGATTCCAGCTTGTGTTTCTTCCAGTCCTGTGTTTCTCATGATGTACTCTGCATATAAGTTAAATAAACAGGGTGACAATATACAGCCTTGACAAACTCCTTTTCCTATTTGGAACCAGTCTGTTGCTCCATGTCCAGTTCTAACTGTTGCTTCCTGACCTGCATACAAATTTCTCAAGAGGCAGATCAGGTGATCTGGTATTCCCATCTCTTTCAGAATTTTCCACAGTTTATTGTGATCCACACAGCCAAAGGCTTTGGCATAGTCAATAAAGCAGAAATAGATGCTTTTTTGGAACTCTCTTGCTTTTTCCATGATCCAGCAGATGTTGGCAATTTGATCTCTGGTTCCTCTGCCTTTTCTAAAACCAGCTTGAACATCAGGAAGTTCATGGTTCACATATTGCTGAAGCCTGGCTTGGAGAATTTTGAGCATTACTTTACCAGTGTGTGAGATGAGTGCAATTGTGCAGTAGTTCGAGCATTCTTTGGCATTGCCTTTCTTTGGGATTGGAATGAAAACTGACCTTTTCCAGTCCTGTGGCCACTGCTGTTTTCCAAATTTGCTGGCATATTGAGTGCAGCACTTTCACAGCATCATCTTTCAGGATTTGGAATAGCTCAACTGGAATTCCATCACCTCCACTAGCTTTGTTCATAGTGATGCTTTCTAAGGCCCACTTGACTTCACATTCCAGGATGTCTGGCTCTAGGTCAGTGATCACACCATCGTGATTATCTGGGTCATGAAGATCTTTTTTATACACTTCTTCTGTGTATTCTTGCCATCTCTTCTTAATATCTTCTGCTTCTGTTAGGTCCATACTATTTCTGTTCTTTATCGAGCCCATCTTTGCATGAAATGTTCCTTTGATATCTCTGATTTTCTTGAAGAGATCCCTAGTCTTTCCCATTCTGTTGCTTTCCTCTATTTCTTTGCATTGGTCGCTGAAGAAGGCTTTCTTATCTCTTCTTGCTATTCTTTGGAGCTCTGCATTCAGATGTTTATATCCTTCCTTTCCTCTTTTGCTTTTCGCTCCTCTTCTTTTCACAGCTATTTGTAAGGCCTCCCCAGACAGCCATTTTGCTTTTTTGCATTTCTTTTTCATGGGGATGGTCTTGATCCCTGTCTCCTGTACAATGTCACGAACCTCATTCCATAGTTCATCAGGCACTCTATCTATCAGATCTAGGCCCTTAAATCTATTTCTCACTTCCATTGTATAATCATAAGGGATTTGATTTAGGTCATACCTGAATGTTCTAGTGGTTTTCCCTACTTTCTTCAATTTAAGTCTGAATTTGGCAATAAGGAGTTCATGGTCTGAGCCACAGTCAGCTCCTGGTCTTGTTTTTGCTGACTGTATAGAGCTTCTCCATCTTTGGTTGGAAAGAATATAATCAATCTGATTTCGGTGTTGACCATCTGGTAATGTCCATGTGTAGAGTCTTCTCTTGTGTTGTTGGAAGAGGGTGTTTGTTATGACCAGTGCATTTTCTTGGCAAAACTCTATTAGTCTTTGCCCTGCTTCATTCCGTATTCCAAGGCCAAATTTGCCTGTTACTCCAGGTGTTTCTTGACTTCCTACTTTTGCATTCCAGTCCCCTATAATGAAAAGGACATCTTTTTTGGGGTGTTAGTTCTAAAAGGTCTTGTAGGTCTTCATAGAACCGTTCAACTTCAGCTTCTTCAGCATAACTTAAGCCCTTCTAAATCAGAATTTCTTCAGAATGAAGTCAGCTGGTTCTTCTTAATAATTCTTTGGACTTCCCAGATAGTAATATCTTTTTCAAACCTTGGCCATTTTTAAGTATACACTTCAGTAGTGTTAAGTATATTCACATTGTTGAGAAACAGATCTTCAGAACTTTTTCATCATGAAACTGAAACTCTACACCCATTAAACAACAGCTCCCAAATCCCCCCTCTCCCCAGCCCCTGGCAACCACCATCTACTTTATTTTTGTGTGTGTGTGCTGCACAACACGTGGTATCTTAGGTCCCCAACCAGGAATTGAACCCACATTCCCTGCAGTGGAAGCTCAGAGTCCTAACCACCAGACTGCCAGAGAAGCCCCTTCCATTCTAATTTCTCTTTCTTGGAGTTTGTCTCCTTTAGATACCTCATATGAGTGGAATCAAACAGTGTTTGTCTTTTTCTGACTGGCTCATTTCACTTAACATGTCCTGTGGGTTCATTCATGTTGTAGCATGTGATAGGATTTCATTCCCTTTTTAGGGCTGAATAGTATCCCGCCTTATGGATATACCACATTCTGTTTATTCATTCATCTGTTGGTGGACATTTGGGTGTCCAAATGTTTTGATGCACTGTCTTAGTTGCTCCGTGGCATGTGGGATCTTCCAGGATCAGGGATCGAACCCATGTCTCCTGCATTCTCAGGTGGATTCTTTACCACTGAGCTACCAAGGAAGCTCCCTCTTTTTAAAAAAAGAAAAATTTTTACATGCTATTTTGATTATTCCCTCAAGCAATGTCATCCTTAAATCCAGGCAACTGGAGTGCTTGGGCTTAGTGGTGCCTCAATGGCCCCCTTCTTTGATGATGATGAGTCCAAGGAACTTAAAGGGTATATCTTCTGAAGCCCACATACTCTTCTTTAGACCATACTCGGAGTACCTTCCCAAACGTCTCCAAGCTCAGTTCCTCAGTCTATACTGACTTCTTCCTAAGTTCACCCTTCCTGGAGTGGACCTGTTAGTGTGTATAGCCCTGGGCCCAAAGGTAGTCAAGGGTAGCCAAGGGCAGCTTTCAGGGAGACACGTGGTGTGGATTTTCAGACTGAGTGTCCACGTGCAGGCATATGAAGGCCCTTACACTGCAGGAGTGAGTGGGAAATGATGGGGGGCCTCCATGTGTAGTTTTTCTCTGCTAAGTCACTTCAGTCGTGTCCGACTCTGTGCGACCCCATAGACGGCAGCCCACCAGGCTCCCCCGTCCCTGGGACTCTCCAGGCAAGAACACTGGAGTGGGTTGCCATTTCCTTCTCCAAGTTTTTCTCTGGAGCCCTGCAAATATCAGCAGCTATAATATTATTACCCAAACATGAACCAGGTCTGAGAAACATGTGGTTCCAACATTGCAAACCTGTTTTTAACTGGCTGTATTTTCTAGAATCAGTGTATGCCTAGCTGCCCAGTGTATGGAGTCTAGGTGGTTGAAGCAGATGGGCAAGGTTTGTTGCTTAGTAAGGAAGTTTGCACCAGGATGGAAAACACTGTCATGAGTCTAAGTCTGTTCTCATCCTTTACATACATAACACCCATGAGCACTAACAGGAATTACAGATGATACATTCATGCAAATAGAGGAGGCAAGCCCCTCTAGTTGTCAATGCCAGTAGGTAAATACTTACACGGGCAATGCAGCAAGTGCACCTGGGAATGCAAAAATGGAAGCCGAAAACGAGCCTGTCTGAGCTACACAGACACACAAATTCATGACTGCTGGCCCTTCCCCAGAAGCATCCTGGAAGGGTGGTTTTGTGGGGAGAACATGAGGTAAATTCTCTTCCTTGGAAAGCTAAAGGAGTCCCCTCAGGAATAATCTTCCAACTCAGCTGCTGTGCTTTAGCCACATGTGTTTGTGTGTTTAGTCGCTCAGTTGTGTTTCTTTGCAATTCCACAGACTGTAGCCTGCCAGGTTCCTCTTTTCATGGGATTCTCCAGGCAAGAATACTGGCATGGGTTGCCATTCCCTTCTCCAGGGGATCTTCCTGACCCAGGAATCAAACCCAGGTCCCCTGCATTGTAGGTGAGTTCTTAACTGTTTGAGCCACCAGGGAAGCCCACTTTAGCCACACATCACAGCTCAACACTGGGCCAGGGATATGGTAGAAATAATAAAGTGCTTATGAAGGGCCGTGAACAAGTAGTAGACAGCTGAGAGGCATCGTTCTCTTCCAGGAGCTATGTTTCTTCCAGAACTGGCCAAGTAGATGGATTCCACCCCTGGGGACTGGGATTCAGTCTCCAGATTGAATACTCCCCGATCTTAGCATTCCTTCCAATGCCATCCCATGGTCTCACACTTGGCAAGTCCAAGTCTAAAAGCCACACTATCACCCTCAAACTTGCATCCTTCCCTGTGTGTCAGTTCATTGGCAGTATCACCCACTTCCACCCCTGTCACTCAAGCCTGAATATTCCTCAACCCCTCCCACCTTTTCCCAAGCCTGGGCCACCACCACCTTTGTTCAGGACAATTTAGAGCCTCCTAAGGGGATCCTCAGAGAAGGCAATGGCACCCCACTCCAATACTCTTGCCTGGAGAATCCCATGGACGGAGGAGCCTGGTAGGGTACAGTCCATGGGGCCGCTGGGAGTTGGACATGACTAAGCAACTTCACTTTCACTTTTCACTTTCATCCATTGGAGAAGGAAATGGCAACCCGCTCCAGTGTTCTTGCCTGGAGAATCCCAGGGACGGGGGGAGCCTGATGGGGTGCCGTCTATGGGGTCGCACAGAGTCAGACATGACTGAAGCGACTTAGCAGCAGCAGCAGGGGATCCTGACTTCAGTCTTGAGCTGTTCCTCACTTGCTCCTAATGTGAAAAAGACTGCTTTTCCACCTCCATCCAAAGCACCTGCATCTCCTGAGCCAGCCGGGGGCTTGATTGCTTGTTGCCATCAGACCCTTTGCACAAGCTGCCCCTTCAACCTAACACAGGCTCTCAAACCTCCCCTCCATTGCTCTTTGTTCTACTGTCAGTTGTTTGTTTTACAAATATTTACTGCTTTGCCAGCAGTGGTGGCTTAGTTGCAAGTCTTGTCTGACTCTTGCGACTTCATAGACTGTAGCTCAGGCTTTGTGCTAAATGCTGAGGTTTTGCATGCAATAACCCCTCTAGCCACATGGACTTACATCTTAGGGCTGTCAACTGAGAGAAAAATACACAACCTAAAAGTGAGTTAAGTTTTATCCAGGGACCTTACACAGAATGATAACCCAGGAAACAGCTTAGCCCTTAAGGGAGGATATATATGAGATTTTTTTGCAGTGGGTGGATGGGTGGGAAATCCATCCATCAAATTGAACATCAAAAGATAACTGATCATACACAAAAACCCAGCCATTTCAAGATAATGATTTAAATGCTCTTCTATGTGTAGGAAGATGCAAGAATCTTGTTCGGTCGCTAAATAGTGACCAACTCTTTGCAACCCCATGAACTGCAGTACATCAGGCTTCCCTGTCTTTCAATATCTTTTGGAGTTTGCTCAAACTCATGTCCATTGAGTCAGAGATGCCATCCAACCATCTCATCCTCTGTTACCCACTTCTTCTCTTGCCCTCAATCTTTCCCAGCATCAGGGTCTTTTCCAATGAATCGGTTCTTTGCAACAGGTGGCCAAAGTATTGGAGCTTCAGTATCAGTCCTTCCAATGAATGCAGGAATCTAGGTTCATTTAAATTATTCCTTAGATTTGCATTTTCACTATCTAAGGATCAGTACATTCAAAACACAGAACGTTTCCTGTTTTCCCTTCAGGCACACTGAGACCGGAGACTGCAGGGCTACGGACTTGATTCCTGAAGAACAGGAATTGCACGCAACATTTATTTTTCCTTTACAGGGGCAACTGGCACCTCTTACGGCACAAGGAGTAGGAGCCTTCCTCTGCCTTCCAGGCATTTCCCATGCAACAAAGCATTACTTGATTCATTGCCTCTCTCACTGACCCTTTCCCCAATAGTACATAGGAAAGCCTTAACTGGTCAGGACATCGTGGTGACTATGCCCGGGCCACACTTCCCCTGCTCATTCTGAGGTCCCGAATTAGCGTTCAGAGATTGTGCCCCCCCCCACTTTGAGTGGGAACGTCCGAGGATTCCACAGCTCCCCCCCCTCCCCAGTTGTCTTAATGGTACGCTCCAAGCACGAGCTCCCGGGTAACGGAAATAAGCCGCAGGGGGCGGGACCCGTTGCTCAGGGTAACGGAAGGACGGAAACGGCAGGTTGCGCGGGTTTTTTGGAATTCAGTGGCTGCGTTGAAGTGGAAGTGACCGGCTAGAGGAGCTTCGCGCGTCGCAGGGGAGGAGGGACTCAGCTCCCGGGAGGTAAGGGGTCTGGGAGGACAGGACGGCGCCCCTTCCGAATGGCGTTCTGGCTTTTTCCTTGGCCCGAAAGAGTCTGTGCCCTGGCGTCTCCCGTTGTGGCCTTTAGCGTTTCCTGCTCCTCGGGCGGCCTACAGCCTTGGCCCTCTCGTTAAATTCTTCCTCTCCATCAGCGTTCAGCTCCTACGTCTGAGACATTTCTCTAAACCCGTTTCGCCTTTGTAGCTCGGTCACAGCGATTATCCCCAGCTGCCTTGTTTTATAGTTTCTCTGTGTTTACTTCTCGCTCTCCGAGAAGCCCGGGTGCTAAACCCGCGGCGTCTCCCTTTCGTGGTGCCTCACTAACCTCAGGGCCTTTGGACAAGGAGTCTGCTATCCGCACAGGGACTTAACAGCCACCTATCTGTGTGCTACTCAATTCTGGTTTTAGGACTAATTTAGCAAATGTACCTGCTGAAATAGAAGGAGTTCAGCATCTTCCCTTTAGGGCTGGACGTTTCTTTGGTTGATATCCCTTTTCTGAATCCTCTACCATTCAGCCCCTAATAGAGGGGCTAATCGTAGGTAAGAGTCCCCAGTAGTACGTAAAAGCATGGGTTTTGGGGTCTGGAATTGGACAGACTTAGGTTTCAGTTCTACTTCTGCAACTTACTAGCCTTCTAACCTTTGGGGGACGTTCCTTAATTTCTCTGAATCTCAAATGATCTTCATCTGAATTGGGAGTAATAGCACCAACCTCAGAGGACTGGTGTGAGGATCAATGTCATTTTCCCCACAAATATTTATTGGGCACCTATTACGAGCTTACTGTGCTAAGTCTTGGAGATTCAGTGATAAAACCAGAGGTGGCCCCCTGCCCTCTTGGAGTTTGTAATGGAGTGGGAGATGTAATTCTTAATCTAATAATAAGTGTAATGTTAAAAGTGTGGTGATGGTGAGAGATTACAGTTGCCTTGAAAGAATGTAATAGGGGAGTGTTTAGACTGAGCTTGTAAAGGAGTGTGGGATTGAGCTGAGACCTGAAGGATTTTTAGGAATTAACAATAAAAAGATCGGTGGGCAGGGGATGAAAGAAGGGGTATTTATTTTTATATAAGTTCCAGACAGAAAATCATGTGGAATTGACTGTGGCAGGAGGAACTTGGGGGTTTGAAGGACTGAGCAGTTCAGTGTAGCTGGAATATAGAGTGATGAAAAGGAATTAACATGGACCAGCCATGAAATTAAAAGACGCTTAGTCCTTGGAAGGAAAGTTATGTCCAACCTAGATAGCATATTCAAAACCAGAGACATTACTTTGCCAACAAAGGTCTGTCTAGTCAACGCTATGGTTTTTCCTGTGGTCATGTATGGATGTGAGAGTTGGACTGTGAAGAAGGCTGAGCGCCGAAGAATTGATGCTTTTGAACTGTGGTGTTGGAGAAGACTCTTTTTCTTTTTTTTGGACTATGAATATGCTTTATTGGAGAAGCAAAGAATAGACACGCTAATTGCTCATGGGGTCAAGATCACAGTGCAGATACAGACACACAGATGGCAAAGAGAGATCAAGCGATGATCCTGCTGCTCTTCCAACAACGTGGTGTCAGCTTCAGGAAGCAAGCCTTTTCTCTGCCAGCTGTCAGTCCAGGAGGGAGATTAAGGAAGATACAATCCATCACCATGGCCAAAGGGAGGACAATGGGAGAGCCTGGATCTTGTTTCTTGGTCCAGATGAAATCTGGTGCTGTTACTTCCACTTGGGTGGACACTTCTGCTCGCTTGGTGGGCATGGTGGCCCAGGAGGGCATTTCTTCTGGCTTAGTGGAGGTGGGCATGGATGAGGTGGGCAAGACTCATGGCACTTGGGTGGGCACACTTTTGGAGGTGGATGGCAGGGCTCCTTGCACTGATGGTGATGCTGATGCTGATGTTGATGCGGATGCGGATGGGGATGCGGATGGTCAGACATCTTCCTGGGTCTCAAGGAATCAAATCCAAGCTTGTTCCACTTGCTGCAGTGAATCTGAGATGAGGTGTCTAGAGTAGGCTGCAGGCGTCCTTCCGTTCTCCCGAAGGAGAGGAGACCTGGAGAAGACTCTTGAGAGTCCCTTGGACTGCAAGGAGATCCAACCAGTCCATTCTGAAGGAGATCAGCCCTAGGATTTCTTTGGAAGGAATGATGCTAAAGCTGAAATTCCAGTACTTTGGCTACCTCATGGGAAGAGTTGACTCATTGGAAAAGACTCTGATGCTGGGAGGGGTTGGGGGCAGGAGGAAAAGGGGATGACAGAGGATGAGATGGCTGGATGGCATCACTGACTCGATGGACATGAGTCTGAATGAACTCCGGGAGTTGGTGATGGACAGGGAGGCCTGGCGTGCTGCGATTCATGGGGTCGCAAAGAGTCGGACACGACTGAGCGACTGAACCAAACCTTTATATCCTGACGTCAGGATTTTGGACTAATAATGGAAAGCCACCGAGTAGTTTTTAAGATGAGGATGAATCACAAATCTGGTTTGTGTTTCAAAGACATTTTAGCTGCTGGGTGGGGAATGAGTTAGGAAGCTGTGTAGTAGTTTAGGTGAGAGATGATGGTGACTTTGGAATAATGTGGCAGTAGTGAATCTCAGAAGTAGACTTGAGAGATGTTTGGGGACACAGGACTTGGTAGTGGATGTGAAGGATGAAGGTGAAGTGGTTAAGAATGTTGCCCAGGTTTCTTGTTTCAGCAGCTGGGTGGATGATGGTATAATTTAGGGAGATTGAAAGCAGCAGGAAATACAGGAGGAGGTTTTCTTTCCACCAGTCTGCATTGCCCTCTTCTCGTAATACTCCCATAGCTACTCACTGCTCACTAAATCCTATCTGCCTAATGTGCTTCCATTTCACCCTTTCCTTTGCAGTCTCCAGAGTCAGGCCCCAACACCAGCCTTTGTCACTACCACTAAAATAGCTCCCAGTAGACTCTTAGCCTCTGCTCTTCTTCCTTATTCCCTCCCTACTTTAATCTGCGCATTGATGACATATTTAGTTTCCTCAAACACTGTTTCAGTCTTGTCAGATTCTCTTTTACTCCAGAACTTTTTGTCACTATTACTTACAGAATAAGGCCTAACTTCCTTAATTCGACATTTGAGATCTTGCACAGCTTAGCCCCTCCCTTTTACTAGCCTTCCTTCTCACTGCTCCCCTAGTTGAACTCTCTACCTCAGGCTACGTACTCATTTTCCCCGAGTAAGTTTTTCACATTCTCTTATGAATGCCTTTGTTGACAGTACCTTCCTCCCCAGTAATGTACACCATGTGGTTCTGGTGACTATCTACATTTAATCTTTAAATTCCAGTTCAAGGTTTCCTTTGCTAGGAAGCCTGCTTGATGTTTGAGCACACTTTTATTTCTTAGCCTTGTTAACTTCTCATTTATTTTTGTACCGTTTAATTGGTATAAATGTGTTTACAGTGCTATTGCTTTATTCATTTATTGTGTATGTGTAGATAATAGTATATATTTGCAATACTGTTAAATGACAGCTTTGTTCTAGGTAGCATAATGGGTAGATACTTAAAAAAAAAAAAAGAAAATGTGAACAATTGAATTATGAGACGACTTAATTTGACTACAGCTTTCTAATAAGGAAATTCCAGGGGATTCTCCAGATTCTTTGGTTTGGTTAAGAATCACCTACTCCTACAGTTGGTAGTCCTTAGCCTGTTGAGTATTCATTGTGTACATAACATATTTGAAATACTCAGTTAACAAGTAGAGAAGGGAAAAAATCAAACTTGTTTACTTTTGGGAGTTTTATCCAGCTCTTGACATTTTTCCTTTTCAGTTCCTTGTTTGTGCAACAATGGACCAGAAAATTTTATCTCTAGCAGCAGAAAAAACAGCAGATGGCCTACAGGAATTTCTTCAAATCCTGAAAGAAGATGATGTGAGTATTGGGAAGCAAGTTCTGCCAAAAGTAGATGCCAGGCATGATGAGAGATGTAAGGGACATGTTAGAGTTAATTCTGCCGCTTCATCTATCCCCCACTCACCTTAGGAGACAAGGGTTTATTTGATAACAACTCATAGATGTAACAGAGGAGGCAATGGCACCCCACTCCAGTACTTTTGCCTGGAAAATCCCATGGACGGAGGAGTCTGGTAGGCTGCAGTCCATGGGGTCGCTAGAGTTGGACACGACTGATCGACTTCACTTTCACTTTCCTGCATTGGAGAAGGAAATGGCAACCCACTCCAGTGTTCTTCCCTGGAGAATCCCAGGGACAGGGAAGCCTGGTGGGCTGCTGTCTCTGGGGTCGCACAGAGTCGGACACGACTGAAGTGACTTAGGAGCAGCAGCAGCAGCACAGATGTAAAGAAATGGGGGAGAGGAAGAGATATGGACTACTTAAGGGCATTTGGAGAAGGCAATGGCACCCCACTCCAGTACTCTTGCCTGGAAAATTCCATGGATGGAGGAGCCTGGTGGGCTGCAGTCCATGGGGTCGCTAAGAGTCGGAGACAACTGAGTGACTTCACTTTCACTTTTCACTTTCCTGCAGTGAAGAAGGAAATGGCAACCCACTCCGCTATTCTTGCCTGGAGAATCCCAGGGACGGCGGAGCCTGGTGGGCTGCTGTCTATGGGGTCGCACAGAGTCGGACATGACTGAAGTGGCTTAGCAGTAAGGGCATTTGTGTACATTTATACAACTATAATTTCTTGGGAACATACAGTTTAATGAAATCAACCCAATTTGAGATGGAGTGCTTAAACAGATCAATTTTCATAAAAGAAAAAAAGTTAGCAGTTATACTTCAACAAAAATACCAGGCCCAGATAGTTTTTCAGGAGGCTTCTACCAAACCTTTAGAAATCAGAGGTAAGATCTAGATAGTCCCAGTGCTACACAAGTTGTTTTAGAGCACACATATTACGTAATGTATGTATATACATAAGGAAAGCTTCCTGATAAAGACAGCTTGAAGGGGCTTCCATTGGTGAAATGTGAACATCAAAATAATCAAGTTCAGTTATGAATTATAAACCACTGAAATATAAAGAAATCTGTGAGTCCATATTGATAAAAAAAAAATAAATGGTGGGAAAGGTTCTTGCTTACCATAAAGTTAGAAAATCGTCATTTGGCAACAGTCATGATCAAGATTGGATCAGGCAGAAGCAGCAGTGGATGCTAAATCCAGGGAGCAGTTTTTTGAACTTTTTATTTTGAATTGATTTTAGATTTACAGAAAAGTTGTAAAAATAGTAGAGTTTCTGTATAGTTCTCTCCCCAGTGTTAACATCTTACGTAATAATTTCAGTAAAATTTTACAAGCCAGGAAGTTAATATTTGTACAGTACCTTTAGTGAGACTAAAGAGTATTTGAACCCTACCTGGTAGTTTTTTCACTGATACCCGTTTTTTTTTTATGTTCCAGAATCCCACTCAGGATCCTACACTGCACTTAATTGTTATTTTCCCCTGATTTTCTGCAATCAGCAACTGCTCCTCAGTCTTTCTCTGTCTTTTGAGAACACTGAAGAGTTTTGATCCATTATTTTGCTGACTGTCTGATGTGTCTCATGATTGGACTCAGGACATGCATCCTTAGCAAAAAGACCACAGAAATGGCTCCATGCCTTTTCACTGTGTGTTATATCACTGGGCTTGTGATGTGCCATACCTGGTGATGCTGACTTTGAGAACCTGATATTAGAGGTTGCTGCTGGGCTTTTTCATTATACAAGAGAAAGTGAGATGAGGAACACAATACTTGCATGGTCTTAAAGTTACTTCCACAAACTGCATACTGGTTGCAAAGGGAGGGGAAAAAATAATTATAAAGTGGGAAAATCAGGCAACACATTTGACTGGGTGATCAGACTCATACTACCAGTGAAGGACAGATGGTATCACATGCCTCCAGGTGTAATACTCCAAGAAGGACACAGTATCACTTGTATTCTGGCCAAGAATGCGTAAACTCAAGTCTACTCACGAGGAAGCATCAGACAACAGAAAATGAGGAATGTCCTGTCTTATAAAAATCTATTTTCACGGTGCCATTAACTTGGTAGTTCCAGTCTGTCCACTAAAAGAAAAAATGTTAAGCCTTCCAATATAGCAAGGATACTTAATCTTACTTGGGGCTTTTCTGGTGGCTCAGATGGTAAAGAATCTGCCTGCAATGCAGGAGACCTGGGTTCAGTCTCTGGGTGGGGAAGATCCCCTGGAGATGGGAATGGCTAACCCACTCTAGTATTCTTGCCTAAGGGAATCCCGTGGACAGAAGAGCCTGGCGGGCTACAGTCCATGGGGTCACAGAGTCGGAAATGACTGAGTGACTAACACACACTTGGTTTACTTTTGCATTTTAAAATGCAGTAAAAAGGTAACTGAATAAGGTCAAAAACTAAGACTGCAGATCATGTAACTAGAGGGAGGAGGACGAAACAGGAATAGAGGACAGGAGGAATGGGAGAGAGCCAGCATTTGTTTGGAACCTGCTGTGCACTAGAACTGCACAGGGTCCTCTCTGCCTGTCATCTAATGTAACCCTTCTAGCAGTGCTTTGAGGCAGGGACTAGACACGCATAACAGGTTAGATAACTTGAGGTTGTAAAGCTAATATATGGCAAAGCGAGGATTCATATCTGGGTCTTCTGATTCTGGGGCCAGTTTTTTTCCCGTATGCCATGTTGCCTTCTCTTAAAACTGAATTTTTTCAAGAAGAGTCAGGGTTTCTCAGCCTTGGCACTGTGTATATTTTAGAGTGGATAATTCCTTATTGAGGGAGGTTGTCCTAAGCATTGTAGGATGTTTAATAGCATCCCTGGCCTACACCCATTAGGTGACAGCACCCTTCCAGTTATAACAACTAAAAATGTCTCCAGACATTGCCCTGTATACCCTGCCTGGGGTGGAGGTAAGGGGGTAATCCCTGGTTGGGAACCTCTCCTCTAATAAGGGTTATGTCAAGGGCTATTGGAGGTTCCAGGCGGAGCAGTCAGCTACTTCCTTATTAAGTATTTAAGAAGGGAGAGAGAAACTCCAGTCAGAAAGACCAGGCACATGTAGAAGGCTTCTGTGGTAGTCCTTTGTCTGGATATTATCAACCTCATCTTCTCAGTTTTTTCTGGCTGCTGCTGCTTAATCACTGAATGTTTGTGCTTTTTTTATCTTTACATTTTCTCCCTGGATGATCTTACATGTTCCCATTGACCTCTTTCCTCTCTGAGCTCTACTTTGGCATATCCAGTTATCAACTTGACATCTCCACTTGGATATCTTAGAAATAGTAGTTCTGAGCCCCACATCAGATGTGCTAAATCAGAAACTGCAAGTGAGGGTCTCTGTTTTAACAAGCCCTCTGGAAGATTTAGATGCTTGCTTAATCCCAAATTTTCACCATGTCAGTAAATGGTGTCACCATCTAGCCAGTTAGTTGCTTAAGCCAGAAATTTGAGTTCTCCTTAATTTTTCTTTTTCCTTTATCACCACAGCCATTTCACTTCTAAACCATGAGGAAATCTGTCTTTGTCTTAGTCCATTCAGGCTGCTATAACAAAATACAGTAGACTGGGTGACTTATAACAACAATTATTTCTCATAGTTCTGGAGACCAAAAGTCCTGGATGATGGTTCCAATATGGTCAAGTAAGCGCTCTCTTCTGGATTTCAGGCTTCACATTGTACCTTCATATGGTAGAAAGAGCCTGGGAGCTCTGTGGGATCTCTCATAAGAGCTCTAATCCCATTTGTGGGATTTCCGTCCTTATACCTATTCACCTGGCAAAGTCTCCACCTCCAAATACCATTACAATGGGTCTGAAGAGTCCAACACATGAATTTTGGAGGACATAAACATTCAGACCCGAGTAAAGTCCTCCTGATCAAGCTCTCAAATATATCTTCAGTGTACTGATTTTCAAATTAAGGTGGGGTTATATCCCAATAAACCCATTTTAAGTTGAAAATATACATTGAAAAATATCGTAAATCGAAAATGCATTTAATACACCTACCAAACATCGTAGCCTAACCTTACCTTAAATGTGCCAAGAATACTTTAATATTAGTCTTCAGTTGGGTAAAATCATCCAACAGCCTGTTTTTTAATAAAGTCTTGAATATCTCATGTAATTTATTGAATACTGTTCTGAAAGTGAAATACTGAATGGTTGCATGGGTGCAGAATGGTTTAAGTGTATTGGTGGTTTATCCTTGTGATCCCAAAGCTGATCACTAGCCCAGGAAAGGGCAAAAATTTGAAATACAGTATCTACTGAAAGTGTATCACTTCTGCACCACTGTAAAGTTGAAAATCAAAGTTGATCCAATGTTTTAAGTTGGGGACCACCTGTACTTCATCTTACAAAGTACTTCAAACTACAGTAGCTATTTTTACAGTTCTGAGGACTAGAAGTCCAGGATCACAGTGTCGGCGTTGTTGGTTCCTACTAAGGCTGTGACTATCCGTTTCACGCCTCTTGCCTAGCTTCTCGTCGATTGCTGACAATCTTTGAGATTCCTGGCCTTGCATCACCCACCCGTGGTTTCTGCCTTCATCTTCACATAGCGTTCTTGCTTTGTATGTGTTTCTGTCCCAAGTTTCCCATTCTTCTAAGGACATTAGTCATATTGGATTAGGGCCTACCCATGTGACCTCACCTTAACTAATTACACCTACAATGACCCTGTTTCCAAATAAAATGACATTCTGAGGTGCTGGGGATTAGAACTTAAGCATGAATTTTGCAGGGGAACACAGTTCAGCTCATGACTTCTCTGATGACGTCAGTGTAGGCCATTATCTCTCTATTGATCACTGTAGCAATCTCCTAGCGTATTTCTAGTTCATTCTTAAACCCTTCTATAGTGTAGTTTCTGCCATAGGAGGAAGACTGATTTATTTTTTAAACATCTGTCATGTCCCTCTCCTCTTTTCTCTTTAGTTACTTCTGTTGCATTTCGACAAAAATCTGAACTTCCTACCATGGCCTACAAGATTCTTATCATCTGGTTCTCTCGAAATTCATCTTGTGCCACTCTTCCTTACTACTTTTCATCCAAATTGGTCTTTAAAATTTTTTTTCAGGCCATCCAACTTGCCAAACGCCTTGCTCCTTCAGGACCTTTGCGTGTAACAATGCCTTCATCTGAAGTGTCTTCCTTTTCCCCCTTTGCATAACCAGCTTTTTCTCATCCTCCAATTCTCTATATGGAAATGTCCTCCACCTCAGAGAAGCTTTCTCCCTGACTACTCTAGCGGAAGTTGCCTCCCTTTCCTCAATTACTATCTGTTTCAGTCTTTTCAACCATTTCTTTTTCTGATTTTTTTTCCTGTTATCCTTTTTGCTTCTGTCTTACTGTAAACTGAGTCAGACTGTGTCTGTCTTGTTCATTCTTGTATACCTAATGCTGAGGAAGAGGAACATATTCAGAGTATTTGTTGAATGAATGTATATCCCCAAGAACATAGCTCAATACCTAGTGCTGATTAAATACTTAATAAATGTTTGTAGAATGAACGTATGAATAAATTTCATCTTGACCACCCAGTATCATCTTATGATCCACCCTCTATAATGTGAACACATATCTTATTTTTGATGCCTGGAGTTTCTGAAAGATATGATTCTGACAGATGAGCGTTTTTCATATTGGGAGTTTAGGTCATTCAAATAGGGAAATTGTTGCCAGACTTGTACCTTTTCCTTCCGTTCTTTGTAGCTGACTGACCTCCTTCAGAATCAGGCGGTGAGAGGAAAAACTGCTGGAGCACTGCTGAAAGCCATCTTCAAAGGTAATAATAATGCCTCTTCTCTCTCTGGGTTCACTGGTATGTTTGTTTACTTTTGGCTCCTATTGCTACTCTTTGTATTGCTTGAAGCCCCGCTGAAACTTTTCTGTTTTGGGGATTTTACAGAATCAATAGCACTATCTTGTGGACTTAAATAATTTTTCTAAGGCAGGTAGAAGTGGCTATCTGAGATTGTATTGCTAGTTTTAGAACCTGTAAAGGTTGTACTTCATAAAATACGGTTTGGTTTACTTGTGCTTTTAAGCTTGTGGAGAACGGCAATGTTTAATACTTAATCTGTGTTTAACAAGAGGCTAGGGAGCTCTGAGTTAAAGAAATGGAATACCTTAGTTGACTTATTTAGAGATGCTTAATTCCCAGTGGGGAATATTTGTTTCTGTATCTTGAACAAGGGCCAGTTTTATATTGTGGCAGATTGTAACTCACAATCATTTTATAAATTGTAGTAGAATAAAATTCTATAAGCACAAATTAAAAGTGGCTTTAGACTCTTAGGAGGTTATTTTAACTTGGTTTATTTTTCTTACCCCCTCAAGTAATTGGGTCTTGCCTTGCAAGGGTTCAAAAACACATATTTAAAATTTGGAAACTTTTTAAATGACTGTTCTGTAGAAATATCTGAGACCAGGAAGTAACAGAGAATCAGGAGCTGCTGCCTATGTATACTAAGTGAAAGTAATAAGAGTAAAACTGGGAACAGATTATCATGGCTCCCACTTGTGTAACTAACCTTATTTTTACCTTATTTAAAATCATAGATTTGGAAATCTGAGTTTCAAATTAGCATGAATTATCGAATATTTATGGAAACTGCCTCATAACTATTTTAATCCTGTTAAATCAGTGCTGTGAAGGACCAATAGTTAGCTAATGATACGTTTTATAAAATTGAGATATAATCCATGTACTAAAAAATTCACCCTTTTAAAGTATATATTATTTTATTGAGATGTAATTGACATCATAAAATTCACCCACTTAAAATATCAATTCATCGGCTTTTAATATATTCACCAAGATGCACGCCTGTCAAAATTTTCGAGTATTTGTATTATCCCTGAAAGAAACCTTACATTCCTTAGCTGTCACCTCCTAAATTCCTGATCCACTCCAGCCCTAAGAAACCACTTATCTGCTTTCTGTCTATAGATTTGCCTATTCTGGATATTTCATAAAAGTGGAATCATACTGTATGTGTCCTTTGTGACTGGCTGCTTTTACTTCCTGTAAGGTTACTAAGATTCGTCCATGTTGTAACCTGTATCAGTATTTCATTTATCTGTTGAATAATATTCCATTATCTGAATAGATCATACTTTTCCATTCATGAATGGGTGGACATTTAGGTTATCTACACTTTTTAGCAATTATGAATCCTGCTACAAATTTTTGTGTAAAACATTTTCATTTCTGTTTGGTAAATATTTAAGAGTAGAATTGCTAGGTCATATTGGACACAAGCGAAGCGCCTTAGTAGCAGTGGCAGCATGGTGACTCTGTGTCTAAGTGTTTGAGGACTGATGAGCTGTTTTCCAAAGCTGCTGCATCCTGTTTCCATCACTATTGAATAAGAATTCCCAATGCCCACATCCTTTGTCAACACTTGTTATTGTCTTTTTCATTCTAGCCACTCTGGTGAGTGTGAAGGGGTATCTAATTGTGGGTTTGATTTGCATTTTGCTGATGGCTAATGATATTGAATATCTATTCTTGTGCTTACTGACCATTTGTATGTCTTTGGAGAAATGTGTGTTCAAATTATTTGACCTTTTAAAAATTGATTGTCTTTTTATTACTGAGTTGTAATATTTAAATGTTCTAGATATAGGTCCCTTATTAGATGTATGAATCACAAAGTTTTTTTCCATTTTAGGTTCTTTTCATTTTTTTAATGGTATCTTTTGATGCATGAAGTTTTAAATTTTGATTTTTTTTTTAATTAAAAAAAATTAATTTTTTGTAGCTTGCACTTTTGGTTTTTATCTAAAAGATCATTGCTTAATCCAAAGTTACAAAGATTTATACCTTTTCAAGATTTCTTGAAAAGATTTCTTGTGTTTTCTTTTCAAGATTATAATCTTAGCTTTTACATGTAAAACTTTTATCCATTTTTGAGTTAATTTTTGTATATGATGTGAGGTAGGAGTCCAGCTTCATTTTTCCCCATTTTTTTCTTCTTTTTAAAAAATATTTATTTTATCTGGCTGTGCTATGTCTTAGTTGCAGCATGTGGGATCTAGTTCCATAACCAGGGATTGAACCTAGGCCGCCTGCATTGGGAGCACAGTCTTAGCCACTGAACCACCATAGTACCTTTATTGAGAATCAATTGCCCATAGATGCGAGGGTTTATTTCTGGACTCAGAGTTGTATTCCCTTGATCGAGATGTGTCTCTTTGTGTCAGCACCACACTGTCTTGATTAGAATAGCTTTGTGGTAAGCTTTAAAATTGCGAAGTGTAAGTCCTCCACTGTTTTCTTTTTTAGAATTAGTTTGGATATTCTGGGTCTCATGAGTTCTCATATGAATTTTAAGATTAGCTTGTCAATTTCTGCAAAAACGGAAACTGAGTTTTTGGTAGGGATTATGTTGAATCTATCTATGGAAAGTATTGCTATCTTTATATGTCTTCCATTAATAAACATGACATATCTTTCCATTTACTTAGGTTCTTTTTCATTTCTTTCAACAATATTTTGTTCTTTTCAGAGTACAAGTGTTGCACTACTTTTATTAAATTTATTCTGAAGTATTCTTTGAGTGTGATTGTAAATGAGATTCTTTTCTTAATCTTCTCATTGTTCAGTGCTAGTGTATAGAAACACAGTAGATGAGTATATTGATCTCATATCTTGCAACCTTCCTGTACTTGCTGATTAGTTCTAGTAGTTTCTTTTTTGTGGAGCCCTTATAAACAAAATTATGTCATCTTCAAATAGATGTAACTTTACCTCTTTCTCAATCTAGATGCCTTTTATTTTTCTAACCTAGTTACCTCAGTTGGAACCTCCAGTACAGTATTGAATAGAAATGCTGAGAGTGAACATCCTTGTTTTTTTCCCTGATTTCAGGGGGAAATCTTTCAGTTTTTTATTAGCAAGTATGATGTTAAGTTAGTTAAGTCTCTCACTTAGTCATGTCCGACCTCTTTGCGACCCTGTGGACTGTAGCCCACCAGGCTCCTCCGTCCATGGGATTCTCCAGGCAAGAATACTGGAGTGGGTTGCCATTTCCTTCTCCAGGGGATCTTCCCGACCCAGGGATCGAACCCAGGCCTCCCACATTGTGGGCAGACACTTTAACCTCTGTGGTTTTTTCATGGATGCCCTTTATCAGGTTAAGGAGTTTTCCTTCTATTCCTAGTTTGTTGAGTGTTTTTTTTTTTTTAATCATGAAACAGTACTGAAATTTTCAAATGCTTTCTCTGTATCTGCTGAGGTGATCATGTGACTTCTATCCTTTATTCTATTTATGTGGTATATGAAATTGATTTTCATACATTGAACCAGTATTGGGTTACTGGGTTAAATCCAGTTTGGTTAGAGAGTACAGTCTTTGTTTTATGTTGGTGAATTTAGTTTGCTAATATTTTGTTGAGGATTTTTGCATCTGTAGTCACAAGGAATATCATTCATAGTTTTCTTAGAATGTCTTTGTCTGCTACTGCTGCTAAGTCACTTCAGTCGTGTCCAACTCTGTGCGACCCCATAGACGGCAGCCCACCAGGCTCCCCCGTCCCTGGGATTCTCCAGGCAAGAACACTGGAGTGGGTTGCCATTTCCTTCTCCAGGGCATGAAAGTGAAAAGTGAAAGTGAAGTTGCTCAGTCGTGTCCAACTCTTCGAGACCCCGTGGACTGCAGCCCACCAGGCTCCTCCGCCCATGGGATTTTCGAAGCAAGAGTACTGGAGTGGGGTGCCATTGCCTTCTCCGGTCTTTGTCTGGTTTAGGTATAAAGGTAATACTGACCTCATAGACTCAGTTTGGAAATGTTACCTTCTCTTCTGTTTTTTTGGAAGAGTTGCTGTTAATTCTTTAAATGTTTGGTGAATTCACCGGTAAAGCCATTTGGTTCTGGACTTTTCTTTGTAGAAGAGGTTTTATTGCTAATTCAGTCTCTATTTATAAGTCTGTTCTGGTTTTCTATTATCTTTTTTAGTCAATTTTGATAACTTTGTGTCTTTACAGCAATTTATTCATTTCATATGTTGTTTATTGTATTACTTTATTTTATTTTTTTTTAATTTCTGCAAGATTAGTAGTAATGCCACTCTCATTCCTGATTTTAGTAATTTGATTCTTCTCTCTTTTTTTCTTGGTCAGTCTGAAGATTTTTCAACTTTGTTTATCTTTTCAAAGAAAAAGATTTGGTTTCCTTGATTTTTATTATTCTATTCTTTCATTTATGTCTGATTTTATTTTTATATTCTTTTCACTTGGTTTGACTTTAGTTTCATCTCTTTATAATTCCTTATGGTAGAAGCTTGGGTTATTGATTTGAGATCTTTTTTAATGTAGGTATTTACAACTGTAGGTTTCGTTTTAAGCTCTACTTTAGCTGTATTCAATAACTTTTGGAATGTGTTTTTTTCTTCCCATTCACCTCAAGGTATTTTTCTCTCTTTTCCTGCTGACTTCACTCAGTGATGATGTTTTGAAGTATGTTACTTAATTTGGGTTATTGGATCCCGAAAAGCTTTAAGAAATATTAGAAGGTGTTCCTTCTTCTGCACTATAAAATTATTTTAAAAATTAATGGCATGGATGGAAGTGTACAGAAAAACTGGTATTTCAGTTTTCTGTCTAAATTAAAAAACTTTTTCAAAGCTCCTAAATATTGGCTGTTCTAAGTACCATAGTAAGTATTTTGATAATTCTGTTTCTGTATTCAACTGCAAAGCTGTTTGTTATTCCTGTTTGCCCTTCAACCTTGTCAGACTTCTTCCTTTTTTCTTTCTTTGTTTCTGTGCTACCTGTTGAAAATGATAAGGTTTACCCTGTTCTGAGGAAGCTGGAGCTCTTAAGAGACTTAAGATATACAGTTGTTGTATCCAGTTGTTGGAATCAGGGGATTTACAGAAAGAAGTAGCATCTGAAATCACAGGATTGCTAATGCTGGAGGTGAGATGGAAAACAAAACTGTTTTGGTTTTGGTTGAATTTGGAGCGGGGTTGGTTATATGTTGAGGGAGGGAAAATGTAAACGTCTCAGACCCACCATAGTTCCTACTTACAAGTAAGAACTACCGTTCTAAAACAAAATAGCCGATGAATGAGCCATAAACCACCTAGATGTTTATGTTACGTTTCCAGTATCATGGACATGTGTCTCTTTCAAGAGCTGGAATATTTAAGAACATCAGGGAACTAATGGAAGATCCTGACCTTTTGAAATCCTTTACCAGAGCAGAATGATTCCCTGAATCACTTTTAGAACCCGTTTTGGGCTTCAATGCCAGTTCTGTCAACTCAGCAAAAGACTGATTTTTGAAGAGGTATCAAACATCTAGATATCTGCTGAATGTTTTTTAACCCCATGAACTTTAGGTTCACCGTTTTCCGGGACAGTTATTGGTTGAATTAGCCAATGAGTTTGTTAGTGCTATCAATGAAGGCAAGCTAACAAACGGAAAATCTTTGGAGCTGTTACCCATCATTCTCACTGCCCTTGGTACCAAAAAGGAAAATCTGACTTATGGAAAAGGTAATTTTTCTTCCAATTTCAGTGGCTTTTTCTTTCTTCACTTAATCGGATTTATTCTTCAGTGTATTTTGCATTTCTAGGTGAACTAAGTGGGGAAGAATGTAAGAAGCAGTTGATTAACACCCTCTGTTCTGGCAGGTAAGTCCTTAATAATATGAAGAATTTTTCTCAGGACTATAAGTCACCAAAAAAAGGAATACCATTATTTTGGGAATTTATATCACTGAAGTTTTAGTCCATTTTTTTGTTTATGATTTACCACTATAAAACCATTTAGTCTGTGATGAGTTTTTGAGAGAGGTTATTTGCTGTATTCTTTATTCTAACATTATACATATAGTCTCTACTTACTTAACTGTCATCCTAACACAGCAATTTAGCCCTATAGTATTATTTGGAGTCCCAGGGTCTTCAAGGCTAGAAAGTCACCTTGCCACTATCTTTTATTTTGGGGCGGGGGGGATATATAAGTGATATTTTTATCATTAAGCCTGATATTTGTATCTTTAAACCTGAAATACAAGTGTCTATGCTAAGGAAAAACTGCATTGTATAAGAAAGTCTTCATACATGAACATTTCAATACAGAAATTTGTGACTAGCTTAAGGATACAATAATAGAGATATGTAAGTTGTGGTATGTAAGCTATAAAAGAGCCCCTCCATGCAATTTATACCCATTAAAAATGAAATATATAAAGACATATAGCGAAGATGAAAGATCTTTGTGTATATATGTATATATATAGTAAATCCTTAATACGTGTTTTTATATATATAGCCTGAAATGAATAGAATACTAAGTTACATAATACTGTGATTATACTTCAATATGTTGAAAGGAACTAGATTATCCAAACCAGAGATAACTGCTTTCATGGTTCATAAGGTCTCTTACAGAAATAATTTTAAGCATGTATCAGCTCAGGTATGTTTATCCATTTATTCTTAATTACACAAAATATTATTCATTCTACATTGTAATGTACCTTGCATTTTTCATTTAACACATATGTTCATGTCAGCATATACTACTTTACATCATTCTTTTTAATAGTTCCATAGTATTCTAATATTTGGCTAATCTCTAATTGTTAGATTATTTAGTTTTTGCCAGTAAATAATATTGGCTATTTGGGTTTTTGCTATTATAAAAGATGTTGCAGTTAACATTCTTTTATGTCTGGGTGACCTTTTATAAGCATGTACATGGGATATATTCCTAATAGTAAGCTGGGTGGCTCTTTGGTTATGTGCATGTTTAAAGTCGGTAAGTAGTATTGCCAACTTGTCTTCCCAGAAGGATTATATCAGTGTATGTTCCACAAAATAGTATGTGAAGTGTTTGTTCACCAAAATCTCACCAGCACTGAATGTCATCAGGCTTTGATTGTGCCAGTCCAGTAGGTTAAAAGCTGTTATTTCATTGTTTTAAATGTCATTTCTTTGATGTTATTTCCCAGTAGCAGCAAATCAAACTTGAAATGGCCCTAATTCTTTTCTTCCTTGCTAATTTTATAAAGTAACATGTAAATAAGTTAAAACAACATAAACTTTTCTTTTTCATTTTTAATCAGATGGGATCATCAGTATGTAATCCAACTCACCTCTATGTTCAAGTAAGTATCATCATTCCCTTCTTTTTTAATCCTGCTGTGAGAACTTACCTGCTAGAAATTGAAATGTAGTAAGCTCAAATACCACTGTTCCTGAGTAAGAGTATTGATACCTCTGTTTTCTGTTACAAGATTTCCCCCCACCCTTTTTTGCTTTAATTTCTTATTTAAAGTATATGATGTTTTATTTCCAAGATAACTTTGCTGAGGAAAGATTATTGGTTTCCTTTAAGGTTCTCCATTAGAGAAAAATCAAAAGACGCAATTAACAACATTCTGATATCTCCCAAATTGGTCTCTAACCTTTAGAATCTTTGATCCACAGGGCTGTCCCTCTGACTACAGAAGAGGTGGAATTTGTGGTGGAAAAAGTGTTGAAGGTGTTCTCCAAATTGAATCTTCAAGAAATACCACCCTTGGTCTATCAACTTCTGGTTCTCTCCTCAAAGGTATAAATAAAATATTTTTTTAAACTCTGGTGTAATGACCAATTATTACCATTCAGTTTATTCATACTCTTTATTTTATGTACTAGGACATAGAAACTTTCATTTCACATATGACAATTTGGTCTACTAAAAATGTCATGGTCCTCAGAGTGAATGTGTGTTATCTCTGGTCTCGTGTGTGTGGTAGGAAGAGGGATGAAGAGCTCTGAAAGGGTGGATTGTAGGCCCCTTAGAGTCTGATATTAAGATGTATTTCAAACTCTGTTTCAAAAAGTGTTTTTATGAAAGTGTTCTATAAATTCTTAGTGTGAGTCTAGCTTATAATTTATTTAAATTCATACTTGAAAATTCTTTAAGTTGAAAAGTAGTTTAACTTGCCCTTATTTATTTTGTTTTATTCTTTTTCAGGGAAGCCGGAAGAGGGTCTTGGTAGGAATCATAGCTTTCTTCAACAAGCTAGATCAGCAACACAATGAGGAACAAAGTGGTGATGAGTGAGTCAAAGAGTATAGAAATAAAATCATTTTTCCAAATTCATCATCTCATTATCTAACTCTTCAGTCCCTACCTTCCCCTCAGCTGCTCAGTAATAAAGTTAAAAAATAGTGTAGTCTCCTCAACTCTTATTTTAATCTTTCCTGGAAAACAGCAATAATGACTCTGTAGTTATAGACTTCAAAGGCATTTATTAAGTGTTTACTCTGTGCCAGAAGCTATTGGACCTGGGACAGTGATGAACCAGTCAAAGTTCCTGCTCTCATGGAGAAATTTTAATGAGAAAAGAAAAGAAATGACAAGAAAAGTATTAGAGTGGAAAGGGCTATGCATACGTTTCAAGTGGATGACGTGACAGTGACAGCATGGCTACGTTAGGTTGAGGGGTCAGGGAAACCTCTGAGAATGTGCTGTGTTACCTGAAGCCTGAAGGATAAGAGCCATAATATGTAGCTCAAGGAAAAAAACATTCTCAGTGGAAGAGTTAGTCCAAAGGCAGGACACAGCACGGTATGGCTGGAAAAGAGTTTTTGAAGCAAATATTTGTAGAATGCTTGCTGTGTGCCAAGTACTGTTTTTTAGCACTTTAAACTTCACAGCAACTCCATTTTGTCTCTCTTTTATACATGGAGAAACCAAGGCACAGAGAAATTAAGGGATTTCCTGGGGTTATATAGCCATAAATTGGTGGAGCTGTGATTTGAATGCAAGCAATTTGTCTGCAGCATTTGTGCTTTTAATCCTATCTCAATCTACTAACCTGGAATAACAATTTTAAGTTGTTGTACTTGAGCAGTTGATGAGAAGTTGTTCTTGTATACTGAGTCAGGAAAGACTGACAGAACAAGCAGGTTTAGAGGAGAAGAAGCTCAGTTTTTACCATGGAAGTTTGAGATATGTATTAGTATCTTATATGAAGGTGCTGAGCAGGCAGTCTGGAGTTTCAGGGAGAGGTTGGGACCAGAGATACAGATTGGAAGGGACTGAAGCCTGCAGGCTCTTTAGGGTCCCTGGGGAAGTTGTGAAAAGAGAAAAGGAACCCAAGATTGAACTCTCAGAGGCATTCCACCACTTGAAGGATGAGCCAGCACAAATAATTTGAGGCCAGTGACAGTGCCCCAGGAGCTAAGAGAAGAACATGTTTCCAGAAAGAAAGGGATTAACTGTGTCAGATCTACTGAGGCTTTAATTAGGGTGAGACTTGAGTATTGATTTTGACAATGTAGAGGTCATTTGTAGCCCTTGCAAGGATAATCAAATAGCATTGGAAGGGAGGTTAGGGAGGGCACAGAAGCTTAATTGAGTTGGATTTAACTGGGGAGAGGTAAACAAGTGGAAATAATGACCATAGACAGTTCATTCAGGAAGTTTCATGAAAAGGAGCAAAGAATAAGTAGATTTTGTACTTTCTGCCTGCCTCCAGTGATCCTGTTAGTTCAGCCTGAGTTTTTCTATTCGTTCATATGAGCAAATGCACTGTTGTCTCTTGGTCAAGCTATAGCTCAAACCTTTCTGTTGAATCTTTTAGGTACTTGGATCTTATTACTGTACCATTGGATGAACTTCGTCACGTGGAAGGCACCATTATTCTACATATTGTGTTTGCCATCAAGTTGGATTTTGAGCTAGGCAGAGAACTCCTGAGACACTTGAAGGTAGTAACCAGACTCTTAAGGTGATCCAGGATCTCTATGAAACAAGGACGTTTGAACTCAAGCCTCTTTTTATGCCGTTTAATGACTGGAAACCAATACATAGAAATACTATAGAAAGACCCTGGGTCTAGAGGGTCTCTTTTTTAACTTTGAAAGTGGAAGA
The DNA here is from genome assembly GCF_055505025.1 of Bos grunniens. Classification (NCBI taxonomy): domain Eukaryota; kingdom Metazoa; phylum Chordata; class Mammalia; order Artiodactyla; family Bovidae; genus Bos; species Bos grunniens. The sequence goes on along the minus strand of NC_141185.1, from coordinate 49,680,615 downwards.
TACATGATACCACTACATTTTTAAGCAAGTCCCTTTTTAAAACCAGACCTTAAGTGTTCTAGTGTTTTTCTGTTTGTTTGTTTGTTTAAAGATGAAGACTGTTCTGTAGGAAATTCAAAATTTAGCCTTAGCTCCATTATTATATGAACTTCACTCTTGACTTGTTTCCTTATTTGCAAATTGGGGAAATTGTCTCTTTCTCATAGTAAATCATGGAGTTTTGTGAAGCTAAGTCATTGTTAAATATTTGTGAAGTAGTAAGATAAAAATTAGAAATGTTTTGAACTCTTAAGTATTTTGCTACATTTACCTTATCTCACCTCTCTCAAGTATATTTTTTCTGAACCATTTAAAAGAAGAAATATTGACACTTCAGTGCCTGAATATGTCCACATGTGTCTCATAAGAATAAGGATTAATACCTTTTTATTGAATTTTTTTAAGAATCCTGCCCAGTTTTCTTGTGTCTCATATTGTCAGATTTGTCTTATTGTCTCCCCATGATTAGATTCAAGTTAAACATTTTTGGTGAGAATATGTCTCAAGTGCTGTTGTGTTTTTTCTCTTGTTGGAGTCAGCAAACTTTCTCTGAAGGACCAGATAAACTATTTCAGGCTTTGCGGATGACATGGCCTCTGTCACCACTACACTACTCTTGTAGCAAGAAGGCAGCTGGAGACAACACATGAATGAATGAGTGTGGCTGTGGGCCAGTGAAACTATATGGGCACTGAGTTTTAATTTTATTTAATTTTCATGTGTTATGGAATACTATTACTCCTTTGACTTTTCTCCCCTCAACAATTAAAAATGTGAAAAGCAGTCTTAGCTCATGGGCTGTACAAAAAAAGGTGGTGAGCTAGATTTGTCCCAGAGGCTTTAATTCTATTGCATCACATCAAAAGGCTCATAGTATCAGGCAGTCTTAGCCAAATCATTTTATTAAGACAAGGACCAGCAGTTTTCTTCACTTGCAAAGATATATGTTTCCCTTTGTAATTAGAAATTAATCCATGGGGTCATAATTTGAGACATGTGAAAATCCTTTCCTTAGCAATCTTCCACACAGTGGATTTTGGTTTCCCATCTATTAATGATTCTTGTCCTAAATCAGTAATTATACTGGGAGTTGCAAAATGGTAGAATTAAAATCAGAAGTTTTTATTGGTCATTCCTTCTAGTTGGTTTTCTGTGAAAAGAGCCCCACACCTCCCTCTTTTTTTTTTTTGAATATTGTTATGCAACCATGAACCTTTTAAAATTCCATGTACTCATAAACAGTACCCAGAATGATCCATATTTGGCCATTTGGATCCCTGAGGTTGGCTTATGTGTCCTTCTAACATGGCCATGTTAGTCTTTGAGCACTTCATGGCGTAAGCTATCCAAAACACACCTGTGCTTTCCTTATTGCATCTGATTTCTCCAAGGAGCCTCAGGTCCCTTTTGTAGGAGAAGATATTTAAAGACCAAATGTGAAAAGTAGCCTTTAAAGCTCCTTTATCTTCTCTGTGTCTATATACTCTTTTTTTATTTAGGTTTCTAGTAACTGTTCTTTTCAAAGAACAAGCTTTGTATTTGTTTACTGTTTTATTTTTGTTTTTTGGTTTTCTCTTTTATTCATCTTTGATTTATTTTTTTCTTTTGTTGTCTGCCATTTCTTTTAGGGCTCAAAAACCTATTTTTTAACTTTATTGAGTTACAATTTATGTAATATAGAATACACTCATTTTAAAGTATAATTCAGTGATTTTTCTTAAGTTTACCCAGTTGTGCAACAACCATCATCATAATTCAGTTGTGGAACATTTTCATCACCTTGTAAGATCCTTCATGCCTGTTTCTATAGATTTACCTTTCCCAGACATTTCATATGAATGAAATCACTTAATATATAATCTTTTGTGTATAGCTTCTTTCATTGAGCATAATTTTTCAAGGTTTTTATCCATGTTGTAGCATTTACCAGTATTTCATTCTTGTTTGTTGTTGAATGGTCTTCCACTGTGTGTGTGTGTGTGTGTGTGTGTGTGTGTGTGTGTCCGTTGATTAGATGTCCACCAGTTGATGGACACTGCAGTTGTTTTTACTTTTTGGCTATTAGGACTAATGCTGCTGTGAACATCCAAATGCATGTCTTTGTGTAGAGACATATGTTTTCATTTCTCTTGATAGATACCTACCAGTAGAATTTCTGGGTTTTGTAATACATTCATGTTTATATTTTAAAGAAACTACCAAACTGTCCTCTAAAGTGGCTACAACATTTTACATAGCCACCAGCACTGTATGAGGACTCCTTTTTTTCCCACATCCTGGCCAACATTTGTTACTGTCTGTTTTTTTATACCTATTCTGATAGCTATAAAACAGCTTATTGGCCATTCTAATATCTTTGGTATTGCAGAGTCAGACATGACTTAACAGCTGAACAGCAACATCAACAATCTTTGATGAAATGTCTATTCAAATCTTTTCCCCATCTTTTGATTGCATGGCTTACACAGTTTTAAGATTTCTTTGTATATTATGGGTACAAGTCCTTTATCGTGTATGTGATTAGCAAATATTTTTTTCAGTCTGTGGCTTGTTTCTTAATGGTGTTTCTTTTGAAGCACCAGAGTTTTGATTTTTAATGAGGCCCAGTTTATCAGTTTTTTACTTACATAAATTATATTTTTGGCATTGTATCTGAGAAATCTTTAATCCGAACTCTTGAAGATTTTCTGCTGTGTTTCCTTTTATTTTTTTTTCTTGTTTCCAGTTCTTTATATATAAACAAATTCTATCCTTCCAAATGTAAGCTATACATTACTTCCCCCAAGTTTATTCAATTCACATGTGAAAAAATTATGATTTAAAATACCAAGCTGTGTTTCCTTTTAAAAGTTTTTGTAGGCTTTTTTTTTTTTTGGTCATACTGTGTTATATGGGATCTTAGTTCCCCAACCAGGAATTGAACCTGCACTCCCTGAATTGGAAACACAGAGTTAACTGCTGGACTGCCAGCGAAGTCCCAAAAGTTTTATAGTTTTAGCTCTTAGGTTTAGGTTTCTGATCCACTTAAGGACCTGTTATTAAGTAGAATATGTTGTATTTTTCAAATGTAAGTTATGACTTCTTTTTGGTTTGTCTGTTCTAGGCAACACAGCAAGGAGATTTCAGCAGTATTTGTCCTTTCAGCATCGCCCTCTTGCTCTCTGTAACAAGAATACAAAGATTTGAGGAACAGGTATTTATGAGTGACTTTTGGTTTCCTTCTGTAGTTGATAAGGAGTGTAAGAGCCTGTTTATCCTTTCCTAAATAATTTCACTCCCATCCTGCCAGCAGCAAATTCCCCTGTAAGAATGTAGGCCCACACTCTTCTCTGGGAGCTGCTTGAAGACTTCTTCAGATACTTGATTTATACTTCTGTTTCAAACTATGTGGCAAGCCAGAGGCTGAGATGGGAATAGCAGTGGGAACATCACACAGTCCAGGTAGCAAGAATGGCAAGTTTAGCTGGGTATTCATAGCAGTCGTATTATGTTGTAGCTTTCTAAGAAATATTCCTTGACCAAGTTGAAATTAATGAGAATAGGTTTCAACTTGGTCAAGGAATATTTCTTAGAAATATTATTTGCAAGAATGAAAATATAAAATCCTTTACCCTTTTTTCTCATACGTGTTTCCCTGGGTGTGGGTAATATTGATTTTTAGCCATTTTTCTCTCAAGTCAGGCATGTCTTCAGCTCCTTTTAAGTTCTCACTGAAAGTTATAATTTTTGCGTCATGCTCATCTAGTGAAACAGTTATAGGGATATGAGTGTGTGGCAGCAAGTAGGAACAGTTACAGGGTTAAGATTCTCTAGTATGGGCTATACATTTTTGCTTCATTTTCCTATTTCTTTCATTATGTTAGGTGTTTGACTTTTTAAAGTCTTCAGTTATAAAAAACTTTAAGGATCTTCAGCTTCTCCAAGGCTCAAAATATATTCAGAGTCTATTTCCTAATGAATGTTGTATTTCAACCATGATCTTGGAAGTGGTAAATAATAGGTAAGTTTATGAACCATAAGGTTTAAGCTATTTAGTGCTAGAAAATGCAGTGCGGTACCATACTTATGGCCCATCAGAGAAAACTGTTGACTATAGTTGTTGACTTCACATATCAAGGTTTAAATCCCTTAAAATTGATCAAGCAGACTTCCCCTGTATCAACAGATTCTAAAATCCCAAGGCTTGATTTCTTGGCCACCTTGTTAGCAAGAATATGAAACTGAAGTCGGCTCCTTTAGTACTATTACTGCTCTGTTGGTCTAAGTCTTCATTGGCTTTTTAGGTAAATAAAAAACAGATTTTTTTACTGTAACTGTTGGAGTTTGGGAATGATGGATGGAATTGAATTAGTAGTTTTAGACAACTGACGAGCAGTTTTAGGCAAATCTATCTTTAACCAAATACAGAAGTAAAAATAGAAAAAATAGAAAAAAAACTGGTTACCATCCTGGTTGTTATTTTCATGGTTAATGTTGTATTTCATTGTATACATGTATACATCAGCCGTTATAATATTCTTTACTGAGTCATGCTTTTTTTGTGGTTTTGGTTTGCTGTATTTAGCTCTGTTGACAATTTCTGTGCTTACCTGCAGATAATCTGAAGGTGCAAAACATTAATGTACTAGGAAAAAAATCACTATGAACCAATACAACTTCTAGGTTGTACTTACTCCCATCTGTACCAATCACATATGAACTCTTTCACATTACAGATAAGACATTTTGTAGCAAAATGGATTGTAACTGCCTCTTCTCTCCAAAATGAGAACTTTAGGGCACAATTTCTCCACTTCCTTCTTGTTCAGCATTATTACTAACAAGCAATACTTACTTAGACTTCATTATTTTACTGGTTTCTTTGTTTGCATTTATCTTTTGAATCTCATACTTTGGCCCATCTGATTTCTGCTTGGTGTTTAATGTACCCTTCCACTATAAGGATTCATGTATTTCCTCTTGAAATGTTTTTCTTCATTTTTTTTGAGTACTCTCTCCTTTTTCTCTTGGAATATCTTGCTCTGTATACTATGTCTCAATTTTTCTTTCATACTTTATGTATTTTTGTCTTTTTGTGTCAAGTTCTACAAAAATTCCTGGGACTTTGCTCATGGTCCAGTGGCTAAAACTCCATGCTCCCAATGCAGGAGCCCTGGGTTTGATTCCTAATCAGAGAACTAGATCCTGCATGCCACAACTAACACCTGGCACAGCCAAAATAAAATAAAAATTCCTGAGCTCATTCTTTAGTTACTTCTTCAGTTCTGTGCATTTTATTCTTAGGCCATCTGCTGAGGTTTTCACTCTATCCATCATGTTTTTTATTTCCAAAATTTCCACTTGGTTGTTTTTTCATAACAGTTTATTTTTTGTTTCTTGCAATAGTCTTTCTTCTCTGAGAATATTCATTAGACTTTTAAAATCTTCTATTTGTTCCATTAATCTTTTCCCATAGGATTGGTTCTCTTTGTTGAGTTTGGTGCTTCTCTTTCCTGGTCGTATTATTTTCTTGTATTTGGTGATTACTTATTTCCTTATTATCATATTTGACGTTCCCCATTAGTTTGTCTGAGAGTGCTGTATTTATTTAACACACTCTACCTCAGGGATACGAGGGTAGCAGTAGGATGTACCAGGGGCTGATCTTCTAGGTATGGTGTCTCCCTCATCCTTCAGCATGTTGTCATCCTCTCAGAGTGCTGCTCTGCCTCTCAGGCCCCAGATGCAGTGAGGTCTTGGAGAAAAAGGTGGAGAAGGTTGATGTGTACTGAACTTCATCCAGGGGTATCCTAGCCAGTCACCACAAAAGTTGCCCCAGGGTTCCTTCCAGTTCCCAGCATACCTACCCTTGGCATCCGCTTTTGGAGGCACCCTTTCAGTCTGCATAATGCTGTCTATGATTTCTTTTTTCCTTCTATTACTTTCATTTTTTAAGGATTCTTCATAATTTCTAGACAGTCAAAGCACCTCTTATTTTTCCACGTTATCATGGATTGTATGCATGCACCACATATAGACATTCACACACAGTTATATCTATCTTTTCTGTCATTTGTAAGTATTCAGGTTGGGAAAAATGGAGCATGTACTCATTTTATTATCTTGATCCCAGATCCCCAGAGTGTGACTGTTGTTAAAATCTGTCAGAATGTTATGAGAATCTATTCACAACTCTTTCATTCTTTAATGCTGCATTATAATTTGTTGCTGTTTAGCAGGTAGATGTAATGATATAAAGGTTATTATAAACATGATTTCCACTATAGTGGGTAACATTAAGTGGTATAAAATCACCAGGGATTCTCTTGCTTTCCAAAGGTTGGTTGTAGTTTTATTTCATGCTTTTGAAATCCAGTCATTCATCAGACCAATTCCTACTATAAATATGAATATGAAATAAATATGAATATAAATGTTCCTATTATAAATATTTACCGAGTACCTTCTATATGCCAGAATTTGTGCTAGGCTCTATGAGCAAAAATATGACTACAGTGTGCTCTCCACCATAGAGAATCTCAATCTAGAGAGGAAGACAAACTTGTAAGCATATGTATATGTGTTGTTATTGGCATGAGGGGAATAGTAGAAGCAGAAATTAAAATGTAGTCATGAAATCTTGAGTGGCAATCTCTAATGATCTGTACACTGAAATATTCCAGTTTCTTCCATATGTTGCTTCATGTTCCATAGTTTCTGGATTTTCATGGTGATCTGTCGGTAGAGATTGCTTGCCTACCAATTCCCCATTACTGTTCCTCCAAAAATTCAGAATTTTGCCAGATTAAGGGTACATGAAAAGGAAAGACTCATGTGGGGTGTTGGTTATACAGGTCAGGTTTGGGAAATGTGTAACATGGCAAAGAGTGTAGAGGTAAGGTGTTTTATTAAGTTTTTCTTCTTAACTAAACTTTGTTTTCCTGCAGTGTTCATAGTTGGGATCATGTTACTCAGGGCTTGGTAGAATTTGGCTTCATTTTAATGGATTCCTATGGGCCAAAGAAGATTCTTGATGGAAAAACTGCTGAAACCAGCTCAGGTCTTTCTAGAATGCCAAACCAGCATGCTTGTAAGCTGGGAGCTAATATCCTATTGGAAACTTTCAAGGTGAGACTCGAGTTCAGCAACCATTCCCTCATTTTGTTGTATTATACTACAAATAGGACATTCACCTGGGAGTTTGGGGGACTGGGCAATTTGAGTATGTAGCAGTTTCTGAGAACAGAAACTGGGATAATAGTTGAAACATTAATAGATGCAGTTTGATGAATACTTTCTCAGTCTTTATCTGAGTTTTTCATCTATTCTAATTTCTGTTCTTTCTGACCATTTCTTAGAAGTTTGAATATAGGTTAGCTTCCTTATGATTTCCTCTTCTTCCTCCAGCAGTAAATCATTTCTGAATTTTTTTTTATACCCTTATACAAAAAATAATCTTTTAGGTCGCTGTAGAACATCAAATTTGAAGAATCATGCCTATTGGTTTATTGTTTTTGAAGAACCCCAAATGGGAAATTCATATTCTTTTAATTCATTACCATATTACGATTGTTATCTCAATCTAAATAAGATCATATCTGAGGCTAAACAAATTTGCTTTGCTAGTGATTTCTCTAAGTCATCTTGACATCCATTCTTCAGTGTATCTACATACCAAAAGTATCTGCTAACAGTGTTATTTGGAGGTCAATTTAAATGTAAATCTGATGTTCTGATCCAGAAGTAAAGTGAATACCATATAATAGTCCTTGAGGGTTGTATGTTAGATACACATGACTCTTTAACAGTAATCTGATTTTAAAACATTCTTAGAATAAGAGACTTAATATTTTTTGTTTTAAAATTAGTCTTTTTTTTAAATCAAGGTTCTACTTGGTTCACACAGTTGTTGGCCTTGTCACGGTATCTGTAGAACATAGAATTTACTAATAATCAAATTATTAATCCAGAGTCTGAAAGAAATCAGTCTCTACCGAAAGTAATCAAGTTCAGGTATGAAATTTAGCTAAAGTTCAAGTAAAAATTCAAAACAGGTCCTTTTTAAGGCAACTACTCTGCTTCTAGAAACTGAGGACAGGGTTATTGAAGATTTTCTAGATTTTCAGGGTTTTTTTATGGGCTTTTAAATTTTAATATGAAAGTTGTGCATACTGTCAGAAATATGGACGTTGACCTAATAGTAGATACCTAGGTAGAATTATTCCTGTTTGCTGCTGGACCTTACATGTAGCAGTACTTTCATATGATCTCTCTATAAGGCTAATAAAAGTTTGCCTGGTTAATGAATCATTTGAGTACAGGATGATAATTCAATGATTCTTTCCAGATGATTCGCATAATGTTTGTCTTTGAAATAAGCAGTCCAGTTTTACCCATATTCAAACTTTTCTTTATTCTGCCTAATAGGTATTAATACAATTGTAAGCTGAAGTTCACCAAGGAATATTTTATTGATTCTTCTGCTCCTTTTAGATCCATGAGATGATCAGACAAGAAATTCTGGAGCAGGTCCTCAACAGGGTTGTTACCAGAGCATCCTCCCCCATCAATCATTTCTTAGGTATTGAACTTTGAAAGGGTGGAAAAAGTTGTCAGGAATATTTTTATTTAAATGTCATAATGCTTTGGATCCTGGGAAAAAACCTGAATGATATAGTAGATTAATGCAAGATCTTTGATTATGATGCCAGTAAAAATAAATTCTTTTATATTGTCTATGGTTGTCAAGAAGGAAAGGAGCATATGAGTGAAACTTCTACTTTGCATCAGCTTTCTCTCTTTTTTGTTTTAATAATTGTCAAGTGAGTCCTGTCCTTCTGCTGTCTACTTATTGACCTCCCACTCTCTTAACCCTTGACATTCTGACTTCATTGGTCAGAGTGACCAGTGGTCATTTGGTGACCTCTTTGGTCTCTTTGGTGACCTCTGAATTTTTTGTTTTTTTCGTACATATTTCCTAATGCCTAAATCCACTCATCTTAATCATCAACTTCCTTAATTTCCTTTTCATTCTACACTATTTATAACTCTCCTGAAGTTCTCTGATAACTGTAATAGTTTGCATCTTTTATCCTGCCTTTGATCAGTTTTTCTTTCTTCTTAGAGATTGGTTTTCTTTCTTCTATCCTTAAATGTCAAGGTTCTCCAAAGTTCTATACTTGACATTTCATTCTACTTTTTCTTTCTTTACATTCAGCTTTACTGAAATACAATGAGGTACAGTAATGTACACATATTTACAGTATAACAGTTTGACTTTTGGTGTGTGTGTACACCCGTGAAATGGAGACCATTACCACAGTCAAGATGAACATATCTGTGTGGGCGCTAAGTTTTCAGTCATGTCCAACCCTTTGCAACCTCCTGGACTATAGCCTGCCAGAGTCCTCTGTCCATGGGATTTCCCTGGCAAGAATACTGGAGTGGTTTGCCATGCCCTCCTCTAGGGGATCTTCCCAACCTGGGTATTGAACCCTTATCTCCTGCATTGCAAGCAGATTCTTCACCTGCTGAGCCACTGGGGAAGACCATGAACCTATCTATCACCCAGAAATGTTTCCTGGTGCCTTTTTCTGATGTATTCTTGCATCTCTCTTTTCCTTCCCTGACCTATCTAGTCTGGTCTGCTTTCTGTCACTATAAATTTTAAATATTTTGTGTAAATGGAATCCTACAATATGTACCTTTTTTTTTCTTTTTCCTTTTGGTTTAGTTTTTTCAGCATAATTTTGAAATTTTTCCAAATCCTTTGTCAGATACAGGTTTTGCAAATATTTTCTCCTGGTCTGTGGTTTGACTTTTAATTTTTGTAACAATGTCATTTGAAGAGCAAATATTTTTGTCAGTTCATCAATTTCTTTGTATAGTTGCTGCTTTTTGTGTCATGTATTTAAAAAATTTTTTTGCCAAATCCAAGGTCCCTAAGGTTTCTCCTATATTTTCTACTAGAAGTTTTATATTTTCATCTGTTGTACTTAAATATATGATCCAGTTTTGTTAAATTCTGTGTATGGTATAATATAACAGTTTGTTTTTTTGCTTATAGCTATCCAATTGTTCCAGCACAGTTTTTTGAAAAGATTATCTTTCCTTCATTGAATTACTATGGCTTCTTTATTGAAATCAACTAACTATATAATGTGTGGATCTATTTTAGGAATCTTCTATTCCAGTGAGCTATGTTATGTCTTGATTGCTATAGCTTCATATTGAGTCTTAGAATCAATAGTGTAAGTCCTTTAACTTTGTTCTTTTTCAAAATAATTTTGGCTATTCTAGGTCCTTTATATTTCCAAGTAAATTTACTAATCAGTTTGTCAAGTTTTATAAAAAGTCTGCTCAAGTTTTGATGGAGATTGCCTCAAATCTATGGATTAATGTGGAAGAGAATTGGCATCTTAACCATATTGAGTCGTCTAACTCATGAATACAGTATATCTCTCCATTTATTTAGGTCTTCAATTTCTTTCAACACTGTTCTATATTTTTAGTGTGTGTATCTTGTATCTTTTGTCAGTTGATCCCTATTTCATTTTTTTGACACTGTTGTAAATAGTATTTAAAAATTTTTCAATTTGTAGATTGCTAACTGTTGTCATGTAGAAATAGTTGCTTTTTTAATGCTGACCTTATCCCCTGCAGCCATGCTAAACCCATTTATTAGTTCTAGTAGCTTTTCAGCAATTCTTCAAGATTTTCTACATAGAAATCACGTCATCTGCAAACTCAGGCATTCTTGATATCAGTGATTTGTCTTTTTTTCTTTATCAATCTGGCTTAGAAACTTGTCAGCTTACAGCCTTTCAAAGAATGGGATTTTAGTTTGAATTTTCTCTATTGGTTTTTTATTTTCAATTTCACCAAATTTTGCTTTTTATTATTTCCTTCCTCTTGCTTGCATTGGGTTCATTTTGCTTTTTTAAAGTGGGTGAAAAAAATCAATAGAAGAATATTTCTGATACATGAAAATTTTAGATTTCAGAGTCCATAAAATATAGTATTATTGGAATACTGTGTTTACCAGCAAGAGGTTTCGGAGAAGGCAATGGCACCCCACTCCAGTACTCTTGCCTGGAAAAGCCCATGGATGGAGGAGCCTGGTAGGCTGCAGTCCATGGGGTCGCGAAGAGTCGGACACGACTGAGCGACTTCACTTTTACTTTTCACTTTGCTGCATTGGAGAAGGAAATGGCACCCCACTCCAGTGTTCTTGCCTGGAGAATCCCAGGGACGGGGGAGCCTGGTGGGCTGCCGTCTATGGGGTTGCACAGAGTTGGATACGACTGAAGTGACTTAGCAGCAGCAGCAAGAGGTTTATCAATTTTATTGATTTTTTTCTAAGACCCTGCTTTTCATTTCATTGAGTTTCTCTGTTGTTTTTCTGTTTTTAGTTTTTATTGATTTGTGTGCTTTTTTGGGTCCTTTCCACTTCTTACCTTGGGTTTAGTCTGTGCTACCTTTGGTTAAATGCATGTGTCATTAATTTGAGGTCTTTCTCTTTTTTTTCAATACAGGCGTTACACTGTAAATTTCCATCTAAACATTGCTTTAGCTGCATCCTATAAATTTTGTTTTTTATTTTCATTCCGTTCCACATACTTTTTCATTTCTCTTGTGATTTGTTCTTTAATGCATGGGTTATTTAGAAGTGTGTTATTTAGGTTTGGTCTACTAATTCTATCATTGTGTTGTTTCTGATATGTTTTTGTTGATTTATGTCGTCTTCATCATGAGTTGTGTTTTCCTGCTTTTTGCATCATTAATAAGTTTTGATCAGATGGCAGACTTTATGAGTTTCACATTGTTGATTTGCTGGATTTTTTTTTCCTTCAAATATTCTTGAGCTTTAAGTTCCCTGGTGACTCAGATGGTAAAGCGTCTGCCCGCAATGTGGGAGACCTGGGTTTGATCCCTGAGTTGGAAAGATCCCCTGGAAAAGGAAATGGCAAACCACTCCAGTACTCTTGCCTAGAAAATTCCATAGATAGAGGAGCCTGGTGGGCTATAGTCCATGGGGTCACAAAGAGTCAGACACAACTGAGCGACTTCACTTTCACTTGTTTCTTGGAAAGTATTTAATCCTTTTGATGATTATTTCTGTGTTGTGTAATGAAAGACCATTCAGCTTTTAATCTAGGGCTAACTTGATGCTGCAATTAAGGCAATGTTCCTTGTATATTATGAGGTGTGTACAGTGTGGGTGTTGTGAATGTGAACTATTTCCTGCCCTTTATGACCTCAGAGAATGGATTTGCCTACTCCTTGCCAGTAACTTTTAGCTTCACTCAGGTTGTTTTTTCACATACATATGCTGAGGAGCACTCAGCTCACATGCAAGGAGAGCCCCCTGCACATCTCCAGGGTGCTTTCACTGCAGCCCTTTCCTTTCTAGTGCTAGCTGCCTTGGCTTTCCTGAATTCTCAACTCTGTCTCTAACTCAGGAAGACCACTGGCTTCTGAGTTTTTCTCTGTGTTCCTGTCTAGAAGCTCTCCAGGCAGTAACATGGGACAATTATAAGCCTCTCCTCATGTATTTCCCTCTCTCAGGGATCATTTTGTGTACTGCTTATTATCTAGTGTTTGAAAATTGTTGTTTTATGTAATTTGGCTTGTTTTGTTGTAGGTGTTTAAAGTGAAGATAACTGGTTAGTGTTACTCCATCGTGGTGGAAAGTGTCTCTTCCTCTTTTTATACATTCTCTTACTTGTAGATATCATCACCTCTGTTCTCACGATTTCAGTTTTGTTTTGGTTTTTTTTTGTGGGGGGGAGCTTTTGTGGGCATGGCTCCCAAATCTTTATGTCAGGACTATTTGCTTAGTTCAGTGCCTGAGTGCCTTCATTCCTGCTAGCTGTTTCCATTTAGCTTTTTTTTTTTTTCTTTTATTTCAAATGTAATACTGTTTCCTTCGAACAACCTCTTTCTTTGTCCCTATTTCTGTTAGCTGAAACATGGATGTCTGAGTCCCAGAGGCTAGAATTTCTTTTAGTCTTCTGGAATACATTTGGTACCTAAGTTCTCTCATTCTTTCCCTCATGGTTTTTATCTTCTTTTTTATACCCTCCCTGCCACACACAGACATCAATTTGTCTAATTCCCAACTTTATATAACCTTCCATTTAGGCTACTGCAGCAGCTTCCTAACTGGCTTCCCTGCTTTCTTTTCTCTCTGCAGCAATTCACCCTGCAAATTGCTACCAGAACAGTATTCCCAAAACATCTGTCTGTCACCCAGAAATCACCAGTACCTTGTTTCATAAATTACCAGGTCTTTATCCTCTTACTTCAAGTTCTTGATGGAGCACCCTGGCTGTCCGGTGGTTAGGACTTGGTGCTTTCACTGATGTGAGCCTGGGTTCATCCCTGGTTTCGAAACTTAAGATCCTAGATGCCACATGGCATGGCCAAAAAAAAACAAAAAAGTCCCTGACAATTTGATTGAATCTCACTTTCCAGCATTAACTTCCATTATTTACTTTTCTGAATCCTTCACCCCACCTCCACAGAGTTCCCCACCATCCTTTGAATATGTCTTACACTTACCTTCCTGTACTTTTACTTGGACTTTTCCCTGTTTCTTTGTGCATTCTTTAGAATATAACTTAAATTTCCTTTTCCTCTTTGCTCACCTAAAGCATACCATCCCATAATGATCACTTTCTTTACACTCCTATTTAAATTCTCTACTGTTTCATAGACAGTGAACAGTGTTTGGAATTATTAGATACTTGATATGATTTTGTTACTTCTTTCATTCTTTTAAAATATTTTTTTCTTGGAAGATGGGAGGGAGGTTTCAGAGGGAGGGAATATAAGTATACCTGTGGCTGATTCATGTTGATGTATGGCAGAAACCAGCACAATATTGTAAAGTAATTATCATCCAATTAAAAATAAAATTAAAAAAAATTTTTTTTCTTGATTTTCATCTAAATTATCATTCTTGAAGGAAGAGAGACCGTGTTTTGTGTTTCTGTATATTCCTTGTAGGACCATATAATTATGCTTGTTTATAATAAAAATTCATAAATATTTATTGATTTATTTCAGCTTGGAAATATGAAGACAATGTGTGCTGGTTGTTCAGGCACTATAATGAGTTTCTTCCTTCCTTTTAGACATAAAATTTTTTAAAAGTATCTGGTTACCATTGACCTTACAGTATATAGGATCAGCAGAAATGTATATTACTTGCCTTATTTGAGAAAGGAGCAGAAAACTTTTTTATCATTTCTTTTTCTATATTTATGCTCCTTTTATTTAAAACCTCTTTAGTTATTTGAGGCAACTGATCATAGCTTCCATTTTTCAGACCTACTTTCAGATATCATCAAGTATTCACCATTAGTTCTTCAAAGTTGTTCATCTAAAGTTACAGAAACTTTTGACTATTTGTCCTTTCTACCCGTTCAAACCGTACAAGGACTGCTGAAGGCAGTGCAGGTAAGTCTTTTGACTCCTAAGCAGCTCATGAACAAGGTTGCAGTGGAAGTCTGATGTATTTCTTCATAATTACGTATGTATAAGAAATCCTGTTTCCCTTGATTCTAAGACAGAACCTTCTATTAAAAGAGCAGAAGCACTGAGCTAGGGTTTATTTTCCAAGTTTATCCCCTCTTCATAGTACTATTCTCTCTCCTTTGATTCTGTTTCAAGTCAGTGAAGTAATTGAAAGGCTCTTAGGAAATTATTAATTGAAGACAATAGATATAAAGGTATTCACAACTAGTTTCAATTTAGCATTAGTATTAACTCTTCTTATTACTAAGTGCAATAAACATTGCAGCGTGTTTATAAAATGGAACCAAGCTTTCTTAAGCCAAATGGTGACAGTATTGAATAGAAATGTGCTAAGGCTAATAAACAAATTGCTGTTTTTAACACTGATTCTTCCTCTTTCAGCCCCTTCTCAAAGTCAGCATGTCAATAAGAGACTCCTTGATACTTGTCCTTCGGAAAGCCATGTTTGCCAGGTATGTAGCATCCCCTGAGATCCTAGGAAATGACGCTCTCTAATGTTACCTAAAGTCCTCTCTGCAGTCACCTCTAGTACAGCAGTCATGCAAATTTCTAAAGCACGATCGAGATGACAGTACCATCTCCTAAAGGGATTATGAGATGAGTACTGTGGAAAGAATTTGCTACTTTAAGGATAAAATACCAAATTATTGTCACATTGTCCATATTATAGTACACTCATGGGTATTCAGAGGAGCAACTAGTAAGCAGCCAAATGCTGTTTCTCCATGTTGTAGAGCGGACAGTTTTTGTTAGTCCTTTCCCAGAAGCGTGTGTGATAGGCCAGCATTGTATGTTGTAGTCTCAGTGAGATGAATGGTTTCTCTGGATGGAGGGTTTACAAGGTGCCAAGCACTGCACTCCTCTAAGTAGAAGGGAAGTCTCCTTTAGACTCAGAAAATCAACAATTTCCTTTGTTGTTTAGTACTTATGTTTGACTTATCAACTCATTGTGCAGCCTCTCAGGACTCTTGTTCTCACTGCCCACAAAGGCTTGTCAGCAGGATAGAGAAGAGTAGAGATGGTGTCATGAGGTTAAGTAGATAAAAACTTCAGCTGAATTCCTGTCCTTCCTAATTGATGTGAACAGCTATGCCTTGTTTAGTATGTTTATTTTGCTCTGTTCTTCATTGTTAATACACATTCTTTTTCTGTATAAAACTAACTGGATTTTTCTGACACAAAAGCTTATTCCTGTGAAATCAGTACTGTTTGGTAACTTCTTCTCTGTCTATTCCTGAGCTAGCCAGCTTGATGCCCGAAAATCTGCAGTTGCTGGGTTTTTACTGCTATTGAAGAACTTCAAAGTTTTAGGCAGCTTGTCGTCTTCTCAGTGCAGCCAGTCTATTGGTGTTAGCCAGGTAAGGACTTTTTTTCACACCAGCTTATCATGTGTGTACTGATGCAGTAGTTGATGATGTAAAGATTTTTTTACTCGGGTTCTGGTTGTACAGATGATCCTGAAACTGAGGATCTGATGATGATAATATCAGCCATCACTTACTGATGGCAAATTTGCTGTATGGTAGCCTCTAGCTTCAAGTTGGCTCTTGAACTGTATGTTGATTGAAATGTGGCTAGTTCAAATTGAGTTGTGCTGTATATATAAAACAACACACTGGATTTTGAAGACTTGGTGTGAGATAAAAGTGTAAAATATATCATAATTTTTTATTTTGATTATGTGTTGAGATAATATTTTGGCTGTGTTGGGCTAAGTAAAATGTTAAAATTAATTTCACCAATTTCTTTTTACTCTTTTGATTTGGCTATTAGAAAACTTAATATTATATATACAGCTTGCATTTGTAATTTGTATTGTGTTTCTAATGGACAACACTGTGCTAGACACTGTTCTGAGTGCTTTACATTTATTTTCTCATTTAACCTTCACAGCAGTTCTCTAGGTAAATACTGTTACTGTCCTCAGTTTTAATAGTTTATTTATTTGCACACCTGATAAAACCTGTAATCTAAGAAAACAAAGCTTTTTACAATAATATGATAATCTAGGCTTTGCAGCAGTAAAATTGTCATTTAAATTCAGTACTAATATGATTTGTAAATAAGAGACATCTGTATAGCAGTTTCTTTAGGAATCCTTTATTGCTGTTACAACAGCTCACCACTTTTGTTTATAACTTATGCCATAGATTAAATATTAGGAACACTGGATATCATTTATGAATGGCTAATATCCCTATTTTAAATATAAGAAAACTGAGACAGAGAGAGGTTAATAATTTGCCCTAAGTGATATAGCCAGTAAAGTGTAGAACTAGGATTTGACCTCAGAAGGAAATGGCAACCCACTCCAGTGTTCTTGCCTGGAGAATCCCAGGGATGGGGGAGCTGGTGGGCTGCCGTCTATGGGGTCACACAGAGTCGGACACGACTGAAGTGACTTAGCAGCAGCAGCAGCAGTATTAACTACCTCACTAAGATGCCTGAAATAAGGATTAGGGTTCTTGGTCTATAATTGCTGAAATTATTATGTAAATCAAACAGGCAGTATTATTCTTTGTCATGTCCATATCTAAACAAAACTACCTGCCTCTAAACCTCTCAGGAGTTCATGGAACCCTCAGAAGAGCTCAATTCTCAGCCTTTTAAGTAAAATTAAGTTTATTATGACTACTAAATTCTAGTGGCATGAAATAATCTGTGTGCCTTCCTAAGTAGGTGACTTAGGAATATTGTACCACATTGCCAAGGAAAATCTTAAGGAATGAGTAAGTTAATTTTTTTTAAGTGCTTGAAAATTCTTATTCCAAAATAGAATAAGATACTTATCATGGCTTGATAATGATTATAGTGTCTGCCTCAGCCCTGGGTTTTGCCATATGGGGAAAGCTAAATGTAAGGTTCTTTAACCAAAAATACCAGCTCATTTTACTCCTTAATGGAACTATTAATACTTACTCAGGTAAGATCTTCATGAACTGACCTCTCTTCCTTTCAGGTCCATGTGGATATCCATAGCCGTTACAATTCTGTTGCCAATGAGACCTTTTGCCTTGAGATCATGGATAGTTTGAAGAGATGCTTAGGTCAGCAGGCAGATGTTCGACTCATGCTTTATGAGGTAAATCAATAGGGTGAAAGAGATGTAGTACTCCACTCCCCAACTCCACTGATCCTTTTAATTTTAATAATTTTTCTTACCAGAGTACAGTAGATATGCTCTTATTTAGTGCAGTGAGGACTAGTAGTTATTGATGCTTGGCCAAAAATTCATTGAAGGTGAGGAAGCATAAAGAATAGTTGAAACATGTTAAATGTTTTCATTTGAAATATTTAAATGTACTGTTAATTTACCAGCCTTTTGTTTTAAGGAAAAGTTCTTTTGCTTTTGAGTATGAAAAATACTCCAGATTAGTCTTAGTAGAGAAATCTTCTAAATGTGTTTAGTTTTTTCTGTTTTTAGAATTGTCTTACCCCTCCCCCAATCCATCAGAAATCAGTTTTACAGATTTACTTTTATTAAATATTTCCAAAATATTCAACTTAGTTTTCATAAAAACAACTTCTTGGGGTTTTTTGTTTGTGTTTTTAGTGGGTTTTGGGTTTTTTTGGCCATGCTTGCATGCCTTGTGGGATCTTAGTTCCCTGACCAGGGATTGAACACACACACTCAGGAATGAAAGAGCAGAGTTCTAACCGCTGAACTGCTAGGGAATTCCCCCAGACAGCTTGTCATTTTGCTCTTGGTTTCCAACAGTTTACAGAATGTCTTGAGTAGATTACGTAATGACAGTACAATTAGCAAAAAATGAATGGAACAAATATTACTACTGACTTGTAATTAGGATATAATTCAGCCAGTGGAACAAAAGTCTGCAGTCATGGGAGACTGCAGTACAATTTCTAGCATTTAGTATGCTTTGTGCTTCAGCACACATATTTTATAGGATGGAGAACATTAGGTAATCTAGCAGGTAGATTAAGTGCAAGTCATTTCAGAGCACAGCTATACTTTCATTTGGCATTTTTAAAATAGCATTTATTGAGCTACTGTAGTTGCCAAGCACCACACCTGACATTGGATTTTTCAGGTTTATTGTAAAAAATATAGAAAGTATAGAAAAAATTTTTTTTTATTATTACTAGTCCTACCACTCATATGCATACTTACACAAAATTGGAATCATAGATTTCTCTAGCTTTTTATCTCTTAATATTATGCTGTAAGCATTTCCTATTTTATTAAATGTTCTTTGCCACATAATTTTGAATGCTAAAAAGTGCTCTTTTTGTATACAGTAATTTATTTAACTTTTTTTTATTTTGGGGGCATTTTTGTGGCTTCCAGTTTTTCACTATGAATATTGTTGTACCACATTGACTGTTTGACAGTAATGTACCACTGTGAATGACCACATTGGCGGGTTAAAGATACAACATTTTCAGGTCTATAGCATATGCTGTCAAGCAGTGAATTTTTTTTTTTAATGATTAAGAATACCTTTGTTTTAACATTTGTGATGAAAAATCGCAGATACTCTTTGCAAATGAGGATTAGAGGGGAAATTTCTCAATTTAATAAAAGGGGTCTATGAATCCTACATCTAATTTAAATAGTGAGAGAACTTAATGCGTTTCTCCTCTGGTCAGGAACAGGATATTTGTTCACAAAACTTCTGTTCTACATTGAAGTGAAGGTCTGATCCAATGCAGCAAGGCAAGAAAAAGAAATAAAGGCTTATAGATTTGAAAGTATGAAGTAAAGCTGTCTTGATTCACATAGTGTACATAGACCATACCAAAGAGTCTACAAAAAATGATATAGTAAGGTTGTAGAATACAAGATCAGTAACCATGTAATAGTCACTTATAGTTCTGCTTACTAGCAACAAACAGTTCAAAATTGAAAGTAGTATTTATAGTAGATGAAAAATACTTAAGGAGAGGTTCCACAAAGTATATGCAGGATATGTACACTGAAGACCTCAAAATATCACTGAGAGAAATTAAAGAAGAGTTAAGTAATTGGAAAGATACGCAGTGTTCACAGAATAGAATAATCAATATTGTCAATATTTTTAAGTATCAGAAAGATCTGTAAATTGAGTGAAATCCCAGGCTTTTTTGGTAGAAATTAAGAAGTTGATTCTACAAGTTATATGGCATGTAAGCACCTCTAAGATGAACAGCACAATTGAAAAGTATAAAGTTGGTCAGTAGAGTTTTGACAAAGATCCCAAGGTAATTCAATAGAAAGAGGATAGTCTTTTCAACAAACAATGCTGGAACAATTGTACTGGCGGGGGGGTCCCCAAAGCCACCTCTATTTAAAAATTTCTTTAGGAGTCATAAAACAGAATGTATTTGTTCTCATGGCTAAGATTATAGTTAAGAATACAAAGCAAAAAATAGCACAAGCAAGAGGCTCATAGAGGAAAGTCCTCAGGAAACCAGATTTCCTCTTTAAGAACATAAACTATATTGTTTATACAGTTTAGGCACAGTAAGCTTCTCATTGTTTTGGGAGTTTTATATCAGTATAAGAAACTGTTGATCAGCCAGATTCACAGCCACCAGCCAAAGGGCTAACCTTTCCATGGAAGCGGACCTTACCAAGGATAGCAGTCTCAGACTACTAAGTTAACTCTTCTCCACAGTCATCTGTATTAAAAAGAAGAAATCCTCAACCCTTATTTAGCTCCCAATTTAAAAAATTACTTTGTAATGTCTCGTAGTCCTAAATCTGTTAGGATATTGGTATTCATTTATTCATCAAAGACTTAAGTTAGTACTTTTGATTTGTAAAAAACTCTACGTATTATTAACATAAATACCTTTTGTCATACTTGTTGTAAGTACAGGCCAGATTGCCATTTGCTTTTTTTTTTTTAATGATAATCATTTTAGAGCTAGAAATTTAGATTTTACAGTTTGGTTGTAATCTTCACCTTTGAGATACCTACTGTCTCTTTTGTGTGGAGTCCATATCCTTCCAGTGAATATTTACTAGCATTTTCTTTTATTTTTTTTAATGCTTTTGTTTAACTAAATTCTTCTGCAGTTTTTATATTAATATATAAAGACCCAACTCCTCCGAGATTAGCCATTTCTTTTTTCAGGTATAATATATTGCCTCTTTCATGTGTACTGAGTCTTTCTGTTTGTATGCTATGCCTTTATTTTTCTGTAATTTTTGTGCCAGGAACACAGTTGTCTTTTTATTACCATTATACTTTTATAAAATATCCTAATACTTATTAGGGCTGATCATCCTTTGTTTTTTAAAAAAAAAATGGGGGGGGGTGGTCAATTCTCATTTTCTGTTTCTCACTGGTAGACTGTATAACCTCTGTCTCAGGTTCCAAAAAGAAAAGCGTCCCCAGGATTTTAATCTGAGCAGTTTTAAACTAAGACTGGGAAATTTTGGATGGGAAGAAATGTCATAGTCATTCACATTAGGGTGCTTAGGTCCAGGAGGCACTTTTGAATCACTGGAGAGTAGGGGAGTGCCCTAAAAAGGAAGGCTGCTAATGTATGATAAGAGGAAAAAATGAGGTCTGGGAAAGGGAAAAGTACCCCAAAGCCAGACGAGACCTGATGTCTAACAGTTGTGAGGATTATGGTCAGTTTATAATCCAGTTCTCATTGTCAGAGATCTCACATTAGCGTAGGCCAATAACCTAAACTTTCTGAATTGTTTCTCCCTCTAGCATATACGGCCTCCATCTTTTTTTCAGAGAGCTGAGAATAGGTAAAGAAACACAAAGTTATTTTAAAGTTAAGATTGTGCAAATCACTAGTGACTCTGATAGAGAGCTTATTTGTCCTCTGATTCCTTTTAGGGGTTCTATGATGTCCTTCGAAGGAATTCTCAGCTGGCTAACTCAGTCATGCAAACTCTGCTCTCACAGGTAAATTATATTTTCATGGATATAAGGGAACAGGTACCAAGGCATTAAGTAATTGACATTTTTAATAATTTTCAAAATATAAAATAATTCCTAAGTAGTCCACTGGTACGTTGTAAACATGCCTAGGGTACATGATGCTATTTCATGTTGTTTTATTTTAATCACTGTTTATCTGTCTACCATATTGCCATTGTCTGACAATTAACCTTCTCAGTTAACATCCTAAGTCAGAAGGGCATTTTGTAGAACCATTTATACAAAGGCCATCAGTAGTAGTATCTGTTATGTTTATTTCTGATAAAGAAGAGTGATTTGGAGAAAACAGTAAAATATTGACATTTCTCAAATCTGAGTGACATATTCATGAGTGTCTCTTAGGTTATTTTCTATATTTCTCAGCTTTTTTAAAAAGCTGCAAATTATGAAATATTTCAAAGGACCATCAAGATGAGAAGAATTTAGCTGAAGAGTTTCTAATGTGAATAAGACCTTTTTACTCTCAGCATTTATTATTAAGCATTTATTTGAATTAGTGAATTCACAAAGTGCAACCATCACCAGTCAATTGAGAACGTTTTATCTTCTCATAAAAAACCACACCGTTTAGCTACCCCCCCCTTTAATTTTCCCATCCTTCCTCAAACCTTCTACCCCTAAGCAATCATCAGTCTTATTTTTCTCTCTATAGATTTGCCTATTCTGGACATTTCATATAATAGAGTCAAACAATGTGTGGTCTTTTATGACTGACTTCTTTCACTTAACATGATGTTTTCAGGGGTCATCCATATTGTAGGGTGCATCAGTCTTTATTCCTTTTTATGGCTAAATAATATTTCATTGTATGATATATATATATATTTTTTTTTAATATATGTTGAGAGAGTTCAAGAGACTATTATGTACTAATAGTAATAACAACAGTACTTAATGTTTAGCACTTACAGAGGGGCAAGCAATTTATGAATGGTATATGGTGGATGATCTCATTTAGTCCTCACAAAACCCTGTGAAATAACTGCTTAGTTCCATTTTACAGATGTATGTTTTAAGGCTCCAAGAGGTTAAGTAATTTAATTTGCCCAAGGTCTCACAGTTAATAAGTGATGGAGCTAGAATTTGAACTCAGATCTGGCTCAAGAGCTGAAGCATGTGTTTCTCCTATTTGGAGTTGATTAAGCTATTTGAATCTTTTAAGTTGATGCTTGTCACCAAATTTGAGAAATGTCCATTCATTATTTCATCAGATTATTTTTTCCTATCCCCTCTTTCTCTCCTTTTCTTCTGGGGCTTCAGTGGTATGTATATTGGAATGCCTGATACTGTTCCACAGATCTTGGTTCATTTTTCCTCAATATTTTTACACTGTTTTCTTCAGATTTTATATTTTCTCATAATCTGTCTTCAAGTTTACTTTCTTCTGCCATTTCAGTTCTGTTGTTTTACTCTTGAATGCATGTTAAATTTTATCAGATGTTTTTCTGTATCTATTGAGATGACCATATGATTTTTCTCCTTTAATCTGTTACCGTGATGAATTATATTATTTGATCTTTTAAAAAAACATTGCATTCCTAGAATAAACTCAAATTGATTATATTACCTTTTTTATACACTACTGGGTTTGATTTCCATTTAGGACATACATACATCTGTACAAGAAGGAATGGCCTATAATTTTCATTTTTCATACTGAATTTCTTTGGTTTAGTATGAGCTTAGTAAAATGATTGGGGATGTTCCCTCTTTTTCTGGTTTTTGTAAAATTTGAAATTTCCTTTATTCCATTTCCCCCCTTACTTGTTTCAAAGTTAAACACTTTCTTTAAACTTTCAGCTATATTGTCTAATGATTTGGACAGTCTTAACTCTAAAATAACCCTATATTTGAAGTCATGTGAATTCTAGCCTCAGCTAACTAACTTATGGTTAGAAAGTCCCTGAGAAGACTTTTCCCCCTTCACCTGAAGTCAGAGGTAGGTAGGTAGGTACATATCCCCTCACTATCTTCCTCCATGTGGTGGATTTATTTTTTAGGTTCATCCACTAAGGATATCTGCTTTTGAGAATTCCAGCTTTCTGTGAAGGTCTCTGATACAATCTCAGATACAATCTCTGATACAATCTAGATATAATCTCTGATACAACCCCATGCGGACCCTAGGCTCTGTCTTTAATTTCATGATTTCTTTTACTTTCCTTTTATCTTAGCTATCTATTTAATAAATGTATCTATATAAAAATTTTAATGCAGTGTTTTTTATTCTTTACTGCGAGGGTTTCTCTAAACCCTAGCCCACCATTTTGCTATAAATGGTACTTCTCGTCCCCTCTCGCTCTTCCTCCTTTTTTATGCCGTTGCTTTGTGCTAATTCTGCTAAAGAAGCTCCATTTGGAAGTGGAGAAATGATTGGAAGGTCTTACACTATCAAAAGTTTTTCAGTGGACCTTGGACCTGATCTTATATAAAATTTATATCTTGTTATATTTTATCTTTCAAACTAATGATCAGTCCATCTACATTTGCACATTAACATGGCAAGTTATGACTGAAAGCATAGAGCAGTGCTTCCCAACTCAGGTTAGTATGTGGACCAATAAAATTATATAGACTCCAAAAGTTAAAAAGAGGAAAATGGCAATTAACATTTTTTTTTATGAAAGTATAGTTGATTTGCAGTGTATTTGTTTCTGGTATACAGCAAAGTTATTCAGTTACATATATATTCTTTTTCATTATGAGTTATTACAGTATATTCAATATAATTCCCTGTGCTATACACTGGGATCTTATTTATCTATTTTATATATAATAGTTTGTTTCTGCTAATCCAAAAGTCCTAATTTATCCTTTCCCCACCCCCTTTCCCTTTTGATAACCATAAGTTTGTTTTCTGGGTCTGTGAATCTATTTCTATTTTGTAAATAAGTTTTATTTGTATCATTTTAAAGATTCCACATATAAGTGATATCATATAGTATTTGTCTTTCTCAGTTGACTTCACTTAGTATGGTCATCTCCAGGTCCATCTATTTTGCTGTAAATGGCATCATTTGATTCTTTTTTATGGCTGAGTTAACTAACTTTTTTTGAGCTCTGTTATGTGCTAAATAGTATTTGAAGCTCCTTACATGTGTTAGCACATTTAATCGTATACAAATGTTTATGCTTATATTAATAATATCCTCATTTCACAGATGAGGAACCAAGACATCTACCTTTCTTGAATTAATAAGTAGTGGTACTGGGATTTTAGATTCAGTCAGTCTGACTCTGGAGCCTCTATTCTTATTAACCAAGCTGTACTGAAAGTGCTTGATAGCCTATACAAATTAAGGAACTGGTGTGAGAGAGCATGGTGTTTTATAGGAGAGGTGATGAAGTGGACTAGGAAAGGTGTCAGTCAGTGCACTGCCTGATGCAAGGGCAAAGGAAGGACAGGGTTGAGCCAAAGCAACAGATTTTCCTGCAGTGTTCTTTGGACAGTTGGGAAACAATGTCTTAGAAAGCATTAAACATTAAAGTTGCCATTAGCTTGACCAGTTAAAAAAGTGAAAAGCATTCATGAACCGTGATGTCTTTTTCTTTCCCATACACAGTTGAAACAGTTCTATGAGCCAGAACCTGATGTACTGCCTCCTCTGAAATTAGAAGCTTGTATTCTGACCCAAGGAGATCAGGTCTTTCTACAGGAACCACTGGTGAGCCATTCTTTCCTCCTCCCATAACCATTATTTTTACTCTTAAGTAAAACTACCAGCCCTATTGATATGGTTGAGCTTCAGAAAGAGATGACTTCTCTGTGAAACACCTGGTACTCCCAGTGAATTTTTACTCTTGACTCTTCCCTGACCCATCACCACCTTGGTTCTGGTGGTGAGATATCTGCATATCAACACTTGACTAATAATCAAGGCATCTATCACTTCTCCCAAGGAGCATTTTACCTCCCATTAATGGCTCTTTGATTGCAAGTACTAAACAGATATACTTTAGAATTGGAAGAAGGAGGTTACCCAGAAGCAGGTGAACCCAGGCGATCTGCTTCATTAGTCTGGAGTGTATGATTTAGGCTGAGCTAGAACTGGCATTCTGTTGAACCTTCAGAGAAACTGGGACAGTTGGTTTTCTATTCTCATCTAGCGGGAAGAAAGAAACTGAAACTCCTGAGTGACTTACAACAGATGTCCTCAGCCTAGAGAGAAGCTATGGTGGTCTCCCAAAGATTCCCTTAACCTAAATCCATATGTTTGGAATAGCCTTTGGGACCCAAAGGTGCTGCTGCTGCTGAGTCACTTCAGTCGTGTCTGACTCTGCATGACCCCATAGACAGTAGCCCACCAGGCTCCCTTGTCCCTGGGATTCTCCAGGCAAGAACACTGGAGTGGGCTGCCATTTCCTTCACCAGTGTGTGAAAGTGAAAGTGAAGTTGCTCAGTCATGCCCGACTCAGTGACCCCATGGACTGCAGCCTACCAGGCTCCTCCATCCATGGGATTTTCCAGGCAAAGGTGCTGGAGAGGATTTAATTTCACAACCTGGCTCCTTGGTATTTGTACCAGATCAGAGATAGCACATTTGATGTTACATTCTTAGGTGTCAGCTACTTGTGAAACCACTGTCTTTGGGAAAGGCCAGAAAACAATGCCTCTGTTAGTTCCATTCTTTTTTTCTGTTTTGTTTTGTTTTTAACTCCAGATTGACTTAATTTGTGATGCTAATGAATAACTTTATTTAGCCTTATAGATAAGGATTATTTGTCAGTTATCAACAGTTTGATAGGTTATCCTTTAACAAGAATATTCAGTTATTATCTTTTCTTCTACAGGATTATCTGCTATGTTGTATTCAACACTGTTTGGCCTGGTATAAGAGCAGAGTGGTACCATTACAGCAAGAAGAAGAGGAGGAGGAAGAGGGGTTCTACCAATACTTAGATGATATGTTGGAGTCGATTACGAATAGAATGATTAAGAGTGAACTAGAGGACTTCGAACTGGTAATTGCTAAGTCTAAGCTGTGTTGAGTAATGGAGGTTTTTAGTAGCTTACTAATTTTTATCTTGTGTCTTTTAGGACAAATCAGCAGACTTTTCTCAGAGCACTGGTATTGGCATCAAAAATAATATCTGCGCTTCTCTTGTTATGGGAATTTGTGAGGTTCTAATAGAATATAATTTCTTCATAAGTAATTTCAGGTAGGGTATACTCTAACTCTACTTGTAGTTCATTTTGTGTGTGGGAGTGTGTTTTCTTAACACTAACAATAGGCTAGGTATGAACAGACTACAGCGCATGACACTCTTAGATGGACCTCTAGCCTAAGACCAAACTATGTTCTTTCTACCAGGGAACATCCAAGCACATGCCAAACAGGCTCGTGAATTTTGTCTCTCCATCAGGCTTTACTTTACTGAACATTCCCCAGACCTTGAACATAACAACCCCTGATTTTAATAGAGAAATTTTGATTGGTGGTAGTATTGAACTTTCATTCTCTGCAATGACTGATACAAATAAAGGGGGAAAAGAAATGACCCAGTTGGGTATTACCTAGGAGTACTGTGTTAATAGTGAAGATCGATTCATTTGTAATATTGGGTCTAAAGTATGACATCTAAAGAAGTATTGTGATTTCCTTATTACTGTCTTGAAAGTAAACCATAATATTCTGATGCCTGTCCTTGGTGGACTCTTTCCTTTTATACAGTAAGACTAAGTTTGAAACAATTCTGAGCTTATTTATGTGTTACAAGAAGCTCTCCGACATCCTTAATGAAAAATCTGGTAAAGGCAAAACAAAAATGGCCAACCGACCAACCGATAGTTTTTTGTCCATGAAATTTGTGTCTGATCTTCTCACAGCTCTTTTCAGGTAAGGTTCTAACACAGGGCTTAAAGACAGCCTTAAGGTGAGGGTTAAAAACACCTACTGAGGGTCACTGATATTACCTAGTTTGGATTCACAATTCTTAGCATATATACAGTAAAAAGTAAGTCAACGGGGTTGTAATTTTCTTGAAAGCAGAACACATAGGCATTTAAAGAGATGCTTTGAATTACTAAAGGGAACATCAGAAACAGTGAACTAGTGGATGAAAAGATAGGATAGATTCCAAGAAATCAACCTAAGTAGCATGAAAAGAAGGGAAAGAAAAGCTTGAATTTAAAAAAAAAGGTGGGGGTGACAACAAAAAAAACATTACAGAAAGTTAACTAAGATTGACCTTTAAATTTCATCAAAGTTAAAGGATTGAGGGAAGGGGGAGAAAGGGAGGTAACGCTGAGAATAATATTTGTAGAAAGACAGCCTTGGCAGTGACTCTTGGTGTGGGCTGCCTGGAGTCTGTCTTTTAGAACTGGCTGGGTGCTATTGTGAACTGTCCCTAGAAAACGTAATTTCAAGTCCCAGTAGCAGGGGAATCTTTCTGTCTCTTTTTTCCTGTCTAGGGACAGTACCCAGAGTCATGAAGAGAGCCTGTCTGTTCTGAGGTCCAGCAATGAGTTCATGCGCTACGCAGTGAATGTGGCTCTGATGAAGGTCCAGCAGCTAAAGGAAACAGGGCATGTGAGTGGCCCTGATGGCCAAAACCCAGAGAAGGTCTTTCAGAACCTCTGTGACATAACTCGGTAAGCCCCACACACCCTTAGAGACCTGTTCCACTTGCTGTGGCATCTCCAAGAGAGGAAATCGACGACGGGGGTGGGGAGAGAAAGGTGGTTTGAAGTTGGGTAGGGAGAAAGGTGGTTTGAAGTTCGGCATACCCAAAGGTGGAAGTGCAGTCACTCACTATGTTGGGGTTTTTTCCTAGTCCTGTTTTGGTGTGGATTGTTGGCCACATATAAAATGTTAATCTAATACCAGGAATAAAAAGGGATATTACATAATGACTAAATAATTCATCAAGCAGACAGAACAGTTTTAAATGTATATGTACTTAATAGCACCTAATAACAGCTTCAGAATACTTAAGGCAAAAATGGTAATACTGAGGGAGAAATACACAAATAATAATCTACCTCTCTCAGTAATCAGTAGAATTAGATAGAAAATCAGAAAGGATGTAGAAGACTCGAACAACACTATCATCCAGCTTGACTTTAATCAATATTTATAGAACATTAAATAAGTATTTAAGATAGTGAGTTATTGCCAGAATCAGTGGAACAGATGGTTCAGAACTGATCTACACAAGTATGGTCTTGACTTTTGACAAAGGTGCCAAGGCAATGGAATGGAGAAAGAAAAGTCTTTTCAAACAGGTGTTTCTGGAACAATTGTACAGGAATATGTGAAAAAATGAAATTAAAAGACACTGTTTGGAAGAAAAGCTATGCCCAACCTAGACAGCATATTAAAAAGCAGAGACATGACTATGCCAATAAAAGTCTGTCTAGTCAAAGCTACGGTTTTTCTAGTAGTCATGTATGGATGTGAGAGCTGAGCTATAAAGAAAGCTGAGTGCCAAAGAATTGATGCTTTTGAATCAGTTGGTGTGTTGAAGAAGACTCTTGAGAGTCCCTTGGACTGCAAGATCAAACCAGTCCGTCCTAAAGGAAACCAGTCCTGAATATCCATTGGAAGGACTGATGCTGAAGCTGAAACTCCAATACTTTGGCCATCTGATGTGAAGAACTGACTCATTTGAAAAGACCCTGATACTGGGAAAGATTGAAGGCAGGAAGAGAAGGGGAAGACAGGATGTGATGTTTGGATGGCATCACCGACTTGATGGATATGAGTTTGTGCAAGCTCTGGGAGTTGGTGATGGACAGGGAAGCCTAGCATGCTGCAATCTATGGGGTCACAAAGAGTCAGACACGACTGAGCGACTGATGTGAAAAAAAATTGAACTTTGATCCATTTCTCATGTTATAACCAAATATTGAAATGAATCAGAGGCATAAGTATAAAACCAAATATTGTAAAACATCTAGAAGACAGAAAAACCTTTACAACCTTGTTTTAGGTAAAAAATTTCCTAGGTATAATACCAGAAGCACAATCAATATTTTTTTTAAATTTAACTCTGTTCCTTGAAAAACATTCCTAAGGAAATTTAAAGACAAGCCACAAATTAACAGGAAATATTTGCAAAACACGTGTCTGATGATGGACTGGTAACCAGAGTATATAAAGAACTCAAACTTGTTAAGAAAACAATCAAATTGAGAAAATGGATAAAGTGTTTTAACAGACACTTTACCAAATAAGATATATAGATGGCAAATAAGAACATGAAAGGGTGATCAACATAATTAGTCACTAGGTTAGTGCAAATTAAAATCACAATGAGATATCACTAAACACCTAATTTTTTTTCTTTTAAAAATTTACTTATTTGTTTTAATTGGAGGCTAATTACTTTACAATATTGTGGTGGTTTGCCATACATTCACATGAATCAGCCATGAGTGTACATGTGTTCCCCATCCTGAACCGCCCCCTCTCCCCCTATCCCATCCCTCAAGGTCATCCCAGTGCACCAGCCCTGAGCACCCTGTCTCATGCATCGAACCTGGACTGGCGATCTATTTCACATATGATAATACACATGATTCAATGCTGTTCTCTCAAATCATCCCACCCTTGCCTTTTCCCACAGAGTTCAAAAGTCTGTTCTTTATATCTGTATCTTTTTTGCTGTCTCACATATAGGGTCACTGTTACCATCTTTCTAAATTCCATATATATGCGTTAATATACTGGATTGGTGTTTTTCTTTCTGACTTACTTCACTCTATAATAGGCTCCAGTTTCATCCACCTCATTAGAACTGATTCAAATGCATTCTTTTTAATAGCTGAATAATATTCCATTGTATATATGTACCACAGCTTTCTTATCCATTTGTCTGCCGATGGACATCTAGGTTGTTTCTTTGTCCTGGCTATTGTAAACAGTGCTGCGATGAACATTGGGGTACACGTGTCTCTTTCAATTCTGGTTTCCTCAATGTAAACACCTATTAAAATGCCTAAAAGTTTAGATTGACTATACCAAAGTGTTGTCATGGATGTGGAAGAATTTAAACTCTTTGTTTTTTGGTTTTTAATGTTTATTTATGTATTTATTTTTGGCTACCCTGGGTCTTCTTGCTGTGCGGGCTTTTCTCTAGTTGAGTGAGAGGGGGCTACTCTAGTTGAGGTACACGGGCTTCTCGTTGCCGTGGCTTCTCATGTTGTAGAGGACGGGCTCTTGAGCACACAGGCTTCAGTAGTTGCAGCTCCGGGCTCTAGAGCACAGGCTCAAGTAGTTAGTTGCTCCACTGTATGTAGAATCTTCTAAGATCAGGGATCAAACCCAGGTCTCCTGATTGGTAGGTGGATTCTTTACCACTAAGCCTCCAGGGATGCCCAGAATTTAAACTCTGATACACTGTTGACATAAATGTAAAATGGTGCAGCCACTTTGGAAAATAATTTGTCAGTTTCTTAAAAAGTTAAGCACACACCTATCTTACGGTACACCCATTCCACTCTTAGGTATTTACCTAAAAGAAATGAAAGCAGATGTTTTTATAAAAGTTTGTATATAGTAGTTTTACCTGTAATAGCAAAATCTGGAAACAACCTAAAGATGATAAATCGGTGACTATGCAATCTGTGGCGTATTCATACCCTGGAATACTGCTCAGCAGTGAAATGCGACAGGCTGCCAGTACGTGCAACAACAGACGTGAACCTCAGAGCTACATGCTGTTAGCAAAGCCGGACTTCAAAAGCTACAGAATGAATGATACCATTCTTATATGATAGTTTGTGAATTGTAAAACCGCTGGGACAGGAAACAGATCGGTGGTTGCCTGGGAAATCAAAGAGAAAGAACTGACTGCAAAGGAGCACATGAGAACTTTTGGGGTGATGGAAATACCTAGATTGAGGGGGATGAGTACACAACTGTGGAAGTGAGTCAGCAGAGCCATACAGTTACAGGATGGGAATTTTACTGTATGTAAATTGTATCTCAGTGAACTTGACTTTAAAAATCACTTTTCCCCAGGGTCTTGCTTTGGAGATACACTTCAATCCCTACCTCAGTGGAAGAGTCGGGAAAGAGAGAGAAAGGAAAGAACATCTCGCTGCTGTGCTTGGAGGGCATACAGAAGATACTCAGTGCCGTGCAGCAGTTCTACCAGCCCAAGTGTCATCAGTTTCTCAAGGCTCTGGGTGGGCATTTCAGTTTTGATAACTTGGCTCGATCTGAGTTTCTCTTTCTCAACCAAACCTCTCAATTCCAGTTGTTAGCCCAGCAGAGGACACCTGCGAAGAGTCCCAGTGTGGCTAAGGAGTGACATCTAGTGGATTCAGAATCGGCACTTACTGGATTCCATTTAACCACAGATGGGACTGGGAAACTGAATATAGCCTTAAGAAGCTGCTGAATGTTAGGAATATAATTAAAGCTGCCTCCAGGCTTTTTTGGCCTCCTAAAATTTTAGCTTGGCAAAAAAAAATAACCAAGCCCCTTTCAAAGCAGATAGCGTTCTTTTCCTTTTCCTAGATGCCACAGATAAGGAGGAAGAAGAGGAGGAAGTCAGTGTCAGTGAGAGAGCAGCTTTCCAGATCCGTCAGTTTCAGGTGAGACACCTAGGAGACTGCTGTGAGGGTCCTCAGAAAGGGACTGTTACCAGGCCAGCTGGGAACAGGCAGACCGTCCACAAGTAGGACAGCAGTTTTTCCTGGGTCATCATTCAGGCAACTTGACAGCTCTGAGAATGAAAGGTAATGCATTTAAAAGCATCATTCAAGGAAGGATGTGTGTCAAGCCACCCCAATCTACAGCACTCATTGCCTCTAAGAATCACTGAGCTGATATTATACAAAGAGCTGGCCAGGAGCCCACTCGTGCAGGGAGTGTAACTTGGCTTTGTCTGTCAGATGGTTCTAACCACTAGCTGTCACGTATCAGGATCTTTTATCCCAGAGGATTTCTTTAATGTTCGTATCATGTGCCAGGAACTGTTCAGGTGCTGAAGTTCTAGCAAGAAATAAGAGACAAAACCCTACCCTCACATAGCTTACATAGTGGGAAGAGACTGACGGACCAAAGACAGTGTTTTGGGTGGTGAGAGAGGAACAAAGAAAAAGGAAATGGACAGTGTGTAGGGAATGCCAGTGCTGGGGTATGGTCTAGCCCTCAGGTCAGTGAATGGGCCTCAGGAAGTTGTGAACCACCCAGGCGATCAGTGGTTGGGACACAGCACTTTCATTGGGCCCGTGTTCTGTCCCTTGTTAGGGAACTAAGATCCCACAAGCTGTGTGGTGCAGCCTAAAATAAACAAAACTGGGTGCACAGTTCATTCCTAATGTACATGTGGCAGGGGTTTGAGGAGTCCATAGCGCTCAAGAGAACACTCAGACGTCTGATCACAAAAGGGTAGGAGACTACCTGCTCAATCCAGGTCTTATTTCCAGATTTTATCCTCTTGGATTTTTGGTATTTTTGAGTCATTTCTGTCCCAGCCTTAGGAATCTCTGGCTGGATGTCTCTTCTCTTTGCTAGTATCATGTCTGCTAATGTTTCTGTGTGTCCTTTCTCAGAGGTCCTTGTTGAATTTACTTAGCAGCCAAGAGGAAGACTTTAAGAGCAAAGAAGCCCTGCTTCTGGCCACTGTTCTCACCAGCTTGTCCAAGCTGCTGAAGCCCATCTCTGCTGAGGTATGAGCACCAATCAGTCCCACTCTGCATCCCCCAGAAGGCCAGAATACTACATCTTACAGTGTACAACTAAATGTCCTCTTGAAATCTGGCTTATTTAAAATCATGTATCCAGTTATGCTCCTGAATTAATATAAGATCTGTAAGATGTACCTCCACCCACCCCTGCCCCGTACATAGTGTTTCTACCATGACGTAGTTAACTGCTTTTGTTTATTTGGCCACTGTCAAGGGTAAACAATAAGCACTGTAAAAAAAAAAAAAAGTCTTGTTTATCTGTGGGGCCTTCAACCTTCTTGTGTTTCCCTACCCCCTTCTAAGATGAAAGTATGTTAATTATCAAGGTAGCTGACATTCAGCAGTTAACCTTCTCATCAAAATTAGCTGATTCTGAGTTTGGGGGATATTCAACAAAAGGTGATAAGTCAGAAAGCATAATTATAGTCCTAAAAGAGAATCTGTTCTACCCAGATAGATTTTAGGTATATGTGCTTGGGTTTGCACATGTACACGAAGAATATATGTACCCACATGAGCATTCACACATGTGCAATAAGAGAAGCCATATTCTGTGGGTTTGTTCCATTCAGGAGTAATTTCCCTAAAGGATGATAAAGAGAGTTCTTGAGACTAGGGCTGTGTGGTCCTCCCACATCTATTTCCTGACCTGTGGGGAGACAAGTTGAGAGTGCTGAGGTGCAGGCCTCCTTGTGTAAGCCCTTGCTTTTAGGAAGAGCTAGCCAGACTATAGCCTGGAATGTTACGACATTTGAGCACTGAAAAAGCAAACTTCATTTTCTTGTTGTCTTAGTTCCAGGTAGCCCAAAGAAAATCCCCATTGCTACTTATTTCATCCTAGATCGGAACAACGCATCCCCACTTTACTTTCAGCTTCATTCTTTCATATTGCTACTTTTGCTGCAAGGAGCCCAAGACTAGGAAAGAAACACAGGGAATTGGAACATGGGGACAGTTGAAGGAAAATAGATTTGGAAAGGCTAATATAAAGAAGAAATTTTTAAAATTTTACCACCCCCTCATAATTTCGGGTAGTGTGTCTAAAATTTTTTAATTTAACTTTGAATGGGTAATAAAGTTCAATGATTTGAAAACCAGACATTATAAAAAAATTTGCAGGAAATGGTCACCTTTCTATCCGTGTCCTCCATCTGTTCAGTTCTTCTCCCCCAGTAGCTAAATATCTTTTAGTGTCTTGTGTAAAGAATTCTTTTATTCCTGTACAGCAATATGAATATAGCTTCTTATGCTCAACCCTACCCTCTTCACACAAAAGCTTTTTCAGCATCCTGCTTTATTTATTTATTACATTTAACACTGTATTCTGGACATCTGTATTCTACAGTAATCACTGTATTCTGGGAAATATTTTTATATCAGTTCACAGAGAATTTTCATTTAGCCTCTGAAGTTTTTTTTCCCTGACAGATCAAAACCTGAATTCTTACTGGTCATTTTACCTTTAAACATCACTGCATTTCAGTGTCTTGGTGGCTAGAAGCCTATCCCAAATAACTGCTGAAGCAGAAAGCTGAGTGTGTGTCTAGTGAAACATGACCTACTAGTCCAAGGCCTTAAGCTTCCCCAACTCTTTTCTTTTGCCCCTTTTCTTTTTTTTCCCCCTGCTCCCTTTTAACCTCCTGTGGCCTCTTGGTTCCTAAAGGCTAATTTGACTGTCACTGTGGCCAGGATCTTATTCTCCTATGCCTCTATTAGCTTAGTATTCTTAAAGATGTCTCAGATGCAGAGAGTGCTGGGCATGGGAAGAGGAAGAAGGGCACTTTAGCCCCAAACTGTGGTGGGAGGGGCCAGGGAAGCTCAAATAACAGCCCAGACCCCAGGACCTTTGGCCCTTAATGAGGGCATTTGAGAATTGAATCATAGGCTATATTTAAGAAAAGAATCAGTAATTCAGCTCGTAACTTTGGACTTACTTTTATGCTGTTTTTCAGTAGAGTACCACTTTAGATCCAGGCATATGTTTTAGTAGGTGATTTGTTTAGACTTGCAAAGGCCTAGAGCTCTCTTAGTCTGATAGCACCTAGGTCTGTCTTTTGAATGTTTCTATAATATCCTAATGATCTCCAGTTTGTGCAGATGTTATCCTGGACATCTAAGATTTGCACGGAAAACAGTTGCGGTAAGTTTCCTGCCATATTTCCTTTTTCAGGTTTATATAAAATCATCAGCACCAAACAACATTTAGAAAATTACACATTCACCGGAGTATCCAAAACTTCAAATACACAAAACCAGCCCCAAGGGTTGGTAAGAATACAGTGCAGTTGAACCTCTCATTCACTGCTGCTGGAGGTGTCAGTTGGTATAACCACTCTGGGAAATTATTTAGCAATACTTAACTACTAAAATTAAACATAGGCTTACGATCAAGCAGTTCCACTCCCAGCATAAGCAGGTGGGAAAATTCTCACAGCAGTACTGTTCTAATAGGCAAAACCAAACCCAGACGTCTGTCAGCAGTCAAATGGGTCGAGGGGTTGCACTGTGCGCGCAGTGGGACACTGGACGGCGGTGGGAGTGAACAGACTCCACTGACACGTGACATGGAGGAGTCCGGCGCACACGACACTCAGCAGATGGCAGACACAGACAGAGGACTTACTGCATGGTGCTACTTAGATCGAGTTCAAAATCAGACAAAACTCGATATGAGGTTACAAGGCAGAATGACAGTTTCCTTGGTGAGGAGGGGAGTGTCCTGGGGTGCTGATATTTCTTGACCCGTATGCTAGTTATATGTTGACAGTGACTAATAAATGGGAAACATCCCCCTCATTTGCACCTGTGGGTCGAAGTGTACCTTTGTGGACCCGCTGCCTGGGTTGGAGTGTGTGCAGCATGGGGATGTTGTGCCTGAAACATGACAGGCTAGCATTCCAGCCAGGCCACCCCCACCCGCTACAGGACTGACTTGGGTTATAACTGAGTTTTCTTTCCTTCCTACTCCTAGAGGATGCCTCCTTTTGCAAGGGCATGCTGAGTTTGCTCTTCAACCTCCATGTTTCGTGTAAGAGTCCTGTTGGTCTGCTGCGTGACTTGTCCCAGGATATCCATGGACTTCTTGGAGACATAGACGAGGTACTGTAGTGAGCCTTCAGTATGGAGCCCTGAGTTGGGAGTAGAGGCCAGGGGAACAGCCTTACTGTCATTACATCTCACCTCTCTTTCCGTTCCCAGGATGTGGAAGTGGAGAAAACAAACAACTTTGCATTGGTGAATTTGAAAACAGCTGCCCCTACTGTCTGTGTAAGTGTTGATCCCTGGCACTTGGGAAATAGCCTTGTCATCCCTTCCATTTTATTCCCTGTGAGGAGTGAATTACAGTGGCTAAAGTCCTGAGGCCTCTAACCCGCCCACTGGTGGCCGTGGCTATCATGTTACACCAGCAGCTGTGTGCAGTGAGCCATGCCAGGCGTTTTTTTCTTTCACAGCTGCTTGTTCTGAGTAAAGCTGAGAAGGTCCTAGAAGAAGTGGACTGGCTGATCACCAAGCTTAAGGGACAAGCAAATCAAAAAATCATACCAGGTAACATGGGTTGAGGGAGGGGTTCCAGGAATTGTGATCAAAGCAAAGCCAACTAAAACCTGAACTGGAAGAGACATAAAGGCAGAGCCCCTGAGCTCTGTCTGTTTGTTTGTGCTAGACTTCCTAAGTAATGAAAGTAGAAGATATAATTATTAATGTATTCTGCATCCAGACTTCCTAGTTAATGATGTTTAGTTGGTTTCTAAATCTCTTTGACTTGAACTAGAAAATAAGGTCAGTTGGGTTTGAATGTGCTAATTAACTTCATTTCCTTTCAGAAGAGGCCTCTTCTCAGGCAGCCCTAACAAACCATCCCATGGAGAAAACCACCATCATACAGTTGGGAACTCTGCTCACATTTTTCCACGAGCTGGTGCAGACAGCCCTGCCATCAGGCAGCTGTGTGGACACCTTGTTAAAGGACCTTGGCAAAATGTACACCACTCTTACAGCACTTGTCAAATATGTGAGTATCGGAGAGTCAGTCACCACCATCATTCTGCCCCACCCAGCCAGGACACTGCCCCTGGTGCTGAACACCCCAGGGCAGAACCCATGTCTACATCTCTGCAAGTCACAGTTTGACCAGTAGATGGCAGGTGACTCCACAGGCCTGGAAATAACAGTTGAGGCATAATTCTAAATCTGTTTTTAGAGCTCCATATTTCTTTAGCATATGAGCATGTTGCTCATATGATTGAGTATAATGAATGTAAATGCCTCTTAATTGAGTATAATTGAGTATAAATGCCTTTTCAAACACCTTCTAAGACTCAGTCTAAACTTTAGCTATAGAATTTAATCTGATTCCAATTACACAAAAAGTTAGACAATTTCAGACCAGTCTGGACACCGAAAGGGTATTTGTCCTTTAACAAGTAGGTGTTAAATGCCTCACAGGTCAGGTACACGAGTAGGGAATAAGTTTATTTTTTGAAAATACAAGGTATACTTGCCCTGAGTTTAAGTTAATGCTTCTTAGTATCCGTTAACAAGAAACTTTTTTTGTATTTGCAGTATTTTGATTCTCAGCAGACATTCAAGAGTGCTAGGAACTACGTAATTTAGATCCGATTCTAGCAATGACCCACATTACTTAGGAAGGCACGGACAACCAAAGAAAGATGGTGGACCGCCTCACACCATGTACCCAAACAGCAGCGCTGCCATTTCTGAGAAGGTGCCGCTCTGGCTATAGTGTGTGGCTAACTAGCTTCTGTGGTAGAAATACGGAGAACCTCTATAATCTTTATTGGCTTTTTCTAAAAGAAAAACAGCAAAGTCATTGGCTTTCTAGATTCAGGGACTATCACCCTGAAGGATTTTTAAAGCAATAAATGGAACAAGTCAGAAACTTAAATCTTTCATTGCCTCCTGTCTGGGAAGCTTTGGAGCTTAGGGGAGGGAAAAAAGGAAGCCTGGAGTCTTAAGATTCTGCACGAATCTGGGTAGCTTATTTTCTTTTCCTCTCTCCAGCCAGAGCAATAGTCATACACCATGTGCTCACTGAGTCACTACCTGTAGTTTCATGGGACATCTGTGTAGGAATAGCATTCTAAATCTGGATTCCCAGGTGGCTCAGTGATAAAGAATCTGCCTGCCAATGCAGGAAACGTACGAGATGCAGGTTCAATCCCTGGGTTGGAAAGTATCCCCCAGGGTAGGTAATGGCAACCCACTCCAGTATTCTTGCCTGGGAAATCCCATGGATGGAGGAGCCTGGTGGGCGACAGTCCATAGGGTCACAGAGTTGGACATGACTGAGTATGCATGCATGTAAGATTCCAACGCTTTCCCCTAGAACTTTATGAAACCTTTGAGAGAAGTGGGTGTCCTGCCATTGCCTAATACTGAATCTTGGAATCTTTTGTTAGTATCTCCAGGTGTATCAGCCCTCCACAGGAATTCCGAAAAATATGGAAAAACTGGTGAGTTGAGAATGCCTTTCCTAGGAATGGGGAAAGCATCTTATTCCTACAGTTACTGAATTCTTTCTCCTTTGCTGCAGGTGAAGCTGTCTGGTTCACATCTGACCCCTCTATGCTATTCGTTTATTTCTTATGTACAGGTAAGTGATTGTCTGTATCACAGTGTATCTTCAAGTGAGAAAGGACTCCTTGTATTCCCAGGGGACTGATCACTAAGTTTGATTTAGAGAGAAAAAGTGTTTGGTATGCTTGCACTTGGAGCAGAGGAGAAACATGCATCCTTAGGCTCAGTGACTTGGTCTATTTCTGGGTGATTCCAAACCCACTCCTTTGGGAATGTGAGTGAAGTAGTAGCAGGCATGGTGAGGCTAAATGAGGTAACTTGTGGAAAGTGCTTAACACAACACCAGGCAGGTGTTCTCTAAATATTTGCTGTTCCAATAAAATGAACATGACCTTAGAGCATCATTTCCCAAGCTGTCAGACATAAGGCCAAAAACAGAAAGGTTAAGATTCCGAGCTTCTGATATAGGGGGCGTGGGTTTGATCACTGGTTGGGGAACTAACATCCCACGTGCTGTGTGGTACGGCCAGAAAAAGGGGCAAAGCTGAGGTTCGAACTGGGTTCTTTGACTCCGTGACAGTGGTCTGCAAACTTTCTGCAAAGGGCCAGATGGTAAATGCTCTGGGTTTTGCAGGCCATAGAGTCACTGTCACAACTCAACTCTGCCGTTGTGGAATAAAAGCACCCATAGTCAATATACAATGAAGGAGCTTGGCTGTGTTCAGTGAAACTTCTGAAAAACAAGCAGGAGCTGGATTTGGCCTCTTGGTTGTAGTTGGCCAGCCCCTGCTCTGGAAGCATACTTGACACTCACTGACTTGTAAAATGCTGGGAGGTTTGGGGTTTTGTGTTTGACCCATTCTCAAGCTTTTCTTCTGCTTATCACTAGGCACCTTCCAGACTATCTTTTTTTCTACATTACACAAAAACTGGTTTATGTATTCTTCCTTGGATATTTCTCCCCTTCTCAATCTGTGTTTGACTTAAAGCCTTATTTGACAAATCAGCTGATCCACAGGCACTTTTTGTCTTTGTGAGATGTGCTTAATGAGTCAAGAGCCCAAGGTTCCATTAACTCTCTCCAACTTTTATCTAGAAATCTGGATTGCATTTGCCACATCTTTCAAAGAGCTGCTTATTCTCTTTTAGCTCCTTTTTTCCCATAGCCTTGGATCTCAGTGAGAAGAAAGCAGTGAAAGCCATTGCTCCAAAACCCGTAGCTTAGCATCCTGCTCAGGACTGTATACCTTTAAAAGATACTTCTCTTCCCACTACAGTTTTAGTCCTGCCTGAATCAGCAGAAACAGGCCATAGCTGGGATTGATTTAGGGAGTTTCAACAAGGTCCCATCTGGGGTACAACTTTTAGGAAGATGGCTCACTTCCCATTTGGTCACATGAGTTCTACTACCTGTGCTGCTTCTCTGCCCCTCCCCTACAAAGTATTCACCCTCTACCCTGCCTTCCAGGGCCAAAAATAAGTTTCTTCACACCAGCATCTCTGGGATCCCTACATTTTCTTATTTTCCAGAACATGCCATGTGAACCAAGCCTCCTCTCTCTCACATGGCTGTAGTAGTGTGATTTCTCTCTGTTTGCAGGCCTCTGTTTTTAACTGTTAGTTGTCCCATGGGCCGTGGTCTGTCATTCCTAGAGGGCACAGAACTCCCCTTCAAGTAAAAGGTTCCTGTTTGTGTGCCTCACACTTGGGTGGTCTCTGCCTCACGTGTCCCTTCTCTCCTGCCTTATCAGAATCCTGTACTTCCTGGTCCCCTTCTTGATTGTTCCTTTCTCCAGGAGCCCTTTATTTTGATTATCTGCAACATAGGGAAACAAAGTGTTTCTATGACCTTTAAACCGTCCTGGAGCCTGTAACCACTTGTCATGTGAGACACATGGCTCTGAGAACAACCTCTCCAGCTTCCTATCTTTTCTCTAGCCCTTTTAGCGAATATCCCAGTAGTGAACACCTAGTCCTACTCCCCCCTTGACAGTTCTTTGTAGCTCATGAGTCCCTTGGCTGCCCTAGTGTTAATAACGGTGGGTCCTAACCTCACTTCCCTGTGATAGACCCATCCAAGAGCAAGACTGTAAATCTCCCAACAACAAAAAGCGGGAAAATATCTGAGGATTATGAAGTGTCCCAGAATGTTTCCCATTGCCCAGCATCTGCTTCAGGAGAATCTCTTCACCCAGACTTGGCCCCCTAAGAGTTCTCCCGTTATCGCTATAATCATCGTATTAGAAAATTACCACTAGCCTGGTAGCTCTACAGAAAAACCTTCAGGAATGAGAGAACTTGTTTCCTTTTCTTTAGAACAAGCACAGTAGGAGCCTAAAATGTACCGGAGAAAAGGAGAAAACCGCTGCCGGCCCCACAGCCATCGTAAGTTGCTGACAGTGACCAAGACGTGGCCACTGGGAATTCCCTGGTGGTCCAGTGGTTGGGACTCTGCGCTTCCACTGCAGGGGGGCACCAGTTTGATCCCTGGTCAAGGAACTAGGATCCTGCATGCCGTGCAGTACAACAAAAAAAAAAAGGTTGCTAATGAACCTTGAAAATACGTTAAGTAAAAGAAGCCAGTCGGACAAAGACTAGGTGTTATATGAATCCATTTATATAAAATGCCCAGAAAAGGCAAATCTAAAAAGATTAGTGGTTGCCTAGAACTGGGGAGCAGGAGTGGTTAGGGGGATGTTAGAGAAACTGGGAAGGTGCCTGCTAAAATGGGTATAGGATTTCTTGTGCAGGTGGGTTGTGTGAAAATGCTGTAAAATTATGGTGATGGTTATACAACTCTGTGAATGCACAAAGAAACACACACAAAAAAGCATGCAATATAATGGGTAAATGGCTGGTATGTGAATTACATCTCAGTAAAGCTGGGGAAAATGTGCTTATTTGTGTATGGCTGCTTCTCAACTCATGGACTTTGTTCAAATGGAACATCTTTTTCCTCTGTATATGCTCTATTCAGGAAGTACCAGGAAATCTTGAACTCTTCAAAAATAGAAATAGCTTAGGATAACCACTGGGAAGGAGCTGATTTTAGGAAAAGTTAGTGAGTGCAAAAGGTGCCCCTTAAAGGATGTGAAAGATTGGTGCCGGAAAGTGGATTCTCCAGGGTACTGCTGGCAAAGTAAGAATTGAGTCCTCTCTCAAGGGGAACATTTAGCAATAACTGTTCACATGCACCAGTCTTTAATGCAGCAATTCTACTTGTAGAATATCTCTATTGTCAAGGCCTGTGTATATTCAGTCCTAGTAATGTTGTAAGTAAAAGTGAAATACTGGGAAAACTAAGATGCCCACAATAGAGGGCTGGCTTTTACAGTATATTTATACTGTAGAACAAACTATGCAGACATGAAAAAATACAAAGCTAAATGTTCAGATACAGAATTCTAAGATAATGTTAAAGAAAAAAAAGATGTAAAGTGTCTTCATTTGTAGTTTAAAAAATATAAAAACATGTCTATATGCATAAGAAACATATGGAAGGATCTACAAGCTACAATTCAAGTTGAGGGGAGAGAGAATCGCAGCTATGAAAACGCATCTGTAGACTAGAGCGGAAGCAGAGCCAGTGCAGAGGGGCTCATCATCACAAGAATCCCAAGTCAGAGAGGCAGCCAGACACCCACACCACGGCCCTTCCCTCAGCCAGCCTCTAGAAAACACAGGTTTAGGAATTACAAGTAGAAAGGATTAATTGCCATCTCCATTAGCATTTAGGTCCTTTGATGAAACTGAACTGTCAAAAAAAAATCTTAATGACTGGTGTATAAGTAAAACTGCATTTCATTGGAAGTTAGACTCTCTTTCCCTCAAAGCCACAAGCAGTTCTGCTATAGGCAGTTTCAGAGCACTTTACCACCCCTGAACCCCAAATTTAGGTCTTCTCTTCTTTGCCCTGTAGGCCAGAGCTCTTCGGGAAACCAAGCCAATTCCTAATCTCATCTTTGCCATTGAACAGTATGAAAAATTTCTCATCCACCTTTCTAAGAGGTCAAAGGTAAGCATATTCTGTAATTTTTCTACTGATTTCCACTTAGCCTGTGAGGGGACCTGGCAAACTGAAGCAACACAACTGCACTGGGGGGAGGCGACTGCGTTTCTTTTGTTTCTTTGCTATTTCTGATCTGATGGCCTGAAGCCAAACATTGACACAGGGGACCTGATGTGAAGTCTAGTGGGTGTGTACTTGCTTCTCTAGGAACTGAAGGGTTTATCCGGGATGGCTTAGGCAGTCCTGGGCAGGTTTTATTGGTGGCAAACTGTGCCTGTGTTTACAATCCTGTCCCAGGTGAACCTGATGAAGCATATAAAGC
Source organism: Bos grunniens (assembly GCF_055505025.1). Classification (NCBI taxonomy): domain Eukaryota; kingdom Metazoa; phylum Chordata; class Mammalia; order Artiodactyla; family Bovidae; genus Bos; species Bos grunniens. The sequence goes on along the minus strand of NC_141185.1, from coordinate 49,637,638 downwards.
TCAGCACCTCACGAGACTTCAAGATCAAGGGAAACATCCTGGACGTGGTTCTTCGGCAGGAGGAGGATGAAAATGAAGAGGTCAGTGCCTGCTCAGACTAGAGTGCAGGAGGCTTCAGCTGCCCTCCTGGCTGGCTGTCAGTAGCCTGTCAGGGAGCAGCCACAGAGAAAGAGCCAAAAGGTGGTCAAAGACGAAACTAAGCATTCTCAAGAGAAAGGTTGTAAACGGTGAACCATCCCCGAAGTTTCCCAGGCTTGTATACCTTTAGGGTGGACATTTCCAGAAAGGGAATGTTGAAAACAAGGTCTTACTGTGGGTCTTCTCCCCATAACCTTTTAAACCATTGGAAAATTATGAGCCTAAGCACTCTGGCTCAGAAACCAGTTTTTCCCTCTTCTACCATGCTGTCATTCAAAGTAGGGCCACTACTCTGAATGAGGGTCAGCACATTTCTTAGCCTCCTTTCCCCTCTGCTGAGACTAAAGGGAGAGGAACAGCACGCTATGAGCCCTACAGCATCTCTGAAGCAGAACCCAGTGTTTCCTTACCTCTGGTGCCCAGAATTTCTATCACCTTACATATATCCAAGATAAACTGGAAGTTGACATCAACCACCCTGGATTTCTAGCTTCTCAAAAAATCCTGAATCTACATTCTTCCATTTACCACACTCTAAGCCATAATACACCTGGCCCTGTCCACTGCCTCTGCCTCCCTGGCATTTGAGTTCAGGGGAGTTCTGCAGCATCTTGATGCCCCTTCTCTGTCACCGTGTTCCCTGCGTCATTACAGAAGTCCAAAGGGAAGGAGTCAGCACCACCTTGCTCTGCTGCAGAGCTTGCCCCCATCTCCAACAGTTACCTCCCGTGAGTGGGACGGGGGAGAAAGCATGACCAACACAGGCTTTGATGAGAAGATAAAGGATTTCTGTTTTTATTTCCACTGCCTCTGAACAGGCTTCTCATGTTACAGCGTTACTTCTCTCCCCTTCTAGGGCACTGCATCAGAGCATGAGGGGCAGAACAAAGAACCAGCCAAGAAGAAAAGGAAAAAGGAAATGAAATGCCTGAGTTAATGTGAACTTTGGGGCTTCTGCTTTCTTTTTACCCAACAAGCAACAATGCCCCCTTGTCCTGCTGCCTGCACCACATTGGCATCTTGGTTCTGAACTCAATTGCACCTTCAGTTTAGAGGCAATCATTCTTGGCAGGCTCTGCTACTGAAAAATGGCTGGCCTCAGGCCAGCCCTTTTGCAAAAAGCAGAGCTGAAAGCCTGAGTTTTAGGAGCCTGCACTGCCCCAATGAAGCTCCATGGGAGCAAATACAGAGCCTCCAGGCAGGGCTATAGTCCAGGCTGGCTTCATTTCTCCAGGGAGCCTTTGGTGAGTTCAATTATCTGGTAAATATCCAGCGCTTCACCTGAAAAATAGTGCAATTCGTTAGGATGCCCCCTCACGAAGCAGTCAGAAGTGAGAAACGCTTAATGTTAAGGTCAAAAAGGATTGCCAAGAATGGTAGGGTCATATTTGGGGAGGATCTGTTTTCTTTATTTATAAAATGTTTGTCTTAGATACATTTTAAATAGACTTTAAGCTTTCTAATTTGTTTGGCATTCAGAGCATAATTTTGTCACCTAAGAACCCACTGTGACTTTAAAATAAATCTCGTTTAAATCTTTTGTGTGTGTGTGTGTGGTTAAAGAAGAAAGAAACCGGAGTCAAACACTTCGTTTACTAGGAACATCTTTCTAGAAACACATGCCTTTGTGATCTGAACATTATGCTCACTTTGGACTCAGGGCCCGTTATAAACCGAACCAGCCCAGTACATAGCCCAAGATAGGGGTTACCCTCCAGTCCCCAAGCCTCTGTTGTCTGAGACCACTTTCTAGTCCACCTCCCGTCCCATGTGTAATAAGGAAGGAAGGTGTTGTGCTCACCCTGGGGAATCCCGTATCGCCTTTCCATCCCAGTTGGGTTAGAAGGGGTTTTACAGTCCATGGTCACTTCCTTCCTGAGGCACTGGTCAATATCGATTGTGCTGAAAAACGCCACTGACTGGGGCAGGTCATTCAGACCCAGCTTGTGGGCAAACATGCACCTGAAAGAGACCCGATCCCCTGCAGCAGTCGCGCCCCCGCTATGAACAAGACCCATCTCCCAGGAGGTGGCCTGCAGGGCCTGCCCAGCCGGCTCTGTGCAAGCGAAGAAAGCTGATGGGCCAGCACCTCCCGCTGAGACACTCGCGTACAACTGTGGACTCAAAACACACCTTTTTTCCCACTTTGGTCAGAAGACGAGGGCAGCAGTATTGATCATTGTAAACATTCATTATATACCCATTAATCAGGACAGGCCATGGTTCCCAAACTGGTTCTTAGTGGCAGATCAACATGGAACTGTAACATCAGTTAATACAATCATATAAACTAGGGATTTTACTACAAGGAAATTAACTCAATATGTATACTTGAGCTTCCCTGTTAACGATGTTTTCTGTTTACTAACAGAATAGCAAACTTTTGGCACTTAAGAATAAATGTTTACAAATGAAAAAGTACCTCAATTTTCTGAGATACTTGGAGAAAAGCCTGTCATCTGATTTTCAAAACAAAGCTGTATTCCAAGGGGAGCACAGTTTGAGAACTCCCCTCCCACCTCCTGACCACCCCAGTGATCTAGTCTGGCGATACAACACTTTCAGTCTCCAAAAATCTTTTCTAAATATTGAGCCAGTCTTTTTAAGACTTCGTAGTTTTTAAAAATCAGAGATAAAAGTGGAAACACTTATTCCTGGGGGCATGAAAATTCAGATTGTGCTCAGTGTGGTCCAAGCCCCATGTAGCTGACAGACGCTCAGGCCGGAGGAGCCGTGGGCCCTGCCTACCTGGTCAGGAGGTTGGTGATTTGCAGGGCGAGGGCCGCGCGGTATCGGTCCTCCTCCCGCACCAGGTAGCGAACCTCATCGTGGATGCTGATGCAGAAGCGCCCGTCAATGGCAAACTCCTCGAACAGCCACTTCATGGCCACAAGCATGAGGTGCAGGTAGTCCACCGCGGAGCTCTGCACCACCCAGTTCACTCGGCTGGTCATAAACTGGGGAGGGAAGGCACAGGTGAGGAGGGCCAGACCACAAGCAGCTCCCTCCTGAGCAGGAGGCGGCACAGGAGCCCTGCCCTCCGAGGCCCCCGTTGCCCCGTTCCGAGGGTGGCGATACCTCCCCGCGGACAGCACAGGGTTCCAGGGCCCGGCTGATGCGGCAGCCCAACACCGGGGTACGCGGTATGTCAGATGTGGCAATGCTCTCCAGCTTGTTGAACATTTCTGACTCTGTGCCCCCCATCCAGGCTCGCTGAGCAACCACCTCCCACTTCTTCCATCGCGATCTGGGGAACAAAGAGGGCAAGCTTTGTGTTTCACCATATCAGGGCAAAAGCACGCCAGCTCTCCCCGGGCAAGCCCAAACCCTCCCACTGACATGAACACACAGAAGGGTCTCACTTCTTTGAAGCTTCTCTCTGGATCTTGCGCAGATCCTTCAGGGAAACCCAGCCGTCCTCGGTCCTCTCCACAGGGAGGTCCAACTCCTTCACCAGCCACTCGCCCTCATCTGACAACCGGTACCTGGGGGGCAGCGTCACAACCGTCATTTCCACGGGAATGCCTATTCTGTGCCAAACCCTGGGCTAGGCGTGTTCAACTCCACTCCATTTCCACAACCGCCCTGGGGTCAAAAGGCTCAGAGATGCTAAGTGACTCTGAGATCACACAGCAGGCAGAAACAGAGCCTAGACAGGATCCCAGGATTCTGTGGGCTTCCTGAAGGTAGCCCGATAAAGGACAGGGGACCATTACTGTCCTAAACCTTCAACCCTGCACTGCCCAGTGACCAACAGGTGTCATGTCAGTCCAGCAGGCAGCAAAGGCTATCACCCTGCATTTTGGGGTGAGGGTGGGAAGAGCATTTAGAAAGGCAGAAGACAGGACATACAGCCAGCCTGGCTCACCCTTCTCGGTCCCTGCTGCCCTAGACTCACAGCTTCACTGCGGCTTCAGACGACACCAGGCTAGTCCCCTGCTGGCCAGTCATGTCACTCACCTGCTCACAGGTACAACAGGCTTTCCCCACCACCCCTCAGTCCACACCATGACGCTTTCAAAGGTCTCCACGACTAAGACCCAGCCATGTCTGTTGTCACTGCCTTGCCTCCGCCAGTACACGCTACCCTAGAGCATCCTCCCGACCCCGTCTCCCCTCTCACCTCCCTGGACAACACTCTGCTCCCCCTCTCACTTGCTCTCATGCCCTGTGAGCATGTGGGTTTGCAACCCCCACATTACTGTTTATTCTGCAGGAGCAGAGCACGCACCCTGCAACCACTCAGTGATAACTCACGGCTATGAGGAAAACGGACTGTGAAGCGAGCAAACATCACAACCGAAGGACAACCCACCTAGAGCTAGGTCAGAGGCCGTATGAGGGCTCAGGCAACGGGAAGGTCAAAAAGACAGGCGCAGCAAAGACAATAAAGCAAGCCTGAGGCCCAGGGGTAGGGAAGGGGGGACACTCACCGGCGGAGGCCCTTGGTGACCGCATACATCTGCTGGGCCTTCTCAGCTGCCTCCTGCCGCGTGAGTCGGTGGTTGAACTGCATGAGCAGGCGCTCGGCGAAGGGCTGCCCGGCCCCATAGATGCGGCCGTAGTTGATGATCTTGGCATGCTCACGGCTGATGCCCACGGTGGCTGCTGTCTTGCTGTGCAGATCAGTGCCCCTGCTCTTCCTGCCCTGCAGGGTCATCCAGCCGAAGGCTGTGCAGCCTGGGGGGCAGGGCGACAGTGAGAGAGGCGGCTCCGCCGGCCAGGCATCAGGCCGCCTCCACTCTGCTCCAGCCCTGGCTCCCGCTCACCATGCATGCCGGCAAAGTGGGCATCTCCCAGCACAGCTGCGATCCACAGCTCCTGGGAGTCCACGTCGGCACCCACGAGGACGTAGCCAGGCGGGGCCTGGACCATGGCCTTCAACTCACTGCCTACGCGGTCAGGCTGTGGGAAGAGGGAGGTCATACCCCACGTAGGTACCTGGTGAGACTCCTCTTGCTCACCCCGGGGCCTGACTAGACTGAGATGTGGTGGCCCTTCCCAAAGGCATGGTTTTAGGGAATGCAGCCAGCTCTGCTAGTTCCAGGTAAAGATCCCCTGCCCCATGCCTGGCTCACACTCAGCCCCATGCAGACTCCACAAAAGTTGTGCCACGCATGCCTGGCCAGGAGCTGGTGCCCAGAACTTATCTGCCCAACAAATGGAGGGGCTGTGATGCCAGATTTGGACTTGAGTCCCGCCAGACTCAGATCTTAGTACAGGCTCATTGCAACCCCAGCTTCTCAAGACAGGAGAGGAAGGCCAGGGAGACCAGACGTACAAAGAACACGTACCCGGGCATTGCTGGCAGTGAGCCATGTGGGCTCCACAGCCCGTCGAGTGATGGTGCCAGCCGTCACCACCTGGGGCAGGATGGCCCCGTAGCGGCCTTCCTCATCGTAGTTGGCATGCCTGTGGGGGTGTCGGGGGGAAGGACCTGAATCCCCACAGCTGGCTTTGGTCTTAGGACCCGCCTCACTCAGCTTTCCTGTTCCCACAACCCCAGTAGGACATACCTGGTCACGGCCCGGGGCAGCGCAGACCGGGGCAGCCACACCACCATCTGGGAGCTGTGGGGACACGCTGCTGAGCACAGCCATGGGGGCAGGAGCCACCCCCTCACGACACGGCTCTCAACTACCTTGCTCTGCTGCGTGCCCTCTGTGCCCGGCCGGTTCAACCCTCTCCATTGACCTGACTCGGGCTGGGCCCTGCCATCTACCACTCAGAAGCACAAGCCCTCAAGGAGATGGCCAGGCAGCTGAGGCCACTTCTGCCTGCATCCTGGGGTGACCGTGAGGCACCCCGCTGCAGCCCTGCCACCACTGCCTCCTCCACGCTCAGGGCAGACGTCACCAGCCCTTGCCAGACTCTTCTCACAGGAGCGTGCTGCTGGCAGCCACCTCCACCATGGAACTAGACTTTGATCCATCTGCCATTCCCGGCCTAGGACCCAGCCCCCAACACAGCTTACAGGCCACTAGCCCTTCACAGAAGGGGCCTCACAGGGCTGGGAGGGGCCTTCAGGGACCTACAGTACTAGTCTTCTTACATAACAAGGAAACTAAAGCTGGAGAGGGAAAGAGCCTGGTCCGTGGGTGCACGGCAACAGGACCACAGAGAGCCTGGCCTCCAGACCGGGCAAGCCCTGTGCTGTAGTACAGGCTGTCAGGGCCCCGGGGTTGGGGGGGTAGGGAGGGGGGAGGGGAAGGGATCCCAGGAAAGCGGTGACCTGGTCAGAGGCACGCATAGCAGCAAGTCTCTGCCCTCCCCAACGGCCCACCTGATACGCTTATGGGCGTTCCTCCAAAATGAGATCATCTTATTGATTTCCAAGGCCCGGGGCCCGCTGGCGCCTCCTGGGCCAGCCTGCAGGCTGCCGTCCTCCATCTTGGGCAGGAAGTCTTTGGCGAAGGGGCTGCCCACATTGCAGCTGTTGCCATCCTGCGGAGAGCAGAGGAAGCGGGGCCTGGAGGTGTGCTGCGATCCCCAGTGCCCAAGGCACTGCCCAACACTGAGCCCAGACTGCCCCACCAGCAGAGCAGTCTGGGGCAAATCCCTGATTGCAACATACACACACACATGGGCGCAAACACACACACATTCACATGCAGGCACACACCCAGCTCCCCTCCCAGTAACAGCCATCAGTCACCAGATGTGGTACTAGGCCCCTGACATGCTCTATGTCATTTTTCTCTTTTTTCTCGCCCAGATCAGATCAGATCAATCGCTCAGTCGTGTCCAACTCTTTGCGACCCCATGAATCGCAGCACGCCAGGCCTCCCTGTCCATCACCAACCCCTGGAGTTCACTCAGACTCACGTCCCTCGAATCAGTCATGCCATCCAGCCATCTCATCCTCTGTCGTCCCCTTCTCCTCCTGCCCCCAATCCCTCCCGGCATCAGAGTTTTTTCCAATGAGTCAACTCTTCGCATGAGGTGGCCAAAGTACTGGAGTTTCAGCTTTAGCATCATTCCTTCCAAAGAAATCCCAGGACTGATCTCCTTCAGAATGGACTGGTTGGATCTCCTTGAAGTCCAAGAAACTCTCAAGAGTCTTCTCCAACACCACAGTTCAAAAGCATCAATTCTTCGGCGCTCAGCCTTCTTCACAGTCCAACTCTCACATCCATACATGACCACTGGAAAAACCATAGCCTTGACTAGACGAACCTTTGTCGGCAAAGTAATGTCTCTGCTTTTGAATATACGACCTAGGTTGGTCATAACTTTCTTTCCAAGGAGTAAGCGTCTTTTAATTTCATGGCTGCAGTCACCATCAGTAGTGATTTTGGAGCCCAGAAAAATAGTCTGACACTGTTTCCACTGTTTTCCCATCTATTTCCCATGAAGTGGTGGGACCGGATGCGATGATCTTTGTTTTCTCGCACTATGTCATTTAATTCTGCCACCAGACCCCTTGCCACTCAATTTTTAGAAAAAGGCTCGAAAACATCCCTGGTGGCTCAGATGGTAAAGAATCTGCCTGCAATGCAGGAGACCCAGGTTCAATCCCTGTGGGGAAGATCCCTTGGAGAAGGAAATGGAAACCCACTCCAGTATTCTTGCCTGAAGAATCCCATGGACAGAGGAGCCTGGCGGGCTATAGTCCATGGGGTCACAAAGAGATGCCCCATGTCATTTTTCTCTTTTTTCTAGCCTTATGTCATTTAACTCTGCCATCAGGCCCCTTGCCACCCAATTTTTAGAAAAAAAACAAAGGCTCAGAGAGATGGCAACTTTTGTCCGAGATCATGCTCTGCCCCTCTACTCCTGGCATTCCCACAGCAAGGCCGTCTCCTGGTTTGAGTCACTCTGCAGGCCTACTATGTGCCCCAGGACACCACGAAACAGGGTGTGAACCAGCACACACACCTTGTGAGGCAGCTTGAAGAACCAGCAGCCAGGGATATCCACGTCGTTGTAGGGTCCGTTGCCATGGTGATAAGCTGGCTGGCTGGCTTTGGGGCCACCAGCAGCAGTCTGTGGGGGCCACACACCTAGATCAGGCCCTGCTCCAGCACCTGCATTCAGCGAGGGCCATGGGGTAGGGGTGGGAATAAGGGCCTGAAATGGCATGCAGCTGGGAAAAGACAGGATGGCCATGCGGTCTCAGGCTCCCTCTCTGGCCTCCAACAAGGGTGGGGCTGCCTAAGGGCATGGTGGTCATCTCCCAGCCCCCCAAAACCTTGGGAACTGAGGGGGAAAGCACTACCTGGGCGCAACAGGAGGACGTGGCCAGCCAGCACCCACCCAGAGAAGCCCTGAGCAGGCGCCCAGCTCACCGGAGCTAGCGGTTGACCTGGGACTGCCTCTTGCAAGTTCTCCATCTTTGCCTCGGCCTCCACTTCCAAGCAGCCCAATTCTTCCACCTGGAGGGGCCCAGGTACCAAGCGAGTAAAGCAGGGGGCTGGGCTGGCCCACGTCCGCCAGCCCCACTCTGGGGTGAGTGAGCAGATGAGTGCCCCTGGCGCCCGGCCCCCACCCAGAGGCTGCCCCGTCCTGGAGCCAGAGCCGCCCTCACCGTCTGCCACATGGCACCGCTGTCGGACAGCAGGAACTCCTCGGAAAGGTCTGCCTGTGGCAGCTCCAGCTGCTGCTTCCCCTGTTCAAGACAGTGCTTCCTGTACAGGGACTCGATGGCTCTGTGCAGAGAACGGCAGCCGCAGCCTGATTACCGCGGGCCCCCTCCGGGCCAGGCCGCTCGCCGGGTGCCTTCCACCGTTCCCTGTTCAGTCCCCAGAAGCGGCCCTGAGGCAGGAATGGACAGCACTCTCCCCAGCTCATAGATAGCGAGGGACAAGCTGAGAACGACAGCACGCTGCTGGCAGGCTGGGCTTCGAGGCCCAGGCTGACTCGGGAGAAGAGCATGTGGGGAGCAGGGCAGCGGGAAGTCAGGGCCAGGCCCACCCCAGGCTGGCTCCTGCACCCACTCTTCAGCTCACAGGCGCAGGCCGACCCCCATCCCTCTGTCCTCAGGCCCCACAGGCGGGCAGGGTCAGAATGCCCTGCTGAGCCAGGGCCCTCAGTTCTGGGCCACTTCACGCACTATGGCTTCTCCCCAGCACCTGCCTGTCAAAGGCTCAAGGGTTTGGGCTCTCAGACAAGAGACTTCCCCATGGCCTTTTCTTCTGCCAGCTCTAAAATGAAGATAACCACCCTGTCTCATGCGGCTGCCTGGGGAACAAACGAGGAAGCACTGTAATGGGTTTATTAACACAGAAGATAACCAGTGCTCGATAAATGATACTCAACGGAGGCACACGAAGTCCATAGACCCGTCACGTTCAACAGCCTCCAGCCCGCCCTCTACGTGTTCCTGTGCGGACAGCCGGGCTGCAGGCTCCTGAGCAGGGCCTCAGCCCTTCCCACTCCAACCCCACGCTCTCAACTCAACAGGGCTCGGAGGCCTGGACAGAAAGACTGCCATCAAAAAAGAACTAGAAGCCAGACACTCCAACTCAGGCTCCTCACCCTAGCCCGAGCTGGGCTTGGCCTCTCCAACAAGGGGAAGGGTCCCGAGATGCCAGCCCCTTCCTCCCCGAGCCAGAGCCTTACGTGTGGGGGCAGGCCGCCCCAGCCGACGTGGGAGTACTGCCGGCCGACACCTGAGCCAGGTTGTCCCGCCGCCCGGGCACCAGGTAGCCCCAGCCATGCTGCTCCGAGTAGTGCAGAGGGAAGCCGTCCCAGGTCAGCGCCATGAGCTTAGGTGTGACCCGCATCTGGAGGCTGAGGAGACTGGGGCCAGGGGTCCACTCAGGGTCATCGAGCCGGGGACACAGCTTCCGATACCACCTACACCGCCAGCAGAGAGTGCGTCACAGCAGTCAGGGGAGGACAGCATGTAACGAGGAAGGCTCTCTCCACCCGTGACAATGCCCACCCATCCCAAGGCCTGCTGGTGACCTCAGCCTGACATTACCACCCCCTCCCACTGGGACTCAGCCAGGACCCCCATGGAGGCCCCTAGAATAATTCAAATATTCCCCAAGGACAGATCCTGTGTCAGCTCCCTATTCCAGGACCCATACACACTGCCAAGGGCAAGACTCCTCGCCAAGCTCCACTTCACCAGGGGAACTGCCCAGAGCAGCGCACAGGTCTACCCGACCTCTGCTGCTCCAGAAGCACACCAGGGCCCCCAGTGCTCCATCCCTCACGGGCTGTTCACCAAAGCCAATGCCAGAGCTAGGCAAGTGAGGCACTCAGGGCACAGATTTAAGGGGGCCTCCTCTCAGGGAAACACAAAATTGGCCCCTTGCTGTTCAGTCTGGATGCCCCTATTTTCCCATCTCTGCCACTTTGTGGGGTGAGAATGAAGGTCACCTCCTCAAGGAAGCCTTCCTTGATTTCACCAGGCAGAGTTTTAGGTTCTGCCTCGACACTGATGACTCTCCTGTCTCATGATGGATATCAACTCCAGCGCAGGCTGGCTCCTCCCAGGAAGAAGCTACTAGAAAGGAGTTATGCTTCTCTTTGCCCCTCAGAGGCTGCAGTAAGGCCCAGAACACAGCAGGTGCTTAGTGCACTTGTAGTGAACAAGCCCAGGGACCCAGGGGTGACAGCAGGACAGGAAGATGGCAGGAACAGATGGCAGCGTGTTAGCAGGGGCGCATACGCATACTACCCTCTGTGCTGGGGCCCAGAATACGGGTGTCTCGAGGTGGAGGGAGGGATAGGGTGGCTTCTGGACATGTGAGGGGAAGGGCTCACCCTGGGTGTCCAGGAAGGTGCTGGGGCCGCTTGGGCAGGAGCTCTGTGGTCCCCCTCAGCTGCTCCAAGCAGGTGCGGGCTGTGGCATCTCGCTGGAACTCCTCCTCCTCACTGGGGGGGCCGGGGTCTGCACAGGGTGGGGAGGACAATCAGGACCAGGGAAGGGTATCTCAGAAAGACCCTCCCAGGACCTGCCCAGCGGTCCAGTCCAGTGGTTCGAATTCTGTGCTTCCACTGCAGGGGGCGTGGGTTCTTCTCTGGAAGGCTGGAGCCACCACTGCCAAGGGACCCCAGGGTCCCAGGCCCTTCCCAGGGCCCCTCCCTTCCCCGCCTCCCGCCCATGTTCCCCACCTTCCTGATCCCTGGGGTCCCCAGGGGCGTCAGCCCCCTCGACAGGCAACTTGCTGGCTGCAGCCGGCTCCCTCCTCTTCCCTTTCTTCGCCTTCTTCTGCTTGAACTCCTGCACGTCCCACTCCAGGTCCCAGAGCCAGGGGTCCTCTTTGTACCTGCACAGCCAGTTCACCAGGGCAGGGCTAAGGCCACGCCAGAGGCCAGGCCTCCCACTGCCCGGCCCCTGTAGGAGGACCCTGCCCACCCAAGGGCCTGGCTACCTCTCTCCCGAGAGCAACTGGCAGGCGTCGTTGGCCAGGTCCATCAGCGACTTCTTCATCTCCCGCTGGAGCTCCTCGTAGGTGCCCTGGGCCTCCGCCAGGTAACGCTCCCAGTTCTGGTTGACGGGCAGGTAGGAGACACCCATCTCCAACATGCCAGCCAGAGTCACCGGGTGGGGACACCTTCAGGACAAACACCAGGGCTGCCATAAATGACCACGGGAGGCAAGGCTCTGGCCCAAGCCCTGAGCCGGCCTGGCAATCCTCAACCCAACCACCCACATCAGAGAGACAGGGGTTTAAACCCCAGCTCTCTCCTACTTCCCAGCCATGAGACCCTGCATAAGTGATGTCATCTCTCTGAGCCCAAGTTCCTTCATCTATAAAATAGGGATATCATTCCATCTTCAGGGATAATGTGGGAATGACAGCTCACAAAAATGGAGGTGGCTGCCACATGCTGAGTAATGACCAGGAGCCAGACGCTGCGTTAACAACTCCACACACACAAAGTGTCACACAAGAGCCTCACAACTGGATAGTCAAGTATGCCTGTGTGTGCTTCACAGACAAGACCACCAGGGCTCAGAGAAACCAACTGCCCTGCCCAAGGTCACATGAGCTGGACCGGACAATTAAGATCAGAACCGGGTTTGGCTGAGGCTTCCAATTCTGACCGCATCATCAGACTGACTCACTAGGACACATAACCAAGATGGACGTGAAGCCCGTGGCTCAGGATCTGGGTTCAGAGAGGGCGCTGAGCAGACCATGAAATAAGCACAGCCTGGGACCTCTCCTCTAGGACTCTGTAGACACCCGAGAGCCCAAGGCCCAGGTGGCCACCCCTGGACAGAGCAGCTCCGTGCTCTCAGGCCAGAAAGGCTGAGGGCCCCAGCCTGAGAAAGGCCCAGCAGCACCTGGCTACAATGGGCCCAGGTACCACCGGGAACCCACTGACCCCCAGGGGTTCCCAGAGGGGCACTCCCTCACCTCTCCAGGAAGAGTGGAAGCTGCTGCTGGAAAACCTCATAGGTGGCCCACGCGTCCTGGGCACAGTACTGCATCAGGTCCTGGCACAGGCGACAGGAAGGCGCAGGGTGGGCAGTCATCCCACTACTGCCGCTGGGGCCCAGGGTCAGGTGTGACAGCTACACTCCCAGGGCCTCTAGGGGCCTGCCCCTGCCCGCACCCCCGGAGCACCCCACCCCCTGCCATACCTGGAAGTTCTCACGGATGTCCTTCATGTTGCCCTTGACAAACAGCTCGCGGGGCTCCTTCTCCAGGCGAGGCCCCCCCACGTAGAGGCCGTGCACGTCTGCCAGGTTATTGACACTACTGATGTCCAGCCAGTCCCAGGACGAGATCTGGGGGCCAGAGCGAGGGACATGGCAGGTCAGCGTGGCCTTGAGCCAGATGGGCAGGCTTGTGACGGGGTCCCCCCACGCCCACTGTGCCCTCACCGGTGGGCCGTTGGCTTTGCTCTGGGACTTCTGGCCTCGTTGAGTAGGGGGCCGGGCCTTGTGCTTGCCCTGCTTGGCAGCCATCCACAGACTGCGCTGGAAGCTGCTCAGCCCCGAGATGGCCATGTGCATGCTCATGGTGTCCAGGAAGCGCATGTGGGAACCCTGAGGAGTAGGGAGAGGCTGCAGCGGAGGGGCCTGCCTACCCCAGCTCAGTGCTTCAGCCCACCAGCCCCACCATAGCCCCCCTCCCAGCACACAGCTAGATGCTCAAGACGCAGTGTCTTCAAACTTGCTGGTGCTTGTTCCTCCACCTGTGAGGGGCCTGCCTTCTAGATCCTAGCCACCCTGGAAGGCACAGGCCAGGCTCAGTCCCAACACAAGGCCCTTCCCAGCAACAGCGCTGAGAGGCACCTTGGGAACAGAGGGGCCTAAACCAAGCCTTCCGAGCTATCAGGCTTGGCTGCCCCGCCCTGCCACTCACCAGCTATGAGGCCCTGGCCAAGTTAACAAGGCTGTCTGAGCCTCAGCATCTGCAGCTGGAGGCCAAGGCTGCTCCCACCTGCCCCACCTCTCCTGGGGCACTTTCCACAAACTCAGGAAGTGCCACACTATGGTTCTGGGTGTCTGACATGTGCACTGTTCAAACCCTCTCAGCAATCCTTTGATGCAACTTCTGCTATCTCCCTCTTTTTACAAAAGAGGAAACTGAGGCTCAGGGGTGTCAAGAAGCACATGCTGCTCACCAGTGGCTGAGGCAGGACGCTTGCCCAGGCTGTGGGGCCCACGGCCTCCAAAGCCCAGGTCAAGCTCTAAAATGCCGCATACAGACAAGGGCCATCAGTACTGTGACAGCTCAGGTCCTGTGCCAGGGATGCTGGGGACCCAAGAGCTGGGCACAAGGACCACGGGCAGGGCTGGTCAGCAGGGGGCCCTGGAGCTGCTACAAAGGCAATGGAGGCACTAGCCAGGACACGCAGTCCTTCCCCAGCCACTGGAAGCCGGGCTCCGAGCCCACCCCGAGCCAGGACCTGCAGTCAGCCCCAGGATCCCTACCTGGATCAGGTACTGCTCCCGGATGTGGGCTCGGTCGAAGGACACATTGTGCCCCACCACTAACCGCTCCTGCCGGTCTCGCTGAGCAGGGCTGGCGGCACTGCCAGGGACCTCCAGGGGAATGAGGTCAGCCGGCGACAGCTGGCTGGTCCAAGAGTAACGCTCTTCCACCAGCCGCCGGCTGCACCAGGAATACCTGAGGAGGTGAGAGGCAGGCAGGCTCAGCCCAGAGACGTGCACGCCCCGCTCCTCAAGCCCCACTGCACACCTTCCACCACATGCAGGTCCTGCGCTAGCAGCTGGGGACAAGGTCTCCTAACCCTCACAGAGCTGGAGGTCGGGTGGGGTGCTGTCAGGGGCCGTGCTGGGAGTGAGGAGGAGTTACAAAGCCTTCTTTACTTCTCCACCTCCACAGAGAGGAAGGCAGCTACGCGCCACAGTCCCCGGTGTCCCAGACGGGCATGCAGCCTGGCCATCAAGATGTCTGTTAGGTCTGGGGCTCACCAAGTCTGTGCTTGGCTCTGAGATGTCTTAATGAATGTTACCAACCCCTCACATCTATGAGCATGAAACAGCTCATGTTCAAAGAGCTAATAAAGGGGACAGACAATTATAATAGGACCCAAAGTGGAATTTTTTTTTAATTGAAAGTGGCAAAAAAAAAAAACAAAAAAAGACAAACGCTGCACACAGGTACAGGATGAATCATCTGACGGCTGGAAAGATTCCGAAGGACAAAGAGCAAGTCATGCACCTTGGAGAAGGTGCTGGGCCTCTGAGCAACCACCCCCAGTGACAGACCAGGGAAAGTGCCAGAAAGGAGGAGATGTATGCACATGTTCTAGAAGTACGTGCTAGAGCTGGGGGGTGGGGTGGACAGGGGGTGAGTGCTGTCTGTTGGGGGCCTGACACTGACTCGGGAAAAGGCCGGAGTTTGCTCAAGATCCACAAGGATAAGTGTAGGGAAACGGCCACTGAGCAAAAAGCCTCTTGTGAACCATGGATCACGCCAAAGGGTCAAGGCCACTCAGCACCAAAGTGAGTGACGAGGCCACCTGTGTGGCCACCACAGCTGCAAGCAAGCTCCCTGTGTCCCTTATGGAGGGGAGGAGGGGTTATCTGTCACAACAGCTAATGACAAACATAAAACTAGTTTCTCTCGGGGAGAGCATTACCAGCAAAAAGTGGTTCCTAATTTTAAACCTGGTGAGATCTAACCCACACCCCAAATGATGGGAAAATGCTCAGGAACTCGAGTTGCAACCTCCTTCCCTCTCAATTCAGCATGTCAAAGCCCTTAATAACACGGAAGAAAAGGCTGAAGGATGTCAAATATCAGAGGCTGCAGGGATGACAGGGACTTTGGTTGCAATAAAAAGCCAGACTGGTGTCAAGATCTGGGTCTGCAGCTGTGCATGAGAGCCATCTTGTCAAATTTTTGTGATAAAAAAGAAGAAAGCCAAAATGCAAACACCTTTGGCATATTTAAGATGAGTCAGAACCAACGCCATTAACACTACACTTTCCCTGTGAGCCTCAGCTTGGCACTGACAGCCTGTGCAGTGTCCCTCCGGTCTCATGACCAAAGCCCTCACCTGCAGCCTTTGGGAAAGCTGCCCTCTGGCCTGTGCAAGGCTTCTCCCTTCCACTGGAAACCGCGGGCTGCTCAGGCATCTGACGTTAGACAGCCAGGTGCCAGGGATATGCCAAAGTTAAGTGGGCTGCTGTCAGGGCCCCAGCCTTCTGCCCCCACCACAGTCAGGCTCCCAGGAGGAAGGCCCTGTATGAGCCCGGTCCTCAGTAATGACTTCCACTGCCAGGCAAACTGAGCGGTGCCCCCCAGTACCACTGGCAAGAATGGTATGAGAATGAGAGGATGATGGAAAGGACAGGAAGAGAAAGAGGTGAAACGTCAGGAGAGGAAGAAGAGAAAAGAAAAAGGGGACTAGAGGTAAACTGGCCAAGAATGACCGAAAGATCAAAAAACAGTTCTTATCACTGGTTTCCTAATTTCCTTTCAGCCACCACAGCCTACTTTACTTTCTCAAATGATGGAGAGTATTCCCTCTAGTTTGACCATCAAGTTACATAGTAAGCTCTGAGATTCTCATCTTAACTGGAACTAATCAATAAGGAATCATCTGGTTTTGCTCTTTTCAGCCATTAATGCCTACCTTATCTATTTAGCCATGTTTTCACCATTTTCAACTGCATATTTAACATTTCGCAGCTTTCTTTACAAAGATGTAGCTTCCAATAGGAATAAAGAAACTGCCAACTTTTTTTTTGCTGGCCATGCCTGAAAGCATTAAGGTTGTAAATAGTATTTTAATCCTGGAATGAAGAATAAAAAAAGGGGAGAAACAGTACTGCCATCATTGTTTGAAAAAGAAACTTGGGTAGCACTTAGAAAGTTACTCAAAAAGAAAAGAGTGATTGAATATACATTTGGGGGACCAAAATGCCTGCAGGCCTACTTGGGAGGCTGGGAGATGGAAGAAGTGTTTCTCAACTAGGGGTGATCAGCAAGGTGTCACCTGAGGGGAGGGGTATTTGGAAACTGAAATGGGGGGGCAGCGGGATTTGGTCTGGCACTTAAGAGAGCAGCTGGGGACACTAAGTGTCTTATACCGCCTGGGACATTCCCACCAAAGGGAAGTTTCTCCTGCCCAAAATAACCAGACATCCCCAAACAGAAACACTGTTCAAATGTCTTGGACTAACTTTTCAGGAAGCTATTAGGGGAAGGGGTAAAGGCATCAAATCAAGGTAATCTCAAATGGTCTCCCAGTCAGCTTCAAGTACATGTTACTGGGACTCTGCTGAGCCCATCACCACCTGACACTTGCTAGGGTGTCCTTTACCACCCACACCTTCCCCACCATAAAGTAAGCTCTATCAAAGCTGGGGTCGAGCTGATTTCAGTTCACCACTGAGTCCACAGTCCCTGGAAACCCACCCGTCAGACACAGAGTGGGGGCCCCCCTCGAGGGCTCAAGTCCCCTGACCCTGGCCCCTCCCTACTCACCAGGCCGAGGGGGATATGGCCACCGCCAACGTGGGGCAGGTTCCCTCTGCCAAGCAGACCTCCACGTCGAACACCAGGGCCCGCTCCTCGGGGATGGCCACGGGTTCGGCCTCCCCCGCGGGGCCGTACCGGGTCCAGCCCTCCGCCCAGGCCCAGCTCGGGGGCCGCGGGGGCAGCTGCGCCTGCAAGAGCGAGTTGGCCGCCTCCAGGTAGGGCAGGCTCTGCTTCTGCGCCAGGATGCGGAAGTGCTGGTCCAGGCTGCCCCCGAGGAGGGGCGGCAGGCGCAGCTCCACGTCGGGCAAGGGCGGGGCTGGCTGCCCCCAGAGCCCGTGCTTCTGCAGGTGCTCCACGCTGCGGCGCACCGCGGCCTCGTCGGGCCTCTCCCCGCCGGGCCCGAAGATCTGCTCGTGGAGCCCTCTCGAGAGCATCTGGATGTGCAAGGGGTTGTGCCGCAGCTGCCCGCCCACCGAGGATGGCACTGGCTGCGGCGACGGCGGCCCGTCGCTGGGGACGGGGTCGGAGGCGGAGCTGGAGACCCAACGTCGCGGAGCTGGAACCGGGCCTGGCCCGACGGTGGCGCCGGCCACCTTCCTCCAGAGCAGGCGGCTCATGGTGGGTGCAGGGAGCCCCTCGGTGGGCGTCAGGACACCTGGCTTTGGGCTCCAGCTTGGCAGCGTTCACTGGCTGAGAGACGTGGAGAGGGACACGTCCTGTCTCCGCTTTCCTGCCAGGGAAATGGTTCTGACCATGCCTGCCTTCCACCCACAAATCCTAAAGGAGACAGATGTACAGTGTTACCAACATGCAGAGCACGTGCGATCTTAACAGCCCTCCTTCCGCGAGCACTGCCTGCGTCCCAAAGCAGGGTGACTAGCGCCTTTAGGTGCATGTTCTCAGTTGATCATCAAGCAACCTTGGGAAATACCAATACCCCTCGGAAAACCGAGGTTCACGTTAAGTTCATCAGAGAAGAAGACGGTAGTGGTTAAGAGCGCAAGACTCTGGTGGGGACAACCAGGGTTTGAATCCCGGCTCCAGCTCTTCCGAGACGTCTGACCTTGGGCAGGCGGCTTAGGCCCCCATTTCCCTACTCTGTAAAATGGGGTGACTGGGTTCTACCGGTCATACAGGACTGCTGTTCGGGTGACACAGGGCGAACCTGCCGCGGGGCACGGCCCTCGGCAAGTGCTCAGCAAACGGTGGCTGCCGGTGCCCCCCGATCGCCGCAGCCCGAGGGCCTAGCGCCCTTAGGGGCCGGTGCCCGGGTTCGAGCCCGCCAAGGGGGCCGCAGTCCCGCGGGGCCCCCACCCCCGCCCGAGCCCTGGCCCAGCGCGCCGCAGGGGCCCTCGGCCGCCAGCCTGAGCCCGGCGGCCGCGCCGCGGTGCGCGCTGGGACGAGCCTCCGCCCAGCCCAGGGCCGCGCTCCTAGACTGGAGAGGGAGGGGCCGCGCCGCCGCTCAGCGACCCGGCCGCCCGCCCCCCTGCGCCGAACCCGCCGGAAACCTCAGTCCGCCCGGTGCCTTCTGGTCTGCGGCTCCCGAACCCAGGCTGGCGACGCCCCGGCTCCCTCCGCGCGGCCTGTGCAGCCTCGGGGTGGCCTGTGGCCTCCACCCGAACGATCCGCCTCACAGGCAGGGGCAACTTCCCGTCTGTACCCTGCTAGGTCCCGCGGCTACCCAAGAGGCAGGCCGGAGACTCCTAGCGCGACCAATAGGAGAGCCACAAGTAGACCGGTCCGCCCGTAGGGGGGAAAAAGGACTTCCGGATGGACCTTCCCCTGCGGAACTCTGGGAATCAAGGTCCGACCTCCCCTGCTCAAGAAGCAGGTGGGTTAGTCCCAGGCAAGCCGGTGGGCGGTAATAATACTTTTTAGATTGTCCAAAGAGTACTAGCTAGCGGGCGGCCGCGTGGCCTAATGGATAAGGCGTCTGACTTCGGATCAGAAGATTGCAGGTTCGAGTCCTGCCGCGGTCGCAAAGGGGAAAGTTGCTTTTTGGTTTATCCTTTCTTAGGAATTCAAGTAATAGGACCGTAGGGAAACGCTGTTGCGGATTATCACCCCTCTTTCATGTCTGGGAACACCCAGATCTGAAGAAGTAACTGCACCCACATCCCACCCGGCAGTGTCCTTGTGAAATTGTTCCTCTACCTGCTACAGCTACATGGAGGTGAGCGGAAGTGGTGGTCCATTTCTAAAAAGGTACCATCCGTGTTCATACCCCCACACTGGTAGAGAAGCAGGAGCATCCTTTGCGGGAACTCCGATTTTAAATCAACTGGATCCTGGGTGTTCATTGGAGGGACTGATTTGAAGCTGAAACTCCAATACTTTGGCCACCTGATGCGGATAGCTGACTCATTTGAAAAGACTCTGGTGCTGGGAAGGATTGAGGGCAGGAGGAGAAGGGGACGACACAGGATGAGATAGTTGGATGGCATCACCGACACAATGGACATGGGTTTGGGTGGGCTCCGGGAGTTGGTGATGGACAGGGAGGCCTGGCGTGCTGCGATTCATGGGGTCGCAAAGAGTCGGACACGACTGAGCGACTGAACTGAACTGAACTGATACGTGGGAATCACAGAGATTCACATTTGAAGGCAAGCCCCTTCCCTCTGTTCATCCTGGACAATTCTGATGAGTAAAAATACTGCCTTCCCTTGAAGCCGAATCTGTCGCCGGGTATTAAGCTCTCATCCAACGCGTCTATGGAGAAGGCAATGGCAACCCACTCCAGTACTCTTGCCTGGGAAATCCCATGGACGGAGGAGCCTGGTGGGCTGCCGTCTATGGGGTCGCACAGAGTCAGACACGACTGATGGGACTTAGCAGCAGCAGCCGCAGCCAACGCTTCTGGCTCACCCCACCGGCCCGAGGAGTCACCAGAGGTAGCCTTCCATCTTCGCGGTCTCCTGTCTGCAATCCACCGCCTGTTGCTCCACGTGCCTCTGATATACTGTAAAGTGCTGCAGAGAATCAGGCCCACGCAGACGACGAGAGCCTGGAGGCTGGATCCTGGAGGTTCGGCCGCGCGGATGAAGAAAGTGAGGCTGGGAGAGGTTTGAGACACGCCTGAAGACACACAGCTGATTAGGGACAAAATTCAGGCCTCGCAGAAAGTCGGCCCCCACTTCCTAGGCCGTAGGTGTGCCAGGACACCCTGAACTGACTGACTTGAGCAAGGGACTTCGGTATTTTTCAGGGGTGTGGTTTGGGGACATCTAGGGAAAGGAGAAGGTGGCAGCAGAGGATGAGATGGTGAGAGAGCATCACCAACTCAATGGACATGAATTTGAGCAAACTCCTGGAGATAGTGGAGGACAGAGGAGCCTGGTGCACTGCAGTCCATGGGGTCAGAAAGAGTCCCATGCGACTTAGCCACTGAACAAGGGGGAAAACACGCTGCCCCGCTGGTCCTGTGAACTGATCGCGCCCAGGGAAGCAGTGAGAAGCCCCAGAACAAGGCTTGAAGACTGCACAGTAGCACTGAACCTAGATCCTCCCATACATTTCCCCTTTCTTTAGTTTTAAGTATGAAACCTTGTAAAAAAAAAAAAAAAAAGAAAGAAAAGAAACCTTGTTTATACATTGTTCTAGATGTATTTAGTATATATACTGTGCTGTGCTAAGTAGCTTCAGTCCTGTCCAACTCTTTGTGACCCTATGGACTGAAGCATGCCAGCCTTCTCTGCCCTTCACCATCTCCTGGAGTTTGCTCAAACTCATGTCCATTGAGTCGATGATGCCATCTAACCATCTCATCCTCTGTAATCCCTTTCTCCTCCTGCCTTCAATCTTTCCCAGCATTAGGGACTTTTCCATTGAGTCAGTTCTTCTCATCAGGTGGCCAAAGTATTGGAGCTTCAATTTCAACATCAGTTCTTCCAATGAATATTCAGGGTTGATTTCCTTTAGGACTGACTGGTTTGATCTTCTTGCTGTCCAAGGGAGTAATACCTGAGAAACCACATTCATTTCCCTACAATTTCTTGGACCTCTCCTCCCACAGAGCAAGAGACAAATTCATTAGGAACCCCCTGCCCAGATGGAAACACTCTGTACTTTCTTGCAAAGCACGAATCTCAGGTGTAACAAAAGCTGATTTTATTTTTTTAATCTCCCCTTCCACTGCTGTTAAATACCCAGGAAGACTGACCTTGTGTCTCATTGGATGCTCTGCTCCAGGACCTGGCTGGAGCTTGGTAATAACTACTAGCACATATTAAGATGTCAGGTTGTGGCATCTAAATTAATTAATCCTTGCATTAACCCTAGGATAGAGATTCTGTTATTATCCCCTTTTACTGATGAGGACACTGAGGCCCAGAGAGATAAAGTAGGGAGCCTAAAGCCCTACAGCAGGTAAGTGGTGGAGCTTCCCCAAGATTTGAACCCAGGGAAACCTGCTCTGCTGTATTACTCAGTGACCACCCACTAACCCTGAAAGCTGAGGACCCCTGCTCCTAGGCTGTGGGCCAGACACAGGCTGAGGCTGGAGATGCAGGCTGGGGCGACTCTGCATCACTGTTGCTGACTAAGGGACTCTCCGGTCACTGCCTTCTCCTCCACGGTCCCTCTAGGGAGCTTCCTTCCTGATGACCTTTTTGTGTCATCTTTGCCAAGCCCAGCTTCAGCAGTTTCTGCCTCAGAGAGAAACTATCACTGTTCTACCTTTAACAAAAGCTACCACTGCCAAATGAACCAAGCTAAACGCTTTAGAGTAGCTTCTCCTTCCATCTGCTCAATGACCCCTTTGGTACTATTGATGTGTGTGCTAAGTCAGTGGTGTCCGACTCTGTCTGACCCCATGGACTGTAGCCCACCAGGCTTGTCTGTCCATGGGATTCTCCAGGCAAGAATACTGGAGTGGGTTGTCATACCCTCCTGCAGCCAATCTTCCAGACACAGGGATCAAACTCGAGTCTCTTATGTCTAACTGGCATTGGCAGGCGGGTCCTTTACCACTAGCACATGGGTACTATTATTATTTGATTTTTCTTTTTACTATATTTATGGGGCTTCCTAGGTGGTACTAATGGTAAAGAGCCCACCTGCCAATGTAGGAGACATAAGAGACTTGAGTTCTATCCCTGGGTTGGGAAAATACCCTGGAGAAGGGCATGGCAACCCACTCCAGTATTCTTGCCTGGAGAATCCCATGGACAGAGGAGCCTGGTGGGCTACAGTCCACGGAGTTGCAAAGAGCTGGATGCAACTAAGCATGCACGCATGCACACAATACTAGTTTGTTTCAATATTAACTATTTTATTAGCATGACTATATTACTATAATAGTTATATTAATATTATTTATATTAAAGTAATAATTTGGGGTTGGACTAATTGAATCTTAGAAAGGTATGGTTGATGTTCATTGTTTTTTCTTTTTAATACCCAGTCTTTCTGCTTTTAAAAAAAATTTCTTTTTCAATTGCAGGGAAATTGCTTTATAATGTTGTGTTGGTTTCTGCCCTACAACAATGCAAATCAGTTATAATTATGTATATATCTCCTCCCTCTTGAGCCTCCCTCCCTTCTCCCCATCCCACCCCTCTAGGTCATCTCAGAGAACCAGAGGAAGAAAAGAAAGTCTCCAGTAATAAGTATGAGGTTGACTCACTTATCCAAAAATCATACAGTCAGTGCAGGGCCTGGCTTAGGACCCAAGCACCGTATGATTCCCAACCCACCAGGCATTTCTTCGAGCCCACTAAAGCCCCCACAAGCAAGAAAGCGAGTTTGAAAAGACAGAAAGCCAGCCCTGATCCTGGGTTTGCTACTAGCCCGCCCCAGAATGACTGGCATAAGACCCCAGGTCACAGCAATAGCGGCCCTTCTGATATTTGTCAGAAAGCAAATGTGAGTTTATTTTTTAAAAAACATTTTACATTTGTATCTGAGTGATATAGGTCTTTTTTTTTTTTGACTTTTTCTTTTATATTGGATATAGTTAATCAACAATGTCATGATAGTTTCAGGTATACAGCAAAATGACTCAGTTATACATGTCTCTACTCTTTTTTAAATTCTTTTCTCATTTAGGTTGTTACATAATATTGAGCAGCCTTCCCTGTGCTATACAGTAGGTCCTTGTTGGTTATTCATTTTAAAGATAGCATTGTGTACTACATGTGAATGTAGCAATATTTTTCATGAGACTTCCTCCTTTGTGCTTGACCCAGTGGGATCCCCCCGCAAGGAGCTGAACGAGAGGACCAGGATGAAGCAGTGGGTAGGGGAGGTGTCTTAACCAAATATTATTTACTATGCAGTTCATGAACCTCCTCATCCGTAAAACGGGACAGTTATAGCATCAGCACCATGCAGTTGCTGTGAGGGTCAGATGAGTTCTAAGTGTAAAGCTCTGAGAACACAGCCCGGCCCAGAGTAATCGCTCACAAAATACAGCATGTGATTATTCTTACGTCAGCACCTCTGTAAAAGCTGCACCAGCGTTATGAGCACCTCCGGGGCGTCTGTCCCTGAAATAACAAGGCCTTCACTACCAGGCTTCAGAAGGCAGAAGGCAACCATCTCTCTTGAGCTGTTTCTACCAAAAACACATGGTAAAGGGAGTCGAGTGCTCATTTGGGGTCAGCTCCTGTGGAGTCCCAGGTCTCTGTCTACCACACGTGGGATCACCTTGGCATGGGTGTAAAAATCGGGATGAGAGGCATAGGCTAGTTTCAAAATGTGCTTCATATTTCAGAGGGGTAACTGTTTTCAATAATCACTTACTTGGCTGCTTCGGGTCTCAGTTACAGGGTTTTGGTGCATCATGTCGGATCTTTCGTTGCAGCACATGGATTCTCTAGTTGTGGCACAGGGCCTCAGTGGTCGCAACCAGCAAGCTTGAGCACTCATTAAATACTTGCTGAATAAATGATTGAGCTTTTTTTAAAAAATATCTTTAGTTAAATTTCACTGAAGTAAATTTCTCCAGGCCAATACACAAGATTCTTCCATTTGCAATGTGCTCTGCAGCTGTTAATTTCACCTTCGCTGCACAACGATTTGTGATACTGGAGCTATCTCTGATACAGAGAAGCATTCAGAAAGAAAACGATTTATTTCTACCATAAGCTGAAAATTGTCACATCATAAATATAATTTCAACATATACGACTATATAATAGCTAATTTATACATTAAAATACATTGAATTATAATTTAACATATAAAATTTAAAAATAACAAACACCAGTAAGAAATTCAACTGATTTACAAAAACCCACACCTGAGGGCTTCCCTGGCGGCTCAGTAGTTAAAGAATCCACCTGCCAATGCAGGGGACACAAGTTCGATCCCTGATTGGGGAAGATCCCGCGTGCAACTAGGCCCGTGTGCCACAACTAGTGAGCCTGCGGTCTGGAGCCCGGGAGCCGCAACTACTGAGCCCACTCGTTGCAACTACTGAAGCCCTTGTGCCCTAGAGCCCATGCTCTGGAACAAGAAAAGCCACCGTGATGAGAAGCCCGCGCACCGCAACTAGAGAGTATGCCTCACAGCAACAAAGATCCAGCACAGACAAAAATAAAATTATTTTTTAAAATCCTTAAAAAAAAAAAAAAACACACTCCTGAAAGTAAGTTCTTCCATCAGAAGAATGAAATGTTATGAACACTCTGCAGAAAGGAGACAGTTAACATATCTTAGTTTAAGATAAAGAGGACATTCTGGGTCAACAAGATAATTTCATTTCATATATATATGTATAATGATAATATTAATCAGCTCCAAGCATCTCAATCCACATGTACACACCACCAGAAAGGCAACTGAACTGCCTTCTCTGACAGACATTAGCATCCTTACACATATTTCACATACTAAACAAATGCCAACTTCTGGAAGTGACAGTTCTACAAATCGCTGGGGAAAAAAAAAAATCCCCACAAGGATCCACCCTGGGGGCCATGGCATCAGTGCCATGTGTCCTTCCAGACAGAGAAGGGCAAAACCCTCAGCTCCTGAAGGATTGAAATATCCATGGGCTCGGAGCCCTGGCAAAGGCCCCGTGGCATGTTTTGCCAGCTGCAAAATTTCGAATCCCACGTCCTAATCTGTTAGATCCTGGCCTGGCCTGGCTTGGCGAGCAGTGTCCCCTGCAGGGTGAGAACAGCACAGAGCCTAGACCCGCAGTGGCCACTCCACCTGCCCGCCGGAGACGGCAAATGCGTTTCTTGCCATTAGTTTGTCTCTAAAGACTTTATGCTCAAAATATAAGCTGTGGTATTAAAAGAAATGTGTATTTCTCTCTTGCAGAGACATTTCCTTTGAGGAGTATGTTGGATTGAACTCTTTTACTTTTTTAAGCTAATTTTTTGGAGTATAGTTTCTTTACAAAGTGGTGTTAGTTTCTACTGTACAGCAAAGTGAATCAGTTATATATATATATACATATATATCCCCTCTTCTTTTGGATTTCCTTCTCATTTAGATCATCACAAACATCAAGTAGGGTTCTCATTAGTCATCTATGTTCTACATCCTATCAATACTGTAGATATGTCAATCCCAGTCTCCCAACTCCTCCCACCCTGTGTTCCCTTTTAGTGTCCACACACTTGTTCTCTATGTCTGTGCCTCTACTTCTGCTTTGCAAATAAGAGCATCTGTACCATTTTTCTAGATTCCACATACATGCATTAACATAAAATATTTGTTTTTCTCTTTCTGACTTCCTGTATAACAGTCTCTAGGTTTATCATATCTCTGCAAATGACCCAATTTTGTTCCTTTTTGTGGCTCAGTAATATTCCATTGTATATATGAACCACATCTTTATCTATTCCTCCACTGATGGACATTTAGGTTGCTTCCATGTCCTGGCAAAGCTTCCCTGGTGGCTCAGATGGTAAAGAATCTGCCCGAAGTGCAGGAGACGTGGATCAGGAAGATCTGGAGAAGGGCATGGCAACCCACTCCAGTGTTCCGGCCAGGAGAATCCCATGGACAGAGGAACCTGGTGGAATACAATCCATGGGGTTGCCAAGAGTTGGACACGACTGAGCAACTAACACTTTCACTTCATGTCCTGGCTATCATAAATAGTGCTATAATGAACACTGGGGTGCATATGTTTTTTTTAAATTATGGTTTTCTCTGTATATATGCCCAGTAATGGGATTTATGGGTCATACTGGGCTAAATTCCAAGCACCAAGAATTTTTGTAGAGACAGTCTTGCTCTCCTATTAAAAGAGGACACACCCCATTCCATCCCAGTAACAAACAAGGTATTCATTCAATGGGGGAAAAATGAGAGCAAGACTCTGAGAGCAGGTTTTCTCATGTAGGGGGACATCTCTAGTACCCCACTCTTGGAAGGAAATGGTCATCCTGCCTTGGCATTTAATTGTCAGGGTTTCGAGAGAAGATTCTGTCTGTTGTCCTTCGGGGGAAATGATGGACATATTTGGTAATTGTAATGTGCCATTCAGTTTGGACTGGCGTGGCTATTTATTTATTTATTCCCTGCTTTGTCCCAGAAACACTTTAAAATGGCAGAGGTTAGTTGTGCTGGAAAAGACCATGATGCTGGGAAAGACTGAGGGCAAGAGGAGAAGCGGATGACAGGGGATGAGATGGTTGGATGGCATCACTGACTCAATGGACATCAGTTTGAGCAAACTCCAGGAGATGGTGAGGGACAGGGAAGCCTAGCGTGCTGCAGTTCATGGAATCACAGAGAATCAGACACAACTTAGTGACTGAACAAGGTTAGTTGTGATCAGGTAATCATTAGAGCGTAGAACCAGGAAGCAGCTCAGGTTAGTGGCTGGTGGGGTCAGCCGCCACAGGGGAGGGGGTCCTGCCAGAAGGTGCCCAAAGACTTGCCGTGCCCAAAGACCCACCCTTCAGGAAACCAGCTGTGCTCCCCCGACCACAACTGACTAGCTCAGGCAGGTACCCGAGCCAAGGTAGCTATGGACCAGCCAGGTCTGAAAGAGACTAGATGTCAATGCAGTGAGGCTTAGCCCACAGGGGTGATCCAAACCAAATAGTGACCAAGTGTCCCTGCTGCATCCTCTTTCAGGAAGTGTGACGGGGCCCTGGCCATTCTCATCTGAGAACACAAGAGGCCCGAGGTCACCAGAGCTACCGCTGTACCCCTGTGAGCTCTCCCCACGATGCTCGGTGCTCTACAGTGATGCAGAATTGCCGGCCTGGCCGTGACTGTGGCAGGATGGTCGCTTTGCTGGAGGGTCAGTTCTGGAAGTTCATTCCGGAGGCCCAACTAAGAATCTACCCTCCAGCCCTTCCTAAGATTTGTAAGCACCTAATTCCCTTCTCTAAGTCCCCTGTGTATTAAAATATCTGGAAAGGGAAAGAATTGAAACATATACATTACCGTATGTAAAACAGATAACCAGTGCAAGTTTGATGTGTAACTCAGGGCACCCAAAGCTGGTGCTCTGTGACAACCTGGAGGGATCAGGTGAGGAGGGAGGTGGGAGGGGGGGCTCAGGATGGAGGGGACACACGTATACCTATGGCCGATTCATATTGATGTATGGCAAAAACCATCACAATGTTGTAATTATCTTCCAATTAAAATAAATTTTTAAAAATCTGACACTGAAGCTGAAGCTCCAATACTTTGGCTACCTGATGCGAATAGCTGACTCATTGGAAAAGACTCTGGTGTTGGGAAAGATTGGGGGCAGGAGGAGAAGAGGGCAACAGAGGATGAGATGGTTAGATGGCATCATCGACTCAATGGACATGAGTTTGAGCAAACTTCGAGAGAGAGTGAAAGACAGGGAAGCCTGGTGTACTACAGTCCATGGGGCTGCAAAGAGTCAAACACGACTAAGAGCCTGAACAAACAACAGAAATATCTGGAAAGCCCTTTGTTTCCTGAAACTGAACGTTGACTGATGCCAGGACCCTCCTCTGGGCTCCCATCGCGCTCTCTGGTGTGGATCACATACCATGGGGTGCTTAAGTTCCCTGCTGCCCTCACCCACCCCAGCCACAAGCTCGCTGAGAGCTGTGTCTGGTTTCCCTTACATCCCTAGCGCCCAGCACAGAATCTGCAGGAAGAAGGTGCCCGGCCAATATTTGTTGCATGGACCAATGAATCTCCCGGTGAGAATAAATTCTTTTTCACCTTCATAGCCACATCATTCAGAGTAGGAACTAGAGAACACCCTGGCTATTTCTTGCAAGAGGAGATTCGGTACAGAACTTCATCAGCAAGAATAAAGATGGCGGACGGGCTGGCGGAGTGGGTGTCTCGGGTGACTTGCTTCAAGGTCACACCACTGCAGCGGGGGACCTGGAGCCAGATTCTAGAGGGAAGGAGGCCAGTGTTGCCACGGCTACCACTGTGGCTGCTGCCACAATGCGAATCCAGCGACTAGAGGGTGACACACGGAGTTGGGCTCTGACAGCCATCATGTCAGCCAGAGCATGCTGGTCTGTGCAGAGGCCACAGGAAGGCGGTCCCTGCCTCTCCCTGGCCTCTCAGGCCTCTCGTATGTGTGTCTCACAGGAAGAATATAAATTACAGCCAGAACCCCAGCTGCAAGGGCCTCTGGGAATTGCACGCTGGCTCCCAGCATTGAGGGCAGGAGCTGTTTCATCATTACCCTGGGCCTGACCCATGCTCTGAGGACAACAAGAGCTCCATTGAGGTTTCTGGCCAAGTTCTCACACAAATTTCTGTGGGTTCCCAAGCATGAGGATCTAGGAGAGGGACTGCTGGGCTACTCCTAAAAAGTGCCAGCAAACCACCCCCTATCCCCTGACCCCTACTCACAGGAGTTGAGAGGCGGCAGGAAAAGCAGCTGAAGGCCTGGCCTGAGGCACCTCTGCTCAGGGACCAGTGACCTTTTGGAAGGCAGAGCACACAAGTGGGCAGGAGGGCAGGCCTGGCTCAAGCAAACAGAAGAACTCAGAAGACTTTGCTGGGGAAGCCTGGTGGTTCCAGACAAGGGCTATGCCCCCAGTGTGGGGGTCCTGGGCAGGGTGTGTAATCCCAGGACCCACAGCAAGAGAAGACAGGGCTCAGCTGCCCCTCCCTGGGTTTGCAGAGAGACTCAGTGACTCCCAAATGGAAGCCAAGGTCACTGAAGTGTGACTGGTGTCTGAGAGGGAGGAACCCAGGGGAAAACGATGGCCTCGCTGCAGGATCAGAGAGCAAAGGCGGCCACCCTTACCCACCGGCACAGGGCTCCTCACCCCTCACCCATCGAGGTGTGTGGGGTCTGGCTGTTCTGCTTCAGCGCCTCCTGAGTGGGTCTGGTCCCTTCGGCTACCCGTACCTGGTAGATGGCAGAGTCTGACCACCAGTTTGGGTGCTTCAGCCTCCTGCCAGTCCTGGGTCTGAAGGGCAGTGAAGAGCCCCCGTGGTGGGGCAGGCCATGATCAGGTCAGCCTTAGGAATTAGAACCTAAGCTCCCCAGCAGGCAGGGGTGGGAAGGGAAGGGCGTTGTGGAAGCTGCTGACACACCACAGCACCAGGGTCTCCCACGCTTCTCCCAGGGCTCAACTGGGGAGCCTGGGCCACCAAGAAAGCAGACACATCCAGGGCCTAATGGGAGCGGCGAACACTGGCACCTGGTTCTCCCCGTGACCTCCCCTCCACCCTGGACGTCCTGAGGGGAGCTCTCAGGGCTCCTCGCCTCCCCCCAAAATGCAAGAAACTGGCGCCATCAATGCCCCCAGGTGGGACACAGGGAGAATCTTCACTTCAATCTTGCGGTAGCTTTTGAATTAAAAAAAAAAAAAATGTTTTTTAAGTATTTATTTGGCTGCACCAGGTCTAAGTTGTGGCATGTGGGGTCTTTAGCTGTGGCATGCAAACTCTTATATAAGACATGTGGGATCCAGTTCCCTGACCAGGGATCGAACCCTGGCCCCCTGTGTTGACAGCGTGGAGCCTTAGCCACCAGACCTTCAGAGAATTCCCAGCTCTTGAATGTTGAATGATAAACTTGTTATTGTTCAAAAATAATACTAAAAAGAAAACTAAAAAGGAAAGAAGTGATTAAAGAGAAAAAGAAGTGATTTCCCCCCTCCATATATTATTATTATCTACTTCCATGGTTAGGGCTTCCCTTATGGCTCAGCAGGTAAAGAATCCGCCTGCAATGCAGGAGACCTCAGTTCAATCCCTGGGTTGGGAAGATCCCCCAGAGGAGGGAAAGGCTACCCACTCCAGTATTCTGGCCTGGAGAATTCCACGGACTACAGTCCATGGGATCGCAAAGAGTTGGACATGACTGAGCAACGTTCACTTACTTCCATGGTTAACATACATTCAACTTAACTGCAGGCAATGGTCAAGTCACTATGGTTCCTCAAGCAGGACCCTCCATGCTATACTTCACACCCACCCTGAGCACACACCCAGCTTCCCACAATATGCCTGTGTGTGTGTCCAGTTGTGTCCAGTTCTTTGTGACCCCATGAACTGTAGCCCGCCAGGATCCTCTGTCCATGGGATTTTCCAGGCAAGAATACTGGACTGGGTTGCCATTTCCTTCTCCAGGCAATATTCCCAACCCAGGGATTGAACCCGAGCAAGTGGGTTCTTTACCACTTGAGCCATGGATTCCCACAGGTGGTCCGTAAAGATCTGCAGACCCCACCTTGGCCACAGGGACTGATCTAAAGGTGGCAGGTGAACCAAAGGCAGCCCACCAGGCTCTTTGCCTGGAATTTCTTTAAACGGCAGCTAGAAGAGGGGGTCAGGTCTCAAATCTGCTGCAGCCGTGCATCTGCAGTGTGGAGAAAGCTGGTCTGACCTGCAGGGAGGGGATAGGAGAGGAGAGCCGGATGAGACCCCGATGACGTCAGGTTCCTGTCGTCCTTCCCTTTCTGCAGTTTGGCTGAGAAAGCCAATACATTTTCCCTTTGTCTTGCCAAAACTGGTGTGAATCAGGTTTCTGGTGCTTACAGCCAAGAGAACTGTAAGTGATTCGTCTTGCCCTCTGTAAAATAAAGGGGCTAGACAGGCTGCTTTGGGGAGTGGGGGAGGGGGGTGTCCTGGTGGCTTTGGTATCAGGCGTTGTAAAGTCCACGCCCTGCACCCTGGAGTGAGCCGGGGTGTGACCTGGATATGACACAAACCATCCCCCTCTGTGTCGGGCCTAATGGCTCATTCTTGGGACACTGCATTCAGAAGGATGGGCCAAATGACGAAAAGGCATTTGGCCACCTTCTCTAGCCCCAGCCTGCCATCACCTGCCCTGCTGCTGGGCCAGCTAGCTCTGGAGAAGGGGGAACACAACCAGAGCCTTTCCGAGTAGGGAATCAGCCCCTGTTACTGCAGTGAAACCTCACAAGCTCTCACTTCTAGAGAGGAGGGCTCGGGCCTGGGGAGGTCCAGCATACTCTGTTGGAGGTCACACGGCTTCAACAGGTGGTGTCAGGGTTCAAACTCCTTTTGTTCATAGGCCTCTACTTGGCCTTGTTTACAGGCTCAGTTGCTCTTGGGGGCAATCCCTTAGGCCCTCCAGGCCAGACCCACCTAGGAGGAAAGGGGAAAATCCACTATTAGCCCCCAGAATTTTCCAAGGGCTTCCCTGGTAGCTCAGCTGGTAAAGAATCCACCTGCAATGCAGGAGACCTCGGTTTGATCCCTAGGTTGGGAAGATCCCCTAGAGAAGGGAAAGGCTACCCACTCCAGTATTCGGGCCTGGAGAATCCCATGGATAGTCCATGGGGTCGAATGAGTTGGACAGGACTGAGCGACTTTCCCTTAGCCCCCAGAGGCCCCAGAGCAGCACTGACTCCATGGATGTTGGGAGAAAGCATCACAGTGAAAGGCCTGAGCCAGTGGTGGGCCACATCCAGTGCTACGTGACCGCAGAAGGGGACCTCTAAGAACCACCGTCGCTCATCTGTGGAATGGGGAGAAAATGCCTCCTTGCCTCCCTCACAACCAGCTGAGCCCTCAGGAGTGGAAGACTCGGGACACCGCCCAGCTCCCTGCCCTCATCAGAGTTCTCTGTGCCTTGTGGACAGAGTTGTGGCCTCCCACTCCCCCAACCCCCTCAGCCCTGGCCACAGCCCAAGCCAAGGGCCACCTCCATTTGAAGCGACTGCTTCCACTTTAATTCTGCATGGAGGACCAGGGTGGCAAATGGAATTAATAGCGGAGGCGAAAGCTCACCCACTCCCCCAACCCTTGCCTTTTTTTTTTTTATTAAGTAAGCAATATTTTTTCTCTGTTTACCACTCCTCCCATTCAAAAAAAAAAAAAAAAACCCACAGATGAACTGTAGAAATTTTTGAAAATATATCTTAATCAATATACAATCCTGGACTTCCCTGATGGTCCAGCAGTTAAGAGTCCTCCTGCCAGGCTTCCCTGGTGGCTCAGTGGTAAAGAATCCACCTGCCAAAACAGGAGACATGGGTTTGATCCTTGGTCCCAGAAGATTTCACATGCTAGGAGCACCTAAGCCCATGTGCCACAACTACTGAGCCCACATGCCCTAGATAGAGCCTGTGTTCTGCAACAGAGAAGCCTGAGCGCCACAGCTAGAGAGCAGCCCCCACTCGCCACAGCTAGAGAAAAAGCCCGTGCAGCAACGAAGGCCTGTGCAGCAACGAAGACCCGCACAGCCAAAAGCAAATAGACACATTTCTTTTTTGAAAAGAGACCTCCTGGCAATACAGGGGACACTGGTTCAATCCCTGGTCCAGAGAGATCCCATGCCCCAAACTACCAGGCCTGTGACCCACAACTGCTGAGCCTGCACACCTAGAGTCTGGCTCGGCAACAGGAGAAGCCACCTCCATGAGAAGCCCGCGAGCCACAGTTAGAGAGCAGCCCCAGCTCACTGGATCCAGAGAAAGCCCACACGCAGCAAGGAAGACCCAGAGCAGCCAAAAAAGGAAAAAAGAAAAAAAAAACACAATCCATACTCGTGGATTCATGGATTCTGTGTTTGTGAATTCACCCATTCTCTAGCATTTACTTGTAACCCCCAAGATCGATACCTGTGGGATTTTCACAGTCATTCTCCAACATGGGCAGAGCTGAGAAGAACCTGAGTGGCCAGGTGCTGGCGTTTCTAGCTGAGGTCCAGTAAGACAGAGTTCTGCCTTCTCCTTTCAGCTCTCAGATCCCAAACAAGTGTCCTTTTGGTATTTTATGCAGGATGATCTTTTTTCACATCTATGCATTTTTTTTGGTATGTGATTTATCAGAGAAGGCGATGGCACCCCACTCCAGTACTCTTGCCTGGAAAATCCCACGGATGGAGGAGCCTGTTGGCTGCAGTCCATGGGGTCGCTAAGAGTCGGACACAACTGAGCGACTTCCCTTTCCCCTTTCCCTTTTGGTCTTTATAACAACCCCCAAGCCTAAAGGTGAATGAAGTACCATCAGGTGTTCCTAAGCAGACTCAGCATGCGATGGGCCTTAAGGCGAAAATATGGTCATTCAATTAGCTCTGTTCAGACATAAGTCATAGAGCTATTGACCCTGAGTGCAACATTAATGAACCAGCAGTACACATTAAAAAGATGTCTTTAAGTAGAAACATCCCCCCAAACAAGGCTATATACTTACCTATTGATCCACTGAGAAAAATACAGTGACCCAAGGTTGGCAAGAATCCAACTCCACGTTACCCTAGGAGAGTTGGGTCAGCCTTCGCTTCTTCCCTGTTTTCGAGAGTCTTTACAGAGCATGACGACTGGATAATGAGCATCATCTGCTCTCTAATTTAGAGGTATGCCCGTGACAGTTCAGTGAAGACTGAAGGCTGAAAAGTACTGACCACAGGATGACCCCATATTGTAAAAAGTAAATAAACAAATAAAGCAAAGTTTTTTTTTAATCCTCCACCTCTGTGTTTTATGTTTGTTGGAGCTCAGAGAAGAGTGGAGAGGTTCAACCTGACTTTCCTGGGGAAGAATAAGGGGTGAGGGGACGATGAAGTGTTTTCTTTATACACCTCTGCTTTGTTATGAGAGGTGTGTGTCACTTTTGTGAATTTTTGAAGTTCCATCCCTCCTCATACTGTTCATGGGGTTCTCAAGGCAAGAATGCTGAAGTGGTTTTCCATTCCCTTCTCTGGTGGACCACACTTTGTCAGAACTCTCCACCATGACCTGTCTGTCTTGGGTGGCCTATACACGGCCCGGCTCATAGTTTCATTGAGTTAGGCAAGGCTGTGATCCATGTGCTCAGTTTGGTTAGTTTGTGATTGTGGTTTTCATTCTGTCTGCCCTCTGATGGATCAGGATGAGTTGGGCCATTAAAAAGACTAGGCACTGAAGAATTGATGCTCTTGAACTGTGGTGTTGGAGAAGACTCTTGAGAGTCCCTTGGTCAGCGAGGAGATCCAACCAGTCAATCCTAAAGGAGATCAACCCTGAATATTCATTGGAAGGACTGATGCTGAAGCTGAAGTTCCCAATACTTTGGCCACCTGATGCAAAGAGCTGAATCAGAAAAGCCCCTGATGCTGGGAAAGACTGGGGAGAAGGGGACGACAGAAGACAAGACGGTTGGATGGCATCATCGACTCAGTGGACATGAGCTTGAGCAAACTCTAGGAGATGGTGAAGGACAGGGAAGCCTGGTGCGCTGTAGTCCAAAGTCGCAAAGAGTTGGGCATGACTGAGCGACTGAACAAAGTTCCATACAACAGAAAAAAAAAAAAATAAATAAAGCAGTAAGCTCTTTCTGCTAGTGGCGGCACCTAGTGGGTACAGATGGAATTACTGACATTACTGATTTTCCCTACCTGGTGAGGCTCTTAGTTTCATTGAGTTAGATAAGGCTGTGATCCATGTGATCAGTTTATTTAGTTTTCTGTGGTTGTGGTTTTCATTCCTTCTGCCCTCTGATGGATGAGATCACCCATGACCCCAGCCCTTACCCCCAGGTACTCCTCAGAACCTCTGGGGACATCTCACATGGATTCAAGGACAAGTCACACCGTCAGTTCACTGAGGCCTGTCTGCATGCCAGCTGGCCCCCAGCATGGCACCCCGAGTGCCTGGCTTCTCTGATGGGAAGATGGAGGGAGGTCATTCTCAAAACCACGGGGGAACCTGAAGGGTGGTCAGAGTGAGTGGGGCTTCCCTGGTGTCTCAGTGGGTAAAGAACCCGCCTGCAATGCAGGAGACACAGAAGACGTGGGTTGGATCCCTGGGCCAGGAAGATCCCCTGAAGGAGGAAATGGCAGCCCACTCTGGTATTCTTGCGTGGAGAATCCCATGGGCAGAGAAGACTGGTGGGCTACAGTCCATGGGGTCACAGAGAGTCTGACATGACTGAGCATGGAGATGCAGAGTGAGTGGTTAAAAGCTGGGTTCTTAGCACTGTGTGACCTTGGATGAGCTACTCAACTTCTCTTGGCCTCAGTTTCCTCATCTGTAAGATAAGCATACCAAGGTTATGTAGGCATCAAAATCAAACAAACTGCTTGGCAAATACCTAGACCCTTATAATGAGGTTAGCTATTATTATTATAGAATTTGTAAACTTTCGAAGATTCCTGTGATGTTGTGATTTGTAAGAAATGTGCATTTGGTCCTTATCCATGGTTCCTGGCTCACAGCTTTCACGTGAGAACCATGTGAGAGTCGGACACGACTTAGTGACCAAACATCACCAAGCCAATCTCAGTTCCTGAAATGACTTCAGAGCTGTAAAAGATAAATGTTTGTCTCATCATTCACAAGCCCCTTTCCACCACCACTGGGTTTATGCTAATGGAGTGACTTTTGGAAATCCTCTAAAGATGGGGAGTTGGTGGCCAGAGGAACCAACACTGAACAGAGAGGTGGAACTTCCAGTCTCACCCCTTGATTTCCAGGAAGGACAGTGAGGCTGGAGGAGGAATCAATCACCAATGGTCAATGCATTAATCAATCCTGCGTATGCCATGAAGCTGCCAGAAAAATCCAAAAGGAGAGGGTTCAGGGAGCTTCCAGGTTGATGAACCAGAACTCTTCCACATGCTACCTTGCTGGGCCCCAAACTCCCCAGACTTTTCGAGGACACAGACTCCTTTATTCAGGGTCTTGTCCTGTGAATCTCTTCCCCTGATTGTTGACTCACATTCTTTAATGTCCTTTGTAACACACCAGTGGTCTAGTGAGTCAATGAGTTTCCTGAGTTCTGTGAGCCATTCTAGCAAATTCATCAAACCCAAGGAAGGGGTCATGGAAACCTCTGATTTATAGCCAGTTGGTCAGAAGCCCAGGTGACAACATGGATTTGCAAGGGACACCCACAGTGGAGGGTGATCTTGTGGGACCGAGCCCTTAACCTGTGGAATCTGATGCTATCTCCACAGTGTCATATTGAGTGGAATTACACGACACCCAGCTGGTGAGCAACAAATTGCCAGGTGATGAGGGGGAACTCCCTACACACACTAGAAACAGTGACCAGAATCCTGATTGGTGGGGACTTCCTCGGTGGCCCAGTGGCTAAGACTGCACTCCCAATGCAGGGGGCCAGGCTTCAATCCCTAGCCAGAGAACTTGTTCCCATGTGGTGCAAGTAAAGATCACACACACAGAACAAAGATTCTGCATGACCCAACTAAGACCCAGAGCAGCCAAATAAACAAATAGATGTTAAAAAAAGAAGAAGAATCCTGGTTGGAGGGATTGCGGAACTAGAACTGTAGTTCCCAGAGGTCACATGCAAATAGCCTAGTCCACAAGTCCAGCCCAGACTGTCTGAATCCCATTTAGACCCAAGCTGGTCCTCACCACCACCCCCACACTGACAAACAAAAAAAAA
Source organism: Bos grunniens (assembly GCF_055505025.1). Classification (NCBI taxonomy): domain Eukaryota; kingdom Metazoa; phylum Chordata; class Mammalia; order Artiodactyla; family Bovidae; genus Bos; species Bos grunniens. The sequence continues at coordinate 49,600,895 of NC_141185.1, read as the reverse complement.
GAGAATTCAAATATTCCAAGCCCATCACCCGGAGATAATCACAGCTGACGCTTCGGTGGGTGCACTTTGTGAAGTTGCTATATTTGTCATTTTCAGTGTGAGCAGTGCACCCACACCCCTGTCTGTCATCTGACACTATCGAGTGATTATTTTTCTGTGCCTGCACGTACTCTTTTACACAAGCATATTTGCGACTGCCTGGACACTCTGCTGTTTTCCACTGATTTCTCGCTTCACTTGGCCTTCCTCATTCCAGATGGTTTATGTGGATCCGTGGGCTCTGCCAAGGTGATGACTAACTCGTGAGCAGGGCTGGGAGCCGCCCGAGTGGCACAGAAGGGTGGTATTGCTGCCTTTCCCTTTAGCTGAGACGCAAACACCCACGGATGCCACCTGCACAGGCTGCTGGGAATGTGGCCCGGGTTTATGCCATAAAATCTGTCTTGATCTAGAACCAGCCTGTCTCTAGGACAGAAGGGCTTTGGACAGATGAAAACAGGCCTTTGGGGGGATGCATCTTATGACTTGCTCTAGCTAGGAGTGAGGTGGGGCCCACTGCTGGCCCTGGCTGGCCAGCAAGCAGGGACGGGACAGGGGAAATATGAAATAACAGAATCTCTCTTCTCAACCAGGCTGAAACCAGGGCCAGGGTCAGCCTGGAACCGTCCCAGTTTCCAGGGTGAATGTGGGACTTGAGGGCTAACAGGAGCCAATGGCAGATTTCTGAGCACATGCAGGGTGAGGACAGGTGAGTGTAGATCAGGAAATGACAGCAGGTCCCTCAAGGAGCCACACACACCAGGCTTCAGGCAAGGATGCTGGTGGGGACTCGCGGGGGAGAGGGAGCAAGAGAGTCCAGTGACCTGGTGACCAGGTAAGACCTGTGGACGTGGACTGCACGCCCTAGGACATGGATGGCCATGGTCTTTGCATGGTGATGACCCCTCTGTCCCAAATCCACACTGGCCCTGACAGGCTGGTAATCAAGTTGCAGTGAGGTCCTCAGAGTGGGCTGTAATCCAGTCTGACTGGTGTTCTGATAGGAAGAGGGGACAGGACACAGAGAGTGCAGAGGAGAGACCATGTGAAAACTTGGGGAAGAGAAGACAGCCATCCGCAAGGAGGGGGCCTCAGGGGAAACCAACTCTGATTTGCGAAGTGCTGACTCTGTTCTTGGAACCATGTGGGGCACGCAAGATGCAGCGTGGATAGGTTGACGTGACCCCTGCCAGGAACACCCTGCCGGTTCTTTTCTTCCTCCTCCTTTAGACGGTGTAGGATTGTGATTATCGGTATGCTTTGGGGGGGCTATTGAAGGCTGTTGGAGGTTACATGGGGCCTAAAGCTACCCCTTGGCTGACCTCTCCTGCTGGTGGCTGGGCCCCCTGCTTTTTTACCACATTTGGCCCCCACCCAGCCTGTCCAGTGCCCTCCAAAATGCATTCACTTCCTGCTGGACACTCAGAGGTGTCAGCCAGGAGCTTGTCCACTCTTTGGGACAACCAGATTTCTCAACATTTTTCTATGATCACTATTTGGGGGTGGGGTTCATTCTGCACCACACAGCTTGCAGGGAACTTAGTTCCCTGACCAGGGATCAAATCCAGGCCCTCTGCAGTGGAAGCCCAGAGTCCTAAGCACTGATTGCCAGGGAAGCCCCTCTGATCACCTTTTACAGACACACACATCTCCTGCCCTCCCCTGCCAGCTGCACACACCACTGAAAATCAAGATCTTCTCCACAGAACCATCAGAAGAGAAGACTTAGTCCACCTTTACTCTGTATGGTTGTTTTGCCTAAACAATGAAGGATTTAATTTTTCTGAAAAGGTAATTATATCCCAATAATGGATATATATATATTTTAAATATTATCGATTTATTTGACTACATCAGGTCTCAGTTGCAGCACTCAGGATTTTTGCTGTGGTGCACAGACTCTCTAGTTGCAGCACGTGGGCTCAGAAGTTGTGCTCAGGCTTAGTTACTCCTCGGCGTGTGGGATCCTAGTTCTCCAACCAGGTTTCAAACTGTATTGGAAGGCAGATTCTTAACCACTGGACCACCAGGGAAGACCCTGGGTATATATGTTTTTTAATGACATTTCTCCTTATCTACAGGGGCTTCCTGGAGAAGGAAATGGCAACCCACTCCAGTACTCTTGCCTAGAGAATTCCGTGGACAGAGGAGCCTGGTGGGCTGCTGTCCATGGGGTTGCACATGCATTGGAGAAGGACATGGCAACCCACTCTAGTATTCTTGCCTGGAGAATCCCAGGGACAGAGGAGCCTGGTGGGCTGCCATCTATGGGGTCGCACAGAGTCGGACACGACTGAAGGGACTTAGCAGTGGCAGCAGTAAAGGGGCTTCCCTGGTGGCTCGGTGGTAAAGAATCTGCCTGCAATGCAAGAGACCCGGCTTCCATCCCTGGGTCATGAAGATCCCCTGGAGATGGGCATGGCAACCCACTCCAGTGTTCTTGCCTGGAAAATCCCATAAACAGAGGAGCCTGGTGGGCTACAGTCTATGGAGTCGGAAAGTTGGACATGATTTAGTGACCAAACCACCACCATTGTTCTGATAGGATTCCCTCCCTCTGCAATATGCAACCCTGGGGGGAAGTACTGGGGTGCAAATGAATGGCACCCCCTGGAGAAATGCAGCACCTAACCTATGCAACTGTGACCCTGGCTTGGGAGGAAATCCTAGCTGAACATGACTGCTCTACAAGCTGTCAAAGCTGGACTGTCAAGGTGTGGGGGCTGTAATCACCAAGACAGGCAGAGATGTCTGCAGACAGGGAGAAAGAGTGCCTGCCAGGCTCCTTCTGAAGCCAGAGCAAGGACCTGAGGCTCCTTGTTTCAGGCCTGAGGGAGGTATCCAGGCCTTGGCTGGCATCCCCTGGCCTTCGCTGAGAGGGTGACTTCAATCACCAAAAGGGACAGAGAGGCAGCCAAATCACAAGGGCTTGGCAGGGAGAAAATGAGGGCATGAAAGCAAGGAGATGGAGACCAGCAACCCATTAAAGAATGAAGCCAGGAGGGGTCTGCACGGGCTGGATGCTTAACACATGAACTTCAACACGGTTCCTGAAGCCCCAGATGAACTGTGGCCTGAGGGCATCCCTGTCTGTCTCCCCCAACCTCTTGACCCTGCTTACATACCTCCAACAACAGGGAGCTCACTACCTCATCAGGAAGCCCATTTCCTGTTTGTGCAGATCAAGTTCCTGAAATCTCTGACTTGCATAATCCTAGTCTCCCAGGATGCACTAAGAAGGAGAGGGCAGACCGTGGTCCACAAGGAGGCTCCACTCCGATTTTTTTCTTTTCCTCTAGAGTACAACACGTGAAGAAATTTACAAACAATAATTCAAAGACTTGTTGCTGTCTCTAGAAGAGAAATGCCAGAATTTGCCACGGGAGTAATGAAAACAAGCAGAAATATGCAGAGCATCTCGGCAGCTTCTTATCTCTTGAAGGGTGCAGCTTCTAGAGATGTTGCCTGGACTTCCCTGATGGTACAGTGGATGGGAATCCACCTGCCAATACAGGGGACACGGGTTCAATCTCTGGTCTGGGAAGATTCCACATGTGTGGGAGCAACTGAAGCCCGTGTGCCACAACTGCTGAGCCCAAGAGCTACAACTGCTGAAGCCCGCACACCCTGGAGCCCACGTCCCAGAATAAGAGAAGCCACCGCAATGAGAAGCCTGCGCACCACGATGAAGAGCTCCCCCTGCTCACACCTACAAAAAGCCCTCGAGAAGCAACGAGGACTCAGAGCAGCCATCGATAAAAGAGTAAAAAAAAAAAAAAAAAGTAATTTGTTAGAGATGCTGCCTGTGTCTTCTGTGTTAGGAGCAAAAATGTGGAGATGAATGAGACAGGATTTCTTCCCTCACTGGGCTCACAGTCGTGTAGAGCAAACAGATGAGGTGTACAACAGAGTCTGATAAGGTAAAGGATCTGCCGGCCAATGTAGGAGATGCCGGAGAGGCAGGTTTGATCCCTGGGTCAGGAAGATCCCCTGGAGAAGGAAATGGCAACCCACTCCAGTACACTTTGCCTGGGAAATCCCATGGACAGAGGAGCCTGGCGGGCTACAGCCCATGGGGTCACAAAGAATTGGACACAACTGAAGCGATTAAACAACAACAATAAAAAGTGTTGCCTGGTTTTTATTTTTTTAAAAGAACATTTGGATGATTTGAACAGGAAGTGGAACAATGGAAAACTATTACTAAGAGGCAGTGTAATGTAGTGGTAAAGAACGTGGACCCTGGATTCACATCCCGTCAGCCACTGACTGAATACCTGTGATGGGGCAAACGCCTTAACCTCTCTGTACCTCGGTTTCCCTATCTGTTGAATGAGGAGAGAAAGAACCTCTTGGAATAAGGATGGCTGTGAAGATTAATCATAAAGTGCTAGGACAGCACACTCAGTCAATTACTGTTGCTCTTCAGTCGATAAGTTGTGTTGGATGTGACCCTATGGACTACAGAACGCCAGGCTTCCCTATCCTTCACCATCTCCCAGGAGTTGGCTCAAACTCAAGTTCATTGAGTCGATGATGCCATCCAACCATCTCATCCTCTGTTGCCCCCTTCTCCTCCTGCCCTCAGTCTTTCCCAGCATCAGGGTCTTTTCCAATGATTCAGCTCTTTGCATCAGGTGGCCAAAGTATTGGAGCTTTGGCTTCAGCAACAGTCTTTCCAATGAATATTCAGGGTTGATTTCCTTTAGGATCGACTGGTTTGTTCTCACTCAATTAACTGTTAGCAAACTCTCACCCCGTGAACAAATCTGAAAAATGCAAACCCTAAAACATTTTAAACGTTAATCAATAAGCACATCTTTCCCGGGCTGGCTCTCGAGTGGACGGCAGGCTGTGTTTCTCAGAATTGCCACACGGTGGCGCTATGCAGCAGGCGCAACAGAAGCGCCCGCATTACGCCAGGTGTGATTCTTGCCAGGTGGTCAGGAGGGCCGCTTCCGCGAGATGTGCCCATTGCCAGGACGTGCCCACGCACACGAGGGAGGAAGGCCAGGCTTGACAAGAGGGTTTTTTTTCTGGGTCAGGAAGCTGTCAGGGGCAGAGAACAGAATCCTATGCCAATCAGGCCAATGGATGCAGGCTTATTGCAAGACTCTCCTGCCAGGGAGGGGCGGAAACCCTCTGAGAAGTCTCAGGCTCTCTCATCCTGGAGCCCTGGGACCTTTTCTCTGTCCATTGGCTCCATTCTCTTCTCAGCGTCTCTGCTCCCATTGCCTGGGCTGATGCAGCATCCATCAGGCCCATGCAGACCTGCTCAGCCTACTCTCACTTCAGTGCTCAGGAGAGACTCCACCTGGGCCAGAAACTAGCCTCAGGGGGCCAGTGGCCATGCCTGATATAATCAATGGATCATCGTGGAGAAGAAAGAATGCAGGAGGTGCAGACATGGCCACTTAGGACTTCCCTGATGGACCAGTGGATAAGAATCTGCCTGCCAACGCAGGGGACACAAGTTCGATCCCTGGTCCAGGAAGATTCCACGTGCACCAGGGCAACTAATCCACATGCCTCAACCACTGAGACCCACGTGCCCTAGAGCCTGTGCTCTGCAACCAGAGAAGACACCACAGTGAGCAGCCTGCACTCTGCAACTAGAGAGTAGCCCCAACTGGCCGCTTAGGCCCATCTGTTCTTTTATCTGAAGGGAGCCATGTCTGAGTCAGAAGGTTTTATGCAGGAGGTGACATTTGCCTAGATTCCAAAAGATACTCAGGAGAGAGGAGTATTACAGGCAGAGGAAGGGTTGGTCACACAAATGCAGGGAGTGAGTGGTGCAAAAGTGTGGGCCTTGGGGAAATGAAGACATCTGAGATGGCGGGAGTGTTGGCAACCCAGGGAAGAGGTCACAGATCAGGTCATGGGGGGAGCTTGAATGCTTCTGAGGAACGTGGGCTTTTATTTTGAAAGTAACAGAACCCTCTGAAAGATTCTGAGCAAGGAGGAGACATGACCAATCAGACTGGCATCTTAGAAGGGTCCTCATCCAGAAGTGTGGATGACTTATTGGAGGGGGCTGAGTTCTGAAGAGGAGCCCCAGCCGGGAGACCTCTGAAATCATTCAGGTGAAAGACAAGAGATGGAGGTAGGGTGGCATGCTTCTGAAGCTGAATCCCGGCTCCAGCAATTTCTAGCTGTGTGACTTCCAGCAAGTTACCTCCCCTCTCTGAGTTTTGTCCCCAGAGGCATGTAGTTGGAGCTCAGCTCTGTTGAATACATGTCAAGAACCTATCAAAACATGGTCAGGCAGAAAGCAGAACACCATGCTTGCAGGGGCAGAGATGCTCCTACCACTGGAGGTGTGAGCCTAGACTCTCCAACTCTCTTAGAACTCAAGACTCCAAACCCCAGGCTTTGCCCACAGGTCCCACCGTTCCCTTGGCCCATCTCTCATTCTTCAGACCTAATCTCATTCCTCAGGCTTTTTGCAGAGGTGGGGAGGGGAAAGCTGGGAAGTGACGGGCAGCACAGTTTGCCTGGCTGCAAGAACCCTGGGGGGGAAGTCCTGAGACTGCCTGATCCCCCTCGGTCTTCATGGGATCTTCCTGAAGGAGGCTAGGATAGCAGAGACCCCAGTCCCAGGTAGAACAGGTGAGCTTTAGGCTTGCAGACTGGCTGCCTCACTGTTGTTCCCACTACCTGAGTGCCTGTTTCCCGTGAGAGGGTCCGGTGCACGCGAGCGGGTGATGTACGTGCAGGCTGAGAAGACTAGAGGAGCCAGGGGTGAGAAGAGACAACCCTAAACCATCAGGCTGGTCTGGAGGCTTTCCTGCACGGGCCACAGTGCGCCTGTACTTCCCGGAAACTGCCGCCAGAGAGCGTTGTTGGACAGCGCGCCGAGCCGCGCTCCGGAGGGCGGCGAGGTCAGTACAGTGAACAGGAGGACAGCGGACACACGGAAAGAACAGGAGGAGGGCTTAGGGTGGGAGGCCGGGATATCCTCATAACTCCTGCGTCCTGCAAGAGTCCTGGCATTGCATAGCCAGGTCTTGGGCGTGAGCGGGCTTCAGCCTCTCCAGCTTCGGGTCTTGAAACCTGTGGCAAGGAGGATGACCAGGTGGCACTGCGCGGGCTGCAGCAGAGACTCCAGGAGCGCTAGTCTGGCCTCTCCGCCATCCATCTAGGCCGCAGTCGGTTCCTCGAAGTCTCCCCGTCCCTCCGGGGTCCCCGCCCGGGGGTCCGAGTCGCGGGGCTTCCTGGGGGAGATCGTGCAAAAGAGGTCGCCCACCCGTCCTCCCTCCCTCCGCGGCCTGCGTAGACCACTATCCAGCGCTCTTCCTCTGCGCTCCCGGGCCCTTCTCCCACGAAGGGTCTGGTCCTCCTATCCCCGGCCCGCCTATGAGCTCATCTAACCGCTTTCCCTCCAGTTCTGCTCCTGGGAAGGGCGTGCCAATCCTCGAAATGGACGAAGCAGGTCGAGCCAGAGGTTTGAGTGACCTCTGGGGCCAGGCGTCTATTCACCCTGGGCTCAGGGACTCCATAGTCCTGGAGTAGAAGGGTAGGATGGGGGCTGCTGGAAGGCTGGGGGCTGCTGGAAGGCTAGGGGCTGGCTGGAGGGCTGGCTGGGAGCCAGGAAAAGAAGTGCTAACAGTAATCGACCCTTTCTTTAGTGGGCACTGGTTCTGGAATCTCGATGTTTTTTCCCGTGGGTTCAAGCTGAACTCTCAGTCTCTCCTGGGCTTTTAGGGGCTCAGAGTGCAAACACCTTCCTGTAGGACCGGGAGGGACACTCGCTGGAGTGCTCGGTAGGCCCTAGGCATCGGAGTCGGATTCCCAGGCTCGCACCACCGAGCTGAGCTCTCAGAGGGGTTCCTGGGCACTCTCTCTCCTCGGGTCCTGAGGCAGGAGAGGTGAGGCCACTGGGGAGCCCGCTCTGGCACCCTGGGAGCCTGAAAGTCATGCCTCAGACCAGAGCATCTCTCTCTCATCCTTTTCCTAGTGATCTGAGAGACCTGTCATGCTGAGGAGACGGGCCTTCGAAGGGAACACGGGGCACCAGGCGGGCGCAGGACAGAGCTGATGTGCCCTTCTGTGCTTCTCCCCTAACACTGGGCTGCCTTTTTTCACACCCTTAACTCAGGAGAGGCTTGAACTGACTGGAAGCTGGGGGTCTGGGCTGGGAGGAAAGAGAGGAAGGGAAATTCGGGTTGCAGGAGAGCAGGGGAGGGTGGCGAAGTCGCAGTGGTGTGTGCTGGCTGTCCCCTCACTGCCCAGTCCTGAGGCCGAGACTGCGGCCTCCTCAAAAGCTGCCCCGCGGGGCAGACGACAGGGTCTCAGCAACCCCCAGGGTGAGAACCCGCAGGCTGGGACAGGGTCAGCAAGAATCATACTAGGCCTGCATCCGCGCCCATTCCCTCCGGAAGGGGAGAAACCCATATAACCTTGGGCGGACTCCACCGAGGCCTCCACAAAGGGCAGCTGGGCGCGGGAGTGGAGAGGACCAGAGTGGGGCAGGAGCCCGGGTTTGGCGGGTGCCTCAATGGGCGGCAGGGACCCGAGCAGCGGCCTAATGGATTCAGGCCCGCCGGCAAGAGAGCGCCTGCCCCAGCTCTCAATAGCGGACAATGGAGTCCCGGGGTGACCTGAACAAAGAATTTGGAAGTAGTTAAACTGCAGAACACGTTCTGGGCCTGGGTGCCTCCTTTCAAAAAGAGCTCTGGGAGAAGAAAAGAAAGCACTGGGGGGTGGAGGAGGGGGTGAGAAAATGCCCAGGGGAAAAGTTGGTAGGTCGCCCTAGTTGCCGCCAGCTACCGGACGCCAGGAATTCAATAGGAAATGGGGATGGGGGGAGACCAAGTCTGCCGGACGGCAGGGAGAGGCTGAGAAAGTTCTCCTGGAGGAAGCTAGGGTTCCCGAGCAGGACTGAGTCTTTGCCCAGTGCAGGGATCCAGACCCCAGGCTTTCTCTGTGGACCAGACTCAGGAGCTGGGCTTCCCAGAGAGGCTACAAAAGCTTCTCTTGAACTTTGAATGCTAGAGTTCAAAGGGGCAGGGGGGATGGAGTGACTGGGCCCGGCCCTTGTTCTCCAGTACAGATTCTAAATGTACCCTCTCCCTCTGGGTCCCTGTGTCTTGCCCTCTACCTCCCCGTTTCTCTCCGAGGCTCCTCTAGCAGGATGTATCTGGAGAGGTCTCCCTCTATGATCCTTTCCTCAAAGCTTATTTTTGTTTTCCTTTCTCCATCCGTTTCAGGAAGGATGGGTGCCCTCCCCATCTCGGCTCACCCCACCCCCACCCCCACAGGACCAGCAATCGAGATTCTTCTAATGAAAATATTTTTTTCTATATCTTTTGCCTTGAAAGTCAGGCCTCTAGGCTAGAAATCAGGGCCAATTATTATTTTTATCTCATATTTTTCTAAATCTCATTTCCCCCCACCATGAACAGTCATAAAGCAGAAAAAGGGGGAGTCAGTTAGAAAAGCACTCAGTTACACTGCTGTCAAACTAATTTAGAAGAAGAGAACCTGGAGAGATTATGGAGACCAAAACAGTAAACAAAATGATGGAGGAAAATGGTCAGGAAATGCGTTGGGGGTGGTGGGATGGGGAGACAAATCCTCTTTCTCTCTTCCAGCCCTTTTCCCGAGTTATTCAGGAAAGAGGGAAATGGGAAAGAAAAAAAGTGCTGTGGCGACCACAGCTTTGGGGAGGCAATGAATGCCTCTAGAATCGGAGAGAGCGCGCCCCAGCCAGGCAGCTCCTTCTTATGGGAGGCGCTCGGTTTGCAAGGGGTTAACAGCGTTGCTCGTGAACTTGGCCTGTCTGTCTGGCTTGTGATGGATGGTGAAACCCGCTGACAAGTTCAGCCGCAGGGACCTCCCCTGCTGTGGCGGCGGGAGAAACACACAAGCAGTGAGGACCCGGGACGCGCGGCCAGGGCGCGCGGGGAAAGACGGCGGTTCGGCGACAGGGCAGGGCGACCGACACGGCGCGCGGCTCTGCCTGCCCTCTCGGCTCCCTCCTTTCCTTAACCGCTCGCCTCCTTCCCTGAAGCTTTCCGACCTCTCCGTGGAGCACCAAAGTTTCCCGGGACTCCGCGCTGGGTGTCCCAGAACCCCCTGCCGGCGCCTGTGAGCACTCTGGGCGAGGGGAACGAGGCATCAGGAGCCAGCCTCTAAGGAGGCCGGGTTCAGCATTTGGACAGCGGCTCCGGGGCGCCGTCGGCCGAGCGCGTGGAGTTTGCAGGTGCACAGCCCCGGGCGGGCCGGCAAGGAAGAGGAGGCGGAGGCCTTGGGCGTTGGAGAGGCAAGACCCAGGCTGGAGGGCTCTCTGCGCTCCGCACGGGACACGTTTCCCCATGCTAAAACACCCCTTCTGAGCTCCCACGGGGGCTCCGGCCTATCATCGTGGATATCCTCACCCTAACCCACACTCGCGTAGGGATCAAGGTAAGACGTCCCCTTCCAGCCCGGAGAGGAGACGTCCCCATCTTCCCAGCTCTCCATTCTCCGCGGGTCCCTGAGCTCAGAGCTGCCAGCGAGGCTTCCAGCCCGCTGCTTCCAGTTGTCGGCTCTGCACGAGTCAGGCGGCGTGAGGGGAAAGGAGGGCTCGAATGGCGCCGCGACTCCCCGGGAAAAGCTGAGAGGCGAGCCGGGCGGGGGGCGCAAGCGCCGGGGCGCGGGGCTGGGCGCCCCTCGCTGCTTGCCTCCGCCCCCTCCATTCCGCACTGGTCCGGGTGAGGGGAGGGGGGACGGGGCGGGGGGGAGCCGCGCTGACGTCACTGCGGGCCGTGCCCGCCCGAGGAGGCGGCGCTGAGAGCGGCTCGGAGGAGCCGGAGAAGCAGCGTACCGCCGGGAGCCCCCAAACCACCGCTGCCACGCTCGCCTCCGGAGGTTCTTGGCCGTGCGTCCGCCGGGGCCGGGGCGTCCGGAGAGCGGCCGGAGCCGGGCCTGAGCCCGGGGACGCGCCACATCAGGGACCGCGGAGCCGCCGTCCCCGCAGCCGCCCCACCCCCGCCGCCGCCTCGCGGGCCCCCGGCCCCCTTCCCGGTCCGTAAGTGCCGCTGCCGGCTGTGTGTCAGTGAAGCTGGGGAGCCGGGTCTCGGGCGCCAGGGCGGTAGCCTCGCCTAGGGCAGCGTCAGAAAGCTGGTCTGGACTGGGAGAGGGGCCTGGGGCGCCCCTGCTCAGCCCCTTTGGGCAGCACGGGCGGCTCCAGTCTTCCCGTTGGCGCCGGGCGGGGTGAGGGGTGCGCTCCGACTGCGGGTGGAAGGCAGGATCGGCCTCTGGAGCCTGACCGCCCCCCTCCATCCCCAACAAATCACCCAGGCCAAGGTCAAGGGTCATGGGGCAGTGGGAAGAGCCCAGAGGTGAGGACTTTGGGTGTGCAGGGAGGGGAGGGGCGCACGGCCGACGGAAGTTGTGGGATGGCCGACAGGTTGAGCAGAGAGGAGGCAATGTTTCGGAAGTGAGGTTCCCTGGAGTCCCCGACCCACCCCCTTTCCCACCCCACCCCCGCCCCTAAAGCTCCTCTTCCTTCTTATCCCTGCCCCCCCCCCTCACAGAAAACAATCCAGAAAGTGGTTTCCTGGAAAAATATTTTAAGGACTATTGCAACCCACAGCACCCACTCTAGACAAGATTTATGGCAGGCTGTCCCCTTCTGTAATGGGAAGTTGTGGGGAAACCCTTTCTGGTCTGTTCCCTTCTCCATGCCCCAGAGCAGGCCTCTTGGATCTGTTTGGGGGTGTCTGCAGCCTTCTCCAGCCTGGGTTCCAGTGAACTGAGAAAGAATGAGGGTGCCAGTGGAGGTTGAGGCTCTGGTGAGGGCCTTCTCTGGGAGAAGTCTGGGTGGGGGCGGTAGCCAGGCTGGCCCCCTAGAAAAGCAGGGAGGTAGAAGAAGCTGGGAGTGGCTCCCAGCCAGTTCATGGGAACTGTACATGCATCCGAAAAGACACAGTGTGATTCTTTGTGACTGAAAAACAGATGCTGGGGCTGAAAGGGAACTCCTTTCTGAGCTCCCCCCACCCCTACCCTGAAAAAGGTGGTTTCTCTAGCTACGTAGAGGGAGAGAATGGAGTTTGGAGGCCTGGCTTTCAATCAAGGAACAGAGGCCAGAAGGTGAGACAGGTGGGCACTAAGGTGGGGGTAATATGCAAAGCTCCACCGCAGGAGCTTCTATCAAAGATGCTAGCTGGACCTCGGAGAGGGGTGCTGCTCTGCCCACATCTTTTCAGAAGGGCTGTTTCCGGGTTCCTGGGTCACCCCAGCGCCCACACCCTGGATGTCTAAGCTTTAGCTGCTGAGGAAAGGGAGGCTGGATGTGGCAGCCATAGAGAGCACCACAGCTCTGCTGACCACGTGGACATGAAGGTGATGTGGAGGTCCTGGGTGCAGGAAGCTGGGTCCATCCGAGGCAGTTCACTGTTGGACTTCCAGACTCCAGACAACAGGAATATCATTTTAATCAAAGCTTGAGCCTGAGGGAGGAGGAACAGAGGGAGTGGGAAAAGGGCATTCTGGACTTGGCCTGGGTTGTGACCAGGGATGTCATCTCCTATTTAAGTCCCAGCAGAGCTCAGGAAGGGAGCACAAGAGCCAGGCTGAATGTCAGGTCCGGTGGCTGCATCTGCCTGGGCTGGAGCTTGGGGAGCCCTGTGGGTCTCAGGCTCCCAGCCTCTGGATAAGGGCCAGTCTGGCAGCAGGTAAAACGGGCCTGGCACAGGCTGCTGGCTGGAGTCAGGACTGCTTGCTCTCCTTCCATGTAACCAGTTAACTCACTGTGTCTTAAAGTGGGGGTCACACTCCTGTGGGATGGTTAGGGCCCTCACACTGACTGGTATAACAACCAAGAGGAAACAGGAACTTGGGCCAAAGCCGGCTCGGAGCCCTAGCAGCTGAGGTTGCCAGTGGATATGAGAACGCTGGTGCACAGAAGTGCCTGGATGGGCAAGGGACCTGCCACCTGCCTTAGGCCGGCTGCTAGATGGGTGCCTGGGCCAGGTTTTGAAGGTGGGGTTTTCGGGTTGCGTGGCTCTGCAGGGCTACAGGGCACGTGTGGCTGAAGCAGGAATGAGCATTTCTGTAGATGCAGGTGTGAGGGGCCCATGAGCCTCTCTGTCCTTTGGCTAGACTCAAGTATGAAAAATGGAATCTCTGGCCCTTGGGGGAGGTGCCTAGGAGGGAAGCCTCCTCTTGAGGAGTCACTTGCCAACAGGACTCTCTTCAGGAGTCGCTCCCTTTTTTTCCTGGTAGCTGCTTGTGTCCCTGGAGCTTGGTTTAGGACTGGGGAAGCGGCTGAAGACAATCAGGGCAAAGGGAGTGGGGGCAAGAGAGACCCGGCCGGTGCTTCTCAGCACCATGGCCAGGGCCCAGCTGCACCACTGCCGCCTGCATCTCCCCGCCCAGCACTCAAGTCAGCCCCAGTGTGTGCTTCCCCATAAGGCCTGTGCTGGGGCCCTGGCGCCAAGGCTTGGCGTGGGACAAAGTATGTAGATGCTAGACCCAGTCCACTGTGCAGAGAAGAGAGTAATCCGGGCCAGGGCAGATGGGGTTCTCCCCAGTCGGGCTTGGAATCGGCCTGCTCAACAGCCTGCCACCTCAGTTGTCGGTGTCAGGCCCACACAATGCACCTCCACCGGAAGGGCTCCAACCTGGACCATTTCCTGGGCCCCAGTGTAAGCTGTGCGTGGAGGCCGGCCACGAGCCTGAGGAGAACACGGTCAGCCCTGACCCCGCAGAGTGGTCTCCTTCCCAATGCCTGTGCCCTCAAGGTCGGATTTTTCTGTAGTCTCCTTCCTAGGAGCAGAGCTCAAAGGGCCAGCTGCAAGTGAAGTGTAGGGGTCGCTCATTCTGGGAGCATCCCGCTCAGGCAGGGCCTGGGACCTTTGCTGGCTGGTTTCATCTGCTCCCCGCCAAGGGACTCAGTTTCTCAGAAAGGGAGTGGATACGTGGCCCTGAAGACAGTGGCCTCTCACATCTGAACTCAGCCTAAATCAGGCTTTTAATTCTTCCTCCCAGAGCCCCTACTCGCCCTCAGCAGGCCAGTCGGGCCTCCGGCACCGCCGCTGTGTTACCGTGAGCCTCGCTGAGGAGCCATTTTGTGCAGCATCCTGGTTAAATCACACTCCGAGGGGCTCCTTTCTCGCTCTCTTCCCCCACGCTCCCTCTCTCTCCTTCCTCTCCCGCAGGTGAGCAGTGCTTCTCCACCCCTTCCTGCCTCTGCAGCCCCACCCTTCCCACCCTGGGGTGGCCCAGAGGACTAGGGCTCTGGAGGCCACCCACACACACACACCAAGAAGGGGAGATGGTGCGGGTTCCTGGAGCTGCTGGAGGAGGGGAAGCAAGGGGCGCCTCCCAATTATGGTAATCCTTTGGAATTAACTGTCTCAGGCCCAAATTCAGGTGGTTCCTTCCCGGAGGCTGCTGTCAGATGCTCTGTTCCTCCACCCGTTGTGGTTCTGTCTAGTTCTTGTTCACGTTCTGGGAAAAAAGGGATGTATGTGCAAAATGGGATTGGGGGGAGATATGTAAACACCAGGTCTGGTCTGGCAAAAGCGGACTGGGATGGGAATGGGATGCAGGCTGCCTTGGATTTAGGTTCAGGATGAGACAAGTGGTGGGGCAACAGGAACTGACAAAATTGAGAACTTGGAAAAATGGAAATGTGTCATGTTTTTAGGAGAAGATCAGGGAGATCAGGGATATTTAGAAAAATCAAGAAATCCTTTCCAAGCCACCCGCTTTGGCCCTCCTGTTTGGAACACATCCTGTGGAGATTTGCCTGGTTGAGAGTGGCTCAGCACCCCTGCATCCCAGGAAAATAGATCCTCATGGGTACCTCCGCACAACCTCCCCGGTGCTCTGCTCAGTGGCAGCAGTCTCTGTTCGGAGAAAACTGGTGTGTTGGCTGCTGAAAGTGGAGAATCCACCTGCCTAGTCCATTGCTAAATCTCTCCCTAGCTGTTGGACTCACTACCCGCCCCGGGGGTATCTGGGAGCAAATATAACACATTTTTTTCACATTTAATCTTTTGCCTCCCTGGGATGGCTGGCGTGGGAAGGTGAATCTCAGTGCCTAAGGTTGGAGGGTAGCCACAGCATCAAGGAGGAAAGGGATGATGGCTGGAGTGAGTGAGAAGGGCCGCCCCTGGCCATGCACCTCTGGAAGGCTACAGTGGGGCCTCCAGGTCTGTGTCAGGCTTACTTGGGGGTGATTCTGGGAGGTCCTGGGTGGCAGCCCCTTCCCCTGTGGAGCTACTTGCAGTGAGTAGGCCAGGCGGGTGCTGAGAGTCCTAGAAGGAGGGCCGAGGCAAGGCTTTGTGCTTTCATTTTTCACTGACACAGAAATGTAACCAGAATCGTAGTTCGGGCCTAGGACATCTCCAAGGGGTCGGGCACAATCGGTTGTATGTTTCCAGGCTTTCAGAGAGAGGAGGGACCCAGCAGCCTGGTACTGAGCTCCAGGGCCTGGCCCAAGTGTCGCACGGCTCCGGAGCCTCTGGGTGCCAGGCACGCACCAATGGGTGGGACACCGACCCACGCGCACCAGGACATTTACTTCCTCCCTCCCTTCTCACTCAGTCTCGGCAGGCGCGTGGGCTGGGTCGACTGTAAGGGGTAGGGCGTGGGGGAGGGAAAGGGAAGTTAAAGGTGAAATAGCGCCTAGTCTCGGCTCTCGGCCTCCCAAGCGCGTATCTCCCGGCCGTTCTAGGGAGACCTTCACCACGCCCCACGAGCGCGTCCCCAAAACCTGTCACCATAGCTCCCTAACTCTGCTGGTCCGCGGTGGCTGCCAGGCTCCCAGGGACTTGGGGGAAGGCAAAGGAGTTGGGGGGAAAGGATAGACGGTGCGCACCCAGGCGCAGAGCCCCAGCGCTTTTGAGAGCAGAGGGGGCGCTCCCTGCGCTCGCCGAGGGGAAGCTGTGAACGCCGAGGCCATTGTAAGGCTGGGTGGTACGGAGCGCGGGAAGGGGGCTGGGATTTGAATGAGAGCCGGTGATTGGTCAACCCCTGGACTGACGTCACTTCCCCGCGGGGCGATTAGCCTGAGAGAGGAGGGCTGGCAGTCCAGAGCGCTGGGGGCGGCCGGGGCGCCCGGGGCTGCCGACGCGCGCCGCGCGGGTGCCCTCGGTGCGCCCCGGGGAGCCGTCGGAGCGGGCAGCCGGCGCCGGTGCCCGGACGCACAGCGCGGGGAGCCGGGCAGGAACGCTCTAGGAGGGCGAAGGAGGGAGGGGTGGAAGGGACTGGGCGGGGGCTGCCGGCCTCGGCTGTTGGGAGTCAGTGTGTCTGTGTGTCTGTCGGTCCCCTTCGGCTCTCCGCGTGCGCCCGCGGCTCTCAGAGCGGCGCCCGCTCCAGTTTCCGCGCCCGGTGGGCAGCGGCACGTGGGGCCAGCGGCGCGGCAGCGGCGGTGGCGAAGGGAGGCCCGTTTCTCTCTTTGGTTATCTAGCTGTATGAGTGCCACAGAGCCGTCATAAAGCTAGATAACCGAAAGTAGAAATGACTCTCACAACTTCTGCGTGCGAGCGCCCGTCCCGCCGGCCGCCCCGGCCCCCACCAGCCCGAGGAACCCAGGAGGAGCCCAGTGCTGGCCCAGCGGACTCCAGCCCGGCGGAACGGCCGCGCCCGGACCAGGTACCTGACCTCGGCTGTCTCCCGAGACACTTTCCGAACCCTGGAGGAACTCGCCCGCTTTCCCCACTCCTCCTCCTCCTCTTTCCCCGCCCCCACCCATCCCCCAGCGCCGAAGTTGGAACCCCAAAGTGGAGAGGGCCGGGGGAAGGGAGGGGGTTGGGGTTGCAGAGGGGTCGCTGGCGGGGAAGGCGCCAGCCTTCGCCTTCACCCCATAAATCAGGCTGGAACAATCCTCTCCCGGAGCTGCGGACGGGGATTTTGGGAAGCAAATGTGGACGGAGAGAGACAGTGGCCGGTAGGGGGTGGGAGTGGGGAGAAGTGAAAGGGTGGGCAGGGGGGCTGCCCTGCCGCTAACAATGCGCCCTTTATCGAATTATTCGACGAGTCAGTCCCTGAGCGTCATTAGCATACGGCTTGGGGGTTGCCGGAGCCTCGCCCCTCGGTGAGGTCAAGTTCTTGATAATTTGATCACTTTTCACGGGCTCTGGCAGCTGCCTTTGTGTGCAGTTGGGGGGTCTGTGTGCAGCGTGAAGCGGAGCAGAACCGGCGAGGAGTGCGCTCAATGGCTAGGGGCTGGGGTGGGGGGCCTCCCTCCCCGACGGGCCGGCTCTGCCCTGCATACAAACCGAGCGCTGGCCAGCCAGCGGGCGGGAAGGACGGAGCTCAACCCCGCCAACCTCTGCACTAGCCCTGGCTCGGCCATTCCTGCCCGCGCCTCCCCAACTTCCCGGAGTGGTTAGGGTGCAGGCAGGCTCCCGGCGCCTTCCCACTATTCTCCCTAACCCCCCACCCCTTTGCAACATAAGATGTATTACAATGTCTAGCAAATAAAAAAGCAATTGGGGGAAATCTGCATTCCGTTCCCATGGCAACCCAATGCAGCACACCCGGCCACTCAGGCTCCCAGCCCCTCTTAGCTGGGTGTGGGGGTGTGGGGATGCACCCCTGCTCACTGCATGGGCATCAGGCTCCCACACAGCACACAGCACTGGGGTCCCTCCTGCGGTCCTCATCTGCCTCCAGGTCACTTTCCTCCCTGGCAACTGACTTGTCCTGGAAGCCCTGGAACCTCCCGGGCTCCCAGGGATGAGTGGCTGTAGACCCAGCCCTGCACCCTGCCATGCTTCAGAGAAGAAAGAAGCCAATGTGGGTTCAGACCTCCTGATGGTCTGGGGGGCTTTCTAGGAATGTACGTGTGTGAGTGCTATGACAGGCAGGCTGGAATGAACTTGAGCCACTGTTTAAACATGGCCCTCCATCCTATTTCCCTTTTATACAGGAGGAAACAAATCAGGAGGCCTAGAGTGATTCCTGCAGGGTCTCCCAGCTCAGAATTGCGGAGCTGGGCCAGCTCTTGTTCCCACCTCTGCCCACTTCACTCCCCAGACCATCTCCCTCAGGTGTTTATATGGCTTATCATTCCCATCCTCTTACCCAGAACCTGCCCAGTCCTCTTTTAATTACAGAAATCTTTTTCCATTTTTCATCCCTTTAAGCCTTTTTGTTTTGTCTTTGCTTAACAAAAAAAATTTTTTTTGAAAATGGGTTATATGTGTAAAATGCAAAAATTCAAACAGTACAGAAGGGAAATCCATCAGCCCTCTGGACAGGAACTGTGAGGCTGAGATGAATGGTGGACGGAGACTTTCCACTACATCACCTTTTGAATTATGAACCACTTGAATGTGTTAGTTATTGAACATAAAATTAAAGAAGAAAACAAAAGATTAGGCAGGGAAGTTCAAGTTGCCCTCCCTCTGTCCCCCTTCTCCTCCTCCCTAGAGATAATCACCAGGTAGAAGGTTTTCACGGATCCTGTGTGATATCTGCCTCCCATTTTTAAAGGCCATTCTCCCCTTTTTTCCTGGGAAGAGGCAGGGAGGGGATGGCTATCTTGTTTCAGGATCCTGGAGGCCACAGGCAGCATCCCTGGGGTCGGCCCTCCCCTCTCAGCACACCTGGGAGTCTGTGCAATGATCGTGACCCCATTTCGGAAGAAACCAGAACAGCCCTTCCTGCCTCCGTTCCCAGCCAGCTGGCCCTGGGTCCCGGGCTTCCATCTTCCCTTCCCACCATCCCTATCCTTTGCTGTTTTGCAAGAACTAGTCTTTCTAGTAGCCTGATGGCTTTGCACCTTCACAGCTGTGTCTACACAATTCAAATGAGTTTTTGTTTGTTTGTTTTTAAACACTAGGGTCCCAAATCCTCTGGTCAGTCCTGAAATCTAGGTCAGGGGAGGAGGAGTCTGAGCAGGAGAGAATACGGTTTTCTTTCCGCTTATTACGAAAATTCGTTGATGCAAACCCCTGGGTCAGGGAAAGGATCATGGCGGGGCTTTGGCAGACAGAGAGCGCCTGCATCCTAATCTCCCGGACCCCACCCTACACCCACTAAGAAGTGGCCCTCGTAAAGAGGCCAACCTGCCGGATTTCGCTCCAGAGTATGAATGCCCGGCCCTAACAGAGCCATGTTGACATCCCCTCTGGACACTGAAAGCCTGAAGCACAGAGTCAAAATCGATGCCTCACCCCATCAAACCTTATCTGGCTTGCCCGGGCCTGGAGGAGCCGGCTGGGCCTTGGCCCTTCTTGACTCTTCTCTCCATGCCCCAGGGAGGCCTTCCCCCAAGCCTCCTCTGGCCACTAGGCTCCCCATGTTTGGGCTTCATTTTTGCCCCATGTTTCCGCTACCCACTCAAAAAGGCTTTAGGGAGCCTGAGAACTGCAATTAAAGATGGAGCTTGGGAGCTGGGAGTGGTTGGTGTCTCAAAGATGCTCTTTACCTAACCTCTTTCATTTGACATCTATAACAGCTAGCTCGGTAAGGCCCGGTTTCTCGCCAAAGGTCGCACGGCAAGCCACTAGTAGGGCAAGGATCAGGGTAGCCACCGTGGTGAGTGAGACATAAAGGGTTGCCTTCTCAGTAGTCCACGAACTCCCAACCGGGAATGCCTGCCGGGATCTCTGCCCAGCGAATGAAAAGCTGGCATCGCTGGGCGCCGCCGAAAATCAGGCTGCGGCGCGGCTAGAGGCCTGATCTAGGCTGGTCAGGGAGCTCTCCACGGTCGCGGGCCGACCTCCCGGGAAATGGGACCTGAGCGCGGAGGGAGCGAGGCCAGAAGGCCTCTCAGGGCCCAGCCGCGACGCTGAAAAGCATGAAGGGTCGGAATTAGGCGCTCATTTAGCGAGCGTTACTAATCCGAAGTTACAGCGCTAATTCCCTGATCCGGCCGCTCCCACACGCAGCGCTGGGATTAAAGGCGCGGCCGCCGCCCCGCCCCGCCCTCACACCCCCAAACGCGCGGGCCCCGCGCCCTCGGGTCTGCGGGCTCAGGGCTAATCCGCCGCGCTCGCCCAGCCCGAACGTGCCGTGCGCAAGGCGGATCCGGCCAGCTGGGGTGTGCAGTCCTGTACGCCTAGGTCGGGGAGAGGCAGGGAGTAGTCTGCCCCGAACCCCGGAGCAGCCCCAGCGGGATTTATGCGCCCTCCAGGTCCCAGGCAACGCGGCGCGGTCAAGGAAACCGCCCGGATTTCTCCAACCCGGTTATGCGCACCCAGAACAGCGGCCCCGTAGAGGCCGCGGCGCCATTTTAATAGCCTTCAGTTCCCCCTTGGCATTTCTCTTTCTCGTGTGTGTGTGTGTGTGTGTGTGTGTGTGTGTGCGTGTGTGTGTGTGTCGGGGTGTCTCGGTCCCCCATCCCACCTAGACTTTAGCCCCCCTCCATCAGCCTGGATGGAGTGACCAATCAGCTCTGGCCCAGGGTGGGATGCGCGTCACCATGGCGACAGTCAGGGCGCCCTGGCAGTGCCGCCCATCACAGAGGGTGAGTCTTCAATCCGCCTGGACAGGAAGGTGGTGACAGGTGGGGGGTTGGAGGAAGGCTGTGGCACCTCATCCTTACTCCTATCCCATTCTCTGTAGGGTCAGTTCAGCTTGAGTCAGGCAGGGGGAGAATGGATGACGTGGGCAGTGCCTTGGTAGAGACCTGAGCTTGTGCTGGGAATTGCTCTTTCAGGGGTTTTCCCATTCCTCCAGGTGGTATTCCCCTCTGTCTCTCATCTTGGTCAACCTCTTACCCTCTTCTGTGTCTCTCTTCCTCAGAGAGTGGTGTTCTGGGGCTCTCAGAGATTCCGCCCCGCCCCCCCCCCCCCCCCCCCCACCAAATTGCCTTGTCTTAGGTGCTGTGATTTGGGGAAGTCACTTCCTCTTAGATTTAATATCATCCATAAGGTGGGCTGGTGTGCTGGCTCATGATGGAACATACTGAGTGCATAGTGGGAGCTCTGTCAATGTTAGACCTCCTCCTTTAGCAGGGAGGGCAAGACGACTGGGGACAGAACTCAGGGATGTCTTCTCTGTCTGGGGTAGCCAAGTTTGGGTGTCTCATGGCTTCCTAGAGCCAGCTTTTCATTTCTCTTCTAGACAGCTGGGAACTGGAGAGGAGGGGAGGGTTTTTCAAAATAGAGTTGGGGGTGAGGGGCTGTGCCTGGAACAAAACCTTGGTCAGTGGCTCTGAGAATGGGCCGCTGCAGTTCCTATAGTGCTGGCTCCTTCCTTCCAGGCCGGTTTGGCTTAAGCACCACTTTAAGTGGTCCCGGCATTCACTGGCCAGCCCCTCACCGCAATTGAGCCGCAGGGGTTTGAAAAGAGGGCCAGGGCCTCAATGACAGGACCTTGGGCCAGGCTAATTGGTTTTGGTTCAAGGGGATACTGGATTTGTGAAAAGCTCCAAACTGCCTTTCCCACGCCAGAGCCAGGCCACGGCTTTAAGGAGACGGGCTTGAGGAGCTTGGAGCCAGGCGAAAAGGCTGGGAGCCAGGTGTCTCCAGCTGATGATCCTGCTCTAATGGCCAAGATTTCCCTCTGGTTGGAGGGCAGGGAGTTATTATAAGGCATTTCATGGGTGCAGGCAGGTTCTACTAACCCTCTCTCACACACATGGCTATGCCAAGAAAAGCGCCCCTTTATCTGCGCCTTTGGCCCGCCTTATTTGAGGAGCAGCCTTGTTTTTTTCCATTGCAGTCATCCAGTAAGAGAAACCAGCAATCACTGAGTTTTCATTCTTGACCCCAGAGCTGGACCAAATTTAGTCTATAGACTGTGGGAGAATCCTGGTCTCTTCTTGAGGCAGGCAGTGGAGTTGGTCTTAAGGTAACCCACTTCTGTCTCTTGAAATGTCCTTACACCACCCTGAGTATGAGCAAGCAAGACAGAGATGGGAAACAGGGAATCTTGAGGTACTTTTTCCTATTGTTTTTAAATGAAGGGTCAACTATTTCTTTACATTAAAAATTAAGCATTAATTGTATTATGATAAGTCTATCATTATTGTAGATAATAACATAAATGCTTTGGAGCTTTATGTCTTGAGGTGTACCAGATATGTGTGTGCGTGGACCAAATGAGTGAACATCCGTATGTACAGTATACCCATTTTTGTATATATATGATCTGTAAACTGAACCATACACTTACATGACAATCAGTTATGTTAAAAGGATGGCGGCAGGGTTAAGGAAGAGCTGTAAAAAGATCACTCCCATTTCAAACATTGCATTGATTGAGACCTGTTTTTCATGGTCCATTGTGTGTACTGGAGGGAACATTCCCAAGTAGTCACCAGTGAAGGAAACCCTCTCTACCTTTCTTATTATTTTCCACATTCTGCACCATGTTTGCCCACTTGAAACGTAGAATAAGTAGGAAGAAGTTACTTTGAAGAGATATAGAACTCTGTGTATCACATTTTCCATTTTTATTTCAATTTTTAATTGCCCAGAGCCTATTTTCTTTGGGCCTCTGCTGATTTGCATATTTTAGATTCATGTGTAAATATGCATGTGGCATGTGTGCACGCCTGGGCTTCCTTATCACAAAGTGTGCTCTCTTGGTGTTTAAATACACACAGTCCACATCGATACATGATTACGGGCTTGCATATTTGCCTCTTCTCTAGAATTGGGTTAATTTTCCCTTCGCTAATCCTCAAACCCATTAAGTTCCTCATCCCACCCCCACCCCTGCCCCCACAAAAAAATTGCAAACCCTATCACAGACCACTGGTCTCACCCTACTTCTTCAGCAGGCAGCTCCCAGGCAGGGTGCTGGAGTGAAGGTTCCTATTAGGCAGACTTCATTAATGTTACCAAATATACCCCAGCACATTTACTCGTCTACTATGAAGTATTATCATAAATAATTAAAATTAAACTGCACTTGTCAAAATAAATGAACAAAGTACAGTTAGTGATGTCTTTGCCTTGATTTGCTGATTCACTAATTTGAAGAAAAGGAGGAAAAGAAAGGGAGAGAGGGGAGGAGAGAAAGGACAGACCTCTGTGAGAAGGGGAGAGGAGCTGTGGAGAGAAAGCAGAGGGAGAGACCAAGAGAGGAGACCCCGGCAGTCCTCTGCCCTTGGGTTTCCAGTCGTTAGGGCACTCAGGGAGACTGGAATGCAGTCTCTAACGTCCGCTCCTAATGAATATTGAGGTGTGGATGTCGAAGGAGGGATTTCTTTGTTTACTGAGGAATGGCCATGGGAATGGGGGAGAGGATTGCCTTTGGGGATTAAGGAGGGGGCTTTGTTTTTATGAAGGGCCTTACTTCTTTTCTGAAGTTTTCTGCAGCTAATTGATTCAATTCAGACCTTCAACCTCCCTACCCAGCCAGCCCAGGCCCTGCGTCTGGGAGATGCGCGCGGCTCCACTTCCCCATCTGCTCCGACCCCTTTCTCTACTGTGACCCTTGAAAAGGGTATGAACCTTCACATCCAGGAGATCACAGGCTATGGAGAAATCGGTCATCGGCTGAGACCTTTGTGTGCATATGTTTGAGATATACTGCCACATACTTCTACACCTACATATATATTATTAGAAGTATAATTTACACGTAGAAACAGCTATAGCTGTACAGTGCGTTTACATCCATGTAACCAACACTCAAGACAGCATTTCCCTCATTCTAGAAACTTCCCTCCTGCCTCTTCCCAGTCAATCCCTGCCCAACCCCCTTCTGCCCTCACCTACCAGGGATCTGTTTGACCCATCTAGAGTGTCATCTGCATAGAGTGTGTGCCAGGACTTCTTAGATTTCATGTTTGTGGATGCGTCAAGTTAAACATGCTCCCCTTGAGTCCAGAAGCCCGACCTGTAGTTAGATTTGTTTGGGTGGGGCAGCTGGATTGGGGTGGTCTTCCTTCACGACAGCCCTGACCTCACCTGAGGTCTGTTAACGATGGGGACAGGTGAAGCTCACACTTGCCTTTGCAACTTGCTTCCCATCAGCGGCACCCAGGAGCTGATGGAGAGCTATTAATGGAAGGTGCCGGCTTTGTGCTAATTAGAACTTCCTTTCAGTTTCCATCTGCACAAGCACTGGAGCCCTCACTGGTCAGCCTCACCTCCCCCTGCCCCCGCAATCAGCATGCAACCTAGTTTGTGTCCCCACCATGAATTAGGAGGTACTGTGAGTGGAGCTGCTCTCCTCTGTCTCTGGCCAAACCCGGGTTCTTTGTGTGTTGCAGGAACGTGCAGAGTGGCATTTCTCAAACCTTCTCTGTCTTGTTAGGGTGGGGATGGACTGCAAACTGGAACGGGGTGGGGGCCTGGCTACCATGGCCATTGCCCCAAGTTAGGCTGGTCTCCCACTCTTCCACTTGAGTTTATTTTGAAAGGAACCTTTCTCCTCTGTCCCCTGGAAAGTGTGTGTGACTTCAGATTCTTGTTCCCTCCATTTCCCCTGTTCCTAGTGTCTCTCCAGTCTGGCTGTACCCACCCCATTGCAACCTTCAGCTGCCATCTTTGCTGTGTCAGGCAGCTGAGGGTGGGGGCTGTCTCCCTGGTTCTCTTCTGAAAAAAGCCCAAACTCCCCCTTCACCATTTTGCTTTATCTTTCTTTCACCTCTGGTCCAATGGACATAATTTTTTAATTATTAGAGGTTGTTTCTTATAGAGATTTCATAAAAAAGAGAGAGAGAAAGAAAAAAACATTAACGTCACATTAACGTCATTTAAAGAAAAAGCACCTCTCAGCTTGAAGGCTGGGGGAGTTATAGATAGCTTCCTGTCTGATTATCAATTGGGATTGAAATCTCTTACAGAGAAACAGAAACAGGGGCATTTCCTCATAACTCTCGTCTTTATAGCTCCTGAATCCCCCCAGGTCTCCACTGGGGTTATGTGTAAAAATATCATGCCCTCCCGCCCCTTCATCTCATTTTCTCCTGCTTGAATTATCTTGATTATAATACAGGTCACCCAATTCTTTGACTGTGTAGACTGGGATTTTAAAAATCAGGAGTGGATTAATGGCCAGTCTGAGGCTTTGCTAGGTTCCCTCAAGGTTCTGGACCCAGTCTAAAGAGGGTGGAAATGCCCCTGGAGGGGTGGCTGGGGGGGCAGACGGGTTGCAGAATTTCCCCATCACAGGTCACAGGGCGAGCAGGATGACATGTTCTCCTCTGTGACCCTTTCTGCCCTTCTGGGTGACAATCCTGAGTTCAGGCACTAGGATGGAGAGCTCAGGACTATCCTGGAATGGGTTAATAATCCAGCAGTCCAGATTTCAGAAGGGCAGCAGCTGCGGGTGGGGTGGGGCTGCCCATGCCTGTGAGGCAGGATTTGAGGACATGCTTTAGCCATTACAACTCAAGTGTATCCTTGACAAGTCACACCATCTTTCTGGGCTTCTGTTTCCCCATCTGTGAAATGGGAATACTAGTCCCCAACGTCCAGGGGTCCTGGGAGAATTAAGTAAAATATACAAATAAAGTGCCTGGCATATGTAGGTGCTAAGTCAATGATAGCTACCTTCAGGGTCAAACCGGGGTGCACATGAATACTTGGATCTGAAATTCAAACCTCCACCTGCTGGAGATAGCGTGAAAGCACCAATGGATGTCCAGAACCCCCTGGAAGAACTGACCAGTGCCTGCCATTACCCCCTGGGCCCCTGAATTAAGAGGCAAAACAGGACTCCAAGGTGCACCGTTTTCTGGGGGGCGGGGGGCGGGGCGGGGCGCTAGAGCAGGTATAAAGGTCCAAGCTTGGCGGGCTGGGGAGGACACACCAATGTCTACAGACTTGAAGGGAGCAGGATAAGGATTGACTTTCTCGCCAAGAGGGTATAACCAGTTGGTCCTTGTCAGTTCGGGGGTTGGGGATTTCTAACAGTCGGCGCCTGGCATCCCAGCTCTGGCAGGTTCTGAATATCAGGATTCATGAACATCTGTGAGGGGAGCCAGGAGCGTTTTGGGGCGCTGTAGCCTCTGCACTAATCCAGGTGCCCCACTCACGATTCTCCATTTCTGGAGCTTCAGCTCTTAGCGAACCTACTAGGGGTTCAAGGCATCCTTGCTGGTGGGTGGATGCCTGGCCCACTGGCCATATGGAGCTCCGGGCCGGGCCGGAATCCCCCTTAGCCGGTACACCGTGCCCCCTCCCCTCCGCTCCGTCTTCCCTCCTGAGTCCTGGGCGGACGAGAGAGACTCGCGGAGAGCGCCCAGAGGCCTCCCTGGGCTGTGGTCTTGACCTGGAGGACGCATACGCCTCTACCTGACCTTCAAGTGGACGCGGGCGCCCTTCTGGGCCGGCATGGGTTGAGAAGGGGAGGCAGGGGCTCCTGATTCTCCGCTCTGTTTTGCAGCTACTGCCCTGCAAGCGCTTGCCTCCTGGCGCCGTTCCGCCTGCGCTCGGCGCCCTCTTCGCGGGCACGAAGTAGCAGTGGGCACGGGCTCTGTCATAGGAGGGCGCGCCGGAGGCAAGGTGAGTGGCCAAGAGCCAGGGAATGGAAGGAGGAGCTGTCCTCCCGCATCCCACCTCTGCCCTGAGTTGTCTCCAAGAGCCGGCTCGCCGGCCGGCAGCCTGGGGGTTGGGCGATTCCCAGCTCGGGACGGTGGAGCGCCTGTGTTTTAACCTGGGTTACCAGAAAGGCGTCCCCTCCTCCCTAAGCCCAGATCCAATGGCGCGCGCGCACACACACACACACACACGCCCAACGCCCTGTGAGATGCCATTAACAACACACTCTCTGGCTTGCGGTGCTTTGTGATACAATTCGGCACGGCTTGCGCGGAGCATGCGGGTAGCACACAGTAGGCCTCAAGTAAATGGCGGCCCTGACGCTTCCGGCTTTGGCTTCTTGGACACCTGGTCTCCCCCCCAACACCGTCGGCTTTCTGCGGGAGGCCGAGGCCCCCAGTAGCCCGCGCCTTGCCCCTCTTTCTGGGGGTGCGCGGCTGGCCCGGGAAGGGTGGAGCTGAAGAAAATGGAGTCCCCGGCACAGGCTCGAGGGCCGCAGCGGGGCGCGAGCCTAAGCTGAGCGAGACTCCTTTGTAAGCCTTCACACCTCATGTATACCCGGGGCACTGCCTGGGCCTACGGCTTTCGGAACCAGACGCGCCCGCGGGCCGCACAGCGTGGGCTCTGAGGAAGGGGGTTGAGCAAACTGGAGGCCCTCGGGGCGGGCCGAGGTTGGCGGGAAAGGCGGCGGCGGGCCCGCAGCCGTGACCTCCTGACTGGCGCCGAGACTCGGGTGGGGCGCGCTGCGGGGCCCGGGAGGCCATTTTGAGAGCGCGAGGAGCGGCGGCAAGATGGCTGCGTGGGCACCAGGTAGGTCGTGGCCCCGCCGAGCTCCTCCTCGTCCCTCCTTGCGCTCGCCGGGCCGCGAGCCCACAGAAGCGGGAAGCGCGTCGAGCGCGCCCGGCCCCGCCGCGTCCCGGCCGCCGCTCGCCCTGGGAAGGCCCTCGGGCGTTAATTACCCCGGGGGGTGGGGCGGCTGGCGAGGGGAACGGCCGCCGTCCTCCTTCCCACCTCCCGCCGGGACCTTCCGTCGCGGCTCCCCGGGTCCCCAGGCCGCTCCGTGCGCTCCCACCCGGCGGGAGC
This sequence comes from Bos grunniens, assembly GCF_055505025.1. Classification (NCBI taxonomy): domain Eukaryota; kingdom Metazoa; phylum Chordata; class Mammalia; order Artiodactyla; family Bovidae; genus Bos; species Bos grunniens. The sequence continues at coordinate 49,573,386 of NC_141185.1, read as the reverse complement.
CGCGGAGCCCGGCGGTTGCACATTGCGGCCGAAAACAGAGGCGCCAGGCTGGAGCTCGCCTCACTTAACCTGCATCTGACTGGGGCTGAGACGGCCTTCCCCCTCGGCCCGAGCAGGTTGCGGCAGGGCTGGAGCGGACAGGGAGGTTATGTTGGAACCTGGAGCCGCGGGCCCGCTTCGCACTCTTATTTCTGACGCCCGGTTTTCTTGAAATGGCGAGGCCCGAGTGGCGAGCACACCGTAGCCACTCTTCCTTGGACTGGGTGTGTCCCGGAGCTCAAGAGAGTGACAGAGGGGGCTGAGGAGCAGAGAGCCCCGCCGACGGGGGCGGTAGTCTCTCGGAGGGTCTCCGCCGCGCTGCGGTGGTGCGGGACTGAGGACGGGCTTGGAGGCACGGCTGTCATCATCCGGGACTGCTTTGGGGCCGTCGCGTCCTCCGCTGGCCAGTTGGAGCCACTTTGAGGTCGCCCCCTCCAGGTCTCGGCCCAAAGGTCAGAGCTATGGCTCTAATGCGCCCCCAACCCCGTCCACCTGGTTGAAAAATTTAAGCTCAGTCCTACCGCTGCCCTAAAGCAGGTTCCACGCTTATGCTTTTGTACAGACTAAGAAACTCCAGTAATGTTCTCTGTGTTTGAGTCCTGCTTTGTGCCTGGCCCGCTGCTAAGCATGCATCGGAGTCTCAGCTTGATACATAAGGTGATGATTCCCTCTTTGTGATTTTGGCTATATAGCTAAGATGTGGCAGAGCCAGGAGGTGGATTCAGGCCTGTCTTCCCCAAAGCCTGAGTTCTTACCCACAAACTGCACTTACATAAATAACAACAGACTCATGGATTCATCTGTTGTGGTCTCATCTTTCAAACACACACCAAGCCTGTCCCGAATCCAAGCCCTCATCCCCACATCACCTATGAGGGCTCACAGAAGAGGACTCTCCTGTCACCCCATCATCCCCAACCTCTTGACCTAAATGTATTAGTCGCTGTCGTGTCAGCCGGCCAGGCTCCTCTGTCCATGGAATTCTCCAAACAAGAATACTGGCATGGGTAGCCATTCCCTTCTCCAGGGGATCTTCTAGACCCAGAGATTGAACTCGGGTCTCCCATAATGCAGGCAGATTCTTTATTGTCTGAGCCTAAAATAGATGTTCTAATTTAATGTTGTGATTCTGAGCCTCCTGGCAGCCAAGAGAAAGAAGAAAGATGATGATTTATAACCTTGTTCAAAAAAGGAAGCTCATCAGGATTTTTAGAGATAAGGACATTTTTTTCCTCCGGAAGATTTATCGAAAATTTAAGCCTTGGTGATTACGTAGGTCAGCAGCTCATGTCACAGATGAGGATCCAGCCCAGAAAGATTCATTTTCCCCAAAGTCATGAAGTTTGCTTAGCAGAGCAAAGAATGGGACCCAGGAGTCCTGATTCCCAGTCCAGTTTCCATCCTCTCATGAGCGGCTTTCGTGGGGTTCTCAGCAGTGGTTTAGCTGTGTTTAGTGACTGCTCCATCTCCACTATAAATGTGCTTGCCCTGGTTCCTGGTGCTAGGCTGGTCTCCTCATTGTGGGTGTCTGTGAATATCTGGTGGTGGAGAGACATTCTGGTTTCAGTCCTCTGGAGGGACTTTGTTTCTTGAACATCACTGAGCCCATGAATTGCCTAGACCTCTCTTGGCAGATGGTGTGAACTAGGTGGTATATTTCCCCCTTTTGGTAGTTGTCCGACTCCTATCACGTTGTTGGACCTAACAGGAAGGGGCCGCTTCTCTCTTGTTTTTATTTTGTTCTGGCTCCATGGTGTGTGGGATCTTAGTTCCCTGACCAGGGAATAAACTTGTGCCACCTGCAGTGAAAGCACGGGGTCCTCACCACTGGACCACCAGGGAAGTCCCTGGGTCATTTCTTTCTTGAAGGGACATGTCATCAGAGAGACCTGCAAGTCACTTTTTGTGAAGTAAGGAGAGTTTTCCCATGTCCCCAGCACACACAGCTGCTATAAGACCTGGTGGACCCATTCTTTTGTCTTTGGGTGCAAAGCCAGCCTTTCTGAGCCTGCTCAGGTTTGGTTCCTGCAGCTTAAGTACAAGTCACAGACTGTGGCTCATCAGATCCCCAGAACTGATACAGATTAGCAGATTTCCATGGCTCCCAAAAGGTAGCCTTTGAACCCCTGGCATGATAACTGTTGGTGCTAAGTACATTTAGTGAGCATGTCATAGACCAGATTCTCTGGAAATTTGTACTAGAAAGTTGTCACTTCTGTGTGTGGTCGGTGGGGGGGCGTGGAGGGGATGTGGGGAGGGGTCTGCTCCTTGGTGAGGAGCCCGCATGGAATCAGCAAGGCTCCAACAGACCCTATCCAAATCCTGACCATGGTCTTTGGGCCAGCTCTGCCCAGGCATAGCAGAGTGGAGAGCTGAGGCCAGTCTACAGCTAAAGCCCCAGCTGTGGAAGAAAAACAGGGTTCAGCTCCCCAGCTTAGTTACTGTCTACAAGGATTAAAGGCCCCAAATAATGGCTGGCCTCTCCCCTCCTCCGTGCCAAGGGAAGACATGTAAATACAGCCGCACGCCAGCTTAGGCAGTAGATGTGTATAAATCGAATTTAGCAAATCAGATCATGGTTTAAATGCACTATTTAAAGCAGTCCTGCAGTGAAGCCTTTTACAAAGGGAATAATCATTTTGTGATGCTAATCATCAGCCTCCAATTTATCTCCTTTGTAAGTTCAGATGTTGGTGCACTGGGTGTTCTGAAATCGGGGCGCTCTTGTGCCGGGCCCGGGTGATGGCTGTCTGCCTTCTTTTCCTGGCCTCTCATTTTAAATGGGTGTGCGTCCCTGTTCTCACAGGGGCCTCAGGATGCTTGCCACTTAGTCTGATAGTTCTCATCCATCCCACTCATCTTTTTATAATCGGATAGAGGCCACCATTCAGCGGCTCCTGGCTCCTTTTCTGAGATTTGCACCCTTCCTGGGGGGAGATATAAGCCCTGCTGTTCTCAGGGTATTAGATAGAACCAGCTCCCTCTCTGATCTGAACCTTCTTTTGTTTCCCTGAGCTTCTGGTACCTCTGGGGCTAATCATAAAGAAGATCTTAGAGTTGACTGGACACGCATCAGCCTCTAAATTTAGTAGGTAAATTAGATGCAGGCGCCCACCCACTGAATAGACACTGTCCGAAAAATATTCTCCCCATTCACAGCGAAATAACTGAGGCCTAGATGTTCAAGTGACTTTTCCCACAAGTTAAAATCGGGACTCAAAGGAGAACCTGTCTCCTAATTGCTATAAAAGTGTTTTATACACTGAGCCATAGCGCCTTTCTTTGCAGAGAAAATATAATCAAAGACCATCTGGGTGGGAGAGAAAGAATGAAGGGAAAGAGATGGATCAGAGTGGAATAAAGGAAGTGGGCAGGAAGCTGGGGGCCGCGAGGAGCCTGACCTTGCTTAGCTCACAGGCCCTGATATAGTGTCTTTGTCAATGCTGCCACTATTGGCGAGTTCCTCCGTAATTATGACTGTGTGTTGGCATGGCGACTCCGAGTAAGAAGACTAGAAGCACTGGGTAAATGCACGACTTGTTCTTGCCTTCTAAAGCAGAGAGAAGCTTTTGTGGGTAGTTCCTCCAGGGAGACATGGTAGCAGAATCACCAGACCCAGGGCTGGAGTGTGGGTATTTACAACCCACAGGAGCCAGGTGGCCCTGCTCACGGATGCCACACACAGAGGTCCTCATCAAGACTTGCCTCCCATGCAGAGATCTCCCAGAACCTCCCGTCTGTTCCTTCCTGTTGGTCTTTGTTCCGGAGCAGAGCGCGTGATGTCAAGTATATCTATTTCTGCTCCTCTCCGGCTTGTCTATTTCAAGTAGGTTTAAGTCGCAGGCCCCTTGAATTGTATTTATCATAAAATGATCTATTTCATAGGCCACAAGTATCTACCAGGAGGCTGAAGGGAAAGGCCCATGGGCCCAGCTGTAGGGATCGAGTTTGGGGCCTCCCTTTCTGCCCCGGTGCCCTCTCCTTAGATACTTGGGTCACATCCTTCTCCAAAAATGGGGGAGGTTGCTGGAGTCAAGAGCTGCGTTGTCCAGGATGCTAACCACTGTCAGTCTCATGAGTTGTTTGAGTGCAACATGCTGAAATGATAATACTGAGTTAAAATATATTATTAAAGTGAATTTTAGGGAGAAGGAAATGGCAACCCATTCCAGTATTCTTGCCAGGAAAATCTCATGGACAGAGGAGCCTGGTGAGCCACAGTCCACAGGGTTGCAAAGAGTCGGACATGACAGTGACTTGAGCATGCACACATGCAACTTATATTAATCATCCCTTTACTATTAAAAGCCTCCTGCATTTAAAAAAATTTTTTTAAATAAATAAATAAAACTTAATTTTGGACTTCTCTGGTGGTCCAGCGGCTAAGACTCCACGCTCTGGATGCAGGGGGCCTGGGTTCAATTTCTGGCCAGGGAACTAGATCCCACATGCCACAACTAAGAGTTTGCGTGCTGCAACTAAGACCCAGCACAGTCAAATATTTTTTAAAAATCAAATAAATTAGTTTTAATTGTTCTTACTTTTTGTTGTGTCTTCCAGAAATTTTTAATTAATTTGACTTCGCCAGGTCTTAGCTGGGGCATGCAGGATCTTTAATTGCGGCATATGGGTTCTAGTTCCCTGACTGGGATCAAACCTGGGCCCCCTGCATTGGGAGCACAGAGTCTTAGCCACTGGACTACCAGGGAAGTATCTAGGAAATTTTAAAGTGATACATGCCACTCATATTTTCATTGAGCTAGACTAGAGAATTAAGACCTCTTCCAGCCCCAGCGCTCAGTAACTAATGCTGATCTACCCCTGAAAGGTCTCTGGCCATGAGATATCTGTGCATGGAAAAGCCAGACAGGAGGCTGGTATAGCCTTTTAAATGGGGATTAACCCTCAGTCCTTTGACGCAGAAGACCTGATGGCTCAGATGGTGAAGAATCTGCCTGCAATGTGGGAGACCCAGGTTTGATCCCTGGCTTGGGAAGATTCCCTGGAGAAGGGATTGACTACCCACTCCAGTTTTCTTGCCTGGAAAATCCCATGGACAGAGGATCCTGGTGGGCTACAGTCCATGGAGTCACAAAGAGTCGGACACGACTGAGTGACTTAACGCTTTTCACCCCTCAGTCCTTAGAGACAGACCTGAATCTATAGGCAGCATCGAGTTTCTCAGGTTTTAGGATGGGTGGGGGGAGGAGAGCCAATGGGGAACCCCAGAAGAGTCTTTGCTTGGAGGTTTAGTGGTGCCTGGTGGAGTTTGTAGGGGCACAGATGTAGATGACAGGAGGGTGGTCCTGGGGTGGAACACGCCCCCCATCAACTCCTGTCCTCAAAGTGATTTCATCGTCTCCCTGATGTGTGGAGCCCTCAGGGCACGAGGAGACAGCCGTGCACCCAGGTTCCTGCCAGACCCACGTGCAGCAGGTTTCCTTTGGCTTGAGGGATCCTCGTTGCCCCTCTTCTGGCGACCCCTCCTCCCCTCCGCCTCTGCTGCTCTCTGGGAGCTGAAGCTTCTGGGATGCGCCTTGGCTTGGAGCCAGCATCTTCTTGGAGAAGCCTCCTGCCCTGGCTCTCTGCCAAGCCTCGGGTCTTCAGCAAGATTTTCTAGGGAGGCGCTGGGCTCATCCTGCTGTCAGAGGGCAGAGGAGCTTTCTCACCTCGGAGGACTCCTGACCTTGGGTCCAGCCTCACTCCCAGTTACCTCCACATCTCTGAAACTTCCTGCCCTGGAAACCCTGGGCTGGGCTAAGGGCCTCTGAGCTCTGTAAAGCCTCGAGGTTATGAAAAGAGGGCTCCTCACACAAGCCAGGGAGGTGAGGAGTGGGCAGCCAGGAAACCGTAATGAGTCATGATAATGGTGACAGGAACCATTTATTGAGCACTTATGTTGTGCCAAGTTCCACGCTAACGCTCTGCATACTTTATCTCCTTTAAGGCCTGTCTCTTGGGGAACAGAGAGAGTGATAAAAGTAATCTAGAATCTGCCCTTCTTTTCTAAGCCAGATGCCATTGGGGTGTTCACATGAGGTGTGTCTCAGAAGCTAGAGCCATTGGGTGGGGGCGTCTGAGTCCCCTGTGAGTCCTTGTGTCCTTAGGAGTCAGCCTGGGCTTTAGGAAGCAGCAGGAGCTCACTTGGGCTGCCAGGGGATGGCTCTGTAGTGTCTCCGCTTTGGGCTGGTATTATACCTGGATGATCCAGGTAGGAAGGCTGAGTGCTGGGCCCCTGGGAGTCTTGGTGAGGTGCTCAGAGGGGTGAGAAGCACCCACCAGCCCTGACTTTCTCCTAATTGTCCATGTGATCCGTAGCCTGGCTATGCTTCAGTCTGTGAAGTCGGGTGGATTCAAGCCCACCCATCTGCCCATGGTGCCAAGGGATTACACCTTCCCTGGGACAAGAGAGAAGTTCTGCTTTCTGCAGTGTTACATGCCCTGAGGTGGCATGCTGTCTTCTGCATTGGAACACGGATTTTTAACCACTGAACCCCCAGGGAAGTCCCAGACTTGTGTCTTCTGGAGAAGGCAAAGGTCTCCACGTCTTCTGTCTAATCTTGTCCCTAAGCAGAGACCTTTAGACCCACTTCTGTTCAACCAGTGTGGCGGCACAGGAAAGGGAAGGTGGTGCGTGCCCCTGAGGGCGTGTCATGTGGGGAGTGCTGGGAGACTGAGAGCAAAAAGGAGGAGGTCTCCAGTTTACAGCCACCCCCGCCCTTTGAGTCTGCAGCTTCTCTTACCCATTTTTAGTTGTTTCCAGTCTGTTTCTCTCTCTTCTGCTGTTGGATTGCAGGCTTCAAGGTCATGGTGGTGTAAGGAAGTGCATGTGGCTCAGTGGGCTTCGGGGGTCTGTCTGACCTAGTTGGGACCTTGGCACACTCTCTCTTGCAGCCAGTTCTCCCATCTGTAACATTGAGGATAGTAATACTTAACCTTGTAGCTCTCAAGAAATGTCAGTTTGCATCCCCCACCTGCTGTCCTGGAGCGGATGTGTGTGTGTTGAGAGGAGGAACCAGCAAGTTTCTGCAGGGAGCCATCTCACTGGTGGGCCAAACATGTGGGATGAGGGAAGGAGCAGGGAAGGCAATGAGCAAGGGGCCAGGCTCAGCCAGTCTACCCAGCTCCTAGCTCCGAGGTCCAGAGAGAACCCAGGAGAAGCCCCGACCCGTTCCCTAAGCCCTCGGGGCAGAAAGCAGCTTAAGGATGCACACATTGGAGATGTACAGAGCTTGACTCAGGCCATCAGAGTTAGGAGAGGAGGAATTTATGTGGGGCAGAGCATCAGAGCAGGCTCATTGTAGCCAAAGAGGTCTTCTGGGCTGAGGAGGGGCAGGACTCCCTGAACAGAGGCTCAGGTGTAGGCATGAGTCTTACAGGACTGACCTAGAAATTTGGGTATGAAAAGCAGGTCAGATGGAGGAGGCAAGAACAGTGACAGTGGAGGGCAGGCTAAGGGAGGTGGTCTTGTCACCCTGTCCACGGTGGGTGTGTGTGCTGCCAGGCCAGCCTGAGTCAAGTAGACACATCCACCCTGGGCCTCTCACCTCTGCTGGCTCTTGGCCTGGATTTCAGCGCTTCTAGGGCTGTGCATGGAACCATACCCCAGTTAGCAAGGGAACCATGGAGCTCAGGAATTGGAACTCTTCCCGTACCAGATTGTTTTTTTTCTACTTCATTCATTTATTCATTCAGGTTTCATTGACCAAGCATTCCGTGTCAGGCTCTGGGCAAGGCCTTGAGGATAAACAGAAGAAAACCACAGTCCCTTGTCCAGACCTTTAAAGCTTGTGTGATACAAAATTTCATCTATTCAGTCACGACCGGAAGGCTAGGCCCTGGGCAGGGGGTGTTGGATTAGCGGGCGCTGAAGGTGTGACAGCTCTCACCCATTTGCAGCTTCCTGGCTTCCCTTCCCCTCTCCACACCCCCAGAGCCTGGTAGGGGCCATGTCATGTTTTGCCCTTGGTGACCTTAAGCTGCCATTTAGCCTGGCCTAGAACTTTAATTTTCCAGATTCCACTGATTCTTTATAGAACTGTGACATCTCAATTGCCTTTTCTTCATTTAAAACACAGCTTTGATCCTAGGAATCAGCATAGCAGTCACCTATCAAGATTTGCATTTGAGGCTAGACTGTATCCCGCCAGGCTTCTCTGTCCATGGGATTCTCCAGTGGGTTGGGTTGCTGTGTCCTCCTCCAGGAGATCTTCCCGACCCAGGGATAGAACCCGGGTCTCCCGCATTGTAGGCAGATTCTTTACTGTCTGAGCCACCAGAGAAGTCCTTGAGATTGGTAGGGAGCATCTTAAATGCAATCAAATGATAAATTACCTCTAATTCTTGTGCAGAAGGTTTTCCTCAGAAGGAATCCAACACTGTTTGGGACTTCAAGGCCAGAATTCTCTCCTGGTTCTGCTCAGACTGGAGCCCGCGTGCGTGGTTGGGAGGTGAACCCGCATATAAGGTAGCAGTGGTGGGCACCCAGATACCTGCTCTCAACACGTCTGGTATTTGGAAGAGTCATCCAGGTAGCCGCTAGGTTAGAGCCCACCGTGCAAATGCAACTACCATCTCTGAAGCCCCAGCTACAGGCTCACATTCTCTCACATGCCTCTCAGGAGAGGGAAGGCCAAACAGATCTCATCTTACTGTGGTTGTTGGTGGTCATGTTTTGGTGGTTTTCTTGTTGAGGTTAATGTAGTATGTGTTTAGAAAGTTAACGCGGTAATACTAGGAGTTACAGGGCATTTGTGGTCAGAGTACTTTGTCAGAGGTGTGAGAGAGACCATGCGACTTCCTGCTGCATGGAAGTCTGGAACTGGAATCCCAGGTCACCTGGAGACTCTCAAGGAAGTGTCTTGCTCTCAGCTTCTATAGGGATGGGCCAGCTGTCTCTGGTGGGCAAGATGAGCATCTGTGAAACAGGCCTTCCTCTCTGGACAACGAAGAAGCAGGTAGTGATATGCAGAGCATTGCTGGACTCTGCTTCTGAAACCTTCCATCTTTCCTCCCCTGAGAAACTCCGGAGAGATTGGCGAGAGTGATTTCTTGGGAAGATGTGGTACGTTCTGTGTTCTGTGAGCAACAGGACCATAAATGTTCAACTGCTGGCAAGGAGTGGGCCTTCCTCACACTGGGTGGCCTTGTACCCTTCTAGTTTCCTGGGCATGGCTCTCCTACAGGTAGTTGGAGTGAGTGTCATATGCACAGAGCCTGGCCTTGGGTTTGTATTTGGTGGCCAGTTGACAATGCACACTTTAGTCTCGAAGCTGCATGGTTGATGTCTCCTCCAGTACATGCACAGACTCTCAGCTAGCCTGGACACCTCTCTGGAGAAGAAGCCAGTAGCACGGCTGCCCCATTGCCCATGCCATTCTAGTCTCCTATTCCTTTCGTCCTCCCTAGGACATGCTCAGGAGCCAGACGATGGAGAAGGAGAAGCAGGAGCCCTGGTGGGGGAGCCTGAAGGTGGGGCTTGGCCTGATACAGGCCGCAGGCTGTGTGCGTGCGTGGGCGCGCGTTTGTGTGTTCACAGGTCATTCCAGCGGCTACTGTGACGTCTCTGCACGATGTGGCTATGTGGCTATAGACAGATGCTCCAAAAGTAGATCTGGGTCTTGGATCATTGGGTGTGTTTTTTTTTTTCTTCTTTCAGAAAAAAATAACCCAGTCTGGAGAGGAAGTTTAAAAAGGGAAAATACACTCAATAGTTCTTGGAGCCAGTTGCCTGTTAGGTTGGCCCATATGAAATTTCTATTTGATAGATCATAAATAGTCAACTATTGGTGATCTTGTGTGGCATTTCCACTTTGCCCCAACTTCAAGACATGTCTCAAAATGCAGGACAGTCAATATGACTTTTAAACACCTTTTCTTTCACTGTTAAGAAAATCCTTCAGGGCAGCTCAGACTGCCCTGACTAAGGGCTGAGTCCAGTTCCAAGCCTTTCTGTCTCAGGAGACATTTGCTCCCACCTGGGTGCCTGGCATGGTGTTGCACCTCAGCTCCACAGAGCCGAGAGCCTGGGAGAGGACACTGTGGGGAGCAGGCCTGCAGCCACTCCATAACCTTTCAGCCACCCTGGTGCTGGGCGACCAGCGGTGTGGGCTTTGGACTGAATGCTGTCGCCGTCCTGCATTCATTACACCATTGTCAGTGTGTGTGTCGGGGGCTGCCTCTGGGTGTGTGTGTTTCTTTTTATGTCTGCGTGTCAGTGTCAGGCTGTGCATGTCTGTTTACATCGTCCTGTCTAGGAGGGCTCAGTGCGACAAGTTGCTGGGGAACTGTTAGGATGAAGGGCTCAAGCCCAGATCGCCCATTCAGGAATCTTGGAGGATTTGTATAATGTATATAAATTTACATGTGATATATATATGTGTGTGTGTGTGTGTGTGTGTGTGTGTGTATGGGCCTTCCCCGATGGCTCAAGTGGTAAAGAACCCACCTGCCAAGGCAGGAGATGCAGGTTTGATCCCTAGGTTGGAAAAATCCCCTGGAGGAGGAAATGGCACTCCAGTATTCTTGCCTGGAGAATCCCATGGAGCCTGGTGGGCTATAGCCTGTACGGCAAGTCAGACACAACTGAGCACACGCACATACACACACACACACACACAGAGGGTATTTTTATGCTGCTCATTGTTGGGCTCTGTGCAAGTGTCTGACCAGGTGTGGCGTGAGCAGCCAAGCACTGGGTGAGCCCATCTGCCAAGAGCTCACAGACTTGCCTTCCCACCTGCCTGCCCGCTGTCCGTGGGGAGTCTGTCCCTTCGAAGCCCACGGCCTCCTCTCTAATTTATTAGCCGGGAAGGAGGAGAAAATGAAATGTTGCCTGAAGACAATGGCCGAGACAGCAGGTCCCACCCCAAGCAGCCGCCAGCACCTCTCCCCGCAGCCCCATCTCCTTGTCTGCAGTCCGGACCTGTACATTCTGCTGTAAGAGGAAAAAGGACCCCCAAAACCAGTTACAAAAGGCACACCAGCCATGGACACTCAGGGGTAGCTGTAGACTGCTAAAGGTGGGAGAGGGCGACAAGGCAAAGATTTGAGCCAGACTTTGTATCCACCAGCCCCGTAGATTCAAGGCCCCTAATCTACTGCGGGGACCCCCCACCTCCGAGTCAAGTCCCAGGACTTCTCCCCGGCTGCCAGCCTGGTGGGGGAAGGGAGAGGGGCCCAAGGCAGCTGCAGGGGCTGTGTTAGTAAACACTTTCCTGGGTTCCCATTTTCTTTACCACCCCACCCTTCTCCACTCCTGATGCCCGGTTCCACTGCCCACCCCCCGACACACACCGCCCCCCCCCGCCCAGAATCCCTTTTTCTGTGGCCTGCACAATGAGCTCATTGTCCTGGGTGTGATTTGAATAAGGGATCGGCAGGCCTGTTCCCAGCATTGTCCGAGGGGCTGGGAAAAACCCCAGCACAGGCAGGAGGACCAGACCAGACAGAGACAGATGCCTAAATTAGCAACAAAGCTTTGTGCACGTCCCCTGGACAAGGGCTCGCCTTGTTTGCGTGGACTCGAGGGTGTGGAGCTGGCCGGCTGCTCGCATGTCTCCCCATGTTAATTAGTTTTGCATGCATGTCTGAGAAGGTGCCAGGGGAGACGCGTTTGCCTTTCCCCGGGAGGGGGACCTGTTTATGGCTGTGGGGCTGAGCCGGCCAGGGCTTACCTGGGGAGCCAGGCTCTGTGCCTGGGCGGGAATCTCGGCTCCCCAGCCTGCTTTCCTGTCTCTGTCATTTTAGAGGGGCCTGGCGGCACTCCCCATACCTTCTCTACTCCCACCCTGCCACGTTTGCGAGTTGGTTAGCTCTGGCTACAGGGAGCTCACTGGCTTCCACCCAGACCCGGGCCAGAGCCTGTCCATCTGGCCGTCTGTCTCTCGCGACACAGGGTCCCCCGGGACCAGGCAGCAGAAGCGGCCAGTCTCCTCCATCCCCAAGCCAGATGGCCAGTCTGCTTATCGCATTATGGCCTCCCCTGGCCCCAGACCCCCGCCGCCCACAGTTGGGCCAGGATCTCGTTTGGGGTATGACGGAGAAGCCCTCTTTTAGGCCCTCGCAGGAGCCTGGCCCTGAGCAGACACGGCAGGAGCACGTGCTTGCTGCATGACCCCAGGGAGGCCAGTTCATCCTTCACACTGGATCCCGGTGTTCTCCCTGGCACAGTGAGTGAGGAAAACTTAAGGAATCTCTTGGTTCCTTCTAACTCAGAAAGTCTGTGATGGTTGTGATCATTTCAAACCTGTGTTGATTTCGCACTCCCCGAGCACAATGACGGGCGTGGGACCAGTGAATTCTGGCGGGCGGTGAGAGGACCTTAGAGGAAGGATTTTACCCCTGCGGACACTGGAGTGTGGGCCTCTGCTCTCGGAGCAGGTAGAGCCTCTCTGCTCAGGTCCTCACAGAACCACCCCTGCCCCCAGGCCCCCAGGCTCTCCTCTGCTGCCCCTGCCCTGCAGTGGTGGCAAGCAGGACCCGGCTGGCAGAGGGGAGCCTGGCAGTGGCAGCAAAGGAGAAACTGGAGTGAGAGCAGCTGCTGGCCGAGGCCCTGGGTGTGTCCTGGTCGCCCCCTGCAGGCCCTGGCATGGAGGACGAGGGGCTGGACGCCTGCTGGGCTGGACCTCCAGATGACTTTATGGGTCAGAGTTTCCAGGTCTGCACAGCCCCGCACAGAAATGCTGGAAGGTCAGGGAGTGGGGACCTGGAGCATGGCCCCTCTTGTCCAGGTGCAGGAGTCTTAGGATCCAGGGGAGCTGCTCCAGACCCTTTTCTTGCTTTTCCCCCACCCAGCCCCACTGGTCCTGTTCTCTCTTCACAGCTTCCCAGTGATTGAAAGGGTGAGTCTGGGACCCTCGCAGTCCAAAATTCCCTAGGCCAAAACCTCCAGTTCTTTCCACTGGGTCTCTATGAATCTAGCCATCTCATTTCTTACAGACCTTGATTCTTTGCAGACAGAAGGGAACTTCTTTTCCTGTGTTTGTGCTTTAAATGCTTGGGGATGGCATTGGTTCAGGAAGTGCTGGGGTCTTAGGCAAGGGCTTCAAACGCCTTCTCTTGCCCCTTCTTCGCTGTTCTTCCCATCCCCGGTGCTCCCTCCTGCTCCCTCATGTTGCGGGGGTGCACCTTGCTGTGGAGTTGGGTGGTGGTTAGAGAACCTCTGGGATCCCCTTCAGAGGGCATGCAGTCCTGGCCAGGGAGGCCTGGGCTCCATCTGGGGTTCTGGAGGGGAAGTTAGAAGCTACATGAGGAAGAGTGTAGAGGTTAGAGCTCAGGCAGGAACAGAGACCAGGGCCCACAATACGGGTGGGAGAGAAAGAGGCAGAGCAGGCAGGCCTTGGGAGAGCTGCCCACTGCCCTCCCTGCCCCTCCCCTCCCCTCCCTCCCCCTCCCTCTCTCCTGGGTGTTAGCTGCCTCAGCTGTAGCCCTGAGCTCCTTAATCTGGTGATCAGTGTGGTGCTGGGGGGTGGGTTGGCAGAGGCTTTAGGGGGTGACAGGGGATCTTGGGAGTCGCACTCTGCTAACCGAGCATCACACAAAGCCTGGGAATCACATTCCAAGCGTGGCTCACCGTTCCGAGGCTGGACCGGCATGGGTGGCGCCCAGTGGGGCTGGGCCGGGCCTGCGTGCAGCCAGGCTGACCTTGTGCTTTGTCCCTCAGGAGGAAAGCTCCTGAGATTAAGGCTCTGCTGCCCTTGCTGCCTGGCTAAGGTTTCATTGTTTGGTAGCTGTCCCCACCCTGATCCCAGCCCCCAAATCCTCAGGCTCCCTGTCTTAGTAGGAGAAGCCCTTTCTGAACATGGCAGACATTCCTTCCCCTGGTTAGCCAGGAAAATGCTGTCAGGGCTGCTCAGGGGCTGGGGGATTTGTTCTAGAATGAATCAAGTGTGCTAGGCAGTATACCACCCCTGCTTACACCGAACCCTGAGAGAACCCTAGGGAGGAAAGAAAATGAGGTGGGGGTGCTGGGCCCAGGCCCTTCAGAACCTTGCAGTCCCGTGGGCTGGTGATAGCCCGAGCCTGGGACCCTGGCTGGAGAGGAGGGGCTGGCGAGAGGCCCAGATTGGCGTTCTGCTTCTGGCACCACTGTGCAACAGACCCCTGAATGTCTTAGAGCCTCTAAACCCTCATCTGTAAAATGGGAATAATAATTCCTACCTCCCAGTGGAGTCGCTTACCACTGAACAGGGCTCATCTTCCTTCTCCTATCCCCTACAGTCCGGGGCAGGTATGGAGGATCTGAGCTTCTCCAGGTGGGTTGATGCAGCCATGATTCGGAGGATGAGGACAGTAGTGATATGCAGGATATTTAACTGTGGGCACCGGCCAGTCAGGCGGCAGCTGGCCCAAACCAGCAGCCCAGGAAGGAGGGCACAGCTGGGCCGAGAGAAGTTCATTTGTCTTTGTGTCTTTCTGTCCCATCACATGTCCCTTCATCAGCCAGTGCACAGACTTCCCTCGAGGGCGGTTCCTGACAAGGCTGCACAACGCAGGGTCCCTGACCTCCTTTGCATTTTGAGCAGGTCAGATCTGCCTGGAATGGGGCACCCTGCTCCACCTGGCAGAGGACCCGGCAGCCAAGGGCAGCAAGCCGAAGTCCTCCTCAGCTCCAGACCCCGCCCTGGCTAAGGCTCCACCATCAGGCTCTGTGGGGACAAGCTTCTCCTGGGAGCTCCCACCCGCCCTAGTGCCGTTGCTCCTCCCTGACCCTTCTGGAAAGCATTGGTGGGTCAGGCTTCAGGGCCGGTCTGTGTTCTGATCCATCTCCTCATGCCTGTTTTGTCATCAGCCAGGTAAGGTTTGTGGTCCCTACCTGCGCGGTGGTGACAATGGTGTTTTCCAGGAAGGCTTCTGCTCTCAAAGAGGCATAGCAGCCACCCCTTGACACGTGGTATGCTTTGCCAGCAGTAAGCTCTTTTGTCTGGTCCTTCTCTGTGCCTCATTGAGTGAAATCCCTGCTTTTGAGGACACAGGGTGGCCTGGTAGAATGCCAAGTCGCATGGGAAGGCACAACCCTACCTAGCTGAAAGTCAGAGACTTGAACTTCTTCTGGCCTTGAGTGAACCCTCTCCCTTTCTGGACTTGGCAAAGGAGCATTGGCTAGGATGACACCTAAGGTCCCTTTTAGCTGTGACATTTTGTAATCTGGAAGTTCTTCCTGCTTTTTCTCTTCTGCTACTTGCCAGTAACCCTCAGCCTCTGCCCCCTGGCTCGCTGGAAACCCAACCAGTGTGGTCTCCTTCAGATTGCTCCCTGGATGAAGGGCAACATCTTCATCCAGAGGCTTCAGACAAAAACCCAGCTCACTGCCGGCCGGGACCTGAGGCTGGGATGTGACCTGCCCTGGGGCGGGACTGTGTCTGGAGAGCACAGGTCTAGCTGAGTGTGTCCCCAGCTTCTGATCTGGGGCCTCCTCCTCTGTTCCTGTTTGCTCTGGCTAGCCTTTGTCCTGTGACTCTGCCACCAGAGACCCTCACAGTGGGCTTGCATTGTTCTCCTTGGGACTTGCCTTGTCCTACTTCCCTTGGCCAGGCCCTTCAGACTCAGAAGGTCCAAGCCCCAAGAAGCAATCCACAGGGGAAATTCTGCTTCTTACTGCCTGCCCCCGCCTTCCCAGGGCCCCAGCCTGGTGGTTCTGCCACCCATACAGCTGACACAATGGAGGCCACAGAATCAGGGGACATGGGCTCAGGTCTTTGTATAACAAGGGTGACCTTGGGCTAGCTCTTAACCTCTCTGAGCCTCTCTTTTCCTAATTCTAAAATGAGGATCACCACACCCTTCTCATAAAGTTGCAGCAAGGCAGAGCAATGATACAGGAAAAGCTCTTTGAAAGCATACAGTGGGTCTGTCTTACCTTCCTGTCCAAGCTGAGCCTCCAAAGGCCATGGACAGAAACCATTGCCTTTCCTAACCTGTGGCCTTTGAGTTTCAGCCTGCTCTGCTGAGGAGGTTCTGAGACAGCTTCAAGAAGCTCCTCCCCCGAGCCCCAGGGAGCAGAAATACCTACTTTCAGCCCTAATAATACCTGAATGAGATTTCTAGGACACTTTCCTCCCCAGAGGACCAAGCTCCTTCTCACATATTATTTCTCTTATCTCTAGGTTGTCCTGCGAAGTGTGATGGGACAGCCTCTTTTCAGCTTCTCTGAAAATGGAGACAGAAGAGCTGTAGGTCTTGCTTGCCAAGGTCATAGGATTGGAGTCCAGAGCCATGCCCCTCACTCCAGGACACTCACCATCATCAGAGGTGGAAGAGCCAAGCAGAAAGGGAAGATGCAGTCGCTGCTGTCTTGAAGCTGCAGCGGTCAGGGGCCAGGATGGAGGAGGAGGACTGGGGCAGAGAGCACAGCGCGGGTTCTGCTCCCACTCCTGCCCTTCTGGGACTTGGCTGGGGACCTGGGGAAACGTGCCCCTACCCCCCACTCATCCTGCGGAGGTCTTGGCCTTTGCTCTGTGGGCCACCCTGTCTGCCCTCCTCACATTGTATGCCTGTTCCAGCGCAGGGTGTTCCAGCAAACAGAATCTCCGCCCTGTATCTCCGCCCCTGAGGGCCGAGGGCGGCGTGCCGGGTGGTTGCCCACGCAAGGGGCTCCAGCCTTCTAGGAGTTAACGATGCCCTCTCCCCAGCTGTCCTCCCCTTGGTGCTCCTCTTCCTCCCTCCTCCTGCTCACAGCAGGCAGGGCCTGGACCTGGGAGCCATGCCGCTGTGCTGTTGCCAGGGGAGCCGGGAGCCAGATCCGAGCTATGCAGGGAAAAGGCCCGGCCTGTCAAAGTGTCTGAGATGAACCGCCGCCGTCCCCGTGCAGCTGGGCTCAGATGTGTCTCTGCTCTTGTTCTGTGCCTGAGAATGGCGAAGCCCAGTGAGGTTCAAGGGCAAACTCACTATTCATTAGTCAGGGGTTCTTGACGTCCGTGTCTCCCAGGGATGGGTCCTCCCTCCCTTTTCCTCTCCCTCCTGTGACACATTCCTGGGTGCCTTTGGTGAGGGCTGCACACCCTCCTCCTCCTGCCCAACTCTTCTCCAAAGGCCCCTGAATAAACTCCCCCCAAGGAGACCAGGCAGGGCAGAGACAATGGCCACAGGAAACCGTTCAGGCAGGACTCCAGCCATGCTGGCCCGCCCTCCACCCCCAGCACCCCTGTGGGCCCACTCCCCTCTGACTCAGGGTACCCCTGGACTACTAGACCACACAGGCCTGGACAAGACAGAGGCACTGGGCACCGCCCTCAGGGCAGCAGGCCAGTCCTGCGCCATGCTCAGTGGGCTGGTTGGATGTTTCCATGACCTGTCTTACATCGCTGCCTCTCTCAATGCCTTTCTCTACCATCACGTATCTCTTCTAAGACACTCAAACACCATTGGTGGGAAAGCATGAAATGTGGCAATATCAGAATGTAAAGGACACGTGTACTTAGTACCAAGCAAATTGCACTGATAGAAATTTACTATACGGTTAACACGTAGACGTTCGCAAAGAAGAATGTACAAGAATGTTCATCTGAGCATTTATTTTTTAAGAATATAAAGAAATGGAAATGAACCTGTGGTCCATTCATACTGTGTGAAATACTACGCAGCTACAAAAATGAATGTGGTAGGTCTCTAAATATTAGCTGATATGGAAGGCTGGCCAGTATATATTGTTGGGTGAATAGAATAAATCACAGAACAGGCGATAGAGCATGATCTTATTTGTGTGTATTTAAAAGTAAAAAATATGCTTATATGTGCAGAGATTCCGGGTGTGTATTAGAAGACTGCCTCTGGGGGTGAGAGGGAATGAAGGCAGTCCCATTTTCTTTCCATGCTTGTGGGATACTTTCACTGAGAAATGTAAAGCGGTTATTGACTATATCAGGCTTAACCTCTGTTAACCAAGTTGGAGTAGGAGCTCCACAAGAATTTTGCCACTGGCCTGCCTTGTTTGCTTCACCCCAGAGAAAGCAAGGGGCCCAGCAAGTGTCTCTGAGGAGGGACACAAGGTCTCAGGAGTGGGAGGTGTGGGTCTGACTCCACACATGACAGGCCAGGACCTGGCCATGGTGACTGGAGGAGCCCTCCATTGGGCCCTCATGGGCCTGGGTGGGCCCTAGGTGGGATTGGGGGGGAAAGTGCCATAGATCTGGACCAGGGAGCCACCCAGAGCACCCTGGGAAACCCGCAGGATTGCAGAGTAGTCCCTGGGACCTGGGCGACACCTACAGTCAACCCAAATCAGCTGTGGAGCTTGCAGAGTGAGCAGGAAAGAAGACTGCAGTGACTCCTCATAACTTTATAGACTGTCAGTATTATTGTTACCCACCCATTCTATAGATGAGGACACTGAGGCCCAGAAAAATTAAGTTTTAGGTCCCAAGTCACACAGCTAGTTAGTGCCAGAACTAAGATTCAAACTCAACTCTCTTGGACTGTGAAGTCTTACTCCAGACTGCAAAGAAATCCTGTTTGGCATGGCCACTAGGAGGTCCCCAAAGCTGGAACACCCTCCTTTCCACCTCCCATTCATAGAGATATTAACCCCTCCTCTGCAACTTCACCTCCTCAAGTATTTGCTTGCCTGGGGTCCTCCCCCAATTTTACCTAATGCCATGTGGCTCCTGCAGTATCCCTGCCCCTGGACTGGGCAGTGGAGGGATGGGGAGGAGGATTATAGAGACTTTGGTTAGTATAGCCTCTCCTCCAGAGCTGTCCAGGGCCAGAAGGGTTGTCCAGATGGACTTCCTGGGGGTGGTGGCCTGGAGGTAAAGACACAACCCAGCTGGTTAAGACAAGCCTGAATGAGCACTGGAAAGTGGGGGCAAGGTACAGGGGAAGGCTCAGGGCTTCCACCTGGTGGGAAATGGGAAGTGGGAGTAGGTGGGGTCAGAGGGTCTAACTGCTGCAGCCCCCCAGTCCCCTGGCTGCGGGTCACCTACACTTCTGCAGACTCTGCTTCTCCCCTGACCTGATAGAAGCCTGATGGGCACTCCTGGGCCTGCCCCAGTGCTTCCCAGAGTCTGGCCTGATGAGGTCCTCAAGGAAAGCTGAAGCTGCAGAAGCAGCAGTCGGTGAGCAGAGATCTCACTCAGGGATCTGGAATCACTGGGTCTCTTGCAAGGCCAGGGGGATCCCCCTGGATGGTCCTGAGGGACTTGGCAAGTTCTGCAAGAAAAGCCTCTTCTCATCCTGTAAACCTCACCTCTCTCTACCCCATGGGCTTCCCTGGTGGCTCAGATGGTAAAGAGTCTGTCTGCAATGCGGGAGACTCGGGTTTGATCCCTAGGTTGGGAAGATCCCCTAGAGAAGGGAATGGCTTCCCACTCCAGTATTCTTGCCTGGAGAACTCCATGGACAGAGGAGCCTGGCGGGCTACAGTCCAATCGGACACAACTGAGTGACTAACACACACACACACACACACACACTTTTCCCAACTCACAATAAAGTTTCTCTGCAAAGCCTTCCTTGTGTCTGGTCAGTTCTGTGGGAAGGATGTGGGTGAGGAAAGTAAGATTTAGCCACTAGCAAAGACAATTCCTGCTGTGTCAGGTGTGGTGGGTCCCTGGTATGGATCCAAGAAGCCCTCCCAAGGTCTGGGGAAGTGTCTCCCTGACCTGGGCTAGGCTCATCTGGCTAAGAGGACGGAGGCCATTGGCTGCCGGGTCCCAGGCTTACCTCTAGCCTTGAGGGTGGCAATCTTAGGTGTGCTACTCTCAGAAACGGGGTTCTGTAGGTTCTGGATCTTGAGGCAGCTCCCAAACCTCCATCAGTGTCTTGTCATTTAATCCTCATAGTGACAAACACCCCCACTGCCATAAGACTTAATCCCATTTTACAGAGTAGCTAACAGAGGCTTCAGAGATGCTAAGAAACACGTGCACACTCACACAGCTGGGAAGCAATGGCACTGGGCTCCAGATCTCATTTCTGTGACCAGAATGGGATGCAAGGCTTCGTAAATCTCCTGAAAGACCCTGACAAGGTTCTCTATGAATGTGCAATATGACAGCATCCCTTTTCACAAGGCCCTGGGACCCCAGACAATTATCAAGACTTTCTTGCGCCAGGCACTAAGTGCTTGCTCATGTCCTAAATCATGGTTTAATCCTCAGACATCCCTATACAAAACGGGCACTGTATTAATTCCTGTTTAACCAACGGGGAGAGTGAGGCTGAGGTAGCTGGTGGGTGCAGGGATGGGTGCAGCCAGGATGTCGGCACAGGCACACCTGCCCAGATGCCAAGCATTCAAACCCCTGCCCACGCGGCCTCCCTAAGTGCCTGGCGCCCTACCAGCCTCCCCTGCCAGGCAACCCCAGTGAAACGTCTCTCATCCCCGCTCCACCGCGCCCAGGGGGCTGCGGTCAGGGCCGCCGGCGGCGCGGCGGGGTGGGCCTGGCCGTCCGGCAGGCGGCGCTGCCCCTGGGCGCCCAGGTCCCCCCCGCGTGCCGCGCTCCGCCGGGCAGCAGGCTCGGGGCCCCAGGGCCCCGGGAGGAGCCAGGACCCCGGGCGGGAGGGAGAAGACTGAGGGGCGCGAGGCACAAAGAGCTTTTTATTTAAATTTGTTTAGAGTTTCGCGAATTTGCATGAAAAATGTGTGAGAAAAGCCAGCTCCGGTGACCTCATCCGCACCTGCCATTAACGTTCAATTAGCGGCTGAATAGCGGCCGCCGACGCGACGTGCAGGGAATCCGGCAGGCCCCGCGCGGCTCCGGCTGCGGGCCGGGCCCCGGGTGGGGTGGGGTAGGGTAGGGTGGAGGGCGGGGGCGCAGGGTCCGCGCCTACTCCTGCGGGCGGGAGACCCACGGCTTGGTTCGCACCCCGATTCTCCGAGGGGGAGGGCAGGAACCCCACGACCCTCGAGCCCAAGGCCGCTTGGGGGCGCACCGGGCCCTGAGGGCACCTGGGGAGGCAGGGGCTCCCTCCCGGCGCCGAAGAGGCCGGGTTCGCTCCCTCCCCAGGAGGAGAGGTGGACGGACTAGCCCCCCGTCCTAGCTCAGATGGGTTCCCTCGCCACCTTCCGGACAAAGTGTCAAGTACAAGTTCAAGTTCAGGGCCAGGCCCCGGGGATGGGGGTTGGGGGGCGCCAAGCCTTCCCCGGCCGCCTTTGTCCTTCCAGAGAGAATAGCTCCCAAGTCCCCTCCGGGCGGGGCCCAGCAGACGCCCCCGCCCCGCCCCGCCGAGCCCCGCAGGAGCCGCCTCCTCCCGCCCGCGCGGCGCCTGTCCCCTGGTCCCGGCGCCCCAGCTCGGGGCCACCGAAGGGTCTGGGGGCTCGGGGCGCGGTGGGGGGAGGCGCGATCCGAGTCCGTGGGAGCCTCCCCAGCCCCGCAGTCCCAGCAGCAGACCGAGCTCGGTCGGACGGATGCTCGCGCTTAGGTAAGAAGCCCTGGTGGGGTTCGCCGCACCCCTTCTGCCCCGCCCCCCAGCCCCGCACTCTGCGACCCAGAGAAACAGGGCGGAGGGCGGTGTGTTGCAAGGAGAATGGGAGGCTGGGAGGGACCCCCGCCGGGTCTGGGGGCGGGGTGGGCGCTGCCTCTCCAGGGCTCTGAAGGGTCCCGGGCCTGGGGCGGGAGGCACAGAGGGCAAGGGTGCCCCGTGTCTATCCGGTGAAGTCGCCGGCCTTTCCCAGGGGCGTCTAGTTCATCCATCTCTGGTCGGCTTAGCCTCCTTGGTCTCCGCTTCTGCGCGCTAGTTCCGGATCTTGCTCTTTCTCGCCTTCTCTCAGATTCTGCAGGAGGGGCCGCAGTTAGAATCTAGTTCCCCAGGCCCTGAGGCTCCTTCTGGAGAACTGCAGGGGCGCGAGTGTGGCTCGGCTCTAGGGAGAATCAACTATGGACATTCCCTCCCCCCACATCTCCAGCACCTAAATTAAGGTCCTGGGCTAAAGGGTGGTGGGTGGGGTGGGAGTGGGCTGTGATTTAGTGGCGGTGCAGGGGCCCGTAAGATATCCTCCCTTTTTATGGCTTAGGACTTCTGGCTGTTCCCACTGTGGCCGGTTACTGGATTCTGTGCAGGGACAGGTGTTAGCTGGTACCAGTGGCCCAAACCTTGCCTCCCTCCCATTCCTGCCTTTCATTGTCAGATATTCACTCTGAGGTTGTTTATATACTGATGTTTTACACACAATCCTAACATCCATGTTATCTGGTTTCTAAATTCACAGCCAGTTAGAAGCAGCAAGATAAAAAGGGGGAGATGGGCTTTTCCCTCAATTCACACTGTTCCCTTCTGCGTTCCTTTCCTGCTTCTCTGTATAGTTCCCAGATTTCTTACTGCTGGAATTCTAGTCATGATGAAGTTTCTCCCTCTAAGAATACACTCCTTTCATTTTTCACTTGGCCAAACTTTAGCAAGTGTCTCCTCCTCCAGGAGATCTGCCTGGATTTCCTCCACATCTCTGCTTCTCTTAACATCTTCAGTTGCACTGCCAAGGGCTTGGTACATGATAAATGAAATGGTTTCTGGATGGATTCATAAAAAAAAAAAAAAGAATCAAGTACATATAAATTTAGGAACCATTGAGGATTGAGGGGTTTTTGCTGCTGTTGTTTTAAATAAACACTGGTTCAAACTGAGAGATCTCCCAGGGACTGCTTCCCTCTGTTCTATTACTTACAAGATCTCATTCACAAACAGGCATTAACAGGAAAATGCTGGGTCCATGTACTCTGTTAAAAAGAAAGGAAAAAAACCCTGTGCAAATTTCTTTAAGATTTTAAAAAGAAATACCAGAAGGGAGGCCTTCAGTCTCTGTTAGTCTTTCCCTCTCCATTTAACCCAGTCCTCTGAAGACTTGGAGGGGCTGAGGTTTCCTGAGCTGCATAAGATCATGGGCCCTCCTGCAAGGCTTCAGCCGGGCCACCAAGAAGTTGACTAAAAATGGAGACTGTGACCTACCTAGTGCGTGTCTTTTTGCTCCCGATGATTCATCACTGACAAGCTGATGTCAGAGGAGCCTGGGAAGATGTTTACATCTTTTTAAAAAGGGAAAAGGAAGCGTTTTTTTTCCTTCAAAACCTTCTGCAAAGTCTGCTCTAGACCCTTCCTCTTCCTCGTGAGAACTTCTGGTCTGAGTCTAATCTGATTCTCTCTGGGTTATCGTGACATCTTGGATAAACTGCTTTTTTTTTTTTTTTTTTTGTCCCAATAGCCAAGATGTCCAATTCATGGAGGGGTAGAATGAGGAACTTTACGGCAGCAGTTCGAAGAAGGCAATATAAATACTACTCTGATATAGGCTGAGAAAATAATTTATAATTTATATATATGAACTCAGCCCTTCCAACTAAAGGAGACAGGGTCTTGTTATTACCCCCCTTTTACAGAAGAGAAAACTGGGATGTGAAGGGGTTAAGTAAACTGTCTGCAGTGTCACAGCAGAAAGCGGTTCAGGTGGGCTTTGAATTTGGGCAAGCTGTTTTATTTTATTTCTTTGAAATAATTTTGTTGGAGTATAGTTGACTTACAATGTTCTGTTAGTTTCAAATTCACTGTGTTTGATTACCAGCATTTGAGCTTTGTTTCTGAGCTAGTCACTGCAAATGCCTCCCAAATCACCTTTCACATGGACACTCTTGCTTTCCTTATCAGAGAAAGAAGGTAGAGAAGGTGAGGGTGAACAGCTCAACCTTTGGAATCTTGTGTTCAAACCCTGGCTCTCTCCCTTACAAACTATGAGTTTTGCCAGCTCTCCATTACCTCATCTGTAAAATGGGCTTGTAAATCAATCTCAGGGTCTTGTAAGGATAAAATAAGATGTTGTGTTTGTTCCAGTGCCTGAGACATAGTAAATGTTTCCAAGAGGGAAAGCCATTATTGTTTTAACAGCAGTCTTCTTTAATGACAATGATGTTACTGTCACTTTGCATTATCAAAAAGGAACATTCCCTCCCCTCAGAAAATAAAACACTGATACTAGTTGGTCTCCACATGCTTCACGGAGAAGGCAATGGCACCCCACTCCAGTACTCTTGCCTGGAAAAATCCCATGGATGGAGGAGCCTGAAAGGCTGCAGTCCATGGGGTCGCTGAGGGTCGGACACGACTGAGCGACTTCCCTTTCACTTTTCACTTTCATGCATTGGAGAAGGAAATGGCAACCCACTCCAGTGTTCTTGCCTGGAGAATCCGAGGGATGGGGGAGCCTGGTGGGCTGCCATCTATGGGGTCGCACAGAGTCGGACACGACTGAAGTGACTTAGCAGTAGCACATGCTTCAACCAGGCATCTAAGGAGGTGTCTGGATTCTGGTAGGACAGCTGCTCCATTCTGTACAAGATAACCCAGACCCCCAGGAGGGCACACGGATCCCTAGTGTCTTTGAAGGTGATGAATTAAACACAGACCCTTAAACTCTTGTCCCTCCTGGAGTCTAACTCCTTACAGGGATGTTTGTGTGTTGGGGGGATGTTCAAAGAAGGACTTTGTAGATAATCCAGAGAATTAGAGGCTGAGCCAGAAGATGACTAAGAAGAGAAATCTGAGATGAAGAGTTCTCTTTTTTTTCTTTCTTATTTTAAAATCTGGCCATTGCCTCTTGATGAGGAAAATAAATGAACACTGGACCCTGCTACAGAAGTTGATCTGATCAGTGGGGACACTTCTTACTTTCACTAATTAAATAGTTATTTAGTGAGTGCTTGTTCTGTGGGCAGGCATCACTTTAGGTACTGGAGCTACAACAGCAAACAGAACAGAATAACCCCTGCTCTTGGGGAGCTGACAGTCGTGTATGTGTGTATTTAGAGAGGGCTTTCCCCGTGGCTCAGGGCTGCCCTGGTGGCTCAACTGGTAAAGAACCTGCCTGCTAATGCGGGAGTTGCAAGAGATTCAGATTAGATCCCTGGGTTTTGAAGATCCTCTGGAGAAGGAAATGGCAACCCACTCCCGTATTCTTGCCTGGAAAATCCCATGGACAGAGGAGCCTGACAGGTTACAGTCCATGGGGTCACAAAGAGTTGGACACGACCGAGTACACATACATCTATTCCTGGTGGCTCGGACAGTAAAGAATCTGCCTGCAATGTGGGAGACCCAGGTTTGATCCCTGTGTTGGGAAGATCCCCTGGAGAAGGGAATGGCCACCCACCCAGTATTCTTGGAGCTTCCCTGTTGTGTTGAAAGGGGAAGAAAATGTCAATTGTTTTGTGCAGTACACCCTGACTCACCTCTGAGCAGGATCCCTTGTAGTGGAGATAGATCAACTGGGCCTCCATTACTTGCTCACCCTTCAGAGCCAAGGGCATGTGTTTTCACACAGCTATTTCTGCCTATGGGTGGAATTGAGGAGAGAGAAGGGGAGAGAGAGATGACTCAACTTCCTTCCATCTCAGAAAATAAGTAAAGGATTGAGGCAGAGATTCCTTGGCAATGTACTCATCAAATGGGCAATGTACTCATCAGATGGGCAATACACAGGAGTCCTGCCCTCCTGCATCCCATTCCCAGACTCCCCAGACCCAGGCAGAGCTGTGATCCTGGCAGTGATGCAGGGACAGAAACGGTGATCATCAGTGGGGGAGACTAAGAGGGATGGGAAGGGGTGACACTGCATCCAGGGTCTGGGAAGATCATTTTAACAGCTTGCCCATGCCAGCATGCTTCTAGGGGCATTACATGTATATATGAAGATTAGCCCAGTTACCCTTAATTATTATCAATCTCTGTTTCAGAGATGAGGCAACTGAGGCCCAGAGAATAAAGTGGCCCAAGACCACAAAGCTAGTAAATGGCAGATCTGGGTCAGATTTGAACCCAGGCAACTTGGCTCCACTAACTCCACTATCACACTGTTTATCAAAGGACCAGGTTTCAGAAAGAAATGTTCACTCCCTTGGGAGGACACCAAGCATCCTCAGAAGTCTGCAGGAGTTCCCAGTGCAGCCCTCTCTCACACTTATTTGAGCCTCAGATTAGAGATGTTAAGGCTCTTCTTTGAAAACCCTCCTCCCTTGGCAGGTGAGGAAACTGAAGATGGGGAGGGTCTTTCCCCAAGGTCACTGTCAAAGCAGACATCAGACTGTAGTCTCAGCCCACTCACTACCTCACAGGTCCTGAATGTCAAGGTGTTGGGCTGAAGGGCTGCTTCCTTTACTGCAGACTCTTCAGGGTCAGAGAAACCTGACCCTCATCTCTTTCATCACAAACCCAGAGGGAAGATGTGAGATGATCAGGAAGAGGTGGGTTTCCTCGGGTTCTCCCATAACAGGCTCCATCTTGAGTGCTACCTTGTCCGACTCCATCCATGGTGAGCCTTGGTGCTGTGAGGAGGAAGCTGGTGTGTGAGGTAGACCCCAGGAAGAGCCAACACATACCAAGACCAGCAGGTCAAGGAGTTTGAGCTCTAGTCTGAAGCCTTCTGGTCAGAACTTGGCATTCAGCAGTGTGCACTCTACATCAGTCACTGGGAGAGTGATGGGCAGGATGCTAGGTTACTGAGATATTCCCAGCTTTTCCAGGAGCAATCATCAACTGATCAATGTATGAGTCATTTTTGATGAAACAGCTGTAGTAAAAAAAAAACCCATAGGAGACTCCTGCCCTAACTTATTCCAAAACTTGATAAAGCTCTTCCTGGTAAAAGGGTTCTGGCACTGGCGGGTCTAAGGTCGGACTTAGGGGGCACCCTACTGAGGGACTCTGCCCAGGGCTCCAGCTTAGCAGGCCTCATGGCCTAATTCACTAGACTGCCTAGTGGGGCTTTGCAAGAGCGAGATGCCCCATGCCCACATGAGCACAAACTGCATTTGCCCAAAAAGCTTCCTTAGAAAAACAAACTTTCAGCTGGGGGAAGCCAACCTTAGGAGGGCCAAAGATTACATCCGGGCTTATCTACTTCTCCAGGAAGTCTATTCATTCTATTTTTCTGATATGTTCTAAATCTGTAATGCTAAGAAAGTCAATCGTGGGCGTTAGCATTGCTGGCCCTCCTCCTGGTCACACCTGCATCTTTTGGGTGCGCGTTAAAGGTCTTGGAAATAGAAATATAAAAACTGCCTTGCGATGCGTCATCTGTAGTCTCCACCACCGCCTGCACTCGTTCCAATCTTTCACTCCTGCCTAAATTTGGGGCCCCACGCCAGGGCCAGCAGTGTTTTACGGTAACAACAGAGGAGGCTGAGCCGCACTACATCTGTCTCAGGTTCGCCTCCAGGGCCCTGCAGTATCCACTCCATGTCTTTCGGGCGCGTAGGGAGTGGCAAGGCTCTGTCCCGAGCTCCTCAACTGCCCCTTCCCTCTTACTCCAGGCTGCCGGGCAGAGGCTACTTGCATGGCCTTGGAATCATTTCGACACTCCAAGGAGGGGGCCGCATCTAAATGTCTCAGGCTCTCCGAGGCTAGCGGCCCGCAATCCCCTTAGAGCAGGTGACGCAGGCTGTAACCCTGGAGAACACTGCTCCCTGGAATCCAAACTCAGTTCCTAGCAGGAGACACAAGGGGAAGCTTTGCTTCTCTGTTGTTCAGTCGCTGAGTCGTGTCTGACTCTTTACAACCCCATGGACTGCAGCATACCAGGCTTCACTATCCTTCACCATCTCCTGGAGTTTGCTCAAACTCATGTCCATCGAGTCAGTGATGCTATCCAACCATCTTTATCCATTCCTTCTCTAGTGATGCCTTTAAGCTAACCGTGGCTGCCCGTCGGGCTGGCTCTGGGTCTCACTGGGCTGCAGACTGGCTGATGGTGGCACAATCGGGTCCATGGGTGCTGGACTGGCCCCCACCTGCCTCCCCGCCTCACCTCTGGGTTACCACTTTTGGTTTGCACTCACATCCCAGATGGCGGATTTTCTGGGGAATTGGGATTCTTATATCTGCAATTTATTCTAAGCCCAAGGTTCCAAGAAATATCTATAATGAACATTAATGTCTACAATCGCCTGGTCAATTTGCATCGAGTGGCAGAGCCGCCTCATTCTTATTTATGGTAGAAAATGAAAAAAACTGCCTTGTGATGGGTCAGGTCAGGTCCCTGCCTGTTATTTACGGTCAAAAGAATTTTTCTCCCCACCAGGAATCCAACTTGCTTGAAATAGATTTCTCCTCTCTGATTCTCCGAACTGGAGAGAAATCTGTTTTCAAAACAGTTATTTAAAAAAAAAAAAAAAAACAGGCAACCAGACAGCCTGAGGATATCAGGCCAACAGGCCAACAGTGTCCCCTCCACTGTCTGAGTGCCCCAGACCCCTGGACATGGCCAATACGAAGCACCCTAGCTGCCTGGGATGGGGGTAAGGCCCCAGGGGGGTGAGAGACACAGGTTACTCTATGGGACTCCAAGGGAGATACTCGGCCGCTCACGTCCAAGCAGGCTGGGGACCCGACTCTCAGTCCCCCCAAGGCCCGCGCACCAGCTGCGCCCTCCTCGCGCTCCGAGACGCCGATCGTGGGCAAAAGCTGGAGGTTCTTAGGGATTCCAGAGCCACTCCAAGGCCGAGATCCGGTCTGTCCCACGACCTTGGCGCCAGGAAGCTGTGGAAAGAGACAGACCCCAATTTTCTCCCCTTGGAGTTGAAACAAAACCTGAAAGCCCGAGGTTACCCGCACGGCCAGAGGTGGCGCCTCGGCGGCGGGGGCGGCTCGAGCCGCGTGCCTGCGCTGTTCCCAGGCCCGGGTTCTGTGGCTTTCCTAGTTGTTGAGTTACTTAGCTGGTTAGCTAATAGCCAGCTTACAGGCAGCGTTTACACAAATGCCCAGTCTGGTCTCACGCTGAGTCCCTGCGTCCGCCAGACCGAGAGCTGCCCGGCTGGGCTACGGGAGGAGGGACGAAGGGGAATTCTTGGTAATGAGAGGGGAGGTTTTCCCGGGACGCCCCTTGGTGAAGTGGCCTTGGCTTCGGACGGGGAACAAAGGGCTTAGGTGCCTGCGCGCCGCGCGCCCTCGGGGCCCGGCGCGGCCCTCATTCACGCCCCTCCCCATGCCTTTGCGGCCGCGGGCTTTGTGCGCTCCGGGCGCGCGCAGCGTTGCACCTGCCCGGCCTTAAGTACCTTGGCGAGGCGGCGAGGGCGGCTGTTCTAATCGCCATCTCCAAAGTACCTGCTCATGAATAAACACCAGCCCCATTTATCAGGTACTTAGCGCTCATTGTGAAGGGGAAATTGGCCCTTTTCTGAAAGTGTCTATCTTCAACCCATCTGCACAGTCGTGGCTGCAGAACTTCCCCCACCCTTTAGATACACACACACACACACACACACACACACACACACACACACTCGCAACACGAGACTCCTCCAGGCTAAGATAAACTCGCTTTTCTTCCGGTAAGTGCGTGATTGAGCTGCGACAATAGATGGAGAGGAGGAGGCCGCTAGGTCAATAACCCACCTCTCTCCTATTGACAGGAGTCAGCCCGCAGAACGCCCGGTCTTCGGAAAGGCTAGTCCTGTGTTCTGGCTACCGGGTCCTGTGGACGCACTTGCACAAAACCCAGGAGTTCCCAAACGTGGGGCCATATATTGGAAACGCTGGCCCGAGGTGTCCGTGGTGCCTGTCAACCTTGGCTGGGGCCCCTGCACGTCTTATCTTCTGCTCCCCTCTCTCCAGGAGGGTCCCATACCCGTGTCTGACTGTTAAGGCGTGAGCACGCAGGACACAGGATGTAAGGATCTGCACGGTACAAGGAAAGGGGACCTTTTCTGGCCCCGCTGGGCCGAATGGTAGCTTCTGGCAGAAGCGACTGAGGTTTCTGCCTAGCAAAGGGAGAAAAAGGGAGGCTGGCTAGGCCCGTACAACCATGACAGCTCCACGGAGGGTATAGAAGCAGCGTAAATAGGCAAAAAAAAAAAAAAAAAAAAAAATGTAGATGCCAGCAAAGTCACACCAGTGAGTTTATAAAGGCGTTTGGTCCTGGGGGCTCACTTGTTAGCCTCTCATCCATTCCTTCTAACATTTGTACACCCGCTTGCGTTCCCAGGACTCTGTTACCTGGGTGGAATTCACCAGGAAACACAATCGATTTTCTGGACCTGTGTGCGGCAACAGACAGCTCTGAAAATGAAAGTGTTTGCTAAGTGTGGAGATTTCACCAATCGAACGTTTAAAAATGGCTTTGTCTTCATTCGGCTCTCTGGATTTTATTGTTTTACAAATAGAAGCCCAGAGCCACTGCCGAGAGCCCCGTTCTGCCGCCTAGCCCTTGCATGGCTTCTGGTGGTTGATACACGGGGTTTAGGAACCCGGGATATTTAGAAAACCGCAGTTTATTGGGGTTTCGTAGCCCGTTCCCTTTACACTGAACGCAGGCAGCCACTGCAAATCCAGGCTCCAGTCTCTTGCCAACGACTGGGTAGAACACTTAGGGTCTTGCTATACTGCTGACAGGTGTGACCATCTCGGCTTGGGGCAGACCTGCGGTGGGGACTGGGTTCTCCTCTAAAGACAGCGGATAACGCCGGGTCTGAGCACGAGAACCAGAGGCTTCGGTGGTACGAGCTGCGGTAACTCTGGCTTGCGCTTCTCCCCAGAAACGCCAGTGGCCCTGAGTCCCTAGCCCCTCCCGGTGCCCGCGCCGGGCCCACGGAGATCCTACCCGAGCTCTGGCAGCGCCATCACGCCGAAGGACGTAAGCTCGGTCCCACTGGAATTCACCCAAATACAGCCGCTCATTTTTGGAATATTCTAGGAAAAAAAAAACAAGATCCCGCATCTCTTTGTGATAAAAGGAGGTAACTGATGGGGTGAGCCTTTGGCGTCAGGGCAGACAAGGGAACGATGAGGGCGACTTCGGGAGAAATGCTCTAAACTAGGGACGGCTCGAAAGTCCCTTGTCTCCAGTTTCTGGCTATACATTGGCCTCGGGTGGCTCCTGTGTTGGGAGAACCCAGGCATTTCTGCGCCGCCGCTTTTGGGCCGCCTCCAGCCCGCTGCGGCTCCTTTTGTGGCCGCGGAGTCTGGCGGGCGCCTTCTTCGCCCTGTGAACTGGGGCAACAGGCCGCGGGCCGAGGGGGCGCCTCCAGGAGGGCGGGGTGGAAGGGGTTCCCTCTTGCCCCACAGGGCATCCAACAAATACCTTCTCCGCCGGCAAGAGGCTACCCCACCTCACGGTCTAGAGGTTGAGTGTCGCCTCTTTAAGTTTTATTTTATGTGGAGAAAATTCTGGAATTCGAATTCGTTGCTCCCATAAATTTGCTTTGAATAAACTGTATGGAGTCGCTGTGTGCGCTTCCACAGGAACCTACGGATTTCCGGGCGGCTGACTGTGCCTGGAGAGTGAGGGGCAGGTGGGGGGCGGGAGGAACGCTTCCCCAAATACCGGGACTGATCACCGAGGCGCGGCTGAAGCCTGATTTGGGGGCAATAAGGGCTCAATCCTCTCCAGTCGGCTCCCCCATTTTCAGCCTTCTCAGCCACGCCCTTGGTTCCATACCTGCTGTCCCTCGGGGCTCCGATCCAGCCTCCCCAGGAGACCTAGGAGGAGCGGAGTTGAACCGGATCAGGGCCCCGCGGGTCCCGAGCTAGTTCCCTAACCCAAAGGTGCAGCCAGGCCCGAGGCCTGGACAGTCGTTTGGGAAAAGCTACAATCCCAGGCGGGGCCCTCCGCTGGAGACTTTGGCCGCAGCAAAGGTCGTGAGCCAGGTCCGCTCCACGCAGCGTGGTTTGTCCTCCGCCTCTCCAACTCCTCCCCGCATTTCATTTGGGCTCTTCTTGAAGAGTGGCCCCGGGGGAGTTTCTCTGTCCCCAAGATAAGAGTGCACGGGGCTTCCAGGCCCGAAAGTTCGGCCTAGATAAATCCCCAAAACAGAACTCTGCGGAACCAGATTTGAGGGAGCAGTGCAAATACTCCCGCGGGAAGGGAGTGCAGAGGCCAGGCGAAACTTGTTATTTGACCTCAAAACTAGGCTTAGTAGACCCTTGCGTGTTAATTCTACCTCGGAGGTACTGGTGGCCCCTGAAAATTTCACGCTGCAGTTACCATGGACCTCTTAGAGGAGATGGGGAGGGATCTGCCATTCCTGTTCCGTGTGCTTTTCTGAAACTTCTCGGTTCAGTGAATCAATCCCGCCTCTACCTTAAACCCGAGCCTCTTTGGATCCCCAGTGATGCCCGCCCACCGCGCCGCACGCCTGGGTGTCCAAGCCCGGAAGATCTCACTTGCACTTTCTGCCCCCACTGCTTTCGGGGTGGGGGTCGTGCCCCTATTGTCAGCAACTAGTCTTAGCGCTGCCCTCCAGGGAGGAGGGGCGACAGCGGCTTCGGCTGACCCCCGAGGGTAGGGGGGTGAGGGTTCTGAGGCTTCGGCGGTCCCCGTCTTTTCTGCATGGCGTGGCTGGAAGGAAGTTTATTTCCGTTCTGGGGCTTCTTCCTGGCTTCTTCGGCTGCCGAGAGCCATCCTTCGCCCATGGCTCAGATGGAAACTCTGAGGCCGATTGGTTCAGGTTCGCCAGCAGCTGGCGGCGGGCCCCTGGCCGCCCACCCTGGCCACTGGCCCCTGACAGTAAGCCCCCTCCGCTCATTCATTCCCGGGGGCTCACTGCGCGCCGCTGAAAGAAGTGTGTGTGTGTGTGTGTGTGTGTGTGACCCTATGGGCTGTAGCCCTCCAGGCTCCTCTGTCTACGGAATTCTCTAGGCAAGAATGAATATAGGTTATGTTCTTAGAGATCGCGAGAGGGAAGGGGGCGGCGAGGCCTTGTGGTTCCCACGCTCCCTCTGCGGAGTTTACTTTCGCAATCTCCGTTCCAGTCTGGCCGGCTCTTCCCTAGCTTTTCTCAGCAGAGCGCAGTATGGGGACCAGTGGATTTCGCGGCGCTGACTCTTCGAGTCAGGCCCGAGGGTCAAGTGTATTCGTCCGGCCTCCTCCGGGCGAGTCTGTTCGAGATCCGCCGGCAGAGGGCGTCCCGGGCAGAGGAAGCGCGGGGTTGGATATCTCTTCTGGGTTCCGCGCGCCACACTGCGGGGCTCTGTGGCGTCCTAAACCCGCCAAGTCGCACGAATGGAGCCACAGATAGGCGCGGCTGAAGGTGGGTGGGGTGAGCGGGACGGCAGCGCCACCTGCAGCGGGACGTGCGCGGATGCAGGCCACTGGACTCCCAGGCCCGCCCTCCAGTCTGTAACCCTGCAAAAAAGAGAAAATCGTGACTGTGTGCACTGTGGAGTGTACTGTGGAGAGCATACCTGAATACAGAGACAGGGACGGCGCGGGAGGAGTAACCCCTAACCCTTGACCCCTCCTAGCCAAAGGGTGATTTTTCACAGTCACCCCTTTCCACTTATACATGCCATGCACAGACAAAAATACCCCTCCATTCCTCCAAAGACACCCCTTCGCTCCTCCAAAGACACCTCTTCGCTCCTCCAAAGACACCTCTTCGCACACACTTCTGTAGATACAAACACTACACCACACAATCTGCAGGCACATGTACCCCTGGCTGGAATTTTCTAGAACATTTAGTCCAAGCTCCGCCTTTTAATAGTAGGAAACTGATGTCCAGGTGGGAAAGAGACCAGTCCGAGGGCCTGCAGCAGTCAGGTTGACGCCAGTGGCACTGTCCCTTGGCTGTGTTCTAAGCCTCAGTTTCCTCTGCTGTAAGCATTGAAATTGTACTGAGTCAGTGGTTTGAGGGGACGTGTCTAGAGGGATATGTTGGTGTCTGGGAAGCAGCCTGTGTGTCCATGACACACATGGAGACACACACGAAGGAGGAGTGTGTGTACATGCAATGGGTGCCTGGGAAGATATGGCAGGGCCTGTATGTGTTCACCCAGGAAGGGGTACAGGTGTCTGTTGATTGTGTGGAGTTGCATTTGTGTCTACAGAAGTGTGTGTGAAGGGGTGTGTTTGGAGGAGTGGAGGGGTATTTGTGTTTGTGCATGGCATGAATAAGTGGAAAGGGGTGACTGTGAATATTGGCACCCTCGAAAGGAGGGAGGGTGAATGTGTGTGCACACTCATGTACATGCACACTGCCCACTACACGCCCCCCACCCTCCGCCAATGCTTTGGAATCTGCTTTGAGGCCCTGAACCTGCCCTATAGGAAAAATGAGTGAGGGGTGAGAAGGCTGAGGGGTCCAGGCTCCAGGGTGTGGCCTTGCCCCAGTGCCCAGCACGCTCTAAGGGGCTGCAATTAAGCAACCCTTCTCCTGGGCTTGGGAGGAGGAGGAGGAGGAGGATTATGGCAAATTCATTTCTATTTTCCAGCCCACTAAGCCTGCAGCGCGACCCTGGTGTTAGCATGAGAATGGGCCGGGCTCTGTGAACCCCTCCCGACCTACTGACCCCTCCCCCCCCCCCAAGTGAATAGCAGGACCCAAGCCTCTCCAACCAGCTCCTGCAAAGCCACGACTCCTAATCAGGGTAATTTAATATATTTTAAGCCCCCGGCGGCTTTATTTTCCCTCCTTTTCGAGTTTGTTTTAGGCATTCACAGCTCTCACCCCGTCATTAGACAGCCTTATTTGACGGATGGAAGGAGCTGCTATGAGACCACAGCCCTTTGTGTCCCCCACATAAGCTGGGCTTCCCTGTAATTAGAATGGTATTCCCAGCCATTGAGGCCTTTCATGAGACGGAACAAAAACCCGCCCGGAGATGAATATCCCTCAACTCTCAGCCTCCTGGCCAGGAAAGGGCTACGAGTTAAAGGGACTCCTTGGGGGAAGACGGTCTGGAAGGAAGGACAGCCTATGTCCTGCCAGGGTGAGGAATTTAGGGGCCATGGGGAGTGGGCATCAGACAAAGCCTCTGTGAGGTTGCCCATAAACAGCAGTCACCCACACTTACTCTCCTACATGCTCAGCCCACCTGGGGGCCTGCCTGGGCTCAGCCTCTGTAGTCAGAACATCCACATATGTCCGTGAGGCTGGGGAATATGGAACACGCAGGGGTGTGCAGGAAAAACACACACACATACAGAATCATCCAGACCCTGACTGAAATATGGTTTTGCATCTAAATACACAAACACCCCTAGTCATTCATATATAGTCTTGGGATTACATTATAAACACATATACACACATTCATACATGCATACATACACGCTCAGCTACAGAATGACAATTGTCATAAAACCAGGTTAGAAATGCTTGTAAATATACACACATACCACATGCACTGTCACCCAGACATAGCACCAATTTGTCTTTGTCTTTACACATTCACACTATCCACCCAGATGGGTTTGTTTGTGAACACACACACACACACTCTTATACACTCATGCTGCTGTTTAGTCACTAAGTCGTATCTGACTCTTTGTGACCCCATGGACTGTAGCCCACCAGTCTCCTCTGTCCATGGGATTTCCCAGGCAAGAATACTGGAGTGGGTTGCCATTCCCTTCTGCAAGGGATCTTCCCAACCTAGGGATCAAACCCCTGTCTCTTTGACAGGCAGATTCTTTACTGCTAAGCCACCAGGGAAGCCCCTTATACACTCATACATACGTGCGTATATACCCCTAGAGTTTTCCGGACCCCATTTTTTCTCTGGCTCTAGGGCATTAACCAGCTTGTGCACACTGTGGTGATGCCACACCCCTTCCCTCCCCAGAATATAGGCTTGTTCCTGGTCATGTTCTTGGATCCTGCCTAGCCTAGATGGAAATCCAAGAATGAATCTCTGTGTTCAGATACTGAGACTGTCATGCACACACATGTGTGGACATATGCACTTCCTTTAGCTCACACTGATGTGAAAATACAGGGAAACACTCTGGATCTGAAATACCATCATGGTGTCATTTTAGCGTTGCCAGGCCAGCCTCTCCCAGACACTCGTGACCAGACATGCAGGAGAGTTTCAAGAGTAAGCCCCAACAAACTACCCCTTGTGTGTGAATTCAACTTCTGCATGGGCTGGATTCTCCTCTGGGGCTCAGGTGGGTTTCCCCATGGAAAAAGAAATCTCCCTTTTCCAGTTTTCCCCTTCCAACTGGGCTTCAATACAATCAGTAGCTTTTCAAAGGTCTCGGGAAAAGCCCAGTGGGTGATACTAGATCTAGGATGCTACAAAAGGAAGAACCCAACCTACCAACTGACTCACAGGGGAAGCACTCCCATGGAGAAGTAATGAGTGCCCCATTTCTGGGAGGATTCAAATAGGGACAAGATGATCACCAGTCAGGGATGCTTTGGGGGAATTTGTTTGTTAATAGTTCAGCCCCACCTGTACTTCTGTGTCAGATCCTGTGCTCAGAGCTCAGAGTACAGTGATGAGTAACATACAAACCTGTCTTCAAAAAAACTTAAGAAGGAGTCTTGGACTTCCCTGATGGTCCAGTGGTTAAGAATCTGCCTGCCAATGCAGGGGACACCAGGTAGATCCCTGGTCCAGGAAGATCCCACGTGCTGAGGGGCAGCTAAACCGGTGCACCATGGCTACTGAGCCTGCACTCTGGAGCCCAGGAGCACAGCTACTGAAGCCCATGAGTCCTAGAGCCCATGCTCTGAAACAAGAGAAGCCACTGCAATGAGAAGTCCTCACACCGAAACTGGAGAGTAGCCCCCACTCACCACAACTAGAGAAAGCCTGTGTGCAGCCAAAACAAACAAACAAACAAACAACAAACATCCAGCAGAGCCAAAAACAAACAAACAAAAAAAAACCTTAGAGTCTTAAAAGGGGAGTGTATGTGTTCATGCTCAGTTGGTCAATCTTGTCTGACCATGTGACCCCACGGACTGTAGCACACCAGGCTCTCTCTGTCCATGGACTTCTCCAGACAAGAATACTGGATGGGTTGGCGTTTCCTATTCCACTTAAAAGGGGCAACCACACACAATCTTTGGGCCTGGGGCAGGGTATAGGCATGACACTGGGGCTGAGTAGAAGGCAGTGAAATGAGTTTCTAGTTTCCACATTGGAATATCGATATCAGGGACTGGAATGGCCCATTTTATGTCATGTGCCTAAGGTACAGTTGTGGCACCTTTAAGTCCCTGTGTTGGGTAAATGATAGAGGCACTGGTATCCAAGGCCTCTCTCTAACAGTCTTGGACTTCCATCTGGGTTTGTGGCTTTCTCACTGTGACACTCTCCATGGTGGGTAGTCATTCTCTAACTCAACTCTGCACAGTATAATTTTACCGGGGCCCGTTGCCAGCCCCCAGGAACAAAGGAGAGGCTCAGGAAGAGTGTGACAGGTCCACTTTGAGGCAGTGGTAGGTCAGTTTCCTTCATGGTTCTTGGCTCATCTTAGAAGTGAGGAATGGGCTACTGAATTTTATTAAGCCTCATTCTCTTCCCTTCTGGAAAGGAAGTACAATTTTGAAGGGATAAATGGGGATCTTAAAACTGCTAGTAAACTACATGTTTCGAAAAAAAAAATTTTTTTTTAAACTTTACTTCTTTGAAATGTGGGGAAACCATCTTATTCTGGTGCCACAAGGAAACGCATACCCAGGAAGTGACCAAGAAAACCCTTACATCTCTCTCTAGATGAAACATTCATCTGTTTCTCTTTCTAAGAGAAATTCCCCAGGGAAATTAGAGACCAAGATGCTTTGAAGCCAATTCCAGTGTCTTTTTTTTTTTTTTTTTAAACCACAGTGTCCCATATGTAATGTTTGCTGATGGCCTGGGCACTGGGGACAGCCTAAATTCAAAGCCATTTACCAGCTATGTATGACCTTGGACACATGTCTTGGAGCCTGAATGTCTTCAACTGTAAAGTGGAGATAATAGTGCCATCCTGCTACCACTGTTGTGAGGGTTTAATGAGCTAACACATGTAGAAGAGCCCAACAATGTCTTGCATGCAGTAAGCACTCAATTAGTGTTAGCCAAGGTGGTTAACCTCAGCTAGTAAGCAATCTGCCTTCTCTGGTAGCTCAGCAGATAGAAAATCTGCCTGCAATGCAGGAGACCCCGGTTCAATTCCTGGATTGGGAAGATCCCCTGGAGAAGGAAACAGCTACCCACTCAGCCTGGTTAATCTTAGAGTGCTCCCAGGATTCTTGGGCTTTCCTGGTGGCTCAGCTGGTAAAGAGTCCGCCCGCAATGCGAGAGACATAGTTCGATCCCTGGGTTAGGAAAACCCACTGGAGAAAGAAACAGCTACCCACTCAAGGTGGTTAATCTTAGAGTGCTCAGAACATATTTGTTGGCTAGACGAATGCATTCTTTATTTTGTTTGCATTTAGGGTAAGTTGTAGGAACATAAGATCTTCCCGGAATCTTCTCGTGTGCAACTTTGGCGGGAGGCGGGGCTGGGGTCGGGGTTGGTAGACAATGATTGGAGGAACCCCTAGCTTAAAAAAAAAAAAAAAAGCTTTCCAGTTTTCGCCGCCAGTGCGCGCTCAGGTCTTTACCTAGGGCGCCAGCAGGGGGAGCCCGAATCGCCGCAGCATGGCGGGTTCCTGCAAGAATTACGCTCGACGGAGCACCACTGTGGGCTGGGCACCTGCCAGGGCAGCAGCTGTCGGATAGCCGGGAAATTGGGGGCTCAGGTAGAGCCGTGTGGCGCCTTACTTGGAAATAACTCTGACGTGGAGGCCAGATTTCTTGAGTGCCAGGGTCCCAGGTTTGTGTCCTACACCGGCCTAAGCCAGGGAAGCCCAGTTGGTGGTGACTCGCGCTGGTGCTTCACCGCTGCGCCCTCAGCACCCAGCTCGGTCGGAGTAGGCACCCTGTACTTCTCGCTTAAAGTCTCGGGGAGACTTTGTGGCCTGGGAGGCGTGGGTGCCAGGGCCTCCTTCCGGGCATTTTGGAAGTGAAAACCGTATCCTTCCCCCAGCCCTTCACGCCACCCCTGGGCAGATCCGGGAAGAGGTTAAAACCTGAGCGCCTTTGGCACCTGGCGGTGCCAACGTGCAATCTGGCCTTGACCGTGACACTCTGTGTTCCACTTCCTGCCGCGCTGTTTTCTCCGCCGCTACCCTGCGGTGGCGGTCCGCAGCTGAGAGAAGAGCTAATTTGGGAGTCCTGGTATGTATATATGCATGTCTATTTGCGTAATAGTTGTTTTCAAAGGTATTTTAAAATATCAGAGCTGCTGACAATCCATCATCTCGGCTAATTAAAAACCAGTTTGAGTCTGGGCTTTGAAAATGCGGGAGTCAGACACTGAGAAACGAATGACCTAAGATGGTTATCTTCTCTCCCCACCGCAGGAGGGTTCTCCAACCCCAAGATCTCCTGCCCTGAGGGTTGAGAATGAGGTCTGGCACCGGAATCTGAAGTAGGGGTGGGAGCGGGGACCCGTCTCGGATGCCTCTACTCAGCTTCCTGCCCGCCCAAGGGACCTAAGGAACTAGTCAGAGCCAGCGACTCTAGCGCAGGTATGGGCGGCCTCGCCGGCCCTAGGGGCTCCTCGTACATGCCTTTTGCCCCGCCCCTCCACCGACTCGTCTGGAGCCTGGCTCCTGCTCTTTCAGGGATTCCAAGAGAACTTGAGTTGGAGTGGTGAAGCCACACGTTTCCATTTATAAACCCTTTGGAGCCAAAACATCAGCCCCTTGGGGCGGGGGAGGGGGGCGGAAATGTGGGTTCCTTTGGGGCGTCTGTAAATCCTGGACGCATTGCTGCATTTTTATCTCATCTAAGGAGTCTTCTTCTCCTCATTTAAAGATGAAGGAGCAGTCGTTCCCAAGTTCCTTTAGAAGTTTCTGAAATGGGGTTCTGGAGCCCCTGGAAGTGAAGAGAGGCACTTAAGGTAACTCTGGCTCAGGGTGAACATTTCCCTTCATCTTGAGTCTTGGTCAGAGGAGCCAGAGTGGGATCCTAGACAGAGTAGGTCACCTCCAGGGCCTCACTTTTCCCATCTGTACAATAAGTGTGAACATGTCTGCCTAGTCCTCAATGGAGGTCACAGAGATCTAGAGAGATACCAGGAAATTAACTAGTTGGGGTGAGGGAAGTCTCCCTTAACTCTGAGATCCTCCTCAGGCACTTTGCTTTCTGGAGGGCATCCACATTTTAATGAGTCATTGGGGCTGTGGTAAAAGGCTTACTTTATCTCATTGACTCCTGATAGCAGCCCCCTGGGAGGAACCACATTCATCCCATTTCACAGTTGGGCAAACGGAGACTGAAAGCAGTAAAATGAAAAGGGACTTGCCCAAGGTCACATAGTGAGTGAGCAGAAAGAGAAGGAGATGGAGTTTGAATGAGGTCTCAGTCTGGCCACCTTTTCACACCAAGATACCTACTCCCGGCTACCTCCGCACTTCCATATCCACCTCATTTTCTCCTGGGGGCAGGGTGGTTCTGAGGTTGAGACACTTAAGCCCTGGTCCTCTTGGAGACTGGCAGGCCTAAAGACTGAGCCCTCTCAAAGTGTGGGGAGGCTCCTAGAGGACTTCTGGGCTTCACTCCGGAGGGAAGGGAAGGAGAAAGGGGAAAGTGGGTGGCCAGATGACTGTGTGGATCTGGGCAGTGGCAAACAAGACTGAAGAGCCAGACTGATGCAGGGTTAGCAGTGTGGGGGCATTCCAGATGCCCAGGTTGGCTCTCGCTGTAGTTTGCCAGTAAACCCAAGGCTAGAGTCTGACTCTCTGCTCCCTTATCCCTCAGGGAAGCTCAGAGATAGCTCCTCTGTGGGGACCCAAAACCCAGAGTTCATTTCAGAGAGGGAAATCTTTCAGTCCCTCCTGTCTTCCCTGATTCAGCAAGACTGTGTCTTCGTGATTGCCTGAGTCAGCACAGCAAGGTCCCTTTGGTCTGCTGACCCCCAAGTCGTGCACACGAAAAGGAATTCTGCCAATCTCCAAATAAGAAAACCAAACCAGTTTAAACACATTGAGAGAAACTAGATTTGATTAGAGCCCAGCAAGGGGAAGGGCAGGAGTGGGATCCCTAACTCTTGCCATTTCATCCTGGAGAAACTGCTATTGGAGGGAGAAAATCTTCACTGTGCCTGAAACAATTCAGACTGATTGTCCAACTCTCAGAGCAGCAGTTAGTTATCTGGAGCTTTGTCAGCAGCTATGTGACACAGTGGTGTAGGAGACCAGGAACTTCCCGGGGAAACACCCCAGATTAGGTTTCCAACAGCTCCTTCCCTCAAGGGAAGATTCAGCTTCATTTTAAATTCTCAAGTGTCAGGGAAATGAACTCCAATCCTGTGCAGGCACTCCAGGCAGCCCCATCCACTGGTGCCCAGAGTCCTTGAGTAGTGGACTCGTTGGCCCTTGCAGCGGCCTTGTGGTATGGAGTGACAGTGTTATCACCTCCATTTTAGAGTGCAGCAAATGGAGGTTTCCAAAGGAATGATGTTCACCTAAGCCCAGTTCAGGGCCACTTCCCCTAGCTACCTGCCTCAACATAGGGCACTGGGAGAGGGCTGAACCCCGAGGCTCCCAGTTCTGAGATGGGGCAGGAGCTGTCCACCCAGTGGTGCTGAAACACAGACCGCCTCTGCTGGGTTCACCCACAGAGTGAGCTGGTTCAGCCACACCCTGGCCGGCCTTCCAGCCTCTGAGACCGGCTCCTCCCTGGGGAATTGAGGTGGGGGATTCTTCATGTAAGGAAGGTAATGCACCCCATTATCATCCTGCCACTAAATCTCAATAGCTACCTAACGGGTCTCACTGCTTCCAGTTTTGCCCCCTCAATTCATTCCCCACTCAGTACCTAGGGAAGTTTTTTTTAAGAGGCAGATCTCATTATATTTAAAAGCTTCCAATGGTCTCCCTTATAATTTAGAGTAAAACTTAAATGTTCTTGCTACAGCCAAGAGACCTCTCCTTTCTTTCAATATTCTAGCCCCTGCCTACTTCTCCCACCTTAAACACCGAGGAGGATAGTGGAGATAGGTGAGAATTGGCTTATTGCTCATTTATTTTGAAGACAAAACTGCTATGATTTGCTGAGGGACTGGAGGTGGGATGTGAAAGAAATGGTGGAATCAAGGATGATCACAGGGATTTTATCTGATCTCCTGAAAGGATAAGGCTTCTATTTCCTGAACTGAGATGACAGAAGGAGGAGCAGAACCTGGGGGATGAGGATATCAGCTTGAGATCAAACCAGTAAATCCTAAAAGAAATCAGCCCTCAATATTCATTGGAAGGACTGATGCTGAAACTCCAATACTCTGGCCACCTGATACAAAGAGCCACTCATTGGGTAAGATCCTAATGCTAGGAAAGATTGAAGGCAAGAGGGGAAGGGGGTGGCAGAGGATGAGATGGTTAGATAACATCACCGGCTCGATGAACATGAATTTGAGAAAACTCCTGGAGATACTGGAGGACAGAGGAGCCTGGTGTGCTGCAGTCCATAGGGTCGCAAAAAGCTGGACACGACTGAGTGACTGAACAACAACATATCAGCTTGGGAATTCCCTGGTGGTCCAGTGGTTAGGATTCCAT
Organism: Bos grunniens; assembly: GCF_055505025.1. Lineage (NCBI taxonomy): Eukaryota > Metazoa > Chordata > Mammalia > Artiodactyla > Bovidae > Bos > Bos grunniens. The sequence goes on along the minus strand of NC_141185.1, from coordinate 49,531,108 downwards.
GCTTTCACTGCCAAGGGCCTGGGTTCAGTCCCTGGTCAGTGAACTAAGATTCCACAACCCACAAGCGGTGCCACTGGGGAAAAAAAAAAAAAGATAGCTTGACTCTGGACATGCTAAGTCTGAGAGGCCTATCAGATAGTTGGGTGGGGGAAAGGTCCCATAGGAACTGGACTTATAGGCATGGCATTCAGGGGAGAGGTCCAGGCTGGAATTTTAAATCTGGAAGTTGTTACCTTATAGGTCTTATTTAAAACTACAAGGCAAGATGAGAATACTAGGGAGTGAGTGTAGAAAGGAAAAAAAAAATTGTTCTAGGAGCTGAACACTGGGATACTTTTTTGAGAGGAGGAAGATGAGAATCAGTAAAAGAAACCAAAAGGGAGAGTCATTGAGTAGGAGGAGAACAAGAAAGTGGTATCCTTGAGGTCTGGGGAATAATACCTTAAGAAGGAAAGAGAGATTGAAAGTGTCTATATACTGACAGGCCAAGTACAATGACTGAGAACTGACCCTTGGATATACCCCCAAAGAGATCCTTTTTGAGAAATGGGGGTCTAAGTTGGTGAGCAGAGGGAAGACCAGGAGAGTAAGAGGAAATGGTAGCTGGCACTGACATGGCCGGACAGGCTAAGGAGGAGGGAAATGGAGCTGGTAGGGAGGCCAAAGGGAAGGAACCCCAAGAGGTGGTAAAACCCTGGGCTAAATATTTTCAGCCAGGTAAGTGTCCCATTGGCAGACCATGCCCTCACCTTCTATATGCCTCTAAAATTGGCTCAGAACCTGTCTAAACCTTAGTAAGACATTCAGGGCACACATGTTTGGGGGAGTTTTCATTTACCTCTTCTTTTTTATTTGAAGTCAAGATCCTAGCTGATGAAATGGTTTGACATCCAACCTTCTGGGATCAGAGCTTCACAGCCCTTTAACCTTATAAAGACCAGATTGGGGTGGGTACTGGGAGCATCAGGGCATGTTCTTTCTTCTCTCCAACCTGTGAATCTGAGTCTGAGTGGCCTTGGACCACATACCCTTTGGCAGGCCCCATGCCCAGTCCTGAGGCTCTCTGAGCCACCTTTCTTGTTCAGCCTCCCTTCAGGAGGCAGTAGACATCTCTTTTTGTCTTATTTTTCAAGTTGGGAAAGAAATAATGCCCCCAGATGTGGTCAGGCTTTGTTTGGTCTCTTATTTAGGCAGATGGTAGCAGGTTTTTCTCTCTGGAACCCTGGGCTCAGTAAGAATCCCCAGAACTTAGGATTTCAGTGATCCCTGAGCAGCCTTGATGAGCAGTCCTGAGAAGCAGAGGGGGCCTCTCTCACTCAGAGCTCATTTTTGTAATGATGGCTGTGACTGTCTAGTGAGGGCACATGATGTCCTAAGTCTCAAGTACCAAAGATGGAGACAAGGACCAACCTCATGCTTTTGGTACCCAGGTGCAGAAGTGGAGCAGATGAATTCAAGTGGGGTCCCTTGGGTGCTCCTCGGCCTCCATAGCCTCTCTTGAGTGGCTCTGTGTCCCCTCCTGAAGTCATAGGAGAACTGCAGAGCCAGACCAAGTGCAGGTCCCAGGCCGCATGGTGTGTGTGTGTGTGTGTGTGTGTGTGTGTGTGTGTGTGTGTCTTTCTGGGGCTGCCAACATTGCAACTGAGAGACTGAACCTCTGGGTACCCCCTGCCCATTCAGCCCCTTTATGAACCACACCTCCTGGCATGATGCCCCCAAGACTACCCCCTTGTCCCATAAAACACCCAAATGCAGACTAAACCTAGTAATACAATACAAGTGTGGTATGGGCACCGATGGTATGCCTTTGTGTGTGACCTTGGGCAAGTTACTGCCTGTCTTCAGGTCTCAATTTTTTCTATTTTTTTTTAAATTTAGCTGCACTGAGTCTTAGTTATTGCATGTGGGATCTAGTTCCCTGATCAGAGATCAAACCCTGTCCCCCAGTCTAGGGAGCACAAAGTCTTAGCCACTGGACCACCAGGGAAGTCCTGGGTCTCAGTTTTCTCATCTGTCAAATGAGAGCAGATGAACTAATTAGAACCCATAATTTTTCCCATCTCAGACTCAAGGGTACCCCAGCTTGCCACCTGCTGCACATGTAAGGCTGCTGTACCTCCAGGTCAGGCCCCACTTTAGCCCTGGACTGCAGACTTCCTTTTCCTTCTCCAGCCTGTGTCTGAAGGCACAGCCTTTCCTATCTGTCCTGCTCACCCCTTCCTCTCTGACCCTGGAAATCTCTAGAGAGGAGGTAATCGTCTAACTAAACGAAGATGAGAGAAAATGGCATTCCAAGCCTGGGCACAGGGGTAGAGTCACGGAAGCACGGCTGATTTAGAGAAGGCCAGTGGTCCAGAGTAGCCAGGATGAAGGGTCAGTGGGAAGTAAAGAAGATGCATCCAGCAGGACTTTACAACCCATGCTCATACATTTGGAGCTCATGTTAAAAACAGCAGAGAGAAACTGTCTTTAGGATTTAAACATGGTCAGAAATTTTAGTTTAAAAATATTACTCGGGGTGGTGTGAAGAACTTGAAGGTTTGTGGCAAAGCCTGGGTTTTCTCCATTTCCCCCTGCACGCCCAAAAGGAAGACTGCATTTTCAGCCTGCCTTGGGGTTAGGTATGAGCATGTGATTGAATTTTGGCCAATTGAGTGTAAGCAGAATTATCCTGTGCACGTTCCAGGGAGTGTTCCTGGTGGGAAGGAAAGTGCCTATTAACCTCTACAGCTTCCTTCTGGCTGGAATGTGCCTCAGTGGATGGGTCTCTGGACCTGCTCGGGTTAGGCTGATGGAAGCATGTTTAGGGGCAAGGCCAGGGCAAGATGGTGGCTCTCATCTTTGGTCCACAGCTATAATGTGCTTTTCCAGTGTGTTCTCCCATTGCTGCCTGAACCTTCCACCCACCCACCCTAAAACTGGTGACTGCGGCGCCATCTCCATGGCTTCCTTTTCCCCCATGTTCCCGACTGTTAGCCCTGTCCTGGAGGAGGTCTTTCTCAGGGCCATCACCACATTTGGACAGCTGAGACCACTTAATTCACTTAGTGAAGCAGTAACAGCTAATTTTCACTGAACACTTACTATGGGCAGGCACTGGGCTCGGGCTTTGCACAGATGATCACATTTATTATTTCTTGACCTTCATGGCATCTTGCTTCTGAAATCACACCAGGGTAAAGACAACAGGAAGGTTCTGATGGAGTTGGGAGTCATTACTGAACAGAACTGATGAGGCTATTCAGGCTGCAACCCCCTGACCCACTTGAATCCGCCTTCCTCTTCTAGATGAGGAATCAAGCTCAGAGATATGAACCCAGTGGCTCAAGATCACACCTCTGCAAAGCAGTAGACAGGAAACCTCAGATATTTATTGTGCTCAAGAGAAGCAGGTGACCCTGTGAACTTCATCTCCAGTGGGGGGATTCCAAGGGTGGCTCTAAGTCTGTGTTTACATCTCAGCTCTGCCATTTACTGGCTGAGTCTCTCTGTGCCTCTGTTTCCGCATCTGGAAAAAGCTGGGTAGTCATAGTGCAATCCTCATAGGATTACTCCGAAGAGATAATGCAGGGCTTCCTTGATGGTCCAGTGGTTAAGAATCTGCCTGCCAGTGCAGAGGACACAGGTTCAATCCCTGGTCTGGGAAGATCCCACATACCATGGAGCAACTGAGCCCGTGAGCCACAACTACTGAAGCCCACACACCCAGAGCTCATGCTCCACAATGAGAGAAGCCACCACAACGAGAAGCCCACTCACCGCAAGGAAGTCCCAGAACAGCCAAAAATAAATAAGTAAATCTTTCAGAAGAGAGATAATGCAAATTATCTTAGCATTGTAGCTCTTATCATTTCTATGATTATTATTATTACTAGTATTGTCATGGATCTAAGCCCCTCCCCTGACCTTGCCAGGTAGAGTCAGGAAATTTTCTGCCCCATCACCTGTGCCGGAGGCCAAAGGACAGAGGAGGGGCTGCGTGACTGCCTGGGCTGGCAGGCAATTTACTGGAGGAGTTCATTTGGTGACTCTGACTCGGAGTTAATTAAAGATGGCCGCTAGGGGTCATTGCCATGGTGACAATTAGGCCTGGAAGGAGCCTCATTAAGGTGCAGTTTTAACAAGGCCTGTTGTTTTTAACACGAGATCTCGTGAAAGAGGAGTCTTCAGGCTGCTTCCCCTTTTGCCTTTCTGTGTTTTGGATCCATTTCCGGAGAATCTCTGAGGACCAACAAGACAGAATTCTTGGGTTCAGTCCCTCAAGAAAATCAACAGGTTTCTTTCCCCTGGTTCTGCTCTGCATCTGAAAGGAGGTCTGGATGGTTGAGGTTTAAGGATGGAGGGGAGGGTAGAGACCATGAGGCCTGAGCAGGAGGTGAAGAAGGAGGATTTTATTTAAAATGGAGCTGGAAGCCTTTCCAGGAACTTAGAAAAGTGAGGGAGGTTGGTGTGGATGGAAACAATGGTGGAGGAGCTCCAAGCCTGTTTCTCCAGAGTTGAGAAAGGGAGGGAAGGAAGAAAGAAGGAAGGAAGGAAGGAAGACTTCACTTTGAAAAAATTATATTATTGTTATTTAAAAATTTTTTCTTTATTTTTGTGGCTACACTGGGTCTCAGTTGCAGCACGTGAAGTCTTTTAGTTTCAGCATGAGGAGTCTTCAGTGGGGCATGTGAAAACAAACCCTTAGTTGTGGCATGTGGGGTCTTCCATCTTCCTTGTAGCACGTGGGATCTAGTTCCCTGACTAGGCATGGACCCCGAGCCCCCTTCTTTGCGGGCTTGGAGCCTTAGCCACTGGACCACCAGCGAAGTCCCAGACAGGCCTCACTTAATTCTGAGCACTTTAAAAATGTATGTATTTTTTCTTATTTCCGTAGTAATATATATGCTTGGGGCTTCCCAGGTGGTACTAGTGGTAAAGAACTCGCCTGCCAATTCAGGAGACATAAGAGACGTGGGTTCAATCCGTGGATGGAGAACATCCCGTGGAGGAGGGCATGGTGACCCATTCTAGTATTCTTGCTTAGAAAATCCCCATGGACAGAGGAGCCAGGCAGGCTACAGTCCACATAGAGTCAGACGTGACTGAAGCGATTTAGCAGCATATATGCTTATTGAGAAACATTGGAACTTTCAGAAAAGCACAAAAAAAGAAAATATCCCCTGCAGTCCTGCCCCCAGACTTAATAACTGTTAATGCTTTTGGTAAGATGAGCTGAGCAGAGGCAACAGGGAGCTGAACTGAGGGAAGCAGGAGGGGGAGGTATATTTTTATATTTATCCCCTTTTCTACTGTTTGAATTTTTATCAGGAGAATGTCAAATAAAACTAAGCTAAAATAGCTCAGTGCAACACTTTGCTGTACATTGAGATACAATGTACATTTTTCTCTACAAAAATAGGGGTCATATTGTACCTACGATTTTGAAATCTAAATTTATCACTTCGGATAACAAGGTATCTTGGATGTTTATCTAGGATGTTATGTTTTCTTCCTGATTTTTTTTAAGCACATTGTAAAATATACCATCTGTACAAAGGGTAGACAGAAAAGGTGAGTTTCCTACCTGGTTCCCCAGCCCTTGGTTCCCCACTCCAGTGGCGACTACTGACACCAGTTTCCTTTGTATCTGTTCAGAGACATTCTAGGGCTTCCCTGGTGGCTCAGATGGTAAAGAATCCACCTGTAATGCAGGAGACCTGGGTTCAATCCCTGGATGAGGAAGATCCCCTGGAGAAGGAAAAGACAACCTACTCCAGTGTTCTTGCCTGGAGGATTCCATGGACAGAGCAGCCTGGCAGGCTACAATCCATGGGGTCACAAAGAGTCGGACACCATTGAGCGACTAACAGCTTCGTGCAGGGCATCAATGCCGTCAAGGGGAGGCCATCGAGGACTGGGAGGCCAAGGAGCCGAGGTTGGTCCCAGTGCTGCAGCTAACTGCATACCCTGGAAGTATGGAACGGAGGCAGGTCCCACATGGCTCCCATTGGGCATCCCTTCCCCCAACTTATCAAACCTATTAATATGCACTCACATTGAATATAATTTATTTTATGAGTAAATTGGCTGGTTGGCACTAGTTCCATTCTACAGACACCTAAACATTTGTTCATTTGGATGTTGTGCTGCTAAGTCACCTCAGTCATGTCCGACTCTGTGTGACCCCATAGACGGCAGCCCACCAGGCTGCCCCGTCCCTGGGATTCTCCAGGCAAGAACACTGAAGTGGGTTCCCATTTCCTTCTCCAGTGCATGAAAGTGAAAAGTGAAAGGGAAGTCGCTCAGTCGTGTCCGACTCTTAGCGGCCCCATGGACGGCAGCCTACCAGGCTCCTCCGTCCATGTGATTTTCCAGGCAAGAGTAGTGGAGGGGGTGCCATTGCCTTCTCTGTGGGATGTTGTAGTTTTCTTTTAAAAAGCAATACTTTGGGAGTTATCCTACTGGTCCAGTGGTTAAGACTTCACCTTCTAATGCAGGACGTATGAGTTCGATCCCTGGTCATGGGGCTGAGATTCAATAAGACTCGTGGTCAGAAAACCAAAACATAAAAAAAAAAAAAAAAGCCGTATTATAACACGTTCGATAAAGACTTTTAAAAAAAAAAGCAGTATATTCTTTTTATGTCCCCCCTTTTTTTGGTAGCTACATAAAAGCTGATAAACTCTGTGCCTGTTGCCAAGCTGGAGACCCCCAGTGTTGCACTCACTCCCAGCCCCAGCACCCCAGCCTGGCCCAGGCCTCCTCCATGTCTCATCAGGCCCAGTGCAGAGTCTTCTGCCATTCTCTCTGCCTTCAGTCTGTCTCTAACTTGTCCTACTCAACACAGCCAAAGTGATCTTTTAAAAAATCAATTAATTAATTTTGGTTGTGCTGGATCTCCAGTTGTTTGAGCTTTTCTCCAGTTGTGGCGAGCAGGGGGCAACTCTCTAGTTGTGGTGCTGCTGCTGCTGCTGCTAAGTCGCTTCAGTCGTGTCTGACTCTGTGCGACCCCATAGATGCCAGCCCACCAGGCTCCTCCGTCCCTGGGATGCTCCAGGCAAGAATACTGGAGTGGGTTGCCATTTCCTTCTCCAATGCATGAAAGTGAAAAGTGAAAGTGAAGTTGCTCAGTTGTCTCCGACTCTTCTCGACCCCATGGACCGCAGCCCACCAGGCTCCTCCGTCCATGGGATTTTCCAGGCATTGAGGTTGTGGTACTAAGGCTTCTCATTGGAGTGGCTTCTCTTATTGCCGGGCATGGACTCTAGGCAGCTACTGAAGCCCAGGAGCTTCAGTAGGAGCTTCAGTATTTGCAGTTCCTGGGTTCTAGAGCATTGGCTCAATAGTTGTGGTGCACAGGCTTAGTTGCTCCAAGGCATGTGGGATCTTCCCAGACCAGGGATTAAACCTGGGTCTCCTTCACTGGCAAGTGGATTCTTCACCGCTGAGCCACCAGGGAAGCCCCATGATCTGTTTTTAATTATAAAGACTTTACAATCTTCAATTTAATAATTTTTATTTTTCAGAAAAGTGATTCATTTACATGGCTCAAAATTCAATACTAATACACACAGAGAAGATTTCCATCCCACCCCTGTGCCCAGCCCCCAGTCTTACTCCCAGAAGAAACTAATGTCTATCATTGTTGTGTATCTTTTGGATAAACTCTGTGAATACTCAGGAGTGTATGTGTGCATATTCTTTATATTTGAAGCTGCTTCTTTTCTTAAAAAAAAAAATACAAATAACAGCAGGATACTTTTCTAAGTGCACCTCCAACTGGACCTTTTTGTGACTTCCTAGAGTCCTACCTGATAAAGCCCAAACTCTTTAGGCTGGGATTAAAAGCACTGTGGTGTTGCAGAAGACTCTTGAGTTCCTTGGACTGCAAGGAGATCCAACCAGTCCATCCTAAAGGAAATCAGTCCTAAATATTCATTGGAAAGACTGATGCTGATGCTGAAACTCCAATACTTTGGCCACCTGATGTGAAGAACTGCCTCATTTGAAAAAACCCCGATGCTGGGAAAGATTGACGGCGGGAGGAGAAGGGGACAACAGAGGATGAGATGGTTGGATGGCACCACTGACTCGATGGACATGAGTTTGGGTAAACTCTGGGAGTTGGTGATGGACAGGGAGGCTTGGCGTGCTGCAGTCCATGGGGTTTCCAAAGACTCGGACACGACTGAGCGACTGAACTGAATTGAACTGAACTGAAAACTATTCAGTGACCAATCCTCTGCTGACCGCGCCCCTATGCCCTCGATCACCTCCAGGCCGGTGCACACCTCTGCCTCCACTCGGGGCACCCTTCCCCTGCCCCTGGCTCTTCCTGCTATTCCCCAGGCTTCAGTTTCCCTGGTTACACTGGCAAGCTCTGACTGGTGATGTCGCTCCTGCCTATGTGAGCAGACAGCGCCCGCCACTGGCACTGTCACCGCTTCCTTGTGAGTCTCCCCCGCCAGGTTGTGCGATGCTCCGGGACAAGAGGCGGTACCTTACTCATCCGGAACCCCGAGATCCGGGCACGAGGCTGGCACAGAGAGGGTGCTCCCTCCGCAAGCGTAGCCCAGTGGGTTCGGAAGGGGCGGATAGGTGGGGATCGCTTTGCTACAGCGGCACCTCGTGGTAGACCTCGGAAGTGCAGCAGGAATGGGACCTTGGGGCTAGGGGCGGGGGTTTCCCTGGCTTCAGGCGTCCTCTCCAGTCCAAGTCAGAGGCGCTCTTTCGCCCATCCACTCCAGACCCCACCTTGCCCAAAGGCAGCGCTCAACCTGGGCCAAACCGAGGAGGGGGCAAGTGACCCACCTTTCCATTATGGGGTTTGCCGTCCGCTAAGGAGATCTGTGTACTGCATGATCTTTGGGCACTTAGCAGAGAGGTAAGGAGAGAGAGAGAGAGGAGAGAGGGACAATACGTGTATGGTGTAGTTGTCTGTTTCAGGGTGTAGCTAGCATATAGGCTGAGCCGATACTTAACACCGCTCCTCCTCTATAAAACAAAATTAGGAGCAGTAACGACCATGAAATGAATAACAATGAATAAATGGCAAGCAGCCAAATTTTTCTTTTGACTGAATTTTGTATATAAATTCATGTCATTTCAAAAATAAAATTAAAAATGCAATAATCATTATAGTACAAAAAGGGAAAAGTGGATACATACTTCTTATATTTTTTAAAAGGGGGGAATATATACCTATATATTGGTCTACCTCAATAATGAATACAATTACCTTAGAATTAAATCAGAATAAAAGACTAACAATTTTAAAAGAAGAAACCTTAATTCTAAACAGACTGTTCAAATTCAGTGAAATATTTCCCATAAAATAAAAAATTCACACTTTCCTAACGAAACTATTATGGTCTCACAACTCACATTTTGATTCATTGTTTTACATGCTAATAAAAAGAAGAAATTCAAATCTGTTTCTACAACTTCGCCATCACAGAGCCTAGGGCTTGGAGACAGGAACTGCACCTGAAAACAGTTGATTCCAAAAAAAAAAAAACAGTTGATTCCAAACACCAGAACCGAGTGCGGGGGTCAACTGTGTGGTGTGGGTCTGGGACTTGTTGGGATTAGCTTCCATATAGAACACAGAATTAGTTAATAAAAATGTGCTGACTTGAAGCTTGCTGCTGCTGCTTAGTCACTTCAGTCATGTCTAACTCTGTGCCACCCCGTGGACTGCAGCCTGCCAGGCTCCTCTGTCCATGGGATTCTCCAGGCAAGAATACCGGAGGGGGTTGCCTTGCCCTCCTCCAAGGGATCTTCCCAATCCAGGAATTGAACCTGGGTCTTCTGCATTGCAGGCAGATGCTTTACTGCTGAGCCACCAGGGAAGCCCAACTTGAAGCCTACATATTTATTATAAGAGCCAACAGGTTAAGACACGAAAGGATGCATGTTACATGATTCCACTTATATGAGAAACTGAGAATGGGCAATTCATAGGAACAGGAAGTGGAAAGAGAATATCAGGGGCTGGGGGAGGGGGAATGGAAGTTGTTTAATGGGTGCAAGGTTTCTGATGGGGATGATGAAGAACTTCTGGAAATAGTGGTGATGGTTATACAACGTTGTGAGTGTACTTAATGCCATTGAAGTGTTTGCTTAAAAATGGTTAAAATAGTCACGATAAAAAACAACAAATGGTCATTGTATGTTTTGTATATTTTCAGTTCAGTCCTCAATCGTGTCCGACTCTTTGCGACCCCATGGACTGCAGCACACCAGGCCTCCCTGTCTATCACCAACTCCCAGAGCTGGCTCAAACTCATGTCCTTCGAGTCAGTGATACCATCCAACCATCTCATCCTCCGTCGTCCCCAGCGTTCTCCTCCAGCCTTCAATTTTTCCCAGCATCAGGGTCTTTTCCAAGGAGTCAGTTCTTCACATCAGGTGGCCAAAGTATTGGAGTTTCAGCTTCAGCATCAGTCCTTCCAGTGAATGTTCAGGACTGATCTCCTTCAGAATGGACGGGTTGGATCTCCTTGCAGTCCAAGGGACTCTCAAGAGTCTTCTCCAGCACTACAGTTGTTTTTTTTTACACAGTTGTTTGTATATTTTACCACAACAAAAATCACCTGAAAAAAATCCAACAGGTTAGAATTAGCAAAATAAGTTCGGGAGGGGAAAGGAATATTTTATCACTGACATGGTTAAAGAATTGCCAGTGCAAGGTGGGAAAAAGCAGACCTGAAGGTGTGTTTTTACTATTGTTTTCAAGTTCTCTGCAGACAAGGTATTTGGCTGCCCCCAGGCTGGATCCCTTGGGACACCACTGGGGTGTTTATCTTTGTGGGTCCAAGGTGTGTTTGTCCCTCTTTTCTGTCTGAGTCCGTAAGTGTTTGTCTTTAGGTTTCCAGCATGTGTCTATTTATGTCTCTTTGTGTGTATGTCTGTGTGTCTGTCCACAATGAAATGATCAGGCACCCATCACAGTGCCTCTGATGAAGATCCAACAACTGTTACACACTGCGTGCTTGTTTGTGGGTTCTCACCTTTGTGTCTCCAGGGTTCTGTCGATGGTGAGGTCTTGGTATCTCTGCACCTGTGTGTCACATGTGTGGTAGCCACACGGTGGCTGCCTCCATCTCTGCTCCTTCTCCCTGGCCTGGGGGTGCGGGCGGGGGTGCCACAGTGGATACGCTCATAGAGAAGGCTGTTGGTGGATGCGCTCATAGAGAAGGCTGTTGGTGGCCCCTAGTTTTCCAGCTCAGGGTTCCCCCAGAGTTGCACTGATGGGGGAGGGCACCCCACAGCCTGGTTTTCCTAAAAAGCCACACCAAAAAGTCTCTGACATTTTGTCTGAGACTGTCTATACCTCAGAGAAGGCAATGGCACCCCACTCCAGTACTCTTGCCTGTAAAATCCCATGGACAGAGGAGCGTGGTAGGCTGCAGTCCATGGGGTCACAAAGAGTCGGATACGACTAAGCGACTTCACTTTCACTTTTCACTTTCATGCATTGGAGAAGGAAATGTTCTTGCCTGGAGAATCCCAGGGACGGCGGAGTCTGGTGGGCTGCCGTCTATGGGGTCGCACAGAGTCGGACACGACTGAAGCGACTTAGCAGCAGCAGCAGCAGTCTATACCTAGTGACTGCCAATCCTTCCACAGTTCCCGATAGCCCTGCACTTGCTCATCCATGGATCCAAGTTGGGCTGTCAGGAGTGGACGGCAAACCCTGGCAGTGACCGAGCCCTCTGCAGGTCACCTCGGTCCACCCCTTACATGGAGCTGGGGCATGAGTCCTTAGAGAAAATAGTCTGGGAGCCACAGGGGACAGCAGTCTTGGGTCTGGAGACCCGCTCCATGCCCCTCCCCGGGGCCCATGGTCACTGCCACCTGCCAGGTCTGCGCTCCACTACTTTCACAGCTTCCCAGGTGGCACTTGTCGTAAACAGCCCACCTGCCAATGCAGGAGACATAAGAGACAGGTTCAATCCCTGGGTCTGGAAGATCCCCTGGAGAAGAAAATGGCAACTCACTCCAATATTCTTGCCTGGAAAATTTCATGAACAGAGGAGTCTGGCGGGCTACAGTCCATGGGGTGGCAAAGAGTCAGACGAGACTGAAACAACTTAGGAAGCACCTTCAAAGCAGGCACAGTAGCTCCAGTTGGAATCTCTCCCTCTAAACACAGCCCTGAGCATGCTTCAATGCAAGCCCCTTTCAAGGCCAACAGGATGAGCCTTGTGAAAGGCCTTCAGAGCCCTGATGAATAGGTAGGGGTGGGTGGGGGCTAGAGGCGGTGAGCCAGGGGGGCCTGGGGATCCCGTAGCTTTAGAGTCAGGAGGGAGCACAAAGGTGGGGGCTCACTTCCCTTTGCAGCTCTGAGGTTCCCAAGGTGGGGGGATGGGAAGCCCCAGCTTTCTGAACAGAGGTCAGCCCCTTGCCTCTGATGCTCTTTTGGGAGCCTTTGCTTTGGCCAACAGGGAAGAAAGGCTCCTTCTCTCTGGGAGGTGGCAGGCCTGGCACGGGGCTGCCTGGGAAACAGAGTCCAGTGTCTGGCTGCAATGGGCATTCAGAAGCTCAGGGCCTGGCAGCTCTGCCAGCTGCCGGGAAAGGGGGGCATTGTCCCATCCTCACAGGGGCTAACAGGGCCTTCCCTCCCCTACTCTTGGGGGCCCAGTGGCCTCCCTGCTCCCAGGGTACACCGGGACCTAGGGGTGCCCACCTTAGGCCACCAACACCTAGTTCTGAGGGAGAGAGACTTGGGGGAGTGGGCTGGAACTTCTGGTTGTCATTCAAGCGCTCGACTGGGAATCCACTGTTGTGGATTCAGAACCACCCTCAGAGCCACAAGATGGCCTGACTTGGGGCTGAGGGTATGTGTGGACCCCAAACAGCCGGGCCATAGGGCCTCTCCGATGCTCCTGGTGCCCCGTTCCCATCAGCATTGTCTGGCACCACTCTGAAATTCTGCCTGCGAACTCCCAAGCTAGCGAGAAGCCACTGAAATCCTTCGTGAATCCAGAGCTCTGTGAAGGGCAGTTCTATGTGCACTCTTGATTTGGGAAACCCATTTCCAGACGGGGGAGACGCTGCACCATCCACAGGATGGCTTGTGTGGATCCTGGGCCCTCGGTGGAGACAGCTTTACTGGGAGCTCTGCCTTTGGGGAGTGAGCAAAGCTGATGCAGTGTCTTCCATCCACTAAAAAACAGGTGGCTCTGAACTTCCCTGGTGGTCCAAACGGTTACGAATTCACCCTGCAAGGCAGGGGACGTGAGTTTGATCCCTGGGTGGGGAACTAAGATTTTACCTGCCATGGAGCCGCTAAACCCTTGTGCTGTAACTACTGAACCTGTGCACCACAACTAGAGAGTCCGTGCACCTCAACAAAAGACAAAGAATCTAGAAAGATGGTACTGATGAACCTATCTGCAGGGCAGCAACAGAGACACAGACACAGAGAAAGACTCGTGGACACAACGAGGGGAGGGAGAGGATGGGATGAATGGAGACGGCAGCAGGGAAATGGGAAATGGCAACCCACTCCAGTGTTCTTGCCTAGATCCCAGGGACGGGGAGCCTGGTGGGCTGCCATCTATGGGGTCGCACAGAGTCAGACACGACTGAAGTGACTTAGCAGCAGCAGCATGGAAATGTACACACTACCATATGTAAAATAGATAGCCAATAGGAGTGTGCTGGATGACTCGGGGAGCTCAAACTGTTGCTCTGTGACAGCCTAGAGGGATGGGATGGGTGGGAGGTGGGAGGGAGGCTCAAGAGGGAGCAGACATGTGTATACCCACGGCTGATTCATGTTGTTGCATAACAGAAACCAATACAACATTGTAAAGCAATTATCCTCCAATTAAAAATAAAAATTTTTTAAAGGCCAGGTGAATACTGTAGAAGGAACCCTATCACTTTCACCCAGATATACAACATTTGTTTTAAGATCATTGGAAGCCTTAGTCTGAGCACTACTTTTGCTGTTTTTTGTATTTTTTTTTTTTTACTGGTCCATGTCCTTTTATTACAATCCTGTTCTGTGTTCCAGAACGAATGGCTATTTAACACACAACCCAAAGCACTCTGAAAACTTATCTCAACTTCCCATTTCTTTCTCGGTATATTGAATCAAAAGGAAAAAAAAAACTTCCAAAAAATTGGATACAACTCTTTTAGAACTCAGAACCATTCCACATTCAAACAGGGCCTAAGAAATATTAGCTGCCATTTATAGAGCATATTCTATGTGTTGGGGCCTGATACCCATCATCTCATATAATGCACATTACAGCCTACAAGCAGTATTTCTGTTTAGAGATGGGTTATGAAGCCCACTGAGATCACAAAGCCAGAGCTACAGAGCCTCGGCATGCTGCGTCTTGAATCCGCGCACTTGCGCTGTGCTTCCCATAGTCCCAGAACCCCAGCATGATATTCCTCTATGAGAACTCAGTTGGCTAAGGACATGGCCCTTACAGATGTGACTGACTAGAGGGGAGGATGGCTCAGAAGAGGGGCTATCTCTAAGTCTCCTGTTTGCAAACCAGCATCCCCTCGGGGGGTCCATCCCTCATCAGTGGCCTAAAGGCCTTTCTGAAGCGCACTCTCAACCCTCATCAGTCACCAGTTCCAGTCAGTGTCCTAGATAAGATAAGAAGGCAGCATTTCAGCTCCCCCACTCACTCCTGGTGGGGACTCTTCTGGTACTTTCCAGGCTCCCTGGCTAGAGAGTGTGGGGGGTGTTCCTCCCAGCACAGCTGCCCAGGCTTTAAGGGGCTGGGGCCCAGCTGGCCCCCGGGGTGGGGTGGTGGGATGCGGGGAGGATGCCTGGGTGGGTGGCAAGTGAGAGCTGGCTTCCTGGGGCCTCCCTGGGTGCTGAGCAGCGTGGCCACTTCCGAAGGCCCCTTTGTTTGCCCCTTTATCCAGAAGAGTGGCTGCGATTGTATAGGGTACAAAGCCCCTGTGGGCCCTGACTTCCCACCCCTGCCTGTGGCCCAGCAGGAAGAGGGTTTCCCAGGCTCTCGTGAGTCAGCCGGAGACCCAGACCTTCTATTTCTGGGTCCAAGACCTGTTCATCCATCTAGCCTGCATCAGCTCCCCGCCGCCCCCTCCCCAAGTCCCCACCATTCACACCAGCCAGGGGCTCCCTGCTCCTCCAGGGCTCATATCTGGACACACAACATAACCAGTTCCTGTGCTAAACGCTGGGGGAGGTTCCAGGAAGATGCTTCTTTCTCCGTTCCCCTGCTGCAAAGCATTTTTGGAGTTTTGCTGAGATGCAGGCAGCCAAGGACGCACTGGGTGTGGGCCGCCCGGAGGGGCATCTGGAAAGTGGGGTGGGGTAGGGAAGTGGGCAGAGTGCCTGTTTGTGGGGCCCTGCACCCACCATGAACACACTCACGGCTGCCCTGGGCCAGAGGAGGAACAGAGTGAAGAAAGGAAAAGGACTCCAGGAGATCGTGACCTCAGCCTCCACCCGCTCCTTAGCCCTTTAAGCTCTGGTAGACTGAGCCTGGCCCCACAGTATGGTGTTCAGTGCTCCCATTGGTACCCTTTCCTGCAGACAACTAAGCCTGCAAGAAGGAAGTGACTTTCTCAAGGACTCACAGCTCAAAAGTGACATTTAAGGCCATGGGTCTCTCATCCTTAAACTGTTAGTCACCCAGTGATGTCCAATTCTTTGTGACCCCTTGGACCGTAGCCCGCCAGGCTCCTCTGTCCATGGGATTCTCCAGGCAAGAATACTGGAGTGGGTAGCCTATCACTTCTCCAGGGGATCTTCCTGACCCAGGGATAGAAACGGGGTCTCCTGCATTGCAGAAAGATTCTTTACCATCTGAGTTTAATCGCAATTCAGGAAAGCGAGCAGGAATGCCAAGCAGGGTAGGAAGCACATGGCCATGGCCAAAGAGCCTGATCTGGGACTGGCTGCTTCGGGCCCCTATCTGCCTAGACTGCCCAGTCTCAGCTATCTTCTGGGAGTGGCCACCTTTGCCTAGTGGGAAGGTTCTCCTTCTAGGAAAGAGTCAGAAAAGCTCTTTACCTTTGTTTGATTTGTTGTCTCTCGGTCTGCCCCCTGGCCTCCAAAGAAAGGATCACCCTGTGCACATGTGCACGTCCTGAGCACACTCTGGAGGAAATAATAGCTTGCCTATGGGCCAGTGGCTCTTAGTTCAGTTGCTCAGTCGTGTCTGACTCTTTGCGACCCCGTGGACTGCAGCACGCCAGGCTTCCCTGTCCATCACCAACTCCCGTAGCTTGCCCAAACTCATGTCCTTCAAGTCGGTGATGCCATCCAACCATCTCATCTCACCTGCTTTCCTCTAGGCCAGGGTAGGCAGTGACTCATGGTTTATTACTGGAATCCAGAAGGGCCTCCCCAGCCCCAGGGACCAGACTCTGGGCATCAGCCTCTAGGAAGAACCCACCCTGCCCCACCTCCCACAAGCTGGAAACCTTTCAGGTACACTGGGAACTAACTCATTCTTGGTCTCCTCTGAGGAGAAGGGAGCAGCCCAGCTGAAACTTCCTTCTCATTCCCCTGTCCCCCTCCCTCCTCCTTCCTCTGCCCTCCTTCTACTCTCCCGTCTTTCTTTCCCCCTGCTTCTCATGCCTTTCTTCCTCTCCCTTTTCTTTCCCCCTTTCCACCCCTCTTCCTCATCCCCTGTCTCCCACTCTTTTCCTCTTCTCCTCCTCTCCTCCACTCTCTCCTCCCACCTCCAAATCTCCCCAGGGACCCAGGACTTGAAGCTCATGACTGATGCAGTCAGCATAGCCTCCCCCTAATGAATCCAGAATGCCCACAAACTGTAAAGCTCATACCAGAAGGAGGCCCTGGGTTTCTTCTCCGAGCCTCTCATTTTATGGACGGCCCAGAGAAGGGAAGCAATTTACGCAAGGTCACAAAGCCCAGTGCACTAAAGTAGCATGTGGCTCCACTCGTCCATGGGAATAAAAAGAGTCATCCTGGGACTTCCTTGCTGGCACAGTGGGTAAGAAATCTGCCTGCCAATGCAAGGGACACGGGTTCGATCTCTAATCTGGGAAGATTCCACGTGCCTCAGAGCAACTAAGCCCATGAGCCACAACTACTGAGCCAGAGTGCTGCAACTCCTGAAGCCCGTGCACCTAGAACCTGTGCTCAAGAGAAGCTGCCGCACTGAGAAGCCTGCACACCATAACTGGAGAGTAGCCCCCTCTCTCCGTAACTAGAGAAAGCCCGAGTGCAGCAATAAAGACCTAGCACAACCAAAAATATAAATAATTTAAAAAGAAAAAGAATCATGATGCCATTTATTGAGCACCTATGAAATATTAGTTCTATTGCATGATAGCAACCCTTTAGAATAGAGATCACTATTTCCTTTTAATATTTTGCACCAGGGAACTGAGAAGAATTACTTGTCCAAGGTCACACAGCTAGCAAGTGGAAAAGCAGAGAGTCAAGTCAGGTCTGCTCAAGCTCTGACCATCCATGAGGTCTGCTAGGATCACCTGCTCCAGCTCTCTCCTGCTCTGGGCTCTTTGGTCACCGACACTCCCAGAGATTGTTGAGGCCAAGCAGGGGCCCCTGTGTTACGCCAGACCTCCCTCTGCCAGCCCAGTCCTGTGGCCCCATCACACACCTGGCCCCTCTCTGAGGTCCTGCCATCAGTTCAGCCCAAGGACTGTCCTGCCTGCCTGGGGGCCTGCAAATGAGGGCAGAGGAGCATCCCGGGAGAACGGGGGTGGGGGCCTGGAGCACCTCCCCTTCCATCTGTCTGCCCCAGGAGCCCCTGAGATGTCACATGAATTCAGCGTTGGCAGAAGCCCAGGGCTGAGGTGGGAGTGTAGCCACAGCTGTGGGGATGAGGCGGGGAAGGAGAGAGGCAGGTGGCCAGGGACACCCCCAGCCGCTGGCTGCCCCTTGGAGGAGAAGGGGGCCTGTCAGGTGTGGGAGGACCAAGAGCTACCCCCCGATGAGTGGAGGTGCCAGCCCCAAAGAGGCCCTGACCCCAGCTGAGCCAGCTGAGGCAGAAAGAGGGGTTTAGGGGCGAGGTAGTGCAGGTTCTTGCTCTTCACATGGTGTTTCCTGCATTCATAGGCCCCCTGGGTGTGGGGAATTAAGAGATCCAGGCAGCAGGGAGCCCTGTCGCTGGACTGCTGATGGGTGTAGAGGAGGAGGAAGAACAGTGGTCCATTTGACAGATGAGGAAACTGAGGCCTAGATAAGGGAAGGGAATTTTGTGGGTTCCAACATGAGACTACAGGCACTCAGGGCTCTTGGTTCTTGGGGGGAAAGTTTCAGGGAGAGCCACCAGGGGATCCCTTCCTTGTCCCAAATGGGGTCACCAGACCCAAGAGGGCTCAGAGTCTAGAGGAGGCTATCAGGAGACTGGGGGCAGGAGTTCCCTGGTGCTGCAGTGGTTAAGAATCTGCCTTGCAATGCAGGGGATGCGGGTTCAACCCTCGATCAGGAAACTAAGATCCCACATGCCTCAGAGGAATTAAGCCCTGCAACTCCTGAGCCCATGTGCCACAACTAGAGAGTCTATGCCCCACAATGAAAGATTCCGCCTGACAAAACGGAGATCCCACATGTCACAACTAAGACTGGATGCAGCCAAATAAATTAATTAAAAAATTTAAAAAAGGAGACTGGGCGCAACTTTTCCCTAGGACAGGGTCTCAGGTTCAAACGCTCATGAGGTTCCCTGCAGCACTAGAGCTAACCCGGTGTCTCTGTTTGAATTAAAAAAGAGGACCCCTTCCCCTAACACACCCAGACTTTCTGCACCCCAGAGTTGGGTGCTCCTGCTAACCTGGCCCCTCGCCACCCCCCTCTCTTCCCTTCTAAACATCACCTCCCTCCCCTCCCCTCCCATTCTCTGAGCTCAGCTGTGCCCACATCCCTCTCACCCCCAGAAGTCCAGACTCCCCTGCAGGGCTCACAGGGGCGGTTCCTCTCAGGAGCTGCCTCGCCCTCCCTCCATGTGCCCCTGTTCCAGCCGCCCTGAGCTGCGGGGAGCCTCGGCATCGGCTGCTTCTGGCCAGAACTCCATTCTTCCTTCTTGGCCTGGACTGCTCCTGGGCACTCACTGGGCTTAGAGGTCACTTCTTTTAGGAGGACTCCGAGGCCCTGGTGGCTGGATTAGCTGCCCCTCCTGCCCAAGGGGCTCCAGGACCTTCTGAAACCAGAGCTGGCTCCTAGCCTTGTCAGATGTGTGAGTCTCATCCTGTGAGCCTCTGGGCTACATCTGTAAAACGGACATTGTGCTCCTGCCCTGGTTCCCCACATCCCGGTTTGAGGGGTTCAGACAAGATCCTTGAAGCACACGTGCTTTGAAAATGGGACAACGTCTTGCAAACAGAAAACAGAGTTTGGGATTAATAAAACCTACTGGCCCAGCATCTTCCCTGGTGGTCCAGTGGCTTAGACTCTGCACTCCCAATGCAGCGGACCTGAGTTTGGTCTCTGATCAGGAAACTAGATCCCACATGCTGTAACTAACAGTTTGCCTGCTTCGATGAAGATTAAATGTCATGAATACTGCAACTAAGACCTGGCACAGCCAAATAAATAAATTAAAAAACAAAACACTTCTCTCTGGCTCCTGCTGCCTCCTCGTCCAGGGTCTGGAGCTCCCCAGACTGCTGGAGACAGGTGTGTTTGGGCTATCTTGGAGTCATCAGCTCCTTCTCTTTGCTGGGTCCCCTACATCTTTTTGAGGGTGGGTTGACAGCCTCCTGGGAGACATAGGATAATGCTTTCTAGACCCTGAGAGGCCCCTTGGAGGTCTGTGCCCTACAGCAGGGAGGATTAGTTTCCCCACCGTGTAGATAACAACCTGTTTTAGGGCTTGTCTTGAAGACAAAGGCAGAAGTGGGTTTAAAATTCAGCCTGCACCCAATCCCTGACCTGTGTGCCCTGCAATGGCCACATCTGCCCAGAGGGGGCACCTTTTCCTAATTTTCGCACAAGACTTTTCTGGGCTGGCAGCTGGGATGGGGTGCAGGTCACATCAGGGGAGAGGCAGCCAGGCATCTGAAGCCCTCCAGGACTCCCTGGGCCTAGAGCCCTTTTCAAGGCGTGAGTATTCAGCAGGTCTCCGAGGGAGTGGGGGAAGGGTCTGCATGCCCAGTGTTCCACAAGGAGCCTGGGTCAGTGATGTGTGTGGAGGTGCCGCGGGTGGGCCCTGGGCTGTGATCCAGGATCCCCACGTGGTCCGAGCATCATCCACAGGGGTGGCTTCCTGAAGCCAGGCCCTCCTCTCCATCCTCCAACTCTCCTTTCTTGGAAAGAACGAAACAGATAATGAAGTTCTTTTTTCCATCTCATTTGCCATTTCCTGGTCTAAGTAAGGAGTGTCAGGAGAGTGACAAGCTAAAAGCTGCTGATTACTGTGGCTTTAAAGGCAGTGACCAGTGAAAGGAGCCAACATCAGGAATAATGTGGTCCAGCCAGTTTTGGGTGCCCAACCCTGCAATTAATCAGCTTTGGAGTGGGGAGGGGGGAGTGGCTGGAGAAGATGGGTGAGAGTCTGTGTGTTTATCCCCAAGAGGTGGGGAACCTGGCAATTAAAGGGACAGACACTGTCCCTCTCCCGGGTGGTGATGGGGCCTGAGGATGGAGGAGGCAGGGGCCAAGTTAGAGTCATCATGAAACCAGTTTGGGTATTTTGAATTCAAACCCATATTGCAAGTCTGTGGCTTGGGTCTCCCCCAGACTCCCCGCAGAAATCCTTGGGATTATCATTCTATCCGATTTAGCAGCCTGCCCTCTGAGGGTCTAAATGTTAGACAGCTGAGGCTGATGGACACACACACACACACACTCAGAGGCATTTAATCAGTCTGGCAGGAGGGTCTGTTTGCAGAAGTGATTTCATTTATTTTATTCCCACTAGCAAGCAGGCTTGACAGGGAATAAGCCTGTCCTCTGGGTGGGCTGGTAAACTCTGTGACTTGTTTGCAAGATTATTTTAAACGTATGGTGTCATAGGAATAAGGTGAGCTTGGGGCCTAGATCCAGCTCACATTTATCCTTCTGGACTCACCTGAGTTATTAACTTTGATGGTGCTGGTGCTGTCAGGCACGTGATCACCTGGATTCAGGTTTCTGGGATTCCTGTAGGTCATCCTGCACTGGTGGAGCCCCTTTTGTTTCTTTTTTAAAGAAAAGTTATTTTTTAATTTATTTTTCCTGTTGGCCACGCTGGGTCTTTGTTGCTGCACTCGGGCTTTCTCTAGTGGTGGCGAGCCAGGGCTGCTGCCTGGTTGAGGTGCGCGGGCTCATCGCAGTGGCTTCTCTCGTTGGGGAGCACAGGCTCTAGAGCACAGGCTGCAGCCATTGTGGCTCATGGGCCTGAGTTACCCTGCGGCATGTGGCGTCTTCCCGGACCAGGGATCGCACCCATGTCCCCTGCACTGGTAGGTGGGTTCTTCACCCTGGACCGCCTGGGAAGTCTGCCCCTTCGTTTCTCAGGCTGTTTTGGGGGATTTAGGAGCTGCCAGTGATGGCTCATGAGGCGGCTTAAATCTGAACCTCAGGCTGGGCAGCAGGCCCTTGCCAGCTGTGGGATTGTGCCCAGGCTTCAAGGCGGCCAGGATGAGGAAATGTCCAGATCCCTTATCCCATAGGAACCTCTGGGGCCATGATGCAGTGTGTGGGGAGTCGGGATGGAGGCTTGATCTCTTGCTCTTTTAGCCCCCTGAGGATCACTAAATTAATCCACTAAAGAGGTTGGGTTGTTTTTATCTCACTCCCAACTACTCCCCCCCCACCCCCCAACCCCTGGCCTCCGGTCTCCTTTGTACACCCTGGGGGCTGAGAGACCAGACAGAACTAAAACCCACAAAGGGGTCAGAGGGGAGGGCCTGGCAATTAACCTCACGTCCTGAGCAGGGTGGGGTCAGGGGTCATTGGAGAAGGGGGGCAGGGGCTGACCGCCAGCTGCCAGGCCCAGGAGGAGGCCTCCAGAGGCACCCACAGGTGGGATTCCAGCCAGACCAGAGCTGCAGAGAGAGAGAGGACTGGAAGTTCTCTCTCCCAAACCAACCCTTGTACCCTCCCCCAGGCCCCCAGGCAAGCGTCTTTCTCACTTGGCTCCCGCTGCACACAGGGCCCATCCTGTCCCTGGCCAGACTTCTTCCAGGGCTGGGACCCTGCCCCCCACCCCATCCAGGAGCGGCAGCTGATTCTCCTCCCCCGTCCCTCCCCCCCCTCTACTTTCGGAGGAGAATAACCTGTGATAATTTTTTTCTTCTTCTTTCTGGCAACTAATGGACTCCTTAAATAGCAAAAATTGCGGCCTGTAATTAAGATCTTGCTTTTTAAATGATTAATCATTGTAACCCCTTTGAGCAGCATCCTACTTTCCTCTCTTCTCACATTGAAATGCAGATCATTGGCGGAGGGAGGGAGGTGCTCCCAAGCCACCGAGGAGCAATTAAACCTTCCCAGCTGTCACTCGTCCCGTCTGCCTCCCGGCCTGTCCAGACGCCGCCACGGAGAGAGGGCAGGGCATTGCTCAGAGCACCCGAGCCCGCCAGTGGCCTGACTGGGGCCTCCCGGAGAGCGTGCCTTCAAGCCTGACCCTGGGGTGGCAGCCCAGCTGCTGGGGTGGCTCTTGGAAATGCCCAGGAAGGCAGATAATGCTTGCTGAGCACTTCCAAATGTGCCCAGCTCTTTAGTAACGAGATCTAATTCAGTGTTCGAGCTCGCCACCTGAGAGAGAGGGGAAGGTGGCCCATTTCTACAAAGTGCCAACATGTATCGGCCCAAAAAGGGTTTTCCAAGCCTTTTGTCCCTTTGACACCCACATGGACTGACCACATGATTTGAGGAGGGTATATCATTAGAGCTAGGAGGAGACTTGGAACTCTGGTGTCCATAGCTGTCAACTTAAAAACAAACAAACAAACAAAAAAACTGGAAGGGCTCTCCTGGTGGTCCAGTAGTTAAGAGTCTGCCTGCCAATGCAGGGGACACGGGTTCGATCCTTGCTCTGGGAAGATCCCACACGCCTCGGGGCAACAAACCTCCGTGTGCCACAACTACTGAGCCAGTGCTCCAGAGCCCAAGAGCCACGACCACTGCGCCCAGCGACTACTGAAGTCGCCCCGCCTAGAGGCTGCGCTCCGCAAAAAGAGAAGCCACCGCAGTGAGAACCCTGTACACGGCAACTAGAGAGCAGCCCCTGCTCGCTGCAACTTACGAAAGCCACACAGCAATGGAGACCCAGCACAGCCGAAATGAATAAATAAATAATCTTAAATTAAAAAAACCACAGGGAATTCCCTGATAATCCAGCCGTCTGGGCTCCGTGCTTCCACTGCCAAAGGCATGGGTTTGATCCCTGGTCCGGGAACTAAGGTCCCACAGGCCACATAGCAAGGCCAAAAAAAGTAAAGTAAAAACAACAAAAAGTACCATACCTGGACTTCCCTGGTGGTGGTGCAGTGGATAGACGTCCACCTGCCGTTGCAGAAGTTCGATCTATCCCTGCTCCGGGAAGATTCCACACTGGAGCAACTCAGCCGTGTGCCACAGCTACTGAGCCTGCTTGGTGCAAAGAAGACCCAGCCCAGCCGTACATAAATAAATAAATAAAATTTAAAGATAGCATACCTGTCATCTTACTCAAGAGGATGCTGGGGGCCAGAGGTTAAGGGCCGTGGCCAAGATCGCGCATCACACATATAAGCACTTAGGAGGCTGCCAGGCCTACAGTGGGTACTCGTGGATCTGTTGACTGAGTAAACATGGGCAGATGTCCTTCTTCCTTTAGGGCTCTGCTGCTGCCTTTTTCAGAAGCGATTTGTGTGTGTGTGTGTGTGTGTGTGTGTGTGTGTGGTGGCTGGGGGAAGAGGGTGCCCTCCTTTATAACACTTACAGAGGAAGAGACAGGGGAGCAAAAGAGAGTAGACTTGCATGTGAGCTGGGCCGCCAGGTAAGGTCGTGCATTCTCCCTGCACGAGAGCACTGGCTGAGGCTGAGGGGCCTGTGCTCTGCTGGCCAAGCCACAAAGGGTACGTGTGACCATCCTTGCTAAAATCGCATCAGCCACAGACCGTGAGTAGGGGGTGACACCGCCCCCATGAAGAAGACGGTAGAGCAAAATGGCACATGCACAGAAGCTGCGGCCCAGCGGTCCCTCTCCTGGGACTTGGTCCTACAGATACACTCACACTTGTGAGAACTGACTTACGAGCAAGGTTATTTGTTGCAGTGACATTTGCAAAAGCAAAAGGTTGAAAGCAAGGCAAAGGAGTCTCGAGAGAGGATTGATTAATGTCATACTAGGAAGCGGTGTCAAATAAGGGAAGAAAATACGAGGGCAAGTTTGGATGGGCTGGTTTATGTATAAAGAAAATTCTGGGGAAGGATACATAAAAAATGAAAAACAGCTATTACCTTTCATTAAAAAAAATTATTTATTTGGCTGCACCGGGTCTCAGTTTCGGCACACAGGGTCTTCATTCGATCTTCACTACAGCATATGGAATCCAGTTCCCTGACCAGGGATGGAACCCAGGCCCCCTGCACTGGGGGCACAGTCTTAGCCACTGGAGCACCAGGGAAGCCCCACGTTACTACTTTAATGGGAGACTTGAGAACAGGGCAAATGAGAGACAGGAAATGAAGGAGACTTCTCACAACATTTTCAGTTTTGTACTAGGTTAAAGTATGGGGCTTTCCCAGTGGCTCAGCTGGAAAAGAATCCACCTGCAATGCAGGAGACGTGAGAGACGCGGGTTCTATCCCTGGGAGATCCCCTGGAGAAGGAAATGGCAAGTCGCGTGAAAACACCTCGTCTAGGGTGCACAAGAGGCACTCAGTAGGCAGGAGGGTTGTTCTTAGGGCCTTTTTTTTGCTCTGCACTCCTGTAAGAGTTTTCACTCAGTTTTCACTCAGGACTTGATACGTGGTGGCCAAAGGGTCCGTTGTCTAGTCCCGCTGGGCAAGTTTCAGGACAGGTGTCCCAAGGAGCATAGGGGTCCTCAAGAAATGCCTTTGCTGTTCAAGACCTCCAGGGATGAGGTCTTCTGGGGTGAGGGCACCTCAGGGGCCAGCACCATCTGGGGGAAGAGGCAGACCAGCTCACTGTGCCCAGAGTCAACACTCTGCCCTGGGTCCTCATACCCCACCAGGGCTGTGTCCCCTCCCCTCAAGGGAGTTCTGAGTAGCACAGCCCCTTCTACCACTCTGTAAATCCAACACCAGAAATCTGAGCCCTGGGCTACCTACTGCATCAGGTAGGATTGTGTCTGCTGCAAGTAACTGACAATCTGATGGACAGGACCAGGACTTACGCAAATGCAGGCTTAGTCATCTCACACAGTAAGAGGGTGGTGGTCCTCGGGTGAGCCCAGAGGCTCAGTGACATCAGGGGTTCATGTCTGCTCACCTTGGCACTTGAACCTCGTGTGTATGCATGCGTGTGTGCTCAGTCATGCCTGACACTCAGCGATCCCATGGACTACAGCCTGCCAGGTTTCTCTGTCCATGGGATTTTCCAGTCAAGAAAATCTGTAAAGGATTGCCATTTCCTCCTCCAGGGGATCTTCCTGACCCAGGGATCAAACTGGAGTCTCCTATATCTCTTGCATTAGCAGGCGAATTCTTTACCACTGCAGACTCCTGGGTAGCTCTTAGGCGCTTTTAATGCTATCCCTTCAACAATGCTTCACACTAACCCATCAGGAGAAAGGATCAGTGAACACTAATCCCATCCTTAGCTGCCAGAGGCACTGAGCCACCTTGACAAGGCCCAGGAAGGGAGACTGGCTGATACAAGGAGACGGTGTGGTTCCCAAATTGCATGCCCCTTGCCATCCTCGAGGTCTGGCCTGGGGGAGAAAGCAAGGGAGATAAGTCATTCCTTTCTCTTCCCACCCCCACCCAGCCCGAATTCCCGCACACCTCCCAGAGCAGGGTCACGCCAGCCCAGCCCGTTCCCATCCTCCCTGGGTTTGATGAATGCCAGGGCTGCTTATAGAGTCACAATCGCCAAATTAGGTTGCCAGAGCACCCCTGGCCTGGAAACACCTCCCCAGCTGAAAGGAGGCACGTCTGGACCGAGCAGACATCTTTATTCAGCTGTAATTGACGTTTCACAGACGTCTGTAACTCCGTCTGGAGGGACACAAAGCGCCCCCACGCTCAGCCCTGCCAGCCTCTTTATGTCGCCCCCTTTCATCTGGCAGTCAAAAGTGTATGAGCCGCCCAGGCTGTTCTACCCGGTCCGGGGGCCCCCGGGACAAAGGCAGGCGCTGCACACAGGCCGCCTGGTGGGCCTTTACCTCCAGGAGCGCGTTATGCTAATCCAGCGCCAGCCCAGACCCCTCCGGCATATGGATGGGCGGCTGCCAGCCTGGCTGGGACATGGTCACTGGGGACCTGGCTGCTGGGGACCCAGAGAGTCCCTGCTCACCCAGAGGAAGGGTGGCCCCAGTGTGTCAGGTTCTAAGAGAGTGGGTCCCCTTGGGCCCAGATTGAGGAGGCTGAGACAAAGGGGGAAGGGATGCTGGTGCTCAGCAAGAGTTCTTAGTCTGGGATCCCCGCCCATCCCAGGGGGAGCCGCATGTGAACCTCTCACAGGGTAGGCAAAGCTACACACAGGTCCTTTTCTCTAGGGATAGGGTCCCTAGCTTTCATCATTTGCTCCAAAAGGTGACTGTTACTGTGGGGCTCATCCAATCACCCATTTTACAGATGGGAAAGCAGAGGCCCAGAGCTGGCATGCCTTACCCAGTGTTACCCAGTAAGTTGGTGGCAGCACACGGGCCCCTACTTCTGCCCAGAGGACCTCTCTGCTGTCAGAGGCCACACGCCCCTGAAATTACAGAGGCAGGCAGGCAACTGAGGAGGTGTCCAGGTGCAAGGAGAAGGGGCGGGCAGGACAGGGAGCACTGCTGCTCAGTCACAGCCCTGTGTTGCTAGGTCCTCAAGAGGAAACTTTATTTAAAACAGATATATGAAGTTTGCCAGTTCAAAAATGTAGATTCGGGGGCTTCCCTGGTGGCTCAAGGGTAAAGTCCATCTGCAAATGCAGGGGACATGGGTTCGATCCCTGATCTGGGAAGATCCCCCATGCTGCGTGGCAACTAAGCCCACACACCACATCTATTGAGCCAGTGCTCTAGAACCCGGGAGCCTCAACTCCTGAGCCCACTACTGAGCCCATGTGCTGCAACTACTGAAGCCCGAGGACCCTAGGGCCTGTGTTGTGCAACAAAAGAGGCCACCACAATGAGAAGCCCATGCACCACAACCGGAGAGCAGCCCCTGCTTGCCTCAACTAGAGAAAACGCCCACACAGCAACAAAGACTCAGCACGGCCAAAAATACATAAATAAATAAAGGAAATTATTTCAAAAAGTAGATTCAGGACTGACATATATACACTATACATCCTATGTATGAAACAGATAACTAAGCAGAAAACCCACTGTATAGCACAGGAAACTCTACTCAGTGCTCCATGGTGACCTAAATGGGAAGGAAATCTAAAAAAGAGAGAGGAAAAAAAAACAAATATATATATATGTGTGTGTGTGTGTGTGTGTGGCTGATTCACTTTGCTGTATAGTGGAAACTAATACATTATAAAGCAACTATACATCAATAAAAATTTTTTTTAATGTAGATTCATATTTTTGACAAATTTTCAAGCCACTGAGGGGCAAGGGGCAGTGGCATACATGGCCCTCAGGCTGCTGAGTTTGAGAGCTTTGCTTTTAACCTCACGGAGATCCCCGTCCTTAGTTCCCAAGACTGCAGGCGAGGCAGGCTTGAATGTGGCCACCAGCTCAGACTCTCCCTATGCCACGGTCCCTGCTGGCTCAGAAGCCAGAAGCAGCTATGATGTGGGCTGGTGTCCAGATCCCCGCTCTGCTGTCCTCGGCGTCCCAGTGCCTGATCTGCAGCCCTCTGAGTGGGTGGCTTCTGCTTTCGGTTGTCAGCCCCAGCTGAGACGTCTCATCTCCAGTGACTGCAGTTCCTCGCCTTCCCTGAGCCCCGCTGTTTCCCCCACTGGAGGCAGAAGTGACAGGTTAATGGCAGTCTGCGCTGGTCTCTGCAGGGCACCCTGACCTTCCCTCTGGGCTTGGCATGATCCCACAACACAGATCAACCCCCAGAGGGGGCAAGAGGGAGGAGACTGCGAGGGACAGAGACAGAGAGAGAGAGATGCAGAGAGAGACAGACCACCAAGACAGAGAAAAGCAGGAAGGCGAGGAAAAGAGAGGAAGAGAGAAGAGAAAGAAAGAGAAGGGGAATCAGACAGATACACAGAGAGAAACAGCAAGGAAGTCAGAGATGGGGAGAGACAAGAGATGGTAGAGGAGACAGAAGGAGAGATGGGGAGAGATAAACACAGGGGCCAAGACTGACAGGTGGAGAGAGAGCCAGAGAGAGACCGCAGAGAAGAGGAGGTGACTAGGGCAGGAGCGGGCAGAAGGTTGGGGACACACTCCCAAGTGGCCCCAGGCCCCCTTCCCCAGACTTCCTCTGGCAGGGCCGTCTCTGCAGTTTCCAGAGGCTCTGAAGTGTGACAATTGGAGCCCTCTGAGAGGCTCCCTCTGGGCTCTAAGACCTGGGGGTCGTGTACGCCTGCATTTGAAGCGCAGGTGAAGCCTCACTGCCTCTGCTCTGGGCTGTGAATGACTCCAGGACTGATCTATTTCAAGAGATCGGAGAGGCAGAAGGGCAGCTCTCGAGGGGCTCCACAGAGCCCCATCCTTCACCTGCTACAGGAGTTGACATTTATTTGGGAAGGATGAGACCAACATGTTGAAATTCTTTTTTAAAAAATAATCCTTTTAAAAATTGTTCTTCAGCTTTGAGATGACAAAGAAAAAAAAACCCTACTGTGACAATATGACAATATAGGAAAGGGTCAAGTGAAGAATCAATTCTCCTCCCCTGCAACGCACCCAGGCACATTCTAGGGGATAGGATTCAAATCCAGAGCCCTCTAAGCCAAATTCACAAGGAGTTCCCTAAGCCTTCCCTTCCCTTGGCCATGGGACTGGGGCTACTGGTTGGCATTCATGCCAGCTCTGCCTGCAGGACCCCTTGGTGGCATCTCTTAGGAACATACAGAAAAGCCAGGTTCTTGATGAAGCAGCTTCTCACCAGTACCCACATACGTAAGTGCACACGAGTGCACACACACAACCCATCTTCCAGGTGTGTCCAAAGAGATAGCTCGGTGACCTTCCATTATAATCATTGGTAACAGTCAACCAGAGAAGCTAAAACATGTATCTAGCACTGTGCCTGAGTGCTAAGTCATTTCAGTTGTGTCCGACTCTTTGAGACCCTATGGACTGTAGCCCACCAGGCTCCTCTGTCCATACGATTCTCCAGGCAAGAATACTGGAGTGGTTTGCCATGCCTTCCTCCAGGGGATCTTCCTGACCCAGGGATTGAACCCGCGTCTCTTATGTCTCCTGCATTGGCAGGCGGGTTCTTTATCACCAGCACCACCAGAGAAGCCCATCCGACACTAATGTGCTGCCTGTAACTATGATCTCTGGGACACTTGACCTGTGTGCCTTGGTGCTCAGTGACTCAAGTGGGGAAATTTCAGGCACAAGAGAAAGATAAACAGTGCTGGGCCAGTGCGGGAAGAGGTTTGAGGGGATAATGGGCAGATGGGCCAGACTCATCCCTTCTGTGTCTTTATGACTGATACCTTCTTCCAGCAAACATTTACAGTGATGTTTATCTCATGTGCATTTAATTATGTGCATAGATATTCAAAATGTTTTTAATTAAAAATACTGTACAGGGACTTCCCTGGTAGTTCAGTGGTTAACAATTCATCTTCCAATGCAGGAGACATGGGTTCAATCCCTGGTTCAGTTCAGTTCTGTTCAGTTCAGTCTCTCAGTCGTGTCCGACTCTTTGCGACCCCATGAATTGAAGCACGCCAGGCCTCCCTGTCCATCACCAACTCCCGGAGTTCACCCAGACTCATGTCCATTGAGTCAGTGATGCCATCCAGCCATCTCATCCTCTGTTGTCCCCTTCTCCTCCTGCCCCCAATCCCTCCCAGCATCAGAGTCTTTTCCAATGAGTCAACTCTTCGCATGAGGTGGCCAAAGTACTGGAGTTTCAGCTTTAGCATCATTCCTTCCAAAGAAATCCCACGGCTGATCTCCTTCAGAATGGACTGGTTGGATCTCCTTGCAGTCCAAGGGACTCTCAAGAGTCTTCTCCAACACCACAGTTCAAAAGCATCCATTCTTCGGTGCTCAGCCTTCTTCACAGTCCAACTCTCACATCCATACATGACCACAGGAGAAACCATAGCCTTGACTAGACGGACGTTTGTTGGCAAAGTAATGTCTCTGCTTTTGAATATGCTATCTAGGTTGGTCATAACTTTCCTTCAATCCCTGGTAGGGGAAGTTAAATCCCACACGCCAGGGGGCAACCAAGCCCACATGTCACAACTACCGAGCCCTTGAGCTCCGGAGCCCTCTCACTGTAACGAAGATCCCGTGTGTCGCAACTAAGACCTGACACAACCAAATAAATACATAAAAGCAAATATTAAAAAAATACTGTACAAATACATTTGAATACGGACTCTTTCTTGTATCCTACATACTAATACATCCATTTATACAGGTATGTTACTGTTCAAATTTATATATACAAAACCATGTATACTGACTTGCCAGGCAAATTTTAAAGGCTCATTAGGAGTAATTTTGGCTATACTGGACATTGACCTTAAGTACTGACTCTGATCCCACAAAATATGAGTCCACTGTGCCTGTTCCCTCTTCTCTGCCAAGCCCTCCATTATGCCAGAGGGAGACAGAAGCAAAAGTCTCACCTTGCGGGATATTGTGTCCTATTGGGGGTAGCTGGGTGGGCACATGATGAGAATCTACTGTGATGGGTGTTAGATGGGAGGTGTGCCCATGGGCAAATGGCACCCAGGGAGGCTTTGTAGAGCAGATAACACTGGAGGAAAGTCTCACAGGTTGGGGTAGGAGAGGTCATGGGTGGTAAGTTTCAGCCTTGCTACAGATGTCTGGGAGAGAACCTAGGTTCAAATCCTGGCCCTGCCACAGACTGGCTGTGGGACTCTGGGCCAGTTCTCTCATCTCAGTGGATCTAATGTCCTCAGCAGATGCTGTTGGTCACCCACCAGCAGCCATTGCTTTGTCCTTGGCATGGCTCTAATTTTGTCCCTGGCTCAGGGAAGGGGAACCCAGCCCCCGCCCCAGCCTCAGAGGGGAGGGTTCTGGAATGTTTAAGTCCTAGTTCTGATGTCAGTGATTGGTTTAGGCATTGAAATGAGTTGCAGCGTTGGTACAACTCCCTAACAAACCATCTCAATTAAAGCAATTATCCTTCAATGAAAAAAAATTTTTAAAGCAATTATCTTCCAATTAAAAAAAAAAACAAACACCTCAGCACATCAAACAACAGTCATTTCTTTGGCTCAACACATCTGTGATTGGGGCAGGAATCAGTGGGACGGCTTCTGTAGGTCCCATGTGGTATCAGCTGGGCAGTTTGAATGGAACTAGAGGATCAATTGCCTGGCTGCAAGTTGGGGCTGGCTGTGGGCTGGTCACTCAGCCTAGCCTGTGGGCCAAGGGCCTCCATTCCTCGTTGCTTGAACTTCTGCAGACATGGCTGCTGGTTTCCTAGAACAAATGTCCCAAGAGACAGGAATAAGAAGCTGCTGTTTCTTAAGGTCTCTGGGCCTGGAAGCTGGCACAGTGTCATTTTGTTCTGTTCTATTGGTCAAGCATCACTGGTTGAATGGACATGAACTTGGGCAAACTCCAGGAGATGGTGAGCAACAGGGAAGCCTGTCATGCTGCAGTCCATAGTGTGGCAAAGAGTCGGACACAACTTGGCGACTGAACAACAACAAAAATTGGTCAAGCAGTCACCAAGGTCAAATTCAAGGGGAGCGCGCTGACTGCACTTTTTGATGAGAAGAGTCTGGAAGAACTAGGGTTGGGGAGCATGCTTTAAATGGGGAGAAGTCTATTGAGAAGGATTTCTCTTTTTTTTCGGCTGTGCCGCATGGTTCTACCCCAGGAAGTGGAAGCTCAGAGTCTTAACCACTGGACCACTGGCGAAGTCCACAGAGGATATTTCTAAAAAAGTTTCCTTTGCTCCCCCAAAAGACATGGGCTTGACTGAATCACAATTGAGAGGCTGAGACTTCCCCAGTGGTCCAGTGGTTAAGAATCTGCCTGCCAATGCACGGGACACGGGCTCGATCCCTGGTCTGGGAAGATCCCACGTGCCACAGAGCAGCTAGACCCACCACTAAGAGAAGTCACTGCTATGAGAAACCTGCCCATAGAAATCTGTCTACTTTCTCAACTAGAAAGGAGACCCCACTCGCTGCAACTAGAGAAAGCCCACACACAACAGTGAAGACCCAGCACAGCCACACACACACGGACCCAATGAAAGAAATGGAGAGGCCAACATAAGAAATGAGACTATCCCAACAAGAATAGGATGATCATACGCTTGATCCTTTATGATTATATTCTTAGTTTCATAAAATTTAGGGAAAGAAGACCATTATAGTAATATTTCCTGCAGTTGTTATATTTGGGATCATAACAAAGCATGCCTAAATTACATATAAGTATGTGAATTACACTTAAAATCCTATAGAATTTCAATAGTTGACGGGAAAACTCAATACTGTCAAGATGTCGATCCTTCCTAAGTTAAAGTGTATATACAATGCAATACCATTGAGAGTGGAATTTAGAAACAGATTCTAAAGTTCATCTGGGGGACTTCTTGACGGTCCAGTGGCTAAGACTCCACACTCCCCATGCAGGGGGCCCTGAGTTGGATCCCTGGCCGGGCAACTGGATCCTATATGCCACAACTAAGAGTCTGCATGCTACGACTAACACCCAGAGCAGTCGAATAAATAAGTAAAAATAAATATTTAAAAAATTCATCTGGAAAAGCAAATGTGAAAAATTAACCAAGAAAATTGTGAGAGAGAAGAAATGTTCTCATAGGACACAAAAACACATGTAAAGGGATGTGTTGTAACACAAGTTTTAATAATAAGAAACTGGAAAACCTTGAATGTCCAACCACAGGGGAATAGTTAAACACGTTAGACAGTAGGTCTCAAACTTGGGCATGCATCAGGATCACCTGGAGATTGTCAGGCCTGCTCTCAGAGTCTCTGTAGACTGAGGGAAGGACGGCTCAAGAATTTTGCATTTTACAGCCATGAAAACGATAGTGAGGTGGCCGAACCTACAGTCTGTTATACAGAGTGAAGTAAGTCCGAAAGAGAAAAACAAATATTGTATATTAATGCATATATATATGGAACCTAGAAAAGTAGTACTGATGAAACGATTTACAGAGAAGTAATGGAGACACAGGGGGACTCCCAGGTGGCGATAGTGGTAAAGAACTCACGTGCCAAGGCAGGAGATGTAAGAGATGAGGGTTCAGTCTCTGGCTTGGGAAGATCCCCTGGCAGAGGGCATGGCAACCCAGTGCAGTATTCTTGGCTGGAGAATCCCATGGACACAGGAAGCTTATGGGCTGCAGTCCATGGGGTCCCAAAGAGTCGGACACGGCTGAAGTGACTCAGCATGCGAGCAGTGCAGACACAGGTATAGAGAACGGGCTGGTGGACACAATGTGGGAAGGAGCTGCTGTTGTTCAGTTGCTAGGTCGTGTCCGACTTTTCGAGACCCCATGGGCTGTAGTGCACCAGACTCCTCTGTCCAGGGATTTTCCCCAGCAAGGGTATTAGAGTGGGTTGCCATTTCCTCCTCCTGGGGATCTTCTTGATCCAGGGATCAAACCTCCATCTCCTGAGTTGGCAGGTGGATTCTTTACCACTGAGTCATCTGAGAAGCCAGTACCCGGAGTATAATACCCAAACTGCCCTTTGAGTTGTCTCCCACCTTCCCCTCTGGCCACAGGCCTGGCCATTCCTGAGCCAGATGTCTTGTCACCTCCCAGAAGGCAGTTTCTCCACCTCCAAACCCTTTGCTTGAATAAATCCTATTTGTCCTTCAGGACTCCGATTAGACATCATGGCCTCTGGAAAGTCGGGCTAAATACTCTCCTGTTTGTTTCACCAAATTCATGGGTTTCATGCGGGTGTTATCAGGAGGGATGGGAGTGAGGCTGGGATGTTGTTCTGTGGTCTCCTCTCCTCCCTTCCTCAAGGGTCACTTGGAGCTGGCTATGGCCCTTGACAGGCATCACTGATCTGCTCGAGGCAGCCCTCTCCACGTAATCCCCCCCACCTAGGATCCTCCCTTCCTTTGCCTCCTCAAGTGACCTAAGAGTGGTAACAGCCTGTGCTCCGTGCTAAGTCGATTCAGAAGTCACTTCAGTAGTGTTTGACTCTTTGCGACGCTATGGACGGTAGCTTGCCAGACTCCTCTGTCCATGGGATTCTCCAGGCAAGAATACTGAAGTGGGCTGCCAAGCCCTCTTACAGAGGATCTTCCTGACCCAGGGATCAAACCCAGGTTTTCTGCACCTCCTGCACCAGCAGGTGGGTCTCTTACCACTAGCGCCAGCTGGTATATAGGCACTAAGAGTGGTAACAGCCGAGCTGGGACTCAAAGCTGGGTGGGCCTCTGGGGCCATCGTTTGAATGCCAGCTTTGCTAAACGTGTAGCTGTGTGACAGAGGCAAGTTACTCAGCCTCTCTGTGCTTCAGTTTCTTCATGAGGCAAAATGGAATCAATAACCGTACTCCCTTCATAGAATTATTGTGAAGAATAAATGAAGTAATGTATGTAAAGTGCTTAAAACTGTGCCTGACACAGAATAAGTGCTCTGCATTGCTGTTATTCGCCTTTAGTCCTCTCCTGGCCTGACCCATTGCCGTATCTGTGCCCTTGACAGGGCTGTGGAATCTCCCCCGCCCCTCCCCGCACCCTTGTCTTCCAGCACCTGGCCTAGTAGAGTCAAACGACAACTGCCCATCAAATTGGATTTGCGCTAAGAAGGATTTCTGGCCATCATCTCATTCAGGGATAAACATGGATTCCGGCCTTTTCCCCCAGTTGGGGAGTGAGGGGTGCTCAGCTGTGACTGCAGACCCTCCCTCAAACCTCTCTTCCTGCCCTAACCTCCAGTGCCACCCTGCACCCCAGCCTCCTGCCAGCTTCCAGCAGGGCAGATCCTAATAGCCCTGAGTGGCACAGTGAGGAGGCACCTGGTGGTTGGGATTGGGGGTAGGTGTGGGTAGCAGCCCTGTGAGTATCTGTTGCAGGGAGGGACGGCAACAAGCCAGGAGGGTCCACCAGGGAGCGGCCAGAGTGCACAGGGCCCCCTAATCTGAGAAAAGGAGGTGTTGGGTTGCCACATCCAAGGGAGACAAGAAAGGGCCTCACATGCTAAAGGGGGACCTGAGGAAGGCAGGGGAGCCCAGAGGGCAGGGGAATGCCCTGGACAGGGAAGTCACCTGTATCTGGTCTGTTGACAACCATTCTTCCTAACGTCCACCATGGCTCCCAAGCACCGTGTCCAATGCCTGACCATCTTTGTGGCCATAGCTCTGTGCTGACTGTAGAGGGTGACTCCAGCTCACGCCAGTATGCCTATGCTGAGGACTCCCTGACCCTGACCTTCCTGGGTCCTCTTAGGTCTCTGCACCCTCCATGCCTTGTACAAAGCCAGGCGTTTCTGTCATTTCTTGTTTGCTGCTTAAAGGAAGCAATGAACTCCTATGGGTGGGTGGCTGGGGGTGGGGGCAAAGGGACAGAGGGATCAGATAGACCTGGGTTCAAAGTTTTGTTCCTCAGGACTTCCCTGGTGGTCCAGTGGTTAAGAATCCACCTGCCAATGCAGGGGACAAGGGTTTGATTCCTGGCCCGGGAAGATCCCACATGCCTCAGAGCAACAAAGCCCGAGCACCACAGCTACTGAGCCCGCACACCTAGAGCATGAGCTCTGCGACGAGAGAAGCCACCACAATGAGAAACCCTCGCACCTCAACTAGAGAAAGCCTGAGCGCAGCACGGAAGAACCAGTACGGCCATAAATAAACAAATATTTCTGCTCCTTACCCACTGGCTGTGTGGCCTTGGGCAAGTCACTTAGCCTCTCTGAGACTCAGTTTCTTTGTGAAATGGGAAGCCCAGTGCCAACCTCCCTGGATTGCTCTCAGGCTCAACGGGTTGCTGTGTACAAAGCAGTGGCGCAGTAGCTGGCCCTGCATAAAGGCTAAGTCAACCGATTAGAAGTTACTCCAAGTCTGCACATTCCTCAGTCTCACCCTTTCAGGATCTCATCTCTCTAGCATCTCCCAGGTCCCCTTTCGCAGTGGCCTTCAATCTTTCTGGCATCAAGGATCAGTTTCATGGTGGACAATTTACCCATGGACCAGGGGTGGGGGCATGATTTCAGGATGATTCAAGTGCGTATCACTTACTGTGCACTTTGTATCATTATTACATCAGCTCCACCTCAGATCATCAGGCATGAGATCCCAGAGGTTGGAGATCGCGGCCATCCAGTTCACAAACTGCTCCAGCCTCAGCCTGGTCCTCAAAGGACCAGGCATAAAGACAGCAAGCTGCCTACCTTCACCTTGAAGGAACCCGGAGGCCACCTCTTCTGTCCCCTGTGGGGTCCTCCCCTCCTTCCCCATCCTTCATCTTGACAGGCCCCAAAGGATATCCCAGAGCATAACCCAAGCTGGAAGTTTCTGGAATTCATGGGACAAAGCCCCACACTAGCTAGGGAGAGTTCCCAAGGCCTGGGTGCCTACACCCCCGGCCCGCCTGCTCCCTCGAACGAGGTCCAGCACCTCCTATTTTCCCAGCCAGGAGGCCTGCCGGTTCCCACATTACCACATGAATGGGCCACAAGCCCCCCTGTCCACTCGAGCAAACAATTTGGCTAGCAAATTGACATAATTACGAGAGACAGAGAGGGAAGAAAGCCGTCCCCACCCGCACGGCCCCCCCGCAGGCAGCTCCTGCCGAGCTCCTCCTGGGCTTTGTGGGCTGGGGCGCTCAGGGCTGATTAGAAACCTCGTGGCCTTTTCAAGAGCCCTAAGTGATTGGCCCCCTTAATCTGATTACAATTTGCGGAGCCCCTCCAGCCACCTCTGAAGGGCTGTTCTCAAGCACCCTGCTCGATGGTGCGCGCACACACGAGGACACACACACACACACACGCGCACACACACACACACACTTAGCACCCACTCAGGCCTGCTGGTGGGGGCGCTGCCTCTTCTCTCTCTCCAGGCTCACCTCTTCAGTCAGGGACCTCTGAGTACCTCTGGGTCGGCCTGGTCTCTGCCTTCAGGGACTGTTCCCCTTACGAGAGCCCCTAAATCTCAGACACAGAAGGGGGCTGGTGCTGCCCCTAACACACTGGGTCACCTATCTTTTTTTTTTTTTTTTAATTTCTTGATACGATTTTAAAGGTTACTCTCCATTTACAGTTATTACAAAACACTGACTCTATTCCCTGCGTAGTGCAATACTTGTGCCTGTCTTATATCCAATAGTTTGCACCTCCTCTCCCCACCACCCCACCGGTAACCACTAGTTTGTTCTCTATGTCCTGGGTTGCCTATCTTTCGAGTGGCCCATTCAGGCACCCTGCCCAGGCCAGGGGCACAGGTGTACATGCACACCCCATGGGCATGCCTCCCCTCACCCAATCCTCCTCAGAGCGGCCACCCCGAGCATCCTGGACCAGCCTGCCCCCGCCCCGCCCCCCACTACTACCAAGGGCAGCCCTCTCTCCAGAGCAGCTGTATTTCCAGGGCTTCTCGGCCTGCAGCTCCCAGGGGATTAGGCCCAGCAGGCAGCCTGGACACGGCTCATGCACAGGCTGGTCTAGCCGCTCCCCCCTGGGAACTCAGCTCGAAGGGCTACCCTCAATGGCCTCAGCCCTCCACTTTGTAGCTGTTAATCCCCGGGCTCAGCCACAATGGCCCCTTTTCCCAGAGTTGCTCCTGCTTCTCACAGGCCCCGGCCTGGCCTCCCACCCCAGTCGGAGCCCTCCTGGGTCACAGCTCCGGATAAGGGTGAGGTGGGGGACAAAGCTGGGCCAAGGCAGAAGGGGACAGAAGAGGGGGCTTGGCCTTGTTAACGAACCACCCCACTCCAAGAGATGCAAAGTGGGCAAGTATGCAGGAGCAGGGAACATGCCTAGAGGCCTCCAGAGTGACCCCAGGTTGCTGCACACCCATCTTTCAGGCCATTCATCCTGGAGGCCTGAAGAAGAGGTTCTCAGGGCTTTTCTGGTGGCTCAGAGGGTAAAGAATCTGTCTGCAATGCAGAAGACCCGGATTTGATCCCTGGGTTTGGAAGATCACCTAGAGGAGGAAATGGCAACCCACTCCAGTATTCTTACCTGGAGAATCCCATGGACAGAGGAGCCTGGTGGGCTACAGTCCACAGGGTCGCAAACAGTTGGCCATGACTGAGTGACTTACACACACACGTAGGAACCCCACTCTTGTCTCACAGTGTCCTGAAGACCCTCATCTCCTGGCTGGACCAGGAGCCAGAGAGCAAGAAATGTGAGGTCCAGGCTCAAACATTGACATCAGAGGGACCTGGGCTCCAGTCTCACCCTAGCACCACTTTTAACAAAACTGTGACCTTGGACCGGTTACTTATCCTCTCGGAACCTTCGTTGCCCATCTGCCTCCTCTCCGCCCCCCCACAAGTTGCTGGGAG
The DNA here is from genome assembly GCF_055505025.1 of Bos grunniens. Classification (NCBI taxonomy): domain Eukaryota; kingdom Metazoa; phylum Chordata; class Mammalia; order Artiodactyla; family Bovidae; genus Bos; species Bos grunniens. The sequence goes on along the minus strand of NC_141185.1, from coordinate 49,492,459 downwards.
GTTACATACCAGGACCTGTAATGATAGCACAGTGCCCAGCACGCAGTCAGGGCTTCATACATGGCTGCTGGCCTCACTTGTGAGTTGAGAACAGGAGGGGACTTGCAGTAGAGCCACGAAGCAACAGAAGGGGGACAGTCTCCGGGTGCCCCTACAACCGGGATGGAAACTCTGGGCTCTGCAGGGCCCTGAGAAAACCTTCAGAGGTGGGCCTTCCAGGATAAGCCTCTCAACATTTTTAAGCCCTCACCCCCAATCACTTTGGAGTAGGAAATGGCAACCCACTCCAGAATTGTTGCCTGGAAAAGTCTATGGACAGAGGAGCCTGGCAGGCTACAGTCTATGGGGTAGCAAAGAGTCGACACAACTGAGCAGCTGAGCACAAACAAGGGCCCACCTTAATCCATGTTGATCTCCTCTCAAAATCCACAATCACCCTGGAGAAGGAAATGACAACCCACTCCAGTACTCTTGCCTGAAAAATCCCGTGGAAGAAGCCTGGTAGGCTACAGTCCATGGGGTCGCAAAAGAGTCCGACACGACTGAGCGACGTCACTTTCCCAATCACTTGACCTGAGCTAGTTTGGGCAACAGCTCAGGTCCAGATCCTGGGTCTCTCCGGTCCAGATCCGGGTCTCTCCCTACTGGGATCTGGGCTTGGGTTCCCAGGGCAGCCTCGACCATACAGAACCGACTGCAGGACCCTCGCCCCCTGGAACTCCGGTCGTGTCATCAGGGGAAGGAGCCCAGCCCAGAACCCCAAAAATCTGGTCCTCGGCTGGGCCTCATACCGGGCGAGACTGCCCGTGGGACCTCGAGGACTCCTGATCTCCTCACCCGCACCCACCCTCCCGCGCCGCCGCCCCTCCCGTGCCCTCGCGGGGCGTGCCGGGCTGGGCCCGGCCGGCTCCGCAGGGGGAGAGAGGCTGGGGCGCAGATCAGCTGAAATCAAAGCCGCCGCTCCCCGCCCCGCCACGCCGCGCCCCTGCTGAGCCGCCGCGCACCTCCTCCTTTGTCACAATGTTTTCAATCGGTGAAGCAAACTGTCCAATTAGAGCCGGGGCCTCCGGCTTCCATCTTTGCCGACGTTTAATTAACATGCTCCTCTTGGCAGCTGCTGACAAGTTCCAGAAACAGGTTGTAAAGGCTTTTTGTCTTTACCCAGCATGGAAAATGAGGGGTGTTACATCGCGGGAACATGAATAGGTTGCATTTCAGCTCCTCCTCCCCTCCGCCTCCTCCCCCTCCTCCGGCAAGGGGAGCGGAGGCCCGAGTGTGTGAGTGTGTCTGTACATGTGAACTGTGAGGGGGGCGGGGAGGGTGGACTGAGAGGCAGGAGAGACCTTCTCCACCCCCTCCCCTCACCCCTTCTTCTTGGAGTCTCTGCTCCACAAAGGATCTGGAATCTGCTTCTTATTCTCCAGCTGGCACACCGTCGCCTCACCTCCGTGTTACCCATGCCAAACCTGGCCAAGTTGATTCTCATCTCTGGTCTCTGCTCAAGCTATTGGCCAGCCTTCTGGTGAACTCCTATTCAACCTCCAAAGCCCTGCACAGGTGGTCCACTTTGGTAAGCCCCCGGAGCTCTGAAGACCTGCTGGAGTTCAAGGTAGATTCTGGATGTCAGGTGGATCCACTTCCCAGCTACACTGTGAGCCCCCAGGGGGCTAGAGTTGTGTGTTACTCTGACCCGGGTGGTGGCAGGCCTTAATGACTGATGGGAAGATCTGAATGGCTGCAAGTTTCTCTCAGTGTGGAGGGAAAGCAGGGCTAGAGTGGCAGGGAGGAAAGTGGGAAGGGTTGGGGGAGGGGGAGTTGACCACAAAAGCCCTATCTCCCTACCCCCTCACCCTGCCTGAGTGCCCTTGAAAGGGTGCCCGGTCACATGGAGGGCACATGGGCATGGTTTCATGCAATGGGTGTTTCTGGGGGGTGGTTGGATGTGAATGAAGTAAGGAGGGGTCTTGGGGAAAGAGCTCAGTCTAAAAGCTGAGCTCTGCTAGGGGGCACTCCAGGCTGAGCCGACTCCAGCACCCCAAATTCTTCCTCTTGAGCCTAGGATGGTTTTCCCTGCAGTGTGAGTGGCAGCTGGGTGTAGGGGGTCAGGACTGAGTCTGGAGGTTTCTTGGGTCTTATGCTTCCCTGGTGGCTCAGTGGTAAAGAATCCACCTGCAATGCAGGAGACCCAGGTTCGATCCCTGGGTCAGGAAGGTCAACTGGAGAAGGGAATGACAACTCACTCCAGTATTCATGCCTGGAGAATCCCATGGACAGAGGCTATAGTCCATGGGGTCGCAAAGAACCGGATATAACCAAGCGACTCACACCCCCTCAAACTGGCCCTGTTGGAGAATTCACACCCATTCTACAAAGAACACCAGGCATATTTATTCACGGAGGCCACCATCTGCATGGCACAGAGAGGTCTAGGGGATTCAGGGGGTATGGAAGACACTGGCTTACAGGCAGGCAGGGGGTGGAAGAGCTCAGCAGACACTGGCTGGCAGCTATGATGTCTCTGAGGAGGACTCGGGTCCACTCCAGCCCCCAGCCCCACTCCTGCCTGTTTTTCTCAGGATGTGACCACCAAGACCCCCAGTGGCAGGCCTCCTGCAGCTGGAACCTGGCTTGGATGCCCACTTTGCCTACAGCTCCTCCTCCATTCTCAGGCAGGCCCCCTGGGATGAAGGCGGAGGGGGAGATGGAGGCGCCCTGGACCAGGCCAGCAGGAGGGGCGCCACTCGCCTTGCTCTTGTGCTTCCAGCTTGGTCAGCACTGGCTCCTTGGGGAGCACCAGAACAATCTGTGGAGCCTGCAGGGAGAGAGGCAAGAGCAGCGGGCCACTGTCAAGTCCTGCCCAAAGCCCCTCAGGCACCTTTTCCTTTTCTGGACGAGATGGGCAGCATCAGAAGCAGCTGGTCACAGTCTCGCTTTTCCCTTTCCTTAATCCCTAGCAACCCCTCCTGCCACATCACTCAGCCTTTTGTCCCAGAAACAGTTCTTTGCAAACTCTGGTCTCCAAGGAGGTCAAATAGCTATGGTAAGAGCAATGATAGTGACCTGGAAAGACCCCAGTTCCTCCACATGTGCTGTGTTGGCTTTGAAGCGCCTGAACCTCTCTGAGCCTTAATTTCCTCATCTATTAAAAAAGCCTCCCAGGTGGCACAGTAGTAAAGAATCCACCTACCAATGCAGGAGATTCAAGAGACACAGATTCTCTCCCTGGGTTGGAAAGATCCCCTGGAGGAGGAAATGGCAACCCACTCCAGTATTCTTGCCTGGAGAATCTCATGGACAGAGGAGTCTTGTGGACTACAGTTCAGGGGGTTGCAGGGTCAGACACGACTGAGCATAAACGCACACACGCATTAAAAAGAGGGAAGTTGGGATTCCACTGGAAGCCCAGTGGTTAAGACTTCACCTCCAAATACAGGGGGTGCAAGTTCAATTCCTGGTGGGGGAGCTAAGATCCCACATGCCTTGTGGCCAAAATAAAACAAAACAAAACATAAAACCGAAGCAATATTTATTGTAATAGATTCAATAAAGACTTTTAGAAAACTGGTCCACATCAAAGAAAAAAAAAATCTTTAGAAAAGAAAAGTGGGAAATCATTGCACTTGTAGAGATCTCTAAGGTGTCAGGTGCAAACGGTATGAAAAAGGGCTTGGTGCATCTCACAGAGGGAGCAAGGAAATGTTAGTAGATGAAAAAGAAAAAGGAAGGAGAATGAGAAGGAAGGAAAAAAGGTTCTTGCCTGAGTTGATCAACTGAATAGAGCCAGCTCTGTCATTTCCACTTTAATAAATGAGGAAATTGAGGCTCAGTCTCTGGGGTGAAGAGATCCTCAAAGTCACACAGGCAGTAAGCAGCAAAGCCATGGGTGTGCCCAGGTCACTTTCCGTATATTCTTTCCAGTCCAGAATGCCTTCCACAGATTCCTGTGTCTGTCCAGTAGGCACACGGTCTGACACCAGGTGCCTCTCCCACCAACCCCAGCATGACGCTAGCAGGCGAAGCTCACATCCTCAGTTCTTGATGCTTTCCTTCTTCCCCTTTGCTAGTGGCATCTGATTCCCAGAGCTGGGCCCCCACGGACAAGCCAAACCCATGCTCACCTGCTTCTCTCTTGCCCCGGGAGTTTAAGGTTCTGGGGGCTTGATGCTGGAGTCCTCAGAACGGAGGGCAGTGCTTTTCGGCTCCTTGGGTATCTGCAGAGAGAGGCGGCGGCTCTGAGGGCCCTGCCCAGGTCGGGCAGGTGTCGCTGGTGGAACTGGAACAGCCTGGGCAAGGCCAGGAGCAGCGAACAGTGTGTGGTGGGCGCCACCTTGTGATCACCGTGCAGTTTGCATGCCATGAAGCAGGGCAATCCTTCACACACGTGTCCTGCTCCTAGTTCAGTTAGCCACTGTCCAGGGTGCTTGGGCACAGCAAGGCCAAGCAGGACACAGCCCTTGCCCCACTAGAGCAAAGGAAAGGGGTCCAAGTGAAGTGCACAGTGACGGTAAGAGTTGTACATGCACGCAAGAGGCTGATACCCCAGCCTGGGGGGATTCCAATTGTGCCAAACGCACTTCTGAAAGAGGACTAGTAATGCACCAGGTAAGAGGCAGCTTGGCAAGCTCCCCGAACTCCACGATGGCCCAAGAGTGAGGTTGGGGTGGGGAGTGGGGATGTAGGGGCAGCCGCAAGTGGATTGGTAGATGGAGTATGGATGGGAGAGATCAGCCCAGCCTTGGCCTCAAGGCTTAGCTTTGATCCTAAAGATGCCCTCACCTGTGCTCCTGGGGGACATCTGCCTCACTTCTGTCCTCTGGGAAGTCACCTCGTCTCCCAGGTAAACTGCCAGAGGCCAGGGGCCATGAGAATGGCCTGATGGTGGCTTACTCCCAATGGCATGGGATTGTGTGGCTTGAAACTGAGCACTGCTGATAATACAGCACAGAGAAGGTGTGAACTGAGAATAATTTATGAAGATCAAAGTCCCATGGACAGAGGAGCCTGGCGGGCCACACGGGGTCACAAAAGAGTCGGACACAGCTTAGCAACTGAAACAACAACAATGTAAAAAAAACAACAAAACAGAACCAAGAGGGAATTCCCCAGGGGGCCAGGGGTTAGAACTTGGCACGTCCACTGCTGTGGGTGCTGGGTTCAATCCCTAATGAGAAAACTAGAATCCCACAGAAAAGGAAGAAGAAGAAGAAGAAAAAAAGTGAAACCAAGAGTGAACTTCTGTGTATGGGAATGGATACTTCTGTTTTTTTAGTTTATTTCATTAACCTTAAATCTGTGTGGTTTCTAATTGTGGTGTCTGAAATAATTTAAGTTCCCACTTCATATATAGGATGAAAATAATTATGCTGCTAAAAAATAAAGTTTATTCATAATGTAATAACACAAAACAGTTCTTATGATAGAGAAAGAAAAAGAGCAGGATATGAAATCAAGTATAATATCATAGCTATTTAAGAAAAGTCCATGTAGATTTAAAAAGGAGAGGCTGGAAGGAAATATACCCAAAATATTAATAGTGCTTGAATGAGGGTGATGGAATTTCTATTTATCTCTATTTCCAGATTTTCTTTAATGAGCTTCTATTCATGTTATAATTTAAAAAATAATTTAAAGAGCAAATTTAAAAGGCTTATTAGTCATGTACATAATATTGGTTTTTAGTGGATATTAGTTAAGATTATCCTGAAAAGTTCTGGTATGATTTTTAAAATACAGAGCCAGCTAATCATTAAAGATGCAAATCAAAACCGCAATGAGCCATCACCTCACACCTGTCAGAATGGCTGTCATCAAAAAATCTACAGAGACCTGGGTTCTATCCCTGGGTTGGGAAGATCCCTTAGAGGAGGGCATGGCAACCTACTCCAGTATTGTTGCCTGGAGAATCCCCACGGACAGAGGAGCTTGGTGGGCTATGGTCCGTGGGGTCGCAAAGAGTCAGACCCAACTGAGCAGTTAAGCACACAACGAATGTTGGTGAGGATGTGAGAAAAGCGAACCCATGTGCAGTGTTGGTGGGAATGTAAATTGATGCAGCCACTATGGAAAACAGTATAGAGGTTCCTTAAAAAACTAAAAATAGAACTGCTATATGATCCATCAATTCCACTAGTGGATATATATCCAATGAAAATGGAAATACTAATCTGAAAAGATATATGCATGCCGATGTACACAGGAACATTATTTACAAGAGCCAAGATATGGAAGCAACCTAAGCACCCAACAACAGATAAATGGAAAAGGAAGATGTGGTGTATATATAGATATGCAGTGGACTATTACTCAGCTATAAAAAAGAATGAAATTCTGCCATTTGCAACAAAATAGATGAACATAGAGGGTGCTTAGTGAAATAAACCAAAGACAAAACACTGTATGTTATCACTTATATATGGAATCTAAAAAATATTTATTTTTTAGAATGAATGAATATAACAGAAAAGAGACAGACTCACTGATATGGAGAATAAACTAGAGGTTACCAGCAGGGAGAAGGAAGGAGGGAGGGTCAAAATGGGGCAGGGGATTAAGAGGTACAAGCCAGCAACTATGAATGAAATCAATAAGCTACAAGGATATATTGTACAGCACAGGGAAATATAGCTGTTATTTTATAGTAACTTTAAATATAGTGTAATCTGTTAAGATGTTGAATCACTATGCTGTACACCTGGAGTTAATTTAATATTGCAAATGAACCATACTTTAATCATAAAACAAATAGCCAAAAGAAGGAACATGTTGGGCAGACCTTTGTCCCAGGGGCCACAGACACAGGCTAGGTCACTGCCCTTGTCATGAGGGGGAAGGCTGGGAGACAAGAAGGACCCTGTGTTTCATTCCCCATCTCCTAACACAGGCAAATACCTGTCGTGATGATTCGTGGGGAGGAAGGCCCCCCTGAAGTCACAGAAAGCCCGGATTATGGCACATTTTTAAAAGGTGAGTTCTGTGACATTCTACTACTTTCAGCTTCTAGAACAATGTTTCTCAAGTTAGATTTTGTACCAACGCTGTTCTAGAGGCTTAGGGGAGTGTCAGTACAAGATCACCTGGGAGCTAGTTTCCATGCAGAGTCCAGGCCCTACTGAATTTGAATTTCTGGGCTAACGTCTGGGAAACTGAGTTTTTACCAGGTCACCAGGTGGTATTTATGGCCACAGAAGCTGAAGACTGCACTGCGATTCTTAACCCAGGCCATATATTAGATTCACCTGGCAAATTTTAAATACAATGCTAATTTCCAGGCCCCACACAAGACCAGTGAACTTCAAGTCTGAGGCCTGGGAAGTTTCTAAAGACCCCCACGTGATTCCAGCATGCATTTAGGGCCCAACCACTGGTCTTAGTTGGTTGGTTCACAGATGAGTTTTTCATCAGAATCATGTGGAGGGCTTGTAGACAGAGGGCTGGGCCCTGCCCCTTGAGCTTTGAAATTAGGAGGTCTGAGTGGCACTTGAAGGTCTGGGTAAGCAGAAAAGAAGTCATTTTTGACCTCTGGCCAATTTATATTTCTCACAAGTTCCTAGATGCTGCTGCTGCTGCTGTTCTAGGGAGCACTATACTTTGGAAAGTACTGCTCTAGAATGAGGGCTTCCAAGGTGGTTCAGCGGTAGAAGAACCCACCTGCCAGTGCAGGAGATGCAAGAGACGTGGGTTTGATCCCTGGGTTGGGAAGATTTCCCTGGAGAAGGAAATGGCTACCCACCCCAGTATTCTTGCCTGGGAAATCCCATGGACAGAGGAGCTTGGCAGGCTACAGCCCGTAGGGTCGCAAGGAGTTGGACATGACTGAGCGTGCTTCATTCTACACATGCTGTAGAATGAAGCCTTTAACCCCCCAGGGGACAGCCTCCTGGATAAAGGAGCAGAGGACACGAGCTCTGTCCCCCAACCCTCAGCTTCCGGCTTCCCAGGCCCCAGCCCAGCTGATGGGATCCATGGAGAGGAGCCCCGGGACAAGTCGGTAGAACTCACCTCCCAGTAGACTGCATCCTCAAAGCAGTTCTCATCAGGTGCTTGTCCCCAGAATGGTAATCTCAGAATGACCCCTAAAGGAAGTTGGAGGTCCCAGAGGTCAAGAATGACTTCTTCTCTGCCTACCCAGACTTTCCCCTCAACTGGAAAAATCCTCCCGGTCTCAGAGCCATCAGTGCAGAGACAAAGGGTTCCTGGGGGCTCCAGGTGACCTCTGGCACACACTCTTGGGTCCCCCAACCACAGGGCCCCAGCTTCTCTGGCATGGTCACCCCCACTCACCTACGATGACGCCGCCCGCCAGGGCCATGGCCAGTGACACAAAGAGCCCGGCAGCCTGGAACCTGCCCTGCGTGTTTGGGCTCCAGTTTAATTTGGATCTTTCAATGCCAAAGGCATAGGCAAGCCTGGGGTAGAGACAGGAAGCAGGTCAGGATCCCCTGGAGAGGCCAAGTGACTACCCGCTGTCACCCCACACGCATGAGTGGACACAAAGGCTCAATAACCTCTGGGCCTCAGCCTTTCCATCTGCAGAATGGGGGCACTAGAAAGATCAGATGGTCTCTAAGATTCTTATGGAAGGACAGAGGTTGAGGAGAGAGGCCCATGAAATAGTGGTCCGGGGTGGGTGAGAAAGGGGACAGAGTTAGTCTTGGACCCTAGAGAAACAGTAGGAAGGAGGAATGGAGAAGGAAGGAGGGACCGCCTCCATTCTTACCCTTCCTCCCCATACAGATCAATGTTGGCGATGCTTGCCGTCACTGCGCCCGCAATACCGCCTATGATGCCAGGAATGCCATGCAGGTTGTGAACACCACACGTGTCCTGGATGTGCAACCGGGACTCCAGGAATGGCTGGAAACAGGGCGATGAGTGTTGCTCAGGCAGGGGGCTGTGGCAGGCTGTGGGGAGTCTGGGGATTCTGGAAGCCCCAAATACACAGAGACCCAGCCCCCACCCTCTCCCTAGAAACCACCCGCACCCCCCAGTCCCTGGCCCTGGAGCTCTCACCGTCAGGTACACAAAACCCAGGGTGGAGACGATGCCGCAGACAAAGCCGATGATGAGGGAGCCGAAAGGAAGAACCATCAGCTCGGCAACGGTGCCCAGGCCCACTCCTCCGGCGAGCGTCGCATTCTGGATGTGCACCTGGGCAGGGCAGGCAGAGCAGGCAGGAACTCAGTCCTCTCCCAGAGTAGCGTCCTGGAGGAGCTGACCTAGGGCCCAAGTTGATCTGTGCGTGGTGGGCCGCCTGGGAGCCAGAGATGGCTCCCATGCATCTCAGCCAGCCAGGAGACTACAGAGGACTCCAGCCTGAGCCCGGGCTTGGGACAGCCACCCCTGTGCTGTCTGTATACCTGCCACTCTCACCAGCACTCGGGGCATTTTCTATGTGCACATGTGCTTGTGTCCATGGGTTCCTTCAGCCCACCTGCATGTCCTCTTTGGATTTGGGTGCCCAGACACAAAAGTGTGCCCAGGTTCGTGTGTCTGATGGCCTCTGTACACATGTGTGCTGGCGGCAGAATCTGCGAGCCTACAGGCGCACCGGCTGACTCTCTGAGGACTTACCTGTGCCATGGACCACGGTGCTGGCTTGCAAGGACTATGTTTCATCTCCACAACAAGCCCAGGAGGCGATTACGGTTACCTTTTCATGTTTTCAGGTGAAGAAAGTAAGGCACGGGAGAGGTTCATGGACTTGTCGAAGACCACACGGCCAGCCAAGGGCAGAAAGGTGTCTTGATCCAGGTCCGTGTGGAGCCAGAGCCCCTGACCTTCATCCTCTTCCATGTCCCTCCCTGCATATGCCCACACAAGTGTGTCTGATTCTCTCCCCCCGGTGCCTGTTCCCCATCTCTCTGTACAGTGACTGACCAGTGCATCCCGGGGCTCAAGGCTGTGTCCCGGAGTAACACACACTCCTGGCAGCATCTTGGCACATAGGTGCCTGGGTCTAGAAGCTAGTGTCAGAGTATTAGATGGTGGGATTTCGTGGATGGTTCAGTGGTTAAGAATCCACCTTCCAATGCAGGGGACGCAGGTTTGATCCTTGGTTGGGGAACTAAGATCCCACATGCCTCCGAGTAACTAAGCCTGAGCACTGCAATGAAGACCCAGTGCAATAAAAAATAAATAAAAAAGAATATCAGAGAGAGAGGTGGTCCTCTTTCTATAGAAAAATCTACCAACACCCATTACTCCCCCCGGAATGACAGGAACATGTGTCCCAGTGGCATGATATGAAGGACACTGGGCAACACCACAGCCCCACAGACGTCCCAAGTGTTTTGAAGGGGTTCTCTTTTGAGCGCGTGGAGGGGGCAGGTAGGGGCAGAGCTAGGAAGGCTGAGGGCCAGAAGCTGGTTTTTTGGGGGGTTGCTCAGTCCAGAACTAATGTCAGCATTGTGGGGAGAGGAGGATGAGAAGGAGCCAGTTCATCCAGGGCAGCCAGCATGATAGAACCTCCACGAATCTGGTTCTGGGCTCTGCCTAAAGCCAACTGTGTCATCTGGACAAATCATTTCTCTCGGGGCCTCAGTTTCTTCATCTGCAAGATGGGTGCAATAATCCTTATGCTGCCTGCTTCACTGAGTTGTTGGCAGGGCGTGGTGATCAGTGCCCACTGGGCACAGGCAGTTGTGGCCACAGCTTCCCCCAAGGTTCCCCCGCCCCCACCCCACTCACCATGTCCAGCTTGCCCTTTCTATGTAGGGCGCTGGACAGCGCCACTGAGGTGAGCACGCAGGCTGCTAAGGAGCAGTAGGTGTTGATGGCCGCTCGGTGCTGAGCATCTCCGTGATTGGATATAGCCGAGTTGAAGCTGGGCCAGTACATCCACAGGAAGAGGGTGCCTGGCCAGACCAGACAGGGTCAGTGGAACCAGAAGAAGGGGCGTTAGATGGGCCTGACGGAGCTTGGACAGACATCCTGTCCTTTAGCTCCAGAGATATCAAGTGACTCACACAGCCCAGCCATTTCCCTCCCCTGGAACTTTATTCGTGCTGGGGGCTCATCTTGAAAGGCCCTCCCTGCCTTACTCACTACCTAATGCCCTCTTAATCTTTCACTCCGCCCCAGGAAGTCTACCTTGACCCCACAACTTGGTGAAATGCCTCCCACCCTGCTGCCCAGGCACCTTGAGGGAGAATCTTTTTCTCCACTGTAGGGAGATAATCAAGTTGCATGGCCATCTGTTCTACTACCCTGTCAGGAGCTCCGTGAAGGCAGGGCTGAGTTTTAAAGGACCAGAGAAGGTAGCTGATATGTGTTCTCTGGAATGAATGGACACAGGAAATAGGCACGTACACCTTGCTGAGATCAGGGCTGGACGCACTTCCTGGTTATCACTGTGTCTGCCCTGGGGCATTCGAGGGAACACACAGGATGAGTGACCGACTTCTCCCAGCCCCGTGGGGAAAAGGGACAAGTAACTGGGATCCTTGAAATATCTATAGGCAACCTCTCCCTGCCCGTTCTCCGAAGGGAACTGGCAGCCACCCACCAGACCATGTGGGGATGAGGTATGATCACCGCAGCCTGAAATGCTCATGGTGACCCTCACCCACCACGGTAGCACGGCAGCCCTCGGTCATCATGGGGGCCCCCTCAATCGCTATGGAAGCTCTCACCGATCATGGCAAAGAGGTCCGAGTGGTACGTAGAACTCTGCCTCTCCTTGCTGAGGTGTAGGTTAGGGCGGTAGAGGATCCAGGCCACTGTGAGCCCAAAGTAGGCGCCGAATGCATGGATGGTCATGGAGCCCCCTGAATCCTTCACCTGGTGGATGTGTACAAGGGTACTGTCAGGGTCTGACCCTCCTCTCCCTCCCTCCTCTGACACTCTCCCACCCCCACCTCCCCACACACAGACAGAGGTGCAGCTGTCTCCAAGGAGGTACAGGCTACAGAAGGAAGCCCAGGGCCCTGGCAGACCCATCAACTGGGAAGGGGAGGAAGTGGGGATCCCCTCCTCAACTATACTTCAGTGAAAATTAAAGTGGGGAACTTCCCTGGTGGTTAAGAATCCACCTGCCAGTACAGGAGAAATGGGTTCAATCCCTGGTCCGGGAAGATCCCATATGCCACGGGGAAACTAAGCCCATGCACCACAGCTACTGAGCCTGTGCTGCACAAGAGAAGCCGCCACAATGAAAGGCTCATACATTGCAACGAAGAGACGCCCCACTAGCTGCAACTAAAGAAAAGCCTATACAGCAGTGACAGCCCAGTACAGGCAAAATAAATTAAAAAAAAAAATCACAGACCTGCTTCTTCCCTCTAGATGGGAAACCCAACCAGAGAGGTAAGCGTGTCATCCAATGTCACAGGGCTAGTTGTTGAATTGTTGACATACCTCTTTCCTGACTCCCAGCCTGGTGGGTGCCTCTATTAGCTGTGTGACCTTGGGGGAGCCCCTTACCCTCTCTGAGTCTCAGTTTTCTCATCTGTAACATGGGAGTAATAACTGTGCCTAGCTCAGAGAGAAGGATTGAATGAGATAACCCACGTGAAGCATTCAGAGCAGGGCCCAGGCAAGGGCAAGTGCTCCTTGATTGTCAGCGGTGATTACTGTGTTTCAACTTGGCTGCAGGAGAGGCCCAAACACTGTCATGCATTTGAGGGAATTTCTGCAGCAGATCAGAGAGGGGTTTTGAAGGTCAAAGAAGCCTTCTCTGCCTCTAAACTCACACCCAAGGTACTACTTCTCAGTCAGTTTCAGATCTCATCTATTGACTCCCCTGTGTACCTCCTCATTTAGGCTAGCTTCTTTCTCTCTACCCACCCCAACCAGTCTCCAAGGCTGGTTTATTCACCTTTTTTATAACTCGCTTATGATCCACTTTCTTCTCTTTGTCCTAGGCCAGACCCGGTCCCATTACTTCTCACCAGGGTGACTAACACAGCCTCTTGACTCTCTGCCTCCAACTGTTCTCTTCACCACAGCCAAAGTGACACTTCCATAGCATGTATTTGACCATGCCCCTCTCCTGCCTGGAACTTTCCATAGCTCCCTATTGCCCTCATGATAAAGTTGAGACTCTTCAACACAGTCTATGAAAGTCTTGATGATCCATGCTCCTTCCTGCCCCCCCAGCACCCCACCCCCATTCCCTCTGCCTCAAATACCTTTGCTCATTCCTTTGCCTGATTATCTACTTGACTTCTGGCTTTAACAACTGTTCCTCCAGGAAGCCTCCCTGGCCTGCCATGTGCTGGCTCAGGTCCTCCTCCCCACCCCCCAGGGCACCTAGCCCTGGAACTCCATCCTTGTCTCACTGTCTGGTCATTGTTTGCTTCCTGGCCCCCTCACCAGATTGTGAGTTCCTTGGGATTGAAACAAAGTCCTGCTCACTCCTGTATCCCACTGCCTGGAGCACTGCCTGACATGTAAATCCAAAATTTATTTCCTTGACAAATACTTCTCGATAATTTATTAGGCATTGGGCCAAGTGCCAGGAATAGAGATAGTCTCCAGACAGATAAGGTTTCACTCTTATTTTCCCTTAAGGATAAATGCTCTGAAGAAAATAAGTCAAGGATAGTGACTAGAAGGAGGTAAGGGAGAGGGCAGCACTGGTAGGAGAACCTGGGCGGGCCTCTCTGAAGAGGTGAGACTGCAGCTGAGACCTCAGTAATGAAAAGGACCAGGGAGATGAGCGCTCCAGGCAAAGGGAGCAGTAAGTGCAAAGGCCGTGAGGTGGAACCAAGCTTGGGTATTTGAAAAGCAGACCACAGGATATGGTCAAATCACAGAAAGATGGGGAGAGAGTAGATGATAAGCTTAGAGGAAAGGCTGAGGCCAGAACATGTAGGGCCTTAAAACAAGTTTAGATTTGATTTGAAGTGAAATTAAAAAAAAAAAAATCAGAGTTTTAATCAGAGGAATGGTCTTATATGCATTATTAACAGGTCCCCACAGCTGCTGGTGGAGATTAGCTAGCTTGAGGTGGTGGATCAGGCAAGGATGAAGACAGGGAGGGACTTCCCTGGTGGTCCAGTGGTTAAGACTCTGTGCTTCCACTGCAGGGGGCACAGGTTCAATCCCTGGTAAGGGGACTAAGGTCCCACATGCCACCTGGCATGGCCGAAAAAAAAAAGGACGATGACAGGGAGATGAGTCAGGAAGAAGGAATATGATAGTGTGGTAGAGGAAAACAATGACAAAATGAGTGACTGAATATAGGGTCGTCTGAAAGCAAAACCCCTGGGGGTGGGACTTCCCCGACAGTCCCAAGATTAACATTAACACTGTGCTTCCACTGCAAGGGCGTGGGTTCAATCCCTCGTTGGGGAACTAAGATCCTGCATTTGGCACAGCACAGAAAAAAATTAGAATGGAAATCATGTGCTCAAAATAGTGAAACAAAAAAGACTGAATCCCAGATGATACTGAGGAACCACTGTGCAAGTATGATCACCCTGCTTCTGAGAAATTCTATGTTAAAAAAATAAACAACTCATGGGGGTTTCTAGCCAGACTCCAAACATAGAGAAGTTGGAGAATGAGAAAGGGATGGGGTTCCTGAATAATCCCTACTCCTGCAAATATGCCAAAGAGGTGTCTAAACAAGAGTCAGAGGCCTAGGATGCTCTTTACCTTGGCCAGTGAATTAGTCAACCTCAGGGGGCATCATTCCTGCCATAGAAGTCCATGTGAATGGCACCTCCAGAGTTGTGCAGTGTGCAACCCATGCAACTGTACATGTCTGCTTTGGCCACTCCCCTGGGAACCTTCCTTACAGATGTGCCCCCTCAGTATACCAGGTCATTTTCTTGGCAGAGCAATCTGGGAATGTGTGTGTGCAAGATGATGTGCAGGAACATCCCATTCTTTCTTTCTGCTGGGCCAAAAGAGAAAGGAGGAAGAAAACCAACATGTGAGGAACCTCTACTCTGTCTAGTTGCTGGATTGATGTACCGGGTGGATGCTCAATATATGTCATTTCTCCTGCTTTACAGCTGGGGAAACTGAGAGTCAGAAGATTAAGTGACTGGTCAAACTTGAATTGAATCCAGCTGGCTTGTCTCCCCAGTCCTTTCTTTCTCTGTCACCTTCCTGTCCCCCCAAGTGTCCCTTCCACCACCATCCCTGTTCTGAGCTCTGCTCACCTCTAACAGGTTGAGGAGAATGTATTCATTGATTGAGAAGAGGGTCACTTGGAAGAGAGTCATGATGAGGAGCTGGACAGGGCTGACTTTGCCCAGAACTGCCCCAAAGGCCACACAGACAGAGCCCACGCAGAAGTCCGCATTGATGAGGCTGTGGGGAGACAGGTCAGGGGAGGGGCTGAGGCCACAGCAAGAAGTGGCACTCAAGCTCTGGGGTTAAATCTGAACTTTGGTCACCTGTGGGTTTGGGCTTGTGGTCTAACTTTGCTGAGCCTCAGTTTCACCATCTGTGGTAATGGGCATGTAGCATCTTAGAGCTACTCTAAGAATGCAAAGAAATAGCCTGTGAAGTATCCAGCACAGCAGTGGCACATACCAGATGCCACCACACCCTTCCTTTGAGGGCCCATCTCAGGCCCCACCCTCTTCCTTGCAGGCAGCTTGTACTCAAGGCACCCAAGTGATCTGGCTGCTGTTGTTGAATATCGTCCGGTCCGTATTTGGGACCCTGTCCTGCCCTTCATTTTCTACCTGCCCTTCCAAAACCTCTTCTCACCCACCACCTCTTCAGGAAGCCTTCCCCAATACCTCTAACCAGATGTGGTCTCTGCCTCCAAATCCTTATCTCTACACACACTTCTCCTGCTGGCTACCAGGGCCTTGCTTGGGTTTGAGTCATCATGACCTCCTCTTCACCTTACCTGGGAGAGAGGATTTATGTCCAGGGAAGAAGGAAGGCCCTTCCTTCAGGCAGTAGAGAGCTAGGGGCTGGGTGGAGAGAGGGGACAGGAAGGCCAGCAGAGAGAATACAGGCCAAGGAGCTTGCAGGCCCTCCTTAAGTCTGGACCCTGAAAACCCAGCCAGCCAGCAGAGGCATGCCATGTGGTCAGAGGGGATCCGGATTCCATCCATGTGCCTGCTGTGCCTAACCCAGGTCTCCTTGGGCCCTGCCAGCAGCAAAGCTGTCCTGGAGTCCAAGGCAGACTCTCAGTGTGGCCTCCAAGTCATGAGCGTTGTCAACCAGGGTCCTCATAAAGACAGCAGGGGCTACTACTTCCTTAAGGCAGTCACAGCCACAGGAGCCCCCTCCCCCATACTCAAGTGTGTGTGTGTGTGTGTGTGTGTGTGTGTGAATCAGGAAGTGAGAAGTAAGAAGCCAGCTGATGGTAGGGACAGTGTGTGGAGTTGGGGCAGGGCTCTGTCCCCTCAAGGTTCCTCCCCAGACAAAGGATGTCCACTGGAATGTCTCTTCACTATAAGCCTTGTTCATTGCCGCATCCCCAGGGCCTGGCTGAATGCATGATGACAGGTGCTAAGTGCCAGGCACTTCAATGCTTGTTCAGTGCAGCACAGGCCTTCCTGTATCACACCTGGACCCATGGAACAGGTACCATTATTAGCCATTATTCTCCATGGGAAATGGAGACTTAGAGAGGCCAAGTTATTTGCCCAAATTTCCATAACTCAGCCAGAAGACCACCTGGCAGAGATCACCCCCTAGGAAGGAGTGAGAGGGAGCACACAGAAGCCCATACCTGGGCCATCAGCCCCTGGGAGATGGATATCTGGATGTCACATCTCAGGCAAGGCCTGAGAATGGAAGCTGAGGAGCACACAGGTCCTCCTTGAGTCTGGGGAACAGCCCTGGAGGGACAGGTGGGATCTGGGACTCTTCAGCAGGGGCAGGACAGAAGCCAGGAGAAGGATCCTCAGGTGAGGTCTAGGGGGCTACATGTTCATCTCAGCCCTGGGCACCAGAAATCGGCTCCAGCTAAGTTGCTGAAAATCATTTCTCCCAAAACCAAGTTGTCAAAACTCAAGTTGTCAAGTGACTAACCTGTTAAATAACTGGTTTAAAAAATTTAACCCACAAAAGTTTACAATAATTTCCTTTGAACATTTAAAAAAGCTCTATAGTTCTGTTTTGCATTTAGCCATAGCTATTTTGCTGTGGTGGCCAATTAAATATATCACAGGCACTTTTATACTTTGGGTCTATGGCTTTGGGAATGAGAATTTCCTGTGTATCTTATACAGTAGAATGATATGCATGTATGTCATGGATTTTATATACAAAAAGACCAATTTCTTGGTTCCAAAACATTTTCTACCTAGTCGACTATTTTTCCTGTTTCTCTTAATTCATGGATTCATTAATTGGCTCGAATGAATTAACATTTTGCAAATATTTGACATATGTTTAAAATTTCAGGCCCCTGGCCTATGATATCTGATTGGTGTCCTGTATGTGACAGCAGGGATTTGCACTTTAAATGTAGTTTTGGGGAGGGAGGTTCAAGAGGGAAGGGGCATAAGTATACCTATGGCTGATTCATGCGATGCGCAGTAGATGCCAACACAATATTGTAAAGCAGTTATTTTCCAATTAAAAATAGATGTTTAAAAAAACGTGGTTTCATACCAATTTGCCTCTAAACCCTTTCTGTGGATTTGGTTTTCCAAGCAGGCTAATGAATGCTTGTTTTTACACACCAATGACAACTTTCTCAAAATGTACTTTTCTTTAGCCAAACGTCATATGTCTACAGAAATTGAAGACAATCTAACTGGACTTAAAGAAAGAGCCTTCAATAAACCAAACCTTGACTAAAAAGGGAAGGGAGGGGGGAAATCTCCCAAAGGCTGTTGATTTTGTACCATGCAATGGAAACTGTTGACAGTTTCTTAAGTTTCCCTGGCTGGAGAGTTTGATAAATGAGTCATTCAGTGAGATGACTGCTTGGCAAGCTGGGTTTTGGCAAGTTGGCAAATTTACTGTATAACCTGGTGGTGGTGTTGAGGGAAGAAACATACTAAGGCTCCTAAGAGGTCTCTTCAGACAGAGGGAGGGGCTGAGTTCCCTGATAGAAGGGAGTGTAGTACTTGTCAGACCAAAAGATTATCACAGACGAAAGTGATGAGGATGGAGGTGAGAAGAGATAGGGATCAGGGGCCCCCTCGGAGGCTGATGCAGGGAGGGGCTTCAGCCCTAGGACTCCACACATGCCTCACAGCTCTTTGCTCTGTTCCGTGGGTGGGGACACAGGCAACTGGATTCCCCATTCAATATCCCCTCTACAATGAACCTAAGTAGGCTGCTTCAGGCAGTCCCACACTCCTTCCGCTCGCCTGCCACCCACTCCCTCCCCTCCATGGGTCCTATGGCCCGATTTCTCTCAGGGCAAATTTTGATCTTTGCCCTGAGATGTCAGAGCGGAGTCAGGACTTGGACTCTGGGGAAAAGCCTTGCATCCCTACAGCCTGTGTCTTAGGAGGAAGGAAACCCTCCAACAGCACTTAGTTACCATGAGAACTCCCACCCTGGAGACTCACTGATTAGGAAGTGAGTGTGTGTGTGTGTGTGTGTGTGTGTGTGTGTGTTGTGGGTGGGGGGTGTATGTTGCCGGGCCCCTGGGGACCCTGGCTGGAAGACGAAGACCCAGTTCACAGCCCAAAGCCTCTGGGCCACGCCCCTGGACCCGCCTCCCGCGCAGGCCCCGCCCACTGCTCTACGCCCCCGGCCCGAGCCGCGCTCACTTCTCTAGGTCCACCAGAATGTAGCGTCCGTCAAAAGATTGAAGCCAGCCCTGCATGAGCAGCGCCCACTGGATGCCGAAGGCCGCCAGCAGAAAGTTGAAGCCCACAGAGCTGTAGCCGTAGCGCTGCAGGAAGGTCATGAGGAACCCGAAGCCCACGAAGATCATCACGTGTACGTCCTGGAAGCCTGTGGGGAGAACACAGTCCAGAGTCCCGGTGGCCTAGCGAAGCCCCTCGCTGCAGCTCTGCGTCTGGGCCAGCGCGGTCCGCAGCTGAGCCTGTGTCTGCTCCGCCACTGGCCGGGCCTGGGCCACCCTCCAACCCCCATCCCGCCACCCCTACATCTGGATCCTGAGGCTCCTGCAGTAATTATGACTCTGCTGCGAGTAGAAGAGCCACTACTACCCCATCACATCATAAGATACAAACTGCTATGTATACAACAGATAAACAACAAGGTTCTACTGCATAGCATATTCAGTTATATATGTATAAATGAATCACTGCTATACAGCACAAACTAACATAACATTGTATATCAACTGTACTTCAATTAGAAGAAAAAAAGCCTCTGGGGTGGACTTGGCTGGGGGGATGGAGGTAAGAGCCCCCCCCCACTTTAGACCACTTAGACCACTGGGTTTTAAGGCCAAGGAATGCCTGAGCGTCCCTTTTGAGAGATGACAGCCCCCTTTCACTGCCCTTGCCAAGGGCCTTACCTGCGCAATTCCATTCTTCTGCTGTGGAGAAGTTAGTCTCATTTGACCTAGGAGTCCCTTGACTGGCCAAAATAATTAGGTACCATAACAAATGAAAATCATAAAAAACAGAAACAGTTTTGTTTTTTTTTTTTAAGAGAGAGAGAGCAGAGAGGGTTCTTGCTTACAACAGGATGCTGACAGCCCAACAGTTAAATGTGGAATGAGCACTGAAGCTGGAAAATCACAATTTTCACAATGAAGATTTCATCACTGGATGTTAAAATCCAGGGACAAATTTTGACGAAGAGCAAGGTATTTGCGTTGTCTTAAAGGAGTCTTATGAGTTGTAAAGGAGGGTGAAAAAACATCCGGTAACCATACAGTGGAGAAATTGGGCAACATCTTGGTGGTGTGATCAAAATAAACGTCACCAGTGGGGGACACGCGGACATTGTGCACCTTCAGGAAGATATTCTGAAAAGGACACAACACCTATGTGGTGCTCTGGCTGAGAAGGCACAATCCCAATCTAATCACGAGGAAACACCAAACAAAGAAACATGCTATTAGAAAGGGGTTGAAGCTGGACTCTTGAAAAATATCAGTGTCTTAAAAGATAAAGAAAGGCTGCCCTTGTGAACATCTATTATAGGACAGACACGTGCTAGGTGCCTTACCTACACAGGAATGTTCTAGGTTAAAGAGGCTAAAGAGACAGGTCAAATAAATCCAATACTTGACCCTAGACTGGGTCCTGGATTTGGCTGGGGTAGGGAGTGGGTGCGGGTGCAGGGGAATGCCACAAAGGTTCTTATTGGGTCCACTGACAAAATTGTATAGGGACAGTATATGAAAGTAGCATACAGTGTAAATGTGTGAAGTTGATTACTGTGGTGATGGAAGAGAATACCTCTATTCTTAGGAAACAGTGGAGTAATTAAGGCAGCCAGACCGCAATATGTATAACGGACTCTTAGTTCAGGGGAAAAGGAACGGTATGTACGTGTTGCTTTTATGTGGGAAAAGAGAGAGATGCTTAATGGGAGTTAAAAAGAGTATATAGTGTTCTTTGTACTATTTTTGTTTTAGCAACTCTTTGTAAATTCGGAATGATTTCCCCAATTAAACATTTTTGAATAAGAGAGAACTGCAGGGCTCACCAGGCCTGGCCTGGCCCCTCCCGCCAGTCTCCTTCTTCCTTTCCTCGGTCCTCCCTTCCCTCTGGTGCCCCAGCCGGACTGGCCTCCCTGAGCTCAGTCTCACTCTGGATCTTTTCCTGTGGTGGGCCCTCCACGTGGGACGCTATTCCTGCAGAATGGCCAGCAACTTCTGTTCTTCTTGTTTAGTCGCTCAGTCGTGCCCAACTCTTTTCTTCTGTCCATGGGATTCTCCAGGCAAGAATACTGGAGTGGGTTACCATTTCCTTCTCCATTTCTTCTTGTGGATCTCAGCAAAAAGTCACCTCATCACAGAGGCCTTCCAGACCCCTGAGTTTCAACTTGGTTCACTCCCTCATGACACTTTCTTCTTTCTTTTCTAGTTCTTACAACAATTTGTAGTTAGGTAGTTAAGTTTGTTTGTCTAGCCCACTAGACTGTAAAGCTCCAAGGAGTCAAATGGTGGTGGTTTATTTGCTAAGTCATGTCTGACTCTTTGCGATCCCATGGACTGTAGCCCACCAGGTTCCCCTGTCCATGGGATTTCCCAGGCAAGTATACTGGAGTGGGTTGCCATTTCCTTCTCCAGGGGATCTTCCCAACCCAGGGACTGAACTTGCATCTCCTGCACTGTAGGCGGATTCTTTACTGCTGAGCCACCAGGGAAGCCCCAGGAGTCCAGGCCAAGCCTATTTTGTTCACGCTGGTATTCTCTACTGCCTAGGGCATTCCCCAGGTGGATGCTCCATAAATATCCCTGAAGGGATGAATGGATAATTACTCTTGTAGTCTCAGGAGTAGCCAGATATGCCAGCTGAGCAGCAGCCAAGGGCCCCAGGTGGCACTTCACCATCAGGGGAGACTGCAGACCCTCTCCTGTCTGATGTCTCCTACCCACTGGGTAGATAGGCCCACAGTGTGGGCGGGCAGAGATGCTCAGGCTGTCCTGCCCCTCCCCCGTTGCCCTCATCTGTCTCCCCTGCAGGCTTCCCTAAGGCTGGGTAAGGGTTGAGGCACAGAAGTTGATGCAAGAGAGCTGTAGGTCTCACCCCAGCACGGTGCTCTGAGCTGCTTTTTGCACAGAGTTAAACAAACAGCAGCTCAGCTTGGGTTTCCCAGTGTGTGAGACTGTTATAGTGACTCTTGGGAAGAAACTGATGGGTGACAGACTGGAGAGAGAGGGAGGAGACACCTTCAGACCACAGTTTCGAAAGCAAATGCCGGGAAGGAGGAAGAGGTTGCTGGGGAGGGAGGGAGGTGCTGGGTCTAGGGCTGGTCGTGGGAGTTTGAGATGACCCCATGACCCCGGGTGTGGGTGGTGGCGGTAAGTGTCAGGCGGGGTAGTGTGGCGCAATGGAGCCTGGCCATTCGGGATGGAGCTGGGGTCTGAGGTCCAGCAGACCTGCACACAGAGCTGGGAGTTGGAACGATGAGTGGGAGACAGGAGCCGAGGACTGGCCGGCCGGAATTAAGCAGATTAGACAAGGACAGTGTTGGCAAGGAGGTGAGGGGAACCCCTGGGAAAAGGCAGCATCACAGACTTCCATATGTGAGCTGTTTGGAGGTGGGGGAAGCAGGCGGGCAGGGGCTCAAGAGACTGGAGGCGGCCTTCCTGGGGGCTGCCTTCAGTTCTCCCTGTGGCCTGGGACGAAAGAGCAGAGAGCGCACGGCTTCTCAGGGCTTCTCCCTGCCAGTCCCCACCTCGCTAGTTCTCCGTCCTTCTCTGTGACTCCCCGGCTGTCCTGACCTCTGTCTCTAACCCTTCTGTGGATATCTGTTTCTTATCCCCCCAGCCTCAGGTGCACAGACTCCAGCTTTGCTCTCTTTCCACACCTTCCTTATTCACTCTCTTACTCCTTTCTCTCTGTCTCCTAAACTGGTCCTTACTGGAATACGAATGTTGTTCAGTCACTAAGTCGTGTCCGATTCTTTGCAACCCTATGGACTGCAGCACACCAGGCTTCCCTGTCCTTCACTGTCTCCAAGAGTTTGCTCACACTCACGTCCATAGAGTCGGTGATGTTATCTAACCATCTCATCCTCTGTCGCCCCCTTCTCCTCCTGCCCTCAATCATTCCCAGCATCAGGGTCTTTTCCAATGACCTGACTCTAAGCATTAGGAGGCCAAAGTATTGGAACTTCAGCTTCAGCATCAGTCCTTCCAATGAATATTCACAGTTGATTTCCTTTAGGATTGACTGCCAAATGAGTTTGATGCTACTGAAAGTGCTTTTAATAATAATGATCCAGAACTTCCCTGATGGTCCAAGGGCTAAGACTCTTTGCTCTCAGTGCAGGGGTACTGGATTCCACCCCTGATCAGGGAACCAGATCCCACATGCCACAGCTAGGACCCGGGGCAGCCAAATAAATGAATAATAAATATATATTTTTTAATGGTCTGAAGGTTCAGATTGTATGACCTTGAGCAAGGACATAACCTCTTTGACCTCAAGTTTCTTTTTCTGTAAAATGAGGAATAGTAACAGAACTCAGAGGTGTGTGGTACACATTTAATGTCATCCAATCAAAGCCCTGGGCCTAAGCCTGATTCCTCAGCAACTGCTTACTGCTGTTGCTCAGTCGCTCAGTTGTGTCCGGCTCTTTGCGACCCCATGGACTGCAGCACACCTGGCTTCCCTGTCCTTCACCATCTCCTGAAGCTTGCTCAAACTCATGTCCATAGAGTTGGTGACGCCACCCAACCATCTCATCCTGTTGTCCCCTTCTCCTCCTCAGCAATTGCTTAATTATATTAATTACTACTTCTCTTTTTCTCTTTCAAGACTGACCAGGTGCTTTGCATTGGGTTGGCGACTTGCTGGGGGTCGGTGGAAGTTAATAAGACAACGCCTCTCTTCCCCTACTTTCCCCAGCCTGTAGTGAGTGACTGAGCAGCCAGGCAGATTCCCTCCACCACGGGAGGTCCCTGAGGGGCAAGCCTGGCTCCTGGAGGCCAGTTCTAAGAGCCGCCACCAGGGGGCGCCAGTACACAGCTGTTCTGCGACCCCTTCCTGGTTCACTTTTCTCTTTTGGGATGGTCTAAAGAAGGCCAAGTTTTGAAAATTTCTGAAATCTGAGGATCAAGTTTCCCATGCTGGTGGGTAACAGCAGCTCTCTCTCCAACGCTTCCTCAGCCCTGCAGCAGCCTGGGGACTGGCCCTTCCCATGCTCTATAGGCCAGCCCAGCCTAAACTGTTGCCTTTCAAGTCCACTGGCCAGTCCCTCAATTTTCCATGACTCTGTGTCCACTTCTCCCACAACTCGGAGCCAGACACAGAACCATCCCATCACTGCAAAACCTCCTGGAGAGGTGGTTGAGGAGTGGCAATGCCACAGAGATTGGGGGAAGCGGTTTTTGTGCAGTGTGAGGGCTTGGCCTCACCCCTGCCTGTGCCACTGACCAGCTGGGAAAATCTCTAAGCTCCACCTCTGGCAACATAAAATAGAAGCAAATACACTCCTCGTCTGACAGAGTATGGAGAAAGTGTTTGTGAGTGGGAAGGTTTCTCTGGTGGCTCAGTGGTAAAAAATCTGCCTGCCAACGAGAGAGACACAAGTTTGATCCCTGGGTTGGGAAGATCCTCTGGAGAAGGGAATGGCAACCCACTCCAGTAGTCTTGCCTGGAGAATCCCATGGACAGAAGAGCCTGGCAGGCTACAGTCCATGGGGTCGCAATAGAGCTGGACATGACTTAGTGACTGAACAACAAGTGGGGAGAACACAAAGGAAATTAAATGCTATAGTAGTTCAAACTCACGTTCAAAGAGATATTCCTTGGCCACATTACTGAAGTGACGTGAAGTGTAAGTCGCTCAGTCGTGTCTGACTCTTTGCCACCCCATGGACTTGTCCATGGAATTCTCCAGGCCAGAATACTGGAGTGGGTAGCCTTTCCCTTCTCCAGGGGATTTTCCCAACCCAGGGATCAAACCCAGGTCTCCTGCATTGCAGGTGGATTCTTTACCAACTGAGCTATCAGGGGAGACACATCACTAAATGGATGCTAAGCCTGCACTTAAACACCTTCAGCAACAGCATCAGTCCCTTCTGAGGAAGCTTGATACCAACATTTACTGTCCTCTGGCTTCATGTCATGAGACATGCCCTCCTGGCTACCCATTATCTTCAATCTTCCAAGAGTTCCTATGCATTAAATAACATTCCCATTTCATAGATGAGCATACTGAGACTCAGTGTGATTAGGGAGGTGGCTTAATCTATTTTGGGTTTCGCTGGTGGCTCAGATGGTAAAGAAGCTGCCTGCAATGCAGGAGACCTGGATTCAATCCCTGGGTTGAGAAGATCCCCTGGAAAAGGAAATGGCAACCCACTCCAGTATTCTCGCCTGGAGAATCCCATGGACAGAGGAGCCTGGCAGGTTATAGTCCATGGGGTCACAAAGAGTCAGACACAACTGAGCTACTAACACTTTCGCTTTACTCCATTTAAAGTGATGGGCCCATATCTGTTTAATTCCAAAGTCAACTGCCAGGTTACACTGCCCTCTGCTTGAGGAATGCACAAATCTGAGGTTCAGGTTACCAGGAGCACAGGGTGAACCTTGCTGCTGAACCAGACCTTCAGGTGTTTGAAACTGTGGCATCCTCAGCCTTAGGTCATTTCCTTTCTCCCTCTGTTTTCCCGGGAAGCTTCAAGAGCCCAGGATCTGATGGCTTCTCCTCAGGCCAACCTCGCCAGACACTGCCCGGAGCATCAGCCCAGGAAGAAGTTCGTGTTCAGCAGCTTGGGCTTTCAGGGCACTGCCAGGACGGGTCCCCAGCTGGTTCTGTGCCTGCTATTTGCCAAGGGGCCCATGCCCCGGGAGCCATCTTCAGGCACCCCTGAGCCCCAGCTTGAGCCAGCTGGAGCTAGACTTCTCTGAAAACTGAGATGCCCAGAGGACTCCTCTAATCCTCTGGGCAGAAATGAAGCCTGCACAGGTGTCGACAGCATGGACCCAAGAACCCAGAAAGAACCAAAAGGGATGGCCCTCACTCCATACCCCTGGGAACTGCCTTGAGGCCTGGGAACCCAAGTTTGGGGCCACACCTATGTTCCAACTCCTAGTCACAGCCACCAGTAGGGAAGGGGAAGAGAGGAAAGGTGAAATGAAAGGGAGGAGAGCAGTCCAGGAGGGTGGGTTCAGGTCCCTGGAGCTCACTAGGTTTCTGGATGAGTGACTTTTGCAAGACATGTCCCCTCTCTGGCCTCAGTTTCCTGGTCTGTAAAATGGGAGTCATAACATTGCCAATAGTCATGTACAGATGTGAGAGTTGGACCATAAAGAAGGCTGAGTGCCAAAGAATTGATGCTTTCAAACTGTGGTGCTGGAGAAGACTCTTGAGAGTCCCTTGGACAGCAAGGAGATCAAACTAATCAATCCTAAATAAAGGAAATCAACCCTGAATATTCACTGGAAGGACTAATGCTGGAGCTGAAGCTCCAATACTTTGGTCCCTTGATGCTAAGAGCCAAGGCATTGGAAAAGACCCTGATGCTGAGAAAGATGAAGGGCAGGAGAAGAAGGGGGTGACAGAGGATGAGATGGTTGGATGGCATCATGAACTCAGTGGACATGAGTGTGAGCAGACTCTGGGAGATAGTGAAGGACAGGGAAGCCTGGCATGCTACAGTTCATGGGGTTGCAAAGAGTCAGACATGACCGAGTGACTGAACAACAACAAACAAGTCATGGAGGGAAGATCAGTTTGCATAGGTGACTGTTGGAGATGAACTTTAGGGTCCCTTCTAAAACTAACAGTCCATGACTTTGTGAGTACCAACAATTAGAAAGAGACTGTCATTGGCTGTTGGCAGATGGTGTGGAAAGCTAGAAAGCACAAGGGCATGAAGAGAGTCCTGGGCTGGGGCCCCAGAGGTTGGGCCAACCCAAGTAACCTTGCACCAGTTCTTCTAACTGCTGAGTCCTAGGGCGTCTGCACTTAGTACTCATCCAGTAATTGCTGCATTATGAAGTGAGGACTCCATGCCCAGCACAGTGCCAGAACTTTATGTGCAATGTCTCATGCCAGCCTCACCCCACTCCTGTAGGGTAGGTCTCATTATTATCCCCATTGGACAGATGAGGAAATCGAGTCTGTGTATTGTTGACATTTGCCTACAGGTCACCCACCTGGTTGAGGGCAGAGCCGTGATACAGGTGAGGTGTGGTGACTCTACGGCCATGCTGTTAATCACGGCACCACGGATGCCAGGGAATTCAGGGGCATTTCTCTCCCTCTCCAAGCCAAAACATGGTTGTGCTGTGGTCCTGCACGCCAGCAGGGCGGGTAGGCCAATGAGCCACCCCTGCAGCCCTTGAAGTTGGAACTACCCTCTTAAGGCGGAGAGTTTGGGCACAGCTGGATAAGAGAGCCAAGGTCACCCACTGGCTGGGGTCTCCTGAAGACATCAAGAAGGGCTCTCTGAAGAGAGGTTGGAGGTCTCCGAGGAATTTGGGCACACCTGGCCATTTCCCGAGCTTAACCTCCAGACACTGGGAAGTCTCCATAGTGGGAAGCCTAAGAGGGACGGGGCAGGGGGCTGGGGGCTGCATCTCCTCAGGCAGCTCCCGCCCGAGGCCAGGCAGGACCCTCCGCCCGGGGCGGGGGGAGGGGGGTGGTTGTGGGGGGGTGACCTGCAAGGTGGCGGAACTTACTCGGGTAGCGATAGTAGAATTCGTTTTCCAAGTCAGTGGACAAGTTCTTGATCACCTTCTCCTGCACCCAGTGGGGATCGGCATCCATGTCGTAGCGCACGAACACACCGAAGAGGGCTATCAGGGCCACCTCCAGGAGCAGGCAGGCGACCGGCAGCCGCCAGCGGAGATTGGTGTTCCAGATCATGCTGCAGGGGGCGCCTGGCCGGGGCGGGCAGCGGGCAGTTCGGAGGTTTGAAGGCAGGACAGCCTTATAAGACCCGGGGCAGGGGCAGGGGCGGGGCGGGGCGGGGCGGCCGAGTCGGGTGTTGTGGAACAGTTGATCCGGGTGCCGCCCGCGCGCTCGCCCAACCGGAGAGGGGACCCGCGGCCCCGGGGTCGCCCAGTAGCCAAGGGCCCCCGCATCGGGGTGGGGGGCGGGAGGGACGGTAGCGGGCGCAGGAACCGAGAGGGCAGAGGGCAGGGAGGGATTAAGGCGCCCAGCCTCTGTGGATCCCACAGATGCGAGGCAGCAACTGCTTTCCCCGTTTTGTACTGGTGAGCAGAGAAAGGAAAAGAAGATCCTTTGCCTCCCACCGAGATAAAAACGAAGGCATTCCGGGACATAACTCTTCACCATCACCATCATCATCTTCATCTTCTTTTCTTCTGCTTCGTCCTCATCCCTTTCTTTTCCTGATTACAAAATTCACACAGGTACCTGGAAAACCAGGAACGTCCAAGAAACTGTCACAGACCAGGGAAGCCTGAAAAGACAGGGACAGATCAAGGCGATATGGTACCCAGGGATTGTACCCTGGCACAGAATGAGAATGTTAATGGGAAAACTGGTGAAATCCAAATAAAGTCTGAAGTTTAGTTACTAGTGCTGATTTCTTAGTGACAAGTGTCACTAAGGGTTATGACAAGTGTACCCTGGTTATGCAAGTTAGGAGGGATGGGGGTGGGAAGAGGGGCACTTTCTATACTACCTTTGCAACTTTTCTGTAAATTAACATTATTTCCAAAGAAAAGGGCATTAAGAATTTACATATATATGTATGAAAGTGAAAGTCGCTCAGTCATGTCCGACTCTGCGAGTCACATGGACTATACAGTCCGTGGAATTCTCCAGGCCAGAATACTGGAGTGGGTAGCCTTTCCCTTCTCCAGGGGATCTTTCTGGTCCAGTAATAAAAGATCATAGGGACAGTTTAAAAGGTTTTCACAAGTTCATTGAGCTGTGATCAGAAATTATCTATAGGTTAACATAAGTGATCTCGACATGATATAAGATAAAATGTAACTATGTAATTTGTTATATCTCTGCTTAGTCTGTATTTTGCAAAAATGAGCTTGATTTTCTAATTTTTCTTTCAAAACAGGTAATACACAAAAGAAAATGCAGAAAAGCATGAAGAAGACACTAGAAAACATTTGTAATCCTACCATCTAGAGGCAACTTTAGTACGAGAGAGGGAAAGAGATGTATACTATAATACTGATTTATATTTGCTTTACTCATTTAATATTTTGTAAACATCTTCCCATATTATTCTTTTTCTGTAACACTATTTTTAATGGCAGGATATATCATATGTTTTATCTAGTAAATCCCTAGTGTTAGACAATGAAGTTATTTATTTGTTTGGTATTATAAATAACATTTTCATGTACACCCAGGTCTGTGAGTCTTTGTACAGGTTTCAGTGAATTCCTAGAGGCTGAATTGTTTTGATAGATATCGCTCCTCTGTTCATGGGATTCTCCAGGCAAGAATACTGGAGTGGGTTGCCATGCCTTCCTCCAGGGCATCTTCCTGACCCAGGGATTCAACCAGTGTCTCCTATGTCTCCTGCATTGGCAGCCGAGTTCTTTACCACTAGCGCCACCTGGGAGGCCCTGAGATATCACTAGATTTTCCCAAATAAAACACATGCCTCAGGAGCCAGGTGTGACAGCGGGAAGCACACACCCTCACCAATGCTGGATTTTAAAAAGTCATCGTCAAGTTGAATCTCAGATTTGTAAAAGCCATGAATGCTGTGTGGAACACCTGAGGTTGAGTGCCTGCCCAGCGTGCTGGGGACTGGAGTGTGGCTTCGCTGTGCCAGCCCGGGGCACCAGGGTGTCCTCTCTACGCGAGGCAGCCTGCTGCAAGTCACAGCCAGACACCGCGGGAACAGTGTCAGCAAGCGGGGCCTTTGATTACTGCTTGCTCTGGCCAAACCCTTTAGTCAGCTTCTACTCGCAGTGGAACCCTTGCAAGGTGGATATTGGAGTCCCATCCTACAGATGAAGAAACGGAGTTCTCAGAGAAGCCAGGGAGCAGGATTCAGAGTCAAATTCTGGGCTGTCTGATTCCACTGGACCAGGCTGCTTGTTGGCTCCGGGCAGAGCCAGAAGGAAGGTTTGCTTTCAGGGACGCGTGCTCGCTGTTACAGGGAAAGACTTCCCCTCATTCACACAGCAAGGGGAGTGAATGGAGGGGAACTTTGGGAATGAAGTGGGGGGAAGGGCACACAGGTTTCTGGCGCCATCCATTCCCAAGGATGGCTCCCAGGGGCCATGAGTGTCTTAAAGAGAGGAGTGATGTCTTATTAGTTATTTTGGGGCCTGGCTGAGTTCCTTGAGGGATCTTAGTTCCTCGACCAGTGATCGAACCCATGCCCCCTGCAGTGGAAACACAGAGTTCTAAGCACTGGACTGCCAGGGGAGTCCCAGGATGTC
This sequence comes from Bos grunniens, assembly GCF_055505025.1. Taxonomy (NCBI): domain Eukaryota; kingdom Metazoa; phylum Chordata; class Mammalia; order Artiodactyla; family Bovidae; genus Bos; species Bos grunniens. The sequence continues at coordinate 49,462,583 of NC_141185.1, read as the reverse complement.
TTATTGATGACTCACGCCCCTGCCCAGAGCACAGTACGGGCACAGAACCAGCACTCAAGGAATTTTGGAAGGATGAAGGAAGGTGTGAGTAATACTCTTTGAGCACCTACTGTGTGCCAGGCACTGTTCTGGGTGCCAGAATATAACAGTGAGCAGAAGAGGTAAATCCCTGCCCTCGTGGAACTTGCATTTGGGGTCTGGGGGGTTGTTGACAAAAGCAAACACAATATGGGAATAGAATCTAAAAAAGAGTGGGCATATGTATATGTATAACTGATACACTTTGCTGTACAGCAGATCATTACACAGTACTGAGTAGAGTTCCCTGTGCAAGGTAATTCACTAAAGTATGATGTCAGCAGGCAATTTCTGACCTGTTCAGATTATTTAACTTATCTGCTGTTCCTGTTTAGTCACTAAGTCATCTCCAACTCTTTTGCAACTGTAGCCTGCCAGGCTCCTCTGTCCATGCATTTTCCCAGGCAAGAACACTGGAGTGGTTTGCCATCTCCCTCTGCAGGGGATCTTCCCAACCCAGGGATCAAATCCATGTCTCCTTGTCTGAAAGATTTCAATTAAAGATCTAAGGAAGTGCTGAAAGTTTTGATCCTGTATAATATTTAACGAATCACTGAAGCTTTATGTCTTAGATACATTGAATGCTGAGCTTCTTCCTAGTACTCTTGGCTACCACCATTGTCACATCATGGTAAACTGGCCCCTCATTATTGAGTAACAAAATTTTAATTTAAAAAAAGCAAGAACACAATAGATAAGTAAACTGTATGATGTGTTAGAAGGTAATAAGTGCCACAGAGAAAAATAAAATGGGAAGTGGAAGAGAGAAGGCTGGGAGTGTAATGTGCACAGAGTGGCCAGGGAAGGTCACACTGAGGGAGGGAGGGCGAAGGAAGGGAGGAACGAAAGGAAGGGAGGAAGAAGATTCTTCTGCTGCCTCTAGTCCCAGGTCAGCCCTGACCTTGGGGAACACGGCCTCCTCGGCAGCATTTTGATGCTGCTGCACTTTTCTGAATGTCCCAGGGCAGCTGTCCCCTATACTGGCTGCCCTTGGTCTTAGCGGTGGACTGAGTTCTGGTTTTCCTTTGAGAGGCCAGCAGTTTCATTTCTGGTGCCTCTGGATGGGGGTGAAGGTGGGTGATAGCCAGTGCTCTAAAAGCCTAGAGTAAATATCTCCTCCTGGAATATCTTCTCTCGGACTAACATAAAGCCAGGGCAACAGGCTGCCCCAGCTCTGGCGAGGGCAGACTCTCTGCAGAGCGCCCGTCCTCCAGGGTGATGGCAGGAGGATGGGAATTCCCTCCCTGAGCCTTTCATCCACTTTCTCCTCTCCTCCATCGACAATTCATTCACTCACTCACTCATTCTTTCTTCCTAGAGCTGGCCTCATGTTATCTGCTTATTTATCTGTGATCCGTCTCTCTGCACTAGAATGTCAGTCCCCGAGGGTGAGCGCCCCTAGAAGAGATTCTAGCTCAGAGCAGTTGCTCGTTTAATGATGTTAATGATTTTTTCGAGTGAATGAATGGATGAATAGATAAAGTCTTTCATTTTATTTAGCTAATCAAAACATGTGCTGAGTAATGGAAGCTGGAGTCTTGCCTACAAAAACTGGGGGACAAAAAGGCCTCCATATCCAGCAGCCCCACAGGGTCGTGCTGGGCATTAATTACCCCTTTGCTTTTCTTTCTTTTCTAAACTATCACGTTTCTTTCTTTTTAAAAAAGATTTGTATATGCATTTATTTTTGGCTGCTCTGGGTCTTTGCTGCTGCAAGCGGGCTTTCTCTAGTTGCGGTGTGCAGACTTCTCACTGCAGTGGCTTCTCTTGTTGCAGAGCTCGGGCTCTGGGGGGCATGGGCTCAGTAGTGGTGGCTCATGAGCTTACTTGCCCTGCAGCCTGTGGGATCTTTCCAGACCAGGGATCCACTGCATTGGCAGAAAGATTCTTAACCACTAGACAACCAGGGAACTTTCTCCCCGCGCCCCCCTCTTTTCTTTGATACCCCTCAATCTTGAGGAACATAGGATTCTTTCCCTTTTTCTTCAAGCTGCTGCTCAGGGCATCTCTCTTTTTCACACTTTCGGCAGCACCTGGCCTCCTGCTTTGAAGGGTGGAAAGGGACTTCCAGGTGAGAGGGAGACCTGGTGGAACACAACCTATTGAACATACTGTTTAATTTTACCTCCTGTGTTAGACATGTTTCTCTTTTTACTTTTAGCAGCTAAGTGTGTGTGCGTGGTCAGTCACTTCAGTCGTGTCTGACTCTGTGACCCCATGGACTGTAGCCTGCCAGGTTCCTCTGTCCATGGGGGTTCTCCAGGCAAGAATACTGGAATGGGTTGCCATTTCCTCCTCCAGGGGAACTTCCCCACCTAGGGATCAAACAGGGGATCCCCACCCATGTCTCCTGCAGCTCCTGCATTGCAGGCAGATTCTTTACTGCTAAGCCATTGTGGAAGCTCAGGAGCTAAGCGTGGTCTCCTATATATCCTTTCATAAGGGCTCATTCCTAGTCCACTTATGGGGCCACTGGTATATGCAGAGCAATTTGTAAGACCTTTTTCCATTTTAGGCTTCCCTGACAGTAATTTTAGATGAGTTTTCCAGCATAGCTTGGTGAGAGTTTTCTTAACACTATCCTTAAGAAGGGTTTTTGTCACTTGGGATGCTTTTTCCATTTTGACTGGAAAGTCTTCTATTCAACCTTGATCCTTTCAAATCTTTAGCCAAAATCTTTAACCAAAATGTTGAAGAGGGTGAGGGAATTTTTAAGTCCTTGTGGTCTGACGTATCTCAGAAAATTCAAGTTTGCAACAATACAGGATTGAATGCATCTGAAATGGCATCTACAATGGTCACCTAGTTTTACAAAACACAAAACAAAAACCCATGCACTGAGCACCTATTGCATACATGACTCAGGATTAGGCCCAAATAGCTGCACAAAGCTGCCCCCACCCCCCGCCCACCGCCAGTTAGTACTATATAAAAGGAAAGTGAAAGTGAAATTCGCCCAGTTGTGTCCAACTTTTTGCAACTCCACGGACTGTCTGGAATGGGTAGCCTTTCACTTCTCTAGGGGATCTTCTCAACCCAGGAATTGAACCCAGGTCTCCTGCATTATAGGCAGATTCTCTCCCAGCTGAGCCACAGGGAAGCCGAAGAATACTAGAGTGTAGCCTATCGCTTCTCCAGGGGATCTTCTCGACTCAGGAATCAAACTGGGGTCTCCTGCATTGCAGGTGGACTCTTTACCAACTGAGCTATCAGGGAAGCCCAGAAGTGAAAGTTGCTCAGTCATGTACGACTCTGGGAGTTCATGAACTATACAGTCCATGGAATTCTCTAGGCCAGAATACTGGAGTGGGTAGCCTTTCCCTTCTCCAGGGGATCTTCCCAACCCAGGGATCGAACCCAGGTCTCCTGCATTGCAGGCAGATTCTTTACCAGCTGAGACAAGTGAAGCCCAAGAATACTGGAGCGTGTAGAGGAGACACAAGCACTTTGCCTGTTTTGGTTAAAGCAGAATTAAGTACTTTCCCATATAGTTGAGGGGGCTTCCTTTGTGGCTCAGCTGGTAAAGAATCCATCTGCAATGCAGGAGTCCTGGGTTCAACCCCTGGGTTGGGAAGATCCTCTGGAGGATGGCATGGCAACCCACTCCAGTATTCTTGCCTGGAGAATCCCATGGACAGAGGACCCTGGCAGGCTACAGTTCATGGGGTCTCAAAGAGTTGGACACAACTGTTTGGCTAAGCACATATAGTTGAGCAGAGCTTGCTGAGCACCAAGGTGGTCAAGGTGGGCTTCACCGAAGAGGTGACCTAATCTAGGATTTGTAAAGCAGTAAAGGGGTGGACCTTTTCCCCTTCACCCTCTGGCTTCCCTTGTCTTGCCCATGTCCCACCCAATCCCCCAGGTGATTCCAGGCCACCTCCCCATCTTGGCCCAGTATTTCCTCTTGCCTCCAGCAGGTGGGGATTCTGGGCTTCTCTGAGACCAGGGTTCAAAAACCAGCTGCTCAGGTCTATCAGGCTAGGCAGGGGTTTGCCACAGGAACCAGCCATTTCTTCCTAAAACAAGGGTGCCTTGACAAGTGGATGGCTGGCACGGGATGGTTCCCTCCCAGCCAAGGAGAGGCAGGACGAGACAGGCACAAGGGCAGGCGGAGGGGGGTGGATTGTGGCTTGGGGGCAAAAGCAGGGAAGATCCCTGCTTCACTCATGGTGGCATGCTGAGGAGGCTGCGGAGGGACACTCACTGCCATTGCCCTGCCCTCTTGCCATCCCTCTTGGCATATCACCATCAGGACCCTTGGCATCTTTGCTTTTTTGTTTGTTTGTTTTTAAAAAATATTTATTCGACTGGGCAGGGTCTTGGTTGCAGCAGGCAGGATCTTTTGGTTGTGGCATGCCGAGATCTATTATTATTATTTTTTTTTTAGTTGCAGTGTGTGAGATCCAGTTCCTCCCTGACCAGGGATGGAACCCGGGCCCCCCGCACTGGGAGCTCAGAGTAGCCACTGGACCACCAGGGAAGGCCCTCCTCGGTATCTTTGGCCTCAGTCCAAGAGCAGCCTGTGGCTGCGGCAAAGGCACTAGGCCAGGACTCCGAAGTTCCGGGGCCTACTCCCAGTTCCACAAATTTGGCCAGAACACACAACTTTTCTGGTTTTATTTCCTCCATCTGCAAACAGGTACCTTCACGTCTTCCCTGCTTGCCACTGGATCTTCTGTGAAGCTCAAAAGAGAACTCGCAGCATGCTGCTTAGAACCTTGGCTAGGGGTTCAAAGGAGCCAGGGTTCGAGTCCCAGCACTGCTACTTCCTAGCTGGGTGACCTCAGGCAAGCTGCTTAACCTCTCTGTGACTCCATTTTCCCATCTGTACACTGGGGTGACGGTTGTACCCACCTCTCAGGATGGGTGTGAGGAGCAGAGCACTCTAAGGCATATGAAACTTTAACAAATAACATGGTTGGTGCTTGAGGAGACTGGCTCTTATTTGCCCCTGGAAATGAAGCGGGAAAGTGCTGGGAGCGAGCTCCCCCCGTGGCAAAGGTCAAGAGGAAGGAGGCTTGGCATACGCAAAGGCCAAAGGCGGATCGAGCCTCAGGAGTTCCCCTGGAAATTTTCGAGCATCTACCCCCCAAACCAGAGTCTGCCTACTTTCTGCTTTATGCTTTCACCTACACCTCTGACTTTATGGGGGGCTGTCCCCCACTACCTCTCTCTGAAAAAAGAGTTAGCTTACAGCTCCAGTTAATAATTCCTGGGTGTGACAGTGTTTCAACCTACAAACTCCTTTGGAAGTCCTCTAGCCTGCCTGAATAGGTTTTTCTGGCCACATGTGATTGCTCAGATCCTCCCAACTGTGAGAGGCATGAGATGTTCTAAACTGTCTAAATACAGATTCCTTTGAGCAGTTAAAAGATTGATTAGAAATTGTATTGGTGAAGGGATTTTCACTTGTTGGGCCAATGTTTGCTGCTTAGTTTCCATATCCCTTACCTGCTGTGTCCCTGGCAGTGTATTGATTAATATAATTGGTGTAAGTAGTAACTTTAATGTTTGTAACCTTGGACCCTTGAGTTAATTCTTTTTCTTGTTATAGCCCACCACACCTTTGCTCTGTAGGAATGCAACTTTATCTAATGCTTTTGGAGGGTGGCGCTTGACTTATCACCTTTAGAGAAAAGTAAGTTTTCTGAAGAAAGGGTCTTAAAATGTTAACAGGCCTCCGGGCCAGAAGATGATGCAAATCACCTAAACTTTTGCATATGATAAGTTTGCAGGAAGAAAGCCTGGCTTACTGCATGACTCTACCCCTTCCCCCATTATCCTCTATGCATAACTTAAGGTATAAAAACTACTTTGGAAAATAAAGTGCGGACCTTGTTCACCGAAACTTGGTCTCCCTGTGTCGTTCTTTCTCTTACCTTCTGGCTGAATTATTCAGCCTCTTTTCTCCACTGAATTTCCTCACTGAGCTATCCTTATTCTATTACTCTTTATATCCTTAATTAACGTTTAATTAAGCAGTTGTTTCCTGATCCTCACCGACGCTGTCCCCGCTTCAAATTCCCTGGATCCACCGGGGCTGGACCCCGGCAGGAAAGTCCTTTGGAAATCGAAAAGTATCATAAACACTGGGGTTGCCTCTGTGATGATGGATAATGACTTTCTCCTCTGGTGCTCTCTGAAAAATCTATAAAGGGGGAGCAGCCAAGAGAGCGAGCCCCTGTGCTCTCCCCCAGAACCCCGGAACTGAGGGTGGGGTTTGGGACCCTGGGAAGCAGTTCTGGCCACACTCCATTCCCTTCAGTCCCTAAAAGTCACAGAAGGTGCCACCTCCCCATGGGGAGGTCTCCAATGTGGCTGGCCTGGGGGGCAAGCAGAGAGGTTGCAGGTTCCCGCAAAATTCTCTCCTCTATGAAAACCTGTAGGGTCAAAAGTAAGGTCACAGATAGTGGGACATGGGACATCTTGTGCTGCCTGGTGGGATGTTCTAAGCGCGTCAAACTTTTCTTCTGTGCTATTAATGTGCTGTGCTTAGTTGCTCAGTCGTGTCCAACTCTTTGCAACCCCATGGACTGTAGCCCACCAGGCTCCTCTGTCCATCAGCTTCTCCAGTCAAAAATACTGGAGCCCCCTGTGCTATTAATATTCCTACCCAAAATGCACACCCTGAATTTAGGCAAACCACTCCAGTGTTCTTGCTTGGAGAATCCCAGGGACGGGGGAGCCTGGTGGGCTGCCGTCTCTGGGGTCACACAGTTGGACACGACTGAAGCGACTTAGCAGCAGCAGCAGCAGCAACTAGCGTGCACTCGTGCTCAGTTGCTAAGCTGTGTCCAACTCTTTCTGACACCATGGATGGTAGCCAGATAATCTCGAATTGAGGGACATTTGTGCAAAACAACTAGTCTGGATTCTTTTTTATTTTTTTTAATATAAGTATCAGGCTTCCCTGGTGGCTCAGTGGTAAAGAATCTGACTGCCAATGCAGGAGACATGAGTTCGATTCCTGATCCAGGAAGATCCTGAGGAGCAACTAAGCCTAAGTGCGTGTGTGCTAAGTTGCTTCAGCGGTATCCAACTCTTTTCGACCCTATGAACTGTGGCCCACCAGGTTCTTCTGTCAATGGGATTCTCCAGGCAAGACTCCTGAAGTGGGTTGCCATACCCTCCTCCAGGAGATCTTCTCAACCCAGGGACTGAACCAGAGTCTCATGTCTCCTGCATTGGCAGACAGATTCATTTACCCCTAGTGCCATCTGGGAAGCCCAACTAAGCCCATGCACCACAACAATTGAGCCAGCTCTCTAGAGCCCAGAAGCCACAAATACGGAGCCCTCGAGCCCTAGAGCCTGTGCTCCACAACAAGAGAAGCCCTCATACCACGACTAGAGAGTAGCCCCTACTCACCGCAACTAGAGAAAAGCCCGAGCAGTGGTCAAGACCCAGCGTAGCCAAAAATAAATAAATACATTTTTTAAATCTTTTTTTTTTTAATGTAAGTGTCCCAGATGACCAAAAAAACAAAAAAGGAGAACTAGGTTAAAAAGACATGCTGTGCAACCCCATAGATGTCAGCCCACCAGGCTCCGCCGTCCCTGGGATTCTCCAGGCAAGAATACTGGAGTGGGTTGCCATTTCCTTCTCCAATGCATGCATGCATGCTAAGTCGCGTCAGTCGTGTCCGACTCTATGCGACCCTACGGACAGCAGCCCACCAGGCTCCTCTGTCCACAGGATTCTCTAGGCAAGAATACTGGCATGGGTTGACAATTACATAATTACATACAGTGCTTAGATAGGTCCTTGATCAGCTCCCGGATCGAAACAAAACAAAAAATATATATATATAAAAAAATCACAATTGGGACAACTGGGGAAGTCTAAACAAGAACCACAGTTAGATAAGGGATTCATCAGCATCATGTGTTTTGAATATGATCACCGTGTTGCGGTTTTAAAGGAGAATGTCCTTGTTCTGAAAGGATGCCTAGGGAAACATTTTGAGATCAAGTGTCACGATGTCAAGTTTCAAATGGTTCTGAAAAAAGTGTGTGCATGTACACAGACAGGGACTTTTCTGGTGACCCAGGGGTAAAGAATCTGCCTGCCAACGCAGAAGACGTGGTTCAATCCTTAGGTCCAGAAGATCCCCTGGAGCAGGAAATGGCAACCTACTCCAGTATTCTTGCCTGGAAAATCCCATGGACAGAGGAGCCTGGAGGGCTACAGTCCGTGGGGTCACAAAGAGTCTGACATGACTGAGCGACCTAGCACGCACGCCTGTGTACAGATAGAGATGAACCAAAAGAGGTGGATCCAGGTGAAGGGTATATGTATGCTCATTGCACCAGTCTTGCAACTTTATTGTAGGCTTGAAATTTGCAGCCAAAAAGCTTGAGGAAAATCCCTCGTGGAGCCCTGTCACTGGGAGCCTTTGATATCTGAGAGGAACAGTCAGCCTCCACAAGGCCTCGGGCAGAAGGCCCAGAGTCAGAGGCTCAAGGAGAGTCCCACCCACACACTCTGCCCGATTACAGTTCAAACTCTGCATGACCCACGGGGCTCCCTGCGTTCCTTACAGCACAGGGAGCAGCAGGTACCAGGGACTCGGCACTTGGCACCCACCCCACGCCAGGGCCCTGCTCAGCCCCTGCCCTCTCAGTGTGCACAGTCATTTCTCTCTGCAGCTCACGCCATGGCAGAGTGTGTTCTGGGTGCTGTCCTCAGTCGTGTCCGAGTCTTTGCGACCCTGTGGACTGTAGCCCACCAGGCTCCTCTATCCATGGGATTCTCCAGGCAAGAATCCTGAAGTGGGTTGCCATTTCCTTCTCCAGGAGATTTTCCCAACCCAGGGATTGAACCCTGGGTCTCAATCTGACGCATCTCTTGTATCACCTGCAGGCGAATTATTTACCACTGAGCCATGTTCTGGGTATAGGAGTTCCCAAACCCACAGACAGCAGAGGTCTTGGGGAAGAGAGAAGCAGAGATTAGCAACAGCAAGCTCTGTGAACCAGGCTCTTCTGGGAGCCAAGTACAGAGTTGGGTCTTCTCTGGGCATTGCTGTGTCTTCTCACAGTGGCTGGCAGGGGGAGGGAGTTTTGTTTTGTTTTTAATTTTTTTTCTAACAAGGTGGAAACTCCGGCTCAGAGAGGTCAAATCACTTGCCTAAAGTCACACAAGCGCTTCCCTGGTAGTTCAGGTCTTAAAGAATCCACCTGCAATGCAGGAGACCCTGGTTTAATTCCTAGGTCGGGAAGACCCCCTGGAGAAGGGATAGGCTACCTACTCCAGTATTCTTGGGCTTCCCTGGTGGTTCACATGGTAAAGAATATGTGTGCAATGTGGGAGACCTGGGTTCAATCCCTGGGTTGGGAAGATCGGCTGGAGGAGGGCATGGCAACCCATTCCAATATTATTGCCTGGAGAATCCCCACAGACAGAGGAGCCTGGTGGGCTACAGACCATGGGGTCACAAAGAGTCGGACACAACTGATTGACTAAGCACACAGCAAAGTCACACAGCTAGAGGATGGCAGATCCGGAAATGCAGGTGACACGATCTCAGCCTTGAAGACGTTTGACAGCCAGACTTAATTTTTTGCTTGTCAGGCATGATGTGGAGGGAGGAAGGTGTGGGCAGGGATCCTCAGCCTTGGGCCTGGTGGAATTAGGGGCCAAAGAATCCCTGTTGTGTGGCTTCCTGTTCATTGCAGGATATGGGGCAGCAGTCCTGGCCGACATAAATATTTCAAAAGCCAAACCAAAACAGTGGTCGTTGTAAAGGGAGAGGCCTGTGCAGAGTCCCCCGGGGGCATTTTGGAGGTAGGGAAGGTCCACATGTGGGGGAGTCTCAGAGCACTGGGTCTTGAGGAATAAGTGGAAGATCGTAGGGAAGGACAAAGGGGGAAGGGAATTCCCAGAAGAGGGACCAGTGTGTGCAAAAGACCAGAGGTCATCCATAGGATGTGGAGAGAAAATGTTGGAACTTGTACTTATATTCACTTTTTAAAAGGTTTTTGTTTCTATTTCTTCATGGCTGCATCGGGGTCTTAGTTGAAGCACACAGGCTTAGTTGCCTTGAGGCATGTAGGATCTTAGTTCCCCAGCCAGGGATAGGACCTCATCCCCTGCATTGGAAGGCGGATTCTTAACCACTGGACCCCCAGGGAAGTCTCTTATATTCATTGTTAGTCTCATGTTTTTGTATTTCCTATTTTATAGACATGCTAACATAGTAATACATATAATTTGGAGGGATGTTTTTTGCTGAGCTGCTCAGCTTGCAGGATCTCAGTCCCTCAACCGGGGACTGAACCTGGGCCATAGCAGTGAAAGCCCAGAATCTTAACTACTAAGCCTCCGGGAAACTCCCCTGGTTTATTTTTTTAATATATGTATTTTGAGGCACACACCCACACATTTTCTACTGACAAATGATCATAACTGTTGCCAAGGGGCTTCCTGGGTGGCACAGTGGATAAGAATCTACCTGCCAATGAGGAAGATCCCACATGCCACAGAGCAACTAAGCCCATGCGCCTGTGCTCTAGAGCCCGGGAGCTGCAAATACTGAGCCCAATTCCTGCAATTACCGAAGTTCTTGCGCCTAGAACCGGTGCTGCACAATGAGAAGCCTCTGCAGCGAGAAGCTGGTGTACCACAACGAATAGTAGCCCCAGGTCGCCACAAGTCGAGAAAACCGCCACAAGTCGAGAAAACCACCACAAGTCGAGAAAACCACAAGTAGAGAAAAACTGCAATAAGTAGAGAAAAACCACAAGTAGAGAAAAACTGCAATAAGTAGAGAAAAACCACAATGAAAAGTAGCCCCAGGTGGCCACAAGTAGAGAAAACTGCCACAAGTAGAGAAAACCACCACAAGTAGAGAAAACCACAAGTAGAGAAAAACTGCAACCTGCAGTTGAAGACCCAGTACAGTAAAAAAATAATAAATAGCAAACTGTTGCCAAGGTTGGCTTGAGACATGTTGTGTTTGAAGGGCCTGTGAATGTCCAAGAGATAATGTCTGGCTTGGAGCTAGATATGGGTGTTAGTCAGGGAGACAGCCTGGGAGTGAGGAAGGGAGAGGGGCTTAGATTGTGCGAGTCCAGAGAGACAAGGCACAAAGGAGCAAGTGGTTTTTAGCCCGGCTATACCTAGGGAGTTTTTCAAAAGTACTCACTCCCAGTTTCTTCGACATAATCAGCCTGGAGTGAAGCCCAGCATCACTGTCTTTTAATCTCTCCAAGTGATTCCAGTTGCAACCAGACTTGAGAACCACTGCCCTAGATCACTGTTCTTCAAATTTTCATGCTGTGTATCCCCTCAAGGAATTTTGGAAAACTACATATTGTCATATTTTGAAGTTGACATCTAAATTTTTTATCATAATTTTAACAGCAGCAAAAAATATAATTTCCTGCATGTTGTATATATTTTCTCGAGAACCTCAGAGTTGCAGATTTGGTTTATTTAATTTATGGGAAATGTCTGCCATATAAGCTAATCGGCAAAGCCAGAATTCATTGTCAAACAGCCAGCCCAATTAGACTTACTCTCTGTCAAAAGAAAAATCTGGATTCATTTTTCAGTTCAGATAAATGTATTAATACATAGCCTCATGACAACCATCTCACTTTCATATTCTAAGCTAAATAGACAATGCACAGAGCCTTGTCACCTAGAATATGTCCCTTAGATGGAATAAGATGCTGTCCCTTCAATATTTATAGCTGATGCTCTCTGTGCTTTGTGGAGGGGGTCTCTCCTTCAGAAGTGTGCTCTCTCTAATTGCTCCTTTGTTTGGGTCTACAGTGCTTTGCACTTGTCTAGATGACAAACCATGTTCCCACGGGAATTGAGTGAAAGGTAAGCCTTACTTGGAAAGATTAGTGAAGTGGGAAAGAACAACTGGCTTGACGTTTCATTGCAGAGGCAAACAGATCCAGTTTAGAAAAAAAAGACGTACAGAAGTTGAGGATCTGGAAACTGATGCCTTTAAAGTTGTTCGTGGGGCTTCCCTGGTGGTCCAGTAGTTAAGACTCCACCTTGCTATTGAGGGGACCCTGGTTCAGTCCCTGGCTGGGGAAGATCCCACATGCTGCAGATAACTAAGCCTGTTGCTCCACAACTACTGAGGCCTGCAAACCCTAGAGCCTGTGCTCTGCAATAAGAGAAGCCACCAAAATGAGAAACTCGTGCACCACAGCTAGAGAGTAACCCGCACGCAACAGAGAAGACCCAGCGCAGCCAAAAATAAACAAACTTTTAAAAAATCAATAATAAAGTTGATTGTGATAGATCCATACATATATGGTAACTTCATTTACTATAAAGACATCTAAGCAATTCTGGGGAAAACCCATTTTTTTTCTATGCATACTCATAGAGAAAAATGAACTCTAACCCCTTCCTCACACCATATAAATTAATTCAAGATGGATCATAGGCCTAAATGTGACAACTAAACTAATAAAGCCCTGGAAGAAAACATGGGAGATCTTCATGACCAGGCAAAGATCTTTTAGTGAGTGTTAGTCTCTGAGTCAAGTCCAACTCTTTGCGATCCCATGGACTATAGCCTGCCAAGAATTTGTCCATGGAATTCTCCAGGCAAGAATACTGGAGTGGGTTGCCATTTCCTTCTCCAGGGCATCTCCCTGACCCAGGGATCGAACCCAGGTCTCCTGCCTTGCAGGCAGATTCTTTAGCATTTGAACCACCAGGGAAGCAGCATGTGCCAAGTACCCACAGGTGCTATGACTGTTCCATGACCAACCATCAAAGACCAAAAAGTGGGCAGTGGTTCAATTCCTGGAAATCTCCATCCCTTCCCCCAAATAGTTAGAATAATCTTCCCACTTATTACCTTATGAAATTATCCAGCCGATAAAAGCTAACCATACCACATTTCAAGGCTGTGCTCACCCTCTGCAACGGCCCATACTCTGTCTGTGGGATGTATATCTCTCTAAATAAGTCCACTTCTGACTTATCACTTTGTCTCTCATTGAATCCTTTCTGTACTGTGACATCAAGAACCTGAGCTTCATTAAGTCCTGAGACCAGGCGTGTGATCTCAGTTGGAAGATCATGGGATGTGGCCAGGTTCAAGGCCTGGCCATATGAGTTCAAGTCCCAGTCTGAAGCGAACGGTTTCAGTATGACTCTTTTCCCTGAATATAAAGGAAAGAAAGCTCACAATTACCAATACAAATAAAGGAAATAATACAAAAATGGGCTGAAATCCCAGAGATAACTATTTTCAACATCTTGCTGCATGTCATTCTAGAATTTACATAAATATATTTAAATATTTGTATATTAGAATATGTAATATATTTTAAAAGCAAACAAAAATGGAATCATACTGCACACAGCGGTTTGTAACCTCCTTTTTTCCTTAGGTAATGCCTTATGGACACTTTAACTGTATTGAAAGTGAAAGTTAGACTTGATGAAAGTGAAAGTTGCTCAGTTGTGGCCGTCTCTGTGCAACCCCATAGACTATATAGTCCATGGAATTCTCCAGGCCAGAATACTGGAGTGGATAGCTGTTCCCTTCCCCAGGGGATCTTCCCAGATCTTGGGCCTGGGATTGAACCCAGGTCTCCCGCATTGCAGGTGGATTCTTTACCAACTGAGCCACCAGGGAAGCCCTTTCCTGTATTAGTAAATAAAATTTCACATCATCATAGTTTTTTTAATTTAACGTTTTTGAACATTTAGAGATTTCCCCCTCTTTTTTTTTTTTTTTTTTTTTTTTACTGTTAAAAACAAGTTTGGGGAAAACTTAGCCCTTGCAACATCCTTTGAAAAATACATACACATAGACTATGAAAGACAGTTGATTTTGAACCACAAGTTTTAGAAATAACTTTGTAAATTCACAGCAATATCATTCATTAAGTGCAATGTTGTGGGGAAAACAAAGAATTGGGCAATATCTGACACTGAGATGATTGATAGTAAGCCATGGAAAGGGAAATGTTTTGTCCTGAAAGGAGCACTGAAGATTTTTTTTCCCCCAAACTAGACCTCTCCAAATATAGTTGTCTTGAACAAGCTGTTGCAGCAGCTGGAATCAAGGAGTTCCTAGGCTCTGACTCCCTGCTACCCTCTCCCTGGGAAAGAGATGCTTCTTGCAAACAGACTAGGATGCTGGCATCCCCTGCCTCCTGTTGCAGCTCCTCCACGATAACCTGCCCCTCCCTTTAAGCTTTAAGCTTGAGCTTTAAGCCAACTTTTTCACTCCCCTCTTTCACTTTCATCAAGAGGGTCTTTAGTTCTTCACTTTCTGCCATAAAGGTGGTGTTATTTGCATATCTGAGGTTATTGATATTTCTCCTGGCAGCCTTGATTTTCAGCTTGAACACCACAGCACAGTACACACACCTTCAGGCGCAAGGTGTCGGGGCTGTTCTTGAACCAGTCAAGTTTTAGAGTTGTTTCCAATAGGCTTGAAGACAGCTTAAAGGTCATCTTGTCTGACTGACCCCGCCCAGTGAGGACTGATTCTGCTCTCTGATCCCTCTCCACCTTTTCAGAGGACACTTTAGGTGGCAAGAAGCCCTTTACCTCTCAGTTCAGTTAAGTCGCTCAGTCATGTCTGACTCTTTGCGACCCCATGAACCACAGCATGCCAGGCCTCCCTGTCCATCACCAACTCCTGGAGTTTACCCAAACTCATGTCCATTGAGTCAGTGATGCCATCCAACCATCTCATCCTCTGTCATCCCCTTCTCCTCCTGCCCTCAATCTTTCCCAGCATCAGGGTCTTTTCAAATGAGGCAGCTCTTCACATCGGGTGACCAAAGTATTGGACTTTCAGCTTCAACATCAGTCCTTCCAATGAACACCCAGGACTGATCTCTTTTAGGATGGACTGGTTGGATCTCCTTGCAGTCCAAGGGACTTGCAAGGGTCTTCTCCAACACCTCAGTTCATAAGCATCAATTCTTTGGTGCTCAGCTTTTCTCACAGTCCAACTCTCACATCTATACACGACTATTGGAAAAACCATAGCCTTGACTAGACAGACCTTTGTTGACAAAGTAATATCTCTGCTTTTTAATATGCTGTCTAGGTTGGTCATAACTTTCCTTCCAAGGAGTAAGCGTCTTTTAGTTTCATGGCTGCAATCACCATCTGCAGTGAATTTGGAGCCTCCAAAATTAAAGTCAGCCACTGTTTCCACTGTTTCCCCATCTGTTTGCCATGAAGTGATGGGACTGGATGCAATGATCTGAGTTTTCTGAATGTTGAGCTTTAAGCCAACTTTTTCACTCCCCTCTTTCACTTTCATCAAGAGGGTCTTTAGTTCTTCACTTTCTGCCATAAAGGTGGTGTTATTTGCATATCTGAGGTTATTGATATTTCTCCTGGCAGCCTTGATTTCAGCTTGTGCTTCTTCCAGCCCAGCGTTTCTCATGATGTACTCTGCATAGAAGTTAAATAAGCAGGGTGACAATATACAGCCTTGACGTACTTCTTTTTCTATTTGGAACCAGTCTGTTGTTCCATGTCAGTTCTAACTGCTGCTTCCTGACCTGCATATAGGTTTCTCAAGAGGCAGGTCAGGTGGTCTGCTATGCCTATCTCTTTCAAAATTTTCCACAGTTTATTGTGATCTAGTCAAAGGCTTTGGCATAGTCAATAAAACAGAAATAGATGTTTTTCTGGAACTTTCTTGCTTTTTCGATGATCCAGCGGATGTTGGCAATTTGATCTCTGGTTCCTCTGCCTTTTCTAAAACCAGCTTTGAACATCTGGAAGTTCATGGTTCACGTATTGCTGAAGCCTGGCTTGGAGAAGTTTGAGCATTACTTTACTAGCGTGTGAGATGACTGCAATTGTGCGGTAGTTTGAGCATTCTTTGGCATTGCCTTTCTTTGTGAGTGGAATGAAAACTGACCTTTTCCAGTCCTGTGGCCACTGCTGAGTTTTCCAAATTTGCTGGCATATTGAGTGCAGCACTTTCACAGCATCATCTTTCAGGATTTGAAATAGCTCAACTGGAATTCCATCACCTCCACTAGCTTTGTTCATAGTGATGCTTCCTAAGGCCCACTTGACTTCACATTCCAGGATGTCTGGCTCTAGGTGAGTGATCACAGCATTGTGATTATCTGAGTCGTGAAGATCTTTTTTGTACAGTTCTTCTGTGTATTCTTGCCACCTCTTCTTAATATCTTCTGCTTCTGTTAGGTGCGTACCATTTCTGTCCTTTATCGAGCCCATCTTTGCATGAAATGTCCCTTTGGTATCTCTAATTTTCTTGAAGAGATCTCTAGTCTTTCCCATTCTATTGTTTTCCTCTATTTCTTTGCATTGATCGCTGAGGAAGGCTTTACCAGTTGCTCATTAGATCCTACTGTTCAGTTATTTATTCGATCAAATGGTCCATATTGAGTGCTATGTACAGAGCACTTACTATGCACTAAGAAATAAATCAGTGAATAAAACACACAAAAGTCTCTGCTCCTATGAAGCTGTCATTCTAATGGCATGGAGTGGGGAGGACAGACATTACAAAATTATCGCATGCTAGAAGGTAATAAATGCTACAGCAAAAAAAAGTAGGGGGAAGAGTGCTGAAATGGATCAGGATGGCAAGGAAGGAAATTCTACGTAACATGGATGAATCTTGAAGATTCACTGAGTGAAATAAACCAGACACAAAAGAACAAACACTGCATGATTTCACTTGTATGAGGCACCTGGAATAGGCAAATTCATCAGTTCAGTTCAGTCGCTCAGTTGTGTCCGACTCTTTGCAACCCCATGAATCGCAGCACACCAGGCCTCCCTGTTCATCACCAACTCCCGGAGTTCACCCAGACTCATGTCCATCGAGTCAGTGATGCCATCCAGCCATCTCCAGGCAAATTCATAGAGACAGAAAATAGAATCTTGGCTGCCAAAGGCTTGGAGAAAGGAGGACTGAGAAGTTATTGTTTTAATGGGCACAGATGATTAGTTTGGGAAGATGAAAACCATTCTAGAGATGGATGGTGGTGATGGTTGCACAAGAATGTGAATGTGCTTAATACCACTGAACTGGAGTGCAAGGAGATCCAACCAGTCCGTTCTGAAGGAGATCAGCCCTGGGATTTCTTTGGAAGGACTGATGCTAAAGCTGAAACTCCAGTACTTTGGCCACCTCATGCGAAGAGTTGACTCATTGGAAAAGACTCTGATGCTGGGAGGGATTGGGGGCAGGAGGAGAAGGGGACGACAGAGGATGAGATGGCTTGATGGCATCACTGACTCGATGGATGTGAGTCTCAGTGAACTCCGGGAGTTGGTGATGGACAGGGAGGCCTGGCGTGCTGCAATTCCTGGGGTCGCAAAGAGTTGGACACGACTGAGCGACTGATCTTAAAATTGGTTACAATGGTCAATTTTATGTTATGTATATTTTACCACAATTAAGAAAATAAATTTTAAAAACTTAAAAGGAAATTAAAAACCTATGGGAGCACATACAAGGCGCTATTAAGATGAGTTGGAGAAGGAAATGGCAACCCGCTCCAGTATTTTTGCCTGGAAAATCGTATGGACAGAGGAGTCTGGCAGGCTATAGCCCATGGCGTCACAAAGAGTCCGACATGACTGAGTGCATAAACCTCCACTATCATTAAGATGACTATCTGGAGTGGAGGTGGGGAATAAGCTGGAAAGTAGGCAGATAGGTAACAGGGGTGGGAGCAAGACTTTCACTGCGTTCCTTTTAATACTTTTTCAATTAATGTATTGCCTATTCAAAACATTAAAAATAGAAAAAATATTTTTTAAGTTCTTTCTGATATTGGGCCAAAATATATCCCCCAGCTGTGTTGAACAAATCAAATTCTCCTCTAAGCGACAGCCCCTCAAGTCCTTAAGACAATATTCTGCTCCCTCTGAGCGTCTTCTTCAGCCTTCTGTTCCTCCTTCTCAGTACTGGGGGCACCGATCACTGCAGAGGGGTGTCTGAGTCTGTGGGCTCTCTGCTGGACACTTTGGGGATCTCCAGCACCTTCTTCCCCCTGTCCTATAGCACCCTACGTCTCTTCGGGAGAATCTCCCTGCTGCGTTGGAGGCTGGAGCCCCACTGTGTAGTCTTTGTGGAGAATATCCCAACTTGCCACTAGGAAAGCAAAAGGTACCAAT
The DNA here is from genome assembly GCF_055505025.1 of Bos grunniens. Taxonomy (NCBI): domain Eukaryota; kingdom Metazoa; phylum Chordata; class Mammalia; order Artiodactyla; family Bovidae; genus Bos; species Bos grunniens. The sequence continues at coordinate 49,444,388 of NC_141185.1, read as the reverse complement.
GAGTCCTCTCTGTCTACACTGGCCCCACTCAGGAGGAAAGCATGTGACTCAGCCTGTCAACTTGACCTCCCTGGGCTTTGCTCTTTAGAGTGCTGCAAGGAAGTTGAATGCCAAGGGATTGTGTTTATCTGAGCAGTGGTGGGCTAGACTCCTTAGATTGTACAATTCTTATGTTCTTCCTTTATGTGAGTACCTGTTGCCCAGGCCTCCAGACCTCCTTGGTTCTGGCTTATTTGACAATCCTGGCCTTTTAGCTTCCATCAATTCTATAAATCCTAAAGGAGTCCAATTTTTTGCTTAAGCTAACCAGAGCCAGCTCCTGTACTTTGTGACTTAGAACAGCCCTGATTTCCATATGAACTGGGCAGATTGTATTTTCCCAAGATGGCCTCGTCAATTTCTCCCAACACACACTGATCAATAGTGTGTGTGTGTGTGTGTGTGTATGTTAGTTGCTTATGTCTGACTCTTTGCCACCACATGGACTGTGGCCCGCCAGGCTCCTGTGTCCATGGGATTTCCCAGGAAAGAATACTGGAGTGGGTGATGATCCCTTTTCTGGGGGATCATCCCAACCCAGGGACTGAACCCAGGTCTCCTGCTTTGCAGGCAGCTTCTCTACTGAGTCACTACAGTACTGACATCTTATACCCTGTAACAGGCGGAGACTCAGTTGCAGGAGATTTAGTTGTTTGTCCGAAACATCATATGATAAGGAAGTACAGGCTGAAGAAGTGTCCCACTGGGGTGGGGTGTATGGGAGGAGAAAGTGGCTGACAGGCAGCAAGGCCCTGCTGGCATAGAGCCCTGAGCAGAGGCACAGCCTAGGGCCCTGGGAGCTGTGGGCGCAGGGAGCAGGACCTGGAGGAAGAGTTGGCAGAATATGGGGTCCCCAGAGGCCATGGACGTGGCCATATGATCATCAACCTACTGATGGGGCAGAACCCCCAGGGACCCATGTCTCATGTTCATTGACTCCCCAAGCTAGAAGAGGCCTGTCTCATCTAACTCCTTCAATTCAGAGATGAGGCAATGGCAGCCAGAGAGGACTTGCCCAAGGTCCCCCTGCTTGTCAGCAGTAGGGCAGGACAAGAGCCCATATTTCTCAGTCCTGGACCAGTGCTCTTTCAGAGTCACCTTCCCTTGGTTCTGGGAATCAAGCCTGGGCTCTAAGGTAACCCTAGTTATCATCCAAACCAGAGTGAGAGGGGGCATTATTAATCATTACACCAGGACGGCAGGTGTAAACAGGACTGCCCGGGGCAAGTGGGACATATGATCACCCTAGCATGACAGCTGAATGCCACCCACTTGCCCTCCAGGAAAGCGTCTTTGTAGGCTTATGGCTGAAGGGACCTGAAAGCTCGTCATCACCCTCAACACCCAGGCAGGGGCCAGAAGACAAAGCAGGCTTGAGGGTCTGGCCTTCCCACAGATTATCAGGGTGCCCTAGAACTGGCTGCTCCACAACAGGCCTCCTTGCCGCCTGGAGCTGTGTGTGCATAAACAGGCCCATTTGTACTGTTCCCACCTACCAGAGATCGAGTGCCCTGCCGAGGCCAGCAGAGCTCCGGTTTTGGGTGCTTCCCTCTGGGTGATGCCCACTGGACCAAAGCCCTTCTCACCGCAGAGTCGTGATCATGGGGCCCTTCAGTGGGGCCCAGGGCAGTGGAGGAAAGGTCTCTCCTGGGCTAGTAGCTAGGTCACAGTAGAAATTTTAAAACTGAGGAGCACATCTGAATGTCTTGGGCTAGCTGTGCTGTTTCCTTCCCTCTTTCTTGCACTTCAGAAATGGCAACCCACTCCAGTGCTCTTGCCTTGAGAATCCCAGGGACGGAGGAGCCTGCTGGGCTGCCATCTATGGGGTCGCCCAGAGTCGGACACGACTGAAGCGACTGAGCAGCAGCAGCAGCAGCTGTGCCATTTCCGTCCCTCTTTCTTACACTTCTAGCTTCTCTCTGATAGTCACAAGCTTCTCAAAGATTATAGTGCACACGAATGCCTGGCTAAAATGCAGATTCAGCAGGCCTAGAACAGCCCAGGTTGCTGCTTTTCTAACAGATCCCAGGTGATGCCGATGTTGCTCATCCAGGAACCACTTTGAGTAGCAAGATCCTAGATGTCCTCCTTTCAGTCCTTTCCCTGCATTCACATGGCTACTCCTTTAGTGCATGGATGCCAAGTCACTTCAATTGTGTCCAATTCTTTGTGACCCCATGGACTTTAGCCCACCAGGCTCCTCTGTCGATGGGATTCTCCAGGCAAGAATATTGGAGTCGGTTGCCATGCCCTCCTCCAGGGACTCCTTCCTTAGGCATCAGTGCAAATGACCCTCCTCAGAAAGGCCTGCCCTAGCTCCCACCTAAACGTGGTCCTTCCCATGATCCTCTCACAGCATCCTGATCACTTCCTTTAGAGCAGTAATCCAAACTTGTCATTGGTTTATGCATTTGCTACTGATTGCGGGAGATTATTACAGTCTGTCCCCAACTGATCACGTCTCTCCATACCCACATTCTTGGGAAGCCTCTCATTGTAATGATCCTGGGCCGGCCCGGCCATGTGATCTGCTTGGGCCAATGGCACATTAGCATGATGACACAGTCACAGGCTTGAAAACCACATGCGCTGGACTTCCCTGGTGGCTCAGTGGTTTAAGAATCTGCCTGCCAGTGCAGGGGATACAAATTCAAACCCTCGTCCAGGAAGATTCCACTTGTCAAGGTGCAACTAAGTTGGTGTCCCACAACTACTGAGTCCGTACTCCAGAGCCCACACGCCACAACTACTGAAGTTCATACTCCACAACAAGAGAAGCCACTGTAAGAAGAAGCCTGTGCACCAACGCTAGAGAGTAGCCCCTGCTCATGCTGCAGCTAGAGAAAGCCCACAGGCAACAGTGAAGTCCCATTGTAGCCAAAACTAAATAAATACGAAGTTAAAAAAAAAAAGACAAGCACATGTGCATTGGGCTTGCCTTCTTCAAACGCCGCTGTCAAGTAAAGAAGCCCAGTCTAGCCTGCTGAAGTGCCTGGCCCAGTGAATGACAACGGCCAGACCTGGTAGGAAGGTCACCCTAGATCACCTAGCTCTAGGTGCCCCACAAGCTGGCTGAAGACATGGGGAGTGAGTCCAGAAGAATCAGTCAACTGAGCCCAGCCCAAACTGCTGACCCACACCATGCTGAGCAACTAAAATGGTTGTTTTCAAGTCACTGAGTTTCGGGGTGGTTTGTTACACGGCATTAAATATACTTATTTAATTTCTCCATTAGGGATAGGACTAGGTCTGTTTTGTTTGGTACTTCCTACCCATTGCTTTGATCCATGAATGAATGAACTAACCAGGATCTGATTCTAAAGCCCATGAGTTTCTGCTCCATCACTTTGTTCCCAGACAAGGTGCTCATCCAGGATCGGGTGGAGTCCAGAATAGAACGTGTAATCTAGCTTAGGTCAGTCAGTGCTTTCTAGCTCACAGTGATTGGTTAAGGGGAGTGTATATGGCCTGCTGCTGCTTCTGCTAAGTCGCTTCAGTCATGTCCGACCGTGTGACCCCATAGACGGCAGCCCACCAGGCTCCCCCGTCCCTGGGATTCTCCAGGCAAGAACAAGCCTTGAAATCCTTGCTTCCTGCACTGGCTTGCTCTGATTAGTCAGATTTTGAAAATTGTCCCTAGCTATACTTTCTCTATTGTCTGGGGAAAGAGAAGGTGTTTTCCCCAGCATCCTCAGCAAATGTCCCGAGTCTCAGTCTGATTACACTCGCTTAGGCCATATACACCCACTCCAGTACTCTTGCCTGGAAAATCCCATGGATGGAGAAGCCTGGTAGGCTGCAGTCCGTGGGGTCGTGAAGAGTCGGACACGACTGAGCGACTTCCCTTTCACTTTTCACTTTCATGCATTGGAGAAGGAATTGGCAACCCACTCCAGTGTTCCTGCCTGGAGAATCCCAGGGACGGGGGAGCCTGGTGGGCTGCCGTCTATGGGGTCACACAGAGTCGGACACGACTGAATCGACTTAGCAGCAGCAGCAGTAGCAGCAGCAGCAGAGAAATGTTCTAAAATTCTAACTATTTGTATCAATGCAACCATGTGTAGTGCTGTCAGTTCTGAGAACTGTTGAATCTGTCTGAGTATGAAGCCAACACCCAGGAACTGGTCCTCAAAATGTAAAGAAACCAGGCCCTTTTCAGAGCTCTTAAGTCCTAGGTAAAGCCTCGAGTGTGTAGTCGCTCAATCATGTCTGGGTTGCCATTTCCTCCTCCATAGGAGTTTCCCAACCCAGGGATCAAATTGAATCTCATGTGTGTCCTGGGTTGGCAGCTGGATTCTTCACCGCTGAGCCATCCGGGGAAGCCCCAGGTAAAGCCTTGTCTGATCCTAAAACTACCGCTGATCTTTTTTGGTCACAGGAACCCAGAAATGTCATTTTGTTTTAGCCAGTAGGATTAAAGTTTCGGTTGCTTGCAAGTGTTAGGATCCTAACTGACAGGTCCTTTTTCTGGTAATACAGCTCTCTTTGAAGGTCAAGCAGATAATCCAATCCAGATACTTTAAAACTAACCCCAGCTTAAACCAGATCAAACAGGGGATGAACCCCAGGGCTCATACTCCACACCCTGCAGACTCGCCTTTATTCTGCTGTTTCGCCAAACAGAAATGCTCTTGAAACTTGGCCCTGAGTCCACTGTAAAGCTGTTATTGAAGGGGTGGCTCCCTACTTTACACAAGGTCATTCTGGTCTTTTAACTCTGCCTCTGCTAAGTAGTGGATTCATTTTTTCCCACACGAACCCTGTGAAGTATGTAAATAACTAGTTATCCTTTTTCCTCTTGCCTGCCAGGAAACCCAATACTTGCAGCAAAAATAGAGAACTCCATCATGTTTGTTTGTTTGTTTTTAATAGTAGCCTTGTTCCTGGTTTAATTTTATGTTCTTATCCTTGTTTTCCCTGTCACATTCTCACTTACTTTTTATTTATACAATCCTGCTGCATTTCATGTATCCCTATATGGAAATAGGAATTATAAATCTAAAAAAAAACAACATTGCTTTGATTTAGGTTTGGTTAAAATGAAAAGATACTCCAGGGAAGAGTACTGTTGTATCAGTTACTTTGAATTTTAGTAAAGGAAAGGGAAGGGGGATGGAAGAATATTTAAATTCCAGGGGTCTCTATAGCATAAGGAATCAAGACACCAGATAGGTGGGAGAAAGATCCTATTTACATTTTAACCTCTGTCTCATTTACATTCTGCCAAGAAGAAGCAAGAAGTCTCCTGAGCAGACTAATACAGAGTTCCTCCTGAGATGGTTATTTACTGTTAAGTACAGAGTCTCCACAGAGCTTCCCCGGTGGCTCAGCAAAGAATCCACCTGTCAAGACAGGAGATGTGAGTCCTACCCCTGGGTCGGGAAGATCCCCTGGAGGAGGGCATGGCAACCCATTCCAGTATTCTTGCCTGGGAAATCCCATGGACAGAGGAGCCTGGCGGGCTACAGTCCATGGGATCCCAAAGAGTTGGACATGGCTGAGAACCCTCACACACTTTAGAGTTTATGGAAAATGAGATCCAAAGGAGTCGAAATTGCCTTGAGAAGTGGATGTCTAGGTGTGGAAATGGGTAAAAGGATTTTGGCTGACACTGGCAACATTGGTTGCCTTGCCCTCCTCCAGGGAATCTTCCCAACCCAGGGATAGAACCTGTATCTTTTATGCCTTCTGCATCAGCAGGCAGATTCTTTACCAGCTGGGTAAAGAGCCACCAGGGAAGCCCCTAAAAGCTATTCTCAAAACACCAGTGGCACCTGGAAGCCTGTTAGAAATGTGATATTTTAGGCCCTGTGGTATGCAGGATAATGGCCCCTCAAAGATGTCCTCATCCAATCCCCAGAATCTGTGAAGAAGTCGCTTTACATGACAAAGGGGATTCTGCTGATTGACACAGGGGGATGATTCTGGATTAGCTGGCCCAATATAATCACACCATCACACAGATTCCTTCTGTTTTTAAAACATGTTTTGATGTGGGCCATTTTAAAAGTATTTATTGAATTTATATTGCTTCTGTTTTATGTTTTAGTTTTTTGGCCCCGAGGCATGCATGTGGGTCTTAGCTCTTTGACCAGGTACTGAACCCACACTCTCTGCATTAGAAGGTGAAGTATTAACCACTGGACCACCAGGAAAGTCCTTACACATAGTTTCTTTATAAGTGAAAGAGAGAAGCAGGCAAGTCAGGGTCAGAGAAGGAGATACGATGATGGAAGGTTGGTGTGATGCAGTTCCCGGCTTTGAAGATGGAAGAAGGAGCCTGTCTTCTCCTTTGAAGAAGGAACCTGAAGCCAAGGAATGTAGATGGACTCTAGAAGCTGGGACAGGCAAGGGAGCGGCATCTCCCAGCCCTGTCAACACCGATTTCAGCTCCATGAGATTCGTTTCTAACTTCTGACCTCAAGGGTCTAAGATAATAGATTTGTCTTTTTAAAATCATTGTTTGTGGTGATTTACTAAAGCAGAAGTAGGGAACAACCACAGGCCACATCCCAGACCTACCGAGTCCAAAACTCTGAGGGTGGGCCCTGCACCTCTGTTACCCACTTCTCCTCCCGCCTTCAATCTTTCCCAGCATCAGGGTCTTTTCCAACGAGCTGGCTCTTCGTAGCAGGTGGCCAGAGTATTGGAGCTTCAGCTTTAGCATCAGTCCTTCCAATGAACACCCAGGACTGATCTCCTTTAGGATGGACTAGTTGGATCTCCTTGCAGTCCAAGGGACTCTCAAGAGTTCTCCAACACCACAGTTCAAAAGCATCAATTCTTCAACACTCAGCCTTCTTTATGGTCCAACTCTCACATCTGTACATGACTACTGGATAAACCATAGTTTTGACTATATGGACCACTGTCACCAATGTCTCTGCTTTTTAATAAGTTGTTTAGGTTTGTCATAGCTTTCTTTCCAAGTAACAATTGTCTTTTAATTTCATGGCTGCAGTCACCACCTGCAGTGATTCTGGAGCCCAAGAACATAAAATCAGCCACTGTTTTCTCTTTTTCCCCATCTATTTGCCATGAAGTGATAGGACCAGATGCCATGATCTTAGCTTTTCAAATGTTGAGTTTCAAGGCAGCTTTTTCACTCTTTCATCCTCAGTAAGAGACTCTGAGTGCCCTGAGGGCTCAGGAATTCCCATTTGGAGGGCTGGAATCACTGATTATTGTGACATCCTTGTTTACAGATATGGCAGGAAATGCTCCATTTCTCACAACAAATAAAGCACAGAGCCTTCTGGTTCGAAGCCACTGTCCTTCACTCCCCCCTACCCCCCCACCCCCAGCCGCTTTCACTCTGACTCTGTTCCTTGCGGTGGAAAGTATCCACAGAAGATTCCAGGAAAGGATCTGGCTCTTTAAAACCATCCCCCACTTCCAGGCAGAAGGGGGCCTGTTCAGTGAGCTAGCACCAAATCCCATGTAGGTGACCTTGAGGGAGGGGAGGGTGCTGACCAGAGAGATTCTGATGACCAGAGATAAGGGAAACCTGCGGGGGAAGGGGGGGCAGCCAGCTGAGACCTACGGGTAGGAGAGCAGTGTAGGGAGGGGGAGATGGTGGGGAGGGGATGAAGAGACACAGTTCAGGGACTGAGATAAATAGCCCCATCCCCACCCCAGAGCTGCTGGGGAGGGGAGGAAGAGATACAGTTCAAGGACCTGAGATAAATAGCCCCATCCCCACTACAGGCTCATTGGGAAAGACCCTGATGCTGGAAAGATTGAAGGCAGGAGGAAAAGAGGACAACAGAGGATGAGATGGTTGGATGGCATCATCGACTCAATGGACATGAGTTTGAGCAAACTCCAGGAGATGGTGAAGGACAGGGAAGCCTGGCGTGCTGCAGTCCATGGGGTCACAGAAAGTCAGACACAACTAAGCGAAGGAACAAGAACCACTGCAGGAGCCCTGGGCTGACAGAGGCCTAGTCTATGCCTCTCTTCACCCACCCGCTAAGACCTGCAGACCCTTCCCTCACTAAAGGGTGAGTTGAGGGAGGAGGCCTGGGCGGGGAAGGGACTAGGCCTGGCTGCCAAGTGTGCAAGGTTGGGAAGAGGACAGCAGTTTGGTGTCCTGAAAAGCACAGGCAGCATTTGGAATTACCTAGTGAAAGTAAAGCCTTGGAAATCCCATGGATGGAGGAGCCTGGTGGGCTGCAGTCCATGGGGTCTCGAAGAGTCGGACATGACTGAGCGACTTCACTTTGACTTTTCACTTTCCTGCATTGGAGAAGGAAATGGCAACCCACTCCAGTGTTCCTGCCTGGAGAATCCCAGGGACAGAAGAGCCAGGTGGGTTTCCGTCTATGGGGTCGCACAGTCGGACACGACTGACGCGACTTAGCAGCAGCAGTGAAAGTAAAAGGAAGAAAGTGTTAGTTGCTTAGACTTGTCCTACTCTTTGAGACCCTGTGGACTGTAGCCCACCAGTCTCCTCTGTCCATGGGATTCTCCAGGCAAGAATACTGGAGTGGGTTGCCATGCCCTTCTCCAGGGAATCTTCCCAACTGAACCCAGGGATCGAACCCAGGTCTCCTGCATTGCAGGCAGATTCGTTACCATCTGAGCTACCAGGGAAGCCCTGGGAATCATGCAGACGCAGATTCAAATCCTAAATCTGCCACCTCATTCAGCTTGGAGTGTGACCTGGAGCAAGTCTGATCCAGGTTCCCTCGTAAAATAGCAATAACAAAGCCTGGTCTTTGACAGGATTCTGAGAAAATACACATGCTGTCAAGTGATTCTGCTGCTGCAAAGACCACACTTTGAGTGGCATCATCTGGGAAACTTCACACCGAGCCCCTGAGCTATGCCAGGCATTGTGCTAGCTACTTTCTATACATTTACTAATGGAATAATTTCAACAATCCTCTGAAATGGAACTTACTGCTTTTACTTTGGAGAAGGCAATGGCACCCCACTCCAGTACTCTTGCCTGGAAAATCCCATGGACGGAGGAGCCTGGAAGGCTGCAGTCCATGGGGTCGCTGAGGGTCGGACACGACTGAGCGACTTCACTTTCACTTTTCTCTTTCATGCATTGGAGAAGGAAATGGCAACCCACTCCAGTGTTCTTGCCTGGAGAATCCCAGGGACAGGGAGCCTGGTGGGCTGCCATCTCTGGGACTGCACAGAGTCGGACATGACTGAAGCAACTTAGCAGCAGGAGCAGCAGCTTTTACTTTCCAGAATAGGGGGCTGAGGGTCAGAAAGATGAAAGAAAAAAAATTGGGGGAGCCACCTTGCAGCTTGCAGAATCTTTAGTTCCCTGACCAGGCCACCCCAGTGGGAGTACCATGTCCTAACCACTGGACCACCAGCAAATCCTCAGAAAGATGAAATATTTTACAAAGTTAGTAAGTAGCAGCACTGGGCTTTGAACTTGGGTCTGTCTGAATTTATAGCTCATACTGGGCCTCCCAGTCAGCAAGACTGCTGTGGACTGGACTGTGTCCCCCGCCAAATTCATATGCTGAAGCCTTAACTTCCCATGTGGCTATATGTGGAGTAAGGAAGTAATTAAATAAGGTCATAAGGGTAGTACCCTGATCCAGAAGGATTAGTGTCCCCATGAAAGGAAACATCAGAGAGCTCATTTTCTTTCACTGCCATGTAAGAGCACAGTGAGAAAGGGCCATTTGCAAACCAGGAATTGAATCAGCTGGCACCTTGATTTTGGACTTCCCAGCCTCCAGAACCATGAGAAATAAATGTCTGCTGTTTAAGCCACCAAGTCTGTGGTATTTTGTTATGGCAGCCCAATTAGACTAAGACAGGGGCTCAGCTGCTGCAGAGCAGCCAAGGATGCTGATTAAAATGAACAGCTCTCCTTCTATGGAATGTTGCTCTGCTCAAAAAGAGCAGGACTGAGGGAGAATCAAAATGATGATCATAATGATGATAATTCACACCCAAGCCGAAGCCACCTGTACCATTCACAGGTGAACACACACACACACACAAAACAAGCTCAGAACAATAAAACCACCCAGAACCTCACAAACTAAATCCAAACATTTTCCTTGAGAAGACAGGAAGTGGCCCAGCAATCAGGTATTTATTACCCACTACTTTGCTGCACATACTGAGCTGGCTGAGTCTGCAGTCTTTCAGGGTGGACAGGTGAAATGCGTAAACTAAGCCCTGGCTCTTAAACTTTAGCAGAGCCCCCTGTGCCTGCAGGTCATTGGACAATGTGAGTGTGGTAGATTAGATATCTGCATGATTCTCCCAGTGAGAAAGTGAAAAAACTGAATGCTGGATAAAATATCAAACAAAACATCTTTTTTCTTTTTTTGGTGGTGCCACATGGAACGCAGGATCTTAGTTCCCCAACTAGGGGTTGAAACTGTGCCTCGTACGGTGGAAGGACAGAGTCTTAATTTACCACTGGACCACCAGGGAAGTCCTCAAAATATCTTTTAAAATGTATCACTGAAGTGACACAAAAATGAGTAATCTACACATATCAAAACTGGGGGTAAAGGAGTCCTGAGGCCAGCTGGTACTCTGAGGCTTTCTGCTGGACACTGGAGGCTTTGAGCTTGCACTTTGACAGTTGCTTCAGGTGAGAGATTGAAGACAAATCTTAGGGTCCACCCAGTGATGTGGGAAAAAATGCATGTATATATATGTACGTAAATTTTACTGACATAAATTGGTGTATGGCTCCAATTTACAAATAATAATAAAACACACAACACACCTTATTATAAATTCTATATAGAAAATTGAAACACTTGCTGATTTTTGCCAAAATGTTTCATCCATAGCCAACCTATGAGTAATTCACTGTAGCTCTAATATGAATGTTGGCTAACACTTATTTATGTTAAGGAGGAAGATAAAATGAAACAAGACATATGTTGGCACTTTCTTTATTAGTCAATAATGTAATCAATCTCTTTATTCAATCAGATAATAATTTTAAATACTGGAAGAGTACTTCTTCAATTTTTCTGAGCTAATCTCAACGTAATGGGTACAGACACAACATACTTTTAAGTTTAATTTAAATTATTAATATTTCATCACTGTCTTAAGGCTAGACAATTAATAAAACATTACACCAAGTCTTCTTTTGTAGCATTTGTTGATTTTCAGGTGTAAATACTTTCACCATGGCTGATTTCAAGCTACCGATGTGATTTCACTGAACATGAAGTTGGGAAGAGGTACACAATACTATTATTAATATATAGGATTTTCAATAGCGAATGGTTTAAACCAGGGGTTAGCAAACTTTTTCTTCAAAGTGCAAGATAATAAATATTTTAGGCTTTGTGGGCTACATAGGTCTCTGTCAAACAACATTATTTGGTTCTGTCCACAACACACTAAAATATTTTAAATTACATTTTAAAAAACATTCTTAAATTCTAAATTCTTAAATTCTAAAAAATTTTAAAAAACATTCTTAACTTGAGGACTATATAAAAACAGGCTATGCACCAGATTTGGCATACAGGCTATAGTTTGCCAACCTCAATTTCAAATAAAAGATTAGATATAGCATAAGAGAGAATTAGTGAACTAGAGAACTAGTGAATTAGCAACAATTGAAACCCAAAGTGGGTGGAATGATATCTTTAATTTGCTAACAGAAAATAACTGTTGACCTATAATAATTCTATACCTTGTGAAACTAGCTTTCAAGAAGAAAGATGAAATAAAACCATTTCAAACAAAAGCAGAATGTGCTGCCAAAATTTTTTCACTAAAGAAAACCTAAAGAATGTACTTCTGATACCCTGGATAGAAGAACCAAGTGAAAAAAAGAAGAAGAAATGGTGAGAAAAGATGTCAGTCAACATGTGTATAAAACTAAGCACATATTGTCTGGATAAAAATATTAAAAACTGTGACATTTGTTGTGTGTGTAAAAGGAAACAGGCTAAAATACTGGGTGGGAATATCAAATAAATTAGGAGACTGTGATTGGGATGAAAGAATTCTAAGACCCTTACGTATTTGGGAAGAATGCACAGATTCTGATTGGACTTTAGACTTCACTATGTTAGGTATGCTACTGGAGATCAGTGGAGAAATAACTCCAGAAAGAATGGAGGGATGGAGCCAAAGCAAAAACAATACCCAGTTGTGGATGTGACTGGTTTTTAGAAGCAAGGTCCCATGCTGTAAAGAGCAATATTGCATAGGAACCTGGAATGCAGGTCCATGAATCAAGGCAAATTGGAAGTGGTCAAACAGGAGATGGCAAGAGTGAACGTCGACATTCTAGGAATCAGTGAACTAAAATGGACTGGAATGGGTGAATTTAACTCAGATGACCATTATATCTACTACTGCGGGCAGGAATCCCTCAGAAGAAATGGAGTAGCCATCACGGTCAACAAAAGAGTCTGAAATGCAGTACTTGGATGCAATCTCAAAAACGACAGAATGATCTCTGTTTGTTTCCAAGGCAAACCATTCAATATTACAGTAATCCAAGCCTATGCCCCAACCACTAACGCTGAAGAAGCTGAAGTTGAATGGTTCTATGAAGACCTACAAGACCTTTTAGAACTAACACCCAAAAAAGATGTCCTTTTCATTATAGGGGACTGGAATGCAAAAGTAGGAAGTCAAGAAACACCTGGAGTAACAGGCAAATTTGGCCTTGGAGTACAGAATGAAGCAGGGCAAAGGCTAATAGAGTTGTGCCAAGAGAACGCACTGGTCATAGCAAACACCCTCTTCCAACAACACAAGAGAAGATTTTACACATGGACATTACCAGATGGTCAACACCGAAATCAGATTGATTATATTATTTGCAGCCAAAGATGGAGAAGCTCTATACAGTCAACAAAAACAAGACTGGGAGCTGCCTGTGGCTCAGATCATGAACTCCTTATTGCCAAATTCAGACTTAAGTTGAAGAAAGTAGGGAAAACCACTAGACCATTCAGGTATGACCTAAATCAAATCCCTTATGATTATACAGTGGAAGTGAGAAATAGATTTAAGGGACTAGAACTGATAGATAGAGTGCCTGATGAACTATGGAATGAGGTTCGTGACATTGTACAGGAGACAGGGATCAAGACCATCCCCATGGAAAAGAAATGCAAAAAAGCAAAATGGCTGTCTGGGGAGGCCTTAAAATAGCTGTGAAAAGAAGAGAAGCGAAAAGCCAAGGAGAAAAGGAAAGATATAAGCATCTGAGTGCAGAGTTCCAAAGAATAGCAAGGAGAGATAAGAAAGCCTTCCTTAGCGATCAATGCAAAGAAATAGAGGAAAACAACAGAATGGGAAAGATGAGAGATCTCCTCAAGAAAATTAGAGATACCAAGGGAACATTTCATGCAAAGATGGGCTCGATAAGGGACAGAAATGGTATGGACTTAACAGATGCAGAAGATATTAAGAAGAGGTGGCAAGAATACACAGAAGAACTGTACAAAAAAGATCTTCATGACCCAGATAATCATGATGGTGTGATCACTGACCTAGAGCCAGACATCCTGGAATGTGAAGTCAAGTGGATCTTAGAAAACATCACTATGAACAAAGCTAGTGGAGGTGATGGAATTCCAGTTGAGCTACTTCAAATCCTAAAAGATGATGCTGTGAAAATGCTGTACTCAATATGCCAGCAAATTTGGAAAACTCAGCAGTGGCCACAGGACTGGAAAAGGTCAGTTTTTATTCCACTCCCAAAGAAAAGCAATGCCAAAGAATGCTCAAACTACTGCACAATTGCACTCATCTCACACGCTAGTAAAGTAATGCTCAAAATTCTGCAAGCCAGGCTTCAGCAATACATGAACCATGAACTTCCAGATGTTCAAGCTGGTTTTAGAAAAGGCAGAGGAACCAGAGATCAAATGGCCAACATCCGCTGGATCATAGAAAAAGCAAGAAAGTTCCAGAGAAACATCTATTTCTGCTTTATTGACTATGCCAAAGCCTTTGACTGTATGGATCACAATAAACTCTGGAAAATTCTGAAAGAGATAGGTATACCAGACCACCTGACCTGCCTCTTGAGAAACCTACATGCAGGTCAGGAAGCAACAGTTAGAACTGACATGGAACAACAGACTGGTTCTAAATAGGAAAAGGAGTATGTCAAGGCTGTATATTGTCATCCTGCTTATTTAACTTATATGCAGAGTACATCATGAGAAATGCGGGGCTGGAGGAAGCACAAGCTGGAATCAAGGTTGCCGGGAGAAATATCAATAACCTCAGATATGCAGATGACACCACCCTTATGGCAGAAAGTGAAGAAGAACTAAAAGGCCTCTTGATGAAAGTGAAAGAGGAGAGTGAAAAAGTTGGCTTGAAGCTCAACATTCAAAAAACGGAGATCATGGCATCTGGTCCCATCACTTCATGGCAAATAGATAGGGAAACAGTGGAAACAATGTCAGACTTTATTTTGGGGGGCTCCAAAATCACTGTAGATGGTGATTGCAGCCATGAAATTAAAAGACGCTTACTCCTTGAAAGGAAAGTTATGACCAACCTAGACAGCATATTCAAAAGCAGAGACATTACTTTGCCAACAAAGGTCCATCTAGTCAAGGCTATGGTTTTTCTGGTGGTGATGTATAGATGGAAGAGTTAGACTGTGAAGAAAGCTGAGCACCGAAGAATTGATGCTTTTGAACTGTGGTGTTGGAGAAGACTCTTGAGAGTCCCTTGGACTGCAAGGAGATCCAACCAGTCCATGCTAAAGGAGATCAGTCCTGGGTGTTCATTGGAAGGACTGATGCTGGTGCTGAAACTCCAATACTTTGGCCACCTCATGTGAAGAGTTGACTCATTGAAAAAGACTCTGATGCTGGGAGAGATTGGGGGCAGAAAGAGAAAGGGATGACAGAGGATGAGATGCCTGGATGGCATCACCGACTTGATGATCGTGAGTTTGAGTGAACTCCGGGAGTTGGTGATGGACAGGGAGGCCTGGCATGCTGCGATTCATGGGGTCGCAAAGAGTCGGACACAACTGAGCGACTGAACTGAACTGATGTTAGGTACGCGTTGTTTTTCAGATGGGTGGTGAGTATATAGATATTCATTCTATTATTTTTCTTTAAAATAGTTCTATTTTTAAATAAACTTTGTATGTATTAAATATTTTACAATTATAATTACAATGATAATTTTTTTCAAGAAAGAAGGAAAAGGTAGTTGTAAAGTCAGTTTAAAAATAGACTCTGCAAAGGACCCCGAGCATGGGAGTGAGCCATGCTGGGTGCCCCACTTCAGCATCTAGGTCTGAAACTGGAGGAGAATTTAAATGCAGCCTCGTTTGCTGTCCTGTCCACTCTGGTTCTCCATAGATGGGGACAGTGTCTTCTCTACTCTCTGACCCCATAGTTCCTTATCCTATGGTACAGGTGGGGCCATTGCATACCCAGCCCCGTTCCTTACTGGTTTGTCTTCCTCTCACACTTTTCACTTGTCTTTTATGATTCCCAACAGCAGGCCAACATTCTGCAAGTGTTTGTTCAAGTTCAATTCTGTCTGGTGACCTCTGTCTCCCTTAGTGTTTTTTTTTTCTAACCTTTAAATATTTATTTATTTGGAGCCTCCAGGCCTTAGTTGCTGCATGGGGGATCCTCATTGAGGCATGCAGGATCTAGTTCCCTGACCAGGAATCAAACCTGGGTCCCCTGTGTTGGGAGCTCAGAGTCTTAGCCACTGGAACACCAAGGAAGTCCCTGCCTTCTCTGTCTTTCGTGGTTTCCCAGTCTTTTGTGGGAATAGGAAAGAGTTACACAGCTCTGAGTCTCTCCACCTGTCCTGTACTCATTACGCTGAATGTAACTCTGGGGTGTGGATATGGAGAATAAGGAAGACAATACAAATAACTACAGTGAGCATTTATTTAATCTGTAAAAGCACTCTGCATGCATTATCTCATTCAATCCTCACAGCAACTCCATGAGCTGAGTAGTAGTAGTATTCCTAATTTACAGATAAGGACATGAAGGCTCAAAGAGGTTAAACGAGGCTGCACAGTTGTTCAGAAGAGAGCCACACAGTCCTACCAAGATGCCAGGCTCCTTTGGCTCCTTAGGTGTTCTTGTCCGGGGAACTGACCACCCAGGGGAGCCAGTGAAAAACCTTGAGGATCATGAGAAGTGACCCCTCGTGTGTTCACAGAAGGCCTAGAGAGATGGCCTCATCCTCCAGACATTCTCAGAGTAAAAAGCCCTCTCAGAAATTAGGGCACACTTCTACAAACTCACTGCTCACTCTGCTTCTTCCACTTGTGAGTAAATAGTAGAGAGTCTGTGACGGAGATGATGTGCCTTCGGGCAAGTCACTTAACCTCTCTGTGCCCCATTTAAATGGAGAGTATAATGACATTTACCTCATGGAGTTGCGAAAGTGAAATGTTAATATGTATGTGGTTCTCAGGACGGTGCTTGGCACTTAGTAAGCACAACTGTTGGCTGTTATTACGTTACTAATATCTGCAGTCCAACCATCCAGTCACTCCGCCCGAGTTTCGGTGTTGCTGCCTGCCTCATTGTCTCCTCAAGTGCCTGCGGAGTTAAGTTCCTGTTTCAAAGGCCAGAGGGAGGCAGGAAGGTGGGCAGACCCAGGAGGTTACTTAAGAGATTGGGTTGGGCCAGCTGAAAAGGCAGTAAGTCATCAGGTGGTGGAAATCTTCCCCTTTAGCTCACCATGTGCAGTGAGGGCACCCCTGGGTGATGGCTGGGGCCCAGGATGCGCATGGGTCCCATTCCCACAATGGTACCAGGAGGGCTGAATCAGAGAGCATTGTTTAAATACGGCTGCTACCAATCATTTGGTGAACTGATCTGGATAATTCTATGTACTGTCTCTCAATATTCTGAATTTATGACTGTGGTTTTCTTTTTCTTCTCTCTCTCACCCCCCACCCCTAAATCCACTGAACTTGGCCTCTGGGAATCATGGGGATTATAGGGAATCATAGTGTGCTGAGACCAAGGTGATACTATTCACTGAGCTCTGGGAGCATCTGAAAGAAGTATTCATGATAGGAGATCCTTCCATGTCAAACAGGGCCAAGGGAAAAGCTACTAGGCTGGCTTGAAGAAATTTAGCCTCATCTGATTAGTGAGACTAACTCTTCCAAGCCAAGAAATAGGAAGTTAGTTGCCAAGGTAGACGGGACAATGCTTTTTTTGGAGACTTCAGCAACGGACAGCGACCCTCCGCACTCCCAATGCCCCACCAATGCAGCGCCTCTCCTGCTAATTCTTCCACAGCACCCTGGGACTTCACATCTCATCAGGGGTGGCGTGGGGGTTGAGGGTCAGGGATGTCTCCCAAAATGACTCAGGGTTTGGGGAAGTGGAAGACTTGGATGAAAAAGGCTCTGACTGCATCTCATGCATGCATGCTAAGTTACTTCAGTCATGTCAGACTCTGTGACCCCATGGACTGTAGTCTTCCAGGGTCCTCAGTCCATGGGATTCTCCAGGCAAGAATACTGGAGTGGGTTGCCATGCCCTCTTCCAGGGGATCTTCCTGACCCAGGGATCAAACCCAAATCTCTTATGTCTCCTGCATTGTTAGGCAGGTTCTTTACCACGAAAGCCACCAGGGAAGTCCCTGACTGCATACCAGGCAATATTATCTCCTTCCCTCTGCAGACACAGGGAGAAGAATCCACAGAATCCACTCTGGCCAGCTTAAGCAGAAAAGGCTTAAGATACCTCTAAGAATCTCTTCTCTGATAGCTAGCTTGTAAAGAATCTGACTGCAATGCAGGAGGCTCCAGTTCAATTCCTGGGTCAGGAAGATCCACTGGAGAAGGGATAGGCTACCCACTCCAGTATTTTTGGGCTTCCCTGGTGGCTCAGCTGGTAAAGAATCTGCCTGCAATGCGGGAGGCCTGGGTTCATTCCCTGGGTTAGGGATATGGTCCCACTCCAGTATTCTGGCCTGAAGAATTCCATGGACTGTATAGTCCATGGAGTCACAAAGAGTCAGACATGACTGAGTGCCTTTCACTTTCAACAATCTCTGTGAAGGCATGAGGCTATGTTTGGCAGCTGTGAGAAGGCAGAGCTGCTGTAAGAAGATACCATTGCTACCTTGACTGAGTGTGGGCCAGGTGCGATCCCTGGCAGGACTGATGCTGGGCTCACACTCTGCCGCTGCCACCTCTGAAAGCAGAACACTTCCAGACCACCCACGCCAAACTGGGTGGGTCTCAATTCCCAAACAGGTAGGCTCTGAGGTTGCATCTGATTGGCGGACACCAGGTGTGGCCCTGTGTGGACCACATATGTGGGCCCTAACTGCAAAGGAAGCTGGGAAAGTGCAACTGGGGTTTCTACTTCAGTG
Organism: Bos grunniens; assembly: GCF_055505025.1. Classification (NCBI taxonomy): domain Eukaryota; kingdom Metazoa; phylum Chordata; class Mammalia; order Artiodactyla; family Bovidae; genus Bos; species Bos grunniens. The sequence continues at coordinate 49,426,028 of NC_141185.1, read as the reverse complement.
GAGGCGCAGGGTGAAAGGGGGGCAGACTTTCTACAAAAGAAGAGTGTTTGGGGATGCAGGAAGAATGACAAATGTTCACATATAGTCAGGAACTTTAAAATTCATAAAACTAAGAATCCTTCAGAGGTAACCATACTGCTTTGAGAGAGATCTTTGAGCTCTGATCTGCTACGTGGGTGTGAACCCACCCTGCTGCTACTGCTGCTAAGTCGCTTCAGTCGTGTCCAACTCTGCGACCCCAGAGACGGCAGCCCACCAGACTTTCCCGCCCCTGGGATTCTCCAGGCAAGAACACTGGAGTGGGTTGCCATTTCCTTCTCCAATGCACGAAAGTGAAAAGTGAAAGTGAAGTCGTTCAGTTGCGCCCGACTCTTAGCAACCCCATGGACTGCTGCTTACCACGCCCTCAAATTCTTGCCTGCCCTAGGAGTCCACAACATATGGTTGGATGCCCCTCCTCACCTGGGGCCTTCTTCCCTGTGTATCTCAGGAGCAATGGTTTAATCCTTGTTGCTTTTATGGTTGGTTGGGCCTTTTAAGGCAAACTCAAATGCCTTCAAGGGCCAGGCAGGTAAATAAACAGGTGAAGTGAGCGGTGGGAAGGGCAGGGAGCCGGCAGGAGAGGACCTGAAAGAACTGCCACTTCCTTGTTTACTCGAATTTCTTTCATTCCCCAAGATGACTTTAGATGCGTTGTTCAAGCCAGAATCCAATAGAAGACTAAGAATTGAATTTGGCTGTTCTGGGTCTTAAGTATCTTTAATCTAGAAGAAACACTGGGCTGTTTGTTTTGCTGTTTTCGTGCGTTTCTACTGGCAATGATTTGAAGAAGCCACGCCAGTGTCTTGTTGCCTGTCTAGATATACGTGCTGTTTTCTTGTGATGCCTGTCACTTTGTTTCCTTAATCCTTGCATCTTCTGAAAACGGAAAGTTAGAGCTAAAGGCTTGATTAAATTTGGCAAGACTATATCCAGGTGATGCTGACTCTGCCTAATTCATCACCTCAGAAAGCAGGGGACAGTGTCCTACTAGTAGTGATGAAATGGAATAAGACCTTCTGGTCCTTGCCACCACCCCCACCCCCCCCCACCCCAACCATGACCTCTGTCTGCCTTTTGTCTGTGAAAAACTTTAGTCAAAGAATAAGTTTAATCAGAGACATGAGACATGTGGAAACAAAGGAAAATAGTCAAAGGAGACTAAATAATAGTAATGTAGTCATTAAGCATAGTCAAGCCCTTTTGTTCTTTCTTGAGGGCTATAGATAATATTCTGAGCCATATCCTGTAAGCGGTCTTATAAATACTAAAACACCAGGTGGAAAAAGTTAACTACATGATGACCAGACTGTACCCACGACTTGAGCTGGCACAATTCTGAAACTTGGCTTCAAAGAAATGGAAACAAACTGACCCTAGAACTGAAGGTCAACTGTACCTAAAATAATCAAGATGATGTTGGTCAGATCACTGATGACCAATCTGAAGATGACTGTCACGGCTGACCATGCTGTTTTTATATGCAGCCCCCTCCTTCTGTTTATAAAAGCTCTTGCCCCACTGGTTGCCACTGTGTGTGGGGGAATTGGCCTTTGGACAGATGTCTGCCTTCCCAAGTTGGTGGCATCTGAGATAAAGCAAACTTTCTTTTCCACCAACCTGGGCTGTTTATTGGCTTTCAAGTGGCAAGCAGCCAGCCACACACACTCTTTCAGTAACAGTGATGCTAGATGAAGGTTTAGAAGACCCCTGCCACTGTAACTATATTTTCTTCCTTAGAAAAATCATTTCCCCAAGAAAGCTTTTACCTAATGATTTTAGCATTCACTGACTCTCCTTTCCTGAATTAATTATTTCAGTAGGGATTGCAAGAGGCTGTTTTTCTAATGCTATAATTTCTTTGACATTTATTAGCTGGCATTCCTGGTAGCTCAGCTGGTAAAGAATCTGCCTGCAATGCAGGAGACCCTGGTTCAATTCCTGGGTTGGGACGATCCCCTGGAGAATGGATAGGCTAGCCACTTCAGTATTCTTGGGCTTTCCCAGTGGCTCAGTGAGTAAGGAATCCACCTGAAATGTGGGAGACCTGGGCTTGATCCCTGGGTTGGGAAGATCCCCTGAAGGAGGGCATGGCAACCTACTCCAGTATGCTTGCCTGGAGAATCCCCATGGACAGAGGAGCCTGGTGGGTTGCAGTCCACGGGGTCACAAAGAGTCCAACATGATTGAGCAACTAAGCACACAGCACATTCTTCTATAAATAAGAATTTTCTTAATCAACTTGAACTATTTGGTGATCCTGAAACGGAAACTACTGGTTCCTACTGGACTGCATCATCAGGAACCACATCACAGGCTTCCAAGAGGTTATCTTTGAGTGATTATTTCAATTTATTCAATTTGTTTATCTAAATCTTCTATGATAAGCAAATATCACTTTTTAATAAGAAATAATATTTAAGGAAAGAAATCAGGATAAATTCACAAGGACACTCAAAGAGTAGCCATACTAGGTAAGAAAGTAAGAACTGGACTGACCCAGGACCATGCCTTTAAAGTCAGAAATACTTAGACAGGAGGATACCAGGCCTGTGGGTACTTGCAAAGATGTTACACATCTATTCATCATCCCTGATTCTCGAAGGATTCGCTGTCATCCTCATCAATCACAATGACCGCACTAATCACAGGGTGGGGATGGGCAGGATGGGGTGACCAGGAAGGATGCCATAGGCACTTAGCTGAAAGAGTCAAGTCATCTTTGTCTTTGAGAGCCTTTAGATTATCTGGCCCTACCCAAGAAGAGGCCCTTTCTCAGCTATTCCTACCCTACTCTAACCCCTGCCAGTTCTGGCAAGAACTACCTAGGCTGGTGCCATTGTTCCTAGGTCAACTGAGCAGTCACCCAATCTAGTAGTAAAGCCAGCAGGCCAGGGAGCAGGATGGTGCCCCAGTGACCTGTGGTTTTCAGCATGTAAGTCTTGTACATCGTTTGTTAAATTTATCCTTGAGTATTTTCTGTTTGTTGTTGCTGTAAATTGGATTGTTTTTTCAATTATCTACTGCTAAAAAATATGGAGAGGCTTCCCTGCTGGCTCAGCGGTAAAGAATCTGCCTGCCAATGCAGGAGAAGCAGGTTTGATCCCTGGGTCAGGAAGATCCCCTGGTGTAGGAAATGGCAACTCACTCCATTATTCTTGCCTGAAAAATCCCATGGACAGAGGAGCCTGGCAGGTTACAGCCCGTGGGGTTGCAAAGAGTTGGACGCAACTGAGTGATGAAAACAAGAAAAAATATGGACTGCTTCCAAATTTGCACATCATCCTTCTACAAGGATGAGGTTAATCTTCTGTATTATTATAGTTTTGGTATTGAGTAAGTGAGTGAGTGAAGTTGCTTAGTCATGTCCAACTATTTGTGACCCCATGGACTGTAATCTACCAGGCTCTTCTACCCATGAAATTTTCCAGGCAAGAGTACTGGAGTGCATTGCCATTTCCTTCTCCAGGGGATCTTCTCCACCCAGGGATTGAACCTGGGTCTCCTGCATTGCAAGCAGATGCTTTACCATCTGAGCCACCGGGGAAGCCCATGTTTTGGTATTAGGTTAGCCAAAAAGTCATTTCTGTAACATCTTATGGAAAAATCTGAATGACTATTTGGCCAACCCAACACATGGGCTGTCAAAGTGATGTTTTATGTGTTTTAAGTAAAAACATAATAAGATCCACTCTTGTGAATTTTTAAGTAAAACTCCAGGCAGGTAAGTCCCTTCTTTCCTGAGGCCTCTTGTGCTCCTGCTGCTGCTGCTGCTGCTAAGTCGCTTCAGTCATGTCCGACTCTGTGCGACCCCATAGACCGCAGCCCACCAGGCTCCCCCATCCCTGGAATTCTCCAGGCAAGAGTACTGGAGTGGGTTGCCATTGCCTTCTCCGTCCTGTGCTCCTAGGACACTGCAATAGACAGCTACCTGGGGCATACAGGATCTCAGCTGAGAGAGTATACCTTCTGCTGCTTCATTATCTGGCTCTTTCAGCTTAAACGCAGCCTGTGTTCCCCACTGCAAACTTCACACTCACACCAGCTGAGATTGTGTAAAATGGTTCAGCAGTCCTCAAGCAGGCTATAGAAATGCCAGGGCCTGTCTCATTGGCTCAGCTTTCACATTCACCCCCAAATATTACTGGAAAGGAGAGAGACAATCCCATCTCAAGGATCTAAGGACAGCCAGAATGAGTGAGAAGGGAGGCACCTCCGTCAGGTTTTTAAGAATCCATTTCTAGGGACTTCCCTGGCAGTCCACTGGTTAAGAATCTGCCTGCCAATGTAGGGGACATGGGTTTGATAATTGACCTGGGAAGATCACACATGCCGTGGGGCAACTAAGCCCGTGCGTCACAACTACTGAAGCCCATGTGCCCTAGAACCCGTGCTCCCCAACAAGAGAAGCCACTGCAATGAGAAGCCTGAGCACAACTGGAGAGCAGCCTCTGATCTTGGCAAATAGAGGAAGCCTGTGCGCAGCAACAAAGACCCAGCACAGTCAAAACTAACTAACTAAATAAACAAAAATTAAGGGAAAAAAGAATCCCTTTCTAAACTCATGGGCAGGTCACTTTGAGGCTTGTGGGAAAGACAATGCCTTCCCTGGAACCTGCAGGTGCTTCTGGAAACCTCTCTTCAACCTCAGATGAGACTGGTGCTTTCTGATCTGATGAGCTTTCTAAACAGTTTCACCTCCTGTTGTTGTTGCTTAACTGTAATAAGGGCTTCCCTGGTGGCTCAGATGGTAAAGAATCTGCCTGCAATGCAGGAGACCTGGGTTGGATCCCTGGGTCAGGAAGATCCCCTGCAGAAAGGAATGGCTACCCACTCCAGTATTCTTGCCTGGAGTAAAACACATACAACATAAAATCTACTATGTTAACCATTTAAAAGGATAGTTCAGTAGTATTAAGTACATTCACTTGGTTGTACAAGCATCACCACCATCCATCCCCAGAATGATTTCATTATCCCAAATCAGTTTCCTCTTATTGAAATATTTTTATCTGATCTTAGGTTTTACCTATTTGAATATTTACTTATTTAAGAATGAATTAGGGACTTCCCTGGAATCTTCCAGTGGTTAAGACTCCGCACTTCCAATGCAGGGGGAACAGGTTCGATCCCTGGTTGGGGAACTAAGATCCCATATTAAAAAAAAAAAAAAAGAATGAATTAAAAGCAGGCTCCCCAGCCCTTCACTTGTAAACGACCTGGCAGCCCCGAGATGAAGGTGTGACAGAAATCTCTCCCCTTGTGGCTGCTATTAGCTGGTTCAGGCCTCGCTGGCTTAGCCCAGCTTGGGGCTGTGAAACTGCCTCTTGATTAGCTCCAGCCCTCCCCTCTGCTCTGGCCATGGCTCCATCAGGGAGGCAGTCCTGCCCAGCCCGTAAATTGTCTGGGGTTTGCGTTACTTCTACCTTTCCACCCCAGACCTCATGGCTTCCCTGAGCCTCTACAAAGCTCTCCAAGAGTTGTTGTTGTTTAGTCACTAAGTCGTGTCTGACTCTTTTGAGATCCCACAGTCTGTAGCCCGCCAGGCTCCTCTGTCCATGGGATTTCCCAGGCAAGAATACTGGAGTGGGTTGCAATTTCCTGCTCCAGGGGATCTTCCCAACCCAAGGATTGAACCCACGTCTCCTGCATTGGCAGGTGGGTTCTTTACCACTGAACTACCTGGGAAGCCTGCCTCCAAGAGCAGGGAGGGGAACGTGTCCTCCTTCCTCAGAAGCCAGGCTATCCAGCCTTGGGCGACTCTGAGGCTGATGGCTGGTCATCAGGGTGAGGCCTGCCAGGGTCTGTGAGCAGTGTAACTGGCTTCCAAGAAGGAGTTCGACCTTAGGAGTTTCCGCTTTGCTCAGTGGCTCGAGGCCCTTAATTCGCTTCAGTCCCATCTCTTGACAGGTTTCCTTGAGGTGCCTGGGCTGCCTCCCCCAGGGACCTTCCTTTTGTCCTTGGGTTCTCACGAAAGTGAATGACCCAGTGTTCCAGGCCATTTCCACAGGACTTGAGGTGAAGGGTTTCTGGGCTCTGTGTGGTCCTGATAAGGCAGGCCTGGACAGGCTTCACTGGCTTCAGTCACAGCTTGGCTCACTTTGCCAGAAAAGGGAGGGCCGGTCCCACAGGGCACTGGGGTTATACCGACCCTTAGACAGGGTTTGCCCAGGGACCATGGCTGGGTAGGAATGGGGGTGGGGGTAGAGCAAAGTGGTATGACCTCTATGACCCAGGCCTCAGGTTGGCCGGGGTCATAGAGGATGAGACAGAGGTGGGGGCAAGCCCCACCCAGCCTTGTTGTTGTTCAGTCTGTAAGTTGTGACTTATAGACGCTGCGACTCCATGGATTGCAGCACACCAGGCTCCTCTGTCCTGCACCATCTCCTAGAGTTTGCTCAAACTCATGTTCATTGAGTCGATGATGCCATCCAACCATCTCATCTGTTGCCCCCTTCTCCTCCGGCCATCTATCTTTCCCAGCATCAGGGCCTTTCTTTCCCACCCAGTCTTATCCCTCCACTTCTGCACCCCACACCACCCTCCTCCATGTCTCTGAACTGCATCATTGCCCCTCCAGTAAGTGGAGGGACCAGTCAATCAGCTGTGTGCTGTCCAGCAACTTATTTAAGCTTTCTAAGCTGTATTAAAAAAAAAGCAGGGGGTGGGGGGGCAGATTCTAGAAAACACTTACCCAGAGGATTTTTGGAAGGTTAAATAGGAATGCTCCTCGTATAATACCAGACACTCAGAGAGTGTGCAATACACATCACTTTCCTCTCTGCTTTCTTCTCTGTAACAGTTTTGTGCCCATTGCTTTGCTCTATCAGGGAAGCTAGGCAAGCTGGCAGTTCCCAGCAGGAGTGGGGAAGCCACTGTTTTCTCTTTGTGCCCAGAAATACTGCTACCAATGGATGGCTTCCCCCACCAGGTAACACTGGAGTATTGAGACCCTGGGAAGAATGGATGGATGGACAAATGCTGCTGTGGAGGAGAAACAATGTCCCCAAAGACCTGCCCTTTACCCAGACCCACCAAGGACACCTATTCTTCATGTCACTGCCAGTAAAAATTTCCAACCTGCAACCTCAATCCAGTTCAGTTAGAATCTGTGGGGGTGTGGCCAGCTTTGGGTATTGTTTAAAAGTCCCCAGGTGCTTCTAATGTGTAACCAGGGTTAAGAACTACTGGTCTACTCCAACCTCCCCATTGCAGAGATAAAAACACACAGAGGGGAGAAAAAAGTAATCTCAGAAAAGTTAAAAGTAATAAAATATTTAAAGGGACAGGCAGAATTTAGTATAAAGTAGGACCCTAAAAATCCAGCGCATTTGTGCTCAGTCGTGTCTGACTCTTTGCGACCCCATGAACATCAGGCTCCTCTGTCCACAGAATCTTCCAGGCAAGAATACTGGAGTGGGTTGCCATTTTCTCCTCCAGGGAATCTTCCTTACCCAGGGACTGAACCCTTGTCTCTTGCAGCGGGTTGTTTTTTTTTTTTTTTTCCACCACTAGCGCCACTTGGGAAGCCCACCCCAAAGAGGGAACCAATTATTATTTCATTATTTCTATTATTGCTCTAGATGGAGCTGGCATCAGCGACAAATGACTTGCAAAATCACACAGGCCCTCATGCTTAGAAGGGGCCTGTGTTGGTTTAATGCTGTTGTTGCTGTTTCGAATTTTTTTAAGTTTTTTTTAAATAAAGGGGTCCCACATTTTTGCACTTTGCACTGACCCTGGCCCAAGATCATACAGCTCTTAAAAGCAGAGTGGATTATCACCCCATTAAAGAAAGAGGAGGAACACACTTGAAGCAAAGAGGCTTGTTGGTGTGGGGCTGGTCTGGGTCCACTCCCCAGGGAGGTTCCTTCTCTTGTTCATTCCATCACAGGGAGGACGCTGGTCTTGCCTCTCTTGGAGGAAGTAGGGTAAGAGTTTCAGAACTTCCTCTTACTAGCTGTGACAGGCCCTCTGAGCCTCAGTTTCTTCATCTATAAAAGGGAGGGAATAATGCCTGTGAAATATTGTGAGGCGTATCCCTCTAGATGCATGACTGTCCCTCTCAGTTCAGTTGCTCAGTCGTGTACAACTCTTTGTGACCCCATGGACTACAGCACGCCAGGCTTCCCTGTCCATCACCAATTCCCGGAGCTTACTCAAACTCATGTTCTTCAAGTCAGTGATGCCATCCAACCATCTCATCCTCTGTCATCCCCTTCTCCTGCCTTCAATCATTCCCAGCATCGGGGGCTTTTCCAATGAGTCAGTTCTTTGAATCAGGTGGCCAAAGTACTGGAGTTTCAGTTTCAACATCAGTCTTTCCAATGAATATTTAGGACTGATTTCCTTTAGGATAGACTAGTTGGATCTCCTTGTAGTCCAAGGGACTCTCAAGACTCTTCTCTAACACCACAGTTTAAAAGCATCAATTCTTCAGTGCTCAGCTTTCTTTACAGTCCAACTCTCACATCCATACATGACTACTGGAAAAACTATAGCCTTGACTAGACGGACCTTTGTCGGCAAAGTAAGGTCTCTGCTTTTTAATATGCTGTCTAGGTTGGGCATAGCTTTTATTCCAAGAGCAAGTGTCTTTTAATTTCATGGCTGTGGTCACCATCTGCAGTGATTTTGGAGCCCGAGAAAATAAAGTCTGTCTCTGTTTCCATTGTTTCCCCACTTGCCATGAAGTGATGGGACCAGATGCCATGATCTTAGCTTTTTGAATGTTGAGTTTTAAGCCAGCTTTTTCACTCTCCTTTTTCACTTTCATCAAGAGGCTCTTTAGTTCCTCTTCACTTTCTGTCAACTCTAGATGCTGGAAATCTATAACTCCCCACCATGTGCTCCAAGTGCAGCCTTGGCAGGTCCTTTTCTTTCCCCCTGAGAGGCCCAAACACATTAAGGTCCCAGACTTCAGCTTTTCTCACACAAACTAAAACAGAAGCAATCGTGGGGAAAGTTTTCATTCTGGAGCAGGGGTGTAGGCGGCAGAGTCCTTAAGGAAGTGTTGCTGCTACTGCCCTCTGGTGGTAATATATCTGTATCTGCACAAATTCGTAACATCCTTTGCTGAGGCTGCTGATGCTGCTAAGTCGCTTCAGTAGTGTCCGACTCTGTGCGACTCCATAGACGGCAGGCCACCAGGCTCCCCCATCCCTGGGATTCTCCAGGCAAGAATACTGGAGTGGGATGCCATTTCCTTCTCCAATGCATGAAAGTGAAAAGTGAAAGGGAAGTTGCTCAGTCGTATCCGACTCTTAGCGACCTCATGGACTGCAGCCTACCAGGCTTCTCCGTCTATGGGACTTTCCAGGTAATAGTACTGGAGTGGGTTTGGGGAAATACAAAGATGCTTGATAACATACTGCTGCTGCTGCTAAGTCGCTTCAGTAGTGTCCGACTCTGTGCGACTCCATAGACGGCAGCCCACCAGGCTCCTCCGTCCCTGGGATTCTCCAGGCAAGAACACTGGAGTGGGTTGCCATTTCCTTCTCCAATGCATGAAAAGTGAAAGTGAAGTTGCTCAGTCGTGCCTGACTCTTAGCGACCCCATGGACTGCAGCCCACCAGGCTCCTCCATCCACGATTCCATTAAAAAAAAAAAAAAAATTGATGTTGATGTTTGGTAGAAACAAACACAATACTATAAAGCAATAATCCATTAAAAATAAATAAAAAATAAAAGGGAATAGCACAGTAAAAAAATAACTGATTGCTACTCTTCTAGACACTAGGGATGCAAAGACAAATAAAACACAGTTCTTGCCCTCACTGTAGATGTGAAACAAACTCTGAAAGAGATAGCTTAAATACAGTACAACAGGGCTTCCCTGGTGGCTCAGCAGTAAAGAATCTGCCTGCAATGTGGGAGGCCTGGAGTCAGTCCCTGGGTCGGGATGATCCCCTGAAGAAGGGAACGGCAAGCCACTCCAGTTTTCTTGCCTGGAGAATTCCACGGATAGAGGACCCCAGCTGGCTACAGTCCATGGGGTCAAAAGGAGTCAGACACAACTGACAGACTAACACTTTCACTTTTCAAATACAGTGCAATGTGATGTTTTAATAAAAACAATGATTCCTGACTTCTGGTTCCAGACAAAATGGAGTAGGCATATTTATTTCTGGTCTTCTGACTAGTAAAAGCTAAAGTTCCCCTGGACATTCTATATAAACAAACATAAGAATATCCTGAGAGTTTGCAAGAAGAGGCAGACTGGCCAGACCTCTTGAGACCCAAGAAATGACATAGCAGTGTGTACTCTGGGTTTCCTTTATGCCTTTCATATCGAACTAGGTACTGGAGAAGTGGCAATCTAATAAAGGATGCAGGCAAAAAAACCCAACAAAACCTGCTCTCTCTAGTCAAAAGAACAGGAAAGGGACAGGCTAGTAAGAGAGAAAAGTTTTAGGCAATAATAAATCACTTCAGTCTGGCCAGAATTTAAAGAAAAAAAAACACAACTCGATGGCTTAGCCCCGTAGGGAGTCTACAATTCCAGACTTGGACATCATGAGGTGGCCCCCTCCCTGGTCAGAGTGGCATCAGAGAAGGCCAAGTGGGGAGCTGGAATTTTTTTTTTAAGGGTATGAGAGGATGTTTCTTTATTTACTCAGGGCTGCGCTGGGTCTCTGCTGCTGCACGCAGGCTTTCTCTCGCTGCAGCAAGTGGGGGCTACTCTGTATTTGTGGTGCTCAGGCTTCCCACTGTGGTGCACTCTCTAAATATGTGGGCTTCTCTTGCTGCCACATTGTCTTACTATAGAGAGAGGTTGTCTCCTTTCAGTCTAGGTAGATATTCAATGCATGTATTAAATTCTTCCTGCTTTAAATACCTAGCATGGTTTCTGAGTCCTGCACTGAACCCTCAGCCCTTCTTTTTCCAGGCTTCCCAGGTAACCTTCATCACCTGGATTTAACCCCTTACCGCTCCGTATTTCCCCTAAGACCCCATCTCCCACCCTTCCTTGAGCCCCTGTAGTGTTTGCTGGAATGGCAGTGCACCGTGAACAAACTTATCTATGTCCTCAGATCTTCACCTTCCTGCTCTTTTGGAAACCCGGCTAACGCCTGCTGATACTACTTCCAATGTAGTTTCCCCAAGTATGGGCCCTTTTCCCTCTCCCACCACTCATTCCACCTGGCCTGCAGGTGGGGGGAAGCTGTCCTTTTCCCTTCCCCAGGCTTTCTGATGTTAAACTGTACCCTATCTCCTTGTCACCGTCATCTGTAGATCCTTACCTCGGTCACTGAGCATTTGGGCCACAGGCTCTGTCTCTCTCTACCACTGCCCCTACTTCAGCATCTGTGAAAATGATCCATCCAACATAGACCTCTCAGTCGGTCTTCCCAAGTTCCCCAGGCTCCCTTGCAGCTAGAGGTAGTGCTGTGTGACCCACTGAGACTGAAGTCACAATCTGATGGTGGGATGGATTCTGTGAAAGCTTTGCTTTCTTGCCTTGGGATCTGCTCTCTTCTTCTGACCTTGAATACAATTGGGGTATATTGGCCAACCCAATAAAAGAGTAGAAAACAGGGAGAGAAAGAGAAACAAATATTAAATAAAGAAACTTTAAGGGAGATTGCTGAATGCAGCAGGGAGAAGAAGTGCAGAATAGCCAGATCCCTGTCATTGTTCTAAATGAAGACCTAACCAATCAACTTTACTCTTAAAAGTATTCTATAATAAGCCCCTCCTTATGAAGCTGATTTTTCAATCTAGGTTGTAAGCATTGTACCCTGGGAACCTGCTTTTTGGAATCTGAATTTGATCCCATTTGTGATTCTGCTGTGTATAAAATCATGGAGACTCTTCAACTGCTCTGAGCTTCAGTTTCCTCTATTTGTCAAAGCAAGAGTCTAATAATAACTCTTTAGAAATTAGCTTGGTGAATAGGGAGCAAAATCCTGTCCTAGGATTTTTGCACCTGCTCTTCCCTCTTCCTGAAACCCTCTGCTCCCAGATGTTCACAGGGCCTCTCTCCCTTTGTGTCCAAGTGGCTTCCCTGACTGCCCTATTTGAAACTGCATACTCCTACCTACTCTATGTTACTTCTTCCACCTAATTCTACTCCAAAGCTTTTATCATCACCTAACATCGGACACGACTGAAGCGACTTAGCAGCAGCAGCAGCAGCAACATATATGTTACTTCCTTCTTTGGCTCTCCCTACTGGAATGTAAGCTTCTCAGGGCAAGGACAGTTAGCTCTTTTGTTCCCTGTAATGATTATTTATTGAATGAATGATGAACAGGTGTGCGTGTTTTTAGTAAGCAAGATCCTCTGGAGAAGCATTTGGCTACCCACTCCAGTATTCTTGCCTGGAGGATTCCATGGACAGAGGAGCCTGACAGTCTACAGTCCATCGGGTCCCAAAGAGTCAGACAGGACTGACTGACTTTCACTTGACAAATTAACACTAAAAAAATGTTTGTTGCTTTGACAGTCGATGGATTAGGAAATGTCAGGGAATAAATCTACTAAGCATCTTTAATGGTCTTTCTTGAGACAATTGGCTCAGAGAATCTCAGGATTGGAAGAATATTTAAGGTAGCCCAGTTCCAGATAGAAAGTTTAGATTCTCCTCTGCTGTTAGAACCAATAATAGGAATCTCTAGGATCTAGAGCCACAACTTTTTCTACAATTGAGGATTCTTCTATTTGCAACAGAAGGATCCTTTTCATCAAGAATATTCTCCCTGAGAAGGGACATATGTATACCTATGGCCAATTCATGTTGATGTATGGCAGAAACCAACACAGTATTGTGAAGCAATTATCCTTCAATTTAAAATAAATATATTAAAAAAAATATTCTCCTCGAATGTAAAGGCAAAATAAAAAAAATATAGAACTGTAGAAAACTTGGAAAATGCAACAAAAAAAGCCAAAACAAACCTTTAAAACCATCACCATCTTATTACCAGATACACTTAAATTTTCCCTACACAGTATTAACAGTTTAAAAATATATATGCAGGTAGACAGAAAATTTTGGGATCTCATTGCATGTGTGGTTTTGCGGTCTTTTTTTCATTTAACACTACGTATAAAAACATTAAAATTTGCACGATGTTCCCCCTTGGAAGTGTACCATAACTTATTTAATCACTCAAGCCGTTTCCTTTTTTTTCCTCAAGTTAAACTTTTATCCCAATCTTCAATTACCTTCTTCGACAGAAACGCCTAGAAACTAGGGCAAAGAGACTGAACTTATAATTTCTAATATTTTTTTCTTAAATTAGAGAAAGCTTGTCTTCGTCTTCAGATCCCACTTCATAGAAAGTTTAGGGTGGCTTACAAATCAATTCAATTCAAACTACCCCAAATTCTCTTCCCCTACTATTTTCAAGGTCTTAGTAAATACCTCCCGCACAAGTACTGCTGCTGCTGCTAAGTCGCTTCAGTCGTGTCCGACTCTGTGCGACGCCATAGACGGCAGTCCACCAGGCTCCCCCGTCCCTGGGATTCTCCAGGCAAGAACACTGGAGTGGGTTGCCATTTCCTTCTCCAATGCATGAAAGTGAAAAGTGAAAGTGAAGTCGCTCAGTCGTATCCGACTCCTAGCGACCCCATGGACTTCAGCCTACCAGGCTCCTCCATCCATGGGATTTTCCAGGCAAGAGTACTAGAGTGGGGTGCCATCGCCTTCTCCGCCCACACAAGCACAGTCCTCCAGAAAACGGAAACCTAAAGACACAGGCCGCAGGCACCACCTCTTTAAATTTTAAAACGGAGGCTCAGGCCAATGAACGTTAAGTTTTTCCCGGAACAAAGCGTCCCGCCCACAGTCCCGCCCTCCACCAAGCAAGCCCAGGTCTTCTCCACCGCTCTTCCAATCAACGCCAAGGATGAAAGTTACTCGCGTAACTTACGTAAGGCAAGCGACCAATTGGAGCTGAGTTTGGGAGTTAGCTCCACCAATGCCAGCGGCCCTTGGAGAGCGCGGGAGCTTTTCGACCAGAGTCCCTGAGAGAAGCGAAGGATGGCGCTGGTTCCCTGAAGCAAGGGCTTAGGAGAAAGCGGCGCAGGTCCGGTCTCGAACCCTGAGGCAGTGGGGCGGGAGACATGGCCTGCTGCCACAACGTAATGCTGCTGCTGGACACCGCGGGAGGCGTCGCTGGTGAGAGCCTGGTCCGGCGAGCTGCCCTGCGCCTTCTCACTTACCTGAGTTGCCGGTTCGGCCTGGCCAGGGTCCGCTGGGCCTTCAGATTCTTTGACTCTCAGGGGGCGCGGAGCCGGCCTTCCCGCGTCTCTGACTTCCGAGAGCTGGGGGTCCGCTCCTGGGAGGACTTTGAGGAGGAGCTGGAGGCCCGGCTCGGGGATGGCGCCCAGGGCGCCCACCTGCCCGGCCCGGCGCCCAGGGCCAGCCACACTCACAGCGCGCTCATGGAGACGCTGCTAGACTATCAGTGGGACCGGCCCGAGATCACGTCGCCCACCAAGCCGATTCTGCGTAATAGCGGGAGAAGACTGCTGGACGTGGAGGGCGAGGCCAGGGAGGCCGAGTCTGCGCTCGGGGGCTTTGTCAACGCCGTCTTCCTCCTGGCCCCCTGTCCGCACTCGCAGAGGGAGCTGCTGCAGTTCGTGTCCGGTTCCGAGGCCCAGGCCCAGCGCCTGCCGCCTACTCCTAAGCAGGTGATGGAGAAGTTGCTGCCCAGGAAAGTCCAGGAAGTCATGAGAACTCGAAAAATCACCCTCTACTGGGTGGATACCACCGAATGGCCAAAGGTAAGATTAAAAGGTGCACTGGTTCTAATGAACCAGAACTTGGCAAGTGTCTGCCGAGCAGCCCCTGGACCCAGAAGGAGACTAACATGACCAACAGGTGTCCCTTCCGAAGGAAAGTCCTGGGGTCACAGCACATCCCTACAGTCATCACACCGGGATAGGTAGGCCCTGAATACCTACTGAGTCAACTCATTTGAGGACCTTCACTATTTAGGTCCTATCTGTCTTTCCAGACTTCATTTTTTTCTACACATGACTCATGTTCCAGCCTGTCTGAAACATAATCTAGTTGCCCAACAGATCGTCACAGCTTGTACTGTCTTAGTCACTTGAAATGCCACTGCTCTTTTGTGCCAGTTTAAAGACCCAGGTTCCATCGGGTCTGGAAGATCCCCTGGTGAAGGAAATAGTAACCGACTTCAGTATTTTTGCCTGGAGAATCCGATGGACAGAGGAGCCTGGTGGGCTACTGTCTGCTGCTGCTGCGTCGCTTCAGTCGTGTCCGACTCTGTGCGACCCCATAGACGGAAGCCCACTAGGCTCCCCCTTCCCTGGGATTCTCCAGACAAGAACACTGGAGTGGGTTGCCATTTCCTTCTCCAATGCATGAAAGTGAAAAGTGAAAGTGAAGTCTCTCAGTCGTGTCTGACTCTTAGCGACCCTATGGACTGCAGCCCTGGACCAGGCTCCTCCGTCCATGGGATTTTCCAGGCAAGAGTACTGGAGTGGGGTGCCATTGCCTACTGTCTATGGGGTGTCAAAAAGTTGGACACGACTGAGTGACTAACAGTTTCAGTTTTTCATTCTTTAGGGCCTTTGCCACATGGCAGCTTACTCAATCTCAACTTCTGAATTGCCAAACACGTTTGTGGCACTTACCCTTTCTCCATTATATGTTCCAGGTGTGCAGTCACCCACCTTCCATCAAGTTTAAAAATAACCTCAGAGGCAGCCACACATCTCTCTCTTGTCTCCTGTGTTAGAGGTGTTGAGGAAATATTTGTTGGCCAAATGAACAAATTCTTACCTACTTACAGTCCTAAATGGCTAATTTGAATTTTTGGTGAGGCAGTGGATCCCCTGCTGTAGTTAAGTGCTGTGATAAGTATATATTTATATGTCCATTATTTTCTTCTGATCACTTTACATTGTCAGTTAATAATTTAATTTGAGGAGCCACTACATTGTGTACCCACTACATTGTTTTAGCTGCTGGGCAGGTGGTGGTCAGCCAGGTGGAGTTTACCTTCTGGGGGAAGAAATATTACACAGGGAAGGTTAACAGATGAGCAAGTGAGTGATAGGATTTCAAATTATGCTCGAGAATAAAGCTGAGTAAGAGGCTGAGGGTGGGGCAGAGGAGGTAGAAGCTGGAGGCAGTGGTACGTAGGTTAGTAGTCAGGGAAGACCTTTTTGAACAGAGAATGGAATGGTGAAGGAGGAGGAATGTGATGTTGGGAACAAACATTCCTGGCAAAGAGAACATTCCAGTGTAAAGATCTGAGTGGAAAACGAGCCTCTTTTGTTTTAGAAACTGGGTATGCTGAAACCTGCTAGGCAAGGGGCAAGCACCAGAGTAGAGGAAGTTAGAAGGTAGCAGAGGCCTCTCTGTAGGGCCAAGGTAATAAATTCAGATTTTGTTCTGATTGGGAAAGTGGCTTAACCAGATGAAAGATGTGATTGCATCTATTGGAAACATGTCTCTGAGGTAGAAGTGCAAGGCTGCAAATGGGAAATGAGATACTTAAGACAAATAATGATATACTGGGTTAAAATTTCCGAATTACTTTTACATATAAAGCCCAAGAAAGATGTAGCAAATGCCAAATAAGCCAGCAGTGACTTGTCAAAGAAAAGAAAAAGGCAAAAATGTTTAAGGGGGTGGTAAACATTGATGGAGAAGATGGAATCCTAAAAGTGTTTGTGAAGACAACGAATTAGGTGTTGGACACAGTACACAACGAATTAGTGCTCGATTTGGGATAATTGATACTCAATCACATCAGAGAATCTGTATTCTGAAATTGTATTATATCAGATGTTGGCTAGAAAGAAGTCTTAGCAGAAAGGGCTTGAAGATTCTTTTTTTTTTTTTTTTTTCAGAATGATATTAAAATAAGTAGGTTGACAGTGTCTATTTAAATATTTTCCCAGGTTTCACATTCCATCACCTGCAGAGGTGGATCTTCTCTGAGCCTTCCTCCATTTGTTATGTTATTTCCTGTGAGAAAAAGCCCATCAAACAATCTTAAGCTTTTCTGGAATTTTTTTTCTAGTGTAGATCTAATTTTTCGTATTCAGAAGCCTCTGCTTTGCCATACTGCAAAGGTGAAAGGGAGACTTGCATTCTGTCCTTGGGGAGCTCTCACAATGAGAGGAGAAAGAAGAGAAATTCCAGGGCCTGCCTTGCGGAGTTTACTGTCTGGGAAGTAGAACTGGGAGAAACAGACTCAGGGAGAAGGGAATCCAAGCACATAGAACTCTTGCAAAGACATCAGTTAGAAGGGAGCATGAGAGGCCCTTCTCACATTTTCAACCTTATGCTTCTGATTTACTCAGTGCATACCATGCTGGACACAGGAGCCTGGCGGGCTACAGTCCACAGGGTCAGAAGAGTTGGATACAACTCAGTGGCTAAACCATATCACCACCATATGCTGATATGCTGAATACTGAGTGCACCATTTGGGAGCCAGACAGATGTAGTCCCTGCTGTCTTGGAGCTTATAGTCTTGTGCACATTTATAAATTCCTAAATTTGAAACTGCCACTAGGACTTGTCTATTACTTAGTCCATAATATGCATAAAAATAAAAACATTGCTATATTCTATATGTATACTGGTGGTTTTTTTTTAGTCACGTACATCAGTTCAGTTCACTCACTCAGTCGTGTCCGACTATTTGTGACCCCATGAACTGCAGTATGCCAGGCCTCCCTGTTCATCACCAACTCCCAGAGTTCACTCAAACTCAACGTCCATCGAGTCAGTGATGCCATCCAGCCATCTCATCCTCTGTCTCCTCCTGCCCCCAATCCCTCCCAGCATCAGGGTCTTTTCCAATGAGTCAGCTCTTCGCATGAGGTGGCCAAAGTATTGGAGTTTCAGCACCAGCATCAGTCCTTCCAATGAACACCCAGGACTGATCTCCTTTAGCATGGACTGGTTGGATCTCCTTGCAGTCCAAGGGACTCTCAAGAGTCTTCTCCAACACCACAGTTCAAAAGCATCAATTCTTCGGTGCTCAGCTTTCTTCACAGTCTAACTCTTACATCTATACATCACCACCAGAAAAACCATAGCTTTGACTAGATGGACCTTTGTTGGCAAAGTAATGTCTCTGCTTTTGAGTATGCTTTTGAGTATGCTCTCTAGGTTGGTCATAACTTGCCTTCCAAGGCTAAACGTCTTTTAATTTCATGGCTGAAGTCACCATCTGATTTTGGAGCCCCCAAAAATAAAGGCCGACACTGTTTCCACTGTTTACCCTGTTTCCCCATCTATATGCCATGAAGTGATGGGACCAGATGCCATGATCTTAGTTTTCTGAATGTTGAGCTTTAAGCCAACTTTTTCACTCTCCTCTTTCACTTTCATCATTCAGGTATGACCTAAATCAAATCCCTTATGATTATATGGTGGAAGTGAGAAATAGACTTAAGGGACTAGATCTAATAGAGTGCCTGATGAACTATGGACGGAGGTTTGTGACATTGTACAGGAGACAAGGATCAAGACCATCCCTATGGAAAAGAAATGCAAAAAAGCAAAATGGCTGTGTAAGGAGACCTTACAAATAGCTATGAAAAGAAGAGAAGCAAAAAGCAGAGGAGAAAAGAAAAAGATATTCCCATTTGAATGCAGAGTTCCAAAGAATAGCAAGAAGAGATAAGAAAACCTTCCTCAGTGATCAATGCAAAGAAATAGAGGAAAACAACAGAATGGGAGAGACAAGAGGTCTCCTCAAGAAAATTAGAGATACCAAGGGAACATTTCATGCAAAGATGGGCTCGATAAAGGACAGAAATGGTATGGACCTAACAGAAGCAGAAGATATTAAGAGGTGGCAAGAATACACAGAAGAACTGTACAAAAAAGATCTTCACGACTCAGATAATCACAATGGTGTGATCACTGACCTAGAGCCAGACATCCTGGAATGTGAAGTCAAGTGGGTCTTAGAAAGCATCACTGCGAACAAAGCTAATGGAGGTGATGGAATTCCAGTTGAGCTATTTCAAATCCTGAAAGATGATGCTGTGAAAGTGCTGCACTCAATATGCCAGCAAATTTGGAAAACTCAGCAGTGGCCACAGGACTGGAAAAGGTCAGTTTTCATTCCACTCCCAAAGAAAGGCAATGCCAAAGAATGCTCAAACTACCGCACAATTGCAGTCATCTCACACGCTAGTAAAGTAATGCTCAAACTTCTCGAAGCCAGGCTTCAGCAATACGTGAACCGTGAACTTCCAGATGTTCAAGCTGGTTTTAGAAAAGGCAGAGGAACCAGAGATCAAATTGCCAACATCCGCTGGATCATAGAAAAAGCAAGAGAGTTCCAGAAAAACATCTATTTCTGTTTTATTGACTATGCCAAAGCCTTTGACTGGATCACAATAAACTATGGGAAATTTTGAAAGAGATAGGCATACCAGACCACCTGACGTGCCTCTTGAGAAACCTACATGCAGGTCAGGAAGCAACAGTTAGAACTGACATGGAACAACAGACTGGTTCCAAATAGAAAAAGAAGTACGTCAAGGCTGTATACTGTCACCCTGCTTATTTAACTTCTATGCAGAGTACATCATGAGAAACGCTGGACTGAAAGAAGCACAAGCTGGAATCAAGAGTACCGGGAGAAATATCAATAACCTCAGATATGCAGATGACACCACCCTTATGGCAGAAAGTGAGGAGGAACTAAAAAGCCTCTTGATGAAAGTCATGTACATTTATGTGTATATTTTTAGTATTTCTCTATTTGACTGCTTGTGGTCTTGGTTGTGACATGCAAACTCTTAGCTGTGGCCTGTGGGATCTAGTTCCCTGACCAAGGATCAAACCTAGGCTCCCTGCTCTGGAAGTGTGGAGTCTTACCCACTGTACCGTAGGGAAGGCCCCATGTACATGTATTTTTAACCAAAGCTAATGTCCTTCTCAGCTCCTTTTTAAAGTTTTACTTACTAAGAAAGTTTTAATTTGCTAAGAAAAAATTTTTTTCCTGGTCTTCTGGCTGAAACAGTTTCAACACATTTTTTGTTTCCCTTGGGCAGAAAATCCTAATCAGAATCTATGATACCTGAATTAGCTTACCACTCTCTCCCTTAGCCAATGAGCAAGGGTGTGGCTGTCTTGGTGGTAACATTAAATAACAATTGATTAGTCTATGGCAGCGTTTTCCAAAGTGACAGGCACAACCAGAGCAAAACATTTGCAGTACATTGCTTATCTTCACCGTACATGATGTGTTCTGTTGTGCTCTGATAATTTTCTTTCATGGCTTTTTTCCTTTAACTACTGTTCCTAAACTGTTCAATCGATTCGTCCAAGTCCATCAGGGCCATGACCCCTACGTTAAGAGCGCTGTCAGGAGAGTCCTGGGTTCTTGGACTGGAGTGTCGTTGCCTTGCTGTGAACCTGGGCACCCTTATGCCCCTCTTTGAACTTTGATATAATCAAAAATGTGGAGATGACCTGGAATGCCCTTCTGGTTTTAATTTTTCACATTCACATAGCAATTTATGGTTTACAGTTGTTAGCTCATCTGTGAAGTAGGCAAACCAGCACGATCAATGTATTCTAGGGGAGGTGCTCCTTCATGTAACAATGTGTGCTAAGTCGTGTCTGACTCTTTGTGATCCCATGAACTGTAGCCTGCCAGCCTCCTCTGTCCATGGGATTCTCTAGGCAAGAATACTGGAGTGGGTTGCCATTTCCTCCTCCCGGGGATCTTCCTGACCCAGGGATTGAACCTGCATGTCCTGCATTGGCAGGCAGCGGATTCTTGCCACCTGGGAAACCCCGTAGTGCCTGAATATTGTACAGTATATTGTGGTTCTGAGTTAAATTTTACATGTTATTGCTGTTTTACTCACCCCACGCTTGGCTTTAAGATCAACAAAGATAGGGACTATGTTTTGCTAATTCATGGTTTTATCGACTTGGGTCCTTGGACTCTGTAATCAACAGAAATTGGTGAGAGGCTAGATGAAAGATTCAGTCTAGGTTTTGCTGGGACTTGTACTGCTTGAGGGAACAAGAACAAGAAACAGGTGCCCTTAGGAGACAGGCAGGGATCTGGTTTCTTACATGGGGTGCCGTGGAGCAGATGGGGGGGTTGGGTGGAGGTATAGCTTGGGTGGACTGTCCCCCTACCCCCCCAGGTGGTGCTGTGTACAGGATCATGCTCAGTACCCTGCTTTTGCTCTCAACACCTCAGAGATGGCAGTTGATCTGTGGCCTTTTTGTATCATATTGTTCAGAGTTGCCCTGGCTGCATACAGCTCCTTTTAGTCCCTCATAATTTCTCTGAATTCGTCTGTCCAGGTGCACTCACTCCAATAAAGGGTCCCAGGTCCTAGCCGGGCTCAGTGGCACATATGGTGGCTCAATAAAAGTTTGTTAAAAGAAAGTTGGATGAAGAGTCAGCTATGTGTGATGGAGTAAGGAATGCTTTTACGGGGACAGCGGGGTTTGAGCTAGATAGTGAAGTATAATGAGTATCCAGTTGGTGAAAATGGAAGGGGAAGACACAGCAAACAGAACCAGCGAAAACATGGAGACGTTATAAAATATGGCATGTTCAGGAAACAGCAAATGGTTCAGTGTGCCCGGGACGTAGGAACGAGTGAGGGAAGGATAGTGTCTTTGCAAAAGTTGTTTAGAGCTGGGTTTAAAGGGCTCTATCACCATTACAGTAGGGCAATGGGAAGCCTGTATGAGTCTTCACAGAAGTAGCATGATTGAGTATGTAGTTTTTAGAATACTTAAAGGAGGAAAGATTGGAGGCAGAGTACAGACTCTGTAGGCTACAGTAAGAGTCCCAGTCTTAAGTGAAAACACTAAAGATAGGACTGAGAAGACCTGTTTGTTCTCCACGCAGACCTGTGGGTGGTAACCCTCTAAGGGAGATGCTCCTGCCTCACTCTGGTGACACCTGGCTGTGGTTGTGTGGTGGAGGACATGATTGTTCTCTTTTATTAATGTGTAATGGTTTTGTATTTCTTCTAACATTTTATGATTTGTCCCTAGTGATTTGCATCACTTCTGTTCCTTGACAGAAGATAGAACTTGAAGTGCTGTTTTCACTGAATAGGTGCTTTCTTAAAGGCCTATTGGCAATGGCACCCCACTCTAGTACTCTTGCCTGGAAAATGCCATGGACGGAGGAGCCTGGTAGGCTGCAGTCCATGGGGTTGCTGAGAGTCGTACACGACTGAGCGACTTCACTTTCACTTTTCACTTTCATGCATTGGAGAAGGAAATGGCAACCCACTCCAGTGTTCTTGCCTGGAGAATCCCAGGGATGGGGGAGCCTGGTGGGCTGCCGTCTATGTGGTCACACAGAGTCGGACACAACTGAAGTGACTTAGCATAGCATAGCATATACTGCATTTATTCCTGGGCTGTGTACTAATGGGATGTGTGTGTGTTAGTTGCTCAGATGTGTCTAACTCTTTGCAACTCCCATGGACTATAGCCCGACAGGCTCCTCTGTCCATGGGATTCTCCAGCCAAGAATACTGGAGTGGGTTGCCATTTCTTTCTCCAGGGGATCTTCCTGACCCAGGGAGCAAACTTGTGTCTCCTGCATTGCAGGCAGATTCTTTACTGTCTGAGCCACGAAGGAAGCCATGGTAATGGGATGCTGGCCATTATTTATGTTTGGTTCAACCAATGCATGAATTATATAATTTGATCCTTTAATGTACATATCTACTTTCTCCTGATTTCCCTTACTTTTATGAATGCCTTTTGTTGTTCAGTTGCTCAGTCGTGTCTGACTCTTTGTGACCCCATAGACTGCAGCACGCCAGGCTTCCCTGTCCTCTACCATCTCCCAGAGTTTGCTCAAACTCACATCCATTGAGTTGGTGATGCCATCCAACCATCTCATCCTCTGTCATCCCCTTCTCCTCCTGCCTCCAATCTTTCCCAGCATCAGGGTTTTTTTCCAATGAGTCGGCTCTTTCCATCAGATGACCAAAGTATTGGAGTTTCCACTGCAGCATCAGTCCTTCCAATGAATATTCAGGGCTGATTTCCTTTAGGAAATTGGTTTGATCTCCTTGCTGTCCAAGGGACTCTCAAGAGTCTTCTCCAACACCACAATGAATACCTAATTTACAATAACCCAACATTCTTTGTAATTTTCATTTTAGCTCTGGGAATCCCCAGACCACCTTGGCTATTGGACAGTATGTGAACTGCTCTACCATGTGGGAGGCACCGTCTTGCCATTTGAAAGTTTCAGCCAGGATTTTACCAAAGCTGGGGAAACACTGCTCAGTGGTGAAAGAAAGCTGTCAAGTAAACCTCACCTCTCTTCATGGATTTCAACTCTGCCAACTGATTCCACTTTAAACTGTTTGCTCTATAATTCTCCTGAGTATGAAGCCTCATTTCCACGGATAGAAGGAACATTATTTTTCCCTGTCGAAGGTAAGCAAATACTGTTTGGGGCAGGGGTAGTGTGGGGATGGAGTGGTTGGTCTGGTGTCATTCATTTCTTCAAGGCAGGCCGATGAATTCTTTAGAATTTAGAATTTCTAGCAGCCTAGGCCCTCCGTTAATGCTTGTAATTAAAAGATGTCTAAGCCAAATCAGAGATACCACAGGAAAGGACTGAAGTCTGGTACACTGTAAGCCCATGCAGAAAGGACAACTGAGTGATTTTAAAGGGTTTTCCAACTTTTTGCAGAGTTGTCAGGTGCCGAAGCGAATGAGTGGTAAGGTTTCACTGTCCTATATATGAGATTGATACATTGAAGACCCTAGAAAATCAGTGATTGACTAAGAAGACATAACAAATTAGTCAGTTGAAGTAGAAAATGGTGTTTATTACCATAAAGAGCCAGCATACAGGAATCTTCATAAATTTGCTTTATCATATGATTTGCCATATAGTGAATCATAATTTCTGAATC
Organism: Bos grunniens; assembly: GCF_055505025.1. Lineage (NCBI taxonomy): Eukaryota > Metazoa > Chordata > Mammalia > Artiodactyla > Bovidae > Bos > Bos grunniens. The sequence goes on along the minus strand of NC_141185.1, from coordinate 49,402,105 downwards.
ATTGTATATTCAAGCAATATTATATAGAGATATAAATAAACTGTATTTTACACGATGGGCAATTTAAGGAAATTTCAAGAGTATTACTTAAGCAGGTTTGTCTTACATGGTCTTTAGAATTTAACCTCATAAGATAGGATGTGCTGTATTTTATGGATTTAAAAAGCAGCAGATTTCCTGTGTGTGTATTGCTTGAATACTTATTTCTAAGTCATAATTATTGAGTTCTGACATCAATCACACCCTTATAATTCCTGTCACATACAGCTTTTCCTTATAGAATTTACTATGATAGCCTGTTGATGATAGAGTGGGGGTTGAAGTGTAAACTAAGTGATAATACTGGTACCTCAGCTGGCAGTGTAATTTTTTTCTTCTTAACCTTGCATCTCTTTTTAGGAGCTACTTCTTTTATTAGAATTTCAATATCCTATATTCCTCACAGGTAAAGAGCTTCAGGAAACATGGACAGTCACGCTAGAGCCCTTGGCCATGCATCAGAGACATTTTCAGAAACCAGTCAGAATTTTTCTAAAAGGCACAGTGACCCAGTGGTCCCTCCCAACAAGTGGAACTTTGGGCACCGATAGCTGGATGCTGCAAAGTCCAGATGGAGACAGATCAACTCAGAGGATGTTATTTCAGCACCTGGTAAACAGGCTGACTGCTGAAGAGTTACATCTGGTAGGTATCTTCCAGGTGGTAAGTTATTCTGGTCTAATAACACGGGTAAAGTGAAATAAGTGCATTTGTAAAATGCCAGGGAGCCCCCTACATAATACAGTCTCAATGAAACAGGTGCTGTTTTTGCAAGTAATATAGAGTCATGATAGTGCTTATTATTAAAGAAATAGCATATAGAACTGCATGTAACCTTGAATCCAATTAAACTAAATTATATTCACATAGGGAAAAGGTGGTGGGCCAGATGGAATAATTACATTAGGGAAGTGAAATGATAGGTGGTTTCTCATTGTTTTTAATACATTGTATTATGTATTTAGTACTTTTACATAATAAATTCATTTTTTAAAAAACTCTACATTGTAAAATTAAATATAATAGTGTACAGTAGTTATACAAACTTATTAATGTCTTCTGAAGCAGAATTCATGTATACCCAGATTTGATAGAAAAGTGATGGAATTTTTTAACTCTAGCAAATTCCTTACTTTACTTCATCTTTTGCCTTTGTAAGCTCAGAAGGTTGCTATCTTCTGCATTCCATTGTGAAACATTCCAGAGGAAAACTGGGTAGTCGTTTGGATGGGTGTTGTTCTAAGAGTTGTGTACTCCGACAGAGCACTGGGGTCAGAGTCAGGTGACCTGGATTAGGTCTCAGCTCGGTTGCCCACCATATGATCTGAATAAATCCCCTCAAGTGATAGAACTGATTCCTGTTTAAGAGCATGAATTTTGAATTCAAACACGCTTGGCTTCTGCCTTTTATTAACTGGGTGACCTTAAGCAGGTTGCTTATTCTTTAACCTCAATTCCTCCTCTATAAAATGGGGATTAGTGTTTTTTTTTTTTTGACCACACTGTGTAGCATGTGGGATCTTAATTCCCCGCCCGGGAATGGAACCCAGGCCGCCTGTAGTAGAGGCTTGGAGCCTTAACCACTAGACCACCAGGGAAATCCCAGTAATCATTTTTACGTCAGTGGTTATGAGGATTCTGTGAGTTGCAGTAAGTACATAGTAAGTGCTTAGTATATACTTCTGGTGACTTAGGTTTTTGTCTGTCAATTGAGGGATTGGGATTATAGGATCAGTAAGTTCAGCTCCAGCACCAGTATCCCCCAAGTCCCTTTCAGTTTTCTCCTTTATGTTAATCACTGGATGACACAGTCATCCTTTTACTAAACCACATGCTTCTTTAGACACATGTTAACGGTGTTCTCAACTAATTAGAACTTCTCGTGTAGGTTGCCAGTGTGGACCCTGGCGAAGGCTGGCCCCCCATCACTGGAGTTATTTCTCCCTTCTCCGTCGGTGCTACAGTTCTCACCTTGTTCTGCACCAGGGAGACTGAGTCTCAAAGACATCTTCTCCAGACGGTTGTGGCAGAGAGCCCCCAGGACTCAGCTGCCCTTTTTTCTGAGGTTGTGGATGGTGTACTCAAACAGATTGACAGTTCTCTTGAAGTTCCTGCTACCTCAGGTAAGCTTCTGAACCAGTAACTGGCCTACTCCAGGTCAGTGGTTTACCATCGTTTCTAGCATCATAACCTTTTTTTCAGTATGCTCTTAGTAGAACTTAGTATCCGTTATAGAACAGGTAAAAGTAGCTACAGTATTTCTGGCAGTTTTAAATCATTTATAGAAATCCTGAAGCTTCTGAGGAGGTCAACGGCTCTGTAAAACCTTTTTGAAATTGGAAGTATAAGAGGAAACCTAGTTTTTAATATGTTTAATAAAGTGCATGTAAATCTTAGGGTTCTGTCTACCTTCTACTTTATTGCATTGTTACTAATAGGGTACAAACCTTATTTATGCCAAATAGATATAAATAGAATCAATTTGATATTTCTTCCATTCATATTTACTCAGTAGATATTTGTTGAGTGCCTGATGTCAGGCTCTGTTCCGGCTGCTAGGAGAACATCAGAGAACAAAATAAAGGTCTCTGTTGTCGTGAAGCTTACCTAGTCAGGGGAGACAAGGCAGGAAACTCAATAGGGAAATTATGTAGTGTGTTTTAAAGAGTTAAGTGCTGTAGTAATAGAGCAGAGAAAAAGGAATGGGGAGTCTTAAGGGATGGGAGAGTTACAGTTTCAAACAGGCCTTGTTGAAAAAGTGATATGTGAGCAAAGGCTTTGAAGGAGGTAATAGTGGCAAAAGTCAGTGCTGAGGCTTGTGTGTCCAGTGTTTGAGGAACAGTGAGGAAGCCTGTGTTTGCACACTGATCATAGACAACAAAGGCCTGTTGGAATTGGTTGTGCAGTTGAAGGAACGTCATTAATACTGCTGCTTTGGAATTCCTCTGGAAGAACGCAGTCAGTTGAGAGGAGGAGCAAGTGCTTGGGAGTCTCTGCTTTCTTCTAATGCCTCTTCTGTTCCATCTCTGCTCGTTTCTGTAGACCTGCCTGTCCCAGAATGGGCCCAGCAGGAGCTTGGCCGCAGTGCTCCCTGGACTTCGGCTATTGTGGAGAAGTGGTTTCCTTGCTCTAACCTCAGTGGAGCCAGTTCAAGTTTGATGGAGTCATTCTGGTAAAACTTATTTATTTCTCTGGGTTTTGATAATCAAAACCATCTCTCAGTTGTCTGCATGCGAGTTTGTTGTTGTTTATAACAAGCCACATTGCCTGAGTATAGTCCAGTAATTTTAAAAACTAGTTACAAATGGAGAATGTTGTTTACCAGGTACAGAGTTTGAGTTTTACAAGGTGAATTCTGGAGCTGGATGGAGTTAATGGTAGCACATTAGGAATATCCTTAATACCAGTGATCTAGGTGGTGATTAAAAGTGATGAAGATGATAAGTTTATGTCGTGTATTTTATCAGAATTAAAAATTTAGAAAAGGTTAATTACAAAAATAAAATACTCTCATAGATGTCAGAAAATATTTAGTATTAAATCTCAATAAAAAAGAAACTGGTGTGATGCAGCTAAATTTATACGTAAAGGAAAATTTACAGACTTAAAGCATCTTCTGAAGAAGAAGTAAAAACTAGTTAGATGAGACACGAAGTTGAGAGCACACCAAAAATTTTAAAAGCAATAATGAAAATAAATAAAAACCTAGTCATAGACTTGGGTACCTCTGGGAGAAAGGAATGGGAAGAAATTGGGTTAGGCTTTCTCTGTGTCTGTCATGATTGATCTTCATTTAAAAAATAATCTGAAGCTCTGATAAATTAACAGGGAGAAAAAAGCAAACCTTTCTCACTATTAAGGAAATACCAACACACTTAGGGAGAATTAGTCTTTTTCAGATCTACTGCTTGTATGAACTAATTCAACTAATGTCATCATAACTTTCTCCTACTTTTAGATCAGATGATATCAGATAATAGAAGATAATGAAATAGAAATTACACATTTTGAAAGTTGTGCTATTTTCATTATTTCCTTAGTGACTGTAATTTAGCTCTTGGTGGTAAAGCAGTTAATAGCTAATCTCCCCTGCTCTACTTCCTTCCCTGCTCATCAGTCCCAAGTTAGTTTACTAGAGTGTGAAAGACTTATTCAAAAGTTACTCTGATACTCACTACACGGTATTACATCATTGTGTACTTTAATGTATGGACACTGGGTAAAGACTATGGAAGCCCAGAAGTGAGTGAAATAGTTGCCATAATTAGACATGAACCCTAGGATATGAAGAATCTTATTAATGAAAGTCAATATTGGGGCTTCCCAGGTGGCTCAGTGGTAAAGAATCCACCTGCCAATGCAGGAAACATGGGTTTGATCCCTGGTTGGGGAAGATCCCATATGCCATGGAGCAGCTAAGCCCGTGTGCCCACAGCTACTGAGCCTGTGCTCTAGAGCCTGGGAGCTGCAACCACTGAGCCTGTGTGCTGCAGCCACAGAAAGCCCAAGCGCCTAGAGCCTGTGCTTCACAGCAAGAGAAGCCACCGCAGTGAGAAGCCTGCCTACCACAAGTAGAAAAGAACCACGCAACAAGGAGGACCCAGCACAGTCAAAAATAAATAAATTGTGTGTGTGTGTGTGTATAAAGTCAATACTGGATGCCCTAATACATTAATGGTTTTGTGAGCAGGTAACTTCTGTCCCTGAATTTACTCAAATCATAAATGATAAGAGGGACATTTTTCCTTGTGGGGACCTCTTTTGAGTAGCTTTCGAATATTGTTGTCGCTTTGTCTTTAAAGCATTTTGGAAAATCAGAATGTCACCTTTATGCTTGACATCTTGACTTACTCACAGGTTACTACAGGCTACCTCATCTGCTAAGGAGGAGCCTTCCAAAACTGAGAGTGACTTGACACGCGGCCTCTCTGAGCTCTACCAGAGAAAGTCTCGTGAAGAATACAGTGTATCCAGTCAGGAAGACAGCAGAAAGAAACGTAAGCATGTAGATAGGCAATTTCTTACAGTCTTTTTTGACACTGTATGTTGTAAATATTATTTATTTGTCTAAGCCGGCTCTTAGTTGTGGCATGTGGGATCTAATTCCCTGACCAGGGATGGAACACGGGCCCCCTGCATTGGGAGTGCCAAGTCTTAGCCACTGGACCACCAGGCAGGTCCCAACACTGTATGTTTTAAAAGATTGATATTCCCTAAAATGAAGTTGAAATGGTAACTGAATAAAGGTCAAGTTCTTCTATTTCACATCTGAAAATAATTACATTAGTACAACAGTGATTTTAAAAGTCACCCACAATCCTTCCTACCTTCTTAATGACTAAACCATTTTTGGTTTTAGTTGTAACAGAAATTTAAATGGCAACTTTGTGTGCTGTGTATAGATACTTGCTCGTCTGTTCCTTTGGTTTTTTTTTAGTTACTGTTCTATCTCATTGCTTAAAAAATTGGCAAATTCCTTATGTTGCTGAACATGTAGATTGTTTTCAGGTTTTACCATGGTAAATACTATAGTGTATATCATGTATGTGATTTATCCTCTGAGTGATTTCCTTGGTATACATTTCCATGAACAAGTTACTGTATCAAAAAGTGAGGAAAAGGGAGCTCTGGGTGTAGACTGCTGGATTGCCTTTCAAGAGTTTCATTGCACTCTGTGACTATTGGGTAACACCAAAATGAGTCTGTTTGGCATTTTGTCTCTTGTCTGTTTGGCATTAGAGGTAAAAATCATCCAATTATGTTGAGATATTTAGCTCCTAAACTTCAGTTAAAAGAGCGCTTTCCACCCTATTGGTAGCAAGAATTACCCAATTCAGATCATTCTGAAGGGATATACTTCATCTCAGTATTCTTTCGCAGAATATTTAATCTGAATTAAAGTAGTTCTTGATCCCATGGAAGTAAAAGTTATTTTACTTTTCTTCCCATGATGTTGTTTTGGTAGGAGGTGTCCCTCGCACTCCAGTGAGGAAGAAGATGAATACCATGTGCCGTTCCTTAAAGATGCTGAATGTTGCAAGACTGAATGTAAAGGCTCAGAAATTACATCCAGATGGCAGTCCAGACACAGCTGGGGAGAAAGGGATCCAAAAGACAGCCAATGGGAGAACAGCAGATAGACTGGAAAACAGAGGAAGAACACTGAGAAGTTCTAAACCTAAAGGTATTCCTTAATTCCATTGGATTTTGATGCCTACACTCATGTTTACTCTTCCATACGCTCATATTTTTAAGCTGTAATCATATCCTTCACTTAATGAACATTTATTAGATATCTGCTACATGTCCACAAGTGTGTTATGGGGAGTAAATAATTTCCTCTCCTTAGATTTATGATCCAGTTACAAATAATAATGAATATATATATGTGTGTGTGTGTGTGTGTATACATACACACATCTCTCTACACAATGAATTGGTAAAATGAATATAAGAACCAAGAGTCTGCAACTGAAAATACTTGTTCATTTTAGAATTAAAGACATACTAGGAGCTGAGAAAGGAAAGGTCATTGTAGGGAAGAACAGGTTGAGAAGGCTTTTAAAAAGCCAGTGGAGCCCAAGTTAGACTTTGAGGAATAAGCAGAGATTAGAAGGCAAAGACAAAAAAGAAGTGTGTGCCCAATGAAGGATTAGTATAAGCAAAGTCACAAAGGAGGTCTGTGGCCTGGCCATAGGACAAGTGGTTAAATAAGTTTTATATATTTGTGAATGAAGAGAAAGGGAAAAGTTTTGTGAATAATCTAGGGTTGGACTATTGGGGTTTTTCAAAGTTGAGCAGAAGAACTTTGGGCAATAATTGCATGATGTCACCTCTGAGTTCTTTTGAAAATTCTGGGATAAAAGTTTTCTGCTGCTCTAAACAATTTTTTCCCCTGTGAAATACTGGATCATAGATGATGGTCAGTTTGAGTGAGATAGAACATCCGTTGTGAGCTATTATGGTATACTGGAATGCAGATGGGAAAGCAAATTAATTGTAATGCAAGGCAATGTGGCATTACCATAATTTCTGAACTAGATCTTTTTTCCATAAATAGACTAGCACAACAGTGCCCCAACAATTCAGTGGGACAAGGATAATCTTCAATGGGTTTGGAAGTAGTATAGTTTATTTCTTCTTTGTTACTGGTTACCTTTGAATTTATAACATGTACACTTGATGTGCAAACCCTTAAAATTAATCACTGTCTCTGTACTACTTCAGCCTCTGCATTTTTGACATTTTGGACCGGATAATCCTCTGTGAACCATAAGATGTTTAACAGCATCCCTGGCCTCCACCCATGAGATGCCAGTGGTATCCTTACTCTCCCCACCAGTCACGGCAGCCCAGACAGAACCAGATGTTCCCTAAGCAGCAAAACCTCCCGGTTGACAACCACTGGCTTAAATAAAAGACAACGCCTTCCATTGGATCTGGTGATCAGTTTCACTTTTTTTCCCCCCACAGATTTTAAAACTGAGGAAGAGCTACTATCTCACATACACGAAAATTACCAAAAGACTGTGGCTGCAGGAGACACCATGCTGTATTCATGTGCTCGGAGCACCATCTCAAACATTAAAGCGTTCTTAAAGTCCAAGGGAACCAAGGAATTAGAGGAAGCCAGTCTGGAGGTTGTCGTTTGTCATAACTCTGTTGGTTACTTGTTGTTGGGTCTGGCTCATGTGTCTTGGAAAATGTCTCTTTGCAGTGTACATTTTAGAAATGATGAGGGAGAATGGTGAGTCCAGTCAGTTCTAGGTCTTGGAAGGTGGACATGGTCCACTGGGAAGGCGAAAATCAAGGAAAGGGGCCAACTAGGAATAATTATATGCACTTCTCTTCAAATGGAAGCTTTGTCCTCATCCGAGCTGCATGTTAGCTGCATGAATTAAACCAGTAGCTGTTAACCCTGACTGCACTTTAGAGTCACCTGGAACATTTCTTTAAAATATTGATGTATTTTGCTTAGACTTCTCAGTCACTACTTAATGAAATCTTTCTTTTATGGAAGTTCAAACCTGCAGACTTGCTGTATCCATGCCCACTTGCTGTCAAATGCTTTCAACATTTAAAAAAAATGTTCTTTTAAAATATATAAAAGAAGAATAGTATACTATTTTTCACTCAAATGAAAGAAAGAACATGTTCTTCCCTTCTTAGGGCATTATAAAATTGTGTGAAAATTAGAAATAATGATAAGCATTAATACTAATATTCTCCTATGTAATAATTTTATATTTTCAGATGAACTGCCTGTATCAAGTAAGAAACAACTTCTTGAAAACTAGCAAAAGTCTTCGACAGAACGTAGGAAAACTGGATAAAGAAGGCAAAGTCAGAGAGTAATTAACTACCTTTTCTTTTAAACAATTACTCCAAAAACAGCTCTCAAGATTTGCTTGTATTGATTTTAATATTTTTTAAATTTTTAAAAAATTCTTTTTATTATAGGATATTGAATATAGTTCTCTGTGCTACACACTAGGACATGATTGTTTATCTATACATAATAGTTTGTATCTGCTAATCCCAAACTCTCAAATTATCCCTTCCCCACCTCCTTTCTCCTTTGGTAACCATAAGTTTTCTATATTTGTAAGTCTTTTTCATAGGTAAGTTCATTTTGTGTCATATTTCAGTTTCTACATATATGAGTGATTATGGGATATTTGTTTTTCTTTTCCTGACTTCACTTAGTGTGATAATCTCTCAGTCCATTCATGTTGCTGCAAATAGCATTATTTTTTTTCTATGGCTGAGAAAGTATCAGTTTAAAATAGATTGCCTATTGCTTGAAGAGGCTTTTGTGGCTGATTCTTTGTAATGTTCTCATGTGCAGTCTTGGAGAAGGAAATGGCAACCCACTCTAGTATTCTTGCCTGGAGAATCTCATGGACAGAGGAGCCTGGAGGGCTACGATGCATTGGGTCGCAAAGAGTCGGACACGACTGAGCGACCAAACCACCACCACCACCACGTGCAGTCTGCATCACCTATTTACCTAGTAACCCTATCGCCATTTAGAAAGCCATGGCTCTTCTATTTTTTGGTTGTTTCTTCTATAAACAGATCTCTACGTAATGAAGGAATTTTCATTTTAGTTAGGTGACACTCAAAGTAGATATGACCGAGTGTTTTTTTTCTCTCAAGGTGCCAGCTTCAGGTGTTTCTTCGTTTGGAGCTGTGTCTGCAGTGCCCTTCAGTACATGAACGTGTAGAGGATCTGGAGCAAGTAGTGGGTGAGGCAAGTATACTGCTTAGTGCCACTGGGACATGCTGTATACAGATTGTTTCAGCTGCCCTGAAGAGGCCATGTGGTAATTTTCTAAAATCTTCAGGTGACAGATTTGCTGCGCATGCTGTGTTTAACTGAAGATTCAGCATACCTAGCAAAGTTTCTGGAAGGAATTTTGGAATTGTAAGTTTGATGACTAATTTAAAATTTACATTACTTTACCAAGTACTATACAAGTATTGTCTCAGAGCTGTAGGATTGTAAGGACTGTTTCTCATCCTAGGTGAGGAAGGCATTAGAGACGGTGGAATGGTGACTGACTGTTCCACATTTAACCAACCTTTTCCACAGGTATATTGACTCAATCCCAAAGATACTGGGAAGTCTTTACGACAGCCTAGGATTTGTGATTCCTCAGAAGCTGGCTGGTGTCCTTCCTGCAGATTTTTTCAGCGATGACTCCATGACCCAGGAGAGCAAATCACCCCTTTCTGTGCCTCTTCCGTCAAACGCTCATAGATCATTGCCTGGCGGCACTGAATCTGACCAACTGGAGGAGCTTCGTACTAGATCAGCTAAGAAGAGAAGGTAGGAGTGCAAGGATTTAAAGGAATTTTCTTGCACTGTTACCATCTTGGCATAGGGCACATTTAAGCCCAAAGTCCAGTTGTCTTTGTCTATAATTTATTGAATTAATAGTTGCCTTTATGTCTGAATCACAGAAGCCAATTATTAAGAGTTCTTAACAAGGAGCATCTGACGTGCTTTATATTATCTTGGGAACATGCAGTGTAATATATATGTGTAGCCATAGTCTTCTCTTGACTGTCCATGTGAGGTCTTTAAGAACTAGGAGCCTTCCATGAGATAAGCTTAGGGTTTTAGCTTTTTATTTTCCATGAAGCTATTCACTGTTCTTAACTACTTAAATTTGTAGTTGTTACTTTTAGAAATCTGGGGTTGACTTGTTTTGCTGTAAGTTCAGACCACCCTTAAGATAATTGACTTTTATTTAAATGTTTTATTTTAAACTCTAGTTCCATTCTAATCTAACTAGTTGTCACCTGTATTGAGTGTATATTGACTGTTTCTTTCTATTTTTAAAAGGAAAAATGCAATCAGACATAAAAGCATTGCAGAGGTTTCACAAAATCTGCGACAAATTGAAATTCCCAAAGTTGCCAAGAGAGCTACCAAAAATGTAAGTCATTTCCAGGAGATAGAAAGTGGTGCTATGCCAGAGTTGTTCCTTTGGGCATGAATTGATGCAATAAATAAGAATGAAAGGCAGTATCTTCACTTTTAAGAAATGAATGTTAGTGGATACAGAACTAAGGTATTTTTATGAATGTGTGGTCCACAACCGTGGTCTAAGGAGTAAAGACATATAAATTTGTTTAAGATTAATTGTTTTTCCCAAAAGTGAGGTAATATTAAAGGGAGAAAAAAAACACTAGTAAAAGTTAGGGATAAGTTAACTAAAAATCTTTAACGTGGTTAAGAAAACTCATGAAATGATAACTAACATAAGCAAAGAGGCCATTGAAAAAGTAATATGCAATCATATTAGGACTTTGTGTACCAGAAAGTACTTTTCAGTGAATATGTGTTACTTCAATAACAAGTTAAAAAGAAAAACATATGAAGCCAGGTGGTAATTCTTTTTCTCTGTCAGTAGATTTAGGACTTGTTGGTTACCAAAAAAAATAATCCAGCTGGAGTCTATTTACTAAATAGAATTAATGTCTAAGAGGAGAGAGACAAAGAATGCATTGAAACTTTTGAACTGCATGAACTATGAGAAAAGTTAGAATTCTAGAACTAGCTTTCAAGCATTAATCATTACAATAGTGGTTTGTTTGAGATTTATAGCTGCGCTTCAGAATAGGAGGTGGGGTTTCTTTTGAAGAGTTAATGGTGTTCACTTTTTTGTTGTTTAGGCGCTAAAAATTCATGTCTGACTCTATTGCGATGCCATGAACTATAGCCCTCCATGCTTCTCTGTCCATGGGATTTTCCCAGGCAAGAATACTGGACTGCGTTGCCATTTTTTCCTCCAAGGGATCTTCCCGACCCAAGGATTAAACCGGCGTCTCCTGCATTTGGCAGGCGGGTTTTTTACCACCAAGGAAGTCTGTTCACTTTCTTAGTATACCTTAATACATATAAGTGAATAAGATTCAAATCTTAGATTTTGTTTGGAGAGTGTGAAGTCCAAAGTGTCAGAACATCTCTGTCAGAAGATTCTATATGATAGGTCTCCTTTCTGAAAACGTGTGTTTCAGATTGGCCTAGAAAGTGTATTTCTTTAAGACCAGGTTTATATGATCAGGATTTGATTTTGGTTAAAGAGTATCATTTGTTAAGTTTTTGCTCTACTATGACTTTCCTTCTTCAGTGATTACAGTGGCATACTTGAAAAAAAAACAAGAAAATCTTTAAAAACAGTTCTCTCATTTAGATGCCATTTGATCTTGGGTACTTGAATCCTCTACTGTAATAGGAAATAAATAGCAAGAATTTTTTTTTTGTTTTTTGGCAACACCACATGGCATGTGGGATCTTAGTTAATTCCCTGACCAGGGATGGAGCCCAAGCCCCCTGCAGTGGAGGCGAGGAGTTGTCTTAACCACTGGACCACCAGAGAAGTCCCCAAATAGCAGTTTTATATGGAGACGTTCCTCAGAGTATACCCATCCTCTAATGGAGTTTCCCTTATATTTTAGTTATAAAAGGTCTACAGAAACATTGTTTAAAAATTGAAATTAGGGACTTCCCTGGTGGTCCAGTTGTTCAGACCCCAAAGTTCCACCACAGGGGTTGCAAATTCAACCCCTGGTCAGATGGGTAAGATCCCATCTGCCATGCAGCCAAAATATAAAATAAATGCAATTTTTAAAAAAATAGAAATTATATGAAGTTAAATGTTAGTACTTCTTCACCATCCATTCTTCGGAAGTAGTCACCGATGGCAGTTTGTTGTGTATATTCCCAGACCCTGTTTTTGTCCATTTTACAACTGTTTCTGTTACAGATTCCTACAAGTGAAATTGCAAGGATCAAAGGGGGGTTTTTTTGTGTGGAATTCCTATTCTTTTAAATGAGTACCTATTGAAGTTTTCTTATTGGATTTTCTCATCTTTCAGGAGAATTCTCACCCTACCCTTCAGCAGCAGCCTCCTCTCCCAGTGAAAGACACAGTACAAGGTATGCTTTTGTTTCCTTGTTACAGCCAATGACAAGTTTATTTTGATTACATATATTTAAGCAGCTGCATGTAGTATATATAGTTTTATAGTATATATAAGTATATAGCTTTGTAGTTGCATGTTGCAACTACATGTTGCAGTATATATAATATATAGTTTGGTATAATTATCAGCTAGTGAAACATGTCTGTGTGCTAGGAGACTAAGATGTTCACATGGTCTCAAAATACTGCATTTTGTAAAATAACTGGCTGAAATATACATATATTTTTAAATGCCATTCACATGAAAGCCCCAAAAGAAAAGAGGCAGCAGAACTAGTTTAGATAAAAGGAGTTTAGGTGTGACATTCATGCACCACACGACCCCTGCTTAAATTTAGGGCAGAAAAGCTGTGAAGGATGTTGCTGAGTGATGAGAGAGGGTGGGATAGATAGTGTGCCCTTGTTCTTTGGAGATACCTACTGAAGCACAGGAAACTCCAGAGTTGTGATGTCTGCAGGTCACCCTGCAGCGTTTTGGGATGGGCAATTGTATAAACGTAGAGAGGACGAGGAGGAAAACGAATGTCCACAGTTGATAAATTTTAGTGATGATTCTGTTTATTGTATTCCTTTTGAAATTTTCTATCAATATTAAACTTTTCCAAAACTTGGGGAAAACAGAGAGTAACAGATCAAATTTGGCTGTCAGATCACAGATTAATTTCATAGAACAGCCTAAGGCAGGTCACAGAGGCTTTCATAATGGAGAGAGAGAAACACTTTTGGAAACTTTGTGTATTATTGATAATCTTAATGTATATTTTGGTGATGGGTAAACAAAGAGGCTTCTCCCAGTTTGTGAATCCCGGTTTATTTGATTTTTATTTAAATGACTTGCCTTTAGAAATTTTTTTTAAGATAATTTAATTTATTTTCATTTTTGGCTGTGCCGCATCTTCGTCGCTGTGCACGGCTTCCTCTAGTTGTGGCGAGCAGCGTCTACTGTCTAGCTGTGGTGTGCAGGCTTCTCATTCCGGTGGCTTCTCCTGTGGAGCACGGGCTCTAGAAGGCACTTGAGCTTCAGTCGTTGCAGCTCGCAGGCTCTAGAGCACAGACTCAATAGTTGAGGCACAGTGTTTTATTTGCTCTGCCTCATGTGGGATCTTCCCAGATGAGGTATCAAACCTGTGTCTCCTACATTGGCAGGTGGATTTTTTACTGCTGAGCCACCAGGGAAACCTGGTCTTAGACTTTTTTTTACCCTGAGTGAATTTTTGGGTATGATCCACTAGGACGTCTTGCTCAAGTTTAAGATGCCATCCCACTTGCCTTGTCAAGTATTTCCTGACTCTTAAGCTTTTTTTACTAACTTTGAGTTTAGGTGGTTGCAACTCTTATGCTCTGGAGTTAGGAAGAGGATTTCAGATATAGTAGTTCCCCCTTGTCCACCCTGATGGCTCAGACAGTAAAGAATCTGCCTGCAATGCAGGAGACCCAGGTTTGATCCCTGGGTCAGGAAGATCCTCTGGAGAAGGGCATTGCAACCCACTCTAGTATCATGCCTGGAGAATTCCAGATAGTGAAGCCTGGTGGGCTACAGTCCATGGGGTCGCAAAGAGTCAGACAAAACTGAGCAACTAACACACACACACACACACACACACACACACAGTTCCCCCTTAACCACAGGGGATACATTCCAGTATCCACAGTGGACACCTGAAACTTCAGATAGTACCAAACCCTATATATGTTTTTTCCTATACATACATGGAGCTTTCCAGGTGGCACTAGTGGTAAAGAACTTGCCTGCCAATGTAGGAGACATGAGAGATGTGGGTTTGATCCCTGGGTCAGGAAGATCCCCTGGAGGAGGGCATGGCAACCCACTCTAGTATTCTTGCCTGGAGAATCCCATAGACAGAGGAGCCTAGTGGGCTACAGTCCATGGGGTCACAAAGAACTGGACATAACTGAAGCAACTTAGCATGCACATACGTACATGCCTAGGATAAAATTTAACTTATAAATTAGGCACGGTAGGAATTAATACCTTATAAAATAGAATAGTCATAACAAAAGTTAACATGCATTTGGTCTCTTGCTCTCAAAATATCTTGTACAGGTTTAATGCCTCTTCAATCCTAACTAAACACTTTAATGCATAATTTTTGCAGTTTGAGATGTGACAGTAAAACTAGTGTGAATTTTTCCTTCACCATTTCACAGATGATTCATTCTTAATCATAAATCATAGCAACCTCAGCATATAATTTTTTTTTCTTTCCTTAAGTGGAGAAACTTTTCATTTAAAGAAAGCATTTTGCAACTTCATTTTGGCATATGCCAATTGCCAGCATCACTACTTTGTGCTTTGGGGCTCAAGAGATATTTGGGTGAAATAAGGGTTACCTGAACACAGCACTGCTATATATTGCGATAGTTGATCTGATAACCCAGATGGCTACTCGGTGACTAATGGAATGATTTATGTTTTGAGTGGGACAGAGCAGAATGGCATGAGATTTTATCATGCTATTCAGAAAGGCACACAACTTTAATCCTTATGAATTATTAATTTCTAGGATTTTTCATTTGATATTTTCAGTCCGTAATTGGCTGTGGATAACTGAAACCTTGGAAAGTGAAACCCTGGATAGGGTGGGGCTACTGTTACCCAGTAAACTAGTAAAATACTCAAAAAAAGAAAAAAGAAATCTTTTCTAATTTAAGTGATGTGGGCCTTCCGTGTATTCCCAGAACGTTGGGTTTAAGATGGCTAACAAACACATGAAAAGATGCTCAACATCACTCATTATCAGAGAAATGCAAATCAAAACCACTATGAGATACCATTTCACACCAGTCAGAATGGCTGCGATCCAAAAGTCTACAAATAATAAATGCTGGAGAGGGTGTGGAGAAAAGGGAACCCTCTTACACTGTTGGTGGGAATACAATCTAGTACAGCCACTATGGAGAACAGTGTGGAAATTCCTTAAAAAACTGGAAATAGAACTGCCTTATGATCCAGCAATCCCACTGCTGGGCATACACACTGAGGAAACCAGAAGGGAAAGAGACACGTGTACCCCAATGTTCATCGCAGCAATGTTTATAATAGCCAGGACATGGAAGCAACCTAGATGTCCATCAGCAGATGAATGGATAAGAAAGCTGTGGTACATATACACAATGGAGTATTACTCAGCCATTAAAAAGAATACATTTGAATCAGTTCTAATGAGGTGGATAAAACTGGAGCCTATTATACAGAGTGAAGTAAGCCAGAAAGAAAAACACCAATACAGTATACTAACGCATATATATGGAATTTAGAAAGATGGTAACGATAACCCTGTATACGAGACAGCAAAAGAGACACTGATGTATAGAACAGGCTTATGGACTCTGTGGGAGAGGGAGAGGGTGGGAAGATTTGGGAGAATGGCATTGAAACATGTGAAATGTCATGTATGAAACGAGATGCCAGTCCAGGTTCAATGCACGATGCTGGATGCTTGGGGCTGGTGCACTGGGACGACCCAGAGGGATGGTATGGGGAGGGAGGAGGGAGGAGGGTTCAGGATGGGGAACACATGAGAAATAAAGGAATAAAAAATTAAAAAAAAAAAAGAAGTAAGTAAAAAAAAATAATAATAATAAATTTATAAGAGTAAATAGTTTTGATATACCATGTGAGTGTACTATTTAAGGAAATCCTATTACTAAATGTAAATATATAATAGCAGTCAGTCTGTAAAATAGTTTCCTCAAGCAGATTCTCTGTTTTAGATATCTTCCTTTTCTCATGTGTGGCATTTATTAATGATGATGTTTGACTTTTTCTTTTTTTAATGCTTTCAGAAGTAACCAAAGTTCGAAGAAATCTCTTCAACCAGGAAATGATTTCTCCTTCAAAGAGATCTGTGAAGAAGGGGTTGCCCAGAAGCCATTCAGTGTCAGCTGTGGAAGGTCTGGAGTATAAACATGACAGCTTTAAGAGGACCAAAGGTACCGCATGCAGGGCAACCAAGAGAAGGGGTTCTCAGGCCAGTCTCCAGGCTGTGTGTTGCAGGAGCTCATTAATCCCATGTTTTCCTCTCTTCTGTGGTTACCGTCAGTTAATTTTCCACTTGGGATGTCTCTCCCTCCAAGCTTAGATGAAGAATTAATCCTGGTATTTTTCTCATTCCTCTCTTCTGAAAGACAACAAATACCTATTTTATAAAACCACTTAAACAGGAATGAAAGATGGTGACTAGCTGTTTTCTAATCTTTCGATGTGTTTATTTTTGTTGTTGTTGCTTCTTTGTTGTAATTGAGGTAATTCATGTATCATAAAATCAACATTTAGTGGTTTCGGTATGTTCACAAAGTTGTCCACATCATGACACATTCCAGAACATTTTCATCATTCCTGAAAGAAACCCTGAACCCATTACTAACTAGTCACTCTCCGTTTCTCCCAATCCTTCCAGCTATAGGCAACTACCAGTCTGCTTTGTATTTTTATAGATTTCTTACGGGTATTATAAGAGGAATCATATGGTCTTTGTAACTGGCTTCTTCTACTTTAGCATAATGTTTTCAAGGTTTATACATGGTGTAGTGTGTCTCAGTATTTCATTTCTTTCTATTGGCAATAATATACCATTGTATGGATAAGCTCCATTTTACTAATCCGTTCATCATTTGGTGGTCATTTAAGTTGTTTCTACCTTTGGCTATTGTGAGTGATGCTACTGTAAACATTCATGTACAAGATTGTGTGTAGACATGTTGTTAATTCTCAGGCATATGCCTAGAAATGAAATTCGCTGGGCCACATAACAACTCTGTTTAACTTTTGAGCAATTACCAAACTGTTTTCCAAAGTGGCTATATTCCCACTAACCATGTGTGAGGGTTTTGATTTCTCCACATCCTTACCACTGCCATCCATTGTCCCTCTTTGATTCTACTCATCCAGTGGGTGTAAAGTGGTGTGTAATTGTGATTATGAATTGCATTCCCTTGATGACTAATGTTATTAACCTTCTTTTCTTGTGCTCACTGGCTACTTGTATAGCCTCTTTTTTTTCTTTTGGTCTCACCACTGCATGGCATGCAGGATCTTCGTTTCCTGACCAGGGATCAGACCTGCGTCTAGTGCACTGACAACACAGATTCTTAACCAATGGGCAGCCAGGAAGTCCTGTATAGCTTCTTTGGAGAAATCTTTGCCCGTTTTTAAATTGGGTTGCTTTCCAGTCCTCTATAATGAAAAGGACATCTTTTCTGAGTGTTAGTTCTAGGAGGTCTTGAAGGTCTTCATAGAACTGTTCAACTTCAGCTTCTTCAGCATTACTGGTTGGGGCATAGACTTGGATTATTGTGATATTGAATGGTTTGCCTTGGAAACGAACAGAGATCATTCTGTCGTTTTTGAGATTGCATCCAAGTACTGCATTTCAGACTCTTGTTGACTGTGATGGCTACTCCATTTCTTCTAAGGGATTCTTGCCCACAGTAGTAGGTAAAATGGTCATCTGAGTTAAATTCACCCATTCTAGTCCATTTTAATTCACTGATTCCTAAAATGTCGATATTCACTCTTGCTGTCTACTGTTTGACCACTTCCAATTTGCCTTGATTCATGGACCTAACATTCCAGGTTCCTATGCAATATTGCTTTTTATAGCATCAGACTTTACTTCCATCACCAGTCACATCCACAAATGGGTGGTGTTCTTGCTTTGGCTCTGTCTCTTCATTTTTTCTGGAGTTATTTCTCCACTGATCTCCAGTAGCATACTAGGCACCTACCAACCTGGGGAGTTAAAACTCAACATTCAGAAAACTAAGATCATGGCATCCAGTCTCATCACTTGATGGCAAATAGATGGGGAAACAATGGAAACAGTGAGACTATCTTTTGGGTTCCAAAATGACTGCAGATGGTTACTGCAGCCATGAAATTAAAAAACGCACTTGCTCCTTGAAGGAAAAGCTATGACCAACCTAGACAGCATATTAAAAAGCAGAGACATTACTTTGCCAACAAAGGTCCGTCTAGTTAAAGCTATGGTTTTTCCAGTAGTCATGTATGGATGTGAGAGTTGGACTATAAAGAAAGCTGAGCACTGAAGAATTGATACTTTTGAACTGTGGTGTTGGAGAAGACTCTTGAGAGTACCTTGGACTGCAAGGAGATCCAACCAGTCTACTCTAAAGGAAATCAGTCCTGAATATTCAGTCGGAAGGACTGATGCTGGTGCTGAAACTCCAACACTTTGGCCACCTGATGCGAAGAACGGACTCATTGGAAAAGCCCCTAATGTTGGGAAAGATTGAAGGCGGGAGGCGAAAGGGACGACAGAAGATGAGATGGTTGGATGGCATCACTGACTCAATGGACATGAGTCTGAGCAAGCTCTGGGAGTTGTTGTTGGGTAGGGAAGCCTGGCATCCTGCAGTCTGTGAGATCACAAAGAGTCGGATGAGACTGAGCGACTGAACGGAACTGAAATTGGATTGTGTCTTTTTACTATGAGTTGTAAAAGTTCTTTATGTGATAGTCTAGATACTAATCTCTTATCAGATGTGTGATTTGCAAATATTTTTACCCCAATTTGTTGGGTTTGCTTTTTGTATTCTTGATAGTGTCCTTTGATATATAAAGTGTTTTTAGTTTTGATCCTATCCAGTTTAACACGTTTTTGTTGTTATTTGTGCTTTCGGTGGCATGTCTAAAAATCCATTATTCAACCCAAGTTTTATGGCTTAAAGTCTTAAATTAGGTCTTTGACTCATTTCCAGTTAGTTTTTGTGTATTGTGTGAGGTGAGTACAGTGTCATTCTTTTGCCTCTGGTTATCCAGCTGTACCAGCCTCGTGCGTTGAAAAGACTGTTCTTTCCTCCTTGAGTTGTCTTAGGTGCTTTTTGAATTGCTTAGGTGTTAGGGTGTTAATTCTTGTTTTAATGTTAGATAGAATTCATCAATGAAGCCATCTAGTCCTTTTTTTTGTTCTGCTCAGATTGGAGAATTTTGGTTGTCTTTAGCTTCAAGTTTATTGATTCTTCTGCCTGCTCAAATCTGAGGTTGAACCCCTCTAGTGAACTTTTCCAGTTATTGTGCTTTTCAGCTCTGAAGTTTCTGTTTGGTTCCTTTTTATAATTTCTGTTACGTTATTGATATTCTCACTGTGTTTATCCGTTGTTTTCCTTATTTCTTTCAGTTCTGTGTTCGTTTTTTTTCCTTGAGCTCATTTAACATTTTTAACCAGTGATTCCAGTGTCTGGGATTTCTCAAGGGTACTTTATGTCAAATTCTTTTCTTCCTTGACACACTTTCCTGTCTATTTGTATGCTTTGTAGTTCTTTGTTGAGAGTTAGGTATTCTGAATATTATGGTCTGTTGACTCTGGAGGTAAGACTCTCGCACTCCTGTGACATCACTGATCTTTGCTTATTGAGAGCCTGTTCATTTGTGCCTTCCCAGCTATTTTTACAAAGCATGTACTCTCTCTTGTGTGGTCACTGAAGTTTCTGTTCTGTTGTCTCTGTGATTAGCTGGTAACCTGAGAAAGATTTCCTTAAATGTCTGGCTCCAAAAAGGGACAGACAAAAAGGTGTTCCTGTCCCTATAAGTCACCTGTTGGATGCAGTGGGGGAAAGCTGCTGGCGCCCGAGGGCAGAAATCAGGGCAGATGTCTGCTCAGGCCCCACAGGGCTCCACTCTCCAAGCACGCTGACTGAACCTTATAACCCAGAGTTAGGAGACAGGGTCCCCACTGTCTGCTCTACCACTCGCCAGCTGCTCCCAGGACGTGGGCCACTGCCCCACAGCTGCGGCAGGGCTGAGGAAAAAGGGCTGGTAGCTGTTCTGGGCACGTCATTCCCTTACTAAATATCAGGGTCTCCCTTCATTGGGCTCTTTCCTGGTTGTCATTAGTGCCAGTCAGGTTGCAGAAGTTCCAAAATAGTTTACTCTGATGATTTTTTTCCTAGTTTACTGGTTGTTTTAGGGGAGGGACCAAACCCTAGAGCTTCCTACTTCACTGTTTTGTATGGTGTCCCTTTCTATGGATGTTGCAATTAATTTCTTAATTTATCCAGTCAAGGTTGATATCAACTTAATTTCAGGAGTGCAACAAAAACTTTGCTCCTCTGTATAACTATTTTCTATCCCCTTCTGTGTGCTAGCTCGTCATACAAATTACATCTTGATACACTGTATGCCCATCAGCACATTTATAATCCTTGCTTTGTCTTTAAACTCAAAGGAGAAAGATACAGAATTAACAATACTTTTATTCTGTTGTTGGCATTTACTTGTATGATTGCCTTTACCAGTGCTCTTTAATTCTTCATGTGGACTCATGTTATTCTCTAGTGCCCTTTCCTTTCAGCCTAGAGGACTCCCTCTAGTATGGATAGTACTTGTAGGGCTGGTCTGCCAGTGTCAGATTCTCTCAGTGTTGTTTTTTGGGTGTATCTTTGAGGGTGGGGAGGATGTTCTCCTTCATGTTTGAGTAATAGTTTATAGGATTTATTGGTGGTGATGGTGGTTTAGTCCCTAAGTCGTGTCTGACTCTTGCAGCCAACCCATGGACTGTAGCCCTCCAGGCTCCTCTGTCCGTGGGATTCTCCATGTAAGAATACTTGAGTGGGTTGCCATTTCCTTCTCCAGGGGATCTTCCTGATCCAGATGTCAAATCCGTGTTTCCTGTGTTGCAGGCAGATTCTTTACTGCTGAGCCATCAGGGATTCCCTTACAGGGTATGTTGGGTGGGCCAAAAAGTTCATTCGTTTCTTTCTATAAGATGTTATAATAGAATAGAATTCCTGATTAAGTCTTTTTCTTTCAGCCCTGTGCCTTTCATCACCCCACATTTTTGTCATCCTGTGTTTCTGAGGAGAAGTCAGCTGTTAATCTTAGCAAGGACTGCTTGTACATGACAGATCGCTGCTTTCTTGATTCTTTCAAGAGTCTGTCTTCCCCTTTGACTTCTGATGATTTGATTGTGATTTGTCTGGTGCGGATCTCTGTCTTTATCCTACTTAGGTTTATTGAGCTACTTGGCTATGGAATGTCTTTGATCAGACATCAGAAGTTTTCAACCAGTATTTCTTCAAAGTTTTCCACCTCTTTCTTCCCTCTTTCTCTGGACTCCCACTATGTCTTATGTTATTATGCTGGATTGTGTCCGATGGCTGTCTAAGACTGTTCGTTTCTCTTTCTGTCCCGCAGACTGGATAATCTCAATTACCTATCTTCACCTTTGATTCTTTTGCCACCTCATATCAACTTCTAGGCCCCTCTAAATGAGTCTTTTATTTTAGATAGTGTACTTTTCGATTTTAGAATTTCTACTTGGTTCTTTTTAATGACATCTTTATTGATATTCTGTACTTGGCAAGTCATCAGGCTCGTACATTCCTTTAGTTCTTTAGATATTATTTTTCCTTTTTTAGTTCTTTGAACATATTGCAGATAGCTGATTTAAAGTCTTGTGCTAATGAATCCATGTCTGAACTTCTTTAGGAATGCTTTCTATTGAATGGGTTTCCCACACCCCCCCCCCCCCCGCCTCCCCGCCATGTTTATGGGCCATACTTTCTTATTTCTTGTCTTATATTTTTTGTTGACAACTGGACATGTTAAATATTGAGTCAGCGCTGACAATCAGATTGCCACAGCTCCAGGGCAGAGTTTGTTTTTACTCTTGTTTGTTTACTGAACTAGTTCTTTCAAGTCTGTATTCTGTCATGTGTAGCCACTAAAATCTCTGCTTGGTTAGCTTAGTGGTCAGCTAAGGGTTGGACAGAGATTTCCTTCCACGCTTGGAACTAGTAAGTTTCCCAGCTTTTGCTGAGGGGCCCTATGTGTGCATTGGCTCACGTCTTCAATACTCAGCCAGACAGTTTACAACTCTTGCTGTTTTCTAGAGCCTTGGGGTCAGCCAAAGGTGACAGCCAAGAGGAAATGGGAACCCACTTCAGTATTCTTGCCTGGAGAATTCCATGGACGGGGGGCCTGAGGGCTGCAGTCCATGGGGTCACAGGGAGTTGGACACGCCTGAGCACACATGCAGGGTCCTTCTTGGGTCCATCCTGGGCGTGCACACAGCCCTACCGCACACGGACTTGCAGGTTCCCCGAGTGTGTCAGAAGTTAGCAGAGTCCCTTGTGGATGTCTCATTCCCCAGTTTTCACATCCAGACTCTTGGTTATCTTGTCTGCCCCAAGATCACCACCTCAGGCAGCTGTTGTTTACAGTTGCTGCTGATTGTTTTTAGTAAATGGCTCCCTGGGAAAAAGTTGTTTGCATTGGACGAGTTCTGAGTCAGGTCAAATAGAGACAGGCCAAGTGAGTGCGATTCTCCAGGGAACTACCAGATAGGTCAAATAGACTGTTATCTGGGAATGGGGCTGTGGAGGAGCTTAGACACCATTTGTTCATCCAGGGGCCGCTGGGCTGTTGGTTCTCAAGGCTGCTGCGGGGCCAGGGAGAGGAGGTCGGGGCCAAGGAAGTTAAAGTTGTGCAGGGCTTGCTATTCTTAAGGAGATACAGCTGTTTTTGTTGAATAACTACTCCTTGGATTACTCCAAACTGGTTAATTTCCAGAGTTCTGGAGCAATTGAGTTCACTTTTGGTCAGTGTTCTCATTCCTTTTATGGGGGAGTTTTTTACCCCACATTCCTGCTGGCATCAGTCCTCTTCCTAGTCATTTTTATCTCCCTTAAAACCAGTCCTCCCATGAGTAACTTGTCTGTCTTATGCTATTGAGAAAATTTATACCAGAGCATAAATTAGATTTATCTTTGTATTAAATATCTTAACATTGCATGACATATCAGCATTTTCACATGCCTTAATCATAAATGCAATAATTTAATCATAAATAAAAGAACCACCAACTAACTAGGTGGACAGAAGTATTAGCTCTAATAAGAACTTTTTTTTCAGGATCATTATTTTCATTATATTTTATATTGGATTATTTATTGTTAAACTCTAATAGTGCTGATAAACTGTAATGTCTTGTTAAGTCAAATTTTATGGTTAGACCTTGGTCCACGAGTCCATTAAGAGCCACTCTGGCTAAGTGTTAAACCATATTTAAGTTCAAATTGCTTCCATTGCCTTGCTGTTTCTGCTTGGTAAGATTATGTGAAATTTATCCTATTTACATTTTAGGTTATCGCAAGCTGCTGACCAAGAGTGTGGCCGAGA
This sequence comes from Bos grunniens, assembly GCF_055505025.1. Classification (NCBI taxonomy): domain Eukaryota; kingdom Metazoa; phylum Chordata; class Mammalia; order Artiodactyla; family Bovidae; genus Bos; species Bos grunniens. The sequence continues at coordinate 49,378,408 of NC_141185.1, read as the reverse complement.
CACCAGTACACAAGCAAATCTCCGGAAGGCTGCTTCATAGACAGATCAAGGGCAGGTGAGCGACTTCCTTGTCTAGCTTCTTCATGCTCCCACACAGCCCTCCTCATCTTATGGGCCATGCTTACCTTCTCATGACATTTGTGACCCAGTCTCAACCACATTGCCTATTACCCAAGAGCATTCTGAAAATTCTGTGAGGGCTGGAGAACCATACAGAATGCACTCTGGTGTCCAGCCTCTTTCATTTGGCATAATTATTTTGAGATTTATCTGTGTTGTTGTATATATCAATAGTTCGTTCCATATTATTGCTGAGTAGTATTCTATTGAATGGATATTGCCTAATTTTAAAATCTATTCATGTGTTGACCTGGGGAAGGAGGGAGTCTCGCTGCCAGGCCTGGGATGATCCCAGCTAGGCCTGTTCAGGGGTGTGGTGAGGCCACAGTTTTCCATGGCAATTGGTTTGAGTAGGGCAGCTTTTGCTGAATGTTTCTGTCTTACTTGGCTGCCCCTTTCCTGGTTCTTTGTCTAAAGAGAACTAACTTTGCTCAGGGCAGTTTCTGTCTGCACCTCTTGGTGTATTGGGGTTGTCAGCTTGTTGAGCACCTGATCCAAGATCTATGAAGCAAAACAGAAACTCCCAGAGCTCACTGCCCTATGTCTCTTCAGGTCCTGAGGTCCTGAGTCTTCTCTCCACCTTTGAGAGCCTTCTGCTTGCTCTGTATGTAACACCCAGGGTTCTTAACTGTACATGAGAGCAAGAATGGGGAGAAGTACATCTACTCCTCCTTGTCAAGGCTACATCTGGACATTATTTGTGTGTGGATTTTACACACTTGTGCTCATTTATCTACAGGGTAAATTGTAAGAAGTGAAATTTGTGGATCAAACGGTATACAAATTTAACTTTGTCAAACTGCTTTCAAAAAAAAAGTTTTAGCCTTTCACTCTTGACAGTAATGTCTGAGAGTGCCTGCCTACAGTAATGTCATCAAGACCATTTGTGGTCTTTGTTATCTTGTGAGGTGAGAACCTGTAGGTCTGTGATGTGCATTATTTATGAGTGATGCTGACTAGTCCTTGTACCCGCTGTTCCTCAAGGTCCTCTGATCCTGGTCCTGATATTGACGTTGTTGAAGAGTCCCCAGAGAAAGGAGAAGATGGTATTACCTACTTTTGTTTTGTTTGGGGGTTCTGGGCTTTTGTGTTTTCTCTACTTTCTATGACAACTTTTCTGGACTTGTATCCTTGCTCAGCATATCCATTATGACAGCTCTGGGCCCACAGTGTGTATCAGTACATGTTAATTGGTGAATGATCTGTTACACAGAGTGTACTGAGAGTTTCTAGAGAAGAAATATGTTTACATAATAGAAATGGGATTCAGAGTGAACGCTAAACTACTATGTTAATATATGGTACTGTGGGGCTTCCCTGGTGGCTCATTGGTAAAGGATGTTTACCGCAGGAGACATGGCTTCTGTCCCTGATGGGGAAGATCCCACATGCTGCGGAGCAGCTAAGCCATATGCCACAGCTACGAGCCTGTGCTCTAGAGCCTGGGAACCACAAGAGAAGCCTGTGCAGTGCAACTAGAGTGGCCCCCGCATGCTGCAACTGGAGAAAAGCTCATGAAGCAGCAAAGACCCAGCTCAGCCAAAAATTTAAAAACAAACAAACCTTGGCTTATTTTTAAAGTATACATGAAGGAGGGGTTTCCAAAAACATTGTTTTTTAAATCAAGTAGTATATTTTAGAAAACATAGAGAAGCCAAAAAATTAACATTTGGTAATCCCACAAATCAGAAATACTCTAATGTTTAGCTTTAATAATACTCTTACAGGTGTTGTTTCTATACAAATATATGTAACATAAGTATGAAAACCGTGATTTAAAACTTTTTAATGAAAGTCACACTCTACAAACCTTTTTTATCACTCTACATAATGCTTCAGGGTGGCAGTTCATAATACTTATGCAGGTTACAGTCTGCAGCGGTCGGGTTTTTTGTTTGTTTTTTTGGGGGGAAGTTTGCTGGGGCCACATATCATAGCCCTCTTAGCTTTGTCACACTTCAAAGATCTCAAAACCAAGAGCATGTTGGAAACCAAGTTTTCCATCTTGTACATGAAAGTGTTAGTCACTCAGTCACGTCCGACTCTCTGCAGTCCCACAGACTGTGGCCCACCAGGCGTCTCTGTCCATGGAATTCTTCAGGCAAGAATACTGGAGTGGGTAGCTATTCCTTTCTCCAGGATCTTCCCGACCCAGGGACGGAACCCAGGTCTCCTGCATTGCAGGCGGACTCTACCGACTGAGGCGCCAGGGAAGCCCCTCTTGTGCATGGTGTCACATAGTTCTTACCCATCTCATAGGGGAAACACTGAGCTTGCATTTCTTCTTGGTACTAACTGATTCTGGTCTTACAGTGGTGAGTTTGAGACGAAGTCCTCGAATCAAGCAGTTGGCGTTCAGCAGGACAAACTCTGCTTCCTTCTACTCTGTGTCTCAGCCAAAGTCTCGAAGTATACAAAGGGTTCACTCATTCCAGCAAATGAAGTCAGGTAACACACTTTCCCTGCCTGTCTTCAGAGGTCCACACAAGCTTGGTGGGAAAAGAATGAAATTTGATATTGGAGAAACAGGTCAGGTACAGTAAGTTGCCTATGTATGAACCTTCAGATTGTGAGCTTTCAAAGATGCTAACACGCGTTAGAATGTCTAGTCATGTAAGTTCACGTGTCTGGTATACGTCGTCACGTGCGTGCATCCTCTACAAGTGGCTGTATGTGTATGTACTTTACAGCACTGTACAGGGTGTAATAGTACAGTGTCTTTATTTCAAGCCCAGGATGTCTGGAAGCAAGCATAAAAACAGTGGTGATGTAGCTGGCAGTTGTTGCTTGCTGCCAGCTGTTGTACTGTACTTTGCAAGGTACTGTACTCCAAGGCTAAGAATATTTTAATTTCTGTGTGAAAAATACCACAAACCAATTATAATACAGTACTACATAGCCAATTGTGTTAGCTGGGTACCTCGGCTGACTTTGGACTTATGAACAAGTTGGACTTAACGAATGCGCTCTCAGAACGGAACTCTTTTGTATGCAGGGGACTTACAGTATAAATATTTGAGGTTCAAAGTGATGACCAGATGAACAGGTGACCACGGCCACCATTATCAGAATCACCCCTTTGGCTTCCTATGGCTGGCTGTCCACACTATCCTTGTAGGTACTTCCATTCATTCAAGAAGAAATGACCTGTAATTTCCTCCATACATACATTCAGATACTATGGGAAGGTATCCCCAGGTTGAAGGTACTGTATGACCTTCATTCTTTTATCCATTGTGAACTTGGCTTATCAGATCTATCTTTTATACTTGTCTTTTCAAATTATTTCCGTTGCCCACACCTCCTAACGTAGAGACTGGGCTTGATAATGCAGTCTCACAATGCAATAAAGCAGCACTTGTTACGACTGCTGTCATAATTAGGTGGGATTTCCCCCCATTTGCTCCCAAATCGTCATCTTTCTTATATAGACTGGCTGTTTTATGAGTATTGGGTAGGGGGTGAGAGGGCAGGAATTGAGAAAAAATTAAATATTGTCACTGTTTTTGACTTGCAGACCGAAGAGAAAACTCTCCAGTCCAAAGTATTCGGTCTCCCAAGAGACTTCTATTCGGAGCAATGTCTGAGATGATCAGTCCCTCAGAGAAGGGCTCAGCACGGATTAAAAGGCCTTCAGGAAACACTGTGGGTTCTGCAACACCTACAGCCTATCAGGTATAAAATTACTATGATGTTTAAAATAGTATAGTTTGGGGAACATGTAGACATGGGCAAGGAAAGCCACTGAGGCCAGTGAGGAAGAGAAGATAGTAATAGAGATTTGAGGTGGTTGAGGCTGACTTGATGAACGACTATTGGGTACATGGGGACTTAAGGTAGCAGCTGGACTGAGCGGGTAGATCTCACTACCTCTTGGGTTCATCTCCATTTATACTGGACACCAGGTCTATATCTGTCTGAAATGTGCAGTAGCATTCTCACCTGTTTGATTGCCCACTCGATCCTGTCACCCATGTTAGAAACCTGGTAGTCATCCTGGACTCCTCTCCTCAGGCCTGGCTAATCCATCCATTCTGCCCATTTTGTTGACAGCCTATCTCATACCCATTCCCTCCTCTCCATCCCTTCAGTTCCTACCCGAGTTCACTTCTGCCTGCAACACTTCCATAGCCTCTTGCCTCTCAAATCCATCCCACCCCCAGAGGTTGGTGGGACCTCTGTGACCCCATTGGGTGCTCCTCTGACTACCTCACTGTGCTGGAAGCTCTACAGACTCTGCCCCAAAACCGCTTAGGGGATTGGGGGGACACAGGAAGCTGTGGGGAAGGGTCCATAGGACCGTGTTCCGTCTCCTCCCTGGACAGGCACTCTGACGCCTGCTCACCCATCTCTGCTTCACACTCCACCTTCCCAGCCGCCTCAGGATGCACAGAGCTGCTGTTTTTCACTTTCGTGCCTTTGCTCATACGGCTGTGTGTGCCTCAAGGTTCCTCTCCCGCACTGTCCACCTTGTCTTCACCTGCCGACACCCATTCTTTTAAGACCTGGCTCACTGTCCGTTGCCTCCCCTTCTGTGCTCCCGTATTGTCCCGTGCACGCCCCGTCAGTACATCAGCCCGTGTATTATCATCCATCTGTGTGCTGAGTTGCTTCAGTCATGTCTCTTTGCGACCCTATTGACTGTAGCCCACCAGGCTCCTCTGTCCATGGGATTCTCCAGGCAAGAATACTGGAGTGGGTTGCAGTTTCCTCCTCCAGAGAATCTTCCCCTCATCTGTCTATACCCTACATGAAATGCCAACTGGACCAGGACTCTTGAGATAATAAGATTGAACAATAGTTGTCAGACTTCCTTACCTGTTGGAATTAACTGCAATTTTTGCAAGAAGGGAAGTTTTTTTGTTGGGAAGGTTCCTCTCTGAGGTGTTATCTTTATTGCTGTGTATCCATAGGGTCCATGTTTCATCTCCTCCTCCTCCCCCACCCCGGCCTTCTGCACACATTTTGCCTGACGCATATCAGGTACTTAAAACCACCTGTTGAAGGCATGTGGAGAGGGAGGGAGTCCAGGATGACTACCAGGTTTCTAACATGGGTGACAGGATCGACATGTGGTGACAAGTGACAGGTGAATAGCAGATGACGTGGCTCCTAAAGGTTACTTCAGGCAAAGATCAGGAAAAGACAGCTGTGAGTAGTGAGTGGAGTGATATAGAGGCAAAGCATATTTTCACTGTAGTGTGCAAATTGTTAAAACAATTTGTCTTAGAAGAAATGAAGCTTGGATACAGTGCTTAGTGCTAGAAAGCTGACAAGTAAAATCTGGGTCATGTTTTGGAAGTGGAAACGTGTCCTGTATGAAATCCAATTTATCATTCCTTTGGCTGATGATAAGAAACCTCCCACTGGACTTTTTAATCTTCTTAGAGATCATTAAAACATTTCCGAGACTATAGGTTATGATGTTCAAAGCACTGAAATAAGCATCTTTCTTTACAGACGCCTGAGAAGAGGTACTGGAAGTCCCCAAGCTCTTGTAAAGCCACACCAAGAAAGGTCCCTCGGACACCACAGACTCCACTGCACACCCCGGAAAGGCTGCAGAAATCCCCTGCGGAAATGACCCCTGCCAAACAGGTCATTTTTAAGGAATTCTTGAAAGACTTATCTCCACATGGCTGGGATTCACCATCGCAACCAAAAGTCACCCCTCGGAAAGGACACTCCCTGGCAGAAGGTGCCTCTTCTCTTGAGAAGGTCCGGAGAACTCCCCAGAGACAAGGTGGTCAGCCCCCCAGATTTTTGCAGAATTCTTCTTGGCCACACTTGGTGGACTCCAGTCCGGAAAGCACCTCCTGTCCAGCAGCCCTGGTTTCATCAACTGCCCCAACCAGGACTGAGTGTCTGACCCCTAACAGATCCTCTGCTCGAGCACCTCCCAGGACAGCAGCCTCGGGGCTCCAGAGACAAGCCGCTTCCAAGGGCACATCTCCAAGTCAGAAACACCAGCTCCCCCAGGGCTCTGGAGCACCCCAGGCAGAGAAGCTGCCGCAGCTGTGGAGTAACAAAGCTGTCAAAACCCCAGAGAGACCAGGGAACGCAGCTCTGACTTTTCCAAAAAGAGCCGTTACCTCTCTTTCACATGGTATTTCCAAGGAGAGTTCACTTGGGGAATTTCCCATAGCATCTCTGTCCTCTGGACAAGGCGGCTGGCAAGAAGTCCAGAGATCACCCAGTGTCACCACACCTCCCTCCTGTTCTGCTCCCTTGACGCCCCCCAGTGCCTCACAGGTAGCTCCGTCTGACCTCTGGCCCCCTCCGCCCCCTTCCAAACATGGGAAACGGCATAACAAGACCTCAGAAACAGAACAAGACTTCCTGGAGGGCCAGCCTGACAGCTTGGCTGCTCTGAGGGTTGCCATAACTGACAACCCAGCTGCCATCACAGACACTGGAAAGAACCAGAAGGCAGCGACCCTCTCTTCTCCAGCTTCGCCTGAACTTCCAGCTTACCCTGGAACTGGCTTTGGGGGTGACTGGCATACATCCTCTCCTTTGCTTATTGCAACAGACTCGGACTGTCTCACTCTCCTGGATGAAGCTGAGCACCATGGCCATGATAACTTAAAAAGCAGCATTTCACCCCTGGACGGAGGTGAGGGGTTAAGGATGGGTACGTGTGAGAAGCCGTCTCCGTGTGACCCCAGGATTCTTCCCACCTCTCCTTCCTCTGGACCCCACTCTCCCCTGATGCCCCCCTACGACCCACACTGCACGGCAGACATGAAGCAGTGCCAGGCGGCCACGCAACTAGAGGATCAGCAGGCAGCCCCCTGGCCCTGCGGAGCCCCTGCCAGCCCGCAGACCTATGAGGTTGAGCTGGAGATGCAAGCTTCTGGCCTCCCCAAGCTCCGAATTAAAAAGATAGACTCCAGCTCTTTGCCAGAAGTTGAGCCCCCGCCAAGGGAGGAGAGCTCCCTCCCGGGTCCCAGTGTGCCCAGGGCCAGCAAGTCCTCAGGCAAACCCGAAGCCACCTGCCTGTCGGCCCCCTGCCTTCGCCCCTCACACAGCACCCCTGGCAAGAGTGGGGGACAGACCTATATCTGCCAGTCATGCACCCCCACCCGCTGCCCCTGCGGTACCCCCTCTCCGTTCCAGACAGAAGTTGGGGTTCCTTGGACCCCATCCCCCAAGCACAGTGGGAAGACGACTCCTGACACAATTAAAGACTGGCCCCGCAGAAAGAGGGCAGTGGACTGCAGCCTCGGCCCCTCTGCTGGGAGGAGCGAGGTCAGTTCCGACCTTCCCGGGGGAGTGTCGCCACTGGAGCCGGAGGGCAAGGAGCGAGGCCTGGAACTTGGCATTGGCAGGCCCCCCATCCTGGGGGATTTTGAGCTAGAGGGTGTGTGTCAGCTGCCAGACCAGTCGCCTCCCAGGGACAGCGTGCCCAAGGCTGAGGAGGCCTTCTCCTGGGGACAGTTTGGGTTGGGATCTAGGAAGAGATGCCTCTCTGCTAAGGAGGAGGCTGAACGACAAGTGAAGAGGGCCTGCGATCAGCAGGGAGACTCAGAAGAGCGGTCTCCAAGCACAAGCATTTGCCAGTTGCCCTCCGAGGCGGACGACCAGGTGTTCGTCCCAGGTGAGTTTGCCATGTTGGGCCGTGTGGGCGCGGTGTGACCAAGGGGACACTGGGGGAAGGCTTGGGCTTCCTTGTCAGGGCCGTGGGCTGCGCTGACCATGCCATTGCTCCAGGTGCCACCCCGCCTCCCGGCTGTGCTGTGCGGAGCTGCCTCTCTGCCAGTGGGCTGCAGGCGCTGACCCACTCTCCACTGCTGTTCCAGGGGAAGACACCCTCCTCTCAGCGTAAAGACGCCAGAGGTAATTTGTTGGAGGTCCTAGAGACATCACCAGGATCTAATTTCTGTCCTTTGGTTAGCTTGATCTCAAGTTACCTCCGGGGTTTTCAGGCAGTTGAATCTCGGAGGGGTCGTAGAGTTAGGGTGGTTTTATCCCCCGCCTTGTCATGGGCTCCCAGAGAAGTACCACTTTAGAACTTATGTGCTTTGGAACCACCACCACCAAAAAAGAAAAACCCTCAAAATCCTACCAGATTGCTTGAGCTTCTTGAAGACAGTGACAGAAGTGGGCGCACAACCACTTACTGCCCGTCTGGGTCCCTGAGATTGGAGGGGCGAGCGGCCCAAGTGGCAGGTGGTGTGTGTGGAGCCAGCCAGCCGTTTCTCCTCAGAGGTTACACCCCTGGGTTTCTGTCCATTTGGTCTGAAAAAGGCCTGGCTATTATAATCACCCTTCAGACTCTAGGATTCCCCTTGACCCCACCTGGGAAGAATGGGATTGAACCTGTTAACTGCACCACGTAGCTAGAATTGTTGAGGCGGGTGCAGGAGGCGGGGGCCTTCAATGGTTCTCCTCCCTCAAGATCATGATATAAATCATGCGAAAGAGCAAAACCCCCACAATCTGAGACAAAAAAGAAGGTGCAGAAAACTGAAGCGCCACAGGTTTTCTGCATTTTCAGTTACTAGTTGCCGTTTACTCAGTGCTTATAGTAAGAGTAGAGGGCCTGATAAACAGTGTGGGTAATCAATGCTTCCACGGGATGAGCGCGCCTACAAGCAGTGCTGGCTTTCTTAAGTCCATCTCCATGCGTAATCCTCTGCAGGTGAAGCCCACTTTCCTCTGTTGTGTTCTCCGTTATGTCCTGCATGCTAAGTCTTTCCACCTTTTTCTAGATGAGGATGTGGATGTATTTTCCCCCACGGCAGAAGACTCTCCTTTCAGCCGAGCATTCTCCAGGAGACGCCCTATCGGCAGATCTTATTCACGGAAGAAGCTACTCAGCTAGTTAGAACCATCTGGGGGACGTACACCTAAACACTACCGACTTTGCCCGGAGCCACTACACTTCCTCACAAAAGTGCTCTGAGAGCAGTTTTCTCTGGAAACACACGGAATTCCAGATGTGTAGAATAAACGCATTCTTAGTCATATGCCCAGAAACCCGGTCCATCTGAGCCAGGGCCCTGCCAGTCCACTCCTCATATGTAACCCTCAGCTTGCTGCACAGAAATAGGAATAACCAGGGCTTAATGAAACTGAGGAAATTTAAAACATGAAGGTGAGGCCAGTCAGGTCCCCACGGGCAGAAGGAAACTGGGGCCTGGTCCCAAGCCTCTTTTACCAGGATCAGCTCTCAGAGTCCCAGTAGAATGCCTTCAAGTTTTCAAATCCCTTCTCTGGAATCCATCCACCCCCAAGCCCAGCCCTAATCCACCACGCCTGCCTGGCCTTAGTGAGGTGGTATGCTGCTGCTAAGTTGCTTCAATCGTGTCCGACCCCGTAGACGGCAGCCCATCAGGCTCCCCCGTCCCTGGGATTCTCTAGGCAAGAATACTGGAGTGGGTTGCCATTTCCTTCTCCAATGCATGAAAGTGAAAAGTCAAAGTGAAGTCACTTAGTCGTGTCTGACTCTTAGTGACCCCATGGACTGCAGCCTACCAGGCTCCTCCATCCATGGGATTTTCCAGGCAAGAGTACTGGAGTGGGGTGCCATTGCCTTCTCCAAGTGAGGTGGTATAGCTGGTAGTATAACTCAGTGGCAGCCTGGGTGTCCAGAATCAGACAAGGAACTGTAAGGCAGGATCCCATTCCAGCCCCACATCAACAGTGACCATGGCAAGTTCAGAACACTCTGTGTCACTTGTGAAATGGGAGAAGGACCCCTACGTTGGTCCCTCCAGTTGCTATAAGGCTAGGACCCTAAGACAGAGGCAGCACTTGGAAGCAGCGTACACAAAACAAGGCTGTGTTACAGGGGTAGAATAAAGGTTTGCATTCCCTGTGTAACAATAAAATCATCCTTAGCATTTGGTGCATTTCTGTGTAACATTCCAGCCTGAGGTTAAATATGACATATGACCATGGTCCAGCTCTAGTGGTTTCCAGAGCAGCCATATCTCAAGGTCGGCCCTGGGAGCTGGCCAGTCCCCAGCACGGTTCCTGTCCTTCACAGGGAAACTCACCTTACCCTGCAGCCCAGCTGGCTGTCAAGTCTAGGCCAGGGCCTTGGCTAACAGCTGATTCAGAACCATCTCACGGTCTCTGAAAAGTTTTCAAGCCTGTTGTGTTTCCAGATCTGAGTCCTACTATGATCTTATCAATAAAACCCACTGTTTTTTCCCTCCAGAGATTATTTTCATTTATTATAAAATGGTTTTCTGAAACTCAAGCCAAAAGGTGGCAGAGAGAGACAGGACGGTGGAGTAGAAGGACTTGAGCTCATCTCTTCTCACATAGCCAGGACATGGAAGCAACCTAGATGCCCATCAGCAGATGAATGGATAAGAAAGCTGTGGTACATATACACAATGGAGTATTACTCAGCCATTAAAAAGAATACATTTGAATCAGTTCTAATGAGATGGATGAAACTGGAACCTATTATACAGAGTGAAGTAAGCCAGAAAGAAAAACACCAATACAGTATACTAACGCATATATATGGAATTTAGAAAGATGGTAACAATAACCTGGTGTACGAGACAGCAAAAGAGACACTGATGTATAGATCAGTCTTATGGACTCTGTGGGAGAGGGAGAGGGTGGGGAGATTTGGGAGAATGGCATTGAAACATGTATAATATCATGTATGAAACAAGTCGCCAGTCCAGGTTCGATGCACGATACTGGATGCTTGGGGCTGGTGCACTGGGACGACCCAGAGGGAGGGTATGGGGAGGGAGGAGGGATCAGGATGGGGAACACAGGTATACCTGTGGCGGATTCATTTCGATATTTGGTAAAACTAATACAATATTGTAAAGTTTAAAAAAAAAAAAAAAATCACAACTGCTGAACAGCCATCAACAAAGATGCTCTACACCCAAAGACCAAGAAGAACCACAAGACAGAAGGAGGGCCGCTTTCACGATGTAATCAAATGCCACACCTGCTCAGGTTCTCCCACAGGACTGAGTTCTGAGCCCACGTTAGGCTCCCAGCCTGGGGGTCTGGCATCAGGGGGAGGAGCCCGAGAGCATTTGGCTTGAGTGCAGGAGCTCCACAGGACTGGGGGAGACAGACTCCACTCTTGAGGGCACACACAAGGTTTCATGAGCACTGGTGCCCGGGGCAGAGCAGTGACTCCATTAGAGCCAGAACCAGACCTACGTGCAGGTCTTGGAGGGTCTCCTGGGGAGGCAGGAATTGGCTGTGGCTCACCATGGGGACAAGGACGCAGGTGGCAGACACCTCAGAAAATACTCATTGGTGTGAGTTCTGGAGGTCACTGCTTTTGCACCAAGACCTGGCCCCACCCGACAGCCTGCCGGCTCCAGTGCTGGCACGCCTCAGGCCAAACCAACAGGGTAGAAACAGTGCCTCCCATCAGCACACAGGCTGCCAAAATAGGAGCCAGCAGCTGCCTACAAACACCCCTCGACAGTCCTGAGCCAGAGGGACAACCCCTCTCCACCCACCAGTGGGCAGGCACCAGTCCCTCCCATGGGAAGCCTGCACAAGCCTCTTAGACCAGCCTCATCCACCAGGGGGCAGATACCAAATGCAATCCTGCAGCCTGAATGGAGACCACAAACACACAAAATTAGACAAGAGGATATGGCACAGAAATAGTTCCAGATGAAGGAACAAGAAGATAAAACCGCAGAAGAACAACCAAGTGAGGTGGAGATACGCAGAACAGTCAAGGTGATCGCCTACGTTTTATAAAACTCTTAGAGGAAAGCACAGGCAGCACATTCTTCGACATAGATCACAGCAGTATCTTTTTAGATGCACCGCCCAGGATGATAAAAATAAATGGTACCTAACCTAATTAAGCTTAAAAACTTTTGCACAGCAAAGGAGACCATAAACAAAGACAACCCACAGAATGGGAGAAAATATTTGTAAATGAAGCAACTGACAAGGGCTTAATTTTCAAAATACACAAATAGCTCATGTAGCTCCGCATTAAAAAAAAAGACAACCCAATCAAAAAATGGGCAGAAAAACTAAATAGACATTTCTCCAAAGAAGACATACAGGTGGCCAGAAAACACGAAAAGATGTTCAACATCGCTAAGTATTACAGAAATGCAAATCAAAATTAGAAGGCATCGCCCCACACCAGTCAGAATGGCCATCATCAGAAAGTCTGCAAACAGTGAATGTTGGCGAGGGTGTGGAGAAAAGGGAAGCCTCTTGCACTGTCAGTGGGAATGTAAGCTGGTACAACCATTATGGAGAACAGTATGGAGGTCCCTTAAACTAAAAATAGAACTACCATATGATCCAGCAGTCCTACCCCTAGGCATATTATCTGGAGAAAACTATAATTTGAAAAGATAAATACATGCATTCCAGTGTTCACTGCAGCACTATTTACACTAGCTAAGACATGGAAGCCATCTAAATTTCCATCAGCAGAGAAACGTACAAGACATGGTACATATACACACTGGAATATTACTCAGCTATAAGAAATGAATGCCATTTGCAGCAACACAGACCTAGAGATTATCATACTAAGTGAAGTAAATCAGACAGACAAATATATGCTATCACTTATATGTGGACTCTAAAAAAAATACAGATGAACTTATTTACAGAACAGAAACAAACTCATAGACTCTGAAAACAAACTTATGGTTACCAAAGGGGGAAGGGAACAGAAGGGATAAATTAGGAGTTTGGGATTAACATGTACACACTACTATATATAAAATAGATAACCAACAAGGACCTACTGTATAGCTCAAAGAACTCTACTCAAAAATCTGTAGTAAGCTGTCTGAGAAAAGAATCAAAAAAAGAGTGGACATATCCATGTGCATAAACATTCTGCTTCACATCTGAAACTAACAATGCTATAAATCAACTATAAAATTTTAAAAATTATATTAAAAAAAAAGCCAAAACATGGCAACTGGGTACCACATCCTAAAGGAAGTGACTGGTAGAAATCTGCACCTTTTTTAAACAAGTGATTCAAGTCCAGTTCTGGTCTGTAGCCCGAATTTGTTGACTCTAACAAGAAAGATCAGGACCTGATTTAGAGCTTGAGGTAAGGACTCCTTCACAGAAGGGAGCGTCAACACCACACCTTTGGGCAGGCCCCAAATCTCCCAGGTGTGCCTACAGGGGGTTTTTCCTGACGTCGATCATCCCTGGGCTGACCCTCCGCAGTTCCCGCCGGGGCTTGGCCAAGGGCCCGAGGTTCCAGGGCAGACCCGCCTCACCCACAGGCAGCACCCGCCCCACTGGGAGCTCAGCGGCGTCCCGCTGCCGCAGCTCCTCAGGAGAGCCCTGCTCCTCACTGCACAGGCTCGAGCGTTTCCACGTCAACGGTAACGGGGCGTGGACCAAGTCCCGCATCTCCTCCCGTGGGCGGGGGGCACCCTCCATGCCGGTGGGCTGCCAGAGAGGCTCAGGCGCTGGGTAGAGCTCATCCTCGCTTCCAGGGGCTTGTCTGTTCTCCAGGCACGGGGTCCTCTTCTCCCCACCCATCACTGGCAATAACAACATCCTTGTCAGAAATGGAGGTAGCCAGCTACCCCTTCCTGAAGCCCTAGCCTTCTTCCAACACCCCCATGCAATCAACAACATATGGGATGACCCAAGAGCTGAAGGCAGAGTGGTTTCTAAACTCTGCCCAGAACAAAGAAGACCTGACGTCAGGGCTGAGCCCCGGCCGGCCTGGTGACAGCACGCAGCAATTACCCCTGCTCTGGCTGGCAGCACTCAGGCTACTGAGCTTCTGCTTCAGCTCCTGGTTCAGCCGCACGTGGCGGCCCAGCTCCTTCTCCAGAGCTTGGATTCTGGTCTCGTACTGCCTCCTGCTGTCCGCCAGCCCTTCGCCAAGATGGTCTGGAGAAAAAAAGGCAGGAGGAGGTGGTGAGGGGCTACAGGGCAGGCGGCAGCCCCCGTGGCGGGCCCGGGCCCCACCTCGGCTCTGCTGCAGCAGCAGCTGCACGTGCTGCTCATGTCCCCTCTGCTGCAGGGTCAGCTGGCGGTCCATCTCCAGGCGCTGCCGCTCCAGGGCCGCCTCCAGCCAGTACACCAGCCTCTGCTGCTCCTCCAGCTGCAACTCGAGCTCTGAGAAGGCCACCTGCTGCTGGTGCTGCTCCTCTCGGAGTGTCACCACCTGTCCCCAACAGCCAGGCTCAGCCCCCAGCACCGGCTCCCTTCACCCGGGACTGTTCACGCAGGGGCAGCAGGCGTGTGGCCAGCTCACCGCCCGCGCCGTCCACCTCCCCCCACCCCCGTGAAGGCGGGGGTCTGCAAGCTCCAGGACCCACTTTGTCGAAGTACTTGCAGAGAAGGGCTCGGGTCTCCGAGGACGAGAGGTAGCTGAGCTTGGCCATGAGGTTCATCTCGCACTGGGACAGCAAGGAGGCTGAGGCCCGCAGCACTCGCTGGCGGCACGTGATGGCCTCGTTCTTGTACTCGATGGCGGCGTCCAGGGCCTCAATGGCCTCATCCAGCTGGAACAGTGTCCGCTCCTCCTGCAGGGACACGGGGATGGGTGGAGGGGGGCACGGGCTACCCACTCCATGGGTCACCTGCCCCCTGAACACCGAGGTCCTGGGCAGAGTCGTAATGGCCACACGCAGCCACAACCCAGCCTTTATGTGCCCACTTGTCCTCAGAGCCAGAGGCACCCCCGCCCGCTGCAGCAGGAGCAGAGGCACGTCCATCTGAGCCTCGGTTCGGGGGTCAGGGAGGCCAGGGCTCCGCTAGGAGGCTGCTCTCTGAAGCTCACAGCCTCTGGAGTGACCTGTGCTTGGGAGACCCTGCTCTGAAGGGAAGGCATGGCAGGGCTGCAGAGGCACCCAGGGTCTGCTGGGGTCCATTTCCCCTTCTTTTAAATTTTAACTTTTTGGCTGCACCATGCAACATGTGGGATCTTAGTTCCCCAACCAGGGATCAAATCTATGCCCCCTGCAGTGGAAGCACAGTCTTAACCACTAGACTGCCAGGTAGGTCCCCAGGGGTCCGTTTCTCTAACAAAAGCTCTCTCTGCTGGCAGGAGGGCAAACCTATGTGGCTGTGAGGTATGCTGACATGGTCCTGACTCGCGTCCCATGTTGGGAGTTGAGAGGTGTGAGCACGCTATATGCCTGAGGTCAACGTGATACAGGACACAGGACGAGTCCCGACTCCAGCTGGGGCAACCGAGGGCAGCGAGGCCCAGCTGTGTGTCCCAGGCCCGGGGGCTGGACCAGCGGTGGGAGGGCTAGTCCTGCGCCTTCTGTGGGGCTGACACCTGGGAGGGATGTGTGTCCCGAAGCAGGGAGGCCTGCACCCAGCGAAGAGCCGGGGCCAGGGGCAGAGGGGAGCAGACAGCCGGGCCGGCTCGCAGGGCGCACCTCAGGCGACAGCAGGCTGCCCTGCCTCAGCTTGCTGTCAATCTCCAGCCGCTGTTTCAGCAGCGAGTCCTTCTCCTGGCGCAGCGCGTCAATCTCCCCACGGATCTGCTGCTGGCTCTGGGCACTGCCCTGCCGCAGCTGCCCGCTCTTCTCGGACAGCTCCTTCTCCAGGTGCTCCAGCCGGCTGGATACTCGCACAATGTCCTCGTTGAGGGCCTGGGGGTGGCACCGCCGGTGATGAGGAAAGGGGCAGGCCCCACCCTCCCAGGGGCCACAGGAACAGGCCAGCCCTGCCATGGAGGCTAAGGAGGCGTGCTGTCCAGCAGGAGGCCTGACTCTCAATTCTGTACAAGCTGGGGAGTGGGGGCCTAGGGGACCCGAGCCTCTGAAGAGGGGCCCCCAGAGACGGCCCGGAAGGAGGATACAGAGACACTAAGGACAAGAGGGGCAACATGGGCAAAGGCAGAGAGGATGGTGGTGGCTTGTCACTGAGATGACCTGACTCCAGCTGGTGATGGGAAGGAGGTGGGGTTAGTGGCCAAACCCCAGAGGCCCTTCGGGAACCTAATGTGGAAGGAAGTGAGGGTTCTAATGGCCAAGGGACTTCCAGAAAATCCAGCTGAAACCCTCTAGGACTCCATGACAGCAGAAGATGGTCTGGAACCCTGTGGGCATCTAGCCCAAGCACCGGCTCCTGGGACAGCTCTGGGCTCTGTGTGAAGTGACGTACCCCTTCTCTAATCCTCAGGGCAACGCTGTGGTTCCATCTAAGAGGAGGAAATTTGGCTGCGAAACTCCCTACTCAAGAGGGAGCAACGAAGCCAAGTGGAGCTGGGTGGGTGGGGCCTGGTGCAACTGCCTCCAACCCGAGTGAAGGCTCTTTCTCTCTGGCCAAACCACCTCTACACCTGTGGCTCCTCATTCTGCCTGCAGAGCAGGTGGCTAATGAGGTACAATGCTCTGGGGGCAGATACCTGGAGAGGCTCTTCTACCCACACATCAGAGCCCGGATCACAGACACTCTGAAGATGCTCAGGGTAGAGCCCACAAGGACAGTGGCGTGGCTGGAACTCACACGGCAGGGGCACCACCGAGAAAAGCCTCATCCGTCCAGAGCTCACCCGGCAGCATTGCCAGCTGGAGACATCTCACTTGGAAGGACCTTATCTGATGGCATCTCACCCGGCTGGGCCTCACCTGGTAGGATCTCACCTGGCTGGGCCTCACCCAGCTGGGCCTCACCCGGCAGGATCTCACCTGGCTGGACCGAAGCCGCTTGCTCTCCAGCCCTGTCTTCTCCTGCATCAGGGCCTCCTTCTTGGCCAGGATGGCCTCCCGCTTGTGGAGCTCCTCCCCCAGCTCCTCCAGTGCCCGCCGCTGCTGCAGGACCTTCTCCATTTCCTGGTCCAGCCACTTCTTCTGCTCCTCAATCTTCTGAGGGACAGCGGGGGAGGTGGGCAGGAACTCAGCTCTCCCCTCTGGCCACGTAGGTGGTGTGGATGGCCACCCAGCTCAGGGGGGGAGAATGGTGTGCCCACTGGCTGACCCCGCAGGGCACTCTAGCAACTGGCTACGGGTGCCCCAGGGGTGTGGTTCAGCCCAGACCCCACCTGCTGCTGCTCCAGGCTGACCACAGAGCCGTTGCTTCCGCTGCGCCGCTTCCTCTGAAATGCCGCGATCTCTTCTGTCTTGATCTTCAGGATCTTCTGCTGCTGCTCGTGCTTCAGCTCCAGCTCCTGGGCACAAAGTTCAGGGTGAGTCCGGTTGGCAGGGCGCTGTGGGGTACCAGTGTCCTCCCACAGCCCGTAATCCCCAAAGCCCACAGGAGTGCCTTCCCGCTCCCAAGACAACCCTGCCCAGCACCCCCCAGCCTCACAAACACAAGATTGCTGGACCCCTTATCTGGTTCATCTCACTGAATTCTCACCCTAGCCCTGAGTTTCCTGTAACTCTCACTTTCAAGTGAAGAAACAGACTCAGGGAGGCCACGTGACCAGCCTTTTACGGTCGCGTGGCGGTACGCGCTCCCCTCGCCTCCTGGCTGGGACGCAGCCACCCCGCCAGCCAAGCACCCAACCTTGACACGGTGCTGCCGCTTGTTCATCTCCGCCTCCAGGCGGCGCTTCTGCTCTGTCTCCTCGCGAAGCCGCCGCTGCAGCTGCCCCTGCTGCTGCCGCATGAGCTGCACGTTCCTCTCCAGCTCCTGCAGCCGCTTCTCACTCTGCGCCGACAGTGATGCCAGCCGCTCCGTCGCCTGCTTCTTCTCCTTCAGTACCTGGACCAACACAGCTTCCTCTGGGCTGCTCATGGCAGCTGCCAAAAGCCGGGCATGGCGCCTGGCACTCAACAAGGACGGGCAGGACGGAAGGACGATGAAGAGGGACAGACAAAAGGGAAGACAGGCCAATGGACAACAGACTGATAAAAATAGCAAATTATAAAAATGTCAAAATACTGTGACATTTACTGCATACTACACAGCACACCAAGTGCTCTCAGTATATTAAGTGATCCTTAGAACCCTACGAAACGACTTCAGAGGTTTCCTACTTAACAGATTAGGAAACTGAGGTGCAGAGAGGTTAGGAAACTTGACCCAGGACCCACAGCTAGTAAATGGCAGAGCTGGGATTCAAACGCAAGCAGTCAAGGCTCCTGAACCTTCGCTCTTAATCACTCTACTGCAGTGGAGGGACAGGTGCAAAGATGAGTGGATGGAAGGGTGGGTGGACAGACAGATGATGCGATCATATCAAGGTAAAAAACAGGGGACTTCCCTGGTGGTCCATGGCTAAGACTCTGAGCTCCCAAAGCAGGGGGCCTGGGTTTGATCCCTGATCAAGGGAACTAGATCCCACATGCCTACAACTAAAAGGATTCTGTGCGACACCTAAAGATCCCGCATGCTGCAACTAAGACCCAGTGCAGCCAAATAAATTTAAAAAAAAAATTTTTTTTAAAGTAAAAAACAGGACGAACAAACAATGCAAGGATCGATAAACAGAAATAGAAGACAAATGAACAGGCACATAAATAGTCACTCAACTGGTAAAAGGATAACTGCATGGATCAGACACCTGGACTGGTGGGTGGATGGACAGAGGGATGATGGGCTGCAGGGATGGATGGACAGACAGCTGCAAGGGCAGACTCATGGAGGGAGGGGAGGGCCACAGGAGGGAGGGTTGCTTCCTTCCCGTACCCTTCCCTCATCCTCGATGGTCTCCTAAGGTGGTCTTCAGGCACGGCCCACCTCCCCGCCTCTGCCTCTGCTGTGTTCAAAGATCTCCAGCACTGCCAGCTCCTACCTAATACCAGCCTCACTCTGGAAGGCCAGGAGGGCGTTCGCACCAACAGCTGGGGCTGGAGCACCCCCTGGTTCCACAGTGGGCGTGGGCTCTGGGGCTCACACAGGTCTTGATCCCAGGACCCCAGCCTGGGAGGCTGCAGCCACCATGCCTGGGGTTCTGACACTGACCTGCACTTGGTTCTGAGCGGCAGCAACCCTCTTGCGGAACTCCTGGAGCTGCGAGCGCTCACCAGCGTCCTGGGGCTCCCTGCCCTCGAGCTCCCGCAGCTGTCTCTGGCCCTCGCTCAGCTCTGCCCGCACCCGCTCCGCCTCCCGCTCCAGCTCCTGGATGCGCTGGCTGTGCTGACGGTTCAAGGCCTGGGCAGCCTTCCCTGGAAGAACCGGGGTGTACTCAGCACCGGAGACCCCTCCCTGAAGCATCGCAGCTCCTCCCCCGTGGCTTTCCCAGACCTCTGTCAGCCCCCAGCACTTACAAGGATTTCACAATGACTACCCTCCAGTACTGTGACCATTTACTACTTTTCTTTAATTTGACTTATTTTTTATAATAGCCTTTTCCATAGCAGTGACCCAGAAAAAATACAGGTTAACTAGTTTTCCTGTTATCTAACACATGCTAAAATCAATATGTAACTTGAGCCACCATACAACTAAGCCTCTAGAACTAACTTCCATTTGTAGGAGACAGGTCAAAGGAACAAGCTAAATGACGCCACAAGGAAGCTAACAGACAAACCCAGAATATCTGGGATCTGGAACATTCTACAGGATGACTGAAAAGGTGAGCGAAGGGAGATTTCAGAGACCCCCACTCCAGTACTCTTGCCTGGAAAATCCCATGGACGGAGGAGCCTGGTGGGCTACAGTCCATGGGGTCGAGAAGTGTCGGACACGACTGAGTGACTTCACTTTCCCTTTTCACTATCATGCACTGGAGAAGGAAATGGCAACCCACTCCAGTGTTCTTGCCTGGAGAATCCCAGGGATGGGGGAGCCTGGTGGGCTGCCGTCTATGGGGTTGCACAGAGTCGGACACGACTGACATGACTTAGCAATGAGCGAATGTGTGGACAAGCCCAGAGCTGCACACAGACACTGTTGAAGAACTGCTTCTGTTCGGAGCACTGTGAGGGCATCAGTTTAGTTAGATATGCTAATGGCATTTTGGTTAAAATATCCAAAAAGAGGCATACTGAAAGGTGCAGGAATGAAATGACATGAAGTCTTGGATTTGCCTCAGAATATTTCAGCAAAAAAGGACTTCCCTGGTGGTCCAATGGCTAAGACTCCATGCTCCCAATTCAGGGGGCCCAGGTTCAGTCCCTGGTCAGGGAACCAGATCCAGCATGCCACAGCTATTAATGAGTCTGCAAGTTGCAAGCAAAGATCTGGCATAGCCAAGAAGTTAGAAACAAAAAATTTCAGCAAAGAAAAAAGGGAGAGTTGATGCAAATGCGGGCCAAGCTTGGAAATGCTAAATCTGAATGATGGGTATGTAGGGACTCTCATATGTCTGTCTGCAATTGTTCCCAATACATTTTATAATAAAGTCATAGCTATTAAAATTAAAAAGCTTGACCAGTCACCACCTAGAACCATCCCCTGCTCACTTGCCTGTGTCACCAGCAGCAGCCGTACTACTATGACTGGGGGACGCTGTTTGCTCCCCAGGACCGCTTTTGCCCCGTGCAGCGTCTGACACACAGCAGGCAACTGATTAGTAACAGTAAGAAGCTTCCTGAAAACCAGTCTAAGCATTTTACCTGAATTAACTCATTCCAACCACCTAAGAAACAGGTGCAGTTACTCTCTCCATTTCAGAGCACACAGCGGTTATCCTACCTGCTCAAGGTCACCCATCTGGAAGAAGCTGAGTGGGCAAACATCTGGACCCTGCTCCTAACCACCCACCCTCAGGTGGGAGGCCCGGCTCAAAGCTCCTCCCTCACCTGTGCGCACCAGCTCGCCAATGAGCTCCTCCTTCATGCGGATGTTGATGGCCAGCTCACGGATCTTCTGCTGGGCTTGGGCCAGTCGCCACTCAGAGGCCATGGCCGCGGGGGCCTGGCGGGGCTGAGCCAGGGCCTTGCTCCCACCAACCACTGTAACAGGCTGACGGTCAGGGCGGCTGCCGCGACAGATAGTGGGGGAAGCAGGGGTGGCAGGAACAGAGGGAAGAGGAGGACTGCCCTGGCCAGGGGCAGCCAGAGATGGTATGTGGACTCTCCAGGGTGGCCAGTCCAGGACCATGAGTGGGTAAAGGGGTTGGGACCCTCTCTGCGCCCCACCCAGCTCACCTCTGGGTCCCGGGATAGCTGCACCCAGCTCCTCCAGGTGAAGCTCTGGGCCCTTCCTGTTGAGTGGACTCTCTGGGCAGGCCCCCATCCTCTGGTTCCACTTGCTGATCCCATTCCTGGAGGGCAGAAGGGGAGTCTGTACCCCTCCCCAGCCCTGCCCCAGCCCAGCCTCCTCCCAGGCCCAAAGGGGAAGAGAGAACCCCAGGCCTTCCATCACCCCAGGGTCACCTTGACCCCAGGATGTCCATCTGGTACAACTCAGAGGCCAGCGGCTGAGCTGAGAGGGTGCAGGGTGCCGAGGGCCACCTTGGAGGCCGAGAACCAGGAGGCCGGGTCTGTCCCTCAGCACACCCACCCCAGTGAGAATGCTTGATTCAGAGCCCACAGCCCCTGCCTGCTTTCCCCAAAGGCTGGCCAGGCCAATGGAGGCAAGGACACCCTGAGACTACAGTGGGATCCCCCTCTTGCCCAGCTGAGGCCCTGAGCTGGTCCTTGTCAGGTGGGCCATGGGTCCCACTCACCTTCGTGGGTACAGGCTCTGTCGGGGCAGCCCCTCCTTCTCCTCCTCCTCTTCCTCTGCCTCTGATGCATCTGAAGAGCCACTTCCCGGCCTGTCTCCCTCTGTCAGAAACTTGGCTCCAGCCTCCCTGCCATTTTTCATCTGCTGGGGAATGCCCAGGTTTCAGGACAGGCTCCCAGGGCCTTCTCCATCAGCCATTTCCCCCCACCCAGTCTTCAGCCCGCTTTGCGTGCTCTTCAAGCCAGACCTTACCTTCAAGATCTAGCTCCAATGATATCCGAGAGGCCTTTCCAATCTCAAATTGGAACATAAACTTCTCCCCTCCTCCCTTGTTCCTTCCTCTACTCCTCCTGTTCTCTTGACCCCCACCACCCCCACCCTGCTCCAGCCCCCACAGCTGAACTAGCACTCCTCAGGGGACAACCTCCCCTTTCCACCGTGTATATAAGTCATCTGCAGCAAGTCTTATCTCACCAACAACGCCCCACCAGAGTAGGGGGTGGAGGGTCCGTAACAGGCTTCTTCCAAACCCACGTCCTCCCACCCCTCAGTCCCTCTGCCCTTTAGAGCTCAGATGACCCAGAAGTTTCAGGCAGATACAGGAGCAGCCCTTGTCCAAAAGGCCCCAAGTGACAGAACTAGAAACAAGAGACCAAGTGCAAGGAGATCAGAGCTCATGGAAAACTGAACTTGCAGAGGAAGGCATCCAAAGATGGTGTGTGTGTGGGGAGGTGACTCCAGAGGTGATGAGCTCCCCATCCCTGGAGGTAGGCAAGCATTCCATTCCATACTGGAAGCCAGAACCCTCTCCGTAATCCTCACTCCAAGCAATCTCCAACTACTCCAAGGATGCTCCATGGCACCAGATCCTTCTGAGAGGCCCTACCCAAATTTGGGCCATTCCTCCAGGAACACCAGAAAGGGGCATTTCATAGCTGGTCCCGTGAAAGCACGAGATGAGTGACACATTCCCCAGGATTGCCCCTCCCCTGCCTGAGCCTGCCCAGGTCAACCAGCAGACACCGAGCCTTGCCACCGTCTCACCTCTCCCCGGCTCTCAGGGCCAACTTCATCTCCAGGAATGCAGGCGGGGGGAACCATGCCCAGCACATGGGTGTGGGCACCTCCCAGGGGGGCTGTGTGAGGCCGGGGCACAAAAGACCCTGGAGGCAAGCCCTGCAAGATCCCTGGGGCCCCCCAGCCTGGCCACACCAGCTCCAGCCGCAGTCGCAGCTCTGCCATCTCCTCCTGCTGCTCACGAAGACGGTCACTCTGCAAGACACGGTCCAGGTGCTGATGAGAGACGTGGATGAGAGAGAGGTAGGGAGCCGGGGTGCTGACAGGCAGAAGTGCAGGAAAATGAAGAACACGTCTGAGACCACCCTGCCCTCTCTGTGTTAAAATGGAGGGCCAAATGCCTCTGACCACCTCTTGGTGTCCCTCTGGAATACACAGTGCATTAGCTCAGGTTTAAACTCTCCCACCCGCCACATCACCGACTCGATGGACGTGAGTTTGAGCAGGCTCCGAGAGTTGGTGATAGACAGGGAGGCCTGGTGTGCTGCAGTCCATGGGGTCGCAAAGAATCGGACAGACTGCCTGCCTGAACCGACCCTGCCCCATCTATCATTCCCTCCATATTCATGCCACTCACTGCCACCAGGGGGCTCCAGGAGCTGCGCTGACCTGGTTATCTTTGCACAAAAGGAAAAGCAGGGCTCAGGAGTCTCATGGGGCTGCCCCTTCAGTCCCAATTCCAACCCGCCTTCGCACACCCACTTGCGCCAATCTGTTCCTTTCCTCCGCACTTCTGCTCACACCTCTACCCATCCTGCCAGAACCCACTCCGACACAGCTGCTTCGCCTCCCGTCATTAGTCTCCCCTCCCCACCACCACTGTGGCAGGGGGCGCCCCACCTGAAGTTTGTACTGCTCCATGGCGTCCTCCAGCGCAGCCAGAAAGTCTCGGTTCTCCTCTTCCAGCCGGGCCACCTGGCTCTGCAGGGCCAGCAGCTGCAGCGGCCCCTCATCTTCCTAGGGGGGCAAGGAGAGCAGCTTCAGGGGAACAGTAAGGACGAGCCTGCCTATCCCTGAGTCACCCCGCCGGCCCTGCTTGCTACTCTGCTCCAAAGCCTGCCTGCAATGGGAAAGGGGTCCAGACCCCACATGGCCTGCAGTCCCCTCCACAAGCCATTGGGCTATCTCTTGTCATTAATCATATTTTCATTACCAGTAATATCACCACCACAATTATTAAGAACTAGCTTCCACCAGCACTTATGACACCCTCAGTCCTTACATCCCGAGGAGGTAGATACTCCTGTTATCTTTATTTAACAGATGGAAACCCTGAGGATACATCAAGGTCATCAGCAGAAATGCCTCTGAATCCCTGTATGGAAAACCTTCTTCCTCACCTCCCCCACCCCGCCCACCCCAGGCCACCCCCGGCCCCTGGTCACCTTTCGCCCGCCGGGTCCCTGGGTGGCCTGCTCCTCGGCAGAGGCGCTCTCGATGCCGCTGTCGGGCCCGGAGGCGGAGCTCAGGGCGCTGCGCTCGCCCTCGACGGCGCACAGCCAGTCGCGCACCTTGCGGGCGGCGGCGCCGGGCAGCCCGGGCTCGGCCTGCAGCTCGCGCAGGAGGCTGTAGGCGGCGTCGGTGCGGGCTCGGTAACGCGCGCACTCGGCGCCCAGGCGGGCAGTGGCCGCGGCGGAGGCGGCGGCAGGGCCCGGGGCGCGACGGCCCCGGTGGATGATGCGTGTTTCCGACCGATGCCTAGGCGGCCCCCGGGCGCTGGCCACGGCCTCCTCCGGCCCCCGCTCAGCCTCGGGCCGCCAGTTGACAGTGGCGCGGTTTCGAATATTCTGGGCGCGGCTGGCGTAGTTGAGGGTGTTGAGGGTCTCGTCAAAGTCGGAGGAGGAAGGGCTGATGCAGGCGATCATCATCGTCTTGGCGTTCCCGCCCAGGGAGTCTTTGAGGATCCTGAGGGCGCCAGGGAGATGCGTCAAGGGCCCCAAAGTGCCAGAGCCAGAGGTTCAGACCCCAAAGAGGGTTTGAATCTCTGTGTGGCTCCCTGTGGGCCCAAGACTTCAACCACGTGTAGATTGTGCCCCAGAAACCAGAGGGGGACCCATCTCTTATCTCCTCACCCCAGCCAGAGAGGCCAGACAGGAGCCAGGACAGACTAAGGGGCTCACGGGGCCTCTTTCCCCTGGGCCAGCAGCAGCGGCAGCTCACCGGGTGATCTTGGAGTCCCGGTAAGGGATGTGGCTGCCCCGGCGCTGGGGATCACCCAGGGCACTGATGACGTTGCCTAGCGCCAAGAGGCTGCTGTTGATCTGGATGCTCTCCTTGAGTCGCTCGCCTGTGCTGCCTGTCTTGAGCACCCTCTCCGAGCCCGCCAAGTCCACAAAGTGGAACTTGGAGACAAGCAGCTGGCCGGCCGCAGGTCGGGGCAGGCGGCTGGGGGCGCGACCCCGCTGCTCCAGGGTCACGGTGAAGATGGTGTGGGAGCGGCTGGAGAGGCGGTTGAGGTGTGTGGCTCCCGTGTGCCGCGCTGCATTGCCCATCTCCAGGAGGCTCAGCACCTCGTCCAGGCCCTCCACGTCCACTTCCTTCACCCCACACAGCACTGTGGGCACAAAAGGCTGTGAGCCCAAGGCAGGGCAGCCTGAGGCTGATCAGCCAGGAGGGCAGGCTGAGCAGGACTGGTCCTCTAAGCTCTTCCTGATTCAGGGGCCCCTTCGGCATGCCCAGGGGGTCCTGCCCATCCTGCTTGGGGATTTAAGGGGCTCCAGCTTCCCTGGTAGCTCAGCTGGTAAAGAATCTGCCTTCAATGCAGGAGACCAGGGTTCAATCCCTGGGTTGGGAAGATCCCCTGGAGGAAGACACAGCAAACCCACCCCAGTATTCTTGCCTGGAGAATCCCATGGACAGAGGAGCCTGGCGGGCTACAGTCCATGGGGTTGCAAAGTGTCGGACATGACTTAGCAACTAACACTTTCACTTTTTTCAGCTTCTCCCGTGCCCACCTCAGTGACTCTCACTCTGGGTACACCAGTGTGTACTGAACTCAGCAGAGACAGGGAAATGAAAGCAAAACTTCCCAGAGCTTGAGTTTCCTAGTTAGGAGTTACCCCTCCTCCAGACAGGGTATCCACCCTAAGCAGGTGAAGCCTCCCCAAGCCAGGTTCCCCACTCCCAACCAGAGGACCCAGGAGTCTCTTACCAACATTCCCACGATCGTCCTCCCGGAGCTGGATGTCCCGGCTGGCGGTGCCCACCTCCAGCAGGTCTCGGAACTCCTCCTTGTACACTTCCAGGTAGGACACGTGCACCAGACAGTCCAACAGGTCATTCTCATCAATCAGCTTGAAGGCCTCGGCCATGGCCCGTGGGATGATGCCCTGCTCGTCCTCGTGAAGGGAGGCTGGGGAGACACCGCAGGGCCACCTGCCATGGTGCTTTCAGCTGGGCATAGCGCCCACGAGGCCCAGAGGCTCCTGCCAGAAGCTGGCGGATGGGGCTCCAGTGTGGAGAAGGTAGAGGCAGAAGCCTTACAAGCTGGGCAGCCAGGCCAGGCTCCAGGGTGCTCAGGCAGAATTTCAGAGTTGGAAGCAACCTCTCAAGGTTCAACCAACCACTTTCATGGTGTAAGCATCTCCACTACATCCCTGCCAGACAGTCAGATAACCTTTGTTTGATGACTCCTGGGGACTCATTATCATAGTCTATGCTCAGTTATCTAAAGAAGCCCCTAAATTTATGCCAAGGAAGTAATAAAAGGATGTTCAGAACATACTCTTCCTCATAACTTAAAAAACAACAAAACACCCTCAGTGTCCATTGCAACATCCAAGAAGGGGTCTGATTAAATAAATTACCTTATATTCACAATGGCACGCTAAGCAGCCATTAAAGTTTTTGCTTGAATAATAATTAGTGATATAGAGAAATGTTCATGATATTAATATACTGTTAAGAAAATAAAACAGGATACAAAAGAATGGTACATTGGTACCATATTTTTTTAAGTATAAAAATTTTCACCAGGAAAAACTGAATGCTAACAGGGTGAGTGAAAGGCAATTATCAGAAAGTGTGGAAGTGTTAGTCCCTCAGTTGTGTCGCTCTTTGCGACCCTGCAGACTGCAGCCCACCAGGCTCCACTGTCCATGGAATTCTCCAGGCAAGAATACTGGAGTGGGTAGCTATCCCCTTCTCCAGGGGATCTTCTCAACCCAGGGATCAAACCTGGGTCTCCTGCATTACAGGCAGATTCTTTACCATCTAAGCTACCAGGGAAAGGCAGTTATCAAATAAGTTTTCTTTTGTGGATGTGCTTTTCTGTATTTCCCTAATTTTCTACAACAAACATGTACACTTTTCAAATCATGGTCCTTAGAAGTGGGCAACGCCTTCAATTGGCCCAAAGCATCTCTTGCAAAACTCTGTTCCAGAGCCTCATGGAACCAGCCCGCTTCCCTGCTATGCAGCCCCTGGAGCATGTCTCTTCCAGGACAGTCTCCCTTCCAGCCATCCTGACCCTTGACAACGATCCTGACAACCTCTAGAGACAAGACAACTTCCCATGCCCTTCCTCCCAGTGAGGTCTCCAGAACCAGACAGTATGATCCCATCTCTATGGACTTGAGAGGGCCGCTCACCTCGGAGGACTCTTCTTCCTGCCCGACCCAGCCCAGTGACACAGCTGATCCTACCCTGGCCTGCAGATGGAGTTAGGAAACCCGCCCACCCTCCTCCAGCCTCCTCATCTTCAACAGGAAATGGCAGAGGCAGAAATTCAGGAGATGTCTGAGGCCCCTCAATGAAGGCAGGAGGTCTCAAGCCAGGTCACTCACCCACACTGGCCTCCCCCATGGTGTACGTCTTCCCGGAGCCCGTCTGACCGTAGGCAAAGACGGTGACATTGAAGCCTTCAAAGAAAGCCTCGAGAAGGGGCTGTACACAAGCCTGGTACACAGCCTCCTGCCCGGCGTCCTCATCCAGCACCACGTGGAAGCCAAAGTGGCGGTCTCGGCCCAGGGTGACCCGGCTGCGCCCCGGCTCCACCGTCAGGCAGCTCTGGTGCCCGTGCAGCAGCTCCTTGCGCAGGAGTGGGCGCACTCGAAGGGCCACCCTCACGGGGGCCTCCTCAGCCCCTGGCAACCTCTGGGCCTCCAGCCCCATGTTGAGAGACTGCTGCTCCCAGCCCTGCAGAGAGAGGAAGAGGCCCCGGCCATCAGCACCTGGACTCACCTTGCAGGTGACCTGGAGCCAGTTCCTGCAGCTCCTGACCTTGGAGGGATTAAAAGGGAAGTGGTCAAAATTCAAAACATCCTCTGTGCCCCAACCTGATGCCCAGATGCTGCAAGAGCCACAACAGAATCCTACACGGTAGCATTTCACGGCTCCCATCACTGACAAAATGAGGCCCTAACTCCTCCACTCGACACCCAAAGGCATCTGTGTTCTTGCTGGGACCCCATCTCCTGGAAGACACACACACAAGCAGCACTGTACAAGGATCTCTTTTCCCAACACCCACCCATAGTCTCTGCCTTCGTAAAACTCAGCATTCAGAAAACTAAGATCATGGCATCCGGTCCCATCACCTCATGGCAAATAGATGGGGAAACAGTGGAAACAGTGAGAGAAGTTATTTTCTTGGGATCCAAAATCACTGCAGATGGTGACTGTAGCCATGAAATTAAAAGACACTTGCTCCTTGGAAGAAAAGCTATGACCAACCTAGACAGCATATTAAAAAGCAGAGATATTACTTTGCCAACAAAGCTCTGCCTAGTCAAAGCTATGGTTTTTCCAGTGGTCATGTATGGATGTGAGAGTTGGACTATAAAAAAAACTGAGTGCCAAAGAATTGATGCTTTTGAACTGTAGTGTTGGAGAAGACTTGAGAGTCCCTTGGACTGCAGGGAGACCCAACCAGTCAATCCTAAAGGAAATCAGTCCTGAATATTCATTGGAAGCACTGATGCTGAAGCTGAAACTCCAATACTTTGGCCATCTGATGCAAAGAACTGACTCATTTGAAAAGACCCTGATGCTGGGAAAGATTGAAGGCAGGAGGAGAAGGGGACGACAGAGGATGAGATGGTTGGATGGCATCACTGACTCAATGGATGTGAGTTTGAGTAAGTTTTGGGAGTTAGTGAAGGACAGGGAAGGCTGGTGTGCTGCAGTCCATGGGGTTGCAAAGAGTCAGACACGAGTGAGTGACTGAACTGACTGCCTTTGTCACCTCACATTCCCCGCTCCCCCATCTTAAAGAGAGTCAGCACATCCTTTGAGGCCAAGCCCCCACCACCAGATACTGCCAATTCCATCTCCTAAATATCAAGTATATCCGCTTCTCTCCATCCTATTACCCAAGCCCGGATCCCGCCCACTGGGCAGAGTATTTACCAACCTCTTCACTGGCTTCAGCCTCCCTGCACCTTCCTATGTGACAACCAGGGGCATCTTTCAAAAATGCAAATGTGACCACACCACTCTCCTGCTTAAACTGCCCCCAAAAGAGGCGAAAGGGGCTCCCTAATGCTCTAGATTCAAAACCTTAACAGGAAAAACTTTTAATGGACCCTGCCTACCTTGATGACTTACCCCCTAAGACCCCACATTTCCTCACCTTTCTCTGCCTGCAGCACACTCAGCTGTTACCAGGGCCACCTCCAGGGAGCGCCCTCCCCTCCAAAGAGGGGCGTCTGCTCTGTGGCCCCCACCACTCATCCACCCACACCCACCGCTTTAGTTCTCCCATCAGCCACTGACCACTCCCTTACCTTGCAAAAGCCGGATTATCCACTGGTCTCCCCTCACCTCCCAAACTGGGGGCTGGGAGGCAGAGGCCCGCCTGTCCCCTTCATGGTGTATCTCCAGCACCCAGCACAAGGTCCGACGCTGAGTAGCTGATGAGTAGTTTACATCCAGGGAACTTTCCCCATCCCCACTCGTCGCCCCCACCCCGAGGGTCACAGCTCTTTATTTTTCACTACTTCTCTCAGCACCTGTAATCGTTCGCTCGGTCGTTCAATCATCAGTCCCAGCTGGGTGTCCGGCCCTGGGGCCGCAGCGGTAACTGCCACGCAATACTACAGGCGCCTTCGAGCATCCCTCAGTCACAGCTTTTCCAGCCCCGCGGTCCCGGCTTCTCCGCGCCCGGACTCGGGGCCCAGTGCTCTGCGCACCGAAGGCGCCCGGCCCACATCGGGGGTTCCGGAGTCGGAGGCGCCGGGCACAGGACAGGAGCTCCGGGAAAGTGGGAAAAGTGATTACAAAGGCGAACCCGACTCTCGCAGCGTGGGTGCTCGCTCCTCCTGGCCAGGCCCGGAATGCCGGCCTCAGGCCCCGACTTAAGGAAGGGGAGTCTCCGGTCCACTCGGAGGGGCCTGAAGGACGTTAGCAAAGATGGGGAGGGAGGGAGTGGTCCTCGTGCTCGGTCAAGGGTCCCCAGGGTGCCGACGCCCAGTGCCACCCAACCCAGGCCTGCACAGGGAAGGGACGAGCCCACGCCCCCTCCCTCCCACCCACCTCCACCCCTCCCCGGCCCACACCCACCTGCTAGGGTGCGCGCGTCGTCCCCCTGCGGGGCACTGAGGCTCTGAGCCCCAGCGCGGCGCGGTCGGATGCCGTCACTGGGACCCCCGCCCACCAAAACATCCCGCCCCTCATCCGCAACTCCTCCCGCCTGGGAGCTCCGGGGCGGAGGCGCGGGCTGCGCGGCGCCGGGGAGTCTGTCCGCAGACTGGGCGGAGCGGGGGCGGAGGGGCGGGGAATTGGGCGTGGCCTGGGCTGAACGGCTGGACCACCGGCCCCGCGACCCCCAGCACCGCCCCGAATCGCGAGCGCTGCGCGCTGATAGTATCTACTCGCTGAAAGCTGGGGACACAGCAACCAACAAGGCCGCCCGAATTTTCCGAGCTGGAAAAACCCACCAGCTGGTGGAGCGGAGCATCCAGGTTTATGATGCAAGTTGTAACAAGTGGTAAATGAATACTAACTAGGAGACAGTTTCGTTCCACGAGCATTTGCTAACCCTGAGACTCCGGTTAACAGTAGCCTAAAAATCAATTCCTGCAGAAGGAAATGGCAACCCACTCCAGTATTCTTGCCTAGGAAATCCCGTGGACAGAGGAGCCTGGCGGGTTACAGATAATGGGGTCGCAAAGAATCGGACACGACTAAGCGACTAACACTAACTAAAAATCAACTACTGTAGTTCGATTGTTCATTCAGGCGCAGAGACATTCCCCCTTCCTTTCTATCGCAGCCCTCCCCACGCCCCGTCAAAGCTCAGCAAAGCTCTCCCTTCCTAGAGCCCAGGAAGCCTCCAGCCTTGTTTTCGTCTGATTTCGCTACCTCT
Source organism: Bos grunniens (assembly GCF_055505025.1). Taxonomy (NCBI): domain Eukaryota; kingdom Metazoa; phylum Chordata; class Mammalia; order Artiodactyla; family Bovidae; genus Bos; species Bos grunniens. The sequence goes on along the minus strand of NC_141185.1, from coordinate 49,347,429 downwards.
TCTAAAGCCGAGAAGGACTTATCCCCTCTGAGATATTCGGGAGTGGGATGGTGTGGCAGAGGCCCTGGCTGCTCCTTGGGCACTCACACCAGGAAGTCATCGCTGGGCCCCTTCTCTGCCCCAGAGCTAGGGTGACCTAGGGTGGATGGATGAAAGCACTGGGGAGCTCCTGTTCAGGCCTTCTAGCAAGCTGGGCAGAGAGCAGGACGGCCTGAGAAATCCTGGCCCCACAGTTCTGGCTCATAAGTGCCCAGTTTGGAATGGGCATGGGATCCACTGGTGGACCACACTGCCACCCAGCCTTGGGTTCCTGGCTGGACAACTGGCCCTAGAAGAGGCTAGTGGGAGGTGGGGTTGCCACAGAGTTCTTAGCCAGCCTCTGCAGTTGGGGAGGCAATTCTGTGGGTGAAAAGTCAGTGGAATTCCTGCAGAGGGGGCTCATCCTGCACATTCCTGAGCAGGAGCTGTCCAGGACACTGCCCTCAGACATCTCTTCCAGCATGCCCCACACCATCCACCCCATCACTCAAGCCATATTTGACTCTTGTCTTCTCCAATATACCACCAAGTTTCAATGTTTAGGAAAAGGCAATGGCAACCCACTCCAGTACTCTTGCCTGGAAAATCCCATGTACGGAGGGGCCTAGTGGGCTGCAGTCCATGGTGTCGCTAGGAGTGAGACACGACTGAGCGACTTCACTTTGACTTTTCACTTTCATGCATTGGAGAAGGTAATGGCAACCCACTCCAGTGTTCTTGCCTGGAGAATCCCAGGGACGGGGGAGCCTGGTGGGCTGCCGTCTATGGGGTCTCACAGAGTCGGACACGACTGAAGCGACTTAGCAGCAGCAGCAGCATGCTTAATACAATGAACATTAAAACCCAAGTTGTAGGACTTCCCTGGTAGTCCAGTGGTTAAGAATCCTCTGCCTGCGTTCGATGCACATGCATTCGATCTCTGGTCTGGGAAGATCCCACATGCTGGGAAGCAACTAAGCACGTGCGCCCTAGAGCCTGTGCTCTGCAGCAAGAGACACCACTGCAATGAGAAGCCCGAGAGCCACAAGGAAGACCCAACACAGACAAAAAAAAAGCATGATAAAGTTATGTTATTAAGTGTAACGGCTGTTTTTCCATCTCCAAAACTGTGATTCAGTTGGAGGTGCATTTTGTGAGCTGCAACAGAAGAGAGGGAACAATGTATTTCTCTGGAGAGGGACCTTGGCATCCCAGCGTGAGGGGGAGGTCCTCCTGAGGTCCAGAATGTGGGTGAGCCGTCACACCCACATGAGCAGGAAGGCCAGCCAAACTGATGTCTCTAAGGAGAAAAGCCCCACAATCCAGCCTGGAGCCAACGAAGCAAATTTCTGTCATTTAGAGGAGATGCTTCATTTCTTATTTCTCACCAGAAAGTAATCAGAAAGACTGAGGGCCAGGCTCAGAGCACTTTGCTATCAGTTTAATGATAAAACCAGAATTTTGGGGACAAGTTGTTTACCTCCTGGGCCTGTGCCATATGCTGGTTCCCAGCACCCTGGTTGGGATCCAGGACAGGGTGAGGGGTCTGGGTCTGGCCAGTGGGTGTGTTGACTTCTATGGCTGTCCTGGCAGGAGGGGCCCCAGGGCTATGGAGGAACAGACAGTTAGGAGTGTGGATTCCGGAACTCCAGGAAGAAGGCGGCGCAGGCAGGTGATGCCCAGGATAACTGGGTGTTTCTATTTATACCACCAGGCCTGAGGCCAGGTCTCCAAAAGCTGCCCATGGGGGCCCTGCCAGAGCTAGGCTGGACCCAGGAAACTGCTGAGTGTGGTGTGGATTGTGAGCGTGAGGTAGGGGGAGAGGGTGAGGTGGGGGTTGAGGTGGGTGAGCTTGATCCCAAAGCTAATTCAAGGTTCTGACCATGTCCACCTGTGTATGTCCATCAACACTCCCCTTTTCTCATTCTGGACATCCCCAGGTTCCAAAACCATGGATCAAGGCCAATGACTCATTACACCAAAGATCTGCTAGGGTCTAGAGTCAGTGTCAGGGAGAGTCAGGGAGCTGGACTCTAGGTGTGTGACAGAGTGGAGGCCAAGAGGGCACTCATGGGTGAGGGGATGAGCGCGTGTATACAGATGTCAAAAAGGATGGACAGAAATATCAGAATTACCTGTGCAGGTGCAGATGACAATAACAAGGAAAACCGAGTTAAGTTTGGAAAGCTATTTGGCATTATCTATCAGTATTTTCTCTTATTGAGAATTTATTTATTTTTGGTTGTTTTGGGTCTTTTGCCGCACAGGCTTTCTCTAGTTGCGGTGAGGGGGCTAATCTTTCTTGAGTGCTTGGGGTCCTCACTGTGGTGGCTTCTCTTGTTGTGAAGCAGGGGCTCTAGGGGCACAGGCTTCAGTAGTCGCAGCACTTGGGCGGCAGGGGTTTAGGGCACGAGCTCAGTAATTGTGGCACATGAACTTGTTGGACTAAGTCCATGTGCCACACACATGGCCCACATCCCACGGCATGTGGGATCTTCCCGCACCGGAAATCGAACCCATGTCCCCTGCGTTGGCAGGCAGATTCTTATCCACTGTACCACCTAGCAATATCTTTAAGTGAATGTGCTTTCACTCAACATGTCATGGTTTTGAGTTATAAATGTACCCTATAGATATAGGCACACATCTACATGAAACATTGTTGTATAAATATATTTATTGCAGCCCTGTTCCTGGGAGCAAAAAAAAAAAAACAACTGGAAATAACAGAAAAGTTCATGATTAAGGAACTGGTTTAATCAAATATAGCATGTCTATATTATGAAGCACTTACTATGTGGCTGTTAAAAACAGCAAGGAGAATTTATGATACTGCTTACAAAATACTTCTAAGATGTACTGCTGAGTGAAAAAGCAGTGAGTATAACACCCCACAGCTTGTATGAAGAGTGGGGAGGGTGCACATGTGTGCTTGTGCGCCCTCAGTCTGTAGTGGAAAGGGTACACAAGACTGCTGCCAAGACTGCTCTGGGAAAGGGGAACCAGGGAATGCAGGGAGGAAAGCACACACCCTTTTGCAATGTTTGAATTTTAAATTATATGTATGCATTTCTAAAGGTACCAAATGTTAACGTTTTCAAAAATGGGTTTGGAATGAACTGTGGCTATAGGGTCTATGCTGTTGTTGTTCAGTCCCTCAGTCATGTCTGACTGTTTGCGACCCCATGGACTGTAGCCCACCAGGCTCCTCTAAGGGATTCCCAAGCAAGAATACTGGAGTAGGTTGCCATTTCCTACTCTAAGGGATTTCCCAACCAAGGACCAAACCTGTATCTCCTGCATTGCAGGTGGATTCCTTATCGCTGAGCCACCAAGGGACGCCCCATGGATTCTATATATATATTGTTTATATAACTAACGTTCTCTATTGTCTCCTAGGACTGGGGGCGCCAGCACTCAAAACGTGGAAGAAAGAGTGAACTTAGGTGTAAAACTGGAACGGTGCAAATGGCAATGTAGCCGGGAACAGAAAGGTGGCGCTACAGAGCGCAGGCGAGGACTCAGCCTGTGAAGAGGGCAGGGTTCTCAGAAAATGATGCTAATATGTATCCCAGGTGGCACTAGTGGTAAAGAACCCGCTTGCCAATGCAGGAGACATAAGGGACACTGGTTCAATCCTGGGTCCGGAAGATTCCCCTGGAGGAGAGGGCATGGCAACCCACTCCAGTATTCTTGCCTGGAGAATCACATGGACAGAGGAGCCTAGCGGGCTACAGACTATGGGGTCCCGAAGAGTCAGACACGACTGAAGCGACTTACGCACGCTGTTCCCTTCAAAGGAGTCAGCTGAGAGCCTGTGTACTCACAGGAATCTCTGCATTCGGGGCTTGAACATGTGTCAGGATCGCCTGCTTGAACCCTTGGCGTGGTGACACGTTACTCGCTGGTAGCAAATATTTGTCTACAGAGGATGGATATAAATATTGGAAACAGTTCAATGTCAGGGGGCCACAAATTTGGTGAAAGAAGTGAGAGATAAGTTAGGCAATTAATCTTGTGGTAAAAAAAAAAATAATAAAAAAAACCAAGGCCTAGAATCAAAGCAGACTGCTACTCTGATGTTTCTCAAAAATGGGTTCTGATAGCTAAGCCCAAAGAGGATGCTCAAAAGATGTGTGCCTTGGCAGCATCCTTGGAAGGAGGCTCGGGACCCAACGGGACTACTTTGAGGAAGCCAACGCTCACTTCTTCGTAGGTTCTGTCTGTCTGCTCGCGACAGCGGCCCGGCCCGGGGTGGGGGAAAAGCGCCGGGCCGGGAAGGCGGTAGGTAGGCGGCTCAGCTCTTCTTGCGCAGCTGGCTGTACTGCGCTCGGCCCAGGATGGGCTCCATGACGCTGGGCCGGAAGAAGCTGTCGCTGACCCGGCGCGTGGGCTTCTCGCGGGGCACGGCCGGGAAGGCGGCGCGCGGCAAGGCGGTTGCGTCCACGCGTTCCTCCGCGCCCAGGCCCCGAGCGCTCCGCAGGCTGCCGCGGGGAGGCGCAGGGCGCGGGGCGGGCTCTGGGCAAGCAGGCGGTGCCCCGGACCCTCTGCGTTCCGCCTCCCGGCGCTCGGCCTCGGCTGGAGGGTTGTCGATGTCCCGGAATTCGCTCTCGGGTTCCATCAGCGACAGCCTGGGGAGCTGAGGGCCCGGCAGCCACGTTAGGGCCCTCGGCTTGGCCCTTGTCCCTGCACCTCCCACCGCCGCCTTGTCTGCGGCCCGGCGGTCACGCGCGATCCGGAGAGCACAGGCTGGGGTGGGACGGGGATGGAAGATGCAGGGGAACCTGCTGAGGACGGCCACCCCTGCCCGGCCTGCAAGTGCGGACCCACAAGGCAAGGCACGCAGCCACCCTCTAGTTTCCGGACCCTGGGGTCCCCCTCAGAGGTCCCTCAGTGGGAGGTCAGGGGCTTTCCTGACTCTTCCTTGGCCCAATTCCGTGAGCTAAGGACAGCTAAGACAGTCCCTGCCTGGGTCAGAGCACCCACATCTGGCTCCATTTTGGGTCCAAAGTGAAGGGAGCTCTCTGCCAAGACCCCTGTTTAAGTCTCTTGGTGAGAATGAGTGACTAGTAACCCATTCCCCACCCCTACCCTCCCAGCCCTCTCACCCTTAGCTTGAAGGGGCCTCCTGCTCTGACCTGCTCTCTAGTGCCTGCATGACCTGTTAACTTGCTCTGGGAAGGGACCCAGGGACCCCCAAAGTGATAGTAGACACCCCCTGGGGTTTTCCTGCTGGGAACAGGTATTGGAATTGGGATGCGGGCAGCTTCTGTCCCCTGGAACACAGCCCACCCCCCAAGGGGTCCTGGAAGCCTCCCTCCAACACTTCCCCAGGGAGCAGCATGCAAACCTGCCAGGCCCCTCGGTTGGGAGCTGAGGGGTGAGGGCTGATCCAGTGGGGGCCCCAGATGGATGACTGGTGACCTCTCCAGCAGCAGGTAGGAAGGATGGATGTGGGGGAAGGTATCAGGCCAAGGACACCAGTCTCTATATTCTAGGGGCTGCAAAGGCCCCCAGTCAAAGCCACAGTATGTCAGAATGTTTTTGGGGCACCGAGGATCAGAGACTGTGTAAGGGAGAGCCGCTGTCGCCCCTTCAGTCTAATCTGCTTTTTTGGTGGGGTGGGCATTAGCCAGAAGGGTGGGGGGCGCTCACCGGCACGTAGTTCACCACTGTGTCCACCACGTTGTCAGTAACACCCTTCAGGGCGTCGGACAGGGACATGGCCCTGCCCTTGGTTGAGGAGGTGGCCTGGGCTGGCGTGAGGTGCAGCATCCTCCCCGCCGTGCCCAGCACAGCCGCCGGTGCCCACATCACGACTGAGACGGTGCTCTGGAGGGCCTTCTGCAGGGTGTGTGCCACGCTGCCCAGGAGGCCCTGTGAGCCTGGCAAGGCTGCCCCCTGGTGACCAGAGCAGGGTCAGTGGCTCCACAGCAACTCCCCTGACCCGTCCCCTCCTCACCAGCCCCGGAGCTAGAGGCAAAAGAATCTGGACACTAAATCGGAAAAAAAAAAAAGAAACTATAGGCCTGGCTCTTGGGCAGGTCACTTCTGTGCTCTGAACCTCAGTTTCTTCATCTGCAAAATGGGGATGACAGTCTCTGTCCTATTTTATGGGGTTGTTGTGAGGATCTGCTGAGAGAACTATTCTCTAGGTGCTCAGGGGTGGCGGGAAGAGTGCTGCACCCACGTGCACGTCCCTGGGCCTGGGGGCAGAGACCCTTGTGTCACCCTGTGCCTCTGCTCCTCACCCCCTCAGGGGGCCCCCTCGGCTGGCACTCTCCCCTCACCTCGCTGAGCTTGCTCTCCTCGGTCTCTGAGTCCTCCTCCTCCCCGGTCTCCTCCCCGTCAGTGTCCGTGTGCTCCTCGTGGTCCTCCTCCTGGGTGGCCGTGAGGCTGTGCAGCCAGGGCACCCGCACCTCGCTCCGCCGCCGCGACACCACCTGCATGGCCGCCGACGTGCCCCACTGGGCCAGGCTGCTCTGAGGGTGGGAAGGCGGCGGTCCGCTGGCTTAACCGCCCCTGCCAGAGGCCAGGCAGCCCCAGCAGGCAAAGCCCGGCATCCCCAGGGTCAGGGTAGGGAGAGGCAAGCAGGTCCTGGCCCCAGCGGACTGTTCCAACTTTTTATGGACTGATAACTTACACCCACTGAGGTGCTCACGGCTTTAGTGTACAGCTCTGGGAATTTTTAGAAACACATGCAAGTGTGACCAGCACAGATCAAGACAGAGACCATTTTCAATACCCCAGAAAACTCTGTGCCCCTCACCCAGTCAGTACTGGCTAAGGGGACCACATACTGGCCTCTATCACCAAGCATTAATTCTGCCCATTTGTGAATGGGCTCACACGTGTTTTCTTTCATGCATAGCTTTTGTTCAATGGTTATGTTGTAAGATTCACCCACATTACTGAGTAGTTTCTCCTTCTTCATTTCTGTGTCACACTCCACTGAATAAATATACCAAAATTTACCTATTCTACCGCTGATGGACATTTGTGTTGTTCCCATTTCTTAGCTAAGGATAAAGCTGATAGTAACATTTCCAACATGTCTTTGGGGGATATAAGCTCTCCTCTCTGTTGGGTAGAGTTGCTGAGTCATAGATAATGTGTATGTTTAGCTTTCAGAGGTACTCCTTGTCGTTCTTTAAAAAGTGAAAAAAATCAAGTGGGCCAGAGGGTCCCATGGGAGGAAACTGACCTGGGCAGGTGGGCAGGTGTCCGCTGAGGCACAGCCCAGCTCATTTCAAACCCCTAGGGGGCCCCACAAACAGAGTCTCCTTGTTATACAACCTTAGGGGACACCATTATTTTCTATGTAAATGGTGGTATCTGAGGTTGCGCCATAGAGTGGCCTCCATCCGCTATGGGCTAGGCTAGGGCGCAGGAGTTAGCCTAGCCCCCGTGGGGAAGTGACCCCCAGTGCAGGGGACTGTAGTTCCCTACAGGACCAGGCATGTGGTGGGCTCTCAGCAAACATTTGCTTGAATGAATGAGCCAGGTTTGACAGTGCTTTTAAAAGTGCCACCCTCATGATGGCTGAAAAGTGGCTATCTAGTATACTGACCTTTATGCTGTAACATTTTTATTTCCTTTTTTAGTTGGGGCAGGGGGCTTAGTTTCTTATTAAAGTTCCTATGAGAAAAATCCAGGCTATCCCTGCTAAAATACACAGAGTGTGTGGTGTTGGGGGGAATAAGCCCTATCTGGGGCTAGAAAAGACAACTCTATCAGAGGTGCAGTGGGATGCCAATTAGAAGCCTCTAGAAGGGAAACCAGAAGCCTGGGGGCAGTCAGGGATATGGCCCAGCTAGGGCTCTCTGCCCCAGAGGAGGGGTTTGGTGCCTTGCACCTTGCTTATTCAGGGGTGACACTCCCAAGTGCCTACAGAGAAGATGGGTGGGGGGAGGTCTCTGCTTTCTCCCAAGAAGGTTGGGGATAGAGTAGAACCTAGAGGGAGAGTGGGAGAGACAGAAGGGCGGGGCAGGATGACCCTAACAAGCAGGCCTGCCCTCTTCTCCCCTTGCATCCTAGAGGGTTAGCCCTCCACCCCTTCTAAGGTCTCTTATCCTTAGACCTAATGTTCTACCCCCGACTCCTGGCTGGAAGACAGGAGGTTCTCAGGACAGGAGGTGAAGTTGGATAGGGGATGGGAGGGACCAGGAGGTCCACAGGGTTCCCAGGCCATGGCAACTCAGGGCAGATACTCACCAGAGGTGCCACACCTGGGATCCACATGGCCAAGGCATGGCCCTGTTTCAGTGCCCGGGCTGTGGTCTGGAAGGTGTGTCTAGAGAGAGTGTTGGCCAGGGCCCCAACCCTGCTCACGAGGCTCGGCTTGGCCTTGGGAGGTTTCTGGGCATCCTGGAGTCCTGGGGCAGCGGCTAGGTGGGAGTTGCAGGTGGGGGCGGGAAGGAGAGGAAAGCAGATCAGAGAGGGGCTGGACAAAGCTGGGTTGTGTCTAGAGTTGGAAAGGGATCACCCTACTCCAACACAAGCTCACTGGAGATTTGGGGAAGTCACTTTCTCCACTTAAAAATGGGGAGAGGGGCCAAATGAAAATGGAGCCCTCTGGAAATCTTGCTGGGCCTTCCTTGCTCCACAGCAGTGGCTGTGTGCTCAGTCGCTTCGGTCGTGTCCGACTCTTTGTGACCCTAAGGAGTATACCCAGCCAGGCTCCTCTGTACATGGGATTCTCCAAGCAAGAATACTGTCGTGGGTTGCCATGCCCTCCTCCAGGGGATCTTCCCAACCCAGGAATAGAACCTGTGTCTCCTGCATTGCAGGCAGATTCTTTAACCTCTGAGCCACCAGGGAGAGCACTGGCTAGATGAGCCCTGGCTGCCTCTTCCTAATCCACAAGCAGCAGGACAAGGGTGGGGGCGGGGATCTCCCTTTCCAGCAACCCCCACAATGGCAGATACCTGACTCTTCGTTGGCTGGAGGGAGGAGGAACTCTACCATCTTCTCGACACCACCCAAGGCCAAGTCGGCCCCTCCAGAGGCCAGCCGGCCAGCTCGGGTGTTGGCAGCATACTCGGCAGTGTCTCTCGCCATCCCCCAGGCGAGCTCACAGCCGGCCAGAGCGGCCCCTAGGATTTTGTCTGAAGTGCTGGCAATGGGCACACTGATGCTGTTCCTGGCGCTGCGAAGGCGGGTGGAGATGGTGTCCTTCAGCTCAGAGGCGATCTGGTGAAAGCAAGGATGGGGAGTCAGGCATGAGGCTCTGGCAGGGCCTACATCCCGCTTCAGGAAAGTCTCATTTAAAGGCCCAGGGGACTGGCGCCAGTATTGGGGCACCTTGATTAAGCTGAACTTTAAAGGGAAAGGGCTCCAGTCCTTTCTGCGCCAACCACTTAGATCTCCTGGCTTCTCTGCACCCCATTTCTGCCTGTTGAGATGCTAATCATCCTTCAAGAATCACCCCCAGTGACCACCTTCTTGATAACACTTGTCCTCATCTCCTCCACGCACCTCCTCCACAGTCTCTTCTGTCCTCAGAGCACTTCTTACATTCCCATCTGTGCTTAGGTGATCGTACGGATGTGGCTGGCCTTCACACAGGTTCTGCACTAAAGTAATGTCTTTCTCTCCTTTGACTTTTTGCTTTTTAATACTGTTCCTTGGGTTCCTGAATATTCCTTGGAAGGACAGGTGCTGACGCTAAAGCTCCACTACTTTGGCCACCTGATGCAAAGAACCAACTCATTGGAAAAGACCCTGATGCTGGGAAAGATTGAAGGCAGGAGGAGAAGGGGACGACAGAGGATGAGATGGTTGGATGGCATCAATGACTCATGCCAAACTCATGGACATGAGTTTGAGAAAACTCCAGGAGAAAGTGAAGACAGGGAAGCCTGGTGTGCTGCAGTCCATGGGTCTCAAAGAGTCAGACACAACTGAGCTACTGAACAACAACTCCTTTGACTTGGGAGCTTCTTTATGACAAAGGCATTGCCCTTTATCTAGAAAAATAAGTGAAGAGCAAGGCCTCAGAGCTGAACAGCCCTGCTCTCCTGTGTCCTCCACTTCAGGCTGTGTGGTCAGGAGGAAGTCACTAGTTTTCTCTGTCAAATGGGGATACCACCCCATCCCAGAAGGTTGAAAGTGTTAGTTGCTCGGTTGTGTCCGATTCTTTGTGACCCCATGGACTGTAGCCTGCCAGGCTCCTCTGTCCGTGGGATCCGCCAGGCAGGAACACTGGGGTGGGGTGCCATTCCCTCCTCCAGGGGGTCTTGCCGACCCAGGGATCAAACCTGGGTCTCCTGTATTACAGGCAGATTCTTTACCGTCTGAGCCACCAGGGGGAAAGAGGATTAAAGGAGAGGACTCTATAAATCACGTGTCATGACTCCTGGCATAGGATAGGGCTCACTCAGTAAATGTGAGATGAGTGGTACTTTATCAGTGAGATGGATGAGGTCTGAGAGTGAAATGTATTCCCCTAAAGCACCAGACCTGGCCCTTACCACAGCAAATACCCAATGAATAGGTATCCAGGTGAAACGACTTTTTCAGTCTCATGGTTCGTAAGGTGCTGGATTGTGAAGACATGGGACTGCAATCCTGAGATCTGGTGAGTGTGACCCATGATCTTAGGCATCTGTAGTCACCAAATGGGAGAAGGCGATGGCACCCCACTCCAGTCCTCTTGCCTGGAGAATCCCAGGGATGGGGGAGCTTGTTGGGCTGCTGTCTATGGGGTTGCACAGAGTCAGACATGACTGAAGCGACATAGCAGCAGCAGCAGTCACCAAATGGTATGATGTAGGCCCATGGGGTATCTCATAGAGGGGGGATCAGAAGCAGTGGCCCCCACCCCAAGCTCCTGTCCAGAGTCTGCCTCTGGGCTGTGCCTGCTGGTTTCAGAAAGCCTGCCTTCATCTGGTCCCACAGGGAGAGGAAGAAGCCGGTTATGCAGTTTTAGGGGCAGGCAGTGGCCACCAGCCTGGGAAGGCATATGCCATGCCATCCTGCATCATGGGCTCATGCCTGTTCTTCCACTGAGAGGCAGTGACAACAGAAGGTGGACGTGCGGAGAAGAGGGGAAGGGCTCACCTTTTCAGGAGGATACTGGAGGGCGGGGATCTTTTCCTCCAGGTGGTCCAGGCCTCGGCAGGCCAGCTCGTTGGCAGCTACGACTGGAAGCAAAAGGCCGTGGTGGGGTGAGCCCTGCCTTCACTGTGAGGACCTAGCAGGGGCCTCTGTGCCGAGGAAGGCACCTTGGAGCCCTCAAAATCCCCAGCCCTGCCACCTCCAAAGCGCCGGGCAGCCCAAGGCCCTCTGCCACCATTGGCCCCCATCCACTGTGACTCCTTGAGACCGGGATGTCTCCCTTCTGGGTAGCTCTGCAGTCATGCAGACCTGCTCTCAGAGCTCGGCGCCTGCATCTGCAGTGTGACTTCAGGCAGGTCACAACCTGGCTGAGCCTCAAGTTCCTTGTTTGTCAAGTGCAGGGCTGTCAGGAGGAAGTGACAGAACCTATGGGAATCGCCAACGGATCTTGGTCTCTTGACCTCCTATGACCCCCGTCTGGGTGAGCGCTGGGTGAACACAACAGGGGAAAGCAGAAGTGGCAGCGGGGCAGGAAAGGCAGTCAGGCCTTAAGGGAAGACCTTGCTGGGAGCTGGCCTGGCACCGCTTAGGTCCAGAGATGACAGGCTGGTCTAGAGTGCCAGATGGTCCGTGACCCTTTGTTTTAACCTTGAGGAGTGAGATGGTCAACAGTGGGAAGAGGGTCACAGGGAAGAGAAAGGGGCAAGTGACAGAGGATACCAATGCTCTTGGAAGACATGGCCCAGGGGCTACTGAGGACGTCAGCTCTGCGCCCATGATCATGGAGATCACAGTTTCAAAGGATACCTACGTCTTCTCTTTCACATATTCTTTCTCCAGATATCTTAGGTTTTCACAAAATTCTCAAGCAGCAGAGAGAGCCCAGATGACTCAGCTGACTTCTGATATTGGGCCAAATGAGACCCAGGGAGATTACTTAAGGAGCTTGCAGGCAGGGAGGTGGGCCCAGGCCCAGGTCTTCTTTGTATCTGTCCTCTCCTATTTGCTATGCCAAATCCACAGGTACCCATAACTCTCTTCAGGATGGTGGAAGGTCCTAGACTTCTGGAATTTCCCTCAGTCCTGTCAAGAGCTGTGCCAGGGAGACCATATTTTCAAATGAGGCAGAACAAATTGAACAGGGGCAGGCCTGGTAAGCTGTCCTCCACCTTCAGGGCCCCGGCTGGCAGCTCTCTTCTGCTGCTGCCTGTTATGGGGCCAGTAGCATCAGCTGCAGGACCCAGAGGGCTTCCCCTCTCCCTCTACTCCCCCCAGTCCTGCCAGGCCAGCCCTCCTGCCCACTGGCTCTGTGCCAGACTCTGCCAGTTTCTGCTGCTGCTGGATCTGGAGCTAAACTGTGTGTCTGGTCTGCCGTATGCCCCACATCCCCCACTGCCCACCCCATAACTCTGTCCACCCTTCTCCTGCCAATTATCATCCTAGGAAAATGCCAACTGGATCAGAGATGAGGCATTATAGATGAGATGAGACCTATGTCTATATCTATCTCTCATCTCTCACTTAGTAACGTACTTGCACACTAGGTCTGTTCAGTCGTGTCCGACTCTTTGCGACCCCATGGACCCCATGGCTCCTCTGGCCATGGGATTCTCCAGGCAAGAATACTGGAGTGGGTTGCCATGCCCTCCTCCAGGGGATCTTCCAGACCGAGGGACTGAACCTGCGTCTCCTGTATTGGCAGGCAGTCTCTTTATCATTAGTGTCATATATCTACATCTAAAGCATCTGTATCTATAAATAAAACAACTATGTAATGGGATGTAGAGAGTTAGGAAGGTAGTCAGATACAAACAAAAAGGCAAACAGACAAGCTGGTATCAGACAGACTGGCAGACAGGTAAAAGACTGGCAGGCAGTCAGCCTCCGAGTGCCACGAGGACTCACACTGGGTGGACAGCCTGCGGACCACGGGCTCCATGCTCCAGGCCGCCAGACTGCTGGCGCCCTGCACGCCCTTCTCGTAGGCATTGCATACAGAGGCCACCAGGGGGTGGGCTTCCTTGGTGCTGGCGTAGGTCTTCTGGAAGCACTCACAGGTGCCGCTCACCACCGGCAGCTGCAGGACCCGCTGCAGCACATTCTCCTGCTCCTGGCATGGAAGGAAAGCAGCGAAAGAAATCAGCCCAACTCCTTCTCCTACCTCCTGGGGAGGCGGTCTCAGAGCCTCGGTGCTCACTAGGGCTGGCCTGGGTCCAGATGACTCAGGAGGAATCCAGAATAGAGAGGCCTCAACAGGCCTCACAGGAAACATAAGAGCCGGGTGGCCGCGCTCTCCTGGTCACAGTCCTGGCTCTGGAAAGCTCCTGAGGCAGCCTCCATCCTCCAGGGGCCACCCCACCCTTTAGCCACTCAACTTGAACTTCATGGCCAGGAGTGAGTGTGCCGGTGCACCTGTCTAGAGCTTTAGTCCACCGTGGATTGGGAGCTTCACCTGAACATCTTTTGGGTCTTTCTGGGACACACCTCCCTGCCTCCAGTGCTGGTCCCACTGCCTTGGGTGCTCCCCTTCCCTCCCTCAGCCCTTTCTGTCTGGCAGAAGACACAGCTTGAGCATCGTTTCTTCTGAGAAACTTCCTGACTCTCCCTCATATCAGAAGTCACCATCTCCCTCCCAGGGATGTGTCCGGACTCACACATGGTGCTGCGCTTGTGCTGGTCACCTGTGTACTTGACTCCATCCCAGGAGACTCTCACCAATGTATTTCCAGGGCCTCACCTAAAGCCTGCACAGTCATGTTAGCTAATAGGTGACAGGGCTGCACCTAAGGTGTTTAGACCTGGCCAACTGGACAGAATGATAGAATCCTAGGCCTCCAGGGGCCTCTGAAGCAAGAGTGCTTCCCATATCCCTCTGGGAGTCTTGCATTTGGAATTCTCCTCGAATGGATCTCACTCCTCGTAGAGTGGCCTATGCCCCTCGTTGGACAGCGTGGCTGAACTGGAATCCACCTCCACCCACTGCTCCACCCGATGCCCTGTGGAATAATGTGGAGCACATCTATTTCATCATTCATTGGCTGGCCTTTCACGCACTTGAAGATAAGCATCTCGGCCTTTAGCAGTTCCTTCTGTATTCTAAACAGCTCTAGTTCCTAACTTAGCTTATAAACGACTCAGTGCCCTGATCTACTAATTCCATCCTCTGCACACACTACATTTTGACATAGCCTTTATAGCACTCAAGCTTAAAGACAGCATTCCAGGTGTGATCTGAATGTGTGGGGTCCAGTGAGACCATCATCTCTCATTACTGGGATGCTGGGCTCTTATTAATGCATTCTAACTTTGGCAGCAGGCACATAATTAAACTTTGGATCACCTAGGAATTTTGGTTAAAATTTAAAAAGTGGTCTTTGAGTGAAAAAAATGCAGATTTTAATTTTGCAGAGACAGACAATATTTACTCAGTGACATTATGCTCCAGGCACTGACTGAGGTGCTTCGGTAACATAACCTCAAGTAACTAACAGCAACCCTCTGAGGTCAGCACTGTCACCCGCACTTTGCCAGTGAGGAGACAAAGACTCAGCGATATGAAGTGACTTTCCCAACCACACACAGCTGGTAAGTGGCAGAGCCGGGCTTCCAACTCAGGCCTGAAGTGGCAAGTTTGTGATTTGCTTCAAAATAACATAAGATTGGTGAAAGGATGGGCGAGGAGAAGGCAGTATGTCCATGGGATTCGGTTGCTGGGGCTAGTGAAGGGTATTGTATTTTCTGTCTATTCTTAGGAATATCAGGAATTCTCCACATAAACATCCCAAGTCTGGCTCAGATGTTCAGGTTCTTTTTGTAGTTTTGAATTTGCACTGCTACATAGTTTTTCTCCAGAGGGGAGGACCTAGCTTCTTCTGTTTGTAGGAGACTTGCATGTACACCAGACCGTAGGCTACAATATTTCAGGTTTTGGTCTTGCAGATGAGTTTGACAATTTGAACTAGAAAAAGGTTATGACTGTAAATAAGAAAAATTTTCTTTAACATTTTGGACAAAGCTTTCGGGAACTGATTTAGGCAAAGCCAAAGAGGAAGAGAGGTCCTGGGATGGAAATACACTACCATGTGTTAGGATGGCTTAATTATGCACGTGACCATTTTATGCCTCTCTGTGTTCTATGATCAAATACAACACATGGCGATTCCTAGTGCAAAGGTTAGTTAAAGCCTAACTCGGGACAAGATGGATATTATTTAGGCTCACAATTTTTCAGTTTCATTATTTGAACTGTGCCTAAGTTGTAGAGGCCTTGCCAGGAGGCATCAATACACCTAAACATGTTAAACCTCTCTGAGTCATACTGAAGACCAGGCTAGACAAACAGTACTGGACACACTGCCCCTGTAATCCCTTCTCACATACATAACGTGTGCTGTGTAGCTCCAAGAGGTGCCATTTACATAGACTAACATATCCAAGATGGCTCTGGAGTTACAGAATGCAGTCTCAGTCCTGAGAATTCAGTTTTGCCTGGATGGACAAAGCATGGACTTCTGTGTCAGGCTTTAGAAAACAGTAGTTCCCTTCCTCTCCTTGTCCCCCACCAGCCAATTTTTTTCTCCAAGGTGCTCAGTTTTTAATAGGCATCATTCCCCCCTCCCCGCCACCCTTCAGATTCTCTAACAGCCTTCTGCAAAAGCAAGAATAATGAAGATGTAATGCTCAATGAATTATGAATATAACCTAGACATATTTTGCTCTAAGCCCCCTGAGCCCTTCCTCCCAGCTCCTCCCTCCCCCAGAGTTGTCTACTGCTTCATATAAGCCCAAGTTACTTACAGGGAGGTCTCCATCCAGCAAGGTGGGGCCCTTGTTGACTGCCATTGGAGCTCTTCAAGCTGCAAAGCAGAAAGTTTTAGGTCCATGAGAAAGTCCTCAGCCTGAGATCCACAGGGTCAGTCCCTATCCGTCAAGGACATCAAGGGGACCCAGACTTCAAGTTCCCTGAAGAGAAGGCATTTGGAGGATGAATGTCACAGACAAGTGGCTAGTCCTTAGAGTCCTACAAGGATGAGACCTGGCAGTCTACTTGTCGAGACCAAAGTTTCTTATAAGTATTCAGGGTAAGAAACAAAAAATGAAAGTAGCTTCTAAGAGATAAGAGGTTTTAGATGAAGTTTAGGAGCTCTTAGATGAGGGTCCAAGAGACTAAAAGAATGAGTTTCAGGTTTAGTCTTTTTTTTTTTTTAAATAAAAAAGTTCTGCATTAATTTCTCTCTTTTTAATCAAGCATAGCAGCCAGTCTTTCCTCTGCTCAGCCAGATAAGAAAGTAGCCATTCGTAAAACCAGCCATTTCAGTTGTGGTCTGGAAAAGCCAGTGGCTGCAGAGTATTTACATTCTTGGTCATTCACCCTCAATAACCTCTCCCTCAGGGGTTTCCCTGCAGGCCTCTTCATCCTCAGTAAAATTCCCAGAAGACCCTTACCCTCAACTTTTTTACTTCTCAGAAACCAACCAGGTAAGGTCGTCTCGGAAGCCCCACACTCACTCCAGCTGATGTTGTCTCAGTGCCACAGAGCCCAGGCTGCCGAATGTCTCGTCCGGAGGAAACAAATCCAATTGCTCTTGAGCAAAGCTATTAACACTTTCCAGCTAGAGGAGGGCAGAGAGGAAGAGAACGTCTGGTCAGCCTGTTGTCATGGTTATTTGACCCAGGGTCCCCTGGGCATATCCTGACTTCTGTAAGGAGATTTAGCCAACTAGGGGGTAGAGAGCAGGGCTGAGGGAAAACCAGACTCAGAGGAGTTATTATTCCTAAGCAATGAAATATCTGCTCTGTGACCCATTTCTGACCCTCACTTCTCAAAAAAGCTGTTTTCCAGAAAGAAGATGTTGGGTTATATGTCATTAAACTCATAACCTCTAAAGTTTTATAATCTTTGACTCCTTTTCCATAGAGGGTCCTGTGGAATGGTTTTCAATCCATTTCCCTCATCCTTATTTTTTACTATCAAGAATGACTTTTGAACAGTAAGATTTAAACCCACACAGGAATACAGTTTACCTGAACGTGTTAGTCTTTTGATTATGAAGATAAATTACTCTCAGTGAAGAAGAGAACCAGAGCTGGGGTAGATTCCTTGACAATCTAGGCTTTAATGGAGTTATTTCAATCTCTGTAAATCCCAGATTTCCAGAAGTTTATTGAACTCTGCCTGATTTAAGATGCCACCAGAATATGCAGTGAGAAAGCCAACTGGATTTTGTCAAGTCTGGAAAAGACAATGTTGACCAAGATTCAGTTACTGATCAACAGCATCCAGACAGCCACTGATCACCTCTCCTCCCTTCCTTAGTAATGAATCAGACAGGACCCCAAGTGCTAGTTTCTGGCTTCAGAGATGATGGAGGGTTGTGATATAAGCCATAGTTTTCAGATTATCTAAGAAGGGCTTTTTAATTAACATAGGTAATAGGACAAAACTTATTTCCCTTATATTTTGCAAAATCGTACCTACTGTTGGCTCTCTGCTAAACTGTATACTGTGGGCAATCAGAGAAAGAGGCAGCAAGTGGAGAGGAATGGAGATGTGTAATAGATCCTCTGTAATCAATTGTATGTCTAGGATATGATAAGGCAGGAAACTAGAAGTCAGGAAGGGGAGGAAAGAGTCAAATGGAGTCTCCAAAAAGAATAATAAATATGTGATACCACCTATGTATGATAAAAACTCTTCAGAAAGTGGGCCTAGAAGGAACCTACCTCAACATAATAAAGGATACGACACATAATAAACATATGACACACCTACAGCTAACGTCAAACTCAATGGTGAAAAGGTGAAAGTATTTCCTCTAAGGTAAGTAACAAGATAAGGATGTCCACTCTAGACACTTTTATTCAACACAGTTTTGGAAGTTCTAGCTATGGCTATCAGAGAATAAAAAGAAACAAAAGGAATCCAAAAGATTCCAAACAAAAGGAATCCAAATTGGAAAAGAAGTAAAACTGTCTGTTTGCAGATGACATGATACAATACCTAAGAAATCCTAAAGATGCTGCCAGAAAACTACTAGAGCTCATCAGTGAATCTGGTAAAGTTGAAAAATACAAAATTAATACATAAACATTTCTTGCAATTCTATATACTAACAATGAAAGACCAGAATTATAGATTACAGAAACAATCTCATTTACCATCACATCAAAAAAAATAAAATACCCAAGGAGGCAAAACTATAGGATACTGATGAAAAAAATAAAAGATGACACAAATGGAAAGCTATACCATGTTCTTGGATTGACAGAATCAATATTGTGAAAATTACTATACTACCCAAAGCAATCTACAAATTCAGTGCAATCCCAATCAGATTACCAAGGGCATTTTTCACAGAATTAGAACAAAACATTTTACACTTTGTATGGAAACACAGAAGACCCTGAATAGTAAAAGCAATGTTGAGAAAGAAGAACAGAGCTGCAGGAATGAGGCACCCTGACTTCAGACTATACTGAAAAGTTACAGTAATCAGAACAGTATGGTACAGGCACAAAACCAGAAATATAGATCAGATCAGGAAACAAGATAGAAGTCCAGTGATAAACCCATGTACCTGCACCTATGACCACCTCAGTTCAGTTCAGTTGCTCAGTCATGTCCAACTCTTTGCAGCCCCATGGACTGAAGCATGTCAGGCCTCCCTGTACATCACCAAGTCCTGGAGTTTACTCAAACTCATGTCCATTGAGTCAGTGATGCCATCCAACCATCTCATCCTCTGTCATCCCCTCTCCTCCTGCCTTCAATTTTTCCCAGCATCAGGCTGTTTTCAAATGACTCCATTCTTTGCATCAGGTGGCCAAAATATTGGAGTTTCAGCTTCAGCATCAGTCTTCCAACAAATATTCAGGACTGATTTCCTTTAGGATGGACTGGTTGGATCTCCTTGCAGTTCAAGGGACTCTCAAGAGTATTCTCCAACACCACAGTTCAAAAGCATCAATTCTTTGGCACTCAGCTTTCTTTTTAAAGTCCAACTCTCACATCCATACATGACTACTGGGAAAACCATACCTTTGACTAGATGGACCTCTGTTGGCAAAGAAAGGCCTCTGCTTTTTAATATGCTGTCTAGGTTGGTCATAACTTTTCTTCCAAGGAGCAAGTGTCTTAATTTTATGGCTGCAGTCACCATCTGCAGTGATTTTGGATCAAAAAAAAAAAAAAAATCGTCTCTTACTGTTTACACATCTATTTGCCATGAAGTGATGGGACCAGATGCCATGATCTTTTTCTGAATGTTGAGTTTTAAGCCAACTTTTTCAGTCTCCTCTTTCATCAAGAGGCTCTTTAGTTGCTCTTCACTTTCTGCCATAAGGGTGGTGTCATCTGCATATCTGAAGTTATTGATATTTCTCCTGGCAATCTTGATTCAAACTTGTGCTTCTTCCAGTCCAGCGTTTCTCATGATGTACTCTGCATATAAGTTAAATAAGCAGGGTGACAATATACAGCCTTGAGATACTCCTTTCCCTATTTGGAACCAGTCTGTTGTTCCATATCTAGTTCTAACTGTTGCTTCTTGACCTGCATACAGATTTCTCAGGAGGCAGGTCAGGTGGTCTGGTATTCCCATCTCTTGAAGAATTTTCCACAGTTTGTTGTTATCCACACAAAGGTATAGTCAATGAGGCAGATGTTTTTCTGGAACTCTCTTGCTTTTTCAATGTTCCAATGGATGTTGGCAATTTGATCTCTGGTTCCTCTGCCTTTTCTAAATCCAGCTTGAACATCTGGAAGTTCATGGTTCACATACTGTTGAAGCCTGGCTTGGAGAATTTTGAGCATTTTCTATGACAAGGGAGGCAAGAATATACAGTGAAGAAAAGATAGTCTCTTCAATAAGTGGTACTGCAAAAACTGGACAGTTACATGTACAAAAATGAAATCAGAACATTCCCTAACACCATACACAAAAACAAAATAGATTAAAGACCTAAATGTAAGGCTAGGTACTATAAAACTCTTAGAGGAAAATATATGCAGAACATTCTCTGATATAAATCACAGCAAGATCTCTTTCAATCCACTGCTTAGAATAATGAAAATAAAAACAAAAATTAAAAAATGGGACCTAAGCTTAAAAGCTTTTGCACAGAAAGCAAACCCTAAACAAAACGAAATGACAACTCTCAGAATGGGAGAAAATATTTGTAAATGAAGCAACTAACAAGGGATTAATCTCCAAAACACACAAATAGCTCATGCAGCTCAATATCAAAAACAAACAAATAACCCAATCAAAAAACAGGTGGAAGACCTAAATAGACATTTCTCTAAAGAAGATATAGAAATGGCCAACAAACATCTGAAAATATTCTCAACATTGCTAATTATTAGAGAAATGCAAATCAAAACTACAATGAGATATCACCTCACATCAGTTAGAGTGGCCATCATCAAACAGGCTATAAACAATAAACGCTGGAGAGAGTGTGGAGAAAAGGGAACCCTCTTGTACTGTCAGTGGGAATGTAAACTGTATAATAATTATGGAGAACAGTATGGAGGTTCCTTAAAAAACTAAAAATAGAACTACCATATGACCCAGAAGCCCCACTCCTAAGCATATATCTAGAGAAAACCATAATTCTAAATAATTCACACACCCTGTTCACTGAAGGACTATTTACAGTAGCCAGGACACAAAAGCAAGGTAAAAGTACATAGAGAGAGGAAAGGATAAAAAAGATGTGGTACATATATATATAATGGAATATTACACAGCCATAAAAAGAAATGACATTTGCAGAGATGTAGGTAGACCTAGAGGCTATCATACAAAGTAGAGTTATGTCAGAAAGAGAAAAACATTGTATAATATCATTTATATGTGGAATCTAGAAAAATAGTAGAGATGAACTTGCCTGCAAAGCAAAAATATGTATAGAGTCACAAATGTAGAGAAGAAACTTATGGTTATCAAAGAGGGAGGGGGTAAAATGAGTTGGGAGATTGGGACTGACATATATTTATAATTGATACAATGTATAAAATAAGTAAATAATGAGAGCCTACAGTTTAGCACAGGGAACTCAGTGCTCTGTGGTGATCTAAATAGAAAGAAAATCTAAAAATGAGTGGATATATGTATATGTATAACTGATTCACTTTGCTGTACAGCAAGAAACAAATACAGCATTGCAAAGCAACTACATTCCAATAAAAATTACTAAAAAGTTTAAAATATGTGATACATTTAATACTTATTGATCCAACCTGGGCTTTGAAAATATAAGGCAGCAATAGAGAGAAAGGGAAGTACCTAAAGAAGTGGCCTCTGCCTTCACCTCACTTCAATGTTCAGGTCAAATTATCTATGTGTCAAGAGAGCAACCTGGGCCAAAGGGCAGTGTTAAGACTTTGAAGTCATGGCTTTGGGCCAGAGGGAGTACAGGGCTCTGTGGCTGAAAGCTCTGTTGACAAAGCTGGCTCTTTGGCCGTGTCAGCTGGGCATCCAGGATGTGGGTGAGAAGTGAGAAGTGGTGAAAAGGGTCTAACAGAGTCCCATGGGAAGAGTCCACTTTCCAGCAGCAGCTTGAAGGACGTAGTTATTTCCTTTTATTCCCCATCCCTATATGCCCTGCCCCCAACCCTGTCCAACTACCCCATGAGCACAGGGACCCTGGTCATCCGGTATACAAATGGATCCCAGATCTAAGCATGGCACTCAAACATTTGTTGTTGAAATTCAACAAATTCTAGGCAACAATGTTCAGCTGTGAATGTGCTGGTCTATACATCTAAGAAATGTCTTTGGACAAATATTATATGGTATCACTTAGTGGTAAAGAACCTGCCTGCTAATGCAGGAGACATAAATGATGTGGGTTCAATCCCTGGGTTGAGAGGATCCCCTGGAGGGCACAGCAACCCACTCCGTATTCTTGCATGAAGAATCCCTTGGACAGAGGAGCCTGGCAGGCTACAGTCCATAGAGTCCAAAGTCGGACATGATTGAAGTGACTTAGCATGCACGCACATATGGAATCTAAAAAATAATACAAACGAATTTATATACAAAAGAGAAACAGACTCACAGACATAGAAATCAAACTAATTGTTAGCAAAGGGGAACAGGGGTAGGGATAAATTAGGAGTATGGGATTAACAAACTACTATACATAAAACACATAAATAAGGATTTTTTGTATAGCACAGGGAACTATATTCAATATCTTATAATAACCTATAATGGAAAATAATCTAAAAAATACATATGTATCACTGATTCACTTTGTTGTACGCCTGAAACTAACATTATTGTAAACCAGCTATACTTCAATTTTTTAAAAAAGAAAAAACAGAAATACAGTTATTAAGAATACTTACCATTTGATGTAAGGGTATGGGGTAAAAGAGCAAATAGGTGAGGGAGATTAACAAACTTCTTACAGTTATAAAATAAATGTGTCACAGGTATGGAATGTACAATGTGGAAAATTTAATCAATAAATATATAATACCTTTGTCTGGTGACAGATAACTAGATTTATTGTGGTGATCATTTTGAAATGTGTAGAAATATCAAATTACTATGTTCTGTACCAGGAAATAAGACTGTGCTGTAGGTCACTTTTACTTCAAAACCAAACTCATAGAAAAAAGAAATCAGATTTGTGGTTATCAGAGGCAGGAGATGGGGAGAGGGGTAACTGGAAGAAGGCAGTCAAAAAGTACAAACTTCCAGTTATAAAACAAATAAGTACTAGGGATGTATGCACAACATGATAAATATAATTAATACTGTTGTATGTTATTTATGGAAGTTCTTTAGTGAGTAAACCCTAAGGGTTCTAAATGTAAGGAAAAATTTTTTTTATTTCTTTAATTTTGTATCTATATGAGATGATGGATATTTACTAAGCTTACTGTGGTAATCATTTCCTGATGTATGTAAGTCAAATCATTATGCTGTACACCTTATACAGTACTGTGTCAATTATATCTCAGTAAAACTTGAGGAGAAAAAAAATATCTTTGGTTTTCAGAATCCCTCCTGAATGAATATGGTGGATTGAAGGTGGGGATGGTTAGTTAGAAAGGAGAAAAGTGCACAGGGATTGAGGTACCATTAAGGTTTTCACAAATTCTAGAAGAGGTGGCTTTTCCCAAGCTCCCCATCACCCACTCTAACTTGCAGAGGACAAAACTACCAAGATGGACACACTGTTAAAATGCCATTAGAGTCAAGCTTTTCCAGGCAGAAGAAAACACCACTGACGGGGATAATATATGGGACCCTCAGCAGTCTGGACAAGATTGTCTTAGAGGTCTCTTTCAACCAGGATGTTCTATATTTAAATCTTTCTTCATCCTTCTCCTGCACTTGGACCTTCCAGCCAAGAGCTTATTTTACCAGAACTCACTCTATCGACTGTGTAGACTGCTTATCTTAGGACCACCTTTAACTCTTGTCCATTCCCAGAACACATTCACAGATACATGCGTAAATTCTGTCTACAGATTTATTAGACATAATTTATTACAGTAGAAGATATGGACAAAGTATAGTTAATATTTTTTATTTGCCCCGATCTAGCAGTTTTCATTTCTCAAATTCCCAAAATGTTCTTTGTCAAATCCTGTATCTTGATTGGTTACTCAGACAGCCAAGTACCTGAATCTATTTTTTAAGAATCTCAATCACATTTATGGAAAATTTACTGAGTGTACGTTTCTCATTGCTCTTCAGATAAATGTGATGGCTTTACTGGTAAGGCTGACCCTGGCCTCTTATCTGATGCTACCCTATTTCTCTACCTCACTTGCCTCAAATTAAGAGGATCCACAATCATAAGAACCCAGCACCCTGCATGAGCAAGTGGCATCCACTCAGTATTCTGGTGTCTTCCTCACTCATAGCTCACTGCCCTTTTCCACTTTTCCCAACCACTCCACAAATATGAACTCTGACTTACAGAATGTTATGATCCTTCTACTTTATAGTATTCATGAAGTTTCTTAACTTCATAAATTTCAATGAAAATTAATATATAAATGCCCATACTGTTATATGGCTTTAAATAAAACAATCCAGTTGGTGGATCTAGATATCCGTAGAACAGAATATAAACCACTGGCCAACAAATGTTCTTAAAAAAAAAAATGCTTTTTGTACGGGATTCTGGAGAGTCTCACACTTCTACCCAATCAGGAAGACAGTGACACATGAAAAGAGCACTGGATTGGGAGTCAGAGAAACGAGGTCTGGCCTCAGTTTTGTTTTTTGCCTGTGCTAGGTCTTAGTTGTGGCATGGAGGATCTTAAATTGCAGCATGTGGGATCTAGTTCCCCGACCAGGAATTGAACCCTGGGCTCCCTGCATTGGGAGCACAGAGTCCCAGCCATGGACCACTAGGGAAGTCCCTGTCCTCAGTTTTAACCTCAATCTCCTCATCCGTCACAAGCTGACCCACAGGCACCAACTGTGACTTTCCACATTATTTTTACTTCATGTCCTTTCTATCTGCTTTTTATTTGTTTTTCCTCAGTGCATTACCTAAAGACACAATTTAAACCATAAAGACACCTGATGCATTTCTGATTTTACTCCTGGACAGAGGAAGGACAGTAGTGCAGCGACGTGAAAGGTAAGTTAAGAGGCTAGAAGGCCAGCTCTGCTCCATCCTGGCACTGACAGCTATGGAGGAAGTGGGATAAGTGACCGGATCAGGGGCCTCTACTAGATCTGAGAGGGGGCTGTGCATCAGACCTACTGGAGTTCTGCAAAAGTAGCCAGGCACACGGACTCAGTCATGTCCAACTCTGTGCGACCCCATGGACTGTAGCCCACCAGGCTCCTCTGTCCATGGGATTCTCTAGGCAAGAATACTGGAGTGTGTTACCATGCCCTTCTCCAGGGATCGTCCCTACCCAGGGGTCAAACCCAGGTCTCCCGAATTGCAGTCACTATATATTAGTGTCCACTTGTTAGTTTAGATCTTTTCAATTTTTCTCTTTCAATTTTTATTCACTTAGCAAACACTGAGCTCCTAATATGCACATAAGAGATGCTCAATAAATGTGAGATGAAGGAAAAATACACAGAAATTTAGAAGTCACTCCTGCATTCTAGAAAACATAAACCTTCAAGCTCTCCCCTTCACCATCCTTGGCCCCACCTCTGTTCATGTCACAGTCACTAAATGTTCATGTGAATAAGTCCTCAAGCACAGTATGACACGGCTGTGCCTAGTGCAGATGTCCATCTCACTTACAGCTTGTCTTCAAAGCAGATACTTGTCTTCAGCCTGAAACCATGTCACTGGGTCTTCAGTTTCATCTGCGGATACGCCACAGTGATGATGCCTGCTACAGAGGACACGAGGCCTCCGAGGCCTATGATGCCAGGATTGGACTTATAGATCCCCAACTGGTCCAAGGGGTTCAGGATGTCACAGAAGTTCTTCACTGTGTCCAGAAACAAGGGAGGATGCCTCTTCAGAGAGTGGAATAAGAGAAGAAGAAGGGACTGGAGCCACTCTGTCTCCTCGTCAGCCACACTGTACCCGAGGGTATCCTGGGATGGTGACTTCTCCCTCTTTGCCCTGTCGTGTGCAACCTGTTTCATCTGCAGGGAGACTTCGTACAGATCTCTGACCAGGCTCAGCAGAAGAGAATAGTAGTAATAGCGGGCAGCCCACCTTCGCCATTTCTCTTTGTTAACACCAGAGGCGAGCCCTGTACTCCTCACGAAGAGGACGGTGTCACAGATGAAATAAATCACACGGTTCAAGCTGGCTAATGTTAGGCATATGCGGGGCACCAGGTCAGTGGCACGAACGCTCTGCTGTGTCGCCTGGAGAGCATGCACCACATTGCCTAGTCTGAACCCTGCAAGAAGAACCCACAAGAATTAACAGTTATTTAATCAGATGTAACAGGATTTTACAGGCAGAAGCCCTGTATCAGGGTGAGAGGTCAGCACTGCTTTCTTTAACAACTGACTGGCATCTGTGGCTCAGTCTTTGCTCAGGAAAGGAAAAGCACTTTACAGTAGGTTAAGGACACCTAAGATGATCCTGGAAGGCAAAAAAAAGTGACCCTTTAAACTTATTGCCTCCATTTGAATGACCACATTAACAAATGACAACATACTTTAGGCCAGGTCAATCGTAAGTGTGGGTTGTAACAATTTGCATATTACCAGCTATACTTCTTTAGAAGGAAGGTACTGTGGTAACATGAACTCCAGAATACAACATTCTTTTGGAGAGTCTGATGCCTTACATTTTGCTGCTGCTGCTGCTGCTAAGTCGCGTCAGTCGTGTCTGACTCTGTGCGACCCCAGAGACGGCAGCCCACCAGGCTCCCCCGTCCCCGGGATCCTCCAGGCAAGAACACTGGAGTGGGTTGCCATTTCCTTCTCCAGTGCATGAAAGTGAAAAGTGAAAGTGAAGTCGCTCAGTTGTGTCCAACTCTTATCGACCCCGTGGACTGTAGCCTACCAGGCTCCTCCATTCTCCAGGCAAGATAACTGGAGTGGGGTGCCATTGCCTTCTCCAGCCTTACACTTTACTTTCCAGTTAAAAGACTTGCAGTTAAAAGACTGCTTTTTAAAAAAACACTTTCCTTGATGGCTCAGCAGTAAAGAATCCACCTGCCAGTTCAGGAGACATGGGTTTAATCCCTGGATTGGGAAGATCCCCTGGAGAAGGAAATGGCAACTTATGCCAGTATTCTTGCCTGGGAAACCCCATGGACAGAGGAGCCTTGAGGGCTATAGTCCATGAGGTTACAAACAGTTGGACACAACTTAGTGACTTAACAAAATATCATCCTGTAATTTCTCTGGTCCAAAGCCCCTATGGCTCCCTACTGTCAAAAAGCCAAAGTAGAGATAACAGGATTTAGTGGGTAGCACAACTAATAATACTGTCATATGTGACGCCTACTTCAATTAAATCAACCATTGCCAGGGCATTTCCTTTATCAGAGCACATAACTCGATCAGTGATGCACCAATCAATAAATATTTGTATATATTACAATCTGAAACATTATGGAGGATACAAAAGAAGTATTTTCCATACATGAATATATCTTAGACTCAGTAAATTCTCATAAGTAGCTATCCAGAGCTCAGAAAAATGTTTGGTATTGTTTTATCAAAAATAACACAAAATATGTAATGAATAATCCAGGTTTCCAGTTCTAGCTGTTGCACTAAGTAGCTTAGTGACCTTGGGTAAGTCCTTTCTAAACTTCAAAGACCAGTGATTTTTAAAGGGCCTTTGAGCCCCAACATTCTGAAGAGGGAGAACTTCTAATCTTGGCTTTCCAGTCCACCCAGAAGAGCTCCTTCCCATCCCTCTGCGTGACAAAGTAAGTCTTCTGCTCATCAAACTAGTTTCCTCATTGATCTTCCAACACAATGGTTTAATCAGAGCAGTCCTGAGCCTCCACTAGACGAAACTACCCTTCAAGAATGCTCTCCTAATCCTTCTCCCTCTCGCCACACCTCAAGTTCCACCTCCTCAAAACACCTTTCTTTTTCTCAACCAACATATTTGGTACTAAATCTTATATCATTAGACCATGTGATTTTAGTTCTTCCATAAAGCTCAGAACTATACTTACATGAAGCAGATACTCAAAATGAATTAAATGAGTACAAAACACTGACTGCTTTTTTGCCTTTTACATGAAAACAACCCCACAAATGACTTAAGAAAAAGTATCCATCCATTTCCTCTAGCAATCCCTCAAGAAAAAGGAAAAGGGAAGGGGGTCAAGGATATAGCTACTGTATTCTCTCAGGGCTCCCAGGAGCCAGAAGTTCATGTTGGAGATTGCCAGAACATTTTGTGATTCTAAGAACTAAAGGTGAACTAACACACTGTATGTCCCACTGGTTACGATGAAGCAGAAAGACAAGACGCTGCACCAAATGTGAACAGAGGAGAGTGTTTGTGAACCGTCTGCAGCAAAATATTCCGTCTTTAAGGCCTATCATTCCACGAGGGCAGCCCTACTAGTGATCTTCATCAGTAAGCTTGACTGACTAGAAATTCATGACCTAGGAAGTATTTTTGTGAATTACAAGGTCTGAGGATTCTAAACCAGGAGCCACTGTCCCTCAAGGGACAGGGTACTTACATTTACGGCCAGTGCTCACACTGGATTCCAGTTTCTTGAGCTTCATTACAACCTTCTCATTGTCAGCTTTAGGCTCTAACAAATATCTAAGCAACATGCATGTGTACTGAGTGGCTCTGAAATGGAAAAGAAAAATGAGGAGAATGATTTACAAGCCAAATAAAATGTGATTCGTGAAGTAAGGGAAAGAGAAACATGTCTTGCCGAAAACAAAGTTTCCAAAACAATTTCTCATGCAGCAGCTCTCACAAGAGCAAAATTCTGCAACACTCATTTCACAGGGCCAAAGGGTAGAACATGTGATGAAAATGAAACACAAAGGTAATGAAAGAGAAATCTGCAAAAATAGAGTAACAGTTTCTCAGAACGCCCATTGCTGGCACAGACAAATGGATATAATCAAAAGAGTAAACTGCAGAAAAGTCTACCTCACGTTAAGTCTGCAAAGATCCATATTCTTTATTTTCTCCAGTGTAAATTTCTAAAAGATTTTCAGGTTTCTAAAAGGAAATTTTTACCAAATACTTAATGTGACAGGTCACACACTCAAACCAGAACCAATGAAAAGTCCACCGCTGGCATACTGTTTAACTTTTTATAAAAGAACCAAATACAGACCAACACGTAAATAAGTATAGATTTGTCTTTCAAACTAATTAGCATCTTATATAAAATACAGACTCCTGTTTAATACTACTAAATATTCAATAAAATGATTACTGTTGTGAGTACAAAGAGCAATGCCTTACTGACAGAAACATAACAAATGAAATATTTTATATCATATAACCAAACATCTAAATGCATTTGGCTTCTAGTAAATAAAGTAGGTAGATGCCTGTTTCCTACTCTCCTGTAACTGCATCTGAATCCCCTTGTGCTATAAATATTATTCTCAATAAAAATGTTGAATGTGTTACTATGCCTGAAGTAATAAGAAACAATCTCTCTTTCTCTTGTATGTTTCCTGGCTAAAGGGCTCAAGTTGGTCAGGTCAATGAATCCCTTTTTCTCAGATCTGGCCTAATAATAGGAATACGTCCAAAAACAAGACATTATTTTCTGAATGCCAGTGTATTCACAAAAGCTGCAGACCACCAAGAGGATTAGGAAATGAATACGAGAAATCTCAGATCTTGAGATAAGTATATACTAAGTACATATAATAAGTATATACCAAGCAATTATTTATTAACCAACCTCACTGATAAAATTTGCAGAGTATATTCTAAGCACACTGGAACTGGAGGCTTCTGTTTTAATGAAGTTTGTACATAATGTGACCATTTTGAAAATCTACCAAATTAGTTAGAAAGATAGTATGGCTTGATGGTTAAAGAACTGGGTTCTGAAGTCAACTGTGTGGTTTTCTCAGTTCAGTCACTTAGTCCCTATTAAACTCCTTCTGCTTCAGTTTCCCCATTTCTGTGAAATGGGAATGATTTCAAGAATTTAACCTAATAGGGTTGTGTTGACAGTTAAGTGGGTTGTAACACTGAGAAAGTGGGTTGTAACACTGAGTGTTAGTTGTAACACTGAGAAAACATCTGGCATAAAGCCCGGTTCCAAAAGTCTCATAATTGTTGGGGTTACTATTCATCTGTATGTATCAGCATTGTACACTCAGAAGAAGAAAAACCTGTTAAATAAAACTGCAATTGTGACTAATTTCTTTTTATTAAGCACGACTCAACCAAATCCCTAAAAGAAACGTTAGGAGCTAATATTAAAGCCACAAGCTCTAATATTTTCAGCAGCACGGCGTGTACCTCTGAAGGGTGGTCAGTTCTGAGGCTCTCCACACTGCATTTTACGGTTCACAAAACTATTTCACAGGCGGTATCTCGCTGAGATACGGATGACAAACACAGTTCCTCCCCGTAAGTATTTCATGGAGCTTTTCAAGATACTGACAAGTGCTCAGATGTCAACCCCGAGTTTGTCTGAAATAATTCCTTGGAGGAATATTGAGCGGAGAAAACCCACTCTTCCTGGGGTCAGGAGAGGAGGGTTCGTCGGCTGGTTTACCGCAGCCGGCGGCCTGGAGGCGCGGGACCGGACGGGAAGGGAAATGTGTTCGGCCCAACCTCATTGAAGTTGGGGTGAGGAGGGGCTCCCGGGCCACGCTACCGCCGGGAGCCGGAAGCGGCTTTCCCGATTTCGTCCACTGGGCTACTACCGCCCTCTCCGGGTGTGGAGAACTGGGAACCGTCGACCCGAGTGAGGACACCCGGGAAGGGGTAGAGGCCGCGGGCACCTAACTCACCTGAAGAGTCGGTCCCGGCCCTGGGTCTGGTTGGTGAAGCGGATGAAGGCGTCCATGGCACCCAGCCCAAGGACACGCGTCACACCAGGCTCTGTCACTAGTCCTCAGGGGCGGCCAACTATTCCCCGCGGGAGCGTCAGTCTCTCCACACCCGAGGGACCAAGTCTCCCCGCCCCCACGGGGGCGTGTACCCCTTCCAAAGAGGACTTAGTGGACGTCCGGTTGGGACCGGAAGTTGTGGTTACTACGGCGACGCCACGCTGCTGGTCCAGGTGAGAGAAATATCGGCTTCTGATCCGGGTGCCGCGGCTCCTCACATGTGCCAGGACTCCCCTCTATCTCTAGGATCTCCGAGCGGGGGCTCTGAGGGGACCTGTCCCCTCAACCTCAGGCGTCCCTAGGACGCCCTGCGCCTCCCCGCAGATCCCGGGTACCCAGGGACCTCCACAGCGGAGTCCCGAATGGAGGTTTCCCTGAACTTTTTGCTTGGGGACTGAGGTGCCTAATCATTTCCCAGCTCTGTATCTCTGTTTTCCCTTGAGCAACACCAGTTCCAGATCTGGGGAAGAAAATGGTTAGAGCAGAGATAAGCCAATTCATGGGGTGTATTTTAGCATGAGAGCTAGGTAGAGTGAGAGAATTTTCTGTTAGGATTATTGAATGAACACTGAAAGAAGATTGCTCCTTGAGGGAATTCTGAAAAAGGGTTAATATGAAGGAAGTGGGGGCTAAAAGAGATTACAATAAAACTACACCACTGAACTTTCCTTTTTGAGGCTTGAAGACATGAAGCCCCACTCTTCCATAAACAATAATTTTATAGAATTCTCCAGTATTCTTGGACTTCCCTTGTGGTTCAACTGGTAAAGAATCTGCCTGCAATGCAGGAGACCTGGGTTCAATCCCTGGGTTGGGAAGATCCCTTGGAGAAGGGAACAGCTACCCACTCCAGTATTCTGGCCTGGAGAATTCCGTGGACTGTATAGTCCATGGGGTCACAAAGAGCTGGACACGACTGAGCGACTTACTACTCACTTATTGTCACAAAGTAAGGGCGTCAATTTTTTTAAACTTTATTCCCATGATCAGGTCTGCCCCTCACATTTGTAGGCCCTGGGTAAAAGTACAAATAGAGCCCCACAAACCATGTTTAAATATTTAAATTTTAAATCAAGGTAACAATTGTTGTATAAGACATGTTCTTTTCTCCTACCTTGACAACATACCATCATAATGATCTAGAAGACCAGTTTCACATTCAGGATTCTTGGACTCCTTGGAGTACCTGGAAACCCAGCTAGAATATGGCACTGTGGAGAAAGCTGATCTCTAGTTCTTTACCAGCTGTAACAGAGCAGGATGAGCACAGCCCTTCAGTTCAGCTCAGTTCAGTCGCACAGTCATGTCCAAAGCTTTGTGACACCATGGACTGCAGCACACCAGGCTTCCCTGTCCATCACCAACTCCTGGAGCTTGTTCAACCTCATGTCCATCAAGTCAGTGATCCCATCCAACCATCTCATTCTCTGTCATCCCTTTCTCCTCTGGCCTTCAATCTTTCCCAGCATCAGGGTCTTTTCCAATGAGTCAGTTCTTCACATCTGGTGGCCAAAGTATTAGAGTTTCAGCTTCAGCATCAGTCCTTCCAATGAATATTCAGGACTGATCTCCTTCAGAATGGACTGGTTGGATCTCCTTGCAGTCCAAGGGACTCCAAGAGTCTTCTCCAACACCACAGTTCAAAAGCATCAATTCTTTGGTGCTCAGCTTTCTTTATGGTCCAGCTCTCACATCCATACATGACTACTGGAAAAACCATAGCTTTGACTAGACGGATTTTGTTGGCAAAATAATGTCCCTGCTTTTTAATATGCTGTCTAGGTTGGTCATAGCTTTTCTTCCAAGGACCTGCAGTCCTTAATTTCATGGCTACAGTCACCATCCTCAGTGATTTTGGAGCCTAAGAAAATAAAGTTTCTCACTGTTTCCATTGTTTCTCCAATCTATTTCCCATGAAGTGATGGGACCAGATGCCGTGAATGTTGAGTTTTAAGCCAGCTTTTTCACGCTCCTCTTTCACTTTCATCAAGAGGCTCTTTAATTCTTCACTTTCTGCCATAAGGGTGGTGTCATCTGCATATCTGAGGTTATTGATATTTCTCCCGCAATCTTGATTCCAACTTGTGCTTCATCCAGCCAGGCATTTCGCATGATGTACTCTGCATATAAGTTAAATAAGCAGGGTAACAATATACAGCCTTGAGGCACTTATTTCCCAATTGCTGTGCCTCATTTACTCTGTACCCTGTTATTAGGCAACACGTCTTGCTCAGCCATTGGTCGGTGCCTCAGTGGGCCTTGCCCACAAGCAACCAACTGTCAATGAGCCACAATTAGTGTTCCTGCCCAGCTATTGGTCAGCACTGCAGTGGGCCCTGCCCACTGGTAACTGTCAAGAGGGACCATTGGAGAAGAGATTGAGTCAGGGGTTGGTGGTGTGGTGGTCATCAGGTGGAGAGTGAGGTAAGAGGCAGATTCAGGCTTTCTCTTGGAGGCCCTCCAGCTTACCACCTTGTGCTAGTGGGTGAGCTGGAAGGCCCAGGGAACAGATTGGGGACTGTGTCCTGAGGGCTCCAGAACCCTCACTAAGGCCCTCCACTAGCACTGGCCCAAGGAGGAGCAGTGAACCTCTCCCCCTTCCCTGTCTCTGTGACCCTCTAGCAGTGGCCATCTGTCTGGCTCACAGTCTATGAGACCTGGCTTCCCCATTTGGGCGGCCTGAGGAGCCTGAGAGCTAGTTGCCTTGGATGCCTGGCTTCCTCGGGGATGACAGCTGGGCAGGATGTGAGAACCTGGCCCCGAAGCAACTGAACTGTACCACCCACTGTGCTAAGCTCTAGGCCTATGGCAATAGAGTTAATGAGGCATACAAGAAAAGAGGAAAGTACAGTGCAGTGATATGTCAGATGATAGAGATGAGCATAGAGTGCTGCTAAACACAGATTTGTATAGTTTGTTTTGCTATACCTACAATTCTGCCTTTTCCACAGTATCATAAATTGAATCATTCAGTATGTAGCCTTTATTTTTTTTTTTTAGGCCACTCTGTGAAGCATGTGGTACATCCAAAATCAAGGATCAAACCCATGCCCCTGCATTGGAAGTGCAGAGTGTTAATCTCTGGACCAAAAAAGTCCAGTATGTAGCTTTTCTATTTGATTTCTTTCACTTAGCATAATGCATTTGAGTTTCACCCATGTTGTCTATATCAGTAGTTTGTAAATTTTTAATCACTGAGTAGTATTCCATTGTATGGATGTGCTATAGTTTATTGTCTCTTTATCCACTGAAGTACATTTGCATTGTTTCCAGTTGGAGGCAGTTATAAATAGAGCTGCTATAAATATTTAAGTACAGATTTTCATATGAAACACTTTAATTTTTCTTGCATACAGATGTAGAGATGGCATTGCTAAATCCTGTTAGTGTGTTTTCAACTTTGTAAGAAACTGCCAAGCTGTTTTCCAAAGAGGCTCTACTATTCCGTGTTCCCACTGATGTGAATGGGATGTGAATGTGTAGGAGTTTGTCTGTTCACCTGTTGATAAACATTTAGGTTGCTTTCAGTTTGAGACTCCCGGAAGTGAAACTGTAATGAATGTTCATTTACAAGTCTGTGTATGGACATATGATTTCAGTTCCCTTATTTCACACCTAGGAGTAGAATGAATGGATATTGTGGTAGATGTAAATTTAACTTTTTAAGAAAATGCTAAACTGTTTTCTAAACTGTAGTGTTTTACTTTCCCAGCAACAACTGGAAGAGTTCCAGTTTTCCTCATCTTCAACAACATTTGTTATGTCTATCTTTCTAACTTCAGGCATTCTAATACATGGGTAGTACTGTCTCACTGTAATTATAATTTGCATTTCCCTAATGATTAACCATGAAGAACATCTTTAATATGCCTGTTTTCCATCTGTATATCTTCTTTTGTTAAGTGTCGATGCAAATCTTTTGCCCATTTGAAAAAAATGTATCATTTTCTTATTATTGAGTTTTAAGAATTTTCAAAATATTTTGAATACAAACATTTTGCCTACAAGTATTTTCTCCTAGTCTTTGGGCTACCTTTTATTTTCTTAAATGTCTTTTGAGGAGCATAAGTTTGTTTTTGAAAGGTATAAATTATCAGTTTGTTCTTATGGAGTGTGTGCTTTAATGTCATAGCTAAGAAATCTTTGTTTAACTGAAGATTGCATAGATTTTTCCCTATGTTTTCTTCTAGAAGTTTTATAGTTTTACATTTAGGCCTATGGTCTACTTTGAATTCTTGCCTGGGAAATCCAATGGACAGAGGAACCTGGCAGGCTATAGTCCTTGGAGTTGCAAAAGAGTCGGACACGACTTAGTGACTAAACAACAACTACTTTGAATTAATTTTTGTATATAGTGCAAGGTATGGATCAGAGTTCTTTTTTCCCCATATGGATATTTAACCGATGCAACATTATTTATTGAAAGGATTGTACTTTCTTCACTGAATTATCTTTGTCAAAAACAAACTGTCCATATATGTGTGAATCTAATTCTGTCTTCTCTAGTTTCATTGATATATTTGTCTTTTTTTTTTGTACCTCTCCATCTCCCTGACCTATTTTACATATCTCTCCATCCCCTACTGCTTCTGGCAGCCACCTCTTTGTTTTCTGTATCTATGACTATTTTGTTTTGTTTGTTCACTTGTATTTTTTTAAGTATTTTTAATTTAATTTGTTTGGCTGCACCGGGTCTTAGCTGCAGAGTGTGAACTCTTAGTTGTGGCATCTGAGCTCTAGTTCCCTGACCAGGGATCAAACCTAGGCCCCCTGCATTGGGAGCATGGAGTTTTAGCCCCTGAATCACCAGGGAAGTCCCTGTATTATTTTTTTAGATTCCATATATAAGTGAAATCATATGGTACTTGTCTTTCTTGTCTGACTTATTTCACTTAGCATAGTTCACTTTAGGTCTGGTGTTAGTCACTCAGTCGTGCCCAACTCTTTGCGACCCCATGGACTACAACCCACCAGGCTCCTCTGTCCATGGGATTTTCCAGGCAAGGATCCTAGAGTGGGTTGCCATTTCCTTCTCCAGGGTATTTTCCTGACCCAGGGATTGAACCCGAGTCTCCTGCACTGCAGGCAGATTCTTTACTGACTGAGCTACCGGAGAAACCCCTAGGTCTATCCATGTTGTTGCAAATGCAAGGTTTTATTCTTTTTTACAGCTGAATAATATTCCATTATCTATATCACATCTTCTTTTTCCATTCATCTATCGATAGGATGCTTAGGTTGCTTCCATATTTTGGCTATTGTGAATTATGCTGCAATGAACCTAGGGATACACATATCTTTTCAAAATAGTTTTGTTTGTTTGTTTGTTTTCTTTGGAAAAATGCCCCAAAGTGGAATTGCTGGATCATATGTTAGTTCTTTGGGACTGGACCGAAAACTGACCTTTTCCAGTCCTGTGGCCACTGTTGAGTTTTCAAAATCTGCAGACATATTGAGTGCAGCACTTTAACAGCATCGTCTTTCAGGATTTTAAGTAGCTCAGCTAGAATTGCATCACCTCTACTAGCTTTGTTCCTAGTAATGCTTCCTAAGACCCACTTGACTTCCAGGATGTCTGGCTCTGCGTGAGTGACCTCACCATCCTGTTTATCCAGGTCATTAAGACCTTTTCTGTGTAGTTCTGCAGTCTGTGGTGTTGCAGAGTCAGACTCGACTTAGCAACCGAAAAACAACAACAGTGGTAATTCTACTTTTATTTTTTTGAGGAACTTCCATACTATTTTCTGTAATGACTTCACTAATTTATATTCCCACCAGCAGTGTATGAGGGTTCCCTTTTCTGCACATCCTCACCAACACTTGTTATTTGTTGTCTTTTTGTCTTTTTTTTTTTAAGTGCCAATATCATACTGCCTTGATTACTGTGGCTTTTTAAGTCTTGAAGTAGGTAATGTTAATTTTCTAATTCTTTCTTTTTCTAAGTAATTTTGGCTATTCTAGGTACTTTGCATTTCCATATGAAATGTAACATCAACTTCTTAATTTCTAAAAAATAATGCCAACAGGGATTATCATAGGGATTATTTTAATTTTTTATAAATCAATTTGGAGAGAATTGACACCCTAAAAACATTGTCTTCCAGCCCATGAATAAGATCTGTCTCTCTCCATTTATTTAGGTCTTCTTTCAGTGATATTTTATGGGCTTCCCTGGCGGCTCAGACAGTTAAGAATCTGCCTGCAATGCAGGAGACCTGGGTTTGATCCCTGGGTCAGGAAAGTCCCCTAGAGAAGAGAATGGTTACCCACTCCAGTATTCTTACCTGCAGAACTCCATGAATAGAGGAGCTGGGCTGGCTACAGTCCATGGGGTCACAAAGAGTCAGACATGACTGAGCGACTAACACATACACACTCAGTGGTATTTTATAGCTGTCAGGGCACAGGTCTTGTACATCTTTTGTCAGATTTAACCCTAAGTATTTCATATTTTTATACTATTAACAATAGCATTTTTAATTTTAATTTTTGATTGTTTGTTGTCATTATATAGAAATAGAGTATATTTTTGTATATTGAACTTTTATTCTGCAACCTTGCTAACTTTATTAGCTCTTGTAAAATTTTTTTTAAAAGATTCCATCAGCTTTTCTCCATAGATAATCAGGTTTTCTCTATAGATAATCATATTGTCTCTGCAGAGCTCTTTACAATCTGAATGAAAGAGTCTCACTACCCCCAAAATTCCTTCATGCTCTTCTTTTTAAAATAACATCACCCCCCACCTATAACTCCTGACAACTACTGTTCTGATCCCCATTTTCGTTTTGATTTTCAAGAATGCCTTATAGATGGAGTCACTGCACATAGGTTTTTAGACTGGTTTCTTTCATTCAGCATATTGCCTTTGAGGTTCATCCATGTTTTTGTGTTTATCAGTAGTTTTTTGATTTTTATTACTGAGTAGTAATGCATTGGAGAAGGAAATGGCAACCCACTCCAGTGTTCTTGCCTGGAGAATCCC
Source organism: Bos grunniens (assembly GCF_055505025.1). Lineage (NCBI taxonomy): Eukaryota > Metazoa > Chordata > Mammalia > Artiodactyla > Bovidae > Bos > Bos grunniens. The sequence continues at coordinate 49,309,878 of NC_141185.1, read as the reverse complement.
AGGGACGGGGGAACCTGGTGGGCTGCCGTCTATGGGGTCGCACAGAGTCGGACACGACTGAAGTGACTTAGCAGCAGCAGCAGCAGTATCCCGTAACAGAGAAGGCAATGGCACCCCACTCCAGTACTCTTGCTTGGAAAATCTCATGGGCGGAGGAGCCTGTAGGCTGCAGTCCATGGGGTTGTGAAGAGTCGGACACGACTGAGTGACTTCAGTTTCACTTTTCACTTTCATACATTGGAGAAGGAAATGGCAACCAGTGTTCTTGCCTGGAGAATCCCAGGGACGGGGGAGCCTGGTGGGCTGCCATCTATGGGTTCACACAGAGTTGGACACGACTGAAGCGACTTAGCAGCAGCAGCAGCAGTAGTATCCCATAATGTAGATATACCACAGTCATTTTTTAATTGGATCTTAGACATTGTGAATTTTACTCCATTGGATGCTGATTATTTTTGTAACTGAGCAAGGGCTCATGTGTCCATGACACAGAAAGCCAAATTTTGACAGCAAGTGTTTGCAGCAAAGAAAAGCAGAGACAACTTTGCCAACAAAGGTCCGTCTAGTCAAGGCTATGGTTTTTCCGGTGGTCATGTATGGATGTGAGAGTTGGACTGTGAAGAAGGCTGAGCGCTGAAGAATTGATGCTTTTGAACTGTGGTGTTGGAGAAGACTCTTGAGAGTTCCTTGGACTGCAAGGAGATCCAACCAGTCCATTCTGAAGGAGATCAGCCCTGGGATTTCTTTGGAAGGAATGATGCTAAAGCTGAAACTCCAGTACTTTGGCCACCTCATGCGAAGAGTTGACTCATTGGAAAAGACTCTGATGCTGGGAGGGACTGGGGGCAGGAGGAGAAGGGGACAATAGAGGATGTGATGGCTGGATGGCATCACTGACTCAATGGACATGAGTCTGAATGAACTCCAAGAGTTGGTGATGGACAGGGAGGCCTGGTGTGCTGCGATTTATGGGGTCTCAAAGAGTCGGACACGACGGAGCGACTGAACTGAACTGAACTGAAGGGTTTATTGCAGGGCACAAAGCAAGGGAGTGGGAAATGAGTCTTGTATCCACTCCTTCTTGGTTTTTGGGTTAGGGATATTTCAAAGTGGAAAAGAAATTGGGATTATTGTTGTCTTGTGACATTTCTGTGACATGTCTTAGTCATAGTTTTGGGAGCTATGGATGACCCAGTTCGTGATTCTCTGGCCAGGTAGTCCGTGACTTGGGGATCTAAGAGCTTAATCTTGCCCTAGATAAACAACCTGAGTTTGTACGTTAATGATGATGTCTATAACAGCAATCTTAGTACATTTACGATGTTATCGGCAACTGCAATCTTAGTCATCTGATTCTGGTTGACTGGTGTTCAGGATTGAGGTCAGAGGGCAGAAGAAATGGAGTGAAGTCAAAGGAGAGAGGCAAGGGAGTAAAGTTTTAGATAGAGAGATTAATCACAAACTCAGTAAGGGAACTTAGTTTTATCTGGGCTTGGTTTCATATTTGTATTCCTATAAATATTTGTTCTATAAATATTTGTAGTCAAGTTACTTCATTAAGTTTGATCTTCTGACTTCCAAGTTTTGTTGGGCAATACCAGAACAGTATTTGAATAGGATTAATTTTTCCCACTACTTGGCTAGATTCTCCTGAGTACTGTACCTGATGTTTGTAAATAATGAGGTTTTCTGTTCTTGCTGGTGGAAACAGGCATTATTCCTAGCCCTGTGTGAGCTCAGTTTAGTGTTCCTACTGATGATTTCAGATGGTTCTTTCCTTTCAGACTCAGACCCAGATAGTCTCTTCTCACTTTGCACGGAAATATCACAGATGTACTCTCACACGAGAGAAAAGATGATGGTACCAGGGCCTTTATAAGGCTTCCAGGGCCCCAAGGCACTCCAACAGTGCAAGACCCTACTCCACTACCTATTAAACATCTTAAAATGTACCCCGTGTGCCACATTAAATGCCTTTTATTAACTGTAACATTTGAAAACCTTCTTATAAGTGTACAGTTTTGAGTTTTATAAAATACAGATTACTTGTTCTTTTCTTATAGACTTAGATATTATGTACACACAGTGGAGTTGATATGCTGTCAGTGTTTTCATAAGTATTTATTTTGATTTTGTGGGATTTTCTTTTTTAGTCCATTTCTTTTCAGGTCTCAGATATTTCTGTAAGCCCTTGAGAAATCTCATAGGCTCTGGGCACTGTGCCTACAGAGCTGGATGGCAGCAGGGGGAATAGAGAGGAAGGAGTAAACTTGACAGCAAGGAATGGAAGTGTTTGCACTGTACCTGACTGGAGGTGAAAGGAAAACAAGCAGAGAATCATGGCCCCCTACCCAGCTGGCTTCAGCACAGCCATTTGCAGAGATGGAAGAGCCAGGAGAAGGCATAAGTTGCAGAGAAAGGGTGTATTCAATTTGGGACAGAAAGCCACTCTCTTATCAGGAGGTGAAGAAAGGCAGCAAGAAGTCAAACTCCTTTCCTTTCATCATAGCACATGTCATCTTGGGGTGGCCTGAAAGATATGAATAGTCAAAACCTGTCTCTGCTGATATCCTTATTAAAATGAAGAGCATATATTAATGATGTGGTAATGAGGGAGGTGCCAGGCTCTAGAATAAATAGTGCCCATAACCTAATACTCTAAGGAGGATGATGTGCTGTCTTCTGATAACTTCCCCCTTTTATCTCTAAGTACCTTGGCTTACTTCTTTGACCAGCTTTTCAGAATTTCATAGACATTTCCAATGCTATCTTCTGTGATGGCAAGTCCCAAAGGAAGTCGAAGTCAGAAGATGAAGCTCCCCATCTTTACCCGAAAGGGGACACTGGAGGTGCCGTCCCCGACAGAGAAGGACTGGTCTAAGGACGATGAAGATGATTGGGTCTTCAAGGATCCAGATCAAGAGCAAGATTCCCTACCCCAGCCATATCGAATGATCAACAAGATGGTGAACTCACTGTTTGACCGTTCATGGGAAATGATTGAGGCGAGGGACACCTCAAAGAAAGCTGAGCTCCGCCGGACCCTGCCCACCATCTACCATCCACTTAGAGAAAGTAAGGTATGGAGCAGCTGCCAAGGTGGCCTTGTTTCTCAACTGAGTGGTGGTTTTAACATTTATTTTATTAATTATTTATTTATTTGGCTGTGTTGGGTCTCAGTTGCACCACGTGGGATCTTCATTTTGTCATGTGGGTTCTTTTGTTATAGCACAGGGGCTCAAGAGCACATGGGCTCACTAACTGGGGCATGTGGGCTCTCTCTCTGACCAGGGATCGAACCCGTGTCCCCTGAATTTCAAGGCAGAGTCTTAACCACTGAACCACCAGGGAAGTCTCCTCAACTGAGTGTTAAGGTAATAAATGAAAACACCTGCTCCTGGGAAGGAATTCCTGCCAGGAATCTTCATTTACCTGTAGGACAGGTGCATGTTGGAAAGATTACAGGCATGCTGATGCTGATTAAAACGGATCTAGTCATTGCCTGCGGAGAAGGCGATGGCACCCCACTCCAGTACTCTTGCCTGGAAGATCCCATGGATGGAGGAGCCTGGTGGGCTGCAGTCCATGGGGTCGCGAAGAGTCAGACACGACTGAGCGACTTCACTTTCACTTTTCACTTTCATGCATTGGAGAAGGAAATGGCAACCCACTCCAATGTTCTTGCCTGGAGAATCCCAGGGATGGGGGAGCCTGGTGGGCTGCCGTCTATGGGGTCATACAGAGTTGGACACGACTGAAGTGACTTAGCAGCAGCAGCAGTCATTGCCTGGGTAAATGGGTGTTCTGGTTAACTGAAGATTATGCACATCTACCTTTTACATCCTATTGTTATTTGAAAATCTTTTGGAGTGTATCAATCGCTGTCTTGCTTGGTGGTTGAGAATCTGCCCAGGTGTCAGCTACAACTCTTTCCACAGTGTTCTAGAAGAACAAAGTACAGGGAATGGGGCCACTGGTCCACTTATCGCAGGGCTGTGGCCACGCTTGGTGTTGTGAACGAGCATTTCTTCTCAACTTCCTTGCTTTCTCTTGCCCCTTTCCCCTAAATGTAGAATACTATGACTTTCTTGATATCTGGGCAAGATATTTAGATGGGCACTGCATTTGGGTGGGATACCATAACTAGGAAGGACCTGCATCCCTTTTTGAAGAGTTAACTCAGGACTTCCCTAGTGGTCCAGTGGTTAAGGCTCCACACTCCCCTTGCAGGGGGCAGAAGTTCCATCCTGGCTGGAGAACTGAGAATCCTACAAGCTGCACACTGCTGCCAAAAAAAGAAAAGTTAGCTCATATTACTTTCAGATGGCAGTAACTGAAAACTGTTCCCTTTCTCTTTGTTTTGCTTTTTCCAGCTCAACACAATGCCAAACTGCATGGATGTTTCCCAAGACTATGTGTTTATTGGAGGAAGCAAAGGATTCTCTATCTATAATCTGCATAACGCTAAACAATTATATGTTTGGGAGAAACTTAAGGTTGATGTCATTTCCATCTGGGCCACAGATTTGGGGAGTGAAATACTTATTGCTCCTGTGGATGAAATGGGTACATGTTCCTCTCTTTCCTTTTTAGCCTAATTTACAGGTACCTGTAGACTGTTGTTCAGTTTAATCTTCTTTCCAGGCATGGGAGGGACCAGACATGGAGAGTTCTCCCTGGTCATGTAGTAGCAGCCAACATCTGCAGGACAGTGTGGTGTGCCAGGCACTGTTCTAACGTTTCACATAGGTTGGTCCATTTCACCCTCACAATAGCCTAGGTGATAGGTATAGTTTATTATTCTTGTTTTTCAGAAGAGGTAATGCAGAAAGCGGGCTTCCTGGGTGACTCAGTGGTAGAGAATCTGCCTGCCAATATAGGAGATGCGGGTTTGATCCCTGAGTTGGGAAGATCCCCTGGAGGAGGAAATGGCAACCCACTCCAGTATTCTTGCCTGGAGAATTCCATGGACAGAGGAGCCTGGCAGGCTACAGTCCATGGGTTTGCAAAGAGTCAGACATGACTTAGCCACTAAATAACAACAGAGAAAGTGGCACAGGCAGGATTTGAACCAGGCAGTGTAGCCCCAGAGTCCACACCCTTTCCAGCACTCAGCAGTCCTGCTGCTCACATACACGAGGCTTGCTTTCCCCACTCAGCCTGAGGATGAACCAGGCAGAGGAACCTTTGTGCAGAGAACTATGGACAGTGTCCTGGAGGATACTCTTTCTGTAGGAGAATGACCTGATGCCATTGATGTTTTAGGAAGAGCACCCAGATAGGAGTTTGAAAAACCCAAATGGAAAGGTAGGGACACCAGGAAGAGCTAGTGCATCCATTGAAGAGAGAAATTATGAAGGTCTGAACTAAGGCAGGAGCGGTTTAAATGAAAAGTGCACTATGGTTCTGTAAGATGTTAACACTAGGGGAAGTGAGGTGAGGGGTATAAGGGAATGCTTTGTAGTATTTTTGCAGTTTTTCTATATGTCTAAAATTAGTTCAAAACAAAAAGCTTAAAAAATGAAAAGGAAAATATGATGGAAAAACTTGGTGAGAGACGGAACATATGTGTGGAGTTGGGGAGTGGTGGGTGTGAAGAAAAATGACTCCTTTCTGCCTTTAGATAATGGGGTAGAAGATGATACCATTCCTTGAAAAGCAGTTATAGGAGAGTAAGGTTCCAGGGGACTGTGAGTTGAAAGCTTCCATTTGCACATGTACATGTTTGAGGCACCTGGAGTAGGAATGTTGATATTCAGGAGGAGTTTGGTCTGACGATAGGATTGCATTTATCACACTGCATTATATCCAGTTGGTTTCATGTCTCTGTGATTCTGAATGTGATAAACGGGAAGGCGGAGACTGCCTTGGTTGTCCTTCGAGCCTTTGAGGTCTTGGAGCAGATATCCATGAATATTTATTGGGTTGAGTTAGACTTTTACCCACAGCGGGCCAGGTGCCTCTTCAAAGTCTGTATTACGGCAATAGAGGTAGGTTATGAGTGTCTGGGAGGCACCTCAAGAAAGTGGTGTTTTTTTGAAGTTTGTGGGTGATGATCATATACTAGAACCCTTAGGTTAAACGGGAATTAGAATGACTGAATTACTTACTGAATTGACAAAATTAACTTCATGGGGAGCTTGCTGGGGTTTGAGAGATGAGGCACATAGAAGAGGAAGAAACTATCCTTTCCCTCAGAGAATCCATACACTCGCAAGTGGAATAATGAACACTCACAGGAAGTGAGGGCTTCTCTCGTAGCTCAGTCAGTAAAGAATCTGCCTGCAATGCAGGAGACCCGGGTTTGATTCCTGGGTCTGGAAGATCCCCTGGAGAAGGAAATGCAACTCACTCCAGTAGTCTTGCCTGGAAAATCCCATCGACAAAGGAGCCTGGTGGGCTACAGTCCATGGGGTCGCAAGAGCCAGACAGGACTTAGCAACTAAACCACCGCTGCCATAGGAAGTGATTGGGTGACAGTGTGAAACGCTGGGGTGATGTGCTAAAACAGGTGGGCAGAAATCAAGGAGTGGATCAGTGTAGCTGAAGTGCTTACAAACAGATTCTAAAATAAGAAGGTAGGGCCAGTGTAGCTAGAGATGACCTAAGAGCGAAAATAGCTTGAACATTTCAAGTGAGGGGTGGAAGAAGGCCAGGAAACCAAGATGATCACAGGCAGTGGAGGGGCTAGGGAGGAATCCTAATAATGCACGAGCTTATGATATTTCAGAAAGTCAAATATATAAAATTCCAATTTGTCTTCAGCTCACTTGTCTGTCTCTCAATCTTCCTTATTTTTCTGTTTCAGGTATTGTTCGACTGTTTTATTTTTATAAGGATGGTCTTTACCTCATCAAAGCCATCAATGAATTGGTAAGCTCCTGTTCTTTCATTGATAGCTGGGCCAAAAGCTGTAGCAAATCAAGTTTACTTTTAACATGGAGGCAATGACAGCTATCCTAGAGTAGAGAGAAGTAGAGACCTCCCTGGCCAGGGAGCTTCCTCCAGAATATCCAACTGAAAGCTCCCTCACCATCAGAGTACATACTGAATGCCTTGAATTTATTTACCCTCTTGTCAAGAGAAGAAAATTGCTAAGGAATTCCAGTCCAAATTGAGCACCAGATCAATGTATCTCTTAACGACTTTGTTGTTGTTGAGTTGCTATGTTGTGTCTGACTCTTTTGCAACCCCATGGACTATAACCCACCAGGCTCCTCTGTCCATGGAATTGTCCAGGCAAGAATACTGCAGTGGATAGCCATTTCCTTCTTCAGAGGATCTTCCCAACCCAGGCATCAAACCAATGTCTCCTGCATTGGCAGGTGGATTCTTTACCATTGAGCCACCAGGGAAGCCCTAATAACTACTAACAAGTCCCTAAATTTTCCAGGCTGCTTCACATCCTGTTCTCTTATCCATACTCTTCCCCTCCGCCTAGAAAGCTCTCCTTGTTTTCCTGCCTACTATGTGTGCCTCGTAAATTGCTCTCATTCCTCAAGACCAGCTCAGACATCCTCCTCTCTGAGCTACTTTCCCAAGAGAAGTTGACCTTTCCCTCCTGTGTCACAACCATATAGGACAGGATTTCTATCACAGTGTTTCTCCACCCTCCATACTTATTTGTTTATGACTGTTTCTTCTCCTGGAGGTAAGTTCCTCGAGAGCACAGGACATGGACCCATATATTTCTTATTCCTAGTACCTTGCCTGCATGCTGTAGGTTTCTGAAAGTGTTTTTTAAATTAACAAACCTAAAAAGGAGGAGGTATTGCTAAGATTATATTTTTAATTGCAGTTTATTTTATAAAAAATATTACTGATGAGCCCAAAGCAATTCAGTTTGTGTGGGGGATGCTGGAATGATGCTGGAATGCTGGATAAACATATTGGGGGAAGGAATGAAGCTCAACCCTACATCACATCATATATAAAAATTAGAGATGAATTATAGACTTAACTTTAAAGGGCAAAGACATTATCCTTTTTAAAAAAAATACAGGAAATGGTTTTTGCAACCTTGGGGCAAGCAAAGATTTCTTAGGACACAAAAGGCACTAATTGTAAGAGAAAAAAACTGAAATGGGACTTCATCAAAGAAACTTCTCATGCCTCATGTGAGTGAATGAAAGTCTCTCAGTTGCATCCGACTCTTTGTGACCCCATGGACTACACAGTCCATGGAATTCTCCAGGCCAGAATACTAGAGTGGGTAGCTGTTCCCTTATCCAGGGGATCTTCCCAACCCAGGAATCAAACCCAGGTCTCCCGAATTGTGGGCAGATTCTTTACCAGCTGAGCTACCAGGGAAGCCCAAGAATACTGGAGTGGGTAGCCTATCCTTTCTCCATTGGATCTTCCCAACCCAGGAATTGAACTGGGGTCTCTTGCATTGCAGGCAGATTTTTTACCAACCGAGCTATTAGGAATCTCTCAGGCCTCATGTGATATGCAAAAATTAACTCAAAATGGGTCATTTGAGCTATATGAAAACTCAAAAACTATAAAACCTCTAGAAGAAAACAGGAGCAAGTCTTTGTGATCTTTGTTAGGCAAAGTTTTTTTTTAATTTTATTTTATTTTTAAACTTTACATAATTGTATTAGTTTTGCCAAATATCAAAATGAATCCGCCACAGGTATACATGTGTTCCCCATCCTGAACCCTCCTCCCTCCTCCCTCCCCATACCATCCCTCTGGGTCGTCCCAGTGCACTAGCCCCAAGCGTCCAGTATCGTGCATCGAACCTGGACTGGCAACTCGTTTCTTACATGATATTTTACATGTTTCAATGTCATTCTCCCAAATCTTCCCACCCTCTCCCTCTGCAACAGAGTCCATAAGACTGTTCTATACATCAGTGTCTCTTTTGCTGTCTCGTACACAGGGTTATTGTTACCATCTTTCTAAATTCCATATATATGCGTTAGTATACTGTATTTATGTTTTTAAACTACAATACCGAAATTGTATTTCATACAAGAAAAAAAAACTGATAAGTCAGACTTCATCAAAACTAAAACCTTCTGTTCTACAAAAGACACTGTTAAAAGAATACAAAGGCAAGTTATAGACTAGGAGCAAATAATTGCAAATCACATATCTGATAAAAGACTTGTATCTAGAAGATATAAAGAACTCTCAAACTCAAAAATAAGAAAAACAACACAGGTTTTTAAAATGAGCAAATATCTTGATTAAAAAAAAAAAAAAGACAGTTCACCAAAGAATATATAGAAGATAAATAAGATGTTCACTACCATTAGTCATTAGAGAAAATACAAATTAAAATCATGATCTGTCCCTGCATGTGTACTAGAATGCCTAAAATTGAAAAGACAGACCATACCAAGTGTTAGCAGACTATGAAACAGCCGGGACTCTCATACACTGCTGGCGGTGAGGACTAGTACCACAACCACTTTGGCAATTATTTTTAAAAAAGACGTTAAACGTACACCCGCCATATGATGCGGCCATTCCACTCCCAGATATTTGCCTGGGAGAAATGAAAGTATATTTCCATATGAAGATTTGTACATGGACATTCCTAGCAGCTTTCTTGGTCTTAGCCAGAAACCAGAAACCACTCCGCACCCATCAACAGGTAAATGGCTAAATCGATCTTGGCACATACTGCTCAGCAGTAAAAAGGGATACATATAACAACATGGCTACATCTCAGAATAATTAGGCTGAGTGAAAGAAGTCTGACAAAAAAGAATACATATATACTGTATGATTCCATTTCTATAAAATTCAAGAAGATACAAAACTAATCTAGGGACAGAGAATGCCAGTTTTTGCCTGGGTAGGTTGGGAGAGGGGTGGAAGGAAGGCTTACAAAGGGGCGGGAAGAATGGATATGTTCCTTATCTTGATTGTGGTGCTGGTTTCAAGGGATCTATATATGTCTAAACTAATCAAACTGTACAGTTTAAATATGCACAGTTTATTATGTTATTATCATATCCCTAATAAAACGAATTTAAAACTTATGCTCATCAAAAGATGCTGTTGGGGACTTCCTTGGTAGTACAGTAGATTGGAATCTGCCTGCCAGGGGACACAGGTTAGCTCCTTCGTCCAGGAAGATCCCATATGCCGCGGAGCAGCTAAGCCCGTGCACCACAACCACTGAGCTGGAGCTCGGGAGCCCACGAGCAACTACCGCAATGACTGAGGCACTAGAGCCCATGTTCCACAACAAAGGAAGCCACCACAATGAGAAGCCCACGCTCTGCGACAGGGTAACCCCCGCTTGCCCAGCTGGATAAAGCCCGTGCATAGCAATGCAGACCCAGCACAGTCAAAATAGATAATTAAAAGATGTTATAAGAGTTTAATCGGAGAAGGCAATGGCACCCCACTCCAGTACTCTTGCCTGGAGAATCCCATGGACGGAGGAGCCTGGTAGGCTACAGTCCATGGGGTCGCTAAGAGTTGGACACGACTGAGCGACTTCATTTTCACTTTTCACTTTCATGCATTGGAGAAGGAAATGGCAACCCACTCCACTGTTCTTGCCTGGAGAATCCCAGGGATGGGGGAGCCTGGTAGGCTACTGTCTATGGGGTCGCACAGAGTCGGACACTACTGAAGCCACTTAGCATAGCATAGCATAAGAGTTTAATCAGTATTAGGGGCAGAGTGGACCCCAGAGAGCTCCGAGAAACCCCACTGCCCCCCTGACTGGTGACCCTTTAATATAAAATGTCCAAACTCATCATTTAAATATGTCCAAGCTCATCAAGTTGTACCTTTAATATCTGTGCCTTTGTGAAGTTGCTGAGTCATGTCCGACTCTTTGTGATCCCATGGACTGTAGCCTACCAGGCTCCTCCATCCATGGAATTTTCCAGACAAGAGTACTGGAGTGGGTTGCCATTTCCTTCTCCAGGGGATATTCCTGACCTAGGGATCGAACCCAGGTCTCTCACATTGCAGGCAGACACTTTACCATCTGAACCACCAGGGAAAACTGTTTTTAAATTTATGTAAAAAGAAATCTCTTTAAAAAAAGATACAAGGAATACTCATCAACTCATTTCAGAACTGTGACCAGCAGAACTGTGATATCTAAACTTGACAGGGACATTATACACAAAATAATGTTAGTGAATTACAACACACCAATAGCGTTTAGGAGACAGGGATTGTCTCCTAAACATTGTACAGGAGACAGGGATCAAGACCATCCCCATGGAAAAGAAATGCAAAAAAGCAAAATGGCTGTCTGGGGAAGCCTTACAAATAGCTGTGAAAAGAAGAGAAGCAAAAAGCAAAGGAGAAAAGGAAAGATATAAGCGTCTGAATGCAGAGTTCCAAAGAATAGCAAGGAGAGATAAGAAAGCCTTCCTCAGCGATCAATGCAAAGAAATAGAGGAAAACAACAGAAAGGGAAAGACTAGAGATCTCTCCAAGAAAATTAGAGATACCAAGGGAACATTTCATGCAAAGATGGGCTCAATAAAGGACAGAAATGGTATGGACTTAACAGAAGCAGAAGATATTAAGAAGAGGTGGCAAGAATACACAGAAGAACTGTACAAAAAAGATCTTCACAACCCAGATAATCACGATGCTGTGATCACTCACCTAGAGCCAGACATCTTGGAATGTGAAGTCAAGTGGGCCTTAGAAAGCATCACTATGAACAAAGCTAGTGGAGGTGATGGAATTCCAGTTGAGCTATTTCAAATCCTGAAAGACGATGCTGTGAAAGTGCTGCACTCAATATGCCAGCAAATTTGGAAAACTCAGCAGTGGCCACAGGACTGGAAAAGGTCAGTTTTCATTGCAATCCCAAAGAAAGGCAATGCCAAAGAATGCTCAAACTACTGCACAATTGCACTCATCTCACACGCTAGCAAAGTAATGCTCAAAATTCTCCAGGCCAGGCTTCAGCAATATGTGAACCGTGAACTTCCTGATGTTCCAGCTGGATTTAGAAAAGGCAGAGGAACCAGAGATCAAATGGCCAACATCCGCTGGATCGTGGAAAAAGCAAGAGAGTTCCAGAGAAACATCTATTTCTGCTTTATTGACTATGCCAAAGCCTTTGACTGTGTGGATCACAATAGACTGTGGAAAATTCTGAAAGAGATGGGAATACCAGACCACCTGACCTGCCTCTTGAGAAACCTATATGCAGGTCAGGAAGCAACAGTTAGAGCTGGACATGGAACAACAGACTGGTTCCAAATAGGAAAAGGAGTACGTCAAGGCTGTATATTGTCACCCTGCTTATTTAACTTACATGTGGAGTACATCATGAGAAACGCTGGGCTGGAAGAAGCACAAACTGGAATCAAGATTGCTGGGAGAAATATCAATAACCTCAGATATGCAGATGACACCACCCTTATGGCAGAAAGTGAAGAGCAACTAAAAAGCCTCTTGATGAAAGTGAAAGAGGAGAGTGAAAACGTTGGCTTAAAGCTCAACATTCAGAAAACTAAGATCATGGCATCTGGTCCCATCCCTTCATGGGAAATAGATGGGGAAACAGTGGAAACAGTGTCAGACTTTATGTTTTGGGGCTCCAAAATCATTGCAGATGGTGATTGCAGCCATGAAATTAAAAGACGCTTACTCCTTGGAAGGAAAGTTATGACCAACCTAGATAGCATATTCAAAGGCAGAGACATTACTTTGCCCACAAAGGTCCGTCTAGTCAAGGCCATGGTTTTTCCAGTGGTCATGTATGGATGTGAGAGTTGGACTGTGAAGAAGGCTGAGCGCTGAAGAATTGATGCTTTTGAACTGTGGTGTTGGAGAAGACTCTTGAGAGTCCCTTGGACTGCAAGGAGATCCAACCAGTCCATTCTGAAGGAGATCAGTCCTGGGGTTTCTCTGGAAGGAATGATGCTAAAGCTGAAACTCCAGTACTTTGGCCACCTCATGCGAAGAGTTGACTCATTGGAAAAGACTCTGATGATGGGAGGGATCGGGGGCAGGAGGAGAAGGGGACGACAGAGGATGAGATGGCTGGAAGGCATCACTGACTCGATGGACATGAGTTTGAGTGAACTCCAGGAGTTGGTGATGGACAGGGAGGCCTGGTGTGCTGCGATTCGTGGGGTCGCAAAGAGTCAGACAGGACTGAGCGACTGAACTGAGGCTAAGTGAAAAAAGACAAATATTGTATGATATCACTTTTATGTGGAATCTAAAAAATATAGCAAACTAGCTAATATGACAAAAAAGAAAAAACCAAGAAACAGACAGATATAGAGAAGAAACTAGTACTTACAAGGGGTATGGAGAAGTAGAGAGGAGTAATATAGGATTACGGAATTAAGAGATACAAACTATTATGTGTAAAATGAGCTACAAGGATATTTTGAACAATATGGGGAATATAGCCAATATTTTATAATAACTATAAATGGAATGTACACTTTAAAAATTGTGAATCACTATACTGTACATCGGGCTTCCCTAGTAGTTCAGATGGTAAAGCATCTGTCTGCAACACAGGAGACCTGGGTTCGATCCCTGGGTTGGGAAGATCCCCTGGAGAAGGAAATGGCAGCCCACTCCAGTATTCTTGCCTGGAAAATCCCATGGGTTGCAGAGCCTGGTAGGCTACTGTCCATGGGGTCGCAAAGAGTCGGACACGAGTGAGTGACTTCCCTTTCACTTTTCACTTTCATGCATTGGAGAAGGAAATGGCAACCCACTCCAGTATTCTTACCTGGAGAATCCCGGGGACGGGGGAGCTTGGTGGGCTTCCGTCTATGGGGTCACACAGAGTCGGACACGACTAAGCGACTTCAGTTTCAGATTTCACTTTCATATTGTACATCAAATATACTTCCATTTTTAAACAAGAAAGTGAAAGAAAAACTAAATGTTTAAAACTCCCTCTCCTTAAATAACTTAGGGGGCTTACTAGCCTAATTCTTCTAGGCACCTAATTTTGCTAGTCTTAGAGCTCCTGAAAGGTACAGCACATCTGTATACATTGAGTCTTTTTCACCTTGCTGAAAATTCAAGCAGGTTTCATACTAGGGTTCCATTCAGTCTCCACTCGATATGGACTGAATATTTTTGTGCCTCTAAAATTCATGTTGAAATTCTGATCCCCAGTGTGGGAGGCGATTAGGTCATGAGGGCAGAGTTCTCATGAGTGGAATTACCGCCCAAGAGAGCTCCCTCAACCCTTCCACCACATGACACAGAGGTGGCAGGCGGTCCATGAGCCAGGAAGCTAGGTCTTAGCAGACACTGAATCTGCCAGAAATCCTTGGAAACCTTGGATCGTGAGAAATAGATGTTGTTTATGAGCCAAATCAGACTATGGCAGTACTATAGCCTAGACAGAGCCTTTTTTTCAAGCAACTGACCAGAGTTTTCATTGTCATGTAGAACTCTTTTCAACACATTTTGAAAAGAGCTAATCATAGGTTTGAGGGTTTGCAACCTGAGCAGGAGATCAGATAGTATGAAATCACTGCAAATGATCAGGAGTATTTATGAAACCAGGAAATAAGTCCAAAATTCTTTAGATGGAAAATTGAGTTCTACTGCTTTACATGCAATCTTGTCCAATTCCTATACAAAAATGGAAAGTCTGAAGCAATTTGAGGCATCTTTTTATGCCTCAATCTTTAGAAGGATTTTTTTTTTCCTGATGTGAACTACGAAAGGCCCTGAAATACACTCTCCTCTATCATCAGGCTGAATTTATTCTATCAGCTTCTCTCTTCTTTTTAGGAGGATGCCAGCAAGCAAACCACCTGTATAAAGATGGAAATTTCTAAAGGAGGGAACTTTGCAGCCTTGCTCCTACAAGGTAAGACTGACCAAAGGCTCTTTAGAGTTCCAGTATCTTCCAGATAATCACTTTCCCCAAAAAACATTTTACTTTTAAAAATAATTTTATTTATTTATTTTTGGATGTGCTGGGGTTTTGCTACTGCATGTGCTTTTCCATAGTTTTGAAGAGCAGGGCCTACCCTCTAGTTGCAGTGCGTGGTCTTCTTACTGTGGTGGGTTCTCTTGTTGCTGAGCACAGACTCTAGGATGTGCTGGCCTCGGCAGTTGCAGGATGTGGGCTCGGTAGCTGCAGCTCCCAGGCTCTGGAGTGCAGGCTCAGTGGTGTGGTGCTCCTTACCACAGGGGCTTAGTTGCTCCTTACCACGTGGGATCTTCCCAGACCAGGGATCAAACTCGTGTCCCTTGCATTGGCAGGCAGATTCTTTATCACTGAGCCAAGGGAAGCCCTCCAACCCTTTTATTTAGAAATAATTTACAGAAGAGTTGCAAAGATATGACTGAGTTCCCTTATATCCTTCACCCAGTGTCCCTAATACCAACATTTAATATAACCATGGTACATTTGTCAAAATTAAGCAAATAATGTTGGTATAATACAATAAACTACAGATTTTTTTTTTCAGATTTTGCCAGTTTTTCCTAGATACTTTTTTTTTTTGGCTCCAAGGTACAATCCAGGATATCATATTGCATTCGGTCATCATCTTTTCACACTGTACCTATATGTGTGATGTCTTGGTCTTACCTTGTCTTTCATGACCTCGACATGTTTGAGGAGTACCAGTCAGGTATTTTGTGCAATGGCCCTGATTTTCAGTTTGAATTTTTCCTCATGATTCAAACTGGGGTTAAGGATTTGGAGGAAGATCTCACAGAGGTGAAATGCTCTTTTCATTGAATTATATTGGGGGGTATGTGATAGCACCACTGCTGATGTTAACCCTGATCACTTAAAGTGATCTGCCAGCTTTCTCCACGGTTGAGCGACTGTTTTCCCCCTTCCATGCTCTAGGTCCAGACCACACTGGAAGGGGAGAGAATGTAAACACCATTTTCTGGATGTAGGATGATCAGAGAATTTTGAGACCTATGTTGAAACCTCCACAGTGACTGATAAACATTTAGGGGGAGATACTTGGAGATTATGCAAATATCCTGTTTGTCATTAAAGTTTTGCCCACCAGTTTTAGCATTCAACATTGGATCTTGCTTGTTGCAATTATTCCTGTGGTAATAGAATATATTTTATCCAAATGATTATTAGCTTGACTTTTAACTTTTAAATAATTAGACATTTGGCGTCTCGGCCTCTATTTAGATTCTTGCCCCAGGTCCCTCAGATGTTAGGTGCTGGAGAAAGATACCTATTTTGTAATGCTTTATGCACCAAAGGAAACTTTTATACTATCTGTAGTAGTTTGTTAGGGCTGTTATAGCAAAGTACCACAAACTAGCTGGCTTAAAATTACAGACATGTACTCCCCAACAGCTCTGGAGTCCAAAAGTCTGAAAACAAGATGTCTATATGATTACTTTTTTAAGGAAACATTTAGCCAGAATCCCATTCTAGGAAAGTAACTTTTCCTGGGTTGGCAGGTATTCAGTACAGAAGCTGAGCATGTTTCTTTGACAAGATAAAGTGCTCACAGCCACCCCATGGGTTGTCATCTCCTCAAATATTGGTCAGAAGAATTCTCCTGAGGCATCTCTCAGAGTTCGATTCTAGCCCGTTGTCAGCCATACCCCTCTCGGTTACTGCTTCTGTATATGCCACTTTCCTCCCCAGGTGGGAACGGCTGTAACACAAAACGTCAGTGGAATTTATCATTTGGAACCTAGAAAGCGTGGGGACCAGGCAGCGTGGACAGTCAGGTTAAAACTGTTACATTGGTGCTGTGAGGGTGAGAAGCCCATCTCCAGTTAGAGGCAGCGGCCTGGGGAGAGGAGTTCAGGGCTCTCTGTGAGTGAGGACTGGCAACAACCGCTACAGAACCACATCTCCTTCCGTTTGTCAAAGTTGCCTCTGTGCCAGTGGTTCTGAGATGGGCCGTTTCTCTGAGGAAACTCATTGCCTGTTTGCGGTTGCTCAACGGTTCCTCGGTTTCCCAATGCAGGAGCTGGGGACATTTGGCTGGATGTGTATAAGCTGCCCAAGGAGTCTTGGATCAAGGAAGTGCAGTACCCCCAACTTGCCGTAAATACAAAGAAGAAAATCAGACAGCAGCTGCAATTGGTAGGTAACACCTGTCTTCAACTGATATGTTCCTCCCTGCCCACATCTAGCGCACCTCCTTCTTGCAATTTCAAGATGAAGGAGCCTGTCTGGAGGCTGTAAGACAGGACAAGAGGTACCCTGGCCTGTGTCTCTTAAGTCAGTTTGCTTTGGTTAAAATAAGATGGTTAAAAAGCCGAGGGGTCTTAAACGGTGGTATCTCTCTCCTCTGGGAGTTGCCTCTCTACCAAGACCACTCCCAGGCATTTCTCTGGGAGAGTGTTTTTTTTTTTTTGACTCTGACTAATAGATATATTTTTTCCCCTCCTGGGCTGAAATAATCCTTCCATGTCTCTCCACTACACTCTCCACTACACTCTCCAGATTATGGTATAAAGGAGTTGTTCTAAATATATGGGAATATATGTATTCTTCATATTATTCTTAGAAGTTAGGTAGAAATCTATTTCAGTTTAATTATATGTGATCCCTGGGACTCATGCCATCTCTTCAAAATACAATATTTAAACAAAAAAGATTTTAAGACAATTTTCTCATCTATCTGATGTGCAGTTATTATATATATCGGCTGTATTGTGTGTGGCATGTAGGACCTGAGCTCCCCGACCAGGGATTGAATCCATGCCCTCCCCAGTGGAAGTGCACAGTCCTAACCACTGGACCACCAGGGAATTCCCAAAGTGTACTTATTATTTTTTTTAATCAATGACAACAAATATCAGTTGAGGATGCCTTTAAAACATATTGTGCTATGTGCTATAAAGTGTTAGTGAAATTAATCTACGAGACCAAGATTGAGACTCACATTCAATGCCAAGTACATTGAGTGGCTTTGAATAAATGCCCTTTTTCTCCAGTGAATGTCTTTGTAGCAAGGTGTGATTTTTTGTATCTCTGGGAGAGTTACTGGCCCAGAGACATTCCTCCTCTAAACTCTTACAGAATCTATTCTTTGTACCTCTCTTTGACACTTCTCATATACTATCCTATTGTGCAATGGCACCCCACTCCAGTACTCTTGCCTGGAAAATCCCATGGATGGAGGAGCCTGGTAGGCTGCAGTCCATGGGGTCGCTAAGAGTCGGACACGACTGAGCGACTTCACTTTCACTTTCACTTTCATGCATTGGAGAAGGAAATGGCAACCCACTCCAGTGTTTTTGCCTGGAGAATCCCAGGGACAGAGGAGCCTAGTGGGCTGCCGTCTATGGGGTCGCACAGGGTCGGACACGACTGAAGCGACTTAGCAGCAGCAGTAGCGGTTCTTTTCTCCTAACTAGATGGTAAATTTCTAGGTTGTTGTACCTTCTGCTTCTTTTTGTCACCATCCCCATGGCATCCTACTCAGTGCCCAACAGATACATTTTTTGAGGGATTAATTTATTATCCAAGTGGGAAAAGCACCTTGGAATGGGGGTGATTTGTCACCATAATTCACTGTTTCTATACACTGAGAAGCAATCAACTTATGCCAGTTACAGTGGTAGCTCTTGTACTATGAATTATATTTAGAGTTACTTATAAATAATAATTGTCAACATCACTGATAAATTTTGTCAATCAGAAATATTCACTTTAACTTAGATTTTTGTAATAGTCTCCTAGCTGACCCCCTCCCTTTCACTCATATTCTCTCTTAACGTCATTGATGATTTCTTGTTTCCCCAAATAGGTTTTAAGATCCTAGAGAATGGGTATCATGTATTAAAATCCTACAGGCCAGAGGACTGCACAAATACTGGCCCTCCATGTCTATGGGGATGAGTTCACATCTCACAAGAGTGATTGAGGGGAAGAAGGAGCAATGCGAAAAATTAAAGGAAGAAGGGGAGCATATACCAAACCCATCATGAATTAATTTCTCATTTTTCTCCCCAGAACACTCCTGATTCTGTGACTGCAGATAGTTTAGATACGGTAAGAAACTTTAAAGAATATCTCCAAAGAGATTTAACTTGAATGTTAGAAATTTTTATTTTGATTTTAAAGGTACCTTAAATGTCAAATATATTAATAAAATATTCTTACCAGGGCACTGTTTTCAGATTCTCTGTGATTTGATCTTGTGCCTCATTCTTGAGGAGAACTGACCCAAGTCATTTGTTCAGGGGTGGGTTTCCCTGAGACAGGGGCCCTGCCAGTGTTTTCACATGGCCACAGACTTTTGTAAAATTGGAAAAAGTAACATGTTTTAACCATAATCACTTAAGACCACCACCATCTCTTCTCACTCAAACTTCCCCTCTGTCACAATAGCCCCCGAACTGAGTTGTATTAGGTGGTCATTGGCACTCTGTATTCTCTTTCTTACAGAGACCCCTAAACCATATATACTTCAGGCCCCATAGAATCCAGCTTGCCTCTGCCAATGTAAGCAGCCCAATCCACCAAACTCACGTTTGGGGTTTTTTGTTCTACTTTGGTGTTGGAGGTCACGTTTGTATTGGGATACGGCAGAGCACAGACTGGGTTCCCTGGAGCTTCCTGACTCTGCCTCTGAGGCAAAGAGCACACCATGCTTTCCAGAGGCTTAGCTCTTGGGATTCAAGCCTATCAGAAGAGAAATGGTGAACTTCCAAATGGAAGTCTCTCTCCAGAGGCCTTTCCTTTATCCCTTTTAAAATTACGTTTTGTCTCAAATTATACAAATGCTATGTGAACACATCACTTTGGGAAGAACCAAGTAATGCAGACTCAGCAGCCCTCTCCAGAGATCATCACCATTATTAGCTTGGTGTGTGTTTTCTATAGGCCTTTAGTATACAGTTTGATTCAGATATCAGTTTATTTTGAAAAATATACTTTCATTTTATGGGAATTTTCTTCTATATAAGTGGCATCATACTATACAGATTTTCTTATGATCTTGCATTTTTATACTAATCAACTTATTGGCAAAGTTTTGCAATGTCAGACAAACCTACCTTGTTCTTTTCCTCTGTTCTATTCCTACTAAAGATGTACCGTAGTTTATTTGGTTGTTCATCCATTGGTGTTATTGAAGGTTTTCCTAATTTGTGGCTTTTATATAACGCAGTGAAAATCTTTCTAAACTCTTCTTTGTGTACCTGAGTGCTCCTGAAGGATGTGTGCAATTTTAGTTTTAATATAGATCCTATTAAATTGTCCTCCAAAAATGACATGACAATTTACATTCAATCAATTTCTCCACAGCCTGGTTAACCTTGATATTATTAATTTTTGTGCAAATTGATGAAACAAAATATTGTCTCATGTTAATTTTCATTAATCTCCTCATATTTTTACTGGCTATTGAGGTTTTGTCTTCTGTGAATTGCCTGTGAATTTTTTGCCAATTACATATTTTCTTCCAATCTGTTGTTTCCCTTTTTTACTTTATGTGCTTTTCTGTTGTAAAGACATTTTAGATTCTGTTATAGTCAGAATTTTTAACCTTTTCTTTACAGCCATTGCACTTAAGAAGGTTTTCTCTATCTCAAGATTATAAATAAATTCTCCTGTGCTTTCTTCTAATACTTCGTAGTGTATTTGTTTTTTGTTTTTTTGTGTGTTTTTTTGCACATTTCACTCTTTTATACACGTGGTAGTTTTTTCTGTGAATGGAACAAGGAAGAGATCCACGTTGATCTGTCTTTTAAAAATAGCAATTGCAACACAAGTACCATTCCTATGTATATTTCTACACTTTTGATCCTGTTCCATTAAAATATTTGTGTGCCTGTACCAAGCATCAGCCTCTTGAGAAACCTATATGCAGGTCAGGAAGCAACAGTTAGAACTGGACATGGAACAACAGACTGGTTCCAAATAGGAAAAGGAGTACGTCAAGACTGTATATTGTCACCCTGCTTATTTAACTTCTATGCAGAGTACATCATGAGAAACGCTGGACTGGAAGAAGCACAGCTGGAATCAAGATTGCTGGGAGAAATATCAATAATCTCAGACATGCAGATGATACCACCCTTATGGCAGAAAGTGAAAAGCAACTAAAAAGCCTCTTGATGAAAGTGAAAGAGGAGAGTGAAAAAGTTGGCTTAAAGCTCAACATTCAGAAAACTAAGATCATAGCATCTGGTCCCATCACTTCATGGGAAATAGATGGGGAAACAGTGGAAACAGTGTCAGACTTTATTTTTTGGGACTCCAAAATCACTGCAGATGGTGACTGCAGCCATGAAATTAAAAGATGCTTACTCCTTGGAAGGAAAGTTATGACCAACCTAGATAGCATATTCAAAAGCAGAGATATTACTTTGCCAACAAAGGTCTGTTTAGTCAAGGCTATGGTTTTTCCAGTGGTCATGTATGGATGTGAGAGTTGGACTGTGAAGAAAGCTGAGCGCCAAAGGATTGATCCTTTTGAACTGTGGTACTGGAGAAGACTCTTGAGAGTCCCTTGGACTGCAAGGACATCCAACCAGTCCATCCTAAAGGAGACCAGTCCTGGGTGTTCACTGGAAGGACTGAAGCTGAGGCTGAAACTCCAGTACTTTGGCCACCTCATGCGAAGAGTTGACTCATTGGAAAAGACCCTGATGCTGTGAGGGATTGGGGGCAGGAGGAGAAGGGGATGACAGAGGATGAGATGGCTGGATGGCATCACCAACTCGATGCACATGAGTTTGGGTGAATTCCGGGAGTTGGTGATAGACAGGGAGGCCTGGCGTGCTGCGATTCATGGGGTTGCAAAGAGTCAGACACAATTGAGGAACTGAACTGAACTGAACCAAGCACCAAGACCTTAGGAATTTCACCGCATAATATAGGCATTTAGTGCTGCTGCTGCTGCTAAGTCGCTTCAGTCGTGTCTGACTCTGTGCGACCCCATAGACGGCAGCCCAACAGGCTCCCCCATCCCTGGGATTCTCCAGGCAAGAACACTGGAGTGGGTTGCCCTTTCCTTCTCCAATGCATGAAAGTGAAAAGTGAAAGTGAAGTCGCTCAGTCGTGTACGACTCTTAGCGACCCAATGGACTGCAGCCTACCAGGCTCCTCCGTCCACGGGATTTTCCAGGCAAGAGTACTGGAGTGGGGTGCCATTGCCTTCTCCGATTTAGTGCTATAAACTTGCATCTAACTAATGCTTTAGTTGCTTCCTTCGAATTTTGATATTTTAATTTTTGAAAATACTTCCTAATTTGCATTTTTTAACTTCTTTTTTGAAACCAGTGGATTATTTTTTGAAGCATGTTATTTAGTGTCCAAATACTTGAGATGTTCTAGATATCTTTCTTTTTTTTTTCTGGTTTCTAACTGAATTCTGTTGTGATCAGAGAACATACTTCATATAATTTGAAACCTTTCAAATTTATTAAGACTTGTTTTATGCCCCAAATATGGTTAATTCTGTTAAGTATCCCATGTGCACTTGAAAAGAACATGCAGTCGGTTGTCACTGGTCCAAGTTATTCGAGTCTTCTATATCCTCACTGCTTTCCCCTCTATATTCTTACTGATTTTCTGTCTGCTTATCCTATCAGTTACTGAGGGAAGACTGTTGAAATCTATGAGGTTATAGATTTATTTCTGCTTTCACACTAAGAATTTTTGCTTCATGTATTTTGAAGCCCTGTTATTAGGTGCAAGAAACATTTAGAATTTTATATCCCCTTGAGAATTCACTGTTTTATCTTTATTCAATGACGCTTTGATCTCTGGTAACATTTTTTGCTCAGAAATCTATATTGTCAGATATTAATATAGCCACCTCAGCTTTCTTTTGATTAGTTTATAAGATATACTTTTTATATACTTTTAAGAATCCTTACATTTAAGATAAGTTTCTTTTTGATAGCATATCATTAGGTCTTGCCTTTTTAATCCAATCTGTCAAACTCTACCTTTTAACTGGGGTGTTTAGGCCATTTATGCCATTATATTTAAAGTGATTTTTGCTATATTTAAAGTGATTTTTGCTGTATTTATGTCTAAATCTACCACTTTGCTGTTTCTATTTTTCCCGCCTGTTTTTCTTTCTTTTTTTTTCTTTTTTCACCTTCTTTTGAAATAAGTGTTTCTAAGGATCCTGTTTTATCTCCTTTGTTGGCTTATTATCTGTGCTTTTTCCTTATTGTAGGATATGAACATTTCTTTTAGAGGAGATGTTAAGTTGAGTCTTCCAGTTCAAATAATGAAAATCAAACCACCCAAACCAATTACAGGTACGTATAAGTCCATGAATACTGTCTTTCCTTTTGCCATTGATTTCTTAGTTTTTCCTTTCTCTTTCTCCACATTTTTCATTTATTAGCAGCAATATCTGATTTACAAGTCATAGGCTCTGGGACTAAAGATTAAAAATATAAATGTTACAAGGATATAATTAACTAAAAGAATTGGGACATCAGGAGACACCTTTCCCCTAGTGCTGGTGGGGTTCACGCATTCCTACATTCCTGTGTTACTTCATTCACCAGTATTTGCTGAGGGCCGATAATGCACCAGGCACAAAGATGAGTCAGACACATGTCCCGTGCTCCAGAAGCTGCAGGTGAAAAAGGAAGCATCACAGTAGGATTCGATTAGGTGCAGCAGTGGGGGCCATCCAGGACCAGACAAACATAGAGGAAGGAGTAACTAACTCTGCCTAGGGAATAGGCAGAGGCTCTTTCAGAAGAAGGAACGTTTGAGAAGGTTTTAAGAATTAAGTGGGAGTTGGCTAAGAGGACCAGAGGGTAAGTCCACACTTTAGACAGAGGACATACAGTCTGTCCTCTCAATATTCACATATGACCTTAGAGATATACCTACAAGGGTGTTTACTGCAGTGCTATTTATAGAGGCATAAGACTAGTGAGGTAAATCTGGTACACTCCGAGTACTTTGCAGCCATTAAAAACAAAGAGACAAATGCAAAAGACCAAGAATAGACAATTCACTCTCATAGAAGAACATGGTGATATGATTTCTCCATCAAGATTTATTACAAAGTCACAATAATTAAAACAAGGTAGAAAAAGAGATGAGTGAATAATAGATGGAAAGATATATATAAAATATAGAAATAGTTGATAGAATATAGTAGATTTAAAGATTAGATGAAAAACACAGGACTGAGAAGACAGGACAGAGTTAGGCCGAAATGGACCCTTGATATCTGATGAAGGTGGTGCTACGGAGCAGTGAATGGTCACTTCAGTAAGTGGTGCTGGTTGTCCATATGGCCCCTGCCTCACATGATATACGAAATTCAATTCCAGATGAATCATAAAAGTTAATATGAAAGACAAAGCAATAAAACTTTTAGAAAATAATATAAGGCAATATCTTTATGACCTTTGGGTAGGGAAAGACTTTTTAGACCAAAGACAAAAAGTACTTATTTATAAGAAAAGTTGGTAAGTCTGACTATATTAAAATTAAAGACTTCTAATCATCCAAGTACATCATTAACAGCATGAATGGGCAAATTATGTATTGGGAGAAGGCATTTTCAAAACACACAAGACTTATGAATGGTCCATATCTAGACTCTATTAAGAATTCCCACAGATTGTTAGGAAAACGACAGGTAATTTGGTATAAAATAGGTAAGAGATTATTCAAATGGCCAATAAACATATGAAAAGATGTTCAGCATAGTTAGTTATCAGGGAAAGGCAAATTAAAACCATAATGAGAAAAAAAAACAAACCATAATGAGATACCACTTAACACCTACCAGAATGGCTAAAATTAAAAGATATTGATTATACACAGATCTGCACACACACTGCAGGGTGTTTTTCTAACAAAAGGAGTAAGGAATAATGCTGCTAATATAAAACAATGATGATATTGTTTTAAAATAAATAAATAAAAGATATTGATCATACCAAGTTGGTGAGGATGTGAAACAATC
Organism: Bos grunniens; assembly: GCF_055505025.1. Classification (NCBI taxonomy): domain Eukaryota; kingdom Metazoa; phylum Chordata; class Mammalia; order Artiodactyla; family Bovidae; genus Bos; species Bos grunniens. The sequence continues at coordinate 49,285,036 of NC_141185.1, read as the reverse complement.
AAACCTCCCATACATAGATAGCAATGAAAATCAGTACAACCACCCTGGAAAACAATTTAGTGTTAGTGTTAAAGAAAAGTTACATTCTCTGACCCAGCATTTACACTGGGTAACCAACCATATCAGTTTGTCTGGGACTAAGGGATTTCCCTGGACATGGGGCTTTTGGTGCTAAAACTAGGAAACTGCTAGACAAACCAGAATGAGTTAGTCACCCTGCTTCTAGATGTATACCTGATTGGCTTGAAAGTAAAGGTATTTCAGGAAGAATGTACAGGAATAATAATAATGGCATGATTTCCAATAACCGCAAACCATGAAACAACTGAAAATCCATCAACAAAAGAACATGTAAATAAACCTTAATATATGTATATATTTTCCACCCAATGGAATACTATACAGCAGTGAAAAGGAAAACCCACAAATATACACAACAAAATGGATAAATCTCACAATATTAAGCAAAAGAGGGCACATATAGAATTGACACTGTACAATTCCACTGTGTACAGCTCAAAAACCAGGCAAAACAAAGCTGTGGTGTTTAGATGCATATTTAGGTAGCATAAAAGTAACATAAATGTCATGAAGTGATTACCTAAAAGCCAAGAGAATGGCTGCTGCTTTTCTCAGGGGGTTATGACTGGAGCCGGAGAAGGCAATGGCACCCCACTCCAGTATTCTTGCCTGGAAAATCCCATGGATGGAGGAGCCTGGTAGGCTGCAGTCCATGGGGTCGATAAGAGTCAGACACGACTGAGCGACTTCACTTTCACTTTTCACTTTCATGCATTGGAGAAGGAAATGGCAACCCACTCCAGTGTTCTTGCCTGGAGAATCCCAGGGACAGGGGAGCCTGGTAGGCTTCCGTCTATGGGGTCACACAGAGTTGGACACGACTGAAGTGACTTAGCATAGCATAGCATAGCATATGACCGGAGCAGGGCCCTTGGGAAGCTTTTAGCAGGGAGATGTGATAATCTGTTTCTTGACCTCAGAAGAGACAGATGTTTTCTTTAGCATAATTTATTAAGATGCATTTAAAGGAAAAGATACATTTTTATGCTCCTTTCTGAATGTGTTATAGTTCACAACAAGGAAAGGGTTTAATAAATGCAAATAAGCAACAAACAAGAAGATCTATAGTACTGAAATAAAGAGATCTCCCAAGATATGTCATCAAATCAAAATGCAAAACAAACCAAAAAACAAAATGCCAGACGTGCAGGGTATGACAGCAATTCTCAAACTTTAGCTGGATCAGACTCATTTGGAGGATTTATAAAAACCCAAATTGCTGGGCCCTGCAGATGGTGATTGCAGCCATGAAATTAAAAGACACTTACTCCTTGGAAGGAAAGTTATGACCAACCTAGACAGCATATTAAAAGCAGAGACATTACTTTGTCCACAAAGGTCCATCTAGTCAAGGCTATGGTTTTTCCAGTAGTAATGTACAGATGTCAGAGTTGGACTATAAAGAAAGCTGAGCCCCAAAGAATTGATGCTTTTGAACGTTAGTGTTGGAGAAGACTCTTGAGAGTCCCTTGGACTGTAAGGAGATCCAACCAGTCCATCCTAAAGCAGATCACTGGAAGGACTGATGTTGAAGCTGAAACTCCAATACTTTGGCCACCTTATGCAAAGAGCTGACTCATTTGAAAAGACCCTGATGCTGGGAAGTTTGAGGGCAGGAGGAGAGGGGGATGACAGAGGATGAGATGGTTGGATGGCATCACCAACTCAATGGACATGGGTTTGGGTAGACTCTGGGAGTTGGTGATGGACAGAGAGGCCTGGCGTGCTGCGATTCGTGAGGTCGCAAAGAGTCAGACACGACTGAGTGACTGAACTGAACTGACCCACAGCATTTCTGTTTCATTTCTAACTCTGATGATCTGGGACCACATTTCAAGAACTGCTAGTTAATATATGGTAACAGGACTGGAAAAGGTCAGTGTTCATTCCAATCCCAAAGAAAGGCAATGCCAAAGAATGCTCAAACTACTGCACAGTTGCACTCATCTCACACACTAGCAAAGTAATGCTCAAAATTCTCCAAGCCAGGCTTCAGCAGTACGTGAACTGTGAACTTCCTGATGTTCAAGCTGGTTTTAGAAAAGGCAGAGGAACCAGAGATCAAATGGCCAACATCTGCTGGATCATGGAAAAAGCAAGAGAGTTCCAGAGAAACATCTATTTCTGCTTTATTGACTATGCCAAAGCCTTTGACTGTGTGGATCACAATAGACTGTGGAAAATTCTGAAAGAGATGGGAATACCAGACCACCTGACCTGCCTCTTGAGAAACCTATATGCAGGTCAGGAAGCAACAGTTAGAGCTGGACATGGAACAACAGACTGGTTCCAAATAGGAAAAGGAGTACGTCAAGGCTGTATATTGTCAGCCTGCTTATTTAACTTCTATGCAGAGTACATCATGAGAAACGCTGGACTGGAAGAAGCACAAGCTGGAATCAAGACTGCCGGCAGAAATATCAATAAGCTCAGATATGCAGAGGGCACTACCCTTATGGCAGAAAGTGAAGAGGAACTAAAAAGCCTCTTGATGAAAGTGAAAGTGGAGAGTGAAAAAGTTGGCTTAAAGCTCAACATTCAGAAAACTAAGATCATGGCATCTGGTCCCATCACTTCATGGGAAATAGACAGGGAAACAGTGGAAACAGTGTCAGACTTTATTTTGGGGGGCTCCAAAATCACTGCAGATGGTGACTGCAGCCATGAAATTAAAAGACGCTTACTCCTTGGAAGGAAAGTTATGACCAACCTAGATAGCATATTCAAAAACAGAGACATACTTTGCCCACAAAGGTCCGTCTAGTCAAGGCTATGGTTTTTCCGGTGGTCATGTATGGATGTGAGAGTTGGACTGTGAAGAAGGCTGAGCGCCGAAGAATTGATGCTTTTGAACTGTGGTGTTGGAGAAGACTCTTGAGAGTCCCTTGGACTGCAAGGAGATCCAACCAGTCCATTCTGAAGGAGATCAGCCCTGGGATTTCTTTGGAAGGAATGATGCTAAAGCTGAAACTCCAGTACTTTGGCCACCTCGTGCGAAGAGTTGACTCATTGGAAAAGACTCTGATGCTGGGAGGGACTGGGGGCAGGAGGAGAAGGGGACGACAGAGGATGAGATGGCTGGATGGCATCACTGACTCGATGGACGTGAGTCTGAGTGAACTCCAGGAGTTGGTGATGGACAGGGAGGCCTGGCGTGCTGGGATTCATGGGGTTGCAAAGAGTCGGACACGACTGAGCAACTGAACTGAACTGAACATTTGTTTTAGAAAATATATACAAATGTACATATAATACATATAATAATATATACTATACTATATACATTATATAATGTAGTAATATGCTGCCATCTGGGGCTTCTCTGAAGGCTCAGACAGTAAAGAGTCTAACTGCAGTGCAGGAGACCTGGATTTGATTCCCTGGGTCAGGAAGATTCCTTGGAGAAGGAAATGGCAACCCACTCCAGTATTCTTGCCTGGAGAATCCCATGGACAGAAGAGTTTGGTGGGCTACAGTCCAGGAGGTCGCAAAAGAGTTGGACACAACTGAGCAAGTAACACACACTTGCTGCCATCTAGAAGGGGTCTGTTTCTAGAAAGTTGTACAAGAAACTGATAACAATGGTTGCCTCTGGAGAAAGGGACTTGGGGCCCTGTGGGACCTCCTGGGCACCTTCCAAAGAGTAAGAGTTCTGAAAATTAGGTTCATGCCCAGAAAATAGATTGCTTAGGTTTACTGTGGGTGTGCATGCTCAGTTGCTCAGTCATGTTTGACTCTTTGCAACCCCATGGACTGTAGCCCACCAGGCTCCTCTGTCCAGAAGATTTCCCAGGAAAGAATACTGGAGTGGGTTGTCATTTCCTCCTCCAGGGAATTTTCCCAACCCAGGGATCGAACCCATGGCTCCTGCATTGGCAGGTGGATTCTTTACCACTTGAGCCACCTGGGAAGTCCCCACTGTGGACTTAGGAGCAGATGAGAAAGAAGGAAATGAAAGGTTATTGGGAAGGAGAATGATAAAAATGATTGGCAGAGAAAGGAGAATTTCTAAAGGAAGGCAGTTGGATCAGTGTAAGCCTCCCGGAGGAGGCTGGGATTGTGTATTGAGGGTCCTCAGCCATAGCTGCATAGTGCGAGTGACTGGAAGGTTTGGGGCCTTGCTGGGCTGGAGAGACAGCAATGGTGATCTAAGGTCTCTAGTGACATTGTGAACATTTCCCTGGCCTCTGGAGATTCTGTAGTCTGGAAACAGGAAACGACAGCAGGATGGAGATGGAGGAGTGGGAGGAGGGAGGGCAGCTGCCCTTCACCTGTGCTCCGTGAGCCAGTGGAGTAGGAGGGAGGCCAGGGAGAAGGCTGATCACCTGGGCAGAGCAAGAACAGACTTCTGAGGAAGAGGGATTCTGCAGGAAACCGGGAAGCATAGAGGAGGAGGGAGAAACAGGAAGGAGGACATCAGATGGTTTAACCCATGCTGGGATATTTTCAACCTAGGTACCACATTTAAGAGCCCCCTGGAAGCCTTTGCAAAGATAGCGGGCTGCCGCGGGCTGGGCTCTGGGCAGAATCACTACATCAAGGCGAGCCAGTGGGAGAAGCGGGAGGCAATCTTAAGAGCCACCTACAAGAAGTTCCTGGATGGGGAATGGGAGCCTGAGCCAATCAGGTGAGCCTGGAGGTCAGGGATGCGGGGGTGAGGCCAGAACAACCCCTCCCTGGGAGCTTCTCCTCTGTGAGTACAGGCAGAAATCAACCCAAAGTCCTGAATTAATTCAGAGTCTCAAAGCTCTTGATGGTTTGGGTGACTTCTCTGAGAACTTCAGCAAAATCTTTTGAAAAGTTGGATGGGTTGTTTATAATTAGAACAAAGGATGATAACATAGATTTAAAAGAAGGAATAGGCATCTATGGAGATGAAAAGTAGAGTTTTAGAGGTTTTTTTGGGGGGTGGGGGGTGGGGGGCCATGCAGTACTACTTACAGGATCTCAGTTCCCTGACCAGGGCTTGAACCCAGATCATGGCAGTGAAAGCGCCAAATCCTAACCACTAGACCACCAGGGACTCCCTATTTTATAATTTTTTTGCATGATAGCATCTCCTTAAAAAAAAATTGTTTTCCTGATTATCTAGACAACACAGATGATCCTAGAGAGGAAAACTGACCACTAATAACACTTTCCTCCACTTCCATCCAGTCTTCCTAAATGTAATATATTAATGTGTAATTCTTAAAACACGCTACTTTCTAATTTCAGTGAGCAGGTGGGCCTCAGTGATTGTAAAACCTGAGCCTGAGTCCTTGAAGTATCTGGTGGAGCAGGTTCAGCAGCTAGCTCTCCTCACAACTATTGCAGGTCTCAGAAATGTTCTTGCTTCACATGGGGAGTGAAACCTCTCATCTTGCCATCATGTGGACCTGAATTTTGTCACTTTACACAATGTCCCAGGGCTAGCTAGGCCCTAACAGAAACTAAAAAAAAAAAAAGTACCAACTTAGTACACCCGGGATAGGAACATTTACGTACTTCACCGAAGTCTGATCGTGAAGGGGTCCTCCTCCAGGACAGGAATGGCTCTGCCCATACTGGGTGCTCTTCCTGGCATGGGCGTAACTCACATCACTCTGCCTGTTAACCCTCACCAAACTCCAAGGGCCCACACACACCAGGACCAGCACATAGAATATAATTTGCTCCGTGGCCCTGAACGCCCTGGAAGATCCTTCTGAACTACTCACTTCTGGTCTTAATACCAAGATGCTGACAGCACTTCTCTTTGCCAAGGAGTCCACCACGGCTCTGACTAGTGTCTCTTTCTTTCCCAGTATGGCTACGTTCTACTTCCTCCTTCCCAGTCGCGTAATCCCAATGCCCACGGGAGTCAAGAGATCCCCAGGTAAAGGAAGGGGAAGCAGGTGGTCATCCGGGGGAATGCCCAGCAAGCCCTCCTAGAGAAGCTCTGCTCAGCACACCCTGCCTGCTGGGAGGGAATGAGGTGGAAAGTGGGTTGCCAGCTGCAGCTTAACGGTTTCTAGTTGCACCTGTGACCCCTGAGACCAGATTCCTTGATGATGGACGCTGGCACCGTCTTCAGGGTGTGAGCTGCCACAGAGGATGGTGTGCACACATCCCGCCAGGCTGCTTCCGGATTTTTGTTGTTGTTCAGACTTTTAAGTCATGTCCGCCTATTTGCAACCCTAGGAACTGCAGCATGCCAGGCTTCCCTGTCCTTCACCGTCTCCCAGAGTTTGCTCAAACTCACGTCCATTAAGTCAATGATGCCATCCAACCATCTCATCCTCTGTCACCCCCTTCTCCTGCCCTCAACCTTTCCCAGCATCAGGATCTTTTCCAATGATCGGTTCTTCACATCAGGTGGCCAAAATTTGGAGCTTCAGCTTTCGCATCAGTCCTTCCAATGAATATTCAGGGTTGATTTCCTTTAGGATTGACTGGTTTGATCTCCTTGCAGTCCAAGGAACTCTCATGAGTCTTCTCCAGCATCAATTCTTTGGCACTCAGCCTTTTTTATGGTCCACCTCTCTGGATATGAATTCCTTTCTGTAGAAAATGTTAGTTAGAACACTGACAGCCCAGTGGGCAGGAATTTATCTAGAAGATGTGAAAGCAGCCGATGGGTAGTAGTGACCATCATTCCTGCACAGGAAGATGAGTTGGCCCCAGCAGCAGCCCTCCTGGGGGTGCCCAGCCCCTCAGCTGGTAGCTCACCCCTCAGTTGGGTGCTGCCCATTGGCACAAACCATTTCAAACTGACCTCCTCCTGGGCAAACCCCTCCACCCAAATCAAAGTCCACCCAGACTCCTTCCGTGACACCCCTTTCCTCTCTTCTTTCCCAGGGCTAGCCTGTGTCCTTGGTGTACACTGGACCGATCATCACAACTTCTTCTTCTATTCACTTAACCGGACGCTGAAGGATAAAGTTGGTACTTTACTGCCGGGATGGGAGTCACCTAAGCTCAGGGCTCTCGTGTCCTTCTTCAGCTTAGCCAAGAGCACGTGACTGACAGTTGCGTGGCTTTTAGGGGACCAGAGCTGTGCAGACAGAGTGGGTGGCTTGCTAGCTGTGGTGTGACCCCAAGGCTGTGTCTCTGAACTGTCGTGTTTCTTAAAGATGATGTCCATGGGGACAGAGCCCGTCTGGTTTACAGGGCTCCTTAGGCAATGAAGGTAAAAAAGGAGGGGCTTGGTTCCAGCACGTGTCTGCAATCAGTGTGGTTTCAGGCCAGTCACTTGATGCCCTAATCCCCTGTTTTCTCCTCCAAAGCAGAAAACCCCTCAGTTACACCATCCTTATGTATTCTACGCATTAGTCGTGAATAGCAAAATCCAGTTTCTCTACATGAAGGCTCTTTTGAAGTTGAAAGGCACTTAAGAAATATGAGTGGTGGTGGTTTGTTTTTGACAAACTCAGGGAGGCAGTTCCACGAACAAATTCACTCTGTGTGAATTCCTTGAGCTAACACTATGCTGTCCAGAGTTATACTCAGAAGTAATGTTTAAAACTCACAAAGGAAGAATTTCTTTCCTTCCATCCCTCTCCCAGGAAACCTGGCTTCTAATCTCCACTTCTGTACTGACTGGCTCTTGTGACTTTGGGCAAGTCACTTGTTTCTCTGCCTCATTCTGCTCATCTGTAAAATGCGGGTTCTAATAGGACCCACCTCATAGGATCCCTGTGAGAATTAAATGAAATGAAGCCCATAAAGTGCCAGCTCTGGTGCTTAGCACCTAGTAAGTCCTCACTCAGTGTTCCTACTCATGCTCAGTCGCTCAGTCCTGTGGTACTCTTTTGCAATCCCATGGACTGTAGCCCTCCAGGCTCCTCTGTCCATGGGATTCTGCAGGAGAATACGGAGGTGGATTGCCATTTCCTTCTCCAGGGAATCTTTCCAATGCAGGGGTCAAACCCATGTCTCCTGCTTGGCAGGCGGATTCCTTACCACTGACCCACCAGGGAAGCCCCAATCCCTGTTAACTGTAGTATAATAATCATATAACTTGTTATATTATCCTGAGGAAGGAGACAGCATGGCACAGAGAGGAGAGAGATGGTGAGTCCAGACAGGCAGACCAGTCTGGGTCTCAGGTCGTCCGGGTGGCGGTGATGGGTGGGAGCGGGGGTCCGGGGGCGGCCTGGTGAGTGGCATCTCCCCTCTAGACCCCGAGGGCGTGTGGCCGTGCGCCGCGCCCATCGTGGTATCTCAGCTCAGTCCCTGCTCTTCCTACCTGGTGCTGGCCTGCGAGGACGGCGTGCTCTCGCTCTGGGACCTGGCGCAAGGTAAGCCCCGCCCCGCCCCGCCCTCCACCGCTGCGTTACACACCCTGACCTGCCCGGGTTAACACTTCCTTCCGCTCCAGTGCTGACTTGTCCCCTTCCTTGGGTTTGGTTCTTCCACATACTTAGAAGGGTTCCTCCTGAAGGGGGCTCCCTTCTCCCCGTGGGCGTTGGCTATGAATTCCTTTCTGTAGGAAATGTTAGTTAAAACACTGACAGCCTAGTGGACAGGCTGCCTTCACTTCGAAGGATGCTCGCTGCCTGGGTTTTGTTTGGTTTTTCTTCTGGTTCTTCTGGGTCTTTACTGCAGCACACAGGCTTCTCTAGTTGTGGCGCGCGCGCTTAGTTTCCCCGCGGGCTGTGGGATCTTAGTTCCTCAACCAGGGATCAAACCCCGCATCCCCTGCCCTGGAAGGTGGGTTCTTAGCCACTGGACCACCAGGGAAGCCCCTCAGTGCTTGGTTTTGCCTCCTGTCCCTCACACACTCGCTGGTCACAGACCTCGCGCCCATGGCTGCCTCCCTCTGCCCCTTGCCTGACCTACTCGTGCCCTCCCTTCCTCCAGGACTCACTCTTGGAGTTGTTGCTCTTCCTGAAAAGTGCTTCTGCCAAAGCATCCACTTCCTGAAATACTTCCTAGTCCACAAAGGACAGAATGTGTATCCGGAGGGCTCAGTGAAATGCCACATGAAATGCGTGGTGCTGTGTACAGACGCGTCTCTCCATCTGGTGACGGCCTCGGGGATCCAGAACTCCACCATCAGTCTGCTGGTGGAGAGGTGGGTGGTTGGGGGGAGGGCGGGGTACATGATCTGCCAGACATACCGCCCTGTTTAACAGTAAGAAACTGAAACAACCTCTCAGACTAGAGTTCACTTTCCCTCTGGTCATCACTGTCTCAGTGAGCTTCTCAGAATTACTAAAGTCTTTTATTGGGTTGGCTGAAAAGTTCGTTTGGGTTTATTTTCTGTATTTTATGGAAAAACCCAAATGAACTTTTTGGCCAACCCTATACATTCAGAGTGGAGAAGGAAATGGCAACCCACTCCAGTATTCTTGTCTGGAGAATCCCAGGGACAGAGGAGCCTAGTGGGCTGCTGCCTATGGGGTTGCACGGAGTCGGACACGACTGAAGTGACCTAGCAGCAGCAGCATACATTCAGATAAGACAATAGCAACCCACTCCAGTATTCTTGCCTGGAAAATCCCATGGGCGGAGGAGCCTGGTGGGCTGCAGTCCATGGAGTCACTAAGAGTCGGACACGACTGAGCAACTTCACTTTCACTTTTCACTTTCATGCATTAGAGAAGGAAATGGCAGCCCACTCCAGTGTTCTTGCCTGGAGAATCTCAGGGATGGGGGGGCCTGGTGGGCTGCCATCTATTGGGTCGCACACAGTTGGACATGACTGAAGCAACTTAGCAGCAGAAGCAGCATACGTGTGGAGATATATATATGAGTTCTATGTATATAAATTGTGTGTTGGCACAAATGACATCTTTCCTATCCCATGTGACCAAGAAGAGGGTTGTTTTTGCCAAAATATTGTTTGTAGTCAGTTTCTTCAAAGGCCTCTTTTAAATTGTGAAATATTTTATGCATGCAAATAACCTGTATAGTATGTGTGAGGGTGTGTATTTAGCGTACATATGGGGCGGGGGTGGGAACTCCACTGTCCCCATCACCAAGCTTAAGAAATAGATCATTTCCAATTCAGTTAAGGCTCTCTGTATGCCTCTCCTGGATCACATCCTTCTCTCCTCCACTTCAAAAGTGGTTGTTGTTCAGTCACTAAATTGTGTCTAACTCTCTACAACCCCACGGACTGCAGCGTACCAGGCTTCTCTGTCCTTCACCATCTCTCAGAGTTTGCTCAAAGTCATGTCCATTGAGCCATCCAACCATCTCATCCTCTGTTGTCCCCTTCTCCTCCTGCCCTCAATCTTTTCCAGCATCAGGGTCTTTTCCAGTGAGTCAGCTTTTCACATTAGGTGGCCAAAGTATTGGAGCTTCGGCCTCAGCATCAGTCCTTCCAATGAATATTCAGGGTTGATTTTAATTATCTATTGCTGCATATAACAAACTACTCCACAATTTAGCGACTTAAGGAAACAGTCACCACTTAACCTCTGATGCTGTAGGTCAGCACTTGGGCTGGGCTCAGTTGGACAATCCCTGCTCTGGGCTTGCCTTGACTCTCACAGATGCCCATGGGTGAGGGGCCGACTAGCGGGCCTTACTCACATACAGGCAGCTGGCAGCTGGTGGCCAAGGCACTCCTCCTTGCAGCCTCTCCTGCAGGCTGTCCCAGGCTCCTCAGTAAACCTCAGGGCTCCCAGCCGCCATCGAGGCTCACTGATGTTTTCCAAGCCCTGTGCACTGCTTGTGTTACACTGGACACAGCATGTCATCTGGCCATGCCCACATTTAAGCAGTGGAAAAGCAGACTCCACATTTTTCCCCTTGATTTATTTATTTTTAATTGAAGGATAATTACAGTATTGTGTTGGTTTCTGCCATACGTCAACGTGGATCAGCCATAGGTATACATATGTCCCCTCCCTCTTGAGCCTCCCTCCCACCTCCCATTCCATCCCACCCCTCTAGGTTGTCAGAGAGCCTCGGTTTGAGTTCCCTGAGTCATACAGCAAACTCCCAGTGGCTATCTATTTTACATACGCTAGTGTATATGTGTCCATGCAAACCTCTCCATTCTCCCGCCCTCTCCTGCCCCAGCCTGTGTCACAAGTCTGTTCTCTTTGTGTCTCCATTGCTGCCCTGTAAATAGGTTCACCAGACCATCTTTTTAATTCCATATATATGCATTAATATACAATATTTGTTTTTCTCTTTCTGACTTACTTCACTCTGTATAATAGACTCCACCTTTTTTAAAATGGGAGTTACTGCTAAATATTATGTCTAATTTTTTTTCGAAAAAAAATATACCCCACTGTTTTCCTAAATTCATCATCTCTTTGTTTTCCTTCAAGAATTAACCACATTCATACGACTGTATCTCCAAGCCATATACACTCCAGCTGTGCATATTTTAGGGAACTTGCTAATGGGATCATATTCTGTGTATTCTCCAATTTGTTTTCTACTGCCATTTATTCTGTGACTTGCTTTGCAGTATTGTTCAGGAGAATGGTACATGTCGTGTGCAGCTCCAGCTCTTTTATTTTCATTGCTATATAGTATCCCATCATATAATGTAACACAATTACCTAAGCACTCTCCTAGCAATGGATATTTAGACGGTTCCCAGTTTTTGCTCCTATGAACATCTCTGACATACATCCTGATGCTTCTAGAGCAGAACTTGTCTGTATTGGATATAGGTATATGCCTAGGAGAGGACGGCAAAACTTGAAAACTCCCACAGTCTGGATGTCTGTGTGTCTGTTTAATACAGGCCAGTGAAGTACCTGGATGAAGCCATCTGTGCCGTGGCCCCGGTCCAAGCCTTACCTGGCATGGTAGGTTCCTCAGGCCCCTCATTCTTCTTTAGTGAATGTGTTCATTATTCCTTCCCAAAAATCTCTGCTGAAGGCCTGTTGTGTGCTGGGCACAGATTGGGAGGAGAAAGCCCTTGCCCTCGTGGAGCTCCCAGTTCAGTGGGGAAGACAGGTGAGCCCCGGCAGGCGGCTTCTTTACCGCTGCTGCCGGCAGCTCCACAGGAGCAGACGCCACTTTCCTGCTGCCCGCCGAACAGCTCCAGCTGGATCCAGAGGCTGGGTGCCCAAGGGTGAATAAATTCCCCCTTTGTTTTTTATTTCTAGCTGCTTTTCTTATTTCACACTGGGATGAGTGACAGACTGGAGAAGTCCCCACTCACCATCTCTTTGCTCCCCAGGTGCTGACCTTTTCCAGAGATGGCTCTGTGTTCCTCATGGACGTGGCCAAGTCGCAGATCATCTGCTCCTTTGCTCTCCCCAGATCCTACTCCCTGGCAGCCCCCTGGAACCCAGTGTTTGTCGTGTCTTTACACCACCCGTGTTTCCTGCTCCGAGGTACGGAGGGGGCCCGTGAGGGCTGCCGCCCAGACCTGTGGCCTGCTGACCACCTCCAACTCTCTCAGTCCTTGCATAGAGCACAGGGTGACCCTGTCCAGTCTCCTCCCCACTCCTTATCCCAGCCCCCGCAGACCAGGACACTGCCGCTCAGTCCTCACTGGCGCTTAGATAAAATGCTGGGCAAGTCTCCCGTCTGGACTCCTGCTCCTCCAGATCAAGTGATCCCCTCTTAGCCCAAACCCAGTGATCCAGGCTTTGTAAGCAGAGAGCAGCCCCTTCGCACCCACCCTGACCGCAAAGCGCACAGAAAAGGTAATCACTAGAACAGAACACCACATTCCTGTTTCATCCCAGGAGACCATCCAGATGAAATTGGATCTGCCAGCAAAGCAGAAGACATCCCAAATTCTATTTTCTATTTTAATTTTGAGGACTACCCACTCCTAAAAAACTTCTCAAGAAACTGCACCATTCCTCAAGCTAGCATATTGGCCCACCCAACATTTGCCCAGGCGCTGCCCCTGGAGGAGAGATGCGAGAAATTCTTCCAAAAGAGGTGAAGTTCTGGGTCTCTGTACCGGGGGTAGTCTCTGGACCATGGAATAAGTGGTTTGCTTGATCATAAGATCCTTTTCGGCATTTAAATCCCACTCAGGTTGGAAGAAAAGGAGGAAAGAATTCAGGCCGGTAGAAAAGAAAGGCTTCAAGTTGGTGTTTTCTTCCTGTCAAGGCTGTCTTTTTCTTGTTGCTTTTTCAATTCTTTTTTTTTTTAAGTATATTTGGATTATCAGACACAGTCATCTAAGACAGGGGTTGGCAAACTACAGCCAAATTTGGCCTACTGCCTGTTTTTGTGAATAGAGTTTCACCGGAAGACACCACACCCACCGCTTTATGTCTCATCTGCGTATGTAAGAGTTACAGAGGCGCTGAGCAGCTGCAGCAGAGACGCTCTGACCCACAAAGCCTAAATCATTTCCTAGCTGGCCTTGTAGAGAAAATGTTTGCCAGCCCCTTGTCTGAGCCCCCTTTCCTTTCTCCATCATCCATATAACCAATTACGTGATACACCTCTCCTCTTTCCCTGTCTGTAACCCCCAGCCCCAAGGGGACTCTGCTTGTGTTCCTTCCTGCTATAAAAGCATCATTAATGGTACTCAGTCCATTCTGAGAAAGCAGGGGTCTCTCTTTTTTTTTTAATTTCATTTATTTACTTATTTATGTTTGGCTGCACTGGGTCTTCATTGCTACACACGGGACTTTCTCTAGTTGCAGTGTGAGGGTGTTTCATTGCCGCGGCTTCTCTCGAGGTGGAGCCCGGGCTCCAAGCGCATGGGCTTCAGTAGCTGCAATCCCGGGCTCTAGAGTGAGTGCTCAGTAGTTGAAGCCCGCGGGCTTAGTTGCTCTGAGGCATGTGGAATCTCCCCTGACCAGGGATCAAATCTGTGTCCCCTGCATTGGCAGGCAGATTCTTAACCACTGGATCTCTGGAGAAGTCCAGCTGGGGTCTCTTCTAATCCATCCACAACATTATATTGGATAATGAAGCATGTGTGATGTTTTTTCTTTGTATTTGTCCTATTTGCAACTTTTCTACCCAACATACGGATGTTTTTGGAAAATTTCAAACAATGGCTTAAAAAAAGTCGAGAGAATGAGGTCAGGTCATGGCTGTAGTGGGGCCATTCTCCTGGGTTGAGAGTCATGCTGTGGAGCTTCCTGGTGCTCTTGCTTGATAAGGCTCAGAGAAGTTGTTTAATGAGCATGTTCCCCTTTCTGTCCTCTCTAACTCCCTTCTTTCACTAGCCTAGGAAGGGTGTGCCTTCCTACTTCACCCAAAAGCCAACTGACTGCCCTCCCAGTGGGAAGGGACCAGAGGCCAGTGGCTCCAGCTCCGGGCAGCTCACCTCCTGCCTGACAGCCGAGGACCTGAGCAACTCAGGATGCCTTAGTCCCTGACCATTTCCTCCCTCAGTCAGGGCGCAGGTGGACATTACCACTCAGACATCGCTTAACTAACCCTGCTTAGCCTGATAAGTTTGCTTCTCATGTAGCTCTACTACCATAACAGAGTAATTACCCACTGAAAAAATGTTACTCGTTATTTCTCAGTTTTATGTTGTTCAGATGCTCAGTCGTGTCTGACTCTTTGCAACCCCTTGGACTGCAGCACACAGGCTTCCCTGCCTTCACCATCTCCCAGAGTTTGTTCAAACTCATGTCCATTGAGTTGGTGATGCCATCTCATCCTCTGTTGCTCCCTTCGCCTTCTGGCCTCAATCTTTCCCAGCATCAGATTCTTTTCCAGTGAGTCAGTTCTTTGCATCAGGTGGCCAAAGTATTGACGCTTCAGCTTCAGCATCAGTCCTTCCAATGAATATTCAGGGCTGATTTCCTTTAGGATTGACTGGTTGGATCTCCTTGTAGTCCAAGGAACTCTCCAGAGTCTTCTCCAGCACCACAGTTTGAAAGCATCAATTCTTCAGTGCTCAGTCTTCTAAGCTATATATATATATATATATATATATATATATATATATGCACTTATAGAAATTTGGGAAACAGGACAATAAAGAAAATTTAATTTATTTATTAAATTAAATAATAATTTAATTATTATTTAAATTAATATCACCCCCAGATCCCAGTGCTGCCATTAATGCATCAGTAAATTTCCTTAAGATTTTATCATTAGCATTTTTACTATGTTGAGATCATGTTCACTTTTTTCA
Source organism: Bos grunniens (assembly GCF_055505025.1). NCBI lineage: Eukaryota > Metazoa > Chordata > Mammalia > Artiodactyla > Bovidae > Bos > Bos grunniens. The sequence goes on along the minus strand of NC_141185.1, from coordinate 49,269,945 downwards.
TCTGGCTTTATGTCACTCCAGAATACAACTTAATGACTTTTTAAGAAAAACTTCCTTGTTGCTCTGGTTTTTAATGTCTATGTACATAAATTTCCACGGGAAGTGTGTCTATAATATCCTTCCCCACTCCTCCATGGCTGGGTCTGCTCTCTTAAGAAGGCAGTCCCTTCTGCCCTGACCCCCTCCAGTCTCCAGAGACCCATCCTGGCCCCCATCGGGTATAGAAGGCGTTCCTCTATCTCCCCTTCCCAACCGTGTCTCTTCCTTTATCAACACATCTTAGCTCCTAGGTCCCACACCCCAGCCCCTCCCCAGGAGCAACTGCAGAAGCCGGGTGGGGTGGAAGGGCCCGCCTCCCAGGGAACCTTCTGCTGGGAAGTGGGCTGGAGTCAGCATGGCTGACCAGGTGGGGGGCTGAGGGGCCAGGTGCAGGGCTCAGGGCTGAAAGAGCAGTGGGAGCTTGGGGAAGGGAAAAGCTCAGGGAGGTGCTCCCTCGGTCCAAGGACCCAGCAGGAGCCAGGAGGGGTTGCATGGTGTGGTTGGGGCAGCTCAGCTTGAAGGGACATTTACTTGGGCCTGATCACAGGATTCAATCATTTCCCTCGAGGTCCCAGAGATAAATTAGGAAACACTGATTTAGTCAAGGCATTTCCTGCTCCCTGGTGGCTCAGACAGTAAAGAATCTGCCTGCAGTGCAGGAGACCCAGGTTCGATCCCTGGGTTGGGAAGGTCCCCTGAAGAAGGGAATGGCAAACCCACTCCAGTACCCTTGCCTGAAAAATCCCATGGACAGAGGAGCCTGACCGGCTACATCCATAGGGTCGCAAAGAGTCAGACATGACTGAGCGACTAACGCCTCCACTTTCCCCGTTCTGCTTGCTCTGAGGTCTGACGTCTGGGGCTTTTCCAAAGAGTATCCTGCCTCCAATATTTTATTATGTTAAATAGACCTTAGTTCCGAAAAAAAGTGGGTAAGCATTTATATTCCCATAACCTAGAATCTGTCATTAACATTTTATTCTCATTTTCTTGGACATAAATATGTCCAAGGATTTTAATCATTTTTTTGGTCTCTGTTTACTCCTTGTGACTGAAACAGTTTCCCTTGGCCCTAAAACTAGGTGAAACTTTAAGGCAATGGATCTATGCGGCAATAGACTCAGAGTTCAAACTTAAGACAGTCTGTCCAAAGTGTTTTTGCAAAATGTGCACTTGGGACTTTTATAAATAGCCAGTGTGAAACTGAAGCATGCCTTTTGGACTTGGGAAGAAGGCCAGTTAGCACCCAGTACGCCACCCCAGCCCCCTCCACAGGCCTGGCTTCTGTTCCCCATCCCTCCTGGGCCTCCAGGGCACCATTCCCATCTGGTTCCACTCCCTGATGGCAGGTCTGCCGTCTCGGCTGGGTCAGACTTTTGATCACAAGACAGAAATTTTAGGACACAGGAAGCTGCTAGAAACAACTCCTCACCCCTCTTTCTTTCTTCCATGCCCCCTTTATTCCCTGTAGCCAAGCAGAAGGTGGGCTTCTGGGCTGACCCAACAGTCTCACGTCCACAGGGCACACACCGGCTTGGCAAAGGGTTGGGCAGATCCCATGTGGACCCCAGATGAGATTTCCCTTTAGGGTGGAGGAAGAATACTCCCACTGCCCTGTCTTCACTGTCCCTAGGAGGGAAATTGTGGGCCTGTCCTAACCTTCCTTTGCCTTTCTTTTATTATTATTAATTGATTAATTAATGTATTTGTTTTACTTTGGCTGTGCTGGGTCTTTGTTGCTGTACTCAGGCTTTCTTTAGTTGTAGCGAGTAGGGGCTTCTCTCCAGCTGCAGTGCTAGCCTCCAGGGCACACAGGCTTCAGTAGCTGTGGCACATGGGCTTTAGCTGCCCGCGGCATGTGGAATCTCCCCAGACCAGGGATTGAATCCGTGTCCCCTGCATTGGCAGGCAAACTCTTAACTACTGCACCACCAGGGAAGTTCTGCTTTTCTCGAGAAACAGAGGGACAAACTTCTGGAAAATTATTTATAGACCCATAGATCCCACGTGTGCAGGCTGTAAGGCTACTGGAATTCAGAGGTCTTGCCTGAGGCCTTACAGATGTTCCATCTGCTCTCCCACTTTGCAGATGGACAGCCCATCTTTTTGGAAGTTGGATGCACACACATTGCTTCAAAACAATAGAATGCAGTCATATTTGTTATGCCATCATGGGGAAGGAAAACCCTTTCTTTGCCTGATGGTGGAGGGAGGGTGTCTGGAGCTCCAGGGAGGGCTGTCCCCAGGGACAGTCAGTACCTAGCCTCAGAGGGGCAGGCATCCTCCCGGGTCCCTCCTCACTGCTGATCGCCGGTGCTCAGCCAAAGGGAAGGGCACTGGTGCCATGAGAGCCACCCGCCCAGCTTCCACGCGCTCCCCACACCTCTGCGGTGCCCTTGGTGGATAAACTTGCCTCCCACTTCCCAGAGCACCCAGGACCTTGGCTGCCCTCTCACCCAGGTCACCCCCACCCTCACTCCCTGTCTCCCTCCTGATTCAGAGAAAGTGGCCTCCTGCTTATACCCACGGCTATCTCCTCCCCCAGGCACCAAGACCTTCCTGTCCATCGGGTCGGTGACCTCTTCCCTCCAGGGTCTTAATCACAGGCATGTGTCCCCACTGCATTCCCAAGTTAGGAAACAAGCCAGCGCCTTCCCAGTTCTGAGCCGCCTATTCCTCCTCCGCCCAGAGCCACGCTCCCAGTGACTACACCCGACTCCTGAGCCCTCTTCCCCCATCTGCGCCCCAGCCCACAGCAGACTCCACCACGGGGGTCACTCTGGCCCCATTTCCCAGCCAACATCCTCCCACAGTCATTTTTGTGAGTTTTTCCTAGTATTTCTGTGGGATGAATTGGAGGTGGGCTTTCAGAGTTACAGGGGAGGTACGTCTGAAAGGGCAGATTCACCCTGCGTCCTTAGCCCCTCCCCAGACTGGCCAAGAAATGAGGTACAAAACTCATAGTTCATAACTCTTTCAATTTGGAAATTAAGGAGGTTGAGCATCTTTATGTTATATCTATTCTATGTTTCTCTGTCTCCTTCTGTAAATTGATCTGGCTTTCTTTCTCATGGCTGAGTTCTTTTTAATTTATTTATGTATATGGCTCTGCCAGGTCTTAATTGCGGCACGTGGGATCTGGTTCTCTGACCAGGGATCGAACACGGGCCCCCTGCACTTGGTGCGGGAAGTCTTAGCCCCTGGGCCACCAAGGAAGTCCTCATTTTCTTTTGATTTTAAAGAGTTCTTTGTTAATACGTTGTGAATCATTTTGCCTGATTTGTCTTTGGTTAGGAGTAATTTTGGTTGCCTGTTTAGCCAAACAGAAGTTGTGGAGTGGGATGTTTCCCCCTCCCTCCCCCAGGCTTTGCTGACAGGTGGTATGTAACTGAATCACTTTGCTGCTCAGCAGTAATTCACACAACATTGTAAATCAAGTGGTCTTCAATTTTAAAAAATGAAAAGAATTAACCTTTCCTGAGCACCTGCAGTGTACCAGGTACTATGCTCAGTACTTTGAGGCACATCTTGTTTCTTACTAGGGTTAACTTTATCCCCTACAGCCAGGAAGCTAAGGCTGGCAGAGGTCAACTCGCCGGTCCAGGGTCACCAGCTTCTAAGTGAAGGAGCTGGGTCTGCACACGAGCTGCGAGGGGCCAAGGCCTGCACACCCTCTGCCTGTCCCCTGCCCACCGACTCCCACACACACCCCACACACGGGGACTGGAAACTCCAAGGGTCGTCAATAGGGAAAGAGAAAGAGGCAGATCTGAGTGTTGCCAGGAAGCAACCGCCAGGATACATTTTCAGTGAGAAAGGCAGGCAGTGTGTTGCAGTCTTCCTTTTAAGTTTAAAAGGAGAGATGATATGCATGCCTGCACTTGTGTGTCTGAACGGTTTTCAAGGATTTACAAGGAGCCATTCATTACAGTTTCTTCGGGAACAGAAAATAAGGGTCTGAGGTGAGAAGGAGGTTTACTTTTAATTGTATACCCACTTTTGAATCCTTTGATTTTTTTTTTAAGCAAAGCATAGGTTACTTACATTAAAAAAAAAAATGCTTTAATGCACTGAGTACCAGACATCTCGATGTGGCTGTCCGACTGGCAGAGCCGCAGAACATACCCAAACCTGTGGTCCTTGTCTTTCCCCCAGAAGTGTCCCTCTTCCCACTTGCTCTAAGCTTTTAAACGTTGTCCGCTTACTCAGGCGCCCGAGGTAGAAAGCTGGCAGCAGCCCGCACCCCTCCCCAGAAGGAAGGCCACCTCTCTTCTGCCTGCTCCCCATGGCCAGGTCTGCATGCAGCCTGAAGGGTGACCCTGGACTTCTCTGATTCTGCCACACTGACTGTGCATTTATTTTTTTTTTAAAGACTCAACTCAGAAATCCTATTCTCTGGGGGCATTCCCCAGGCAGGAAGTGCTCTTCTCTAGTTTTATTCTATTGCTTTTAAATGCCTCCTGTTACAAAAGTTCTTTTCCTCTTGTCACCTCACTAAACTGGGCTTCCCAGGTGGTGCTAGTGGTAAAGAATCTGCCTGCCAATGCAGGAGACAGCAAGAGCCAAGAGTTTGATCCCTGGATCAGGAAGATCCCCTGGAATAGGAAATGGCAATCCATTCCAGTATTCTTGCCTGGGAAATTCCATGGACAGAGGAGTCTGGCGGGCTACAGTCCATGGGGTCGCAAAGAGTCGGATATGACTTAGTGACTGATCACCTCACTAAACTGTGGTGGGGGAGAGGGCAGCTGTTTTAGTCACTTTGATCTTGCCAACGCTTCCCCCAGTGCTGGTCACTAGTACGTGCTCACGAGATGTTACACGTAACTGGTGGCATTCGGATGTATTTAATGTTGGTCCTGCAAATAGACTTTTGGTTCATAAATTCACCTTCCGTCACTCCTATTATTCCTTCTGCAAAGCTGATTCAGGTACCTTCTGTGCACCAGGCTGAGTCCTGAGAACACAGACAGGAAGCAGATGTGTCATTTGGGGAGTTTCTCATATCAGCCCAGGGTGGTCAGGGTCTGCCCTGGGGACCTAGGAGCCCTGGGTGGGGGGTTGGGTGGGGGGAATAGAGAATGGGGGGGATGTGGTACAAAGCAAGTTCCCCTCATCAATGGCCTGTCCCACAGTATTCAGAACCTGGCAAAGTACAAGGTGAAAGAGGAAGAGCACTGGACCCGGCTTCGGAGGTATTCCTTGCTTCTCCAAAAAGAGGACCTTAAGAAGTGACCGGGCTGCGGCCCTAGGCTCTGAAGAGCTTGGCAGCAGGCAGGCTTTGCCCCGGAACGCTCTGAGATCAAGAGACAAGACAAAGGGCTGAAGCTCAGTAGGCTTCAGGGGCCTGGCTTGATGTCTGGGACCTCTGCAAGCCAGCAAGGGGAGACACATGATTTGGGGGTGGGGGGGCCTTCAACCTGTAAGCCACTTGTCAGAATGCTCAGGAGAGCAGATGTCACCTGAATAAACAGAGATATTGTTTCCAGGCTCCAAAGCTGCTGTGGTGTGTGTCCTTCATTCCCACTCAGTCCAGACCCCCAGCAGGGCCCAGGCAATGAGGTCAGCCAGAGTCCCAGGCCTGGTGAGGACCGTTTGCCTCATAGGCCCACAAACAGAGCAGGAGCCACTCTGCTCAAATAAGCAAGACACCCAGTCCACCGGGCTGTGTGTGGCCCCCTTTTCTCTTGGCCCACTTGTTGTGGAATCACTCTGGAGAGGCTGAGGCTCAGAGTAGGTTGACTGACTGCCTGAGGTCACACAGGTGTGAGAGGCAAAGTGGGGGCACGCAGGAATTTTGCCACTGCTGCCTGGGAACCCTAGAGGAGACTGGGGGCTGGGGGCCCAGGAGGGAGGCGCAGAGGTACCTTTTTCTTTTCTAGAAACTGCCCTTCCCAGGAAAATTGGGTGGAGTCAGTCCCCTGCCGCTCAAAGCTTACGCCTGCCTCTCTGAGGACACTGTGTGGTGCCTTTGAGAACTGCAGGTGGTTAGTGCGCCCAGCCTTTCCCAAGACTGAATGCTTGCATGGTTTGTGACCATACCTAGACAGCATATTAAAAAGCAGAGACATTACTTTGTCAACAAAGGTCTGTCTAGTCAAGGCTATGGTTTTTCCAGTATTCATGTATGGATGTGAGAGTTGGAGTATAAAAAAAGTTGAGCGCCAAAGAATTGATGCTTTTGAACTGTGGGGTTGGAGAAGACTCTTGAGAGTCCCTTGGACTGCAAGGAGATCCAACCAGTCAATCCTAAAGGAAATCAGTCCTGAATATTCATTGGAAGGACTGGTGTTGAAGCTGAAACTCCAATACTTTGGCCACCTGATGTGAAGAACTCATTTGAAAAGCCCCTGATGCTGGAAAAGTTTGAAGATGGGAGGGGAAGGGGACAACAGAGGATGACATGGTTGGATGGCATCACTGACTCAATGGACATGAGTTTGAGCAAACTCGGGGAGTTGGTGATGGACAGGGAGGCCTGGTGTGCTGTAGTCGCAGAGTCGGACACAACTAAGTGACTGAACTGAACTGTTTCTGTGTCCCTATCCACTTTCTCCCCCGAGTCATACACAGTCTTTGTTGGCATGACACCTGCCTCATGGCAGGTTACATGACACCTGACTAGTTGAATGCCCCCTGGATGAAGAGATCCCCACCCGAGACACTCTGCCCCTCGCCATCCTCACCATGAGAATGAAAACACAGCAGGAAAAACAAAAACAGAATGCTCTACAGTATCCTTTTCCTCTACACAGTAGGCATGGTGGCTGGCAGGTCTCTCTGGGATGAGGAAGGAAAATTTAGGATGATCGTCTCGGCTTTACATGCCACCTAAATGTGACGGGGAACTGACATTTACAGGGCATCTACCAGGGTCTCTGTATTTTAGATAAAAGCCTTAAGTCACTTTGTGAAATATAAGTATGATTATCCCTATCTAACAAAGAGGGAAATTGAGACTGCAGTCAAGACTTGGAACAACCTTATCAAATGCTGGTGGACTTTTTCAGTAGCAAAAGTCAGAAACCCAACTCAAACTAACTTCAGCCACAAGGAGAATTTGTTGGCTCATGGAGTGTAAAAGTCTAGACATAATGCTTTCCATGTGGTTGGCCCCAGGTCAAGTTGTTTATTTTTGTTTTGTTTTAGTATCTATTTTTCTTTATTTACTTATTTGGCTACACCAGGTCTTAGTTTCAGCATGCAGGATCTAGTTCCCTGACCAGGGATTGAACCTGGGTCCTCTGCATTGGGAGCATAGAGTCTTAGCTACTGGACCTCCAGGGAAGTCCCCACCCCCCAGTTTTGATTCCCTTTTTTAGGTAGGCCCTTCTGCTTGGGTGGCAAAAAGACCACTAACAGCACCCACGGTGACTGTCCCTTTTTCAGTGGTTCCAGCAAAGTCCTGAGCCTGCTCCTCACTGGCCTGTATGTGGTCACGTCCCTGAACCACTCACTGTGATGACCATTTAAACTTGCACACGTGCCCATCCCTAGAGGGGCATGGAGGCCACCCAAACTAAGGAAGGGAGAGCTGTCTGGAGAAAAGAAAATGACAGGCTGCAAGGGACAAGAGTAGGAGGGGTGCTGAGCAGGCCAAGACAATGGAGGTGCCCTGTCCACCCTTTCTAAAGTCACATGCTGCCAACACCAGGCACCTCCTCACTTCCTAGTGTGGGTGGGGAGAGCAATGGGGGTTGGGGCATTCACAGGGAACCTTACATACTGGACCCACAGAGGGATAAGGGAGAGGGAACCAGGGCTGGCAAAGTACCAGAAGGTGGGCAGAAGAGGCTCAGGTGGCACAAGGCTGGGGAATCCAGGGCTCTAGCCCCACTCCCATGGAGCTGGGGCACTACTGGGGCTGTGCCAGTGGCCCCCAAAGAGGTCCCTGCCCTCTGGGAGAGAGGGCCCCTGAGAAGCACCAAGAACACTGGGTTTTCTTGGGGAGCATTAGGACGCAGGTGAGTGTCCAGGGCACAGAGTTTAGGAGGCACTCACCCTCAGGGTTGTGCAAAGGCAGGGTTTGTACCTGGATGGGGAGGGGGCGGAGGAGGAGAGTGGACAAAGTGGGCCTGGCCTCACCCTGGGACAATCCGGGCCTTGCAGTTAGGATTGGCTTCCCTCCTGAGCCCTGGGCCAGCCTGGTTTTCCAAGCGGGGGTGTTTCAGAATCCTGGGGCATCCATGTGCCCCGCCCCTCAGATGGGCTGGTTCATTTAGCACAGCATGGCCCTCCAACCAGGCACACCACCCACTTGACCAAGTTTGAGCCCAGCTTTCCAGCCCGGCTCCTGGGACAGTCTGCCCTCTGCTGATACAGACCACCAGCCCTCCCCTCCAGCCCTGGGTTCATCTGGTGACCCATGTGGTGTGTCCTTGAAGCAATGTCTTCAGTGTCAACTGATCGCTTAGCTGCCCCTCCTGAAAACACTGACCCGTCCAGCATCAGCATCTACAAAATACGGCTCTCTCACAGGAGCAATACATGTGGTCAGCAGGCAGCGGCAGGTCCCTGCCGGTGATGGCACCGGTGGCCCATGTGCTTTAGGAGCTGTATTTCAGACCCCTCAACACACACACATACTACTTGCTTGACGGGCTACAGCAAAGACCAGAACTGTTGAGTACCGCTCACCAATGTCGCCACCCAATAAACAGGTATACTTTGTCGTTGTTTAGTCGTTCAGTCGTGTCCGACTTTTTGAGACCCCATGGATTATACCCTGCCAGGCTCCTCTGTCCATGGGATTCTCCAGGCAAAGATACTGGAGTGGGTTGCCATGTCCTTCTCCAGGGGATTTTTCCCAGCCCGTGTCTCTTGCATCTCCTGCCTTGGCCGGTGGATTCATCACTGCACCACCTGGGAAGCCCCAACCAGGTATACTGCTGCTGCTGCTGCTGCTAAGCCGCTTCAGTCGTGTCCGACTCTGTGCGACCCCACAGACGGCAGCCCACCAGGCTGCCCCGTCCCTGGGATTCTCCAGGCAAGAACACTAGAGTGGGTTGCCATTTCCTTCTCCAATGCATGAAAGTGAAAAGTGAAAGTGAAGTCGCTCAGTCGTGTCCAACTCTAGCAAACACATGGACTGCAGCCTACCAGGCTCCTCCATCCATGGGATTTTCCAGGCAAGAGTACTGGAGTGGGGTGCCATCACCTTCTCCGAACCAGGTATACTAGCTTTGTGAAAATCTCCTTGTTCTTTTTCTGAGCTCCAGTGTCCTCATCTGTAAAAGAGCTACAGGTGCCCCACCACCTGCCCACCTCACCTGTGCATCTGAGGTTTAAATGACTTGAAATTAGTTGTTGAATTTATTTTCTTTAACATTTTATTTTTTAGCAATATATATATAAATAGCATTCTCCTTTAACCTTTTGACCTTTCCTCAGGGCATGTGGAATTCTATCTTGGTTCCTGACCCCGGATGGGACCCGCATTGGAAGCCTGGAGTCTTAACTACTGGCCAGCCAGGGAAGCGCCCCCAGTTGGTGAAGTTAAAGCCTTAAACACAGCCCCGGCTCGTCCGGTTGCTCCGTATATATGTGCTTCTCCACCATGACGGTTCTGACCCCTGGGGGCTGCGAAGGCGGCCAGCAGCGACCAGAGCCGGGCAGGATCAGCCGCTGATGCCATCCTCCGCCCTCCCCACCACGCCCACGCCCACCCCCACCCCACTTCCAGCAGGCCTGCGCGCAGCCCGCTCCGGACCAGCCCCCCACGGTGAGGGGACGTGCCACCCAGCACCCTCTGTCCCTGCTCAGCTGTCGCAAAGGCGATGCGCCCGCGGTGAAGCACACCGGCCCCAGAGTCACACCCGGGGCCCAGTCTCAACGCGGCCCCTGATCGTCCTCAACTTCCATCCTCCACACGGCCCCGCTAACGGCTTAGCTCAACAGGTTAGCAGAGAACTGACAGCGCGCCCTCGCCCAGGGCTCACCTACCTGGGAGCCGCTCTCGGCCCTCCTCCCGGTGGGTGCCCCCCAGGAAGGGGGTGGGGCGCGGGAGGGGTGGGAGGCGCCCCTTCCCATCTCCAGCCCTCTTATTAGCGGGGACGTGTTAATGGAAATTCACACCCAGGTGCTAATAAACAGTGGGCCGCTCCTAGGCTCGGAGAGCGAGGGGAGGCGCACCCCAGGGGAGGGGGCTGGCCGATGAGCCCCACTTATCTATGAAAAGACTTGCTAATAACTTTAATTCCCCGTCCTAAACCACGGGGCCTTTACCATGCAAATAGATTTTTCTAAACTGGGCAGGGTCCTGGAGAAGACTTCCCGCTCAGCTCCTTAGGGTCCTGGGAGGGAAGAGAGAGTTGGGGGCGGAGGCGCGGGCAAGGGGCGGATCAGTGAAGGTGTGAGGTCCCGCCCCCTGCGGGGCCTCCGCTTTTGGATCCCACTCTCTACAACCAAATGCTGGCCAGGGTGCGCCAGGACTCCTGAATTACACACTGTGACCCCCAGCCCACTCCGAGTTACTGCCCCTCCTGGCCTGGGCCAGAGCATTGGGAATGATCTCTGAAGTAGTTTCAAAACAAATCAATATCAACCTATAAATACATAAACTGTGCTACACCCATGCAATGGAATATTACTGAGCAATAAATATAAATGAAGTACTGATACACGAGAAAATATGCTTTCATTCATATGAAAGTCCAGAATAGGCAAATCTGTAGAGCTAGAAGAAAACAGATGAGTGGGCTGGGGTGGAGAAAAGGGGGATGGAGTAACAGGGAATCACTGCTAAATGGTTACAGGGTCTCTTTTGAGGGGTAGTAAAAATGACCCAAAATAAGACAGTGGTGATGGTTACCTAACTATGAATATACTAAAACCATTGAATTATGTACTTGAAAAGAATGCATTTCATGGTATAAATTATATCTCAATAAAGGTATTTTTTTTAAATGCCAAGGTTAGTATTTCAAAGATGCTTGAGGGGGGCAGGGGGGAAGCATTCATAGATGGCTGAGAGACCCCTTACCCCACCTCACCAACCCCCAGGCTTGACTGCTCACCAGACCCCCTGACTGAACCCAGGTTTCCCCTTCCCGCATACAGCATTTCCCTAATCTGAATCCAAGCCTAGATCCAGGTCAGTTCTGTGGATCTGGATACAATCGATGGACCTCTCATCTTGCCTGAGCCAGGCCTCTGGGAGGTCACAGCTATTTAAAACTGGGACTGATCCACCTGTGTTATGTCCCTAAACATGGGAGAGAAACCAGAGTGAAGGGAGATGGGAGAATGCCAGGGTCCAGGCCTTGATGCTCCAGCACAAGGGCAGTAGACACATGCAGTGAGCCCTCGGAGCTGGCTTCCTGTCAGACCCTAGAAAGAGCGGAGCAGGCAAAACCCAACCAGGGCCGAGAGCTCAGATTCTGGAAGTCATACCTGGGTTTGAGTGCTGATCCTTGGTTTATCCTTCTGCAAAATAACTACTTAGGAATAAAATGTGTAAAGACCCGGTGCACAGTAAGTATGCACTAATGGAAACGCATTTTCTACAGAGATACTTGGTTTTATCCAGGTTCAAAGAAAAGGTGGACAGACTCAGCTTGCGGCCGCTTTCCTCAAATGAAGCCCCGCCCCCTTCAGGTGGGCCCATCGGGAATAACGGGGTGCTAAGACGGGGCTGGGGGCAAGGAGGAAGGGGTCTGAGGCTGTGTACTTCGGGGACTCCCAAATCCCTGACGTCCTTTGGAGGAGGGGAGGGAAGCTTTGTGACCCTGTGGAGGAAGAACTTGCCAACTGACACCAGCACAGAGTTTATTCACAAATAAATAAATACATACTAGGCAGAGCTCCTGCCTGTCTCCCAAGTGTCTACCCTCTGAGCCCCTCCATCGCGGGAGGGGTTGCGGAAGTCCGTCCTAGGTGGGGACCGGCTCTCACTTCCAGCGATGCCCATGCCGGTATCTTCGGTGCCCTCTTTCAGGAAAGGGAGTCTGGAGAGGGACCGCTTCGAAGGCGCGGAGGCCAAAAAGGCGTCGGTGCTCACAGAACTGGGCGCCAGATGTCCGCCGTCACTTCAACTTCTCAGGCCGGCGGCCACTCCAGGGGCAAGAGGGGCATCGAGGTCTCCAGCAGGGCCAGTACGTCGCCGGGAAAGAGCTGGAGGAGACAGGGGACAGCGTGGTCCTCAGCGTGAGGCCGCCGAGCGTGGGTGTCCGCGCTCGCGAGCTCCGCTCTCAGGGGGGTCCCCAGTGTCCCCCTCCCTTCCCTCGCCGCTCAGGCGCCCTGCGCACGCCAACCGTGTCGCTCCAGAGAGCGAGCAGGCGAGGCCGGGCCGCCGGTGGGGGAGCCCCACGGGGGGCTCATCCCCGGAGTGTGAGGTGGGGATATGAGACGGCAGGTAGTGCCACCCCACGACGGCGCTGAGCCGGGAGGGAGTTCCGCGCGAAGGAGGGCGATACTAACCGGGGATGAGGGGCTCGGCTCCATCGCCGGTCCTTGCGGGCACGCCGCCCCGCGGTCGTATAGCACCGGAGGGTCGCGCAGCTCGGGCGCTGCCAGGGCTCCGGAGCAGGCGGGCGGGGACCCCCAGGACACCGCGGCGCCGGCGGCCGAGCCGGAGCAGCAGCCTCGCGTCTGCGCCTCCGCGGGGCCGCCGTCGGGGCACAGCGCGCAGCCCCGAGGGGGCGCCGCGTCGCCGCGTTGCCGGCGCCGGTGCTGCAGGCTATCCTCGCTGAGGCCCAGCACGGCCGACAGGTGTCCGATGTAGCGGATGGCCAGGCGCAGCGTCTCGATCTTGGTCAGGCTCTGGCCGGCGGGCGCCACAGACGGAGGCAGGAAGCGGCGCAGCTCGTGGAGGGCGCGGGCGAGCGTGCGCATGCGCAGCTTCTCGCGCTCGCTGGCGCTCTGCCGCTGCCCGGCGCCCAGGCGGCCTACCCGCGCGCCTCGCCTCCCAGCTGCCCGGGCGCGGAGGGCGACGCGGGTGGCCGGGCTCCCGGGGCTCGGCACGGGGCTGCAGGCCGGGACGCTGCCCCAGGAGTCCGGGGACGAAGCGGGGGAGCAACCGCAGTCCGCGTCGGCGGCCGGCGGCGGCTGAGCTGGGCCCCAGCCTGCCGTGAGCATCCAGGACTCAGAGAGCGGAGGGCACAGGGGCTGGGCCATGGCAGCGGCGGCGTGTCTGGGGGCTGGCGGCCGGCGACCGCTTTATCCCCGAGCCCCGAAGTGTGAAGTGGCCTCTTCCAGGCCGCATCAGCACTTCAAAGGGGGCTCGGGGGCCTATCGGGGGCGGGGCTTGACCCTTTGAACCAACGTCGGGGTGGGGGTTGCGGGGGGCGAAGGTGTCGGCCTGTTGGCTGCGCCAGGTTGGCCCCACCTGGGCCCTCGCATGGACACCTGACCCGGACACTCCGGCCTTCTGCTTGTGCCAGTGGCAGGCGCTGTCCAGGGTGTTGGACCAGCTCAGCAGGCTAAGGGAAGCCAGGTCAGGGAACTGCAAATTCTGGTACTTAGTTTTGGGGCTGCCTTCACCTGTCGGAAACCTTATGCAAATTCTTGTTTTATTGAGGGTTTTCCTGGTGGCTCAGTGGTAAAGAATCTTCCTGCCAATGCAGGAGACATGGATTCGATCCCTGGTCCAGGAAGATCCCACACACCTCGGAGTAACTAAGTTCAGTGCACCACATTTATTGAGCCTGTGCCCTAGATAGAGCCCAGGAGCGGCAACTTCTGAAGCCCCCGCGCACCCTAGAGCCGGAGCTCTGCAACAAGAGAAGCCACCGCAATGAGAAGCCCATGCACCACAACCAAAGAGTAGCCCTCGCTTACCCGCAACTAGAGAAGAGCCCACGCAGCAACCAAGATGCAGCAAGCCAGAATTAAATAAATGCTTAAAAAAAAAGTTTTCTTGAACCTTCGTTTCCAGTTTGTATAATGGGGGAGAAGGAAACGGCAACCCACTCCAGTATTCTTTCCTGGAGAAGTCCATGGACAGAGGAGCCTGGCAGGTTCATACAGTCCACGGGGTCGCAAAGAGTCGGACACGACTGAGTGACTAACACAGGCATGCTGTGGCAGCAGGTCCCTGGACTCCTGTAGAGGCCAGGAGGGCATGGGGCCCTGACTCCATGTTCCTCCTCCAGGGCAGACTGGTCCTGGGGGTACCCTTCCCTGGTGGTGGTGAGTGGGAGAGACGAAGCTATCCGGGGTAAATCCAGAAAGCTGGCAGAATCTGGGCAGGCTGGTGAACCATCTGAGCTGGAGGAGAGGAGCCCTGCTGCCCTCCAGGACACCCTCAGCCTGGCAGGGTCAAGGGCTTGGCCTGTTGCCACAGCTGCCACCTCTGGCCTTTAGCTGGTATCCCACCACTTTGGGGCAGGAATAACGGGCTTTGCTAATGAAATGTGAGTGACAATGACACAGAAAAAGCACTTCAGAAAATTCAGAGTAATTCCCTGGTGGTCCAGTGGTTAGGACTCAGTGCTCTTACTGCAGGGGCCCCAGGTTCTATCCCTGGTCAGGAAATAAGATCCCACAAGCCACAGCATGGCAAACAACAACAACAACAACAAACAAACACCCCATCATGATAAAAATTCTCAGCAAATTTAGGCTAAAGGAGAACTTTCTCAGTCTGATGAACGCATCCTCAGGGAACCTACAGCTCACAGCATACTAAATAGGGAAAGACTGAAAGATTTCCTTCAATACTCAGAGCAAGGCGAGGATGTTGGCTTCTACCCACACCTTGTCAATGTTGGGAGGTGGGGGTCTCACCTTTGGAATAAGGAAAGAGAAATAAAAGGCATATGGATTGGAAAGGAAGAAATAAAACTGTCTCCATTTATGGACAACATGATTGTCCACATGGCAAAGCTCAGAGTGTCTGCAATCGCCTGCCTGACCCTTTGGGTCTGAATTTACATGTTATCACAATAGCTCCTTCATGCATGGAGGTCTGCTCTCCAGCTGAACTGTGAAGTGTTTGGAGTTTGATCTCATGTCTTCCAAAGAAGTGGTGTCTAGGGTTTCTTTCAGAGGTCTGCTGTCTTGCGTCCCCCAGGCTTCCAGTTCTGTGAGACTCATGGGTGAGCTGGTTTGTAGCAAAGAAAGCCAAGTGACTTGGTACCTTCTTCCTGAGCATCTTTGCTCACTACCACCCCTCTCCCCTTGTCTCCTTTCTCTTCTACTGCCCTTGGCCTCTCTTTACCCCCTACTCTGCAGTCTGTCTCAGCAGCCCCAGATGCTTATGCCCATGATCACATATAGGAGAGACAGTGCCAACCCACCCCTGGAGAGAAGGGCTAGAGTCCATCCCATGGACACATGCCTCAGGGCCCATTGGCTCCCTAGGAGAGCCTGGCCTACGAGGACCCTCCCAGGCACGCAGCTGTCAATATGGTCTGCCCTGTCTGGATCCTGGACAATGGATGGAGTTCTAGATCCAAGCCAAGAATCTGGCATTAGACCCCCCTTTAATCACACTTGACTGGAGCTAACAAACAGTGGAAACAGGTTGTACATTCAAGTACGAGGAGGTGCAGAGTCAAAGCTGGTCAGGCAGGAGGGATGGGATTCCACGGGGCTCTGGGCATGCTGTTGCCAACCTTTGAATGTCAACAAATTCCTCCAATTCCCATACAATTCTGATTTCCACTTTGTAGCTGATAACTGAGAAAACTCAGAATGACCAGGCTTCCCTGGTGGCTCAGACGGTAAAGAATCCACTTGCAATGCAGGAGACCCAGGGTTTGATCCCTGGGTTGGGAAGATATCCTAGAAAAGGGAATGGCTACCCGATCCAGTATTCTTGCCTGGAGATCCCATGGATATAGGAGCCAAGTGGGCTATAGTCCATGGGGTCACACAGAATCAGACACGATTGAGTGCCTAATACTTTCACTTTCAGAATGACCAAAAGCTCCTAGAAAATCAGCCACCCTTTTCTTGTATTGTTATATTATTATTTATTTGAAAATCTAATATATGCACGTGATTAAAAGTTGAATGAGTACAGAGGGCATATCAAATTTCTTTACTCTTATGCCTCTGAGGTCTCCAATTCCTAGTTCAGGGGAAACCACCATGACTGGTTTGTGGGCAACAATGCTCTTAAAGTAAATTTTTGTTAAGTACAAAATCAACTAGACATTCTTTAAACAAAGGGCCATATGTGCATGGGAGGTAGGCTGTTGATCCTAAAAACACAGCTCTGGCCCCTGAGGATGCTCAAATCTGAGAGCCAACAGTTAACGTTAATTGCTCACTTACGTGGGAACCACTGAAAGCTATGGAGCAAGAGACGGACACCATGCATGGCATGTGATGGGAAGATCTCTGGTGTCAGGGTTGAGAGAGGGTTAAAAGGATTCATGGGTGTCCATGGAGGCCAAGAACTCACAATAAAACGGCATGAGAGAGGCGGGGTGGTTGGGAGGGTTCTGCCCCCAACTCCAGTCTTTCCATCTTCAGCTCCAAGGCTGACAAATTGGAGGTGCCAGCTGGAATCCCTCCCTCTCCTGTGACCCCTCAAGGCCCAGTGTGTGCAAGGCTATGGGCCTGATGAAGCCAAGCAGGGACGAAGGAGGGACCCCCAAGCTGGAGCCTGGGTTCTCCGGGCTCCCATCAGCTAGCCTCCCTCTTCCCCGGGGCCCCCATGCCTCTCGCACCTTTGATCTTCTTATCGCCAGCCCCTCCGGTGGGTTCATTAGGGAGCTGCCCCAGTTAATGAGTTCTCCGGGCAGCAGGGCCCACACGCCCTCCCGCTGGGCTAAGGCCTTCACACCTCTGGGGCCTGTGTTTTGACAAGTGCCAGAACCAGTGGCTCCTGCTCCCCTGGGCCCGAGCCTGCCTTCGCCTGCCAACGTGTAAGGCTGGGAAATGAGGCCTTGGGGCAGCCCCACTGAGCGGAGGTGAGAGTTCAGGGGGTCCTCGGCCAGGGTGGGGGCAGGCAGGAGAGGGCAGCACCCCCTTGGGCTGGGGCCTGGGTCTCAGCCTTCCTTCTAGGAGCCAGCCGGCTGCCTCAGGTCGACCCTGGATCCTGGGCGCTGCCCCCTCCCACCTCCCAGCCTCAGTGCCCTCATTTCCCCAGCCAGCCCCACTGACAGGAGAGTGCTAATCAAAGGTGCAATGTCAGTCTTCCCCTCGCAGCCCCTAATCCCGACCCCGCCGGAGCCAGAGGCCCCAGGAGAAGGAAGCGGCTCTCCTACCGCCAGCCTGTTTAGCATCAGCAGGGACACCTCCTGGGAGGCTCCTAATTTGGGTGTTCCCTGCTGCCGGGGATCTTCCCGCCACACCTCGGCACCGGTCTGAGAGAAAGGCCCTTTCAAGGAGAGTGATTGTTGTTCATGAAGCCCCATCTTCAGGCAGCTTAGGACACCCCTCGCTTAGAATCGAATCCCTCTTCTGCCACGTACCACCTGTGTCACTTGGATAACTCAGTCTCCACCTCTCCCATGAATCATACCTGCTGTGCTGATGTTGCAAGGGTATCAAATCATCCTGCACAGACCATACTTCCAGCAGCGCCTCATGCGTGTCCCTGCTGTCACTTGGGGCCTGGCCTCCGCCGGATCCCAGCTCACAAGCGTGCTGTGATGTGGATGTCACTGCTTCACCTGGTAGTTAAGGAAATGGAGGCGCAGGGGGTGGTCCTATGTCACATGGCCAGGAGGCGCAGAGCGGGGGTCCGTCTGGTGCTGTTTGGGACCAAAGCGAGTGTCCTGTCCTCCCACCAGCTCCCCCGTCTCCTCTGGAAACCTCCAGTGGCTCCTTTCCTCCTGCAGGGCTGCCTCAAGAGTGAGGGTGCAGGAAGAGGGGGCAATGCCCCCTAGTCCTCAAGGCCCCCTGAAACCTCACTACAAGTCACCAGGATCTGTTGACATGTTAAAAATGTAAAGCATTTCCAGATCCACCCTGGACCTGTTTGAGCCAGAATCCCTGGAGGAGATTCCGGGTATGTAAAGTGAAATGTCCTGAGAACGGTGAAGCTCAACCACTTTTGAGAAGCCGTGCGCTACAGTGAGCCCCTTCCAATCCGGAGAGTGGAAGAGGCATGGGGAGTGCCCAGCCTCCACCATGGAGCCTACACTCCACTGTGTCATGGACAGATGAGGCCGTGCCTGTGTTGGAGGTGGGGCTGCAGCCTCCTGGAGCCCAGAGCCATCAGAGGGCCCAGCAGGAAGGCTCCCAGCTTCCCCTCCACCTCCCTCCTTCCCCATCAGCTCCCAGTGAAGGCCCCCGAGGCTCCCAGGAAGCCCCTTCCAACTGAGATCACCACCCTCCCCTCACACCTTTAGCTCCCGGAGCCACTGGCTTGGCAAGCCATATGGAATAGATTATTCTGGACCCATGATAATCTGATTATCTTGGTCGTGGATCAGCTGGAATGCACAGCCAGTGAAAGTCACAGGAAGGAGGCAGAGGGGTGATGAGGAGGGAGGGGGTGGGAAGAAAGGAGAGAGATCTGTCAGATTCCTGGTAAGGCTGGGGAGGAAGTGCCAGTTCTGGGAGCCGGGCCAGGCTGAGAAGGCAGGGAAAGTAGATCATGTCTCTCCCCTTAGAGGTGTCACATCTATGCTTCTTCACTTCATCTGGGTAAGTGGAGAAGGGTCTGAGCCTTATAGTGAAACATGGGGAAATCAGGCATGAAAAGGGTGACGTAAGTAGCTGAACCAGCCCAAAGCAAAGATGCAGACATGTGAATACAGGGAAACTTGTCACATGGCCCCTCAGTCAGTATAGCTGTAAAATGGAGCAAGGACTCCCAACTACCTGCTGAGATGTCCTGGGAGACTGCATGCCTTGGTTGCAAAACATGGTCTCAGGCCAGAGAGCTGCCCCTGGGTGTCCAGTGTCCTTGCATTCCCAGCCACAGACAGCAGAGGGCGCTGCCTAGCTACCTGGGATCTTGGGATCTGGGCTGGGCGGACCTCCTGCCATTGTCAGAGGACTTTATTTTTCTGGGGCCAGGGCCAGTGCTGGGTGGAGGTGGTGGGCACTGGAAGCTAAGTAGATATGTCAGAGACGCTGAGGCTGGCTTAAGAAATGGGTGAGGCTGACTTCGTGCCAGTGTGATGGGCTATGTGACCCCAGACAGTCCATTTGTTCTCTCTGGACCCCAATTAGCTTATCTGTCCACTGGGAAAAACATACACCTGTGTGCAGAAAGGTAAAGCAAGATGGAACCCAGAGGAATGAAAAGAAGGCAGACGGGCTCAGGTCTCCCTCCCTTCCCTACATACCCCTGGAAGCAGAGGTTGAAAGCAATCAGACCATGAGCTGACCAAAACTCTAGGCTCGCCAGCTCCCCCTAAGGATTTACAGGCCGAACTCAGCGGCCAACTTTGGGCACATCCAGCACCAGTACCTGCAGAAAGCACAGGATGGTGCTTCCTCCGGGCAGGATACACAGGTTTCTGGCTTCTTCTAACCCCATGCCTGCCCTGGCTGACTGAACAGAACAGTGAGGAGCCAGGACAATGGCGAGGCTCCAGCCAAGTCACTGGGTGGCTCCGGGCCTCAGTCAGCTCCAGGCTGTCCTTCCCAAGGGCTGGGGAAGGAGCACATCACCTCCCTTCTCCTGGGGTATCTAACTTCAGACCTAATATAGAGCAGAATGGGGGCTCCTGGGAGTGGGCTGGAATGTCTGGGTAGGGTCTGGGGAAGTGAAGAGCTTCTGAGCATAGGATCCTTTGTCAGAGACTGGGAAACAGCCCTGAACAGAGTGGAAAACATGTAGGGGGCAAGGATAAAGCTTAAGTTGCATGCATGCATGCCAAGTCGCTTCAGTCAGGTCTCTTTGCAACCCTATGGACTGTAGCCCTCCAAACTCCTCAATCCATGGGATTTTTAAGGCAAGAATACTGGAGTGGGTTGCCAGGCCCTCCTCCAGGGGATCTTCCCAACCCAGGGATAGCCCTTGCATCTCTACTGCTAGCACCACGTGGGAATCCAGGGCTTAAATTGACCAGATTATAAACAGAAGAAGGGTCTTACATGGTCAGTACTGATTATGGGCCTACTGAGGGTAGGATAAACCCACCAAGAGAAAGCCAAGTCTAGCCCTCGGCAGAGCCCAGGAAGTTTCTTCACCCTTGGAGATCATGCCTCACCCCAGGCCCTGGGAGTGCACAGTCAGCACCCAGCATGGGCGGCCCGTCTGGCGGAGGCCCCCAGGAGTGCTGACACCTGCTGCTTGCCTCCCACAACCAGGTTGGCCTTGACAACCCCCGCCTCTGCCCCCACCCCGCTGGCCCTCCCCCAGGCTGGCCTCAGGCTTCAGAACAGCCTCAGCATGCCCTTTGCCCAGCGATTTCCCTGATGGGGAATTCATCCTGATAAGAAAAGATTAAAGGTGCAAGTGAAGCCTTGCTCCTGACAGATACAAACCTCAGAAAAACCCCTTCCGTGTGACTTGATTGATATAAGCAAAAGCAAAAAAGAACAAAAATCTAAAAACCAAACCCCTGCTGTGCATTTTGTAAGGATCCACAGCATGTGTGTGCATAAATGCATACTCACCAAAGCTAAGATCTAGGACTTATCTGGTGTGCGGGTGGGGCAGGGCTGGGTTCTGAGGGCTGATATAAAGAGATGTTAATCATATCTACAAGGTTTAAAATTTTTACAAGGAGTTTGCATTCACAGGTGACATGTGCAGTTTAAAAGTATGCTGCTGCTAAGTCACTTCAGTTGTGTCCGACTCTGTGCGACCCCATAGACGGCAGCCCACCAGGCTCCCCCGTCCCTGGGATTCTCCAGGCAAGAACACTGGAGTGGGTTGCCATTTCCTTCTCCAATGCATGCAAGTGAAAAGTGAAAGTGAAGTCTCTCAGTCGTGTCTGACTCTTCAAGACCCCATGGACTGCAGCCCCCTAGGCTCCTTCATTCATGGGATTTTCCAGGCAAGAGTACTGGAGTGGGGTGCCATCGCCTTCTCCATAGTTTAAAAGCATAGGTATACGGATATATACCTATGTGCAAAATTTCGAGGCATCTCCGTATATACTAGAAAATGTGTCACCTAAACAGTTACTGTCACACCAGGGAGTACTTTAAAATCTCATTGCAGAAATAAATCTAGTGATCTGGAAAAGGTTATTCATACACTGTGTAGCACAGGAAGCCCAGCTCAGCGCTCTGTGATGACCTGGATGGGTGGGATGAGGGGGCCGGAGGGCGGCCCACGAGGGAGGGGTATCTGTATATATGTGCCTACTCACTTCGTTGTACCGCAGAAACTAACACAACATAGTAAAGCAATTATACTCCAATTTTTTTGAGAGTTATGAATACATTAGCGAGAGAAGTTGGTCACAAAACAACATACACTTTATACAGCCAAAGGAACTGAAAGCAGAGGCTAAAATAGATGTCTGCCAACGTTCATAACAGCATTGTTCATAACACCTGAAAGGTGGAAATAGCCCAAATGTCTATCAAGTGATGAGTGAACAAAATGTGGTATGAACGTAAATGGGCTGTTATTTGACCGTAAGAAGGAATGAAGCTTGGGCACGTGCTACCCTGTGGATGAACCTTGATGACATTGTGAAATAAGCCAGACACACCAAAGGACAATACTGTATGGTTATACTTACACGAGATACCTAAAACAGATAAATTTATAGAGACAGGAAGCAGATGAGAGGTGACCAGGGGCTGAGGGGCTGGTGGGAAAGGGGAGTTTTTGCTTAATGGGTTCAGTTTCTGCTTGAGATGATGAAAAAGTTTTGGAAATAGAAATGGTGATGGTTGAACAACATTGCAAATGCAATTAATGCCACTGAGCGCAATTAATGCCACCAAACTGCATACTTAACAATGGTTAAGATGGCAAATCTTATGTTATACCAAATATATTTACTGCAATTTAAAGGAATTTTAAATGTAATATACAGAAACTACTGAATTCTACAGTTTAAACAGGTGAATGTATGGCATGTGAATTACATCTCAATAAAGCTGTTTTAAAAGAGAGAATATCTATTACCAGAAGCTTCAAAAACAATGGGCAAAAGAACTCAGTGCGTGTATGTGCTCGGTTGTGTCCAACTCTATGTGACCCCATGGACTATAGGCCACCAGGCTCCTCTGTCCATGGAATTCTCCAGGCAAGAATCCTGGAGTGAGTTGCCATTTCCTACTCCAGGGGATCTTCCCACCCAGGGATTGAACCCACATCTCTTGGGTCTCCTGCATTGGCAGGTGGGTTCTTTACCACTGTGCTACTTGGGAAGCCCAAAGAACTCAGTATGCTCCCTTAATGCTTCCATCTCCATGTTCTGTGTTTGTAGGGATGCTTAGAAAAGGTTAGGATGCAGAGATATAGACTAAGTGTGACCCTGGTCCTCTCTGGGTGGATGGAAGTGGGGGCTTTAAAATTCCCTTCATTTTGATTGTCTATACTTTTTTGATGTTTAGTAGCTAAGTCATGTCTGACTCTTTGAGACCCCATGGACTGTAGCCCACCAGGCTCCTCTTTCCGTGGGATTCTCCAGGCAAGAATACTGGACTGGGTTGCCATTTCCTTCTCCAGGGGACCTTCCTGACCCAGGGATTGAACCCTTGCCTCCTAAATTGGCAGGCAAGTTCTTTACCACTGAGCCACCAGGGAAGCCCAAGTCTTACTTCTGTGTAATGATTATTATTGGTTTGATAAATTAGAAAAGAAAGAAAAGGAAGGGAGGGAAGGAAGAAAAGACTTCGCAACCCGCTTGCCTCTGTTGTTTGCACTCCGGTAGCAGAGATGGTGGACCCAGGCCCCCCTAAGGCTTTCGGTAATCAGGCTGGGGCGGCTGGCTCTCCCCTTGCAGAGCCTGAACAAGTTAGTGCCTCTCCTTCTCCCACTTTGTCCCTCCCAAGAGCTGCAAGACCACAGATGGCCTCTCCTCTCCAGCAGGACAGGCAGGCAATACTCTTGGAGTCCCCCATGATGAACATATGATGCTATATCTAATCCTCCCAGCAAGGACATCCACTTCATAGATGAGGAGACTGAGGCTAAAAGGTGGGCACTGAGCCCAGGCGTGGCTGGCCCTAGGCTTGAGCTGTCTCTGCTGAGACTTGTTGCCCCAGGAGCTGGACCAGGCCACCCTGGGGCCTCTGCAGGCCCTTCCACACCAGCCTCCTTGGCCTACCCTTCTTGTTGGAGGAAGAACATGGCGTGTACCTCCCTGCCCTCAGCCTGCTGGGCACTCCCTGGATGCCTGTGGCCCCAGCCTCTCCCATGCACCCCCATCCATCTTTTCCCACATTACCTCCTATGGTATCCTTGGCCCACTCCCAGGGCCCCTGCCTGTACCCTATTTAGACAGCCTTTGCCCTGATGTGACCGCAGTCTCCTGTTTCCTACCTCCATCTCTTTACCTTCCGACACTTCCCCCTCCTCAGAATTTCTGTGGGATCTCACTGCCTCCTCAAGAGTCCAAACTCCTCACTCAGCAGGACTTTCCAACCCCACCCAGCTCCCACTTTCTTGTCCACACCCCTCCCACCCTCCCCACCTCTGTCCCAGGGCTCCAGACGGCTTGGCATCGCCCCAATTACCCCTGAGTCCCTGCTTCCAGACAGGCTCACACCTTTCCCCTCAGCCAGGAAGACCCCACCCCAACTTGGAGAAAATCCACAATTTCAGGGCCCTCCCTTCCTCCCAGGACCCGCCCTGATCACCTGGCCAGGTAGCACCTCTCTGTCGCCCATGGCCTCCCAGCACATCAGGCCCCCACAGAATCTTGGAGCCAACTTGTCTTTCTCCTCCTCAAACTCTCAGCTCCCAGAGAGCAGCAGAGACTCCACCACCTCCCCCAACCCCCGCCACCCCGAGTCTCAGCCCCCTGGTCAGGAATGATGTTTCCTCATGGGGGTGTGCATGGCCTTTATGGGTTTGAATTCTGGTTCTGGGGGGCCCTAAAGCAAAGGAAGGGGCCTCTCTGGGCCCAATTTCCCCACTCAGCAAGACAGGGAATAGCAGGCTGTCAGGCCTGGGGTTTGAGCGCTGAACAGACTTATGTGGGCAATGCTGGGCACCGTGGGGTGTGGAAGTGCTCAGAGCCGGGCCCGTCTGAGGCCCAGTCAGGGTGAGTACAGTGCCCAGGGCTGCTCCATGCCCTTCCCAGATGGCTGTCAGCCTCTGGGCACCCCCAGTGACACTGATGGTGCTCTGCCTGGCAGGGCCTGGTCACTGGGCTTCCCTGGCTATGCCCAGAGTCACACGCCCATCCCTGGAGCCACGGGAGGAGAGTGTCCAGGGTTCTGGGCTGGATACTCAGGGCTCCTGGAGTGAGTAAGGGGCACATGCAGGCCCCTGGGTATCACCGCACCACCCCCACCAACACAGGGACACAGGCTCTGCCTTTACCCTGAGCCTCCCACAAGGGGGGCCTGCAGCCTCCCGCCCCTACCCCGAAGTGCTTTCTGGGGTTTCTAAGGGGACCTGCTGCCGGGCTGTTTTGGAGGCCCCTGCACACCCTGGTTCCCAAGTCGACACCTTCTGCCCTGGAGGAGGCGGCCTTGTGTCAACAGGCAACAGGAGGTGTGAAGGCAGCCACCGTGGCCAAGGGGGAGGCCGGGCTGGCCCTCGCGCTGGCTGGTAATGAGAATACCACACGGCGGCCCTGCAGCCCCCAGTGGCCCGTCTCCCTGCCCCACACACCCACGTTCCCACCACCCAACCACCCCGGGGCCGGGAAGGGACGCAGGAGGAAAGAAGACCTGTGGGGCAGAGGCCAGCCCTGCAACCAGCTCCAGGACCCAGGCCTGTTCCCCAGGGCCCTGCACCGCCTGCCCAGGAGGAAGGAGCAGGTGGAGAACTTCTGGGAGCAGGGCTGGGGTTAAAGAAACGCTGAGGTCTGCTCTGAGCCACTGAGTGAGCACAGGCTGACCAGAGGAACGGCCTGCCCTCCCTCGCAGAGCCGGAGCTAAAAGCACACTCTGACTCCAACCTGGGCCTCTCTGCGCTTCTCCTCTGACCGGGGTCTGGGGCATCAATCAGGGGATGATGGACAGGGGCCTCAGGTGCCGCTAGTGGTAAGGAACCCGCCTGCCAATGCAGCAGACATAAGAGACGCAGGTTCGATCCCTGGGTCAGGAAGATCACCTGGAGGAGGGCATGGGAACCCACTCCAGTATTCTTGCCTGGAGAATCGCCTGCACAGAGGAGCCTGGCAGGCTGCAGTCAGTGGGGTCACAAAGAGTCAGACACGACTGAACGACTAACACTCATAATCTGAGTATTGACGGGAACGTGGCCCGCCCCTCTGTGCCCAGCTGACTGGTGCTACACAAGTGAGCAAAGCTGACTCAGGGCCTTGTGGTTCCGGCCCGAGAGCAGGCCCAGCTGAGCCCAAGCCGCAGGCACAGAGAAGAGCAGGGGTAGGAGTGTCACAAGTGCTGAAACGCTTGTGAGGCCTCGTTCTGCCCTCCCCCCGCCCAAGGTGTCCTGAAGCCAGGTCTCCCGTGGCTCCCAGGCCGAGACTGCCCAGGGCCCTGAGGGGACAGCTGCTGATTCTTGCCCTCAGCTCTCAAAGGTCCTCAGGGATCATCAGGTCCAAGCACCTCGTTTTATGGTACTTTAGGTCAGTGTTGGCAGAAGCAGCAGCAGCCATCCCCTCCAGCTCCTATGTGTACTCTTCCAGCCTCTTTAAGAATACACACATGCACACGCACACACATATATAATTTACTTATTTGGCTGCACCAGGTCTTAGTTGCGGCACACAGGGTCTTCAGCTGTGGTATGTGAACTCTTAGTTGCATCATATGGGATCTACTTCCCCGACCAGAGATTGAACCTGCGCCCCCTGCTTTGGGAGCATAGAGTTTTAGCCACTGGACCACCAGGGAAGTGCCTTCATCTGGCCTCTTCTTGATTACCTCCAGGAATAGGCCACTCACTCCCCCACAAGACAGCCCCTGTGATCTCCTTCAGACTCTCCCTGGAGTATTTCCCCAGCACCTGGAGACGACGCTCACATTCCTGTGTCTTTTCCTTTTTGCATGAAACATTCCTGAGTCCTTCAGCTATTTCTCTGGTGAGCCAGCGTCACGTCCCCTCACTAACCCCCTCCCCTAAGCCAGGTTTGTCCCATGCCCTCATAAACTGTGGCCCCCAGGTTTGGCCACTTACCCCACACAGGCAATAAGAGCCCACTGCCTCCTTGATCTGTTGTCGTTGTTCAGTCACTAAGTCATATCTGACTCTTTGTGACCCTATGGACAGCCGCATGCCAGGCTTCCCTTCCCTTCCCTTTCCTTCACTATCTCCCAGAGTTTGCTCAGATTCATGTCCATTGAGTTGGCGATGCTATCTAACCATCTCAGTCTCCTTGATTAAAGATCCCCTTTTTCTTGAAAACGGGAACGGAATCACATTTTTCGTACCGTTGGTGCCTGGAAGGCAATGACCACCATGCCTGTCCCACAGTTGCTGCTGGTTACACGCTGCCTCCTGACCCTGAACTTAGAAGGAGGGTACACAGGGCTCTGTTGATTCTACCTTATTAGTAATTAGATCTCATGAGTCATTCCAGCCTAACAGAATCTCTTCCAGTTCAGTTTCAGTCGCTCAGGCGTGTCCGACTCTTTGTGACCCCCATGGACTGCAGCACGCCAGGCTTCCCTGTCCATCACCAACTCCCAGAGCTTACTCAGACTCATGTCCATTGAGTCGGTGATGCCATCCAACCATCTCATCCTCTGTCATCCCCTTCTTCAATCTTTGAATTGTCATCCCCTCCTGCCTTTATCTTTCCCAGCATCAAGGTCTCTTCAAATGACTCAGTTCTTCGCATCAGGTGGCCCGAGTATTAGAGTTTCAGCTTCAGCATCAGTCCTTCCAATGAATATTCGGGACAGATTTCCTTTAGGATGGACTGGTTGGATCTCCTTGCAGTCCAGGGGACTCTCAAGGGTCTTCAACACCACACTCCAAAAGCATCAATTCTTTGACTCTCAGCTTTCTTTATAGTCCAACTCTCACATCCATACATGACTACTGGAAAAACCATAGCCTGGACTAGATGGACCTTTGTTGGCAAAGTAATGTCTCTGCTTTTGAATATGCTATCTAGGTTGGTCATAACTTTCCTTCCAAGGAGCAAATGTCTTTTAATTTCATAGCTGCAGTCACCATCTGCAGTGATTTTGGAGCCAAAAAAAAAAAAAATCTGTCACTGTTTCCATTGTTTCCTATGTATTTGCCATGAAGTGATGGGACTGGATACCATGATCTTAGTTTTCTGAATGTTGAGTTTCGAGCTAACTTTTTCACTCTCCTCTTTCACTTTCATCAAGAGGTTCTTTAGTTCTTCTTCTAGACATGATGGTGTCATCTGCATATCTAAGGTTACTGATATTTTTCCTAGCAATCTTGATTCCAGCTTGTGCTTCATCCAGCCCAGCATTTTGCATGATGCACTCTGCATATGTTAAATAAGCAGGGTGACAATATGTAGCCTTGACTTACTCCTTTCTTGATTTGGAACCAGTCTGTTGTTCCATGTCCAGTTCTAATTGTTGCTTCTTGACCTGCATACAGATTTCTTAGGAGGCAAGTCAGGTGGTCTGGTATTCCCATCTCATGAAGAATTTCCCAGTTTGTTGTGATCCACACAGTTAAAGGCTTTGGTGTAGTCAGTAAAGCAGAAGTAGATGTTTTTCTGGAACTCTCTTGCTTTTTTGGTGATCCAACAGATGTTGGCAATTTGATCTCTGGTTCCTCTGCCTTTTCTTAAACCAGCTTGAATATCTGGAAGTTCACAGTTCACATATTGCTGAAGCCTGGCTTGGAGAATTTTGAGCATTACTTTAGCGTGTAAGATGAGTGCAATTGTGCAGTAGTTTGAGCATTCTTTAGCATTGCCTTTCTTTGGGATTGGAATGAAAACTGACCTTTTCCACTGACCTTTGCCACTGCTGAGTTTTCCAAATTTGCTGGCATATTGGGTGCAGCACTTCCACAGCATCATCTTTTAGGATTTGAAATAGCTCAACTGGAATTCCATCACCTCCACCAGCTTTGCTCATGGTGATGTTTCCTAAGGCCCACTTGATTTCGAATTCCAGGATGTCTGACTCTAGGTGAGTGATCACACCATCGTGGTTATCTGGGTCATGACAATCTTTTTTATATAATTCTTCTGTGTATTCTTTCCACCTCCTCTTAATATCTTCTGCTTCTGTTAGGTCCATACCATTTCTGTCCTTCATTGTGTCCATCTTTGCATGAAATGTTCCCTTGGTAGCTCTAGTTTTCTTGAAGACATCTCTAGCTTTCCCCATTCTATTGTTTTCCTCTATTTCTTTGCACTGATCACTGAGGAAGGCTTTCCTTAGATGTAACTTTTGTCCTTGAGATTGCTTGAGGGTCACAAAAAAGCTGCTGAAGCTCCAGCCATCACTTAAGTTTTCCAGGATGACAATATAAGAGAGTAAGAGTCAGAGGAGTGTACCTCTCTGCTTTAAAAAGCTTTCCTAGAAACCCCATACAATATTTCTCCTAACATTTCATTGATGATTCCATCTGCGAGTGAGGCTAGGAAATGTAGTTTTCAGTTGGGCACATCACGTTCCGTAATACAGAGCCCTGTTATTAAAGAAGAAAGAAGAATAGAGGCAATAACAGACACTGTGTGGACAACCAGAAGAGTCTGCCACACTAGTGAACATTCTACTGACCATGGTTCCCTGATCTAGAGACCACCTCCTCCTATCATAGGAAGGAAGGGGGTGAAACTGGTGTCACTATCATGCTGAGGCTCAAAAGTTGATCACCTTATCTAACAGCACACAGCCATAGATGTCCCTCCTTTCACCAGGCAAGTCAAATGAATGAGAAATGGAGACTGCCCAGCTGGAAGCCCCTGGGGGATGGGGGCCAGACCTCACTTGTTCATGCAGCACCTGGGGCTGCTTCAAGCACACGAGGAGGAATGCTTGAGTCTCAGGGCCAGAGAGCAAGTGGGAAAAGCACCTGGGCCAGGACCCAGTCCACCAGGAGAAGCTGATTCAGATTCTCCGCTTTCTGGCCTTGGTTGGCTCCAACCAAGCTCCAACTCCAGCTCCAACAGCTAGAACTCTTCCATTGCCTCCGCCCTGGAGCACTGGTGAGCCCTGCCACGGGCCAGGAGCTGGAGTGCCCTGCTGAGAACAAACCCCATGCTGGGTCCATGGAGAAGACAGGCTGAAGTTGGAGGAGGGGGTTAGGGCAGGATGCCCAAGGCCTGGTGCTAGAGGGAGGAAGGAACCATCTTCTGGGGTCACGGATGAAGCTGTCAGCCGTCTTACCACAATGCAATCTTGTCCTTAACCCACTTCATTCTGCTGCCCCGAACTTGCTATAAGAAAGACTTATAAACAAAGGCTCTATGACATGGTGGTGATGACATACATTATCTTTTCCTTTTAAGGAGTCCCGTCACTTCACGGCAAATAGATGGGGAAAAAATGAAAACAGTGAGAGACTATTTTCTTGGGCTCCAAAATCACTGCAGACAGTGATTGCAGCCATGGAATTAAAAGACAGTGATTCCTTGGAAGAAAAGCTATGACAAACCTAGTGAAGGGAAGTGAAGTTGCTCAGTCGTGTCTGACTCTTTGCGACCCCATGGACTGTAGCCTAGCAGGCTCCTCCATCCATGGGATTTTCCAGGCAAGAGTACTGGACAGCATATTAAAAAGCAGAGGCATCGCTTTGCCCACAAAGGTCCGTATAACCGAAGCTATGGTTTTCCCAGTAGTCATTTACAGACGTGAGTTGGACCATAAGGAAGGCTGAGTGTCGAAGAATTGATGCTTTTGAAGTATAGTGTTGGAGAAGACTCTTGAGAGTCTCTTGGACTGCAAGGAGATCAAACCAGTCAATCCTAAAGGAAAACAGTCCTGAATATTCATTGGAAGGACTGATGCTTAAGCTGAAGCTTCAATACTCTGGCTACCCCATGCGAAGAGCTGACTCATTGGAAAAGACCCTGATGCTGGGAAAGATTGAGGGCAAGAGGAGAAGGGGACGGCAGAGGATGAGATGGTTGGACGGCATTGCTGACTCAAAGGATATGAATTTGAGCAAACTCTGGGAGATGGTGAAGGACAGGAAAGCCTGGTACCCTGCAGTCCAGGGGATCACAAAGAGTCAGACACGACTGAGTGACTGAATAGATTTATTTTTTAAACAAGTTTATTATTTTTTATTTATTTTTTGGCCACACCAGGTGGCATGCTGGATCCTACTTCCCTGACCAGGGACTGAACCCATGCCTGTGATGTTGGAAGCACAGTGTCCTAACCACTGGATCTCTAGGAAAGTCCCCAGACATGCGGTATCTTGCTTTTGCACTAACAATTGCCCTGGAAATGAGAATCCCCACTTAATAGACAAGAAAACTGAGGTTAAGTTGCTCAAGTTCTGACTGCTGAGAAAGGATGAAGCCTGGACTCTAAACCCAGGTCTATCTGATTCTATAGTCCAGGCTCCTAATCATTAAACCACACTGCCTCCCAATGCTGAGTGGGGCCAGCAGTGTGCCCCTGGGCTCCCGGAGCCTGGCTGAGGGGCCCAGTGAAGAGCCAGGGGCCACAACAGACCAGCTCCAGGGCCTCACCTCCCAGAACTTGTGCTCTGCCATCCCACAGTCAGCCTGAGGCCTGGGCTCTAGGACTAACCCAAACTAAGACAGAAGGAAGCCAGGCTATCCTAGAGAGGAAAGGACAGTACGCAGGGCTCCGCCAATGGTGAATTCCCCTAATTCACCAAGTGCTTTCACAGGAGATCTCTCCGGCTTGTTCCCTCCTGGGAATCACAAGGCCACTCCACTACTCCATACCTAGTTGCCTGTGCACAAAGCAGCACTCTTTGGCAAAAACTAAAAACACGCCAAAGGTGCATTAAAGAGAGACTGACTATGGTGTGAGCATGCTATGAATACTATATTGCAGTGAAAAGAGGTGAGTTGGAGCACTCAATATCAACAGCACCTCAATTTGACACTCCAGAATCCAGATCAATATACATGAAACCTGATGAATCCTGTTTATAACTGTGAGTTACATCTACATAAATTTCCTATAGTATATGTCAAGATCTTTAAAGTATTGTGCAGCCTTGGATAAATAATGATTTGCCATTATTTTAATCCTTAAAAGTGTCAGTTCAATTCAGTCGTTCAGTCGCGTCCGACTCTGTGACCACATGAATTGCAGCAACGCCAGGCTTCCCTGTCCATCACTAACTCCTGGAGTTCACTCAGACTCACATCCATCGAGTCAGTGATGCCATCCAGCTATCTCATTCTCTCTCGTCCCCTTCTCCTCCTGCCCCCAATCCCTCCCAGCATCAGAGTCTTTTCCAACGAGTCAACTCTTTGCATGAGGTGGCCAAAGTACTGGAGTTTCAGCTTTAGCATCATTCCTTCCAAAGAAATCCCAGGGCTGATCTCCTTCAGAATGGACTGGTTGGATCTCCTTGCAGTCCAAGGGACTCTCAAGAGTCTTCTCCAACACCACAGTTCAAAAGCATCAATTCTTAGGTGCTCAGCCTTCTTCACAGTCCAATTCTCACATCCATACATGACCACAGGAAAAACCATAGCCTTGACTAGACGGACCTTTGTTGGCAAAGTAATATCTCTGCTTTTCAATATGCTATCTAGGTTGGACATAACTTTCCTTCCAAGGAGTAAGCGTCTTTTAATTTCATGGCTGCAGTCACCATCTGCAGTGATTTTGGAGCCCCCAAAAATAAAGTGTGACACTGTTTCCCCTGTTTCCCCATCTATTTCCCATGAAGTGATGGGACCAGATGCCATGATCTTTGTTTTCTGAATGTTGAGCTTTAAGCCAACTTTTTCACTCTCCACTTTCACTTTCATCAAGAAGCTTTTGAGTTCCTCTTCACTTTCTGCCATAAGGGTGGTGTCATCTGCATATCTGAGGTTATTAATATTTCTCCCGGCAGTCTTGATTCCAGCTTGTGTTTCTTCCAGTCCAGCGTTTCTCATGATGTATTCTGCATATAAGTTAAATAAGCAGGCTGACAATATACAACCTTGACAGACTCCTTTTCCTATTTGGAACCAGTCTGTTGTTCCGTGTCCAGTTCTAACTGTTGCTTCCTGACCTGCATATAGGTTTCTCAAGAGGCGGTCAGGTGGTCTGGTATTCCCATCTCTTTCAGAATTTTCCACAGTTTATTGTGATCCACACAGTCAAAGGCTTTGGCATAGTCAATAAAGCAGACATAGATGTTTTTCTGGAACTCTCTTGCTTTTTCCATGATCCAGGGGATGTTGGCAATTTGATCTCTGGCCCCTCTGCCTTTTCTAAAACCAGCTTGAACATCTGGAAGTTCATGGTTTACGTATTGCTGAAGCCTGGCTTGGAGAATTTTAAGCATTACTTTACTAATGTGTGAAATGAGTACAATTGTGCGGTAGTTTGAGCATTCTTTGGCATTGCCTTTCTTTGGGATTGGAATGAGAACTGACCTTTTCTGGTCCTGTGGCCACTGCTGAGTTTTCCAAATTTGCTGGCATATTGAGTGCAGCACTTTCACAGCATCATCTTTCAGGATTTGGAAAAGCTCAACTGGAATTCTATCACCTCCACTAGCTTTGTTCCTAGTGATGCTTTCTAAGGCCCACTTGACTTCACATTCCAGGACATCCACAATCCTTAAAAGTGTAGGTAGGATTGACTATTTTCTAAGTCTCCCTCCCCTTAGAAAAAAGGATTATTATTTTTAAAATTATTTGGCTGTGCCATGCAGCATGTGAGATCTTAGCTCCTCAACCAGGGATTGAACTCATGCCCCCTGCCTTGGAAACAAGGGGTCATAACCACTGGACCACCAGGGAGGTACCCAGGATTATTATTTTTTTTAACCTTGGTTTAAACCCTTTTAAATCATTAAATATTACATAATTGCTTCTTTCCTGTTTGAAATCAAGGCCATTGTTAATTGATTCCACCTTCTTTTTGTGTGATGGACAAATTAAATATGTGTGCCCTTATTATTTATAGTAAACTAAAAACAGGTGCCCTGACCAGTCTTATTCGATGTCAGTTATTATTTCATCATAGAGTAGTAACTTGGACATATTTTCTCCAATATTTAAAGAATTAAGTTCTGAGGAGAAAGTGATATAATTTCATCATTGAAGGTTCATCTGCACCTCCTACCATTATTTTTTTTTTCCAGTTAAAATTACACAGTAAGATTTAAACAGATGACTATGCATCAGCTAAACAGGTCCTGACATGGAAGGCTCTCAGATACACTGCTGAATGAGAAAAAGCAAATTACAGACAACTTGCCATAATGTTATCTCATTTATACCACGTGCTTTCTAAGGATACAAATGTTTCTGGGAGAGCACAGGGACCAAGCCTGGAAGGACACATGACCCCTGGGGAGCCATTACAGGAACTCCAGCTCTATGTTTCCATTTCTTATAAAGAGAACGTACTGTTATATAATTAATGTAACTAAAAGTTAATTTTTAAACAGTCTCAAAAATACCACAAGGCCATTTATAACTTTAGGCTGGTGCGGGTTAACCCACTCTTGAAACATAGTTAACTTTTAGTTATTGAATGCTGAGTTTTTTTTTTTTTTGTCACACTTCTGCTCAAAAGTCACTTGGCTCCCCCTTGCCTTAGGAGTAAAATCCACCTTCTTAGCCTAGCCCCAGTCAAGGTAGGCTTGTGCTCTTCACATCATCTTGGCACACGGAAGCACGTTGGGAAGTCCCCCTGCCAGGCCTCTGCTTATGCAGCTTCCATATTCAGAATGCTCTCTACCTGTCTGCCTCTCTCCCTACGCAGGTTCTAATCATGGTTCAAGGCCCAGCTGTGACCTCTCTGCCTCTGTGGCCAGACCTCAACCATTCCTGCTCCTCACTTGCCCTTTAGCTTTGGATTTCAGCCTTTTTTCTGAAGATATGAAGAACACTGACGCCTCCTTTAAACTGCAATTATTGCTGAGGAGTGGGCACTTTTAAACTTTACTGGGTCAAAGGTTATACTATAAGACTGTAAAAATAGTCCTGTGAGCAGATACTATAATTATTACTCCCGTTTTAAGAGCTCAGGCTCAGAGCTGCCCAAGGACACACAGCGAGCTAGCAGTGGGGCTGCTAATTATATGTTGACATATCTCCCCGTAAGACTGAAATTCCACGAGAGCAGAGACAACTATCTTGTTCACTCTGGCATGCCTGACATTCACTAGTTGCTAAACAAATATGAATGAAATGATTAATACCCACAAGCATCTTGAGACATAAATATTGATACTTTCTTTAGAAAATGATAGTAGCAAACATTTAGCCCACTTGCCAGGCTTCTACTAAGTGGTCCCATAGACGGTTCCATTTAGCACCAGCAATCATCCTAGGTGGTAGGTATTTTATGTTATTATTGTCATGAGGATGAGCCTCAGAGGAGTTAAATGAACTCCCCAAGGTCACACAGCAAATAAGGAGGATCTGATTCAGGCCTGCCTGGGGGCCCACCCTCCCTCATTTTCATCACCCACTACACTCCATGTCTCTTCTCCGGGCTGCTGGCTCTGTCCTATTTTTCAGGGAAAGAAACTGTGGACAGTGAGATGACCTCGGTATCACTCGGCGAAGTAGCAAGTGCAGGTTATGGGAACCCTAGGGTCCGCCTGTACCTCCGCTCCTCTCCTTAACCCCCTCTCCCGCCATCACTGTGAGCAAGTCCCGCAGCGTTTGTCTTGACGCCTTACCCCGCACAATTTTAGGCACTTGGGTAGGAGTTACTGGGCACAGCCTCCCAGAGGGTGGTGATGAGGGAGGCGGCCACTCTTTGCAGGGGTCCATGAGTCATTGAGGGACTGCCTGGCCGCCCCCAGACGGTGCCACTGCCCACCACTGTCAGGGTCCGGGCACACACCGGAGCAGTGGACGAGGCGGGGTGGGTGGGAACACGGTGAGAAGCTTCGCGGCTCCATCCAGATGCGAATTGTTCCTCCCACACTTCCCCCGGCAGCAGGGACCTCCATTAGAACCCCCCAGAGGAGTCAGAATCCACACCTCCGCAAATGGGCCCGCTTTCCCAGGGCCCCCCTGCCCAGACCTTCCCTGGGCTCTGTGGGTTTTGACACCTCTCCGCAACCTGGCGGGGGTCCACCTCGCACCTTCGGTCTGAATAAAAGCTCAGTCCTGGAGGTGGCCGGCCCGGCCTGCCTCGAGGAGCCCGCAGTCAGCCCCGGCCATGGCCCAGTCCCCTCCTCTGCAGAGCCTCCTCGGCCAAGACCACTGGATCTTCCCTCAGGGCTGGGGCTGGGTTGGCCACTCGGATTCTACGTCCCCGGCCTCCTCTTCCTCGGACTCGTCGGGCTCATGCCCCTGCGACCGCGCCCGCAGGCCCTCGCAGCCCGCGCCCGCAGCCCGCGGCGCCGCAGAAGCCGCCTCGACGGCGCCCAGCCGAGCGCGCACCCGGCCTGCAGGCGGGCAGCGGCAGAGCGCCAGCGAGCGCGAGAAGCTGCGCATGCGCACGCTCGCCCGCGCCCTCCACGAGCTGCGCCGCTTTCTGCCTCCATCCGTGGCGCCCGCCGGCCAGAGCCTGACCAAGATCGAGACGCTGCGCTTGGCCATCCGCTATATCGGACACCTGTCGGCCGTGCTGGGCCTCAGCGAGGACAGCCTGCAGCGCCGGCGCCTGCAGCGCAGTGACGCGGCGCCCCCTCGGGGCTGCGCGCTGTGCCCCGACGGCGGCCCCGCGGAGGCGCAGAGGCAAGGATGCTGCTGCTCCGGCTCGGCTGCCGGTGCCGCGGTGTCCTGCAGGTCCCCGCCCGTTTGCCCCGAGGCCCTAGCGGCCCCCGAGCGCCTGGGGAGCAGGGTCCCCGACATGGGACCCTGGCTGACACCCCCTTACTGCCCCGGGATGCAGTCTCCCCCGCAGCTCTCTCAAGGAAGAGCCCCTGATGCGGCCCTTTGGACGTCTCCTCAAGCCTGTTGTGGAATGCAGACACCCCCAGAGCCCCGGAACCAGCCCACGCCCTGGACATCGCCCCCCGCGTCTCTGGAGCTGGCTGCAGTGTACCAGGTGCGCGCTCAGGCTCTTGCCACTTCCCTCGGAGTGGTCCCCAGGCTTCGATTGGAAACGGAGGGGGTGAGTAAGCTCTGGTCTCCCGAGAATCTCATGCCTTTTAGATCCCGGATTACCTAATCCTGATTAGGGATGGAGAGAAGCTGAAGCGGAGGGATGAAGAGGACCCTAACCTCCTTGGGGAGACGGGTGGGGCCCTGGAAAGTTAAGTCCACCCCCACCTCTACCTAAACGCCTTCACAGCCATGTGGACGAGGCGGGATCTTAAGACTTGCTTTCAGACTACAGGGTGGAAGGTAGCAGGGGCCTTCAGGAAATTCCCTCCTGGTGCTCCGTATTGCCGGGAGGTGGGGGGCAGTGAGAATGGAGGGGAGGCCTGGCTGCCCCAGGGGAAGGGGCTTCCTAAGTAGATGGGCTTGAAACTGATGACCTTCATGTTTTCCTCAAGCTTCCATAAAAGAGCATATTGATAAAGGAGATTTACTGAATGCTTACTGTGTGCCCAACCCCATTCTTAGTACTTAATGTGTATTAACTCATCAGCCCTCCAGCAACCCTATGAAGTGGGTTTTGTTGTCATCATCACCTTTTTTTAGAGGAAAAAACTGAGACTAAAAGAGGTTATGCACGAGTTCTCACAGCTAGTGAGAAGCTGAGCTGGGATTTGAACCCTGACAGTGTATCTCCTGGAGAATGCAATGGCACCCCACTCCAGTACTCTTCCCTGGAAAATCCCATGGACGGAGGAGCCTGGTAGGCTGCAGTCCATGTGTTTGCTAGAGTTGGACACGACTGAGCGACTTCACTTTCACTTTTCACTTTCATGCATTGGAGAAGGAAATGGCAACCCACTCCAGTGTTCTTGCCTGGAGAATCCCAGGGACGGGGGAGCCTGGTGGGCTGCCGTCTGTGGGGTCGCACAGAGTCGGAGCCGACTGAAGTGACTTAGCAGCAGTAGCAGCAGCAGTGTATCTCCAGAGCCTGTACCCTTAACCACTGCTTCAGTGCATCTATGGCCTGGGGGCCGTTCAGCAGCTGCCAGCCACACTATGGGCAACCTTCAGGTTCGGGATTTCAGGGCCTGAGGCAGTGGCCCACTAACCTGCTGCTCTTCTCTCCCTCAGGGTATCTCTGTGTCTCCGGAGTCCTGTCTGTTGCCAGAAACCCCTCCTCTCTTGCCCCGCCCAGCCTGCCAGCGACTCCAGCCTCAGACCCAGTGGGGATGCTGGAGCCACACTGCAGAGGTGCTGCCCAACTCGGAGGACCAGGGACCAGGCCCTGCCCTCCAGCTCAGTGATGAAAGCCCTCCCCAGAACTCAGGCCTTCCGCTCAGCGGCTGCCCTGAATTTTGGCAAGAAGATTTGGTGGAGACGCACCTGGGCATGTTCTACTAATGGCCTTGGCTGCCAGTAGTAAAGGCCACCCCCCTTTTCAGCCAGGAATCAGGTCTGTAGTGTAGGCTGCCCACCTCATCGGCTACTTCAGTAGTATTCAGGCTTTCTTTTATCAAGGATCCCTTTTCCAAGTGATGTCTTTCATAGAAGCAGTGTTTAAAGCCAGGTCACCTCCCTGGCTGAAGTCGGGGCTGGGGCAGTCCCTCCACTCCTCGACATCCCCTAGAATGTCCAGTGCTCTGCAGGGCACAGCCTGAGTGGCAGTAAGATGGTGGTTACTTGACCACAGTGGCTGGCCAGGCTGGGACTGGTAGGGGAGTGGACTGGGGGTGGGAGGTGGGTGGGGTGGGAGTGAGAAGAAATCTATATGCTTAGATTTTGTACTTCATTAAAAAAAAAAAAAAAAAAAATTGGTTTGGTCTGTTTTTCCTCTGTCCACTGGGTTTTTATTGCTTCTGGAAAAGGAGAAATGTTTCCGTAGGGCAAGGAACAAGTAAGTCATGCTGCTTTTCCCCACCGGGAATCCAGGCCTACTGAGGTTGATGTAGGCCCTCAATTGCCAATTTGACAGTTATTATCCTGCAGGGGCTCCACCTGGCCCGCAGGGCAAGCTGGGTTAACGCTTGGGCCTGTCCCTTTGCCTCAACCCCACTACCGCGGCCCTTTCCCATTCTCCTGGGTGCATTCCTGCTGACCCACAGGGCTCTTTCACAGTTAGTGACATTGTTTCCCAAAAGGTGCTTGTGCGTGGCTCCATGTGCTGTTGTTCAGTCGCTCAGTTGTGTCCAGCTCTTTGCAGCTCCATGGGCTACAGCATGCCAGGTTCCCTGTCCTTCACCGTCTCCCGGAATTTGCTCAGATTCATGTCCACTGAATGTTGCCATCCAACCATCCCATGCTCTGCCACCCCCTTCTCCTTTTGCCTTAAATCTTCCTCAGCATCATGTATTATTTCACTAGGGCTGCCATGAGACAGCCTAATCAGAGCCTCCCTTGGTCTTTATGGCAGCCTCATGGTAATGGAGCCAGGCTGGGGGCCGTTCTAATGGTGCAGTGCGAGAGAGGGGGCAGGAGGAAGACCAGAGCGTGGGTTCCCACACGCAGGGCCTCCCATCTGACCCGCTGTCTGCTGATACGCCCTTTGACCCCAGGCAAGTCACTCCTCTGTGCCTCAGCTTTCCCATCTCAAAAGAGGAACTGGTTTAGGTGACCAGTCCCCCAACCTTTCAGAAGTGGGTTCTGTTTCTTACCCCAGGGCCCTCTGTAGGAGCTGCCAGCCCCCTCAGAGGAGGAGGAAACCTCAGCCGAGGTTGCATACAGCAAGGAGATGGACACAGGATGCCACTGCCCTGGGTGCACATTCATTCAACTCTTAACTGTTTAACCGTGGGCAAGCTTCAAAACCTCCCTGAGCCTCTGCCTCCTCAGCTGTGGAGACAGTTATAAACCCTACCCCTCAGGGTTCTTAGGCTTGGCGCATGGTAATTGCTCAGTGCTTCCCAGGTGGCTCAGTGGGAAAGAATCTGCTTATCAATGCAGAAGCTGTGGTCCCTGGGTTGGGAATATCCCTTAGAAAAGTAAATGGCAACGCACTCTAGTATTCTTACCTAGAGAATCCCGTGGACAGAGGAGCCTGGTGAGCTACAGTCCATGGGGTCACAATGAGTTGGACACAACTTAGCAACTGAACAACAACAAAAGCTCAATATGGAATACCTGAATAGGGTTACGTGACCCCAGAGATGCTCCAGTCCAGTGGTCCCCTCACCTGATAACAGGTTGAGTCATCTGGTTCCAGGGTCCCACCCTGAGAGTGTGATTCAGTGCATCAAGCCGGAACCTGGGGCTGAGGCCCACGCAGGTCCAGGAGCAATGGATATTTTTTGCTCTTTCATTTTTATGAAAACAGGTCCAGAGAGAGGAGAACTCTATCCAGCCCTTCAGCTGGGTTGGAACTTCAAGCCCCTGACTCCCTGTCCAGTGCTCTTTCCTTCTTGAGAAGACCCAAGGTCTTGGCTACACAGTCTCACAGCACCTGCACAGAAGGTGGAGCTGAATAACCGCCCGTCTCCTTCCTTTGGCTCCCACCTATCTGGGCATAGTCTTTATAGGGACAGAGAGAAGTACTTCCTGGCCCAGTCACTAATGACATTGTCAGGGGCTGGAGTGGCGCTCCCACCAGCAGCAGCCAGAGCTGAGTGTCTTCTAGAAGTTGGTAACCCTGTTCTCCCAACTCCCTTCAAGAGATGTTCCTGTGGGAGATACAAAGAGGCAAAAGGCTGCTGTCACCCCAGCTGGAATTGCCTGGGACACTTCCTAGTTGCTGCTGGAGTTGGGGAAGCAGGGTCCAGGGGGGTTAGGTCAACCCTCCACCCCTGTCCTTACCCTTTGGGAGTGCAGGCTCAGCCCTGCCTCTTAGGATCATCAGCCCCTTGCCTCCATTTATGGCTCCATCCCAGGCAGGGCTGCTCTTGGCTGCACCTCTACGAAGTGCCTTGCAGGGGAGGCTGGTCCCCTCTCTGGGATGACTGGCCTACCCATACCTTCCTGGGGACCCAGGCACCATCCACAGGAGACAGAACATTTGCTGAGTACCTCTCCTAGGCCTTTCAGTGACCCTGCAGTGCAGAGGACATGCCTCCTGAGGAGTCTCCTGGAGGGTGGGGAGTTGAGAGAGGGCACCACCCCCTGCTGTTTCTGGCTCATCTTAAGGACTTGCCATCACCCGCTGGCTAGGAGAGGTGGATCCACCTGTAGACAAAGCTCTGGACTGAGACAGCAACTGGACTTCTAGTCACCTCCTGTTCTGCCTACCACCTGCAAACAGGTCTCTGGCTCTGCCTGTCCCTCCGGACATAGTTCCTCCAGCCACACAGGTGTTGTGAACGCCAGTGCTGTGAGCGGTCAGGTGACGAGCAGGTAACTACCACATCCCCAAATGGAGGATCGCTTCCACATTAGATACCCCTCGTCCAAGTTAAGGAGCAGCAGCTGTGTTTTGCTGGAGCAGCTGTGAAGAGATACCCCATGTCCAAGGTAAGAAACCCAAGCAAGATGGTAGGTGTTGCAAGAGGGTATCAGAGGGCAGACACACTGAAACCATAATCACAGAAAACTCGTCAATCTAATCACACGGACCACAGCCTTGTCTAACTCAATGAAACTAAGCCATGCCATGTGGGGCCACCCAAGACGGGCGGGTCATGGTGGAGCGGTCTGACAGAATGTGGTCACTGGAGAAGGAAATGGCAAACCACTTCAGTACTTTTGCCTTGAGAACCCCATGAACAGTATGAAAAGGCAAAATGATAGGATAGTGAAAGAGGAACTCCCCAGGTCAGTAGGTGCCCAATATGCTACTGGAGATCAGTGGAGAAATAACTCCAGAAAGAATGAAGGGATGGAGCCAAAGCAAAAACAATACCCAGTTGTGGATGTGACTGGTGATAGAAGCAAGGTCCCATGCTGTAATGAGCAGTATTGGATAGGAACCTGGAATGTCAGGTCCATGAATCAAGGCAAATGGAAGTGGTCAAACAGGAGATGGCAACAGTGCACGTCGACATTCTAGGAATCAGCGAACTAAAATGGACTGGAATGGGTGAATTTAACTCAGATGACCATTATATCTACTACTGTGGGCAGGAATCTCTTAGAAGAACTAGAGTAGCCATCATGGTCAACAAAAGAGTCTGAAATGCAGTACTTGGATGCAATCTCAAAAACAACAGAATGATCTCTGTTCGTTTCCAAGGCAAGCCATTCAATATCACAGTAATCCAAGTCTATGCCCCAACCAGTAATGCTGAAGAAGCTGAAGTTGAAAGGTTCTATGAAGACCTACAAGACCTTTTAGAACTAACACCCAAAAAAGATGTCCTTTTCATTATAGGGGACTGGAATGCAAAAGTAGGAAGTCAAGAAACACCTGGGGTAACAGGCAAATTAGGCCTTGGAGTACGGAATGAAGCAGGGCAAAGGCTAATAGAGTTTTATCAAGAGAACGCACTGATCATAGCAAACAGCCTCCGCATTAGAGCCTGAGTCTTTAATATTCCTGCTCCACAGTTTCCTTATCTCAAAACCGAGATAAAGATGGTCCTTATCTCCCTGTTGAGAACCAAATGAGATAATGCGCATAAACGCTTAGCCGAGTGCCAGGCTCGGAGACTACAGTCCCTGCTGACTATTCTACCCGGGGGCCAGCTCTCCCCCAGCGACCCTAGATGGCAGGTCTGGTCCCTTCTCCAGCGGGGACCCCAGAAGGTCAAGTGCCAGCCGCAGCCACTGAGCCCTGGCGACAGGAAGGGCTGGTCCAGAGGGGCTGGGCTGAGGGGAGCCTCCTGGTTGGTGGAGGGACCCACAACCAAGGCTGGCCCCGCCCCCTGGCCCCACCCCACCCTTTGATATGCGGAAGGCAACGGAGCTCAGGGGAGCCTTCGTGGACCCGGGCCTGCTGGCGCGAGCTTCTCATAAGAGGCTAGGAGGGAAAAGGACCAACGGGGCCTTGAGCAGGAGACAGCTCTCCTTAAGTGTCAGACTGTGCCCTAAGTACGTGACTTTCCTTAGATCCACACACCAACCGTATGACATGCATGAATGCATGCTCAGTCTCTCAATCATTCTGATTCTTTGTGACCCCATGGACTGTAGCCCACCAGGATCCTCTATCCATGAAATTCTCCAGGCAAGAATACTGGAGTGGGTTGCCATTTCCTTCTCCAGGGCATCTGCCCGACCCAGAGATTGAATCCGTATCTCCTGCATTGACAGGCGGATTCTTGACCACTGCGCCACCTGGGAAGCCAACCCTATGATATAAAATGTCTTTATACGCAGATGAGGAAACCAAAGCCTAGGGGTGGAGAAACACTGCCTGGAGCAGCTCACAGGTGATGGCAACTGAAGGTGACCCCTGAGGTGCCTGGGCTGTATGTTCCTACCCTCTATGCCTCCCCCGCCCTCCCCCTCCCCCCCCACCCCCCGCCCCGCCCCCAGCAGCCTTGGGCACTCAGCTGGACCTCCTTTGGCAAGACATTTCCACCAAGGCCAGTGTGGTCCGAGGAGCCCTCTTGATCCCAGACCTTCTCCTCGGAGTTGGCCCTGATCATTGGCTGCCCTAGGTGATCTGGTGGGCACCTGTCTTATTCTGTAGGCTACTCTTGAAAACAACCAGTTTAAAAATTGAAGGATTTCCCTGATAGTCCAGTGGTTAAAAATCCACTTTCCAATGCAGGGAACACAGGGTTGATCTCTGCTTGGGGAACTAAGATCCTACATACAGAGCAACTAGAGAGCCTGCATGCTACCACTAGAGAAAGCCCGTGTGCCACAACAAAGACCCAGTGCAGCCAAAATTGTAAAAATTAATTTAAAAAAACTGATATGTCACCCTGGGATCCTGGCAAGGTGGCCGGACATGCCCTTGGCCTGTGTGCAGACCCATTCTGCTCAAGTTCAGTAATGAGTCTGGAAGCTCATCTAGAAATCTTTTATTTACATTTTATCTTAGAAAAAAATATACAGATCTGGTGCTCTGTAGACTTTTCAGTTCCAGGGTCTTTAGGGGAGGATAGGAGACGGCACAGGGCAGCCCCCCCAAGGCCATCCATCATCCACTGAGGGCTTCTCATCTGACCCTGGAGCTGGACTCCCTGAGATCAGACCCAGAGCCTTGGGTGACAGGAGCCATGCCAAGCCTGGGGTGCCATTGGCATGAGGGGCAGGAGCTGGGAGGCACTTGGACAGTCTGGGCATCAGAAGCTGGAGTGGTCCCCTGGGAAGAGTGGAGTGAACATGGGCCAGAGACTCTGTCCCCAAGGGGAGGACGCTGGTGCCTCAGGCTTCAGAAACAAGGGCCCTGCCATGGGTCCCTGGGACAGAGGCAGGTGGGCGTCTCACATAGGGACCAGGTGAATGTAAGGACCAGAGACTGTTTAGCTGTGGTCTTTGAACCAGTTTAGCACCACCTCCTTGTTCTCCTTCACCCAGTTGATGTTGGCTTTAGTCTTCTCCAGGGCTTGCTCCAGAGCCCGTGTTCCTGAGCCGAAGCCGACGTCCATGTTGTTCTCCTTGAACTCCTCCAGCTGCCAGGAAAAGGATGCTTTTGAGCCTCAGGCTGAGTCTCTGACATCCCCGAGAGGGCTACCAGGTCCTCTACCCCTCCCGGCCATGTTAGAGCCCCCGGGCGTAGGGAGTCCTTCCCTCTCACTGGCAGAGGCCAAAAATGACAGCCCCAAGGGCCAACCAGGCTCCTATGTGTATGTGGACTTCATTGTGAGGTTCTTCATTGAGCTGATCCTTTCTTTTTAATTGAAATACAATCTTAATCCAATCAAGGGAGGAGAGAAGGACAAATTAAACAGGCACCAAAAGGGAGCAAGCAGCCAAATTCAAAATGTGGCCATTTCTATAGCACACATGACCTGACTGCTTGAGCAAATAAGTGTTGTTTTTTTTTTTTTAAAGATTAAAATATGTATTAGTACTGGAGGTTGTAGCAATGGCAATTAGGCAAGAAAAATGAAATTAAAAGCATCCAGAAAGGAAGAAGTAAA
The DNA here is from genome assembly GCF_055505025.1 of Bos grunniens. Taxonomy (NCBI): domain Eukaryota; kingdom Metazoa; phylum Chordata; class Mammalia; order Artiodactyla; family Bovidae; genus Bos; species Bos grunniens. Next base: position 49,225,940 of record NC_141185.1, on the reverse strand, counting down.
CTATCTCTATTTACAGATGACCCAATTTTATACACAGAAAACCCCAAGGAATTGAAAGGGAAAAAAACTATTTTTTTTTAAAACTATTAAAACTTGAGTTCAACAAGTTTGCAGGATACAAGATCAATATACAAAAATTAATTGTATTTCTATACACTAGCTGTGAAAAATCTGAAAATTAAATTAAGAAAACAGTTCCATTAACCATAGCATCAAAAAGAATAAAATACTTAGGAATAAATTTGACAAAAGAAGTGCAAGACTGGTATGTGGAAAACTACAAAATATTGTTGAGAAAAATTGAGACCTAAATAAAAGGGGAAAAAAGACTTAAATAAATCTGTGTTAATGAATTGGTAGATTTAATATTACTACCATGGAAATGCTCCCCAAATTGATCCACAGATTCAGTGCAATCCCTATCTAAATTTCAACTATCCTTTTTTGCAGAAATTGGCAAGCTGATTCGTAAAGAAATTCATAAAGAAATGCAAAGACTCAGAATAGTGAAATGACTTTGAAAAAGAACAAAGTTGGAGGGCTTACAACCCAAATTTCAAAACTCACTACAAATCTATGATAATTAAGACACCACTGTGTTAACCTAAATATAAACAGATTAGTGAAATAAAATTGAGAGTCCAGAAATAGACCCTAACGTTTATAGTCAATTGATTTTCTGGTGTCAAGATCATTCAATAGGTGAAAGAACAGTCATTTTATCAACAGAGGAATGGTTAAAGAAGACATGGTCCATGTATATAATGGAATATTACTCAGCCATAAAAAAGAACAAAATAATGCCATTTGCAGCAATATGGATGGACCTAGGGATTATCATAATAAGTGAAGTAAATCAGACAAACAAAGACAAATATATATTATCACTTATACGTGGAATCTAATTTTTAAAATGATATAAAGGAACTTATTTACAAAACAGAAAAAGACTTACAGATATGGAAAACAAATTTATGGTTACCAAAGGGGAAACATGGGGGGTGGAGAGAGATAAATCAGAAACTTAGAATTTACCACTATATATAAGCTAGATAACCAGTACTATATAACACAGAGAACACCACTCAATATTCTGTGATAACCTGTATGAGAAAAGAATCTGAAAAAGAATGAATATATGTAAATGTATAACTGATTCACTCTGCTGTACACCTGAAACTAAGACAACATTGTAAATCAACTGTACTCCAATGACAATTTTTTTTAATGACTAATATTACAAAAAAGAATAGTCCTTTAAATAAATGGGACTGGGACAACTGGATAGCCACATGCAAAAGAGTGAAGTTGGACCTCTGCCTTACACCATACACAAAAATCAAGTCAAACTGATCACTCCTAAATGTAAGAGCTAAGATGAGAAGAATCTTAGTAAGAAGCATAGATGGAACTTCAGGTTGGTAATTGTTTCTTATATATGACGCATAAAGCACAAGCGACAGAAGAAAAGTAGTAAGTTAGACTTCATCAAAATAAAAAAACTCCTGTGTGTCAAAGACATTGTAAAGAGAGCGAAAGGACAATTTCACAAAATCGGAGAAAATACTTGCAAATCATGTGTCTAATAAGGGCCTGGTATCTAGAATATATAAAGAGCTTTTATAACTCACAATAAAAAGGCAAATACACTAATGAAAAACTGAATGAAGGATTTGAATATATTTCTCCAAAGAAGATATACAAATGGCCAAAAAGCACATGAAAAGATGCTCAACATCATGAGTCATCAGAGAAATGAAACTCATAACCATGAGATACACTTTACAGATGTAAAACTTTTTTTAAAACAAAAAAGGAAAATAACAATTTTCCCCAAAACATAAAGAAATTGGAACCTTCATACATTGCTGATGGGAATGTAAACTGATGCAGTTGCTTTAGAAAACATTTTGGTGTTTTCTCAAAAAACATAGTTATCAAATGACCTAGCAATTCCACTCCTAAGAATACATTCAAGAGAAGTGAAAACAGAGATTGACTCAAAAATGTGTAAAAGGGACTTCCCTGACAGTCCAATGGTTAAGACTCTGCGCTCTTAATTAAAGCAGGGGCCATGGGTTCAATCCCTGGTTGGGGAACTAAGATCCTGCCAGCTGCCAAGGCATGGCCAAAAAAAAAAGAGAGAGAATTTGAAAATGGCCTGGGTATAGGATGATAGTAAGGAATTGTTCGTTTTCTTGGGTTTGCTAATGATGGATTATGTTTTAAAATTTTTCTTTATTTTAGATATGACTAAAGTGTTTATAAGTGAAATTATATAATATCAGTGATTTGCTTGAAAACTGTCTTCCCCTAAAAAAAAAGTGTCGGCAAAAGTTGATAATTATTCAATCTGAATAATGGGTACCTGGAGGTTCATTATATTACTCTCTTTATCTTTTGCTAATAAAAAATTCCAAGATGAATAACTGCAATTGAACTGTGACATTTAAGAAGTCTGGATACCCAGCTTCCTCTGTACATGAAGAAGGCCTGACCACATGGAGCCCCACTGCCTTATGAACACCCCCTGCCTTTCGGTGGGAGCTGAGTGGCGGCTGCCCCCTGAGACTGGGGGTGGGCCTCTGGGGCATGAGCCCCAGGGTCCCAGGCTTCTTACCTGCTGGAGCTCAAACTCAGTGGAGAATCTTCGGGTCACACCCTGGATGAGGTTGGAGAAGGAAAAGGAACCACCACCATAACTGCAGGACGGGAGGAGAGAGGAGCCATGAGCAGGGCAGGGAAGCAATGTCCAGTGACTGGCAGGCGACACGCTGTGACCATCCCCGTCTCATAGATGCAAGGCAGTGACACGCCCAAGGAGACACCACCAGGGACCTAAACCCAGGCTTGGCCGCATGTCCTTGTTCCCATCTCTTCAGAGAACACTCCCTCCAGGTAGACTTTCTTCCCCCAAGTGGGAAAAGGCACAGCCGACCCCACCGCCTTGTCTTTCAGTTCCTGCCCCTACAGACCTCAAGCTGGATTCATCTGGTTTTCTGTTTTGTTTTTCGTGGCATTTTTTTTTTGGGGGGGGTGCACTGCGAGGCATGTGGAACCTTAGTTCCCTGACCAGGGATTGAACCTGAGCCCCCTTCATTGGAAGCACAGAGTCTGAACCCTGGACCACCGGGGAAGCCCCTGGGTTCTCTTTGGACCACTCCAATGCAGTGTCTGCTCTCTATTCCTGAGCCTGCGGGGTCTGGTGCACACAGGGGACCCACTCCTACCCCTAGGGGACCCAGCCTTGGTGGGCGCTTCCCCTAACACACTCTTGGCAGACTCACTCCTCAAAGAGTTTCTTCCAGTTGCTCCGGATGAAGTCCCAGGCCAGAGACTGCCCGATGACATTGCTGGCAATGCTGGTAATGGTGGAGGTGGCGTCCTGCTTCCGGATGAGGTCGGGGTTCAGGGTGTAACTCAGGTACCTGTGAGGTCAGCATGATGTGCGGTGAGTGAAAGGAGCCTATCCACCCCCCCACCCCCACACACACTCATCCTGCATCCTCCCCTGCATCCTCTCAATATCCCTTCAGCATGCTGTGCAGTGAGTAAAAGGACCCTGCTTGCCCCCACCCCCCACACACTCATCCTTCGTCCTTTCCTGCATTCCTCTCCTGCATCTTCTCAACATCCCTTCAGAATGCTGCGGGCTGAAGCCTCCTTGGTCCTACCTCCCTCTTATAGATGGGACCCTGAGTCCCCTAAGCAGGGTCACTGGCTATGCCAGGTGTCATACTTGGCATAGACCAGGTGTCTGATAAATATCTAGTGATGAATGAAGGAAGGAAGGGGTGATTCCTATATCAGGTAGAGTGGCCACTCCTGTCTTTGACATTGAGGGTGGCTCTTCTTTACTGAAGTCCAGGAGATGGCAATGAGGCACACAGTGGGAGCCAGGAGCCCTCATCCAAGGGTTTGGGGGTGCCCAGCTGGATGTCCAGGACTCAAGTCCATCTGCAGCAGGACTCTTGTTGTTGTTTAGTCGCTAAGTCGTGTCTGACTCTTTTGCGACCCCATGGACTGTAGCCCACCAGGCTCCTCTGTCCATGGGATTTCCCAGGCAAGAATACTGGAGTGGTTTGCCGTTTCCTCCTCCAGGGGATCTTCCTGATCCAGGGATTGAATCCAGGTGTCCTGCATCACAGGTGGATTCTTTACCACTGAGCCACCAGGGAAGCCAGTGCCAAGACCCTTGAGAGAGAGGTAAAGGCCAGGAGAAATGCAGCAGTTAAAAGCACAGGATGTGGACCCAGATCCAGACTCAAATCTTGGTTGTTGCTTTTTTTTTTTACTTAGTAAAGCTTCTGGACTTCGAGTGAGTTGTTTTGCTTCTCTGAGCCTCTGTGTCCTCATCTGTAAAATGGGAAACACACTGGCCTACTGCACGGGCTAGGAAGGATCCCACGAAGGATAGTGTGGATGGCTGGCTGGTTCTTTATCCCCCACGTTGGGACCCTGGTCTCCGGTGGGAGGGGAACTCATCCAGCCCCATCCAGCTCTGGTCCTCACCTGTTCAGGAGCCAGACGTGGTTGGTGCAGGCCAGCGCTGAGCGGAGTTTGTCAGCTTCATTAACCAGCTCTGCTTGTTGTAACTGATTCCAAGCAAAGTCCCACTCTTCCTGGCCACCCTGGGCGATGGCGTTGCAGTAGATGGTGGACCGCAGGTTGGGGTCGATCCTGGCATGGAGTTGGGGGTGTCAGAGGTGGAGAAGCAGCAAGAGGGTGGGGGACGAGGGTCCGATGAGGACAGGGCTGTGAGCTTGAGGGACAGATAAAGATCAGGGAACAAGCAGGGGACACACTCACGGGTTAACGTTAGGGTTATTCATCCACTGGTTGAAAAGTGTTTTGGCCAGCTCCTCACACTTAGGCAACCCATTGGAGCAGGCAGTGCTGATGGCGTTAATCTCGCTGTATCTGCACCAGGGGTGATGACACTCTGTCAGCATGCCTGGCCCTGGCTCCAGCAAAGACTCTCCCTGTGCTCGTACTTACGCTCAGTCACTTCAGTCGTGTCTGACTCTTTGTGTCTGACTCTTTGCTACCCTGTGGACTGTAGCCCACCTGCTGGCATATAACTCCAGGTAGGGCAGCAGGTGTGGGGCTCTAAGGCCACAGCCCACCTACCCTTTGGGTGCTTTGCTTCTTGCCTTGTGCAGCCCAGGGAGGGCTGGCACAGACCCCAGCCCCACCTTTAACACCTAGAATCTGCATGACCATGCCAGTGAAGGGACTAGGGAGGTTCAGTTTGGTCCTTCACACAGAGAGGCCAGACGGGTTCACAGGCCACATGGAGCCTTGGGGCAGGGCCCCCCACTCCTGGGTGGGGTCAGGGAGGGGGCGGTTTCCTCCCTGACTGGTGGCCCTGGTCTAGCCAGGAATTGGGAAGTTCGGAGGAGGCTGCTGTGGGAACTTGCTCTAGACTTCCCAGGTCAGGGTGTCTGGGCCAAGACCCAAGACAGGTCATACTCACTGGTCCATCAGGTTTTCCGGGATCTCAGTCCAGTTTTTGGTGAGATTTTCAAAATATAGGAAGATGGGTTCAACCTGGTTCTTGAGGTAATTCTAGGGAAAGAGAACATGAACAGCTTCAAAGAGGAGACTCATGGGGCTTCCCTGATCCAGTGATTAAGAATTTGCCTCACAATGCAGGGGGCTCGGGTTGGATCCCTGGCCAGGGAATTAAGATCCTGCATGCCTTGGGGCAATTAAGCCCAGTGCCACAAGGGAAAATCCACCATGGTGCAACGAAGATCCCGTGTGCTGCAGCCAAGACCCAACACAGCCAAATAAGTGAGTAAGTAAGTAAATATATACTAAAAACTAAGACCTAGCACAACCAAGTAAGTAAGTAAGTAAATAAATATTAAAAAAAAAAATCAAAGAGGAGACTCAAGACTGACCCACCTGGAGCCCCACGGAGCCTCTGACGTGAGTGAGCAAGCGTAGCAAGGGTTAATGGTTACAGAAGCAAGAGGCCAGAGGCTAAGGGAGTAACCCAAGGCCAGATAGCACTCCAAGGGGTGGCACTAACCCAGGTCTCAGCTGACTGATCTGAGGTTCTTTCTCCTCAAAGCCTCCACCAGTTCTGACGGTCCATGTCCAAGAGTCACTATTTCCTAATATTGTTTTAGGGCCACCATCCCCCACCGCCCGATTGTAAGTATTCTGCCTTTACTGTGGGGAACTTAGAAAACTCCATAAAGCATAAGCAGAAAATACTAACCACCCCAAAGTGTTAAGAAAGTGTTAGTTGCTCAGTCTTGTCCTATTCTTTGAGACCCCACGGACTGTAGCCCGCCAGGCTCCTCTGTCCATGGAATTCTCCAAGCAAGAATACTGGAGAATCCTTTGGTGTATGCCTAAGGCCAACTCATACTGATGTATGGCAAAAAACATCACAATATTGTAAAGAAATTATCCTCCAATTAAAATAAATAAATAAATAAATGGAAAAAAAAGAATACAGGAGTGGATTGCCATTCCCTTTCCCGGGGGATCTTCCTGACCCAGGGATGGAACCTGCGTCTCTCGCATTATAGGAGCATTCTTTATCACTGAGCCACCAGGGAAGCCCAATGACTACATAATATTCCATCAAATGGATATTCTAGCTTACTTAACCAATCCCCAACTGTTGGACATTTAAGTGTTTTTGGTTTTCTTGTCTTTTATAAACCACACTGCAGTGAACATCCCTCTGCATTCAGTTATGGATACAGAGCAAGCAGTTCGCCTCTGCCTCTGATCCCACCCCCAACCCCCCATCCCCTCCCTCTACCTTCCCCTCAAGCTTCCAAACTGTTGACATCTGCTAGGCAAGCAGAGGCCCGCTCTTTTCACAGAGGATTCTTTTGGGCTGAAGAGGATTGCCGGAGGCCACGCAACAGGTTGAAGTCTTTGCCCCCAATCCCATCCCCTTCCTGTACTGTGGCTTTTTCTGTTGCCTTCTGATAGTGCTAACTTCCAGATTTAGCAAACTTTGCTAGAAGTCTTTCCGTTTCTTGCCATGCCCAACTTGCTCACCTTCTCAGTCCCTGCTCCCTTCACCCTTCCATCCCTCCTGCTCTCTCACCACCACCAAGGACCAGGTGCGGCGCTTCACCACTCCAGGCAATATTTCTACTCACTGCCTCGTGGCGTCATTTCAGGCACTGGGGAACTGGACGCTGGCATGCCCCTCGAGACGTACCTGCATGGGGCCATAGACCTCTGTGCGGTCGAACATGAGCTTGAAGTAGTTCAGGCTGCTCACGGCGGCCTGCCAGGGCATGTACTCCATCTCATTTTTCAGGAAGAGGGTGTTGTTCAGCGCCAGGGTGACAGGGACCATGTGGGCACTGGGGACAGATAGAGGGGCTCAAGTAAGCACCCCCACCCAACCCGGGCTCTCTGTGGGAGTCCCAGCCCCCTCCTAGAGCCTGAGGTCCCAGAGGCCCAAATGGACCAGCTGTAGCCTTCACCTCGGGTGGAGTGGAACTAGGGGGAGAGGGAGGAGACGCGCACCCACTGCCAGTCACATTCCCTTGCTCATTATCCTCATCTTACAGATGAGGAAACTGAGGCTCAGAGAGGTGACATGCCTTGCCGAAGACCACACAGACCTTAAGAGACAGATCTGAGATTCAAAAAGACAAGAGGCCTTTGCTCTCTGCTCTGCCCACCTCTTTTCTCATTTGCTTGGCCCTCTGAGATTTCCTCCCTCCACCTTCTCAGGCCATCTGTTCATAAATGTCCATGTCTATGGGTGACATCACAGAACTTAGCATCTGCCGGTGCTTACACACACAGCAGCTGCTCAATAAATCTCTGTTTATCTATGCCTGCCTCTCTCCTGTCATGTCCTTCCCAGGTTTTTTAGCCTGACTCCCCTAGCTCAGTTGGTAAAGGGTAAAGAATCTGCCTGCAGTGCAGGAGACATTGGTTCGATCCCTGGGTTGGGAAGATCCCCTAGAGAAGTAAACAGCAATCCACTCCAGTATTCTTGCCTGGAGAATCCCATGGACAGAGGAGTCTGGCGGGCTATAGCCCATGGGGTTACAAGAGTCGGACACGACTGAGTGACTAAAGAGAGAGACAGGGGCACGCATGCGTGCTTAGTCGCTTCAGTTGTGTTCAACTCTGTGCGAGCCAATGGACTGTAGCCTGCCAGGCTCCTCTGTCCATGGGATTCCCTAGGCGATGCCCTCCTCCCGGGGATATTCCTGAGCCAGGTATCGAACCCAAGTCTCTTAAGTTTCCTGCATGGCAGGTGGGTTCTTTACTACTAGCACCACCTCAGAAGCCTGACCCACAGGTAGCTCTCTGAAAAATCTGGGTGTGGTGGAGCACACTGGAGTTCCAGAGTTGGACAGATCTGTATCTGGCTGTCATGAGTTACTGTATGACCTCAGGTAAGATGCTTAAACTCTGAGACTCTGATTCTTCTCTGGAAACTCTGGGCTGAATGGTGATACTGTCTGGGGCCAAGGGAGGGGCGTCCCGAAGCACAGGAAGCCCGCACCCCATTCCTGGCACATGATGAGGACCACATGAGGGAGCAGGGCTCTCACTATGGAGTCACACTTGCCAAGTCACCGGGCCTCGGTGGCTGAGCTGAGGGGCCTGAGGGAGAAGGGCGGGCACTCACCTGGCCAGGTTGAAGCTGTCGTAGATGACCTGTGCCCGGTTGATGACAGGGATGTTCTAGAAGGGGCAACAGAGCATGTGACCTTGGGCGGGCCATGGGGCAGGCCCTGCAGTCTGGGCTGCCATCCTGGGACTGGGCCTTGGGCAGGGGACAGCATGGGCCGGCAGGCACCCACCTCCCGCCTTGACATCAGCTGATTCTGAATCTTCTTCCAGTTGTTCTCGTCGTAGTTCACCTGGTAATAGCCCGTCACGTTGATGTTCAGCAGGACCCAGTCGTCTGCTGCGGCTTTGAAGAGTTCATTCTGGTCTGTGGGGAGAGACCAGAGCTGGGAGAGGCTGCTCAGAAGGCCCTGGGCTGACCTGACCTGGGTCCTCCCGTCCCCAGGCCTTGGCAGAACCGCCTCCTGAGCAGCCTGGCAGCAGCTGGCCCTCAGGCCACTGGGCCCACACCAAGGTGAGGGGCGGAGAAGAAGGGTGGGACTGCCCGGACAAACTCAGGCGGGTGACCTTAGACAGACCAATTGCCATCTGTGAACCTCAGTGGCCAGGCCAGTGACACCCAATGGGACAACTCCATCAGCAACACCCCCTCCAGCTCAGACTCAGCTTCCCAGGCCGCTGCTCAGTCTCCAGACCCTCCTCCTCCCATCTTTCCATCACACCCAGGAAGCGCCTCCCATACAGTTAGCCTCCCAGCGCTGCTTATCTCTTCCTGGGGGCTCCACGCCCCCTCCTCTCAGGTCTACCTCCAGCCTTCCTCCCGGCAGGCAGCCGGAGGGGCTCCTTCCATACCTGCAGATCAGACTCAATCACTTTGGCTCCTCCTGGCCCGAGGACATTGTCTCCTGCAGCTGGCAGGGACTGCTCCTCTGTCTCAGCCAAGCTCAGTCCCCATGTTCTCTCCTACCTCAAGCCTCGCACTTGCTATTGACTCTGCCTGGACGGCGTCTCTCTGCTGCCATCAGCCCGGTGAACACCTGCTAGTCCTCGGACTCAATTCACCTCCTCCAGGAAGCCTTTCTTCACCTCTCCATGAAGTGAAAGCCTCCTTATTCTCTGACCTCTGCCCACCTGCCCCAGAGGCCATAAACGCCTCTGATAGAGCACTCAGCACAGCTCCAGAAAGTGCGAATGGCTTGTCTCCCTTCCCTCATCTGCAGCCTTGGCTTAGGCAGGGGATGGCCTGCCCTGACCTTGGTTCCCTCGGTGCCTGGCTGAGCAGGACCGCACATTCTGCGCGCCAGGCACTGTTGTGAACATTTCATGGGAATCCTCTCCCTTAATTGTCATACAACTCAATGGGGGTAGATGTTGTCCCCATTTTACAGATGGGGAAATGGAGACCAATGACAGATGGTAACTTGACTGGGGTCACACAGCTGGGCAGCAACCGAGTAGAAATTAGAACCAAAGAAGCTGGCTCCATTTGTTGAATGAAAGGATGACAGACACCCCCAAGGATGAGGGCTGCCAAAACCCCAGAACAGGGCCAGGAGCTGGCAGGATGGCCTGGGGGTTACTGTCCCCTAGGGGAGGGCCGGATTACTTCTCTCTTCGCCCCGAAGCCAGTAGTGTTCTTGCGGCTGGCCATTTCTGATGGATGAGATGGGAACAATCCACAGATAGCTGCAACAAGAAATCCCAGAGGCCAGGGCTGAGAAATGGCAGCTCTTGGCCACTGCCAGTGAAAAACAGTCCTGCCCAGGCTCCCAGTTTCTGCCTGACTCTGGCACTAAACGCCTCCCTCCTCCTGGCCCAGGAGCTGGACTGACACCCACCACTCTGGCAGGGGCCACAGTGGGCCAGGCCCTGCTATGGTCAGAGGACCTCATGGCAACCACCCCTAAGAACCTCCCTGGGACGCCTGTCTCTGTGACCCCATCTGCTCACTTGAACTGTGAGGGGCGGGTGACGGTGGAGTTGGGATCAAGGAGGAAGTGCTTCTGGGAGATGGTCCCTGTGTTAGTATCCACGGTGATGACAGGGAAGCCCATCTGTAGGGTCCAGCGGTCCATGATGGCACTCACGGTGTCTGGCAGCCTGATGGACAACTGATTTTCCACAGCCTTGGGCAGAGGGCGATGGTGCAGCCATGAGTGGATGGCCACCCTCCCCCCCCCACCATTCTCCCCTGCACCCCTGCCCTCTTCTTAGGGTGCCACTTTGCTGGGAGGTAGTGGAGGAGCACTGGGCCGTGAGGTTGTGGCTGGGCTCCCAGACTGCCTCGCCCTCCTCTCAGCTGCCCAGCGCTGGACGAGCCAAGAGCTTTCCAGCCTCTGGTTCATTCTGTGTTAAGGAAATCTGCATGCTCCCCCCAAACCCCACATTCTGTGATCAAGCCTGAGGTGGGTGTGTGTCAGGGCGGGGCACCCAGGATGCCCCATGGCTCAGCCTGAACAAATCTGGGAAGACAGGCAAGAGGAGGAGACAGAGATAAAGGAAAACCAGTGTCCCCAAGTCACAGGCAGAGAGAAGCAGAGGGCTGTGGGCGATGTGAAGGAAACACATGCGGATGGGGGTCTGGGGATGGGCTTAGGATGGTTGTTATTGTCTTAAATCTTTTCTCACATGTGCCTATTGCTTTCATAATAACAAAAAAAACAACCACATTTGTTAATAATGGAGAAAATAAAAAACTAAGAAGAGCATAGATAGAGGGCAGAAGATGCTATCAGAAGGTGCAAGCTGAGAGAGAGAGGATCTCTGGGGGGATGCAGAGAGAGGGGGTTTGGGGGAGAGGGAGGGGGAGATGCAGCTTGAAGGGGTGTCGGTGTGGAGGAGGAAAGGAATGGGAAGCTGAGGTCGGGCAAGGCAGACAGTGGAAGCAGAGGAGAGGGACTGAGGCTGGGGGCGGTGGGGGTGGGGACCAGGCTCACAACAGAGGGATGTTGGGCTGGAGATCAGCCAGGAGGACCCAGGAGCCCACCTGTGATGCTGTGACAAGGCCTGGTGTCTTCCCTCCCAGGTCAGGCTGGTCATGGCGTGTGGGCACATGGAGGGGTCAGCCAGGCTGACCAGGGCCACAGAGAAGGGGTGGGAGATGATGGAGGGTGATGGAGAGGGTGCAGACGCCAGCCTCAGGAGAGGCGGGGAGGGCCAGGCGGGAGGGTGGGAGTGGTCAGAGGGTCTGCCCCAGACAGGGCCCCTCGGGGTCTAAGTGGACAGGAATGTGAGGTGGGGCTGGACGGGAGGGTCAGAGAGCGTGCTGAGGGTGCTAGTGTGTGCAAAGTGGTGCCTGAGAGGGGCTGGGTGGGGCACAGGGCAGCCAGGAGCGCTGAGCTGGTGAATGACTGGCTCCAAAATTCCAGGGAGATGATGGCTTGGTCTTGGGAAATGTGAGAGCCCGTTTCCTCAACACTCAGAGGAGGGTGCTCCCCGGCTCCCCTCATAGACTTCACTATAGTGCAAGGTGCCAGTGGGGGGCCACCTGCCAGGCTCATGACCCAAGCTCTGGCTACACCTCCTTCAAGGAGTCATCGCTGCACCCACTTTAGAGAGGAGCAGCCAGTAAGCAGGCCAGGCTCCAGATGTCCTGCCTGGGGTGTGGGGTAAGCAGGGGAGCTGGGCACCTTCGCTCCCACGGGGGTGCTGCCGGCCCTGGGGCTTTCAGCATCTCAGGACCCCCACAGAACATCTTCAGGAGGGCTGGTTGCTACTGACCATCTGCAGGTGCTCCCACAGGTTCAGGTAGGTGGTGTTCTGATAGGCAAAGGTCTGCAAGTAGGACTGCAGAAAGACAGAGCTCGGTGAGGGCTGAGCTGTGGCCCCAGGCTCGGCCACAGCCTCCGTGAGGCCAGGGCTCAGAGGAGACACCCCCCACCCGTGACTGGCCAAGGATCCTCACCGCCAGGCCCTTCTTGAACAGGTCCTCAGTCAGGAAATTCGAGAGCATCCGGATGACCGAGGCTCCCTGTGGAGGGGAGGGAGCTCAGGAGGCTGTGTTGACCCAGCTGAGGGACCCTGTGTTCCCATCGGGCTGGGTGGGTGCTCACCGAGCCCTGGGGGGCTGAACTCCCACTGCCCTCCCCACCCACCCCCCGACTGTCTAAGGACCAGCATGGGGACTGGGCAGCACCTTGCTGTAGGAGATGGTATCGAACATCTCGCTGATCTGGGCAGGGGTGTTGACCTCGTTGGCAGGGGTGGTCAGTGGGTGAGAGGTGACCAGCGCGTCCACGGCCATCACACGGTACACGTCATTCGGCACCATGAGGTCTTTCTGCAAACCCCCAACAGCCAATCAGGGGACTGGCCTCAGAGGGGGTGACCCAGGTCATCCCCCATCCCAGACCCCAGTGGTCCCCAGGCAGGGGGCTCACCAGATTCCAGGTGGGCTCTGCATAGTCAGCTCCCAGGTACTCCACATAGGAGGCAAAGCCCTCGTTCAGCCACAGGTCATTCCACCAGGCCAGGGTCACCAGGTTCCCAAACCACTGTAGGGGAGAGGGGTCAGCCCAGCAAATCACTCGGACCTCGCGGTCACTAACGATGTTCAGGGCTACCCTTCGCCGAGTGCTCCCCACATGCCAGCTTGAGCTGGAGGCTTTACCGACTTCATCCTGACTCCTCCCCAAACCCCCTGGCCAGGTGGAATCCCCCCTCCCTTCTCAGCTTCTGAGGACAGAGCCATGACTTGTGCCATCTCCTCCCGGAGCCCCCCATGTTCTTGGTCTGCACTCCCCATGATGGGAGGATACCTGGTGGGCCAGCTCATGAGCAATCACAGTGACTACTCGCTCTTTGTTGCTGCTGGAGGAAGACTGAGGGTCATAGAGCAGCGCGTTCTCCCGGTAGGTCACCAGCCCCCAGTTCTCCATGGCACCGGCGTTGAAGTCGGGCAGGGCAATCTGGTCTGGGGAGGCCAGGCAGTTGGCAGGATGGCCTCCGGGAATGAGAAGGGAGACCCATTCACTTTCCCCCAACACGAGGCCCCTCACTCACCAGATTTGGGGAGTGGGTAGGCTGTATTGTAATGATTGGCAAAGAAGTTCAGGATGGGACCTGTCACATTCAGGGCGTAAAGGCCATGGTTGTCTGCAGTTGCTTTTGGCCGAGCCCAGATCCGGATCTGCAAAGAGGATAGGAGAGGTCAGGGGTTCTTCCTGGGTCCGGTGCAGGTGGGCCAGTCCCAGAGTCTGGCAGGCTGGTGACCAACCAGGTTAAACTGGGAAGCTTGGTCAGCCGGGAGTGTGTGGACTGGGAGGTGTCTCTCTTGGAGTCATAGGGAGGGGCCTTCGGGGAATGAGCCATGGCCACTCTCTGTCTGGCACCCAGGAATCGGGAACTCCCTTCATGAGGGGTGCGTGCATGCTAATTTGCTTCCGTCATGTCTGACTCTCTGCAACCCCATGGACTGTAGCCCGCCAGGCTCCTCTGTCCATGGGGATTCTCCAGGCAAGAGTACTGGAGCGGGTTGCCATTTCCTTCTCCAGGGGATCTTCCTTACCTAGGGACTGAACCTGTGCCTCCTGTGGCTCCTGCAGTGCAGGCAGATTCTTTACCGCTGAGCCACTGGGGAAGCCCCTGTTAATGAGGAGGATCCCACTTTTCAGATGCAGAGACTGAGGCTCAGAGAACTAAAGACAGCTGCCCAAGATGACTCAGAGCTGGGGTTCACACACTGCCTAGGGGCTGGGACCAGGATGAGGATAAACAGGAATGTCTCCCAGGCCAGGACCAACCCTGGGGAAGGTGAGGTGAGCTTGGGCCTCATACCTGGACATCATTGGGAGCCACTGACTCCACACTCGTGAACTCGCTCACGATGTAGGCCAGGAGGTACGTGGACATTACCGGCGTGGTTTCAAACTCAGTGACGCTCCAGTTGGAATCTCCGTCAAACGGGACACTGGGACCTGGGCAGGGAGCATGCAGGCTTGTGGAGGTGTGCCTCCTCCCCTTCCCCTGCGCCCCAGCCCTGGCGGGGAGGGTCTGCTTTCCCAGGCCCAGGCTGTGAGGCCTCAGCCAGACCTGCTCACCTTTGGGTGGCATGTTGGACAGGGCTGTGAGATCCTTGGGGTGGATGAGGGTGATGTTAAATGTGGCCTTCATGGCGGGCTCGTCAAAGCAGGGGAAGGACTTCCGGGCATCTGTTGACTGCATCTGTGTGGTGGCCAGGACCCTGCCCAGAGCAGGGGGTTAGAGGGTGTGCCCACAGAGTGTCTGTGCCCGTGGGGTGTGCAGGGTGGGGGCTGCAGACTGTGGCTGGATGTGCAGGGGGGCGGGCTCACAGATGCTGCCCGGCCTCATCCCTGTCCCCTTACCCCCACCCCCCCTTTCCTCTCCCAGGCCACCTCGAGGCCGACAGGCCAGCTGACATGGGCGATCAGAGCTCCTTCTGGACTCAGGGTCAAAGTCCTGGCTGCCCCCATCCTGTATTAGCCGGGAGACACTGGCACATTTCTCTCCTCAGAGCCTATTCTATTATCTGTCCAAGGTGGCTTTCATTGTTTATCCCTGACTGCCGATTGAGTGGGGTGGGGCTCGGGGAAACGGCGGATTGTCTTGGGAACTTTGGATGGAGCAATGGGCCAGCCAAGGGCTTTGGAACATTCAAAGGCCCCGAATCCAAGCCCTTCCTTGGCCCCCAGGATCCCGCTCTGCCTCGGCGTCTAGGACCTGCCCCCACCCGGCAGGCCCACCTGACTCACTTTTTGACGTTGCCGTCCATGTACTCGCTGCGGTAGAAGCCCGCCAGGTCATCGGCCAGCTCCCCCTGAAAGGTGGTCTCCATCTCGTATGTCTTGCCTGCTTCCAGGGAGCTCTTGAGGTGCACCACCAGGTACTCTGTGAGCAACACCAGCTCGGTCCTGTCGATTTCGGGGGCCTGGGTGTCCCCCACACCCTTCAGGGCCGCCAAGTGCCCACTGTGCTGGGTGTAGTTGAGCTTCTTGCTGTGGATGATGATGACGTCCGTGGGCTCCTTGCAGGTGAAGCGGACAGTGCTTGAGCCCGTGAAGATATACAGGCCGTTATTGTTGGGAGTGAGGTAGGGCCTCAGCGTCACCCTATAGGAGTCGGGCAAGAGGGTCGTGGGGAGGCGGTATCGGTTCCACGGCTTGCTCTGGTCCAAGGTGGTGGCCGAGGTGGTTGTCGGGCCTGTGGGGCTCGTGGGGGCCGCGGTGCCACGCTCGGCATTCTTGTTCTTCTCCTGGGCGTACACCACAGACAGAGCGATGATGGTGGCCACGGCCGCCACGCCCAGGAGAATGGCCAGGATGCCCAGGGCCTTGGAAATGTAGAATCCTTTGGCCATGGTGAGAATGGGGAGGGAGCTCGGGGAGGCTCAGGAACGGGCAGGGAACAGGGCAGCCTCAGACCAGGCTTATATCCCCAAAGGGGAGGGGCCCCAGAGCCTGCAAAGATTGGGCAAAAATTAACCAGGGCTCAGACAGGCGAAGGTCACTGGGCTGAGTGGAAACACGCTCTATCCAGGTTTCCAAGAGCAGATCCAGAAACAGGATGCGTGGAGTGCGGCTGAGGGGGGGGGGGGAGCGGGGGGGTGCCTGAAGGGACGAAGCAGTGTCTGGTATCCAGTTACAGGCCGCCTGGGAGCCCCACCAAGGGCTGAAGGGCAGGCAGGCAGCCAGCGGGGAGAGGTAGCAGCCAGGTGGCTTGGATGCACCTGTGAGCTGAGACAGTAGCACAGAAACAAGAGGATGGAGGTTAGATCCAGGAGATTAGGAGGACTTCCCCGGGGCAGGAGGTGGGAGGTAGAGAGAAAGGGAGAATCGGCTTCCGGCTCGGGTCAAGAGCAAGTTAGTCACCCCTGTGGTTGGACGGGGGCCCAGGGCACCCCAGAGCCATGGCCCCAGCCTCCCTTGCATTCTTCCAGAGCAAGGAGTTCTTCCAGGTCCCCTCCCTTTCCCTTCTTGCCAAAAACTTTCCCCTCAATTATCAGCACACTGAGTGGAATGAAATGAAGTTGTTTTGCCTTTTTTTTTTTTTTTTTAAAGAGAGGAGGCTGGTGGAGGCTTAACCTTTTCCCAGCCATGACCTTGGGCAGGTAATTTTACCTTTCTGAGACCCCTTTCTTCATACACACATGTTAGAATTTATTTCTCAGGTTTGTTGAACAGATTTAATGAGAAAACATATTAAACACCATCTACTATAGTAGAGGGCTTCCCAGGTGGCTCAGTGGTAAAGAATCCTCCTGCCAATGCAGGAGATGCAAGAGACATGAGTTCAAACCCTGGGTCAGGAAGACCCCTTGGAGGAGGAAATGGCAACCCACTCCAGTATTCCTGCCTGGGAAATCCCATGGACAGAGGAGCCTGGCGGGCTGCAGTCTGAGGAGTCACAAAGTCCGAGGAGTCACTCGGACATAACTGAGTGACTGAGCACACGCATTATAGTAGAACCTGAAAGTCCTTTGTTCTTTTCCCCCAGAAGTCAACCATTCTATCCCTGGGAAAAATGAAGATATTACTTATCATACTCAATATAATATGTTCTTACAGGAATACGAAGTTCATTGTCACCCCTCCCATCCACCAGCCCAGTTTCTCAGACTTCAACACTGCCTGATCCTCACCCCAACATTCAACTCACCCTGCCCCCCAGTCTCACCATGTCCTGAGTCAAAGCCATTCTCACTGTTTATGTGGGCACTTCTAGACCCTCATGGACTCCTTGCTAACATTTGGGCTCCTCAAACCCTGAATATTCATTGGAAGGACTGATGCTGAAGCTGAAGCTCCAGTACTTTGGCCACCTGATGCAAAGAGCCAACTCACTGGAAAAGACCCTAATGCCAGGAAAGATTGAAAGCAGAAGGAGAAGGGAATGACAAAGGATAAGATGATTGGATGGCATCCCTGACTCAATGCACATGAGTTTGAGTAAGCTCCGGGAGATAGTGAAGGACAGGGAAGCCTCGTGTGCTGCAGTCCATGGGGTTGCCAAGAGTCAGACACGACTTGTTGACTCAACAACAACAACAATAAAACCAGTTTGCTACATAAGTTGAATCATTTTGCACCATTGCTTAAAAGTATCCTTTTGCTCTCGGAATTCAGACCAAATCTTCTGATACCGGCAAGTCAAGTGCTGTCAGCTGGCTGACTGCCTGACCTCATTCTTACCACACTCCTCTCTGCTGTGGAACTCTAGCCAGTCTGGCCTTCATCCAGGCCATCTACCACAGGACCTTTGCACGTGCAACTCTCTCTGCTTGGATCATCTTCCTCCTACTCTTGCTCTGGTTACTCCTTATTTATTCTTCAAGTCTTTCTCAGAGAAGATGTCCTGGCCTCCCTGACCAGGTCAAGCTCCTGAGAACCACAAACCTCTCTTCAAAGCCCTATAATTTGGCATAGTTTTCCATTTGATCTGTGTGGTGATGACCTGAGTGCTTCCCCTACCCCCACCACCAACAGACCCCCATGAGAGCCGTCCATGGCTGCTTCTGCTCACTGATGGTATCGGGCATGTAGTAGTCACTCAACACATATTTGGGTTTTTTTTAACGTATAGTTTTAATTTTTTATTTATTTATTTTTGGCTGCCCTGGGTCTTCATTGCTGCAGGCAGGCTTTCTCTAGCTGCAGGGAGAAGGAGCTGCTCTCTAGTTGGCTTCTCTCATTGTGGAGCACGGGCTCTAGACCGTGGGCTAAGTAGTCACAGCACATGGGCTTAGTTGCTCCATGGCATGTGGGATCTTCCCAGACCAGGGGCCAAACCCATGTACCCTGCATTGGCAGGTGGATTCTTCACCACTGGACCACCAGGGATGTCTTCAATAAATATTTGTTAAGTGAATGCCTTAAGAACCCCCTGAATGGTATGAAAAGGCAAAAAGATAGAACACTTAAAGATGAACTCCCCAGGTCGGTAGGTGCCCAATATGCTACAATATCAGTGGAGAAATAACTCCAGAAAGAATGAAGAGACAAAGCCAAAGCAAAGACAACACCCAGTTGTGGATGTGACTGGTGATAGAAGCAAAGTCCTATGCTGCAAAGAGCAATATTGCATAGGAATCTGGAATGTTAGGGCCATGAATCAAAGCAAATTGGAAGTGGTCAAACGAGATGGCAAGGGTGAATGTCGACATTTTAGGAATCAGCAAACTAAAATAGACTGAAATGGGCAAATTTAACTCAGATGACCATCTACTACTAGATGACCATTTAACTCAGATGATATCTACTACTGTGGGCAAGAATCCCTTAGAAGAAATAGAGTAGCCATCACAGTCAACAAAAAAGTCCAAAATGCAATACTTGGATGCAATCTCAAAAATGACAGAATGATCTCTCTTTGTTTCCAAGGTAAACCATTCAATATCACGGTAATCCAAGTCTATGCCCTGACCAGTAATGCTGAAGAAGCTGAAGTCGAATGGTTCTATGAAGACCTACAAGACCTTCTAGAATTAACACCCCCAAAAGATATCCTTTTCATTATAGGGGACTAGAGAATGCAAAAGTGGGAAGTCAAGAAACACCTGGGGTAACAGGCAAATTTGGCCCTGGAGTACAAAACAAAGCAGATCACAGGCTAACGGAGTTTTGCCAAGGGAACGTACTGGTCATAGCAAACACCCTCTTCCAACAACACAAGAGAAGACTCTACACATGGACATCACCAGATGGTCAATACCAAAGTCAGATTGATTACATTCTTTGCATCCAAAGATGGAGAAGGTTTATTCAGTCAGCAAAAACAAGACTGAGAGCTGACTGTGGCCCAGATCATGAACTCCTTATTGCCAAATTCAGACTTAAACTGAAGAAAGTAGGGAAAACCACTAGACCATTCAGGTATAACCTAAATCAAATCCCTTACGATTATACAGTAGAAGTGAGAAATAGATTCAAGGGATTAGATATGATAGAGTGCCTAAAGAACTATGGACAGAGGTTCGTGACATTGTACAGGAGACAGGGATCAAGACCATCCACAAGAAAAAGAAATGCAAAAAAGCAAAATGGCTGTCTGAGAAGGCCTTACAAATAGCTGTGAAAAGAAAAGAGAAAAGCAAAGGAGAAAAGGGAAGATAAACCCATTTGAATTCAGAGTTCCAAAGAATAGCAAGGAGAGATAAGAAAGCCTTCCTCAGTGATCAGTGCAAAGAAATAGAGGAAAACAATAAAATAGGAAAGACTAGATATTTCTTCAAGAAAATTAGAGATACCAAGGGGACATTTCATGCAAAGATGGGCTCAATAAAGGACAGAAATGGTATGGACCTAACAGAAGCAAAAGATATTAAGAAGAGGTAGCAAGAATACACAGAAGAACTGTATAAAAAAGATCTTCATGACAAAGATAATCACGATGGTATGATCACTCACCTAGAGCCAGACATCCTGGAATGTGAAGTAGAGTGGGCCTTAGGAAGCATCACTACAAACAAAGCTAGTGGAGGTGATGGAATTCCAGTTGAGCTATTTCAAATCCTGAAAGATGATGCTGTGAAAGTGCTGCACTCAACATGCCAGCAAATTTGGAAAACTCAGCAGTGGCCACAGGACTGGAAAAGGTCAGTTTCATTCCAATCCCAAAGAAAGGCAATGCAAAAGAATGTTCAAACTACCACACAATTGCACTCATCTCACACACTAGCAAAGTAATACTCAAAATTATCCAAGCCAGGCTTCAACAGTATGTGAACTGTGAACTTCCAGATGTTCAAGCTGGTTTTAGAAAAGGCAGAGCAACCAGAGATCAAATTGCCAACATCTGTTGGATCATGGAAAAAGCAAGAGAGTTCCAGAAAAACATCTATTTCTGCTTTATTGACTATGCCAAAGCCTTTGACTGGGTGGATCACCACAAACTATGGAAAATTCTGAAAGAGATGGGAATACCAGACCACCTGACCTGACTCTTGAGAAATTTGTGTGCAGGTCAGTAAGCAACAGTTAGAACTGAACATGGAACAGACTGGTTCCAAATCGGGAAAGGAGTATGTCAAGGCTACATATTGTCACCCTGCTTATTTAACTGTTATGCAGAGTACATCATGAGAAACTCTGGGTGGGATGAAGCACAAGCTGGAATCAAGATTGCCAGGAGAAATATCAATAACCTCAGATATGCAGATGACACCACCCTTATGGCAGAAAGCAAAGAATAACTTAAGAGCCTCTTAATGAAAGTGAAAGAAGAGAGTGAAAAAGTTGGCTTAAAGCTCAGCATTCAGAAAACTAAGATCATGGCATTTGGTCCCATCACTTCATGGCAAATAGATGGGGAAACAGTGGAAACCGTGACAGACTTTATTTTGGGGGGGCCTCCAAAATCACTGTAGATCGTGACTGCAGCCGTGAACTTAAAAGATGCTTATTCCTTGAAAGAAAAGTTATGACCAACCTAGACAGTATATTAAAAAGCAGAGACATTACTTTGCCAACAAAGGTCCGTCTAGTCAAGGCTATGGTTTTTCCAGTAGTCATGTATGGATGTGAGAGTTGGACTATAAAGAAAGCTGAGCACCAAAGAATTGTTGCTTTTGAACTGTGGTGTTGGAGAAGACTCCTGAGAGTCCCTTGGACTGCAAGGAGATCCAACCAGTCCATCCTAAAGTAGATCAGTCCTGGGTGTTCACTGGAAGGACTGATGCTGAAACTGAAACTCCAATACGTTGGCCACCTGATGTAAAGAACTGACTCATTGGAAAAGACCCTGATGCTGGGAAAGATTTTAGGCGGGAGGAGAAGGGGACTATAGAGGATGAGACGGCTGGATGGCATCACCGACTCAACTAAACTGAACTGAAGTGAATGCACACAGGCAGGGACTGGTGCATGGATGAATGAGTGATTCGACTCAGGAGTCACTCCTTATTGGAGTCTCTGTAGCCCATCTCCACCCCTGCCTCCACTCCCACCTTGCCCTGGGAGAATGGTCTGCTCCTTCTCTGAGCCCTTCTCCAACCATGGCATACAGGCAAGACTCTTGCTCGGGCCAGATGCATCTCAGGGCTTGAGTCTGCCTTCTTCATCAGCTCCTTGAGGACCTTGCTCCTCTGCCACTCCCTGCCCTGGCTTGGGCTGGCCATCCCTGAGCTTGCCTGGAGACTTGGTAAACAAATGTGTGAGTGGATTGAATATATTCATAGGTTAATTCATCCAGGCATCCCTGGGAGACTGAATGACTGCCACCTGTCATCTGGCCTGGGTCTGAGTACAGGATAGAGTCTTCAGGGGAATCCCGGGTGCCCATGTTTGGGCTCGAGGTGCTCTGAGCAGTCAGCACTTCCCTCCTTCTCTCTGGAGACATGCCCCCGGGGCCCTGGTCTGGGCAGTGTGGACTTTCCATTGCAGTGACCTGCAGCCACCTCTATTAGGCCTGGGCTAATGACCAAGGAGCAAGAGTGGGGAAACCAAGTCCCCGGGGGAGGGCTCCAGCTTGGTCACTGTGACCAAGGGAACAGAGGCCCCTGAGGATGATCGAGAGAGAGAAGTGTGTGCTCCCCGTCTCACTCCATCAGGGCTAGAATTTGCCAAGAAAAACCATCTTTCTTGTGCCCTTGAAGGCTGGCACCCAGGGGCCATGTATTCCCCCCACAACAAGTTTTACTCTGTAGGGCCTGCAGCTTGCTCCCACCTTTGCAGCAGAGAGACACACAAGCCTGCTTGGCCTGTTCCCGACTCCAAACAAAGAAAGAGGCCCTGCCTGGCCCACCATGGCCTTTTCCTGTTTGCTTTGGACACAGCCCATGGGCCCAGCTGGCTGGAATCCTTACTCTTTTGGAAAGGGCCTCTGGTCTTCAAAGTTGGCGCAGCAGGCAGCCTATTGCCCTGGAATGAGAGGTCCCTTTTCTGGGCATTGTGCCGGCCCAGTCTGGGGACACAGAGAGGGGCAAGCTCCACAGCCCCCACCTTCTTTGATAATAAAAAGAGATCTCTCTCCCAGCCCCCACCACAGCCCACGCATGGCCACGGCCACAGCCCACTGGGTAGCAATAACCTTGCTCTCCTCTCCTGTCACCCAACCTGCCCACACAACCTGGCAGAGAGACCTTCCTCTCCTGCTTGCACCTGGTGTCCCTCCCCTCACTGCTTAGAGGACGAAAGCTCACCTCTGGCTCAAGCCTGAAAATCTGTGGACTTGACCTTCTGGCCTCTCCTCTTTCCGGTGCCCAGCGTGACTGCAGTTGTTGGCATTTCTCCCAAACTCCCTGGACTTTTTCATATCTCTGTACCTGCTTTCACTGCTGAGAATGCCTTTCCTCTCTTTCCTGTCAAACTCCTATTCATCCTTCAAAACCCAGGTCAAATGTCACTGCCTTCTCAAGCAGAGGCAGCTCCTTTCCCCTGATGTTTCCCTGGCCTCTGGCTCACACTTCTGTCACAGAACTTAAGAAAAGGCCATCTATGTTGTTCAAAAGCTTCTCACTAGACCGAGGCACCTCAAGGGAGCCATGACTTGTAGACTGCGCCATGCCTAGCACAGGGGAGAAGCCCAGTGTTGGCTGAATGAATGACAAGGTCCACACTCCTTGCAACGGCCTATAGGTCCAGTATGATATAGCCTCCAGTGAGTCTCTGGTCTCATCTCAAGCCTTTGCCCCCTGTTGTTCTGCCCCACTGGCCTCTTTTGGTTTCTCGAGCCCATCATCTCTTCCCTCCTCCACCCTTCACTCCCACCCCAAGCTGCTCTTTGGGCCTGGAAAGCTTGTGTCTTTCCCTCACCTGCCACCCACTCATCCAGGAAGCTCACTTCAGTGATGCTACTCCAGGGAAGCCCTCGCAGCACCCCCAAGACTCAGTGCCATGAGGGTAGAATCCTCTACACCAGGCAAGCACCTGGTACACAGCAGACAGGTAACACATGCTCATGGAACAGATGCAACAATAAGACAATTCGGGACTTTCCTGCTGGTCTAGTGGCTAAGACTCCATGCTCCCAGTGTAGGGGGCCTGGATTGCATTCCTGGTCGGGGAACTAGAGCCCGTATGCTGCAACTAAGAGTTCGCAGGCCATAACTGAAGACCTCACATGGCGCAACAAAGACTGAAGATCCCGTGTGCCACAGCTGGGACCCGGCAAAGCCAAATAAATACTAAAAGAAATAAATAAAAATAAAGTTGATGTACTAGTCAGCTCAGGCCATCGTAACAAAGTACCACGGATAAGGTTGCTTTGTAAAAGGAAAATGACTTATAAAATAAAAATTAAAAAATAAATAAAGGGGCTTTCCCGGTGGGTCAGTGGTAAAGAATCCACTTGCCAAATGCAGGAGACACAGGTTTGATCCCTGATCTGGGAAGACTCCCACATGCCACAGAGCATCTAAGCCCCCATGCCACAACTACTGAGCTGTGCTCTAGGGCCCAGGCTCTGCAGCTCCTGAAGCCCTTGTGTCCTAGAGCCGGTTCTCCACAACAAGAGGAGCCACCGCAATGAGAAGCTCACAAACTGCGACTAGAGAGTAGCCCCCACTTGCTGCAACTAGAGAAAAGTCCACACAGCAACGAAGACCCAGCACAGCCAAAGATAAATAGAATTATTAAAAATGAATAAATAAATGAAAATTTTTCATCTAGATAGCCAACAAAATCATCTTGTTCGGCTGCGCTCACTTTGGGAATCACTGCTCCACCCCGTAGGATTCTGGGGAGGCGACATGTGCAAAGGGTCTTTGGAATGGAAGCTTTCTGCCAATGAGCAGATGTGTGCATTCCTTTTACTATTTATCTCTGGATGGGGAAGAAGCTGAGTCCCCAGCCCCCGTCTCAACCAAAGCTGCCTTTCTACCTGTGGGTTTATATATTTCTAACCTGATTATGCTTTGGTCCAGAGAACAAAAGTTATAAATTAAAAAAAAAAAGGCTAACAATGCTCATGTTAGAGAATATTTGAGGCATAGCCACTCATATAGGAGACAAAGCTTTATCTCAGGTTTGGGAGTGCAAGTTACTTTCTATTCAAACATGAAAACACCAGGAGCCTGGGAGGGACTGTGGTGGGGAAACCCAGGACCAGAAGTCTGGCAACTATGCAGCCCAGGCTCCCTCCCAGACTACCGGGCCCTGGGGGTAAGCTGTTGCTCAGGCTTACTCAGCACCTCCCCCGCCTTTAGCTGCAGGGCTGGGCAGGCTGGGAGCGATGGAAAAACCGAAGGCATCTGTCTGCTCTGAAGGAGCAGACAGTGAAGAGCAGGAATGAGGCTGGGGCCCCAGCGCCGGCACTTTCTGGCCCCTGAGGCTCCTGGCTTTCTCCCAGGCTTCTGAGGTCTCCACCCACAGCTGCAGGAGCCTGGGCCCAGGCCAGCCCCCCAGGGTGCTTCCTCTGGGAGCTTTGGACCTTGTCCATCCTGTGAGAACCGCAGAAAGCCCCCATAGGAAGTCAGCTCCTGTTTTGACCTCTGGAAGCCAATCCAAGGCACTCAGGAGCAAAGGAGAGATGGGGACCGTGGGGAGTGGGTGGAAGGACACCAGCCTTGGAAGGGCCTTTCTGGGCTGCAGATCCTGCCTGGAAAATTGCCTTCTGTGTGACCGAACTCAGACAATCACCATCAGGATAATCACCACCACTGGCTCTTGAGGAAACCACAGCACAAAGTTAAGTGACTTGCCCAAGGTCACACAGACAGTTGTGGCAGATTCTATTGCTGGATTATACACGCCTCCCGAAAGCATCCTCTCATACAGCCCCTACATTTCCTACTGTGCAGTGCCCCAGAGGGTTAAAAGACCTCAGGAGGAGACATACATCTTTCAAGAGACCTCAGGAGGTGACAGCACAGGACAGCAATTTAAAGAAGGCCAGGCAGGAAGAAAGATCTGATCATCTTTTAGGGGAACTGTGTGTCCCTTCTTCTGAATTTTATAGGCACTCTAAGGGACATGGCGGGAGTGGCTGCTGCAAGGAGACTGGGAATCTGGTGAAGTCAGCTTGGGGGCTCTACAAGGGGGCCAGCAACTCCCTGGCCCTAGACCAGGACCGGGAGCTGCGGGGGCTCTAGGAAGTGGAACTTCTTATCAGAAGGGGAGGGCAGTGCTCCCAGACTCAGGCCGCTGTGGGGGACCCTGGTAAGCCTCCAGGTGCAGCTGAGAAACACGGCCGCGCCTCTGATGACAGACACCTAGGCCTGGGCCCAGGCTGGAGGTGATGGCTGGTGGCCTGTGTGAAGGAAGGCTCTCAGGGGGCTCCATGTGAGCGGCGGGCGCGCCATCCATACCGTCCTTCCCAGATTCTGAAAGAGTCCCCAGCGTGGGATCCTGGTCTTCCATCAAAGGCAGAGGCCCAGGAACTAGGCCCAACTCCAATACTGGGGAGACTGCTGCCTTCCCACTTGGGGACCCCAACCTTTCTTCTCAGAAAGAAAGCTTAGCAATAAAACTCCTGAAGCAAAGGGGCTGGAAAACTTGGCCTAAGGGTGGTGGAAGTGGGGAGCTGATGCCCCACTCTCTAGCAGACTCGGGAGGCGGGGAATCACGGGGCAGGCGCTGGGCTGCCTCACACAGCTGAGCCTGTTTCTCCATCTGTGAAGTGGCAGCAGCTCTCTGGGTTAAGCTTCCTTTCACTCATAGTCTAGGCTTAGACTCTAGGGCTCTTTAGGGAGGTGGGCTAGGGGAGGATGCCAGCCTACTGCCAGAGTTGGGCAAGTCACCCTGCTTTCCCCACCTCCCCTGCCCCCAGTGTGTGGGGAGGGGATCTTTGGCAGATCCGAGGCCCATTCCCACTTCCTCTTGGCTGCGCCCCCATTGTTCCCCTCCCCCACCTCACATGTCTGCAGCCAACTCTTCAATCACAGTCAACTGGAAGGCCCATCTGCTCCAAGACTCCTCTTTCAGACACACTGTGTGTGTTTGTATGTGTGTGTGCCTGTGTGTGCTTCGTCATTCAGTAGTGTCCGAGTCTTTGCGACTCCATGTTCTGTAGCCCTCCAGGCTCCTTTGTGGAATTCTCCAGGCAAGAATACTGGAGTGGGTTACCATTACCTACTCCAGGGGATCTTCCTGACCCAGGGATCAAACTCTTGTCTCTTGCTGTCTCCTGCATTGGCAGACAGATTCTTTATCACTAGCTCCACCTGGGAAGGCCCACACTCCTCTTTTACAGGTGAATAAAGCAGGGCTCTGGAGAAGGCAATGGCACCCCACTCCAGTACTCTTGCCTGGGAAATCCCATGGATGGAGGAGCCTGGTAGGCTGCAGGCCATGGGGTCGCACAGAGTCGGACACGACTGAAACGACTGAGTGGCTTCACTTTGACTTTTCACTTTCATGCATTGGAGAAGGAAATGGCAACCCACTCCAGTATTCTTGCCTAGAGAATCCCAGGGATGGGGGAGCCTGGTGGGCTGCCGTCTATGGGGTCGCACAGAGTCGGACACAACTAAAATGATTTAGCAGCAGCAGCAGCAGCAGCAAAGCAGGGCCCAGAGATGTCCAGGTCATTGAGAGACTCAGGGACTAAGCCAGCTTCAGACCTCAGGTCTGACTGAGAACTGCGCTCTGACCAGCCAGCCACACTGCCTGACTGTCCCACTGATTCCAGTAACTAGCACTTTGCCCTGAGCTGGGATGAAGGGAGGAGGAGGAGGATTCAAGTCACAAAACCCAAGGCATGACCCACCTGGGCACCCCCACTCACCGCACTGCTGGAGGGGTGGGGAGGTGCAGGGTTAGGACCCTACTGGCTCTACTTGGAAGCCCCTCACCAGAGCAAATGCCTATAGCAGTAGGAACACTGATCATCTCGGCTTCGGGGTAGGGCTGGAGCAAGCACTCTGTTCCCACATCAGGAAAACCCTCATCCCAGTGGTGGTGTTGTAAGGAGCAGGGGAGTGGGTTAGCTGATAAAGAATCTGCCTGCAATGCAGGAGACCTGGGTTCGATCCCAGGGTTTGGAAGACCCCCTGGACAAGGGAAAGTCTACCTGCTCCAGTATATTCTGGCCTGGAGAATTCCACAGACTGTATAGTCCATGAGGTCGCAAAGAGTCGGACATCGACTGAGCAACTTTCACTAAAAATAGGAATTCCCTTTAAAATAGTAGTCGGGTGGAGGGCTCTGGAGGGAAGCAAGACGTCCAAGGCTAGCTAAGGGGATCTCCTGCTGGAGTCTTGACCCCGGCCCCGCTCCCGCTCTGGGGGCTCTGTAGACAGACCCCCAAGCCTTAGCCAGGACCTCGCGCATCTTTGGCTCCGCCCCAGCCACTGCGAGTCTGAGCGGTTGAGTCTCACAGTCACCACCAGTCACCACGCTCGCCACCACGCTTTGTCCCCACCCCACCTGGCCCGGGACCCCAGCAGGGCTGAGTCCGCTGCACCAGTGGTGTCTCTCCGTCGGTCCACCCCCAGAGGCGCCAGCAGCCGCGCTCGCCACCCTGGGAGCCACCTCTCCAGGGCGGGACCTCCCGCTCCCCGACCGTTGACAGGCCCGCTGCGGGACCATCCTGGCGGCGCGATCCTAGAGGGGTCTCTCTCCTTCGCTCGCCTTGGACCTCAGTGTGCCGGTCTGGGAAGGGGGCGTCGGCAGGGACGTCGGAGTCTTGAGCGCGCTTGCATCGGGGTCCCTGCCTCAGCCCGGCTGCGCCCCGCGGCCCCTCCGCGCACCCGGTCCCCTCTGCACCCCGCTCGACTTGCCTGAGGCTGCCAGGCGCCCGGCCCTGGCCGGCTGCGAGCCTCCTCCCCCGATGGACGACCCGGACCAGCCACAGACACTGCCCACCAGTGCCTGACTCCTCCTTTCCCCTTCTTTTTAAAGGGAAGTAACCTGACCCGACCACTACTCCCGGGTTAACCCCTGCCGGCCCGCAGCTCCGCCGGGACTCCTCCCCTGCCTGCCCGCAGCCTCCTCGAAGCACCCCGAGGGGAGCTGCTCCAGCGACGGCCCGCCCGCCGGCCCTGGAATTGCTCTTTGGTTCCCCAGGTCTCCAGCTTCCACAACCACTGCCCCTCCCCTGCTCCCCAAACAGTCCCGCCGTGGCCGCAGCCCCAGGGCCCCGCCCCCGCCCACATCTGGACAGCATCTGCCCCTGGGGGAAGGGCACAGAGGCCCACCCTTCGAATTGGGGCGAGGGGAGGGGGAGCCCCACTCATTGAAAAAACAAACCGGGCATCCCCATGGAGATGGCGGTTCCAGATAACTGAATCTCTGCAGCACACAATTTAACATTCGTGATACCGGGGGCTCATCATTAGGAAGGAAGAGAAGCTGCAGGACCTAGCAAAAAAGAAAAAAGCCAGACCAGAGTCAGGGTATGCTGCTTCCTTAGAGGCTGAGCGTCCAGGGCCAAGGCACTCCTCTTCCCTGGGCATCTTTTTACTGGGCAGTATCAGATGCTATTTGCACTTTTTCTTTATGGGTGTTGTAACAAATTAACACAAATTTAAAACAACGCGCTTCTTATTTTAGTTTTGTAAGTGAAGTCCAAAATGGATCTCATCAGGCTATGTATATTCAAGGGTGTCCACAGGGTTTCCTTCTGGATGTTCTACAGAACCTCTTCTGGGTATCCGCATTCCTTGGCTTGTGGCCCCCTACCATTTTCAAAGTCAGCAGTGGCCCATCCAGTCTTTCTGTCGTTGTATCACTCTGACATCAATCCTTTTTTTCCCCTCCTGCATCTACTCTAGAGGCTCCTTGTGATTACATTTTGTCCACTCCAATAATCCAAGGTTTCTCCCTATTTTAAGGTTAGCTGATTACCCCATTTTAATTTCATCTGCGGTTTTAATTCCTCTTTGCCACATAGCAAAGCATATTCAGAAAATACAGGAATTAGGACCAGGGCGTTTTTGCGGAGGGGGCAACCACAAGGTTCAAGACACCTTCCAGAATCTCAGATTTACAAGCAAATTTAGAGACCGCCCAATCTAATCGACTTCCTCATCCATTACCTGAATCTGTGGGAGTTTAGCCCTGCACCGCATGGCCCAAAGTGGTTGCTTTTTGACTCACTTGCACTTGCTCTTCCTTTAGAAACGGCACAGTGGGCTAGGATGCTGTAAGTAGCAGCCTCGCTTCCCCTTTCTAATTTGTTTCTGTGGTCTTAAAACAGAATCACAGGTTTATTGGAGAATAGAATTGTATGTAAAATAATAAGTCTGCTCTGAGTAAGACTCTAGCAGCTTTTTTTTTTTTTTTTGGCTGTAGCACATCTTAGTTGCAGCATGTGGGATCAGATCTTTTGTGTGTGTGTGTGTGTGTGTGTATATATATAATTATATACATATTTATATATAAATATATTTTTTATATATTTAATTTTATTTATTTATCTTTAGTTTTGGTTGTGCTGGGTCTTTGTTGCTGCATGGGCTTTTCTCCTGTTGCAGCAAGCGGGGGCTACTCTATAGTTGTGGTGCTCGGGCTTCTCATTGCTGTGGCTTCTCTTCATTGCCGAGCAAAAGCTGTAGGGCGTGCATGCTTCAGTAGTTGCAATGGATGGGCTCAGTAGCTGTGGCTCCCAGGCTCTAGAGCACAGGCTCAGTAATTGTGGTTACACGGACTTAGTTGCTCCAAGGCTTGTGGGATCCTCTGGGATCAGGGATTGAACCCATGTCTCCTGCACTGGCGGGCAGAATCTTTACCACTGAGCCACCAGGGAAGTCAAAGAGATCAGATCTTTATAGTTGCAGCATGTAGGATCTAGTTACCTGACCAGGGATTGAACCGTGGGCCCACTACATTGGAAGCGTGGAGTCTTAGCGCCTGGATCACAAGGGAAGTCCTTCTTGCCGCTACTCTGGGGTTTCCTCCTCTCCTTCCAGTCTAATGATGCCTGAGCTCCTCCTCTAGCATATTTGACATAATCTTCTCTGTGGCTGACAAGCCAAAGAAAGACTCAATGAGGCCATATGGAGAGCATCTTCCATCCTGGGTCCTTGCCTCTCTGACCGAAGGCTCTGTGAGCATTTTGAGAGCAGTACAGAAGCCACTACGGCAGAAGGGCAGCCTGACTTTCTGGAGGGCAGTTTGGGGATGGAAATGAAGGTCACTTTCAGGAATTTAGCCTAGTGTAATAGAATATTTATGGAAAAGTATTTTACTGCAGCTTTATTTATAGTTCAGAAAAAATCAGAAATAGCCCAAATATTCAGCTATTGGTGATCGGTTGAGTAAATTATGGTCTTCCCATATGATGAACTATTATCCCATCATGAAAAACAAATCATATTTTATAACTACTGAATGAAACCATGGGAGAATTTTTTTTTTAATCCTGGAGTAGGGAAGTCCTTTATAATATTATACAAAACCTGAAGCCTCAAAAGAAAAGATTGATAAATTTGACTACCAAAAAAATTTTTTTTCTGCAAAAAACCACCACAAGCAAAGTCCAAGGAAAACTTGAAACCTGAGGGGAAAACTGCAACTCATAACATAGGCAAAGGGTAGATTTCTCTAATATGTGAAGAGCCCCCACAAATAATTTTTTTAGTGGTTAAAAAAAATTATTTAATGAATTTATCTGGCTGTGCTGGATCTTATGTGACACCTGGGATCTCTTAGTTGTTGCATACAAGATCTAATTCCCTGACCAGGGATGGAGCCCCAGCCCCCTGCATTTGGAACAAGGAGTCTTAGCCACTGGAACACCAGAGAAGTCTCCCACAAATCCTTTTTAAATGAACCATCAATGATTCAAATGGAGGAAAATAGGCAAAGAATATAAAGAAACAGTTAATGGTAATGGAAAGGGGAAAATTTCAATGGGCCCTTAAAGATGTAAAGAGATGCTCAATAACTCATTAAAAAGAGTATCTCCAGGGGAATTCAGTGGTGGTCCAGTGGTTAGGCCTCCAGGGCTTCCACTGCAGGGAGCAAGGGTTCGATCCCTGGTTAGGGAACTACGATCCCACATATCTTGTGGCATGGTTAAAAAAATAAATAACTAAATAAAAAGTAAAGATTACTTCCAAAGATACTATTCTACACTTATCAGAACAGCAAGCATAAAGCTTGGAAACACCATATATTGGCAAGGGTGGGAAGAGAACAAGCACCCACACACAGACACAGCCACACCTCGGCACTGCTGGCTGATGTATAAACTGACTCAACTCGATAGAGGCAATTTGGTAATATTTATTCAACATCTAAACACAGGTCCCCTTTGACTCAGCACTTCCACTCCTGGAAACGAATCCTACAGATATGCTCACACACAAGCAACATGGGGACTGTATAAGGCTTTTCACTGCAGCAGTGACTGTAGCTGGGAAGGACCTCAACTCCACCAGTAGAGATGGGCTAATTGAATTCTTCTTGTAAGTCCTTGCATTGAAATGTACTATATAGCTATATGTAACGAAATGTAATATGTAGCTATATGTAACAGAAAGTAATACCTACATATAAGAAAGAACTAGGATGCTATCTACAGAACCAAATTCAAGGCATGTTGTTAAGAGCAACAGAGGTTTACTGTATAGCACAGGGAACTGTAGTCAACATCCTGTAATCACCTATAATGGAAAATAATCTCACAAATAGTATATGTGTGTATGTATAACTGAATTACCTTGCTGTGCACCTGAAACGTTGTAAGTCAACTGTGAGTGTGTGAGTATTAATTGCTCAGTCACGTCTGACTCTTTGTGACCCCATTAACTGTAGCCTGCTAGGCTCCTCTGTCCATGGAATTCTCTAGGCAAGAATATTAGAGTTTTGCCATTCCTTTCTCCAGGGGATCTTCCTGACCCAGGGATTAAACCTGGGTCTCCTGCAAGGCAGGCAGCTTGTACTGTCTGAGCCATCAGGGAAGCAACTCAATAAAATATACATATACATATATATCAGATTAGATCAGATCAGTCGCTCAGTCATGTCCGACTCTTTGCGACCCTATGAATCGCAGCACGCCAGGCCTCCCTGTCCATCACCAACTCCCCGAGTTCACCAAACTCATGTCTATTGAGTCAGTGATGCCATCCAGCCATCTCATCCTCTCTCGTCCCCTTCTCCTCCTGCCCCCAATCCCTCCCAACATCAGAGTCTTTTCCAATGAGTCAACTCTTCGCATGAGGTGGCCAAAGTACTGGAGTTTCAGCTTTAGCATCATTCCTTCCAAAGAAATCCCAGGGCTGATCTCCTTCAGAATGGACTGGTTGGATCTCCTTGCAGTCCAAGGGACTCTCAAGAGTCTTCTCCAATACCACAGTTCAAAAGCATCAATTCTTCGGTGCTCAGCCTCCTTCACAGTCCAACTCTCACATCCATACGTGACCACAGGAAAAACCATAGCCTTGACTAGACAAACCTTTGTTGGCAAAGTAATGTCTCTGCTTTTGAATATGCTGTCCAGGTTGGTCATAACTTTCCTTCCAGGGAGTAAGCGTCTTTTAATTTCATGGCTGCAGTCACCATCTGTAGTGATTTTGGAGCCCAGAAAAATAAAGTCTGACACTGTTTCCACTGTTTCCCCATCTATTTCCCATGAAGTGGTGGGACCGGATGCCATGAACTTCGTTTTCTGAATGTTGAGCTTTAAGCCAACTTTTTCACTCTCCACTTTCACTTTCATCAAGAGGCTTTTGAATTCCTCTTCACTTTCTGCCATAAGGGTGGTGTCATTTGCATATCTGAGGTTATTGGTATTTCTCCCGGCAATCTTGATTCCAGCTTGTGTTTCTTCCAGTCCAGCATTTCTCATGATGTACTCTGCATATAAGTTAAATAAACAGGGTGACAATATACAGCCTTGACGTACTCCTTTTCCTATTTGGAACCAGTCTGTTGTTCCATGTCCAGTTCTAACTGTTGCTTCCTGACCTGCATATAGGTTTCTCAAGAGGCAGGTCAGGTGGTCTGGTATTCCCATCTCTTTCAGAATTTTCCACAGTTTATTGTGATCCACACAGTCAAAGGCTTTGGCATAGTCAATAAAGCAGAAATAGATGTTTTTCTGGAACTCTCTTGCTTTTTCAATGATCCAGTGGATGTTGGCAATTTGATCTCTGGTTTCTCTTCCTTTTCTAAAACCAGCTTGAACATCAGGAAGTTCACGGTTCGCATATTGCTGAAGCCTGGCTTGGAGAATTTTGAGCATTACTTTACTAGCATGTGAGATGAGTGCAATTGTGCAGTAGTTTGAGCATTCTTTGGTATTGCCTTTCTTTGGGATTGGAATGAAAACTGACCTTTTCCAGTCCTGTGGCTACTGCTTGAGTGTGTGTATATATATATATGAAGAAAAATAAAAGGGAAGGAGGGAAGAAATATATGCTATTCAATTGATTCTAAGATAGTCTAGATTGTAAGACACACAATTATTTTATGTAACATTATGTCTCTCCCTTATGAAAGTAACAGTGCTGCTGCTGCTGCTGCTAAGTCACTTCAGTCGTGTCCGACTCTGTGGGACCCCAGAGACGGCAGCCCACCAGGCTTCCCCGTCCCTGGGATTCTCCAGGCAAGAACACTGGAGTGGGTTGCCATTTCCTTCTCCAATGCATGAAAGTGAAAAGTGAAAGTGAAGTCGCTCAGTCGTGTCCGACTCTTCTCGACCCCATGGACTGCAGCCTACCAGGCTCCTCCGTCCATGGGATTCTCCAGGCAAAAGTACTGGAGTGGGGTGCCATTGCCTTCTCTGATGAAAGTAACAATGCTACCAATTAAATATGGCATGCCATCTTTAAAAAGAAAACAAAAAGACGTGTTGTTAACTAATGAAAGCTGGGTGCAGACTATTGTTCAAGTAGTTTATCAATTGTATCCTAAAAGGGGAACAGCACATGATTCATTTTCACATAATGTATACGATGGCTCTTTAGATTGTCTTGCAGGTGGGCCCTGAGCCCCTAAAGGACAGGGTGGGAACAAAGGTTTCAATATGTCCTTGGGTCCTTTTCAATGTTGAACCACATGAATAAGCTGGCTATTCAAAATATAAAGAAAATTAGAAGTATAAGACAGGAAGAGCAGAGGATTAATAGATTTTATGATATAGAAATGTTTCAACTTTTATGTTTATGAATGAAATGATTTGATGTTTGGGGTTTGCTTTGAAATAATCCAGGTGAGGTGAGGAAAGTCAGGGCTGGTGGCTCAATACAACATGATTTAAAATAGGGGTGGGACTTCCGCAGTGGTCTTCCCTGGTGGCTCAGAGGTTAAAGCATCTGACTGCAATGAGGGAGACCTGGGTTCAATCCCTGGGTTGGGAAGATCCCCTGGAGAAGGAAATGGCAACCCACTCCAGTATTCTTACCTGGAGAATCCCACGGACGGAGGAGTCTGGTGGGCCACAGTCCACGGGGTTGCAAAGAGTCAGACACGACTGAGCGACCACTCACTCACTCACTTCCCTAGTGGTCTAGTGATTAAGAATCCACCTTCCAATGCAGGGGACAACTACAGTTCCATCCCTGGTCTGGGAACTAGATCCCACATGCCTTGGGGCAACTAAGCTTTCGTGCCACAACTTGAGAGCCTGTGCACAGCAACTTAAGACCTGAGGCAGGCAAAAATAAGTAAAAATATAAAATAGGCGAGGACTTCCCTGGCTGTCCAGTGGTTAAAACTCCACACTTCCACCACAGGGGGCGCAGGTTTAATTCCGGTTTGGGAAAGATTCCCACCCCACCGACCCAGGAGAGGTGCAGCCAGGAAAAAAGAAGAGGGGGGAAACAGAAATAATGTTCAGTAGTTGAGGATTGATTAAATAAATTATGGTTCTCCATGTGAAAAAAAATACTATGCCACCTTTTACAAAATAATAAATCATGTTTTAGAAGAACTAGAAGAAGCTGTTTTATTAATAATTGTGGAGTAGAAGACTTTTCTAAGTATATATTATATAAAGCTTAGAAGCCACAAAAGGAAAGACAGGAATTTGACTCCACAGAAGCAAAAAAAAATCTCTGCAATGCAAAAACCACCACAAGCAATGTCAACAGGAAAACTTCATACTGGGGGAAAATCTATTACCTTTATCTTAATCACTACTGGAGCTTAAAAGTAGCTACACTGAGAGTTCATTATATCATCATTATATCTTGTAATAGAGTTAAAAATAATTCAAGTATATACAAACTTGTATGGTAAAAGACAATTGTTACACTGGACTATAATATTTGCAACAAATACAACAAAGAATTCATGTCAATAATGTTCAAAAAAGTTCCTACAAGTTGATCTTTAAAAACAAAGACACCACAGTTGAAAACTGGCAAAACTCACTGAAGAGGAAATAAAAAAGGCCAGCTGTCATACGAAAAGCTCATCTACCTTAGTTGTATCCAGGAAATACAATTTCAAAACAGTGAGATGTCATTTTTCGCCCATGATACTGGCGAAGGTTTAGATTATCGATAGCATCTAGAGTTGGCCAGGGTGTGGGGAACTCACATTTTCATACCCTTCTGGAGCTCTTCGGAAATGCTCTGACCGTCTGAGAGAGCAAAATGGCCAAGACCTATTCACAATTTGGCCACCTAACGCAAAGAAAAAACTCATTGGAAAAGACCCTGATGCCGGGGAAGATTGATAGCAAAAGGAGAAATGGGTAGCAGAAGATGAGATGGTTAGATAGCATCACCAACTTAACAGACATGAATTTGTGCAACCTCTGGGAGATAGAGAAGGACAGAGGAGCCTGGTGTGCTTCAGTACATGGAGGTGGCAAAGAATCAAACTAACAATTCACATGCATATCCCCTTTGACCCAGTGACTCTGCTTTGGCAGAATTTATCTCAAACCCAGGGGAAAAACAACCAGAACTTAAAAGATGTGGAGGAGGAAGTTTATTGCAGAATTCATTGTTACAAAAAGAAAAAAAGGCCAGAGTGTCCATAGAGTGCCATTTAAACAAAGTATTGGGTTGGCCAAAAAGTTCCTTTGGGTTTTTCCAACTATGGATAGGTTGGAGGCTGGGGTTGGAGGAGGTTGGGTTTTGGGGGTGAGAGGGGAGGGAACCAGAGTGTAGCTTGGGCTGGGGAGAATGGTGCTGGAGTCAGCACTTCTTGGAGCTGAGAATTTTTTTTCTTTTATTATTTCTTGTTTCTGTTGTTTGCAAGAATTCAGTTTGGGTTTTATTATAAAATTGATTAAAAACACATTTTTTGGAAAAAAAAAAGGCGGGGGGACAAAGAGCAGCTTTTGGAGCAGACTGTCTGGGCAAGACCGGAAGTGGGAAAGAGCCTGTTGTTGTTGTGGAGCCCAGCGGGGTCCCAGGCGTGGAAGGGACAGGATGGACTGGGAACCTAGGGGGAGGCACAGAGGTCCCTGAGGCAGGGATGAGAGGCAGGGAGGCCCAGGAGGGCAGGGAGGCAGGCTCCCAGCTTAGGGCTCCCTCTGCATCCCCATCCTCCACATGCTGGCCACAGGCTGCCCCCAGAAGCCACCCCAGGGCAGGGCAGAGTGCTCCCAAGGAGGTCAGCTTTACGGGCAGATACATGGCTTCCAGTCAGGGTCTGACATAAGCTGGGCAACTATCTTGGGTGCTTACTTAACCCTGACCTTTAACTTCCTTGTCTGTAAAATGGGAAAAGCCTCTCGTAGAGCTGTTGTGAGAGTTACTCAAGGAAAGCTGTGCGTGGTGTTTACTGACGTCCGGCCCACGGGAGGCCTCAGTAACGACTCACCCTGTGGTGATGTCTGTGCAGGGCTCGTCTTTGGCCCACTTGGCGTGGCCCATGCCTCCTCTGGCCGTGCCTCTCCTTTGGGCACGTCAGCCTCCTCCTCTAGAGACGCTCAGCTCCAGGGGGGTTTCCCCTTCTGCCCTCTTGGCCAGCCCGCTCGCATCTCTTTTCAGGCCCTTCCATCTCCTGAAAGTGCCTTTTTCCTGAGTTCCCTCCTCTCCCGTCCACTCTGAGAGCACCAAGCTTCTGCCCGCTTCCCACCCGCAGTCTTTTCCATCCGTCCCCTTCTGCAGGCCTCCCTTCCTCACCCCCAGCCTGAACCCACCGCCTTCCACCTGCCGATCTGTGAGTCTCCTTTCCCTGTGCAGTGGGTGAACCTCTGGAACTGCCCGTTTTCACCCCGCACTGATGGTTTCCTAGGGCTTCTGTAACAAATCTCCACAAACTGGGTGGCTGGAAACAACAGTCATGTATTACTCACAGATCTGGAGAGCGACCAGCCTGAAATCGCAGCGGCAGCAGTGCCCCCTCCGAAGGCTCGGGAGGGGTGCTTCAGTGGCTTGTCCAGCCTCTGGTGCTTCCAGGCGGACTATGGCCTGTGGCTGCCTCACTCCGGTCTCTGCCTGGGCTCACAAGGCCCTCAACTCTGCGTATCTCCTATAAGGACACTTGTCATTGGGTTTAGGGCTCATCTGAATAATCCAAAATAATCTCATGTAAATAACTAACTTAATTACGTCATGTGTACTAAGTTGCTTCAGTCAAGTCTGCCTCTTCTCGACCCTATGGAACACAGCCCGCCAGGCTCCTCTGTCCACGGAATTCTCCAGGCAGGAATACTGGAGTGGGTTGCCATTTCCTACTCCAAGGGATCTTCCTGACCCAGGGATCGAACCGGCATCTCCTGTACTGCAGACAGATTCTTTACCATCTGAACCATGAGGGAAGCCCATATAATTACATCACATCCCCTTTTTTCCAAATAAGGTCACATTAACAGATTCCCAGTACTTTGGCCACCTCACGCAAAGAGTTGACTCATTGGAAAAGACTCTGATGCTGGGAGGGATTGGGGGCGGGAGGAGAAGGGGACGCCAGAGGATGAGATGGCTGGATGGCATCACTGACTCGGTGGACATGAGTCTGAGTGAACTCCAGGGGTTGGTGATGGACAGGGAGGCCTGGTGTTCTGCGATTCATGGGTTCGCAAAGAGTCGGACACGACTGAGCAACTGATCTGATCTGATCTGAACAGGTTCCAGACATTGGAGCTTGGACATATCTCTTGCGGGGACATCTTTGAACCCAGTACACTCAGCAGTGTCCTGAGGCCTCCCTCAGCCCTGCCCCCAGCCTCTTCCAGTCCAGCCCCCGTCCACTCCCCACGCAGTTCACCTGAGGCTCACCCACTGCTCACCCCCAGCCCTGCACCACAGCCTCCCTCCCCACTCCCACACACACCCAGCACGAGAGGGAAAGTCGCAGGCATCCTTCCCACCCATAACCTTCATGGCCCCTGGGAGACCTGCTCCAACCTGTCTAGCCACCCAGGGCTTCCTCCTCTTGCTCTGGCAGCCTGAGACCTTCTCTTGAACTTCCTTCTCTGAAGCCCCAGACACTGGACAGTCAGCCCCTTCTCAGCCCCAGGGACCTTTCCAGTCCCAAGTCTTCACTTTCCTCACACGTGAAGAGGAGGATCTGAGAGGCCCCTCAGGCTTCAGCATTCTGGAATTTCTCCTCTTCAGCGCCCTCAGGAGGCTGTGGGGCCTCCACCACAAGGCCCTGCCCCACCCACCCCCACATCGAGGCCCAAGCTGTTTCTGAAAGAAGTCAACCTGACCTTGGCCTTAGTCATGGGAAACGGGTCTGTCCTCTCCCTGGTACTTAGATCTGCACAAAACACGGCCCCCAAGACAGGCTATCCACAGGAGAAGTGGGCCATGGGCTTAGAGGTCACAGGAGCCTCCACCAGGCTCCTGCCTGCACCTAGCTGGAGGTTTCAGGAAAGGGTCAGCCCAGACCCTGCGTCCAACACTGATGCTTGCAGGGGGTGGGCTGTGTGGACAGCGACAGCTGAGGATTAGGCTTTGTAACTGGGCTGTGACACTTATTGTTGTTCAGTCACTCAATCATTTCTGAATCTTTGCAACCCCACGGATGCAGCATGCCAGGCTTCCCTGTCCTTTTCTGTCTCCCAGAGTTTGCTTAAACTCATGTCCATTGAGTTTATGATGCCACCCAACCATCTCATCCTCTGTTGCCCCCTTCTCCTCCTGCTCTCAATCTTTTCCAGCACCAATGAATCAGCTCTTCATATCAGGTGGCCAAAGTATTGGAGCTTCAGCTTCAGCATCAGTCCTTCCAATGAATAGTCAGGACTACTTTCCTTTAGGATTGACTGGTTTGATCTCCTTGCAGTCCAAGGGACTCTTAAGAGTCTTCTCCAGCACCATAGTTCGAAAGCATCAATTCTTCAGCACTCAACTCTCATTATGGTCCAACTCTCACATCCGTACATGACTACTGGAAAAACCGTAGTTTTGACTAGACATGACACTTATTAGTTGGGCAAGAAACTTCTCTGCAGGCAGTAATAGCACTTTACCTCTTGGGGTTGTGGTGAGATTAAGTGAGGAAATACACGAAAGGTCAGGCGGCTGGGCTCTCTTTACAGGCAGCCCGGGGCTTCCAGCCTCTCTCTGGGCTTGCCTCTCCCTTCAACCCCAGACCTGAGCCTCCTGCCCAAGACCCTAGGGCTTAGTGATGTGATGATTAAATGTTTAACATTCCACAGGTGAGGGGGATGTGGGGAGCTTGAAGGGTTTGTGTTGATTTAGCTTCTTCCCCAGTACTCTTGCCTGGAAAATCCCATGGATGGAGGAGCCTGGTAGGCTGCAGTCCATGGGGTCGCTAAGAGTCGGATACAACTGAGCGACTTCACTTTCACTTTTCACTTTCATGCATTGGAGAAGGAAATGGCAACCCACTCCAGTGTTCTTGCCTGGAGAATCCCAGGGACAGGGGAGCCTGGTGGGCTGCTGTCTACGGGGTTGCACAGAGTCAGACACGACTGAAGTGACTTAGCAGCAGCAGCAGCAGCAGCAGCTTCTTCCCATCTCTACACAGTCCATGGAATTCTCCAGGCCAGAATACTGGAGTGTGTAGCCTTTTCCTTCTCCAGGGGATCTTGCCAACCCAGGGACTGAACCCAGGTCTCTTGCATTGCAGGCAGATTCTTTACCAGCTGAGCCACAAGGGAAGCCCCTTCCCATCTCTAGGGTGTAAATAATCCCTCCTGTCCAAATTCAAGCTACCACAGGAAGAGGAGTTGGGAAGAGATGGTCTCTACCTAATAGACATGATGGTGCACAGAACTGAAAGAGCATGAATACTGGTCAGAAGTGGGAACATAACAGAGAAGTGCTAAATAAAATGTAGCTAATCACACACGTGTGTGCTAAGTCACTTCAGTTGTGTCTAACTCTTTGCAACCCCATGGACTGTAGCTCGCCAGCCTCCTCTGTCCATGGAATTCTCCAGGCAAGAATGTTGGAGTGGGTTGCCATTCCCTTCTTCCGGGGATCTTCCTCACTCAGGGATCGAACCCATGTCTCTTACATCTCCTGCATTGGCAGGCGAGTTCTTTACACTAGCTCTTTACATACTGACATGAAATGATCGCCAAGGCAGATTCAGTGCAGGAGAATAATATCTACATGCATGGTTTGCTACAATTTTGTGCCTTAAGGGGAAAAAGATTACAGATCTGTGTTTGCCCAATTATGCAGAGTATTTATGGAAGGATTCACGAGAAACTCCTTCCCACAGGATATACTTCTCAATCCGAGCCATGCCAACTAGTAAAGTTTAAAAAGTCCAAGAAAGTACAGGCTGATGTCCAAGTGGGGCCTCACTGGAAAAGAATGAAAAGGATGCCATTCACGATGTTCAGCTGATCCAAGACGCTGGGCATGCTGGGGGATGTGAACCAGGGGGCACAGGCAGGGTGAGCCACCATGTAGCCAATCACACACAGAAGTGGGAACACAGGCAGCTAATACTGGCAGCTAATACTGGCTTCCCATCACTGCTGCTGTCATGTCTAGGGACTCCAACCTGGGCAAGTATTTCATCCAGTCACTCCCTCTACAGCCATATTTATCATCTGTTACAACCCAGACCCTTCCATCTTTACTACAGATTTCCAAACTCTGGGGAAAAAAAAAAAAAAAGAACTGGGAACATAATTAGGAGGTCACGAGTTTTGAGTATTATGACCTTTGTATTTTACATATTTGAGTTAATCGTAAACATATATAATTTAATTTTTGATCATGGCTATGTTTTCCTGCTATCTGGAAATACTGACTCTAAAGAATTCCTTTGGCTGTTTGGTTGCACAAACACTTCTTTGCTTTCCTTTAATTTACTTTAACTCTGTAGCAAACTTCTAATATTCTTTCTCTCTTCAGACTGTGGGAATTCTATGGCAGAATTCCCGTGTTGAATGGATTGAGGACCATTAGGTCACCAAAGTATCAAGTAGTCACTGGGAGCTGACATTTCTGCTGAAGCAGCTCTAGGTTACTCTGGTTGTCCTGATGATAACCAGAGAGCATCAAAGTGGAA
Source organism: Bos grunniens (assembly GCF_055505025.1). NCBI lineage: Eukaryota > Metazoa > Chordata > Mammalia > Artiodactyla > Bovidae > Bos > Bos grunniens. Next base: position 49,184,184 of record NC_141185.1, on the reverse strand, counting down.
ATGATAGAGGCCTATCTGAAGATACTCTTCTCTACTAGCCTTTTTTCCTTCTCCTTTTTTTTTTTGGTCCAGTAAGTGAGTAAGTCAAAAATTACTAAAATTCAGAGTTTTAAAATTTCTCTATTTTTCAATTCAACAAATGCTTATTAAATACCTCCTGGGTAATAACTTTTAGCAGAGGAAAATTAAAACTTGTTTGGGGTTATGTGGATTGTTCTGTATGTCTGGTTTACATTCTGATTTATGGGGAAAAAATAATGGCTATGCTTAGCAACTGATTTGTGAAATTCCTGAAATTTTAAGTCAGCCCTCCCAAGGGGTACCAGTCAGCTCCAGAACCCGCCATTGCCATGTTGTGCCCACTCTCCCAGGAGACGTGGGGCTGCTCTGAAAACTGTGGGGCTGGGCGTCTGCCTACCTCCCCACTGAGGGGGCTCTTGGGGAACTCTATTTAAGCAGGGGCTGGCTCTGGGGTTCCATAGGTGGGCTGTATTCAGACCTGGGGGCTCTCACTCCTGGCCCCTTGGCCTGCCACTCAGACTCCTTTGGGATTAAAAGGCACAGGTTTTGAATTCGGGCACACCTGGTCTATTCACACTCTGGATCCAGCCTTTAAGAGCTGAGCGACCCTCAGCAAGTAATTTAATCCCAAAGAGGCTCATTTTCCTCATCTGTAAAATAAGGATAAGAATTTTATTAGAATTCTAGTCTAGCAGAGTTGGATTTTCCTTAAAAACAGTTTATTGAGGTATACCTGCCATACAACAAACTATGTATAAAGTCTGCAAGTTCTGGACTTCCCTGATGGTCCAGTGCTTAAGAGTCCACTCTTCCAGTGGAGAGTGTGGATTTGATCCCTAGTCAGGGAACTAAAACCATTCAATACCACAGTAATCCAAATCTATGCCCCAACCAGTAATGCTGAAGAAGCTGAACGGTTCTATGAAGACCTACAAGACCTTTTAGAACTAACACCCAAAAAAGATGTCCTTTTCATTATAGGGGACTGAAATGCAAAAGTAGGAAGTCAAGAAACAGGGGTAACAGGCAAATTTGGCCTTGGAATATGGAATGAAGCAGGGCAAAGGCTAATAGAGTTTTGCCAAGAAAATGCACTGGTTATAGCAAACACCCTCTTCCAACAAAGCAAGAGAAGACTCTACACATGATATCACCAGGTGGTCAACACCAAAATCAGACTGATTATATTCTTTGCAGCCAAAGATGGAGAAGCTCTATACAGTCAGCAAAAACAAGACTGGGAGCCGACTGTGGCTTAGATCATGAACTCCTTATTGCCAAATTCAGACAAGTTGAAGAAAGTAGGGAAAACCACTAGACCATTCAGGTATGACCTAAATCAAATCCCTTACAATTATACAGTGGAAGTGACAAATAGATTTAAGGGACTAGATCTGATAGATAGAGTGCCTGATGAACTATGGACGGAGGTTCATGACATTGTACAGGAGACAGGGATCAAGACCATCCCCAAGAAAAAGAAATGCAAAAAAGCAAAATGGCTGTCTGAGGAGGCCTTACAAATAGCTGTGAAAAGAAGAGAAGCAAAAAGCAAAGGAGAAAAGGGAAGATAAACCCATTTGAATTCAGAGTTCCAAAGAATAGCAAGGAGAGATAAGAAAGCCTTCCTCAGTGATCAGTGCAAAGAAATAGAGGAAAGCAACAGAATGGGAAAGACTAGAGATCTCTGACATTTCATGCAAAGATGGGCTCAATAAAGGACAGAAATGGTATGGACCTACCAGAAGCAGAAGGTATTAAGAAGAGGTGGCAAGAATACACAGAAGAACTGTACAAAAAAAGATCTTCATGACCCAGATAATCACAATAGTGTGATCACTCACCTAGAGCCAGACATCTTGGAATGTGAAGTCAAGTGGGCCTTAGAAAGCATCGCTACGAACAAAGCTAGTGGAGGTGATGGAATTCCAGTTGAGCTATTTCAAATCCTGAAAGATGGTGCTGTGAAAGTGCTGCACTCAACATGCCAGCACATTTGGAAAACTCAGTAGTGACCACAGGACTGGAAAAGGTCAGTTTTCATTCCAATCCCAAAGAAAGGCAATGCCAAACAATGCTCAAACTACCGCACAATTGCACTCATCTCACACACTAGTAAAGTTATGCTCAAAATTCTCCAAGCCAGGCTTCAGCAATATGCGAACCGTGAACTACCAGATGTTCAAGCTGGTTTTAGAAAAGGCAGAGGAACCAGAGATCAAATTGCCAAGGTCTGCTGGATCATTGAAAAAGCAAGAGAGTTCCAGAAAAACATCTATTTCTGCTTTATTGACTACACCAAAGCCTTTGACTGTGTGGATCACAATAAACTGTGGAAAATTCTGAAAGAGATGGGAATCCCAGACCACCTGACCTGCCTCTTGAGAAACCTGTATACAGGTCAGGAAGCAATAGTTAGAACTGGACATGGAATAACAGAACTGGTTCCAAATAGGAAAAGGAGTACATCAAGGCAGGATATTGTCAGCCTGCTTATTTAACTTATACGCAGAGTACATCATGAGAAACGCTGGGCCAGAGGAAGCACAAGCTGGAATCAAGATTGCCAGGAGAAATATCAATAACTTCAGATATGCAGATGACACCACTCTTATGGCAAAAAGTGAAGAGGAACTAAAAAGTCTCTTGATGAAAGTGAAAGAGGAGAGTGAAAAAGCTGGCTGAAAGTTTAACATTCAGAAAACTAAGATCATGGCATCCGGTCCCATCACTTCATGGGAATTAGATGGGGAAACAGTGGAAACAGTGTCAGACTTTATTTTGGGGGGTTCCAAAATCACTGCAGATGGTGACTGCAGCCATGAAATTAAAAGACGCTTACTCCTTGGAAGGAAAGTTATGACCAACCTGGACAGCATATTCAAAAGCAGAGACATTACTGTCAACAAAGGTCCGTGTAGTCAAGGCTATGGTTTTTCCAGTGGTCATGTATGGATGTGAGGGTTGGACTGTGAAGGAGGCTGAGCGCCGAAGAATTGATGCTTTTGAACTGTGGTGTTGGAGAAGACTCTTGAGAGTCCTTTGGACTGCAAGGAGATCCAACCAGTCCATTCTGAAGGAGATCAGCCCTGGGATTTCTTTGGAAGGAATGATGCTAAAGCTGAAACTCCAGTACTTTGGCCACCTCATGCGAAGAGTTGACTCATTGGAAAAGACTCTGATGCTGGGAGGGACTGGGGGCAGGAGGAGAAGGGGACGACAGAGGATGAGATGGCTGGATGGCATCACTGACTCGATGGACGTGAGTCTGAGTGGACTCCGGGAGTTGGTGATGGACAGGGAGGCCTGGTGTGCTGAAATTCATGGGTCGCAAAGAGTAGGACACGACTGAGAGACTGAACTGAACTGAACAGGGAACTAAGATCCCACATGCCACATGGCCCAGTCAATAATAATAATAACAGAAGTCCATAAGTTGCAACACATGTACGTTCATGTAACCATCTCCACAATTAATATAATAAACATATCTGTCACTTCAAGAGTTTTCTCATGCCCTTTCATAATCCCTCCCTCTTGCCCTCTGCTCTTTGTGATCAGGTCTCCTTTTTCATTTATTCATTCTCCTCACTGAAGCCAGAGCAAAACGGGACACATAAACCTCCCCCGTGCCCAACACACGCACACACACGCACACACGCACACACGTGCACACACGCACACACACACATGCGCACACACGCACCCACTCCCTCCCAGGTTTCCTGCTGTCCTCAGGATGACCTCCAACCTATTCCCCGCCTCTGAGGCCCCAGCTCTCCATCACCACCCAGATCTCAGCTCCACTCCTGTCCTCAGCTACCTGCAGGCCCTTGGTGTGCCCAGTTCTCACTCTCTCTGGCCTCCCGGCCTCTGCACGAAGTGGCTGATTCCCTGATGAGTGACTGGGTGGCACTGATCCAGGAGGTCTTTACCCACCACCTACAAACGAGCTCAAAACCCCTAAACTTGTGGCACCAGCTCTGTCTACAGATGGATTTGAGAGTTGAAAACACAGGGGTCTCTTCTAGTCTAGAGGACGGTGTGGTAGGTGGGAGAAAGACCAACTGGTGACTAGGACGATGCTAACAACAATGACCTAACATTTATTCAGCTCATACCATGGGCACTATCCTCAGTGCTTCCTGGGGACAAATTCTTTTTTTTTTAAACCTGTATGTTACCATTTTAAAAATTTTATTTATTTTAATTGGAGGCTAATTACAATATTGTAGTGGGTTTTTCCAAACATTCACATGAATCAGCCATGGGTGTACATGTGTTCCCCATCCTGAACACCCCTCCCACCTCCTTCCCCATCCCATTCCTCAGGGTCATCCCAGCGCACCAGGCCTGAGCACCTTGTCTCATGCATCAAACCTGGACTGGTGATCTGTTTCACATATGATAATATACATGTTTCAATGCTATTCTCTCAAATCATCCCACCCTTGCCTTCTCCCACAGAGTCCAAAACACTGTTCTTTACATTTGTGTCTCTTTCGTTATCTCGCATATAGGGTCATCGTTACACCATCTTTCTAAATTCCATATATATGCATTAGTATACTGCATTGGTGTTTTTCTTTCTGGCTTACTTCACTCTGTATAATAGGCTCCAGTTTGATCCACCTCACTAGAACTAATTCAAATGCATTCTTTTTAATGGTTGAGTGATACTCCATTGTGTATATGTATCACAGCTTTCTTATCCATTTGTCTGCTGATGGACATCTAGGTTGCTTCCATGTCCTGGCTATTATAAACAGTGCTGCGATGAACATTGGGGTACACGTGTCTCTTTCAATTCTGGTTTCCTCAGGGTGTATGCCCAGCAGTGGGATTGCTGGGTCATATGGCAGTTCTATTTCCAGTTTTTTAAGGAATCTCCACACTGTTCTCCATAGTGGCTGTGCTAGTTTGCATTCCCACCAACAGTGTAAGAGGGTTCACTTTTCTCCACACCCTCTCCAGCATTTACTGTTTGTAGACTTTTGGATAGCAGCCATTCTGAGCTGAGTGGCGTGAAATGGTACCTCATAGTGGTTTTGATTTGCATTTCTCTGATAATGAGTGATGTTGAGCATCTTTTCATGTGTTTGTTAGCCATCTGTATGTCTTCTTTGGATAAATGTCTGTTTAGTTCTTTGGCCCATTTTATTATTGGGTCATTTATTTTTCTGGAATTGAGCTGCAGGAGTTGCTTGTATATTTTTGAAATTAATTCTTTGTCAGTTGCTTCATTTGCTATTATTTTCTCCCATTCTGAAGGCTGTCTTTTCACCTTGCTTATAGTTTCCTTCATTGTGCAAAAGCTTTTAAGTTTAATTAGGTCCCATTTGTTTATTTTTGCTTTTATTTCCATTACTCTGGGAGGTGGGTCATGGAGGATCCTGCTGTGATTTATGTCAGAGAGTGTTTTACCTATGTTTTCCTCTAGGAGTTTTATAGTTTCTGGTCTTACATTTAGATCTTTAATCCATTTTGAGTTTATTTTTGTGTATGGTGTTAGAGATTGGAAAAGAAGAAGTAAAACTCTCACTGTTTGCAGATGACATGATCCTCTACATAGAAAACCCTAAAGACTCCACCAGAAAATTACTAGAGCTAATCAATGAATATAGTAAAGTTGCAGGATACAAAATTAACACACAGAAATCCCTTGCATTCCTATACACTAACAATGAGAAAATAGAAAGAGAAATTAAGGTAACAATCCCATTCACCACTGCAACGAAAAGAATAAAATACTTAGGAATAAATCTGCCTAAAGAAACAAAAGACCTATATGTAGAAAACTATAAAACACTGATGAAAGAAATCAAAGAGGACACAAATAGATGGAGAAATATACCATGTTCATGGATTTGAAGAATCAATATAGTGAAAATGAGTATACTACTTAAAGCAATCTATAGATTTAATGCAATCCCTATCAAGCTACCAACAGTATTTTTCACAGAACTAGAACAAACAATTTCACAATTTGTATGAAAATACATAAAAACCTCGAATAGATAAGCAATCTTGAGAAAGAAGAATGGACCTGGAGGAATCAACCTGCCTGACTTCAGGCTATACTACAAAGATGCAGTCATCAAGACAGTATGGTACTGGCACAAAGAAAGAAATATAGATCAATGGATAAATCCAGAGATAAATCCACAAATCCACACACCTATGGACACCTTATCTTTGACAAAGGAGGCAAGAATTTACAATGGAAAAAAGACAATCTCTTTAACAAGTGGTGCTGGGAAAACTGGTCAACCACTTGTAAAAGAATGAAACCAGAACACTTTCTAACACCATTTTTAATAATATTATTTTTTGGTTGTGTTGGGTCTTTGTTGCAGTGTGGACTTTTTCCCCCTCTCATTTCAGGGATCAGGGTCTACTCTAATTGCAGTGCACTGATTTCTCATTGCCATGGCTTCTCTTCATACCATGGGCTCTAGGGTGTGTGAGTTCAGTAGTTACAGATCCCAGGCTCTAGAGCACAGCCTCAGTAGTTGCACATGGGTTTAGTTGCTCTTCAGCATGTGGAATCCTCCTGCATTGGGGATCTAACCCATATCTCCTGCATTGGCATGTGGACTCTACCACTGAGCCACCAGGGAAGCCCTGTATGTTATTTTTTAAATAGAAATATATCAAGCCTAGAGAAAAAAAAAAAATCATAAATGAACTTCAGTGAAGCTTCACAAAGAATACACTGTGAAACCAGCACCCAGTTGAAGAAAATGAGCATTCTCAGCATCAGGAACCCCACCCCAGCCCCTTCTTCTCTGTCTTTCTAGACCGACACCCACTGTCCTAGCTTCTAAAACCATTTTGCCTGTGTTTGAAGTGGCAATAAATGAACCCATACAACCTACATGGTTTTCGGCCTGGCTTTTTATGCCTGGCGTTGTGTTTCTTAGATATCTCCACATTGTTATACGTAGTTGTAGTTCTTTCTTGTGGTTTTGTAGTATTCCAGGGTACTTATTTATTCATGTAGTCCCTTTTTAAATTTTTTTTTTTAATGTGGACCAATTTTTAAATCTCTATTGAATTTGTTGCAATACTGCTTCCGTTTTTTTATGTTTTGGTTTTTTGGCCATGATGCATGTGTGATCTTAATTCCTTGACAAGGGATGGAACTTGTGCTCCCTGCGTTGGAAGTGTGGAGTCTTAACCACTGGACTGCCAGGAAGGGCCCATGTATTCCCTTTTTGATGGGCATCTGGCTATACCCAGTTTTTGGTGATTATGCATAGCACTGCTATTAATGTTTTTTGTCCCTGTCTTCCAGAGGACATGCACACTCGCTTGGCATCAGTGAGTCATAGGATAAGCATGCACTAACTCCAGTGGACTCCACCAGTTTCCCACCAGCTGTGTACAGGGTTCTGGATTAACTGCTAATCCCTAGGACAACCCTCTGCATGTAATGTGGTGGGCAGTGGCGTCTCTTCCCCGATAGCTCAGCGAGCTCCCCACTGTGTGATGCTGGGCCAGCCCCTCTACTTGCTGACCAGGTGGAGCAGAGCGGTGGAGCAGAGCAGTGCCTCTGATCCACCAATCAAAGGTACTGCTAGGAGTCTGTCTCTTCAAGGAAGGCCAGCAGGGTCTGCAGCCCCAGGGCCAGTGCTGGCGATGCTGGTGGCATACTCCCGAGCATAGTCTTCCTTGTGACCTGGTCAGCTGTTTTAGGCTTTCCATCCTCCTGCTGAGCCTCCTCAATAACCCTTTAGTAAGCTTCTGGGTCAGTTCTATTGTTTGTAATCAAGAACTTTGACTGATTCAAGGAAGCTGTTTTAATCCTGTTTCAGAGATGAGGAAACTGAAGCAGAGAGAGGTTAGGTATGTTGCCCAAGGCCACAGCTGGCAAGTGGTGAATCCAGGATTCAAACCCAGTTTACCTTCCACTTGGGGCTTTCTTTACATCTCCATGATAAGGGTGTTCTCATACACTATTCTTACAACTAGGAAGAAAGTGAAAGTTGCTCAAGTTGTGTCCGACTCTTTGTGACCCTGAATTCTCCAGGCTAGAATACTGGAGTGGGTAGTCTTTCCCTTCTCCAGGGGGTCTTTCCAACCCAGGGACTGAACCCAGGTCTCCCGCATTGCAAGCGGATTCTTTACCAGTTGAGCCACAAGGGAAGTCCAAGAACACTGGAGTGGGTAGCCTATTCCTTCTCCAGTGGATCTTCCCGACCTAGGAATCGAACCGGGGTCTCCTGCATTGCAGGTAGATTCTTTACCAACTATCAGGGAAGAAGCAGGCACTAAATGACACATTCAGGCTCACATGGGGAATCAAGAAACCAGGCCCCAAGACTCCCTCCCACAGAGCCCCCAAGCCTGGAGTGAGTGTGGAGCTCTCTCTCTTCATGCACGTTGAGAGAGAAACAGAGGTGTTCATTCATTCACTCACGAACAATCATTTAACTGGCAGCAAAAGTGGGTCAGGTGCTGTGGTAGGCACAGCAAAAATAGCAGCAAAAAACAGTTCAAAAAAAAAAAGAGTTTGACGTTACAAACATGATGATGTCAGTTTGACAAGCGCTGTGAGAAACAGGGAAGGAGAGCAGGGAAGGTCTGAGAGCAACATTTGTGCAAAGACTCTCCTGAAGTGAGGGAGTGAGGAAGGCCTGAAGACAGGCAGAGGGGATGGCCAGGACCAAAGCCTGCCCTGGCCTGGACTCTGAGGCCTCTGGGACCACAGGAACCCAGAGCAGCTCAACGGGGTGGGGCTGGGATGGAATGGGTGACTTGAAAGGAAACGATTGTCACCCTGAGCACTGTGGCTCAGGGAGGGGCCTGACAGGGAGAGTCTGCTGCCACGGGCTGCCAACCTGTGCCAAGTAACTTGCAATGCCAGGTGGTATTACCGTATCACTTGCTAGTTTGGCACAGACCTTGGCCCCAGGGATTCCTTCTAATCTTGTAATGTCATCGTGTACTTTAAACAATGGATGGGTTGGTTGACACTTCCTAGAGTCCAGGCAGGGGGCCAGTTGGTGGAAAAGAGGCAGGTAGAGGCTGGGGGAACTCAGCAAAAAAAAAAAAAGAAAAAAAGAGGGAATTTCAACAGAAAACACCCAGAAGTGCCCAGGCCAGCATCTGAGTGGGAGCCACTTCCCGGTGGAGCAGCTGTACCTGCTGGACACACAAAAGAAGTTCCAGAAAAGCTGGCTCAGCACTCAGCGGATCAAATCCTACCTTGCCTCAGTTTGAATAAGCTCTTTCCTAGCAAGAAAGGCTTACCTCCCAGGCCACGCATGTTGCCATCTATGGTGTGCAGCTACCCTCTGCCTGCCAGCCAGAGTGAGATTAGTGAGGTCTATGGCCAGCTGAGGAGCCACTTGGAGGCTTGGAAAGGGGGCCCAATGTCAAGTGCTCGGGTCTGGGTGGCTAGAGGAAAACTTCACTCCCAGGTTGCCCAGGGCCAAGGCAGTGACCTTCTGCAATGGGTGCTCTGGCTTGCAGCTATCTCCTGACCTCCAGTTTCACTGCCAGTTCATAAGGGTTGAGGGATGGGGTATGAGAAGGTTCTTTGTCCCTCCCACCTCAGGACCCAAGCAGGAAGAGGCACGCTGAGTCACCAAGCCACAACTGCAACAACCAGGCCCCACGCAGGCCAGCAGAGGATGGAGCTGCTCCTCTCTGTTGCCACAGGAGAGGCAGAAGCATCATGGACCACCAGTAGCATCGCCAAGCCCTGGTCTGGTAGCTCCACTTGTCAGTGCCTGAGCCAGGCCTAGTTGGTAGATTTTTTTTTTTTTTTATGTTAGATGTTTTATTTATATACATGATATAATAACATACATGTCTTTTGCAATTTTCATTTCATTCAACACTCATATTATGTTTTGGAAATTTATCCATAATTACATATAATTATGAGTATATATGTGACTCGTATTTATGAATTGTGTATAATTATATATATAATAATGGAATACATTCATTAAACTTTTCTGTAGTGTGCCATTAATATGAATATGTCATGAATTATTTCTTTTTTCCTCTAGTTTTAACTTTTTTTAAAAATTTTTAAACTTTACATAATTGTATTAGTTTTGCCAAATATCAAAATGAATCCACCACAGGTATACATGTGTTCCCCATCCTGAACCCTCCTCCCTCCTCCCTCCCCATACCATCCCTCTGGGTCGTCCCAGTGCACCAGCCCCAAGCATCCAGTATTGTGCATCGAACCTGGACTGGCAACTCGTTTCATACATGATGTTTTACATGTTTCAATGCCATTCTCCCAAATCTTCCCACCCTCTCCCTCTCCCACAGAGTCCATAAGACTGTTCTATACATCAGTGTCTCTTTTGCTGTCTCGTACACAGGGTTATTGTTACCATATTTCTAAATAGTTGGTAGATATTTTGAATATCATCTGAGCCTGAAGAGTCCGTGGATCCCGTCCTTGAGAAACTTACCTGGCTCCCTTTCTCAGCTGCCACTAAGGTGCGGAGTCCCTCGGAGGAAGCTTGGGTCGTGCTGCAGTGAGGCCCTCACTTCACCCAGTACCCAGCACCTGCCCAGCAGTGCCTGCCTCACGTTTGCTTGTATCGTGGCCTCCATCTTGAAGCTCGCCTGCATCTAACTTGGCCCTCACCCTGCACAATGAGGTGACGGTCATGGAGGAGCAATGCCCTCATTAAGCGGCTGGTGTAAACATTGACCCTTTCTGGCCAGGATGGTTTGCCAAGGCTCTGGCCAGTGTCGACACTCTGAACCTCATGTGCAGGGCAGGGGTTGGTGAGCTTGCCCAGTGCCTGGGGCTGCAGCTGCAGGAGTTCCCGCTGCCCCCAACATCTGAGAAGACAGCTGAGAAAGAGGGGCCTGAGGAGTCTGATCATGACATGGGCTTTGGGCTTTTGACTAAACCTCTTTTGTAACATGTTTGATATAAAAAGCCGAACTCTTACCAAAAAAATGAATAAAGTACAAATTGACCAGTACCTCCTCTTCTTATGCCAGTGAAGTCACTCAGTCGTGTCCGACTGTTTGTGACCCCATGGACTGTAGCCTACCAGGCTCCTCCATCCATGGATTTTCCAGGCAAGAATACTGGAGTGGGTTGCCATTTCCTTCTCCAGATTATGTCAGCTGTGCCTTTACTCCCTGGGTCTGTCAAAGGCATTTGTTATCACCAATACAGGAGATAACCTTCAATCTGCCCTCTTAGAGGTGTGGCCCCATCCTAGGTGCTCTCAGGAGGCCAGGCTGATATCAGTGTTGAAAAAAAAAGTCAGGTTGCTGCTGCTGCTAAGTGACTTCAGTAGTGTCCGACTCTGTGCAACCCCAGAGATGACAGCCCATCAGGCTCCCCCGTCCCTGGGATTCTCCAGGCAAGAACACTGGAGTGGGTTGCCATTGCCTTCTCAAATACGTGAAAGTGAAAAATGAAAGTAAAGACACTCAGTCGTGTCCGACTCTTAGCAACCCCATGGACTGCAGCCTACCAGGCTCCTCTGTCCATGGGATTTGCCAAGCAAGAATACTGGAGTGGGTTGCCATTGCCTTCTCAGGTTAGCTCCTGAGAAAGGCCAAAGCTCCCATGTCTCATGGGAAGCATGAAGTTCCTCTAGGACCCCAACTCTTGGCCAGGCCCGAACGGTCAGAGGTCCTCATCCCAGTCCTGGCCAAGTGCCAACTCCTGCCACTGTGCCTTCGGGGTCTCTCCATGGCCCTGACTCTGGGGGGGCGTGAGTTCCAGGCTGTGTCCCCCGCACTTCTGGTCCCACCAATCACACATTTGTTCTCTGGTGCCTTCAAACCCCTCATTGTAAGGGAAGCTTCACTTTCCAGATTCCACTGCTTCCCCTACCCCTACTTTATCCAGTGGTGGCCTCTACATGTGGGTTTTCCTGGTGGCACAGACGGTAAAGAATTTGCAGTGCAGGAGACCTGGGTTCAATCCCTGGGTTGGGACGATCCCCTGATGAAGGGAAAGGCAACCTACACCTGTATTCCTGCCTGGAGAATCCCATGGACAGAGGAGCCTGGCGTGCTACAGTCCATGGGGTGCACTGCGAGGGCGGGGGGGACAGGCCATCAGGTTCTGTCCCCAGCAGCCATCTGTGGCCCCACCTTTGAGAGCTTCTGCCAGGACTCGAGCACCATGGACTTTGGTCTCTGCATCCCAGCACCACCAAACCTCTCCTAGCTAACTGCATCTACTTCAGTTCCCATTGCCTCTGCAAAAGCCCCAGTGGTGACAGCAGCCTGTGTTTACCGACTCTTCCGTGGTCTTCATCAATCCTCAGTTAACCCTCAAACACCTCCGGAGGCAGGAGTTATTGGCATCCTTTTATGGATGCAGATGCTGACCTTCCAAAGAAGGCTCTATACATCACAGAGATGGATTGTGACCCACGCTGTCAGGACCACCTTGTGGTCTAGACCCGCCCCACCAGGCTAACCACCCCTTCCCAGTTCCCTCATTCACTTCCCTGAGGGAACCTGGTGGAGGCAACGGCAGGACCAAGAGAGGCCATCTCTTAGTCTCCACTCCTTGGCGTCTCGCAAGGGTCCTTCCCACCGAGAGTCCTCCCTTGACTTGAAGCAGCTCCTATCTCAACTCTCCTCTCCATTACCTGGTCCCTCTCTACCGGCAGTTCCCAATGCCATTACCCAAAACACTGACTGAGCATGGGGCCCTCGGGAGCAGAAGCTATGAACGACTGGTAGAATGATGACCATTGGTCTCAACCGCTCACTCATTCCATAGTTATTTACTGATACATACCATGCACACTGTTCATAGCAGCTGGGACACAGAACTCAGCAGGAGAGACAAGAGCCCACCTTTGAGGGGCGTACATTCTAGTAGGGGAGGTGCAAACGAACAGCTCTAACACACAGGACATCAGAGTCCCGTGGAAAACGGGGTGGGCTGGGAGGCCCTGCCTCACTACAGAGGACGGCTGGGGGTAGAGGGCTGGGGTCAACCACCAAGGTCAAAGGGAACAGAACTCAGGAAAGTACACTCTGTTTTGGTAATAAAACTGCAGGGGCTTTTGTTTCCTCATCTTTTAAATTGGAAACACTTGTCGCTACCAGGGATTGGGGTGGGAGGTGCTCAGTGGTTTGGGGGAACTGAGTGGGAGTTTGGCTTAAAGCCTTTCCTTATTTTTTGGACCACATGAATGTACTGAAATAGGAAAGAATCTTTTCAGAAACAGTAATCACTTCCATGAACTGTTTCTTAAAGGAGGCCTGTCCATCTGCTAACTGCTGCCAGCACCGCAGATGTAGGATCCCCAGTGCTCCCTGGCCGGCATCAACTTAATCTCGAGGTCAGCTGTTTGTTAGCCTGTGGCACCAGGCTCACAATGACCACAGTGAGATGGACACCCTTCTGGTGGCAGGGAGGAGACTTGGGAAGCTGACGGCCAGGATGTTTGCTAGCAGCCAACATCCTCCTCCCAGGGTCTTGCCCATCCCTAAGAGGCTGTCTCCTGGCTATCAATCTCTCCTGATCTTTATCTTAGGTCACCAATCACTGCTGCACCCCATCTGGAAACCCACAGACCACACTGACATCCCTTACAAAATACTGGTCCACAAGACAGGATTTAGCCAGCACCCTGGTTTCAGCCTAACTCTCTTGCTTTCTTCTGTGGTGAAGCTGGGGCCCTAGAGGGCTTCCCTGGGCTGGCTCCATGGAGCTGGAGGTGGTGGGGACAAAAGGCTGGCTCTGTCAGTGGCAGAGGCCTGAGTAACAAGGACTTGAGAAGATTCAAGATATCCTAACAGTCCTCAATGTGACAAGCACAGGGCCATGACCAGGCGTAGCAGAACAGGGGGTCATTAGGTACGCTGCGTGGACTGAATGCTTGGTGGTGGTGTTCGGCCGCTGAGTCATGTCTGACTCTTTGTGACCCCATGGACTGCAGCACGCCAGGCTTCCCTGTCCTTCGTCTCCTGGAGTTTGCTCAAACTCATGTCCATCGAGTTGGTGATGCCATCCATCTCACTGTCCTCCCTCAGATTCATATGCTGACATTCAGTTCTCTATGTGCAAGTATCTGGAGACAGGGCCTTTGAGAGGTAATTAGGTTTGGGTGACATCATGAGGGGGCACCCCGACGGTCAGTATGGTGCCTTTATACGGGGATGGAGCCCAGGGCTTTCTCTTCAACATGTGAGGACAGAGCAAGGATATGGCCTTCTGGGAAACAAGAAGTTGGTCCACACTAGGCACCAAATCTGCCAGCACCTTGACCATGACTAGCCTCTGGAACTGTGAGACATCGTTCTTTAAGCTACCCGGCCTATGGTATTTTTGAGATAGAAGCTTGAAGACAGGCTGTTTGGAGCAGGGACAGCAGGGCACAGTAGGGTCAGCTGGGCTTGGGAGACGAGTTACTGTCTGCTAAATACTCCATGCAACACAAAGTCACTGACTCCAGTCTCCACATTCAGGCTGCCAGATGCAACCTGAGCATTAGACACAGCAGAGACAGCTGCAGGGGCCAGAGCCTCTTTTCTCTCTATCTTTGGGGGCCTAGAACTGGCCTGGCACTTAGAAATTGAATGATGGAAGAATATGAGTTTTATTAGTGGCGTGAGCACTGAAAACCCAGTGTTCTATACCACTTTAGGAAATCCTCAGTGTGAGACACGCAGGGCCAAGGACCCCCAAATTCAAACCTAGCCCCTTTACACAACTGACGTCTCTCAGCAGCAATATCTGTGTCCCTCTCCGAAAAAAGGCCAATAAGGATTTCCTTATTATTAAAGTTTATGGCTTTGCTGATACCAGGCCAGAAAGGTTGATTTACAGGCAACCTCAAGTAGCTAATGAACAATTACTGTGGCTCATCCAAAGGGATCAAGTGTTCCACACCACAGACCAGGCTCAAGTTCTATGTCATTTTTTAGAGGCAGTGCAAGGGATGAGGCTGGAATTTCCACTGCTGGAGTCTCCAGACCAGTCAATGGTTTGGGGGAAATCACTGGTTTCTGGCAGGCAAGACATTCAGAGTATCCCAGGAAATCCAGGACATGTGGCTGTGCCGTAGCAATGCAATGGGCCATAAAGCAAACAAGAAAAACAACTTGGTGAGTGTACACATGGCTGATTCACACCTGAAGCTAACACAACACTGTAAATCACCTATACTCCAGTAAAAATTCTAAAAAGGAGAAGAGACTTGGTTCTAGCTTTGTGACCCTCAACATGACACCCTGGGCTTCGGTTTCCTCATCAGGTCACTGCAGGCATGTGGAGGACCTTCTAGTTCTTATACTCTTTCATGCTTTCACTGGCTACTTTAGAAAACCAAACCTGTTTTAATCACAGCTTCTGAGAAGCTATCTACAAATTTTGAGGTTTCCTTATCCATAACAAAGAAAATAAAATTGGGAGAAGCCATTTTGAGCAGCGGGAAAAAAAAATGAACCATGGACTTGGGCAGTCAGTCTCAACTCTTAGCTCTGTGTGACCTAAAGCAAGTTACTTGACCCCTCTGAGTCTTACTTTCTTGACCTGCAGAATGAGAGATATTAATGTCTGTTGTAAGGACTGCGGAAGGATCTTGCTCATGCCATCTTACAGAAAGTATCAAATAAATAACATTTTCCTACTTCACTTTAAGCAAATTATGAAAGAGGAATGTGAACAGGCTGAAATGTCTGTTAAAAAAAAAATGAAAACTTTTTAAAAGAACATCAGAGGCTTTGACATTGGATAGATAATATTTACTTACATTTCCCTCTTCCCACATAAGAGCGTCTATCTTCTGAGCAACACTGCCCATCTCTGAGGTTATTGGGAGAGGTTCCAAAAGACTGAAGTTAAGAGGCTACAGGGAATAAAGGACACCCACCACAGGAAGCACTGTTCAAAGCGGGAGAAGACGTGACCTGACACATGGTCTCGGTGGGCACACCTCAGACAGGCTCTGTGACATCAGGAGGCCTGAGGAAACAGTCTGGGCCACAGCCAGCAGGCACGAGAAGTCCCCAGGCTGGGAGACTTAACAGCATGGTACAGCGAGCTCCCTAACCTCAAGGCAGCTCAACAAGGCACCTGAGCCTGGCCCCAAGGCAGTGCAGGGGTAAGAGGCGCTCCGAGGAGCAGCTCCAGCTCTAAGATAACCAACCACAGGCACAAAGACCCTCACCACATGGAAAATATTTACAGGTTTCCACAGTGAGCTCTAGTGAACTGTCACCTTAGGGCACAGGGCGAGCCCAGAGCAAGCTCAGGGAGGGACCCTCTGAACGTGGGGAAAAGATGCTGTGCTGCCACAGGTCTCAGCCAGCACGCTCCCTGTGTCCCCAGGTCCAGAACAGGGGGCCCCGGCACAGGCTCTCATGCTCCACAAGCTGGTGCAGACTGCAGTGGCTTTCCACCCAGAGAGCACCCATCATTCAGAACACAGCAATGGACCCATCTGCTCCTCGGGAGGAGAATGTATTTTAAACCTGGAACAGTCACAATTCTGAGATGTTCCACATGTTGTCAACTTTGCCTTCTACAGACATGGGGCCCCACCCCTTTGACGGGACCCGCTCTGGCTGTGGGAGGTACCCTCCCTATGGGCAGAAGTGTGCAGGCAGGCAAGCAACAGGCTTACAATTTGGACTGTGTCCTGTAAACACACAGCTAGGCTAGCAGAGCTGGAATTGTGGCTGTGGGGAACGTAGGTGGGGTGAGAAGACTGGGCTGTGCCCAAGGATTCTAGGTGTGCCAACCCTAGGAGAGCCAGCAGGCTACTCTGGATCACCTTCAATTCCTGTCCTTGTTTGCCATGCACCATGTTTCCAGATCTAGAGGGTCAATCCGTTCCCAGCTACAGCACCTCGCCATCACAGTCAATGCTGCAGGATTTCAGGGAGCCTTCAACTCAAGGTTGAAGCCTCGAGTCAGCACACATCCTCGTGGGGGGTTCTGGGATTGGGGTGGGGAGAGGGCTCTCCCTACAGTCCCCAATCCCTGGGAGTGGCTGCACACAGGAGGGAAAGGGGGCGTGTGACTCGGGCACCTGACCCCCACTGAGGTAGCCAGGGCCCCTCACATCCACAGTCGCCGTGTCCGAGAGATGGGCAAGGCCGCACACGTGAGAAGGCTGGCAGTGGACACAGGGCTCTTTCCTGCTCCAGGACAGTGGGGGCCAGGGCCCGAGGCTGGACTCCTTGAGGGCGCAGAGCGGACTGTGCTGCAGGGCTGGCTAGGCTCTGCTGGCTCCAAGGACTCAGTTCGGCTGTCTTCCACTCTCAGACAAACTGGGACAGGTTGGGGACCTTGATGTTGAGATCGCCAATGTTGATGTTCCGGGGCATCTCTGGCAGGTTGATGTTCTTCACAGCGGACACCGCCCGGGCAGGTGCGGCTGAAAGGCCACCCTGCAGAGGTATAAAGGCGGCTGTGTGATAAACTCACTGTAATCTGCTTAATGTTTTCACAACAAAAAAACAAGTGAAAGAGGGAGAGAAAATGTCCAAACTGAGTACATGTAACTCAAGCTTTGATTTTTCCATCCTATACCTCAAAGGTGGCCAACACAACTCTTTAGGTCAGTGGGTCCCGCAGTAAAGGGGCCCACACTCTGCACCCCAGAACACGTGCTGTGTCTCGTGCAGTTTCCTGGCCCCAGCGCCCACAGTGCCTGGCACACAGGGGCTGCCCAACAGATGCCCGCTGAAATAACCAGCTCGGTTTAACCAAGTTGTCTTCAGTATCAGGGTCACTTTTCAGGTTACAAAACAAAAATACAACACTTTCCTCAAGAAACTGAAGACTCTTAACAGACGAGTGCAGTCACAGGGACATTCTTAATGGAAAAAGGAATGTCCCAGCTTAGGACAACTGCTTGCCAACTAATAACATGAGATGGAGAAGAGCTGGCTTTGGAAATGACATGTGGCCACAGACGGGGGAGGCCACAGAGGAGGTGGAGCACACACAGACACGGAAGGGCTGGAGACAGAGCAGGGTACCTGCGGTGAGCCCCAGCCCTCCAGCGGCCCAGGCGTGCGGAGAAGGGCAGAGCTGATGAGGACATTCTTAAAACCATTTCCTCCACTTTCAGGATCCTGACTCCAATCCCACCCTTGCCCAGCAAGTCTCTGTTTCTTCCAGTTTCCAAACCTCTGGCCTCTGACTCACTTACTATTCCTGGAAGCTTCCCAGCCTGCATTTCTAAGAGAACTCTAGTTGTCACAATAGCTGCGGTTTGGAAAAGCTTCTTCAGCAGGACTGCCAGTCCTCACAGAAAGAATCCCTGGTTTCGCAAGATCAAGCTCTGATACACAAAGTGGTGAAGTTCTTTAAGACCCTCAGATAACTACAGAGGTAATTTGTCGTGCTTGCTGTCCCATTTGTGAAGGTGTGTGCCGGTAACCTCTGCTCCCTGGTACTGCTGACGAAGGTGATGGAGAGACCTCAGGGGAACAGGGTAGAACGTACTGGGAGCATCTGTATCAGACAGCACTATCAGGGGGTGACCTGGGAGTAAGCTATTTTCAAACTCAGCCCAAACTCTACTGTAGCTTTTTATCAGGCTAACTGGAAACTGGCCACTCAGGTTTGACAGACACCACAAGAAGTGGCTGCTTGGAGCCAGACTCTCAGGCACACAAGCTAGGAAACCACACTGGAATCTGAGGTGATTCTGGGTCCCCCAGGGGACATGTGGTCATGAAAGGAGGAATTACAACCCACATAATCCCCCAAGCCAGAAGCGGTCTGCCTTCCTGTGCCACCTGGCTTTCCATTCACACTTTTAGCCTCATTCTCACCTGTTTAATCTTCGAACAACCAAATGAGTGTCAATTGAGTCAGGGAAAAAAAGAAGATGGAGCAGAAAATACTCCTAAGGTTCCACAATAATCCAACTCCACACAGCACCATTCCTCCCTCTGCCCAGGTCTTCTCTAACCAGCCACGGCAAAATTCCAGCAGTGTCTCACCTCGGACTTCTCCAGCCTGTTCTGGGCTTCAATCTGAGCCACGATCTCATTCATGTTTGTTTCCAGGACCATCCCACCCATCACCACCTCCTGAAGGATGTAGTGTACCTGCAGGGGAAGCAGAAGTGAGAAGGGTCAGAGCCCCTTGTGGTTTTGAGGCTGTGGCCCCAGAGCAAACCCTGTGGGCTCTCCTGCAGCAGCAGAGAGGCCAGACACGACACTGGCACCTGATGCGCAATGAACGCCTCCGCCCCGTGGATCACCCACCTCCCGGGTGAGGCCACATTTCAGTGTGTCAAGACACAGATGTCCCCCAGGACCAGTGGCAGGAGGGCCTGGCTACACTCAAGGCAAGGTGATGCTGCATGAAGTCAGACTGTGTGTAAATTTCAGCTCCACTATTTGTGAGCTGAGTGACCTTGGGCAAATGATCCTTTTAGTGCTTCAGGTTCCTTCCAGGACTGCGGTAAGGGCTGAATGTGATAAGCTGTATAAAGCACCTACGTGGTGCCTGGCACACACTGGGCTCTAAATAAATAATGATGGTTTTCATTATAAGTGTGATCATCATAAATACCAACTGGTATTCAACTAGCCCAGCTATGACAGAACAGTTCCTGTCTGCATACATTTCCATGTGAAATACGTTATCCTCCAGGCTTCATAAGCTAGGTCATAACAGGCCCATCCTCTGGCACCCTCCTCATATGTTCTAGCTTAGAGAGGAAACCAGGTTCAGCAGGAACACCTCTCTGGTCATGGGGCTCCCATGTGGGCCTTCCACCCAGCTCACAGTTCTCAGACTGCGGTGATGGTCGAGTACTGTGCTGATTCAGCAACTCTACACTATGCATGCAGGGAAGCTTTCATGGAGCCCCAGGTGGGTCAGGTCAGAGGTGCCCACTGGGGTATGTAAGGGCTGGTATGTCACATTTCACATCAAGTCATATCAACATGGCCTTCAAGGCACTTTAGTCAACTTGGAAAGAGACCACCTTGTATGGTCAACCAAGTGCCAAATTAGTGGGACAGCCCTACAGGAAGTCCAAGAGGGGAGACAGTGGTGGTCAGAGAGGCCAGAGCCAGCTTCACAGACAGTGAGAGACCTGAAGCTGGGCCTGACACCAGAGAAGCAGGGAGGAGGATTTCAGCTGGTGTACAGTCTGAGGCGCACCCGGGTCTGGCTGGAATGTCAGGTTTACACGCGAGAGAGGCTGAGAACAATGCTGAGGAGGTAGTTTGGGTCTAGGGCAAGGTCTCTCAAGCTGCCACTTGGGGCTGGAGAGTTCTCTGTGGTGGGGAGCTGCCCCGGGCACTGTGGCAGGTGGAGCAGCACTCCTGGTCTCTGTCCACTGGATTCCAGAGCACCCCTTCAGCTGAGACAACACAAGTGTCTCCAGGTATGGCCAAATGTCTGCAGGGGCAACAACCGTCTTCAGCTGAGACCACACTGGTCTAGACTAGACTAGACTGTGGAGGATTTGACGGCCAATATACTCCACAGTATGGAGAGTCAAGAAAAAAGACATGTCTGTGTGTCTGTGTACTTTTGACATATGAAGTTTACTGGCCCATCAGTTCTCCATGTTTTGTTCACAGTAAGTGGGGAAATACACTAACAGCTGCAACTAGAGTACTTCTGACCTTGAGGGAGGATACTAAAGCATACATTCAGATACAAATATGTTTCCCTACACTAATTAAGCCTTATTAACCACTTTTCTGTCTATACTCATATGAGGTGTTCTTATATTTTACACAATATGAACTATTTCATTATCTATATGCAAAGGAGATTTAATAGTGAAACTCTCATATACAGATAGTTTATAAAACATTAAACAAGCTGGTTTTAAAATTAGTCTCTGGGGAACTACACTGTTTATACTTCCCCATCAAGAAATAGGCTTCAGAAAACAGTATGATGTTTCCTTAAAAAATTAAACATAGAATTACCTTATTACTTCTGGGATTATCCTCAAAAGATTCAAAGAGCGATTTGTACACCTATCTTCACAGCAGCATTACTCACAATAGTCAAAAGTAGAAAGCAACCTAATCAATGAGTGAGCGGATAAATAAAATGTGGCATATACATGGCAATGGAATATTATTCAGCATTACAAGAAAATCTTGCAATGTGCTCCACCATGGATGAGCCTTGAGGACATCATGCTAAGTGAAATAAACCAGACATAAAAGGACAAATTCAGTATGGTTCCATTTATATAAGGTACCTAGTGGTCAAAATCATAGAGGCAGAAAGTAGAATGGTGACTGCCAGGAGCTGTGGGGACGAGGGAATGGGGATGCTCTTCAGTGGTATGCAGCTTCAGTTTTGCAAGAGAAAGAGCTCTAGAGATGGGCTGCACAAAAATGTGAACTCATTTAACACTACTGAACAGTACATTTAAAAATGAAGATAGTAAGCTTTATGTTATGTAAATGTTACCACAATTAAAAAATAGGGGTCTCTATACCTGTACTCCTAGTATTTATTCTTTGTAAAGAATGCCTTTTTCATGGGGGGAGTGGTACTTGTTGAGCATCTACTATGTGCTGAGCACTTTATATGTAACTTATTTTAACTTTATAACATCCACCTGAGGTAAACTGGTATGTGGAAACTAATACATGGAAAGTCAATAAACTGTCCCAACCTCACATATTTAGCAGGTCATATTTAGTGACCTGATCACTGAATCTAGGTCTGACTCCAGAGCTCATGTTTC
Organism: Bos grunniens; assembly: GCF_055505025.1. Taxonomy (NCBI): domain Eukaryota; kingdom Metazoa; phylum Chordata; class Mammalia; order Artiodactyla; family Bovidae; genus Bos; species Bos grunniens. Next base: position 49,162,501 of record NC_141185.1, on the reverse strand, counting down.
CACCATACTTCCTCAAAATCCCAAACTGAGTCTTTTACTCTCTTCTTCTAAACATAGAGGAAGACTCTACATGGAATCGCTTTAGGACTTGCCTTTGGTGTGTCAAAGATAAAGCAGGAATTCTTCCATGTTTTCTTCCCAAGGCCTAGACCAATGCCCAGTGTGGAGTAGGCGTGCTGAATGAATAACAGGCTTTTCATAAATCTGAACAGAATCCTCCTTGGGCTTTAGTGCTTAAAAGATGGATAACAGTGCGGTGGAGAGGCTTCATGGGGAAGGTGTAGTAAAAGGCCTAACAGAGGATATAAGGGGACCAGTGGTTGGTTAATAGAAAACATTAGTCTGATTTGAACACTGCATTGTGAAGTCATAATTTTTAAATATTATTCAAAAAGGTATTCAAGTGCAAGAAGGAGAAATAAACAAAAATGCAAACTCCATTTTCAACAAACTGAAGATAACCATAATCCAAGGCTCCCAATTAAAAAGCAGAGACATCACTTTGCCCACAAAGGTCTGTTTAGTCAAAGCTATGGTTTTTCCAGTAGTCATGTATGGATGTAAGAGTCAGCTCATAAAGAAGGCTGAGCGCTGAAGAATTGAGCTTTTGAATTGTGGTGCTGGGAAAGACTCTATAGAGTCCCTTGGACAGCAAGATCAAACCAGTCAATTCTAAAGGAAATCAGCCCTGAATATTCATTGGAAGGACTGATGTTAAAGCTCCAATACTTTAGCCACCTGATGCGAAGAGCCAACTAAGTGGGTGTAAAAGCTGTCAAAAGCAGGGAGCCCAAGCAAGGGCTCCTTTCCTTTTGAAAAGAAAGGATGCTACAGAGAGAGGGCATGGGAGCTGGAGAGCTCAGGAAGGCCTGCAAAACATGCTTCTTGTAGGTGAAGGACACACCCTCTGTGACCCAATAGTTTCCTGATTTTTGGAAGATAAGCGCTTCCTTGGACCTGAAGTTGGGGCTAAATGAGAAATCATCCAAATGAGCTCTATTTTGCCTCACAGAGCTGGTCTCTGTGGAGCAGAGAGGGCAGTCTTTGCATGGTAGAAAAATCACAGATGTCCACCTCTCTTGGCTGGGTAGAAATAAAAGTAAAGAAACTCGGCTGGAACCTGAAATCATGAGAACAACTGCAGTCAGCCTGGAACACAGACTTGGTACTTCCCCTAAACAGCATCCTGCAAATAGCTGGTCCCTGAAAAACCCACCTATTTAAAGATGAGTTATAAAAATGAAATCTGCATGGGATCTATATAAAGATACAACAAGAAAAAAATTAGGAAAGAAACAAGAAAACCAAAGGGCAGACTAAGACTACATGTCAGAAAAATGCTGTCATAGAGCACATAAAATGCAACAAAATATTTTACAGAATTGAAAAAAGAAAACTATGAAGCAAGAGCTCAAAGCCAAAGTGTAAGAGCTTATATGGGAGAAATGGAGACAAGAAGAGAAGACATAAATGGAAGGAAAAAAAAACACAGAGAAATGAAGAAGAATCTGGAAGGAAGAAAAGGGAGAAGAGACACTGCTAAAAACACAGGAAGGAGCAAAAAGGAGAGAAATTTTTAAAAAGCAAATAAAAGGAACCAGACAAAAAGAAGAGTTAACAGCAATAGGGAGAAAATAAGTTACAGAAGACAGCCAAGGAGATAAAACATAATGTAAAAGAGACCTGTAACATGGAACAGAAGAGGGATGTAAAGACTCAGCTCATAACTGCTGCTGCTACTGCTAAGTCGCTTCAGTCATGTCCGACTCTGTGCGACCCCATAGATGGCAGCCCACCAGGCTCCCCCGTCCCTGGGATTCTCCAGGCAAGAACACTGGAGTGGGTTGCCATTTCCTTCTCCAATGCATGAAAGTGAAAGTGAAGTCACTCAGTCGTATCCAACTCTTAGCGACCCCATGGACTGCAGCCTACCAGGCTCCTCCATCCATGGGATTTTCCAGGCAAGGGTACTGGAGTGGGGTGCCATTGCCTTCTCCTTCAGCTCATAAAGATGATGCAAAAATGTAATTCAAGATGTTCCCGAAAATGCACATTGCATTCCAGGGAAAAACTGACCCAGAACAGTCAGTGCTGAGACAGACCTTGAAGGTAAGGTTTCTCAATTTCCACAAGCAGGTGAAATGATCAAATCACTTAAAAGAGGGACACAAGCTTGAAAATTCCCACAGTAAAATTCAATGTTGGCAGAAAAAGGAGCAGTATTTACAAAAATTCCCAAGGAAAGAAAAGGTAACCTCAAGAATTTTACACCTAGGTGACCGTCAATTAAGAGTAACAGAAGAGAAATTCCTGTTTTGAAGAAAAAACTCTGCCAACCAAGAGGTGACTGGAAAAACCGTGGCAAAAAGACTGGCAGTGAGCACTGATTCCTTACTGGTAGGACTAAGATAAGTGGGGTTAGAGTGACAAGAGAATGTCAATGCTATATGCTTTGACAATGCAGAAAAACGAGAGCTAGTAGAATTAGGAAGATGGGGGGAAAAGAGGGAGGCAGCAGATTAGTAACACTGATTTCTCTACCCCAATGAAGAGCATTTAAAACCAACAACTCATGTAATAAAGATAGTTATTTTGACTTTGACTGTGACTTTTCCCTCAAAGTCCAAGCTTCTACTACAACCATCTACTACAGACACTACTCTGAGAGCCACCAAACTTTTGGTGTAGAGCCCACAGGATCTTTTCTACCGGTTAGACATCAGTGGGGGCTTCCCTGCCAGCTCAGCAGTAAAGAAGCCATCTACCAATGCAGGGAACACGGGTTCAACCTCCAGGTTGGGAAGCTCCCTCTGGAGAAGGAAACGGCAATGCACTCCAGTGTTCTTGCCTGGGAAATCCCATGGACAGAGGAGCCTGGTGGGCCACAGTCCACGGGGGTCACAAAGAGTCTGACACGACTTAGCAACTAAACAACGTCTATGCAATTTCTCTTGTATACACTTCACTCATAATGTATCATCTACAATTTCCAGTTTCTCTAAAGGAGAGGGAGGACTCAGATTTCTGTGAAACAGGAAGTACGGAATTTTTCTAGATTTTAGGAGTCCTCCTGCTCTGGTCTCCTTTAGTTATCCTGCCCAAACCAAGTTCAACTTCATTCCTCTTTTAAGTATCTTGCCTTTCCAAAGCAAGATAAGTTTTATAGAACAAATCTCTTTTCTCACGTATGGTTTATCTGTATATTATTAATTATGATAAATGACTTACCCACAATACCAATATAACTGGCATCAACAGGGCTGGAGCTATCACAACTGACCTTTGGTAACCACAGTGACTCATGTGGTGTCAACGAGTCAAGGATGAGCCACAGGGGATTAGCGCACGATGCCCAGGTTAACCTGACAAGTCGGTGAAGACCTTCTTTCACTGAACCTGCAGCGAACCATGGAAAGTGGGTGAGCTTTCTCTGAGTGGAGACAGAGGAGCCTTGAGAAAGTTGGAGGTTGCCAAGCATGAATGTGGGGAGAAGACAGTGGAGAATCAGCACCAAACTCATGTACCTAAAAAACTATAGGTAACAAATCATAAAGAATGGTTCTGACAAACGACACGAGCTGACTGATGGACTGAACTTGAGGATGCCAGAAGCAATAGGTAAAACCTCAGAGAACACTGAGAGTTAAAGATCGAATCAACAAAGGGAGGTAGAGGAAGAAGAAATCCAAAACCTGATCAGGGAGGGGGCACAAGAACAGAAGAAAGCAGACTTCTTCGAGAGTCCCCTCACAACAGTCAAAAAGTAGGAATGACTAGAAGTCAAGAGGTGTATAGCTCTGAAAAGCAATCTAACCTGTTATCAAGACTATTTCCCTCTCCCCTCCCCCCACACGTGGACATCTGTCTCCCATTTTTCTTTTCCAGGAAGCTGTCACATCACCCTCCCTCCAGAGGAGGTACCTGCTTCTATAACTGGTCCCGCTGGGCATCCAGTGTGGCCCCCTCTATTCTTTTCTGTCTGTATAAGCTAACTGTTTGAGGCCTTCCCCGTCTCATTCCCTAGAGGCAAGATGAAGGTCCTGACCTGAATGTAAGTTTGTACCCTGGGCTCTCTCAGAAGTTTTCCTGTGACCCAGTTTACTGATATAGAAAATAAGAAGAATAAATGTGGTGCATGCTGAGCATTCACTAGTGCTTAGGTATAGCTTTGGGACTCCTGGAAGGTGTGATTCTTCTGTTCTGAAGGACCTGAATCAGAGGTTCTGTGCCAACAAAGGCTTGGTAAGCAGTTGCACTGTGAAAATGCATAGAAAGGGGAAAACAGCCCTGGGAGGTATTAAAGGAGAGTTAAATGACTGTCTAACCTGCTGGGACTTCCTGATGGAAAGAAAGCACTTCTCTAATTGGAACAAGGGCTTATGGTGCTGCCGACTCTGCTGAGAACTGCTAATCCTAACCCTCACTACCTTCCACTATTCTTCATGCTGATCTTCTTAAGTAGTTCTATAAAAACCAGAGATTGCAAAAGGAGCCTTCCAAGATTTGAGGTGATGAACACCCAAGCCTTTGGTGAAGTAAATTCAAGAAAGACTGAAGACCTCTCCGGGCTGAGGCAATCACCTCTTCTCAGTGATACTGCTGTGTCCAGTATGCATCTCGCCCGAGGCACTCAGTTCAGTGCACTGTCATATTTTTCACTTGTCTGTTCTTCTCCTTGAAGGGAGACCTTCAGTTCAGTTCAGTCGCTCAGTTGTGTCCATTCTTTACAACCCCATGGACTGCAGCACGCCAGGCCTCCCTGTCCATCACGAACTCCCAGAGCTTACTCAAACTCATGTCCATCGATCAGTGATGCCATCCAACCATCTCATCCTCTGTCATCCCCTTCTCCTCCTGCCTTCAATTTTTCCAGCATCAGCGTCTTTTCCGTGAGTCAGTGCTTCACATCAGGGGGCTGAAGTATTGGAGCTTCAACATCAGTCTTTCCAATGAATATTCTGGGTTGATTTCCTTTAGGACTGACTGGTTTGATCTGCTCGCAGTCCAAGGGACTCTCAAGGGTCTTCTCCAATACCACAGTTCAAAAGCATCAATTCTTTGGTGCTCAGCTTTATTTATGGTCCAACTCTCACAACCATACATGACTACTGAAAAAAAACATAGCTTTGACTAGACGGACCTTTGTTGGCAAAGTAATGTCTCTGCTTTTTAATGTGCTATCTAGGTTGGTCATAGCTTTTCTTTGAAGTGTCTTAATTTCATGGCTGCAGTCACCATATGCAGTGATTCTGGAGCCCAAGAAAATAAAGTCTGTCACTGTTTCTTCTTTCCATTGTTTCTCCATCTATCTGCCATGAAGTGATGGGACCAGACACCATGATCTTAGTTTTCTGAATGCTGAGTTTTAAGCCAGCTTTTTCACTCTCCTCTTTTACTTCCATCAAGAGGTTCTTTACTTCCTCTTCACTTTCTGCCATAAGGGTCACAGATATATCATCTGCATATCTGAGGTTACTGATATTTCTCCCTGCAATCTTGATTCCAGCTTGTGTTTCATCCAGTCTGGTATTTCGCATGATGTACTCTGCATGTAAGTTAAATAAAAAAGGTGACAATATGTAGCCTTGACGTATTCCTTTCCCAATCTGGAACCAGATCTGCATACAGATTTCTCAGAAGGCAGGTCAGGTGGTCTGGTATTCCCATCTGTAAGAATTTTCCACAGTTTGTTGTGATCCACACAGTCAAAGGCTTTAGTAAAATCAATGAAGCAGAAGTAGATGTTTTTCTGGAACTCTTTTGCTTTTTCTATGATCCAGTGGATGTTGGTAAGTTGATCTCTGGTTCCTCTGCCTTTTCTAAATCCAGCTTGAACATCTGGAAGTTCATGGTTCATGTACTGTTGAAGCCTGGCTTGGAGAATTGTGAGCATTACTTTGCTAGTGTGTGAAATGCGAGCAATTGTGAGGTAGTTTGAACATTCTTTGGCATTGTCTTTCTTTGGGACTGGAATAAAAACTGACCTTTTCCAGTCCTGTGGCCAATGCTGAGTCTTCCAAACTTGCTGGCATGTTGAGTGCAGCACTTTCACAGCATCATCTTTCAGGATTTGAAATAGCTCAACTGGAATTTCATCACCTCCACTAGCTTTGTTCATAGTGATACTTCCTAAAGCCCACTTGACTTTGCACTACAGAATGTCTGGCTCTAGGTCAGTGATCACACCATTGTGGTTATCTGGGTAATTAAGATCTGTTTTGTATAGTTCTGTGTATTCTTGCGACCTCTTCTTAATATCTTCTGCTTCTGTTAGGTTCATATCATTTCTGTCCTTTATTGTGCCTATCTTTGCATTAAATGTTCCCTTGGTATCTCCAATTTTCTTGAAAAGATCTCTAGTCTTTCCCATTCTATTGCTTTCCTCTATTTCTTTGCACTGATCACTGAGGAAAGTTTTCTTGTCTCTCCTGCTATTCTTTGGAACTCTGCATTCAGATAGATATAGCTTTCCTTTTCTCCTTTGCAAAGCTTTCACTTCTCTTCTTTTCTCAACTATCTGTAAGGCCTCCTCAGACAACCATTTTGCCTTTTTGCTTTTCTTCTTGGGGATGGTTTTGATCACCGCTTTCTGTACAATGTTACGAACCTCTGTCCATAGTTCTTCAGGCACTGTCTATCAGATATAATCCCTTGAATCTATTTGTCACTTCCACTGTATAATCATAAGGGATTTGATTTAGATCATACCTGAATGGTCTAGAGGTTTTCCCTACTTCCTTCAATTTAAGTCTGAATTTTGCAATAAGGAGTTCATGATCTTGAGGGCAGAGTCTATGTCACATTCATCTCTGGGTCTGCACTGCCAAGCGCTGTGGTGGTTACAGCGGTACTTCACAAATCTGGTTGAATGGATGAAAGGGGCTTATATGGTTCACAAGTCCTGATTTTGAGGAGACACAGGCCTTCTGAGTTGGCCTGGCTTCCCACTCTGGCACTGAAAAGTACCCTCTACTGCCTGGACATAGAGGAGTTAACCTCTACAAGTAAAAGCGGGTTAAAATGAGCTTGCTTGTTTCATGTCAGGATTGATGCAATCTAAGGGGGAAAATAAAAGTGTCATTTCAAGGACAGATGTGCTCCTTGGGGACACAGCTCTGGAACTGCAGGGAATGGAGGCAAGTTACTTTCAACAACCCTATCCAAGAACAGAGGATTCTAGGATCTTCAAAAGTTCATCCTTGGTTATGTTTCTCACTGAAGTAAAAAACGTCCTGAATCCAATTCCAGGTGAACAGAAGCCACCACTGTCTATGGCCATTAGCGTAACTGATGCCATCTTGAGCCCACACAGATCCTCCTGTCCTTCTGCTGACCCTTCCCAAGACTGTACTGTGTGGTAATCCCTTCTCTGTTGTTGGGAATTGTACGTAATAGATAGTGTTTAATAATCATTAGAACCAGGTGGCCTCTATGTTCTGTTAGTCCCCAAACAATGATGAAGACCTTTGCTCACTTATGCTTAACACCCATGAGACTAGTAACCCATTCATAAGTCATGATTTAGGAACGCATGACTGTTTCCAAGCATACACCTTCTCCTGCACTAGGTAAGCTATGAAACTGTCTCAGTGGCCCCTCAGCTGTGTGGACTGCAGCTACAAAAGCTTCTGGAGCACTGTCTGCCTAACCCCACCCTGTGAGTAAGTTACCCTATAATAATAAACTGATCCACTGATTATATAGAGCCACCTGCCTTGTCTCTCAGTCTCAAGATACCTTCTCAGTTGAGTGGGCACTTCTCCTTCCCTTGGTCCTCCAGGAATCACTGAAAGCAAAGTGATCTGGAGCCCGGTAACAAACATTACTCTTTTTCCTCCAGTAAAAATACTGTCTCCAGGGATTGTGGGCCATATTCCAAACGTTTAAGTATTAAACTTAACAATGTATTTTTCTACAGATATAATAAACAAGGCTCTCATGCCAGTAGGACAAATGCTGACTCAGGACGTGGTACCACAGAGCAGCCGTGCAGTGACAACGAAGCACCATGAGTAACACTGTTCCTACAGTAAAATGCAGTTCTATATGGGGACGGCAGGAACCCTTCTGGAGGAACTCCACAGGCAGAGGCGGGAGGTAAGATCTTCCAGGACACTACTGGGACGTTAACACATACCACACTGCAAGTTCACTTATATCCACAGAAACCTCTCAACTAGATCAATCCTCTTCAAGTATTTCACACTGGAGGACAGAAGCCTGCCATGCACAAAAGACAAGTGCTCACATCCCCACTGGCTAGCCATACTCTCCTATCTTTTTTAAAACAACGATCACCACAGAGAAGACAGTAAGACACTAATCAAACAAGAAAGCATGGTCACAGAGTCTGCTGCACTGGAACAGGAGGATGCCAATACTGCAACACTCAAGTTCTGAAAGAGAATTGTTAATCACTAATAAAACAGTCTACTATATAAAAGCTAAGTGCTGATAATTTTTTCTACCCCAAGTCACAAAGCCTGTTTGGTTTCATCAATTCCTAGGAAACGCCTCCAGAGAGTAAGGAAGGAAGAGATTCTAGGTAAGATGGGGTATGCATGCATCATCTCCTTGTCTGTGTTAGCGGGTGTGGTGGCTCTTAACAGGTCAGTGGGTAGGAGGACCCTCACTGACAGGGGAAGGGAAAATCGTCTGAATCATTTTGCTCAGAGCCAGTCTCTAGTTCCTGTATTATCCATTTTAAAAAGAAATGAAAAAGGGGAAGAGGGCATAAAAACACCTTCCAGAAACGTGGCATCCTCTGCTAAAGAAAACAGGTAAACAAAGCAATCTGTTTAATAAAGTTCTATTTTTCTCTTTTCCTTGCTATTAGTGTCTCCTGAACTCCTTATGAACTTCCTTGGTCTTTGGACTTTTTCCACAGTTTTCTTCAGATGACTTGTCATGAAATTCCATAAGACTCAATACTTAGCCCCTGACTTCCTGCCTTTCATTCTCTTTTACTCACATGATCACACATATTTTCAATGAAAAAAAAATGAGAAAATAGTGGAGTCTCATCTTATATAAGGTTCAAGTTCTAAGGAAGTAAGATGGAAACCATACATGGCCAAAAGCCCTTAAAATCACCTAAGGTCCAACCCAGACCTTTCTTTTCTTTTTTCCAGTTAAGTGCTAGATGAAGTGGTTGGTTTCTTAAAGGACTACACAGATTGAAAATCTGCACTGTATCTTTAAGCATTAAAATCACTCCAGAGACCCTAAGTTGCTCATGGGAGGCACGTGACAGGCACATGAGGGCAGAGGCAAAGATTCAAACCTTCCATCTCACACTCACTCCAGACACAGACTGAGGGAGGAGAACTGTGGGCGGAATCATTCTGTATTTACGATTTTTATTCTCTTTCTTTTTGCCAAATGGTTTAGAGATGACTTTGTATAAACTAAATATTTGTATGTGAGTCCACTGTATACACACACACACACACACACACACGAGATAATGTATTAGATTCAAGTAATCACTGGTTTTCACCAAAATAACGTGATCTGTAACAATGTCTATTTTTAAATATGCTTAACATCACAGAATGTTAAGAGCCAGAAGGAAGAAATAAAGATAAGATTTGGACCCTGTCCTCAAAGGGCTTATAGTCAAGTAGGGGAGATAAAGCATGTATAGAATTAACTATAATAAAAGGAAGTGGTAAGTACTATGACCCAAGTATAAAATGCTATGAAGTCTGGATGAGGGTGGGCCTTTACTGGTAAATGAAAGAGAAGCTATCCAGACAGGGGAATAGAAAGTTACCCAGTAACTCATTAACTATTCTGTGTGCTCTGCTAGTGATTCTTCTTCTTTAAAATAGGATTACTCGCTTTCTGCTTTTTTTCCCTTGGCCAGGCTGTGCAGCATGTGCAATCCTAGTTCCCCGAGCAGGGATGGAGCCCATGGCCCCTGTGGTGGGAACACGGAGTGTGAAACTTGACCACCAGGGAGTCCCTCAGCGCAGGTTTCATGTTTTGTGCCGTTACATCTATATCGCTGACTAGCAAATTATACTCATTGCATATTATTCCTTCCTTTAAAGAAACTTCCCATCATGAGTCAGAGTTCTCTCTAAAGTATTTATAAAAATGTTCTAGCAGGACCTTTTCTTTATTGTCTACTGTTTCACCCTCCGCCATTTCCTGCCTGTTTGTAACACTGGTCCCAAATGCACTAAGTACAACACTGGGTAAAAAAAAATGGTCCAGGCCTGTTCTCCTCAATTTTATCCTCTCTCTGGCTGATTATCTACTAACAAAACATGAACTTAGGGACATCCTGGTCCAGTGGGTAAGACTCCACATGCACAATGCACAGGGCCCGGATTCGATCCCTGGTTAGTTAGGGAACTATATCCCACATGCTCCAACTAAGCTGCAGTGAAACCAAATAAAAATAATAATAATAATCATAAAAAGCAAAACATGAGCTTAATGTATTTCTTACCACGTTGAGAATGCTAAATCAGAAGAGGACGCTACAGGTAGCATAGCTGTGAGACTACAGGCTCTGAAACCAGAGTCCAGGGTCTGAATTCTGCCTCTGCCACTTACTGAGTCATCTCAGCTCTAAAACTCGGTTTCTTCGACTATAAAATGCGGAGAACTATTATCATTCTCTCTAATCTGAACAAATGGCAGGCAGTCAGGAAAGGGAAGCACAATTTATTTGACCATCAAGAAAAAGTTCCAAATGCCATGCCTGGGTCCACAATCCTGTCTCTGAGGAGATGATCCCCATCCCCACAGTTCCTGTTCCTTCTAAAGCATTGCTCCTGGAACGGCCCTGGACCTTGCCCATCTTCTCTAGCCCTTTATATGCTGAGTCAAAAATTTACAAAGCTATAACATCCCTAAAGGCAAGCTATATAAATAGTCAGTGTTGCTGGAACACAGAGTTCAAGGAGGAAATGGCAGGAGGTGAGGCTCGAGAGGCAGGTTGAAGAAGGTCTTGGAGGTCTTTGCAGCTGATGTTAAAGGGCCTTAGTTCAATCCTTATGGCAGTGGTCCCCAGCTCTTTTCCTACATTCACCAAATTTCACCTGTAGAACACACTTCTCTCTAGCAGCCAGTGTCACTCAGTATTCACAAGGGTTCTGAGGACGGTGGGGGAAGGAATGAGGCACATACCTCTTCCCAGGAAGAGTCACTGCTGTGGGGGGAGAGAGCCACTGAATAATTCAAACAGGGGAGGCAGTCAGTTTCAACACACCTGTAACACGTCATTAGGCAGGTGTGTAAAGGATGGATTTAAGGGGGTAATTCTGAAAGCAGAGAGAACAGTAGGAAAACTATAAAAATAAAGACAGAAGTCATCATTTATTAAGCTAAGCAATTACTCACCAACTTCAATCCTCAAAATAACCATGAATGGTGAATATTAATGTATTTAATCAAAGCAAAGAGTTTTTGATTATAAATCATACCATTATTTTATGTATCACTAAAAAAGATAATGTTGAAACGCGAGTGAACTATGAAATGCCACTGCCTGTATGGCAAACTGGATTTGATATGCTAAAGTATAAATATTACCCAAAAAAGGGGGGTCTAAGAGTCAAGTAAAGATGGTGTCACCCCTGTTTTACAACCAAAAAACCTGAGGTACAAGAAGGTTTCAAGAGGGCTGCCTAAGTCACACAGAATCTGTCAGAGCCAGAACCCACGAAGCCATTTCAGGCAGAATCCCACTCAAGGAACACAGGGCTCCTCCTGAGCCCACCACATGTTACCTCCCAAGGGAGCAAAGGCAAAGTTAAGCTGATGTATGCCCTGAAACCAGTGGGCACACATGGGTCATAATCTTGAAAGTGGAGGTCTAATTAGAAACCAGTTTTTAAAAACAAGCCTTTAGCTGTGTGAATCAGACATTATATCTGAAAAGTGCTTTGAAAATTGAAAACACACCAAATTTGGACAATCAATCAACCGTAATAATCAACCCATAGATTATATTTGAGTGCCCTGTCCTGTTCAGATGACCAACAAAGAATGACATACTGACATTATTCCAAGACTTTAAAACCTACTGGAAAGAATTAGGAATACAAACTTTAAAGCATGAGTAAGAAGAGAAATAGGTTGGAGATCTACAATAGTGGAGTTCAAAGAAGACTTCATCAAATGTAAAACTTGAGCTGGGTTCTGAAATCTCCAAAGCTTGTTGGGGGGAAGATGAGGATGTTTCAGGGTGGCGACAAGGCATGGGCAAAGGCAGAAAGGTGGGAATGAATCACAGTACATATGGAAAACAGGAAGATGTGCCCGATGGGCCTGGGGGGTCCATGCTCTAACGCAGAGGGAGCCCCAGGAGTGAGAGAATCCACAAGCCAGAGATCCTTTGAGACCAGAGGGAAGAATGTAGACCGAAGGGAAAATGGGGAAACTGTTTCTATGAAAGATTAGACTGAGTGAAAACAGTTGGGAGAAAGACTGGCTTAGCTGCTGTAGTTACCCAGAGCTGATCTGTTAGTTATCTGGCAAGGAAAAGGAAAGGGAAAGGAAAGGCAGAGGTGGGCGGAAGCAGACCTGAAGAAAGAACCAGTATCATTTTGTCACCACTTGGAAACAGAAAGCAAAGCAGGCATCCCTGAGATTTCATACTCTGAAGAAAGACGGTATTGATACACTGGCAGAATGGGAAGACAGTGACTCAGTGGGTAAGTGGGTGGAGGGGAGCAGGAAAGGAGGTGAGGGGGGAGGAGAAAGTGAGTGGACTTGTGGGTGTACATGAGGCTGGAAGTGGCGCCAGCTCATAAAGACGGAAGGCACTGAGCACCCACAGAAACACAGGCCTTCAGCCTGGGCCAGAACAAGAGGCGGATCTGTTCCCTGTCTGCATCAAAGCAGACGAGCGCCCAAGGGTCAAGGTATGAGGAGAAAGCCAGCAGGGTGCCAGGGACAGACCTGTGCAGAATGTGCCCATTTCTCTCACTCTGTGAGTAGGATAAGCAGCAGCAGCTTTAAAGGCCAAGGGGTCGGGCGCAGTCAGCAAGGAACTGTCCACTCCTTTCCTGAGGTTTCTCTAATCAACATGAACATGATTGTTGTAGGGTAAATTCAGATACATGGATCCTGAAAATCTAAAAGGCAGTACTCGCGTAGCGACTGGGCTAAAAAACAGCAAGTGCTTGGCTCCAGGCTATGACAGGGTGACCTCCCTTCAGGGCTGTCTGGAGTTAAACCTCAGGTGGACGGGCCTGGGCTTCCCTCCACCCCTAAGCTACTTAAAATGTCTCGTGGTGCAGACTTGGCTAACTTCAGAAATAGACCAACTTATTCTCTACAGAATGTGGACTTTAATTTTTGAGGTCATACGCAGATAAAGCCACAAAGATTTATCAAGGACCAAGATGCAGTGTATTGTTTTCCCCAATCAGGAGCGATCTTTCAGACTCATAACTGGGTCCTGAGGTGTACTCAGGGCCATGACTGCTGCTGTGCACACTCACTAGCCCTCCCCACTCATCCTCTGGAGTTAATCACAGTTCCTAGGCTAGGGGAAAGGGGTCATCTGTAGACAACCTATCAACTTATCTGGCTTCAAGCTCAGACTTTGTCTCAGAGCAGTAGAGAGCAATCTAAACTCTTTGCTGTCCTAGGCAATAAAGCCTGAACCGAGAGAGGACTGTTCTCTTCAGTGCACTGGGCCTAAAGCCCCAGGGTGATAAACCGGCAATAAATGCACATGGCCCAACATTTTGGAAAAGTGAGTCCCCACACTTACCCAGCTGCCCTCTCCAGAGGCAGGGAGTCATGTCAATCTCTTCTGTAACAATAACCTACGATGACCTACCTGCCCCACTTTCCCCATCCCTCCCTCATCTCCTGCTACTTTCCCCCTTTCTCACTTCCACTCAGGTATACTGGCCCCAAGGTCTCTGGACTGGATCCACTGACCTGGAATTCCCCAGGGAAGAACCTATCTCTGACTTCTCTTACTTTCTGCTGGTTTTTGCTCAAATGCCACTGTATCAGTGATGCCTTCCCTAAGCACCTTGTATAAAACATCAAGCCTTACCAACCCACTCCTTAGCATGCTTATTTTCTCCCCTGAACTTATCACCACCTAACATTTATTGTCTCTCTCTCTCTAGTAGATAAAAGGTTCATGAGAAAACGAAAGTTTGATTAACTATTTCCCTATTAGCAGACGGACAAATGAAGTCAACAATAAATAAGCAGTACGTGTCAAGTATTGTGCTATTATCTGGAAATACAGGGGGGTGAACAAGACAGTCTGGTCCTTACCTTAACAGTATCTTGAAGTGGGGACGGGCAACAAACAAAAGAATAAAATACTTACTATGTACAGGCCTTGTTCTAAGTACCTGCTGTACATTTAATGCTCCATATAAGCCAGCTGCTATCCACCATAAAAGCTAGGTGCTATCACGAGTTCCTGTCCACATATAAGTTCCAAAGGCACAAGCCATACAGTTCTTAAGTGGCAGAGCCAGGAATCAGGTCCCAACACACACAGGGTGTGTGCTCTCAACCAGGCAAGTAAGCAAAAACAATACACGGTGTTAAATGTCACGGCAAAAGCAGTTGAGGGTGCTGGGGAAATGGCAGCGCTAGTGTAAAGAACCCGTCTGCCAATGCAGGAGACGTAAGAGACAAGGGCTTGATCCCCGGGTCGGGAAATTTCCTGGGGGAGAGCATGGCGAACCCACTCCAGTATTTCTGCCTGGAGAATACCATGGAGAGAGGAGCCTTGTGGGCTACGGTTCATAGGGTCACAGAGTCAGACACGATTGAAGCAACTGAGCACACACATGCACACACCTATTTCAGTCTACGGGCAGGAAGGGGAATGCCAAGAAAGGTTTCCCTAAAAACTTTTCCAGAACTGTCAGTCTGGAAATGGAAGGGGCTAGAGATTCTATTTTGGACATAACTGAGTGTGAAGTGAGTTCAGATGGTACTTTAGGAACCACCAGCAGAAAGATAACTGAAATCATGGGACTGTGTGAGATGTCCTAAGAAGTGAATGTCTAAAAGAAAAGAGAGATCATTTAAGAGGTAAGAAGCTCAACGTGCCAGATCAAACAGCCAGAAAGGTAGAAAAACATCAGGTGAATGGGTACCATGGAAACTAGAAACAAAGAATAGTTTAAGAATGAGGAAATATCAAAAGTGCTTAACAAGAAGGGCAATGGGGAGTGTACACTGGACTCAAGAAATTCAAGGGTCAAGGCCCTCCACAATCTGATCATCAACTACTTCTTCAAACTTCTCTCTGACCAACTCCATACTCTTACTCACTGCTCTTCATCTAGGGCAGCATTGTTCCCATCCCAGAGGGCATCTGGAAATGTATCAGGCAGAGGCCCCACTGGCATTCAGCAGAGGGGATCAAGGATATCAGCAATTCAGTGAGAAACTGCACTGCACCAGAACGCCACTAGTGCCCCTGCTGGCACACCCTCTGACTAGCCGGAGTTGATGCCAAGTTCCCAGTCCCAGTGGTCTTCACCCGCAATGTTCCCATGCCTCCTTATCCCCTGCCATACCTTTAACCTTTGTTCCTACCATTTGGTCTCCTAAAATTCTGGTTTTGGAAACAGAAATCAACAAATTCAGTAAATTTTTACACATCATATCTTATAGCATTTGCAGATATGGAAGCAGTTTATTCTATTAGGGAATTTTAATTTGGTAAGTCACCTGAAATTCATTGGAGAACTATAGAAGAGAAAAATACCAAGTATTTCATTAGAGAAAGTGAAAAGTGGCTACACTAGATGCCTTTTACTAAGAGTCAATGATGTTTCCTTCTTACAAGTGTGTTCCTCTATTTTTCTGATACTAAAAATTTCTGTTTTCACCTATAAAGTGATACTGAAGCAAGTGTCAGATTTATTTTTCCCCTAAGAAAATAAATGAAGACAACAACAACAAAAAAACCCTGTAGTAGTCATTAGTATATTCAAAACTATTTCAGGTTCTCCCCCATCTTGGGCACACGGGTAGGAATGCACTTCCCCAGGTCTTTAAGCGTGGCCGTGTGACCTGCCTTTAGCCAGTGAAATGTGAGTGTGATAGATATGCCACTTTAGGAGCCAACACATCAAGTGCCCAGGTGGAAGTGCACGTTGATGAAGATTTCCATCAGCCTGGGCCCGAGTGACTACAGTGGCAGAGACACTACAATGGCCACACAGCATGAGTGAGAAGTGAGCCTTTCTGCTGTAAGCTATTGAAAATTAAAGTCCGTGGCTCAGCAGCAAAGGATTCACCTGCAATGCAGGAGCCCCAGGAGACATGGGTTCGATTCCTTGGTTGGGAAGATCCCCTGGAGAAGGAAATGGTAACCCACTCCAGTATTCTTGCCTGAAGAATCCCATGGACAGAGGAACCTGGAAGGCTACAATCCACAGGGTCACAAAGAGTTGAACACAACTGAAGCAACTTAGCACACACAGCTCACGTGACCAAGTCTACCTAGACTGATACAAACATCAAGTCTGAAAAAGGGTTCTCAACTAGGGATCAAGAAATTCTGCTTTTTATCTCAGAGCAGGCCAATCCTCTTGTGTATCCTAAAGGATAACAGCAAGAACAACACAACTAAATCTCTGTTCCAAACTTCTAGGGCACCTACACATTAGCTATCAAAGGGATATACAATTTACCTGCAACACAACCTGGAGAAGGCAATGGCACCCCACTCCAGTACTCTTGCCTGGAAAATCCCATGGACGGAGGAGCCTGGGGGGCTACAGTCCACAGGGTCGCTAAGAGTCGGACACGACTGAGCGACTTCACTTTCACTTTTCACTTTCATGCATTGGAGAAGGAAATGGCAACCCACTCCAGTGTTCTTGCCTGGAGAATCCCAGGGACGGGGGAGCCTGGTGGGCTGCCGTCTATGGGGTCGCACAGAGTCGGATACAACTGAAGCGACTTAGCAGCAGCAGCAGCAACACAACCAAGTAACATCATCGGTAATACGCTCTGCTCTAACTACAATCTTATCAAACACTGGTTTTACTGAAAAGGCCGGATACAAACAGATAGCTCTAAAGGTCAAATCTGGCTGTTTTGTGTACACTGTCATCCTAATGCCCTTAACCGGCAATAAGGAACAATTAAACAAACCAAAAGGGTTCTCTGCGATTTCAAGTGGGAATCAATGACACTGCACGCTGAGGCAGTGCAAAGTTCAAGTAAGTAAAGTGATAGTGTGTACTGTACCCAATGTTAAGTGTAGTTTGGAGCAGTCTATCAATAACCTCAGATATGCAGATGACACCACCCTTATGGCAGAATGTGAAGAGGAACTAAAAAGCCTCTTGAGGAAAGTGAAAGAGGAGAGTGAAAAAGATGGCCTAAAGCTCAACATTCAGAAAACAAAGATCATGGCATCTGGTCCCATCACTTCATGGGAAATAGACAGGGAAACAGTAGAAACAGTGGCTGACTTTGTTTTTTTGGGCTCCAAAATCACTGCAGATGGTGACTGCAGCCATGAAATTAAAAGACGCTTACTCCTTGGAAGGAAAGTTATGACCAACCTAGATAGCATATTCAAAAGCAGAGACATTACTTTGTCAACAAAGGTCCGTCTAGTCAAGGCTATGGTTTTTCCTGTGGTCATGTATGGATGTGAGGGTTGGACTGTGAAGAAAGCTGAGCGCTGAAGAATTGATGCTTTTGAACTGTGGTGTTGGAGAAGACTCTTGAGAGTCCCTTGGACTGCAAGGAGATCCAACCAGTCCATTCTGAAGGAGATCAGCCCTGGGATTTCTTTGGAAGGAATGATGCTAAAGCTGAAACTCCAGTACTTTGGCCACCTCATGCAAAGAGTTGACTCATTGGAAAAGACCCTGATGCTGGGAGGGATTGGGGGCAGAAGGAGAGGGGGACAACAGAGGATGAGATGGCTGGATGGCATCACCAACTCAATGGACGTGAGTTTGAGTGAACTCCGGGAGTTGGTGATGGACAGGGAGGCCTGGCATGCTGCAATTCATGGGGTCACAAACAGTTGGACACGAATGAGCGACTGAACTGAACTGAACTAAGCTTTTCTTTCCTTTTTTTTTTTTAAACCAAGTATAGCAATGTTAGAAATTTAAGAAATCATTATTGCTAATCTCTGAGTTGTCCTGATGGAAAGAGATACTGGCCTCTGAAAAATATTCTGCCACAAAATTCTCTCTCAAGCATCAGGGCCTGGGAATGCAATGGGACAAAAGACAGGCCTCAGCTCCCCTCCACTCTCTTGGGACCATTCAGAAACAGAAACACAGGTAGCCAGATATGCCAACTACCACCCTTCATAAGAACTGAAACTCAAGCAGAATATCTTGTCCTTTTGGGCCCAAACAGCCCCTCCTTCCTCACTGAAACCACACAAAACGTGTGTCCTTTATTCTTCCTCCAGTTTTTGAGACAGAAATCAGGATATCTCCTTCAAATGTCACTGGTGTAGAGAGCATTAATGAGCTTTCTTATCACAGCATCTGTTTTCAGAAGGGACATTTAAGGAGCACCATGCATTATTACTATCTACAATCCTTTCATCTTAAGGCTCAACAGTTCATTTCAATTTTGAGCCGTCAGCATTTTCCCATTTCAGCAGCCTATACTTAGCAGAGATTTTAAATTCTATACTACAAGGTTTCTTGGGTTCAGACCTGCCCCAAAACATATGTTCCAAATCTCCTGAGACAGCCCATTGCAGAGTGAAATCTATAAAAACCAGATGCCCTCCCTTGACACAGCCACTAAATGATGACTCTGATGACCAAAACTGTGAAAGCACAACTGAGTTCCAGCTTTGCTGCTGAGACACCAGTAGAACAGAATAGGAGGCTACTCACATGACTTTCTTTGAACAAAACTCAATTCACCAAGATCAACGCCAATTCCCACTTCAGCCAGGATGTACTTGGTGGGATTTCTGAAAGTGGAAGGGAACCAACTGCCCCAGGCAAGATAAGCTCCAAATGGCACAGTCTAGAGAGCTGGGGACTATGCCAGAGGTTATGAAAACAAACTTGACTCCAACCTGCAGCACTTTAAGTCATGAAGAAATTTGTGAGGCTAGAGGCATGAGAACTCTTTATTGATATACACCTGGAGACACTCCCACAGTGAAAGGGGCCACGCTAGATCCAGTGAGGGAGAAAAGGGCAAACATAAAGAAAAGAACAGTCTAATGAAGAAGGAAAAACATACAAACTTACATAAACTAAGGTACACAAATCAGAAATAGCACTACGTATTGTTCACAGGGATGACAACGGGCCAGAGTAACCAGGACAATCTTTAGGGTGGTAGGACTTGAGCTGAGCTTAAAAGACAAGCTGGATTCAGTTGTTTAAGATGTTGAAAGGCAATTCAGGCAGAGGCTCTGGAGCAGGAATTACAAAGAGATAAAGACTGATTCAGTCTGGCTAGAGCAGAAGGTATCTGGCTAGAAGTAATGGTAAGTGAGGACAAGATAGAACAGGGACAAATGGTGGAGAACCTTGCATGCCCGGCCACGGTGTCAAAGCTTGACAATGGGGGACCAAAAAAGGTTTGTGATCAAGGGAGCTTGTTTAAAGTGTTTGGAGAATGAATCTAGGAGACTTCCTGTCGGTCCAGTGGTTATGACTCCATGCTTTCCACTGCAGGAGGCACTGGTTCAATCCCTCATTAGGGAACTAAGACCCCACATGGCACAAAAAAAATGAATGACTGAATAAATAAAAATAAATAAATGAACTGAAAACATCTAAGAAAAAAAAAAAGAAAGAAAATGAATCTAATTCCAGTGTGTAGGACCAACAATAAGAGAAAACAGTTAGAAAATCTGACAGACACAACTGAGATCAGGAGCTACCATAACTAAAGGCGTGCCGGACTCATAACTGAAACTAGGGTCATAAAATATACATACACATAAAGGACAACACAGTTAGAAAATCTGACAGACACAACTGAAATCAGGAGCTACCATAACTAAAGGCGTGCTGGACTCATAACTGAAACTAGGGTCATAAAATATACATACACATAAAGGACATTAGTGGAACAAATGTGGAAAATTAAACATAAACTATATATTGGATAACAGTATTTATTAATGTTAAATTTCCTGAGAGTTAATTATGTTGTGGTTAATAATTAATTATGCTGTAATTAAGTATGTTAGAGAATTATACACAACGTATTATATAACATGCCGTCCTTGTCCTTAAGAGATGTCTGCTGAAGTACTTTGGGTTGAAAAGTTATGATGTCTGCAACTCTCAAATGGTTCAGGAAAAAAACGTATACATCTAGAGAGAGATTAATACAAATACAAGTGTGACAAATGTTAATAACCAGTGAATCTAAGAACAAGATATAAGAAGGACCCTATGGAAAGAAGCACAGGATTTAGTGACTGGCTGGCTGTTGGGGGCACGAAAGAAGGAGGAAAGGTTTTGCATGTACCTGACACAGAATACTGGTACTGCCACCAAAAAAGGGAAGCTAAGGGAAGAAACAGTTTTCAGGAGACACATGTTGAACCTGGCTACAGATAAGAAGTGGCAAGAAGAAACAACACACTAGAATGAAATGAGAAAGAAATGTCTTTGAGCAACTGGGACCTAAGAGGGAAGCATGAGAAGGAAATGAGTAAAGCGAGAGAGGACTGACATCGTAATTTACTGGTAGAAGGTGGGAAGAGATAAGAGAAAAACCAGGAGAGCTATGTGACAGAAACTAAGGCAGGAAAAGGATTAAGGCAGTGCTCCATGGAATGATCAACAGCATCAAATGCTGCAGAAACATTACAGAAGGTGATGACTGGCAAATGGAATTAGGAAATAATCAGTGAATTCTGGGTAGAAGTGAGAACCAGGCTATAGGCTCCAGAAAAAGAACAGATAAAGTAGAAATGCAAGACTGGGTACTGAAGAAGTTTACCTTCAATGAAATGATGGAAATGAAATGACAGTTAGAAGGAGCAGCAGAAGCATGGGAGAGCTGTATTCTGTGGGAGACTGGGGCAATCTGGGGAAATTTGCAGTTACAGAAGAAAGAGCAAATAAAGACATCTCAGAGATGAGCTGAACAAGTGAGATTTATGATGCATATTAGGGACAGGAAGAGAACTTAGTTCTAGAAATGGAATGGATTACACTTTCTTTAATACAGGAAGAAAGGGTGAGAGAAGAGGTGAAGAGAGCCACAGTAATAAAAACAGGACATTGACAAAAATAACTTAGAAGCTGAGAAAGAAATCTCAAGATTAGAAAGAAAAACAACTCCTAGGACCGCAGGAATTCAGTCATTTCTGGTCCTTACACAGGCCTCCTGCTCCAGCCACCACTGCATAGAGGAATGGGGCAGCTCCCTGTGACGACTCAATGCACAGTGTAAAACCATCTGAGGGGAATCCTGACTTGAGGTGGAGAGACTCTTCAATTAAGAAGGATGGCATTAAAGGTGACATTCTTATTGTCTTTTGATAGATCCTTTACTTATCTGAGTAAAAAGACCATTTTCTTCTATCAACAGAAGCTACGCCTGGATTAGCAGCTGCTCTACACTGAGGGCAAAGGTGAGCCTGAAATCCCACTGAAAGAAAGCCACCTGTTGGAAGATACCTGCTGACATTATACGGCTAGTAGAGTGAGATGTGGGTCCCTTGGATCATCACTTTTCAAAAGCCTTAGGAGATATGGATAGCAATTTCCTGATGTCATAGAGCAACTAAAAATAAAACAGTTTTACAACCTGTAAAAGAAATGTGCAGCCACAGCAAAACACTGTATAGAACTCATGTGAAGATAAGACATACGAGAAAGAACAATATTTTTATGGCCTTTTATTTCCTGCAAAAGTCATGTGCAATAAAATAGATGGGACTGAGATGACTTTACTGCTTTAGCAAGTATCCTCATAAATAATTAAAAAACAATGTTAGAATAATACAGAAAAAAAAAGTGTTTCCCTCAGGAGATGGACAAAGAGCTCTTGATATATTTTAACAATTTTCCATGACTAAAAATTCTTAGTCACTAAAAAGAGAAGACACTTCCTTTAACCTAATAAAGAACATTTACCTCCAAATTTACTATACTTCAAATACTATATATACAGCAAATACTGACAGGAAGAGAACTTCCCTTTGAAATCAGGATCAAAATGAGATGAGTACTATCACCACTTCTATTCAACATTACATTGGAGTTCCTAGTCAGTAGGGTAGAGCAAGAAAAAGACATGAAATGTACAGGACTGAAAAGAAAGGAGCAGAATGTTTACAGATAAAACATCAGAATTAGTAAGAGTCTAACATAATTCTGAATTGAACATCAACATGCAGAAATAAAGTGATTTCTATATGACGACAGCAGCAATAAAGGAAAAAATGAATATTTAAAACATCAGTACATAAAAAGACAAGTATCTAAGAACAAATTTAATGAAACATATGTAAAATCTCTATGGGAAAAACTGTAAAAGTTCAGAGAAACCTCAAAGACCTAAATAAATAGATATACCATAACATGGATAAAACGATATTATAAAAAGTAAATTCTCCTCAATGTTTTATAGATTCAATGCAATTCCAATCAAAATTCCAGCAGGCATGTGTGTGTGTGCATGAGCACATGTGTAACTTAAAAACTGACCCTAAATTGTAAACTAAAATGCAAAGGACCCAAGCTCAACTTCCCACAGGACCCTCAATTGCCTCCTCCAGGTATATCATCCCATAGGCCCCTGAGTTTTCAGGTGTTAGGCAGCTGGCATTCTGAGACAACTTCTACAGAAAGCTGGCACCCAAACACAGATTGTCTAGTATCCAGGCAGTTTGTGTATCTCACTAGTAAGTTTGCTCCCTTAGCTGCGTGATAAAAAGAGAGGGCCTTGGGAGGAGGAGGAGGGTATGGGGGGGAGGTGGGGGATACCAGCAGAGACAGGCCCTCCCCATGGGGACAACGGGAGGATAAGACCAGTGCCTCCTCTTCTATTGCTTGGGAATTTCCTTTCCCTGGGAAAATCTACCCCTTAAATTGTGATCTGAGATGTGGATCCGGCTTGGTAAGCAACAGGTGATGACTGAAAAGGAATCCACTTTGAAACCAGGTGGTAACCCCAAGGTAACACCTTGTATTTCACAATTTTTTTTAATTGCTTTAAAATAATAGTAACAATACGGCCTATGGATGGCATTCCTCGATTCCTTCCATATTCTCAAGTCTCTTTAATCTTAACCTTTTTCCCCACTGGTACAGAAGGAAAATGGAGTTGAGCTATGCCTCTCCTTGACAGAAATTACCAGAGAGCAGCATCTTTAGCAACTGACAGTGAAAGTCACTCAGTCGTGTCTGACTCTGTAACCCCATGGACTGTAGCCCGCCAGGCTCCTCTGTCCATGGAATTCTCCAGGCAAGAATACTGGAGTGGGTAGCCGTTCCCTTCTCCAGGCGATCTTCCCAACCGAGGAATAGAACTATGGTCATCTGCATTGCAGGTGGATTCTTTACCAGCTGAGCTACCAGGGAAGCCCTGGTCTACAACAACTCTTATTAGCTGCAAAGAGGAGGGGTAAGAGGTCTCTGAAGTTTCTAAGATCCTTTCATATGAAAAGAGAGACTGACCACCTCAAAAGCATTGGTGAGCCCCGGAAGCCTTGTGAGGCTATCAGGGAGCCCCAAGTTAAGTACCTATTAATACCAAAGGAATGAGGTTCTGTGATTCTCCTGTACCAGGCTGCTCAGGGAGCCACAGAGCCAAGCCAGATGCTGAGAGAGAAAACGTTACTCCATTCCAACACCCACTGCACTGGCCCAGAATGTGCCCCAGGAAAACTCTGGGAAAGTTAACCGAGACTGAAGATTCTACTGAGATGTCAAAGTCCTCACGATGGCAATGATGGATCTAAAAATAACCTGCCTTGTCATGATGAAAACAGACTAATAAAGGATCATGGCTCAGCAATGAGGAATAGTCTCCTAAACATCTTTATCTCCCTCCAAGGGCCATGGATCATAGAGATGATAATCGGTGGGAGAAAGACCAGAGCCAAGCAAACCTAAGATATACGCACCTCCACCAGTGAACAGCACTGGGTACAGCGTGTGCTGAGCTGGATAAAAGAAGCCCCTATCTATCCCCTTGCTGGCTATCTCCCACATATAATTTTTCACACAAGGATATTAGCCATGTCACTGTTAGATGCTAACAACTCGTAACTACGGACATGTACTTTGGCCCACTTCAATTCTGCCTGGCAGGCTATAGAATATCAATCACCTGACCTCAAAACATGTTACTGATGTCTCAGTCACTACATTACTCTTTAGGAAAAATGTAAATTTCACTAAGTCAAAAACCCTTGTGTCAGGGCTTCCCTGGTGTTCTGGTGGTTAAGACTCTGTGCTTCCAGTATAGGGAGCATGGGTTTGACCCCTGGTCAGGGAACTAAGATGCCCTGCGGAGCAGCAAGAAAAAACCCAAAATAACTCCACGCAGTGTTTATTTCAAAGCTTCACTGTGACTGGACTATACCTAGGAAACTCATTTCAAAATCAACATAAACCTACTTATCTCACCATTGGCCTGGTAGCCATCACTGTCCTAAACCAACAAGTCTGTCTGTGAAAAATGAACCATAATATAGGCCCAGTAATAATCCTGTGTGTGTTAAAACTGGTAACAAATCTTAGCAAAGTACTCCCAAAACTATAAACTTAAGTTACTAAATAAAACAAGTTCTAAGACTATCTCCAAAGTAAAAAAAAAAAAGAAGAAGAAGTACATGAAAGTGTACAGGTGGCTAGAGATGGTCAAAGTTCTTAGCTTCCCAGTAACCCCGGCTTGGGAGAGTAGTACCTTATCCATATGGAAGATCAAATCCAATTCACAAACATTCTCAAAACACTTGTCCAGAGTCTCCACGAAAACCTAGGAAACAAGGAGAAATAGATACACAATTCCTATCTTCATAAAATGTCACATGAGAAAGTAAAGGGGGCAGTCAAGATACTATTTGCCTTATGATAGATCTCAAAAACCCTCAAAAAACCCCAATGCACTCCAAACCTTCCAGCTGATCTCCCTACTTATCCCAATCTGAAGAGGGCAACTGAGGATAGGACCACCTTGTTGTCAGTATAGCAACACAACCAGCAGACACATATGGCTTTCTTTCCCCTTTTATAAGATGCTAATTTATCAATATACAAAAGAATAACAAAATAACTATTTAACTATGTCCTTTCCCCAAGCCACCACTTACACATGCGAAAGAATTTTTCATTATGATGGTGTTAACAGATCTATCCGGCTAATTTCAATGAACGTTAACTTCAAAATACTTTTCCATGAATCAACTTAATTAACATGCTTAACACTTTTAATTTACCTTTAAATATAAGACTTAAACAGAAAAGTGTACAAATGATAATGAGTTCAGAATGAACACACCATATAAATGCCATCCTGATACTGAAATGCAGTATTAGAGCTCCCTAGAAGCCCCCTCTCCAAAGGTAACCGCCATCCTAACTCCTGCCATCAATTTAGTTTTGCCAGCCCCTGAATCTACATAAAAGGTGGCAAATTATCCTTTCCTTACATTGCTACTTACACTCAAGTTTTTCCAAACTAGCAAAGTATCATTTAGGGAATACATACCACATGATAAAACAATACAGAGAAGCAAAGCAATGATCAACTTAAAAGTATGAAAAAGTGAATGAGAAGGATAGAACTGAGGGGGGACATATAGGAGATTTAAGGCCCTAGCAACGTACTATTTCTTAATCTGGGTGACAATTTCTTCTTTAAATTGGTATTCTTCAAACTATATAGGCATGTTTTCTGTATTTGTTATGTATACATGTTTCACAATAAAAATTACTTAAAAACAACAGTAATCTTATTGGGATTCTGATTGGGTTTTTAGTAATTTATAAGCTGGAAGCACAGTTGATCCTTGGACAACACAGGTTTGAACAGTGCGGGTCCACTTAATTTTTTAATCATTCATTAAAATGTTTGCTCAAATTAGAGTGAACAGTAAGAGACACCCTTTTGATAAATGCCTGTAGATTTCTCCCCTGAGAACACTCTGGCTCTTGGTTTTAAAACTAAAATTGGCTGTTTCTGGGTGACGGGGAGAGGAGAAGAAAGATGTTTTCACTATATTCTTGGTATACCTTTTGAATTTTGAGCCACATAAGTGTATTATTTCTTCAACAATAAACACTGAATACCCAAGTAAAAATACTTCCTATTCCAATTTAAGAGTACTTCAGAAAAATAATTTGGGTAATTATTTCTCTGAGCATCTACTGGATGAAATTACATTAGTTTCTACTATCTTTCTTATTGCTGTAACAGAGATGTGGCTCAGATGGTAAAGAGTTCACCTGCAATGCAGGAGACCTGGGTTTGATTCCTGGGGTAGGAAGAACCCCTGGAGGAGGAAATGGCAACCTACTCTGGTATTCCTGCCTGGAGAATCCCCATGGACAGAGGAGCCTGGCGGGGTACATTCCATGGGGTTGCAAAGAGTTGGACATGACTGAGCGACTAAGCACATACACAAGAATATTTCATTGTTAAACTGACTTGTACCCTTGGAATAAAGACTATTAGGACATATTGAATAATTCTTTTAGTATGCAGTATTCCAGAGAGAAAAAAACTTAAAAAAGAACATCTTACTTATAAATCAAAACAAATGCTTATACACACAGAGCCAAAACATGAAACAAAAATTCTTACACCAACAAAACATGAATGATTTAAGATCACACTGCTTGTTAATGGGAGAATCTAAAACAAGAGACAGGTCTCATGACTCCTTGCTTCAACAAATAACTGGCTAAGATTTTATTGAACAATTCTGTCCAATAGTAATATGTCATATCTGACTAATATTTTCTTTTTGAGAGGCTTTTGGATCATAACCAATCTACTCCATAAAATACACTTAAACAGGACGATGTTTTTAGTCTGAATTTAAAAAATAACTTACATAATAGAGGTTTTCTTGTACTTTAACATTTAAAAAAAATCTACTGAGTCTATTAGGGAGTCAGTTTTTCATTTAACCTTTCTTATTTCATCAGGATATTGGATTCAAGGTCTTTCTGTGGACCTACTTTGGGTATTTATTTTTTGGAGTCAGTTATTTCAAATACATTGGCATTATAACTATGTATTTCAACCTCTAAAAACATTTTGATGGTTTCTTTTCCTGACTTTTATTCTTTTTATCAGGATAACTATTGATTTTATTGTCTTTTAAAAGATCAAACCTCTTACTTACTATTATTCTCACTTTTTATTTATCTATCTTCCCAAATCCAATGCACCCTAAGTATTTAATAAATGTCCGTAATATCATAAAGTTACATTTTCTCTTTGTCTTGTTAACATAGATATCTGAAGTGCATCTCCTCCAAAAACTGCATCTCAATTTAAAAAATATATTATCGCTATATTTCATTTATTTTCTAATACATGTGTTACATGCATACTCCTATGGCATTCTATAGTGTAAAATATTTAATACATTGTCACAATTGAATTCTATGACATAGTATTTTGGATTTTTTTAGTTGAAATATAGTTGACATACAACATGATGTTAGCTTCAGATATACTACATAGTGATTTTACATTTGCATATATTATGATACAATGAACACAATAAGACTAGTAATCATCTGTTTGCAAACCCAGTTACTGCAATATTACGGATCACATCCCTTAAGTTGTATACTATGTCCCGGCTCATCTGTTTGACACCCAGAGGTCTGTATTCTCAGTCCTCGTTGCCTGTGCTGCCTTCCACCTCCATCCCCCGTCCCTGACAAACATCCATTTGTTCTCTGCAAGTCTGTTTCCATCCTAACAACCTAAGATTTCTATACCAGATGGGGGATCCATGACTCACACCTAGGTTTTCTGATTCTAGATCTTGAGCTCTTTCTGTTATCCCACATTGACTCTCAATATCCAATCTGACTCAGGTGTTAAGAAAGCATTTAAAATTACCACAGAGATGAGTCTTTTTTGGCTGTTTCCAGTATTTATTTATACTTTTACATATGATAAGTGAATATGATACATGAAATTTTTAAACTACTACTAAATCATTTTCTGAATGTGAATGGGTAAAATATATAAATAAAATGAAAAGTTACTATATCCAAGAATATAACTTTTTGGAAGAGTATAGTATATGTAAAATAAAAATACACATTCAAAATTTCCATTTCTTTATCCTAAAGTTTATTAAATTTAGCTTCTTTAATTTTATCTTAATAAAATATAGTTGTAAACAAGTAAAGTTTGTATTTTATAGCTAGAGTTTTCTATAATTGGTGTTATTAGGTTTTACACATGCTCTTTTTGAGTGCTTTCAACTTAAGTGACTTGTTAAAGTCACACAAAGTCTATCTAGAATATCATGTAACAAATAATGGGTACATGATATTGTACCCATTATTGTCCTAATTAATGGTTCCCAGTATAGGGTCCCCCATACCTCAATTTCCATGAAAGTAATGAAAACAAATCTGTAAGCCATTTCTAATTTTCAAAAAGCCTTAAAAAATCATGTTTACCTATGTCAAGACTGTACTTATTAGATAAAACATCAAGTTCCTTTGTTTCAGGCTAGAATTACAAGTGAAAATATAAAGTATGTATTTTAAAATATCATTTAGTTTGATACTTAAAAAAATATTTCAAAACATGACATGATAGTATAATTTATAATGACAAATATTTGGTATTCATCCTTGTTGCTGGCTCCTAAAAACCTTGGAATTTCCAAAGTGATAGGGTTGTCTTATTCTGCTAATAAGGTTAACTTCTGGAAAGCACCAAAGAATGGGGGCTGGTTGCCATGGGAACCTACTGTATGACTGGGAACTTTGAGTCCCACTTACTGATCTCTGGGAGGGGAGAGGGGATGCAGCCTCAATCAATCACCAATGGCAATGACTCAATCAATCCTGCCTATGTAAAGAGGCCTCCATAAAACCCAAAAGGGATAGGTTTCAGAGAGTTTCTATGTTAGTAACAGTGGAGATCTGAGGAGAGTGGCACGCCTGGAGAGGGCACAGAAGCTCCACGCCCTTTTCCCCTGCCTTGTGCTATGCATCTCTTCCATCTGACTATTCCTAAGTTATATCCTTTCACATTAAGCTAGCAGAGTAAAATGTTTCTCTATAAAGTTCTGTGAGCCACTCTAGCAAATTAACTGAACCTGAGGAGGAAATCATGCGAGGAGGCAATCTTGGGCGTAGTCAATCTACAGGCTGTCAGTCAAATGCACAGGCGACAGACAACTCGGACCTGACATCGGTGTCCATCTTTGGGTAGACAAGTGTCAGAGCTGAGTAAATTTGTGGGACCCCTGGTGAGTGTCCATGGAGAACTGAGTTACTTGCTTCAGGTGCGGGGTGGGGGGAGTATACATATAGGAATTGGTGTCAGACTCATAAGAAAGCCAAGGGCAGTGAGAGCTGGAGAAGCAGAGAACCTAAAAGCGCTAAGAATGGTTGAGGGTTGCTAAGGCGCTTTCTCAGAGCACCACCTGGTGGACATGCAGCAATGTTTACCAGTATCAATAAAGAGACTGACTAAATTAGGATCTACATACAGATCAAAAATTTTTAGCTACTACAGATTTTTAGCTACTAAAAATCCAGACCAAACTTTCTGAAGTGGCTACCATCATTACCTGCTACACATACCTGGATGAGGTCCAAGATCCCAAGTTCACTTTCTGAGGAATCCACACAAAATACAAAGTAGAGGGTAGCATAATGCCGATAAATCAGTTTGTAGTCAGAGCCACCAATCAAACTGTGGAGGATGGGAAACATTTAAAAGCTTGTATTGGAATTGAACATATCAAAGAGAAGCTCTGTGCCAAGGAATGAAAATGGGCCCAAAACAAAGGAGGAGGGTAGGCCAAACAATAAGCCATTTCTACCAGGTGAAGGGCAACCAAATTTGGCAGAGGTGCCTAAAGCCATTTTACTTCATTTTTTCTTCTACCCATCCTTCCAGGACAGAGAAGGTGATGGCACCCCACTCCAGTACTCTTGCCTGGAAAATCCCATGGACGGAGGAGCCTGGTAGGCTGCAGTCCATGGGGTCGCTAAGAGTCGGACACGACTGAGCGACTTCACTTTCGCTTTTCACTTTCATGCATTGGAGAAGGAAATGGCAACCCACTCCAGTATTCTTGCCTGGAGAATCCCAGGGATGGGGGAGCCTGGTGGGCCACCATCTATGGGGTCGCACAGAGTTGGACATGACTGAAGTGACTTAGCAGCAGCATTCTCCCAGGAACCAAACATTTAAATATCTGAAGCACAATCATTTAATAGCTTCCCAAACAGAGCTGAGTCTCTCCCTGAGCAGACTATGCTCAGCTCAGCTCAACTGCATCAGATACTTGCCCGACACTTAAGCACTGCGTGAAGAAGCAATAATGGCATGATGAAGGCCACCCGAAAGTGGATATATGCGGAGAAAACTGATGATTTACCTTCCACCCTCCAAGAAGTTACAGATGTTGTCATCCCGCTTGAGAACTAGATGAAAGGTCTCTCGAACAATCTGCTGCTGAATTTCTTCTGGCTATGGAATAAAAGAAATAAAGTGAGTCAGTGGGAAAGCCTGAAAAACTATACCCCTTCCAAACAGGAATGATCTGAACATTTGGTACCAGTTTCCTGAAAAGACAGAAATGATGAGTGGAGGTAAAAATAAAAGGAGAATCTATAGCAAATGGAAAAGGCTCTGTTACAGGAAATAAAATAAGGTATATTAACCTAGATATCTAGTCCCTAACCATTACTGTCCTGCTAGGTGAGCTGATATTTCTCATACAGCGTCAAAGAATTCTCATACAAGGTTAAAAAATACCTAGAAGGCACAGTCCTGAAATATTTTATATTACCCTAGAAAACATCTATGCCAGGACAAATAACAAATGTCAATAGATCTACGACTGTAAGGAAGTCAAGATGTAGTCATGTACATGTTTTAAAAACCTGCATGAGAGTCCCTCGGACCGCAAGGAGATCAAATCAGTCAATCCTAAAGGAAATCAGTCCTGAATATTCATTGGAAGGACTGATGCTGAAGCTGAAACTCCAATACTTTGGCCACCTGATGCGAAGAACTGACTCACTGGAAAAGACCCTGATGCTGGGAAAGACTGAAGGCAGGAGAAAGGGACGAGAGAGGATGAGATGGTTGGATGGCATCACCGACTTGATGGACATGAATTTGAGCAAGCTCTGGGAGCTGGTGATGGACAGGGAAGGCTGGCGTGCTGCAGTCCATGGGGTTGCAAAGAGTTGGAAACTGAGCAACTGAACTGAACTGAATACCGGTAATACAGACATTATACATAAGATGCTGTGTGACCAACAAAGTACTACTGAGAAAGCAGAAAATATTCTATTGAGAGATTTGAATCTTGAACAATTGCAGATCTATAAATACCTTTTTTCACTTACTATTCACTTACTACACACCAGAAAGCTCAAATGTGATGGGATCTCTTGATGACCCACATTTGATTTCTATTTATACATATGAGGTTCATATTAAGTATGTTTTAAAAAAAAGGATATGGAGAGGGAGAAATCAGTTATTAAAACAAAAACAGGGACTTCCCTGGCAGTCTTGTGGTTAAGACTCTGCACTTCCACTGCTAGGGGTGTGGATTCAAATCCCTTGTTAGGGAACTAAGATCCCATGTGTCTCTTGGTCAAAAAAAAAAAAAAAGACAAAAGTAATTAAAAGCTATAAACCAGTGCTCTCAAATCTCAATGTATAATGGGATTTTCCCAGTGGTCCAATGGTTAGGACTCTGCGTTTTCACTGCCAAGGACACAGGTTCAGTCTCTGGCAGGGAAACTAAGATATCTCAAGCGAGGTGTCTCAGCCAAAAAAAAGCAACAACCACCCAGTGAGTTTGAATAATGATTCACCTGGAAATACTGTTAAAATGCAGGCTAATTTTGTAGGTCTGGGGTAGG
This sequence comes from Bos grunniens, assembly GCF_055505025.1. Taxonomy (NCBI): domain Eukaryota; kingdom Metazoa; phylum Chordata; class Mammalia; order Artiodactyla; family Bovidae; genus Bos; species Bos grunniens. The sequence goes on along the minus strand of NC_141185.1, from coordinate 49,130,465 downwards.
TCCTGAGACTGAAGTTCTAACAAGTTTCCAGGTAATAAGAACGCTGCTGATCTGAGAACCATTTTGAGTAGCAAAGCTTAAGAAAACTGTCAGACTGGACTCACCCTCAGAGTTAGAAAATAAACTCAAGTAACATTAACCCCTTTCCCTCCATAGCACTGAATTTAGGCTAGAAGTGGTTATTTAAAACAAACAGAAGAAAAAAGAGGAAAAACATCATTGTGGAGCAATTATGTTTCAAAACTTTGACTTACACAGGTACACAGTGGCTCTCCACATTTAATGAATGGATGAATAATAAAACTTGCTAATAACTGGACACTGTAAGTTTAAGTAAATCAATCACTATTTTCTGGTTCCCATTTTAAAGAACTCACAAAGTTCAAAGATGCCAGGATGCTGTAAAGGCTTAACTCTGGGTACCCAGAAATACAAAACATGCTAAGCACCAGCATTTTTAAACTGAAAGAAATCTTGAAAACTAAAGCCTTTTATCTGACTCTACCGGGAAGTGATGGTAGTCAGTGGGTAAGCAGTATGAAATGCTGAGGCTACCTAATTTCTAATTCAACAAAATAGCAAATTACCAACTGCTTACATCTCTCAGTGATTTTCATAATCCCTCATATCTTTTAGTACTTTGCAGTTTCCAAGGTTATTTTCACTAAGGAGCTAATTTAGTTCTTAAAAATCCTACGCTCTTCAAAGATATACAAATGTCAGTAAGGGCAGGAAAAAAATCAGTCATTAGAAAAAAAACAAAACCACAAGGAGAATCCACTTAATACTTACTAAAATGTCTTTAATCAAAAAGATAATAGAAAATGTTGACAGAGAGGTAGAAAAATTAGAATTTAAAAAATATTTATTTTTGGCTGCGTTGAGTCTTAGTTGCAGCACACAAAAGAAAAGGAAAGTGAAGTTGCTCAGTCGTGTCCGACTCTTTGCGACCGCATGGTCTGTAGCCTACCAGGCTCCTCTGTCCATGGGATTTTCCAGGCAAGAGTACGGGAGTGGATTGCCATTTCCTTCTCCAGCGGATCTTCCCAACCCAGGGATGGAACCCAGGTCTCCCGCACTGTAACAGACGCTTTACCGTCTGAGCCACCAGGGAAGCCCACAGGCTCAGTAGCTGCGGCATGGGCTTAGTTGCCCCAGGGCACATGGGATCTTAGATCCCCAATCAAGGAGTCCCCTCCATTGGAAGGTGGATTCTCAACCTCTGGACCATCAGGGAAGTCCCAAGCTGTATTGCTTATATATTGTTGATAGGAATGTAAAATGGCATAGCCACTTTAGAAAGCAGTTTGGCAGTTCATCCAAATGACAACTACAAAGTCACTACGTGACTCAGCAATTCTACTCCGAGATACATACCCAAGAGAAATGTAAATACACACTCACACAAAAAGCTTGTACATGAATGTTTGTAGCAGCATTATTCACAAGAGCCAGAGGTAGAAATAGCATCTAATGAATGGATAATCAAAATGTGATAGATCCACTCAATGGGATATGTGCCAAGTCACTTTACTAGCGTCTCATTACAACCCTGTGGACAGTAGCCCACCAGGCTCCTCTGTCCATGGGATTCTCCAGGCAAGAATACTGGAGTGGGTTGCCATTTCCTCCTCCAGGGAATCTTCCCCACCCAGCCATTGAACCTAGGTCTCTTATGTCCCCTGCATCGGCACGCAGGTTCTTTATCACTAGCAACACCTGGGAAACCTATCTATGGAATGTAACTTGGCAATATAAAGGAATAAAGAACTGGTAACACTACAACATGGATGAACCTTGAAAACATTATACTAAAAGAAAGAAGTCAGTAATAAAAGACCACATATTGTATGATCCCATTTTACGTAAAAGTCCAGAACAGGCAAATTTAGAGAGAGAGAAAATAGATATTGGTTGCCTAAGACTAGGCGAATTGAGGAAATACAGAGTAATTGCTAATGGGTAGGGATTCCTTTTGGGGATAATGAAAATATTCTAAAATTGTGGTGATGGTTGCATAACTTTTAAAGTAGTAAAAACCATTCCACTGTATATTTTTAAAAGGTGAACTGTAGGTATGTAACATATCACAATAACACTTTTAAAAACCTGAGAAAAACTGACACACAAATGCAAACTGAATAGTTACTGAATGTTAATATAAATCGGTATGATTTAATAAAATGTAACCAAGCTATACAAGTCTATTTAAAAGGTACCCCCCCCCAAAATTTCTCTCATTTCTATTCATTCTATTTAACAAGAGGAAATAAAGTCTGAAAGAGATTTGTTAACTTGACACAAGGGTTTAAAAAAGAAGGTGTTGCTGAAGCCTGAATGTAAGTTTTCTGACACTTTCCCCTTTATGGTTTTCTCAGTCCACCAATTATATACGTAACATTTTGAAACCTAGCCACGAAGAAATAAAACGTCGGGGTGCAGGAGGCAAATGATGATGCTTATTTTTTCAGAGGAACGTCTTTGGAAAATTCGTGAGTGAGAACTCGCATTCTCACTCACTGAGCCCCCACGCGGCAGCATTTATAATTTCTCAATATTTCCCACTTTGAAACTTTCTTCAATTCTACAGAATGAAGGCTGTCTAGTCCCTGGGCACTCCTAGCCTACACTGAAGTAAAATAATTCCAAGAAAGCATTTTTCAAATCCTCTGGCTAAAGCAAAACCATTAAAAGGCTGCATATTTCTTCCTCCTCAGGAAACTCCGTTTAGCGACCAACAAGATTAATAAGACTTGGTTCAAGCTGTCAAGGAGGCACATCCCCACCATCATTTAAAGTGCCCCGAGACTCTAGGAGAAGTGTCACAGAATAGCACAGAAATGTCGGGGTCCAGGAAGAGGGAGGGAAGAGCCGGTGAAGCGGGGCGTGGGACCCAAGGCCTGAGACTGGAAGAGTCCTTCCGGGACTTGCCGTCCGCGGAAGGCTGAGTCTGGGGTCACTCATGTTGCTGGACCCCGAGGTCAGCGGCCGCTGCCCGCGAGCGCCGTACGGCCCCAAAAAAGGGAAGGGGGCGCAGGCGCCCTGAAAGGACGTGACGAAGCTGCGCACTCACGAAACGCTGGTAGAAGCGGACCAGCCGCGGCTTCCCGTGGTTATTGAAAACCAGAATCGCCTGAATCATCTTTGCCCGCCACGCTCCTTTCACCACCGGCTGCTTCCAGAGGAGCCTCTCCTTCCGCCACAACAAGGACTCTTCCGGCTGGTGCGCTGCTGAGAGTGGTCCCCGGAAACATGTCCCGGCGCCCAGGGACCTGACCACGAAGAGTCCGGCTTCCCGGCAAGCCTTGGAGGAAGGCTCTTTAGGATGGGAGGCTGGCTGGCGGGGAAAGGCTCCTGCGAACACCGAATTTGGGGAGGGCCGTCACCTTGGCCGGCGTCGGTTGCCCACTCAGGGTCTGGCCAGGGCGCGAACGCGGCTCTCTGCCCTTTGTCTAGAACGACTGCTTGCCGCAGAATCCCGGCCCTGCGCAAAGCCGAGCCAGTCGGAAAAGGATGGGATGGAGAAGCAGAAACCGCAAAAGCAGCCGCGCTCTTTTGAAGCGCGGTTGAAGACGCGCGGGCGCCTCTTTTTATCTGGGTCTGCGTCAACACACACGGTCATGCTTTTCGCTTGACACTGCAGAGCGTTCCGAACATTAGGGAACATCTTTACTTTTTGGTATTACAAGCAGTGCTGTAGTGAATTACATATGTGCCTCCTCGTGCAAAAGTCCTCCTCGTGCAAAAGGGCTGTCTCTCCATGGTAGATAACGAATGGTGGAATTAAGGGATCTTTAATGCAATTCCTTTTAAAAGGTACCTGCGACTCCACATTGGTAGGGTTTGTATTTTCTTTTAATACCTTAGTGGGGGTGAGTGGAGCACGTCCTTATATTGCAGATAGAGCTGCAAATGGGAATTACCTGCCCAAAGGACTGTTGACAATACGTATAAAAAAGCCTTTAAAATATATTGAACATTAGACCCAGCATTTGCAGTTTAGAATGTATAATAAAACGACTGTGGATGTGTGAAAAGATTTACCCTCAGGAACGTGCATCTCAGTAGTCTTATTTCGGGGGAAATGGGAAGCAACAACTCATTATTCCAAAATGAGAAATTGGTTAAATGCATTGATCCACGTGCATACGAGAAATATTAAAGTTATAAAAAATCATGTTGTGAAAGGTTTATGTCTAGGGAAATGTTCATGGCATAGCTGTGAGTGGAAAGATTACACGAAGTATGTACAGGGACACTGTACTTTGTAAAAGACTAGAAGTATATACACAAAAGGGCTTGCGTGGTGGCTCAGTGGTTAAGAATCCACCTGCCAAGCAGGAGAGGCAGGTTTGATCCCTGGGTGGGGAAGATGCCCTGGGGGAAAAGATGGCAATCCACTCCAGTATTCTTGCCTGGGAAATTCCATGGACAGAGGAGCCTGGCGGGCTACAGTCCATGAGGTCAAAAAGAATCAAACATGACTTAGCAACAGCATAGCTACTAATATATAAAATTTTTATGTCTGTAAATCAATTTTTTAATGGAAAAGTTTTTAAAATATGGAAAATGGTTATATTTAAAATATAACTGACCAACCCAAAAGACCTTCGCCCTCAGTAATAAATAGGCAAAGGTACTGAATAACAAACAAGGATATACATCTAGGAAACAAAGATGAAAAAAATATTTAAGCTCACTATTAATGGGGGAAAAGGCTAATTAAAATTAAAGTATTAACTTTAAAGTTAAAATATTATTTTCACCTTATCAATATCCATTTTTAAAATATTATCACATCCAAATCTGGCAAGAGTAGCATGAAAATAAGTCCTTTTCTGCCTTGCCGGTGAGATAATTTAGTAAAGCAATCTGGCAATATGACAAGATCTTTACAAAGAATCCCTAGATTTCCAGTAATCTGTCTCCTGGGAATCCATCCCTAAGGAAATTACCCCCAAAATATAGTCAAGGGGGAGGGGCAGGCAGGTGAGAGAACTATGTAACTTAAAATTGTTTTTGACATAGCTCCAAATAGAGATCAATTAATTACCCAAATTTTGGAAAATGACAGAACTATTAAGGCTGCTGCTGCTGCTTAGTTGCTTCAGTCCTGTCCAGGCTCCTCTGTCCATAAGATTCTCCAGGCAAGAATACTGGAGTGGGTAGCCATGACCTCCTCCAGGGCATCTTCATTAAGGTTAATCAATCTTAAAAACAATGTATGAAGACTATGTGGCAATATAGACAATGGTTATATAACATCAGTTGAAAAAGGATTATCAAATTTTATGTGTTGGTATAATATTGCAGTAACCATGTACAGAAATTGTATATCCAAGGTCAGGCCACTCCCCTATCTCCATGGCTTTGTAGGTCCTATTCTCTTGCTGGAAAGTCCCTTTCCACCTGCCTGCCTGAATATTTTTCCATCTCCTCTGCCGCTGCTATAGACCAGATCACTCTAGGCTCTCACCCCCACCACAGCAGCAGTCTCCTATTGGGCTCATTGCCTTCAGTTTCTCTGCAGTCAAGCAATCTTTGAAATATACAAATAAGATCATATTACTCTCCCTGGGATCACTGGCTTCCAAGATATTAAGGATAATGTCCCAAAACATCAACACTTAACATGCTGAAGATGCCATGCCTGACCTCCAGCCTCACCTCCAACGCAGTTCCACTCCCATCACTCTCTGAGCGCCAGCCATGATAGCCTTTTCCTCCAGGAGCCCCTCCCCAACCTGCTGAGATCCCGGAACCTAGCTGTTGCCCCCGGCTTCCCGATTGACACACTGTGCCTGCTTATTTAGGATGGTGGCCTGCCCACAGGAGCTTACCCTACCCTTTGGGCAGCAGGATGCCCTCCCTGGGTGCCTCTCCCCAAGTCAGTGTACCCAGTCCTCCTCCTGTTTAAGCCCTCCCTGGCCACCACGTGCTTGAGGTCCCAGCATGCTCAATGGTGAGCGAGCCCCATTCAGGCACAGGACACTAGGGAAGCGGCTTCTAGAGTAGCCGCAGTGAGAGAAAAAGATGTGAACCGAGACAAGGGCAGCAAGAACAGAAGAGACTCATGAGCGCTCCAGCCACCTGTAACTTCGGTCAGTCTAAATGAAGTGTTAATCCCAAGCCTCACAGCCATACTGTTGAGCCCAGGCTCAAATATACGGGAAGGCAAATGACAGTTTGAACCATGATAATACATGCTGGGATCTCAACCATGAAAACCATCTGAAAAAAAAAAAATGGAGATAATAATCACCTGTGCCTCTTGGGATGGTTGTAACAAGTAAAACACTGCAAATGCTTGGCACAAGTACTAGAACCAAGAGGCCCTCCACAGTCAGTGACTATAATTATCATCACGGAAAGCATCTAGTGTTGTGTTTGACCCATTAGGGGACTTCGTTAGTTTACCACCACCCCCCTTTCCCTGAGGCAAGCAGGATCTACATTCTAAGTCCCTACCCATTCTTAGGATATGTAGATTTCAACACCTGTTCTCTTCATTGATGTGGATATGGGCACATTACCCTGCAAGATAATGTTCATGATCAAAAGCATAGGGCTTTTGGGACTTCCCCTGATGGTCCAGTGGTTAAAACTCTGAGCTCCCAATGCAGAGGACGTGGGTTCGATCCCTGGTGGGGGCACTAAGATCCCACATGCTGCGTGGCGTGGCCAAAAAAAAAAAAAAGATATGGCTGTCTTCTTATAGGGAGGTTGCTCAGTTTATCAGAGAAGGCAATGGCACCCCACTCCAGTACTCTTGCCTGGAAAATCTCATGGATGGAGAAGCCTGGTGGGCTGCAGTCCATGGGGTCACTAAGAGTCGGACACGACTGAGCGACTTCACTTTCAAGCATTGGAGAAGGACATGGAAACCCACTCTAGTGTTCTTGCCTGGAGAATCCCAAGGACTGGGGAGCCTGGTGGGCTGCCATCTATGGGGTCGCATAAAGTCGGACATGACTGAAACGACTTAGCAGCAGCAGCTCAGTTTATACCTAATAATAAAATAGTCAGTATAGAGGAATCCTTTCCTGAAATTTTACTCATTCATAAAAAATTCTCAAGGTACAAAACAAGAAAGAAAGGTGTTATCCAAAATGTGTTCTGCGGCCTGGCAGAGGGAGTCAGTGAGAAGGAGATGAGCTGGCCGTGCCTATGAACGAGCTCAGCCTCGGTAAAAAGAGCATCCCCAGGAAAACAGCCAAGGGAGGTCAGGAGACAGGAACCCCCAATGTAGCAGAGAACCAGAGGAAGAAAAAGAACTGGCAGTTCTGGGGGCTGAGAAGGGCACGAGGGAAGAGCAGGCTTGAGCAAGAGGGCAGAGGCCCCCAACACAGAGTACTGGGGAGGAGGGCAGCTGCAGGAGGAAAACAGGAAATAGAAGGACAGAAGGAGGAGGCCCCAGTAACTTCTCCTTGGAGCCACTCTGCGTACAGATGAGGGATTCCCCCCAATTCTGCAGCAACTCCAGATCTTCTGACTGCCCTAGGGGGACTCACCCCCCTGCCTGCCTTCACAAACAAGCCTGCTGCTCAGGGCAAGGGCTACCATGAAAATCTGGGGAAGGCTAGACTCACAGCCAGGGAGTGACCCTCCACGAGCCACAGCCTGGCGCCCCACGGCTAACATCGGGGTCTTAGATTTGATTTTAGCAGAGCTTGTTTGAAGACTATATTCCATGGCGGCCATAAGGAAGAATCAAGTAAGGCTTGGTGGACCTGCTCCCTTGAGCTCCAGAGTGAAAGTTGATGGAAGAAATGCTCAGTGGTGCCGGTGGGTCCGGGAGGTACCCCATCTCTCCCTGACCTCAGTCGTCCTAGAGGTAAAGAGAGATAAACAGAGTGTATTTCATAAACGTCTTCTATTGTCATCAAACAAGGGTTCGCTCCAGTGGTACCGGTCGGGCCCTCAGTTGCCTGCCTTGGCCTCATCTCATTAGCGTTGGCCCAGGGAGCCAGCCTGGCAATTCCCATTGTTTTATAGTCAAAGACTCGCTTTATTAAGACAAAAGACAATCCATTTCCTCTATCTGCCCCTGTTTTCTCTGGCTAATGTCTTCACTTCATCAGCTAGATAGACAGCCCGTTTTTTTGAGACTTGGTTTTAAATGTTCAATTTGGGAGTCTTTTGACACCAATTCAAATCTTCGGGTGAAATGCAGCTCAAAAAACCAAATCAACTGTGAATCGGTTGAGGATCAACTAGGGGGCTGACCTTTGAGCCAAAAAAGCTATTAAGGTCCAAGTCAGCCATTTTCCAGCCACTCTGGGCAGGAAGCCCAGAACAGAGTGGGTGGAAATGTTCATTCAGCGGCTCAACACGGCTAATGTATTCACGTGAAGTGGAAATGTCTGGAGCCTTCCTGGCATTAAGTCTCCTTGGTTCCCCTCTACGCTCCCTTTGTCCTGTCCTTTGCTCTTATAAATCTGTGGGGCTCTCGTGTTGATTGGCACAGTTCAGGCCCACCAGGAAGAAAGGTCCCTTCATGTCTTGAGGGACTTTTCATCAGACTCACACTCAGGAAGTCCACCAAAGCTGGGAGTAAAGTTAAGTTGCTGTCTCTTTCTGCTACCACCCAACTGCAACCAGTCCATACAAAACTCCCGCCAGGAGAGAAACCACACCAGCGCCAGGCCCACACCCTGGACCTACCCACTCCTCGTCCGCCGCACCATCCCCCTGCTCGCGGGTCTCGCTTGCAGCCCCCTCCGAAGACTTCTGGGCCATGATGTTGTCTGTCCAGGATGCTCCCGTCTTCCCATCGCCAGCGAAATTACACTTGGTCACTGTTCCAGCCTCGAGTTTGGCTAATGAATCTGAAAGAAGTTCACAATTCCCTCAGACTCCCTTCCTTTCCCTCAGAATTCCCTCACACTGTCTGGCCTCTCTACATGTGGTGGAAACCTGGTGGAGCCCGGCCCTTCTGCTGGGGTCCTCTAGGCCTGAGTGTGCTCAGGGAGCCCCTGGAGGGGGCCCCAGATAAGAGAGGGCACCCACAGGAACCAGAGGATTGAGCAGCACCCCAGGATCCAGAACGTCCAGGCTGTTGCCTCCAGGCCACTTGTCCAGGGAACTGAGAAATCAATCTCAAGGGGTCATGTCTGCAGGGAGGCCAGACCTGACCTGCTCCGTGAGCCCTAAGCAGGAGGGGTGAGGGGCCCTGAGACAGGAAGCCAGGAGCCCCCCCCACAGGCCATACAGGGGCATCAGGCCACAGCGAGGGCTGCACTGCTCACCCAGGAAGGGGCCGTCGCCTCGAGTTTTCAGCCGTACCCCAGCCCCGAGCTCGAGCTCCATGGCTTCCATCTCTGACTCAGGCATCCAGAAGGCCACAGTCTCAGCGGGGGTGAGGCTCTCTGTCAGCGCAAGCAGCTCCGGCTTATTCACCAGCCCCTTCAGCGCCTCAGGCGTCAGTCTGTCCGAGTCACCCTTGGCTTCCACCTCTGCAGTGTAAACGTGAAGTGTGCGATAAATGCTCTCTGCCAGCTGTCCCCCTGGGCTTCTACCAGCATGAGGTGGTCATTACCAGTGTGACAGCAAGCACTCTGGGAGGGCTCTTTAGAAGCCAGCTGAGGGTTGACTGTTGTACCTGCTCACAAACACCCGCGCTCCCATCCTGCCCCTGCTCATCAAGGAGCACATGCAGAGGATTATGGGTAAGGGCTCTGGAGCCAGGCTGCCTGGTACACATCTGCTTTACATGCTGTGTGACCACAGGCAAGTTACTTAACCTCTCTGTGCCTGATAAATAGGGTGAAACGCGGTACCTACCTGATGGGACTGACATGAGGTATAAAAGAAAGAGCTAATGTACATAAAGTGCTTAGCATGAGGCCCAGCACACAGCAAACCCTCAGCAGGCGTCAGTGTTCTTACTCTCTATTTACAAATGAGAAAGCCAGGGCTTAGAGAGGTTAAGTGATTTGCCCAAGGTTACACAGCTAGTCCATGGAGGAGGCAGGATTCAAGCCCTTCACACAATTCTGCCTTCCCAGGGACCAGGCAGAGGTCTCCCCTGGCTGGGATGGGGTCTGCTGGAACCAGCAGCAAACTTGGATGGTCCTCAGATTCTCTACTGGCCTGCTTATCCTGGCCTGGGCAGAGCGCAGGGGCTCAGCCAGGGTTCCAACAGCCTCTCACTGCCCACCCTGGAAGTCCCAAATCTGCTGATCTCAGCTTGGGGGTGGGGAGAATGATTCCACCAGACTGCAGGAGACAGGAGGCACTGGGAAGGCAGCAGGCCCTCAGCACTGAGGGAGGGCACTGGGGACCCTCTGCGTGAATGGAGAGCAGGAAGAGCCCAGCCAGATGTCCCTCAGACCAGACACGGACTTCAGTCATGCTGAGAAGACACTTTGTGGCGCCTAAGAGACCTCTGGAGGCAAAGGAAGGCCAGTGTAGGACGGCCCCGGGGCAGGAAGGGCAGAGGGCACCTACTGTAAGAGGACATGAGGAAGCCTGTGTTCACCTTCCTGGTGGCGCTGAAGTTGGGCTCAATTTCATTTCCCTTGGGGTCGAACTTACGGCGATGGATGCGACTCGGCCGGATATACAGTACGTAGTAGCGCTCCTGGGGCCAAGCAGAGAGAGTGAGGGGCTGTTCATTCCCTTCACCCCACAACGCACACACTCCCCATGTGCTCTGGCTGCAGCCCCCCAGCCTCACTCTCTACCCTAGAATCCCACCTTGGCTCCAAAAGATATTCAAGCTGGCCAGAGGGCCCCCACTCCCAATAATCATCATTCATTCATTCACATGTTGAGTACAGCATGTGCCACACGTGATGAACCATGGCCACACATCCATGAGAGGGCAGGCTCAGAGCCCAACCCCACAGCTTCCACTCGGTCAGAGCCAGAAAGAATAGAAAACCATAACCCAAGGACCCCAAATATCACAAAGCAGGAGTAGTAGCAGCCGAGATGCCACAGAAAGGGCACTGAGATGGAGTTCCGAGTGAGGGCTGCCACTTTCCCCTTCCAACAAATGTGGGTCTTACAGCATGTGACGCTTAGCCTCAGTTTCCCCTGTTGCCTGGAGACAACGTGAGGTCTACTTTCAGGCATGTTGTAAGGATTCAAGAGATAACAAAGGAGCAACCACAGTGTAAACATGAAGTGTGCGACACATGCTGTCTGCCAGCTGTCCTAATCAGGAGACGACTACGTTGTAAATCAACTATACATCAAGAAAATTTTAAATAAACACTATAATCCAAAACAAAAACTAGAGATTGAAGAACAGGAAACCACCACCTGGGACAAAGAGGGAAGGCAAGTCCTCATAGTGTGGAGAAACCTGCAACTGTGCGAGTAAGGGTATAGGCAGGATTTTAAAGGCCTGGACAGGCACAGAAAACAAAAGTCAAGGTCCCATGTGGACGTCTGAACAACGGAGGGGCCTTGGAAGCCTCAGGGGAGTCTGAGCTGCGGAAGCACGTGGGGGATGATATAAGACAGGCCTTGAGTTGGCATCTGGAGTTTGGGTTTTACATGGCAGACCAGAGGGAATCCTGAAAGGTTTCTGAACAGCACCTAGACTATGACAGATGTCTTTCAGGAGACCAGCAGGCTGCAGGGCAGGGACCGGCGCTGGGTTGCAGCCAGAAGGCAGGAGAGGGGGCACAAGGTTTAATCAGGACAGGCTGAGTTCCTAAGGGCCTATGTGGGGACATGGAAGGGGAGGTGTGACATGGTCAAGGTAGGAAACCTGCAGGGCCAAGCATTACCCACTTGTGGGAGGGCTGGAGGAGACTGGAGGCTTGCAGGCTGGTGGTCGGGGGCATATAGTGATTGTCATTAGGAACAAGGAGGAGGAAGGTTTGGAGAGGGGCTGGAGAACACCCTGCCTGCAGAGGACAGCCGGGGCAGTCCAGCCCCACATCAGGTCCTGCTGGGCTCTGCTGGGCAGGCTGGCTGGGGTTACGGGCTGGGGTGCTCACCCTGCTGACCCGTGTGCTAAGGAAGGGAGGGTGAAGCAAAGCATCTCCTGGCCTGAAACTAGTGCTGAGCTGGAAGCTGAAGCGGTTCACAAGGGGTGTGGGTGAGAAACTGGCTCCAGGTAGCCGCAGGCCTCTGGAACTTGCTGAGCTCAGTTCTAGAGATCAAGGAGATAAGTCGGTCAGTACCTCTGGGGTTATTTGGAAGGGGGGAGGGGTACAGATTCAGAACTTGTTCAGTTGCTAAATTGTGTCTGACTCTTTGCAACCCCATGGACTGCAACACACCAGGCTTCCCTGTCATTCACCATCTCCCAGAGTTTGCTCAAACTCATGTCCATTGAGTCGGTGATACTATCTAACCATCTCATCCTGTCACCCCCTTCTACTCCTGCCCTCAGTATTTCCCAGCATCAGGGTCTTTTCCAGCGAGTAGGGTCTTTTCCAGGGAGTTGGCTCTTCACATCAGGTAGCCAAAGTAATGGAGCTTCAGCTTGAACATCAGTCCTTCCAGTGAATATTCAGGGTTGATTTCCTTTAGGATTGACTGGTTTGATCTCCTTGCAGTCCAGGGAACTCTCAAGAGTCTTCTCCAGCACCACAATTTGAAAGCATCAATTCTTCAGCACTCAGCCTTCTTTAAAATCCAACTCTCAAAAAAAAAAAAAAAAAAATCCAACTCTCACATCCATACACGACTACTGGAAAAACCATAGCTTTGATGATGTGGACCTTTTCAGCATAGTGATGTCTCTGCTTTTTAATACGCTGTCTATGTTTGTCATAGCTTTTCTTCCAAAAAGCTTTTCAGAACTCGTGCTCAGGAAAGAAACCCTTGCTAGTAGGGGATGGTGAATGCCAGCCAGGTGTGTCCATGGACGTCTGAGAAGGGGGTGATAAAGGACGTGACACTAGGAGGCTGAGAGGACAAGAAGAGAAGGGCATGGACGTGGGAGCTGAAGCCTCGGGTGGTATCAGCAAGGTAGACCTCACATTCAAGCTGGAAACAAAGGCCCAGAACACAGCAACCCTCCTCCCACCTCAGGGCTCCACACTCATGCACACACGAATGTCCAGGTCCACACTGGTGACCCGCTTTATAAAAATCCAGTATTCCAAAACACCCAGCCACACAGGGATATTAAAAGATGAGCAAGGGAATTCCCTGATGGTACAGTGGTTAGGACTCCGTACTTCCACTGCAGGGAACCCGGGTTTGATCCCTGGTCAGGGAACTAAGATCCCTGCAAAACGAGCTATATGTGGACAAAAAAAAAGATGCGAAAGCCCTGCTAAGATATTCACCATTCTGCAAATGGAGTTGCTTCAGGGCTCCTTCTGAAAGCAGACTCCAACAGTACATCTAAAGTAATTCAACTCTAAACAACTCAAGGTACACATGATTTCCCAGCCACACAGCTGGTACCCCAAAGGGGAAGGTCACGGTTCACCTCGCACCCGTATAGGCAGGTAACTTTGCTCTGACCTTGTTCATCAAGGTCTGGAAGCAATGGGAACCACCAGACCAGAGGATAGGGGCCAGGCCCTCAGCCCAGAGCCACTCATCCTGCCTACCCAGAGAAGTTCCCCGCATTCTAGTTCTATTCCATCGGGAGACAGGACCTCTTCAGAGGGCCTTCCAGCCCACTCAGGACCCCCAGCTTGAGTCCTGAACCACTGACCTCACCCCATCCTGCTCTCAGCCCTCCCAGTCCTGGCCCCAAACACACCCCTTGGTTTAGGGCCTGGTCTGTCTTCTCATCAAGACCCCAGTCCCCACCCCCCACCCCCAACCCTGGTCTGTCTGCCACCCAGTACAGCCCTACTGATCCCTTCCATCCGTGGCCCCTTTTGGTTGCCAATCTCCCAGCCAACCCTCTACCTGCCCTGTGAGCCTCACAAGGAAAGAGCTGGACCCCAAGTCTTGGCACTGGCAGAGTCAAGCAGAGAGAGATACCCTGGTGGGTGGGAACCCTGAAGCCAGTGCCCTGAGGGCGCCCCCTGGGAAACATCCTCACCTTCCTGCCGTGGGCATCCAAGATGCTGTGCCGGGATACATCCAGTAATTCTCCCTCCAGCAGGACGCCATCTCCTCTGAGGAAGAGAGAGAATGAGGGCTTCACTGGTTCTGTCGTCCTCAGCAAAGAACCACAAGTGCAATGGCCCCACCTGCAGGGCGTTACTGTAACCAGAACCTCAGTCTTCACATCCGCCAAATGCGAGTAACAACCACCTCACTTGCTTCTTTGAGGGTGACATCCGACTACCTACGTGAAGGTGTCTTGTAAACTGCGAAGGTGCTTTGTAAACTATTAAGCATTTACAAAATATAAAGAACTTTACTTTTTTAGGTAACCAAATTTGGGGGTGGGGTTCTAAGGTCTAAGCTGCTATAAAGTATCTTCCCTTTTCACCTGTTTTAAAGCACTTTCCTATTTCTGTTCTCATTCTTATCCATTTTTAGAATGGAGAAACCCAGACTCAGAAGTTTCCTGAGAAGCCCAAGGTCACAGGGTCCCTCACTGAGAGGAACTGGACCCTCTCTTCCCAATTCCAGTTTTCATAAAAGCAGAACCTAGGGACTACCGCCTTCGGAACCATGGAAATGGAAGAGGGGTGGGGGCAACTGAAAGGCTGGGAATGAAATGAAACCTCCCTGGACCTTACCTGTCCCTACCCACCCCCCTTAAGCCCTTCAGTCTTTGGTGGTGGTGGTTGGTTGTTCAGTGGTTAAAGTCGTGTCCGACCTTTGGCGACCCCATGGACTACAGCGCGCCAGGCTTCCCTGTCCTTCACCATCTCCTGGAGTTTGCTCAAACTCTTTAGGTTTTGTCATTGCAAATGGAATGGTCCATTCGTTCTCATAACCTCCGGGTCCATAATGGCAGGGCTGGGCCCTCCCGACCCAACAGGCCTCCGGGCAGGCCTTGCGCTCCCCCAACCCTTCCAGGCCAACTCCCACCCGCTGTCCCCGTCCCTGCAGGACACTGTCCTTCTGGAGCTGTGCAAAGGCCTGAAGACAAGGCAAGGGCAAGTGGCGGTGCGTGGAGTCACCGGGGCGGGGTAAAGACAAAGGTGGAGGTGAGTAAGCACCGCCTTTTGAGACCCGTTTAGGAGTTGAGACCGACCGTCCGTGAGCTTCACGCGGATCGGTGTCTCTGGGGTGCGATCCGAGGGGAGCACTGTGAGAGACGATCCCGAGGCCCCGGAGGTCTTCGGCGAGCCCCGCCTTTCCTCCCACCCGCACACCATCCCGGTGGCGCCATCCCCACCCCAACCCCCGCGCGCAATCAGGGAGCCTGGATTCAAAGCAGATGCTCGCCAGCCGACAGAGGCCGGGCCGGGAGGCGGTGGAGAGACGCGGGCGGAGCCTACCGCTGGTGAGCGGCAGGGTCCCAGGCCCCCGGCAGCCGCGCGCTCCGCACCGCCTTGTTGCGGAGGGCGCTGTCCTGATAGATGCGGCTCATCCTCCCCACGGCCGCGGCGCCCTCGAGGGATGGCGAACCGAGTGGGCACGCGGGGCTGGGGGCAGCGCGAGGGGAAGCTTCCGGAGGACGCGCGGAGGCCGGCAATTCCCGACGGCCGATCACGGGCTGCGCGGCCCGGCCCCGGGCGTTCCCGCGCGGGATTTAAAGGGGCCGAGCCCCATTCCTGCCGCAGGACCTTGCTTGGTGGGAAGTGGGCTTCCGGGAGGACCGGGCTGGGGTCTTAGCCCGGAGGTGGGGGTGGGATGAGGGAGAGAGCCACTCTCTTCTCTTTTCTCTCCCTCGTCCTTGTTACTAGTGGGAGACCCCTACTCCCTACACCCACAAAGGGGAAATCGAGGCTCAGAGAACCCATAGGATCAGCTCCGATAGGATGCGTTTCCAGAGAGCAAGAATAGGAAAAAGGAAACGGCCCCAGAGGCGGCTGGGTGGTGTAAGTGCCGAGCTGCCCATTTTGCCCGGGTGAGGCCTCACAGTGGCCGAGGGAGGGGTTCTTGGGATCTGTCACGAAGGAGCCTGGGCTTGGGTGTCGGATCAACTGACCTACCAAGGCTGGAATCCGCGCTGTGTGAGCTTGGGCAAGTGCCTCAACCTCTCTGAGCTTCTTACTCTGTAAAACGGGGTCCGAATCAGAGAGGTTGTACGGGTTTAATGGCTTCCCTGGAGGCTCAGTGGTAAAGAACCCTGCCGGTAAAGAACCCGGGACACGCAGATTCGATCCCTGGGTTGGGAAGTTCCCCTGGAGAAGGAAATGGCAACACACTTCAGTATTCTGGCCTGGAGAATTCCTTGGACTGAGGAGCCTAGCGGGTCCTGCAGTGCACGGGGTCGCAAAGTGTGGGGTCGCAAAGTGTCGGACACTACTGAGCAACTAAGCATGCGCGCGCTGTGCGCTGCTGTGTATAAAATAGGTAACTACCAAGGACCTACTGTATAGCAGAGGGAACTCTAGGCAACACTCTGTGATGACCTATATGGAAAAAGAATCTAAAAAAGAGTGGGTATATGTGTATTTGTGAAATGATTCACTTTGCTGTACACTTGAAACGAACACAACATTGTAAATCAACTATACTCCAATAAAAATTTTTTTTAAAAATAAAATTTGTCACTAAACCAAAATCACATTGCTGGTAAATAAAATCAGTTTTCAAACCAAAAAAAACAAAAACTCCCCAGGCTGATGTAAGGAACTCGCATAACTCAATAGAAAAGGTGGGGGAAATGATTTTTTAAAATAGGCCAATGAACTAAATAGATATTTCTCCAAAGAAGACATACAGATGGACAAAAGATGTATGAAAAGCGGTTCAGTATCACTAATGATCAGAGAAATGCAAACCAAAACCACAATGAGGTATTACCTCACACCTGTTAGAATGGCTATTATCAAAAAAACAAAAGATAAGTGTTAGCAAGGATATGAAGAAAAGGGAACCCTTGTATGGCATTGATGGGAATGTAAATTGGTACAGCCACTATGGAAGACATTATGGAAGTTTCTCATGAAATTAAAAAGAAAACCACCAAGTGATCCAGCAATCTCACTTCTGGGTACATGCACAAGGAAACTGAAATCAAGACATTAAAGGAATGTCCACACTCCCGTGTTTCTTTCACAACAGCCAAAAAGTAGAAGCAATCTAAATGTCCATCAGTGGATGAATGGAAAAGGAAAATGTGGTATATGCATACTATGGAATATTATTTGGGTTGAAAAAAAGAAGGAAAGCCTGCCATTTGCAGCAACATGATGAACCTGGAAATGAAAGAAGCCAGGCACAAAAAGACAAGTAGTGCGTGATCTCATTTACATGAGGAATCTAAGATAATCAGATGCATAGAAGCAGCGAGTGGAGAGGCTGTCAGGGGCTGAAAGGGGGAGGGAGAAACAGGCAGGTAGTAGTCAAAGGGCACAGTGTTTTAGGTGTACAAGGTGAATGATACCTGGAGATCTATAACTACAGAGTGCCTGTAGTTAACAATATTGTATTATATACTTAAACATTAACGGAGGGTAGATCTCACGTTGAGTGTTCTTCCACACACACACACACAAACACACACACACTACAAAATAATAATAAGACTTGAGGAAACTTGCAGATGACAATATGTTTACAGCATAGCTTGTAGTGATGGTTTCATGAGTGTGTACTTATCTCCAAACTCATGAAGTGTATACCTTAAATATGTACAGCTTTTTGTATGTCATCCATACCTGGGGACTTCTGGTGGTCCAGTGGTTAGGACCCTGTGCTTCCAATGCAAGGGACTCAGGTTTGATCCCTGATCAGGGAATTAAGATACCACATGCTGCACCAAGGGGCAACAAACAAACAAACCTGAATAAAATGATTTAAAAAACCAACCAACCAAAATACTCTCAGGTTGGTCACAGCCCCATGGCCAGGATACCGCCCCCACCACCTCCTTCCCCTTTTTGTATCATCTTTTTCCTTAAATGGCTCCAAATCTTTACTGCCTTTTATGGCAACCATTAGCTATATGTGGCTATTTAAATTTAAATTTTAGTTCAGTTGAGTCGCTCAGTCGTGTCTGACTCTTTGCAACCTCATTGACTGCAGCACACCAGGCTTCCCTGACTGTCACCAACTCCCGGAGCCTGCTCAAACTCATGTCCATCGAATCGGTGATGCCATCCAACCATCTCATCCTCTGTTGTCCCCTTCTCCTCCTGTTCTCAATCTTTCCCACCATCAGGGTCTTTTCAAATGAGTCAGCTCTTCGCATCAGGTGGCCAAATTATTGGAGTTTCAGCTTCAACATCCGTCCTTCCAATGGATATTCAGGACTGATTTCCTTTAGGATGGACTAGTTGGATCTCCTTGAAGTCCAAGGGACTCTCAAGAGTCTTCTCCAACACCACAGTTCAAAAGCATCAATTCTTCGGTGCTCAGCCTTCTTCACAGTCCAACTCTCACATCCATACATGACCACAGGAAAAACCATAGCCTTGACTAGACGAACCTTTGTTGGCAAAGTAATGTCTCTGCTTTTTAATATGCTGTCAAGGTTGGTCATAGCTTTTCTTCCAAGGAGTAAGCATCTTTTAATTTCATGGCTGCAGTCACCATCTGCAATGATTTTGGAGTCCAAGAAAATAAAGCCTCTCACTGTTTCCATTGTTTCCCAATCTTATTGCCATGAAGTGATGGGGCCGGATGCCATGATCTTAGTTTTTTGAATGTTGAGTTTTAAACCAGCTTTTTCACTCTCCTCTTTCACTTTCATCAAGAGGCTCTTTAGTTCCTCTTCACTTTCTGCCATAACAGTGGTATCATCTGCATATCTGAGGTTATTAATATTTCTCCTAGCAATCTTGATTCCAGCTTGTGCTTCATCCAGTCCAGCATTTTGCATGCTGTACTCTGCATATAAGTTAAATAAGCAAGGTGACAACATACAGCCTTGACACACTCCTTTCCCAATTTGGAACCAGTCTGTTGTTCCATGTCCAGTTCTAACTGTTGCTTCTTGATCTGCATACAGATTTCTGAAGAGGCAGATAAGGTGGTCTTGTATTCCTATCTCTTTAAGAATTTTCCACAGTTTGTTGTGATCTACACAGTCAAAGGCTTTGGCGTAGTCAATAAAGCAGAAGTAGATGTTTTTCTGGAATTCTCTTGGTTTTTCTGTGTTCCAACAGATGTTGATAATTTGATCTCTGGTTCCTCTGCCTTTTCTAAATCCAGCTTGAACATCTGGATTTTTTAGTTAATTAAACCTAAATAAAATGTAAAGTTCAATTTTTCAGTCTCACTAGCCACATTTCAAGGGCTTAAAAGCTAGCAACATGTGATCAGTGACTACCATGTAGGACAGTTCTGATAAGAACCTTTCCCTCATTGCAGAAAGTCCTATTAGACTGCACGGCTGGAAATCCTTTCTTAGGAAGGGTAATCTGCTTATTGAGCTCTGTGACTTCATCAGCACAGTCAGCTGACCAGGCACCAGCAAGACAGGGAACCAAAAAGAACAAGAAAAAAAATTTTTTTTTTAATTCTGATATTCATTTCCTAAAAAAGCATCAATCATCATGGGGGAAAAAAAACAGCAGAGCTTCATTGGACTTTCTTACAACTATTTGTGGGTTATCAATGACTCTATATTAAATTATAAACCATGAGGTACAGCATAAAGATTCCAAGGTGGCTCAGTGGTAAAGAATGTACCTGCTGATTCAGGAGACTCATGTTCAATCCCTGGAAAGATCCCCTGGAGGAGGAAATGGCAACCCACTCCAGTATCTTTGCATGGATAATTCTGTACCTGGTAGTACAGTCCATGGGGTCGAACACAGTCAGACACAACTGAGCACACACAAGGTACAACATGGAGATCGTTTAAGCTTCCTCAGTTCCATGGTCTCTTTTAAGGAGGGTTTGAAGTTCCCTAACAAGGTGTTCTGGAGAAGGCAATGGCACCCCACTCCAGCACTCTTGCCTGGAAAATCCCATGGACGGAGGAGCCTGGTGTGCTGCAGTCCATGGGGTCGCAAAGAGTCAGACACGACTGAGCGACTTCCCTTTCGCTTTTCACTTTCATGCATTGGAGAAGGAAATGACAACCCACTCCAGTGCTCTTGCCTGGAGAATCCCAAGGATGGGGGAGCCTGGTGGGCTGCCGTCTATGGGGTCGCACAGAATCGGACATGACTGAAGCAACTTAGCAGCAGCAGCAGCAGCAACAAGGTGTTCACGTGGGTATCTGCTTTTGTAAAATTTTCATAGGCAAGAAGGCAATTTTGGTGTAGTCAGTTAAGAACACTACCTCCTTTTGCCCAAATTTTTATTTGCCTTATGTCAGATAATGGAGTGAAAGCTGACATGGGATACATCTAGTTTGGTTTTTGTAGAATAAATTTATGTGGTCTGTAGTCCTTCCCACCTATAATTCAGTTTTTGACAGCTGTCCTGGTGTAGGAGTGCCCTGCCACCCTCTGGCGCCATGATGCATCTGGCGTAGGGCACAAAGTGGGTAACACAGGGGAGAAGGTCAAGGGGTCCCATTACAGGAAAACATGCTCCGACTGTGGGGAGTGTCGAGGGAACAAAGTGTGAAACTGAGGAGCCAAAAGCGGCTGCAAGAGAATTCTTCCACTTGGCAGGTAAAATTGTAAGCAAAGGATTTGGTTCTCATTTACCCTAATCAAGGGAATTCCCTGGTGGTCCAGTGGTTAGGATTCCATGCGCTCTCTGCCTCGGGCCTGGTGGGTTTAATTCAGTTCCTGGTCGAGGAACTAAGATTCCCACAAGTTGTGCAGGGTGGCCAGGGGAAAAAAAAGGGAAAAAAAAAAAAAACAACAGCAGCAGTAACAACAATAAAAAACCCTACTCAAAATGGAAGCACTTTCGGGAGTGTTCTCACTAAAGCTGTGCATGTAATCATAAACACACCAAATTTCTTTTCATCCTTTGGTGGAAAGCAAAAATGGAATTTATCAAGATTTCCACTGGGCACAAATATGTAACAGTAAAACAAAGCAGGAGGCGGAGGGTGTGTGGATTCTTGGCTTTTATGCCTCAGATCACATTTTAGCATATCTGACACATCTTGCCCTGACAAAGTCTGAGGGTTCCAGAAGAAATAGTGTGCTAAATTACCACCAATGCAGCAAAATAGCCTGAAGAAAACACACATACACACCAGCACAGAGCAAAAGATGCAAAACAAAGGGAGCACTCAAGAGAGGAAAGCGTAACGTCAAACAGAATGCCAGAATGAGAACTAAACCTATCCATCACATCGAATCAATACATGCAAATGGGGTAAACCTAGTTTGGAAAGAAAATCTATGCTGAGCCTTTGTAGCAGACATCTCTCAATGCCATATCCGAGCCTCTCAGCCTCCAGTGTCTTTGACCTGTCCTGTCCTAGCCCCTCCGTAGTGACCCAGCTCCACCTGGGCTCCAACTGACTCCACGCGGAAACGATGCCCCATACGTCATCTCAAGGCCACACTGCGCCACTGGCCCCCAGAGACAGTTGGTCCCAAGGGTGATCCTGAAAAGCAGACTTTCAGGATAGGACTGTGGGGACTTCCCTGGTTGTCCGTGGTTAAGGCTCCGTGCTGCCAATGAGGCTTCGGTTCCTGGTTAGGGAACTAAGATCCCACAAAAGGATAGGATTGTGACACTGGAGTTCCTATTGTTTTGACTGCAGTAGGGACAATATTGATCACGGTAAGTGGGTGGTGGTAATAACCCTTGGCATGACGTGGTATCAGAATGACTAAGGTTTTCATCTGGGGTTAATTGGGGGTGAGGTGCAAGTGGAAGGTGAGATTGAGCTGGAGAGGAGAACACAGTATTTGATTGTATGTTGGCAATGATAATTATAAGAAATGTAGAATAGGCTGGCTTTTAGTAAGAGCCTTGCAAAAAAGAAACCTTGCAAAAAAAAAGAAAATGATAGGCTTCGAGTAGCTCACAGCCAACTTAAGATTGTGTAAAAGCCACTAGAGCTTTATGGCAGTTTTTAAGGAGACTTTCATCTCCTGCAGCTTCAGGGCCAACTGCTAAATGTCAGGCTCAGCAGCTGATTGTAAGGGTTCCCGTGCTGCCAAAGGAGACTGAATGGGTAGCTTTGACAAATCTCCTGTCAAAACCAGGCTCCGCTCGGAAAAGCATGGGACTCTGGGATGGGGGTGTTGTGTGGATGAGAACAGAAACCTTAATCCCACAGATTCCCAGGAGTGTTCATGACCAGCAGAAGCAGCCCCCTGTCACTGGAATCTGGAGACAGTGTGCAGACGTCACTGGAAGCAGATGCCTCTCAAGATGTCATTTGCTTTTCTTACGATCTGCCTCCATCACCGCTCACTGTCTCCAGGACCATAATGAAAATCAGGACTCGCCACAACTTGAGCAGGAGTTTACACAGTCCCTCCTCCTAGAGACTCAGCTGACTCACCCGAGGAATCACAGGACCTGGTCCACGCAGGCCATCTGGAACAGAGGGAAGCCATGTGGCAGTGGATCCGAGGTGATCGACCAGGGGAGTAAAATATTCGGCTGGGTTGGAGAGAACGTAGGCACTTTTGGCTGCGCCATGCAGCATGCAGGATCTTAGTTCCCAGGAACCAAATCCATGCCCCCTTGCACTGGAACTGTGGAGTCCTAACCACTAGGCTACCAGGGAAGTCCTGAGAGAATGTATTGCCAGCTGGTATTTGCCTGCGAGATGGCCTTCAACATTATAGTGAAGATGCCTGGAGTTGGTCTTTTTTTTTTTTTTTTAATAATTTATTTGTTTGTTTTTGACTGTACCAGGACTTGGTTGCTGTGTGGGCTCTTCTCTAGTTGTGGCGAGCAGGGGCTCTTCTCTAGTTGCGGCGTGTGGGCCTCTCACTGTGGTGGCTTCTCTTGTTGTGCAGCATGGGCTCGCGCTTCAGTAGTTGGGCATGTGGGCTCTACAGCACAGTTGCTCCCTGGCACGTGGGATCTTCCCAACCCAGAGATTGAACTCATATCTCCTGCATTGGCAGACGGATTCTTTACCACTGAGCCACCAGGGAAGCCCTGGAGCTGGTCTTAACTGTATGTGAAGATGGCTACAAAACTTGTACATGACGATGAGGTGGAGATGCCAGAACCTCCTTGACAGTCTTGACAAGGTGATTGCAAAGCTCAGGGAGAGGAGAATGTAAGAAGGAATTTACTATGTAAGACTGAGAACCCACTATCTGACTAGGCCCAGGAAGGCTCAAGGACACTGAGGAAGAACACGGCCACCAGTCGTTACCTTTCAGAGGCCCCGTGGGGTTGTGGGAGTAGACACATGGGCACCACCAGGAAACTAGACTCCCAAGTAAAAGTCTTTTCAGGGAAGTGTGGCTGGCCACCATCTTGAAGGCAATTCTGAGACTAAGGAATCTTTTCTCATGTCTGGGACTTTCCTGGGCAGTTCCACTGCAGGGAGCATGGGTTCGATCCCTGGTCGGGAAACTAAGATCCCACATGCCACATGGTTTGGCTAAAAGAAAAACAAAAATGGATACCCCATAGCAGTATGGCAGTCAGGTGGGTGAGGGGCAGCCCAAGCAGATCTGAGTGTCCGTGCTAGGGTCGGACCTTCAGCCCCACCTGTCTCTGGGGGCTTTGGCGTCTTGTTCCGTTCCAGCTGTTGCTATAGCAACAAACCACCAGTGCTTCAACTCACTTCATGTGGGTACAGCCCAACAGTGCCTCAGATGCTCCTGCGTCACTTGTGCCCACTCTTATCCTGGGGCGTCCTTATTGAGGCTGAAGCACGAGGCACCAGGGCCCTCTGGGCACCAGGGCTTGTATAACACTGTGAGAGAGAATCTTTGACCAGTGGGGGACAGCAGCTGGCAGACAAATTCTTCCTCCTTTCTCTCCCTGTTCAGACTGTGATGAAGCATAGTTGAAAGGGCCTCTTGGCCTCTTTCAGTTGTGATATCTAGTTCCCCAACCAGGGATCGAACGCAGGCCTCCTGCATTAAGAGCACAGAATCTTAGCCACTGGACCACCAGGGAAGTCCCTCTCATTGGCTTTTAAAAAGGATAATATGGTTGTACGTAAATGCATTTCTTCTTACTTGTGTGCTTGCTTATGTACATTATATTTTGGGAAGGAGAAACAGGAAACTGGTCATGGTGGCTGCTCAGGGAGGGGACTGCGGTCCAAGGTGGGAAGGAGACAGGTTTCACAGCGTATCTTTTTATGCTGTTCTATATTTTTACCATGTACATGAATTACTTTTTCAATTAAAAACTACTTAATTTTTTAAGTTATGGAAACATCTTAATATTCAATGTCAGTTGTAATCGGGGAATTGCAAATTAAAACTTCACAGAAATAAGACTTTTTAGAAAGGATTTAAAAACTCGAAAAGCTCCGAGTCGATGAGGATATGAGAAAATGGACTTGTGTACTGTTTGTTTATTTTATTGGTGGGAATGAGTCTTGGTAAACCTTTCTGAAGGATCATGGAACTTTTTCTGATATCAAACTCCTTAAACTTTTTCCTGTATCTTTGCCTCAGCTATTTAATGACTATGAATTTCCCCAGAAGAAAGAGTTAAGAACAGGTACAAAGAGAATTCCCTGTCAGTTCAGTGGTTAGGACTCAGCACCTTCACTGCAGTGGCCTGGGTTCAATCCCTGGCTGGGGAACTAAAATGCCCCAAGCCTGTTGGCATGGCCAAAAAGAAAAAAAAAAAAAAGAAAAAATAGGTACAAAGATTAACCACCAGGATGTTAAATCTAGCATTTACTAATAGGGAAATTTTAGGAGCAATTTAAATTCTAACAATATTCATTTATTTAACTAAACTATGGTATATCCATACAATGGAATTTTATGACTATATTTAAAATACTCTTAAAATATTTAATGACATGCAAACATGTTATCAATTTATCGTTAGGTGAAAAATAAAAGTACAAAAGAGAGTGTTCCGTTTTCTAGTGTTAGCACAAATATATGTATGTATATACACACACACATACATAGAAGGACTGCGAAAATATTCCAACAGTAAATAGGGACTGATTTACAGTCTCTTCTTTTTGCTTGAAGTGCATTTTATTTTATTTATTTATTTTTTTGTCTTTTTTTTTGTTGTTGAAGTGCATTTTAAAGATGATTTTTATTTTTTGGACCTGAAATGCATGTATTTAGATTTTAATTCTTAGATAAGATCACACTGTCATTGTTTATTCCATGCCTGATCATTTTCATTTTATTTACTTTGATTTGTTTATGTAGGCATTTCTATAATGAACCCCCACGAATCCACCATGGAGCTAGAATATTACCGATAACTAGTTGGCTCCTCACCTTTCCCATCCCCATCCTTCCACAACCAAAGTACACACCATCCTGAATTTCATGCTTACAATTGCTTTGCTTTTTTTCATTTCAAAAAAATTGTGGTAAAATACACATCACATAAAATTTAATGTCTTAACCATTTAAAAAATATTTATTTCTTTACTATTTATTTGGCTGTGCCAAGGTCTTAGTTGCGGCATGCGGGATCTAGTTCCCTGACCAGGGATTGAATCCAGGCCCCAGCAGTGAAAGCATGGAGTCCTAACTACTAACCTAACTACTGGACCTCCAGGCAATTCCCATTTGCCCATGTTTTATTGGGTAGGTTTTTGTTGTTGTCTGTGCCTCTGGTTTCATATACGTATAATCCTTGCTTTTTAAAAATGGTTTTATCACATATATGGCTGCCTACTTGTGGCTTAGCTGGTAAAGAATCTGCCTGCATTGCAGGAGACCTGGCTTTAATCTCTGGGTGGGGAAGATCCCCTGGAGAAGGGAAAGGCTACCTACTCCAGTATTCTGGCCTGGAGAATTCCATGGACTGTATAGTCCATGGGGTTGCAAAGAGTCGGACACAACTAAGCGACTTTCACTTTCAAACAATGTATTGTTTTCTTTGTTTTAAAGTCTTATAAAATATATATTGCATTCTATATGGTCATCTGATAAGTACTTTTTCCCCCTCATCATTATGCTGTCCAGCTTCATATCTATTGTCTAACACCTAGAGCTATAGTTCATTTGTTTTCAGAGCTGTATAATATTCCATGGTGTAAATATACCAAATTTTATTCATTCATTCTTCTACCAACAGGCATTGCATCAATTCTAATTTTTTACTACACTGCACAATACATGTGTGAACACTTCCTATGTGTCTCTTGGCGCATGTGTATAAGAGTCCTCTCAGCTATCCACCTAGGAGTCACTGGGCCATAGGATTTAAGAATGCTCAAATGTATACAATAATTTCCTAAAATCAATACCAAAAAATCAACTCAGTTTATTATAGACCTGAATGCCTGGAGTAAAACTTAAAAACATTTTTTAAAAATATAGGGAATATCTTTCAAATTTATATTTCAAATATTTCAAAGTAGTTAAATCAATGTATACACTCACCAGCAACATTTATGAGGTCACATTAATCCATATCTTCTTCAACACTGGGTATAGTCAGATTTCTTAATTTTTGTCATGGTTGTTAAAAGTTATCTCATTGTGATCTTGATTTGCATTTCCCTGATTAATATGGAAATTAATGTACTTATTGACCATATGTATTTTCTTTTTTGTAAAATGCCTGTTTGTGTCTTTTGCCCATATTCTGATAAAGTTGTTTATTTTTTTCTTCATAGATTTGAAGACATTCTTTATGCATTCTTGGCAGCAATTCTTTGTTTGGATACATATGTTGTAAATATTTTCTCCCCTTTTTCCTCTCATTTTTTACAGTGTCTGTTGATGAATAAGTGCTCTTAATTTAAATGCAACATACAAATCTTTTCTTTCAGAGTTAGAGTTTTTTGGCATCTTGTCTAGGAAATCTTTCCCTATTCTAAAATTTGAAAGATATTCCCTATATTTTTAAAAAATGTTTTTAAGTTTTATTCCAGGCATTCAGGTCTATAATAAACTGAGTTGATTTTTTGGTATTGATTTTAGGGAGGGATGCAATTTATTACTTATATAGATAATTCATTTGTCCAGTTCCATTTATCAGAGTATCAGAGGCAGAATGTGTTGTTATTCAGTCACTAAGTCATGTCCAACTCTTTGCAACCCCATGGACTGCAACACATCAGGCTTCTCTGTCCTCCACTATCTCCCAGAGTTTCTCAAATTCATGTCCATTGAGTCAGTGATGCCATCCAACCATCTCATCCTCTGTCATCCCCTTCTCCTCCTGCCTTCAATCTTCCCCAGCATCAGGGTCTTTTCCAATGAGTTGGCTCTTTGCATCAGGTGGCCAAAATATTGGAGCTTCAGCTTCAGCATCAGTCCTTCCAATGAATATTCAGGGTTGATTTTCTTTAGAATTGACTGGTTTGATCTCCTTCCGGCAAAGGGACTCTCAAGAGTCTTCTCAGCAGAAACAGACAATTCAATAATTGGAGATGGGCATGGGAAAAAGCCCTTGAGCCTCAAGGAAATCTGCTGAGGTTTCTCCCTTAATAATAATTGACAAGTGAGGGGAGATTGCTTTCTTGCATATTGTCATATGAGGATTTGATGCTAGGGACTGCTGCAGCCACTGTGTCCCCAGAGGGGAACATTGTTGATGCACAGAAAACGGACAACTGGAAATCTGTGAAGGACTAAAGTCTCTGAGGATATTCATTGAACAACTGAACCAACTCTAGAAGCAAGGATCTGGCACATATTAGGCCCTTGACAAGTGTTTTGGAATAAGTAAATGAATGAATACATGACCACACAGGACCACTTCCTGTGCCTCGTAGAACCCAGTTCTTTTCTGTCTCTGTGCCTTTGCATTTCTGTTCCTTCTACCTGGAACACCATCCCCTCACCATCTCCATCTCCTAAAATGTGGCTCATCCTCCAAGACTCATCTAGAATACCACCTTTCCCCTGTAACTTATTCTAACCTCCTTTGAGTACTCATAGCACTTTGTATTTATCACATCTGCCTTTTTGAACTTTTGACTTTATCTTTGGCCAAACCCCCTGCATGTGGGATCTTAGTTTTCCAACCAGAGTTGGAACCTGTGCCTCCTGCAGTGGAAGCGTGGAATCCTAACCATTGTACCACCAAGGAATTCCCCTAAATTTTTTATTTTATTTTTAATTGGAGAGTGACTGCTCTACAATATTGCCCCTAAACTTCTGACTTTTAATTAGTTATGCCTACACAAGTCTTGTTCTTTTATATAAAATATTTGGAAGTGCTTATAAGAATATAAAAATAAAGAATACAAAAATATAACTAAAATTTTAAAAATTGAGCCCCCAAATCTTTAAACTAGAACATAAGACCAAAGCAGGTAGGTAGAAAGCATTTATGTAAGCCATGGAGTCCACAGTGATTAAATATGAGCTTACAGTGATTAATCAGTCAGTCAGTTCAGTTGCTCAGTCATGTCCGATTCTTTGCAATCCCATGAACCACAGTACGCCAGGCCTCCCTGTCCATCACCAGGCCTCCCTGTCCATCACCAACTCCTGGAGTCCACCCAAACCCATGTCCATTGAGTCGGTGATGCCATCCAACCATCTCATCCTCTGTCGTCCCCTTCTCCTCCTGCCCTCAATCTTTCCTAGCATCAGGCTCTTTTCAAATGAGTCACCTCTTGGCATCAGGTGGCCAAAGTATTGGAGTTTCAGCTTCAACATCAGTCCTTCCAATGAACACTCAGGATTGATCTCCTTTAGGATGGACTGGTTGGATCTCCTTGCAGTCCAAGGAACTCTCAATAGTCTTCTCCAATCCCACAGTTCAAAAGCATCCATTCTTAGGCACTCAGCTTTCTTTATAGTCCAACTCTCACATCCATACATGACTACTGGAAAAACCATAGCCTTGACTAGATGGACCTTTGTTGACAAAGTAATGTCTCTGCTTTTTAATATGTTGTCTAGATTGGTCATAACTTTCCTTCCAAGGAGTAAGTGTCTTTTAATCTCATGGCTGCAATCACCATCCGCAGTGATTTTTGGAGCCCCCAAAAATAAAGTCAGCCACTGTTTCCACTGTTTCCCCATCTATTTCACATGAAGTGATGGGACCAGCTGCCATGATCTTAGTTTTCTGAGTGTTGAGCTTTAAGCCAACTTTGTCACTCTCTTCTTTCACTTTCCTCAAGAGGCTCTTCAGTTCTTCACTTTCTGCCATAAGGGTGGTGTCATCTGCATATCTGAGGTTATTGATATTTCTCTGGGCATCTTGATTCCAGCTTGTGCTTCCTCCAGCCCAGCATTTGTACTCTGCATATAAATTAAATAAGCAGGGTGACAATATACACCCTTGACATACTCCTTTTCCTATTTGGAACCAGTCTTTTGTTCCATGTCCAATTCTAACTGTTGCTTCCTGACCTGTATACAGGTTTCTCAAGAGGCAGATCAGGTGGTCTGGTATTCCCATCTCTTGAAGAATTTTCCACAGTTTATTGTGAACCACACAGTCAAAGGCTTTGGCATAGTCAATAAAGCAGAAATATATGCTTTTCTGGAACTCTCTTGTATTTTTGATGATCCAGTAGATGTTGGCAATTTGATCTCTGGTTCTTCTGCCTTTTCTAAAACAAGCTCGAACATCTAGAAGTTCACGGTTCACGTATTGCTGAAGCCTGGCTTAAAGAATTTTGAGCATTACTTTACTGGCATTTGAGATGAGTGAAATTGTGTGGTAGTTTGAGCATTCTTTGGCATTACCTTTCTTTGGGATTGGAATGAAAACTGACCTTTTCCAGTCCTGTGGCCACTGCTGCGTTTTCCAAATTTGCTGACATATTGAGTGCAGCACTTTCACAACATCATCTTTTAGAATTTGAAATAGCTCAACTGGAATTCCTTCACCTCCACTTTGTTAATAGTGATGCTTCCTAAGGCCCACCTGACTTCACAGTGATTAAATATGAGCTAATTCTTATGAATCTATAATAGCTCCTCCTGATTCAGAACTAAATACATCCCTGAGAGGTTATTTGAAATACCATCTTTGTCATATCAGTTTTCTTTTTGTAATGTGGAAACTATGTGTAAATATTTCTTGGTTTTTTTATTCTGGTCCACTGATCTGTCTGTGTAGTACCAATACTGTTTTAATTTTTGTAGTTCTATGAAATATTCCTTTAAAAAGTAGGGCAAGTTCCCTTTTGTAATTCTTCTCAGGCTATCTGCTTGGGGATCTGGTAACATTTTGATTGTATTTAAATATTTGTCTTGGATATCCCATGGTGATGGTGGTGGTTTAGTCACTAGGACATGTCTGATTCTTGTGACCCCATGACTGTAGCCCACCTGGTTCCTCTGTCTGTGGGATTCTCCAGGCAAGAATACTGGAGTGGGTTGCTATTTCCTTCTGCAGGTGATCTTCCCAACCCAGGGATCGAACCCAGGTCTCCTGGATTGCAGGTGGATTCTTTATCAACTGAGCCACCAGAGAAGCAGATACCCCCGGCAGAAGTAAATTATCTCTGAGGGTCAGAATGCCAGAATCAGGGGTTTTCCTAGACCTGTCAGAATCCATGCCAATCTAAATGGGTGGTATTAAACAACAATGTGTGACAATGATCTTTGAGAAACATTATATTTCTGCTTTGAGGGATGGTGTTATAGAGATATCCTGTTGACTTTTCCTTGCAAACTGTCCTACTTAGACTAGATATTGAGAAACAGGGAAGAGTGACCATTTCCCACAGCTATGTCACCCACATCCTGCTGCAGTTGGGGTATGTTGATTTGAGAAGAGCAAGGGGCTTTAGAAATCCATTTGTAACACTGCTCTGTAAGATTTTGTTTTAAATTTTTATCTATTATTTTTTCAGATCTACACAGTCATTATAGAATATAACTTCTTTCAAAATAACTATTGTTGGGACTTCCCTGATGGTCCAGTGGCTAAACCTCTGTGCTCCCAACGCAGAGGGGCCGGGTTCTATCCCTGAACTAGATCCCACATGCCACAACTAAGGCTTCCCATGTTGCAACTAAAAAGATTTCACAAATAAATATTTTTAAAAATAAAATAACTATTGTTAACATTTTCATGACTTTCCTCAAGTCTGTTTTTTATATATAACTGAGATCTTTCAGTATATACACATTGATTCCGTGACATCAACATATTGTATAATTAAAATAATCCACAAAGATAATTTTCATAGCCATGTAAAATGGTTATGAAATAATTTATTAAACCATTCTCCTATTGCAGTATATTTCAGTTCCAAGCTTTTATTTTTATAAATGTATCAGGGTCTTGACTTGGCTGATATGTGAAAAAAAAATATAGCTCTTTCATTTTCCCTTGTCTTCCTATTTTCTGGCTGGTGTCAGTTTCCCAGCCTCTAAGGGAAAAAAAAAAAAAAAAAAGTTTCCTTTACATACAAGGCTCAGCTTTCTAAGAAAAATGGCCTGTCTTCCACTCCTGTCCAAGATGGTGACTGAGGAGCAGAAGGGGACAGGGTGTGGCTTCTGGAACCCCAGGACAAGGGTGGAAGGGAGACTCGGGGGCCTTCGCCGTCATTGGCTCAGGTCCCTTCTGAATGTAGGGGATGTCACGTCACAGTGACCCTCTCCAGCAACTTCACCAGGCACTCAAATCAAATCAAGATGGCAAAGTAGAAGAACATGTGCTATCTCCTCGTGTGAGAGCGCTGAAATCACAACTAGCTATTGAACAACCATTGACAAGAGCATGCTGGAACCCACCAGGCACTCTCAGCTAGGTCGGGGTCCCATCCTCCAGGAATGTGCTGCAGTGCCCCAGGGAGCTTCAGTGGCCAGGCCCCTTCACCTGCCAAACTACACCTTAATTTGATGTGACTGTACCTCACATTGATATAGGACTTTCTTTCTTTCTTTTTGATGCGGACCATTTTTTTAAAGTTTTTATTGAATTTGTTTCCACTTTATGTTTTGGTTTTTTGGCCATGAAGCATGTGGGATCTTAGCTTCCCCACCAGAGATCGAACCCATACTCCCTGAATTGGAAGGGCAAGTCTTAACCATTGGACCACCAGGGAAGTCCCATAGGGCTTTCTTTGAGGGAGCTCCAAGCAAGAAGAGAGGCACAGCCCCCTTCATCATGGGTGTCACTGTGTTACTGACTTACCAAACTTGGGTCTCATTTCTGCCTGTCTTGCTCTCCTTCTCTCCTCCTTCATGGCTTTCATCTCCTACTTTCCCCAGGGCCTGAGACAGGTGACATTCCGCCCTGCTTTCCCTCACCTCCCTCCAGGGTGGGGCAGCAAGACTCCTGGCCTGCCTTCCAGAGCCAGAAAGATTATCTTCTCCTCTTAGAGATAGAGGACCCCACAGGCTGAAACCTCTGGGCTTGGCTGTTGAAATTCTCATGTGCCCAGTATCAAAAGAAAAGAATTTAGAAGAACTTCTCTTAAGACAAACACTCATTTTGCAAGGCTAATATCTTGCTGCATAATTTTATTTTGAATGTCAGAAGCTGGATATTAATTCCTTCTCTCTTCAGTCTTTCCACGATTTTGCATTTCACTGAAATGAATGACATCAGTTGTAAAATGCACTGTTATTTTAGGTACTCCTAAGGAAGAAAAACAAGCTGCTAATTATGTTATGAACAATGCTTTCTTATCATTTAGAATGTTGGTTTATATTTATCAAAAAAGCTCTTTTTAGACTTATTTAGACATACATTTTTATCATGGATCACTCTTGTGCATAGCTAAAAAGGAAAATATAAGCACATTGGAAAGTATTCCTGTAACTTCTTTACAGAAGAAGCTGATGCAGAGAATGTTTAAGAGTTAATAATGAGCATGTCTTTTCCCACAGTATTGTTGTCTGTGCATCAAAAGTGTTGTTAACACAGAATCTCTTAACCCAGATCTAAGAGATCTGCTATGGCTTCTGGGATTTTCTTACAAACTGATGACACCAATCCTGCAAGTTTTTATGCTGCTCCTCCCCAGTCTTTAAAAAGGTTTGGAGTGTCAGTCACTCAGTTTGTGTCCAACTCTTTGCACCCCCATGGACTGTAGCCCTCCAGGCTTCTCTGTCCATGGGATTTCCCAGGCAAGAATACTGGAGTGGGTTGCCATTTCTTTCTCCAGGGAATCTTCTTGACCCAGGAATCAAACCACCGTCTCCTGCATTGCAGGCAGATCCTTTACTGTCTGAGCCACCAGGAAAGCTCCCCCTAAAAAGGCTTGTAGAAGATATCAATAGGTTTCCAAACCAACTTTGGGTATGTGCAGACAATGACAATCATTGTCAGTCAACACTGATTGTAGAACACACCCAAATTTCAAAGAAGGAAATTAAGTCTTTCGTTCTCTTCCCCTGGCTGCACTGGGAGGCATATGGGATTTTAGTTCCCACAATTTATCAAACCCATGCCCCTTGCAGTGGAAGTACAGTCTTAACCACTAACTGCCAGGGAAATCCCAA
This sequence comes from Bos grunniens, assembly GCF_055505025.1. Classification (NCBI taxonomy): domain Eukaryota; kingdom Metazoa; phylum Chordata; class Mammalia; order Artiodactyla; family Bovidae; genus Bos; species Bos grunniens. The sequence goes on along the minus strand of NC_141185.1, from coordinate 49,097,094 downwards.
AATGTAAGTCTTAAAAAGTATGAATTACAATGAAATTTATTAGTACTGTTTCTCCTTTTCACACTTCCTCTTCCACCTCTAGGCAGGTGAATGCTTCAAGCCAAATAGAAAGAAAGGCGTGTACTTGGAAAGTTGACTTGCTACTTTCTCACGTATTAATTATATTATGTAAGTACTGATACAAAGGAAATCTTTGAAATAAAACTGACTACTATTCTGTTGTTTCTTCAGATAAAGTCCTAGAATAGGTTTAGATACTTAAAAATAAGACTGATTATTCTTTTCATGAGGGCTTCTCAGGTGGCTCAGTGGGTAAAGAATCCACCTACAATGCGGGAGACACAGGCTCAGTCCTTGGGTTGGGAAGATCCCCTGGAGGAGGGCATGGCAACCCACTCCAGTATTCTTGCCTGGAGAATCCCATGGACAGAGGAGCCTGGCGGTTAAGGTCCATGGGGTTGCAAAGAGTCGGACATGACTGAAGTGACTGAGCACGCTTGCATTCTTTTCATGAATATACATCACAGTTATTGGATCAGACAAGAGGTAGGGAGACACGCACACGTGTACATGTGCCCACGTGTGCGTGTATGCGTACACACATGAACACTATGCAACACTGGAAAACAAGGAGTGTTCTGGACTTGACGAGGAACTGCTTGGAAGACGGAGGAGAATGAGGCTAGACTGAAGGAGGAAGCCACAACACCAACCACATGGAAGAGAAGGCTGCTGGAGAGGCTCTAAGCTGAAATGTTAGGTACGGGAAATAGAAGAAAGCTCGGGGGTGCTTGAAGATGATCTGTTGAAGCACCACAGTAAGAATAGGAGATGAGTTCTCTGCTTTCTTCCCTTGTTTGTGGCAAAGAGAGGACAGCAGAGGCAGCTGCCTGTAGTCAGGAGTAGTAAGACGGACACTTGAGCTAAAAAAATCAGGACAGGGACTTCCCTGGCAGTCCGTGGTTAAAACTCTATGCTCCTATTGCGGGGGCCCGGGTTCAATCCCTGGTCAGGGAACTAGATCCCACATGCCACAACTAAAGATCCTGCATGCCACAGCTAAGACTCAGTGAAGCCAAAAGAAAACAAAAAAATCTCATGTAAAATGCCCCTAAAAACATAAAAACACACAAATGTTAAAGGTAAAAGGATGGATCAAGACGTATCAGGCAAATATAAACTAAAAGAAAGATGGGTGTAATCATATTATTAGATGAAATGGTGTTTAAGATAAAGAATGTTATTAAAAGGGAGATGTCCACCATATGATGACACATAATTTTCTAAGAAGTTATAGCAACTTTAAACTTGTATGCAAGTAATAAAGTATATAAGACAAAATGAATAAAGATATGGGGGGGGAATTCTTTTTTTTTATTTGGCCATGCTATATAGCTGGCGAGATCTCAGTTCCCTGACCAGGGATTAAACCCTGGCCACAGAAGTGAAAGCACCAAATTCTAACCACTAGCCCACCAAGGAACTCCTGAAATTCATAAACGTATTGTCAAAGTGGGAGATTTCAACATATCTCTCTTGAATATTGATGGGTCAAGCAGAAGAATATTTATCAAAGATATAGAAAATGTGAACATGATTAACAAATTTGATATAATAATAAATATGGAGAGTGTCCTGTATCTAACAGTGAGAGAAAGCAAATTCTTTTTTTCAGTCACCCAAAACACTTAACAAAAATTGATAAACCTCAACACATTTTTCAATGCATTGGTGTTATGTAGATCCTAATCTCTGTGTAAAACTTCATTAAGTTAGAAGATAATTACAAAAAGGTAAGTTAAAAATCCCTACTTACTTGGAAACCTTTAAACATACTACTAAATAGCATGTGTACAATTAGTCATCTGGGCTTCCCTGCTGGCTCAGTGGTAAAGAATATGCCTGCAATGCAGGAGACCTGGGTCAGAAAGATCCCCTGGAGAAGAGAATGACTACCCACTCCAGTGTTCTTTCCAGAGAATTCCATGGAGAGAGGAGCCTTGGTGGACTGCAGTCCATGGAGTCATACAAAGTTGGACACGATTGAGAGACTCACACACACACACACAATTAGTCATCATGGAAATTTAAAATAACCAAAACAGAATGATAGAAAATAGTGTACATGGGATACAGCAAATCTTTGCTTCAAGTTGCTTAAATATTTATATTGAAGTAGAGGAAAGGTTTAAAATTACTGAGCTAAGTGGTCTCATTAAGAAACTAGAAATAGAACAACAAAATAAAACGAAAAAGATAACCAAAGCAGAAACCAATAAAAGATTAAAAAAAAAAAAAAAAGGATTCAACAGAGTTGATCAAAAAGTGAATATTGGTTCTTTGAAAAAGAATAAAATTAGCCCTCCCTGGTGGCTCAGTGGTAAAGAATCCACCTGTCAATGCAAGAGACACAGGTTCTAATGGTCTGGAAAGATCCCACATGCCCCAGAATAACTAAGCCCACGTACCACAGCTGCTGAGTCTGTGCTCTAGAGCCCAAGCGCAGCAACTACGGAAGCCTGTGCGCCCTAGAGTCTACGCTCCACGGTAAGAGGAGCCCATGCACGGCAAAGAGAAAGGAGCGCCCGTTCACCACAAGTAGAGAAAAGCACACATAGCAACGAACACCAAGTACAGGCAAAATAAATAAATTGCAATAAAAAAGAAGAAGAAAATTGACAGGACTTCCCTGGCACTCCAGGGGTTAAGACTCCGCACTTCCATGCAAGGCGTCCAGGTTCGCTCCCTGGCAGGGAACTAAGATCCCAAATGTCGAACCAACCTGACAAAATGAATAAATAAAAGAATTTTTAAAAAAGAATAAAGTTGACAAGCTTCTAGCAATATTGATCAGGAGAAAAGATACAGATAAGATGCAAACAAGTACTGTGAGTGTAAAGAGAGACATAATCACAGATGAAGTATAGGTTAAAAGGGCAAGAGGCTGTGATTAACAACTATTCACCAACAATTTTCAGAACTTGGACAAAATATTCAGATTTTCAAAAAAATATATTTAATCATAACTCAATAAGAAATGAAAAATTAGAGTAGTCTTATACTCTGTGTAGAAGATAGAGGGACCCCTGGGCTGGACATCTGGTGTTTGTCAAATGGAGTAAAACTGAAGCTCAGTTCTTACCCAGACACTCCAAGGACAAAGCTGGTGGCAGAAGCTGCGCTCTGTTAAAGCAGAGATAAGGTGACCACTCCTGAGGTCAAGACTTCCCTGTCTGCACATGTGCAGGAAGACTCCTTGGAGGTCAAAAAGGAATGGGGCAGCACCCCATAAGAGTGGACGTGCACCCCCAGCCCTCTGTGGTGGGATCTATCTTAGCAAAAAGATGCACACACATGTTGGGGAGTATCCTAGGACCATTCAGGTGTGAAGAAAGAAAAAAGGTAATAGGCCAAAGGTGAACAAGACCCTGAAGGACAGTACTGTGTAAGTGATTTACATCACCTCTCTACTGTTCTCCTGCTCCTTAGAGAGGACGCCCTTATCTCTGGGTGTGTTATCTCAGCCCTGCTTCTGTCTTAAATAAACAAACTGGTTCTCTGTGTGCTCTCCCGTATGTTGTGCTTTGTCTCTGAAGATAAACTTTGTACCTGTTTTTATACTTCTTGCCTCCTTGAAACATTCTTGTTTCCAGTGGGGTTAAGAGCCAGGGGAACTTTGCTCTTTATCCAAGATAAAAGTCTCCTGGCTAGCCCCTGGTGGTCTAGTGGCAAGGACTCCTAGAGTTCACCCAGGCTATGCAGGTTCACAAGCTGGAATCAAGACTGCTGGGAGAAATACCAATAACCTCAGATATGACACCACCCTGATGGCAGAAAGTGAAGAAGAACTAAAGAGCCTCTTGAGGAAAGTGAAAGAGGAGAGTGACAAAGCTGGCTTAAAGCTCAACATTCAGAAAACTAAGATCATGGCAGCTGGTCCCATCACTTCATGTGAAATAGATGGGGAAACAGTGGAAACAGTGGCTGACTTTACTTTTCTGGGCTCCAAAATCACTGCAGATGGTGATTGCAGCCATGGAATTAAAAGACGCTTACTCCTTGGAAGGAAAGTTATGACCAACCTGGACAGCATATTAAAAAGCAGAGATATTACTTTGCCAACAAAGGTCCATCTAGTCAAGGCTATGGTTTTTCCAGTGGTCATATATGGATGTGAGAGTTGGACTATAAAGAAGGCTGAGCGCCAAAGAATTGATGGTTTTGAACTGTGGTGTTGGAGAAGACACTTGAGAGTCCCTTGGACTGTAAGGAGATCCAACCAGTCCATCCTAAAGGAGATCAGTCCTGGGTGTTCATTGGTAGGACTGATTTTGAAGCTGAAACTCCAATTCTTTGGCCACCTGATGCCAAGAGGTGACTCATTTGAAAAGAGCCTGATGCTGGGAAAGATTGAGGGCAGGAGGAGAAGGGGACGACAGAGGATGAGTTGGTTGGATGGCATCACCGACTCAATGGACATGGGTTTGGGTGGACTCCAGGAGTTGGTGATGGACAGGGAGGCCTGGAGTGCTGCGGTTCATGGGGTCACAGGGAGTCAGACACAACTGAGCAACTGAACTGAACTGATCCAGGCTCAATTCCTGGGCAGGAAACTAAGATTTCTCTCTGGGACCACTCATTGCTATCTTTCTAAGATCATTATAACTTTTTAAAATTAATCAGTGGTTGAAATCTTTCCATTAAGTAAATCCTAGGCACACAGTTTTGGTTTTCTCAGTTTTTTTAGGCCCAAAGTTTTTAAGGAAAGGTCTATCAAAAAAAAAAAAAAAAGGAAAAGTCTATCAAACTTTCAAAGAACAGATCAACCCAAGTTAATACAAATTCTTTCACACACACTTTTCAGAGCCAACATAATTTTGATGCTAAAGACAAACTGAGATTATGAGAAAGGACAATAATATAAATATAGATGCAAGAATTCTAAATAAAATATTATCAAACCAAACCCAAAGTGTATAAAAAATATAATACACTATGACCAAGGTACATTTATCCAAAGAATGAAAGAATGATTAGAAAATCTACAAATGTAATTTACTAAGTTAAAAGATTTGGAAATCCATGTAAATACTTAATAGATACAGAAAAAGTATTTGATAAAATTCAGTATTCATACATTATTTTTTAACTCATAGTAAATTAGAAACAGAAAGAAACTTTCTAAATCTGCTTGCTGCTACTGCTAAGTCGCTTCAGTCGAGACCCCATAGACGGCAGCTCACCAGGCTCCCCCGTCCCTGGGATTCTCCAGCCAAGAACACTGAAGTGGGTTGCTATTTCCTTCTCCAATGCTGTCTATTTTTTAAAAATGGGACTTTCCTGGTGGTCCAGTGGCTAAGACTCTGCACACCCAATGCAGGGTCCCTGGTTCAATTCCTGGTCAGGAACTAGATCCAATGTACTGCAACTAAGAGTTCACACACTGCAACTAAAGATCCCATGTGCCAAAACTAAGACCCAGCACAGCCAAATAAATAAATATTAACAAAAATAATAACAGAGCAAACATGATTCTAAAGGGATACTTTAAAAGTATTCCCTTTAAACTCAGAAACGAGATAAGAATGCCCACTATCATTATTTTTAATCAATATTGTATGTGAGGTTTTAGTCAATGTAATAATGTGAGAAAAATAAATTAAAGGCATAATGATTGGAAAAAAAGAAATAAAGCTTTTATTATTTATAAATAATAATATAGAAATCCCAAAAGAATCTACAGATAAATCATTAGAAACAATAGGAGAGTTTAACAAAATGGAAATATATAAGATTAATATACAAAAGGTCAGTTGCATTTTTATACCCCAGCAGTAAACAGCTAGAAAATGTAATTAAAGAGAAAATATTAAAAGACTTCTAAGACAAAATAATAAATCTTTATTAGAACATACTTTAAAAGACCTAAATAAGTAGAGGGATATATCACACTTATGGATAGAAAGGCATATTATTCTAAAATGTCAGTCTTCCCCAAACTGATCTACAGTTGATGCTGTTTCAATCAATATCTCAGTATGGTTTTCCATAGAACTTGTTAAGATTATTCCAAAGTGTACACGGAAAAGTAAAAGCCCAAAGATAGCCAGGACATTTCTAAAGACAGAGTGAATAGTTTTATGTGGTAGGTAAGTGGAAAGGGAGCTGAAAGAAATGGTTATCTATGTAGGGAAAAGTTGAACCCCTGCTCATATGATATGTAGAACTCAATTACAAAAAATCAAGACTTCAGGGACTTCCCTGGTGATCCAATGGTTAAGATTCTGAGCTTCCAATGTAGGGGGCATGGGTTGGATTCCTGGTTGGGGAAGTAAGATCCCCCATGCCCTGTGGTGTGGCCAAAAAAAAAAAAAAGGAAATAAAAAAAGAAAAAATTAAGAATTTACATTCAGCAAAATGGGAAAATTTTTATCAGAGAGCTTAAAGACCCATCCTTTAGAACATGGAGGAGGGAAAATTTTCTCAAACAAGCTGTGAAAAACATTGACAATAAAATATAAGATAGACAATTTGACTACATAAGCTTTAGAATTTTTTTTTCAAAGGAAAAGTTAAGGAAATAAAAGGCACACATTGACAAAGAATTCAGCTCAAAAATGGATAAAGAACTTTAATTAATTAATGCACGGTACTGGATGTTTGGGGCTAGTGCACTGGGACGACCCAGAGGGATGGTATGGGGAGGGAGGAGGGAGGAGGGTTCAGGATGGGGAACACATGTATACCTGTGGCAGATTCATTTTGATATTTGGCAAAACTAATACAATTTGTAAAGTTTAAAAATAAATTAAATTTTAAAAAAATTAATTAATATGAAAGGGACAAAAAGTCTGATAGAAAAATAGGCAAAAGATGTGGGAACCACATATATGAACAAAATATGAAGAGAGATTTTAAAAATGATCCAATAAATGCAGATCAAGACCACAAGGAGAGACTCTTTTACAAGCATTTGATTGGCAAAGGCAAAAAGATTGATGCAATCAAGCATTAGAAAGCATGCAATGTGGGAGACCTAGGTTCGATTCCTGGGTCAGGAAGATCCCCTGGAGAAGGAAATGGCAATCCACTCCAGCACTCTTGTCTGGAAAATCCCGTGGACGGAGGAGCGTGATAGGCTACAGTCCATAGGGTGGCAAAGAGTCGGACACGACTGAGGGACTTCACTTTCACTTTTCAAACCCATAATATCTCCTAAACGTTGCAGATGGGAATATAAGTTCAGGCAACAACCTTAGAAAACAATAAGATTATTATGACTCAGCAAGTCTACTCTTAGATATATACCTACGCTGTTAGACATGCATATCCAGAGACATGTAAGAATGTCCATAGCAGCATTACTAAAAATATGAAAAATGTGGAAGCAGTTACTATAGGGGCTGTAGACTGAAAACAATAAAAAGGGTCAAGTTGGAAAAGTCACACAGGTGTTAGAAAATTTTCTGAACAACAAAAAAAAGATTCACACTCTGTCACATCCTGAAAAAGCTTTCAAATTCAAAGGAAAAGACAAAACTATAAAACAAACAAAACCTAGAAATAAACTAAATGTCCACCAATAGGGAAATGGATGAATTAACTATGGGAAATTCATACACTCAAATATATAGAGTAGTCAAAACTCAATGAACTAGGGACTTCCCTGGTGGTCCAGTGTCTAAGATTTGCACTCCCAACGTAGAAGGCCTGAGTTCAATCCCTGGTCAGGGAACTAGATCTGGAGTACCACAGCTAAGAACTGGCTCAGCCAAATAAACAAACAAATCAAAAAAAAAAAAAAAAAAAGAATACACTCTAGTGAAACACAAAATATAGATGAATCTTAGAAATAAAATACAAAGATAAAAAGTAAGGCCCAAAAGGTTACATACATTCTGTGCCTTTTCTGTAAAGCTGAAAAACAACTAAAAAATATGTATTTTTTGTATACATATAAATGCAATAAAATTATACAAAGGAAATCAAGGGAATGATGAACATTGGCTTCAGGATGCTTTTTTTTTTTCAGAGCAGTGATTTCCATCTTTATTAACCTTTATTTTACTACATTCCACTTTTAATTTTTTTAATTTTATTTTGTTTATGTCTTTGTTTAGGCTGCACCAGGTATTAGTTGTGGCTTGTGGAATCCAGTTCCCTAACCAGGGATCAAACCTGGCCCCTCTGTATTGGGAGTAAAGAGTCTTACCCACTGGACTGCCAGGGAAGTCCCTAAATTATTTTTTTTATTGAAGTATCGTTCATTTATATTTCAGGTGTACAGCAAAGTGATTCAGTTACAAATATATTATAAATGTATAATATATATATGTTCTTTTTCAGATTCTTTTCCATTAAATGTTATAACAAGATGCTGTATATAGTTCCCTGTCCTCAGTAGGACCTTGTTGTGTATCTATTTTACGTATATATTCTATATATAGTAGTGTGTATCTGTTAATCTCAAATTCCGAATTTATCCCTCCAGCCCCAGGATATCTTGGTAGATATCTGGAAGGAGTGATATGAAGGGGAGGGGTATATGTTAGATATAAATTATTGTCATGATTCTTACTTTTGTTTAGGTGATAGGTTAATGATATTTGTGTGCTGTGCTTAGTCGCTCACTCGTGTCCTGCTCTTTGTAAGGGGTGTCTCCACTTGGGAGTCAATGTGCAGGGCAGGGTAAGAAGGGTGTTCCCACCGCGGGTGGCCTGGTGTGGGACATCAGAGTCTGAGCAGGGCTGAGGGGGCTGTGGAGCAGAGGTTCAGTGTGGCATGAGATAAGGGGTGAGACGGAGTTCTTGTGAGCAAGGTGGTCCTTCAAGGGGTGACGGAGCCCAAGGGGAGTGGATGCCTAGGGGCATGGGGAGGGGTGGCAGTGGCAATAAGAGGCTAGCTACACACAAGGGGATTCACCATGTAATTTATTATATCAAAGACAGTGGGGATCAAGTTTCTCACTGTCAGAGAAAGGACTTAAAAAATATGGAAAGGGAGAACACTTAAAAATAGGGAAAGGGTAGCTTGCGGGATGGGATTGGAATTGGAGGTACTGTGTGATTTATGGTTTTCAGTATAGATACATAAAGAAACAGACACAGATATAAGAATGTACACAGAGGGACTTCCTCGGTGGTCCAGTGGTTAAGACTTTGCCTTCCAGTGCAGGGTGTGCTGATTTGACCCCTGGTTGGGGAGCTAAGAGTCCACATGCCTCATGGCCAAAAGACCAAAACATAAAACAGTAGCCACACTCTATAAAAACTTTAAAAATGGTCCACATCAAAAGAAAAAAAAATCTTTAAAAGAAATACACTAACAGATTCCTTAGCTCTCTCCACCCAGAAAGCCTGGGAGGAGTAACACCCTTAAAGCTATGCACACACCCAGAGTCCTTTTTTGCAGAGCAGCGAAAGAGCAACTATGAGAAGCTGTAAGCTGAGCAGTTCCCACAGCTCACTCAGGTCTCAGAGATGGTTCCGGCCAGCCTGGCTGGAGGAGCTGCACTGAGCACCCAGGGTGTCCCTTGAAAAGCCACTGACAACCACAAATGACTGAAACTGGTATAAGAAGAAAATAGCAATCTGAATATTCTTGTATCTAGTAAAGACTTTGGGTTTATGATTTAAAAACAAAATCTTTGCAAACACATACACATAGGCAACATTCTTAGAGGCAAATATATAGCTGTGTAAATATTTATATTATAAAGGAAAAAATGTCTAAAATCAAGCTTCCACCTTAAGGAACTAGAAAAAGAAGAGCAAATTAAACTCAACATAAGTAGAGGGAAAGAAATAAGACTGGAAATCAATAAAATAGGAGACAGGCAAACATTAGAGAAAATCAATGAGGCCAAAAGCTGGTTCTCTGAGACGAGCAATAAAATTGATCAACTTCTAGATAGACTGATCAAAAAAAAAGAAAGGAAGACACAAATTGCCAACACATTTTGATTTAAGTTTGTTTTACTTTTATGTTAAACATCCATGTAAGTCTAAAGTCAAATCTACAAAACAAGGTATATTCAGACAAGTATATCTTCTCCCCTTGTCTCTTCCACCCTGTTCCCTTCCTCTCCTATAGGTAATCAGTTTATTTATACTCTAGCTTATCCAGACCATATTTTGAAGTAAAAAAATCTATGGCATAAGGAAAATATATAAATATAGTGAATATATTTAGAGTATCGTTTTGAGGAATGTTGTGTTTCACAGAGAGTCACATCTCAAGGGGTGGTTTAAGATTCTTGTGAATATAGTCATGTTCAAATACAATCAATACATCTGAACAAAAACCTTCAGTGTGTTCAAAAATACAGGCAAGTGTGTGTTCAATAGATCAATGAATATGATTGCATTAGATAAATATCCATAGACAAGAGACAAGGGCTTTGCCCTGACTCTGCAGAGGGAGAGTTCTATCATTTTGTTGACTGTCGAGTGATAAAGCATCTGACCATGTGAATTAGATTTTTGTGCAAAATTTGTTCAGCTTATTTTTTTAAATCCTGTCTTATATTCCAAAGTTTCCACTAATTCCAAGTGATGAAGATTCCCTTTATAATCTGGCTAGTAATGTTCATAGGCCTATACCATCTGTGGACAAGTGCATCCCAGCTGGGGGATGGGTCTTTCAAAAGTCTTTTGTTGTCAATGTTTAAACGTATTGCTCTTTTCATTTTATAAATTGATGAGCCTTCACTAAAAATATTGACTCAAGCTATAATTGTTTGTTTTCTCCTGAGATAAAATGTAATATCAGCACTGATAATATAACTCCTGAATTGTTCTCAGTGGCCATATGGTGAACAGACTTACCAGGTATGATAGGTACCAGTAATAATTCCTGATTCTGCTATGATTGTATAAACACTTGCATAACTTGATCCAGTTGTTTGCATTTATTTTCAAATTAGAGGTGATAGTGTTCTAGTAATTTATCATTACTCTGAACTTATAGTTTATATCTGGTAGAGGCTTTCTGCTATTTATCCTTTTTTGGCAGATGTATTTAGTTGCTAACCTGAAGAGAAATCTTATTTAGGAGATGGGTGGAAAACAGGAGACATCAGGTACAAGAGTTTGGATCAGCCTGTCTTTGGTTCAGTGCTCATTACAGGTACAAAAATACCCTTAGGGACATATTAGGGAGAATACCAATTTGTTGGTAGAGTTTTATATGTATAACAAAGGTTGGAATATAGAGAAACACACTTTGAGTTAGAGACAATATTCTCCTTTTGTGTTTAGGTTGTTGTATAGGCAAATACAGACTCATTTTTAAAATTTAACATATACATATAATCATTTTTGTCCAAAATGTCCAAAGCATGAGTGTCAAAAAATAAAATCAAGTATTAAAATATAATGTATTGCTGTTATTGTCTATAATAATTACAGAACTATTACACTTTGAAAATATTACCCAGAAAGTGTAAGTAGAAAATTTCAATAGATCTACAAGTTTACAATACTATTTGAGTTTCATCAGGACCAATTTATTAAAGGCAAGTTTGGCTTATAACACAACCTAATTTTTATTTTATTTCATTAAAATTTTAAATACAATTTAAGCCTCTGTTTATTTATAATCTTCATACGTTCCAAATTTTATATTCTGCTGTAAGAGAACAATGATCTCACCTTTTAAATAATCGTGTTAAAAAAAAAATTCAATACATAGGATTGAATTCACCATCTAAACATTACAGGTGTAGAATTCCATGGGATTATGTATATTCATTTTGTTGTGCAACAGTCACCACCATTCATCCTCAGAACTCCTTTTATCTTACAAAACTGAAACTCTTTACCCAATAAACAATAGTTCGCAGCTCTTCCTTCCCCCAGCCCCTGGCAACCACCATTCTACTTTCTGTCTCCATAAATTTGATGACTCTAGGTACCTTCTATAAGTGGAATTGTACAATATTTGTCTTTTTGAGACTGGCTTATTTCACTAAACATAGTGGCCTCAAGATTCACCCAAGTGGTAGCATGTGACAGGATTTCCTTCCTTTCTAAGACCATCATTTTCCATTATGTTGATATGCCACGTTTTGTTTTCCGTTCACCTAGTAATTGGAGGGACTGATGTAGAAGCTGAAACTCCAATACTTTGGCCACCTGATGCGAAGAGCTGACTCATTTGAAAAGACCCTGATGCTGGGAAAGATCGAAGGCAAGAGAAGAAAGGGTTGACAGAGGATGAGATGGTTGGATGGCATCACCGACTCAATGGACACGAGTTTGAGCAAGCTCTGGGAGTTGGTGATGGACAGGGAGGCCTGGCATGCTGCAGTCCATGGGGTCACAAAGAGTCAGACACGACTGAGCAACTGCACTGAACTGATTGATGGACATTGAGTTGCTTCCACCTTTTGGCTATTGTAAATAATGCTGCTATAAATGTGGGTGTACAAATATCTCTTTGACACTCTGATTTCAATTATTTTGAATTATATACCCAGGAGTGGAATTGCTGGATCATATGGAAATTCTGTTTTTAATTTCTTTTTTAAAAAATATTTATTTATTTATTTGATTTGCGCCAGGCCTCAGTTGCAGCATGTGGGATTTTCAATGCAGTATGCAGGAGGATATTTAGTTGCAGCGAGCAAACTGCTAGTTGCAGCAGTTGGGACCTAATTCCCTGGCCAGGGATGGAACCTGGGTTCCCTGAATTGGGAGTGCAGAGTCTTAGCCACTGGACCACTAGGGACGTCTCCTGTTTTTAATTTCTTGAGGGACCACCATATTATTACACCATTTTATATTCCCAACAAGGATTCCAATTTCTCCACGTCCTCACCAACATTCATTTTCTGTTTGTTTGTTCGTTTTTCATGGTAGCCATCCTAGTGGACATGAGGTGATATCTCATTGCGGGTTTGTTTTTTTTTAATATTTTTTTTATTTGACTGCATTATGTTGGATCATTCACTGTGGTGCCCAGACTCTAGCTGTGGTGTGCAGGCCTAGCTGCTCCATGAATGTGGGATCCTAGTTCCCCCATCAGGGATAGAAACCATTGCATTGCAAGGTGGATTCTTAACCACTGGACCAGCAAGGAAGTCCCCTCTTATTGTGGTTTTGATTTAATTTTCCTGATGGTTAATGATGAACATCTTTTCATGTGTCTGTGGGCCATCTGTATGTCTTCTTTGAAAAAATATCTATTCAGATCTTCTGCCCATCTTTTTAATTGGGTTTTTATTTATGGGGTATATTAACCCCTCATTGGTTATATAATTTGCAAATATCTTGTTCCATTCAGTAGATTGCCTTTTTGTTTTGTTGATAGTTTCCTTCATTGTGGAAAAGCTTTTTAGTTTGGTGTGATCTCATTTGTTTATTTTTGCATTTGTTGCCCTCATCTGAAGAAACATATCTAAAAATATGGCTAACACCAATGTCAAGGAGCAGACTGCTTATGATTTCTTCTAGGAGTTCTGTGGTTTCAGGTCTTACATTTAAGTCTTTAACCCACTTTGACTTTATTTTTATATATGGTGTGAGAAAGTAGTCCAGTTTGATTCATTTGTATGTAGCAGTCCAGTTTTCCAAGCATCATTTATTGAAGCTTTCTTTTCCCCATTGTATATTCTTGCCTCTTTAGTCATAAATTAATTGACCATATAAATGTGGGTTTGTTTCTAGGCTCTCTATTCTATGATCCAGGTGTCTGCTTTTATGCCATTTGATTACTATAATTTTGTGAACTTTTCTGTTGTGCTGGGGCTGACTACTGTGGGCATGCTGCTAGGCAGGATTAGCTCCTGGCCTGTTGGCTGCCAGGTCCTGCCTCGTACTGCACAGTCTGAAAGGTCCCAGGGCTAGTGCCAGCCAACTGGTGGGTGGACAATGTCCTTGTGCTAATAAGCCTGAGAGAAGACTCTAACATGGCACTTACCAATACCAGTGTCCTCATGGTAGAACACATTCCCCCAGATTGATGCCACCAGCATCTACATCTCTAAGGGGACTTCTAGTTGCCTCCTGCCTCCTGCCACTCTGGGGAGCTCTCCAAGATCAGCAAGTATGTCTGATCCAGGCTTCTTTCAAATTACTGCCTCTGAGTTGAGACTTGGAGCATGTAGATTTGGTATGGGCTCTTTAAGCATGAAATGTCTGTTTTCTACAGCCCTCAGACTTTCCTATATGCAAGCCCTGCTGGCCTTCAAAGCCAACTGTTACAGGGTCTGGTCTTCCCAGTGTAGGAACCCCAGGCCCGAGAGCTCAGTTAGAGCTCAGAGCTCTCATTCTCAGGGGAGAACCTCCACAATTGTGGTTATTCTTCTGTTTGTGGGTCACCTCCCTAGGGGTATGGGTTTTGACTATGGTGCATGTATGTACTTCTTACCTGTCCCTTTGTGGTTCCTTCTTTCTTTATTTGCAGAAAGTCTTTTCTGCTAATATTCATTTTGTCCTTATAAATAGTTGTTCTGTAAATAGTTCTAATTTTGGTGTGCCCCTGGGAGGAGATAAGTTCAGGGTCTTCTTGGCAGTGATGGCCACACCTGCTCTTTTTTTTTTTTTTTTAATGCTTTGGGACATCCATTCTGGAGACCATCATCATTCATTCATTTCAGAATTATTTACTGAGTGCCTCTCATGTGACAACACTGTTCTAGGTTCTGGGGATACAGCGTAGAACAGAATAGAGAAGTAGGCTTTACTGAGCTTCCATTCAGGTGGAAGATAGGGAAGACAGGCAGCAAGCACATAATGAATCATTATGTTGGGAGATGAAATACCATATGAAAAAGAGCAGAGTAAGGGAGATGATGCTGGGAGAGGGGTCTTATATAGAATGATCAAGAAGGGCCTTTCTAAAGAGGAGACTTGAGGGACTTCTCTGGTGGTCCAGTAGTTGAGAATCCACCTTCCAATGCAGGGGACACAGATTCAATCACTGGTCAGGGAACTAAGATCTCACATGCCTCAGGGCAGCTAAGCCTGCATGGCACAACTAATTAACCCTAGTGCCACAACTAGAGAAAACCCATGTGCCATAATGAAGCCCCAATACAGCCAAAAGAAAATTTTTTGATTAAAAAAAAAAAAAGCAAGAGAGAAGAGATTTGAGCAGGGCCTTAAACTAAACAGTGGAGTAAGCCATTCACTATCTGGTGGAAGAACAGTCCTCATGGAAGGAAGAGTCAGTAAGGATGTTGAGATATGTGGTCACACGTTAAAAGTGAGGCTTTTCAGCATGATCATGAATTTTCAGCAGTCAGTTCAAGTACAACTACAGAGATAGAAGAAAGTTGGAAAAAACTTGGGTTGGAGTTTTGCCAGAGGAGCTGAGAGTTCAAGGAAGTGGTTATCCTGATGTGATACCTGGAGGCTAAACTGTGTCATGAGGGTTGCTGGTGGAAGGGGGCTGAAGACCAGATGGCAGAGGCACATGGAGAAAGTGGTGTCAGTGCATTGCAGGTTCCTACAGGGATGAGATATTGATGGAGCAAGAAATATAGGAAGTGGTCAGAGAGTACAGTGCTTAAGAATTGAAATGTTGGGGGTAAAAGATGATAAAGGTGGGACTTCCCAGGTGGTCCAGTGGCTAAGATCCTGAGCTCCCAATGTAGGGGGCCTGAATTCAATCCCTGGTCATGGAACTAGATCCTTCGTGCCCCAGTGGGAAGATCCCATGTGCCACAAAGAAGACCCAGTCCAGTGAAATAAATAAATATTAAAAAAAAAAAAAAAGATGACAAGGGCTACAGTAAAACCACACTTTGCCCAGGAATGTGTCTTGCATGAGAGTGCCAGGCAAGACGGTCACCAGGGAAAATGTCCGGTCCACACTCCCTTCACCACTCGGGTGCCTGGGCCTCTGTTACCCAGAAGTGATGCCTTTTTCTAATTTATCCCAGTGTGCTCTAGAGTCTAATCAGTAGCCTTGCGTTCAGCAGCATTCCTGGGGAGAGCTAGGATTCATTTAGAGAAAGAAGGTAAAGGCTAAGGGAACACTGATAGGAAAGGTTCACGATGCCAGGGAGCTTGCTGATGAGAGACTCTGAGTCCCAGAGGTCTGGTGGCAGGTTCAGGGGTAAAAACTATCAGAAGGGAAAAAAAGAAGAAGAAAAGCTTTATAAGCTTGGGAAGGGCGGGAACTCTTAAACAAGATTTTTAAAATTATAAAGGCCAAAAAAAAAAAAAAAAATCAAGGGATTTGACCATCTAAAGATTTGAGTTCCATAGAGTGCCCCAGAAACAAAGTGAGCAGACTAATGGTAGTCTGAGAACAATCTGTGCAAAGCCAAGAGCAGAGTCATACCTAGAACATTCAAGAACTGTAGATCAGCAAGAAAAAGACAGGAAACTCAATTTTTAAAATGGGCAAAGGATTAGCTAGACACTGCACTGAAGGGGAAACACAGAAGTCTAGAAAACACAGGAAGGGATATTCCGTCTTACCAGTAACGCGAAAAATGCAAATCAAAACAACTGACACCGCTTTACAAAAGGAAGAAGTTAGATGTTATCAAGTTCTGGAGAATATGGGGGGATGAAGAGCCCTCGTGTCTTGCTGGTATGACATAAAGTGGTGCAACTGTCTGCAGAGTAATCTGACAGTACTTGGTAAAATTAAGAATGCACACTCCCAATATTGGCCTAGTGGGCCAGTGGTTAAGATGGCTGTGCTTCTGCTGCAGGGGGAGTGGTTTCAATCCCTGGTCGGGGAACTAAGAGCCCACATGTTGCATGGCATGGTCAAAAAAAAAGGATGAAAGAAAAAAGGAATACACATTTCTAGGGGAAGGGATAGTTAAGGAGTTTGGGATTGACATGGTACATTTCAATATGTATGCTGTTTTTAAAATGGATGACCAACAAGGACCTACTGTATAGCACAGGGAACTCTGCTCAATATTATGTAACAACCTAAATGGGGAAATAATTTGAGAGAAATAGACATATATATGTACAACTGAATCACTTTGCTGTACACTAGAAACTATCATAACTGTTAATCAACTATACTCCAATATAAAATAAGAAGCTGTTTAAAATGCGTTTGAACCACTGGGTGAAAAAAATACACACTCCCTATGCTGTGCTGTACTAAGATGCAGCCAGGTCTTTGCGACCCCATGGCCTGTAGCCCACCAAGCTCCTCTGGCCATGGGATTTTCCAGGCAAGAATACTGGAGTGGGTTGCCATTTCCTTCTCCTTGGGTTCTTCCCTCCCCAGGATCGAACTTGCATCTCCTGCATTGGCAGGCACATTCTTTACCACTGAGCCACCTGAGAAGAAATATATATATATATATATATATATATATATATACATACATACATATATACACACACACATATGCTCTTTTTCAGATTATTTCCTCTTATAGGCTATTATGTATACATAATTAAAAAAATTTTTTGGGGGGTGTATAACTAAGTCTTTGACTATGTAGATCACAACAAACTGTGGAAATTCTTAAGGAGATGGGAATACCAGACCACCTTATCTGCCTCCTGAGAAATCTGTATGCAGGTCAGGAAGCAACAGTTAGAACTGGACATGGAACAACAGACTGGTTCCAAGTAGGGAAAGGAGTATGTCAAGGTTGTATATTGTCACCCTGCTTATTTAACATATGCAGAGTGTATCATTCGAAACACCGGGCTGGATGAAGCACAAGCTGGAATCAAGATTGCTAGGAGAAATATCAATAACCTCAGATATGCAGATGACACCACCCTTATGGCAGAAAGCGAAAAACTAAAGAACCTCTTGTTGAAAGTGAAAGAGGAGAGTGAGAAAGTTGGCTTAAAGCTCAACATTCAGAAAACTAAGATCATGGCATCTGGTCCCATCACTTCATGGCAAATAGATGGGGAAACAGTGACAGACTTCATTTTCTTGGGCTCCAAAATCATTGCAGATGGTGACTGCAGCCATGAAATTAAAAGACCCTTGCTCCTTGGAAGAAAAGCCATGACCAACCTACACAGCACATTAAAAAGCAGAGAGATTACTTTGCCACCAAAGATTTGTCTAGTCAAGGCTATGGTTTTTCCAGTAGTCATGTATGGATGTGAGAGTTGGACTGTAAAGAAAGCTGAGCACAGAGAATTGATGCTTTTGAACTGTGGTGTTGGAGAAGACTCTTGGGAGTCCCTTGGACTGCAAGGAGATCCAACCAGTCCATCCTAAAGGAGATCAGTCCTGACTGTTAATTGGAAGGACTGATGCTGAAGCTGCTACTCCAATACTTTGGCCACCTGATGCAAAGAACTGAGTCATTTGAAAAGACCCTGATGCTGGAAAAGATTGAGAGCAGGAGGAGAAGGGGAAGACAGAGGATGAGATGGTTTGATGGCATCACGGATTTGATGGACATGAGTTTGAGCAGGGTCCAGGAGTTGGTGATGGACAGGGAAGCTTGGCGTGCTGTAGTCCAGGGGTTGCAGAGAGTCCGACACAACTGAGCAACTGAACTGAACTGATAGCTGATTTACAATGTAGTACCAGTTTGAGGTGTACATGTACATACTTTTAAAGTTACATAATTGACGTCTTATTTTAAATGATGTCCTGTTTTTTACTTTTTTACACTCAACTGTAAATTTCTGAGATCTTACCATTTTGCTTCATGGAATCTAGGTCTTTTTCCCTGATATCCTTCCATCTAAAACCTAGCCCCTGTTCTTCCTCCTTTCTGCTAGTGTTGGATCTAGCTGGCTTCCAGGTCCTTTCTATGACACACAAGGTTGTTGTAAACCTTAGAAACCTTCACAAGACAGTTTTGGGGGAGGTGAGGCGGGAGAGGGTACACTCAAGAGAGAGATTGGTGTGTTGGGCTTCCCAGGTGGTGCTAGTGGTGAGGAATCAGTACTCTTGCCTGGAAAATCCCATGGACAGAGGAGTCAGGTGGGCTACAGTCCATGGGGTCGTAAAAAGGCAGACATCACTGAGCTACTGAGCACGCACTACTTTATATATATATATCAGATCAGATCAGTCGCTCAGTCGATGATTCCTGAGTCGGGAAGATCCTCTGGAGAAGGGATAGGTACCCACTCCGGTATTCTTGGGTTCCCTGGTGGCTCAGACAGTAAAGAATCTGTCTGCAATGTGGGAGACCTGGGTACGATCCTTGGGTTGGGAAGATCCCCTGGAGGAGGGCATGGCAACCCACTCCAGTATTCTTGCCTGGAGAATCCCCACGGACAGAGTAGCCTGCCGAGCAAAGAGGTGGACATGACTGAGCAACTAAGCACAGCACAGCACATATATTTATAAAACTGAATCACTGTGCTATACACCTGAAAATAACACATTGTAAATCAACTATACTTCAATAAAAATAAATAAAAGTATGTACAAAAAATAAAATATCATATATTTTCAAGACCAGACATGTATCTTAATAAATGTAGTTGGTAGATTTGGAAGATTATAGCATAGGTGCCTATAAGAACAGCAAAATAGGAGGAAAAATAATAAAATAAAAGAGACTTCGTACAAATCAACTGAGGAAGAAAATATAAATGTTATGTACCTGAAATAAAACAAACTAAAAAAATAGAATGAAGGTATTTGACATTAATATTGTTTTAGCTAGCTATTGCGGAGAAGGCAATGGCACCCCACTCCAGTACTCTTGCCTGGAAAATCCATGGACGGAGGAGCCTGGTAGGCTGCAGTCCATGGGGTCGCTAAGAGTCGGACACGACTGAGCAACTTCACTTTCACTTTTCACTTTCATGCATTGGAGAAGGAAATGGCAACCCACTCCAGTGTTCTTGCCTGGAGAATCCCAGGGACAGGGGAGCCTGGTGGGCTGCCGTCTATGGGGTCGCACAGAGTGGGACACGACTGAAGCGACTTAGCAGCAGCAGCAGCAGCAGCTAGCTATTGATGCAAAACAAACTGCCATGAAACTTAGTGACTTAAAGAAGAAAAAAAAAAACTTGAAATAGATCTTAAAGTATTTGGGTCAAGAATGTGACCATGGCCCAGGTTCAATCCCTGGTCAGGAAACTAAAGTCTTTCAAGCCTCACAGTGCAGCCAAAAAAAGAATTTAAGCAAGGCTGATTCTTCAGCTTCCACATGGCATTGACAAGGGTCACTAGGTGATATTCAGGTGGCAGCTGGGCTAGGCTGGAAGGTCCAAGAAGGTTTCATTCTCATACTTCGTGCCTTGGGGGGAATAGCTAAAAACCAAATTGGGCTCAATTTGGGTTTTCTACTTTTCTAGGTAGTCCCCAGCTTCCCTCACATTGTCTTCCCAGGTGGGCAGTCAGATTTTATACAGTCAGATTTAATATGGTGTCTAAGGGCTTCAGTAGAGAGTGTTTTAGAGAACAAGGCAGAAACTGCAAAGCTTTTTCTGACTCATCCTGGGAAACCCCACAGCTTCCCTGTTGCCTCAGTATATTGGTTCAGTTCAGTTCAGTTCAGTCACTCAGTCGTGTCCGACTCTTTGCGACCCCATGAATCGCAGCACACCAGGCCTCCCTGTCCATCACCAACTCCCGGAGTTCACTCAGACCCACGTCCATCGAGTCAGTGATGCCATCCAGCCATCTCATCCTCTGTCGTCCCCTTCTCCTCCTGCCCCCAATCCCTCCCAGCATCAGAGTCTTTTCCAATGAGTCAACTCTCCCTATGAGGTGGCCAAAGTACTGGAGTTTCAGCTTTAGCATCATTCCTTCCAAAGAAACCCCAGGGCTGATCTCCTTTAGAATGGACTGGTTGGATCTCCTTGCAGTCCAAGGGACTCTCAAGAGTCTTCTCCAACACCACAGTTCAAAAGCATCAATTATTTGGCACTCAGCCTTCTTCACAGTCCAACTCTCACATCCATACATGACCGCAGGAAAAACCATAGCCTTGACTAGATGAACCTTTGTTGGCAAAGTAATGTCTCGGCTTTTCAATATGCTATCTAGGTTGGTCATAACTTTCCTTCCAAGGAGTAAGCGTCTTTTAATTTCATGGCTGCAGTCACCATCTGCAGTGATTTTGGAGCCCCCAAAAATAAAGTCTGACACTGTTTCCACTGTTTCCCCATCTATTTCCCATGAGGTGATGGGACCGGATGCCATGATCTTCGTTTTCTGAATGTTGAGCTTTAAGCCAACTTTTTCACTCTCCATTTTCACTTTCATCAAGAGGCTTTTTAGTTCCTCTTCACTTTCTGCCATAAGGGTGGTGTCATCTGCATATCTGAGGTTATTGATATTTCTCCTGGCAATCTTGATTCCAGCTTGTGTTTCTTCCAGTCCAGCGTTTCTCATGATGTACTCTGCATATAAGTTAAATAAGCAGTATATTGTTTACAAGGCTCAATAAGAATTTCTGAACCCTGGAGGGATCAGGTAGTATCTTAGTCTGTTCAGACTACTATAACAGAGTACTCTATACTGGTGGTTTAGTCACTACATCTTGTATGACTCTTTGTGACCCCATGGATTGCAGCCTTCCCAGCTTCTCTGTCCATGGGATTTTCCAGGCAAGGTGGGTTGCCATTTCCTTCTCCAACTCTAGACTGGGTGGCTTGCAAGTAACAGAAATGTACTTCTCACCTTTCTGGAGGCTGGGAAGTCCAAGATCCAGTTGCTAGGAGGTTTAGAGTCTGGTGAGAACCCACTTCCTGGTTCACAGACAGCTGTCTTCTCATTGTGTCCTCATGGTAGCAGTAGGGGAGCTCTCTGGAGTCTCTTTTGATAAGGGCACTAGTCCCATTCCTGAGGGTTCCACCCACATGATCCACTCATGTCCAAATACCATCACTCTGGGAGTTAGATTCCAACATACCAACCTGAGGCGGAGTGGGCACAGACATTCCCTAGTGGCTCAGACTGTAAAGAATCTGCCCAAAATGTGGGAGACCAGTGTTCAATCCATGGATAGGGAAGATCCTCTGGAGAACGGAAAGGCTACCCACTCCAGTATTCTTACTTGGAGAATTCCATGGACATAGGAGCCTGGCAGACTACAGTCCATGGGGGCGGGTGGTCACAAAGAGTCGGACACAACTGAGCAATTTTCACTCACTAAATAGTTAGTCTGTAGGTAGTACTAAAGATCTGATTAGAATTCATTATAATGCAATTGATAAGGAAATTTTACTTCTGTTTATAATAGTATAATTTATTAATTGCTGTAAGTTATAAATAACTTGTGAAAAAAGAAAAAAAAAAAACCCTTATATCCAGAAAATAAAACATTAAAGAACTGTTATTGTTTTTGTTTTAGTCACTCAGTAGTGCCTGACTCTTTGTGACCCCACAGACTGTAGCCCACCAGGCCACTCTGTCCATGGAATTTCCCAGGCAAGAATAGTGAAATGGGTTGCCATTTCCTTCTCCCAGAGATCTTCCTGACCCAGGGATCAAAGCTGCATCTCCTGCATTGACAGTGGATTCTTTACCATTGAACCACCTGGGAAGAGCTAGCGAAGTTTTTGACAAAAAGATCATAACAATTTTATAGTCATCCTCATCAGTTTTTTCAGTCGTGTAGTTAATTTTTGTTCTGCTTTATCTTGAGTTAACCACCTTTATGAATCCATCAGTTTCTTTACTAGAGTTCTGGAAATTCTTACCCAGTCCAGTGATAAGATCTCAGAGTTATCAGAAACTTGTACTCCAGAGTATTTGTCAGAGTCTTTTCCATGAATCTCTTTGAGGATTAAGTACTTTTGGAATGTTCAGTTCAGTTGCTCAGCCGTGTCTGACTCTTTTCGATCCCGTGGACTGCAGCACGCCAGGCATCCCTGTCCATCACCAACTCCCGGAACCTACCCAAACTCATGTCCATTAAGTCGGTGATGCCATCCAACCATCTCATCCTCTGTTGTCCCCTTTTCCTCCCACCTTCAATCTTTCCCAGCATCAGGGTCTTTTCAAATGACTCAGTTCTTTGCATTAGGTGGCCAAAGTATTGGAGTTTCAGCTTCAACATCAGTCCTTCCAATGAACACTCAGGATTGATCTCCTTTAGGACGGAATGGTTGGATCTCCTTGCAGTCCAAGGGATTCTCAAGAGTCTTCAACAACACAGTTCAAAAGCATCAGTTTTTTGGCACTCAGCTTTCTTTCACATCCATACCTGACTACTGGAAAAACCACAGCCTTGACTAGACAGACCTTTGGTGGCAAAGTGATGTCTCTGCTTTTAATGTGCTGTCTAGGTTGGTCATAACTTTTCTACCAAGAAGTAAGTGTCTTTTAATTTCAAGCCTGCAGTCACCATCTGCAGTGATTTTGGAGCCCAAGAAAATGAAGTCTGTCACTGTTTCCACTGTTTCCCCATCTATTTCCCATGAACTGATGGGACCAGATACCATGATCTTAGTTTTCTGAATGTTGAGCTTTAAATCAACTTTTTCACACTCCTCTTTCACTTTCATCAAGAGGATCTTTAGTTCCTCTTCACTTTCTACCATAAGGGTGGTGTCATCTGCATATCTGAGGTTAATGATATTTCTCCTGGCGATCCTGATTCCAGCTTGTGCTTCATCCAGCCCAGCGTTTCTCATGATGTATACTGCATATAAGTTAAATAAGCAGGGTGACAATATACTAGCCTTGATGTACTCTTTCTCTTATTTGGAACCAGTCTGTTGTTCCATGTCCAGTTCTAACTGTTGCTTTCTGATCTGCATACAGGTTTCTCAAGAGGCAGGTCAGGTGGTCTACATTAACAAATTTCTAGGAGTTTTACACAATTGCTGAAACATTTAAATATAGTTGAGAATATTTACTCATTTATTTATTTGGCTGTGTTGGGTCTTAGTTGCGGCAGGCAGGATCTCCATTGCACAATGCAGGATCTTTCATTGAGGTGCACCGACTCTCTAGTTGTAGCACACAGGCTCAGTATTTGCAGCTCAGGGTGCTTAGCTGCTCCAAGGCATGTGGGATCTTAATTCCCCGACCAGGGATAGAACCCGAGTCCCCTGAATTTCAAGGTGGTTTCTTAACCATTGGACAACCAGAGGAGTCCCTGAAAGATTTGTATTAATAACATAAATCCAACAAATATAATCTAAAGAAGGTTAAACATCTTTTTTTTTTTTTTAACAATGCTGCCCATGCAATTTAACATCAAAAATAAATCTAATCAATTTAACATCTCTCTTTCTACCAGGTGAGAAAACAAATCCTTTGAGATTTTCCAGGTGCCTTCTGGAAAATCTCAAAGTTACTCTGAAGTCAAAAAGACATTATTTAGAATTTTATGTTTTAAAGTTAGTCAAAATGCCAAAAGGTTTGAACACTTGATTAAATAGGATCATAGATCACTAAGAAACAATAGTTACATATTCATTTACCAAAGTGACAATAAAAGATATCAAAGGCAAATATAGGAAGTAAAATACTTGAGACAAAAAAAAAACCTTAGCTCTTTTAATATTGAGAAGATTTGGTTTTATAACTAATCAAAGACCTAATGAAGTCAACAAGAAGCACAGGAAATTATATTTTGATAAGCCATCAAATCTGTATTTCCTAGGAAAATTATTCATCGTACTTAAAAATACAAAAACAGCACCCTTTTTACAATCTCTCATTAAGAGCAGACCAATAATCCAAGAAAATTTTATCCTTGTAACAGAAAGAAAACAAAAATCTGCTTTTGCATTTGTACACTATTGATAATAAAGTTCGTTTAATCCTTATAATAAAACTATTCAGTTTAGCTGGCTTGACCCCCGAGAGATTTCTCCCTCTCCCTCTCTCCCTCTCCCTCTCTCCTTCCCTCCCTCCCTCTCTCTCTTTTGGCCACCAGTTAGGTATAAACACAGAAAACATATATTTCACTAATTTTTGTTAGTTGATTCTCATGCTTGCCTTATTTTTTTTTTCTTAATCCGAATTATGTTTCCAGCAAGTAGAACAGCTAAAATTACCTGCTCATGAAGGCTAAAGCTTTTTACCAATTTTTCTGGAGAAAAATTGTAAGAATTTTTATTTGTCCTGATATATACTATTATGAAGAATGTGGACTAAATTTAGGGCCAGCAACTCTATAGAAAAAGCAAGTCTCAATTTGTTTCCAAAGGGCCTCTTTTCCCCCTTTTATTCCTTTTAGTCTCAGATGGCTCTGTTAGCTGAGAGTTATCTCCTTGGATGTTTATATTTCAAAGATTCAGTAAGATGTATATCTCAAGGAGACAGAGAAAAGATGTAGATTTCCTCTAAAGAGGAATTCAAGGGGCCTATTTGCTCATTATCAGAAATCTAGGGCAATCACTATTAAATTCCCCCTTCCTTTCTTCTTAATTATAGGACAATTATTTTCCCAATGTCCTGACTTTTTACAGAATCTGAAAGTGTCCTGAGGTAAATAAGAATGATTCTGTGGTTGGCAAAGACACTGAGTCATTAAAAAAAAAATTATGGACTTTATTCTTGGGGCAGTTTTCGATTCACAGCAAAATTCAGTGGAAAGTACAGAGGTTTCCAACATACCCCCTGTACACACACAGGCATAGCTTCCTCCACTGTCAACACCCCACCTGAGTGATGCATCTGCTATAATTAATGAACCTACACATCATTGTCATCCAGCGTCCATGGTTTGCATTCAAATTCACTTTGGTGCTGCACATTCTATGCGTGGGGACACATGGATAATGACATGTATCCACCACTACATCAGAATAGTTTCACTGCCCCCCAGAATCCTTTGTGTTCTACGCATTCATCCCTCCTTCCAAATCCCTGGCAACCACTGATCTTTTTACTGTCTCCATAGTTTTGCCTTTTCCAGAATGATATATAGTTGGAATCATTCAGTCTATAGCCTTTTCAGATTGGCTTCTTTCATTTAGAAGTACATATTTGTTGGGGAATAAAAGGTACTCCTCAACCCTCTTAGGGTCCCTGGCTGGATTTGAAAATTAAACTGACAAAGACAGATTAATAAGAGAACTTCCCTCATGGTCTGGTGATTAAGACTCCAAGCTGCCAATGCAGGGGGCCCAGGTTTGATCCCTGGTAGGGCTTCCCTGATGGCTCAGATGGTAAAGAATCTACCTGAAATGCAGGAGACCTGGATTTAATGCCTGGGTCAGGAAGATCCCCTGGAGAAGGGAATGACTGCCCACTTCAGTATTCTTGCCTGGAGAATCCCATGGACAGAGGAGCCTGGTGGGCTACAGACCATGGACTTGAAAAGAGTTGGACGCAAATGAGTAACTTATACTTCCACTTTGCTTTTTCAGCCATTATTTCTTTAAATACGCCTTCTGCCCTTTTCTGTCTCTCTTTCTTCTTCCCTGGAGCTTCCACAGTGTGTATGTTATCTCATTTGATGGTATACTGGTAAGTCCTGAATGTATTCTTCACTTTTTGCATTCTTTAGTTTCCTTTTGTTTTATCATGATTAACTGATTTTTGTGTGTGTGTGTGATACTTGTAGACTTACACTGGTGTCTGTGCATTTGAAGGAACAGATACCTCTCCTAGTCTCTACAGACTGGTTTTGGCAGGTCTTTCTCCTTGTTTTCTCCTGCTGGGTCCCTGGGACAACAAGACTGCCTCCAGGGTGGTGGTAAAGCCAGGGTGGAGCTGGGTCATGGAATTGTTACTGGGTCTACAATTGGGCCTGGTTAGGGGGCTTACTGGGCTTCCCCCAGTGGCTCAGAGGTAAAGGAGTCCACCTGCAGTGCAGGAGACAACAGGAGGCTCGTGTTCCATCCCTAGGTCAGGAAGATCCCCTGGAAGAGGGCATGTCAACCCACTCCAGTATTCTTTCCTGGAGAATCCCATGGACAGAGGAACCTGGTGGGCTACAGTCCATGAGGTCACAAAGAGCTGTACACAACTGAAACAACCGAGCATAAATGCATACATAGTGGGCTTGTTACCAGTGGCACGGGCAGGAGTGGTTCCTCGAAGATCCCAAGACTTAAGGGAATGCCTCTGGGACCAGGGTTGAGGTGGACTGAGGCCAGGGCTCACGGCCACTCCCAGGTCCACAGTCCGGCCCACAGGTGAGAGGCCTATTACCTGGGGCATGAATGGGGTTAGCCTGGGCAGGCCCCTGCTGGACCCCTGGACTGGCACAACTACCTCTGGACTGTCATAGAACGGGGCCAGAGCTGGGTCGTGGGGCTGCCCACAGTCAAGTCTGCAGTCGACACACCTGTTGCTAGAGGTGCCGGCTGGCATGGCTCACCCAGGGCCCCTGGGTGATCAGGACTGCGGGAGAGCAAAGCGGAAGGGCCTGCTCGCAGGCGTTCAGTTAGCTCTCCAGTCTGTGGGTCATTCCAGCAGCGTGACAAGTGTGACACTCTCTAGTTCCCCTGCTGAGAACCATATCATGACCATAGATAAGCAGGCTTGGAGCCGAGTCCACAGGGGTAGAGGGCTCTTCCAGGCCTGCCGCTGTGGCCAAGGTCCATGGCCCGGCCACTGGGATGCAGGATCTGCCTTCTCAAAGAGGCCCTCCTCAGTCTTGGGCTCAACTAGGGGTTTACAAACTCCTACCTGGATCCCAAAGCTCCCACAAAGGCACTGTTATCTGTGATGGCCACCAAATCATTGGTTTGGGGCTTTTTTTGTTTTTTTAACTTCTCATTTATTCGGCCGTACTGGGTCTTCGTTGCTGCTCAGGCTTTTCTCTAGTTGTGGTGAGTGGGGGCTCCTGTCTAGTTGCAGCGCACCAGCTTCTCATTGCAGCAGCTTCTCTTGTTGTGGAGCACAGGCTCTTCAGTGTTTGGGCTTCGGTAGTTGTAGCTCCCAGGCTGTAGAGTACAGGTTCTGTAGTTGTGGCACACGGGCTTAGCTGTCTGGCGGCATGTGGAATCTTCCCAGACCAGGGATGGAAAGGTGTCTTCTGCATTGGCAGGTGGATTCTTACCTCTGAGCCACCAGGGAAGCCCCAAATCACTGTTTTTGTGGGAGGACAAGGGCTGGTAACTTCCTATTCTGCCAGCTTGCTAACATTACCTTCTAGAGGTTTCTATTGAGAGATCCTCAAGCTTAGAGATTGTTTCATCAGCTGTCTCTAGTTCACTAAGTCCATCAAGAGCATTCTTCATTTCTATTGTAGTGTTTTGGATCTCTAGCATTTCTTTTGATTCTTCCTTAGAATTTCCATCTCTCTGCTCATATTACTCCAGAGAAGGCAATGGCACCCCCACTCCAGTACTTTTGCCTGGAAAATCCCATGGACGGAGGAGCCTGGTAGGCTTCAGTCCACGGAGTTGCTAGAGTCGGACATGACTGAGCGACTTCCCTTTCACTTTTCACTTTCATGCATTGGAGAAGGAAATGGCAACCCACTCCAGTGTTCCTGCCTGGAGAATCCCAGGGACCAGGGAGCCTGGTGGGTTGCCGTCTATGGGGTCGCACAGAGTCGGACACGACTGAAGCGACTTAGCAGCAGCAGCAGCTCATATTACTCATCTGTTCTTGCATGCTGTTTACTCTATCCATTAGAGCCCTTAGCCTATTAATCATAGTGGTCTTAAATTTCCAGTGTGATCATTTCAACATCCCTGTCATATCTGAGCCTGGTTCTGAAGTTTCCCCTCTCTCTCTTCCAACTGTGTGTTTTGCTTTTTTTCTTGTGATTTTTTATTGGTGCTGGGCAAGATGTCTTAGTTAAAAATAACTGCTGCAAATAGGCCTTAAGTAATGTTTAAATCCTGAGGGGAGGAGAAGCGTTCTATAGTCTTATGATTAAGTCTGAGTGTTTTAGTGAGCCAGCGCGTCTGAACTATAAACTTCATACATAAGTGCTTCTTCATCTCCACACCCTCCTTACCTGGGACAGGATGGCTAGAATGCACAGGAGTTAGGGATTTCACTTCTCCCAGGTGGAAGGCTAGAGCCTGCTAAATTTGGGTATTTCCCTTCTCCTAGGTTAATTAGGCGGAGAAGGCGATGGCACCCCACTCCAGTACTCTTGCCTGGAAAATCCCATGGACGGAGGAGCCTGGTAGGCTGCAGTCCATGGGATCTCAAAGAGTCGGACACGACTGAGCGACTTCACTTTCACTTTTCACTTTCTTGCATTGGAGAAGGAAATGGCAACCCACTCCAGTGTTCTTGCCTGGAGAATCCCAGGGACAGGGGAGCCAGGTGGGCTGCCGTCTATGGGGTCACACCGAGTCGGACACAACTGAAGCGACTTAGCAGCAGCAGCAGCAGCAGGTTAATTAGGCATGATAAGGGACTTCCCTGGTGGTCTCTTGGCTAAGATTCTGTGTTCCCAATTCAGGAAGCCCAGGTTCATTCCCTGGTCAAGGAACTCGATATCTTATATTCCACAACTTAGAGTTCACAGCCGCTGAAAGATTCCGCATGCCACAACTAAGACCCAGTTTAGCCAAATAAATAAATATTTTAAAAAGTTGATGACTCCCCACATAGGTCATCCAAACAGAGGACAGTCCAGTGAAAATTAAACTCACCTGTTTTTGAGGCCAGCTCAGGCGGCAGGCTTCTAGGACCTACGTTTATGTTTTATCTTATGATTCTTTTCATTATGACAAATAACACAAAAGACAAAGACAAAAAAAAATTAAATCCTCCCTTGGGAGAGAATTGGATTGATAACAAATAATCAAAGCTGCCCAAACCCAAAGAAGTGGTCTACACAAATGTTTTCTCCTATTAATCTGTGTTTAGAGAGAAAGAAGACAAAGAAAAATTCTTGCCTTCCTTTCTCAACCAGACACTACAGATAGAAATGCAGAAGGCTGGCATGGTAAGAATTCTTACCTTTTTGCCAGCTTTTACCTGTTGTCCCAGGATCTCATTAGTAGTTTCCAGAATGAGTAGGGTATCCCAAACTTTTCTGTTCTTTCATGGTCATCAAAACTTTAGGGGATGAAAAAAATATTTTTCCTCTTCCCACATTATAGTATGTGAGGTGATGGATAGGTTAATGAGCTTGACGTGATGATCATTTCATAATGTAAACATATTAAAACATCAAATAAAAAAAAATAAAAAAAAATAAAAAAATAAAACATCAAATCGTACACCTTAAATATATATACTTTGGGTCAACTAATAAAGCTGAAAATTTTTTAATTAAAAAACCTTAAAGTCATAAAGCCACTAAAATTCTCAGTGGACGAGAAGGTACAATCATTTGAAAAACTGTTTCAGTATGTATGAAAGCTGAACGTAAGTAACCCCGAT
The DNA here is from genome assembly GCF_055505025.1 of Bos grunniens. NCBI lineage: Eukaryota > Metazoa > Chordata > Mammalia > Artiodactyla > Bovidae > Bos > Bos grunniens. The sequence continues at coordinate 49,066,962 of NC_141185.1, read as the reverse complement.
GACTAGTTGTTCCACTCCCAGGCATACAACCAACAGAAAAATGTACACACATACACCAAAAGATATACAACACAAAAAATGATTGTGGCTCTGTTTGTAATAGTTCAAAACTTGGAACGGTCCAAATTTGCACAGAAAGTAGAATTTATAAATAAATTGTCATACGGTTGTATAGTGGAATATTATACATCTGTGAAAATGAATGAACTGCTGCTACAACATGCAGGGCTACTACAAAAATAACACTGAGTGAAAGAAGCCAGCCACAAATGAGCTCATAGACTGCATAATTCCATTTCTATAGAGTCCAAAAATTAGCTAAGACTAAACTATATGCTGGAGAATTCTCTGGCAGTGCAGTGGTTAGGACTTTGGGTTTCCACTGCAGGCAGCACAGGTTCCATCCCTGCTCAGGGAACTAAGAGCCCACAATCATGCAGCCAAAAACAAACAGAAACAAAACAAAACTATATTGTTTGGTAATTAAAGTTCACGTGGTAAAGTTCTAGGGGAAGAAAAGCAAGGAGGTTAGAAGTTATCTTTGTGAGGAAGGAAGCAGTGATTAACAGCAAACAAGATGGGCTTCCAGGGTGCTGACATGCGTTTTTTAACTTGAGTAGTGGTTACGTGAGTGTTTATTTCATGATAAATCACTGAGCTAAAAACATTCACTTTGTGTACTCTTTGTACAAACGTTATATTTTACAGGAAAAAAAAAAAAAAAAGTTTTAAAAAGGGACTTCCCTGATGGTCCAGTGGCTAAGACTCCGGACTCCTGGGGGTGGGAGGGAGGCTCAAGACGGAAGAGATATATACATATATATACTTACAGCTAATTCACATTGTTGTACAGCAGAAACCAACACAATGTTGTAAACAATTATCCACTAGGTAAAAAAAAAAAAACAAACTCCATACTCCCAATACAGGGGCCTGGGTTCAACCCCTGGTCATGGAACTAGATTCCTTACACCACAGCTAAAGATCCTGCATGCTGTAATGAAGAGCTGGAGTAGCCAAATAAATAATGAATATATATATTTTTAAGTTTAAAAAAGAAGAGTACTTGCTGGCAAAGAAACATTCCTGGAGCATCATAAAGTGAAAAAGTTTACAAAACTAAGTATATGACATGGTCTTAGTTTTACTTTATGAATATATATTTATATAAATTAAATGCTTTGGAATGATAAACACCAAGTAAAATGGTAGTTCCCTGGATACAGTCACAGGTGTTTTTTTGTTTCTTCATGTCTGTGTATTTTCTGATCTTTCTGTAATAAGCCTTTATTGCTTTTCTAATAAGAAATAGTCATTTTGTAGTATTGGTTGGGGAATAGCAGATCAATAGAACAGAAGAGAAAACTGAAAAAGAGATTCAATAAATATAAGAACTGCATGTGTGATAAATGTGGAATTTCAAATCAATGGGGGAAAGATGGGTGATTCAATACAGTGCATCAGTTCAACCGGCTAACCATTTGGAATCTAAAGTTGAGCACTACCTCATATCAGGTGCTAAATAAACCCTTACAGGATTTAAATGTGAACAAAAAACTTTTAATCACACTAAGTAAAAGCATAATGGTTTGAAAGAAAATATAAGCAAACAGTTCCATAGTCTTGGAGTGGAGAAGGCTTTTCTAAGACTAGTATCAAAGTAGGCAAGCACAAAGGAACAGGTTGACAGATTTGACAAGATAAAAACACAAAACTATAAGCACTATATTTTAAACACCATGAGCTCACAGTGATAACAGCTGTAAAATACCTAGGCATAAATTTAACAGGAAATGTGGAATGCCTAATAACTTCATTGGAAGACACGAACCACAGCCTGGGAAACGGAGAGCTTGGTGAGGGACAGGAATTTAGGCGCTCCATCTTTATCTTTGAAAGGAGACAGAAAGAGGAGAGAACCTAGATATTCATGAATTACTCCTTCTGATTGCATGATGTGCCATGGTTTAAAAGAATGTGCTTTCGGGAATTATCAAAAATGACATATAATTTCTAAAAACAACAATAAAATGAGAATTCATTAGTTTACCACACAAATCAAGAAAGCATATTACTGATATTCACTGGAAGTTCCTTCTAATTCTCTCACTCACCACAATTATTTTCATTTCATGCTTTCCTAATACTTTTACAACAAATCTTTTATCAAGATAAATATCCTTTTTTTCATAACTTATGTTGAATTTTGGATATGGTATCATATTGCATCATGTTTTTTCAGCTTAATATTAATTGTCTGAGATTCAGCAACATTAATATGTGAAAGGTAGCTTTTGTTCCCTGCTATTAAATATACCATTGTTTCTCTCCTCACTTCTTACTCACCATCTCTTTTCCATTTTTCATTGCTTTTATAACTAACATATCACATTAAGAATATATTAATTAATGTTTAGTTTTTAAATTTTGTGTCTTCTACCAGAATATGTTCCAGTAAATCTAGCACTTTTGTTGAATGATGTATTTGAGACATCTAGAATTTTGTGTGATATAGAGTTTGAGCTCAATGAGTATATTTTGAATGAATTTAAAAATAGATTAATTAGATAGATGAAAGAATAGTTGATCTTCTTCAGATCCCCTTAGGCTTCAGATTCCCTTACTTTCCCTTTCAGGTATCTGCCGCCGAGTCCCTAGAGACACTGTGCCAAGCATGGCCAGGCCTGCTAGTCCCACTGTCCTCGGCCTCCTGACCCAGAAGGCAGATGAGATGCTCTCATGGTTACAGCGTGGCTGCGACAGACAGCGTCCACAACACACTGCTGCTGCTCAGTCATGTCCGGCTCTTTGTGACCCCAGGGACTGCAGTCTGCCTATGTCGGCTCCTACGTCCTTGGGATTCTCCAGGCAAGAACACTGGAGTGGGTTGCCATTTTCTCCTCCAGGGCATCTTCCCGACCTTGGGATGGAATCCAAGTCTCTTAAGTCTCCTGCACTGGCAGGCGGATTCTTTACCGCTAGTGCCACCTGGGATGCCCAGGCAATGTTTAGTCATTGCTTTATAACCAGAGGACACTGTAGCAATATGGTGTCCTGCGAAGGAAGAAGTGATCCCGTGAACCCCGATGCTAGATCTGGACGATGTAAACAACCAGAAAGTAAAGTGAAATTGTTAGCCCCTCAGTCGTGTCCAACTCTTTGTGACCCCATGGACTGGAGCCTGCCAGGTTCCTCTGTCCATGGGGTTCTCCAGACAAGAATACTAGAAAGTGAAAGTGAAAGTCGCTCGGTCATGTCCAAGACTCTTTTTGACCCCACAGACTATACAGTCCATGGAATTCTCCAGGCCAGAATACTGGAGTGGGTAGCCATTCCCTTCTGCAGGGGATCTTCCCAACCCAGGGATCAAACCCAGGTCTCCTGCATTGCAGGCAGATTCCTTTACCGTCTGAGCAACCAGGGAAATCTCAAATAACCAGAAGCCACTAGGAACTAGGACGTGAAGTAGAGTAGCATATTAGTTAAGAACACAGGTTTTAGACTGCCTGCTTTCAAATTCAGGTTTGACATCTAGCTAGCCCTGTGACCTTCGACAAAGTTAGTTAACCACACTGTGCCTCCGTTTTCTCCTCTGTAAAATATTATTATCCAAAAATAGTTCCTTGGACAGCAAGGAGATCAAAGCAGTCAATCCTAAAGGAAATCAACCCTGAATATTCATTGGAAGGACTGATGCTGAAGCTGAAACTCCAATAGTTTGGCCATCTGATGTGAAGAGAATGGAGATTCACTGGAAAAGACCCTGATTCTGGGAAAGATTGAGGGCAGGAGAAGAGAGCGACAGAGAATGAGATGGTTGGATGGCATCTCTGAGTCAATAGACATGAGTTTGAGCAAACTCAGGGAGATAGTGAAGAACAGGGAAGCCTGGCGTGCTGTAGTACATGGGGTCGCTAACAGTTGGACATGACTTAGAATGCATGAAGAATAACCAAGTTTAGTGTATGTGAAGCATACTTAGAAGTCTGTTGGATGTTATTATCATTACAGTGAAATCCAAGAGACCCAGAAAACTTCTGCTCAGGCAGGCAGAGCCCCACCCTCGACAGCTGCCTGCACTAGTACCTCTCCTGAGGAGGAACCAGGAGACAGGGGAAGCCACCTTCTCAAACCCCCAGCCCATGGGGGTGAAACCTAGTCATGGGGCTGAAAGTCACCTGCCGTGTGCTAATTGCAGTGCAGAAGAATTGCTACACAAGGCGGAAGCATCAGGGCACACATTTTGTGTGGTTTCTCAGACCCAGCCCTCTCTGGTGTCAGGCATTTGCTCAGCTAACAATGACATGAATGGTACTTTGATCCTTATCCTGCTGCTGATTCTTGTATGCAAACTACTTTGGGAACCTTTCGAGTGATTGGCAAGTACAGCCGTCCAGGGTGTCCTGGCTGTGGTCCCTTCAAAACCCCACCTCCACACTGCTCAGGGCTGATGTTGAAAGATGCCCTTCATGTGCCTTTGAGTGGAAAAGCAAAAGGTGGAACAGTATGTCTAGTACAAATATTGCACACAACAGGCTTCCCTAATGGTCAAGGGGTTAAGCCTCCGTGCTTTCACTGCAGGAGGCAGAGGTTCAATCCTTGGTAAGAGAACTAAGATCCCATATGCCATAGTTGTTTAGTTACTCAGTTGTGTCCAACTTTTTGCAACCCCATGAACTATAGCCTGCCAGGCTCCTCTGTCCATGGGATTTCCCAGGCAAGAATATTGGAGTGGGTTAACATTTCCTCCGCCAGGGGATCTTCCTGACCCAGGGATGGAGCCCTCCGTCTCCTGCTCGGCAGGCAGATTCTTTACCACTGAGCCACCAGGGAAGCCCGCATACGCCATGCAGCTTAGCAAAAAAAAAAAAAAAGAGAGAGAGAGAGAGAAAAATACCTGAACATGAAAAGGCATTTTCAGAGTCTAGAAGGATGACTCGGAGAAGGCGATAGCACCCCACTCCAGTACTCTTGCCTGAAAAATCCCATGGATGGAGGAGCCTGGTGGGCTGCAGTCCATGGTGTCGCTGGGAGTCTGACACGACTGAGCGACTTCACTTTCACTTTTCACTTTCATGCACTGGAGAAGGAAATGGCAACCCACTCCAGTGTTCTTGCCTGGAGAATCCCAGGGACGGAGGAGCCTGGTGGGCTGCCGTCTCGGGGGTCACACAGAGTCAGACATGACTGAAGCAACTTAGCAGCAGCAGCAGCAGCAGAAGGATGACTGCCTAACAGTTTCTTGGTGGTTGTCTCAGGCTGGTTTCCCAGACATGGGGGGAGGAAGGTACTGCATTTCTCCTGTAGACCTATTAGTATTGTCTGATATTTTCACATCAAACATATGCCACTTTTGCTGTTTAAAAAATGAAGACTTTTTTCAACAAACATCAAATAACGAACAATATTTACAACACATATCAGAGACAAAGGGTTAAAGCAATGTCTATGTGTTTATGAACAGAAAAAGTAGTTGAAAAGAATAAAATAAAACAACAGTGGTTATCCCTAGAGAAGAGCTTAATGGGATATTTTAATTTTCTTCTTTATACCCTTTCCTATATTTTCCCAACATTTAGCAATAAAAATGCATGATGCTTTTTGAGTCAGAAAAATATGATTTTTTAAATTGAAGGGAAATATAACAATAAACACAGATAATTAAAGAGAAGATCTGAAAGGAAACCAGGAGGCATAAAAGGTTTGAAAGGATGGAAGGTACAATGAGATCATTTAGAAAGGAAAAATAATGGGGAATAATACAAACCAAAACAATAAAGTATATACACTAAAGAATGAACGAATTAAAATAGATGTGCACTAAAATAAGACAAAATAACAAGCTAATATACTAAAAGTCAGTGTCGAAGGACTTCACTGGTGGTGCAGTGACTAGGACCTGAGCTCCCAATGCAGGGGACCCAGGTGTGACCCCTGGTCAGGTGGCACAGTGGTAAGGAATCCCCCTGCCAATGTAGGAGACCCAGGTTCGATCCCTGGGTCAGGAAGATCCCCTGGAGAAGGAAATGGCAACCCACTCCAGTATTCTTGCCTGGAGAATTCCATGGACAGAGGAGCCTGGTGGGCTACAGTCCATGGGGTCACAAAGAGTTGGACATGACTAAGCGTGCACACAGGGAACTAGATCTCACATGCCACAACTAAAGATCCCTCATGCTACCACTAAGACCTCATGCGGCCAAATAAATGAATAAAAGATTAAAAATATGTAAAAATCAATAGCCAGAAACGTCGAAAAGGAGCCACTATAACGCAGATCAGGGGTGAGTCCTTACAGAGGTCCTGCAGGCCAGAGACCTGGAGCATCCTTACAATGGCAAAACTTCCCTACCAGGAGATGACACAACCTTTGCCAACTTCATGGCCACCCAGCAGCCAAGGGGGCTTTCCAGATCTTCCAGCTTATCTCAGAGTCACATGGGCATTTGTCTAACACTCCCAGGACTGCCAGCTCCACGAGGGCCAGTGTTGAACGCCCACTGACTTCAGTCCCTGCTAGATCCATCACACCCCTGTCGCTTGCTCCACATCACCCTGAGGGCTTCCAGGCCCTGGCCGTTGGCATTCTCAGGTCAGGAGTGCAGGGCAGCCCTCTGTGAAGCATGGGCAAGTCATCTCACCCACGTGAGCCTCAGCTCCCAGCCCACGTAGTCAAACATTGTGACACAGGTTAGTCAGAGTTTTAAAAAGGCAATGTATATGGGAATCACCTGGGATTTTGTGAAAATGCACATTCTGAATTGGTAGGCCTGAGATTAACATTTCTAACAAGCTCCGGACTGATGCTGCTGGTCCAGAAATCTCAGAATGAGTGGCAGCTGCTAGCCAGGACTTCATGCCCATGAAATCATTAAACTGGGAAGAGACTCCAGAAACCATGATTCCCTGCTTCCTATTAAAGCCAGAAATCCTCCCTGCAGCATTTCTGATAGCAGGACAGTCCCTGGCATGTCCTAGGTGCTAAATAGACCTTAGTTGTCCTAAAAGAAAATTATTTCGAGGAACAGGAAACTCTTCTGGTGGAGGCAGCTCTCTCATGGGTAGAGAGCTCCTTCTGTAGAGCCTGTCCAGGCTCCTGAAACTGTCACTCACTGGCCTTGGCATGCCCCACGCTGCTGCACCCACCGGATCCTGTGGCACAGAGTTGAGGCCCAGTCAAATGTTTGCAACCTAAAACACGAACAACAAGCAAACGAAAAGGATGGACTCCAAAACCTTAAATGGTAGTCATGAATGATAAATGTTTAACTGTCTGCAAAATGTAATATTTGTCAAGCAGAATACTGTAATGCAATTCTTACAGAGGGGTTAGACATAAATTATATTTAATTATGGATACAGATGCATTTTGGAGAAGGCAATGGCACCCCACTCCAGTACTCTTGCCTGGAATATCCCATGGATGGAGGAGCCTGGTAGGCTGCAGTCCATGGGGTCGCTAAGAGTCAGACACGACTGAGCGACTTCACTTTCACTTTTCACTTTCATTCATTGGAAAAGGAAATGGCAACCCACTCCAGTGTTCTTGCCTGGAGAATCCCAGGGACAGGGAAGCCTGGTGGACTGCCGTCTATGGGGTCGCACAGAGTTGGACACGACTGAAGTGACTTAGCAAAGGATGCATTTTAATATGCTTCATGTGATGTGGGATGGGGCCTCCTGAAGTAAGCCTGTCTCTGGTCCTCAAAGATCTTACACTCCTTGTACCATCTTCCTCAGACGGCTTTTCTCCCATCAGAAGCTGGTAACTGTGGCCTCCCCATGTCAGGCTTCTGCTAAGATAAATTAGTCCCACAGATCTCCAGGCTTTACCCCAGGAAACACATCTCAAAACAGTTCAGGATGCTCCCCAATTTTTTTTTTCTGTCAAAAGTAACACTGGAATCAACATCTTTTTCTGCCTAAAGGCTTCTCTCTCTCCCCCACACCCTTTTTTTTTTACGAGTAATGGGAAGTGCTGTGGGGAGGCTTGTGATTTTATTTTATTCTACTGTTATTTTGGTTGTGCTGGGCCTTCATTAGGGGCTTGCCTGGTGGCGCTAGTGGTAAAGAATCTGCCTGCCAATGCAGAAGATGCAAGAGACTTGGGTTCCATCCCTGGGTCTGAAAGATCCCCTGGAGGAGGAAATAGCAACCCCCTTCAGTATTCTTGCCTGGAAAATCCCCAAAACAGAGGAGCCTGGCAGACGACAGTCCATGGGGTCACAAAGAGGCAGATATGACTGAGCACACACGCACGCACAGGCTCCTGTTGCAATGCACAGGCTCTTCATACAGGTTCTTGTTACGAAGCATGGGCTTAGTTGCCCAGTAGCAGGTGGCATCTTAGTTTTCCAATCAGGGTTCGAACCCAGATCCCTTGCATTGCAAAGTGAATTCTTAACTGCTGGACCACCAGGGAAGTCTCTGTATAGAGGCTTTTTAATAGGGATTGTTTCACTAGCATACAGACTGAACAATATACTAAGATGCCTCTCTTTTACTTTTTCATCAAACTGGTTACCAAGTTTCTAATGTCTCCTCTTTCATTTCTGATTTCGGTTTTTTGAGTCTTCTCTCTTTTTTTCTTGTGAATCTAGCTAAGGGTTTGTTGATCTTTTCAAAAACCAACTCTTAATTATGTTGATTCTTTTCTATTGTTTTTCTTTTTTAAATTTCTTTTTACTATTTATTTTTATTTTGGCTGCACTGGGTCTTCGTTGCAGCATGAGGGCTTTCTCCAGTTCCATGGGCTCTGGAACATGGGCTCTAGAGCCCGCAGACTCAGTAGAAATAAAAATGATTATAAGAGAATATTATGAACAGTTGTACACCAACAATTGGATAACCTAGAAAAAAAAACAGATAAATTCCTAGAAATACACACTTGGGTCATGAAGAAATAGGAAATCTGAACAGACATATAACTATTGTAAGATTGAATTAGTAAACAAAACTTCCCAAAACCTCCCAAGAAAAGCCCAGGACCAGATGGCTTCACTGGAGAATTCCATCAGATATTTAGAGAACTAGAACCAATCCTCATCAAACTCTTTGATACCATGCAGCATCCTATGGGGCTCCTGGGCACAAGGCCTTTCTGTGTCCCCCATTTCTTTGACTATAGGAAACAACACTCATTCATCCTCCATGACCTTTCCTGGGTTCCAGTGGGCAGATTCAAGCAGCTGTTGGTTAGGGAAGGGAGGGGATGTGAGACCAGGGAGAAACAGTCAAGAGCAGCCTTAGGGCAAAGTCCTGTTGCCCCGTTAACAGATACACACAACAATATCTTTGAGCTATTCTGCAGATATTGAAACCATCTCCAGGAGGAAGAAGTAACAATTAATTATAGTAGGCCATAACATGTAGATGCCAGACCAGTTGGACCTGATGGTTGATGACGTGGGCTCCTACTTACCTCACCACCAATCCATCAGAAGAATGTCCATAAGCTGATCATGCCCTCTTTGAACAATTACTATAAAACCTGTCACTGTCTTCCCCAAGCTGGGATACTTGGTTTTGAGGGCCTTAGCCCACTACACTCCCCTTTGCCTGGCAAAGCTATAAAGCTACTCTTTTCTACTTTATCCAAAACGCTGTCTCCAAGATTTGAATTGGCGCCAGCGTACAGAGAAATTGAGCTTTAGGCATCATCTTTCAACAGGATGTGAAGAGGAAGAAACACTCCCAAACTCATTCTATGAGGCCAGCATTACCCTCATATTAAAGCCAAAGACACTGCAATAAAAGAAAACCATAGGTCAATACCCCAAATGAAGGCTGATGCAAAAATCCTCAACAAAATATCAGCAGACTGAATTCAACAGAACCTTAAAAAGATTATGTACCATACTTCCCTGGTAGTGCAGTGGATAAGAATCTGCCTGCCAAAGCAGGGGACATGGGTTCGATCCCTGATCCGCTAAGCCCGTGTGCCACAACTACTGGGCCCATTCCCTAGAGGCTGTGCTCTGCAGCAAGAGAAGCCACCGTGTTGAGAAGCCCGAGGACTGCAGCGGAGAGTAGCCCCAGCTCACCACAACTAGAGAAAGCCCTCTTAAAGCAATGATGACCCAGCGCAGCCAAAAAAAAAATGAGATTAAGTACCATGACCAAGTAGAGCTCGTTCCTGGGATGAAAGGATGATCTAACATTCAAAGATCACACGTTAACAGAACGAAGGGCAAAAACCAGTTGACCATCTCAATTGATGCAGAGAGAGCTTTAGACAAAATTTAACAAAATTTTATGATAAAAACTTTCAACAAACTAGGACTAGACAGAAATAACCTCAACATTACAAAGGTCATGTATGTTAAGCCCACAGCTAACATCATACTCAATGGTGAAAGACTGAAAACTTTTCCTCTAAGGTCAGGAACAGAGACATTACTTTGCCAACAAATGTCCATCTAGTCAAGGCTGTGATTTTTCCAGTTGGTCATGTATGGATGTGAGAGTTGGACTGTGAAGAAAGCTGAGCGCCGAAGAATGGATGCTTTTGAACTGTGGTGTTGGAGAAGACTCTTGAGAGTCCCTTGGACTGCAAGGAGATCCAACCAGTCCATTCTGAAGGGGACCAGCCCTGGGATTTCTTTGGAAGGAATGATGCTAAAGCTGAAACTCCAGTACTTTGGCCACCTCATGCAAAGAGTTGACTCATTGGAAAAGACTCTGATGCTGGGAGGGATTGGGGGCAGGAGGAGAAGGGGATGACAGAGAATGAGATGGCTGGATGGCATCACTGACTCGATGAATGTGAGTCTGAGTGAACTCCGGGAGTTGGTGATGGACAGGGAGGCCTGGTGTGCTGCGATTCATGGGGTTGCAAAGAGTCAGACATGACTGAGCATCTGAACTGAACTGAACTGAAGGTCAGGAACAAGACAAGAATGCCCACTCTCACGACTTCTATTCAACACAGTACTGAAGTTCTAGCCAGAGCAATCGTATAAGAAATACAGAAATTAAATGGGTCCAAACTGGAAAGGAAGAAGTAAAATTATCTCTGTTCAGAGATGACATAATCTTATATATAGAAAACCCTAAAGACTCCAAACACCAAAAAGTGTTAGAATAAACAAATTCAGCAAAGTTGAAGGATACAAAATCAACACATAAAAATCAGTTGCATTTCTACACACTAACAAAGAACAATCAAAAAAAAAAAACACTTGTACAATGAAAACTACAAAACACTGCTGAAAGAATTAAAGAAGACACAAATAAATGGAAATACATGCCATGTTAATGGACTGAAAGACTTAATATATGTCATTACAAGTGATCTACAAATTCAACGCAATTTCTATCAAAATTCCAACGACTTTTGGCAGAAATTAAGAAAAAAAAAATTATCCTAAAATTCACATGGAACCTCAAAGGAATCTGAACTGAAAAAAAAAAAGTCTTGAAAAAAAAGAAGAAAGTTGCAAGTCTCACATGTCAATCTCTATACGTTTTACAAAGATACAGCAATCAAAATGTTGTGATACTATAGACACAATCAGTGGATTAGAGAGCCCAGAAATGAACCCTTACAAAATGATGGGTGCCAAGACCACTCCGTGGGGAAAGAACTGTTCTTTAACAAATGCTGCCGGGAAAATTGGATATCCACGTGCAAAATAATAAAACTGGACCCTTACTTTATAGCATATGCAAACATTAATTCAAAATGGATTCAGATCTAAACATAAGGCCCCAAACTTGAAGAAAACAGAGAAGAAATGCTCCATGACACTGGATTTTGCAATAACTTCTTGGATGTGACACCAAAAGCACAGGCGTGAGTCTTCAGTTGCATCCGACTCTTTCCGAGACCCCATGGACTGTAGCCCACCAGGCTCCTCTGTCCATTTTCCCAGGCAAGAACACTGGAGTGGGTTGCCACTGCCCTAAGAGTTCAAACGCTGCTAACTAAATATCCCACATGTGACAACTAAGCCCCAGTGCAGCCAAATGTATAAATAAATATTTAAAAGCCCACAATTATCATCATCACAAACATTTATGCTAAGTATCCATCATGCTCCAGCTTTGCGATTCACATGTGGTCTCTCACTTAATCCTCACAACAGCAACTATGAAGTGGGCCCTGCTAGTGACATTTTGCAAAAGGGAAAGTGGATGGCAGTGTGGGGCAGCCGTCCAGGGGACCAGTCTGCCCAAAGCAAACAGCATATGTAGAGATGAGGCAGACTGTAGAGGCAGATAGTCAAAGGCCTTGACAACGGGCAGAGACATTTACATGATACCATGGAATGGGGAGCTTTTACATGATATATTCCAGGGGCGCTTTCAGCAGGTGAGCAAGCAGTGTGTGGGGAGGTCCTGGCTGAGCCCCTGTGCTCTGCGCCAGGGTGGAAAGCCTGTTCAGTGCAAAATGGGTGACAAATTGATGTGCAATTTGGAGGTCAAAGGAAATCAACCCTGATACGTGTTCTCCATCTCCCGCCTCCCCCGACACTCCAAGGCTTCCTCACTGAATGACTCATATCCCCTGGGCCTCAGGTCTCCTGGTACCTGCCCTGCTCTGGCTGAGCAGAACTAGGTAGGGCAGGGCTCCATTCTCCTGCAGTTTGGGTGGTTGACATGAGGACACCTCGGTCCCTGTGAACGCCCTCTGCTGGAGGCTTCTGGGCTGGCAATGGTTGCACGCTTTGGGCATTGGGCCCAGTAGCTTTCATTTTTTATTAGAAAGATAAGATGTCTTTTCGGAGCCTTGGTGGTATTAATTACAGCCTTTTGTATAACAACATGAGGTTTCATAGAGGATGGAGTTCTCTGTCCCAGAGGCATCTGGCCTCCAGGACCACATCTCCCCCCAAAAGGATTGACTTCTCCAGAATTCTGGACTCCTTCCTCTTTTTGCTCCTCAACATGAGGCTTCAGCCCTCCAGCCTGTTCTCAGGAGGACCAATCAGGCAGAACCCTGGGGCTCCTAGTGGGTTATGCTGGAAGCTGCTTTTTAACGATAGAGAATTCTAGAGCTCTGATCTAAAAGCTGGACACAGGAAATTCCCTGGCAGTCCGGTGGTTAGAACTCCATGTTTTCACTGCTCAGATTGTTGTTCAATTGCTAAGTCGTGTCGGACTCTTTGCGACCCTTTGCAGCACACCAGGCTTTCCTGTCACCACCAAGGGTGTGGGTTCAATTCCTTGTCGGGGAACTGAGATCCCTGCCAGATGCATGGCACAGACAAATAAATAAATAAAAATAGACAGATAAATAAAAATAAAAGCTGGACACAGATGACCATGACAGGACACTCAATTCTCCAGTAAAGAAAGATAGTGAATTCTACTGCTATAGAATTACTCCTCAGCCTCACACTAAGAACAGCATAATGGATCCAGGCATTGGACTATGGGGTTTTCAAACTTCTTTTAGCCACCAAGTCCTGGAACCCTGCCTGCTGGGCCTTCCTGACTCTGAGGCAGCTCTGCAGAGCCCAGGATTCCTGAGGCCACAGCTATTAAGCCCTGACTAATATCCCTTCCAACCATAAAAGTCCACACTTCACCATTCTAAGTCAATCAAATAGCATTAAATGAAGGAAGCCAAGTATATTTGAAAATCTCAGACTCATCTTGAAACAGAAGTGGGGAGGGGATGGTTCAACCCTTAAGGAATGATATAGCCCCTGAGGATACAACAGAAACTGGTTAGAAATGATTAGCCCAAGAAGGCAGAAGATTCGACTTCCAGTAGACCATGAGCCTCACTGGGATACATTAGCCTATGCAAAACGATAGGCCCACAGGCACTGTGGCAGTTCTAACTGACCAAAAACAGCCAAAAATTGGGTGGGTGAACCAGTTCCTAGAAACGCCTGCCCCTTTTCCAAGATTGTTGGAATAATCCTCCTGCTTGTTAGCCTATGAAATTACCCAGCCTGTAAAAACGAACCACTCTGTATTTTGGGCCTGCTCCAACTTTTTGAAATGGACCACATTCTGCCCATGGAATGTGTGTCTCTCTGAATAAACCTACTTTCCCACTTAGTTCCCCAGGCAGAGCCCTCCTTGATTACCTACTCATATTCCTCAGAAGCATCCTATATTAATAAATCTACTTTTTACCTATCACTTTGCCTCCTGATGAATTCTTTCTGTGCTAAGACATAAAGAACCTGATTGTCAGTAAGTCAAGCGGGTTTAAGTTCCAGCCCATGGGTTCAAGTCCCAGTCTGAGTTTTAGCTGGGCTCAAATGCCATCTGAGGTGCAACTGAGTTCGAGTCCCAATCTGTGTGTGTGGTTTCAACCCTGGGAGGGTTTGTTTCTGAATTAATGGAGACCAAAAAACTGGTGTGCTGCAGTCCATGGGGTTACAAAGAGTCCCTGGTGGCTCAGACAGTAAAGAATCCACCTGCAATGCGGGAGACCTATGTTTGATCCCTGGGTTGGGAAGATCCCCTGAAGGAGGGCATGGCAACCCACTCCAGTATTCTTGCCTGGAGAATCCCGTGGACAGAGGAGCCTTGTGGGCTATAGTCCATGGGGTTGCAAAGAGTCGGACACAACTGAGTGACTAAGCACAAAAACTGTGTCTTTGGAGGAGACTCTTGAGAGTTCCTTGGGCTGCAAGGAGATCAAACCAGTCAATCCTAAGGGAAATCAACCCTGAATATTCATTGGAAGGACTGATGTTTAAGCTGAAGCTACAATATTTTGGCCACCTGATGTGAAGAGCCAACTCATTGGAAAAGACCTTGATGCTAGGAAAGATTGAGGGTAAGAGGAGAAAGGGGTGACAGAGGATAAGATAGTTGGATGGCATCACTGACTCAATAGACATGAGTTTGAGTAAACTCTGGGAGATAGTGAAGGACAGGGAAGCCTGGCATGCTGCAGTTCATGGGGTTACAAAGAGTCAGACACAGCTGAGTGAACAACAAAAACAAAAACAAGCAACGGATCATACTAAGTGCTTCAAACATGTTTCTCTTTTAGTCCTTACAATTAGCTCTCTCATCCCCGTGAATAAAGGGAAGCTGGAAAGTTCATAAGTGATCTGCCCAAGGTCTCCAGCTGGGGGCCAAGATTCAGATTCAGGTCTGTCTGACACCTAAGTGGATTAGCCTGTCTCCATTCCACCCCTTCAGCCACTGCCTCTTTAACAGCCCCACCCTAACCACCTCCTCCATCAGGGAGCCCACATTCTTTGTTGCTGCCCCACCCAGGTCCCCACGGTGTCCACCCTCCAAGGCATGAAACAGATATAGAAAAAGCATGAATGTTTTTGTACTTTGTTTTTTTAGCTGCTGCCACATGGCAGGCGGGATCCTTAATTCCCAGACCCGTGACCCTTGCTGTGGAAGCAGAGAGTCTTAACTGCTGGATGGCCAAGGAAGTCCCGAAAAGGTGTGTTTTTACACTGTGTAACATACACTGGAAAATGGCAGAACCTAAACCATAGAATATGAGGGCCACTGGGGGCAATAAGAGGATTCTGGAGTTTTTAAAGTGTTTCCACATTTCGTTCAATGCCCACAGCCATCCTGTGAAAGAGACCAGTGTTCACAGCCCCATCTTATTGATAGGACAAGAGGCTGAGAGAGGCTGTGCCCTTCCAAGGTCACACAGTTAAGGAAGGCGCCTCAGCCAGGACTGAAATATCTGGCTGGAGAGGCACTGGCTAGAACGCAGGTCTCAGGAAACCTGGATCAGCACTCCTGCCATCAGCTCCAGGAACAGCAGTCTGCATAATGGTCTCATGATAACATCTCTCCACCGAGCTCTTCATCCCCAGCACAGGCTGTTCTCTCCTCTTCTTTTTTCTTCTCTTCCTCTTCTCTCATCATAAATCACAGCCCTTGTCTAAGGAATAATTAATGCTGCTTGAATAAAGTTACAGCAGCCTCACTCCTCTCTTCATGTAAATAAGGATCATCGCTTGCATAGCCTGCCCATAGACACAGCTGAGGTATACCCACCGTTATGGAGGTTTGAACAATGTGCCAAACAGGTGCTCATTACATCCTCACCACAAGTTTCTGAAGTAGGTTTTCATTTGCCCATTTTACAGATGAAGCAGTGGAGGCTCAGAATGGTCACTCATGACTTGTTCAAGGTCACACAACTGTATGTGACAGAGCCCAACTTGAACCTAGGTCTACCCGAAGCTAAAGTCCATATTCTTCATCCCATGGTTCCTATTGAATGGTAACCAAACTGTAGCCAGATTTGGCCTTTCCTATATATTTTAAATCTTAAAAAAAAATTATTTATGTATTTGGCTGTACTAGGTCTTAGTTGCAGCATGCCAAATCGTCCATCTTCCTTGTGGCATGCGGGATCTAGTTCCCTGACCAGGGATCGAACCTGGGCACCCTGCATTGGCAGCTTGGAGTCTTAGCCATTGGACCACCAGGGAGGTCCCTTTTTCTGTCTTTTGAACTCTTCCGGTTAACAGAATGTTTTAGCATGCTTAGAGGTTGGAAGAAGAAATGGCAACCCACACCAGTGTTCTTGCCTGGAGAATCCCAGGGACGGGGGAGCCTGGTAGGCTGCCATCTATGGGGTTGCACAGAGTCGGACACAACTGAAGTGACTTAGCAGCAGCAGCAGAGGTTAGGCCAAGCTTGGAGATGAAAATAATAAATTTTTTTCCCATATAGTGGGTATTGCCTTCAGGCTTTGTCTTTTACTGTCATTCAGTTCCCATCAATACTTTTGAGGTGGATACTGTTTTTGTTGCTGTTGTAGTTTAGTCGCTAAGTGTCCAACTCTTTGTGACTCCATAGACTGCAGTCCGCCAGGCTCCACTGTCCACGGAATTCTCCAGGCAAGAATACTGGAGTGGATTAACATTTCTTGCTCCAGGGGACCTTTCTGACCCAGAGATTGAACCCGTGTATCCTGCTTGGCAGGAAGATTCTTTACCACTGAGCCACCTAGGAAGCCCTAGGATCCTGTTATCCCTATTTTACAGATGAGAACACTGAGGCTCAGGGGCTCAGTTACTTGCCACTGGCACACAGCTTGTGTGTCCTAAGATGAGGATTTGGACCCAGATCTGGCTGATGCCTGAGCCCTTACCTTTAACCACTTCTCCTTACCTTGCCCACAATATTGACAGTTCTTCCAAACACGGCATGAATTCTCTCTGCCTCTGGAGATGGGCCAGGAAGAGGAAAACTTGTTCAGTTAGCCCATGAGGAGACTCAGAGCACCCTGAGCTCCCTGACACCCTATTTCTGCCTGAGGCTGGCTGTCTCTCCCTGCAGGAAAACTGCTCTGGGTTTCAGGACCGCTGCCAGATATCAACCAGAGTGTCTGCTGGAGCCCTAGGAACATATGTGACTTGCCTATTTGGAGGTACAGAGGAGACTGGAGCTCACACTGTTTAAAAATTGTTCCCGTTTTTTCAGCAAGACGTGTACGCAGTGCTGAGCCTCCAAAGACAGGGAGAGGAGTGGGGTGTTTGAATCAACAGTGCAGGATCCCAGAGTCTGCCTTGGGGTTCACTAATGCAGAAGCAAACGGGTATTAGAGAGAGGACTCTTGGTTCCCCAGTGACAGAAGACCTACCCAAACTGATTTAACCAAAGTGTATTTATTGATGCATAGAACTAAAACCTCAGTGTAGGTGGAGCTTCAGGTGCAGCTGGATCAGAGGATCAAAGGACGGTTAATCCTAAGTCCCGTTTCTCAGCTCTGCTCTCCTTCACGTTGGCCTCACTTTACTGAAACAGCAAGATGGCAGCCATGGCACCCATCCTTAACAGCCGATCAGGAAAAAGGAACAGGAAACCCAGTAAGTCAAGTAACTAGTTGAGTTTCACTGACTCTAGCAGGCCTGACTTGGCTCTACACTGACGCACAGAAATGGGATGTGTTGATTGGCTGGGCCTTCGAGGGTGGAGTCAACACCCACCCAATAGCACAGACTTAGAGTCCCTTGGGGTCAAGCCCTCGAAGCCATATTGGGACACATTTTAAGAAGCAGGAGAGGCGGGTGTTAGATGTCAGAAAGATCGAGAAAGAGTAAGGTGAAAGTTCACCTGGGGTGACCAAAGGCACAAGGAAATACACAATTATATGATTAGGGAAAGTGCCTAAGAGCTCCCAGATAGGTTATGCTGGAAAAGGTCTTTTGTAAATCAGTGTCACACTCCACAACAGACACATTTTTACTCGGGTGAAGAGAGGAGAGGAGAGATTTCTAATTATCAAGTTCCCAGGCTAGCAGGGAAATTTTTATTTAATCCATTATATAGAGGAAGTGCTTGGATATTTGCAGTAAAAATTAGAAAGCAAAATTTACAACCGCGGATGACATATAAAAAAGATTTTGGATCTGAAACCTGGACTTGATTTATTAGAAGAGCTGGTGCTTGAGAAAAAGCAAGCTTAATTAATGAGAATCATCTAGCAGATGGAGACTCCAGTGGGGAACTCAAGGGGCTTCTGAGCGCTTCCAAGGGCTCAGGGGGTTGACGGCAGGGCTTTGTTAGGCTGAATGTCTCTTCATATATTATGGGTTGTTGTTGTTTTTTCTTGATAGAGGTGTGTCAAGGAGAACGTTCTTATATCTGATTTTTACAGGTGTACAAGGAAGACTGAGGTGAATCTGCAGCTCCACAGCGACTTAGGCCATTTTGGACTCACACATGGAATCCAAGGGAGGAGAGGAAAGCAGGATGGTCCGACTGCAGCTGGGCAGGAAGTGTCCAGGGGTGGGGGCGGGGGGCGGGGAGGGCCTGAGAGGCTGGACAGTGAACGTGAGAGGCCCCGGCCTGCAGAGGAAGTATGTAGAGGAGAAAGCCGCCAGGCTCCCCTTATTTATCACAGACACCGGATGCCTGAAACCCATCTCTAGCACTCAGCATCTCCCCTGCCAGACCCTCTAGATGTATGGAGACAGCAACCAAGCCAAGCCTAAGCTCAGTGCTCCCCGTGTCAGTCAGTGGCTGAAGTCAGTTCTCTGACAGGCATGCGAGCCTCTGTTTTCATGAAGCTGGTGGATTGTATATTTGCCTTCTTCTCCTTTCCCTATGCTTCTTACCCCACTGGCAATTGGGCCACAGAATTTCTTGGCCTAAAACAGAAATCTGGGGACTTCCTAGTGGTTGTGACTAAGACTCTGAGCTCCCAATGCCAGGCACCAGGTTCACCCTGATTAGGGAACTAGATCCCACATGTCATAGCCAAAAAAATCCCATGAGCAGCAGCTAAGACCCGGCACAGCCAACTGAGTAATTAATTATTTAAGAAATAAGAAAACATAAATCTGACCCCATGGCTTTATACCCCTCAAAACCTTTCAGGGTTGCCCAATGCCTACAGCAATACTTCTCCAAGTCATCTTCCTTAGAACCTTCATTCTTTGATCAAATAAGTTTAAGAAATTCTCTATAGCATACCCAGGTTAGAGAATCCAAACACAAAATGACAAATTAAGGGCTCCAAGTAGTCTTTTGGTAAAGAGCTGCTTTCATTTTTTT
The DNA here is from genome assembly GCF_055505025.1 of Bos grunniens. NCBI lineage: Eukaryota > Metazoa > Chordata > Mammalia > Artiodactyla > Bovidae > Bos > Bos grunniens. The sequence goes on along the minus strand of NC_141185.1, from coordinate 49,047,504 downwards.
ACCCTGCTTTTTTCTTTTTAGTTGGAAATGGCTGTCGTTGTTCTATTTTGTTCTTTTGGTGTGCCGCACACAGCCTATGGGATCCCAGTTCTCTGACCAGGGATAAAATCTGGGCTCAGTGAAAGCACAGAATCCCAACCAGTGGACCACCAGGGAATTCCTTATTGATGTATAGTTGATGTACAATATTATGTGTTACAAGTGTATGGTAGAGTAATTCCCAGTTCCTAAAGGTTATACTCCATTTATACTTAGTACAAAAGATTGACTATATTCCCTGTGCTATACAATATATCCTTGTAGCTTATTTTATACTCCGTAGTTTGTACCTCTTAATCCTCTAACCCTATGTCACTGTCCCCCTTGCCTCTCCCCACTGGGACCACTAGTTATTTCTCTGTATCTGTGAGTCTGCTTCGCTTTTTTTTTTTTTTTTAATTTATTCCTTTGTTGTATTTTTTATTTCACATACAGTAAGTCCCCTATGTATGAACCTTCAAGTTTCTTTGAACTTTCAAAGAAAGATTTGAATGTGCCATGTCTGATCACATAAGATAGTCCACATGTCTAATAGTTCAAGTATCTGGCATACGTTGTCACGTGCCTGCATGCTTTGTAAGTGACTGTGATTTTGTGCACTTTACTGTACAGTACTGTATAGCGTATAGTAGTACAGCATCATTATTTCAAGCCCAGGGTGTCCAAAAAGAGCGGTTGTGGTACTGATGTAGCTGGTACTCTACTGTACTTTCAAGGTTACTTACTTGTACTGTAAGGTTACTTACTAAACTGTTAAGATTGAAAATGTTTTCTTGGACTTCTCTGGTAGTCCAGTGGTTAAGACTCTGCCTGCCAGTGCAGGGGACTCGGGTTCAGTCCCTGGTCTAGGAAGACCCCACGAGTCTCGGAGCAACTAAGCCTGTGCACCGCAACTACTGAGTCTGCGCTCCAGAACCTGTGCTCCTCAACAAAAGGGCCGCTACAATGAGAAGCCTGGCCACTGCAACTAGAGAAAGCCTGCCCACCGCAGTGAAGACTGCTGCAGACAAAAATAAACATTTTAAAAAAAATAAAAAACAAAACGTTTTCTTTATCTTTTGAGTTTGTTTTCTATGTTCAGTCACTCAGCTGTGTCCAACTCTTTGTAACTCCGTGGACTGCAGCATGCCAAGCTTCGCTGTCCTTCATTATCTCCAGTTTGCTCAAAATCATGTATGTTGAGTCGGTGATGCTATCCACCCATCTCATCCTCTGCCGACCCCTTCTCTTCCTGCATTCAATCTTTCCCAGCATCAGGGTCTTTTCAGATGAGTCAGTTCTTCGCATCAGGGGGCCAAAGTATTGGAGTTTCAGCTTCGGCATCAGTCCTTCCAATGAATATTCAGGGTTGATTTCCTTAGGATGGATTCATTTCATCTCCTTGCAGTCCAAGGGACTCACAAGAGTCTTCTCCAACACCACAGTTCAAAAGCATCAATTCTCCGGTGCTCAGCTTTCTTTATAGTCCAATTCTCTCATCCATACATGACCACTGGAAAAACCATAGCCTTGACTAGATGGACCTTGGTTGGCAAAGTAATGTCTCTGCTTTTTAATATGTTGTCTAGGTTAGTCATAACTTTTCTTCCAAGGAGCAAGCATTTTTAATGCTTGGTTGCTGACTGAAAGCTGCAGTCACCATCTGCAGTGATTCTGGAGCCCAAAAAAATACAGTCTGAAACTGTTTCCACTGTTCTCCATCTATTTACCATGAAGTGATGGGACCGGATGCCATGATCTTACTTTTCTGAATGTTGAGCTTCAAGCCAACTTTTTCACTCTCCTCTTTCACTTTCATCAAGAGGCTCTTTAATTCCTCTTCACTTTCTGCCATAAGAGTGGTGTTATCTGCATATCTGAGGTTATTGATATTTCTCCTGGCAATCTTGATTCCAGCTTGTGCTTCTTCTAGCCCAGCGTTTCTCATGATGTACTCTGCATATAAGTTAAATATGCAGGGTGACAATATACAGCCTTGACGTACTCCTTTTCCTGTTTGGAACCAGTCTGTTGTTCCATGTCCAGTTCTAACTGTTGCTTCCTGACCTGTATACAGGTTTCTCAAGAGGCAGGTCAGGTGGTTTGGTATTCCCATCTCTTTCAGAATTTTCCACAGTTTGTGATGATCCACATAGTCAAAGGCTTTGGCATAGTCAATAAAGCAGAAATAGATGTTTTCCTGGAACTCTCTTGCTTTTTCAATAATCCAGCAGATGTTGGCAATTTGATCTCTGGTTCCTCTGCCTTTTCTAAATCCAGCTTGAACATCTGGAAGTTCACGGCTCACGTATTGCTGAAGCCTGGCTTGGAGAATTTTGAGCATTACTTTACTAGCGTGTGAGATGAATGCAATTTTGCAGTAGTTTGAGCATTCTTTGGCATTGCTTTTCTTTGGGATTGGAATGAAAACTGACCTTTTCCAGTCCTGTGGCCACTGCTGAGTTTTCCAAATTTGCTGGCATATTGAGTGCAGAACTTTCACAGCATCATCTTTCGGGATTTGAAATAGCTCAACTGGAATTCCATCACCTCCACTAGCTTTGTTCATAGTGATGCTTCCTAAGGCCCACTTAACTTCACATTCCAGGATGTCTGGCTCTAGGTGAGTGATCACACCATCGTGATTATCTGGGTCATGAAGATTTTTTTCTATAGTTTTTCTGTGTATTCTTGCCACCTCTTCTTAATATCTTCTGCTTCTGTTAGGTCCATACCATTTCTGTCCTTTATCGAGCCCATCTTTGCATGAAATGTTCCCTTGGTATCTCTAATTTTCTTGAAGAGATCTCTAGTCTTTCCCATTCTGTTGTTTTCCTCTATTTCTTTGCATTGATCGCTGAGGAAGGCTTTCTTATCTCTCCTTGCTATTCTTTGGAACTCTGCATTCAGATGCTTATATCTTTCCTTTCCTCTTTTGCTTTTCACTTCTCTTCTTTTCACAGCTATTTGTAAGGCCTCCTCAGACAGCCATTTTGCCTTTTTGCATTTCTATTTCTTGGGGATGGTCTTGATCCCTGTCTCCTACACAATGTCACGAACCTCCATCCATAGTTCATCAGGCACTCTGTCTACCAAATCTAGTCCCTTATATCTATTTCTCACTTCCACTGTGTAATTGTAAGAGATTTGATTTAGGTCATACCTGAATGGTCTAGTGGTTTTCCCTACTTTCTTCAACTTAAGTCTGAATTTGGCAATAAAGGGTTCATTATCTGAGCCACAGTCAGCTCCCGGTCTTGATTTTGCTGACTGTATAGAGCTTCTCCATTTTTGGCTCAAAGAATATAATCAATATGATTTCAGTGTTGACCATCTGGTGATATCCATGTGCAGTCTTCTCTTGTGTTGTCTGAAGAGGGTGTTTGCTATGACCAGTGCGTTCTCTTGGCAAAACTCTATTAGCCTTTGCCCTGCTTCATTCTGTACTCCAAGGCCAAACTTGCCTGTTACTCCAGGTGTTTCTTGACTTCCCACTTTTGCATTCCAGTCCCCTATAATGAAAAGGACATCTTTCTTGGGTGTTAGTTCTAAAAGGTCTTGTAGGTCTTCATAGAACCATTCAACTTCAGCTTCTTCAGAGTTACTGGTCGGGGCATAGACTTATATTATCGTGATATTGAATGGTTTGCCTTGGAAACGAACAGAGATCATTCTGTCATTTTTGAGATTGCATAAAGTACTACAGTTTGGACTTTTTTCTTGACCATGATGGCTACTCCATTTCTTCTAAGGGATTCCTGCTCACAGTAGTAAATATAATAGTCATCTGAGTTAAATTTACCCATTCCAGTCCATTTTAGTTAGCTGATTCCTAAAATGTCGATGCTCACTCTTGCCATCTCGTTTGACCACTTCCAATTTGCCTTGATTCATGGACCTAACATTCCAGGTTCCTATGCAATATATCTCTTTACAGCATCGGACCTTGCTTCCATCACCATTCACATCCGCAACTGGGTGTTGTTTTTGCTTTGACTCCGTCTCTTCATTCTTTCTGGAGTTATTTCTCCACTGATCTCCAGTAGCATATTGGGTACTTACTGACCTGGGGAGTTCATCTTTCAGTGTCCTATCTTTTTGCCTTTTCATACTGTTCATGGGGTTCTCAAGGCAAGAATACTGAAGTAGGTTGCCATTCCCTTCTCCAGTGGACCACATTTTGTCAGGACTCTCCACCATGACCTGTCCATCTTGGGTGGCCGTACAAAGGCATGGCTCATAGTTTCATTGAGTTAGACAAGGCTGTGGTCCATGTGATTAGATTGGCTAGTTTTCTGTGATTGTGGATTTCAGTTTGTCTGCTCTCTGATGGAGAAGGATAAGAGGCTTATGGAAGCCTCCTGATGGGAGAGACTGACTGAGGGGGAAACTGGGTCTGGTTCTGATGGGCAGGGCCATGCTCAGTAAATCTTTAATCCAAATTTCTGCTGACGGGTGGGGCTGTGTTCCCTCCCTGCTATTTACCTGGGGCCAAACTATGGAGAAGGTAATGAAGATAATGGCAACCTCCTTCAAAAGATCCCATGCATGCACTGCTACACTCACTGCTCCCAACCCTGCAGCAGGCCACCACCGACCCAAGCCTCCACTGGAGACTCCTGGACACACATGGGCAAGTCTGGGTCAGTCTCTTGTGGGGTCACTGCTCCTTTCTCCTGGGTCCTGGTGCACACAGGGTTCTATTTGTGCCCTCCAAGAGTCTTTTCCCAGTCCTTTGTAAGGTCTGTGAAAATTGTTATAACCCTATTAAAGTACAGTACTATATAGCTAGTCAACAAAAGAGTCCGAAATGCAGTACTTGATGCAATCTCAAAAACGACAGGATGATCTCTGTTCATTTCCAAGGCAAACCATTCAATATCACAGTAATCCAAGTCTATGCCCCAACCAGTAACGCTGAAGAAGCTGAAGTTGAACAGTTCTATGAAGACCTACAAGACCTTTTAGAACTAACACCCAAAAAAGATGTCCTTTTCATTATAGGGGATTGGAATGCAAAAGTGGGAAGTCAAGAAACACCTGGAGTAACAGGCAAATTTGGCCTTGGAATATGGAATGAAGCAGGGCAAAGGCTAATAGAGTTTTGCCAAGAGAACACACTGGTCATAGCAAACTCCCTCTTCCAACAACACAAGAGAAGACTCTACACATGGACATCACCAGATGGTCAACACCGAAATCAGATTGATTATATTCTTTGCAGCCAAAGATGGAGAAGCCCTATACAGTCAGCAAAAACAAGACCAGAAGCTGAACTGTGGCTCAGATCATGAACTCCTTATTGCCAAATTCAGACTTAAGTTGAAGAAAGTAGGGAAAACCACTAGACCATTCAGGTATGACCTAAATCAAATCTCTTACAATTACACAGTGGAAGTGAGAAATAGATTTAAGGGACTAGATCTGATAGATAGAGTGCCTGATGAACTATGGATGGAGGTTCGTGACATTGTGTAGGAGACAGGGATCAAGACCATCCCCAAGAAATAGAAATGCAAAAAGGCAAAATGGCTGTCTGAGGAGGCCTTACAAACAGCTGTGAAAAGAAGAGAAATGAAAAGCAAAGGAGAAAAGGAAGATATAAGCATCTGAATGCAGAGTTCCAAAGAATAGCAAGGAGAGATAAGAAAGCCTTCCTCAGCGATCAATGCAAAGAAATAGAGGAAAACAACAGAATGGGAAAGACTAGAGATCTCTTCAAGAAAATTAGAGATACCAAGGGAACATTTCATGCAAAGATGGGCTCGATAAAGGACAGAAATGGTATGGACCTAACAGAAGCAGAAGATATTAAGAAGAGGTGGCAAGAATACAGAAGAACTGTACAAAAAAGATCTTCACAACCCAGATAATCACGATGGTGTGATCACTCACCTAGAGCCAGACATCCTGGAATGTGAAGTTAAGTGGGCCTTAGGAAGCATCACTATGAACAAAGCTAGTGGAGGTGATGGAATTCCAGTTGAGCTTTTTCAAATCCTGAAAGACGATGCTGTGAAAGTTCTGCACTCAATATGCCAGCAAATTTGGAAAACTCAGCAGTGGCCACAGGACTGGAAAAGGTCAGTTTTCATTCCAATCCCAAAGAAAGGCAATGCCAAACAATGCTCAAACTACCGCACAATTGCACTCATCTCACACACTAGCAAAGAAATGCTCAAAATTCTCCAAGCCAGGCTTCAGCAATACATGAACCGTGAACTTCCAGATGTTCAAGCTGGATTTAGAAAAGGCAGAGGAACCAGAGATCAAATTGCCAACATCTGCTGGATTATTGAAAAACCAAGAGAGTTCCAGGAAAACATCTATTTCTGCTTTATTGACTATGTCAAAACCTTTCACTTTGTGGATCACAATAAACTGTGGAAAATTCTGAAAGAGATGGGAATACCAAACCACCTGACCTGCCTCTTGAGAAACCTGTATGCAGGTCAGGAAGCAACAGTTAGAACTGGACATGGAACAACAGACTGGTTCCAAATAGGAAAAGGAGTAAGTCAAGGCTGTATATTTTCACCCTGTTTATTTAACTTATATGCAGAGTACATCATGAGAAACGCTGGGCTGGAAGAAGCACAAGTTTGAATCAAGATTGCCAGGAGAAATATCAATAACTTCAGATATGCAGATGACACCACCCTTATGACAGAAAGTGAAGAGGAACTAAAAAGCCTCTTGATCAAAGTGAAAGAAGAGAGTGAAAAAGTTGGCTTAAAGCTCAACATTCAGAAAACGAAGATCATGGCATCCGGTCCCACCACTTCATGGCAAATAGATGGGGAAACTTTGGAAACAGTGTCAGACTTTATCTTTTTGGGCTCAAAATCACTGCAGATGGTGACTGCAGCCATGAAATTAAAAGACCTTTACTCCTTGGAAGGAAAGTTATGACCAACCTAGACAGCATATTCAAAAGCAGAGACATTACTTTGCCAACAAAGGTCTGTCTAGTCAAGGCTATGGTTTTTCCAGTGGTCATGTATGGATGTGAGAGTTGGACTGTGAAGAAAGCTGAGCACCGAAGAATCGATGCTTTTGAACTGTGGTGTTGGAGAAGACTCTTGAGAGTCCCTTGGACTGCAAGGAGATCCAACCAGTCCATTCTAAAGATCAGTCCTGAGTGTTCATTGGAAGGACTGATGCTAAAGCTGAAACTCCAGTACTTTGGCCACCTCATGCAAAGAGTTGACTCATTGGAAAAGACCCTGATGCTGGGAGGGATTGGGGCAGGAGGAGAAGGGGACGACAGAAGATAAGATGGCTGGATGGCATCACCGACTAGATGGACATGAGTTTGGGTAAACTCCAGGAGTTGGTGATGGACAGGGAGGCCTGGCATGCTGCGATTCATGGGGTTGCAAAGAGTCGGACACAACTGAGCGACTGAACTGAACTGAACTATATAGCTGACAGTGTTAGTTGGGTACCAAGGCTAACTTTGTTGATCTTACAAATAAATTGGACTTATGAACATGCTCTCCTCTTGGAACAGAACTTATTAGTATGCAGGGGACTTACTGTATAAGTGATATCATACAGTATTTGTTGTAAACTTATTTGACACTGGGCCTCCCTGATAGCTCAGTTGTTAAAGAATATGCCTGCAATGCAGCAGACCGTGATTCAATTCCTAGGTCAGATCAGGAAGATTTGCTGGAGGAGGGATAGGCTACCGACTCCAGTATTCCTGGGCTTCCCTTGTGGCTCAGCTGGTAAAGAATCCACCTGCAATGCAGGAGACCTGGGTTCGATCCTTGGGTTGGGAAGATCCCCTGGAGAAGGGAAAGGCTACCCACTCCAGTATTCTGGCCTGGAGAATTCCATGGACTGTAGAGTCCATGGGGTCACAAAGAGTTGGACACAACTGAGTGACTTTCACTTTCACTTATTTGACACTGAAGCCTTTCTTATCCAATGTCATTTAACAAACACATTCGGGGGATAACTAATTTACAAGATAAAGCCCGGATACCTCAACACAGCATCCAAGATCATTCCATTCTGGCCACAACCTCCCTTTCCAGCCTCAGCACCCAGAATTCTTCCATGGTTACATCCTAGTTCCCACCACTCTGACCACACACAAATGCTTTGCACTTTCTCTGTATTTTGGTTCATATTATTCCCCTTTTCTTCCCTTTTCATTTTTCTAAATAAAACAACCTTTCTCAGGAGCTCCATGCAGATTATTATTTTATTAATAGGAATGGCCCCCATTTTGGGGGCACTTATCATGTGCCAGACCCTCCCCAGTCAGCTCTCCCCACTCAGGCCCATGGCTTTGGCACCGGAGCAAGGTGCTTACCATGACTTTGTTGCCTTCTATGCTTCGATACCTCTTTCCACTTGGCCCCCACAGTGCCTTGTACCAATGAGCCCCCTCTCCCTTGTCCTAGACCTCTCCCTGGCTTGGGTCTTCAATCGAATTTCCCCTCATTGCCAACGTCCCTCTTAGAAAAGAGCTTAGCAGCACCTACTTGACAAGGATGATTGAGATCTCTGGGGTTCATTCATTCATTCTATAAGTACTGATTAAGCACTGGAGGTTTTAAGATAGACATAGTCCCACCCTCACTGCAAGCCAGCAAAGACAGACAGGAAACACAGTGTAATGATCAATTCAATAACTGCTAATGTGCAAAGTATTGCCAAGAAGTGGGGGGATGGGCCAATGAGAGGGACAGAATGAGACAGGAAGGGCACAGGGCACAACCTTTAAAAGAATGGCATAGCCCAAGGACATGACATAAGCTGATTAGAACCAGCTATGTCCCAGATGGTGCTCAGTATATGTTCATTGTAACACATCAAAACGTTAAATGACACACCCACAGATGCCAGGACCATAAAGGCCAAAAAGTGGGCAGTGGCCCAATGCCTGAAAGTCCCCCCCCTTCCCCAAAACAGCTGGAATACTCCTCCCACTCATTGTTGTTGTTCAGTCACTAAGTGCTGTCCAGCTCTTTGCGACCCCATGGACTGCAGCAAGCCAGGCTCCTCTGTCCTCCACTATCTCCTGGAGTTTGCTCAAATTCATGTCTATCGAGTTGATGATACTATCTAACCATCTCATCCTCTGCCACCCCGTTCTCCTTTTGCCTTCACTTTCCCAGCATCAGGGTCTTTTCCAATGAGTCAGCTCTTCACATCTGGTGGCCAAAGTATTGGAGCTTCAGCTCCTATTCATTAGCCTATGAAATAACCCACCCCTATAAACACTGACAACCCCATACCCAGAGGTCTCTTGCCACTCTTGCCTTCCAAGATGGCCCACACTCTGTCTATGGAATGTGTTTTCTCCCTGAATAAACTTTTTTTCACTCTTCTGTCGCTCTCTCTTAAATTCTTTCCTGTGGGAAGCCAAGAACCTATACTTGGCAGCCGTTCCAGACACTGGGATGTGACCAACCTCTTGGGCCCCACTATCTTTCCTGCAATAATATGTGCATGCTCAATCATGTCCGACTTTTTGCAACCCCATGGACTGTAGCCCACCAGGCTCCTCTCTCTGTGGCATTTCCCAGGCAAGGATACTGGAGTGGGTTGACATTTCCTCCTCCAAGAGATCTTCCTGACGCAGGGATCAAACCCACATGTCCTGCATCTCCTGCACTGGCCAGCAGATTCTTTTACCATTGAGCCACCTAGGAAGCCTAGAAGAAGAAAAGAAACACCGCTGGGCCAGCACACCCCATCCCTTGAAGGTGAGGAGGGTCTGCCTACATGCTCTGGCAGTCGCCACTATAGCCACTGCACATTTAGGAGGAGCAGAAGCTGGGGGTATCCTTGCCTGGGAAATCCCATGGACAGAGGAGCCTGGTGAGCTGCAGTCCATGGGGTCACAAAGCACCAGACATGACTGAGTGACTGAGCATGCACACCTGCAACAACCTGATCTGGTGTCCAGGGAGGGCCTCCTGGAGGAGACAAAGGCCCGTAAGAGACAGGACAGCATGTGAAGGACACAGGTGGGGAACTGAGGTGCATTTAGGGGCTGCAGTGAGTACAGCAGGTGGGGGGACTTTGGAAGAGGACAGTGAGTAACAGGAAATGACCTAAGAGTCTCCTCGAAGACTCAGCTCAGGGATGGGCCTCAAGAGGCTTGGGTATGAATCCTGATGGGGTCATTTACTCTCTGTGGGGCCTTGGGTGAATATCTTTTCTTTTATTTTTAATATTTATTTGGCTGCACTGAGTCTTGGTCACAGCACTCACAATCTTCAGTGTTTGTTGGGGGATGCGGGATCTTTAGTTGCAGCATGTGGGATCTAGTTCCCTGACTAGGGATCGAACCCAGGCCCCCTGCATTGGAAGCACAGAGTCTTAGCCACTGGGCCACCTGGAAGTCCCTTGGTGAGTTTCTTAACCTCTCTGTTTTTGTTTTCATAGCTGCAAATGGGGCATCTTCTCCAACACCTAGCTGAATTTAATAAGCACTTAATACAAGCCAGGCATTTTTTCCAAGAACTTTACAGGACATAACTAATTTAATCCTTACAATATTCCTAAGAGATAAGGTATTACCACTTAGCAGATAATGAAACTGAGTCACTAAATTAACTTGTTGAAGGTGACCCAGCATGCTGTTAGGTATCTACCTGGCAGGGTTTCCAGAGTTGAAAGAGATAAATAAAGTGTAACATTTAACACAGTGCCTGGCACACAGCACAGTTGGCCTTCCATATCTCCAGGTTCCGCATTCCCAGATTCAATCCACCTTGGATATCTGGGAAAAAAAAAAAAACAAAAACCAGAAAGTTCCAAAAAACAAAACTTAAATTTGTCAAGCCAGTGACTATTTACATAGCTTTTACATTGTATTGATAACTATTTGCATAGATTTCACATTTTCTTAGATATTACAAGTAATCTACAGATGACTTAAAGTACAGAGGCGGATGTGCTTGTGTTAATATGCAAAATATTAGTCTCTCAGTCGTGTCTGACTCTTTGTGACCCCATGGACTATGGCCCACCAGGCTCCTCTGTCCGTGGGATTCTCCAGGCAAGAATACTGGATTGGGTTGCCATTTCCTTCTCCAGCGGATCTTCCTGACCCAGGGATCAAACTTGGGTCTCCTACCTTGCAGGCAAATTCTTTACCAATTGACCCACCAGGGAAACTGGTTATATACAAAGACCATGCCATTTTGCACTGTGGAAACAAATCCCCACAGACAGTGAGGGAGCAATGTGATTGCTCAATAATTTTTACTATTTATTTTGATTTATCCTAAGGCCAGCGGGAAGCCATTAAAAGGCTATAAGCCATCAAGAGGATGTTTTTTTAAAGAATGGCTCTGAGGAGTCCAGGGTAGACGCAGAGAGAGTAATTAGAAGGCTGTTACAACTAGGAGTTCGCATGCCAGGCTAAGGATCCCACATCCCGCCACTAAAAGATCTTGTGTGCCACAATTAGGACCTGGTGAAGCCAAATAAGTAAATAAATAAAAATACTAAAAAGAAGACGACGACTGTTACAGGAGAGGGAAATACTAGCAGCCAAATCAGACTTGTGCGAGTAGGGTAATGAATCCCTGAAAGGTATTTCCACGGTGGAATCCATGTGTCTTGGGCATCGAGGGGTACTGAGGTTTAAAGAGTAGTGCCAGGTTTCTGGGCTTCTCAGGTGGCGCTAGTGGTAAAGAACCCGCCTGCCAATGAAGGAGACATAAGAGATGCAGATGCCATCCCTGGGTTGGGAAGATCCCCTGGAGGAAGAAATGGAAACCCACTCCAGAATTCTTGCCTGGGAAATCCCATGGACAGAAGAGCCTGGTGAACTGCAGTCCATGGGGCTGCAAAGAGTCAGACTCAACTGAAGCGACTTAGCATGAAAGCCAGGTTTCTGGCTGGCCTCGGATGCAGTGCCATTGACAGGAGCCCAGTGTGTGGGACAGATTAGGCATGGAGACTTGTCTATTTCGGACAAGTGACACGTAAAGAGGACATGTAAGTAGAGATGGGCAGCAGCTATGACATGCACAAGTTCAAATCCATGACCTGTGTTGTGCTGTAAGAGGCTAAGCCTTTAGCGAACAACGGACCACCTATCATTTGCTAGTCCTTTACTCTGCCTGACCCGGTTCTGATGCTTCATGGTCTCATTAAATCCTCCCCACACCCTGAGCGGAGCTCTGTTCTGGCCTTTCATTTAGAAAAGTGGGGGACTTCCTTAGTGGTCCAGTGGTTAAGAATCTGCCTTCCAATGCAGGGGACACAAATTCGACCCCTGGTTGAGGAACTAAGATCCCAGAGGCTGCAGGGCAACTAAGCCCACACGCTATAGCTAGAGACACCCACAAGCTGCAACAAAGTATCCCACATGCCACAAGGAGGATCCCATGTGCCAAAACTGAAAATAACACAGCCAAATAACTCGTAAGTTAAATCATAATAATAATGAATGAAGAATGGTTTTTAAAACATGAAAAATGAGTTCAGGAAGGTTCGATTACTTTCCCAGTGTCAAGTAGCAGGCAGAGCTGGGTTTCAACCCAGGTTGTGTTGTTGTTCAGTCACTAAGTCACGTCCGACTCTTTGCGACCCCACTGACTTCAGCACACCAGGCCTCCCTGTCCTTCTCTCTCTCCTGGAATTTGCTCAAACTCATGTCCATTGAGTCGGTGATGCCATCCAACCATCTCGTCTTCTGTTGCCCCTTCTCCTGCCTTCAATCTTTCCCAGCATCAGGGTCTTTACAAATGAGTCAGCTCTTCTCATCAGGTGGCCAAAGTGTTGTAGTTTCAGCTTCAACTTCAGTCTTTTCAATGAATATTGAGGGTTGATTTCCTTTAGGATTGACTGGTTTGATCTCCTTGCAGTCCAAGGGACTCTCAAGAGTCTTCTCCGGCACCATAGTTCAAAAGCATCACTTCTTCAGTGCTCAGCCTTCTTTATGCTCCAGCTCTCACATCCATACATGACTACTGAAAAACCACAGCTTTGACTAGATGGACCTTTGTTGGCAAAGTAATGTCTCTGCTTTTTAATATGCTGCCTAGGTTTGTCATAGCTTTTCTTCCAAGGAGAAACCCAGGTTGTACCGATGCGGCAAAAGAGGTCACGTGGGCAGGTACACAAGCAGCTCAGACAGTGTAGACTTGTGTGGCTCAAGAGTGGAACCAACGCTGAGGATCTAAACAGCAAAAGAGACGGTCCCAACGGGTAAAAGTGAGGGTTTCCACTCTACCCCAAGTGCTTCAAAATCCCTTTGTGTTCATCAGTCCTGCTCACCTGTTTCCATGGTTTCTTCTCAGCTTGAGGAAGCCCTAAAGCCAACCTTTCCCCATGCTCTGGAGCTCAGTCCCCAAGAAGGGCACCTGCATGAGGGCACTAGACCAAATATCCCCAGTTTTGTCTGCAGACTAGGCCATCCCACCAGTTCTCTGCTTCCTTTCTCCGAGTCGCACTCTCTTGCAGAAAAGGCAAGGAGGTAAAGTAGGACGACCCACCCCAGAGGAAAGGGTTAGCATCCAACACCAACAAAATGTCCAGTTGAGAGAATTTAAGTTGGGTCTCCCATTCCCCCCGCTGCTGCAGATTCCCCTAAGCTGCCTATTTCCCAAGACTGAGCAGGTCCCTGGTCCAGAAGAGAAGCTGGAATCCTAATCTTCAGTGCCAGCTTTCACTCTGGATTTATTTAAATGACATGAGTGCAAACATTCTAGTTTTGTTTCTGGTATTTTCTGTTCAGTGACCTGACTCATGTAACTTTTAATGATTTGTCTATTGGGATTTTAGTTTAAAAAATCATTTACATAAAAACATTTTAATGTGATTTTTAAGGTATTAAACATATTCAACACTGTCTTTTTAGTTTTGTCATCACTTTTTCTTTTAAAACTATACAAGTGATTTATGAGTATGAGGAGGAGAAGGGGCGAGAGAGGATGAGACAGTTGGATGGTAGCACCAACTCAATGGACATGAGTTACTGTAAACTCAGGGAGATGCTGAAGGACAGGGAAGCCTGGCATGCTGCAGTCCCTGGGGTCGCTAAGAGTCAGACATGGCTTAGCAACAGAAAAACAACAAAGTGTGTGTGCTCTTATTGTATGATATTAAAACCCTTACAGTTCAAATAAATCAAATGTCCCGTTCAGTTCCGTTCAGTTCAGTTCAGTCGCTTAGTCATGTCCGACTCTTTGCCACCCCATGAATCGCAGCACACCAAGCCTCCCTGTCTATCACCAACTTCCGGAGTTCACCCAAACTCACGTCCATCCAGTCGGTGATGCTATCTAGCCATTTCATCCTCTGTCGTCCCCTTCTCCTCCTGCCCTCAATCCCTCCCAGCATCAGAGTCTTTTCCAGTGAGTCAACTCTTCGCATCAGGTGGCCAAAGTATTGGAGTTTCAGCTCAGCATCAGTCCTTCCAATGAACACCCAGGACTGATCTCCTTTAGAATGGACTGGTTGGATCTCCTTGCAGTCCAAGGGACTCTCAAGAGTCTTCTCCAATACCACAGTTCAAAAGCATCCATTCTTCGGCGCTCAGCTTTCTTCACAGTCCAACTCTCACATCCATACATGACCACAGGAAAAACCATAGCCTTGACTAGACGGCCCTTTGTTGGCAAAGCAATGTCTGCTTTTTAATATTCTATCTAGGTTGGTCATAACTTTCCTTCCAAGGAGTAAGCATCTTTTAATTTCATGGCTGCAATCGCCATCTGCAGTGATTTTGGAGCCTCCCAAAATAAAGTCTGACACTGTTTCCACTGTTTCCCCATCTATTTGCCATGAAGTGATGGGACCAGATGCCATGATCTTCGTTTTCTGAACGTTGAGCTTTAAGCCAACTTTTTCACTCTCCTCTTTCATTTTCATCAAGAGGCTTTTGAGTTCCTCTTCACTTTCTGCCATAAAGGTGGTGTCATCTGCATATCTGAGGTTATTGATATTTCTCCCGGCAATCTTGATTCCAGCTTGTGCTTCTTCCAGCCCAGCGTTTCTCATGGTGTACTCTGCATATAAGTTAAATATGCAAGGTGACAATATACAGCCTTGACGTACTCCTTTTCCTATTTGGAACCAGTCTGTTGTTCCATGTCCAGTACTAACTGTTGCTTCCTGACCTGCATATAGGTTTCTCAAGAGGCAGGTGAGGTGGTCTGGTATTCCCATCTCATTCAGAATTTTCCACAGTTTATTGTGATCCACACAGTCAAAGGCTTTGGCATAGTCAATAAAGCAGAAATAGATGTTTTTCTGGAACTCTCTTGCTTTTTAGATGATCCAGCGATATTGGCAATTTGATCTCTGGTTCCTCTGCCTTTTCTAAAACCAGCTTGAACATCTGGAAGTTCATGGTTCATGTATTGCTGAAGCCTGGCTTGGAGAATTTTGAGCATTACTTTACTAGCATGTTAGATGAGTGCAATTGTGCGGTAGTTTGAGCATTGTTTGGCATTGCCTTTCTTTGGGATTGGAGAAGGCAATGGCACCCCACTCCAGTACTCTTGCCTGGAAAATCCCATGGACAGAGGAGCCTGGTAGGCTGCAGTCCATGGGGTCGAGAAGAGTCGGACACGACTGAGTGACTTCACTTTCACTTTTCTCTTTTATGCACTGGAGAAGGAAATGGCAACCCATTCCAGTATTCTTGCCTGGAGAATCCCAGGGACGATGGAGCCTGGTGGGCTGCCGTCTATGGGGTCGCACAGAGTCGGACACGACTGAAGCTACTTAGCTTAGTTTAGCTTAGCTTCTTTGGGATTGGAATGAAAACTGACATTTTCCAGTCCTGTGGCCACTGCTAGCCCACTCCAAATGCTATCAGTTTGTGTATATTCATCCTGACCACCTTCTAGGTATTTACACACTTCATACATTTACAAAAATACATAGTTTTGTTTTGTGTACATTTTTCTTCTTTATGTGAACATCATACTAACTGCAACTTGCCTTCTTTGCTTAACAATACATCTTAGAGGGAATTCCCTGGTGGTCCACTGGTTAAGAATCTGCCTTCCGACGCAAGGGACAGTGTCTGGTTCGATCCCTGACCAGGAAACTAAGATCCCAGATGCCTCAGAGCAACCAAGCCACAACTACAACTAGAGTCCCTTTGCCACAAGGAGGATTTCGCATGACATAAGGAAGATCCTGCATGCTGCAACTGGGACTGACACAGATAAATAAATACGTATTTTTCAAAAACAAACAAAAAACCTCCAACATATCATTTAGAGATAATTTTTGTTTTCTTACCATGTAAAGTTTGACTTATTTATACAACCAAAAATGTTCTCTTTTTCCTTGATTTCTCCCTTTGGTTCTAAGCTTAGGGAGTCATTTCTTCTCCAGGTGTTTGAAACTGTCTATTTTCTTTTCCTCACAACATTTTTACATTTGGTCTTTATTATTATTGCTATTATTATGTCCAAATAAAATATATTTGTTGTATTATGTGAGATGAGGATACATTTTTTTCCCCAAATTGCCAGCCAGTTAGCCCAAAATAATTTTCTAAATTACCCTTTCTTTTCCTGACGATGGTACTTTATTACACATTACATGTGTATCATTGTCTCATTCTAAAAGTCCTATTTTAAACTACTAAGACAACTACAAATTTTTGTCCTCATACCACACAATTTTAAATATCACAAATTCATAATATGTTTTGTGGCTACTTCTATTCCCTCATCCTCACTCTCATTTTACAAAACTTTCGTTGAAATTCTACCTCTTTATTCTGCTAAATGAGTTAATGAATTTTATAATCTTTTCCTTTTTTTTGAAAAGTTAAAATCACATTTGGATTTTCATTAAGCCTGTAAATTAAATTGACCTTTCCATCTTTACATCATTTAGCCTTTGCACTAGGCATAAAGAATGTCTCTCCCTAGTCATCTTTTCTTTTAACCTTAGGAAAAAAAATTATAGATTTCTTCATAGAGAAAATGCTATATTCTGGATTAGTTTATATATCCCATGCTTCAAAACTTTAGAAGATAAACCCTCTTCCCCAGTAAAACCATTTGAACTCACAACTTTGGGGCACAGCATTCTTGATATCTGTCTTAAATTCCTCCTCAACTTGTTTATTCGTTAAACTAGTATTTATTTCAAGTGCCTGATATGCTTCAGGCCCAGGTTTGTGCATAGGGATACAGCAGCAAATAAAATAGCTTTCTTTTTTTTTCTTTTGACAGCTCCTCTTGGCTTGTGGGATCTTCGTTCCTCCACCAGGAATTGAACTCCAGCCCCGCCAGTGAAAGCGCTGAGTGCTAACCACTAGCCTGCCAGGGAATTCCCAGATAGTTTTCGTACAAGCATCTCAAAATATAATGCTTACTTTAAAAAAAAAAAAAATCACGATTATCTCGAAATTAAAAGTTTAATTAAAAACACTAAAGTCCTCTCTTCTTAGGAAGCTGGTATTCTAGTGGGGAGAGAAGAAGGGAAACAAGTAAGCAATTAGGCATATGTCATATCAGATGGTGAGAAATGCTGCCGAGAAAAAGTGCAGTTTCCAAAAGCTGGTCAGGGGCAGACGCTCTGTCCGCTGATTTTGAACAGAAGCTGAAGGAGGTGGCTTAAATTTTCTGCTTCTGCTTCTGCTTCTGTCAGAGAAACTTCTCTATTTTTTCCCACAGAAAATTATCTCAGAAGTATTCAAATTTGTCTACAATCTCACATATTCTTTTATATTTTTAAGTCTATTTTGTCATTTCTACCATTTCACCCTAAGTTTTATTTCTGTTTTTTTCCCTTCATCATATTTGTCCATTGTATTATTTAGATCTTGTTTTTTACATAAAGAATCAACTCAAGGATGTATGTGTTATGTACTGTTTTTCTATTTTTTAATTTTTTTCTGTTTCTTTTCTGATCTCTTCCTTCCTCATCTTTATTTGGGGTTTTGTTTTCATGTATTTCTAAAGTATTTAATGAGCATTTTGCTTGTTTAAATTTCTCTGGATTTAATAGTAAAATCACTTTAAAAACTAAATAAAATTTTGAGTAAAGCTTTGTGTACATGCTGTTGGTTTTCCTAGGTGTGACTCTTTATTTTTCTTTCTAAATTAACACAACTCCTAGTATATATAACTGAATCATTGTGTGGTATACCTGGAACTAACACCATATTGTAACTCAACTATACTTCAAAAAAACAAAGTTAGACACACACACACACACACACACCGCCCCCCAAAGAAAACTGTATTCATGCAAAAAAATAAATAAATAAAGGCAGTGAAGCTCACACACACAAACTCCACTTCATTCCTGATTTTCTCCTTTATCCAAAAGCTTATTTGGGAGAATTTTAAATAGTCAATTTCTAACAATAATTTCTAGTGTTAGCATATTGTGAACAAAGAATATGATCCACATGACATTTGTATTTTGAATTCATTGGGCTTTTCTTTGTGGAGGAAACTGTGATCCACTTTTAAAGTTATTTTCTGGATCCTGGGAAACAGGCTGAGTAACTTACAGCCCAAGCCAAAGTCAGTATATCTTCAGGAACTGGGGAAAAGAACAAAATGTGAACAGGAAGTAAGCTTCAAAGAGGAAGTGATTTTGATACAGAGGAGACAAAGGACTGGCTTTTTCCAGTACCCACTAAAGGCCAGGCACTGTGCTGGGTGCTTTGAATGTATTGTCTCATTCTGAGGCCAAGCAGGATTCTTCAGAGCAGGAAATGGTGCCCTGGGGAGGTTAAGTAACTTCCTAAAGTCTGTTCCTTGTTCACAGTCCTGTCCCCCTCGCTATGCTGAGCAGCTTCCCACTTTCAAGACTCAGTTTAAACATCACCTTTTTTCTCAAAGAGAAGAGCTGGGCACCCCTCCTCTATTCGTGTAGAAGTCATCGCTAGTCACATCTGCCACCCTTGTTACCCTGTAAGACCTGTAAGGACAGCCAGCACGTTGTGGGTTCTTAATAAATATTTGTTATGAAGTGAAGAATACAGGCAAAAGGACCAAAATAAAGGACCAAAAAAGAGTTCCTGTATGAAGAAAGAACACAACAAAGCCATCAGCCAAGCCATCAGCCTAAGGACCCTTCTCCGACTCCTGCCAAATGGCGATGCCTCGGGGTTTACAAGTAATAATTTTGGCATTAATAGCTCGATCTGTTTGCAAAGTGTTTGCTGTCTACACAGCATTATCCTATCTGCACTATCTTATTTGGTCTCCAAGAATGGGTTGTCCTAAGCCCCATTTTCTAGGTATAATAGTGAAGCATTTAGAAACTGAGTCTGGCCAAGGTCAGACAGGGAAGCCTGGCGTGCTGCAGTCCACGGGGTCGCAAAGAGTCGGATCTGACTCAGCGACTGAACAACAAGGTCATACAGCTTGCAAGTCGCCATAACCAAGAGCTCCTCAGACTCCACTTAATGCCACATTCAAACTTGAACCCAGGTCCCTCCTGATGCTAAAGCAGACCTGCAGACACACACATGCACGCTCACGCACAAACATACCTTGCTGCCTCGGTGGAGAGGAGACGTTCAATTCCTCTCCTGCCTCGCTCATCATTGTGGTTTCACAATGGAGTCTTTCTTCTTCAGACAACATGTTTAATTAATGCCTTAAAGGAAATTCATGAGGGTGATCCCTGATGTTACATGCTCATTCATTCATCTGTTCTTATGGACGATAAACACTGACAGAGCATTGACTGAGGCCCTGTTAAGAATGCAAAGCCAGGTTATCTGCTAGCCTGGACACTGGGACCCAGGTGAAGGGTGGGGAGGATGACTTTCGGGGACCTTCAGGACCGCTCTGCTCACAGTCCACTCACCCCACTTCCAGGCCTGCCTCCTCCTCCCCCACCCTCCCAGTCCCCACCCCACACTCTCTTTATCTCCCTTCACAAAAAGCCCCATTCTCTTTTTGCACAATACACTTTCACAATAGATAGTCTATTCAACCCAGAGCCCAAATCATCAGCAACCAAAATGCTTGGTTCCTCTTTCCTCCTAGGTCTTCAAAAGTTTCCAGGGGAGGAGGAATAATTGCATTCTGTAGCGTAACTTCCTGTCCCTGTTTGCTTGGCTGTTTCTCCTGCAAACTGGAAGGTCCTCGAAGCCCTGGCCTGGGTCTTTTCACTATTGACTGTAGAATAAATGAAAAACCCAGGTCTTGCTCTCTAAATATACAGGTTATTGTTTACAATAATATAATCATTATAGAAATTTGACAAATACTTTGAGACAAAGAAGACAATAAAAAATTATCTAATATTCCAACAAACACATATAACTTTTTATTAATTTTTACTTATTTTTAAAAATTTTGGCCACACTGTGTGGCATGCAGAATCTTAGTTCCCCAACCACGGATCAAACCCATGCTCCCTGCAACGGAAGTTTTAACCACTAGACTACCAGGGAAGTTCTACAAGTAACTTTTAAACTTGTCTGTATTTCCTTCCAAGTTTTTATATGTACTTTTCAGGATAAATATTCAATATATATGTATATACAAAACTTGGCAAGACTACAATTGCATATGCAATTTTGTATCTCACGCACTACATCAGAAACATTTTTCAGGTCATTAAATATTCTTCAAAAACATGGCTTTTAATAGCAATGCAGTTACATCAAACATGCATGCCGTAACTTCTTTAAACATTTCCTCACTGTTGAATACTTGGGTTATTTCCTTTCTTCCTTCTGTTCTTTTCCTTTTTATTGGCTGTAATTTTTGCCAACATAAATAACATTTTGATAAACATCCTTAACTCACATCTTTGTCCACACTGATGATTCCCCCTCCAATAGATTTCTAGAACTAAAGTTATTAATCAAAAGACACAAACTTTTTCAACTTCTCTTGACTTACAATATCAAATTATTTTCCAGGCTTTGATCCATCAGCCTTCTTATAGGAATACATGTCATCATTGTGGTCTTTATGTATTTATGTATTTTTAACTGTTTGGTGAAGCTAGCAGTTTCCTGTTTATGGTAGGTGGCCCATGTTTCTTTTAGCTTATTTTTAGTCTTATATTTATGCAAATAAGGCCAGTTAATTTACCGGTCCAAACAATGATGGGAATAAAGCCACACAACTATGCACTCTTGGTCGTAAGGGGGATGGAAGTTTCACCCTATCGTCATTCCCTGAAAAATGATGCACAAAGGTCAGATGCTCACCCCATCTATCCAGCTACAAAGACTTGCTTTCTTTGGGTTTTTCCTACAAACCCTGAAAGTCATTTAGCCGTGTCCGATTCTTTGAGACCCCATGAACTATACAGTCCATGGAATTCTCCAGGCCAGAATACTGGGGTGGGTATAGCCTATCCCTGCTCCATGGGATCTTCCTGACCCAGGAACTGAACCAGGGTCTCTTGCATTGAACCTCCTCTCCTGCATGAGGATTCTTTACCAGCTGAGCTACCAGGGAGGCCCCCCTTGAGTCTCCCTAAATTGCCACTACACTTCTGAGAATTTTGAGCTGCTGCCCAATACAACTTCTGTAGGACTCTGGTCCCTGACTTAGTTCTCAGTGACTCTCCAGCTCTGGTCCTCCTGCCACCTCCTACATCCCATCCTTTCAGGAGTTCAAGGTTTGCCTCTGCTCTCTGAAACCCCTTGAAGTTCCTTCCATCCTCAGGGTCCTGCATCTTCTATTGACTGGAATCCATCCAGTGGGGAGGTCTGATTCTCAAAACCTTATATTAGACATTGCAAAGTCACTGATATATATATATATATATATATATATATGTATATACACATATATATTATATCGTTCAGTTGCTCAGTTGTGACCAACTCTTTGTGATCCCATGAGCTGTAGCACACCAGGCTTCCCTGTTCTTTACCATTTCCCAGAGCTGACTCAAACTCATGTCCATTGAGTCAGTGATGTCATCCAACCATCTCATCCTCTGTCATCCCCTTTTCTTCCTGCCTTTCAGTCTTTCCCAGCATCAGGGTCTTTTCCAATGAGTCAGCTCTTCAAATCAGGTGGCCAAAGTATTGGACCTTCAGTTTCAGCATCAGTCCTTCCAATGAATATTCAAGGTTGATTTCCTTTAGGACTGACAGCTTTGATCTCCTTGCGGTCCAAGGGACTGGTCATGGTGGAGAGTTCTGACAAAAAGTGGTCCACTGGAGAAGAGAATAGCAAACCACTTCAGCATTCTTGCTTGAGAACCCCATGAACAGTATGAAAAGGCAAAAAGATATATAGTATTTATGAAAATATTTCTTTATCTGGCTGCACGGGTCTTAGTGGCGGTGGCACGCAGGACCTTTTAGTCGCGGCATGTGGCATCTACTTCCATGAACAGGGATGGAATCCAGGCCCCCTGTATTAGGAGCACAAAGCCTTAGCCACTGGACCACCAGGGAAGTCCTTGATATAAATTTTTAATGTTTGTTTGGTTCTGCCAATGAAAGCAACAAATTTTAATAATCATCTGCTGATCTCCCAGCAGTTACTCTGGTGAATACGTCAATTGGAACACTGAAGAGCTGTGTTTCATCCCTTTATTTGGTTTATTAGATTCTTCAGATTTTCAGAGATTTCAGAGATGGGTATGAACATTCTTGAAGGTCTGTGACATGACTGCATCCTCCCATTAACAAACCTTATACTAACAAATATTCCCTCCCATTCCAGCCATGGGGCTCCTGAAAAGCCCAGGGGAGGCTTCCTTTACTGCTTCTGCATCGGAACAGCTGATTTCTTTCTCTCTCATGTGAGTGAATCTGAAGGCTTCCTTCCTGGGTTTAAGAGGATCGGGGGACTTGGCTAAAGGTGGTGGTGTCTGTGAGCGTAGGCCATTGTGAGTACTTCCTCACGGTCATTCACACAGGCTTCACCGTTTGCCAAATGAAGTATCACGCATCACGGGTCATACATCACCTGCTTTCATGCCTGCCCACAATCCCAGGAGATGGCCATTACCGAAGCTACTCAGGTGGCAGAGAAGGAAGTGGGTCACTGCCCAGACAGGTTCTTGCAGGGAGGTGATCTGGGAGAGAAAACGGGGAAGTATGAGGAGCGGATGGGCTTCCCTGGTGGCTCAGATGGTAAAGAATCTGCCTGCAACACAGGAGACGCTGGTTTCATCCCTGGGTCGGGAAGATACCCTGGAGAAGGGAATGGCTACCCACTCCAGAGAATCCTGGAGAATCCCATGGACAGAGGAGCCTGGTGGGCTAGTCCATGGGGTCACAGAGTCAGGCATGACTGAGAGACTAATACGCGCATACACACACCCATGAGGAGGGGATATGGGAAAGAAAAGAAGAAAAGAGAGATGTTGAAAGGAACTCCCACCTAGAAACTGGCTGCAAATTCTCGCTCAGTCACTCCATAGCTGTGACCTTGGAAAGCTTTTTTTCTTGGAAAGCTTTTAAACTTTTCTGTGCCTCGGTCTCCTCAGCTGTAAAATGGTGACCAGAATATGACATTTATCTGGCACAAAGGTGACTGTACAGTATATTTATCACAGCAGGTCCATAAAAGCAGAAAATTGGGAATATCCTGCAAGTCCAGTGATTTGTTTTTAAACAAGTAATATAAACACATGCTATGGGAAAATACCATTTGTTAAGAATGACAATGGATGTTTACAGACAGGGGAAGATATCTGTGACATATTATCAAGTAAAAGTGGCTGCTATTCGGTAGGAATAACATTGTCATTTTGTTAATTTTCTTAAAATAATATATTTACATGTATAGTCATTCATCTGGTTAACAATATTTACTTTGCATAGTTTTATTACTACGCATTTATGTGCAGATGTGTGCCTATAGAATGTCCAAGGTTATATACCAAACTGTAATGTCTCTACAGGAGTTCTTTTTCAGATTTGCTTAGCTGGTTATCAAATTCTCTCACAATGAACTTGTGTCATAAAGAAATAGTAGAAGTGCAAAAGGTTTATGATGCAGGAACTGGAACCCTGGTGTCTGCCTGGATCCAGGGGGCAGGTTGCTGATGCCAAGTTCATTTGCAGGTTGCCTGGAGAATGAGGAACCCAAGCAAAGGACTAAGAGGTTTCAAGAGATGTAATGTGGGCTCTAGAGGAGTCAAAAGTCACTCTCTCCCCGTCTCTTCTCCCCAGTGTGAACTTCTGCGTCTACTTTTCTCCACTGAGCAAACAGCCAGGCACCTACTCCTAGGGGTCCTCCGGGATTTTACAAGGCCCACTCTCCTCTGTTCCTATTTGCTCTTCGGGCAGGCGACATCTCCACCCATCAGGCCAGGCCTTGGTAACCACAGTTGTCACATTCTGGTCTCATTCCTGAGATGACACCCTGGCCATCCTGGTTGGATGTAGGTGATCCCCAGTCCCAGCCACCCATGAGGACACAGGGCATCTCTGAAGGAATGCTCTCTCCACAGCCAGTTCATCACAATTCAGGTATGGTGACTCACTCAAGTTTCAACCCTTAACATAAATCTCATTTTCAGTTGGTAAGAGCACCTCCAGTCACTCCCTAACACATAATGACAATGAATAAAAGCTATCATGCATTGGAGCTTATGTCCCAGACGCTGAGCTGGGCACAGGCTTTTTTAAGCCTCACAGAAACCCTGTGAGTCAGTTGTTTTTACCCCATTTCACAGATGAGAAAACTTATATTCAGAGAGGTCAATTGGCCCAGGAATATGCAGCAAGTCAACCTGGACCCTTAAACATAAAACACCACTTCTGCGGCCCATAGGTCTTCTCGGTGGTTTAGTTGCTCAGTTGTGTTCAACTTCTCAGACCCCACGGACTGAAGCCCACCAGCCTCCTTTGTTCCATGGGATTTCCCATGCAAGAATATTGGAGTGGGTTGCCATTTCCTTCTCCAGGGGATCTTCCCAACCCAGGGATCGAACCCAGATAGACCCAAGCAGTCCCCTGCATTGCAGGATTCTTTCTGATGGAGCCACCAGGGAAGCCCATAGGTCTTCTTACCCTCATCTTATAAAGATGGAAACTAAGGCTATTAACCACCCAAGTTCATGATGTGAGCAAGTGGGAGAGGCGAAAATTTTAAAATCTCCCTGCTATCCTGCCCCTCCCCAACTGGTGCTCGGACACCTGTGTGTCCCTGCTCCGCCACTGTACTCTCCACTGCTGGAGACTCCAAGAATCCAGAAGAATGCGCTCTCTTGCCTTGGCACCTTCAGACAGGCTGTGCTATCACACGAATTTACCTAGACATCTAGACACAACTTCCTCCAGGAGTCATCCCTGATTGTCTCAGTCCAAGCACCCCTTTTCTAGATGCTCCCTTGGTTCATCCTTACGTGTAACATGAGGCCCTGTGGTTGCCTGTCTTCTTGTTTCTTCCCCTGCCAGTCTAAAGCCTGAGTGACGACCACAGGCACTGATGGCTGTTAGGTCCTTAGCACCCAGCATGGAGTGGGCACAGAGCAGGTATTCAGTAAGCATGAGTTACCCGAATGCTCCACGGTCAGTGCTGTTTGTTTTAGTTGGAGGAAATAATTTAGGTGCACTAAGCAGACTCTAAAATGACAGAAATGTGGCTCTCTGGACACCCCGTTAAGAGGGCAGTATGGATGGGGGATGGATGCACTGGGGTCATCCAGGGCTCAGTTGCCGTGATATTAAAAACCACGGAGTCCTCCTTGCTAAAGCAAGTCCCAGGCTACTGTTTTCTCACTCCCAGTCAGAAACAAATCATGTTCTGAGTGACTGGAGTCATTGCTCACAGCACCGGGAGCTGGTTTAGGGTGGGGTGAGGGGCAGTGGCCTTGGGGCTCCAGTGTCTAAAGGCCCAGGCCTGCGGGCTGGGGGGAGGGGTGCAGAGTGGCAGGTCCTGTGTGTGAGTGGGGGGCGGGGGGGGGGGAGACAATGGGGCTCAGCATCTGCTCCTCGCTGGGAGAAGGGACCCTCCAGTGAAAAGCCAGGGAGAGCAGGGAAGTGTGGGAGGAATTGATGAGGAGAAGGGGTGGAGCCAAGGAGACGCAGCCGGGAGGAAGGAAGAGAAGGGGAAGGAAGAGCGGAGGGAGGGGAGAGGATCCAGGCTCTCCTTCCTCCCGGTGACCTGGTCGGGAGCCGCAGCCTCCTCTAGCATTGTTTCCTGCGGAAACGTCGGGGGCCCATGGAGACTCACGCTTCTCCCCAGTCCCTGGCAGCAGCCCCCAGTCCAAAGGCCAGGCATCCAGCAGGTGCTCAATACTTAGTTGGGCAAAAGAGACATGTGGCCCAAGTTTGCTCTGGGAACTTTTCCCCTCCCTTCTCCCCACTGGAGAAGAAGGCAGAGCAGGTTCTTGAGAACACGCCCAGGCGCCCCATGAATAATTGACCCTTCGTGGGGTCTCTGCCGCGTTCGGTCCAAGGGCTCGGAGTGGAGAAGCGGCTGGACGTTAGAGGCCGGTCGGGAGCCGGGGGAAAGCAAAGCTGCGCCAAGGCCCGCGGCCCTGCAGGGAGGAGCTGGGGGCCCGACCCCCGCAAGACCAACGGCCACGCCTCGGCGCCCCCCAGCAGCGCGCCCTTCTGCGACGGGCGAGGCTGCGGGGGCCGGATCCCAGCGGCTCCTCCGATCCCCTTCCCCACCCCGACCCAGGCGCTCGCAATACGCCCCGCTCCCTCGAGTCTGGACGTCCAGGGCTCTGCAAACAGCTGTTCAAAGGCTTTTTACAGTTCATTGCTCTGCGGGGATGTTTGTTCCAAGCCCATCTGCCTACTTTAAAAATATATAAGTGAAGAACACACCCAACCTTCCACCTCTGGCTGGGGAGGGGCGGGCTTGGCGGCCCCCGCCCGCACTTCGGAAGGAACCGGCAATCAGCACCCGCGGCTGCGTCCCCCCAACCCCCACCGACTCTCCTCTCGGGAGAACGTCCCATGCTTCCCACGGGGGCGGGGGGGGGGGGCGTCCCCTGGCCCCCTTTGTGCCAGGCAGAACCGGGCCCCCCATTTCCATGAGAGGTTCTTATGCTCCCCCTCTCCCCCGCTTCAGTTAATCTTTGTTCCCCTTTTCTGCTGAGGAGAAAAAAAAAGAGAGAAAGAAAAGGAGGAAAAAAGGCGTGACTTGATTCTCAAACGAAACTCCCACAGCAAACAAAACCCTTTTAGAGAAATAAGGAGGAAGAAGGAAGAAAAGAGGGAAGGGAAAAAAAGAAAGAGAGAAACCCCTCCAGGCTTTCAATTTGAGTGGGAGAGTTGAACCGAAAGAAAGAGAAAGAAAGGAAGAAAAATCCTCTCTGCGGTAGAAAGAGAAAAGAAAACTTGGGCTGACAAGAGGGGGGTGTTGGGGGGGGGGGTGGAAGGAAGTGAGAAAACAAAAGAGAGATAAAAGGGCTGCTTTTCTGTCTTTCTCTTCCTCCGCGAGCTGGGTTAGGAGGAGCTGTTTTGCATCCCTTCACGTCAGCCCTGCCTCATTCCCTTCTTCCAGGGAGGGAGAGCGAGCGAGCGAGCGAGAGAGAGAGAGAGAGAGGAGAGGGAGAGAGGGGGAGAGAGAGAGAAAGAGAGGAGCCGGAGGGAGGGCGGCAGGAGCAGGCGGCGGGCGCGCGTGGAGGCGGGCGGCGGGCGCGCAGCAGCAGCCCGGGCGGTGGGCAGCCAGGAGCCCCCCCCGGCCCCGGCCCGCCACGGGCCCCAGCGCAGGAGCCGCGCCCGGACCCAGGGTGAGTGTCCCGCGCGGCCCCCGGCCCCCGGCCCCGCAGCCCCGGGCGGCGCGCCGGCGGGGGCGCGGGGGGCGCGGGGGTGGGTCGCTGCGGCCGCAGCCGACCCGCCCCCCGCCTCTCCCCGGGGACGGCGGCGCGCAGGCCCTCGCCGCGCTGCAAACATGTCGTCTTTTCCTTTCACTTCCACATTCCCTCATGCCGGAGAGCTGGAGGGAGAGAGGGAGAGCCGGGGAAAGAGGGAGAGATGGCGTCTGGAGGGAGGGAGGGGGGTGTAGAGGGGGAAGGGAAGGAGGGAGCGTGCAAGCGAAAGCGGGCGAGAGCGAGGAGAGCGCGCGAATGAGAGAGAGGAAGAGAGAGAAAGGGAGGGGAGAGAGAGAGAGAAGCAAAAATGAAAGGAAAGCGCGGCGGCGGCGGGGCGGGAGGCCCGGAGGCGGCGGCGGCGGCTCGCGGGCCCGCACGTGGGTGTCCCGGCGCCCGGTGCGCTCCCCCCGCCGCCCGCCCGGGACTCAAAGTTTCACCCCCTCGCCGCGCCGCCCCGCCCCGCCGCTGCCCACAAACTTTATTCTCCGGGCGGGTGGGGTGGCTGCGCGTCCCCGCCGTCCGGGGTGGGGGAGGGCCGGGCGCGCCGCCTGGCTGTCGGGGGGCGCCCCCCCGGGGCCGCCGCGCGCCCCCCCAGCCCGGGGCCAGGGACCTGTTGAAGGCGCTCGCCGTCCGGCCGGGTCCCCACGGCCCTCCTTGGTCGGTCTCGGTTCCCCTTCCTCGTCGCCCACCCTTCTCCGTTTCCTCGCGGTCATTTTCCTAATTGGACAGAGCTGTGGGGTGTGATCGCTGGCGTCAGACTGGGGGGCCCCGGAGGCTGCCAGGTGGGCGCGGGGGACTTGGGGACCGACGGGACAGCCCCAGCCAGCGTGCAGAGCCCACAGATCCGGCCCTGGTGCCACCGCCCCCCTAACCACGGACTTGCTAACTAGTGCGTATCGGGTTTTTTTTTTTTTCCAACTTGCCTTTTAAGATGACTTTTATGGTCGCTGCAACTGCTTCCCTTCAGTCTGTGCTGTAGTTTGGGAAGATTTAAGAGGCCAGGGAGGTGCTTGCGTGGGTTTTAACTAACCCGAAACGATCATTAATGTATCTCTTAGCTCTGCGAGGGATCGGGCAAGGCGTACTCGGAGCCCGGGTGCATTTTCACAGGGTCACTACGAGGTGCTGGTCCTTTCCCGGTCTGAGCGGTCCAATGAGGGACCCGCCTGGAGGCCCACCCTAGAGCTGCGGGCGGAGCGCCCTAAGTGCTAAGGGCACCGAGAACGCCTTGATTTCTGTGCAAAATGGAAACTCCCAGCCGGCGTAGACCTGGAGGGGATATAGCCAGTTCCGGAGGGCGCCGGGGAAACTCACAAGATTACCCCACAGGTGTGCGGAGAGGGACTTTGAACTGTGGGGGTCACCCAGCCAACTTCGAAGCTGCTCTTTCAGTGCTGCCTTTGTACACGTGTAAGTAAAACAGTCAAAGTTCATTTCTGCCAAGCGGAGGGCCTGGAGCCTGCATCCCTGCTTTTGCCCGGAGACCTGGGGGCCTTCAAAGGACCCGCCGGGCCAGGTGGGGGAGGGGAGGTGAACCGCCCCTAATTGTCTTTAGACTTTAAGAAAAGGCATTCTTAGTGTTTGTGATCAAAGCCTTGGGCCTGTCTGGTTTTGATTTTTGAGACTTATGGTAGTCCCTTTCTCGTTTAAAGCAAATATTAGTCTCTAGAACTTTCCTGGTGGTTTTGTCAGCTGGCCCTCCAGCCACACGTCACTGTGTGCCAGGCACCTGCCAGTCTGGGAACAGGACCTCTAATTGGTCACCTGTAGCTCTAGTGGCTCTAGTGTTCCAGTAACCTGCAGGAGCCTGCCTTCTTGCTTGAGGGCAGTGGAGGTACAGCTGCTCTCTTTGAGGCAGGGTGAGTTGGCCATTTGGGTCATGTTTTCCTTTCCTCCAGGCTCATCTGGTTGCCTGTATGCCCATGGAGGGAGAGGCGTTGAAGTGGGAACAGAGGTTCCCGCTTCTCAGAAAAGATTTCTGGGTGAGTCCTTGACCTGTGGTGTGTGGCCATCGAGCCATTTCTTCTGAACTTGAGGCACTTCCATTCCAACCAGGCATTTTCTACCAGGGAGACTTATTTTAGGCTCTCCGTCTGGAGACAAGGAGACGGACAAGGTCTGGCATGGTTTTTGAGTTGGAGGAAGGGAGACTAATGGGCCCACCAGAGATTTTGCATACCTTCTATTTTAGGTTTGCCTTGTGGCCTAGGGATATTTCTACCAGAGTTGTGCTTGGAAATCTCAGGTTTGAAGATGGAAGGGAGTAAATAAATAAAGGAGGAGTCAGCGCATCTCAGGATGCTGTTTACAGCTTCTCTTCTGGCTGGCTTAGCCAGGAATCTGAGGGCGGGGGCTCATCTTGTTGAATTAAGGAATCTGCTGAGTCTCGTGTTAATGGTGGTCGATCTAGCCCTTAGACTACAAAACTGGAAGAGGACCTTAGAGCTTGTCTGAAAGGTAGAGACAAGAGAAAAACTTTATGCCTGAAATCACGCAGTGATTGACAGTGCCAGCACTCAAACACAGCCTTTCAGAGCCTATTTCCAGTGATCTCTCTCTCTCTTATTTATTTATTTTTTTCTCTCTCTCTCTTTTAATATGTATTTATTTTTTGGGTTGCACCCAGTCTTAGTTGTGGCATGTGATGTCTGGTTTCCTGACCAGGGATTGAACCCAGGCCCCCTGCATTGGGAGTGTGGAGTCAGTCACTGGACCACCAGGGAAGTAAGTCCCCCAAGGGCTCTTAACACAAAGCTGCTGCCTGTATGCCTGCTGGAGTTACGCTCCATCCAAAAAATGTGGCAGTGAGAACATGAAAACCTGAGATACGCTCATGACATAAGTAAATGAAGGACTTTATTTTCTGGTTGTGTTCCGCATACTGTTCTGGAGGATTTGACGGCCGGTGTGACTACGTGGGGAAACCGGGTGTTTCAGGGTGTTTTAACACGGACTTCTTCAAAGTCTGCCAGTTCAGCGGGGCAGCAGTTTAGTCATCGGCTTGTACCTAAGTCCCACTGAGCATTTTTTCATCTGGGATGCTTTCTTCCTGCTTTGTACCTGTGTGTGATTTATTTAGGCATGATCCGGGAGAAGAATGGGGATGGAAAGGAAAGGCCAGAGACCCAAACTGGTATCTCTTCCTGGGCTACATCTCTTACTACCTTCAGCTCATGAGGTCTTTCGTTGTTCATTGCTAATGATCACCTGTGCCTAGAACAGGGCCCGGCACATAGTGGGCCCTCCATAAATTCTTGTTGAGTAAATGTACTGGGTGTTAGGAAAGAGTTCCCTCCCAGAAGGGACCGACAAATGACAGACGGGAGGCAGAGGCAGGGAGGTAATTGATGGGAGCTGCAGAGTTTTGCTGTGAGTCAGGGCTTTGAACAAGCTCCAGACAGGTAAGGCAGGAGGGGCTGGGAAGAGCAAATCTCATGGGGTGGAGCCACTGGGTGGAGACTTGTGAAACAATAGATCTTGAATTGGACAGGTTGTGGGGAGGATAATAATAACCATAGGTCTTGGGCCAGGCTTGTGTAAGTGCTCTGTGTGTATTGTCTCCCTAAGAGTCCTCACAGGTGCTAGTTGTTGCTTGCAGGCTGAGTTGCTCAGTCGTGTCTGACTCTTGGCCACCCCATGGACCGTAGCCCACCAGGCCCCTCTGTCCATGGGATTCTCCAGGCAAGAATACTGGAGTGGATTACCATTTCCTCCTCCAGGGGATCTTCCTGACCCGGGAATTGAACTGCTGAATTGGCAGGCAGGTTCTTTCCCATTTAGCAGATTGGAGAACTGAAGCACAGAGGAGTCAGTAACTCATTCAAGAGCACAAAGCTGGTGGTGTCTGAACTCAAGCAGACTGACTTCAGACTTGGCTGCCCTAGAATGATGATGAGTTCAGGTATTTCTGCCCATGTCAAGGAGCTGGGCATTCAGAGCTTTGGGGTTGCTAGAAAGGATAGCAACGGAAAAATTGAAAAAGAAATTGTTGGTCTGCAGTGCAGTGAAGCTGGTCAGGGAAATGGCCCTCTGCTTCCTTTGCCAAGGCCCTCAAGGTGTCTGAAGACTGTAAAAGTTTTTTTTTTTTTTTGAAAGTATTTATTTATTTGGCTGCTTTGGGTCTTAGTTTGGCATGTGAACGCTTTCTTGCTGCTTGTGGGATCTAGTTCCCTGACCAGGGATCAAACCCTGGCCCTCTGCATTGGGGGTGCAGAGTCTTAGCCACTGAACCACCAGGGAAATCCCCTGTAAGGGAATATTTATTTTGGGGACCTAACTATTTCCCAGGCACAGTGGCTAGTACCAGATTGGGTCTGTTTTGCGCTTGATAAAGATTTAAGAGACTTTGTTTTTTAGGTTGCTTTTCAAGTTATGTTTTAGTCCACATGTATTTGAAACTGGTGGGAATTTTAAAGCCAAAAGTGTCACCTTTGTCCATGAGGCCTCTAGAAAGTGTTTCCCACCTGCTCAAGCCTTCCCTTCCTACTCCAAGTACGCTGGTCCAGGCTACTCAGCCCACAACAGCTGCCCTTAAAAAAAAATGTATTTATTGTTGGTCATGCTGGGTCTTCACTGCTACTCTGGCTTTTCTCTAGTTGCAGCAAGCAGGGACCGCTCTACAATTGCGGTATGCAGGCTTCTTACTGTGGTGGTGTCTTCTGTTGAGGCGCACAGGCTTCAGCAGCTGTAGCACATGGGCTCAGCAGTTGTGGCTCCCGGACTCTGTAGTTACCGCGCACAGGCTTAGTTGCTCCGAGGCTTGTGGGATCTTCCCTGATCGAGGACTGAACCCGAGTCTCCTGTGTTGGCAGGCAGATTCTTTGCCACTGCGCCACCAGGGAAGTCCACAACAGCTGCCCTTTTATTGACAGTCTGCCAGTCCCATCCTCGTGGAGCTTGCAGTCTCCCTGGGAGACAGACATTAAACTAATAATTACACCAATACTCTTTAATTACAATTGTTACAAATGCTTCAAAGGAAGAAGTACAGAGACCACGGGAGCTGATAATCAAGAATGGGGGAAGGGAGGCTTTCCTGAAGAAAAGGCATTTAAACAGCCACGCAGAGGGTGGGCAAAGAGGCTTTAACCAGGTGGGACAGTCCATTAGCCTTGATGTAAGCCTTTGCTGCTCTGTATGTGGTCCAGGCAGCAGCAGCAGCATTACCTGAGAGCTTGTTAGAAAGGCAGGATCTTGGGCCTGCCCCAGACCTGCTGAATCTGCATCTTAAGATTCCCGTGCGTGGTAGAGTCTAAGAAATGCTGATGGAATCAAAGTACCGAACTGGGAGGTTCCCAGCTTTGCTGCAAGTGAGTTGGGTGACCTCAGGCAAGTCACCCACCTTGAAGTGACTTGGAGGAGTAATAACAAGGCAATTAGATCATCCCACAAGTTCTTTCCCAGGTGGCTCAGTGGTCAAGAATCCGCCTGTCAGTGCAACAGACACAAGAGATGCGGGTTTGATCCCTGAGTCGGAAAGATCCCCTGGAGGAGGAAATGGCAACCCACTCCAGTATTCTTGCCTGGAGAATCCCATGGACAGAGGAGCCCGGTGGGCTACACAGAGAGTCGGGCACAACTGAGCACACATCGCATACACACACAGCTTCCTTCTGGCTTCTCAGGTCTTTGGCTTTTGTGGTGGGTGCTGTCTCCAAGCTTATGGAGGGAGAGGACCTGGGCTTACACAGCATCCACCTGTGCCATGCTCTTGGTCGGAGGGCCAGCAATGGACACTAGTCCATGCTCTAGTCTGACTTCAGTGAACACTAAAGAGGGGCCAGACCATTCTTCGGGGAAAGATGAGAATAATTCACAAAAAACATGTGGAACTTTGTGGCACATACAATACTGTCTTTTTATTTTTAATATTTACGTATGTATGTATCTATTTATTTGACTGCACTGGGTCTTAGTTGCAGCACAAGGGGGTCTTCCCTTGTGGCATATGCACTCTTAGTTGCAGCGCGTGCGATCCAGTTCCCCTGACCAGGGATGGAACTCAGGCCCCCTGCACTGGGAGCATGGAGTCTTAACCACTGGCCCACCAGGAAAGTCTTGCGAGACTGTCTTAAGGTGACCCAGGGATGAGTTGACCTGAAGCAGGAGAAAAATGGGCAGGGTCAAAGGGACTTTGAGGAAGAAGGGTGTAACATTTCTTACCCAAACTGAGGGCGGAGGGACCTGCTTAACTGCTGTGCATGTGAACATAATAACTTCAAGAACTGCCATGGTGTTTTGACCCTGAGATCCTCACATCACTGTAGAGAGAACCAGAGGGCTAGAATCAGACCTTCTTGACCTTCACAGCCGTGGTGCGGCTTCAGTTACATCTGCAGCTGTACAGAGGGTGACATTCTAGGGGTAGGGCCTATAGCTTTCACCAGCCTCAAAGGGGTCTATACTACTACTACTAAGTCATTTCAGTCGTGTCCAACTCTGTGCGACCCCATAGACGGCAGCCCACCAGGCTCCCCCGTCCCTGGGATTCTCCAAGCAAGAACGCTGGAGTGGGTTGCCATTTCCTTCTCCAATGCATGAAAGTGAAAGTGAAGTCGCTCAGTCGTGTCCGACGACCCCATGGACTGCAGCCTACCAGGCTCCTCCATCCATGGGATTTTTCAGGCAAAAGTACTGGAGTGGGGTGCCATTGCCTTCTCCGAAAGTGGGGGGGGGGGTGGTCTATAGCCTCCCAGAACTAGGGACAAAGGGCTTTCTTGACTAATGTCTCCCAGCTCTTTTATTATGCGGCACTGGCTATGTCCCAGGCGCTATTCTCATATATGTATTAGCACTTCCCACATATGTATTAGCCCATTTAGGTTGAATACTAGGTCACACACCTAGTAAGTTTCAGGACCAGGATTGGCACCCAGGCAGTCAGGCCCCAGAGTCTCTGAGCAAAGCCCATCTTAGAAACAGGGCAGGTGAAACCAGGGGCTTGCTGTTTTCAGTGGGAACAGAAATTGAAATTACGGAGGCCTCCACTTTACAAGTAAGCGTCTCCCAATTGTTCATGCATAAAACTGCAAGGATTTTCCCAAGGAAACGTGTTACAAGTAGCACAGAGTTGCCAGGCTAGCCAGTGAGAGCCTGTGTCACTATTATACTCAACTCATGATAATTTGCAAAAAAAAAAAATTAGAAAACAAGACTGCTGCAGTACTTCAAGGAAAATTAAGAATTCTAGAATCCAGGGACTTCCCTGGTGGTCCAGTGGTTAAGTCTTCGCCTTCCAGTGCAGGGGATGCACGTTTGATCCCTGGTTGGAAAGCTAAGAACCCGCATGCCTTGTGGCTCAAAAAAAAAAAAAAATCCAGAACATAAAGCAGAAGCAACATTGTAACAAACTCAATAAAGACTATAACTAAAATGGTCAGTATAAAAAAAAAAGAAATCTTAAAAAAAATACAATTAATAATGTTTTTAAAAAGTTCTAGAATTGAATAGAAGGTGCTTGAACACAGTCAAATAAGGGAAGTGAGGTGCTTGCAGGAAATTGGGGTAGATTCTGAAAGGGGGGATCAAAGAATGTTAGAGGTCAAAGTGGGGCTAAATGTATGTTGAATCAGCAGCTTCAAAAGGTGAAATAACTGGCTTTTGCTGCTGCTGCTAAGTCACTTCAGTCGTGTCTGACTCTGTGCGACCCCATAGATGGCAGCCCACCAGGCTCCGCCATCCCTGGAATTCTCCAGGCAAGAACACTGGAGTGGGTTGCCCTTTCCTTCTCCAATGCATGAAAGTGAAAAGTGAAAGTGAAGTCGCTCAGTCGTGTCCGGCTCTAGCGACCCCATGAACTGCAGCCTACCAGGCCCCTCCGTCCATGGGATTTTCTAGGCAAAAGTACTGGAGCAGTGTGCCATTGCCTTCTCCGAACTGGCTTTTATTACCTACTAATTAATGTGTATAGCTCCCAGACCGGACCTTTCCTGCATCCCTAGTACAGAGGCCTTTTGTCTTCTCTCTTACTCATTTCTGTGCCATTTGAATATTTATCGCTATGTATTATCTTTATAATCTGTATATTTATAAATGGAGTAAAAGGACTATTAGAAGCAGGTTGATCTCTAGAGGGGGCTTTGGTTCTGTCTTCTACCACCATCATGGTAAAGGAGTTTCTACTATTAAATCCTATGCTCTATCATGTGTGGGTTTTCCGGATAGCTCAGAGGGTAAAGAATCCACCTGCAATGCAGGAGACGTGAGTTTGATCCCTGGTCTGGGAAGATCCCCTGGAGAAGGAAATGGCAACCCACCACAGTATTCTTGCCTGGAGAATCCTGTGGACAGAGAAGCTACAGTCCATAGGGTCGCAAAGAGCCGGACACAACTGAGGAGACTGAGCATGCACACATCATGTGTATATTTTGGGAGAACCAAGAGGACTGTTGGAAATGTGAGGGTTTTCAGTGTAGTCAGAAGCTGAGAATAGGAGATCACATTGTGGCCCACCTGCGTTCTCTGCCTCCCAGGGTATAACAAATAGGGAATCAAAATCAGGTAAAAATGATCACTACAGAAAACATGAATGGGGACTTCCCTGGTGGTCCAGTGGTTAAGACTTCGCCTTCCAGTGCCAGGGGTGTGTGTTCGATTCTTGGTCGGGGAGCTAAATCCTACATGCCTCGTGGCCAAAAAAACCAAAACATGAAACAGAAGTAATACTGTAATAAATCCAGTATATATTTTTAAATACTAAAGTCACCTTAAAAATAATTTTCTAAAAATTAAAGAAAGCAGGAATGTCCACCCTGCAGATTTATGTGGGAGACTAACTTCTGTGATGACTCTTAGTTCTGTATTGTTTGTCTTTTGAGTGGTACCTAAACACCATCCCCACCCCCAACTTATTCCCACTGGGGCTGCAGTGGGATGCAATTTTGAAAGGGGAAGGTTGTCCTGTACGTGTTTGGTGTAAAAAAAAAAATCATACAAACTTTAATAATGGCTGTTTTATGTGCCATGTCAGAATGTCCTCATGAGGACACACCCAAGCTGGCCTCTCAGGCTCAGGGAGGCCTCAGAGGCTGGCAGTGCTGGTTGGTTATCCCTGCCCTGTGATGGACTGCAGCACACCAGGCTTCCTGTCTTTCACGCGCTCCCAGAGCTTGCTCAAACTCATGTCCATTGAGTTGGTAATGCCATCCAACCAGCTCATCCTCTGTTGCCCCCTTCTCCTTTTGCCTTCAATCTTTCTCAGCATCATGGTCTTTTCCAATGAGTTGGCTCTTTTCATCAGGTGCCCGAAGTAATGGAGCTTTAGCATCAGTCCTTCCAGTGAATATTCCGGGATGATTTCCTTCAGGATTGACTGGTTTGATCTCCTTGCCGTCCAAGGACCTCTCAAGAGTCTTTTCCAGCATCACAGTTGGAAAGCATCAAGTTTCTTCTTTTCCTCATTCTTTCTTCTCCATTTTTTGTTTGTTTTTTCCTCTTTATTGCTTTGGAACTTATACACTCTATTTCTGTTCTTTTGATGCATGAAGACTGTATAAGGTTTAAAGTTAGTTGGTATTGGTATCTTTTTTCCAAGCAATTCAAGGCTCTCAGGATGCTTTATGTGAAGTCACCATCGTCCCTGCTCATGTTCAGTTGTCTTGGAGTGGTTTAGCTCTGTCTTGTTTCACTGTTTAATACCACAAATTGAACCTTCTTTTCAGTGCTCTATATGGTTGGTTAACTTTTGAGTTCCACACAGTTACCATTTTGTTCACTCATATTGCTTCCCACATCTCAGGCTTTCTCTCTGAAATCAGAACATCTGTGGTGGAGGTGTTTTAATCATTAACTTCCAGTTCCTATTTGATTCGAATTTTATTTCATAGAGAGTGTTTTACTGGGTATAAAACTTTAGCTTGACAGTTATTTTATCTTAGTATTTAAAGATAGTATTCTATAGTCTTTCGGCTTTCCTTATTGATATTGAGAAGCCCAGTTATTGATTTCAGGCAATTTCTTCTCTGGTTGTTGTTTTGTTATTGTGGTGGTGGTGGTGGTGGTGTGTGTTCACACACGTACACATGAGTATGTGGGTTTTTTTGGTTGTTGGTTTTTTTTCTTTATTTTCAGCTTAATGTGTTTAGGAGTGGATTATATTTTGTTTGGCTAAGAATTCATTAGACTTCCTAAAACCAAAGATTAGTGACTTTTATCAGTTCTAGAAAATTTTTATCCTTTAGCTCTTTGACTGTTACCTATCATTTTTTATGATTTCTCTTTCAGAACTCTGATTAGATATGCTAGATCTGGTTCTGTCCTTTTTTCATCTCTTAACTTCTTTTTAATTTCAACACTTTTATAGTGTTTTCTGGGTAATTTCTTATTTGTCTTCCAGTTCACTAATTCTCTCTTCAGTTATCTCTGATTTTCTGTTCAGCCCTTCCACTGATGTATTTTTAATATCAGTATTAACTCACAAGTTGTAATATACTTTTTGTGTTTTAATCCATTGCAGTTATTTTCCTTGATGTTCATTTTTAAGTTTATAATCTGGATGAGAATCGTGTTTCTTGTTTTATCATTTTTCAAATATGTGTGACTTTTAAAAATCTCTTACTCTTTACCTGGGTTTTTATTTTATTTTGTTTTTTTCCTTTACCTGGGTTTTTAAATCCTTATTTCCTTATCATGTTGTACATACCTTTTCTTTTTTTGTATCCAGTAATTCTAGTATCTGCAGTATTTGCAGGTATGGTTCTGTTGTTTGATGGTTCTGCTCACTCCCATTCATGAAGGCTTGTTTCCTTATGTGTTTTGTGATTTTCTGTTGTGAGCTTATGTTTGTTAGAATTCCATCTGTGAGAATTCTTTAAGGTGTGGGATGAGAGTACATTCTTCCTGGGAGAATATGTGTTGCCTTCTGCCAGACACCTTAAGGTCTTACAGATAAGCCATTATTTACATTTCTTAGCTTATAGTTTGGGGACCAGAGCCCAAACCCACATGCAGGCTGGCTAATGACCGTGGATTGTCAGAGGAGCCTTTTCATCGAAAATTCTGCCCACCACTAACACTAAGCCAGATGACTTCCTACTTGACTGTATACCACCAGACACCCCACCTTGTCCTATTGTTCCTATATTGCCAAATGCCTTTTCTCCGTATTTGGACAAAGGCCTAATTATGTCAGGCACAGTTGAAAACTGTACTTCTGAGCCTTCCTCATGCCATCCCTTGCAAAATTAACCAGTCCTTGTACATTAATTCGCCCTTGTCACCTTACCTGTTAGGCTGTGGGGATGTGTGTTCAGACCCCACACTGGATTCTGAACTTCTTAAAAGCGCAGAGCTGTGTCATTTATTTCTGGAGCCCTAGTGCCTGGCTCACTGTTGGGCAGAGTGGTTGCTTAATAGATATCTATTGATTGGATGGAATTTATGGCAAAATCAATATTTCTGTTCTTCTTGAATAGTAATAAAATCACAGGCATTAAGCATTAACCTACCCTGTGATCTTGGACAAGTCCAGTTTACCTCTTTGTTTTTTGTTTCAGTTGTTTATTTTTTGGCTGTGCAGGGTCTTGGTTGCTGTGCATGGTCTTTCTCTACTTGGGGAGAGCGGGAGCTACTCTCTAGTTACGGTACTCGAGCTTCTCGTTGCAGTGGCTTCTCTTGCTGTGGAGCACAAGCTTTAGAGCACGTGGCTTCAGCAGTCACGGCTCCCAGGCTCTAGAGCGCAGGCTCTGTAATTGTGGCACATGGGCTTAATTGCTCTGTGGCATGTGGGATCTTCCCAGATCCGGGGTCGAACCTGTTTCTCCTGCATTAGGAGGCAGATTCTTTACCACTGAGCCACCAGGGAAGCCCAGTTTACCTCTTTGGATCTGAGTGACTGAGCTTTAAAATAAAAGGATGCTTCTGAAATCTCTACCTACTCTAAGATACTGGCATTCAGCATAACTTGTATGACTGTCAAGCATGATAACATGAATCACCACCTGGGTCACAAATGGAATGAAGGGATGGGAGGGCCTTGGAGAGAGAAAGTATGATTCTGAGAAGATGGGCATGATATGGAAGAGAAGGAAGAGAAGGGACTCAAAAATAAATTAATAAGAAAGGTGACATTTTAAAATTTGTGACTTGAGACAACCTGCTGCTGCTGCTGCTAAGTCACTTCAGTCGTGTCCGACTCTGTACGACCCCATAGATGGCACCCCACCAGGCTCCGCCATCCCTGGGGTTCTCCAGGCAAGAACACTGGAGTGGGTTGCCATTTCCTTCTCCAATGCATGGAAGTGAAAAGTGAAAGGGAAGTCACTCAGTCATGTCTGACTCTTCACGACGCCATGGACTACAGCCTATCAGGCTCCTCCGTCCATGGGATTCTCCAGGCAAGAGTACTGGAGTGGGGTGCCATTGCCTTCTCCGTGAGGCAACCTGATGGCTACATTAAAAAAAAAGAACACGCTATAACAAAATAAATTCAGATGGATTAGAGATGTTAGATGTTAAAAACAAACTCAGGGAAAATAGTTTCCAAGTATGACTTAAAACCCAGGAGCCATAGAAGAAAAGCTGATTATACTTGACCCTACACAAGTAAATTTCTACGAGGCAAAAATCATCATAAACAGTCAAAAGAGTCTCCTACGTCTCAAAACTGGGAAAACATTTTCATGACGCATATCAGAGATAAAGCTAATTTTCTTAATATCTAAAGAGGAAATCAGTAAGAAAAAGACCATCAACCAAATTTGTTTAAAAAATACTTACTTCTTTGTCTATGCAGCTCTTGGTTGTTTTGTGTGGGATCTAGTTCCCTGACCAGAGATGAAACCTGGGCCCCTGCATTAGGAGTGTGGGGTCTTAGCCACTGGATCACCAGAAAAGTCCCATTAACCCAATTGTTTAAATGGGCTAATGGACCAGTCACAGAAAAGGAAATACAAATGGTTCTTCACCATATGAAGTGTTCTTTCAGCCCACCAGTGTTAAGAGAAGTGTTAACTCTGCTATGAAGAAGTGACAGTGGGAATAGATACTCTCCGAATTATTAAAAAAGTATAAGTTGGTACAACCTGTATAGAGAGTGTTTTGACAATATTTTTTAAAATTGCACAAGCAACTCCACTTCTGAGGATTCCTCTCACAGGTATGAGTATACCTGTGAAATGATGCATTTATCAAGATAGTTTATTGCTTCATTGTTTGTAAAAGCAAAAAAAAAAAAAAAGCAAGTGGAACAACCTTATTGTCCATCAGTAGAAAACTGTTAAATAAATTATCCTATGTCCATGCACTGAAAATTCAGTTCAGCGGTAAAAAGGAATGTGAAAGCTCCCTGTATGTGGATGTGGTTGCCGAGCCATTAAGTAAGAAAGTAAGAGACAGAATGAGTGGCTGTGTGGCATGCTGTAAGGATACCTAGGCGACTGGTAATAGTGGTTTCCCACAGCAGATGCGGACTGTTCAGTGTGTTCCTTCTTCTTTTTGAATTTTGCACTTTGTGTGTATACTACCTAATTTATTTGTTTGGCCATGCCATGTGGCTTGCAGCAATTTACTTTCCCGACCAGGGATCAAACCTGTGCCCGCTGCGGCGAAAGTGCAGAGTCTTAACCACTGGTGGTGGTTGTTAAGTCACTAAATCATATCCAGCTCTTTCTGACCCCATGGACTGAAGCACATCAGGTTTCCCTGTCCTTCACCATCTCCCAGAGTTTGCTCAAACACATGTCCCTTGAGTTGGTGATGCCATTCCATCCATATCATTCTGTCACCCCCTTCTTCTACCCTCAATCTTTCACAGCATCAGGGTGTTTTCCAGTGAGTCAGTTCTTTGCATCACGTGGCCAAAGTGGTGGAGCTTTAGCATCAGTTCTTCCGATGAAAATTCAGGGTTGATTTCTTTTAGGATTGACTGGTTTGATTTCCTTGCTTATTGAACCACCAGAGAATTCCTTATGTCACCTAATTTAAAAAAAAAAACAAAACATTTTTTTTCAAAGAAGGAGGTTAGAGTGGGAAGGAGGGAGGAAGAGAAGAAGGATCTCACCTTTGCTCTGCTTTTTCACATAGGCTATTTTAGTTATTCAACTCAACAGCCCCTAAGGAGGCTACCATTTTATAGACCAAGAAATTGAAGCTTGAAAGTCTGCAATGACTTGCCCAAGTTCACAGAGAGCGCCTTGGAACCTAGCATTGAGTCCAGCTCTCACTGCAGAATCGTCGAGCTCATATCTGTAGATCAGTACTTTCTTGTTTCCTTCCTTTATTTTTAACCAGCCTCTCATAGGTCAAGGACCAATGGGCTGTGCATCATGGCCTAGACAGCTCTCCTCTCCCCTGATCCCCCCAGGGCAGAGTAGTGAGTATAAAGTTCCATCCTGGGAATTCCCTGGTGGTCCAGTGGTTAAGATTCCATGCTTCCAATGCAAGGAGTTCAGGTTTGATCCCTGGTCGAGGAGCTAGGATCACTCATGCAGCACGGACAAGAAAATATTTTAAAAGTAAATTTTATCGATTTCTACTCTACAACAATGCAAATCAGTCATAATTATATGTATACATCCCCTCCTTCTGTGTATCCCCTCCTTCTTCGGGGCTTCCCTGGTGGCTCAGATGGTGAAAAATCTACCTGCCAATGCAAGAGACCCGGGTTCAGTCCCTGGGTGGAGGAGATCCCCAGGAGGAGGGAATAGCACCCCACTCCAGTATTGCCTGGAAAATCCCATGGACAGAGGAACCTGGTAGGCTACAGTCCCTGGGGTCACAACGTCGGACAAGACTGAGCAACTATACTTTCACTTTTTCCTCCTTCTTGGGCCTCCCTCTTCCACCCCATCTCACCCCTCTAGGTTGTCACAGAGCACCAAGCTGAGCGCCTTGTGTTATGTATCAGCTTCCTACTAGCTGTCTGTTTTACCAACACATTGTAATGCAGTTATCCTCCAATTAAAAAATAAAAAATAAAAAAATATAGAACAGTCTTATGGACTCTGTGGGAGAGGGAGAGGGTGGGAAGATTTGGGAGAATGGCATTGAAACATGTGAAATGTCATGTATGAAACGAGATGCCAGTCCAGGTTCAGTACACGATGCTGGATGCTTGGGGCTGGTACGCTGGGACGGCCCAGGGGGATGGTATGGGGAGGGGGGAGGGAGGAGGGTTCAGGATGGGGAGCACGTGTATACCTGAAATTTAAAAAAAAAAAAAAAAAGCAAAAAAAAAAAAAAAAAGAATCATACATAAACAAAAACAAAAACAAACAAAAAAAAATAATTAAAAGAATAGCCATAAAAGCTTTTTTTTTTTTTTTTAATGAGGTTCCACCCTACCTCCTATAGCTGGCTGGCTGGCTGGCTCACGAGTCCTCCTGGGCAAAGCTTGGGCAGTAGGTGGTGGAGTCAGCCCAGAACCCAGCCCTCCACATCAGACACAATGAGGAGGATGAGGGATGGGCTCTGCGGTCCTACCTTTGAAGTTCCCAGCTTTTATCAGAATGTCTGGAGCTTTACGTTATTTCAAGGGAGCTTTTATTACTGTCTGTGTGAACCGGCCTCGGGTAGGTCCCAGCTGTCAGGTGCCAAGGGAGCGCTTCCTGGTGCCTTCATTTTGTTTTACAGCGGGGAAGTTTTCAGGGCTAATGGTACCCGGAACGTGGAACATTCTGGAAGCACAACTTTTCCTATCTTTACACAGGTGCGATTGGATGGGATCTCTTTAATTAAAAGGGAGGGGAGGTGGTTTTTTGATTTGGGGTTTTGGGTTTTGTCTGGCAGAAAACACCTGTGCTGTTTTCAAAGTGGGGTGTTGACTGCTTCCTCTTCGCTGAAGAGAAATTCTCTACGGAGAACAAAGCTAAAGGTGTTGGTCGTATATAATACGAGGCTGTCATCTGTAGGCTACAGCTTCACCTGGGGGGAGAATTTGATGTCTTTAAGAGACATAGAATCATCCAGCACCAGCTGCCCTCATGGGCAGCACCGTATTGATTATCCAAGTTGGAATCATCATTTGTGAAGGAAGAGGCAGGGTCCACTGGGGCTGAGGAATGTTTGTGGCGGTCTTTGGAACCCGTGGGCTGGAGCTGGCATGTCCAGTGCCCGGTCACCGTGCTACTCGGCATCTTTACCAAGGATGCGTCCTAGTGGTTCACGCTGTCTGTTTTTGTTTGTTAGACCAGAGGAAGTGGAAGCACCTTGAGCATTACAGAGTGGTACCCACATTAAGTTTGCTCTGGGCTGTTTGCTGAATGCATGCATGGATAGGAGGCACCCCATAAACTTTTCCCCAGAGGACAGATTTTGATCTTTGAGATAGATTTTAAAGCTTTCAATCAGAAAGAGGAATGGAGAAATTCAGACAGCTCCCACTGCTCCTCAAGTTTTCCTGATGCTTGAATAATTAAGTCCATGGCAGTGAGCTTTTTCCTTTCTTGGGCTCTGGCTCATCTTACACAAAGGCCAACTTCTGCAACTGGTGCACGTGGTCCTCTCATGCCTTCCCGACAGTTCCCGATTGTGTCCTAGCTCATCATCTGGAAAATTTCTGTTGTAACATCAGCTCAGTTTTTTTTTTTTTTTTTTTTTTAAGTATTTTTATTGTCTGTCTATTTATTTGGCCTCACTGTGTGGCATGTGAGATCTTAGTTCCCTGAGCAAGGATGGAACCTGTACCCCGAGTATTGGGAGTGTGGAGTCTTAACCACTGGACCATCAGGGAAGTTCCCAGCTAAGTTCTTTTGCTTCAGCTGCAGAGCTTGTCAGAATTTCTCCCAAGAGCCTCTTTGGGGGCTTCTGTATCTTGGTTGTAAAAATGTGTTCCCTATGGCCAAGTAGATGAACAAATGTCACTCAGCTCCGTAACTGGCCATTTGTTTTTGTTTGTTTTTTTAATATTTATTTGACTGTGTTGGGTCTTAGCTGCGGCACGTGGCATCTTTCATTGTAGCGCATGCTCAGTAGTTGTGGTACAGGCTTAGTTACTCCAGGCATGTGAGATCTTAGTTCCCTGCTAGTGCTGCTGCTAAGTCACTTCAGTCGTGTCCGACTCTGTGTGACCCCATA
Organism: Bos grunniens; assembly: GCF_055505025.1. Lineage (NCBI taxonomy): Eukaryota > Metazoa > Chordata > Mammalia > Artiodactyla > Bovidae > Bos > Bos grunniens. Next base: position 49,002,798 of record NC_141185.1, on the reverse strand, counting down.
GACGGCAGCCCACCAGGCTCCCCCGTCCCTGGGATTCTCCAGGCAAGAGCACTGGAGTGGGTACCAGGGACCAAACCCACGTCCCCTGCATTGCAAGGCAGTTTCTTAACCACTGAACCCCCAGGGAAGTCTCAGAATGGCCATTTTGTAATTCCCCGCTTTGAATTCAGTGTCGAAGGAGGTGGTCATTGTTCTTTCCTTGATCAAGGACGAAAGGAACATTCGTGTTGTTTTTCCCACACATCAGCCTCTCTGCCTGCTCTCATCCCCACCCCCTGTTCTCCCCATGGCCATCACTCTACGGACAGAAAAGTTGGGTCCTGACTTAACTCTCTGCTCTTGACTTGCCTTCCCTGCTCTCACTTGGGCTTTTTGGAGGATTTGGTTTTATTTTTTTAAAGATTTATTTATGGCTGCCCGGGTTTTCTCTAGTTGCAGAGACTGGGGGCTACTCTCTAGTTGCGGTACGTGGGCTTCTCATTGTAGGGGTTTCCCTTGTTGTGGAGCACAGACCAGTAGTTTTGGAGCTTGGGCTCAATAGTTGTGGCACACGGGCTTAGTTGCTCTGTGGCATGTGGGGTCCTCCTGGACCAGGGATCGAACCTGTGTCCCCTACATTTGCAGGTAGATTCTTATCCACTGAGCCATCAGGGGAGCCTTCTGGAGGATTTTAATTCCTCTTCAGTGGAAAACACCTCTTAGTCCTTAAAAATATTCTTAGGTGGTTTTAAGTGTCTGTCTAGTTTGTTTTGTTCTAATCCAGTTCAGGTTCGAATGTCCAAGGAATGCACAGTCTCTTGGATCTCTGCCTTTTATTTTTTAGAAAATAGCTTTTATTGATTTTTTTTTTCTTGTAACAAAGAGATTTACGGTTGTTGCAAGAAATTTAGGAAATAGAAACAAGCAAAAAGAAGAAAATTAAAATGCCTGTAATTATTAATATTTCAGTGTATGATATACTCTTCCATATATTTAAGCAGTTTCCTAAATTTAAACTTTTTTCTCTTTTTCTCTTGAATGCTGTGGTGAACAACCTTGGGTATTTTTTTAATTAAATCTTTGGCATACATTTCTAGCAGGGAATTACTGGGCCCAGGACACATTCTAATGGCCCTGGATTTAGATGGTTAAATTGGCCTCCAGAAATGCTATGTAGTATTTTTGGTTACTTTTAGGTGAATACTAAGTCTTATTCTTTTATTAATAAAACTTGGTTGTGCTTTTTTTAAGATACTGCTTAAGAGGGACTGGCCTGGGAAAGGCCTGATTGACCCCGGGCACAGCTGACCTTGAAAGAGAACCCGCAGATCCTTGCCCCTTTGTTCACAGTGGGCCTTGAGCACCGAGACTAGAGCCTTTCTTGTCTCCTCTGAGTGCAGGCCTGTGGCTCCCCAGGGAATCCTCAAGAAGCCCATCCTCAGGGTGCCCGGGGCAGCGCTAGCTTTGAGGATTCCAGACTTAGGCTGGTCTTTCTTCGGAGAAGGTGCTTGTGAAACAAACATCCTGTCCTGACTCCGGAGACCCGAAGCCGGTCCTGCCTGGCTGGGTTGGTGTTTGTGGGGCTGGCATGGAGGATGCTGTGTGCAAGCTTCAGGCCCTGCCCCATGGGTCCTGCCCCAGGGGAGTGCCTCTCTCCAGACCTTCAGCCCTTGCAGCCCCATTCCCCAGTCATCACCTTGGGGTGGGGTGGGGGAGGTTTGATGGAATTACAGAGGAAGTAACACGTGCTTGGGCTAAATTGGGCCTTCCTGCTCCAGCTCTGGGCTCGCTCTTCCTCCTTTTCTGTTCTCTTCCTCCTCCACGCCAGCACAGTCTTTATGGCAGTTGGCAAGGCCTCTCAGGACCTTCCCTACTTCTTAGTTTCTTCCCTCCTCTTGGCTCCTGGTGACATCTCTGCTGCTGCCCACCATCTGGACCTGGCACTGCCAGCTCTTTTCTTGTACCCACTCTGCTCTGGTTCCCAGCCCTGCCATTGCTCCCCCTTCCAAGCAGGGCTGTCCCAGCTGAAGCTGCTTCTAGCCTGCCCTCCTTTCTCAGGCCTGGTGGGAAGACCCCTGGGCCTCTGGGAGGCCCAAGTTCCCCCACCCCCCAGAGACACAGCGACAAAACAAAACCCAACCCCCTAGAGATGAGGGATGTTTCGATTTCTGTGAACTTGGCGACTTGTGAGCTGGAGATGGGAGGCACAGGTTGGGAGACAAGGCTGGAGGTTCCCCCGGGGTGGGCTTTGTTTAAAATTTAATATGCTCTTTCTTTCTCTCCACACTCCAGCACGGCCTCCAGCTCCTTTGTCATTGTGGTCCCGTTATCTGTCTGGTGGATGCGATCTCTTATCTGCCCAGCCCTGCCTCTCATCCCTCAATGGCCCCTCCTTCCCACAGTCTCTACCCGCCTCCCCCATTTGAGACACAGTGTTGCAGGCCTCATTCTGCAACCTTAGATTCCAGTGAAACTCCTCACCTTGCTTCTTAGCTCATTGATTTGGAGAAAACCAGGGTCCACTTTTGGTGATGGTGGACCCACCAAAGGCATGGGAAGTGGGCAGCTTTGGTGTCCAGTGAGAGATGGTGTGTGGCACCCACCCTTAGCAGGATGGAAGAGTTGGGTCCAAGGGTGAGGGTCTTGGCTCTGGGTCGCCCAAGACACAGTTGATGGTTTGCTCCCATGTGTGCTGCTACTTCTTTTTTATAAAAAATTATTAATTTAATTTAAAAATATTTATTTGGCTGGATCAGGTCTTAGTTGCAGCATGTGGGATCTTTCATTGCACCTCATGGGCTCCACAGGGTTTGGGCTCAGTAGTTGTGGCACATGAGCTTGGTCACCCCGGGCATGTGAGATCTTAGTTTCCTGACCAGTCCCCAACCAGGAATTGAACCCGTGTCCCTTGCACTGGAAGGCAGATTCTTAACCACTGGGCCACCAGGGAAGTCCCTGAGTTATAACTTCTAACCTGGCACCTTCTTGGCCTTGGGAAGCCCTGGAGGGGCTTAATCACTGAAACACAGAATTGTTCTTCTCCCCACAAGCAGGGATGAATCTAAAGGGTTGTCTGCCACAGAAGTAGAATCACAGGCAAGTGGAGGACCTACTTCAAGCCATGGGACTCAGGATCCAAGGAGCCACGGCCTTTGTCCTGGCTTGCCATCTCCCAGCCCTGACGAGCCACAGCCTCCCCCAGCAAGCCTTGATTTCATGGCCTGTGAAGTGGGTTCATGTACCTACTTTTTAATAGGTGTGCTTTATGCTGTATTGTTGTTGTTCAGTCACTAAGTTGTGTCCCATTCGACCCCATGGACTACTGCATGCCAGGCTCCCCTGTCCTGCACTGTCTCCCAGAGTTTGCTCACTCATGTCTGTAGAGTCGGTGATGCTATCCAACCATCTCATCCTCTGCTGCTGCCTCCTCCTCCTAACTTCAATATTTCCTGGCATCAATGTCTTTTCCAATGAGTCAGATCTTTGCATCATGTGGCCAAAGTATTGGCACTTGAACATCAGTCCTTCCAATGAATATTCAGGGTTGGTTTCCTTTAGGATTGACTGGTTTGATCTTGTAGTCCAAGGGATTCTCAAGAGTATTCTCCAGCACCACAGTTTGAAAGCATCGATTCTTTTCGGTGCTCAGCCTTCTTTATGGTCTCACATCTGTACATGACTACTGGAAAAACCATAGCTTTGACTATACAGACCTTGTCTGTGCTGTGTGATACGTGGTGATCATTGTTACCTGTGGACTGCAGGCATGTGAAGTCAGGGAGAGCCCTGCTCCACCGTGAGTCCTCTTTTCTCTTAAAAACCTCCATCATTTTCTTTATTCCTTTGTTCAGTCAGTAAATACCAAACACCTAGTAAACTCTGATATAAAGGGGAAACAACGTGGTCTTTGTCCCCAGCAGGCCCTCAAACTGAAGGGATATGGGATATGCAGACAAAAGCATGAGAAGTTTGCTCTGCAGACATAGTGAAGCTGGGGAGCAGTTCAGGGAAGACTTACTGGTGGAGGTGGTGTTTAGCTGAGTCTTAGCATGCAAGGGAAGCCGAGGCATTCCACTGGGGGACTAGAATATACCAAGTCAGAAAGAACAGGGGCATTCAAAGAGTCAGTGGTGGTTTGTTGCGGATGGGAGATAGGGTGTCGAGGTGGGATGGCAGAAGATGGAGCTGGAGAGGCCGATTGGGAATGTGTCCAAAGACTTGAACTTCATTCAGAGACCTGGGAGAGCCACCAGTGGGTTCTGAGCAGAGAAGCCATTGACAGATCACTCTGGTATAAGCCAGGGGACTTGGGGTTTACATTGTCATTCCATGTGGGGAAATCCCCTTTGGAAAGGTTGATTTGAGGGTTGAAAAACCCTTAAGAGGAATAAATACAGTATTTTTGCTTGAATTCCTTTTCATTTCACCTGAAATATCTGCTCTGTATGAGCCGTTTACAGATCATTTATAAAATTATGTTTTCTGTGCTTGACTGTGTTTCTTAAAACTGACCAGGAAATAATCCCAAGTAAAATTTTTCCCTTGAGTTATATATATATATATATTTTTAACATTTTTTACTGGAGTATAGTTGCTTTTTTTTTTCTTGGCCATGCTGCACAGCATGTGGAATCTTAGTTCCCCGACCAGGGATAGAACCTGCACTCCTTGCATTGGAAGCACAGAATCTTAACCACTGGACCACCAGGGAAGTCCCCACTGAGATGTATTATTAATTCATGTTTATAGTTACTGAGGGGCTTCCCTGATAGCTCAGTTGGTAAAGAATCTGCCTGCAATGCAGGAGACCCCAGTTCGATTCCTGGGTTGGGAAGATCTGTATTTTTGGACTTACCTTGTGGCTCAGCTGGTAAAGAATCCGCCCGCAACATGGGAGACCTGGATTCAAGCCCTGGGTTGGGAAGGACTCCTGGAGAAGGGACAGGCTACCCGCTCCAGTATTCTGGCCTGGAGACTTCCATGGACTGTATAGTCCACGAGGTCGCAAAGAGTCAGACACGACTGAGCGACTTTCATAGTTACTGAATGAGATACCCTGTGGCTCAGTGGTAAAGAATCCGCCTGCATTACAGGAGCAGGTTTGATCCCTGGGTCAGAAAGAACCCCTGGAGTAGGGCACGGCAACCCACTCCAGTATTACCTGGATAATACCATGGACAGAGAAGCCTAGTGGGCCTCTGGGGTCCATGGGGTCGCACAGAGTTGGACACAGTTGACTAAGTGACTAACACTTTTCCCCAATTCCAGCAAGGGAAGGATAAGGAGGACCAATGTTTGTTGAGTACCTGCTCTGGGCCAGGCACTTCTAATTCAGTGACTCTGTAAGAAACAGCATTCTTGACCCATTTTAGAGGCAGAAAAACTGAGGTTCATAAAGGCAGCCACTTTCCCAGGCCTTGCACCTGTAAGGGATAGTAGTGGGATTTGAACCAGGTATGAGTGAATCCCGAATTCACACTCCCATTCGTTGAACCACTCTGCCACCTAATTTCCAAGACAGTAGAAAAGTAAAGTGGGGGACTTCCCTGGTGGTCCAGTGGTTGAGAATCTGCCTTGCAATGCAAAGGACAGGGGTTCAGTCCCTGGTCAGGGCGCTGAGATCCCACATGCTGTGGGACTACTAAGCCTGCGTGCTCTAGAGCCCGTTCTCTGCAACAGGAGAACACCGATGTGCCGCAGTGAGGACCCAGTGCAGCCAAAGGAAAAGAAAAACAGGAGATGCAGAGATGGGTCAGATGAGCCGATGGAGAGCCTCTTGATTTCTAGATAAAAGTTAGAGCTGAAACACTTCCCTGAGGACCATTCTTCCAAAGGGTAGTGGCTGCATTCTGGTTTGGGTGACTCAGTCCACTGTGGAGATACTGCACAGAGCAGAGGGCACGCAGCTGTTACCCGTAAGTGACATCAGTTTGAAACAGAGACATACTTGAAGGTCACTCTGCCCAGAACGGTCAGGGTGGTGGGCAGACCTGCCTGGATATAGGAAGCCACTGTGGGGTGGGGGCGAAGGTTTATGGAGAAAGAGACAAGAGACATTCCCAGGAGACAAGCCACTCCTCTGGGGTGCTCGGCACACGCAGCATCTCCTTGTGTGTTGCTGCACTTCCTCTGGCCCTTGCCCTCTTTGCTTAGCTGTCTTACTACGTTCTCTGTGGGTCAGGATTCTCTTCCCTGACTTTCTAGGAGTGTCCCCAGACTCCGTGGGGGTGCTCAGTGGAAGCCAGCTGAGACATCTTGTCTTCTAGCAGAGGACAGGGCTGAGCAAGGATGGAGGACAGAGAAACAGCAGAAAAGACCCTGGTGTAAAATGACTCTTCGTTTTGGGTTTTATTGGGGTTTTTTTGAGGGGGGCATATTTTGGCCGCATTGAGTAGCGTGTGGGATCTTAGTTCCTGAGCTAGGGATTGAACCTGTGCCACCCACAGTGAAAGTGTGGATTCTTGACCACTGGGCCACCAGGCAAGTCCCATGGCTCCTTGTTAGGAGTGCCAGGGCTTCGCTGTTGGCACATTTCATGCCTGTGAAATGCTTCTGAAACCATGGGGCTCCCAGGAAGCGCCTGGAACCACCACTCCACTTCCCTAACGCTCGCTGTCACTCACACCTCTTCTCTCTCACCCTCTCTCATCCCTGCCACCTCTCTCTTACCTTCCATCCCTGTTTTCTGCCCCTGTCACGCAGCAGGCTTCTCGACCTCGCTGGAGTTTTCGATCCCACTCCATGAGCGCGCAGCTCATGGGAACTCGGCTGTTCTCTCTCCAGAGTTGCTGGTGTTGAGCTGAGAGTGGCATGAGCTGGAGGCACAGCCACCTTGTCCATTTCCAGGGCCCAGAGCTTCCCTGGATTTACAGGGGCTCTGCAGTTGATTTGGGGGTGAAAATGCACTTTTTGGAGTGGGCCTTAGAGATCGTGTAGAGGTAGAAGGGAAATAAAAGTCTGCATGCATCAGTTGCAAAAGTTGGATTTCATTGTTTTTCCCTTTGAGGGAAAACTCCTCGGTGACAGTAATTGGAGGGGGGGGCTCATCATTAAGCATGAAGAGTGTGGAGAGATGAGGGGAGGCCCCTGGGGAGTGAATCTCCTCCAGCAAGGGGGACCTCCACAGCCTGAGTGACTGTGAGCTCCTCGCAGGGCCACTGTCTTCAGGTGTAGGCACTGTTTGGGGTCCAAATCCAATTATTCCTCAGGTTCTTCCTGGTGACTTCTTAACTATCTGGCCAAAGGGAGCTTGCAAAGACAAAGCTTGAAACAAGCATTTTCGTTACCAGACACTGAAAGAAATCTTTTTAAAAGAGTAAATCTTATGCAGAGAATTGTAAAGAAAGTGAAAATTGCCCATACTCTCACCCATTAGAAATTACCAACACAGGGACTTCCCTGGTGGTCCAGTGGTTAAGACTTCCAACGTAGGGGGTGCAGGTTCCCACAGGGAACCCACAGCGGGTGCATGAGATCCCACATGCCTCATGGCCAAAAAAGCCAAAACATGAAACAGAAACAATGTTTTAACAAATTCAGTAAAGACTTTAAAAATGGTCCACATTATATAAAAAAAAAAAACAAACAACAACAACTAGAAAAAGAAAAATTTCCAGCACTGTTTCAGTTCAGTTCAGTTGCTCAGTCATGTCCGACTCTTTGTGACCCCATGAACCGCAGCACACCAGGCCTCCCTGTCCATCACGAACTCCTGGAGTCTACCCAAACCCATGTCCATTGAGTCGGTGATGCCATCCAACCATCTCATCCTCTGTCGTCCCCTTCTCCTCCTGCCCTCAATCTTTCCCAGCATCAGGGTCTTTTCAAATGAGTCAGCTCTTCGCATCAGGTGGCCAAAGCACTGATTAGTACCTTTATATATTTTTTCAGTCTTTTTCCATCCACATGGGTAAATACATATTCTTTTAAACTGGTTACAAGCACACTGAACTTTATACCCTCTTTCATTTGACATAACATTATGGCAAGCAGAAACTTTTCAAAAGCACTTGGGCTTTCCTAGCGAGCATATGCTCTGCAAATATTTCTGTAACCAGTCACCAGTAACCGAATGTAAGAGCTCACAGTCTACCCAAAACAGAAGTTGTGCCAGTCGGAGAGTCCTTTGATCACCATGCAGTTAAACCTCGACAAAATAGTGTAAATTTATACAGACTAAAACCGAACTGCTTGAAAAAAATTTTAAATGCTTTCCTAGATTGCTGTTGGGTCAAGGAAGAAATAAAGAGCACAGTAACAAATATTTAGAAAGCATTGGAAACCTGAGTGCCACATAAGCACACCTATGGGAGACAGCTGGCACTGTTCTCATAGCCTTAAATGTTTTTATTATTAAAAAGTGAAAGAGAAAAAAGAGACTAGGTATTCAGCCTGAGATCTTAGGGGAGGAAAAAAGAATAAAAAACAGCCCCTAAGGAAAACGGGAGGGGGGAAAAAGTAAAAGGCAGAAATAAGTGAATTAGAAAATAGAAATGCAATGAAATTAGCAAGTATATTCAAGAGCTGATTCTGTGTTTGAACCAACAGTAAAGTGGCTTAACCTTCGGCAAATCTATTTGAAAAATAAAAGAGAAAAGAAAAGAAAATAACAATAGAAATGAGAAAGGGGACATTGGAGTAAGTAGAAAGGTTTCAAAAAATGAAAATCTATGCACACTAGGCTTAAATTTGAAAATCTCAATTAAATGAATACTTTTCTGAAAATGGATGTGTTAATTGAGAACAAATTTGCAATCGTTATCAAAGTGCTGCCCTCTCTACCTAAAGAAGACACCAGTCCCAAGTGTTTTTGCTAGGTAATTGTTTCAAATTTGATATACTGTTAACGTTAAGCTATTCCACGGCTTAGAAGAAAAGATGGAGAGCTCTCCAATTCATTCTACAAAGCAAAATCAGCCTGATATTAAACATGGCAAAGAGACCATGGTAAAGAATGAAAATGCTAAGAGGAAATAGAATTCAATAATATATTAAAGAAGTCATCCACCAAAACCCAATGGGGCAAGTGGGGGAAATTGTCAATGCTAGAGAAGCTTAATATAGTAACTGCCTCATGCTAATGGTTTAAGGAAATAAAACCAGATTGATTCCAATATATGCAGCAGGATAATTGATTAAAATTGAACAACCCTTTCTAACTAATCAATACACCAAAAAAAGTAGAAAGGTGTATTCTTAGCTTGGTTAAGGATATCTATTTCAAACCGGTAGCCAAAGTTATAATTAACTGAGAAACACTAGAGGCATTCCTGTTAAAACTAGTAACAAGGGCCTGCCATCACCATCACTGATGAATATAATGGCTTTTAAAATGCTAATCACCACGATAATACTGAAACAAATATAAAGAGTAAACATAGCAGTGTGTACAATTTATACCAAATCTTGGTCTGGAGTTTGATTTCCAAAGTTTAGAAATAAAAATGGTCATCAAAAAAATTCAACAGATTTGACTACATTTTACAAATTGTAGCTGCTGTGTCAACTCTACAAAACACTTGAGAGCTAGGGGGAAAAGATCGTCTCCTAAGACACTTAAGGGGTTAATATTTTAATTCCACCAAGAACCTATACATACCGGTTTTAAAAATCAAGATTTAAACTAAAAGACAAAGTGAACAAACTATATATAATTAGCAAATAAAAACCCAACCCAAAGAAATGCCAGATGGTATGTTCTATGAGGTTGGATCAACTCACCGCATGACAGACACTCTATTGAATTAATATTTGTTAACTATTGAATTAATATTTGTTGAACAAATAAATGGATATAATGCAAGTTTTTAAAGCATGATACCATTTTTTAAACCTTTTGAATTAGTAAGAGGTTTTCCCCCAAGGTTTTATTATGAAAAATCTCAAATACATAGAAAAGTTGAAAGAATAGTACAGGAAATACTCATACACCCAAGACTGGATGTAACAGATGTGAACATTTGGCATATTTGCTTCATCTGTACATGTATATGTTTTTTTTTAACCCGTGAAACATTTTTTAAGTAAGTTGCAGAGCACTTATCACTTCCCTCCTGGATACCTCAGCTTGCACATGCTTCATCTCCCAGGATTTAGCGATCTGTGTGGAGGGTGGGGGAAGTTGGCACTCTGTGCTCTGAGGGTGTCTGCTGATTGCCCCGGTCCTTGAGAAGGCACCAAGGAGTCAGTCAGGACCTTGTGATGTTTAAGAAAAGAGAAGGCACATAATTATTGAGCATCAGGCTCGTTGCAAGTTGTTCTACTGATGGTCTCCTGTTAAATCCTCTTCACAACTGTGTGATGGAAGTGTTATGCCCATCTGGGGGGAAATTGAAGTTCAAAGAGGTTAGTTCAGTAACTTGCCCGAGTTCATTCTATGGCAGTATTCGACCCAGGCCTGTCTGCCACCATCGCATTACACACCAGTTGCCGCTTCCCTCTGTCTTTCTGCATGAATGCATGAAGGTGTTTAGTGGGCAGGGTGGACAAGTTGGAAACACCCTGAATGTCCTTCACTGTGAGAATGGGCAGGCAAGCGGTGATCTGTGCACTCTTGCAAATGTTCTGTGTTTATGAATATGGATCATTGGTTCTGAACACGCAACATGGAAACTTGCTAGTGTCCAATCCGGGGAAAATAAGCAGGACACCAGGCTTATACACTCCATGATTAGAACCGTGCGAAAACCATATGTTTGAAGAGGACCAGAAAGAAATAACACAAGACATGCTTGAGTTAGGATGAGGAGTATTAATTTTTTGTTCATTTCCATAACTCTTTGCAGGGGGCGGTTTTATGAATTTTATAATGGAAAATTTTAATCAAAACCAATTTATTCCCACTTGAAAGTTTTGTAAGCTTATGGCAGGGGAAGACTCTGCTTCATTTATTGCAGTTCCTTTATTTTCCAGTGCCCAGCCCCATGCCTGGCATATTATGGACATAATAAATGTTCTGGATGGGTCCCCACTGTGAAACCTCTCAGAGGGGCTCAGCCTAGGAACATGTTTGCAGGGAACTTCCGCCAGCCAGCTGGTCTCCCCAAGAACAAGTGCAGGCCAGGTGTGTGTCCAGGGTGGGGTATTTGCAGGGTGCTTGGCCCTCCTGGCCCAAATGGAAAGTCTCCACCAAGGTGCAAGGACAGTTCTGGCCAATCAGCATCTCCACGGTATTTAGTGCTAACAAGAACCATCTGGGATAAGCAAATTCCAGCAATGGAAACAGATTTTATGTCATCTCAGACTTTCAAAATTGATCATGATTATCTGAACAGCTATTATTGTTTACTAGAGACCAGGCCAAGTGCACTTACAAAGACATTCCCTCATTTAATTTTCACAACCACCCTGAGAATTGGCAAGTATTATCCCCATTGTATGGATGAGGAAACTTGAGGCACAGAGGAAAAGAGGCATGAGCCCTGGGGCAAGTCTTGGTTTTTCTAAGAACTTGGCTTTCGGCAAATGACAAGCCTTCTGAGCTTTGATTTCCTGGGCTGTGGACGACAGCTGACACTAGTTGAGACTGCTAGGTGTTGGGCCCAGCTAAGTGGAGAATATGAGACCACCTTCAGTAAACAAGCAGGTGGATTTATTCCACGGGTCTCTCTATGCCAGGGCTTTGTAGTGCTAGCACTCGCTCCAGTGCAATAAACCCAGTTGGTTTTATTTGGACCTGTTTTACTTTACCAAGACCAAATCTTCTGAGCCACTGGTCACTCCTGGTTCTTTCGCAGAAGGGCAGGTTCAGTGGCCACACCATTTGTGATTCCCTGCTGGAGGAAACTGGTCAAAATGCAGTTCCCTGGGGACTTCCTTGGTAGTCCTGTGGCTAAGACTCCACACTCCCAAAGCAGGGGGCCTGGGTTTGATCCCCGGTCAGGGCACTAGATTCCACATGCTGCAACTAAGAGATCTCACATGTTGCAGTTAAGACCCAGCACAGCCAAACAAATAATTATTAAAAAATAAAATGCAGTTCCCTGTGTCCAGCCCCAAGCCTGCAGGATCTGGGCGGGACTCAAAAGTCTGTATCTTACAATGCCTTCGGGTCGTTCCCAGTTACCAGTCTTGTTACGGCCAACGTGGACCAACTTTGAACTACTGCAGCAGCCTTTCTCTTCTGAGATTTAACCTACAGAGATGCTTGGGCTGATCTAAACCCAAGCCTCTTTTCATCTGCAGGAATCCAATGGCGCTGTAACCCTGCCTAAGAACTGCAAATTTTGTGCTCTGTTCTGAGCACTTATGAATTTCTCATTGACAGAACATTCTCTTCACGCCTCACCTTCATGGAGCTCAGTGGGTCATGTGTTGCTGAGTGTAAATTCCAAGAATGCTTAAGAAACTTTAATGTATTATTTTCTGTTTTTAAGAGAGAGGAGAGGCAGGAGAGATGACTGGAAAATCAACTGCCCCCAAACAGTGGTGACTACAAACATGTTTGAAATATTAAGGGCAGATTTGAGGCTCTATTACCTGTGAGTAGAATTTTCACCTAAGAAGAAAGATATCCCTCTGCATTTAAAATTCTTGAATTTATAAACATTCTCATGCATTCTGAGGCCAGCGCCACGTAAAAGGCCTGGCCATGGACCATTGCTGGTCTGCACAGCGTTACCCAGCCAAGAAATATTGAAAATGAGGCTGAGAAACTTACATAGTTTCACGTTGCCACGACGACATCCAAGTGGATGATTGACAGCTGCATCTTGATCAGAGTGGACCGAGATGGGCATCGCTGACTTCATGTGACAGGTGTTGGGACCAGGAGCTGCTTGTTAGTGTTAATTCTTCCAGGGATTCAAATAAAACAGCTCTTCAACTGCAGGAAGTTTGAGAAACACATGCATGTATATGCTCAGTCACTCAGTTGTGTCCGACTCTTTACAACCCCATGGACTATAGCCTGCCAGGCTCCTCCATCCATACTGGTATGTTTAAAAGTGTACTCTTAAGCTGAAGAAGTGGAAAGCAAGAGAGTCGGGAGAAGTGGAAGACCGCTCGCCCCACCCTCCGAATGTCAATGGGTCAGTTCATGCAGAAGGGCGTCCACTGCCACACTAGCTGGTTCCTCACTTTTGAGCCCCCTTCTCATGCCGTAGGATTCCTTTAGTTTTCATTTAATATTTGTTTGACTGCACTGGGTCTTAGTTGCGGCTCACAGGATCTTCAGTCTTCATTGCAGCACGTGGAATCTAGTTGCACCATGTCTGGTCTAGTTCCCTGACCAGGGATCCAACCCAGGCCCCCTGCGTTGGGAGCTTGGAGTCTTAGCCTCTGGACCACCAGGGAAGTCCCCGTAGGATTCCTTTAAGCCCTGGTCTTGGAGTCTGTGGGAGAGATCTGTTGGTCCAGGGTGGAGTGAGATGGTTTAAGAACTGGCCTTTGTCGTCCTGCCAGGCCTAGCCTTGAAAACTCGAGCACTGTTAGCTGTGACCTAGGTCCTCTCACTTTGCTTCGCAACTCGGAGTTTAGAAAACGGGGAATGACAGCCCCTCTTGGAAAGGTTTTCATGCAAGATAGAAATAACATGCAGGAGGGGCTCCTCGCACCCTCTACAACTGGGGAGAGGGTGGGTGCTCCATGTTGTTTTGTCTAGGTATTTGAAAAAGTGGTTGCATTGTGGGTCTCGAGGAAGTTGCCAGCTGCCCTCCCTGTTTCCGAATTCCTGTGCGTGTGTGTGTGTTCTGTGCTCGTGGTGGTGGTAGTGGTGGAGTGGAGTTGTCAGGAAACAGCCATCAGTTTCCTGCTGATTAATTCAGTTCCTGGCGGGTGCTCCCTCGCAGGCCTGGCCTCCTGCTTCCTCTGCTTACTCTGGATGGCCCCTTCTGAGCCGCCTGCCTGCCCTTGGCCCAAACACGATGCTGCCCGCTGAGCCTGGCTTTGTTCTCGCTGTGGGCGGGGTGCCAGGACCCAGCTGTCTCAGGTGTGATCCTCGGCGCACCTGGCATCTGTGGGGACTCAGGTGTCTTCCATGTTACCCATTAAGTTGGGCTTGAGAAGTACAATGATCTGACTGCAAGCCCTGGGAAATTATGCTTTTAGGGTCCTCTGCCCCTTCAGAGGAGGAGGCCTGTTGGCAGGGATCTTGGAAAGGACCCCAGGCAAGAGCAGTGTACCCCAAGATTTCCCTGCCGGTGGAAGGGTAGTCTGCAGGGCCTCTGCCTGTTGTCTTCAGAAGGGAGGTGCTGGCAGGGGGAGAGGCCCGTATTGTATTGGAATTTGAGGGTCCCTAGCCTGCATCTTGGGGGGGGGGCACTCGTAGGGGAGGGAGCCTGGGTTAGGCTGGGTCTGCCTCAGCCTATCACTTGGAGACCTGGTGACCTCACGAGCACTGTGGGAGCCACATCTCGAGGTGTAGTCTTGGTCCTAAAACATCCTGGATGGCGTCTCCACTCCACACAGTGAAGGATGTGGGTGATTGAGAATGTGGGTTCTGAAGCCTCATCGGCCACCAGCGGAAGGCAGGTCTCTCGGGACTGGGCGGGTTTCGTCAGGCCGGCCATGCTTTCCGCACGAAGGGCTGGAAAGGTCAGGAGCACTTGGTGCCTGGAGTACGGCAGGCCCTGACCGCCTCTGGAACAATGACATGTACAGCACATGCAGGGGCACAGTTCCACACACGTGTCATCTGAGGCTGGCTCTTTGGAGGGGGAGGCAGGGAGCCCTGTGCTTACTCCCACTCTGTGGCTAAGTCAACACGCCGGCCACGTGTATGGTTAGCAAACAGGGAGCAGCAGTCAGAGCCGGCCCCTGCCTTCCTGATTCTGCCTTTCTAGCAAAACGTCCTCTGGAAAGAACAGCCAGCACCGACCACACAATGTGTGCGGGCCCTGGTACAACCTGGAAGTGAGGGCCCCTTTGTTTGCAAATTAGTGTGAATTCCTAGATGGCTGCGGCCAAGCACGATTCCCAGGGCCCCTAGGGACAGCGTCCTGAGGTCCACATTGCCCAGTCTTGTGAACTGGTTTTTTTTTTTTCCCCCTCTAAATATTTTATGTATGTATTTGGCTGCGATGGGTCTCGGCATGTGGGATCTTTAGTTATGGTGTTTGGGCTCTAGTTCCCTGACCGGGGATGGAACCCGTGCCCCCTGCAGTGGGAGTGCAGAATCTCAGCCACGGGACCACCCAGGGCTGCAGGGAAGTCCCAGCAGCTTTGTAAACCTGTGACTGAGGCCTCAAGTGTGGCAGCAGTGGGCTTCTCTTCATTAGACGAGGGGCTTTCTGCCCAAACCCAGCTGTGGGTTTTTTTGTGTGGGTTTTTTTTTATTCCAGCTGTGGGTTTTGAGAGGCACTGTCTCCACTTTGCCCCAGGGGCAGCTCCTCTAGGGCTGGAGCGATTCCCACCTCAGCTTCTCCTTTCTGTCCCTCCCTCTGTTTCTCTGTAACCTGAGAAAGCTCTGAGGCCCTCCCCCGCTCCTTCTTTCCTCCCCTCCCCTCCCCTCCATTCTTGCTGCCCTACCTTCCTCCCTCCACCTCCATTTCTCTCTTCCTCTTTCCATCCCTTTTATCTGGGGGCAAAACCCTTCCCGTGTTTGCTGTGTAACATTTTCCACCCATTCATTTGGTGCTGTTTGATTTCCACGTCCCTTTGAAGGGCAAAGGAAGGGTGCCCCTTCGGATTTCCGAAGCCTCTCTCGGCCCAGGCGAGCACCTGCCCCCTACCGAGGGACGGGGGATGTCCCGCCAGTGGCCTCTGGTGGGGTCCAGATGGTCTCTGCCCACTGGGAGCCTGGAATGAATTCTCATTGTTAGCATTCGGCACTCACCGCCTCCGCTGCACGTTCAGCTGTCAGTGCTGCCGGCCACAGTGGAAAGAAAACCCGTCCCTTTCTCCCCTGTGACACCACTGAGCCCTGGGGATGGACCTGACGGTGGCTCCCAAGGCTGCAGCTTCCACGAGGGCCTGGAGCCCCCAGTGCAGGGGTTGGGGTGGAGGTGAGGTGCAGGGGGCCGGAGTGCAAGGGGTTAAATGGATAAGCCTGGTGGGACCCTGTCCCGGCCTCCCTTACCCTCTCTACACAGTAACCAGACAATCTTCAAAGCAGCCATTGGCTCATGTGTCCTCTCCTAAAAGCCTCCTCAAGTTTCCCACTGCCTCTGAAAGGCACCCAGCCCTGCATGTGGCCTTCCCCGGCCTTGCCCTCCTGAGAGGCAGGCAGCCCCGGGGTTCTGAAGAGATACTTGAGGTACAAGTATCTTGAATAATGCGAGAGGTCTGGGAAGGCGCAGGGAAGGAGAGGGTTGGTTCCCAGGCAGGCTTCCGAAGGTGGGCTTCAGGAGAGGCTGGGGAGGAGAGGCTGCGGGGCTGAACTAGAAGTCTGCCTCAGCTCCAAGGACCTTGTGCCTGGGAGATGGACTCCACCTGGCTCACATTTGGACCATTGGAGGGGCTTTTAAAAATCACCAGAGTCTCTGGGGGTGGACTATCCTGGGATTTGCGTTTGCTCCCCTAGGCCACAGGTCCAGGAATCTCTTAGAACACTTTGGGAGGCAGCTACGTTCACTGCTATACCACCAACGCTGCACTTGATGAACACTTTGGGAAGGTGGCCGGAGCCAGTAGGCAGATGTGCCAGGACAGGAATGCTCTAGGACTTTTCTCCGTGGATGGAAAGGCCTGTCTTGCTCACTCAGCTCTGAGTCCTGGACCAGGATGAACTGGGAAGCTCTAAGCAGACTGCAGTGGCTCAGACGGTAGAGAATCTGCCCACATTGCAGGAGACGCAGGTTCCATCCCTGGATCGGGAAGATCCCCTGAAGAAGGGGATGGCAACCCACTCCAGTATTCTTTCCTGGAGAATCCCATGGGTAGTGGGGCTTGATGGGCTACAGTCCTTGGGTTCGCAAAAGAATCGGACACGAGGAGCAACTAGCACAAGCAGACTTGGAGCCCTAGAAGGGACCTTCTTCAGAAGGGGAAACCAGGCCCCATCACCAGCAAGGACCGCCTCTGGGTAGCAGAGCCTGGGGTTTCAGATCTCTGCACCCCCCACCCCCCGGCTAGGTGAGAGCTGACTAGAACATGACACTCAAAATGATCCCTAACAGGTGTGCCGTGGTCCTGACTGACACTGGCATTCATAATCCCCACAATTTACATCCTTTTCTCTGACCTTCAGATTTTTTTTTTTAATGTGGACCTTTTTTTTTTTAAAGTCTTTATTGAATATGTTAGAATATTGCTTCTGTTTTATGTTTTGGATTTTTTGGCCTTGGGGGAGTGTGGGATCCCTGCTCCCCGACCAGGGATCAAACCCACACCCGCTGCATTGGAAAGCAAAATCCTAACCACGGGGCAGCCAGGGAAGTCCCTTCTCTGACCTGCAAGTGAGGGATCTGTGCTTAAAGAGGAGGAGGGCAGAGCTTCAGCCCCCAAAGAACTGGGGACCTGGGGAGTGATGGGTCCAGGCATAAGGAATTCAAATCTGGATGTTGTGTTTCCAGACCTGTAAGGGAGATAGGTTTGAGGGGGAAAGGTCCCCCTCTTCTGCCAGGGGAGAATTCAATGAGGAGACAGAGAAACAGGTAGGACCTGAAAGTTTCCACCCTCCTTGACCGCAGGCCTGGACCGAAGGCCTGGCTTGCCTGCCAACACGCTGGGCTGAGTGCTGGAGCCACTAAGCTCTGCCTCGGCTCACAGGCAGCTAGGTAGGGCGGGGCTGAGTACCCCCGTGTACAGTCCCAGCATTATTTCCTCTGTGAACAGATTGGGATGCACTGCAGTGGTCCATCTCTAAAAAAAAAAAAAAAAAAAAAAATTATTAATTTGGCTCTGCAGGCTCTTAGTTATGGCATGTGGGATCTAGTTCCCTGACCAGGGATCAAACCTGGGCCCCCTGCATTGGGAGGTCAGAGTCTTAGCCACTGGACCAACCAGAAAGTCCCAGTGGCCTATCTCTTCATCACAAGCACATCACTTTCTTCACTGGGCAGGTGGGGTAACAAACCAACATCAGCCCAACAAATGCAAAGAACAGGTGATAACTCGCCTGTGTCGTCTGTATCCTCACCACTTTTTATTTTGAAAATGTCAAACCTAGCAGGAAAGCTAAGAACCTTCTTCTGGAGTCACGATCATTACCATTCTGCCACATTTGTTTTATCTTTTATCTCACTCTCTTTCAAATGGCTCTGCTGAATCCTTTGAAAGTGAGTTTTAGGCAACATGCTGGTTCACCCTTGAAAAGATACTTCACCAGGTGTCTTTAGTAGGGACAAGGGTTTCCTCTACATAAGTACAGTACCATCATGCCTAAAAAACTACAATTAGTCAATAATATCTAATAAACAGTCCTATGCAAATTTTCCCAGTTGTCCTCCAAAACAGTTTTTTAGGTTCTTGTCTTGATCCAAAAAGGTTCGTGTGTGGCATTTGGTTGTTATATATTCTTAGCTTCTTTTTATCTGAAATAATTTCCCTCTTTTGTGTGTGTGAATGTGTGACACTGGCTTTGAACGGTCCAGGCAGGCCTTGTAGAGTGGATTCTGGCTTTATCTGATTGAGAACATTCGAGTATAAGTTTGCATGGTTTTGAAACTTGCCTGATACTTGCTTCGCTGTGTCTAAAAGGTCCTAAGGCAGAAGGTAGTGAAAGTGTTAGTCGCTCAGTCGTGTCCAGCTGTTTGTGGTCCCATGGACTGTAGCCCACCAGGCTCCTCTGTCCATGGGATTCTCCAGGCAAGAATACTGGAGTGGGTAGCCATTCCCTTCGCCAGGGGATGTTCCCCACGCAAGGATCAAACTCGGGTCTTCTGCATTGCAGATGGATTCTTTACTGTCTGAGTCACCAGGGAAGCCCAAGGCAGAAGGTAGAGTTGGGGTAACTCCTTTGTTCCCTATGCCTGTGTGAGTCATGAGATGTCCTGTCCAGCCACCCACAAAAAGAGGTGGCTCTAGTAACATTACATTTGTAAAATGCCTCAGCTGACTTTTGACTTTCTTTAAAGAAAGAATGGTTCACTTGATTCACAGCAAGCCTAGCCTGATTGGGCAAGGTGTTCTCATTTAGCGGGTGGGATTCTGAGAGGCTGAGTCTGTACCCAGGAGCATGGCATGGGCAGAAGTGGCCCAGAGCCCAGCCCTGCTGACCCACGGCCGCAGTGGCACCTGGGAGACTGGGCAGAGTTGATGCCTTTGTCGTGTCTGCCCTAGGACTGGGCAAGTTACACGGTAGTGCCCCTGAGCCTCAAGCCTGGACCCAACAGTGCTAGACAGAGACTGTGGTATATACTCGGATACGCTCTCACCTATCTTGACTCTGAGTCATGGATCTGAATCTAGTGACTGAACGGTGTTCTCAGGTATTGTAGTTGCTTGCCCTACCCTGAACAGTCCCAGGCTGCCATTTGGTCATCATTTTTTAATATATATTTTTATTTATTATATGGTTGTGCCGGGTCTTAGTTGCGGCACACAGGATCTTTAGTCAAGGCATGGGCACTCTTAGCTATGGCATGTGGATCTAGTTCCTTGCCCAGGGATGGAACCTGGGCCCCCTGCATTGGGGGCATGGTGTCTTAGCCAATGGACCACCAGGGGAGTCTCATTTGGTAAAATTTTTATCCTGCACCCTCGCTGTCAGCCCACACAGCCTCACCGGAGCACCCCTCACACTGCCTCGCTCCTCCTCATTTGCAGCTTGCATCTGCTGTGGTCTGGGAAGCCAGAGAAAGAGGCTTTTTAGGACTGGGTCCAGAGGCTGTGAGCGAGGGGTTCTGTCCCCTTGAGGGGTGACTGTGACACCGAAGGCCCCTCTTGGAGGTGCCCACTTCAGGCTTACTTGTATTAATAGATTTCCTGTGCTTTGGGAACAATACCTTACACTCTCTGTTCTTGGGGGAATTTGTGCTTACCAAAGAGGAGACCTGGGCAAGTGGGGTGTTGCTGTTCCATGTTTCAAGTTATTTGTTTGTTTGGCTGCACCATGTCTTATTTGGGGCATGTGGGATCCAGTTCCCTAACCAGACATCGAACCTAGGCTGTCTGCATTGGGAGCGTGCTGTCTTGGGCCATGGACCATCAGGCAAGTTCCACACGTTTCCAGTTTAAAAGGCCTAGAAAAGACCATAAGATGGTAGGAGTGACTGGTGAGAACAGTGAGCACATGTGTGAGTGCCGGAGCTTGAGGGTGCCCTGGGTGGGGTGCCCATGATACCGAGGGTCAGCAGGGGCTGGAGCGGGGTGAAGGATCCCCGGGCTCAGGCTGGTGCGCTCTGACCACCCCACTCCCTGCAGGTAGATCATGCTGCCTTGGCCCAACTCGGCTGTATGAATGTACCCCGGTGTTCCTGGGGATCTGGGCCCGTGCACGAGGGCGCTAGTAACAGCACCCTGGTCTCTGGGTCTCCTGGGGAAGGGTCCCTAGCTCTGGGGTCTTGTTGTTAAAGCCACGTGCCAGTATTGTGCATGTTCTTTCCCTAAGGTTTTTCCCTCCGTCTTGTTCCCGCTAATTGTGTTATCTTGGGCGGGAGCCCACTGAATTCTGTTCTTTCTCAAATAAATTTCTATCCTCATAAGCGTGTAAGGACAGTGCCCTTTCTGTTGCTTGGCCCAGTCCTCCAAGGACCTTAGAGGGATCCCAGTTTGACTTCACAGTGACTCCTTGGCCAACCCTTGTTTTGCTTGTTTGCTTGCATTTAATTTGTCTTTATCAGAGTAATGCATATGCATCTTTTTTTTTTAATGTCAAACAGTACTGAAAGGCTTAACACAGATGAAGCAGCCGCCACCCCGGCCCATCTCGCTCCCCTCACTCCAGCCCTCCAGACTGGTTCACTATTCTCAATTCCTTTCGCTTCTCCTTTCTGATATTCACCTCCATACTCTGAAAAAAGTACATTTATCCCACTACTTCTCAATTTACCAATTTTGGATGTTACCTATTGCCTCCATGTCACTGCCTTTCCTGTTAATATCATTCTATCACAATTCGAGGTTAAATTCACAATATATACCATTCTCTGCTAAGCTTAGCACTGACCTATTACTTCTTTAAAAAGAATTCATTATTGTCTTCACCTGCTTGGTTTTTCTCTGTCTAGCTCTGATTCTTCTCAGTACACCAAAAGGTCAAGAAAACCTCTATTAGATTTTTTTTTTTTTGGCCCCACTGTACAGCATGCAGGATCTTAGTTCCCTGACCAGGGATCAAACCCTCATCCCTGGCATTGGCAGCCCAGAGTCTTCACTACTGGACACCAGGAAAGTCCCTCTATCACATACACTTTGTCTATTAGTCATTAATAGGTTCCTTTTTTGTTTTCTGGACACTGGGCTGCTGCTGCTGCTGCTGCTAAGTCGCTTCAGTCGTGTCCAACTCTGTGTGACCCCATAGACGGCAGCCCACCAGGCTCCCCCATCCCTGGGATTCTCCAGGCAAGAATACTGGAGTGGGTTGCCATTTCCTTCTCCAATGCATGAAAGTGAAAAGTGAAAGTGAAGTCGCTCAGTTGTGTCCGACACTTAGCGACCCCATGGACTGCAGCCTACCAGGCCCCTCCGTCCATGGGATTTTCCAGGCAAGAGTACTGGAGTGGGGTGCCATTGCCTTCTCCAGGACACTAGGCTATCTCACCCGTAAACTTCTTTAAAGTTTCTTGAAAGCAAATGAAAATTTAGTTCATTTTAATCTATTATAGTGACTGTGCCAACCTCCTCTGAAAAGGCTTTCCGGACACCCCCCTACCTCACCAAGGCTGCCCCTCCTCTGGGCGCCCCCCACCCCCACCGTGATCCCTTGTTCTCGCCCTCACCCAGATCTTAGTGCGCTGAACTCAATCGCCTGTTTTCTTGCCTGTCACTCCTCCCACCCTGGGAGTTCCCAAGGGCAGAGTGAGTCCGGTTCACTGTGGTCTCCCTACGAATGCCCAGGGGCTGGGGGCACATAGGTGCTCAATAAATACTCACTGGACTTCGCATGTGCTGGGTTTGCCAGTGTGATGATACAGTCCGGGTAGTTCAGCGATGTTTTTCGCCCTGTGCTCCCTGGCATTTTCCACGTGCCCCTTCTCTCAGCTTCCTTCCTCAGGTTCGGAGGCCCTTCTGGGCCTGTTCAGACTGAGCAACAGTCTTTCCCAGGTGAAGCTAGCAAAGGCAGAGTTTTCATTCCTGGGTCTGTGCTGCATCCCAGCCCCTCCCCCGCCCCTCCCCCCCAGATGGGCCTCAAGCATCTCGGGGCCTTGTATTGGTCCTCGTCACTTTGTGATCCCAGCCCCTGCCACCCAGCTCTGCACAGACTGATGGCTCCATAGATGAGTGAGGTTGAAGCTCGCTCAATCAATCAATAAACCAATCAGTCTTCCTCCACTCAGCCTCTCTGCTCCCAGGCATTTCTCATTATCCAGCGTCTGGATGATCAGAAGGAAAAAGAAGCCTCTGCATAAAGGTGACCCCATTTCAGGTTTCACCGTGACTCACTGAGTATTGAGAAACAGGAAGAGCCAGAGAAGGGAAGACGAAGAGGGGGGCCAGGGATACTCACCTGCCCCACCCTCTCAGGGGGACCTTCAGGGAGATGTTTGGTCACTAGACTGAGGGCCGAGTGCGGGCAGGGACTGTCCCGTGCACCGCATTCTCCCCAGAGCTCAGCATGAGTCCCACACACAGTAGACACCCCGTCATAGCTGCTGTCTGTCTGCAGAAAGGAAGCAAGGACAGAGCCCACATCCAGGCCTGTTTCAAAAGGGGGACTTGGGATTCTCCGGGGCGCCTACTTGGCTCTTAGTCCTGGGTCTCGGCCAGCCCAAGGAAGTTGCTGATCTGTGATGTCCACAGGGCCCCACCCTTGGAAGGACACTGATCCAACAGCTGGCAGCCAGTGAAAAGGGAGAAGCCGCCACCCTTTCACCCTCCTGAGCAGGCAGCCACTTCCTTGAGGCAGCCCGAGGAGAGGATACCCCATCCCAGGGCCCTCTCAAAGTGTCCCCCCCCACTGGTACCCAGCCCCTCCTGAGCAGACTCGGGCCCCAGGCTGGCCTCCAGCCAGAACAGCCGCCTTGCTCAGACCCTCCTCCTTGGTCCTCCTACCTGGGCTCTCAACTCTCAGACCCAAACAGGAGAACCCAGAGGGCCAAGAACCGCAGAGGCCAGGCCTTACTCACAGCGTCCTGGCCCAGGGCTCTCCCGGCCTGGGCTCACCCGGGGCTGGGGCAGAGGAAGCTGACCCTGAAATAAAGCTGATGGCTGTTGGCCTGTGCCTCCTGCTTCCCTGAGAAGAAGCACTTCTCTTGTGGGTGTAGTGAGTTTTGGGGGGAAGCATTTAAAGCAACCCTTTGATGCTTCTCCAGGAAAACTGCATTTATTTTTTTGTTACTTTTAGGAATTAACTTGCGGTTCCCAGCCCCTCCCTCTCTCCGGGAAAGGAGAGAAAGAGAAAGAAGAAAGGGTCTGCATTGTCCCGGTGATTGGCACCTTCTGTGAATGAGGGGTCACCGCATCGGGGCTGTTCCTTTTCAAGCGCCCCCTTCTCCCCTGCACGCGGCATTCACGCTGGAACATTCTTCCTTTCAAAGCTTCTGTCTTTCTCTCCCCCTTTGTATCTCTGCTTTCCTTCCCTCCACTTTCCTGCCTTTCATTCTCAGCACTCACCCGCTCCCTCGGGGACCGCCTGCTTCTCCTTCTCTTTTTTTTATCCCTTTTCTTCTTCTTCTATTCAGTTCCTTTTCTTTTTTTCTTTTTTGCTCCCCCCCCCTTTTTTTTAAATTCTTTTTTCCTTTTTATTTTTGAATAGTGCTTCTGTTTTCAAGGACCGGGATGAGCAGAGAAGTCGGTTTATTTGAGGAAGGGAGAGTGTGGAGGTTTTAATCACACCAGCACCGCCACCACCCCCCTGCCCCGTGTGCTCTAGATGTGTGAAAAAGAACCACCACGCAGGACACCGGCTCCCTCTGGGGTCTCGCTTTGCAAGGGAAGGGTGTTCTGAGAGGGAAGGGTCTCTGTCAGACAAGAGGGAGCTATTCATCACAGGTCAGGCGGTTCTCGCTGAGAAACCCTGAATTGGTCACCAGGATGCAGACACAGCCCTGGGGATGGTCTCCCTTTCTGCCTGGCCCCAGAGTGGGCCTTAATGTGTGCGGAGAGAAGGATCTGAGCTGGGCGCAGAGCCCCTAGACCTCCCTTCTCTGTGGGAGCCTGGCCCCCCTGGCTGGGGGAGGGCTCAGGGAGGCCATGGGAACCTGGGCCAGGGCTGAGCGCGAGAGGAAAGGCCGAGTGATCGCAGGCATCACGGGGTTTTCTGGCTTGGCCCCGGGTGGTCCTGGCCTCAGGGTCAGCAGGCCTGCCTCAGCTGGCCCTGGAGTCCTGCAAAGGAGGCTGGAAACCTGGAATGGCAGAAAGGAGGGGTCTGGCCCAGCGGACTGCTCCAGGCAGCTGAGCAAGCCTTGGGGCTTAGACAGGTGTGACTGATGGAAGGCCTGACAGCTCCGGAGCGCTGCAGGGCCTGATGGAGTTTTGAAGCACATGGAAGAGGGTTTCTCTCAGGGAACCCCCTGCAGGATGAGAAAGCAGAGGCCAAGGCCAGAGCCTGGCATCTCTAGGGAGGAGGAGACAGAGACTCAAGGGCAGCACCACTGGCTGGAGCCGCCGCTGCCGGTCAGGGCAGGGACCAAGCCGTGTCCGTGGAGGAAGGTGGAAGGACAAGCCAGTCCCACGAGGCACAGCGGTGGCCTGAGCAGGGCGGGACAGCGAGCAGGCTCACTGGAGGAGGAACCTCAGAGAAGTGGATCTGAATGCCCCCGAAGGATGATTTATCCAGGAAATCTTACACAGGTGAAGCACCTACTGTGTGCAAGTTCAGTGGGCGACATACCCTCAGGAGGAGGACAGCCTGGGCTCCGAAGGGCTGGGCTGTGTCCTGCCTCTAAGTCTGGGTGACTGAGACAGGGGAGCTGTGGGTGGGGGTGGCAGACCCTGCCTCCGGGGACAGTAGGTTTGTGCTCCAGTGAAGGGGTGAAGGTACCCAGCCAGCAGACAGCATCTCTTGCAGCATCTCCCAGAGCTGAGATCCTGGGGCCAGGCCACAAAGGGTACCACCGCCCGCCTGGCCCCGCCCACCTCTGAAGACTACCCACTGCCAAACCCACACCTGCCAGGGCGAGTCTGGCTGCCCATCGGGTTTTTCCAGTTTGAGCAAGAACATCTCCTTACACCCCATTAAGGCTCCCACAGCACCTGGCCTGGAGATGAAAGGGGAGCCCGGGAAGGCAGCTCGCTCCTGGCAGAGGCAAGAAGGTGATCAGGCTTAAGAGACAGACAGGTTTCCGGGGGCCCCCAGCCACCCCTTGTTCCAGGGTGGCAGAGGGCCCAATGGTCAGTCAGCCCTTCAAGACCTGGCACAAGGAGCTGGCTCTTCTAGGAAGTCGCTTTGTGGCCCCAGGCCAATTCCCGGATGCTAATAATAGTAGCAAACAGGCCGCTGGGTTCACACTTTACATGTTTTCATTTCTGAGGGCAGGTCCTGTCGGCACCCAGCCCCACCTTAGGAGAAAGAGTCAAGGGGATGGGAGGAAGCAGAGGTGGGATTTGAACTCAGGCCTTCAGATTTCAGAGTCTCAGCTCTAAACCAGCACTTCTCAACCTGTCTTTAAATTACAGTAAATCTACGTGCGAACAAGTTCCGTTCTGGGAGCGTGTTCCTTAAGTCCAGTTTGTTCGTGAGTCCAACAAAGTTAGTCTGGGTACCCAACTAACACAATTGGCTATATAGTGAAGAGTGAGGAGAGTTAGTCACTCAGTCATATCCAGCTCTTTGCGACCCCATGGACTGTAGCCCGCCAGGCTCCTCTGTCCATGGGATTCTCCAGGCAAGAATACTGGAGTGGGTTGCCATTTCCTTCTCCAGGGGATCTTCCCTACCCAAGGATCGAACCCGCATCTCCTGTGTCTCCTGCATTAGCGGGCGGATTCTTGACCACTGGCAGCACCTGGTAAGCCCCACACAGAGTACGTGCTGTGCTATGCAGGCTGTGGTCGGTATTAAATCAGATAACGCTCTTAGATTTGGCGCAGGCTGGCACTGGAGTTCTCAGGACCGCCAGCCAGTCTGCTAACATCAGGATTATGCCACCAGTTGAACAAGAATAAGAACACTGCCTACACAGGTGCTGCCCATACAGACGGCTGCTCAGACCGGGCGGGGAGGACCCAGTGGCATTGTGCCCGGAAATGGCTTTGTAAACCGTCAAGGGCTCTGCCTGGACGAGCAGGTGTGCTTGTTCCCTGCCCGGCCTGTGTTTCTGGGTCCCAAAAGAACTTGTTTTATCGTGCACCTTGGCACTCAGATCTGGGGGTGTTCAGAGGAGGCCCCGCATGTTCCTGATTCAGGACTCTGAATAGTCCTGGCCACAATGCAGGAAGGAGTGTGGCCCGTGGCTCTGGCCCACACACATGTGCGTGTACATACACGCGGTCTTCACCCAAGAAGCTTCCTGGACACTTTAGTTTCAAGGAATCAAGGCCAGCCTGGGGGTCTTAGACTCTCCTCTTCACCCTGTGACCTGTGGGGGCTGTTTGCTGAGAGTGGGTCATCCCAGCTGGTAGCATTGAGACTAAGAAGGTGCCCAGTGGTCCCAGAAAGAGACACTACACACACATTCTGGTGAGAGGAAAGGTGGGTGTTGTCATTCTTTTAGAAGCGTGTTCTCTTTAAAATTATCTGTTTACTTTTTTGGCTGTGCTGTGTGGCTTGAGGGATCTTAGTTTCCTGATCAGGAATCAAACCTAGGCTCCTTGCAGTGGAAGCACAGAGTGCTAGCCATTGGACAGCCAGGGAATTCCCAAAAATTTTGGTCTTTTGAGCCACCCCGATGAGTTGTGAAATTTTAGAAAAGAGAAAACATCTGGTGTCTGACACGGGCTTCTCCAGGTGCACCGGGAAAGGACTTCCCACCTCCCCAGGGCTTCATGGTACATCCCAAGAGACCCTCACCGCACCCCTGTCTGGCAACCCAGGGGCTCTTGTGTGGCTCAAAGCTGCAGCTGGAAACTTCCTTGAAGATGCTGGGTTCAGTTCCAGCATCTCTCCCCGTGTACCTGATTTGGTTACTTTTTGTCTCTCAAAATAGTAGCTGCTTTTTCCAAATGTTCATGCACTTACCACTCCTTTGTAGGTCTTACTGCAGATATATTTAGTGATATTAAGAAAGTATCGGGCTTCCCTGGTGGCTCAGCGGTAGAGAATCTGCCTGCAATGCACAAGATGTGGGTTCGATCCCTGGGAAGATCCCCTGGAGAAGAGAATGGCAATCCACTCCAGTGTTCTTGCCTGGAGAATCTCATGGACAGAGGAGCCTGGCGGGCTAGAGTGCATAGAGGTCACAGAGTTGGACACGACTGAATGACTGAACTCCCAAGAAAATATCAAATATCTGGGGGCTGTGGGTGAATCACACAGTGTGTTTATATATCTTGCAAGGGTAAAGCAAAGAATTTCCTTTCATAGCTGATAGCACCTGTGCCAGGTATTTTCACTCACACGATCTCAGCCATCTTGTAGGAAAGGCAGCCGTCCCTCCCGTTTGCACTTAAGGAAACTGAGGGTCTGAGAGATGAAGCAACTTGCCCCAAGGGCTCACAACCAGGAAGTGGCCTGGCTCGCTCCAGGCCCTCCTGCCACCCTCGGTCATGGGGCCTCACCATGGCCCTCTCTGAGGAACCTCAACCCCACAGGCTGTCACCACAGCAGGTGGTGTGCTGAGGAAACCCTCAAGTCCACCGCAAACACCTCTGGTGAAGGCCAGACGTTTGGTTGGTTTATAATAGTCGCCTCCACTAAACTCATTTGGCCTTTGCGTCACATACCACATGCATTTGAATTTTAGCACCTGGGGACAGGTGGTCCACAGCTTAGCACTCTGCAGGTGAGGTTTTCTAAAGCAGGGGTCTTCACCCTGCAGGATCTAATGCCTGATGGTCTGAGGTTTTCTAAAGCAGGGGTCCTCACCCTGCAGGATCTAATGCCTGATGGTCTGAGGTGGAGCTGATGTGATGATAATAAAGTACACAGTAAATGTGATGCACTTGAATTGTCCAGAAACCAACCACGCCCCCCTCCCTACCCCACCCTGCTCCTGTCCGTGGAAAAACTGTCTTCCACGAAACCAGTTCCTGGTGCCAAAGAGCCTGGGGACTGTTGCTCTGAAGGGCCTCAGTGTCATCCTTTATGATCCAGATCAGAGGAAACTGGTTTGCACTCTGGGCTGAGCCGGCCACCCTGGCCACCTTCTCCTCTGATGTCTGTGGACCCGCCTGCCCTCAAGGCCCTCCCGCCCCACTGCCCTCCGTCCAGGCCACCCCAGAGGTTTCTGGCCTCTGCCCTCTGGTCCTCCTCCCACCTCTCCTCTAGCCTGCAGGTGAGAGGTTCCCCAGCCCCCATTAGTCCTGGGAGAGTACAGACCCCTTGAGGGCCAGCTGCGTCACCTCCGTCCTGGGGCTCCAGCCTCTTTCCCTGCTTTCTGTGTGCAGTCTGCCCTGAACCTCTCATCTCACGTCTGCATGTCTCAGGGGCTGCCCCCGGCCCCACCTTCATCCTCCTGGCTGGACTGCAGGTGTCCACCCCTCACGTGGGTTCTGACCCACGACTCACCATGTGACAGTGCGGGTGGTTAGGTGACTAAGGAGCGAGCTGGCACAGTACTGCTGCTGACGATGGCTTGCGTGGATGGCCATGTGCGTCTCATGTATGCATGTGTACACTCTCGGGCTGAATGTTTCCCCAGCTGTCCCTCCCCTCCGGAGATACATGAAGGCATTACGTGAATGAGAGAGGCATTCTTTACTCCTCTCCTGGCATAAATCCGGACTCGACTTGGGTGTGTGGGTGACTGCAAAATAAATGTTGATTACAGCATCGGCAGACGCTGCCAGGGACGCTGCTGGGCTGGAGGCTCAGGATGAGTCACGCCGGCTGCCGTGAGTGAGGAGAGGGCTCCGCGGCCAGGCCACCCTCCTCGGCCGTCCTCAGCCCTCGGCACGTTCTCTGCCTGCTGCTCTTCTGCCATTTTCCCTTCCCTTCATCTCTCGCTGCAGCAGATGGGGAGGTGGGTGGGGGCTTCTGAGCAAGGTTCTCTTCTTCCTAGACTGTCTCAGCCCCTCTCTTGTGTACTGCATCCCATAGATCATGCTCACTGGACTGAAGGGCTCAGCTCTGGGAAGTGGAAACTGGGATCCTGTGTCACAGATGAGGGGCCTGAGGCTCCCCCAAACCAATATATAACGGGGTGAAGCCGGACCCCACAGCCAGTGGAGTCTCCGTTGACTCCCAAAGTGCCCGTTGACTTGCAAGAATCTTTCTGACACCCTTTAAAAAAAAAAAAGCAAAGTTACTCTGTATTTTTGTGGCACCCCATGCTTTTTGTGCTTTTTTCCTCTCCTGTTCCATGATTCTTTGTCTTGTCTCTGAAACCAAAATGTGAGGTCCCCGAGAGTGGGGTCTGTGTTTCCCACCAGCCACCATCACCAGCCTGGCCCAGGGCGTGGATGATGAATGGAATGATAACAGCAGCAACAACTCCCGGGAATCGAGTCCTTACTGTGCACCACCAGCCTTGTTATCAAACACAGCACAGGCGGCTGACTGTACTGCCCACTTTACTTAAGGAGCTCGAACATTTGCATGTGTTGGTCTCCACCAGGGGCCTGGAGCCCATCCCCCACGGATACCTGTATTTCCTTTCTTTCCTTTGCCTTAAAAGGCACTTAAGGGACTCCCCTGGTGGTCCAGTGGCTAAGACTTCTGCCCTCCCAATGTGGGGGCCTGGGTTCTATCCCTGGTCAGGGAACTAGAGCCCATACACAGCAGCTGATCCCACAGGCCACAGCTAAGACCTAGCACAGCCAAAATTAAAAAAAAAAAATTTTAAAGCACTTAAGTTAGACTCAAGAATGAAACCCAAACTTCACTTACTTCTCTTGTGTGTATCCTAGATGGGGTGAGTTGGGTGAGTTACTCCTTTATGCCTTGGTTGCCTCCTCTGTAACGTGGGTTTGTTTCAAGACGTCACGCTTGGGACTTCCCTGGCATTCCATTCGTTAAGACTCTACACTTCCAATTCAGAGCCAGGGAGCTAAGGCCCCACATGCAGCGTGGTGTGGCCAAGGGGAAAAGAAAAAAGGGAGTCGTGCTTTCTGCCCATGATCTCATCAGGCAAAAAAGCCTGGCCTGAAGGAAGGGCTCAGTATGTGGTGGATCCTTTTCATGTCACAGTTCCTTGTCTTACAACAAGGAAACCGAGTCCCAGGGAGGTTGAGGAACTTGCCCAAGGTCACCTAGCTCATCTGTGGCAGAGATGGGGGTGTGGGCTGGGCCTGCCAGACCGAGAGCTGGGTTCCTCTCCCCTCTGTGTATCAGTCACTTAAGTCGTGTCCACTCCCTGCGATGCTATGAACTGTACCGCACCAGGCTCCTGTGTCCATGGGATTCTCCAGGCAAGAATACTGGAGTGGGCAGCTATTCCCTTTTTCAGGGGGATCTTCCTGACCCAGTGATCGAACTCTGGTCTCCTGGATTGCAGGCAGATTTATTTAGGCTGAGCCACTGACTGCGGAGACCTTGAGGGGCTGTCCTTCTATGCCTCCCCTCCCCCTCTGCTGCTGCCCATCTCTTCCTCCTTGGGCCCTGCTCCTGGTTTTCCTGATGTGCTCAGCCTGCCTTTTAGAGGAGAAACAGAGAGGTCATGTCATTGACACCTCCTTGGGCTTGGCAGGCCTGGATCACTGGGCCTTGCTGCGTCCTGAGGCCGGGCCTTGCCAGCTGCTTGCATGGGGCAGGTGGGAGCTACTCTGGAAGGGCCTTTGAGCCCCAGGACTTCGTGGACACCAGTACTTCCTCCCTGGCCCACAACACAGCTCAGCTTCAGCAGTAGCTCAAGCTGCCCATGGACTCCTGAAGGGGTCCAGGGCCTCTTTCTTCTCCATGTGGCTGTGGTTTCCCAGAGGACTTGATAGCATTTTCCACCAGCTCCCGTGTTTTCTCTGTCACTTTGAGACACTGGGGCCCGGCTGTGATCGGCTTGCTTTGTTTTCGGTGGTAAATCTGTTTCTCTTGTGTTGAAGGCAGGGGCTGGGGTGTCTGGGCCGGGAGTCGCATGACCTTCCTCTCCCGGGAACACAGGAAGAAGAAAAGAAAAAGGGGCATGATTGTAACCTGCTCAGATCTCACCTTCACCTCCTACTGGCTTGGTGACTTGGACAAATGACAGGCTTTCCCAAGCCTCAGTTGGCTTATCTGTAAAATGAAAATAAAGATGCCTGTCTCCCTGGGGTGGCTATATTGCGTGCCTGGAAGGTAGTATAAGCCCAACTAATGGCAGCTAAAAAGTTGGAAAAAACTGACAACCCTTACTTCTGTCTTCAGCTGTGGAGACAGGACTTCCCTGGCGGTCCAGTGGTTAAGATTCTGTGCTTCCACTGTAGGCGGCACAGGTTCGATCCCTGCATGCCACTTGGCATGGTCAAAAAAACTGCAGAGTCAGAGAGTCCCCACCAGTTGGTGCCACCTTTGCTCAGAGGCCATTTAGGATCACGAGGAAGAACGAATTATGAAGAGTGGTTGTGAATCTCACTGTTGTGTTTGGAGTGAGGGGAGCTGGGTACCGCAGTATCGCTGTGGGCCCCAGACTGGGACAGGCCCTGTGTCTCATGCATACGTGCGCACGAGGCAAGGTGGGGCCTGGAGGAGGTGTGGGACGTGGGGCAGTTTGTGTGTGCACTTTTCCTGAACTGCAGTGATTTCCTGCTGGGACAGGGATGCAAAGGGATGCTGGGCCCAGCTTAACCCTGAGTCTGGGTCTAGCCTTGTTCTCTCCTGAAGGGGCCTCTGGTGCCTCCCCTAGCCTGACCTCAGAGAAGCAGGGCCAAGCCCCCTAGGGTGCCCCGTCTCCCAGTGAGCCCTCATCCCCTGGACAACCCCCACCTGTGTTTACTTCCTCCCTGTGGTTGCATGTGTGCTCAGTCATGTCCGACTCTTTGCAACCCCATGGACTGTAGCCCACTAGGCTCCTCTGTCCATGGGATTTTCCAGGCAAGAATACTGGAGTGAGTTGCCGTTTCTTTCTTCAGGGGTTAGTGAGGTCAGTAGAGGGTCTGCATGGTGGCAAAGCAGGGGGTCCATTCTGGGATCTGTCTGAGTCTAGCCCTTGGAAAGAAAGATGGCTGGAGCTGATGAAATAGGGTTTCTTTTTTCTCCTTTCTTCTTTCTTCCCTCCTCCCTCCCTTTCTCACTCTCTCCCTCCCCTCTTCCCTCTCTCTTTCTTTCTTTTTAGCAAGAGATAAATAAATGTCGCCCTGAGATGACAAGAGAATATTGAAAGAGATAAAAAGGCGAGTAAAAGGGACTAGAGACCAGAAGCAAAGGACAGAGGGGGATTTGGGCTATATACCGCAATGAGGGGAGAGATGAAAGAGGAAAGAAAGAGATGGGAACGCAGGACCGAGTGGCAGAGCAGAGGATGGGGTTGCCACGGAAACGGAAGGAGGGAGAGGAAGACGGATGGAGAAGGCTGAGGGCTCAGTGTGGGAGGGGCCTGAGACAAGGCTGGGGAGGAGGAAGGGAAGCCAGGAGGGGCTCCCAGGTCTGAATCGGGCCCGGTGTGGAGAAACCGAGGTTGGAAAGGAAATAAGAGCTGACCCAGAAAGCTCATCCCCACCCAAAGGTGGCAGGGTGGAGAGAGCTGGGCCTGGGCCCCTGGGGCTGGCCCAGCTGGGGTCTGCCCTGCCCTACCCATCAGGGACTGCCTCTCTTTAAGCCTCAGTTTCCACAACTGTAAAATGGAAATGGTTCTCCTCCCCATGAGGGCTGCCTGGAAGCCTGGGAACTGCACGCGCTCATCACAGGACCTGACAAAGGTCAAGCCCAATAAAGGCTCCCGATGTTCCTTCAGTTGTGATTCTTATCTTTGTCCGTGAACTTGTGAGCCCAAGTTTTGTTTGTTTTTCCCTGTTACATTACGCTGGTGATCTTTGGGTCCAGATGAGTGTCCTTGTTTCAAGAATAGACTTGCTTTTTGCTTCTGGAATTGGAGAAAAGACACGAGCCTTGCAGAAACATGAAGCTTGCCATTCCTTCTCCTGGGAACCGGGACTAGTCCTGGAGCTCAGGGAAAAGAAGCACAGACCTGGGGGTGTCCACCTGGGGATCGGCAAGGGGCTCTTTTTTTTTTTTTTTCTTCCCACTTGGAATGGATGTTCTCGAAAGGCACAGCGATCATTCTAGATGTGTGCTCTGTGAGGACGGCACCATGGGCGCACGGACGTGCTGTCTGCCCTCCCATAGTCTGTGATCTAACTGGGGTATCAGACATTGAGCAAATAATTACACAATTAGACCTGTCGTTGAAAATTGTGGTAAAGTCCAGGAAGGAAAAGCAGTAAGCTTGTAACTACTTAGAACTTGGGGGACCAGACCTGGCTGGAAGAGTGGGCAGGGAAGGTTCCTGAGGAAGTGATGCCGGAGTTGAAGGCTGGAGGCTGAGGGACAAGAGAGCATTCAAGGCACCGGGAATAGCATGTGAATCTGTTAAAGAAAATAAGGAAGGGCCACGTGGCTGGAGGGTGATGACTAAGGGAACAAGCAGTGCTATGAAGTTGCCACGTAAGCAAGGGCCAATCAAGCAAGTTCTTATAGGTCTTTACTGGTGTGTCTGGACTTGATGCAGCCGACAGGCTGGTGGGGGAGCCTGAGTGTGTGGGGCGGCTGCCATGTTTGCTGTGGATGAATGGGTGGGTGGATGGACATGCACTGGGAATCGAGAGCCTCAGTTTGGTGCCCGTTGTGGGGCGGGAGCCTTGGGGCCTCAGTTTCCACATCTGTCAAATGACAGCATTGGACAGAAGCGTCCCCAAAGGCCCTTCCAACCCTACTGATGAAGATTCCAAGACCAGCCTCGAAGATGAGGGGTCTTCAGCAAGGCTACTTTCCTGCTGCGGGAGAACCCAGCTTTCTCTCTTTGTGGCAAGCAAGGCATCAGGCCGGAGGAACCCTCGCCCACAGCCTTCTGGGGACGCAGGGACTTGAGATCAGAGGCACACGTCACCCCTGTACCCGAGGAGGATGCCATGTGCTTTGTTTGCAGCTCTATAGGCAGCTCAGTGTTTGTTCCTGGCAGTTAATTAGATGCTCTGTTATTTTGGGCTCATTTCCACAAGGGGTTCCAGGTGGCTCAGTGGTAAAGAATCTGCCTGCCAGTGCAGGAGACACAGAAGACAGGGGTTGGAGCCCTGGGTCAGGAGGACCTCCTAGAGGAGGGCACAGCAATGAAGAATACTCCAGTGTTCTTCCCTGGAAGCTCCCATGGACAGAGGAGCCTGGCGGGCTACATCCATGGGGCCGCAAAGAGTCACAAGCACTCTCTACAAGAATCAAGAACCCACGCAGTTTTCCTCAGGACAGAACGGTGACTGAGGGTCCCCAGGCTGGCGGCAGGGGCTGGCAGCTTTCAGGAACCCGGACTCCCCAGGAGTGCATGGCCTTGCTTCTCCGGACATGCTCACCCCCTCCTCCTCGGAGGGCTGGCTCCAGCTGGCTCCGTGTCACTGCCCCTGAGTTTTGGCCTTATTCCACCTCACATGCACCTTTGTGTATGAAGAGTTTGCTTGAGAGTGTAAGGCTTGATGCATAGCTGTGCTTCCAAGAGGGGAACCTCCATGGCCTAAGTCCATCTGGGACATGAGAAGAAGCAGACCAGTGGTCTCAGCTCCTGTATGAACCGCCTGCGGTGGTGGGTAGGCGTGGGTGTGCTGCATGGGGGTCCTGGCCTGGGCATCGGACCCCTCAGAGTGGGGAAGAAGGGCCCATCAGGTGCAGGCGTCACAGCATCCATGGGAGGGTACTCTTCATTCACCCTCAGGCCCAGGCCATGTGGGTGCTCATCAGCTCTTACTAATTCATTTTGAGAATCAGAATGTATTGGGAAGATTTGGAGAAACATGATATCCAGGCCCCAGAGGCAGAGATTCTGATTTAACTGGCACAGGCACCGGTGCTCTCATCAGGCAGTGCCAGTTGGACCCTGTGAAGTCAGGACCTCTGTCCTTGGAAGAGTTTGAATTGAGAGTGGGCCCAAGATTGTGCCTGGAGAATCCCATGGACAGAGGAGCCTGGCGGGCTACAGTCCATGGGGTCCAAAGAGTCGGACACGACTGAGTGGACTAACACTTCTGGGGCTTCTCAGGTCACACTAATAGTAATGAACCTGCCTTCCAGTGCAAGAGATGTAGGAGATACAGTTTTGATCCCTGGGTTGGGAAGATCCCCTGGAGAAGGAAATGGCAACTCACTCCAGTATTCTTGCCTGGAGAATCCCATGGACAGAGGAGCCTGGTGTCTTTCTCTCCGGACAGTCCCCTGCAGTCACCGTCCTACGGGGTGGACCTTTGGTGGGGGAGAGGGCCCATCAACAGATACAATTGTGAATCGCTACAACTGTATCAGCGTTCTCTAGAGAAACAGAACCAGCAGGATATATACACAGAGAGAGAGATTTATTTTAAGGAATTGGCTCATGCGGTTGTGGAGGCTGGCAAGTCCAAAATCTGCAGGGCAGGCTGGCAGGCTGGAGGCCCAAGCAGGATTTCTGTGATATGCAATCCCCTTCTTCTCTGGGGAAACTTTGAGGTTTTTTTTCTGAAAACTTCAACTGATTAGATGAGAGCTGCCCATGTTAAGGAGGGTAATCTGCCTTACTTAAAGTCAGCTGATTGTAGATGTTAATCACATCAACCATGACATCACAGCATCAGAAGATCCAGATTGTTGTTTGACCAAACACCTGGGCACCCAGCCTAGACACTGGTAAAATTAACCTGCTGTTCCCAGGCTGTGGAAGAGGCCTTCGCCTTGCCCCCAGGCAAAGGAATATCTCCTGGGAGGCCATGCCTGTGTGTGTGTGCCGTGTGGGCTCAGTTGCTCAGTTGTGTCCGACTCTTTGTGACCCCATAGACTGTAGCCCACCAGGCTCCTCTTTCCAGGGAATTCTCCAGGCGAGGGTACTGGAGCGGGTTGCCATTTTCTTCTCCAGGGGATCTTCCTGACCCAGGGATTGAATTTGAGTCTCTTATGCCTCTTGCATTGGCAAGTGGATTTTCTTTTTTTTTTTTAAACCAGTGAGCCACCTAGGAAGCCTGATTGCTAAAGAAGGAATGGGTATTCACCCAGTGGGAGGGAAGGAGCAAGTCCTGCCAGGGGAGTCAGCCTGTGCAAAGGCCCTGAGGTAGGAAACAGCACTGTGTATATTTGTGTGTATGTGTAAGATGCAGACGTACAGGAAGCTTTAAAAGAGGGTCAGGTAGATTTTGGCTGACGATGGGCTTCTGGGCTTCACCAGCATCTCACTGTGTAACCTTGGACCAGTCCTTTCCCCTCATCGGGCCCTCCTGTGTTGGGTTGGTGGCCCAGCCACTCTGACCTCTGGAGCCAGAGCTTAGCAAATCTGTCCAAGGAAAAAGGGGAAGCTGAGGCAGAGAGCGACTCCTGTAAGGAAGAGCCTCGGACACTTCCCCCTGGGCCACCCCACCCCCACCCCAGCCGCCTGGTCAGCTCCAGAGTCCAGTGAGACCTTGTGGGCTGGACAGAAGTGAGACTGCGGCAAGGAGCCCTGAGGTTTGCACAAACCTCCAGCCTTTACTTTCGCTTCCTTTTCCTTTCATGGGATGTGAGCAGAGTTTACCCTTAAGAGGGGGACAACAGAGGAAACAAAGAGGGTGGTTTTGCTCTAAGTTGAAGTCCCGTGAGGTGCTTTTTTTTAAAAAAAAAAAAAAAAACAGTCATTTTCATACCTGTCACTCCCTATCCCCCTCCCTGGGCACAGACACTGGTCCTGTCCCCGCCACTCAGAGTTCAGCCTCTCGGGACCCAGCGGCTATTCTGTGGGGCCCTGTACCCACCTGAGCCCAGTGCTTCATCTCCCAAAGTTCCTGGTGCCTCAGGTTTTAGACTGAGCTTGCTCAGAGCAGCTCCCCCTGGTGTGGGAACTTATGCTTCTTACCATGTCCTCGGACTTCCCAGGTGGCGCAGTGGTGAAGAACCCTCCTGCCAATGCAGGAGACCCAGGTTCCATCTGTGGGTCAGGAAGATCCCCTGGAGAAGGGAATGGCGACCCACTCCAGTATTCTTGCCTGGAGAATTCCATGGACAGGGGAGCCTGTCGGGCTGCAGTCCATGGGGTCGCAAAGAGTCGGACACCACTTAGGAAGTGAACAACAGCAACAACTAAGAAATCTTCACAGCCAAGAATGGCACCCCGCGCCTGGCCGGTGGGTTGAGTCAGTGATTCAGCTGCAGTACCAAAGGGGTGAACCTGTCTCCCCAGCAGGAGCCCGGGGCTCGTGGGGCCTGTGTCAGGGAGCAGACCCTCAAAAATCACCCTGAGGGTAATGGATCACAGGGCACTGAGTGACGTCCCAAGACTGGGCAAAAGCCCCGGAGCATTCCTGTGTCTTCAGTTGGTTTTTGAGATGTCCTGGTGGCAAGAGTGAGGCAAAAATAGCCAGATGATCACAAAGTCTTGTTGGTTCTTCCTTCCAAATGACTCCTGTATTGCCAGCCCCAAGTAAGACCAGGCCTCAACTCCCCCACTGTCTGGTTCCCAGGGACAATGGTGGCCCTGAGCTCCATGACCCTCCCCTGGTGCATGAAGGTGGGGGTCTCCATGAGAGGAGCTTTTAAAGCAGTGTAGCTGAGAGGAAGTGGGCTCCCGTCTTGGGGAGGAGACCCCAGAAGACAGGCAGGTAAGCCAAGGATTAACCCGCCCTCAAGTTCCCAAGAAGCCACTTGTGCCCATTTTACAGATGAGGAAACTGAGACCCTGGGGGACCAGGTGACTTTGTCCAGGGTCACCGAGCAAGTCACTCATTAATTCATTTGACAAGCTTGTGTCAGTGTTTTACAGGGACCTTAGCACAGCAATAGATGAAGCATCAGTGAGAGCTCTGGGGGCCCTGGGGCCCTGCCTGGGTTGGGGAGGCCTCCTGCTGGGCCTCCGGGAATGAGACTGTGTCTTTCCCCATGGGCTGGCCTGGGAGAGGGTGATGCTAAGCCCTGGGAAATAGGACAGCCCTGGGCTTCTGGTGTCATTGGCACAGTCCCCTCCCCCTCTGCAGGCGCCTCCTCCCCCTCCCCCGCTTTTGTTTCTTGGCCTCCGCAGCCTCTCCCCTCCTTCCCTCTCTCTCTCTCCCCCTCTCTCTGTCTCTCTCTGCTGTGGCCCCCCTCCCCCCAACTCCCCTTGCAGGTCTTCACACTACAATTAAGCAGTGATTCTATTCCCTCTGTCTCCCTGCCTTTTCCATTCCCTTTCTCTCCACCCTGGGGACCAGGGTGTCCTGGTAGGAGGCTGAGCCACATCCCCTCCCCTGGTGGCCCTTCATCTCACAGCCCAGGCAGTGCAGAGCCCAGGGCGGTCTGAGTTCCCCTTTCTCTGGGACACTGTAGAGAGCTTTTGTTCTGAGCCCACAGCACAAGGGGTGGGAGAGAGGCCTTGCCCTGAGAAGCCACGTGCCGCAAGAGGGCCCAGGCCGATGACAAGAGGGGCCCTGAAGTGTGGGGACCCCGCCCTGGCGCACAGGTGGGGTGCGCCTCCTGCCCTGGGCAGCCCGTGCCAGGATGTTAAAACAGGAGGGCTGTGGCCTGTGAGAAGAGCTGGGGCGGGGGTGGGGGGCACAAAAAGATGGCCCAGGAGGAGGAGGAATGATGGCACCCGCGTTGCAAAACCCCCAGCTTCCCAACCCCCGGGCCCCGTGTGCGATAGGCAGACAAACTCGCATGTGAAATGCAGGAGAATTAGATTCCCTCTGTCTTCTTTCTCCGGGCCTCTGTCTCAACAAACACAGCTCCTCCCCCCCACACACACACACAGCCTGCCTGGCTGCCCCAGTGAACACTCAGCCCCTTCAGCGTGTATTTACAGGGTGATATGCGTCGGTTAAGCAGGGGCCTGACCAGCAGGTGGGTTAATCAAGGCTCCCAGGAAGAAGTGCTTTCTGAGTGGATACCCAAGGAGAGAGGGGCTCTAGCTGCCCTGGAAGGGGACCCGCCTTGCCCAGTCCGGCTGGAGCCTTGGACCAG
The DNA here is from genome assembly GCF_055505025.1 of Bos grunniens. Lineage (NCBI taxonomy): Eukaryota > Metazoa > Chordata > Mammalia > Artiodactyla > Bovidae > Bos > Bos grunniens. The sequence continues at coordinate 48,963,764 of NC_141185.1, read as the reverse complement.
CCAGACAGGAGCGGGTCCTGAGTCTACCTGTGCGTTCCCGCTGGCTCACGGGAGCCTGAGGAGGGAGGGCTCGGAGCCAAGACGCGGCCTCCCAGGTTGCACGGTCGGCGGGGCGGAGCTGCAGGTACGGAGCCTGGATGGGCCAAGGTGCTGACCCAGTGCTGCCCTCGCTGCCGGGGCACTGTTCTGTCTTCTAGTTCCCCAACCAGGGATCAAATCCATGCCCCCTTCATTGGAAGCACAGAGTCTTTAGTACTGGCCTGCCAGGGCACTCTTGAGCTTGCTGCTTACACCTCGGATTCCCGGGCCGTGGAGTGTGGTGCCCACTACTGCCCACCCCCACGGGGTTGTTTTTAGGATTAAAAGGCTTGCCTAGGACCTGCTGAGCACTCAATCACCGCATTTGTGGTTAGTTGTTGGCAGCTGTGTGTCCCCACACTTGGGCATAAACCCCTCGAGAGCAAGGGCTGTGGGCAGGTCCCCGTCTACACTCAGGCACAGGCTGTAGTCCTCAGCCCCAAAGTAAACCACCAGCCTGTCCCCGTGGGAGGGGGATGCATGGTGGCCGGGGGCAGGTTCAGCTTGCACCTGGGTTCCTGGTATGAGCCTTGGGAGTGGCCCTTCTGCTCTTAGAAGGTCCTCCTAACAGGGCTGGAATGTTACACGACCACCCTCCCTGTGGGGAGCTGCCCCAGACATGTGCTTCCATGGGCAGGCGCTCATCTGCCAATGTCTGTGTGTGTGCTCAATCATGTCCGACTCTGCGAGCCCATGGACTGTAGCCCCCCGGTCTTCTCTATCCATGGATTTTCCAGGCAAGAATATGGAGTGAGTTGTCATTTCCCCTTCCAAGGGATCTTCCTGACCCAGGGATCGAACCCGCGTCTCCTGCATTGGCAGGCGGGTTATTTACCACTTGCACCGCCTGAGAAGCCCTCATCTGCCGATAGAGTGATGTGTTATGGGTTTCTTTGCTCCCATTCCCTTCAGGTGCTAGAAGAGGGGTGCTGCCAGGGACTGGGGCCTGGAGGAAAGCACAGGAGATGTGGAATCTAGAAAAATAGCGCTGATCCACCTATTTGTAGGGCAGCAATAGAGACACAGACATAGAGAACAGACTTGTAGAAGGAGAGGGTGGGATGATTGGAGAGAGGAGCCTGGAAACATATACATCCCCATGGGTAAAACAGGTAAATAGTGGGAATTTGCTGTATGATGCAGGGAGCTCAACCCTGGGGCTCTGTGACAACCTAGAGGGGTGGGGTGGGGTGGGGAGGTGGGAGGGAGGAGACATCTGTATACTTAAGGCTGATCTGTGTTGTTGTATGGCAGAAACCAACACAACATTGTAAGACAGTTATCCTCCAATTAAAAATAAAGTAGGTGGGATTGGAGGGGAGAAAAGCACAGGGGAGGGACTGACATCTCTGCCGACATACTCATCTCATGTCCTCAGCACCCCAGGACTCAGGCATCACCTCCCTCTCAGCAGAGATGAGGAAACTGAGGCTCAGGGCATGACAGGATGAGCCTGAACCAGAAACGGGCAAAGTCCAGATCTGAATTCAGAATCCAGGCCAAGTCCCAGCACAGGCTCCGCCGCTGAGGGTCAGTCCCTCCCCTCTGCTGGCCCTGCCTTTGGGGAAGTCTGGAAAAAGTGCTGAGCTGCTTGTTTTCTCAAGCCCACAGCTGACACGAGGGCTGCCGCTGGGCGCTGCTGGACGCTGGGTCAGATGGGCCGCTGTCCTCCGAGGCAGTGAGGCTCCCTGCACAGGGAGGCAGGGGGGTTGCAGTGGGCGCAGCAGTCTCCTGTGGACACCACGGGGGACCTCATTGCCTTTCATCTCCAAGCACAGGGCCCAACCCAGACCAAGGATTTAGCAAATTATTTGCTGCACTGATCAAATGAGTTCTTAGTCTCTAGAGGCTGACATAGAATCACCCAAACCTTTGATGAATTTGGGACCCCAGAATGGAGAAATCTCTCAGGTCTGTGGTTTTCATCCAGAAAGTCTGCTTCTTTGAGGACTTCCCTGGCGGTCCAGTTAATTTTATTTATTTATTTATTTATTTAGGCCATGCCATGCAGCATAGGGGGGGCGGTCTTATAGTTCCCCAACTAGGGATAGAACCCTGCATTGGGTTCCCCCCTGCATTGGGAATGCAGAGTCTTAACCACTGGGCCCCCCCAGGGAAGTCCCCCTCCCCCATTCTTGGATGGGGAAACTGAGATGCAGAAGTGACTTAGCTTAGTCACTTGTATGTGACAGAGCTGGGACTTGAGGCCAGGCTGCCTGACTCCCAGCTGAGTGTTCTTTCCAACTCAGGGTGGGAGGGTGAGCTCTCTCCATCAGGGCTAGCCACCCCCTCCTCACAACCCCCAGCCTGTTCCAGAGGTTTTCCTTCCGTCCAACCCTTTCCACAAGAGCCCTGCTTTAAGCTTAATAGTTTACTCTTTAGTGTCCATTTCAAGGAGGCTAAAATTCCTCTCTGGGGTATTTTATTTTTAGCTGGCTTCAGGAAGGGGAAGCTCCTCTGGCCTACTAGGGGGAGGGAGACACCGGCCGGGAGCCTGCTTCCTGAGGAAGGGCCGCCGCCATGCACCTGACCCTGGCCCCGGAGGAAGCCTCAGGCAGGAGCCACCACAGTCCTGTCTTTCCCCTTCCTTATGGAGCGCCTCTGTTGTGCTGTGCTAGACACCGAGCAGGGGGGCAGGGTGCAATCTGATGAGGACCCCAGGCCAGGGAGGAGGCCCTCCCACATCAGGGAGAGCTGGAGAGCTGAGAAGCACCGGGAACTGGGGGAATTTCAGGGAAGCCTGGGGAGCTGGTGGGAGGAGCCAGGAGCTCAGTGGGGTTGGGGAAAGGGCACCCCGGTGGGAGAACTCTGTGCAAAGGCCAGGCTACGCAGAGGGCACCGGTGTGGCAGATCCCCTAGGAAGGCAGGAAGCTGATGCCCCGGCTTTGGACCCGGACAGGTGGGCTTAGTGGCTTTTGTAGAAACACCTGTTGGATCACAGAACGTGGCTGTGAAGCTGGGAGCTAGTTTTAGCATTCACTTCAGCCAGTTTTCTCCAGCTTGTTAGCCATCACAGACTCCTTTCAAGTCAGATCTTTTATGAAATTCCAGGGTACATATCAGACACAAGCTATATTTTAATCAGTGTAAACGTAGGTCATTAAATGTGCAACATTTAGCTAATCAAGAGCAATGACCTGTTGTGCAAGGCACAGTCATTTAGCATCAGGGCTGACAGGTGGTAACTGCTGTCTGAGCTTGGCCTCGGCACCTAATTTATTTTTGTGTGTTGCCTTGTTCTTGCCCAATATATTTAAAAACCCAAAACACCACATTCACATGGCCAAGCAAATGGTGACAGTTGTACAGTCTCAAGGTCAGTGTAAAATTATACCTTAGACACAAAGCCATTGTGTGGGAACAAGGTATATATTTCATTTGAGTAAAGATGGGTTTTTTTAACATCAGTTTTTAAAAGAGCAGAATCTTTACTGTTTGCCATTTTGGATCCCATTCTTTTGGGAACTCCTGTACCACTGGGGAAACCCAGCCTCCCTATTTCACAGATGGGAAGACTGAGGCCAGCAAGGGGGCAGGGCTTAACCAGGACCCCCACAGGCAGATGGAGGTTGTGGCAAACAAAGATCAGATACACAGAGGGTGTCATGGCTCCCCGTAATTACCCTGTGCCCTGTTCCCAAGACAGGAATAGAAAGACGTCGGGGACAGACACACCCAGATTTGGGCGAGCCCTCGCTGAGCTGTGTCTGTCTGTCGTCGGTCTGGCAGCCTTGAGCTGGCGGTGCTCATGTTCCCTTCTCTTCCCGCAGCGATGCCCTCCTAGCCAGCCGCCACGGGATGGAGGGCTTCATGGACTCAGGGACACAGACTGATGCCGTGGTGGTGCTGTCTTTGGCTCAGGCCGCCGTGCTGGGCCTGGTCTCGGAAAATGAGCTCTTTGGAGCCACCATAAGCGCCGAAGCCTTCTACCCGGACCTGGGGCCGGAGCTGTCCGGGGCAGCCATAGGGGAGCCCCGGCCCCCGGGCCCCGACGTCTACCAGCTGGCCTGCCACGGGCGGGCCCTGGAGGAGCCGGCCGAGGAGGAGGTGCTGGAGGTGGAGGCGGCCTTCGAGAAGCACACCCGGCGGAAGACGCGGCCGCCTGTGCGCCTGGTGCCCAAGGTCAAGTTTGAGAAGGTGGAGGAGGAGGAGGAGGTCTACGAGGTGTCAGTGCCCGGCGGCGACGACAAGGATGCCGGCCCAGCAGAGGCCCCAGCCGAGGCGGCTGGCGGCGGCTGCGAGGCCCTGGTGCAGAGCAGCGCGGTCAAGATGATCGACCTCAGCGTCTTCAGCCGCAAGCCCCGGACGCTGCGACACCTTCCCCGCGCCCCGCGGCCGGAGCTGGACGTAGCCCCCTTCGACCCCCACTTCCCCGACCCGGCCCGGGACGCCTTCGCCGAGCCCAGCATGGCGCTACCCAGGCCGGAGGCCCTGCCCGTGGAGTGCGGCTTCGAGCCGCCGCACCTGCCCCCGCTGAGCGACCCCGAGCCCCCCACCATGGAGTCCCCAGAGCCCGTGAAGCCAGAGCAGGGCTTCGTGTGGCAGGAGGTGGGCGAGTTCGAAGCGGACGCAGCCGGCTCGACGGTGGAGCGCCACAAGAAGGCCCAGCTGGACCGGCTGGACATCAACGTGCAGATCGACGACTCGTACCTGGTGGAGGCCGGCGACCGGCAGAAGCGCTGGCAGTGTCGCATGTGCGAGAAGTCCTACACGTCCAAGTACAACCTGGTGACGCACATCCTGGGCCACAACGGCATCAAGCCGCATTCCTGCCCGCACTGCAGCAAGCTCTTCAAGCAGCCCAGCCACCTGCAGACGCATCTGCTGACGCACCAGGGCACCCGGCCACACAAGTGCCAGGTGTGCCAGAAGGCCTTCACGCAGACCAGCCACCTCAAGCGCCACATGCTGCTGCACTCGGAGGTCAAGCCCTACAGCTGCCACTTCTGCGGCCGCGGCTTCGCCTACCCCAGCGAGCTCAAGGCCCACGAGGTGAAGCACGAGAGCGGCCGCTGCCATGTGTGCGTCGAGTGCGGCCTGGACTTCTCCACGCTGACGCAGCTGAAGCGCCACCTGGCCTCCCACCAGGGCCCCACCCTCTACCAGTGCCTGGAGTGCGACAAGTCCTTCCACTACCGCAGCCAGCTGCAGAATCACATGCTCAAGCACCAGAACGTGCGGCCCTTCGTGTGCACCGAGTGCGGCATGGAATTCAGCCAGATCCACCACCTCAAGCAGCATTCGCTCACCCATAAGGTAAGGGCGCCGTGTGCCAGCCGCACCCTGGCCAGACCTGGCCCCTGGAACCTCCCCGCCAGGCACACACCTCCCCCCGGCCGGCCTTCTGAGTCTCTGCTTTCTCCTCCTGCCAAGCTTTCATCCAGGGCTTCCCATAGTGCTGGATGAGACCACTTAGGTGGTGAACGTTTCTTTCTTTCTTTTTTTAATATTTGTGTGCTCAGTCACTTGAGTCGTGTTCAACTCTGCAACCCCCATGGACTGTAGCTCTCCAGGCTCCCCTGTCCATGGGATTTTCCAGGTAAGAATACTGGAGTGGGTTGCAGTTTCTTCCTCCAGGGGATCTTCCTACCCAAGGATTAAACTCCTGTCTCCTGCATCTCCTGTATTGCAGGCAGATTCTTAACCAGCAGACCACCAGGGAATTCCCAAATGTTTCTTATTTTTATCATTATATTTATTTTGATGTTCAGTTGCTCAGTTGTGTCCAACTCCTTGCACCCCATGGACTGCAGCATGCCAGGCTTCCCTGTCCTTCCCCATCTCCCAGAGTTTGCTCAGATTCATGCCCATGGAGTCAATGATGCCATCCAGTCATCTTATCCTCTGTCACCCCCTTTTCTTGCCATCAATGTTTCCCATCATCAGGGTCTTTTCCAGTGAGTTGGCTTTTTGCATCAGATGGCCAAAGCACTGGAGCTTCAGCTTCAGCATCAGTCCTTCCAATGAATATTCAGGGTTAATTTCTTTTAGTATTGACTAGTTTGATCTCCTTGCTGTCTAAGGGACTGTACATGACCACTGGAAAAATCATAGCTTTGACTAGATGGACCTTTGTCAGCAAAGTGATGTCTCTGCTTTATTTTGATGAGTGTTAGGAAAAAGATGTAACTGAAACTAGTTTTTGTTTATTTGGATTTTGGTTTTTGTGTGTGTGGTTTGGGGGATTTTTTTTTTTTTTTAAGATATGAACCGTTTTTTTAATTTAACAACCAAAGACATGTTTCTGAATGTGGTTTCTCCTCCCTAATCCTGACATCTGCAATTCAGATGCAGGTGAGCAGAGGGGACACATCTGCCACCCTGCTGGGTCCCCTTAGGTCAACAGCAAACGCTTTGGGGGGACTTGCTGGGCCGCAAGCCTGGAGCTCTGCAGGGGCTTCAGCCCCAGTGTCTCAGGTGCTCTGAAATTAGTTTTTTAAATAGTAAAACTTTATTCATTTTAAAACATTTGAACTGAAGTGTTTGAAGAATCCCTGCAGGACCCAAGGAGCATAGTTTGAGAATCGCTGATTTTCCATCTCACAGCTGGGAGGACCCGGCCAGAGACAGGCCAGGATGCCGTAGGGAAGTAGATGAGATGCTCAAGAACACAAAGGGCTCCCCTTGCCTCTCATAATTACGAGAGTCTATCAAAAGTGTGTGACTCTCTTTTACTGCTACTGCTACTGCTAAGTCACTTCAGTCGTGTCCGACTCTGTGTGATCCCATAGACGGCAGCCCACCAGGCTCCCCCGTCCCTGGGATTCTCCAGGCAAGAACACTGGAGTGGGTTGCCATTTCCTTCTCCAATGCATGAAAGTGAAAAGTGAAAGTGAAGTTACTCAGTCGTGTCCGACTCTTAGCAACCCCATGAACTACAGCCTACCAGGCTCCTCCATCCATGGGATTTTCCAGTCAAGAGTACTGGAGTGGGGTGCCATTGACTCTCTTTTAAGCAAATACTAAATATATTTCATTGTAGAAGGGAATGAGGGACTTCCCTGGTGGTCCAGTGGTTAAGAATCCACTTTCCAATGCAGGGATGCAGGTTTGATCCCTGGTCGGGGAACTAAGATCCCACATGCCAAAGGGCAACTAAGCCCACAGGCCACAACTTTTGAGCCTGTGTGCTCTGGAGCCCATGTGCTACAACATGGACCCGATACAGCCAAATAAATATTAAAAAAAAAAAAGCTTTAAAAAGGGAATGAATGTAAGGGAAAATATTTGTTATGGAGAAGTACAATTGGTTCCAAATACTCTGAAATGAGGCAAAGTGGCCTGTGGAGACAGATGGCAGAGCAACACTGTCTTGTCTGCCGTGTCTCTAGACATCACCTTGACCAGTTCTCCCCTGCCTTCCTGCCTCCCTGGAGGCTGCTAACCACCCTGACTTTCAGCCAGCGTCACCTCCTTTGAGGGGCCTTTACATCCAGACAGGCTGAATGAGGCTTCTCGGGTCCCACCATCCCACTCTGGCACTTGGCCTGCGCTGTGGTTTCCACCCAAAGCCAACCAGCTTCACACTGAAGCTGAATGTGCATGGAGCTGGGGCTTCCCAGGTGGCGCTAGTGGTAAAGAACCCACCTACAATGCAGGAGACATAAGAAACTCCGATTTGATCCCTGGGTCAGGAAGATCCCCTGGAGGAGGGCATGGCAACCCGCTCCAGTATTCTTGCCTGGAAAGTCCTATGGACAGAGGAGCCTGGCGGGCTACAGTACATGGGGTCGCAAAGAGTCGGACATGACTGACCAGCAGAGCACGCATGTGCATAGAGCTACCACTGTCCATAGCTGTGGCCTTAGAGAGGCTCCAGGTTGAACTCGTGTCCTTGTCTCTCACAGTGGACATTGCAGTGAGTAGGGGAGAATATCCTGCCAAGCCGAGAATCCAGCCTGTCCCAGCCCTGGGAACTTTTTTTTTTTTAATATATTTTTAAAAATTTATTTGGCTGCACTGGGTCTTAGTTATGGCATATAAGATCTAGTTCCATGGCCAGGGATCGAACCAGGGTCCCCTGCATTGGGAGCGTTGAGTCTTAGCCACTGGACTACCAGGGAAGTCCCCTTGGGCTCCTCCATTCAATTGGTGTAGCTACCTAGACTGTAATGTTAAGAAGGATTCTGAAGCTAAATCTGGCCTTGGCCATAAAACCAGATGATTGACTATTTATGCCTGCAGGGGGCTTGGGTGATGAGAATAGAGAGCGATAAGTACACGTGCTGTGTACTTGCCATCTTTCTCCTCTATCTTTGTAGACTTTAAAATCCCCACAAGTCCACAAAGTGTTAAAATAAATAAATAAATAATACTATGAAGAAAAGGGGAAAGCAAAAATCAAAGGCTGATAAAACTGAAAACATTCCTGTGATCAGCCTCAGTGTATGCAGTGCACACACCATGCACGAAGTCAGCTCCCCAAGGGCAGGGCCCCCTGGTGGTCACACACGTCATCTTCACTGTGTCAAGCCGGCCCACACAGGAGACACGGTCTGTCTGCCGAGAGATAGACAATGGGACCATGGGGTCACAGAGTCAGACACGTCTGAGAGACTAAGAAACAGCAAACCACAGAAAGTCATTTCCCAGAAGCCCTGATGGTCAGGGCCGCACGAACACACTCCCAGAACCTGTGTCCATCGTGCGGTCCTGACCACAGCTCCCGCCCGCCCCCCCCCCTCCCCACAGGGCGTGAAGGAGTTCAAGTGCGAGGTGTGTGGCCGAGAGTTCACCCTGCAGGCTAACATGAAGCGGCACATGCTGATCCACACCAGCGTCCGGCCCTACCAGTGTCACATCTGTTTCAAGACCTTCGTGCAGAAGCAGACCCTCAAGACCCACATGATCGTCCACTCGCCCGTGAAGCCGTTCAAATGCAAGGTACCGGACCCTCGGGCCCCAGGGCAGGACTTGCTCACAAGTGGCCCCGGCGTGTGATCACAGGAGGCGGGACCCAGGCTGGGCAAGGGGGGGGCCGCTCCCCCCACCCAACCCCCGTTGGCTGAAACTGCTGGGCTCTGGGGGGGTGGGGGGTAGGTGGTGAGGGTTGAGGTCCTACAAGCTACTGAATTGGCTGCTTTTCTTTGGCTGCACTGAGGCTTGTGGGATCTTAGTTCCCCAGCCAGAGATGGAACGCAGGCCCTTGGCAGTGAAAGTGCAGAATCTTAACCACTGGACCGCCAGGGAATTCCCCGAAGTTGATTTTGGAGAGTTGGGGGCGGGGGTGAAGGTCACGGTGCAGCCTCAGGGAAGGAGCCCAGGCCAGAGACTCAGTGCTGCTGGAGCTCCCAGCCTGGGTCTCAGCCTCGGCTCGGGGAGTGTGGGGCAGACCCGCAGGAACGGTGACCTGCAAGGAGGGGCCCAGTCCTCGGCCTCTGCAGTCACATAGGAAGGGACAAAGGGGATGCGATTCAGGCCCAGCCATGGAGGTGGGAGCGGCTAGGGGCGGGGGAGGACAGGCCCCCAGGCTGACAAGGCCGGGCTGGGGCGGGGTGTGTTCCAGGTGTGCGGGAAGTCCTTCAACCGCATGTACAACCTGCTGGGCCACATGCACCTTCACGCGGGTAGCAAACCCTTCAAGTGCCCCTACTGCTCCAGCAAGTTCAACCTCAAGGGCAACCTGAGCCGGCACATGAAGGTCAAGCACGGCGTCATGGACATCGGCCTGGACAGCCAAGGTGGGTGGGCCACACGCCGAGGACGGAGCAGGAATGGTCCTGTCATGGCGCACTCAGGAGCCTCCTGTCCAGTGAGGGGAGTGGGGAGGCTGGCCAGGCCTGAGACCTCACTGGGGTGGGCTCAGGTCTGGAGAGAGGGCTCCCCGGAGGGCCATCAGCGTGATAACGATGGGACGTTTATGTATTCTCCAAAGGACTTACGTGGGCTCACATAAACAATAATAAAAAGAATATTTGTTGAGTGCTGTGTGCCAAGCCTTTATTAACTCATGTGACCCTCACTTCGAGGTTGGCTCTGTTATTATCACCATTGTACAGATGCAGGCACTGAAGGATAGAGAAGTTAGGGAACTCATGCAAGATCATCACTGAGACAGGGCATTTTTAACACATTATTTGACCGGAGATGTGTTAATATGTCTTTTATTACCCAGACGTTTTTGTCTGGAGACATATCAATATGTTTTTAGAGAGTGATACAATTAACGTCACCATGCAAAGTTATTAGAGCTTAAAACTGATCAAGGGTTCATTATACAATTTACGATTGTTATAATTCACATTTTGCTCTGTTAGATTTTTGTTCCAACCTTGTGTATGTTATAAACGCAAGTTTATTACCATAAAATTTCAAAAATGATGCATTATAAAATTTTGAGTAAAACAAGAATTTTTCGGTGAATTTTATGCAGTTACTTCCTCTGATTGTCTAAGCAACATAAATAATAGTGTCTCAGAAGATGATAGTTCTTCAGAATATAGTTCTGATTCAGAATGTATTAGACCAACAAAAAGACAAAAGAAAACCTTAGTGTTTGGGATATTCAAAATGAAAATGAAACTCATAGTGCTGGAGAAGACTTTATAGGTGTGTCAGGTATAACTATTGAATGTAATAATCTGCAAAGTGTTAGTGAAATAACGGAATTAATATTTGACTGGCCAAAGTAAAAATAACTGGTCAAAGGCATTAGTTTCTGCAAAAATCCCCCAGTTTATAATGAGTTTAAAAATGGATGGGAAGGAAAGTAACAAAAGGGAAAATGCCAACTGAAAGATAAGGGAGAGCCAGGTGAGGTCACAAGCCCAAGTACAAGTGGGAGGTTCTGTGGGCATGCAAAAGGGAGCCCTGAGCTTCCCAGTGGCCAAGGCAAAAAGGGTAATACAGTCAGTCACACTCTTCCTAGTGCCTGGCGGACGGAATGCAGCCCACATACTCAGGAGACTTTTGCTCACCTCTGCAGTTGGCGGAGGGTTCATTGGCTGTTTGTTATAACATCCCCACGTGTTAGTGATGACCTCTCCCCTCAACACTGGTCAGTAGTGGAAGCACCTTCTTCTTTTTGGCCTCATGGGGAGGAGACACTAGAGATTCTACAGGAAGGAGTAGACAGCCACACTTGCAGAAGGTTCCTTGTATAGTCTGGAGCTATTTGACTTTTCTGGAGTTTCTTCCAAGATGCACAGCTAGGAATGTGTGTTGACAATCACTGGGTGGGTTGACTTGCCATGTGAGGTTACTCACGAGGAGCCAATCAGATGCTGGGGCATGATGGAAATAACCCTGCTTTAGCTTTGGAACAGTGAGTGGCCTGGGGTTTTCTGGTAGAAACAAGTGTCCTCAGTTTTCCATTCTCCCTGAGTGAGGATGGAATGCTGTTGACTGCATATAGATGCTCTGTTGCACCTTCTTCCTTAGCATGTGGTTCTGGGGCCAGCAGTGTTGGCATCACCTGGGATCTTGCTAGAACTGCAGACTCACCTCCACCCCAGACCTGCTGAATCAGGATCTGCATTTCGGATAGATCCCTCGGTGATTTGTTTGCACTGGAAAACTTGAGAGGCATTGAATGAAGTGATGGTTTTCAAATTTGAGCCAGGGAGCATGAGAATCACTGGAGGCTTGTTAAAGTGCTGAATCCCACCCCCCAGAGCTTCTCATTCTGTAGGTCTGGAGTGGGGTCAGACCATTTGCATTTCCAAGTTCCTAAGTCAAAGGGAAGCTACCGGTCAAGAAACTCAAATTGGGAACCTCTGATTCTAAGCTCTAGAGAGCCGTTCTTAAACTTGGCTACACATTGAAATCACTTAGAGAAGTTTTAAAGTGCTGATGCCTGAGTCTCAACCACAGAGATTCAAATGTAATTGATCTGGCGTGTGGCCCAGGATCCGAATTTTTTTTTTTCTTTTTTAAGCCCCTTAGTTAATTCTATGCAGAGTAGAGTCTGAGAGCCAGTACTCTAGTGCATCTGCTAGGAAGCAAACCCAGCAGGAGGGACAGAGCAGGACTGGTCCTTTGAAAGCAGCTGTCCCTACAAACCTCTCTTCCAGGGTGTGGCTAAGGCATAAGCTCTTTCTATCTGAGGTCAGCAACCAAGGATGCCTACAATGGCTTTCTTCCTGATTGTACCAGATAACAGACAGTAAAGCAGGGATTGGCTGGGGCCCAAGTCACTCATATATAACCTTGGTCTGAGAAGCTCAGGCTTGATCTTGTGCAGGAGGAAGGCAGCATACATTCTAGATAGAGCTATCCAATAAACTATAGGACTGTAATTCAAGAGGTAGATTAATGTTTTTGCAAAATAAATAAATAAATAAATGGTACAAATTGTTCCCTGGGGCCAACTGGAACTGCCAAATAGAGTTAATAAAAAAAGTTGGGAGGGTAACAAGTGACTCGAAGGTAGAACTTTTTCCTGGCTTTATTTTGTTGTTGTTGTTGTTGAGTTGCCAAGTTGTGTCCAACTCTTTGCGACCCCATGGACTGCAACATACCAGGCTTCCCTGTCCTCCACCATCTCCTGGAGTTTGCTCAAATTCATGTCCCCTGAGTCGATGATGCTATCTTTCCATCTCATCCTCCGTCCCCGTCTTCTCCTACCTTCAATCTTCCCCAGCATCATGGCTCTTCACATCAAGTGGCCAAAGTATCAGAGCTTCAGCTTTAGCACCAGTCCTTCCAATGAATATTCAGGGTTGATTTCCTTTAGGATTGACTGGTTTCATTTCCTTGCAGTCCAAGGGACTCTCAGGAGTCTTCTCCAGCACGACAATTTGAAAGCATCAATTCTTCAGCCTTTATGTAGCTTATTTTTAATCAGCTATATGATAGCTGATTAAAGTGTGCCACTAGGATTTGAGGAAGAAACAGCCTAGGGTCTGTAAGACGTGGTGCAGTTGACCTTGTTTTATAGTCAGAAGACTCAGTGTGTCATATGCCATGGACACAACAGACACCCCAATCAGACCAGCTTAAACAATAAGGAAATAAATGAAGAAATGATTTGCAGTCCAGGTTATCTGCAAAGTTGACTGATCCAGCCCCTCAGCAATGACAGGGTGAGACTCCCTCTCTCCACAGCATTGGCTGTGATTTTCCTCATGGTCACAAAATAGCTGCCAGTAGCCTTTAGGGCAACATGCTTCCCTGTTCACCTCCGTTGGAAGAGCAAGAGCCTGCTGTCCTTTGCTCTATGAAACCAATGAGAATATTCTCAGAACTCACTAGTAGGCCTTTCCTCATGATTCATTGGCCAGAATTGGGTCCCATTCCTCATCCTGAGCCACTCATTGGCAAGGAGTGGGATTGCCATTCAATCAGTGATTCTCAATGGGGGACATTTATTTGACCATGTCTAAGAGACATTTGGGGATTCCCTGGTGGCTCAGACGGTAAGAATCTACCTGCAATGCAGGAGACTCCGGTTTGATCCCTGGGTCAGGAAGATTGCCTAGAGGAGGAAATGGCAACTTACTCCAGTATTCTTGCCTGGAGAATCCTATGGACAGAGGAGCCTGACGGGCTGCAGTCCCTGGGGTTGCAGAGTCAGACACGACTGAGCAACTAATACACAAGAGACAGTTGGGTATCACAGCTTGGGTGATGTTATTGCTATCTAGCTGGCAGAGGCCACAGATGCTGTGAAACATCCTACAATGCACAGGCCAGTCCCCCAAAACAAAGACTCATGGCCCAAGGTGTTAATGATGCCAAGGTTGAAAAACCATGCCTTAGACTCATCAAGGCTACCCCTGGGCTGGGTTCTGTTTCCTCCCAAATACATCGCATCTCCTAGATAGACGGGGCACAATGCACACTGGGACTCAGCCACAGTCCCTGCCAGCAAGCCTCCCTGTGTCCTCTGGGCCTCCCTCCCTCCAAAACTCATCAGAAGGCAGCCCCACCCAGGCCTCCACCTCTGTGGAGTTTTCTATCTGGCTTTGTTCCAACAGTAAGAGCTTTATAAAAGATTTCAATTTGATAAAATGACTGGAGGCCTTTTAAAAGAGTTTTTATCTCATCATCTTTGTTTACCTACCTTGAGTGTTTGGCCTTGGAGAGCAGGGCCAGAGGATACAGTTGGCACCAGAGGAAACAGCCCTTTGAGATAGTCACAAGTAGATCAAAACAATAGCACTTGCTGGGTGCCCCTGAGCAAGTTGATAAACCTCTCTGAACTTGCTTTTGCTCTCCTAAATGGGGTCGCTGTGAGCATTCAGGAGATGATACATGTCACGTGCCTGGCATACAGTAGGTGCCAAATAAGTGGTGTGGCCAACATGATACAGCACAGGAATCTTTCATATGGGAAAGGGGATTAATTAGTCATGTTGCAAAGAATAAATAAGGGCTTAGTGACTTAGGGGTCTTCCCTGGTGGCTCAGATGGCAAAGAATCCACCTGCAAAGCGGAAGACGTGGGTTCGATCCCTCAGTTGGGAAGATCCCCTGGAGAAGGGAACGGCTACCCACTCCAGTATTCTTGCCTGGAGAATTCCATGGACAGAGAAGCCTGGCGGGCTAGTCCATGGGGTGGCAGAGTCGGAGAAAACAGCGACTTTCACTTTCATGACTCAGGAGGTGCAAGAGACCCCCCCAGAGTTCAAATCCAGTCCTGAACTCACTCGGCACACATTTGAAAAGCCACGGGAGTCAGTCAGGTCCCCCCAGAGCAGGGCGGTAGAGGAAACCACTGAGTCTTCTGGAAGCCGTGACTAGGAACCACTCCTTTAGTTCTGCTTCCTGTGTGGGAGTGACTGGCCATTCTCACAGGCAGCAGCTAAGCTTGACTGTGCCCTCTCTTGCAGACCCCATGATGGAGCTGACGGGCACAGACCCCTCTGAGCTCGACAGCCAGCAGGAAATGGAGGACTTCGAGGAGAACGCCTACGCCTACGCGGGTGTGGATGGCAGCGCCGAGGCCAGCGTCCTCTCCGAACAGGCCATGAAAGAGATGGCCTACTACAACGTGCTATAGCACAGGCCCGGCTGCCCGGAACGGGCGAGGAGGGCGTGGGGCGTGCCGGCTGCCTCCCTGCAGCTGAGGAACGAGCTGCTGCCCCACTGTCCTGAGCCCTGTCCTCCCACTTGGTCATTTGCACCACTAGGGACTTGGAGACCAAATGGAGACTGTACTACTGGCCTCAGCTGTGAACCCAGCACAGGCCCCAAGCATGGTGGGGAAGGAAGGATGACCCGGGAAGCCCAGGTCCCCATCTCCTGGGCCTGCTGCTGCAGGAAAAATGCGGATGGGGGCTGTTTGGGGACAGGCCACTAGGGCAGTGGTTCTGTCTCTTCAGGCCCAGCAGAGCGGGGGCAACCAGTGTTGGGGGGCTGCCCTCATGGCTCCTCAGGGGCCCTGTCACTGGAGAAGAGATCTCTTGAGCCATGGCGTGTTTCTCCTCTGGACCATCTCCTGTCTCTAGGGATGGTGGAGCTCTTGTGCTGGTTGGTCAGCCCTGCTCCCCACCGTCACCCACTCCCATCAGCCCATAGACTGGGAAAAGCCCAGGCCGAGTCCCGTTCCCCACCCAGTCCACAGACAGCCAGGCAGGGCCCTCTGCCTTCTACCTCCTGGTGCCCTCCACACTCTCTGCCAGCCAGGCATGCATGCGGCCCATAGGAAAGCAGGGTGCAGCCCCAACCCTGGCTACCATCCTCTCCAGCCAGCCCCCAGAAAGCCCCCATCTCACAGCCCTGTTTGGTTGGAAATGGGTGTCCCAAAAGTGGATTCCAACAAAATGTTATCCAGGGCAGCACGCCAGGGTCCCCTGACAAAGCCAGGACATGCAGTGCATGAGGCACTTGCTAACAAAGGTGGCGGCCCCCCAAGTGAGGGGAACAGGGAGGGGGTCACTGGGGACCAAGAGGGGCTGTCCTCAAGGAGGCCAAGGATGGCTTGTGGGGGGGAGGGGGGACTGGACTTTTTCTTATTTAAGGTCTAATAAGTATGCATTTTGAGGATGGGGACAGCCAAGAGTCACCAGAGTCCTAGGAAGAGCAACATATTTTAAAAAGGAAGACCATAGAGGAAAAAAACAAAAAAAACCCTTTTTTTTTTTGAGCAAAGGGGGGTATTTTGAAGGTAATTTATTTTTTTTTCTTTCCAAATCTGCGTCACCTATTCTCTTTTCTGATGGACATCATTTTCTTTTTCCCCGCGGAAGCTTTCTTGTGTGCTGTGCATGCTTTGTGGCTCCCCAACCAACCAAGAGCAGCCCAGGGACTCGGGGTGGGGATGGAGGGGGTACTTGCTGGTCTGGCCCTGGAGGGCGCGTGCAGCTGTGGGCAGGAAGCCTCAGGAGGCGAGGGCGAGAGGCAGGAAGGGGCAGAGCCTGGCAGGCCCTCCACCCCTGCCCGGCCCCTCCCGCCAGTGACTCGCTCCATGCCGTTCAGAGCAGCGGCCAGAGCTCCCATGCCTGCCCGCTCTCAGCCTCTCTGTCCCCAGCTCCTGCCTCGGAGCTGAAAAAGACTGCAGGGCCCCCGGGACGGTGAAAGAGCACACTGAGGAATGCCAGGGCACCCAGACTCCCACCCACTCGCACCCTGAGGACTGTGAGATGGGGTGGGAGTGGGGGCAGGCAGGGCCATCCTCAAAGGCACAGGAGGTGAGGCCACGGGCCCCAGGGAGCAGCTGGGAGGAGGTGCCCCCAGAGCTGTGTCCTTCCTGAAGGACCAGTGGCAACCCACTCCAGTATCCTTGCCTGGAGAATCCCCATGCACAGAGGAGCCCGGCGGGCCACAGTCCATGGGGTGGCAAAGAGTTGGACACAACTGAGTGACTAACACACACACACACACACACACACAAGCCAGGCCTCAGGGTGGCTGAGATCAGGATGGGGGGAGGGGAGGACACAGAAGCCTCAGGATCAGGCAGCCAGGTGCCCCTTCCTTCTTCACTAGAGTTCATGCTGAGCAGCAAATGGGAGGACTGGGGGTCCTCACTCACCCCAAGTGTGGCTCTTTAGACCCCGAGGCCCCCAGCCTCCCAGGTGCCCGCCATGACGACCCTCAGGTGGCAGTGACCCCGTCACTGTAGATGACATTTTCTCCTGCTGAGCAGAAGCGTTGTCCCCTGCAAACTACCTCTTTCCACCACGTCTTCTCCCCCCACCCCAGGTACCAAAAACAAAAACCCATATCTCCTCCTCCTCCTCTTTCCGGCCACCCGGTGGCCTTGGTCTTGGAAGCCCACAGGACAAGGTCCAGCCCCCAGGCTGGTGCTCTCCTGTCTTCCCCCAGCCCCGCCATCAGCACCAGCCCTCTGAGAGGTTCCATACTTGAACAACCCCCCACCCCCACCCCTGCCCCGTGCCTTGGACCTGGGCAAGGCTGAGAGAAGGAAGCAGCAGCACAACTCACAATCTGAGCTGGGGGGCGAGGGCGGCGGTCTCAGCAAGGCTCCAGTCCTCACCCTGCCCCGCCCTGCCCCAACCTGTTCAGAAGAGGCTCTTGAGGCCTCTCATGTGACTTGGAAACTCCTGGACGAACTCCATTCTAACTTATTTTGACATGTATACGAACCAACTGTTTTAGAAATTCCACTCGTGCAAAGCCCTACTGTGTTTTTATGTTCCTGTTTCAAAGAGAAGTTTACTTAGCAATAATTATAAATAAATGAATATTCTTTAGTGAGGTGACTGCGAGTGCTTCTTTCCATGGTTCTGGGTGGAACTGTTCTCACCCCTTCCCGGGAAGGAACCCCCTATGAGTACTTCATTCTCCAGGGGGCCCAGAGGAGCACCTGACCGTCCTTCCCACTAGAATGGCCACCTGCAGGGCTCTGAGCCCATGAGAAAGGGGTGCCGCCCAAGACCCCAGAATTCCTACCACTTGTAGAGAAAAGCTGCTTTCCCACCAACAGGCCTCCAGGACAGAAGCCAGCTCCTGGTGCCAGACTGGGCTTCAGAGGCTGTGTCTCCTGGGGAGCTGCCAGCCCTTGGCTGTTCACTGATGGGGAAGAAGGCCTGGAAACCTTGAGCTTCCCCCAGGAGCTGGTCCGGGCACAGCCAGCATGCCAGCCTTTCCTCCTCCAGCCCTGGGATTCCAGTGATGACTGGGAAAGAATGGGCTTAAAACACCTCCATGGAGATGGGCGCCTAGGAGCCCATCTCAAAGCTTCCAGGTATCTGGTTTCAGGAGCCTACAAGAGCCCGCCCGAATTTGGGAAATGGACTTCGGGTTGCCAAGTGTTTATTTTTTTCAAGTCAAGACCTGAGACCAGGTATGGGCTTCCCAGGTGGTGTGGTAGTAAAGAATCTGCCTGCCAATGCAGGAGACACGGGTTTGATCCCTGGGTCAGGAGGAGGAAATGGCAACCCACTCCCAATATTCTTTCCTGGGAAATCCCATGGACAGAGGAACCTGGCGGGCTATAGTCCATGGAGTCACAAAGAGTTGGACACGACTGAGCACAAGACTGCACTTTTTTTTTTTTTTTTTTAAGACTGCACTTTAACAGTAAAGGTTCTGGGTACCATCCTGGTCACAGAACCAAGACTCATAAGCCACACAGGATGGCCAAAAAAAAAACAAAAAGTCACAACTCTTGCCCAGGACATTTAACACCAAAAGTAGAATATAATCCCTGCATAAAGCACAGCCCTTTAAATTGGATCTGTTTAGCTGTATTGCTTGCTTGCTTGCCAAGTCGCTTCAGTCCGACTCTGTGACCCTATGAACTGTAACTCGCAAGGCTCCTCTGTCCGTGGGATTTTCCAGGCGAGAATACTGAAGTGGGTGGCCATGCCCTCCTTCAGGGGATCTTCCTGACCCAGGGATCGAACCGCATCTCTTACATCTCCTGCGTTGGCAGGCAGGTTCTTTACCACTAGCATGTATAAACAACTCTATAATCTTAGTGTTCTAGTTTTGCCAAAAAATAGTGAAGAGGAGCCCGAGCCTGGGATTCAGTGGCCTGGATCAACCACACGGGAGCCCCACGCACACTCCCAGGCTCAAGCTCTAAGCAACCGTGGGCAAGAGAACTGAGGCGGTGACTCTGTGGGACCTGTTTTGAGGACTGAGAAACAGGCAAATCAAGAGGTCTGGGGACGTTTAGAAGGTTAAAACCAACAATGACAAAAAATATTGTTGGTTAAAACCAACAATAACAGCAACAACAAAACACAAAAAAGTATAACCAGAATCAAGTGGGAAGTGATTACTCTCAAAAAGGAGAAGAGGATATAGAAACCAGAATGTGCTGGGAAATCCCAGTGAACGCCCCACGAAGACCTGCTGCCCGGTCACCCCCACCCCCCGCACCCGGCCCCTGGACCGCAGAGGCCTGCGGCAGCCTGGGCATCCCAATCTGCCCCTGCTGGAATCCACCAGCCCTTTGAAGGCGTCTGCCTCTTCAGCCCTGGCTGCCTCCTTCCCCTCAGGGACAAACACAGCAGACCTGTTTTGTGAAGAACTTTTTAGTAGCTAAATATGGCACCATGTGTCCCGAGGGCAATATAAATTACAGTATGCAAAAGATACCACCGGCTGAGGTAAAACACACTGTTTCTGCCTCACGTCACCATGAGGGGAAACACACAGATACTTTTAAAAACTTCTTGCTTATAAAAAAAAAAAACGTCCCCTAGAAAGGCCTCCTAACAGGGGCTAAGAGGCTCACCCTCCGCCACGGGGCGTGTCGGTCGGGGGGGCAGGGGGACCCCTGGCTGCCCGCTCGCCTCCGGCCCGGCCAGCTCGGCAGCTGGCAGCAACCCTGGCCCGCTACTGCTGGCCCAGAGCTCTGTCCAGGTTGCTCTTGATGGTGTCCAGGAAGTCCGAGGTGTTCAGGAAGTGTTCGTTCAGCTTCACACTGTCGAGAGAGCACGTGCATGTGAGAGTGGTTCTGGCAGACGCCGCCCCGCCGCTGCTGCCGCATCCAGGGCAGCGTCCAGACAGTAGGCTTCTCGTGCCGTTGTGCGGAGGGCTACAGGCCAGAGGCTACCTGGAGCGCACTGTCAAGAGGCCACAGCGGGACTTCCCTGGTGGTGCAGTGGTTAAGAATCTGCACTTCCACTGCAGGGGGTGCAGGTTCAATCCCTGGTCGGGGAGCTAAGATCCTACATACAGCATGGAGTGGGCAAAAAAAAGCGGGGGAGGGGGCCACAGCAAACTCAACAGGAACCCAGCGAGGCTTGGCTTTGCTTTTCCAGATTACAACAGGCAGCTCAGTAAAGCTCTTCTGAGAGAAGCCAGGAGGTGGTTGTGGCAGGGGATGGAAGGTTCTGAGCAGCCGGCCTAGGGACAGGGACCCATTCACTGAGCCTGGTGTGGGGAGGCTAGCCCCAGCCACCATCACTCAGGGCCATGGACCTGTCCTGTCCCCTGGCAGCCAAGCTGACTTAGGAAGAAGCCTCTACAAGGGACCCTGGGCTACGATCCACCTGACCCTGAGCCCCCGGAAGCCCAGCCCTGCCTTGACCCCAGACCACTCACTTGCTGAGGCCGTGGATGCAGCCCGCCAGGTCCTTGGTCATGGCTCCGCTCTCCACCGTCTCGACGCACACCTTCTCCAGGGTCTGGGCGAACCTGCAGGGCACGGGGCAGAGTGAGACCCCAGCTGTATGGAGCTGGAGCCCAGAACCTGTCCAGAACCAACTCACCTGATGAGGTCCTGGTTCCCATCCAACTTGCCCCGGTGTTCTAGGCCACGCGTCCAGGCAAAGATGCTGGCGATGGGGTTGGTGCTGGTTGGCCGGCCCTGGAGGAAGAGGTCGCAGGGGGATGAAGAGCCAAGC
The DNA here is from genome assembly GCF_055505025.1 of Bos grunniens. Classification (NCBI taxonomy): domain Eukaryota; kingdom Metazoa; phylum Chordata; class Mammalia; order Artiodactyla; family Bovidae; genus Bos; species Bos grunniens. The sequence continues at coordinate 48,942,982 of NC_141185.1, read as the reverse complement.
AGCCAATGAAAAGGCCCCCTGGACACAGATGCCCCCTCTAGACTGACAGGACCAGGCCCATGCACCCAGCCCTCAGGGCCAGTGGGCTTGGGCTCCAGGGATAGAAGGGCACACAGCCACCGCCCTGGCACTCACCTTCTGGTGCTCCCGATAGTGGCGGGTGACTGTGCCATGAGCAGCCTCAGCCTCAATGGTCTTCCCATCCGGGCAGACCAGCACGGACGTCATCAGACCAAGGGAGCCAAAGCCTGGAGAGCAGGAAGACCCCGCTCAGTGCCAGCACCTCTCCTCAGGCACTTGTGTTGGGTCTCCAGGGCCCAGCACAGGGCAGGTGGCACTCAGAGGTGGTTCTCATTCACCTGCTGGCATACACCCACATCCTCTACCTCCACGTGCCCCAGAATCTATGGCCCCCCAGGGCGCAAGACTCCCCCCGCTCCAAAGTTCTACCCACCTACCCTGGCAGGTGACCAAGAGGCTCATTCAAGCAGGAAGAATAAAGCCTGTGGCCAGCTATTTTACAGTCATCACTTTATCTGCTCTTTTGAGTATGTGTGTTAGTTGCTCAGTCGTGTCCGACTCTTCGCAACCCCACACACTGTAGCCCGCCAGGCTCCTCTGTCCATGGAATTCTTCAGGCAAGAATACTGGAATGGGTTGCCATGCCCTCCTCCAGGGGATCTTGCCAACCCAGGGATCAAACCCAGGTCTTCCAAAATGCAGGCAGATTCTTTACTGTTTGAGCTACCCAGGAAGCTCTCTGCTCTTTTAGGCCACTTGAAAGTTTTACGATTTGGGACATCCCTGGTGGTCCAGTGGATAAAACTCATCACTCCCAAAGCAGGGGGCATAGGTTCGATCCCCGGTCAGGGACCTAGATCCCACATGACGAAACTAAAGATCCCAAAGGGCGGCAACAAAGATCAAAGATCCTGTATGCCACAACAAAGACCTGGCACAGTCAAAAAAACAATAAATATTTAAAAATTTAAAAAGAGCTTTGTGATCTACTTCCAAATTTTTTCAAATCCAGATGTCAGTGTTTACTATGGTCAAGGTCTCCTGGGCTTCAAAAGCACCCCACAGCACCATAATAAGAACTATAAATGCCCAAGAAAGAAAAAGTGGGCAACTTCTAGAGGGAAATTATTTGCCTAAGAATTTTTGCTGTTGGGGCAGAGAAAGGGGGATCCCTTCTCCATTTTCATGTGGGACCTTCATACTCACTAGTCCTTATACACTTCATGCCTTTCTCTTGTGTGCTAGGGCTTGTCATCCTTCCATCCTAGATAGGAATTGTTCTAGTGAGAGGGTCACACTGAACTTTTCAAAATAAAGTCGAAGGTTTTTATGAAGTACAGAGACCCTCTGCCTTTTCACTGCAGCCTGACATGGGTTTTACTTTTTCCTCATGGGAGCTAGACCTCGCCTCCCTCTCTCACAAAGCCTGGTTTCTCTTCCACTCCCTATGCATGCATGTTGCCTCTTCCCATTATCTTTCTTGCTCTCAGTCCCAATATGACTGTATCTGTGCCTGCTCAATTGTATCCGACTGTCTGCGACCCCATGAACTGGAGCCTAGGTTCCTCTGTCCATGGGATCCTCAGGCAAGAATACTGAAGTGAGTTGCCATTTCCTTCTCCAGAGGATCTTCTTGGACCAGGGATCGAACCCTCGTCTCCTGCATTGGCAGGCAGATTCTTTACCACTGAATCAGCTGGGAAGCCCCTCGTTCCCATTACAACTGAATATTTCTTTCTGTTCCTCCCTAATGGCTTTCTGCTGCAACTCAGCTTGTCTTTTAGGATGCTGTAGGGCTGGGGGGTTTGCCATCATCCCCCAATATTCTCCTATATCCACAAGATTTACTGTGCAGAACAAATTCTTTGCAATTTAAAGACCATCTGCTTGTACTGGGTTGGCTAAAAACTTGGCCAAAGATGTTACAGAAAAACCTGAACAAACTTTTCAGTCAACCGAATACTTACTCCCATTTTTCTACTACAGCCAAACCTCGTCCAAATCTGGAGCCAAGCAGAGTCACCTGGCCCTTCCATGCGCTGTGCTGTGCTAAGTCACTTCAGCCATGTCTGACTCCTTGTGACCCCATGGACTGTAGCCCACCAGCCTCCTCTCTCGATGGGATTCTCCAGGCAAGAATACTGGAGTGGGCTGCCATGCCCTCCTCCAGGGGATCTTCCCAACCCAGGGACTGAACCCGTGTCTCTTGAGTCTCCTGCATGAACAGGAACATCTCCTGCATGGATAGGCCCTTTCACGGATGGGAACAACCTCAGGGCTAACAAGCCTGGCCTTTAGGACCTAAATTGCTGTGGACTACTTCCTCTGGAACAGCAGCCTTAGCAATAACCCAGTCCAAACATAACAGATGACCCTTCCTCACTCAGACACCAGAGAGCGCCTGGTCCATGTGTCTACAGCAGACCCTGTGATGAGCAGGCAAGCCCCAGTCCAGCTGCTCCACTGGAGCAGTTTCCTCCCAAAAGGGTGTGCAAACCAGCGCCCCGACTCCCGGCCCACCCTCTCTCCCAGCAAGGGAAAAACGACGGTCCACCCCATCCCCGCGGGGCACGTACCCTGGGCCAGGATGTCCGACTGCACGTCTCCATCGTAGTTCTTGCAGGCCCACACAAAGCCGCCTGAGGACTTGAGGACCTGAGCCACCATGTCATCAATGAGCCGGTGCTCGTACCAGATCTTATGTTTGTCGAACTCAGTCTTGTAGTGCCTGGGAGCAAAAGGGCTTGTGGTGAGGAGAGGGCAGGAGGCTGACAGGTTGGGGAATCCCTCCCTGAGTCTCAGGGCCAAGACAGACACACTAGGACAGCTTCCCCGGGTGGGTAAGACTGAGCGGACCAGGAAGGAGGGTCATGGACTCCCTGGGAAACAGTAAAGGGAGAAGCCATTACTTCTCAAAGATGGCCTGGAAGATGTCCTTGAAGCGCCCGTCGTAAGCTTTCAGGATGGTGTTCTTGGTGCTCATGTAGAGTGGCCACTTCTTCTGGATGGCATACTGGAAGCAGCTGTGTGCAAAACCTGAGATGGACTGCAGGGAGAGAGAGGTCCCTGGAGTGGTCCCCCAGGCAGGCCCAGCCCTGGGAACAGCAGTCCCCTCCCCGCACTCGACCCAGGCAGTCAGGGTTCACCCAGCCCTCTGGAGTGAGGATTCCGTGGACAGAGGAGCCTGGCGGGCTACAGACATGGAGAGTTAGACACGACTGAGCGACAAACACTTTCACTTTTTATTTTCCTGGAGTGAGCATCTGCTGTTGCTGCTGGCCCAGCACCCTACTCCCAATTTCTGGGAGAAAGCAGACGCCCAGCTTTACTTGGAAAAGCTATCACCTTCCCCATTTCCAAAACCATATGGCTAGGGTGGGGCCATGCCCTCAGCCCACCTACTTGTCTTTCCTGTGTCCCGGGTTTATCCAGTCAGAGCCCTTCCTCCCCGGGCCTTCACGATTGGCTGGGAGATGGCCATGTGACCCAAGCCATCTACTTTTGCTGGAACCAGGAGCCAAAAAGGCTCTTTTCTGCCAGGATAGCCAGGTTGGCAGGGATAAGCCCGGAGCCAATGTTGGCCATTTCTTCACGGCCTAAGAATGAGGCCAACCACAGAGGAAAGGAAAGCCAAGAAATGGGTGTAGGGAGGGAAAGAAGCACTTACCCAGTTTGCTGTAAACCAAGAGCTGACAACCAATATGCCCCAAGACGCACCCGAGAATGAGCACAGGATGCTAGGCGTACCATAGGGCCCCCTGAATACACTTAAAGATGCATTTGCTCTCAGGCCTCAGACCTTCAGGCCACCGACACAGGAAGAGTCAGAACCACCAACCCGATGTGGCTGGAGACAGAGACATGGGTGGGGGAGGGAGCCCAGGCGCCGCTGCTCACCTCATCCGTGTTATACATGCCCATGCCCACACCACCAGCAGGAAAGTTGTACACCTCCCATTCCTTAGGGCCGCTGCCATCCTTCGGGGTGAAGACCACCTTGAATGTGCCAGCCCGGTCAACCACAAAGTCTGTGGCTTTGTACTGCAGAGACGAGAAGATGGCTCAGGCCCAGGGCTCCAGCTGGGGGCAGGTTGTCCCAGGCCCTCGGAGCCCCACTCCCACCGGGGCCAACCTGGTCGCCGTGGGCATGCCTGCCAATGGTGATGGGCTTGGTCCAGCCAGGGACGAGACGCGGGATGTTCTTACAGATGATGGGCTCCCGGAAGACCGTTCCCCCGAGGATGTTCCGGATGGTTCCATTGGGGCTCTTCCACATCTTCTTCAGCTTGAACTCTATGAGGACAAAGAGGAAGTGGCCCCACTGCAGCCCAAACCTTCCGACCAGGATTTGAACCCTAAGCGGGAATGTAGCTAGAAGGGGGCTCCTAAAAACCACCCTGGGGAAGCAGCAGAGTCGAGAGTGGCCATGGGCGCTCCTGAATCAGATTTCTTAGCTTCAAGATCCAGCTGTGTCACCTCAGGCAAGAGCCCATAAAACGAAACCGTTGATAAAACCCCTGGCCTTTTGGCTTGTTGTGAGACTTAAATGCATGTTGTGTGTAAAGTGCCCAGAACAGTAGCTGGCACACGGTGAGCACTCTGTCAGCCGTATCATTGCCGCTTCACGCTGGGCGGAGCCCAGCCTGACGAACCTGGCAACACACAGCCTCAGTCCAGACGCTGTGCTTCCAGCCCCACCCGCCAGGCTCAGCCTAAGACAGCGACCCTCCAACTCCTTGTCCCCACCCCCACCGTCCCAGCTGCCCCACCCCCACCCCCTCGCACCTTCCACACGGGCCTCGTCGGGGGTGATGGTGGCACACTTCACAGCCACACTGTACTTCTGGGTGGCCAACGCGGAGTCGATGGTGACCTGATCATTGGTCTGGTCACGGTTCGGGAGCCCCAGGTCGAAATACTTGAGCTGGACGTCCACGTGGGGCAGGATGAGCTAGAAACAGACAGCCAGGGCCAGGCATCAGCCCAGATTGACTGGGATTCAGGGGCACCTGGGTTCACCCCGTGTGGAAGGGGAAGAAGAAAGACTTCTGGAGGGCTGGCCAAAGCTGGCAGGAAGCTGGGGCTCTGGAGAGAGGCTGGCAGATCAGGCTGAAGCCCCTTGGAGGGCTCTTCCCCAGCGTGGACCACATAAAACACCACCGATCCCCCGCAGTGGCCCATCAACTCAGCCAAACTCCACTCCAAACACATCTAGAGTTCTCCGAACAGTGGGTTCCCTCTCCTTCCCCATTCAGAAGCGGCAATTCTCAACCTTGTTCTTGGGGACAGACACACAAGGCGGGGGTCTTCACATGGACCGTGTATTCCCCTGGGCAGACCCAGCCCACAGAGACTCTGGAGCAGTCAAGCAGCCACCCTGGGAACCACGTGCAGTGGTGGCTCAAACACATCACTGTCCCCAACAGACACCACGCCACGACTCACGATGACATCCCCAGACCGCTAAGGAAAGGTTCATGATCCCTGCTCATCTTTCACTCCCTCAAGGGAGTGCATCGGAACGCAGTGGATCAAGACAACATACTCAACTGTACTTCAATAAAAAATAAATTAAAAACAAAAAAGAAACTCCTAAAGGATAAGTCAACCTGTGCCAGCTCTCTGAAAGGAGATAAATATGCAATCTGCAACACAGATTGAATTCCTCCAGTGTGTTTCTTATATTTCCTGTATCTGTATATATGTGTTAATTAATCTGAAGAGTAAAACAAAAGCTTAATTTAGCCAAAAAAAAGACATGATATGCGATTATGTTTAATCACATTCTTTAAAATGCTTTAACCTTGGTACAAGACAAAGATGGCTGAGGACAGTCCCGTGCCTGATCTAAGTCCACGCACCATGACTATTGAGACTGCATCACGGCTAAAGTCCATAGGCCGAAATGAAAAATTCCCCCATGATACAGTGAAGACCTGACACAGCCAAAAAAAGAAGTATTTTAAAAAATAATAAGAGCAGGGACTCCCCCGGTGATCCAGTGGTTGAGAACCTGCCTTCCAATTCAGAGGATGTGGGTTCAATCCCCGGTCTGGGAAATAAGATCCCACATGCTGTGGAACTGAGCCTGAGAGCCACAACTAAGACCCAATGCAGCCAAATAAATAAATATTTTAAAAATAAATAAAATAACAAGGCCCATGAGTGGTCTGGACATGACAGAAGGGTGGGTGGAAGGAGACAAATAGGGTTGCTCCTGCCCACCAGGGTGATGGGTGAATCCCGGGGACCTGAAGCAGGGCTCAGGAGACAGGAGCTGGGACTGATCACTGAGCCCAGCCGGCCATGTGCAAGGCCGCCCACTTTGGGAGGGAACTACCTTCTCTTTGATGAACTGCCAGATAATACGGGTCATCTCATCGCCGTCCATCTCCACCACTGGCTTCGCCACCTTGATCCTCTTGTCGGCATCTAGAACCAGACACACGCACAGCATATCACAGCCGTGAGAAGAGGAGGTCGGTGGGAGAGCCCTTCTCCTCCTGGCCAGACCCACCCTTCACCACGCAGGGAGGCGTGTCAGCCAGGTCCCACTGCCCAGCATTCGCTCCCCCTCCTGCAGAAGCAGCAAGTGAATTATGTGTAGCCGGATGACTCACTCTCCAAAGATGTGCAAACAGATTTTTTTTTTTTTAATCTAAAAAGGAAGAAAAATGAGACCCAGGGAGCATGGCTTGTGTCAGGGTCAGGATAGATCCCAGGGCCTTGGCTCAAGCATAGCCTCTGGATGCCCCTGTGGGCCAGACGGAGAGAAGCAGAAAGCAAACACAGGCTCCAAATATTTCTTCCCCCAGGGAACAAGATGGAACACGGCTGGCACTGCTCCAGCTCCTCCCAAGGTGCAGTGGGGACTTTGGACCTTCAGCAAGTCTGGTCTAAAGCAGGAGTGGCCCTGCAGAAACCTGTTGGACCTGTTGGGCTGTTGTAGAGCTAGCTCGCTTAATTTTCAGATGCATCTTCTATGAGTTAATGTGATGAGAGCCATCAATTTCTTTTAATGTACTTGCTGTTAAGTTGCCCAGTCATGTCCAACACTTTGGGACCCCATGGACTGTTGCCTGCCAGGCTCCTTTGTCCATGCATGGAATTCTCCAGGCTAGAACACTGGAACAGGTTGCCATTTCCTTCTCCAGAGGATCTTCCTGACCCAGGGATCGAACCCCCGTCTCTTTCTTGACAGGTGGAACCTTCACTGCTGAGCTACCAGGGGAAGACCTTTAAATGTACTAAGGCTACCATAATCCAAATCCCTAAGGAGAGGTCCATTTGGGGCCAGTCCTAAAGGTTTCAGCCTCAGCTTGGGCTCCACTCAAGCTCTAAGCTTCAGGCACAGCAGCCTGTGGACACCACACCTCAGTGGGGGAGTTCAATGTCAAGACCACAGCAGGCAGCCCTCCCAGCTGTGTATGCAAATGTCAAACCCTCAGAGACCACAGGGCCCGCTTATTTACAACCAGGTGTCGAGGGTAAATGGCCTTTCCTGAAACACCTCAACACAGCAGTGCCCACCCTTAAAGAATGAGGGGGGGAAGGAAAACCGACTCAGATGGTAAAGAATCCACCCGTCATACAGGAGACCCAGGTTCAATCCCTGAGTTGGGAAGATCCCCTGGAGAAGGGAAAGGCAACCCACTCCAGTATTCTTGCCTGGAGAATCCCATGGACAGAGGAGCCTGGCGGGCTACAGTCCATGGGGTCACAAAGAGTCGGACACGACTGAGTGACTAACCCTATCACTATCACCATTGATAACAGAGAGAGCAAGAGGCATTATTATCAAAGTCAAGTGTCAGCCTTCCTCAAAGCAACTGCCCAAAGGAGCTGGGAACAGGGATCGGAGGTGTGAGCCACAGCAGCAGAGGCTTATTTTGTTTGTGGGGTGGGTCTTCTTGTTTGTTTGTAGCTCATTTTGTTTGTGGGGTGGGTCATTTTGTAGTGGGTCTTTTTTTTTTTTTTTTCCTTTTTTTTTTTAATGCTGTTTGGTGACCAAGGCTTAAAAAAACAGGCCCTTTCAACAACAACAACAAACCTGATTAATAAAGGGGCAAAGGACTTGAATAGCTATTTCTCAAAAAACCGTCAATAAGCTCATACAAATATGTTCAACATCACTAATCATTAGGGAAATGCAAACCAAAACCACAATGAGACACCACCTCACACCCCTTAAGACAGCTACTATCAAAACAAAAACAAAAGCCATAAAGTAACAAGTGTTGATGAGGATGGAAATTGGAACCCCTGTACATTGCTAGTGAGAATAGAAAATGGTGGGGCCACTATGGGAACCAGTATGACGGTTCCTCAAAAAATTGATTAAATAACTAAAAGCCGGGTCTCAAAAAGTTATCTGTGTAACCATGTTTACAACAGAATTATTCACAATAGCCAAGAGGTGGAAGCAACCCAAGTGTCCATCAACAGATGAATGGAGAAATAAAGTGTGATATGAACATTCAAGATGAGAAAAGAACCTTTTGGAAACTAATCCAGGATGTTTAAGAAAAAACTTTTCGCCAAAAAGTTAAACTATGTTCATGATTCTGAGTTTTTTCCAAAACTGGGCCCCACACAACTTAAACATGGATGTACTTGCTTTCAAACTAAAAAAGGAAGCGCTTCCAAGTTTCGGGGATGGATCTGGCCCTACCTCAATAGCCTTTGCCACTTGTTCTTTTGTTTCAAATTCCACAATGGTAAATTCCCTTTGGATCAGACTTACAATGTGGTATACTTATATAAACAACATCACCACCTTTCCCAAATAACTTATTTGTTTTTGAGAAGAAGATCTTTAATTTAAAAAGCTTCTCTATTGGAATGGATAAAGAAGATGTGGTACATATATACAATGGAATATTACTCAGCCATTAAAAAGAATGAAATAATTTGCAGCAACATGGATGTACCTAGACAGTGTCATACTGAGTGAAGCAAGTCAGACAGAGAAAGAAAAACATCGTATGACATCCCTTATATGTGGAATCTAAACAACACCATCAATCGGCTATATCCCAATACAAAATAAAAAGTTTAAAAAAAAAGTTTTTCTTATTTTATTTCTAATTACATGCATTATTACTTTTGGAAATTACAATGCAGCTAGTAGCAGAGACTTATTCAACCCATTAAGTCAAACTGGGGACCTCATAAACTGTAACACCTACAACAATTCTCCATAAGTATATGACAAAGCCTTATATGCCTGCTCCTATGGAAACTTTCGGAGAAGACAATGGCACCCCACTCCAGTACTCTTGCCTGGAAAATCCCATGGACAGAGGAGCCTGTTAGGCTGCAATCCACGGGGTCACACAGAGTCGGACACGACTGAAGTGACTTAGCATAGCATGGAAACTTTATGTAGTACTCAAATACTTTTTCAATTCAGCTGTGACTAACATTTTTGGGAAGTAACTCATAATAAATTAGAAATAGTATTAAGTATGTAAGGATTTAATAACTATATCACCCAAGCTTTTCACAATTCCTATACCTGACTCAGAAGAACAATACATTTTAATCTGAATATTTTTTAAAATGTGCTATATATAGACAACGAAAGCCTATTCAGCCTTAAAAAGGAAGGAATGCTGACACGTGCTAAACGTGGAAAACACTTGAGGACATCCTGCTAAGTGAAGCAAGACAGTCACACAAAACACAAATATTGTCCGATTCTACTTACATGAGGTACCTAGAGTGGTCAGAATTACAGAAACAGAAAGTAGAATGGTGGTTACCAGGGGCGGGGGCGGGGAGGAAAGGAAGCAGAGTTGTTTAATGGGTACTGAGCTCCAGTTTTGCAAGATGAAAAAGCTGTGGAGACTGCTGAACAACGAGGTGAGTGTATTTTACTCCGCTGAACTGCACACATGAAAATGGTTAAGGTGGAAGTTCTTCTTGTGCAGTTTTACCACCGTAAAAAAATAAGAAATTAAAAAATGCTTTTTAAACCAGTTTAAACCAGTTTAAAAAAAAAAAAGATTATACATAAAAATCCAGTCCTTCTTAAAGAAGGAGTCACTTCATCCCACTGAGCCCCTGCTCGCCCACAGCAAGGATGAAGGACAGGCTGATAGAGGTCAGCCTCTCCCTCTGTCTGAGCCCTGCCATGTGCCCTCCAGAGCACCCCAAGGCATCTGAGTTTGAAAGCTTGCCTATTGTTTAGCCACTATGGTGGAGACAACCCCACCATCTGCCTCTCTCTGGGAGACAGGTGGTGACAGGTGACCTGAAATCCAAGTAACAGTCACCATGAAATCTTCAGATGACCCACTGCACAAATACTATCCTCTTGGGCCGAGTGTAGGATGGAATTACACCAGTCCCAAGAGGTCCGTTAGGCCAACTCCCAGCCAGGGAACATGGAGTAAGGATTTCAAAACCCAGCCCGGGTTTCAGGATCTACTTGCTGCTCAAGTAAAGAGATCTAGCTTCTGAGCTAAAGGGCCCTCCCGTGACAGGCACCCCTCACCCGCCTCTGTCTATGTGACTGGTTGCACCACATTCCCACCCACGCTCCTGTCAGCAGAGAGACCTAGTAGAATGTGGGGGGAAGCCCCCAATTCCTGAGGGTTCAAGAAGGCTGGGCAGCAATTCCAGAAGAGGCTCTAGCATTTTCTTTGGTGTCCTCCTTCACGCCTGCCTTTCTCTTGCATCTACGTCCAAACCATCACAAACATTCTACAGGCTCTTCCTACAAAATAAGCCCAGAATCCAACTGCCACCAAGGTCCAAGCAACCCTCCTACCAGGTCCCTGATGCTAGCAACGGTCCTGTTAAAATGTAAATCAAGTTACACTCCTCTCAAAGCCCTGAAAAGCCTCCTCTTTCACTCAGAAAAGGCAAAAATCCTCCAAAGTGGCCTACAAGCCCCCCCAACCCCCACAGCCTGATCTCATCTCCCATCGCACGCTCTGAGCCAGCCTGACTTTCTGCTTCTCCAACAAGCAAAGGTACCCTCCTGCATCATGGCCTTGGCATCAGCATTCCCTCTTCCCCTGAACACTAAACGGCCTGTTTTCATTCCCTTATTCCCTCAGTACAGTAAGTCCCCTACGTATGAACTTTCAAGATGCAGACTTTCAAAGATTCGAACATGCATCTGGTTCCAGCAAGGAACCGGAACCCGTGCCACCAGCATCCGGCGTGAGCGACACCGCAGCTTGCCCTCCGTCTCTTGCCCTCCGTCTCATGTTGCTGACGACCCTTCCGCTCTACCGTCTCCCACCTCCACTCAGTAACTCTTCGTGCCTGTTCACTCGATGCCAGCACCTGTGTGCCAGTGTTGTACTGTACTCCTGTACTTTTCAAGGCACTGTTCTGTACAATTAAAAATGTTTTCTTTATTTTTTTATGGACCATTCATGTGAAAAGTATTATAAACCTATCACAGTACAGTACTAAATAGCCCATTGTGTTAGCTGGGTACCTAAGCTAACTTTGTTGGACTTACGAACAAATGGGTCTTAGGAACAGAACTAGGTCGTATAGGAGACTTACTATCCTTCATTCACTGGGGTCTTACCTGGCAGCCCTACCCAGACCTTCGCCCGCATCTTTCTGCCTTATTTGTTCTCCTTGGCTCTTGTCACGTACATCACACTAGCCAACTTCGACCTTGTCTACTGTCCTTCCTCACATTAGGATTTAAGCTCCATAAGTCTTTGTCCCTTATGCCCAGCTCTGTCCCCAGAGTGTCCCTGGCACAGTGCCTGGCACATAGTAGAAGCACAATATTTGCTGAAGTCCATGAATGAATGTCAAGCTACGGTCAGTTCAGTCTGGTCAGGGCTGCCCTGTCATAACCTACTCTTTGGTCAGAAAGTTACTCCATCCCCTCCCCCATCCCGGGATGCCTTACCACACAGAGGCCGGTGAGTTCTCACCACGAAATGGCACCAGACCATCACGAATGTACTTGGGTGGCCAGGTAACGGGCTGGAGTAGCTCACAATTTATCGCGTTAATATTTGCCATCTGTTGGCATTTTAAACATGGGTTTACAGAAGTGTAAACTCCAGAGCAAGTCACAAGGCTGACTTCCTGTAATCAGAGAGCAATTTCCAACACCCCATCCTGGAATCAGTAAAAGAGGCCTCAGCTTTCCATAAAGGATCTGGGGGACAGGCCCCAGGCCCTTCCAGAAGTTTTTCTTTAAAACCTACAGGGCCGAAACATGACCACCCAAAACACCCCGGATGGGGTACGTGCATGCTAAGTCGCTTCAGTGTGTCCAACTCTTTGCAACCTTATGAATGTCAGGCTCTTCTGTCCATGGGATTCTCCAGGGAAGAATACTGGAGTGGGCTGCCATGCCCTTCTCCAGGGGAGCTTCCCAACTCGGGACTCAACCTGCATCTCTTATGTCTCCTGCATTGGCAGACGGTTTCTTTACCCCTAGCGCCACATCTGCGGAGAAGGCAATGGCACCCCACTCCAGTACTCTTGCCTGGAAAATCCCATGGATGGAGGAACCTGGCGGGCGCAGTCCATGGGGTCGCTAAGAGTTGGACACGACTGAAGCGACTTAGCAGCAGCAGCAGCAGCGCCACGTCTGATGGGGTAGCTATGGTCTTATCTGATGCAGCTGAAACAAGGCTCAGTGGAGAACACGTAAGAACACTACTGATAGGTCTGCACAACTTCGAACAATTGTTAAATAATTTCCTCTGAAATCTAAAAGGGTAAACAAGTCACCAAGATCTGAAGCAGGTCATGGAGATCTGAAAAGTTGAGGAACAGGGGGGTGAGGAAATTAAGAAGTTCCAAGGCTAGGAGCGGAGCGAAGGAAGGCCAGATAAAGTTCCCGCTGAGCGGTTGAGAAGAGCCCACCCTCACTTCCCCAGGCGAACTTATCAAAACCACCACCAGCAGGAGGCCTGTGAGTTGCAAAACTAGAAAGAGACACGTGTGGGAATTACCCGGCAGCAAAAACACAAGAGTATTTTAGCCAAAGCATATTCTTTTCTTGTCATCAAGGGGAATGCCAAGTATTCTGTCTCCAGCAGTGTTGCCAAGTAACAAGCTAGCAGAGGTCACAACTGTACGGTCGCATGCATGTCCAACTCAAACACCAGGCTTTCTCCTCATTAATAACTAAACCCCTCTTAGGGGCTTCTGAAGGGACCTGCCACTGGCTGCTCTTTTTACATGTTACCAAAATTCAGGCCCCCAAAGGGGCTCTGTTTTCTTGTTTATGTGGTTTTTTTTTTTTAATTTAATTTTGTTTTTTACCATATGTGCAGAAGAAAAAATAAAAGGGAGAAGTGGCGAATGTATCTAACTCCTGCCATATTTTGCTGAAGGTGGTGCCATATGGGAAACTTTGTCTGGGGTCTGGGGACCCATGGAAACTTGAGTTGCAGGGCTGGCTCCTTAAAGACAAATTCCATGAGTATACAAAAACAGAAATGCCCCTTTCTCCTTGAAAGGAGAGGGCCGGGGCCTTTCTGGGTTCTGGTCAGCTGCTCCCACACTAGGTTAAAGATTACCTACTCCAGCAGTAAGACCAAGTTGCCTGGGCCCCACCCCCTTGTCCTCACTCCAAGGGGCTGCGGGCCAGGCAGGAGAGGGGTTTCCATGGCAACAGGCAGTAGCCAGGGCCAAGGGACCCACATTGTTCCCTGCCTTTTGCAGCCTGCGATGGACAGCCAGGGGGCAGACCAATGTCAGAGGGGCAAGCCTGCCTTGGTAATGGAAGTTCAGGCTGCTGCTGCTGCTGCTAAGTCACTTCAGTGTTGTCCGACTCTGTGAGACCCCACAGACGGCCGCCCACCAGGCTCCCCCGTCCCTGGACGCCCTACTTATCAAGACTACTGTCGTTTCGGGACTTCCTTGGTGGTCCAGTGGCTACGACTCCGTGCTCCAAATACAGGGGGCCCCAGTTCGATCCCGAATAAGGGAACTAGATCCCATATGCCGAAACGAAGACCTGGCAAGGCCAAAAAAAAAAAAAAGACTACTGCCGTCTCTCCGAAGCAGTGGACTAAGGGTACCACAGAAGTTATGACGCACGATTTGGAAAAGTGACATTTTGGTTCGGTTGCCAGGTCTCCTGGTCGGGTGAGCTGGGCAGGGCCCAGGAGTGGCGCGGGAGCCGGCTGGCGAGAAGAGGCCGGTCAAGCCAAGGACAGGCCCCAGGATGGAGCTTCAAGTGCGTCGACAAGGAGAACGGGGGCGTCCAAACAAAGCGAAAATAAAAAGGACGCTCCTCCAGCTGTAGCCTAAAAGGCTCCAAAAATAGCCGACGAGTGCCTGACAGCGAGCAGGGGTTACCTAGCGCCCAGGGTGAGAAGGAAGGGGAAGTGGCTGCCTCCTCCCTCCCCTCCTTTGTCTGATCGGGGACCGCGCCGAGACCCTCCCTCTCGCTGGGGAACGGGCCAGGCGCTCCGGCACGCACTCGGTTGCTTTGTCTCCCTCCAGGAGCGCAGGGCGGGCAGGATACCCTCTGAGCCCGGGATACCCCCAGAACCCCCTGCGGGAAAATCTGGGGGCACAGGGCTGCAAGGGCCGAGATCGCCCCGGGCTACCAGTTGCCACCTTTCTTCAAGTCCCCACCCCTGCGACTGGCACAGCCTGGAAGGTGGGGCAAGGGAGCAAGCCCCCGTGCGCCGGCTCTTTGTGTGCTCTACCCCGCCGTCCCCGGCCCGCGGGCGTCCCGGGTCGCGCTCGCTGGTCCCCGCCCGGAAGGCCGCCACGTCGCGGTGCCGGGCGCGCACCCCGCCCGGACCCTCCTCGTGGCACTCACAGTGGCGCCGCGGCTGCTCTTGCAAGTTGGGGGCTGTCAAGGCTGCTGGCGCCCAGGCCGACCCGGAGCCAGAGGCTCTGCAGAGCGAGCGTACGACTCGCAGGTAACCAGCCATCCCGAGCGGGTGGGCGGTCGGACTGGCGGATGAGCGAACGAAGGAACCCGGGTAGGCGAGATCCGAGCGCCGGCTGCTGCCTGGCGGCGGGCTGCGAAGGCCTGCGAAGCGCGGGCCGCGCGGGCAGGGCCGGGGCGGGGCTGCCGGGGCCGCCACCCTATTGGGCCTCACCGGGAGGAGGCGGAGTCCGGCCTGGGGGACTCCTCCCCCGGCCCTGCACCAGCCGAGGCTCCGCCCCCGCACCCCGCGCGGTTCCCTGGGCACCGGAGGAGGCTCGGCTCCACGGGAGCGAGAGGCGAGTGAGACCGTGATCCCTCTACAGGTAAAGGCCAGACCCTGGAACACGCTGAGACCGACTGGCACCCGGGAGCAGGGGATGGGAGCTGGAGGATTGGGGGACCCGTTAGCGAGGAATAACTCTCATTCCAGGATGCCCTATTTAAACCAGAGTGTCAATTGCTGACGCATCAGCTTAAGCCCAAAAAGGCAAATTTGAACAAACAACTGCATCCTTCGCATTGGCTGGGCTGAAATTTCCGGGCGCATTAAACCAGTGTGGGTTCCGCGTTCTTGAACTAAAATCATGGCCACCTCGGGTCTTCTCAGATTCGCTCTCAGATCCTCCTACGCGTTAGGTAGACTGACCCGACTCAAGAACTGGAGTCCCACTGCTTCAGCAGGTCAAGCTGCTAGTCCTCGAAGTCATTCAGCGTAGCCAGAGTCTGTACCCTCCCTTCCGAGAGGGGAACGATAACAGTAACAGGGCTGCCAGAAGACTTGGGTGAAAAAACATATGTTAAAGCCTTGACACACCCTGTACAACCACCGATGCTTATCAGGCAGTACTCAGGCAGCCTGGCTGAATAATCTACCAGGCACGTTTTTGCCTGTTCATACAAAAGACAATACTGGTCGGTTCTGCCATAAACAACCAAAGTCTCAGCTGGGGCTGGGTTTTATTTAGAAACATCTGAGGCCAGCCCCCCACTTTCCCAGTTACACCAGCTCCCTCCAATGCTAGCCACCTCTTTCTGCCCTGTGTTCCCAGCTCTCCCCTTCATTGCCTCAGAGTCAACATTGCCAGATGGAGCTGGGCCAGCAAAGTGACCTTGAATTACTGACTTCAAAGTTTCCTTCTCCCTGCCTCAGCCAGGCAGAGCTACCGCTTTGGCCCAGAGATCTAGTAGATTGGGCCCAAAGCGGGGCTGTTTGGGGGCCCCCCCAAAGTCTAAGGCCTTATTCAGAGGCCTGATCTTGAGCCAGCATGTCCCAGAATAACCCATCATCCCTTTCATTTTGTTCCCAATTCTCTTGCTCAAAACCCAAGTAGAAAAAAGAAAAGAAAAAAACAAAAACCCACAAGCAGAGACCGTGGAAGCCTCTGGTATTTGGCTTTCATGCCATCCTAGTATCATCAGGTACAAAGGCCTCACTGTTTATACCTATAAACTGGGAGAATGCCCTCCCCCCCAGCCTCCTTTTGGCTCAAAAGATCAGATTCTGTTATGTACAACTTACCTGTACTGCCACATCTGAAATGGTTATAAAGAAATTGCCCTCCACATATTGTTTCTTTATATTGTGGACCAGGGTATTGAGACCTGGCAAGAGGCAGTACTAGAGTCTCAGCGTATTCCAGAGTCTGGCCCTTACCTGTAGAGGGATCAGGGTGGGAACATATGGGTCCTTTGCAAGCACAGCAGCAGCCCGGGATAATCAAGGCAAAATCTTCCGATTAAACTCTTCTCACTGCCCCACCTCCCAGGGCTCCAGCTCTATGGCAGCCTTGTCCATCCAGTATCATTTGGTGAGGCGGTTGGTGTCAGCTCCATTGGTTCAGAGAGGTTAGAACACTTGCTCAAAAAGACACAGCTGGGAAGTAGCAGAACTCTGGTTCATACGCATGAAAGTGAAGTGTCAGTCATGTCCGACTCTTTGTGACCCTGAGGGTAAAGACTGAGTGATATGCATTTTGTTTGCTAGGCTCCTCTGTCCATGGAATTCTCCAGGGAAGAATACTGGAGTGGGTAGTCATTCCTTCTCAGGGATCAAACCTGGGTCTCCCGCATTACAGGTAACTTCTTTACTGTCTGAACCACCAGGGAAGCCAGTTCACATCCATATACCTGGCTAAGAGTCCATCATTCTTTTAAGGAAAAAGAGAAGGAACCAGAGTCCCTATTTATTGTACTTGTTTGGAATTTTTGGTGGTGATAACTACTAGCCTTGAAGCCACCTCAGAGAAAGATGATGTTTCAAGGAAAGGTGCTTAGATCCTCCAGTTTGGGGTCAGCAGAATTGGAAACTCCCACCCTTGCACATTTTCAGTCAACTTCAACTAAGTTGTTGAGTCTAGGTCATGTGCAGATTCCCTGCTCAGTTCAGTTCAGTCGCACAGTCGTGTCCAGCTCTTTGCAACCCCATGGGCTGCAGCACACCAGGCCTCCTTATCCATCACCAACTCCCGGAGTCTGCTCAAACTCATGTCCATTGAGTCAATGATACCATCCAACCATCTCATCCTCTGTCGTCCCCTTCTCCTGCCTTCAATCTTTCCCAGCGTCAGGGTCTTTTCAAAAGAGTCACCTCTTTGCATCAGGTGGCCAAAGTATTGGAGTTTCAGCTTCAACATCAGTCCTTCCAATGAACACTCAGGACTGATCTCCTTTAGGATGGACTGGTTGGATCTCCTTGCAGTCCAAGGGACTCTCAAGAGTCTTTTCCAACACCACAGTTCAAAAGCAATTCTTCAGTGCTCAGCTTTCTTTGTAGTCCAATTCTCACATCCATACATGACTACTAGAAAAACCATAGCCTTGACTAGATGGACCATTGTTGGCAAAGGAATGTCTCTGCTTTTTAATATGCTGTCGAGGTTGGTCATAACTTTCCTTCCAAGGAGTAAGTGTCTTTTAATTTCATGGCTGCAGTCACCATCTGCAGTGATTTTGGAGCCTAAAAAAATGAAGTCTGTCACTGTTTCCACTGTTTCCCCATCTATTTGCATGAAATGATGGGACTGGATGCCATGATCTTAGTTTTCTGAATGTTGAGCTTTAAGCCAACTTTTTCAGTCTCCTCTTTCACTTTCATCAAGAGGCTCTTTAGTTCATTTTCTGCCATAAGGGTGGTATCAGCTGCATATCTGAGGTTATTGATATTTCTCCCGGCATATTGATTCCAGTCCAGCGTTTCTCATGATGTACTCTGCATAGAAGTTAAATAAGCAGGGTGACAATATACAGCCTTGACGTACTCCTTTTCCTTTTTGGAACCAGTCTGTTGTTCCATGTCCGGTTCTAAGTGTTGCTTCCTGACCTGCATACAGATTTCTCAAGAGGCAGGTCAGGTGGTCTGGTATTCCCTTCTCTTTCAGAATTTTGTGATCCACACAGTCAAAGGCTTTGGCATAGTCAATAAAGCAGAAATAGATGTTTTTCTGGAACTCTCTTGCTTTTTCAATGATCCAGCAGATGTGGGCAATTTGATCTCTGGTTCCTCTGCCTTTTCTAAAACCAGCTTGAACATCTGGAAGTTTATGGTAAAGCTAGTAAAGCATTACTTTACTAGTGTGTGAGATGAGTGCAATTGTGCAGTAGTCTGAGTGTTCTTTAGCATTGCCTTTCTTAGGGATTGGAATGAAAACTGACCTTTTCTAGTCCTGTGGCCACTGCTGGGTTTTCCAAATTTGCTGGTATATTGAGTGCAGCACTTTCACAGCATCATCTTTTAGGATTTGAAATAGGTCAACTGGAATTCCATCACCCCCACTAGCTTTGTTCCTAGTGATGCTTCCTAAGGCCCACTTGACTTCACATTCCAGAATGTCTGGCTCTACATGAGTGATCACACCATTGTGATTATCTGCGTCGTGAAGATATTTTTTGCACAGTTCTGTGTATTCTTGCCACCTCTTCTTAATATCATCTGCTTCTGTTAGGTCCCTACCATTCCTGTCCTTTATCGAGCCCATCTTTGCATGAAATGTTCCCTTGGTATCTCTAATTTTCTTGAAGAGATCGCTAGTCTTTCCCATTCTATTGTTTTCCTCTATTTCTTTGCACTGATCACTGAGGAAGGCTTTCTTATATCTTTGCTATTCTCCACAGTTCCCGGTGGAGGCACAAAAATGCATGTCACTCAGTCTTTACCCTTAGGAAGCCACAAATCAAGCACAAACCAAACATAACAGGAAAGTGTCCCAAGAGGAGTTTGGATGACACACCAGGCATCCGGCAAACAGAAAATCACCTCTGCTGGAGGAGACCCTGGTGAGCTCAGGGCAGAAACACCCATCACATGTGTGCTCACTGATCTTTAAGACATGGGAGGGGCTTCTCTGGTGGCTCAGTAGTAAAGAACCTTCCTGCCAATGCAGAAGACACCAGTCTATCCCTGGTCTGGGAGGATCCCACAAGCCGCAGAGCAAGTAAGCCCTTGTGCCACAACTACTGAACCTGTGCTCTAGAGCCCGGGAACGGAAACCACTACGCCCACCTGTAGCAACTACTGAAACCCACATGCCCTAGAGCCCGCGCTCCGCAACAAGGGAAGCCACCGCAGTGAGAAGCCCACGCACTACAACTACAGAGTAGCCCCTGTTCTCTGCAACTAGCGGAAAAGCCCAGGCACCAACAAAGACCCATCACAGTCAAAATAAATAGTAAATTAAGAAGGAAAAAAAGACGGGGAGGAAGCTGACCAGGCAGACAAGGAGAGTGAGGGCCTTGTACTTCCTCCAGGTGGACACCACAGGGGTTTCGTTTCACCCTATGTTTGTTTCATGTTCTGTTTGTTGGCAGAAGGGTAACATCTGGGAACATCTGGCCCAGCAGTGAGGGGATGTCAGAGAGTAGGGGAGCAGGCCTAGGGAAGGGAGGCCTGAACCAGAGACAGGCCCGACTCGGGGTCCAGGGAGGACCCTCAAGAAGGAGCAAGACCAGAGGCGGTTTAGAGATGGCATCTGCAGGAATTGCAGCTTGCTGGACGGGGGCGGAGGCACAGTGACTCAGACTTCCATCCCTGGCACTGGGAGAATGGTGAGGCCATTATTAGAAGTCAGAAAATGGGAAGGGGGAGGGTTGTGGGGGAGGTGTTGATAGCAGAGCTATTTATGGTCATCTCTAAAGTGATTTCCCTGCCAGTAGTCTGTGCTCACTCCCCCTCCCATCTGCCCTCGCCGCCAGCCACTTCCAGCCTCGTCATCCTAAAGCACAGGCCTGAGCAGTCACTCCACTCAAATTAGGGAAGTAGCTCTTCACGCCTGATACAATAAAATCTGAAGGGCTTATAGCAATTCATAACCTTCACTTACCTCTCCACCCTTCTCTTCTACTATTCCCTCTCCACACAAACCCTAGATTTAGCCATTCCCCTGAGTAGTCCTTGGCTCTGAGCAGTTGCACTGTCCCTTCCTTCCATCAAGTGGGTTCTTTCCACTGCCACCACCACCACCACCACCACCCCCTCTCAATAGACAGACTCAACTCATCCTTGTTGGCCAAGTACAAGTTCAACTTCTCAAGCCTGCACTGTCCCTTGGGGATAAGGGGGAGGGGCACAACATTCATTTACACTTTAATCATATTGAAAGGTAAACAGACCCCTCCTCCTAAAAAAAGAACAGGAACTACTACCCTGATCTTAGCTTTGTAAAATAAATCTATGGACAGTAACAGGCGGAGTCCAGAAACAAATTTGGAAGATTTAAAAACACTAATTTCATGAAATTTTCTCTTAGATTACTTACGTTGATCCTCAAAATTCCTAATAAAACCAGAGATCCAAAGTTGAAGGAAGGTGAAATGATTGAAAGGCATTAAAAAGAATCAGAGGCTTCATTACTCTATTGGTAACAGAGTCCCAGAGCATAAAGTTTTCTCCGTTTGTAGAAATCTTTTGTTATAATTCTCTCATTGCCTGTTCAAATCTGAGCCTCAGTTGCTTCAACTGCAAATGGGGATAATAACAGTACCTACTCCCAGCAGTTATGGGTGGTTTAGTCACTAAGTCGTGTCCGACTTAGCATGCTACCCCATGGACTGTAGCCCTCCCAGCTCCTCTGTCCATGGGATATACCAGGCAAGAATACTGGAGTGGGTTGCCATTTCCTTCTCCAGGGGATGTTCCTGACCCAAGGATTGAACCCAGGTCTTCTGCATTACAGGGTGCCTCCTGCATTGTAGGCAGATTCTTAAGATTAAATAAATTCATGCAGATAAAACGCTTAGAATGGGAACTTCCCTGCTGGTCCAGAGGCTGAGACTCCTTACTCCCAATGCAGGGGGCCAAGGTTCAGTCCCTGGTGAGGGAACTGGATCCCACATGCTGCAACTAAAAAAAAAGAATGAAAAGATCCCACATGCCGCAACTAAAGATCTCGAGTACTGCAACTAAAACCCTCACAGCCGAATAAATAAATGAACAAATAAGAAAGAATGAAGTAGATATTTGCTGATATAGAAAAATGCACTGTGACATATTAAGTGAAAATAGAAAGTTGCAGATAAATATCCTATTTTATGGCTTCCCAGATGGTACTGGAGGAAAAGGGGACGACAGAGGATGAGATGGTTGGATGGCATCACCGACTCAATGGACATGAGTTTGAGTAAGCTCCAGGAGTTGGTGATGGACAGGGAGGCCTGGCGTGCTGCAGTCCATGGGGTCGCAAAGAGTCAGACAGGACTGAACTACTGAACTGAACTGAGGTGGTACTGGTTCAGTCCCTGGGTTGGGAAGATCCCCTGGAGGAAGGTACAGCAACCCATTCTTGCCTGGTATATCCCATGGACAGAGGAGCCTGACAGGCTACGACTAAAGTGACTTAGCACGCACACATGCATCCTATCTTATACATACATATGTGGGAAAAATTAGAGGCACAGATACCAAAGACAGCCTGGGAGAGGGGTATAGTCAGAGACTCTCAGTTTTTACTTTATACAATTCTATGGTGGTTGACAATTACATAACAAGAAAATATGAAACCAGAAAAAGAACAATCAAGATATCTATAGATAGAGCTTCCCTGGTGGTCCAGGGGCCATGCGGGGAGGCGCCATGGATCTCTGTTCTTGGGAAGATCCCACAGGCTGCAAAGCAGCTAAGCCAGAGTGCCTAGAGCCTGTGCTCCACAACAATAGAAGCCCCACGCAAGACCCAGCACAGCCCAAATAAATAAATAATAAATTGTTGTTTTTTTTAAAAAAGATATCTATGGATATGGATAATTAGAGCCTTTTTAATTTTGAAACAAATTGTCACAGTAGTTTATGTGCTGTGCAGTGTGCCTCTTATCCCAGAATTATTCACTCTGGCAGCTTTCTTTAAATTGAAGCTTTTCCTCCGTACTTGGGGGAAAGCAAAGAGTTAAGGGGGCTAGGGGAGGGAAAGAGGAAGTGAGGTAAGGGAAAGAGGGGCGAGGGCAGCTCGGGTACAGCTGCAGTGCCCTGCGGAGGGGGGGGGCCCCACCCCCACCCCAACCCCCCTGCCCCCCCATCCCTCCCCTGCCCCCCCCACCCCCACCCCTCCCCCCTACACACACCCACACACCCCACCTGCCCCCTCACCTCCCCCTCGGATCTGGCTCCGACTGGAAGCCGCCAGCTCAGGTGCTGGGCTCTTCCTGGGGACACCTGAGAAGGAAAGCTCAGAACTCAATGAATGTAAAGTTAGGTGGAGGTTAAAACAAGACGGTGCAACCTAGCAGCAGCCAACGGTTCTCAGGGTATGGTCCGCAGACCCTGAGGAAGGGGGGGACCACGAGATCTAAATTATGATCATAGTAGTAAGTCAGTTATATTTCTCACTGTGCTAACATTTGCCCAAATGATGCAAAAGCAACGGTGGGGATAACTGCTTACAACTTAGCCTGAGTCATGACAAAGGCACCAAACCATGATGATTTTATTTCTCACCACCTTGCACTCTTTTTTTTTTTTTAAGTCCATTAATAAGATCTTAATAAAGCAGTAAAAATTAATTATTTGATTAGGTCATAACTCTTGGGTATACATCTTTCTAATGTCCTATATAATATACATAATAATACAAATGGAAATGCATACGAAGCACTTGGGCTGCAGACCCATGTAAGATGGTTGTCTCCTAGAAAAGAACTTAGAAAGAACTGGAATGCTTTATTTAAGTTGTGAGCTGCACCAGCTGCTTTCTTCACAGAACATCATTTTAACTAGAAAGAACAACTGATAGAGAAGCCATTCAGACACAAGTATCTGGTAGGTATTTTCTCAAAAATGAATGAAATGAACCAGTCACTTCAAGAAAATAGCTTATAGTGTCTGTTACCAATGATTTGTTTAAACTGGAGCTTTCAAGGGAAAACTAAAATTTTGGAAAACTTGTGGATACCCTGAGCTTGAGAGCTTTCCAATTCTTAATAATGTTTCTAGTGAGATTAGTGATATTAACAAATGTGATTTTTTTTTTCATGTTGTATAAGGAACTGTGTCCACTTTGGGAAGATCTGCATAACTCACTGAGCCAGTATTTTCCAAATGACCAATGCGTGATGTTAAAAAGTCATGCATGGGTAAAGAGAATGGATTTGAATGTGAGAGGTCTGAATGTAACAGAGGAGAAAAGCACATTTGTGTGGTTTCAGAATCCACATTGCAATTAACCTTTGAGAAGGTATCACTCATACATTTTGTTATTATAAGTGAATACCCTGAGTCAGGTCTTACACAGTCTCAGTGACTGGCAAACCAGGATTGGGCAGTGGCCCAAACTGGGATGCCCCCTAAAAGAGGCCACCAGGGACTCTGCCCAGCTCAGCCCACGCAGGTCACAGAGCGCCTGGTGCTTGCAATGCCCACTATGGTGGAAAGCACAGCCCCGCAGCCCCCCAGGCCCAGACCATGGTGCACATCTGGCACATGGACAAGTCCCAAGATGACCTGAGGTATCCCTGTGGCCTGGAGCCCAGCCTGCAGCAGCTGTGCCAGCTTGGAGTCCTTTACTGGAAGTTGACAAATATGAGAATGATCCAGAATTAGAAAAAAAAATCATAAGGAGAAACTACTCCTAGATAGACATAATAACCATACATAAAAGTAAACTTCCAGATTATGAAGAAAAGGTTAAGATGTTTTGGGACTTCCTTGGTGGTCAAGTTTTTAAGACTCTTTGCTCCCAGCCCCGGGGGCCTGGGTTTGACCCCTAGTTAGGGAACTAGATCCTGTATGCTCCAACTAAGAGCCCACCTGCCACAACTAAGACCCTGCATAGCCAAATAAATTTAAATCAAATTAAAAGCCAAATAAATTAAAAGCCTACTTTTTAATGCATTTTAAAATAGTGAAAAGAAAAGATGTTTTTCTGGGAGCATTTGCACTAGGATGTAAAATTTGCTACAGTTTGGATGGCAGTGGATACTACTATGAAAGAGATAAAGAGGACTCATGGACTCAGATGGTGACTACAAGCCTTGAAATTAAAAGGTGCTTGCTCCTTGGAAAGAAAGCTATGACAAACCTAGACAGTATATTAAAAAAGCAGAGACATCGTTTTGCTGACAAAGGTCTGTATAGTCAAAGCTGTGGGCTTTTTCCACAAGTCATTTACAGATGTGAGAGTTGAACCATAAAGAAGGCTGAGTGCTGAAGACTTGATGCTTTTGAATTGTGGTGCTGAAGACTCTTGAGAGTCCCTTGGACTGCAAGGAGGTCAAACCAGTCAATCTTATAGGAAATCAAGCCTGAGTATTCATTGGAAGGCCTGATGCTGAAGCTGAAGCTCCAGTACTTTGGCCACTGGACGCGAAGAATCAACTTATTGGAAAAGACCCTCATGCTGGAAAAGATTGAGGGCAAAATAAAAAGGGGATGGCAGAGAATGAGATGGTTAGATTGCATCATGGACTCAATGGACATGAATTTGAGCAAACTCCGGGAGATAGTGGAGGACACAGAAGCCTGGCGTGAGGCAATCCGTGGGGTTGAAAAGCATCGGACACAACTTAGCAACTGAACAACAATAACAGGGATTCAGATTTTTATGAAGAAACGAAAGGTGATAATGCTTCTTGCAGTCATTTATCATGGCTTCACACTGGATGAAAAGAGCTGTGTGACAGTTGTGTGGATGTTTGTGGGAGAACCACTGTGGACTGCATATAGCCGGTCAGCTGACCATTTCCGTGCTCAAGGACAGTGCATGAAACTTTTGGCACAGACAGCAAGAGGTGCTTCCTTGGTCCTGTTACATTCCTTGGAAAGATCCTAAACGTGATAACTGAGCAGAAAATCATTGTCTCTTTGCTTTTATAGTATAGATTCGAAGCTAGGTTATCTCCTTTGCAGATTATTTGATCAGAATATTTTCTGATCCACGACTGTGGGGATGTGAACAAATCACAGTCATTGGCCCTAACTTGATCAAGATCAATGGTTCAGACACGTGTTCAATTTTAACTGAAATGAAAGTTTTATCTGCTAAACTATAAATGCTTACATGTGTTATCTGGGCATGATTTTTAGACTTTAAGCCAGGTATCAGTCAATGCCATGCCTGCCTTATAAGAAAGTTGTGGTAGAGAATATATTTGGTCTTTGCCCCTAGTTCCTGGCACAGAGCTCACAAAACTGTTGAAATTTCCTAAGAGATAGGAGTTTCCTTCTGTTATTCATAGGTAATCCTTTTTGAGCATCTCAGGTCCACTGAGACAGAATCTCCTGTGCCCAGGACCCCTTTGGACCTCACCCTATTACCTCTTCATCTGGCTGTTTATCTGAGGCCTTTATACATCCTTTAAAATAAACTGAGAACTGTGAATCAACCTTTCCAGTGTTTTGTGAGTTGTCCTAGGAAATTATGGGGCCCAAGGAAGGGGTCATGTAAATCCCCAGTTTTTAGTGGGTGAGTCAGAAATGCAACTGAAATGTCCCTGGCTGGTGATAAGCACCAGTGTTGTAGATCTGAGCTCTTAATCTGAAGGATCTAATGCTTTCAGCAAGTAGATCGTGTCAGAATTAGTTAAACTGTAGGACATTCGGTCCTGCTGAATTGCTTAGTGTAGGAAAACAGACTCGGAGAAAGCAATGGCACCCCACTCCAGTACTCTTGCCTGGAAAATCCCATGGACAGAGGAGCCTGGTAGGCTGCAGTCCATGGGGTCGCTAAGAGTCGGACTCGACTAAGCGACTTCACTTTCACTTTTCACTTTCATGCATTGGAGAAGGAAATGGCAACCCACTCCAGTGTTCTTGCCTGGAGAATCCCAGGGATGGGGCAGCCTGCTGGGCTGCCGTCTGTGGGGTTGCACAGAGTCGGACACGACTGAAGCGACTTAGCAGCAGCAACAGCAGGAAAACAGACTAGAGATGTAATAGTAGGTAACACAACTAACTAGATATAGGACATTTTGTTTTCCCCAAAAAATTATACCTTGGAGTGAGGAGTAGGAGGGCTTCCCAGGTGGTGCTGGTGACAAAGAACCCATCTGCCAATGCAGGAGACTCAAGGGACGTGGGTTCAATTCCTGGATCGGGAAGATCCCCTGAAGGAGGGCATGGAAACCCACTCCAGGATTCTTGCCTGGAGAATCCCATGGACAGAGGAGCATGGCGGGCTACAGTCAGTGGGGTCGCAAAGAGTGGGATACAACTGAGCACAGCACAGAGAGAGAGAAGTGGGAAGAGGAAGAGCTCTCATGTTAGGGGCACACTCTCAGTTGCTTGTGCTACTTACCACTTTCTCATTCAAAGTAAATCTTAAAAAAAACCCACTCACGCCTGGTCCTCCTTCCTGTGGCAGTGAACCCTCAAGTTCCACAGACCCCTGCTGGCTCGTCTAACCCTGTGTGCCACTTGTGCTGCCTCTCTCATCTCTCTCTCTTTTTCTCTTGGCCATTCTGTGAGGCAAGTGGAACTTTCTGGACCAGG
Source organism: Bos grunniens (assembly GCF_055505025.1). Classification (NCBI taxonomy): domain Eukaryota; kingdom Metazoa; phylum Chordata; class Mammalia; order Artiodactyla; family Bovidae; genus Bos; species Bos grunniens. Next base: position 48,916,167 of record NC_141185.1, on the reverse strand, counting down.
GACTAATCCCGTGCCCCCTGCAGTGGAAGCACAGAGTCTTAACCGCTGGACCATTCCTCTTATACTTTTAAAATTCATGTGTAACTCCTGTGGGAGATAATAGTTGTAAACAGCTTTAATTAAATTATATTTATAAAAAACTTTTCTTTTATTCTACTTTGTGTTTTTGGTATTGTTGATCTTTAAAAATCAAATGGTGTTTGATAATGAGAGCATGGAGGAGGGGAGAAGAATCCTAACATCTGAAAAAGCTATTGAAACACTCCTCTTTTTTTCCAACTGCATATCTGCGTGAGGCTGGATTTTCTTCAAACACTTCAACCAAAACAAAATACAGCAACAGACTGAATGCTGAAGCGGGCGTGAGAATCCAGCTACTAATACTTCTGAGAAGTCAGATATGAAGAGCGTTGCAAAATGTACACAAAACAGCTCTCCTCACTAACTCTTTTATTTTGGAAAATGTAGTTATTTTTAAGTGAATATATAAACATATTTCAAATTTTGTTTTAACTTTTAATTTAGTAAATAGCTTTTCGTGTGTGTGCTCAGTCACGTCCAACTCTTTGTGATCCAATGAACTGTAGCCTGCCAGGCTCCTCTGTCCATGGGATTTCCCAGGCAAAATACTGGAGTGGGTTGCCATTTCCTCCTCCAGGGCATCTTCCCAGACCAGAGATTGAATCTGAGTCTCCTGCATTGGCAGGCGAATTCCTTACCATTGTACCGCCTGGGAAGCCCCAGATAGGGTTTTAAATAATCTGTGTAAACAAACACCCTTTGGAGTTCTCAACAACTTCTCAGGGTGTTCATTCAGTTCAGTTCAGTGCAGTCGCTCAGTCGTATCCAACTCTTTGCGACTCCATGAATTGCAGCACGCCAGGCCTCCTTGTCCATCACCAACTCCTGGAGTTCACTCAGACTCACATCCATCGAGTGGGTGATGCCATCCAGCCATCTCATCCTCTGTTGTCCCCTTCTCCTCCTGCCCCCAATCCCTCCCAGCATCAGGGTATTTTCCAATGAGTCAACTGTTCGCATGAGGTGGCCAAAGTACTGGAGTTTCAGCTTCAGCATCATTCCTTCCAAAGAACACCCAGGACTGATCTCCTTCAGAATGGACTGGTTGGATGTCCTTGCAGTCCAAAGGACTCGAAAGAGTCTTCTCCAACACCACAGTTCAAAAGCATCAATTCTTCGGTGCTCAGCCTTCTTCACAGTCCAACTCTCACATCCATACATGACCACTGTAAAAATCATAGCCTGGACTAAACGGACCTTTGTTGGCAAAGTAATGTCTCTGCTTTTGAATATGCTGTCTAGGTTGGTCATAACTTTCCTTCCAAGGAGTAAGCGTCTTTTAATTTCATGGCTGCAATCACCCTCTGTAAAGGGAGCCTAAGACCAAGAGGTTGGAGAATTACCCTAGAGGAAAGCACTAAGAGCTTAAAAAAAAAAAAAAAAAAAGGGCGGGGGGACACGTTATCGCACACAAGAAATTTAACATTTATACGGTAATGCTATATAATCTATAGTCTGTATTAAATTGTCCCAAGACTGTCCCAGTCATTCCTTTAAATTTGGGAAGATGGTCTGTGATCCAGAATCAAGGCTCAGGCATGGCATTTGGTTGTCACATCTCATTAGATTCTTTTTTTTTTTTAATATTTATTTATTTGGCTACACTGAGTCTTAGTTGTGGCATGTGGGATTTAGTTCCCTGACTCAGGATCAAACCCAGGCCCTCTGCATTGAGAGTTCAGAGTCTTAACCACTGGACCACCAGGGAAGTCCTTCATAGCTTTCTCTAATCTAAAGCAGTACCTTCTTCTTTCCTGGGAGAATCAGTGGGAGGTGTATACTTTTGCTATTTTTGAAGAATTCCAGGGCAGCTGTTTTGTAGACTGTCCTTCACAATTGCTTTGTTTCTTTTGTCTGATGGTTTCCTTATCCTTAGATTCAAGCTTAAAAAAAAAATAACCAAAATGTTATGTAAAGTGTGTCCTTCCCATTGCATTGGGAAGGCCCCGATGTTAGTTTGTCCTATTTTTGTTGTGCCAGAGTAGGTTTGGGGGCTTTCTGCTTGATAGTGATGTTATATTTTATAGCACAAGTTTTCATGCTTCTTCGGCACTTATTGACTCCTCCTTTGTGGTCCCACGTGTAGCCACATTTGTAACTTCTGTGTGTTCTTGAAGACAAAAAAATGTAGTTCCCTAAGACTTCCCAGGTGGCACTAGTGGTAAAAATCTGCCTGCCAATGCAGGAGACCCAGGAGACTCTCAGGTTTGATTGCTGGGTTTGAAAGATCCCCCAGAGGAAGAAATGTCAACCCACTCCAGTATTCTTGCCTGGAAAATCCCATGAACAGAGGAGCCTAGCAGGCTACAGTCCATGGGTTTGCAAACAGTCGGAGATGACTGAGCCACTGAACATACACGTGAATTGTAAGATACAGCATTCTGTGACTGCACGTTAGAACATTCTTGTCACTGTGTTCTTCCAGTCTATATTCTTACACATTTTTTAAGCTGAATCTCTTAGTTTCTGAGAGAGATGGTAAGCTCTCCCAGGATGGTTGTGAACGTGTTCGTTTCTCTTTGTAATTCCATCCATGTGTGCTTTATATATTTTGAAGCTATGTTGTAAAGTGTAGGTGTATGTGCGATATTTTTCTAGTGAATTTTTCCTTTCATCATTGACCTATGATCATCCTTATACTTAATACTGCTTTTTTCTTTAAGATTTATCTTATATTGCAACATCAGCTTTATTTTCATTGGTATTTGCCTGGTATATATATATATTTTTCATGCTTCTTACTTTCCTCTTTTCTGTCATTAGGTTTTACATGTAATCACATGTAGTTGAATTTTGTTTTTGTAACAAATTTAAAAGCCCCTGTCTTTTAACAGACACATTTAAACTATTTACATGTATAGGGATTACTGAAAATTGTAAACTTATGCCTGTCACTTTATTTTGCATTTTCTATTTTCCATGCTTGTCTTTAAGTGCTTCTTCTTCTTTTTTATTTTTGGCTTCGCCACGCAGCATGCAAGATCCTGTTCTCTAGCCAGGGATTGAACCCGTTGCCCCCAGCACTGGGAGCACGGAGTCTTAACTGCTGGACTGCCAGGAAAGCCCCCCCTTTTTTAGTTTTCTACTATAACAATGCAGACTTCTTTATTCTTTCTCATCCTTTCACTGGTTTCAAAATTGTGCATTATATTTTTACTTGCTTAGAAATTAAATTCTTGACTTGACTGTAAAACGTTTACAACTCATTGTCTTTATCCTTCTTAGAAATATGTAAAATTAGATAATTTCTGTCCAATTTCTCCTCTCCTATTTTCCATGTTATTATTCCATAGCATTTTAGGTTCCACTGGGTTTTCTGAGCCCCTCCATTTTTTTTCCAAATAGATTTATCTACGTGTTTGCCTGTTTCTTGGCTCTGCAGTGGTTCTTACATTCCACTCCTACCTGCTGAGTTCAATTTCCTGATAACTGGATGACATCATTGAACAGGTCTTTCAACAAAGATCTGTGAGTAATTAACCTTCTCGGTCTCAAATTGTTTGATTTTATCTTTATTTGGTATACTTTTTACTGAAGTATAATATATATCTATACACACATATGGTGGCTCAGACGGTAAACAATCTGCCTGCCGATGCAGGAGACCGTGTGTCAGGAAGATCCCCTGGAGGACGAAATGGCAACCCACTCTAGTATTCTTGCCTGGAGAATCCCAGGGACAGAGGAGCCTGGTGGGCTACAGTCCATGGGGTTGCAAAAAGTTGGACACTACTGAGCGACTAACACACATATACAGAAAGTACACAAATTATTAGTGTACAACTTACAAATGTTGACTGAATCACTACCCATATCAGGAAACACAACATCACCAGGGTCCCCCAAACCCTCCTTAAACCACCTTCTAGGCACTACCTTTCCCAACTTCCCATTTGCTATCCTAACTTCTACTGAAATAGACTGCTTTTGCCTATTTTTGTTTTTCTGTAAATGGAATCATACTGTATGTACTCCGTTGTGTCTTACTTGTTCTCAATGCTGTTTGTGAAATTCATCCATGTTTTTGCATGTAGCTGTAATTTATTAGTTCTGCTTCTATATAAAATTCTGTTCATGAATCTGCCGCAATGCGTCCATTCTACTACAGATGGCATTTGGGTGGTTTCCAGGTAGGGGCTATTATTAATGATGCTTCTATGAATATTCTGGTTCTCATCTTTTGCTGCACATTTGTATGAAATTCTGTTGGATGATACTGACAAGCCTTTGACTTTAACAGACACTGCCAAACAATTTTCTGAGTGTCTAATTTATATTCTTCCTGCAACGTTAAGAGAGCTTTGGTTTCTCTGCATCTCATGCTAACAGTCGACATTCTCATTCTTTTCAGTTTTAGGCATTCTTGTGGGTGTATTGTGGTTCTCATGGTGGTTTTAAATTGCATTTCCCATGTTCTCTGGGGAGCAATTGGTCAGCGTGTTAGACTAACAAGTTGAATGTCCCTGGAGACTAATGAGATTGAGCTTCTTTTCATATCCTTATTGTCCATTTGAATATTCTCTTTTGTGAAGTGCCTGTTTCAAGCTTTTTGCTTATTTTTTTCCATTGGATTGTTCGCCAGTTTGTGATTTGTAGGAGTTCAATATACATTCTGATATGAGTCCCCTTTTCAGATATATGTATTGCAAAAGTTTTCTCCCCCATTCACTGGCTCACCTTCTCATTCACTTCAAATGTCTTTTGATGCAAAAAAAAATCTTAATTTTAATTTAGTCCAACTTATTAGCCTTTTATGTTTATGTCTTATTTCCTGTTTGATAAATCTTTTCTTAGCCCTGTAATATCTTCTAGAAGCTTTATTGTTTTACCTTTCACATTGATATCTATAATTCCCCTGGAATTGGTTTTTGATGCACCCGATTCCAGACATGTTAAATGTGAAAAACAATATGTACCCAAGAATTGATAAAATTCAGATTCTTTTTAGCGTCCATTTTTAATTTAATACTTTTGAAAATGTATTTTATTTATTTGGCTGCACTGGGTCTTAGTTGTGGCATGCAGGTTGCAGCATTTGGGATCTAGTTCCCTGACCAGGGATGAAACTGGGACCCCTTGTTTGGGAGTTCAGGATCTCAGCCACTGGACCACCAGGTAAGTCCCTTAATTTACTACTTAACAGGCTTTTTTCTTTACCATTAAATATTCTTCTGGGAAGATCCCCCAGAGGAGGGCATGGCAATCCACTCCAGTATCTTGCCAGGAGAAACCCATGGACAGAGGAGTCTGGTGGGCTATGGTCATAGGGTTGCAAAAAGTCAGACATGACTGAAGCAACCTAGCACAAATATGCCTCTACAAGGCTTTTTAAAGTAAATGCCCAATAGTGTTGAAAAAGAGACAACAGACTCCAAATGAATTCCCTTGTGCTAAACCCCATATCAGCAAGTCAAGACTTAATAACTAACCTATAACACGACACTGAAAATGAAAATTAGTCACTCAGTCGTGTCCGACTCTGTGACCCCATGGACTGTACCCACCAGGCTCCTCTGTCCATGTGATTATCCAGGCTAGAATATTGGAGTAGGTTGCCATTTCCTTCTCCAAAACTACAGCCCATGGAATTCTCCACACCAGAATACTGGAGTGGGTAGCCATTGCAGGCTGATTCTTTACCAACTGAGCCACCAGGGAAGCCCAAGAATACTGGAGTGGGTAGCCTATCCCTTCTCCAGGGGATCTTCCCAACCCAGGAATTAAACCAGGGTCTCCTGCTTTGCAGGCAGATTCTTTACCAGCTGGGCTACCAGGGAAGCGCCTAACACAACACTGCAAATCAACTATACTTCAATAAAATAAAAAAACAAAAAGCCCTAACCTCTTGGCATTTTCAGCCTCTCCCAGGAATGTGATCTTTAATCAGCCAATCTGGAATTACCTGGTCAGCACTAGTAAGGGTTGCCTGCCTGATAGTACCAGCCTCCCCTTAAAGGAAGGTGACCTTGCCTGAAACAATCCACTCTCAGCTAGAATAACTTCCTTGTACTGCCTTCTGCCTATAAAGTCTTCCCTTTTGAATAGTTCCTCAGAGCTCCTTTGCCAGATGGACTGCTGCTCAATTCATGAATCATTAAATAAGGACAATTAAACCTTTAAATTTACTTAGTTGAATTTTGCTTTTTAACCCAGTCATCATATGCCTCTTATTGGAGCAGGGACTCTGGAATCCAGGCAGGCCTAGTTAATATCTTGTCTTCATCTCTTACAAGCTCTGTAACCTTTTACAAGTTGTGGGAACTTTAAAGACTCTGGTCTTTAGCTTTCATGAGAGGTGTGCAGGTCTTGAACTGAGTTGGTTTCATAGCTGGATCTCAGTTCCTAATTAATAATTGATTGTTTAGAAGTACTACAACTGAAAGGAGATCAAACCAGTCAATTCTAAAGGAAATCAACCCTGAATATTTATTGGAAGGGCTGATGCTGAAGCTGAAGCTCCAATACTTTGTCTACCTGATGCAAAGAGCCAACTCATTGGAAAAGACTCTGATGCTGGGAAAGATTGAAGGCAGGAGGAGAAGGGGATGACAGAGGACGAGATGGTTGGGTGGCATTACCAACTCAATGGATGTGAGTTTGAGCAAACTCTAGGAGATGCTGAAGGACAGGGAAGCCTGGTGTGCTGCAAGTCCATGGGGTCGAAGAGAGCTGGACACGACTGAGAGACTGAATGATAACACGCCAACTGAAAGAGTGGATCAGTTAACTCCAGAACAGTCTTACTTATTCATTAAAGTCTAAAGTTCTGGGATAGGACATATTCTGTTTTATTTAATGTGACTAAGAACAATAAAACAACATCAAGATGAATGCCCTTTGGTAGGGAAAATTAAAGTCAGGGCTGGCGCCTTAAAGGTGTGGCAGTTGTGCCACTTAATCACATTTCCTTATCAGATTATTCTTTATCTGTAGTGCTTAGGAGAGGATTCCACCTTATTTTTTCTGGTTACTTTTTTTTTTTCTGGTTACCTTGAGAGAGAATTACTTAATTTCTCTGTGGCTCACTTTATCATTGTAAAATGGTAGAGTAAAATTTAATACCAAGCTCATGGTGATGTTGTAAGGGCAACCCAAAGGAGGGTGAGACAAGTGTTAAGTGATCAGTAATGGCCACCATTATTTTCACTGGAAGGACTGATGCTGAAGCTGAAGCTCCAATACTGTGGCCACCTGATATGAAACGCCGAGTCACTGGAAAAGACCTTGATGCTGGGACAGATTGAGGGTAGGAGGAGAAGGGGGTGACAGAAGATGAGATGGTTGGATGGCATCACCAACTCAATGGACATGAGTTTGAGCAAACTTCAGGAGACAGTGAAAGACAGGGAAGCCTGGCATACTGCAGTCCATTTGCAACTCTTTGCAGTTCCAAAGAGTTGGATATGACTTAGCGACTGAACACAGTAACATTCACATTCTGTGGGATATAGTCCAGTGAGATTACCTAGTGGCTCAGACGGTAAATGATCTGCCTGCAATGGAGGAGACCCAGGTTCGGTCCCTAGGTCGGGAAGATCCCCTGGAGGAGGAAATGGCAACCCACTCCAGGATTCTTGCCTGGAGAGTCCCATGGACAAAGTAGCATGGCAAGCTACAATCCATGGGGTCGCAAAGAGTCAGACACGACTGAGCAACTAACACTGCTACACTACCAAACCTAGAAGGTCCTGTTTCTGTGGGGCTGATGGAGACTGCTGAAACTCATAAGAAGTAAAAGTCGTTCAGTCACGTCTGACTCTTTGGGACCCCATGGACAATACAATCCATGGAATTCTCCAGGCCAGAATACTGGAGTGGATAGCTGTTCCCTTCTCCAGGGGATCTTCCCAATCCAGGGATCAAACCCAGGTCTCCCGCTTAGCAGGCAGATTCTTTACCAGCTGAGCCCATAAGAAGCGGCTAAAGGCAAAATTTCAGTAGGAGTTCCCTGGTGGCCTGGTGGTTGGGATAATGGGCTTTCACTGCCACGGCCCTGGCTCAATCCTTGGTCTGAGAACTGAGATCCCACAAGTCACAGGGCCAAAAAAAAATTTTTTTTCTAGACATCAGTTTACCCAGGGGAGTGCTGGTAAATGTTTTGTTTTTTTAATTAATTGATTTGGCTGCATCGGGTCTTAGTTGCAGCACATAGGCTCTGCGTTGCGGTGCACGGACTCTCTAGCTGTGATGTGTGGGCTCTGGTGCGCATGAGCTCAGTAGTTGCAACGGATCACAGGCTTAGTTGCTCCAAGGCATGTGGGATCTTAGTTCCCCCACCAGGGATCAAACCTGTGTCCCCTGTATTGCAAGGCAGATTCTTAACAACTAGACCACCAGGAAAGTCCCCAGTAAATGTTAACAACCAACTCTATGGAGGGTGTGTTTGTAAGTTGATTTGTAGCATTTCTGTACTATAGATACTTCCACCATGGCCAATTTTGAACTACTAACATAACATCACTGAACACAGAGTTGTATAGTATTTCCACGTTAGAGTTTTCCATCAGATAGATACAATACATGTAAATATCCTGAAGAGGAGAAATACTAGTAAAATACCATAAAATAGGAATCAATGAGTTTAGAGTCATTCAGTATGGTTTATTTCATTGTGAGTTTACATAACTTAATTTTTGATAGTGCCTATGCTTAATAATTGGCTTACAAAATTCCTGAAAATTTAACAGTTGGAACTCTTGAGCTTGTGTAAGTTGGCTGCAGCCATCACGGAATTGGTGGCCTGTGTGTGGTGCTTAGTTACTCAGTTGTATCTGACTTTTTGCAACCCTGCTGACCCAGGCTCGTCCATGGGGATTCTCTAGGCAAGAATACTGTTAGTGGGTTGCCTTATTCTCCTCCAGGGGATCTTCCCAACCCAGGGGTTGAATCCAGATCTCCTGCATTGCAGGCTGATGGTGGAGCTAGTGTTAAAGAACCCACCTACCAATGCAGGCAATATAAGAGACTCGGGTTCAAACCCTGGGTGGGGAAGATTCCCTGGAGGAGGGCATGGCAACCTACTCCAGTATTCTTGCCTGGAGAATCCCACGGACAGAGGAAACTGGTGGGCTATGGTCCATAGGATTGCAAAGAGTCAGACACAACTGAAGCGACTTAGCACACTTATCACAAATTAGCCTACGAGCCTTCATTTGAAGCCTGTGTCACCAACAAGTAGCATTTGTGTTTAAGACCTGGCGACTGGACAAGTGCCAAGGGCAGGTTCAATGTACTTCTTAAGGACTAGTGCTTGTTCCTCTGGGACAAGTGTCCCTTCCCCCAGGTCACAGCCCAAAGGTGACCTTTCCTTCCCTGACTCTAAACAGTTTATCATTCCCAGCCACCGGCACCTCCCCCTGCTTCAGAACAGACTGTCTTGGGAATGCCTGGGACATGCACGTAGGGCATTGTAGCCAACCACTTGCTGAACCCACGTCAGGGGCTCACAAGGTCAACCAGATGGCCAGAAGGAGAGCAGCAGGCCTGGGAAGGAGCTTCCAGCTTGGCTCTGAGCCCCATGGTGTCTGTGTTGTTGGGTTAGGAATGCCCTTGGCAAAGAGACCCCATCAGTCTACCGCTTTCATATATTTCAAAACCTGGATCCAAGCTACCATGTCTCAGCTTAACCTCTCTTCTCCCTATTGCTTCTCTACCCTTGCAAATAACAGAGTCATGATGTTGACAAGTACAGACACTGGGTGCTTATTCTAGAATTATCCCGCTTAAGCCTCATAACAACCCTATGAAGTGTGTACTATTTTTATTCCAGTTCTGTGAGAAATCCAGGACGTAGGGTGGCGTGCTCATCTGCCCATAGTCATAAGGGAAGGACCCAGTGTTTTTCCTTTCTCCCTCAACTGTCTTCCTTCACACGGTAGTCTCAGTTCATATGTGCTTTTTTTTTTCCATTTTTGACTGAGCCATGTAGCATGTGGGATCTTAGTTCCCCAACCAGGGATCAAACTTGTGCCCCCTGCATTGGAAGCATGGAATCTTAACCACTAGACCTCCCATATATGCTTATTTTGCATTCTTCAGCATGTTGTGAGTGTGTTTGGTCTCTAATCATGTCCAAGTCTTTGTGACCCCATGGACTGTAGCCCACCAGGCTCCTCTGTCCATGGGATATCCCAGGCAAGAATACTGAAGAAGGTTGTCATTTCCTCCTCCAAGGGAGTTTCCTGACCCAGGGATAGAACCCACGTCTCCTGCATCGGCAGATGGATTCTTGACCGCTACACCACCTGGGAAGCACCTTCAACATGTTACTTCCTCCTAAATGTTCTCAGCCTAGAGATAGTGGTGGAAGCCTTGGGTCTGAAAAGATTGCTCAGGAAGACAGTGTGCTGTGAGGATGGAGGAGATGAGAGGAGGCGGGAGGGTGGATGAAACCCTGCGGGGCACCAACACCCGAGGGCCCTGGAGGAAGAGGAGACCCAGAAGGGCTGTCACAGAAAGTGTGAGATTCCCAAAGGATGGACGGAAGTGGGAAAACTACAGAACAGACAAGAAATGGAGCACTGAGAGGTGTTCCCTGGGTTTAGCCATCCAGAGACCATCTGTGGGGCTTCCCTGGGGGTCCAGTGGTTAAGAATCTGCCTTCCAATCCAGGGGACACAGGTTCAATCCCTGGTCATAGAGCTAAGATGCCAAATGCTGCATGCCAACTAGACTCCAGTGCCACAACTGCTGAGCCCACGCACTGAAACTAGAGAAAAGCCTGTGTGCTGCAACAAAGACGTAGCTCAACCAAAAAGACAAACCAGAGGCCATCTCTGACCTTGGCAGTGGGCACTCCTGTTTCTCTGCTGGGTGGCACGGCGGCTGCCACAGGGAAAGCAGGTGCTTTCCCAGCGATGGCTTGAGGAAAGGCTAGGAGTTAGCAAAGTGGGTCAGCCAGTGTAGACCTCTCTTTCAGGGAAAAGGAATCAGAAGGGAGAGCCGAGGCGGAAGGAGGGCTTTGGGAATTTGGGTTTTAAGACAGTTAGACACGACTTAGCCACTGAACAACAGCAACGTGGACTGAACCCTGGCCCCTCAGCCGTGAGAGTTCAGAGTCCTAACTAATGGACCTCCAGAGAGTTCCCAACCTTTGGCGAATTTAAATGCTCAGGAAAAGGAGCTGGCAGAGGTGAGGCTGAATATGCCAGTGAGAGAGAAGGGTAAAGGCGAGAGGTGGCTGAGACCCCAGACCCTGAGGGCTCTGAGACCCCGACGGCAGATGGGAGAGTCTCCCCCTTCTTTCCTGGGGAGGACGTGGCTGCCTGATGGCATCTATTTCCTCTGACAAGTGGGAGGCAGAGAGTGAGGGGGTGAACAGTTGGGAACATGCAGGAGACTGGCGGAGTGTGTGACAACCAGTTGGTCAGTGGAAGTTAAAAAGAGATGAGCTGAAGTCAGAAGTAACACGTGTATGGGGTGGGGTCAGGCACAGTCCTCGCAGGAGTCACTGCCCAACATCACAGACGGGAGTCTTTGTGAATGTTGTGTGTCTGCAGTCCTTAAGCTCAATAAGTTCATTCACCATCAACTTTCTTACTGCTTTGGCCACCAGGAGGTGGCAGTCTGCCTGGATCCTAAGGACAGCTCACCGTGGCTCCCAGTAATGGCTTGAGGGTGTCTCCGGATTTCTTTCCACCAGGGAAGGTTACAAGGGGAAGCCAGGTGTCTGCAGCTTGGAAATGGGTTCTCATCAGACATGGAATCAGCCGGCATCTTGTTCTTGGAGCCCCAGCCTCCAGAAATGTGAGAAGTACAAGTTACCTGTTTCAGCCACCTGTCTGGGGTGATCTGTTACAGCAGCCTGAGCTGACTGGGACAACGTGCATAGTAACTCCGTGAAGAAGGTAATCATTTTGCCCAGAACAGAGCAGGACTTTCAACGGCAGGTTAGTGAGTTTTCCACTGTGTCATGGGATGTACCACAGGGTGTTGTGGTCTCCCCAAGTCTCCCCTCACTTAATTAAATAGAAAATATGTCTTTGGAACCTGCCTCCCTGAATTCAGCGTAGATATAGAAATTTATTGGAAGCATTAGCTCTTTTCCTTTGAACCAGAGTTACCTCTTCTGTCATTTAAAAAATTTTATGACTATTTATTTTTATTTATCTGGCTGCACCAGATCTTAGGTGGGGCATGCAGGATCTTTAGTTGTGGCATGTGGGATCTAGTTCCCTGACCAGGGATTGAACCCGGACCCCCTGCATTGGGAGCACAGAGTCTTAGCCTCCAGACCACCAGGAAAGTCCTTCTTCAATCATTTAGACCTGAACTTCATTAGGAGGTAATTAGGTTTCCTCTCCGATTACTCGGTGGTGGTTATGCAGAAGGCCCAATGGAAAAGTTGTGTGATCACTTAGCCAGGTCGCAAGGCAGCAGGAGGGTTAAAACCTGCGCACTGAATATATGCTCAAGCTGGTGAGAGGAGTCAGTGATAGACTTTAGGATTAGCTTTGCCAAAATATCTTAGAAAAGAAAGAGATTAAAGATTCTTCAGAAGTGTAGATTTTTCAGTCTCCTCGCTAAATAGAGAGTGGTATGGCTGCTGATCGAGAATGTTTATGTCTGTTTCGGGGAGTCAGGGCAGGGGTGTCCAGAAGGGAGATGCACAGAGAGCTGCCTTTGGAGTTTGGACATCCCTCATTCTCTCCCCCACCACCACTCCCACTCTGCCCCCCACCTCAACCTTGAATCCTGGGTACAGTGAGCAGGGCAGTTACCCAGATTCCTGGGCAAGGTTTCCTCTTGGCATCCAGACCCAAAGAGATCAGGGAGGCCACGAGTGTTGAAATAGCCTGGCAGGAGGAATGCTGAGTCTGTCTTCCTGCCAATGGCAGGCACAGGATGTTCCAAATACAGCCTGGTCCTTTGCTCTGGGTACAGATGAGTCTAGATTCTGAGGGGCCTGGAGCTTACACAGTTGGATTGGCCGAGGAAGGGATCCTTTCTGAGAAAATAATACAAAATTAGGGAGACCCTTGGAAGGGGCCTATGTGAGTGAGGGATCCTGAAGTGTAAGCTTCAGAGAGAGTTATGTATGGAGAAGAAAGTGAAATAGGATGAGGAGATAGAGCTTATGGAAGGGGAGGCTACTCTAGACTGGAGTAGTCAGGGGAGGCTGACGTCTAAGCTACAAACCAAACAACAAGGAGCCGGCCATGAGGCCACCGGTGTGAAGAATATTCTGAGCAGAAGAACAGTCAGTGCAAAGTCCCTGGGGCTGGATCAGGCCTGGAATGGTGGGACCTCGAGAAGATGAGTGTGGTGAGCCAGGGGAGAGGGCTGGGTGGTGAGTTCAGGGGACGGGGCAGGGGCTGGTTCCTCGTGGGCCTTCAAGACTTGGTACTGCTGCTGCTGCTGCTGCTGCTGCTGCTAAGTTGCTTCAGTCGTGTCCGACTCTGTGCGACCCCATAGACGGCAGCCCACCAGGCTCCCCCGTCCCTGGGATTCTCCAGGCAAGAACACTGGAGTGGGTTGCCATTTCCTTCTCCAATGCATGAAGGTGAAAAGTGAAAGTGAAGTCGCTCACTTGTGTCCAACTCTTAGCGACCCCATGGACTGCAGCCCACTGGGCTCCTCCGTCCATGGGATTTTCCAGGCAAGAGTACTGGAGTGGGTTGCCATTTCCTTCTCCAATGCATGAAAGTGAAAAGTGAAAGTGAAGTCGCTCAGTCGTGTCCGACTCTTAGCGACCCCATGGACTGCAGCCCACCAGGATCCTCCGTCCATGGGATGTTCCAGACTTGGTAAGGACTTCGTTATTCCAGGATCTGCGGGAGGCTATTGAAAACTTTTATGTGAGACTAAATATAAAATCAACATTATAGGGACTTTCCTGGTGGTCCAGTGGTTAAGACTTTAATGCATGGGGCAAGGGTTCAATCCCTGGTCCAGAAACTATGACCCCTCATGCCCCAAGGCACAGCCAAAAAATAAAATAAATAAACTAAGGAAATTTTATAAACCCAATTCCAGTCCCACGTACTTAGGTATGAAATATATTTTTTTTTTTTTCAAAGAGCTTCATAGTGGTGTTTCCTGGTGGCTCAGACAGTAAAGAATCCACCTGTACTGCAGGAGACCTGAGACCTTTCCCTTGGTTGGGAAGATCCCCTGGAGGAGGGTATGACAACCCCACTCCAGTATTCTTGCCTGGAGAATCCCATGGCCAGAAGAGCCTGGTGGGCTACAGTCCATGGGGTCACAAACAGTCAGACGTGGCTGAAAGACCATTAAAAAAAAAATGGTTTTCAGAAAATTCCAGAAAGAGGATGGCCAGTGGGGTTGGGGGTGTGTCAGCAGGACCTGGTCCTTTTAGGTTTGATGGTCAGAGGCGCAGCCCCCAGGAACACTCGCCAGGAACAGAGGGGTGGTTCCTCCCATCTCCTACCATGTCTCTTTCCCTGTTACTGTCACTCACGGTCACCCCACGGGGCCCTTGGGGAGCAAAAGGGCTGATGTGTGTCTGCCCTGCCGGACGTCACAGTCTGGACAGCTTCTGAAGCCCTGGGTCGAGCCTGCGGAATAGAGACAACCTCAGAGTGCCCTTGTATGTGTGCATGCAAAGTCGCTTCAGTTACATCTGACTCTGTGCAACCCTATGGACTGTAGTAGCCCTCCAGGCTCTTCTGTCCATGGAATTTTCCAGGCAAGAATACTGGAGTGGGTTACCATGCCCTCTTCCATGGGATCTTTCCAACTCAGAGACAGAACCCACATCTCTTATATCTCCTGCTTTGGCAGGCAGATTCTTTACCAGTAGCACCGCCTGGGAAGCCCCAAGCTCCCCTTAGCAATCCCTGAGGACTCTAGGAGTGAGCATCCTTGTTTCCAGAATATCTGACAGCCACCACCTTTGGGTAGAAGGGAAGGACGCCCTCTGAACAACTGGCTGCGACCTGGCTGGGACGTGTGGTCTGGCCATGACCTCTCAACCTCCAGAAGGCCAATCTCCATAGGAACCTCTGAAACATGCCGCCTAGGGGAAGAGGAAGAAGGAATTGCATTGTTGCAGGTGGCTAATGAATGGATCTGCCCTGCGGCGAGGAGGGAGGAAATGTGGAGTGGGAAGAGAATCTTCAAGTCAGGGAAGGAGGTGGGCAATGGGGGGTGGACCATCGGTGGATGCGGTGTATACCGGGGAAGCCTTGGCCCCTCCGCCAGGTTCCTCCTTCCCCCCACCGAATCCCCAGGGACTCAGGGCCTCCCTGGACAAGGCCAGGACAACATTATTGGACATCCTGGAGTCTAAGACAAGAAACCAGTCAACATGGTAGTCTAGCGATTTGGGACTTGGGAATGGGAAGACCCAGAAACTGGTCTTGGTGAAGACTGAGGAGTGGTCTTCCAGTGGGGTCTGCTGCTGGAGAGGATTTGAGTTTTAACACTGAGTTTGAGACAGCCAAACAAAGGGCTTCCTAAAAAAAAATTTTTTTTAGTGTGTATTTATTTGGCTGTGCCAGGTCTTAGTTGTGGCATTTAAGATCTTTAGTTGCAACATGTGGGAGCTATTACTATTTCCATGACCAAGGCTCTAAGCCCTGGCACCCTGCATTGGAAGCTCAGCGACTTAGCCACTGGACCACCAGGGAAGTCCCCCAAAGGGCCTGGGGCCAAGTTACAGTGGTTCTTATGGGGCCTGGAGGAAAGTGTTTGTCCACACTTCAAGTAATGAGACAAAAGGGGGGGGGGCGCGGGGGGGGGAGGGGGGAAGTTAAACTGTTTTTAAAAAAAAAGAGAGAAACACCTTCAGAAACTTGAGAAACTGGTTAACTAGTCATGGAATCCCAGCGGGCCTGCCTAAGAGGGAACAATAGTTGAGGATTTCCGCCCCCTCCAAAAAACCAAAACCAAAACACCAACGACCAACCAGCAAACAAAGAAACAATGGAGAGACCCTGGAAACAGCGCTTGTGACTGGACCCTTTACCCCAGCAATGACGGCAGTCCACAGTGAGACCCTGCCCCCAGTCAACAGAAAATCAAGGCAGACAAAGCCTATCTCTGGAGCAGTATAGCAGCAGCCCTCGCGTTAAGCTCTTAGTGGGCGAGACCAACAGGTTGAAAAGGCTCTGAGGCAGGCAACCTGGGTGGGCCCCAGGAAGACAGGATTGTAAACAGGTAGAGGAAACCTCAGGCTTCCCAGGTGGCTCAGTGGTGAAGAACCCGCCTGCCATTACAGGAGACAGGTTTGGTCCCTGGGTGGGAAGATCCCCTGGAGGAGGGCATGCCAATCCACTCCAGTGTTCTTGTCTGGAGAATCACATGGACAGAGGAGCCTGGTGGGCTACAGTCCGTGGGGGTCATAGTCAGTGACTAAACACACACACACACACAGGTTCACTTACGTAAAGGAAACCTCATTTCAGTTCCCTTTCTTGATTAAGACAAAGCTCCTCCTGGGATGGGGTGGGGCAGTTGGTCAACAAAGGCCAGAAGGTGGCAGTGTCTACTCAGGGAGGGGCGGGGGGCCCGCCCACAGGCAGAGTCACCCAGGCGTGCAGCCCCTTACGGCCCCTTGCGCTGATCCCAGCCCTCCAGGCCTTCCTCCCTTGGCCTGGAGATGGTCTGCCCACGAGGTAAATTCAGGCAGGGACCAAGTGCCCAAGCCGTGAGCTGTGTGCCAGCTGGGATAGCCCTGGCCCTTGAGATCTAAACAGAATCTCCTCTCACTCCCGTCACAGGAAGTGGGACCCCTGGCATCTTCCTCACCGTTCCCCGGGCTCAAGCGTCAAGACGCCTTGTGTTCCAGGCCCCGATGGCCGGAGTCTAGCACCACTGCCTCCCGAGCCCCTTCCTCTCCCTTCTCCATCCTCTCTCTCCTCTGCTGTCCACCCGTCCCGGACTCAGAGTCAGGGAAGAAGAACAAGAGAATGACAAACGTGGGTGAGGATGCGGAGTAACTGGAACATTTTCCCCCTCTTTGGTGCACCGTGTGCTTGAGGGATCTTAGTTCAATCAGGGATTGAATGTGGGCCACAGCAGTGAAAGCGCTGAGTCCTAACCACTGGACCACCAGGGAATTCCCACAACTCTTTTGTGTTTTACTGAGGTATGACTTGATGTAAAGTATTATATAAGCTTCAGGTGTCCAACATAGTGATTCACATTTTTTTTAATAAATTTTATTTATTTATTTATTTTTGGCAGTGCCGGGTCTTCCTTGCTGTGAGGGGTTTTCTCTAGTTTCAGCGAGTGGGTGCTACTCACTAGTTGTGCTGGCAAACTCCTCATTGCAGTAGCTCCTCTTATTGCAGAGCATGGGCTCTAGAGCATGTAGGCTTCAGCAGTTGTGGCACATGGGCTTGGTAGTTGCAGCTCCCGGGCTTGGTGTGCACAGGCTCTATAGTCATGGCACACTGGCTTAGATTCTCTGTGTCATGTGGGACCTTCCCAGATTGAACTTGTGTCTTCTTCATTGGCAGGAGGATTCTTTACCACTCAGCCACCAGGGAAGGCCATGATTCACAATTTTTAAAGGTGGTATTCCATTTATACTGCTGCTACTGCTGCTAAGTCGCTTCAGTCGTGTCCAACCCTGTGAGACCCCACAGATGGCAGCCCACCAGGCTCCCCCGTCCCTGGGATCCTCCAGGCAAGAATACTGGAGTGGGTTGCCATTTCCTTCTCCAATGCATGAAAGTGAAAAGTGAAAGTGAAGTCGCTCAGTCCTGCCCACCTCCCAGCGACCCCATGGACTGTAGCCCATCAGGCTCCTCCATCCATGGGATTTTCCAGGCAGGAGTACTGGAGTGGGGTGCCATTGCCTTCTCCAATTCCATTTATAGTTATTTCAAAATATTGGCTGTATTCCCTGTTTCCTACAATATATTCTTGCAGTTTATTTATTTTATACGTAGAAGTTTGTGCCTCTTAATTCTCTGCCCCTATCTTTTCCCTCCCCTGTCTCCTCTTCCCATAGTTAACCTACTAGATTATTCTCTATATCTATGAGTCTCTTTTTGTTATATTCGCTAGTTTATTTTTTAGATTACACATATAAGTGATATCGTCTGACTTATTTCACCGAGCATAATACCCTATAGGTCCAACCATGTTGTTGCAACTGGCAAATTCTTTCCTTTTTATGGCCGAGTAATATTCATTATGTTGTTGTTGTTGTTTTATCCTACATCTTCTTTATCCATTCATCTGTTGATGGACGCTTGGGTTGCTTCTATATCTTGGCAATTATAAATAATGCTGCTGTGAACATTGTGGTGTGTGTACTTTTTCAGATTAGTGTTTTAATTCTGCGGGGAGGTATACCTAGGAGTGGGATTGCTGGGTCGTTTGGCAGTTCTATTTTTAGTTTTCTGAGAAACCTCAGTGTGGTTTTCTACAGTGACTACACTAATTTATATGCCCACCACTGGTATATGAGGACTCCCTTTTCTCCACATCCTCACCATTTACTGTGTCTTTTTGATGATAACCATTCTAACAGATGTTTGGTGATATCTCATTGTGGCTTTAATTTGCACTTCTCTGATGATTAACAATACTGGGCATCTTTTCATGTGCTTGTTGGCCATCTGTAAGTCTTCTTTGGAAAAATGTCTATTCAGATCTTCCACCCATATTTCAATGGGGTTGCTTGGGAGTTTTTTATGTTGAGGTGTATGAGCTCTTTATGTACATTTAATATTAACTCTTATTTGTTATATCATTTGCAAATATTTTCTCCCATTTAGTAGGTTGTCTTTTCAGAAATCGGAACTTTAACACACTGTTGGTGAGAATGTAAAATGATACAGCTGTTGCAGGAGGGGGGACCCCTTCCAGGGCCCGAAAGTGGGCTCTTGTCTAACACTCGGAAATGAATTGTCTGAAGAGACACATGCGCTGACAAAGCAAGAGATTTTATTGGGAAGGGGCGCCCGGGCAGAAAGCAGTGGGGTAAGGAAGCCCAGGAGGACTGCTTTGCCATGTGGCTCGCAATCTTGGGTTTTATGCTGATGGCATTAGTTTCCAGGTTGTCTTTAGCCAATCATTCTGACTCAGAGTCCTTCCTGGTGGCACATGCATCGCTCAGCCAAGATGGATGCCAGTGAGAAGGATTCAGGGAGGTAGTCAGACACATAGTGTCTCCTTTTGACCTTTCCTGAACCCTTCCGGTTGCTGGTGGCTTATTAGTTCCATGTTCCTTACCAGGACCTCCTGTCATAAAACAACTCATGCAAATGTTTACTAGGGTGCCTGGCCAGGGGGGGCGGTTTCGGTCAGTGTGCTTCCCCTAACACAGCCACTGCAGACAATAGTATGCTACCTGCTACCCTGCTAAGTTGCTTTAGTCGTATCCAACTCTGTGTGACCCCATAGACGGCAGTCCAGGCTCCCCCATCCCTGGGATTTTCCAGGCAAGAACACTGGAGTGGGTTGCCATTTCCTTCTCCAATGCATGAAAGTGAAAAGTGAAAGTGAAGTCACTCAGTCGTGTCCGACTCTTAGCGACCCCGTGGACTGCAGCCTACCAGGCTCCTCTGTCCATGGGATTTTCCAGGCAAGAGTACTGGAGTGGGGTGCCATTGCCTTCTCCAAGACAATAGTATACCAGTCCTCAAAAATTAAAAGTAGAATTACCATATGATGCAGCGATTCCACTTCTAGGTGGATACCTGAAAGAATTGGAAGCAGGGTTTCAAAGAGATGTTTGTATACCCATGTTCATAGCAGCATTAATCGTAACAGCCAAAAGATGGAAGCAGCCCAAGTGTTTACCGATGGGTGAATGGATGAACAAAATGTGTTTATACTGGTGAAGGACCGGGAAGCGTGGCGTGCTTCAGTTTGTGGGGTCGCAAGGAGTCGCACACAACTTAGTCACTGAACAACAACAACAACACAATGGAATGTTATCAGCCTTAAAAAGGAAGAATATTCTGATGCGTGCTGCACCATGGATTAACCTCTAGGACAGTGTGCTAAGTGAAATGAGCCAAACATAGTACAGTATGTTTCCATTTATATGAGGTACTGAGAATGGTCACACAGACAGAAAATAGAATGGTGGTTGCCAGAGGCTGGAGGAATGGAAAGTTATAGTTTAATTGGTACAGAATTTTGTGTGGGGAAGATGAAAAGAATTCTGAAGATGGAATGGGGTTATGGCTCTGAACAAGGAGGATGTACACCTAGAAATGGTTAAAAACATAAATTTTATGTTATGTGTATTATGTGGGTTGCCATTTCCTCCTCCAGGGGAATCTTTCTGATCCAGGGATTGAACCCACATCTCCTGTGTCTACCTGATGAGCCATCAGGGAAACCATGTATATTTTACCACACTTGTTTTAAAAAAGGTCCTTTGTCCCTGCCACTGGGATTTCTCACTGGACACACACCTCCCAGGCAGAGGCTCCTGCTATTTTGTTCTGGCCCCTTTTCATTTTTCTGATCTTCTCCCCTGTCTTCTTCTCTCTGATGGGGGGTCCCTTTCCCCCAAGTTCCTGTTAAGACCCCAGTAAAGCTGTTCAGTTCCTC
Source organism: Bos grunniens (assembly GCF_055505025.1). Taxonomy (NCBI): domain Eukaryota; kingdom Metazoa; phylum Chordata; class Mammalia; order Artiodactyla; family Bovidae; genus Bos; species Bos grunniens. The sequence goes on along the minus strand of NC_141185.1, from coordinate 48,895,605 downwards.
CAATGTTTAACTATGTCCCTGGCACCTCCCCTTCCTCAGCCAAAGTGACTGATCCAGATACTCACTGAAAGAATAACAGTTCTCACGCTGCTAAAGGCCGTGGAAATGTGGCATCTGGTGTGTACTTTGGGCCCCTGAAGAATTGAGTCGTCCAAGTCCACAATTGAGATGCCATCTTCTCTCCACCAGCTGCCAGGCTGAGGATAGACCTGGGGGCCCCAGGAGTGAATTTGTCAGAGTAAAGGCCTCTCTGGGCATCCTTTTGGCAGCTTGCAAACAGGCCCTGCTGGCAACATTCCATCTGTCTGAGCATCGGGGATCAAGCCTCAGAAGCACAGGGCCTGGGCATAAAGCAGAGAATGAGGAATCCCCAAGCCCAGGCCAGGTGAACTCAATGTGGGACAAAGTGACTGGGGACCGGAACCACAGGAGTGACAGGAGGTGTTGGAGGACTGCACATCAAGAAAGTCTGCACCTCTGTGTGTGTGTGTGTGTGTGTGTGTGTGTGTGTGTGCCTGTGTGTGTAGACATCCCTGGAGAGGTCTTGGGGGTGGGGAAGATTAAAGGAAAAATGGGGAAGCTCTCCCCCTGGATGATTATGACAAATCCTGCAGGGAAACAGACAGTGCCTCCCAGGCATAGATCTCCAAAGCAGAAGCAAGAGAGGGCCCCTGAGAAGTCTTCAGAACAAAAACTTCCACTTGATAAGTGCTTACCAAGTGCCAAGCGCTAAACACTAACGTGCTTAGTCACTAGTTATGTCCGACTCTTTGCAACCCCATGGACCATAGCCCATCAGGCTCCTCTGTCCATGGGGATTCTCCAGGCAAGAATACTGGAGTGGGTTGCCATGCCCTCCTCCAAGGGATCTTTCCAACCCAGGGATTGAACCCAGGTCTCCCACATTGCAGGCGGATTCTTTACTGTCTGATAGTAGCTTCAACTATTCCCGCTACATGCCAGGTTGGCTGTGTTCTAAGCCAGCTAATAAACCTGCAGTGCCAGCCAATTAGGTGATTTAAAATAGTCTAGTAGCTGCATGTTATTTTATTTATTGTTTAAGAAATACAGACAGGGGACTTCCCTGGTGGTCCAGTGGTTGGGACGCTACATTCCACTTCAGGGGATTCAAATTCGATCCCTAATCAGGGAAGTAAGAGCCCTAACCCTAACCCCCTCAAAAAAAAAAAAAAAAAAAAAAGGTATCTGGGGACTTTGCTGGTGGTCCATTGCATTGGTTAAAGTCCGAGCTTCCAATGCAAGGGTCACAGGTTCAATTCCTGTTCAGGGAACTAGGATCCCACATGCTGTTTGGCATGACCAAAAAAATTTTAGATAGGAAGAAATACAAACAGACATGTATGTTAATACAAGCATGTACGAAGAAGAAAAGTGAAAGTGTTAGTTGCTCAATCGTGTTCAACTCTTTGTGACCCCATGGATTGTAGCCCACCAGGCTCCTCTGTCCATGGGATTCTCTAGGCAAGAATACCGGAGTGGGTAGCCATTCCCTTCTCCAAGTAACAAACATGTACACCTAATGAGTATATGGGAGATATCCAGGGGAAAATTAGTAACTGTTCGGTATTATTAAAAGTTTTTTTAAAAGTGAAAGTAACTCTAAAATATATTCTATTTATCCTAAAAGATGTAAAATATTAATTATCTGTGAGATATTTTGCATTCTCTTTTCTTATTAAGTCTTCAAAATCCAATGTGCATTTATACTTAGGGCACACCTCAGTCTGAAGGAGCCACATTTTCAAGTGCTCCATGGATGCAGGTAGCTGATGGTTACTCTACTGGACAGAATCGTTTAGATATATTAATATTAATTCTCAATATAAGCACTTTAGCTACATTAATGCACTTAACCCCCATCCTCATGTTTTGTTATCCTCATTTTACAGAGGGCAGAAGTTCTTTGTCCAAGGCCACCCAGGAGGAAGGTAGCTAAGTCGGGATCTGAGCCACCAAGCTCAGCAAGCGCGGAATGGAGACCTGGTCTCCTGTAATAAGCACTCTGGCTGTCACCGCTATGTGTCTCCTCTCCCTTAGGACATAAAGTGAAAGGCGGTCTGCTCTTACTCCCTCTGCTTTACAGAGCAGAACAGAGGCTGCTGCTGGTGGTTTACTCGCTAAATCATGTCCGACTCTTGCGACCCGTGGACTGTAGCCCGCCTGGCTCCTCTGTCCAGAATGCGATTTTTCCAGACAAGAATACTGGAGTGGGTTGCCATTTCCTTCTCCAGGGGAATCTTCCCAACCCAGGGACTGAACCCAAGTCTCCTGCATTGCAGGTGGATTCAAGGAAGCCCAGAACTGAGCATAAGAGAGGCTAAAGGGTCTTGCCCTGTAGGTGGTCCCAGTGTGATCTGAACCTACATGGAGCAAACACTTGGGAGACATCATTTCACACTGCAAAGAGCGTCAAGGAAGGAAAGGGTGTGGCTATTTGCATCCCACCCTGAAGGCTAAATCTGCTTTTAAACTTTCAATGGAAGGACTTTCTTGGTGGTCCAGTGTTTAATATGCTGCCCTTCCATTGCGGAGGGCACAGGTTCGATTCTTGGACAAGGAACTAAGATCCCATGAGCTGCTGCTTGGCCCCACCCCCCCCCCCCCAAAAAAAAAGTTCAAAGGAAAAATGACCCCACAGCTCAAAGTAGGAGTGAGAAAGCTCTTTAGACCATTTTCTACACCATCATTTTAGATGGCTGCCTGAAAGTCATTCAAACAATGCACCATCATCTATTTCAGCAGCCCCTAGTTGAGGACAATTTTTCACAAATATGAGTAGCTCTGTGATGAACATTCTTATACTTTCCAGTTTGCCAGTAAGGCAAAAAGATTTTAATCTCCACTGCTTTGTTCATTGTCTGGCATTCAGGGTGTATAGAAGGGAGTCCAGTGAACTCAGCAAGCCTCACATGTCCCCATGCATAGAAGAATCCCTGAGCTTGGCCACTTACCTGTATGTTCGTAACTTCACTTTCTCATCGCACAGGCTCGTTTCACCTGTGTCCAACACTTGGTTCCACCTAGCTTCCTGCTCTCTGATGTGCTTCTGCTCAAGAGGAAACATTTCTGGGCCACAAGGTCAGCCCAGGATGCCCCCGCTACGGTGTGCATGCTCAGTTGCTCAGACGTGCCTGACTCTTTGCAACCCCGTGGACTGTGGCCCACCAGGGTCCTCTGTTCATGGAATTTCCCATGCAAGAATACTGGAGTGGGTTGCCAGTTCCTCCTCCAGGAAATATTCCCAACCCAGGGATGGAACCCATGTCTCCTGTGACTTCTACATTGGCAGAGGGATTCTTTACCATTAGCTCCACCTGGGAAGCCCCTCTCCTAGGGCACGTTATGCAAAAAAGATACTTCTGCAGGTCCTCCATTCCACCTTGCTCTCTGGAGAATCAGGATAGACCTCCATGGAGCCTTTGCCTCCTGTTTCGTGGAAATGTTTGTTCTGGTTCCTGGCTTCTTCCCAGTTTCCATCTGACTGCCCTTTTACCCTTCAGTCAGGTTTTATCTCTTACTCGATGGGCACTTTGTTTGCTGACAGGATCTCAATTGAAACAGTGCCGTTAATTGCCTTTCTATGTTTTTAACTAGAAAGGAAATTCAATTAGGGTACCTGAATATTGGAAAGGGAAGACACAACCCCTGCCCCATTTATGCCCAGGCATCTTTCTCTTACTTTTGCTCAATTTCTAAAAGGGTCTGGGGCCCATTCAACCCTGAATATTCATTGGAAGAACTGATGCTGAAGCTGAAGCTGCAGTACTTTGGCTACCTGATGGAAAGAATCAACTCCCTGGAAAAGACCCTGATGCTGGGAAAGATTGAAGGCAGGAGGAGAAGGGCAGAAGGGCACGACAGAAGATGAGATGGTTGGATGGCATCACTGACTCGATGGATATGAATCTCAGCAAAGTCTGGGAGATGGTGAAGGACAGGGAAGCCTGACATGCTGCAGTCCATGGGGTCGCAAAGAGTCGGACATGACTTAGTGACTGAACAACAACAACAACGGGGGCCCACCGGAAAATCAGAACTGTGCCTGGAGGATGAGGTGGGCCTGAGTGATCACCAGGTTGGACCTTGCACTGTCTGCTCTTTTGAAGACTTTTTCAAAAGAACCACCCTTCTCTTTGTTCCTCCCTTTCTCTTCCCTGCCCCAGGGGCAGACTTTCTACTCAGGACCATTCATCAGGAAGAGATCCGCCTTTAGGGCTCTGTGAATACTCTCCAGTGCCTGTGTAGGTGGATGCCAGTGGCAGCTTGTAGTAAAGATGCCTCATCTTGGCTCTGCTGGATCCTCTGCTTGCCCCACAGGCTGAAGCTCAAATTTCAGCTAGGAAAAAAAAAAGTTACAAATTACTTCCTAACCCCAAGCCTTTCTCATTACCAGCAGTAACCTCCAGTGTGAGCATCTGAAACGCCAAGAACTTATTGTATTGATTGCTTTCTCCCTCTTTTTAATGACACGGTATATTCATCTGCTAGTGTTACTGTAACAAATACCAGAGACCGGGTGGTTCAACAACAAGAATTTATTTTCTTACACTTCTGAAGCTTAGAAGTCCAAGATCAAGGTGTTGGCTCCTTCTGAGGCTTCCATTTGCAGATGGCCATCTTCTCCAGTGCTACTCACTGGTTATAGCAAACACCCTCTTCCAACAACACAAGAGATGACTCTACACATGGACATCACCAGATGGTCAGTACTGATGAAGGAGGAAACAGACAGAGCTGGACTCCATCTTAGGCCAGGCTGTGAACATTAGGGTACATGCATGGTCACCCTCCCAATGGACTCTGAACTTGGTGCCCAGTGTCTATAGAAATGGCATACCAATGGAAAACCAGACCCCCTGATAAAAGAGCCTCAGGACTTGTACTTGGACTCTCCATTGCCTAAAAGAATATGCTAATTATCTCTGTAACAGAACAAAATCATAAATTCCATTATGTTTATTGGGATATGACCATAGGCCTATTGATAAACATCCACTGTCTATCTAGTCTTGTGACACATGAATCATGGGTTAACTTTTATTGTATCTCTCTTTTACCTTGTCCAGACTAGCTTCAAGGAATTTGGGGAGGTGGGTTTGAGCAAGTACACTTAGGGTTCATAAAGTTTTCACAAAAACTGGTTGGGGTCCTTGGCTAAGAGGAGACTCTACCTTGGGCCCGCAGGTGTAATAAACGGCACTCCACTATCCGCATTGTCCTTCTGAGTGAGTTTGTTTCCCGGAACGCGTGGCTACATTTGGTGCATTGGACGGGAAACTCCTCACTTTGAGGAGACAAGTCCCATTTGGGACTACTCCGAGGCCTTGCGGCTTGAATCTTCTTGAAGGGGGAAGGAGCCTCGCCCTTCTGGAAGGATTCTGCATCTCAACGCCCGGACGTCTCACGTCAGCAGGTAGTGGATGGCAGCAGGGGAACTGAGTGCTCAGGTGATGAGGAACCCACCCAGCAGGGTGGAAGAGGGTGCCTGATCACCCTCCTGGGAGGGACTAAACGGGGCACGGACCCACAGGAGCCTGGAATAGGCAGGCGGCAATTGCTTAGTACACAGGTTGACGAGCGTGCTAGGGCTTAGGAAGGGAATTTGCAAGGTCTTTAGGAGGTATGTCCACGCGGTCTCAGGGAAAATTATTACCAGCGATTGCCAGGGGATTTTTAGGATAGGAAACTGGTCCTCATATGCTCATATTCTGCCCTCCCCCAGGAGGTGTCCCGTCTGCTGTGAAATTCTTGACTCCTCGGAATTGTCGGGCTAGAAGGAGGGAGATACATAAGTGAGTATGAATTGGCTTTCCGGAGACGGCCTGGGACGTGGGATATTTAACCCATCTGTGTTTTCATCCGCACCTGATCAAGCCCACCAAGGCAGAATGGACTTTAAATGAGAAACAGTCTTGGACCACGTGGTGCTCTGGTTCAGCCTTGCTGACCAGCAGGTGAAGACACGCCGATCCCCCTTCTCCCTCTGGGATCTGGCAGGATTTGGACGAGGATGACCCACCCCTCCCCCATACTGGATGACGATGCGCCCACCGGCCCAGTGCCCCACCAGGACCGGAGGCCACCTTAATGCCTGATCCAGGGCCAGGTGAAGTTCCTGCAGCAGCCGCAGCTCCTCTGCCAGCTCTCCCAGAGGTCATAGAGCCGCCACCTCCGCAGGCTCCAATCCCAGTGGCAGAAGCCTCTGGCCAACACTTCCAGGATTCGGCTCCAGCCCAACCGCCCAAGCTATACTCGTCTGTCCCGGTGAGCACTGACAGGAAGGGGAGGGAGACGTTGAAATTAAGCAGAGACTGGTGGGCTGCCGTCTATAGAGTCACACAGAGTTGGACACGACTGAAGTGACTTAGCAGCAGCAGCAGCGCTCTGCCAGAGAGCCGGAGGGACTGAAAGAGAACAGACAAGAGATTTGCAATGCTAGCTGCTGCTCTGGGAAAGTCTATCTTGGGCCTTCCAGAAAACCTCCTCTGCCCCAGAGACAGGACAGTCCTTCAACCCGTCCCAACCGAGGCCCCGGACCCCGTTACAGCCAAACCAGTGTGCCCGGTGCCAAGGTTTTGGCAACTGGAAGAATAAATGCCCTAAGGAAAGGAAGGAAGAAGAAGCTCCCGCAGTTGTGGGGCTTGCTGACTTGGAAATTAAATAGGGCTGCCGGGGCTCAGAGATATCAGGTCCCCGAGGGCCCATGGTAACCTTAAAACTGGGGGACCAAAACATTGACTTCATGGTGGATACGGGAACAAAACTGTCAGTAGCAACAAAACCTGTGGCACCATTATCCAAAAAGACTACCGCTGTAACTGGGGAATCGGGAGAAGAGATGATTAAATCGTTTTGCCAGCCCAGAAAATGTCAGATGGGGGGCACCAAGTGATTCATGAATTCCTCTACATTCTTGAGTGCCCAGTACCCCTGTTGGGAAGAGACTTGCTCTCCAAACTAGGAGCACAAGTGACTTTCTCCCCTGAGGAGAGGCCCACCTTCCGGACGGACACTATGACTTATTTGCTGTCTCTCTCAATACCACCCCAAGATGAGTGCAGGTTGCATGAGCCTCCGAAGGAGGAACCGGGTGGGCCGGAAGAGCATGAGAGAGAGCTAACTCAATTATTCCCTGAGGTCTGGGTGGAAGACAACCCTGCCTTCCCCCAGGCTAGCTAAACATCAAGCCCCAGTGATAATAGAACTCAAACCAGGCACCATCACGGTTAGAAAGCGCCAGTACCGCTACCGATAGAGGTCTGGGCCGGCATACTGCCCCACATCAATAGATTAAAACAAGCGGGCATTCTAGTAGAGTGCAGTCAGCTTGGAATACGCCGATCCTGCCGGTCAAAAACGAAGAAGAACGGGACTATAGGCCTGTGCAAGATCTCAGGCTAGTCAACCAGGCTACTGTGACTTTACACCCCACAGTTCCAAACCCCATACCTTAGTTAGCCTCGTCCAGCCGAGGACTAAAGTTTATACTCGCCTAGATCTCAAGGATGCCTTCTTCTGCGTACACCTTGTCCCAGCGTCACAGCCCATCTTTGCCTTTGAATGGGAAGATCCACTTGGGGGCACCAAGCAACAGCTCATCTGGACTCCTCCACAAGTGTTTAAAAATTCCCCAACCATCTTTGGGGAAGCCTTGGCTTCTGACCTGGACTCATTCCATCCGAAAGAGTATGGATGTTGCCTCCTACAATACATGGGTGACCTGCTGCTGGCTGCTGAAACCAAGGAAGAATGTTGGGAAGGGACAAAAGCACTGCTCCAGCTGCTGATGGAAGCAGGTTACCAGGTGTCGAAGAAGAAGGCACAGATCTGCAAGGAGGAGGTAAGGTATCTGGGGTTTGTTTTAAAGAAGGGCACAAGGTTCCAGACCCTAGTTGGGTCCTGTATACTGATGGCACTAGCCTGATAAAACAAGAACAACGGCTGTCAGGTTAGCCAAAGAGGAAGGGGCCATCAAGACTGAAAAGGGATGGTGGGAATCGCCAAGTGGCAAATTATTGGTACCGGAGGAGCTGGTACACACTCTGGTAAGCCAAACACACCAAAGCGACCCACCTAGGCCATGCTGCCTGCCCACAGGTTAATGCTGCCTCTCGGCACAGACAAAAACCTCCAGCTATTCAGCTGAAAGGCACGCTGCCCTTTGAACACCTGGGAGTGGACTTCACTGAAATGAAACCTCACCGACACTACTGTTACCCGCTGGTCATGGTCTGTACGTTCACGGGGTGGGTTGAAGCTTTTCCTACCTGGACTGAAAGAGCATCAGAAGTAGCCCCGTGCCTGCTTAGGGAAATAGTTCCCAGACTTGGATTTCCTACCAGCATCGGATCAGACAATGGCCCGGCTTTTGTAGCTGATTTAGTACAACAAGTAAACAAAACTTTAAACATCAAATGGGAACTGCACACTGCATACAGGCCCAGAGTTCTGGGATGGTGGAATGAACCAACCGGACACTTAAAGAGACTCTCCAAGTGGATCACAGAGACTGACTGCTCCTGGGTGGACTTGCTTCCGACGGCTCTGCTCAGACTCAGGATGACCCCACAGTCCCAAGACTATTCTCCATACGAAATTGTGTATGGGAGGCCCCCTCCCATAATAAAACAGGTATCAACAAATTTGCCTCAGGTAAGTGGGAATAGGATTTCTCAGCAGATGGAACTGGGTAAGGTAATAAATCGGGTAACTAAGTTTGTACAAGAAAGGGTGCTGATTCCCCTTGGGGAACAGATTCATGGGTTTACGCCTGGTGACCAAGTATGGGTCAAAGATTGGAAACATGATTCACTAGCCCCTCGGTGGGAGGGCCTATACTGTTACTCTAACTACCCCTACTGCATTTAAGTTGCAGGTATTGCCCCTTGGAGCCATCATATGAGGGTGAAGAGAACATACCACGCAGACCCAGAAAACGCTGAGTGGACTGCACAGACGGACCCCGCTGACCGTTGATAGAACAAGATCATCCTTAAGAAGAAAGAAAAGAAGATCCTGGACGAGCCCCTTGAGGATGAAGCCACATAATCAACTCCTGCTGCTTGGTCTCATCAACGTGCTCATTCCTACGTGGACTTCCACAATACCTCCAACTGTTGGGTATGTGGGGCTATGCCTCTGTCTGTGATGGATGGAGTTCCCTGGTGGGTGCACCACTCTGCCAAGGAAATTTTAAAGCATTCTGCTTTTTCTGGGACACAATCATAATCTCTCCCTGGTCTCTGGGTGTAAGCCAGACCTACAGTCAATAGACTCGGGTCATGGGGTTACATTTGATATAAATGCCAGTGTAACAAAAGCCTAACCTACAACAAGCCCAGGTAAATCTACCTTATTTACATGCTAGGTGGACAAGATCTGTGTTTCAATGGTATGAGTATATTGCTGCTTTATTCATGCCCTCTATAGGGACAACAGATATTATGATTAAAGTAGAGGCCTTGACTAATTTCACAAAACAGGCCCTCCTAGATAGAACAAAAGCTATCCTAGCCTTAAATGAAGAGGAAATCCAAATGAGAAAAGTGGTAATTCAAAATAGAATGGTTTTGGACATACAGCTGCTCAAGGAGGGACCTGTGCTGTAATTAAGGTTGAATGTTGTATATGCATTCCTGACTTATCTGGCAATGTATCAACTGCTTTAGATGACATGAAAAACCAGGTAAAAGCAATGTCAAATGAAAACATTCCTTTCTGGACTTCGGTCCTATCTTGGGTGAAGGGCGATTGGTGGGACCTGTGCTATAATTGAGGTTGAATGTTGTGTATGCATTCCTGACTTATCTGGCAATGTATCAACTGCTTTAGATGACATGAAAAACCAGGTAAAAGCAATGTCAAATGAAAACATTCCTTTCTGGACTTCGGTCCTATCTTGGGTGAAGGGCGACTGGTGGAAAACTATACTTACCATTGTTGTAGTTGCCTTGATAGTTCTGCTTTGTGGACCCTGAATTTTACAATGTATTCAATATATTCCTATGAATGATGCTCATAATATAAGTTAAGAGCATCAAGAGTGGGGAATGAAGGAGGAAACAGACAGAGCTGGACTCCATCTTAGGCCAGGCTGTGAACATTAGGCTACACGCATGGTCACCCTCCCAATGGACTCTGAACTTGGTGCCCAGTGTCTATAGAAATGGTATACCCATGGAAAACCAGACCCCCTGATAAAAGAGCCTCAGGACTTGTACTTGGACTCTCCGTTGCCTAAAATAATATGCTAATCTCTCTGTAACAGAACAAAGTGGTAAATTCCATTATGTTTATTGGGATATGACCACAGGCCTATTGATAAATATCCACTGTTTATCTAGTCTTGTGACACATGAATCATGGGTTAAATTTGATCGTACCCCTCTTTTACCTTGTCCAGACTAGTTTCAAGGAATTTGGGGAGGTGGGTTTGAGTAAGTACACTTGAGGTTTATAAGGTTTTTCACAAAAACTGGTCAGGGTCCTTGGCTAAGAGGAGACTCTGCCTTGGGCCCGCAGGTGTAATAAATTGCACTCCACTATCTGCATTGTCCTTCTGAGTGAGTTTGTTTCCTGGAACGCGTGGCTACAACACTGAAATCAGATTGATTATATTCTTTGCAGCTGAAGACAGAGAAGTTCTGTACAGTCATCAGAAGGAAGACTGGGAGCTGACTATGGCTTAGGTTATGAACTCCTTATTACAAAATTCAGACTTAAATTGAATAAAGTAGGGAAAACTACTAGGCTATTCAGGTATGACCGAAATCAAATCCCTTATGCATATACAGTGAAAGTGACAAATAGATTCAAGGCATTAGATCTGATAGACAGAGTGCCTGAAGAACTCTGGACAGAGGTTTGTAACATTGTACAGGAAGCAGTGATCAAAATCATCCCCAAGAAAAAGAAATGCAAAAGGTAAGATGGTTGACTAAGGAGGCCTTACAAATAGCTGAGAAAAGAAAAGAAGCAAAAGGCAAAGGAGTAACGGAAAGGTATACCCATCTGAATGCAGAGTTCCAAAGAATAGCAAGCAGAGATAAGAAAGCCTTCCTTGTGAACAATGCAAAGAAATAGAAGAAAACAATAGAATGGGAAAGATTAGAGATCTCTTCAAGATACCAAGAATACCAAGGGAACATTTCATGCAAACATGGGCACAATAAAGGACAGAAACGGTATGGACCTAACAGAAGCAGAAGATATTAAGAAGAGGTGGCAAGAATACACAGGACTATACAAAAAAATCTTAATGACCCAGGTAACCACGATGGTGTGATCGCTCACCTAGAGCCAGACATCCTGGAGTGCGAAGTCAAGGGGGCCTTAGGAAGCATCACTATGAACAAAGCCAGTGGTGGTGATGGAATTCCAGTTGAGCTATTTCAAATCCTAAAAGATGACGCTGTGAAAGTGCTGCACTTTCACACATGCTAGCAAATTTGGAAAACTCAGCAGTGGCCACAGGACTGGAAAAGGTCACTTTTCATTCCAATCCCAAAGAAGGGCAATGCCAAAGAATGTTTAAACTACCTCACAATTGTACTCATTTCATATGCTAGCAAGGTCATGCTCAAAATCCTCCATGCTAGGCTTCAACAGTACATGAACCAAGAACTTTCAGATGTTCAAGCTGGATTTAGAAACAGTATAGGAACAAGAGATCAAATTGCCAACATCTGTTGGATATTAGAAAAAGCAAGAGAACTCCAGAAAAACATCTACTTCTGCTTCATTGACTACTCTAAAGCCTTTGACTCTGTGGATCACAACAAACTGTGGAAAATTCTTCAAGAGATGGGAATACCAGACCACCTTACCTGCCTCCTGAGGAACCTGTATGCAGGTCAAGAAACAACAGTTAGAACCGGACATGGAACAACGGACTGGTTCAAAACTGGGAAAGGAGTATGTCAAGGCTGTATATTGTCACCCTGCTTATTTAACTTACAGAGTACATCATGTGAAATGCCAGGTTGGATGAAGCACAAGCTGGAATCAAGATTGCTGGGAGAAATATCAATAACCTAAGATATGCAGATGACACCATTCATATGGCAGAAAGTGAAGAGAAACTAAAGAGCCTCTTGATGAAAGTGAAAGTGGAGAGTGAAAAAGCTGTCTTAAAACTCAACATTCAAAAAAACAAAGATCATGATATTCAATCCCATCACTTCCTGGAAAACAGATGGGGAAACAATGATTGACTTTATTTTCTCGGGCTTCAGAATCACTGTGGAGAGTGATTGCAGCCATAAGAAACCTAAACAGCATATTAAAAAGCAGAGACATTATTTTGCCAACAAAGGTCATTATACTCAAAGTGGCATTTTCCAGGAGTCATGTATAGATGTGAGTTGGACCATAAAGAAGGCTGAGTGCCGAAGAATTGATGGTTTCAAACTGTGATGTTGGAGAAGACTCTTCAGAGTCCTTTGGACTACAAGGAGATCCAACCAGTCAATCCTAAAGAAAATCAGTCCTGAATGTTCATTGAAAGGACTGATGCTAAAGCTGAAGCTCCAATACATTGGCCACCTGATGCGAAGAACTGACTCACTGGAAAAGACCCTGATGCTGGGAAATATTGAAGGCAGGCGGAGAAGGGGACGACAGAGGATGAAATGGTTGTATGGTATCACCAACTCAATGGACATGAGTTTGAACAAGCTCTGGGAGTTGGTGAAGGACAGGGAAGCCTGGCATGCTGCAGTCCATGGGGTGACAAAGAGTTGGACACGACTGAATGATTGAACAACAACATCTTCTCCCTGGGCCTCCTTCTATGAGTATCTGTGTCCTAATCCCCTCTTCTTAGAAGGACAGTGGCCACATTGGAGTATTGCTGCATGCCTGCTAAGTCGCTTCAGTCCTGTGTGACTCTTTGCAACCCCATAGGCTGTAGCCCCCAGACTCCTCTGTCCATGGGATTCTCCTGGCAAGAACACTGGAGTGGGTTGCCATGCCCTCCTCCAGGGCATCTTCCCTACCCAGTGGTCAAACCATGTCTCCTATGTCTCCTGCATCGGCAGGCAGGTTCTTTACCACTAGTGCCACCTGGGAAGTGTGGAGTAGGGTCCATATCAGAGTCGGGCCCACCCTAAAGACCTCCTTTTTCACTTAAATACCTACTTAAAGGCCCTTTCTCCAAATCCAGCCACATACTGAGGTACTGGGGGTTAGCACCTCAGCATATGAATTTGAGGGGCATGGCTCAGCCTGTAACAAATGTTACATTTCTGTGATTGCAAAAGCAACATATGTTCACCTTAGAAAATTTCCAGAGGTGAAGAAACTAAGGTAAGAATCTCTGTAAGGGACTTCTCTGGTGGTCCAACTGAAGCTGTTCACCTTAGATTGAGACTTGAACCCATGTGCCGGGACTCAAACCCAGCCAAAACCCAGATTGGAACTTGAACTGAGCCAAAACCCACAGTCTTCAAACTGAGATCACAGACCTGGTTACAGGCTCAGGTTCTTTTTTTTTTTTTTTTTTTAACAAGCTCTTTCTTGCCAGTTTTATTAAAGAAAAATAGTACATGAGTCACTTTTCACCAGTCTGTTCTGGCATGCTTCTAATGATATCAGAATCATCTGGATCAATCATAGCCAATGTGCATACCTCTGTAGTACTTTTCACATCTGTGCCCAATTCAATATTATTGCCATGGTAGAGATGGACACCAGTTTTGGCCAACATGGCATAATATTCTATTTCAGATTTCCTCAAGGCTGAGCAGGTTTTGGTGAGGATAACCGGTTCCACTTTGCTTTTTCTGATCCTTTTCAGAGTCTGCTTGTACCCCAGCACGTACTTTCCACTTTTCATAACCAGTTGGAGCCTAGAGTTGATTGACTCCAGTGACTTTTTCATCTTCTCGGTGGCCACCATCTCCCTGCCTTAGGTGCAGGATGCCTCCAACCAAGAGCAGCCACCAAGACGGCCAGGGAGTGAGAAAGGCCAGGCTCAGGTTCTTGATGTCTCATAGCAGAAAGAATTCAGTGAGAGACAAAGTGATAGGTAACAAGTGAATTTATTCAGAGAGAAACACACTCCACAGAGCATGGGCCATCGCAGAGGGTGAATACAGTGGCCTCGAAAGGGGTTGTGCTTAGCTTTTATGGGCTGGATAATTTCATAGGCTAATGAGTGGGAGGATTATTCCAACTATTTTGGGGAAAGGGAGGGGATTTCCAGGGGTTGGACTACTGTCTGCTTTTTGGTCTTTGATAGTCAACTTTGGAACCATCATGGCACCTCTGAGTGTGTCATTTAGCTTGCTGATTGAGGATCAGGGTCTAGTCAAAGTTGACTTGTCTGCCATCTTGGACCCATTTGATTCCAATCGGTCTATGTTGTGTCCTTGGGCTATGTCATTCTTTCGAAAATTCTGCCTCCTGTCCCCCTTCCCTCCTATTTTACCATGGCTAAGACTCTGTGCTCCCAATACAGAGAAAAACTAATTCTGACTTCATGTTGGAACTGTTTCTTTGACTTGCTTTTCGCGGCTGTTGTTATTATCATCATACATAATGGCCTGCCTCAGAAAACCCAGCCCCTCAGCCTGACTGTTGGACTAAAAGTGACTTTGTTGAGCTCAGTCAGTCAGTTCAATCTCTCAGTCGTGTCCAACTCTTTGCAATCCCATGAATCGCAGCACGCCAGGCCTCCCTGTGCATCACCAACTCCCAGAGTTCACCCAAACTCATGTGCATCGAGTCAGTGATACCATCCAGCCATCTCATCCTCTGTCGTCCCCTTCTCCTCCTGCCCCCAATCCCTCCCAGCATCAGAGTCTTTTACAATGAGTCAACTCTTCGCATGAGGTGGCCAAAGTACTGGAGTTTCAGCCTCAGCATCAGTCCTTCCAATGAACATCCAGGACTGGTCTCCCTCAGGATGGACTGGTTGGATCTCCTTGCAGTCCAATGGACTCGAAAGAGTCTTCTCCAACACCACAGTTCAAAAGCATCAATTCTTCGGTGCTCAGCTTTCTTCACAGTCCAACTCTCACATCCATACATGACCACTGGAAAAACCATAGCCTTGACTAGACAGACCTTTGTTGGCAAAGTAATGTCTCTGCTTTTGAATATGCTATCTAGGTTGGTCATAACTTGCCTTCCAAGGAGTAAGCGTTTTTTAATTTCATGGCTGCAATCACCATCTGCAGTGATTTTGGAGCCTAAAAAAATAAAGTCTGACACTGTTTCCACTGTTTTCCCATCTATTTTCCATGAAGCAATGGGACCAGATGCCATGATCTTAGTTTTCTGAATGTTGAGTTTTAAGCCAACTTTTTCAGTCTCCTCTTTCACTTTCATCAAGAAGCTTTTTAGTTCCTCTTCACTTTCTGCCATAAGGGTGGTGTCCTCTGCATATCTGAGGTTATTGATATTTCTCCTGGCAATCTTGATTCCAGCTTGTGCTTCCTCCAGCCCAGCGTTTCTCATGATGTACTCTGCATAGAAGTTAAATAAGCAGGGTGACAATATACAGCCTTGACGTACTCCTTTTCCTATTTGGAACCAGTCTGTTGTTCCACATTCAGTTCTAACTTGCTTCCAGACCTGCATGTAGGTTTCTCAATCTGACCCTGCCCACCTGTGACTGGCTGCATGAAAGAAGAGATTAACACACCCGTCCCCAAAGCTGGCCATTCTTGGAGATGTTTTGCAAGACTGATAGCCCTTTTTATTTACTTCCTCATTGCCTCTCCATCTTTATTCTGCCTTTTGATTTTAGTTCCTCATCTTTTCTTTCTCTGGTTCTATAAAAGAATCTGGCATCCAGACCTCAACTAGATGGTTATTTTGAGACTTTAGTCTGCCATCTTCTCCATCTGTGGGCTTTCCAAATAAAGCCATATTTGTGGTAACCCAAGGACTAAAGAGCAGATAAAACCAAGGAGGGTCTTAGAATGCAGGAACAGAAAAACCAACCCTTATCGTCCTTCCGTCCCCCACATTGTAACTATTAACAGATTTCGGGTCCTCCTGAGCAATATAACCTGTCTCCCCTCTTACCCTATAGGGAGAAGGTATTTGCCTTACTCTTCCCCCACCCAGTATACATCCCTCATCCAATCAGCAAATGACCTGCAAGACCCCATCCCACTCCTTGTACCCTGATTATAAAAGTGGACTAAGGACCGCTGTTCAATATCAGTTATCCCTTGAACTGGTCCAGTGTTCTAACAACATCTCCCTCTCATTCTGTCTCACGTCTGGAAATTCTTTTCCAACCCGCGCCCAGACCACGACAATATTCCTTGCCTCAACAGCTTGTCACTGACTGTGCTTGACTTTAGGTAAAAGGGGAAGTATGTTTTCCTTACATCTTCCTACTTAGCTGGATTTTCTGAAAGTGAAAGTCTCTTGCGACTCCATGGACTCTACAGTCCATGGAATTCTCCAGGCCAGGATACTGGAGTGGGTAGCCTTTCTCTTCTCCAGGGGATCTTCCCAGCCCAGGGATCAAACCCAGGTCTCCTGCATTGCAGGTGGATTCTTTACCAGCTGAGCCACAAGGAAAGCCCAAGAATACTGCAGTGGGTAGCCTATCCCTTCTTCAGGGAATCTTCCTGACCCAGGAATCGAACTGGGGTCTCCTGCATTGCAAGCAGATTCTTTACCAACTAAGCTATTAGGGAAGCCCAGCTAGATTTCCTACATTTTCTTAAATGAGCTTATATGCTTATATTACCTTTTTTTTTTTTTAAGTTACCTTTTCATTAATTAATTAATTTATTTTTCTGGGCCATGCTGTGCAGCATGTGGGATCTTAGTACCCTGACCAGGGATCAAACCCTTGCCCTCTGTACTGGAAGCACAGCATGGTCTTAACCACTGGACCACTGGAGTCTTAACCACTGGTCCCTGAGCTTATATTATTTTTTATAATGGAGGAAATAAACAAATGTAATAGAACATTGCCAGAGAGGACAATGAAAAGGAGCTTTTGTTTAGAACAAAGAGATGAAAGGAAGAGCAGGCCTACACTAGATGCTGGGAGTGGAATCCAGGGAGGACAATGAAAAGGAGCTTTTGTTTAGAGCAAAGAGATGAAAGGAAGAGCAGACCTGCGTTTGATGCTGGGAGCGGAGTCTTGGAAGGTCAGAACCTGTCAGCAATGGGACCTTTGCCTTTCAGACCTGGAGAAGTGTGCGAGCAACTCAGGGAGGAACTAGCTCTTAGCTATCCCCAAGGTGGGTTGGAGAGTTTGTAAATGAACCTCTAGCTCCTTGAAACAAGGTCTGTTGTGCTGCGAGCTGTGCTTAGTTGCTCAGTCGTGTCCAACTATTTGCGACCCCATAGAATGTAGCATTGGAGAAGGAAATGGCAACCCACTCCAGTGTTCTTGCCTGGAGAATCCCAGGGACGGGGAAACCTGGTGGGCTGCCATCCATGGGGTCGCACAGAGTCGGACATGACTGAAGCAACTTAGCAGCAGCAGCAGCAGCAGACTGTAGCCCGCCAGGCATCTTGGGATTCGGCCGAGGAATCGAACTGGGGTCTCCTGCGTTGCAGGCAGATTCTTTACCAGCTGAGCTACCAGGGAAGCCCCCAAGGTCCTTTGGCCTGGACTGATTATATCCCTCCCACTGAGAAATGGGACGCTGAGTCAGTGCCTGTGGTCTTGGAAATGTTTCAACAGAAAATGAGCTGGAGGGCTGGAGAGAGTGGAAAAGCCATTCTTGATTTTAAAAGGAAAGAAAATGGGGACTTCAAACATTGAGCCAGAGGGCTGAACAGGTATAAAGGGGTGATTTGGGAAGGCCCGGAAAAGGAAACGATGATTCCTGGGAGCCAGAATGTGTTCATCATCCCCAGCTCCATAGCACCCTTGGCTTGAAATGCTAAAAGCAGATATCCTGGATTTAGTAGGTCTCCAAACAGACTTCTTATTGTTGTCTGGTGGTGGAGAGGCTGAAGTACAGAGCAGATACCAGTATCATTCAGTCAGATGGTAGCAGACTGAATTATCAGAGCCCCCAAATTAGTGGGTTGATTGATGTCAATGTCTATGTTGGCGACTTCCCTGGTGGTCTAAGACTGGCCTAAGACTCTGTACTGCCCATGCAGGAGATCCAGGTTCAATCCCTGGTCAGGAAACTTTCTCACAACGCACGGCTAAGATTGCTCGTGCCGCAGCAAAGACCTGGTGCAGCCAAATAAATAAATACAAACATTTTAAAAATAAGACTCAAACTCCCAATGCAAGGGGCACAGGCTCGATCCCTGGTTAGGGAACTAAGATCCCGTATGCCGCATGGCAAC
The DNA here is from genome assembly GCF_055505025.1 of Bos grunniens. Taxonomy (NCBI): domain Eukaryota; kingdom Metazoa; phylum Chordata; class Mammalia; order Artiodactyla; family Bovidae; genus Bos; species Bos grunniens. The sequence goes on along the minus strand of NC_141185.1, from coordinate 48,877,299 downwards.
CCCCACCCCCTAAAAAAACTATGTCCAAAAGCTCTGTTCTGTTCAACAATTGTAACCAATTGCTGGGGATTAGAGGTATAGCAGAAAACAAGAAAGATACACCCCTGTCCTCACGGACTTTATAAACTAATATAATCTATTCATTTATCAAGGAAAGTTTTTGTCTTAAAGGAATACAACTATTTCTTTGACCTCACTGAGAGAAGTGTATGTAGCTCATGTAACTGTGCATTCTTGGTTTACAAGACCTGATTGCCGGACAGGTGGGACAGGTTGCAAACCTCTGCTCACAGGTGGAGCCCAGCGGTGCCCTAGAGCAGGATGACAGGGCAGCGGGTCCACGGAGGCGACACACAGGTCGCTCCCCCAGGCACAGTCCCGAGCTGAGGCCACTGTCTCGCTCACTGCAGGAGACCCCGTGCCTGGCTACCGAGCAGCCATTTCTCACCCCCTTGGTTTCTGAAAATGCCGCAAGCCTCTCGCCTCTGGTTTTCACCTCTCTTCCCTGCGTCCCTATGCCTCAGGGAATGTTGCCCCCAGCCCAGGAGTGATGAGTGACCCCATCAGCCTAAGGGAAATCCTATGCCCCTTGAGTTGGTTGGTTCGGGACCAGTGTGACCAATATCCTGAGGAAAAGTCCAGGGAATGAGGAAGGGTGAACTTCTGGGAAGATTTTTCTGCTAAGAGAAAGCCACAATGCACTGGTTAGAGATGTTTTCATCAGCAGGTAACAGAACATACCTCCTTCCACCTACGCGCCAACAAATATAGTTTAGGAGTGAAGATACTCAGTGAGCCATATACAAAGTCTGGAGGTAGGTGGTTCCTGGCATTGGTTTGGTGGTTCTAGTAATACAAGGATCAACATTCCTGTGACTGTCTTTGTCTTTGTTTATGGTGTCAAGAAGGCTGCCACTCCAGCCATTCTGTCCGTATTAAAACAGGAAGAAAGGGGCTATGCCCATGACACCTGTGTTTTTTTAGCTTATTTTTGGCTGTGCTGGGTCTTCGTTGCTTTCTCTGGCTACTCTCTAGCTGGCAGAGAACAGGCTTCTCACTGCAGGGGCTTCTCTTGTTGTGGAGCACAGGCTCTAGGCACACCGGCTTCAGTAGTTTTGGCTTGAGGGCTCTAGAGCGTGGGCTCTGTAGTTGTAGCTCATGGGCTTAGCTCCTCCATGGCATGCGGGGTCTTCAAACCCATGTCCGCCTGCATTGGCAGGCGATTCATAAGCACTGGACCAGCAGGGAAGCCCGACACCTGTGCTTTTTCTAACCACATCTTTCCCCAAAAGTCCCTCACATGTTCCCACCTTCATCTCATTGGGCAGGACTGTGTCTCATGGCCACGCCTCACTGCAAAGCAAAGTAGGCAAGTCAGTCTCTTCTTATCCAAAGGAAAAACAGGATGGGACTTCCCTGGCAGTCCAGCGGTTAGGACTCGGAGCTTCCACGGCAGAGGACCCTGTTTCCAGCCCTGGTCAGGGAACTAAGATCCTGCAAATCGCTTGGTGCAGCCGCAAAAACAAAAAACAACAACAAAAAAGAAAACAAAGAAGAAACAGAAAAGGGAGACGGGGGTTGGGAAATAGAACTGGGTTAGGTACAAACAGAAAGTGACACTTCCCAACATTTCAAGGTCGGGAAGCTGCTGCTGCCCTCTTGGTTCCACCCTGAGCAGGAAGCAAGCCCTGAAAAAGCCAGAGCAGAGAGATGGAAAAAAATCTCCATCCAAGGTCAACAACCTGAATGGAAAATGAGCAAGGGAGTGTAGACAAAGGTCACAGAAAAGGAAAAACAGGTAGCCCTTAAGTATATGAAAAAAAGCTCAATTCGCTCATCGTAAGAGCACTTAAAATTAAAATGACACTGTTACACCACTCTTCCCCTATCAGATTGGCAGAATTCCAAATGTTTGACAATACATTCTGTTGGTAAGGCTGTGAGCAAGCAGGTGTTTCCATGCATGAAGGTCAGAATGGCACAAACTCCAATGTCAGGGAAGGAGTAAACAAAGAGGCGCATGAATTTGGTCTTTCCGTCCTCACTGAGAGGCTGTATCAGCTTACCTGGAGACCACCCTCCTGTGGGACTTCCTATTAAGTGACACAATAACCGTCCTCACTGATTCAACCGGCTCGAGTAGGGTGTCTGTTACCAAGAGCCAAAAATATCCCGAATCATGCCCTGCCCCCCACCCTGAGGCCAGGAGCAAAGTTGGGTCTGTCCAGAAGCCAGATCACAGAATCTCACTGGGTCATCCAGGGACTAGCCAGATCCAGACAGGTATAGGTCCAAATGCTGAGATCATCGCTGACAGCAAAATCTCGCCCAGAGAATGAACTCGGAGCTGTTTCAAAAGCAGTGGGTGGGCAACTGCCTAGGGTAATAGACAATCCTTCTGGTCGTGAGCAGAGGCTGCCTCCTGAGTGGTTAAGAAGCCTGGTGGAATCCAAATGTAGAGATGGTCCTACAAAGTTGGAACTTGGGATGGTAGGATGACTGCCTCGGGCTTCCTTAATATTGTTCACTTACTTACTTAGCTGTGCTGTTTTGGTTGTGGCCGCAGGGCCTTTTAGCTGCAGCTGGCCAGCTCTCAGTTGTTGCATGCATGGATCTAGTTCCTTGAGTAGGGATCGAGCCCAGGCCCCCTACATTGGGAGCATGGAGTCTCTCCTACCACTAGACCACTAGGGCTTTCTTGGCCTGATGTCTTCAGCTATTTGGTTCATCTGACTGTCTTCTTTTTATTTTTTTGTTTGCTGTGCTGGGTCTTTGTTGCTGCAAGGGCTTTTCTCTAGTTGTAGGGAGTGAGGGCCACTCCCCAGTTGCAGTGCATAGATTTCTCTCTGCGGTGGCTTCTCTTGTTTCAGATCACAGGCTCTAGGGCACACAGGTTTCAGTAGTTGCTGCTGCCGGGCCCTGGATCAGTAGTTGGGGCACACAGGCTTAGTTGTCCTGTAACAGGTTGGATCTTAGTCCCCCAACCAGTGATTAAACCCATGTCCACTGTGTTGGTGGGCAGATTCTTAACCACTGAACCACTACGAAAGTCCATGTTGGCCTCCTTAACATCTATCCAAGCCCAGACAGCCTCAGTCTGCGGGCCTGGCATTCTTCCAGACTCCCCTCACACTATATCTCCAGCAAGTGCCCTGCCTTCAGCCTTCCACTCACTCTGATGACTGCTCTCAGCACTCCTATGTTTAGTTGATACCCTGCTGTTAATTTCTGACTGTTTGCAAGTTGTGTCGTGTGTGTGTGTTGTGCCTAAGGTAGACAGGCCCCTGAGATCAGGATCTGTCTCCTAGTTTTGTTTTGTTTTTTAATCGCCATTCTCCTCCCCCACAAACACTACCAGCAATAACAATGAGCATCTATACAGGGTATTACGTATCATAGACAAAAATGCTTGTAAAGATGCTCAGAGGTTTGCCCCCGTTGCAAACAAACACTATGTAGGTGAAAAACTGAGTTTTCAAAGCTGAGGAATGTGGGGAAGAGGAGCTCTTTACTATCCATCTGGCCTGACAGGGCTGTTAAGAATCACAGAAGTGGGAGGCATGTTCCATAAGAACACGGAACATGAGAAGACTGCATAGAACTGGAAAGCACCTAAAACAACAATTTTCAGACATCACATCTTCCTGCCTTAGCAGATAAATGTAAAAGAAATTACAGTCAGAAAAATTTACTTTGGCATTGGAAATTCTAAAATAGTTTTTTCCAAGAGTCTGCTTTATTTTTTTCCCCAAAGTCTTTACCACAAGTTTCCTTGAGATACCCACTTAAGTGATTTGTGTTCTCAGCTTTTCAAAATTGTTATTTCCTTTTTAAAAACTTCCCTGGACTTCCCTGGTGGTCTAGCGGTTAGAACTCTGAGCTTCCAATGCAGGGGATGTGGGTTTGATCCCTGGGCAGGGAAGCTCTGAATGCCATGTGACTGGGCCAAAAAGTAAAAATAAAAGTTCCCAGGTGGCACTAGTGGTAAAGAGCCCATCTGCTAGTTAGGACCACTTAAGAGACATGAGTTTGATCCCTGGGTTGGGAAGATTCCTGGAGAAGGAAATGGCAGCGTACTGCAGTATCCTTGCCTGGAAAATTCTATAAACAGAGAAACCTGGCGGGCTACAGTCCATGGGGTCGCAAAAGTTGGTCACAACTGGGCTCACACACACATACACACACCCCCCCCCCAAATTAACGGTGCAAATTTTCATAGTCTGGGAAGACATGACTGTGTGGATCACAACAAACTGAAAAATTCTTCAAGAGACAGGAATACCAGACCACCTGACCCACCTCCTGAGAAATCTGTATGCAGGTCAAGAAGCAACAGTTAGAACTGTACATGGAAAAACAGACTGGTTCCAAGTTGGGAAAGGAATACCTCAAGGCTACATATTGTCACTTTGCTTATTTAACTTATATGCAGAGTACATCATGTGAAATGTCAGGCTGGATGAAGCACAAGCTAGAATCAAGATTGCTGGGAGAAATATCAAAACTTCAGATATGCAGATAACACCACCCTTATGGCAGAAAACGAAGAGAAACTAAAGAGGCTCTTGATGAAAGTGAAAGGGGAGAGTGAAAAAGCTGACTTAAAACTCAACATTCAGAAAACTAAGATCATGGCATCCGGTCCCATCACTTCATGGCAAATAGATGGAGAGACAATGGAAACAGTGACAGACTATTTTCTTGAGATCCAAAATCACTGCAGATGGTGACTGCAGCCATGAAATTAAAAGATGCTTGCTCCTTGGAAGAAACCTAGAAGAAACCTGCATATTAAAAAGCAGAGACATCAGTTTGCCAACAAAGGTCCATCTAGTCAAAGCTATGGTTTTTCCAGTAGTCATGTATGGATGTGAGAGTTGGACTATAAAGAAAGCTGAGTGCTGAAGAATTGATGCTTTTGAACTGTGGGTTTGGAGAAGACTCTTGATAGTCTCTTGGACGGCAAGGAGATCAAACCAGTCCATCCTAAAGGAAATCAGTCCTGAATATTCATTGGAAGGACTGATGATGAAGCTGAAACTCCAGTATTTTGGCCACCTGATGCGGAGAACCGACTCATTGGAAAAGCCCCTGATGCTGGAAAAGATTGAAGGCAAGAAGAGAAGGGGACGACAGAGGATGAGATGGTTGGATGGCATCACCGACTCGATGGACATGAGTTTGAGTAAGCCCCGGGAGATGGTGATGGACAGGGAGGCCTGGCGTGCTGCAGTCCATGGGGTTGCAAAGAGTCGAACACAACTGGGCAACTGAACTGAACTGAACTGGGAAGACCAAGGTGCTGGGTGGCTCCTGGCCACAAGGCGGCGCAGTCTCCCTAGTTCTGGGCTAAGTAGAGGCCTCTGATGCCCCCATGGTGCCCAGGCTCAGACTAGCGGGGACTTCAGTCCTCTCCTGCAGGCAGCCCAGGTGCAGGGGTTTGATGGACAACAGACCACTCCTCTCTGGGCAGCTCCCACAGTGGGTACGTCTCGGGTGCAGAAGGCCAGGAGCGGTCGGGCTGGGAGGAGGTCCTGTTCAAATTACAGACTGTGGCAGGAGTGCTGTGTTGGCAGCTTCGCCCAGGAGCCAGGAGGGCGGTGGTGTCTGGGGCATGACCTTGGGTGGCTGGGGTGCTGGTTAGAGTGTTGGGCAGAGCCTGGCTGGTGACGCTGAGAGCGTGTGGGTGTGGCAACCACAACAGCGATGGGGGCCCCAAGGGGCCTGTGGGATCCACTGTGCTGCCCTGCCAGCCCTGCCCAGCCCAGACGGAACTGGGCTTGTGTGCTGTGGTCCAGGCAGAGACCACGGTTTTCATTGAGGTCCTCTATGGTCTGGCATTACCTTCTCTAAAAGTAGCTCTTCTGCAGTCAAGCTGAATAGCTGGTCTTCCTCCAAATGACTTGCACTTTGCTCCATTCACGTATTCATTCACTTACTCATACCAGGCCATCAACCTGTACTGAGTGTGACCTATAGCCAGGCACCATGGAAATACAAGACTGTGGGCCCTCACGGACACGTATGTTGTGCCACAATATCTTTTTTTTTTTTTTCATTCTTTTAAAAAAATACTTATTTGGTGGCACCAAGTCTTTGTTGCATCACGCGGGATCTTTTAGTTATGGCATGGGGGATCTAGCTCCCTGACGAAGGGTTGAAGCTGGGCCCCCTGCATTGGGAGCTCAGAGTTTTAGCCACTGGACCACCAGGCAAGTCCTATGTCTCCATATTCCATATTTTTATTCACACTTTTCTCTATCGCCCTCAGTCTGACCAGGTTTCACCATCTCTTGAAGACTTCCTCAAACCTCAGCAGCTCCAGGAAGTCCCTTCTGATTACTCCAGAGGGAGGAAAAGCACCTGGTTTGTCCCACTCGCCGTTACATCCTGAATGCCTAATACCATCCCTGGTGTAAGGAGGGGCTCAGTACGTGTTTGTTGATTTTAATGAATCAGGTGATCTTGTCTGTCTCAGATTTCACAGTCCAGATTGCCTAAAACTTTCACTTGGCAAGTCATCAGGTCCTGCCTGTGACATCTCTCCTACTCAACTGCTGTGTTTATTACACCCAGTGCTTTGTGGCTGGGTTAGGAAGGTCTCTTTAACTAGCAAGGGATGGGAAAGAATTTATTGGCTCATTTAAACACATACTAGGAGATGGGCAGGAAGGGTTGAGCCTACCTTACGAGATGACCTGGTTTCCCTGAGAGCTCAGTTGGTAAAGAATCTGCCTGCAGTGCAGGAGACCCTGGTTTGATTCCTGGGTCGAGAAGATCCTCTCAAGAAGGGAAAGGCTACCCCACTCCAGTATTCTGGCCTGGAGAACTCCATGGACTGTATAGTCCAAGGGGTCATAAAGAGTCAGACATGACTGAGTGACTTCCACTTTCACTTTCTTAGGGGACAACAGCAATCTGGGGCTGTATCAGGATACCCTGCTGTTCATGAGGGCTTTTCTCTTTGGTATCTTCATCCCTTGCTTTTGCAAACAGACTTTCTCCATCCAGAAGATGGCTCAGTGGTCCGAACTTACATCTTTCAAGCTCACCAAATCCAAGAAGAATAGGATTTTCCTCTCCAGCTCCAATTTTGAAATTCTGGTAAAAACTCTGCTAGACTTTTTTTTTTTTTTTATTCTCTACCTTTCTCTTGGACCAGTCAGTGTAACCAGGGGTGGTGATGTGGGTTGATTGGCAGCCCTTACATGATTGGCTGAGTTGGACTAGAAAAAGGGCAGTTGATCCCCCAAAAGTTGATTGAGAAAAACAGACGTGGCCTTTGGGAAGAGCTGAGGCCACCGCCCTGATGAGTATCCACAACAGCGGTGGTACTGTGTTCTCATGTATCAGTATATTCCTTGATACTGGGGAAACATATGTCCACATAGTGCCTTTGCTGATAACAAAAGCTTGATCAGTATTGGCTCATTTACAGGTAAAGGAGTTTAGTGTCTTGTTTTGCTTTGGGCTGAAATCCCCGGTGGATCCCCCCTGCGCTTTGCACGAGCTGTCTGTCCTGTCACGGCTGCTGTGGGTGGGTCGTCGGTCTCGGAGTGTGAAGCTGGAGAGAATCCTGGAACCCGTGTTATGCCTTGAGCTGTCACTTCTGGTTTTCCTGCTGAGAAAATCTTCCAAGCCGAGCAGTGTGAATAATATTGGCTTTTTGTCTCAAAAAGGAGAATGGCTCTAAGATTGGTTTTTCTATTTGTGTTTCTTTGTTTTGGTAGAAAGCAGAGATGGCAATTTTGTAAAATGGAGTCTTGCTAGGACGGTCCCAGGAATGGGGCCTTTTGAAAACATATTGTTCAGTTGCTTAGTGCGCGACTCTTTGCCACCCCCACGAACTGCAGCATGCCAGGCTTTCCTGCCCTTCACCATCTCCCAAACTCATGTCCTTTGAGTTGGTGATGCCATCCAGCCATCTCATCCTCTGTCGCATCCTTTCAAAAGATGAGGCACTCCTATCAGAAGAGCATGAGGCTTTCAATAGCCCTATTGGGTAATGTTATTGTACCTATTTTTTTTGAAGAGGAAACTGAGGCCCAGTGATGGTAACATGATCACAGAGCTCTAGGAGGTGGGGAGCAAAACCTGTCTGGATGGGGAGCCATGTGCCAGAGGCCTTGTATATCTCATATCATTTAATCTACACCGCAGTCCTCTGAGACCAGAACAAGATGACAAGCTTGGAAAATTTTAAATGCCTTGCACAGGCACAGGTAGGGCTGGAATTCATTGATTCAAAAGCCCATATTGTTTTCTCTTCCTTATACTGTGTGACCTGGCGCAGGTCACTTTATCTCCGTGTGCTTCCATTTCGTAATCTGTAGTACGTGAATAATTAGTAGAGACCTCCTGGGTTTGTTGGGAGGGTTTGATGAATTGCCTCTTACACGTAGAGGACCTATTGTTATTGTTGTTATTATTATGTCACAAGACCTCCCTCTGGGTCACAAGTCAGGCCACTCCCTTTTTCAGAAAAACCAGATCCCGTGGGAGGCCCTTCCTGGCCCAGGTGCTCCTGAGGCCCGGCTGCAGGTGCCTGGGAAAGTTTGCAACGGGCAGCCAGGAAACAAAGGCTCCAGGTGCCGGGTGATGCTTTGTCTGGCGGCAGGCCTGTTTCCTGCTCGATCAGGTTGCTCTCGGCTGGCCCAGCTCCTGGAGCTGACCGCCCTACCTCGCCCCCTCATCCCTGCCAGCTGAAGGCTGAGGGCTGGGCCGGGTGATGCAGGACAGGGCCCAGCTGGACAAGGCCCTTCCTTTCTGGAGCCCAGCCCAGGGATCTCACTGGCTGAAGCAGGAAGGTTTGGGGCACTGGGCCCATCTTCCGGCTCCCTTACCATCCTCCATCTATGGGGTGGCCCCGTGGGGCGGAGAGAGGCTGGGCCTGGGGGGCAGGATCTGAGATCTGGGGTTGAATGCCAGCCTGGGAAGGAAATTGTGGGTCCCCCTAGGCAAGTGACTTTCTCTCTACCTCTCAGTTTCCCTAGTAGGAACTAGGGACCCCATGGACTGTTCAGGAGGTTGGGGTGGTTCCTGGATAAAGCCCTTGAAGGCCCTAAACATTTCTTGGGGCCCCCAACATGGCCTGTGAGAGACAGAACTTCCAACCCTTTGGAGGCTGATCTTAGTACAACACAAAAGGAGATCCTGTGTCATTCCCCTCTCCAGAAAACACGCTGCAAGCCCTGGCTTGTGGGCCCCCCCACCGCCGCCCTATCCCACTGCAGCTCCAAGCCATCAGCTTCTCCAGGTTCTGTGAACAGGAGTCTCTTCCTGCTTCGGGGCTTTTGCGCTGGCTGTCCCTTTGCGCTGGGACACTTCGTGCTCTGGGTCTTCTCGGGGCTGTCCTTGTCACTTGGATCCTAGTTCTCAGGTGTCACCTCCTCAGGGAAGCCCTCTTTGGTCACCCTCTAACCTAGCCCCTGTCTCATCCCTCCCTAACAACCTCACCCTGTTTCATTCACTCGAAGCACTCACCTCTCTCTGAAGCTGTGTGTGTGTGTGTGTGTGTGTGTGTGTGTTGGCCGCTCAGTCGTGCCTGACTTCTTTGCGACCCCATGGACTGTAGCCTGCCAGGCTCTTCTGTCCTTGTTTTTAATTTGTCTCCCTTTCAGTTGTCTGCCACTCCGCTGGAATATAAACTCCAAGAGGGAAGGGCCTTGTCTTTATTTCTTTTTGCTGCCTCCCCAGCTCTAGAACAGTCCCTGGTGCTCAGGGACTCTCTCTAGATACCCGCTCTGTAAAACTCACTTAAAAAAATATATTTATTTATTTGGCTGGGTCTTAGTTGCAG